>NW_027518683.1:11565000-17097500 GCF_043159265.1 Tasmannia lanceolata
ACCCTTCTCCTTCTTTACGTTTGGGTTTTTGGAGCTCTTCTCTGCTTCTCTCTGTCTGCCAAAACGAGGTTCTCTTCTCCACACGGCGGAAACCCAACGACGTATCTGCCACTTCTTCAACCCAAAAAGGTCGGTCCCCTCTTTCTTTACTCCTTTTTTTTTTTGGGGTTGTGAAAACCATATGGTTCGAACCCTAATAATCTGGACGAAAACCAGATTTTTTTTCTTCCATGTTTTCCTTCATTAGGGTTCGAACAACATTGTTCCCATTTCATTTGATTATTTGGGTTGTGAAAACCAAATTGTTACTCTTAGGGTTTTTTTGTTTTTTCCCCCTCTAGGTTTTCTTTTATTTGGTTTGCTTTTGGTAAATTGTTGATTGGCATTATTTGCTGAATTTTTCATGTGTTTGCTAAAACCACAGTTTTAATTGTCAAGAATTAGTACCAGAAAATCAGCAAGAACTCAACCGCTTCATCTTCAAATTCCAAGAGGCAGCCGAGCTTGATAAGCTCAGCCTTTGAAAACATGACTATGCTTTGGGAAGCAATACAGTGATGAAAATGACCAAACCCCCCATCCGATGGAAACAACAAAAGAAGCCCTATTTCAAGGTATTCCCCCTTCATTGATACAATTGGGTTCAAAGTACTTAAGATGTTGGCAAAAAGTGGATCTTTAGCTCAAATGGTAGAGCACTTGGGAGAGAGGGCATGACCCCAATTTTTCTCAAGAGGATGGTGGTTCGAATCCACCAAGATCCTTAACTTTGTCTCTACGAGTGTACTGAGAATGCAGGATTTGCTAAGAATCTGGTTTTATATTTTCATGCACTATGTCGAACTTCCATAATTTTTGAAGTTGAATTTTTGTGGCAGCTATTTGCAAAATAATCAGTTAACCGGTGAAGTTAGTGTTCTTGGGGGTTTGCCTATAAATACTCTGTAAGGCGAAATGAGAAAAAGCTGGAAAGGCTCTTTGGGATCTCTTTCAGTTAGTACAGATAAAGGTAGTTATTGCTTAATTAACTTCTTGTTTTCCTCTTCCTTCAAGATGAAGTCCCTTGATTTTCTGAGGTGGCAAGCTTTAATTTTGCCTGAGATGGAGATTTATGTTCTCTAAAATATTGAATTGTGATGTGCATCATACACAATTGAGAAAGATTTTTGAGGCACGATATATCCAACAAATAAATGTTTTAGATCATCCAAATAGGTGGCCCCAATATACTTTTTTCTTCAAAGTGGAATCCTGCCAGTACAGAAGCATATATTAAGTGCTCTAATCTTTCTATGTACTACAAATTCTGTATACACTAAACATAACCAGAGGTGTGGCAGCTAGTTCAGGAAACATGACTCAATTCCTTTGTTCCTGAGGAACGACAGTACATTGCATTGAGTCCCATTCAAACTCTCCTTCAAAGTACACAAATGTAGTATCCACATCTTCTGTAAGAAAAGCATGGTATTTCCACTGAATGACAATAATGAAACTATGATACATCAACAGCTCTTTTTTAGACAATTTCAGCTCCACCTGAATCCAACTTGGGGCAGCATAAATTTAAAAAAATCTATTACACTTGAAGTGGCTGACTTTAAGGCCTTAAATGGTTGGAATGCCCTATAACAGATGTCGGATTTTTCTTTGACAACGGAGGTTGGCCTTTTCTCGTGCGTAAAGCAGAGAATAGCGGTGGGGCCAAACAAGCACCCTCCACTTGCATCTTCTCTCGATATAGCAGCAGAAGGTGTAATGAAGACGGTTTCCAGTTTTATTGAAGCTTAAGATGCGCAGGTAATGCTGTCCACAACACTTCCAAAATGAAATAACAAAGAAGGCACATGTGACTTGTTGGTGTACCACAGCACATATCAGAAGAACCAATCAAATCCTTTGCCAAGAGCATTGAGCAAAAGCAAGTTGGGGAAGCACAAGACAGCAGTGACTTAGTATTATGCCTACCTTTCTCTCCATCCCTGCCACCAATGACGAGAAATTAAGAAAAAATTAAATAGTGCCAGTTCCTCAACCAAGATTCACCATTGACAGTCAAGTCATAACAATATTTTGACAGCTTACCACACCATCCTGCAAAAATCTAAGCCATAGAATTTTCAACTCCTGCTGTATGGGCAAATTTGCTTTTACACAAGATATCTTCAAAAATTAAGATACCCTCTTGAAGGGTAGTCAACTAAGCATGTACAGACAAAAACATAGGGTAGACAAATATATATAAAATACTCTAATTGAGTTCAAACTGTATAAAATGTAAAACCTGTTGAAAGTTCAATTACAAAATGTCAAAAGATGTACAAATTGGATTCTCTCTACTCTAAATTATATAAAAAAACTTGCTAATTATACAAAACAAATTGGATTTTCGAGTCATTTTCATTGAAATAGCCTTCAAGGAGCCTTCAAAACCAACCCTCAAGCAGCCTTGGAGCTTCATCACCCATTCCATACCACTTGTAGTACCTGCATTGAGTAAAAACACAAGGATAAAATATTATTACTCTCTAATCAACAGGTTGTACATATCAATGGTTCTCAAATTCTAAAACATATAGGGACTAAACATTTATCTAATAATGGACTCAAATTTACTTTGTTCAACCTAATAATAAGTTTTGGAGTAAACAATTTGTTATTTTTTTTTGGTACACACATCAACTAAACATAAATTTGAGCATAAATCAATGGTTCTCAAAATCTAAAACAAAGTAGCAATCAGAGAAGGAAAACAAAACTCTATTTTGATTTATTTTTTTTAAACAATGACACAGAAGAGCAATATCACATAACTAGAGCAATATCACATACGTAGCTAAAGGAGGAATGCAATATCTTCTTCTTCATCTTCCTCCCCCTCCTCCCTTGTACTCATCTCCTCCATTATACGCATCTATAGCCAGAAATAAACATTAACTCGCATGGTTTTAAAATTTACAACAAAAAAGAAGACAATCTTTACATTTGTAAAAAAAAAAAAAAGAAGCCTCCGAACCTACTGTTTCTTTCCTTTTTGTTCGTCCTTAACTTTCTTCTCACAAGTTGTCAAATAATGACCCATTTTCCCACAATAGGAGCACTTCCGTTTCTTTGGTTCTTCTTGAGAGGTCTCTATTGAAGATTTCATCCGTGAAGCAATCTTCGGGCGGCCCTTGGTTTTCACAACTGGTGGGTCTCGGATAGTTATCTCCGGTATTTGACTACAAACAAAGTTCGACTGCACTTGGCTGCCAATGACTTCTGACTCACTTTGCTTCTCTTTCTTCTTTGAAAGAGATCCCAAAGAGCCATTCCAGCTTTTTCTCATTTCGCCTTACAGAGTATTTATAGGCAAACCCCCAAGAACACTAACTTCACCGGTTAACTGATTATTTTGCAAATAGCTGCCACAAAAATTCAACTTCAAAAATTATGGAAGTTCGACATAGTGCATGAAAATATAAAATCAGATTCTTAGCAAATCCTGCATTCTCAGTACACTCGCAGAGACAAAGTTAAGGATCTTGGTGGATTCGAACCACCATCCTCTTGAGAAAAATTGGGGTCATGCCCTCTCTCCCAAGTGCTCTACCATTTGAGCTACAGATCCACTTTTTGCCAACATCTTAAGTACTTTGAACCCAATTGTATCAATGAAGGGGGAATACCTTGAAATAGGGCTTCTTTTGTTGTTTCCATCGGATGGGGGGTTTGGTCATTTTCATCACTGTATCGCTTCCCAAAGCATAGTCATGTTTTCAAAGACTGAGCTTATCAAGCTCGGCTGCCTCTTGGAATTTGAAGATGAAGCGGTTGAGTTCTTGCTGATTTTCTAGTACTAATTCTTGACAATTAAAACTGTGGTTTTAGTAAACACATGAAAAATTCAGCAAATAATGCCAATCAACAATTTACCAAAAGCAAACCAAATAAAAAAAAACCTAGAGGGGGGAAAAACAAAAAAACCCTAAGAGTAACAATTTGGTTTTCACAACCCAAATAATCAAATGAAATGGGAACAATGTTGTTCGAACCCTAATGAAGGAAAACATGGAAGAAAAAAAATTTGGTTTTCGTCCAGATTATTAGGGTTCGAACCATATGGTTTTCACAACCCAAAAAATCAAAAAAACCATATGGAACCCTAATAATCTGAACCATATGGTTTTGACAACCCAAAAAAAGAAAAATCAAAGAAGATGATTTGATTAGGGTTCTATTTGGGTTTTAAACAATTTGCAGATTTGCGCAGAAACAACGAACTCTACAATCTCCCACTCCACGCGGCGGCAAAATGCCAATTTCGAATTTACCAAAACCCAACCAAATCAAAACAAACCGTAGAGGAGGAAAAGGAAAACTAATCAAAACAAACCAGGGAAAAAAACGAAAAAAACCCAACCGTAGAGGAGGAAAAGGAAAAAATCCCAACCCAAGAGGAAAAAAAAAAAAAAAAGGGAGTAAAGAAAGAGGGGACCGACCTTTTTGGGTTGAAGAAGTGCTCCAAAAACCCAAACGTAGAGAAGGATAAGGGTTCGACGGTCTTTTCTTTATTTTCGTTTTGGGATTTTTATTCTCACGTGGGTCCCCATCTTTCAGCCAATGAGAATGGTTATAATCTGCATATAACATGCCACCGCAGGAACCCTTTCTGAGGTTAAGCGCAGGAACCCTATTCTCATATATATATATATATATATATATATATATATATATATATATATATATATATATATATATGAGGAAAGTGAACCTACACTGCCGGTGTAGCTAACTTAGCTACACCGCCGGCTTAAAATACAATGGGCCCACATTGTTTTGGTGATCCAAAGAATTCATTTGATTGGCCCTCACATAGATAGGGTGTCCACCAAAAATCAGCTCCATAGGATCATCCCAACCCTACGATTTGTGGAGGCAAAAATGAATATGTAAAAACCTTCACAAATTTGTCCATTTTTGCCTCCACAGTTTGATGGGTTGGGATGATCCTAGAACTTCATTTTGTTGGGCACACCGTGTCCAAAATGGACGCATATAAAAGTTGTCCATTCTGGGTACCACAAGGCACCACAAAACGAAGTTCTAGGATGACCCTTTGGTGCTGATTTTTTTGGCACACCCTATCTATGTTAGGACCTATCAAATGAATGCTTTGGATCATCCAAACAGCGTGGGCCCACTGTGTTTTTTTAAAGGGAGGAGTAGATAAGCTTATCTAGGGGAGAGACTAGAGACACTTTCCTATATATATATATATATATATATGAGAAAACTGTTGGTGAGCTAGCTTGCCCAATCACATGGGGGCCCACTTTGTTAGGATGATCCAAAGCATTCATTTGAAAGTCCCTTACATAGATGGGGGGTGTACCAAAAATCAGCTCCATAGGATCATCCTAACCCCTCCATTTGTGGAGGACAAAAATGGACAGACACAAATCTGCCCCATTTTTGTCCTCCACAAATGGAGGAGTTAGGATGATCCTATGGAGCTGATTTTTGGTACACCCACTATCTATGATAAGGCCTTGCAAATGAATGGTTTGGATCACTCCCCAAAATGTGGGACCTATGTGATTGGGCAAGCTAGCTCACCAAACTTATGGAAACATCCTCTAATGAACAAACATTTGAAAGTTAATTTTATAAAGGGAAAAATACAAATGCACCCCGTCAACTATGGCCAAATTCCACTTCTATCCATGTGGTATCGAAGGTACGAAAGACACCCCCTTAGTTTTCAATAATGCTTGTTACGTAATGTCGTGGACGTGAACGAAGAAATTGTAGGGGGTGTCTTTGATGAATTTTGAACTATAGGGTGAAAAGTCAGGGGGTCTACTTTAAAATGTCATAAAGTTGAGGGGTGTCTTTGGTACCTTCGATGCCACGGGATTAGAAGTGAAATTTGGTCATAATTGAGGGGCTGTATCTATATTTTTCCCTTTTATAAATTTGTGCCCTTCGTGGATCTAGGGCACGTCGTCCAATTTTGTGGCTAAGTCTGGTTCACGATCCCAAATAATTTTGGGTCTTAAGATATGGACCATTCGGGTCCACTGACCTCCCTACTAAAAACATGTCGGTTGTGTAGGCTATCAAAGTCTTTGGACTCACTCAAATGTCTAGGAAAGCAGCATTTCTAAACCTTCAAAAAAACAAAACCAGTCATATTCTGTATATGGTTTTGTGGGTTTTAGTTGAAGCTTAGCTGGACTACCGAATACCAAAAGGGTGAACATAATAATGCAACCTTGTGCAGTCCGTAGCTGTAATCACAACTCATCTCTCCAACGTAGGAATCTGCAGGAAATCATATCAGAGAGTACATTTGGCAGTGACTATTTGTGAAAGGACTTCTGAGTCCTCTAAAGAGAGATTCCATTTCTCAAGTGTTGTTCCTTCTATAGTTCTATATCATCTTTTTTTTATGGTTCAGAGCCATTGGAGTGCCCCTTTTCATGCACTTCTTCACACCACTAAACCCTCCTTTTTATGCATGTTATTGCTGTTGTAGATTTGCTCTAGCTTTTATTCTTATTACAATAGTTACGTGGATTGAGAATGTGATGCACGTGAAAGAGTCAAGGAGATCTGCTTTTGCAAATTGACACTCACATCCCATTGGTTTGGTAGATACACCCCTCTATTTTGAACTTTATGAATTGAATGTTGTACCTTGAAAATTGCAATTTAATGAGGGGAAGTCCCAAATAAGTGGGGCTACTTTAGAAATGAATGTTGTAATAGGTTATAAATTTAGATGAAATTATATAGTGCATGGCTGCTGTGAAGTCCAGATAGGGAGTATGACTAAAAACACCCTTGATATTTGATCCAACAGCAGTCTCTTGAAAACTATGCTAGTGTTGGATCAAATATCAAGGGCGGTACCGCCTGCACGGGACTTCACACTGTAAAAACTCATAAATTTACAAGCTAAATGGTGAAAACCTGAAAATTTATAACTTCATTGGCTAAATTTTAAGAGCTGATTTCTTTGTCTTCTTTCCGTTGTCAACCAAATAGAGCGAACAAAATAAACTAGAAAAAGAAAAATATTATTTTTGAAAAAAAAAAGAATTTATACATGAAAAAATGATTTATTCATCTTCTTCTTTATGTTGACAATCAGATTGGCAACAAGGTAGAATAATTAATCTATTTCTAAAAAAAATTACGAAAAACAAAAAATAGAGAAAAATTGACCGTGTATGTGATTTTCATCATGTGGCCGATTTTTGGGTTGAAGGGAAATAAAAATATTCCAACGCCTTAAAATTTGACTGTGCATGTGATTTTCACCATATGGGCGATTTCTATGTATATATTCCCTCAAACAACAGAATATTTTCATCACATGAAAATCTTAAAAACCATGGCTCTTTCATTTTTGTTGAAAATATTAAAAAACTAAGAAAATATGTCATATATGTACGTATATATTAAGATTTCTAGTTATGTTTTCCTTCTCTTTTAATTTTGATTGTTTAATTATTATTTTTCTATTCATCTAACACTTACTAAATCGTTTTTACTATATCAGTCTATTTTTATTCTATTTCCCCTTTTTTGTGACAAAACCTTTGAAAACTGTTGGACAAATTAGATGTTGTCCAGTAGGGTCTGATATATGGCTTGATTGAATCCAGAAATTAGAAATGTAAATAAATCAGTACTTAGCTTTTGTAGAAAACGTTTCTGTAAAACAGATCGAGAAGAAGAAGGCTGAGTCGTGCCACTGGTCATTCTCCTTAAGAATCGTATCCGCCCCCTACCGGTGCAAACCGGGATCCGCGAACCGATGCTCCAAGATAAAACAGCCAAAGTTGGCTCCAGTCCACGTGCACTCGCTGACTGGTCCACCCAGAATCACCGTAGAACTGTGCTCAGATCAGAACGGAGGAAAGGAAGAAGACAAGCAGAAACTTTGATGTTTTTTCTGTAAAAAACTATATCTCCAATGGTGCTGTTCTCTTCTTTTTATAGATGAGAATATGACTGTTGGAGGATAATTAATCACCATTAAAAGACCAAAATGTTTCTCTTTTAATCACCATTAAAAGACAAAAAACGTTTCTCTCTTAATCACCATTAAAAGACAAAAAACGTTTCTCTTTTAATCACCATTAAAAGACAAAAACTTTTCTCTCTTAATTACCATTAAAAGACAAAAACGTTTCTCTTTTAATCACCATTAAAAGACAAAAACGTTTCTCTCTTAATTACCATTAAAAGACAAAAACGTTTCTCTTTTAATCACCATTAAAAGACAAAAATGTTTCTCTCTTAATTACCATTAAAAGACAAAAACATTTCTCTTTTAATCACCATTAAAAGACAAAAACGTTTCTCTCTTAATTACCATTAAAAGACATAAACGTTTCTCTCTTAATTACCATTAAAAGACAAAAACGGTTTTGGTTTTGAAAACACACCACAAGCACACTCACCAAGGTCTTGGGTTCAAGTCCCCACATATGCAAAAGTCTTTTGCTTTAAAACAAGAGAGGGAAACATAATTTGAATCTTCCCTCCAAAAAATTTTTAAACAAAAAGAAAAAGCATCTTTGACTTTTCAAATCTTTTTATTATTTTGTTTAAAAATTCTAACAATCCCCCACAAGATTCAAAATACAGTTGAAAATTGAAAACGGAAGTATCTGAGCACATTAGAAAATAGAGTGGATTCATACCAGTGTCTTTTGGACTTCAACCGATATTTAGGATAAACAGATTACGTTACCGAGTACGGGTAGAGTTAGACTCCTTCAACCTTTCCTCGTGGGTGTAACTGACTAACCTGTTATCCACACTCTACATTCGATTCCTTGGTGATTCATTCACAGTTTTGGAACATTTTGGCCTTGTTCCCCTCTTGGTTCTCATGAATGTTCTAGAGAATTACTCGTTAAATTCTCATAGGAAGCGGCCTTACCTCCACATTCACTTAGGTCAGTCATCAAGTATGCACTGCAAGTAACATACCACCCAATACAGGTTATGATCTGATTAAGAGTCTATAACTCATCCTCTCTCATTTGCAGTGAACACTATCTTTCATCATTTTGCATCTAGGAGTAGGGGGTGATAGTGTTAACAAACCATCCGGTGACTTGTTAGCACCCATTGAACCAAATTCCAGGGATCTCCTTTCACATTGGTTGGGTGTCCATCACTAATGATTCATGCCACGAGCTTTAACCCCATTCCTTGCGATGTCTCATAAACCACCTTATTTATTGTAGACACCCCATTTTGACAAGGCCCTAAACCCGCATATTCGAATAAAATCCCGAGGTCAGACGGAAAATGAATGAAATTAATCCGAGCAAAAGAGAATGTGGGGCCCGCTTGTGTGGGACCCGTTTGTGTGGGACCCGCCTGTGTGGGACCCGCTTTTGTGGGGCCCGCTTTTGTGGGGCCCGTTTGTGTGGGACCTGCTGATGTGGGGCCCGCTGATGTGGGACCCGCTTGCGTGGGGCCCGCTTGTGTGGGGCCCGCTGTTGTGGGACCCGCTTATGTGGTCAAAGAGAGAATAAGGACGGTCATCATTTTCTTCGTTTTTAAAAATGGGCGTAATGAGTAGTTTTGGTTTTCGTATGGCATCCGATGCCATTTGAAAATTGTTTTCTATTTTTTTATTTATTTTTTTGCAAAATTTAAGGGAATTAGGGGGGACAAGAGGGGGACAAAAGACTCTCATTTTCTCCCCTCATGATGACTCGTCATCATGGGTCTTCTGATCTCTCTCTCTCGCAGAGAAAGAAAGAAAACAAAAAAAAAAAAAAACGGGTGGAAAAACAGCAAGGGAAAAACCAGAGAGAAAAAAAAAAAGAGGAAAAACCAGAGAAAAAGAAAAGGGGAAAAACCAGAGGGGAGAGGGAGAGAGAGGGAGATCTGCAGAGGGGAGAGAGAGAGAGAGAGAGAGGAGAGATCTGTAGAGAGAGAGAGGGAGAGAGAGAGAGAGAGAGTCTTCTCCTCCGGCAATCCAGCCGGAATCCGGCGAGGCCAAACCCATCTCCGACCGGCCATCCACCGATCACCACCACCTTCTCCGGCATCCTCCCAACCAACCACTGGAGCTCCACCGGCATCCACATCTCCTCCACCCCACCTCCAGCGGGCCCCACCTCCAGCGGATCCCACATCAGCGGGTCCTACATCAGAGGGTCCCACATCAGCGGGCCCCACACAAGCACGACTCTGTCAACACCTTCCTGGATCTCTTGTGGCGTAAGTTCATTTTTTTTTTAATTATTCATTCTTTGCACTACACGGGTCCCACAGTGGGTCCCACAACGGGTCCTACAGCGGGTCCCACATCAGTAGGTCCCACAGCGGGTCCCAGCGGGTCCCACAACAGTGGGTCCCACAACGGGTCCCACAACAGCGGGTCCCACATCCGTGGGTCCCACAGCGGGTCCCATATCAGCGGGTCCCATATCAGCGGGTCCCACAGCGGGTCCCACAGCGGGTCCCACAACGGGTCCCACAACGGGTCCCACAACAGCGGGTCCCACAACAGCGGGTCCCACAGCGGGTCCCACATCAGCGGGTCCCATATCAGCGGGTCCCGCAGCGGGTCCCACAACAGCGGGTCCCACATCAACGAGTCCTACTGTGAATAGTAGTTTTGAATAGTACTTATAAATAGTAATTATGAATAGTAGTTTTGAATAGTACTTATAAATAGTAATTATGAATAGTAGTTTTGAATAGTACCTATAAATAGTAATTATGAATAGTTTTTTTGAATAGTAATCTTGTATAGTAATTATAAATAGTAATTATAACAGTCTTCAGCACAGGAGTCAGTCCTTCAGTCAGTCCAGGAGTTTTTCCTATCATCATAGGGGTTAGGATTCTGTCCATCCTCTCATCAAGTCGTGATCTTTACCCGCTCCTGCAAGGTATAGGATGCTGTCCAACCCTTGCCGAGTTATTTTCCTGTTCGTTCCCCCGCAAAGCATAGGATGCTATCCAACCTTTGCGGGATTCCAGAAGTCTCCCTACCCGTATGATGATAGGATTTTGTCCTCTTGTGTCGAAAAATTCAAAAACATCTGAAAAATCAAAAATCTCAAAAATCTCGAGTCATTAGAGTGTAGTTAGGAAAATCAGTCCGAACTACGGATGGCTTGATCCCTAGCTGAGGGGTACGTAGGCAGCTCAGGCGTGCTGCTGGCACCCTGAGTTCAGTCACCATTTTTAGACACCATTTTTACACCCTTTCACCATTTTCAGTCACCATTTTTTGTAAATATTTCTCATAACTTTCACCATTTTTCATAACTTCAAAACCTCCAAAAAATACAAAAAACTTCAAAACCTTTTCAAAAAGATCTTCCCCTAGAGTTAGGAGTCTGTCCTAGATATTTAGGGTGTTTTAGAGTTAGGAGTCGGTCTTGATTTGTATTGATGTGGTGTGTCCTGTCGTGTGAGTGTCCCTAGAGTTAGGAGGCCTCGAGTCGATCGGTCAGACACTTAGTCGAACCGATGGCTAGACTAGGAAGCATATAGTCAGCCCATGGTTTTCTTTATGTTGCACAGCCTAGATACACATAGGATGTAGGGCCCACCTGCATTAGCTTAAGGCTAAACAACCTGCATTAGTTAGGACATATAGAGAGTCCTAAAAATCACAATCCACTTGAATTTAAGCAATCGCAGAAAAAGCTTTAAAAACTAGTCGAGTCTAGTTGATCGAGTCTAGGATAGCGGTCCTAGAGGTTTAGGCATTGTAGTTTAGCATAGGACACCGAACTACGTTGGCTCTGATTCTTCCCGAGGCCGGGATACGTAGTGCAGCTAGGATGGATGGCCATCCTGGTCCGAGTCAAGTCCTACATTAGAATTTTAGGATTTGTCTTGTTGAGTCGTGTGTTGCGTATTTTGCTGTGTTTTCTTATTTTCATGTACAGATCCTATACCTTTAGCTGTAGCATGCATGTGCTTGTCCACCAGAACTTAGACACCAATTAGGCATGTCACATATAATCTAACTATTCTTAGGCGACATATCTTTCATTTCTTTTGTGTGTGCTTCTTATTCATCTCCGAGACATGCATGATTAGCTAGACGTTATCTCGGAGATATTCGTTCCCATTTCACATGATTTTCTCCCAAAACTCTTCAAAATTAATAATAAATGGCATAAGAGACCAGGTGCTAGCACTTGGGCGAATTGGGGGCGCCTAATCCCTTCCCCATTCGTCATCAGGCACGAACCCTTTGTATCTCTGGTTATCTGTTGCGACAGAGCACAGCATGGGATCCAGGGCCCACTTCCTTGGATGGCGACTCTTTCTTTGCTTAAGGTGCGTCTCGAATCCTGGCTAGTTCCCGAATCGAGAGGTATCTCACTTTACATCGCCGCTCATGCTGTGAGGGGCACTCTTTCGAGGGTTCCTTGGTGGGGCTCTCCTTCACGTGGATGATCTAGAGACTCGCGCGGGGGCACGTCCCTCCACGCCCGTCCCGGATCGGGGTCCACAGGCTGGCGACTCTGCTGGGGAGTTCTTGAAACATTGCCTAACTCTGTAAAAATGCCATTTTTACTAATTTTGAAGAAATTTGGGTCAAAACCAAGTTAAATGGGAACTTTATCGTTAGAATCCAGGGGCACCAAGTAGGTGCGTAATTAAAACAAGGGATTCACACACTGCACAGTAGGCATTGTCATATTTTTTATTTCTTGATTTTCATTGTTTTTTTATTGGCTCCGCGGGATAGATTCAATGCGTGCCCGACTGGGATGTTATTACACCCTGATGGTGCTGTTGAATCTATTTCCAAGCTATGCGCCAGCGCTGCAGCCGTAAACACTCGGTGCACTTGTGTTTACAGCAGCCGATGAGCAATGAAGCATACTACGTATAACACTCGGTGCACTTGAGTTATACATATTAAGTATGTTTCATACGCATAGTACCCGATAGATTGAGTTCGGAGCCCTACTTTGTTTTATATATTATGTATATACCTACTGGCTTAGTGAAAACCAACTAGGAAGTACCCGTGTTTATATACATCTGTATTACATTCATATGGGGATGAACATGTGTTGCTTACACATGTGGAACCTAAAGGTAGGAGCCTTGACCCATTTATAGACTAGGGTAGTTCACCTCATGTGGCTACAAATGCGGTCCTGGTACACTCACTTGTCTGTCATGAGTCGAGACTTTCTTGACTCCGCTAGATTAGACTAGGGTTGGTGCCCCTGGTTAGGGTGTATATGTATGTACATATATTTATTACTAGATTAGGGTTTGCTTCATAGCTAGGTTTTCTTTCCTAATCTAATCCGTTTTTCCCGTCCATCCGTCTTTTGGATTATGATCAGATCATTGGTTTCACATCATTATCTTTATAGCCATGATCTATCTTCCCTGAGCTTGATCCTTTGATCGATCCTGATCAGATCGCTCTGCATGCCAATTATGAGTCTTCTTTGCCATTATCACTGCCATAGTGTGTGTTCTTGCTGAGAGCCCTGCTTTATCTTGACCATGACGGCATACTCTTCATGTTTAGTTGCTGAGACCCTCCTAGTATAGCCGTCATGCTGCCAATTTTTTTTAGAACCCTTGAGCGTAATCATTATCCTTTTGGGTTCGTTGACAACCATGTGCTTACCTTACCACATCTCCTGGTATAGCCGTTATGCTGCCGAATTTTTTCCAAATACCTTAAGTGTGGTCATCATCCTTTTAGGCTTGTTGACGAACCATGTACTTGCCGTACCACATCTTCATGTACAGTTGTTATGCTGTCGGATTTTTATCCAAGGGGAGGATGTGTTTGTGCTACCTTTTGCTTCAACTTGCACATTACATTGTCATGCGATTAATTCTCATTGAGCCTAGTGTTTATGATGTCCATGACAGGAGTCTTAGTCACTCGTCTACCATCAACCCCAAAAAAGCTTTCATCTCTAAACTCGCTTGGTCTAGCCCGCTACCTGGTAGACAGGGATTCCCTCATTCTTCTTGAACTCAAATGCTTCTGAGAACCCTGCACATAACCATGTTGCACTTCTTTCACCCACCATGGGAACCATTTCACCCATTCAACCCTTCACATATCTTACCACCTTTACCTGTACCGCCTCTGGGCTGGAAAATGATTAGGAAGGGAAAAGAAAAATGTCAGAGCTTGAACTCCTTGAAAACATTATACCAGAGAAAGCCTTGCCATTGTCAGGTGCTAAAGGACAATTTAAGCTGGATCAACAGAAACTTGAGAGGCCCTCCCTTCTGAGATTCTAACTCCAGGATTGCTCTCTCAAATCATTATCATCATTAATGAAGGCACGTTGCCCTTGAACTTTCAGCGCCAATCCGTTGCCTCCGATGAAGTGTCCCATCTTTGAAATTTGCTTTGAAGTGTGTATACCGACCCTCCTGTCAAAGTTGGTAAGTCTAACCATGTCAATATCAATTCTAAGTATGTCGTGTTTTGTGGTCTCTCTCATTGTGAGCCAATGTCCCATCTTTTGTTGAATTTGATGGAGAGCCTATCGTGGCGCGTCAAAAATCAATGTATGTACTTCAAACATTCAATGCAACGAACATTTGATTCCAGTGTCGTCGGTATTCTTGTATATGTTCACTCTTGGATCTAATGTTAATAAACAAATTAAGACACCCTCCTCAGACGAGGATGCCGATGAAATTCTCCTCGAGATTTGAAAGCTGATCAAACGAGGGGAAGAGCGTCGAGCAAAGCCACTCGAAGATGAAATCGATACCGTGGATAGTGGTATCCAAATCCGAAACTCGGGAAATAAGGATTGGCAAAATCTCCCGAAGAGCGCAAAGAATCGATAAATCTATTTAGAGGGTTCAAATAAGTGTTGCTTGGTCCTATGAGGATAAACCGGAAGCGTGTCTTGGCATTGTTCAACGTAAGTCACCCTCAGCTTCAGACATCGGGTGGAAAAGCAAAAATTTCAAACGAAGAATACCAGATATCAAGTGAAGTTAATGAAAAATTGAGAGAAGACTTTCGGACAACAAAGTCATGAGCATAGAACATGAACCCCAAAAAGAATACTTGGGCTATACATTGCGATGGAATTTCAAGTTGAAGCATTCCAGGCGTAGGGGCATTCCCCACATCCAAGCAAAAAAATAAAAATCAGAATGAACAAAGAAAAATAAGATAGAATCCAGAGAAGAAAGGAGAAGGGAGCATGCCCCGCGTCAACTCCTCAAGAGCATCAGAATCGCAGGAAGCGGAGTCGATAAGTAGATTGAAAATTTCAAAATCTTCAGCATTCAGAGAAGACCCAGAGTCGTAGAATCCCAAATATCAGTGCAAGATCTCAAAGACAAAGTGGGAATTCAATCAGTCTAGCTTGCACAGTGCAGATGAAGTCTTGCCAGGAAATGCCGCCAGACTCCTAAAAAAAAAAAAGTTCAAAGCCATTGAACCTTAGCCATTCAAGAAGCTTGTATGCCAAAACATCAGAAGGTCATCCTTGGACGCCAGAGCCTTAAACGCCACAAATCCCAAGTTTAAAAAAATCCTTTTGCGAACACCTTCGAGCCTCAACAAAATCAAACATTCTTTTCAAACACCCGCAAACCAGGGGCATTTCGACCCGAACTACGCGGACCTGATCCCCAACTCTTCGGGGGTACGTAGGCAACTTGATCAATTCAGGTTCGGTCAAATCCTTGGGGATAAAAGCTAAATCATCCCCTTTTCAAACTTTTGAAGCTAAAAAGCTAAACCATTCTTTGTTAAACCCAAAGCGAACTACGCGGATCTGATCCTCCATTTTTGGGGTACGTAGGTAGTCTGGCAAGACCAGATTCGATCCAAATCGTTTGAACTTCCGATATCTAACCCTTTTGAACCCAAGCCCGCCTAGAAAGTCCTTCTGGTGAACAAGCAGAGGTTCAAAGTCAAGAAGAAAAAATGATGGAGTTTGAAGACCCGCTAGGTTGAAAACCCGGGAGGGCGGTCTAGGCAAAATTTAGGGTCATTTACCCGCTAAGTTGACAACTGAAAATTCAGCTTAGGCAAAAGTTAGGGTATCGAGCCCGCTGGATTGAAAACCCGAAAGGGCGAACCAGGCAAAAGTTAGGGCAAGCGGTCCGCCAGATTGAAAACCTGACAAGGCAATCTGGTCAATGGCAATGACTTCCAACGAAAAAGCGAATCATTGAGGTGGAGAAACAGTCTTCAACCAGGGTAAAATCTTGGAGTCCAAGTAGTGCCAGCAAGCTTACTTTAACATTCATCTAAACTAGGGGCATTGAAACCGAGCAATCCGAAAGGGATAATAATCATGACATAAACACCGAAAAAGGAGAATAGTGCCTCTTGACACGGTCTTCGAAATACTCTAAGAGTGGCTAAGCCATACCCTTGAAAAATAACACATCAGATCCAAGAGTGAGTCGAAAGCGAGTCGAGTCCTCCGAACAACAAGAATCTTCTTTGACCGAGTCCTTGGAAATCTATTCCTCCTTCATATTTGTGTTCCCTTTCCTTGCAAAGTCCAAACTGTCGGGTGCTAGAAGAATGGGAGCGTGTCCTCCAAATTGCGAAGAAAATTCAGAGTAAATCCTGGTTTAGGTATCAGAAGGGGCGGGAGACATCTTGTTCAAACCTACCCGAGACCTTAAGCCTCCAAAAGTGAGCCATGCGAAAGAAGAGATTTCCAGACTCAGCCATCATGGTTATTGTCCTATTCTCTCCATACAAAAGAACTTTGCATCCTCGAGCCTTCATGAAACGAAGCATCTTTTCTTCAACCATCATTGCCATGCCTCCTTAAAACTCCTGTCATGGAAACACAATATACTAGGGGCATCTTTTATGACTTGCGTCATAAAAGATGTCAAGCGCACAAAGGCAATCAGTAACAATGTCTCAAGCAAGTAAGGATAAGAGGGGTACAAGCACATCTCAAGCCTAACCTCTAAACTCCTCAGTTGAGTCCTCTCTTCAGAAGAGTCAATTCTCTAAGAAAATCAGTTTCCCAAGCGGAGTCTAGAATTTGCTCGCGCAGCCTTCAATCCCCGGCAAAATCAGAAAAAATGGTCAATATCCAAATCCCTGCAAGTTATCTGAGTCCAATTCTCAGCAAGGAACTCATACTCCCAATTTCCTCGGCAAGAGGCAATCAGTCTAAAAAAAAAAAAAAAAAAAAAAAAAAAAAAAAAAATCATCATTCGAAATCAATCAATTCTCAGCAATATCACTGTCCTTCCAAGGCTCTTCGTGGTTTGTCAGGCAGGCACATCATGGACCCTTGCTCCCTGAATGGCTCTTCGTGATCTGTCCTTTAGGATATATCATGGACCCGCTCTCCATGCTCATTTCATTCATCTCCATTACTTGTTATTCTTGTTGGGCTCTTCGTGGCTTATTGTCATGGACCCCAAATTTCATTCTAGGCTCTTCGTGGCTTATTGCCATGGACCTTAGATTCATTGCGTGGCTCTTCACGGTTTGTTGCCGTGGACCCTCGATTACTTCTTGGCTCTTCATGGTCTACCATTCAGGTATACTACGGACCCATGCTCCCCGATTGGCTCTTCGTGATATGTCCTTCCAGAAATATCATGGACCCACTATTCATAGTCATTCCATTCATATCTTTTACATGTCATTTGTTTCTGCATGTTGGGCTCTTCATGGCTTATTGTCATGGACCCCAAATTCAATGTTTGGCTCTTCACGGAGTATTGCCGTGGACCCTTGATTCCTTTCTGCTGGGCTCTTCATGGTTTCTTGCCATGGACCTTAGATTCATTGCGTGGCTCTTCACGGTTTGTTGCCGTGGACCCTCGATCACTTCTTGGCTCTTCATGGTCTACCATTCAGGTATACTATGGACCCATGCTCCCCGATTGGCTCTTCGTGATATGTCCTTCCAGAAATATCATGGACCCACTATTCATAGTCTTTCCATTCATATCTTTTACATATCATTTGTTTCTGCATGTTGGGCTCTTCATGGCTTATTGTCATGGACCCCAAATTCAATGTTTGGCTCTTCACGGAGTATTGCCGTGGACCCTAAATTCCTTTCTGCTGGGCTCTTCATGGTTTCTTGCCATGGACCCTAGATTCATTGCGTGGCTCTTCACGGCTGGTCACTGTGGACCCTCGATTACTTCTTGGCTCTTCATAGCTTATGGCTATGAACCCTTGATTCTCAGTTTTTCTAATCCATTAATCACTCAATATCTTTCTTGCAAGGTTCTTCGTGGCTTATTACCACGGACCCCGGATTATGGCTTGGCTCTTCGCGGTTTGTTGCCGTGGACCCTCGATTTCTAGTTTCCTAAAAATAAAAAAATATAAATAAATTTCGTTCCGCGAGGCTCTTCGTGGCTTACTACCATGGACCCTCGATTCCCGTTTGCTTGGCTCTTCACGGTTCACCACCGTGGACCCTCGTTTTCTGCAAGGCTCTTCATGGCTTATTACCATGGACCCCTGATCAAAATTTTCATTCAACTGTTGTTCTTCCTTGTCTAATTTGGTGAAAAGCTGGACAACAACTCTCTCTAGTTATTTTGTTGTCAAGTCATGGTCCGTCGTTCCACAGTGTGCCGTCACCCAAGTGCGGAGTCAGGAATACCTGTGTGACCGATGTGTTACTCGAGTGTGACCGATGTGTTACTCGAGTTATTTCTCTGGTGGGAGGCTATCTCACCAATATGTTTTGAATGCTGAGTTATGTGTCCAGCATTTCACCAAATTAATATTAAGTCATGTTGAATGTGAAATTTTAAAACGAAAGTCTCTCTGAGAGCATCTTTGAGAGCATCAAGCCAATAATCAAAATCCTTTTCATTCAAAACCCCTGAGGCATCCCTTCCCTCCAATTCGAGTGAGACCCCTGAGACATCTATTCCCTCCACGAGTTCAATCTTTGTAAAATAAATTTTGGGCCAGTCAAAATGTGTTGTCTGTTCAGCTTTGACATTCGCGCGACAAGCACACTCTGCCAAAGAGGGGCATCTGTAGACACCCCATTTTGACAAGGCCCTAAACCCGCATATTCGAATAAAATCCCGAGGTCAGACGGAAAATGAATGAAATTAATCCGAGCAAAAGAGAATGTGGGGCCCGCTTGTGTGGGACCCGTTTGTGTGGGACCCGCCTGTGTGGGACCCGCTTTTGTGGGGCCCGCTTTTGTGGGGCCCGTTTGTGTGGGACCTGCTGATGTGGGGCCCGCTGATGTGGGACCCGCTTGCGTGGGGCCCGCTTGTGTGGGGCCCGCTGTTGTGGGACCCGCTTATGTGGTCAAAGAGAGAATAAGGACGGTCATCATTTTCTTCGTTTTTAAAAATGGGCGTAATGAGTAGTTTTGGTTTTCGTATGGCATCCGATGCCATTTGAAAATTGTTTTCTATTTTTTTATTTATTTTTTTGCAAAATTTAAGGGAATTAGGGGGGACAAGAGGGGGACAAAAGACTCTCATTTTCTCCCCTCATGATGACTCGTCATCATGGGTCTTCTGATCTCTCTCTCTCGCAGAGAAAGAAAGAAAACAAAAAAAAAAAAAAACGGGTGGAAAAACAGCAAGGGAAAAACCAGAGAGAAAAAAAAAAAGAGGAAAAACCAGAGAAAAAGAAAAGGGGAAAAACCAGAGGGGAGAGGGAGAGAGAGGGAGATCTGCAGAGGGGAGAGAGAGAGAGAGAGAGAGGAGAGATCTGTAGAGAGAGAGAGGGAGAGAGAGAGAGAGAGAGAGTCTTCTCCTCCGGCAATCCAGCCGGAATCCGGCGAGGCCAAACCCATCTCCGACCGGCCATCCACCGATCACCACCACCTTCTCCGGCATCCTCCCAACCAACCACTGGAGCTCCACCGGCATCCACATCTCCTCCACCCCACCTCCAGCGGGCCCCACCTCCAGCGGATCCCACATCAGCGGGTCCTACATCAGAGGGTCCCACATCAGCGGGCCCCACACAAGCACGACTCTGTCAACACCTTCCTGGATCTCTTGTGGCGTAAGTTCATTTTTTTTTTAATTATTCATTCTTTGCACTACACGGGTCCCACAGTGGGTCCCACAACGGGTCCTACAGCGGGTCCCACATCAGTAGGTCCCACAGCGGGTCCCAGCGGGTCCCACAACAGTGGGTCCCACAACGGGTCCCACAACAGCGGGTCCCACATCCGTGGGTCCCACAGCGGGTCCCATATCAGCGGGTCCCATATCAGCGGGTCCCACAGCGGGTCCCACAGCGGGTCCCACAACGGGTCCCACAACGGGTCCCACAACAGCGGGTCCCACAACAGCGGGTCCCACAGCGGGTCCCACATCAGCGGGTCCCATATCAGCGGGTCCCGCAGCGGGTCCCACAACAGCGGGTCCCACATCAACGAGTCCTACTGTGAATAGTAGTTTTGAATAGTACTTATAAATAGTAATTATGAATAGTAGTTTTGAATAGTACTTATAAATAGTAATTATGAATAGTAGTTTTGAATAGTACCTATAAATAGTAATTATGAATAGTTTTTTTGAATAGTAATCTTGTATAGTAATTATAAATAGTAATTATAACAGTCTTCAGCACAGGAGTCAGTCCTTCAGTCAGTCCAGGAGTTTTTCCTATCATCATAGGGGTTAGGATTCTGTCCATCCTCTCATCAAGTCGTGATCTTTACCCGCTCCTGCAAGGTATAGGATGCTGTCCAACCCTTGCCGAGTTATTTTCCTGTTCGTTCCCCCGCAAAGCATAGGATGCTATCCAACCTTTGCGGGATTCCAGAAGTCTCCCTACCCGTATGATGATAGGATTTTGTCCTCTTGTGTCGAAAAATTCAAAAACATCTGAAAAATCAAAAATCTCAAAAATCTCGAGTCATTAGAGTGTAGTTAGGAAAATCAGTCCGAACTACGGATGGCTTGATCCCTAGCTGAGGGGTACGTAGGCAGCTCAGGCGTGCTGCTGGCACCCTGAGTTCAGTCACCATTTTTAGACACCATTTTTACACCCTTTCACCATTTTCAGTCACCATTTTTTGTAAATATTTCTCATAACTTTCACCATTTTTCATAACTTCAAAACCTCCAAAAAATACAAAAAACTTCAAAACCTTTTCAAAAAGATCTTCCCCTAGAGTTAGGAGTCTGTCCTAGATATTTAGGGTGTTTTAGAGTTAGGAGTCGGTCTTGATTTGTATTGATGTGGTGTGTCCTGTCGTGTGAGTGTCCCTAGAGTTAGGAGGCCTCGAGTCGATCGGTCAGACACTTAGTCGAACCGATGGCTAGACTAGGAAGCATATAGTCAGCCCATGGTTTTCTTTATGTTGCACAGCCTAGATACACATAGGATGTAGGGCCCACCTGCATTAGCTTAAGGCTAAACAACCTGCATTAGTTAGGACATATAGAGAGTCCTAAAAATCACAATCCACTTGAATTTAAGCAATCGCAGAAAAAGCTTTAAAAACTAGTCGAGTCTAGTTGATCGAGTCTAGGATAGCGGTCCTAGAGGTTTAGGCATTGTAGTTTAGCATAGGACACCGAACTACGTTGGCTCTGATTCTTCCCGAGGCCGGGATACGTAGTGCAGCTAGGATGGATGGCCATCCTGGTCCGAGTCAAGTCCTACATTAGAATTTTAGGATTTGTCTTGTTGAGTCGTGTGTTGCGTATTTTGCTGTGTTTTCTTATTTTCATGTACAGATCCTATACCTTTAGCTGTAGCATGCATGTGCTTGTCCACCAGAACTTAGACACCAATTAGGCATGTCACATATAATCTAACTATTCTTAGGCGACATATCTTTCATTTCTTTTGTGTGTGCTTCTTATTCATCTCCGAGACATGCATGATTAGCTAGACGTTATCTCGGAGATATTCGTTCCCATTTCACATGATTTTCTCCCAAAACTCTTCAAACTTAATAATAAATGGCATAAGAGACCAGGTGCTAGCACTTGGGCGAATTGGGGGCGCCTAATCCCTTCCCCATTCGTCATCAGGCACGAACCCTTTGTATCTCTGGTTATCTGTTGCGACAGAGCACAGCATGGGATCCAGGGCCCACTTCCTTGGATGGCGACTCTTTCTTTGCTTAAGGTGCGTCTCGAATCCTGGCTAGTTCCCGAATCGAGAGGTATCTCACTTTACATCGCCGCTCATGCTGTGAGGGGCACTCTTTCGAGGGTTCCTTGGTGGGGCTCTCCTTCACGTGGATGATCTAGAGACTCGCGCGGGGGCACGTCCCTCCACGCCCGTCCCGGATCGGGGTCCACATTTATCTGTGGTTTTGTCAGAGGATCTGCCAGATTCCTCTCCGACCTTACAAAGTCGAGTGCTATTGTTCCCTCACTCAAGTATTGCTTTACCAAATTATGCCTCAGGCGTATATGCCTTCTTTTGCCATTATAGGTCTTACTTTTGGCCTTGGCTAAAGCAGCTTGACTATCACAGTGTAAAGACACTAAGGGAACCGGCCTTGGCCATAAAGGCACATCTGCCATAAAATTCCTGAGCCATACGGCTTCAGCTCCTGCTAGGGCTAAGGCTATAAATTCTGCTTCCATAGTAGAACTTGTACTACAAGTTTGTTTAACCGATTTCCAAGAAATCGCACCACCACCAAGGGTGAATACATATCCACTGGTAGACACTGAATCTCTTCAATCAGAGATCCAATTCGCATCACTATAGCCTTCTAAGACAGCAGGAAACCCCCTAAAATGCAGTCCAAAATTTATTGTACCTTTTAAGTACCTCAACAACCTAGTCAAAGCCCGCCAGTGTTCATGTCCTGGTCTATGTGTGTGTTGACTGAGTTTTCCAACTGCTAGTGCAATGTCGGGTCTAGTACATTTCATTAAATATGACACTGAACCTATAATACTTGAGTATTCCTTTTGGGATACCAACTCACCTTTGTTTTTCTTTAGGTGTACCTGACAATCTAAAGGTGTCTTTGCAGGTGAACTATCATATTGTCCAAATTTCCTTAGAATGCTCTCTACATAATGAGACTGAGACAATATTATTTCATTTTCTTTTCTGATGATCTTCATCCCTAAGATTACATCAGCTTCACCCATATCTTTGGTTTCAAAATTTGACATTAAAAATCTCTTAGTAGATTTTACTATGTCCAAATTAGTACCAA
Source organism: Tasmannia lanceolata (assembly GCF_043159265.1). Classification (NCBI taxonomy): domain Eukaryota; kingdom Viridiplantae; phylum Streptophyta; class Magnoliopsida; order Canellales; family Winteraceae; genus Tasmannia; species Tasmannia lanceolata. Next base: position 11,588,133 of record NW_027518683.1, read on the forward strand.
TAATTAGTATATCATCTACATATACACAAAGTATTACACCTTTATCCCCATTAAACTTACTATAAACACATTTGTCGGATTCATTTATCTTATACCCATTTGTAATTAAGACACTATCAAATTTGTCATTCCATTGTTTAGGTGCTTGTTTCAAACCATACAGTGACTTAATTAGTTTACAAACTTTGTTTTCATGACCAGACACAATGAATCCTTCAGGTTGTTTAATGTAAATTTCTTCTTCTAAATCTCCATTTAAGAAAGCTGTTTTTACATCCATTTGATGTATTACCAATTTATGAATAGAAGCTATAGCTAATAATATCCTAATGGTGGACAACCTAGCAACAGGAGAATAGGTATCAAAATAATCTATCTCCTTTTTCTGTCTAAAGCCTTTAGCTACTAGTCTTGCTTTAAACTTGTCAATTGTCCCATCAGGTCTTAGCTTCTTTTTAAATATCCACTTGCTATCTAGTGCTTTTGTTCCAGGTGGAAGGTCCACTAGTTCCCAAGTGTGATTTTCTATTATGGAATCTAATTCACTTTTAATAGCTTCTTTCCAAAATACAGCATCTGGAGATGTTACAGCTTCAGAGAAGTTACAGGATCTTTATCTATTAGATAGGTGAACATCCCATCTCCTAGATTTGTTTCTTTTCTTTGTCTTTTACTTCTTCTGAGTTCTTGAAACTCAGAATCCAATTCCTTTTCAGTTTCAGGTTGATTTCTTGAATCATTACTAGGTTCTTTAGGAATTTCTTTCTTCATAGGGAAGTGATGTTCAAAGAACTCAACATCCCTAGATTCAATTATAGTGTTATATTCAAGGATATTTTCAACTGATTTCAAAACTAGAAATCTATAGGCTGTACTATTTTGAGCATATCCTATGAATACACAATCACATGTTTTAGGTCCTAGTTTTCTTTTCTTAGGTTCTGGTATTCCAACCTTAGCCAAACAACCCCAAACTTTCAAATGAGATAAGTTAGGCATTTTGTTATACCAGAGATCATATGGTATTTGACCCTTTTTCTTTGGAGGTATCTTGTTATATATATAACAAGCTGAAAGAAGTGCTTCCCCCCAGAAGTTCAAGGGTAAACCAGAACTTATCAACATAGCATTAAACATATCCTTTAATGTTCTGTTCATTCGTTCTGCTATACCATTTGATTCAGGTTGGTACGGGGCTGTGGTTTCATGGATAATACCATTATCATCACAGAACTTAGTTATAGAGTATTCTGTACCTCTATCTGTTCTAAGTCTTTTAATTCTTCTATCTAACTGATTTTCCACTTCATTTTTATATTTGATAAAGGCTTGTTCAGCCTCATCTTTAGTTCTAAGAAGATATACTTTAGTGTATCTAGAGTAATCATCTATAAAGGTCACATAGTACCTTTTACCTCCTCTAGATTCAAGATTTCTAAAATCAGCTAGATCACTATGAATTAACTCTAATAAGTCAGATTTTCTTTCAACACTAAAGTGAAGTTTCTTTGTGAATTTTGCTTCAACACATATTTCACATTTTTCTTTACTAGGTTCATTTTTTTCATTTATTAAACCTAAATTACAAAGTCTTTTAATGTAAGATGCACTTCTATGTCCTAATCTACCATGCCAAATATCAAAGGACTCAACAATGTAAGCAGAAGAAGAAGATACTTTTTCATTCAGGATTTCAAGTATATTAAGAACAAATAAACCATTTGCATTGTAGCCCTTCCCTACAAATACATTATTTTTGCTAATGATTGTCTTGTCTGCTTCAAAAGTGAGCATTAGTCCATTCTTGTTCAAGATCGCACCAGACACCAAGTTACGCCGTATATCCGGCACATGCAGCACCTCTTGAAGTGCAAGTACTTTCCCTGAAGTTAACTTCAGCAAGACCTTGCCCTTACCAACGACTTTTGAGGTCTGTGAGTTCCCCATGAAAACTTGATCCCCTTCCTTAACTAAGGTGTAGTTGTAGAAGGAGTTTCGGTTTCCACAAATGTGCTTGGTAGCACCAGTATCCAGAACCCACTCCTTTGGATTTTCCACCAGATTTACCTCAGTCACAACCGCTGCAATCACATCTGCCTCGGTTAAATTAACCTTGGCACTGGACGAACCAGTCTTTCGGTGTCGGCAGTCCTTCTTGTAGTGTCCGGGTTTTCCACATTCAAAACAGACTCCTTTCTTTTTGGGTCCAAATTTCTTGAAGTTCTTTTTCTTCTTCGGTTTCAGATTCTTAGACCCATCATTCTTAGTCTCAACAATGTTTGCCTTAGAGGTATACTCTTTGGCATTTTGTTGCTTATCTTTTAGTCTGTTTTTCTCTTCGATTTTAATCCGAACAACTACTTGGTCTAAGGTCCATTCCTTTGTCTTGTGCTTCATTCCGATTTTTAAATCTTTCCAAGACAAAGGCAGTTTCTCAATAAGAGAACCAGCCACGAATGTGTCAGGTAACTTCATACCTTCCTTAGCCAATTCTCCAATTATGAACTGATACTCATCTATTTGAGCAGATATAGGTTTCCCATCTTCCATAGCAAAGTCTAAAAAATTCCCTATCACATATTTCCTATTTCCAGCATCCTCTAAATCATATTTAGTTACCAATGCATTCCAAAGATCAGCAGCATGTTCAAATGAATAGTATACGTTATAAAGGTCATTTGACAAACCATTCAAGAGATGGTTCTTGCAAATATAATCAGCATTATTCCAGTTTTCAAAATCAGCAGAATCTTCAGATGGTTTTGATTGTGTAAGAACAAAAGCGGCACCAATTTGTTGTAGAGCAAACAAGATCTGTTGTTTCCATCTTTTATAGTTCAATCCAGTAAGGCGTTCGATCTTGGAAAAATCTGGAATGGTGTTGAGAATTCTGTTCACAACAGAGGTGCGAACAACCGTTGGATTGGAATTCTCAACAGAGATGGTATCAACAGAAGTTGGTTCGGATTATCAGAAGCCATATGATCTGATTTGAAGGATACGATTCTTAAGATTGTTGGACAAATTAGATGTTGTCCAGTAGGGTCTGATATATGGCTTGATTGATTCCAGAAATTAGAAATGTAAATAAATCAGTACTTAGCTTTTGTAGAAAACGTTTCTGTAAAACAGATCGAGAAGAAGAAGGCTGAGTCGTGCCACTGGTCATTCTCCTTAAGAATCGTATCCGCCCCCTACCGGTGCAAACCGGGATCCGCGAACCGATGCTCCAAGATAAAACAGCCAAAGTTGGCTCCAGTCCACGTGCACTCGCTGACTGGTCCACCCAGAATCACCGTAGAACTGTGCTCATATCAGAACGGAGGAAAAGAAGAAGACAAGCAGAAACTTTGATGTTTTTTCTGTAAAAAACTATATCTCCAATGGTGCTGTTCTCTTCTTTTTATAGATGAGAATATGACTGTTGGAGGATAATTAATCATCATTAAAAGACCAAAACGTTTCTCTTTTAATCACCATTAAAAGACAAAAAATGTTTCTCTCTTAATCACCATTAAAAGACAAAAAACGTTTCTCTTTTAATCACCATTAAAAGACAAAAATGTTTCTCTCTTAATTACCATTAAAAGACAAAAACGTTTCTCTTTTAATCACCATTAAAAGACAAAAACGTTTCTCTCTTAATTACCATTAAAAGACAAAAACGTTTCTCTTTTAATCACCATTAAAAGACAAAAACGTTTCTCTCTTAATTATCATTAAAAGACATAAACGTTTCTCTCTTAATTACCATTAAAAGACAAAAACGGTTTTAGTTTTGAAAACACACCACAAGCACACTCACCAAGGTCTTGGGTTCAAGTCCCCACATATGCAAAAGTCTTTTGCTTTAAAACAAGAGAGGGAAACATAATTTGAATCTTCCCTCCAAATTTTTTTTAAACAAAAAGAAAAAGCATCTTTGACTTTTCAAATCTTTTTATTATTTTGTTTAAAAATTCTAACAAAAACAAACACATTGAAAAGAGAAATCCTTATGCGAATCATTCTTGTCAATCTTTCATTGTCTTCTTCTCCACGAAGATGTCCCATAGATAGAGTCGGTGACAAAGAAGGTCTAGAGGATAGGTCTGAGTCATGTGGTGAGAAAGGAGGGCTAAAGGATAGGTCCTGGTCATCTACTATACAACGAGATAAGGGAGAGAGTGCAGTCAAATAGAAAGGGGGACAGGCAGGGGCACTTGCTAACTGTCCTAAGCACTTTACTTGCGGAGGCTTTCTTGATGAATATAAACTGTTTTTACTTAGGGAGGTGATATTTTCGCCCCTCTGCAGTATGCATTCGGCCCCCTTTAAAACGTGAACAGTGGGCAACTTTAAGGCTTTTTGACGTCAAATCATGTTAAAAGGCGGGGGCAAATGTGTACTGCGCGCCGCGGCACGGGGAGATATCATCTCCCTTTTCTTATTTATAAGGCGATGATAAATTTGCACCCCAGTAGGATAATTCACACCCATTTCAGGTTAAAAAGTGTTAAAAGTCTGCCACATATCCTCCTTTAAAGGGATGCGAATTATCTAGGGGGGGTGAGAATTTATCATTGCCCAATTTATAATGTAACTCAATATTTAGAGATTTTATATGCTGTAAGCCCATCTAGACCCGTATTTTTCAAAAAGTACTGTGTAGGGACCACTTAATAGGATGACCCAAACAGGCCATGTGATCGGCCACAATGTAAATAGGTTGTGCAACAAAAAATCATTTATATATGATGATCTAAGCCCTCTATCTATAGAGGAACTGCATATTATGGAAACCTCAATAGATCAGAGGGCTAGATCATCCTATGGAAATGATTTTTGGTGCACGAACTATTTACATTGTGTTCCATCATATGGATGGTTTGGATCATCCTATGAAGAGGTCCGTACAATACTTTTTGAAAAATACGTGACTATAAGGGCTTACAACATATAAAAACTCATTCAGTTCACAAAGATAACAAGAAGAAGACTTAGATTTATATGGGTGATTCTTGGTGCTCCTCTCCGATACTTGAACCAACAAGAGATTTTTCTTAAAAGGGCTACCTATCTCTCTTTCGAGAAATTATATGGTGGCCGCCCTTTACATATAAAAGGCAGGGAGAGAAAATATCGACCCCCTTGATTTTTTGTCAAGGGAAAATCAAAAAAGGGGATTTGACCTGGATAAAAAATCAAGCACGGAGAGTTTTTTCTCTCTTTCCCCTAGTTGTTTGACGGTCGGCCACCATATAAATGCTCCTCTCTTTCAACGTAAACGGATTAAGACAATTTTCAATAGTTAGCGTGAAGATATTTTCACCCTCCCTGCATTACGTACGAGCCCCCCCTGTAACCATTGGTAAGTTATCATGGTATCAGAGCCAAAGGTCTCGAGTTCAAACCTCCCGGATAGCAAAAATCCACATGTGATGGTCAGCCCAAAGTGGGACCACATGTGCCACGTGTTTGCCAAATAGGCCACACGTGCGGGGGAGTGTTAAAGTATAAAAGATAAAATAACGCCTTTCTCCAATAGCTTAAGCTATTGGAGGAGTTGGTAAGTCAAAAAAGTGTTAAAGTTGCCCACTTTTAACGTCAAATCACATTATAAGGGAAGCTCATGCGTAATCCAGGAGGAGTGAAAATCCCTCACGGTTGCACTACGATCTCTCCTCACGGCTGCACTACGTTAAAAAGTGTTTTCCACGAAAAAGTATCTATCCACACAGCCCCTCGTCTCTTTTCCCCACACGTTGCACTATGATATATCCTCTCCACCAACCCAAGTGCACTCAGCCAACAACCTTTCTAAAACCTCTTATCGCTCTTAGGCCTTTCGACCCCTACCTAGGCAAGGTATGAGAGACCTTTGAAATCTTAGAGCCAAGCCTTGTGTTGTGGCCCCTCATGGAAGCAATCAGTAGTGAATTAAGGCTGTAAATGGACCCATTTAGGATCAGATCTACCTATGTATGCATTTGTCTCTATATTTCAAGGGGTTTTTGCAAAAGAAGTCTTCTACTTTGCTTTATTTGCAAAAGGAGTCTCCTAGTTTGACGATTTGCAAATAGTCATCACATATGAGTGAGTTTCCCAAATCAGGTCACGCCATCAATTTGTGACCAAAACACCCTAGTGGATTGTTTTTTCTCTAATAAAAGACCAAAATGTTCTTATACCTCAAAAGGACAAAAATTACCTTGTAAAAAGACCAAAATACCCATACGGTCGATGATATGTTTCGAATCAAGGTTGTGAGGTATCATTTCTATATATACAGTATTCTTGGCCCATGACCTGAATGTAAGGAAAAAAAAAAGAAAAAAAAAGAAAAAAAAAATGGGCCCACCCGATCAAAAGAAGGTGTAGAATGATGGGTCCCACCCTATTCATGGGCTCAAGTGGAGATACGTGAGTCCTTCCCCATCAAAATATGAGGCAAATGGTGGGCTCCACCCAGTGCATGGGTTTGAGTTGAGTTGATGGCACTCACCGTATCAAAATATATCACCGGCATTTTGGTTTTTTACAAGGTAATTTTTGTCTTCTCACATATAAGGACATTTTGGTCTTTTTATTAGTTTAGAAAATCCACCATGGTTATTTTGGTCCCAAATTGATTGCACGACCTGATTTGCAAAATTTATTCAAACGTGACGACTCTATTTGCAAATTGACAAAATAGGGACTCTTTTTGCAAATAAAGCAAAGTAGAAGACTTCTTTTGCAAAAATCCCATATTTCAATCCTAACGAGATCCATGGATCCTAACATTCTATGGCTTGGATCCATGAATCCTACTGTCTATGCTTGTGTTATGGTCCCATTAAGAATCAGTGCATCCAACTAAGTGTCCTAGTACCTATTTTTTTACTCATTTAAAATTTTGTAAAAAGTTAGAATTTTTAGTGAGGTTTTCGGAGGTAATTTCACAAAAATCCAATCTCATGGCTCCACATGGTTTTCCCACACATCTTCTATCTATATCCACCACACTGAAAAATTAAAATCAGCACTCCATCTAATCCAAAATGTTTGGGACTTAGGAGACTTCCCTTCATACTACTGATTCCTAAAGACTTCAAACATAAATGTAGGGCATTGTCATTCTATTTTCTAGCCATCCATTTAAAGGGCGCACATCGGAGGGTCAGGATCAAATGTTGCATGAAACATTTGGATCATGAACCACCCATAATGATGATAGCTTTAGATCAACACACAGGCGGCTCTACCTATACTCATGCCCAATAAACGAGCCAGTAGCAGTAGGGATTCAATTTGACGGGATTTTATATGGTGTAAGCCCTTATAGTCCCTTATTTTTCAAAAAGTACAGTACGGACCGCATCATAGGATGATCCAAACCGTCCATAAGACGGAACACAATGTAAATAGATTGTTCCCCAAAAATCATTTTCATAGGATGATCCCAACCTTCCGATCTATAGACGAACTGCATATTATGTTAACCTCGATAGATCGGAGGGCTGGGAATGGAAACGATTTTTGGTGAACAACCTGTTTGAGTTGTGTTCCATCTTATGGACAGTTTGGATCATCCTATGATGCGGTCCTTAAGCTACTTTTTGAAAAAAGAAGGGACTATAAGGGCTTACACCTTATAAAAACTCCAATTTGACTTGCTCAATCACGGGTATTGCCGAATCCGAATCCGATTAGCCTAGCCATCACTCATCAGTAGGTCAGTACCACCATAACAGCCTAATAATTTCATGCCCTTTGGTTTGGTAGATAAAACTATAAAAGTGAAACCCCCCTCATCAATCTTAAAACTTATTACTGGCCGCCGACAGGCTGGTTAGTCTAAACTCTAATCAGTTTCCGACAAGGGGAACTATTAAAACCCCAAAAAAGCAAAGCAGCACAAAATCTCAACATGATCTTCATCATAAGGAGGGGGCGGAGAGGGCTCCAGCCTGTAACTTTCACCATCCAAATCCCCAACGTGGCCAGCAAATGGGTGGGGTTTGAAATACCCAAAAATTATAAAGCAACGGCTATATTATTCTACCCGGAAAATGTGTAGGATCCTCGGATCTATGCTCCTAAATGCGGCACGTGTTATTCCATGTCTCGCCAACGGGAGCATCAGTATCATGTAAAACTCAAAAGCAGATGACTCAGAAATCACCCTTTCCACAAAAATAAAAACCAAAGGTAAACGTTTTCCCACCTTTTACATATCTCTTCACGTGTCCTAGTTATCTTCAACTCTTCATTCAGTCTTCACCACCCATTGAAACATTGAATATCTGAGCACTGGGGTGTGGAGATGTAAAATCAAGGGCATGGGCATTATGGAAATAGATCATGTAACTCGTATTATGGGAATATTTATTCTAACTATGGTGGGGCATTTTAAGAGTAGATGTTTATTCACAGGCTTATAACAAGTTTGCAGTCTATTGGAGACTGGTGAGAGAGCATTTGCCAATAGCAAGTTAGAAACTGCATAGTGTCACACAAATTTAAAATTAAAATAAGAGTGCCGATACCAAAACAAAAGACTGATGATACCATCTTCCTTTGATGCAGGTAGGTGCAGTAGATAGTAGAGATGCCTTATAAAATAATAAATTAGATAAAGAGAAATTAAAAACTCACACGCCAATGTACGCAAAGCTCCAAGTATTAAGATATCATATTATATTATAATTTCTAATTATTTAAATAAAAACAGAACAAAATAAGCAAACCCAAAAAAGAAAGAAAGCTCTCTTACCATATCTTAGAAACTCACCCCACAAACAAAATTTCAAAAAATTCTTCAAACTATTCCTCAACTTTCTCTTCCCCATCTCCTTCCTTGCAATTATCCTCCAAAGACTCATCTTTTGGGCTCTCCAATGCCCTCTTCTCTTGCTCTTCTGTTTCCTCCTCCTCCTCTTTACTCTGATTCTTCTCCCTCGAAACTCTCCTCTCTGCCCTATTCTTCAATGCCTCTAACAATTCAAACATTGCCTTACCCTTATCCCTTCTGTTCTTAATCAAAACCTCACTAATATCCGCAGGCGTCATCTCTGCTTTATCAATCACAACCTCCAATTCCTTCAACAACCCATCATCGCAATCACCCTCAAAACCCAAGTAATTCCTCAACAAAATCTTCAAAGCCGAGAACGAACAGTAACTCATGAATATATGCATATCCATTCGCCCACACCGTAGCAAAGCAGGATCCAATTTCTCAATGTGATTAGTAGTAAACACAAAAATCCTCTCACTCCCACAACAAGACCACAACCCATCAGTAAAATTCAAAAGCCCCGAAAGCGTAATAGAATTCCCGCCCTCATCGGACCCACCTCTCATTTCTACCGGACCTCCATCGGGTCGGGCCGGAGAACCCTCATTCCGGGGTTTCTTCTTCCGATTAGACAGATTGATAGAGCAGTCAATATCTTCAATAACAATAATAGACTTAGAAGTAGTCTTCATAAGTAACTTCCTAAGCTCCGAATTCGTATGAACTTCAGTAAGCTCAAGATCATAGATATCATACCCTAAGTAATTAGCCATTGCAGCAATCATACTAGATTTTCCAGTCCCCGGCGGGCCATACAAAAGGTACCCTCTTTTCCAAGCCCTACCAGTCTTCTGATAAAAAGATTGCCCATCAGCAAAGCTTCGAAGATCATCCATAATCTCAGTTTTTTTCACAGGATCCATGGCTAGGGTTTCAAAAGTACTCGGATGCTTAAACGGCACAGATTCCCACGGTTGCCCACGCGAATCGAGGGACCCACCTCTTGAATTTGTGTACAACAGACGGTCCTGATTTTTCCTTCGAATGTCGTTTGCTTTTTCCATGATGAAATTGAGATAAGAATCGACAATTAGGGTTTTGTCTTTCTTCTTGATTTTGAGAGTAAAACCCCTTTTTTCTTCAGGGAGAGGACGCCATGAGAACGTTTGAGATTGACGTTGAGTTACCACGTGCTCCCACCAGGCAGTAACGCCGTTGAAGGTGTCCGTTAAACGGTCGTTATTTGAGAGGCCGAATGTGAAGGAGGTGGAATTTAGAGCGCGGGTGAGGCTAACACGGGATCCTGTTAAAGAGGCAGAGGTACTTAGGTAGAGTTGAACGGCGTTATAAAGTTCGTTAGTGTTAACGCCATCAATCTCCGTTATGTCAAAGTAACAGTAAGAGGAGAACCAGTGGAAGATTCTGTTGAAGAGTTTGACGGAAGCGAAACGAAGTTCGGGTGGGAAGACGGCATGAAGGAGGCTTTGACAAAAGGCGAATACGCCCATTAGAGAGGCTAGGGATGTCCAAAACTCTTTCATCCTACACGGAAAAAGGAAGGATTTTCTGGCGTTTGGTGAGATGGGTTTGGAAAATGGTAGAGGGTCTTGCAGGTGAGTTGGGTTCCTCTGTTTTTTCTCTGGGTTTTTTTTTCCTCTGTTTCTGAGCTTTTGTGGCGTGAAGTTTATACAAGAGATAGAAGAACAGGGAAAGGGTAGTTTTATTGGAAGAGGATGGATTTTGTGGGGTGTTTGGTGAATAGAAAAAGCAAAAAAAAAAAAAAAGTTGTGAGAAAGGTGAAAAGGGTGTGCTATTTTTGCTGGCTTTTTGGAGTACTTTGGAATTCAGACTGAAATTATTTTTTTCAGGGTGTTTGAAATTTATGGGTATATTTTTATCATCTTTTGCACAGGAAGCGTGAAAGGAGATATGCGTTGGAAAGAGAAAATGAATAGGGTTAGGGGGGCCTGATGTTGCAGATCTGTTAATAATAAATGGTATTTAAAAACGTTCTAAAAATAGGGGCTTTGTTAGGTAAAAAATATCCTTGATAGAGATGTATGCATGCGGTTTATCAGAAAATAAGAGGAAAGAAATTTTAAAAAAAAAACAGATGAATGGTGATCGGAATGCGTGTAGATTTATTAAGAAGATATCTTGTTTTGATTTCTCTCCTCAATCACTTACTTTTCCTTGGTTCCTGCCCCCTTTTTAGGCTGAAAACTTGGCCCCTTAGACGTCTTTGTCTCTCACGCAGGAGTCTGAAGGGTCTTCTGTGTAAAACCTGTGTCTATTTCACAACTGTCTCAGCCTCTTGAACAGGTCTTTAATTTTGTACAAATAAAACATGATTCTCCCATTATTTTAAGAAGAAACCAGTAAGATTAGCCATGATATGGTGGCTATTTATGGCCTTATTAAATATGACACCTACAAATGGCTAAAAGAAGAAGATTTTAAAAAATGGTGACTGATATCGACACTACCATGTTTTGATAATTGCACTACGTCACATAGTCGCTTCTTTCTTAATTTGCTCGTGAGAGCTTTTTTGGAAATTGTGAGTCACAACCTTTGAAGCTAATCAAATAGTAGAAACTAGGTCAGTTAGTGCAATTATCAAAATACGGTTCTGCCAATATCAGTAACCAGGAAAAAAAAAAAAAAAGGTTGAAACTAAGGAAAAGAAAAGAAAGGGTCATTAGCAAAAGGCACTGAGAAGTAAGTGAAAATTTCAAAACAGCCTCACAACCCTCCCTTCAATGTCTCTCTATCCAATGACAGCATCGTTTATCCTCAGAATCATTTTTGGGTTTCATCACTGACTCCCTCATCATTGTCCCCATGCAAAACCCATGCAGACAAGTAAAGCTAGGCCAGCAAGAAAGCTGAAAAAGAAAGAATCCCCCACTTGACAAAATCCACAGCCGTACTGTAAATCAAGAGAGACTCCAGTTTTCTCTGAGAAATTAATTTCAGTTGCTTCAGATTTTACTGACATGAAAGGTTGTAAAGCATTGAAAGCTGTAAAATAACCCTTTTTCCACCATTTCCATTTCACGTCAGGAACTGCCCTTTACTCATTTTCCAATACCAATTTTCTCCCGTCTTTTTCCAATACTAATTTTCTCCCGTACCAATTTTTCTCTAGCCAGTACCAATTTTCTCCACCTATCAATCATAGAGTTGAGGAGTTACTTCCTTTATTTGACACGCCTCTTTATCTTTGTTCTTCGCGAATAAAAGGAATACACTTCCGTGACGGAACATCGTTTGGAAAATGTTATCTGCACAGCTGTATTTTGATGAGGGCACTCTACAGTTTATGCAAAGTACAGTATGGCTCGCACCATAGGATGATCCAAACCGTCCATTAGATGGGCCAAAGTCTAAATAGGTTGTGCCTCAAAAATAATTTTCATAGGTTGATCCTAACCATCCGATCTATAGAGGGTTAGGATCAACTTATGGAAATGATTTTTGGGAAACAAGCTGTTTAGGCTGTGGCCCATCTAATTGACGGTTTGGATCATCCTATGATTTGGGCCGAGGAGTGCCCTCGTCAAAATACAGTAGTGCTGATAACATTTCCCTAAAATAGTCATATCCGGGTTTCAGAGTTCTTTGTTTTTTTGGTTGGTTCTGTACATGTGTTTGAAAAGTGAAACCATTCTTTGACGACTTCGTTTGGATTACTTGGTTGTGTTTAATTTTTCAGAAATTATGTGTTGAGGGACATTTTGAGAGTAGATGGTACTATGTATAAACAAACAGGGTCTCAGGGGTAGCGGCATTTCGGGAAATTTGATCCACGGGCTGTCCTTTGATGAAATATTAAGGCCGGCTCTTGAAGTCACTGTCCTTGGATCAAACATGAAGGGCGACACTTATGGGGTACCCCCATTACCACATAAATGCATTTGAAAAATAAGTGGAAGAAAAAAAGGCCACGAATCAGGTTTGAAACAGGTTTTATATGGTGTGCGCTTCAAGTTTTGAGTGTTTTTCAAAGAGTGCCGTGGGGACCACTTGATAGGATGATCCAAGCTGTTCATTTGTTGGGCCACAAGGCCCACAACGTAAATAGGTTTTGCCCCCAAAAAATCATTTCCATGTCCCAACCCTCCAAATCTGTGGAGGGACTGCAAACTATAGAAACCTCAATATGTCGGCAGGTTAAGATCATCCTGTGGAGATGATTTGCAAGGTTCAGCCTATTTACGTTGTGGCCCAACAAAATGAATGGTTTGGATCATTCTATAAAGTGGGCCCTACAATCGGAAGCGCGCAACCGGTTACCGGATGGTTTTTTCTTTATATAATCTGGACGCCATAATACAAAGGGATGCGAAATGGCCTCACAAAAGAAAACTAAAAAGTGACGGATAAAGTATGAAACCAAGTAAGAGAGAGATGAAGAACACCTCGTATCTGGACAGGAAGTTATCCACATCTCTATCATTTTTGACATCGTAATCAGACGAAATCCCATATAGCCTTCACATTATAAAAACTCTAGTTTCAACGCCTAACCTTAAATAAAGACAAGATTCTTGTGGGCATCAACATAGGTTCAATTCCAATCACTCTTTTACTAAGCAAAATTGTGCTAGTGGGTCTGAGTAGCGGACCCGATCACATCCATTAGCACATGTGGGGCCCAGAAAATGGCTGTTTGTAACTGTTAGGTTGAGCTGACAGCCCATCACACGCAGGTCACCTTTTCTTGTTTTTTTTTTTTTTTTCTTTTTGAAAGGTAATGATTTCAATTAATATAGGAGAAACATAGATTCCTAGAAAAACAATACAAGTAGCAAAAAATCAAGGAAGAAAATCGAAAACTTCCAACTCAGAAGTTGAGATCTCCTCCCAAGCTAAGCCCATCAGCCTCACTATTAGCCGAACTTCTTACAAGATATACAATGGAGGATCCTGCCACTCAATCCGAGATCTCATCATTCCACCACACAAACCACAATGAGCAGGCCTTGCAACCATCTTTTTTTTTTTAGAAAAATGACAGATTGTATTAATATTCATACGAAATTTACATAGAGGAGGGACGAAAGTCCCCCTAAAACTTCATCGTATGATGGCCTATGAGATAACTCCAGGCCCTGATAAACAAGAGCTCCAAAAACTATTCTCTTTCCCATTACACCCACCATTCCATACATAAGTTCCATCTTTACAATCTTCCTAGAAGATCACAAATCCATCTTTGTCTATACTGCTAACTCTCAGTTTGGCCCTACTTTTGGTTCATTTTGTTACTAAGAATCTTGATTGAAGCCACCCAAAAAGAAACCTTTTGCGATCTTCACCGAAGATCTTGAAGCTAAACAGAACTTCCCTCTACTATAACGGTCTTATCTTGCAACCATCTTATCGCGTTCAAAGAGCCACCCTCTACTATAACCTTGTCTAGGAGCTCTTGATCCACCAATTTGACTCCTTGGTAGACCGCTCTAATCACCGCCTCATTAGAGTCGGCAATCCAAACAGGGCCCCTGAATAGGCCCACAACATATTTCTGCTTTCATCTCTAAAAGACTGCCTACTTGCCGGCCCGGGTTCCCCAAACTGGTGCCATCAAAATTGAACATTAGATAACCTCTGCTCGGCATTACCCCAATCCTGATTTATGACCAGTCTCACTTCCCTATTGTTACATACCTCTGATCATCCTTGCCATAGGTCATATGCCGATACAAACAGAAAGCTAGGCACCGCTCTTACCCAAGCAATGGTAATGCTCTTACCCAGTCACCATTTGCTTGTTAGATCATGTTCCGCACTTCTTGAAAACCCCATTTCACCTCCATTGCTCCTTCGCTAAATCCTTAGCCGTCTGATACGTTCAGCGGTCGATTAGATAGAGAGAAAAACCTCTAAAATTGGCAAGCAGTTATCCTCCCTTATGCAGATCTTACTCTAAACCCTACGACTGGCACCCACATGTAGAGAATGGAGCATTTCGGATTTTTCCTCTATCAAAAAAAAATGTAGAGATTGGAGTAAAAGCTTGTACGCCTCTGTGGTTGGGGATAGGATTATGGAACATGAGAGGTCAGTACACCATTTGCAGGACCATCCGCTTACAATCAGATTTTTTATGATGTAATGAAGCATGCGTGGGTGAAGGATTAAGGCTTCAGCGACGATCCAAGAAAACGGCAGGTGTCAATGGCGATCCCCACGATCCCTGGTGAAAAATGGCGATCAATTCCAACCCTCCTTTAATGCTTGCTGGTTTTCATCTCCACTCACCCCCTCCCTCGTCTCCTTCCTGGTGAAGAAGCACAGAGTTCAGCTTGTGGGCTCAAGATGCTGGAACAGTCACTAGCAGTGCTGCTGGAACTGTAGCTATGCTTTCCCATGCTTCGTATATTTTCAGAGAGATTAACGAAACTATTATTAATGTGAAAGCCAATGTACGTCATGGGGGACAAGGTGTCCCACCAATACAATGATTTTACAGTGAAATCCCAAAAAAAGACTAAACAGAAGCAGCTTAACATGCTCCATTTTATAGGTGATCAACAATTCTACCCCAAATATGCTTGTGCTGGCTTCCATTATATCAACCAATAGGTTCGCAGAAATCCAGCAACTAATGACCAGTAAGCTGAGGATCCAAACGGTGGCAGCCCTGAACCCTGAATTGCACCTCCAATCCTTCTCGGTTAAGCACATATTGCTGATTGATAAGCCCATGTGTATGTAGCCCCTCCGCCATGCTACAGGGCTTGTGGAGGCACTCCTTTGATACAGAGAACACGCTCTCAACTGGCATAGATTTTGGGACACAAGGACAGCCCATTCCAAAGTTCTGTCCCTTACTTCCTGTTAGGTCTAAAATTGGTAACAGGTTATGGTAGGGCCGGAAGGGCTGATCTGGCAAGCCACAGCTGAAGGGCTAATGGAGTCATGCGCTGCACAAGGGCACAGACAAAGATACAAATGGTCAGAAGACCAACCCGGAGTGGTGCTCCGGACGGGCGCTTCGACACTCAAGTCAGTATGAGCAGGAGTGCAGAGCAATGTCAGAGCAAAAAGCTTAGGGTTTTTGGTCTCAGATCCCTCACCTTAGCACAAGTGAAGGCTATTTATAGTGGTTCTGAGCCACCTGTCCAGGACAGGTGGTAGCCCCTGTATGGACCAGGTCTCATACCTAGGAGGGGCAGGTGGAAGTCCCCGATTGGTCCAGGTGTCATACCTAGCAGGGACAGCTGTTGGCTTTGCAGTGGTCCCTCTGAGGCCACATGTCAACAGCCGATTGGTTGCAGATTTTGGACCCCATCAGTTGCCCCCTGGTTCTCCGAGCCATTTATGACGGCTTGGAGAAGCAAGAAAGCTTACTGCCATAAATCCAACCCCTTCTGGGCGGCCTGGAAGGGCAGAAATTGCGCTGGAGGTCTGTCCGTCTAGGCCTTCTGGGCGGCCTGGAAGGGCAGAATTTGCACTGGAGGTCTGTCCGTCCAAGCCTTCTGGGCGGCTCGGCCGGGCAGAATTTGCACTGGAGGTCTGTCCGGCCGAGCCCTTTCTGGGCGGCTCGGCCGGGCAGAATTTGCATTGGAGGTCTGTCCGGCCGAGCCCTTCTGGGCGGCTCGGCCGGGCAGAATTTGCACTGGAGGTCTGTCCGGCCGAGCCCTTTCTGGGCGGCTCGGCCGGGCAGAATTTGCATTGGAGGTCTGTCCGGCCGAGCCCTTCTGGGCGGCTCGGCCGGGCAGAATTTGCACTGGAGGTCTGTCCGTCTAAGCCTTCTGGCGGCTCGGCCGCGCAGAATTTGCACTGGAGGTCTGTCCGGCCGAGCCTTCTGAGTGGCTCGGCCGGGCAGAATTTTGTCTTCTAGCGAACGTGTCATATCCTGTCCGGCTAAGCCTTCTGGGCGGCTCGGCCGGGCAGGATTTTGTCTTCTAGCGAACGCGTCATATCCTGTCCGGCTAAGCCTTCTGGGAGGCTCGGCCGGGCAGAATTTTGTCTTCTAGCGAACGCGTCATATCCAGTCTGTCTAAGCCTTCTGGGCGGCTCGGCCGGGCAGAATTTTGTCTTCTAGCGAACGCGTCATATCCTGTCCGGCTAAGCCTTCTGGGCGGCTCGGCCAGGCAGAATTTTGTCTTCTTCAGATGACCAGATTTTCTGGTCGGCCTGAGATGACCTCATTTTCTGGTCGGCCTGTGATGACCTCATTTTCTGGTCGGCCTGAGATGACCTCATTTTCTGGTCGGTCTGAGATGACTTCATTTTCTGGTCGGCCTGAGATGACCTCATTTTCTGGTCGGTCTGAGATGACTTCATTTTCTGGTCGGCCTGAGATGACCTCATTTTCTGGTCGGCCTGAGATGACCTCATTTTCTCTGAGAGCTAAGTCTGCAAACACTTAGAATCTTCAAGGTGGGGTTTCCACTGGGGCAGGTCCACGGTTGGAACTGATCTCCACACCAAATTAGACGCGCCGGAGTGCACCACTGCCGCTCTCTAAGTCTGCAAACACTTAGGCTGAGAGCTAAGTCTGCAAACACTTAGAATCTTCAAGGTGGGTTTCCACTGGGGCGGGTCCTTGGTTGGAACTGATCTCCAAGCCATTGCGGACGTGCCGGAGTGTACCACCGCTGAGCTGCAGAGGTCTAAGTCTGCAAACACTGCAAACACTTAGAGCTGAGCTGATGAGGTCTAATTCTGCAAACACTTAGACTGAGAGCTAAGTCTACAAACACTTAGAATCTTCAAGGTGGGGTTTCCACTAGGGCAGGTCCTCGGTTGGAACTGATCTCCAAGCCATTGCCGACGTGCCGGAGTGTACCACCGCTGAGCTGCAGAGGTCTAAGTCTGCAAACACTGCAAACACTTAGAGCTGAGCTGAGGAGGTCTAAGTCTGCAAACACTTAGACTGAGAGCTAAGTCTGCAAACACTTAGAATCTTCAAGGTGGGTTTCCACTGGGCGGGTCCTTGGTTGGAACTGATCTCCACACCAAATTGGACGCACCGGAGTGCACCAGTGCCGCTCTCTAAGTCTGCAAACACTTAGGCTGAGAGCTAAGTCTGCAAACACTGTGGACGGCCAGGTCGGGCAGGTCTTTTGGCGTCTAACGATTGCGCCATATCCTGTCCGGCTTAGGCTATGGACGGCCAGGCCGGGCAGGTCTTTTGGCGTCTAGCGATTGCGTCATATCCTGTCCGGCTTAGGCTATGGACGGCCAGGTCGGGCAGGTCTTTTGGCGTCTAACGATTGCGCCATATACTGTCCGGCTTAGGCTATGGACGGCCAGGCCGGGCAGGTCTTTTGGCGTCTAGCGATTGCGTCATATCCTGTCCGGCTTAGGCTATGGACGGCCAGGCCGGGCAGGTCTTTTGGCGTCTAGCGATTGCGTCATATCCTGTCCGACTTAGGCGCTGGACGGCCAGGCCGGGCAGGTCTTTCAGGTGGTTTTCCACTAGGGCGGGTCCATGGTTGGAACTGATCTCCACACCAAATTGGACGCGCCGGAGTGCACCACTGCCGTTCTCTAAGTCTGCAAACACTTAGGCTGAGAGCTAAGTTTGCAAACACTTAGAGTTTTTTGGCGTCTAGCGATTGCGCCATATCCTGTCCGGCTTAGGCGCTGGACGGCTAGGCCGGGCAGGTCTTTCAGGTGGTTTTCCACTAGGACGGGTCCATGGTTGGAACTGATCTCCACACCAAATTGAACGCGCCGGAGTGCACCACTGCCGTTCTCTAAGTCTGCAAATACTTAGGCTGAGAGCTAAGTCTGCAAACACTTAGAGTCTTTTGGCATCTAGCGATTGCGCCATATCCTGTCCGGCTTAGGCGCTGGACGGCCAGGCAGGGCAGGTCTTTGAGGTGGTTTTCCACTAGGACGGGTCCATGGTTGGAACTGATCTCCACACCAAATTGGACGCGCCGGAGTGCACCACTGCCGTTCTCTAAGTCTGCAAACACTTAGGCTGAGAGCTAAGTCTGCAAACACTTAGAGTCTTTTGGCGTCTAGCGATTGCGCCATATCCTGTCCGGCTTAGGCTGTGGACGGCCAGGCCGGGCAGGTCTTTTGGCATCTAGCGATTGCGCCATATCCTGTCCGGCTTAGGCGCTGGACGGCCAGGCCGGGCAGGTCTTTGAGGTGGTTTTCCACTAGGGCGGGTCCATGGTTGGAACTGATCTCCACACCAAATTGGACGCGCCGGAGTGCACCACTGCCGTTCTCTAAGTCTGCAAACACTTAGGCTGAGAGCTAAGTCTGCAAACACTTAGAGTCTTTTGGCGTCTAGCGATTGTGTCATATCCTGTCCGGCTTAGGCTATGGACGGCCAGGCTGGGCAGGTCTTTTGGGTGGTTTTCCACTATGGCGGGTCCATGTTTGGAACTGATCTCCACACCAAATTGGACGCGCCGGAGTGCACCACTGCCGCTCTCTAAGTCTGCAAACACTTAAGCTGAGAGCTAAGTCTGCAAACACTTAGAGTCTTTTGGCGTCTAGCGATTGCGCCATATCCTGTCCGGCTTAGGCTGTGGACGGCCAGGCCGGGCAGGTCTTTTGGCGTCTAGCGATTGCGCCATATCCTGTCCGGCTTAGGCGCTGGACGGCCAGGCCGGGCAGGTCTTTGAGGTGGTTTTCCACTAGGGCGGGTCCATGGTTGGAACTGATCTCCGCACCAAATTGAACGCGCCGGAGTGCACCACTGTCGTTCTCTAAGTCTGCAAACACTTAGGCTGAGAGCTAAGTCTGCAAACACTTAGAGTCTTTTGGCATCTAGCGATTGCGCCATATCCTGTCCGGCTTAGGCTGTGGACGGCCAGGCCGGGCAGGTCTTTTAGGTAGTTTTTCACTATGGCGGGTCCATGTTTGGAACTGATCTTCACACCAAATTGGACGCGCCGGAGTGCACCACTGCCGCTCTCTAAGTCTGCAAACACTTAGGCTGAGAGCTAAGTCTGCAAACACTTAGAGTCTTTTGGCGTCTAGCGATTGCGCCATATCCTGTCCGGCTTAGGCTGTGGACGGCCAGGCCGGGCAGGTCTTTTGGCGTCTAGCGATTGCGCCATATCCTGTCCGGCTTAGGCGCTGGACAGCCAGGCCGGGCAGGTCTTTGAGGTGGTTTTCCACTAGGGCGAGTCCATGGTTGGAACTGATCTCCACACCAAATTGGACGCGCCGGAGTGCACCACTGCCGTTCTCTAAGTCTGCAAACACTTAGGCTGAGAGCTAAGTCTGCAAACACTTAAGAGTCTTTTTGGAGGAGCTGGCATATATTAGTGACTCAAAAGTGAGGGACACAGTTTAGTGACAACTCCACTTTATTTCTCTTTGAAATTTAATTACAGAGATTCTTTACAGGCCTTCAAGCATCGGCTCTGAGGAATTGAGCAAGATCTTGCTGCGCGGCCTCTGACAGGGCAGAGCCGATCTGGACAACCCTCAGGTAGTCATCGATGTACAAAGGGACGCATTCTTCCCTTTCAGTGCCGCTACATAGCACCGTCTCGACTGTGGCTGATCCCCTCTGAGAACCCCTACACCTCCTGGTGTAGTGAACTTCATCTTATGATGATAGGCGGAGGGAACAGCTCGGAGGAGATTCTGGCCGGGGCGTCCCATGATAGCATTGTAGGCCGACTTGGCCCTTACCACCAAGAAGTTCACCATGGCGAAGGACTGGCAGGGCGGCTCCCCGATAAGAACTAGAAGCTCGATCTGCCCTTCAACTTTGACAACTTCTCCGGAGAACCCGAACAGGTCAGAGTTGACCGGCTTCAGACAGTCAGTTCCGATCAGCATCTGCTCGAAGGTGTGATAATAGAGGATGTCTGCGGAGCTCCCGTTGTCGACCAAGATCTTCTTCATTTCCCAGTTCGCCACCAGCATGGTGATGACCAAGGCATCATCATGCGGGAGGATCAGGCCGTCGAGATCTGCATCTGAAAAGGATATCTCGTTCTCTAGCCTGGCCTCCTTGCTGCAGGTATGGACGGCGTTGACCTGCCGGGCATAAGTCTTGCGGGCTGATGAAGAGGTTTCTCCTGCGGTCGGCCCTCCTGAAATGGTACCAATAACACCATGAGGTTGAGGTTGAGGTACCTGAGGAGGGGGGCTGGCCGGGGCAGGAGCTTGGATGCGGTCGTCCAGAGGTTGAGCGCCCCGGGGGCTTCTGCCTCTGTTCCTCGGCTTGTCCTTGCGCTCTCTTCTGTTGTCATTATTTTTTAAGTACCTTCCGAGGTACTCTCTGCTGATCAGCTGCTCGATCTCCTCCTTCAAATGAATGCACGCATTGGTGTCATGGTCGTAGTCCTTGTGGAACCTGCAGTACTGGGACATGTTTTTTTTCCCCGACGAGGTCTGCCTCTCCGGCCACCGGATGAAATCCTCTTCCCGAATGGCTGCCAGGATACGTGCTCTGGACGCGGTCAGCCGCGTGTAATGCTCTCTCGGGTGGGGGCTTCTCTCCTTCTTCTGAGATTTATCATCCCTACGCTGCTTGGTAGGGTTCTTCTCCTCATGCCTTCTTCTGCTAGCAGAGTCCAGGGCGGCGAGAGTTTCCTCTACCGAGATGTACTCCTCCGCCCCGGCCATCAGGTCTGCGAGGGACTGCGGATTGCGCCGGGCCACTGCTCGTCTGAAGTCAGTTGATCGGGCGCCGGCCAGAAGGGCATTCGTGGCCGCGGAGGGATCCAGGTTGGGAACCTGGAGGGCTTCCCTATTAAAGCGACCAACGAACACTTTTAAGGCCTCATCATCTCCCTGCCTGAGGGCCATCAGCGAAGCCGTCGTCTTCCTGGGTCTTCTGCTGCTCATAAAATGACGGGCCAGGTCGTCCCCAAAGTCATCAAAATTGTCCACGGACCTGGGTTTGAGCCGCGAGTACCAGTCCCTCGCGGCTCCAGTCAATGTGGTGGGGAATGCCCGGCAAAGGAATCCATCCGACGCCCCGTGGAGGAGCATTGTAGTCCTGAAAGTCTCCAAGTGGTCCACGGGGTCGGTGGTCCCGTCATACTGCGGCATCTTCCAGCCCGCGGGGACCTCCGCGCTGAGCACTCTGTCCGAAAATGGTTGAGCGCTTGTGAAGATCCGGGAGGCAGGCCGGCCCTGCTCTCTGGCGAGCTCTTCAATCCGGTGGTCGATCTGCTGGATCCTTCGTAACATCGGGTCGTCTCCTTCCTCAGCCCAGCGGACGGGCCTCTCTCTTCTTGCCGGCGGGCTCATAGCAGAGCCGGACTGACTGGCCGGACTCCTTCGCCGGTGCCGCGATCCTTCTCCGTGCACGGGGTCTCTCCCGCTACCATGCTTTTGTACGGAAGGAGATCGTGACCGGTGATGTAAGCGAGGCTCGGGGCGCACATGCTTGTCCCGGGAGAGGTGGTCTCGTCTTGTGGAGTGACGAGTCTGTTCCCGGGGCAAGGGCGTGTGCTCTCTGCGGGAGCTTTCCCTCCTCTGGGTGGGCTGAGAAGCCTCGACTGGGTGCTGCTGGAGTGCGGGGGCCGGATTCCTGAACTGCGCAATCACAGCGGTCATTTCTTGGAAAAGGGCCCACATCTCCCTTGGGGTCGGGGTAGGGTCTGAGCGGTCCGAGCGAGTCGGACTTTGCTCCCCGACCGCCCCGGCCTCTATCTGCGAGGCCAGTCGCTCGCTTCTGCCTTCGCGGGGGGCCGTAGCCCGGGTCGTCCGGGAGGTTGGCACATGCTTTCCGTTTTTCCCTACCATTGCTTGAGTGAGGTTCCGAACAGCTTTTTGTTCCGGGGTTCCACGGATGGCGCCAAATCTATTAGGTCTAAAATTGGTAACAGGTTATGGTAGGGCCGGAAGGGCTGATCTGGCAAGCCACAGCTGAAGGGCTAATAGAGTCCTGCGCTGCACAAGGGCACAGACAAAGATACAAAGGGTCAGAAGACCAACCCGGAGTGGTGCTCCGGACGGGCGCTTCGACACTCAAGTCAGTATGAGCAGGAGTGCAGAGCAATGTCAGAGCAAAAAGCTTAGGGTTTTTTGTCTCAGATCCCTCACCTTAGCACAAGTGAAGGCTATTTATAGTGGTTCTGAGCCACCTGTCCAGGACAGGTGGTAGCCCCTGTATGGACCAGGTCTCATACCTAGGAGGGGCAGGTGGAAGTCCCCGATTGGTCCAGGTGTCATACCTAGCAGGGACAGGTGTTGGCTTTGCAGTGGTCCCTCTGAGGGCCACGTGTCAACAGCCGATTGGTTGCAGATTTTGGACCCCATCACTTCCCTTACTGCCTCCTTTTGCTATCATCAAAATGCTATCAATGTCTTCTACCTTTCCACTCCGTTTTTTAGCCAACCCATCTGCCTCCTCATTTACCAAATGCCTTCCATGTTGGAATCTGAGTGAGATCACCTGGACCAGGTCCCTAATTTCGTCCACTATTGAAGCCTTATTCCACAGCCCGACTGCTTTATTGCTGGCCCAAGATATGACATTGGCAGAATCCCCTTCTACAATTAATGTCCAATTCCTTTTGCAGTGAAACCCAACTTAGACCTCACAACAATGCTTTGGCTTCTGTTTCAATTGCATCGCATATTCTCACCCGACATGAGTAAGGCACTAATATCCGACCATTTTCATCTTGGATTTAGCCTCTAACATGCCTGGTCTGACTACAGTCACAGGGGTTTTGAAGACGTAGTGGCGGCCAGGTACGAGTCAAACGATGCCAACGATAGCGAGGAGAGGATGGGAATATCGGAGGGTATCGGAATAGGTGGAGAGGAGAGTGCTTTTATGATAGGGAAGGAAGGGCAACCACTTACCAATTTCAGAAGCTTTTCTTCTATCTAATCTCGACCGCCGAACCTATCGGACAGCCAGGGATTTAGCAAAGGCGCTTAAATTGCTTCATCACGACAAAGGTGAAACGAACTCATCTTTTGTGAGAGATAACTACACTTCATAAATACATTAATCTTACGCTAAATTAGATGTGAGAGAATTGAACCAAAACTTCTCTACACGCACAGGCAGAATGGTATTGCTGAGCAAAACAGGCGGCACATCATGGACACGGCACATAATTTGCTGGCACATACCAGCTCCCCTCCCCTACTGGGTTGATGCATTCACAAATGTCATTAATCGTTTACTGTCTCCTAATGTTGACAAATGCATGCCTCTCGAATGGTAAGTTTTATCGGCACCCCAACTATGGCTTTGTAATGTTTTGTCTGTGCATGTTACCTGTGAATACACCCGCACAATGCTTACAAGCTTCAGTTTTGGACCACCAAGTGTGTTCATCAGTTACAATTCCATTCACCATAGATATCGACACCTCCGCCTACCCACTGGCCACAACTCTTTCTCTCGTAAAGTTATCTTTGACGAGCATGAGTTTCCCTTTTCCACCACCGCGGAGTTTAAATATAAAGGATTAAATAACACTCTGCCAACGTCGTATGGCTTCAATCCCTTCTGCGCTAACTGGGCTTTAGTCTTCATACACCTCCAGTTCTCTAGTTCAACACAGTGCCACATACCTCACAGCGAATTCAATCTCCATGCTCACATAAAGCATGTTGACGTTGACTCTGACTTTATTAGAGCCAAAGATGTATGTATAGAAAGACCTGGACGTTCACTTCATTCCCACCTTTGATCAAATGGATGATGTCTTCACCAAGTAATTCATCCAAATCATTTTATACTCTTAAGAGACATCAAACATGGATGCCACATGAGCATGTAGTCCAGTTAGGAGATCATTTTCTCTCTTAGTTGGTTTCATTGTTTATCCTTCTTTTTTTAGGGATCTTAAAATGTTAGATATATTATATGTACACATAACTACACTTTATAAATGCAGAAACCTCAAGCTCAATTAATGCGGGAGAAAACTAAAAAGTGTAGCTCAGTTCGATGTGGGAGAATTCAACCAAAACTTAAGTGTTACATTATTCACTTGAAAAAACTCTATTGTAATCTCAACATTTTGCATATAGTTAAAGAGGTTTGGGAAAGACGGTGGACATTTGGGCGGTGGATGCTCAAGGTATTTTTCCAGTGAAGTTATTTTTACTCTTTCTTTGCAGTTGGAGAGGCGGTGGAGATTTGATGGAGGATTTGGATGCCCCAATTTCCCCTATTGACAGGCTTTTGCTGCAAAAAATTAACAATTTGGACTTGCTAGAGAGGAATAAATACATCTTAGTGAACAAGTGTGCTTCGAGTGAAGAAGTTGAGAAGGAATTTGAGTTGGATAGCAATATTGATAAGAATTTGAAATTATATGGTAAAATGGTTTGGGGTGAGAATTGAGTCTTTGTGGATACTCTTCGACCTCTGTTAGAAGGATGTAATTCCGGTCACCTTCGGTAAGAGCACAATGTGCTAAATTGGATCAATCACAAACTGTTCACTCTGGATTGGGAAATCTTTGTACTGAGAAATCATAAAAAGTGACAGATTGATTGAAGGAATTGGGTTGAGAGAGATTATGAATTGATGCAATTGTTCAAATGCAATTGCATAGGCAGTTTTGTCCCTTCTGCAATGTGAGAACCACAAAGAAAGTCACATGTCAATGGTAAAAGGCAACTTTCAGGACCGCACAGGGGCATAGAAAGGCATGTAAGTAAAATCAAGACTGTTGATCTTGTAAAACATCACGAGGCGACCAACATAGCCTTGGTCTCCCATCGTGAACGGACATCCCATGCATAAGATAATGGAATACAAAAATAAAAAATTTAGCTTTTACCGGAAAAACCCTAAATGAGGCTTGATGGGTCACGGGACAAGGATCATCAGATCAAGTAGTTCTCAACAGCAAACTTATGGTTGCCATTTGGTTCAACGGATCTGATCACGTAAACAAGCAAAAGTAGGGCCCACTCAATACGCATCTTTTAGGAAGGACCATAAAATTGACTATCTTTTTAGCATTTTCCATTTAAATTTTAACAGTAGCAGTCACATCTCTATATCGATCTAGAAGCAGTCAATAATAATAAGTTTATATATCCAGAACCAAGACAGACTTCAGAATAGCAGTTCTATATATGATAATGGATCCAAACTAGAGTAACGCTCATAGGCCACATACAATACGGTGTTCCCATAAGACCAAGCAAAACATAACGATGGTTGGGCCAACATGTACTAAAAGGAAACCAAGTTTTCAAAACAAAAGATCACAACAGAGCCAATACCAAGAATCACCTCCAAAGAAAAAGAGAACACGTGAAATGTCTACCCCTGTGTGCGAGCTTGAAGGGTTTAATCGCAGAAGAATTTCTGTAAGACTCGTGCTGATTATAGGCTTGATGACCATCGATCGCCTCATGATTTAATCTATTGCAATGATAAGAAAACCGACAGAGATATACATGAGGAAGACCGGGTACAGAGCAAGGGCTTTTCTTCTTGGTGCGACAGCAGCGCTCATGAATGGGTATGCTGCCCAAGAACTCCATGCCAATGTTATGGCCACCACAATTACCTTGATTATGACATTGTCTTTCAGCATGCATAGTAGTGCCCCCACATCCAGAGGAAACAGGCAGTAACCCAGAAGACTGAGGCTTTGGAAGAAGATAATGTGTCCACCCTGAAAGAAAGCAACCTTGTTAAGTCTCAGGTGTATGTTCAGACTGAGAGGAGTGTGCGTGCACGCGCGCCCGTGCTTTTGGGAGTCATTTTTCAAGGAATGGAAAAATCCGCTTTAGGAGTAAGAGCAGCTTACCAACAGTAAAACATTCAGAGTGAGAATTATAGCACCCGCTGCGAGGACAGCAAATGCAACAGCAAAAACCTCGGACTGGAAGATCACAAGCAAAAGATACAGTCAAAAAAAAGATACAGTTATAAAAATTCAGTGCAGACAAATAAGCAAATGATGTTAAACAATGTAACTTTCTCAAGCAAATATAACAGGTAAACCGCATGTATGCAGTGGACAAGTGTCTTGAACAACACAAATTTCATAAACTATATCATGACAAGGCAGTTGACATGATGAGCTTTATCAAAATGTTAATGTGGTCAAGAAAGGTGCTGCTTCTGAATTTTCCCTAAGAAGCATTACGAGATTAAGTTATCAAAACTGGAATAATGTCTTAATGGAAAATTTTCTTTGGCTTCATCATGAAGATTGAGCTTTTGTAGGTTGTGCCAATTAAGCTACAAATCAGGACCACTATATTATTGTCTTCATCACTTCTGTAAGAAATGCATACTTACTAGTTTGTTAGAATAATCTGCAAAAAATCTATGAACACTAGAGGCTGTAGATCTAGATATGTTTCTGAGAATAAAATAAGAGGTGTATGATTCTAAAGTGGCAATGAGGCATATGGAACTCACCTGGTACCTTTAGTATGTTGAATATTAAAAAAATTACCTTAGCAAAAGGACATTCTCTTTTTCAGAAAAAGGAAATTGGTGATGGACCCTATGGGATATGGATAGATGCTAGGACAAAGCCTTAATTAATTTCCCTCCTTGTTTTTGGTATTAATAGCGTATATTTTATGTAGTTTTAAACTTTTAATGTACCTACTGATCCGGCTATATGTAATATATGTTCTATGTTGACAGGATCTGATAATATCATAATATATATTCTGCAATTTATCAAAAAATAATAACAGAAATGTTAATAAAAAATATTGCCAATTATCTGCATCAAAGGGAAAAGTCTACTAATCATAGCATTCTCTGTTATTTTAATGGAGGACTCTAACACAAGAGAGTTTGGACAGATTATCATTCAAGTAAGCCACCATGGCTGAGCATGCGAGAAAGACATATCAGAGAGTTCCCTCAGAGAAGCCCCGCAAATGATGGTTAAAAAGAATACAGCCACACTCCGAATTTCCTTTTCTAACAATTATATAGCCAAACTCCACATTTTCAAAGGAGAATACTCTACCGTCTTTGCATCTTATGAGTTTGACGAAGGAGTCTAATGGCAGAGGGTTTTGAGACATGGTCCATCGATTCCAGAGAACCCATCAAGGATGGTCGTTGCACAAAATACCTTTACATTGGCCAACCACAGTAGTGATGCCTTGCAAATCTACAACTAAAGAGAGCATATCCAATGGCCCACAATAAAAAGGAAAAGCTCTACTTATCTTGCATCATTTGACTTTGATGGAAGATTGATGGTTTACCCACAAACCAATCACTGTAAGCCATGCCCAAACAAACCTTAAATCAATCTATCCGTGGTGGATGTCCTGCAAACCGAGTGTTACAAAAGTATATGCCAATGATTTGCATTCAATAATGAAAAGCTAACTCATCCTAGTCTAATGTTCGGAGTAATATGCCTCAGAAAATATGTTAATCATCTCCTAATCCATTGTCCAGCAGCAGCAGAGATATGGAACTTTATTGTCTCAGTGTTCGGAGTGCAAGTGGGTGAAGCCAAAGTCGATACACATGTTCATTGCAGCTAGGTTGATAAGGGTGTAATTGGCCTAAGTCGATAGACATGTTCATTGCAGCTAGGAAGATTAGGGTGTGAATGGAAAGAGGCAGATTACTATGGAGCCTTCACCTTCCAGCAGCTTTAAGGATGCTCAAGATGGACGGGAATAAGTGATCCTTCGAGACGAAGATCGCAACTGAAAAGATGCTAAAGAAGATGGCAATCGACAGACTGGTGGAATGGGTTGTCCTATGTTGTTCCATAACAAAAGATTGTTCCCAGGTGGAAGACACCACTAGTGGGTAGTATAAAAATGAATTTTGATGGCTAAAAGTCGGGGGAAACCGGGATGAGCAGGTACAGAATGTATCCTTTTTTTCTTAATGGTCACAGAATGTATCATTATATATGAAAATAGCAAGGTTCGTTCACTTTTGGTGATCCGATGGGAGGGAAAAACTCTTCTGAAGCAAAAGAGACCTTAGGCAAGTTGTTAGACTCCTTATCACATTCTTGAGTGATGAACCGCACATCAAAGGTGTCTCTCTAAATGTGATCAGATGGAATAAATAAGGGGTGGGCTTTCCTTTTTTCTTTCTTTTTTTGAATGGCAGGGAGTGGGCTTTCTTTGGAAACTTGCAGACAAAATCAAAGAAGTGTTTGATAGACTTGCAGGACACCGCATTCATTTCTGCCACGTTAAGAGGTTTTTTTTTTTTTTTTTTTAATAGCAGGGAGTGGGCTTTCTTTGGAAACTTGCAGACAAAATCAAAGAAGTGTTTGATAGACTTGCAGGACACCACATTCATTTCTGCCACATTAAGAGGAAAGCCAGCGCTGAAGCTGATAGAATCAAATAAGGTGTTTCTAGTGAAAAACTTGCATTTAGAGACTTTATGCCTGAATTTCATAGACTTTACTAGGTCATATTTGTAGCCAGCTAGCCTATATGTTGCTGTATTTTTGGCTGAGCTGTCCTGGGCTGATCATCTCAATCAGGCATTGTTTTTATCCCTTTTATTACTAATGAAGATTTCATTGTAATCCAAAAATTAAAAAAAACGAATGTCATAAAAGATGACAATTGCATGGATGTAGTTGAGATATCGACTCCACATTTCCTAGTTTATTCTATAAGGTGTTATTTGAAACATTTCATGATGGAATGATTCTAAAGATGGTAAATGGAAGGCATGTGAACTCAGAATATCTCTCTATTCGAAGTACAATATCTCTCTATTCGAAGTACATAATCCACTAGGATCAGCACTTAATAACAATGGAGGGAGATCCAAAACCCTATGGCACACCACTTAACTTCTCCCCTTCTCTTATAAACCCCCTTAATTCCCAAATAAACCCTAATTGAAGATGATCCAACAGAAAGTTCCCCCTCCCCCACATTTGCCACTCGGGTCGGGTCGGGTTGAGCCTTTGCTGAAAAAATGAATAGGAATCAACCCGAACCCGACCCGATTTTAAGGTAAAAGCTCAACCCGAATTCCACAAAATTGACCCGAGTTGCACCCTAATTTGCTCCCCACCACCACCCCCCCCCCCCCCCCCCCCCCCGGCACCCTCCTTATTTTTCCTTCCCTCTCCTCCTGGTCTTTTCCTTCTTTCCCTTCCTCTATGAAAGTTTAGTAGAGAAAATTAGATGTAACTTCAAGATATATTGGTGGAAATAATATTTTCTCTGCATCACAATTGGCCCCGCTCTCTGGGAAAGTTACAAGTCCTGCTATAGTAGTCGGAAATTTTTTGGAATATATATGTTCATTCTACATCCTCTATAGTGTCAAAATACTTAGACTGGAAGTTGGAGATCTTCCAATTGCACCATATGATTTACTAAGTATTGGCAGAAGTAACATTTGTAGGCAACCAATACCATTGTCAAAAGACTCGCACTTGAAATTTGACAGACTCCAATTACACAATATGACTTACTAAGTGGTGCCGGTAGTTAGGTGTGTGAGCAACCATTACCATGCCGAAACACAATATAAGTGTGTGCGCGAGTAAAGTCATTGCGTGCGCCATAAGTCCATATTAGTGCTTATAATCAAACCAAACCCCTCAAATTCAAGAGAACTTTGAAGAAAACTTTATTATACATTAGTTTCTTCATTGATGCACATGAGCATTTTATATCCCAAATTCAATTTCCAATCATTACTCCTTGGTTAAACACTTACTTGGAAGGCAACTATAGTGGCCAACGCTCATTCCCATATCCAATAGCTACTATACATAATGTTAGGCCTAAAATCGGTTAACAGATATGACAGTGACGTAAGAGCCGAGCTAGAGGGCCCGAGGAGCTGAAGTGAGGGAAATAGAGTCCGGATGAACTGTGTTCTGCACAGAAGCAAACGAGGTCGGAATGACCAACCCGGAGTGTATTCCGGACAGGCCCTTCGACACTCAAGTCAGTATGAGCAGGAGTGCAGAGGGAGTCTAAGAGTGGTGGGTCAGAAGTTATTACATTACCCTTATTTATGAGCTTTGGAAGCCCTTTTATAGAGAAAAATTGGGGTAGTTGGGGAGTTAATGCTCCAAGGCAGGTGTCGACCAACTATAGGTTCAAGCTCACCTACTCTGCGATAATTACCGAACTACCCCTGCTGACGCGGGGTCTGCGGTAGGCCCCCCTCGAGACGCGTGTCGGCAGCTAATAGGTTGGTCTGCAGTAGGCCCCCCTCTAGCCACGTGGCGGCAGCTAATAGGCTGGTCTGCAGTAGGCCCCCCTCTAGCCACGTGGCGGCAGCTAATAGGCTGCTGTTTTTACACCCCATCAGTTGCCCCCCAGTTCTCCAAGTTATTATGGTGACTTGGGGAAATGTGGTAGAGTACATCTCCGATTGATAGTGGTCGAGGTCCGGCCTGTGAGGTAGTCCGGAACTTGGAGCAGTCCGAAATCAGGAGCAGCCCGAAATTTGAAGCAGTCCGAAATCTGGAGCAGTCCGGAAATTGGAGCAGTCCGGAAATTATCAGTCCGGAATTTGGAGCAGTCCGGAATTTGGGGCAGTCCGGAGCTTAGAGCAGTCCGGAAATTGGAGCAGTCCGGAATTTGGGGCAGTCTGGAGCTTATCAGTCCGGAATTTGGATCAGTACGGAATTTGGAGCAGTCCGGATCTTGGAGCAGTCCGGAGATCTGGAGTAGTCCGGAATTTGGAGCAGTCCGGAATTTGGAGCAGTCCGGAGCTTATCAGTCCGGAAATTGGAGCAGCCCGGAATTTGGAGCAGTCCGAAAATTACCAGTCAGGAGATTGGCAGTCCGGCTTGGGCCGGACTACTTTTTGTCGTTTAGCGAAACGTGTCCTATCCAGTCCGGCTTGGGCCGGACTGCTTTTTGTCGTTTAGCGAAACGCGTCATATCCAGTCCCGCTTGGGCCGTACTGCTTTTTGTCGTTTAGCGAAACACGTCCTATCCAGTCCGGCTTGGGCCGGACTGCTTTTTGTCGTTTAGCGAGACACGTCATATCAAGTCCGGCTTGGGCCGAACTGCTTTTTGTCGTTTAGCGAGACGCGTCATATCCAGTCCGGCTTGGGCCGGACTGCTTTTTGTCGTAGAACTCAAATTATTTTGAGAGCTATCCTCTACACGAGCACTTTCATGAATGTCCTTAGTCTTTTGGAGATACGCGCGTATTTTCACTTACGCCCTTGCCCCGAAGTTCGCGCCCGTGATAAATGAAAGGCACTTGGCACCATTCAAGCGTCCTCGAAATGTGCCCTTCATTCAATGCACACCGCCTCAGAAAAAACCTATAAGAAGGAGGTTTTTACCTTTCATTTTTCACTTTTTACTTTCCTCCTCCTTTTCTCTGCTTTTAATCTCTGCCAGTTCGGCTCGTGTAGTTTGTGGTTGTGAACGGCGGCGGATTTGGGAGCTTTCAGTTCGATACCGGGAGATTTCAATTCTGACCGGTAATTTTCTCAGCGCGTCTCATTCGTTTCTTTTCCTGCTTTCATGTCAAGTAGTAGCTCTAGTTCTGAGTCGAGTTCGGGGTAGTCGTCTTCTAGTAGTTCAGGGTCTAGATCGTCGATTAGAACCGAGGATAGGCCTGCCTGGTCACCAGCCCAGAAAATGGCAAGTCCCGATGTCAGTGTGGATATCATAGGTAGTGATGAGGAAGTGGAGGACGAAGTGATATTGGACTTGAACACCATTCCGCTTCCGACGGATAGTTACGTCCTAGTAGAGGGGAGTGTTGGTAGTGACGCCGGCGAGGGGTCCACAACATTTCTCCCTGGCCAGGCCGTTGAGGTCGTGACGAGAGCCCGGATGGATGCCAATCCCAAATACAACATATAGGCTCTCAACGAGGAGAATTACCTGGATGAGTCCACAATGGCGGTGATTAGGGATAAGTATTGTATTCCATCCAGGTTCGGGCTGAGGGAGGCAACGGAGGGGGATAGGGCTTGCAACGAGAGCTCTGACGTTTGCATATACGATGAGTCGTTGAGGGCCGGACTCAGATTTCCTCTGCACCCATTCTTCGCCTCGGTGCTTCGATACTACGGGCTGGCTCCGGCTCAGGTAGCGCCAAACTCATGAAAGCTGCTGACAGGGTTCGTATACCTCATTCGGGGCAGGCTTCAGAGGAACTTGTCAGTGCCGTTGTTCCGCGCGTGTGCGCAATTGAAGAGGCACAAGGGCGGGGGTTGGATTTACATTAGCCAGCGCCCGGAGGTAAAAATGATCACTGGTATCCCTTCCTCGATACACTTGTGGAGAAACAGGTTCTTCTACGTCGAGGACAGGGAGTCCAGCGAGCCCTGGCCGGTTCCTTTGACATGGGGCACCCCGGATACAGTCGCGATGAGTCGCAAGCCGTTTCTTGAGGGTGAAGATGTGAGAACGCTTGCTTTACTCCGGGAGGTGCTGGACCGTGAGGGGCCCACAGATTGTTCGGACTTCCAAGAGGAGGAGGTTCTGGTCGAGCTGGGCCTTAGTACTGCGACCCCGGCACGTACGTGGCTAGTCTTGTCTAAAACTTATTTTTCCTCCTTTCCTTGTTTCTGACTGGTTTTGTTTGTCTATCTTTCAGAGATGCAGCAGCAGTCTTATGTAGATAAAATGAGGAAGGGGGCCTTTGGGAAGGTCCATCAGGGCCAAAAAAGAAAGGCCCCAGAGGCAGCGAGTCCGGCCTCAACAAAGGACGCTCCGCCGCCCCCCAAAGCCAAAGGTTCAGTGAAATTGGTAGGCGCCTTTGGCCGGGGTGCAGGGTCCTCGAAGTCGGTGGGGACATCTGCTGTGACCCTTCCCCCCCCGTCAAGGTCCGGAGACCATATTTTTCGGCCCAATTGGGCCGTTCAAAAGAATGACACCGGCCTTGGAGAGAGCCGGGTAGCTAAGGAGCGTCTCAGCAAAGTCCTCCTTAGTAATGACAAACTCCAGGTCCTCAGCAAACCGCTAGCTACGGCTGATGAGGCCATCTTTTCGTCTGCTTACCAGGTGAGATGGCCCTCGAGTGCTCGTTTATTCTTCAGTTCTTGTTTCGCTTTCTTGTGTTAACACTGTTTGGTCTGCAGATCTTACTGTACTATAACGACCTCAGGGAGAAGAGCCAGAAATTCTCTGAGGCTATAACCAAGTCTGAGGAGGAGAACGGGAGATTGACACTGGAGGCGAAAGAGCTGCAAAAGTCCGTCGAAAAGGCGGCCGAGGAAAACAAGCGGCTTAAGGAGAATTTTACCGCTCAGTTGCCCGCGCAGAAGGAGAAGGTGGCGGAAGCCCTCAACGCTCAGAGAGAGAGAGAGCCCGAGAGAGGCAGGCGGCAGCCGTTCAAGGAAAGGAGGACGAACTCCTTACTCTGTCCAGCGAGGCCTACAAGATAGGGTTCTTTGACTGCCTTGGGCAGGTCAAGGAATCCAATCCGGGCGTGGATTTGAGCAGAATGGTTCTTCCTGACCCACCGACGATTGGTGGTGATGAGCCGGCCACAACGGCCGCACCCTTGGCCCCGGGGACAAATTCGGCGCGGGATGGTAGTAAGGAGGCCCCTTGAGCTCCCCTTCTCTCTTTTTGGCGATTTCTTGATTTCTTTTTGTAATGGCCCCTTGGAGGCCCAACTTTTGTAACAACCTGGTGAGGCATTATCCTTGTAATGGTCCTTCGAGGCCCTAACTCATGAATGGAAAGCAAACTTTTATTGTCTATCTCTTCTCCGCTTGTCTGTCTCTGGTTTATACTGTTTGACCGTATACTGTGTTGATATTGCTCCAGACAGGCGTCATGGGCTTAGGTTGATCCTAGTGGACTGGGTTTCTCAGGAGCTTTGGTTATTGCATCCGGACTGGTTCCGGACCAGGAGTGCACTCCCGGTCTTTGCGGAGACGAGCTGTGGCGAACCAAGCGTCAAGTACCCTAGTTTTAGTGAACTGGTTTCCAAGGAGCTTTGGTTTTTGCATCCGGACTGGTTCCGGACCAGGAGTGCGCTCCCGATCTTTGCGGAGACGAGCCGTGGCGAACCAAGCGTCAAGTACCCTAGTTTTAGTGAACTGGGTTTCCAAGGAGCTTTGGTTTTTGTATCCGGACTGGTTCCGGACCAGGAGTGCGCTCTCGGTCTTTGCGGAGGCGAGCCATGACGAACCAAGCGTCAAGTACCCTAGTTTTAGTGAACTGGGTTTCCAATGAGCTTTGGTTTTTGCATCCGGACTGGTTCCGGACCAGGAGTGCGCTCCCGGTCTTTGCGGAGACGAGCCGTGGCGAACCAAGCGTCAAGTACTCTAGTTTTAGTGAACTGGGTTTCCAATTTGATGAGTACGAAGAGATTTGCAAAAGAGCTTCTTTCATTCACATTCAGTATATATTAACAAAGTCATTTTTGCCCCGGGTAGCTCGCTATTGATGGTATTTGCGAAGGTTCTTTGAGTTCCAGGCATGGGGTAATAGCTGTTCCTCGAGTGTTTCCAGTCTATAACTTCCCGGACGAACCACCTCTTTTACTCGGTAAGGCCCCTCCTAGGTTGGGGAGAGTTTTCCGACCTTCTTGGGTTGGGAGATAGCAGCTTTCCTTAAGACCGGATCCCCTACTCGGAATTCTCTGGGACGTATCTTGGAGTCATGATAGCGGGACACTTTCTGCTTGTAGGCGGCGACTCTTATTCGGGATTCCTCTCTGGCCTCCTCCAATAAGTCGAGATTTGCGCGGAGCCCGTCACCAATGAGCTGTTCATTGAAGTTGGTGACTCTAGGGGACGGGGTGCCTACATCGACCGGTATTACTGCCTCTGTTCCAAAGGACAGGTTGAATGGTGATTCACCCGTTGGTGTGCGCGGGGTGGTCCGATACGCCCATAGGACGTGATAAAGCTCATCTGCCCATCGGCAAGCTTTTTCGTCCAGCCTTTTCTTTATCCCTTGCAGTAGGATTCGGTTCGTCACTTCTGTCTGCCCATTGGTCTGTGGGTGCGCTACTGAAGTGAACCTCTGCTCAATTTTCAAGTCGGAGCAAAACTTCCGAAAGTTTCGGCAGTCGAACTGTTTACCGTTATCTGTTATCAAGATGCGAGGGATCCCGAATCTGCAGACCACCGACTTCCAAAAGAAGTTCTGCACGTTCTGCTCGGTGATCTGGGCTAGAGGTTCAGCCTCCACCCATTTGGTAAAATAATCGATGGCCACTACTACGAAGGTGCGCCTTCCGGAGGCCGGTGGAAAGGGGCCCAAGATGTCCATCCCCCAAATTGCGAAGGGTAGTGGGCTGATGATTGGAGCCATAGATACAGCGGGCTGATAAATGGTGGGGGAAAACTTCTGGCATCTCTCACACTTCTTGATCAGGGTTAGTGCGTCTTGTCTCAATGTCGGCCAGTACAGACCTCTCAGCAAAACTTTGATCGCCAGGGCCTTGCCCCCCAGATGTTCCCCGCAAATACCTTCGTGTGTCTCTTGCAGGGCGTACGTGGCGTCGCTGGGCCGGAGACACTTTAAGTATGGGAGGGTGTAGAACCTTTTGAACAGGTTCTCGCCATTGAGTGAAAAACGGGCTGCTCTTTGTATCACCTTGCGGGCTTCTTTCTTGGCCTCGGGTAGTTTCCCACTACGCAGGTAGTCGACGATCCCGTCCATCCAACAGGACTCGTGTTCCACCTGCATGACTTCAACGGCCTTTCTTTCGATACTGGATTTCTGTAGAAACTCCATACATATATTTCCGAGAGTCGTGTATCCGGATGCGGCCAGCTTAGACAGCACATCTGCTTTTGTGTTTTCTGTTCTGGGGATTCTGACGACCTCAAAACTTTTGAACTTGGTGGATAACTGTCGGACCTGGGAGAGGTATTTGATCATACGCTCGTCGCGGGCTTCATATGTTCCTTGAATCTGGTTTGCGACCAACTGGGAATCACAGTAGGCTTTCAATCTTTGGGCGCCAGTCTGGACTGCAAGATTCATTCCGGCGAGGAGGGCTTCATATTCAGCCTCATTGTTGGATGCACGGAATCTGAACCTCAAGGCGTAGTCTAGAGTGAAGCTGTCCGGCCCGGTTAGAACCAGACCGGCTCCGCAGCCAACCTTGTTCGAAGATCCGTCCACGTGCACTTCCCAGAGCGGTTCGGCGGTTGAAGGACCCTGCTCCGCTGGTGGTACGGGGATGATTTCTGTACCATCTCCATCTTCTGCTAGCTCCTCAGCCGCGCTTGCCTTTTCCGCCGCTGGGGCTTGGGCGACTTCAAGTTCGGTGATATGCTGGGGGATGGAGCATTCAGCTACGAAATCTGCTAGTACTTGAGCCTTGATTGCGGGCCTTGGCATGTACCGGATGTCAAACTCACTCAGTTCCACGGCCCATTTCACGAGTCGTCCTGAGGTGTCCGGCTTATGGAGAACTTGCCTGAGTGGCTGGTCAGTCATGACCTTTATCGTGTGAGCTTGAAAATACGGTCTCAACTTCCTGGCTGCCATAATCAGGGCGTAGGCCAACTTCTCGACCCGCTGGTACCTGACTTCCGCATCGTGCAGGACTTTGCTAACATAGTAGACTGGTTTTTGTTGGCTGTGCTCTTCGCAAACTAAAACTGCTGCCAGAGCCAGGGGGCTTACAGACAGATACAAGAGTAGCTCCTCACCAGGCTCCGGCTTTGTCAATAGCGGTGGAGAGGACAAATATTGTTTTAGCTCCTCGAAGGCGGCCTGGCATTCCTCTGTCCAGGGCGTGGTCTTGAGTCCCTTGACTGCGTTAAAGAAAGGGAGGCACCTCTCTGCAGATTTTGAGATGAAGCGCTCCAGCGCGGCTACCATCCCTGTCAGTCGCTGCACTTCTCTGATGGTTTTTGGTTGAGTGAGCTCCACCACGGCCTTGATTTTTTCAGGATTGGCCTCTATCCCTCTTTGGCTAACCATAAACCCTAGGAATTTTTCCGAACTGACGCCGAAGGTGCACTTGGTGGGATTGAGCTTCATCTTGTGCTCTCTCTCAGGACTTGGAATGTTTCTTCCAGATCGGAAACATGATCTCGCGCACTTCGGCTTTTGACCAGCATGTCGTCGACATAGACTTCCATGTTGCGGCCGATCTGATTCCGGAAGAGCTTGTTTACGAGCCTCTGATATGTGGCCCCGGCGTTTTTCAGGCCGAAGGGCATGACGTGGTAGCAGTAGGTCCCCTGGTCTGTTACAAAGGTGGTCTTCGGTATATCTGGCTCATACATTCTGATCTGATTATATCCGGAGAAGGCGTCCATGAAGCTCAATAACTCGTGACCTGCTGTGGCGTCAATGAGCTGATCGATCTTTGGGAGCGGGTAGCTGTCCTTGGGACAGGCTTTATTCAGATCAGTGAAGTCAACACAGGTTCTCTATTTCCCATTTGCCTTTTTCACCAGGACTACGTTTGCCAACCAGTCCGGGTATTGAATTTCTCGAATGAAGTCAGCTCTCAGGAGCCTCTCCACTTCTTCTTTTATCGTCTGCCGCCTTTCGAGGGCGAAGTGTCTTCTTTTATGCTTCACCGGCCTGCAGGTTAGGTCAACACCGAGCCTGTGCGTACTGACCTCCGGGTTTATACCGGGCATGTCCGCGGGGGCCCATGCAAAGACGTCTGCGTTGTCCTGAAGGAATTGGGCGAGGCTGTGCCGGGTGTCGTCGTCCAGAGAGGAGCCGATCTGAACGACCTTCTCCTCATCACTTTTGCACAAGGGGATGGAGATGAGGTCCTCGGCGGGCTGAGTTCCCTGGGCTTCATCCCTAAGTTCGAGTAACTCAATTGGCAACGACTCCACCGCATCCTTGCCCTTCAGTGCCATTGCATAACACTCCCTAGATTGCGGCTGGTCCCCCCTCACTCCTCCAACACCGTTTGGCGTAATAAACTTCATCTTCTAGTGATAGGCTGACGCGACGGCGCGGATTAGGTTCTGGCCAGGCCGTCCTAAAATAGCGTTATAGACCGAAGTGGCCCTCACTACTAGGAAGTTGACCATGGCGAAAGCTTGGCAAGGGTGGCTCTCCGACGAGGACCAGAAGTTCGATTTGTCCCTCTACCTTGACGACCTCTCCAGAGAAGCCGAAAAGATCTGAATACGCCGGCCTTAAGCGGTCGTCACCTATCATCATTCTTTCGAAGGAATGATAGTACAAAATGTCGGCCGAGCTCCCATTGTCTACCAGGATTTTCTTCAACTCCCAGTTTGCGACGAGCATTGTTAGAACCAGGGCGTCGTCGTGCGGTAATATCAGGTTGTCGAGGTCCGCATCCGAGAAGGAGATCTCATTCTCTGTCTTCGTCTTCTTGCCGCATGTGTGCACGGCATTGACTTGGCGTACGTATGCTTTTCGAGCAGCAGAAGAGGTGCCCCCAGCTGCCGGACCACCCATAATTGTGCCAATGACTCCCCTTGGTTGGGAGCGGTGCGCCTCTGGTTGTGGACTAGGCGGCGGAGGAGATTGTCCCCGGGCTGGGGGCGGTTGAGACCGCCGAGAGCTCCGGCCCTGGGGACCTTTCTCCTTGGGCTCACTTCTGTGGGTGTCACTTCGGACATTTTTTCAAATAGCCCCGGCTGATCAACTGCTCGATCTCCTCCTTCAGCTGCCAGCACTCGTCCGTGTCGTGGCCGTGGTCCCTGTGGAACCGGCAGTACTTCGACTTGTCTCTCTTGTTTCCCTTGGAGATCATTGGGGTTGGCCACTTTATGAACTCTTCTCGGCTGATAGCGGCCAGTATATGTCTTCGGGAGGTGTTGAGAGGGGTGAAGTTCTCCTCCCTTCTTTGGGGGGACTTTTCTCTTCTAACGGCCTTGTCATCCCTACGCTGTTTAGCAGGGTTCTTGTCTTGGTTCTTGTCTTCAGAGGTTCTCCTCCGATTTGAGTCCAGGGCAGCCAGGGTCTCTTCTACTGATATATATTCCTCCGCCCCAGCCATTAGATCTGCTAGGGAGTGCGGATTCCGGCGGGCCACTGCTCGGCGAAAATCATTAGATCTAGCACCTGCGAGAAGCGCGTTTGTAGCGGCTGAGGGGTCTAGATTTGGCACTTGGAGTGCCTCCCTGTTGAAGTTGCGACGAAGGCTTTGAGAGGTTCATTATCCTCATGTCGCAAGGCCATCAAGGATGCTGTTGTTTTCCTTGGCCTGCGGCTGCTCATGAAGTGACGGACCAGATCTTCCCCGAAGTCATCGAAGTTGCTGATGGAGTTCGGTCTGATCCTTGAGTATCAGTCCCTGGCCGCACCGGTCAGGGTCGTCGGGAATGCTCTGCAAAGGAAGCCACCCGACGCACCGTGGAGGAGCATCATTGTCCGGAACGTCTCCAAGTGGTCCACGGGGTCAGTGGTCCCATCATACTGCGGGACAATTGGCATTTTAAACCCTCTGGGTGCTGGGGCACCCATGACGTCGTCGGTGAACGGCGTTCTACTTAAGAACGCCCTAGAAACGGGCCGGCTTTGATCCTTAGCCAGCTCTTCAATTATGTGATCCATCTCTTCTATTCTCTGCAGCATCGGGTCGGCTCTACGGTCTGGTGACCTGTTTCTTTCCACAGATTGGCTCACCGCAGAGCCGGAGTGGCTTTCCGGACTCTTACGACGGGACCGGGATTTTGCTTGTGGTGCGCGCTCTTCGTGAGCTCGGCGCCTTTGCGCAAAGCGAGACCGCGACCTCCGACGGCGGTGAGGCTCCGTCTGTGCATGCCTGGCCGTGGGGTGACGGACTTGTCTGGTGGAGTGATGAGTTCGGTCCTCACCGTGGCGCGATGACTCTCCCCTATGAATATCTGGCCTTCCTTGGACAGGTCGAGGAGCTTCTGGAGGAGGTTGGGGAGGCGCCTGGAGTAGCTGCTGGTACTGATCAACGAGAGCTGTCATTTGCTGAAAAATAGCTTGAACTTGCTCCGGAGTGGGCATGGGGTTGAGGTGCTCCGAGCGAGCAGGACTCTGCTCGGCGGTAGCGGAAACTGCCACCACCAGCGAGGCAATTCGCTCACTCCTGGTCCTGCGGGGCAGCACGGTTCGGGTAGTCCGTGCAGTAGGGATGCGCGCGCTCTTGCGCCCTGCCATTTTTTAGAGATATCTGAGAACAGCTTTTAGTTCTGAGGTCCCACGGATGGCGCCAATCTGTTAGGCCTAAAATCGGTTAACAGATATGACAATGACGTAAGAGCCGAGCTGGAGGGCCCGAGGAGCTGAAGTGAGGGAAATAGAGTCCTGATGAACTGTGTTCTGCACAGAAGCAAACGAGGTCAAAATGACCAACCCGGAGTGTACTCCGGACAGGCCCTTCGACTCTCAAGTCAGTATGAGCAGGAGTGCAGAGGGAGTCTAAGAGTGGTGGGTCAGAAGTTATTACATTACCCTTATTTATGAGCTTTGGAAGCCCTTTTATAGATAAAAATTGGGGTAGTTGGGGAGTTAATGCTCCAAGGCAGGTGTCGACCAACTATAGGTTCAAGCTCACCTACTCTGCGATAATTACCGAACTACCCCTGCTGACGCGGGGTCTGCGGTAGGCCCCCCTCGAGACGCGTGTCGGCAGCTAATAGGCTGGTCTGCGGTAGGCCCCCCTCTAGCCACGTGGCGGCAGCTAATAGGCTGCTGTTTTTACACCCCATCACATAATAAGTGACACCTTGCTGTAGTGGCTAAGTTTGGTCTTACACATACAGCTACTATAGTAGAATCTTCTATTATTATTTTATAAGAGAAACCAGAGTCGGCATTTGTTTGACATTATTTCACCTCGACAATATTTCACCATGTAACCAACATACAAAGCACCAAAGCAAATTGTGATGAGACAATATCTAGAAATCAGAAGAACTGTACCTTCAAATGCCAGAACTGATTCGTTGCAAGAGTGCATAGTTTTGCTTTTTTTTACAAAAGCATGCCTGTTTTACTTGCAAACAGAGATAATATTCTTACTCTCTGCATTTCACCTATCGCTATGGCAGGTTCTACGATGAGGAAAATATGAGCAAATTCAATAAAAAAGAAACCACTGTCCGCGACACCATAATGATAAATGAACTTGATTGCGAAGAACAACTTCAGGGGAATGTGAAAATAAAAAATGAAAAATTATTTTAATTAGAACCTAATAAAAAGAAAATAAATGCCACAATTGCATTAGAGCGTTTCAATTACATATGGTTGTTAGAGAAATATCTTCAAAGAACTAGAAACAGCAAGTAAATGTACTCAACTAAGCTAACAAGCAGCAATTTAAGGCCAATAGCAAGTGACTAAAAAAATACTTGTAAAGGGAAATGTAATTCATACCTTTTTCACAGATGCAGACCACGACAAAGTAAGACCAAGGAAGACGATAAAGAAAAATGGTCCCCAAAGATCCCAATCCCTCAGAGCTTTGCCAGGGTCTTCACGAAACGGGTTCGGGAAAACCACAAGTTTTAAATTGCTGATGATCCGCGACAAATCCCTCTTCACAGTATCCCACACAGGCTCAGTAAGAGTGTTGGAAGCTGATCCAAAGCCGCTGGCTGTGATATTTGGACGAGAATTTGGAAGAGGCTGTGGGGGCAGTGCAGCAGGTGGAACAGGAACTGCTGAATGCTTCTGATATATCGGTGGGAGATTTGAAGCTATAAAAGGGGATGAGGAGACGGGAATGGAGGCTCTGGGAGGGCTAGGAGGTCTTGCCGGCAATACCATTGCAGGTCCAGATTGAACACTGGCATTTATGAGGTTTTCAATCTCATCAATGTCTGACTGGGAAGAAGGGTGGAGAGGAACGGTATCGTTATGGGACATCTTTGCTGGAGAGGGCAAGAATTTCCCAAAAAGAGCAGATCAGATGACGTCTTTAAGAAGATGCAAGAAAGTGCAAGCTCTTAAACCTGTCGATCTAAAGTCAGCAAATATCAAAGATCAAATCGAGAATTTCGAAGGAAATTCAACAACAAAATTGCAACGGAGTTAGACCAAAATTCCAGCAGGCCATCACAAAATGAAATAGTCTCAGTAAATCCATTCAGAAGATTAAGAAGAAAAAGCCAAAATACAATAACAAGTTGCGTTACATAATTCATCAAAAAACCCTACAAAAGAGAACAAGTACCGGAGCAGGCCACCTATTCAACAACATTTATATATAGGGGATCGATATCTGCACACCCAAAAACAATATCGTGCACCCTCGTTTGTTGCTTGTAATGCCAAGGTAGAAATAACTGCCCCAGCAGGTTAACATTTAACATGTCTAACAACAACAACAACAAGAGAAAGAGAGGAAGAGGAAGAAGAAGAAGAAGAAAAGCGACGGAAAACAACTTATCCACATTCATTGTATAAGAATCCATTACCTGAAGACATTAATTCAAATTACAGCTAAAATAACATAGTTTATCTGCCTGTGCAGGGTCACTTACCAAGCTTGGAAATTTTAACATATCTGCTACATCAACTTATCATTGAAATGAAGCAATCTTGGCATCTATAAAAATAGAGATCACTTAAAACCAACACTCCCGAGAGGTTAAATTCACTTCAATAAACATGTACACAAATACTTACAAGCTATCTGCAACTTTGATCTCACACCATGATCTTTTCCCCACTGTAACAAAAGTTTTTCAGCATCAGAGGTACATTTCTCAATGACCTTATTCGCAATATTCTTGCCACCTAATGATTTGATCATATCTACAGTCGCATCATGTAACACTTGCAAAACTTGCACTCTGTCATCCGTAATACTCGGGAGCAATAAATTTACGACTAAGAGGACAGAACTGAGAGACTCCAGTTCATTCTTAGGGCTAAAGGGGCCAAACTCATCATCTCCAACAAAGTAAAGCTCACATAGATAGGGTGTCTACAAAAAATCAGATCCATAGGATCACTTCTTGCCGGGTCTAATTTGAAGCTGGGTTCGCCAAGCATTTGTATGGTCCGGAGGAGTTTATTTAATGGGCATTTATTAGTGGTCGAATATCCAAACCATTCGTTCGTTGGGTTGCCTTTCCCATAAAATCACCCCCATATGATTATCCACACTCTCCGATCCGTACAAGTTAATTTATGGTGTAGTTAGTCAATAGATCGAGGGTTCCTACGGAGATGATTTTACAGGCAAGGCCTGTCTACGCCTCACTCAACGAACGAACGCTTAGGATTTCGAACAAGTAGGTGCAAGTGTTTATTTAGCGTGATGATAAATTCGCGCCCCCTGAGGGATAATTCGCACCCTGACCGTCAAAAAGTGTTAAGGTCTGACACGTATCTTCCTTGAAGCGGCGCGGATTATCCCACAGTGGGTGTGAATTTATCATCTATTTATTTTTTATTCTTAAATACAGGAGAGTCTGTGTATGTAATGGCTGTACCGGTTGTAGCGTTTACAACCCGGTAAATGAGGGGCGAATAGGGACTAACAGGGGGGAATTTATCATCGCCCTTTATTTATTTTTATTGCCTATTCCTCTTTGCTTCGCGGCGACGTTTTGGGGTGGAAGGAAAGAGGCAAATCTCAAATCTGCCATGAAGATTGATGGAAAATCTGTCCACAGAAAAAATTATCAGATCCCTTTACTAGGTCTTTAGCGATTTGTTTCCCTCCTTGTAAGCGCTCGATTCTCATCTTAAGATTCTTCAATAAAGTCTGACTTTCTTGAATTTTCCGCATTTTCACTCATGTATTTTTTCTATTCAGATCCGTGCTTTTCATTTCTCCATTTTTTGTATTTGTCGATCAGTTAGATTATTTCGCATTCATGTTTTATCTGATTCAATTATCTCTCTGCAATAGGATTTATGTTATTTGCGTGATAATCTTGCTTTTTTTTGCTTTCTTTTTTATCGGATTCACTGAAAACATTGCATGATAATCCTGGTTATTTTTTTGCTCTTCTTTTATTCGGATTCATTGAGAACATTGTGATCTGATGATTCTGCTTAACTTTCTTTGAATCCCTTAGAGATTTGTTTGTTTGTGGACTTTATATAGAATTCACCTTTTCACGGTCATCTGATTGAATTTCTTGAGCTATTTTGATTTCTAATGATTTTCGGATATCTTTTTACTCGGATCCGTTTCATATATAGCACGCCTTTCACTGGCGCTCCTTTTATATTCCGTTGAGTAGAGGTTTGAAGAACTCTTATATTGGTGCTGATTTTAGGCACTGGAAAGGCCTAAAAAGACGAATTTCTGTTGAGATTAAGCTTACAAAGTGGATCCAGAAAGGTATCT
Organism: Tasmannia lanceolata; assembly: GCF_043159265.1. Classification (NCBI taxonomy): domain Eukaryota; kingdom Viridiplantae; phylum Streptophyta; class Magnoliopsida; order Canellales; family Winteraceae; genus Tasmannia; species Tasmannia lanceolata. The sequence goes on from NW_027518683.1 coordinate 11,632,943, forward strand.
GCGAATGTTTTTTATTGGTTTGGTTCTTGTGTAAATGATTGGGTTCCCCTCTAATGGTGACCACTTACAAGCCAAAAAGGCCAAAACAAGAAACCCATCTAGCTAGTATATTTCGATAAAAGGAAGCCAGCAATTCTAAAAAAAAAAAAAAAAACTGGTGAGGTTTTACCCTGTAAGATAGAAATATAGATAAAATTTGCAAGCATTTATGGGGTCTTGAGGTCCATAGTTGTGAGATCGAAAGGGATTACTGGACAGGAGCTTGAGGAACCTTGTTTTTGAACCTGGTTTCCCTTGCTGAATCATTTTAACGTTGAAATCTTTTTATTGAGAGAATGCCAAGGCCAAAAAATGAACCGAACTAACTACCACTGAATAAGGAAGGTGACTGTTGTGAGAGTTGATTATGATTTATGAACTTTTATTCCCGATATATTACAGGCCCTTATAATACAGCCGTACACAGTTTGTGTCATCTAAGTGTTGTTTTCCCTCTCTTTTCTTCTTCTTCTTCTTCCTCTTCCTCTCCTTCTCTTGTTGTTGTTGTTGTTAGACATTGTTAACCAACCAACTTCTCCAAAAGCTTAAGCTGTTGGAGAAAGGCGTTATTTATCTTTTATACTTTAACACTCCCCCGCATGTGTGGCCCACTTGGCAAACACGTGGCACATGTGGTCCCACTTTGGGCTGACCATCGCATGTGGATTTTTGCTATCCGGGAGGTTTGAACTCGAGACCATTGGCTCTGATACCATGTTAACCAACCAACTTCTCCAAAAGCTTAAGCTGTTGGAGAAAGGTGTTATTTATCTTTTATACTTTAACGGACATGTTAAAGTTGCATGTTTTGCATATTTCAACCGAAATATCAACAAAATCCCAAAATTTCTAGCGAAACCTAGTATTTTCCAGAATCAAGGTGGATTTTGCATTGGTAGCAGCCGAATGTTTCGGCTGAAATTTAAAACCAAGAAATTGCTTCAATCACCCTAGTCCACAAATGAAGCCTTTCCTCTTCAGATCACCAGAGCCATTTTCCCAAAAGAGCTTTATTAACATTTTCCAAGCTTCTAATGCCCACTCCGCCTGACTTTATAGGCCTGCAAACCTCCCTCCAACTAACAAGGTGGAACTTTCTCCTTTGATTGGAACCGCCCCATAAAAACCTTCTTTGAATCTGCTCAATTTTGTGAATCTTGCTCATGGGGCATTGGAATACTGATAGATAGTAAAAGGGAATGATGGCTATAAATGGGAATGATGGCTAAGACAACCTTGATTAAGGTTATCCACTTATCCTACCTCCCAATGAGACCAAATTGCGCTTCCAAGGGTCCAACCGGGGCTCCACCCTCTCTACAATTGGGTCCCATGCTTTCTTTTTCAGTCTCCCCATCTCTCCCTACTAAGTAAAACTAGTTGCAGTCCCGTGCGATGCACGAGCCGGCCGAAAAAAAAGAGATTTATAGCTAAAAAAGAAAGCTTTATAACATTTGTTTTTTGTTTTAAAAGAAAGAAGAAACATTCATAAGAAGATATAGAGAAAATTTCAAGAGAAGTTCACCCTAGAAAAATAAAAGGGAAAATCGATTAGAGAAAGAGTTGTCGAGAGATATCTAGAGAGAAATGGAGAGCTCTTTCGACACTTTTTGACGTCAAATTAGGTTAAAACGGGTGCATATTATCCTATGGGGGTGCGAAAAATCATTTTCCTAAAAGTAAACTGCCATTAAAGAATTTGTCAAATCAGATTCATAGCATGGCATGAATAAATTGGAGACACATGAAAGAACCAAGTAGAAACACATAAGAATTACATAAATTGGAGAACATAGTATCAAAGATTGAAAGAGTTTCTTTGCACCTTTTGAAGCACTAATATCAACGAACCCAATTCCACAATCAGCTACTTAGGAATGTAAAAGGCTGAGAAGAGACAATTGAAGAATCTGCCTTAAGAGAAAAAAAACTGAAAGTCATTGCTCCATGTAGATGTTAGGATTTCGAAAATCACATATAGAAACTAATTAAGCTCCCTCCATCTCCTCTTGCGAGAGTCCAGCCGCAATGAATTCATAAGTGTACTTATGCCATGTTTTTTTTGGATTTTGAGAACTAATTGTGAGTCATGAAATGATTATTGGTCTCAAAAGTAAACTTAAATTTGAGTACAATAATCAATTTTCCACTCAAAATTACGTTTAATTTTGAGTCCAATAATCAGGTTGAATTTTTTAGTCCAATAATCAGGTTCGGACTCACAATCGGTAAAAAAAAAATACAGGTTATTAATGCACGGGTTGAAATTTAAAAAAAAAGTGTAATATAAAAAGGTTCAATCAATTTAAGACTGATATGAAATTAATCCTTGCGGAAAAATGAGGGCATAAAATTGGTACCAAGTTAGAACGGAAAAAAAATGAAGAGAAAGTATGGAAGAGAAGATAGGTAATGGGATGAATGTGTTGGATTGGAAATTATTTTAGAATACCAAAATTAGAAAGCAAGCTACATATGGAATTTTTAAAGCATTCTATGTAAACATGTTTTTTTAAAGCGTTCAATCAAAACCCCTTGAATGACCCGCATGAAAAGGCCTCAATGCATTCAGACATTGAATCACTTGCAGCCTCTTTGTTGCCGTATCTACGGATCTACCTTGCTCAACTTTGACTCATAACAAACATTTCAAAGGTTAGCATCCTTTCACTTCTAAGAGCATCTGAAATTCAATAATCATTTTTGGACTCATAAATCAATTCTCAAATCCAAAAGAAAACGAAAATTACTACAGCAACAAAAAGAAAGAAAAATAGAACAAATAAAATAAATATATCTAGCATTAAATTAAAAATAAGAAGCATGACTAAGAAGGAAATATGGCGAATCTGAGACATGGAAAAAAAAGGTACTCACTTGTGTTAGAATCGATTCTAAATAAATTAAACTCCCATTATAAAGAGATAAAACACGGGCAAGTATCCTAATAAAAAAACTTACATAAAAAAAATGTGAGATTGTAGAAATTAAACTGTATATTCACAACTAATCAGGATTTTAGGTACCTTTTAGCTTTCGGGTGATCTTTTGGACGAACACGCAAAAATTCTAAAAATTTAGTCTTTCCCTTTCAAAAGGATGAGCTTCAAATGGCTGAAAAAGGGATGTAAAACGGAGAGAGTTGAAACCTAGGGATAAGTAGAAATTCCTTATTTATTTCCTAATTAATAGTGCGTTATAGTTCCTTTTTGAGAAATTAGGAAAATATATGAAAATGGGAGTTTTTAGTAATAACCTAGTTAAATGGAATTGGAGAACGGAAAATGAGAATTAGAAGGAATACCAAAAGTTAGGAGGAAGCTTGCCATAAATAAATGTTTCCAAAAGAGATAAGCTTAAAATAGAGAGGGATTCCAAAAAGACCCTAACAAATATCCAAATCCAAGAAGGAAAGGGAGTAAAGCAAGGGAATGCTAAAGAGTCCCATTAATATCAAATCGTGGGAGACGTTTATGGAGGAGAATTGACGTTAATGGAGAGGAGAATTCTATTTAAAATCGTTAGTGAAAGTTTTAAAATCTAATTGTAGATACGTTTTTATCTAGGGAGAATATGAAAGGATAGATAGGAATTGATACTCATTTTGTGCTTTATTTATGGCGATTATTAAGGGAAGAGAAAATTACGTGAGTCTTTTGGAATTGAGACTTTTTAAAATTGCGAGATGAGGAGGGGCTGACACGTGGCAACACCACGGCGTAGAGGATTCCGCTTTACTTATATATATATATATATATATATATGATGGGAATTTATCTACCCTGCAACCAAGAACCCTCATCAGCTCAATGATTGCCTCCTCCTAGGTGTTAATACCAATCAGCCTTGATTTACTGAAGTTTGATCTCTCGCCTCTGATCAGCTCATAACACCTTAAAATTGCCTTGAGATTAAGAACTTTCTCCTCTTCCGACGACCTAAAGATCAAAGTATCATCTGCAAATTGTAGATATGAAACCACCATGTGCTACTCAAGGATTGAAATTTCGGTTTCGGCCTCTACCGAAACCGAAACTTTAAACAGAAATTTCGGTCATTTCGGCCGAAAATGATGCCGAAATCTGAAATTTCTCAATTTCGGTCCATACCGAAATCCGAAATTTCGGTCCCTACCGAAATTCGAAATTTCTCAATTTCGGTCTCCACCGAAAGTTAAAACCATGGTGCTACTCTCCCAGCTTAAAGCCTTCAATTAGATTTAGCTCTTTGCCTCTTTCCATCAGCCCAGCGAGAGTCTCTGCAATAATCACAAATAGGAAAGGGGAGAGGGGATCCCCTACCTCAAACCACACGATGAATTGAAAAAGCCTTTAGGCGAGCCATTAATGAGAACATAGTACCAAGCTGAAGAAATACACCTACTAATTCAAGAGCACCACCAACTCCCAAAACCCATCCTTCTCAGCAAATAAAGGAGGTAATTCCACTCCACCCGGTCATAAGCCTTCTCCATGTCCAGTTTACATAATATGGCCTTCTCCTCCTCCTTTACATAGTGGTTCACAACCTCATTTGCAGTTAGCGCGCTATCAAAGAACTGCCTCTCCATGACAAAGGCTGATTGGTTGTTAGATATAAGCTGTGGAAGGTTCAGAAGAAATTTCTTCAACGGGGAAGTGGATTGGGTGGCAAGTTTTATACAGAGACGCTAGAGGCCTACTACATAAAAAGGGCAGGCGAAGATAAACGGGTTTGGATACGATGCTCCTCTGGGATTTTTAGTGTCAAATCATTCTACGCTCATTTGGCTATGAGCTCGGGCTCCTCGCTCATAGCCCGGGTGTAGGGCATTCTAGTGCCACCACAGGTTAATGCATTTGCTTGGACTGCTTTTCAAAACAAGATCCTCATGGTAGAGAAGTTGTGTAAGCGGTTGATAGTGGACCACCGTGCCCTGTGTGTACAAGCTGGGAAACAGTGGATCATAAGTTTTTGCAAGTAGCACAGCTAGAGAAGTATGGGGGGTGATCTTGAGTAGATTTGGCTTGGTGTGGGCTTTCCCAAATCAGTGATCAATCTTTTGGAAGAGTGGGCGTGTGTGCCCTTGCATTCAAAGGGAAGACTCTTTGGGAACCGGTTCTACTCGCCACTTTATGGGCTCTGTGGAAAGAAAGGAATGCCCTGGTTTTCAAAGGCAAAGCTATGTCACCTCATTTCATATATGTAAAAGTGATTGCCTTGTCCATTGCATGAGCTAAATCCCTTACGAGTTTTAGGTTTGTATTTGCTCATCAATTGTGGCAGGGTTGGAGAGATATTTGCTTTAGGTATGAGGAGAGGTCGGTGCCCTCACCAGAATGGGATCCTCCAAACCCCGGGCCCCTAAAATTGATCTTTGATGGTTCCAGTCTTGGCAATCTTGGACCAAGCGGAGTAGGTGGTCTTCTAAAGGGTAACCTGGGTGTTATGCGGTCGGCCTTCTAAGGCCCTATTGGAATGGCGGACTCGAATGAAGCGGAGGTTAGATTTTTTCAATGAAAGATTTTCTATAGAAAACTTTTTGTATATAAAATTTTTATTAGCGTGGAACCCACCATTTTACACCTAAGGTTTTGATGGGGTGCGTAGGTCCCACCATTTTACTCATGTTTTGTGCAGATTTGGCATGCCGTGGATCTTTCCCTCTTTTATTTCTTTTTTTAATGGCAGGGTCTTTCCCTCTAAACTCATCGATCTCTACGAAGGTTGGACACTTGTCCCATGAAGGAAGAAAGGGAAAATCCTATGGAATGTGACATTGCTTGCCATGATTTGGGTGCTTTGTAAAGAACGGAATGCTAGATTATTTAGAGGCTTTGTGAAGAGTGCTCGCTTCATTTTGTTGAAAGTTGTAGCTCCAACCATATCGTGGGTGAAAACCCTTCTAAGTTTCAAGTCTTTCCCAGTATTCGATCTATGTAATGGATGGAAAGAGACTTGTGTTAGTTCGGAGCAGGTGAACATGATTTCACGGGATTGGGAGACATGGGGCTTGGGACAACTAAAGCTTAAATTTGACGTATCTGGCATTCGAAATCCTATACCTGCTGGAATTGGATGTGTTCTCAGGGATGACGGCAGGTCCACGAGGTGGGCTTTTACAGGCCCAAAAGGGATAGTGGACTCCAATGAGGTGGAGGTTAGAGCGATCCTACAGGTTATCGGGTAGCCTGAGAATAGCATTTTGGACCAAGTCATAGTAGAGGGAGACTCTATTAACATGATAAGGTGGCTTACACAGTACGAGATTGCAGATTGTGTAGCCGGCTCATCCATTTCCTTCCAGCATATCAGCAGATCGACAAATAGCGATGCCGATTGGCTAGCTAGGGCAAGGATATCTAAGGAGGGTTTAGAAATGTTTGATTATTTCCCTCCGTAACGGCATATGCTGGTTGTATCTTTCCCTTTTTATCTTTTTTTTCTTCTCTTCTATTGTGTTGACCATCTCGGTCGCAGGGTTTCCAGTTTATTTCCTTTTTTTATTTTTTATTAATATCAATCTTTACCATTTAAAAAAATTATAACATTCATATAAATTTAGGTTCAATAATACAATTCAAGTAAAAATCCGAAAGGTTTAATTTGAATAATAAATCATAAGAATTTACAACGGAAATGATATCAACACTTCCATGTTTTGACTTTTGATATTTCCGCTAAAACTTCTTGTCTTTTAGTATTTAAAGGGCTGTCAAAAGGGTATTACAGTTCCCAAAAAGTTCTTACAAGCCAATTAAAATAGAAAAGACAAGCTAAGACCGTGGAAAGATCAAAAATGACAGTGCTGATATCATTTCCCTTTTCCAAAACAACGGTTGTAATGTTTAAGAGAGATAAAGAAGATGTTGAAAACAAAAAAATAAAGTGGTGACAGTCTATTTAAATTCAAAATTTGTGTGACCACAATAATCCTCCTAATTTTCAATTCAAATCCTATGGCTCAATTGAAATCTTGGAAAATTGTAAATGGTTCGACTAAGATCTATTTGACAAAAGTTATAAATGACCCACGGTTCTAAATTTCAATTTCGGTCACAATCAATATGAAAACGTTTCGGTTTTGATACGGAATTTTGACTGAATTCTTGTAAAATCACAAAACCATTTCGCCATTTCGGTACGAAGTCACGGCCTAAATTCAGGTAAGATTCTTCGCCACTGGTTTTTCTTTTTCTTTTTTGCCCTTTTTAGAAATATCTTAGAGGAATCTCGTTGTTCTTCTCTTTTCTGTGAGAGGAGTTGATTTTTATCAAGGTTTTTGTCGAAATGTTGATATTTCAACAAAAAACTTTGCTTTTTTTTTTTATTCGAAAGTTGCATGTTTTGCATATTTCAACCGAAATATTAACAAAATCCCAAAATTTCTAGCGAAACCTAGTATCTTCCAGAATCAAGGTGGATTTTGTATTGGTAGCAGCCGAATGTTTCGGCTGAAATTTAAAACCAAGAAATGAACTACACTACACAAAATATGGAAAGGCTTTTCATAGTATTCAATTGTTTTGAAGTTAATTTTATACAGGGTGAAGAGAAACCAAATGAATTAGTAAGCAATATAGCATGTCTCAATTTTTCCAACCACTGATTGGTTTGACTGGTCGGTATAGTTCATCACTCTATATAGCCACAAAACAAAAATACTAAACTTAGAATGAAATTTGGAATAACATTGAACGTGCCCGTAGAGCCTAAAAAAGTATTTAATAATTGAAGCAATAAAGACCATTCATAAGAGGAAAAGACATCACTTTTGAGCCCAAACTATTAACAGTAAAACCATGCCTTTCCACAATATTTCCAACAAATGGATCTTCAGAACAGCAATGACTTCATAACATGAAGGAGAGGATCATTTGCACAGATGGGGAGATAATAACAAAACCCCAGTGAATCAAACATGAACTTAGAGAAAGATGGACATAGGTATGGGATTTTGATGCGAACATATCTTTAGCCGTTTCCTTCTATTTTCGTTGTAATATTTTTAGTAGTTTTCTTATTCTATGTAGAGCAAGAATGTTTTTAGTTTCGCTCTTTTATATTCAGCAATGGTATTTTATAGTAGTTGCCTTATGCTATTTTCAGTAGGAGATCTATATTGGGTAGGAAAGTCTTTATGATGAAAACAAGCTGTAATCTTTTATTTGGGCATCAATGAAAAACATCTTCTTCTTCTGCTATTCTTCTATTAGATTTTCACCAAAACAAAACAAATCAAACAATAAATCCTCACAAACCCTAACGGGAAAGGAGAAATGGGATATACGAGCATAATTCAAGGAAACCACGCCTTTCAACAATATTTTCACCAAAACGAGACAAATCGAGCAATAAATCCTCTCAAACCCTAACGATAAAAAGAGAAACATCACTTTTGGGCCCAAGTTATTGTGAGTTTATAACATAAACGGAAAGGATGGTTTGCACAGATGGGGAGATAATAACAAAACCACATGGAATCAAACAGAAAGTTGGGAAAGAAGTATGGGATTTTCACCAAAACGAAACAAATCAAACAAAAAATTCTCGTAAACCCTAAAGAGAAAGGAGAAATGGGATATAGGAAGAGATTTCGAGGAAATTACCTGGGGTTGAAGAACTCTGATATACCCTAACGATATCCCTTGGATTGATGCTCTCTCGATTATATTTTCTTCTTCGATCTGGGTTTCGAGGCCAATATTTTTTGTTTCTTATTCTACACTTCTAAGGATTTTTTACGTTTCTTCTTTTAGACTGGACAGATAAGCCATCTGTTATTTTGTGATTGATTGGGCGATGATATATTTTCAGCCCCCCCTCTAGTATGCATTCGCCCCAATTTTAACGTGATTTGACGTCAGAAAGCGTTAAAGTTGCCCCATGTTCGCGATAAAGGGGGCGAATGCATACTGCAGAGGGGGTGAAATATCAACGTATGGAAATGGGTGCAACTCAACCCCAATCCGAACGCGACCTGACCCGACTTCCAACCCCACGAGGTTCAACCCAACCCAAGGAACCATTTTTTCCCAACTCGACCCGACCCAAGTTCATCCCGCAAACCCGACTTTTAAGCTTAGTAAAAGAAATGATTAAAAATGCCAGGTTTCACTCGGGTCGGGTTGCCCAATCCCTCAACCTGAACCCAACTCTTTTCCAAGTGGAACCTAACCCGAGTTGCACCCCTAGTTCCAAGAGGTTGCCCAATCCCTCAATCTGGTTGTGAGGATTGTTTTTTTTTTTTTTCATAATAAATAGTTGGTCTCAGTGGCTCCATGTGATTAGGGTTTCCCCCAAAAAAATCATATTCATAGGATGATCCTAATTCTCCTATCTATAGATAGACTGAAGAGACCATATAATAGATTGAAGAGTTCAGATCATCGCGTGGAGATGACTATTGCGTGGAAAGTCTATTTATATCGGGGCGACAGATGAACGTTTTGGATCTTCAAACAAGGTTAGCCCCAATGGATTTTCTAATAAATTTACGTAATATGGTGCTGTGTGCGTAAAAAGTTCACATATATATTTTTTTAAAGAATGCCACTTGGTTCCACTTTGTTCGAAGGTAAAAAAAGGTAGGACATCGTTAAAAATCTATACATATATGAAGGTTAGGATCATCCTATCGGGACAAGTTTTGGGTACAACCTATTTTCGTTGGGCCTAACATTTGAATGGTTTAGATATTTGAAAAAGGCGGACTCCACTCTATTTTTTTAAAATAAAAAAAAAAAATATATATATATATATATATATATATATATAGAGAGAGAGAGAGAGAGGAAAAGGAGTGTGCGCTCAACCGCACGAAGCCTCCATGCGGTTGAAGAGAGAGAGTGATTCCTATTGGTTGTGGTAGTGGGCCCAACCTGAAAAAAGCGAAGAGAAAACGTGCGTTATCGAGGGTGCGTCACGCACGCTACCCTCGAGAGGAAATCCTAATCGTTTGGAAGTCTCTCCCTTTCTCTTTCACAAGTCACAACAGAGGCAAGGAGAAAATTCTCCGCCCAAATCTCCGTTCATCTCCGCCCCCTTCGTCCCAAATTTCAGCTCCCTTGGGTGCAAAACGACGCTCCCCTCCGGCCCTCTGCAAAACCCTTCTCCGGCCGCCTCCTAAGGTTAGTTTCTTCTAACTTTTCTCTTTTTTTTGCTGAAAATGAGAAGCAAATCATGTATGGAGAGGGTTTCGTATTTTTTTTTCCGCATTATAAGAGGGTTTCTTCTGGTTTTGAGTAGTGTTCCATCTGCATTTTTTTTTCTCAGTTCGAGAGGGTTTTCAGGAGAGTTTCATTACTCTGAAGAAAAAAAGAGAAGATGGCCTCTATTTTCTTGTCATAATCTTAATCAAACAGGTAAATGAAAAAAAAATCTGGAACCAACCCACCTTTCATGGATTGGTAATGGTTTATGTAGGCTTTAGATGGAAAGGCCTCAACATGCCCTTTTTGCACTTCACACGATTTGGCAAACATAGGCAATTTAAGGGTCCCAACTAGGGTCCCCTCTTCTGTTTGATGAAATGCCTCTGTTATCAGACAAGGTTTGTGAATTGTCTATTAAAAAAAAAGCTTTATGGCGTGTAGTTTGGGGGGAAATGCTTCTGCATTTTGGCTTAGTAGGCTGTTTGATGTAATTGGAGTTATGCAACTAGGGTCCCAACTAGGCTCCCCTCCCCTCTTCTGTTTGATGTAATTGGAGTTATACAATTTATGGCTTAGTAGGCTGTTTCCATAGAAAAAAATTGATTATTAGGAGCAGTCCTTTTTCTTTCTGTTTCCTGTTATGGATTTTAATTTTATGAGGTTTGTAAGGTTCTGTGTTCGAGAACTAATATGACATTGTTGAGCTTGTGTTTCAGAATGGCTCCCTAATGATTATATGCCCTTTTAGATCTATATGATTTGACTGAGAGTTGGCTTCTAACCCCGTTCCAATTGCCATGTATCATTTTTACCAACATCATCTTGCTTTCTAGATGAAGGTGCCATTTCTCTCCGCCCATTGTCACTATTTTTAGAAGCTGAAGAAAAAAAGAACATAAACCAAAACTCAGGAAAAAAATCATTTAGAAGAAAGTTTAAATCATGAGTCCTTGGATTATGGGTGTTTTTCTCACCACCCATTGTCATTTAAAAAAGTTTACATCATTTACAATAAAGTTTATATCATCATTTAAAAAAAATCATTTAGAAGGTGCCATTTCTCACTGCCCATTGTCACTAACTCGGTGTTTTTTGTTTTTGCAGACCCACTATCGATCCTTCATTTGGTGCGATCAATACCGGTTGTACTTGCATTTGCTGCCTGCTAGGCTTCATTCTGATTATGGCAGCTGTGATTCTTTGGTTTTTGAAGCTGTAATATCGGATGGTAGGCATTGCTAGGATGTTATTTTGCATCTTGACATCACTATGTAGTATTTGTGATGTGTGGTATTTTAGAAACAAACTATTTTAATTGTTATTGGCTATAGAAGACGGGGATATGTAATGTTCTTTTGATAGAACTTGTGCTGCCTTTTCAATTGTTATTGTCAATATGCTATGTACCAAGTAATTATGAGCGTGGCCTTGCTCTCAGATCATTGACATTGAATGCATAGTCTATATGATGTTTAGAATTTGCAAGTAGCAATGTCATATGAAGAGATTGTTCTCCAACTGCACCACTGCAATTGTCAATCCGAAAACTTTCGCAGATCACTTTTGTAAGAGAGAACAGCATCTCAGATGAATTCTAATTCATCTGCCCAACATAAATGCACAAGGCAGCCCCATCATAAACAACAGTGCAGGAATTTTGAAGGTCATTTGGGTGGTAAGAGCATACATGAGAGAATTAATTTATGGAGTTTTTGAACTCGGTAGTTGAACTAGCTGTTCTACTTGTACCTTTGGACGCCCATAATTTTCTTTGGAGAAATATGGATAAACATCTTATAACAACTATTATTTTTAAACTTTTCTAAATTGGGTGGAAGGGATCGGGATTGTTGGACCAATTCATCAATGGTAGCTGGATGAAAATGAATTGGTCCACAGTCAATGGGGGCACCCTTTTTTTTTATTCACGTCAAATCATGTTATAAGGGGGTGTGCATGTAATGCAGGGGGGGTGAAAATATCATCTCCCTATTTTTTAATGGTACTCAACGGGAACACTCAATGGAATCGTAGGGTGTTGAATCATATGCTGTATATTATGATCCGTTCCTCTTCTTTTATGGTCCCGAAGAAAACCTCTTTTCTGTATGGAGGATGAGCGTTTTTCACTCTTGAATCACTCTCAATCGCTCTTGGATTTCTTGCATTTTTCATCTCTTGCATTTTTCGTTGTTTGTTTGGGTGTTGGCTTGACCATCTATACCAGTGTACTTAATGTCAGCCCTTGAATAAAGTTTATGTCTGTTAATTATCAGAACCACTGGCCATTTTTAGGAAATGGCTTTCAAAGTCTTCCCTTAGTCTTTCGGGACCAAAATGAATGACACCAATCAAAGATTAAATGATAGAAAGACCACTAGGCAGGAAATCTCTTCATGCCCGGCTTCAATTTTTTGAAGGTTCTAACGTTTGCTGTATCAAACAAGGTGTGGCTGTTCAAGAGAGCTTACACCATTAAGAATGTTCAATTAATGAAGCCGTTTTACATTTGCTTAAAGACATGTTTAAGTATTTACTATACGGACAACACTATAGGATGATCCAAACCGTCCATACGATAAAACTTTTGAACAATCTTGGATCTATTTGCTTAGAAAGCACATGGTGTTCTCATACCATCCATGTATTTTCAACAAGAAAAATAATAAAACAAAAATACAAACCTGTACTAAGCCATTGATGATTGATCACCATGTGGGCTATGTCCACTAAAACACAATCCGAAGTAAATTTACAGCCAATACACATGTCCAGTAAAATGAAAAGAACACCAAACATAAGAACCATATCTAAGTAGAAGACGAAGTTGACCTAGCACAAGTTGTTGACGCTAGTGAATATCCGTGAGCGCTGGTCTCCTCTTTCCCATTTTGTACGCACCCACTACTGCCATGTAAATAGGCATGAAGGACAACATCTGCCTCCTGCGTAGTCCCATATGATTGATAACAAGCTCCACTGAACTTGTTGACCTGAAGATGGCAATCCTGCCAATTTTCAAATACACCAACTTGCCTTCCCTTGAAAACAACGTAGAACTTTTGTTTTGCCATTCACCTGCAGGAACGCAAATTCAAACAATAGCTATATGGATAAAAAGGAAACAAATGCGATATGTGGAAGACCTAGAAAAGATAAACAGAAAGCCCAATTAAAGACTAATCAAGCTAATAAGTAGTGGACCTATAACAATTATTGCTATGACAAAGAAGAACATTTTAAAAAAATCCAACCATTAAACTAATATCAGCAACAGGGGGGAGGGGTGGTATCTCATACCATAAAGAAGCGTACAACAACAGTAGTACAACAGCAAGAGTCTAACTCTCTTCATCTTACTCATTTCCATCTTGGGTATCGGCATTTTGCTGCTCATTTGCAGCCACCTATTAGCAAGCACAGTGTTAGAGATTTAAATCAATAAGAAAAAAATGGAGCATAATAAATTGACAAGAACAATAATAACGTTTCCAAACCTTAGTCCTCTTTTGACAGCTTGTTCTGTAATGTCCATATCCCCCACATTTTGAGCACTGGCGTTGCTGTTTTTGTGCTTGAGTGGCCTCTATGCCAGATACATGACGCGTTGCACGCTTTGGCTTGCCCTCCGTCCTTACAACTTCAGGGTCGCGAATTGTAAACCCAAGTATTTGATTGGAATCAAAGTTTGACAGAGGTATTTGACTGGGATCAATGTTTGACTGGGGTATTTCACTAGGACCAATGTTTGACTGCACTTGGCTACCAACTGTTACCAAGTCACTCTGCAGAGAGACAATCTCCTTCTCCTTCTTTTCAACTTCTATAGCAAGCTCTGTACAGAAATCAGTCATCTTCTTGAAGAGAATCTCGTCATTACCAACTTTTTCAATCAGTTGCTGTCATGTTGACATTAGACACCACCTCTTCAGTCCATTCACGCCACTAGTATCTCCTTGGGTTACAGATGTTGTGCCCCCAGCTCGATACCTTGCATCAATTGACCACATCTTTAATAAATAGCGTTTGGGGATAGTAGGTACTTGCTTTCTATCCATAACGTGAAGGATATGTCTGTATAATATTCCTTCCCTCTCAAACTTAACACATTGACATGTCGCAGTTACATCGTTGGAACTGTCAAACAGAACCCTAATGTATTTCTTCTTGTCATCTGTCCTGATTCCTGTATTGTATTCCACAACATTGCCGTTCTTTCCTAACTTGTCTTTCCATAAGGCAAAATTACCCATCATCTCATCTTGGAATATGGTGAACATCTTCTTTGTATAGAATTCCCCAGCCTTTCGTTCCAATGGGCTAGTTGTGTTCATTTTGGCAATTGTATTTTTAGACTTAAAATCTTCTTCCAATTCGGCTTTACGCCCCTCAACCAGTGCCTTGTCGTATTGACCCAAGAATTCAACTAAGGAGGTGTTCTGGTTAACATAACCATCAAAGAAGGAATTTATGCTTTCACTCCGTTGACTAGATGTCATTCCTACTGTGAATGTGTCTCTCCAATAGGTGAGAACCCAATGCTCGCGGATATCCCACATTTTTCCTAACTAATGACTTTCACCAATGTCATATGTCATATTTATCAGCCAGAGATTTCCATTCTGTCTCAGAATCCTCTATTTCCCTCCTGTAAAACCAGTGATTGTAATCCTTGTAGAAATCAGTGTCGACATCTCTCATGTCCGCAACATGCTCAAGGAGATGCTTCTTTATGTGCCACGAACAAAACCGATGCCTGGTATGTGGAAATACTTTTCGAATTGCATTTCGCATAGACGCGTCCATATCAGTTATTATAGCACATGGAGCTTTACGAAACATACACGTGAGCCACTACTCAAATAACCAGGTGAAAGTCTCCTCTGTCTCGTCGGCAAGAAGTGCACATCCAAAAAGAGTCGACTGCCTGTGATGGTTAACCCCAGTGAACGGTGCAAACGGTATTTTAAACCTGTTCGTTTTATAAGTCACATCAAATATGATCACATCACTAAACGTAAGGTATGCTTCTCTCGCCCCAGAATCAGCCCAGAACATCGAACGCAAAGTCCCATTCGCGTCTAACTCCAACTCAAAATAGAAGTTCGGGTCTTCAGACTTTCTCTTTTGGAAATGGTTCGCCACTATCACCGCTTCTTTACCCATATTGTTCTCCCTAACTGCTCTCAAATGGGCAATAACTTGATTTGTTGAGACCACGGGAGCATTGGAAGTAGAGTTAATGGCATTCTTTATCTGAGCAGGCTTGAAATTGCTTCCACTGAGTTGTTCAATCAAATTCTTACAGCCTTTGTTTTTACGGAACTGACTATGTGAACGATGCATTTGCATTTTAAGTGGTGAAGTAAGGTCATGAGAATGGATGTCGTCAAAAGTTGTAACTTTCCACTCTTTATCTCTCAATTTGATGATCATCCTTGATTTACAATTCATTCTGGCAAGGCGACGCTCCCTCAAGTCCTTAACATCATCCCTCTTCTCCTTTTCCTTTTTCTCTCCCTCTTTATTACATACAAACGTTGTCGATATCACCGTCTTTGTTAAATTTGATATGGTAGTACTAGATTTTCGTAGTCCAAAACCAGCAGCATACGCATAAGCATTGTAGAACTCATATGCAGCTTCCCAAGTTTGAAAAACCTGGTCCTCAAACGGCATATTCACAATACTATCCTCACCGACAACCTTGTTGGGAGTAGTAACTGTATGACTACAACCCTCATCTCCGTCTTTACCATCAGTAGCCTCCCATTGTAGATCATCATAATTGAGATTCACCCCATCATTAATGTCAATTATATTCCCATCCCATACTAAATTATCATCGCTGAGATTAAACCCATTGTCACACTCAATTAAACCATTTGCATGTACTTTGTCAATAGATGGGTCCATTTTTTATACCTAAAAATGCAACATATACATGGCTCATCAGCATAATAAGAAATGGTAAAATATTACAGATATTTTCTACCGTGTGTCTTAAAGTAGAGTAGGGTTGCAGGGGTACATTGAAAGTAGGGTTGCAGGGGTGCATTCAGGTGTAGGGTCAGGGTTGGGTACCCCATGCGCAGTGTCGAATCTATTGGATTATCCAACAGACCGTCTTACGTGAGAATTCCCGAGGGTATTTTGCATTCAACGAGTACGCTCAGCAAGTTAACAACCCATTACATAAACAGAATAAATGAACAATCCGTAAAAACACTGATTCATAATCATATTAATAGAACATTGTAATTAACCATTACATATAACTAATAACCTTCAACCAAAATACATCATCAAATAGACAACAATGATCAATTACGCCCTCGCACCGCGGATGCTACGACAATGATCACTTGACTCACCAGTCCCGAGCCATTCCAAAAAATAGTCTCTAACCTCTCCTTGGGTGGGCGCGTTTTCTGCTACAAGGGTGACAATGGATCGCCGATTCCAATCTCGAGCAATCGCATTCACTCTCCTCGTGTTCAGGGGTTGAAGACGAAAGGAGTCGGCCACCGTAACATCCATCGTAGCTATGTGATATTGGGCTCCACAGTACTGTCGTAGGATCCGCTGAGGGAGGTAAAAGGAAGTGCTCTTGAAACCCATTATACGAATGCAGTTATGACCAAAAGTCGCAAGGACTGCAGAGGGAATCGACGACCATGGAAGAGTCCATTCAATATCTGTACTTTTGCGACCCTGAAGCCATATAGCCCAACTGAAGGGGTCATCGAATGAAACCAACACCTCCCTAGTATTAAAACTCCTCATCCAGGGGCTCGGTCTCGACACTGGTGGTGGACCCAGAATTCGTAGTCTATCCACTAACCAGACCTAAATAAAGCAAAAGTCAGGAATAATTACCCATAATCAAGCACATCATACAAACATTGTTTTATAAATAATATGATACTTACATAAAGAACAATGGAACTTCCCAGGAAGTCTGATTGTGGAAACAACCAAGCAGTATCTAAGCTATCAAAAAGTTCGGCCAAGACAGTAGGTGCTAGATTTGCACCTTTACGAACTTGATCAACCAAGTCTATAAAATATAAAGGGATCAAGTCTGATGACTTTGATCGACCTGGAAAGAGAAAAAACGAATATAAACGAATATACACATAGTGTTAAGGCATTTTGACTGCAACGACGATACTCCTGATCCAGATGTCTATTAGCTGAAAAGGTTTCCACTGGTTTAGGAATGAAGATACTACTCGAATCACGATAGTGACTTAAAGACTTCTTTGGCACACCAATCAAATGACTCAGTGCCTTGTCATAGCCGTCCTTCAAAGTAGGCTTGAACATGGGACCATCGTGGAAAATGCAAAGCATCGTGCAAATATCTTCATGAGTCGGACAAAGCTCTTGCATTCCAAAATGAAACACATGGACGTTACGATCCCAAACACTTACTGCAGCCCGAATCAAACCCCAATCAACACGAACAGAGGCAATATTGCGTAAGTTCTGTATGCCTACTATGCCAAGATTAATGAATTCGACATTTTCCAACCCATCGATCCATCTCAACAAACTATTGTTCGAGACTTGCGCCATCCCACTCAAATAATACTATATAGAGAGAGTTAAAAATTAGGGGAAATGATATCATCAGTTACCACTATCATAAATAGAGAGAGCAAAATACAGAACAAGAAATAGCATATTGACTACATCAAATTGATAATGGAATGATAAAAAACAGCCATAGGTTGCATTCAAGTAACCAGATCATGATAGCCAAAGCAAATTAAAGGGCAAATGAGAAGAAAAGGAAGAGAGAGAGAGAGAGAGAGAGAGAGAGAGAGAGAGAGAGAGAGAGAGAGAGAGAGAGGTTATACTACATCTTCTTCATGCAATTTCCAGTTTACACCTAACGGATATCATAACTAATATTTTCCAATCACTCAACAAGACTACCTTGTTCAAACCTCAGTCCCAAATTGTGGCATTAAGTAGAACAACATTAACAAGAAATCATCCAAAACTTAAAACCGTTAAAAAAATAAGAGAAAAACAGAAAGAACAAAAAAGGAGAAACAGAGAAAATCGAAAAAATCTGCACCATTGACGATTTTTGCAGAAAAAAGAGAGGAATTTCAACAAATAGAAAAAGAGAAACAAAGAACAAAAACCACTTTAAACCCTAAATATTTGCAACTTTTTTGCAGCAAAATTGAAAAAAACTGCACTATTGAGGATTTTTGCAGCAAAAAGAAGAAGAGGAATTTAAAGAAAGAAGAAAAGAGAAACAAAGAACAAGACCCTAATTTTTGCAAGAACAAAAAATTAGGGTTTCCTTCTTAAACTAATAACAGAAACCCTAATTTTTTTTGCAAAACCCAAAAATTTCGTCCGACGGATCGTGGAAGTTGGCGGATGGTGGAAGAGGCCGAAAGCTTCGTGCAGAAACCCTAATTTTTTGAACAAAACCCAAAATTCCAGCACCATTTATGTCGATCTAAACCCCAAATCTGCATCATTCATGATTTTTTCGCAAAAAAAAAATGAGAAAAAGAGAAATAAGTGGGTTTTGCACTAACCTTTGACTCTCCGTGGAGATTTTTCGTCCCACGGATCGTGGATGTTGGCGGATGGTGGAAGAGGCCGAAAGCTTCGTGCAGAAACCCTAAATTTTTGAACAAAACCCAAAATTTCAGCACCAAATCAACATCATTCATGATCTTTGGGCAAAAAAAAAGAGAAAAAGAGAAATAAGTGAAGAACGCACTAACCTTTGTCAAGCTTTTTCGTTCAGTTGATCGTGGAAGTTGGCGGCTGCTGTGGAACCCTCTTCTTTACAGGTTATGACAAGAAAATAGAGGCCATCTTCGCTTTTTTTCTTCGGAGTAATGAAACCCTCCTCAAAACCCTCTTGAACTGAAAAAAAAAATGCAGATGGAACACTACTCAAAACCAGAAGAAACCCTCTTATAATGCGGAAAAAAAATAATACGAAACCCTCTCCACACATGATTTGCTTCTCATTTTCAGCAAAAAAAAGAGAAAAAAAGAGAAAAGTTAGAAGAAACTAACCTTAGGAGGCGGCCGAAGAAGGATTATGCAGAGGGCCGGAGGGGAGCGTCGTTTTGCACCCAAGGGACCTGAAATTTGGAATCACTCTCTCTCTTCAACCGCATGGAGGCTTCGTGCGGTTGAGCGCACACTCCTTTTCCTCTCTCTCTCTCTCTCTATATATATATATATATATATTTTTTTTTTTTTAAAAATAAAAATAAAATAAAATAGAGTGGAGTCCGCCTTTTTCAAATATCTAAACCATTCAAATGTTAGGCCCAACGAAAATAGGTTGTACCCAAAACTTGTCCCGATAGGATGATCCTAACCTTCATATATGTATAGATTTTTAACGATGTCCTACCTTTTTTTACCTTCGAACAAAGTGGAACCAAGTGGCATTCTTTAAAAAAATATATATGTGAACTTTTTACGCACACAGCACCATATTACGTAAATTTATTAGAAAATCCATTGGGGCTAACCTTGTTTGAAGATCCAAAACGTTCATCTGTCGCCCCGATATAAATAGACTTTCCCCGCAATAGTCATCTCCACGGGATGATCTGAACTCTTCAATCTATTATATGGTCTCTTCAGTCTATCTATAGATAGGAGAATTAGGATCATCCTATGAATATGATTTTTTTGGGGGAAACCCTAATCACATGGAGCCACTGAGACCAACTATTTATTATGAAAAAAAAATAAAACAATCCTCACAACCAGATTGAGGGATTGGGCAACCTCTTGGAACTAGGGGTGCAACTCGGGTTAGGTTCCACTTGGAAAAGAGTTGGGTTCAGGTTGAGGGATTGGGCAACCCGACCCGAGTGAAACCTGGCATTTTTAATCATTTCTTTTACTAAGCTTAAAAGTCGGGTTTGCGGGATGAACTTGGGTCGGGTCGAGTTGGGAAAAAATGGTTCCTTGGGTTGGGTTGGGTTGAACCTCGTGGGGTTGGAAGTCGGGTCAGGTCGCGTTCGGATTGGGGTTGAGTTGCACCCATTTCCATACGTTGATATTTCACCCCCTCTGCAGTATGCATTCGCCCCCTTTATCGCGAACATGGGGCAACTTTAACGCTTTCTGACGTCAAATCACGTTAAAATTGGGGCGAATGCATACTAGAGGGGGGGCTGAAAATATATCATCGCCCAATCAATCACAAAATAACAGATGGCTTATCTGTCCAGTCTAAAAGAAGAAACGTAAAAAATCCTTAGAAGTGTAGAATAAGAAACAAAAAATATTGGCCTCGAAACCCAGATCGAAGAAGAAAATATAATTGAGAGAGCATCAATCCAAGGGATATCGTTAGGGTATATCAGAGTTCTTCAACCCCAGGTAATTTCCTCGAAATCTCTTCCTATATCCCATTTCTCCTTTCTCTTTAGGGTTTACGAGAATTTTTTGTTTGATTTGTTTCGTTTTGGTGAAAATCCCATACTTCTTTCCCAACTTTCTGTTTGATTCCATGTGGTTTTGTTATTATCTCCCCATCTGTGCAAACCATCCTTTCCGTTTATGTTATAAACTCACAATAACTTGGGCCCAAAAGTGATGTTTCTCTTTTTATCGTTAGGGTTTGAGAGGATTTATTGCTCGATTTGTCTCGTTTTGGTGAAAATATTGTTGAAAGGCGTGGTTTCCTTGAATTATGCTCGTATATCCCATTTCTCCTTTCCCGTTAGGGTTTGTGAGGATTTATTGTTTGATTTGTTTTGTTTTGGTGAAAATCTAATAGAAGAATAGCAGAAGAAGAAGATGTTTTTCATTGATGCCCAAATAAAAGATTACAGCTTGTTTTCATCATAAAGACTTTCCTACCCAATATAGATCTCCTACTGAAAATAGCATAAGGCAACTACTATAAAATACCATTGCTGAATATAAAAGAGCGAAACTAAAAACATTCTTGCTCTACATAGAATAAGAAAACTACTAAAAATATTACAACGAAAATAGAAGGAAACGGCTAAAGATATGTTCGCATCAAAATCCCATACCTATGTCCATCTTTCTCTAAGTTCATGTTTGATTCACTGGGGTTTTGTTATTATCTCCCCATCTGTGCAAATGATCCTCTCCTTCATGTTATGAAGTCATTGCTGTTCTGAAGATCCATTTGTTGGAAATATTGTGGAAAGGCATGGTTTTACTGTTAATAGTTTGGGCTCAAAAGTGATGTCTTTTCCTCTTATGAATGGTCTTTATTGCTTCAATTATTAAATACTTTTTTAGGCTCTACGGGCACGTTCAATGTTATTCCAAATTTCATTCTAAGTTTAGTATTTTTGTTTTGTGGCTATATAGAGTGATGAACTATACCGACCAGTCAAACCAATCAGTGGTTGGAAAAATTGAGACATGCTATATTGCATACTAATTCATTTGGTTTCTCTTCACCCTGTATAAAATTAACTTCAAAACAATTGAATACTATGAAAAGCCTTTCCATATTTTGTGTAGTGTAGTTCATTTCTTGGTTTTAAATTTCAGCCGAAACATTCGGCTGCTACCAATACAAAATCCACCTTGATTCTGGAAGATACTAGGTTTCGCTAGAAATTTTGGGATTTTGTTAATATTTCGGTTGAAATATGCAAAACATGCAACTTTCGAATAAAAAAAAAAAAGCAAAGTTTTTTGTTGAAATATCAACATTTCGACAAAAACCTTGATAAAATCAACTCCTCTCACAGAAAAGAGAAGAACAACGAGATTCCTCTAAGATATTTCTAAAAAGGGCAAAAAAGAAAAAGAAAAACCAGTGGCGAAGAATCTTACATGAATTTAGGCCGTGACTTCGTACCGAAATGGCGAAATGGTTTTGTGATTTTACAAGAATTCAGTCAAAATTCCGTATCAAAACCGAAACGTTTTCATATTGATTGTGACCGAAATTGAAATTTAGAACCGTGGGTCATTTATAACTTTTGTCAAATAGATCTTAGTCGAACCATTTACAATTTTCCAAGATTTCAATTGAGCCATAGGATTTGAATTGAAAATTAGGAGGATTATTGTGGTCGCAAAATTTTGAATTTAAATAGACTGTCACCACTTTATTTTTTTGTTTTCAACATCTTCTTTATCTCTCTTAAACATTACAACCGTTGTTTTGGAAAAGGGAAATGATATCAGCACTGTCATGTTTTGATCTTTCCACGGTCTTAGCTTGTCTTTTCTATTTTAATTGGCTTGTAAGAACTTTTTGGGAACTGTAATACCCTTTTGACAGCCCTTTAAATACTAAAAGACAAGAAGTTTTAGCGGAAATATCAAAAGTCAAAACATGGAAGTGTTGATATCATTTCCGTTGTAAATTCTTATGATTTATTATTCAAATTAAACCTTTCGGATTTTTACTTGAATTGTATTATTGAACCTAAATTTATATGAATGTTATAATTTTTTTAAATGGTAAAGATTGATATTAATAAAAAATAAAAAAAGGAAATAAACTGGAAACCCTGCGACCGAGATGGTCAACACAATAGAAGAGAAGAAAAAAAAGATAAAAAGGGAAAGATACAACCAGCATATGCCGTTACGGAGGGAAATAATCAAACATTTCTAAACCCTCCTTAGATATCCTTGCCCTAGCTAGCCAATCGGCATCGCTATTTGTCGATCTGCTGATATGCTGGAAGGAAATGGATGAGCCGGCTACACAATCTGCAATCTCGTACTGTGTAAATCTCCATGGTGAGGCGTGTGACCCCTTAAGCCACCTTATCATGTTAATAGAGTCTCCCTCTACTATGACTTGATCCATAATGCTATTCTCAGGCTACCCGATAACCTGTAGGATCGCTCTAACCTCCACCTCATTGGAGTCCACTATCCCTTTTGGGCCTGTAAAAGCCCACCTCGTGGACCTGCCGTCATCCCTGAGAACACATCCAATTCCAGCAGGTATAGGATTTCCAATGCCAGATACGTCAAATTTAAGCTTTAGTTGTCCCAAGCCCCACGTCTCCCAATCCCGTGAAATCATGTTCACCTGCTCCGAACTAACACAAGTCTCTTTCCATCCATTACATAGATCGAATACTGGGAAAGACTTGAAACTTAGAAGGGTTTTCACCCATGATATGGTTGGAGCTACACCTTTCAACAAAATGAAGCGAGCACTCTTCACAAAGCCTCTAAATAATCTAGCATTCCGTTCTTTACGAAGCACCCAAATCATGGCAAGCAATGTCACATTTCATAGGATTTTCCCTTTCTTCCTTCATGGGACAAGTGTCCAACCTTCGTAGAGATCGATGAGTTTAGAGGGAAAGACCCTGCCATTAAAAAAAGAAATAAAAGAGGGAAAGATCCACGGCATGCCAAATCTGCACAAAACATGAGTAAAATGGTGGGACCTACGCACCCCATCAAAACCTTAGGTGTAAAATGGTGGGTTCCACGCTAATAAAAATTTTATATACAAAAAGTTTTCTATAGAAAATCTTTCATTGAAAAAATCTAACCTCCGCTTCATTCGAGTCCGCCATTCCAATAAGGCCTTAGAAGGCCCACCGTTTAACACCCAGGTTACCCTTTAGAAGACCACCTACTCCGCTTGGTCCAAGATTGCCAAGACTGGAACCATCAAAGATCAATTTTAGGGGCCCGGGGTTTGGAGGATCCCATTCTGGTGAGGGCACCAACCTCTCCTCATACCTAAAGCAAATATCTCTCCAACCCTGCCACAATTGATGAGCAAATACAAACCTAAAACTCGTAAGGGATTTAGCTCATGCAATGGACAAGGCAATCACTTTTACATATATGAAATGAGGTGACATAGCTTTGCCTTTGAAAACCAGGGCATTCCTTACTTTCCACAGAGCCCATAAAGTGGCGAGTAGAACCGCTTCCCAAAGAGTCTTCCCTTTAGAATGCAAGGGCACACACGCCCACTCTTCCAAAAGATTGATCACTGATTTGGGAAAGCCCACACCAAGCCAAATCTACTCAAGATCGCCCCCCATACTTCTCTAGCCGTGCTACGTGCAAAAACTTATGATCCACTGTTTCCCCAGCTTGTACACACAGGGCACGGTGGTCCACTATCAACCGCTTACACAACTTCTCTACCATGAGGATCTTGTTTTGAAAAGCAGTCCAAGCAAATGCATTAACCTGTGGTGGCACTAGAATGCCCTACACCCGGGCTATGAGCGAGGAGCCCGGGCTCATAGCCAAATGAGCGTATAATGATTTGACACTAAAAATCCCAGAGGAGCATCGTATCCAAACCCGTTTATCTTCGCCTGCCCTTTTTATGTAGTAGGCCTCTAGCGTCTCTGTATAAAACTTGCCACCCAATCCACTTCCCCGTTGAAGAAATTTCTTCTGAACCTTCCACAGCTTATATCTAACAACCACTCAGCCTTTGTCATGGAGAGGCAGTTCTTTGATAGCGCGCTAACTGCAAATGAGGTTGTGAACCACTATGTAAAGGAGGAGGAGAAGGCCATATTATGTAAACTGGACATGGAGAAGGCTTATGACCGGGTGGAGTGGAATTACCTCCTTTATTTATTGAGAAGGATGGGTTTTGGGAGTTGGTGGTGCTCTTGAATTAGTAGGTGTATTTCTTCAGCTTGGTACTATGTTCTCATTAATGGCTCGCCTAAAGGCTTTTTCAATTCATCGTGTGGTTTTAGGTAGGGGATCCCCTCTCCCCTTTCCTATTTGTGATTATTGCAGAGACCCTCGCTGGGCTGATGGAAAGAGGCAAAGAGCTAAATCTAATTGAAGGCTTTAAGCTGGGAGAGTAGCACCATGGTTTTAACTTTCGGTGGAGACCGAAATTGAGAAATTTCGAATTTCGGCATCAATTTCGGATTTCGGTAGGGACCGAAATTTCGGATTTCGGTATGGACCGAAATTGAGAAATTTCAGATTTCGGCATCATTTTCGGCCGAAATGACCGAAATTTCTGTTTAAAGTTTCGTTTTCGGTAGAGGCCGAAACCGAAACCGAAACCGAAATTTCAATCCTTGAGTAGCACATGGTGGTTTCATATCTACAATTTGCATATGATACTTTGATCTTTAGGTCGTCGGAAGAGGAGAAAGTTCTTAATCTCAAGGTGATTTTAAGGTGTTATGAGCTGATCAGAGGCGAGAGATCAAACTTCAGTAAATCAAGGCTGATTGGTATTAACACCTAGGAGGAGGCAATCATTGAGCTGATGAGGGTTCTTGGTTGCAGGGTAGATAAATTCCCATCACACACACACACACACATATATATATATATATATATATATATATATATATATATATATATATATATATATATAAGTAAAGCGGAATCCTCTACGCCGTGGTGCTGCCACGTGTCAGCCCCTCCTCATCCCGCAATTTTAAAAAGTCTCAATTCCAAAAGACTCACGTAATTTTCTCTTCCCTAAATAATCGCCATAAATAAAGCACAAAATGAGTATGAATTCCTATCTATCCTTTCATATTCTCCCTAGATAAAAACGTATCTACAATTAGATTTTAAAACTTTCACTAACGATTTTAAATAGAATTCTCCTCTCCATTAACGTCAATTCTCCTCCATAAACGTCTCCCACGATTTGATATTAATGGGACTCTTTAGCATTCATTTTCTTTACTCACTTTCCTTCTTGGATTTAGATATTTGTTAGGGTCTTTTTGGAATCCCTCTCTATTTTAAGCTTATCTCTTTTGGAAACATTTATTTATGGCAAGCTTCCTCCTAACTTTTGGTATTCCTTCTAATTCTCATTTTCCGTTCTCCAATTCCATTTAACTAGGTTATTACTAAAAACTCCCATTTTCATATATTTTCCTAATTTCTCAAAAAGGAACTATAATGCACTATTAATTAGGAAATAAATAAGGAATTTCTACTTATCCCTACGTTTCAACTCTCTACATCCCTTTTTCAGCCATTTGAAGCTCATCCTTTTGAAAGGGAAAGACTAAATTTTTAGAATTTTTGCGTGTTCGTCCAAAAGATCACCCGAAAGCTAAAAGGTACCTAAAATCCTGATTAGTTGTGAATATACAGTTTAATTTCTACAATCTCACATTTTTTTTATGTAAGTTTTTTTATTAGGATACTTGCCCGTGTTTTATCTCTTTATAATGGGAGTTTAATTTATTTAGAATCGATTCTAACACAAGTGAGTACCTTTTTTTTCCATGTCTCAGATTCGCCATATTTCCTTAGTCATGCTTCTTATTTTTAATTTAATGCTAGATATATTTATTTTATTTGTTCTGTTTTTCTTTCTTTTTGTTGCTGTAGTAATTTTCGTTTTCTTTTGGATTTGAGAATTGATTTATGAGTCCAAAAATGATTATTGAATTTCAGATGCTCTTAGAAGTGAAAGGATGCTAACCTTTGAAATGTTTGTTATGAGTCAAACTTGAGCAAGGTAGATCCGTAGATACGGCAACAAAGAGGCTGCAAGTGATTCAATGTCTGAATGCATTGAGGCCTTTTCATGCGGGTCATTCAAGGGGTTTTGATTGAACGCTTTAAAAAAACATGTTTACATAGAATGCTTTAAAAATTCCATTTGTAGCTTGCTTTCTAATTTTGGTATTCTAAAATAATTTCCAATCCAACACATTCATCCCATTACCTATCTTCTCTTCCATACTTTCTCTTCATTTTTTTTCCGTTCTAACTTGGTACCAATTTTATGCCCTCATTTTTCCGCAAGGATTAATTTCATATCAGTCTTAAATTGATTGAACCTTTTTATATTACACTTTTTTTTTAATTTTAACCCGTGCATTAATAACCTGTATTTTTTTTTACCGATTGTGAGTCCGAACCTGATTATTGGACTAAAAAATTCAACCTGATTATTGGACTCAAAATTAAACGTAATTTTGAATGGAAAACTGATTATTGTACTCAAATTTAAGTTTACTTTTGAGACCAATAATCATTTCACGACTCACAATTAGTTCTCAAAATCCAAAAAAAAACATGGCATAAGTACACTTATGTATTCATTGCGGCTGGACTCTCGCAAGAGGAGATGGAGGGAGCTTAATTAGTTTCTATATGTGATTTTCGAAATCCTAACATCTACATGGAGCAATGACTTTCAGTTTTTTTTCTCTTAAGGCAGATTCTTCAATTGTCTCTTCTCAGCCTTTTACATTCGTAAGTAGCTGATTGTGGAATTGGGTTCGTTGATATTAGTGCTTCAAAAGGTGCAAAGAAACTCTTTCAATCTTTGATACTATGTTCTCCAATTTATGTAATTCTTATGTGTTTCTACTTGGTTCTTTCATGTGTCTCCAATTTATTCATGCCATGCTATGAATCTGATTTGACAAATTCTTTAATGGCAGTTTACTTTTAGGAAAATGATTTTTCGCACCCCCGTAGGATAATATGCACCCGTTTTAACCTAATTTGACGTCAAAAAGTGTCGAAAGAGCTCTCCATTTCTCTCTAGATATCTCTCGACAACTCTTTCTCTAATCGATTTTCCCTTTTATTTTTCTAGGGTGAACTTCTCTTGAAATTTTCTCTATATCTTCTTATGAATGTTTCTTCTTTCTTTAAAAAAAAAAAACAAATGTTATAAAGCTTTCTTTTTTAGCTATAAATCTCTTTTTTTTCGGCCGCCCCGTGCATCGCACGGGACTGCAACTAGTTTTACTTAGTAGGGAGAGATGGGGAGACTGAAAAAGAAAGCATGGGACCCAATTGTAGAGAGGGTGGAGCCCCGGTTGGACCCTTGGAAGCGCAATTTGGTCTCATTGGGAGGTAGGATAAGTGGATAACCTTAATCAAGGTTGTCTTAGCCATCATTCCCGTTTATAGCCATCATTCCCTTTTACTATCTATCAGTATTCCAATGCCCCATGAGCAAGATTCACAAAATTGAGCAGATTCAAAGAAGGTTTTTATGGGGCGGTTCCAATCAAAGGAGAAAGTTCCACCTTGTTAGTTGGAGGGAGGTTTGCAGGCCTATATAGTCAGGCGGAGTGGGCATTAGAAGCTTGGAAAATGTTAATAAACCTCTTTTGGGAAAATGGCTCTGGTGATCTGAAGAGGAAAGGCTTCATTTGTGGACTAGGGTGATTGAAGCAATTTATGGGCTGAGCCGGGTCACTGGTTGTCAGAGGACAGATTCAGATGTAGTGGAGTGACAGTGTGGCGGGATATATTCGAACAAAAGAAAAGCCGTTTTATTGAAGGCCGGTTCAAGAACTAAGTTAACAACTGGCAAGAATACCCTCAGCGCTCTATTCATTTGAGCTGACTTTTTGTTACTGAAACCGACTTTCTCGCCCGCGAATTTGTAGAGGAAAAACTCTTTGAAAAAAATGTCTTGGAAAAAAGCATATAACGAAGGAAACGAACATGTGTGTGTGTGTGTTTTTCTAGTCTGCCGACTAGAGATCATTCTCTAGTCCGGCGACCAAAAACACTTGGGCCCCACATTTTTTGTGGTGATCTAAGGCATTCATTTGATAGGCCCCATCATAGATAGGGTGTCCACAAAAAATCAGCTTCATAGGATCATCTTAACCCTTCCATTTGTGAAGCTAAAAAAATGGACAGATTTGTGCTGATTTATAGCCGTCCATTTTAAGCTCCACAAATCACAGGGTTGGAATGATCCTATGGAGCTGATTTTTTGTGGACACCCTCTCTATGTCAGGGCCCATCAAATGAATGCTTTGCATCACGCAAATAAGGTGGGACCCATGTTTTTTATTCGCCGGACTAGAGAATGATCTCTAGTCGGCAGACTAGAAACACTTTTCTCATGTAATATATATATATATATATATTCCCTTGCTTCGGGAGAGGCCTTTGGCTTGTGTAACAAGTAGTTCTTTTCTGTTGTGCTAATGCATTTCTTACTATTGCTCCAATGGTTGTGTAGATTCAATATTGTGTATTTGTGTTGCTTCATATATACTGTCCTAACAAGTAAACCTGTTGTGATCTGCAGTAGACATTCCTTGTGGCATCTGGTCCTTTTTTTACCATTAATGCATGGCTAAATCTGAAGGAAGAGTCTCATTTTCTTCACTCTCTAAGCTTGATAAAGAGAATACTAAAGGTCACTATGATGATGACTACGAACCTGATGTCTGGGTTGCTCCTGAGGGCAGAAGTCCTTGCCTATCAGGGTCTATGTCCTTGAAACAGAATTATCCTTATCCATCATCTCTCGAGTCTGACTTTCTTGATGGAGATTATGATTCAAGTGAGGATCCATGTATTTCTATGCAGCCTAAAATTCCTCCAGAAGTGAATTTAAAAAATGTTATAGGTGGGATATTAGCAATTCTGACAGGCCAAAACAAAGGTCCCATTGGTATTGAAGGTCATGGGAATTCTCTTTCAAATATGTCATTTCTTGGATCCGGAAAGAATGGAGATAGTTTCTTGCATTCATCAGTTTACATACCAAGTGCACCCCCACTGCTCGAGCCAGATACTATACATTACAGTGCTTATAGAGAGGTCTTGGAAGCAGACCCCCCTGAGTGGTTGCCAGATAGTTCTTCTAAGATCTGCATGCAGTGCACTTCTCCTTTCACGCCCCTTACTCGTGGAAGGCATCATTGTAGATTCTGTGGAGGTATTTTCTGTAGAGTATGCACAAAGGGAAGATGTTTGTTACCCATTAAGTTCAGAAAGAGGGACCCTCAGAGGGTGTGCGACACTTGCTATGATAGGCTTGATCCATTGCAAGGCGTATTGATCAACTCCATCAGCAATGCTATGCAGGTAGCTAAGCATGATGTGATGGATTGGACGTCTATGAGAGGGTGGTTAAATACACCTGTGGGATTATCTATGGAGCATGATATATACAAGTCAGCAAATGCTTTGAGGAGTTACTGCCAGGTGCATCTTTTCTTCAGATCACAGTTCGTTTTGTGAATTTCACCTGCTGAGTTCTTTGTTAGAAAGTTTGGATGAGGGTTTTTATGGAGGTCACATTTTCAAATGTTGGAGCAATCTGTATGATTCTACTAGTAGATTTGCATGAACTTCATGTGTATTTTAGGGTTTCTATTCCTTTACTTGAAATATGCAGGTTATTAGGTTGAATCCTGAGAGATCCATACCCGCGGCAGTCTTAAAAGGAGCTAAAGGACTGGCCATTTTAACGGTTGCTAAAGCAGGCATGCTTCTTACCTACAAACTTGGAACTGGTCTGGTAGTTGCTCGAAGGGCAGATGGATCTTGGTCTGCACCCTCTGCCATACTCTCTCTTGGCTTAGGATG
The DNA here is from genome assembly GCF_043159265.1 of Tasmannia lanceolata. Taxonomy (NCBI): domain Eukaryota; kingdom Viridiplantae; phylum Streptophyta; class Magnoliopsida; order Canellales; family Winteraceae; genus Tasmannia; species Tasmannia lanceolata. Next base: position 11,663,416 of record NW_027518683.1, read on the forward strand.
GGGAGCACAGGTAGAAATACAATAAGCATATACATTTTTTATGTTCAGATTTATTCTAGCAATTTTGGGTCATATGAAGCCAAAAATAAAATAAATAAATAAATAAATAAAAAAGGGTCATATGAAATGTTTAAGAACCCACTTAGTCACTAATCTGCATGTTAAACCCAGAAGAATCATATTTCACGTTTTTTTAATTTTTCATGAAAATTTGCTTTTTTTATCCTTTGTTATCTCGCACTATTTTTTCCAGTAGGTGTGAATAGTGTTTAAAGTTGCGAAGCAGCCCAACAATCATTAAGATGTTAAAGCACAAATGAGCAAACACTGTAATAAAATGTCCTGTTTCTGGCTTCTGTTATCTCAACTATGTATGAAAAATTCGGCTAAATCAATATTCAAGTCCTGATTTGTTACACACATGAACGACATTATTTTCTTACATTAAAAAAAAACATTATTTTCTCATTTCTGCATAATTGTACAGATCGGAGGTGAGCTGACAGACTTTATCATTGTGCTCCATGATTCTAAAACTGTGAAAACATTTAGTAGTCGCATGCATTTTTCTCTTGGGGCTGGTTTGAGTGCTGCGGCAGGACCCGTAGGAAGAGTGCTGGAAGCAGACCTCCGAGCTGGAGATGCAGGATCTGGCATGTGTTATACTTACAGTTGCAGTAAAGGTGATATTACTTAATGTGCTCCTTTTTTTTTTTTTAAAGATAACGATTTTATTTCATAAAGAGAGATACATTCCATAGGGACAAAAGATGTCCCCGTAATGGTTACATGATATCGAAGACCCAAATTAACAACCAACAGAGGGAGTTTTAACTCCAGCACTAAGGGCACCTTGACAGTAACTGTAGTTTCCGTGCGTGTCACTCCCTCCTTTGCCAAACTATCTGCCAGAGAATTTGCAAAACGTCTCATATGTGTTATCTGTGGCTGTATGATCTGTATTATGTCACGAATCTCGTCTATGATAGAAGCCAGTGGCCGTATGATCCGTATTACTTAATGTGCTCTCAATTGCTTGCCATGCTATATATTTCTATTTGAACATTTTCAAGCACCTGGTGGGCCGGTGTTGGATATCATTAGTAAAAAAATGATGAGGATTTATTGCACTTTATGATTTGAGAGTTGGGCTAAAATATATATTTTATAGATTTTTTTTTTTGTTGAAGTTTACCGCTAAAATATAAAGTTGGGCTAATATATTTTGTTATAGATGTTAGGCTAGCTAAAAAGGATAACTATACAGAAGTTTAGGGTATGAACTATGAAGAAACTAGGGGTGCAACTCGAAAAAAGGTCGGGTTGAGTTCGGGTTCGGGTTGACTTTTCCCAACCCGGGTTGAGTTTGGGTCTGGTTCAGGTTGACTTTTCCCAACCCGGGTTGAGTTTGGGTTGAGGGTTTGGCAACCCGACCCGAGTGAAACCCGCCATTATTTATGATTTTTTATTTTTTTTCAAGCTTAAAATATTGGATCGGGTTGGAAAAAAAGGGTTCCTCGGGTCGGGTCGGGTCGAGCCTCGTCGGGTTGGAAATCGGGTCAGGTCCGGGTTGGAAAAATGGGTTCCTCTGGTCGGCCCAACCTGACCCGAGTTGCACCCCTAGAAGAAACCTAGAAATTGGGGAAGTATGTATGGGCATGGCCTGGAAATCTTATTTTGTGTGCTTATATTTTTATGTGGACCCTTGGCTTTTTGATAACTGGTGCGGTGTTATGTTCAAAACTAAATCGCAGGTGCCTTTGTGGGAGTTTCGTTGGAAGGCAATTTCGTTGCAACTAGGATGGATACCAATTTACGCTTCTATGGCGATCCATATCTTACTACTACTGACATTCTTATTGGGACAGTAGACAGACCCAAGGCTGCGGAGCCCTTATACTCTGCGCTGGAAGACCTCTACTCAAAGCTATAAGATGTTAGCATTAACTGGAGCAACGATCGGCCATCTCTCACATAAGTAACACACCTCATGGGAATCAAACCTGGTTTTTCTTATTACATTCTCACGGATATTCTATTTGGACTTCTGCTAGCACTTCAGATTCTGGTCAGCCCATATGCGAATTGGGTTGTAAAAATGGCTTATTTTTCTTCTCTTTTTCGCTGCTTGTGCTGTGTCTTGCTCCTTGCCTCTTCTGGTAAATATGGGTTCAACTACATCAGTCACCAGCCTCACTTTTCATAATTCTGCAACATCTGCATCAAATTATTTACTTTCAGAAATGTAAATCCAAGTGCTTTTCATTGTTCTGATTGGTTACAAATTTACAATGCTCATGGCTAAAGACATTGTACAGATATTTTACAGGTATTCTTCTGTGTATATATTCCCTGATACGATTAAATTTAGATAAATTATTGGATTGCCCCAACTTAAAACTATTTACGTGGGTGGCCTTGTGCCTGCTATGCCCCTTTCTAAAGAAATAAGATTAAGACAGTTTCTTCTGGCCTAATCTACACAGCCTGTGCTCCCCATGAACAGTACCAAAGATCAATTGGTCGGGATCATTTGATACAATGACAAAATCACTGCCACATGCCTACCTGGTGCTCCTCTTGATGATGATCCTTTATCTCGTCCATACACATCACTGTGAATGGTAATTGGAACTGGTGATCCAGTGGAGCCCATTGTAGATGATCTACAATAAAAAAGTTGGTTCTTATTTTGAAATGTGATTATTTAATTTAATCTTATTTTCAGAGAAATTATATGATGAAGTGCCATATGAACATGTACCCATCATCCCATCGTTGATGTTTGATTCAACAGCAGCTCACTTTTTGAGGAGATGCTGTTGGATCAAATATCAAGCGTGGTGACATACCACCGTAACCGAATAACCGAACCGAATTGGTTTGGTCGGTTCGGTTTTTTCCTTTTTTGGTTCGGTTTCGGTTATTTTTTTTGGAAATTCTTTGGGTTCAGTTATCTAAAAAAATTCGGCAAACCGAATAACCGAAATTATGAATAAACCCATTATTTTTTTGAAAAAAAAGGTGTTATATGGGCACTCCGTAGGATGATCAAAACCATCCATTTGATTGATCACAACTTAATTAGGTTGTGCTCAAAAAATCATTTCGATAGGATGATCCTAGCCCTCTGATCCAAACCGAAATATTGCCTTTTTTTCTCTTTTTCTCCCACTATTCGGTTATAACCGAATAATCGAATTTTTAATCGGTTTGGTTTCAGTTCATTTTTTGGAAACCTTGGTAACCGAAATTATTTCGGTTATCAAATTTCGGTCTATTTGGTTTGGTCATAACCGAACGAACACCCCTACATCAAGGTCTCTTTTGAAGCCATTAAGTATATCATTTATAAACTATTGTAAACGTTATTTGCCAATGATATAAATAGGAAAACTTGGGTGGTCACCCAAGATTATCTAAAACCTTATAATATATCTCTTTAGTTCATAAATATCTTGTAAGTGCACATTTCTTTATAATCATATGAGATTTAATTTTGCTAATTAGTCCCTGGTTTATAAAAATTGGCTAATTGGCTGTTAAAAATTACTAATTATAAAAAAAGTTTGGATTTTGGAGAATTATTTCCAATTAAATCATCCCATTACCCAATTTCCGTCATATGCTGTTAGCTACTATTTTTATGATTATGACCATGGTTTAAAATATCGGTTACGGTACCAATTTCGAACCCCTGAAATTTCGGTCAAATTTGGTAATAATTAAAAAAGCTTATTTAATTCCGAAATTCTAAAATTTGGGATCGAAATTCTAAGATTTCGGCCGAAATTTTGTAACGTTTCTTTTTATCTTTTTTTTTTTTTTTTCAAAAATAGCATTTTCTTGAAATTTCTGACCGAAATTCTCGAAATTCCAAAATTTTGGTAAAGGCCGAAATTCGAAATTTCGCTAAATTTCGGTTTCGGTCCCCACCGAAGTCTAAAATTTAGGATTTCGGTCGAAATTTAAAACTACGATTATGACTGTATCCTCATTTGAAATTAAAATCTCCCCTCTTCTCCTTTCACTACGCTTATCCCTTCAGTTCACTCGGGTATATCTCCCAATTACAAAAAGATAATTTTCATGCTGTGCCTGTTTAGCCCTCCCCAGACCCCGCAATGGCGGGAGCCTCGTGCACTGGGCCGCCCTTTTTTTTTGTTTATTTATACTATACATACAAATCCCTCTTTCTCCACTCCATTGGATCATTTGAGATTTATCTTTTAAATTCGAAACCTTCCCCTTCCCTTTCTCCAATGTCTCCTCGAAACTGAAAACCCACACCGACAATGCCGCCATGGAGATTCTAACACATGCTTTCAAAGGCTTCTAAGCGACATTGGAAATTATTGGCAGCCACCAACCAACTTCGTGTGCAATGGAAAGATGTCGCACTATGTATTGGGTTGTTATCTTTCCACAACTTGGAATAATATGTGGTGGCGTGGCAAGTGTATGCCCCTTTGAATCCACACTTAAAAAATTAGGCAACCTCACTAACTATACATAAGCGTAACCATTAAGCACTCAATATGCTTTTGCACCAAACCAGAGAGTCTGAACTCATTAACAAAGACTGGACTTAAAAAATATCTTCAACGACCTTCCCAAGAAACAGAGTATACATACTGTAAGGGAAATGATACTACAATATTTCATTTACATCTCATCACTCCAAGAATCTGACTTTCAACCATTTCTACCTTTGGAATTCTAGCTTCTGCACTCTAGGAAAAACTTCTCAATGCCTCCAACAACATTTAAAAGTGAAAGGTCACCAAGAATCAATAGGTTGATGACATTAGTGAAAAGAATAACAAAATGATCAACAACATTTGGCTAAGGGATATGGTATAATTTAGAGGGTTTAAGCTGGCTTGTGACATTGAAGTACCTCAAAGTCTTGATCCATTTATCCTGGTTTTTGAGGCGATGAATGGCGATCGTGTCCGGCGTTAACTCATGCGAGCATTTGTCCCCCTCGACATTTACAGGGTAATCGTACATGGCCGGCTTGGTGTTATATCTATTCTTTGCGCGGTGGCCCGCTGCAAACCATTCACCTAGAAGCTTGTCCTCTGTGCCCTTTGTATGATTTCTAGCAAAGTCCGAGGTCCGAATCCACTCCACCAAGTCCCAAGAGACTATGTACCCCATCCCGGCCATATAGTGACCGTATGGGTTCATCTCGTCACATGGGATCACAAAACCATAGTACATATCTTCCCTAGGCATGGGCCTAAGGGACTCCACAAGTTTGTCCAATCTAAAATAAATGTCGTCATCTGCCTTCATGACATAGTCGTAAGGATAGGCCTCACCATCGGAACTATCCAATATGTCAGGCAAGCTCGAAAAATATGTGTACGTCTTACCTGAGTTCATGTTCTCTGTGCAATTGAGGATGATAATATCATTGTAACGCATGATCTCAAGCGCCACAAGGACCAAATGATCATCCTTTGTAAGGTTGCAAAATACGAACTTCACGTCAATTTGGGCTTTTGTGGGTGTTTGAATGCCATAAACTTGGCGGAGAAGGTTGCGACGTGGGTATTGGTCCGGCAATGTTAGGATTCCGATGAGTAATCGAAAATCTGGCTGTGGGGAGGAAGATTTTTCATCTAGTGAGCGAGAGGTGGACTTGAAGTTTTGATAGCTGAAACTAGAGAAGAAGGTGGAGCGGCCGAGTGTCATTAGACTCTGGAGTTGGATTTCGCTCAAGCAAACGAAGATGCCCAGTACGGTGACTATGAGGAACGATGACAGTGTAAAGACGATCTTTATGAAGGAATATGATGATTCAAATTGCTTCATCTTCATTATCGGACCTTAGAACTTGTACATGGAAAGTGATACACTTATATACACATATATGTAGAGGGAGGGAGATGAAATGGCCTCCCTTTAGCATTCCAAGTCCAATTTCCACGTGGTTTCTAACTTTCACTTCGTAAAGCAATGGTTAGGAGTTTCGTGCTTTCTAGTCTTTCATCTTGACTTTTCTACGCTTAAAATTTAATGGACCAAAGTGCCCTATGCAACTAATGAATGTTTTAATTATGAGTTTAGTGGTGATGAGGATATTTTCGAAACTTTACATTTATCACAGCCATAGATCTCGCTCCCTAAACCGGGGTTTCGTAGTTTGCACTAGAAAGAGTGGCACACCCTTGCGTTGTGGTGGGACTAGACCTAACTTTTGGTAGAGAAATTATAGTTCCAACTTTATTCTTTCAAAGGCCGTTCGGTCAACCATTTAATGAATGAGTGAATTAGGCATATTTGCATTACTGAATACACTATATGCCATCGTGCAACTTATTAATAATACAAATATGGGATTTGCTAGGGACCATCGCAGAAGGCATTCCATACATACATGGGGCCTTCATTGCTTATTGTATGCAGATGATAACTAATACGCCAAAGGCTATATACCCCCCCTGTAGGATTATGCGCCCCCATGTTAACTTGATTTGAAGTCAAAAATCATTCTGCCCACAATTCCGTTAAAAGGGGCACATAATCCTACAGGGGAGGGGGTGAAAAAATCATCTCCCTTACAGGAAATAGAAATGATGAAGATGAATGCTATATCTTATATTATACTTAAAGATTAAACATATATAAAAAATATATACAATAATGGACACGCAAGAGGCTCTTTTGAAATGTATTTTCAATTAACAAAGGATTTAAATATATAGCTTGGGTGTTACCACGCGCAAATCAAGCTATACGAGATATCAAGCCACAAATTAGTTTTTCTTTATGTCTCAAATTTTATGCAAAATTCAACTATAAGCACGTCTAATATTATTTAAAAATAAATGAAAGCGTGACGTATGGCTTAATGCTTTGACGTTTACGGGCGCATTACGAGTCTAGGCGTTTTTTAAGCAACTAGATCGATTATCAGACGACCATCTTTCTTTATTTATATATACTAATTCCTTATTATTTTAAACTAAAAAAGAATATCACTGTTGTTCTTATATGACGTATGCACATATTTTTCCAAGAAAAATATAAGCGGCAAAAGAACAAGTTGGCACTACTTGTTCAATGATCCGTAACATTTATTTTCTAGGCTTTGCTACAGGTAAGCTTGGAGTGGAATCCAATCCGCCCCTGGATGATTCTAACCCCTTAGGTCCTGTTTGTTTTGGATTTTGATAACCGATTGTGAGCCCAAAACCAATCATTGGACTTGAAATTAAGTGTAAATTTGAGTCCTATAGTCGGTATTGGACTCACAATCAGTTCTTATAACCCAAATATAAACAAAGGCTTATTTAGCAGTCATTAAATGAAGGGAAATGATTTTAGCACTCTGTGTTTTGATAACCGAAACCGACTATAGGACTCAAAATAGAACTGACTAACCTTCCTTCAGCCTTGATGCTCAGTTAGTCAGTTCTATTTTCCCGCACACCCGCTCTTGCAAGGCTAGCCGGAGGGAGGTGCTTTTTCGGGTTTGGTTTCCCTAGACAGGAAGTGTGCTTGACTCCCCCTCTACACACGCTTAGGCAAGGATGGCCTACAACGGGCCCATGTGGCGAACGACGGGGCCAACATGATAAGCAACAGGGCCACGCAGGGCCAAACAAAAAGGCCTTGGGCTCGTTAAGGCTAATGCTCATGGCCCATAGAGTTTCAGAGTTTCTATTGCAATTCTCAAGCCTTGACATCTCTGTTTTAGGATTGCATGTGAGCCTTATCTTTCTGATCTGGTTTGGGTCACCGGTCTTCTTTCTTGAAGCAACATAAAGGCAAGGTTTCTTTGGGTCCCATGGTTGCCTCATAACCTTTCACTCCAATGTTTGAAACTCGTGCCCTACGTTTCTATTTTTGTTGGAAACATATGATAAAACGGTTTTGTAGTCTTCCCTGCTCCTATTTCCTTACATGATATAGGCATATAGTAAGTTCTTTTCAAGAGATCATACGCGTGGCCTATGATAAGGGCTTCTTGATTGATCATATACTAATTCTATGATCCAAACCATTCATCAGCTAGGCCTCTGATATGCGAAAATTTGAAGGGCTTGGATCATAGAATAAGTGTATCCCACTTGTACTTCTACCCTCTATCCACCTCTCTCTCTATGGGGTCCGCCTATTTACTCGTAAGAAGGTGCTACCGTTGATATTTTATCCAACGTACGTGCACACACCATATAATTTCTCTGATACTCTTTAGGCATTCTTTTGGATTCCGCTTCGGCTTGCGACATCATGGATTCTCGCCGGCAACAAACCCAGGTCACCCTCTCACGTCTTATAATCGTTTGTAGTTGAAAATTCGAATATGTAATCTCGCTTGTTTCCCAGCTATACTTTGTGGGGATTTATTTTTCTTTTCTTAAAAGCTAAGCTCATAATACTTTGAATGCAGTGTTATGAGCTTAACACAATACGGAGAAGCTTTCTGATTTTCACTCTTTATGATTGTAACCTTTTTTCTTTCTAACAAACTTACAATCTGCTTGATATATTCCCTTGTATTTCTAAACATTTTTATGAAGGTTTTCCTACATACTGTCTGTAAGTTTTTTAGTACAATCGATGTAGAGTGGGCATTAACATAATCCATTTTCTTTCCAACAAACTTCCAATCTCCTTGGCATATTCCCTTGTATTTCTAACCAATTTTTTGAAGGTGAATTTCTGTCAGTAATTTTTTAGTAGAATCGATATAGGGTTTTGCTCAACGAAGGAATCGATATAGGGTGGGCATTACTACCCTAATCCATCTTCTTTCCATCAAACTTCCAATCTACTTGGCATATTCCCTTGTATTTCTTACCAATTTTCCGAGGTTTTCCCTGCATACTGTCAGTAGTTTTTTGGTAGAATCGATTGGGTGACAATTACCCTAATCAGGATTCTAACTCTAGTAACTCTACTATCTTCTGTAAGATCCCCGTGCCATAGCGGGTTTTTGGATCCTTTTCGTTTTGGTGCCATAGAGAGGATATATTATGTTCTCATAGTTCTCCAATATAGAGCTGAATGAACTATGTGTTTGCTGCAGCTACCTTCACCTGTTCGGAACACAAAGCGGACTGGTACAATTTCCTTGCTTCTTCCACCTCTCTCTGAAAAAGACCCCTTGTTCGAAAAAAAGAAGGTTTGTAATTATTGCATTTTTTTTTGAATGATTAGTTATTGCATTTGTTGTTATTAGGATTCTAATGTCCTTTGATATATCATTATGGTAATTGATAACAATAATGCTAGGATTTATATTGAAATGAAAAAAATAAAATCAGATAATATCCGTCTCTGCTTCAGTTTGTATGGTTAGTATAGATCCTATTAATACTTATATACCCCATATGAATCTATACTAACCATACAAACTAAAGCAGAGACGGTATTTCATAATAATGTTTGCAGAGGCACCAAATAAGAATCAATTTATATGTTTATGTTTGTAAGCGTAAAAGGCCATTATAGGAAGTTATGTTTTATTTGGGCATCCCTTGTGTCATTATGCTCTCTCACTCTCTCTTTTCTTTTTTCTTCTTCTTTTTCATTCTTGGTGTCACTGCCCTTCCAAAGTTGGGAATAATTTGGAGCTTATATGGCATTTGTTGTTGATTTACTTTAGTCGAATTGAGTGCTTCCTGAAATTGACAAAGAATTAATTAACTTTTTTTAATAAGAAACATTGTGATTGTGAGCCATTGGTTTTTGTGTAGTTCATCAATGATTTTTCTTATATTGTTTTTGCCTTTGCTTTCCGTAAGGCTAGAAAATGATCATTTATGGCCATTGTGATTATGTATTTTCAAATGATTTCTTGTTTTGTGTTCAAATCATGTGCAAGTTTGAAGTTTTGCATCTCCAGTACTAATCATTCATGTTTTCTCTTGACAGAAGTTACTAAGTGCAAGGAATGTTGATCTTGAGTTTCAGATTCCATTTCCCAGGTCCTCATCCCCAGAAGAGGCTCTCCAAGTATTGGATGAAATGGTTCGAGCCGCAAGAATCCTACATTTAGATGAGGTACACTGTGCTTATGAGATACTACATTTCTTATCAATCAATTTCATTTTCATTTCCATTTCCAGAGCTTCTCTACATGAAGTATTAATGCAACCATGATAATTGCAGACAGAGCTTTACTTTGTTGGAGATGATGAGTTTGGCCCCTTTAGCCCTAAGAATGAACTGGAGTCTCTCAATTCTGTCCTCTCAGTCATAAATTTATTGCTCCCGAGTATTACGGATGACAGAGTGCAAGTTTTGCAAGAGTTACATGATGCGACTGTAGATATGATCAAATCATTAGGTGGCAAGAATATTGCGAATAAGATCATTGAGAAATGTACCTCTGATGCTGAAGAACTTTTGTTACAGTGGGGAAAAGATCATGGTGTAAGATCAAAGTTGCAGATAACTTGTAAGTATTTGTGTACATGTTTATTGAAGTGAATTTAACCTCTCGGGAGTGTTGGTTTTAAGTGTTCTCTATTTTTATAGATGCCAAGATTGCTTCATTTCAATGATAAGTTGATGTAGCAGATATGTTAAAATTTCCAAGCTTGGTAAGTGACCCTGCACAGGCAGATAAACTATGTTATTTTAGCTGTAATTTGTAATAATGTCTTCAGGTAATGGATTCTTATACAATGAATGTGGATATTTTTCCAAGAAAAAATATCAGCAGCCAAAAGCACCAGTGGGGGTTAGCTGCTCAATGATCCAATGGAGTGTTAGAATCATCCTATGGGGGTGGATTTTTCTCCATGGTCCATCCATAACAAGGCCTATGAAATACATGGTTTGGTTCATTGAGCCAGTGTCCCCACTTTACTTTTGGCTGCTCATATTTTTCCTTGAAAAATATGTGAATCCATCGTATAAGGATATCAGGTAACGGGGTCCTAGGGATGGTATTGGAGATTCTATTGTAGGATCATCTTCACTGCAAGTAGAATTGAAGCTCTGATATTATGTAAATTATTAGTTATAGTCCTTGCAGCTTTATGGGTATGATTTATATGACACATTTTAAGGCATGCTTTTAAAAAAAAAAAAAAAATCTCCAAGGAACTATTCAGATGATTATTTAAGCACTTCCATAATTTTTGGAGTGGCTTATACTCATTTTCCTCCATGGACATACATATCTTTTGAAGGGGGAAACAGACCATTTTGTTCCTATCCCCATGAGTTTTCGACAGCATATTTTTACTTTTTATTTTTTAGAATCTGCAAGTACATGGCCGTCATTTGTGACTAAACACTAGGAAGAGAGAAGATGAAGGTGTGAGCACTGCCACAACATCTAAACTCACAGCCTCTTAACCAGAAGCAACGAAGAACATCAATCAACCTGGCAAACTCCAGCTCTTCCATTTCTAGGGCTGGCCCTTGGTTTTTCATGGGCTTAAAGATAATTTGATGCTATAGATTGTGGGTATATAAAATTTAATTGCAGTTAAGATACTGGCATCATTCCAGTGTTGTATTGTTCCTCCCCCTCCCTTTTCCTATATGTTGATTGTTGTATTGTTCTGGATGCCATATATAGTTTGAAACTTTGAATTTACACTCAGTTTTGTTGTTTGATAAAACTGTAAGTTCTTATGGAAGAAATTTTAATAGGTAGCTTCAATAGGTCTAAAGTCTAATTTTCAAAAATAAAAATAAAAATGGAAGGTTCAAAGTCTAAACTGGAGGTGTCCTATGCATACAAAAAGCACTAAAATGTTTTAGTTTATGAACACCAACTTTAACATAATAGTACATCATAGTTAAATCCATTACAGTTTATTGACCACACAGAGGTGGATATTGTTTCCTAGATATGGCATACAGGTCCCATAGATCCAGATTGTCTCACCATGGTGAATGTCTATCCTGTAGTTTCTTGTTGGCAGATCTTAATAATTTGACGTAGAATTAACTCTGTACTGTGTGGTTGCATCAGTTGGGCTTGGGGATCTCAAGGTTATGAACTCCCCAAACTCCAGATATGCTCTCCTCGGCACTTGTCTATCTTTCTAATCGTGTATAGGCATCCAAAGTATTGGTTGCATCCCAAGTACTTCAATTCGAGTGATCAGAGTTTACCCTGCTTGATTTGAGACAATGCTATGGATCAGAATGATATTTACATTATTATTTTTGAAACTATGAATTATATAGTGTATATACTCACTTAACTTTTGTTGTGCCATTCAATGGACTTCACGCCATAAGTTGGATTGGTTTTGTAACTGCTGACCTACACGGGAAAAATAATAGATGTAATTTTTGATACTCCATCTTTCTTTTTCGATAACCACTGCCAATACTTCCCTTTCTATACATAATCTGATCACATTTTGTACTAGAAACCATGAAAGTTCTTCTGGTGATCTGATTGATCTAGTTTTGTAGTACTTTTCATTGCATTCTACATATTTTACGTTATACTCTTGAGTTTCAATACATCAGTCTTGATCTTGTTTTCTTACAATCCTTCGTGTAGATTTTGAAGGGGCAGGAAGGGGAGCAGTGGCTGTAGCAGATATAAACATTGGGGACACTGCTTTGGAAATCCCCGAGTCTATCATCATTTGTGAGGAGCTTGTTTACGAATCTGACATGGTATTTTGTAATCTTTCAGCTCTTATTTTTCCTGTCTTCTGTTCTTGATGATTCGTCCGTTTGTGTTTGGTGCATTCAGGGCCATGATTATAGGTCTCATAGATACCTTTACCTATTGCAGTTTGAAACTTAGACAGAAGTACCTAGACAGATAGCTGCATAGTTTTTAATTTTTCAGAAGTCAATTGTAGTTTGTTACTTGTACATCTTGAGGCTTCTCTTACATGCAAAAAACATATGAACCTATTTTATGAAGGTAGCTGGTAATGCCATAAAAAAGGCTCTTCCACCCATGTCAGTTTATACTATATGATAAACTTTTACTTTTTAACATATAGACATTACTGATATGGGTGGCAATGACTAATTTTTCAGGTGGCAACAACAGCTTCTTTCTGAAAACTTAATTTGAGTTGACAAGATATTCCTTTAATATTTACGAGTGTTAGGATTTTATGGCAAGTGTTTGCGATTAATTAAACCAGTTGCTATTTGAGCAGATATTTTTTATGCTAGTAAATTTACTAGGAATCCCTCAAAAGTAGAAAACTTGCTAGATAATTGAATAATCACACAAACAATGCAATAGATGAAACAATGATAAGAGACAGGGACATAAAGTGACAAACTGACAATATATTTGATCAAAACATAATTGAAGTTGGGTAAAACCCCAAACCCAAACGGGTAATCTTGTAACTATTCATCGACCTCCCCAAAAGTACATCACCACTTCATATATATACCTTAAACCCCTATTTTGCTCTTAAACGTTTCTATGTGATCTATTTCACCCCTTGCATCAACCTTAATAAACTCTAATTTGTACCTTAATAAACCTTAGTTTCTATTTTAGTTCATCCCAAAAAATTAACCTTATCAAACTCTTAGCATGACCTCTTCTTCTGTTATTCAGCTTTCATGTTTAGGAGAAATTATATGGTGGCCAGCCGTGCATGCACGTGCAGCCCAAACAAAACACGGGCCCACCTTGTTTGGGTGATCCAAACCATTCATCTGTTGGGCCTGACCTAGATAAGTGTGCTCAAGAAATCGTCTCCCTAGGATGATCCTAACCCTCCAATATGTGGAGGTATACTATGGAGAAAATTTCTTTGGCACACCCTATCTATATTAGGGCCCAACAAATGAATGTTTTAGATCACCCAAACATGGTGGGACCCACTGTTTTTTTGGGGCTGCATGAGCATGCACGGCCAGCCACCATATAAATTCTCCATGTTTAGAATGTTATTCTAGTACATAAACCTTCATAATTTCTTGCCCGTAGTTTCATGTATTGAAGGATATGGATGGGATCACTGCTGAGACAATGTTGTTGTTGTGGAGCATGAAGGAAAGGTACAATGCCAACTCAAAATTCAAGTTCTACTTTGAGGCCTTGCCGACAAAATTTAATACAGGTAAGCATATTCCTTATCTAAATGGCACCTTCAACATTTCATGAACAATTACTTGTCCTTGTACCCATGTAGGTTGTTGGAGAAATTTGTCAAATAATCTATCTTTAGGAATTTCTGTTAATATTAATTAATATAGATCTAATGGATCAAGGAAAGGTTAGAAATAGCCTGTTTTAATGGATCGAGGCACGTCAGAAATGACGCTCTCTTTTAGGCGTGTCAATGGATCCAGACGGTCCGATCGATCGTCCGAATCCGAACGTTAATGAACGGGATCTAAACATATGAATGGGATCCATGGGCATATTTCGGATCATCAAATCTGGGATCCGAAAATTTTTGGATTGTGTATGGGCACGCCACAGATGCCCATTGGATAGTCGCGATCCGAAATGGTTTACAAAAATACCCTCCAAATTTTGTTAATGCTAACCATTCTATGAAGGGTATTTTGGTCAAAACCTCTCTTATCACTTAATGAATTGGATGGGAATGCGATTTCACTCATTTCAGTCGTTTCATTTCATACTTTCACAAAGGAAAAGAGAGAGGGGTTTTGTTCTTTATGCATCATATTATTTGATAATAGTTATACATTTTATTTGTGTATGTAATTTTGATTAGTTTTATTGTTTACAAGCAATATTATACACATAGATTAAACATAGATAAATTTTAATTTAGTTGAAGAAAATGCATAGAGACACACTAATAGCGGACTGCCATTCTATCTCTTTTTAAAAAAATTAATTGTTTACTTAGCTTAGTGGTACATAATAGGACACTCCGATGGACTGTCCGAATTAAAATGGATCATGATCATGACGTGGAAAGTAGGATCCGAAGAACAATCCGACTCCGACCCGACCGATAAGGAATTTGAATGGATCGTGATTGTGACATAGGTGGATCCGACCCGAAGTGGATCCGTTGACACCCCTACTCTCTTTAGAGTCAAAACGCCCCCGTGTGCACTGGGTTCACTGGCGTTTGGCTCCCAAGATTCAACCATCCTTCAAGATCTATTCCATGCAGGGACTTGATCCCACGAACTCGTCAATCGCAAACATAATAAAAGATAAAAATAAAATATGAAATCAAGAACAACCTATGGGGGGTTTTTCTATGAAAACTATTTAGTTTTTGGAGAAGAGTCTTCACCAGGAGAAAAAGGATGTTTCCGTTTTTTTAAGAGATTTTAATAGAGAGAGAGAGAGAGAGAGAGAGAGAGAGAGAGAGAGAGAGAGAGAGAGAGAGAGAGAGCCGTTACAAAGATTTAAGGGGTGAGACGTTTCATAGGTTTCACGCCCCTAAAATCTCTCCTACTTCCCCAAAATATCTCTTAACGTATAATGCCTTCTAACTTTCCTAATAAATAGGAAAAGATATAACAAACTTGATTTATTAAATTTTAAATCACTAAAAATTCTAACAGTAGCATTATGTGTTATGCCTGCCTTCTTCTTTAAGAGGTTCTAGGGTCCCCTCTAGGGGTGAGCATTATTCGGTTAAAACCGAATAACCGAATCGAATTGGTTGGTTGGTTCGGTTCGGTTTTGGTTTTTTTTTTTGGAAATTCGGTTATTCGGTTTTCTCAAAAAAAATAAAAATCGGTTAACCGAATAACCGAAATTATGGATGAAAACCATATTTTTCCAAAAAAAAGTGCTATATGTGCATTCTGTAGAATGATCAAAACCGTCTATTTGATTGATCACAACTTAATTAGGTTGTGCTCAAAAAATCATTTCGATCGGATGATCCTAGCCCTCCGATCTAAACCGAGATTTTGATTTTTTCCCTCTTTTTCTCCCACAATTCGGTTATTCGGTTATAACCGAATAACCGAATTTTTATTCAGTTCGGTTTCAGATAATTTCGGTTACCGAAATTTGGTAATCGAAGTTATTTCGGTTACCAAATTTCGGTCTATTCGGTTCGGTTTAAACCGAATAACCACCCCTAGTCCCCTCTATGTTGTTTGCATTGTCTCTTTATCCATTTACTTTTAGATCATAACGTCTTTAACAAGCCTTGTATCGTAGTAACTGGTCTGCTTATTAATGGCTGATTAATCGATGTCTTTAAATTGCATAGATTGTTGATACTTGATGGAAGGTTTACAGTTTATAATGTATCCGATTGATCACATTTGTATTGCCTAGCGAATCAAGGTAAAATATGATGCATACACTTGCATGATTGCATCCCTAAGGCACTCTACCAAATCAATTTAGAGGGGAAATCTGGGTCATGGTAAATGACAATTTGGACTAGTATCAGCTTATTTGTACTTTTCTGAATTATTTACCCATGAAGTCGAACTCAAAACCAAAGGGAAAGAAGTAAAAATCTTTGCCACCAGGCTATACATCTCTACCTGCAAACAAATTAAGGGTGGTAAAAAAATTATATGCAGGGTTTATAGAATGATATTGATCATTTAGAATTAAGATTGTCATTTCAGTTTGACATGCTAAACAAATTAAATTCCTTTTCAGGAGTCGATCAACTATAGAACCTGCATGAAATACAGTCACTGAACATATAGCATGCATGTCCATCAACTATATTTCTTGAGTTAGCACTCACCCTTTGGATTTTTTTACATTTAATCTTGCATTATTGGGAAATCTATTAGCATGTTTTTGCTAATAGTTTTGCGCCTTTTTACTTTTTTGTTTGAGAAGATGTCATGGTTGTTTTAAACTTTTAACTTTGTATGTTTGTAACTATCCTAGATTGATAATTCATACTACTAGAGTTTTTGCATGTGCTTTATTGAGTCACTAACTCATGCTGGTAATTTGCTACAAATGAAAGAAGAGATTATCAATTTCTCCGTGCATTTGAGTTTTGGAAAGAAATTCGACAGGTGTTGACTTTAATGAAGTGGAGGTAGGACGTTTTTAGAGGGATTGGGGATCTTCTCTTAGTTATTGTCATTTCCTATTGTTACGACCTGGGCGTGCTTGATTGGATTGGATGGGCTTCAATCAAGGTTCAGATGTTTATCATTTATCATTGCCAAGTTTAATGATCTGTGTTTATCATTCTTCATTGGCAAGGTTAATGATTTGGAGGAGGTCTATATCTCCAGTTCACATATTCTAAGCAAAATGAATGACGCTGCCAAATCTCTAGTATTAGTAAATACTGATAAGATCCATGAAAGACAGAATAAATCATTTATTTGTCTCTTCTTTCTATAGAGAAACTCCCACCGTAATTGTAGCCTTTTATGATTTAGGTTATGCCT
Organism: Tasmannia lanceolata; assembly: GCF_043159265.1. Lineage (NCBI taxonomy): Eukaryota > Viridiplantae > Streptophyta > Magnoliopsida > Canellales > Winteraceae > Tasmannia > Tasmannia lanceolata. The sequence goes on from NW_027518683.1 coordinate 11,680,714, forward strand.
GTTCCATTTCCCTTCACAAACCACAGTACAAAATTCTTTCAGTAATATCAGTTGTATATTTGATTTTCCTTTACACACCTAGATTTTTTTTAATAAAAGGACTTGTTCTTTTGCCTTCTGCATCCCCCATTTAAAATTACTAGTGTGTTGGGCAAGCTCGCCTCCTTCTTAGTTTCTTTTACCTCATTTTAATTAACTGTTTTAGTCAGTGTTGGTTAAAAAGATAATGGAAAAAAGGGAAAACTTGATACTAATGTTAGTAGAGCTAATGGCTCCTGGTGGTTTTCTACATCGTTCATTCCATTTTTATTTAAATATTCCAGGGTTGAGTTTCGGGATTGATGCACTTGCTGCTTTAGAGGGAACTTTGCTAGTTGAAGAGATAGTGCAAGCAAGAGAGGTTATCACACTTTACTTTTTATTGCTTCATTTTACAGTGGATTGGCTAACTTTCTCTCATCATTTCTTTATCATTTCATTCCAGCACTTACGCGAGCAATACGATGCATTATGTCCTCCATTATGCACTAATTATCCAAATATATTTCGACCAGAGCTATATACATGGGACCAGTTTCTGTGGGCTTGTGAGCTCTGGTATTCAAATAGCATGAAAGTTATTTTCACTGACGGAAAGTTGAGGACTTGCTTGGTTCCTATTGCGGGCTTTCTCAATCACTCGGTATGCTATCTAAGTAACTTTGCAGTCAGTGTTACAATGTCTTTTGCAGTTGTTTTAATCATGGATTTAGATTTCAGCTTCAGTTTCGGTTTTGGTTTCGCCCTTGGCCGAAATCCGGTAATAAAAAAAAATATTATTTTAGTAATTCCCAAATTTCAGCCGAAATTTCAGAATAATAATATTTAAAAAAAAACGATTTTTCAAATCACCAAAATTTCGGTTTCGGTCCAACCGAAATCCGTAATTTCGGACCGCAATTTCGGGTTTCGGATGAAATTTAAAACCATGGTTTTAATTTCTTCACCATTGCAGCTATGCCCGCACATACTGCACTATGGTAGAGTAGATTTAGCAGAAAAGTCTTTAAAGTTTCGGGTATTGAGGCCTTGCAAAGGAGGTGAGCAGTGCTATCTTAGCTATGGGAGCTTCTCTGGTTCTCATCTTGTCAACTTTTATGGTTTCTTGCCAAAAGGGGACAACCCATATGACGTCATTCCATTGGGTAGGTTTCTTGTTGTTGTTGGTATTTTGTACTTTGTACCATTAACACATTTCCTTTTATTGAAACAGATCAAAATAACCCGTGTTTCTGACCCGCTATGCCCATGACTCTTTGAGATGGTTGGGACTATACTTACCAGCTATTCCTTAAATGCTGTCAAACATCAGCGTTACTGGAAGAATATCATATTGCTTGGTACAACATGCTATGACCAATATTTTAAAACTGCTAGGGTCAGCTATCAACTCCCTGAGTTGACTCAGTTTTACTTCTCATGAGTCTGACTTTGGCCTACTGAGTCAATCAAAAACTACTTTTAAGTGTGGCTTAAGTTAACTAATCAATATATTTGCATCCTAGTATTACATCTGTTTCTTTAATGTGTCCAATATCTAACATTGCAATGCTTTGATGAGTTGCTACATATAATAGTTTTTAAATAAAAATGTGACAAACTACCAATTTATAAAATGATTAAAACTAGGCAAGGGGATAAGAAAACATCCTCATATTTTTGAAAATCTGAAAAATATGAAATTCACAAGTTCTTGTAGGAAAACCAATCCTAGAAGATTCTAAGAGCTATATTTTTCCTCAAAAAAACCTTACAAAGAGGAATATGCATCCTCAGGCTGAGCAAACGTACGAATTCATTTGGCCTAGCAAACTGTTCATGTGTTTTTTCATGGTCTAGTGAACTAGATCAACCAACAACCAATGAGTGCACCGTGCGTGGGCAACGTCCGAAAACTTCCTGGTTTGATAATTCTCTCTGTCCTATAACACAGTACAAAGTGGATGCTGAAAAGAACATAGCCAATTATCCAATTCAATAAGGAAACCCATTAATCTGATCGCTGGAATCATCCGATAGGTTTTTTTGGGGGCACGGCCCCCACAGCTTGTCCAAAGTGAGCCCCAGTAGATCACAGAACAATGGACCTCACCTCTACAGTTTGTTGAGCTGAACCATATGTCTGCTCAGCCTGGCTAACCTGTAATTTGTAAATGTCCCTTGTGTTTACACCTTGTTTCAGTAGTGAAAACACCGCATATGATCGGAAAACATCACTTTCAAAGTTCAGTAATTGCACCATGGTTGCAGGTGAGTGAAAGCAGAGGTCCCATGACCCTAAGACATTGAACTTTTTCTGTTTCAGATATAGATGCCCCTTGCGCAGAGGATTCCGTCAATCAACCCAAGACTGATGAAGCTGTTTGGAGCACCCACATGGTGCGGGGAACATGGCTATCTAACAGCAATCAGCTGTGTACTTATGGGTTGCCTCCCCCACTACTTGCACATCTCCGGCGGGCTTTGCAAGATGATGACAATATTCTCCCTCCCAATGTTCCTGGAAGGACTGCTGTAAGGTTCTTCTATATGCTTCATTTTCTTCTATTCTTCAAATTTTAATTTTATGCAGCTCAAGTAACCTGTTAATTGCAACATGATTCGTATGAACAACCCCTGGATTCGTGGGAACCATATCTGGTGTCATTTACACTAACTTCCATTTTCTTTTCTAATATGGGTTGGACGAGAGTCGAGATTATGCTCATCTGTTCTATTTAAATTGCCATGTGCATGCACAGATAAACAAAGACAATGAAAGGGCAGTGCTGGAATTGCTTATCTCCATATTTGATCCCATGCTGGAGGGACTCAGTGGGTTAGATGATATTGACAGGTAAACATATCTCAAAAGAATTTTACAATGCATTTCTAGTTTGATTTTTTTTTTGAAAAGTTTGAACAATCTGAATTCCCTCCATTCAACATTACAGGGAGAGTTCCAGTTGGGACATAAAGTTAGCATTGGACTTTAAAGATGTACAGAGAAGAATCATCTCTTCAGTTTTGAGATCTTGTTCTGCTGGTCTGCGTCTGTTGGACCGTCTCTAATCGGTGAGTTTTCGGAGGAAACAATCAGAAAATTTGGACAAGTGTAAAATTCTCATTCGAATAGACTTGCCAGCACCGGCTCTTGGTGTGAGCTATGAAGCGTGCCCAGCTCCGCCAATGTTCATCTGTTTTGAAGCTGGAAAGAGGCTGTTACTTCGAAAATCACAGAGTTTATCTGGGACCCATCAAAATGATGATTTCATGGACCATCTTGGCCGTCAAATTAACTATATCCAGAAAATTGTTGACTCTTCAATATGCTTAGCTATGAATGACCTGCCAATTTTTAAACTAATGAGATATGCATCATGTCTAATTTTCTTTTCTCCTGATCAGATTATTTTACAATCCTGAAACATATGCTTTTAATCTTATCTTCGAATGTTTTAATAATTAGCCACCAGCAGAATACTTTTCTACATTCTATACTACTAACAATGAGGTGGGTCCCAGCGGATGGACGGTCTAGATTGGTGACTGAAATGTCTATGAATTCACTTGTCAACACATGGGAGTTGCACTGGATCATTCCTTTGGATACGTATGTACGTGTAAACGCTTTAAGATGACCAAAAACACTACTACAGAGTTCAAACAAGGCATGCTACTTGCTTCGAAGGTTATCAAAATACTCTTTGGATAAGTCTTTATATATTATAGTAAGCTTAAGATGTCAACCTTCACTGAATGGCTTTTGGTACCTGTTATAGTAAGCTTATTATATGCCCCCCCCCCCCACCCCACCAAAAAATAAATAAATCATTTTGTTCGCGTTTTAATAATGATTTTCCTCTCTCTCTCTCTCTCTCTCTCTCTCTTGATTTCACCCATCTTCCTTCATCAGCCCAAAGCTTTAACTGTGTACAACATAAGTAGGACCTAGGGTACTCTGATAGACAATCCAATTTGACATGCATTGTGACTCGAAGAGCACTCTGAAAAGGATATGACTGATAAGGGATCTTAATGGATCATGACCAATACATAGGTGGATTTGTCGACACCCACTACTTTTTGCTTGGCCAATACAGCATCTAAGAAATGTCCATAGAGTGAAAGGATGTCCGCCGGCCACCAGAAAATTAATTTAAAATTACCGGAAGGGGAGACTTCGTTCGACTTGGGTCTTGCCTGGCCGTCGGAGATGATGGTATATTTTTAAAAATAGGAAAATATCGTTCACAGAATGAAACTAATGGAAAAAAAGAAGAAGATTAGCGTGAGTAGTTGAGCGGAGTTTTTATAAGGTGTCTGCATATTTAAACAAAAATACAGTGCGATCTATTCGAAGATTCAAATAATTCATTTGTTGGGCTTAGAATAAGTAATCTTCCTAGGATAATCCTAATCCTAGGATCTGGAGGGTTAGGATCATACTATGTAGATGGTTTTCTAGGTACAGCCTATGTACGCTGGGGCTGAAGAAATGAATGGTTCAGATCTTCCATCAGAGTGGGCCCCCACTGTTTTTCTCAAATACATTTGGACCCTGACTTGTCTCGGCAATGACGCTTCTCCATTAATTAAACAGTTTTCTGATGGCTGTTGATGACCTTTTGGAAATTGAAACAGCCGTTAATAACTAAAGAGAGAGGTGTAAAGTGAAGAGATAGTATCATTATTAAAACAATGGAGAGAAAATAGGACCCTGGTTTGTGGAGAGAATATAAGACATAAGAGTTGTGGGCTCCACATGCCACCGACTATGGTGGCTCGCGGACCACTAAACGGATCTTCCCCCTAAAAATAATTATCAGATTAAACGAGTAGTTGTGGTGGTGGTTACAGGAATATTACGTGATACCTGTCTTTGTTTTAAGCGAAATGCTATCCTCACTCCCTTGTTTTAGTAACGACACTCGTCTCCTCACTTTTAAATTTCTTTTAAGCAAAAAAATAATATGATTGTGGCTTATTTTTAGTGGGATAACATCGTAGATAAAGGTACCTAGCCAAAAAAGTCACTTTTACAATCAATGGTAATGAAAGGCATAGGAGGCATGTATGTTAAATCAAGACCATTGATCTTGTAGAACGTTGTGAGGCGATTGCCGTGGCCCGCATGAGAAAAGGACTATAAAACTCAATAATTCAGCTTTTCTTGGGAGAACCCTAATAGGTTGTTTGGATCTATGGAAAATATTCAATGAGAAATTAAATTCCAGCGTCTACCTGGTTTGTGATTTTCCTTGAAAAATGAAAATGCGAAAAACTTTCAATTTTGAATAAAAAATCCATGGAAGGGAGTGTACCAAACATTGGAAAACTCACTCCCTAAGGCTTGATGGATAACGGCTCGGGATCATCTCATCAGAGGTGTCCTTAGACCAATGTATCTGGCCAAGTTTGCAATTTGGACTTCAGACCATTGTGTCTGTCCTTTCTAATGAAGTGAGGAGTGTCGTTATCAAGATAAGGAGGTGCGAATAGCATTTTTTTTGTTTCTTATTCTAATGGCGACATATGATTATTTGGCAGGAGAAATGAGAGATAGATTTGGGTTAAAACCTGAATGGGAGATTCTTGGCGTTGTTCAGCAGCAATTACAAAAGGTAGTTGATTTTTTCGCCCCCCTTGCACGTGAATTGTGGGCAAACTTTTAACGCTTTTTGACGTCAAATCACTTGAAGAGGAGGGCGCATAATCCTAAGGGAAGGGGGCGAAAAATTGTGACACTTATTAAATCTCGAGGTAGGAAGTGGTGGGTCCCACTAAGCAGAAAAGTAGCTGGATTCCCAATCAGAATAGCTGTGAATAGACGAACCACTTTCTTTGGTTCTTCAACCGCCGACTCTCGCTCGTGCCCTCTCTAAGAAGCCAACACAGTTTTTTCCTTCTACGTTTTTCTTTCTTTGGGTTTTCCTTTCATTTGGGTTCTCTTGCTTTCTCTCTGCTTTGGAGGAAAGTAAGAGAATTCTCCTATTTGTCTGTCCGAGCTCTATAATTCTACATAACACACGCTTTGTTGCACTCGGGCAGACATGGGAATGATGGTTGAGAATAGTTTTGATCGGTGGACGAAAGATGTTTTCTTCTCTGCTGCAGAGGAGGTGCAGGAATCTGCAGATATGTATGTTTTATGTTCTCTTTTCTGGGATTTTATTTTCTGGGTATTGTAGATTATGGTTGGAATGTCTTGCTTGGTGGGTTTTTTTTTGTTTTTTCCTTAAAATTGGTTTTGGGGTGTTTTGATAGCACAACATGTTTGGTTATTTATTTATTGTTGTTATTATGATTTTGGGTATTGTTGGTTTGTAGTAATCTGCTGATATGTATGTTCTATGTTTTGTTCTGGAATTTGATTATTTGGGTGCTGCAGATTATGGTTGGAATACCTTGCTTGGTGGCTTTTTTCTTAAAATTGGTTTTGGGGTGTTTTCATACCACAACATGTTTCCTTATTTATTTTATTTATTTATTATTTTTATGCTTATGGATTTCCAGTTGTGCAATTGTTTCTGATTTGGGTATTTTGGAGAAGGATTTGTTTAATTTTGAATTTCTGGTGATTTGGGTTCTGGGTTGTGAATTTCTGGGATTTTAGGCCTTGTGAACCTTTTTTTCAGACTGGAATCTGTGTATCGGGCTTGGGAACGGGAGCGAAGAGACGGGTTTAAATCAGATGATTCAGAGGAGCTATGTAGGGAACTCCATATTGCTATAGGCACAACCAAGTGGCAGGTCGGTTCCTGGTTTTGTTTTTAGTGGTAGACTTTGTTTTTTTCTCTTCTTTTTTTGTTTGTTCATTCTTTTTAAGGTGTTCTTGTCTTTGCATTGGTTCCTTCAGTCTGATATTTTCTTTTCACAAGTATCTGAGTGTTGATGATGATTGTTAATGGCTTAAGCAGTTGGAGGAGTTTGAGAAGGCTGTTAAAAATAGCCATGGAAATTGTTCTGCGGATAATACCAATGCCAGACATAGGCAATTTGTTACCGTGCTAGAAAACCAAATCTCGCGTATAGAAAAGGCGTTAAGGGATTCATTTATCGAGGAAGGGAAGCCACCTCTCCCATGGGTACAATTAGATGAAGAAGAACGAGATGATCTCGCTGTGTTTCTGTCCGGAACCTCCCATGATACGAAAAATGAGGGTGTCGGCATCAGACCTTCTGAGGGAAATGTTCGTGGAAATCAACAGAGAGGGAATGCAGACCTTGGTGTGGGTGCAGTCAGAGTAGGGGGTGCACCCAAATGTCTAAAGGGTTTCAAAGAAATTGTAACGATTAATAAGGATTCTAAGTATGTAGTAGAATTAGCTGCGAAAGAACTTCCCAAAACCATGGATGAGATACACATACATGGAGAGAGATTAAATGAGCAAAGGAGAACATGGAGTTCACCAGACATTGGTGCTTGGAAGATTGTAATTGCTGACAAGGATGTACAGAAGAAGACACCAGAGGTGAGCACGAAGGCACCTGGTTCCGCATTTAATCTGTGTGGCCTTTTGAAGAGTGTTGAATCCCCAACCAAATCAAGGTGGTCTAGAACCAGCTTTTGGAAGGCAAAGTGTGAGGAGAATCTCCCATTAAAACAATTATTGAGCTACAGAGACTTCAGAGGAATTACTAGGTTTACTCAGGTGAGACCCATTTTTCCATAGATGTCTCTTTACTAATGCCATGCATATTATCTGTGCATGTAATTCGCTCCTGAAGAATTATGTTTGGTGCTATAAACTAGCAGTTGTAACATTAACAGTTCTTTATTCACCTCGAATCTTTTCGATTGGAATTACTTTTGTTAACAATGATAGTTTACTATTTTTTCATAAAGGCTGCCTGCCTATAATGTTAAAAAAAAGTCTACCAAATTGTGGTTGCTTGAGTATTTGGAATTCCATTGCCCTCGAATTTCATGCTATACTTCTCAGCAGCTTGGATACTGTTTATACTTTATACAATTCAGGAATGTGGAAGTCAACCATCAATATCCTATGGAATAGTTCACTGGAATCCACTCACAACAGATTTTATTTCTCAGTAACTGTGTTTAAGAGAAAAAAAGATGTGTTCCATTTTAGCATTTTGGGTCCTCAACTTATTGCTAATATTTTCTCTTGGATCTGGTGTTTTTCGTTTTTGTGTTTTCAAGCAGGGACTGAATCTGTTAAATGAAAGAAGCAGGAGTTGTTTTGGTATCTGTTCGGAATATTCCAACACTTCCCGTGTTTGGCAACATTTTGGCCGCATTGGAGGATTTCAGCGACAAGTACAAGGCTCACAATATTACCTGCAGTTTAGTCGTTCTCTACAAGTCACCTTGGTGCTCATGTTGACTATTTTTCTAATTGGTACGTTCAGTAACTGAGCTGCTTGAACTTGTACAGAACCCTAATCCCAAGGACTTGTGTGGCTCCAGTTGAATTGGCTGTAATAATTTCTATAAAATCATGAGGAAAATTCGTAACGCAAGCAAAACTTTTAAACCTGAACTACACGTGTTACTTATGCCCATTCTATATCAACCAACTTTTGATCAAACTAATATCATAAATCTGGTACTTGCAAAATCTTGTACAATTAAATTTTTAATTCATTCCTCTGTTGTTAGAAACATATTTTGTATGGGTAGGAGTAGTCTCTTCAGTTCTCAAAAAATTAACAATAGCTGTGGGATGACTTGATCATTTCTGAAGAATGTCATGAACTGGTTCTTAATGTTTTTATCTTTTATTTCTGTGAGAACAAAAATGGTAAACATGCATATTGGCAGGTCATTGCTATATATCGACCCATTATCATGAACTGGTGTGTAAAATTTTAAATCTTTTTCTACTATGCCTATTCTATATCTGGGTTGTATTAGAACACCGAGGCTAGTAGATCAAAAATTTGGATCTTCTATGCCTACGCTATATCAAGCAAATCAAGTTCTGAACATTTCCAATATGAACATTCATATTTGAAGAATGTCACGAACTGGTTCTTAACATTTACCATAAACTGCCTGAACATACATATGTATGTTCTTATATGTATTTTCTTATTTAATTTTTGTTTCTAGTTTTAACTACCCTCTTTACCAGTTGTCCATTTCTTTCTTCATATATCTACTCTTTAGTTGGTGTTTTCTATTTTTGATCTCTTTCATCCCATTAGTTATATTCTATTCTTCTTCTAGTTCTCAGTGGTTTCATTCTTCTTAAACTCGCATTCAACTAGGGTTTAGATATACATCTCCAACCCCATGATCGCTAGATCTGGGTTGTTCATTGTTTGATTGTGTTCAAACCCCATATTTGCCCTAATTTCATTTTGTTTGCATATTAGGACTTATATCTGTCATTTCGAATCATATTACATCCCTCAATTTTATTCCAAACCCTAATCATCAAAAAACCTTTCCCCTTTGGTTCTGCATCATTTTTGGTAGGGTTGCAACTTGGGTCGGGTAAAACCCGACCCGCTTGAGCCCGGCCCGAAAAAGGCATGGGTCGGGTTCAAAATGGTCAGGCCTCGGGTAGGGCCGGGTTTAAAGCGAAAAAACCCGACCCGCATTCCTTGCCCGCTTTTTCGTTTTTTAAAGTTAATAAACATTTCTTTCCAATCTTGTCCTTAAATTCCCTCCATGTCATGTTAATGTTTTGGTTGTTCTTCCCACCTCTTCAACTTGATTGGGGTTACTTTCGCCATTTCCTTTCATTTCCTACCCGTACATATCTGTCAAAAAAATCATACTAGCTGTCAGCTCTCAATAGTGCTAGCTGTCGCTCTCATACTTCAACTTTTTCCCAAAGAACTTGCTACTTGTTGCTCTTCTCGTTGTTTACCTTTTCCCCCAAATTATGTTTGTCGTCCTTCTAAGGTAGTGCATTGTTCCAGAACCCTACTTCCCTTCATGAAGCACCATCTCCTCACATCCCTTCCACAAACATGAAGTGTAAACACTGATTAAGAGGATAAAAAAAGCTACTAGGGTTAGAGAAGAGGATCAAAAACTCTTTTTTTCTTTTGTTTTGTCTGAAACTGGTCTTTTTATTTATCTTCGACATGTTTTTTAACATAAGCACCATCACACATGTCTCAATTCACATGTTAGCATTTCTTTTACCTGTTTGTAAAGCAAATTTTGAAGTTGATGATTGAGTGTTTGAGGTGCTTTCTGCTCCCATTTGTATAAATTCACAGTTGGTGGCCTTCCCATTCCCATTCATGGAGAAAATGACATTTACAAGCATGGTAAAGGCGAAAATGTAAAAAAACCCGACCCGGCCCGACCCGACCCGAGAAACTATATCGGGTAGGGCCGGGTTTAAGAATCATGGGTTTTTTAAAAAAAACCCGACCCAACCTGACCCGGGATAGTTCCTAGGGTAGGGTAGGGTTCTTGAAAACCCGACCCTCCCGACCCGAGTTGCAACCCTAATTTTTGGTATCCGAACTACACATTTAGTTTTCTTCCCTTTTGGTTCCGCATGAGAAGAAAGGTCAAGCCCTCAAAACCCTAACTTTCTCCTCCAGTGACCCAAGCTTTCCATTCTAATCTATTTATTACTAACTCTCAAAGGCACCCTAAATTCACTTTCCTAAACCTGCTTGTATTCTCAAATAAACTAAAATAAAAAAGGAAGATGCACATGTTCTACACATTTTCTTTGGATGAGGTTGTCAGAACTAAAACATACTCCTAACTTCAACTAAAAATCAATAGTATTAAACTAAAATAAATATAATTTCCAGTGCCTAGTTTTATCCAAAACGAAGGGCCTAAAGACCCCTACAGCTCAATTTAGAAGAAAAGTACTATTCACGTTCTTCAAATGGGACCCAACTTAATAGCCAGCTGAATCAGTCCTAAAAATCAGTTAAATTTACTAGATTGTTGGTCCTTTGCCCCTTGGAGAAAGAGGGGTAAGCTTCTTTGGAAAGTAGTGCTACTAGCCTTCTTATGGGTCTATGGAAGGAAAGAAATTCTGCGGCGGGGAATGGGGGGCTGAGCTTCAGGTTTGTATGGTATCACTGGAATAAGATTTGCAACTCTAGTGAGCAGGTTGAGGATCCTGCCCCATCATGGGATCCACCTAATCCGGGTTGGTTGAATTTCAACTTTGATGGCTCTAGTCTTGGAAACCTGGGTCCGGCAGGGATTAGAGGCTTACTAAGGGATGAGAAAAGTGCTACTTTGTGGGCCTTCTCTGAGGTCAAAGGCGCTCATTTTGTGTATACAAAGATAATAGCCCTTACTATCACATGGGTCGGTTTGTATGGTATCAATGGAATACGATTTGCAACTCTAGTGAGCAGGTTGAGAATCCTGCCCCATCATGGGATCCACCTAATCCGGGTTTGTTGAAGTTCAACTTTGATGGCTCTAGTCTTGGAAACCCAGGTCCGGCAGGGGTTAGAGGCATACTAAGGGATGAGACAAGTGCTACTTTATGGGCCTTCTCTGACTCCAATGAGGCTGAGGTCAGAACGGTTCATAGGGCCTGCGATCTTTGGAGCGCAATTTGTTTGACAGATCAGTCATTGAGGGGGACTCCATAGACGTTATAAGATGGAAAAAAGGTAGCTGCCCCATTCCTTGGAGGTTTTTGCACTGGTTCAATGAAATCCAGGATTGTGTTGAAGGCTGGTCCATATCCTTCCATCATGTGAGAAGGTCAGCCAATAGCGAGGCAGACCGGCTAGCTAGGGAGGGAGTGGCTAAAGAGGGTCTCGAGTTGTTTGATTTCCTCCCACCTTAAGGGCAGGCTTTTCATTTTCCTTGTGTATATTCTTGTATCTGTTTTCTTGGCCCTTTCATTGCCTTTCTAGGCATGGGGTGGCTGCTGTAATCTTCTTTCTGTTTGATATAGCTCCTTTTGCCTTCCCAAAAAAAATTCAGTTAAATTTACCTCAACTCCATAAACAAGAATAACCAAACATCTAGATCCTTCACACCCAGAAAAGCTCTCTAGACCCCAATTATCTTCGCTTTCATATTTAAAGGACGGCATAGGGTTCTGTACCACATCAGATCACTACTTAATCGGTTGAATTGCTTCAGTGGTTTATTGCTCCAATTTCTTTATGAAAAAATATTGAAGCATTTGGGGGTTAATTTTGTTTGAAAAAAAATTGTGTTTCAGTTATATCTGCTATGACCATCAAACTTTTAAATTGATAAATGGGTTAAATAGTGTTGAAGAGGATTCTAACAGTTGCTTAATTTGTGTGCAGTACCGTTTATGGTCTATGCATTATGAAGGAGTTATTTCAGTGTTACTGGTCAGTGTGAGAGGTACTTCACTCTTAACAACCTTGTGTATCTATATCATATATTGTAAATTAAACACTTGACAAAAAATAAGAATAATTGTTGATGTATAAATGATTAAAATAACACCAACTCAACAGCTTAAGCTTTTGGAGTAATTGGTTGTTTCAAAGGGTATCAGAGCTATTGACTCACAACAAATACTAGGTTCAAAACCCAACAACTCTTTGATTTTAAATTTCCACGTGTATGGCCAACCCAAAAAAGAGGGGCCATGCGTGAGGGGGAGTGTTGAAGTATAAAAAAAAGGGCGGCCCGGTGCATGAGGCTCCCGCCATTGCGGGATCTGGGGAGGGCTATAAGGGGCCATGCGTGAGGGGGAGTGTTGAAGTATAAAAAAAAGGGCGGCCCGGTGCATGAGGCTCCCGCCATTGCGGGATCTGGGGAGGGCTATAAATGATTAAAATAACACCAACTGGAACAACTTAAGCTTTTGGAGTAATTGGTTGTTTCACAATAATATACTAACCATTTTTGGCAATGATGCAAATCTCTGCTGTTGCAAATGGTTGAAACCAGTACCCTTGTTTCTCAAAATTGCTGGGTTCTTGTCTCTCCAAAAAAAATGGTGGGTCCTAATTTCTTTGATGTTCCTTATTGGTGGATAATGACAAAATTAGAAAAGATTGGCATTCCTTATTTCTATTCAGCAGCGTACGGATAGTTCCTTGATGTTGGGTAAGTGATTGAATCCTCCTCGCCTTGGAATAAAAGGGATTGATATTGGTGTGATCTGATCCATTATCTGGGATCAATCCCAAACCTGCCATATCATTCCTTTCTCCGATATACGAAATAGGGGACTTCACTAAGTCAATTCTTATGAAATCTCGAATCAAATCATTTGCCCTGACTTCAACAATGGAAGCCTGAACCTTTTCTATAGAACCATTTCGGTCTTGGTCCCAATTCAATACTAAACAAGTACGAACTAATTGAATACTTGTGTAATAAATTCCTCGAATTGATTTGCCATTTCTATAAAGGATATAATTGACAACTCGGAATTTCACATTATCCCTTTCTTGCAATAGGTCCTGGGGAAAAAGCATTGCTAAATTGATACCATCAGCTATAGAATAATGGAATTTCCACTATCTCACCTGTGAAAATGTTCTTCTAACTTTAAATAAGACTGATTTTTATCTAATGGCAGTGGTGATGATGATACTGTTGAAAGATAACAGCATATTTTCTATTCAATTAATACTAGTTTTTCATTTGCAACTAGTTATGGTGACCACTCCAGATAAAACTGAATCATCCAGCACTGAATACCTTGTAGTTCTATGAAGGTTAACGACTTAACTAGAGAAACCCCCATTTTTCCATTTCAAAAAAGAAACCCCCATTTTTATTTTTGTTTTTGAATAAAGGTAATTTATTGTTTTGCGCTAGTGACTAAATCTTTTCATGAATACATGGGTGTATAGTAAGCCTTATATTTTATGGCATGGCATGGAAATTGTGCAGTCCAGTGTTGCAAATATGCAATCACATCACGAAATTTGGGTCAGGCAAATTTCCTACTCAATACGTGTGGAATCATGTGTACATATATTTGTGTGTGATATTATGCATCTTAAAGTAAATTTCTCAGAAATGATGTTAGTTCTCTTATTTATTTTGTTCTCTGCAGGTTTCAAAATCCCACACCATATGAGGGAAATTGTGAAGATGCTGCTTGTGGATCAGAACTCCTCTTGGTACAGGACTGCCCATTTGCCCTCCTGGTCTTACTATTAGTCACTGGATTGTACAGTAAAGGCCAAAACAAAGGGCAGTGATAAATCGACCCCCTATGTGTCTCTCTCTCTCTCCTCATTCTCCCCCAAAACAAATGGTGAAAAGAAGGAATCAACCATATTTTATTCTCCAAATTGGATGCAAGCAGATCTGAAGATGCTTGAAGTCAAGATTGTGGGATACTCGTCACCACAGCCATCATTGCTACATGATATTTGGATTTTATTTTCTTCTCTTTTTTTTTTGTCCTCTTCTTTTCAATACAAGCTAATGTTCTAGGACATGGGGCTTTGGAGGCTACACTCATGTTACTCAAACCCACAGATCATATTACAGCTACATCTGTGGAACAAATCTACAAGAATGCGTACTTGGGTTTGTAAATTTCTGGTCATCTTGTGCTTCTCATTTAGAATCCTTTCAAGCCTCAACTCATGATCGAGGTGTGACAAGCTTAAAGAATGCACTGTTGTAAATGATATATGATTAAAGTGTCTAAATCGTTAGCAGATATTATGAGTTATAAATCATAGAGTGGAATTCAAGGGTAAGAAATGTTGTAGTATTTTACCTTTTGATACCACAGGCGAGTGCGGATTTTCCCTTCAAGTTTGCAAATTTAACAAAAGCCAACACTGGTTTCAAATAAAGTATAACTACGAAAGTTGCGTGCTGAATTTAAACAACTAGTGAACAATCAGAATTGAGTCCAATAATCAGTTTTGGACTCACAATTAGCTCTCGAAATCCATAACAAACGAACTAAGGAAAATAAAGAAGAAAGAAATTTGGCTGTTCACTAGTCATGTTCCAATAAGCGAAACACATGTTATCAATTCTGTAATGTTCACAGGCATTTCAACATTTCAAAAATAGAAAGGGAAAGAAAAATCTACCAGGGAAACTCTGCTCCTCTATTTTGCATGATCAGTTCTCTCTGGCAGTTCAAATGAATGAGAACCCAGAAACAAACTCTCAAAATCTTCAAGTAGACAAATTTCCCTTCCCTTCCACACTTCACATTTAACAGCCCATATAAATACAGAGATTCAAACATCAACAACCCACCCCTCTGACCTAACAAAAGATGCTACAAACCCACCCCAAATACTCCCTCTCTCACAATAACAAATTCACAAGAAGACTCAGGCAAATGGGGAGCAAAAACTACCTGCAATTTCCTCCTTGTTCCACCGCCGCCAGAATCTCCATTTACAATCTCATCTCTCCTCGACAAGAACAACCTCGAATTAACGCAATTAGCCCACGAAACCCCCAAAGCCGGACAAACCCGTCTCCCCGACGAATACAAGCAACCAAAATTCCCAATCCTCAATCCACTCACCCCATCAGACTCCACCAAATCAACAACCTGATTCGTAATTACAACCGCAATTCCAAACCTATTCGCCTGCGACTTCAACTTCCCCGCAATCCTAAAGAACAGAGACGACCGCCTTTTCAAATCCGCCGGACTGTTATCGAATTCCGATCGGAATAATGCAGCAATGGAATCAATCACAATTAGTTTGACGGGTAATGAAGAAGGGGGATTGGAGAGGAAGATTTCAATGCGGTCTAATAGAGAGAGCAATTCATCCGCGGATTGGACTGGGTGGACGAAGATGCGGTCACAAGGGTCATCAGATTGGGAGAGGAATGAGAGGGAGAGTTGGCGGAGACGGCGGAATGGGAATGGGAATTCGGAATGGATGTATAAGGAGGAGGAGGCGAGGCCGCCTTGAGAGATGGGTAGTTGGGCGCAGAGGAGAAGTTGGAGGCAGAGCTGAGTCTTGCCGGAGCTGCTCTCGCCGGAGATTTCTGTAACGGAATTGCAGGGGATTCCGCCATCGAGAAAGCGGTCGAGGATCGGGCAACCGAGTGTGCATTTTAGGGTTTGGAGACTGAGGAGATTTTCTGGTTCGAGCATCTTTGGAAAGAAGAATGGGAAGTTTGGTTCTTTTTTAATCACGCCCCCGCTTGAAGCTTTGAAACTTTTAATGGCGGGAGTGGATGATATTACTGAAAAGCCCTTTTTATTCCCTGAACTATTGACTATTGAGTAGCCTCCAACGGTGGGGCCCATAATGAGTGACGCATAATCTTAGCCGGTCACAGCCGTTAGATCAATGGGCCATTATCATTGAATGTGAAGCATTAGCATTTTTTTTAAGCATTTGATTAGTGTGATTTTTGCTGGCCCTCCCCATCTATATTCACACATATTTGGTTGCTTTGTCACGGGGATAGAAATTCTTGGATAAGTTGTTCCATTGGACCATCTTGCTAGGATAAGTTTATCTTAACATTATCTTGTTCATTGTTGAATGCTAAATTGAAGGGCGCATTGGAAAAATCAACCGCAAGACTGCCCCCGTTGGATCCACATAATCAAAATACATTAATAATTCATTTGATTCAACATGTTTCAGTACTATTATAAATGCAATTTGATTAAGCGGATCCAATGGATGCGCCCTTGCTGATGATTTTTGAAAGGGCGCCATTCAATTTTTGACTCCTCTGGTTAATTTTTTTTGTCAAATTGTATATTTTATCATAGATGTATGGTTCGGATATAGCTGGTATTAAAAAGGGGTGGCATAAAATTTCTGATTCCACATACTAGGGGTGAATGTATCAGTTTGCCTAGTGTCGTGGGATATAGTTCGTATTTTTTTAAAAAAAGAAAAAAAAAGTCCATTGTTTCATTGCGTCTCCAAAAGTATGCATTCACAAGATGTATGTTGGGCACTCCTGGCTAAGCAGAGTGGTTGCCTCCACAACCTGTGACGTTCTAACCCCTCAACCACAGCAAGTTGTGGGTCGGAACCTTGGTGGTGTGGTTGAAGAGTCGTGCAAGAACTTAACTTGAGCGTGTAAGGCATAATATGACATTGTCTTACTTGTAAGTGTATCTTACGAGAGCTTTTGGTGCAGACTGCGAGTTTTCTAAAGTGATGCAGGAAGGGACGCCTGTAACGGGTTGAGTCGTTTCATTCGGTCCAGAGGCCCTCACCTCACTTCTCTGTTAGAGGTTTATGTTACATTTGAATAGAGAAAAAAAAAAAAAAAAACAAGAAACAAACTCCTTTTTTTCTTTTCCTCACCCTGTGATCTTACAGGTGGTCCCTTGATGCGGTGGTGTGAGTGCCTAAGTCTTTGGGCTTGGCAAAGCAAAGTCTAATTGGACATGGCCTCACTTCTAGATGGCTTTAGGTGTGTTGAAGTATAAGGATTAATAACACCATCTCCAACTGCTTAAGCTTTTGGAGTAATTGGTTGTTTCGCATGGTATTAGGGCAACAGGTTCTGGTTCAAAACTCACAACTCCTTGATATTAAAAGGTTCACGTGTAAGGCCAACCCCAAAAAATAGAGGGGCCACATGTGAGGGGGAGTGTTGACGTATAAAAGATCAAATAACACCATATCCAACTGCTTAAGCTTTTGGAGTAATTGGTTGTTTCAGAAGGTGCTATGGGGCTTTGACCTAGTGGATTGGTACATGGCATAAGTCTATGCCTTGAACAGTCAAATTACGATACTTGACAGATTTGTGAGTGGCAAGCTTCTGCGTTTAATGAACTTGTGATGTAGGCTTATCATGAAAAATAGGTTCAAAGTAGAGCACGACAAGAGCAAACTAAGTAGCGTGTGTGAGGTTTGAACGACTTGGAGATCATAAGCATATGCAAAGCAACAATAGTTGTTGGGTGTGTAGAACTTTCATGGTGGTTGCCGCTGAAATCTAGAGTGGAGCTCGGAAACCAAATCGTGCTTAGCTAGCTCATAGGAAGATTTCATACGACCTGCTTACACAGAAGAGCATCGAAAAGAGAATTGGAGTCGGACTACGGGGGACTCTCTAATGCTTAAGTCAAACACGACAACAGTATGAGCTAAGCTCTCTTTGAGAGCTCATGAATATGAAAGTTAAGTGTTGAATGCATGACTTGGAGTTTAGTCCCCTTTTTATAGAGTAAGGTTCAAGGCAAACAAAGGAATGTTGCCTTTTCTAGAGTCTCTCCAGATTGGGCAAGTTTTCCTGAATTTTGGTGTCCAAGCTTATCCTTTATAGGTCCGTGAGTTTTGGGGTTTCTAGGACTTCCATGTGACTGTCAAAATTACCCTGTTTTCAGCCTATGAATCTTTTTGATGCCATGTGACGGGTTTTGATTGGGTGTCAAATTTTACCCCACGAAAAGAGCTTTACATTCGAGAATCAAAGGCCTTGGCACTATAAAATTAGTGCTCATAATAATCCTCTCCACACCCCCCACCACCACCACCACCACCACGACCAATTGGGGGTGAACATATGCTTCTTATTGGTGGCTCCAAGTGTCGTAGATCAATTACATTCTAGGGGTGCGACTCGGGGGTTGGCCTGACCCGAGGAACCCTTTTTTTTCCAACCCGAACCCGGTCCAACCCGATGTTCAACTCAATGTGGTTCAACCCAACCCGAGGAACCCTTTTTTCCAACCCGAACCGGACTCGACCCAAAGTTCAACCCGACCCAAACCGAGTTTTTAAGCTCACAAAAGCAAAAACAAAAAACTCATAAAAAAATGTCGTATTTCACTCGGGTCGAGTTGCCCAAACCCTCAACTGGAACCGACCCGAACTCAACCCGGGCTGGGAAAAGTCAACCCGACCCCATTTTTTCCGGGTTGAGCCAGACCCGAGTTGCACTTCTTACATTCGCATGTACGAACTTTCACCAACTAATTTCCTCCTCCCGGTTTCCAGTTTCGACCAGGCGACCTCTTCAAGTCTTCATACCGTAGAGTTTAAGAAACAGTGTGCTTTTTCTCCCTTGGTTTTGTGTTTTCTAACGCCATCAATCCGAGACTTGTCGCTTCAACCAATCAAATTTCAAAGAAAGAAATCGAACGGTTCAAAACAAAAAAGTACCCTCACACGGATCACCCCTAATCCAACGCCTACCGCTCCACACAAGCAACTATAAAAAGGCATAGACGTAAGAAACCCCCCATCCAAGTCTGTAATTTCTCCCTGCAGAAACACAAAGTAGTTCGAGCAGAGAAACCGATTCAGAGATGTCGGGGCGAGGAAAGGGAGGCAAAGGGTTGGGAAAGGGCGGAGCAAAGCGCCACAGGAAGGTGCTTCGAGATAACATTCAGGGCATCACCAAGCCTGCCATTCGTCGTCTTGCTCGCCGTGGTGGCGTAAAGCGAATCAGTGGCCTCATCTATGAAGAGACGAGAGGGGTTTTGAAGATCTTCTTGGAGAATGTCATTCGCGATGCTGTTACCTACACTGAGCACGCTCGTCGCAAGACTGTAACTGCCATGGATGTTGTCTATGCCCTCAAGCGCCAGGGCAGGACTCTCTATGGATTTGGGGGTTGATTTGGTGGTGCTTTTAGTTTTAGGTTATTGTTAGTTCTGCTTAATTTGTAAAAATTCTCTCCTTGAAGAAAGTTTTTTTTTTTTTTTTTTGGGTTGTTTGGGATGGTTATTCAGAAATGGTGGCTTTTTTAGGGTTATGGATTCTGATGTTAATCAATGTAACTCTTTTTACCGTTACGGATTCTGATGTTAATCAATGTGACTCTTTTTAGGGTTATGGATTCTGATGTTAATCAATGTGACTCTTTTTAGGGTTATGGATTCTGATGTTAACCAATGTAACCCTTTTTAGGGTTATGGATCATGCTATGGTTTTTTGGTGGATTAACTGTGATAATGTTGATTTCTAATGAGCATGATCCACCGCAATGAATTCTAATCTCTTTCTTTCGATGTCTAAAGCCTAATTATTTGTTTTCGTTCTCAATACAATCCTAATTGACAATTCCCTTGTAAATCAGTTTTGTTCCTAATTAATTTATAATAAGTCCTCTCTGATTATTTGCTGGTTAATCATCAATGGTAAGACTGATTTGGAGGATCTGCATGTATTGTTTCTCTACACATTAAAAAGTTTGGTAGAGATCTGTTTGTGCGCTAGGTCATCTAATAATCCCTACGGTAAATAAGAAAAAGCTGTTGGCATTCAGCCGAACAGTCAACCTAATAATCCTGAAATGAAACAAATAGCATGTGTTAGTAGAGACCCAAACCTCATCCTACCCTCCTTTGCTTCTAATTTTTTTTTTCTTCTCAACAGATGACTCAATTCATGGACCATTATCTAACAATCATACGATTTTATGTGAACTACCTCGAAGTGAGGGGTCCTCTTCCACTTTAACACCAAGCGTAACGATCGACAGCCATTAGAGACTGTTCTTATAAGCTGTCCCAAAATTTACTAGCATACATTAAAAGAAGACTTTTTAGGACGAAAATACTCCTCAACTTACTTTAATCTTTCTCTTCTTGGTTTTAACCATTTTACTGTTTTAGTTGCAGGTTTTACACTCTTTCATTTTTAGGTTTTACTCCGATGCATTTTGTGTGAAATGGCCTTATTTTCTGGCGATAGAAGCTTTTTTCTCTAGCGAAACATCTTATTTCTCTGGCAGATGCTCCTTTGTCTTGAGGGATTCTGAGGATCAACAACTATGCCTTTCTTGAAAGTCAAGAGCACCGATTTATCAGTGTTTATATCGTCATGTGAGCAGAGGAATAAAATAGAATGGGAAGATGAGAAGGAGAGATTGGATTATGGACATGTTGAGAAACCCCATTTGATAATTTTTTTATTGTGTTACTGTGGCTAATGGAAAACTCCACTACCTCTCTTAACTTCTAAGTATTTCGAGATCTCCCCCTCTTCTTCTCAACGCAAAAACAGGTACTCGAAGCCAAAACAGGAGATTTGAAGCTAAAATTTACTTGGTCGAAGTGAAAAATGTGTTTCCTGTAACATTCGCCGTTGTGTTTTTCGCTTCGACTAAATTTTTTTAGGCTTCGAATAACTGGTTTTTTGCTTTAACTAACATGTTTTTTACTACGACTAAAACTTTTGAATTCCAATAACATTTGGAACTTTTTTCGTCTTTAACTAATATATTTTAGCTTCGAGAAATATTTGTTGGCTTTTACTATCATTTTTGGCTTGGAGTAATTTTTTTTTTGGCTTCAACTAGCATTTTTTGGGCTTTGACTATCATTTTTGCCTAACTTACATTTTGCTTCGAGTGCCTTGCTTGTTATTTTGGCTTCGACTATCACTTTGTGGGTTTGAGCTATCGATTTTTTATTCGAGTTACATTATTTTAGCTTCAAGTAACCTATTTCTTGGTTATGAGTAACCCGTGCGAGTACCATTTTGGCTTCCACTACCCTTTTGCCTAGTAAAAGCTCTTTGGGCAACTGATTTTGGCTACAGCCACTAGAAAAGGGGAAATACTTACAAAGATAATGAGATTTTGGATATTTGGAGGAGGAAAAAGAAAATGAGAAAGGGGCGTCTCTAGAGAACTTCTTCTAACCTCTCAAGACAAATGAGCATATGCCGGAGAAATGAAGATGTTTCGCCGGAGAAGAAGGCTTCTATCGCCGGAAAGATAAAGTGTAAAAACAAAGAAGAGAAAGATAAAGGTTAGGGGTATTTCCGTCCTAAAAAGTCATTTTTTAATAAAGTAGCATTTGTTAGTGTTTTTTAAAAACTCTAACATTTTCTCGTCATTTTTTCAACTCTCCACATGTATGTAACAGTAATTGATCATTTCTCTAATAAACTAATGGCCACGAATGGGCCATTCTCTATCGGTTCAACCTCAAAAAGAATAATAAAATGGTAACCGGGTTGAGGTGAGAGGGTGTGAAACCTAACAAATAGCCTCTGTCACACGTTAGAATGTTGTTGTTTTTTTGCTTTTAATCCTTAAAATGGCAAAACTACCCCTTCTAAGTGGCATGTGGGGATTTGTTTGGTTCCACTCTCGATATCAGCACCCACCTTAAAACTCTGTTGCCTGGGCCACCCGCGTTAGATTTGGATGATCCAGACCATCTATTTGTTGCACAAAATTTCATAAAGTGAGCAACTCTAAACATCCGCGAGAGGCATAGAGCACACAGAAATCTCCAACGAGTATTGCCGAGTTCGTACGTGTGGTGTGGTGATTTGTGAGTTGTGACACGAACCACTCTCTATGTCCGCCGCGACTGACAGTATCACTTTACCGATCTTTGTAATTAGTTTGAAAGTAGAGGGCATTCTAATTTGTAAATAACATCTCTTCAAAATATATAAAGTCGATCAGAAACCGATCGGATCTCTCTCCGACCACCTGTTCATATTCTCTTCCTATTTCTCGCTTTCTCCCCTCACTGCTGAATAAGAAGAAAAAAACACACGAAAAGAAAACAAAATCCTCTCTTTCCACATTTTTTAAATTCCACACCTTTTCTTCTGAGAGAGAAATTCGTTCTCAGATCCTAATCACAAACAAACCCTAGAACACATCCTCCAACAACATGATTATTAGACCAAACCCCTACTTCTTCTCACAATCCCCCAAATCTCTCCTCCCAAGAACCAGAAAATAACAACAAACCCTAGCTAGATCTCGAACGATCCAAAACCCTAGAAAAAAAAAAAAAAACAATGGCGTGCCTAGCTCTGTCTCTGCAACCCTCCAATGGATCCGACATTCTTCTCCAAACCCGAGAATGGTTCCCTCCGGCCCGAGCCCTCGCCACCCTCTCCTCCTTCCGACAAACCCGTCTCGTCTTCTCATCTGGTAAACCCACCACCACCGCAGACGATGCGGACTCCGCCCTCGGAGACGATCCACTGGCCGCATCCAGCGGGCAGGTGATTGTGGGCGTGGAGAGCAAGTACCGCATAGTCTACCGCCTCGTCAACGGGATCTATGTCCTTGGCATTACCACCGTCGACGATCAGGACGATGTCTGTATCAATAATGTCTTTGAGTGTATCGGAATTGTGAATCAGGCGGTGAGCGTTGTAGTCACCGCCTGTCGCGGGGTCGATGTGACCCCGGAGAAGCTCCATCGTAAGTACGCAGAGGTGTACATGGCATTGGACATTGTCCTCCGCGGTGTGAGTAGCATCCGCCTCGCGGGTATTCTGTCATCGATGCACGGTGAGGGGATTGCGAAGATGGTGCATTCGGCAATCGATGCTGAGACTAGGGCGAGGGGGGCGGAGAGTTGGAGCGGTGGGGCTGAGGTGCTCTCCTTTGAGCACCAGGCGAATGTCGAGGTTTTCTCGAATGCGTATTTCGAGCTGCCATTGGAGACTATAGCAGCTGGTGATGAGGTCGTGGCTAGTCTCGTTCCACAGAGCTCGGCATTACCGGAGCAGCAGGATCAGCAGCAGCAACAGCAGAAGGATGAAGAATCCAATGTGGAGAAGGATCCTTTTGCGGCGAGTGATGTGGTTAATAAGCCTCAAGAACTAGTTGGGGGGTTTAAGAAGAACAAGGATGCATCTGCCTCTGATCTGACATTAGCTCTGGCGGGTCTTGATGTCACGACTCTCCCTCCGGCTGCTGCTACTCAATCGACGTTCATTGGGGTGGAGGGTTTTGAAGGGGACTATGGTGGGGTTGAATTTGGCAATGAGGAGGCGACTCTTTCGGAAGCTTTTGAAGGGTTCAATGATGCTTTTGGTGGAGGTCTGGATGCATCAGAGTTTGTTGGACCCATGAAGTTTGCTAAGCCGCAGGGGCTAGGTGGGCTAGAGGAGTTGCAATCAGGAAAGAGTGCCACAACAGGGGCATCTACAGCTACTGCGAGTGGAACTGGCATTCCTCTTGAAAACCTTTTGGTGAAGAAAACACCTGAAATGAAGGGCCCTGAAATGTATATTTCTGACGAGATCAGTGCAGAATTCAGGGAGTCGCTGCTTGCAAGGGTGGGCTTGCAAGGCGTGGTCTATTTGAAAACTTTGCCTCCAAAGAATTCAGACGGGAAAGAGACTGTGTTCTCTTTTCGTGTTGAAGGTACTGCTGGAGTTAAGAGATTTGTGATGCAAAGTTCACGAATAAGCAGCCTTGAAAACGGTTTGTTTCATGTGAGAACTCCATCTGCCGAGGAGCCCTTACCGATCTTGAAATATAGCTTGCAACCGAAATTTACTCCAATTCCTTTGAGGGTTCGTCTGATTCAGCGTCACAGTGGGACTTTGCTTTCTGTGATGGTACAGTATGCTTCCAACCCAGAGTTACTGGCTCCCATAAACGATGTAACATTTATTTTGAAATTGCCAGTTGACCCCACATTGCTGAAGGTGTCACCTAAAGCGATTTTGAATAGGTCAGAGAGGGAACTGAGATGGCATATCCAGGATGTTCCTCTAAAGGGTCCTCCGGGCTGTCTAAGAGCGCGAATGCCTATCAACCAAGATTCAAATAATACTTCTGGGGAAGAAATTGAAGTTGTTGGACTGGTCAAATTTTCTGTTCAAGGAGCTAGTACACTATCTGGGGTTACTCTGAGGCCAGTTTCCGATGATCAGACGGACTTTTATCTGGCTAGCCACAGGCATGCAAGTGGGATTTATATGTGCAATTGATCCAGATAAATGGCTGCCTTCTTGCTGCGTGTATTGCTTTTTGTCTTTTCTCCCTTTCTCCTTTTCTCCTATTATTTGTAGTGTCCTGGGAATTTTTTGGACATGTTAGCAATTTTTTTTGGAACTGGTTTGATGAACCGTATTGAGTCTATTCTTACGTGGAAAGTTTTTGTTTTTTTATTGATGTTTTTAACCAGCTTAATAAACTGTACCTTCTATAGCTTTCTACATTGTCAAATATGTTTTTCTTTAACTATCCATGGGCGCAATTCACATCTCTGTTAGCAAAATTATAGTCTCTGATGCAAACTTTACTAAGAGAGTAGCACCTGAATTCTCTCAGATCGAGCGTGGTTAGATTTTTATTAAAGTTGTCACCGGTACAATTTTATTGGCGGAGTATGATCACTTTTGTATTTTTCCTGCTGTAAACAGTCCATTGTGTTATAACTAGTAGTATCCCTTTCGCTTATAATAACTGAAGACTACTGAAACCAAAGGAAAGGCAGAATGGAGACAATTAATTGTAGCATCCCTGGAGTGAGAATTTTACATCTTGTAGGTTATATGCAGAGCTCTTCACATATCAGATTTTTAATCTTTTAATTTTATTATCAACGATGCCATCTCAGTTCCCTCTCCATCCTATTCTTGTATTGGTATCAATCCGGTATCATTAAAATTTATTTTGATTCATTCTCATATAGGAATTGATCCAAAACAGTGAAGAATTCCAGTTCTCAGTTACTGCTTTGGGGCTACCATTTTTATTCTTATATAGTTATTGAAAATTGAGTAAAAGCTGCCAAAATTTATGAGCAAATTGTTTGTTTTAATTTTATCAGAACTATATGGAGTTTTGTCTGTGTGTGTAAAGTTTTTCATTTCAAATGCTTAAGTTAGTCAAAGAACACATTCCTTTTTAATATGTTCTTGAGCTTCACTTGAAAGCTACAAAAGTATCAGTAAGAAAAGTTACATAAATATGGTGTACCTAGCAATGCTGAGACTAAATGTTGGGAGCAACAACAGGATCATTTGAAACTATGATACTATCAACAAAATACTCTTGTAGATGACACTATACTGGATTACTAATATATACATTAATATAGAAGGTTTTGGTGAACAATTAGCTACCTTGTGCAACTTAGAAAATTTGGGGGAAACTGTATTTCTTAAGTTGAAACTTCATATTATGACTGAGTTTTGTAGAATGGTAGCTGGATTTAGTTTCATCCATTCATTATAATTATGATTGCATTAAAAACCATCATTCACAAAAAAGTGATTGGATTGGAAACAAACACCTCAAAAGTATATGGCTTGCCTGATGGAAGAAAAAGAAATGAGCATTAGGGCATGGTGTGAAGTGAGAGATAACGATGTGAAGAGAACTGTTAGAGAGATATTGAGAAGAAATGAGCATTAGGCATGGTGTGATATGAGAGATAATGATGTGAAGAGAGCTGATAGAGAGCTGGCATTGACATCTAATCTTCATTGGTTAGGGCATGGTATGAAATGAGAGATCATGATGTGAAGAGAGTTGTTAGAGAGATGTTGAGAAGAAATGAGCATCAGGGCATGCTGTGAAATGAGAGATAATGATGTGAAGAGGGCTGATAGAGAGATGGCATTGACCACCAAGAATGTCCTTCTATATCCTATTGTTTTTGTGACCAGATCACACCACAATTTGTATAAAAAGTATGATTGTTGTTCCACTAAGAATTATTTGTAAGTGGAGCCACAGACACGTAACATCTTAACCCAAAGTGTTCTAAAAGATATTTAGGGACACTTTTTTTTGCTATGCATGTGCCTCTAAAATTGTGGATGTAGTGGAGTCTTTTGGTTCTTTCAATTGGTATGTTGTTGTGGGAGGAGGATGATATGCTAAATGGCTTTGGGTATGTGTCTTCTTTACGTTGTTAAAACAGTTTTAGATGCTTCTGTAAGAAATTTCTTCACATTGAGCTAGTTGATTTATTAAGGGTACAGAAGGTGTTTGCTAATGATGAATTTAATCTGTGTAAAGGTGAAAGTTGACTCCTAAAGGGGTCATGGAATTAGATTTTTATGGTAGTTCTTTAGCAACTTGTGTCTATCCGTGTTGGTGGTTTATATAGGCATGGGAGTGCACTTCTAAGATTCACTTTTATGAGTTGTTCAGTGATGTAGGTGCATATTTGGTTTGTAAAAATATGGGCAAGTACAAGTGGGGGAACCACTTGTTCAATGATCCAAACCATTTATTGCCCGGCCTTGCTATGGAGCACCATTCACCAAAATTCAATCTGGCTTCTACTACTTTTGTCTCATAATTTATTTTGGAACATATGTGCATGCACTCCAGTTTTACATGGTAATCAACCTTTAAAGTCCAACGAAAATTCAAATCAAGTAGTGGTGTGGCTGCCAGAGGATGGGGGTCCAACACTTGGCTCTTTATTCATCGCTTGGTGGCAAAGAAAATTTGGAGCATGGTTCTTGGATGGTATGGACTATGGACTGCACTGGGTTTTTCTAGTACCTAGGATGGTATAGACTATGGACTGCATTGGGTTTTTCTAGTACCTTTAGGGGCTGTTTGGTTAGGCGGACCTTAGAATCTTGGATTTCCTCAAAATTGTAGATGGGAGACGAGAGAAGGAGACCAGCCGTCATTTTCTGATTTCTCACTCTTCTTTCCATTAGCAAGAGAGTAGGAGATCATCCCATGTTTCCAGGTTTAGAAATCTCGGGATGGGAGGAGAGATTTCTAAACCTTGATTTCTTACTTAAAATGAAGTGAGAGGGACGGTCTCCTTCTTCTCCTGTCTCCCATGGATTTTGAGGAAATCCAAGATTCTAAAATCTGCGTATCCAAACGGCTCCTAACCTTTAGGTGGAATGTTGGTGCTTCCACCTTGCGAGACGGGTCATGTTCTTTGGACCATCCCCCATTTGCGCTGGCTTGGGCCCTGTAGAAAGAATGAAATCAAAGGACTGCATATTGAAGAGGAAGATTATCTCTAAACTTAAGGCCTTGATCTTTCCTTGGACACTTGTGCATAGAGTTTTGGCGGTCACGACCTACGATGTATGGAGTGAGATTGTTCTTGGAAGCAAGCCAAAGGAGAAGAAAACTCCAAAGTGAAACCCGCCTCTGTATGGTACCATCAAATTAAGTTTTGATGGATTCTAAAAACAGCCCTTGAATTTCTTTTAGAACCAAATAACACCAGAACCGGCTCTCTCCCTCCCTCCCTAGGTCGACAGAATCCCTAGGGAGGGAGGCGTCTCTCTCTCTCTCTCTCTCTCTCTCGTCTTGCCCTCTCTCTCTCTCTCTCTCAGATCTATCCCTCTCTCTAATCTATCTCTCTTACTCACTCACTCATCTCTCTCTCTCTCTCTCTCTCTCTCTCTCTCTCTCTCTTGATAGGCAAGGGAGAAGATGGTGGCCGGATGTTGCCCGGAGATGGGCCGATTTTGCAGGAATTGCAGAGATAGTGGCTGGAGGGGCGGAATGGCTGGATCTGGGCTCGAGAATGCCGGATTTAATGGTGAAAGGGCCGAATCTGGTTAAGGTTGATGGAGAAACTGGGTGGGGGGGTTGTCAGAGGTTGTGGAAGGGGCCGAAGTAAGGAAACAGGGTGTCCGGATTCAGGGGAAAAGGAGGAGGTTGGATGTAGAGGTGATGGAGGTTGTGGACGACGGCAATGAGACGCATTAGTAGCCATGTAGGGTTAGGGTTTGAAGGAGGAGGAGGGGAGTATTAGGGTTGTTAGGGTGAGTGTTGAAGGTAGAAGGAGGAGAGTATTATGGTCTTTAGGGTTACGGTTTAGGGTTAGGGCATGGAGTATACTTTCGGATGGGATATGAATGATTTGATTCTAGTGGGAAGGAGGATTCTGATTTTTGGGTTAGTGGAAGTAGGTTTTGGAGAGGATGGTGGAAGTATTTGATATATTTTTAATGGGGAGTTGCCGGTGTTTGGTGGTGGTTTGAGGTGGAGGCCACCGGAGATCGGATGATGATGTTGGGTGGTTGGCTATCGTGTACAGTTAGGGGCGCACAATAGCTTTGGGCCTTCGAGAGGGATTTTTGAAAATCGAATTTGCCAGCTGGATTGTCGTGAAGAAATCGGTGTGACGTGGCAGGTCACGATCTTGACTTAGTGGGCCCCACAAATATGCCACTTTTTGCTGGATTCGATTTAATTGAGGCTATTGGGTAATGGAAGGGGTAATGGGTTTTTCTTTTGGGCCAAGGAGAATGCTCCTGGGCAGTTCATGCTTTGTAAATCTGGTGGGACTACTGGTCCCCATTGTAATTTTATTGGAATGAATATATTTGTCAATTTTCAAAAAAAAGTTTTGATGGATTCTGTTCCGGAAATCCGGGCCCGATTGGAATTCGCAAAGTGTTTAGGATCAGAGATTATAAATGTGAATTAGGCTTTCTCATGTCCAATTTATTCGTGGATTTTAATGAATCTGTGGTACGTGCTCTCCTTACTAGCAATCAAGTGACTCTTGCTGAGTTAGGTGGGTGTAAGGCTGCGATTCAGCTAATGTTATCTTGTGGGCACTTTGTTGTCGCCCAAGCTCCTTGGGTGCTTGCTCATTTTGCGATCAAGATGTAGATTTTTGTAGGGGTTTGGCTGTTTCATTAATGCATGTATTGAGAGAGTCCAAAGGTATCAATCCATTGGCAAGAGAGGTTACATTTGAATGTTTTGGTTGTGATGCAATCTTTTTCTCGTGTAATATCTTTTGTTTGTTCCTAATAAATTTCTGTTTTCTTTCAAAAACCTGTTTCTGTTCCTCTTCAGATTTCTTACCACATCCATGGGAAAGCTAATAAGGATTATCTTATCTTGCTAAGGAGTGCTCTGTAGGATCATTATAGGTTTTCTAGTTCATTTTTTGTGGATTGCTTTTACTTTTCTGTCGTATATATTTGATTGTAGGCCTTGAAAGTGATTTTAGTCGGGCCTTGGCCTGCCAATGCATTGAGGGGAATATGATGCTGAATTGTGATTCTGATCTTGATTTTGATGGATCATCGAGCAACTTGTTGCAAAAAATAGTAGTATTATGATTTTTTGAATTGCCTGCACCAATCCTCAAAACCTCGATTCTGATGGATCATCGAGCAACTTGTTGCAAAAAATAGTAATATTATGATTTTTTGAATTGCATGCACCAATCCTCAAAACCTCAACCTATAAGGTTAAAGAAACGTTCCAAGTCATCGTGGCAAAGGAGAGAATTGGTAATAGTAGTGTTATGATGTAAACATCTTATCTTTTGTTTGGTAAAGTGATATTGGTATGATGTTATAAAAAATGAGTTACTGCACTACTCTGAACGAATAGATTATTTTTCCCCTAATGGAATTGGCTAGTTATGGAGACAGTGCTTTTCTTTGACGGAATTGCGTCAGATCACTCTGAAAAACGTAGTGGTGTTGTGGAGGAAGATCTGATTTCTCAATGGGGTGGACTAAATGTTACCAATGAGAGCTAATATCTTCATCACAGAATCTTTTGCAAAGTCAGGCTCAATGATGTGCTTTGTACTTAATTATGTTGGTGTAGATAATGCGCTTTCTGTTGGATTGTAGCAAAAATGGCTTTGTCAAGCATGCACCCAAAACCTGAATGGCCCGTTTTAGAGTAGGTGATCAGACTTCAGAGTATAATGCTCCAATGCTGAGGCTAACTTTGGTAGCCTGTCTCGAGGCTGCCTGTTAATTTCTGACCTTTAACAATTGCATTCTGCCGAACAAAGGTTTTTCCCATTCATGATATAGGATTGGCCATTTCCATAATTGTGAGGAAAAGAATGGTTTTGACATGGTCGTATTGGGAAACTGCAGAAAAATTGCCAAGTTTTCAGCTAGACAAAACTGGATAACTACAGCCAAAAGTCAAAACGCTACCTTGGCTTGGACAGAGACTGATAAACAATATTTGCAGCATGAGATGCTAAAGATGGTGTCCCCATTAAGCTACTTCCTAACTATCCTTTTTTTTTTTGGGCCCCCGGATGTACCAAGTGGATGTGATTGGGTCCATTGATCCCACCGAACGCAAGTCTGTCCCGTAGCTGTTGGCCCGCGTTGATCGAATGATTCTAGCCTTTGATATATTAGGCTTTGTTTAGGGCTCCCCCAAGAGAATCTGAAGTGTTGGTTTTTGTTGAACTTAATCTTACAGATGGGGTGTTCGTCTGGCAGGGGACCAAGACCATGTGGGTTGCCCTATGATTGCCCACCAGATCAACAATCTCGATTCCCCAGGTTGGGTGTTTCAAAAATCTATAAGAATATCTTATTTAACTGGGGCGGTGGACTGTTTTGGAGAAACGGGCCAGGCTACCTAGAGGATTGACCCGTATGCATTAATTTGGCACGTCTGGAAGGAAAGAAACATCCGGATATTTAAAGAAAAAGCAAAGAGTTGGGAAAAGATTAAGCAGTGGCTGTGTGTGTGGGTTCTTTTCTTGGTGGGTATAATGTTCGTGGTGATATGAGAATATGGAAGCTTGCAGCTAAAGAGGCTTCCGGAGGTAGAGCCTGAAAATGCAGGGACTTATCCATATATGCGTTGGCTGGTCTGTGGAAAGAGGCTGTGGAGGTGAGGTTGAAGATGAAAGATGAAAGATAAAGTGCCTAAAAACAGACATGGGGCAGTTAGATTGAAGTGGGGTAATTGGGTTCATGTGTTTGTTGTTGCTGATAAATCTTCTTGGCAAGCTAAACAGAGGTGTGGCTTACTTCAAGAGCTTCATAAAAGATGAATGAATAAGGCGGGGGTTTAGGTTTACGGTTTGGGGTTTAAGATAGATAAAAAAATTTGGTACAGAGCTGGCCTTACACCACTGCAAAAATAAGGTGTGGATGCTAACGTTAAGAAGGAACTTCTTTGATAGAGAACTTAATTCAGTGGCCTAGCTCCTTGAGTTGCTAGAAGGGTGTTATATCAAACAGTCCATGTGGATAAAAGGGTTTGGATCTAGAACTCATTTGGGGAATTTTCAGTCAAATCCTTCTACTTTCACCTTGTGTCTTGCCCTGCATCCTCTAGAGGCGCCGCCTAGAGCATGTGCATTTGGTTGGCCACTCTTCTCGAAAGAATTCAAACTGTGGATTTCTTGCGAAAGCGAGAAATGATGATCATTGAACTCTGTGCTATAGCATTGACATCGAAGAAACGATCACTTGTTCTTGCACTGCAGGTTTGCCGAAGAGCTGTGGAGTAGGTTCCTGGGCAAGTTTAGCACGTCATGGGGTTTTCCAGCAAAATTATTAGACTTATTGGAAAGTTGGTCGTTGGTCCCCTGGAGAAAGAAAGGAAAGATTTTGTGTAGCGTCTATCTTCTTGCAATGATATGGATGATTTGGAATGAGAGAAATGCTCGCATCTTTAAAGGGCATGCTAAGAGACCCGCTTTCCTTTTTTCAAAAGTGATAGCCCTTACGATCTCTTGGGTGAAGATTGTGCCCTGTTTCAGTTTTGTGTCTGCTTTTGACCTTTGGCATGGATGGAGGGTAATTTGCTTCGGCTCTGAGTAGGGTACTAAGATTGTGCAAGATTGTGAGCCACATGCCCCCAATTTTGACGGCTCTAGCATGGGTAATCTGGGACCTTCATGAGTTGAAGGCCTCCTTAGAGATGAAATTGGGTCGGCGAGGTGGTTTTTTGCGGGTCTTATAGGGGTTGCAGACTCTAGTGAAGCAAAGGTGCGAGCAGGTCATCAAGGATCATGCTCTTGTGAAAGTTGATTTGGACAAGGTAGTAGTGGAAGGGGATTCTCTCAATGTGATACATTGGCTTAGTGGTTCCCTTGCTTTTCCTTGGAGATTTGCCCGTTTCTTTTATGAGATTCAAGATAGAGTGTTTTATGAGACTCAAGATAGAGTGGGAGGCTCAGGAATTTCTTTTCAGCACGTGAGGAGGTCAGCTGATAGCATAGCTGACAAGCTAACTAAGGGTGGCGTCTTTAAAGTGGGTCCGGAGCTGTTTGATTTCCATGCCCCCTATCTTAGATGGGGCCTGTTATTTATTTTTGGCTTCGTATTTTATCCATCTTTTTCTGTGTATTTGTTTGGACCACCTCAGTCTTTCCTTTTTAATGAATACCTTTGCCATTCAAAAAACAAAGAAAAAAAGAAGGCTGGCCCTACTGCCATGTTTGTGGTGATCAGGTCTGTTCTCCAAGTGTGCAGGAAGCCGGAGTTTATTTTATCCTTGGTTACACTAAACAAGCAGGATAGCCTATCTCAGTGGTTTTATTTCTGATAAAATCATCAAGTAGCCAATCCCAGGTACAACTTATCCTAGGATTTCGATTCCAATGCAGAACAGCCTATCTCAGCGGTTTTTTCCAATGTCATTATTGTTCTCATGCCAAGAGAAAATAAATGGCCCTTGTGTTTCCATCAAGAGAAGCTAAGTCGTTGATTTCTTTCAGGCCTTAAATCTTAAGTATGGGATGTTCACCGGACATGGGACCAGGATCATGTGAGTTTTTGCCATGGTTTTAAATTTCGACCGAAATCCGATGGAGACGGACACCGAAACGGTCATTTATTTTGACTGAAATTTCGGTTTTTCCAAAATTTGACCCAATTTTTTTTAAAAAAATATTAATTTAATATTTCACCGAAATTTTGATAATTTCGGCCGAAATTTAATATTGAATAAAATATTAGTTTCGGGTTTTGTACCAGATTTTTTTGAAATTTCAGGGTCTGAAGCCGGTATCGAAACCGAAATTTTAAACCTTGGTTGTTGCCTTATTACGCATGAATGTCCCTCCTCATTTGAAATCCGAAAAGGTTGATCGTTAGGATTGGATGGTTAAGATTCTCTTAACCATGATAAGTTAATATGAAAGGACTAGTAACAAAAAACAGAAAAAAATGGTATTGCGGGATATGTTCCAGCTGATGAGAAACAGTCCTAGCCATTCAGTTAAAGGTTAGGAGAAACGATATTTACAAGAAAGGAGTAGTTGGGTCATTCTGTTGGAAACAATACCTTTTTCTTGTCCTCCTCTTGTTCACGAGTCTATCCAAGGTTAAAACAAAAGGGACGGCCAAGATATAAATTAAATTCCTATTTTTTTGGTTGGTTATAAATTAAAATTCCTCTAGGATGAAAACAGAATAAATATCCAAACTAACAATAAATACCTTTCACGCAATACATGGGGGTTCTCGTGAATATTCATTTAATTTCTAGTTGGCCACAACCTACTCACATTTCTATTTCCATACTACAACTACAACCATCCAACTTTTCTCAAATCACCATAATAACCTTCTTTTTTGTTTTTTTATGGGTAAGCTAGGTTTAGGCAAGACTCCAACCAGGTTCATAGATGAATAAGCAAGTACATCAGGAGGGCCTTAAAAGCCAAAACAAATGGATGAAAATCTCAAAATAAGAACAAGTGAAAGAGGCAACCAATGCTTACAATCTTAAAAACAGATTTCCATTTCGGCCCGCGTCAACGGCCGAAAGAAGAAGGTGGGGCAACCTTTCCATGGGAATGATCTTTTGGAGAGGAGGTCAGCCGCAGAGTTACCTTCTCGCCATATATGGGTGATGCGCCATTTTTTGAAATGCGAAAGGAGGTCCCGATATGAATATTATCTTCTTCCAGGGGGGAGGTATGGAGTTTATCACCATAATAACCTCATCTAACTAAAACAACTGCTGGGTTAAATAATGTACAAGGGTAACTAAATCAAAGGGAGTTTAGAAATTAATAGGGAGTGGGAATATCAAAACAAGTAAGGTGCTAATACCAAATCTCCCACTTAATAATACGTTCTGACACGTGCGGGGCGAATAGCGACCAAGGACGCCACCACCGCGCTCTCTGCATGGCTTTTGCAACTCAAAGCCCGAATCAACTTCCAAGAGCTCTTGTTCTCCTCATCGCTGTTCACGGAAACCGTTACTCCACTGTCAAATGACGAGATGAAAGAAGTTGACGGATTCCGTCTTCTTTGACGGTTTCTAATATCCTTCATCTCCATCTCTACGGCTACGGGCGCCTTAACCAATCCAAACATAAATAGATTCTTCCATTTCGGCTTTGAAGAATCACTTCTCCGTATCGAAAAATCACTACACTTCGAAGTTGAATTTCGGTTCTGTGAAAAAGATGTCTTTGGGCTCGAAACTGAGAAGCCATTCCTTTTCTTCAAGTTAGAACTTTGAACAACTTTTGAAGATTCTGATTCCTTTTTCGTTAATTTCTTATTATCAAAATCAGTTTTCCCGATTTCTGGAGCTTTATAGGGAAGAATCTTTCCTCTGAGAAAGATATCTTTTGCATCGCACATCTCTGTATTGAATTCATTAAAGAATTCGAAGAGCTCTTGATCTTGTGAGGCTTGATTCTCTCTGTTTTTTGGGTTTTCGAATTCGAATTCTGGATTTTCTGTTATGGGTAGGTCGCAGAATGAGAGAGCTTCATCGGAATCGGATTCTGGGAGATCCAGAAATTCGAATTGGGTGGGCTCATTCAATCCGAACATCTTCATCTTTGTATTTTGAGATGGGTTTGAAGTGGTGATGAGGTAAGGCATTATATCGATCTGGATGGAAAGAGAGGTGGGTTGTTTGGAGACTTACTTTTCGGGGTTCGAGAAGGATAGGAGATTTTTTTTTTTCTACAGGGGCTGCATCTTTTCCTCAATCTTTCCTTTTCTGAGGTGTCTGCTTTTACTTTTCTCTGATTTGTTTGACGCTTTTCTAGAAGGATAGAGAAGGACGAGGTGAAGTAGAAGAAGAGGAAAGTAGGACGACAGAGAAAGGGTGGGGTTTGGTTTTTATGGAACGGATGCTGCATTTTTGTTCTGTTTTGACCGTTGGACAAAACTGCCCTTTGGTTCTTAAATGCCCTTATCTATAGGCTACTGATATTTTAGGAAGGGAATTATGAGATTTTCTGTGGTGTATGTATGCCCGTATTGTCCAGTATTTTTTGAAAAGTACAGTAAGGCTTACACCATAAGCTGATCCAAACCGTCCATTTGATGTTAGGGCTGGCAATTAAACACACGAAAACGGGGATCCGCCCTGCCCCGCCCTGCACGGGGTGTGATGCCCCGACTTAAACGGGAAGGGGGACGGGGATTGCAAAAATTCCCCGAAGCGGGACGGCGCAAGGATGTGGGTGCCTCTGAACCCGCCCTGTAATCTTCATCTATAAAATTACATAAATATCCCTATAAGTGGTTGTCTTTCCATAAATTGTTATATTTTTGTTTAGAAATTTGGATTCTTATATAATAAGTGTTTAATTAGACTAAAAAAAGTAGAAATTTTTATTATAGAAAGGCGGGGATGGGGCGGGGAATTTTTCCCTACAGTGTGCGAAGCGGGGATTGGGATTAGATTTTCCCCACGATGCTGGGACGGGGAATCTTTCTTGAGGCGGGACGGGGATGAAGAACGCAACATCCAGCCCCGCCCCACCCCGTTGCCACCCCTATTTGATGTGCCAGAATGTAAATATGTAGTGCCCAAAATATCATGCGCATAGGATGATCCGAGTCCTCCGATTCTATAGCTCCGATCTATAGAGGTTTCCATATGTAAGGTTTGGATGATTTTTTGGGCACAACATATTTATGTTGTGGCCTTTCAAATGGAGAGTTTGGATCTATCTATCATTCTCCAAACCTAGACCCAATATAGAAGTTTCAACCAAGCTACCACCATTTTGGATTATTTAAAAGGTTACGTTAAGGGAAGAGATAATACAGAATCTATATATATAAGTAAAGCTGAATGTGGGAAGCTAAGGCTGCGCCACGTGTCACGCCCACATTCAGCTTTACACCGAATTTCTGTGTATAAGAAAATAATTAATTAAAAACGTCTACAATCTATATATACTGAATTTCTGTGTATAACGCACATTTAAGAACGCATTAAGGTGATGTGGCACACTGTGTCACACGTTTTCCTCTATCACACGTAATTTAAAAACGTTTTAAGGGGATGTGGCAACCGGAATTTAAAACTTTAATATTGAAAATGTTTTTTTTGCTCTTTTTTTTTTTTTAACTTTCCTATGCATCGATATCCCTCTAACATGATTTATTGCCTATTTTTCATGGCACTAAATCCAATCAAATAGTTTCCTCATCCAATATTGTCCTAAAATATTGCAATCCTTATCATATATGTTATCTCTATCCAAATCTACTATAAAATCAACGATTCCAATCTCTCTCGATTAAATAGCCTAAAATGGAATGAAAAAAATGCCTAAAATCAAGGATTACAATCTCTCTATTTTATATATATATATATATATATATATATATATATATATATATATATATATATATATATATATATATATAATGAGAAAACGGTTCCTACACACATGTGTAGATAAGTTATCTACACACTAGCTTAAAATACAGTGGGGGCCACATTATTTGGGTGATCCAAACCATTCATTTTTAAGGCCCTTACATAGATAGGGTGTCCACAAAAATCAGATCCATAGGATCATCCAAACCATTCGAACTGTGGAGGCAAAAATTGGACTAATTTGTGAAGGTTTAAAGACATCCATTTTACCTCCACAAATCGTAGGGTTGGGATGATCCTATGGATCTGATTTTTTGTAGACACCCTATCTATGTGAGGTCCTTTAAAATGGATGGCTTGGACCACCCAAACAATGTGGGCCCCCATTGTATTTTAAGCTAGTGTGTAGAGAACTCTCTACACATGTGTTGGAACCGTTTTCTCATATATATATATATATGAGAGAACATTTCCTACACACTTGTGTAGGTAAGTTACCTACACACTAGCTTAAAATATAGTGGGGGCCCATATTGTTTGGGTGATTCAAACAATTCATTTGAATGGTCCTCACATAGATAGGGTGTCCACAAAAAATCAGATCCATAGGATCATCCCCTAACCATTCAAACTATGGAGGCCAAAAATGGACTAATTTGTGAAGGTTTATACACGTCCATTTTACCTCTCCTTTGGATTTCTGGAATCATGTGGAAGAGTCTGGAAAGAAAAAATGTAAGATTACCCGCTCCTTTTACCCATGAAAAAAAATAACTTAAACCAATCTTGTTCGTTTTTTATTTAGAGGGACATTCAATTAACGATGATATTCTTCTAAATTAACCATAATCATATTATTTCCCTCTAAATTGCTTCCCTATTCCATGGAATATTTTTTTCAAGGCTGCCAGACATGCCCTGATGTTGTTTAAATTTAAAAACAAGCCAAAAAACGATAAAAAATCCTTTCCAATAGCCTTTTGGTTCAAAAACCTCAAAATGTAAGCCGGTGAGATACAATTTTGAGCCCAAAACTAATTATTAGAATCAAAATTGCATTTAGTCTGATATTTAGTTTTGAACTCAAAATCAATTCTCAAAATCTAAAATTAATTTGGTCTAATTGCAATTTTGAATCAGTAATCACTGTTGGACTGAAAATTGAGACCTCATGTGATGTGTGCATGTGAAGTCTAGTATTTAACAAAACGTATGTGGGCCCACTTTTTAGGAAGATCCAAACCATTTCATTTGTTGGGCCGCAACGTAAAAAAGTTGTACCCCATAGATCATTTTCATAGGATGATCCTAACCCTAGGATTTGTAGAGGAACAACATATAAAAAACATCTATAAATCGGATGGTTAGGATCATCCTATGGAGATGATCCATG
Source organism: Tasmannia lanceolata (assembly GCF_043159265.1). Lineage (NCBI taxonomy): Eukaryota > Viridiplantae > Streptophyta > Magnoliopsida > Canellales > Winteraceae > Tasmannia > Tasmannia lanceolata. The sequence goes on from NW_027518683.1 coordinate 11,719,005, forward strand.
GGGTACTAAGGTATTCACAATGTGGCAAACAAATGAATGGTTTGGATTGAAACAATTCCTCTAATACTCCACCCGCACCTGTTTGGATTGCAAGAAAAAACTTTTCTGATGGAAAATTTTGTTCTTCCCACAATTTAGAGGGAAATAATGTGATTATGGTTAATTTAGAGGAATATCATCTTTAATTGAATGTCCCTCTAAATAAAAAACGAACAAGATTGGTTCAGGTTATTTTTTTTCATGGGTAAAAGGAGCGGCCAATTTTACAATTTTTCTTTCCAAACTTTTCCACAAGATTCCCGAAATCCAAAGGAGAGGTGGGAATATCATACTGCTACCCTTAGTACTCTTTAAATAAAGGGTATTTATGTCCTTTTCTAACTAAAATAATATGCCGTTTCAATTCCATGATTTGACCGTGGAATTTACTCCATTTGCAAACCATGGCTAGGGCTGGCAACGGGGCGGGGCGGGGCCGGATGTTGCGGTCCCCTACCCCTTCCCCTTTGCGGGGAATTCCCCCCCTCCCCTTCCCCTCCCCGCATCCTTCGGGGACAAAATCCCCTCCCCGCCCCACCCCAACATCACCCCCTCTTTAGTCATTGATACACTAATATTGGGTGTCCCTAATCAACTTGATGCAATTTCAATATATAAAAATGTTATAAACTAACATACTTATAGACGGAGGAGATATATTTCTTACTCTTCAGAAGATAGCAAACCATCCCATAAGTTGGTCTATAACATACTTATAGACCATTGGTCCAATAGACCATTGGTCCAAGACCACGGCGCTTTGATGATCCCAACCATCCCATAAGTTTTTAGATCAAGTGGTATCATAGCCACTTCGAGTACCCAACATCCAAACCCCATTTTGGATCATTAATTTTGGGAAATGTTATGAGCACTGCTGTATTCTGATTATCGCACTCCTGACTTTATTAAAAGTAAGGTATGGCCTGCACCATAGGATGATCCCAACCATCCATTAGATGGTGCACACCCTAAATAGGTTGCGCCCAAAAAATCATTTCCTTAGGTTGATCCTAACCCTCCGATCTGTAGAGGTACTGAATGATCGTATTCCTCTATAGATCGGAGGGTTAGGATCAACCTATGGAAATGATTTTTGGGGCACAACCTATTTAGAGTGTGCCCCATCTAATGGATGGTTTGGATCAGCGTATGGTGCTTGCCATACCATACTTTTAATAATAAAATGCAATTTGTTTTGGCTACCGATGTTGGCACTACGATTTTTTGATAATTGCATACACTCAACTTGTCTTTATTATTTCAACATCTGTCAAAAGGTTATTATAGTTCCCAAAATGCTCTCAGAAGCTAATTAAAAGGAAAAGACAAGCTAAGTTTACGTTTGGGGGAATCTTGTAGCCGATCCACAGAGTTTCTAGTAGTTTTCCTAAAAAAAAACACTTAAAAATATACAAAAAAATGGCATTGATTAACGGGGCGGGGCGGGGACAACTCCATCCCCTTCCCCTTCCCCTCTCAAATCGGGGAATCCCCGCCCCAAACGGGCGGGCGCTTTTTCTTGTTTTGCAAAATTTCAAACTTCACGACTCTATTTGCAAATAGTCAACAGGGAAGACTCTTTTTTGCAAAAACCCCTAATGTAAATACAAAGGTGCATGTAATCCTCTTTAATATATTTATAAAAAAACAAAGTTAAGAAAAGAAATATAAGAAAGAGAAATGGACAATATAGTAATTGAGTTGGAAGAGAACTATACATTTTAGAGGAATGAATTGGAAAAGTGGTGCCATATTTCCCTTTATTACTAAAGGTTGGGTGGTATAGGTGCGGGGTCCACCTCATGCGTGATAAAGATTTAGGCCTTGTTGGGTAGTGGGTATCTTGGCCTCTGTCTCACACAAGTATCCAAGCGCATCGATAAAACCTAGCTCCACTCCTCTATTCTTCTAGATGCGTTACAATAAAACGCGCGATTCAGTTCGCAAGAGATAAAAACACGGGAGAAACTTTCAAGGTGTGAACCTTCTCTACGTCACTGTAAGCTACTCTTATTATAATGACTAATGAGAGAGACAGAGGGATGCTGGCCCACTGAATGAAGGTCATTCTATTATGTAATAGTAGTTGGGGTTGTAATTTGCAATAGGAAAAATGATATATCCACCCCCACTTTATATGTCTTTCCTTTAAAATGAATGCATTTCCACTCCTTTTTGTTTCACTTCTCTTGAAACTAAAGTCAATTACAAGAAAAGATAAGCAAAAACCTGTGCAGATGCGGGACAAGTTGGGAAAAATATCATTTCCCTTAGCAATATGGGCAAGTTTATTTTTTGAAAAATAACTATATACACAATTGGGGCTCCAATAATTAATGTTACCGGTGGCCACATTTTATGAGATATTAGAAAGAATTAATTATTAAATAGGTATTGTCTATCATCTCCGCCCTTACCCCTGCCCTTGTGGCAGTTCCTTCCTCCAACTATTTGCCCTTGTCTTTGCTGGCGTACTAGGCTTTATACCTGTCTAGTGCCACGGCCAAGTAGGAGTGGCTCTGCATGCATCGGTCATTGGTGCAACTACTACTACCACACTAGAGTTCATGGATGTTGCAACCACAACAATGGATTCTACTAAAGGGATTGAATACCGTTTTTATTCTACCTACATATAGTATGTACTTGCATGCATTGATGTTCATCTGTATGTACTTTAAACAATACTTCCTAAAAAGGTACTCTCTTTTATAACACTAAATTTTAATACTAATTAGTACTAAAAATAAGAGAACAGTGTCGGTTCCTAGTCTCGGTTCCTGGTCTGAACAATAAGATATAAGAAATTATAAATTTATGGAGGATTAATTATTAGAGTTCCAATTGTACATATATATCTTGTAAAATGATATTTCTACGCCCTTATACATCATTTTCACCCCTTTTATTAAGAGAGTAAAAATGCAATCATTTGTGGCAAAAAACAAGCAAAAAGGTGGAAATATTATTTCAATATATAGATAAGTTGATCAAATTTGTCATCTAATTAGGGTATTTTAAGAATTCTAAATAAACAACCATATCTAAACCAATGCACTGTGCTGAAAGTGGTACACGTACCAAACCAAGTTGTTCATGCAGCAACCCCCTGCATATCATGAACTATTTGCTTGCCCATAAAAAAAGGTTTGATGGTCCCAAACTCCCAATATATAGGCCATATCGGTCCAATGTTGTGATTTTCAGCACTACCTCACAATTTATCCCAAAAAATCTCAAATTATCGGCTGTTGAGAAATTCCTCCGGGCAATCTAATGTGATCGTGCACAAATTTAACGAAAAAGTAAAATACAGAAGCAAGCCCCAAGATTAACACCAAGATTTCATGTGGTCCGGCCACGCCTACGTCCATGGGCAAGAAACACGATCTTCCACTATGAGAAAAAACAATATAAAAGGATTACAGTGGATTAAACCAAAACCCACAAACCCGCAACCCTTTCCTTGCTTCTCAAACCCAAGATCGTACACAAGAGAAAACCCGAGAAAATTCCCAAGAGAAAACCCAAGAAGATACCCCGAGAGGAACCCGAGAAGAAACCCTTTCCCTCCATTTCTCTCCCTCCTTCTCTCTCCTTCTGTCTCTCTTCCCTTCTATTTCTCTCTCTCTCTTTTTCTCTCTACCCTTTGGGGCAGCCGACACACCTCAACCACTCTCTTGCCGCAGCCTAAAGAGGAAAAACTCTTCTCTCTATACTAGGGTTTTGTAAAAAACTCAAAAGGCAATTTCTATTTCTTTGCCTTTGCCTTCCCACCCAAGTAACCCACGAGGGGTAGGAAATAAGGCAACTTTCCCAACATCGGCAACATGTAAATGTACGGATTCTGGTATGTATATTAATACTTTAATAGTGATTTTACATCATGTGCCCGTAAGTACGGTGTTTTTCGAAAAGTACCATGGAGCCCACTTCATAGTATGATCCAAATCGCTCATTTGAGCCATGACGTAAATAGATTGTACCCCATAAATCATCTCTTTGGTTGATCCTAACTCTATAATCTGTTAAGGGTAAATAGGCTGTACCCCTTAAATAATCTTCACAGGACAATCCTAACCCTCTAATCTGTTGAGGTTTATATAGTAATCAGTCCCTCTACAAGTCGGAGGTTTAAGTTGATCCAAGGGAGATGATTTATTAGCCACAGCCTATTTACGTTGTGGGGCAACAAATGAACGGTTTGGATCATCCAATGAAGTGGGTCCACTGTACTTTTTGAAAAAATACTGGACTGCACACACCCACGGCATATCAAATGTCTATATTAATTTCCCATATTTAAGACCGACTGAAAGCACCTTCCATCTAAGACACGGGATCAAGCCCGTGGAAATAGACGCTTAAAAAGTAATATGAACATGACCCACATTCAACCTAGAGAAAGTAAGTCCTCTGATCTTGGGGTGAGGATAGTCAAATCGATAGCCAAAATCGTAGATATAAAGTGGTGGGGAGTGTCGTGTTTATGTCTTATTGGGAAGAAAAGGGAAAAAGAGACTTCACACGAGTTCATTTTCTTGATTTCTAGATTGTTATTTGAAAGGAAAGATGCTACTGACCAAATAGTAAGGAGTATGGTCCAAGTATCCCACCTCTCTCCCATAAGGACAATGAATTTCTAGAAGGCTAAAGGCAGTGGGAATGCATGAAATTAGGCTATTTTCCTTTATTTTTTATAAGGATTTGTAGTCTAGTTTCTAGAGAAGAAGAAACTTTTATTTATTTATTGGAAAGCTGGGGTTAGAGAAGAAGAAGTTAACTTGACACAGGGTGGCCGTGGTACCATGCTATCCACGTCAATGACTAGATGCATGAGATGTTTAATGGGCTACATAATGCCATGTGGCACTGAGATTGTCACAGGCTTATGGAGGGGCCTATTTTTCATTTTAATGTTTGATCAACATTTGATAAAATGACGGTTGGGATGATTGAATCGAGGTGATTTGGGTTACAATTCGTCTTCTCTTGGGCCCACGATTATTATGCATGCAACGTGTATGGTGACCTTAATCCTTATATCAACAATGTAACGCAGTCAGCCTATGATGGACCCTTTTTATATTTCCATTGCAGAAGTTCCACAAAGAAGACTATTCCATTTAGGAATTTGCTAGGCGCAATTTGGGGTGATTTGGGTTTCAATTCGTCCTCTCTTGGGCCCACGATTATTATCCATGCAACGTGTATGGTGGTGACCTTAATCCTTATATCAACAATGTAACGCAGTCAGCCTATGGTGAACCCTTTTTATATTTCCATTGCAGAAGTTCCACAAAGAAGACTATTCCATTTAGGAATTTGGTAGGCGCAATTTGGTCTGAGAGCCATTTGGGAGCTCACTTTTGTAGGAGAGCACAGCCACACAGGCTCACTTTTTAGCAGATTTTGTCTTATTCATTTAATTAATCTATTGAGAATGCGGCTGTTCTCTCCTGCAAAAATGAGCCACAAAAGGGCTTTCCGCGAAACTGCACTCCTTAAGAGACATCTTAGCATGCATCCATGGTGGGTTTTATAGATGAACTATCACTGAAAACTCTCCCACCATGGATCAGCACTCTGCAAGAAAAGAACATCCACCGTAGGATTGTTCAATATGTAGAACATTCACCATTGGATTGTCCAGGATAAGCATCTTTCAGGATGTCGTATTCATAATGGATTTCGTAGATGAACCTTCCGTGGCTATTAAAAATCAAACGTTTAGATAATTAGATATTTGAATTTGGACCATTTCTCACATTCATTTCACAAGGGTCCTTTGCCCAAAAGAACATCCACCGTAGGATTCTGCAATATGAAGAATATTCACCGTTGGATCGTCCAGTATAAGTATCTTTCAGGATGTCGTATTCATAATGGATCTCATCAATGAACCTTCAGTGGCTATAAAAAATCAGGAGTTTTAGATAATTGCATTCATTGAATTTGGACCATTTCTCACATTCATTTCAACCATCTAATTGAAGGGTCGAAACTCGTGGGATTGTGCGATATGAAGAACATTAACCATTGGTTTGTCGTGTGATGGCCCCGACTCCATTGTGAAAATATTGTCCGGTTCTGGCTTTTCCCTCTCTCCCCGGTTCTGTTTTCGCCGGCTCCTTGGAGATGCTGAAAACATGTCTACACTTTTTCTTTTTCTCTTTTTTACTTTTTTTTTTGTTTTTTTGGTGTGTGTGTGGTGGGGGAGGGGGGATATTTACGCCCCTTTTGATTACAAGGGACACCCGGCACCAGTGCATCAATGACTAAAGGAGGGCTAGTGTACTTGACGTCAGAAAAATCCAGTGGATTTGATTGCCCTGTACACTGGCGTTAGTATCCCTGGTGATCAAAAGGGGTGTAAATATCACTTACCCCCCCTTTTTTTTAATGGTTGGGAGAATCTATAGCCCAAAAACGTTTCCTTCCTTTCTGATGCGGGATCTCACAATCCACAGCCTTTAGGGCCCAGCGTCCTCGCTGGAATACCACACTAGAGGGATGTCTGCTCTGATACCATTTTGTGCCCCACTGTGTAAATATTGTCCGGTTCTAGGTTTTTTCCAGCAGCACTGACACTGCCCGATTCACTCCGCGGCCTGCCACTTGAAGATGCTGAAAACGCGTCTACACGATGAGAAGAAGAATCCACCTATAGCCCATAAACTTTTCCTCCTTTCTTGATGTGGGATCTCACATATGGTATAAGCATCTTTCATTTCAACCATATAATTGAAGGGTCTTTTGCCCAATTGTCCAACGATGGTTATATACTTATATAAACAAACAATCGGTGTATTGCATCAAAGGCAAGTTAGGATGAGAAAAAAATTTCACATGATCAACTAGACCGATTAATGTATAAATATTCTGAGTTTCTACATATTGATCTAACAGCTCCCACAAGAGATGGGTCCAAAGCACCAATGGAGGAACATAAGATCCAGACTCAGAATGACCCTCCAAACTCTTAGACCACCGAGCTATGGGTTATCACATATCCATTGTCCAAAGGAAGACCCATACTTGCTTTCAAGGACTCTAGCCCAATCACTAACTAAGGTCGCCTACTTTTTTTTTTGAAGTTTTTGACGTTTTTCTGGCTATGGAAAGACCCCCCGATCCCGGGAGATCCCTTCCGAGCTGAAAGACGGCTCGAAGCTTACTACTGGCCTAATAAAGACCCCGAAATCCCTTCTGCTGATAACCAGTGTCCCCTGCCAAGTCCATCCTTGGTGAAATCCAATCCTTCTTCCCTCAGCTCAAAACTCTTCTCAAACTTCGAAGAGATCATCTCTGAAAAATCTTGTGAAATGCCTGGGCAAAGCTTTAACCCGAACACCCACTTCAAAACTGGTACCCGACTCCACAAGATCCTACGCAAGCCAAAGCCATTACCTTCCAAACCCTACTCTAAAAGCTCAGCCTCCCGATCGCCTAAAAAATTAGAAAAAACCAATAAAATTTCCCCGATTCACCAAAATCTCAGTTTGATTCAATGGAGATCCAAACCCCATTTTGCAGTCTCTCTGTAGCATTCAGGGAGAACATCCCCAAATGGAAAGTTTGCCTCTGAAAGCGAAGACTACTTCGGGTATCCTGAGCCCTCCCCTTAATCCGTTGGATAATGAACCTTTCCCTCCTTTATACCCTCTGGATAAAGAACCCATGGTAAATGACACCCTCCCATTAGACCATTTTCAAATTCATTTTCCCTCTTCCTCAAGTTCGGGCCCACCCTTTAACCCCAAATCAGCTATAGCGGGAATATTTGAAACAAGATTTGACAATGGAAGGCAGAGCTCATTCATTAACAAAGATGGAAATTTCTTGGAAGTTAACCCACCAAACCCATCCTCCCGCCCATCTCAAAATCCAAATTTGGTCATTCCTTCCAAAGAGCTGAACTCATTTCACTCCCTATCTTTAGGAACAATCCCTGAACTCAGAAAACACCCTTCAAACCCTTGGACGTCGCTCTTTGCTCAAAAAGGCAAAACAAAAACCACAAAATTGGAATTCTGCACCCCAGATTCTGACCTGGAAATAGGGCGGGTCGGGGCGGATGTTGGGGTCCCCTACTCCTTCCCTTCTACGGGGAATTTTCCCCCTCCCCACTGCGGGGATGGTGGGGAATCCCCCTCCCCTTCCCCGCCCCTTATCCTTCGGGGACAATCACTTTACTTTCTCATTGTACTTTGTTAAATGTTAGGTTTAAAACTAAAGATTTATTGGGGACAATCACTTCAGGCATGTTGCGGCTTGGCGGTTGCATGTGAGAGTAGTCACACAACCCACATAGGCTAAGATTTTGTCTTATTCATTTTATTAACCTGGGGACAAAGGTGGTTGCTCTCAGATTCATTTAATTGATCAGTAGTCCCTAGCAGATTCCTAATTCCCAATCCCACTTGCCAAAAAGTACTGTACGTGCCACACCATAGGAAGATCCAAACCGTCCATTTGATGGGCACACCATACTACCATAGGCATAGGATGATCCAAACCTTCCACTTGATGGGCACATTTTAGGATGATCCAAACTGTCCATTTGATGGGCCACAACGTAAATAGGTTGTGGCCCAAAAATCATTTCCATAGGATAATCCCAACCCTCTAATCTATAGAGGAATTGCATATTATGGTACCTTCTATAGATCGGAGGGTTGCAATCATCCTATGAAAATGATTTTTGGGCCGCAATCTATTTACGTTGTGGCCCATCAAATGGACGGTTTGGATGATCTATGGTGTGGCCTGTAAAGTACTTTTAAATTGTAGCCTATCAAATGGACGGTTTGGACCATCCTACGGCGTAGCCCATACATTACTTTTTGAAAAATAATGGACTATAAGAGCGCACACCATATAAAATCTCATCACTCATCATAGAGATGTTGCCTTTATTTGGGGGAGGGAGATTTTCAAAGAATTGAATGTTGCCTTACAGTGATGGTTCGAGGGAGAGATTTTAGAAATTTCTAAGGGTAATATACTAATATAATGAGGGACAATGCCCAATGGATTATGGGTAAAAGAAAACATAGAAAGCTATGTCAGGGACAAAACTGTACTAATGGAAATTATGAAAATTTTGGGAGAATCTTGTAGATATGTTTTGATCCAAGGGGTTTCTAGTAGTTTTCCCAAAAAAAAAAACTTAAAAAAATACAAGAAAAAAATGGCATTAATGCGGGGCGGGGCCAACTCCATCCCCTTCCCCGCACCGGGGAATTTTTTAAATCCCCTTCCCCTTCCTCACCCAAATCGGGGAATCCCCTCCCCAAGCGGGGCGGGGTGGGGCGGATCCCCGCTTTTCAGGGTGAAATTGCCAGCCCTACCTGGAAGGGAAAATGAAAATCAGTTTCAAAGCAGATGAAGTTCAGGAGACTAGCAGCAGATGGAAGAACTCTCTCATAGGTTATTTCATAGGTAGGCGCCCCTACTTTATGAACCTTAGAGAGAACCTTTCGAGGAAATGGAAGATCAAATGGGACATGCATATTTTCACTTTAAACGGAGGTTTTTACCTCTTTCATTTCACATGCCCAAAAGATTGCGACTGTGTCCTTGAATCAGGAGACCACTCATATGCAGGAAGACCCATTGTTCTCAGGAAATGGAGGAGAAATATTCCCCTGGAAAAATTGGAACTCACATCAATTCCTATCTTGATTCGTCTCCCTGGTCTTCCCCTTGAATTCTGGAGTGCCAAAGGCATCGGTAAAATTGCAAGCTACATCGGAAATCCTCTCTATATGGACTCTCAGACTGCTGAATTCACTAGGCTGAGTTATGCCAGGCTATGTGTTGAAGTGGGAGCTGGTTCCTCCTACCCTGACTCCATCCCTATCCACTCCCCTAATGGAATCCATATTCAACAGGTTGAATCTGATTGGCGTCCCACTGCTTGTAAAAATTGTTTAAACTTCAGTCACTCTTCTGAAGCCTGTCCTAAAAATGTGGCCATTCCCCAGAACCCACAAATCCAACAAGTTTGGAGGGAGGTAACAAAACCAAAGACACATCAAGAAGATCCCTCCCAGAGCCAGAAGTTGATGTCAACCCAAGTAGAAACCCTGAGGAATATTGAAGGACCTATGCTCTGTGATCCATGGTATAAATGAATTTGTTAACCCAGAAATGACTGAACCATCAAATCAAGGAGAGTGCAACTCCTCAAATTCAGTGGCAATCCACAATAGTTTCTCAGTTTTGGAAGAAAACTCTGATCCAATGGAGTCGTCCAATCCACCTCAAGTCATCCCTGCTGAAATCGAGAGATCCTTATCTGAACCCATCTCTTTGGAGATATCAGTTTCCTCAAATAATGCCCACGATCAAATTCCATCGGAAGGAGAGCAAATGTTTTCCCCTATTGGTGATGATTTGGCTCTTACAGACATGGAACCTCCTCTTGTCCCCCAAGTTGAAATGGAAGGTACTCCCTCTCTTTCCACAGGCCCCACCTCTGTCGGATCATTGGATTCGGCCCAACCTAAGTATAACCATAGTTCTGATGGTATCAATAGGAGTATGGAATGTTAGGGGTCTCTGCTCCCTTACTAAGAGAGAAGAAGTCAGCCGGCTGATTACTAAAGAAAAATTTCCTCTCTTCTGTTTGCTTGAAACCAAAGCCCATCCGTCTAACATCCAAGACTATATGTTAGATATATGTGATTCCTGGAACTTCCACACCAATCTCTTCCATTGCGAAAAAGCTGGATCGTGTGGAATCCTGATCTGATAAGAGTAAATATTCTTTTTGAATCCTCCCAAATGATTCATGGGGAAGCTGAATTTCTAGTCACAAAATTCCACTTCAATTTCTCTGCTATCTATGCCATGAACAAAGCTGTGGATAGGAGAATCTTGTGGGAAGACCTCCATAATATCTCAGCTAATTCCTCCCTTCCTTGGATTCTCCTCGGAGATTTTAACTGTACCAGATATAAAGATGAAAGTATCGGAGGTTGTGACCCAGTCATTAGAGATATGGAAGATCTCAACATGATCATTGATTCTTGTTCCCTCTCAGATCTCAGAGCAACTAGGCAAACCCTTTCCTGGAATAATCGATCCAAAACTGGAAATATCAAGCTGAGAAGACTTGACAGGACCCTTGTGAACGAAGAATGGCTATTCCAACACCCTACTTCCTTTGCTGAATACAAATATCCAGGTATCTCTGACCATACTCCCATTATTATTCACCTCTTGCCGTATCAGAGTAGAGTCGGAAAACCGTTTAGATTCATGTCAATGTGGCTCGAAGACTCTTCCCTTTATGTTGTAGTTGAAAGAGCTTGGTCCAAGAAATTCAAGGGCAATCCCATGTTCAAAGTTGTCCAGAAACTTAAAGAAGTAAAGAAAGATCTTAAGGAATGGAATATGCAAGTCTTTGGCAGAATTGATGTAAAGCTCCCAATTGTTCGAACTAAATTGGAGGAAGTTCAGAGCGATCTGGCCAAAGATCCCACTAACCCTCTCTTGAAGACTGAGGAATCCTTCCTCAGAGAGGAATTTTTCAAGACAGCTCGACAGGAAGAATCAATGGCCAGACAAAAATCCAGGATTCAATGGCTTAATCAGGGTGACTCAAATTCTTCTTTTTTCCATGCTGCTATCAACTCTCGTCGAAATCAAAATGCTATAATGGCTATTGAAAATCTAAGAGGTGATCTAACTCTGGACCCTGGTGAGATTGAAGTCATCATGGTATCTCACTTCAAATCAGTTCTTAACCAAAATGATATTGTCTGCAATGAAGATTTGATTCCAAATCCTACTCGAAAGATCTCTCCCTCGGAAGCTGATTGGCTGTCTAGACTCATCTCAATTGAAGAAGTGGAGAAGACAATATGGTCCCAAGATGGTAATAAAGCTCCTGGTCCTGATGGGTTCACAGGTGACTTCTTCCATGCCTTTTGGTATCTTATCAAAGGAGATATTCTGGCGGCAATTGCAAATTTCTTCGAAAAAGAAACCCTTCTATCTGAAGTTAACGCTACCTTCATTTCCCTTATTCCAAAAAGCCTCAAAGCCTCGACTCCAGATCAATTTCGGTCTTTCCCTCTGTAATTTTTTATACAAAATCATTTCCAAAATTTTAGCAGGGAGACTAAAGGAGTTCATGAACAAGCTAATTAATCCCTTGCAAACTGCTTTTATTCGAGGCCGTTCAATTCAAGACAACATCCTCTTGACCCAGGACCTGTGCCACAATTTCCACAGACAAAGTCACAAACCAGCTATGTGCATTAAAATGGATTTGAGGAAGGCTTTCGACAATGTAAGGCACTCCTCTCTTCTGCGATTTCTGGCGAAAATGGGATTCAACCAGACATGGTGTAATTGGATTAAAAAATGTATCACCACTCCCTCCTTTTCTATCTTATTAAATGGTGTTCTCAGGGGATATTTCAGAAACCCAAATGGGCTCCGGCAGGGAGATCCGCTCTCCCCTCTCCTCTTCTGCATCTCGATGGAAATGCTATCTTGTATTCTAGAGGAAAACATTCAAAATGCAACAAAAATTTCCTCTCCTTTTCGAAGGGGAAATATCACAATTTCTCATCTATTTTTTGCAGATGATGTGATGCTTTTCAATTCTCCTACTCCTGAAGCTGCTAGTGGGATCCTCAGATGCATGGAAAGATTCAGAATATGTTCTGGTCTAGAAGCAAATCAGTCCAAAAGTGAAATCTTTTTCTCTTGTTCGAATATGGGCACAATAAACAGAATTACCTCCATCTTCAACTTCAGAACTGGAACGCTCCCAATAAGATACCTTGGTCTTCCTTTGATCTCTTCCAGACTTGAAAGACAGGATTGCCTTCCTCTTCTCGATAAATTGAAGAAAAGAATTGCTTGTTGGTCTAATAAATTCTTATCTAAAGCTGGAAGAATTGAGCTAGCAAAATCTGTGCTATCTTCCTTCCAAACCTATTGGTGTTCGGCTTTTAACCTCCCTGTTTCAATTATCCACTCAATTGATAAGATTATCAGGGACTTTATCTGGACTGGTTCTGATCACGAGTTTTCACCCAATATCTTGGGAAACTCTTTGTTACCCTAAAAAAGGACGTATGGGAATCAGAACGGCGTCTGACATTAATAGAGCTGCTCAATGGAGGCATATTTGGCACATTCTAGAGAAGTCTAACAACCCCTGGTCTATATGGTTCCGATCCAAATACCTAAGAGGAAGAAACTTTTGGCAAATTCCAATGCCCCATACCCTTTCCTGGGGTGCAAGAAGCATTTTTAAGAACAGAGATGAATTCAAGGTCCGAATATGTTATCTGGTGGGTGAAGGAAGGGACCTGAATTTCTGGAAGGATCCATGGCACCCTGATGGGCCCAAACATCTATAGGCACCAAGCAATCAAACATTCCAAGGAATGTATCTGTTCATGATATCCGTAGTGATCCCGACTGGAAAGAAGTCTTGAACTCTGGTCCATATGGAGAGCTCACTCAGCTTGTTCATTCTGATCTCTTCACAAAGGAGCTCCAAAGTTATCCCATCTGGAAGCCCACAACTGATGGCAATTTTTCTTTCAAAAGTGCCTGGGACGTAATCAGAAACCGCAATCCGCTCGTCCCTTGGTACTCTTCTCTTTGGTTTCCTGGCCATCTTCCTCGTCATTGCTCCGTAGTGTGGCAAGCTATTCAATCCAGACTGAGTACAAAAGACAGACTTTTCTTCTTGGGTTCCCAAAGAGACTCAACATGTTCCCTGTGCAGATCTGAACCAGAAACTCACCAGCATCTTTTCTTTGCTTGTTCCTATTCCAGCTGGGTTTGGAGATTCATTCTCTCGAGGTTTGGGTATAGAAGAAAACCTAATAGTGGCCTCCAAAAAGAAGAAGAGTGGCTGAGAAACACCTTCAAAGGCAAGGGCCAGATTGCCAGAGCCATCAGAATTGCTTTTAGTGCTACTGTGTATCACCTGTGGAAAGAGAAACAAACGAGTATTTGAGGAAAAATCCACCCATAAGCAGCAAACTCTCAAAGATATTTTGGATATCATCAAATTCATAACTCTGTACTTGAAGCTTCAAGATATCCCATCGGAAAAGAACATAAGGATCTCAAATATCCTTGGTCTCCCCTGTTTTAGCAAAGAAAAATCGTCAAGACATTGCATATGGGATCCTCCTCCAGAGGACATGGCTAAACTAAACTCTGATGCCTCTTTAGCCAATGACCAGGGTAGTATTGGTGGCCTTATCCGAAGCAGTACTAGTAATATTCTGGTAATGTTTTCTTGGAATAAGGCCCCAGAAACTATTTCAGAGCTCGAACTTGAAGCCATCCTGGAAGGAGTGAAGCTAGCAAGGTCTATGGATATCAAAAAGTTATGGATTGAAATAGACTCAATGAATGCTCTTCAAATCATCACAGGAAAATGCAATTGTCCTTGGAGGAAGAAAGTCACTCTAGAGTTACTGCAAGATCTTCCACTTCATTTGAAATGTGGAAAGTGTCGCACCAATGGAGAGAAGAAAACCAACCGGCGGACTATCTCTCTAAACATGACTGCCCTTTGAAAGGAATCAAAATTCTTCCCACCACAGCAGAGGTCTCTGAAATTCTGATGAACCTTGTTAAAAATGATGCCCTGGGAGTCTGCTACTGTAGAATGTAGTATTTTCCCTCTGTGGCCAGTTTTGTCCCTTTGCTTATGTTTGTCTGGCCTTGTGCTTGTGTGGCCCTTGTGGCCCCCTTGTATCCTATCTCTTTTTTAGTTAATACATCTGGTCGGGGTCCTGCCTAACCCCAGCTTGCCAATAAAAAAAGAAAAAAGGACTCTAGCCCATAGCTGATGAATCTCCTCCCCAAACCGCCTACCCACCCCTTCCTAAAAAGGCTTTGTTGGCCCCAAGAATCTCATAATGCCGAGACTGCCAACTTCTAACAAGTTTGCACCCCTCCTCCCAACACATGAGTTTGCACACCTTCACCTTTTCACTTTACATCAGACCCCTCCCCTCATATGTACCGCCTGTGTTTATGCTCAATACGTTTAATAAGCTCATGGGATATTTGAACACAAACAAGTGTAAATCAGAGTACTGGCCATCATCGTCTTAATAAAGGTTATTATACCATACTAGCAAAACAAGATTCCACTTCCAAGAATCCAATATTCTCTCCACTCTTTCTATAATGGAATCCTACACCATTTTCAAGGGCACGTTGTCGCAAACTTATCCACATAGCACCCAAGCAATCCTACTAGCTGCTCAATGTCTTCGATGGAGGTATAAATGCCAAGGATTCTAGAGTTGCAAAATTTAAAAAACCATCAATCTTTCAACATCTGTTCTGTTTTTTTTTTTTTTTTGGGATGACACAGGGTATCCCCACCCCAATTTTTATGGCAGGACTATTCCCTACGGATGCGCACAATCACCCGTAAACCACATGCATCGGTACCCGGGGGATTCAAACTTGCATCACTGGGGAGCATACGATGACTTTAAGCCAAAGAGCCTCACAAAATGTCAAAGTCTTCTTCTCAAACGTCAGCCTGACTTCTAAAGCAAAAATCCTCAAATTTCCTGCACATGAAAGAAGGTGTTCTGCCTATCATATACATTGGAGGTTATTCCGATTCCAACTGATTCAGAAATTTAGTTCAAAAAAATGGACAGGAGAGATAACGCAGGCGTGGAGTTAAAGGGGAAAATGCAGGAATCTGTTTCCCACCCAGGAAGTAGTATTCTGATTCCACCCCAGTCGGAAAGAAATCTTTTAAATTAAATTTTTTATTTTAATATTTTCATTCAGATTACAGTAGAATTGGAATAGGATGCCCATTCCAATTCCTAATTCGCACACTCCAAACACAGCCTAAGGGCAAGTTTATTGCTAGCTTCCCCTCAAATCCTTCCTATAGAAGAAATCTTCCTTTCTGAAATGGATCTCCAATGTGCCCAACTCAGAAACATCCAAGGTCAAGGTTGACTCTGATTCTAAGCTTGCCATCTCCTTCATGAATGGCAAATCTTCTCATCGTGGAAAGCCAAGCCTATCCTTGCCCTCATCTCAAAGCTCTTGGACTGTGCCATATGGAGTCTCCCACACTTGAAGAGAAGCAAAATAAGCAGCTGATTTTCTCTCAAAATTCTTATTCTAAAGGGATGGATACACCCTTCTCAACAACTCTGCACAATCCCCGTGTGCTGATTCGGGGGGATTGTAGTGGTAGTGAGTTTTTCAGGATGTAATTATCTCTATTTATTAATAAATCAGATAAGGGCCAACCATAACCCAACTTGCCTAACCAAAAAATGTAGACTGACTGTATTTTTTAACTGTCCATTTTTAAATGTAGGCTGACTCAATGGAAGGATCTAGCTCTAGGATTTGGATAATTGATTATCTTAACTAACTCAAAAGGACCAACACCCTTGTAAGTCTCAAACCCGATATGGTTGCTAATTCAAAACAAACTATAATCTAATCTAATATATCCAAGTATTGATCTAACCTAGCCTAAGTGCATTGTTGTCAAGCCCCTAAAGGTTGGCCTCAACCTTGTCCTTGTCGTGGAGCATTGGTTTGGTTAGCCATGGGTTGAAAGTATGTAATTGGAGTGCAAGATAACTCCACAAGACACACGGTAAAGTACTATCATCCTAAGGATTCTTTAAGATTGCAAGAATTGGAAACTAGAGTTGGCGTCTGATTATACAAGGTGGAAAAAAGGCATAATATGTTTAATCTCAAATAGGGCAGTATTTTTTTCCCCCTGAAATGACCAAATTTATGCTAAGAGAAGGGGCGTGCCCCAAGACCAAGAAGGTCACAAGAACAAGAGACTAAAGGATACAAAAAGGGAGAAAAAGCAAGAATCCTAGCATAGAAGAAGAAAGTCAAAGATTTACGAAGATTCCCAGTTCACCCATCCCTGGCTAAACAGACAGTCCGCCTCACTATTAGCTGAATAACAGACATACAGAAAACGAAATGAGTGACCTTCCACCTGGTCACAGATTTCATCGATCCAATCCAAAAATCTCCACGGACATAACCTGCTACCATCCATCTAATAGTGTCAATGGAATCTCCTTCAACTACTAATCTATCCAGCATGCTTTCATCCGTACTCTCTATCTCTCTCTCTCCAGCTTTTTTTTTTAAAATTACAATAATACAACAGAAGAGAGAGAGAGAGACCGCGGGGGGGGCAGGGCAGGTGGTGGCGATGGGAGCATCCTCGTTTCAAATCAATGGATCCATAATCAATTTACTCAGGTGGAGCTCGAAAGCTTTAAATTTCCCCAGACCCATTTCACTCGGTGACTTGCCTTTGAGGACGGACATCAATACTCAAAATCATCATCGATACTCAAAATCATCAGAGAGAATGATGGAGGAGAGAATGGAGTAGGGGAAGTCTTATTTCCTGCTCCATTCTTATCAAGACATGGAAGAAGTCAATTTCGAAGTCTTAGTGTGGGTTCATCTTGGGTCTTCCCATGTTCCCCTTTTCAATTTCAATTTCAATGAGTTCTTCCCTTGCTGGTTTTCACTGCCCCTCTGTGATCCATTCCATCAATCTCGTCACGCAAACCCATCCACGAATACAAGAAATGCTTACCGAAACATCATAATTCAAATAGAGATTACCTTTACAAGGGGGAATAAGAATACGAATGGAATGTGATGAATATCTCGATTCCTGATTTCAGCAATCTAAGGGTGGGTTTTACTTGTTTGAATTGTCCCAATCCCACGGATGAACCAACAATAACATTTTGGACTCCTGATTGGTTGATTCGGTTCTAAAAATCCAAAAAAAAAAAAAAAAACAGGGTCATTGGTATTCATAGAAATTTGTGATGGCTTCTCTGGGTGAACAATCAAGGTCCTTGAACAGAGTCAAGAGATAGGAGTATATTTTAGAGCTTCCACGTACTCAATCTCAGAACCAAATGTACTTAAAACAAAGTGCAGCTCCCAAAAGCAAAATTTTCAACAAGATGCAGTTCAATGAGAAACAAAACCAGATCAGTTTGGAGAAAAGAAGATAAAAGATGTAACTAGAGGCCAAAATGATACAACAAAAACACAGAGGGAAGAACATCTCATATTGAAAAGTAAGGAAAGAATATGTCCGCTTAAACAAAAGTCACAAATGACATGATTTAATGAGCAAGATACGCACATCTAGCCCTCAATTTATCACAGCCAGCAGACTTATTTCAAGGCTATTAAATAACGCAAACTAAGCGAGTCACAGAGCACCTATAAACATTCACCTCAAAGAATAACAGATAGTATGCTGATGCAAGGAGTGAATAGAATGTGCCATAAGTTCAGTTTCAAAAAAAAAAATGTTAATCGTAGGTAGTAATAGTAACATTCATGAATGCCGTCAAGATTCAAGAAAGACAGCACTAATAGAGCAAAGATCACATGATTATAACTGTTAGATTTTAGCATATGGGTATTAAATTTGAAACCCTGCTACCAGCAACTTAATCTAATAGCTGAGTTCTTGGAACACTGTCATTCTATTCCTAGACATATTGGAGTAGCAAAAGCCAACATATTGTATCGAGCACAGGAAAATTCTCCACCAACATGAAAATGGAAAAACATGCAATGCCACAAAATAATATGCACCAAATGAAACTACAGACACTACATGCTAGGTGCCATTACCAAGAAACCCATCGAGACAGCTAAAATGGAAACAACCATGATGATGACATACATCACAAATAGAAAATATATATCCACCTATAATCCCAAAATAACCATAACCCAGAAAAGAACATATTTTGACCCCAATTGCCAGTAGAAATGACAAAAAATAAGAGATTTCTATAATCCTTGGATATACTACAATAATCTGAAGGTGTGCTTATAAAGAGCACTTACATGATGATAAACATAAAAATAAATTAAGATAACTATGGAATGAGATATGTGTAGAATATTCTAACCTAATTACTAATAAAATCCAATTTCCTAATCTATCTAGGTTACCTCTACTAGCCAACTTGCCTAGTATAATAAGATGATCCAACTGTAAGATCTCCACACAATCCACCAATGAGATCTTATGAGATCTCACATATTCTAACAAGAAACAAATTGAAATGAAATAACTCTTATTTGGACAATAATTATAATCAATGGCATGTCAATTTTCAATCCACAAACCTTTTTGAGGAGGCATGTTAGGGCATATCAGACATGGATCTGACAATTAATTGGTTCAGCTATCAGAATAGGCAATTAGAGTTGATTAGGTAGTTAAGATAACCCCTATCTTTATCTCTTAACTTATCTCTATCACTCTCCTTTTTTTTATATTTATATGCTTTATATAAGCACTGAATATGATTAATGTGAGCCTCCAAGATTCATGAAAAAATTATTTTGCAATTTAAGTTCTCTGTTAATTGAAACCATAGCAACTAATACAAGGTTAGCAGCATCAACAAAAATGCAGCAAGAAGAAAGGCTGTTTTTACTTCCGTATGGCGTGGTAAAGGGGGGAAATGAAATTTCTCAACCATCCATTGGAAAATCAGAATCAGTCAAAGAGAAAATGAGCCCAGAAAAGAGTAATTCATATTAACACTAAACAGAGAGAAACGATAACAGAAAGCAAACTAACCTAAATGCTATTACAGCCTTAAAAGAAAACCCCTAAAAAACAGAACACAAACAGGGGATAAAACATAAAACCCTAACCCCCAAATCCATAGAGAGTCCTGCCCTGGCGCTTAAGCGCATAAACAACATCCATAGCAGTGACAGTCTTGCGACGAGCATGCTCAGTGTAGGTAACAGCATCACGAATAACGTTCTCCAAGAAGATCTTCAAAACCCCTCTCGTCTCTTCATAGATGAGACCACTGATTCGCTTCACACCACCACGACGAGCTAGACGACGAATTGCAGGCTTTGTTATGCCCTGAATGTTATCTCGAAGCACCTTCCTGTGACGCTTCGCTCCTCCCTTTCCCAAACCCTTTCCTCCTTTCCCTCTCCCCGACATTTTTTTACTCTCTTTTTTACTTTTTCCTCACAACTTCCCTGGCTTTTGGTATGCAATGGCCGCTCTGTGCTTTATTTATAGCTTCTCGGGGTTTTCGTGAGAATCGGTTTAGGCCGTGGATTGGAGGTCGATCCGTGCGGTGCCTTAAAGTGAGTTCGTGACCGTTCGATCATAAAATCCGGAGTTTGATTGGTTAGTGATAGACTTTGAGGCTTGGGCGGGGCTCCTCTCGCTCGGGAAGACACATTTTAGTTTTACGCACAATGCCGGAACCTGGAAAGCGAGGCCGCAATTGTTCCTTAAAGTAGGGTCCACCTAGATCAACGGTTTGAATCTGATGGCTGTACTGTATGATTCGTATGATCGTGGACCGTCCATGTAGTAGGTCTACCTTTGATGGATCGAGGCAGTCCATGAGTTACAAATAATCTTAACAATCCAATGGGTCAAACTTTACATTCTTTTATTATTCCCCTTGAACGAAATGGGAACAAAATTAAAATATACTAAAATGTTCATTTATTTTGCGAGGTAATTGAAGGCCACTCACTCAGGAATATGATATTCAGCCCTAATCCTAGCGAGGTCGCCTTGCCTCAATATGATATTCGGACCTAATCATAGTAAGGTCACCTACTCACCTTCCCTCCAATGGCATACTGACAAACTGGTACAAAATTTATGGTGAGACCGAGCTGCTTAGAGTCCTGCCCGCGAAGGGGGAATGTAGGATGACGAGAGGGTTATCAAGGGTGGGTCGAGGAGAGAAAGCAGGGCGCTGAGCTGAGAGAACACCCCCGAATAGAATAGATGACTTCAAACTCTCGCATACAGATCCGAAGCTCTTGAGCTCTCTGGACGCGATTGCTTGATGAAATGAGGGAAAAAGCGTGAGCTCCCCTCATTTTATAAACGTACACAGTACTAGTCGATGGACCAGACATCACGACTCTTCAACTCCCGAGCCACTGGGTGACACATGGTATGACCCTACGAATGCCTCAAAAGTTTAAATGACGCACTACCAACATGACACTTCATATTTCAAAGACGCACTCATGTGAAATCCGAGGATGGCTCAGATAGGATAGATCAAGCCAAATGCCAATAGCTCGAATGCAATGAAGACTGAGCTAGAGCATCTAACTTGGAAGGACTCCAAAGACACTCGTCTCTTCGGTTCATGATCGAGACAATGACCAGCCAAGTAAAACTGCTAGCCGAGAAAAAACTAATACCGAACTCTCTGGAGAAGGTCCAACCCTCCCGAGCAGTTAAGCCTGGAAGAGAGCTTCGAATTGATTTCAAGGGAAGTCAGCCTGATGCCGCACTCAAATTGACCAAATGAACACCACAGTCTGATCAGATATAGACGAGGTGAGCAAGCTCAAGCCGGTCCAAACAGGGAATCCTAGCGGCGAACTTCAGAGGTCTGCTTCAGATTAACCAAACCCATAGTAGAGGGAGGCCTCGACCAAGGTCAATGAGCCGGCATGAGGGACAGCCCACACAAGCCAACCTAGTGAAGGTGAGCTGGAGTGGTGCAAAGTGGGGGTCAATAAGTTGGGGTAAAAATTGGACCACCAATGGAGGGCCGTCATTGAGCTAGAATGACCCAAAGATGGGTGTAGACACCCCATTTTGACCAGACCCCAAACTCTCAAACTCGAATAAGAATCGAATAAACTTCTTGAGCACATGAGTCCTTAAATCAATTTTTGAACCGTGAAGCTGAGCCCTGAGTATAAAAGAACTCGAAAAATTCAAAAATATCCTGTTAAGAAGCCTATAGAACGTTTTTCGCAACTCAGGAAAACTCCCATGATCTCATTTGTACCCTGGAATCGCGAGCCCTGATCCCCATACCCATGTCTCTGAAATTTGCAAAGATCACAAAATACCCCTGAGTTTTTGGTATTAGCACTCTTCCATTTGTATCGCTAAGCTCCAAATGACTTTTTTCACCAACCAATCTTGCCTCGGTGTTTAAAGAGCCATCAATGGTCAGTACCATTCCCTAAATGCCTTGCAAAAATCATAAAAATGAAGAAAAAACAAGTTAGGGGAGTGTATTTATGAAAACTTGGTTGTTCTAATATATTTTCCTTACGATGTGTTCTTTTAGTTTCCTTTTCCCACTTTTCCGCATAAAGTTCCCTTTTTTCCCGTGGAAAACTCCAAAAACTGTGTTTCTTTAGTTTCCGCGGAAACTTTTATAACTTACGTGGAAATTTATAAAAAATTACGTGGGAAAGGACTTTCTTTCCGCGATTTCACGGAAAGCCCTTTCCGCACCTCATACATCGGAAACCTCTATATTTCCCCGACTTTACCCACACACACGCACTCTCTCTCTCTCTCTCGCGCGCTAGACTACTGTCGACGTCTCTCTCTCTTTACCCAGACTCTCTCTCTCTCGCGCGCAAGACTACTGTCGACGTCTCTCTCTCTCAAGACCTTCGTCCGGTAAGTCTCCTCTCTCTCTTTCTCCCCACCCCTCTCTCTCTGTCTCTATCTCTATCTTTCTCTGAATTTTTTTGCTGGATATAGGGTTTCGGATAAGGGGTTTGAGGGTAGGGATTCGGATTCACTAGTTAAGGTTTCGTTTTTTATCTTTTTTTTTTCCATTATATTTTGGTATTTAGGGTTTCCGAGTTTGGATTTAGGGTTTATGATTTTATGCATTTAGTTTAGGGTGTACAGATTTGGGTTAGGGTTTATGATTTATATGGATTTAGGGTTCCAGAAATAAGGTTTATAGATCTTCTGTTACGGTATTTTTTTGTATTTGGGTATTTGGGTACTTCTGTTACAAATATTTTGTTGTATTTTTTTTGCAAATCAACAAGTTTTGTTACAATATTTTTGGTATTTGTTCCTCATTTTTTCATATTTTGGGTAGATCTAGGGTTGGTATTCGTTCCTCATTTCTTTGTATTTGGTACAATATTTTGGGTATTTGTTCGTACCTGTTCGTATTTTTTTTTTTGCAAATCAACATGTTTTGTTTGGTATTTATTCTCTTGTGCTGAATATTTATTTTGCTTGGTATTTATTCTCTTGTGATGGGAAATAGGGTTTAAGGGTTAGGATTAGGGTTTAGTGGTTTATGGTAATGAGATTCACATTTCTGATTTTTTTAACACAGAATTTGGGTTTAATGTATTAGTTACTCAGAATTCTACATGTTAGTTTGTCACAGTTTCTGTTTAACAGGTTTCTATTGAGTTTCTGTGCAACGACACACATATTTCTGTAGTTTTTGTGAAGTTTCTGGGAGCTTTCTGTCAGGTTTTTGTGCAACGAAACGCTCATCTGACAGGTTTTCTGTGAGGTTTCTTTTCCTTCCCTTTCCTTTCTGCCACATCAGTTTCCTTCCCTTCCCTTCCATTCCCTTTCCTTTCCTTTCCTTTCCTTTCCTTTCCCGACGAGAGAACAGAGCATTAGTGAAACAAGGAAAAGGATTTATTGAGACAAGGTGTGCCAATACCAATCTTGGGTGCAGCAACAGCAAGAGGCAAATGCCTCCCCATCTTCTTAGCCAGGTACCCCCTCGTAGCCAACAAGAGTAGTCACAATACACTAAATAGGGGGTGTCCCGAATCAAAGAGGGGACCGGGTATATCATTTCCATGATAAAAATGCCCATGGATGAGGGTTTTGGGACACCCATTTTCGTTGGAAAAGCTACAGAGGAGAGGAAAATACAGAGAAAGAGTTGGGAAGGATGGGCCACCGTCATCATCTCCTTCTTCCATTTTCACCCCACCTCCCAGCTCCCATCCTCGGCAAACCATCGTCATCACCATCATCATCTTCACACAAATTTGTGAAACCCTCTTCATTAAACCCTACCATAGGCCACTGAATCCGACCCTCTTCTTCGACCCCGCCACTATCTCTACGTCAGCCTTTACCTCCACCTTCTTTTACCTTTGCCATCACCACGAACCCACTTCATTTCTCTTCCCTTTACAACCAAAATCCGATCCCAACATACCTAGTACCCCTATCTCCATCTCCACCATCGGCCGTCGGGTACCCACAATTCACATCTCTGATAAGGAGGAGTTGCCAATTCCGAGCTCCATTGCCGGCAAAGGCGATCCGGGGTCACCCCTACTTGGTAATCTCTTTCTTTGCCCTTTAATTTCCTTGTTAAAATCTTTTGAGTTTTGGTTAAATGGCATAAACTCAGCTTGCTTGTTTAATCGATTTGCCATTTGAATATAAGCATTGCCTACTTCCCATGAGAGCATCAAATTAATTTGTTTCCCAGTTGAAATTATCTTTACTTGAAATTTGTTTCAAAGTTTTGCTCTCATAAGAACTTTAATCCAGCTTAAACAGAATTCAAGACAAAGTCATTGTTAACTCTCCATTACAGTAGGGCATTTGAATTATTTGAAGAATGTTTTTTAAAGAAGACATGGCCTGCGACATTCATGCCTTTCTCGAATTCCTATCTTATTCGAACCTTGGAGTTCATAGATTTCAGCACAATGTTCTGCATCTCATGGTTCATTGCTGTCATATGAGGACTTAGGCCTACTGAACATCTGCCCTCTCAATCATCACTCTCTACTTCGCGGTTATGAGTCTGCATTTTTTTAGTATTATCTCATCCTTGATTTGTTTTAATTGGCTCCTTTAGTTAGCATCTCATTTCTGGTTTGCGTTTCCTTTCATTATGTAATAATAAGAAGCAGGTTTGAGGTGATTATTGAAACAGGGTAGTATTTCAGAATGTGAAATCGTTTGGCTTTCGTTGTGTCTAGTATTTCAGAGAGATTGATTTCTAGGGAGGCTCCTAATTTTGATTTCTAATTTCTTTGGGTGCCTCTTTCGTGGATACTTTTGGGGACTTCGATTGTCATATGTTGATTTCTAATTCCTTAATCTCTCATCCCATGTCTATATAGTTAGAAGTTCCCTTCCAAATCTCCAAGGACTATTCGCTTATCTTCGTCAGATTTCCACTGGAACATGAAGAAAATATCTCCGGGCATTTCTTCAGACGGTTCAGCATTGGTGTCACAACTTCATCAGGGAGCTTGGGGACGGTTTGTCACACTACCTTTAATGCTCATCAACAAAGGTTCTAACGGCGATATAGGAGCTAATGGGGGGAGCCCCCTGATGGGGTTTCAGACTCCTAGGAGAGCATCCTCTTTGAAAACTACACAGATAAAAAGGCTCTTCAAAATTCCAAAAGTGCTATGTGTAACTGATTGTTTTATGTCTTATCCCTCACTCGAAATTCAGTCTCGACTGCGAAGATTTGCGGTTCCCTTTTGTTGAAGTCCCTTTTGTAATCAATCTCTTACTAAGATTTATTTGTATTTTTAATTTTGTAACTGATTTAGGTTTCTTCGAATATATGTCATGACCCTTTGTCATTTTTCTTCGAATGATTGAAGATCCATGAAGGTCTTGCTTATCTGGTACCCTTCTACACAGAAACTGGGTCCAAATCTGTTGTAGAAACTTTGTGACTTCTCCGTTGTTTCTCCAAAACCACTTTTGTATTAGAAGGAAACTATTTTGATTTTCTTGCCTTGGGAACTCCTTAAACGTCGAGAGATTGTTTTATATTCGGCCAGTACTCATCAAAGAGATGAAAACAAAATATAAGAAAACATATTTTTAATCCCAAAATAGTGACTGGATAAAACGAAGTTCACCCAGATGGAGATTGAGTGTGTTTAGTATGTATGATGAGTTGCTATAGTATGTTTGGAAATCAATTGTAAATTGAAATGAAACCCATTTGATTTCTTCAAATAGGAACTCCTGAAGAATTGTTTATGCTCAATAGGAGGTTCTAGAAAAAGGGAAAAAAAGATACATAGAAAAAAACAAAATCATATTTTTAACCCCTAAAGCATGTTTATTGATAAGATAAAGTTGACTCAGATAGAGATAATAATTTTTCTCGGTAATTAGCCACTAAAATGGTTTTTTTCGTCTTACATTGATGGCAAATCTAAGATGATTCACTGCATTGTGTCACAGAAACCCAAGGTCAGTCTCCTTGGTGCAATATTCGTGAAAGATCAGTGAAGGAAAATGAGCATTGTGCCCAAGGAGACGATTGAGGTCATTGCACAGAGCATTGGCATTAACAACTTATCCCCAGATGTTGCACTTGCTCTTGCTCCTGATGTGGAGTATCGCATTCGAGAGATCATGCAGGTAATCGGATTTCCGTAATATCATCATAGTAAATTTTGATCCTTGAGTAATCTGCAATATACTGGAATTTGTAGTCGCTATTTTTCACGCTTCTTCCTGGTAAGGATTTTAGAATGCAGTTTTGTTTCATGTTTCCTGTTCACTATTGTAGTGTTTATTCGTCCATACATATTTGTTCATTAACAGCTTTAGTCACATTTTAGTACCATTCATTTTGGTAAGTCCAGTTGTAATAGTTCCTGTAACTATTGACCATAATGCACTTCCCATATAAAAAAATCTAGTGTGGAATATCAACTTACCACATTGCTTATATGTTCTGCAGCCTTCCACTTCTTGATCTTCCTCTACTTTTTTTCTGGCACAGCTACTTACGTGCCCCACTCTAAATCTGCTATAGCTGCCACTGCCACTTTGTGTGATTATCAATTGAATGCTATTTCATACTAAATGGATACGTATAACGGCTTGCATGTACCATAATGACCGGAGACTATACCTTCAAATGCCGGTGTTGGTCTGCCTCGTTGGCGTTTCTGATGAAACAAAAAAAAAACTGACAAGAATCTTTTGTTTTGGCCATCTTTATTAAAAATTACTACCTATTTTATTTGCGAGCAATACATACCCCTATTTCATTTGGGAAGGATGCTAGGTCATTGGGCCTTTGAAAGTATTGAAATCCAGGCTAGAGGGCTTGGATACCTGTTGCCTATCTCACCCGGCACTTGGAAGGGTGAGCCTTTGCTTTTTGGATCGTCTTCTGCCCAATGTGGTACCCTCCCGTTTTTAGGTTCCCATCCCATTGGGTTTACCTTGTTCACAGGTTGACCCCTTGACAACAAGAAAAGCCATTCTTGTGCTATACTCTGGTGATTTTTTGCCCACCAAGGCACACAAACTTCCATCTTGTCCCAGATCACATTCCGTGAATCGAGAAGGGCATCCAGCAATCTCTCTCATAGATGCGATGTGACTGTTTGGGATTATCTTTGTTTCTTGTAAGTTGGGATGCGTATCTTCTTATTTGAAACTGAACCGATTAAAAAACAAGAAGCAAATGTATAATATGTCTGGTCAAATTCTGCAGTTCTCATTGTGGAAGACCAGATGCTGCTGCTGACTGTAGTTTCTTCTTTTTTTGGCTTTTTATATATTTTGGTGCAGAAGGTTGCTTGAATAGAGTTGGCTTTTTATATCTTTGATTGTTTTAGTTGCTGCATATGATTCTGATACAAATTCTCAAGCCAAACTAACACAGTGGATCATTGACACGTACTGGATGAAGGAGAAGGAAGAAGCAAATATTGGTGCTATTGGGAGGGAGAACGTTGATGTCATCATAAAAAAAACGATTATGATTTTTTTTCCTAGATTTGTTGAGGTTTTTAAGTTAGGTTAGAGAAGCTCTTAGTATAACTATCCTTACAACTTGCAATCCCAAGGAATTGAATCTGATCAGGATTTGGGAGGGAAATTCAATAGAAGGCCTGATTTCCAGGCTGGATCGACATGGTTGAGGAGAAATCCGAGCAAGGTTAGGAGTTTGGAGATTAAATAGGAGTGTTAAGGGGTTGCTTTCTAGTTATGAGTAGAAATCAGGGTTACCACATGAATTTAGGGGCCGTTTGGATCAAGGTTACCTGGAACGCGGTTCGTTCCGGTATGCAGTACGGGAACGAGTACGGGGTACGATGGTAGCCTGGTACGTGGTACGATGAAAGTAGGCTAAGTCGGTTGGCTATTTTAGCTCGCGGGTCGATTTGGAGCACAACTCTGGGTCGCTCTTGTACTCTATATATATAATTTCATATATTTTTTACAAGAATATCATTTTATAGTCCATACTACATACATTTAATAAACAAAACCAAAAACCTCATGTATGCCATTCATATATATTCAAAATGAAAATTCCAGTTCCAATCCAATCCATAATATATAAAATTTGAAGATCTCTAAATATCACTAAATTAAATACCAACATATATTGCATTCTCAATCTTAACTGAAAGCAAGCAGAAAATAACTGCCTGGTTATGAAATAAGAACATAAAAATATGAACAAACTAATAAACTATTGTGTAACTCTGTTTTCTTAGTCCACCTAAGTGTTCTCTCTCTATGCATTGCTCCCTTTCTCCGGGGTCGCCATTTTTGGTGATCCGGGTCGCAAACGACCCACGTTTCGGGTCAGCGTCCCCGGATCGTGGGTTGGAGGGTGGGAGGGCGATCCCGGTAACTTTGGTTTGGATACGCGGATTTTAGAATCTTGGATTTCCTCCAAATCGTAGTTGGGAGACGAGAGAAGAGGAGACCATCCGTCGTTTTCTGTTTTCTAGCCCTTCTTTTCGTTAGCAAGAAAGCAGGAGATCATCCCATGTTTCCAGGTTTTAGAAATATCAGGATGTGTGAGAGATTTCTAAAACCTAGATTTCTTATTTAAAATCCAAGATTCTAAAGAGAAGTGAAGCAATCACTCTCCTTCTTCTCTCATCTCCCAACTATGATTTTGAGGAAACTTAAGATTCTAAAATCTGCGTATCCAGACGGCCCCTTAATGTTTTTTGTTAATTTCATGTTAGGAGTTTATCTTTAGTAGTTGCAGTCCAAGTGGATGCAAGGAGATTCATTAGGGTTAGATTTGAAGTTTGTTTCAGGGTGGGGTGTGAGAGGAAGTTGATGTAGTGTGAGATCTATATGTATGCACTGCCAATCAATGTACGAAATAGGGTTTTTTTTATGTGTTACTGTAGATCAAATTTGTTTGCATTATTTCCCTTTGAAAATTTATATGGTAATCAGTTCCGTACCCAACAGCTAAAGTGTGCCACATGTACCAAAAAATATCCTTTTGGCAAGTTCCCGATTAAGTTGGACTGAGGGAAGTGGTTTGTCAGTCTCTCGTGATGTTGTGGCAATAACTGATTTGCTCGGCTTCCTGCCTGGTCATAAAACCAGTTTCCCTAGCACAACTCTTTCCTTTTATTTAAGCTATTCCCCTCTTTTACTGATTTTATGATCTGATTTGATTATGGGCAATAAGCCAAATGGTAGCTAAACTGCAATATGAAGTTTACCATTGTGTTGGCAGTATCAATTTCTTTGGAATGTAGAGATCTTTTTTTTTTAAAAATAAAGAGAGAAAAATAATAGAAAGTAAAAGCTGTTGGCAAACTTGAACTAGAGAAGTAGATGGCTAGATGTTAACATCCAAGTAGTATCATGAAGGGCTACATCCGATACATCAATGTTGTAGTGCCAATGTCTGTATGGTTGTTTTTGTTTGCAAAACTAGTAATTTTAATGGTTCACAATAATATTGATGGTCCTTGTGGATGCATAGTATTCCTCCAGAATTTTATGCTTTTTAGCCCTTCGTTTTATTTCTGGATGGCATTCATATGCCCCCTCATACTACTTCTAGCTGCTTGTGTTAAGTGGTAACTTAGCCCGTCTTTTAGAAAATGGTATGCCCCTGTGAATGTCTGGGCCAGCATTGCACACAGGAATTGGTATTGCATCTTTACTAAGGGGCTGTTTGGATACGTGGATTTTAGAATGCAGGTTTTAGTTTGAAAGCGGTGTAGTATTCTGGATTTGACAATCCATTATCCTGGATTTAAAGTAAGAAATTGAGGTTTTAGAAATCTCTCCCCCATCTTGAGATTTCTAAAACCCGGAAACACGGGACGATCTCCTACTCTCTCGCTCGACGGAAAGAAGGGCGAGAAATTAGAAAACGACGGACGGTCTCCTTCTCTCATCTCCAATCCAGGATTTTGAGGAAATCCAAGATTCTAAAATCCGCATATCCAAACGGGCCCCTAAATGTCTGGCTCTATGTATCTTTTGTGACTGCATAATTGCATTATTAATGCTTTAGTTGTCTTCAACGAATGTACATTGTTGTTTAAGTTATGGGTGTGCATCATAAGTTGCAAAAAAGTGCTCTAAAGAAACATGGTTCTTGGATTCTACTTTTTATTTATTTCACTGTGGCATGGTTACCTTGACAATTTTTTACTGTCAAGGTGCTCAATCAGCTGATTAGATGATGTCGTAGTATGAGATGAAGCTCCATGCAATTTGGTCGAAAAATTTATCGCAATTTGTATCTTGTTAATTTTTTACTGTCAAGGCGCTCTATCAGCTGATTAGATGATGTCGTAGTATGAGATGAAGCTCCATTCAATTTGGTAGAAAAATTTATCGCAATTTGTAACTTGTTATCATATTCGTAGATTACAAGCACAAACTCGTATATTGGTGTTTGTGCTGTTATATTCAAATTAAACTTAGACCGGCATTTAATTATGTATTAAGAAACCATATTTTTCCTCTGAGGTCCCTAATGGACATGCTGACCCATTCTGAAACTGCAGGAAGCTATCAAGTGTATGCGCCACTCAAAGCGAACTATTTTGACTGCAGATGATGTAGATAGTGCACTTAACTTAAGAAATGTGGAGGTACCTTTTACTACTGATGTATTAACAGTTAAAGACTATTTGATTTTGGGCTGATGTGATTTATTATTTCTTGTCTGTTCACTTTCTTGTCCTGGGGTTGAGTGATTACTCCCTTTTTCTTTCTTCCTTAGACGATCTTACAGCTTATATACTTTTGTTCACTTTTGGTTGATTTGGCATTGTGTTATATTTTTCTTTTGAAATAGCTAATAAGTTTTCCTTTGGCTCATCATTTTTCTTCTTCCATGGTAGATTCTCTATAATTCAGTTCCTCATATAGAGAAGTACTTTTGCCTCAGGTTATAATTCATTTTTGTAAAATCTAGTTTACTACAGCTTGATTGTTCTGAAGTAGTCAAGGTATTTTAATATTTAAATTGGTTGCTGAGATATTTTAAATTGCTTGCTCAGATGAACAAAGTGTTGTGAGAGTAAATGATTGTTATTTTCCCAAGATTTGTTTTTGTTAGAAATGTTTTTCTTGCAATCCAAACATGGCCTCAAATACGGCTGCACATTTTCTGTGCTTTGAGTTAGGCTGTTGTGGATATTGTCGTGGGAATGTCCAATCCAGATTGTTGTGAATTGAAATATTTTTTGCAGCCATTTAGTGTTTTGGTCTTAAAGACAAGCAGAATCTTGGAGGGAAGTTTGAGGCAGGATTGGTTGTTCTTGCCTTCTCGGTGTTGCGAATTGTGATAGATCTGGTGAAGGGTGCTCTTTGTCCTTGTGATTTCTTTTTCAAGAGTGATATTTTGTATCTTGTTACATGGAACCTTCCCTCTTGGAATTCAATGGCAGCTGTAAAAGCACTCCCAGAAGACAAGATATTAACATGATGTTTTGGAGCTTTTGAGGTACATATGTCCAATAGGGCCGGTGATGTTACTAAAATATAATTAAAGCTTTGACACAGGGTTTGCAAACTACGAATTTGCAAATACTTGTATCCTTTTGGTCTGTGATTTTTAGGTTGTAGGTGACTCAGAGTATCATTCAACTGATGAAACTAAGCAACTCCTTTTGGGTGCTAGGAAGCATTTTTGAAGTAATTTTCAACATCTTGGTAGATGGGATCCTTTCTCTGTACATATTAATTGGAAAGTAATTTTGTGGCTGATAAGTAAGGTAATCATTGAGTTTCTTATCTGGGATTGAGAAGGAGTCAAGTATAGATGTATTTATATTATTCTCATTTGAGAAGGAAGAATCGTGGAATGAGATCATCCTGAGAAGAGTTGCAAGGAATGCAGTTCTCTAATAGGTCAGTCGTCTGGAAGGGAGAGTTGCAAGAAACCAACTCTATTTTGTAATTAAGCTGCGAAATGGCTTCACGCAAAATTGCCTAGGAAATCCCCTATATATGGTTTGTGATATGAGGAAATGGTTTGTGAGCAGCTACTCAGATAAGCTTATCTGAGCAGAGCTCACAAACCATAGGGAGGACCACATTTTTGGGGGATCCAAAGCATTCATTTGGAAGGCCCTTCCATGGATAGGGTGTGTTCCAAAAATCAGCCCTATAGGATCATCCTAACCCAATCAAAGGTGGAGGGGAAAATGGGCAGACACTGTGTGTCCATGTTTCTGCCCTCTTGTCCCCTCCACAAATGGCAGGGTTAGGATGATCCTATAGGGCTGATTTTTGGTACACACCCTATCCATGGAAGGGCCTTCCAAATGAATGCTTTGGATCCCCGCAAAACCCCCCCCCCCCCACCTCGCTCACAAACCATTTCCTCTCTCTCTATATATATGTATGTATTGTCTTAGCTTCTCAAAAGAGCAAGAAACAAAGGAAATATAAGCAATTCATGGTGATGAGAGTAGTGCGCTGAATATTAGATGACTTGGATGTTTATTTTACCACAGATCTGAAATTATGGATACTTCTCATGTTGGTACCATTTTAAATTTCTTCCTATTCTTTAGGGAACATATGTGAACCATGCGGGGAGTTGGAGATCGGGTGGTTTCTTTTCCAAAAGGAAGCGTGGTAGTTTCTTATGCATAAATGAAGGCTCTATTAGAAATTGATTTTCTGATTCCCAGATGCTTCCATGACACCACATTATCCATGCATATGCACGAGTAGTTACATACATGCACCAGTGGATTTGATCTGATGTCTCCACTTTTAACATGCTATAGTGAAAATCCAACAATCACACTTTAATGCTCTATAATTTCTTCAAATATTCACATGTTTGATAGGATACTCTAGCTTGGTCAGTTTTTGGAACATATGTTTTTTATTCTTGTTTGGGCATCATTTCCATTTGAAACTGTAGAACAATTAAAACTAATAATATTAGAAAATGTCAACAATAACCTTATAATAAATATGTGTACGGGGATACTAAAGTACTGTTCAGGTCTCTTGGTTTGGCTTCTCTCATTCACGATAGTGTTGTCTATTGTAGCTCGTAGCAGTGTCTGCCCAACCTCTTCATTTGATCCCTATATTTTTCTCTTTTATTTGCTGTGTCATTTTCGTATTCATTTTTCATTGACACGCCATTTCTGCCTTTTACTTGTTGGATACATATTTTACCTTGATATTATTGCGGCCTTCAATTCCCGTTATTAAACAGGTGGCTCATTAAGTACAGCTGAACTATGCAAAATTGATTTGATAGAGATAAATTTCTTCTTGTTCAAGAAATTTGGAGTTTTTCCTTTGATGGTGAGAATTTTTTATTCCCTTGCTAAGATTGTGGTTGTTTTCGATCTTTTGAAACTTCTTGAAAATGCCTTCTGTTTCGAGTGTTCTTATGTTATGGCACGATATTGTTTAATTAACACGGGATAACTATTAGACTTTAGGTTTTGCTTAGAACTTGCACTTTATTATTTGAATACTTGCACATGTTGATCACACACAAAAATTTTCTTCTTTGGCAAGGTTTTGTGAGAACATGTACCGCATACCCCTGTATTTACGGAGTTTTGCTTTGATTCCTTTTATATTTGGTGGTTTTTTATTGATTTTTTCTGAAAGAATTTCACTGCAGGATTTTCATTTGCTTATGAATTCTAATGGTTTTGCTTCAGCCAATTTATGGGTTTGCCTCTGGAGATCCTTTGCGTTTCAAAAGGGCGGTCGGCCATAAAGATTTATTCTATGTTGATGACAAAGAAGTCGATTTTAAAGATGTAAGATTTACTCATTATACTTTCACTTGTTTTCTTCAATTTATTATCTAAACTCCATACATTTACCTCTACTTGTGCTTTGCAGGTGATTGAAGCACCTCTACCAAAAGCACCACTTGATACTTCAGTTGTAGTTCACTGGCTAGCTATCGAAGGAGTACAGCCTGCCATTCCAGAAAATGCTCCAGTAGAAGGTCCAATACATTTAAAATGTAGCTTATTTTCTTAATTCCATAAATCATAATTTATCTTTCGCAGTCATAGTTTATTAAAAACTATGACTGCCAAACCTACTGTTGCAACCATCCTGTTTAGGGCATCAAAGTAATTATAATATTATTTAAACGCTGTATTTGTTCGTATTCATCTACAAGTGATTGCAGATTTAGTGTATCTTGTCCCGTCCCTCTGTGGTGTATGTGACTGCCAAACCTTTGCAACCATCCCCGTTTAGGGCATCAAAGTAATTATAGTATTATTTAAACACTGTATTTGTTCGTATTCATCTACAAGTCATTGCAGATTTAGTGTATCTTGTCCCATCCCTTGTGGTATGCGATCGATGTTGACTCATACCTTTCTACATTCCTCCTTCCCAGCATTTAGGTTTTTGTTGGCAAAATTTGAACAGTTTGGATCAGTTTAAGAGAATTCTTACCTTTAACTATTTGTTCTATTTCAATTAGTGTCTTCTGAAATTTCTGGTTCCTAAGTCTTGGAACTTTGTGTGGCATGTATGGAGCAAATGCTACAGTGTTTTCCCCCCATTTTTGTTTTCTTTTAATGCCTTATATTACTCTTATCCTTAGGACCTGTTTATTTAATTCACTGTTGAAGTTTCAAGTCAATATTCCTTGCCTGGCATTAACCTTAAAATCATTTTCCTTTTCGTTATTAGCACTTGTCGCCCCTTCAGAGAACAAAAAGTCTGAACACAGCAAAGAGGATGGACTTCCTGTTGATATTAAACTACCCGTTAAGCATGTACTATCTAGAGAACTCCAGGTAAATATCATATGTTCTGTCTGATGTTCTAAAACTGTCTACCCTATTAATATTTCATTCTCTGACCTTGTTGCAATTGAACAACTTATTTTTATTTTTATTTTCTCTTTGATAAATATGGTTTTTATGATTGACTTTGCAGTTGTATTTTGATAAAATCACTGAGCTTACCGTAAGTAGGTCTGACTCAGTTCTATTTAAAGAAGCATTAGTGAGTTTGGCTACTGATTCCGGGCTTCATCCTTTAGTTCCTTATTTCACATACTTCGTTGCAGATGAGGTATGTATATGTTTGTGGCATGTATTTGAGGTTAAAAAATATCTCTATTTTGCTCATTTTGAGTTGTTTTTTATCAATTCAGGTTACTCGGAGTTTGAATGATTTCCTCCTCCTGTTTGCTCTGATGCGCGTTGTCCGCAGCCTTCTCCGGAATCCGCACATACACATCGAGCCATATGTAAGTTGTTTATTGTTGAACAGGAGATTATCTTTGCCGTATCTTAAATATTTTAGTATCTCATAATTAATTAATTTTCTCAACAGTTCACCTTTTTCTTTTCAAGTTCAAGAGATGGTCTATGTTTTGTTAATTTTATATGACCGTCATCTATTATTTCCTTTTTTTATTTCACGACAAATATAGAGAAGACTACTAAATATTCTCTTAAACATATGCAATGAGCAAAAGTCATGCTAACTTCTGCTTGACAACTCAAAACAACCTTAAGACGTTTTAGTTTTGTTACCTGTTACCTTACAAAAATGTGCACAAGACAAAAGAATCCCATGGCTTGGAATACGAAGGTTTTGGTTCTGCAAATGTAGCTGGGGCTTTTGGCTGGTCAAAACCCCCATAACAGGATTTTGGACCATAATTCAGGGAGTTTGGATTG
Organism: Tasmannia lanceolata; assembly: GCF_043159265.1. Lineage (NCBI taxonomy): Eukaryota > Viridiplantae > Streptophyta > Magnoliopsida > Canellales > Winteraceae > Tasmannia > Tasmannia lanceolata. The sequence goes on from NW_027518683.1 coordinate 11,754,810, forward strand.
CCCAAATCCCAAATAATAAGGGTGTTTTGGGTTGTCTGGGATCATATGAAAACGGGCCCTGATAGGCTTGCCACAATTCTGAATGAAGCAAAGGTTTCAGGCCACTAAAGTGTCCACAAATCAGAGCATTTTTGGCTGGCCTAAATCCCATAGCTATGGGGATCCATGCTAAACCCTTCAATCAGGGGCTTACATCTTTGCCTTGGTTGGAAATAGCAGAGTGAGCACCTTCCCCTTCTCTAAACCCATTAATCAGGGGATTAAATCTTTGCCTTGGTTGGAAATAGCAGAGTGAGCTTCTTTCGTTGCAGTTTTTATGTTTACTTTTCATTAGTGCTGCATTTGTTTGTTTGATTTTGTTGCAAATTGTTTCATGTTTTTGTTTGTTTAATGATGCCGATGTTTTCATGAGGTATTCCCATGTTTAATATTTTCTTTTTGTTTATCTAATGAGTTGTTTTTTTTTTCCTTCAGTTGCACCAATTGATGCCATCTGTAGTTACTTGCCTTGTTTCCAAAAGGTTGGGGAATAGCCTTGTGGACAACCACTGGGAGCTTAGAGACTTCACTGCAAACCTTGTGGCTTCAATATGCAAAAGGTGAGATCCTCTGGTACTATGTTTCCTGTCTTTCCTTTGCTCACTTTTTCCGATGACACCTTCATACTTCAAAGATAACTTGATAATCGAGCATAAATATGATACATGATTTACATTTTCAGTACTGAATCACACAAATGGTTAAACAAATCTGATCACACTGAAAAGGGTAAAATATTTTCGATATCACAGATGACACATATTAAATTGTTCACTACTTCGCGGTATAAACCATTTTATATTTGTGACTGTTATACATCACACACACATATTTTGAATGGCAGTACTTCATAATATGGCATTTTATTGCATGGTAATCCTGTGCAGAAGCAGAATAATGTATAATTATTGGCTTTTCTATTCTTTTTCCATATATAAGGTGCACTTGTTTTATCTAAATTTTATTAGCAATCATTGCCTAGAGGGATTGAAGTATGTGATATTTTGCAGATTTGGGCATGCATATGCGAATCTCCAGCCTCGCGTGACTAGAACTCTTCTTCATTGTTTTTTGAACCCTACGAAAGCATTGACCCAGCATTATGGTGCTATTCAAGGGCTTGCTGCTTTGGGAACTAAAGTGGTATCCTTTTTTTTTTCATGTTGAACATTTTCTGAAATTTATTGTCAGCTGTCACCTTTGTATTCCATCTGCCTATATTGTTTTCGAATGATTTATCCTTTGATTGATAGGTGCATCTACTAATACTGCCTAATCTGGAGGCATATCTGCAACTTATAGAACCAGAGATGTTACTTGAAAAGCAAAAGAATGAGATGAAAAGGCATGAAGCTTGGCTTGTTTATGGCGCCTTACTGGTTCGCCTCTTTCCCTTTCAATCTGCTCTTGTATTATTGTTGACGTGTTATATGTTGAAATGTTGGGTAGCCATTTACTCGGATGGTGTAATGGTTGACACTGGAAAATATTTTCCAGCGTGCTGCAGGACGGTGCTTGTATGATCGGATCAAGTTGTTTCCCGGATTGTTATCCCCGCCAACACGTGCTGTTTGGAGGACCAATGAAAGAGTTGTGACTACTATGCCTGGTAAGACCGTGTTGGAGTTCCCTTATTTCTTCAACAATGTTTGTTACCCATCTTTTTTTGGGCTTTTGTGGTCTGGTTATCAGATTATCCTCCTAGAGTTATTACCACCTCTGTCATCCCAGTTCCAGCCAATTTATTAGGATTAATTCCATAAGCTCTTGAAATCTTAAAGAACTGTGCCCCCTATATTTTCCAAAGAGCCATGACCCAAAGTGGGGCATCCTCATTATAGTATGATGAGGTTCACCTGCACTCCAATATATGGGTCCTCCTTTGATTGATCCTGTCTGTCCACATAGTGTGGGCCCTAACATGGTATCCACTTCAACACTTTTGATCTGATGGTTAGGATCATCCAACCGTTGCAGATTTTGATTCTGGAATCTGGACCATGGACCATAAGAAGTCTTGCCCAGCAAGTGGAGTGGTCGTGATTGATCAAAGGTTGGGCTCACCTTTGAGATAAAAGTGTGATCATATACAGCTTCTGGACTTATTCTTCTTTTGCTTACAAGCGGCTTGAACGGCATTTTCATAAACAAAACAGATAAATTTGGAAATTAACCAAACTATTCAGTCTCTATGTAATAAATATCCTTCATCTTTACTTTGTCGTTATGTACCAAATCAGAAAATTTTGGTCAAGCATGGCAAGAGTCATACTCAATGGAGGTTTTAAATTCTTACCCTTGTTTCTCCAAATAATGAAGGTAAACGCAAGTCGACCAATGATCTCTCCAAACAACAGCCCCCTCTCAAGAAGATAGCATCCGATGGCATGCTGGGCACCATTTCCATGCCGGCTGACCTGCAAGGTGTGGGAGATGTGTTTCAGGCCATCTCTGGGGAGTCCAACATGGGCCCATCCTCATCATCCGGCCAGGCATCCAGCGAGAGCATTTCCAGAAGAGACAAGGGTGGTGGTCCTGCACCAACGTCGAATTTGCTCTCTCAAGCTTGGAAGGAAGACATGGATGCCGGGCATCTGTTGGCGGCACTGTTTGAATTGTTTGGTGAAGCTATATTTTCCTTCATACCATCAACCCCTATGTCTTTCTTCTTGTAAATGAAGGTTGTTTTGTTAGTGAGATCAGTTGTGAGAGTAAAAAATAGTGTGAAGAGGAAAGTCAAGCCTGTACATTATCTGAGAAACATATTGAAGAGAATTTAGTTAAGATTGGATCTAATCAATGTGCAACATCAGTGTTTCTCAGATGTTTTTTAAGCTCCACCTTGGGCATGTCATTGGCTCAAGATTGCACCCATTGGACGGTCTGTTTGACACAAGCCTTGCCGATGCTGTGCACCATCTGGATTGGATGTCTTGGTTTCGTGATCTAAAATTCCTCATTTTAGGTTTCTAAAGGGTTGATTTTTGCGGGCCTCGATCATAATTTCATGCCAATGCTTCAATATTTTATTGTTAGCCTTCTGAAAAATAACAAGATATGAGTAATAATGAGGAAAATACTTCCAAAACGCAGATTTATGCTGGCTCTGTTTCTTTCGACATAAAAATGGACGTAAAAGTTGTTCTATGTTGTAAAAATGAACGTAAAACAAATTTTACATCCATTTTTATGTCCAAAGAGGTGGAGTCTTTGGAAATAAAAATAGGGAAATGATATCAGCACAACCTTATTTTGATATTTTCGAAGTTTTAGTGTTCAAAGAGCTGCCAAAAGGTTATTACATTTCCTAAAAAGCGAAGAAAAGACAACTGGGCTTGTGCAAATATCAAAGTAAGTGGTGCAACTGGGATTGCACTGATAGTAGTCTACACAGACAGAGCCCCTTGACGGGCAGTTGGCATTGGTGCAACTCGGGTCAATTTTGGGAATCCGGGTTGAGTTTTTACACATAGAAGAACAAAGTTGGGAAGGGATTTGGCATTGGTGCAACTCGGGTCAATTTTGGGAATCCGGGTTGAGTTTTTACACATAGAAGAACAAAGTTGGGAAGGGAAGAGGAATATCAGACCCTTTTTTTTACTGCTAAGCCACATTCCTACCCATGTCATATTTTTCCTAGGGAATTTTTACAACATCTGGTTTTTTGTGAACTTGAGAGGAGTGTTGTTATAAACCAAACTAGAACTTGAGCGTAGTAAAATCCTAGTATCAGATGAGATTTCTTAATTGGCAAGTGATGCTCGCATCACACGTAATACAAAGAGAGTAACGTATGTTATTCTTTCCAAAAGACATTGAAGAACAATGCCCGTGCTTTCACCATTCACCAATGACACTCAAAAAAGAATTAAAGAAACGGATTACTGCGAACGATACTAACATTTGCAATCAGGAAACGCATCATATTCCGATTCTCCCTTAAATGGAATGAAAAAAATAAAAATAAAAATTCCATTCTGACCGGGGCGGGTAATTGATTCCTAACACCCCCCACCCCCACCCCCACCCCCACCCCCACCCACTCCGGTGTCAATTCCACACTCCTTGATTATCTTCTTTTTTTTGAACCAAATGTCAGAATCAGGCAGAATTAAAATCAAATCCCAATTCCAGTGTCTGATTCTGAAAGCGGACCTTATTATGTTATTCCACCTATGTCTCTTAGTCACGATTCATTCAAATCTCTTATTGACCGGATTGGATTCGGAGTGTTCGTCGGATCCTACATCACAAGTCTCCGTCATAATCCATTTCAAATTGGACCGTCCATTGGAGTGTCCTAGTAGGTCATATTTACATTTCACATGGTTAAAATTCTCAAAAGAGGGCGAATGCAAACTTGATTAGTAGTTGCGAGGGTGAGCCTCAGCCCCAGGCTGCTGTAATGCAGTGAGTTAGGGACTTGGGGTGAAAGGTTAGAGAAGGATGATCACAGAGAGAGTGACTCGAGATCTGAGAGAGATGATTAAAAAAAAAATACTAAAAATGTGAATTGTTGGAAAAAATTCATGACTTATTTTTACTGAAAAACCCCTAAAATAATACTTAAAGTTATAAAAATTAGAGAATATTTTGGTAAAATTGAATAATAAATCAGTAATAATCGGATCCTACTATTGGGTCACTAAATGTGTCCACGGATGTTGAGTTTCAGATTCGGATGGTCCATCGGACGTCCATTGACACCCCATCTCTCCATTCTTCCAAGCGATTAACAGAAAAAGGTTAATTTAATAATTTTTTCATAATATTTTAATCAAGAAATATAAATGTAGGGGTGTCAACGGATCCACTTCGGCTCGGATCCACCTATGTCACAGTCACGATCCATTCAAATTCTTTATTGGTCGGGTCAGAGTTGGATTGTTCTTTGGATCCTACTTTCCACGTCATGATCACGATCCATTTTAAGTTGGACCGTCCATCGGAGTATCCTATTATGTCCCACTAGGCTAAGTAAACAATTATTTTTAAAAAAAAAGAGTTAGAATGGCAGTCCACTATTTGTGTGTCTCTATGCATTTTCTTCAACTAAATTAAAAATTTATCTATTTTTAATCTATGTGTATAATAATGCTTATAAACAATAAAACTAATCAAAATTACATACACAAATATAATATATAACTATTATCAAAGAATATGATGAATAAAGAACATAACCCCTCTCTCTCTTCCTTCGTAAAAGTATGAAATAAAACGACTGAAATGAGTGAAATCGCATTCCCATCCAATTCATTAAGTGATAAGAGAGGTTTTGACCAAAATACCCTTCATAGAACTGTTAGCATTAACAAAATTTGGAGGGTATTTTCGAAAATCATTTTAGACCGTGACTATCCAATGGGCATCTGTGGCGTGCCCATACCCAATCCGAAAATTTTAGGATCCTAGATTTGATAGGGGTGCAACTTAGGTCGGGTTGAACCCGAACCCGAACCCGATTTTTGGGCGGGTTGGGTTGACCAAATTCAGGTTGGGTTCGGGTCCGGGTTGGGATTTGGCAACCCGACCAAAATTCGAGTTGGGTTGGGTATCAGGCAACCCAACCCATCCTGTAACCCGACAAAGAGTAATACACGTTTTTTACTTTTTGTACTTTTGTAGCTTCTGACGTTTTGTTGTTCCTTTCTATCCTTGCAAATATAATAATAGATACTTATCAAAAACAAAAAGTAAAGGGCTAAAGTCACTAAAGTAAAAACCCTAACTTAGAAGAGATCTCAACCGCAAGATTGAAGCATGCAAAAATCGATTGATTGGATGATCTCAACCTTCTTTTTTCTAGACTAAACACCCGCATATCCTTGTGATTGTGATTGTCATGTTTTCCTCGTATCATTTGCAGTTATTTAATATGTGCATGTGTTCTAGTAGTGTTTTATTATTATTTTTCCTTTGGTTTTAAACTTGGGTGCCATTTCCCTTACTAAATATCTCATCTGAAATGTCTATACCCGACCCAACTTGGGAATTTGGGTTGGGTTGGGTTAGCCATCCCGGGTTGAAAGTTGGGTTGGGTTGGGTTAGGATTGGAGGTTAAGCTCCTCGGGTTGGGTTGGCCTCAACCCGACCCAAGTTGCACGCCTAAGATTTGATATAAATGAGGTGGATGGGCCAAGAAAAAAAGAAAAAAAATGGAGGGGTGGGAAGTGTGGAACCATCACATACCCATTTGGGGTTGACATTTATTTCCCTGAAGAGTCCTCTCATTAGCTGGGATCGACCCCAATCGAATCGAAATGGCGAAACCCTCAGACCAGATCTCGAGCAGAGGCACTATTACACACATCATATTTGACATGGACGGTCTCTTGCTTGGTATCTTCTCACATCACTTCTTCATACCTTCATACATTTCCTTTCTTTTTTACCTAGTGTTCCATTCTTATTGGATTTTTGTTCAACTTGATCTCTCTTTGTGTGATATGTGTTTGTATTCCTTCCATTTCCGGCCTAAATAAATGTATCCTGTAATTTATTTAGGCACTTGGATTCATTGTTGACATGGGTTTCTGAGAAAAATAAAACCTTAATTTATTAATTTATTTGTTTCTTGGAAGGAGTCTAGTCATACAGTTCAAATTTATTTATATTATTGTAGCACATTTTAGTGTATACTATTATGAACTGATATTTATATAGTAATATGTTCTCCTATAGGAAAATGATCTCTTGAATTTCTTTGCTTTGGTAATGACACTTTACACTTAATTAACCGCTATGTTTCTTTGGTTTATATTCTTTTTTCTTTTTGTATCTCATTTGCTAATTCAAGTGATAGTAGTTCTTATTATGTTCTTGGACTTGTACCATATATTCATTCAATAGAATTGTTACTCTCTTGTTGGGTTGCTTTTTCTGCAGACACAGAGGAGTTCTATACTCAGGTCCAAGAAACTATCCTTGCTAGATATGGCAAAAAATTTGATTGGTCTCTGAAGGCAAAAATGATGGGGAAGAAAGCAATTGAATCTGCTAAGGTGTTCGTCGATGAATCAGGACTTAATGGCATTCTTACGCCCGCTGAGTTTCTCGAAGATAGAGAGGAAATGCTACAGAGCTTATTTCCAACTAGTGAGCTCATGCCAGGTATTCCTTGTGATAGCAAAGGATATGTATTTCCATGTTTTTCTTCTTTACTGAACACCCTCTACATGTAAGTCATTTAGAAGCTCTGTTTGTGTTTGATGTGTGTCTATCTACTGCTGGAAGATGATGGAATTGCAAAAAGTGGGCAACTTTGTTCAAGTATAGCTCTGATAGGAAGATCATGAGTTTGCACTACATGCATATGATGTAATTGGAACATAAATGTTTAAATAAGGAATTCTTCACTAAAACATGGTTTGAATTGCCACCAAAACCGAGATGTTAACTACCAAAATGTTTCTGGTCCCATCCCCACTAAAATACACTCCGAAACCAAAATGCATAACGGAACCATAACTGTAAGTTTATTAGTGGTATACCATAACAATATGTTTTACATAGGGGTGCAACTCGGGTTGGGTTCAACCCGAAAAACGGTCGGGTTGGGTTGGTTGAGTTCGGGTCGGGTTCGGGTTTGGGTTGAGGGTTTGACAACCCGACCCGAGTGAAACCCGACATTTTTTTTTATGATCTTTTACTTTTTAAGCTTAAAACTCTGGTCAGGTTGGGTTCAGGTTGGAAATCGGGTCAGGTTCTGGTTGGAAAAATGGGTCCTTGGGTCGGGTCGGGTTGGCCTCAACCCGGCCCAATCCGACCTGAGTTGCACCCCTAGTTTTACATAATTATAATTATGTTAATTGCTTGTAAAATGTGGTTTATTATTCCGTATAAATATTTATATGAATTACATGCGAAATGTGATATATACTGAATTATCAAACATGCACGACAATGAACGTAGCTAGGTGTTCTATGTTGTCAAACCATTATGGATGGTTTTCTTGCTTATGTGATGGCTTCTAAGTATGTGTTTGTGATTATTCTAGTATTTCCTAAAGTTTCATCCTAAAATTCTATCATTTGCATATGTTTCCATACAGTTTCCACAAATTTATAGGATTTCTACTGAAATTTCCAACCGAAACCAAAACCAACATTTAAAACCTTGCACAATAGTATGTTCTTTTTTTTTTTTTGGGTTAAATATTGACAATGGACACGTTTATGAGTCCATAATATTTATTTGTTGTAATTGGGACATAATTGCTTCAATTAAGAAAGTGCTGGCTATGGATATTGCAAGCAGGGCTAACTATTATGGAATACTCTATTCCAAGTGGTCCATATTTTCATAAATCTCTAGGGATAGAAATCAGTACCCCTGAGGTCATTGGTGTTACACAAGCACAGATGCTAGATGTTTGTTTGGGTTTGACTTTTAAGGTTTTATGTCATCTTTTACCCTTAAAGGTCAGCTGATATAATAACAAATATTATCAACTCCAAAGGTATGCACACGAACTTACAAAATGCTTTCACAACCCCACCCAGACTCATGCTATTTAGATTATGTTCTCCAAGATAGGTTATCTATCCATAGTCTCAGTGAAGAAAGCACATAATGGATATGTGACTTGATGGAATTTTGTTTCGCATTGCATTGTGTACAATGTTCTCCACGAAGTGGTAGTCATCTTATGTTTTTTGGACACATGAAAGACTTCATTTTTCATTTCCATTATTACAATACCAACCATTGATGCAGCACAATATTGTTTTCTTTCTTTTGATTGGTATGATTGGTTGTGTCGAAACTTAATACGCTTTACATCTTTATGAACTCAATCCCATGAGATTTAGTGCACATCAGTCACTGATGGATGCAACTGCCACTAAGCTCCTAGGGACATGCATATTACCTAGAATATCCTTCATCCAAGCAACACTCTTGGTTATGGATGCCATACTCTCGTTTCAACCTCTTTGTGGAGTACCTTGCTTCTTTCTCTCTTAGAAAAAACGCAAATATACAACAATCACTGGGAAGAATGGATGAATGTCCAGTCATGCTTAATGGTCACTGGCATTTGCAGGAAAAATTAGAGTTTAAGGTAATCTGATGTACGCAACGAGTTTTCTAAGGAACACCCATCATTAAAGCCATCGAAAAGGATATTGTTGTTAATGTGAGTGCATGAGAAATATTTGCCTGAATCTGAGGAGGTGGTTCTGAATTATAGAAAGGTGTGAAATAGTGTCTTGGCATCCAAGGTAAGAATAGGTGATCGGACATAAGATGGCATGAGTCTGGGTGATCAGCCATGAAAGACTTCACCCAATCTTTATTTCATTGATATAGCCTCTACTCTTATTTTCTTCTAGAGTTCAAGTATTTAGGTGTTATCATCTCTCATCAAGGAATCTCATCAACCTGAACAAATAGGAGAGAAGTGTCCTTATAGGAAATCTTGATGAATTGGATGCCACTCTCTAGTAGATTTCTCAGCGTGGACTTGACATATTGCTGCTTGGAACTTGACGAATCATGCGTGTAGATGTATTTTTTTAGCCTATAAGTCCACGACCTTTGGGATGAAGAGCCCAATAGGAAAGCTGTATGTATACTTTTACATGATCCCTGTGAAGGAAGACATCCATGACTTCAGGTTGGAACATTACGAAAGCTGCATAATAGATACCTCTGATGGTTTTCATTTTAGAAACAAGAACAAAATCAATTCAACTGTTTAATCTCTCCCTTTCAACTAGACACGCTCTGTGTCTTCCCAAATTCTATTCGGCTTCATGTGAGGTAGAGATCCATTTAGACCCTTTTGACTAGGCCTGTCAATGGACCCTAGATGGTCCAACATGATAGATGCAATGAGATCTGTTGGATCCGAATCAGATTCGAATCGCATGGTCTAAAATCACATCGGATCGAGACCCATACTTTGTATACTCTGCTCAACTGTACCATTTCCAATTATGATATACACATATAGATAGTGCATACGTAGATATATACAAATATACATATGCATACATACACACAAATAACCCTCTGTATTTTGTGTACATGACTAAATTACGAAGAATATTTTTGTACAAAAATGAGTTAAAAAATCTCTTCATAAGTTTACTCCTGCATCAGCTCTCTCACTTCTTCCTCATAAAAATTCAAAACTTGGTCTTGAGTATCATTGTCGCCGTCTGATAAAGTACATTGTTTCAGTATGAGCTTTTTGTATTGGGATTTAGGACGGTCGTTTCAAAATGGATTGTGACCCAGACACTAAAAGTAGGATCCGAGGAATGTTACTTGTAAGATTTAGAAAAAGAACCTTGTGATGCAAAAGATTGAATTGGATTAACTCTTTGAGGTAAAAAAGGATTACTCATCTTTAATTCTCGAACTTGGCGGGGAAGGGTGCTCTTTTTACTAATGCAACAAGGTATAGTTCTTCGGATATTAAGAAATTAGATGTCACTTGGAGTTGATCCCTTCTGGTTTGCTCAATGTAAGAGACATGTTCATCTCTCGTCGAGATAAGAATTTAGGAGCAATAGCAGAAGTCAAGAGCGCATATACCAATCCATAATTGAACCAGGATTTAGTCTTCTTCTAATCAGTAAAAAATAAATGCTTAAAAGGTTGCAAGCCTCGAAACACGTGCTTATTTATTGTTGGGTATAATTGTTTTCATCTCTTTTCAGAAGCAAGTTAGTTCACAAACTTGCTACCAACAAAGGTAGGACACAACTTGCCTTTTGCAAAATCAGGTTGGTTTACAAAGCATAAACAATTGAACACTATAAGGTCATTATATGAAGGAACACTACCTTGAATAACGTCATGAAAATATTGATTGCATGAGCTGCTGCTGTTTGCTTGATAAAGAATAAACAATTAAGACAATGCCTTCCTGTAACCTTAAGCAAAATGTACTTTCTACCTTCTTTTAGCCACTATGCTTTAATAGGGTAAGAATATATTAGTATTGATGTAGAACTCTATTATGACGGATGGCGGAAGATTGGCAATGGCCACATTGTCGCTACCATAATTTTGGATGGCGGAATAGATGCAGAAGGTGTCCGCAATCCAGGTCGAATCTGACCCCCTCACCAAGTATATCTCGAGGAGGAGGAGGGGGGGGGGGGGGACCCACAGGGAGATTCAAGCATGATCAAGATAATAGATAAGGAGTATGGTTTTGCTCTCTCTGCCAATATCTTTACTTCAGATGGCGGGATAAATGTCACTGGTGCGCAATCTAGGTCAAATCTGACCCCCTCACCAAGTACATCTCGAGGGGGGGGGGGGGGGGGGGGGCACCCACAGGGAGATTCAAGCATGATCAAGATAATAGATCAAGAGTATGATTTTGCTCTCCCTGCCAATATCTTTACTTCAGATGGCGGAATAAATGTCGTTGGTGTCATCGGGCCAGAATTCCCCTAAAGTGGGTTCCTCGTGCTAGTTCATCCTCTAGGGTAGAACCCAATGGTGGTGAGGATGATCTTTGGCTTGATTCGGGCAAAATTTTCCGTCACAAAGTTCAGGGGTTCCATCTTTTTCTTTCTCGGGTAGGGAAGTGGATATGCGAATGGGCTCCCTAATGCTTCGTTTGGTTGCACAAAAGCTCGGTAGCCGTCGGAATTTGGTGCGGATTTGGCATGCCATTCCACGTTTGGTTGCCAAAATGCATTGGACTCCCTTTGATTCCCTTGGATTTCTCTCATGTACTAATTGCTTGTCTCTTTCTTGTCCCCTTCTTCCAAAAGTAAAGAATTATGGTTGAATTTTCTAAGGAATGATGTTCCCTCTCTCTTCCCTTTCTCTCCTCTCCCTATATTGGTAATGACACCTCCTACTTTTTCTCCTACTCTCCAAGATAATTCTAGGCAACCAAACACTACTACATAATTTTCGAGATAATTCTAGGCAAATCAAAATGCTGGTCTCCTCCCATTGACTTCCTATTCCACAACTCTCCGAGCCACTCCAAGCAACCAAACATAGCATACGAGTTTGCCTGATAGGGAAAAAGAAAAATCATAATGAGACCTTGCAGGAGCTCTGGAAATGGGCACAAGTGTCCTGGGAAATCCCATCCTTACATTGTCCCTCTATGTTGGCGAAGAATGAAGTTCTTTTTATGTTTGAAATAGAGTACAAGCATTACAAATCTTTGCTAAGGGATCTGAGGCCTTGGACAATCATTTGCTCTCCCTCTCATCATGGAAAAAGGAATTTATGCAGGGAGATGATGCTCATTGGGTTCACTTTTCTGGCATCTCATTGCACGCCTGGGCTGTTTCAACAGTGGAGGCGCTAGGGGGCCTTTTTAGTAAGGTTGTAGAAACCAAGATGGAAGCCAACCACCAGAATTTGTCTTGGCCAAAATTCTAGCTCCCCGCTGGCACTTCCTTAGTTCCTGCGTTAAGCTCAAAATTTTAGACCAGACCTATACCATTGGGGTTGAGCTTTCGAAGGAAAACCTCGATCCAGCTATCCCTGGATCGGGTTTTCGTTCGTCGGCGGAACGATCTCCGGCAAGTAAGAGGTGTTTGCCTAGTGAGCCATTGAGCCCCGTAGGGAATTCAAATTTTAAATCTATCAAATCAAATTTTCAGGTTGGGCTACCCAAGAAAGTCCCTATGGCTCGCCTCGAAAAAGGTGTGGTGGGACCTGAGGAAAGGAATCTAGATCATTCAGGTCTTCTGTTGGTAAGTCCCGAGATACCTAAACCTAAATACCCTACCTCTAGGCGGAAAATTGCTTGGTTGGATGCAACCTTCACGAATACCAAGACAGCTGGCCTACACCTAAGAGCCAGGAAAAGCTTTGACTATCGAGCCCTTGGCGGTTTCTATGATGGTTCAAATCCCCTGGCCAGGGGGCTAAAATCACAAGAAAATATCTTTATAAATTTATTGGAGAATACCTTGGCCTCAAGATCAGGATCAAGGAAGATAAACAGCAGATTGTTGAAGCTCCTAAAATCTTATTCCAAATCTGGTAGGATAGGTCCCATCTATAGCTAATTCAGTAGTTTTGGACCCTGGATGGTTGTAGGGTTTTGGTTTTTGGGGATGAGGGAGGTTACAGTGATTACAACGTATGTGGGTGCATCAATTAAACTTATCTCTTCTCGGTAGTTGGGAAGCTGGTCTTTCATCTCACGTATTTTCGGTCCTCTTTGTTCTAGCGCTCCCTCCTAGGAGCGGATATTTCAAAGCCTTGAGTTTGGTATTAAAAGGCACCCTCAACCTCATATTTTGAAGAGACTCTGAAGCCTCAAGAAAGACTTCATCTTCCAGGCTACCTTCAACGAAGGAGGAATGGCATGTCCTGATGATCCAGGAGAATCCTCTTCTTGCTCTGGAAGACAGCTATTCATTTTTTACACGGTCTGGAATACATTCAGGCTTGAGGCTCAAGTCGGGCCTTTCACTGGATATAGACTTTGTGAGATTATCTTGTTTAAAGACACCCATTCACTGTTGTACAGGCTCTCTTTCTTTAAGCTACTTGGGGTCGAAAAAAGGGTTGTGATGAGGCAAAAATGGGATGTGACTAGGCGGTGGGTATCCGGCTGGTGGAAGAAAAGCTTATGAGCAGAAGATCTCTGGGACTCCTGGACAAGATTCCGGAGGGTTTTCTTTTTTCCTGCCGGAGTCCCAGATCCAGCATTATATGGAGGAAGTTTTTTTGGGTTTGATGACTTGCTCAAAAGCACAAACTAAATGACTATATAGATGGTGATGACAAGTCTGTTTTGATGAATGCCTTTTGTCTCCCCAGTTTTTGAAAAGATGAGAACTGGACCTCAAGAAATAAAGGGTAGTAGATGAAGAATTTGATAGGGAAGTGAAATAGTTATTCGATAGGGTGGCAGCGTATGGAAGTCTTGACCTCACTGTATTGGTTGACCCTGAAGTTTTGCTTGGCTTGTTACTGGCCTAGGAGTATGCTCCTAGCCACCCTTAATTGATTCTATGTAATGCAAGTTGGGACCCCTAGTCCCCAATGTAATTTTTCATAGTATCAATGAAATTGTCATCTTTCAAAAAAAATGTAGACCTCCATTATCTAGAATAGAAGTTCAGATGTAAATTCTTCTTCTTTATCAAATGGCATTTTCTATTTTTATTGTTTTATTTCAGATTTTTTAGTCACATTGAAAAAAATGGAATGTATAGCAAAAACCTCAAAATTATGTTTCATTAGGTAGGTCATGTTCACTAGGAAAAATTATCAACAAATGGAATAAAGTAGGACTGACCAATATGAGGTAAAACAAGCATACCTAACAGATTAAACTCTGTCGATTCAAACAATTTGGGATGAGAACTCAACCAAGGTAAAAGAAAACTCGGGCAAGTCGATGTGTGACCCTAGAATTCTTTAAGCAGTGAAATTATCATTCCCATTGAGGTGAGTTTCCTCCTATTAAGTTATAACAAAGTGATGCATAAGAGGCCAAGTGACTTCCTTTCATAGTCGGACAATTGACTGAGGGGAGTTTCAAGTAGTAATAGATTTCTACTTGTTCCTTACCTCTAGTATTTACAATTCCCATTAGTATGGAAATTTAGGTTGTTCTCGTACGGTGGATATTTATTTTCATTTAATTGCTGTTATCATACGGAAAAGGGCAATAAAAACATCCAGATTCAGTGTCCTTTCTTCTTAATCCCTGTTCATATACAATTATAATACCAGCCTTAAAATATTATTAAAAACCAAACCATCTTGGATAAATGATGACGGCCAAACATACTCGTACATGAATGTGACTACAATATCCTATAGGATTTGTGTTTAATATGTTATGTATTTCAAAAACTATACTGTAACAATTGTCTAATGGAAGAGCATTGTGATTGTTGGTCATGGACTTGTATGTGTATGGGCTTGGATGTGAAGCATAAAATGCTTCTCAATCACTTTATGTGCCCTTGAATTTTTGTAAGAAACTATACTTGCATTCTTCTTCCCATCACTTTCCTTTTCATTGGATGGGTCTTACTATTCATTTTTCTTGATTTGAATTTATTTGTGGTGTGTTGGACTGAAATCTGGAAGTGTTTTGTGCTGATGAAACAAATGGCCACAAACTGGAAGTGACTGTTGGCCATTTCATTTTGCATAGCTGCATGGTTTATCATTTCTTGTAGTATTAAGTTTCCTTTTGAGTTTTCATCACTTTCTTGAGATTGGAATTTGAATGCAAATGCATTTTCATAATTTAGTGGAACTTTGTTTTCTTATAGGAGCCAGCCGTTTGATCAATCATCTTCATGCCAATGGAATACCCATGTGTGTGGCAACAGGGTAATGATAAAGGTTTTCTTTCATTTTGAGTTTGCATTTGAGTGTGTGTATTTTGTGCTTCTAATATGTGTGGATGCACACTTGGACTATATAAAACATCTAAATGTCACAAGAATTTCACTGACCTGAAGATTTATTTGGCAGTTCTCACAGACGACATTTTGAATTGAAAACTAAAAAACATGGGGATATTTTTTCAATGATGCATCATGTGGTCCTTGGTGATGATCCAGAAGTCAAACATGGCAAGCCATCTCCTGATATATTTCTTGCGGCCTCTAAAAGATTTGAGGTATCGATTTCCTTGATTGTTACAAAGAAAAAATTTGGTTCTTGCATTTTTTTTTGGGTTCATTGGCGGTTATTAGCTCATCTATAACAAGTATTTAAGTAATTGTTTCTTTATTGTTTTAACTATTTGGCTTTGACATTAATCTTGCATCTAACTACTTCTCACAAATTGTGATTGGTTTAGGACAACATTATTGATCCTGGTAGGATTCTAGTTTTTGAAGATGCGCCAGCAGGAGTTGCTGCAGCTAAGAATGCTGGAATGTAAGTAGCTTCTATCAAACAATATTTCTATAATACATACTAAAGCATGTTACCATTAAAAAAAATATATACTAAGCATGTTTCTTTCCGCTGTCATTTGCTTTTTTTTAGAGGAAATGTTTTTTTTTCCAGAAAATGCTTTCCCCTTGCAATTCACACATTATCCAAGATTAAACTCCACACCCCTTAGCTCGCTCACACACACACATATGTATGTATGTATATAGATGAAATTTACATAGGAAAAGAGAAAAAGAAATAATTCCTTTCCTTAGTATGGGAAATCATAAAAGTGTAAAACTAAATATGGGAAAACATAAAAAAACACATTTCAAAATACATTTAGGCTAACTTATAAAAATCCTAGATGGAGTCATGGGAAACCACAATAGTGAAGAAAAAGAGGGAGGGCACCCACCATTTAAAAAAAAAAAAAATTTGAGGAAGGGCACCCCTTTTGGTTTGAATTTTCAAGATGAAAGCCCAAAAATGCCCTTCACTTTCTTACTTTTCTCAACCTAGTCCATTCTTTGTAATTTTTCCAAAATTACCCTTATCTTTCTTAGATTCAAATCGATTTAGAACACCCTCTAGGCTATGGTGTCATTATCAAGGTTTTAAACTGCATCATAGGAAATACTTTGAGAATTGCAGTTTTGCTTTTTCCTACATTGAATCTCTATGACCAAAAATAGTCGAAAAGATTGCAACAATGTGTCCACCATATTAGAAAAGAACAGATGTTTTTAAGCATCTTCAAGAAGACTAAAGATAATGTCCAGAGGGAGTGTGAAGACCACCAGCTGCTCCTTGAAGATTCGACAGACAAATGAAAACTCGAAGGTCCTCTTGTTTTGTGTTTTTGGCAAGATAGGCTTGATGGGAGAATATCAAAGCATACGTTAATCCCAAACTTGTAAGTAATAACTTGTTAATAGCTTGTAGGACTCATTAACATCTGTATGAGTTAAAAACTGTAGCTTTTCTTACTGAAACTCGGGTAACTTCAGAATTGTTCTTGAATTTCCATATAACTTGGGTATCTGGTTTGGATCTTAAATTCATTGATCTCCATAGAATCCTATGGCCATATTGGCTTCAATATGAAATCAGAGTAGGGTTAGTAGCCTTTTCATTTTTTTTTCTGGTGAATAATGCAGCCCGAACTTTTTAAAGTTGAATATTGAGGAATGGGTATATAACACTCTGTATTTTTGCCAAATCAATGGTTTGTGCATATATAAAATACTTAAAACCCTGTTGTAAAGTGACTCAAATGCAAGAATGCCATCAGAACCAAACCATCACTGCATCGTGGATCGGGGAGTGCCCTTATTTCTGAGCACATCATTGCATGCTGCATGTGCTTCCTATTGATCACATCCTGGTTTTGATTGAATCACGCATTGTCTTGGAATTGACTATGGCGCCCTTCTCTTTCTTCTTTATGGGAAGGAAATTACGGAATTGCTCTTCATTTTTAGAATGGCCAGAATGCAGAACAGCTTGGCATTCTGTGATTTTTTTCAACACTCCTAATTTTTATTTGTTTTCCGTTCTTCTCCAAGAATTATTTGATAATCTTCTCCTTCTCTTTTATCCAGGTCAGTGGTTATGGTCCCAGATCCTAGGTTGGATAGCTCGCATCATGTAGCTGCTGACCAAGTTTTGAGTTCCCTGTTGGATTTCAATCCCAGCTTGTGGAGTTTGCCCCCATTCCAAGATGCTGGGATCTAAACAGTTGTTTCTACAGTAACTAAATGGATGTGTTCTTTGACAGGGTAAGTCCCAGTAAAAAAATCCTCCCCTTGATTTGGATTCACCGAAATGACAGTTTATTTAATTCTAATCTGGGCTATTCACATTATTCTCACACTTTTGATCTCAAGAGAAGAAATTTCTTTGACTAGTTTCAGTATTTCGTTGTGCTTCAGTAGAAAGTTTTTATTTAGTTCGCTTAATCAGCCAAAAGATTCAGTGTGTAACTGAAATTGAGGTTTCTTAGGATTCTGTTTCAGCAATTCATTTGTTTTACAAGATTCTGTTGAGTTTTGTGGTTAGAGGTTTCTTAGTCTTTCTTGAAGAAAGGGAGAAGGGAGCTTATATTTTTGGCACTTAAGATTGTGGCTTTTCATAACCATTGAGCTAGAGGCTCAATCCCTTAATAATAATGCTCTTTTCTTCATTTTACATTTAATTAGATATTAGGCTATTATAATTCCCCGGAAGCCTATCATCAGCCAATTCTACAAGTCTTTAACCAGTACCATTATCAAAACAAAGGAGTGTGAATATTATTTCATTTGAAAATTTTCATTATTGAGTGTGGGTTTGATTGCAAGAATCAGGAATTGGAATCTGCATGTCCATTCCAATTCCGATGGAATCAGAATACCATTTATTGGGCAGGAGACAGTTGATTTTTTTATTTTTATTTTGCAAACCTTGATCTCGTGGATGAGATATCCGTTTAGAATTAGGCCCCCGTTCGTTTGAGATTGTAATAACCGATTGTAAGCCCCAAAAGGAAACATAATTTTGAGTCCAATAATCCGTTTGGGGCTCACAATCGGTCGTAACAATCTCAAACGAACAAGACCGTAAAGGCACCCAAAGCATCGAATCTTAACTAATTAATTAATTACAGCCTAATATTTCGATAATTCTAGTACTCGAACTGTACACCAACGTGTACAATAACACGGTCATGGTTTTTTGACTTTCCTAATTCTCCTAATAATTTTTATTTGGAAATGGAATATAATATGCTTATACTAAGCTCTCTAATAACTAATCTCTGTGATGGGAATAAATATTATATGATACTAAAGAGTATTCCATAAGAAATGATATCCCACTTGCTTGTTTTGATAATGGCGCTCCTCTATTTATTTTATGCTCACAGTGAAATACAAAGAAGAACGCCTGCTAGGATGGTTAGTTGGCTACCCACATTCAACAGCTGAGCATACAATTCATTGAATATTAAGAATATCAGATTGGTGTTGTGTTTGAAGATCCAAAATAGGTTTACTGATAGTCTACATCAAGCAACCAACCAAAGCCCAAAGGTGAATTTACTTGTAGGTTCTGTGCACTCTGTTTCTTAGTTCGTTAGTAAAGCCTATTACAAATTACCCAAAAAGCTACCAACATGACATGATATTTTCACCCCTTTTTCCAGCTGTTTTTCTACCAACAGTCAATCTGTTTAGTGAAATGAGAAGTGGGAATATCATTTCCTAAAATAATGTAACGTGTAGTGTTAGGGTGCGACAGTGACAGCCGTTTCTTATGGAGGGCTGTGTTTGGTAAGAAAAAAATAAAAAATAAATAACAAAGTCACATTTTCTTCAAGGCATGACGTCAAACTAACCATTTTTTCTTCAAATGACCAAAATACCTTCTTATCTATTACAATACATTTCTTTTTCAAGCTTCACCTCGACCAAAGATACTATTCAGCAACCAATCTCATCGTTCATTTGGATATAATAGATGATCCCAGACGTTCAAGTATGATAGAGTAGGGAGATTTTTTTATATTTTTATTTTATGACGTAGGATGTCCCCACTCCCTTCGCGAATAGGACTAGTCCCTACGGATACACGCAACGACCCACTCACCATGTGTATCAGGTAAGTTGGGGGCGGGATTCGAGAGTAGAGAGACTTATATGCTCATGTATTTATCATCAAATATTAAATTTGTTGAAGGATTCAGTGGGAGACCGGTAGGAATTAGCTTGTCTACCAAAAAAAAAAAAACACATAGCGACAAAAAAATACAGGTTAAAAGAAAGGGCAATGGCCTATAAGAAGAAGAAAATGGTAAGAAAACAGTGCTTTAGCTACTTTTGGGCCCTTATCGTTAAAGATTTGTTCACCATGAGTCCAAGATCATACACGTATACTCGTGTATGTGGGAGTGTGGGACCCAATAATTGATCAAACCGATGAGTAATTGAGTAGTAAGGCAGATCCAAAATGGGCCCACTAGAAGAGTGGTCTCAATCATTTTAAGTATGTAGCATGTAGCCATGTAGGCCTGTAGGGTAGTTTACTAGTTTAATTTCCCGACATTTGTATTACGATTTACGAGAAGGTTGCTGGTTGCAGGCTATAGTGTCATTCAGGTCATTTTAAGCCATTTCGATGGGTCTTTCAGTAAGGTAAGAAAATTACAAATCCCAATAGAAAAGGTTTGGCCAAAAAACATAAAGAAATTAAAGAAGAAGGATAGCGTGAGGGTGATGTGAAAGAGTCTCACGTGTGGCTTGCCCAAGTAGTCCGGCACTCGAGATTCGAGAGCCTTCTAAAATAGCTTATTTTAATTTTCTAATTAATTAGGTTTTACGTGTGAGAGGAAAATGGATGAATGTTGGGTTCCGGAAAAACAACAGGGGGCATGGCTGACTTTCAAACACATGGGGTAGTATGAAAATTACGAGGGAGAGAACATGGGAGCGTGCTTCGTATGTGAGTTGCACCAACACTGCGTGAAACATATTGGCTGCCAAGGAACATGGATATCTTATGTTGGAATATTTGCAAATATTATTCCGTAATGTCTATTGAATCTCAATATTAGGGTTTCTAATGCTTTCACTTTCACCTCTAGATAAGAATAGTTTATTATTACTATCTTAAGGGGCATTTTAACATGGGCTTTGGCATGGTGGTCTGCCTGTTGTAAATTGTGGACTATTTCAAACTCGAGAATGTGTTCATATTAGGGCTGATCTCCATGGTGTTTATCTTTTATCATTGGATAGACTTTTTATCATCGATTGAGGCCGACCCAATTACAATTACAAAATTTTAGAACAACGGAATAATGTCATGATAAGCTCATTCAAGCTCGATAGCCAATCCCAATCAGAATTTCTTGCTTCTGCTATATCCTCCCTATCTTCTGATCGAGCTTCTGTAGGCCCCTTCATGTTAGGGTATTTTCAAAAATACAAAAAATAATAGTATTTCTCGATTTTTCAAGAAAAAAAAAATGTTAGTGTAGATTAGTAAGTATGTTGGTTTTCTATATTAAAGGTCAGCATTGTCTTTTATGTTATTTGTCTCATCTCAACCATTGTTGATACATCACATCCGATGGTTGAGAAAGGTGCTCCCAAAAGATTCACGAGATAAGTGTCCTCTCTTGTGGGTTGATCTCTACCATTGATGAGAAGACTCAACCAATGATGGAGAATGAGTCTTCCAAAACATTAACTACAAATAACTAATAACTACCTCTCATCATTTAAATAAAAATTTGAAAAGAAGAGATTAGATCACAAAATTTCAAATTCAAAGGTAAGTGGCTGGTGGTGGTGATTGAGAGAGAGAGAGAGAGAGAGAGAGAGAGAGAGACTCATCGATTGGATGGAAAAAAAGAAGAGATAGATTTGTCTTAAAAGACATATCTATTGTATGAAGGAGTGTATTAAAAGCAAGGTTTTAAATTTCGGTTTCGGAAAGCGTTTCCATCCTCACCAAAACGAAATTTCCGACGAAATCAACTCGAGTAATATTTTATCCCGTACCAAATTTCGACGAATATTAAATATTAAATCAAATTTAGATTTTTTAGTAATATTCCTTTTAGGGAAAATGAAATTTCGATCGGAATTTCGGTAGAAATTTTGTAACGTTTCGACTTTAGGTAATTTCGGTTTCGCTCTCAACCAAAATGCGAAATTTCGGATTTCGGTCCGAAATTTAAAACCTTGATTAAATGGCACACTTATTGGATGACAAAAATATCCTTTGGAAAATGAGATATGTAGAAATTGGTGGGAGAACTATTCTATCTCTATAAACATAGCAGTGTAAATTATTAAAAAAGAAGACAAAAATACTTTAAAAAAAAAGTATTCATTCTCCAACAATGTTCTGATTCTAATTGTGGGTTTTCTCCAATTCTCTCTCTTTTATTATTTTTAGGTGCTCTTGTTGACTTTATCCCATATCTGTATTATTATTTTTTACTTGTTTTTGGCAACTTGATTCATTTTGATTTTGACGGATTGTAGCTGTGATTAACAACCGTGTGTCGAGCATTGTATCATAGGGACAGAGATTCCAAGAGCCACTTGCATATGTTTTTCGTATATCATCCAATTGTGGAGGAATCTATTATCATAGAGACAATACCTTAAGTGGTGCGCCTTGCCCTTTAAATTTATTATTATTGAATTTTATTCATCTTATTCTCTATCATTTTTACATCCATTCACTGCTTTAGCCTATTTCTCCAACAATTTTAATACAGTAGAATTTCCAATTCCGATGGCAACAAGGGATACGATGCTTTCTACTGTTGAGTTCGAGAAATTGAACCGATTTGACGGTCAGTTCCTACTTCTATATTTCATTCCATATTCAGCATCTGTTTACTAGTTTGATCGTTCGTATCTCCGTAAATTGACTCTATATCAAACCAAAATTGTCCCACCAATTAAAGTCTTTAATTCTTCACCAAATGGTGGATATCGATGCAAGGAGACGATCATCAAACTTGGTCAAGTAGGAGACTAACCATATCAAATCGGCTTTGAGATACTTGGTAAGAACAAATTAGTAAGAAATTTTGATTGAATTGGACAAAAAGGCACGCATTTATTTTCGTATACGTCTCTTATAGTTTGCAATCATCTACATCCTTGATTCTCCTATATACATTCAACAGTGCAATTTGACTTGCACCACCAATTATTTGATTTTAATGATTACATGTTCAACTTTGGTTCTGTCAATTGGTGACTAACCTAAGTGCCATCATGCCTGCACATGTGGACACAAATTGACATATGATCTAACCAACAAAAAGGTTGGTGCGGTAGGAGGAAGACGATAATAAAATTTTGGATGTATATATTGACAATGAAATGAAAGAGAATGGGCATATAAATAGGAGTGCGAAAGGCACATCGGGAAAATAAGTGTTCTTTGAGATTATCAATCGAGTTGAATTGAAAGAGGTGATACAATGGCTTAGAGTTGATGGGTATTTCTATTATAGATTGATATATGCTTATGCATCTGTCATAATACAAATAATGAAGTTTGTATGAAAGAGTTAGTTAAGGAGGCACTTTCCCTAATGACAGGTCCGCACCCAAAAATCTATATAAAATAAACTTTCAAGGTTTCTTTTTCGGAGTGATATGATCTCAATAAGATTTGGATAGAACGGTTCTGATCTTATCTCCAAGACACTATTTCCCTCACAAATCATAATCTTCACAACTCCCGCAATTCATCTCTCACCCTCTTTACTTATCCCTAGATACCCATCCACACAAAATCCAATCAGTATTACACGATAAATCACAAAGCATTTAGTACACATCAAGCATCTTTTTTTTTTTCTCTCTCTTTTCGTCTGTCGGCTCCCTCAATATTAAAATTTTCATATGATGGACCTAACTGCATAAAGGTCGCATAGACCAAAATTACATTGATTTGATATTCTGGTTAACCCAACGAAAGTACTTCTAATCAATCCAATTGAAGTAAGTTTGCTCATTTTATGTACTTAGAGCCTTACTCATTCTTTTGATAATGCATTTATCGTCACCCAATTCCAAATATAATGATTAGTAATGTCAAATTAGTGATTTTTGGGCTATGGTCCATGTTAAAAGTTAGAATCATGTGCACCCAGTCACATGTTTCAAGTTCATGAGGGTTGATATTATATTTCTAATACAAAAAACTTACGTCATTCTTACGAACCCAATTACCCAATAGCCTTTTTGTAAAGCTAAAAGGACACACTGTGATGCACATTCGAGTGTGCCCACTCACCATAAAACAGGAAGCTATATAAAATTTCGTCAAGATTTTAGGGTAATAAGATATTCGTCCACTTTTCCTCCTTGGGACACCCGCTAACATATCCCAATTTATTATAGACTTGCTTCAAAGCTTACACTAAAAAGTTGGAAGAGGTGTAAATTAAAGTTATTCTTTATGGGGCTAATTTTGATTACGTGCAAGAACTGAACAAGCATAATAAAAGCTTTGAAGGACGCTTAATTACGTAAAAAGATCATGTTACCTACTAATTCAAGAAAAGAAGTGGAAAAGACAAAAGAAAAACAAATGAGGGTGGGGTCGTGAACCCACCGAGTCAAATATCCGAGCCGTTCGGCGACCGCAGCGCTGTCGTCTCCATACACACACCGCCACGGATTACAAGAAACCCTAACTTTTTCTTCACGCGTTTCATCTCCCTCCCCTAGAAAAAACCAAATACTACAAATACACACTACCAAGGATAAATTCATCCCCCTTTCCACTTTCAACCAAACATCCATGCTCCTTATTTCTAGCTACACAACCCTTCTTCATCTCTCTCAGTTTTTTGCTGCATAGTCAGTTTCTCTGTCTATTCCTGGCTACTGTTTGTTTTGATCGTTCTGCTCTGTCAGTTTGTGCTGGGTACATCCAAAATCAATTCTCTCTGTCTCTGCCTTTCTCTCTCTCTCTCATTTATTTTCTTTCCACTACTGAGATGCATATTTCATCTCTGATGCAACGGTAATCAATGCCATTAATGTCGTTGAAAGAGGTAAGCACAAGGTGAGGACTGTAGCAGACAAGAACCTGACCTTCCCGACATTTGTGCTTGGTTATTTATAACCACAAAAGAAAGCCAAAAAGAAACAACAACTACCGGGTTTTACTAAGAAGAAAGCAAAAACCATGAATGATTTCAAGAGCTACCAAGAAAGAAACACCATGAACGATCTCAAGACCACATTCCACTCACGGATGCTCAGTGCAATTCCATCCCCCTCTTCATTCCGTCACCGGAACCTTCTTAATTTTGCCGGAATCGATGATGAGTTGGCGTCTGCCGTACTCCCGCCGGTGACGGTGGTTCTCGAAGGCCGATCAATCTGCCACCGGATCTCTCTTCACAAGCACTCCAGTTACCAGAGCCTAGCTAGGGCTTTGCGTCAGATGTTTGTTGATATAAATGATGACGTGGAATTCCCGTCGGACACAGAACTCGATCTTTCTAATGCAGTCCCAGGCCACTTGGTCGCTTATGAAGACATGGAAGATGATCTCCTCCTAGCCGGAGATCTCAATTGGAAGTAAGTCATATAAACATGCGAAAATTCCTAATTTATGTATTTTATGGACTCGAGTTATATTGTTTCTTTTTTTTTCTCTTATTGGTTTAATTAACTATAATTTTGTTTTCTATATATTGGCAGAGATTTTGTACGTGTAGTGAAGAGAATACGAATACTCCCGGCGAAGGCGAATCAGCGGGTAGTTGGCAGGAGGCTGTAAAAGGTAGACTGAATTCAAGGAGGAGAGGAAAGAAAAGAAAAAAGTTGAACAATCTTCAAATATTGGGAAGTGTTGATTAGGGATTAATCCTGGCTTTATCATGAATAATCAAAAGTACAGGGTCTAAGTATTGTTGTTTCTCCTCTACAAGTCTTACCTTATAATAGTTAAAACTGAGATATTAGTACCTTTTTTTTTTTTTTTTTAGTTTTGCATTTTCTGGTGGGGAGGTAGGTTCATTAAATTGAAACTGATGGGTGGTCACGAGAAAGTGACGACATTTTATCAGACATTACAAAATCAATGACGTGGTAAGTAACAAGAAGCTGAAATTCAACCAAATTGACTATATGGGTTCTACTCTCAGCAATTTCATCTGTCTCTGAAGTCTGATCCCCTCATTTGTTGGATCTTACCATGATAAATCCTTGTAGAAGAGGATTCGCTGTCAATTTTCTAAAACTAAATGTTTCTAGTTGGTAATATTCTCTTGTTACGTCTCTTCAAGTTTTTCCCAGTTTTGTATTATAAGTTGATTCAGTCTAATGCATCAATTTCCTACAAAGATTTTAGTAACAACACTAGAGACCCCTTTAATACAAAGCTTTCTGTTTCTTTTGTGTTCAACGTATACTCTATAATGTGTTTACCATTTGAAGTGTTGACATTTAAGACAGCTTAAAATTATTCAACAAACTTTGATAATACATCAATCTCTACAGAAGCCAATGAAATTCCCATGTTTGAATTTATTAGCCCAGCATGATTAGTGTTACCAAAGTTCGTTGTAAAACCTAGGGCTGCAACTCGGGTCGGGCGGGTCGGGTCGGGTTTTTTTTCCGGAAAACCCACGATTCCCAAACCCGGCCCTACCCATGATAAATCTCGGGTCGGGTCGGGTTTTTTCATGTTGACGCAATTTTTTAAGGAAAATTCTTGTTTGGCAAGGCAACTCAACTCATAGAAGCAGAAATTACACTCACAATACACTTGAATCAAACAATGATGTAATTACACTCACATTACACTTGAATCAAACAATGTTGTAATTACAATCAAACAATGCTGAATCAAACACTTGAATCAACTCAACTCATAGAAGCAGAAATTACACTCACACGCAATAACAGTGGGTGCGTGGGTTTTCACTTTTAACTTTTAAC
Source organism: Tasmannia lanceolata (assembly GCF_043159265.1). Lineage (NCBI taxonomy): Eukaryota > Viridiplantae > Streptophyta > Magnoliopsida > Canellales > Winteraceae > Tasmannia > Tasmannia lanceolata. Next base: position 11,781,174 of record NW_027518683.1, read on the forward strand.
TAACAATAGAAAAAAATGTACATACTATAACTTATGTAACTCGGGTCAGGCCCCTTCAAACCCGGCTCGACCCGAGATTCATGCGGGCTTTTGAATGCTCGACCCGGCTCGACCCGAAACCCATGAAACCTGAACCCAACCCGAGCTATTTTCGGGTCGGGTCGATGCGGGTAGGGTAAAACCCGGCTCGACCCGAGATTCATGCGGGCTTTTGAATGCTCGACGAAACCCATGAAACCTGAACCCAACCCAGGCTATTTTCGGGTCGGGTCGATGCGGATAGGGTAAAACCCGGCTCGAGTTGCAGCCCTAGTAAAACCCCATTTGTCAATTTAGGCTATTTCAATCTTAATTGCACGCATTTGTTATGGTAAAATGAAATAAGAAATTTATCTCTTAATTTCATAAGTTTACACATTTGTTATTGTAAAATGAAATAAGAAAATTTGATATCCAGAAACCTTCACAGAAAAATGATTTAAATAGTCCATCTTACTACACTTCTTTGAAGTCAATGTAGTTTCTTCATACATAAGAGCCTAACTTTTCAAAATGATGAAGTATGAAACAAGTTAGGACTCCTAACAGGATCGTCTTGGATGAACTTGTAGCTAATTAAAGCGATATTGACAAAATACAAAGGTGGGATCCTTCATGTTTTTCCTCGGGTCCATTTGGAAGGACTAATTTCTAGAGTAAAAATAGAACTAGAAGTTACTCATTTTCTAAGTAGAGTAAAAGTAAATATCTACTTAACTTTCCCTTTCCTCCTAATTGTGGATATCATTTTCCACCTTTTTCAAAGGTTTCCTTAAACAGTTATTTCTAGGGAAACTTGGGGGAGAATATATGTCATTTTTTCTATTCTGGAGACGCTTGGTTGTCATGCACTGCTAAATCTATTTTCCTTTTCTACAAGGAATTCTCTAAATAGTAATTTTTTTTTTTTTTTTTTGAGTTTCCTCTTAAATCAAGAGAATAAGGAAAGGGAATTAACATATTTTTTACACTACTTTGTTTTTTTACCTATAGGGTCTCAAGGTGGCAAACGGGCCGTGCCGGCCCGCGGCCCGGCAAGGTACGGATAGCTACAATGACGCGTGCCATGCCGGACTTGGTTGGGCGGCCCGGCCAGCCACGCGAGCCCGGTTCCCCCCTTTATAACATGTATTTTTTTGAAAAACCCAAAAATACCCTCCAAAAGTTGTTTCAAACGGCTAGTTTGGGGGTATTTTCGTCCAAAACATATATTTTCAAAAAAAAAAAAAAAAACGGCTATTCGAGCCTCATTTGGTCGGGCCGCGCCAGCCCGGCACGGCACGGCACGTTTGCCACCTTGAATAGGGTCCTTTTTATATGTCGGTTAAGTGTGAGTAGGAGAAGAGTAGAATTATGTCATTTTACAAGTAAAAACAAAGTTGAAGAAAAAACAATGTTTAAAATGCTTCGTTTGGTTCCACAAAAGCTCGGTAGCCGTCGGAATTTGGTTTGGATTTGGCATGCCATTCCACGTTTGGTTGCCAAAATGCATTGGACTCCCATTGATTCCCTTGGATTTCTCTCATAATTGCTCGTCTCTTTCTTGTCCCCTTCTTTCAAAAGCAAAATAATTATGGTTGAATTTTCTAGGGAATGATGCTCTGTATCTCTCTCTTCTCTTTCCCTATATTGGTAGTGACACCTCATACTTTTTGTCCTACTCTCCGAGTATTTGCCGCATAACCAAACACTACTACATAATTTTCCAAGGTAATTCTAGGAAAATCAAAATGCTTGTCTCCTCTCTTTGACTTCCTATCCACTACTCTCCGAGCCACTCCAAGCAACCAAACGTAGCATTTCCTTTTCATTTGGGAGGAAACCCAAGCCATGGACGAGTAGAAAGAACAATTTTTATTTTCTTTTCTTTGTAAAACTTATTTTATTTTATTTTTATGAACAAGATCCCTGGTGATTTGTCGAGAAGGAACATTAATGCTATTTTCACCATTGAAACTGATAATTCCACTTGGAAAATTCCGTTTGCCAAGGCCTCTAGGATTCTTTAATTTGTGCAATTTTGAGTATGACCCACTTAAAGGGGCGGTGTGCCTTGCTAAATGAAGCATCATAGTTTAGAGCGGAACTTGTACTAAGATAGGGTTGGTCAATAAGCATATATATTTTCATGTTATTTGGTAGGGACCATCGCAGATGGCATATACATAACAGCTGTTTATGAAATGGCGTTTAATGTCATGTTTAATCAAGGGGAGATGATGTTTTCACTCCTCCATGCGCTCTCCTTATGATTTGACGTGAAAAGTAGGCAACTTTAACTCTTTCTGACGTCAAATCACGTTAAAAGAGGGGCGCGTGTGTAATGCAGGTGGTGAAAATATCATCGCCCTTAATCAAAATCTATGATGGGGTCCACAAATTAAGTGATTTCATGTGTGTGGGACCTATCAAGAGGGCTTTTCTTTCCTTTTGATACGATGAGGTTGGTCATTTCAATGGTCAGTGGCATTGGGTAAATAGTTTAGACGTAAATGGAGAATATGGTAAAGGTGTCCACGACTGACAGCGTTGTTACCGGATAGGTCATGTCAAACCTTCAAATCAGCCCAAAAAAACAAAAAAAAGGAACCTTCAAATCACCCTAATAATTAATAAATTTTTTCATTTATTGCGGCCTTCGGATGATGCGTGTTGCTGTTTCCTTCCATCTCATCCGTCCATCGCACGTGCAGGTTGCTTCAAAACTTGGAGACGACTTTGCCTTTTGTCGGCAATCCAGGTAGACGTGGGTCCCACCAAAATTCATACGTTCATGCTGCGCTAGTCAGTTTGATTTGGGAGGTGGGTCCCAAGTTCCCAACATCAACGAATACCCCATTCGGATGATCTGAACCATCGGATCATTAGCCAACACAAGGGATAGAAAATAGAGCAACAGTTTGGATTCAACGAAAGAAATATGCTGCTGAGTGCTGGAGTTGGGGAGATTTGATTAAGGGGCAAGACATGGGAGCCCACCAGATGATCGGATTGGATCATGGTTTAAGATGGATTTTTATTAGCAGATGTCCCTCATCAGATTGGAGGGTTAGGATCATCCTTCGGAGATGATTTTTAAGGGATGGAGTCCTTTTGTTTGGACCGTTGGATAATTGGGTCCTACCATTAGTCCAGGATCAATTCGAAGATCCTACAAGGTACATATACGTGCAATTCAGGCTGTTGTAGAATATCAATTTTAAAAGGGAACCATCTATTCTTCGATGGTATAGACGAATTTCTACAACCTCGAGGTAGTGGGCTCAATCCCAGGCTCCCAGCTTACCAACCAAAAAAAAAAAAAAGGTTCACTAGAGGAAGTGGACCCGGGTAGAAGAGGGGGCTAATATTCGAGTCGTTGATTTTTGTAAACGATTTCTTCCCAGGCATCGCATGTATCTTCTGCAAGTTATCTTCTATAAGATCAACGGTTCGATTGCACATAGATGCCATGATCTTTAACAAGATCAACAGTCTTGATTGCACATAGATGTCCTCGTGCGGGACCCAAAAATTGACCGTTGCCATTGGTTTTGCTAAACCTAAAATCAGCCTCATAGAAAACGAAAGCGTAGAAAGAGGGCAAAGCTTGTTGGACTTGCAGCTGGAGAGAGGCGGGGTTGTTTTTCGATCCGATGACGGTGAGTTTTCTTTATTCCTTAATATTTTCATTGATTTTCAGTTTGCTGCTTGGTAACTAGACTCAGAAATTCGGACATTGTTGTAGTTTCGGTTTTTAGGGATTTCCCTATCAGTGGTTTAGAAAATGGTTTTGAGATTCCGTGAGCTAGGGTTTATGAAATTCCCAATGTCTGAATGATCTCACTGCAGATCTAGACGGGGATGAACTTGGAACGCGTGCTTATTCGGTTTTAAAGTTTTTGTGTGGAAAAGTCTTCACTTCAGGATTTTTCTGTATTTTCTTGTTTCTCTTTCCCCAAATGGCTCACCCCAACCCTAATACAAAAAGTTCGGAATCTAGCTTTACTTATTTTATCAAGGTGTCAAGATGGAAGATCTTTAATGCTTATAATTTGAGACTAATGATGGGTTCTGAAACACTTGTATAAATTTATGAAAGCTGCTAGGACTTGTAATGATCTACCATGAGTTTAGCTTGATAGTCGTCAAACCCGGATGCTTTTTTCTCTTACCTCTCCAATCCATCGAGTGGTTATCTTACCCCACTGTCAAGATGTTATTAAATGCCACTAAGTTTCTAAACAACAGATTCCAGAAAACTTGTATAAAAAAACATGTAATGAGTATAAGAAAAACACCACATAAAGGAAGACATAGAAGATAATATAAATGTCGTACTACTAAATAAGCCAAATGATTGAAAGCACCACTTTGCAACTTTTGGAAGCTGTCCATCTCTATTTTCCTAATGCATGCACAATCAAACCAACTCATTAATAAATCTATAATTTAGCCGACACTTTGAATTTATTGCTGACACGACACGTGTGTCCACACGCGTCCACACTCCTTTCTACACTTTTAAATGTACTGCTAGAGGTGTCAAGACTTAATGTGAGCATGTCGACACATTTTTTGTACCGTGTCGAGTGTGGTATTATGTTTTATCATTGAATATTGTGTTTACTTCTTTTATTATAAACTCTTCTTTTATCTCTTCTTTAACTAATATTTGCTATTATATCCCATCCCCGAAACCTAAAACTCTAAACAAACTCTTATTACAGTTATATGTTCATTGTATCCTATTGGTCTACCTTTCTCGCTGCATATTGGGGACTGGAGAGAATATGTTAAATTGATGAATGCTTTATTATTTGATTATCTCAACATTGTTTTTTATTATAATTGATTAATTCCAGAATTTATTAGTTTGTGAAATGAATGCATATTTATATTGTTGTAAATTATGATAGTAACAAGTAATTCTCTAGAATAGATTATAGCTGATTAATCCTAAGAGAATGCTGAGTTGTATCACTTCTCCCTTGTACGTATCTGCAACAATATTGCTATCTGCCTTTCTGCGTAGGTTGGCACATGAGATGCTAGGCACCTGCATGTGCATCATTTCTATCACATGCCTATTTGACCATCAGTTAAGTAAAGTGAAAAGGTTAACTAGGGTGGCACACTGTTAATACAATTATGGTCTTATTCCAATAATTTTTCGCTGCAGGGTAACTTAAACTAAGTGCTTATTTGGATATGACGCTCCTTTCTTGTCATGTCATGTTGTCCTCCGTAACCTCATGTAACAGTTGCTTTTGTGCTCTTGTTTCATTTTATTATGCTGCCAGGATATTTCATCTCAGCATTATTAGAGCATTTTAATCAAGTGAAACTATCATTGCAAGTTGCCATTTAAAAAAAAAAAAAAACTATCATTGCAAGTTAGACCTAGTGTCCTGTGATAGATGAGTCTTTGTCTTTACTCTTTATTGGAGTTAGAATTTGCTTGCATTTCAGTTGATTTTTTTTTTTGAATGGCTGCATTGCAGTTGATGAGTGTGCGATTAATCTTATGGTCATGGGACTGTTCTTCTGTCTGTGATGATTTAGTTAAGTATGGTGAAGATGTTATTATGGTGCCTGAGTCACATGTGGAACGCAAATGACAAAACAGAAAGCTAAATGTAGTTTCTCCTGACAGGAAAATAACTAATATAGCCATCCTGTCTGTTCTTTAAAAAGAGATGAGATGCTGGCCTTCTGGAGTTTTCCTTGTAGTGGAAATAAAGGATTCTAGAAAAAAAGAGCATTGGAAATGCTTAAGCACAGAACATGGGTTTATGACTTTGTAGATTTACCTTTATAATTGTGCTGATTTGCATGGTGGTTGTTATTTTGAGACTGTTTATTTATGATGGAGTCACTGAATGGACATAAACTACGGAAGTTGGATGGAGTCACTGGATGGACATATTCCAGTCCTTTAGCCCATGCGGATGTAATAAATCCTGATGTTCAGGCTTTTCTAGATGTAATAAATCCTGATGTTCAGGCTTTTCTAGATGTAATTCGATTAGTCGAGATTTGCAACCTAGACCGTCTTATAGTTGAGGGTCACTTAACGTGATTAGATGGATGAGTTAGGAGCTTCACACCCCTGGACATGTGCTGTTGATGGTCGTTCGGTTACTTTCCAGCAAGTGTGGAGATCTATGAATAATGAGGCTAACCATTTAGCCTCATCCGGTAATTCCAGGATGGGATTGAAGCTATTTGATTTTCTTCCTCTTTGATTTTGGCTGTTTGTATATTTTAGTGTGCTCTTTGCTTATTTTCTTTTTTCTTTGGCTTGTACCGGTTCCCTTTGGGTTTGCCCTTTATTTAATGAAATGTTTGTCATTCAAAAAAAAATGATGCTGGCCTTCTGGAATTTTTTCTGGTAGAGGGTAAGAAAAAGGATCTAGCCTATAGTAAGAGCATTCCTATTGCGTGAGCACTGAAAGGAATGCACACATGCATCTAGATATTTGCTTCACATGTGCTTTTTCTTTAATTGCTATTATGCATCTATTTATTCATGACAACTGTGCAACTTTCATGTGTGTATGTGTTATATAAAACACAAATGCACAAAGTGATGCAGATTGTAGGCCCAATAAGAGGTATCTTTGCCCATTAGGACTTTTAAATATTTATTTTCATGTTATTTTATTTTCTAGGATTTATATGGGACTGATTCTGGGAAAAATAGGGGCTGCAAAGATAAGATGGGTTTAATTAGGGTTTTGGGTAAGGAATTGAAGAAAAGCTTGCTAATGGATGGTGATTGAAGAGGGAGGGTATAGGGACTGTAACACAAGGGAAAAGTGGCTGCTCACTGTTTGGGATGAAATCTCAAGTTGGAAAGCTGATTTTCAGGGCAGCTACCTGCCCTGAAAATCATCGTCTGATTAGAACTGTGATTAGCTAGGCACCAAAATTCTCTCTTTCAACTGATTTAGCATTTTAGCGTAGAGAGAGGACTTTCAGGTGAACGAAGCGACTTCAAGGACTGATCCAGGGGCTGATCTCAATCACAGATGGTTTTCTCAGATTTTCATTGAAAACTCAGACTTTAGCCGGAAGATATAGCCGAAAACTCTTGGATCTTTGGCTCTGATACCAAATTTGATGCAGGACCGGGAAGAGATATAGAAGAAGAGGGAAAAGAAAGAAGAATAGAGTAGAAGAAGAGAAGAGAGGGAAGAATAGAAGAAGAGGAGAGAAGAATATAGGAGGAAAGAATTCTGGGGGAGAAGCTCTCAATTCAATTAATCATCCAAAAAGTTCAAATCCCTAATACATGAGGCCTATTTATAGGCAAATAAATTCCATGGAAAATAAAAGCCCTAAAAATTGAAACATGGAAATAAAAATCCTAGAAACTAAAATAACATAGAAATAAATATTTAAAAGTCCTAATGGGCACAATCTGCATCACAAAGTGCATAGCTCCTTGTTTTCCACTCTGATATATTATTAGATTGCAACTTTAATACCTTATGGCTCTTTGGAGTTTTTGATGATAGTCATTTGATATTACAGACACCTGTTAACCCAAAACCTTTCTTAAACAACCTCACTGGGAAACCTGTCATTGTGAAGCTTAAGTGGGGAATGGAATACAAAGGTACGTGCTTTCACTTTTGAAAACTATCTTTAGTATAATTCATATTTTTGGAGATAATATCTGTGTTGGTATATCGACCGCTGTTACTTTTCTTGGGAAACTATAGATGTATCCTTCATTGATGTCACCTCCCATTGTTCTCTTCAGGTTATCTTGTTTCAGTTGATTCGTACATGAACTTGCAGGTACTATTCTGTTTTTCTTTCGTGCATTGAGAGAACTCATCCAAATTGTTGTATGTGCACTTTATCATATATAAGAACTTTAAATTAGCAAGCATTTTACTGGTTAGATCCTTTTTTTTTTGCAGCTGGCCAACACTGAAGAGTATATCGAAGGACAACACCAGGGAAATCTTGGAGAGATTCTCATAAGGTAAAATGTCTGACTGCAGAAGTACTTTTCATATTCACAAGTGACAAATACAACTTCTCATGGAGCAACCCCACAAACAGCCAACCCACAAAAGTGATAAGAAATGCTTTTTACACACAGGAAAAGACACCCTATGGTAGTGGTACAAAACCTTAATAAATCCTATTAGGTCCTAACAACATGAAAAGCCAAGGGGAGACTTCCAACATGTAGCAGGTGCCAAAAAATAAAAAGAAAAGAAAAGAAAGAAAGCCATTCAAAAAAAAAAAAAAAAAAAACATGTAGTGGGAAGTCTCGTATCATGTCTTCACTACGAAACAGTCTCCCACTTGAATATATGTTGAACATTCACTCGAAAGAATGCCAAACGGGTAACACCCACATGTTGCTTACCATCAAGCCCGATTTGAAACTTTACGCCCCATAAACTTCTCTCAATTAACATGATTTGTTAATGTATCAACCGGATTTGCACTGTCTACTGAATTTGCACAGTTTTTATTCTTTTGCAATAAAATTCGTACATCTACTACTACGTAACAAAGTGATATCAAACATATATGTGTTTGTCCGAGATTGAAATACATGGTTTCTTGCTAAATGCAATGCACTTTGACCATCTCAATAGATCTTCATCACCTTCTTCTTTGCTCTGAGCTCTCTAAGTAGCCGCAAGCAGGATAGCTTCTTTGCAAGCATGTGTAGTTGCCATATATTTTTCCATATATTTAGCTTATGTTGTAGAAAATGCCACAACCGACTGCAACATCTCTTACAAAATTGGAACAATACGGAGAAGAAAATGTCACAACCCAATTAACCACACTACTTACTATGGAGAAAACACATCTCGGGGTAGAACTTCTCTTCCTGCCACCAACAAAACTTGCATTAGAAAACGTTACTATAATGATTCATGCCACTATAATTGATAGCAACATAAGAAGTATCCCGTAGATATCAAAGGATCCACTTCACAACAGTCTACTGATCACGACCAAGATCCTTCATGTACTTGCTAACAACTCCCAATTCCCACTACTTGAGCAATGCACAATTTTCTGCACACTATGGAGAATATAAGGATCATTGCAACATATAAATATGATACTCGAGACATGTCTATCACTTCTATTTCAGTATTAAGTGATTGTTATAAAGACGAATGAGTGGGAAATAAAATACTCAATGGTTCAGCATTCCGCGTATTGGATCATCACAAAATCTCTTTTCGCATAACTCTTCTGAGATTATATCATCAACATATAATAAGAAGCTAATAAGACAAATCTCTTACAAAATTGGAACAATACGGAGAAGATTAGCATGGCCCTTGTGCAAGGATGACTCGTTCAAATTGAGAAATGTTCCAAATTTCTGGGTCATCAACTTATAATGAGTTGCTAGTTAGACAACATCTCTTCGGAAGCTTCTGATAAAATTGGAAAATACGTAGAAGATTAACATGGCCCCTGTGCAAGAGTGACACTCAAATTGAGAAATCATCCAAGTTTTTTGGGGTTGAAGAATCAAGACTATAGCTCAATTGGTTAAGGCTTTGTTCTTCAACTTTTAGGTCAGAGGTTCAATCCCAACTTACATACCAGAAAAGAAGGATACTAAGACAACCATCACAGTAATCACACCATTAAGCACAATGGTCAGCTTTACCTCTCTGAAAATCCAAACTCACAACTCAACTCAACTCAACTCAACTCAACTCAACTCAACTAAGACTTTTTTCCCAAACTAGTTGAAATCCAAACAATGACAATCAAATCGTTTATAACAACATTGAGGCACTTGCTTCAACCATAAAATGATCTGTTTGACTCGGACTATAAATTTCTTCCTTCAGCTGGTCATGACAATGATGTTTTTCCATTTTCAACTGTTTTAATTCCAAATCAATAACAACTACAATTAGCCAAGATAATTCTAACAATAGTGAAACGAACAACAGGATAGGCAATTTCATTGAAGTCAATAACTGCCTTTTGAGCAAACGCACACTAACCAATCTTTCATATTTCAAGTTTTCAACATTACTCTCTGAGTCCTTCAACTTGTACCATCTGTCTACAATCGATTGCCTTACACTGCTTTGGTAACTCTACCAAATTCAGTGTTTTATTTTTATCCAAGGAGTCCATCTCCTCCTTCATGGAGCTTCCACATTAACTAGCATCAACCTTCTCACAATATTTTTAGTAAGAATTTGGCTCGGATTCTTATAATAGGCATGCATAAGCACTAACCCTATTAACTTGAGACTTGATAGACATGGCGGTCTTTCAATTTAGCTGAAGGCCTGATAATCCTTTTGGGCCTACTTGAATTGGTTTGAATCTCAACAATTGGAGGCTCATCTTGATGCATAAATTTTTCTTTGTTTTCCATGCTCACTATAAGCTTCTTGATCTTGATCAATCTCTTGTTGAATTTGAAAAGCACCAGTCCCACCTTGGTCTCTGTGCGCAACATTTCAAAACTCAACTATTCTTTTCTCTGTCCCACCTTGCATAATCTTCATTAATCTCGTCGAATAACAAGCTTGTGGGCAGTATGACCCTCACAAGCTGGTACCCCTTTGTTCTAATATTATAGCCAAGAAAAATACATGTTTTTGAATTTTGGTCTCCTTTGTTCTAATATTATAGCCAAGAAAAATACATGTTTTTGAATTTATCCAGCTTGGCTCTTTTCACTTTAGGACCCAATAATAATTAATCATCACAACAAAAAACATGAAGAAATACTCTGTTAGCTTACCTGTCCAAACTTTTAGAATTTTTTTTTGAATGGTACCAAACTTCTAGAGTTCTGTAGTCTAGAGAAACTGTGAGAGATCTTTTAACTAAACAACAAGTCGTGTTTACAACTTCCTCCCAAAATATTTCTCTAGCTTAGCAGTGCTCAACCTACTCTCAGTCATGGATTTGAATTTCGGTTTCAGTTTCAGTTTCGCCCTTGAATTTCAGCCAAAATCCAGTAATAACAAAAGTATTATTTTATTTATTCCCAAATTTCTTTTGGAATAATATTTTTTTTTAAAAGTCAAAATTTCAAAATTTCAGCCGAAATTGGAGAAATTTCGGAAATTTGGGATTTCATGAAATTTGAAAAATTTGCCAAATTTCGGTTTCGGCCCCAACTGAAATCCTAAAGTTTGGATTTCCGACGAAATTTAGAACCATGCTCTCAGTACACTCCATAAGAGTACGATCCACCCTTCCAACCATACCATTTGTTGCAGTATTAATACCATAGTCAATACAATGCTCTTTAAACTCATTTGAACAAAATCTGTGTCCGTTATCAGTCCTTTAACGCTCACCGAGGCTTTAAATTTCCTAAATTTGTCAAAAGCATATGATTTTTTTAGCATGGAAACTACACCGAAAGAGAAAGTATGAACAACCTCCCAATGATTTGACAATGCGTCCCATATATCGACATGAATCTACTCAAGGGATTTTTTAATTATATTGAACAAAGGAATATATAATTTATGTTATTTACCAAATAAGCAATTCCCACAAAAGCTTAAGATAACTTTAAACTATAAATTAGATTTCGTTCAAGAAGTACCTGAAGCCTGCACTAGCTCATGGGACCGAAACACTTGTGTAACACCACAGGAGACCCCATCTTGGCATGTGCAATAACAACTTCTCTCACTAATGTCTCTTCAATCGGCCTATACAGATTGCCTGTAGTTCCCCTTTCATTATCATCAATATGCCTTTGATCACTTTCAATTGACCGCCACTGCTGGAGTATTGTAGGCCATGCTCATCAAATTTTTCTATTAACAGAAGGTTCTTCCAAAGACCTGGGCATGTCTAAAATATGGTGTGCACACATCCATCGAATATCTTGATCCTCACATCTTAAATTCCCACCATGTGGATGACACCCCCCTCACATGAATGGTAATTGTGGAACCACTCCCTACGAGATGTCATATGATACGGTGCGCTTGAGTCAAGAATCTTGTGGTTCAACATGTTCAACCTCAACACGAACCGTATGCTATCATTTTCAAAAGGGTTAGTATGTTACCTTTTTCCAAATTCCCTTTGGAGTCGATTAGTGGAACCCAATTTTGGTTCCTCAACACCACTCGTTTTGGATATAAGATTTTAATGTCATATGAAACAATGCACTAAACTGTCCACTTCATCGATTTTAACATTTTCAATACGTTTAGATGCTCTTGCCAAGACATTCCATCTTTCATCTTCAAATTATAGAGTTGTCATCCCCAGGAATATTTTATTCAGCAACTATTTCCCTTCATAGATGTTCTTCAATTTGTCCCATAACCTCTTTTGTGGTTGTCGCAAAGAAACATTGAAAATCTCATAATCACCCAGCACAAGGAGATCCGTCATTGCAATTGATTGACGTTTGTGAAAATCTGTTATTTTTTTTCAAAAGCAAACTAGTACAACTCCTATTGTGTCTTCACTAAACAATTAGTTTGTATGCAAATCATGCATCATGCATGTTTTCCTTCAATAAAGTATCAATTCTACTAATATTATGTGATGCAAATAAAAATATAAGTTTGCAACTAGTTTACAACAGTCAACTAGGCTGCTGCCATCTCTCATTATATTGCGTTTGCAGATGTAACAATGTTCTCTACCTTAGAGGTGTACCAGAAGATGAAGAAATTGAAGATGCTGAAAGAGATTAGAAGTAGAGATCTGGAAAAGTGGTTGTACGTTTCAGATTCCTCATAACTTCAACATTAATTTAGCTTTGACCTACTCGAGTATGTAATTCAAATATTGTTAAGTATTTTTTGCCTCTTTTTTCTGCCAAAGCTCAGATAATCAGTTCTGTTGAAGAGGTGTGTTGCTTCAGAAACTCATATTGGATAGCCCATTTGGTAAACACATGTTTTAAGGTACGTTAGTATTACAAGGACTAAATTTTGTACTCTTCTGCTTAGAAATTTGTGGGGAAATTATTCATGGAAGCACTCTATACTACTAAAGCATAAGCGCGATCTGTGTTGAAAACCAAGGAAACTCAACCCAAGACCCGAGAATTCTTGTCTACATACATGTTTTAGGATTGTACCGCCCAGCCGCTGTGACATTGCTAAGGCCCTGTTCGTTTCAGATTGTGAGAACTGACGGCGAGGGCCCAAATTATGTTAATCTTGGGCTAATAATTGGTTGGGGCCCTCACCATCGGTTCTCACAATCTGAAACGAAAAGGGACTAAGTCCTACTAAAGATACCCTTATCATTTTAGTAAAAGAATGGGGTGTTTTTGTGATGAAAAAGTGGTTATTAATGTGGCATTGAACATGTGTTGTAATATAGAGGTTTGTTATTGTGGGTTTGATAGGGACCATCGCAGAAGGCATTTGGTGTATGGGCTGTTGCATGTGAGAGCATCCACAAAGGCTTAGATTTTGTCTTATTCATTTAATTCATCTGAGGTGGATGCTCTTACGTGCAACAGCCCATCTGCAAAATGCCTTCTGCCACCCATTGTTTTCTTGGGAAAGGAAAGCAAAAACCTCATTTTCCCTTTCCAAGGGACGTTTGGCCTTAGAAAAGATGTCATTTACTACTTTCCTTCTACTTGAACATGCGTTCAAATGGATAGATTTTAAAAAAATCTAAGCAAACCAAGAAAAAAAAAGGGTAACCCATTACATACACCACAATCTATATTAAACAAGAGATTCAAAAGAGAACCAAACGTGGAAATGAAAAAGCCAACACACAAAATGCCTATGCATTCGAATCCAAAAAAACAAAGTGAAATGGAGGATCAGAACAATCTGACGATGGATTAACACTGGTGGAACCTGCATCTACTGCACAGAAAACAATGTAGAAGGACGTGGGAAGAAGAAAAATGGGGTAGAAATGTCATTTCCCATGTTAATTACCTCATAGCAGGACAATGGGAGTGAATAGAACTTGAAAACTTCCCGCACCAATATTTTTTTCTTCATTCTTTCTCATATAGAAAATCCATCTCCATTTCAATCCTACTCTATTGGTACTTCCATTTCATTACACCTCTGGTATCAAAATTGATTCTCAAAAACCAAAACAAACAGGCCCAAGTGTAAATTTGAGTTCAATAATCAGTTTTGGACTCAAAATCAATTCTCAAAATCCAAAATAAACAAGGCCTCAGAGAACTACTATGCGGGCAGTTACTCTTGGGATCAATGCTGAATGGCAACTTTTGGGTCCGAGACTTATGTTTCATTGAGGCCGTTATCCAACATGAGCCTACCAAGGTGGTCTTGTTCCCATGCCAAACGAAAATCCCATGCCTAGGATGAAGGATTACAAAAATCAACATTTTAGATTTTCTTGACATAACCCTGAGTGAGCCTGATGGATCAAGGGCATCGGATCATCGGATAAAGGTGTTTTCCACCACATTTGGCCAGACATGCGGTCAGCGGTCTGATCGCGAACATTTCGGCACTATCATTTTAGCATTTTCCACTTTTTAAATTACCAGAAATGCCTGATTTCAAACGTTTTGTACGTAGTATATGGGTCTCAACAACCAAGCGCATGATCGGGAAATGTTCGAAAAAACTCGAGGAATAATTGGGATATATATATATATATATATATATAAATCGTAGGGTTGGGATGATCCTATGGATCTGATTTTTTGTGGACACCCTATCTATGTGAGGACCATTCAAATGAATTGTTTGGATCACCCAAACAATGTGGGCCCCATTGTATTTTAAGCTAGTGTGTAGGTAACTTACCTACACAAGTGTGTAGGGAATGTTCTCTCTCTCTCTCTCTCTCTCTCTCTCTATATATATATATATATATATATATATATATATATATATATATATATATATATATATATATATATTTTTTTTTTTTTTTTTTTTTTTTGGGAAAACTACATGTTTCTCTATTTAGTAATTACAACATATATACTTATTTTTCTAAATGAGACGCGGCAAAAAGAATATTTCTCTATTTAGTATTTACAACGTATAGTTATTTTTCTAAATAAGATGCGAAAAAAAGAAGAGTATAGAAGGATAGTTAAGTGCAAGTGTTTGTTGCAAAGTTAGGATATGAGGTCAATTTTTTTGCCGGTATGTCTTTTTCAAACGTTTGAATTTCTCAGAAGTAGGAAAATTCATCTTTAAATTTGAAAACAATTTGATGGAATTTTTTTTAATTATTTGGTATTTTAAAATTTATATCAAGGCATTAAATTTCGAGATTTTATCAAAATAGTTTGAATTATTCCGAAAATATTGTAACTATGGCTCCACAATATCATTTTTGTGGGTAGGTAAGCTGGGATTTGAACCTGCGACCTCAAGGTTGAAATACATCCTCAACTGTTGAGCTACAGACCTAACTCCTCTCCACAATATCATTCCTCCTACCCATGGTTTTAAATTTCGACCGAAATCCGGTGGAGACCGGCACCGAAATGCATTAAAACCGAAAGAGTCATTTATTTAAGCCGGAATTTCGGAATTTCGGTCAAAATTTTGGTTTTTCCGAAATTTGGCCCAACAAATCTGTTTTTTTAATATTAATCTAATATTTCACCGAAATTTCGACCGAAATTACCTAAATTTCGGTAATTTCGACCGAAATTTAATATGGAATAAAATATTCGTTTCAGGTTATGTACCAGATTTCGACCGAAATTTCGGTCGAAATTTTGAAATTCCAGGGGCCGAAACCGGTACCAAAACCGAAATTATAAACCTTGCTCCTACGTATTGGATTTATTGGAATTAGTTTCCGTTTCCTTCATAAGTTTTTAATTTAGATGGTGAAGAGGGTTGACATAATAACATCGTATGGCAAACAACCTCAATATAAATTGGGTACTGATGTTGGCGACACCATGTTTTGAGAATTGCACTAAAACATTTTGATAGGAAAAAAAAATTTCCATGAAAATTGATTTTTCCAGTGTTTCATCAACTCATTTTTAATGGATTTTTTTTTACGAAAATTGAAAATTTTCTTATTTTAAAAGAAAATTGCAAACCTACTAGAGCATGGAATTTTATTTTCCATGGAATATTTGTTTCCATAGGGAATTTTATTTTCCATGAGTTTCTTCTGCCTAGATCCAAACGCCTCCTAAGTTTATGGAAAAGTACGCTACAAAGCACTCTCTCTCTCTCTCTCTCTCTCTCTCTCTCTCTCTCTCTCTCTCTCGCACACGCGCACACACACCATCATCATCCTTTAGTGTGGGCCGCACAGTACTTTTTGAAAAATACTGGACTATTCGGGCTTACACCATATGAAAACACCTCTCTCTATATATCTCGATAAATAAATGAAAGTGTGATATAATTTTGATTTTCAAATCCATTTTGATGTAGTTTTGATTTCAAACAGAACTTGTAATTTGTATTGAAAAGAATTCTTGTTTTAAAGAAAAGAAATCCTAATGCAAATTAACAAGTTCAATTATTCGATGATGTGTTGCTGCCAGCTCGGGTTTTCTTCACCCCATGTCATCAAACCCTCAAGACGTGGCATTTCAGCTAAGAAGCCAACCAAGAAACCCAATATAAGTCACTGCTCAAAGTAGTGAGATTACATTGCCAACCAAAGACCCAATATCAGACACTGCTCAAAGTAGTGAGATTACATAAAAGAGGCAATAAATAACACAATCCTAACAAGACCAAAAACAGATGAAACCATGAGATCGAACATAAATCACACAAACAAGAGCAGAAATCAGAGATGACCCATGTAGTTTGATGCCAAACTGGCATCAAACTACATGTCTTTAACTCGAAATTCGTTGCGATTTTTCACCACAATGTCATACATGTGGACAGAATTGAACTTGGCAAAGTCCTTAGGAAGAGATATGAGGTGAACTGATGATTGCTTGTGGAATTGAAGGAGTTGGGGGTCATCATAGTACCTCTCCCACCCGAGTCCGGCGAGCTTGCCCTCGAGCGAGGCATAAGAGGTGACGACTTCGTCGGTTGGGGTGTGGACCAGGACCTTGCGTCGGGCATTGTTAGATTGTCTTCCGTTGGCGGACTCGGCTGCCGGATTCTCGACGAGGTGAATCACACCATTTTCCTTAAACATCCAAACTCCAGACATTTTGTTCTTACTTTGGTTTTGCTCTTAAGAGTAGGGAGAGTTATAGTGGTGTATTTGGATGTGATGGAGGGGGAAGGGTTGAAGGTGTTTATATAGTTGTGAACCTTAGATTAAGAGGGGACTGAGATCTTTCTGGAGTGGGGTTGAGAAAGCACATTTGTGGGAGTGTTTGCCTTTTGGTGTGGCTGGAGTCCTTGTAGGTGAGTATGACGAGGGTAGATGGATACCCTTGGGGTCAGGTTTAGGGCACACGTACCATCATTTGGGGCTGGAGTGAAGAGAATCTGGTCTATGGTTTTTTGTGACTCTCTCTCTCTCTCTCTCTCTCTCTCTCTCTCTCTCTCTCATGGCCATGAAGTGTAACATAACCCACAGTTCAAAGCTAAGTTTTTTCATCAAACATAGATTTATGATGATGCACCAATCAGGAAGAAGCTGATTGGCTTTTAATTCTGATGTATTTGTGATTGATCAACGGCTCTTTTCTGTTTGAAAATAGTGAGACAATAAATACGGATAAGGATCAACAGAAATGCAGCACTCAAAATCTTGTGGTAGACCCAAAAAGTTGGAGGTGGTCCTCATATTTCTCTAAAGTTGCAGGTGCTAAAGAAAGTTGACACATTTTTGTGCCACTGTGCACCCGATCAAGGTGGGCTTTCCCTGCTCTTTGGCTCCTTTTTATCCATGCCATGAGTTCCTAGTGACATTGACATAGGACAACGATATAATCTTATATGCAAATGGGAGCTTTGGGATTGGCTTCGCCCGCCCTTTGTTGTAATCATATAACATGACTAACCATGTAAATCTTGTTTTCTATGATTATTTTTGTTATCTAATTTTTCTATTTGTTCGTGTTTCCATCAAACTCTAAATCATGCAGTTTTCACAGGAGTACGACTTTCATTATTGATTTTATTTCAGCTACAACTACTATGTTTTAACACTATCCATTACTCCCATATTTTATTACTATGAACTACATTACTAGTCTAACATCACTAGCTACCATTTTACTACTACTGATATCACATTGGTACTAATATTGTGTGCTTCTAGATTATGAAAAGTTGATTAATTCCTATTCTCTATGGCATTAGAACTAATACTAGAATTGCATAAAAATTAATTTTATCTATGAAAAGATTCCATGTTGACAATGACGGCGCAAAGCTAACATCAAATTGCTTGGCCCACGACCGATTTCATGTCCAAATAAGATGCCAATGATTCGATCTGCCCGATCAAAAACTCGCCTGAGGTGCCATTCCTCATCTAGTAGCTGGCATCAAATTTCATGACCCTCCTCAGATTCCTACATCAAATACTCGTCTCCACGACATGCCCCCATCATCTTGCCTTTATGTTCGAGCTTTATTGGATATTATAAAGTTACAGAATGAATCCTGGTGGGGATTCTATTCCCTTATCAAAACAACAGCTTTTACAAAATGCTATCTGTTATGCCAATTAAATTGGGAATCAAGAGAGAAAGGTAGGCTCCACTTGAATTCTGATCCAATCATTCCTTCAAAAGAAAACCCATATAAGTATATAACCATCACCTAAGAAATGACAAAATTCAAGTCCTATATTTTGTACAATAAGATACTCAACTTCTTTCCCCAATCAATAAACAATGTTAATCATTGAATGATGCTTAGATTTACAATGGTTTCTCCATTAAAGTTGAATCTATTCTCTCTAACACTTAGTTACTTTGGTGCAAAAAATATGACGGGAGAGAGAGAGAGAGAGAGAGAGAGAGAGAGAGAGCAGTAGTTGAGTATGGAAAGATTGGGAAAATGAGGAAGTACCATTTAAGTATTTAACTGTAGTCCTTAAGGTAGTCATGCAAGCTACAGCTATAACAGAATATGATTAAAGTAAAAGAGGGAGGAGAGAGGAGGTTGTTAACTTTTAATATTGAAGTTATGAATTTTAGTGAAGCAGATTTCCCATACAAGAAGAATAACGGCCCTACCACTTTTGATGTGGATCAATTCTCTCAAAATAACTTAAATTTCATAATCTAAAGTTAAGTTAATGTTTTTTCTTTTAATTAAACAAGGCATTTGAATAGGGCCTCAACCCCTAAAAATAGTCCACTTCTCGTTAAGAGAATGTAATCAAAGCAAAAGCAAGAATAGAAGATTGTTCTATTCCATCTATATATCAATTATATGTTAATCAATTTATTAATAAGCAATTAGAAGAGAACAAAGGAATTTTCCCTAATTGTGTGTGAGGTGTTATGGAAAGGAAGGATCCCAACAATAAAATAAACAGTAGTTAGTTTTCTTGGTCTCTTTCCTTGCAGTTGCTTTGGCATGACTTGATACCATATATAAAAATGAAAAAAATGTAATGAGGAAGATGAAGATGATAATGGTGGGGTGATGAATATTTAATCATGATTTGATGATGATAATTATGAATAATTAACCCGTATGAGGTTGGCACATCGGCTGGCGTCGTGAGTTTGCTCCCCATAGACACGAGTTGGAATCCCCCAGGCTCACCCGATGCACGTGATTTACGGGTGATTGAGTGCAGTGGTAAGGATTAGTCCTGTCTTAAATGGGATAGGGATACCCTATGCCATAACAAAAAGATAATTATGAATAATTTAGCTACATGGTGATCTTTGGATAGGTATCGATATAGTTTAAATGATATTTAACAAAATGGAATCTTGAAATCTTCTCAGAAACTGTGAAGGGATGTTTCAAGTTTTCCACCGTAGTGTAAGGTTAGGTCATGTCTGGCAACCATGATTTTTTTTTTTCAGGGAATATTAATTTGCCAACTGGCGAGAATGGTTAGAAAGAGTTTGAGGAGGGAATTTGAGAGGGCAGGAGCGAGGAGATGGTGCTAAGTGACTGAAAAATCAGAAAGTTAAAACTCTACTTTTAGTAGAGTTTTTCTTTTCCCTGTTTTAAGACACTTCTCACCCTCTCATCATTCCCTCGGAATATCCTCCCTCTCTCATCCTCTTGTCCCTCTACCACCACTGGATAAACTAATGTTCCATGGAAAAAAAATTCATGGCTGCCAAACATGACCTTCGGGTAATATACACAGTTCTTACTTCTTAGTGTTTATGTTGGCTTTGGGAAGTTCTGAATACTATTATATAAGAAATACTAAATTGAGCACTTTCTTTGAAAAAGGGCATCTGTGGTGTAGGTGTTTACACCCGTTATGAAATTTATTCAGTTAGGAAAGCTTTATGTAGCCGAATAAATGTTTTCTTAAGGTTTCACCAAATTTACTAAGCAGCAAACAGATGAATGGTAGTGGTTATTTTCAGACATGGTGACCTTTTGAAATTCAAAGTCAGTGGAAGTTGCAGGTAGTTTTGACGGGTTTTATTATTCAAAGTTCAAAGGAGAAGTTGCAAGTAGTTGTGACAAATTTTATTCAAAATTCAAAGGAGTTGCAAGTAGGGGTGTAAACGAGCCGGGCCGAGCTTGGCCAGGCTAGGCTCGGCTCGGCTCATTAAGCTCAAAAGCTCGGCTCGGGCTCGAACCAGGCTCGGCTCGGCTCGGTCAGGCTCGGCCAGGCTCGCGAGCCTTTCCGAGCTCGGGTTATATTAAGTTCACACCCCTCATCTTCCCTGGACAGCCCTATCTAGTGTAATTTGACTACTTTTTTTACACTATGGGGGGTGGTCCAAGTAACAAATGGGGTTCCAAAAATGAAGTGACATATTTTGCCTCCCCCTTTCACTCCATGGACAACCCTTTTAGTGTATATATTAATATATAATATATATATTTAAATATATCGTTAAGCTTAACGAGCTTAGCGAGCCTGGCGAGCCGAGCTCGAGCGAGCTTCCGAGCCCGAGCCAAAATTGACACCCTTAGTTGCAAGTACTTGTGACTGGTTTTATTCAAAATTCAAAGGATGAAGTTATTGCTGGAAATAACTGTCATAAATAGTTTGTGGGAGAAGTTGTATAAAGAGATGGCTGCATCAAGAAGAGAGGATCTACGCACATCTACATACAAACTTGTATCTTTTCTTTTATCCAGGGGTAGTTTCTAACGTAAATCTCTTCTTCCTTCTATTTTTTCTTACAAAAATTCGACTGTATACGTTCAAAACTTCAATGGATATTGCCTCAAAAAAAGGAATTCTCTAGTCATGTTCTTGGATGAATTCCTTTCTCTTGACACTAAACGAATTGTCAAGTACTTGTTCTCAAGTCATTTGAACCAACAATCATTTGATCACGTTTCGCTCATTACTCGAATTTGAGAAACATTTTTATTGGAATTTGGAAAGACATTCGAAAACCATCGATCAAAGGATATTTTCTCTCCTATATAATTAGTGTAAGATTTTTGCACCAACAAGTCGCACATAAGGCAGCCATTCACGTTCTGGTTGCTTCTGATACACGATTGTTCTACGACCTATAAGAGCATGTTTTCTTCTGGGAAATGATATTTGTGCCAAGGTGTTTCGATAAACAAGCGCTCCACTTGTTTGTCGTGTAGTATTTAAAGGGATTTCAGAGGATACACGACAAACAAGGGGAGCGCATGTTTATCGAAACACTTGGCGCAGATATCATTTCCCTTTCTTCTTTGGAAATGATTGGCTTTTCAATGACGTGATCTCAATCTATTTGATTGAAGTAGTCATCTAATAAAATCTGGTATTATACAATCTAGATCATACCAATAACATATATGCCCTCAGTAGAGAATGATGGTGAGATCACAATATGAATTGAGATATGGTAGTCTTAGTATCGAATTGACATGTCCTCAAGGATTAGAATATCCATTTATTCTGTGGTGATGGTTTTTACTTTCCTATCTTTCAATATTTGGATCACAAACGTCCGTAAATTAATTTTTTGACTGGAAGAATTGTTTAAAAGAGATCTCCTAGAATCGGGCTGCAAGACGCCCCAAAAGAAAGGCTGAGAGAAGCTTGGTTTTCTATTTAGCAATGATTCAACAAATGATCAGTGACTGAATCGGGCTAGGCTGGAACAAAATTTTACCGAGCTGCACCCATTCCCTGGTAAAATCCAGTACGAAAAGCCCATTCTTTCAAGCTGATGTTTCAGGTGCCTGTAATTTTTTGTTTTCTTAAAAAGCGAATGCATGGAAATAACAGTCATTGCCCAGACACAAGTCACATAAACTGGCTACAGTCCGAGCTTTGTTGGCTCAAATCCACAAAACTACATACGGAAATAACTTAACACTTCAGTAATTCTTCATATAAATATTACAAATACAAAAACGAAATCCCCGTTAGAGAAAGAGAATCACGAGATCGACGATGACGAACAACGAACCAACTGTTTTTATGGCGGTGAAAGCTGAGGGAGGGCCATTGGACTGACCATCTACCACAGCCATGGTGGTTATGAGATACAGGGAGCCCTGTATGGTTTTGTAATGGTAGGCCCTGCCACTAATTAAAGCATCTTCCATAAAAACAGACGAATAGGAAATCACCATATGTCGCGCAGATACCTCCCTTCCATTTGCAGACTCTTCACCATGCTCTCAACCTTGGAGCCCTGCAGACATCCCTGAAACAAATTTTTGCAGCACTGGTTTAGGGCCTATTTTATTTAATCATCATACCCAGTTTGTGTGTTCTATTTTAAAACAAACTAGACGATTTGAAACAGATAAAGAAAAGAATCGAATCCGATGATTTGTTAGCTGAGAGAAATTTTCGAGGAGTGTGTGTAACATTTCTACACCATTTTTGCCCAAGCCATTTTGAAAGTCGTAGATTTTTACCTGTTCTTGGACTATGGTGTGGAGAGCCCGATGAACGTCCTTGGCCATGCCTTTACCATCACCACAGACATAAATGTAACTGCCCTGAGAGATGAAATTCCAGATATCCGAGGCCTGCCAACAAGTAAAATGGCACACTTTAGAATGAACGATAAACAGGAAACTGCCATTCCATTACAACAAAAATATGGCACACTTATTTAACCAACCTTCTCCGCCATCTTGTGCTGCACATATTCCTTGGTTGGACCCTCGCGTGAGAAAGCAACTACCAGTTCAGAAAGCACACCCGCTTCGAGGAAGCCATTCAACTCATCTTCGTAGATGAAATCCTGCAGGTAATGTGCATCTGATCAAATCCTGAACTCAAAGAAACATCTTTGGGGAATGCCAAAGTACTGATTGGAAAATTTGATCTGTTTAACAGTGAGATTTGAAGTAGAATTACCGTTTTGCGATTCCTGCATCCAAAGAAGAAGATAGCAGGGCCAAGTTTTGCTCCAGCTTCTTTCAGGCCCAATCTTTCCTGAAATGACAAATACAGAGATTCCTTAAAGACATGTCACCAGTATGAATAAAAGAGAGAGTGCAGAAATACAGTCAGTGGCAGACCTGCAAGAACCCCCTAAATGGTGCCAATCCAGTTCCAGGGCCAATCATGATAATTGGCACGGCAGGATCTGCTGGGAGTTTAAAATTTGACGTCCTCACAAAAATAGGTGCCCAGCTGCAGTCACGGCTTTCCTCCAAAGGCACTGAATTCTGCAAAACATTAATAACAGACAGATGAGATGGGGAGGAAAAGTCATAAGCACTTTAGAATAGTGGATTGAGAAAAGGACAAGAGAAAAGTATAAACATAATTAACCAATGTTCATGGAAAATAATCGAATTGACCCAAAAGATTTACAAAAAACTGGCAGGAAGAATTGACTAACAAACTTGAGGAGAAGTTCATGCTAACTCTCCATCACATAATATGTATATGTCAATTCGATTATATAAAAAATATAGATGCCCGTGACTCATAATAAATCACCAAGTACAATATAAACAGGGAAAAAGACTATGAAATTACAGTCTGCTTCTAAACAATGGGATCAATTGTACAGCTACAAACCAAAAAGGGATAGTATAGATATCGTTAATGGTTAAACAATAAAAACTTATTAAAAAACACTTAAATATTACCTCCAAAAAATAATTGATAAATACTACAATATTATTTATACTAAAATGTCATCACTTCCAAGCATTTTTGGGACATCAGAAGCCAACTTTGTAAAAGATCAGAATTTCAATGAGTTCAAAAACATATCTTTTGTTCAGCAAATAAGATTTAGTTTGTTGTGATCATTTGTACAAGACAACATATTCACCATCTGTGAATTTGGAATTACTTCCAAAAAATTTAATAATGCTATTATATCCAGTGATCTTTCATCAAAAAGGAAAAATGGTGGTTAAATAACATCAATCAAGTCTCAGAAATAATTTTTTTTGGTAGTGACACGTTTCTCACAATGATATTAGCATATAGAATAGTCACAATACCTTCATCCAAGTGGAACACACGCCTCTGTGAATCCTTCCTGCTGGAGTTGTTTCATTTACCAACGCACATGTGACATGTATTCTAGACAGTGCTATCCTGAAAAAAGCGAAATTGAAACAGTAACTAAGATGAAACATTATAACAGCAAATAGAATAGTTAAATTTGTCTTACTACTCACTTTGGAGAGGAAGATATAGAATAGTATCTAGGCTGCAAGCGTGGGGCAATCGCTGCAAAGAAAACTCCAAGAGGCGGTTTGGCGGAGGGAAACTCCTCCATGACTTCTAGGAGGCTTCTCTGACTTGCAACTATCCATTGTGAATATTCATCCTGCACCAAAGAGAAAGTACAGATTAAAAGGAGAACATTTACAATAGTATGAAATCAGAGCACAGAAGAATTTCCAACCTTTCCAGCAGGGGACGCAAGGAATTTTAGGCGATCGGCTTCGCTCTCGTCAGAAGCATGAGCAGCTAATGCCATCAGTGAAGCCTGAAAAGATGCAAACGTATACATTAAAAAAAAATGGGCGCAGGGAGTATATAACCATCATGAAGTAGGAAAAAGGAAGTTAAGAATAGAGACTTTAGAATCACCTTTTTGGGGAAATTCAGAAGATCTGCGTATCGGGCAAGTGCAGCCCTCAAAGTGCAAGGAGATGGGAAAGGAGGTGGTGAGGAGTTTCCACTAATGGGGGTGCCATCCTCTTTGTCAGAATGGATGGAGAAGAAAGTATCTGATGAATAACCTAGTAACCTTTCTGCCTTCTCCACAGTTTCAGTAGAATTTTCCGCATAGACACCAACATGGTCTCCGGTTTCATACCTGATGAAAAGAAAGGAAGCACAATTTATGAGTAAGGTGGCAAGGGGGAAGTTATCCAACAAGCTAGCTGTTTTATACTATGTGACAAGAAATCCACTTCTCTACAAATTGGCATGTCAGACACACAAGTCAACAAGTATATTGAAGAGAGCCCTAATGCAAATCATTTTCTTGTTTTTCAGAAAACTTCACATAATATTATATAATTTTAATACATTTCTAAGATTAAAGTATGTTTCAATATCTAGTTAAAACTCATTCAATTAAATACTTTTAGCATTATTGTTTAATTCTATGGATGTGTTTTCTTTCCTCACAGAGGTCTAATGATATGTTTTTGTTGGCAGGTACGATTTGCAGATGCCGCCTTTCAAACACCTTGTGTCCATGTCTGACACGAAGCACACGGCCCGTTTAAAGACACAGTCAATATGATAAAGGCTAGAGAATGAATAACAAGCTAGAATGAGTGACATTACATTTTACAGCTTATCGAATGTCCACACTGATTAACCAAATAAATATTCTTTAGCATAGAACCAATAAAAATGTTCTTACATGCACTGTATAACATCAATGTCAATATATAACATGGAATAGATATTATGGAAAAGCCTTCAGGAATGCATTATGAATAGTTTTCTCAAAGGATCATATATGTAATTTACTTCTTAAAAACTAATTTAGCTTTCTATAAACGATTACATCTCCTTCAGTCCTTCAAACATATCAAAATTGATCAATCAGCCAATTCCAAGAAAAGAATAATGGCAACCACTACCAGCAATTTACCAAATCAACAACAGTTCCTACATTAAAGGATCAAACTTCAGTTCCTTAACACTTCAAGAGGAGCATATCTCAAAACTTTCTAAGAAATTGGCGGAATAATAAAAGTTATAACAAAATGACTGTCTATGTGAGAAGAAACATGATCTTAGCGGTGACTAAGAATTCAAGACAGTGAAAGGAATTCATAAAAACAATTGTATGGTTGTGTAGATAAACTTCCTAATCTGACTCTAAACAGAACTGATGAGTATCAACAACTTACTGTTAAAAAATCCAACATATCTTCTCTTAGATAGTAATAAGTTTTGGCAGAGATGCTACTCCTTCAAGGCTAAAAAGACAAAATATAATGCACTTAAGAAACTAATTCAAAATAACAGAAGATTGGAGTTCCAATGTATGGAATTGGACATGAAAGCTATCATGGTTTGACTGAAAAATAAATATCTGATTTTTGTAAATTACAGATAAGAAAATATCCAATGAGTGTTTGAAATAATCAATAGGGTCACTTGTGTCAGAAAATTAGAAGAATGTAAAACATAATTGACTGAATTAGAACACCCTTCATCATAAAGAACAATGTGAAATATCAGATGTCAACAGAAAAGCTGCAATTATAACTGTATGAATTTAAAGCTACATTAGAAGGAGAAGCAATATAATTAACTTACGAAAGTCCTGTGCCAGAAATGTCAAATTCAAAATGAATGCAAGAACGATCAGAAGCCGGGGTGTGAAGCTCTTTCCGTACGGCCACATTAGCTCTTTATACAGAGAATACAGCAAGAGTCATAATCATATATTAGAAATAAACAGGTAACAAGATTCATATTGAATGGCGGAGTGGAGATTCATTTAATACCTGCATGGATGTTGAATGTCATGAACAGTATGGCCATTTGCAATGTTCCAGCTCTCGTCCTGATAAGATGACTCTTTAGGGTCAAGAAATACAACTCTATATTCTGGGACAATAGCAGCATAAGGGGTGGAAGCGCCAGTTGCACCATCTTCATCCAGAAGCAACTGATCCAACTCAGGCCATACCGATTCTCGCCTAGAATACCAAAACAGTAAAATAAGTCAAAACATTCTGAAAAAAAAATACATGAATGGGTTCATCTAGCATTATTAAATGCCAGAGAATTAGCCTGTTAAAAAATTCTTTGACAAGATAATCAAAACATTGAGAGTTCTGCACAGTGCACACCATGCATTAAAGTCATCCTCGATGCATTGATCATCATCTCCGAGTCCCACCGGAACAAGACGTTTTCCACCTATAAAACCAAAAAGAGAGAGATAAGCTAATATAGCAAGAAGATTTAAGAGAAGGAAATGGGAAACAAAATAACCACCACCCTACTGAAATCAGAAAAATCAAGCAAACAGTAACACTCCAACTCCTATGTTGCAGGGAAACTTCTGTATTGGAGGAATGAACCATCAGATGCAATGAACAGAATAGCATAGCAAGATTCTCTACTGTCCAAAAATTTTGATTCCCTATGATCTGATAACTTGCCCATTATGTGTCCAACAAATCAATCACTACAGTTAATAATTTCCTGTAGTACACAGTAAAAAAAATCCACTGTTTTGAGGATCAATGAAAAAGGCAAATGTATTACAAAGGAAAAGGTCATGTGCATAGATAGAAATTAAAATCACAGTGCCTAACTAAATTGAAGATGATTCATATTGGTCCAGAAAGCAGTCTATTCAAGCAGCTTCATGCCTCAGGCAACTCCACTATTTAATTGAGGGCCAGGAAAAACTGGCAAAGAGACTTAAAAGGAGAAATTCAAGTATATAAAGATAGAAATTAACACGGACATGGATATATCAAATGAACCGAATTGGAGATACGTCATTTGGTCTGCACACTGGTACACACCAGCAGGATCCAAATCCCAGCCTACTCCAGAACAAGAGTCATGACACTAAGTCTAGAATCTGAAGCTTGGAACAATAAAACTGTCAAACAGATATCCCACTACAGTCTTCACCAATCTGATCCTCTTGACATACACCATGCATAAAAAAGCTAGAGAACAAATAACTACATCAATTCAAGTTCACCAGAGAATATGAAAAAACAGTATAGTGTTTGCAGAAAACAATCCACTACAAATATGAGAAGATACAGAATCTCAAGCTGTAAGAGGAACTCCCAAACAAGAAAATCTATTGGAAAGTCAACCCAGTTAAGATAAAAATAAAAATCTTGAACAAATAAAAAACGAGATGCAGTTGCAAGAGCACGGTTTAAACTTAAGAAGCTTTTCCAAATATTTGAAAGTTGTAAAAATCAGTCTTGTAATTCGACACTTGTGGTGAAAATAAATATGATAAATTGAAAAGTTCATGTTCAATGTCAAGTTAAATTGAGGGGCACAGATCCTCCCTTATGACAACAGGTGCTCGTATTATGAAACGACAAGGACCATGACCAATACATCACACTCGGTGCTCATTTAGTAACAGCACACTGAGCTGATCATATAGATAAGCACTTTATTTTGAAGTACGATAGCAAGATGCCTGATTCAAGCAAGCTATCCATAAATCGTATAACTGAAGCTTGAATCTATAAGCATGTTGGGGAGTTAAGAATTTAAACATGCACTACCACACATTAAAAGTCAGGAATAATGGCAAAATTCCCACAACAACAAGTAAGATGTTGTAGATTTGAATAAATTTTGAATATTTCTAGCAGTAATTCGAAGAAACAAAAGGCATTATTAGGATGACGAGTATTTCGGGTAGTAGAATTAGTAAGGCATAGCAATCTGTAGGTATTTAATACAGCACAGCGTCCACAAACAAAGAATAACAATAACATGAAATGCCAACTTGTGAAGAATCACTGTTTCAGATTCAATGAAACGAAACAGGTTACTAAAGTAAACAAAAGCAGTCAAATCATCCCAAAAGCATACCCTGATTGGCGAGGATCTCATCGACCACCTTTGCCGCCTGTTTTTGAAATGAATCCCATAAAT
The DNA here is from genome assembly GCF_043159265.1 of Tasmannia lanceolata. Taxonomy (NCBI): domain Eukaryota; kingdom Viridiplantae; phylum Streptophyta; class Magnoliopsida; order Canellales; family Winteraceae; genus Tasmannia; species Tasmannia lanceolata. The sequence continues at coordinate 11,810,286 of NW_027518683.1, forward strand.
CAATCAGCAACTCCCCAATAGATTATCAAAACTAAAAAACTTGAAATTAAAGCTTTCTTTTTTGCTCAGACCTTATTGAAAAACTCGTACTGCCTGTTACCCAGACCGAACACACCGTAATGGAGGTTCTTAAGCCAGACTCCCCTATCTTGTCCCTGGAAACAGCAGACAATGAGAAATCACCCTGAAAGTTGAACACAAAAGAAACCAAAAGGACACTTCAAGAACTGGAATTCTTACAAAACTGTACCTCTGAAAACCACTTATAAAACCTCACCGCATTGTCAGTCGCTTCACCATCTCCATATCTATCAGACAAACAAAATTAAAGAAATAATAAGAAAAAGGAAAAGGAAAAACTCAAAAAGAACACTCTAAGGACGCTAACTTACGAGGCTATAAAGAAAATTGTAAAAGATTCTTTCTTCAATTTAGCTTCATATTCTTCGTCATCCACACCGTAATCATCCTATGGATAATTCAAATTCAATCAGATTAAATGTCTAGAACTCAACTAAACAGTTATGAATTCTCCTCAGATTTACAAAAAAGGAAAAAAAATGCAATTACCAGATCAAGGACTTTAAAGATCGCCTTTTCATAGCGAGCTCTCCCTTCCTCCGCAAACGTCTAAATCAAACAAAACAAAACAAAACCGAAAATAGGTCAAACATCAGATTCTTAAGCAGAGAACCGAAAATAGTGTTAAGAGTTATAAAGTACATAATATCTATTAGATCAGACCGTTGGATCACCAACTATTAGATGACAGGAGAGGTAGTTAAGACTTAAAGATAGATTAGGCAAATGATTGAGATTAGGATTCTCTTGAACTTATATCTTCTTCTTATGTTTATCTGCAAGTGCTTATTTAAGCAAATTTTAGTGTTAATGAAAATTAACTGAGAGATTAGTAGAATCTCTTATTTTAATAAGGTCAAACATCAGATTCTTAAACTGAGACTCGAAAATTGGTCAAACATCAGACCTTGGCATATCCTTCAGCAGTACCGGTCTGTGTGCCAAAGAAGATCGTGATCTTCTTCTTTCCACTATGCAAATCTAGCTCAGGCTCCTTGACAATCAACGGCTTCGGAGCTTCAATGACTTTGCTCGATTTCTGGCGCCAGAAGAACACGAATGCACAGCCTATGAAGACTGCGATTGAGGTCGTCAAGATCATAAAAAATCCACGATTTTCAAAGAATAAAGCGGAATCAATAGCGGAGGGATCAGATTTTCCTTTCAGAAAAGCCGACATGAGTTCGAAAGGAGAGATTTTCATTGAATCGGATTGCATGATGTTGGAATCCTCTGCAGAAAATTTGGATGAAATTGAAGGTCTTGATTCTAGTTCCTGATTGAGGAGGAGAGGACTCTCTGTGGAATCGGAATGGTTGGAATGGTCCGAAAAACAGAGAGAGAGCCTGAGGGAGCGAGGTGGAGGAGTGGGGTTTTATTGGAGGATCCAAGCGAACCAACGCCCACCAAGCCCGACTGGTCAAACTAAACTACATCAGTTAACTATGGTTAGTTATCTGGTTGAGCACAGTTGAACATTATATTATATTTACCCGCGTTTTCTCGTCCCAACTTGGGTTAAAAATTTCTCGAGATGTTCCTCATTCATCTCTATTATTTTTTAAAGGGAAGTGAGCTGGGGCTAGGCAGGGCTCTACTAGTGTATTATTATATATAAAAAAGAGAGACAGATATTACATTCTAAGAGATCACAACAAAGGAAAAAGGAGGGACAGAAGATCTAGGGCGATCCCAACTTCTTCCAACTAACCCTAGAGAGGAGCTAGGGGAACGGCGGGCCCAATGATTCAATATATTTTGTGGGTTTAGCTCAATACTCCGTGGATGACTGTTGAGTTACATAATCGGCTAGCTTTATGAGTGCATGTTGGGATCTTTGGAATGTCGGGGTATTGTAACCTTCCTTTACGGTTCAACTATGGAATCGATGTGGTTGGTCAATAATTCATCTTCTGAGTCATTTTTTAATTGGGATCTATCCACTTCTCTCCTCTTTGTTTACCCCTCAAGACCTACTTGGGAGGGTGACTCCGCTACTCCTATACTTGCTAGAGCAACAGTAGCCAACGGGATCTTGGTTCTAGGCTTTGGATGGGGAAGTCGTCCGCTTGCTAAATACCCCCACCGTCTAAAATGCACACATGCCATTGAAAAAATTGACATTTATGTACATAAGATACTGATGATGCCGAAATTGGCTCGTACGATCTAGCGGTGATAGAGATGGTCTTGTAAAAACACTGCACTAACAAAGAATGTGTCAGCGGGCCCGGAGTTGTGGCTCCGAGCAGCCACTTCGACACTCAAGTCAGAAATCGGTATCACATGAAAAGTGAAAGGAAAGAGATGTGAAGCTTAGAAGCGTTACCAATGAGTCTGTATGCCCTGCTATGAGTGTGAGGGTCTCTTTTTATAGAGGGAAGTCCACAATGTTGTAGGAAACATACTGTTTTAGGAGTCTTGCCTAATTGGTCGACTTCCCCGAGAGATAAGCTTATATCTATTCTTGATAGATATCATATTTTCCTGAACAAGTAGGTTTCTTTTAATGGGGATCCGTATAGAAGGGAAAGTTTCCACTTCTCTAAGAAATTCATTCTTGGGGTAATTTCCCTTTGTGAGACATTATTAAATTGAAAGAATAGAGAAAGATCTGTTGTGATCTTTCCTCTTATGGTTTCTAACAATAAGGAGTGCCATGTGTTGTTCATCAGCGGAAGTGTTGGAAATTTTAAAGAATTTGAAAAATCAAAAGTGCTTTTGCCTTATCTTTAAAATTTAGAGGGAAAGATTCAAAATTTGATTTCCCTTTTATTTCAAAAATCAGTGACTTTTGAGTGCTTTTTTGGGTTTAAATGAAAAAAAAAGATTTTTTAATGCCCAAAACGGTTTCCATTTTACCCCATTAATTGCTAAATGTTTTTTTTAATGGCACCCCAAACGGTTATGATAATAACACATATTAAAGTTGCAAAACCGTTTTATCTCCAACGGTCACAGATATGAATGTTGGAAGAGAAACGTTCAAGGCTTTTAATGGTGGCTTTTCTCAACATTAATACCCATTATTGGTGGCTCTTTTCAACAAACACTTTGTGGTATAAAAAGGAGAGGAGAATACGGTTTGGGTAAGGCTAAGAGTTTTTGGGGTCTACGTTTGGGGTGGCTTTTGCCAACAGAAAAAAGAAAGAGGTTTACACAGAAAAAGGTTTATGTTTTCTGGTTTTGCTTCATTTCCTTCCGTGTTTGAGCACAGTTCTAAGGTGGTTCTGGGTGGACCAGTCAGCGAGTGTACGTGGACTGGAGCCATATTTTGCTGTTTTATCTTGGAGCGTCGATTCGCGGATCCCGGTTGCACCGGTAGGGGGCGGATACGATTCTTAAGGAGAGTGACCAGTGGCACGACTCAGCCTTCTCTCTTCGAATCTGGTTTTGTCCAAACCTTTTTCCATCAAAAGAGAAAAGTGCAATATGTTTTCCATGTTTTATTTCAATTATGGTTTAATTTACAATACATGGATTTTTGGCTTCGACTTGCACTGTTTTGAGGTCGAGTAACATGTTTTCGTTTCAAGTAATGTGTTTTGGGTTCAACTAAGCCATATATCATTCTTTCATTATTTGTTTATAAGATCTGTAGAAATATGATCTGTCTATTTTATTCAACAGTCTTAAGAATCATATTTGGGCTTCTTAAGATATGGATTCTTTCCAATAGGAAGGTACCACCTAAGCTACCTGGAAAAGAAAAGAAAAAATCTCTAATGAAATACTTCGTGGTGGAACCCATTATTAATTTGCATACTTCTGATGGCCCCCTATTGCTTCGGCAACCAAAGCCAACAACCCAAACCCAAAAAGCCCCACCATTGCACCCATAGTCAATCCCAACAGCCACAAATGGCTTTCCGAGAAATTGCCTAGCAAATCGCTGTGGCTTATTCGAGTGAGGTGTGCTAGGATTTTAGGATCAATCTTATTGCCTTTTGAAGTTTTGTTTGTTGAGGGCGTGGGTGTCCATACATCACAAGGATTCATGAGGTAACACAAGAAATGCCATTGGATCCCACCGACCGTGCCTAATGTTTCTAAGCTAATATATTGTGAATATATTCCTTCTATTATGGCACTTATGAGAAGAGAACAGAGCTAAATATAATGGGGGGAGATTGATATGAAATGGATGACCAATTTATATATTTTTTGAGATCAAATATCTTATTTCTAACTTTACAAATCCTTTTTGCTCTTTCTTTCTGCCCCTAGCTTTCCTATCTCCTGAGAGCGGGGGTATTCAAAACTTTATACACATTAGGCTTTTGTACGTCCCATGTCGTTGGATCAATGGATCATATCATTTTTCTTTTTCTATCAGTACTTTTGCTCTGGAAACTTTTCGTGTATTGAATTGTCTGAGAGCAAGGTTTAAAATTTCGGTTTCGGTACCGGTTTCGGACCTTGAAATTTCAAATTTTCGGTTGAAATCTGGTACAAAAAAAACAATATTTTAATCATTATTAAATTTCGGCCGAAATTACCAAAATTTTGGTCGAAATTTCAGTGAAATATTAAATTAATATTTAAAAAATAGATTTTTTTTGTCAAATTTCGGCCAAATAAATGACCATTTCGGTTTTCTGTAGTTTCGGTGTCGGGTTTCGGTCGAAATTTAAAACCATGCCTGAGAGGAATGATGTATGCCAATCAATCATCTTTTGATCAGTTCGAGTGGTTTCTCGAGATAATGATCAGTTTTAACTTATCGGACCATTGAAGGGTCATTGCTTGTGGCGAGTGATTAACCCTTTGAGCAGCCATAGATAAAGAAGATTAAAAAGCCTAAAAATCCCATTGTCTAAACCCAAGTATCTTTTGTCAAAAAAAAACATAAACAAACAAACAAATGTGACTCTAACCCCGTGAATGTCACGCGTACATTTATTCTAACAATATTACTCAAAATAAAGCCAAGAACACATGTATTGACATTACCTGATTTATGACTGTTATGATGTGTAAGTCTGAAATCGTGTATCCATGAGTAGCCCATCTCTTTGGTATACACCAAAGTTCCCACTATATAACAATATGCAAGTTGGTCTATGCATGCACCTAAATAATTAAGTATTGAATAAATATCATGCACGATGCGTATGGCAAAATCAGCACTTATTTATTCTCTTTTTGGAGTTTGTGAAGAATCTCTTGCGATTAAGGGTGTCAATTTTGGCTCGGGTTCGGAGGCTCGCTCGAGCTCGGCTCGAATCCTTAACGAGCCGAGCCCAATTTAGGCCAGGCTCGGCTCGGTTCGTTAAGGCTCGTTAAGAATTTAATATATTTAAATATATATATTATATATTAATTTATGCATTAAAAGGGTTGTCCAGGGAGTGAAAGGGGGGGCGCAAAATATGTCACTTCATTTTTGGAACCCCATTTGTTACTAGGACCACGCCCCATAGTGTAAAAAAAGTAGTCAAATTACACTAATAGGGTTGTGCAGGGAAGATGAGGGGTGTGAACATAATATAACCCGAGCTCGGTAAGGCTCGCGAGCTTGACCGAGCCGAGCCGAGCCCGAGCCTGGTTCGAGCCCGAGCCGAGCTTTTGAGCTTAACGAGCCTCGGCTCGGCTCGTTTACACCCCTACTTGCGATCTCAAGATTGTGATGCATGTGAGGAATGATAGAATGAAGGGCGCCCTTGCAAAAATCAGCTTCAAGGGCAGCCCCATTGTTTAATTCCTGCAAAGTGCAATTATGGTTGCTCCGAAAAAGTGGATGCCGACTAAAAATGTGGAAACCATGTTGACTTCACAAAAATTAACTAATAGGGGTGCCCTTGTGGAGCCCTTCATTCTATCATTCATCCATGTGTAAATTGGTAAATCTTAAAAAGTTGATATTTACGCCCCTTTTCATCACCAGGGACACTCGGTTTCGGTGTATCAATGACAAAAGGGGGGCTAATGTACTTGATGTCAGAAAAATCCAGTGTATTTGATTGCAACGTACACTCGGGGGGGGGGGGGGGGGGGGGGGTCTCCCTGGTGATCAAAAGGAGGCGTAAATATCATTTCCCACTTATTGAGCTCAACTTCTACCTTGTTTATGCGATCAGATCAGTTGATACGTATATGATTGGAAACCGTAAGTCGGGACAAATGCCATTGAGAAGACTTTGATTAGACTATCCTAAGCCCTTGATCCAACAAGCCTCATCTATGATTTCATCAAGAAAAGCTACACCAATGATTTTTTTTTTTCTAGCACATGAGATGTCCAATCATGACAGGAACAAGGCCATGTGGGTCACCATGAAGTTCTGTAGATCAACGGCCTTGATTTTACATACATTAACCTCCCTCGCCCACCCCTAACTTATATAACAGTGCATGTGTAAACCATCTTTACTAGCAGTTAACGACTAATTAACTTGTTGGGTGGGGCACCCATAGCCTTAAATTTACTCTGTGCATGTCCAATATCATTCACCAGGGACTGCTAGGGAAACAGAAATCTGTGTTGATAAAAAAACGAAGGGATCCTTCGTCGTGAGTCGTGACACATGCAAAAGAAGATAAAGAAATGAGCGAGAATCCTCACCAAACGCTAAAAAAAAACGGTGGAAATGATCAAAGTCATTTTCACTTTTAGCCTCTATTTTCTTGTTCTGGAAGTGTTTTCTTTCCATCATATCATTCGTTTGTTACTTTTATATTGGGCTTTAATCAATAAAAAAACGGCCACTTGATTGCACAATCAAGAAGTCTTGGCCATCAAATGCGAAAAAAAGATAAGGAGAGACTTGTAACTTTAGGGAAATGATATCCACACTCCCCTATTTCTACAATGGCACTTGTCACGATTGTTGGTAAATTTTGCAACAGCTGTAAACGAGAGTAAATATCTCTAAAATTTCCTATTTATTTTTAGGCATTTGCTAGCGTCCATCTCAGAAGGCATTTCGCGGATGGGCTGTTGCATCTGACAGCAGCCACACCTGCTCACTTTTCAGCAGATTTTGTCTTCATTCATGATGTGGCTGCTCTAAGAGCAACAGCCCATCCGAGAAATGCCTACTGCGATAGACACTAGCAAATCCCTTATTTTTAACACATGAGAAGAGATAAGTTAGAGTGTTCAACTAGCCATATTCAATTTTTACATGGAGAGACCTTCAATTTATGATATCAAAAAGGGCAGTGATAAATTGACTCCCCAAATGGATAAATCGACTCCCCATGTGTCTATCTCTCTCCTCTCTCTCTAACCTAGAGAAGAGAGAAAGACACATGGGGAGTCGATTTATCACTCGCCTATCAAAAATCCTAAATTTTTACATGGCCAATGAAAGATCCTAAATTTTGTAAAAAAATTAAGGGGGTTGAGATATCAAAAATCTGGGGGCCTCCCGTCAAGTCCGGAAATTTAGAGATAGTTTTAGTATGTACACTCTTGCTACACGTGCTCTTATTGAAATGTACAACAACCCCCGACTTCCCTATCGTCTACTGACAGCATGTGGGCCCCACCTATAATTCTTCATATACAATGAAGGAAAAGGAGGAGAAAGAAAACAAAGGAATCTTCCGCTCTCACGCATTTCCTCGTCTTTCTAGATATCGGCCTCTGCTAAATATTGCCAGGTTTTGATGAAATATCTCAAACACCCTTCAACTTATAACTATATGTCTTGATATTTCTGATATTTTTAAGAGGGTGGTTTCGACTTTTAGTTTTAGGGTCCTCAATTTCTAGAACAATGAATAGTGACACATCTTGGATGCTACAATGAGAGAAGAGATTTTGTACCAATTCGATCTCGTGTACAAATTCAAGTTATCGCGATAAAATAGTAGTAATTGGCCAGTTCGATTTTAGCCAACGCCACCCATCTCATTATCCTAACCAGCCGATTAATTCCAACAAATAGACAGTTAAAATTTAAAATGAATAGATGATGATACACATCCATAGCAATGGATCGGATGGTTAAGATTGTCTGATCGATGTCATGTTTCTAGAGTGGGTCATCCACAATGGGCCCCACTAGATCCAATCAACTTAGTTAGAGACAATCTATCAACCTTGGTGGCCCTTTAGGAGGTTGTACTTGTTCCACCTTCGTCGCGAAGTCTGTCTCATAAGTCAGCCTTTCACTTTCTTATGAAGGGTTGAGATTAATCTCTCTAAAAAATTGTTTTTTAAGCATTTGGTAAACTCATTTTTCAGCATTTGGAAAACTTGTTTTTCATGGAAAATTGTCCCCAAAGGCTCCGTTTCTTTAACATAAAATAGATGTAAAACAAATTTTGTCCACTTCATTTAGGCCACGTTTGGCAGCCAATATGAAACTCTTTTTCATAGAATATTAATTTATCAAGTGGTGAGAGAGGGGCAAGGAGTAGGGTTGCAACTTGGGTCGGGTTTTACCCGGCCCAAAAAAGCATGGGTCGGGTTCAAAGTGGCCGGGTAAGTTGTTGGGCCGGGTTTACATATCCAAAGCCCGAGTGATTCTCAGGTTGGGCCGGTTTTAAAGGTGGAAAACCCGGCCCGCCCGAAAACCCGCATTTTTTTCCTTTTTTAATATTATAAGTTATAAATAATAACATTGATATGGGTAATTTAGTAATTCTCATTTCTCATCTCACCAAGACAGTAAGAGCGTAAGACACGAACGAAAGAATGTCTATTTCTCGCATTTATGCCTCAATTGCCTATTGCTCTGATGGCCATCGAAGTCATAAGAAGGTCTATTTCTTGCATAAAATATAAGAGAATTAATTTTCCAATATAAGCAATAAACATAAGAGATTAGAAAGATATTAAACCCTTAACTCAATCCTCACCCCTCCATACTCACTGCTCAGCAAGATTAAATCCAAAAATGCACTTGATGTCTAAGGCCCTGTTTATTTGGTATTTTCAGAACAGATTGCGAGTCCATAAATCAATATTGAACACAGATTTACCTTTAATTTCAAATATAATAAGCAGTTTTGGACTCACAATCGGTTCTCCAAAGCCAAAACAAACAGGGTCTAAGTAAAACTCCTTCCTATTCTCACACATTCATGCTCTTTTTTGTTGGGTATATAATATAACCTATGTATGTTCTAATATAAGCCCAATAAGATAATGGACCGGTGTAGTGAGCCTACATGAACTAGAGTCCATTAACCAGTCAATAACCCTAGTGTATCTCTATATATATATATAGGGGCTGGAGGCAACAAACTAGGTATTCCAAACTAGATAAATAGGGTGTAATGCTTCAAGCAACCTTGCTTGATCTAACATTTTTTGCCCCACCCCCCCAAGCATATAGAATTTCAATATTTAGCCAAAAACATGGTTCTAGTCTAACTAGGAGACTCCGACTAGGGGTGCAACTCGGGTTGAGTTGAGGCACCCGACCTTAGTTCAATCCGACCCAATCCGAGTTTTTAAGCTTACTAAAAGAAATGATAAAAAAATGTTGGGTTTCACTCGGGTCGGATCGGATCAGGTTGCCCAACCCTCAACCCGAACCCGACCCGAAGGATACCCAACCTGACGAGACTTTTTTCGGGTTGAACCCGAATAGTGGTGCACCTCTAACCTAGACTAACTCTTTAGTAACAAAACCATTCGTAGTTACACTAACTATTATGAGGAGAAGACCACATGGAGTTAGAAATAAGACAAAACCCAAGAGTGCATTCTTAGTAAGTCATAGGAAATAAATGGTTTGGACGATTGACCGCAGGAAGCAAGGGGTGGGAAATAAATGATTCGGATGATTTGAGTAGGTGGCCTGTAGTTTTAGCCTCTCAGAGAAAACAAAATGTGCGTCCATTGTATAAGAACCCGCATTAACGAGTTGTTATCTTATACATGAACCCAAAAAAAAAAAAAACTATTGCATTTTGTCTCACTTCCTCGTCTACTTGTGCATGTGTCACAATAGAGGATTTTAGTCTTGTTTTTTTAACAAAACGGATTCCCATTTGGCTAGCAGCCCTCATATTGGAAAAGACTTTCAACGACGCACTATGTTTGAAAAAACTTGAAATGGAATAAAAAACAAGCTTTGGAAATAAAAATGATTAAATTTTCAAACAAATGACATCATTAGGAAAGGTCTCACTAACGACCGTATGAAGACCGACGTTATGAGAGGGACGTCACCAGAGTAAAGTCCGTCCTGGATAAGGGTGGCCCGATCCAAAATTCTCCTTCGAAGCCACATTTGGAGAGCAAAAGTAATGGCAAATACTTACCACAATAGTAAGGGTATTTTGGTCATTTTCATAAAACCAGATTCGGATAGAAACTTTCGTGTCTTACTTGTCTTCCTGTTACCGGGTCCTCTGCATTAAGCGGATTGCTTTAAGAAAAACTGATTACCTTCTTTCTAGTAGCCCTCAACTAAACTCATGCCCTAGGAATTGGTAGGGATGGTTCTTACCCAGAAAATATTTTTCATGCAACAGTCTGAGGGCATGTCCCAAGAATTATTTTTTCAGGATAAATAAGTCTCCGAGTGGGTGGTGAGAGAGGGGTAGCGCGGGTGGGAGAAGGAGAGAGACTTGAGAATATGGCACGACAGAGATGATATGAGAAGTGGCTAAAAAACAAGAAACAAGAAACAAAAAACTCTACTCAAAATAATATCGACTTTTTCCTTATTTTTAGCCACTTCTCACCCTAATCTCAGTCATGCCCTCTCAAATCTCTAGAGGTATAACTCGGTACAGGTTGAGGCCAACCCAAGCCCAACTCAAGATAGCATTCCCTAAACTCTAACCCAGCCCAATCCGATCCTCGAGTTGAGGATGGTCAACCCTAACCCAACCTGCCTCTAAATCTTTCGACGTTAAACCAACCCATCTAACCCGAAACTGGGTCGGGTTGGGTTCTCAGGGTCACCTAGGGCCAAATAGAAAAATACAAGAAAAAATATAACCCAAAGAAAATCAAGATAAAATTAGAGGACGGAGCTCAGGTTCGAGTCGGGTGAGGTTGCCAAGGCCTCAACCCTAAACCAACCTGAAATTAAATCGGGTTGCCTTTCCCAACCCATCCTGAGGAAATGCCAAACCACTCTCAAGTGGATCACTTGGAGATGCTAATTTATCGAGGGAAAAAATTCCCGGCCGCCAATCATGACCTAAATCTTTTGATTTGTGGATGCTCTCCCAATGAAGGCAGTCCTTAATTTTCTTATTTTCTACCGTACATGCCACCAATTGGAGGCCCTAAAATTTTATTTTATTTTATTTATTTTTGGACTGGTAAGCTGGGGTTAGGCAAACTCCTACCAGATATATTGATAAAAAAGGAGATTACAAAGATTGAGCAAGAGCAAACCCAACCCACAAGCAACTGGGAAACAAAAACATTAAAAGGTTTGCCATTTAATGCACTTTAAAACTCTTACAACAAAAACACTCCATTTTTTAGGAAAACATTAAAAACTCATTTTAAACGTATAGAAAACACTTCCAAAATTGGATTTCGTTTAGAAAATAAAGACGAAAGTGAAATTGACCAACGATTTGATCATTTCCACCCTGATTGATGCATTTATTGGGGATTGGAGCTCACTTTCTTCCGTTCTTGTGCAAGTGTCACAAGTCACAACACAGGGCTTCATCTATTTGTAAAAAAACGTATTTCCGTCCTGATAGGATCCCTCTAAGTCTATTAAACATATTTTTTTGCTAACTTTCCAATTTTACCTGACTGTATTTTGTAAATGGCAAATTTTTTATAGTATTAAATGTGCTTTTTAGTGTTTTCATTTATTTGAACACTTTTTATTATGTTTTTTAATCAATAACATATTAAACTCGAAATTTTTAGGTGTTGTTGCTGCTGCATAGGGCTGCAACTCGGGTCGGGCGGGTCGGGTTTTGGAGAACCCAACCCTACCCGAGAAATATCTCGGGTCGGGTCGGGTCGGGGTTTTTTTCGGAAAACCCACGATTCCCAAACCCGGCCCTACCCATGATAAATCTCAGGTCGGGTCGGGTCGGGTCGGGTTTTTTCACGTTGACGCAATTTTTTAAGGAAAATTCTTGTTTGGCAAGGCAACTCAACTCATAGAAGCAGAAATTACACTCACATTACACTTGAATCAAACAATGATGTAATTACACTCACATTAAACTTGAATCAGACAATGCCGTAATCAAACAATGTTGTAATTACAATCAAACAATGCTGAATCAAACACTTGAATCAAATCAACTCATAGAAGCAGAAATTACACTCACACGCAATAACAGTGGGTGCGTGGGTTTTCACTTTTAACTTTTAACTAACAATAGAAAAAAATGTACATACTATAACTTATGTAACTCGGATCGGGTCGGGTCGGGCCCCTTCAAACCCGGCTCGACCCGAGATTCATGCGGGCTTTTGAATGCTCAACCCGGCTCGACCTGAAACCCATGAAACCTGAACCCAACCCAGGCCATTTTCGGGTCGGGTCGATGCGGGTCGGGTAAAACCCGGCTCGAGTTGCAGCCCTACTGCTGCATCACGTTTTTCTAACTACTCTTTTTCAACTACAAGTGGGTGGCCTGGAGAAGATAAGGGAGTGAACATATCATTTCCTATTAGACTTCAATTCTCGAGTCAATACTGTTTCTTTAACAAGGAAAACAACTAAGTTCAATTAGGGCGACAACTATCCATATTCTTCTTACGCTTCCGTTTCTTTTCTTTTGTTTTGTTTTGTTTTTTTAATGGCAAAAAATTATATTGATGAAACTAAAGAAAGGGGGAAACCCCACCATTAGAGATGAGCAAAGGACAACAAAACAAGATCAAACCATCACAAGGATACAACTCAAGGGGGGAGGAAATCAAATACCTCCAACTCCGGCTTAGAGCATCCCATCCCTTGCTAACTTGTTGGCCTCAGAGTTAGTTGAACTCCTAACATGACGAAATGATATAGCAAGGCCCACCACACGGTTTGGATATTTCATCCATCCACTAAGCAAACCTCCAAGGAGGAGATGATGAACCCTCTAACCACTTAATCGCATTTAAAGAATTACCCTCGACTTTAACATTTTTTAACCGACGTTGCTTCAACATCAATATTCCATTGTGCACCGCCCGCATCTCCACCTTATTTGAATTAGCGACCCCAATAGGGCGTGAAAAAGCCCATAGAGTATTCACATCTTCATCTCTAAGGTTTCCGCCAATTCTGGCCAGTCCAAGATTGCCCAAACTTGATCCGTCAAAATTCAACTTTAAGAACCTGCTCCTAGGAGGCTCCCAAACTTAGGAAATCGCTGGTCTCTCGACTATTACAAACCACTTTCCAACCTTGGCATAATTCATGAGTTGAAACAAAACATAAACTTGGCAAAGCCCTTGCCTAAGAGCAATGACCTTAATATTGAGAAAATAAGGGGATTTCACCCTCCCTCTAAACAACCGTGCATTCCTCTCGTTGCTTTTTAATTTTGTTACGCTTCCGTTTCTAAACCACCAACTTTTGTAAAATCCATGAGATAAGTGAACTTTTGTACAATCCATTAGATAAGGGCATATTGGTCATTTTTTCAGGAGAGGGGAAAGAGCTGAGGACTAAAACATTACGGTTCTACCCATTTGAGAAGGATTCTCGGATGAGCATTTTAACAAAAGAAGATGGGAGGAGTAGGATCTTTGAGGGTAAAGCTAAGAACCCTCATTGGATCTAATAGAAGATTATTACTTTGGTTATATCTTGGATGAGATGCCTTCCTTCCTTCCGGTTTGTATCGGCTTTTGATCTTTGGGAAGAATGGAGGGAGGTTTGCTTTAGTGTTGATCGGAGAGCTCTTGCTTCGCAAAGGTGGGAGTCGTCTCCACAAAATATGCTCAAGGTTAATTTTGACGGAGCGAGCTTTGGCAATCTGGGTCCAGCTGGGGTGGGAGGGGTGTGTCAAAACAAAGAGGAGGGAGTAGTGTGGGCATACTATGGCTCTATAGGTGTTTGTGATGCCTCAGAAGCTGAAGTGAGGGCTGCACATTTTGGCATTTTGCATATTGATTGATAGAAGTTTGATGGATCAGACCATTGTTGAAGGGGATTCGTTAAATGTGACTCGTTGGCTGAAAGGTGGTGCCGATCCTCGTGGAGATTTCTTTCCATTTTTGATGAGATTGGTGATATAACTTCGGGGTCTGCTATCGGCTATCATCATGTCAGAAGATCGGCAGATGCACTTGCCAAGCGCGGTGTATCTGGTGGTCTGTGGTTTGACCATCTTCCCCCTTGAGGATCGAGCATGGTGTGCCGTTGATTGTATCTTTCGGTTCTTATGTCTTCTTGTATTCTATTGTAAATATGGGAGTTCCATCTCGGTCTCTTGTTTTTCCATCATTTATAATATTACCATTTCAAAAAAAAAAACCAAAAGAATGGGATTTTGGTGGAGTCATTGGGCTAGATCCCGGACCTGGCAACTAACTCGGATTTTCATAGTAGAAGGTAATAAAAGTTGTGCGGATTAACACGCTATTCTTGCGGAGTTTCCCAAAGTCCAACCCAACAAACACCAAGGGACATCTTGTTACATGTTGTAACTATTAGTATGGCTAACGAGTGCCTCCCTCAGTTGAGGTGCATTATAAATGATATTTTTCAATCATTTTACACATGCTTTGATAAAAATACACTTATTCTGAGACTTAGTTATCAAAACATGTGTAAAACATCATTTCCAATGACTCTTAACGAGTGGCCTTATCTATCTACACCTTGCAACTGTAATACACTCACTTCATAAATAGAGAAATTAACTTCAATGGACTTTATTACCATACAACAATCTGCTAGCGTCCATCGCAGAAGGCATTTCGTGGATGGTCTTGCATCGCCCCTGACAGCAGCCACCTCGTGAATGAAGACAAAATCTGCTGAAAAGTGAGCCTCTGTGGCAGATGCAACAGACCATCCACGAAATGCATTCTACAATGGACGCTAGCAAATCCACTATCTACAATATACAGCCTATGATGTTGCTCTACAACCACTGTAGCAGTCTTACCTAGGATTTAGGCATCGCATTGGATCCGAAGGTGCCATAAAGTCCGAAATCATTTTGGATTGTGACCCACATGTAGCTACAGAATTCAATGAAGAATCCTACATCCTATTGGAGGGTGGTAATGAACAAAACATACTCTGCATTTTTTCTTCATTCATGTCTGATCATGAGGAGTAATTTTGTACATTTAAAACCCTTATCAAAACAATAAATAATATGTATTTTTTTACTCCACAATTTAATGAGGATTACCCTCTCTCTTTCTTGAGTTTCTTCCCTGTTCCTCGGCTTAACCCTAAGGCCTAACTGTGTGCAACGTAAGTAGGACCTAGCATACTCCGATGGATGGTTAATATGATTCAAAATGGACAGTGACCTAAATTCAAATGGCTCTCTGAAAAAATTCAGAAAGGCTATTAATGGATCGTTACCAAGCCATAGGTAGACCCAATCCAAAGTGGATCTGCTGACACCTCTATGCGTCGTTGGGTAGGCCAATCATTTACTCTTCCACGCCTTAATCTTAAGCACTAACTGTGTACAACGTAAGTAGGACCTAGGATACTCCCATGGATGCTTTGATTTCAAATGGACACTCCAAAAGTTTCTGTCTCATGGAGGATTTTAATGAATAGTGGCCAAGCCATAGGTGGGCCCGATCCAAAATGGATCAGTTGACACCCCTATCGCTATTTGGAGTGTCCCAATCATCTAGGCCCATTAAGATTACTTTACAAAAGAATCAAAGTGTCAAACAACCAATTGCTCCAAAAGCTCAAGCTGTTGGAGATGGCGTTATTTAATCTTTTATATTTTAACACTCCCCCCTCACGTGTGGCCCCTCTTTTTACTATGTAAAACAACCAATTACTCCAAAAGCTTAAGCCATGGATATAGGGTATCTAATCTTTTATACTTTAACACAAAGTACCTTTTTTTTTTTTTATTTAAATATATACCGGAAAGGATTTAAAAACAGATACCTTAGACATCCATGCAACTACATCTTAGACACCATGAAAATTGGAAAGAAATCCTTGTTCTTGGCAACCATCTATGCAATTGAAAAGAACCTTTCACAACCCAAGCAAACACACAAAAACAATAGATATTAATCTCACAACCCTTTTCGATCGCCTCCAAATCCTTCTGCTTCCTTCATTTGGAAAGCATCAAATTAGAGAGCAGCCATGAAAATGACGCCCATGATAACAGCTAGGGAAGCACCTACGCGGGAAGAAGAAGACGCATCCACTGCCGGAGCAGGTGCAGCGTCGGCGGTGGTGCCATCATCTACAGGCTTAGGAGGTGACGCAAATGGAGACAAATTACTATCTGATGGAGAGGGAGCAATAGAGTTATCAGATGTGGGACCATCAGACGCCGGAGCATCAGATGCCGGTGCAGTCGCAGGGGCCACTGGAGAAGCCGGAGTTGCAGCTTTGGGTGCCGATGCAGGAGTTTTCGCCGGAGATGATGCTGGCGTGGGAGCCTTTTTGGGCGTGGCAGCCGGGGGAGGGGGTGGGGATTGTGCCTTGCTGGAATTCACATTGTCAATTCCAGGGGGAATAATAGCACTGCTTATTTGTAAGACAGAGATGTTATAGGGTTGGGAACCAACAGAATTCATGAGATTGGCATTGAGTCCAGCGCCAGGAACGGCCGAGCCGAGAGCCACCTGGCCCTTGGTAACGGTGGCGTTGATGAACCCTTGTTGGTCGGTGGCTAAACCGCTGCTTTGGAATAGGGTGGTGAGAAGGGCGGTCTTATTTGAGAGTTTTTGGAGCTTATCCATGTCGTAGTAGTCTAGGACGACATGGACGCTCATGATCATCTTGAGAACGTCATTGGGTTTTCCGGCGACGGCCGAGATTGCGCTGTTGTCAACAGCAAGGATGGTGATGGTGTTGCGGCTGTTGATCTGGGAGGCAACCTGGGTCTGTGTTAGATAGCTGTTGAAGGTGGAGAAATCAGAGTGTTGTTCCAGCATTTTTGTGATGTTGAAGGAGGTGGCTGAGGAGAAAAGGAATGAGAGGAGGAGGAAGAAGAACAAGGAGGGTGAGATGGAGGAAGTCATTTTTTTTCTTTTTGGTTTTTCTTTTTTTACTCTGTGGTTGATCTGTTTTCTTTCTTGGGTTTATTGTATGTAAGGGAAGGGTGGGAGAGGTCTTCCAGAGGGAGGCCTGATAAAACAAGGGCAGGGAGGGGATGAGTTATAAGAAGAGGAGATGAACTAAATTTAGTTGATTTGGCGGGGGAGAGACTTCTCTCCCGCCAAATATGGTAAGGTGGAGGTTAAGTTGGTTAGTTGGGATGGAAACAAAAGAGAGCCAATAGAAACAAACAAGACCTTTTCTTCTATGACTCTCGTCAAAGTTTTTCCCCCTACTTTCTCGCTTTTTTTGTTGTTTTTTTCTCCTATCTATTATTGGTTTTTTAGCCGAGGAATTTTCCAATTAAAGCCAGTTTGTATAACTTATTCAATTATCTAAACTCTCCCGACGTAATTCCAGACAAATCGAATGCTTGTCTCCACCCTGTTGACTACTTATTCCACTACATGTCTGTGCCCCGCATCCAATTTAGAGAAAGTGATTTATTCGCCCCTTTTTCCACCCAGGCCACCCCTGAAGTTTATGAGCCAAATATAGATATGAGGGCGTCCCTGCATAAAGAGCTGCAAAGGGACCTTAATTGGATCCACGTCATTCTCAGTTACATTTTAAAATCAGTTGAGAAAGTAAAATCAGTTACATTTGATGAAGTGGTTCAAATCACGAGCCCCTCTATGGCTATTTATGCAGCAGCGCCCTTGCATCTATCATTGCTCCAAGTTTATTTATGACTATTTTTTTAGGCTGCAAGATGTGGATGGATGAAGAAAAGGGAGAGAATATATCATTTCCCTTACCTTGGATGGGGCCAAGGTTTTAAATTTCAGTTTCAGGTATAATTTCAGTCCTCACCGAAACTGAATTTTCAAACGAAATCCCGAAATATTGGCCAAAATTTGGTAGAAACGCTCGAAATGTCGGTTTTTTGGGCCGAAACTTCAGTAATTTCGACCGAAATTCTATGAGGAAATAAAAAAATTAATATTTTATCAGATTTCCATGGTAAATTTCCCCATATTCGGTTTCGGTTTCGGTCCCGACCGAAACCCGAAATTATTTCAGCCAAAATTTAAAACCATGGATGAGACATAGCCTTTCGTTTCCTATAGTCATGGCTTTGGATGTTCGTGACTGGGCCCAGCTACCCACTGGACAGGGACACATCCATAGAATGACAATTATCACAAGTGATATATTTGCTTCCTTTTTTTTACTTGGGAGAGTCCCCTCTAGTGTATTTATGACTACTCTTTTACACTAGAGGGGGCTGTCCCAACTAAAAAAAGGGCGAATATAACATCCATAGAATGACAATTATCACAAGTGATATATTTGCTTCCTTTTTTTTACTTGGGAGAGTCCCCTCTAGTGTATTTATGACTACTCTTTTACACTAGAGGGGGCTGTCCCAACTAAAAAAAGGGCGAATATATCATTTCCCTAATAATAATGCTTCCAACATTAGACCCTCATGTGGGCCCACGACTATAGGATTTAACCCTAGGGTACGTATCAATGGACTCACTTCAGATCGAATCCAGTGGAAACGATCCATTCCAATTCCTTATGAGATGCATCCAATGTGGAGTGTCCTAATATCATACTTCCCTTGTAAGGGTGCCGAAAGAAAATATTTGTCTATGTGTAGAGATAGAGAGTAGGTTGGAAGTAGAGGTGGCAACAGTTCGGTTTCGGTTCGGTTTTGACCGAACTGAACATGCTTACCTCCAAACAGAAACCCAACTGAAATCGAACATGCTTAACTCCAAACCAAAACCGAACCGAAACCGAACCAACCAAACCAAGCCAAACTGAAACCGAACTAATCATTGGTTTGGTTCTACCGAACCGAAATTTGAATCAGTTTGGTTTAACCAAACCAAATTTTCAGTTCGGTTTCCGTTCGGATGATTTTGCCACCCTAGTTGGAAGCATGGTTTTAAATTTCGACCGAAATCCGAAATTATCCGAAATTTCGGATTTCGATGGAGACCGACACCGAAATCGCTATTACCAGAAAGGGTAATTTCGGTTGAAATTTTGTTTTTTCCCGAAATTTCACCCAAAAAACCTGTTTTTTTTTTATTATTTTAATATTTTACCGAAATTTATATTGAATAAAATACTCTTTTTCTTGTTTCGCCCGTTTTTCAAGGGGTCCAAAACCGAAATTTAAATCCTTAGTTGGAAGTACTTGACCAAACCGAAACCGAATTTTCGGTTCGGATGATTTTGCCACCCCTAGCTGGAAGTACTTGACCAAATCTGAATATCAGTCTCTCAAACTAGGTTGTTAGTTCATTGAGTTGCCACTTCAACGTACCTACGTCTTTTATTTTATTTTCACAACAACACCATGTTTTAATAATGCAACAGATTTGGCCCTTGTTTTCTTTTTTTAATTAGCTTGGAGAGCTTCTGGGAACAGTAATAACCATTGACAGGTGTTTAAATAATAAAAGAGTAGATGAATTAGTGCAACTATCAGATATGTTAGTGCCAAGTGCAACACCAGTAGCCTAATCAGAATTGCTTTCCAAATTTGCATTCAATTTGAGAAATCCACATTTAATTCGAAAATAGCATAATGCGTATATCATCTCTCTCTATTCTTCAATTTCCATGTTGAATTTTAGGTATAGAAAAGAAATCTTCAAAGGAGAAAATCAGTTGAGGACTGTAAAGAAAAACGTTTGCAACATTACCTCAGTACCGTGTGAGCAGAAAACTTAAGCTGGATCGTAGATCATCAACTTCAAGTCGGAGTAATCGAGCCAGGAAAGGAGTTCCCGTCGCCGAAATCCAAGAGCAAAAGAGCCGAAACCAAAATAATGATTCCAAGGAAAAAACAGAGCAATCCGATACGCATTTTCAACCAGAGGAGTTCGTTTGATCCAGATCGTTCTTTTCCCAAGGGTTTGAGCTCCAAAATCAGATTCTTGATGAGTGCATCTAGAAGCTTCTTTGATCGGATATCAAGATCGGAAGAACTCACGGCCTGAAAACAAGCACGGCGAAGGAAATCCACGACGACCTCAACCTCCACATTCTCCATTTTTCCGTCTTCAGATCCGCTGGATTCCTGACTTTCGCGGATTTTCTCGCCGGATTCCTGATTTTCTTCAATTATCTCGCCGGATTTCTGACTTCCACAGATTATTTCGCCGGATCCCTGACTTCCGCGGATTTTGTCGCCGGATTCTTGATTTCCGTCGATTATCTTGCCGGATTCCTGACTTCCGCGGATTATTTCGACGGATTCCTGACTTTCGCTGATTTTATCGCCGGATTCCTGATTTCGGTGGATTATCTTGCCGGATTTCTGACTTCCGCGGATTATTTCGCCGGATTTCTGGCTTCGGCGGTTTATGTCGCCGGATTCTTGATTTCCGTCGATTATTTTGCCGGATTCTTGTTTTGTGACGGCGATGTCTGGATCGAGTGAGAGAACAGATGGATTGCTTGTTCCATTTGAAGCATCTGAATCTGAACCTTCGAGCACGTTCTGCAAATCAGAGCAGAGGAATGTGAGAATTGAAAACTAGATAGTTTGTTTTGACGGCAATATTGGCGATTATGGAAAATTAGGGTTTAGAACATTACCGGAATCTCTTTTTTTCTCTCCTCGGAGCTGCGGTTGTAATCCAACCGCTTCCACGAAGCCTCCTTCGGCCGACGATTTGAAGATATTTTGGTGCTTGAGGATTTCATTTTTGGCGCGCGCGCGAGAGAGAGAGCTGACGTTTTGGATTTTTTTATTCCCTCTTTAAATACGATAAGAGGGCTACTTAAAAGAAGACAAAAGTACTGAATGAGTATAAAAGTTTCGAGAAAATACGGATTTCTAGTACTTTTTAAAACAAGCATCAAACACGGGTGATTCTTCAAAATCGAGTGGTAAAAAGATCCCAGTGCCCTTCTGACCGTAACATAGTCCTCGTATGTTGCACTTCCTGACAAATTCACAACCCAACATCAATCATTATCTTTAAATTAATATTTTATTATTGCTCACTTATCTTCTGGGTGAAAACGGCTATGTTATTCAATACTAGTGGACAACCTGTGCGATGCACGGGGCAAAAATAACTAATTCGCCAAAATTTTGCTAATATACGTATGATATTGAGAGAGAAACAATTTTACTAAAATCATGGGACATAGTGGAGATTTTTTCTCCAATAAATAGAAACAACTTTGCTAATATACGTGGGATATTGAGTAATAGAAACAATTTTGCTAAAAACGTGGGATATGGTGAGATTTTTTCTACAATCCAAATATATCACCTTATAGAGAGAGTTTTGGGTGCCACGTGGCGCACCCACGTCCTCTAGGATTTTGTTTTACACATCTCTTTTGATTGAAAACGGCTACGTTATTAAATAATTTATTATTACTCACGTCTCTTTTGGCTTAGAATGACGACGTTATTAATATTTTATTATTTCTCACGTCTATTTTGGCTAAGAACGCTGCCGGAATTAAGAGTACGCCGATATTTTAAGTACACCACCGGATTCAATGAAACCCACCGTTCAAATATATTAAGTACGCCGCCGGATTCTAGAGTACATCGCCGGAATATCAAGTACGCTACCGGATTTTCTGGGTTCAAACATGTGTTCCAAATATATCGAGTACGCCGCCGGATTCTATAGTAGGCCGGCGGAAATATGGTGTATGTCCGCGGAATTCAGGGGATTCTAAAGTATGCGAGCGGAAATATGGTGTACGCCGGCGGAATTCAGGGGTACGCCGGCGAAAATAATGGGTACGCTGGTGGAATCTCTTACAGAGAGATGGCAATATTGTTAGAAGACGTCACCGTTCGATATTGATGTCCATGTGTCGTAGATCTGATCGTCTATGCATATTGGCAACAGCCAAGATTTAAACGAACCCAAGGGACTCTGGGTTCAAAGTAAAATTTCAACTTCAAACCAAACCAGCTCTGTGTATAGAGGTGCCAACATTCCAAAAATAATTTAACATGTGTAAAGCATCCATCCATCTTTGGTTATTTCTGACAGCCAAGATAGAAACAAACCCAAGGTATGTCGATTCAAACACACATTCAGACGAACAAAAAGAAGCCTTGTGAACCGCACCAATTTAATGGGCACTAATGAACCCAAGGGATGTCGGTTCAAATACACATTCAAACGAACCAAAAGAAGCCTTGTGAAATGCGCCAATTTAATGGGCAGTAATGAAAAAGGAAGCTGAAGGACGTTTCTGTTGATGTCAGAAGGGTATTGGGGTCTTTTTACCACCAATTTTTTAAGAATCACCGTGTTTGATGCTTGTTTTAAAAGTACCTCAAAATCCGTAATTTCTCAAAACAAGGTGAGGACACGGGAGGACTATTCACGATAGAGAAAAGTACGTAATGGGCATAATAGTTTCGAGCAATTATGGATTCTGGGGGGGAATGGGCTTTTCCATGTCATTTTTTGACTTATTGTAGAAATTCCACATGTGTAATTCTATTTTCCCTGGAAAGCAAGTGAACACCAGAATTCTGTCTTGTCAAGGAAAAAAAAGGTTGTTTTTCAGGGATTTGCTTTATCGGGAACGCAAGTGAACAGAGCCTTAAAGTTTTCAATTGAAAATGATTTCGGGAAATGATATATTTTCCCCCTCTGACGGATAAAAGAAAAACGTAAGGGGTGAATTTATCCTCAAGCACTGAACCATTCTCACAGAAAGCCTAAAATGAGGGGATTTTATCCCTTTTTGTTTGTTTTTTTTTTTTTTTTTTTTTGGTGTGGGGGGCAGGTACCGTTTCCCATGATTTCCTTTTCTTTTTATTTCCTACCCATTCATCTATCATCACTATAACAATTCATTTAGCTCAACAGACACTTCTATAGACCATCCACACCAACTAGTTCCACTTCCTAAAACGTGGAAGTATCCCACTTGTATCTCACAATCACATATGTTCTTTTGGGATTTGATAGGCATTTTCACATTAAGCCATTTGGCAGCTCACTTACGCAGGAAATGAAGCGTATTCCTCGTGCGTGGGGATGGAGGTGACGCGGCCTCTTAGAGTTTTCAATTGAGAATCATTTTGTGAAATGACGGATAAAATAAAACCCCCCCCCCCTTCCCCCCTTCGACGGTAGGTCATAAATGAACAAGGCCTAAGTGTTTGATGATTCGTTAAGTTTTAAAGGCAAAGAAAAACGTAATGGGGTGAATATATCCTCAAGCACTGAACCATTCTCACAAATACCGTTAAAGCATAGGGTGAATATATCCTCAAGCACTGAACCATTCTCACATATACCGTTAAAGCAGGGGATTTTATCCGTTTAGGGGGGATATCATTTCCCATGATTTCCTTCTTTCTAAGCTTTTATTATTTTCCTTCTCATTCATCTACATTTACCTCACCAAACACTTCTATAGACCACCGCGCCTACTAGTTCCACTTCCTAAAACTTGGAAGTTTCCCACTTGTATCTCACTATCATATATGTTCTCTTGGGATTTTTCTAGGGGTGCAATTTGGGTCGGGTCGCGTCGAGCTTTTGCGAAAAAATGAATTGGAACCAACCCGAACCCGACCCAATTTTAAAGGTAAAAGCTCAACCCGAATTCCCAAAAACCGACCCGAGTTGCACCCCTCTAGATTTTTCATTGGCAATTCCACAGTGAGCCATTTGGCAGCTCACTTATGCAGGAGAGAACAGCCACCTCAAATGACTCAACTCAACAGGACAAAATCAGCTAAAAAGTGAACCTGTGTGGCTTATTCAGATTTTGTCTTATTAATTTCATTCATCGGAGCTGGCTGATCTCTCTTGCAAAAGTGAGCCGCTAAATGGGTTTTTGCAAAATTGCCTAGCAAATCCCTATTCTTCTCTTTACTAGGGACGTAGAGCCAAATAAAACAATAATAATGACAAAGCAATACAACATGATGCATATAACATATGAATGACATGAACATAACGCTTTTTCTTTTATTGATAATGACCAGAATCATCCAGTTTTCCCAATGGCAGATTGTCATAGAAATACAAGCAAAATGAAAATGGAGAAAGGAGGTTGGTCACAGTTCCAATTAAACCAGATAATACGTAGATACTAGACCCAATTAACATTCTTGAAGGCCAGTTACTTACATATCCAAAAAAGTTCACGAGGCAAAATGTACAGCAATGTGTATAGAGCAAGGAGTACGTGCCCTCACTTGATTTTTCTCAATGACGTCAGAAATTACTTGATCCATGTCGAGATCCTTCATTTTCTTGAAAGGTCGTGGCATGTCCTGAAAATAATACACACAAGCAAGGAGTGAGTTTCAGGACCCCATGTTTTCTGACAAATGATATGGGCAATAGAAGCTCGGCCAGCCGCAGTGTATGCACAGTTCAAAATGCCCATGTGATAGGGTATACAAACAGGTTGCCTGTATTTTAGGTGATGTGGCCATTTCAAACTGAGCATGACCCCCTGTGACGGATCATTTGTGCCTGGAAAAAAATAGCAAATTTGTGGAAGGAAGTGCTCTATAAGTAACATCAGCAGAATAAGGCATGCAGTCAGAGATGGAAGAAAATGCACATAGCAGAAAATAAATAGGAGTAAGGAAGAATACATAGATTGAACAATACTTAAACAGGAGTGTTTGCGCATCAAAAGGTAAAAGGGACTGAAATTAAATCCAATGATCATTCTAAAATTCATCCCAGTAACATCATTATATAGAGTCCCATCAAGTATGACTGTATGAGTTAGACTTAAAGTTGTTTTCAACTAGAACACAACATGTTATCACAAAAATCAGTTGCATAAATCAAACTACTGCTCGAACTCTCTAGAAATGGAATTGGATCCAACTTGAATACAATGATAAACCCTAATCTAACCCAAACTCAAAACCTAATAATCTTTTGAGCTCGTGCTTGTCGTTAATTTGTTTCGTGATGGAAAAGATTATCATCAATCTTTGTTTGTATGTTTTCAATATTCTTTGACATGTCTTGACTGTTATCAAGCATTTGTTCTGTCCATTTGGGCCTTTTCGTGAATTATAACTCATTTTTTTATGGCGGTTATCAGTCAACCTTGGCTTTGACACTTGAACGGTTGTTTTCGCATTCCCTGCCCTTCATCAGCCATGTTTACCTTGTGAATATTCTCGGCTGTTACCAATCATTTTATAAGTCAATTTTGATTTTCAAGTCTCCCTTGTAGATGGACTGCCATCATGGAGAATAATCTTCTTCTTCTTTTGAGATTGATCATGGAGAATAATTCTATTGATAGTTAAATAAGTTTAAAATTTTAAATCAATAGGAACTGAAAATAATCAGTCGACCCCAACTAGTTTGGGACAAAGGCTTTGTTGAGTTGAGTTGAGTTGAGGAACTGAAAATAATCACACCATCATCACTACGATCATTACCTCTTCCAATTACTTGCAGTTGTCCCATGCTATCACCCTACGTACACATGCAAGGTTGTAAAAAGATGGGGCTTCTTACAGTGACTACACCTCGTCCCAAGGTGGGCACTCTGGATGTAGAAAAGTGGGATGCTGATAATTCTATTATTCTTAGTTTGCTCTTCAGCTCTATGGATCCATCTATTGCTTGTGTACATATTCATTGACGGCTTTCAAGCAATGGAACAAGCTGGTTGCGAACTTTGCCCATGGTGAACATGATAACTGTGTTTATCAGCTCACCCAAGTGATGTAGGAAGAGTTTGATTCTAGTTAGAAATCCTGGTAAGGTTTTCTTATGTGTATTAGAAGAGTCTTGCTATTTGTTAGAGTTTGAAGGATTTGAATAGAGTTTGGATGGGATGAAAACTAGAGTCTCAGTTGCATTGGAAGTTAGGAAAACAATCTATAAATATTGGACGTGAATATGCAGTTAGGGCAGATCATTCATTGAATAAAATTGATTTACATTTTATGTTTTTACCTTGTGGAAAGTTTTCCTTCCTTTTTCTCCTGTGAAACGCTGTTACCACCTTTTCTTGTGCTTCCACTGTACCACCAGTCACAGCAGCATGTAAGCACGGGGATAGGTCTACGGGAGAGTATTATAACTCATTCGACAGAATGCTAGAGGAACCTACTTCCCGGTTCTTTGACCAGCCAGCCTACGACACCTGAGCATCTGCACGACTGCAAACGGCAGCTGCTCAACCAAGCAACCAATAATCACCCTAAAACATAGCCACTCACTAGGTAAAACTCCTGCTCAGATCTCAATCCTAGACTTTTTCTATTCTATGCCGAGCTCGGTTGTCATGGAAAAGGCCCATCCACCCCTCCATACCTACGCTTGATCAGCCCGAGGAAGAGATATTTCTTCACTGACGGTGTGGCCCGTGATTCACAGATCGTTCTTTCTTTCCCGTGATATTTCTTCTAAAGTAACTCACTTCCTAACTTAACAACCAACCAATTGAAAAACAAATAAACTAATGGCCCGTTTGGATGCCGAGAAGATTTCGATTTGGAATTCTCACATTTAAGGATCCCGATCAAATCCTTGAATTTCCAATTCAGCGACTGACGGTGAATAAAAATCAGATTTACAAATAAGCTGTGGAAATAAGAAATTAGAAATCCACAGATCCGGGAGTTTCCTTCACCCTTTTGCTCCTCAGCCTCTCCCTGCTGCAGGAATTACCCCCTTTCCTCCCTGTCTCCCTCAACATGAGCTGCCAGATATATTCATTTTGTACGGAAAACTCAATTCCAAATCCAAATACAAAATCTGAGGTATCCAAACGGACCCTAATGGAAACATACTAACTTGTGACAAATTAACTAACAAAACAAAGTAAATAGGACTACTAATTGGCCATGGTTTATGCCAAATAAACTAACAAAAGAAAGCAACCAAACAAAATAGTGCAAGGAGGAAGAAAGTCAAACATAGACAACGCTTCGTCAGACACCCCAATTCTGGCTAGACGATCCACTACCTCATTAATCTGGATCGTAGATCATCAACTTCAAGTCGGAGAAATCGAGCCTGGGAATGAGTTCCCGTCGCCGGAATCCAGGAGCAAAAGGACCGAAACCAAAATAATGAACCCAAGGAAAAAACAGAGCAATCCGATACGCATTTTCAACCAGAGGAGTTCGTTTGATCCAGATCGATCTTTTCCCAAGGGTTTGAGCTCCAAAATGAGATTCTTGATGAGTGCTTCTAGAAGCTTCTTTGATCGGATGTCAAGATCGGAAGAACTCACGACCTGAAAACAAACACGGCGAAGGAAATCCACGACGACCTCAACCTCCACATTCACCATTTTTCTCTCGTCAGATCCGCCGGATTCTTGAATTTCCCTGATTTTCTCGCCGGGTTCTTGATTTCCGTCGATTTTCTCTCCAGATTTCTGACTTCCAAGGATTATTTCGCCGGATTCTTGATTTCCGTCGGTTATCTCGCCGGGATCATTTGAATCTGATCCTGCGAGTATGTTCTGCAATCAGAGCAGAGGAATGTGAGACTTGAAAACTGGAAAGTTAGTTTCGACGGCAGTAATGGCGATTACGGAAAGTTAGGGTTTAGAACATTACCAGAATCTCTCTTCTTCTCTCCTCCAAGCTGGGGTTCGAATCCAACCACTTCGAGAAAGCCACCTTCGGCCGACGATTTGCAGTTTTTTGGCTGTTTGTGGATTTCATTTTTGGCGCGCACGAGAGAGAGAGAGAGAGAGAGAGAGAGAGAGAGAGAGATGTTTTTTCCGTTCTTTAAATAGGATAGGACAAGAGGAAGAAGCAACAAAAACAGTTTTGTGATGACTGAGGAGGGACTATTCACGATACATCATGCTACATTTAAGATCATACGTTTGGCACTTACAACCCTAAGTATTTGATGATTGGGACCTTTGATGTGATGGTCAACGGGACCCTTCAAGTACCCATGCAGAAGGGAGATGAAGCGGCCTCTCAAAAGTATAGATTACGTAAATGGGCCCAAATCTTATCCTCAACCTCCTCTATGTTTATCTCTATCTTTATCTGTAAATGCTTATTTAAGCATCATTTACCCTTTAATGAAGAACATCAGAGATTAGTGGAACATTAGAATTTTTCACAAACATAGTTTGAAATTTCAAACACCGACACCGAAACGACCGAAATCCAAAATATCCGAAACGTACAAAATTTTGGCAACATTTCGAGCGTCCAAATTTTGACAGAAATTTCGGTTTCGGCTAGGTCCGAAATATATGCCGAAACCAAAATTTCAAACCATGGTCTTAAATGAACGAGGACTAAGTATCTGATGATTCGTTAAGTTTTAACGGCAAAGAACAACTTCAGGGGGTGAATTTATCCTCAAGCACTGTACCATTCTCACAGAGAGCGTTAAAGAACCATTCTCACAGAAAGCGTTTGAGGGGATTTTATCCTTGGGGGGATATCATGTTCCATGATTTCCTTCTTTTTGAGTTTTTATTTTCCTTCGTATTCATCTATCACTTTAACAATTCATTTACCTCACCAAACACTTCTATAGACCACCACGCCTACTAGTACCACTTCCTAAAACTTTGAAGCTTCCCACTTGTATCTCACTATCACACTAGTTGCGGTCTCGTGCGATGCACGGGGCATATCTGTTGAGATGAAGTGCCGTTTGGGTTTTGACTCTTGCTTAGGAATATGAAACGTGTTTGAGACGTTACTAGAGAAAAATAAGCTGGGTGGTCTAACCAAATCAGTCAAAGATAAATTATCAACAATGTAAATATCAAAAATTTATTAATTAAGACATTAGGAAACCTGCCATGTAATTTGGAAAGAGTAACTTTTGAAATTCCTTACGGGCTTATTGATTAAGGCATTAGGAAACCTGCCATGCAATTTGGAAAGAGTAACTTTTGGAATTCCTCCCGGTATTATCCTTAAAAAAGCCATTTTTTACGTAAGTGGATGCAAGCGTTTTTAAATTTAGAGGTACCACGTGGCGACACCCCAGCTTACCACATTCAACTTTATAGAAATAGATAGATAGATATGTTCTCTTGTGACTTTTCTAGGGGCGCAACTTGGGTCGGATCAGGTTGAGCTTTTCCAACCCGAACCCAACCTAATTTTAAAGGTAACCCGAATTCCCAAAAATCAACCCGAGTTGCACCCCTAGATTTTTCATAGGCAATTCCGAAGGAAGTCATTCGGCAGCTCACTTATGCAGGAGAGAACAGCCACCTCAAATGACCTAACTCAACAGGACAAAATCTGCTAAAAGTGACCCTGTGTGGCTTATTCAGATTTTGTCTTATTCATTTCATTCATCTGAGGTGGCTGATCTCTCTTGCAAAAGCGAGCAGCTAAATTGGTTTTTGCAAAATTGCCTAGCAAATCCCTACTCTTCTCTTTACTAGGGAAGTACAGACAAATAAAACAATAATAATGATACAGCAATACAACATGTTGCATATAGCATATGAATGACATGACCATAAGGCTTTTTTTTATTGATAATGACCATAAGGCTATTTACTGGGTAACATTTCAAATTGACAAGAATTTTTAATACAAGGAAAAACGTTAAAAAGCAATCAACAGGAACCAGTGTCGATTATATTGATTGAAATATGAAATATTAGCATCATCCAGTTTTACCAATAGACAGATTGTCATAGAACTACAACCAAAGTTAATACAAGGAAAAATGTTAAAAAGCAATCAACAGGAACCAATCTCGCTTAAATCGATTGAAAATATGACAGTATCAGCATCATCCAGTTTTCCCAATGACAGATTGTCATAGAAAGACAAGCAAAATGAATTTGGAGAAAAGAGGTTGGTCACAGTTCCAATTAAACCAGATAATACATAGATACTAGACCCAATTAACATTCTTGAAGGCCAGTTACTTACATATCCAAAAAAGTTCATGAGGCAAAATGTACAGCAATGTGTATAGAGCAAGGTGTCCGTGCCCTCACTTGATTTTCTCAATGATGTCAGAAATGACTTGATCCATGTCGAGATCCTTCATTTTCTTGAAAGGTCGTGGCATGTCCTGAAAATAATACACACAAGCAAGGAGTGAGTTTCAAGACCCCGTGTTTTCTGACAAATGATATGGGCAATAGAAGCTCGGCCAGTCGCAGTGTATGCACAGTTCAAAATGCCCATGTGATAGGGTATACAAACAGGTTGCCTGTATTTTAGGTGATGCGGCCATTTCAAACTGAGCATGACCCCCTGTGACGGATCATTTGTGACTGGAACTAGGTTTAGTCTTTCTCATATCCAATACTTAACATGCCCATACATTCCCCTTTGGTCAATGCATTTCCAAAACAAAAACAGAAGGCAACAAACATAATGAAAAGATGCATAACATGTTCACACCCATGCCAGAGTTTAAGAAAAGTATAAACCCCAAAAAGTGTAACTAGTTGCAAAGAACAAATAAAGATGGAAAAAATAGCAAATTTGTGGAAGGAAGTACCGTTTTGGTGATCTATAGGTAACATCAGCAGAACATGGCATGCAGTCATAGATGGAAGAAAATGCACAAAGCAGAAAATAAATAGGAGAAAGGAAGAATACATAGATTGAATAATACTTAAACAAGAGTGTTTCCGCATCAAAAGGTAAAAGGGACTGAAATTAAATCCAATGATCATTCTAAAATTCATCCCAGTAACATCATGTATATAGAGTCCCATCAAGTATGAATTAGACTTAAAAGTTGTTTTCACTAGAACACAACTTGTTATCACAAAAATCAGTTGCATAAATCAAACTACTGCTCGAACTCTCTAGAAATGGAATTGAATCCAACTTGAATACAATGATAAATCCTAATCTAAACCAAACTCAAAACCTAATAATCGTTTCCTAGAGACATAAAATTGAAATCAGAAACTAAAACAATTAATGGTCTAATTTTCATAAATAATCACATTGCTGCTGGGTGTATGAAAGTGTTATCCACGTCATTTTATACTTTGTCCCTCGTTAAGGGTATTTTACTTATTGGGAACAATACAGCTTATATGGGTTAACATAAGGCAGGGGGGCACTAGTCTATTCCTTGTGCTTTTTCACACAAATCTTTCTCACTTCTCCTTCATGCTATCAAAAGCCTCTCCTGGGCTAAACTTTTTATTTCTTTTTGTCTTCATCCCATCGTTTGCCAGGGCAGCCAAGGTGAGGAGTGGAAGACAATATTGTTGTTCGGTGTTTGATGGAAGGACAATATAGCAACCTCATTTTCAAGGCGAAATGGAAGGCAGTTACAATTATTAGGGTCGTTTTTTCAAGTGGAGTGAAGATCTAACCTTTTTTTTCTCCATTACAAAGCCTCCGCAAACAGTGGTAAGCATTTTGGGTTTTTCCTACTTGGTGTTTGATCTTTTGCTTCAAGGGAGTTTGCAGAGGGTTTCCTCCTTTTGGGCCAATTTTTTAATCCACAAAGCTACCGGTACATTTTGTTTGAGCCAGTGTTTAAAAATGCGGATGCGGGTCAAAACATGGCCAAAGCAAATCCTAGTCGACTCGGCACAACATGGTATAGTACTCTCAGTTGGTGCGGTCAAAACTTGGGAGAGTCAAAAGGAGTTTTGATTGGCTTTGTAGGATAAAACGTGGGCTCGGACAAGAACGTTGCCAAGCTAAAAGGGAGTCAACCCGAGGGAGTCCACGATGACCAGGGGAAGTTTCGAAACTATGGTTTGAGCATCTAGGCAGCATAAAAAATTATGACATCTTACCACCTAAAAATAAGTTATTTTTTCCCTTTTGGTTAGGGCTTGTTGTTCGTTTTTTTTAGCTCATGCTTGTGGTTAATTTGTTTCGTGATGGCTTTGTTTGTATGTTTTCAATCTTCTTTGACATGTCTTGACTGTTATCAATCATTTGTTCTGTCCATTTGGGCCTTTTCGTGAATTATAACTCATTTTTTTATGGCGGCTATCAGTCAACCTTGGCTTTGACACTTGAACGGTTGTGTTCGCATTTTCTGCCCATCATCAGCCTCTTTTTTTTCTTGTGATTATTCTCGGCCGTTACCAATCATTTTATAAGTCAATTTTGATTTTCAAGTATTCCTTGTGGGGACTACCATCATGGAGAATAATCTCTTTTTTTTTAGATTGATCATAGAGAATAATCCTATTGATAGTTAAATGAATTTTAAATTTTAAATCAATAGGAACTGAAAATAATCACACCATCATCACTAGCATCATTACCTCTTCCAATTACTTGCAATTGTCCCATGCTATCACACCTACACATGCAAGGTTGTAAAAAGATGGGGCTTCTTACAGTGACTACACCTCGTCCCAAGGTGGGCACTCTGGATGTAGAAAAGTGGGAGCTGATAATTCTATTATTCTTAGTTTGCTCTTCAGCTCTATGGATCCATCTATTGCTTGTGTACATATTCATTGACGGCTTTCAAGCAATGGAACAAGCTGGTTGCGACCTTTGCCCATGGTAAACATATGATAACTGTGTTTATCAGCTCACCCAAGTGATGTAGGAAGAGTTTGATTCTAGTTAGAAATCCTGGTAAGGTTATCTTATGTGTATTAGGAGAGTCTTGCTATTTGTTACAGTTTGAAGGATTTGAATAGAGATTGGATGGGATGAGAACTAGAGTCTGAGTTGCATTAGAAGTTAGGAAAAAAAAATTGTAAATATTGGACGTGGATATGCAGTTAGGGCAGATCATTCATTGAATAAAATTGATTTACATTTTATGTTTTTACCTTGTGGATTCAAAGTTTTCCTTCCTTTTTCTCAGGTGAAACGTTGTTACCACCTTTTCTCGTGCTTCCACTGTACCACAAAGTCATAGCAGCATGTAAGCAAGGGAATAGGTCTACGGGGGAGTATTTTAGCTCATTGGACAGAATGGTAGAAGAACCTACTTCCTGGTTCTTTGACCAGCCAAGCATACGACACCTGAGCATCTGCACGACTGCAAACAGCAGCTGCTCGACCAAGCAACCAATAATCACCCTAAAACATAGCCACTCATTTGGGAAAACTTCTGCTCCGATCTCAATCCTAGACTTTATTCTATTCTACGCCGAGCTCGGTTGTCAAGGAAAAGGCTGTATTCACCCCTACATACCTACGCTCTATGTTGGTTGGTTTCTTTGCCCCCCTATGCCGAATCCGTGTCGACACGTCTCCACATGCGAATCCGACATGGATTCACGTAGGACACACCCGGATTCTTGTCGTAGCCGTGTCCCGCACGAATCCTGTTTTTTTCGGGCAAATCCGATTCATTGTTGTCTCTTTTCCGCATGAATCCTGTTTTTTTGGGCGAATCCGAATCATCGTTGTCGCTTTTAAAATGCGAATCCTATATATTTTCCCTTTAAATGTGTTTCACCTTTTTTTTATATGAAAGCATATATATATATATATATATATATATATATATGAGGAAATAAAGTATGTGCAGCTGCACAGATAAGCTATATGTGCATGGCTCACAAACCATGGGGCGCCACATTTTTTGGGGGATCCAAAGCATTCATTTGGAAGGCTCTTCCATGGAT
Organism: Tasmannia lanceolata; assembly: GCF_043159265.1. NCBI lineage: Eukaryota > Viridiplantae > Streptophyta > Magnoliopsida > Canellales > Winteraceae > Tasmannia > Tasmannia lanceolata. The sequence continues at coordinate 11,844,017 of NW_027518683.1, forward strand.
AGGGTGTGTGCCAAAAATCAGCCCTAAATAAGCAAGGATATTCAATTTTAGGGAGATGATTTTTTCGCCCCCTGTAGGGTAATGCGCCCCCGTTTTTACATGAAGACTCTAACACTTTTTACGTTAGATCATGTTAAAAGGGGGCGAATTTGTTAGAGATTTTCAACATATTTTTGGGTAAAATACAATAATTGAAAAGGAAATTATCAAAGTAATTTTTTAAAGAAAAAAGGAAATAAAAAACAATCAGGCCCGGTCGACCGCGGATTAGTTACTAGAAATTTATTCAGTTTCTAGAAGGGTGATTCCAGCCGACCGCGAAGGGTCGGTCGACCGCAATTCATTGGACCACAAAAATAAAAAGTTCCGGTGTCTTAAAGGTGGTCGACCGACCTAACCCTGGCCGACCGCGGCTGTGCGAAAATCTATCCGCTGGGAAGAAATCTCACGAGAAGAGAAACAAGAAACAAATCTCACCTGCTGCTATATAAAATAAAATAAAATCCAATGAAGACAATAGAATGTTTATGGAAATGTGTAACGTGAATCGCTTATATGGTTTTATAGAGAAACAAACCACCCAATTAGCTAAACTACCAATCCTAACAATTTTCTTAACACTAAAACCAACTCAATAACGTGTGTGTGTGTGTGTGAAGTGTTGTGTTCCTACACGATCGAGTGGATAAGTTATCTACTCCGTCGGCTTAAATTACAATGGGGCCCACATTGTTTGGGTGATGCAAACCACTCATTTGATGGGCCCTCACATAGATATGGTGTGACCAAAAAATCAGCTCCATAGGATCATCCCAACCCTTCGATCTGTGGAGGTTAAAATGGAAGGGTATAAACCTTCACAAATCTGTCCATTTTTGCCCTCCATAGTTCGAAGGGTTGGGATGATCCTATGGAGCTGATTTTTTGGGCACACCCTATCTATGTGAGGACCCATCAAATGAATAGTTTGAATCATCCAAACAATGTGGGCCCACTGTGTTTTAAGCCGACGGAGTAGATAACTTATCTACACGATCGTGTAGGAACACTTCCTCTATGGGTTTTCCTAACGAGTGCCCTAAGGGCACTTGTTAAGCATCATTTAATTGCCCTTGGGGAGTTGAATTTACACATACTTAGAGACTTTTAAACATGTTTTGAGATTTTTTTCCTCAAAGTATGTGTAAATTCAAGATCCCAAAGGCAATTAAATGATGCATAACAAGTGCCCTTAGGGCACTCGTTAGCAAAACCCTCTCTCTCTCTCTCTCTCTCTCTCTCTCTCTCTCTCTCTCTCTATATATATATATATATATATATATATATATATATATATATATATATATATATATATATATCATAAACAAATTAAAGAATAATAAAATACCAATTATTTATTAATATCCAAATCTATTAATTTAAATAGAAACTACCATGATTAGTTTTTTTTTTTTTGAAAGATCGCCAATTTTATTTCAAAAAAAGGGGGACCGAGATGGTCAAAAGTACATAAGAAACAAAAGCTAAGAAATACATCTAGAAAGCAACCAAACATAATAGCTCAAGGAGGAAGAAAGTCAAACATAGATAACGCTTCTTTGGACAACCCAATTCTAGCTACACGATCCGTCACCTCATTAGCCCTGCACCTCATATGATTGTATACCCATTAAAAAGAGCCCGCCCAATCGAACATCTCGTCAAAAAATCTATCAAATCTCCAAGGATGGGAATGCGCCCCTTGAAGCCACCTAATTACATTGAACTAGTCCCCTTCCACTATCACATTGACCACTCGATCCATTGACAATAATTTTAATACTTGATGGCATGGGCGTATCTCTGCCTCCGACACATCCACTTCTCCTATAAGACCAGCAAAGGCACAAATCACCATGCTTAGCTATACAACACCACTTCCTCCGCCTCCGACGCAAAACCCAGTGCACCCACTATCATGCTTAGTTATACAACATCATAATACAAATTGTTTGCTAATGAACTTGTCACTCACTAATCATCAATTTCTCATCCAACCGCATGCATATTGGACAATAATCTTAAAAATAATAAAAGACACAAGATCATATCAATTCAAAGTCTCAAACATGTAACGACAAATATCAATTATAAAAAATTGTTAATTCGTCAATCTTGTCCACAGTATAGTCTTCTCCCTACTCGATGTAATTAATGCCCTTAAGTACATGTGTTATGCAGAAGAGAACTTGTCTGATTCGTTTCGAACTTTTCCTTCTCTATCTTCTTCCTTATCTCAAGGGGTTTTTTAAAGGCTTATTCTAATGCAGAAGAGAAAAGAAGCATTTCGAGAAAAAAAAATTTATTTTATTTTATTAATAACTTAATTAGGATGAATTGCATGAATCTTATTAATCATAAAATTTATAAGCTAATTGTAAGATTCAATCGAAAATAGCAAGATTCATATTCAATCATGGGATTCAAAACGAAATCCAAATGATTTGATTTGAATCGTAAATCATAAGATTTTCAAAACAATGGAAAGAACAACTCCAAGAAAAAACAATTATTTCCAATCAAAATGGTAGTAATATCTATGTAACAAAAGAATAACAACCAGACATTGGCAGAAGCTTACCAGAAGAGAGATAAAAATTTTGCCACTTCCATCGCGTATCTCAAAGCATCCTTTTCTTGGCTGAAAGTTGAATGCAAATATCAATGTTAGAAAGGGAATGAGATAATATAACGAAAGACAACAAAGTTAGATAAAATCATGCAATTCACAGATTCCATTGTCACATACTCACGTGAACATGCCATTTCATGACACTAACTTATAAATAGGAAACAAAAAGACAGCACTATGCACCAAGGAAGCATGAATCGCATAGCAAAAGGGGGAATTCCTCTTCCCCAAAATGTGATTCCGAAACGTAAATCGTGACGCTTCCCCCAAAAAGTGGGAATAGTGTTTATGAGTAGAGGGAAACACGTTTCCCAAAAATGGGAAAACACGCTTTCCCAACAATGGGAATCGAGCTTCCCCGTTGCTTCCCATCGTTATAATTTTATGGGAATCACAAATAAAGGAAACACACTTCCCCGTCACTTCCCTTACCACTTCCCACCATCCCGGGAGCCTTCACTTCCCACTTCCCGCTTTCTCAACCTTGCCATGCACTCCATGGATCAATGTACATATAACACTAGAAATGGTAGCATCTTGCTGAAACTCACTAAATTGGCCTTTTTAAGCAGAATAGGCATTCGATGGCAATAACAAAGCCATAAATGCCTCCCTCCCTAGTTGATCAGCAAATGGTGAGGCGGATAGATTAGCTAGAGAAGGGGTGTCAAAAGACGGTCTAGAGGTCTTTGATTTCCTCCCTCCCTAGTTAGTTGCTTGTTATTTTCTAGCCGATGTTTTCCTTTATTTGCTTTGCATTGTAATGTCAGGGACCCCTCGGTCTCTGTTTCTCTTTCAATAAAATTTGTTTGCCATTCAAAAATAAACCCCATAAATTCGCAATTAAAAAAAAAAAACCATAAATTCATCAAAGATGATGATCAAGACCTATGCATTAAGGAAGAAAGAGGCCAAAGTTTTGAGTTAAGAGAAGAGTTGATAATGTCAGCATGACAAATGCAAATATCAGCAAGTTGCTCCACACCTTGTCAGAATTGCATTAAAACCTGAGGAGCTTGCCATTTTTTTCTCTAATTCTCATAAACTTTCTTGGATTCTAGAGAGGGATAGTTGGGGTTTTAAGAGAAGCTTGTCCTTGGTATTAAGCGGGGTTTTTATAACAGTTAAAAAAAAAGGAAATATTCAGATTTCAAAAAACCATAAGAAGTCTTTATATCAACTGGTTTTTTTTATGGCATAGGATATCCCCACCCCAATTTTTAGGGTGGAACTATTCCCTACTGATGCGCGCAATCACCCGTCAACCACAAGCATTGATTAAGCCCGGGGGGATTCGAACTCGTGTCAATGGGGAGCAAACCCATTATTTTAAGCCAAAGAGCCACACCCATATGGGGTATATATCAACTAAATTTAACAAATTAAAAAACATATTTTACTATTAAAACATGTCAGAGACATGAAATTGGCTCTTCATGGACCTAATTAATATGAAATTTAGTGTAAAACATCAATTAAACTAACGATTCATCATACCAAACGTTAACTACAAATGGATAATGCTTACACTGGGTCATTGGATCCAGCGGGAGCAAAAGCAACAAATGATGCTCCTCTAGAAGGTCTCAAACTCATCTTGATAGAAAGGAAAATAAAAATACAACAAAAAAAACCCTAAACATGGCACATAAAACCTAAGATGTGGCATATGGGGTACCTCTTTCGAATACAACACTTTGATGACAGAAAAAAGTCAAAAAACTCATTCCCTTAATGTACAATGCTTTGGAAGCAGAAGCATTCAAATTTTAACCCAAAAAAAACAGACGTTCTCTAGAAGCTTTTGGACAGATTTGAGGCAGATGAAAGTTTAGAAGAAATTAAACGAAAAGATTTTTGAATTTTTTTAACAAAAAGAGTTATGAAGTAATGAAAATAAACCATTTGATGTGTTTTTATAGCTCTCATTTGTTTGGGAAGGCGTAGGGTAAAAAGACAAAATGCCATCCAGATCCAAATACCTATAAACAGACAAAAACAAAGATAAAGTTGTAAAAATACAAAAATGAGCCATTATAGGGACATTTCTAGAATTTTTCTGGAATTCTGGATTGGTTCTGCCTGGAAAAGGACAGAACAAACTTGATTGGTTCTGGCTGGAGAAAGGACAGAACAGACCGGAATACTGACCAGAATGTTCCACCCTTACATTTTGTATTGTTTTCCTAAATGTGGCAGTACATTTTGTCCGCTCCAGAGTCCAGACTAAACATAACAGAATTGATAAATAAGGAATAACAAGTAAATCTAGTACATTAGACACTTGCACAATATCATAAAATTCCACTCCAATTGATGATAGGCTAAATTATTGAAAGTCTTATGCTTTATACTCAGCAAAGTGTGAGAACTACTACAATAAAGAGATAACATATGATAAAATGGCACCAATTCAAAGCTTGCACTTATTAAACTGAAAAGCAATGAGCCAAAAATGATATTTACCATTCAGCATGAGCCATCCGTCATGCATGAGAAAAATGAGCTAGTATGGACAGTTGCAAGAATACCACAAAAAGCAAACAAACTAAAACTCATTTTGAAAAAAAAAAAAAATCCTTGAGAATAAAAATTATAATCACTTAAAAAGCATACCCTTTCTGGGTTAACTTCCACAACGATCCCAGGGACAGCTTTTTCCAAATCATCTTTCACTTTCAAGGCCCTCACTTTGAACGAGTGACACTGTTTACTAAGGCAAAACAAAAAATACAGAAAATAAGTAGCAGAAATAAGCAGCATAAGACATTATATAATGAAACAAGAGTAACCCAGATGCTCAACCAGAAATATTTAAAATAACGGAATGCCACAAAAACTTGAGAGTTTTTCATACCATAAATGAAAAATAAAAAATGTCAAGCGTATGGAAATCAGGCCAACAATCAACAGCAGATCTCACTATTCACGGAAGCAAACAGTAACTTTGAGATGCATAACCTTAAAAAGTGATCGGGCCTGTACCACAACTGGTTGAGGATTTGTAACTCTACCTTGAAGTCATAGGTCCAATCCCAACTTACCTACTAAAAAAATAATAAATTAATAACATAAAATGTGACGGAAGAACAAAGAAATCAGATAAAGGTTTTTTTTTTCCAAGACAAAAAATCAGATAAAGATATTAAAACCGTCATTGTTGTGAGAGCAATACCCAGGATGGATATCAGGAAGTAAAGGCAATGTCACTGCAGTACTAAAAATATAAATAATGAACACACTGAAATGTGCCACAGTGAATATGTTATCCTTGAATATTCGGCCAAAAACACTAAAAAATCTTATCTTCAGAATAAAACAAGGTGATCTCAAACAACGTCTCACCTAGATATTGATGCTAACAATGGGAATCAATATTTAGGTGAGGATCCTATGCAGCTATACGAAAAAACAAGTTTGTTTTCATGCTACCTAGATTTCAGGTAGTAGTAGGAGTGTATATGTGTTTGTGAAATTACCAACACTACTTCAATAACCCATAAAAACTGAGAAAATGCTCTTACGCATTTATACCATCAACTCATGGCATGATGGCAATGTGTTTCAACAAACGACAAAAGCACCGACATGACTTTAGTTTGTTAATGAAGAGCAGAAAAATGGACAGACATGTTATCCCTTGAGTAACAGCCTTTCCACTTGGCTAGATCAGGTGAGATACCAAGGGCAACTTTTCCCGCTTCCCAGATTGTGTTGACAAGAGTGTACACATGTATTTCATGAAATTACCATCACTACTTCAATAAGTCATTCCATCAACTAATGGCATGATGGTAACATGCTTGAGTAATTCAAACATTGGTGAGAATGCAATGCCTCGAAAACATACAGGTTCTTCCACATGGAGAGTTTGTCAAAGCCTAAGATCGGGCCAAAAGGCATATTTGATGGACAACAAATAAATATTCTTGTACTGCCCCTTGTTGATCCCAATGGATGGAGGAGGACAGGTTAGCTGAAAGATGGTTATCGTTCTCACTGAATGATCGCAATGTGTTACAACTTATAACAAACGGCACAAGCACAAATATGGATTTGATTAATTAACAAAGAGAATAAATAAGGACAGGCACACTATCCCTTGAGTAACAACATTTCCAATTGGGCGGATCAGATCAAATACGAAGGCCAACTTCCATGCTTGCCGAACAAGTGGATCTAGCAGCCAAGCTCCCTTTAGCTTGGCATACAGGATCAATATCCATGTAGTATACGCATTGTACCCATGGCAAGTCATATATTATCCCCAAGTAAGGTTCCCTCTTGGATTGCATATCCCACAAAAAAAATAGGAGTTCATGTATGCCCCTACACGTAGAAAGGATGTATGCCCCTACACGTAGAAAGGATTTCTTCATTCACCCTCTTAAGCCGTGCAACTGTGCAAGAAAAATAGAAACTCATATAATTTTTTGACCTTTTCATGGACAGTAATTCATATCAATTTTTTACTGGTGTGAATCATTTACACAACTAGAATTTTGGCTTAGGAATATACTCAAAAGGGCTCATAACTCTACAAGAAGAAGAACAAAGGAAAAAGGCCAGCATGGGCACCTAGCAAGTGTCCAACCAATGTTGTTGTAAGGCTTCCTATAATTGGAAAATTGAAGGTAAAAGCAATCCTAGAAAACCCTTTCAAAAAAGTGTGGGCCACATGCTCAAAGCTTCTTTAAATTTGGCTGATGATCAGAATGAGAGTTTATGGGATTCACGTGAAAACCTCAAAAAGGAAAAAAGATGAATAAAACGGAAGGAGCAGAAAAAAGATAGAGACTTCTACCTGGGAAAGACTTTGAGATGAAAAAAAGAAGTGGAAAGGAATAACATTTCATTGCTAATTTTCTAGTTAAATCAGCTTAACACTGCAACAAAAATATTACTGACTGAAAGTGCAATAACAAAAGGAGCAAGCTTGATATTTTATTTGATGTTGGCTGCTGTAGTCGCTAAATGATCACTTGAACAACTAAAAAATGGTACTATTTATTTGGACAAAGAAAACTACACTTGGTAACTTATATACGTATGTGTGGCTCTTTTCTTTCGTTTTTTTGAGTTTCTAATAATGGATAGATTTGAAACTGGGCTTACCATGTAACCTGTAATGCACAAGAAATTCCTCGACTTGCTAGCACTTTAAGGAAAAGAAAATAGTCTAGGAAAAGTTAAACTAAGAAAATTCAAAAACAGCAAAGTATAACTAAAATATATACACAGAAACATTACAGAGATTGAAAGTTCAAAACGTCGGTGCACTATGGCACACATTTCCTGTTTCCTGAGTGAAATTTGCAATAGATTCTTGCAACCTACCAAAAAACCCAAACAACTTTTTTTTGTACTGGAAAATTGAACGGTTAAAACCCAAACAACTTGAAATGATTCATCAAATTCCAACAAAAGCATTGCACATCGATAACAAACTTAGACATGGCTTAAAGGCAGACCGTATTATAGGCCTGTTTTAACACATACTATGCAGTTGGAACATTTCAGTACACATCACAATACAGATCACTTCTATAATAATTGACCTTGACTTTCATAAAGTAGCAAACATCAGGATATTTCTCCCAAAACCAAAGTTTAGTGGCTTTAAAGAATGAAACCAGAGAACCAATAACATATCAAGCTCAGCAGAAATTTCTTAAATCAACTAGGACGAATTAAGGATTTGCAGATATTTCTCCAAAAGAAATTAAAAACAGGTTCCTTTTTTTTTTTTTTTAATCATTGACCATGTGATGCAGGGAGCAATCGAGCGGCAACACAAAGATAACGAACAACACAAGAAGCAACTAAAATAACTCGTGGGAGTTTGAAAACCCATGCCGGAGAAAAAGTCCGATATAACACGTGAAAGAAGCCATGCTCCTTCACCCACGTGAAAGAGCCAATGCTCTCTTCACAAGTGATATCCCAAAAATAAACTTTATTCAATCTATTTCTTTCTTTCCTCATGCCGTTACATTACATAGATAGCCAAAACCCCAAAATAGCAACCCTAAATACTAACTTAAGACCTAACCAATTAATTCTACCTTAAGCAACACAATAAAACTTAGAAACATTACTAAATATCCCTAAAATAGAAATCCCGTATTTAACCGTAAATTGGTCATAACTTCCTCAGATCACATCCAAATCACGTAATCTTGGGCTCGTTAGATAGGTAATTGAAAAACCTTTTTAAAGATGCCAAAATGCTCAAAAAAATTGCTACACGTTCTGCATCACCATGTATGTCTTCTTTTCATTGCATTTATTCCACTTTTCCACAGAAAACAAAAAAAAATGTCTTTGTGTTCAAGAAAGAACTATACAAGACATCAGAAATAGAAAGAAGAAATAATCTTTTCAGGGTTTCAAGGCCAGAAAGCGTGTGGTCTCCCACAAAACCCTAAAAAGATGGGTTAAAGAAGTACCAACATCAAGAAACCAAGAACGCGAATATTTTCAGAGCTTAAAGGGAAAAATGAGTACCTACATCAAGAAACCAAGAACACAAGGGCTAAAGAAGGCGATAAAACCCTAAAAAGAACGAAGACAAAAACAAAGAAACTAAGAACGAGTTAGAGTTCCCAAAACCCTGGAGATTTTCACAAACTAAACAGGCAGAAAGATGATTCTAGGGCTATAAAATGATTCAAAGCAAAAAAATTTAAAAAGAAATCGATACATCCATCTTCTACTCGTAATTCAGGTGAAATTGCAGGGGCAAAAAAGGAAATCGGATGAGTGAGAGAGTACCAAGCTTCAACGATAATGGTTTTGACTTCGGCCAGGGGCTCAGTCTCAGAGGTTTGGCTTGGCTTTCTCTCTTCTTTTTCCTTTGAAGCCTTGGCTTTCTTTGTCGGAGGTTTTACCGGCTGAACCGGTGGTGCTGCCTCTCCGCCGGTGGAGTTGCCGGTATTCCTAGTGGAGCTCCGAGTTACCCTCTGAGAAGGACGCGCTGCGTCAGGATTTGCAGTCTCGGTTGTCTTTCGTTTCTTTGGCGCCATGACGGAGGAGCTTCCTCTTTTGCCCCGACTCTTCTTCTTCGCCTTTTTCTTGGTTCTTGTTGAGATGATGAGAGGGAGTATTAACGAGAGCTTGATTTAATAAATGCGAGGCGGAGAATGGGATTTTCTCTCGATTAATATACAAACCCCTCCTTAATTCCGTTTTAGATTCCCGCGCTTTTACTCTGTAAGGAATATTCAATCTCAGCCGTCAAAACTTGATGGACGGATGAAATTTCTGCCTATCTCTAGTAAAAGTGGTCGTACTCGTACTTCGTACCTTGCCTTACAGTAGAACGCGTCCTCATTGTAATACAATGTGGCGCGCTCACTTTTGCGGGGCCCACTTTTGATTGCTCCTACCCGTCCATTTGATAACACCACGCTTTGGATCTCCTATTGCCCAAAACTCAGACTAATCAGGCAATCCTAAGTCCTATCCTAACATCTAGGGATATGTCATTTGGGGAGAAATGATATATTCGCCCCCCTGTTTTACTTGCACAACCCCCTCTAGTGTATTTACGAATAATTACAGTTTAGACAAGAGGGGGATGTCCCAAGTATAAAAAGGGGAGAATATATCATTTCCCATTTTGAGGGGTCCAAAACCTTTTGCCTAATATATATAGTTATTGACGTTTCCATGTTCCACAACAAAAGTTTATATTATGGAATTTTAGGCTTGGATGATTGACCTGAATATTTGGTCACACTAGATCCAAATGAAGTCTCATCACGTTGAAAAATTATTGACATAAATTTACGGAAATGATTTCAGCGCTACCATGGTTTGATAAAGATGCGTGAAGTAATCCTGTCGTTTAGTATTAAAAGGGTTGTTTCGGAGAATATTACGGTTTTTAAAAAGCTCTAGTACTAAAAGACAAGATGCTTCACCCAACTTTATCAAACCATGGTAGTGCTGAAATCATTTCTCAAAATTTATTATGAAGGAAAAGAGCAATGATAGATACAAGGGAGCCCTTGCATAAAGAGCTGCAAAAGGGCTCTTCATTGGATCCACATCATTTTCAGTTACATTTTAAATTCGGTTGAAAAAGTAAAATCAGTTACATTTGATGACGTGGATCCAATCAAGAGCCCTTTTTTGGCTCTTTATGCAGGGGCTCCCTTGTATCTATCATTCCTCTTTTTATAATTGCACTATTCAGTTTATTTACAATTTTAACTCTTGATGTTGGCACAACCATGCGCTAACTCATCTTGTCTTTTATTTTTAAACAGCTGTCAAAGGTTATTACAGCTCTCAAAACTACATGGTAACAGTTTTTAGGTTTTAATTATTTGTTGTCTCTACCGGAACTGAACTTGCTGCATCGCCCTGTGATGATCCATCAGATGAACGCTCTAGATCACCAAACATATATGCCATGCGTGCCACACCACGATGGAGGGAAGTGTCCCAACCACATCCAGGGCCCTACGTGCCCTGCATGTAGACCATACAATTTGTCTGACCCACATCTAGGGCAAACAAGGAGTCGCAGTCCCAAGGACACCCCCTCAATCGAAATCTTCCTCTTTGAAAAGACTAACATGTTTGGCAGCATGAAAAATTATTTCATATAATATTCACAGGTCCACTGTGTGAGAAAAATTAAAAAGCTACGAAATGATAGAGGAGAATTACATTGGTCTTTTGCTTTTCATGCTCGCTCATTCCCACCTTCTCAAGTACATTCCTTGAAATATTTTTTATAAGGTAGCCAGACATGGCCCAAGTGTTCGGTATTCTCACTCTGGCTCTTTTTAAGAAGTGGGCAGGAGCAGGGAAAAAAGAGAAACACCCCGATATAACATGTGTAATAGCTCTGAAGGCAAGATTTGGAGAGCTGAAAGAGAATTTCTTTTCTCTGGTGGCCGAGCTAGGCTCTTTGGGTTCTCCATAGCTCAGGCTTGCCAAATCCATTCTTCCCGATTTTTCATTTTTTTTTCCTTCATTCTCCTCACAAAAAGAAAAGGGCAAAAAACAATGACAGAATTGTCGGTCACCAAAGGGCGTCTTTGGATTCCACAAAAAATCATCCTTGTTTGCAGATAGGATTATTTTACTCTAATTCTATTTACAAATGGGACATTAAGGCTTCTTCAAAGGATGAATAATGATTTTTAACTTCAAAAGCATTTGCATATAAGATTAACATTAAAAAAAAAAGGGCGGTCTAGTGCAAGAGGCTCCCACCATCGTGGGGTCTGAGGAGGGCTAGATGTACGCAGCCTTACCCCTGCTTTGCAAAGAGGCTGTTTCAGTTACTCGAACCCGTAACCACCAACCAAGGTTTTAAATTTCGACCGAAACCAAAATTGGGTAAAGTCGAAAAGTTACAAAATTTCGACCGAAATTTAAGGAATATCTCAAAAAATTCAGCTTTTTATTCATTATTTAATATTATCCCGAAATTTAAGCCGAAATTACTGAAATTCGGGGATTTCGTGTACGGGATAAAATATTACTTATTTAATTTCGATCGATTTCGCCAAAATTTCAGAAATTTCGGTTTCGGTGAGGACCGAAACGCGTTCCGAAACCGAAATTTAAAACCCTGCCACCATGTCACAATGGAGCAACCTTACCGTTGCGCAAGGCTCGACCTCTTAAAAAAATAAAAAATAAAAAAATAAGAGAGAGAGATATTTACATATAAGATCATAGGCACATAATTTTTAAAATATATGTATCCAAAGAGGCCTTGTGGTCATCTGATTAAAAAGAACAGAAAGTAAGCAGGTTCCCACTTCCTACCTTGTACATATGCTATAGCCTAATTGTAGTCATTAAATTGGTTCCTATATCATATTTCAATTTGAAAAGGGAATCTTAAGCATTCAATTAAACATAAAATTGAACAAAAATCGAGCGTGCAACCAAAAAAAATTTAGGGATTATACAAAGCCTTTCTGAACTCTTTAGATATTTATTCCTTTATTAACCATTAAGAATTTTGCGGGGGTTGAGCCTCTAGCTCAATTGGTAAAGACAATGTTCAGGAAAAATAAATTAAGAACGATGCTTGTTCCTTATCACATGCCATGCTAACTGAAGTTTTTTCTTCTTATTTTTTTTTTTTTTTTTGAAATGGCTCTGAAGTTTTTTCTTTCTTCTTGTCTTCCTATTTTTTCCCGAATGGTATCGTTCTAGTGTTCCTCTCTAGTTTCTATTACCGCCACTTGTGTTCAATAATAAGCGTCCAAAAATCACTGATTTCCTTTACTAAAAACACGTCAGAAAAGATTCTCCCTCCCCAAAAAATCTATGCAAGGCTACTTTATCTTTATAAAATATTAATATCAATATAAAATACGTATGTACTTTACGACTTACCTCATAGGATGATCCAAACCGTCCATTTGATGGGCCACAATGTAAATAGGTTGTGTCCCAAACATCATTTCCACAGGATGATCCCAACCCTTCGATCTATAGAGGTTTCCAAAATATGCCCTTCATCTATAGATTGTAGGGCTAGGATCATCATATGAAAATGATTTTTTTGGAACAACAAATTTATATTGTGGCTCATTAAATGGACGGTTTGGATCATCCTATGGTACAGGGCATACAATACTTTTAAAAAATACTTCACTGTACGGACTTACACCATAGGTTGTATGCAAAAAATCATTTCCATAGGATGATCCCAACCATGGTTTTAAATTTCGACCGAAATTTCGGATTTCGATGGGGACTGAAACTGAAATTTCGGAAATTCGGTCCTGAATTTTGAACCAAATTACCAAATTTCGGATTTCGCCAAATCCAAAATTTTGGTTTTCGGTGTGGTCCGAAACGGTTACCGAAACCGAAATTTTAAACCATGATCCCAACACAGTGGGTTTCCAAAATATGCCATTCCTCTATAGATTGTATGGATGCAATCATCATATAGGAATGATCAAATGGACGGTTTGGATCATCCTATGGTGTAGGCCGTAAAATATTCGCTACAAATTTTTCTTTTCTTTTTTGATAGGTAAGCTGGGGTTTTGCGGGGACCCCTACCGGCTTATTGAAAAATACTTCACTACATGGGCTTACACCATATATATTCCAACAAGAATGTTGTGACAAAGCTAGCAAACCAAAAAATATTTCTTACACTCCCTATCAAAAAAAAAAAAAGAAAAAAGTATTGTATAACTATCAAAACTAAGGTATTTTGTAAAGAAATTTTTTCTATGTACTAAAACTTCATTGGAAAATCAATACGAATGACACAAGGCCCTGTTTGGACTGCATGGTATCAAACCTTATCTGATTGGTGAGTTTAATAGCTGTTAGGCTTACTTCAATTAGAGAAGTGTACAACTAAAGTATGAATGACACAAGGCCCTGTTTGGACTGCATGGTATCAAACCTTATCTGATTGGTGAGTTTAATAGCTGTTAGGCTTACTTCAATTAGAGAAGTGTACAAATAAAGTATGAATGACACAAGGCCCTGTTTGGACTGCATGGTATCAAACCTTATCTGATTGGTGAGTTTAATAGCTGTTAGGCTTACTTCAATTAGAGAAGTGTACAAATAAAGTATAGTAATCGTCATAGTATGGGAGTGCACTGCAGTTTATCATTTTCCTTTCATTATTCAAGTTTCATAAATAATGTGCAAAGGGATAAAGAAGTTTTCTTTTCCCCTCTTCATGTATCTTGTTGGACTAGAGCCAAGGTTTTATGTCCTCTTCTGACTATTTTTTCTTATGAATAAAATTAAAGGTTCCGAGATAAATTCCGGCTTAAAAAAATAGTTTAATTAATAATAAGAGCTAAGGAGTGTCATTATCAAAATATAAGAATGCAACATATCATTTCCCATATAATCAGAAGTTTCATGAATATTGGGATCTATGGTACCAATATATGGTCTGCTAATCTTGTTTTATATTGGTAGAGAGCAGCAGGATTTTAATTTTGTTTTTTTGGCATAATAGTAGTGACTCCAAAAAATTATAGAAAGCTTGTATTAAAATCACCTTATTGGATATTGGCACCCCTCTATCTCGATCACCTTATTTTAATTAATTGAAAAATGAAAATTTTCTATAAAATTTAAATAGTTTATGGTAATCTGATGAAGGAAATCTAAATAGTTTATGGTATCCAATTGGATCAATAGGTCTGATCACAAATACACAGAGTAAGCATCTATTAACAGACAGGTAAGTGTGATCAAGACCGATGCATTGGTAGATCATCATGATGCAGCCACCATGGTTAAATTTATCTTTTTCATGAATGTGAAATTTGTTGCGAACATTGTTCCTGTAACAGCCAAATCTGGGGATTCAAAAACTCATTAAACCCCGCTGATAGTTGCAACAGCATCTGTTCCAGATACACACTCATCTTCTACAAATGGAAGGGTCTTCCACACTTTCAATCTCAGTGAGCTACTTCCTTTGCCTGCAAGCGTACAAGATTAAAGCAAACAGAAGTAATTTGAGATTCTAAACTTGTTTGAGCTATTTGATTAACTGAAGACATATATCTTACCATTAATATTGCCATCTTTTTCCATGCAAATGGAAGCATAATGAGAATTAGCAAGTTCAAACAGTGCAAATTGCCAATTCGTAGTGAGGTTTTCAGGATTACCAATGGCTTCTACTACAATTTCAATTGCCTGAAATGATGAAACAGAGAGGAAGAGAAAAATTACAAGTAGAGATAACTATTTGCATTAGTCTTTCAACAAATCAAAAAAAT
Organism: Tasmannia lanceolata; assembly: GCF_043159265.1. Taxonomy (NCBI): domain Eukaryota; kingdom Viridiplantae; phylum Streptophyta; class Magnoliopsida; order Canellales; family Winteraceae; genus Tasmannia; species Tasmannia lanceolata. The sequence continues at coordinate 11,859,440 of NW_027518683.1, forward strand.
AATTGGTATAGAAGAGGCCAAAAGATATCAAAGCTAAGAGTATCCAAAGATAATGGAGAACTCAAAAACATGAAACTTGAAATATGCAAACATCTGCTTTGAGAAAGGGCTTGTGACATACATCAGAATTGAATTCCCCACGATTTTGCATGTGTTTACCGGCCATCAGTTGGATTGTAAAAGTCCTGAAAGGTGCAGCTGAGAATCCCCTTCCAAGCGCTTTGACATATGCCTCCTGGAAGTTGAAAGAAATTTATAATCTGAGTGCGGGTTGAGTTATTGGTTGATCTTTAAAACAAGGGATTGCTAGCATCCATCGCAAAAGGCATTTCGCGGCTGGTCTGTTGCATGTCAGACCAGCGACCTCGTGAATGGAGACAAAAGCTGATGTCTTCATTCACGAGGTGGTTGGTCTGACATGCGACAGACCAGCCGCGAAATGACTTTTGCAATGGACCCTAGCAAATAGTGGTCTCGCTGTTTGTGAACAAATTATTCTGTCAGGAATAATATCGAGACTATGCTTCGGCTTGTACTTTATAGGCTGGAGTTGCACATAAAGCTTACTAAATCATCTAAATCATCAAAAAAGTAAAAATGATTCTCATTGATTGTCATTGAACTAATAATATTTATAGAGGACAAGAGAAAGGTCAATCACAGAAATACTTCCATGTGTTAAATCTTAATTACTTGAACAACTAATATAATTAAAAGAAAATGGCATGCACTATGCTTGAATGTTATTCGTGCGAAAAATGTGTGCTTCTATGAATAAATTTGTACGAGATAAAAACGAAGCCAGAGCTTAAAAAAGTAAGTATTAAAAGCTATAAAGAAATTTGAACTAGAAGGTATTTAATAGCTGTAGAGAAATTTACACATATAAGACTTTTAATAGCGATGAAGAAATTAAAATTTATAAGTTAATTAATAGTCAAATGAAACTTTACATTTATAAGGTTTTAAATAACTTCAGGGACTACCCCCAAGTTTTCAAATTATATATAGTAACAGATAGGCCACCATGTTAATACAATAACTAGCATTTTCATATGCAACACTTGTCTCTGAAAAGCATAAACTCCACCTGATTAAGTTATTGGTTGTTGTAATAAATTGATCCAACCATCAGTAATTACTTAATCCAGAAAAGGACATTTTACCCGGTTTTATGGTTTTCAATCCTTTACTAGTTTTCTCTTCAATTTCCTAGATTTTGCACAAGGTTTTCTCACTTCAGACAATTGTCCAGTTCAATTGGAACTGGCTGTGCACATCTGAAGCAACTACCTAAACAGTTTAATGGCTGGTGCAGTAATATAAAAACCGACTGAGACAATGAAAGATAGCAAGGTGCCATATGAGTACTCTGAAAATAACATAGAAGTTTAGGGAAAATAAAAACATTCATATTTTTCAGTAATCGAACACACGAGCCCCGTGTAATATCCAAGTAACTCAACTCAACTAAGCCTTTGTCCCAAACCAGTTGGGGTCGGCTAATGAATTCTTTAGAAAATTTTCATGATGAAGGTGAAGGAATCTCCCCGGCTCAAATTAACTAAGTCTAATCCCGACACTAGTTGGGTTCATCTACATGGACCATTTTCTTCCATTCTCTCCTATCCAAGGTCATGTTCTCTGTTATGTTCCTAACCATCAAGTCTTTCCTCACTGTTTCTACCCAAGTTGTTTTCGGTCTGCCTCTACGTCTTTTTAGACCATCAACTTGGCACGAGTCGCCTCTTCTCACTAGAGCATCCAAAGGCCTACGTTAGATACATCCAAACCATCTTAAGCGGTGCTCTCTCATCTTCTCTTCAATTGATGCCACCCCCACCTTTTTACGAATGTCTTCATTTTTAATTCTATCTAACCTTGTAACCTCTTGTAATATCCAAGTAACATTGACAATATTTTCTGCAGGGCTTCTATTTCTGAACAGCTAGTCCCAGTGACAGTCATCTAAAGAAATAGACGAACAAATCTTTAACTAGCCTGAAATTTGAATGGGTTGGACAGCTGGTCTGGAGAAGTCCATGTAATCCAAACAACCCCATTATAATGGAACAACTTTAACAGACAATTCTTAGTAGAAAATGGCAAGAGATGCACATTTCGTCACAAACATAAGCCACTTCAAAGAAAGCATATACAAACAACAAAAATGAAGAAACCTTTTTGAAGGACTGAATAAAGACAATACAGGGATCCAAAAATAAAAGCAATAACCTAATAACATAGACCTCCAGAAAGTTCACTCACCTTGAGGGTCCATAACTTAATGAATTCTTGCCTCTGAATCTCAGGATCTGAGAAAGCATCCAAGAATTCCACTTCACGGGGAGAGAAGTAACGCCGAGCAAATGATGAGATGCTGTTCCTTATTTTCCGTTGCTTTTCTTCCACATCAATACCAATCTGTGATTAGAAAATGCAAATCCTCTCAGAGAATTTTACAAACCACAAAGTTTCAACAAGTGCAACTATGAAATAAACCATAGGGTTGGGCAGCTAACGAGAGCGATCAGAATACTACTGGCATGTCCACTGTCACGCCGCAGGCGATCAAGGAAGATGTATGTGAGATGTTGAAATGCAAGGGTGGGGGGTCCCAATTGTCATCATGTTGCCACACTACCTATTCACATATGGAACATATAAAGTTAAAGGTAAATCCCTACTGAATGGAAAGTTCTCCATCAGTCCCATAAATTAAGGCTGATAAACTACCTCTGGCTTCCCAAAGACGTTCTTCCTGAACTTTAACGATCTTGGACCGGCATGAAAATTTGAATCTGAACTAATACCAAACAAGACTATTTATCAGTTATAAAAAATCAGAACAAATGTATAACTAATTTAAATAGCCTTCATTACTTCAGTTTCTTTAAACACATCGAATATATTTATGATGCATGATCATTTCCAATGTACACTGTTCCCAATATATAAAAGAAAATATACAAGTTTGGTTCACTATAGAATGAAAGATGCAATATTAAAAATGACTATTTTTGGGAGTCAATAGATAATTGAACCAGCATACAGCTACAACCACGTATTTGAATTAGTCTTCTCGGATACCACGAGGTTCATGAATCCTACAAAATTAACGTGAAAACCCAAATCATGTCAACATTTCACAACAATGGAAGGAAGAAGAAAATATTGAACTTGAGGAGGCTCGAGGTCTTGGTTTTGAGATGAAAATATGCTTCTCCTTTTCAAATTTAGCTCCAACTTCCAGGCAAAACCAAATCCATAATGCTGCACATATTAATGGTTGAACTGATAACGAAAAGGATAAGACCTCATCGATTGTTTGTAAAAGCACCATGTCAGTGAAACAAAATGCTGAAAGTCTCATCTAACATGAAACCTTGCTACAAGAAAAAAACCTCAAGTATTCCACTAGTAATTTGATAATATTTGATCAGTTTCTGTTATGATGGTGTTTTATTAACAGAAGAATAGTATTGTAAAACAACCAAATACTCCAAAAGCTTAGCCATTGGAGAGGGTTTTTTTAAATCTTTTATACTGTAACACTCTCCCTCAGGTATGGCCCCTCTTTTTAGGGCTGGCCTAAACGTGGCACATGTGGCCCCTCGTTTTGGGTTGGCCATTCGATGTGGATTTTTAAAATCGAGGAGGTTTGAATCCAGGACCTTTGCTCTGATAACATGTGAAACAACCAATTACTTACTCCAAAAGCTTAAGCCGTTGGAGAAGGTTTTTTTTAATCTTTTATAATTTAACAAGCAGTATTAGAATCTAAAGGAACCGGGATTATAAAGGGAAACGGTCCATTAATAAGAAGGATATGTTTTCTTTTATTTATTTTTTCCTGAACGTAATGAGAAATTTATTAAAGCCAAAAAAAAATCCAAGGAAATAGACAACAGGGTCATGACACTGAAACCAAATCAACAAAGGCCGGTAAAGTGGTAAAGATAGAAATACAAAGATAGCTAGAGCATAGTTACCGGATATGCCATCCACCCTCCGATCCGCGATTTGGGGTCTCACGATCCCAAACGTGGTTCGCTAAGAACCCGGATCGCCAAAAATGATGAACCGCGGCGACCTTCGGGAGAGAAAGAGAGAGATGCATATAGACTACGAGAGAGATGGAGAGAGGGCTACAAATTTTATATTTTTTTGGGTTGAATTGGAACTGGAGCTTTATTTTTGAAAAAAATATGTAGGGCATAGATGAGGTTTTTTTATTTTTTTTATTAAATGGATGTAGTATGGACTATGGAAGGATATTCGTATATTCCAACGGGAACTTCTTTTTGAAAAAATATGTATGACATACATGAGGTTATTATATTTTGTGTATTAAATGTATGTAGTGTGTACTATGGAATGACATTCTTATATATATATATATATATGCCTTCATCGTACCGCATACCAGGCTACCATCATACCCCGTACCCGTTCCCGTACCACGTACCGGAACGAACCGCGTTCCAAGTAACATTGAGCTAGAGTGGATATGTTGTCCCGTACCAAGATCATGCCAAACCCCCTCCGTGGCTAGTGAGGCTACCATGTCTTTGGCTTCTCTCAGTGTGCTGAAAAATAAATCTCCAATAGATTGCAAATATGATATATCTCCTCAAGCGGATCATCCAGTCTTGATGGAAACTTCAACTCTTGGGACATAGTAAATCTCTTCTGGCAGGTCGCTGTTGACAAACCATGGCCCGCTACGCAAAGAGCCAGCTCGCTTAAATCATTGAGCTTGCATCTAGACCTGGCAAACGGGCGGGCCGGGCCGGATTTGACCCAGCCCGTACGGGTCCGGGTCAAACGGGCCGGGTCAAAGTGACCCGGAAAATTCTACGGGTCATTGACATTGGACCCGCACCCGGCCCGTACGGGCCGGGTCGACCCGTGGGTCACCCGGATTTTTGACGTATTTTTTAAGAGTTTTTTTTTTTATTTAGGGATTTGCTAGCCACCTTCTCCTGGGCTATTTTTCGGCTTGTAGCCCCTCCTTTGCTGCAAAGATTGGGTGAAGTACGGTCTAGGGCAAAGGTTGGCAAAGGTTGCTAGCAACAAAGAGAATAAAGAGAAGTAATCATTACGGATTTTTGAAATATTCTCAGAATTTCTAAGTTTGAAATGAAAATTACCGTAAAAAGGTCAAAAGTAAAAAAATTACATATAAAATATGACAATTACCGAGAAAACTACGGAAAAAAGTAAAAAAACCGTCTTTTGCACTTTTTTACGGGCACCCGTGGGCCCACCCGACCCGGCCCACTTTTGACGGGCCGGGTGGACCCGCGGATCAATTTCTAACGGGTCACCAACAGGTGACCCGGACCCGTAAATTTACGTGCGGGCCGGGTGGACCCGCGGGTCCGGGTCACTTTTTGCCAGGTCTACTTGCATCTAAGGGAGATTTAACTTAGTTTTCAACATTGTTACGCTTATCACATCACCTACAGTCCAAGATGATCTAGATAGAGTTTGTGAACCCGCTATACTCAATGAAGTGGATCCTTCTAGAAAAAAGAGAGAGAAGGTTATCCACAAAAAGTATTGCATGATATTATACTAACGGTCCATTGGCCTCTCTAAACACTCCTCTGAGGCTGGCCAGCCGTGGTTCCTGTACTACATCATTCAAAATTCTGTTTAATCCATCATGCTAAAAGAAGTGGATAGACTTTCATTTTTCCAAGCACTTACCATCTTCCAGAATAGGGTGGTGACCTCATTTCACTGTAAAGCAACTGCCGATCAATACTCAAATATGAGAAAGTCCTGGGGGGCTACCCAAATCCTCTAAATAACTTGAGGAAAATCCCTTGCCCAAATCCAAAGAGTAAAGCTTACTGCAGGAGGACATCACTGAATTTATGCTTTCGACACCAGTAAACTCCCAAACACTGACAAAGAAGCTTCATACAAGATGATGCCACTGCTGGTCATGGCGCATAAACTGACTTAATTCCCAATTGAACTTCTCACCATAATATATGGTGATGAAAATCTGTAAAAAAATATTTCTTCCCATACCAAATGGTAGACGAGTAGAAAGAAGCAATCCTCAAGTGTTTGGAGGTTTTCTATCACTTTACCTCGGGAAAAAAACAGGCCATAGAGTGATGTGGGCTCCATCCCTACGAGAGAGATTCTTTTTGCAATGAAAAACTGAGAAAAGTATATTATAAAGCATAGTAATTGCACAAAGTCATATACTACTACGCCTATGATCGGTACAATCACTAATGTTGATGTGTGTATTTGGTTTTCACGTGCCCTCATATTGAGTATGCATGTGCCCAAGAAGTACTGGGGAGATGTAATTCAAAGTCCACATCCCTCATCAATCGTATGCCATCTAGAGTCAGAATCGTCAAACATTTCATTTACTTGATCAATGAACTAAAATTATAAACCCATGCCAGTAGATAAAAAACCGGATAGATAAACAAAAGTACAGACTTTAAATTTGAGAAGTAAGACATACATTCAAATGGCTTTTAGGTTCTTGACTTCTTGTTGATTAGCTAAAGACCAAAGTAATTGATTACTAAATTGTGTAGCATTTTTGTTCATTAATGTAATGGCTAAGAAAAGTGATCCTAGATGTATTAACATATACTATGATACTTGCTATTGGCTCTGAATTCAGATTTTAGTTTTGTAGATACCGTGGACTTTTGTTTCTGTTTTTCTGAAAGTTTACCAGCATGATAAACCCTAAACTCATCAGGATAAAATTAGCTAAGGCCACGTTTGGATACCAGCAAGATTTAGATTTAGTTGATATTTTTAACTGGATCAGATCCTTAGATTTCCAAATCAGCTACAACAGTGCAAAAAATTCCGATTTTCAAATCTTTTCTACGAGACATTATTTGGAAATCAATATTTGTGTCAACTTCCGTCACCATCGCTGCCCCTCGACGTTGCTCCGGCAACAGCGAGACATCCCTCCCTCTCTCTCACTTTCTCTCTTTAAAACATGATCATGAAGATGATTGATGTGTTTTGTATCCAAAACTCAAATCCAAATCAAAATACAAATGCATGACGTATCCAAACGGGCCGTAATTTCAATTGATTCAGAGGATCCAAGTAGAACCATGAATGTTCAAACCTAAAGACTAAAGAGCTTGTCCTCGTATTCCCTCTCTGAAAGGTTATCAATCCTTTTGCAGCCATAAATCGGTCAAACTCTATACATAAATCTTTAATTTTCAGTACCGGACAAGATAAAATATATCTTTCAGGTAATATAGCAACATACTTTGCAACAGATATATAAGACCATTAAACGCACCAACCTACTTCCCCCAAACTGCAACCCTTGAGTTAGATAAAACGAAGTTCAAGAAAAATTGCAGCACGCAAATGGATCTGAGATAGCTCCACAATGTAATTGCTCGGGCATTGCTAGTTTTTCTCAGCTTGATAGGTCACCACCTATTAAGAGTGCATTGACCATATACCCAACATAAAATTTGGCTATACATTCATATACACACCAAAATGATGCTATCTTACTATTCTACAGCTTGAAAACATATGATAAGCTAACTACCAGTGATGAGGCTATGAAAAGCATATGTGCATTATCAACCAAAGCTAGACAGGACAACATTAAAACAGACAGACATCAGAAACATACATCTTGCAAGGGTAGTGCGCACCAAAACACGAGCTAGGAGGGCTCTTTTTCTAAGTGCATCACATTTCATGCGGAAAACATTATCTCTTTCATATGGTGATATAATCTCTACATATTGATCTAGCAATGATCCACTCTGCACCTCATCAGGTATCATATACCAAAAATGGGTCTCCCTGCCAATCAAATAAGTTACAGATCAATTTTAAAAATAAAAAGTAAAACAGTAATTACACACACATATATATTTGTGAGACTTTAACCTTGGAGATGGAAGTGGTACAGTAACCAAAGGAGATGAGGAACCGAACAAACTCCTTGCAAATAAATCCGTCTGCATCGAGAAATTTCTTATACGGAGAGATGAAAGCATGTGGGTTTTCGAGCTTGGAATGTGTTTCACAACATTTTCCTGGCAACATGCAAGAATGAGGATTCCCCCAATTTCACAAGGGATTGACAGGACAAGGGATAGAATATGGAGCGGGGTTAGGGGAGATGGAGGTCTAAGGTTAGGGCACGGGTCTTGACAAAAACGCCTCTCGCTGGAAGTTCAACGAACAATGTTCTTCGAGCAAAATTACACCTGAATTTTCTGTTGAATTGTCTAATTTAATGGACATAGGACCGGTTTGATGCCCTAACCCCGATCTTAGCAAACATATGATATGATGGCAAAACCAAGGCAAAGGAAAGGAAAGGGGCCATTTCGCGGATAGCCATATCGCTGCTCACTTTTGCCGGGTAGAGCAGTCAACTATGACACAAATTCACCCCATTCTAGAATTCACCCCCAATTTTCAAAATGGCCTGTACAGCCCACACCATAGGATGATCCAACCGTCTATTTGATGGGCCACAATGTTAATAGGTTGTGCCCTAAAAGATCATTTCTATAGGATGATTCTAGCCCTCTGATCTATAGAGAATTAAACCTCTATAGATCGGAGGACTAGGAACATCCAATGGAAATGAGTTTTGGGCACAACCTATTTACATTGTGGCCCATCAAATGGGCGGGTTGGATTGGATCATCCTATGGTGTGGGCCGTTCATTTCATTTTGAAAAATACGAGGTGAATTCATAGGGGGTAATATAAAAAAAACAGAGAGGATTACAAAGGATATGCAAAAGAGGTATTCCATGAGACAGATCGTAACCATCACGTGCAGCCCCTCTATGGATAGGATAGTTAGGAGTTTAGGATAATAGTTAGGAAATTATTTTCCGGGTTTAACGTATTTACATTCTGGCCCAACAAAAGAACGGTTTGGATCATCCTATGAAGTGGGCCAGTGTACTTTTTGAAATATACCGGGGGCATATAAAATCTCAGGTACATTATACGTACGTATTCCAGTTGACATCTTGATCCTTTATGCTCTGTTCTCTCGTCGGGAAAGGAAAGGAAAGGGAAGTGAAGGGAAGGAAACTGATGTGGCAGAAAGGAAAGTGAAGGAAAAGAAACCTGACAGAAACCTGTCAGATGAGCTTTTCGTTGCACAGAAACTAACAGAAACTACAAAAATATGCGTTTCGTTGCAGGAAAACTCAATAGAAACCTGTTAAATAGAAACTGTGACAAACTAATATGCAGAATGATGCCAATATAGAATCTAGTCTAAAATAAGTGGGTCCAGCCCTCTGAAGTCAATCAAAATAAGAAAACCATGACAAACAGAAGTTGAACAATAACAATGCCAATCAAATTGTCACAAATATAGAGGTGTCAAGATATAAATCAGGCAACCAACGTAGACTTGACAAAAAATTGTCACAAATATAGAGTTGCCAAGAAGAAACAGACCATAATATCTCATAACAAAAAGACCAAGCCAAGTCCTTACATCTATAAGTCCAGAACCATCCAACAACCACATGTTTATGTACGTCCACATCCACATCCACAATCACTCATAATTCAAGGTTTTCCATCTTCCTCCACATGTAGCGTTCCCTCCTTTCTACGGTGTACTTCACAAAAGCACGAACCTCCGTAGGGTTACGGTTGAGGTACTCATAAGCCCTCTCCAAGATTTCCTCCTCGAATCCTTGTAACCCAAACACGATGTCATGAAGCTCGTCATTGTCAAAAGGTTCCTTCGATAGATCCTTAATTACATCTGCAACCTTCTCCAAAATTGAAGTAAACCCTTCCATCAAATTCATGTATTTTGCTGCACTACGCTTCGTCCCCCTCTGACCTTCATCGTTTCTTGTAAAATCTCTAACCGGAGATGACGTTCTAGGCCCAGGTCCCCTACTGCTTTCACCCACCATAGGAGACTCCGGGATTGTTTCAGTCTCAGAGGTATCATCAATCCCCAAGTCATCTATATGCGGAGCTGAACTCTGCACCTCCTGATTAGGGGCAACGTCATCCCTACTCCACCCACCCGTGGCATAGTCTTCGCCAAAAATGTGACGAAAATCATCTATCAACACATGTTTCTCTGCAAAATATTTCTTATGTTCAGGGTGAACCTATAACAAATTCGAAAAAAATAGTTATAAATATTACGAGCCAGAGTAATTAACAAATGAAACAAAGATGTCACTTTGTACTCATAGCGACCCAAGCATTGTAGACATCTTTCGTCACTTTGATCTTCTTATTGACGTCATCCCAGCCAAATCCGCTTGTGTTTATTATAGTGTTGACGGCCACGAATTTCTTTTTTACGGTCTTGACTCGATTTTTTATATGCTCTTTCGTCATATCCTTCCCATATCAACTATTCATTGCTTTGCTTGCTGCCGTGTATGCGACATCTTTAAAGCCATAAGGTTTCTTGTGCCCTTCCGATACTTGTTCCAATAACGCATCCACCAACACCTTATCCATCTCACTATTCCAGTAATGGTTCCTAGACATGCGACTTGCAGCCATCCTATATGAATTGAAACACATGAGATACAATTATTTAAAAATATGAGACCATACAATAACGATAAACTCATGAGACCATACATAATATGAGACCATACAATACGAGTTTATTGTCTTTTAAAAACAAGCTACAAACAAGCCATAAACATTAAAAAAAGGCAATACATATGAGATCAAGCCATAAACAACCAACGAAACCAAACACCTTAAACGTAAATCAACGTTGAAAGTCATTCCACATATTCGGGGTCAATTCATTTCTAATCCTAGTCCCCTCTCGTGCATCATCGGCCCTACTAAGTGGAACATATGGGACAAGTTCTTCTTCCTTAGGCGGGACCACTACTCGTAACTCTAGATCTACGTCATCAAGAAGATCATCATCTGCCATCTCCCTCCAAATGAAATTGTGGACATAACAACAAGCTAGAACAATATCAATATGTTTTTCGTATGGGTACATCGGTTCCTCATTTAAAATTCTAAAGCGCTTTTTTAGGACACCGAATGCACGTTCCACTACATTCCGGAGCGATGAATGTCTGTGATTAAAGAGTTACTCTGGCATTCGTGGTCTTCGACCCCCGATTTCATTTAAATGATACGCTATGCCTCGGTGCAGTGTTATAAAACTACGAAGTAAAGGATAGCCACCATCGCCGAGATAAAACTTCCCTACAACGAATAAAGTGTTGTCTCAGTATCGCCATTGTCTATTCATAACTGACATAATAAGTAGAAGGAAAGGTAAAGGATACCTGGAAGGCAAGGAAGTCCATTAGGTCGTGATGTTGCATATCCTAATATCCTTGAGTCGGATGCCTATCCTTCCCACCCAGCCAAAATGTAATTGAACTTTAAATTGAAGTCACAAACTGCCAACACATTTTGAGAAGGATAACCTTTTCGATTAATAAACCGAGATTTATATTTGGCTCTCACTTTAGCAGGAATATGAGTTCTATCAATTGCACCAATGCAATCCTATGACATAGAAGGGTTAAAATATATCATTCAAGGGCTTCAACATAGTTGTTTCGCATGACATATATAGGTATTTGAGGTTACCTTGAAATAAGGCCGGAATCTTGGATTAGTGCGAATGACTTCTGGTATCTCACTCGTCGGAGGTCTTATAAATTTGGATTTCAACCTAAGAATAGTTTTCAAGACCTTGTTGAAATAATGAGAAACCGTGGAACCTGATCGTTGTGTGAAGGCTCTAATTGACCGGTTCCATTGATTGTGAGATACAATATATAAGAACATTGCAACCTGCTCGTCAATGTTGCAATGTATTGTATCTTGAAGTTCGCCAGTGCTTCTAAGCAGTCGAACAAATCGTTCGGAGCACCTGGTGTTCATCCTAAGTAAGTGCTTGCAGTGTTCGTCTGACTTCACGGCACGCCTAATAAATTCCCGATTTGTGAAGTAGTTGCTTTCGTATGGAGCTCTTCGTAGGTATTCGTCGTAATACTGTTGGAAGAATACGAGTGCAGTGGCTGCTGCACTCACTATTGTCGCAACAGCACTCACAATTAACTTTGCCCTCTTTGTGGGGCGGCCATCCTCAGTTATAAGTCTCCTATCGTCCATCTAAAAACAAGTGGATAGTACTGAAACAAATAGAACACACAAGAAAGGTTTCCACAGAAAAAAACCAGTGTTTCCGCGGAAAACCGGTGTTTTTGCTATCAAAAGAACACAGCATTAGGAGCAACCCAAAGAAGAGGAAAATTCCGAAAGAACTCGCGGGAGTGAGCATAGCATTCCTCTACATGAAATTTAATCACTCGCAAAAGTGAGCCTAGCATTCCACAACCTGAGATTTCGTACTTTTTCAACATAGCTTTCACGCCTTGGGCTAACGTGCACCGAATGCATGTTAACAGACACCCGTATGACCGTATCTATTGTCCCAACCCGGGCGCATGTTAACAGATACCCCTATTTATATTTCACACAGATTTCAAATTTTCCGACCAGTTGTTAGATCAGGAAACCCTTTCTCGTTATTCCGCCATTTCTACCCAAAAAAGCTCACAAAATGTCTCCACCCGATCTCGATTTCGATCTAAGGGTATTCTTCCCAAATCCCTAACCATGTGTTTATGAATCCTTTCTATTTGTCTTTGGTTCTCCTTTTTCTGTTTTAATAATCAGCTCGAATATGTTTCAGGCATCTACTCAATCAGGATTTGGAATTGGGTGAGAAAATCTATTTAATTTCGTTTCGGTTTTTAAGATGAAAGCCTATCTAGGTTTCTAGTTTATTTGATTTCTTTTTGCAGGGAGTATGCATTTGCCAATGCTGAAAATCTAGATCACTGCACCAAATATCTGAACCAGTCATTGGTCACCTTTGGATTCCCTGCGTCTCTTGATCTCTTCGCAAATGACCCGGTGCGCCCTTGATCCGTTTCGTTTTGGGATTTGTACTTCTTTTTTGCTGGCTAGAAACATTCTACATTGTGTGTTTTTTTTTTTTTTTCCATTTATATATATATATATATATATATATATATATATATATATATATATAATTTTTTTATTTTTTTTTTCATTTTGCAGGTTTCGATTGCGCGGACGTGCAATTGCATATATTCTCTCCTCCAACAGAGGCAACGCGATATTGAATTCAGGGAAACCTCGAACGAGCAGAGACAGAGGTGAACCCAATTTTACTGTTCCCTAATCCTTTCAAATTAATGATGTTGGTCAATGTATTTAAGTCTTGGAAATCTGTAAATTTTCTTTGACACAATCACTCAAGTTTGCTTAATGTTTGAAAAGTTACTCCCTCTTAAATTCATTGATTGTTTTCTATAGGTGTTTTATCTTCTAATGTAACAGGTTTTTCCCCTATAGACGTCTGGTTTCTGTGAAATCATATATGTATATGGCTGAAAAATCTATGAACAATTATTCTGCTAATTAGGAAGATTAAATCTGAATAGTAATGTTGATTTTACGGACTTTATTTAAAGAACTTTCGGCTGCCACAAATAAAAGATTGGAACTCTGTAATCTTCTGTCGATTTCGTTTCAAAGTCATCTAATGGATCCCAGTTCTCAGAGTTCTTGAGAAGCATCTTTGCTGAAGGAACTGCTGTTTAAATTATTTTGATTTGGTCTAAGTTTATCGCCTTGGATATGCCATCGCAAGCGAATTTTCATTCATTTTCGCTGCTTACATTATTGTTTACCTTATGGTCCTCATCTTAGGTTTTTATCTGATGTATCGAGATTAGAAGCCAAGGTTGAGAGGCTTGAGGCTCATTTAGCTGCCAAAGATCGGGAGTTGGCCACACTAAGTCGCATGGTTCGATGAAAATTTAATCTTTATGGGCTTATTTTTTAGTTGTGATAGTCAGGTAAACTATTATACATACTGTTCTAAAGTTTCAGATGATCAGGAAGCTAAAGCTACAGCTGCCTTCAAGGCCCAGATTGAAAAGCTACAGCAGGAACGAGATGAATTTCAGAGAATGGTTATTGGTAATCAGGTGTGGGTTTGCTTTTTGTACATTTTTTTTCGCTAAGGAGTTTTAATAAAATTTGCTGAAGCCTTTTGTTGTTATGTTTTTTATGCATGTTGTAGCTTTAAAATTTATGACATCCTGACAACCATTAATTTTAATTCATTGTTTTATTTTGAAAGCAAGTACGCACTCAACAAATACATGAAATGAAGAAAAAAGAGAAGGAATATATAAAATTGCAGGTAGGATCATATCTGCTTCTATTGTCAACCTTTGGAATTTTGTGAATTGTTTAATGCTCTGATATAAGGATAAGGCAATTTGATAACAGTCATATAGATATGTTGACACTCACAATGGGAAGCATGACATACCAAAGTTTAATAATAGATACCGCCAATTTTTTCTTCTTCAGGAGAGGTTAAACCAAGTTTTGATGGAAAAAAAGAAGGAATCTAGGTCAGGCATGGAGATAATGAATTTACTTCAGGTACTTATTGGTCAGTTGAATATGGCTATTTTAGTAGGGATATATCTTATCTGCATCCATAGAACGTCATTATTGTACTTATAAACAGAAAGAAGGAAGACAACGTGGGACATGGAATGGAAAGAAGGCTGACAGCGATTTTTATAAAATGACTGTAAGAAGGATTATTATTATTTTTTGTGTGTTTTGATAAATTTATACTATGTGTACTTGGTTTTAGAATGTCTATGTGACTATCAGGTGGATGCCTATGAGTTGAAGAAGCAAGAGCTGATGGCTGAGAATGCTGATTTACGGTCATCATTGCGTTCGATGCAGGTAATTAACACATCTATACATACAAATAAAAGTTATCTCTACACTTCAATAACATTACCATCTTTTAGTGTACCAAAGTCAATTAGTGCAAATCTCTACAATTGTTAGACCTTTATATATTTGCTGAATGAATTTTGTGACCTATGAAACTTACTGTGAGGTTATCCATTGTTCTTCTTTCTATTCTTCAGGCTTTAAAAGGTATTGGAGTAGGGCTAATTTCTTGGGACTTATAGATTTCAAGTTTTTCAAGTTCCTTGTGCAGTTTTGCCACTTCACAAGATGAAGAATCCCTGAGCTTCCTATTTTTAATATCTTTAGTTCTTTACAAAACCTTCTCCCTTATTTTTCTTTCTTTGTCCCAAAACCTCATAACCCAACATCTTCCCTCCATATATCATTTCATTTAAAGGAAAAGTAAACCTGTAAACCAAATTCATAATTATTGCTCTTGTCTCCTCAAGACCTCTAACCTATTGTTCTACTCCCTCAACATTCCCATGAGTCTAATCTTTGTACCCTTTTGGTTACGGAAACCATTTTCTCCTAACGCTTTCCCTTTTCCTTTATCTTATTGCCAGCCAAATGCCTAACATATTCCTACTTTTCCCATTCATAGTATTGCTCTGTTTGCCTCTAAGCTTTGACTGTTAAATTCTATCTTTTTTCTGGCTTCCTCTTTATTCTTTCTCAAACCGGTATGAATAGAATTCTTTTGTTTGTTGTGATCCATAATCTTTCTTTGAGTTATCATCTTTTATTTCCTAGCTTTCAGTGCGGTTAAACTCTATTAACTGACACTGTTTCGTTGTGCATTTAGCCTCATATAATTGGCCTTCCTACTGTAGGCCCAGTCTGGAAGAGCTCTCTTTAATGCTTCAATTTAGTGATAGCTATTCCACTTTTGTTTGACTCTCATGTCTTTGCAAAGGTACATTCACCATTGCCAAGTATATTGATCTATAGATGCTCCTAGATGATCAAGTTTTTGTGGTTCAAAACCCTGTGTTTGCTTCAAATTAAGTTCTTGAAAGGATTGGGACGTGAATATGATTATTAGATATTCGTGCCCTCAATGACCTCACCCCTCTCCCAACCCTTACTGTTACTAGACCGGTTTTAAATTTCCACCAAAACTGACAAAGAACAACTGAAATGTTTCCATTTTCATCCCCACCAAACGATATAGAAATCAGAATGCATGTTGAGGCCAAAATCGTTAATCTATTAGTAGTATACTATATCAGTATGTGTTATGTAATTGTATTTATATAATTTGCATGTGAAAGGTGGTGTATGTATTATGTGTAAATATTTATAAGTATTACATGTGAAACATGGTATTAGTGAATTATCAGACATGCGTGACGATGCATGCCACTGGGTGTTTGTTGTTATTAAACCATTATAGACGGTTGACTTGCTTATGTGATAGTTTGTAATTGTGTATTTGTGTGATTATTGTAGCATCTCATGAAGTTTTATCTTAAAATTCTATCATTTGCATATGTTTTCATACGTTTCGATTATTTTATAGGATTTCTATTGAAATTTCCACCCAAAACCGAAATATATATGTTTCTGTGGAAGCTGAAACCGAAACCGAAACCACATCCGAAATTTAAAACATTGGTTACTAGAAGATCCACTATTATGTCTTCAACATGAATCTCCCTTCGAGAATCAGCTGTGTTAAAGATGGTCTGATGTTAATCCATGACAGCCAAGAGAAAGATAAAGAATAGACATTCAAGAACACGAACAAGAAAGATTAAGACCAAGAAAGAAATCGAGATCGAGAGGGAGAAATATCGGAGCAGATCAAGATCAAGTAGAGGAGAGATAGAAGTTGGAAAGGGCGGTAGTTATGAATCCAACAAGGAAGGGTGAAGAAGGAAATGGGAAAGAGAAGAGAAAAGGAAAAATGGACTAAAATAAAGAGAGAAGAGAAGAGAAAAGAGAGAAAATGAAAAAGGAGTTTAGGGGATAGAAAACTGACTTCAAATGAAGCATCACATCTTATCAGCATAAGAAAACAACAATTTTTATCCATATTCAACTGTTTTCACTTTTCAGGGCCAACAAGCCATACTAAAATTGAAATGAAAAGACTCATAATCCAACTCAAACTCCTAATGACTTAAAGACTCATTATATGGACCTTTCCTACAACAAGTTGTCTACTCGGACTTCTTTTAAGTTGCAAGGTTCACCATTGAGGTCACTTACTAACTTAAGTGATTAATTACAAATGGATTAAATGCTCCTGTCACCTATGATTTTCGTAATACACTTGTGGGTCCCATTTTAAACACCTACAACATAAAGAAACCAAGTGATATTTGTGGGAAAAGACCGTGGTACTCCACCTATAACCTAAGAGACTTAAAAGACACTTAAAGGATACTTAAATATCATAGGCCCTAAGATGGTCCCCATCATGGTCTCTTCATGGTGTGCTCAACTTTTGCTCTGAAATGAACTATGTTTCAGACAAACTAATGGGGTTATGTTGAACCAACAATGCTTCTAAATCAAATTCTAATCATATCATCTAGTCCAACAATGCTTCTCAATTATAAATACATGAATTACATGTGAAATATGGTGTATGTACTATGCATATACATATTTATATGAATTACTTGTTAAATGTGGTATGCACTAAATTTCCAGACATGCGCGGTAGCTTATGTCACTAGGTTTTCGATGTTATTAAACCATTATGAATGATTTTCTTGCTTATTTGATGGTTTCTAAGTGTGTATTTGTATTTATTCTATCATTTGTATTTGTGTTTATTGTTTCCATATGTGTCCGTGATTTTATAGGATTTTAACTGAAATTTCCAACTGAAGCCGAAACGTTTCTGTTTTCGTAGCGACCGAAATCGAAACCAAAACCGAGACCAAAATTTAAAACTTTGACTGTTTCTTGTTCTTCTAGATGGCCAAGTTACCCTCAACAAATGTGCAATATCCACTAGTAGATCTGTGATTCGTATATGAGCCTGCCCAATCTGCTTCTGCATAACATTCCACTAGCATATGACCTCTCCTAGCATAAAGAACACCCTTGCCAGGTCCTCCCTTGAAGTAGGCTCTCTCAATGTCATCAAACGGAAGAACTGCAAAACCACTTATCCATGGAGATCCGTTGAAGCCATCGAAGAAATTCAGGACTGCATCGAGGGCCAAAGGGTGCGCTTCTGCCATTTTTAGAGGTTCTCCAATAGTGAAGGCAACAGATTGGCTCAGATGGGAGTCAATAGGCAGCACTTGGAGTTATTTGATTTTCTCCCCCATAGTTCTTTCTTTTTCCATGTGCTTTCTCTGCACTTTCCCACGATAGGGCTATTGTTTTGCTTCTTTTGCTTTCTGCTATGTATTCGGTATGTATTTGGTGACCACCTTGGTCTTTTGCTTAAATGAAATCGGCCATTAAAAGAAATGCCCCTTTTCTTTGGAATATTGTCACAGATTTTTCTTGTTGAAAATGCATATTTCATTTTATCATTAGTTCTTTAAAATATTTATTATTGCTAGGTGGTTACTAATATCTGTGACATACAGATTCAATATTTTAAAATCTATATTATTAATTTATTATATTTAACCTCAATTTGTATATTGGAATTGGGCCTGTGTGTTTAGCTGTATCTTGGCCCAAATGCAGTTATCACTGCTTTCCCACATATCTCCATTCGCCATTCATTACTGCATCCTTTCTACACATTTCATTTATCATTATATATTGAATCTCACTTTTAATCATGCTTACAAGAGGTTTATCTAATTCAAACACCTGATGAGAATCGGCATTGAGGATATTTTTGTTTCAGATGGATATGCGTGATTTCCTAAATGCTCCAAATGGGCTATCCAAGCAAACTCTGGGCGCAAATGAAAGGCATGATGTGGAGCCCCCTCAGTCACCATTAGGTGGCAGGACGGTACGGCCATATTTTGTTCATGTCCTTGAGATTGAAAAATTAGTAGCTCTGTAATGGATTGTTGTCATATGGCTTTGATGTTATGTTAATTATCCAAATGATCCTTATGTTGAATTATTAATGTGCTTACTTGTAGGATGTCTTTGATCTACCTTTCCACATGGCTAGGGATCAGATAGAGGAGAGTCTGCGGACAAAGATGACCTCTATAAAAGTGAGTTCATTTTTCAATTGCGTGGTGCGCATGCTGGGTAGGTTTCCCATTTATCATTTTCGTTTTTTTATCAAATGAAGGTATATTTTATTAATAGAGGTGCACATTAGGCAAAACTCAAAAGTTTTAGGAGGCAAAATGCTTAAATTGGACTTTTCTTTATAACTACAATCAATTGTCAATCCTTTTGACGAGCTTTTGTTTCCATAATGTTTAATCATTTTTCCTCCCAAAGGAGCGGATGGTTCAACTTCAAGATGCACAAAAAGGAGCAGAGGTCACTTCTGAAGCAAGTGAGAGGGAGCTTGAACTTGAAGCACAACTCGTTGAAGCCAGGAGCATCATTCAGGAGCAGGTTTCATATCCCCTTATGTAATTATGGTGTTAGTTTTTGAAATCACGCTTCACTTTATTTTCTTTAGATCAAGTGAAACTATTTTATGGGTCTGCATGCATGAAAAAACTCATGATGAAAAAAATACGTTCAGAGGGCAAATCTCCTCTATAGTAGGTGGTGAAACCTTTTTTTAACCCGGAATTTATCTTGGAACCCAGGCCCACACCTTAAATTTTATTGATATGATGACGTCTGCATGCTTCACTTGAGTCGGCTAGGGTGATGAATTACTGGCAAAATACAATACATGCAAAACAATCTCCGTCTTGGCTTGAATTCTGCAAACACTTGAAGATTAACCGTGTTTTGTACTGTCTAGAACACAACTCCATACCCCTTGCACTTGAAGGCTTTAATGGCTCATTGGACTCAGCCTAGTTAATCATTGACTTGGTTGAGTCAGCTTGGGAATAATTTGGGCAAGTCCATCTTTGAATTAAAGCATTAGAACATTTGAAATTGTTCCACATTACACAGATTGATTACCTTTTGGTGGATGCCCTTTGTTTCTTTCTTTTTCTGGATCATCAATTCTTGCTTTAAAAAAGATGAAAAGATATAAAATTGTGTCAGGATGGCTGATGTCAGTCACTTCGATGTACAACTGAAGGTCTAGTTAACATCAATGCCTTTTGTTTTAGCAATACCATCCTCAAACATGTATGAGTGAAAAATACCTAATCCTTCTTTTGATCCCTCACTTATTTTATGCACAAAGTTTGTACTTTATACCATGGTCCTTCAAATTCATTGTGGCTGACTAGTGTCTTATTATTAAAGAACCTCCATCTCGTGACGATAAAGCTGAAGATGTTACCAACATTAACAACGCCATTCGATGTCTGATCACTGTCCCATTTTATTAGATCCTAGAATGGAATCGTGGGGTCCTTCTCCTTTTAGATTTGAGATTGCTTGGTTGGAGTCTCCCTAGATGGAGGAGAGATTAGGGGGTTGGTGGTCTTCTTGTCAACTGGAAGGCCCAGCTGACATAGTCATTGGTAATAAACTGAGATATGTTAAGGCAAACCTGAAAGCTTGGGTAAAGGAGAAAAAGATGCTTGACCATGGTAGAAAGCGTTGGTTGGAGAATCGTATGTTAGAATTCAATGCTTTGGGGGAGTGTGGTTCGTCCTCGAAAGAGGATTGGGAGGAGTTGGGAAGGGTAAGCCAAGAACATAAGGGTCTGCTGCTTAATGAAGAAATAACTTGGCGTACAAAATCTAGAGTCAAGTGGCTTGTAGAGGGCGATAAAAACACAGCCTACTTTCATGCTATGGCCAGTGCTCATAGGAGAAGGAACATAATTGAATATCTGGTAATGGAAGGGGAAAGAGTTACGAACAAGGAGGTGATTACATCGGAAATTCTTAGTTTTTTCAAGGCATTGTATTCTTCTGATGATATTCTTCGCCCTATCCCGCAAGAGGTTCTGTTTGATAGCTTAAGTTTGGGGGAGGCTGCAAACTTGGAAGTCCCTTTTACTGAGGAGGAAATCATGGAAGGTCTATTCTCTTTGGCTAAAGATAAAGCACCTGGTCCGGATGGCTTTTGTCTGGCTTTTTTCCAAGGATGTTGGAAAGTTGTTAAATTTGAGCTGATGAGATTCTTCCAATAATTTTTTGATGGGTTGGCTCTTGATAAAGGTACTGGTGCAACCTTCATCACCCTAATCCCAAAGGTAGAGGGGGCTTCAAAGGTGTCAGAATTTCGTCCGATAAGTTTAGTTGGTTGCCTATATAAAGTATTGGCAAAAGTTTTGGCGGATCGTCTCAAATTAGTTCTTCCTTCAATAATATCAGATAGTCAAAGCGCCTTTGTTAATAAAAGACAAATTCTGGATTGCTCTCTCATCGCAAATGAAGCTATTGATGCCTATAGGAGAAGCGGCGAAGGAGGGGTTTTGTGTAAACTTGATATGGAAAAGGCTTACGATCGGGTGGAGTGGGATTCTCTGGACTATAGTCTTGGAAAAATGGGTTTTGGTTCTCGGTGGAGAGGATAGATTAGGAATTGTGTATCTTCAGCTTCATTAATGGCTCTTCTAAAGGTTTTTTCAAATCTTCTAGGGGGTTGAGGCAAGGGGATCCTCTGTCCCCCTTTCTCTTTGTGATTGTTGCGGAGTCTCTTACCCAGCTTATGAGAAAATGAAGTGAGTTGGGTCTTTTTGAAGGGTTCTTAATTGGGAGTAATAAAGTGGAGGTCTCGCTCCTTCAATTCGCAGATTATACTTTGCTATTCTGTGCCCCTGTGGTTTCCCAGATGTTGAATCTTAAACATGTTGTTACGAGATGGTTTTCGGTCAAAGATCTAATTTTTTGAAGTCAGGGTTACATGTTATAAATGTTCCTTCTTCTGAAGCTTCTGTTTTTGCAAGGATTTTGGGGTGTACATTGAATTCTCTGCCTGCTTCTTACCTTGGTCTTCCTTTGGGGGTGGGAAGACCGAATAAACACTTTTGGAATTCAATCATCCACAGAGTTGAGAGGAGGTTAGATTCCTGGAAACGCAATTTGGTCTCTAAAGGAGGTTGGTTGGTTCTCATTAAAGCAGTTTTATCAAACATTCCGATTTATTTTCTTTCTTTGTTCAAATGCCCTGTGAGTGTAGTGCTTAGAATTGAACAAATTCAAAGGAGGTTTTTGTGGGGAGATTCTCATTCTTCTGGAGGAATTCCCTTGGTTAAATGGAGTTATGTGTGTCTTCCATTGAAAAATGGAGGTTTGGGAATAAGGAGAATAAAAGGTTTTAACACGGCTCTGTTGGGAAAGTGGCTTTGGAGGTTTGGGTCGGAACTCGGAACCCTCTGCCTTATGGATTAAAGTGATAGGGAGCAAATATGGGTTGAGGGAGGGGAATTGGTGTACTGCGGATAATTTTAAGTTCAAAGGTCTAACTGTTTGGCGGGATATTTTGAAGGTTGAGGTTTTATTTAGCAAAGGTATTCGCTTTAAGGTTTATGTTGGGGATAGAATCTGTTTCTGGTCAGATCCGTGGTGCTCGGTAGTTCCTCTTAGGGTATTATTCCCTGATCTGTTTCTGGTGTCTTCTTAGAAGGTGGCTTGGGTGACGGATTGCTTTGAGAGGGTTAACTCGAAAGTGGTTTGGAAGCCGAAGTTCAGAAGAAACTTTTTTGATAGAGAGTTGAATTTAGTTCTAGAGTTGATGTCTTTGATTGAAGGGTGTTATATTAAGAGGAGAGGGGTTGATTCCCGTGTGTGGTTTTGGTGCACATCCGGGTTTTTCTCTGTTAAATCTTTTTATCAACATTTGGTGTGTAGCGAAGTAGAGCCTCTATCTGCTTCGATCTGGAAGATTTCTTGCCCACCGAGGGTCTCTTTTTTTGCATGGGCAGTATGTTGTGGTTGTATCCATACAATTGAATTTTTGAGGAAGAGAGGGATGATTTTGGTAAACCATTGCCCTTAATGTTTTTTGGATGGCGAATCCATTGATCATCTGTTCATTCACTGTAAGTTTGTAGAGATTTATGGGGCCTTATTCTATCTCGCTTTGGGGTATTATGGGTTCTCCTTATCACCTTATCAGATTTTATTAGAAGTTGGGATTGGTGCCCCTGGAAAAGAAAGGGTAAGATGCTGTGGAAGATGTGTCTGTTGGCTTCATGGTGGTTCATTTGGAAGGAAAGAAATTCCCGAGTATTTGATGGCAAAATTGTCTTATTGGATATTTATCAAGATCATTGCAACGGTCATTTCTTGGGCTAGAAGCCTTCCTCTGTTTCATTTCGTCTCAGCGTATGATCTATGGGAAGGTTGACAGATTATTTGTAAAGAGGGGGTTAGCAAAGTCAAAATTAACCAATCCTGGCTCCCTCCTTCAGATGGGATGTTAAAACTGAATTTCGATGGATTGTCTCTTGGCAATCCTGGTGATGCAGGGATTGGGGGTTTATGCAGAGATTCCAAGGGGGATCTTCTCTGGGCTTTCTTGGGCCCCATTGGAGTGGCAGATTCTAATGAAGCGGAAGTGAGAGCAGTCCATTGTGGGATCAAGTTTTTGGATAATTCTTTGTTAGATAAGGTGATAGTGGAAGGGGACTCCTCTAATATTGTCCGCTGGCTTCTGGGTGCGGCTTCTCCTCCGTGGCGTTTTCTGTCTTTCTTCGAGGAAATTGATGATACAGTTCTTGACTCGTCTATAATGTTTAAGCATGTGAGGAGATCTGCTAATTCAGATGCAGACTCCCTAGCAAGGGGTGGTGTTTTTAGGTCTAGTTTGGAGTGGTTTGAACATCTCCCACCTTGATTTTGTATTTTCTTTTTCTCTCTTTCTGTACTTTGCTTGAACCATCTCAGTCCGTCTTTTAATATATTCTCATTTTACAGTCTCAAAAAAAAAACATTAACAATGCCATTTAAAAGCTTGGCTTGTTAACCATTGAGTTAGGCGACTCAACATAGTCTTGGCCCTCTTGGCCCTACTAAGTGACTCAGAACTCTAAAAGCCTAGCACAAAAAATTCATTTGATTCATCTCGGTTGACATGCCCAAGTAGGAAATAAGTCAAAAGTCCAAATTTTAGACATTGATGAACATCTTACCTGTTTTGTAGCTTTATCCGTTTTTGGTGTTGGTGTAAAAAAGGCCCATGTTTCCAGCTCTCTCCCTCTCTCCCAAGTGAACCTTTAAACAGTTTGTCTTTTGTAGAAGGATGGAAATTAATGAACTATTATCCTATCAAATCAGAGTACATGAATTAGCCAAAGTCTTGTCTTTATGTGAGCTAAGTGGCCTTTGGGTTTCCTAAAATTTCTAGACAATGCAGCTTACGCTTAGCACAATTGATTGTGACAATTTTTTCTGTGGTTATTATAGTCTGTTTTTGCCGAGTGATTATTTTTTCTCATTTTTATGCATGGTTGTCAAGATCAATTGATCATATGAAAGGTTTCTTGTTATTTTCTCTTAGGTGAGTACCCTGAATGCTAGTTCAGTTATTAATAGTTCCATGTTAAAATTTGCATACATGTTTATGTGTAAGCACACGTATGTGAATTTCCATGTGGGTTTGTTCTGTGGGTGTATGCATCCTTGTGTCTTCATCTATTTATTAGTGTCCTTTCTGTGATATCAATGATGAATGTACATACTCTTGTTAGGTCACCTTGGTCTATGATTTCTATTTATTAGTGTAATTATTGTGAACTTCATAGAGGAACACTGACAGCGAATTTAAACACAGGCCTCTATAATGTCCAAACATCTCAAGTCTGAGAAGCCAAGGTACACTCTTGTCCTTGTTTTGTTTGGATTTTCAGTTGTTTACATTGATAAAGAATCCTCATCTTAAGAATCATATCTTTGTAGGAGACTGAATGGCCATCTGGATGCTGACAGGGACTCGGTCCTTTCAGGGTCAGCTGAGGTATTTCTTGCTCAGTTCATTGAAATCTGTTTTGCTACTTGAAATTGATCTTGAAAGAAAGTCTTGTTGTAATTTGGACCTCTTGACATGACTTGACTCATAAATGAGGATAGCCTTAAGACTCACATAATACATTTCTTGATTCACCTAAATATTGACCATAGTTGAAGTCCATCATGGTTAAGTTACTGAGTTTGACATTTTGCATTTATAATATAACTCACCCTACTGTTTGGTGAAATGTGCTTAAGAGACGTGGATTGGATTTTTTTTTTCTATATTCATGTTTTAATATTGTATAACTTCTCCCTTTGGTATGGCTTTGTATAAGTATGCCTACTTGCGTGCATCTAATTTTTACATATACCCATTCATACATACAGGATCCTGCATGTATGGGTGTATAAACATGCATACATTTGTGAATCTATGTGTATATGTTGCAGGAAATAGTGTGATTTCGGATTATAGTAATAAAATTGATGAAATTGCAGGAATAGATCTTTGGGAAATAAAACTAAAAATCAAATGATAAAGAGTGACTTATTGATTGAGTCGAGTCATGAATCTGAATTCGCTGTCCTTAAGAAAAGTATTGCCCCCACGACTTGTGGGACAAATGGTAACTCTGGCATATGTCTCCAGTCTCTGCTCCAGGGGTGTGCAATCACGCAGCCCGGATGCCTTGCAAACACGACTTGTGCGGCCTTGATTAAAGAGAGAATGAACCGAATGTGGTTGAAGCTCAGGGAAGAACAAAAACAATGGAGGAAAACTCAATCTCCGTTCGAATGCCCATTCCGTATTCCATGTCGTCTGTTTAAGAAAGCTTAAGAGACTCATTAAAGAAGGGGCACAATAACGAAACATTTTAGAATGTTTCCCAACAATAACAAATAGAAATCTGCAGTTGCACGATTATTAAAACTGCGGTGGAACGTGTCAAAGGCTCTGTTCACTTGTTTTCCCGGGAAAGGAAAAGAAAATGTTTCCCGGGAATCTGACGTGGCATTAGGAAAAGAAATCCAGGGACTGCGCTGGAAAAAGTTTCCCTAGACTGTTCACTTGCGTTGGAAAAGGTTTCCAGGGAAACTGCTTGCCCTTCTTTTTGCACTAGTTTTCCAGGAAAACGAAATCCGTGTGTTTTTATTCGGAAATGAAATCCCTAAAGGGTGGGAAAATGGGTTTTTCCATGTCATTTTTTGTTTTTTTGCAAATATTCCACATGTGTAATTCTATTTTCCCTGGAAAGCAAGTGAACACCAGAATTCTGTCTTATCAAGGTCTTGTCAGGGAAAAAATAAGCTGTTTTCCAGGGATTTGCTTTCCTGGGAACGCAAGTGAACAAAGCCAAAAGTCAAAACGGAAATCGGAAACGATTTACCGCGGGCAACACAAGGATTAGAGCGGTAAATAAAAAAACTCACATTATCGCGGAAGACATAAGGTTTAGAGCGGTAAATTAAAAACACACTTTACCACGGTAAACATAAGATCTTTTTTTTGAAATGGAAAACCGTGGAAAGCACGAGTCTAAGAACAATAAACTATTAACCACGAAAAACTTAAGCTTATGGATGGTAGATAACGAATAAAGACATAAATCATAATAATAATAAATCAAAGGAAAACTTTAAATACACGCCGCGTCCACATCCCGATTCGACCCGACACAACACGGCTGGACTCGGCTAGGCGCGTGTGTGGTAAAGATTTTTCCCACAAATTCCATAGTTTTCTATAGAAATCCCCAACCATTAGAGATCCAACTCCTATCTATAAACCCCTTCCCCTCTCATTTTCCAATGCGGGACAAGTGATCACCCTACAAAAGAAATACATTGGAGGGAAATTCAAATTTTCAAGGTTTTGTGGTTGTACACCACAAGAGGACAAAATGTAAGATATAAGAGTAATTTTGAATTCTCAATGACTTTTCCTTCAGAAAAATCAAAGAAAAGTCTACAACATATGCGTGCAGGCAGGCATCTAATGCAATCATCTATGTCTTTAGGAGCATTAGATTCATGTAAAAATTTAGGAGCATAAGATTCATGTACATAGTGAACCGGACTATGGTGGCGTAACATTATAACATAGGTATGCCTTTGGGTTCTAATTACCTAAGCAAATGGAAGCTCAATTTTCTTTATTGGTGTGCCTCTTCTTGATCAGATTCTTTTTGTGAACTATTGCTAGTAGTAGTAGTAGTAGTAGTAGTAGTAATTCACCAGAGCAATTACCTGTTGGATACTAACTCTGGTCTTTTATATGGCAAAGTGAACAGATATACTGGTAGAGAGACACCAACGATGAAGATCATCGTTGACACAAATTAAAAGGCATGACTCATTATCATTTAGGTGCACTCACCCTATTATTTGTCTAGTTCTCTCTTAATACCCTGCTTAGATCTGTTCATTTATACTCCTTACTAGAAAAAAATGAGTATAAGAAATTGGATACATTAGAGTCCCAAGGCCATGTTCGTGAGAGGATGAGAAATGAAGAGGTACTGAATAAAAGATAACATTATGGAACTTTTTTTCCGAGAAATATTTCCACTGCAAATTAATTTTCCAGCATTTGGTAAACTTATTTTCCATGGATTTTTTTTTCGAACATAATTTTTTCCTTTTTTCAAGGAAAATTGGTAACCTAATAGACCCCGAAACTATTTTCTAACTAACTTTTTTCCTAGTTCCAAACAATTCCATGGAACTTTTAGGTTCTAGTAAGGAGTATATTAGGACCAAATGCTCCATAGGTTTCTCTTTTCTCCTGATTTAGGTTCTGTTTGGTTCTCTTTTCCCCTGATTAGGTTCTAGTAAGGAGTATATTAGGTTCTGTTTGGATGCACATAATATAGAAGGGAAGCAATATAGATTCACATATATTTAGTTTCTCTTTTCTCCTGATTCGGGAGGAAAAGGAAAGTCAAAGCAACTTGCATTTGGAAAATTTATAGCTGACAAGGACTGCCACATGAATAGTAAATGGCAGCCAAACAAAGCTAGAAAATGGAAAATGTGTCCCACTTTGATTTGACCACTTTTTGGTGCATCCAAACAGAAAGGGAAAGATGAGAAAAGGTAAACTAGTAGAGAAATGGATCATATGAAAGTGGATGAGAAAAGGTAAACTAGTAGAGAAATAAATCATATGGAAGTGTTTTCTTGTGCTTACTGATTTGGTTGTATTGTTTGTGCATGTGTGACCTCCGTAATTTGACTGTTGGTACTTGAAACTTTTAGGCGCTTGCTGACGTATGATTTAACTACTGTATTCAAAATGGATCAAGGTTGTATCATCAATTTCGGTTGCCAATTTCGAATATCAAATTCACCTTAAAATAGTCTTTGTTTCTCTCTATTATTATATATTCTACTATCTTACAAAAATGATGTTCTGATCTCAAAATAAATCAAACTATCAACCAAACTCCCAAAACATAGATTAGTTTAAAACATCACAAGCAGAAATAAAAGCATGCTCTTTGTAAATATCTGACCTTTAGCTTGTATTCACTTAGGTTTTACAGTTATTCCTCAGTTACCCAGTCTCTTGGATGGCTAGTTACTAACCCTTTATTTTTATAGTTTTCTTTTGATTGGTTACATGTTTAGAATTTCTATTTCTTATACTATTTATTTGCTCTGGCAGAGCATGCGGCTGTTTATGGAGTGATATCCTGATGAAATACTTCTCTAATGTTTTATGCCAGTACTAACAATTCTTCTTATCAATGGTTTTGTACTGACCCCATCTGTTATGTGGTGTATTTAGGCAGTATAAAACCTCAGATACAGTTCCAATTTCCACAGTAGCACTTCTAACTGTGTTTAGCTCAACACATCTTAAACCAAAGTCGGCTTTGCTGAGCTCAACAAGAGCAGCAGGAGGCGGGATGCAACTTTTGTAAGTATAATATAGTGGCCGCGGGGTGATTGATTTGTTAGGGTGGTTTGGAAGGCCCAACAATCTGAGAATGTAGACTTACATATTATTCTACAATCAATGCTAAACTGCCTTAATTGAAAGTCAATGTCAAACTTCTTTAATTGAAAATAGCTATTTATATCTAACATGTGCATATTCCATCCTGTCTTTTACATTACTCTTTTTCTCCACCGTGGTAACTTGATAACTCTGAATGAAAATGAAATAAAACATACGTGGATTTTAGAATCCGGGTTTTTATTTGAAAGTGGTGTAAAATTCTGGATTTTATATATATTATCCTGGATTTTAAGTAAGAAATCCAGGTTTTAGAAATCTCTCCTCCAACCTGAGATTTCTAAAACCTGGAAACACGGGACGATCTCCTATTCTTTTGCTCGACGAAAAGAGGGGATAGAAATCAGAAAACAAGGGACTGTCCCCTTCTCTCATCTCCTATCCAGGATTTTGAGGAAATTCAAGATTTTAATACATCGATATCCAAATGGCTCCTTACTGAATGATGATTTTACGTTGTTGGGTCCTATTCTGTACTATGTAATGTAATCAAGAAAAAATCTTTACTATGAAATGTAATCAAGAAACATCATTACTACGAAATGTTTAAAACTATCATTTCCTTGCTGTTAAATATCTCAAGCAAATACAATGTCTGGGTTTCTCACATGTTGCAGACAACAGCAATTCCCTCTCCCTTCATATCCCCTGACAGAGACGCTCCAAAGGAAATCTCCTTGACCTGTCACCCTGCTTTTCTTTTCCCTCCTGAAGGATTGCCCCTCATCCAAACCATGTTGCTTTTCACAAAACCAGTTAAAACCACCCGTGACGCATTTCATCCCTGCAACATGAATACCCTTGATTGTAAACCCCCTCTCAACCTGTGCATCACATGCCTCCACCAATCCAATCATAGTCTCTCCAACGGCCTGACACTCTTCCTTCTGGTCTCTTAACTGAATCAGCATCACAAGAACAATACATTCTTCATTTATTTTCTTTTCTTTCTGCTCCCAAACCTTCCTGACCTTTTCTTTGTTGCCCATTTGAATTTTCAGACCTTGCCAAACCAATTCTTCCATTTGCTCCATTGCATCCAAGACAATTGCCTCCATGAAGCCTTCCTCAGAACCAAGCTTGACGTGTCTCCCCGTAATCTCCATCATATTACCAGTAAGCTTTCCCATTGGCATTGATTTGATCAAGCAATTTTTCAAACCATTCATTCCCAGCGATGCCATGCTATGTAGAACCTGAAAAAAAGAAGTGATAAGAGCATCAAAATAGACTATTCATTGACAAAAACATCTGAGATTTAAATTCTACTGTATAGCGCATAAATATGCACTGATTGTTTCATCCATACACAAGGAAACTCAAAAAAAAAGTTCAATGGAGCCTCATCCTTGACAACTACAATTCAAAAGCATATCCAAAAAGACCCATTTGGAAAGCTTTCTGGACATAAATAAACCTTAAATAATAAATACACTGGTATTATTAATCTTTATAAAATTATTTACTGGAACCTGTGAAACTGTGGAACCAGTCTCTGCAGGAGCTATGGCTGGTGAAGAGACATGCATGACTAGTCTTCCCCAGAACCCTCCCAATTTGTTCATGCCATGAAGGTAGCCTCCATCTCTCAGTCGTATTAGCTCTGTCTGGACAATATTTCTGTGGATACAAAGGCCATTCACACTACCTGGGCCTTTCTTTTTACCACAACCTTCATCGATATCTCCCAGAAATGATGGGTTTTTGCTATTGCTGTTGTTGTTTTTCTTGTTGAGACAATCTCTAAGTTTCATCTCCTTGTTTAACCATTCATCGAGCTTCATAAGCTCAAGTTCTAGTTGTTGGGTTCTTTTCCAGTACTCCTGGGCAGCTACTCTTCCATCTCTGAGGTTAGTTTGAGAATTAAGAGGAATGAAGGGAGGTTGAGAAGTTGGTCTCTCAGAAAAGGAGTGGTTTTTCCCTGATTTGGGTTTGGTTGGTGAGGGAGAGGTTTTGGGATGGGAGATATGACGACCAAATGACAGGAAAGACTTGAATTTTACACAGTCGATAGAGACTATTGAAGGTGAAGAGAGTTGCTTCTTCTTCCTGTTTGACATTGTTATGTCAGGGAAGAAAGGGAAAACGGGTTCCTTCTTCTAATTGAAATAGTGGCTTATGAATTTTTAGGGCTTTTGAGCAGTTTCATGGTTGTTTGTTTAAGATAGGATGCTTAATTTGAGTTTGAATTTTCGGTACTTTGAGTTTGAGTTTTCTAAGTAGGCCAAGGTTCCTAACGGCCCTTGATAGAAGGGATTTGAATTTGAATTTCCCATAGAAAAAGGAAAAATTTGTTCTGTTTGCTGTCTACTTTGGTTGGTTGATTAATTAAATCAATGTGATGCGAACATGAAGCCAATGTAGGCCCACACAATTTTGGTTGGTTGATTGATTTTTTTCTATAGGCTAACAATTCGATCATTGGCCCCAGTTACTGTATACGTGTAACCAATGTATATAGTGGGCCCACACAAATGGATGATCTAAACCATTCATTTTTTGAAACCTACATGCCTTGCCCAAAAATGGGGGCCAAAAGAAGATCCTTAGTCCTAACCATTCGACTTGTGCCCCTCAATTTTGGATGGAACGGTTTCAGGCAAACTGCACAAATCGATGGGTTAGGATGACTCATTTCTTGGGCACGTCCTATATCTAAGGTCTGACATGCAGCTGGTCTGTTGCATGTCAGACCAGCCACCTTGTAAATGAAGACAACGGCTTTTGTCTCCATGCACGAGGTGGCTGGTATGACGTGCGACAGACCAGCTGCGAAATGCCTTTTGCGATGGACGCTAGCAATTCCCCTCCATTAATTATTATATTTATAAAATTAGTGTATTTATCATTTGTGAATAATCGTATTAAACATCAAAACCATCTGCAGGTAAGACTTTGAACCAACACTTGGGCAAGGGACGACCCAAATGCTGGGTGACTCACTTTTTCTTCTTCGTTTTCAACTCTATTAATACACATATACCTTCCTCAGTATAGAAAAAGGGAGAAAGCTTAGAGTATGTGCGATACAGAAAGGTACACCCCAGTAGGCCTCACCTTTAATGACTTCAGATAAGAAGCTTGTTAATGACTGATTATTTAACCTTGAATCCTAGCGCTGAGAAGCACTGCAGATGCCACTTCTTGAAGATAATTGGAGACTCCCATGCATGGGAGACCCATTGCAAGATTATCCTTAATCCTCAGTTTAAAATCAAGAAAGATTTCACAAATTTTTTTAATACCACTAGATGGACATTACTCTTGGTAATTAATCAATTAGCTTCTTAATACACATATGCCAGATATGTGTAACCCAAACATCGATTCAAATCTTTGGACGGTGACACGTGAAGGTTGAGCATTGGAGGTACCCTTATTTATGTTTGCTTAAATTTAAAACTACGATATTGACACTCGTCAACATAGTCTGATCAAGACCGCATGGCTCATCACCACCCGTTGATCAGTAAACGACTCAGATGCAATGTTGAGCATCCAATCCACCAAATATACACCATATCAATTGCTGCATACGCTCTGTACTGAACCATTCCTCATACGAGAGACGGGTGAAGCATGATAAATAATAATAAAGCAAGAGAACAAAAAGCTAAGAGAGTCTTGTGAGTTTAGTAATTGCATATGCAACAGCCTCCCAACACACCCAAATGGGTTACGTAAGATTCTCATCGAAGGAAAGTGGCCAAGAAACTGAAATGCACCAAAAAAAATATAAAACAAAACCCAAAACTCCTCTTCAACCGGATCATGCACCCTAATACCCCTGCCATCAACCTCCAAACCCGCTATGCACCAAACCTCTATATATATGCACGTCTCCCTCTCTTCTAACCAACTTACACTTTCACTCAAACACCCATCAAACAACCTCAGATTTGAGAATGAAAGAAATCAAAGATCTCATTTCCATGAATACAGAAAATCCATCAGACAAAAGTAGCACCATGTCCCTATTTCAAGGTGAGGAGTTGTTCTTCAATAAGCTTCTCTCTAGGGACATGTCCAAGGGCTTATCTTCTCGTATATATTACCAAGTTGCCGGAAAAATTCCATTTGACTGGGAAACACGGCCCGGAGAACCAAAGAATCCACCGGAAAGCAAGCCACTTCCGCAACTTAGCCCTCCGCCGGCGGTGCTGAGCTCACGCCTGGCTCACCGGTGCAGCCCTCGGTCCAAGGGTGTCTCGAACCGTCTGAGCCTGTGGTTCTGGAAGAAGTTGAAGAAAAGTCAACAAAGTCAAAGTCAGATGGGATCCGAAGATGGCCCTTCTATTGATCCGGTTGATAGTTTCGGATTCTGGAGTGGTGGAGATAGCATGTCAGATTCGATGTCGTCCCCTCGAAATTCGAGTTCATCTTCGTCATTGTCTTCTTTTGATAGCTCTTCGCCATCATCAAAGCTTCCGGTGCCGAAGTCTCAGAAGTGTGCGATGCCGGCAAAGGTTTCTGGCAGGAGTCGGAGAATTGAAGGGCTGGATTGGGCTTGGAGGTGCACCCGTTTGAACTTTTCTAGAGCCATGGTGTGCATGGCTAGGGA
The DNA here is from genome assembly GCF_043159265.1 of Tasmannia lanceolata. NCBI lineage: Eukaryota > Viridiplantae > Streptophyta > Magnoliopsida > Canellales > Winteraceae > Tasmannia > Tasmannia lanceolata. The sequence goes on from NW_027518683.1 coordinate 11,892,813, forward strand.
GGTTTGAAGGGCATGTTTTTTTTATATTTTGTGTAGATAAATACAGGGTATTATTTTGTTTAATATCTTTATTATTTCTAGATGAACAATGAAAATACTGAATCCACTGTCCACATGTATTTATATAAAATTTGTGGCAATGTAAATTTCATTTTCAACAAGGTTGTGGTCTACTATCAGCTAATGATGTTAGAATTAAAGAGGGCCCACTTGATCTAACACTTCCTAAAAGGTAAATAGCCCCCGTTAAGTATCACCATCCAATGTTAAAGATACAATGATCCATTACTAGAGAGCTTTTCCATGGCAATTCACATGGAGCATTTCCCTCAATTTGACGTATGACTACATGGACCATCACCATTAGCCTTGATCCTAACTATCAATAGTGGGTCCCATTGTGGGCTTCACAACGTGTCAAAAGGTCAAAGGGGAACCAATGGGGACTTTGATCAGAATGATTTTAATTGTCTTTAATGGAGGACCATACCCAACCACGACTAATGACTGCATTGGACGAGATGTAGTCATCACGACTCATGCTGATTCAAAGGGGTAACTCGGTGTTTTACACTACACGAACCCGATTAATTACTAGGAAAACCCAATCGTGTGTATGAAAAAACACTATCAAGTACACTAGATATTCAAACAGTAATTAGAAAACTCAACCAAGTACTACAAAATCAGCCGAGTCCTCTTCAACTTGAAGAAACAAATCGGCGTAGTTTTAAGTCGACATGAACTATAAATCCCAGCCAAGCTACTCGAGAAAATGCTTTGAAACACCTTTCTTTCCCATCTCCATTTATACCAAAGTACTGCTGTCTCTGATGTCGATTGAAGTCCTCTTTGTAATTAATTGCTCACTACAATGCTCTCCACCCCATTTTTCTACTTTAAGTAGGCACTCACACACCCTACCTAAGCACTAAGGCATGCCTCATAAGTCGGCTTATTTCTTAGCATTCCTTAAAACTTCCACCCACCATCATCAAAAATTAGCAAACGAGTCAAGGCGACATTAAATGTCTACTACGTGCAGTCCACCACATACAACCGTTGATGCTAATTTAGAGAGAAAAATTAAGGACGTCCATTTTGTGGCTATAATGACTCCAAGAGGGCTTACGAGGACGAGTCATTGATAGAGAAGATGGAGGAAGAAGCAGAAGAGATGAAGATATGTTCGGTTTGGGAGGAACCGAGGGTTGAAGATAACCCGATCGTGGTGCAACAGCAGAAGAAGAGAGGGAGGCCAAGAAAGATGGATAAGGAAGATAAAGATAGCGAAACAAGAAAAGGAGGGAGTGTTGCAGAGAAAACCAAGGTTGAGGATTTCACTTCTTATGAAAGTGGAGTTAATGTGGAGGAAGGTGTGGAGGTAAGGACCAAGCATGTTATGAGACGTAGGAACAGGCGCAAGGGCACACCTAGAAGGGCTGCGATTTGATTACACGAGGCATATATGACAGGCATAAATAATAGTTAATGGAACTTTACATTGCTAAGATTTTAAATAACCTTGATTTCTTCCCTAGTTTTCCCATCATCTATATATATAGTATTGATAGGAGGGCATTATCATCTCTGTATCAATAGATTATCTTAGCAAGAGTCGCAATCCATTTTATTATATAATTTAGTAAATAGCTCCCTTCTTCATCTGATCGTGTTTGGATTGTAGAATTTTTTAGAAAAGTTTGTAAAGGAAAAATATTTTTAAATGTTCCAACTTTTTTAGATATTAAAAATTTATAACTTGAACCAATCCTATTCAATTTTTACTTTGAGGGATCTTCAAATTATGATAATATTCCTCTTAATTAAGCATAATCATATCATTTCCCTCTTATTTCATGGAAGAAAAGAAAAGAAATTTCTCAAGAACAAAATTTCCATCAAAAATAATTTTCTTGCAATCCAAACAGCGCCCTACTAAAAACCAAGGGAAAAAGGCAAATTTTATTTATGTAGTGATCGTGTAGCATGGATACGGTTTCAGGGCATTATTTCACTGTTTATAAGTTTTATGATATGGGTATGATTTTCTTTTATGTAAATGATTATATACTATTCTTAACAAAACTGGTAAAATATGAATCGTTGTTAGGTTATTTACTAACAGCCATTTTAAGGTCCCATGCGTGCGGCGTGGAGGGGGGTGGGGGGGTGGGGGGGGGTGCACAAAAATTGGCTATTAGGAAAGATCCTAGCTAACAGCCAATTAGTGACAACAAATCGGATGCCCCCATTTAATCGAGCTTAGGGTTCTACCAAGAAAGCTAAATTATTAATTTTGTAGCCCTTTATATCTTGTTTATGGTATTTTCATTTGGAATCGTCATGTTGGTCCATAAGATCAAAGCTCTTGATTACGCATAAATGTCCGCTTGTGGGACCCGGACATTGATCATTATGATTGACTCGACAATGACTATCCACCTAGCCAGACTCATCGACGAACCTCATTCGTGCTTCAAAGTCTATGTTACGACAAGTTTCAGTGGTATAACAGGTTTGGGTGTGATTCAAGTAGGGGTGCAAGTGTGCAACTCAGGTCGGGTTAAACTCGAACCCGTCAGGTTCAGCCTGAAAAAAAGTAGGGTATCCTTCGGCCGGGGTGAGGTGAGGTTTGGGTTGAGTTTTCCCAACCCGGATTGAGTTCAGATCAGGTTCAGGTTAAGGGCTTGGGCAACCCGACTTGAGTGAAAACCGACATTTTTTAGTAAGCTTAAACACTCGGGTTGAGTCAGGTTAGGTTTGGCTGAATTCGGGTCGGGTTGGAAAAAGGGCTCCTCATGTCATTTCAGGTCGAACCTCATCAGGTTGTAACTCGGGTCGGGTTCGGGTTGGCCCCAACCCGACCCAAGTTGCTCCCCTAGATTCAAGTTGATTTTGATTATTTCTAGATAAGATCATCCCATATCACTCTTATAGGAGTTTTTTAATGGCTCAGTAGCGCCCCACCGAGTTGACTAGGGTGAGTCAATGACTGTCTCTAAGTGTTCTTAAACAATGGTACAAGAACTAGAACAATTGGAGGCGTGAAAACTGCACTTGGCACAACAGACTGTCCATTTAAGGAAGGTCAGTTTTCCTGGCTGTAATTAGACCTGGCAACCGGGTGGGCTGGGCCGAGTTTCAACCCACCCGTACGGGTTCGCTTGGGACGGGCCGGGTCACAAATGACCCGGAATCTTACGGGTCACTAGTTTGTGAACCTAGACCCCACCCATATGGGCCGGGTGGACCCATGGGTCTCCCATTTTTTTTTTTTTTGCTCGTTTTACTCCCACACTATAGGGTGATCTAAACCGTCCATGTGATGGGCCATAATGTAAATAGGTTGTGCACAAAAAATAATTTCCATAGGATGATCCTTGCCCACTTATCTATGAATATTATTATTTATGAAAAACTCTATAGATTGGAGTGCTAGGATCATCCTATGGAAATAATATTTGGGGGCACAACCTATTTACGTTGTGTTCCATCACATGGATGGTTTAGATCTTCCTATGATGTGGTCTGTAAAGTACTTTCTGAAAAATACGGGACTATAAGGGCTTACTCCATATAAAATCTCGATCATTTGGGTTTTTACGGGTACCCATGGGCACCCGCAGGTAAACCCAGTTGGCCCAGGTTTAATGCGACCAGTACGGGCCGGGTCAAATTTCAACCGGTCACTAATTTAGTGATCCAGACCCGTAAATTACAAGCGGGCCGGGTAGACCCGTGGGTCCGGGTCACATTTTGCCACGTCTAGTTGTAATTAATCGCTTGCCCATCGATTTTTATGTGTGGCCTATCCATAATGGGCCCTACTAATGTTATCTCTCTCTCTTTATTATTTTTGGTAGGTACTAAGGTTTTCTCTTTCCATCAGTCCCTTGTACAAAACCGTGTGCAAATCATTTCAGTTCCCTGTTTTTAAAATTGAAGTTCCTTTGCAGATATCTCTCGAGACACCAACTGAAAATTCTCAGCTGTCCTTTAAGCCCACATGCGTTGGATGCCTTTTGACCAGGCACCACCCAACCCCTCTTTAGATAATAACTTCAACCGGCACGTGTGTAAGAGTCAAAATATATATACAAAGCCCTTACATAAATAAGGGGGCGGCTGTCACGTGCTTCCATGCATTGCGGCCTTCTCTCCTCCTTTTCCAAAGGGTGCAAAGGTGCATTTCATTCACACCGAGACAGCTGTGTGTCTGAGTGTGTGTGTGTGAGAGAGAGAGCTTGGGGGCTAAGGCTAGCCCAACCCAATCTAGCATTCTCTCAACCCTAACCTGACCCCACCCAAGCCTTGGGTCGAGTAGGAACTCTAAAAGAACTCTCCTCTTAATCTCTCAAGCCTAACCCAGCCCGTCTAATCCATCTTTTAATTCCAAATTGAGCCAGGTTGATTTCGGGTAGGCTCGGTGAAAAATAGAAAAAAAATACAAAAAAGAAAATATAACCCTAAAATTATGAACATTATGATAAAATTAGAGGATAGGGCCAGGTACGGGATGGGATGGTGTTGCCATTCAAATCCAATTTGAAAGCGCGAGTGGATCCCTCCTTTCTGCACTATGATTGACAGGGGATTTGGAGTCGACCTGCGCAAACAACAAAGGATTAAGGACATCCGGAGTTGGGAACTCAAGAGGAACCCTTTGACACGCAAGTCAACTCTTGAGATAACAGATGGAACTAAGCACAAAATCAAGGGTTTCCCTTGCGTACCTTGGCCCCTCCTCCAATGAGTGTGGGTTTCCCTTTTCATAGATTGAGCTTCCTTGTAGGAGGGGCTTGCTTGTGCAGCCACGGTGAGGGTTGGCATTGGTGCCTTTGCTAGTGTTCCCGATCTATCTGGCTTTTGCAGGACTATCACTGATGATGAGACTTTGCAAAGGGGTGTCGTGATTGACGCTGGTGTCGCTTTGTCCCCGGAGTTTTCCGATGGCTCTTGATTGGCTAGTGAGACGGCGCATGAGGCATGGGAGTTTCGTGCTGGGAGGAGTAATCGTGTTGGCAAAGGAGATCATATCATAGCTTGGGGGGACGTGTCTCTCCACACGGCTTTATTTGCTTGATAGTATTTTGCTGGTCTAGGGCCACATGTCATTGTTTGGTTTGTGCTCAATTTAAACCCAACAGACGGCTGCCGAAGACCTCAACTGTAACTCAACCCAACACGAGGAAATGCCAATCCAACCCGAGTCAAAATTGGGTTGAACTTGTCGGGTTCGGGTTGAGCTCGGCACAGGTTGCACCCTAGATCCAATCATTCATGCCAGCATAGAAGGCCTTACCAATGCTGTAATACCTGGCCCCAAGTTAGGAAGTTTTAGGAGTGTCAAAAGATGGGCATACGTTTTTAGATTATTGTATGCGGGTGTCGTTATAAAAAATAAACTTATATGTAAATTGAATTTTGGATAAAAAATTTCAAGATTTCTAGCCTATGTTGGGCATCTAATCCTTGAGTTGAAGCAAATAGGAAGAGAGGCCTACCAATTACTACTAGAAAGAGATGGGGGAATTTAGAAAGACTAAAGTTAATTAGCCATTAAAGGGAGGGCTTTCATCTTTAATAGAGTCTCAAAGCATAGAAACGTCCAAACTTTGGTGCCACTTTGGCAAGGTTTGAGGGAAAATTAAATTTCATATTGGAAAATGAATGGTCTTCCGGAAATAGCCATTAATTATAGAAAACCACCATAGATGCTTACCTTCTTCATTGCTATGAGAGTCTTGTGAAAACCATAGGTGTGTGTGGCTCCCGACCTCTTAATTTATTGAGAATTACTTCATGAGACAAATTCACCTATATTGAAGAAGACCTTAGGGTACATGTTTAAGTAGAGAAAACGTGTGATTTATGAGGAGGACATTGTTTTGCATTAAAAAGGGGAAATGAATGGGTCTTCAATTGTGCAAAGCACTTATGTCTTGCATTAAGGGGAGATGGAGGGTCACACAACTAGTTCTCCATCCCTATTTAAAGAAGTCGACTACCCCATGTTCTCTACCTTTGCTTTGTTGAGAAAGAGATGAAGAGGTTGTGAACACACACACACAGAGAGAGAGAGAGAGAGAGAGAGAGAGAGAGAGAGAGAGAGAGAGAGAGAGAGAGAGAGAGAGAGAGAGAGAGAGAGAGAGATAAAAGGTTCTTTGGGGGAGGATCTTGTTCATTCAAGGGAGAAGAAGGGAATGAGTCAAAACTTTGGAAATTGTCCAAGAGCCGTCGGAATCATCTTGGAGGGAGTGCAAATTGAGGTAGGTAGACCGTCCCCTACCGGTGTATTATGTCTTTTCCTATAGTTGCATTATGACACTAAGTTATGATATATGCAAACTATACGATTATGTAGAATCTTGTAATGAGGCATTAAATCTTGTTGTAATTGATATAGACCTTTGATAAAATACATTGAATGCATTTGAATTTTTGAAAAGAAAAGGAATTTAGTAACACTACACGGAATAGATCATTTATGTACTCTATGCATGTTTTGTAAATATTATGTTATTTAATTACATGATTCATATATGATAGTGCATGTACTGTTGGAAATTGATTGTATTTTCAAATTGAGAAAAAACATAGTTTTGCACATGCATTGAAACAAAGATTTGTAAAGGAATAAAAGTGACTATGTTGTATGATATGCACAAATTGCATAGGAAATCTTGAAAAGAATATTTCACATTGGAAACAAAAATACATGTTCTTCTTTAGCTTGATTACAATATCCAAATTTGAAACGGATAGAAAAGTTAAATTTGATTGGGTTGAGTATAACTTTGGTAAATCACATGATCGGATTGAAAGATACCCTTAACATATACGTTGGAAGATACCCTTGTCATTATAACTATTCGGGTTGAAAGTTACCCTTAACATATACTTTGGAAGATACCCTTGACATATTGGGAAAAATGGGTTGAAAGATACCCTAAGTACTTTGAGACCTAAATTTTTTCTAAAATTAATTATAATCTTCAAATTGAGACTTACCTCAGTCTTGGTATGGAATTGTCAATATGAGTTGTGTTTCGCTAATTTGGTACCAACTACATGCCATCGGGTCTGTTCGCTGGATGTGATCACGTAGATCATGGTTGAGATGGAGCTCGTAACGTTGCTCAGGCCCTGGTGATGGATTTCACGGGGTACTTTAGTGTCCTTTACCATAAGACGATGGATTTCGCTTGGTAACTTGTGTTTGCCATAGGCAATTGATTTCGCAGGCCACCACTGATGGATTTCGGGGTGAGGACGATTGATTATATATTTGCACGCACTTGGGATTGCGGTCCCGTAAATGTTCGTCAATGTGGTGTGGCCTCATTCGTTTGGGTACTTGTTTGCCAATGAGGTGTGACATTGGCCTCAGAGAAGACTGGCAAACCCATAGATAATGATTTCAAACAAGTTATAGATTTAAAAACTTCATAATGTACTTTCTTTCACAAGTAACTTTCCAAATAACTTTCTTTGAAATATTGTTGACTTGAAACATGAAAAGCATGTCATTCATAATATTTGCATAAGTCAAGATTCAGACATTGCATCGTTTCATATATATGTGTGTGTGTGTGTGTGTGTGTGTGTGTGTGTGTGTGTGTGTGACTGTGTATTAGCTGGTCGGTTATGGTTTATCCGCTGGGCTGTTGTGCTCATTATTGTTGCTTACCATTTTTCAGATCTTGAGGATCGCTGGTAGGTCCGCTAAGCAGTGGAGATTTGCCACGCCGTTGATTCATAGATTTTACTTCAGTCTTTTACTTTATACTTCAGTATTTAGCGTGGTGAGGTGATTTGATGTTGATGTATTTAGAAGACTTATTATGACTTTTGTATTTGAGATCTTTTATTATTTTAATGAAGTAAATTTAGCTTCCGAAATAGTTTGTAAATGCTCTGAAAGGTGTACCTTTTTAAAGTGGTTCTACTAAGAGTAAATTAGTGCAATGTTAGAAGTTGAGCCTTGCGTGTTCGTGGGGGTAACTCTACGGATATTGTTGGTGGCTGTTACGGGCACCAGCCTAAGAATACGGTTCGGGGCGTGACAAATGCATACTTTAAAAAGTCAGCATACTCCGGGTACTCCACTCTGACGAAGAACCAATGTCTCTGATAAGAACTGAGTCCATTTTCGTAGGGAATCTGTATGGAAAAAAAGCGGAGAGGCTATCTCCTGACACGTATGGAATAAGACAAAGAAGGAGGCATGTATCCCGACAAAAGCCAAAAATTACTTTAAAATTGACGAAATCATCAGTCAATTTCATTGTGGTCTTTATTTTCTCAAGGGGATCTCGTTTGTTATGAAAACCCCTTTAACAACAATCTGCGATTTCAATGGCAAAGCGAAACAAAAGAACAAACACAAGCAATCACACGAACACATAAATATTTACGTGGTTCGTCAAAGCCTACGTCCACGGCAGTGGTAATGAGAAAATCCACTATAAGATCAAGAGATTATCAGAGAAGACCAATATCTCTCACCAAACCCCATGAAACCCTAGGACACCCTTTCCCCCTTTTTCTTTTGAGCTCTCAACCCTCTTCAAAGACAAGACACGGAAATAAGCCCTAAGGTCCCTTTATGTGAGTCGGGCCAAAACATATACTTATCAGGCTGAAATCACTTAAAAACGGGCTAGGCCAAACGGCGGCCGCATCAGCGATATTCCTAACTACGCACCTTAATGCAACCCTTGTTTATGATACATTAATAACTGACTTTTGAAGACTACAAAAAAACCTATTCCTTTTTTAGAAAGACAAACATTTACAAGTGGCAGCATTAAGAGAGATTTTGGCATGGACCTTGGCACGAGTCTAACAGATTATAGAGTTAGAATTACATAAGACTCAGTCAATGAATCATTAATTTTTTGCCCCTGAATAGTTTAGATCATCAAATCACTGTGTCCCCATGTGTTTTTGAATAAAAAAAATGACTGAACACCATGTAATTCCTTAGAAGAGGAGAAGATGTACACAGTATCTCATGTGTATACAATATCTAAGACGGGAAGATGGATCACACAATAATATTAACAATATAATATAAGGTTTGATGAGAATATAATAAGGTTAGAGGAACGTGAGGAATAATTCGTGAGTGGCCGTGTGCTTGATGGGGGACATATATTTTTATTTTTTGCCTTTGACCACAGACAAGAGCGCTTGAATTAAGAAACGCATCCAAAGACTGTAATACTCACCGCCGATTTCTCCTATCTCTTTCCCCACCTTGGTTTACACCTAAAGCAAATAAACTAATAAACTAATACAAAGGCATCTGTTTTTACTCTTCCTCAATGTTAAAGCTTTTACGTTGTCCGGGTTTTGTGGGTTACCCGCTTGTTGCCCCCCATTTAGGACAGAGCCCAGCACGTGATGCTATAGAGTTTTTGGTAAATCATCAAATATTAAATTGCCACGTGGTGTTTATGCCTTAAAAAGAAAAAGATTTGGGGGGTTCGAGATCTCCCTCACCTAATGTTTTCAAGCTCAACGTGGTTGGTTAAACGACAAAGAAGGAATGAGATGTGTGTTTAGAGATAACAATGACAGTATGACACTGTCCATGTGAGATCTCATCAGATCTTATTGATTTGATTGTGTGGTATATTGGGTACGAAGGCTAGACTAAGGAAACTGAGCTAGATTAGGATAATCACTTTTTATTTTTATCTTTATCTTTCTTTGCTTGCTTATATGAGAATATTATGTAATCCTTGAAGCTTAAGGGAAGGTTCTGGTTTCAAAACCCAACAAATATTTGATATTAAAAATTCATGTGTATAGCCAGCCCAAAAGAGGAGTCATCCAGGGAGTGTTGAAGTATGAATGATTACAAAACACCAACTCTAACAACTTAAGCTTTAATTTGGAGCCATTTGTTTTGTTAACAGACACTATTATCCATGTATTATCCAATCTTCCTGCTACAATAAATTCTGCTGAAGTGGAGGACCTCCCTCTTCACTTTGGCATGGCCTTTTTTTAATGGGTAAGCTAGGGTTTGGCTGGGACCCTTACCGGATTATTTGATAAAGAGAAAGATGATACAATAAAGGTTTAAAAGCAACCCTAACTCAGAACATGTGAGAGGGGAAGGGCCAAGGTGCAACACATTTGAGCGATAAACACTAAGCCGAAGAAATCTAAATGCTCAATACTTGTGAGTTATATAATCAGCTAATTTTGTAGCGTTATGTTGAGCTCTTTGTGAGTGTCTTGGCCAATTTTTCTTGTGAACTTCCTTCCATGATTCATTTGGTTCCTCTAATTATGGATTCTCTTCTTCACTATCCTCTTGCTTTGATTGGGACTGGATGGACTAACTCTGACATGATTTTTTTGGATCAAATGGAAGGTAAGCTGGATGTTGAAGGTGATTCCTCTAATGTTATTTTATGGGTTAAGGACACGAGCATTGGTGCATGGAGATTCGCAAAAAATGGTGCATGGAGATTTGCAAAAAACTTTGATTAGATAAATGGAATGATTAACGACAAGTTCTTTACTTTTGTACATGTTCGTAGGAGTGTCGATGATCTTATGGATCAGTTGTCCGAGTCCGGAGCTCCGAGGGACTCAAGTTTATACTAGGAGTGCCATAAAGAGTGCAGTCATGTGGTAGAATACCATTACATGGCATAACACTTGTCAATCCTAGAGGATATATAGATGATCCTAGCATTTAAATCAACGTGGGACCATCATCATGTTCTTGCAGGTAGCCACAAGATCCATAACCCTAATCTCCACTACATGCAGGGCACCAGTAAATATCGCTCGCGAGCCAAATAATTGATATTGGAGCGATTGACCTTAGCAAAAGCTTTTCTTTAGCAATGATACGTTGCAAGGCCTGGTCTCTCTAATTTGAGAAGTGATTGGGATACCCTAGTGGCCCTCACCTTGTCTCTCTAATTGGAGAAGTGATTGGGATACCCTGCTGGGCCCCACCGAATATTTGTGTTTTTAGAAGTACATTTGACCATTGACTTTAGCTTTAGTAACTTTGAAAAACATAAGTACTCCCGTAGTCCCACTATTCATAATTTTTGCAAGTTGCAACGATTCATCAAGTGCATAGAGTCACTTTGCACTATTTGTATTGTTTGCGCGGAGTAGCACATCAACGACTTTGATCATCATACATGGCCAAATAAACGGTGTAGATGTTGCCAACAAAAATTTCGGACCCTGGCGCGTAGTACCAGTATCATCATGCCACGTAAACAGCGACGAGATACGTGGCACATAGCTACAGCCTGGGCTCCATCTGGGCCCTTCATGTGCACCCCAGTCGTCGACAAACAAATGCCACGTGTCGGTCACCTTCTCGTACGTAGGAGCGGCCTAGAAACGATTTGAAAACTGGGTCCACGTGCCTCCTTCATCCCCTTCCTGTTTCCCCACCTCAAACACTTCCACCCCCCCTTTATTTAATAAATACACCCCCTGTTTTCTCTCACGGTCAAGACCGCATTCTCGCCCCATGAAAAGCTTCCACTTGCATCTCTCTCCCAAATCCCATTTATATTAACCTCGATTCTCGTGCACACACACCCCACTTTTACCTTCTCCCACCCCTCCCCGCACCTCTATATCTGTGTCCTCCTCCCCCCTCATTCCTCGCACTCCCAAATAGGCAAATACCTATCTCTTCTCTCAAACAAACAACATGGATTCCCATTCCCAAAACTGGCTTACCTTCTCTCTCTCAAACCAACCCTCTCATTCCCTCCTCGAAGCCTTCAACCCTACTAATCACGGTTTGTTAATCAAAACCCTTAAACTAATCACTTCTAATCTCTCCATTTCGTATTCTTCTCTTCATTTTAGGGTTTTTTTAAAAAAAAAAAAAATCTCAGGTACCATCGAGTCAGTTGAAGACAAGTTCACCGATGTGGGTCCAAAGCTCGAGGACTTTCTCGGCATCGGAGGCCCTACACTTAGTGGGTTCTCCGGCGAGAGTCCGGGAACGGATTCCGATATCGGAATCTACGATTCCGATCTGAAGACGATTGCCGCGGGTTTTCTCCGAGGGTTTACAACTGAGCAAACTGATTTGGAAAAGGCCGTTGTTTTGACCGGCTCCGTTTCGAAGAAGGGGGTTGAGACCTTTGGTCAGAGAACTTCAATCTACAGGGGAGTTACCAGGTAAATAACGAAAAACAAGAATGGTTTTTTTGTTGTTGTAAGGGTTTGATAAAATGAAGGGTTTTTTTTTTTTTTTGTAATTTTCAGGCATAGGTGGACTGGGAGATATGAAGCTCATTTGTGGGATAATAGTTGTAGAAGAGAAGGGCAGAGTCGGAAAGGAAGACAAGGTAAGTTTACTGATTTTTGCTAACGTACGCATGTGGAGCGTGGGGACTTAAACGGAACCCTTTTTTTTGTTATCTTTCTCTTTAAATGACATTCGGGATGCGTTTCGGTTCCCGAGAAAGACGAGCGTTCTGACCTTTCAGGGGTTTATAATTAGACAGACAGGCTACACTCACGCTCTATCTGCTAGAGCGTATTATAGTTTTCGTTTACGTATTTGACTAACGTGCACATCTTTGAGATATGCTCTTACTGACATTTTTTTTTTACTGTTATTTATGGCATGTACTTGACGTGTGATGTCTGCTTCGGATTGAAAATTTTCCAGTATATTTAGGTGAGATTTTGTTTTTATTTGATTTTTTCATCATTGGAGACTCATTTGCAAGGTTTAGAATCTTATTTATTTATTTTTAGGTGGGTATGATAAGGAAGAAAAAGCAGCAAGAGCTTATGATCTTGCCGCTCTCAAGTACTGGGGTCCTTCCACCACGACCAACTTTTCTGTAATTTTAATCTTACAGCTTTAATTTTTGAATCTTACTACTTTAATTTGAAAGAAACAAATAAAACAGTAAATGTAAGATTCATGGTGCAAGTTTTGTGAAGGTTTCCAACTACGAGAAGGAGCTGGAGGAGATGAAGAACATGACTAGGCAGGAATTTGTCGCATCTCTTAGAAGGTAAGGGAAGCGATTAATTATTATTTTTTCCTTAGATCCTTAGATGCATTTTTCATATCTATTTTTCAAATGGGTTTTGCTGATTTTTCCCGAATTTATTTTATAGGAAAAGTAGCGGCTTCTCTCGAGGGGCCTCGATATATAGAGGAGTGACCAGGTTGGCTACAAGACATGGAAATCTAGGGTTTGGATGTTGATATAATATTCTATGTTAGTAAATATTTAGTTCTCAAATGTGGGTTATGAAATTATTTTTTTTCCTACAGACACCATCAACATGGTAGATGGCAGGCTAGAATCGGAAGAGTAGCTGGCAACAAAGATCTTTACTTGGGAACCTTTAGTAAGTTCTTAAAAGAACCATCTTCTTTGTTGTACTAGGATTATCCATCTTATATCTTACTGAATCATATCAAGATAGTGCATAATGGTACATCCTTATGTAATAATGAGTAATCAAATACTCACTATACTCGCTGGTTGGTCGTATGTAACTTTGTCAACCTATAGGCCACATTGTCATGTGCATGTATTATCTGTAGGTTGATCTTATCTTCTGATATCTCACGTGTATGTGTTTTGTCCTGCCATTATGTATTTGATTCTTCGCCAAATGGATGGCACTTTAAGTATCATAGCGCAACAAGACTTCTTCCTACTTAGCCTACTTATTTCTTTATTTTTTTTTCTCTGCCTATGTTATTAATGTTGTATTTCTTTTTGGTTGTTGATTTATAAAGGCACTCAAGAAGAAGCGGCAGAAGCATATGATATCGCCGCCATTAAATTCCGTGGTTTGAATGCAGTGACCAACTTTGACATGAGCAGATACGACGTGAAAAGCATTGCAAACAGCAATCTTCCCGTCGGAGGAATAACAAGCAAAACCAAAGCTTCTGAATCTTCATCAGAAAATGTGAACATAGAAACAAGTCAAATAGATGATTCATATGCGTCTCACTCGTCGGCGCTCAGCTTCGCATTGCCCATCAAACCAGACCACCATGACTACTGGTCTCTTCTAGCTCTCCAAAACCAGTCTCACAACAATGCAAAGAACACCTCCACACTTTTCCAGCCCTCACCAAACTGTTACCCTTTTCATAGTCTCACAACCCAGGATATGGATTTTTCTTCAGCTACTCCAATAAGTCAAAGCAATGGAGTTTTGGGTGGTGGGATCATTCAACAACAGAACCCAATCATTCCTTTTGCTACTCCCATATCTGTGGCAAGTAGTTATGGTAATTCCAACTATGGAAGCTGGGTTGCACCTCCAATCCATGCTTTTGAAGCAGCAAAACCCAATCTAGGTGTTTTTCAGACACCCATTTTTGGCGTGGAATGATCTGAAGGGAGAGTATCTGGGGATGAGCAAGGAGGACATGTTTGATAACACTGAACTTTGGTAACTTACATGAACAGATGATATGAACTGACTTCCCTCAGGAGCAGGACTGACAAACTAACAGAAAACTAAGTTGGGGACATGTTCTTTTTTCTTCTACTGACATGATATATATCAGTATAATGGAAAAGAAATCCTTATGTATCTTTTCTGCTATCAATATATATTAAGAGTCTCCATATCAGATTCCAAGTCCATGCGGGTTTATGTTCATTGTAGCATCATTTTGTTTACATGTTTGACTTCGTTTTTATCTAGATCATTGGTAAATTAGGATAATAAAGAGAAAAGCCCAAATTAGCCATTAAGGTGGGTTGCACTGTTGCAATGGGTAATGCGATAATAATATTGAGAAACCCATGTTACTCTTGTTTTACTTTACTTCAACTGTCAGCTTTAACAGCGGGTTTTCAATCCCTTCTTTACTTGATGTTCAGATTCAATAAGTTGGGTTTTTTTGGGCTGTGTGTTTGTTTTTCTTCTCTGTTATACTTCCGAAATTTACTTCACGAAAACAAGGTAAAAACATGGGTGATGCACGTACGCTTAGAAGCTGAGTAAAACAAAAGCCAATGTCACATACTTTTGTTTCTATGTTGCAGAGGCACAATTATTAAATCATACAACACAAGCAATGAAGCAAACGCCATCTTGCTGTATTTCTGAACTTTTTGGGTGTCTTTTTCTGAGATTCAATTCAAATCCGGCCCTCTCTTGTCTCAAGCTGGATTCGGCTTTGAATGATGGCTGTCTCGTACCTTTCGGCGCTCACAAGAATACAACATCCCCACCACCCTTCTCAAGTTTTGACCCAAGTTTGACTGGAATTAAGTTATATCTTCCCAGGCCCAGTTTGGGAAGGAAAATATTTCTAAAATTTATTACCTTTATTACCCACTAACCATAATCAATTTTTACTTAAGAGGGACCTTCAATATATGATAGAATAATATCTCTCTAAATTAACCATAGCCATATCATTTCCCTCTAAATCATGGAAAGAAAAAAATAATCCCAAGAACAAATTTATTTTTGACAGAAATGTTTTTCTTGCAATCCAAAACATGGCCTACTAAATTAAAGCTTCTTTTAACATACCCATCACATAAATGACTGTAAATCACATGCTATTTCCTGCAAAGGCAATGTTTCAATGCCATAAGAAAATAGTAGTCAAATGAGAGACCTGTAGAATGCTTCACCTTTTTTCTCTTTTTAATCCTTTTGTTGTAATTGTGGGGACCTTTTACCCTTCCCTTGGTTTGAGGTGAGGGTCTTTAGATGTTTCGCTTTTGTTCTTGATGTACAAGTTTATGTCGGCCACACCACCTGCCCTCCATTATATGTATTTATCTTGATATGTTGTTAACAGAGATTGACTGACATTATCTTCTCCAAGACGGTTATTAGATACTAATATTTGACCATCAATCCCTTGTTTATTTTGTTTATTTAAGTAAAGATTAGGGTTTGTCCTCTACTAAGTGAACAAGAAATCATGAATCAAGGAGATTTGAGGGGTGTTCTTGACTATCTTTTTATCTTGGGAGGTTTTCTTCCCAACGTGCTATTCCAATAGGGTTTCTCTGTGACACCTTTGAGTGCAGGTCAATCAACATTCAGAAACTAGTTGATATTACAATAACAACAAAGAATCGAAGGAACCTTTTAAAAGCCGGATTATGTGTGTTGAAGTGTAGATTACACATTGAAACACCGTATACAACTATATCTATGATCCATCCAGTGCGCAGTTGATCTGGACCATCCAATTGATAGACTCGATTGTGATAATTGTACCCGGCATGTTTGGTGAGGCATTAACAGAGCTTACACACTGGTGACTGATGGTCATTCAAGTCTTAGATGACACGTCCGCGAGGGTATTTCATTCCTTCACAGTGGGCATTTTTTATTGCTGGAATCAGACATCGGAATCGGCATCCTATTGCGATTCAGCCCAAATCCAGTGTTGGTTTAAGAAAATGGCTGGAATGAGGGAGGTTGAAATGAAGCCGGGAAGGATTTAAAGAGAAAAAAAATGCTGGAATTTGTTTTCTGCCCGTCAGGAAGAAATTTTTATTGAATTGGAATTTTTAATTTTAATTTTTTCCTTACTATTATGGGAGAAACCTATTCCGATTACTGATTCAGGTAATCCAAATGCAGCTAGTTGTGTGATTAGGGATGAGTTGTTACAATGGAATAACAGAAAAACAACTCAAATTTAAAATACAAGACCTCATTAGTTTTGGCTGGGTTGGCTAGGTTGTTGGAGAAGATTGTGTGGAAAATCAGATTAGTAGTCATAAAGACAACACTTTGGTTATCACAAAAGGATCATTAGTGTTGAGGATAATCTTGCCATTACCAGACCAAGGAAGTCTGGATGTCATACCCCTTTCTTTTGATGGGCTTTGAATGATGGCAATATAGACACATGAACAGTTGAATGATTCATCTTGGCCATCTATTAAATGGGACCCACACCATGGATGTCATCTGAAAATTGTCCCACAGATGTGCGATGAAAGGCCCTTTCTTGTTTTAACCGCCCATTTTAGCCATCCGATGTCTAGCCGGATGGATTTTGTTATGATAAATTTTGCAGAAGGGGTCCAGATTGACAGTCTAAACCATCTTCCTCGACGCTTTGATGCCAGAAAACCACCTCCGAAACAGTACATTCTGTCTAGTTTGCCCTATGGAGCTGATTTGGATTAGATGAATAGCCAACTATGCATAAACTATATCTATCTACACTAGCATATAAAATCTTGGGTGGCCCATAATTTATTTAAAACCTTATAAATATAAAGTTTTCGATTAAGTATTTATCTAGCACCTTCCGTGCACCATGTACGGGCTTAAAATTGTTCATATTACTACGTCTACACGGGTCAAATAACTAAATTTTAAAGAGAGTGCTGATAACGTTGAACTATATCTATACAGCATACAAATGTTGGAAAACTCGGGGGTCTTTGAGGTTATCTTAAACCTTATGAATATAAAGTTTCCTTTAATCATTATAGCTATTAAATATCTTATACTTTTATGTTTCTTTATATCTATTAAATGACGAATAAATGCAATCTTTCTATATCTATTAAATATAGGGAAATGATATCAACACTCACATGTTTTAATAAAGAGGCTCTCAAGTCTCTTGTCGTTTAGTATTTAAAGGGCTTGAAAGGGCTTTTTGAAAACTGTAATATACTTCTGACAGCTCTTAAAATACTAAATGACAGGAGACTTGAGCGCCTCTTATTAAAACATGTGAGCGTTGATATCATTTCCCTAAATATATTGCAGTAATAAACTCAAAAAATGTTCCTAAAAGTACGTATTTTCACATGAATAATTATCATGCGGATACGTGTAAACCGTTTTTCTTGTATTGGTAATTTGGCAACAATAGTACTCTCCAATCGCTTCCTCACCTTCTTCCTCGGACCATCCTCATATTAATGTGTTTGTATTTCAATTCCAATTTTTTTTCTTTATCCTGGAAAATGGGTTGGCGGTATCATTTCTGTTGTATATTTACTTAATAGTTTCAGGGTGGATTTTGTTAAGAGTATATACCTTGCAGAAAAATCCAGTCAGCTAATGAAATCCGATCAAGTAACACAATAAAAGGCAAAATGAAAAGCAGCCACAATAATCAAAAGAGAGCAACACACATAGAACACACAAATTTACGTGGTTCTACACAATAGCCTACATCCACAGGTGAGATCACTTCTTCTACTATTAGAGAAAAGATTACAAGATTACAAAAGCGGAATTAACACAATCCCATAAGCCCATGTTGCTCTTCCATGGAGACATTCTTCTCTCTCAAACCCCTTAATTTCCTTATAGAAAGAAAAACCCCTTTACACTACAAAAGGAAACCACAAGATATTAACTGAAAGATTTTCTCAAGAGAGAAAATACATTAGTATTGTTTCCCTTATTTCCATCCTGAGTTTTTATTTTAATCTAAAATCCGAACTTCATTTCTCATTTCCACCCAATATGGTTTCAAAGCCATCGTACTTCTTCATAAACACGACAAAACATAACATAACATATGGGATCACACGGTATAAATGATATTAGATTGATTTGGTGCTAGATGAGGTAACTAGGTTGGATAAGGCAACTAGCCTAGATTAACATTTCTAGGGAGATAGTTTTCTCACCCCCCAGGAGGGATGCCCCGCCTTTAACGTGAATTACTGAATTGTGGGTAACTTTGATGTCAAATCATGTTAAAAGGGGGCTGCATCCCTCCTGGGGGTCATCAAAATTTTCTATAGTTATCACTTTTCTTGTTTAATTATCTTTTATCACTTTTTAATTTTTACCCCTTAAGTCTTAAAGTGTTCATTGTAATCAAACAGGTATTGAGTAATCTCATTTTATCATCATTCTTTAAATTCTTTCATGGTATTAGAGCACGTCTATCAGCCATTCAGGCCTAGACCATATCGATGACAACACGAGCGGTTTCAATGTTCAACAGACATTTGATTTATTGTAGCTTTTTTTTAACCTTCCATGCTTTATTTTTTGTTGGACATGTCCACTGACACTTCCAGGTTGTAGGTCCCCCCTATCTGGCCAGATTATCCACATAACTCTGGACTTCATGATTAGCCACATCTCATGTTTAATTATCTCTCCCTATCGCCCACCCACGCCCATTTTCATTCCTACTAGCCAGGACCTGAGCGAGTGAAGGCTGACCTTGCACCACATCTATCATCTTTTTTTGTGTGGGTAAGCTGGGATTGAACCCTAAACTCTAGGTCAAAGAAAAAAGGCTTGACGATTGAGCTAGAGTCTCAATCCCTAAAAATTTAGACCATTTCTCAATTTGTGCGTCTCATCCATGGGCAGGTACTTCAGGGCTATGTCTCCCTCGGTCATCGCCATAGTTTGCCAAGGTTCTAAAGTATTTAGGGTCGTGACCCATATGTAGCCAAGAAATTTGATGGTCCTGGATCCGAATGGAGAGTGAAAACGTACAAAATTACTATTTTATATTTAGGAGAAATTATATGGTGGCCGACCGTGAAGTCCTGTCAAGGTGGTACGTCAAACGTACCACGCTTGATATTTGATCCAACAGCAGCATCTTAAAAAGTGCTCTACTGTTGGATGAAATATCAAGGGTGGTACCGTTTTGACTATATGTGACGGTCGGGCACCATATAAAAGCTCTTATATTTAGTTCATTTATGTCTATTTATGATGGGTATTTTTGCATTATCATGTTTTTCATTCCGATGACATTTCTCCTGTCTCTCACTAGTTTCTTCCCTCTTCTCTCTCCGAGTGTAAGCCGTGACTATATATGCACAATGTAAGTAAAAGCTAGGGCACTCCGATAGACGGTCCGATTCGAAATGGATCACAACCTAGATTCACAAAGTAGGATCCAAAAAGCACTCTAAAAGGGTCAGGTCGAAAATGGATCCGAGCGGATTGAGACCAAGACATAGGTGGTTATGATTGGAAGTAGATTTGTTGACACCATGACTCCTGGCCTTCACTTAAGTGGACCCAGCTCAATTCCGGCTTTTTATTAACTGTCCTATCCTACTTCGTCGTCCTTATGAGGGCGTCCCTGTATCATTTTGCTACAAGAAAATCCTCTTGAATTTAAATATGACTATTTGCGAGCAATGATTATAATAGTTATAGAAATGATTTTGATAATGACTTCCCATTTCCCAATATATAATGTTAAATCAAAATAATCTTGCTTCCAAATATCGAGACCAATTTTGGTGGCATCCAAAGAGGCCCTACAACTCTACAGAAATTACCAACACTACAATTAAACTAGGGTGATGATTTTTTTTGGGCCCTGTAGGATTATGTGCCCCCCATGTTAATGTGATTTGACGTCAAAAAGCCTTTAAAGTCTGCCCACAATTCACGTTGCCGCGCGCGGGGGGAGGGGGGGGGGGATAAATGGGATCACTAGCGGACTAGCGCTGGGTGTCCCTGGTGATCAAAGGGGGTGTAAATATCACTTCCCCTCCCTAAAACTAAAAGCATCAGCATTCTTTAGCACCCAATTAGGCACAATCTTCAATCAATCTGGCCTACCTCTTAGTTTGGATCATAAGCCTAACATCACAATAATCAAACTTTGGTAATTGTCGGATCAGCAATAGCCCACTGTCAACAGCAAGGATTCCCCCAAAAGTTGATTGACTGATAGTGAGCATCTTGAACATTCCTGTGTCCAAACAAGAATTACAGCTCGGACTCTTGAAATTCACGCTAGCTTCGACCTCTAGCTCCCAAATATATATTTCTTCTCACAAGTAGCCCATATGCAAGATGCCTCGAAAACATGAAGCGGTGGTTCTTTTTGTATTTTTCTACTGCAATTGAGCTTTAGCTATTGTAAAAAAATAGGGTAGCTCAACACTGGTGTTTTTTGTATCTTTCTACTGCAATTCAACTTTAGCTATTGGAAAACAAAAGAGTCGCTTACAGGCTGTCCTTTTTGTATCTTAATTTCTACTTCAACTGAGTTTTAACTACTGCGAATCAATAGGTAGCTCAAATTACTATTTGCATCCACTATCACAGCTGTCCAATTTGTCTTATCTTAAGGCGAGTTTAGACTTTGGACAGCAATCCATTTATGATGGAATTTTTTTCTTCCTTTGATGGGCTGGAAGGCGAGCCTTGGCGCAACGGTAAGGTTGCTCCATTGTGACCTGGTGCTCACGGGTTCGAGTAACAGAAATAGCTTCTCTGCAAAGCAGGGATAAAGCTGTGTACATTTATCTAGCCTTTCCCAAACCCTGTAATGGCGGGAGCCTCGTGCACTGGGCCGCTCTCTCTTTTTTTTGATGGGCTAGCTTGGGTTAGGCAAAGACCACTACCAGACTTTAAATGAAAATCGTAAATATATGAGTTTCCATTGGAGTCCTTCAATACAATCTCATCAAGCTGAGTGGGGACCAACAATGGATTGATGTCTTGGCCTCTACAGGGGCAGTTAGCCTTAGACAGGTAATCCGCAGCTACATTTGCTTCTGTCCATAAGTGAGACATCCTCCAGTTTTTGAACGATGATAGGATGTTTGTGATCTTTGCTGGAGTTGGTTTAGCATGCAATGGACATTCATAGTCTCCTTTCACAATTTTAACCGCCATTAGCGAATCCGATTCAATCCATGATGGATTTTTATTAGAACTTTTTAGTAAAATTTTTTTCGTCATGGATGTTTTTACATCTCATGCATAATATAGGTGGGGCCCATCTCTTTGTTTTGATAAGATCAAGTCCATCATTTAGCACCCATGCATAGCATTAGGTGAGGCCCACCAAAACATGCATATGGTGGGACCAACCATCTCCACCCAAATCCATTCGTAGGGTGGGGCAAATCTTTTCACACTATATTTTTATAGGGTGGGTCCCAACAACTCCACTCTAAACCAATGCATCAGGCGGGGCCTACTACTTTTCATTATGTTTTGATGAGGTGCGTCCCACGGTTCTCCACCCAAGCCCATGCATAAGGTGGGCCCACCATTTTTCACCTCATGTTTTGATGAGGTCGGGCTCACTATTTTAAACTCATGCATATGGTGGAGCCCATCATTTTACACTCATAAATAGCATCGGTTGTCCACCATCTCTACCCAAACCCATGCATATTGTGGGGCCCACCATTTCTCTATGAGTGGGCACACATTCTCCACCCAAATCCATAGGATGAGGCCCACCATTTTACACCGTGTTTTGACAAGTTGGACCCCACCATTTTACCTCATGTTTTGTTCCTAGACCTGGCAAACTGGTGGGCTGGGCCGGGTTTGACCCGACCCACGGGTCCGGGTCAAACGGTCCGGGTAAAAAATGACCCGTAAAATTTACGGGTCACTTGGACCCGGACACCACCCGTACGGGCGGGTCGACCCGCGGGTCACCCTTTTTTTTTTCTTTTTTCTTTGTTGTTTTTTCCCACACTATAATAGGATGATCCAAACCGTCCATGTGATGGTCAATAACGTAAATAGGTTGAGCCCAAAGTCATTTCCATAGGATGATCCTAGTCCTCTGATCTATGTAGGAATCGAATATTATTATGTATGGAAACCTCTATAGATCGGAGGGCTAGGATCATCCTGAGGAAATGATTTTTGAGACACAACCTATTTAAGTTGTGTTCCTTCACATGAACGGTTTAGATCATCCTAAGATGTGGTCCATACAATACAATCTTAAAAATACGGGATTATAAGGGCTTACACTATATAAAATCTAAATCATCTGGTTTTTTATGGCCACCCTCAGGTCCACCCAGCCCGGCCCAGTTTTGACGTGACCCGTACGGGCCGGGTCAAATATCAAACGGGTCACCAACTATTGACCCGGACCCGTTAAATTACAGGCGGGCCGGGTCGACCCGTGGGTCCGGGTCACTTTTTGCTAGGTCTAGGTCTCACGGCCTCCACCAAGCCATGCATAAGGTGGGGCCCACCATTTCCCCCCTCATGTTTTGAAGGGAGTGGGGCCCATCAAGAACGCTAGTGTTATTTCTACAAGTGTTGTCAACGTGAAAAACAATTTGAAGACATTTATGCCACTATGTCAGGGCTGTCTCATCAATATATCTTGGGGTGTTCATTATTCGGTTAAAACCGAATAATCGAACCGAACCGAATTGGTTCGGTTGGTTCGGTTCAGTTTTTTTCCTTTTCGGTTCGGTTTCGGTTTTTTCCTTTTGGAAATTATGTTATTCGGTTTCAGTTTCAGTTATCTCAAAAAACAAAAAAATCTGTTAACCGAAATTATGATAAAAACCATTATTTTTTCAAAAAAAAGTGCTATATGGGCACTCTGTAGGATGATCAAAACCGTCCATTTGATTGATCACAACTTAATTAGGTTGTGCTCAAAAAATCATTTCGATTGGATGATCCTAGCCCTCCGATCGAAACCAAGATTTTGTTTTTTTCCCTCTCTTTCTCCCACTATTCGGTTATAACCGAATAACCGAATTTTTAATCGGTTCGGTTTTTCAAAATTTCGGTTCGGTTTCGGTTACCAAAATTTGATAACTGAAATTATTTCGGTTATCAAATTTCGGTTATTTCGGTTCGGTTGTAACTGAATAACCACCCCTAAATATATCACGGATATAGGGCCATTGTTTTCATTTAATAATTGCCATTAAGATATTGGAGATAAGAGGCATCATAGGCATGGTTTTGAATTTCGGTTTCGGCTGAATTTTCGGACATATCCGAAACCAAATCCTGTTTTTTAGCACAAAATTGCGATCGAAATTACCGAAATTTTGGTTTCGAATTCTTTAAACGCAATAAAAAAGTATTATTTTATTATAAGTTTTGACGAAATTTGGTTTCGGTGACATTGGTTTCTTTCCTTCTGATTTCGGTCGAAATTTAAAACCATGATAGGGAGGGCAGTTAGGAAGCTCCTTGACACAGGGTTGTCTTCCCAGCTCTTGTTTGCAACATTGTCTTCGTCGTACGTAGGGGTGATGCAACCTGGGTGGCCTCAACCGAACCCAACATGTTTAGCCCAATTTTGGCTTGAGATGTGTTAAGGTTCGAAAAGTCCAGCCCAATTTAATTTTGGGTTGGGTTAGGGACTTAGGGTTGAGGCCTTGGGCAATCCAACCCAACCCCCTTCTTCTTAATTCTATTGTAATTTAATTGTGACCCGACCCAACCCCAAACCCAATATTTTTTTTTTGCATGTTTTTTTCTGTTTTTCCTTGGGCCAAGCCAAACTTAACCTGGCTCTATTTTGGAAAATTGGGCTAGACATGTTGGGTTTGGATTGAGAGATTTAGAGGTGAGTTGGGTTAGAGTTAATCCTCCTCAACCCTAGGCTCCAGGATTGGGGTAGTGCTACCCGATCTGAAATTTAAAAAATAAAATAAAAATTGCCGAGTCAGGCCCATTACGTTAAATTAAGCATGATCTGGAGCTCACAAATTTCGAAGCACAATTATCTAAGATGACTCAAAGGTGTTTTATCTAATGCATGTGTAATTTATTGCGAAAAATCATGAATCAAATAAGATTTGAATCAAATAAGATTGAAGAAAACAACCCTACTCCCCAGCTACATATATAAGTATAAACTAATGGATGGTTGATGTTCGAGTCAATTGGTTAGATAAGCAATCTGCATCAGTGAAACCCAATAATTTGTTTCTCCCAACCATTCAAAAAAGAAAAGATTGTTTCTCCCTTTTGCACACTCTAAATACTCTTGGAAGTGGCTTAACTTCTGTATTCTCTATGCGTGGAAGTGCCTAGTTCTTGTCATTTCTTAAGCGTGACACAATGTGATAAAAATGGGTATTCGCTTACCGCGGAAGAGCTGAACTGATCTTGTTTTCTATCTCTTGATGACATTATAAACCCGTTCATGCATTGTCTGCTGTTGTGTTGGTGATGGGCCTCATGGTCCCATGGCTTCCACTAACATGTCAAAATTCCAAAACAAATAGGACCTTGGCAGGTGATTGTATGCCGGTAAAATTATTTTGGAGGGAGTAGATTTCCGCGGAAATCAGATCTTGTGTTGTGAGGATCATTTGATTTTGGGCAAATGTATTTCACCTTATAAGTGTTTCACGAAAACACACGGAAATATAAATCAGATGGAAATGGCTGACATTTATTTTTGAGAAAATCAACTTTCATTTCTTACACAATCTCTATTGGGTCACCAAGACCCCTTACTTTCCTCTTCAGTTGGGGTCACGTCCTGAAGCCAGGGTTCGTGACAGCGACTTATGTCCATGCCTCACCCACACGGGCACGCAAGGCTAATCAACCATATCATCACCTGTTCCAACTAACAAGTATAGGGTGCTCTTAGAACGTAATCGACACAAATACCCTTGTGTAAATTCGTTTGAGGTATATTTCAGTTGGTTTCCACTCCAGTTGGTCTGTGTTCGGGATTCATTGCTAGATTTTCCACCGTATGCTCAATGGTCTCTCTCTTGGGATTACTTTCACCCATCCAAACAGAGTAAAATTGATGCCCATTGAACTTGATTTTTCCTTAATTTGATATCTCCCCGAATTCGATTTCAGTGCAGCCAAACAGCCCCTTACCACCTCATTGTAGAGCTAATTTGGGTCCTGTTTGTTTTTTATTCTGAGAACCAGTTGTGACTCCAAAACTGATTATTTGACTCAAAATTAAAGCCATGTTCGTTTAACACTATGACAACCGATTGTGAGCCCAAAATAACTTATTGGACTCAAAATTAAATTTTTGGGCTCACAATCGGTTGAGATAACCTTAATCGAACAGGGCCTTAACCTTAAGTCAGATAATCAGTTTTGTAGTCATAATCAGTTCTCTAAATCCAAACAAACAGGGCACAGTATTGATCTTCTTAGTAATTTCCTATCATCTGGCCCAAACCAAACTAATCATCAAGCAAGACTTGCCTTTTATGTCTTATACCATAAGAGATCTTGTTTTACACCTAGCCTCCTAAGAAAATTGACAAGTCTCAACTTCTACTAAAGGAACGTGCTATATCTTCAGTTGATTAGAACATGCTTAGTTATAAAATTTGGATAAACATAAGATTAGAAAAGTCTTCTCGCCGGCTAATCATAGTCAATGACTAATTAACTAAATAAGAAAATAGCATGTTGTATGCACGAGGTTGATTTGTGTATAAAACGTGATTTATGTTTAAGTCTTTATAAGGTTAAAAAAGAGATGGTGGTAGTTGAAAGCTTAAATTTATCTCATTAGCAGAGCAGCCATCATGAGTATAATATGTGATAATAATGATCAACATTGTGTCCCACATTGCATACATGAATGATCAAGACTATAGATTTGGCGGGTCCATGAGAATGCCTACATGATCCTAGTCACATGCCACATGCACGTCCCATCTGTAAGGTTATCGTGATTTCAAAAAATAATAGTTTAGTTTCTTTCTACAGGCTCCAAAGATGCCTTATTAGGTCAGGGTTCTACTATCATCCAATTATAGTGGGCCTGTTGTAATGGGCTAGAGCTGTTGTTGCCAACAAGTTCAATAGACCGTGATCAGATGCATAGGCTTAAAGCAATCGTTCTTTCTTTCTTTCTTTCTTTTTTCTCTCTTTTGTTTTCTCTCTTTTGTTTTTCCTTTTTTAAGTGTGTATGTGTGTACAAAATAGGAGTCAAAACAATTTTAAACCTCGTTCCATTAAACACGGGGTCCCAGCATTCGACTATTTGACACCATCTATGTGGTGTTATCTCTTGCATCACATCAACTTGGGTGGGGTTGAGTTGAGCTTTTGCTAAAAATTGAAGTGGAATCTAACCGAACCCAAAGCTCAAAAAAATTCACAAAAATTGACCCGAGTTACTTTGACCAAGCAAAAAGTTTTAGTATTGCGAAAAATCCACATGGATTGAGACTATGGGGTGGTTAAAATGAGAAAGCGTTCCTGCGCTGCTGCAGCGCAAGGAGCTTATCTGTGCTTTAGTGGTTTATAAAGTATCCCATTGGTTCGTATAGCGGGTCCCCCATTGAAACGTATAGCGGTTCACAAGAAAAGAACCAATGGGATGCTTTATAAACCACTAAGGCGCAGATAAGCTCCCTGCGCTGCAGCGCAGGAATGCTTTTCTCAGTTAAAATATGCAGTATTCTTTTTATATATATAGCTAAGTTTTCTTTGCTTTCGGATTTGCTAGCCAATTTCGGTCAAAGTCATTTCGCAGCTGGCTTCTGCATGTGAGAACAACCACTCAGGTTGACTTTTCATTATAATGTAGCATACGCATAATAATGTAAAGATTAAAAAAAGGGAAATGATATTTTCACTCCCCCTGCATTACGTGCACACCCCACGTATAACCTGATTTGACGTGAAAAGTGGGCAACTTTATGTCAAATCACATTATAAGGGGAGTGTGCAAGTAATGCAGGCGTGAAAATATTATTACCCTTAAAAAATTATATATATTATAAGATATTTGACAGCTATAAAGAAATTTACATTTGTAAGACGTAATAACCATACAGAAATTTAAATTTACATGCTACTTAGTAACTAAAAGTACATGCAGGTTTTCTAATATATATGCACACACATATACCTACCTATATATATATATATATATATATATATATATATATATATATATATATATATATATATAGCAGAAGAGAAAAGGAGAGAATTTTGTCCGTTTTTTGCCCTCCCCACATATCTATACATACTATCTATGTGAGGGTAAAAAAGGTACGAATGTTCGCTAGCCACCTTCTCCAGACGCTATGTCTCGCCCATCCTTTGCAATTGTATGTATTCAGAGATTTGTCTTATTAGATGTGATGAAAAACTGCACGGAAATACTATTTCTTGAAATGTTGCTACTAATAATACGTAAAGAAAGAAGCTAGCAATGATAATCATTACGTAGTAAAGTTTGGGAGGGAAATTACGGACCACTGGTACCTGGACATGACAATTGCGGAAAAAACTACAAAGAAGAGGTATCAAAATCTGACAATTACGAAAAACTACTTTTCCTTATTAATTTTTTGAGGATATTACGAATTCCACACACCTGTAAAAATATTTACAAATTCCGAGCATCTTCATACAAACAACAGATTATGGAAAGCTCTATAGATTGGAGGGCTAGGATCAGCCTATGAAAATGATTTTACGGGCACAACCTATTGATGTTGTGCTCCATCACATGGACGGTTTGGATCAAACCTATGATGTGGCATTAACAGTCCCTGGTAATTTTGAATCTTGATTTGCTAGCCACCTTCTCCAAACGCTACGTCTCACCCATCCTTTGCAATTGTATGTATTCAGATATTTATCTTATTAGATGTGATGAAAAACTGCACCGAAATACTATTTCTTGAAAGGTTGCTAGGAATAATACGTAAAGAAAGAAGCTAACAATAATAATCATTACGTAGTAAAGTTTGGGAGCGAAATTACGGACAGCGGGTACCTGGATATGACAATTGCGGAAAAAACTACAAAGAAAAGGTATCAAAATATGACAATTACGAAAAAACTACTTTGCCTTCTTAATTTTTTTAGGATATTATGAATTCCGCACACCTTTAAAAATATTTACAAATTCCGGGCACCTTCAGAGGAACAACAGATTATGGAAACCTCTATAGATTGGAGGGCTAGGATCAGCCTATGGAAATGATTTTACGGGCACAATCTATTGATGTTGTGTTCCATCACATGGACGGTTTGGATCAAACCTATGATGTGGTCCGTACAGTTCTTTGTCGGCCCGTGCATCGCACGGGTTTTTTTACTAGTACTACAATATAGCGGGAGGAAAAAGAAATTTCTTTTCTTTTTATCTGGGATTTACACGTCAGCATTACTCTTTTACCATTAACCCATTTGCTGATATTTAACATCTATCTCTATGACAAATTATTTAAGGGTAAAATCGTAATCTACGTACGAAAAGTATCGACACAGGTACATGTCTATGACAATTAAGGAAAAAAACTACCAAGAAGAGGTAAAGATTCCTCATGCAGGACACTTGCAAAATATTGACGGATTCCGGGCACCTGAAGAACAACAATTATAGAAACCTTTATCGGTTGGAGGGCTAGGATCAACCTATGAAAATGATTTTACGGGCATAACCGATTGATGTTGTGTTCCATCACATGGATGGCTTGGATCAACCTATAACACTCTATAGATCGGAGGGTTCGGATAAACCTATGAAAATTATTTTTCGGGCTTAACATATGTAGGCAGTGGCCCATCTAATGGATGGTTTGGATCATCCTATGGTATGGGCCATACCGTACATTTTAATAAAGTGAGGAGTGCGATCATCAAAATACGGTGAGTAGTGCCATTACAAAATATGGGAGTGAGGACATTAGCACTATATATAATTTGAAACCATTGTTGTTAGTTTGATGTTCCCACGCAGGTCAGGTTAAGCTTTTTCGCAAATCGGGTTGGGTTGGGATGGGAAAAATCAACCCGAATTGGAAATCGGGTCGGGTTGGGCTGTCGGGCAACCCGACCAGACAGCCCAACCCAACCCAACCCGAAACCCGAATTTGGGTTCCATCTGAAGAAGTTCTGTATATGTGTTTTTCTTTTTCAACATTGAAATAGTCTTCACAGTCCACAATGGACGATTTGGATAATCCTATGGTGCAGGCCATACCGTACTTTAATAAAGTGAGGAATGTGATCATCAAAATATAGTAGTGCGGATGACATTTCCCTTTGTTAATTGTTAGTCCGTGTTTGGTTTGGATTTTGAGAACCGATTGTGAGTTAAAAACTGATTATTGGTGACTCACTATTGGTTCTCAAAATCTAAAACAACTGGCATGAGTTAAGGTGGTCAACAATTGGTACCATATCAAATCGGGTCAACCCGACCCAAATTGGAAATCGGGTTGGGTTGGGTTGAGGAAATTGCAAATCGGGTTGTGTCGGGTTGAACCCAGTCGGGTTGGAAAATATGGGTTCCTCGGGTTGGGTCAGGTTGAGACCCAAGTTGCACCCCTAATGATGATGAAAAAACTACTTTTCCTTATTTACTATGTGCAGGTCAAATTACGGAAAGTTTGATATTACGAATGCAGGACACCTGTAAAAATATTGACGAATTCTGGGCAGCTTAAGAGGAACAACAATTATGAAAACCTCTATAGATTTGAGGTCTAGGATCAGCCGATGGAAATTATTTTACGGGCACAACCTATTTATGTTGTGTTCCATCACATGGACAGTTTAGATCAACCTATGATGTGGTATGTACAATTCTTCCCGTGCATCGCATGGGGTTTTTTTCCTAGTGTGTGTATATATATATATATATATATATATATATATATATATATATATATATATATATATATATAGAGAGAGAGAGAGAGAGAGAGAGAGAGAGAGAAAATGGTTCCTACACATATGTGTAGAGAGTTCTCTACACACTAGCTTAAAATACAGTGGGGACCCACATTGTTTGGGTGATCCAAGCCATCCATTTTAAAGGCCCTCACATAGATAGGGTGTCTACAAAAAATCAGATCCATAGGATCATCCCAACCCTACGATTTGTGGAGGTAAAATGGATGTCTTTAAACCTTCACAAATTAGTCCATATTTTGCCTCCACAGTTCGAATGGTTAGGATGATCCTATGGATCTGATTTTTTGTGGACACCTTATCTATATGAGGGCCTTAAAAATGAATGGTTTGGATCACCCAAATAATGTGGCCCCCACTGTATTTTAAGCTAGTGTGTAGATAACTTATCTACACATATGTGTAGGAACTGTTTTCTCATATATATATATATATATATATATATATGAGAAAGCTGTTGGTGAGCGAAAGACGCACCATTTTTTTGTTGCGCTTAAGTTGTTATAACACCTCCCATTGGTGCACTTAAGCGGGACCCAGCAGGACCCAAACATTTAAACGAATTGGAGGCGTTATAACAACTTAAGCGCACCAAAAAAATGGTGAGCTTAAGCGCACCAACAGCTCTCTCTCTCTCCCTTTAAAAAAATACAGTGGGCCCACGCTGTTTGGATGATCCAAAACATTCATTTGATAGGTCTTAACATAGATAGGGTGTGCCCAAAAAATCAGCACAAAAGGGTCATCCTAGCCCTTCGTTTTGTAGTGCCTTGTGGTGCCCAGAATGGACACGGTATGCCCAACAAAACGAAGGGCTAGGATGACCCTTTGGTGCTGATTTTTTGGGCACACCCTATCTATGTTAAGACCTATCAAATGAATGCTTTGGATCATCCAAACAGCGTGGGCCCACTGTATTTTTTTAAAGGGAGGAGTAGATAAGCTTATCTAGGGGACCGAGTAGAAACACTTTCCTCTATATATATATATATATATATATATAGAGAGAGAGAGAGAGAGAGAGAGAGAGAGAGAGAGAGAGAGAGAGAGAGAGGAATGCATAATATATTTATTGGCAATATGGAAATTTCATTTGTAAGATACTTAATAGCTTTAACTAAATTTATACTTATTATAAGATACTTAATATAGCTAAAAGAAGATTTTAAATAACTTTGCAGTGGACCCAAAATTTTCCCACACAGTATATAGTATAGATAGAGAAGTGCACACATGCATGACAACCAAGGTTTCCCTATTTATTTGATTTCAATATGGTATTATATATTTTGGGGTTGCTCCCTTTCCTAATTATATATTATAGATTATTAATAAAAGGCAGGCCATACTGACCAACTTTTTTCATGGTTTCCACGTGTGCGATCCTAATTGGTAACGATTATCCCAAAGAACAAGGTAGCCTCATTACATTTACTGTGTTTGGTCTACGTCAGCTCGAGTCGACATGTTACCGAGAAGTGGTAAGCTGAAAGAATTGGCTAGCCGACGCATTTCGTGGCTAATTTCAACTGGTGGTTTACATAAGTTAACCACATTAAGTGCAATTAGAAGGATAATACAATTTTAAGAGTAGATATGAAGAAGAGAGTTTATATAACGTGTATCTCTACTCTTGCTTTCTTCTTTTAGTAAGTTTGGTAATGTTAGTTGAAGTGGCCCCACACCACATGGCCTCAACTTTGGCTTTATCAGGCCAAATGGTAACCCTATCCTAGTACCAATGGAAATCGGCCCACCATATACTATTCAATAGAAATTTCACTGTCACTTGATAATACACTTCAAAGCTGCTTATTGGTGTAGCACATTTGTGGTTACATTGACTATATCTTTTTCATCACAAGTCTTTTTGGTGGGTAAGCTGGAAACATTTTCTACGCTGTGTTACCATGTGGTGAATTGAAATTCATGCACCCAAAATACTCAAAAAGAAAGTCGATGTGTTCATAGTCCTTTATTTTGATAATGCCACTCCACACTTTATCAACCAACATTTTTTCGGTTGTTGAGAGCATCTTTTGCAACAACAGCTTTATAGGACCAATTCAAAAGGTACGAAACAAGAGTGGAGTGCCACAATTGGCTGTATTTTTGAACTCATGACGGGAGATTCTTGCGTCGTACAATATTTTCCTCACAAGGATTATTTACCACATAGCTACACATTTTACTCTTCTTTACGGGTTACAAATGGTTCAGTCCATGCAGATGATCAATCTATGTGTTGGAGTTCCACGGGAATGCAAAGATCTCACATTGGAAAAGTGAATAGATGTGGAAAGGCTTTATAGGTACTTGGGCACCCTCCCCCTGAGAGGCTACCTTTTAAGGGTGAGTGCTACCCATGCCCCAACATTATGAATCAATTAATGTAGATTTCTCCAATTTTTTTGTGGGCATAGTAAAGAGCTCTCACACAAGGTGATAAACGGAAAACATGAGAGAAGACTGCCATACACTTGGCCCTGTTCGTTCTGGATTTCGAGAATCCATTTTGGGTCCAAAACTAATTATTGTACTCAAAATTGTGTTTAATTTTGAGTCTAATGATCAGTTTTTGACCCAAAATCAGTTCTCAAAATACAAAACGAACAGGGCCTTGGTGCGATTTGATCATTGGATATATAGCTTCACTACTTCCTGTGAAGTTAATGATATTGTCTATAACCTTGCTAAAAATGGAGCAAGACCCATGCATGGTACCAATAGGATATTGGCTGTCCCGGCCCCTCCCTAAATCCGAGAAATGATCAATGTAGAAAAATATGAACATTATATATACGACTTCTCGATCACCATGCATCAATACAATTGATTTTATTTGGTGTAAAACAAAAAGAACTAACTGGATGGAATTCAAATTTTAGGAACACAATTGCAAAAATGAAAGAATTTGCAAATGTTGTTGACTAGCCTGTGCAAGTATAAAAGATTAAATAACGCCATCTCCGACGGCTTAAGCTTTTGAAGTAATTGGTTGTTTCACATGGTACCAGAGCAGAGGTACCGAGTTCAAAACTCCTTGATATTAAAAATCCACATGTAATGGCCAACCCCAAAAGAGGGACCACATGTGCCACGTGTAGGCCAACCCTAAAAGAGAAGGGCCACATGTGAGGGGGGAGTGTTAAAGTATAAAACAATAAATAACCCCATCTCCAACGGCTTAAGCTTCTGGAGTAATTGGTTGTTTCAGTCTTGTACCTATAAAGTGACAGGAAAACCACCATGTATCTTAACGGCGTTTTCCTTATTTGTACAAGTTAGAAGTTATGTGATACATTAAGGGAAGTGTTAAATAAGCCCCTTTTCATTACTTGGGACACCCAGCTGCAGTGTATCTATGACTGCAGAGGGGCTGATGTACTTCACATGGAAAGGATTCAAGGGGCCTGATTGCCACGTACACACCTGGGTGTCCGAAGTAATGAAAAGGGGCGCATTTATCAATTCCCTAAATTAAACCATCATTGACAACCATTAATTATTTTTCTATGAAAGAGGGACGGAATCAGGAGAGGGTTAAGAAAAGGCTGAAAAATATGCCAAAAAAAAAAAAAAAAAAACTGCACTCAAAATATGATTTATTTTTCACCTGATTTTTAATCGCTTCTCATCCTCTCCTCATTCATGCAGTCTCAAGTCTCGCCTTCTCCAAACCTTCCCACCCTCTCTCACACCACTTGACAAACTAATTTTCCATGGAAAAAAAAATCACAGTTGCCAAAGTGGCGAATAAAATCCCATAAAAACAAGGAGAAAGGATATCTCCCATAGCTGTTGTGGGTGAAATCCAATGAAGATGGGTATATCTATGATAGCTGGTTTTGGTTTGGAAACCCAATGAGAGACGTTATATTAGTTTGAAAACCCGAGGAGAAACCTAATAAGAATAGAGTTATATGGGTAGCCTTGCAAGGGAGCGACCTTATACGGTTAACCAAATGTTGGGATTTGTCTTGTTTCGCCGTCCATAGCTTAATCCCACACGATCTCCTAGTTTGACTAGGTGAAGGAGAAACCATCTATGTTTGATTTGGTAGATGAAGCCTCGTTAAACTAGGAATGCAATTTGGATGTTAGTTCCTTTTTCGATAATTACTAGATGAAAGAAACATCATACAAGAAAAGAAGTCTCACAGGGATTTTTGTTTTTTATTATTAATTTTTTTTTGGTACGTAAGATGGGAATGAACCTCCAATCTCAAGGTTGAAAAACAGAGCCTTGGCCAACTGACCCAGAGGCTTAATTGGTCTTATGGATCAGGTTAGGCAGGAAGAGAGAGGAGGGTAGGATCAATTCCTTTTATTGCGACTGATAGATGTAAAGGGGTTACAAGGTTAGGAATTTGCAATCTCTTGTAATCTTAATTTTTTTCTTCTTACTCTTTTGTTTTTGTGCTGAAAGATCGAATTACACCCTGTGAACACATACTCTATGTTGGAAATAAAATATTAAAATAAAAGAAATTTGAAGAATAGTTTTTAAAATAGAAAGGTATTATGATAAAAAGGATTTAAAAGAAATGTTGCAGAAGGATTGTGAGGAGTCCAAAACTTTAGCCTCTCGCAAAAAAGTGAGAAGAGTGGAGATAGATTAATAAGTATCCCTCCACACAAGACATTGGCATTTAAAGAACGTGCTTTTTTCACGGTGGGTTGAGGTGTCCACATGCGCGTGGAACAAGGGTTTGTGGGCTGTGGGGCGCTAGAGGCTCTTATTGGTCTTTTTTGGTGTCATTTGCACCTCACAAGCATCATTAGAGTTGATCCTCATCGGTTAGTGTGATCATACGTAGACCTGGCAAAAAGTGACCCGGACCCGCGGGTCCACCCGGCCCGCACGTAAATTTACGGGTCCGGGTCACCTGTTGGTGACCCGTTAGAAATTGACCCGCGGGTCCACCCGGCCCGTCAAAAGTGGGCCGGGTCGGGTGGACCCGCGGGTGCCCGTAAAAAAGTGCAAAAGACTGTTTTTTTACTTTTTTCCGTAGTTTTCTCGGTAATTGTCATATTTTATATGTAATTTTTTTACTTTTGACCTTTTTACGGTAATTTTTCATTTCAAACTTAGAAATTCTGAGAATATTTCAAAAATCCGTAATGATTACTTCTCTTAATTCTCTTTGTTGCTAGCAACCTTTGCCCCAGACCGTACTTCACCCAATCTTTGCAGCAAAGGAGGGGCTACAAGCCGAAAAATAGCCCAGGAGAAGGTGGCTAGCAAATCCCTAAATAAAAAAAAACTCTTAAAAAATACGTCAAAAATCCGGGTGACCCGCGGGTCGACCCGGCCCGTACCGGGTGCGGGTCCAATGTCAATGACCCGTAGAATTTTCCGGGTCACTTTGACCCGGCCCGTTTGACCCGGACCCGTACGGGCCGGGTCAAATCCGGCCCGGCCCGCCCGTTTGCCAGGTCTAATCATACGTGATCGTTTGGTGATAAGATGAGATCAATTATAAATGGTTATGTTCTGGACCATACGATCACACTAAGATATATGTCAATAGCCTGGACTCAAACGAAATCGAAAGTAATTAGAAGCATAGGTTAGTGATCTTTGCGGTCAAATAAAGACCTTGTTCAAAGAAAAAAAAAGGTCAAACAAAGACCAGTTCGGGCGACCGGAGTTTTACACTAGCTAAAGGTCACAATTTAGAGTCGTTTTGGATCGTCGAGTCACAATCGGGCACGATCTAACAGTCAGATTTTAACCACCACTATCAGACACAGGGTCGATGCCAGAAATTTTGCACAAGGGAGACAAAAATTATAGTAATTTTTTTCTATCTTAGGGATGATCAGAAAGGGGGCATATTTTAAAAAAAAGAGGGTAAGTATAAAAAAATATTAAAAAATAAAGGTATATTTTTTTCCCCAAAAAAATAAGGAGGGCAATTGTCTCCCTTCCCTTTCAAGTGCCATCGCCCTTGATCAGACATGAACATGAGTGAAAAGCCACCAATAAATCTATGAAAAGACTGATAACCCACCGTTGCAAAGAGACAACAAACTCAAAACATTACAATTATGATTTCTAGAGCTTCCAGAGGCCTTTTTGACTTATTCTTTTTGTGATGTTTTCCTCAATTTTCTACAAAAACAAATGTAGTCTTCCATCAGGCTTGAAAAATCTAAGGGTGTTCCTGCCAATCTTGTGCAAAATGTGAACGGATATCAACATAATGACTTGACTTCATTGTATCTTAGAGGCAAATTCGTGGAGATCCGGTGCACACCATTTCGATGATTGGTGGACATGGATATTGACTTAAGAAAAATGAAAATTGTAACACAACTTGAAGTATGTCATTCTTCATCTCTAGCCGCCATCACAATTTCTCACCAAGAAGCTTTGTTGTTGACGCACATGAATTTTTGATATATATATTGTTTTGGTTGATAGGCTAGGTTCGAGCCTGAGACCTCAAGGTTGAGAAACAAAGACCATTGAGCTACAGGCCCAGCCCGAATTTTCGATATTCTTGTTATTTTTGCATTCCATATGTTCTTAATGTTTTTCATTTAATTGACCATTGTGTGCGGGTGATTTTTTGCTTTAAAATCACAACACCATAAATAGCTTTAGTGTATTTCCTCCTTGTGTTATACCCATACGATTTGTTCATTCACCTAGGAACCTTCTCATTCATGGATTATTCAATTAAATCCCTTAA
The DNA here is from genome assembly GCF_043159265.1 of Tasmannia lanceolata. Classification (NCBI taxonomy): domain Eukaryota; kingdom Viridiplantae; phylum Streptophyta; class Magnoliopsida; order Canellales; family Winteraceae; genus Tasmannia; species Tasmannia lanceolata. The sequence goes on from NW_027518683.1 coordinate 11,929,904, forward strand.
CAAATCTCGATGACTTTACGATTATTTATGACTTTACCCTCATTTCAAACCTTTCTCCATGACCATACACCACCTCCATTAGGTAGGTAAGAAGATGGCCTAACTCCAAAAGGATTCATCCAATGTGCCTTGAAAAGAAAACAAGAAAACTTCGGCATCTTTCCATAACAAAGATGAAAAACTTTGGCTTTTCGTAGTGGAAATAATTCTTCTCTCATTCGGTTAAACCATATTCTGGAGGCTGCTCCTCTGCCATATAAAAAATGGAGGTTTTATATGGTGTGAGCCGTTAGCGCCTGAAATCCAGTATTTTTCAGAAATTACAGTGGACCCACTTGTTAGGATGATCCAAGCCGTTAATTTGATGGGCCAATACATAAATAGGCCATACCCCGTAAATCATCTCTACTGGGTGATTCTAATCCTCCGATCTGAAGAGTTCTCCATGATGTGCAGTACCTTTTAAGATTACAGGGTGAGGATCATCCTATGGAGATGGTTTACCTAGTATTTACATTGTGGCCCCATCAAATGAACGGTTTGGATCATCCTAACAAGTGTGTCCACTATCAATGATGTGTTCACCTCATTTTCGAGCCTATCCACCACCATTGGTATTTTTTTTTGGAAAAATTATCAAAAAATATGATTTTTATCTTAAATTCTCAAAAAAGGGTTAAGTTGGCTAATTTCTCAAAAATGGGTAAAACGCATCCCAAGGAGTGTTTTTGGACAAAAATGCTCTTGTGTTGGTTTTCCCTCCAAAAAAGTAATGCATTTCACCTAACATTTTGACCTTTTTACTTTCTTCTTCCCCATGCCAAAATCAAACTCCATTGTCTTTGTAAAAAACTCAAACGAAATTCCATTGCAGAGAGGTGAAACTCCCCTCTCCTAAAATGTAGATTTTATTGGATCTTTTATTTTTCTTTGGCTATCAAACCTAAGCTTCTTAAGTAGGTCCATTGTGATACATTTGCATGGGTTTAACGTGTTCCTTACAATGCTATAGTGTATTGTCATCATCTTGTTTATTTGTTAGGAATTTGTTAAGGCTTTGTTAGGCATTTGTTATTGTCATCATCATCTTTACAATGCTATGGTGTATTATTTAGATGGCCTAATACTTGGATGTATGATGTATTGTCACTCGGATGTTATGGTGGTTCATAGTTTAGATGGCCTAATACTTGTGAGAATGACTGTATTTATAGTGTTTTAAACACTCAGAAGCACTAATTATACATAGGAACCACTAATTATACTTAGGAACCACTAATTATACCTATGAGCCACTATTTACTATTATGTAGTGGTTCCAAGGTATAAATAGTGGTTCCAAAGTAGAAATATTGCTTCACACAATCTAATAGTACTTTATTGGCTGTCAATGTTGCAATGAATTTATGAACAATGGGTTAAATAGTTTTCTAAACACTCGGATGTTATGGTGGTTCATAGTTTAGATTGCCTATTAATACTTGTGAGAATGACTATATTTATAGGGTTTTAAACACTAAAAAACACTCATTATACCTAGGAACCACTAATTCTACTTAAGAACCACTACATAATGGTATATAGTGGTTCCAAGGTATAAATAGTGGTTCCAAGGTATAAATAGTAGTTCCAGAGTAGATATATTGCTTCACACAATCTAATAGTGCTTCATTGGGTGTTAATGTTGCAATGAATTTATGAACAATGGGTTATATAGTTTTCTAAACACTCGGATGTTATTGTGGTTCATAGTTTAGATTGCCTAATACTTGTGAGAATGACTGTATTTATATGGTTTTAAACACTCATAAATACTCATTATACCTAAGAACCACTAATTATACCTATGAACCACTATTTATCATTATGTAGTGGTTCCAAGCTATAAATAGTGGTTCCATGGTATAAATAGTGGTTCCAGAGTAGAAATATTTCTTCACACAATTTGATAGTACTTCATTGAGTGTCAATGTTGCAATGAACTTATGAACAATGGGTTAAATAGTTTTCTAAAGACTCGGATGTTATGGTGGTTCATAATTTAGATTGCCTACTACTTGTGAGGATGACTGTATTTATAGGGTTTTAAACACTCAGAAGCACTCATTATATCGAGGAACCACTAATTATACTTATGAACCACTAATGATACTTAGGAACCACTATTTACCATTATGTAGTGGTTCCAAGGTATAAATAGTGGTTCCAGAGTAGAAATATTGCTTCACACAATCTAATAGCACTTCATTGGGTGTCAATGTTGCAATGAATTTATGAACACCTGTATGACGGAATGGTGGAAAGGTCGACCTTTTCACATGTTTTACACCCGTCTAACGGAATGGTCGAAAGGTCGACCTGCAGGTCGACTTGTAATTGGTCTTCCTACCTGTTTGGTCAAATGCTGAAATGGTCGACCTATCAACGCAAATTCCCACATGTTTGTACATATGCTATAAAGGTCGACCTATTATTGCAAATTCGCACCTGTTTGCGAAGAACGTAAAAAGGTCGACCTTCAGGTGCGATCCGTACAATACTATTTGCATTGTATTTCATTAGATCACCTTGGGGAAATGATTTTTTAGGCACAACCTATTTGCATTGTGGCTTATCTAATGAGCGGTTTGGATCATCCTATGGTGTGACCCGTACAATACTTTTTTGAAAAATGCTGGAGTATATGGGTTTACACCATATAAAAACTCTTTCTCATGAAGAAACAATATAGGTCTTCCCTACCACTAAGTCAAAAGCCAAAAGTATTTATGTAATTGAACACAATTTGTAGAAGGGCAGTGAAAAATTCACCTCATATTTTTCAAAATGGACTATACAGCCCACACCATAGGATGATCCAAACCGCCCAATTCATGGGCCACAACATAAATAGGCTCTGTCCCAAAAATTATTTCCATAGATGATCACAACCGTCCAATCTATAGAAGTTTCCATAATCTAAGTCCCTCTTTAGATCGGATGGTTAGAATCATCCTATGGAAATGATTATTGGGGCACAACCTATTTACGTTGTGGCCCATCAATTGGGCGGTTTGGATCATCCTATGGTATGGGCTGTATAGTCTATTTTGAAAAATATGGGTTGAATTCATCCTGGAAGGAGCTGTACAATGGAGTTTTACCAAAGGCAAGACTTTCAACATTTGTCATGGGGAAGAAGAATCTAAAAAAGGTGAATAGGGTTTGTAAAATGCATTGGGATCCGTTTCTCAAAAAGGTGGAGGGAAAAGCAACTCAATGGCATTCTTGTCTTTAAACATGCATTGGGATGCGTTTCACCCTTTTTTTTTTGAGAATTTAGCCAACTCAACCATTTTTTGAGATTTTCAATTAAATTTTTTTATTAGAATTTTCCTTTTTTTTTAAAATGGGTAAGCTGGGGTTTGGCAGGGACCCATACCGGTTTATTTGTTAAAGAGAGAAAAGATATGCCATCCCTAACTCAAAATACATGAGGAAGGGAGATCCATAACTCCGGAAAGAGGACCTCTAAACCTAGGAAATCAAAATGCTCAATACCTATATATGAGTTACATAATCAACTAATGCTCAATACCTATCACTATGAGAAATTATATGGTGGCGGCCCTTTACATATAAAGGACGGAGAGAGAAAATATCAACCCCCTTTATTTTTTTTTATCAAGGGAAAAGTAAAAGAAGGGGAAGCGGAGAGTTTTCTCTCTCTCCGCCCCTGTTGTTTGGCGGTCGACCACCATATAAATTCTCACTATATGAGTTACATAATCAACTAACTGGATAATGGATCTTTTACTCCAAATGAAGTAAAGGACAAAGAAGCGGAGGAAGAAATGAGGCGAGGTTTAGGAAAAGACAAAAAAGAAGGGGTGGAAAATGGAAATGCTGGTAAAGGGGGTGTAAATATCATCGAGCAAAATGATAATTTTTCTTTATCGTCATTATTCATCATATGCTTTTGAATAAATATAATGTCGGCGCCGATGACTTTTCTTTCTTATCCAAGCTAGCTTTTATGTGCTGGTTGGCATTCGTTGTTGTCGTCGAATTTTTATATTATTATTTTTTCTACCATGGTAAGCACTTTTCATTGCTATCACGTGAAAGTGAGAGAGATCTTGGTCTTTTACGAGAGAGGCTTCCAAATTTCTAACCGAAAGATAAAACTCTGATCATAAAGCCTTCCAAGGAAATTATTACCTAGTCTAGGCTTCATTGGTGTTTCCATGTCTATGATGGGCCCACAAAATGAACGGTCTAGATCATCACACTGACTATACGTGTGGGTCTAGATAGTGGCTCTTCTTATATGTACATTTCATACTATTATATTGCTCTTGAGGATTATATTATATGACAGAGAGAAACAGGGGAGCTGATATTTACACCCTCTGCTTTGAAGGCAGTCACTAGTTGTTGCAATGCAACTCCTTGGAAAGTGTAATAGCCATAAGGGCGCAAGATCGACAAAAGGCTGGAATAGTGTATAGAAGAGTTAAATAGAAGAGTTGGTGTATCTTTACCAAGGCAAAAAGATAGTAGATATCATTTGTCAAAGGAAAACACTTTGAATAAGTGGATAGAAGGAAAGGAAAATGAAAATGACCATCTCTCCTAAATCCAAAAGTCATAATGCTAAAGATGAAATGACTCTACACCTGTTATTGTTACTATTATTATTGTTGAATAAAACTTGGCTCCAGACCGGTCTGGAGGAAGTTCCCTCCAGACCCTTTGATAATAGTGTAAAAACATGGCGTGTGGAAATATCAATTCGTTCTGAAAATAAAAAGTTCGACTGGATTTGATATTTCCACACTCCCTGCTATTAGAGGGGCTGGAGGAACTTCCTCTAGACTGGTCTGGAGCCGAGTTCTGTTCATTAATCGTTGTTGTTATCATTGTTTAATATTATTAGGCTATTGATATCCACACAATTAATGGGATAACCTCAACTTTGTTTTACGTTCTCTGATTGGCTGCTGAGAGCTTTTTGGGAGTTGCTTTGACAACCGGTTAAAACATGTAAAACAAGGTGAGTTTGTCCCATTATCAAAACATGGTCGTGCCTGTATCAGTAGTCACTGTTGTTGCTATTTTTTTAGCAAATCCCTTGTGAAATTCAAACGTTAATGCAAGCCTCTTAATTACCTAAACACCCATCATTGGTTTCAATCAAGATCCCATCTCATGAAAGGCAATCTTGTCATATTCTAAAGATGGGCATAGTACAAAGTCATAGGATAAGATTAAGAGGAGCAACCACACCTTCAAAACAAGTGGTGTGGGTTGTTCAGCGTGCCTACTCATCGTGCAATTTCAAAGTGCAGCACGCCGAGGTTGAGCATCTAGCACATTGGTACATGGTTTTAACCTTCGGATTTCGGTTTACATCAAAACCGAAATTTCATTAAAATATATATTTTTTATTCTTTTACCAAATTTCAGTTTCGGAAATTTGTACCGAAATCGAAATTTAAAACCATGCATTGGTAAAAGGCCTCGTTCCTCAACCAAGAGGTCAGAGGTTCAATCCCAACTGTTAGAATATGTGAGATCTCACCATACGATTGGGTTGAGATTTCACCATTGGATCATCTTAGTGGTAGATTAGGCAAGTAGATTAGAAAAGGTAACCTTGAGATGCAGGGCAAAACCTCGGAGATATCGCCTCAGTGATAAACTGGCATGAACACGCGGACATGAATTTGACGTCACTCTTACTAAATTCATCTGCACAAAAATAATTTGCGTATCTGTAAATTTGACTGAGAAGACCTCGGAGATATCGCCTCCTTGACGTCCATGCACTTGGCCGAGGTCTTCCTGAATTCATCTGCACAAAAATCTTGCGTATCTGTAAAGTTTTATTGAGCGAGATTCGGTAACGCTCTAAATAATTAACATCGTAGCTAAAAATAGAAAATCGAGAACTTGTCGACGTGCATGTAGTGTACTCCGGTCTATAATATACGATTTGTGTATGTACAGTGCTCCCGTCTATACATCTATACACAATGACAACGTATATAACCTATAACAAAAATGATTCAACATAATAATATTAATAATAAGAGAAATTATATGATGAAAGGCCTTATAAACACGTAAAGGTAGTACGTTATAAGTACCACCCTTGATATTTGATCGAACACCGGCTCATCAAAAAGTGAGCTGTTGTTGGATCAAATATCAATGATGGGATGATGGGTGTGTTTTTATATGGCCTTCATCATATAATTTCTCATAATAATAATAATAACAACAACAAACAAACAAATACAGCAAATATAATAATAACACCTGCTCACTTTTAGCGAATATTATCTTATTCTTTTTTTTTTAATCTGAGGTGGCTGTTCCCTCTTGCAAAAGTGAGCTGTGAAATTCCTTTACGCAAAATTTGCCTAGCAAATTCTTAATAATAATTTTTTTTAATTTTAATTATATATTTCCACCGTATAAGTATTACATAATTACACCCATATACGATAAAGCTACGCACGGGGAACAGTATAAAAACTATCTATATATATGAAATAGTCACCAACCACACAGAAATCATGCAAAAACCCCCTTCTCCTTTTCCGTTTCTCCCCTCTTTCTAATCGATAACGACGTCGCAAAGGAAGAAAAAAAAGAAAGAAGATGACATGCAGCCGCTTTTGCCCCTTACCCTGATTTGTTAGTGTAAGTTCCCCTTTATTTTTTTCCCTTTTACTCTCTCTCTCTCTCTCTCTCTCTCTCTCCTTTTAAGGACTCTGAAAGGGTCCAAATCTCATTTCACGACTTGGGTCCTGGACCCAGTCAGTCATGGATTCGTTCTTTGGAGCAGAAATTAGAGCCTCGTTTTTTGGTCTTTGTACTATTCTTATTTTCTTTTCTCTGTTCTATTTTTTGTATATATATATGTGTGTCACGCGTTTCTTATTTTCGGTTTTTTTTACTCTTGGTCTTTTAACGTTGCAGGAAAAAAAAAGGTCTGTTCGTTCTGGTAATGTGGTGGGCAGCCTCTGGGATTTTCAACCATGAGTTCTAATTTTGCTGGTGAGTTTCTTTTGCTTGTATTTTCCTTTTTCCTTTTTCCTTTTTCCTTTTCACGTCTGTCTCTCTCTCTCTCTCTCTCTCTCTATTTTTTTTTTCCTTTTCTTTTATTTGGGATTTGGCGATTAATGTATATTGATTTGTTTTCTTTTAACAGGGTAAATATTTGGGCTCTTGATTTGTTGGGTATTGTTGTTTGTGATGCATTTTTGAAGGTTTATTTGTTTTAGAAATCATGGGCTTTGTGGGTTGTTTGGGAATGAGATTCTGGGGGTTTTAATTTCTTCATTTTCGAGATAAAATTAAAATATGGGTTGGCCCTTTTTGTTTTAGGGTTTCAATGTTTTTGTTTTGCTTGATTGATTTTCTTCTGTAGATTTATGTTGGTATTGAAGGGTTTCAACAGATTTCCTTTCAGACTCTCTCCCTTTTTTTTTATTTTATGGTTTGGAGTTGGGTCTATTGGTCTGTTATACCTTTGACATGCTGAATTTGTTGAGTGCATTTCATCTCATAAAATTATGTAAAAAAAATTAAGTATTGATTCATGAATTTCTCTGTCTCTTCTTTGTTCATAAATTTCTTTCTTTTGTTTTATCTGAGCTGTCATGCTTCTTTCTTTTGGTTGCTGATAAATGGGCTTGAATTATTGCTGTGGTTGGGCTTGGTTTTAAAATGAAGTCAACTCTTTGTTTCTTTGATTTTTTACATTCTTGGTTGAATTATTTATTTGTGGATTGGTAAATCTTATCCTAGGAATAGAAAAAGGAGAATGTAGGTATTCTTTTTAATTTTTGGTATTTGCTCTCCTCAAACATATTGGGTGTTTCTCTTTATATTCTTAAAGTGAAAAAGATGATTATTTGTGAAGATTGAAATGTTGAACCATCTTGGGTTTTTTAAGGGTTTTCCTTAGCTGTCGTAGCAAGAAGTTGGACCCTTTTTCCAAGAATGCATTGTATATTGACAACAGTCCATGATTTTCTTTGAATACTATTTGACAAAAATTGTACAAGAATCATATGCCACTAAAAAGTGGAATGACATTGCATTTCATGGTTTAATTAGTGGTTTTATAAATTTTGCTTGTTCTTGTGAGTTAAAGGTTGGAATAAATCGTAGGCAGCAAATCACACGCAAAGTTGCCGGAAACGGAAACGCCTCTGGAAGGTGGGAAGCCCGTTTGAAGAGGGAAACGCCACGCTTCCCAAAAAATTGGGGAAGTGTGTTTCCCCAATCTCGGAAGCACGCTTCCCCACGTGTTTTCCCAATCTTTGCTCTATATCATTTATAGAATTTCAGGGAAACAGAATTACTGGGGAATACAAGGAACGAAGTATTTACATACAAAGTCATTTAAGTAAATGTCCATTTACTTAAGATTTATATGTAAATAGGGAAATACCTCTGGGGCTGCAACTCGGTTCAGGTTCAACCTGAAAAAATCACAGGTCGGGTTGTTCGAGTCGGGTTTGGGTTCGGGTTGGTGAAGTTGAACCCAGGTCGGGCTTGGGTTCGGGTTGAGGTGCCGGGCTGACCCGACCCGCATCAAAACCTGACATTTTTTTAAAACAAGTTTTTTTACACTTTTTTTTTAGAATATAAAAACCTAAACGGGAAAGATATCACCATAACCAGGTCAACCCAACCCAACCCGACTCAACCTGGCCCGAATTGGGAAATCGAATCGGGTCGGGTCGGGTTGACGGTTTAGAGTTTTGGGTTGGCTTCAATCCAACCCAACCCGACCTGAGTTGCACCCCTAAATACCTCCCATTTGGATTTATTAAAAATAGTTTCAAGACCCAAATGATGAGGCATTTTTCTAATTTTAAAAATTCATAAATTTTATCATGTCCAAACATTATTAAATCCCAAAAGTCCAGTAAAAAATCTCATAATTTGGTCTATAATTTTTTTTTTTCATCTAGTCAGGAACTGGTCAACATAGGCATTTCAGCTGACAGTGATTTTCCTTTAAGCACATGTTGCATGTAATTTATGATGGTTGGATTCAAATTGCTTTTGTTGGTTGGAAACTGGAATTTGATTATTTTTAAATTTTGTCATTTTTTTCAATTATTTCATGCTTTCCCGTCGCTTCCTTCATGCTTCCCCGTTGCTTCCCGCTTCCCGCTTCCCGCTTCCCGCCTACCCGAGAGCCTTCGCTTCCCGCACTGGCAGCTATGATTGCATGCAACATAGACTTACATCTTGTACATGTTTGATTGTTCTAGATGTTTTGCGTTCTCTGGTACCTGATTCTGAAGCTATGAATTGACTTAAAATTGGCTCAGAATGCTAGTAGGTTTACATATCTTTTCTTTTCTTTTTTTTCCATCTTTTAGTGTTTTTTAATGACTTTTAGTGTTTTTTCTTAAATTTATTTTTTAGAAATGTCAAAACTTTTACATTTTACAGTTCAGTTTGACTGCCATCTCTTGCACAGCTGAGACCAATGCTAGTTTCAGAGCCTTGGGCAAAGCATCCAGTTTTCATTTGAGGATGGCCAGACATCATAAAATGAATATATTTACTAGTTCATTAAACTATATCAGAGAACATAACCTTTATAGGAAGGCAATATTAAGCTGCACTTGATTTGCTTCTATCACGAGTCTAAGCATGTGAGACTGTAATCCCTATCTTAATTGCTTAGACGCTCATTTTCTCTTCCATTCATTACATTAATTTTCATTTAAGAATTTGCTTAGGATTGGTGATTGCTCTGATTCTATCGTTCTTCTTGTAGAAGCTGTCCTTTTATAACTTTTTATGCAAGGCTAATAATCTTGAGTCGAGTCTTTATCTTGCAATCTATTCCTTGCTTATCAATTAATGATGGATTATGTATCTCCAGGATTAGTGCTCGATCCATCCAAATGCAGTAAGCTGAGTATGGAGGAAAAGAGAGACCTTGTGTATGAAGTATCAAAATGGTCACAGGGTGGCCCTGAAATGCTACAGTCGTGGAGCCGCCGGGAGCTTTTGCAGATCCTGTGTGCAGAGATGGGAAAAGAGAGGAAATATACTGGCCTAACAAAGTCTAAAATGATAGAGCATCTGCTAAGAATTGTATCTGAGAACAAATCTGGAAAAAACAATGATGTCACAGACTCTGGGCCACAGCCTTTACCAGGAAACACGCAAAGTTCTTCCAAAAGACAGAGGAAGAACGATCACCCATCACGAGTGCCCATTGGAACAAACAATGTTCCAATTGAAAATGGCAATCAAAGTCTTGGTAATGTCATACACTGCAAAAACCTAGCTTGTAGGGCGACTATACGCCATGAAGATAAATTTTGCAAGAGATGTTCGTGTTGTATCTGTCACAAATTCGATGACAACAAGGATCCGAGTCTTTGGCTGGTTTGCAACTCAGATCCTCCTAACGAGGGTGATTCATGTGGCATGTCTTGTCATCTTGAATGTGCTCTTAAGCACGAAAGAGCTGGAATTTCGGAAAATGGACAATATATAAGATTGGATGGGGGCTTTTACTGCGTATCCTGCAAGAAAGTGAATGACTTGCTTGGGTAAATTTTCCAACACTCTTCTTACTTTTAATTACTTCATTAAGTTTTACTTTGTTGTTATTGTTTTAGATTTTCTTCCATCTGAAGATCATGTCGTCTTCCTGGTAATTTTTTGATGTATGAATCTTGGCATCTCATATACTATTTATCCTTGGCGCCCCATCAAAACATGAATCTTGGCATCTCATATATATTATATGAGATTAAAGTTGTGGATTTTGATGATGTGGTTTTTTGCACTTCTGCAGATTTTTTCTTCATAACTACCTAGATACAAGATGGTTTTTTTCTTATGCTTTGTAGTTTGTAATACATGTAAAATGTGACTGCTCCAATGTATAATATTTGTTTTTGCATGTAATCCTCGATGCCTGTGTTTAATCTCTGTGGCATCTGTTTTTAGTTCCATAATTCTTGGGTATTTCATAGTTATACCAAATTTATTGGTCTTTAAGTATTGACGCTATAAAGGAACATTTCTAGTTGAAAACTGTGTTACTTGGACACTTATAAATGGGATCCATACTCATGCTTTACTCGAATTGAATGCTGGTACTTCTAGGACATATGTCCAATATATCCATTTTGTTGTCACTCCAAAGTTGAATGTACATTAAATCTTAGTTGTTTTATATGCAATTTGAAATAATAATTTGTATCTTATAATCTATAACTTTTATGCTTCTGACACGGATTTATTTAGTTCATAACTAAAAATGTGTGTACTTAACCAAACAAAATCTTTCAAAAAATAAAAAATTTCATATTTGAAGTTTCAAGCATATTTAGTACGTTTCTTCTTAATTCCAGTTATATTTCCTTACAAAAAGCTCATCTAGCACATTTCCGAAGAAATAGTTCTAACAAATAGAATATGCCCCATGTACCCTTTATTTTAGAGGTTGAAGCTCCTAAGAACTTATCCCTTTGTCATGCTCGACACAATACTTGGGCAACATAGATGGGAATTTGCTTTTGCAAACGAGTCCTGCTACGCGAACCTACGGGGTGATGAAATGGGGACCAATCAGATCATTGCTTGCCACATGGTGTCTATAGACTAGAAGAGGTAACCTAGAGTAGATTAGAAGAGGTAACCTAGAGTGATTAGAAAAGTAAGTTCGATTAAGAAGATTTTATCTTTCTCTCTGTCTGATCTACCAAAAAAAAGTGTCGAGATGCTGGGCAAAACCTCGGAGATATCGCCTCCTTGACAATCTGGCATGGTCATGAACATGAGTTTGGCCCAAGTCTTCCTGAATTCACCCGCTCATAAATAACTTGCGTATCTATTGGATTTGACTGAGAAAATCTCGAAGATGTCGCCTTCGTGACAATTCGGCATGAACATGATCATAGTTGTCAAACTCTTACGAGTCGTACGAGTTAACTCCCGATTCAAGACGAGTCGCTGGGCTTTCGAGGCGAGTCGTATGGGTGACTCGCCTCTGTTGAAGACTCGTCCGAGTCGTCTGGTGACTCGAATGAGTCGACTCGAAAAAATAAGATCCTTACGAGTCGATTCGAATCGTTGGGCCTGGGCTTTTTTGTTTTGATGGTTGAAAACTAGGAAGTTGGAACTTAGAGCTTAATTATTTTTGTGCATGCAAGTTACAACCATCAACTCAAATCAACTCAACAAAGCTTTTGTCCCAAACTAGTTGGGGTCGGCTAAATGAATCCTTTAGAAAAATTTCATGAAGAAGGTAGAAGGAATCTATCCGGCTCTAATCCTGGCTCTAGTTGGTTCTTCTACGTGGATCATTTTCTTCCATTCTATCCTATCGAAGGTCATGTTCTCTGTTATGTTCCTAGCTATCAAGTCTTTCCTCACTGCTTCTACCCAAGTTGTTTTCGGTCTGCCCCTACCTCTTTTTACTCCATCAATTTGGCACGAGTCGCCTCTTCTCACCGGAGCATCCAAAGGCCTACATTGGATATGTCCAAATCATCTTAAGCGATGCTCTCTCATCTTCTCCTCAATTGGTGCCACCCCCACCTTTTTACGAATGTCTTCATTTTTAATTCTATCTAACCTTGTGTGGCCGTACATCTATCTAAGCATTCGCATCTCCGCTACACTCATCTTATGCACATGCTGCTTCTTTGAACTCCCGAGGCAAGCTTCCACTTCAACCAACCTGTTCTTATTCTATGGTTATCATCCTCTTCAATCTCTCATTCCTTATGTAGAATTGAACCAAGATAGCGAAAGATATCCCTCTTAGGCTCCCGTCCAGTAATATTTACTACGTCCTCATCCCGCATCCTTACATTACTAAAGTTGCATTCCATATATTCTGTCTTAGTCCTACTCAGTTGCAAGTTACAAGCATATAATTATTAATTTATTTGGCTTAGTGCTTTATCTTTGTGCTATTGGATTATATTTTTACATGCTTCATCCAATTACATTTTTGTTCTTGTCAAAAACTCTTACGAGTCACGAGTCGAGTCATGAGTCATAAAATTAAGAAATTGGGTCACGAGTCGAGTCACGGGTTGACAACTATGAGCATGAGAACATGAATTTAGCGTCACTCTTACTAAATTTGGCGTCACATGGTGTCTAGAACATAAAATCAGTCCTCTCAGTTATTGAAATCGAAAACTGACAATGCCTCCCTTTCCCCCCTTTTTTCTCTTCCTTTTTTTTTTGGTTTTTCTGCTTTTACCTACAGAAGAAGAAGAGGAATAATATAAAAAAACGTTACGCATTTTTTTATATTTTAATTCAACCTATAGAAATGAAGAAGAATGTATGCGAGCATTTTCTTGTTTTTTTGCTTTTTTGTTTTTTTTATATTTTTGTTCTTTTCTTCTACCCAACTAGAACTAGGATTAGAGCCGGGTAGATTCCTTTTACCTTCTTCTTGATTTTTTTCTATAGGATTCGTTTAGTCGACCCCAACTAGTTTGGGACAAAGGTTTTGTTGAGTTGAGTTGAGTTGAGTCTGCTCTTTTCTTATCTCTGTTTTTTTTTTTTTTTTTTAAACACTGGTTTCACTTAAGTTTTCCCATTTTTTGAATGGTATTTCGTTTCCGTTTTAGAAATGCATTTCATAGGAAACATGTTTCCCACCCTAAGTATGCATTTTCGAGAACTCTGCCCTTATCCTATTGATTCCTTTGTGCATCATGTTATTTTATTGTCATCGCATTACTGTGTTTCGGCTTGTATTCTTGAGTGAAGATTGGCTTATTATCCTGATTAAAGTACTATGCTTGTTTGCATTTCTTGGGTAGCAACTACTAGTTCTATGTTGGATATTTATTTGCTTTTTTCATGCATATATCAATGAAAGTCTTCCATTTGTTAGTTCTTAGTTCCTGGTGGTTGGAAGGGAAAGCTTTAACAACTATGGCTATACGATCAATAAAAGCTAATGTTGAAAATCCTCATTTCTATTATTTATTCAAGATATGCATATTTTCTATTTATTACTCAAGTGTTATTTATTCTAGTCAAAAAAAATTTCATCATAACCTTCTATCTCACTGGCAAATTGCTTTCAGCTCATAAACTTGGGGTGAGACCACGGACATGAGCCGGTGTAGGAAAAACAATCATTTTTATTGGTTCAAATTGGGACACCCAGGAACTGCCACGAAATATAACATGATATACACATGTACATTTTCCAAGAATAGGCATGTATAGAATTAGAACATGTAAGATACAACCGTTGAATTTGGTGTAGATCTCACCGTTGGATCATCTTAGTAGTAGATTAGGAAAGTGGGTCGAATGGGGTAACCTAGCTCGATTAGGAAGCTAGATTAAATTAGCAATTAGGCTAATCTTAGGAGGTAGGATATCTATGTTTATCTCTTGCCTTGGTTGTTTATCTCTTTCTATGTTTAGCCCTTTGAGTGTTCTATATAATCACTCGTTAGAGTTCCTTGTATTGTAACCAAGATTAATAAAATCTCCATTGTTTTACATGGTATCAGAGCGGGTCGATCCGACCTTGCCCTGAGCATAATATCTTCGATCTCGTCCTCCGGAGAACGGCGAATCTAGAAGTCCGCTGGAACCTGTCGATGCTCGTCACGATCTCCATCCTCACTGCCGCATGGATTCCGGCCCCTTTCTGCGACTCGACTTCCTTCATCACCTCTTTCGCTTGTTTCTCTTGACCCTCTGGTAGATCTCCTCTCCAAAGCTTAGATTTCGTGTCACAGTCCAATCGGCCACCATCAATCCTTGCTGCCAACCTCTCGCATTATCCCGCCGTCACCATCCATCACGGACGGATCCTTTGCATCTCCTTGTCACCATAACACATTCCGTTTTGGGATTGAAATTTTGGTTGGCTTCAAGTTGGGAACTGTGCTGTCCAAGCGAAAGGTCAAATAAAAAAAGGGGTTTCTCAGTTGGTGTAATCGCTTGCAACCTGTCTACTGGCAGAGACTTACACCATGTGATGTTAAAAGAGAAAAAGGTAGCAAATTTTACACCCCATGGTTTGTAATGACCAAGGTTTTAAATTTCGACCGAAAACCGAAATTTCGGGTTTCGGTCGAGACCGAAACCGAAATTGCCTAAAGTCGAAACGTTACAAAATTTCGACCGAAATTTCGATCGAAATCAAATTTTCGTTTTCCCTGAAATTTCGGTCGAAATTTAAGGAATATCACTTGAAAATCTGGATTTTACTTATTATTTAATATTATCCCGAAATTTCGGGGATTTTGTCGAAATTTGGTAATGGGTAAAATATTAGTTAATTTGATTTCGATAGATTTCGTCCGAAATTTCGGTTTCGGTGAGGACCGAAACGCATTCCGAAACTGAAATTTAACCTTGGTAATGACACACCCCATCTTTTATTTTTTGCAAATCCGCAGCAGTCACCCCATTCACTTGCAATCAGCAGCAATCATCCCACTGAAAACCACGCAAAACATATACATTTCTTAATGCACTCCTTCCACTTTGTGCCAAACCCTATTCTTTTTTGCAAGTAATCCAAGCATTTTCACTCTATCCTGCCATAGGCCTTTTCCGTATCAAGTTTGCAAAGCAAACCCCCAATCCCGACTTTAGAGTAGTAGTCCACAATCTCATGTAGTAGTCCACAATCTCATTTGCTATCAGGGAACAGTCCAATATTTGTCTTCCATTGACAAAAGCACTTTGACTTCCAGAGATGATTCCAGGGAGGATTCTTTTTAGTAGTTCGGCTAGCACCTTTGCAAGGACTTTGTATAAGCAACCTGCCAGGCTAATTGGACGGAAATCCGCAACAGATGATGCACCCTTCACCTTTGGGATCAAGGCAATGAAAGTCGCACCCGCACCACAATCTAACTCCATTCCTTTGTAGAATTCTTTGAAAAACCTCAATATATCATCCTTAACGTGCGCCCAACAAGACTGAAAGAAAGCCAGGCAAAAGCCATCCGGACCAGGAGCTCTATCCCTGCCCAAAGAAAACACCCCAAGTTCAATTTCCTCCTCACAAAATGGCTTCTCTAACTTTAGGCGGTCTTCCTCCCTCAAGGAATTAAATTCCTTTTCCTCTGGAATTGGCCACTCCTTTCCTTCCGACGAATATAATAATTGATAGAATTCCACAATTTCTTTCGTTATCAACTCCTTATCATCCTTCGTAGTCCCATTCACCTTCAATGTTTCTATACGATTACCCCGCCTTCGAATGCTTGCAATCCCATGAAAATAAGCTGTGTTTTTATCACCTTCTTTCAACCATCTCACCCTAGATTTTTTACACCATGATATTTCCTCTTGAGGCAATGCTCTTTTGTGTTCTTCTTTCAATCTCCCCAACTCCTTGACCTCATCCTGATTGTTAAGACCGCCCTCCTCTGCTTTAGTTAATACCTTGATTCTGGAAGCCAACCACAGTTTTAATGCATCATCTCACACACACAAGTTTGGTCATTCAAACAGAGCACCATTACTTAGATTGTGAACTATTGTACTCGTTACTGTAAGTACTCACTTCATCAATTAGATAAATGTGTGCCACTATCTTTTATCTACAATTCAATTATCATTAAAAAACCAAAAAAATGGTAAATATTGAAGCTTTTAATTTTTGTAATCTATCTTTACCTCTAAAAAATATATTTTTATGACCATTTTATTAGTCGTATCCTTGTCCTTGGTTTTACAAAAAATGTCGAGTCTCACCAATGTTCCCGTATCCGTGTTTGGGTATCATAGGTCTCTTTTCTCAATTTGTAGGCACACATTTTGTATAGTGTGATGTAATTCTTATGGATGCATGTTATTTGCTTCTTGGGAGGTCATAGTTGTATTATTTAGATATGTTACATATTTTTCATCTGTTAGCAAACATTCCTATTTTCCAGTTATCAGTTTTCAAATGCCCTATGAGCGTGATCAATTGGATTGAAAAGTTCATGAGATTCCTATGGGGTTCTGATGAGAAGCAGAAAGTGCATCTAGTTAGTTGGGAAGAGGATGTAAGGCCATTAAGGCCAGTGGCCTAGGTATCATGAGATTGAAAGGGGTGAATAAGGCACTACTTGGGAAGTGACTTTGGAAGTTTGGGGAGGAGAATCAACATCTATGGTGATTCTTTCTAAAAAATTTCTTTGGTTTATCTAGGACAAATTCGTGCCTGAGTAGGAGTTTGCAAACACTGGTTGAATGGCTAGCCAGGACTCTGATTTCAAGTCAAATTCCTTTCTCTTTTGAGTTTTGATGCAGATGCTGGAGGAAACAGCTGATGACAGCGAAGGATGCTAGACGGGTGGACGTACTGTGTTATCGGATCACTCTAAGCCGTGTACTTCTCACTGGAACCAAGAAATACCAAAACCTGCATGAGATTGTGGATGCAGCCGCAAAGAAACTTGAGGCAGAAGTTGGCTCTCTTGATGGTTTACCCGTAAAAATGGCTCGTGGCATTGTCAACAGGCTCTCATCTGGTGCAGAGGTTCAGAAGCTGTGCACTTCCGCAGTGGAGATGCTAGACTCTATGCTTTCTAGTGTTTTCCAAGTACTCCCAGTTTGTAAGTTGCAAGGTATGGATTGTTTTGAAATACCTATAGATATTGTCTTTGAAGACATGGTATTATTTTTTTTCTCGCTCAAAAAGCAAAACATGGGCATTATATTAAAAAATCATTTTGAGTGCTTAACATTTGCAGATGCCAGTTTCATATCTCCCAGCATTATCAGATTTGAAGATGTGTCTCCTATTTCTCTTACCGTGGTCTTGAGTTTTGAAGATGCATTATCAAAAGGTGTTGCAGGTTACACCTTATGGTATCGAAAGGCTGAGACCACAGACTATCCTGCAGAACCAGCCTGTACTTTGATCAGACCAAACCGAAGCTTTTTGGTATCGGAGCTTACTCCAGATACGAAGTATATGTTCAAAGTTGTTTCTTTTGGTAACGGAGGAGCATTGGGAAAGTGGGAAGTTGGGATTATGACCGTCAGCGTCAAAGTAGATGTTACAAAGAACTCGGCAAAAGCAGGTTCTGTGGAAGTTCCTTGTGGAAGTCCGAAAACAAACTCCAGTGATGTTTCAAATCCATCTTCAGAGGGAGATGAATCGAACAACACTGCGTATGGGGATCAGAATAATTTGGCGGGCAGTTATTCCAGATACAAGAAAACCGAGATTCCAGACTTGGGTAAGTCATCTGATTGTGCCCGGAAAGAAATAAGCCATACCCAAAGACCAAACATTGGCACCATATTTCACAGAACGGAGGCTACTCAAACTACAGAGCTGGAAGAAATTCCGGGAGATTCTGTCGCTGTCTTGGACAAGGAACCTGTGACAGGGTCAATTAAGACAGGGTCTCAGAAAGATTCCACAGATTCGTCCGATGACAACCAGGCTTCTGATGTCCCCAAGACTGAGAATAAAGACCAATTCAAGGTTCAATTGCCCGAGGAGATGAGCATTGATATTGCCTTGAATGCACCTGTAAGAAATGAAATGGCGGTTGTGCCAGTTGAGCGCCCTGAATCTGCCCTACCTGTTACTCCCAGCAAGCCGGAACTGGGCAAAGATGGTTTAGGATGCAATGGTAGAACTAAATTGGGTAGTGGGGACCTTGAGAACTGTCCAACAAAGCTGGAGAAGGAACCACAGGTTGGCAGTTCGTCAAAGAAAAGAAGCCGAGGAAGGTGTGAAGAGATGTGTAACGGAGGTGGGTCTCTGGAGGAGGACTACGAGAATTGTGTAAAGATGATTAGAAAGTTGGAGCGTGAAGGGCATGTGGAAAAGAATTTCAGAGTGAAGTTCCTGACTTGGTATAGCCTGCATGCAACTTCGCAGGAGAGAAGGATAGTGAGTGTATTTGTTGATACCCTGAAGGATGATCTGGCTAGCCTTGCAGGGCAGCTGACTGACACTTTCTCGGACTGTGTATTGAGCAAAAGAGCGCCACCCGTACATACCGGGTTCTGCATGAAGCTTTGGCACTAAGGGTACCAATTGACATCGCATTTTTCGGCTTATAGATTCTTCTGAACCACCCATTTGATTCTCTAGATTCTTTGGATGCAATTTGAACATTCTTCATTTAACATCCCAAATCAATTTGATTTGGTTAGAGCAAGTAGCTCTGTCATTCAAACTATCCATTTGTAGAACAGTATTTTTATTTATATAATATCTTCATTTTCTCTTTAGAAAATGTTTGTGGCCTTCATTATGTACAAAACAAAACTTCCATTGGATACTGCTGAGGTGTGCAGAGTTTTAATTTGCACATAATGAACCAACCAACCATGCTGAAGTGAGTTCAACTTCGATCAGCAGGCACTGTTTGATCCTGATTGGATGATGATCAAGTGTGGTTCCTGCAGTAAGTTGGTTTTGTTTATTCTCACTGAATCACTACTCATTTCTTACTTTCTTTGTTTACTTCTTTTTTATCTCTTCCTTTTTTTTCGAGGAAGATTATATAAATTTGAGAAACTTGGTGTATACAAGATCCTCTACATCTTTTTGCAGATACGGCTCAAGGGAAGGGGAAATACCATACAGTAAACCAGAATATTGGTCTCCCACGGCAATGGACCAGATCGCCATTAAGTACCATGTGTAAGGTGGGCTATAGACTGCCACAGAAGAGCATATATAGATGGTGATGTTCTTTGATACTGTGAATGGTTGACATTGTATAATTCTCTTATTTTTACCAGAGGGCATACCCATAGTTGTCATGGGCTTGATTTTTCCAAGCACACCTGTGCTGCACTTAGGCACGTGTCGCCCCTTTGAGTGACTAAGTCGGCCTTCTTAGATAGCAACACTCTCAAGACAAGCAAGCTAGATAAAAGAAAAAAACAGAAGTACACTAGAGAACGCTTAAAAGAAGGCACTTTGTATTGCTCTCAAAGCTATACAATTTGCTTGATGGTTACAAATGAGGGCTGCTCTCCTTTATATAGACATTAACCCAAGTAATGTGTGGGTATGCTAATTGCATGTGTCATGCAACAAATGTGTCTATAGAAAAATCTGTCTTTAGAAGGATTTTCCACCTCTTGAGTGAACTAGTAGGGAATTTAATCACCTTTTTTAGTGAGGGGGAAGGGCCCCAGTCTTATTGCTATCCCTTAGGAGGTAGTCTCTAGAGCATCTCATAACCATCTCTCTCTTTGGAGGAAGTCTCGAGTTTCCCAGCTTCCATTGTAATCTAGGTTATCTCGGATATTGTTATTTAGGATGATATAGAACTTTCTAAAAAATTTCATACCCATTAATCCACTTAGCCACTAGAGAGGGTCTTTTTGAATATATGAAGGTGGTAGAAACCATGCATCCTTGCATATGTTGACTGTTCGGCATTGTATATTATTCAGTATATATCTAATGCACGCATCCTTTGTGTGCATCGCCCGTGCCTCTGTCTACTGCAAGTAACGAGTCTTACGAGAAAGTGATTGTTGTTTTACAAATCGTAGTTTAGTTTCTAAATCAACCATTTTATTTAACTTTTTAATCTGGAGCAATCCTTTTCTTGGTTCAGGTCCGGGTTTGTGGCTCGCAGCTTAACTTTCATATGAACCTGGTTCATTAGATATAAGCTTCTTATATTTACATCTAGTCACTAGTTTGGTTTGCTGATGGTCCTTAGGAGAGCTTTGACATGATGTCTGTGCCTACTTACATGTATTTTTCAAGTACAGTGGAGCCTACCTTATTCCAAGTTCCAAACCATTCATTTGGATAGGCCCAGCGTACACAGCCCGGCCCCCAAAACTCATCTCCAGAGGAATATCCTAACCCTCTGATCAGTATCATGATGGCACATCATATAAATTCTACAGATCGGAGGGTTAGGATCATCATTTGGAGATAGCTTTAGCTGCCTGACCATTTATGTTTGGGCGATCCAAATGAATGGTTTTGATCTACGGACAAGTTGGTCCACCGCTGTACTTCTTGAGAAATACGACATCATATAAAATCTCGAATTTAGGCCCTTTATGTTAGCATTTGCCATTTAGTAGAGGAAATAATAATGGAAAATGATTTGAAAACGTCCAAAAAGGATGAGATTCTTCGTAATGGGGTGGTCTTTCTCGTGTGCGTGAGAGACATTGGTCTTTCGAGTATCGGGTCATCTTCTCCGCTTGTTTCCAACTTTAGATTGTAAGGTTGGGGCAGCATATCATGGGATTTTTTGGGGCGAAATTTTTTGGTTTTTGTGTTTGGGTTTCGTTCCTTGTAATGGGGTGGGACTACTGGTCCCCAATCTTTGTATATATGCTATTATGAATATGCTGCCCGTCCTCAGTAATAATGGGAGCCGGTATTGCTACGCTCTTGTGTTTTTTATTCCCATCACCTCTTTTAATTGGAATTTCTTTGATTGGCCCGTGTTAAATATTTTCATTTCTCCGTAAATTCATTCGAACTTAAACTTCGCCCCGAAAATCTACCTCTAGTTTTTTCTGTGAAGTGCTGAGATTAGAAAGCATGTTTTTTTAGTAAGATTAATCTCAGCCTTGGAAAAATCGACTGCAGGGATCAATTCTATTAGTGATATTTACTAACATATGAAAAAGATAATAGAAGTTTGATGAAAATCAAACTCCCGTAGGGCCTATTGAAAGTTGGGAGACATATTCTGTTCCTACAAGTTTTTTTAGTGGACACTATTATCTCCTACGAGTTGGTGGCAATGTCTTTTTTCAGTAGACATTCTTATAAATTAAAGGCCCTTGTAATTAAAACTTGAACTGTGGTGGTTCATGTCTTTTTCATATGTAACTAATCAAATGAAAATGCATGGATAATTCCTACTAGTCTTTTTCCTACAATACCCTACTAAAATCCCATACCAAAATAAGGAGATTTTATATGGTGGATGTGCATGTAAGTCGGTATCAGCGGCAGTACAGACCTTGATATTTGATCCAACAGCAGCGCACTTTTTAAGATGCTGCTGCTGGACGCGGCCGTGAATATACCGACTTGCATGGCATTCATAATATAATTTCTCCCAAAATAAGTTGGTGCATGGCAATACCATGTTTTACTAGTAGTTAAGCCCAGGATTATTAAACCCAGCTGGTCAACTCATAACTCGCCCAATTTCATTAAGTAGAATTTTGCCGAGTCGAGCAATTCTGGGTCGACGAACCTCTGAGATCCCTCATCGAAAAAGGAGGAAAAGTTGTTAGGCTATCTGTGGATTCTCCCTCTCCCTGTGTAGACGTGCCTTCAGCATCCCTGGGGGTGGGTCGGGCACAGTTAGTGCTGCTGGAAAACAAAACCAGAGAGAGTTGGAAAATCACAATGGGTCGCGGCGTGACATGATGGTATCAGAGCCTTACCTCAAGCAGTATGGTGTGCCAACGACAACGTTGGGCCCTAAGAGGGTGGATTGTAAGATCCCACATCGGAAAGGAAGAGAGTTCCTGGGCTATATATGTGAACCCTCATTCTCCACATTTTTAGCATCCCTACAAGGTGGGTTGAGGCCCGGACACGATATTTAGACAATGGAGTCGGGCGTGACAGACTGTTTGAGAAAAGCAAGTTTTTTCTTCTTATTGCAGAAATTTCTATTATTTTTAGTTTTTTGTAATAAAATTGATTGACACACCGAGTCACCTAGGAGCTGCATGATTTCAAAACGTGAAGATCTGTAGCATCCACGTTTTTCAAGTACAACGAAAGTGCACCATCATACGGTGCAAACGAGTTGCACCAGATCATTGCCCTTATCTATTTTCCTATCATAACCCACTTACAAAACCATGTGCTGCTCACCTATTGATAAGTCAAATAATCATATTTTAAACATTAACATATGTGTATTTAAAAGCGACCATCCACTGAATCGCCCACAGACAGACATACACAACTTTCAAAAAACAAGTTAACAGAAGTGAATTATTATTAATGCCCAGTCTCAAAGGTCTCGCATAGTCCAAGAGAACTCATCACTAATTGACTGTATTAGTCCAAAGTTTATCACTACAAAGCCCCATTGAAAGAAACCAAATGGCAAGTGCTGTAAAGAAAGTTCCAAACCATTCATTTGGATAGGCCCAACGTACACAGCCCGGCCCCCAAAACTCATCTCCAGAGGAATATCCTAACCCTCTGATCAGTATCATGATGGCACATCATATAAATTCTACAGATCGGAGGGTTAGTATCATCATTTGGAGATAGCTTTTGCGGCCTGACCATTTATGTTTGGGCGATCCAAATGAATGGTTTTGATCTACGGACAAGTTGGTCCACCGCTGTACTTCTTGAGAAATACGACATCACATAAGATCTCGAATTTAGGCCCTTTATGTTAGCATTTGCCATTTAGTAGAGGAAATAATAATGGAAAATGATTTGAAAACGTCCAAAAAGGATGAGATTCTTTGTAATGGGGTGGTCTTTCGCGTGTGCTTGAGAGGCATTGGTCTTTCGAGTATCGGGTCATCTTCTCCGCTTGTTTCCAACTTTAGATTGTAAGGTTGGGGCAGCATATCATGGGATTTTTTGGGGCGGAATTTTTTCGTTTTTGTGTTTGGGTTTCGTTCTTTGTAATGGGGTCGGGCTACTGGCCCCCAATCTTTGTATATATGCTACTAGTAAGAAATGCACGTGCAACTAAGGTATTTTACGTGTTTTAGTATACATACGAAAGGCTTTTTTTTTTCTTCTGAAAATCATACTATATAAACTAATTCATGTGACTTAAGTACTTAACTGAAGTCACCAAAGTATATCTTAATAAGAAGAAAGAGGGAGAGAATCCTTTGGCGAAGAGAAAAGTATTAGTTTCATGGGGGAGACCATAAATTTATTACTGATCGAAAAATTAAGTTACGTTTCCGGGGCGGGTGGGGGGGGGGACGATTCCCAATATTCAATGTCCAACACTGAATAACAATAGAACTGAATTACAACAAACAAAACCTATAGAAGGGGAAAGAAAAGAAATCCCAGTACTCAATCATGAGAATGCCCAACACCGACTAACAATAGAAAGTAGAATTGAATCACAGCAAATAAAACCTGTAGAACTAATCTTTAATTCAAGCACCATCAAAGAGAAAGATCGTACAAAGAAGCTTTATTTCAATGAGATGAGAAAGTTGTGCATAGAAACAACATTATAACATATTATTATATCCGATTGCTGGTTATTTTTCCATAAAGCAAAGAGAGTGGCGTTTTCAATGCCCAGGCAGAATCCCCTCGGAAGAAGCTGCCTTCGACTTTGTAAAGGAGCTAGAGCCCTCCTTATGTGAGTTCACTAATCAACCCTACATTTTGGCATAGATTGTCAAGGATATTTGACATTTGAGTCGTGGTTCTGGTTAATCTCATTGATCATCTAAGATGTTTTGGACTTTGAACAAAGCTCTTCTGAAAGGTCTATAACACTTTGTTATTGGCAAGGCTTGAAAATGTTATTGCCAATCCTACATAAATAGAAAACAAAAGAGTTGGAAGAAGGTCAGAAATAAGGAAAAATTGAAGTTGCTCAGTCAGCTCTGTAATGGGTAACGCTCATATTATCAGCAAAAATTGAGTCTGAAGATCTTATTTTCATTTGTTCAGAATATGACACATGAACTCACTCATGGAAGAGATGGCTTCATGAAATCCTGTTACCAATGTACGATTGTACATGTAAATGTACAATTACATGTACAATAAACAGAACAATTAAACTATATAAGTTACATAGACTCTTTATCCCTGTAAAACAACAACAATAACAACAGTAAATAAATAAACAACAAGAACAAGAACCAAAAAAAGGAATGAGAACAACAATAGTCCCCACATAAGAAAACAAAGAAAATTGCTTATAAAGGGGCTTTACCAAATCAAAGCCATGGTTTTTTCTATTCTCAGCTAGACAATTTCTGTTCACAGTTTTCCTACCTTTTACTAAATTAAATCATGATGAATTTGAGGTGCTCTTAGCTTCTCTTCTCAGCTAGATAATTTATGTTCACAGCTTTCCATTGTTTTACTAAATCAAAGCCATGATTTTTTCAATGAATTTGAGGTTCTCTTTTATGTGTTTCTCAGCCAGACAATTTCTGTATCTCTCATGATGGAGGGAAAATGGAGCAATAGTCCTATATCCAAAGAACATATTTTGGTAAACTAAACAACTTGAGGCTTATTTTTGTCTTTTTAGGAAAGAATAATGAATTAATTAAATTTTCTCAACTTATGATTCAATGCATTATGAGTTGAACAGATCCTAATTACTAAATCTAGCTTAATGGCTAACCTACCCAAATTGTGGTCAAGTTTCTTCTTGCTATGTTTATATAGAACACTCAAAGAGATAAACATAGCAAGAGATATGCATAATCATGGAAAGTGATAATAATAGAAATTCTAATCACTAAATCTAGCTTAGTTGTTAATCTACCTAAATTGCCTAATTTACCACATACCAATCCAAAGGTCAAGTTTTCCATAAAATCTATGGCCAAGATCCGGTCTACTCTAATGCATTCACAAGATCATACCCCCTTGAATTAACTTCCAAGTATTGGATTAATAATGATATAAGAGACACTTATGTGACTTCATCCTCATGGTAAAAATGCCATGCCATGGGTTTACTCTAGCTGAGCACTCATTTTTCATGTTTAGAATATCATAAAAAAAGCTATTTACTTTTTATTTATTATATTGTCAGCTTATAAGAAAGAATTCCTAATTTTATTAGACACGAAAGATAACTTGAAGCAACCCTATTGAATTTTTATTTAGTGCCGCATTCAATTTATAATGATATCCCTCTAAAGAAACCATAATCATATCAACTCCCTCTAGTGAAGGGAAGAAAAAAATTTCCCTAGAAAAATTTTCCATCAGATTTTTTTTCTTGCAATCCAAACAAGGCCTTAGGGGACCATAAAGTCTTCCAGAAAATCAGAAGATAAAAATATTAAAAATACACCACATGGGCTCCATCACCTTCATGATCCAAGGGACAACAATGAGAGAATCTATGTTGATAATGAAAAAGACCCATCAGAACATATATCCTTTAAAGAGAGTAACGATTATAGGCCTAATACATCATGAAATGATTTACAGTTATGTCACAGTATAAAACAGGAAGCTATAGTAATTTTAACCTGTGGAGGGCCTATTTGTAGAAGTCCAGCACTGATTATAAACCTTTCTAGAGAGAGGAATCTTGGTCTCATACTAAAAGCAGAGAAGTCCAACGTCTATGACAAAGTTCTGTGATAATTAGAAATATCAACAATGAAGGAAATTCAGTTTACATAAGGAAGGAATAGAGATCCTGATTCTAATGAACAAAACAGAGAGGGCTGAAATGATACCCCAATTAAAGGAGTAATTGAAGGTTAGGTTGGAAATTTGAAGTTGCATTGACCTTGAAAACGATCAATTGCTACCTGGCCTTAAAGCCAATTGTCTTATTGCGAGACTAAATAAATGTATTCCTGATTGCCATACTTTTGGACATGATAGGTTGTTGGTTTGCAATAGAAATACTTCTACATTGAATTTGATTGTACCTCTTGTACTTTTTGGATTGAACAAGAGCAGGAAGAGAACTTCCAAGAGATGGCAACAGGAAACCCCCTTGGATCTGTAATTTCTTCAAGAAGGAAGAAAACTTGCCATACTTTTGGACAAGATGGATTGTTGTTTACAAAGAGCCGATGATCTGCAATACATGAGATGGATTCCCAAATACAATCAATCTTTGACATTTTTCAAACTTAACTTTTTCTGTATTTTGATACTGATAGAATAAAAGCAGTTAGTGGGTATATGCGTTTATCACCTAGAACATAAAGGTGAAGAGCCAACAGAATTCCACCAATCCCCACTTGCTATAATAGAAGTTGCTCATTCAACAACTAATATGTTTGTTGCTTCCAATAGCGTGTATTTATGTGATAACAGAAAACTTCCTCTTTGATGAATAAATTAAATAAAAAAAGAAAATAACTAAAGAGAAATAGGTTGGTGGTTCATCATTGTAATATCCATAACTCTGGTAAGCACATTCTTGGGAATATAGAAAACCACTTCTTAGAAAATATTTAAGAAAATATAATTTAAAAATAGTAAAAAAATAAAAAAACATCGTCATTATAAATGATAAAAAATGAAAATATTGTAATAGGGTTATGTCATTTTTCAAAATGTCAGAATATTTTGAAGAAGTCAGAGATATTTGTGACTACGATTATAAAATAATGAGGTAAAATCAACATTCAGATTTATTGTAAACTACATTCTCTTGGGATCAAGCATGTTGTATAAGGATGCAAATTAAATAGAAATCAAGGCCATCTCTACTGAAACCCAAATATTTGGATTTCCTTAGTCAACATGTGATATAAAACTAAACTTTCAGGATGCCACTATCTGACGTAAATAGGAGTGAAAAGAACAGAGCTCAAACCTGGAGATCGTGATCTTTATAGAGCACCTTCACTTTAGCAGCATGGGCAGGATCTACGTACCTGTCGTCCTGAAATAGACTTCACATATAAGAAAATCTTGCTCTTATTTTGCTGAAAATATGAGAGCATGAAAGAGACTAAAAAAATAGCACTTTATTTTGGTTATCATAAGCACATTCAAGAGCTTGCACTACCAACCAAGAACACTTAAAGGCTAACAAGAATAAAGGCCCACATGAGAAGCCTCTGCCACATACACCTACAACCCCTCTCAGTCATTTTTTGGGCCAAATTTTAAATAAAAAATACTTTGAAAAGGACGCATCGCAAAAAGAAATTCAAAAAACACAGAGATACTATCTTGCAGGAAAACCTAGCACAGCCTTTGATCGACTCCAACAATTATTAAGGTTCCACAGAGCCCCTTGAGAAACATTAAAGGCAAAAGGATTGCCCCAATTGTTATTCAAAACCAATTTCCATACTTTTGGACATGATGGGTTGCTGGTTTGCAATAGAAATACGTCTGCACTGAATTTGATAGTACTTTCTATACTTTATGAATTTAAGGTGAGGGTGATTCCTGTACTTTATGAATTGAACAAGAGTAGGAAGAGAACTTCCAACATATGGCAAAAGCAAAGAACCCCTTTGGACCTGTAATTACTACAAGAAGGAAGAAAACTATGGAACATGAAATAAGACCAAAGACGTGAAGTGGCATTATCTGTTGAATGCAAGCATGGACTTAATAAGTCATAATGTGTTGCATGAAAAAATTTATACGCAAAAAATTCAGAAAGAACTATTTCTATCTTCTCATATTATCATCTTCCACTTTAGTTTCCATATAAAAAACTCAAGGCATGTTTGGCTACACTGGAAGTCCTTCCAGAAATTTCTTCCCATGAAAATCAAATGCTGCAAGGTTTTGTAACCCATTTATTTAGGTAAAAGTTTTTCCAGTTAAAAATTCTTCATAAAAAAACCTCGAAAACCCAACCCGTTGTAGCTGTTTATTTTTTCAGGAAATTTTTCACTAAAAAGGCTTTTCGAGGGAGTATATTTTTCCGTTAAGCAAACATGACGTGGGTATCAAAATATCCCAAAAACTCGCCTCGAGTTGGGACTGTAAAATTAGGGATTTCAACTAATCTTTGTTGATCACAATCAATCCCAAAAGTGTGTTGCTTATATAGAGCACTTAGGGAATAAACATAGAATGAAATCTTGATAATTATGAAAGAAAACAATTCTAATCCAACCCACTTTCCTAATCCATCTAGGTTACCTCCTCTTACCTAATTGCATAATCTACCACAAAGGAAATCTAGTTACAATACAACAAGTTCACAGAGAAAGAACATACCCTTTCTTTTCTTTAAATTGATGTTCTTCCACACTTGAATGATAGCTTAATATTTCGCATAGCACAAGTTTGGTTGAAATCCCTGTTCAGGATATAGATGTCTTCATCAATTAATATTTTTGGGTGCTGAAAGGATCCAGGAAGAAACCCTAAGAAGCTAAATGAAAGAAAGAGCAGGAGATTAGAGCGAGCCGAAGCATCGGAAAGGAGATCGAAGACTTATCGAGAGGATATGTGGCTTTGGTGGAGACGAAACTTGTCTCTTCGTTTGAGAGAAGAAAGCACACGCGGGCATTGCGCTATGATACGTGTCCCCGATGAAGAGAAAAGTTGCGAAGGTTTTTTTTTTTTGGGCGTATTCTCAGGGGTAAGGCAGAACTGGAAATGACAGAAATCCCAAAATGAATAAGGACACAAGAGGGAACCTAATGACAAGCAAACTGGGATTCGAATGGTATTTTCACAAAAGAAGCAGACTAACTTTGTGGGATTTTCCCTTTTAGTAGTAAAGGATTATGAATGTATATCTCAATTTTCAAAAAAGAAAGGATCAATTTCCAATGGGGGACAAAAATTAGGTGGAATTATCAAGAGGACCCATGCTTTTCAGAAATTATCAATGAGGGACAAAAGAGATCTTGTCATTAAAAGCTGGACGAAAATGCCATTTTCTTAAGCAACACGTTTTGCTTTTCCACTTTTCCCTCCTCTCTTCTTTCCCTCTTTTTTTTTACTTTTTTATTTTCAACTTTTTTTTTTTTTACCTTACCAGTCATCTTCTTCATCATTTAGCCACCATCGGAGGCGGGAAAACTCGAAAATTTGAAACATGAGTTCATTCCCATCTATCTCTCAATATCTAGGTTTTGTTTTTCATTTGGTTTTAGGGTCTTGCATTTCTCCTTCTCTCTTTCAATGGAGGATGAGGAAAACGAATCGTACGGTAGAAATAAAAAAAAAACGTGAAAATGAATGAGTGAAAAAAAACAGGAAATAAAAACGTATTCATAAGGGACTTGATAAACCCATTCGGAATTTGGTAACCCCATTTTGATACTGGATAACCCCAACCCCAGAGACTTGAAAACCCCCTTCCAAAACTCCAGTACCCTTGGGCAATTTTAAGGGACTTGATAAGCCCATTCGTAAATTGGTAACCCCATTTTGATACTAGATAACCCCAATCCCAAATAGTTGAAAACCCCCTTCCAAAACTCTAGTACCCTCGGCCAATTTTCAGGGACTTGATAAGCCCATTCGGAAATTGGTAACCCCATTTTGATACTTGATAACCCCAATCCTAGAGACTTGAAAACCCCCTTCCAAAACTCCAGTACCCTCAGCCAATTGTCAAAGGCTTGATAAGCCCATTCAGAAATTAGTAACCCCATTTTTTATACTAGATAACCCCAATCCCAGAGACTTGAAAACCCCCTTCCAAAACTCTAGTACCCTTGGCCAATTTTTAGGGACTTGATCACCCCATTCGGAAATTGGTGACCCCATTTTTTATACTAGATAACCCCAATCCTAAAGACTTGAAAACCCTCTTCCAAAACTCCAGTACCCTCGGCCAATTTTCAAGAACTTGATAAGCCCATTCGAAAATTGGTAACCCTACTTTTGAGAGTTACTAACCCCCTTCCAGAGAGCTGATAAACCCCTTCTGCTACAAAACCCTCTGCCTATAGCAACTCTTCTAATGGCATTATAATTCTGCTCATGATAGAAATAACAAAAGAAATGGATGTTGTTTTCATTAAATGTGCTTCATGTATTACATCCCAATTTCTGTATTACAAAAAAAAAATTTAAGTAAATCAAAAAATGTGTAGCCATCCATTCATGTATTACATCAACTTTTTCTTATACAACCACTTGTCTTCCAAAAAAGTGAGTGAAGCCATCCATGCATTATCTCCAGAACTCACCCTAAAAACCAAATCGCTTAAACCCTAAACAAGATAAATCAGAAACAGATGAATGAAAAATAGTGCAAAACCCTAAAAAAGAAAAACAAAAACAAAACCTAAATACAAAGAGATAGATGGTAAGAACTCAACATTCAAGTTTTCAAGATTTCCAGCAACAATGGTGGCTGAACAAGGAGGAAGATGACTAGTAGGGTAAAAAATCAAAAAGGTTATAATGGAAAAGTAAAAGAAGAGGGAAGAAGGAGAAAACAAGGTCAAAACGTGTTGTAAATGCCAGAGGGTATTTTCGTCCAGCTTTCACTGACAAGACCTCTTTTGTCCCCCATTGATAATTTTTGAAAAGCATGGGTCTGTTGATAATTTTGCCTAATGTTTGTCCCCCATTGGTAATTGGTCCAAAAAGAAAAAGAAAAAGGGATGAGATTCTGGGTTGCCATTCCCTACTGGTGTCCTGCTAGCCGTCCTCAATAATAATGGGAGCCGGTATTGCTACCCTCTTGTGTTTTTTATTCCCATCACCTCTTTTAATTGGAATTTCTTTGATTGGCCCGTGTTAAATATTTTCATTGCTCCGTAAATTCATTCCAACTTAAACTTCGCCCAGAAAATCTACCTCTAGTTTTTTCTGTGAAGTGCTGAGATTAGAAAGCATGTTTTTTTAGTAAGATTAATCTCAGCCTTGGCAAAATCGATGGCAGGGATCAATTCTATTAGTGATATTTGCTAACGTATGAAAAAGATCATAGAAGTTTGATGAAAATCAAACTCTCGTTGCCCATCAAAAAATAAATAAAAATAAAAATCAAACTCCCGTAGGGCCTATTGAAAGTTAGGAGAAACATTCTGTTCCTACAAGTTTTTTTAGTAGACACTATTCTCTCCTACAAATTGGTGGCAATATGTCTTTTTCAGTAGACATTCTTATAAATTAAAGGCCCTTGTAATTTAAATTTGAACTGTGGTGGTTCAAGTCTTTTTCACATGTAACCAAACAAATGGAATGCATGAAAAATTCCTACTAGTTTTTTTCCTACAATACCCTACTAAAATCCCATACCAAAATAAGGAGATTTTATGTGGTGGATGCTCCTGAAGTCGGTATTGGCAGTACGGCCCTTGATATTTGATCCAACAGCTGAGCACATTTTAAGATGCTGCTGCAAGGGCAGTACTTCTGTCATACCGTGAATATACCGACTTACACCCGCATTCATCATATAATTTCTCCCAAAGTAAGTTGGTGGCAGTACCATGTTTTACTAGCAGTTAAACCCAGGATTAGCAAACCCATAACTCGTCCAATTTCATTAAGTGGAATTTTGCTGAGTCGAGCAATTCCCGGTTAGACGCGTCTTCAGCATCCCTCGGGGCGGGTCAAGCATAGTTAGTGCTGCTGGAAAACAAAACCAGGGACGGTGGGAAAACCACAATGGGGTTGAGGCACGAAAGAATGGTACCAGAGCCTTACCTCCAGCAGTCATGTTTTAAATTTCGACCGAAATCCGAAATTTTGGTGGGGATCGAAACTGAAATTTCATTTTTCTCCATTTACCGAATTTCAGACCAAAATTTCGGTAATTTTGGATTTCGGTGTAATTTCAGTCCAAAATTTTGATTAAATGCCATTATTATTATTTTTTAAAAAGTGTTACATTTCGGCCGAAATTTCAAACCAAATTACCAAATTTCGGTTTTCGGTGGGGTCTTACCGAAACCAAAATTTTAAACCATGCCCGTAGATAGTGTGCCGGCGACGATACTGGCCCTAAGAGGGGTGGATTGTGAGATCCCACATCAGAAAGAAAGAGAGTTCTTAGGCTATATATGTGAACCCTCATTCTCCCTATGCAGACGTATTTTTAGCATCTCTATAAGGTGAGTTGAGACCCAGACAATATTTACACAGTGGAGTCGGGGCTTGACATAGACAGTTTGAGAAAAGCAAGTTTTTTCTTCTTATTACAGAAATTTCTATTGTTTTTAGTTTTTTTGTAATAAAATTGATTGACACACCGAGTCACCTAGGAGCTGCATGATTTCAAAACGCGAAGATAGGTAGCATCCACGTTTCAAATAGAACAAAAGTGCACCATCATAGAGTTGCACCGGATCATTCCCCTTTATCTATTTTCCTATCATAACCCGCTTACAAAACAATGTGCTGCTCATGTATTGATAAGTCAAATAATCATATTTAAACATTAATATATGTGTATGTAAAAGCTAACCATCCACTGAATCACCCACAGACAAGACATACACAACGAATAAAAAAAAGGTAACAGAAGTGAATTATTGTTAACGCTCAGTCTCAAAGGTCTCTCATAGTCCAAGAGAACTCATGACTAATTGACTGTTATTATTCCAGAGTTGATCACTACAAAGCCCCATTGAAAGAGAAAAAAACAAAAAACCAAATAGCAAGTGCAGTAAAGAAAGCGAGAGAGAGAGAGAGAGAGAGAGTCTAGATGGGTTTTTGAATGAGGAAAGCCATACACTGAACCTGTTGTTTGTTGTCAAAAGCCAAACAACGAATGTAAGCATTTGGGTAAGTCTTTTTGCATTCGTTCATCTCATTCAGAACTTGGCTCGAATCTACGCATCCGAACATGGGCAGCTTCCAAAGCGTCCAATACCTCCCATCATAGTAACCAGGCATTTGGCTATTGGTTCGATAAACGTGTCCAATCTTCAAAATAAGAAAAATCAATTGATGAAAAATGGGAATTGACTAATGATATTGGCTCAACCAGGTTTTGATAATTGCACAAACTCATATTGTCTTTTTATGATTTAAAATTTTAAATTGCTGTCAAATGTTATTAGAGTTCCCAAAAAACTCTCTAACAGGCCATTAAAAAAGAAAAGAAGTGTGTGCAATTATTAAAACAGGGTAGTGCTAATATTAGTAGCCATGGGAATTTCATATTTTGTCGAAAATTATGACATGGGTGTTCTTGGGTGTGACCGCAATCGTTATTCTCTATATGGGAAAACGAAAATCAAATTGAAAATTACTTGATTTTCTGGTAATTCATGATATGGATCTTAGACCACAATCGTTATTTTCTATATGGGAAAACGTAAAACAAATTGAAAATTACTTGATTTTTCTGGTAATTTATGAGATGGATTTTCTGGTAATTTTCTACTGAGCAAAAACATACCGCATCGAATTCCAGACAGGGGATCCAGCCCTTTAAAATCATGTAATCGATCGCCTTTGCTACTGAATCATCAGAGAGAGGTGGCAAGTAAGAGAGCGTCTCAAACTTCTTATTGTTGATGGGATTCCACGTCTATGATGCACAAACAGAAAGAAAAAATGGTTAGGGTGTTATTATGAGTTTTTATATAGAGAAACTGCATATTATGGAAACACATAGATCGTAGGGTTGGGATCATCCTACAGAAATGATTTTTAGGGAACAACTTATTTACATCATGGCCCATTAGATGGACGGTTTGGATCACTATACTATGGTTTGGATGATGGTTTTGAATGATGCATACCTTCATGCAGTGCGTTTTGGAGCCATTCGAGACGGTTTTCCGGGTCCACCCAATAGACTCCTTGGCCGGAAACAGATTTGAGGAGGTGGGTTTCAGGCCGAGGTAGCCGGATCCGGTGACGGAAGTGGGGAGGATTCCGGCAGACATGATTCTACTAGTGGGTTTGTTTTGGAGAGAGAGAGAGAGAGATGGGTTTTGAAGGACAGAGAGAAATGGTTAGAGAAAGGGACAAAGGCTGACGGTAGCAGTGATGTTGGGCTTTAAGGGGGGTTTCAGTTTTGAGGGTGATGAGAGACGGTGGGTACGAGGTGGTTTTTGCTTTGATTTTATCGCCACCTTTTTTTTTTAAGGGAAATGTTATCAGCACTACTGTATTTTGATGAGAGCACTCCTCACTTTATCAAAAGTATGGTATGGCCCGCACCATAGGATGATCCAAACCGTCCTTTAGATGGGCCATGACCTAAATAAGATGGGCCCCAAAAATCGTTTCCATAAGTTGATCCTAACCTTCCGATCTGTAGAGGGATCAACCCTCTAACTTTCAGATCGGAGGGCTAGGATCAACCTATGGAAATGATTTTTGGGGTCCAGCCTATTTAGGCTATGGCCCATCTAATGGACAGTTTGGATCATCTATGGTGCGGGCCATACCATACTTTTAATAAAATAAGGAGTGCCGTCATCAAAATACAGTAGTGCTGATAAAATTTCCCTTTTTTTTAATAGAAAATGGGAATCTATACAAGCACAACTGCACAAGCAAGGATAAATGATTGAATATTAACCGTTGATTTACGTTCTTTGTTACTGATCTCACTGAGGTTAAAATGTCTGGAACATAGGAGAGTAGTGGTTACAACTTACAAGCACATTGAATCATTTCATCATTTGGCCAAAGATTGAGAATAGTAGCAATCAGATTCAAATTGCTTTATCAAAAGTTATGGGTAACAATCCAACAAAAAGACCATTGATCGGATTGTACTTGAGGCCTCATCATCCGTGCAAATTTTTGGGCTATCCAAGAGGTGGATACGACTATTGCATTGGATGCTAGGGATGGTTCATGGACCAATGTTTGCTGTATATTTTATACATTAGATTGATCTTCTTAATTGTGTTAGAATTGGATCCTACAACTCAGGGTTGCCATTGGGCACCCAAAGCAATACCAATGGGTTATAGGTTGGCACTTTGCACCATGCAAATGGACCACGGGCTGGAACTATTAGGCTTTAGGAGGCAAATTACTTGGTTCAAAACTTGTTTTAGATGTCTAAAGGTGTTTCTTTCCATTGCTATTCGTTTTCTTTCCATGGAAAATTTTTAGTGAAAAACTTTTTCCATGGCAAAATTTGACTGGATCAATGGATTTTTGTCACACCTCATGCATTGCCCAGGTGAGGCCCATCATTTTACACCATAACATGAGTGGGGACCATTTACACTCAAAACCCATGCATTAGTGGGGGCCCACCATTTTACCTCATGTTTTGATGGGGTGGAGCCATTATTTTACACCCATACATAGCATGGGCCAAGAAAGCTAGTAGAAATAAATAAAAATAAATAACGGGTTTTTACATGTAAACCCTGAATATCGCCTTTTGTATTATTTGATGCCCTTCTAATTGATGGTAGGGGGATGTCGAGCTCATTAGATTAAGACCATAAGTACAACTGCAAACACACATAATAAGCAAAGGCTAATGAAATTGGCACTACCATGTTTCAATACTTTTTTGATGGGTATGTTTTAATACTAGAACAGCTGCCAAAGGTTATTATAGTTCCCAAAAAGCTCAGGAGCTAAAACAGAAAAGACAAGCTGAGCTTGTGTAATTATTAAAACATGGTAGTGTCAATATCAGTAGCTTAAGCTAAATACTATCCATAAGAGCCAATAATATGTATGCACTAACGGGGTTAGAGTAGCTTAATTGACTTCGTAATTGTGTTAGAGACAGCACAGAACATAAAACTCAAGAAAAAAAAAAGAGTGCAGTGGCCTTAGTATTGACGCCCTTATGATCTTTCCCTTTTGGTGTGAGCCGTTTGATTGAAACAACTTAACTTTGGTAGCTACAACACATTGTATTCCTTTACCCAAAATGAATTTCTTAATCAATAAATAGGATGATCGAACTCTAGTGGCATTTTGGCTGTGCTAACAAGAAGAATGGAAACCTTACAAAGGAGAGAGAAGTCTCTAGGTAGATTCCATCGGAGGCCTATGATTAGGTACTTGGATGGAGTTGCATTTAATATAATATCAAGAACAAAGATCAGAGGCAGAAAGCTACTGGGAATATGGAAAAAATATAAAAATAAAATCCAACCCGTTGTTTTTCAAGAGTGTGGAACTGCATGAAAATAATGAAGTAGCCACAAAACTAGATTAAGAAATGAGAAATGATCAACTGTTTGGTGAACGCCGCCATAGTATAAAATGGAATGATGGAAGATGGGCTCCAATTGCTTTGGCTCTTCTAAGATGGTGAGATCAATGGTGCGGTAGGGGGGCATACTTCCACCGCCATGGGCCATGGATTCTAAACATAAAAAAAACATCGATATAGGAACTTAACACCCAATTATTCCCCTTAAGAAACGTGTTCAGATTGAATTAAAAGAAACATGAACAAGTTGAGTCTTCAATATAACATATAAGAATGCATAAGGGGCCCATTCTTCAAATTACAAAAAGCATAGATACTGATGTTTAACTAGGCAAGCAGAAAAAGGGGACTAATTCAGTGTACTCTATATCGTTCATCTCTAATCTCTATAGAAAGAAGAGAAAGACCAGTTCGTATCAGCCATTGCGCGCCGACTTGAAATGATTGTCATCAATTGTTGAATAGATATTGCCCATGTCAATGTGGTAATTAATTGACTCCCTGGAACATTCATCCACAGATTATTATGCATGAGTAAATGCATAAATGAAAATAGGTCGTTTGAGAGAGAGAGAGAGAGAGTTACATGACTTTGTTTATTGGGACGCCCAGTTGCTGAGCAACGTCATTCACATGTAATCCACATTCATCAGCACTGAAACAGAGAGCACACACAACACAAGATTCACAAGTCGCAAAACCCAACACAATTAAACGAACTCTTCAGAATGCCACAACAACAATCCTGATATTATTATTGCATGAGGGTGTATCTAAAACATATGCATATATTATACAAATATGTACATAGAAGTCTATACATGTGCACACAAGTTGATTCACATCTTTGCATCTAAAGTGTGCCCACTGAGAAATAGTTGAGATGAGAAATAAAAAATACAAATAAACTTTTCCCCCTGATCTGGTGCACTGTGGAAAACTTCTAGGGATGCATTATGACCGGTGGCTCAATGTGGCATGCTCCATACTTGTTTTTTTTTTTTTTTTTTGAATGGCTATGATCCACACTTGTTATGTTTAAAGATGTAATTAGACGACTGAATGCAACCTCTCTGTTCGTATAGTTTTCTATTCATTTAACAAAAGTATATAGAGTTAAGCAAATAAGACCTATCAATGTCAGTCACTCTAACCAATACCAATTCACATGAGCTAATTATTTCAAAGAAAGCTGAAAATTTAAGCATTTATATTCCATTGCTTCTTTTCAATTTATCAAAGAAAAAGCATCTAAATGATTGGAGGTCAGTAGTGAAGTGCTGTTGAAACAAGTGGGCTCCCATTGATAGAAGTAGGGACCCAGGGAAATGATAATGGATTTCCCATATTTTGACATAGGGACATCCCATCACTTGCATCATTGGGAACAGCCAACGTACCCATTGGAAAACAACAGCGGTTACCGATGCAGTCTTCATAATTGATCGGGTACAGAATAGTTATGGATAACTCACAGGGCTTTAGGTTGAAGGAAGGTTTCCAAGATCAGTTGGTCAAAGTCACTTGACTTCTCCACGCTCACATTTGTAGCAAACTAGGAAAAGAAACAGAAACAGGAAGAGACATCATTCAACTGCTTGTATGTTATTGAACATTAAAGCATCTGGGAAAAAATAAATTTCAAAATTTGACTCTTACTTGATTGGAAACAGCAGATTGAAAGCCCGTTGAACCATTCTGATAAGGGCTGGTCATTGCAGAATTTATCTGGGGCTGAGCTGTGCTTCCACCCTGCGCCTTTTATCATTTTGAGTGCACAATTCATCCCAAAAAGGAACATGCACAGCACACACATGCATATGTATATTTGCATAGTACAGAGATGAGACCACTAATGGCAACAATACCTGTAATTTTTTGTTGTACAGATGTACATGTATGCATTCAATGAAGTGGTACGCAATTTCATCGAAATCTGTCACAGGCCTGAAAAATCAGATGTTAGTATAGGCTTTTGAGGGATTGACGTCTATGAACTGTGATAAAAACTAGCATCACAAAGAACGGACACCTAATATACAGCAAATAGCAGTTCAAAGCAATCTTTAAGGAAGACAGGTAGATATAGCTATTGTTTTTAAAATCTTATGATTTACGATTCAAATCAAATCTTGTGGATTTTGATTTGAGTCGGATTATTAGAGTTAAATTTATATGAATCTTATTATTTTTCATTAAATTTCACATTCGATTGTAAATAATAAGATTCATGAAATTGATACTAATTAAGTTTTGCATAAAAAAAATAAGACTTTTATTAGAAATACCTCTGTTTCCTCCTGTGTAAGAAGAGGCAATCCAATCGAGAAGGAAGAAGAGGAGTTCAAACAAATCGACCCAATTTAAACCCATAGGAATGATGTGATCCAGCCATCATTTTTATTTTTATTTTTATTTTGAACATAAACCGGCCATCATTTTAGCCATTAGATTTATTTTATTTATGGGATTATCAGACATGTGTTGTTTCTATTTTAGATAATTTTTTTGATTTATTAGCACTTTTTTTTAACCTAAATGTAGAGGATGTCCACATCAGCCTATGTCCCGTCTAACCGCGTTTCCCATGGCCTACTTATCCTTTTAAACCCATCTTTTATAGCCTTTTAGCCCAGACAATCTTATTATTTTTCATTAAATTTCACATTCGATTGTAAATAATAAGATTCATGTGATTGATACTAATTAAGTCTTGCATAAAAAAACAGGGCTTTTATTAGAAATACCTCCTTTTCCTCCTGCGTAAGAAGAGGAAATCCAATCGAGAAGGAAGAAGAGGAGTTCAAACAAATCGACCCAATTTAAACCCATAGGAATGATGTGATCCAGCCATCATTTTTTTTTTTAAAACATAAACAGGCCATCATTTTAGCCATTACATTTATTTTATTTATGGGATTATCGGACATGTGCTATTTTTATTTGATTTATTAGCACTTTTTTAACCTAAATGTAGAGGATGTCCACATCAGCCTATGTCCCGCCTAACCACGTTTCCCATGGCCTACTTATCCTTTTAAACCCATCTGTTATAGCCTTTTAGCCCAGACCCCATTATTTATTATTTTCTATTGGCAAAACACCTAAAATCCACTTTAAGCTCTTTTAATGCCCTTTCTTTTAACCTATTGATCAGGCATGAGAGGCCCACAACTTAAACAACTAAGCCCTTCATATAAATATCCATGAACCATCACCAAAACCTCAATCTTGGAAAAAATGTGAAAGAAAAACAACCTTCATTTCCTCCCATCTCTCTCTAATCTATTCCCCCCTTCTTTCTCGTCTCTCCTCCCATCACTATATCTTTCCCTCTTTCTCCCTTCTTCCCTTCCTCCTCACCTATCTCCACCCACCTCACCATCTTCCTCCCTTCCTACATTATTTTCTCACATTCCCCACTTTGTTCTCTCTTTCTTTATAGTTACATTTCTTTTCTCTCTTCCTTTTCTCTCTTTCCTTTTTGTTTTTACCTCCCCCCTCCCCCAGTTGGGTGCATAAACCTCCCCCTTGGTTGGAATTATTAACCACTTCCTTTATGCCCCTTTCTTTCCACTTTTACTCTTCCAAGCTATGAAGATTGCTAATGAAATTAGGTTCGAAAAAAAAATTGCCAAGCAGATGTTGAACTGCCAGCTTTTGAATTCTCCGTGCATGGAAGCCCAGATCTGCAAATCATAGTAAATTTTGACAGATTTGGCCTTCCATAGTTATCTCTTCTCTTTTGTGACTGATTCTCTTCACTGAAGATCAGACAGAACACATATTCAAGAATCACTCAGTAGCAGAAATCTGCTATCAGTGTTGATTGCTAGAAGACTTTGATCTCTACTCCAATGGCAGTTCGTGAATGGATGGAATTTCATCCATGTCAGTTCAGGGTTGCAAGAAACTGATTCA
The DNA here is from genome assembly GCF_043159265.1 of Tasmannia lanceolata. Classification (NCBI taxonomy): domain Eukaryota; kingdom Viridiplantae; phylum Streptophyta; class Magnoliopsida; order Canellales; family Winteraceae; genus Tasmannia; species Tasmannia lanceolata. The sequence continues at coordinate 11,970,532 of NW_027518683.1, forward strand.
ACCATGAGTTTCTAAATATCCATTGGTTGTTAAATGCTTTGGCAATAGTCCGAATTTGTGTTTTATCAACATATAGTTCAGATCACTTCACGTTTCTGCCGATTCTTATCAAAGTCACTCTTAAGCTGATGATTTTCTTGCTATAATTAAAGAAGAAGCAGATTCATTCATTTGACCGAGTTTAATGCAGAAAGAAGTTACAGATTGGTGCTTTATGACTGTTCGTGTAATGCTGTTGGTCAATTTTTTCTCTCTCAATGACTGCTCAGGAATACATTGGATCTATGTAGAACTGTTTTAGATTAGTCACCTATGGTTCTTTCAATTCAAAGAAGATTCATTTCAACAAGGAGTTAGCAGGGATTATATTTGGCGCAAAGAAACTGGAGTATCCCTTTGGAAAACTCACGGTGTGCACCCAAAGCTCCTTAGAGCACCCTACGAACCTCAAGTTGATTACCCATTGTGCCTCACACGCACAAGCGAGTCCTCATGCAGCCCTTCAGCAAGCCACCAAGGTTCCAACACAGCCTGCTGGGCCTAAGGGGACTTAGCATGTCACGGGGGCAACTTCCTAAAGGATTGGGCCAACCAACCCCCGGAGACAAGAGTGCCCATCAAAAGTGCTCTGGTGACATACTTTTGAAGATGCAATGAGAAGACATTACATGTTATAATCCAACCAAACAGTACATAAACTTTTTTGGATTATTCACGGCATTACAATTTTATAGATAAATACCATTCAAAAAAATTATAGTTAAATGAGTTATTCTTGCAACCAAATAAAATGCAATTCAAATGATACAGCCATATTCATAGTTTCAATGAAAACCCAATGATAAATTATAAGAATAAAGTGCTTTCTGCACTCAGTACCAATGATATATATTCAAGAACATGGTATCATTTGAAATTTCTAATGAAAAATCAAACCCCCACCACAACTCAAGAGCAAACTTTAGACATCAAATACATAACCGAGTCTTATTTGAATGACACTTGAAAACATAACTATACCAAATCTCATCTGAAAAATAATTACCTCCTACCAGTCAAAAGAGCAAGCTGTTTTTTATGGTGAAAAAATTCAATATAAAAGAGAAAACAGTGGAGACCCCAAGACAGAGATGGTCACTACAAGGAAAGTACAAATAACAAAGAGAAACAAAGCTATAAGAAAGAGAGACAGAACTATATGAAAATCATAAATCTGAAGACTCCCTGACGACCCCCTCTCCAGGTAGCCTATCGAAAGTGCAAGCTGTTAACAAGATTCAACAATCTATAAGAGACCCAAACAGTAAAGAAGATTCTACCCATTCCGCAAAAGCAGATCAAGTGAAGATAAAAGATACCAAGTCTTTATCTTAAGATGCTCCATTTTATGAACGACAAAACTGCTATAAAATAATAATCACAACTTAATTGAAGCATTAAAATTACTAATATAGAAAAAAAAAAATGGAGCAATAGAAAACCTCAAAGCAGACAAGGAAAAAAAGAAACATGTAACTAGAACAATGCAGACTTAAAACCTTAACATACTTTATGGAATCAGTGACCCACAGAAACAAAACTGATTTATACATGCCATTAAAAAAAGGTACATTTAAACACATACCGAACAGAAAAGGCAGCAACATGCTTTTTGCCTTGAAAAGATTTCAAGTGACCATTGACTCGAACATACATCCCATTCCTGGCAGCAGGCAAGGCAACAATAAATGCATAAGCCTTCCTATGTTGTACAAGGGAATGTTATTTTGATCAAATCATGTAGATAATCACAATACGAAAATGTACTTCAAGGATCAACACTCATAAATTTGACGAATAACAAAGGGAAAATCACACGCAAATACCCAAACCAATAGAAAAAGGGATAGAGATCACAAACTTACTGAATAACAGCCACTTCATTTGACTCCGCAGAATCATTCATCCTGAAAATCCATCCAAATCATCATTCAGTTTCAATTTTGGGGCCAAAATAATACGAGAAGAAAATAAATTGCAATAAAAAAAGAAAATCCAAATAAAATGGAAAACCCACCATCTATGAACTTCAATCCATCCGGTCCCATCATCGAGATTAAATGAGACATCCGTAACCTTTTCCATTTTATTCATCACCATTCCAAGTAGCGAAACCTAAAAACAAAGAAAATCCCCAAATCACAACTTTCAAAGTGAAAAATAAAGCAAAAATACAAAGAATCGGATTAGGGTTTTGAGAAACCGTACATTGTTGACCTCAATCCCATCAATTACAAATGATTTTTCCTCGCCCGATTGATATGCTTCGCTGATTTGCTTCACCGTGAGAGGAAGCAAGCTCTGATTACTGCGACTCTGTAATCCAAAGAAGATAAGATTTGAAACTAAAAAAGAAGAAGAGAATTTAAGAAGGATTCTGAAATGAGAAAGGTCTCTTACTTTGGCTGAAGAAAAACCAACATCGCCGTTTTGAGTTGCCTGAGAAGGCATGAATCCACCTCCTGAGAAGAGAGAGGCGCCATCGAACTGGCTCGCAAACATATCTGAGAAAGCTTCGAGGTGTATAAAAAAACCCTAGATCGCCAAAAAAAAAAGGGGGAAATGGAAGAGGAGAAATGAAATGCTAAATCTGGCGCCAACTGATTGGTTTTATAGAAAAGTGAGAGGGTTTCCCGCCATCTCGTTTTTCATCTTTTCCATTTACCCGTTTTTATTTTTTTTAAGAATCTTTTTTATAATGAAAACAGAAAGGAAAGAGAAGGTGAGCAAGTGCAATGCACAATCTCAGCCTGTCTTTTCTTTTAATTGCCTTGGAAGAGCTTTTTGGGAACTGTAATAACCTTTGACGGGTGTTTAAATGATAAAAGACAAGATTATCAAAACATGGCCTAAAATGGTCAATTTCAAAAAGTCTAATACAAGGCTAATAAATTTAGGCAACTGATATTGGCACTACCGTGTTTTAATAGTTGCACAACTCAGCTTGTCTTTTCTTATTTAATTGGCTCAGGGGAATGTAGATGTAATGACCTCTATAGCGGTTTAAATAGTAAAAGAAAAGACGAGTAAGTGCAACTATCAAAACACGGTAGTATGAATATCAGTAGCCTAAATTTATTGGGCCGAGCGTAAATAGGTTGTGCCCCGAATGTTTTTGCATGGCACATAATGGGGTGCTGCCCTTGATATTTGATCCAACTAAGTTTGTACCTCATTACACCCAAATATCTTGAGTGATCCTAACCCTCCAATCTTAGAGGTTCCCTTCAAAATTGGAGATTTATATTGTACCGTCCCTTTAAATTTGTAGATGTTATTCAAGATATGGTCATTTACATCATGGCCCAACAAATGAAAGGTTTGGGTGGAGATGGTGGGATCCACCCCATCAAAATATGATGGGAAAATATGACACATTGCTTTTCAGTGCTCCGGACGAGTCTAAACTGTTGAATATGAAGGCAATCTTAAGGTGTTATGAGCTAATCTCTGGTCAGCGCTCAAACTTTTTTAAATCGAGCTTTTTTGCCCTTAATACCTTGGAGGAAGAGGCTCGAAAGTTAGTGGATATTCTGGGGTGTAATCTTGATGCCCTTCCCTCTTCTTATCTGGGCCTTCCTTTGGGAGTGGGTAGACCTATTAAAGCTATGTGGGATCCTGTTGTTAATCGTTTTGAGAAGAGATTAGACTCGTGGAAACGAAACTTGGTTTCTAAAGGGAGTAAATTAACTCTAATTAAATCTGTATTAGCCAATATGCCGGTGTACTTCTTATCCCTTTTCCACTGTCTTGCTCACGTAGTGCAAGGATGGAGAAAATTCAACGAAGATTCCTTTGGGGGGTACAAATTCTAAGTCTGGAGTTCCTTTGGTAAAATGGGAAAAGGTGTGTACACTTTTAAGAAACGGAGGTTTGGGAATAAAAAGGATAAAAGATTTCAATATTACTTTGATGAGTAAATGGTTGTGGAGATTCGGAGAAGAAGAGCACTCCCTTTGGGCTAGAGTTGTTAGTAGTAAGTACGGCACATCAGTGGGGCAGGTGGGAATCTTCGGATTGTTATTCGGCAAAAGGTTTAACAGTTTGGAGAAATATTCTTAAATTATCTCATATGTTCCGCAAGGGGTGTCACTTTAAGGTTTATAAGAGGGATAGAATTAGATTCTTGCTGGACGCATGGTGTTCCGAAGAGCCCCTAAAAGACATTTTTCCTGACTTATTTATGGTGGCTGCTTCTAAAGAGGTTTTCGTTGCGGATTGTTTTGAAAGGTTGGAAAACAAGGTCATTTGGTGTCCAAAATTCAGAAGGAACTTTTTCGACAGGGAGTTATCTTCCCTTTCAAATTTTTTCTCTTTGATTGAAGGACCTTATATCAAAAGAGTAGGATCAGATAAGAGAATCTGGATTCACAGTAAATCTGGAGTGTTTTCTGTAAAATCTTGCTATTCAAGTAGGATGGCCGGAGCTCCGGACGAATTAGTTGCAAAGGTGTGGACTGTTTCCTGCCCTCCAAGGGTGGCTTTTTTTGGTTGGGCTGTTAGCCGCGGGAGAATTCAAACTATGGATTTTTTGCGAAGGAAAGGAATGATGTTGGTGAATCATTGCCCCCTATGTCTTCAGGATGGGGAATCGACTGATCATCTTTTCATTCATTGTAAGTTCGCAAGGGTGATTTGGGGTCTGTTGTTGTCTAGATTTGGTTTTCTTTGGGTTATCCCAAATACTATTCTGCAGATTCTTCAATGTTGGGATTATGTACATTGGAAGAAAAAGGGGAAAGCTTTGTGGAGGATTTGTCTGTTGGCTATGTGGTGGGCGATATGGAAAGAAAGAAATGATTGAGTCTTCGTCGGTAAGGCAAAGTCAGCTTTTGGGACCTTCCAAAGGATTGTAGCAATTTCGATTCAGTGGGCTAAAAACTCTTCTCTATTATTTGGTACCTCTGCTTATGATTTGTGGGAGGGGTGGCTTATCGTTTGCTCAGAAGGTTCTTCCAAGCCAAAGATCGTTCAACGATGGTCTAATCCTCCCCCCGGTTTCTTAAAACTTAATTTTGATGGAGCATGTTTTGGGAACCCTGGAATGGGGGACCGAGGTGGTCTTCTTAAAGATGATAAAGGTTTAGTAATTTGGGTTTATTCAGGTCCGTGTGGTCTTTGTGATTCTAATGAGGTGGAAGTTGCAGCGGCTTATTCCGGCATCTTGCATCTGCAAGAAGAAATTTTGGACAAAGTGATTATAGAAGGAGATTCATCAAATGTTTGTGAAATGGATTTCGGGGTCTGCTCCACCTCCTTGGAGATTCCTCTCCTTGATTGAAGAGATCTCAGATAGATTTACGGGTTCGCTCGCCTCTTTTAGTCATGTAAGAAGATCTGCCAATGGTGAAGCAGACGGTCTGGCCAAATCGGGAGCTATTAGATCTAGTGTGGAGTGGTTTGATTTTATGCCTCCCTAGTTTCTCCGGTGTTTTTATTCTCTTTGTATTTTTTTCTCTCCTCCTTGTATTTTTGTGGATCTTCTTGATTCCTTTTAATATACTACAATTTCAAAAAAAAAAAAAAATGGTGCGAAATGATGGGCTCCACACATGCATAAACATGAGGCGTAATATGATGCGAAATGATGAGCTCTACCCCTGCATATGCATGGGTGTAAAATGGTGGGCCTCACTCCAAAATATGAGGCGTAAAAAAAATTCCATAAAATATAATACTCCGTCAAGAAAAAAAAATCTACGGTCTACTACGTTTACAATTTTCCTTGGAAATAGAGAAAAATTTTGATTTTAAAAACAAATTCCATGGAATGTGGTTGCAAAATGCCAGAAAATATATTTTCTTCAGCAAAAAATTCAATAATTTCCAAGGAAAAAACTTCAACTAAATTTTTTTTCATAAAAATAAAAATAAAAACGACGACTGAGTGTTTAGTATCAAAATATGACGACCGACTTTTAGCATCAAAATATGGCGCCTAAAACAAAGGACCTTGACATCTTTGAAGGTTTATTTTTATGAGAACATATATGGTGGTCAACCGTGAGATTATAAAGGGCAGAGAGAGAAAACCATCTCTCCCTTGGATTTTAATCCAAGAGAAAGCCCTTTTGTTGACTTTTCCTTGGTTCAAAAACCAAGGCAGCAAGTTTCGTCTCTACCCGTCCTTTATAATCTCACGGTCGGGCATTATATAATTTCTCTATTTTTATTTATTTATTTTGAAAAATGGATGGTTGCTGTGACATGCTATTCAATTTTTACTTACCAATCCAATTCAATTTTTACTTAGTAGGACCTTCAATTCATGATAATAGCCCTCTAAATTAACCATAATATATTATTTTCCTCTAAAATGTTGACGGAAAAAATTCAAAGAAAAATTTCCCATTAGAAATGTTTTTTCTCGCAATCAAAACAGGGCCTAAAGGCATGTTTGTCGACCATGAAAACAAATATTCCATCAAATAATAGTAGGGCCAGTTGGGAGTCTTGTGACAGATGGGAGGAGAGGGTGAGAATTGGGCTAGGAGGGAGGAGAGGATGAAAAAAAGCCCCTGAAAATAAGGAAAAAACCTGATTTCATGTACAGTATTTGTTTTACTGTTTTTTTAGGAATTTTAACATGCTTTCTCCATCCTCTCTCCGCCCAATGTCCTCTCAAGTCTCTGAGCTCCTATTTTATAATTGGGCCTATGAATATTAAATGAAATAATTCTTCATGGTTGCCAAATATGCTCTTTTATATGCCCTAAAAGAGGACAATGAAGTGGACCATTAAAAGAAACATGGGATCGATGGTGATGGTCAGTTCCAGAGTCACAGAAAAACATACGTATGAACATTGATCTTGTAGAAAGTTGTGAAGGGGCTCGGGATGTCTTGCATGCTGAACAGACATCGCATGCATAAGATAAAGAAATAAAAATAATACTTTAAGCTTTTGCTCCCATTCAAAAAAGAGATTTTATATGGTGTAAGCTCGTTAGTCCAGCATTTTTCAGAAAGTCCCTTCGAAAACTCCCTTCCACGATCAAGGGCAAAAGACGTTTTCTGGGCACACAGGGCATAAGGGGCATGTGTCTAAAATCAAGACTCTGGACAAGGCAGCCCACTCCCTTCCCAAACGGACATCCCTACAAAAATCAAAGGTTCATTTTTCTTAACAAAACCCTGAAACACGATTGATCATCAGAGGATTAATGAATGGGATGTCCATTTACATGAGATCAGGGACCAATGATGACAGTCTAACAAGATCAACGGTCTCGATTACACATACATGTCCCCATGTAGGACCCAATGGTTGGTCATCCTAGCAAAGAAGGTCTAACTTTTCTCACAAATACAATGTTAGATTTTTTTTTACTATAGCATGATTCTTGATGAGTAGTTGGAACATGATTTAGAAATTAAGCATTAATATAAAAAGAAGTCGAAAATAAAACATGAAGTGCAATGTCTATATCAAAAAACAAATACCATTACAAATTTAAAATCACATATTTGTTTTACCTTTGATCTCATTCCATCTACATGTGAGCCATAACCGAAGGTTATATTATATTTTCTCCATGACTGAGGAATAGCCACATAAAATAGTCTGCAACAGATCAATAGGGGACGTTCTTGGGGAGGTTTCTAATCACATTACTCTTCATTCCCATCTTTGAGCGCATTGCCTGCACTCCTGACCTATTCATCTCCTTCAAAACTTTCATTCTCACCATCTGTTCTTTTGACTGAACCGTAGCCAGACCTAGGCTCCGGTACCTACAAATTTCCAACCATTGTCAGTTTCTTTCCATTTTCCAAGTCCTTCATGAGACAACTATCAGAAACCCCTTAAGAACCCTCGCTGTGGACCATAATAACTCATAACCTGTCTCCCTAAATTGATTTAAATTCCATAAAATAGAGAGAAGTAGCAATAGAAAAGCTAACAAAACTTGCAACTGGGATAGTAAGGGGTTTCTCAAATCCAGGAGTAACTGAATAGTCATAAAAACTATAGGCTTGTTGTTGGGGTTTGATGAAACTGCGGAAAGATTATTGGATAGATAAATCCTTTTCCTCCAAAATTGTTATGGGTCCTAATGACATGAAATAAATGGCTATTATTAGTGGCGTGATGAGTTCTATTGGATTGAAGAGGGACGTTTGGATTTAGAATGACGAGTAAGGTAGTATGACCTTTCTCTTTAAAACCATGATGGGTTTCAGACTTGAAGAGAAACTGCTGGAAAATTGCTTTGGAAAGAAACATTGCTGCAACAATGTGCTTTCAGGAATTGGAATGAAATAGAGAAACAAAAAATAGATCTTTCTGTTCACCATTGAAAAGATGTTAGACTGCTGACTGTGGTTAGGGAAAAAGAGGAAAACTAAAATCCGGGTTGCGTAAGAACAAAAGGAGAGATACCGACCGCCCAGTAGGGGCAAAACATGAAAAAGATGAAAATAGTTGTTTTATATGTTGTTAATCAGATGAATACTCCAAAGTGTAAATGGCTTCATCAAAGTTTTTGTCAATGCACTGTTTTTATCAATTGCAAAAATTTGTGTGAGAATTTTGGTAAATTTCTTTAAATGGTATTTCACTTCTTCTTTCAGACAAACATAAAAGTGAATAAGAATGCAGCATATACGTCATTCAAAAAAAATGCAGTATATACCTTGAGGCTAATGCGACTGCTAGGGCAATATCTATGTCACGAGACGGACGTGGTTTCTGACGATAATAACGCATAAATTCCCGAGAACCAAGACTTCTGATAGAAACTCCATTATCAGTTTTTCTTGTTATTACGAGCTCGGACCCACCACTTCCAAGTTCAATCATGTTAGTCATATCGTCTGCAGCCACCAACTGTTTCCCATCCACATCAACATAACTGCCAAAAAAAAATCAAATTCACTTCTATAGCAATCAGAAAAGATTATCTAATTAAAATGGATGCCCATATAATTACAAGGCACCAGTTGAAATCACAAAACTAGTTGTCAAGCAAGTTTCAACAGAAGAAAACTGTATGTATTAATCAAGTGAAAATCACCTGCTATGTTATGGTCAGAGAGACTCAATCACAAAAACAAGGTATTTGAGAAAATTAGGGGGAAAAAAAATTCATAAAAAAGTTGCCAGTGCAGACACAGTATTTTTCTCTTTCAGTATGTAAATGCAAATACTACTTTTCTCTTTCAGTCTGTAAATACAAATAACCTACAAGCTGACTTATTGTGAGAAACAGATTTCTTTTCTGAAGAATCAATGTGGAAATAGTATATGAATGAGAACCCTTAATGATAAATATAACAAACGAGAACACCATAACCTAATAATAATCCACAAGAGAAACCTTCAGTGTTTGCACCGAAGTCATAAAAAAACTCTCCATTCAAAAATAAAATAAAAATAAAAAACTCATGAAAAACTTAATAACATGATATTTTGACCCTATCCCAACTCAATGTAGTTCAAACGATATTAAGTGAAAAAGTGAACTGTTACTACGACTCTACGAGAAAATTTCTGCTTAACCTTCGTTTAGAAGTTTATGAGGAAAGGCGTCTCTGCTCTTATGATCATAAGAGATATGCCACATAAAATACCAAGGTCTGAGAGAAGGGAGAAAAAGGTTTGAGATAACCATTGTTTCTCGGTATAGCTTAATTTAATAAATATCAAGGCAAGGTGATGCATGCTGGGCTTCTAGGTCTATCTCAAGTGAAATTCCCCAAAGGCAAGATAAGCCATGAACTCTAATCAGACAAATTTTAAGAATTGATAGAACCAGCAAATGTCAAACAAACAACTGACTTATGACTGAAACAAGAGAGACAGAACTATAATGATGAATGCGATTTAGAAGGAACCAAGGAATCTAGGAAAGATAAAAACCTGCTGCTATAATCATAAAATTCTTCCAACTCGACTTCCTCATCATCACCTCCATCTCCATAACGTAATTTGCAATGACCTTTTGCTATCATATGCTTTCTCACTGCTTCCAAGCTCTGAAAAGAATGACACCTATCATTGCAGTACAAACACGTGAAATCTCTTTTGACCTGAAAAATAAAAAAATAAAGATTAGTATCAACATCATTCCACAAAAAAATGTGTGAGGAAGCACTACAAAATCAATATCAGCGATTACCTTAAGACCCACATATGTAAGGAGGCCCTTTGGATCTTTCAAATACTCCACATCAGGGATGAAAAATCCATGCTGCTTGTGCATGTGAACCATGCAGCTTTCTATGGATGTATGCTTCAAATCACAAAGAAAGCAACATGAAGTATCCAACTCTTCATCATCATTATCATCGCTGGGTTCCATAACAGAATCAGAGGGAATTTCATTCACCTTCAAATCCATTAAAGATTCAGTAGCCGTACCAACCAAATCATCCGCATCAACTTCCACCCATTCATCCTCACCATCTTCACTTTCTTCGCTCTCCACTTCTCTTGGGACCGGAGTCTTCCCGGTAGAAGTTGGTGTACTCGCAACACGGCTTGCAAGTGGCTTAATGACTGTAATCCCTATGCTTTGAGGACCCAGCCCCTGCTCTTGAGAAACTCGCATAGTATGAGTTCGTGACTTAAGATGTTGAGCATGAGCCTTAGCACTTCTATATGCCTTTCCACAAAGAGCACACTCATATAACATGCGAGACTCACTCAACTTGCTCTGTTCTTCAGCAAGTGCAGATTGTCTGGCTTCAAATAGTGCCTCGGTAACCCCTGGAACTCCTGCAACCTGTGAAAAGGGCATATCTCAGAAATTCAACATTTATATACACAACATTAAGCATATAGTTAAATACTTGAATCAGCAATTGAGCAAAATGAAACAGTGCATAACATGGATCTTATATTGGAACAACTCCCTGAGGAGTGACGGTTATTCTCAGGAAATGACATATATAGGCAACCTTGTTTGTCATTGGGTTGCTGACCAAGAAATTCAAACTTTGGAGGATATATTCAAGACCAAGCAAAGAAATCATAAGAAAACAAGAAAGACAGCAGCTAAAAAAAGGAGCAAAATCTTTCAATTCTTCAACTAAAAGTCTATAACAATCAATGGCTAAAATCCCTCAAAACATACACATTTTTCTTTAAATTTTTTGAATGGCACCTCAAAACATACACATAGCTCTCTAAACAATCCTAAAAACCATTATTAATCTCAATCCTTCATTATCATTTAATCCCAAGCCCTTGCTACAAACAGAATAACCAGCTGATCTTCCCTAAAGACAGTATTTTGAAAACTAAAATAATCAAAACTTTAATTTTTCCAATTTTCTGTTACTAATCTCATCATTAATTTTAGATCTACTTTTTGAGGTCTTAAGTGAAGGAATCCTGAAAATTATGTCATAATAATAATTATAGGTATAAAAAAGGAGACCTTTCAAAAAAAAAAAGATATAAGTAAATCATATTTCAAATCCCGTGGTTCGCATTGTCCATCATACCTTTGTCATTCATACTTATGAAAACGTAAGCACAAATTATGTACAGTGGAAGGTCAGGATGTCTAGACGTAGCTCAACTTGAGTTTGCACTACACCAACAAGTTTCTTGGCTAATGTTAGCTTACTGTTGTTAAACAAAACAGGTATCAAATGTGCAGTAAGTTTCTTGGTTCTAATTTTTCAACATGCCTTGGTCATTCATATTTATGCATGGGAACCATTCAAAGCAAGACAAAACTTTAATCATAAAATCTTAATGAGGTGCTTCAAAATTTATACCCTTAGGGTTCGTTTGGATGCTGGGAGAGAAATGGGAAAAGGAAAAAAGGCGTGGCCGACGATTGTGGTTACATGGAATAGGTAAATTTTCCGATTCTAGGGGCTGTTTGCCGGACAGGGAAAGGGAGGAAAATTTTCCGATATCTCCCCAACGATATTCTTCATCTTCAGGAGCATTGCCATTGTACCTATTTTGTCATCTTCAATCCGTGTTTTTCAGCTGTCAATCATAGCATCTAGAGCGGCATAATCTCTCTCTCTCTCTCTCCCTCCCTCTCCCTCTCTCTCTCTCTCTGTCTCTCTCTGTCTCTGTCTCTCTCTCTCTCTCCAGCCTCAAACCCATCTTCCTATTGCTGCCATTTTCAGGAGAGAGGATTTCTGTCGCTGGTTTAGTTTTCAGAAGATTTAGAAGATTTCTGGAGAGAGAAGTGGGATTCCAGGTGTAGAGGTCCTCTCCATTGATGAGGTTGGATGAGCTTTGAAGGATTTCGCCCTTTTCTTAAACGAGATAATCTCAGTTTGAGATTAGAGGAGTGGCAGTCTTGAAGGAACGACAAACCATAAAACTTGGATGAGCGGGAGCTGCAAACCGAGAAGAAACAGCAAACCCAAAAGCAACTTGAGAAGTTTCCACCCTTTTTCACTCGTAATAAGGTGAATATAAAAGGGATGAAAGGGTCTGCAACATGGGCTGACTGGCGCTTGACAAGGGATTTCCTTCCCTTAGAAAAATAACATGCTATGTAAACCAAATGCTATTCAAGGATCTTTGACTGGAAAAAAAAGCTCCATTTCAGACTACTATCCTAATTTTTGTGGCATCATCCCAAACGACCACTTTGGCTTAGTGCCTTTAGCTTTCACGAGTACACACAGCTTGATTGAATTCTGGTTGAAGTATGGAGTACAGTCAGTCTAGGAGATAGCTACTTGAATTACGGATAATGAAACCACATTCCCATCCACTAAAACCAAAACAGCCACAACTCTTAGGGAATGAATGACCAGCATGCCCTTGGATACACTTTCAACAGCTTGTCAAAATGACCAACTCCAGTAGTGATAATAAATAAAAAAGATAATACCATCCATCGTACATCTAAATTATAATAGCAATTCCATATGGATGTATATAACTTTTTTTTAAAGGATAACTCTACTAAATAAACAGAAAATTACAAATTTATATCTTAGAGCAGCATCTGCCCATAATACAACACCGAACTTCCCACTCCAGATTTTGCCAACTTAACAGCAATCTAATTTGCACTTCAAGGAACGTGACAGCACTCCTCCACCATGCCTCTCATTTTTTTTTCAATTATCTCATTTACATCTTGTCCAAGCGTCCATGGTCCCACACCATTTCCTCCCATCCAACTGATGACATTAGATGAGTCACTTTCCATCAAAAGTCTTCCCCTTAATTCAGTCCAAAAAACTGTATACCTGTTAGAAGTCCTCTAACTTCTGCGTCCATCGAATCTGCTTATCTGATTGGTCCCAAGTATGATAGAGGTATTCCACTATCAGCATCTCTAAAGACTCCCTCTATATCCACTAGTCCGGGCCCGGGGTTGCCAAGGGAGCAACCATCGAAGTTACGCTTAATAAGGTTTGGTAGGGGGGTTTCCAACACGCTTTGATATTCTTTTTTGGACCATTTCCAAGTAATATCTCTTCCTTTCAATTCCTTAGCATTGTCTCTTGGGTGTATCCTATAGAGTCTTTCCTACATAATGCTATGATCTGTGGACACACACTCGCGTGCTGAGTGTCAACAAGGATACAAAGGTGTTTGACACGACAACCACTAAAAATCCAGAAACGGAGACATGCTTGTACACTTGCATATAAAATTATTGATTACTAATCATAATTTGCAACCGATAAATGTGATATTCATTTGACAAACTAACAAATCTTGGATTAAGCAAATACAAGTCTAAAACAAATATGAGATAATGAGATACTTCAATATGCAATGAGAATAAGAGACCATTAGGATATAATGAATATAATACTGGAAGAAGAGTTTGTTTAGGGGTCTATTGGGTTGAACAGTATCCCAGGTTTACTAGGTGCTTTGACCGGTTTTGGGGGTGCCACATCATCTACTACTAGTGTTTTGGTGGCATGTAGAGCTTCAAACTAGTAGGAGAGACTACTTGGCTTGTCTCCTCCTTGTTTGCCCACATGGCATACTAACTAGCAAAAAGCCACCAAAAAGGTTGTGTGTTTTTTTTTTTTTCGCTAGTAGTCTTGGGATTTATGCTTCTCTCTCTCTCTCTCTCTCAATTGGTAATGGCATCCCATACTGCGCCCTTATTTTGGCAATGACACTCCGCACCAGGATACTTTAGTTGACAACCAAACACTACTTACCACTTCTCTACGAGGTAACTATGAGAAGACTACTTGGTTTGTCTCCTCCTGGTTGACTACTTACGTTTTAATTCCCCATTACTCTACGAGGTAACTAAGTATAACCAAAATGACCCTTATGGTTTTACATTTAGGGGAGGGGAAGGAATAACAACAAATATTAGTTAGATAAGAGTTACTAATAAATGAGGTAAACACGACATTCGATAATAAAACAGTAGCTTACACTTGACACAATACAAAAATATGTCGACACACTCACATTTAAGCCTGACACTACTAGCAATATGTATACAAGTGTCGGTGTGTGTCGACATGTGTGTCTGCAGTAAATTCAAAAGCGTTGACTAAATCATTGACATAAAGCTAATTGTCAAGCAATATTTTAATCCTAAATGCAACTGATTTTAATGAACTTCACTTGTCTTTAAAGTTTTCAATCATTCCTCTTGTTCCAAATTCCCTGCAGTACAGGCAAGGGGGTCATATTCCATATGATACACCCCAAGCTGGCCAAATGTTTCCACTAACTGTTCTTTGTTGCATCCAATAAGGACCAAAACAATCAAACGCCTATTCCTTGATGCTTTGCAGTGAAACAGCAAGTGATCTACTGATTCTTCCTCCTCTTTGTTATCCAAATACTACAAAATGAGCGAAATATGCATATCCAAGACCTCAGTCCTAAGATAAAAACCTTACACTTCCCACTTTTTGCAACTACATAACAAAGGAATTAACATCAACACGTAGGGAATTACAACGTATAATACATCTATCGATATAAAATCTCAACACTGTCTCTAAGAAACAAGCGACATTTCCCAATCAATCTGACTCCAAATTTAACCGAGGGATTTATATTTTTTTTAATTTTTGAATGGCATTAGCCGAGGGATCTAATCATTAAATTATCTCCCAAATGATCCATTTTATTCTTCTTTTCTTGATACATGAAGTTTCAAATTAACATCAAAACAAGAAAACAATAACACATAATTACTTGGTTTCCTTTGGTTCGAACTAGATCTTTGTCGTTTCTTAAACTTGTGATGATACCATGCCATGTAAACTGTTCTGACTATCGTATCTTGGAAACTCAACCGAACTTATTATGCCATCGAACATTGTGTTTGCTATACTTCCGTACTCTATTGAATTACCCTAAGTGATTACGATTCAAAAGGGGAACAAAAGAGAGAGAGAGAAAACAATAACATAAATCCTTCTGATGTAGTGTCGCTTCAAATAATCATAACGTAGGGATTAGCCATCAACAACACAATAATCTGGAAATGAAAACCATGGGCTTATTCGATGTCTATTTCATTGATTTTATCTAAAACGGAATACTTCCTATCAGAGAGTAGAACTCACCATCAACAAAGCAAATATACCAACCAAAAGCCTTATTTTACGATTCATTGGAACAACAACAGAAATTTCAAAACTTCTAATATTCAATCTAAACCAAATAGTCGGTCAATAAAAGACAAATCCTGTGAGGCCATGACCGATAAGCCATAAACTATCTCTTCAAAAAGAAGGATTTTGAAATTTCAGAAACTTAGTGAAAACAAGGAAAATGGTTTAAACGATTGAATTTGAATCTAGAGTGCCAGTTGAGGATAAGAGAAATGAGTTTGAATATAGTAGATTATCAAGTTGAAGGTATGAGATATTTTCAGATTGAAATCAGTGGACTTGAGACAGTTTGAATTTGAAACTAGAGTACAGTCGGGGAGCAGATTTCAAGGTTCAACTGGGACAACAGGATGTGCAAAATGATGAATACAAGTTTCTTAAAGAGGGTGTGATCCTTCAAACTTTTCCATAGCTAATGGGTCGGACTACATTGATAGTTGAAGTTACTTAGAGAGGGTGTGATCATCAAAATCAAACTTTGAAATAGCTAATGGTTTGGACCATATTGATAGTTGAATTAATTAATTTTAATAACCTAAATTTTAGAACTTTTATTTACGGTGAGTTCCCATAAAACGAATGAATATGATCCTACTCTAGAGTCTAGAGTCTAGACAATAAAATATCATCCAAGATTCAGAATTTTAAATTTTACAATAGATATGCAGATAATTTATAATGTATGAACAGGGATATGAAAATAACAAAAAAAATCTCAAGCCCACTGATTTCAATCTTAAAATATCTCATACCTTCAACTTGATAACCTACTATATTCAAATTCATTCTCTCTTGAGATTCAAATTCAAGTTGTCAAACTTTTAAACTTTTTTCATTGTTTTCAGTTAGATACAAATTGCTGAAAAAAAATAAAATTAAAAAACTCGTACCTAAACACCATCTGGTTCCTGAATCACCGAATTCAAAGAAAAATAAAAAGAAATTGATGAAAATAAGAGGAACGAGAAGAAACTCTAAATCAGAAAGACATATAAACCCTAGCCTTCTAAGAAACGAATAGAATCCAGATCTACCTATAGATATCCTAAAATCCACGCATGAAAACAAAAGAAAACCCTAACCCTAGCTCACGCAATCGAGCGAGAGGGAGTAGTCTGTTTTGGGGGAAAAAATAAGACCTTTCTCTTGAGATTGTAACGATGCCATTCGGATTTGTAATGGATCTTCTGCTGAGCTTCATCCTCGAACTCCGAATTGCATGCGTTGCAGGTGAACACCGGCATCTTAGCTTTCTTATTTCTTCTCTGCAGCCACAAAATGAAACGAAGAAAAAGAGACCGACTATCTAATAAAAGCTTTTCTCAGAAGAGGAGGGAGCCCTTTTTCTCATTTGGAATTTTATTATATGGCATGATCTAGGGCAATCTTATTACGGGTCCAATTTGGGCTTCTTTTGAGTCTGGATAGTTCTTACGGGCAGAAGCCCATAAAAATCTTTGGGCCTCAAACGATATTCCAGCTCGTATCTTTCTAGTGTGATCTGAACTGTCCCTTAAGTGGGCCCTAATGTCTACACTCTACAAATTTGGGGTTTTTATATGGTAATAGAATATAGGTGCAAGCATTTAAAAAAGAGGAATATGATTGTGAGCTTGAAGCTCATATAACTTATATGAGCTTGAGGGCCCAAACACATGGGTCCCACATTTTTTGTGGTGATCCAAACCATTCATTTACAAGACCCCATCATAGATAGGGTGTGTACAAAAAATCAGTTCCATTGGATCATCCTAACCCCTCCAAAAGCGGAGGGAAAAAATGGGCAGATTTGTGGCAAACGGTGTCTGTCCATTTTGCCCTCCACTTTTGGATGGGTTAGGATGATCCTATGGAGTTGATTTTTTGTACACATCCTATCTATGTAAGGGCCTTTCAAATGAATGCTTTGGATCATCCTAACAATGTGGGGCCACATGTGTTTGGGCCTCAAGCTCATATAAGTTATATGAGCTTCAAGCTCATATAAGTTATATGAGCTTGAGGGCCCAAACACATGGGTCCCACATTTTTTGTGGTGATCCAAACCATTCATTTACAAGACCCCATCATAGATAGGGTGTGTACAAAAAATCAGTTCCATTGGATCATCCTAACCCCTCCAAAAGCGGAGGGCAAAAATGGGCAGATTTGTGGCAAACGGTGTCTGTCCATTTTGCCCTCCACTTTTGGATGGGTTAGGATGATCCTATGGAGTTGATTTTTTGTACACATCCTATCTATGTAAGGGCCTTTCAAATGAATGCTTTGGATCATCCTAACAATGTGGGGCCACATGTGTTTGGGCCTCAAGCTCATATAAGTTATATGAGCTTGAGGGCCCAAACACAGGGGTCCCACATTTTTTGTGGTGATCCAAACCATTCATTTACAAGACCCCATCATAGATAGGGTGTGTACAAAAAATCAGTTCCATTGGATCATCCTAACCCCTCCAAAAGCGGAGGGCAAAAATGGGCAGATTTGTGGCAAACGGTGTCTGTCCATTTTGCCCTCCACTTTTGGATGGGTTAGGATGATCCTATGGAGTTGATTTTTTGTACACATCCTATCTATGTAAGGGCCTTTCAAATGAATGCTTTGGATCATCCTAACAATGTGGGGCCACATGTGTTTGGGCCTCAAGCTCATATAAGTTATATGAGCTTGAGGGCCCAAACACATGGGTCCCACATTTTTTGTGGTGATCCAAACCATTCATTTACAAGACCCCATCATAGATAGGGTGTGTACAAAAAATCAGTTCCATTGGATCATCCTAACCCCTCCAAAAGCGGAGGGAAAAAATGGGCAGATTTGTGGCAAACGGTGTCTGTCCATTTTGCCCTCCACTTTTGGATGGGTTAGGATGATCCTATGGAGTTGATTTTTTGTACACATCCTATCTATGTAAGGGCCTTTCAAATGAATGCTTTGGATCATCCTAACAATGTGGGGCCACATGTGTTTGGGCCTCAAGCTCATATAAGTTATATGAGCTTGAAGCTCATATAAGTTATATGAGCTTGAGGGCCCAAATACATGGGTCCCACATTTTTTGTGGTGATCCAAACCATTCATTTACAAGACCCCATCATAGATAGGGTGTGTACAAAAAATCAGTTCCATTGGATCATCCTAACCCCTCCAAAAGCGGAGGGCAAAAATGGGCAGATTTGTGGCAAACGGTGTCTGTCCATTTTGCCCTCCACTTTTGGATGGGTTAGGATGATCCTATGGAGTTGATTTTTTGTACACATCCTATCTATGTAAGGGCCTTTCAAATGAATGCTTTTGATCATCCTAACAATGTGGGGCCACATGTGTTTGGGCCTCAAGCTCATATAAGTTATATGAGCTTGAGGGCCCAAACACATGGGTCCCACATTTTTTGTGGTGATCCAAACCATTCATTTACAAGACCCCATCATAGATAGGGTGTGTACAATCTATCTAAGTCAGGGCCCAAACAGTTCATTTTTTGGGCCCCCACTTAGATAGGTAGTGGCCTGAAAATAATTTCCATAGGATAATCTTAATCCTCTACTCTGCTGAGGTTTCTATGATGTGTTGTCCTCAACAGATTGGAGGGTTAGGATCATCTTATAGAACAATCTATCTAAGTCAGGGCCCAACAAATGAATGGTTTGGATCATTGAACCATGTGGGCCCCAGGAAAAAAAAAATCGTTGCACCTACATTTGGCCATCATCCACAAACGTTTGAAATTGACAAGAAACGAACGGACACAGTTTTTCTCCCCTAAACATATTGGTACCCACTTCTACTATGTTAGCGTTATCAAATTCCATAACCTAAACGGCAAATCATAACTCCGGCCAAATTTTGTGGAGAATACCTTAATTAGAACTAGGGGTGTAAACGAGCCTGGCCAGCCGGCTCGGCTCGGCTCGTTAAGGATTCGAGCCGAGCTCGAGCGAGCTTCCGAGCCCGAGCCAAAATTGACACCCTTAATTAGAACCCACCTTTTCTTGAGATCTAAACCATTCATTTGTTAGGCCCCCACATAAATGGGCCTTGCCCCGAAAATTATCTCATGGGATGATCGTAACCCACTGATCTGATAGTGGTATCACCTACCAGTATGATAATGTGGCATCCCCTACGATTGGAGGGTTAGGATCATCGTGTGGAGATAATTTTTGGGGCTTGGCCTATTTATGTTGAGCCCAACAAATGAATGGTTTGGATCTTCGAACAAGGTCGGCTTAGCATATGACAGCTCAAGTAAAATATATACGAGGAATGATAGATGTAATGGTTTAGAAACGATGGATTTATTTTGATACTCTCTTCCTGTCACATTTCCGAGTTTACCAATCTGTTTTTCGTTGTAAACCCACCTCTTTTGAGACTAAAAAGAATTGGTGGATTTAGTTTTGTACCAGGATATGTTTCCTGCTATGGCATTATTTTATCCTACAAGTTGCCTTTGGGCTTCACCTATGCAATACCAGATTGAAGGACATCTCTAATTTACCCTGTGTCAGCTTGAAATTCACACTTATGATGTAAAGCTGATGATCTATTATATGGATCCAACACATGTTTTTTAGCCATGTTGATGCACGCTAACCTGGGCATGAACGAGATTTTGCTTTCAGTTTTTTTTGAGGGGAGTGATAAATCGACTCCCCGTGTGATAACTCGACTCCCAAATATCTGCCCTGTTTTTCTCATTTATTCTTTCTAATCCATTAGGCAGTTTTACTCTTAGTACTTTGGGGCTTCTTACATTTAAGTGAGTATACCTTCTGCATTTTTGCTGTGTCTTATGGGTGTGTCAACTGGCCTATCATCTTCGTGTTACCATGTCCGACATTCGGCCAGCTAAGAAAGGTGAATCTTGGTATTGTAAGAGGGTTTTCTGGCCCAAGTCATTCAAACCCCAGCTCAACAACAATACCTTTCTAAATTGCTTGGTTATGACTATTCAATTATCTACAAGTCTGGCAAGGAAAATCAGGCTGCTGATGTTTTGTCAAGGGTGGTACATCTCTCTTCTTCTTTCTCAACACCTCAATTCTGTCAGCTACAATGGCTATATCGGCACCAATATTTGATATATCAGCTCAGCTACAATTAGAAAATACCACCGACCCTGAATTGCTTAAAAAGCACGATGAAGTGACTAAAGGGATTGCCTCACCAGAATTCTCTGTCAGAAATGGTTTCATTTTTCATAATTCTCGATTCTTTATTGGCTCTACCTCACCACTGAGATACAAAATCCTTCATGAATTCCATAGCACACCTCAATCAGGTCATCCGGGATTCTTAAGAACTACTAAGAAAGTTTCTGCAATTTTTTTTTGGAGCAAGTTACAAACTGATGTTAAACAATTTGTGAAAGATTGTATCGTTTGTCAGCAAACTACATATTACAACCATTACCTGTACCACTAAGGGTTTGGGAAGATGTTGCCATGGGCTTCATCACTCAATTGCCGCTTTCAGATGGTTTTACGACTATAATGGTTGTTATTGATAGACTGTCGAAGTATGCGCACTTGGGAGCCCTACCTACACATTTTAATGCAGTTAAGGTTGCAAAACTTTTCACTGAAATGGTGATTAAGTTACATGGATTACCAAAATCAATCGTATCTGACAGAGACCCCATCTTTACAAGTAAGTTTTGGACAGAGCTCTTTAAATTGAGTGGCACGTCTCTGAATTTTTCCTCAGCGTACCATCCCCAATCAGATGGCCAGATGGCCAATCTGAAGTATTAAATAGGTGTGTGGAGCAATATTTGAGGGCTTTTTCACAGGATAATCTCAGGAATTGGCAGAAGTATTTGTTATGGGCTGAGTACTTCTTTTCATAATGCCATTCTGATGACCCCTTTCGAAGCTGTCTACGGCAGAACAACTCCTACAATTCAAATGTATATTCCGGGGACCTCTTCCATTGAAGCAGTTGATGCTGAGTTAATCTTTTATACTTTAATTAACAAACCCGACCCAAGTTGCACCCGTAGCACTAGCCGAAAACTAATCATCATAGATAGAGAAGTTCTTTTGCGCATTCTTTGATAATGAGATCCTCCCATGTCACCGGCAGTAAGTCCGCGGGAATGATGCGATGAGAAGAGCTTATAGTAAGACTCTGCATGAGATGCCTGATCCATGCAGACAAATATAATATCGTTTATAATCTGGGTCCTTCATTTGTAGGCCCTACAGCCCCAAAAGAGGGAGCTTGAATCACCGCGATGGTTCATTTCCGATGATTTTGGTTGAAGATTTGGAGTGTGGAACGTTATGCATCCCCCCCTTTTTTTTTTTTGTCTTTATTAGGCCCGGGGAGGATCCCGTGTTTTTTTCCAGCACGGGATCCCGTTTTGCTAGCAACCTTCTAGAACAAAAAAAAGGTAAATGTTTCATTAGTCATTGGGTAGAGGGGGCGAAAAATTCATCTCCCTTAAAAAAACATAGATTAATGAAACAGTGACCTTTTTACAGTAGAAAAGATATTCCTGTTTTTTTACGAGAGAGAGAGAGATTATATCCGGAAAAAGGTACCGACGGGAGATTGGTCGCGAAAAAACTGGTTCCCACGGAGGAGATCGTTCAAAGATTCAGGTATTCACGCTTCACAATTTCTCCTTGCTACTATTAGCTATCATCTCTTGATTTTGCCTATCCTTGTCGCATCCCTTTGCTGTTTTTATTTGCTAAAAACACCTGATCCTGGAAATGGACTCTCCTGGTTCATCTAATTGGTTTGGTTTTCTGAATACTGGGGATTTATTTGAGGACGTTGTAAGAATGAGATCCGTGATAGACGCCGTGATTCATGAGACTGACGCCACGGTAAATGGTCGAGAAGTGAGAGATTGGAGTAGTTTATTTCGCGATTATTTTCCATGTTTTAGCTCATCACCCTATGCACCGAGTAAAAAACCAAACATTATAAGTAAGACGGAGCCTTCTGAATTGGGCCTAGAAATAAAATCGGTGCCTGCTGGACCTTTAAATAGCTTCATAATCACGACACTCTCCGAAAGAATTGAGCCTTCTATCCACTCGGACCCTATTTTTAATGAGATCATTGAAGAAAAGGCCAAGATGTTTTCGCCTCAAGATCTCAAGAACATGACTGATAACTTCAAAGAAAAATTGGGTGAAGGTGGTTTTGGAAATGTGTACAAAGGAAGGCTCAAAGACGGGATGCTTGTTGCAGTCAAGATCCTACATGGGAATATCTCGGATAACCTAATCAGACAACAATTCAAGTCCGAAGTGAACTCCATCGGGAAAACAAACCATTTTAATCTAGTAAGGCTTCGTGGGTTTTGCTTTGAGGAGGGGCTAAAGGCTCTGGTTTATGAGTTTATGGAGAATGGATCGCTCGACAATTTCTTATTTGATGATAAGGAAAGGGATTCAATTGGATGGGAACAACAGCAGAGTATTGCAATTGGGATTGCAAATGGTATTGTATATCTGCATCATGATTGCCATGATAAGATAATTCATTATGATATAAAGGCTGCAAATGTCTTGCTTGATGCCAAATTATGTCCCAAAATTGCTGATTTTGGGCTGTGTAAGCTTTGTAGCAGGGATGTCACTCAATTTACCAAGACAGGCTTCAAGGGAACCCCGGGCTATGCTTCACCAGAGATGTGGCAGCCAGGTCCATTAACTGTCAAGTGCGATGTTTACAGCTTCGGCGTGTTACTGTTTGAGATTCTAGCGAAGAGGAAACATTATGAAAAGAATGCCTTGCAGGGCCAAGAATGGCTGCCGAAATGGGTTTGGGAGAAGTTTGAAGAACGAACTCTAGGGGAAACTCTGCTTGGTTTTGGGATTGATGAGAAGGATAAGGAGGCGGCGGAACGAATGGCAATGGTAGCTTTGTGGTGTGTCCAGGAACATCCTGAAATGAGGCCTTCTATGCGCAGTGTTGTCAAAATGTTGGAAGGTGATGTGAAGCCCACTCGCCCCCCGAACCCATTTCCGCGCATGTTTTTGTCCCATGATTCAAAAATACTCAGAGGATTTAACAGCAATGCTTCATCAAGTTGTCCTACTTCTACTGCTTGACTACTGAAATTTCTACCAGGACGGCTTGATTCATCAATGGCAATTTCATGGAAAATTCAAGGCGTATGGTTGGTCAGAAGATAATAGCGAGCTCGCGAGTAACAAAAGTTAGCTGGACAGTAACATATATGGTGTGTAGATTTGTTTTCCTAAGAGCGCCATAAGTTTTGTATGGCCGTGTGATGTGTTCTGTTTGCTTTTTTTTTTAAATAAATAGTGCAAGTAGATGTGGTGGCTTTAAAACAAATCATTTGCCTTACGGTTTACTGTTTCATCCTAACTGGTGTTTGGCAGTAAGACATCGACTCATCAGATTTATCACATATGAAGTCTAGTAAAGCCATATTGGTCGGGATTTGGTAGGGAATTTCATGGAAAGGCATTTCCCGGCTGACTTTTGCACTAGAGAACAGCAACACAGACTTACTTTTCAGGAGATTTTCTCTTATTCATTTAATTCATCTGAGGTGGCTGTTCTGTCATGCAAACATCTTCGGTGAAATGCCTTTCCGCAAAATACCCTAGCAAATCACATCTTGGTCTGATACTTAGGCCATGTTCAGCAATCATGATTTTTTTTCATGATAAATTTAGTTTCTCAAGTAGTGAGAGACCGTTTTTGAGGGCACGAATGGATAAAAAACATTCGTGCATGAACGAGATTTTGGATCCAACACATGTTTTTGATCTATTATATGGATCCAACACATGTTTTTAGCCATGTTGATGCACGCTAACCTGGGCATGAACGAGATTTTACTTTCAGTTTTTTTTTTTTTTGGGGGGGGGGGGGGGGGGGCAGTGATAAATCGACTCCCCATGTGTCCTTCTCTCCCTTTTTTTTTTCATTTATTCTTTCTAATCCATTAGGCAGTTTTACTCTTAGTACTTTGGGGCTTCTTACATTTAAGTGAGTATACCTTCTGCATTTTTGCTATGTCTTCTGGTTGTGTCAACTGGCCTATCATCTTGGTGTTACCATGTCCGACATTGATATGGTTCCATATAGATGATGGATCCTGAAATGTTGCTCATTGATTTTTCCCTCTGCTTTCAGCATTTCACCAAAATCCACCAATTCTTTACTTTTTCCTTTTCTTGTTCTGCCAACACTGAACCTATTGTAAACGAATGCTTCCATTTTTAGTTTCTTTATTGTTTTGCATTTTTTTGCCAAATTATGGAACCTCAATTACTTGAACCTCTCATTTTTAGTTTTTGTGAGCTTTACAAGTTGTAATCAAGGCTTTAAAGAGCCTAAGAGTGTTCATCTTCGTTTTTCATATACATTGTAAGAGAGTCTCCAATTCGGCTCGCTAAGAAAGGTTAATCTCGGCATTGTAAGAGGGTCTCCGATTCAGCCAGCTAAGAAAGGTGAATCTTGGTATTGTAAGAGGGTTTTCTGGCCCAAGTCATTCAAACCCCAGCTCAACAACAATACCTTTCTAAACTGCTTGGTCATGACTATTCAATTATCTACAAGTCTGGCGAGGAAAATCAGGCTGCTGATGCTTTGTCGAGGGTGGTACATCTCTCTTCTTCTTTCTCAACACCTCAATTCTGTCAGCTACAATGGCTATATCGGCACCAGTATTTGATATATCAGCTCAGCTACAATTAGAAAATACCACCGACCCTGAATTGCTTAAAAAGCACGATGAAGTGACTAAAGGGATTGCCTCACCAGAATTCTCTGTCAGAAATGGTTTCATTTTTCATAATTCTCGATTCTTTATTGGCTCTACCTCACCACTGAGATACAAAATCCTTCATGAATTCCATAGCACACCTCAATCAGGTCATCCGGGATTCTTAAGAACTACTAAGAAAGTTTCTGCAAATTTTTTTTGGAGCAAGTTACGAACTGATGTTAAACAATTTGTGAAAGATTGTATCGTTTGTCAGCAAACTTAATATTACAACCATTACCTGTACCACTAAGGGTTTGGGAAGATGTTGCGATGGACTTCATCACTCAATTGCCGCTTTCATATGGTTTTACAACTATAATGGTTGTTATTGATAGATTGTCGAAGTATGCGCACTTGGGAACCTTACCTACACATTTTAATGCAGTTAAGGTTGCAAAACTTTTCACTGAAATGGTGATTAAGTTACGTGGATTACCAAAATCAATCGTATCTGACAGAGACCCCATCTTTACAAGTAAGTTTTGGACAGAGCTCTTTAAATTGAGTGGCACGTCTCTGAATTTTTCCTCAGCATACCATCCCCAATCAGATGGCCAGATGGCCAATCTGAAGTATTAAATAGGTGTGTGGAGCAATATTTGAGGGCTTTTTCACAGGATAATCCCAGGAATTGGCAGAAGTATTTGTTATGGGCTGAGTACTCTTACAACACTTCTTTTCATAATGCCATTCAGATGACCCCTTTCGAAGCTGTCTATGGCAGAACTCCTCCTACAATTCAAATGTATATTCCGGGGACCTATTCCATTGAAGCAGTTGATGCTGAGTTACTCCAACGGGATGAAGTTCTGAGTCGGCTCAAGGCTAATTTGATTCATGCCAAAGCCCGAATGAAAGATATGGTGGATGTGAAACGAGTGGACAAAAACTTTGATGTGGGTACTTAGGTTCTTCTTAAACTCCAACTGTATAGACAACATTCTGTTGATCATCGAACTTCTCAGAAATTAAGCAAACGTTACTATGGCCCTTATGAGATCTTGGCAAAAGTGGGTCAGGTAGCTTATAAATTACGCTTACCTGAGGAGAGTCGAATCCATCCTGTCTTCCATGTCTCTCAGCTTAAACAATTCTATGGGCCAACTCCCCAGTCAATTTGCACATTACCTGCCAAGGGCTTTAACAACCAACCTGTCGTTACACCCTTAGCAATTCTGGGGACTAGAGTTGTTCTTCAAAATGACACACCTGTACAACAAGTGCTTGTGCAATGGCATGGCCTTTTACCTGAAGATACATCTTGGAAGAATTTAGCTATCCTTCAATCAGATTATCCTCATTTGAACCTTGAGGACAAGGTAACTTTTCAAGGGGTGGGCAATGATAGCATCCACGAAGTGAGTGAACCAGAATTACAACAAAGTGCTAATGAACTGGAAGTAAGTAATGAGGATAGAGATCGCGCAATGCCGAAGGATCAGAGCGAGGACAGTAGAGCCCAGAGGGTGAAACAGAAGTCTGTTGGGTTAAAGGATTACATGTGAACTAGCTGAGGAGGAATTTACATAATTAGTTGTCTTTTAGGAATAGAGAAAAAAGAATCTTGTTCTGTTAAAGAGACTGCCAGCTGTTCTAACTGAAAACAGTGTATAAAAGAGAGTTAGTTCTGTAATGAGATAAGGAATTAAAAAAATTTGTCTTCTTTCCCTCAAACTCTGTTTTTCTGAGAGCAGCTAGTATTTCTAACAGGAAGTGATATAATTGCCCCCTTTTTACCCTAAACCTGCTCCTTAACTCTCTCTCTCTCTCTCTCTCTCTCTATATATATATATATATATATATATATATATATATATATAGAGAGAGAGAGAGAGAGAGAGAGAGAGAGAGAGAGGAAATGGTTTGTGTGCAGCTGCACAGATAAGCGCTGCCACAAACCATTTGGGGGGGGGGGGGGGCGGCACATTTTTGGAGGGATCTTAAGCATTCATTTTGAAGGCCCTTCCATGGATAGGGTGTGTACCAAAAATCAGCCCTATAAGATCACCCTAACCCTGCCATTTGTGGAGGGAAAAAATGGGCAGAAATAGTGTATGTCCATTTTCCCCTCCAACTTTGATTGGGTTAGGATGATCCTATATGGCTGATTTTTGGTACACACCCTATCCATGGAAGGGCCTTCCAAATGAATGCTTTAGATCCCTCCAAAAATGTGGCCCCCCCATGGTTTGTGGCAGCCATGAACAGATAAGCTATCTGTGCAATTGCACACAAACTATATATATATATATATATATATATATATATATATATATATATATATATATATATATATATATATATATATATGAGAAAACTGTTGGTGAGCTTAAGCGCACCATAGGTTTGGTGCGCTTAAGCTCCCCAATCACATGGGGGCCCACTTTGTTAGGTGATCCAAAGCATTCATTTTAAAGGCCTTATGATAGATAGGGAGTGTACCAAAAATCAGCTCCATAGGATCATCCTAACCCCTTCATTTGTGGAGGACAAAAATGGGCAGATTTGTGTCTGTCCATTTTTGTCCTCCACAAATGGAGGGGTTAGGATGATCCTATGGAGCTGATTTTTGGTACACCCCCTATCCATGTAAGGGACTTTAAAATGAATGCTTTGGATCACCTAACAAAGTGGGCCCCCATGTGATTGGGGCGCTTAAGCGCACCAAAAGTTTGGTGACCTTAAGCGCACCAACAGTTTCCTCTATATATATATATGTGAGAAAAGTGTAGCTACACATACATGTAGCTAACTTAGCATATATATATATATATATATATATATATATATATATATATATATATATATATATATATATATATATATAGAGAATAGAGTTCCTAAGGTGTCACCTCATATAGCTTATATGAGGTGGCGCTTAAAAACATAAGGGGCCCACTTTGTTTGGATGATCCAAAGCATTCATTTGATAGGCCCTCACATAGATAGGGTGTGCCCAAAAAATTAACTTCACAGGATTATCCTAACCCTTCCATTTGTGAAGGTTGAAATGGATGGGTATAAACCTCCATAAATCTGCCCATTTTTAACCTCCATAAATGGAAGGGTTAGGATGATCCTATGGACCTGATTTTTTGTAGGCACCATATCCATCTAAGGACCTTTCAAATGAGTGGTTTGGATCACCCCAAAAATGTGGGCCCCTTATGTTTTGTGAGCGCCACCTCATATAAGCTATATGAGGTGACACCTTAGGAACTCTATTCTCATATATATATATATATATATATATATATATATATATATATATATATATATATGTGTGAGAAAAGTGTAGCTACACATACATGTAGCTAACTTAGCTACACCGATGGCTTAAATACAGTGGGCCCATATTGTTTGACTACCCATTTACACTAAAGGGGTGAATATATCATTGCCCTTTGAAACATATCCGGCGGGTTTGGATTGCGGGAATAGAAAGAAAGAATCGGAGTGTGATTCTCGCTAGACAATTCGGATGTTTGGTTTGACAATGCTTTCGGAAATATCCCGGGAATACAGAGGGGTATTGTTTCCCTACAAATTTGGTGGTATTGTGATTCCGAGAATCAACAAAAACGACGCGCTTTCTCGCGTTACAACCATATTTCCAAAAAAAGAAAACAGACTTTCGACCCGCCTGCTCTATTTTCGATTTTTTTCTCCCATAATCACAAAAAGCTTGATATATCTTCTGCTATTTTGGGCTACATCTCAAGAGAACTTTGATTTTGCCCTAGACCTAAAAATCCCTCTCACTTTGCTAGCAAACTTTGGCAACTTCCATCTTTGTGCATCTAACGGAACAAGGTCTCTCTCCCTCTCTCCCTATGTTGTGATTTATGCCATGTCTGGCAATCCGAAATTTTTTCTCATGTATTAGTATCTGTAAGTGGTGAGCGTGGGTAGGGTCTCTCTCTCTCTCTCTCTCGATCTCGATCTCGATCTCGATCTCGACGTGTTTAGCAACCAAAATTTTTTTCCATGATAAATTAGTCTCGAAGTGGTGAGAGAGGGTAGGGTGGGTGGGAAGAAGGAACAGTTCTTAAATACATTTCTACTCAATTTGTGGGGCTATTGATGATGCATAGATACTTTGGTAGAATTCCCCACAGAAATGTTGTATTTTGGAGCTCTATGATTTATGGGTTTGTTCATGGTGGTTGATTCAAACAGGCATTGGATTTGTTTAGTGAATTTCAAATTGCGGGGTTGGATCCGAACGAATCAATCATGGTTAGCAAAAAAGCAAAAAATAAGATTTATTTATTAGGATTATTTGAAAATTTTCTTGAAAATTTGTTTCCGTTCCTATGTTGGTCTAGACACTACCAAACGCTGGAATCGGAATCACAATTGATTCCCTTGTGGAATTCCAATGCTTATCCAAACATTATAATCAGAATTGCTATTCCGTTTACAGATGGAATTGGAATGTGATATCGATACCAATTCTTTATTCCGACAATCCAAACGCACCCATCAGGGTCAAGAAATTCATTTCCCATTCCTCGTTTCATCCCGCGTTTTCTCTTCCTTTGAGGGAGGCCGGTCGGTCTTGAGAGGGAGAGAGAGATGGTTAGCAAAAAAAAAATGTACCCACATGAGATTGTTAGCCAGAAAGTGGTACCAGGGAGGAGAATCCGAAATATGCTCACCTAGGCTCAGATGCCATATACAGTGGTGTCACAAAAGAGGAGTTCTGTAAGTGCGCACACTTAAAAAAAAAATACAATATGACTAGGGGTGTAAACGAGCCGAGCCGAGCCGAGCTTGGCTAGGCTCGGCTCGGCTCGTTAAGCTCAAAAGCTTGGCTCGGGCTCGGCTCGGCTCGGTCAGGCTCGGCCAGGCTCGCGAGCCGCTCGCGAGCCGCTCGCGAGCCTTATCGAGCTTGGGTATATTAAACAGTAGGTTGACAGAATGTTTGTACTTTACTCAAATATATATAACAAAAAGAGGGAGTTTAGAAATATATTTTTATGTGTGAGAAAAATGAGAAGCATGACACAAACTGACAAACGTAAAGATGAAAGCTCAAAATAAACTGCAATCAGCTTGTCAGTCCCCCGGGAGGCAATCTAGTCAACTTGCAAAATCAGCTAGCTGTCTTGAATGAGTGGCGTTCATTATAATAATAATAATGAAAAACTCAACCTAGTCAACAGCATAGATGCAAGAGTGACAGCATTCCTGCCTAGCTGTTGTTTTATGGCTCTACCCTCTATTTTTAGTTTCTTTCAAATAAATTTATCTACTTATAATTCACACCCCTCGTCTTCCCTGGACAGCCCTATCTAGTGTAATTTGACTACTTTTTTTACACTACGGGGGGTGGTCCAAGTAACAAATGGGGTTCCAAAAAAAAGTGACATATTTTGCCTCCCCCTTTCACTCCCTGGACAAC
Organism: Tasmannia lanceolata; assembly: GCF_043159265.1. NCBI lineage: Eukaryota > Viridiplantae > Streptophyta > Magnoliopsida > Canellales > Winteraceae > Tasmannia > Tasmannia lanceolata. Next base: position 12,001,281 of record NW_027518683.1, read on the forward strand.
CGTTTTAGTGTATATATTAACATATAATATATATATTTAAATATATTAAATTCTTAACGAGCCTTAACGAGCCGAGCCGAGCCTGGCCTAACTCAGGCTCGGCTCGACTCGTTAAGGATTCGAGCCGAGCTTTTTTCGAGCCGAGCTCGAGCGAGCTTCCGAGCCCGAGCCAAAATTGACACCCCTAAATATGACCAACCTTGTTCGTAGACCCAACCATTAGCCTTGATGTAAATAGGTTGTGCCCCAAAATCATCTCTAACGGATTATCCTAACCCTTCGATTTATATACAAACTACACCGAATAGAAATGCCTACATATGGAAGAGTTAAGGCCATCTCATGGATATATTTTTGGGGCAAGGCCTATATCTATTAATGCCCTACAATTGAACGGTTTGGATGTTGGAATAAAGTGGACCCAAGTGATTTTTTTTTTTTAAATATGCATTATTTGATGTTATTCTTTTTAAATACAGCGAGTCTACGTTCCAAACCATTCAGTTGTTGGGCCCTATTGCAGAGAGAGAGAGAGAGAAGGTTGTGACTAGTGAGAGAGAGGTTTATAACTTCGTATTCAGTTGTTGGGCCCCTCGTTATTAGTTTAAGTGCCCTAGCACGGAGTCCGGGCGTAGGTGGTATGAAAGAAGTAGTGCCCTTGATATTTGATCCAACAGCGTGTAGTCCCCAGTCCCATATAAACAGGGACATGTTTTCCAGAGGGAGGTTTATATGAGGGAGAGAGATTCAGGTAATCAAGTTTTACTCTTTCTCCTTGTTGGTATTAGCTATCATGTCTCTTAATTTTGGTTATCTCTTCATATTCAAGTCCAGCACCTGTATCTGAACTCCAAGCAGCTAACCCTATTTCAGTTTTATTCTCTCCTCACCATGCCTTCCTATTTCTATTAATATTGGTTCTCTTCCCTATTATTCTCATCCTTCTTCTTGTTGCCGTATCCCTTTTCTGTTTTTACTTGCTCAACACAACCAACAATATGGATACGGCCATCATCCCTTTTGTTTTAGCTATTCGGTTTGGTATGACACATCTTACTCGGACATTCCGCTATGCTTATTGCTCTAGTAATTACGTTGAGAATGTTAAGGAAGTATATGAAAATTTTAAGTTGGTGAGAGATGATGTCCTAGGCATAGTAGGTGCAGCCAGTAGCCGAGGAGAAGTGATCAATAATTCAGTGATACAGTGGATAAGTAGAGCATATTTAATTGAAGACGAACTAAGGGTACTGGAGGATCAAATTATTGAGGACAAAGCATGTTGCAAGCTTTTTTCCTGTTATTCATCACCCTGCAGCCGTAAAAGTCAACAAGCAGTACGGATGATAGGTGAGATCCATGATCTCCGTAGAGAATCAAATATCGCCATGATATTATATGGTCCGCGAACTCTGGGCAGAGAATTAGTGCCTGCTGGAGTTCCTAATCCTGTAGAATATGAAGAGACCAACATTGCCAGGCCACGTGAAGTTTTTGGTCATCGCTCCAACCGAACTGAGTCTTCTAACACCTTGCACCCTAATTTTGATGATATCATTGAGGAAATCGTCAAGAGGTATTCGCCACAATATCTCAAGAACATAACTGATAACTTCAAAGTAAAATTGGGTGAAGGTGGTTTTGGAAAAGTGTATAAAGGACAACTTGAAGACGGGATGCTTGTCGCAGTCAAGATCCTATATGGGAACGTCTCGGATAGCCTATTCGAGACACAATTCAAGGCCGAAGTGAACTCCATTGGGAGAACAAACCATTTTAATCTAGTAAGGCTTTGTGGGTTTTGCTTTGAGGAACGGCTAAAGGCTCTAGTTTTTGAGTTCATGGAGAATGGATCGCTCGACGGATTTTTATTTGATGATAAGAAAAGGAATAGAATTGGATGGAAAGAGCAACAGAGTATTGCAGTTGGGACTGCAAAGGGTATTGCCTATCTGCATGAAGATTGCCGAGATAAGATAATTCATTATGATATAAAGCCTGGAAATGTCTTGCTTGATGCCAAATTATGTCCCAAAGTTGCTGATTTTGGATTGGCTAAGCTTTGTAACAGGGATGCCTCTCATATTACCAAGACGGGTTTCAGGGGAACCCCTGGCTATGCTGCACCAGAGATGTGGTTGCCATATCCATTAACCACCAAGTGCGATGTTTACAGCTTCGGTGTGTTACTGTTTGAGATTCTACGGAAGACGAAACATTACGAAACAAATGCCTTGCCGGATCAAGAATGGCTGCCGAGGTTTGGAAGAAGTTTGAAGAAGGAACTCTAGGGGAAACTCTGCTTGGTTTTGGGATTGATGACAAGGATAAGGAGGAGGCAGAACGAATGGCTATGGTTGCTTTGTGGTGTGTCCAGCAACAACCCGAAATGAGGCCTTCGATGAGCAATGTCGTCAAGATGTTGGAAGGCGAGATGAAGTACAATCGTCCCCCGAACCCGTTGCCGCACATGTTGTCCAATGATTTAGACATACTTCAAAGATTTAATAGCAATGCTGCTTCATCTAGTTTATCTACTTCTACTGCTTCGGTAACTGCAATTTCTAGTTAGGAATACTTGATTCATCAATATCAAATTCATGTGGTTGGTAACCAGATTCTTGAGTGTGACTGTGATGTAATCTCTTTGCCTTTTGAAATAAATTGAGTGTACTCTATATGTTGTCTATGGCTGTAAAACAAATCGTCTTCTTCTTCTAATAGGCAAACCAAGATTGAACCGGTTGGGGAAATTGACAATCCTCATAGGCAAGATGGCCAAGATAAACCTGAAACCAATTCTCTCATAAGCCAATTTTGAATTGGATATATGAGAAGGAACCAAATTGGTTCCTTATTGTTCCAATGTCCTTGTTGTTTCATAGTAACTAATGTTCCCCGGTAAAACATCAACTTACTAGAAGCACTATTACAGTAAATTCCACTAGATTCAGACATAACAATCACATCCATGGGCACTCTATACTCTAGGGTAATCCATTTAATTTCCAGTCATCCACATATGTGATGCTTACACTTTTGGAGTACTGTTATGGATATCATAGGGAGAAGGACCATGTATGTTATCTGACCGAGAGCTGAGATTTGTTTCCAAGATGGGTTTGGGACAGGTCGTGAAACAGAGGACCGGAGGAAATGATGAGGCAATTGGAATTAAAGACTTCATCTTAGAATGAAGGTAGCCCCTAAAAAACCTATTGCATGAGAGTAGTCTCTTCTGCTAGTGCACCCACTGTCTGCATAACTCTGAGCGACATGAACAGATGATGAGTCTTATTGTTTGAGATACATGGGAACATTGGAACTCTTGAAGAAGCACTAGCACAATTTACAGCTATAGAAATCTTGGATAGTATGCAGTCCATGACAATCTGGCACTGCTTACAGGTAGATGTGGATTGATACCTCGTACTGGATGTTTTATTCACTATCTTTGGTTGATCACTGTATATGCTCGTAGAATCATGAATGATAAGAAGCGTAACAAATGAAGTACCTTGATGGGAAGCTCTCTTTCATTGGCTCCGTCTCATAAGCAGCACCCCATTACTATATCCTGCCATTGCACCGGTCATCTGTCTCATAAGCAGAGCCATTAGTGAGTTTAACTCGTAAGCAGAAAGTGCATTTCCACCTTGAAAAGGACTGATGTTAACCTGCACCTAACTCTCTCGCCGTCATGATAACCATGAAAATTCTAGCTGCTAGTTCACATTTAATTGAGTCCTACATTGTGGGTCTTGATTTTGTATTAAAGAATGGAATTGTCTTTATAGAATGGACTATCTAGTTACACAACACAGAATTTTGCAAATATCCATTTTCTTCATCATGCTTTGTCACTAAATCCTCCTACTGATGTTGCAATATGATTAAAGCAACTGGGATGCATGGGCAAAATGCTTTGCTTGTCTCAGGGAGGGCATTCTGTATGTGCATCATCTTATTATTTTGGCCTTGTTCATTTCAGATTGTGACAACCGATTGTGAGCCCCTCATCCTGTTATTGGATCAAAATTAAATGTAATTTTGAGCCAATAATCGGTTGGGAGGCTCACAATCGGTAGCCACAATCTGAAACGAACAGAACCTTTATTTGTTATATAGTCAATTGAGTTTTGAAGTTGACATATTTCTTTGCTTCGTGTGAATTGGGTTCTGCATATGCATCATCTTGACAAGTTGCAGTACTAACTCTTGCTTCCAAGGTATTTGATTGGGTTCTTCAAAGATTACTTACCTCTCTCTTTCTCTTAAATGTTATCAATTCTGTAATTTCTGATATTTCTAATTGCAGTGATATTCTTCATTTGGGAGGCTGTTGGGTGACTGCAACGAGCAATCTTCAAATACAAATTCCGCATACTAAATTGCAAGCTACTTGTCAGTTTTCATGGGGAAGGATCCAGTTTGATAGTTCAGAATACGGTCATACTATATTCAATTGTTATCCAGGATTACTAAGCCTCTTGATTTTCTATTAGTTAAAGACCAGAACCTTGACCATTCAGCTAGAGGCTCAATCCCACTATCACTATGTTTTAATGGGATTCAACTTGTTTTTGGGTGGGGGCTGATCTGAAATTTAGTATGTTTGCTGGGCCTTTATTTGTGGGCATATATTGGTTGCAGGTAGATCTTGCATTAGAGAAAGATGCAGAGTCAGATGAATATTTTTTTAAGAGGAAGCTGTATCCGAATGTTTATTTCTACTCGCGCTTAATCTATAGGTACATCTCAGAAAATTGCTTATTTTTTCCACTTATGATTGTTGCCAATAAATGAGATGTTTGTTAATCAGAGCAATGGGATTTCCTACAGAGCTTTTTTTTTCCTGTGGCCAACTTGGTTAATTGATGAGCTAAAATAGGTGTTTGTTAACCTATACTTTTGCCTACATTTGTCGACATGCCTTTTCACCTAGCAAATTTGACCTAAATCGCTGCAACTAATTTTTCTTTTTTTTTTTTACAAAATTTACATATTGCCCTTTGTCCCATAATTCCCTCATCATCTCTCATTTGTTTAGGAGTATATAAAGCCCATACACTTGAAGTCCTACCTCTATGGGGCTTAGACGTAGAAGGAGACCACTAGTAGGCTCTTATATAGGGCCATGTTGTATATATATCCCCATTGTTTCAAAATTCTGGACAAGCTTCCATTAACACTCGATCACACTTGTCATGGTCATGGTTTAAAATTTTGGTTTCGGTAATCGTTTCGGACCCCACAGAAAATTGAAATATTAAGCATCGAAATTTGGGTTTGAAATTCCGGAAGGAATTTCGGACTGAAATTCCCTAAATTCCGAAATTTGGTAATTGGTGAAATTCGGAGTTTCGGTGAATTTCGGTTTCGGTCCCCACCGAAATCCGAAATTAATTTCGGTGAATTTCGGTTTCGGTCGAAATTTAAAACCATGGTCAATGTTGAGGTGAAATGTTCGTCTGAACTGGCCATTATAAAAAATTAAATAATATTTTTTATTTTTTTTAAATTAGAATAATGTTATTTTTAAACAAAATATTTTTAAGTAATAATATTAAGTAAATAAAATACTAATTTTAAATAAAATATTTAAAAAAAATTAGAACCTAAATAATTAAGAGAGAGTTAGAGGGAAAGATTAACCTAAATAATTAAGAGAGAGTTAGAGGGAAAGATTAACCTAAATAATAATAATTGTACCTCAACTTGTGTAATCTCAATTAATGAAGCTTGAAGCCACACCATTATGTAAGTTGTTTACCAATCACGAAGCGCCTCTTCTTAATCGTCAATCGATGATCAGTAGTTGTAGAACGTAGATTCGATGACTAGTAGTTGTAGAACGTAGAGATTGTAGAGGGGTTATTCTCAATCGCCAATCGGTGATTAGTAGTCATAGAATGTAGAGAGAGGGAGAGAGAGGGAGAGAGAGAGAGAGAGAGAGAGAGTTTTGTGTGTTGGCATTGAGAAATAGATGAATGGGTATTTGTAAGACTCGGTAATGTGTAAACTTACCAAAATATCACCCAAAACTCGACGTTATTTGGTTGTTGGGAGTATTTTGATTAAAAAATATTCAAATTGTGAAAATACTCCCAAAACTAGCCGTCTTTTTTAAATGTTCAATTTACCAAAAAAAAAAAAAAAAAAACCCTAAACTAGCCATATTTTGACAGTTAAGCGGGTATTTTTGGTAAAATGGAAAAAAGGCTAATTTTGGCCGTGCCATGCCGCCATGCAAGCCCATCATGGGCTGCGGGCTGGCACAGCGCGAAGTGCCTAAAACCCCAGCTCGGCATGTCTCGTTACATCGTGCCATGCCAGGCTAGCCCAGGCACGGCCCATCACTGTAGCAAATTGTGCGAGGCAGCACGACACGTTTGACACCTTGACGTTAACAGCAGAATTGGAAAACGAATGGTGTGGGATGAGGATTCCAATTCTTCATTCCGGCAATCCAAACACACCGTAAAATGCTACAAACTGCCACTCTTTTAAATGATTTCTTCAACATTTTCTTCAATTATGGCCATATCCGCTTAAAGAAATCATTTTGCTCTTGGAAAGGCATGTACATATCGTGATCACTGTGAGATAGCATGAATACAAATCTCCGCTTTATCACGTAAAATGAGACTAGTTCGGTCAAATCCAACTTTCCTCAGCTCGTAATGCAAAGGCAATTCCACTCCTAAGGACTTGGGGACAAAAATTCAAGGGGTCAATCCCCCCACCACCTTTCTCATTGAACGGAGGGCGTGCCAATATAGGTGAATGATATTCCCACAATGATTTAATAATGTCAAGTGGAACATATTCTAAACTCCAATTGACCTGTTAAAAAAAAACTAAATAGGCCACTGTTTTGCAATAATACAAGGAAGTGTACCTCGAATCCTCACAAAAAAAAAAAAAAAGAGCCGTGGAAATGGCCAAATGTTGGGCCAATTTCGCTTTAAGAGTTCCATTTTAAGAGTTTTTTATTTTGTGGCCGCCCGTGAAATCCCGTCTGGGCAGTAGCATCCTTGATATTTGTTCCAACAGCAGCCTCTTAAATCTAGGGTGGTCCTTTGTCATTCCACGTACAAGGAACTTCACCAGCGGCCACCAATTCTCCCATTTTGGAGGTGTTCTTTCTCTCTCATACAATGATCGCATGTATCCTTATAGGGGCATGTTGTTCACATTTTAATTTTTTTTAAAATTCTATGTACAACAAAAGTTGGATGATGGACCGTCCGATTCAGAATAGATAGGATCCTACCCGTTCTTGACCTAGACATAGGTGGTTCTCTTAATACCCTAGTTCAATTAATGTAATAAGTGCAGATTTGATTGTAATTAATGATGAGAGCAGCTAGTATTTCTAACATGAAGTGATATAATCGCCCCCTTTTTACCCCAAACCCGCTCCTTAATTCTCTCTCTCTCTATATATTATATATATATATAATATATATATAGAAAACGGTTCCTACACACTTGTGTAGATAAGTTATCTACACACTAGCTTCAAATATAATGGGGGCCCACATTGTTTGGGTGATCCAAGCCATTCATTTTAAAGGCCCTTACATAGATAGAGTGTCCACAAAAAATCAGATCCATAGGATCATCCCAACCCTACGATTTGTGGAGGTAAAATGGACGTCTTTAAACCTTCACAAATTAGTCCATTTTGTGCCTCCACAGTTCGAATGGTTAGGATGATCCTATGGATCTGATTTTTTGTGGACACCCTATCTATGTGAGGGCCTTAAAAATGAATGGTTTGGATCACCCAACTAATGTGGGCCCCCATTGTATTTTAAGCTAGTGTGTAGATAACTTATCTACACAAGTGTGTGGGAACCGTTTTCTCAATATATATATATATATATATATATATGAGGAAACTGTTGGTGAGCTTAAGCTCACCAAACTTATGGTGAGCTAGCTTGCCCAATCACATGGGGGCCCACTTTGTTAGGATGATCCAAACCATTCATTTGAAAGTCCCTTACATAGATGGAGGGTGTACCAAAAATCAGCTCCATAGGATCATCCTAACCCCTCCATTTGTGGAGGACAAAAATGGACAGACACAAATCTGCCCCATTTTTGTCCTCCACAAATGGAGGGGTTAGGATGATCCTATGGAGCTGATTTTTGGTACACCCCCTATCTATGATAAGGCCTTGCAAATGAATGGTTTGGATCACTCCCCAAAATGTGGGACCCATGTGATTGGGCAAGCTAGCTCACCATAAGTTTGGTGAGCTTAAGCTCACCAACACTTTCCTCTATATATATATATATATATATATATGAGAAAAGTGTAGCTACATATACATGTAGCTAACTTAGCTACACCGACGGCTTAGATACAGTGGACCCATATTGTTTGACTACCCATTTACACTAAAAGGGTGGCCCTACAAAGGAAAACGGGTGAATATATCATTGCCCTTTGAAACATATCAGGGTCAAAAAATCCATTTCGCCATTCCTCAATTCATCCCGCGTTTTGTCTTCCTTTGAGGGACGCCGGTCTTACTTGAGAGGGAGAGAGAGATTGTTAGCAAAAAAAAAAAATGTACCCGCATGAGATTGTTAGCCAGAGAGTAGTACCAGGGAGGAGAATCCGAAATATGCTCACCTAGGCGCAGATGCCATATACAGTGGTGTCACAAAAGAGGAGTCTGTAAGTGCGCACACTTTAAAAAAAAAACAATATGACCCACCTTGTTCGTAGACCCAACCATTAGCCCTGATGTAAATAGGTTGTGCCCCAAAATCATCTCTTAACGGATTATCCTAACCCTTCGATTTATATACAAACTACACCGAATAGAAATGCCTACATATGGAAGAGTGAAGGCCATCTCATGGATATATTTTTGGGGCAAGGCCTATATCTATTGATGCCCTACAATTGAACGGTTCGGATGTTGGAATAAAGTGGACCCAAGTGAATTTTTTTTTTTAAATATGCATTATTTGATAGAGAAAGGTTCATAACTTCGTATTCAGTTATTGGCCCCCTCGTTATTTGTTGAAGTGCCTCCCACGGAGTCCTTGGTAATCACGTTTTACTCTTTCTCCTTGTTGGTATTAGCTATCATGTCTCTTAATTTTGGTCATCTCTTCCGATTCAAGTCAAGCACCTGTATCTGAACTCCAAGCAACTAGCCCTATTTCGGTTTTAGTCGCTCCTCTACATAGCTATTTAAAAAAAAAAAATTAATATTGGTTCTCTTCCGTCACATTCCCTGTAGAGATTGTTGCAAGATTCAGGCACTCGCGCTTCTCTGTTTCTCCTTGATAGTATTAGTTATCATCTTTAAATTTTGGCTATCTCTTCCGATGGTAGTCTAGTACCTGATCCTGGCCATGACGCATCTAGGTTCATTTTTTCGGTCTTATCTGATATATCTTAGTGAGACAATACGTGATGTTTGTGACTCCGGTAGTGACGTTGAGAGTCTTAAGGAAGAATTTGCAAAATTGAGGTTGGTGAGAGATGATGTCCAAGGCATGGCAGCTGCAGCGAGTGGCCGAGGAGAAGTGATCACTAATCGAGTGAAAGAGTGGATAAGAAGAGCAGATGAAATTGAAAAAGGACTGAGGATACTGGAGGATCAAAGTATTGAGGAGAAAGCATCTTTCAAGTTTCTTACCAGTTTTTCCTCCTCCTACCGTATAAGTGAACAAGCAGTAAGGATGATAGATGACATCAATGATCTCTGCAGAGAATCAAATATCACCATGATATCATATAGCCCGCATCTTCTGGGCAGAGACTTGATGCCTGCTGTAGTTCCTAATTCTGTAGAATATGAAGAAAACAACATTGCCAGGCCACGCGAAGTGTTTGGTCGTCGCTCCAACAGAATTGAGTCTTCTAACACCTTGCACCCTAATTTTGATGAGATCATTGAGGAAATCGTCAAGATGTATTCGCCACAAAATCTCAATGACATAACTGATAACTTCAAAGAACGACTGGGTAGAGGTGGTTTTGGAGTAGTGTATAAAGGAAAAGTTGAAGACGGGATGCTTGTCGCAGTCAAGATCCTAAATGGGAACGTCTCGGATAGCCTATTCAGGACACAATTCAAGGCCGAAGTGAACTCCATTGGGAGAACAAACCATTTTAATCTAGTAAGGCTTTGTGGGTTTTGCTTTGAGGAACAGCTAAAGGCTCTAGTTTTTGAGTTCATGGAGAATGGATCGCTCGACGGATTTTTATTTGATGATGAGAAAAGGAATTCAATTGGATGGGAAGCACAGCAGAGTATTGCAGTTGGGACTGCAAAGGGTATTGCCTATCTGCATGAAGATTGCCGAGATAAGATAATTCATTATGATATAAAGCCTGGAAATGTCTTGCTTGATGGAAAATTATGTCCCAAAGTTGCTGATTTTGGGTTGGCTAAGCTTTGTAGCAGGGATGCCACTCATATTACCAAGTCGGGTTTCAGGGGAACCGATGGCTATGCTGCACCAGAGATGTATTGGCCACATCCATTAACCACCAAGTGCGACGTTTACAGCTTCGGCGTGTTACTGTTTGAGATTCTAGGGAAGAGGAAACATTATGAAACAAAGGCCTTGCCGGGGCAAGAAGATCTGCCGAGATGGGTTTGGAAGACGTTTGAAGAAGGAGCTCTAGGAGAAACTCTGCTTGGTTTTGGGATTGAGGAGAACGATATGGAGGAGGCAGGACAAATGGCTATGGTTGCTTTGTGGTGTGTCGGGCAACAACCGGAAAGGAGGCCTTCAATGAGCAGTGTCGTCATGATGTTGGAAGGCGATGTGAAGCCCAGACGCCCCCCGAACCCGTTTTCTCCTCATTATTCATCTACTGCTTGAGTCAGTGCAATTTCTAGTAGGAAGGCTTGATTCATCAATGGTAGTTTCATGGCATGGTTTGGTAACAGGTGAGAGCTAGCTCACGATAGATGTAAGTATGGAAGAAGATGGAATTGTTAAGAGTACTCATTAAGTTTTTTGTTTGTTTGTTAAGAGTACTAAATTGTGTATGTCCTTGATGTAATCTCTTTGCCTTTTGAAATAAATAGGTCAGGGTCGAAGGTGTGTATGGCTGGTAAAACAAATCTTCTTCTTCTTCTTCTAATAGATGAACCACGATCAAACCCGTTGTGGAAATTGACAATCTTGGTAGGCAAGATGACCAAGATAAACCAGCAACCAATTGTTTGCTAATCCACTTGTGCATTGGAAATACGTGAAGGAACTAAGTCGCCTCCTAACTGTTCCAATCTCCATACTGCTTCATGGTGGTGTTTGCGGGTATAACATCGAGTTATCAGATTTATCACATATATAGTCCGGTAAAGCCATATTTATTGGTCTGATACTTCATAGAAACAATGATCCAGCTACAGCATGCCTTGAAAATCTCCCTCACGCACAGTTTGACTCAAGGCTCTTTTTTTTTTTCGATTGTTAAATAGGAGTAGAATTGGCAAAAGATTTGTTTTATGCCCATTTTACTTCAAAATGAAACAAATAAAAATCACCATATTTACACGCCTCATTTTGTCACCATCAGCAAATTTTACTTGAAGAAAAGTGGGAGTAAAACAAATTCACCCAACTGGGTGGGTGAAGTGGCCCCCTCCTCCAACTGAGTGGGTGAAGTTCAACTTTGAAGGGGACATCTTGCGACACGAACGAAGCAGAGGCGGCGGCACTCCTCTTTGGCTTGAAATGGTATGAGCAACATAACCTTGGCCCCCTCATTGTGGAAGGTGGCTCTGCTAATACCATCGCATGGGCTAAAAACAAGAACTGCGGTCTGTGGCGCAGGCCAACAAGATCGATGAGATCCGGGACTTGGTTGCTATCATCCGTCCTATGATCACTCATATGCGATGATCCGCAAATTGTATGGCAGATGAGTTGGCCACTGGTTATTGGAAGGGATTCCTCATTGCATGGGCCAGCTGCAAAGCCTCTAGACCTTGGAAGCTAGCGGATACCATAGCAGAAATCAACGACTTTGGGTTCAGATCTGAATTGGTAATGAATACACACCCGTCTCCTTGTGCCCTCAACAGAGCAAGGACGGGGTTCAATGACTCCAAGCTGAGGTTCCTGCACCACTAATCTACAACGTAAATATCTGCAACCAAACTGAGCCTTATTCTGTACTCACACTTTCTCCTTGCCAGTATTAGCTATCATCAATGATCTCCGTAGAGGATCAAATTACGCCATGATATCCTTCAGAATATGTAGAAATCAACATTGTCAGGCCCCGTGAAATGTTTGGTCGTCACTCCAATAGAATTGAGTCTTCTAACGCCTTGGACCCTATTTTTATGAGATCATTGAAGAAAATGTAAAGACGTTTTCGCCTCAGAATCTCTAGAACATAACTGATAACCTCAAAAAAAATTGGAAAAAGGAGGTTTTGGAGTAGTGTATAAAAGAATACTTGAAGACGGGGTGCTTTCTGCAGTCAAGATCCTAAATGGGGGGAAATTATCTCCCTAAGTTGCTGATTTTGGGTTGGATAAACTTTGTAACAGGGATGTCATTCATATTACCAACACGGCTCCAAGGAAACTGATTCAAGATGTTTTGCTAGGATGCTCTGATGCAATGTGACGAAGGTTATACGCAGGATCTGTGTGCTATGGGAGTTTTGGTCCAAATTCAAGATATTGGCAATCCATCATTTCAGAGGCTTGCACATGCTTTAATACAAAGCTTAAGCTTGCAATTTAACTCAAAGTGCTATTAAGTTTGGCATGTGTCTATGTATTCTCCCACGTGTGAATTTTAAGAGCTAGGATCCGTGTTGAAAATAAGACGATGCTGTAGATATTGGCCTTTAGCACTCCAACAGCAGAAACATTGTTGAATAGCTCAGCATTGAGAATAACATGCATGAGCTTTATAAAGTATAGAAAGCAACTAGCATCTATGTCAATCACAACCATTAAACATGTCAAAACCATGGCAACAAGCGCTGAGTTCAGTGCACTAGTCACTTGAGGCTGCTGTTTATCTTAGAATTTCCAATGGCAAATTGCAGACACTTCATCCAGATTGTTTGAAAGAGGACTTTTGAGAAAGCCAATTTTGTGATTCCTTTTAAATCTAGCTCCAGTGCTGAAGGTTGGAACCCCCTCTACAACACAGTTAAGCACAGAAATTTCTTGGACAGAGTTCTGTTGCAGAAGCTTTCTCTTCTTAAGGGCTTACAAGTCGCCAAATTACTAATAGAAATTGAACCCTGTAAAATTACTCATTTACCCTCAATGGTATGCAACGAGGGACTCACACTTGGATTTTCCCAAGAATACCTTTCAATTGACTTTCCTTCATCTATAAATGAGCAAGTCTTGGCCCATTTTTAAGGATTTTAGAACTTTTGGAACCTTTTGATATATCTACTGATATTGGTACTATTATGTTCTGATAATGGCACTCTCTCATCTAGTCTATTATTATTTACGGAAAAATACAGTTACACCCCTTCAACTTTTTGACATTTTCAACTCTAACTCTGACTTTTAAAAGTCACGAACTACACCCGCTGGGGTTTCAATTTGTATAAGGTAGACCCCCTCTTTTGAAACACTATCAATGCTAATGAAGACCCCCATACCCTCCTCCAAACCCCATACCCAAATCCAAACACTACCAAAAACACTGTGGCCCACATTGTTTGGATGATCCAAAGCGTTCATTTGATTGGCCTAACATAGATAGGGTGTGCCCAAAAAATCAGCTCTATAGGATCATCCTAACCCTTTGATCTATGGACGAACAGTCAACTGAGGGGGTCTACCTTATACAAATTGAAACATCAAGGGGTGTAGTTGGTGACTTTTAAAAGTCCGGATTATAGTTGAAAATGTCAAAAAGTTGAGGGGGTGTATCTGTATTTTTCCTTGTTATTTAAACACCTGTGAAAGGTTATATTACAGTTCCCAAAATGCTCTAAGCCAATTAAAAAAGAAAAGATAAGCTGAGTTTGTGCAATTATTAAAAGATGGTAGTGCCAATATCAGTAGCCTTTGAGGTCTCAAATAGTGCCACATCCCTCTTAAGCCCTACGAATTGGCACTTGCACGTCTTTTCCTGTTGCAACTTGCATTTTCAACCCAAAGCAAGGGAGGAGAATGCTTTTCTCGAGTGAAGTGAGGTCCCTACAATTAGGGACCGAACGGAACGACTCAACCAATACGACGGAGTGGAGCAGGAAAACAAACCTATCCATTGAGAGTACTCTCAGCTGGTAAAGAGATACCTTCTCAAGGCACTTCAAGTTCATAATCGAAGAGAAAAAGTGTGATTCCAGGGGGTATTTCTGAATTTGGGTCCATTGATACCCCTAGTTGAATGTTCAATTTACAAAAATACCCCGCCAAAACTAGCCGGTCTTTTACGGTCAAGGGGGTATTTTCGGTAAAAAGACAAAAAAGGGCTAGTTTTGGACCGGCCGTGCCAGCCCATCACGGGCCGCAGGCTGGCACGGCCTGCCATTGGAGCAAATAGTGTCGTGCCGTTGCCCAGCACAACACGTTTAACACCTTGACGTTATGTCTTGGGTATGCTCCCCAGAGACGAGTTCGAATCCCCCTGGCCTTACCCAATGCGCGTGGTGTACGGGTGATTGCGTGCATCCGGAGGGAATTAGTCATTTAGTCCCACTGCCCCACCCTACGTCATAAAAAAACAAAAAAACACCTTGACGTATACAATAGAAATGGAAAAATGAATGGTATGGGACGCACCCTAAACAGCTACAAACTGCCGCTGTTAAAGGATTTCTTTCTTCAACATTTTCTTCAATTTTGGAGGTATCTTCTTAAAGAAATCGTTTTGCACCATGTACATATCGTGATCACTTTGAGGCGATGGCATGAATAAAAATCTTTGCTTCATCACGGAAAATGAGACTTGAGTTCGGTTAATAGTGTGGTCAAATCCAACTTTCCTCAGCTCATAAATGCAGGCAAAAAATTCATGGGGTCAATCCCCCCAGCACCTTTGTCATTGAACAGAGGGCGTGCCAATATAGGTGAATGATATTCCCACAATGATTTAATAATGTCACGTGGAACATATTCTAAAATCCAATTGACCTGTAAAAAAACACCTAAATAGGCCACTGTTTTGAGATTAAGAACATAGGCAATGCATTGAATTCAGTCACTTGATAAGGACTATTTAAGCTAGGTCAAATTTGATATTAGATTATGGGCTTTCTTTATAATATGTATAGTTATTAAACACTTTTAGCATTGAATTTTTGTCAGGCATTCTTGACTCTATCATGGAAAAGAAATTCATTTCGCCATTGCTTATTTTATACTAGATATAGAGAGAGAGAGAGAGATTGTTGTTGTTGTCGCATCCCTTTGCTCTTTTTTACTTGCTAAACATAACCAGCAATATAGACATGGCCGTGACCTCTCTTGGTTCAGCTATAAAGTCTGGTGTGAAACATCTTAATAGGACAGTCCGCTATGTTTATAACTATAATAATTATGTTGGGGATCTTATGAAAGAATATGAAAATTTGAAGTTGGTGAGAGTTGATGTCCAAGGCATAGTAGATGCAGCGAGTAGGCGAGGAGAAGTGGTCCCTGATTCAGTGAAAGTGTGGATAGAAAGAGCAGATAAAATTGAAGAAGAAATTAGGATAACAGAGCACCTAATTGTTCACAAATGTTTTCTCTTTTGGAATGACTACTACTGTATAAGTCGATGAGCAATACAGCTGAAACGTGACATCAATGATCTCTGTAGAGACTCAAATTTCCCCATGATATCATATAGTCGGCGTCCTAATCATGTACAATATGAACAAATCGACTTTCTTCCTGGCTCCAACAGAATTGAGTCTTCTAACACCTTGAACCCTATTTGTGATGAGATCATTGAAGAAAAGTTCAAGATTTTTTCGTCTGAAAAACTCAAGAGCATAACTGATAACTTCAAAAAAAAATTGGGTCAAAGTGGTTTTGGAGTAGTGTATGAAGGAATACTTGAAGACGGGATGCATGTCGCAGTCAAGGTCGTAAATGCGGGAGTCTCGGATAGCCTAATCAAAAAACAATTCAAGGCCGAAGCGAACTCCATTGGGAGAACAAACCATTTTAATCTAGTAAGGCTTTGTGGGTTTTGCTTCGAGGAAGAGCTAAAGGCTCTAGTATTGAGTTCATGGAGAATGGAGCGCTCGAAAGTTTTTATTTGATGTTACGAAAAGGAATAAAATTGGATGGAAAGAGCAACAGAGTATAGCAGTTGGGATAGCAAAGGGTATTGCCTATCTGCATGAAGATTGCCAAGATAAGATAATTCATTATGATATAAAGCCTGGAAATGTCTTGCTTGATGCCAAATTAAGTCCCAAAGTTGCTGATTTTGGGTTGGCTAAGATTTGTAGATGCCTCTCATATTATCAATACAGGCTTCAAGGGAACCCCTGGCTATGCTGCACTAGAGATGTGGCAGCAGAATCCGTCTCGAATAACCCACAAGTGCGACGTTTACAGCTTTGGCATATTACTGTTTGAGATTGGAGCGAAGAGGAGGCATTTTGACGAGAAAGCCTTGCCAGGCCAAGAACAGCTGCCGATATGGATTTGGGAGAAGTTTGAAGAAAGAGCTCTAGGGGAAACTCTGCTTGGTTTTGGGATTGATAAGAAGTTTAAGAAGGAGGCAGAACGAATGGCTATGGTAGCTTTGTGGTGTGTCCAGCAACAGCCGGAAGTGAGGCCTCGTCAAGATGTTGGAAGGTGAGATGAAGTGCTATCGTCCTCCGAACCCGTTTTCGCACTTGCTGTCCAATGATTCAAAAACACGTCAAAGATTTAATAGCAGTGCTTCTACCGCT
Organism: Tasmannia lanceolata; assembly: GCF_043159265.1. Taxonomy (NCBI): domain Eukaryota; kingdom Viridiplantae; phylum Streptophyta; class Magnoliopsida; order Canellales; family Winteraceae; genus Tasmannia; species Tasmannia lanceolata. The sequence goes on from NW_027518683.1 coordinate 12,018,157, forward strand.
TGGTTCACCGCGATTTCTAGTAGGAATACTTGATTCATCAATGTTAATTTCATGAAAAATTCATGGCATGGTTAGTAATCAGATTATTGTGTATGACTCTGATGTATTCTCTTTGCCTTATGAAATAAATAGGATACACTCGATGGTGTGTATGCCTGTAAAACAAATCTTCTTCTTCTAATAGGTGAACCAAGATGGACAAGATAAACCAGCAAACAATCCTCTCCTGAGCCACTTTTGCATTGGAAATATGTGAAAGAACCAAATTGGATGCTTACTATTCCAATCTCCTCATTGCTTCGTAGTTACTAGTGTTTGCCATTAAAAAATCGACTTACATCTGCCTGTGACCCAAAAAAAATTCCTGTTTTTCAAAAAAACTTCCTGTTTTGTAATTAAGGGATGATCATCACCACAATTAACAGCTCTCGACATAGAGATTTCATCTGCCAATTTTCATAGAATGGAAATGTGTTCCCCAATTTCTGATCAGTCATTGAAGGGCTTGCCACCACATTTAAACGGGTCATGAATATGTCCATTAGTAAGATCCTCACAATATCTCCTTTTAGTATCTTTGATTCCGGTGGCTGGAATCCTCGATGTTCGGCTTTCAAATTTTGCAATATCGGTCGTAATGGGATCAGAAGATCTAGTTGTGGTAATTGTTGGGTATATGATATAACTCATGTATGTTCTAATATAAGCCCAATAAGATAATGGACCGGTGTAGTGGGCCTACATGGGCTAGAGTCCATTAACCAGTCAGTAACCCTAGTGTATCTCTATATATAAGGGCTGGAGGCAACAAACTTGGTATTCCAAATTAGATACCTTGGGTGTAATGCTTCAAGCAACCTCTTGCTTGACCTAATTACTCTAACAGTAATAACCTCAAACATCAATTGTGAGAAGAAAGAAGGAAATGCAATATACAATTTGGAATGCAATAGCGAAGAATTTCAACCACAGACCCTAGGCACATCACAGCTTCAATGAATATTCCAAACTCACAAGATGATGAAATGGAAATTATAGAGAGGATTTTCCTCCACATGATAATGGAAAGACTAGTCATAGTTTCAACTTATGATCATAACTCATAACAACACTATGAGATTGGGTTTGGGTGCTTTGAGACAAGTCTACAAAGGAGAGCTGTGAAGCAGAGTTCCCAGTTCCAGTGTCTGTTTAGGTCTTCAAGGGAAGATCGAACACAGAAGCTGACTAGAAATTCATGGGGAAAGTTCTTATAAATCTGCTCAGGCTATGGATTCTGCTTTGGTTCCAAGGTAGAAGGGCTCATGTATGAGTACACGGATAACGCATCACTCGACAAATTCTTGGTTGGCAACATCCAAAAAGTCTGGTGGGCAAAGCTTCATGAGATCATGATAACTGTAGCAAATTGGATTGCGTACTTGAATGAAAAATTCCAGGAGAGGATGTTTCACCGCGACAAAGTCAGGTAAAGTAGTACTGGATGCAAATTCTCTCCCAAGGTTTCTTTTGCAGTAGGTGAAACCCCAGTTCCACATGCCAGAGTTATACGTTTAATTTCCACTCATCCACAGAAGTGATACTTACACCTTTTGAGTGCTGTTATTGAGATCATGGGGAGGAGAAGGATATGTTCTCTGACTGAGAGCTGAGATTTGTATCCAAGATGGGTGTTTTGGAAATGTCTGGAAAAGGAGAACTGGGGGAAATGATGATGCAACTGGAATCAAAGGAAAAGATCGAGAAAAGGCAGTATTAGACTTCCATGGAGCATTGTGGAGAAGATGTTGGAAGGTGGAGCAGAGATTTTTTTTTTTTTTTTGTTTTTTTTTGGTTCTCCACAATGATCCTGTTGCGGCAAGACCCTCTCTTAAGAATCATCCCCCCACTTAAAGATAAAAGCCCTCTTTAGTGGTCTTATAAAACACATTCCAAAAATGCCCTCCTTAAAGAGATTAATTCCAAGTGATTTTATATCACTAATCTAACAGATCCTTCCACTTCCAAACTCTCTTTTCTGTTGCAGATATATATGTGTAGAGAGAAAGTTACTCAGATTCAAGTTATTCGTCAACGATTGGAGGAACTGGAGATATCTGTGTACGAAGTTTCTATGCGTATCATGATTCGTGAAGTAAAAAATATAAACGGATTGCTTATCTTGAGGATAGTAGGAACTTTATGTCCTCCATGCCATGCTCCTTAAAATCTGAAGAAGCTGATAACAAGCCTCTATATTCTACATTCATTTGTTTCCCAATTTGTTCCGGGTGATTATTGTTTATTTTCTTTCTGTTCATTGAGTGCTAAGACATTCAATTGATGCTTTTTCAGATGAAGATTATATGCCTTGCTCTTGAAAATAGATAATTTTTTTAGCACTAGTATATCTATGGTAGTATATGAAGAAAAAAGATATCCAATTCAACTGATGCTTACATATATGAAGCTTGGAGGTCTGGCTCTTGCAAACAGATTCTTCTTTTTTGGAAAATTATGATGTCTGAATAATTTAGAGAAGAATTGAAATCCAACATCAGAGAGGAGCAATCCATGCATAATTCATCAACAAAAAGTGGACATAAGGTGGTGCAGAACAAGTAGAGAAATCTTCACTCGCCATATGCAAGTCTTTGATAATTAGCATATAAATCTACCAAACATAGAGATCTATAATATGGTGTAACCTTAGATGCCCGAAGTTAGGATTCATGCACTTCTCTTAGGAAGAAGTTATTTTAATCTCATATTTTACATCGGGCCCCCAACAACTGAATGGTTTGGATCTTCCAACAGGGTGGGTCGTGTTGTTTGTCGACAAGCAGGCTAGAGATGACTTTTGGGACGGAGCTATTTATGTTTGGGCCGAACCAATGGTTTGGATCTTCTAACAAGGTGCAGTGGATTTTTTTATTTTTTATTTTTTAATTTTAATTTTTAGTCTTTTACAAAGATGCTCACCTAGGTCCCGGGTAATATGGCACACAAGAGGAGATAATATATGACATCCGTGAGCGCGCACACTTTTTTAAAAATTCAATATTACCCACCTTGTTCAAAGATCCAACCATTCATTCATTCAGTTGCAGGGCTTTGAAGTAAATAGGTTGTGCCCCAAAAATCATCTCCATCAGATGCTCCTAACCCTTCTATCTATATGCAAACTACACCAAAAAGGGAAATGATAAATGCACCTCTTTTCATCACATGGGACACCGGACACCCAACTGCAGTGTACGTGGCAATCAATGCAGGAAATACAGATTTTGTCTTCATTCACAAGGTGGCTGCTCTGACAGGCAACGGACCATCTATGAAATTCCGTCCATCCCGAAAGGCATTTTGTAGATGGTCTGTTGCATGTCACAGCTGCCAAATAGGCTCACTTTTCAGTAGATTTTGTCTTCATTCACAAGGTGCCTGCTCAGCCATGCATGGTTTAAATTTCGAACAAAATCCGAAATTTCGGATTTCGGTCAAGACCGAAACCAAACCCCGAAATTCCTCCGAAATTTCATTAAAATACTGTTTTTTAATTATTTTACCAAATTTTGGCCCAAAGACTTGCTACAGGATTTCGACCGAAATTTTGGTTCTGGCACGGACCAAAATTTAAAACCATGCTGACATGCAACTGACCATGTGCGAAATGCCTTTTTGGGATGGACACTAGCAAATCCCATTATTTAAATAAGGAAACCACAGGAGAGCCACTTTCCTGGAAACAGGACACGAATCCAACATTATCAATAGGCTTTTTTTGGCGCGTTGATTGACTGGTAAAGCACTTGTAGTATGATTGGATTTCAGAATTACACGCTAGGTAAAGCATAAGAACAGAATAGGGAGACGAAAAAACGAATGACTTTCACCACATTTCTCTACTAAAGCTGTTAGGAATTTAACCAGGTAGAACTCACCCCTAAAGCTAGCTGTTAGAGGGACGGTGCCATTCCCTTATAAGCCCATCAACATCCACTTGAGTTTCCAATGGGAAACTTGCTTTTGCGTGGAACCTGCACATGTAAAATTTACTCTGATTTAACAAGTTGGTACGAGGGTTGCGTTTCTTAAAGTCAAATGCAACATATTCTAAAATCCAATTTGTTTTGAATTTCCGGGCATAGGTGATGCATTGCATCCCCTCACCTGATAAGGACTATTCATCCCAAGTCAAATTTATTATTATATGTATGTGTAGTTATTAAACACTTTCACAGCTGTAGTTTTGTTACTTGATATTTCCTTATCTAACTCTTTCTCTCCTAAAGTGATCACTTGTTTCTTTATAGAGGCATGTTTTTCCTTCACAAAAATAAAAAGACAAGTGTGCCCGTGCCTTAAAAAATGGCCATTAATGCATTGTTCGATAAGTGTTGTAGGTGTCTTGGTTTGTTGGATCCAAAGGATTGGACTAGAAAGTAGTCATAGCATCTTTCCGAGCGTCCTAGGCCAAATTATAAAATCCCTAATCAAAATTATCTCTTTCTCTCTCTCTCTCCCCTCTAGGCTTTACGCCCTAAACCTAAGTCTTAATTCATTAGATATTAACTTAATCTTAGAGGTTGAATGCTCATATGCGGTTTATTTTATTTTCTTTGCTTACAAGTATTATGTCACTTATTTGGAAGTTGTGATTGTCACGAATAAATAAATGATTGGACTTTTGACTTAATAAACTGGGTGAACAGATTAGTCATTAATAATAAGGGAATTGCTAGCGTTTATCGCAAAAGGCATTTCGCTGCTGGTCTGTCACACTTCAGACCACCCACCTCGTGAATGGAGACAAAAGTTGTTGTCTCTATTAACGAGCTGGCTGGTCTGACATGCGACAGACCAGCCGTGAAATGCCTTTTGGGATGGACCCTAGCAAATCCCCATTAATAAACTAATAAAAGATAAAACATTTATTTTTTTCAAATTCTATGTACAACAGAGGTAGGACAATAACACTGTGATGGACGGTCTGATTCGAAATAGATCATAACTAGGAGTAGGATCTTAACCGTTCGTGACCTAGACAGCTGGGTCTCATCCGACTTGGATCTCTTAGAATAGTACCTCTGTTAGATGTGATCGTAATTAAATTAATTAGATGAGAGCTGCTAAAAAATTCATTTAATCAATAGCCATTTCATACGGCTTTTTGTCTTCCTTGAGCGAGGAAAGGGAGAGGGAGCAGAGAATGGTACCCAGGAAGAAGATTGTTCAAAGATTGAGGTACTCACGCTTCACTTTTCTCCTTGCTAGTATTACCCATCATCTCTAAATTTTGGTTTATCTCTTCCTATTCAAATCAAGCTGGAGGTCCTGTATTTCAGTTTTATTTTCTCCTCAACATGGCTTCCTGTTTTTATTAATTTTGGGTCTCTTCCATAACATTCCCTTCAATATTATTCTCATCCTTGCTGTTGGTGTCCCATCCCTTTGCTGTTTTTATTTGCTAAACAAAACCAACAAATTGGACATGGCCGAGACCTCTCTTGGTTCAGTTATTAAGTCTTGTGTGATACATCTTAGTAGGACAATCCGTTATGTTTCTTACTCCAATAATTATGTTGAGGATCTTAAGAAAGATTTTGAAAAATTGAAGTTGGTGAGAGATGATGTCCTAGGCATAGTAGGTGCAGCAACTGGCCGAGGAGAAGTTATCACTAATGCTGTCAAATTGTGGATTAAAAGAGCAGATGAAATTGAAGCAGAATTTAGGATATTGGAGAATAAAGTTTTTGAGAGGAAATCATCTCTCAATTGTATCGCATCCTACAGTATAAGCCGAAGAGCAACGAGGATGATAGGTGACATCAATGATCTCTGTAGAGAATCCAATTTGGCCATGATATCATATAGTCCGCGTCCTAAATGTGTAGAACATGAAGAAATCGACTTTCTCATGGACCGAGAAATGTTTGGTAGTCGCTCCAACATAATTGAATCTAACACCTTGGACCCAATTTTTTATGAGATCATTGAAGACAAGGTGATGATGTTTTCACGTCAAAATCTCAAGAGCATAACTGATAACTTCAAAGAAAAATTGGGTGAAGGTGGTTTTGGAGTAGTGTATAAAGGAATACTTGAAGATGGGATGCTTGTGGCAGTCAAGATCCTAAATGGGAACGTCTCGGATAAGCTAATCAGAAAACAATTCAAGGCCGAAGTGAACTCCATTGGGAGAACAAACCATTTTAATCTAGTTAGGCTTCGTGGGTTTTGCTTTGAGGAACAGCTAAAGGCTCTAGTTTTTGAGTTCATGGAGAATGGATCGCTCGACAGATTTTTATTTGATGATGAGAAAAGGAATTCAATTGGATGGGAAGCGCAACAGAGTATTGCGGTTGGGACTGCAAAGGGTATTGCCTATCTGCATGAAGACTGCCGAGATAAGATAATTCATTATGATATAAAGCCTGGAAATGTTTTGCTTGATGGCAACTTATGTCCCAAAGTTGCTGATTTTGGGTTGGCTAAGCTTTGTAACAGGGATGCCTCTCATATTACCAAGACGGGCTTCAAGGGAACCCCTGGCTATGCCGCACCAGAGATGTGGTTGCCATATCCAGTAACCAACAAGTGTGATGTTTACAGCTTCGGCATGTTACTGTTTGAGATTCTAGGGAAGAGAAAACATTATGAAGCAAATGCCTTGCCGGATCAAGAATGGCTTCCGAGATGGTTTTGGAAGAAATTTGAAGAAGGAGCTCTGGGGGAAGCTCTGCTTGGTTTTGGGATTAATGAGAAAGATAACGAAGAGGCAGAACGAATGGCTATGGTAGCTTTGTGGTGTATCCAGCAACGACCGGAAATGAGGCCTTCGATGAGCAGTGTCGTCAAGATGTTGGAAGGCGAGATGAAGTACAATCGTCCCCCAATCCCGTTTCCACACTTGATTTCCAATGATTCAGAAATACTTCAAAGATTTAATAGCAATACTGCATCTAGTTTATCTACTTCTACTGATTTGGTCACTGCAATTTCTAGTAGGTAGACTTTGATTCATCAATGCTAATTTCATGGAAAATTCATGTCATGGTTTGTAAGAAGATTATTGTGTATGTTTGTGATGTAATTTCTTTGCCGTTTGAAATAAATAGGGTACACTTGCTGTATAACAAATCTCCATCTTTTTCTAATATATTTTTTTTTAAAGGTAACAAAAATTTTATTAGATCGCCAAAAAGCATTACAAAGAGGGGCAAGAAGTCCCACAAGCTAAATCCCAGCACAAGATTACAAGCCCATTAGATGAAAAGAGAAGAATCAATACAGTCAGGGTTGTGCAGATGCAACAATCTCTGAAACGCTAACTTGTATTTGATTGAAGTTTACTTCCTCCTTCGCTAAATTGTCAGCCATAGAGTTCGCCGATCAACGCCTATGAGTCAGCTGAGGGTGTAGCAAGCGAACCAAGTCTCTAATTTCCTCAATTATATTATAGTCTCCAAGGTCCACCAGACCTGTTCGCAGCCCATGCAACAGTGTTGGATGAATCACCTTCCACGATCAGTGGGCCAAGATTTTTGCTTTCGCACCATTTCAGCCCAAATAGTAGCACTCTTGCCTCTGCCTCGTTTGCATCACAAACACCAGCCGGGCCTTAATAGGACATAATCATCCTTCCCTCATCATCCCGGATAACACCGCCAATGCCCGCTCTTCCCAGGTTACCAAGAGAGCTTCCATCAAAGTTCAATTTGAACCAACCCATAGGCGGTGCATTGGCGGTTGGAGAATTTGTGAACCAAGATCGAAACGGTTGGAGAATTTGCAATCTTGGTAGGCAAGATGGTCAAGATAAACCAGCAACCAATTGTGTCCTGAGCCACTTTTGCATTGGAAATATGTGAAGGAACCAAATCGGCTTCTTTCTGTTCCAATCTCCTCACCGTTTCATAGTAACTAGTGTCTACAGGTACCAGTAAAACATCGGCCTGTGACCTAAATAAATGTGCTTTCTTTGATTGAGAAAAAAGTCTTCCTCTTTTTCAACTAAGGGATTATCATCACCGCTGTTAACATCTCTTTGCGTATAGATTTCATCTGCCAATTTTCATCGGATGGAAACTTGTTCCCCAATTTCTGATCAATCATTGAAGGGCTCGCTATCACGTTTAAATGGGTCACGAATACTTTCATCAGTAAGATCCTTACTAGATCTCCTTTGAGTATCTTGGCTGGTATTCTCTCTGTTCGGCTCTCAAAATTTGCAATATCGGCAGTAATGGATTCAGAGGAGATTAGTTGTAGTAACGACCTCAAACATCAATTTTGAGAAGAAAGCAGGAAATGCGTTGTCCAACAATTTCCCTCCCAAATCTGCAAACATTGTTGCAATAGGTACATCACAGCTTACATGATTATTCTGAACTCACAGGATGAAATGGAGAGCACATTTTCAAAAAAAAAAAGGGATGAAATGGAGAGCATAGAGAGTATTTTCCACAACATGATAATGAAAAGATTTGTCATATTTTCTACTCAGCAACTTTTGATCATAACTCATAATAACACCATGAGATTGGGCTTGGGTGCTTTGGGACAATTCTACAAAGGACATCTCCGAAGCAGAGTTTAGAGTTCCAGTGGCTATTTAGGTGTTCAAGAGAAAATCGAACAAAAAAGCTGGATAGCAATTCATGGGGAAAATTATCATATAAATCTGTTTAGACTATGGATTCTGCTCAAATCATGTTTTGATGCCTCCAAACACAATATGTTATTTTATTTTAGTTATTATATAATGTTAAATTGTTGATTAAGAATTCCTTGCCAAGATCAAATAAAAGATAGAAGAAGCATGAATCAAAGTCATGGAGCATGGATGGACATGAAGCCAAAGAGCACAGAAGACTAGGAGATCCATGAAGATCAAGGAATGAATAATGATAGAAGATCCATGTAGGGGATTGAGGTCTTGAAGATCAAAGTCTCATGAGTCTAGAATGTTTAAACTAATCTTTTGATATACTTGTGGTTGTGGATAATGGCACTAAGGTAATTTAACTTAAATTGAACATAAAATGGATTGCATTTTATATTCAAATAAGAAAACTAGAGGAGAACCATTTAGTGGAAACAAGACACCAAAAGCAAAGAATTATGTCTTTCACCACTTTGACAATTTCTACAATCAGGGTCCAAATTCACCGTGCTGATTTCAAACTTCAATTTGATTTAACAAGTTTGCACCAGGTTGCATTTGCGAAAGTCAAATGAAAAATATTCTAAGTCCAATTGATTTGGGGAAAATAATAAATAAATAGGTGATGCATTGCATTCCGTCACTTGATAAGGACTATTGTTGCCAAGTCAAATTTGATATTATATTACTCTCTCTCTCTCTCTCTCTCTCTCTCTCTCTCTCTCTGACCCTGAGCCCTAATCAATAGGTATTAACTTAATCATAGATGTAAGCTGTTTATGTACAGTTCATATTAATTTCTTGGGATTTGCTAGGGACCATCACAGCAGGCGTTTCGCGGACGGGCTGATGCATGAGAGTGCAACCACATAGGCTCACTGTTTGTCTTATTGATTTAATTTATCCTATGTGGCTGTTCTCTCATGTAACAGCCTGTCCGCGAAATGCCTTCCGCTATGGTACCTAGCAAATCTCAAATTTCTTTGCTTATATACTTATTTGTAAGTTAAGTTTAGTCACAGATAAATAATGATAACTGTTAGAATTTCTAACAAAACAGGAAAGAGAAATTCTTTTCGTTGAAAGATTCAGATATTCACCCTTCACTCTTTCTCCTTGCTAGTCCTATCATGTTTAAATTTCAGTTTTATTCGCTCCTCACCATGGCTTCCTGTTTTTACTAATATTGTTGATGTCGCATCCCTTTGCTGTTTATACTTGCTAAACACAACCAACAATATGGAAATGGCTGTGACATCTCTTGGTTCAGCTATTGAGTCTGGTGGTTCAGCTATTGAGTCTATTGGTTCAGCTAATGGGTCTATTGGTTCAGCTATTGAGTCTGCTCTGATACATCTTAGTCGGACAATCCGATATGTTTCTGACTCCGGTAATTGCGTTGAGAGTCTTAAGAAAGAATTTGAAAAATTGAGGTTGGTGAGAGATGATGTCCAAGGCATAGTAGATGCAGCAAGTAGCCGAGGAGAAGTGATGACCCCTGCAGTGAAATTATGGATAAGAAGAACAGATGAAATTGAATCAGGAATTAGGAGATTGGAGAAACGAATTCTTAAGAAGAAATCATCTATCCATTGTTTTCCCTGTTGTATCTCATCCTACCGTATAAGTCGACGAGCAACAAGGATGATAAGTGACATCAATGATCTCTGTAGAGAATCAAATTTCTCCGTGATACCACTTAGTCCGCGAATTGAGTCTTCTAACACCTTGGACCCTATTTTTGATGAGATCATTGAAGAAAAGGTCAAGATGTTTTCACGTCAAAATCTCAAGAACATAACTGATAACTTCAAAGAAAAATTGGGTGAGGGTGGTTTTGGAGTAGTGTATAAAGGAATATTGGCAGACAAGATGCTTGTCGCAGTCAAGATCCTAAATGGGAACATCTCAGATAACCTAATCATAAAGCAATTCAAGGCCGAAGTGAACTCCATCGGGAGAACAAACCATTTTAATCTAGTGAGGCTTTGTGGGTTTTGCTTCGAGAAAGAGCTAAAGGCTCTAGTTTTTGAGTTCATGGAGAATGGATCGCTCGACAGTTTCTTATTTGATGATAAGAAAAGGAATTCAATTGGATGGAAAGATCAACAGAGTATTGCAGTTGGGACTGCAAGGGGTATTGCCTATCTGCATGAAGATTGCCGAGATAATATAATTCATTATGATATAAAGCCTGGAAATGTCTTGCTTGATGCCAAATTATGTCCCAAAGTTGCTGATTTTGGGTTGGCTAAGATTTGCAGCAGGGACGCCTCTCATATTACCAAGACGGGCTTTAGGGGAACCCCTGGCTATGCTGCACCAGAGATGTGGTTGCCATATCCATTAACCACCAAGTCCGATGTTTACAGCTTCGGCGTGTTACTGTTTGAGATTCTAGGGAAGAGGAAACATTATGAAACAAACGCCTTACCGGATCAAGAATGGCTGCCGAGATGGGTTTGGAAGAAGTTTGAAGAAGGAACTCTAGGGGAAACTCTGCTTGGTTTTGAGATTGATGAGAAGGATAAGGAGGCAGAACGAATGGCTATTGTTGCTTTGTGGTGTGTCCAGCAACAACCAGAAATGAGGCCTTCAATGAGCAGTGTCGTCAAGAAGTTGGAAGGCGAGTTGAAGTGCAATCGTCCCCCGAACCCGTTTCCGCACATGTCGTACAATGATTCCGCAATACTTCAAAGATTTAGTAGCAATGCTTCATCTACTTTATTTACTTCTACTGCTTTGGTCACTGCAATTTCTAGTAGGTAGACTTGATTTATGAAAACTCATGGCATGGTTTGTAACCAAATTATTGTGTATGAATGTGTTGTAATCTCTTTGCTTTTTTAAATAAATAGGGTACACCGGCTGGAAACAAACCTTCTTCTAATAGGCGAACTAAGATCGAACCTGTTGGGGAAATTGACAATCTTGGCTTGGCAGGCAAGATGGCCAAGATAAAGTAGCAACCAATTCTCTCTTGAGCCACTTTTGCATTGGAAATATGTGAAGGAACCAAATTGGCTCCTTACTGTTCTATTCTCCTAACTGTTTCATAATAACTAGTGTATGCTGGTAGAACATTGGCTTGTGACCTGAAATAAATGCGCATGCTTTGATTGAAAAAACCTTCCTCCTTTTCATCTAAGGGACGATCATCACCACCATTAACATCTCTCCGCAGATAGATTTCATCAGCCAATTTTCATCGGATGGAAATGTGTTCTCTAATTTTTGATCAATCGTGGAAGGGCTCGTCACCACGTTTAAATGGGTCATTAATACTTCCTTCAGTATGATCCTTACAAGATCTCCTTTGAGTATCTCTGATTCCGTTAGTAATGGGTTCCGAGGACATAGTTGTAGTAATGACCTTTGTTACAAGTGTATTATGTGTGTGTTGCCTAAGGGCATAGTGGTCATTGTAGCTTTCTCTCTTTATATAAATACATTAGAGAGGGGGAGAACAATCTCTAACGCACTCTTTCTCTTCCATTCACCTCTCTTCTCTCCACTCAATAACCTCAAACATCAGTACTGAGAAGAAAGCAGGAAATGCAATATCAAATAATTTCAGAGTCAAGAACGCAAACATTGTTGCAGTAGGTACATCACAGATTACATGGTTATTCTTAACTTACAAGATGAAATGGAGAGCTGTTACTTGATACTTACACCTCTGGAGTGCTGTTACTCGAGATCATGGGGAGGAGAAGGACCCTGTATGTGACCTGATTGAGAGCTGTGATTTGTCTCCAAGATGGGTTTGGTTCAGGTCTGGAAAAGGAGAACTGGTCGAAATGATGAGCAACTGGAATTCAGTGTTTTAAAACAAGGATGCGGCGTGGAACGCTGCCGAAGGAAATCCTAGTCAACTCAGCACGACGCGGTAGAGTACTCAGTTGACGCAGCTGATTACTCGATTGACGCGGTCATAAGTCAGGAGAGTCAAAAGAGTTTTTATTGACTCTATAGAGCGCAACGCAGAACATGGGCAAGGTAAAAAAGAGTCGACACAGATGCGGGGGAGTTTTAAAACTGACTGGAATCAAAGGAAAAGATTGAGAAAAGGTAGAAAATATCTACAGCTTTGCCATGGTGTTTGCAATTTCTGCTAGATGTTAGACTTCCGTGGAGCATTGCGGGGAAGATGTTGGAAGGGGGAGCAGAGATTATGCAACTGTTAATTTCATTTCAAATTCTTATTCTGTCGCCGATATAGATGTATAGAGTGAATGTGATCCAGATTCAAGATATTCAACAACAACGGGAGCAACTGCAGAAATCTGTGTACAAAGCTTATATACCTATCATGATTCATCAAGTATAAAATATAAATGGTTTTCTTATCATGAGGATAGTAGGAAATTTATGTCCCCCATGCCATGCTCATTAAAATACGAAGAAGCTGATGAGAAGCCTCTGTATTGCACGTTCATTTGTTTCGCAATTTGTTTTGGGTGATTATTGCTCATTTTCTTTGTGTTCATTGATAGTTTTTTGTTTTCTTAAGAAAAAATGAGCCTATAAAAGAGGAAATATGTCATACATTATACAAGGAGTCCCATTTTATTACATCATTACAAGTAACTCCATAATTTCAAATCTATTGGCTAGGTGTTGTGTTCCCTATGGATATGAGACATCTAGCTGTATCTAAAGATTGCAAGCAGAAGTCCATCTCTTAAAATCAGAAAATCCTGTGCGAGTTTCCAACAATCCAATACTCTGATTTCTTATCAGAGCTTGAATTAGCATTTTTTGAATTGTTGTTGTCATTTTCAATATCCACCAGAAGCTTTATTTTTGCCAAAGATTCAGTGAATTGAAGCATGCTTTTCATGTACATATCTACTATCTCCAGCTACATTACTGGTTTCTCTGGCTCAATCTTTATGTTGAGAATGGATTGTGCAAATCCATTATTATTTGGTAGCCCACTGGAGGAATCAGTCTCAACCTCAGCAGCATCAGCCCTTCTCTCTTTCCGAGACGTAGCATGATCTTGGCTTGGAGATTTCAAAGCTCCTAAATGATCACAGAAGGATGGATTGGGACCCATTAGTTGAAACGCTGCTTGGAGGTGTATCACTTCTCAAAACTTCAAGACAATCAAGAGATTCATGACTACCTGCTTAGAAGCTTTACACTACATGAACATCATTATCTATAGTAGATAATTCTTGAATATTAGATGTATTGAGACATTCAATTGATGCTTTTCTAGATGAATATTAGATGCCTTGCTCTTGAAGATAGATAATTCTTTGAGCACATGTATGTCTATAGTAGTATATGAAGAAAAAAGATACCCAATTCAATTGATTATCTAGATGAATCTTGAAGGCCTTGCTCTTGGAAACAGACAATTCAAGTGGGGTGTTTATCTATATAAAGGTTGAAGGCCTTGCTCTTGGAAACAGATTCTTCCTTTAGCAATACTATGATGTGTAGATAATATATGGAAGAAGTGAAATCCAAGACCAGATAGGAACAATCCATGCAAAATTCATCTGCAGTCTCAAAAAGTATACATAAGGTGATGCTAAACAATTAGAGAAATCTTGACTGGGTATGTGCAAGTCTTTGATAATTAACACATAAATCTACCAAACATAGAGATCTATGGTATGGTATAACCTTAGATGCCCAGTTATAATTCATGCACTTCTCTTAGGAAGAAGCTATTTCAATCTCATATTTCCTCATTACAGGCGTTGTTTGGGAGTATTCTGAGTTGAAACCGCCCGTGCTCCGTGCCACTTGAGCTGTTTGATCCTGCTGAGATGTCCCTACAATCAAGTGTTGGAATGGACATAAAGGTGCGGGAATCTCCACACCTCCTTCCAACATCTTCACCACAACACTCATGCAAGGTCTCGTCTCCGGCCGGTACTGAACACACCACAGAGCGCACATAGCCATTCTCTCTGCCTTCTGTCTATCCTTCTCCTCAATTCCACAAACCTCAATCATCTCTCTCATATCTCCTTCCTCATACTTCTTCCAGGCCCACCTTGGAAACCATTCCTGGCTGTCTTTTAGAGTGGCATCAAGGTTCCTTCTCCTTCCCAAGATCTCAAACAAAAGCATTCCAAAGCTGTAAACATCACATTTGTGGGTCACAGGGAAGGGCATCCACATCTCTGGTGCAGCATAGCCAGGAGTCCCCCTTCCTCCTGTCATGGTCACATGAGTATTTTCCCTGTTACAAAGCTTTGCCAATCCGAAATCAGCGACTTTCGGACAAAAAGTTGCGTCCAAGAGAATATTGCCCGGCTTTATATCGTAATGAATTATTCTCTTCTGGCACTCTTCGTGTAAATAGGTGATCCCTTTTGCTGTCCCGACCGCAATCTCATGCAGCTTCTCCCACTCAATAGTCTTGGTCTCAGAGAACAAGAACCTATCAAGAGAGCCTTTCTCCATGTACTCGTAAACCAGAGCTTGCACATCTCTTTCAAAACAGAATCCGTAGAGTCTTACCAGATTGAAATGATGGGTCCTTCCTATGGTGCTCACTTCTGCCATGAACTGCTCTTCAATTCTCTTGTTGGAGCTTCCTCTTAGAACTTTCACCGCCACTAGTACCCCATTATAAAAAATTCCTTTGTAAACAGTCCCAAAACCTCCTTCACCCAACAGGAAGGAGTAATTATCAGTAGCAATCCTCAATTGTTGAGATGAAAACCGAATTGGATTTTCTCTTTCCATGTCGTGTAGGAACTTGTCCATAGTCAGTGTCTGAAATCTCGAATCTGGAAGAACAATATTGCCATTCCTTTGATCCGTCTTGCTGCAGAATTTGCGGCAGAATAAGATGGCGACCACGATCTTCCCAACAATTATCACTGCACATTTAAGATAATCAAACCATTGCTACTCATCCTATTATTTCCTATCAAACAGAAGAAAAGGAGCAGAAAAAACCCAACACTTATAGTGAGAAAAAAGATTACAAGTGCACATACATGGGCAAAGATAGCCTGGAATACAAAAGGGGATTAAAATAATTAAGGAATCTTACTCAGACTAACAATAACCACTACTGCTGCATCCACCATTTCACCAACTCCCAAAGAGGCTAAAATTGTAGAATTTATTAAGAACAAAGAAAATAGAAAACAAAGAAAGAGAGTAAGAGGCCTTCTTTTTCTAACTTTTCATAACTTAATTCATCATAATCATAACAACCCAAAAAAAAACCCCTTTAAATAGACCTCTAATGTACGTCCAACTACCTCACAAAAAACACGCTTCAACACTCTTTTCCAATCCTAACTATGGTCTAAGTAGATAAAGCTAAGTGGGATTTGCTAGGCACCTTCGTGGAAATCCATTCAACGCGTATCTTGACTTTTTGGCAGATGTTGTCTTATTCATTGATGTGGCTGTCGTCACATGCAAAGGAGGGCCCGAGGACTCTTCAGTCAAAAGTGGGCCCCACTAGTTTGAATTACACTTCCAAATTTTTTCATCTTGGGAAGTGATATTATTACTTACACTCCTTTTGATCACCAGGGACACCCATATCAATGACAAAAAGGGGGCTAATGTACCTGATGTCAGAAAAATCCAGTGGCTTTGATTGCAAAGTACACTGGCAATTGGTGTCCTTGGTGATCAAAAGGGGCGTAAATATCATTTCGTGCTCGATCTAGCAATCTTGGACAATTGTTTTGATGAACTATTACTAAACTCAAAAAGAAAGAAGAGAAAGAATTGGGAGTTGCGCCTACATAACAGCCATCCAGGCTAGCTCCTCCAGTTCGATTCTGATTCTTGACTTTACTTATTATTATAAAAACGACTCGCTATAAAAATGAAAGACGATCAATTATCTCAGTGCTCAGGCATTCAATCAATATTGGATTAGGTGGGTGATTGGCTTTTCTCTTATAGTTCTTATATTTTAAAAAAGAAAAGTTGAACTTTTTGGTAACCCCGCCAAAAATGTATTTAATGGGGTGTCTCCCGATTCTTTCTCACAAGGCATGAGACAATCAAATCTGTAAGCCCACTTGGGACATGGCATTGATCTTCTGGTGAAGTGACAGTAATGTATCCAATCCCTTTTCCAAGCAAGGATACTGAGTCTGACCAAGGAGAAGGACATTATCTTGGCTGCCCCCTCTTTATAAGCTTATGAAGAGGGGGCCTTTCCGAACCACTTTCCTTTCAGGTAATACGACCCAGGGCAGCCAGGGCTCTCTTTGATCGAAATGTGGGCTCACTGAACCTGATCCGTATATTCGAAATAGATCTATAATGGATCTATAATGAAATTTAAGAAATGTATCCAGGGAGGATTCATTTTGAAGCGACTATTCCCTAGATACATACGTCATGGTATTTCACAGTTCAATCAAATTGAAATCTCTTGATTGTATAGGAGTGAAATGCTCGAGGTGGATGGAGGAGTTGAATAGAGACCAGACGGTTCAGAGAGTGGATTAAGTTAGTTTTAGCACATCCCCTCACTCACGGGCTACCAAGTCAAGTTCATTCAAGATCACTGATCCTTGGAACGAAGGCCATTGTTGGGAGAGCCACGTCATCTCTCAATTATCGAGGAGCGGATGTGGGATATCGTAATCTGGCTGCGAGTTGGGCGGGAACAGGCGGTCATTATGATAAGTCAATCAAGGGCAAAGAAGTGGTCAACCTCTTCCTCATTTTTTGTTCTTTTACAGAGTGCTTCACAGCTTCACCTCTGCATTTTTTGTATGAAAACGAACAGTGAAATCGTTAACTTTTATGCTTTTGGAGCTAACGGTGGCTTCTCCACCCCTTCATAAAAGTTAACGAAAATTGTTATGCTCTGTTTGGTTGCTAGTAGAAGTTGGGAGGATTTGGAGAAGAAGTCAAAGGGAGATTAATAGCAAATCAAAAGCAAATCAGTCAACGGGGAGATTGAGAGAAAATCTAAAAGATGTTGTTTAGTTTGGCGAAGATTTGCCACTTCCTAATAAGACTCAAAAGATAAGATTTGCGCAAGAATTTCTCCCCTTTTTTCTTAGATTTGGAGAAATTCATTGAGCAAATTTTCAAGGTTCCACGACAAGCGCCCGACATCCCCGGTGGTCAAACTCCCCAATTTTGCTAAATTCTCTACCAAACACCCTTCAGCAAATCAGTAGAATTACATTCCCTGCAATTTTTCTCAAAAAAAGGCAACCAAACAGAGCATTGGGGAGGGGGGGGGGGATATCACTCAAATATTTTTTTCATCTAAATTCCTAATCCACAAGATATTTCTCAAGTTTTCTTTGAAAATAATGAAATGGCCAACTAATTTTGGGGAATGATAAATTCGCCCCCTTCCGAGGGTTACAATCTTTCGTATCGGACCCTAGAAGAGTCCGTAAACATTACATCAGAAAGCGAAGGGGAGCAAAAATTAGGCAGAATTTGATCACCCTTGAACTGATAATCATGTTTTGAAAGAATGTTGGCAGCACCATTAGCTTCTCTCCAGGTATGTGATATTTTCCAAGATGAGAAGTTGCTGAGCATTGCATTAATCTTCATGAAATCTCTCTCTCTCTCTCTCTCTCTCTCTCTCTCTCAGACACACACACACAGTAAAAGTACCATAATTGACAAAAATACCCTTCAATCACTTCTAAAATCACAATTTTTTTGCCTAAAAGAAAAATTAGCCTTGACATTTCATGAATTAAAAGTTATCGTAGTTTCATAGGGATACAAAAAGAAAACAATTGTGGGCAAAAGTGCCATTCGTAGTGACTCTATAAAGTTTGAATCTTCATGAATTTCTAATCGAAAAAAGATCAAAAGCTTCATTCCTCAACCACGAACCTATTAATCTTATATTAGGTCTAACTTGAATACTGAAACTTGCTCTTCCCTTTGTCAGGTTCATCCTTGACTTGTGAACCTTAGGTTTACTAATCAAGTGATACCATGATAATGAAGATTCAGCGTATGGACTTATCACCCACTAAAATTACATCCATGAATAAGGAAGACTAGAATATTTGAAGGAATTTATCTCTATATTGTACGTGAGAACTTTTAGGAGGCATTGTAACAAATAAGGTATCTCGCAATTGACATGAGACTTGGGACCTCATATTAACAAGTATTATATTGGGAACTTCAATTGAAATGAAATGAAATGAAACTTCCTGCACAAATCAATCAATAGGTTAAATCACACACTCCTCCAATCCATCCTCAACTGTTCATATCAGATTAAGAATACAATGCCCATCCATATCAAATAAGCCTTGATTCAATAATGGCACGGCACCCTTTACACTTTATTAATTAGATTTTAAAGGTTATTACAATTCTCAAAGGGAAATGATATCAGCACAACCATATTTTGATATTTGCATTAACTCATCCTGTCTTTTATTATAGTTCCCAGAAAGCTCTCACGAAAAAAGGTTATTACAGTTCAGCCTGTGAGAGGTTATTACAGTTCATCAGAAAGCTCTCACAACTGTAATAACCTTTCATCCTATTACAGTTCCCAGAAAGCTCTCACAAGCCCAATAAAAAGGAAAGAAAAGCTGGGTTTGTGCAATTATTAAAACCCGATTGCATTGATGTCATTTCCTTTTTCAAAAGAAAGTCATCCACAGAGGACATTGTTGGCCATAAAAAAGGGTACGCACAGGAGATTGTTAGCCAAAAAAAGCTGCCCGCGGAGGAGATTATTCAAAGAGATTCAGGTACTCATGCTTCTCTATTTCTCCTTGCTAGTATTTGCTATCGTCTTGAACCCTATTTTGGCAATCTCTTCTGATTAAAGTCGAGCAGCTAACCCTATTTCACTTGTATCCTCTCACCATGCCTTCCTATTTTTATTACAATTGCTTCTCTTCACTATTATTCTCATCCTTGTCGCAACCCTTTGCTGTTTTTATTTGCTAAACACAACCCACTGTATGGATATGGCCGTGACTCCTCTTGGTTTAGCTATTCAGTCTGGTGTGATACGTCTCCGTTATAATTCTTGCACCAGTAATTACGTTCAGCATCTTCTTCTTTTTATTTTTTGGAGCGGTAGAGTTCAAAACTAGTGTCAGGGTTAGACTTAGTCAATTTGAGCCGGGTAGATTCTTTCACCTTCTTCATGAAAATTTTCTAGAGGATTCATTAGCCAACCCCAACTAGTTTGGGACAAAGGCTTAGTTGAGTTGAGTTGATGGGTAGCGTTCAAACTTTTTCCTTAATAAAAAAGGCAAGGGTGTCCTAGTCTTAAAAAATGGTGTATGGAGACACGAAGCCGAGTGTAAGGGTGTCAATGGACCCCGGCCGTTCCATGAATTACGTTGAGAATCTTAAGAAAGAATTTGAAAACTTGAGGTTGTTGAGAGATGGTGTCCAAGGCATAGTAGGTGCAACGAGAAGCCGAGGAGAAGTGATCCCTAGATCAGTGTGGATAGAAAGAGCAGATGAAATTGAAGCAGGGATTAGGAGATTGGAGAATCAATTAATTCTTGAGAAGAAATCATCTCTCAATTGTTTTCCCTGTTGTATCATATCCTACTATATAAGTCTACAAGCAACAAGGATGATATCTATCATCAATGTTCTCTGTAGAGAATCAAATTTTGCCATGATATCATATACTCCGCTTCCTCCAGGCAGAAAATTGGTGATTGCTGGAGTTCCTAATAATGTAGAATATGAAGAACCAGCATTGCTAGTAAATTCATCTAAAGTCTCGAAAAGTATACATAAGGTGATGCTAAAGTGCCAAACAAGTAGAGAAATCTTGACTAGTTATATGCAAGTCTTTGATAATTAACACATTAATCTACCAAACAGAGAGATCTATGGTATGTTATAACCTTAGATGCCCAGCTATGATTAATCCACTTCTCTTAGGAAGAAGCTATTTCGATCTCATATTTCTTCATTACCGGAGTGGTTACATAAGAATATTCAGTTGTCGTCTGAGAGTATTCTGAGTCGAAACCGCTCGTGCTCCATGCCACATGAGCTATTTGACCCTGATAAGGAGTCCCTACAATCAAGTGTTGAAATGGACATAAAGGAGCAGGAATCTCCACACCTCCTTCCAACATCTTCACCACAACACTCATGCAAGGTCTCGTCTCTGGCCGGTACTGAACGCACCACATAGCGCACATAGCCATTCTTTCTGCCTTCTGTCTATCCTTCTCCTCAATTCCACAAACCACAATCATCTCCCTCATTTCTCCTTTCTCATACTTCTTCCAGGCCCACCTTGGAAACCATTCCTGGCTGTCCGAAAGATTGGCATCAAGGTTCCTCCTCCTTCCCAGGATCTCAAACAAAAGCATTCCAAAGCTGTAAACATCGCATTTGTGGGTCACAGGGAAGGGCATCCACAGCTCTGGGGCAGCATACCCAGGAGTCCCCCTTCCTCCTGTCATGGTCACATGAGTATTTTCCCTGTTACAAAGCTTTGCCAATCCAAAATCAGCAACTTTCGGACAAAAAGTTGCATCTATGAGAATATTACCCGGCTTTATATCGTAATGAATTATTCTCTTTTGGCACTCCTCGTGTAGATATGTGATCCCTTTTGCAGTCCCGACTGCAATTTCATGTAGCTTCTCCCACTCAATAGTCTTGGTCTCAGAGAACAATAACCTGTCAAGCGAGCCTTTCTCCATGTACTCGTAAACCAGAGCTTGCACGTCTCTCTCAAAACAGAATCCATAGAGTCTTACCAGATTGAAATGATGGGTCCTTCCTATGGTGCTCACTTCTGCCATGAACTGCTCCTCAATTCTCTTGTTGGAGCTTCCTCGTAGAACTTTCACCGCCACTAGCGCCCCATTAGAAAAAATTCCTTTGTAAACAGTCCCAAAACCACCTTCACCCAACAGGTGGCTATAATTATCAGTAGCAATCATCAATTGCTGAGATGAAAACTGAATTGGCTTTTCTCTTTCGATGTCGTGTAGGAACTTGTCCATGGTCAGTGTCTGAAATCTCGAATCTGGAAGAACAGTGCTATTCCTTTGAGCCCTCTTGCAGCAGCATATGATGACGACCACGATCTTGACAACAATTATTACTGCACATTTAAGACAACCAAACCATGACTAGTGATCATCCTATGTCTATCAACCAGAAGAAAAGGAGAAGGAAAAAAAATTAAAGAGAACATTAATAAGAAAAAGATTACAAGCATACATCAACGAGAAAAGATAGGTTGGTATGTAATTGTGATGGTTAATCCTCAAATTCAACATATGAGGAGATCGGCAAACGAAAGCGCGGATAAGTTAGCAAAAGAGGGGGTGGACAAGTAGGGTATACAAGTAACGGTAAATGGAGTGGAAGACGGGACATCATCATGAATATTGGGATACGATTTTTCGTATTAGCTCCATGGTTTCAAAGCATTCTTGGTGATCATCTGTGGTTGTAATTCAAAATCTTTCTTTTGTTTAGTTGCATTTAGCTGATATTTGAGCAGGTAGGTTTGGAGTTCATGCAGCATGTGTGAATGTAAGGGATTGGCATGGGTCTTGCAATTGCATGGTGGGATGACTCGTCCCCATGGATGTAAGTATGAGGTTGTTCGTTAATAAAAATTTTGTTATCTTTAAAAAATGGGAGAAATAGCTTGGAATACAAAATGGGAACAAAATATATAACAAGGAATCTTACTCAGACTAGCAACAACTAATGCTACATCCTCCATTTCAACAAGACCCAAAGAGGCTAAAATCTCTTTTTGTGAATTAAGGTAAGAGGAAGGGCTGATAGGGAGGTGAGATGCTTCAATTCATGAACATGGCTTTTTACAATCTGAGAGAGATGAGATTTCATTGTTTGATTCTCTGGTTTTACATGTGTGTTTTATGAAATCTATGCGCGTTTCTTGGTATTTTCGTTCTCTTTTTTAAATTATTAGATTTTTGTTTTTAACTGAAGAATGCATCTTCAAAACGTGTGGGTTCATTTCGAGATAACAAGCTTATGATGTGCAGGCCATTTAAAAGAGTATTAAATTACCCATCAGTAGTACTTTAATAATAACAGGCCCTTAGCTCCTTCGACCCCATCGTAAGGTTCGAGACCCATATAGAACAGTCACTACCACCAGTAATCTGGTAGTAAAAACAACATTGTAAACTGCCCCAAAACTACTGCATCAAACCAGTGACCATAATTATCAGTAGCAATCATCAGTTGCTAAGGCCCTGTTTCTTTGTTTGTTTGTGTGTCTTTTTGAGTGATAAAAGCCCTGTTTGTTTTGGAGTTGGGGAATCTATTTTGAATCCAAAACTGATTATCTAAAAATTAACTCAAAATTGCCTTTTATTTTGAATCCAACAAACAGTGTTGAGCAGAGCATGATGGGCTTCACATGTTTCGTGTTACTTTCGCTTCGAACCATGTTTGCAGGAGCATATAATGGTAAACAGAACAGTAATGGAAAGATAATTACTGCATGTTTCAGATGAAAAACCCTGGCTAGTAGTGAACCTTAACAAGTAGAAAAAGACTAATATGAAGTATAAGGATCTTGGCCATGGTAACCATAGTAGTTAGTGCTGAATTATCTAAAAACTTTTATTGGAGACACCATGGCTCAGCATTTGTTTGGCATGGAAGAAGAAGAAAATGAGTGCTTTGCTGAATTATCTGACATATTTTTATCAGAAACCATGGGTGAATATTTGTTTGGCATGGAAGAAGAAGAAAAGGACTGCAACAAGTTTCTACATACATTTCTCAAGAAAAATACTATGATCTTGGCCAGGATAACCATTGTAGTTAATGGTGAATTATCTTACATTTTTTTATGAGAGACATCATGGCTCAACATTTGTTTGGCATGGAAGAATAAGACAAGGACTGCTACAAATTTCTACAGACATTTCTCAAGAAAAATAATATCAAGGCAACTTCCTTTGGTTTTGTCTTTCAACTTCTGTGGATGGATGGATGGCCGGCCGAGAATTATATATTACTGTTTTGAATGATTTTTCTCAATTATTAATCAGAGTCTCTCTGGTTTTTCTTTTCAAACAGCCGTACAAATGCAGCTGTACCCCAAAGTCCAAACCCTCTGCCATAGAAAAGAATTTTTATTTTTTCCATGAAAACGAACAAGGGGATGAAAATGATTATCTTATTGTTTCATAGAGTAGCCTTGACAATGATTCAAAGACTGGAAATTTGATCCTTAGCTGGGGAGAATATTCCCTTTTTCATAAGAACGTCATTCATGACCAATCCTCCCACACCATTAGAAAAAAAAAAAATCATACAAGGCCATGTTTGGCAGCCAGGAATTTTTTTTCATGATAAATTAGGGTCTCCAAGTGGTGAGAGAGGATTGAGGCAGGGGGGAGAAGGAGAGAGATTTGAGGGGGCGAAAAAGTCGACCCTATTTTGAGTAGAGTTTTTCACTTGGAATACTGGTTTATCATAAAAGAAAAAATTCATGGTAGCCAAACGTGCCCTAAAAGTAAGGGATTTTTTTCCTACAAATTCCTTCTCAACAAGATATCAATTGTTCTTTGAAAATAATGAAATGGCCAAATAGTTTTGGGGAATGATAAATTCGCCCCTCTTTCCTGTCCACTCTCGCCCCCTAACAGTCCTGACTGTAAGAGCTCTTGCTTCTCCCTTCTTAGTTCTTACCGTTAGATGTTGTGACGGTCGGCATCGGACAGTCTCCAGATATGGATAACATTAAGGGGCCATTTGGATATGCAGATTTTAGAATTCAGGTTTTTTGTTTGAAAATAGTGTAAAAAAGGGTTCATGATCAAGCTGTTATATGCTGTCGTTTCTTGGATTCCAAGTGAGAAATCCAGGTTTTAGAAATCTCTCCTGCATCCTGAGATTTCTAAAACCTAGAAACATGGGATGATCTGCTACTCTCTTGCTGACAGAAAGAAGAGCGAAATGTCAGAAAACCTATAGGGGCCGTTTGGATACGCGGATTTTAGAATCCAAGTTTTAAGTTTGAAAACAGTGTAAAAGAGGGTTCATGATCAAGTTGATGTATGCTGTCATGAGAGCGTTTCTTGGATTAAGTGAGAAATTCAAGTTTTAAAAATCTCTCCTGCATTCCTTTTCAAAAAAAAAAAATCTCTCCTGCATTCTGAGATTTCTAAAACCCAAAAATTGGGAGGATCTGCTACTCTCTTGCTGTCGAAAAGAAGGGCGACGGGTCAAAAATGAGTAAAAAACGACGGCTGGTAGCTTCTTCTCTTGTCTCTTAGCTACAATTTTGAAGAAATCCCGGATTCTAAAATCCGCATACCCAAACGGCCCCTAAGGGTCCATTTGGATGGATCATCCGAGATGTCAAAGGAAGAAAACTGTGCTTGAGGCAAGATTGGAATGGAGAATTTCGTTCAACCATTGCGATATCGTTTCCTAATACATATACATTATTTGCTTCTGCCCTTCTTGTTATTGCCTTCGGAGAGCAACTGAGTAGGGAAACAGAGGGAGCCCTGAGGACAGTAGAGACATTAGCTTCTGGAAAGGGGCGAATGGAGAAATATAGGGGGGGAATTTATCACTACTCATACTTTCGCTTTTCAGAAATTATTTCTAAATATTCCCTAAATAATATACCGTAATTTAAAAAAAAAAAAAAAAAACTGCCCTTCAATCACTTCTAAAATCACATTTTTTTGCCTAACAGAAAATTATTTCATGAATTAAAAGCTGGCTTCAATGCTTCATAGGGATACAGAAAGAAAACAATTTTGGGCAAAAGTGTCATTCTTTCAGAGTGCCTTGAAGGGCAATTTTGTTAGAAAAACACCAATAAAGTCTAATGTTGGCTGGCATAAGTAGCATTTTGAGGCTTGCTGGAAATATATTTGAATTTTTTTTTCTAATGGTTGCTAAAAGCTTCATGGAAATCTAAATAAGCCAATCAGAGAAATGTAAATTAAAGATTAAAAGGCCATTATTAAGACAAGCAACGTACATCTCCATAGTGAATACCAAATTAATTGCATTCTGCTTCCAACAACATATTAGTGTCACGATTGCTCAGTGGGGAGAGTTTCTTCCTGACTTTAGCGGACTATGATGAGATCCAGGTTAGTAGAGTTTCGAAGGAAAAGAGTGTGATTCATCCAGCAACAGATTAGCCTCACGATTGTTCACGGGGCAACGTTTCTTTCTGAGTTTAGTGATTTTTCTATGACCTCGCTTCAGTGATGCTGGGATGAGGTCCGGTTTAATAGAGTTTCGAAGGAAGAAATTGTGATTCATCCAACAACAGATTAGCCTCATGATTGCTCAGTGAGCGGTGTTTCTTCCGGAGTTTGGCAGATTTTCTGTGCCATCCCTTTAGTGATGCTGGGATGTGATCCAGTTTAGCAGAGTTTCGATGGAGACTCCCCGCCCCCCCCCCCCACACACACGATCTTCACATGGTTTCTTAAAATTGAACTTTGATAGGTCCAATCTTGGTAATCTGGGTCGAACAGGTGTTGGGGGGCTACTCTGAGAATGTCGAAGGAGTTTTCATTTTTACCTAGTCGGACAAAATGTGGACTCAAACAAAAACTCACCCATGGTAAAAAAGAAATCTGACTTCGGCAACTTTGACAATTGATGCAGTGAGTTTTGAAACAGGAATCCCCTAAGCCCCCTTGTAACTTATTCCATACCTTCAGCAAATTTTAGTTAATCAAATAAGAAAAAAAAAACAGACGGTAGGGATTCATAATTTCAGACGAAAGCCCATGAAATTCAAGCAAACATTTCTTCTTCTTTTTAATGGTAAGTATAATATATTAAAGGGGCCAAAGGCCCAAAATTCAAGCAAACATTCCTGAAGATGAAAGTAGGCTCAACAACCAATTCTAGTTGTGGCTTTTGATTTATGATAGTTTAACAAGTATTCAACATTCATTCAAGACTTGTACAAAATGCCGAAGGCTACTTAAATATGCCACATTACTAGGTTTTGTGGCATGACAGGTGAGAAGTAATAACATTTATCAACTCTTGGGACTGAATGGAAAAGATCTCCTCCCATGCTTCCTAGTAATCGTACAAATGGCATCTCATTCAATTAAGCCATCATAGATATATGATTTAATCATGAAAAAAGGGGAACTTCCCATCTGCTACTATTTTAACAATCTGCACAATCACAACATCTCCTGTTAAGAAACTCTAAAGCAACATCATTGATCTTATGAAAGAACATTTGTACATGAAACGGCAAATTACCTGCCGCTGGTTTTATTACACATTTGGCCCTTTGTTTGCCAGCTCTTTTGGTTTCGAGCCATCCTTTTCCTGCAATAGATCAATTTCAGCAGTTTAGGCTCACTTTTTAAATCGTTTATGAACAACATGAGATTTACCTGGCAACCGAAGATCAACTCTGTGGTTTACAAAATAAACAGAAGGTTAACAGAGTTTTTCCTTTTTTGAGAATGAACAGAGTTCAGTTGATTGCAGTTAGTTTCTCATCCATGTGAAATCTTCACAGGTCAAAGACTACTCTTTGATTCGGTTGCCATGGGACATGAAATTTTTGGATCTCATGATTGAATGCAGAAAGCATTGCGTCATAAAGATTCTGGGCTACATTATCGCATTTCTAAACAACACAATTCAGAAGGAAAAAAAAAACTCCACAATCCGCAATAAGAAAGAAGGATTTGCTAGCGTCCATCGCAGAAGGCATGTCGTGGATGGTCTGTTGCATGTGAGCACAACAGACCATCCGCGAAATGCCTTCTGCGATGGACGCTAGCAAATCCCTAATAAAGAACTAGCAAAGTTTAAACTATGAAACTAATGAGTAATGATAAACAATAGCTCCCTGTGAATGCGCACATTAAACAAGACACAAGGACTGCTTTACTCTTTCGAACTTGTTTTCCGTACTCTCACAAAGCTCGCTCGTGTGCCTACTGGTTTTAGTTCAGGTTCCATTGATTCACTGTGCACAGAGGACCTGCCTAAATCTACACCCACCTTGAGAAGCAAAGGCATGTATCATGTTCCCGTTGAACTACTTTGAACGATATAAACCTTAAATTCTCTTAAAAACTACAAATAGAAATCTCTGAAAGCCAGAGAGAGACCAAACCAGTCTTCTGTGCTTGCATCTTGCAAACTTCTTCCTATATTCCACAAGGCTGCTTCTAGAAATGTAGCCTACTATCGATGTACTATAAAGACAAGATCCCCTAGCGTTCCTTACAAGAATACAGCTGCCGTAATCTATACAAGCACAATAAAATGCAGGCTTACATGAAACAGATGCCCATGAACGGAAAGGATACATGCAAATAACAAACCAACATGCATGACTGCATGCAAAACAGGTTGGGCCTGTAGCTCAATGGTTGATGCTTTGTCTTTCAACCTTGAGGTTGCAGGTTCGATCCCAGCTTACGTACCAAGGAAAAACTTGGATAGCAGATATAGAGGAAACCAATATCACCATTATCATCATATCCATAAATGCATAAAGATTATACCTTTGTGACAGTTAACAGAGGAAAAATATCACAGTTCTCAGTACATATGAGAAACCAACGATACGCAAGTTAGAAGGCCGTTCAAACCATAAACTGAAGATGAACCAGCGATACGCAAGTTAGAAGGCCGTTCAAACCATAAACTGAAGATGACCATTGAAGAAAGAACTTCTTAAATATTTTTGGTGTTTCAGTACAAGTGGGAAAACAGTTATACACAAGTTACAGGCTCTTAAAAGTTAAAACCAAAAACTGAAGATGACCTTTGAAGACAGAACTTCTTAAATATTTTTGGTGATTTTTTTTTTTTTTTTTTTTGGAATTTTCACTATATCTTTGGGTCATAGAATATCACTATATTCAAAGAAAGTGTTATTGTTTTTATGTTTCTTGAATTTGTATATTGAATTTAGGAGTTTTAAGCTATAGTGGGAAGGTTGAAGCAGTAGTGGTCAATGATTGGCTTAAAATAAAAGTTTATTTTAAGATTAAGTTCCAATTCTTTCCTTCAAAGAGGATACTATCCTGTTTTAGGACTATCCTAGAAGTTGTTCGGTCCTTTCGGATGATAGAAATTGTGTAGAAGTCTAGGGTGTTCAAGGTGAGAAAAGGCATATTTATAGGATGTAGAACATTGGAGATATTCTGATTAAATACAAGGTTTGAAATTTATGCAAGATATGCATTGCTTTGCCACTAGTTTTCACATTGAAAGCAGCACCTAATATTCTTGTTCTTTCAATCGTATCGTTGTTCTCTTTAAGTGTTTTAATGTTTTTGCTTGGGCTTCAATGTCTTCATCGCTTGGTTTTCAAATTATATTTTACCGATATCAGAGTTAATGAGAAGCAGTTTGTTCCTATGTTTAGCTTCTAGTTACCATGGCTTGGAGGAACTGAGGCCGTGCGAACTGCGTCAGAGAACTACTCCAATACAATTCATACATTAGTTATCAAGACATTCTCTCACCCAAGCCTTAGTGCCTAATGGCTTCTTATAAAAAAAAAAGGAATTTTAGAAGCAAATGGAGTTTTCAATCATACCAAAATCCAGCTAATATTGCATATTCCATATTTCAAGTGATAATTAAGTAGCAAGAAACAGCTTCTAGCTATTACATAAAGCAAAGCCTACAATTTTCCATCACCTACCACTTTAGGATCAGAACCAAGGAAATGTCTTATATTTAGTTAGGGATTAGTGAGGGAGTTCAACGATTACTACCCAAGATCTCTTTAAAATTTGGAAAGAGGTCATAACTCATAAAGGAGATCAGTATAAAGACAAGGCAACAGCTAGATGGAAACCAAAACCAAACCGCTTTCAAGCCGAACTTTGACAAATCTTCTTTGAGAAAATAGAGGGATGTGAGACATGTTTAGAGATGCCAAAGGATAGGTTGTAAAGGCTTTCTTCAGCCCAAGTAGATTTTAAGGACTCAAACAATGCTGAGGCTTACACTGCTCACTAATTTCCATCTGCTCTATGAAGAGTTTCAACAGGAACAAATTGGGTCAATGTGACCCCTTCCAAGCCATCAAGTGATTAATAAATCGAACCTTACGATCTTGGTGTGAAATGCATTGTGTATAACTATCAACATCTCTAACGCAATTACAGAAAAAATTAAGTAAAGTGCATTGTACAGACTTGGAGAAGGAAAAGGCAAACTCAAGTACTACACAAATCAGATAAACCTCTGAAAATGCAACCATCAGATCCGAAAAGTAAACTAAAACCAGAATCAGAAAAGATGATCGTAAAATGCCCAAACAAAAAACCTCACTCACCATGCCCTTGCTTTCATAGTAATCGTTCAACGCCCACTGATACTTCGACTGATTCAACCCAAACAAGTCCGCCAAATACTCATCAAAACTCGAATGCACTGCCAAAAGAACCAAAAAACCCTAGATCACAAACCAAGAAACAAAACAAAACCCTATATTGTGAAAAAAGATACCATCTTGCACTTTAGCAACAGCACTCCAGAAGAAACCAAACGACGAATTCGAAGATCGATGGATCGGCTTATCAAACTGCGGTGGCGGAGGTTGAACAGGAGGAATAACTTTCGGCGATTCGGCGAGATTTGAAGGGGGTCTTGGTGTTGATGGAGGAGTGAGAAAAACTGTGTATCTCCCTGCCTTTCCGATTATTGGAGGAGGAGTTGATTCTCTCGATTTAGGGTTTGTAGCAGCCATGAGGATGAAAAGTTGCAGATCAGAGAAAGGAAATGCAGAGAGAAAATGGAGGAAAGGAAAGCTAGATGAGTGAAAGAGAATGAGATTCCATGGAAAAAGAAGAAAAAGTGAGGAGGATGTTGAGAGGAGAATTGGTGTGAATGGGAATAGGATTTAGGGTTTGATGAAGTCGCCATTGTTGGAGTGTGGGGACTGGTTTTTAAATCCGCACCTCATTCTGTTCTAGATTTTTGTCCTTTTGTTACTTTAGTGGTGTGGGAATCTAGCCTTGGTATTTTGGGAAATATCGGAGATGCCATTCTGTTTTAGTGTACTTTTTTCTTACGGTTTTGACTGGTAGATACGGAGATTTCCAAATCCAGTGCTTTTTCACATGGCAAAAACTACTCCTCGTGTCACTCTTTAATTAGCAGATTCTTTTTTTTTGAAGAAATTTAATTAGCAGATTCTATAATCAAACAAGTTCAATTTTTAGAGGAAAATGATATATTCGCCCCTTTTTTATTGCCCGTGCCAGCCCATCCTTAGTAACATTAAAAAAAATCCAACTCAAAACTAAGGGTGCAAGTATGCAACTCGGGTCGAGTTTTTGAGAATTCGGGTTGAGCTTTTAGGTTAATATCAGGTCGGGTTCGGGTTGATTCCAATTCATTTTTTACCAAAAGCTCAACCCGACCCAACCAAAGTTGCATGCCTACTCAAAACTTCAATTATCATCTTATCTTCTCCCTTTCAATTTTGATGACAATTATCCTCCCTCTCTGAGTTTCTTTTCTCTTCATTTCCCTAACCCTAAGCCCTAATTATGTACAATGTAAGTAGGACCTAGCCACCTAGGACAGTCCAATTCAAAATGAACACTACAAAAAGTAGACTTAGACTGATAAGGGATCTGAACGAATCATTGTCTTGACCCAAACAGAGGTTGATCAATCCGGAATGGATCCGTTTACATTTTTTATCCTCAGTGGCTAATTGAAAGAAGTGTGGCATTTTGGTTATTTGAATAAATGATGGGACTAGTGTCAAAGGACGGCCTTGGTTTGGGAAGAGACTAAGGTCGTACCCTTGGGTTTTCCAGAACCGAAGTTGCTTTTTGTTTTGCGATCCAAAGTAGTGGATATTGAAACCAGTTTCTTGCCCGGGCCACCCCTTGTATTGTGCAAAAAGAGTAGTCTCGGTGAATCGAAGAGTAAAAGAGCGTAAATATATGACTGACTTGCAAAAAGTGCACATAAATACTGCTTTTATTGGTCGGGTGGACCCCCCCAAAAGCGAAGAAAAAGAAGGCATCCCCACTCTCCACGAGGAAACGAATATATCCGGCAACAAGGCGGAAATTGTGAAGAGGATAAATTCAGCACTCCCTTCTGTTGACGGTGACACTCGAATACTTTTGAACATGCTTCCACCCTAGCTGATTATAATTGGGGTCTCCTAGTTAATATTTGTTCATGGCCTCATTTTATATAAGGTATAAGAGATTATCAATTACTATATAGATTTTGTCCATCTTCCTCTTTGGTGTACCAAATATTTGTCTCTCCAGCAAGGAAAAAAAACCCAACAACCTCTTACAATTGATGCCATGCAGAAGTCTGGTGGTGCTGCCCTACTTGCATCTGTAATTGGTGTCTCTGTCATCGCACGTCAGATTCCATAGTTACTACGATCACCACAACTAATTCTACCAAGGCCTTGCTCGTTTTAGATTGTGACAGCCAATTGCGATCTCTAAACTGATTATTGGACTCTAAGCAGTGGAGGAGCCATAATTTATACATAAGGGAGGCGGGCTTCAAATTTTAAAGGGGGCTAGACACAATTGAGTTAGGCCTCTTAAGGAGTTTGGCCCAACTCAACAGGGCAGCTGCCCCCCTTATGCTACATGTAGCTCCGCCCCCGACTCTAAGGGCCTGTTCGTTTTAGATTATGACAACATGATTGTGGAGTACCCAACTGATTATTGGACTCAAATTTAGTGCAATTCTCGGTCCAATAATCGATTGGGGACTCCACAATCATGTTCTAATAATATAAAATAAGTCCAATAATCAGTTTGTAGGGCTCACAATCGTTTGTCACTATCTAAAATAAACAAGGCCCGGAGATTTGATTAGTCTACTTGAGAGCATGTCACAAATATGTGGGGTTAAAATGTCTTATTTTTTTACTAGAGGTTACTATTTTTGTTAAAATGTCATATTTCTAAAATTATCTTTAGATTTTTGAAAAATACCCAATATCTTTATATTTTACTTTGGGGACTGATATCTACACCGATGTATTTTGATACTGTCACTCCGCTTTGTTTTACACTTTTCTAATTGGTTTCTGAGAGTTTTTTTGGAATTTTAAAAGGCTTTGACAGTTGGTTAAAGAAGTGTAAAATGAAGAGGGTATTGCCATTAAAAAAATATGCACAGTCTTAGCTTCTCTATTCTGTTTTAATTGGCTTGTGAGAGTTTTTTGGGAACTGTAACAACTTCTCAGCGCTTCAAATACTAAAAAGATAGGGGTGTTAACGGAACCACTTCGGATACGATCCACCTATGTCCTAGTCACGATCCATTCAAATCTCTTATCAGTCGGATTGGATTCGGAGTGTTCTTCGGATCCTACTTCCTATGTCACGGTCCATTTCAAATCAAGACGTCCATCGGAGTGATGTCCTAGTCACGATCGATTCAAATCTCTTATCGGTCGGATTGGATTCGAAGTGTTCTTCGGATCCTACTTCCTATGTCACGGCCCATTTCAAATCAGGACGTCCATCGGAGTGCCGGCTCATGGCAACACAATGGGCTAAGAACTTGTCAATGGTTAGAGAAAGGAGAAGAGACTAACTTGAGACTTAAACGAGATGAATGACAAAATATTCAAAATAAGAATCATTTGAAAGAAATGCACATGACTTCTTTTTACTAAAATACCCATAAAATATTACTTAAAGTTATAAAAAGTTAAGGGTATTTTCATAAAATTTATACCCATAAAATATTACTTAAAGTTATAAAAAGTTAGGGGTATTTTCATAAAATAATATAATTAATACGATCGGAAATCGGATTTAGGACTGTCCCTTGCGCTTCGC
Source organism: Tasmannia lanceolata (assembly GCF_043159265.1). NCBI lineage: Eukaryota > Viridiplantae > Streptophyta > Magnoliopsida > Canellales > Winteraceae > Tasmannia > Tasmannia lanceolata. The sequence goes on from NW_027518683.1 coordinate 12,051,565, forward strand.
TTCTGTTGGTTGTCTGGATCCGATCGGCAATAATTTCGGATCCTACGATAGGGTCCCGAAATGTGTCCCTGTATCCGGTGAATGTGTCTAGGTATTGTCCATTTACATTCGGATTCAGATGGTCGATTGGACCATTTGGGTCCATTGACATCCCTACTAACAGACAAGAAGATTTAGCGGAAATATCGAAACATGGTAGTTCTGATATCATTTATTATACATATTTTATATATTTTTCTGATAGAGTGATGTTGTTCACAGCTTCCCTCAACCAAATTGGATTTGGGGGAGTGCAATTTGGCACATCTTAGATGGCCAAAAAGGCTACAAAGGACCGGTTGGCTAACCTTGCATGTGACCTGGCCCAAGAGACTGGAGGGAGAATCTCTTCAGACTCAGCTTACACTCCCTGAGAAGACCCTGCAGGCATCTGAGCTTGTTGCGTCCGTGCTTGGCTCTGTTTGGAAGTTGCAATGTATTTTATTGCTCCAACCAAAAAAAGAAAGAAAAAAAAAAGTAAAGAAGAATAAATTGCTAACAGGGCACCCAGAAGGCAATTTAGCTGTACATACCCTCAGCTCTATTTGGGACCTTTGGCAAACAGAGCTTTACATTCACCGTAAGAGACTGTCTTAGAAGATCCCATTCAATGTAAAAATGTCATACCAAAAAACAAACAGGAAGTAAACATCATTGTTTATGCTACCAAACACAACTCATGAAGATAAAAAGATATTTAAAGCAAACAAATGAACAAAAAGTTACTTGTTTCAAAGCACGACCGGGTAAAAAGTATGAGAGACCAAGAAAGAAGACAACTGCTTCAGTTCATCCAGATCAGAACCCATGGAAGATAGGGAAAAAAAGACAAGAAAAAAAATCAACCAATAATGCTAACATCTATATAAGGGGGCAACGTACAGTAAATTACTCACTTTATACAGTCACCCTTCATTCCTTCCAAAATACAGAACCAAAACGGAAGTAACAAAGTCAAAAGAAATATTATGTAAATAACATTACCCCGAGCAGTATTGACTTGATAAGGATTCCATTCTATTGAGCATTACATATATAGAATGTACATTCAACCATACCTTGGAATATCTAGTCAGACGATGTAGCCACATATCAATTCCTAATCAGGACTACCTGTTACAGAAAATGCATCCGAAGATGACCATGAACAGATCAGCTCAAGCCACAGTACTCTGTACGCGGAATCTACCAAGCATCACCATAATAGATCAACTCAAACTATCCAACAAGTATCACTTCCTGATTAACTTATCAGGCCATTATGTTTCATCAATGAATGACCAAAGTATTGGCTCTCCTGCAGTTCCCTTCTACATGATGGACAACGCAATCTTCTTCAGAATCATACTATGGAGCTAGGCAATGAGAGCTCGTGCAACTCACTCAACATCCATTCCTCTCCAGTATTCCCCCCAAGAACTATAACCCGTGTTCCTCCAACAACACAGGTACTGTGGCCCCAAGCAAATCTCAGGGGTCTTCCAGGTATGTTTAATATCCTCCATGTTGGCTTCTCCTCAGTTGGGTCCAGGAGATAAAGTTGAGATGCGGAATGAAGACCGGCGACAGACCCACCAAAGATCAGAATTCTACCTCCAGGAAGACTCACGGCCACATGGTCAAGCCGGGGTGGTGGAGCTATTCCAGCAGGATTTCCAGCACCAGGCATTCCGCTTCCGGTTATGCATCTCCAGCAGGGCTCCTCATCACTTGGATCCATCGTGAAAACATCACTAGAACGCAGCCTAAGAGGCCCGCTCTTAGCAAGACCACCAAACATTAATATTTTCCGGCCACCATAGACAGAAAGTGTGTGCCCCAACCTGGAAGGCGGCATCCATGTCGCTGGTATCTCCCTCCAAACGGGTTTCTCCATTGTGATATCTAACAGGAAGGTGTCGCTGAGAAGTACCCCAGAATCCGCACAACCACCAGAAACTACCAGCTTTGTGCCATCAAGAGTGCATGAGCTGTGCCACGATCTGGGGAGTGGCGGAGCCAATCCCGAGATTTCACGCCATGCAGGATGTTGTGCATCCAAATCCAGTATGAAAACATCATTTAGTAGGCCCTGCCTTCCACATCCTCCAAAGACTACTAACCAGGATCCATTCAAGCAGGATAGAGTGTGGCCCCATCGGCCAGGGGGTGGAGAGCTCACTTTAACATGCCGCCACTCTGGCTTACTGGCATTCAAATCCAACACAAAAGTATCATTCATCGGTTGCATGTTGACTCCCTCTCCACCAAAGAGAACAACTCGATTTCCAACAGCACAAGCACTAAAGTTGCAACGAGAAGGCTCTACAGCACCTCCGACAGTTAACTTCCTCCAAGCTGCGGCTTCAAGGGTGGTTAGCTCCCTTGCCAACCGGCCCCACCCCAATCTTTTTGCTCCAGTCACCGTCTCCAACATACGTGTTGTCTCGCTGCCCCATGCATTTTGACAAACCATTCTCCACAGATCTTCATTTTTTGTCAACTGATAAAGACGCTTACACACAGAACCAACAGACGCAATATCTCTTGGTGTCAGCCTCGAAAAAATCTTTTGACACAGCACCTCATCACTCAGCTGCAACATGCCACAGTATTCACGGCATATGTTTCCCTGTCCTACTGAAACAGGGTAGTGGAATGAAAGATCCGACTGAAAGCGATCACCTGCCCTGGCCGATTCCTTAGCCAAGGAATTAGGCAGTGGGCCCAAATCAACATTTGCCTCTCTGAAGAATTGAATGCCGATGACATGGGTAATTATGTCATGATCACCATATATTGGTACTAGCCGCAGACTGTTCATCAATGGAGATCCATCTTTCCTAAAATTCAACAAATCACCTCGGAACTCAATGCCATCATCAATACACCTCCGTATTTCTGAAACTACTGTAGGATCCACAAGTGGATGTCTCCGTTGAGCAAATGGACCTCTGCATTGCAAGAACCGGCTGAAACAAGACCATGCAACCTCAGTAGAGCAATATTATTACAGATCTTGTTAAAGTGCCATTCATGTTCTACATAAAAAGTAAAGAAATTAACTAGAAAATTAGATAACTACTGTTGACAAAATATTTGAGACAAGCAATGAAAAAAACGTGGTCAAAAGATTCTCACTCTTAACCTGTCAGAACGTGATTTTATTTTCCTCACCAGATGAAAAAGTGAACAGTAACCTCAAGCAAAGGATCTTCAAACAAATTCCAAGCGGTCAGGGAGAGAGAGAAAGAAGGGATAACCATATCAACAAAAACTTTGGCTGAATCGTGAAATTAGCCATTTCACAGATACTTAAACACAGACAACTACACAACTCAACAAAGCCTTTGTCCCAAACTAGTTGGGGTCGGCTAATGAATCGTTTAGAAAATTTTCATGAAGAAGGTGAAAGGATCTACCCGGCTCAAATTGACTAAGTCTAATCCTGACACTAGTTGGGTTTGTCTACATGGATCAATTTCTTCCATTCTATCCTATCCAAGGTCAGGTTCTCTGTTATATTCCTAGCCCTCAAGTTGACTACTTAAACACAGACAAATACTTCAAATAAAAGGAAGACAATTAATAATCCATTGATGATGGGCACAGAAGTATTGATTCAATTCCAGCAGGATCACAGGCATCACCAGCAACTAAACTGAACATAGCAGCATCCATGAAAGTTTAATAGCAGAAGGGAGAAGAAATTGGAGCCTTAACAGGCCGCACTGATGCTAATGTCAGCAGTTGACCCCATAGTGGCTTGATGCCCAGAAATTTTGGAACCCTAATGTTTTCTATTTTGTAGATTTACGATGATTTCTTAATTAATTTCTACAGGAGTTTTAGTGACAGTTTGATTGTAGAAGATGTTTTAGCTCGTGGAGGTGTACGGTCAACAAAAGCATACGTGATCGCTTTATTTATTATTTTTATTTTTGAACGGCGGCATGTGATCGCATTATGGGTGGTGGGAGCTGTAAGAAGAGCTCTAAACTCATGGTAGACCAAGATCAAATTGAAATGGAACCTCATCCCAATCCCTACATGAGGAAAGGTGGAGATGTAGTTCTCTACACTGCCTTGTTTCTTTGTCCAGTGGTAAGACAATATTATGTGTTGTGGTAAATATGGATGCACGTGTTGCCAAGAAGACCATGGCATTATGATTAGAAAATCATTCACCATGGAGACAAGAAAACTTACACATTCTACAATGATAACTCAAAAGTAATGCATATATACATGAGGAGGTTATTGTTTCCAAATCTCTAGAGAAGGAAATCAATCTTCTCCCCAATGAACCATTTGACGGAAGAACTTATTAAGAATGTGGTTTACATGGATTTGACAGATCTTGTCAAGATCGAGTCTAGTGTCACGGGGAAACAGTTGGGCAACCCAGTCTTCGAAGTGCGCTTCGTGTCATAGGGACGCAGTTGGCATTTCTAGCCATCAATGTCATGTAAATTTCCAGGGGCACGTAGCTAACAGCACTTTTGGTGGGCACTCCTGGTTGAGAGGGTTGGTTGGCCAAACTCTATAGGAGGAGTTGGGCCCTGTGACACATGCTGACTCCTCCCCCGATAGGCCTAGCAGGTGTAGGCCGGAACCTTGGTGGTTTGCTTGTGCGTTGCAAGAGGACTTGCTTGTGCATGTGAGGCACACAGCAGGAAATCATACTACAACTCATGTGCGTGCCCTAAGGGAGCTTTGGGTGCAGACTGTAAGTGATCCACAGGGATGCTCCAGTTTCTTTGGTTGAGGATGGGGGCCAAAGACAGTGCATGTTGGGTGCATGTTGGGTTGGGTTGGGTTCCCACATGCATTGCGGGCACGGATCGGTGCAGGGGCTCGCTATACTATTTGTCTTCAGTAATGTGGCAGTGTTTCCTTTCTGTAATACCATTTTGAGCCGGACTATAAAGACTAGAAAACTGCTTTCTAATCCAATCAGAATGACTGAACTCCCAAAAAATCGTAGAGGTGTATACCCTCATTGCTTCATAAGTTTTTGATGTGGTTGTTATAATGCTTAATGATAAAGACGTGAAATCAACTGAAAATAGAGAAAACTTCAAACTAATGGTTGACACACAAAAAATCCATATGAACCAAGTGAAATCCTCAACAAAGATAACAAAAAATGAGATACATATAAGGGAAAAAACATGGCTGGTGCACAAACATCTCCATACACCATGTAGAAGTTATCACAATCTAATGCGTAAAGAAAGAGTAAATGATGAAGAGGAGAGAAACCCAAGCGATTCGTGGGGTTTGCATATTATGACTTCATAAATAGTTACAAACATAATCACTAGCTTATATAATCATCCAAGTTACGATATTCCTTTATTTCACTTTCACCGTATTATGCTTTCTTGCAAGTCTTTGGCACGCCCACCCCTTGACCTTGTATGGTAGTCACCACTCCTTTATCCGATCCACCATCCTAAGCTCATAAAAGTTCAAACGACCATATTTTCAAGTGAAACAGATTAGACAATCAACTGAGACCAACTTAGTAAACGCTTTCTAGATAATCCATGAAAAATGATGTAAGCCATTTAGCAAATATTAAAAAAAAAAATGGTGTAGCCATTTGGGGTCCACAAAGAATCTATTAAACCTATTAATCACAAGATCCACTTGGTCGTTGGATCGCATAAATAGGGCACAATTCAAGGGTCAATCAAAACTTGAGATGGACTATTGCATTTCCTTTCCAACTTCAAATGCCGAACCTTAATTCTAATACATTTCTTTGTGCATCTTGAGATCGTAAGTTTACAAATTGACTTCATATCTCAATTCCATGGTTCAACCAAGTCGACATACATCTTTGGTGGTAGAGAGTTTCCTCTCTTTTTTTCTGAAAACGGTAGAGAGTTTCCTCTCGCGTGTTGATATTTATCCATTCCTGGCTTAATTCTAAAATGGCTCCCCCTCGCTCTCCCCCTCCTTATTAGGATCAAAGAAAAGGGATACTTCTTTCCGATCCAAATATTGAATGGATCTGGACTCTCTTGGCAAAGATTATCAAAGACCTTACTCCAAGAAGGGCCACAACGTTTAAGGTCTGGGATTAGCAAAAGAACAAGAAACTTTGGTTTCGAGCAAAAAGTTATTAGTTCAATATTTTTTTCTCAGTGCCTAAAACCGAGACAAGATCACGTCAGTTCCAACAAAAGGAGAAAAAAATTCTCAAATCCCCAAATACAAAATAATATGAAAGAATGACACGATAAATGACAAAGATTCAGAGGAAGCCTCTTACCACTTAGATGACTATATCTACTCTGTCTACATGATGCACCTAAGGGTTGCCTCGTAGTCCAAGAAAATGTAGCTCCTCCAAGAGGCAGGTCAACGAGATCCATATAGGAAATAGAACTCAAAGAATCTAATGTGTTGAAACTGAAAGCAATGCAGGAACCAAAAGACTTCTATAACCGTCAAATCGTGTTTCAGGCTCTAGCAATACACCAAAACAATTAGTTGCTTTTATCATTGGGATTCTTTCTCGAGTTCATAAAAGATATCAGCTATAGAAAGAAGCCAATAAAAAAGAATTGATTTTCAACTCCACAGGTATTGTCTAGTGATCTTATACCCAACCCTCTAGCAAGAAGGATACCCACCTTTCCTTCCAAATCACCTATACCAATACAAGACACTGCCTCTATCTTGGTTCTTAAAGTAAAAGGACGTCTGATTCAATAGATCTAATGGGATCTCCAACCACATCTGTTATCAAGACAAGTGCTCCAATTTCCAAAGACCCAAGAGAGAAGATAAGTTCACCAATATTGAAGATAAGTTAACCAATGTTGATTCTAGACTCAGGTTTTCTCAATCTTTCTGCGCTTCTGATTTGATTGATAAACTTTCGCTCACTCCACATAAGAAAACCACCTTAAGCGTGTCACCCATTTATCAACATGGAATACCTAAAGTGCTACAATTAAAAGTTTGAACTCCAAAAACCAAGCAAAGTAAGGGTGCAACTTGGGTCGGGTAACCCGACCCGCATCAACCTGACCCAAAAAATAGTATGGGTCAAGTTTAGAAATCATGGGTCTTGGGTAGGGTCAGTTTAGATTGAAAAACCCGACTCAATTTTGGGTAGGGTCGGGTTTAAAGGGAAAAAACCCGAAACCCGACCCGACTCATATACGTGTACTATGACTTTCTTAAATATCTCTTGAATAACATAGAAAATTATTTTCCATTATATTGATATAATTGTTTTCATCGAAGTGATCATGTTTGTGATGTGGAAATATAGTTTCCTTCTTAAATTTATACACTTGATTACATATATTTAGATATTTTTGGTGTGAAGATTTGTTTTTTCTCTACAATCTTTAAAATTAGTCACTATACTATGCTAAAAAATAAAAACCCGACCTGACCCGAGAAACTTTCTTGGGTAGCGTCGGGTTTACGAATCTCGGGTTTCCTAAAAGCATTTAGACCTGACCCGAGATAATTTCTTGGGTAGGGTAGGGTTTTGGAAAACCCGACCCGCCCGACACAAGTTGCAACCCAAATACAAAGGCAGTTTGCATCTTTCTACTATTTTAAGCTGGAATTCTTCACTGATAAAGATCAACTTCCACTCTCTCCAAGGAGGATATGAATATTTCTTCAGCCACCAAAATATCACTTAAAACACATATTCTACTCTCACTCTTTCCAACTCAAAACCTTGGAGAAACTTTACATCATAATGCTAAAACTTCTACACAATTGCATACACTTGATCTGTTAGACCTGCAAAGGCAAGAAGCACAATCCCAGCATGATATAGAACAATTTCCCTTCCATACCAGACAAGTATCCAGCTCCCATTAAAGTAAACTTTGTCCATCCATCCAATGCACCAATAAAGATATTGTTTCCTGTGAGGCTAAGAAAAAATTCCCTCAGACACAAGCCTTTTGTTAATGAAATGGCCTAAATGAACCATTTTGAAGGCAACACATTTCTTGGCTCCTTAGACACCTGTACAACAATATTAACTTCCCTCTAACGCCTCAAAGTACTCGAGTATTCAGCTCCTTCCAGATAAGTCACGTAACCGAGAATAAAGGGATACTCCATAAACAATTGAATCTTGTATTCCCCCATTTGGGAGACATGATCAGCCCCGAGATTCCACTGGGAAGCTAAACTCGGATATGTCAGTTTAGACCTTAAAGATACTAAGAAGTAAAAACAGATTTTGACAGAACACACCCAAGGCATTAAGATACAATTAGCAGTTAGAGGTCATCCAACTGATTTAATATTAAAAATCAACCTTGAAGTGCTCGCCCTTAAAATCCAATGTTTATCAGAATGGCTAAGGCCTATGAATTGACAGATACTAAGAAAGATCAAACCTAGGTGAAATCATGAGGTAGAAAATGTTTGCAAACAATCTTCCACTGGGACCGTAAGACCACATCAGATCTAATCAATGCTTCTGCTTCTTATAAAAAATAAGAAACAATTGGTTGGTCCTTGCTTCTGTTTCCTATCAATGAACTGCATGAAGAGTTCGCTATAGAGTTACAATTTTGTGGTCATGCACCTATTCAAAATTGAAAATTCATTTATAATGTATATAACCTTCAAGTAAAGAAGCTGATTCTAAGAATATTTCCTAGCACCTCTCTGTAAGGTGTTTTTTTTTTTTTTTAAATGGTAGCCATTCTCTGTAAGTTGGAATACTTTCAAGGGTTTTAAATGGATTATGTACCCATAATATTAGTTAACTGTAGTAATTTGCATGTTACAAACCCAGTCAAAATTGAGCCTTCATTTTTCACCGTCAATTAAAGAGGTCATCTAAAGAGGTCCTGAAGCCTTGAAACTCCATATGGAGCTTTCTAGGTTGGGTATCCAAATGGGGTTTTAAAGATGGACCCAAGTTATAGACATTTCAGCAAAAAATACTTACCTTTATTTATTTTTTTAATGGCAAAATACTTACCTTTATTACTAAAAATATAAGAAAAATGACAAACCACAACAACAGACTGGCCACTTTTGAGACAAAACCCAATAATTTGGAAGAAATCATTATACCAAAAAATTACACAGTCAAGCCATGATACGAATCCACAGCTCTAACTATCAAGCTCGTTACAATTAAACAAAAAAATAATTCTAACAAACATGCACATAAAGAGATGACAAACGGAAACCAAGACAAAAAAAAAAATACCAACTTACCAATTCCGACCTAGAATTTCCTCAGCTCTGTATCCAGTAACAAGCTCAAACCCTGTATTAACATATATAATGGGCTGGTCAGGCTCTAGGGCATCGGTTACAACAAACCCACAAGGCCCCGTCTGAAGCAAGCTCCCGATTGTGAACGAGAGCGGCCCTTCATTATTTAGCAGAAAACTCTCTTCTTCCCCGCTCGGCTCCGAATCACTATCCCACTCCATGATTTGATCTCTCTTTTTCTTCAACCAAAAGAGAACGAGAAATCAGTGATAGAAGCAGATAACTTAGAATCGGGAGATAAATGAGGTTTTGAGGGTAAGGGGGTAAGCGTATAGGCAGAGCCACAAAACAAAGCGACCCAAAGGCCAAAATGAAGGGAGAGGAAAAGGAGTGGATTGGCGAAAAAAGGGGTTGTCTGAATCTGTCCCTTAAAATATCTGTAGGAAAAGAGTCGTCTAGAATCTAGGGGCGCACGTGCTCGAGTTGGATCGCTATGTTTGCACTTGCTTATGTTAGAAGTTTTTACTTTTTAACATCGATTCATGTTGCGAATTATCCTAAGGGGGTGCGAATTTATCATTGCCTTTTGATTGTTAAGCTTTTGGTACCCACGGTGGAGTTGACTCACCTCACCTCATCTCACCTCAGTACAACTAAGCCTTCGTCGCAAACTAGTTGGTTGTGAACATAAAGCTAAAAACGGGTGATTGTAGGCGTTGGTTGTGAATCAAGCTAGTTTTTTAGACAAATCTTTCATGAAGGGAGAAGAAAAAAACATGTAACTAAAATGGACGTAAAATTTGTTTTATTTTTTAGCCTATTTAAGAAAAAATCTCCTCAAGAAATGTTTTCCTGCAATCCAAACAGATCCTAAAGATTGATTATGTTTCCAAGAAATGATGAGTTTTTATACTATGTAAGCTCATATAGGCCTAAACATAAATATGTTGTGACTCAAAAATCATTTCCATAGGATGATCATAACCTCCCATCTATAGAGGTTTCCATGATATTCAATTCCTGTACGGCTCGGAGGGCTAGGTTCATCCAATGGAAATGCATTTCTAATTATAACCTATTTACGTTGTAGCCCATCAAATGGGCAGTTTGGATCATCCTATGGTGTGCCCTTCAGTACTTCTTGAAAAATATTGGACTATATGGCTTACACCATATACAATCTCAGAAAAAAAAGACAACTAAAACTACTAGAAAGTCAAAGAAAAGAGGGTGGAAATATCATTTCTTCTTATATGCAGAAGGCTTAATTTTCTTTTATTGCTTTTTTGTAAAAATAGAACGTTGTTAGAGCTTTTCACATGAACTTGTCGCCTTTTTTGCTTCTCCTACTCTATTCTCCTTTTTGCTTTGCCGATTCCTAATTAAGTTTTGCACTCCTAGTTGTAAGCAGGACAATGAAATCTACTTGGGTGGGAAGGAAATAAGTTTTGTTTCCTTGGTGATGTTGGATTTCAACTATACGTCTATTCCCTTGCCTAATCTGCTAGAAGCAATTACATCAAGTGGAGTTCATGGAAAAGAATAAAGTTTCCTTTGTTTCTCTTTTTTGAACCGAAATTGGAAAAGAATAATTGCCTCTGTCTATATATTGGCTTGTTTGATGCAACCAAATCTCTCTCTCTCTCTCTCTCTCTCTCTCTCTACTGTAATTTCATGTTCTCTTCTTCTGTGGTCATGTTTTTTTTTCTTCTATTTCCATTATTTCATATATGATTATTTGATATAAATTATGTGTTTGAACTGGTATTTTCAGGTCTCAAATTCCTCACGTTGATAGATGGGTATTTTCAGAGAAAAGCATATATTTCTTGTGTTAATAATCTCTATTCTCTTCACAGGTTTGTGTGTGATATATCAAACTAGAAGTGTACCTTTTCTATGTTAATGGGGGTGTTTGTAAAATATTAGAGTTTCCTTTGGGTGGTACTCGGACAAAATTGGGGGTTACTTGGATTTTTCTTCTGCTTTTTTGTCTCTTTAATGAACAATGATGGGACCGCCTAAAACGGAAAATGAAGAATCCTGGATTTTTCTGGGTGTTCTTAACATTTTATAAGGGGTGTGTTTTATGTATCTGAAAGAAGTTTGGAGAACCTTGGGAGTTGGGATGGATTTTTTGTTTTCTTTTTGTCACCTTATGCAACAGTGAGAGTGCTTAAAAACTAACTAAAAGGTGACATGGATTGTCGCAGGGAATACAGTTGATGGGATATCTTACGATTATTCAGCAATCATCGAGCCATCGAGGCATGGGTTTTTTTTTTTTTTTAATACTTTACTTCTGTATCTTCTACTTTGCTTTATTTGCTAAAAGAGTCTTCTAGTTCCACAATTTGCAAATAGTCATCACTCTTGGGTCGATTTTGCAAATCAGATCATGCCATCAGTTGATGACCAAAATACCCACCGTAGATATTTTTTTTTTATTCTTAACCAGCCCAAAATGTCTTTGCGTCTGAGAAGATGAAATTTATCTTTTGAAAAAGACCAAAATACCCATGATGCTAACGGATATGTTTTGATAGAGCATGCCGGTCACACCAAGTCAACTCAAGCCCATGCTTCAGGTCGGGCCCACCAAGTTGACTTATGTTTTTATGGGGTAGAGCCCATGTATAGGGTAGGGTTCACAATTTTACAGATTATGTTGTGCTAGGGTGGGCTCATTTTTTTTTCACCTATGCATAGCATAGGCCAAAAATGCTATGATTGAATAGGTCCCACGATCTCCACACGAGCCTATGTATAGAGTAGGCCCTGTAATTTTTGTCTTTTCATGTACAAGAATGCTAGTGTATACAGAAGGAGTTTTGGTCTTTTTATAAGGTAGTTTGTCTCACTCAAACGTTACGACTCTATTTGCAAATTGTCAAACAAGAAGGCTCTTTTTGTAAATAAAACAAAGTAGAAAACTGCTTTTGCAAAAACCCCTTATTTTTTTGCCTATGTTGTTGTAATCCCTCGTTCTACAGACTCCACAGTGGGTCCCACCTTTGAGTGATCTGAACCATCCATCTGACAGGCCTTGCTCTGGATCTTCTGATAGCTCAATTCAAGTTATTTGCCATGTGGGCCGTGTTATGGATAAGGCATGAATCGTATGACCCAAAATACACATGTTCAAAAGATCTTATCCCTTCATATTAGCTCATCAATAAGGTGGCCCAAAAAGTGAATGGTTACTATCAGAACAGATGTGCCCCATCAATGCTTTTTTACCCGCCAAGTGCTATAAATTTTTGGGAAATGATAAATGCGCCCCTTTTCATTAATAGGGACACCCAGCTACAGTGTATCTATGACTGCAAAGGGGCTGATGTACTTCACATTAAAAGGAATGCAGTGACTTGATTGCCCAGTACAATGCAGCTGGGTGTCCCCGACTCCGGAGTGATGAAAAGGGGCGCATTTATCATTTCCCAAATTCTTTCGGGCCATATTTGGATCGCAGGAATTTTCTCAAAAAGTTCGCAATGGAAAAACTTTTTCAGAAATTTTCTACTTTTCAACCATTTGGTTATTCACAAGAAAGACGACTCAAATAATCACACTCAATTTTAAGTTTTAAGTTTTAAGTTTTAAGAAGGAATCAGTACGGAGTGGAGATGGAGTGAAATTTCGGAAGGATAAATGGTGCTCCCAAGAGCTTCAAATGAATCAGGAAGTGATAAATCCGCTTTGTTTACTTGGGACACCCAGCAGAAGGGCACACGGCAGCCAACCCCATTGAATCCTTTTGACATGAAATACATCATCCCCTCTGCGGTCATTGATACATTTTTGCTGGGTGCCCCAAGTAATCAGAAGGGGCTGATTTATCACTTCCCAATGAGTCTTCTACCAGATTTTTCCAGAGCAGCCTCTAATCTTGATGCCTTTGTGAATAATTATTTTGCGAGAGATGGAGATGGGATATCACGGAAAGTTGAGTTTATATGGAATTTTTTTGAAAGGGAAATGGGTATGGTGGCATCCCTTATTAATTTATTGGAATTGGGAAGTCGAGAAATGATAAATAGTTTTGGATCTTCAATGCCTCTGTGTTCTTCTCCATCAAATCTTTCTACATCCACTGCCTTTCTCTTCATGTATTCTGCGGCTTTCCAAAGTATGGATCATCCCAGTGCCTAGAGTTAGATCGTTTGACTGGTCAGCTTTTTAGAGTAGGATTTACACCATAAATTATCTCTGCCGATGTCGTATTCTCCTCATTGCGCTCTCTGTGTGGAAGCGGATGAGTCGGTGCCCCACCTTTTTTGAAGAGTCAGTGCCCCACTTGCTAGTTCATTGCAGGTATGCTAGAGATATTTTGAGTAAGACTCTAGACTTTTTTGGGATCTCCTCAGTTTTCCCATCACACATGTTAGATCTCTTGGATGGCTGGTCTTTTGCTCCTTGGCCTGGCAAGGGAAATACCTCATGGAACCTGGCGTGGATGGGCCTCCTGTTAGAACTTAGAAAAAACCAGATCACGCTGACACAATCGTGTGGGCCCAAGTGGAGCAATCGTGTGGGCCTAAGTGGAGCTTCTCATTCCCTGCAAGCGCTCGTTATATCACGATTCATACCTATCTATGAAAATCGTTTCTGCACGCAGAAATGACGACTATTCTCTCTCCAACACCAAAACCAAAACCAGAAACCAAATGCCTTTCTGCTATCCGTCACAATCTTATTCGGTAAGTCATATCCCTCTCAGTAGAAGTTCTCTCTTGTCTGACAAAAAAAAATAAAATAAATCGAAATTCTCTTATCCATTTTTAGTTTCTGATCACTTCTCATTCTTCCCCCAATTATTTCACTCAAATTTCTTGCAATTAGGTTATCCGAACCGATCCGAGAAATCTTATCAAGAGCACAATACAATCCACCACAAAACACCACTTTTTCCCTCAAATCCACGCTCGAAACCCTAATTCCCGTCAGAGACTCTCCATCACTTACCGAAAATGGCGATGAACAGATTCGAAGAGAGATTAGGGATTTCGGCCTCTGTTGCATTGCACTGGCATCCGCAGAAGGTGAAAACGGGGATTTATTCTCGTGGATCCCTAGAAAACTATCTATTATGGCGAAATCGGCATTAAGAGATATCTCTGAAGCTATTTTCTCTGGTTCGGATGAGAATTCGTGGTGCAATTTGGGCGCAGAGTTTAATTCGGCTACGAGCGAGTGTAAATTCGTGGTGGAATTGATGCCTGATGTGTTGCCTTTGCTTAAAGGAGTTATTAAGGATAGTTCTATTGATTCCTTGGATGATGAAGTTTCTGCGGCTTCTGCTAGGGTTCCAGTTGCTTCTGCTATTGTCGCGGCTTATCAATTTAGATGGCTTGTGACACAGGTATGTGCCTTCATTTGCTTGCTTGCCGTTTAGATACATGGATTTTATAATTTAGGCTTGTAAAATCCTGGCTTTTATAAGCTAGAACCTGTATTTTATCAGCTAAAATTTGTATTCTGTAATCTATGATTGTAAAATCTAGGTTTTAGCTTATAAAATCCCGGTTCTTGCTTATAAAACCAAGGTTTTAACTTGTAAATTCCAAGATTTTATAATTCAAATAAAACCCATGTATCCCAAACGGCCAGTTGATGGTTGAAACAAGCTGAGATCATGCATGTGCTTCAGTTTTTTCTTCTTCTTGTTCTTCTTCTTTTTTAACCCGGATTTATTTTGGAACCCAGGGTGGCACCTGAAACTTTGTTAATAAGAAAATATAGTTACAAGAGGAGGACATAGAATCTTGCCTCTCTGCCCTTTTACAAAGAAACAAAAACAACATTATTTAGTGCGAATATATCACAGTGATTCCTTAGTGATTCCTTGTGGGTTAATTATTCAGGTTAATTACCCTTATTTGGAGAAGTTGTGTTGTCTAGTGATTCCTTGTGGGTTAATTATTCAGGTTAATTACCCTTATTTGGAGAAGTTATGTTCTCTAGTGATTCCTTGTGGGTTGACGGCTTTGGATCATTGGTCGCCTGCAGTAAAGGTATATTTCTTATTATAATCTCTGTTTCTTTTTTCTCTGTCGATTGCATCGTATCCCATCTTCAATGAGCACATATAATAGATAGAGATAGATCATTGTTTTATTCTGGAGGAATATCAATCATGGATTATTTCACTTCCTTACATCTCGAACACTATGCACACTGATGATGCATTTACAAAGGCATGCTTTCCTGCTTTCCTAGATGCTAAGCTGATGGTAATCAATGCATCTAAATCATTTTGAGGGGCAGTGTGTTTTCGGCACTGCTGTATTATTGGGTTTGTTAAGGTAGCATGTACAAAGGCATGATTTCCTAGATGATAAACTGATGGTAATCAATGCATCTAAAGCATTTTGAGCAGCAGAGTGTGTTCGACACTGGTGTATTATTGAGTTTGTTAAGGCCCTGTTCGTTTAAGATTACGACAACCGATTATGAGTGCCAAATTTTGAGTCCAATAATCGGTTTGGCACTCACAATTGGTTGTCATAATCTTGAATGAACAGAGCCTAAGGGTAGCACTATCTCAATTGCAGAGTGAATCAGGGGTATGCCTTTTTTTTCTTTGAAATGGTGAATCAGGGGTATGCTAATATTTTTTCTTCATTCAGGATGATAAGTAACTCAGAGGGCGAGCCTTGGCGCAACGGTAAGGTCCCTCCATTGTGACTTGGTGGTCATGGGTTCGAGTCAAGGAAACAGCCTCTCTGCAAAGCAGGGGTAAGGCTGTGTACATCTAGCCCTCCCCAGACCCCGCAATGTCGGGAGCCTCGTGCACTGGGCCGCCATTTTTTTAGGATGATAAGTAACTCAGATGTGGTCCTTTGACTGATGCAATTGATTGTTCTGCAGCTTTTGTTCTTTGTATTTTTGCAGTTTTACAATCTGAAACCTGCACATGTATCTTTGTATCAAAAGGCCTGAAACTAATGCTCCTTTCTGGATTAATGAACACAATAACATTAACCCCCAAACAAGTGAAAATACTATTAGCCTATCTATGCATGCTTGCACCATGCACCATATCCAATGTTTAGATGCACTAGGCCATGACATGGTAGAATATGGTTCCTTGATTTTGAATATGCATGCCTGAATGGATAGGTTGATTGATAATTACATTTCTATTGGAGAAGCTGCTTCCTTTAACAAGTTTTAGAAAGGGACTGCATACTTTTATCTCATTGATTGTAGGTAAAGTACGATGTATTGGAAATATAAAAGTAATGCTATCAGCGTCTATATTCATTGAAAACTCCAATCTTTTATGTCATTACCATGCTTCCTGACATGGAGGGTGCTTATCACTCACTTGAGAATTGTTGATGCTCATAATTACAATACAAATGCCCTTTATATGTACTTTTTTCTATGTGTAGATTGCTATAGTTGTAACTCGTAATAATTACAAATTCCGAAATTGGTATCCAAGTCAAGAAAGATTATTCTGAAGATTTAATGTGTTATGAGGGTCCTAATCTTTTTTCAAGAACCAAGCATTTATTTTGCAATGAAGTGCAGAATAATGCAAACTGAAAACCAGTGCTTTTTTAACAGCATAAATATGCGTGCTGAATGTTGTATTCAGTATTCTCGTGCTTCAGATGCATTCCATATTGATTTGTTAAAGTTAATAGCCTTCAGTTAACTGCTTAGTTTATTTTCATTGAGGATTACGTCTATTAAATCTTAATATATTTTTAGGGCAGGAAACATTGTGCTCATGTAACACCAAATATATTTTTTGCACGGTATCGTGTTAATAGTTCGTAAATAATTTCTGATAATTTTTCTTTTGTTGACCGCAGGGGCAGGGTATGGTTGTCTTTATACATCTAGCAAAAAATGTAAATGCAGCAGAATTAGGTTGGTATGAAGACGTAATTCTTGATGCTTGCTGTCGAAATATTGCTTCCAGTGATGAGCTTTGGCATCATGTGGTTGAGATGTCTGTGCTTTTGGTAACTTGTACCCAGCGAAGAAACCCTCGTAGCTCTTGGTATGTATTTTCTTGTTCAATTATTATAGTTAGTGATCGTCTTTATGGTCTACCTTTGCAAGTGGTGGGATGCCCATAATAGGATAGCCTTGTGGTACAGTTGCAACATATGGATTATTATAACATTCTTCACATTCACACTGCTTCAAATAAGTTCAACAGCAAGATCACAATAACAGAGAGACACTGTGAACGGTGACTTCATGACAAACGAAACCAAAGGTGTCTGTCTAAAGGTTGCTTTCGTTCTGCTCATCAGGCTGCACCTGGGTTGATCCAGCATCTTATTCTTCACATTCACACTTCTTCAAAACATTATTTGGTTATTTAGCCATGATGGATTTTGTATACAAGCAGATCATATTGCTCTCTCGTTATAGTTAGTCCACCAACAATGTCAAGACTCAAGAGTGCGACGATGATTTGCTCTATTCTTCTATTGGAACCCTCTCCATTGTGTGTGTTACAAAGTAAAGGGAATTAATATTTCCCTTGGCAGTTGACCCTTCTTCCAAGTCATGATTATTTCATTGCTTCTTTACTCCAAATAACTCAAATTTCTTCTCTTTGCTGGTCTATGCACAGTGCACACTGTTGCTTGATGTTGCAGTGAAGTTATATAGGCTATACACTAAAGACTGACTTAATGCAATCACTGCCTGTACCCCAAATACTCATCGAAGGAGGATATTCCTAATTTTTGTGCTTTCGGTAGGGTTAGGGGGCGTGATTGTGTGAGGGAGGAGGAAGGGAGAAAGTCTTGTGGGATACCAAGTGGGAGCTTTGGAGTAGGGCATTTTTATTCAACAAGTTTGGGTTATTCTAATTGTGGTTTTCTTATTCCTAATTTGCAATTGGTTTTTGAATTTCCACCAATCTATGTTGTTTTCTCATGCATAAGATTTCATTAGGCACCTTCTATTATCCCATATTCCTCACTGTTATGGAGTTTGGTTTTATTCTAATTGATACCATTTATGAACATTGTCCAAAACTTCATATTTAGTACTAGATTTGGTGAAGGTCTGGAAAGATTAATCTGTCACAAATATGGAGTCACTGATTGGAAGCTTGCCTATATTATATATTGTCTGTTCTACACTAAGATAAGTTTTACAGAATTTTTTGTGAAACAATTGGCATATCATTACTACTTTTATTTCCCAGTGTGTACATGGAAAACCATCCTTGACTTTCAACAAAATGGGATATGTCCTACCTTTCACTGAGGTTCTGTTGTTGGTCTCTGAATGATAACCACTAGGTGTGAGTAATCTACATCATTGTTACATGGTTGTATTGGATTTGGAGGGTAATCATAGTTTACCCTTTAATATACACTTTAGTAGGAACAACCTCAGTGTTATCATCGTTTACCCTATGTACACCAGTATATTAATCTACACATTAATGTTGCAGTTCACAAACATTGAATCTTCCATGTATGGCATTTGCTTCCATTAATCTGTATATATACATGCATAATAAATATATACATACCATTAAAAAAAAAAACATATATACGTACATACATGCATGCATGCATGTACACACATATTCATGCATTCTTGTTTAGTTATGGTTCTTTTAATTGCTTTTTACATATTACCATTTGATGACATCATGCCTTTTCTTTTATAGGTTTGAAAGGATGCTAAACGAGATGTTTGGTCACTTGGAACGCCAGCCAAGGGATAAGGAACACCGTATTGCATGGCTTGAGCTCATTGAGCCAATTTTCAGCGCCATGGGGCTTGTTCTCTTGGCCCATTTCAGACGCATATTTCCGTTATTCTTTCAATGGATGCATGCCGATGATGATAAAACTGTTTTATTGGTAAGGTGTTACTTGAGCTTTCACTATAAAAACAGTTCAAATTTAATAATGGACATGAAATTTCTAGTGTAGTTCATAATAAGAGCACGAGATTCTCGTTTGAAGCTACACGGATCCATTTTGTTATCCAGATCGATGAAAGGCAGGGCCCACTGTAATGAATTATGAATCAATGGGGCCCAATAAGCACTAGAAATTGTCCTCCACCCTAATATTATTGGGATCCAGCAATGAGGCCCAATAAGCATCAACGGGTCACAATCGTTGTTTTTTTTTTGGTGTGCACGCGCGCGCTTGTGTCACACAGAGAGAGAGAGAGAGGGAAGGGGATTAGGTTAGGGTATGTGTGTGGGGATTGGATTAGGTGAGAGATAGAGGAGGGAAGGAGGGGAAGGGGATTAGGTTAGGGTATATGTGTGGGGATTGGGTTAGGTTAGAGATAGAGGGAGGGAGGGGAAGGGGATTAGGTTAGGGTATGTGTGTGAAAGAGGGGATTGGGTTAGGTGAGAGATAAAAACTATGTCACAAATATCTCCGACATTTTCAAAACATAGCGATTTTATTGCAACATTTTGTTAAAATGAAAAAAATCCCAAACTAATCCTGAGAATTTTAAAAAATATATATAGCTATATTTTCATTTACTGCAATAATATCATGATATTTTTTTAAAATTTTTTTTCTCAGTTTTTATATTTTCATATGTTTTAAAATATTTTTTTATCATTTTTCCAGATATAATCCCAAAAAAAAAAAAAAAATGTTATGAGATTTTCCTTTGCTGAAAAATTCCCGAGAACGAGATTTGTGACTTAGGATAAAAAGAAGGGGCTTAAGGCTGAGAGTGTGTTTTAAGTGTAGTCAGTGGAGGGGTATTTTGGTCACCTTTATAAAGGAAGAGTAGTTGACCTAAAGTCCGTAGGGTATAGCTTTCTGAGAGGCTACCGATGATAATACCCTAAATTAAGGGGGGGGGGGGGGGGGGGGGGTAGATGACATTTGCTCTATAAATAATACATTCATTTGATTCTATACATGATATATTTTGCATGCTATGTATTCTTAGATAAATTATAAATACCTTGCCATGTTGTTTGTCGCATAGAAATATCTGTGTTGGCATGTATCACTAGTTTTGGAGTCTCAAGCTAACATGGCGCTTTGCCCAAACATTGCTAGTCCTTGTTCTGGTGGTGCACTCATGTTTTAAGATCAAATTGCATTTTTCTGATTTGGTCAATCTGCTAGTAAGTCATGACCTCATGGGTGCGGCATCATATGTTCAACTCCGGGCCACTTTGTGGAGAATAGAAACATGAGATGATTTCAAGGTGTTTATTTTTATTGAAATTTGCAATTGTATAAACTGGATGAGGAATACTTGAACCATTTCCATGATCTCACAGGTTCTTGAACGGATCCATTTGATTATAAAGTTAACATGGATCAGGAACACACCATATATCGAAAGGTGAGCTCGAATAATCCACACTTGTCCCAGTATAAGCCTGTGTTTGAAAGCATGTTTTCTTTGTCAATTTTTCTCTCTAAATATTAATTCTGACAGCCTAGTTCAGTATAGCTGTGGGGACTGTCATAAATGTGTGATCCAATGGCTCTGGTTTTCAGCCTTCTCAGTACCAGTTCCATCGGGTTTTATTCAGCCATGGCCAAAAGTTTTCTACCAAAAGGAAAAAAATGGCCCCAGAGCATTCAAATACTAATTTTATGCGTCTCTTCGATTTTAGCTAGTGAATTTATTTTTCATTTCGTTGGCCTCAGATTGGTGAATGAGCTTACTGTTACGTACAAGGAATCAGCAACGAGAAAGGATCGTGAAGCAATCCGTGCCCATATCGTTCAGATATTGGTCTTGCTCCAGCAGTAAGGAATTTGCTACATTTATTCAAAGACAACCACTCTTGTTGACTCTGCAGTCTTAGCTTGTCAATTTTTTTTGGATGGCTTTCTTATATGGAACACCGCCTTATTTTGTCTTTTATGTTGTTTGTTTCTACCAAGATGCAAGGGCCTGAAATTTGAAGCAGCTTGGGACAAGCACAGGGATGATCCAAACTTCGCTGCACTCACGTCATCTTTAGTCGGAATGAACATTGTCTCTGTAAGGAACTCTGCACCCTCATTGTCGCTTGTGCAGTCCTCTTTTCTTACAGAGTGACCAGGTGAAATATTTTGCTACTCTCTTTTACCATGTAATTTTACCTCTGGGATTTCTGGATGCAGATTGTTCAGTAACAGATCATTGGACTTTTGACTTCAGAGCTGCTTAAGTTATTCTTCCATGAAATGGATGGGTCTTGCAAATTTTGTGAAGCCATTGGGCAATATGTATATATATCCCTCACATCATTGTTCTGCGAATTGGGCCAAGTGTTTCCAAAACTTTTTGTAGTTACTAATCATTTACTTATGAAGATGCATTTACTAACAATTTTTTACCTCAAAAAAAAAAAAGAAGTTGCATTTTTCTTTTGAACATGAATTCTGCTCCAATTCTCCATGAAGATCGACTAGTTGATGTTGATTAAGGGCCCGTTTGGATACCTCATGCATTTGTATTTTGATTTGGATTTGAGTTTTGGATACAAATCAAATCAATCATCTTCAGGATCATGTTTTAAGAGAGAGAGAGAGAGAGAGAGAGAGAGGAAAGGAGGGAGGGATGTCTCACTGTTGCCGGAGTAACGTCGAGGATCAGCGATGATGAAGGAAGTTGCCACAAATATTAATTTCCAAATAATGTCTCGTAGAAAAGATTTGAAAATCGGAATTTTTTGCACTGTCGTCGCTGATTTGGAATTCTAAGGATCTGATTTAGTTCAAAATATAAACTTAATCCAAATCTAAATCTTGTTGGTATCCAAACGGGCCCTAACTGTTCTATCGTGGTAATTGAACCGCATGCCTATGTGCGGAGGCAATTCAATTCATTGTAGTAGAATTCAAATTTGGCTGGCTGGAACATACAAGTGAGCAATAATGTTTTTCGTAGTAGAATTCTAATTTGGCTGCTTGTATATACAAGTAAACAACAATGTTGTTGAAAATACATACTATGCAGGTGCATAGAAAATGTTAGAATCCTGATATTTTATATTCTCATTAATTTTGAGTCCAATAATTAGTTTTGAGCTCACCATCGGTTATCATAATCTCAAACGAACATGGCCTTTGAGATTATGCCAACTAATTGTGAGCCCCAAACCTATTCTTAGACTCAAAATTAGGTTTGGGGCTGACAATCGTTTGTCGAAATCTAAAACGAACATGGCCTGAACAAGGTGTTCCTTAGGACAGCCCTTGTGTTTGTTATCCTAATTAAGTCATTAAAATCAAAATCAAAGCGTGATTATTAGAGCTGCTTGGATATAGGGCGGAAAATATATTTTATGAAAAAATATTCCCTGGAAAAAGAAATTCTAGAGTCTGGCAGTATTGCAATGTTCCTAGAAAATATTAAAATCAGGAATTTTTTTGAATTTTGGAAAAAAATTCATGGAAAACGAGTAAGCCAAATCATAGATATCCAAGGTGATCCCGTGGCGATTGTTTTCCACGTTGTTTTTGTTTTTTCAGTTCATCAATAACGGCCGAGACTCCACGATCGCCGTGATCGAATCTTGGCCTCCTTTTTGTGCTTTCCGCAAAATAAACGGAAAACATAATACAGTTATCCATTTTATTAACTAAAATAATGGGCGATGATATTTTTCACCCCCTTGCAGTACGCATTCGCCCCTTTTAACGTGATTTGACGTCAAAAAGCGTTAAAGTTGCCCACTGTTCACGTTACAGGGGGCCGAATGAGTACTGCAGAGGGGTGAAAAATCATCTCCCAAAATAATTTATGACTCCATTTCCCTCTCTAAACACCATCACAAAAAGACCCCAAACTCGGTTCCTTCAAAATAACTTCTCCCCTCTCTCTCTCAGTCCAAAAATGGCAAAAGTGAAATAGAAATTTCTCTTCCCTTTCCCTGCAATCTGCTCTGTATCGCCATGTCTTTCGTTTTTAGGGCTCGGCCTTCGTCTGAAACCCGATCGGGCGGAAAAATCCTGCGCGAAAGGCGTGTGGCCACTCCTCAACCCTCTCCCTATCTCCGTCCGAAATCTCCTCTCCGACCTGAAAACCCTAACTGGTTTTTCGGTATCGTTGCTCCCACCACTCGGAAAATCGCTACCGGCGCCGGAAAACTTCTCTCCTCTGTCTTCCGCTCCGACGACTCCCCTTCTTCGTCTTGGGATTCCGATAGCGGTTCCAGTTCCGGTAAATTTTTTCAATTTTGAAATTTCTTGTTTACTTTCTCATTTCTCTCTCTCTCTTCGTTTTCGTTTGGTCCCGTTCTCTTGGTTTCTGTGGTGGGTTTTTTCTCGTTTTTTTTTAGTTTTTGAGGGTTTTTAGGGTTTGTGGTCTGTGACGAATACGTGGGAGAACCTTGGGGCGTCAAATGTCATTTCCTTTATTACAATTGAAAGGATGGGTAAAGATTCAGTTGTTGCTCAACGTGGGGACCTTCAATGGATATGTTAAAATCATCGTTGATGGGTATTTGGTCGGTGACTAGGGTTTCTTGGGGTTGAAGTAGATGAGAGGCTTTCCTCTTTGTGTCTTGTATATGGGTATATGTATGCAATACCATAAGGAGTGGATACTGGGACTTTCCTCACACTTCCAAAATGATTTGCTGAAGTATCAACATAAAAGATTCAGATAAATTGGAGGCTCATATCCCCCCCCTCCCCCCCCCCCCCCCCCCATTCCATCTTTTTTTTGAATTGTGAAGAATTTATTGAGAAAGGGTGATCCCTAGGATCAAGATGGTCAATACAAGAAAAATAGAACTGAAACTACAACAAAGACAAGGCGAAGTCAAGGAGGAATAAAATCAAATAGCTCCAACCAATGGCACAAACCCTAGGCAGAGCTGGAATACTCCACAGAGCCACACTCTACTCATTGTTTCAGATGTCGCCACTGGAAGGAGATGATAGTAAAAGAATTTCACTCTAAAAGCCCTGATGGAGTCCCAGATCTAGACCCTTTTGTCACTATCATCCCTCAAAACTCTGGTGATAAAGAGCCTTCAGCGAGCTTAAGACTCTTTATCAGATTAGGAGGAAGTTGCTTATAAAATGAGACCCCGATTAATTAGGCAAGGAGTAGGTTTATTTGCATGGATTAATGTGCACTGTCAGCGAGGTTAGGGATTTGCTTTTGGATGTTATTATTGTTTCTTTCAATCAGATTTTGCGTGGTGTGCATACATGTTACTTATAGAAGGTTTTGTTAGGCATGATTTGTGTATTGGGCAATTTCGTCCCCGGGTGTAATCTCTCCTCTCTTTTTGTTTCTTCAATAATTTTTATTTTTAATGGTGATAGAAACTTATATTAAGAGAAAGAACAGAGTGATGTAGAAGGCAAGAAAGAATGAGATGTCCCTGCATCTAGACCGCCTAAACTTTCTGTACATTCACTCAACATACATCATTCAATTGGGAAATTGTTTCCAAATGGAAACGTATGCAAATTATATATAGTTTTTTTTTTTTTTTTGAATGGTAATAGATTTCATTAAAGAGAAGGGGAAGACTGAGGAAGTCCGCCCAAAAGGTATATAGAAAACACAAAAACAAACAAACAATACAAAACAACCCACCAATACTGGAAAGACCTATCACGCGGGCAAGAAATCAAACAATTCTAAATCCTGCTTATGAACTCCATCCCTAGCAAGCTTGCTTGTTATCAATCCCATTTGCAGATCTCCGTACGTGCAAAAAAACGATGGAGGAGCCTACTGATTTGTCCTTAATCTTGTCAAAGAAATGAGCAAATCTCCATGGGGGACCAAGGAGCCCTTGGGCCACCTAATGACGTTGAGAGAGTCTCCTTCCACAATAGTTTGTTTCATTCTTTCCTTGTCCAAAAGCACAAGTCCTCGATGCACCGCCCTCACCTCAGCTTCCTCGATGCAAATGATATATAGTTGTGGGTTGACGGTATTTTATAAATCAAGAACCTCTATTTTGAGGGGTTGAGATCCCCATTCTTCATGGCTTGGTTGGATTGTTCACTTGTGGGTTTTTTCCGAACGATGCTTAGAATGGTTGGAAACTCATGACTTGGACTCAGCTTGGGGGCCTAAAAACTTGACTTGGGTGAGTTGACGAGGTGACTCAGACCCATGAAGAATTTTTTTATTTTTACATATTAGAAAAAAAATAAAATATAAAGAAGGTAAATTCGATAAAAAAGGAAATGCAAGAAAATGTAAGGGAACTTTGTTGTAAATAAAGAAATGAAATTTATCTCTACTTTTTTGAACAATGAAATTTATCTCTTCTACATTCTGCATAAAGAAGAGTATAAAACGAAGGGTGAGTATGCTAGTAGGATCAAGAAAAACTAAAAATGGAAAGACATGCCTCCTTTGTAGGGTCCAAAATGGCAAGTCTCGCAATAGTTACCTTTCATCCTTTCAATAGTAAGAACAGCAAACATAGAACATGCTAAAAACTACAGGGTTGCTTGATACGAGAAGAAAAAGGAAAAAAAAACTGTCTCTGAATTCCAAAGAGTGATGGAAAATTGTGATAAGCATAGTGACTCTTCCTCAACAAGAGAAGCTAAGGGAGTGAATAGGAAAGGCAAAAGCAAAGTAGTATGGGAAGATGATGCTGTCGAAGAAAGCAAAAAGGTGCCTAAGGACAAGGAGAAGAGGACATATGAAGGTCCACCCCGCCCAAGGAGAGAGAGGTGGAGATTCTAAAGCAAGAATGGAAGGAATTCAAAAAGGCTGCTAGAGAGAATGCAGAGGAGTTCTTCCACTTGACATGAAAGAGAGATGTTAAAGAAGCTTGTATCCCGGTTTATACACTCCCGCACTTCAAAAGGGCATTTGAAGAAGAGCGGAAGGAAAGGAGGCTACACTGCGAGTCGGAACAGCAGGGTTCAAAACTGGAAAAGGAATTGATAGAGGGGGATCAGAGTGGTAAGATCAAATGTGGTTCTGTCTAGGGAATCGATGAAATTGAGAAGGATGAAATGGTAAAGCTGGAGGAATAGGTTTTTTCAGTCCAGGGAGGAAGCCAGAGTCTCTGATGAGGTTGATAAAATGCTAGCTATAGGAGATGTTTTTGGGATAGGCTTTGAAGAAGAATTAGTAGAGGAGAAGAAGAGGTGCTTGGAAATGGAGAAAAGAGATCCGAGTGAGAAAAAGGAAAATAGAAAGAGTTAGAGTCAGGGGAAGGGAGAGCCTATCGCTCCTAGGAAATAGAGAGCCTTCTCCCCGTATGTAGATAGTTTTTTGGATTAGGGGGCTTTTGGGTCGTTCTCTTTCTTTTTTCTTTTATTGAGTCTGGATCTCCGAGTAAAGTCTTTGCTATTGAAGTTAGGAGAAGGAGGGTCCGTCGGCAGCAGCTTAGCGCTTGGAAGGTTTTTGGGTAAGTTGGATCTATGATAGGAAGTCTGTTCTTAGGTTTTAAAAGATAAAGGTTTGTAGAAGTGGTTGTTGTTTTTTCACCGGAGTGTTTCAAATATGGTGGTGCGTGATGTCGGTATATTGTTTCCTGGTTGGAGATTAGAGATTAGGTTGTTGTTTTCTTTTTCTAAGGCGGGATGCCTTTATTGTCTTTTCCATCGCAAAGGTTAAGGAGTAGGTTTAGGGTGTGGATCCCTTGAGGAAGCACAAACACTAGTCCTTGTACAGATGATGAGATCTTATGTTATCCAGGGGGGGCGTGAAGTAGATCCTCAACAGCTTGAGAGACCACGGTCTTTCGCTTTGTGAGGCATATTTGCCTGGATGTTTTTGCATCTGTTTTTGTCATGTAGGTTTAGAGTTTCTAGAAAAGGAGTGTGAAGCTTTGGATTGAGAAGCTGGTGGTTGATTCTTCTGTATGATCATAGTGGAGGACAGATCGGTACGGTGTTGAAAGGGGTTTCTTTTTTGAGTTGGCGGTAATGCAAGGCCTGTGAGGGCGGCTTTGTGCAGGATGGGCGTCACTAACTTTTTTCTTTATACTTATCTACTCTTAGTTTCCCTGGCACAGGAGTACGCTCCTGGCCAGGCGATCTTGTTACTATGTAATGCAAGTCGGGACCTCTGGTCCCCAATGTATCTTTCACAGTATCAATGAAAGTATTTGTCATCTTTCAAAAAAAAAACAAAAAACATAGAACATGGCTTCCACACCACACACACCTGTACACGTACACACAAAGACGGAGAGAGGGAGAGGAGGGTAAAAGGTTTCTTGGCTTCTTGCCAATTAACGAGGGCTCCTACTAACTGCCATCAAAGGTTCTTTCTCTTTGAAAGAAGAAGAGGATCTTGATCGAGAAATAAAAGATTTTCATCGAAATTTTGACTGAAATTTGATCGAAATGGTCAAAATAACAGAAAATGGAAAGACGTTCCGATTTACAACATATGAAGATGTTTTTTTCTCAAAACAAAAAATCTTGCCCTAATCTGTTGTAAATAAAAACGAGCAAATCAAAGAAATACGTTTTTTCCTATTTTTCCTTGGATTTTTTTCTAGAAAACTCTCATTTGAAAACCCTAAAAGGTTTGGAATTTTTCTTAAAACGTGCTTCATTGATTTGTTTTGGGGCACCTAGTGAAATGCATTATCGCTCATGTTTGATAATTCAGGAATACCACATTTCGCACGTAATTTATATAAATATTTATGCTTAATACACAGTACATTTCACATGTAATTCATATAAATATTACTATGTACCACATGCTGATTTAATATACCACTAATAGACACGGAATTGATTCCGATATTCGTTTGGTTTCAGTATGCCTTTCGGTTGGGATGAAAACTAAAACATTTCACTCATTTTGTATTGGTTTCGGTGGAAACTCAAAACCATGGTTTAACCACAATTTTACGCCGAAAGGAATGTAGAGATAATGAACAGCTTTTACTTCTACAATACATTTTGCCATTAGCTTCTCACTTGAACTGTTGTTTGCAGTGATTCAATTGAAACTGTTCTGTTTATTTATTATTTCATTTCGGACATACATGCCATACATGTGAATGGAGCTGATTACTAATTTGAAGCTTTAAACCTCTTAACTAAAGTTGTCTACCGTTTCTTCTGCAGACAATGATGGTTATGAGGACCGTGATGATGGGGATGATATTTGTGGTCAAGAGGTTGATGAATTGAACCAGGTAAGTAGAAATGCGTGTCCCCCATGAAGATTTTTGATTTATACATGTGGACATGCACACACACATGCAGATGCTATTGACTTTCCGGATTTTGTTAGGTTGGCATCAATTCAAGTTCAGAGAGTAATTGCGGGAATAGTTTCGATAATGTCATCTGTTGACTTTCTTTGTGCATATTAGCAGAATGGGGCACTTGTAGCTAATAAGGACTATGAAGAGGGTCCGTCACAACTGATTGTGGAAAGGAGTGAAACCAAACTTGCAATTGAACGGTTACTTCTGCAAGAGACATTTACAAGGTATTTACGAGTTTTATCTTAGTGCTTTCTCATTGGTTCTTGGGTATTTCTTGTCCAGGCTCAACTGAGCATTACTTAATCTCGCCTTGCTTTCAAGCTCCTATGTTTCACGGGTATGTAATTAGGAAAGCTAACAAGCAAGCCCCTGTTTTGGGCTTGTCCATGCAATAATGTAACTGAACTTTGGGTTATTGCAAAGTGGCCAGGTTGGAACTTTTAAGTTTATTAAGACATCCCTGCATGTGAGATGATAAATTCGCACCCCTGACACCCCTTATACCGTGAATTGTGGCAGACTTTAACGTTTTTTGACGTTAAATCATGTTAAAAGGGGTGCGGATTATCCTACAGGGGGTGCGAATTTATCATCACCCCCCTGCATCCATCATCTGTAAGCCTTGAGTTATTTCGATCCATTCGCTCTCAGATGCATTTCTTAAAGCTAAATAATCAGAACCCTAGAAGATCTTACCTCAGATTGGCAATGAACTCTAGGCCAGACCAGATTGGGTCGGACTTGGGCAACTCGCCTCATAAATTCCATATCAGAGAATGCTTCTCGTGTCAAATGCCGATTCTCAGAAACAATTGATTCTTCCCACTTAGTTGCAGCATTGTCATTAGCCTTGTAACCCACTATTCTCTCTTTTCTTTTTTGCTTCGCATTGAAAATTTTTGCTACCAGAAGCTTCTACTTGTGTGGGTTTATTCATGGATTGAGTGCTTGAGGCAGTGAAGCATATAGTCAGCCATCAGAGTTCTAAGGAAGCGTGTGATACGTGACCAGGTAACCAAAACCAAATAATGGATGGCTGGACAAGGAGGATAACACCATTTTTCCTGGTGAAATTGAGAGAGGGTCTTGGAAACCCTTCGAAAAAAATTGAGAGGGTCTTGGAAATATAAGAGAACTTAAATTGCTGTCAGGATCAGGAAAAGAGAAGGGAAAGATAACAAAAATGGATTTTTTTAGTTGGGAAGGCTATTTACTAAAAACCAAAGAGGTGTTTTTGAATTCAAGTCCCTGATTTCACCACATGCAAAAGTCAATCAAAAGTTTAATGTGATGTAGGCCAGGGAAGAGAAATAGATAATAAAGGAAGAAGAAGAATAGGAGAAGAAGAGAAGAGGAAGGATCTAGGCCATGGAAGAGAAATAGAGAATAAAGGAAGAAGAAGAATAGGAGAAGAAGCGAAGAGGAAGAATAGAGGAGAAAAAGGGGAAGGATGAGGAGGAGGAGGAAGAAGAATAGAAATTAGGGGAGAAAAGAAGAAAAATCTGCAGAGGGGAGAATCTATATATTCACTTCAATTAATCATCAAAACTAATAATCGCTAATATATGAGGCCCAGGCAATTGAAATAAAATTCCATGGAAAATAAATAAATTCGCTAATTCTAAATAACATGGAAAATAAAAGCCCTAAAATTAAATACCATGGAACTAAAAATCCTAAAAACTAAATAACATGGAAATAAAAATCCTAGAAACTAAATAACATGTAAATAAATCGATGAGTGTCCTAATGGGCAAATATGCCTTATTGAGCCTACAATCTGCATCATAATGTGGACTGGAAATTATAAATAGGTAGACAGACAAGGAATGGGTAATTATTTTCCCATGGAAGCTCATTGTTTTAAATTTGAAAATTCATCTTTGTTGTTTCTGCTAGATTGAGGTTATTATTCCTTTCATAAAAGAGAGGCAAGTTCTAGATGGATGCTCATAGCCAGTTCACTCCAATACAAGGTATGGTAGACTACGCAAACTTTGTGAGGTAGACTTGAAAAAAGTGTATGGCCATGTGGATTGGAATTTTCTGGAGTATGTTATGGAATGTAATTTGGGTTTAATTAGAGAAGATGCATATGAATTTTTACTTCCACCGCATCATTTTCGATCATTATCAAGGATAGTCTAGTTGGTTTCTTTCTAAAGCACTTGGTGTGAGAAATGTTAAGTTCACTACTTTCTAGGTAAGGGACGAAGGCCTCACCAAAGGGTTCAAAGTATGCCTTTAGTATCTCACTTCCAATTTGCGGAAGATATCTAAATATTGTGGATCGACCTTAGTTATCAATTCTGTTCCGTTCCGGCCGGAATGGACCGGAATTCCGGTTCCAGCTCGGAATCCGGAACGGTTTGGGCATATTTTCTGTTCCGGCCGGAATTCTGGCCCATTCCGGTAGAATGCCCTGTTTCGCACAGAATCGACTGAAAATGCACAAATTTTTTGAAAATAAATTCGACAATGCCATTATAGCCATTGGGATTGCTTTTTGACCCTTTTACCCTCATTTTATGACCGTTTATGACCATTTTATGGCTGTTGGAATGCACCGGAATGACAGAAATCCCACCCGAATTCCGTTTCGGTGGCCAAAACGGAATGGCCACCTGAACGGAATTTACAATATTTAGATATCTAAATGTCGTACAACAATCTTCGACCATTCCGAGGTATGAGGCCAAATCCAATTTAATAGCTTAGCACGAAGCATGATCATGGGCATCAAAATTGATTATGTAAGTTTGATGGATTGTGTGGACTTGTTGGGTTCTATGTTATACGGATTCTTTTGAATGGTGAAGTTCCCGTGCCACACACTCTCAGATTCCAATACTTCAGGATTCACGACGACACTTTTAGGTCTATTTTATTTGGTTTTTTTGAATACTACTACTACCACAACTTTAAAATTATCTCATGTTTTAACTTTTATCATTCATAATAGTACGTTTTTAAAATGGAAATAAGATATTATATTTACTTACCTATTACATAACCTATATTAAGTTTGATGGGGAAGATAAAAGAATTTGGGTGTGGAACTCAGATGAGGATTTCTTTGTAAAATCATTCTACCATCAGCTCCTACCTTGCTCCGGTTCCTCCAAAGTAGCCAAAGTGTGGGACATTCAAGCTCCACCTAGAGTATACCTCTTTGGATGGGCTGCACTCCTCGAGCGGATCCAGACCATAGATTTCCTGAGACACAAGAATATATGGTTTATTGACTATTGTGCTCACTATATTGAATCGGGAGAGTCAGTGGATCATCTACTATTCTAGAGTTGGGTGACGGCACCATGGAAGAGAAGAGGGAAGATTTTGTGGCAAGTGTCCTTCCTAGCAACAATTTGGGTGCTATGGAAAGAAATTCCAGGATTTTCATGGGTTTCACCAAGGGGCACGGTTTATTTTCAATAAAGTAATTGCATTAACTGTATCTTGGGTGAAAACATTACCATGCTTTAGATTTGTATCTGCTTATGATCTATGGCATGGGGGGGGGGGGGGGGGGTGCAGAAATGAACCCAAAGTGACTGAGGCTTGGGTCCCTCCGGTCCATGGAATGCTAAAACTGAATTTCGATGGATCTAGTATGGGAAATCCTGGGCCATCCGGCATTGGAGGTTTGTTGAGGAATGAAGAGGGAGTGGTGATTTGGGCCTTTAGAGGTCTCATTGGTATCGTAGATGCAAATGAAGCAGAAGTGCGCGCAATCCATGAGGGCATCAAGATGCTTCTTAATGTGGACATGAACAAGGTAGTGGTGGAAGGGGACTCGGTCAACGTTATCAGATGGCTTAGGAGATCAAAGCCTATTTTGACGAAATTGCTGATAGAATTGCGATGGCAACGGTCACATTCAAGCATGTTAGGCGGTCTGCGAATGGTGATGCGGATAGTCTAGCGAGGGCAGGGGTGCACAAAGATAGCCTTGAGCAGTTCGATTTTCTTCCCCCTAGATTTTTATTGTAAAATCTTTATCGCTTCTTCGTTGTTCTCCTGTTTAGGGACCTTCTCGGTCTCTGGTTTTCTAATGAAATCTATTTTCCATTAAATTTTTTTATCTATATATTACTTGTTTAAAATTTGAGAATTGATTAAACACATTTTGGCAAATACATGAATCTCTCGTTTTGAGGTTTGACGAATCCGACACTTGATACCTGTGTTGGATTCCGACACTCGTACACGTACTGATGTAACATAAGTTGGGTTGTAAAACTAATCATCTCTTGATCACTTGCCTTGGCCTTCTACTATGAATTGGCATTACTATCAAAGAATTCATGGGGATTGGTAATTGAAAGAGGGAAGAAGAAGCTCCCACAATGGAAAAGAGTTATCTTTCTTTTAGTGAGAGAATAAGCCTCATTATATGTCGTGCTTCGATGTTTTTGATGTGATAGCCACAAAATTAGAAATGCTTCTACTATTGTTTTTATGGGAAGGAAAGGAAGAAGGGAAATAACTCAAACAACTAATTGAGTGGGAGGAGGTGTGCAAACCCAAGAAGCAAGGTTCTCAATATTGTCATGCTAAATTAAGGAAAAAGGAACTTCAAGGCAAATTGCTTTGGAGGTTTGGAAAGGAGAGTGGTGCTTTCGTGCACTATCATCCTTGACAAATATGGGCAATGTGGACTGTGGGGAGGTGAGAGGGTAGGTCACTAGTTAGGGGCATAGGTTAGGGTGCAAGGCAATATGTGTCACATTAAAAATGCTACTAGGGATTTGGTTTAGAGAATTAAAATTGCGCTATGTTTCCCACTTGAGAATGATGAGAGAATTTGGTGTACGGATCCTCGACTCAAAGGTTGTTTCTTCGTTACATTTTCTTTTCTTTGTAACTGACATCCATGTGACCATTGCTTGCTATATCCATTGTATGATGCGCACCAAGGTTTTAAATTTCGGTTTCTGTTTCAGTCGCGGTGGAAACGGAAATGTTTATGTTTTGGTTGAAAATTTCAGTAGAAATCCTATAAAATAACAGAAATATATGGAAACATATGCAAATGATAGAATTTAAAGATGAAACCTCAGGAAATGCTAGAATAAGCACAAATACACTTTTTTTTTTTTTTTGAAAGATGAAACATAAAGACACACTTAACCATCACATAAACAAGACAGTCATCCATACGCAATTAGAAACCATTAGATAAACATGACAACTATCATAATGGTTTAAAAACATCGAACAACTACGGTGTGCGTGTCTAATAATTTTGTACATACCAAATTTCACATGCAATTCATATAAATATTTATAGATAACACACGTGATACATTTCACATGTAATTCATATATGTTTAGGCCGAACTATTTCTATTTCGGCTACTACCAAAACGAAATGTACTTAAATTTGGCTCGAAATTTCGTTACTGTTTCGGTCTTAATATGCGAAAGATGCAACTTTTCAGATTAAAAAGCAAAGGTTTTTTTTTTTTTTTAATGTCATAAAAAAAGCAAAGTTTTTGTTGAAGCATCGACATTTCGAACAAAACCATGTCAAAAAATCAATTCCACTCGTAGAAAAGAGAAGAACAATGATATTCCTTTAAGTTATTTCTAAAAAAACAACAAAAAATAAAAAGTA
Organism: Tasmannia lanceolata; assembly: GCF_043159265.1. NCBI lineage: Eukaryota > Viridiplantae > Streptophyta > Magnoliopsida > Canellales > Winteraceae > Tasmannia > Tasmannia lanceolata. The sequence continues at coordinate 12,085,578 of NW_027518683.1, forward strand.
AATCCAGTGGTGATGAATCTTACCTGGATTTCGACTTGGATTTGATAAGATTTCGGCTGAAATTTCGTACCCAAACCGAAACGTTTTATTTTCGTTGATGAGCGAAACTGAAATTTAAAACCTTGGCTTATATAAATATAATTATGTAATAGATAATGATACAGTATACAACTAGTACACTTACGATTTTGTCTTTACGTGTTTCAGTCATTTCAGTTCGGTTTTGGTGGGGATGAAAACAAAAATATTTCAGTCATTTCGCGTCGATTTCGGTTAAAATTTAAAGTCAAGTGTGCAGGCATTTTATTGGGCAATGGTAGTGGGAAAGCTGGATACGTGTGATATGCTAAAATTAAAGACTTGTTAATATGTATATCATGCGCAAAGATTAGAGGGATCATATTTTATTCCATGTACAAGAATTTGGTTTGGCTATGCTAATGTATCTGGACATGAGTAGTTGACCTACTTTCCAAATGATCAGACCCCATTGGTGAAAGGAAGGAGTCTTGTGAGGGCCACCTTGGCCCCATTATGTGCATATACACGTTCATTTTACCTCCACAAATCGTAGGGTTGGGATGATCCTATGGAGCTGCTTTTTGTGGACACCCTATCTATGTGAGGGACAATCAAATGAATGGTTTGGATCACCCAAACACTATCCCCTCCACTGTATTTTAAGCTAGTGTGTAGATAACTTATCTACACTTGTGTGTAGAAACCGTTTTCTCATATATATATATATATATATATATATATATATGAGGAAAGTGTTGGTGAGCTTAAGCTCACCAAACTTATGGTGAGCTTAAGCGCCCAATTACATTGGGGCCTACTTTGTTAGGATGATCCAAAGCATTCATTTGAAAGGCCCTTACATAGATGGGGTGTGTACCAAAAATCAGCTCCATAGGATCATCCTAACCCATCCATTTGTGGAGGTCAAAATGGACAGACATTATTTGTCCACAAATTTGCCCATTTTTGTCCTCCACAAATGGAGGGGTTAGGATGATCCTATGGAGCTGATTTTTGGTACACACCCTATCTATGATAGGGCCTTGCAAATGAATGGTTTGGATCACCACAGAAAATGTGGGACCCATGTGATTGGAGCGCTTAAGCTCACCAACACTTTCCTCTATATATATATATATATATATATATATGAGAAAACGGTTCCTACACATATGTGTAGAGAGTTCTCTACACACTAGCTTAAAATACAGTGGGGGCCCACATTGTTTGGGTGATCCAAGCCATCCATTTTAAAGGCCCTCACATAGATAGGGTGTCTACAAAAAATCAGATCCATAGGATCATCCCAACCCTACGATTTGTGGAGGTAAAATGGATGTCTTTAAACCTTCACAAATTAGTCCATTTTTTGCCTCCACAGTTCGAATGGTTAGGATGATCCTATGGATCTGATTTTTTGTGGACACCCTATCTACGTGAGGGCCTTAAAAATGAATGGTTTGGATCACCCAAATAATGTGGCCCCCACTGTATTTTAAGCTAGTGTGTAGATAACTTATCTACACATGTGTAGGAACCGTTTTCTCTCTCTCTCTCTCTCTCTCTCTCTCTATATATATATATATATATATATATATATATATATATTTGATGTTCCTAAATAAAGTAATTATTCCTTCTCTTGTTCTTCCCCTTCTTTTATATTCGTTTGAGACCATTTGCAGAATGGTCTTAAAAGAATATAAGACCATTCTTTTAAGACCATTTGCAGAATCGCCATTAAAAAAGAAAGACCATTTGCAGAATACATGCTGCAGTCGACTGAGAATGACCTGAGACTTGATCATGGATATTACAAATCTTTTATTATCTAAAGCCAAGAATGTGAATGTTGAATATCTACTGTCTGTCTCGGATATATGTGGGTTGCGACCAAAATATCTACTTTTACTTCTCTGCTTATATTATGATTCGATCTTTCGTGTTTTGAATAGAGTTTCTTTGGATTCACCAGGGATGAATGCGTTAAACTAACAAAGATAATTCAATCAAGAGTTGTAGACTGCCCTACCATGAACAAGGGTGAGGCTGCACCGCAAGAGGAGCTATGTGACGCTCGTGTAGGAGGCAATATTGCTTTTCTAAGAGCTTGGCAATCACTGTCACAGACAAGAAAATCACCTGAACTATTTTCTTCTTTTGCCCATAGCTTGGGTGCTCTTTCTCCTGGCACTAATGCACTTCAAGCAAGCATGCCTGGTCTCCAAAATACTGTCATTATGGAAGCAAAGAAATGGCATGAGGAGAAGAAGCTGGAATCTCGTTCAAAGTCAGAGTTAGACCGTGGAACCAGTACTCCGCACACGGCTATGCTGCCACATGTTAGTGTTTTTTTGTGTGATTATTTAGTGTTCTTAACATTTTCATTCTTGAAGTGCGACTTCTAGGTTCTATGCTCAACCTTATATTTGTTTTGGTGTCGTTATACAGCATCATTCACATGATTATTTGGAAATGCTTTTTTTTAACACAAAAAAGATTATTTGGTAATGCTTACATTCTTTCTTTGACCAGGTTACAAAATCTATGCCCATCAGTTTTGCTTGCATATTTTAAGACCTAGTTAGCACTTGGGTTATGAAAATAACATAACATGTCCTTTTTAGAATTATATGACATGCTCTTCTAAATGCAAGCATGCAAAGATGACACTTATCATGAGATCCTTTTCTTTGACTTGACTATGTGTATCTAGAGTACGCCTTTTTAGAAAATTATTGCATTAAGCTTCTTGGGCATGCCTATCTGACATGGTAATCAGATAAAGCCTCGTGTACCTTTTTTTCTTGGATTTTTGGTTATAGAATTTATTCCGAACGTATTTTTATGTCTATATCATAGTTGCCAGGTCGGGAAACGGAAATGGGAAATGAAACGTGAAATGGGAATGTGAAATGCGTGAAGAAAAAAAAAGGGGAAACGAGAAACGGGAAACGATATAAAAAGCGCATGTGAAACGCATTGGGAAACGTCTTGGGAAACGGACATCCCGTCTGTAAGATTAAACCATATAATGTGCCTAGCTAGATGTAAATCATCACTGCAGGATGATCCTAACCCTTCAATCTATAGAGGTTTTTATAATGTTTCTTTCTCCAAATCAAAGGGTTAGGATCATATGGCGATCATTTTTGGGGCACAACGCATTTATGTTGGGGCCCAACAACTAGATGGTTTAGATCTTCGAACAAGGTGGGCCCTACAATAATATTCCAGAATTACAGAATTACAAAAAAATTTCTGAAAATTTTTGGAAAATAAAAACCTAGAATTCTATACCTTTCCATTGTTTGATTACATATGAGAAAATAGAGTGGGGCCAACCTCATTCAATTATCCAAACCGTTCATTTGTTGGGATCCATGGTAAATAGGATTAATTTGATAATATTTGTCCAATAAGCCAACTACAGAACGATCATGAATACTGCCTTTATGGTGAACGGTCGTGGATGGTGCCTTTCAAAAAGATGCATGGGTCTTGAATACTCATTAAAATATAATAAAGTACGGGAAATGATATCAGCACACCTACATGTGGAGATTTTCACAAATCATCTTGTCTTTTAGCATCTAAAGAGCTGTCAAAAAGGTTATTACATGTTCCGAAAAGCTCTCACGAGCCAATTAAAGAAGAAAAGACAGCTTTTTTGTGCACATATCAATTATGGTTGTGCTGATAACATTTCCCTATAACATAATGGTTGCTTGGGTAAATTCCATTACCTTCTTAAAGAAACCCATAACATTAAGGTTTAATTTTTGAGGATTCATATTGGGAAAGAGGAGCAACGACTGGGAAGAAGAAGGGTTTTCCAATTCACTGAAAAGATGAATGGGGTTTGCTGATTTGCCGTGAACATAGTTATTGGAAACATTATGGCAGAGTGGGAAACGCGCTTCCGTTTCCGAAACAGAAATGAAACGTGTCTGAAAATTTGGGGAAACGTTTGTGAAACGTCCCGGAAACGTTTGTGAATTGTCGCAGAAACGTTTGTGAAACGTCCTAGAGCAGTTTTTACAGGAAAAAAAATCATGCATTATTGCTGTAATTATGAAAAAAAAGTGAAAACATACCTAGAAATAAGTCGAGGTGGGGATGCAAACTTTGCATCTTCTTCTTCTTCTTGATCTTGAGCATCCCTACTGGATTACTATTACCGTGGCATCTCAAATCCTTGAGTAAGTCGATCATTTCTCTTTTATGTGAATCTTTCACGGCTGATGAAGTAGTTTACTCATATGCATGGTTTTAAATTTCAGTTTCGGAATGCGTTTTGGGCCTCACGGAAACCAAAATTTCGGCCAAAATTTTGAAATATCTGACAAAATCCAACAAAATCAAATAAAGTAATATTTTATCTCGTACAAAATTTTGGCCAAAATTACCGAAATTTCAGGAAAATATTAAATAAGGAATAAAATCCAGATTTTTTGGTGATATTCCTTAAATTCCAGACTGAAATTTCAGGGAAACGAATTTTCGACCGAAATTTTGAAATTTCGGTTGAAATAAAGCGCAACGTTTTGGGTATTAACGATTTCGCTTTCGCTTTCGGTCTCCACCGAAACCTGAAATTTTGGATTTCGGTTGAAATTTAAAACCATGCTCATATGAACAATTCTGTTTTATTTTCATAAAGATGCTATCAAGGAATGAAGCAACGTTTCGGGTATTAGCGATTTCGCTTTCGGTCTCCACTGAAACCCGACATTTCGGATTTCGGTCGAAATTTAAAACAATGCTCATATGAACAATTCTGTTTTATTTTCATAAAAATGCTATCATGAAAGCAATGTGAAGTATAAGATCGAAATGCTCATTTGATAAGCCTGATTCCATGTTTTGGGCATCCATTTAATGTTAAGCTTCTTGATTTGCAAGTATATTTTTCTGAAGGGTATAAGACTGAGTTCTTATACAACTTACTGTGGCTCTTTTTTAGATTTCTCGTTGGCATTTCTTTTATTTAGAGGCCAACACTTGTATTTGTATGTGGATCACTTGTTGATTATAAATAGTAGTGTTCCCATTCATTTCCTTCACAGGTGCTATTTCTTGGTTCTAGTTTTATATAGTGTTAAACATTTTCTGCAGGCTACTGAAGATGAAATGGGTTCACCCGTGGATGTGGCAAAATCCTATATGCAAGCCCGACCACCATGGACATCTCCAACTTTGAGCAATATGGGATTCAAAACCCCACCACCTATAGGGATGAATCTTTACAGGAATGAGAATCCATATTCAATGGCCAATCATTCTTTGGCTTCTTCCAAGGTACCATTCAAGAGTTTTATCTTGATTTGCTTCTTTTTTTTGACTATTTTTACTTCTATAACTGTTTTTGTTCTTAAATAGAAGTCTGTATTGTTATGATTGGTAGCATGGTTTTAAATTTCCTCGAAACGACCTAAATGTTTCCGTTTCCATCCCCCTTTTTTGGTAGGTAAGCTAGGATTGAACCCACGACCGAAATGTTTCCGTTTCCATCCCCCTTTTTTGGTTGGGATACAAAGCCTCAACCAATTGAGATATAGGCCCAACGCCATCTGTTTCCATTGTGCCACCGAAACGAAATCTCAATGAATTCCTCCCATGTCGTTTCTTTTCGCCGAAATTCCCGAAATTCAACCAAAAATTCCGAAATTCAACCTAAATCCTTGAAATTCGATCGAAATGGTTGGGATACAAAGCCTCAACCAATTGAGGTATAGGCCCAACACCATCCGTTTCCATCGCGCTACGCAAACGAAATCTCAATGAATTCCTCCCATGTCGTTTTTTTTCGTTGAAATTCTCAAAATTCAACCAAAAATTCCGAAATTCGACCTAAATCCTCGAAATTCGATTGAAATGGTTAGAACGACACAAAACTACTGGAAAAATGTTATGATTTGCATATCATTTCATTTAATGTAGAGAATGATATTTGGTAGGAAACATCATTAAATTGCACAGCAATGTACCCTATCTTATGCATGGGATGTCAGATCGGCATGGGACCAATAATACCTCGTAACTCTATGTGGTATTGACATAGAGTTGAGGTCCTTGGATGGGAGATTGGTCATTGTACTTTCTTATACTTCATTACATTGTAGTTCTTTATTGACTTTACTGTTTTAGACATGTGCGACAACACAGGTGTTGAATATGATTAAGCCATTATGGATGACTTTCTTTCTTGTGGAATGGTTTCTAAGTATGTATTTGTGCTTATTCTAGCATTTCCGAAAGTTGCATCTTAAAATTTCATCATTTGTATATGTTTCCATACGTTTCTGTGACTTTATAAGATTTCTACCGAAAGAAAAATGTTCCCATCTCCGTGCCGATCGAAACCAAAACCGAAACTGAAATTTAATACCTTGATTGGTAGTTATACCTGTATACAACAAAATGAAAGAAAAATGTTTCCATCTCCGTGCCGATCGAAACCAAAACCAAAACTGAAATTTAATACTTTGATTGGTAGTTATATCTATATAGCACAAACATTTTGTTGATATGGATTGTCTGATGACAATCTGATAACCTCGCCTATTTTTTTTTTCTCTTAATTGGTCCATATACTCATAACAGTGTTGTACCAAGCACCTTTCGCATTCTATGGAACAATGACATCATGTACGTGCATATGCTTGTCTTGTTTATTTGACATCTAGTTGCTATGGAGTTTATTTCTGGGTGTTTTGCTATCTTGTTTGTCATTCTTGATCAGTTTCTAGGCTAGATTGTGTTTCATTTTTGGAGTCTCAAATCTCAATATCCAAGATATGCCCCCTTTTCCCATGGTTTTAAATTTCTACCGAAACCGCACAAAATGACAAAAATATTTCTGTTTCCATCCCCCAAAAACACATACCGAAACCGAAATGCATGGTGAAATCAAAACTGTAATTATATTAGTAGTATACTATATCGGTATGTATTACATAATTTTATTATATATAATTATGAGCTACAAACAAGTCAGTTGGGCCGTAGCAGATGTCATTGCGGAGATTAGGGACCTTGTTACATGTATTTCCCGTACATTTCAGCATAATAATCGCTCAGCCAATGAAGAAGCGGATAAACTAGCAAAAGAAGCGCGCAAAGAGAGGAGATGGTCATTGTTCAGCCGGAACAGGCAATGGAGATGAAGGGAAGTGAGGAGTGAGTGAAGGATTACAATCTTAGGGATCGCTGCCCATCACGGAGAGGACATTGGGGGCGGGATGCATATGTAGGCAAGGGATACTGTAATTGTGGTTACAACCGTGGGACATCTTGTCCCCATGATGTAATTCAATTATAGCTCATCAATAAAATCGTTATCTTTCAAAAACAAAATCATAATTATATTGTATGAATTGGATGTGAAATGTAGTGTATGTATTATATATAAATATTTATATGAATTACATATGAAATGTGGTATGTAATGTAGTATCAGACATGCGTGACAATGCACGTCACTAGGTATTCAATGTTTTTAAACCATTATGGATGGCTATCCTGCTTATGTGATGGTTTCTAAGTGTGTATTTGTGCTTATTCTAGCATTTTCTAAAGTTTCATCTTTAAATTCTATCATTTGCGTATGGTTTCATATGTTTCCATGATTTTTACTGGATTTCTATTGAAATTTCTAACCGAAATAAAGACGCTTCCTTTTATGTGGCGATCGAAACTGAAACTGAAATTCAAAACCTTGCCCTTTCCTCAATAGCTGGAATAATGCGTGGTCTATATCTCATCTCTTTCTATCTGTGCATTGTGTTCTTATTCTTATCAATTTTGTGATATTAAGTTGTACTGTACTCTTTTGACCCATTTAATATAATGCATGGAGTATGTTTTGCATTATCCTTTCTATATTATAGAATGGTTCGACATAGGTGATCTGAGCAAAGATATGATGTTTTACAAGTTCTTACACTGATCTCACTCAGTTCCTTATGGTTACTTTCCTGGAACTTATGCAGGGACTGAAAAGGAACTATCTTTCCATTGAGCCATCTGATGCCATCGATGAAACTCGAAGAGTTCGTCTTAAGTCAGTGGAAGATGTTATAGAAACTCTTTTGTTTAAGCAAATTGATTCATCGACGAGAATGTTAGAACATGCATCTGAGCAAAATTTGTCAGCGGCTGATAAAAGAGAAGAAGTTGTTAGCATCACCAATGATTCAAATTCTTTACCAGCTTCTAGATCTGTAGATGTACCTGTGGTCGTGTCCACAGAATTGGCTATGGATGGTGGTTGTCAACATGGGGTTCTTTTCTTGTCTGATGGAAAATCTGTTGAAGTAAACCTTCCACTGGCAAATGTTGTTGATAATAATCTGGTTTCCACGGAAATTACTTCAGAGGCTGAAGAAACTATTAATACAGAAAATCTACGACACGGAATATCATCATCAGCTAATTTACTTTCAAAAACACATTCTGGAACTAGAAATGAGATTTTGGCCTCCAATCCAACCATTACTATTTCAGATGAAAATAAGGTCAGTAGAGTTTGCTCCATTGATTATTTGAAGTTTCACCATTTGTTCTACGTAATTCTTTTAAAAGAGTTTTTATGTTGTTGTTAGTGGATTAATGTAAATTATATGAGTGTATATTTGAAGGATTTGGAAGAGACTCAATTGATCAAGGAACAAGTAGGCTGTATTTCTGATTCTTCAGAGAAGCATAAAGGTATTAATCTCGTTGTGAGAGTTCATCTGATGATTTTGTCTCTGAAGCACTTTTTAATAGAATTTGGGAAAATATTATATAAGGTAACAATGATATTTCTCTGTGATCCTAGATGTACTTTGTTCATTAATTATGAACCTTGAATTTTATGCACAGATCTCTTAGCAGAGAAATTGAATTCTGAACCAAAAGTCACTCAATCAGAAGAAACCAAATGTGAATTCCCAAGGTTAGTTTTCTGCTGTAATTCTCGTGAAGCTTTCTTATCATCAAAATTTTAAAGTACCCTACAGATGCTGCAGAGAATGATGGAAGTGTTCTTCCATGAAGTTTCATTGTTTCGTACTATTGTTTTAATGTTGGCAGGTGTTTCTTCCAGGATCTGCGTATAAAATTCTATTACTTTAGTCTGGTATTCGTAACTACTAACTACAGGTTTTTTTATGAAACTTGTAATGTTTTGTGTTGCATTTTTTTCTTTTGGATCATTAAAGAGAACTTTATTGGAAGGGAAGGGGGTAACTAGCAAGAATGGAAAAGGGACACATGAAAGATGGGATCCCGCATACTCTGCATCAATGTAATATCATGTTACAGAATGCGAGTTAGACTTGAAAAGATGTGGCTGAAGTATATTGAAAGAGATGCAATGTACCAATATTTTCTTCAATGTTAATCTCCATGTAAGAACCTCATTCCTACTCATCTGATGGATGTCATTCTTTGAATCTCCTTCAGCTTGGAGTGGGCCTTGAGAATAATCCACGGAAGTATGAATTAAGACATCCCCTGCAATAGAGAAAAGGTTACTTAGGGCCCATATTACCCATGGGACTGTAATGCGCCAACTTTAGCATCATAGACGAGATTTTATTAAACCACCCACTCCAGCTGGACTTTGACTTCTTTAGGATCTACCATTAAAATAAAGCTTGACAAACCCAATAGGTGGAGGAACTCCAGTTAGCCACTGCCTTTCATTGGAACTAATGATAGAGCTGTGTTGGAGTTTTTTTTTTTTTTTTTTTTTTTTTTTTTTTTTTTTTTTTTTTTTTTTATAACGAAATTTTATTGAAGCGCTAACAGAATTTCATCGATGGGGACAATGTGTCCCCCTTGCAACAACTGTTACATCACTTCCTACATTGCTACCCCGCCGATGTACTCCCCAACCAAAAACTCCAAACATATACAGTAACATACACATATGGAACCCGCCTATAGAAGATTGAAGGATCCGTTTCCCACTGCTGCAGAGAAAGTATATATCAGATAGGAGCCTGCAGCCCATTTCACACATTGGCAGGAAAATAGAAATATATTTACGACAACCAAGTTCAATTCCATGCGCTGTCTTCCTCATTGACACCTATTTGCAGCAGAGAGATGCATCCAAACCACCCTAATTGCAACAGATAACTGCCCAAAAATGAAGTTCCAGGCCATCCATCTATCAGCACAGAGGAGTAGAGGCCAGAATTCTGCCACAGTCACGATCCAATAATTTTCTGTTGCTGAAGATAATACTACCTATCCGCTACATCCCACAGTTGTATCCTCTCTTACTCTTGGGTTGCAGTATTGACCTCCACGTCGTCCTTGTCCACACCATCTTTTGCTAGCCTATCTGCTTGCTCGTTAGCAGTTCTCTTCCGGTGCTGAATTTGCGGTCTAATTTCCTGAATCAAATCTCCTATCTCATCAATTATCGCAGCCATCTTCCAAGGTTCAACACTTTTATTGCTAGCCCAAGCAATTACATTAGATGAGTCCACTTCTACCACTAGAGGGCCACATCCTGACTTGGCCTACCATCTCAACCCCCAAAGTAGCGCTTTGGCCTCTACCTCTTTCACGTCGCAGATTCCAGCAGGTCAGAAAAAGACATCACTCTTCTTCTGTAAAAAAAAGTCACAAACTGTACCCCCAATACCCGCTTGTCCTGGGTTTCTCCAATACCTGCTTGTCCGGGGTCTCCAAAGGTTCTATCTTCAAAATTAAATTTCAGTCAACCAATAGGTGGTGTAGACCATTTTGGTGCAGTTGTATGGTTCATTTTCTTTTTCATCACCACCGATTTTCACTCTCAGAGCACCTCTCTCACATTATAGCTTGGCACTTCCCTTTCATTTCTGCCCACAAGTGGTCTATCTTGATGTTTGAGTCAACTTTTGGCCTTCTCTTTGAATATTTGGTTGTTTCTTTCTTTCCTATGTGTCAGACTAGCGCCAAAGGGATCAAGCAGCATAATGTTCCGCCTGTTTCATCAAAGGTCCGCCACTCCACCTTCTCAATAAAAAATTTATCGATCTTGGCAACACCCATGTGAGACTAAAACTCTTATTAATTGCATGCCGAATCCGGTACACAAAAGGACTATGTACCATCAAGTGATCTAGCGATTCCTCCTCTAATTTCAAAAAATACACCAGCTTGCCAGATGCATCCTCCTTTTAAGGTGATCACAGGTGTTTATTTTCTCTCTTGCTAAGGGTCCAAACAAATGCCGCAGCTCTTGTGTAGCCTTTTTCTTCCAAACTCTTGCACGACTTGGAACTTCCCCATTCGGAAAGTTTAACTCAACCTGAAAAAGAAAGTTCTAACAGAGAAAGCACCATCAGGGTCAGGGGACCAGACTCTACTATCAGGAGACGCTGGTGAACAATAGGTGGAGTATAGTAAACCAAACAATGATGACAGACTGGACGCCTCAATATCCTTTAGGTTACGTCTAAACTTAATGTCCCATGAGAGCTGTGTTGGAGTTACATAATGTCCCAGGAGAGCTAGCTGTGTTGGAGTTTGTCTATTTCTTTTTGGTTTTTCTCTGCTTTTTTTTTTTGCAGTCATCTTATCTCTTTTCTGTTTTCTCTCAATAAAGTTTCAGTCTCTAAAAAAATGCCTCCAACATCATTGCGAGTTATTGTTTCTCCCTCTGTGCAATCATACAAGAATCAAACCGCACTTTTAAGGAGTTAAAAACACTATTTTTATGGGCCGAAGCCAGCTCTATGATGCCATACTCAACAAGGACTCGCCAAGGTAGACATGTGCAAAACTATTTTAAGAAAGTCAATGCATCTAGGTAAACTGAGATTGGTTGTTATGGCGGTGCACGACAATAGGTGGATTGCTGCCCCATGGAAAGGGAAGTTGCAGCACCAAATCTTTAGGCTTGAAGCTTGACCTTCAAATGACTAGCAATGTTCGAGTTATAGCTATGCAAATTTTAGCTAAAGAAGATGTCAGATCTGCTATCCATGGGGCAGGGCGGGGCGGGGCGGGGAGAGATTAGGCAGAGTATTTGTTCTTTTTTCTTGTCTTTAGAAGGCAATTCCAAAAAGGACTAGTTGTTTTGTTCATATGCATGCATGAATTTGTTGTCATTGGAATTGATTTGGAGGCTTTTATGTTCTCTTAAGAGATGTGATATCAAAGACCTAGGGAAAGCTTAAGTAGTTTATGGGCTATGGAACTAACACGACAAATAGCTAATGAGCATTGACTTTGTCGTTCTTTCCAATTTTATTGAAGGAATTATTACCGTTCTATGTTTTTATGATACTATAGTGAAATTTTACCATGTTTAATTTATTTATCACTATTCTTAGAATGCTCTGAAATTCTTATCCAGATTCTACATTTGCTTGACATAGCTATGGATTCTCTGTTTGTCTTTCATATTATGTTCTCAAACTCCATTTTAAATGTATTGCAAGAAAGCTCTTACAGTTTTACTTTATTTGTCTCCATTTTGTCTCAGTGATATTGATGGTGTCACTGCCCCCAATGATGCTCATACTTCTAGCCTGAAGATAAGTTCTCCAGTGGAAAAGTTTGTGCTAGTAGAGAACAACTCCCATTCACATTCGCCGTCAAGTCCTAAAGAAACAGATTCTACTCCAGGTAAGTTGACGTGTAAATTTTTTGAAGTTTATGTCCATGCTTGCAGCCTTCGCTGCACAGCACTTACCTCTTGCAAACCACACAGCCTATTTCGAATCCTTTAGACATGCCTTTAATAGTTTGATGCTTGGAAATGTTTTCAGATTTAAATGTTTAAGGGTAAGTTTTTGTCGTATCTTATGAGTGACTCAGCACTTGATTTGGAACATCAGGTCCATGTCTGAGTTCCTTGAGACTTAGGAGATCTTGGCTTACAAGTTTGTGCAGTATGTCTCAATTTGGACACTTCGAGTGTGCGAGGCATGCTGAAGAATTGATTTTCTGATTTTCCATTTTCTTCCTATCATTTTTTTTGTCTTTCCTTAACTTTCTATCTTTATGCATTTTTTCACATACCTGTCAAGTTTAATTTTGATGTACCTTGATGGAATCCACTACCTGTAGGGATTGGAGGTTTATAGGGACAATTGAGGGGAAGATTTTCTTTCTCTAGGAGTTGCAAAACTCAAATGAGGTGAATGTTTATGCTTGGAGGCTTAAAAATCTTATCTCAAATCTAGAGGGGAAGTTCCTTATTGAAGGAGACTCGTCTAATGCAATAAATTGGGCTTCAAGAAATAACATCTTTTACAAAGCCAATGAAATCAGGCATGGTTTCGGGGGGTGAGTTTTCGCCTAAATCATTTTACAATCAGTTATTGCCTTCTTCGATTTCTTATGTGTCAGCCAAAGTTTGGGATATTCCTGCCCCACCTTCGGTTGTTGTGTTTCTCTGGGCGGCCTTATTAGGGAGGATTCAAACAATTGTTTTTTTGAGAGATAGAAAGATGATCATTATTAATTTTTGTATTCTTTGCAAAGAAGATGGAGAATCGGCGGACCATTTGCTTTTTCATTGTAGCTTCGCGAGGAAAGTTTGGGGGAGGGTTTTGGGAAGGTTTGGGGTGCAGCGGGTTTTTCCGAGAGACTTGGCACAGGCTTTAAAGAGTTGGTAATATGCCCCGTGGGGTTTGAAGGGGAAAACTCTGTAGAAGCTATCTTTTCTTGCTGTTATTTGGTCGATATGGAGAGAAAGAAATGCTAGAACTTTCAGAGGCATTTCTAAAAGTGCTACATTCATTGCTTCCAAAGTAACGGCATTAACAATTTTTTGGGCGAAGTCTTTACAGTTGTTTCAGTTTGTTTTGGCTTTTGATCTATGGTATGGATGGTTAGAGGTTTGCTCGAGTAGTGACAGGAGGAACAATATTGTTCTAGAGTGGGAACCTCTGGGGTATGGCTTGCGTAAGCTTAATTTTGATGGATCTAGTATTGGTAATCCCGGTCCTGCAGGTATTGGTGGGCTTTTAAGGGATGATTTGGGTGTAGTGATATGGTCTTTTGCCGGACCGATTGGGACTGCTGATTCGAATGAAGCGGAAGTAAGGGCTGCTCGTCAAGGTATTAAGCTGCTTGAAGGGGAGAATATTAATAATATTGTTGTGGAAGGAGATTATTTAAATGTCATCCGATGGTTGTCTGGTTCTCATAAATTTTCGTGGAGGTTTGTGGATTTTTTTAATGAAATCCTTGATATTATTGGAGACTCTCAAGTGAGGTTTAATCATGTTAGGAGATCGGCAAATGGAGAGATAGATTCACAAGCTAGGAGGGGGGTGGATTTGGAGTCCTCGGAGAAATTTGATTTTCTTCCCCCTTGAGGGTGTATTGCCTTCTTTTTATTGTTTGTTTTCTATTTGTACATATTGTCCGCGTCGGTCTTTTTTAATGAATCTTACCATTCAAAAAAAAAAGTGGTGTCTATTTCAGCCCACAACTCGATTGGGACTTTGTTCGTCGATTGTGCAGAGAAGTGGGCGTAAAGCCGTCTTTGGTATCAGAGAATGCAGGAGTGTTTTTTTTATTGTGAGTTGAATTTAAAAGTTATTAAGAGGAAAAATATCAAAAAGAACAAGTGCAGACACTGCCCAAACAAATAAACTGAAATGAAGATATTATTATCCCAAGGGCAATACAAAAATATTGCGTACTGATGCCTTTTCTTGCTAAACCGAGCAATCTTTCCTAGAGAATCTATCAATAGATACCCAACGAGACAAATCAGAGCCATACTTACTGGCAATAACCCTCATCCAAAGAGCATCCACATCTTCACCAAACCTCTAGAAACCACTTTCCCATCAGAGACTGATTCACTAACTTAACCCTTTTAATACCCAAACCACGTTCTTTTATCAGCAAGCAGATCTTCTTCCAACCCACTAAAGAAATACCCTTATTTTTCTCAGACCCTCTCTCCTCGTCAAAGAAATCTCCTCTGAATCTGTTCAATTCTTTTCGAAACACTCACAGGGCATCTAAATATAGACAATTGATAGATCGGAAAGCTTGCTAGTACTGCCTTAATCAAAGTGAGACTACCACCGCGAGATACAAGATTTCTCTTCCAAGTATCCAATCTCCTCTCCACCCTCTCGATAATCGGCGCCCAACCAGCAATACTTGGCCTCCCGAAACCCAAAGGCAGCCCCAAATAAGATGAAGGAAAATAATCCAACTTACAGCCCATAGGCATGCTTTGATGCTAGCTGATTGGAAAATGCCCACAACTCGATTCACATGATTTCTCAAGCTATACCGTAAATCAAATTTGGCTGCACCTTCCTCCATAGAACTTAATGACGACAAATCCTCTGCATCTTCTGAAGCATCTTTTTTTTCTTTAAAGTAACAGTAATTTTTTAGTAAGTGCAACCAGATTCATCACTGGGAACAAGACGTCCCTCCAACGCATCATATGTACACTACCCTCCCATAATCCCCTAACAGTGCAACAAAAGGAAACTAGCCAACAAGATCGCTCTCAAAGCATTCAATCCCTCCCTAAAAATTCGCCTGGCACTAGATTTACTCCAGCAGAGTGACCTTAGAACCAAGAGACGATTTACGGAATGAATGGAACTTATCATCACAATTTAACCACCCATCAATTCCAGAAGCAGAAGATGATGATACCAGCGGTCCTGCTTGACTCTGCGCACCAATCGACTGTCTACCATAGTCCACTCCCGGAAGATGACGACTGCCTAGTCCTTGGGTTGGACAGTCCTGTACACCATTCAAGCACTGAGGAGAACATTGCTGAAGCAGAACTGGAAGAGACATTCTTCAATCTGCAAGCTGAAATAGACACCACTTATGCAAACCCGAGGGAACTCACTCACAGTGTAATCCTTCAGTGTTCGGGGCCGGGGAGATTAGCTACCTTTCCATCAGATTTGGAGCCCACCATTAGTTTCTCGCTTATCTATTGATCTGCAAATGACATTGCAGATTCGATTGCAAAGAGCAAAGGCCATAGGGTATGCATGCATATTGGGTAATCTCATATTTGGGATTTATGTTTGGGGCATGACATTAGCTTCTCTCTTATTTCTAGATCTGCTAATGCCGTTGCAGATTTGCTTGGAAAGAGCAGAGCCCATAGGGAATGCATGTATACGGGGAAGTCCCTGCCCCCATTGTAATTTTCTTTCCTTTTAAGTTTGTCCTACAGCCCCAAAGGAAAAACCTCTCTATTCCGATTGTTTAGGGTATATCATTCATCACGTGTCAGCTCCGTGACATGCCTATGTTGTTGAGCCCTCTCCAATTAAACAGATTTGAGGGTGTCAGTCATGGTGAGTCATGTTTTATAGTTTCATGTTTGTTGGGCTTATTATCAAAGAAAATTGATTCTTTTATTGGGTTTTCATATTGAATGTTTTAATGCTGCTGTGATTGGATCCACATTGTATGGTTTCTGCTGTTTTTGTAGTAAAATCCATTGGTAGTTTTTTAATTGTTCATGAATCTTGTGCCATTCAAAAAAAATTGTTCATGAATTTCGTTTGAATAAGCTTTTACTTGAATTGTGATGCACCAGAAATTTGAGTCTGACAGGTAATATTTGGACATCCATTTAGTCTGATGCCCACTTTCTTAATTATCTTTTAAATTGCTTGATCTTTCTGTCTTTTTTTTTTTTGAATGGCTGCTTGATCTTTCGATGTGCTCCCTTGTTTTCTTCGATTATGAATGCATGAATGCTGGGTGCACACTGTGTCATTGTGGTTTGTTGCTCATTCATGTAAATTATGCCATTGCACAATGATGATAAATAACAACGTTTGATTGCCCTTATACTCCCCAGATGAAGCTGGAGTCTGTTCACCATGCATTAGGAGCAACTGATTTCTCTTTGCTCTTCTATATTTTTGTTGACAACGGGACTATCCCTCCTTTTAAAGCGGTTAAAGCTCACCCGACTTATAAAATTTTTGCAGACTCAAGACCGTTGAGGGAAAATGACGAGTTACGAAAAGAAAATGGATTTAGAAACGAAAATGAAGTGAATGGTTCTGCCTTGGCTCCACCCAGGTAACCATACAAGTGTGGCTAATGCTTCACTGCCTCCATTTCTCCTTTCATTTGATAAAGTTTTAACACCCCAATTTTACCTTGCACAGTTTGGCCGCTGGAGTGGATGTGGGCCCAGGTTCAAGCCATGGGGAGTTGGCTGCTAGCAACCCTGAGGGAACGTGTGAGCTTCTAAGTGAGGCCTCCATTGATATCCCTCTGAGTGATGGAGCTAAGAGCATTGAGGAGGGATCACAAGATGGCCATAGCAGAAAATCAGATAAGCCACTGAAGACAAAACCTCGACCAAATTCAAGCCGTGGCCTGGTAGCAAAGTCGAGACCAAAGGCGGTCCGGCCAAAGGGAGTCCCGACACAAGAAACAAAAGCAGGTTATTCCAGCAGAGGCAGGGGCAGGGGTAGGGGCAGGGGCAGGGGCAGGGGGAAATGATGGAGCTGTTCTTTGCACATGTACTGTACTAATTATTGTACACTAGCTCATGTGAAATGGTAGAGAATGAATGGGTTTCTGTAAGTTATTGCTGGTTTCCTTTCACGTAGAACACCTCTGTATCATTTCAGTTTTATTAATGGTTATTCACGGGTCAGGTTATGATTCATTTTTTTCAGTTTGGTCAAGGAACACACACAGAAAAACATACCCCATCCACAAGTCAGCTGCTCTTCTCAGAATTTGGTTCAGTCAACTCTATTTGGCCGAGCTCAGTACCCAGTCCAAACTCGGCCAAACTAAGTATTTTTCTTTTGAAAATTTTCTTTTACACGAGCCAAACTAGTATTTGATATACCCAAGGCCAATGCATTGTGGTTGTGTTGTGCCTGTAGCTTAATGGTTGAGGCTTTGTTTCTCAACCTTGAGGTCGCAGGTTCGAAGCCAGCTTACCTACCAAAAAATGTTTGGATTGCAGGAATTTTCGAGAAAAGCTTAGAAATGAAAAATGTCTAAAATCTCCCCTTTTCACACATTAAAAAACAAAACTTGAATGAATCCTATTCAATTTTTATTTAGAGGGACCTTCAATTTATGATAATGTCTCTCTAAATCAATGATAACCTATACCCATCTAAATTTAGTAAAGAATTTTTTTTTCCTGAGAAACATTTTGGGGCCTCGTTTAAGAATTAGCAAATTCATTCATAACTGATCCAGATCACCTGTAGATGACACAACATGAAAACATCACCTAAACATTCTTGGCCTAAGATCAGAAAAACTAAGTGTTTACAATCGCTGTAGTCTTAGCCATTTGATCATTGGGTCCGGGTATCCATTCCCATAATGATATATTGGAGATTCCAACTAAAATGTACTTTGGTAATATGGTATCCTCAACGCTCATCAATGAGGGCAGACATGAAAGGCATATATTTCACTTAAAACTTTCGAATAAAATCTTCAGCGCTCATCAATGATTAGCATAACCAGAACAGTACATATCAGCATATACTTATGTAGCAAGCAGTGAAGAAGAAGCATTCACAAATCATTTAATCTTGTTAGATAGACTAGTAAAGGGCAGACAGCCAGTCTCTTAATGTATTTTAATTAGTTACTGGTGGGGCACCAAAATAAACGGATTAGCCCCCCTAATTACAGATGTCTGTGTCATTTCAGTTCAGTGCAATTTGCTGCAATTCTGTGATAAGCGGCAGAATCTGATACTTTAAACCAGTCACGTGGAGGCTGCATGAGGATTTACAACATATGAAAAGACTAGCAAACCTTCCATAAGCATGGATGATTTCAGAACTGAAAAAGTTTGTGAGGTGACTGCGGCTTAAAAAACATCAACAAATATTATCTTTCTGCCACTGCTTTTACCCAAATCAAGTTTCGATCATAGGCTCAGGACCAGATGATTCTGCCGTCGTTGAACGAGCTCTGGTGGACTGATGCACAGAGTTGAAAACTATGTCCTTGATAACCTTTAAACAAAAGAAAAGGAAAGGCAAAGAAAAATAATAATTTAGCATAAGAATAACAGGTATCAGGGATTTTTGCCACCGGGGTAAAACTGAATATGATGTAAATACAAGATTTTTAGTTACCTGCGACAAGAGGCCATGAACCTGCTCGACGGTTATCTTTGAGCTATCGCGAGTGATCTTTGCAAGCTGAGATTCCTCCTGGACCCCCTCAAAATGATATACTATAGTCAGTCTAGCATTGGTAACAAAAAAGATCAAACTATTTCTTTTTTAAATGGCAATGGAACATTATTAAGGAAACTATTTTCCTTTTTAAATGGCAATGGAACATTATTAAGGCAAAAAAGAATAGAATCGGAAATTAAAGAGGGGGCAGAGATTGACCCACATACAGAAAAGATCTAGAAGCACACCCTTTGGCAAGCATATCAGCCATCACATTAGTGCTATTGGGGGTTTGAGGGAAAAAAAAAAGGAATAAGTGTAAATTACATAAGCAAATCTCCCTAATCTCGTGTATGGTAACCTTTGCTGAGTTGCTCTCAACAAGGGGGCGCTGCAATGATGGGTGATAAACAGCTGAAGGCCCATAAAGAAAGCACAAACCTACGCCTCATTGGAATCCTTAATACTGATCAGCCTGGAGAAAGCAAGTGCCTTATCACCCAAATAGGCCTCTAATAACGCCACTAATGCCCAGGAGGCCCGAGCTACCCAAAGAAGCACCATCAAAGTTGAATTCCAACATGATTGAGAATGGGGAGCCCATTTGGGTTACCCAGTCAAACAGCTATTTATCATAAATTTGTTGCTGATAGGATGTCAATATAGAATCCAAATCATTTGGTATCAGCACATGTTACATTTACTTACTATAATTTAACTGATTACTGGAGTAATATAAGGGTAAGGCATGCTATGTGTTAGCATGATAGTTCCATCATTACATGCCAAAAGTACTCAAAATATTATCTGAATATTTGACGCTTCAATTCCCAAATGGGTAAGTTCAGGAAGGTCTAGATGTGAATGTCTAACATGCTTTTGGGAAGAAAAGTACACAAATGTGCACTCTGGGTATGATGCAACAGTGAAAATAACACCAGTTTTCTTGCCAAATGTCTTTGCTCTTAGGTTTGGGTTTCAGGTTTCTTGCCAAATAACACTACTTTATTTTTTTTGAATGATTTGCCAAATAACACCACTGCTCTAAACATGTTTCTTTTCTGAAATATTTTATCTGTACGAAAGAAACTACATGTTTTCATTGCATGTGCACAATGACTGTCACTGAGATATGCAATAGACCCTTACTGATAAAAAAAACCACAGAACATATAGCTGAAATGGATGAGCCTGTTAGCCAATCCCCAATGAGATGTTAATGATGTATTTTAGAAAACTAGCCCACCAGAAATTTGCGATGCCCTTAACTTCATGAGAAATTGCATTCAATAACTGGTAGCATTTTTAATAGATGCTGAGAAATAGCTTTACAAAGAAACAAAAAAAGAAAGAATGAGAGAATAAAAACACCCCCTCATTACGTTTCAAAAAAAAATAAGAAACAAAAAAAGAAATAAAAAAAAAGAAAATTTCAACTGGGGTCAAGAAGGCCTTGCACATAAAGAGTGCCTAAAAACAATCCCTCTAACAAGGGGGACCACCTTCTACATCATTAGTGACACGGGGGTGTGGGAAAAAAAGAAAAATTCGGAGAACTCACCTTCATATTAGTCATGGATAGAGGCACAATTTCGACACCCAAGCCATCATATTAGAAGGATCACCTTCAACCCAAGAGGGATCCTCAAACCTCTGACTTTTAATATTCATAAACCGGTAGGGAGGCACAAACTTCCCCATAACTGGAGTCCATCATGCCATAGGTCTGAATGAGGCCTTGATGACTCATAACTGGAGTCCGTCATACCATAGGTCGGAATGAGGCCTTGATCATTCACCCATTTATCAAAGTTAAGCTTAAAGGTGATAGGGGGAGGAAGCTTCCATCTAGAAACCACCTTATCTCTTGTAATTATCCTCAAAACAATGCCACTGAGAACAATATTTGTCCCAAGGCAATATACTACTAAATCACCCTTCCAATCAGTGGGATGACATAAAAGTGAGTCCATATGTATTGTATCGAATTCCATCCAAAATGAAATATTCAATTACTTTGGCTTCAAAAGACAAAAAAAAAAAAACAACAAAAACTTTATGATGATAAGAATCGGGAGATGATATTTTCACTCCCCCTGCATTATGTGCACGCTTTGTCCCAAGGCAAAATACTACTAAATCACCCTTCAAATCAGTGGGATGACATAAAAGTGAGTCCATATGTATTGTGTCGAATTCCATCCACAATGAAATATTCAATTACTTTGGCTTCAAAAAAAAAAAACTTTATAACGATAAGAATCGGGAGATGAAATTTTCACTCCCCCTGCATTACGTGCACACTCCCCTTATAACGTCATTTGACATCAAAAAGTGTTAGTTGCCCACTTTTCACGTCAAATCACGCTATAAGGGGAGCGTGTGCGTAATGCAGGGGGAGTGAAAATATCATCGCCCTTCACTAGCAAAATCAAGAAGACTTTAAATCAGAGAGATATTTCCATCATTCAAACTCAACCTTAGAGTATGAGATAGCAAAGGAATTTGAATTTTGTTTTCTTCTTCAAGGGAACACTTGAAGCCACAATCATTATTATTGGAACCAATCAATAATATTGATTTATATAAGAAAGCATAGTTGTCAAACTCTTACGAGTCGTATGAGCCAACTCTCGAGTCGAGTCGCATGGGTGACTCGCCCCTATTGAAGACTTTTACGAGTCAACTCGAGCCGCTGGGCCTGCGCTTTGTTGTTTTGATAGTTGAAAACTTGGAAGTTGGAACTTAGAACTTCATTAAATTTTTTTGAATGGTAGGCAATTGCATTAAATGCGAAAAAAATATAAAGGAGGTCTATACAAATAAGGAGATGAAAAAATAAAAAATAAAGACAAGAACAAGCCCCACTGCAAGGGTCAATGAGGAACGGGGTCAAATAGTTCAACTCTCTCCCTAGAGACACTATCTCTAGCTAAATTGTCCGCCACACCACTAGCTGAACACCTAACATGATGGAAAGAAATCAATGCATCCCCCACCCTGTCATGAATCTCATCAAAGAAAGAGGCGAATCTCCAAGGGAAAGAATGAGAGCCACTAAGTAACCTTATCATATTGAGTGAGTATCCTTCTACGCTTACTTTATTTGAACCTTCTTTATCAAGATACCTTATTCCTTGGTAGATAGCACGCACTTCAGCTTCATTAGCGTCTGCAAATCCAATTGGACCCGCAAAAGCCCATTTCATAGCTCCAAATTCAGCCCTCAAGACTCCCCCAATTCCGTCAGGACAAGGGCTCCCCATGCTAGACCCGTCAAAGTTTAGCTTCAAAAGGCTCCCAGTCTTGGCTAATCTTGGATTCTTAGCCTGAACCACCACAAATCTCCTTCCAACCATACCATAAATCATGGGTGGATACAAATCTAAAGCAAGGAAGGGTTTTCACCCATGATTAAGTTCCAACCAGAACTCAATTATTTTTGTGCATGCAAGTTACAAGCATATAGTTATTTATATTTTTAGCTTAGTGTTTTAACTATGTGCTATTGGGTTATGTTTTTTACATGCTTCATCTTTTGATATATAATTATATTTTTTTTCAACCAAATTTTTGTTCTTGTCAAAAAATCTTATGAGTCACGAGTCATAAAATTAAGAAATCGAGTCACAAGTTGAATCATGGGTTGACAACTATGTAAGCAAGGAAATGTGACAATAAAAAAAAATGCAAAATATTTTTTTGCAAAATATAGTCACATGCATAGTCACAAATATTAGTGTTTAAAAACTCCTTGACTCGACTAGAAACTTGCCCGAGTCGACTCCCTTTAACCATGGCCACGTTCCGCATTGCACTGCACTGCATCCGCATGCCGCGTTTTGCCCTACAGAGTAAAAAAACTCCTTTGACTCTTTCAAGTTATGACCGTGTCAACCGTGTTCTTGACTGCATCCGCGCCCAGTCGACACAAATTTTTCTTGGCTGCGTTCCGCGTCACGTCCATGTTTTTAAACACTGCAAATATCTCCGTTATTTTTAAAAAAAAATCATGATATTTTGCGAATTTCGAGATTCTGACAAATATCGAGGTATCTTCATATTTTTAGTTTTTTGCCAAAATATTGCTATAAATTCACAATACTATTTTCCGTCCTAATTTTGATCATAATTTAGTATTTTTATATATTTTTTACTTTTACAGTTTTTCCCCATATAAACCTGAAATTAACAAAACTAATAATAAAATATCTCAAGATACACCCTTCTCGTCTCCGATAAATTCACGAGACAAAAATGTGTGACTACTTATATGACATAAAACCAAGTTTGCCAGAAAGGCTAAAGAAACTGGTACAGGGACAGGTAGATGTCCTTGGTATGCTACTGGCATAAGGAACGCTGCATGGAGGGACAGGTTGAAGTTTTAAATTGAGTCTAGAAAATTAATAAAGTGACACGCGTCTAAATATAAGTACATGCTCAATGTAGAAGGTACACTGGATTCACAGCCTATGGAAAACCAGCTATACAAGAACCTGGTTCATGGTACGCCACAGTTTAGGAGAACCCAGTAACTCTGTATAAAACCTAGTATTACTTTGTCTGGAATGTACCTCTGAAAGGATTCCTTATAGTACCTACTCTTAACAATCAACATGGATAAAAAATGTCAAAGTTTTATTCATATCATCCATGCAATACAATCTCCACCTACTAGTGTCCTCTCCATTTGTATGAAGTATTACAATACATAAAGAAAATAGAGGAATCAAGCATAGTAATGTTTAAAACACAATTTTTTTAAAAAATGGTGCACTCCAAAGTCACATCAGATTGAAATTGCACCCACCCCTGATACGAATCTTACAAGCTGAATCATTTTTTATGAATGTTTTTATTAAATGGAATCGGAAGCTATTATTTCTTCAAGTATGAAAAATCAGGGAAGATAAACAGATTGCCATGGAAATCTGCTTACTAGACTGACTATAGGTTTTAGCAATAAAAATAAGAAGAAAAAAGAACCGATTTTTTTTCTATACCCAAAAAATATCATGAAAGTGAGCTGCAGATGCATAAGTTTTGTCCTAATTCTTCCTATACATCACAAGCACTGTCAAGCTAGAGGTCAAACAGAACTACGGGACCTCTTCAATATTCGAGTGGCTTTGATTATCCCTGGCACTCTCTCTGGAAATTTTTGTATTTATTATTTTATTTTTTTTGAAAGGTAAAGCAAATTTATTCCATAATCAGATGAGCTTACAAAGAGGACAAGTAGTCCCCCACACTATCAAATGCCGAAGGTGGCAACCCATCAGTCCACAGTACACAAATATAAGTAACAAAAAAAAAACAATGGCTTTCAAAAAGATTCCCCCAGCAGATTAGAAACCAGAAGACGGGTGCTCTGGATATTTTTGTATTTCATCTTCCTTACTCTGATCTCTTGATTAGCAGATCCGTATCTGACCACCTTGGTCATTGAGCCTCCCCCTTCTCTTTTAATAGTAATTTCATCATTCAGGGAAAAAAAAACTACGGGAGCAATATGTTTTAGAAAAATTTCACAAAGACTACCATGAGCCCTGTGAAGTGACAATCATGAGCATGCCCAGAATATAATTATCAATACAAATAACAAAAAGTATTAGTGTATTACCTACCCAAGGGTACCTATCTCCATGGACATATTTCATCGGTGAAACACATGCAGCATTTGTAGGTAGATAGGTACCACGAACTGATGCACTGTTATTGGCTATGATTCGTGGACACGACACGGACACGAGTGTCACATATTGACATGGACATGAGTGCCGCGTGTCGACACAAACACATCCGACACGACACTTGTGTTATCAATAAATTCAAAGTATTGACTAAATTATAGGTTAGTAGTTATTGACTGCACCCTAATGTTCAAGATTTCAAAATACTGCATTTTCAGAAATTATAGCCTAATAAACTTCAGCAAAACAGTCATGGCCAGTCACATACCAAAGCCTTGTTGCACTATAAGTCTAAACTACAACAAACTACAAAACAATCAAATCATTTACTGACCTCCTTCTTTCGCTGTGCTGGTACCAAGAAGGACCCCAAGCGTGTATGAGTTAGTTGATTCTCAGCCTGCTCCAACTTCTCCGCTGCAAAATGAAAAGCCAGTCATTCAATGCATCCATTATAATGTGGTATTAGCGACATCTTCAAAATACGTCCACAATCCGACAGTTTATTACTTTTTTCTTTTGCAAAAAAGTTATCTTCACTAATGGAACTCAACTCAACTAAGCCTTTGTCCCAAACTAGTTGGGGTCGGCTAATGAGTCCTTTAGAAAATTTTCATGAAGAAGGTGAAAGAATCTACCGGGCTCAAACTGACTAACTCTAATCCCGACACTAGTTGGGTTTGTCTACATGGATCATTTTCTTCCATTCTCTCCTATCCATCTTCACTAATGGAAAAAGAACACAAATGTGGTGCCAACACTAAAACATGAGACCCAAGTAGAAAAAAAACAACGCTGCAACCCTGTCACCCACAGCACTGTCCTTCCTAAATCTGTACAATCTGAAACATCGTCAATGTTGCTAGCAAATCCAACATCTCGATGAAAATATCTCAGCCATCCCCGCAACAAACCCTTTCACCTTGCTAGCCAATTAATCTACATTTATGACCTCCCCCTCAATGTTCCTCCCAAAAGCTAAGACATCCTCGAGAGATAATAAATTTATAATTAAACAAACAATAGAGGGCCACATAGAGTACCATATAATTTAACTAACTTGAACTAAGACAATCTTAAGCAACAGAAAATGCATCTGTTTATAAATAAATCAAGGTAATCTATGCAGAAAGAACAAATCCAGACTCCATCCATAGTAGATGGTTATCGCATAATAGTCATGGAACTGTCATGAACTATTAGAACCAGAACAAGAACTGGCATGAAATGGAACTATGATGGCAAAATTGACTCCTAATGAAATTGATAAATGCAGCAAAAATTACATGATCGAACAGGAATCAGTGTAACCACATATAAGATGTATTTTTTTTTAATATGAAACAACAGATAAGATATGACTCACCTAGATCAGTAATTTGCCCTGCAACGTAGTCTCTATTTGCCAAGAGTGGTGAAGATGAAAGTGTATTCACCCAATACTTATTCCAGAGTAGATCCAAGAGGTGGCAATCAAGAGAAGATTTGAAATATGTGATATCCAACGCATAATACTGTCCAACACCAATAAATCAAGATAAACTAACAATCACAAGAATGAACTTCAATTTCCAAGACATGTAAAACCAGACTCACTTGTTTGCAATGAACACCAAAGTCTTCGATCTTGTTGAGAGGGATAGTCTGATACTCCGACACGGGATCGTCGGGAGGCTTATAATCTTGTGGATACGTCCGGAATGCACCAATCTCTACCTTCCCGGCCGAGATCGTCCTTGTTGGGTCTATAACAATTGCCAGGAACGGCTCCTGGAATTGCTGATTGAGCATCTGAGTTGAAACATCAATACCCGAAAGCCAGCATCCATAACCAGGATGCGAATGGTACCATCCAACTACATTCTCCAATCGCCCAGCCTATACAAAAACACATGGAAAAGAAGAGGAATTCCATGAAACAGGAATCTGAGTTAAATGATTAGGAAAGACAATGGAAGCGGATTGCATTCTAACTGTTGGTTTTAAAGGCAGTAGAACTAGGGTTTTACCTGTTTCGTGTATAAAAGGCAATAGAACTAGGGTTTTAAAACACATGAAAAAAAAAGGAATTACACAAAATAGGAATATGAGTTAAAGGGTTTGGAAAGACAAGGGAGGTGGATTGCATTCTATCGGTTGGTTCGAAAGGAAATAGATCTAGGGTTTTACCTGTTTGTTGAAATGACTGAATGTATTAAAAAAAAGGCATAGAACTAGGGTTTTGAACCACATGAAAAAAAAAGAAAAAAAAGAGAGAAATTACATGAAACATGAATCTGAGCTAAAGGTTTTGGAAAAACAAGGGACGTGGATTGCATTCTATTGGTTGGTTTGAAAGGCAATAGGACTAGGGTTTTACCTGTTTCGTGTACAAAAAGGCAATAGAACTAGCATTTTGAACCACATGAAAAAAAAGAGAGAAATTACATGAAACATGAATCTGAGCTAAAGGTTTTGGAAAAACAAGGGACGTGGATTGCATTCTATTGGTTGGTTTGAAAGGCAATAGGACTAGGGTTTTACCTGTTTCGTGTACAAAAAGGCAATAGAACTAGCATTTTATAACACACGAAAAAAAAAAAAACAAGAGGAATTAGACAAAGCAGGATCCTGAGTAGTGTTTGGAAAAACAAAAGAAGCGAATTGCATTCTATGAGTTGGTTTGAAGGGCAACGCAACTAGGGTTTTACCTGTTCATCCAAACAACTGTACGCATAAAAAAGGGCAATAGAACTAGGGTTCTATCTGTTCGTCGAAATGAGTAAATGTACAAAAAAAAAGGCAATAGAACTAGGGTTTTACCTATTTGTTGGTTAGAGAGCCCACAGAACTAGGGTTTTACCTGCTCGTCAAAACAACTAAATGCATAATTTAAAAAAAAAAAAAAAAAGGCAATAGAACTAGGGTTAGGGTTTTACCTGTTTATTGGTTTGAGAGTAATCAACCATATACTCATAAGCATCAGCCTGAGCATTGACTCTCGTCTCAGTTCCTTCTACAGGCAAGGCAAAGGCATCCATAACAATCATAGTGTCTCCATCAGTTTTACCCTGCATGAGTCCCATCACTTCGATTGTGCCACCAGATCGAGCGTGGACAACCATCTTGAGAAGGGCTAGGGCAGAAACCCTAACCCTCTTGAAGTAGTGAGGGTCTTTGGCCCATGGTTTTTCTTGCAGGACCTTCGCCTGAGAGGCCTCGTCATAGAAATAGATCGAGTCCGCGTCTGTTGCAGGCGGTGACTCCATGTTCACGATGTTGTTCTCAAGTTCCCATGTCTGTTGTGCCATTGTTGCTGATGAGGAAGCTGAGAAGGAATCCATTGTAGGAGCAGAGATTGAAAGCCTAGAACCGAAAAAAATAGAGATTGTTGGCAGCAGAGGGGGTTTTGTAGGGAGAAATGAATCACTAGGCAGAAGGTCAGTTTCTCAATCAATAGTAAAAGAGGATTTTTAGGTCGGAATCGAGACCGTTGATCTCGTAGAACACCAAAAGGCGACCCTCATCTATACCAAAATGAACGATTTTGGTCTAGGATCATCCGATCAAGGTGTTCTCTTGATCGGACTTATAGTTATATAATATTTTGGATCAATATCTGATCGTGTATATAATGAAGAAGTGGGGTGGGGCCCAATAGGAAACAAAAATGATCAGAAGAGGTGTGTGTTTTGATCTGAGGGTTTAGATTGTTTGATATTTGTATCATGGTACACCACACTAAACTACATAGTTGGGACATTCAATTGAACAGGAGAGATGAAACCAGAAATGGGGAAATGATACAGCATTTGTGGCAAGAAAATGGTGGAAAGGAACACCTTTTTCCATCTTAAAACCTCCCGGACACTTTACTTATGCTTCTAAAAAGAACTATTTGACATCATGGCCTACATTTATCTAGTTTTTGGTGATTAGTTTTTCACCATATGGGATTTGCTAGTGTCCATCGCGATAGGCATTAAGGGGAACTTCTGCTGCATGAGAGAGCAGCCATCTCATGAATAATTACAAAATCTGTTGGAAAGTGGACCTATGTGGCTGCTCTCACATGCAACACATGTTCAGCGGGCCTTTTGCGATCGAACCTAGCCAATCCCTTAATATATATAACTCATTAGCATGTAGATTTACCAAATGCTTATTTTCTAGGATAGTAATATGAAGGAGATGAAGAAACTCGGCCCAAACAGAGTTAGATCTTGTTCATTAGCCATCCATTCCCATGACATCAATCGATAGTTATAATTGTTTGGCCAGAGTGATCTTTGGGGCGTCACATCCCATACTAGATGAATGATCAAAATCATGTGATCCTGATAAACTGTGCTTCAAAATTACGTCTTTCTATCTGTTCTCATTTCTGCAACACAATCTCTGTAGTGTGGAGAGAGAGAGAGAGAGAGAGAGAGAGAGAGAGACCTATCAGATGTACGGTCCGGGTGGACCAAAGGTTGAACCTATCATCTAATAGAAGGTATGCCTCGTTGTACTACAATGAGGTAGCAATTTTTTATTTTTTATATGGTGTGAGCTCGTATAGTCAACTATTTTTCAAAATGGACTCTATGGCCCACACCATAGGATGATCCAAACCATCCATTTGATGGGCCACAATGTAAATATGTAGTGCCCCAATAATCATTTCCATAGGTGGGCTTTGCTGTAAATGTGGTTCTCCTTTTGGTGGGCTTTACTGTAAAATGTTATACAGGTGAGATGCCTACAGTGAACAATAAAATCGTTACCTTTAAAAAAAAGAATCATTTCCATAGCATTTCGTCTGGTGATTCCTTACTCCTTCCATCTCGGGCGGGTAAGTTTATGTTTGTTTAGCTTCTATAATAAAATATTTACCATTCAAAAAAAAAATTCCATAGGATGATCCCTACCCTCCTCCTATCTATAGAGGTTTCCATTAAGTAATGTGCAGTTTCTCTATAGATAGGAGGCTAGGACCATCCCATGGAAATGATTTTTTGGGACGGAACCTAAATGCACAGTTTGGATCATCCGATGGTGTGTGCCATACAGTCCATTTTGAAACTACGGGCGTGCACAATATAAATTCTTGTTGAGGATGCACTGTTAAAAACATTATTCCGCAACAACTTGTTGATAAAACAATTACCGGAATTGAACCTATAGGCTAATTGTTGTGGCAAAAAAGCGCCGTGTTACTCGAATTATTTACAGGGTGGTTTTCCCATTTCCTAGCAGCTAAATAACTCACCAACCAGAAGAGTGATTCCACTTTACATCTCTAAATCAGTGAATACCAAGCTTGCGAAAACTCAAGCCAGGGGTTAGCATTAGCTCATCCGAAAAGCAAGAGTTGAAACTACAAAATAATTTCCAAAAGGCTACAATGGAACTTAACATACCTCCCAAAAAAGGTCAGAAACTGCTAGAAAACCTTCACATTGTTACAAAAATTGCTTGAGCGATCCCTAATGTATGATGATGATTTGAAATTTACCTGAGAAGATTAATATAAAAGAATGTGAATCAAGAGGCTGGAGAAAAGATGGCATCGCCGTTTGGTTAGAAGGACTGACGTGCAGTTGATGTGGAGAATCCATCACTTTCTTTATCTGCATGCAAGCACCGAATTGTGGCAGAGCCGCCAATACTCTCTAAAGCTAATATAAAACCATGGGAGCGTCGAAGGAAGACCAGTTTGCAAAGAAGATGGAATACTGTAAGAGAAGAAAACATTAAATTTACAGTCAATTGAATGTGAAAAGAATAAGTGAGCTTAAAGTCTA
This sequence comes from Tasmannia lanceolata, assembly GCF_043159265.1. NCBI lineage: Eukaryota > Viridiplantae > Streptophyta > Magnoliopsida > Canellales > Winteraceae > Tasmannia > Tasmannia lanceolata. Next base: position 12,116,193 of record NW_027518683.1, read on the forward strand.
GAAGATAAGTAAACAGTTGAAACCACTTAAAACCACCTCCTGCCGCTGAGAACTCCATAAGCCGATGTTGCTCCGGACGTTAGAGACACTTCATGAAACACTTTCTTATAGTGAGGTAAGACAATTTGGCCTGCATTAGTTCAGAAGAAAATTTCAGGGTATACTATACAGAAAGCTTTTTTTTTAAAATGGGATACTATACAGAAAGCTAATCCGTCAAACTAGGAAGAATAAATTTATGGATACAATGGAGGTATTCTGCTACCAAAGCCTCAATTTCATGAAGTTCATTTACTGTAATTATTTCCATAGAGGACAAGGAAACATGTAAATTAAAACTAGTTGTATGTCATAATTAAAATATCTGCAAGTATCCAACATGTGGTGTCTTGTGTAAATTTATAATCATGCCTAGTTTTCGAAAAAGTGGTGATTAACCAAAATAACTTTGGCTTTTCTTATTAATTCCAAAAGAGACACAGACATTTCTATGAAGAACTTCAGACTCACTTACCTATACTTGCAAAGTTGCTGCATAGAATAGAAACTACAGTTCCTGGCCCTTCATTATTTTTATGATCTGTCTTCCTCCTCTCCTGTGAATTGGATTGTGAATATCTCTCATTCAAAATCCCATGCTCCGCATATGCAGGCATGTTGCTACTTTGACCTGATATAATTTTGAACCATATGCCAGAGGGAAATCTTCTCGGTCTCACCATCCGGAGGAAAATTTCAGCATAAGGAGTAGCATGAAGGATCGAAATAGTGATCTCGATTATAATACAGACGCACCTGATGGTAGCATTCATAATGGTGAAGAAAATGTAAAACACTGAAGTTGTTGGTAGCAGAAGTAGGAGGGGCGTAAAGAGAAGTGACCCCACAACATGTTGTCCCACAGAATAATCATAACTATCAAGTCTCTGCCGAAGAGGATTCCACTTTCGACCTCTGTCAGTATTTCAGCAGTAATGTCAGTCCATTGAAGTGAATAAACCATCATATAATGAGGATATTGACACTAAAAACTTCTAATTTTTCCATGCAAAGGGAATTAATTACTGAGAAATGGTCTAATCATTCAGTACCTAAAATGGTAATATTTACTGGTGGAAAGCAGCAACTCCTTGATTTTATAGGGAGTGGAAGTGGACAACATAGCAATGATTTTGTATAAAAATAAATACAGAGATTTTGAAGGGAAATATGGAAATATTGCAAGATAATGAAAACTGAAATTTTTGCTAAAAGAAACAAGGATTTTTCATTAGTTCCAAAGAAGTTTGGATCTGTTACACGTAGCATGATTCAGTTGTTGTAGTAGCCAAAGAAGAAAAGAAGTACCCTATGAGGTAGAAAAAGAAGTTCATAACTGAATCACAGTCTTCTTTTCTAATATTTCATGAAAAGTTGATAAGAGCTTCTTTTTTTAGAATGCTAAAAATGTAGAGGGTCCAACATTACGACTTCCCACGAGGTCATCCATCCTAGTACTACTCTCGCTCTCGCTCTCGCCCAAGCACACGCAACACTTCGGAGTTCTGATGGGATCCGGTGCGTTTGTGCTGGTTTGATTGAACCCTGAAGTTGATAGGAACTTTAACTTACATAACTTCATAAATTGATAAGTTAAAGATAAGCAGGTAGAATTGTTTAGTGGACAAGCACGGGTGCTTGCACATAATCTTCAAAATTTCAAATTTCAATGAAAAATAATTATGGAGCATTATCCCTAACCAAGAGGAGGAAAGAAACAATGACCTGAAAAGGCGCCATAGAGATGCCAAAGCCTGGATTTGTAGTGAATACAGAAGTGAAATCAACCAATGAAGAGCTGACAGATGTAATGTTCCAAGTTTGAGCAAATCAATGCACAAAGCAGCGGGGATAGTCACCCCCAAAATGATGCCAGATAAAGCAAGCCCTTCAATGAAATACTGGAAGAGAGAACCCATAAAGAACCAGAGGGTAGACCAAATTTGAATTGCATTAAGTGACATCATGCCAAGAATTTCTGCTAGCTCGGTATTCAGTTTAAAACCTGCTGGGACACCCATCAGCCACACACAACCTGACCGCAATAAACTGTTTGTAATATCACCGGCTAGGTGCAAAACCCATAAGCATACAACTTCTGCATGAACTAACAATGTCAAACCAACGATATTGCCCAGAAGAACATCAACAACAATACTTGACCAGATGGAATGCTTGGCTAATGCAGCTTTGTGTGCATATTCTACACTTGATTCAGACCTACAAGTCAGGTTATATCACAAAGCACAAATAAAAGTTTCAAGTATCCTATCCAAAAACTAATGAGAACACAATAAATTACTGTGCATAGGTTGTTGAATTACCTGAAACTACTACTTTTAAGGAAGATCGGCCAATACAGAATCTGACAAATACGGATACGCACGTTCTTCCATGTGTGGATGAATATCTTTGTTAACATCATGTAAACAAATGATTCTGATCCATAACTCAGAAGCCTATAACAGAACTGGAGAATGATATAGAAGAGAGTGAAAAATGAAGCCACAAACATCGCTAACGCGTGCCATATCATAGCTGATAGCCTGAAATCAGAATAGGCTATTGATCATGTAAGAAAAAAGGAAACTAAAGATGTGTTGGTAGTGTCAAGAGCTTGCAAGAAAAAAAAATATTACATAGAAATAGCACGGAACTGATATGAACTTTTGGGGACCGTATGCTTCTCAAAAAATATCTTAGCTGCGGTAGCACTGTTAAGTGCCAAGAAGACTGTATCCTGTATTAAGATTTGAAACTAAGAAAATAACTACAAAGGGCTCAGAAGTATGGGAGCAATAAACTAGATGTACAATGGAGAATATCATTTCAGGAAAACAGAAATACTACGTTACCAAGTCAGAAAGTGGCTGCTTTTGGTGTAGTTCGTCAATCCATTTAGGTCTCTTGAAGGGAGTCTCCACTTGCTGGGAAGAATTCCAAGAAATAAAAGAGAAATGATGTACGCCAAAAGTTGGTTGTTCATAAATTATCACCTGAAATCATTCAGATAAAGGAGGAGTTTAAACAGAGTTGAAAAATAGCATTCCGATGAGAAACAGCACCCAAGATTTTTCTGACTTACATACGTGAACATCAAAGATAGAAAATTGCCACCCATCGCAATGCATGTGATTCAACCTAGGAAGCCATCTGATCTCTTTACTAACAAATCCTGGGGATTCAGGGATTAGATGGATCCAGTTGCCAGTTCTAATGGAAGACTGGCCATCGGCTTCTAAAAATCCATCTAGTTTGAGACAACTGCAGTTGCATTTTCTGCAATTTTTGGCAGATGCTGCTCCCCCAAATAATTTTTGACCGTGTTGTGGGTTTATGCCACCATAATAGGTGGCCTTTGTGGATGCAACTTCTTCGATTCCAATACTTGGTAACCTCTGATTTAAGGTTTCAGACACAAGACCATTGCTTTGGCTGTCCATCTTCCAACTTTCACAGCTGCAATCAGCTGCACAGTGTCCCAGAATGGAAAATGTCGAGTGGTCCTGTAGGAAAATAGGCATTTTTCCATGTGTGTAATGAAGGATTCCCTGAAAACCACATAAACAAAGTCATTACTGCAAAGAGCTACTGATAAGCTTTACATTTTCAATTCTTATTTACTACCACAGGTCCTTAAACTGGTTGGCAAAAACAAAATCATCAAAAACTGAAACTTCAAGTGCCCAATCATAAGCCTGCAAGAAGTAGAAAAGGTAGAACACAACCTCATGAGGAACTCCCAGACACATTCCAGTTGGGCAAAGTCAAATATCCGAGTAAGCAAAACTTGAGCACAAGATCCTCAATTTCTGAGCTATGCTCCTCCTCACTAGATGGGTCCATCTTCTCGTAGTCAACCGACAAAGACAAATTGGCTAATTCTTTTGTGCCCCCCCCCCCCAACAAACACACAAAAAAAAAACCCTCTTTTATTTTTTTTCAGTCTACACTCTTTGTTAGTCATCATGGGAAATGTATTGCATTGATATCCTATCTCACAATGTTCTTTACTTTCCTTTGAACCCAAAATATCACAGGGACTGTGATGCAACTTATAACAGAAATTAAATACAAAAATCAATGGGTAGCTCTTGGTTATAGATATCAAAAAGATACTTCAAATCTATAATCAAATAAGAAGTTAAATTGCAACATAAAATTTTAGCAAGTAGCCTTCAATTGATAAGTAATCCAAACGAATGAAAATTACAGCAGAAAATAGATCTAATCTAGATTACAATCATAGATCAACTCACAAAATACTTCAGAAATTGCAACAGAATATTCATAATCTTGTAGTTATCTTCTCCAAGAAAATCCATGAACAAGAAATAGGCAGCAGATCCGTAACTCCTTATTCCAAAAGATGCAAAAAAAAAAAAATTGTATCAAAACTAAACTCAATCACGCGGACATGCGCGCGCCCACACACACACATATGAGAGAAGCGTTCCTGAGCTATAGCGCAGTTAGCTTAACTGAGCTCGTCTATATAGAAAGCCTCCCATTCGTTTGCTTCTTGTGGGTCCCCTTACAACAGATATGAGTTATCAACATTCCTAGAAAACTCAAAACGACTGTTTTTTTTTTCCAAAACGCATGAAAGCTAGGGTTTTTCTCTTCCTCTTCAAAACAAAAGCTCATCTGCAAATCTCCCATCGTCTGCAAATCTTCCATCCTCGTCACCACGACTGCAACTCTCCATCTTCCACGGAACGCCTCGTCTACGCGCCGTCCTCTTTAAGCATTTACCCAGGTATTTTGTATTTTGTGTCTCTTTTCCTTTTTTGTTTAAGATCAGAGGATTTTCTGTAAATATGGGTTAGGGTTGGTATTTTTTCCTTTTTTGTTTAAGATTTGGGTTGGTATTTAAACCCAGATTTTCTTAAAATAAAAAACCAGGGTTTCCTCTTCTTAGTTGATTTAGGGTTTTGTATTTTTTTCCATTTTTACAAAGATTAGGAAACTCAGATTTTACAATCCCAGATTTTCTTCAAACCGATTAGGGTTTGTATTTTCATTCTTTCCCTCCGTTTAGGGAATTTCTTTTGAAATGGTCATCATTTGTTTTTCCATTGCATTTGATTTTTTATTTTTATTTTCCATACAAAAAACTGAAAATGCACATTTTTATTACCAAGAGAAAACATAAACAATGAGACAAAGTAAGACTGTACAACTCTGAAAACCACCATAACAATCAAAACAGCTACTACCCCACAACTTCAATTGAATCTCAGTGCCAAAAAATAAACCTCAATCGTACATATACATCAACAGTAGCCATGGAAAATAAAAAAATCAGTTTCAATGGAATACTATCTTGTTATTTCTAATTTCAAGTTCAAATACTATCTTGTTAAAATACTCATCTTTCATAGTTTGATTTTTAAGTAAATCAAACCTAAATACATCAAAGGTCATTGAGCTCACTAAAACATGTCTATGATGTAAGGCACCAACCAACTTATTTTGATTACTAGACTTCTGCATGAGAGAAAAGTTGCAAATAGTTAACTCATTTTGCATATATTGGGTTTAACATATGCTGGCCATTCAAATATTTCAGAGCATTATTGTCTGAATAGAGAGCAAACTCCCTATGTATCAAGTAGTGCCTCCAAAAATTCAAAGCTTTAACAACGGCATACAACTCCGAATCATAAGTGGAATAATTAAGTGTAAGACTGCTTAATTTCTCACTAAAATAATCCATGGTCAAATTTTGGCTTAGGATAGCACCAACACCAATGCGAGAGGCATAACAATCAAGCTCATCCCCCAAACCCTACACTAAACACTATATCTAATTTAGACTTATCTTTGGCTTGATAAAGAGACAGCCAGACGCTCGAGCCTACACCTATAACCACCACTACCATCTAACTCCCAATTATACCAGTGTAAATTCAATGATGAAAAAGTAGATGCTAAAATTTTCAAGTTTCTTCCGGATGATTTTCTAACGTAATGAGTAAAAGAATATACATTCTAAATTGCCTATGTTTAATCACCGTAAATTATAAACTGACATATAAGAAGTTCTACATAATTAATAGTGTACTTGAAGAAACAAATCCCTGGGCTTAAGCCGTTCTTTCTCCATCCTACATGGCAAAGTTCATAAAAGCACACCATGCACCTCAGACTCAGCAACCTGTTAATCAGATATTGAGGATTCCTGCCTGCCTGCATACTTTAGCAAATACAAACACCATGAATGTATCAAATTATATCTTGTGGGTGGTATTGTCAGCTTTAAAATTGAGCAATGAAACCCATATCAGTTGTCTATTATGTTAATAAATTGAAGTATATCAAATAGGACAAACTGACATGAGCAAACCCCATTATATAAACTTCAAAATCATGCAGTTTGTGATGGTTCCCACTGAAAGGAATGAATCCACAAATAATAACAATTGTGTGCAAGCTAAATGCTGGAAAGAAATGGAAAAACAGAAATGGGTTTTTACCTGAAGATCAGATTGAAAGAGGGGAAGGCTGATATGGTCCAAAGGAGCTGCGATAGCCACAACTATGTCGACGGAAGCATGAGAGGGTCGGATACACCAGCCAAACAGGAGGAGGGTGGAATTGGGTTCACGAGACAATAGATGCTTTGGCCACCATATCCTACATTTCCCTTTCATCATCTTTGTCTCGGCACCATGGCTTGATTCTTCTTAATGGTGAAAGACCATAGCTATGCCTGGAAATAGAATCAAGACCTTAAAATAATCATTCATAAATCCAAGTTGCTTACTTAATCAAGAAGGATGACTAGAACCAAAGAAGTATTGAAAATTCGAATTAGTAATGGGATAAAAAAAATCATAACCCTTTAACAGTGAAACTCCACCACAGCTCCTCTAGGTGATGGACTATATTTTCTAATAATGAAAAAAAAAAGGAAATAATGCTTGGCTAATGGCATGGTTCGCCTTGTCTTCCAGACGCTACAAAAGTCAATTCATGAATACAAACCCTAATCACTTGAGCCCAAGAAAAATGAGAGAGACACAACTGACAATTGTATGTCGGAGCTCTCAAAGCCAAAACGGAACCCTAGGTTGCGTTCGACAACCATTCTCTTGGGGCGTGTTTGGCAACGATTCTGATTCAATTTCTTGATTTTCATCCTGATTCTTGATTTTGTTTTTTATTCTGATTTTTAAAAATCAGAATCACGTTTGGTAAATCTCAACTCAACTCAACTCAACAAAGCCTTTGTCCCAAACTAGTAGGGGTTCGGCTAAATGAATCCTTTAGAAAAATTTCATGACGAATGCGAAAAATTTCATTGTATGAATTTCAAGACAAAAAAAAAATATTTTTTTAGTTTTTGAACCGCATTTGACTTATAGAATTGAATATTTACTATAAGTAATAAACAAACCTATAACACATGCATAAATCAGTATCATTGTTTACTTTTCAATCAGCTGGGTGCAAAATTTCATTGTATGAATGCTTAAGGACACTCGGGGGAGACTCTGATATACCTATAGAGGCCTCTCACCTACAGTTTCATTGGGATATATTATCTATGATTTTGTGGAACTCCCAAAGCTCCTATGATCTTTCATAATTCAAACATGTTTAGAGTCATCCGTGAACCCATATCAACCTTTGCTTTTTCCTGCTAACCACACATCTAGCACCATTTTTTCCCATCAAAGTGTACGAAACCCACATTTAGCCTTTTAATTTCCTGCAAAGAAAACAAAATCCCCTAGTACTGCATTTTCTGCAAAAAATAAAACATCCAAACCTACATCTAGCTTTGCATGTCCAGGCAGCCATAGAAACCCTACTGACCGTGGGAAAAACCTCATCATCAATTCTCCAGCGAAGTATAAAAAATCTACGTCTAGCTCTGCTTTTTCCAACTAGAAAATCCATTAACCGGCCAAATGCAGAAAATCCATGTGATTCCCTGCATCCTCCATGACTCAACCCATGTGATTCCCCTGTATCCTCCATGACCCCTACCATCAAGTTCATTATTAATCCGGCTAATTGGGGCGAATTTATCAGCGCCCAAACAAATAGAAAAGGAGTTTTGAAGAAAAAATAGGGCTTCTTGCAGGATTCAGAAAACGAGTGAGAGGGGGATGGAGAGCAATAGATGGAGAGAGAGGGAGGGAGGCACCTGGATCTCTATGAAGATAGGGACAGTAGATTGAGATCGTCTTCAATTGCGGCAGGCTTTCGTGGTCGGCTTCAATGGAGATCGGCAATCGTGCTCGAGTAGGCTTAAACTGCAGCTGGATGGCCCTTTGGAGAAGATAACATGACATAGGTTGAAAACAAAGATCGGGCTCTATTCAGAAGAAAGCCACGACAAAACGATCCCGCATTTCTGTTCCGTCCTTGAAACGTAAAAAATATGTTTCATTTTTTTCAATTCCAGATCGGAAAAAAAAGAAGCAGAAGAACGATTCTGCTGTAACGTGCCAAACGCGCATTTTATGTTTTTTTGTTTCCAAAATCGGAAAAAATACAAAAATTGTTTTTTGGAACGTTGTCAAACACACCCTTGATTTCCATTCTAGAATCAAGAATCAGAATGCATTTCGTTGAGTGCTCCTAGCAACAGAATCGTGTTCGGTAAACTCACATCCAATAATCAAATTTCTGTTTTTTTTATGTTTGGCTGAAACCCAAAAAAAAAAAAAAGGATTTCAATCAAGAATGGTTAAAATCGACTTATCAATGCAATTTACCCTGTTTTTATGGTTTTATATCAAGAATGAATTAAAAAAAGTGAATTCGTGAGCGACCACTCACTTAAAAATGATTAAAAAAGTGATGTAGGAGGCTGATGATAGAAAGAGCTGAAAGCAAATATTTTGCATGACTCAAAGAAACCATGAATGTGAGGAAAGCAGTCATTTTCATTTGCACAACATGTGTGGAACCTGTTTTAAAGTTACAAACGAATGTCTCATGACAGTAAGCACCCTTTTTCACTATATAAAGCCAAGTAGCCAACAACTTCTTTGTTAGCACTGGATCTCATGTCTTTCTTTGGAAGACTGATAAATGGTTTGTTTGCATGTTGGGTAAAAAATTTCTTGGAAAAGAACTAAAAAAAAATTTGAATATGCATTTGGATGTAATGCAAATGCACAATGCATAGATGCATACAAGAAGCCTGGTACAAAATCTTTGATATGTCATGATCAAGGAAACTCAAAAACATGAAAGCACAAGTTTGCATAACATTTGGACTTTATACATAGAAAATCATAAAATTCAGATTAGTCTTTAAAACAGAAGCATAACATAAAACCCAACAGGTAGATTATTGACTTCTGTTCATACAGAACCATTGGAATGAAATCAAATTATCAAAACATTATCACATCTAAAGTCACTATGAGATAAGCATGCTCTTGAGGAAGATCACAAGAACCACGCGACTATTACTTTGGAAAGCAGAAGAGGAAACCATCCAAAAGAGCAGAAACCAAACCCAAAATGAGAGAAAGAACTGAAATCCAGGCATGAAAACCACACAAAGATGAGGCTATTCGGATATTCAAACAGCAAAAGGAACATTTTTATTTTTGTAGGAGCATGCATTGCAACAAAGTTCAACCGATTTTTGAAATAGTGGAAGCTTTCAGCGTGGTTAGCTTGATAAAAAAAAATCGCAAAAAATTTTAAAAAACAAAGAAAAAAAAAATTAAAGGAGAAAAAAATCGATACCAGTGATATTAATATTTTGAAGCACAACTAATCGAAGTCTTAAACCTAAAAATACACAAGAACAAAAACCAAAATCACATATGGTATCACCCATATTAACCTAAAAATAAGGAGATTTCGAAAGAAAAACAGAAAAATCTGGAACCTCAGATTTCTGCAGAATCCACCTATCAGTTTCCATGCTGAGAATCGTTAACGAGACATTGTTCCACAAAAAAAAAAAACAAGAGAGAGAGAGAGTTTTAGAGAAGGTCAGCTAATGGGCCTTCCATTCACAGGCGATTGAAAAGGAAACAACAGCTAAGGGCCGCATCAATGTGGATCGTAGGGAGAACGTAGAACTGGAAATTCCATTTGTTGGCATGAGCTAGGGATTTCTGAGAAGTAAATAGCGAGATTGGGATTAACCTAGGGTTAGGGTTACGATTCTGAGGTTTCTAGGTTTTGTGAAATGAGCTTGAGAGAGCGAAAGCAAACGTGTCTCTGCATTTTCACAAACAAAACATGAGCGAGAGAGAGAGATGACCTGAACATCCAGAGAATTCCAACCTACCATTATCTAACATTTATCTGAACCAAATAAACCTTAACCTAATTGTCAAACACAATTCAATATGCAAAAAATCAAAATTAAAAAGAAAGAGACCTACATAAAACATTTGTTTTCGAGGTTGAACTTTAAAGCATATGAGAAACGAATCAAACACCATATTCAAGCACAAAAAAAAATAGAAGAAAGGAAATTTACCTGACGCTGTCGCCATCTTTGATCTGCTTCAATTCGAAGAAGGTGAAAACCCTAATCGTACGGAAACCTTTCCACGGAGAGAAAGATGAGATTGTCTCGATCAGTGAATGCGAGAACCTAATACGTGCAGAGGAAGAGACATGAGAACAAGGTGCAAGGAGGATGAAGAGGGAAAATTAGGGCGGATAATCCGATCTACTCGTTAATCGGATTTTCGGGAGGGACAAATAGTAACTCCTAATAATCATTTATTCGTCTCCTTTTTCTCCTTGAACGCTGCCCCTCTGAAAATTCACGAAGATTGCCCTATGGTGTGAAAATCACAGGTTGAGTTGTGTTTGAGTTGGGTCGGGGTTGGGTTTGGGTTGAGGAAGTTGAACCGCAGTCGGGTTCGGGTTCGGATTAAGGTATCGGGTTGTCTCGACCCGGATCAAAACCCGATATTTAAAAAAAAATTACCATTTTGTTGTTTTTTTAGAATATAAAAACCTAGAGTCGAATGATATCACCATAACCGGGTCAACCCGACCCAAATTGGATATCGGGTCGGATTCGGGCTGAGATATTAATTTTTCAGGTTGGCTTGGGTTAGACTGCATCAGGGTGAGAGTAGGGTCGGTTTCAGGTTCGCTCCAGGTTGGCTTCGACCGGACCCCAGTTGTACCCCTAATTTGCACTCATTTGCGAGGGACCATTGCAAAAGGCATTTCAAATTTCACAGGCCAGCACATAGGCTCACTCTTCAACAATTTGTCTTATTTATTTAATTCATCTGAGGTGCCTGCTCTCCCATGCAACAGCCGGGCCGTGAAATGCCTTCTAAGATGGTCCCTAGCAAATCCCCTTATCTGATTATTATAAGCAGAAAATCTAAGAACCCATTTTAAAATTGCTTGCCATCCCTATTTGTTTGAAGAGAATAGTGTTTTTGCGCTGATGCTCAAATACAGCTTTATCTGAGCAGCTGTTTCAAAAACTCATGTGGCTCATATTTTTTGGGGTGATCCAAAGCATTTAGTCATTCCATGGATAGGGTGTGTACCAAGAATCAGCCTTATAGGATTATCCTAACCCAATCAAAGGTGGAGGGGGAAATGGACAGACACTGTTTCTGACCATTTATTCCCTCCACAAATGGCAGGTTTATGATGACCCTAAATGGCTCATTTTTTGTACATACCCTATCCATGGAATGGCCTTCCAAATGAATACTTTGAAAATGTGGGACACATGAGTTTATGAAGCAGCTGCACATGAACACTTTTCTCTTGTTTGAAACGACATTAGGAGGAGACTTTGTAGGATAAGCGGCTTACCTTTGGTAAGTAGATGCGATAGACAATGGTTGGAGTATAAATGTTAAATAGTGGTTCAGCTAAAGAAACTTTAAGACAATATTCACGCTCACCAATTGAGGAACTAATAACTAGCGAGTGTGCCTCTAAGATATAGTCACGTGCGTTATGCACAGACCAATATTAGATTACAAAAAAAAGGTAGAGAAAGGGAGAGAAGAGCAATCACGTTTACTTTTTCCTTTCCCTCTTAGTTTTGGGGGGGGGGGGGATTCAAAAGGCTATTATTTGAAAAATTCCCCATAGACAAAGAAATTAGAATGAAAAGTCATGGCAAACAAATGCCATTGGGAAGGGGAAACGATGTCATTTTACCTTTCTTTTTCAAGAAAATACTATCTAGGCAAGCAAACGGAACCTTGAATAAAATGTTCAAGTATACAGAGATGCATTGGAGTAGGGTGTTCTTAGGATCCATTTATCAAGATAAAAACTTAGATATTTCTATTTCATTTGTCATCCTCAAAAGTAGATGGGGATCGCTTTATATATAATATAGATTAGGGCAGTGATAAATCGACTCTCCATGTGTCTTTCTCTTCTCTTTCTCTCTCTAACCCAGAGGAGAGAGAAAGCTCACTCCCCTATAGATTATCCCACGTGTTTATAAGTGATTAACGACCAGTACGGGTCAATCCATATTGGCAAGACCAATCAAACACTGGTAGCTTGTGATCATGATGCTGATTAGATAAAGTTTCTTTGGTGCTAAACAAAATTATTAAACCCTCTATATTAGGTGCTCAACGAAAATGAAAAGAGAAAAAGGAACTAATCATTCTTTTTACTCTTTTACTATACCAGTTCCTATGAAGAACAAAAGATTGCATTCAATTTCAAAATGACAAAAAAGCATAGTAACTAAGTAAATTGGAGTTTCATGTTACTCCACTTTGGCAGCTACTTTACATAGTGCAAGCAACGGGTGCTACAAAATATCATTATGTCCCTAATTTTACCTTGGCAATTTGATTTCTTTCATCATTGAGTTTGAGACTTTTGACTACTTTTTAAGGAGTTAAATCCAAGCAGATGGGGCTTCAATCACCAACAAACAGATGAATTGTGTATCATTCTAGAATTGCAGCTTTCCCTTGGAAAATAAAATTAAAAGGGACATTGGCTAATATTTTTTATAATTTTTTTATTATGGCTTCATATCCCTCCATTCCTAGTCATGTGAAGTCATGTGTGTACCCTCTATTTGGCTCCTGTTTTCTGAAGACCCCATGCTTGATAACTACAACCCTTAACCAGATTAAAATATGTTGAGTTTCTAAGACTATTTTCCATAACTATGATAAACTAATTTTCAAATCAAATGAGATAACATTTCCTACACACTTGTGTAGGTAAGTTACCTACACACTAGCTTAAAATACAGTAGCGGCCCACATTGTTTGGGTGATCCAAAGCATTCATTTGAATGGTCCTCACAGAGATAGGGTGTCCACAAAAAATCAGATCCATAGGATCATCCCAACCCTAAGATTTGTGGAGGTAAAATGGACGTGTATAAACCTTCACAAATTAGTCCATTTTTTGCCTCCATAGTTTGAATGGTTGGGATAATCCTATGGATCTAATTTTTTGTGGACGCCCTATCTATGCGAGGACCATTCAAATGAATGGTTTGGATCACCCAAACAATGTGGGCCCCCACTGTATTTTAAGCTAGTGTGTAGGTAACTTACCTACACAAGTGTGTAGGAAATGTTCTCTCTTTTCAAATATACTAGAATAATCAACGAGTCGATGGCACGGTTTGCATTTGAATGGATCGACGCTCTTTTGGGCTCCACATATCACATCTAGAGAGTCAAATATGCCTCTGTGTCAAATCCTTTCTTAGAACATTTTTTACAAAAAATAAAAAATAAAAGTCTCTAATATGAAGCTGATGGTGTAATATGAGATAATTTTATCTTGAAATTATCATGTCCATTGTTTACCATTTTTGTTCTGATAATGTTTCTGCGAAGAACCGAAGTCGATATGAATGAAGGATAGCAAGTTTATCTAGGATAAAATAAACCCCAACGAGTTATCCTGGAGAATGGCCATATTGTGTCACAATTAAAACAATAAAACATCACATTAATGATAAGAGGACCGATAGACTGAAGGGTGCCCTTGCAAAAGCCAGTTACAAGGGCGCCCTTATTAGCCCATTGCAAGAAAGTGCATTTAGAAGGGCACAAAAAAAAAATAGAAATGGCGTTGACAACTACAAAATTAACGGAGCCATAAATGCACTTGATAAGGACTAATAGGAGGGCTTGTAACTTGTTTTTGGCAAGGGCACCCTACAGTCTATCATCCTCCTAATAACAATATTTACTTGACAAGAATACCCTTACTCAACCCGGAGGTCCGAGGTTCAACCCTGAGCACTTTCATGTTCCAAGTTTCAAACACACCGAAATTCCCGCATTAAAAAAAAAGTATGGCTAGGCTGACCAAAAGGCCAAAATGCTCCAAATATTACAATATTACAATACCAGTAAAAAAACCCGGCCGACAAAGAACTGTACGGACCACATCATAGGTTGATCCAAACCGTCCATGTGATGGAACACAACATTAATAGGTTGTGCTCGTAAAATCATTTCCATAGGGTGATCTTAGCCCTCCAATCTATAAAGGTTTCCATAATCTGTTATTCGTCTGAAGGTGTCCGGAATTTGTATATATTTTTACTAGTGTTCAGAATTCGTAATATCCTCAAAAAATTAATAAGGAAAAATAGTTTTTTCGTAATTGTCATATTTTGATACATCTTCTTTATAGTTTTTTCCGTAAGTAATTATCATATCCAGGTACCCATTGTCCGTCATTTTCCTCCTAAACTTTACTACGTAATGATTATTATTGGTAGTTTCTTTAGTTACCTATTATTGCTAGCAACCTTTCAAGAAATAGTATTTCCGTGCAGTTTTTCATCACATCTAATAAGACAAATCTCTGAATACATACAATTGCAAAGGTGGGCGAGACATAGCGTTTGGAGAAGGTGGCTAGCAAATCAGGATTTGAAATTACCAGCGAGATGCTAATGCCACAGATTTTGCAAATAATTCCGAACATTCATACCTTTTTTACCCTCACATAGATTGTATGTACAGATATGTGGCGAGGGCAAAAAATGGTAAAATCATCCACATTGACGTGTTAAATGGACAAAATTCTCTCATTTTCTCTTATGCTATATAGTAGTAGATTACCCTTAGCAGGTCCGCTGTTCAAACATTCCAAATGTTTCCAAAAAACACCTGACCTCTGCATTTTTTCTACTGTACATAACTCATCCCACTGACTCTTGTTGAAAATTAAATCAGTATTTTAATGTTTGCTGACAAATCTTGAGATTGGTAGATCTTTGGCGGTTGCTCAAAATTCGGCGCATGCAAATCCGAAGATATCAAGGCATGCAAATAAGATTCGTGAAAATCCCCTTGTATTGTTTTTCTTTGTAGTGCATTTTTGGCATTGAATATGTTAGGTGTTATGTTATGTACCTTGGAAATGACATGCATTCTATATAATGCATGGTGTATGAAATAAAAGATATATGAATCTTAACATCTCTCTCCCCTCTTAGCTTTCTCCTCATCCAGTAGAAGAAATACACTGGTGCAAATATCATTTTTCAAAACGAGAGTTATTTGAGTGGTTACTATAAAGTTTCTGGTTCCAACAACTCTCTCAAGAAGACGAGGAGGAAGAAGAAGAACAAGAAGGATGAGAAGGAGAAGAGGAAGAACAAGAGATCTCTATTGACCCATCATAGATAAGTTCCTTAATCATCTCTTCAATATACTCATCATCTATGTGCTTCATCCCTTCTTCTGCCTCCACTGTACTGTTCGCCAACTTTGGTTCCTCCTGAGAAGCAATGCAACATCCCTGCAACCTAGCCATAAGGCTCGCGGAGAGAACCCGCGAAGGATTCGACATATTGGGATCAAATGGGAAATTGGTTTTTGCTCTAGGCCCACACATCAACCACGCTGCTTCATCGTAGGCTCTAGCTGCGTCCTCCGCGGTTTCAAATGTTCCTAACCAGATTCTTGTCTTTCTAAACCATAAAAAAATGAAAATTAGTCAAAATTAAGTACAATTTGACATGGAAATTGAAACTCAAAATTAAGCAGTATATGGAAATGATCAGTATCAAAATCAAATTATCTGATGTGGGTGCAGAGAATTACAGTAATGGGTGCCTGATTTCAGAGACCCAGGAGCCCCAGTGCCTCTGTCTCACTCCTCTGAATCTGTGTAATCTTGCCATGGCTGAGAAAATTCTGATCTTTTTTTTTTTTTTCCTTCTTTGGGTTGAAGCAGGGGATTTGGTTGGTTTGAACGAAGTTGGGGATATGGTCCTTTTTGTAGTGTTTGTGGGCCTCATTCCTTTTATGATAATGGACAATTACAAAATTACACTAATTTGTTTATTTTAAACGCCAAAAGGCCCATGGTTTATAGTCTAAAATAGAGCATATGGGCGTGTCACAAGAGGGACCCACTCCACTACGATTAGGCAACTCGATCTTATTTTGATTCCTTGTCTAACATGAATTATTAAAGAGAGTTTACATGATCTCCGCGCCTATATTCTTCAAAAATAATAATGGGGTCCCACCTCATTCAAAGATCCAAACCATTCATTTGGATCATCTCAACGTAAATTTTGTTGGGCCCCAAATTTCATCTCCAAAGGATGATTCTAACATTCCGACCTGTAGGCCAATCTATTTCATGTTGGGGTGATCCAATTATTTTGTTAAGTTCATGAAGAAAATTGGTTGTTTTCATTAGGACCAATTATTTTGTTTGACTCATCCACATGCCTTATATAGTTTAATGTATTTTTAAAAAGTATTATAATACTGTATGATTTTACCATTGTGGGGTGTAAGCCCCCTTGCAGATGTGTGACATGAGAGAGTTTGTATTTGTGTAGAGAGGGAAATTAACCTCATCAATTAGCTAATTTTAGTTAGTTATAGTACCTCATCAATTAGCTAATATTAGTGAATTACAGTCCATCATATCCAACTGTTACGAGATTCAGGTAGCTCTGTTCTTTTATCATCATCATCCAAACGTCATTATCTTTCTTACTAATGATTTACTTTGGAGGAATGCTAAATTGAAGAGCGCCCCTGCAAAAAAAAAAAAAAAAAAGACATCTACAAGGGCACTCCAATTGGACTATCTCACCAAAGTGTATTTATATATATTATTCAGTAAACTTTGTGAGATAGTCCGATGAGGGTGTCCTTTTAGCTGATTTTTGCAAGGGCGCCCTTCAGTTTCGCATTCCTCTTTAATTAGATGTGAAATATCAAGGGTGTTGCCCTTGATATTTAATCTAAGGACAGACTCTCTGATCGTATTAAAAACTCTAGTTAGATAAAATGTTTGTAAAGATCATACATCTTGTACCAAATCATAAGTGATGGGATAAAATCATTTTATTATTCCCTATGTATTTAAAATAAAAAAAAACTCTCGTGCACTTTAAATAATAGGAATTATCGTGCCTACATACTATACAACAAAAAATATCGTATGAACTATTTCTAATGTATGATGAATGCACATGCTCATGAACCCAGATTCCACACCTCTATCGCTCCGCCATATAACTTTTGTTAATAGTCCAAAGCCAAGGTATCAGTTGGATTCTTGGAAGCATAACCACCGGTTTCAGTTTCATAGTTCAAAAACTATAGAACTCAACTTGACTCAAAGTGTGTTGATGACGCAGTGGAAGAGTGCGGAAAAGGCAGAGAATACCATCTTCAACCCGGTAGATGAAATTGATAAAATAAACTCTTGAATCTACAAGGAACCTTAATCCACAATCAAATGATTGGTGATTCAACTCATTTACTGGAAATTTGAGTCAACTCAGCCGAGTTCCAAGTTGATTCAACATGGTTTGGTTCCATAGGCAACCAAAGAGATAACCCATCAATTAAATGGTTTAGATTAATTTTCTTGTTGGAAAATAGGAGACTGTGAGGAAAAGTTGTCGGTGAGTCAACTCGTTTACTCTCAATTTGAGTCAACTCGAATGGGATGGTTTATACACCGAATCAATCATACTTGGTTAAGATGAGTTCATTCTGAATAAATGAATAATTTCCTCCAAAGAAAGATAATCTCCAAATTTGAATACATTGAAGGTGGCTGAAAACGATAAGAATCAAGAAAATTACGTTCAAAAGGGGGTTTGAAATTTAAAAGGAAAATGATAATGAAATGAACAGATCACATGCGCCCATTTTCCCTGCACATGAAATGCTCTCACAGAAAATAATCTAACGATAGAATCCAAGCAGGTGACGGAAAGGGTGGGTCCCACGCTCGGTGTGGTTTTTAGCGTGAAATTCAAGTGGAGCATTGCACGTGCGGCAGCAGTCTATCGTGCGCCAGCAGACAACGTGGGTGATGGATAGCGTGGTCTCATCTTCTATAATTAGGGTAAGACAAATCATGGGTTGTTAGGGAAAATAACAGTTTTTTTGTTTTTAAATTTTAGTCGGTTGCTTGAAGTTGAAGAAATTTCCTCTTATGGACGGTGGGCCCCTCACAGCGAAAATATTATGATCTTAATCCAACGGTGGATATTTTATGATTGCATCTCTTTTGGAGAGGAAAAATGCTTTAGTAAGGTGGGACCTGATTGTAATACAATGTGGCATGCCCACTTTTATAGTATAGTTGGTCCCACCTTTGATTGATCCAAACCATTCATTTGTTAGCCCTTTCTTTTAATCTCTTAATCATGAAGAATAACTACCACATTAAATTCTCATTGGTCTTATGCTATAAACTCTACCTTTATATCAGATTCATTAACGTTTGCAGACACTAAAATTATCCAAGGATTCAATTCCTTGATAATTTCTAGCCAACCTACGCTAGAACAAATTAGAAATACTTAAACCAGTTATTAAAATTGGACCATGATCTCATTATATCATTTGGACCAATGAATCTGATCATGCACATGTGGCACAATTTGACGAGCTACCATCAAATCCAAAGAGCCATCCATGACCATCAACAACATGCAAGATTTGGACCAAATATTTAGTACAAAATACCCACTTTCATAAGCGAACTCAAGCTAGTCCCTTTGCATGCCCACGAGGATGTGACATGGGGCAGGTGCTTCCATCTCTACCCAAACCTATGGATTGGGCCACCATTTGAAACTTCATGTTATTAGTGAAATGAAGCCACCGTTTCATGTATGGCTGATGGAACAAGGCCATTTCTACCCGCTTGGGGGCTTTCATCTCTACCCGCTTCATTTATGGTTGATGGAACAAGGCCACAATTTTACACCTCTTGTTTTAATGGGCTGGGCCCCACCATTTCATACCCATGCATAACAATGTACTTGTCACATTTAGTTGTGATATTCCTAGCACATTGACCCATTAAATCCGAACAAATAAGGTTCAACAGATTAAAGCTAAAATTATTTATTTTTTATATGTAATGGCTTACAAATGAGATATGTGCTTTGAATTACACCCAGAACCATGTGGAATCACCACATGATTATGTGTCTACGATCAATGGTCTCAACTACATGGAAGCCCCCATTTGGGCCTAACAAATTAAACATTAAAATTTATCTAGATGGCTTGTAATTAACCATCAGCCTGCTCATACACATGGCATTTTGAGTTTTATGAAAGGAAGATCTCTCCATTCTAGTGGGTCCCACTGTATTTTCGAAAAGTACTAGACTTCTTGCATGCACAACATGTAAAATCTCCAACAAATTGGACGGTTCAGATAATCTATGAAGTGGGTCCCGCTGTACTTTTTGAAAAGTTCGGGACTTCATGCATGCACAGCATGTAAAATCTCCAACAAATGGACGATTGAAGATCCTAACAGATGTAAATTCAAATTTTAGGCTATTGCCCATCAACGTTCTTCATCTCATCCCTCTCTAGATAATTCTTAGGACACTAATAAACTAAATTTATCGCTCCTAACAACATGCGCAATGCTAGTAGAACAATATGTTAAACCATTTTGAGAACCTTGTCTCTATGGGTTGGGGATAAACATTCGAGATGTATCTCGGCAAATCTCAATTTTTATCATATAAGATGCCTCACTGAGATCTCACATCTTTGACTTTAAAGACCCTTACTCCTAGTGGATCCCCATTTCTTAATTTTAGTGTATAGTCCGTTAACACAATCCACACATACATTGAAAAGTCAGTGAAGTCAAGAATCATGGACTTCATCTTTAATAAGACATTCTATGTTTTTCTCTCAAATATGTAATTCAATTGTTTATGCCATAACACATAGGGGTGCAACTCAGGCGGGCTCAACCCAAACCCGACGGGTTCGGCCCGAAAAAAGTCGGGTCGGGTTGACTTTTCTCAGCCTGGGTTGAGTTCAGGTCGGGTTCGGGTTGAGGGCTTGGGCAACCCGACCGGCAACCCGACCCGAGTGAAACCGACATTTTTAATAATTTTTATTTTTATTTTTTAGCCTTAAAATCCCGGGTTGGCAAAAAGGGTTCCTCAGGTCGGGTCGGGTTGAACCTCCTCGTGTTTAGAATTCGGGTCGGTTTCGGTTTGAGCAAATGGCTGCTTGGATCGGGTTCGGGTTGAGGCCGACCAAACCCGACCCAAGTTGCAGCCCTATTAACACACGAATGTGTTCTCATCCAATCTCCTTCTTTGAATAGTATTATCAACCACACTCACATGCGAAGACAACAAGATTCAAAACAAGGGATCCATTTTTAACATATAAAGTCTGCCCCAGAGAGCCACAGGCCCACAACCAACCATACGGGAATATTAGAGCAGGCATAAAATCTTTGATGCTAAACTCATATTCAAAACCATGCGAATAAAGTTCTAAAATTGAAATAAGGTTTTTAATCAATTTGGTACATAAATAAGGGATTTGCTAGGCCATTTCGGGGAAAGTCATTTCACGTTTGACTTTTGCATGAGAGAGCAGCCACACATGCTCACTTTTTAACAGATTTTGTCTTATTCATTTAATTCATCTCATATGGCCACTCTCTCATGCAAAAGTCAGATGTGATATGGCTTTTCGCGAAATTGCCTAGAAAATCCCCATAAATAATATTGACTAAGTAGATTTCATATATATATGAGTAAACAGTTCCTGAGGTGGCTCTAGCGCTGCCTTATATGAAGTGGCGCTCACAAAATATAGGAGGCCGGCCCACTTTGTTTGGATGATCTAAATCATCATTTGATAGGCCCTCACATAGATGAGGTGCCCACAAAAAATCAGGTCCATAGGATCATCCTAACCCTTCCATTTGTGGAGGTTTACATTTATGAAGGTTTATACCCATCCATTTTAACCTCTACAAATGGAAGGGTTAGGATGATCCTATAAAGTTGATTTTTTGTGGGCACCCTATCTATGTGAGGGCCTATCAAATGAATGCTTTGGATCATCCAAACAAAGTGGGCCCCCTATGTTTTGTGAAGGTTTTTACACGTTCATTTTTGCCTCCACAAATTGTAGGCTTGGAATGATCCTATGGAGCTGATTTTTGGTGGACAGCCTATCTATGTGAGGGCCAATCAAATGAATTCTTTGGATCACCAAAACAATGTGGGCCCGTTGTATTTTAAGCCGGCGGTGTAGCTAAGTTAGCTACACCGGCGGTGTAGCTAAGTTAGCTACACCGGCGGTGTAGCTTCACTTTCCTCATATATATATATATATATATATATATATATATATATATATATATATATATATATATATATATATATATATAGACTAAGTTTAAAAGGAGACGGCATTTCATGGATGGTCTATTGCATGAGAGATCAGCTACAACATGAATAAAGACAAAATATGTTGAAAAGTGAGCTTATGTTGCTGCTCTCTCATGCAATAGACCATCCGTGAAATGCCTGTACTGCTATCCAAAATAAGACGAAGAGTGTCAACAACCTCAACAATCACTTCTATCTCATTCCCTATTTTATTGGCCTTCTCTCCTCTAGACATATTTGTATATAGTTTTCAGTATGTCTATTCAAAAGTATCTGTATATAGGAGAGAGAGAGAGAGAGAGAGAGAGAGAGAGTTCATGTACTCCAATGTTACCAACCTTTTGGTTGTATGTTTCTTTATAGAGAGAATGCCTTTACATTGCATTAGGTGACTATCCATATACAGGTTCCTTTATCCATAAGTAGAGTCCTAATTACAAGAATAAAATCTAATTCACACTAAAATACAAAACCATATAAGGTAGATAAGGAGAGAGATTAGCAACGTTGCAATCCTAATTCAATCAACTAAATTTAGGAGGAAATCTTGTTGGAAAGAATTCAACATAATAGCAGGAAATTTGGAAGTTCTTCATTTGACATGGCAAGAATCTTGGCAATCTTAGAAAGCTGAATTTGGCAAGATATCACAAGAGAAATGATAAATGCGCCCCTTTTCATCACTTGGGAGTTTGGACACCCGGCAGCATTGTACTGCATCATACGGAGCAATCAGATCACTTCATTCCTTCAAATGTGAAGTACATTAGCCCCTTTGCAGTCATAGATACACTATAGTTGGGTGTCCCAAGTACCAAAAAGGGGCGCACTTATCATTTCCCTATCACAAATGTATCTTCATTTTACACTCTCCTTCCTCAAACTAATTGTGGGAACCAAATTTAGTTTGCCGCCAGACATAGTTTTATAGTGAGCCCGTTGGTAAGGCAGTCGGCTCTTTGATTTTGACTAGAACAAATCGAATTTATAAGGCACCATGAGTGGCTTTTTCACGAATGAAATGGTAGTCAACCTCGATATGCTTTGTCCGTGCATGAAAAACAGGATTGGCTACAAGATACAACTTACAAGGCACTAACATTGTCACAATAAAGGACTGAACAAGTATGGCAAGAGAGACCAAGTTCTGAAAGAATAGCTTCAATTCAACAGATGTCCTTGGTAGTAGTAGTGAGAGGTCTTACCCGGCCTCAGTACTAGAGCAGGCCTCAATGCGTTGTTTCTTAGAGCATCACAAGATAAGATTGGGACAAAGAAAAATGCTTCCGCCAGTGGTCGAGCATCAATCATCAGGGGATCCATCCCAGTCGGTAGAGCACTCAATTAACATTAAGCATGCAGATTTTTTATAAGAAGAGAATCGATCACTAGAGGTACTGAATTTTGCTTCGACTATATCGGCGGATGCATCCATCCAATACGTTGCCGATGTGGAAGTGGCCATGGCTCAATCCTTAAAAAGTTTCGAATAATATCTGTTTGTTAGTTTATCAAGTATTTGTTTGAAGCTTAGGATCTGCTTGTTTTGGATAACGAGAACCGATTGTGAGTCAAAAATTGATTATTTTGACTCAAATTATAGGACCTGCTTATTTTGTTTAATGAGAACCGATTGTGAGTCAAAAATTGATTATTTGACTCAAATTTTGGACTTGTTTGTTTTGGATTTTGAGAACTAATAATGAGTTCAAGCAATCAGTTTTGGACTCACAATTGGTTCTTAGAATGCAAAACAACCAAAGCCAAAACCAAAATTTGAGTCCAATCATCAGTTTTTGGACTCTGGTTCTCAAAATCCAAAACAACTAGGGCATGAATAGTGACTTGCCAATGCATGGGGTGCACCCATTGAGGATAACCCAAGTCCCCCTCAAAATAAAGACGATGTTATTGAATGACCAAACTACCCTTTTTTAAAGGGTTGAATTTTCTCTCAAATACCATCAATACTACCCATACGATCACTAGGGCTGCAATGAAAATTTAACTCAGGAATAGGGGTATTTTCATCATTTTGATCGAAGCCATAAATGGGCCCCGCTACTATTGATGCACTCTTTTTAGTCTTCTTGTACACGTGTTAGGATAACGTAAACCTGTTTTTTAAATGAAGAAAGTATGATTTATATTCTACGGGAGCATGTTAGCAGTGTAAAAATTGAAAGGAATACACTTCAAAAACGGAACCCGTTTGTTCAATAAAGAAGAAAGTGAAAATGACGGGTGATTTCGTGGTATGAGTTGCTCGTCGTCCCTTCTAAACTCAAGAATTAATAGATGAACGGATAAGGCAAAAAGTCAAGTCTACAATTAATGGCAAAATAGGTTAATTTTTTGAATTTTACATGGGGCCATGTACGGGAAATCAAGACCGTCAATACATTAGAATCTCATTTAGCTTATCATACTCATTCCAAACAGACATAGCATGCACAATTCATCCAAAGTATATATATATATATATATATATATATATATATATATATATATATATATATATATTTGGATCCAAAGTATCTATATTAGAAAGGTCGCGGACCACCTTTCGCAGGCCGAACTATCATGTAAAGATGTATCATCTGTGAAGTGAGACTCCTTTTGGTGTTTGTCTATAACAACCGTTTGTGATCATTTTTGCGATGATGGCGTTTATTGAACATTTAACCACTACGTAATGCTTGTTAGCCAATCTTTGGGATCTAAGAGGTGAGGGGCAAGAACCATTGATCTTGTAGAATATCATTAGGTGACCCATGTGATCTTGATCTTATCCCAACAGAACATCCTATGCTTAAGACAATGGACGATAAAAACTAATGATTTAACTTTTCTTGGCGGGACCCTAAACAAGGCTTGATGGATAAAGAACTAGATCATCCGATCAAGGTGTTGTTGGTGACATTTGGTTATACTTAATCTGATATAATCTAATCAGGTAATTAAACGAGGTAGAAGTGTTTTTCTAGGAAGGGTTCGATGTCGTAAATGGCATATTTTCCAGCACTTAGATCATTGGTGTACGATGTGCTAGACCTGTGATGAACAGCAAAATTTACAACCCGACTACTTTTCAAGATTGTCTGTGGTAAGGTGGTAGTTTCATTACTTGTTGGGAAATATTTTCTCTTCTTTCCAATGCCATCAATCAATTTGAGGGCTCCACATGAAGGTGAACGCGCAATTGAGACTGTTGATGTTGATCTTGTAACGATCTGATTAACCCAATTGCAGGCAATTTTTGTCAACCGATTGAATTAAATGAAATCCGTTGAAATGACGGTTCAATGGAACTCACATCCGATATTAAACAAACAACGTACTCATGCGTAAGATAATAGACTACAAGAATCAACGGTTTAGCTTCTCTTGTCGGAACCCTGAAGAGGCTTAATCGATCTAAGGACCTAAGATCATCCGATAAAGCTACTTCAAACGTCATTTGGCCTGATTAGATGTCGTGGTCAAATCAACGGATCTGATCACATATTGCCCAACATTGTGTAAGGGCTACTTTTTCTAGCAGTTTTTTCTCTGGCTTGAAATGGCAACACATGTGCAAGAAGACAAAAAAAGTGGATGCAAACCTAATAACTACCGATGCTGATGCCTAGATGCGATGCGACTAGCATCGACTTGATTCATCTGTAGTTTTGTGATAACATTTAGGAAATTTTGTCAAAGGGTACCTCAAAATATTTGAAATAGTGAGATGGACCCCCTGAATTTCAAACTTGTCAAAGGGTTCCATTTTGCTTTTTATGACAACGTTTTTGACCGAAATATCCTTCCACCCTCAAAAAACACGTTAAGTCATAAAAAAAGAGATAAAAATGTGTTCCCTTCTTTTTCTACCAACCCTTTACCTTCCCCAATCCCATTAACGCCTGGAACCAAAAAAAAGAGGGAAAAGGTGAGTTTTATTTTTGTCCTCTTACTCTGTTTGGTTGCCAAGTTTTTTTTTTCCTGGGATTTACGTGGGAGAAAAAAAATCCAAGGAGATTGGTGGGGAAAAAAAAGTCCTAGAAGTATCTCGGTAAAACAAAAATCCTATGTTTGGTTGACTGGACTATGGTGGGAAAAAATGCTTTGTTTGGTTAAGGAAAATGGGAGTATCATATATGAAAATGGGGTGACCAAGAGATAAAATTGGGTTATGACACCTGAAAATTTTTCGTTCATGTCTGTTGGGCCTGAAAGAGGTTACCAGGTCAAGGAAAACGGGGGTATCACATATGAAAATGGGGTTCTCACACCTGGAAAATTTTCGGCTCTTATCTGTTGGGCCTAGAAGGGGTTACCAGCTCAAGAAAAATGGGGGTATCACATATGAAAATTGGGTGACCAAGAGATGAAATGGGGTTATCCCACTTGGAAAATTTTCGGTTCATGTCTGTTGGGCCTAGAAGTAGGGGTGTCAACGGATCCACTTCGGGTCGGATCCACCTATGTCACAGTCCTTATCGGTCGGGTCGGAGTCGGATTGTTCTTCGAATCCTACTTTCCACTTCATGATCACGATCCATTTTAATTCGGACTGTCCATCAGAGTGTCCTATTATGTCCCACTAAGCTAAGTAAACAATTAATCTTTTTAAAAAGAGATAGAATGGAAGTCCACTATTAGTTTGTCTCTATGCACTTTCTTCAACTAAATTAAAAATTTATCTATGTTTAATCTATGTGTATAATAATGCTTGTAAACAATAAAACTAATCAAAATTATATACACAAATATTATGTATAACTATTATCAAAGAATATGATCCATAAAGAACAAAACCCCTCTCTCTTTTCCTTCGTGAAGGTATGAAATGAAACGACTGAAATCGCATTCCCATCCGATTCATTAAGTGATAAGAGAGGTTTTGACCAAAATACCCTTCATAGAATGGTTAGCATTAACAAAATTTGGAGGGTATTTTTATAAACCATTTCGAACCGTGACTATCCAATGAACATATCTGGCGAGCCCATACACAAACCAAAAATTTTCGGATCCCAGATTTGATGATCCAAAATATGCCCATGGATCCTATTCATATGTTTAGATCCCATTCATTAATGTTTGGATTCGGACGATCCATCAGACCGTCTGGATCCATTGACACCCGTACCTAGAAGGGGTTACTAGGTCAAGGAAAATGGGGGTATCACATATGAAAATGGGGTTCTCACATATGAAACTGGGGTTATCACACCTGGAAAAAATTCGGTTCTTATATGTTGGGCCTGAAAGGGGTTACCAGCTCAAAGAAAATGGGGGTATCACATATGAAAATGGGGTGCCAAGAGATGAAACTGGGGTTATCACACTTGAAGAAATTCATTTCCCTTAGAACTCCCTGTTTACACAGTTTTCATCCATTTAGCTTCTGCTTTTTCGATAATAGTTATGCGTGTTCTAAAATATCAGAGATCTGTGGTTTATTTTTGTAGACCATGTTTTTAGAGGAAACTCTTCATTCTACACCTATATCAATAGATTGTGTGCTAAAATTGTTGAATCAGAATCTATCGAAAATCCTAAATTACCGAATTTGATATTTATAGACTTTTAGGGACAAATCTTGATCTGACATAAATTAAACTCTGAAATTTCTAGGAAATTAACTTCATTAATCACTGGATTAATTATGAGCTTATGTATGTAGCATAACTACCAACCCGTTACACCGGATTGATATCAGAGCAAGTTTTCTTGTGAAAATCATTAACCTGACGTCTCTCAGGAAGGATACTCCTGAACAACAGGTTGACTGTATTGAAGAGATATTTCAAATGGTGATATAACAAATGGATTAGCTAAGCATAAGTACGAACCCCTTGCACCAGATTGATATATCTCATTATCTTTCACAGCATCCAATATTCATATGCTATGGATTCAGTTTCTCCATGAGCTACAGACCTGGAAGGTTGAGATACAAGCCTCAACCATTGAGCTACAGACCAACCCCAAAACCTCCTCCTCCTCTTGAACATGTTGATGAAGAAGAGTCACTTCTGAAAATGGAGATATTTGAGTGTTATGGAGGCCAGCGGCAAATCTCTTCTACTTGCACAAAACTAGAAAACAATACCATTGCAAGAGAGTGTGGATGACATCGATGAGAAGCTGACCGATTCAGCAAACTGCTGAACTAGAAAAACACTACCAACTAATTTAGCAAACTGTTGAACTTTTGCACCCTGCAAATAGCCACACAAGGCAGTCATCCTTCACTTCAAAACTAGTTCAAATTGCTGAAATTTCAGCAAGCTGAAACCTGGTTCTCTTTGAATGCAGGAAAGCCACCTATCCATGGCAAAGCTGAATTCAGTAGATTACATGACTGCAATCCAGTTGCATTGAGGCCTCTACAAACAACAAACAAAATCTTGGTTTGACATGAAATGGTGTTAAGAAGTATATGAACACAATTAAAAATGAAGGGACAATATGTTACCATGTAGTAAAGTAGATAATTCGCACCCCTTCAACATGAATTATGTGGTAGACTTGAATGTTTTTTTTTCATGTTAAAGAGGTGCAAATTATCCTACAGGGGGCGTGAATCTGTCATCGTCCATTTCTAAAATTTGGGGGGACTACCATAAACCTGGTACATCCAAACCATTAACATGTTACCCAAACCATGTTACTCATCCAGTAACATGGTTACTCAAATCATGACCTGTTACATAAATACAACCTGTTAATAAAGCATGCAGTAACATGGTTACTCAAACCATCCCCATAAGCATCTAGTTACATAAACATGTTACTCAAACCATGATATGTTAATAAAGCATCCAACAAATTGGGTTACATAAGCATCCAATTACATAAACATCTTACTCAAACCATGGATCCAACAAATTGGGTTACTGTGGGACCCGATCCCGCGAGAGGAGTCGCAGCACGAGCCGCCACGCTCTCTCTTGGTCTCTCGTACCCACGCGAATGACGTGTGCTTTTTATTATTGATTTTAATTACCCAACCAAACAGGCAGCAACCAAGCCATAGGGTGCAAACAAACGTGCAACCCAGTACCCATAAGGGCAGGGGTAAGCCGCCGAGCCTAGCAAGGTGTCATTTAATTCATCTTTTCCATGAACTTGGGATCACTAAGGCAATCCGAATTTCACACAAAAGAGAGTGACAGAGTCGCTACCTAGATGAGGGATCTAGGACTCATAATTGACCAGAAATTTAGACTCGTTACCTGGTTACGAGAATGGAAGGCATGGGGAGTTACCACCACATGCACCATTTCTGCCCGATAATCGGTCTTCAATTCCAAAAGTTAACTCTTTTGAATTTCTTTTAAATTGCTCATTTAACTCTATATTAATATGTGAACTACGTGACATGCATCCTAAGATCTAATTTCAATGTAATTCCTAAATGTGTATCTTGATTTTCTTAAATTGTTTGAATTTAATCTAAGTGAAAGTTCTCCTAAAATTCTAATTTCATGGAAAGTCCTAAGTGATTTCATTACTTTTAATTTAAGGATTAATGTACAAAACCCCACCACTTATGTGTGAAGCCGACTCGGGCTTGGTATGCCACTCAAGTATCCAAGTTGCCTACGTATCCCAGCCTCACTGGAATCAGAGTCGATCATAGTTCGGTGCACCTGAACTAAGCTACTTATGCCTAACTCATCTAAGACAACTCATCTAAGACACCGATCTAGACTGGATTGACTGTTTTACAGTTTAAGAGAAATTATTTAGTTCAAGTTGAGTAGATTTTATTATCCTAGGACTCCATCTAAGATGTTATATGGTCATATCTAAGTGCAAGACATCCCTTTGACTAATGCAGGTGAACCTACATCCTAGGTAACTAGGCTTGTCCTATGGGAAAAATGGGTGACTAGTGTAACTAGATCTATTTGCACGGTTGCTATCCATAGCAAACGACCGTGATGAGGCTGGATTCCTAACTCTAGGACTCTCTAAAACCTAGGACACAACGAGACGTAAGTGTTCCTAAGGGGCCCTAAAGGTTCCTACGATAGGAGACCGTAATCCAACGGCTCCTAAGACGCGGATCGAGTTAATTCGATTTGTTAAACTTAATGATTTTCGATTTTTGAGGATTTTCAATTCCTAAACATCTAAGGAATTCCAAAGGCTCTATGGTTCGCAAGTTTCGGCCTCGAATCGTAACCATGGAAGGGAATCGTGCTCTCAACCCTTGTATAATTTTAGCACGTAAGTTATAGTATCTTATTGCCTGGCATATTTCTCAGGATTCCTATGGACAGTGGACCTCTGAGCCAATAACATACTATAATTTACGCACTCCAATTATGCTGGATCGATCGCAATTAGCATACGATTATGGTTACGATCTCGACATCTAAATTGTCCTAGCATGTTATTTTACAAAGGAAATCTATTACTCCTAAGATTTATGTTTCAGATGGCTTAGTGATTGAATACATGATGAAAAGTTAGAGTTCTTTAAAAAATTTTAAGGTGCTTTGAATTAATTTGAATTTTTAAATGAATTTATCACAATTGGATCAGATTAATGATTTTACAAAGAAGCCTATAGCTAATTAAGTTATCTGTTCCAGAAACTTTAGGATAAGATGTGTTCTTGAAAAGTATATTCTTCTTTAATTTTTCATGATTTTAAAGATTGAAATTCGATTTTTAATTGATTTTCCACTTTCGGGTCAGATTGATGACATTACACTAACAAATATAGCAAATTAATTTCAAATCCAACCAAACTTTTACTAGACCATTCTCGGACAAATATAAAATTATGAGAAAACATTCAGACATTATTTCGATAATTATCTATTTTTAACAGATATATTCATGTTCTGGTCAGAGCAATTAAAAATAAATAAAAAATATTAAAATATGCCCAAAATTTCTGAGAAATTTACAACATGATTCTGACTGGTCAGTTCATCTTGCTACCAAATGTCAGCTTTTAAGGAGTTTGTTTAATGATATGTCTTTCATATACATGAAAATCAATGATTTTATCAAAACAATTCCAGTAAAAATAATAAATAAACTCCAAATCCTTTGAAACTTTTTGTATGATATTTAAACATTAAAAATCTACTGATGACCAAATTTTAATAAGTTTTGAATGGTTTTTTTATATGAACGATTTTTAGAACCATCAAAATCCTATTTGAGGGTATTATTTAAATGAATTTTTGAGCCATCAAAACAAATGAAATCTACATGAATTTTTAGATTTTCGGTGCTATTTTAACCACATTAAAACTCAGAAAACATAGATTCACAAAAAACCCTTGGTTTCAAAACACTCATTACGTAAAAACGATTCAAAAATCACTAGATATCCCAATCGGTTAAACGCCCAATTTTCTCATATAACGATTCATTTTTTTTTTGTTTTTACCAAAATTGATAATCAAATAAACTGACCTATCAAAATCATATTTGATCATGCATGGTAGCTTTTATGAGAATCATGAAGAAAACAAAGAAGAAACGGCCCTAAGCATGCTTTTCTATCCTTGATATTATAAAAGTGGAGGAACCTACCGTTGATCGCGCTCATTGTCTCTAGAGTGCGTAAATCCGAGGTATACGCTTTGTCGCACTCTTTTATACGCTAGAAAATCCCCGACGATTACGCAATATCGACGTCTATTGAAGAAGATATTGAAGAAGAGATGAAGAACTCTGATTGTTCTTCAAACGAGAACCTTTAAGAGAGATGGCCCACTCCTCCAAAAGGGATGGACGAAATTTCTTTGTATTGGAGAGTGCTACCAAGAAGGAACCAAGATTGGGAGTGAAAGAATAATATGTTCAAGAGAGTGAAACGATGAACAAAAAATTTGACCCCTTCTCAAGAGAGCCATTGGCCTCCATATAGTGTCCTCCTATTTGCCTTGAATCCCTCCCCAAAATATACAATAGAAAGTATGTTAAAAAAGAAATAATTCTTCTATGCATAACGTACATGCCTTAATCAAAGATAGATAGAGTTGGAAAGAGTCCAAAAAATTAAAGCTTCATTCTATTAAAAAAAAACATTCTTTATCTCCCAAGTAGTAGAGAGAGAGTGCCACCAACGTATTGAATATAGAAAAATAGTTTTTTATTTTTAGCAAAGGTGATAGTACCATGCATTCCTTTTTAAAATTGTTATTTTAAGAATACTCAAAACCGTGTGAACAAACCGCACTACACCCTTTCCAATATTAAAAAAAAAACGTGTGGGGCCCCATACAAGGAAAGAGAGATATTACTTTAACAATAAAATTAACATAACATGCTTTTTAGAAAGTATGAGGAAGACTCAACCGTTTGGACTCTTTCACTCAAATTCTTCTTTTTTAATATTTAGCTTTACTAAAATACCCCTCCATGAAGTGTTGCACGAGCAACACTTTTCTTCTCTTAAATCATTTGTAGTATGATCCAAACCGTCCAAGCGATAGGCCAAAAATGTAAATTGGTTGCACCCTTTAGAACATTTCCATGGGTTGATCCGATCCGTCCGAATAATGGGCCGCAATGTGAATATGTTACACCATCTTTAAATCACTCCCATATGATGATCTGAACCGTTCATTTGATGGGTGACAATTGATGATCTTGACCGTTCAAATAGTGGGCTGCGATGTGATTTAATTCCATAGGATGATCCAAACCGTCTATTTTAATGGGCCACAGTGTAATTAGGTTGTACCTCAAAATTAGATCCCCACTAGAACGATCTCAACCATCAATTTTATAATCCAAAGAGCAAGTAGGTGGCGCCTTAGAACCATTGTCATAGAAAGATCCGAATCGTCCATTTGATGGGCGAAATTCCGATGAATTAATATCTCCAAAATCATTTCCACTAGCCACCTCAAATCATGATATCATGCCCACTTCAGCCCACATGCATAGTAATATATTAATCAATTGGGCCATTGGCTCGTCTAGTGGACCCCACAAAATGGTGAACGAATTTGGGAGTTTTTTCCAAATTGACCGAATCATAGTCATACCACCCAACTTATTTACACTTCCTACATCTAATTAAAGTTAAAATCAGTAGGGACTCTTCCTCATTCAATAGCTAGTATTTAGATAAGAACAACTTTTGATGGGGCCCACTAGCTAGCGTAAGTTGTAAGGAAAGAGGGTGCTGGGTAGAAAAATCCAAAAGTGAGATTAGGGACCCTAAGAAAAATTTACCGAATGGTGACACTTGGGTTTTATAAATTTCATATTGCATTGAGGCTCCCAAACTAGCAGGATATCCATAGAATTAGCAAGCCCCTCTTGAATTTGGCCAAACATCCATTGATTGAAATTCTGCAATTTTTGAAACACAAACTGCAGGCCCTGCTTTAAATTACCGAAACACCAACCATTGTCAAGTAACATTTTTGAAAATGATATGCACCATCTCTTGGCGAAAATTTATGAATAATAATAAAAAGAAACATATGGCGGGCTCCGAAATTCCAACTTCTTCAAATTTCCACGGAAAATGAACTCCAAAGAGAGGGATAAGAAAAATGAGATAGAAAGTGATGGAAGTAGAGGGAAAAGGAATGCTATGGAGAATATGACTTGGGACATAGGGAAAAGCTCGAGAAATGGGAAAATGGTCTTCAAATGAAAAATGCTAACGAAAACCTTTGTTGGTTAAAGCGGAGCAAAATGGGGGTGTCTACAGTTACATAAGCATCCAGTTACATAAACCTGTTACTCAAACCATAAACCTATTTTCCAACCACGAACCTGTTAATAAAGCATCCAATAAGCATCCCCAACCATTCAATTACATCAACCTATTACATCTACCTCTTACATCCAATTACTTAACCTGTAACATAAACCTGTTAAATTCTCCACAGCATTAAAAAATAAACATAAAGTTTTGTCAAACATGAACCTGTTACTAAAATTCATTTCACAACCCAATCATTGCACAACCCTATTCAAGATCACATCTCCCAAACTCCCCCCTTAAAAATCTTTCGCAAAGTTCAAGCCTGAATTTGGGAATATCTGCTGAGCCGAAATTCAATGGAGATCCACTATAGAAATGCTCAATACCCATTATGACAAATGCGCTCCAATTAAAGCTGTCAAATAAAATGCAGTGATTCGAATGAGTTCAAACTATTAATGAACTAACGCATAAAACTAGTTTCAAACATCATAGGTTGTACCCACCAATTGTTCTGCTGTGGGTAGTCATCTATCTGTTCATATGGGTAATCATCAATGTTGGCACCCCGTCCTTTGATGCATGCTACCTGGCAATTAAAAATGGGGTTATCTAAAGTCATTGAAGTTGATGATTCTAATGTCGTTGAAGTTGGTAATCTACTTATAGTGGGTAATGCCCTTTCCTTGAACTCGTCTCCCTTGGATGAGTTGCATTCTACGAATGATTTCTTCACCATGTTCACCACTAGGAGAACCCAATGGAAGTCTTGACATAACGGGAGTAAGAGCATATGAATCTCCTCCAATGGGATATCGTCAAGAATAGACCGCAATTTCCCTAGGGCGATACCGTGCTTCTCCTGCTTCATTTTCTAATTATGATGATATGACATTGAAAAAAGGATTCCTTTTAACCTAATTGACTAAAAAAAATTCTTCTTGTTAAGTCTTCAAGAGAAAGGAACTTAATAAAACCATGATGTACTATCCATAGGATCCAAATCAACACTTCTTAGTTTTTCAAAACTGGACATTGAATCACCTCAAACTTTTCCAAATGAAAATAAAGTCATAAAAAAATCAAAGAGAACTTCACTGCTATCAGTATTTGAGTCAAGCTAAAAGAAAATGATTCCAAAATTTTGAAGTATAACCATCTACATTGTCCCTTTCTACAATGTTAATTTTGCACTGTTAATAACATTTCATTGTCCAAGACAAACAAGTTAGTTTCACACCTCAAGGCCCAACAAATTCTATAGCTGATATCAATAATATTAGCATCATAAATGTCAAGTCTTATAGCAGCCCTTCCATCCACTTTTTGAATAATATCACCACAAACATTGCTCATACAAAAAAGGAACAGTTGCATCTATTTAAAGCCTGAAAATTCTTCTACCCCAAAGCCTAAACAAGGACACTGACATGAAAACCAACCTATTTTAATAGTCTCATCCTATTTTCCAACATTACAAAACAATTCAAATGAATATGAAGTTTACTCCTTTCTCTTTCAATGCATCAGTAGAATTAAAATGTTTTTCATTTCCTCATAGTTTCCCCTAACAGACGTATCATTTCTAAATTTTACACACTCACAATAAGCAAAGCATTCAAAGTTTCAAACCCAAATACAAAACCTTTTCTATTGCCCCATGCTGAAAGAAATTTTATAAACAGTATTACACCTATCAAAAACTAGATTTCAACAGGAATCAAACTATAACATTAGCTAGCCCATGTAACATTACCAACATGCATATTAATCTCTTTTCTAAATTGATGTGCAGAAGAAAAAATCCCAAAACCTAACAAGTTATCAAATGGGGAAAAATCAACAACACAAAGGGCTGAGAAGCAAAACAAACATATCAACAAAAATTCCACAATCATCATAAATAAAAAACCCAAAAATTCAAAGATGGGCCACACAGAGAAACTCCTAATTTAATTAACCAAACAAAGGTTCTCAACCGCTTTCATAGTTTTATCAGCCCATTTACAGTTATGATAACCCCTTTTACAGTTTTATCAGCCCATTGAGGGTTACAAATGGTGTATACTTGGGCTTTTAACACTGTAAAAGGGCTTTAAAATAATGCATGATTGGGTTTTCAACAAGCCCGAAGCCGATTCTCAACATTCTTCAGAAAACCCTAGATCTAAAAGGGGGTTTATTAAAAAAAAGTCGAAACCCTAGCATATTTAGGTCAAAAAATGATGAAGGAGAGAGTGAAACTCATACCTATGTTTTTGGCCGAAGATGGAAGCGAAGAATGCAATGACGAAATGGCCGATCCACGGGAAGAAGACGACCTGCTTCTCTCTCTCCACTGTAAAAAACGCAGGTAAAAGAGGGTTGTAAGCCTGTAAATAAACAAAACAACCTGAGGGGTATTTAGATAAAAAAACATGTCAGGAAAAGTAAAATGGACCCATTTCACAAATTTGAAATGTGGGGTACCGTTTCACTATTTATGCTATTTTTTTGACCCTTTTGACCAAATACAATAGCATTTATTAAAAAATTTACCCTTATATGGGTATTTAAGTCATTTAGCACATATTTTTTTAATGGGGATTTACTAGGGGCCATCAGAGAAAGGCATTTCGCTGCTGGCTGTTACATGTGAGAGCAGCCACATAGGTACACTTTTCAGCAGATTTTGTCTTATTTATTTAATTCATCTGAGGTGCCATGTTCTCAAATGCAATAGCCAGCCGCAAAATGCATTTCTGCTATGGTCCCTAGCCATTCCCTCTTTAATTTCTCCCAAAAGGGATCTATGTTTTGAAAGACTTTTCATTTCCTTTCTAACCGTAATTTTGAAAGACTTCCCAACCAAACTCTTTAAAGACTTTTCATGTCCTTATCATCACTCAATCATGTTGGGTTCTTCCCATCAAGGAGGAGACAAAAGCAGGACCATGCATGTTTCGTAAAATAGGAGAAAAACAAAAAATTTCCCCATTGGGCGTAAAATCTGTTTTAATAGTCATCTTATGAAAGGCCGTTGTAAAGATCAATGATAATCAATAATTGGATGTGCTAGCGTCCATCCATCACAGAAGGCATTCCGCAGATGCGCTGTTGCATGTGAGAGAACACAGGCTCACTTTTCAGCAGATTTTGTCTTCATTCACAAGGTGGCTGTTGCATGTGAGAGCAGCCACCTTGTGAATGAAGACAAAATCTGCTGAAAAGTGAGCCTGTGTTCTCTCACATGCAACAACCCATCCATGAAATGCAAATCCCTAAATTTTGGGTGTCCCAAGCTTTTATGTAAAATCAAGACCATTGATCTTGTAGAACATGATGAGGTGACCCCACACGGTCTTACTCTTATATCAGTTCCCAAGATAAGAAGACTTGAAAAATAATCAATGGATTATATTCTCTTGAGGGACATTTGGCTATTGCCTCTCCTCTCTGTTTGGATACATGGAGGAATTAAGCTTGTACGGTAATTTCAGCAATTTTCAGGTAGCTTTTGAAGTGCGTGGAAATGCCCAATTTTATCTTTCCGACAGTGGAAATGCCCAAAATTTTGGTAACTGATATCCCCCCCCCCCTTAAACAGATAAAATCTCCCCCTTTTTACGGTTCTGTGAGTTCGAAAAGAGGAAGTCTAAACCGAAGGGAGCCCTTGCAAAAAAGAGGTGAAAGGGCTCTTCATTGGCTATAATTCACCATCAGAGCTCTCTTATTGACTTTTCATCCGTTATTAAGCATGATGAGCCCTGTTAACTTATCGGCCGTTATTAATTATTAATGCATGATGGTTATGTGTAGCGACCATGAGAGCATGATGGTTATGTGTAGCGACCATGAGAGCCCTTTTTATTTTGAAAGGGCTCCCTTTAGTCTAGAATTCTTCTTTCCGAAATTTCTCCAAGCACCGACTATTCAAGCTCCGAACGTTGAAACGGAGAAAAATGGAGGGATGAGTTGAAATTTGTCAGTTCTAGACTTGTAGTATTATTTTCTTCGACTCCATGGATTCTCTCTTCTTTCGACCTCCTCCCGGGCCTTCACGCCTTGCACGTATGGTTCCGGTTTTACCGTCAGTTCCAAAAGGTTATGACTTTCAAGTTGGCAAAAATTCAATCTCCGCAACTTTATACTTTCTGGGCACATTTTTTTTTTTTTCTATTTTCTTCTGTTTGGTACCCAAGTGAGATCGAATTTTTTTCATTGATCGAGGTTAAATATGTGGTTTTGCGTATCTGCTTGGCTTTCTCTTTTTGATACCCAAAAACCCATTTCATTTCTTTTCTTTCTTTCTCTTTCTTTCTTTCTTTCTTTTTTGTTTTTTACTTTCTGCTTTTGTTCTGTTCATTTGTTCAAACATTTGGATAATAGGTAGATATTTTAGAGAAAACAAATGTAAGAGGAGGAGAAAAGGAGCACACAAACCATTTGGGAAGAAAGAAAGCTTACCCCCTTTCATTCCATCTTAGGGTTTTTATTTAGATGATACAACTAAAAGAACATGGCAAATATGCCCCTATGCACAACATGAGAATACAAAATTGTCAATACATTACTCCCCCTCAAGATGGAGCATAAATGACAATGTCGATCATGCCCAGGTTGGATAGAAACCATTGAATTTGGTCTCTTCTAATCTATTTAGTAGAGATATCTGTAGGTTGATCTTCAGACTTTAGGAGAAGGGGTGCTATCTCCTTGGAAACAACCCTTTTGTCTCACAAAGTGATAGTCCACTTCGATATGTTTTGTTTGTTTATTAAAAAATGGGATTAATAGAGATATGAATGACCGCTTGGTTGTCGCAAAACATCTTATAGGAGTTGCGATAGGAAATCCGAGTTCAACCGTGAAATTGTTCAGCCAAGTTAACTCACATGCCGTGTGAGCCATAGCCCTATATTTGGCTTCTCCACTAGAGTTCCTAAGATCTCGATAACTAGTTGGAAACAGAGTGGTAGCACATGCATGCATAGGGTCTCTTTCGCAGTTAGTGCAGAGACATGTTTTCAAGTTGTAGACGATGGTGAGAAGGTGATGGTACTTGCGATGGGGAGGATGGATAGAGATCCCTCTCCAGGGTTTACTAGGTGAGTCAATGGGTTGACTGTTACACATATGCATTTTCGTGTTGATCAAGTCCGTTGGAGTCAGAACTGAGGTGCTTCGATGGTGTGTAGCGGGAACTTCGTAAGGCCAATGGTGTTTTGTGGCGACAACGAACAGGTGGCGACATCAACAAAAAATCTTCAGGTATTGGGAAAGAAGCAAGGTGGAGATTGTTGGGAAAGTTGCCTTATTTCCCACGACTTGTGGTGGGAAGGCAAAAACAAGAAAGGCAAGTTTTTTAAGTTTTTTTTGAAAAACCTATGGTATTGACTCTCTTGAACAATCAAAGAGAGTGGTAGCAAGAGAGGCTTGAGAGAGAGAGAGAGAGAGAGAGAGAGAGAGAGAGAGAGAGAGGTTTCTTCGTGGGTTCTTCTTGTTTCGGGTTTTTTCTCGGGCTCTCTTGTTTACGGTCTTGTTTGAGAAGCAAGGAAAGGGTTGCGGATTTGTGGGTTTCAAATTAAATGCATTGTAATCCTTGTATTTTGTTTTCTCATAGTGGAAGATTATGTTCTCGCCAGTGGATGTAGGCATCTTGACCTAACCTCGTAAAATCTTGGTCTTCATATTGTGGTTTTTCTTTATTTTTACTTTTCTGTTTATTTGTGCATGATCGGATAGGATTTTCCTGGCAGATTTTCTCAACAGATGTTGCACATAATAGAGCTTGAAAGTTTTTTAGAAACTCGGAGGAGATCCATGTGGCCCTTAAAAGCAAAGAGAAAAGCATGTATCATCTACCTTTGTCATTTCCAATGTGATAGAATGCTAAATTAATATATTGCCAAGTTTTGGCAGAGTCAATAGATGAAGAAAATCGTGCCATGCCTTACGTGGTAAGGTGAACTAAATAAACTAGCGAGTGCGCGCCCTCATCTTTCACAAAATGGCTCAAGGAATAATGGTAGCTTTATCTCATTTGACCTATTAGAAGAAACCATCAACCTAGCTCTAGTTGGTGCATGAGAATATGAGATGAGTAATTATGTTGTTGCTCTTTATAGAATTTTTTGTTCTTAAATTATAGGCACTTTTTTGTCTTTCACATGCCTGTAGACTCTGTACCATATAATGAGATTAACTCTTATCAGGAATTATATATTTGATGATGCCCAAGTTATCTGAGAACTGATCTGCTCACATTTGAAGAGCAAGTGGATAATTTTTATATGGGATTTGCTAGCGTCCATCGCAGAAGGCATTTCGCGGATGGTCTGTTGCATCTGACAGCAGCCACCAGGCTCACTTTGCAGCAGATTTTGTCTTCATTCACGAGGTGGCTGCTGTCAGATGCAACAGACCATCCGCGAAATGCCTTTTGCGATGGACGCTAGCAAATCCCTTTTTATATTTTAGCCCATTTTCATTTTTTTATATCTTAGCCATGTAACCAAAAATTTGTTGTAAGCTTGGTTATTTTTATCAATTGTGTGTGGGAAATTTGTATCCCCCTCCCTCCTCTTCCCAATTGATAAATTAGTGAGGCGATATTTGAGCATGGATGTATCATATGCATCGCATACAATATCTTGGTCATCTTGGTCTTTACAAGCACAATCTCATAATGTCTCAATCTCTGGGATTGACAGTTTTTTTTTCTGTATCAGTTCAAATTTCAAATCGCAGAACATGCAATATTATAGGCAGCTGCCACATTGGAATGTGGCAAGGATGTCTCTCTAATCATCATGTGGAAAACATTGTTAGAAAAGCTTCATTTTACCAGAAATCCCACAAGCAATGCCGTGTGAATGCTACATCAGAGCAATCTTTAGGATCTGAACCTGAAGGTTATATTTCCAACAACACTTGGAAAATGATAAAAGATTCTTCAAATGTCTTCTACCGGTTTTCGCGGCCCCACACAATTATAGGCACAGTAAGTTTGACTTTGAGAGGACATTTTCCTAAAAAATGCTGTCTTCTGCCTGGATATTCAACCATGCCTCAGATGTTTATATTACTACTGACTAGGATTCATTGAAGCTATACTGGTATTTTCCCTATCCCCTGAAATAGGAATCATGCTTATAAAACTTATTTCTGAGCAGGCATTGAGCATTATCTCAGTTTCTTTACTTGCTGTTGAAAGCATGTCGGATCTTTCTCCCGTGTTTCTCACTGGACTGTTGGAGGTGATGCTCTGAATTGTTTTCAGTTGGAATTTCCTTTTATATTTTGATAAATTACTGCTAATTGCCTCATCTGATGAAGCTTATGTTATACTTCACAAATCACCATTTGTAGGCTGTGGTGGCTGCGCTTTTCATGAATATTTACATTGTTGGATTGAATCAACTGTTTGACATAGAAATAGACAAGGTAACTGCTGCTACATAAATTCCTTCAGAATACTTTACATCAGACAATTTAACATTTAAATTGCAACTACACACAAAGAAGAAATCAAATATTTATTTGGATGTCTTTAAGCATGTTTTATGTGTGCTATTCTTTGTAGGCATATCCCGAACTTTAAGTATCTTGGCATGATGACTTTTCTTTGTCTTCTAAATCTCTTTTACTTGTGGAATCTCATCATAAATAAATAATCTGTTTTTTCCCTTCAGGTTAACAAGCCAGATCTTCCACTCGCATCAGGAGAATATTCTGTCAGGACTGGCATTGTCATTGTTTCAGCCTTTGCCGTTATGGTATGTTAGATAAAAAGTGTTTGGTTAAGCTGTATGTGTTTGTGAAATAAGCTTGTGATTCAGTGACTTGCATCTAGTCTTCCAGAAAATAACTAAAGTTTCTTTGAGGGTTCAAATCAAGTGTTATGACCATAGTTGCAGGGGAACAAAACAATTTCTTTTTGAATGGTAAAAGATTTCATTCCAAGAAAAAGGACTGAGGAGGTCTTTACAAGGAATCAATGAATAAAGGAAAAAAATACATATAGAGAAAGAAAAAAAAGTTAGGGAGGGGGGAGGAGGAAATCAAACAACTACCATTCAAAAAAAGAAAAGAAAAGGGAAATCAAACAAGTCCAACTCCGCCCTATGAGCACCCACTCTAGCTAGTCTATTAGCAGCTTCGTTAGCCGTCCGCCTAACATGAAGCAAAGATACCGAAGCGTCGTCTGGCCTATTGAAAATCTCATCAAGGAAAGCTGCAGATCTTCAGGGAAACGAATGGAACTCGTGATCCCTCTAATCACATCTAGAGAGTCCCCTTCAATCACCACTTTGTTGAGATTAATATTGTCAAGAAGCCTTATTCCTTGGTGCACCGCTCGCACTTCAGCTTCAGTAGCATCGGTTACACCTAATGGACCTGAGAATGCTCAAATCACAGAACCTTGGTCATCCCTAAGGAACCCCCAATGCCAGAAGGATCAGGATTCTCCGAGCTAGAACCATCGAAGTTTAGCTATAGAGACCCTAGCGCTGGGGGACCCAATCTTGAACAATCTTAGGCAATTATGTATAAGGAAAACAAGAAATGATGGGAACAAAACAATTATGTATAAGGAAAACTAAAATACATCTTTTTTTAAATGATGGGAAACAAGAAATCTTTAGGGAACCCTTGATATGTACTTTGCAGTACAAATGGAGACTGACTACATATCCCAAGTTCCCACGTTGACGTTTTATTATCCTATTATTTACAACGGGAGTGCTACACTCACAGTGGATTTCATGATTTACAGTCCCTACCATCTACATTGTAGATGTGGCACATGTGTAAAACGACTGGGACTCTTGATCTGTTGAGCCAGTACACCCCAGCCCCCAAATCACAAG
Organism: Tasmannia lanceolata; assembly: GCF_043159265.1. Taxonomy (NCBI): domain Eukaryota; kingdom Viridiplantae; phylum Streptophyta; class Magnoliopsida; order Canellales; family Winteraceae; genus Tasmannia; species Tasmannia lanceolata. The sequence continues at coordinate 12,158,419 of NW_027518683.1, forward strand.
AGTATAAGAAGTTAAGGGGAAACAACCATTTCACAATTATACGGGTTAGCATGTTTCCTATCGAGGGGATCCCGATGGGATTAATCATTTCTTATGTTCTTCATTGACTTGGTTTCCCTTTTTCTCAGAAAATTAGATGATTTGTTATTTGCGATCATGTTTCTAATATGTCACCTTACAACTTTTTTAAGTGCTTTCTTAAAAATTTTAGTTTGGAAGTTGAGAGTTTTTTTTTTTCATGTGCAAATTAATGTACTATTACTCATATATTACATCAAAATGAGACAATACAGTTTTCTCATCTAGAATCATTTGCTAGGGTTGACGGAAAAGCTTCATTTTACCAGAAATCCCACAAGCAATGCTGTGTGAATGCTACATCAGAGCGATCTTTAGGATCTGAACCTGAAGCTTATATTTCCAACAGCACTTGGAAAAGGATAAAAGATTCTTCAAATGTCTTCTAACCATTCCAAAAAAAAAAAAACATCTGCTAGGGGTTTGTTTTCTTTCATACACCTTCTCAACTATAACATATATGGAGGTGTGGACAGGCTTGTGGTAGTGGTGCATGAAAGTGGCAATACATGTCCAGTTACCCAATGCAGTGGTTACTAGTGGTATATCCTTACAAATATGCAAAGACATTCCAAGTGAGGATTCACTTCATATGCCCATGATGATAAGGCAATATTAGCATTTTGCTCCAGATTGATCCTTTTAACCAACTCGAGTCCTTCGTTATTTGCCTTTGTAAAAGCATGCAATGTCATTTGCACGAGTAGGAAAGCGTTCCAGAATATCTATTCTTCTAATGTCCCATAAATGTAATCATTAGTTAGCAGTTAACCATACAACAACTGAAAGACCATATTGGTTTCTAGTTGCTGCATGCCCTTTTTAGGTTGGGTTTTACTGGGTTTTGTCTTTAGAAGTATGGCCAGAAATGACATGGGAAAATTTACTCAGTTTGCCGTGAATCATAAAAATAGTTTATATCCACTTTATGATCATATGGCGATGCTCTTTATGTTACTATTCTATTACGAGGGGACTTATGTAGTATCGTACGGATAATCACTTTTTATGTTTATTCTTCCCTACACTACCTTCCATCCACATAATCATCTTATCACTTCTGACTAGAAACTTATAAACAATATGAATATGCTGCAAAATACTTGCCAGAGTACTTATGAATATATTTCCATTGCAGAGCTTTTTCATTGCATGGGTTGTTCGTTCTTGGCCACTATTTTGGGCCCTTTTCATCAGCTTTATACTTGGAACTGCATATTCGTTCGATGTAAGTTTTGTCAATTTTTCTTATGAGCCTTCTACTTTAGTTTTCGTATAATTGAACTGCTTAGCATGTGTTTTTACTCATAGTTTTATCATGATATCATCTTCAACTCTATGCCTCAATATGTGTGCATGAAACATATCGAAATACAGTAGCGACTGGATGGATCATACAGGGAATCTTTTATTCTTACACCTAGATTATCTTTATTTTCCATGTGCCCATATTTCTGCATTTCAGTAGGTGAGTACCTTGTCTCATTTTCTCCATGCTGAGAAGTTATTGTGAATTTCATTGTTTTGGTTGAAGAAGAAACTTTTTAACCTCAGAATCTGACCTAAATTTTCACCGCTATAGATATCTATGCTTTGCATTGAGAGGACCAATAACGAGTACTCAATTACCGATAACCTGTTATTGAAATTACTAAAATGTAGGAAGCGGTAAACATATTAGTTCAATTGACCCATTTGTCCAACGTCAAAACATGCTACCAACAAGCCAAAATGCCCCCCCCCCCCCCCCCCCCCGGTTATTCACACAACACACAGATTGTAATATTTGCTGCAGATTGGCTCCACGACGAGATGCCTCCGAGATACAATGATCTGATGCCTTAGGTAGTGTGCTCTCGCAAAACCATTCGGTTCTGCAAATATGTTTGATTGTTTTCCACAAGAAAAGCCAAGGAAACAATAATGGAACCTCATGCAATACCATAGAAAATGACTTGCAGAAAAGAAAAAAGGGCTCTGATCTTTTGCTTCCATGTCTTTCGAAAGAAGAGAAGCTTGTCTTATCTTCCAAATCCCTATAATGGTCCCCTAGTTAATGGTCAAAGTGGGAAAATAATTGGTTGATTACAAATCCATGCACTCATTAACACACCCTTAAAACAGATTGAATAATTAAATGTTATGAAAATAGTTAGGATAAAATGGGATTAAAATAGCCTTAAAATAGTAAATTCACATTTTATTGTGGGCGAAAGAGTAAATATACAAATGGACAACTTAGTATGTAGGGCCCATATTTTTTGTTCAGGTTTTGAGCAACAGAAGCTAACTTCACTGATGTTGTCATTTTTAAATGATTATGAGAAACAGATGTGACATGATTGTAGAGAGGTCTCAGGTTACACTAAATATGATCCTTTTTCGTGATGAGTGAGAGAATATTGAATGTCTATGGGTAAAGGCAAATGTATTCGCGGAACTGAAGGTGATGAAGATTCAATACATTTTGAATACATAAAGGACTCCAATGGTGATTTCTGCAATGGCAGGTCCACCGCTGGTGATTTCTTGTGATACAGTTATTTATTATTTGTAGTTCTCCGCATGTGTCTATCTTTCAATGTCTATGTTTTGGTCCTATGCTGGTTGTATCCACATTCCTATTCGTTTTTCGTTGGAAATCTTATAAAATCACGGAAACATATGCAAATGATAGAATTTTAAGATGAAAATTCAGGAAATGCTGGAATAAACACGAATGCACGCTTCGAAATCATCACATAAGCAAGACAGCCATCTATAATGGTTTAAAAACATCAAACACCTACTTCCATTGTCACGCATGTCTGATGTAATTCATATAAATTTGTATACATAGTACATACCCCATATTTCACATGCAATTCCTATACATATAATTATGTAACACATACCAATATAGTATACCACTAGTGCACTTGTGATTTTAATTACGATATTTATTTCGGATTCGATATCATTTCAGTGGAGAAGGAAATGGAAACAGTTCGGTTGTTTCATGTTGGTTTCGGCGGGCTTTAACCTGTACGATGGTCATAAGCAAATAATCATTGTAGATAGGAAACACAAATTTTACAAATTATGCCACTTCTCCACATTTGTCTCTCTGCATCCATTTTTTTTTCTGTAATTTTCTCTTTTGCTTACAGTAAATTATAGGTAGACCATGATTCAATCCTCGCCACCTTGAGGAGCATGCCTTGGCTTGAGATAGTAAGACTCTAGAAAACCTGTTGCACTTTTTTGTCTTTTAAGCCCTTAAACTACTTTTGGAAATATTTTTCTTTCTAGCCTCTTTTCTTTCCCTTTTTTAGAATAAGTTGTTTCATCATTCATGTGAGGACTCAACTCTATTAAAGTTCATTTCTGAGGAGTATCAGTCTAAGCATCTGCTCTGACTTGTGGGTGAGCTAAAATTGACTAGATCAGTTTGTATTTCCCAGAAAAGCATGCATCTTTTCCAAAGTTAACTTGAGGGCAATATGATTGTACTCTGTGTTAATCCATGCTATATGTTAATATAGTCTAAATGCAACATGCATGCATTTTTAGATGAGATTTTCCTTATCCGCCATACAAATATCCAAATATTGGTAATTTTAGGACACAAAGTTAATCACCTGTTATGAGAGGTTTGGAACAATGCGGTCATGGGTTCAGTTCCAATTTACATTCCATGTGCATTGATACATACATTCACAATCAAATGCACATGCTTATCATTGTGAGTCTATGATATATTTAGTAGATTCTAGTTTTAAGTCTTGAAAATTGGTGGCCATAATGAGGTTTTATCAATGGTAACTGTTCCAGCTACCATTTCTAAGATGGAAGAGATTTGCTTTGGTTGCGGCTATCTGCATCCTGGCTGTACGGGCGGTGACTGTTCAACTGGCCTTTTTTCTGCACATGCAGGTTTGTTTATGAGTGTCAAAATGCTTTTCCTTGTCTTATAAGTAAGACACCATTGCATGAATTTTAAGCTTCTTATCTGTTTACAATTTAAGATACAATTATTATGTACATAGAGTTCTCTTATCCTCGCGGCTCTATCACTAATATATCATGTTTAATGTATTTTCCAGACCTTTGTTTTAAGAAGACCAGCAGTCTTCTCAAAGCCATTGATATTTGCAACTGCTTTTATGAGCTTCTTCTCAGTTGTTATAGCATTATTTAAGGTAAAGCTCTTAACTTTCATTTATTTTGGTAATGTAAACTGGGGACTTCAGCATGTTAGCAAAGTGAAGCTCTTGATTATGCATTGCTCAGTATTTTGAGTTTCGAGGTTAAATATAAATTACAAGATGTCCTGCATCTTATTTTATAACTCAGTAGTAGGCTTATCTTAGATTGTGATGTCCTTTTTCATTTTTGTAATTATGGCTTGGAGTTGAAGTAGCTGCTTAACGTGAAGGTAGTGTAGTTGGTTGAGTGGGATGTATCCGTTACAATCGATACTCAATACCTGCCCCAAGATTAAACTTTTCTTTCCATATATGCCATATGATAGCAAACAGTGCTAGCTGCCAAAAAGATTGTCCCGCTTTTCCAAACGAATCACTATTCCATTGCAAGATGGTCCTCTCGATAGTTCTATGAAAGACCCAATCTATTCCGAAGCTTTTTATAATGGCCCACCAAATCCGGGTGGCAAAGGAGAATGCAAAAAATGTGGTCTAGGGATTCCTCTCTGTTTGTAGAAAATGCTTCCTGCAGAATTCTTAAAGGGTTTTTTTCTATGGTTGTAATCAACCTAGATCAAATTTGTTTCCACTGCAAGTTTCATATTTTATATCTACTAAAGCTTAGCTGGTGTGAATTTTTGGCAGTAGTTTTCCCTTGATATTTGATCCCAGATTTGAATTATACTGTAAATATTAGTAATCGAGAGCTACCATCGACTCTTGATTCATAGTTTTAGTATATTTTAATCATAAATTGATATCAGGGTGTCAATCATAGATACTTCATCAATCATTCAAATAAAAAAAGTTGGATAAAATGTTTTTCTATAGATGCTATGTTGGGCACAAGTGAACAATGCGTGACCTTTTTTTTTGTCCAAGATCCAGCATATCTCTATTATAAATAATTTGTGAAGCATTGTTCAGCCTTTACTGGATTCATGTGTAGGATATACCTGATATTGATGGAGATCGGATATTTGGCATTCGGTCCTTTAGCGTACGTCTTGGCCAAAAGCGGGTTAGTCGTCACTGAACTTAGATTCTTTATTTCAAACAGAAAATAGACTAGTTTTAAGATGATGGAATCTTCTTATTTTCTTTAACTTATCCAATCTTTCCATGAACAGGTATTCTGGACTTGTGTATATCTTCTTCAGATGGCCTATGGTGTTGCCGTGGTGTTAGGATTGTCGTCTTCCTCCATTTGGAGCAAATTCATAACGGTGTGCAGTCAACCTTTTGGCTACTTCATTCAATAGGCTTGGGCTTAGTCTCCTCTGCTTCAGCTTGAGTTTGTTTTGGCCTATCTTATTTGAGAAGCACCAGAAATGAAACTAAAATGGAAAAAAATGAGTCAAAATGAAGAAAACAATAAAGGAACAATGGACGATGACCATGAGCAATAACTCAGTCCTAGTTTAAATGTCTTGTGCACTTTTGTGGCATGTAGATTCTCCAAGAGAATTTTTATACGTGGTGAAACTACTCTGAGATTTTCCAATACTAGTCAACTTCAAACTGACTTCTATAGTGAGAGACAACCAACCCCTTTTATAGTTTAAACTTTAAACATCCTGTGTACTTTCATGACAGCTAGATATAATTACCCAGGTTTTCCATAGTCTTCAACCGACGAGCTTCGAAGTAATGATACTTTTTTTTATTAAATTGCAAAATAAATGTTGTTACTTAAAAAGATATGTACTATTATAGTGGTAGTTTGGGACTTCCTTGCTTTATATATATATATATATATATATATATATATATATATATATATAGGGAAACGTTTTCTGAGTGATACCTCAGATAAGTTATCTGCGCAAGAGCTCAAAAAATCATGTGGGCCCACATTGTTTGGATGATCCAAAGCATTCATTTGATAGGCCCTTACATAGATATGGTGTGCCCAAAAAATCAGCTCCATAGGATCATCCTAACCCTTCAATTTTTGGAGGTTAAAAATGGATAGATTTGTGGAGGTTTATACCCATCCACTTTAACCTCCACAAATCAAAGGGTTAGGATAATCCTGTGGACCAGATTTTTGGTGCACACTCTATCTATCTTTGGACTATCCAAATGAATGCTTTGGATCATCCAAACAATCTGGGCCCATATGTTTTTTTGAGCTCTTGCTCAGATAACTTATCCGAGGTATCTTGCAGAAAACATTTCCCCTATATATATACATATGTATATATATATATGTGTGATATATATATATATATATATATATATATATATATGTATATATATATATATACATATATATATATATATATATATATATATATATAGAATTTACTTTTTATGTTTGCATTATTTACATATGTTCTATATTTATTATCCAAAGTGGGTATGAGTTATTGTTTTTTGAGTGGCAACAAATTTTATTTCAGAAAAAGAGAAAAGTGGAGAAATAAGGTTGTTTATTTCTCCTCCAAAGATCTGTCTTTCTAGAGTTGTTTCACAGCAAATTCACCTTTGAATATATGGAAATAACCAAAATGCTCCAGATAAATCATGAACTGGCACGTGTAGTTCAGGTGTCACTTAATGACCCTTTCACATACCATCAAACCTCCATTACTTTTCCATCTGCAAACCAAAAAACCCCAGCTTTATCTATCATCTTCTTCTCTAATATGACCGACTTACCAGTGATATCTCAAGTGAACTTCAATTACCCACATTTTATGAAGTGGAGTTTTTCCCTCTAAATAATACATACATTGTCTACAGTGAAGCGAGAAATGCACATCAGAACTTGCAACCATTACAACACTTCCCAAAGAATACTTGCAAAACTAATAACCTAAATCACAGCATCCAACTGCTAAGATCAACTCCTCACAACTTACTGACCTAATATCAAAATGGGTTACTTGGACTCAAAACATTGTGCATACAAACTAGCTTTAGTGCTATTCACATGGAGATGTGGGCGCAATCAATACTCCATTTTTATAGTGCTGTAAGTAGTAGCTATTTTATGTTTACTAAATTTTTTTGGATCGAATATGACTTTGCCTTGCTGCTTTGCTTCAGGTTTTGGGCCATGGCATCCTTGCTTCGATTCTCTGGAATCGTGCTAAATCTCTTGATTTGGGGAGTAAAGCTGCAATAACATCCTTCTACATGTTTATTTGGAAGGTAAGAAATGACCCAAGCTGACATAACATTTAACATTACGCACCATGCGAGAAAGTTGGTGACACATCCCTGTGCCGAGTCGGCTCAGGGATCGGCATGTTTGACCCCCTTAGGCCATGTTTAGTAGCCATGAAAGGTTTTTCCCTGGAATATTAGTTTATCATGTGGTGTGAGAAGACCAAGGAGGGTGCAAGAGGGAGAGAATTGAGCTGGCATGAGTGAAGAGAGGTGAGAAGTGGCTGAAAAACAAGGAAAAGAAAAATTCAACTCAGAATAGAGTTTTTGTTTTCCTTATTTTCAGCCACTTTGCACCGTCTCCTCACTCATGGCCTCTCAATTCTCTCGCCTTCTGCTCTATCTCCCACTCTCCCTACGCCCCTCTCAACACTTGGTAAGCTAAAATATTCCTTGGAAAAAAAAATTTCATGGTTCCCAAACATGGCATTTGAGCTATAAATTAAAAAATCAAGTAAAAAAAAAAACACATTAAAAATTTGATTAGTTGTCTCTCCAAAGACATTTTGTTTCAGTGACACTCTTCGTTTTGTCTTGCAGCTGTTTTATGCAGAATACCTGCTGATTCCGCTCGTGAGATGATTATGCTGTAAATCAAAGTGCAAGAAGTACCGTCAAGATCAACGCTAAAGATTAATTATTGGGTTCCACAATGGGACATGTATTTGCAAGAAAATAACGAGACAAACCAGATGTGCTGCACAAACACAAACTACTTGTCTAGGAAGAGTGAAAATAAAAAAACCTGGTAAAATTGCTCTGCAGAAAACTATTTTAAGACATGAGAAAAATACTTTTAGGTACCTAAGTAACTGATACGCCAAAGCCCCAAGGCTGATGAAACCCGCATTGGGTTTGGCCAAAGCCCCAAGGCTGATGAAACCCGCATTGGGTTTGGCCCTCAAACCACTCATGCCCTGTTCGTTTTAGATTTTGACAACTGATTGTGAAGACTCACAGTCAGTTGTCAAAATCTAAAACGAACACGGCCTTAGGATCCTAACAATCGGTTGTTCTAGGTAGCCCTACGTTGTGATGGCTCCTAATGTGGTTGCTCGAGGCAACTCTTTAATTTTCATTGAAATTAAATTCAGACAGGAGAATTTTTTTACCACATAATCTGATAAATGTCTCAACCCTTCAATAGATTTATGTCGAAATTGGCCAATCTAAACAACATAAAACTGATATTTGTGAAAATCTATTTCATCCGAGACTTTTACACAGCCAAACACTACCTGTAGGAGCCTTGACCACCCCTTCTATTGTAGAAGTGGTTGTTGACCCGCAGCTAACTATTTTTGCTAGGCTATTTCGTGGGGAGCCTTTCTCAGCTCACTATTGCAGGAGAGAATTACCACACAGGCTAGTTTTTAATAGATTCTGTCTCACTCGTTTAATTCATGCGAGGTGGCTGTTCTCTCTCTCACAAAAGTGATCTCCAAAATGGCTTTATGCAAAATTGCCTAGCAATTCGCTAACTATTATATTAAAATTCCCATTTCGGTAGGAGAATTGAGGCTTTAGGCCATGCTCGGATACCCACAAGATTTAGATTTGGATTTCTCACATTTGCAGTTGAGAATTGGAACTGGATCAGATCCTTAGATTTCCAAATCAGCTACAACAGTGAAAAAAAATCCCATTTTCAAATCTATTCTACAAGACATTATTTGGAAATCAATATTTGTAGCAGTTACCTTCACCCTCGTTGCTCCTCGACCTTGCCGCAGCGATGTCACTCCGTCCCCCTTCCTTCACTCTCTCTCTCTCTCTCATAACATGAGCAATGAGCATGAGGATGATTGATGTATTTTGTATCAAAAACTCGAATCTAAATACAAATACAAAAACATGAGGTATCCAAACGTGGCCTTAAGGATGTAAGACGATTCTCATCTTGATGTATGAAAATGGCCATGATACATTAAATGTGGTATATGTGCCTTTGTGATCATGACCCTTGATCTATGGGCCATCATTAGGGCGACCAAGTTGGGTTAGGTTTGATCCCAAACGAAGATCTCATTCTCAATATTTAGGTGTTAAAAAAATCAACTTAAAGACAGTTTTAGGATGCTTTCTTCATAATACTTTATTATCAACGGTGTAGAATCATCCAATGAGTGTCGGATCAAAGGGAATAGATACACTCAAGGAGTTCAACATACCGGATCATGCATTTAAGACAATATTATCTTAATCTAATTATCATCATTACTCGATTAACCATCTAAAAATTTCAAAATTACCATCACTTTTGTACCATGGCCCATCCTATAAAGGGCCCACCAGCTGGAGTAAGACTCGTTCACTTACACGTGCGAAATACCTTTCTCTCTCTAACCCTACAAGTACGATGGCGTAGATATATAACTTAGGGTTTCTTTGCCTCGCTTTGTCCTCTTCATCTTTTAACCGGTGCTAGGGTTTATCTTTCTCTGGAGCCGAAAATGGTAGATCTCTCCCTCTCTCTCTTTCTACCTATCGTCTTGTTTTTAATCCTTTTTGCTTTGTTATTTAGCTCTGTTTCTTCAAGATCTTTTAAGGATGGTTTGTTTTGAATGCTCTCTTTCCTGATTTAGGGTTTTAACTTTCACTTCTTTTTTTCCTTTTGTTCGTCTGATCGAAGCCTTCGCATAAGACCTTCATCATCAAGAAGAAGCTGGCCAAAAAGATGAGGCAGAACAGGCCGATCCCTCATTGGATCCGGATGCGAACTGACAATACCATCAGGTGAGTTCTTTTTTTCTTTTTTTTTTTTTTTAAGGAAGTTCTGCGAAATTAGGGCTAATAACATTCTGCTTTTTTAAAAATGTTTGCAGGTATAACGCCAAGCGCAGGCATTGGCGAAGGACGAAGCTCGGATTTTAAGATGATATTCGATGTGAAACTGTTGATGTGGGAGGTGCTTAGGGTTTATTTATATGATTCCATGTCGATGCAGTTTTGTTTCCATTTTGATTTTACCCGTAATTTGACTTTCATGTCTGCTTTTGGAATGTTTGATTTTGTACTACTTATGCCATGGATTATATGGTAGTTTCAGTTTGTCCTTATTATATCTGCAGTGGAGATGTGCTGTTAGTCGAGTCTACTTAAAATGGGTTTTGAAGTGGGATGTAGAATTGGTTATGTTTCAGAATATTGAGTTCTCTAAGGTATAAATATTATTCGAAGATCCTACTTTGCTCGCTTTTGTTTAATTTTAGGTGTTTTTCATCCTCCTTTTCTTGTTTAAAGAAAAGGTAACAAAAGGGTGGGTGGGGGGGGGGGATGTGCACAAACTTAATATGAAATTGATAGGATGGTTAACTGATGTATCTGTGTTTGTTGGGTTTTGTGCTTCCATGGGAAACTTACGTGCTACTTATTAAACAATTCCAAGATTTGGAATGAAAGGAACATGCACGTAAATGTGGAAGATATTTGTAGGGTTCCGGAGGAATTATATTCGATACCAAATGTATTGCGCTATAGTGGAATCCAGTGATGGTATATGCTTGTTGGGCTTTCTTTGCGGACATGTGAAATCTTCTACGGATTCAGTCAAACAACTTAGGCATCCCCTAACTCCATGGTTGTAATCTTATTAAACATCCTTGATCTGACGGATACCTAATTAGTTCTTAGAATAATAAAAAATTCTGATCCAGATTATATTGTCCTGGTAACTATGTGGGTGTGCCAAGCATCTTGTTCTGTAAGTATTGAAGCAGAATACTTGGCCCATCATGATATATTAATTAAATAAGTGATCTCTAGTTGGAATCAATTAGGCCTCTCGTGGTGAAGTTCTCAAAGGTAAAGGTGTGTCTTTTTCATACGCACACTCAATCATTGATACCTGGATACCTGGATTCTTGACCATACTTCAATATAAATATGACTGTACTCACTCATTCTTCATTCTGTATCTAGGTATAATAACACCTGACTACTTGGATCCTGTAATTGCATTGGCATACTTGTGTGATAAGAAGCCCTGAACTGTAATTATGATGATTAGCCCTGACTTATGTGGACTGTTTTACTTGCTGAAATGGAAAAAGTCAAGTGAAACGATTTTAAAGTTTTAATCTAGTATGAGTGCCTAAAAGTGTCAAGGAAGGTGTGACACGAAGTAACTCATTATTCCAAATTCACAATATAGATTGATCAATTGTTTATAGTCGGAAGTTCCATATCTTATTCTTGACATCTGCTGAATTTGTTGCAAGCCAGTTGAACGTTGTTGTGTTGAAGCATGAAAGATTTGGTGGCCATTGTTGTTCAACGCACGAACAAACTTTCTCACAACTCTTGACGAACCAAGGTTTGGAGTTGTAGGCATCTCGAGGAACTTCACTTACAGATTTGAGGCATTTGTATAGGCGGCTGGGCTTTGCATAATCTGGAGTCAGAGAGGAGTATAAACATATTAAATGATAAGGACTATTTGTGGTCTCCAAATGCTTGTCTGGCCCGAAGGGATTTAAATGAAATGAGTTGATCTTCGTTTCAACCAGAGCCCTAGGAGAGGATAAGACTTGACTTCAACATTTTCTATGTAGGCTGAAACTTTCCATTACGCACAAACCAACTTTCTCACAACTCTTGATGGAGCAAGGTTTGGACTTGTAGGCATCTTGAGGAACTTCCACTTACAGTTTTGAGGCATTTGTATAGGTGGCCGGGCTTTGCATAATCTGGAGTCAGAGAGGACTATAACCATATTAAATTGGAAGGACTATTTGTTCTCACCAAATGCTTGTCTGGGCCGAAGGGATTTAAATGAAATGAGTTGATCTTTGCTTCAAGCAAAGCCCTAGGAGAGGATAAGACTTGGCTGCAACATTTTCTATGTTGTCTTCTTTTTTTAGCCGGAGAGGGAAGGTGTTAACTAGGGCTTGCACCATCGTTTTCTTGATCTTGATTATTTGGCTAGCTTCAAGTTGCCTCACCGTTGTCATCTAGGTTTAATCGGTGGTTAACTGGAAACGAGGACCCAAGGCATCAAGATACTCATTGATGCATCTTCGATACTTAATGTTAGGCTTTCCATTTGGCATTCTCTTATTTCTTTGTCATGAGGGCTCTAATCCTCGATGCTTATTAGGAGTCAATACCCTGTATCAGGAACTTTGTGGTCTGTCCAACGTACATTTCAAAGCGGCTAGTCTGAAGTAAGGATTCTTGACCATTTCTTTGGGCAGGGAACTGATTTCTAAGGCTAATATGTTATCAAGGTCCTGATTCAAAAAAAAAAAAAATGTTATTAAAGGTCAGTGTCTGGCTTGTGATATAGCTTTGTCTAGCCTGTTTGTAGTTGTACACCCACTTGACCTGTTTGTTTGCTCTGCTGGTGTTTGGTTCTTATACAGTTCATGTTGGAGCAAAAATGGGTGCTAGATGCCCCTTTGGATTGCACAGTTTTATCTGAGACAATAATATTTTATAATGTCCCAAGTGCTACTTTAGCATGTATTTTGCTTCTGGATGTCAGATGCATAGTAAGACGGTTAATGTTGGATATGTGCATGCGGATGCGGTGTGAGAAAATTCATTAACTAATGGCTGAGAATGTCATAGACTGCATCCCTACTTGGTGTTAGGATCACATAATCAGTTTGACATGTTTTCAGTAGGCTATAACTAGTTTATATTCAGTTTGTTTTTGAAAAGCCTCAGTTAGCATGCTGGTAGGAAATTTAGTTTAAGCTTAAAAATCATTTGATATTTTAGAAAATGCTTGATGAAGCCATATTTACATGAATATTTTGTTGGTGGTTAAGACAATCATTCTATGATTTGTGGACATGGACACGAGTGTTGCGTGTCGACATGGACACGGAGTGTCGGATACGGCGAACTACCAAATTTAGAAACGGGGACACGCTTAAATAGAAAGTATATATAATCATGATTTGTGGACAGGGATTCGTGTGCCGAGTTTCATCACGGATATGAGGTATCTAACATGGAAACCCCTAAAAATCTAGAAATAGTGTCACACTCATACACATACATACATATAAAATCATTGAGACTTCTAGCAGTACACTTACAAGTGTCTAAAGGAGTGTCGACACGTGTGGACATGGGTGTCGTGTCCGACACGACACATGTGTTGGCAATAAATTCAAAGTGTCGGCCAAATCATAGCAATCATTAATACAATATCTTTACAGTGTAAATTAAATCAAGCATGCCATTCACTAAGATGTTTGTGGAGACTCTAGCAAGAGTCTTTTCACTTTGTAGTCTTTTAAGGGATTGGCTCTTCCTTGTTATCGGGTGGAGGAATTGACTACTACCATAGTAATTGGTGAGAGGGTTTGGTTTGGGAGGTAAGTGACCAAGGTGGATGACCTGGATTTCTCCAGCAATCCATTGTGATGTGGACACGGGGATGGCCGAGGAGTTACGGCTTTCTTTAGACTAGTGTAGCTATACATTGAAGTTATGTATACCTTGTGCCTCTATTTCCATTCATCGCCTTCAGTGCTATATTTTGAAGAGTTGATTTGTTTCTTAATCATGTGATTTCACTTAGCTTTCTAATCAAAGGGGCCTAAGCATCCCATCATGGAGGATTCTTAGATTTCTATTACGTACATATAACTGATTTCTAATAGAGCCTGAAGATTAGCTTTGGATTCTAGAGCATGAAGATTAGCCTTTCTGCTTAACGACCTCTTTGGGACATTAAGTCCTCTTTGGAGGCTTTGAACTATCATTTCCAAAACAGTATAATCATTAATTGCAAAATAATCATGATTAATTTCCAAACCATTTGCATATAAAGATTATATGCGAATTATATTTAGAGGCGTCCATAGTGTCTCTATGGTTCAGTCAGATTTGGTCCTTATTTATAGACATAATTCTTTTAATTTAATCTTATTTTCAAATGTTATTTGCAAGTAAACATATTTTACTCCAAAAACTAGGCACATGAGATTAAATGCAAGTAGCTTTTACAAGTAGACAAAGAGACAGCAAAGCCCTAATTATGTCTGTAATTTCACTTGTACCTGAATAGAGACGGTCCAGTGCAACCCAGGTAACCCAGACCCGATTGACATTGGAGGCCTTCTCAGAGATGAGTCCTGTGCAACCAAATGGGTTTTTTCTTTGGCCCTATTAGTATCAAAGGCGTCATTCTTCAGGTCATTGGATTGGTGGCTGGGGGAGAGTTGAATAATATATTATATCATGTATGGTGGGTGTTTCTCTAGACAGGAGGCACAGTTCCCTTGAGATTCTCCGAGATGATAGACGAGATATTGGATCCCTCTTTTAGTTAAGTTTCCCTTATAATGAGAACAGCTTATGGAGAGGCCGACAGACTTTGCTCGAGTTGGTGTCAAGTTCTACTATTTGCCTCCTTGATTATGAATGTTCTTTCTTCTATCTCTTCATCCTTTTGTTTTCTTTGCTCTCATGACCTCTTGGGCCGTAGCCCTTTTATTCACTTTAATAAAATTGCACCATTTCAAAACAAAAATCCTACTTGTGCCTGAATTGGGTGCTGCACAGTTTCATGGGTACTTGTAGACTTGTAGTTTGCCATGGATAGAGTCCTTGGCTGGGTTCTCTTATTTTAGTTAGGAATACGTTGGCCTCAACCTACTGTATGGATCGGATTGAAACTGGAAGTCATCTTGGCTTGATTGCCTTGTCCAAGAAAGAAGGCATCTGAATGCATTTCTAAGAAAGGTTTGGTACATTAATCATCCGAGAAATCAAATCCTTTCTTTGAGCTAAAATGAGTCTGGGGACCATCTGAAGAATATAAAACCATGGTTTTAAATTCCGGCCAAAATCCTAAATTTTGGACTTTCGGATTTCGGTGGGGACCGAAACTGAAATTTCCCGAAATTTCAAGAAAATGCCATTTTTTTTGGGTGATGATATTTTCACCCACCCTTGAGGGCTGGCAACGGGGCGGGTCGGGGCCTGATGTTGGGGTCCCCTACTCCTTCCCCTCTGCGGGGAATTTCCCCCCTCCCCTTCCCCCCCCCCCCACTGCGGGGATGGTGGGGAATCCCCCTCCCCTCCCCACGGGGAATATCTAATCCCCATCCCCTCCCCTTCCCCGCATCCTTTGGGGACAATCACTTTACTTTGTTAAATGTTAGGTTTAAAACTAAAGATTTGCTAGGAACAATCACTTCAGGCATGTTGTGGCTTGGCTGTTGCATGTGAGAGTAGCCACACAACCAACGTAAGCTAAGATTTTGTCTTATTCATTTTATTAACTTGGGGACAAAGGTGGTTGCTCTCAGATTCATTTAATCGATCACTAGTCCCTAGCAGATCCCTAATTCCCAATCCCACTTGCCAAAAAGTACTGTACGTGCCACACCATAGGAAGATCCAAACCGTCCATTTGATGGGCACACCATACTACCATAGGCATAGGATGATCCAAACCTTCCACTTGATGGGCACATTGTAGGATAATCCAAACTGTTCATTTGATGGGCCACAACGTAAATAGGTTGTGGCCCAAAAATCATTTCCATAGGATAATCCCAACCCTTTGATCTATAGAGGAATTGCATATTATGGTACCTTCTATAGATCGGAGGGTTGCAATCATCCTATGGAAATGATTTTTGGGCCGCAATCTATTTACGTTGTGGCCCATCAAATGGACGGTTTGGATGATCTATGGTGTGGCCTGCAAAGTACTTTTAAATTGTAGCCTATCAAATGGACGGTTTGCATCCTATGACGTAGCACATACATTACTTTTTGAAAAATAATGGACTATACGAACGCACACCATATAAAATCTCATCACTCCTCAGAGAGATGTTGCCTTTATTTGGGGGAGGGAGATTTTCAAAGAACTTAATGTTGCCTTACAGTGATGGTTCGAGAGAGAGATTTTAGGGATTTCTAAGGGTAATATACTAATATAATGAGGGACAATGCCCAATGGATTATGGGTAAAAGAAAACATAAAAAGCTATGTTAGGGACAAAACTGTACTAATAAAAATTATGAAAATTTTGGGAGAATTTTGTAGATATGTTTTGATCCAAGGGGTTTCTAGTAGTTTTCCCAAAAAAAAAAAAAACACTTAAAAAAATACAAGAAAAAAATGGCATTAATGCGGGGCGGGGCGGGGCCAACTCCATCCCCTTCTCTTCCTCTTCCCCGCACCCGGGGCGGGGCGGGGCCAACTCCATCCCCTTCTCTTCCTCTTCCCCGCACCGGGGAATTTTTTAAATCCCCTTCCCCTTCCCCTTCCCCACTCAAATCGGGGAATCCTCTCCCCAAGCGGGGCGGATCCCCGCTTTTCTGGGTGAAATTGCCAGCCATGCACACCCCCTTATAAGTTATAATGTGATTTGACATAAAGTTGCCCACTTTTCACATCAAATCAGGTTATAGGGGGGGGGGGGGGCGGGTTTGAAAATATCATCTCCCCTTTTTAGAAAAAATAAAATGTTACCAAATTTCGGTTTGAAATTTCGAACCGAAGTACCAAATTTAGGATTTCGGTGGGGTCAGAAATTAGATGTCCTTGTCTCTGCCTATAGATGTCCTTGTCTCTTCCTGGATGCGGAACTCACACCAATTTTTTATCTACTATATTTAGCTGGGGTTGTTTGGATCTAGGGTACGACTAAAAAGCAACCATGAAAAAAATATTACATGATCCAGTAGACGTTGATGAAAATTTCATAGAAAATAAGGAAATATTTTGTTCCGGAAAACTCAACTCAACACAACAAAGCCTTTGTCCTAAATTAGTTGGGGTCGGCTAAATGAATCCTTTAGAAAATTTTCAAGAAGAAGGATTTCGTTCTGGAAAAATATCTAGAAAATAAGGTCATGTTCTTTAACCCTTCCAGGCAGTCTTTTTCGTTGTGGAGAATAAGAAAACGAGAATAGTGTTGGGCAAATTGGACCCGTTATGACTGTTTGTGTAATTTTTTAATTTCTTCTGCCCGTTAAGCTTGAGTCTAAAAAACGGAGAATGAGAAGCCTTGAACCCGTCCTAAGCTAGCCAAATGTTGAAAAATGAGTTTTCCAGGAAAAGTTATACACTAGATCCAAACATAAACGAAAAGTAGACATGCATGTGCTTGTGCCTCTGTATGAAATAAACAACCACACACACTTGGTGGGCCATAGCTATACTACCCATTACCTTCAATATTCAACCTGCCTGATTGAGCAAAATGCCTCTTTATGTCTCCATCAAGAGCAACTTTCCATTTACTCCTTAGAATAAAGAGAGAAGGGCAAATAATGAATTGAAAGAAGCTCACCCTTTCTTTTTTACTCTTCTTTCATAACCAAACTTTCAAGCAACACACTCCATGACTAAGAATCTGGTAAATGGAGCATAACTATAAAATCAAGTTAAAAAAGACATTAGTGAAGAAACTATTTGGAGGCAGGTACTCATTTATCTTAACTGACCTTTTGCTTCTTCATTGCTAATGATTCCCTAAGCTTTTTCCCCCCTTCTAATCTATTAAATCAACTTTACAATTTTCTTTTCTATGGTGGGCCCAAATGAAACATAAGAGGTTGGTGCCATGGAATTTGAATACTGGGCCATTAAATGAAATAGTGCAACAAAAAAATCATGCAGACCAGCCCACGTGGGAAGCACAAGGAGGGAGAGAGTTATACGGTATTGTACTTGAACAACTGTAAGTTGTTAATTTGAATGGATTGTCTATATGGTGGGTCCTCGTTGGGGATGTGCCACAGGCTTTAAATTGCATTGCTCGAACAGTTCTTGCTGTCTTGTCACTCGACTTTGGTCCGATGAATGTGGACTTTTGTGCCCATTTTTTGGCTTTTGATTGTCTATTTGCAAGCCACCATTAGGGCGATTTTGTTTTTTGATCGGTAAGCTGGGGTTAGGCAGGACCCCTGTCAAAATTCATTGATAAGAAGAAGAATTACAACTAGGGGGCTTAAAAAGCTAGAAAAAAAAAGGGGAACATGCTCCTAAAAAGAGAAGACTCCAATAGAATACCATCATGCAGAGATAAGCAAGAGAAGAAGAGCCCAAAGCACACAACATCTAATAAGAGAAGGGATGAAACGCATAATTATAATCTGATATACAAGGAGCCTTCTCGGTTATATTTAAGGCAAGATAACAAGCTCTGGGGGCAGAGTTGGGCGAAATTGGATTGTCTTCTTTGTATAATTTATTCTTTTCAGTCCATGGTTTTCATTTTTGTTTTGGAAGGTATTTTTGAGCTATAGGATTGTGACGGTTCTTGATAGAAATCATTGGATAAAGTGTTCTTGGGATTAGCCCTGCTTGGACAATTTTATCTTGAAATTATCTTATGAGAAACTACCAGTTACTCCAAAAGCTTAAGTTGTTGGAGAACGCGTTGTTTAATTTTTTAATACTTTAACACTCCCCCTCAAGTGTAGCCCCTCTTTCTAGGGTTGGTCTACGTGTGTCACATTTGACCACTCTTTTGGGTCTGGCCATTGCATGTGGATTTTCTATCAAGGAGGTTTGGACTTAGGACCTTTGGCTCTGGTATCATGTGAAACTATCAGTTACTCCAAAAGCTTAAGCTGTTGGAGAAGGCGTTATTTTATGTTTTATACTTTAACATCTTGTGTTACGGTCTTGAATGGGGGCCTGCTATGGGACATGTTGGCCTAACCTAGAGTATTACATCAGCTCTGGAGCTTTTGGCATATTAGGTACCTAACCTTTCATATTAGAGCAGCCATCACGTCCCATGTTCAAGTCATGAAAAGGGACTCCATGAAAAGGGCTACATCGTAAAAAGCCGAAATCAAAGCTATCAAAGTGAAGTTGTCACAGAATGGGCTACCGAGGGCGGCGAATGTAGAAGCGTGATGGAATGTTGTAGTCCTGAGTGTGGGCCTGCCTAGGTATGGGGCTAGGTGAGACCTAACTTGGTATGAGATAGGTTTAAAGGGCCTAGCCTAGTGTTCCATCAGGTCTAGAGCTTTTTGTGTATTGGTTAGGTACCTAATACCTAACATCTTGTTAAGATTATGTTGGATATTTTGAAAATATTTTATTTTTTACAATAAAAAATTAGTTCTTTCAAATGGACACTTTTTTTTAGGGGTGAAATGATATTTACAGTTTGAAAGAAACTTACTGTGAAAAGGCATTTTGATTATTCAAAAGAGTTATTTTTAATTGAAAGGGTGCCTTAACTTCTTTGTATAAAAAAGGCTTAAGAGTCTCATTTTAAAAAAGATTCTCCTCTTTCACTTCTTTTCTGTTTTTCTCCAAGTAAGGGTTTATTAGTGGCCTTGAACTTGGGGTGCAGCCCTTGTTCTTGACTTCACTTGCCTTCCTCCCATTTCCCATTTCTAACCTTCATTCTATTTTCTTTGTGTATCTTACTTTGATTACTTGTGCCTCCACCGTTTGATCATTCACCGAACCAATTCGACCCAACGGGTTAATGTTAAAAGAGCATAGGAAGCCTATCCAAGGATTAAATAAATACTGTACTATCCTCATTTTGTGTGTTTAGCGCACTGATATTAGAGAATCAAGGTATAGCTGGATTCTCAGTGAATTGTTACCGATTTTTCTTTTTCCCTTTTCCTTTTTTTTCTTCTTACAAACAAAATCCCCTTGCCGATAAATGCCCCGTTTGGGACCCATGATTTGGACACTTCATGGTCAATGTACATGCTACATAATTTAGTTGGTTAACCGCACCCACTAATCGAACCCAACTTAATTAGTTATTAAAAATATCTGAAGTGGGTCCAATAAATCTTCACTAAAAAGCTAACCACCTACCCAACAAGGTCTTAAAAATTGGCCTCCTTTGTTTACTAGGAACGTCTATTTTAGTAGTTTTCTAACTTAAAAAAAAGTTCAATAATAGTCATAGAAACACTGCAAGGAGCGTGCCTGAATAAAAAGGAGACCCCATTTGTCATCACCTTCGCTTTTGACCCAAGTATGATAATTGGGGGTAGGGGTGTAAACGAGCCTAGCCGAACTAGGCTCGTTAAGCTCAAAAGCTCGGCTCGGTCAGGCTCACGAGCCTTATCGAGCTCGGATTATATTAAATTCACACCCCTCATCTTCCCTGGACAGCCCAATCTAGTGTAATTTGACTACTCTTTTTACACTACGGGGGGTGGTCCAAGTAACAAATGGGGATCCAAAAAAGAAGTGGCATATTTTGCCCCCCCCTTTCACTCCTGGACAACCCTTTTAGTGTATATATTAATATATATATATATATATATATATATATATATATATATATAGAGAGAGAGAGAGAGAGAGAGAGAGAGAAGAGAAGGTACTCCCTGGAGTAGATAACTTATCTACTCCCTACCTTAAAATAACAGTTGGGGCCACATTGTTTGGGTGATCCAAAGCATTCATTTGATGGGCCTTCATATAGATAGGGTGTGCCCAAAAAATCAGCTCGATAGAATCATCCTAACCCTATGAACTGTGGAGGAAAAAATAGACGTGTATAAGCCTGCACAAATCTGTCTATTTTTTGCCTCCACAGTTCATAGGGTTAGGATGATCCTATCGAGCTGAATTTTTGGGCACACCCTATCTATGTGAGGGCCCATCAAATGAATGCTTTGGATCACCCAAACAATGTGGCCCCAACTGTTATTTTAAGGTAGGGAGTAGATAAGTTATCTACTCCAAGGAGTACCTTCTCTTTCCTCATATATATATATATATATATATATATATATATATATATATATATATATAGAGAGAGAGAGAGAGAGAGAGATATTTAAATATATTAAATTCTTAACGAGCTGAGCCGAGCCGAGCCTAGCCTAACTCGGGCTCGGCTCATTGAGCTTAACGAGCCTGGCTCGAGCGAGCTTCCGAGCCTGAGCCAAAATTGACACCCTTAATTGGGGGTAGTGATTAAAAAAACCACATATCCCTGAAAATTACTAAAAGTTCCAAAATTACTCTTCATTTGAATTTGCCCATTCGAAAAAAGGAGTGGAAATTCCATTTCTCTAATTCAGAAACTAGGTCGGAAAAGTACCCCAAATGGAGGGCACTAATGACTAATATACAAACATCTACACTTTTGTATTTAAATATGTACTAGGACCTAGAATACTCCAATGGACGGTTCGATTTGAAATGGATTGTGATCCAGACTTAGAAACTAGATCCGAAAAGTACTAAAAAACAGGATCCGATTGATAAGGAAAAAGTACTGATAGACTAATCAAGGAAATTTGGAATCGCACCTAAAGAGTAAAGAACATTGGTCCTCCTTTTTAGGATGTTTAAATATATATAAATTCATATCTTTTCAATAGAAGCTGTTTACCATTTAATTTGTCAGATCAGTGATAATGGGATAATGGGCCACCCCCCAGATCAACGGAGCTGATCCCCATAAAGTCCACATGTATTGTGCTGGCTTCCTAGAAGAACTCTTTTTTTAAAAGAAAAAAAATTTAATTTAATGGAGGTAAATATGACCAAACAGCTTTGTTTAGTCCTATGCAGGTAGGTTTTTGTAATTAATCTGAACAATACATAATTCTTATTATCCGTTTCTAAGGTACTCTAGCAAAAGCTTTGTGAATGAAGTAGGTTTTTAATATTTTCGGTGGTCTAAACCATTCATTTGTTGGAACCGGACGTAGATAGGGTGTGCCCAAAAATTCTTCCCGATAGGATAATCCTAACCCTCTGATTTATAGATGTTTATGGCACAATATAGTAACCTCCATGGATTGGAGGGATAGGATCATCCTATGGGGAAGATTTTCTAGGCACGCCCTAGCTACATGAAGGCCCAACAATTGAATGGTTTAGATAACCCAAAAAATGTGGCCCAATCAAATTTCCACAACTTCCATAGAGCCCCAATTTTCATTTTTTAAAATTTTTTAAAATTTTGTGTATGTGAGTGTGTGCCGGCCTGTTGGACTACTTTTAAAATGAAATGAAGACACAGTAAAAATTTTCAGTCTCATAAATGCAGATTTCATTGGGCAACTCTTCTTAAATTTTCTATTAATATGAGGCCTTCCTTTAATCCTTTCTATGTTTTGCACCCCACGTGAGGAGCACACGAGGTGGTCCGATACTTCTCCATAAATACATGCTGCATGCCACAAAGGAAATCACATGAATGAATCACAGTCCAAAGTCCAAACCAAACGCCATTTATTTTATTCATCAGAGGTAAATTTACAAAGGTAAAAGATTACATTTTCAAAAGTGGATCCAAAATGGTAGACATCTAATTCTTAGAATCTTATAACAAAAAAGGAAAAAAATACTAATTTACAAGAAAGCCCCATGGGAACGATTTTCTTATATTTTATTGATCATATTTAATTGCTTATCCAGGACCACCCCATTTTTTTGGCAAATTAATCTTTAGGCCCTATCTGGAGGGAAATGATACAATATGGTTAATTTAGAGGGATATTATCATCAATTGAGGGTACCTCTACGTAAAAATTGAGTAAGGTTAGTTCTAGTTATCGTTTTTTCAGGTGAAAAAAGTAGGAAATTTTAGAAATATTTTTCCTTTCCAAACTTTTTCAAAAATTTCCTGCAATTCAAACAGGGCCTCACTGATTTTTATTTCTCCTACTAGTTGTTACTAGTGTCATTGGTGTATAAGATCTGGTCTGTTCATCTAGCGGGCGATGGATCGTAACCCTAGAAATCACTGATCATAATTGTCTAATCTATAGCTCTCATGTGGATGGCTACGAACACTCCCTCAACAATAGAAGTTTAGGGAGTGTTTGGATCTAGGAAAAGATTATTGGAAAAAAAAAAGTTTTCAATGGAAAATAATATTAGATGGAAAAAATCCAGGGTCTCATAGGATTGCAATTTTCCTAAAAAACGAGGGAAATCTTTTATTTTCAAAAGAAATCACAGAAAAAAAGTTAAGCAAGTGCTGAAAAATTCATTTGCCATGAAAAAAAAATATTTCATGCATCTAAACAGCCTTGGGAAACCAGCAAAATTTTGGACTTCTTCTATATTCATGGGAAATGATATTGACATGGGCGCTCCTACCTTGATTAAACACTTTTTTAACTGTTGCCTCCATGTGCAAAATTGAATGACATTTTTGAAACGAAAGGAAAGATAATCTCACTTTTATGTATAATTGTGGTACTCTAATATTTAATATTGTGACTAGCTGCATTTTATATAAGGTATTGATTATCATATAGGTGTTGTCCATAGTCACTACCCTTACCCTTAGCCACATGGCACGGTCTTCGTCCAACTATTTATCCTTGTTCTACCTGTATTTTTATGTATTAATTTTTCTATGGGATTTTCTATCGTCCATCGCAAAAGGTATTTCGTAGATGGTCTATCGTATGCTAGATCAGCCACCTCTTGAATGATGACAAAATCTGCTGAAAAGTGAGCCACTGGTCTGACATGCGAGAGATCACCTGCAAAATGCCTTTTGCGATGGACGCTAGCAAATCCCTTTTTATACTTGTCTTGGTAAAAAGAAAATCCAACGACCTGCTAATGTAACTGCCATGCATTAGTCTGGTGTTGTTGTGTTGCTCATCTGTCATTAGTGCTACTACCACTGCCATGCTTGAGTACATGGCAGTTGCGACCAACACAATAAATTCCACTGAAGTGATAAAGAACGTTTCTTTCTATGTACGTACCCAGTAATTACATACAATATGTACTTTGAGGGAGGTTCCGTTTCTCTCGACATAAAACGAATTTTTGCTCAATTTTTCTTATAGGCTCCGTTTCTTTCGAGGATGTAAAATTTGTTTTATATTCTTTTCTACAACATAAAACAAATTTTACGTCCAGTTTTATGTTGAAAGAAACAGAGCCATATAGCGTAAAATTTGTTTCTTTACGCTCATTTTACATCTAAAGAAACTCTCTTATAATTGGGTTTTTATATTAAGTAGAAGAAATTATATGAAGTAGTAGAAATAAGAGTATAAATTATCAACGTAGGAACAATGTTGGTTCCTAGTTAAACCATACGATAAGAGAGATTATAAATTTATGGGGCATTAATTATTACAGCCCCAGATGTATTTATTAAATATTTTTAGTAAAACACCTCCCGGAGGGAAATTCTTTATGTAAATAAAGACAAAAGTGAACCATCTGTCCATTTTCACAGTTATTTTGGCATTTGTGGGGATTCGAGCACACTCTTCATTGTTTTCTTGCGTGTGTGAAAGTTAATGGATCTCATTTCTACGTACAATACGGATAGCGGTTTTGCTAGCAGCTCTCATATGTTTATAAGAAAAAAGTAAAGTCCACATAGATGGGTCTCAAGTGAACTGTGAGAGTATCAGTAGAGGAGAATTGATATCCATACTCTCATTTTAATTATGGCACCTCTATCATTAATTTATACATTTATAATTAGTTTTTTTGAGTTTGTTAAAATTTCCAAATTGCTCTCAAGAACCAATCAGATTTGTGGTTAATAAGGGAGCACCAATATCATTTACATGATCAAAATAAAGATAGCAAATTCAATTTTGCCTATTTTTAACTTGGAATTTTTCCATGGAAAACGAGTTTCGATGCAGGGAAAATTTATCCTGGAAATATTATTTGCACTTAAAATGAGTTTTCTAACGTTTGGTTAATTCAATTCTTTTGGAAAATATTTTCAAAACTTGAAAAATTTCCCTGTTTTCTAAGGAAATTTCAACCCTACCTGATTGTTTTAATCCAAGTAACCAAAATTTTAAAAATTAAAATATTTTCCTATTTTTCTAGGAAAGTTGCAACCTTCCTCTTAGAACCTGAAATTATTTTCCTTACATCCAGACAGCCCACACTAATGTGAAAAATTAAAATTCTTCGCATAAAGAACCACACCCCTTTTACCTTGCGATATAGAAATAATTACTGGGCTCTCTCACTAATCTAAATCATGTCAGTAGACACATATTTTATTTCTACTAACGGAAAGATTAGGGGCTACAGATGCCTTTAACTTTTAGCCTAAGAAATCAATTAAAATCCCATCAAATCCCAACAGATGAAAAGATGGATCTTCTCATGATCATGATATTAGTCATCTTTTGAGAATTCAAAGTCTCTTCTGATTGCTTTATTTCTATTTTCTTTTTGTCATTTTGTGATTGAAGGGTCTTATCTCAACCAACAGCTACTATTTACTTTCTTTCGGTTGAATTGCATGTGCTTTTGTTCCTATAGTTGAACTTGATAGCGAGAAAGTCCACACAGTAGCTTGGGCCCGTTACGTATTGAGGAGATGTCTTTTTGTTCTTTGAAGTACCTATTGTGCTGAGGAAAATAACAGGGAGAAACACAACAGAACTGAATGGAAAATAGGTTTAATTGAGGAAACCGGGCGCACACTAGTGTTTGCTGGAATTCACGATCTGCCTCAACAGAATTCCGTTTTCCTTTAAATAGCATAACATCATTCCAATACATAATAATAGGCTAAAAATTAGGAGAGATAAAATGCACAACTACCCGATAAACATAACCTGCACAACTCGTTTAAACTACCCTGAATAGTCGGACCACTAAGAGATTGAATCTATTTAAAAACTAATTTCCACCACGTTGAGCATAGCATGATTGCATGTAACATCTCCTTCCCCATTAAAATCCGGTCTTGTCCTCAAGACCAAAATTTGAAAATTGCTTCATCTCGGTCAATTTGTTGCCGTCTTCTTCTTCGTAGCTTGCCTCTATTAAAAACAACTTCTTACATCGATGCCCCGGACCAAATTTTTCGTTGCAATTATAGCATAACCCTTGTGCTCGTCTCTCTTGCAATTCAACAGGGGTCATCCGTCGAACTGGAAGTGTAGGACCGTCATTGGTTGTGATGGAGTTCTTCGTGTCTGACGTTGGAATAGTACGCTGTGATAAATCGCGGGCATCGTACAAGCGGGCTAGTCCGATAGCACCAGATAAGGTCATAGGTCTATTAGCCTGAACGTCAGTTCTAATAGAATCCCGCAACCCACTAACAAAACAACTGACCTGACGAGCTTAGGGAAGATGTCCAACCTTCGCAGGTAACTTCTCGAACTGGGTTTGGTAATCCCGTACCAATTCAGTTTGCTCCAACTTGGTGAGCTCTCCAAAGAAATCCAAGAACTGGCTTGGACCGTATCGAGAATGGAGTCCATCCTTGAACTCTTCCCAAGTAACTACCTTCATTTCTTGCTTCAGAAATTGGTACCATAGTTGGGCGTCACCCTCAAGGTGGAAGGGATCCAACGATACTTTTACTGCCTCTGGAGTCCCATGAAATTGGAAGAACTGCTCCGCCCTACATAACCAACTCGTTGGATCTTAACCACCGTTGAAACGCGGAAAGTCCAACTTGACAAACTTGGGTGTGTATGAGTTGGTGGAACTAGTATGTTGAGAGCCACCATTGCCATTAACCCGACCTTCATTGATTCGAATAGGAACGTGAGAAGTCTCCCCCGTCTCCCTAGCAGATTGGATAGAGATTTGCTCCACATGTGCGTTCAATTTTTCAAACATCTCCACCATTCGATTCATCATGTCTTGCTGGCCTTTTGAAAATGACTCCATAGCTTGCTCTAATCGCTCCACACGTTGGTCCATGCCTGAGCTCTGATACCACAATAGTACGTATTGAGGAGATGTCTTTTGGTTCTTTAAAGTACCTATTGTGCTGAGGAAAATAACAGAGAGAAACATAGCAGAAATGAATGGAAAATAGGTTTAATTGAGGAAAACGGGCCTCGTTAACACACTAGTGTTTGCTGGAATTCACGATCTGCCTCAGCAGAATTCTGTTTTCCTCTAAATAGCATAACATCATTCCAATACATAATAACAGGCTAAAAATCAGGAGAGATAAAATGCACAACTACCCGATAAACATAACCTGCACAACTCGTTTAAACTAACCCTAAATAGTCGGACCACTAATGCTGTGTTTGGTTGCCGGGTTTTTTTTGTTCCTGGTGAAGAGTTTTAGAGAATTTCTATTATTCTTGAATTTCTTGGATGCTTTACAATAATCTCAAGGTGTGCTTATATAGAGCACTTACATGATAAACATAGAATGGAATTAAGATAATTATAGAAGGAAATAATCCTAATCAAATCTACCTAATCAAATCTACTTTCCTAATCTCTCTTGCTTGCCTCTTCTAATCCACTTGGCTAATTTATCTAGTTGCTTCATTTAGCCAACTTACCCAATCTACCTCTAAGATGATCCAACGGTGAGATCTTAACCCAATCCAACCGTTGGATCTCACTCACATATTCTAACATGCCCCCTCAAACGTATATGGATTGAAATCGATATACGTTTGACAATAATAATAATAAAAAATCCCAATATAGTAGAATTCCCCAAATTACAAATTTAATCAAAATCAACCGATTTGATGCACACTTCTAGAAGTCGATGACGAAGATCCTCTGATAAAGATTGATGTTGCTGCCAATGATTATTGATGATGGTTGCCAAAGAAGATGCCGCTTGACATTTTGTCACGAAGAGGGCTTAAAAGCCATTAGAACATAGCCTCGATGGGGCTAGAGGATACTCAAGCCTTGGTGGGCGAGTAGATATGGGTCACTATGGACAGATGCCGGAATGGGCAAGAAAGGGCCACAATGGGCAAGACAACATGGGTCGGTTTTAGAATACCGATCCTCATGGGAATTCGAAACTACTCTCGGGCACGCACCTCAAACCGAGGCACCTCAATCGAGTAGAGCACTATTTCAGGCACGCACCCCAAGGGTCCGACGCATATACCTCAATGGACTAAAGCACCTCAACTGAAATAGTTTGGAGAATGAAGAATTAGAAGAAAAAAAAGAGGTAAAAAAAAAAGGAATGGCAACTAAGCGGCTTAAGGAAACAATTATTGGCAAACATCAAAGTCATATGAAGAAATTGGACTATGTGTAGAAAGAGGGGTGTAAATATCAAAATGAATAAAAAAGGCAAGGTGTGCTATTATCAACACAAGAGGTGGGCTTATTTCAAAGGATAAAACCAGGGATGTAGGTTTAGAATAGATTATCTAATCCAAAGAGAAAATGGAATAGAAAGCAGACGTAGAGATCTAGACAGGATCCTATTTTGATTAAAAACAGAGGAAGGCTGACTTGCAAGATAGTGGGTTAAATAAATGCAAGGGAAATAAGAGAAAAGATTAGGTGTGCATGCATCAAAATAGAAGGTTGCACTTTCAGCCTTTTCTTTCCTCATTAACCAATGGAGATGAAGAGGCCGAAAGTCCAATAGAAGTGGAAGAGCACAGAAAGAGATGGGTGCCAAATGCCCACAAGCTGTTTGTGAGTAGGTCAAAGAGAGATACTGAAACATGGGTTGGATTTGCAGCAGAGGGAATGGATGGTTACCGGGCGGATGGCTAGATCAGCCATCCGTTCTCCGGCTAGATCAGCCATCCGCCGGAGAACGGAAGCACTTGTTAAGGTCAAACCAGAATCGTAGGCTCTGATACCATGAAGAGTTTTAGAGAATTTCTATTATTCTTGAATTTCTTGGATGCTTTACAATAATCTCAAGGTGTGCTTATATAGAGCACTTACATGATAAACATAGAATGGAATTAAGATAATTATAGAAGGAAATAATCCTAATCAAATCTACCTAATCAAATCTACTTTCCTAATCTCTCTTGCTTGCCTCTTCTAATCCACTTGGCTAATTTATCTAGTTGCTTCATTTAGCCAACTTACCCAATCTACCTCTAAGATGATCCAACGGTGAGATCTTAACCCAATCCAACCGTTGGATCTCACACACATATTCTAACACCTGGGAGTTATGTGGGAGAGTAAGTTAAATTTTGGTCCCATCTCATGTTTGGTTGCCTTTTAGCACTAGGTTTATTTTAATCCCACTCTTGTAATGATTACTTGTGGGGTGAATTTTTTAATCCCACTTTTGTAATGATTGCCTTTTCATCCCATCCCAAGATAACCCCAGGAACAAAAATAAACTCAGGAACCAAAAATAAGCTTGAGAAGAATTTTTTTCTACTCAACAGTTCAAGCAACCAAACAAAGGTTTTTTTTTTAACCACCATAATCCGGTCAACCAAACATGGGATTTTTATTTTACCAGGATACTTCTAGGACTTTTTTTTTCCCACCTATCTCCCAGGGTTTTTTTTTTCTCCCACATAACTCCCAGGAACAAAAAAACCCGACAACTAAGAGATTGAATCTATCTAAAAGCTAATTTCCACCACGTTGAGCATAGCATGATTGCACGTAACAGGGGGCCATGGCCCCCCCTCATGCTATATGTGTCTCCGCAGCTGAACACCATGTCCGTTCCCTAAAGTTTAAGATCATGTTTGGATTGGAGGAATTTTTAGGAAAAGTTTGGAAGAGAAAAACTTTTCTAAAATTTCATGCTTTTCCAGTGTTTAATTACGTATGAAAAAGTGACTTGAGGGCAGTTCAAGTTTTATTTTCAGGAATTTTAATTTATAAAGACAATGCCGAAATTTATTTTCCCTCTAAATTATGGAAATCAAAATTTAAATTTTTTTCCTAACATATTTTCCTGCTATCCGAACAGGGCCATTGTCTTACAATCCATAGTATAATTGATCTTCAGGTGGATGCAAATGAGCCATGCTGAGATTATTGAGTTGTGGCTCATTATAATCGTTGTATTAATTGATCTAATCTCATGGCTGAAGTTCAAGACTCTTAATCTATGAGAGAGTCCCGACACATTAATGCCCTGTTCGTTTGAGATTATGATAATCGATGGTGAGCTCCCAAACCGATTATTGGATTCAACTGTTCGGTTTTCTTTCTCGGATGTGAGATTGATAGAGTGATCTGTTGCTTAGAAAAGCTAAGAAGAGGACTACATAGCTCTGGTTAGGCTCGGTTTTTACAACATAAAACAAATTTTACGTCCATTTTTATGTCGAAAGAAACCAACAAGGAAATATTTCCAAGCAGAATAGGCCAGGGAAGCACGTGACATAAGGTTGATCAATCCCACAGCAGAGAAAATTACTAATAGTATTTTAATTTGATAGATTATTATTATTATTTTAATCTGTTCACTTTCACCACGAGGCTAAAGTGAACATTATATTATTAAAATTATTATTAGAGATCTTATATGGTACATATTAGACGCGGTTGTGTCTTCATACCTTAGCTTAGAATGAACGTAACTAATTAAATAAAAAGCTTAAAACGTCTATAATTCTTCTTACTATCTTTGTCTTCGGCATATGTTGCCAAGCCAAACATATCCCTCATTTCCTTTCTTTCAACTGCATTTTAAGTAACTTGTCTTTACTTTTCTTTAGTTAAATATTAAAAAAAATTAGTCATGTTAGAAGGTGAACTATTTTATTATATAGATACCGTCCAAAATAAATGTCGACGATCAATTCTAGGATCCCACATCAGGATATGTATATTGAATCAAGACCGTTGATTTTGTAAAACGTCATGCGGCAACCACGCGCAGCCTTGATCCCATGCCGAACAGAGATCCCATGCGTAAGATAAATAATTGGAAAAAAAAAATCAATGGATTAGCTTTTGATGACGGAATTGCAGGAATTTTTTGAAAAAGTTTGAAAAGGAAATTTTTTTCCTAAAATTTCTTCCTTTTTTTACACAGAAAAACAACAAAGCCTATTCAATTTTTATTTAGATAAACCTTCAATTTATGATCACACCCTCCTAAATTAAGCTTAATCATATCATTCCACACTATGTCGGAAAAAGATTCCTACGGAATTTTTTGTTATGTTAGAAATGTTTTTCTTTCAATTCAAACAGGGAATACGGATACTAGATCAAGAACTTTAGGATCATCCGATCAATATGTTATGAGTTTCATTTTGCCAGACTACTTGTTACGTACCTGACATAAACGGGCCGACAGAGTGTAAGGGTCGGGGTGTTTGGATCCATGGAAAAGAAAATTAAGACAAATAATATTTTCAACGGAAAAAATATTCTATACAAAATAAAATTACCGGATCTAGTAGGTTTGTAGTTTTTTCAGAAACAATCAAAAACTCCAAAAGCTTAAGCTGTTAGAGTTGGCGTTGTTTAATCATTTACACTTCAACACTCCCCCTCCCATGTGACCCATCTTTTGGGTTGGCCTTACACATGAATTTTTAATATTAAGGAGTTGCTGGGTTTTGAACATAGAACCTGCCGTGAGGCATTAGCTCTGGTACCATGTGAAACAACCATTAACTCCAAAAGCTTAAGCAATTAGAGTTGGCGTTATTTAATCATTCATACTTCAAAATTTTTCTTGAAAAAACAAGCAAACGTTTGATTTTGGAAAAAAAATTGATGGAAAATGAGTTTATTATCATTGGTCAATAAGCTTTCTGTGGTCATCTGGTGGGCCATACGACCAATTTGTAATCATTCTAGCTACTGATTATGTCAATCCGTTGAAAATATTCACATCCAACGGTTGCGATCAGTTTGGGAGCAGTTAGATCAATATTTCAATGGGCTTACAATGGGAAATGATAGTTACATCCCACCTTCCACCCTTCTCCATTTCCAAGAAAAAGACAAAAAAAAAAAGGGTAGGACTACAGTCATTTTCGAGAAAAGATAAACAAAAAGGAACATGAATGCTGGAAAGTGGTGGAAGCTAGCAATCTGTTTTTAGTTAGGAAAATGATTTATTCGCTGCTTTTTCTTACTTGGGACAGCCACTTCTGGTGCAAAAGAGTAGTCATGAATACACTAGATGGCGCTGTCCGAGGTAAACAAAAAGGGCTGAATATATCACTTCCCTTTAATTATATTAGAAGTGGGATTTTCAAGGTACTTTGTGACGTACACTAGAAGTGGCTGTCCTAGGGAAAAAACAAGGGGTGAATATATCACTTTTCCCTTTCATTATATTAGAAGTGGGATTTTCAAGGTACTCTGTGACGTACACTAGAAGTGGCTGTCCTAGGGAAAAAACAAGGGGTGAATATATCACTTTTCCCTTTCATTATATTAGAAGTGGGATTTTCAAGGTACTTTGTGACGTGATGGTTACCATGCGAAAAAGCTCATTGATGGATTGGATGTTGTCAAAAATCGTTAAGACTTTCTCATATAATATTAACATTTGAACTTACTTATTGTTAAATTCAAATAAATTAAGGATGTTAAAGAAAGGGAAATGTTATCAGCGATACTGTATTTTGATGAGGGCACTCCTCACTTTATTAAAAGTACATTATGCACCACACCGTAGGATGATCCAAACCGTCTATTAGATGGGGCCACAGCCTAAATAGATTGTGGCTAAAATATCATTTCCATAGGTTGATCCTAACCCTCGGATCTATAGAGGGTAAGGATCAACCCTATAACATTCAGATCTGAGGGTTAGAATCAACCTATGGAAATGACTTAATATCACAATTTTACATAAGAATAAGTTTAATTTAAAATAATCTTATTTGCAACGAAGGGCTTGATACAAAGAGGCTCGTAGATACTCGAGTGGGTTGTCAACTTTCCACTTCGGATCGAACCCACCTATGTCTGAGTCACAATCCATTAGGATCCCTTATCGGCCGGATCCTTTTCATAGTGCCTTTCGAATCCTACATAATCCATTACAATTTGGATAGTCCATTGGAGTGTCCTAGCTCCTACTTATGTTGTGTATAGGCTTTGGGTTTGAAGTGTAACAAAAATACCGCTCATGAATATACACAAATGAATGAAAATATGAAGGGTATTTTTCGGATCTAGGACGCTCCATTGGAATTTGTGACTACGTCCGTATCATTATTCATACAATTTCGAACCCAGAATATGGATCTAATAATTATCCAGCTGCGATGACCAAATCCTGTCCATTAACATTCGGAACCTTTGGATCCGTGGGGCGGTCCGGGTCCGTTTACACCCCTAGTAGACACACTAGCGAACTCCTCATATCTTGTTGGGTTCTGTTTTTCTTGATTTATTTTACGTACTACTAAAATTTTCTGGTTTGAGGGATTAAAACATAAAACAACAGTAAAAAACTATCCAAATTAAAAAAAAATGCGAGCCCATTAATCGGACGGACAAGATTCTCCGATCCCAAAATGTTTCCTTGCTGTTGGACGGTCAAGAGTAGAAGTTGGAGATGGCGTGTTTGACTTGTTAATTAATTTTTCATTTAGTTGATTACGGAAGGTGGAAAGAGGAAGGAAGCAAGGTGAGTCCCGTTAAGACGCAACCACAAAAGGGTTTTCCTCTCCCACAATATCGACCGTGACGATTCTAACGTCTCTGTAAATGTGTCATCAGACTAGAATCTGAGTTACTGACGGAACAAGACGCTCTCCAAACGGTGTTTTAACAGAGCCGGTAGTTATTCATTCGTAGACACAACTGATTCACGGGCACATGGCCCAAAAATAGTATTCAACGAGACAATTGAATAACCCTCCCCTACTACTTTTATAGCTTCAATTATTTCTCCCAGAATATTTCTGTTTCTTAGACTAAACACACGGAGCTACAACTTGAATTTATTTTTTAATCGTATGACACTCTTGCCCCATGATAATTGAATTTTTTTTGTTTGAAATATTGTCAATAATTTTATACGCTGCCGCGTTTAATTACTAGTCTTCAACTAGCGAAGTTTGTACTAGGCACTGATTTTCTAATCGGGACCATCTCAAAATGATCTCACCCATGATCTCACTATCTGGATAATCTTAGCCATGTTGTTTGAAGTTTTTTCAATTAAAAGAAATCACTATCAAAATGGAAGATATTTTTGGATGATGACCAAAATACCCTCTTCGGTGAAATTTTCAAATAAATGCCATCTCAAATAATGCTAATCACCCACACCTAGTTGGGATAAAACACTGACCAATATTGTGATCATGGTTTTAAATTTCGGCCGAATCAAGTCCGAAATTGAAACATACCGAAATTCCCAAAATTTCTGGGAATTTCAGATGAAATTTTGAAAAAAAATTGTCCTTTTTTATTTCTTTTATAGAATTTCGGCTGAAATTCTGGGACTTTCTATCGAATTTTGGCCATACTTTCAGTTTTGGCTAGGACCGAAATTCTACCGAAATCGAAATTTAAAACCATGATCGTGATAAAGGTTGACCAAGGCCTCTCCGACTGGCCATTACAACATCCGAGTTCTGATGAGATACAGTGCATTTTTTATAGTACGATTGCACCATGCTAGAAACTACATTTATGATTTAACCAAAAGCTAAGGATATTTTGGTCATTTTTGTGGACGCGTGATTCATCCCAAACTATTAACCCCTAACCCCTCATCTACTGTCTTTTTGCTCACGTGTAGCAAAATTACGACGGTGTTTTTTTTTTTTTATTTAGGTAAAACGAATTTCTGTTTTGGTAGCAGCTATCTAAATTAAATAAGTGAAGAAGGATTTCTTGGTTGAATCACAGAGATAGAGTCGTCAATGTCTTTTGCACGTTGGGAGGTTTCAACTATCTACCGACATGGGGTTTCTTCTAAACCGTGATTAAAGGTTCATGAATTATTCGATCGATGTACAATTTATTCGATATCTGGGACACGTGGAACCCATCAGCCCCAATCATCACCTGGGGAAAACTACCAAATTTGGCAGTTCTTGGATTCCCCTTCTTTTTCTCCTTTTTTATATTTTTGTAGATCCAATTGAATTAGCGTGTAATTTAATTCCTCTGTATTTACGCTCCCAAATTAATTTGGAACTTAGAAAATTGAATATTTTACTCTTTACCTGGAAAATATTTATAGAAGAATACTCTACGCTGATGAGAGCTGTCTCCGTTGTTAAAAAAATAAATAAATAGTATTATTGAGTTCCAGTGTGACTTACGACGTAACGGCCGATATTTAGAAGCAAAGTGTGTCGATGAATCAACGTGGTAGAGAGAAGTAGGTGAGTTCGGATAAGGATTTCCCAAGCTCTGGAATTTTTCTTCTCTTATTCCTAGTCAATGAAATTAATTTTCTTTTCTTCGTCCAATGCTAGAGAGCGTAGTTCTTGTGAAATGCATGAGAGAAACGTCGGAAATATGGAAAAATGGTTTTAAGGGTAACTTTCCGTGCTGGTGTTTGCTAGTTAATACTTACTAGCATGGTTTCAAATTTCGGTTTCGGTCCTCAAAATTCGAAATTTTTGTCAACGAAATCTATTAAATTAATATCTTATCTCATACCAGCCAACATTTAGGGAAAATAATAAAAAAAGTCGAGATTTTTGGGTGAAAATCCTTAAGTTTCGGACAAAATTTTGAGGAAAACGAAATTTCGACTAAAATTTTGTAACGTTTGAGTATACCCGATTTTGGTTTTGGTCTCGACAGGAAGACCTGACGGCCGAAATTTAAAACCATGCTTAATAGACACGCGGTGATTTTATATTGACGAGAAAATCACGAAATCGGCAATTGTTCGTTGAATTATTGTTGTTTGTTTGAACAAGCACACCGTTACAATTTCGCAATATGTTGAGACGTATCAACTTGTCATATGAAGGTGGCTATGAAAACGGCGAGAAATTGCGAATATGAATTTATAAAAATAACCTTATATAATCCTCATGTCACCAGTTTGACATTGGGTGTTTGGTACGCGGATAAGCGTCGCTCTCGAATCTCGTTCACATTCTGATACGAGTGAAGATTAGCGGAATAAGTGGTATCCGCAAACAGGCGAGGAATTTGGGAGTGAGTTCTATTCCAACTTTATCTCCTTATATCAAATAACACCTACGCCAACCGAAGGGCTATTTTTGTCAGATGCATTTGTTAGACAATTTTAAAATTATTTTTGGCTTTTGTGGGGATTAGTGCCCCTTCTTTGTCTTCTTGCGCACGTGTCCCGAGAGCGGCTCTCGTCTGTTTGTTTTTCGAGACGGTAGTCCCGTTTTGCTTGCGTTAACGGTCGACCACCTTTTTCGAGAAATACCGGTCATCTTCATGTGGAGAAGCGGAGAAGGCAATTAACCCACCCCTATTGTTGCGGAAAAGAATGAGTTGTTTAAGAGGCCTAGGTGGGAAGACTTTTGAGGAGAGGGCCCCATATTTTTAAGTCAATTACTAATTAAAAATCACTTTTATACATTTGGGATTTGTTAGATGGAAAATTAGAAAAATGTCATTGCCACGTTGACTGAAACCTTAATGTAAAAGGCCCGTTAAGGTGTGGGACCTACTGACAACATCTTATTTGGGGACGGGGGTGGGACTTGGGAGGCGGAGGTTCGACTCGCTAGGCATGCTCATGACCGACACGTCACCGGTTTAAGCCGGGAAAAAGCTTCTTAGTGGTTTGGCCGGTGGGCCCCACGTGTTTGAGGAGTATATAAACGGAGGGAGGAGAAGAACTGAGAAGTATCCATCTGTATGTGTCTTTTTGAAGCTTAAAAAACGAAAACAATGGAGAGTTCTTTGTTTTTTCTCCTTCTTCCGTCCTGTTTTTAATTTTTTAGGGTTTCAAGGCTATTTTGCTTCGTTTTTTTCCCCTTTTTACCTGCGAAAATGGTAGGCGATAAGGCAATCAGTCTTGAGGGGATTAAAAATGAGACCGTTGATCTGGTAAGCTATTGAAAGAGTTATTATTTTTCTGATATTATTTTCTCTTTTTTTTTGGAATTTTTGATAGTTAGATGTTTTTGCAACGTGTTTTAGAAGTTGGAAGATCTTGTTGTTTTAGATGAAGTTCTGCATTTACCTGGTTGTTTTGCTTTTTATTGTTGATTTTAGCGATCCTAGAAGGAATAGCATTTATGGATAGATTTTATCCTTGCTTAGCGATCTGGAATGAGAATTAGGGATCTGTAAGGGATTTTTTGATTTAATGTTTGATTTTGCTATATTTTTTTTGATATGTTATTGTAGAACGAAAAGTTTTTTTTTTTCTTGGCTTTTCCACGATCTGAACTGTGAGAAATGTGTATTTTCTGTTTGGAATTCAAAATATCTATGAACTTCAAGCTTTGCGTCTACCTCATCGGATTTTTCTTTTGAGATGAAGCAAGCTTTGTTTGATGTTGGAGTGATGTCGTTGTCTTCTTTGATTTCTCTCTCTGTGTTTTTTTCCCCTAGTAGGAGTTAAAAAAACTATTTTTCCTTTAGTATTGATGTGATTTGTAGCCTGATAAAGATCTGCTCTTTCCTTTTTGCCCTTTTTTCCCTCCTTTTTTCGTCTGTTCTTGAAGATTAATGGCGGAAAGATCTTTTTCCTACAGTCAGAGTTTGATTTTCTCCTTCGATTTCGCTCAAATCGTGCAGAAACCGAATCTCTCTCTCTCTCTCTCTCTCTCTCTCTCTCCATTTGCTAAAATCTGGAGACATTGTACCTCTTCTAGATCGCGGTCCTTAGCTTTTTAATAAAGGCGCTTTACTGCTTCCCATTATGCTCTCCGAGGTGGGATTTCTCATACAGAGTAAGTGGCGAGGAAGTTCAGCGAGCATATAAGTTTTTATTTAATGGTGTAAGGGAAGTGATATTTTCACCCCCTTTTCGTCTTGGGCCACACCCCTTCTAGTGTGAAAAGAATAGTCCTACTCCTATCATTGAAGTTTGCATTTTCATCGCATGGTTCCGTCTCCCCTCAAAGTCACCACCTTTTTTTGGCCTTCCTCTGTTTGCTGTTTTGGGATTTTAGGTACTTCCATCGTACTTTACCTCTTTTCCGTCCCTCCTCTCTTTAAGCCAAGAAATTATACATCTTTTTAAAAATATTTTCCACCCCAGTTTCTCACCGTTATGTGGATGTGTGGTGGCGACTGGCAAGAGGGTTGAATACTTTGAATTGGGTTAGGTTGGTTTTTATGGAGTAGTTGAAGGTTTCATTTTTTCAACGCTGGATCTGACTAGAAAATGGGTAAAAATGGCCGCTCCGTAATATCGACAAAAAAGTACCCGGTTTCCAAGGCACTCCCTATGAAAATGACCACCATGCTCTTGACACCCTAGTTTGTCTTCATGCTCTGAGTTGAAGGTTTTGTGGGCCTTTTCTGAAAACGGCCAAAATCCCGTTTCTTTTTGTTAATGGTTGAGTACGGTCGAGGTACTGAAACTCTGCTTTTGGTGTATTCAGGAACGGATTCCGGTCGAGGAAGTGTTCGAACAGCTCAAATGTACAAAAGAAGGTCTCTCTTCAGAGGAAGGAGCCAATCGGCTTCAGATCTTTGGACCCAACAAACTAGAAGAGAAAAAAGTTCGCTTCCACAACTGATTCTTCTTTACTCCTCTCTCTCTCTCTCTCTCTCTCTCTCTCTCTTTTTAAGGTTTCTAAATCTACCTACAAATGAAAATTACAGGAGAGCAAGATCTTAAAGTTTTTGGGTTTTATGTGGAACCCCCTCTCATGGGTCATGGAAATGGCCGCTTTGATGGCCATTGGCTTAGCAAACGGAAGTGGTCAACCTCCTGATTGGCAGGATTTTGTGGGGATCGTTGTGCTGCTGGTAATCAACTCCACCATCAGTTTTATCGAAGAAAATAATGCCGGCAATGCAGCAGCAGCTCTTATGGCTGGTCTTGCTCCAAAAACTAAGGTAAAAAGAGGTTTAGAAATTGGGATTTCAAAATTAGGTTATACCCTTTTCCTGATCATGCTATTTAAGATCCAAATGGTTTTATTCTGTTAACATAGACCATACATTTTTTGTATTTTTATCTAGGTTCTTAGAGATGGTCGATGGACAGAGCAGGACGCAGCTATACTCGTTCCCGGTGACATTGTAAGCATCAAATTGGGAGATATTGTCCCTGCGGATGCTCGTCTCCTCGAAGGCGATCCTTTAAAAATTGATCAATCTGCCTTGACTGGTGAATCCCTCCCTGTCACAAAGAACCCTGGAGATGAGGTGTTTTCTGGTTCCACTTGCAAGCAGGGTGAAATTGAAGCTGTTGTCATAGCCACTGGTGTTCACACCTTCTTTGGAAAGGCAGCCCATTTGGTTGACAGTACTAATCAGGTGGGGCATTTCCAGAAGGTTCTCACTGCAATTGGAAACTTCTGTATCTGCTCTATTGCAATTGGAATGGCTGTTGAGGTCATAGTCATGTACCCAATTCAGCACCGCAAGTATAGGGATGGGATTAACAATCTCCTTGTCCTCTTGATCGGAGGCATACCAATTGCCATGCCTACTGTTTTGTCTGTGACTATGGCTATTGGATCCCACAGGCTCTCTGAACAGGGAGCTATCACCAAGAGAATGACAGCAATTGAGGAGTTGGCTGGAATGGATGTGCTCTGTAGCGATAAAACTGGGACTCTAACCCTCAACAAGCTGAGTATTGATACCAACCTTATTGAAGTGTTTGCCAAAGGTGTGGACAGAGAGCATGTTATCTTGCTTGCTGCAAGAGCATCGAGGACCGAAAATCAGGATGCAATTGATGCTTGCATGGTTGGGATGCTTGCAGATCCAAAAGAGGTATATCACAATTCTTATCTCCTGTTCTTCAATTACTTCCTTGCTTGAAAGCTAAAATTAACTAAAAAAAAGGTATACCATATTATAATGAGGATATAAAGCTTGTAAGACTAGCATGAATAGATAACTAGTAGGAACTAACAGTATCTCTCACAGAAACTAGAAGACTTCAGGGGAGTTCCCAAATAGATGAACTACCCAAATCCATTTGTAAACTTACTACAAATTCTTCTCCTCTGCTTCCTTTATAGGGTTGCGCCTGAGTCACCTGATCCTGGGACAGTAGAGATCTTG
This sequence comes from Tasmannia lanceolata, assembly GCF_043159265.1. Taxonomy (NCBI): domain Eukaryota; kingdom Viridiplantae; phylum Streptophyta; class Magnoliopsida; order Canellales; family Winteraceae; genus Tasmannia; species Tasmannia lanceolata. The sequence continues at coordinate 12,198,598 of NW_027518683.1, forward strand.
CCTATTCCTTATTTTTATTATTTATCATTATTTGCTCTGTATATTAATAAAGAGAAAAGTTCCATGTAAAAGGGGGAGAAGATCTACATTGGGGATGAAATTGAGATGAAATTACAAAAGGGATTGGGACAAGTCAAGCCTTAAGAAAACCTGTATTGAGGATGATCTAACTCGTTATCAAATATAATTCTTCTAAGTAATATGGGATTAAAATATGGAGCCAATCTCTGAAAAGTGGGAGCTTATCAGCTGCTTTGAGAACTTATGGTTTATGTGAGATATGGTACAAATAAGGAGTTGAAGAAGGCCCATAGCTTTGTTCACAGCTTCATGAACTGCCCATGGATGGCTTGCTTGGTTATGGAAGATGTTGACAACCACTTGTTTCTGATTCCATCCATAGACAATACCATTACATGTTAATAGCTATAAAAGCTCCACTAGTTTCAACTTCAACAAGGCATGGAAATTCTGTGAACTGTTGGAAGAAATTCTAGTGTGGTGACCATTAAAAAAAAAACGAATTCCAATTTGGCATGGAAATCAAGTATCAAGGGTCAGAACCTGCGTTACATGGATTGCCTTTAGAAGCAACAGGGACTCTGATGATACACCAAGGATCACTAGAAGCTTCAAACCAAAATTTATTTCTTAAGCTTGTAATGGCTATTTGCATCTATCGAACGAGTTATAAATTATTATTATTATTTTTTTTTCAATTTCAAAGGGAACAATGAATATAATACCCTTAACTCTGTTGATATAATTTTGTCTATCTTGACAGGCAAGAGCTGGTATAAGAGAGGTGCATTTCTTCCCATTTAATCCAGTGGACAAGAGAACTGCCCTCACCTACATAGACGCAGATGGCACCTGGCATCGTGTTAGCAAAGGTGCTCCTGAGCAGGTATATTGTAGTTTAGTTTTTGTTTTCTCTTTATTTTTTTGGGTAGGAATTGTACAGATTTACATCTATATGTGTGGTGGTTCACTTGTTTTACTGGTCTCCAAAAACAGATATTGAACCTTTGCAACTGCAAAGAGGATGTTAGGAACAAGGTGCACACTGTGATCGACAAGTTCGCTGAACGTGGGCTTCGATCATTGGCTGTTGGAAGACAGGTTTGTGATTGTAACTCTTGAATATTTCCTTTCTGTTTATGGAACGGAACACCACTCATATCATCATCACTTCTATTATCTCTTGGCAGGAAGTTCCTGAGAAAACAAAGGAGAGTCCAGGGTCACCGTGGAAGTTTGTTGGTCTGTTGCCTCTTTTTGACCCTCCTCGACATGACAGTGCGGAAACCATCCGTAGGGCTCTCCATCTTGGTGTGAACGTGAAGATGATTACTGGTAATTTGAATCTTTTTTCTTATCCCTTGAATTACCATTTTGTTCTTTCTTTATGCCCTTCTTTTCATATCATTAGGGGATCAGCTTGCTATTGCTAAGGAGACCGGTCGACGGCTTGGAATGGGAACAAACATGTATCCTTCATCTTCATTGCTTGGCCAAAGCAAGGATGACTCCATCTCCTCCCTTCCTATAGATGAATTGATCGAGAAGGCTGATGGGTTTGCAGGAGTGTTTCCAGGTGGGTTTGATCTATATATATTATATCTCTGACATTCTGAAATTATAGTTTCCTTCTTAGCTTCCATGATTGGAGAACCATCTGGCTTATATGGGATGGCTTTTGTGAAACAGAGCATAAGTATGAAATTGTGAAGAGATTACAGGAGAAGAAGCACATTTGTGGAATGACAGGAGACGGAGTTAATGATGCACCTGCTTTGAAGAAAGCCGATATTGGTATTGCAGTTGATGATGCCACCGATGCCGCCAGAGGTGCTTCTGACATAGTCCTCACAGAACCTGGACTCAGTGTCATCATCAGTGCTGTTCTAACCAGCAGAGCTATTTTCCAAAGAATGAAGAACTACACTGTAAAATTTTATCTATCATGTTATCATTTTTCAAAAGCCTCCGCAATCTTTCTTTAATTTTTGAGCACTGACTGTTCTCCATTTGGTTTGTTTGATATGTAGATATATGCAGTCTCCATTACAATCCGTATTGTTGTAAGTAGCAATAAGAACATCATCTGCTGTCTTGTTTTCTTTATTCTAATTTGGTTGTTGATTATCCTATTTGCCTTTTCTTTGCTCGCAATCCTGTAGCTTGGTTTTATGCTTATTGCTCTCATCTGGAAGTTTGACTTCTCGCCCTTTATGGTCTTGATTATCGCCATTCTAAATGACGGTGAGTTGTTATCATGGAAACTTTGAATTCATATGATGTCCATTGCATCTGTCCATTTCAATGGTTGAGTTAATTTCCATGGAATGGCACTGACTCCAGGAACGATCATGACCATCTCAAAGGATAGAGTGAAGCCATCTCCGATGCCAGACAGTTGGAAACTGAAAGAGATTTTCGCAACTGGCGTAGTCTTAGGAAGTTATTTGGCATTGATGACAGTCATCTTCTTCTGGGTTATGCATGATACAGACTTCTTCTCGGTACTTTTTTCCAAGATAGATTTAACTTTATGCTATATATGCTATTATATAGAAAAAGCACAGATGGTGTTCTTCTATATTTTTATCATACAAGGAGTTCCATTCATTTCTCACTATTATTCTTAAGTTTCTTTGGATTTTTCTAAACACAAACTGACACAATCACTTTGTTTTCTTCTGATGCAGAATAAATTCCATGTTAGATCTTTGAGGGACAGACCTAATGAAATGATGGGTGCCTTATACCTGCAAGTGAGTATTGTGAGCCAGGCCCTTATATTCGTCACCCGATCTCGCAGCTGGTCCTTTGTTGAGCGCCCGGGGTTCCTATTGATGTTTGCCTTCATGATTGCACAGCTGGTAAAGTTCCACTGATTTCCATTCTTGATTTCATTGTGATGTGTCTGAAATACCTCCGTTAGCTCATGTGGTTTTTCAACAAGCTAAAAAAAATAAAGGGCACTTTCATTTTTCTGTGCTGTTAGTCTTCAACAATGTAGCTGCTCCCCATTTTAAAAGGTAGAGAGGAACTTCTCAACTTGTTTCAGCAACTAGTAATATTTGCTTCTTACTCTGGCACCTTTTTCCTTGAGTGAAAACAGATGGATATTTATTAAAATTTAAGTAGGAGTCTAAGTATATCCTCACCCCCTTCATTGTATTTTACATTTTTACTTCAAAAAAAAAGAAGCCTAGCTTACCTAGAAAATGAATTTATTAGAAGTATAGACATTTCAGGGTCAAGGTAAAACCTGAGGCAAATACAGCAGAGTGCATCTTACAACAACATCTTTCGATTTAAAAGTTTATTTTATTTTTGTTTTGAAAGCCTAATACACTACCATCCTTAAGCCAAATGCCATGTTACTAACTACAGCCTGGTTGACTACTTTGAGTTAGAGTGCCAGTGGCTTTTATTTTGTCTTCACATTCCAAATCTTAATGCAGAATAGCCTTCTTCCCTGTTTGAACTAGATTACTATAATTCGGGAGCTCATTTTCCTTAACACGGTCATTGCTGATATTGAACATCTACCACAGACTGATCTCCTTGTCGAGCTCTAGCTTGATCTGCATGAATAGCTATTACATTTAATGAGAGCCCTCTGCTTTAGGTTTTCGGCAGAGTGTAAGAACAATTCAGCTGCTTGGCAGACATAGTCATCGTAATCATTCTAATCAGTCCATTTTTTTCAGGTGGCAACTCTCATAGCCGTTTATGCGAACTGGGGTTTCGCAAATATCAAAGGAATTGGTTGGGGTTGGGCCGGAGTCATCTGGCTCTACAGTCTCGTATTCTATTTCCCACTTGATTGGATCAAATTTGCTGTCCGCTACATTCTAAGTGGAAAGGCTTGGGATACAATGATAGAGAGAAGGGTATTATTTGATTCTCTTCTTTTTAATCATTTCAATTATGTCATTTAAACTTAAAAGAAGCCAGTCTGAATTTCTCTCAACAATGTCTTGTGCGATTGTTGTTAATATTAGGTTGCCTTCACTAGCAAGAAGGACTATGGGAAAGAGGAAAGAGAGGCACAATGGGCTCTTGCTCAGAGGACATTACATGGCCTTCAACCTCCTGAAACTTCTAACCTCTTCGCTGACAAGAGCAGCTACAGGGAGCTCTCAGAGATTGCTGAGCAGGCCAAGAGGCGAGCCGAGGTTGCGAGGTAATGCATCACATCATCCAAATCTTTACTACACTTTAATTAAAACTTCAGAAAAAAAAACCATTTGGTCTGTCCATGTTTTCAAGAAAAAATGGTGGAATCATTTGACTTAGAAGCTTGTGATTATTGCAGGCTTCGTGAGCTGCACACGCTCAAGGGACATGTGGAGTCCGTGGTAAAGCTGAAAGGGCTCGATATCGACACTATCCAGCAACATTATACAGTGTAGTAAACATACAAAGGATGTTTGCAAGAATTGAAGTGTGAGGGGTACAAAAATAGCAAATTAGAAGTGTGAGGGGTACAAAAAGGATGTTTGCAAGAATTGAAGTGTGAGGGGTACAAAAATAGCAAATTAGAAGAGGAAGAAGAAAGCTCTATCTAGTTACAATATTTTCTAGAAGCGCCAATGCTGTAATTTTTATCAGTTACCTTTTCATTTTCAGTCGGGAGGGAGGGAAGGTGGGTAAGGGGACTACCTGGTTTCTTTTGGCATTGTAGGAATCAAATAATTTCAATCCAATCTTTCTTTCCTAGGCTTCCTTCTCACTCTTGAATGCTTACTCATCTAGAATGGCTTAGAAGTAGGTCATTTTTTCCCCTCTGAAGTATCAGTGCAAAAACACAGGTTAAATAGGTGTTTTGGTTGGTTTTGGGTGCCACATCATCTACTATGAGTTTTTACTAGTAGTGTTTGGTTGCATGTTTTGATTCAATCTACTAGGAGACTGTTTGTCTTGTCTCTCCTTGCGCTCATGTGGCATGACTTCTGTCTTCCACCAAATTACTTGAAAGGAGGTTTTTTTTACTAGGAGAGTGTTGGGATTTAATAATGCCACTCTACTCCAGGAAACTACTTCAGTTGACAACCAAACACTACGTACCATTGCTCTACTAGGAGACTTCTTTATTACTATTATAACTGTTGACTGCTTCAGTTCTAATTCACCAGTATTCTCCAAGGCAACTAAGTGCAACCAAAACCTAGGAGTATGTTTGGCAACCATGAAAAAAATATATGGGTTATCTGTTTACCCAAGGTGAGAAAGGGGTAGAAAGGGCCAGTGAGAGGGATTTAGGAGGGTAGAGATTGAAGAGAGCGTGTGATGAGGCTGGAAAACAGAGGAAAATAATTCCCAGTTTAAAGTACCTTTTTATAATCATCCCTGTTTACAGGCACACCATGCTCTGCTCGTCACTCCCCTCAAATTCACTCTCTCCTGGCTCTCTATCCTTCTCTTACACTGGATGACCAGATATTCCATGAAATTTTACCACGGTTGCCAAACATGCCCCATAATACAAACATTGTTTATTTCATAACATGATTGACCTACTCTGTTCTTACTAGTCAGAAGGAGCAAGCAACAGGAAATGAAAAGAAAAATTGAGGAAGTATCTTCCTTCATCCTATGGCTGGAGCACCTTTTTCTGGAACCTTATTTATCCATTTATTTCTGGAGTGCATTTAGGCAATTAACTTCATAGGATCTTGAATGTTAGGCAAGTTAATTCCTGTCTTGAATGCTGCCTCTTCATCCATTCTATGTGCAGTGAATTCGGATTATCTCGGGGGTTGATTTCCAAACCTTAAATCATGGGAATGTAGAAGCTGTGAAGAGTCCCAGAAACCTGAAAAACGACCTAACAGAGAAGAGACCTCTAGGATTAGTGGTCCAAATCAGACGATCATCTTTATCCTGTAACATGTAACACACTTCCAAAGATGAAAGTAGGTTAATAAAGCAATCAGCATCATAGCCTCTAACATTCCTGTTAAAAATAATACCCCAAACTATTCTACCCTCACTCTTTTATAGCACTCAAACACATTGACATTTTTGTTGGCTGCAATCCTCTAGAGACTTGAGAAAGCATGGGATAAAGGACAATCCCCTATCCAAATATCACTCCAAAACCCCACTCTCTTCCCATCCCCCACCCTAAATCTAGTCCCTTGGTTAAAACATTCTAAAAATGCATAAATTGACTTCTATACTCCGAAGCCAAGCCCTCTACATATTCTACCCACTTCCCACCTGTCTCTGTTTTTGTTTTTGTCCTAGGCCAACATGAACCCAACCAGATTTGGAAAAAAACGTGTTACTGGGTCAGGTCAGAGTTGACAGATTTAAAAGGGGTTGGTTTAGGGTTGACCTTCCTCAACCTGAAGCTCGGATTAGGGTTGAGGGAATGCTACCTCGGGTTGGGTTAGGATTGGCCTCAAACTGACCCAACTTGGCTATAGTTGCACCCCTAATTTCAACTAAAAATAACTTGATTAAAGCCATGGAGATTTATGAGTCATCGATTGTGTGGAAGAAAAACTGTTTTCCCCAACAATGTGAGGAATGACGATATCCCTCTAATTAACTTTAATTTCCCAAGTTAGGGGTGAATTTCTTTTGTCTTGTAAAGAAATTCACTTTAATTTCCCATGTAAAGAAACTCACTTTAATTTCCCAAAGCACATGTTAGTAGGCCATGCTTAAATTCAAGGAAATTTCCAAAAGTTTGGAAAGGAACCAAATTTTATATAGAGGGTCCTTCAATTTATTTATGATGATATCCCTCTAATTAACCATAATCATATCATTTCCCTCTAAATGTTGGATGGAAAATTTTTTTCTCCTTAGAAATTTAGAAATATTTTTCTTGCAATAAAAAAAGGACCTTAGGGTCTGTTCCAATGGGGTTAAATAGGAGGGTAAAACAATTGTTTACACCCTTAGAAATTGACCTTATCTTGTAGAAAATGATTAAAGTACACCTCAATTATAATAGAAAATGACCAAGGTATTGATTTTTTGGGTTGGGTTGGGTTGGGTTAGCCTTCACCTGGTTGAGAGTCGGGTCGGGGTCGGGTTGGCTTCAACCCGACTCGAGTTGCACCCCTAACTTCGAGGGTAAACCACTTCGGAGAAAGTATTTCCCTCCCTCCAACGGGGTTTACCTTGAAATGGCTTACCCCCTCAATATTACCCCCACTGTAGACCTTTGGAATCAGGGTTATGCTGCACGTGAAAACATCACATTATGCATGAACATCATTGATGCAAAAAAAACTTTAGGAAAGTGATATATGAGCCCCCTTTTCTTTAATGGGAAACCTCCTCTAGTGTAGTTATGACTACTCTTTTTACACTACAAGGGGGTGGACGGAGGAAGAAAAGCGGACGAATGTATCATTTCCCAAACTCTATGCTTAAGATTTTATGTGCTAAAAATAGAGACACTAAGAATGGCAAGCTTAATTTACGACTTCATTATCCAAATTATCACTGTCAAGATATAATTTTAAAGATCGACCTTGGATCCAATATGGCACATGTGTAATCAAGACCACTTGGTGAATCTCTATGTGATGACCTACATATATGATCCTGATCCCACACCACATTCATACTCCATCTATAAAATCAACGCTGAAAAAAATCTAGGATCTATCCTTTTACCAGTCTCCTCAGCATGCCTTATTTTATCAAGGTTCTAGGATCATCCAATTCTGATGAGACTAACCCCAACGGGCTAGACTTGTCGATTTCCACTAGTTCAATAAGTTTTCGCTTCATGTTCCTAGTACTTATAAAAGTTTGTTTCGTATCTTTTCATGTAAATGTTGGGAAGTAAGACCTTTCTTTTTGTGTGCGAATAAAAAACCATGACAAATCCAAGAGAGAAAGAACAAAAATATCACAATCATTTTTTTTTTCTCTCGAGTTGTTTGCCCGAAAATTTGAGGTTTACGAAAAATATAGAGAGACTACAAAAATAAAAATAAAAATAGAGAGATACAATATTGCCTCACAAATCACTGGTCCAAACACCCCTCCCTCTCCTCAAGTAAATCCAAAAAATGTCTTCCAGTGAGTTGGAGATGTTCCTGTGAGTGGCCGCTGCGATTCCAACTTTCTGATAAAAACCTGGGAGCTGGAGATAGAAGAGACCATAAAAATGACTTTACCCTATAGGAGTAACCCTGCTACAATCTAGTCTTCTTCTTCAGAAGGCTTTAAATCTAGACTAATTTGGCTTCTAAATGGCTTCCAAATGGCTTCCAAAACCTTCTTGACAACACTATTGTGAGAACACACTTTTTTTCTCGCATTTTTCTTTCCTTCCTCATTTCCTTCATTTATATATATATATATATATATATATATATATATATATATACTTCTTCTTCCAACCACAACCCAACTCTCTCCATTCCTTCCTATTCTAATTGGGGTTGCAACTCGGGTGGTGTTGGATCCAGTTGAGGCCAACTTTAGCCGAACCCAAGATAGCATTCCCTCAACCCTAACCCAACTCACCTCTAAATCTGTCAACCCTAACCCAATCCATCTAACCCGAAATCGGGTAGGGTTGATTCGGGTTGGGTTCGGGTTCACCTAGGACCAAACAAAAAATACAAGAAAAAAGCATAACCCTAAAAAAATTGCGATAGAATTATAGAGTGGAGGTTGGGTTCAGGTCCGGTCGAGTTGCCAAGGACTCAACCCTAACCCAACCCGAAATTAAATCGTGTTGGCTTTTCCCAACCCTAACCCAACCCAACCCAACCCAACCCGAGGAAATGCCAACCCAAGAATTTCACTCTCAACTCCATGCTAGAGTAATTTCTAAATCTTCTTAACTTCTTTAAGCTAATCTTGTAAAATTGATAGTTCTTTTCCTTTGTTTTTCCCTTCAAACACTTTTAAAAGAAGGTTGGTAAAGGAAGTTAGTTGTCAGACCTCCTCAGTTGGTAGTCCTAGCCTCCGGCCACCATAAGCATGGCACATTTATGGTGACTGGAACTGGGCATTAAGCCACTACTTAAGTATTGCAATAATCTGATGATATTAACTGTCAGATTCAATGCAATTTGTGAATTTAGAGTCATGCCCCATCTTCAATTGTTCCATATATGTGACTACCCCCAATGAACATCGTGGTGTAGACTGAGACAGACTACTTATTCAGGTAGTTGGAGTTGGAGGGCCACTGGAGAGGGCCTCTTTAAGAAAAGTAACTGCATTGGTTGTGCCTCTTGGCACATTTAGAATAGAACCATATAGTTCCTGCACTTTTTCTATTGTTAGGGAAGTAGGGCTGCAACTCGGGTCGGGCGGGTCGGGTTTTGGAGAACCCAACCCTACACGAGAAATATCTCGGGCTGGGTCGGGTTTTTTTCCGGAAAACCCATGATTCCCAAACCCGGCCCTACCCATGATAAATCTTGGGTCGGATCGGATTTTTTCACATTGACGCTATTTTTTAAGGAAAATTCTTGTTTGGCAAGGCAACTCAACTCATAGAAGCAGAAATTACACTCACATTACACTTGAATCAAACCATGATGTAATTACACTCACATTACACTTGAATCAAACAATGCTGTAATCAAACAATGTTGTAATTACAATCAAACAATGCTGAATCAACTCAACTCATAGAAGCAGAAATTACACTCACATACAATAACAATGGGTGCGTGGGTTTTCACTTTTAACTTTTAACTAACAATAGAAAAAAATGTACATACTATAACTTATGTAACTCGGGTCGGGTCGGGTCGGGTCGGGCCCCTTCAAACCCGGCTTGACCCGAGATTCATGCGAGCTTTTGAATGCTCAACCCGGCTCGACCCAAAACCCATGAAACCTGAACCCAACCCAGGCTATTTTTGGGTCGGGTCGATGCGGGTCGGGTAAAACTCGGCTCGAGTTGCAGCCCTAAGGGAAGGAATCCACTGGGCATTGATCATTTGTTTTTTCATAGTACTATTTGAAACTTGTTAGGGAAGGAAACCACTGGGCATTGATCATTTGTTTTTTCGTAGTACTATTTGAAACTTGTCAATATGTGCTCCTTGCATGTGATGCCATTATCTTATATAAGTACAAAACAAGCATAGCTACTAGGCTCCACATGAAGAAACCCCATGTGCTTCTCCTCACTAAAATCCAAACTCAATCAATGCTCAGAAATCTCAGCCTATGAAACTTGAAAAAATAGTTTGATTACATTAATGAAAGGCCATCACCTCCAACATTTAGGCTGAAATGGTTGGTGTTTCACTTAATATTTTTGTTGGGTGACTTCAAAAATACGTGAAAGATTGAGAAAATAACACAGAGATGGAAATCTTTCCACTCATGAAGTGAATAATTTTACTAGAATGAATTGAGAAATAGCGTATGGGAAGGAAACTGTGGATAATGATAATAAATTTCAACCACATAAAGTACCAGATATCTAATTATGTTGCCAGCTTGTCAGCATGTAAAGCAGTCGGCATTTAAGTGCATATGTTTAACTACATCTTAAACTACATTTCTTCCCTTATTATCACTTTGTTAGCATGTTCAGGGGCTCCATCTATGGTACTTGTCCCATTGGCTTCACACTTCGTTTTCACACTTTGTAGTTATTTGCTTAGTTGTTATTATTATTAGTATTCGAAGAAGAAAACATTAATTCCTCAACTTGAAATTTAACTAAGTATTTAGTCCCCGTTTTAACCAAAGACATGGAAAATTTTTAACTAGACTCCCTTGAAGAAAGGGTCCTTTAGTACAAAGCAATCAAGAATTTAAACCACTCTTAATGGACTAAAATAGGTAACCACTAGAAACATAGAGAAGTTACAGCATCTGAAGTAGCTATGAGCAGCCATGAGAAGTGATTGCACCTCTCTCTCTCGTGTGACAGTGATGTAAGGAGGAAAAGTGAATTGAACTCCCAGTAGCAGCCTCATACCAAATGTGTGGTTTTTTAATGAAAGGTAGCTCGTTCCTAGGGTGATTCATTCAACTGCTCCAGGTTCTTGTGATGGCCCCTAGCATGCTGGGAGTTTTCACGTGGATCGATGACCCGGTGGTACCCAATTATAATTACTTCGCCGCTTGTCCACCTTGTCGTCCACCAAACCTTCTTTGGACTCTTGTGCATGGTTAGTCCATTTCTTAGCCCAAATCATCAACTGATGCAGGTGCATCTCGACAGATCGCAAGATCTTGATCTTGCGATCTGTCGAGATGCACCTGCATCATCAACCTTATCATTAACCCCTCAAATTATTGATTTTGTGGGACTACCTTGTGATACTAGACTAGTTTAAACTGTTCTATGAGCCATAAAGACGCCAATTCAATAATGAGATACAAATAATGTCAAGATCGATGCTACCAATGACATTTTTGTGCAATTGAGGACGTTGATCTCGACCCACATGGTCTTGTTCGCATGCATAACGAACATCCCGTGTGTAAGATAAATGACCACAAACATTTTATCTTTTCTTGGTGGAACCCTAAATGTGGATAGTCGAATCAAGGGCCTAGGATCGTCTGATGGAAGTATTCTCAACAGCATTTGGTCAGACTTGTGGTCACCAACGGATTTAATGAAGAACACATGGCAAAAGTGGAGCCCAAATGTCTGTTAGGAAGGAACCTACAGCTGCTGTCTTTTTAATTAGCAATTTACTCCTACAAGAAATGAGATGGGTTTCTTAGGTTTACTAACCCTATCCCCCCTAAACAAAACTTTGGCTGTCAAAAAACCCATGTAGAGCAAGCCTTAGACAAAGTGATAGGAGTGTTTGAAGTAGAGATGATTTGCACAAGGGAAAGAGAGAGAGAGAGAGAGAGAGAGAGAGAGAGAGAGAGAGAGAGAGAGAGAGAAGTGGGAGGGAGGGAGGGAAACAAGTGGGTGTTTATAATTGTTTGGGAGGAGATGGTTGAAAGGAGAAACTAGTAGGATTTTATTGAGAGAGAGGGGGAAAGAAGGAAAAAAAGGGTACTTGGTTGGAGTCATGTGGTTGCATTTATAGTGGGTTTGGTGTCTTGTTCCCTGGTGCACATGGGAGGGGGGCGATCTTTGGTAGTTGTGGGAAAGCAAATGTGCATGTGCGACCATGTGCACCTCCAACACGTACACACTTGATTTTGCACACAAACCCTTTTGGGGAGAATTCGCTTCCTGCCAAAAGCACCCCTTAAAACCGGGCTCTTGGCTTTTGGCTTTTGCTTCTTTTTTCTCTTTTTTAAAGTTTTGGATGCTTACAAAACTTCCTCTTACTCTTCCTCCAATTATTTTCGTGGGCTGGCCTCCATATATCACGGTATTGGTTGGAAGTCTCGTGACCTTTTTGGGCTTTAATTGTGTTGAGATAAGATGAAGTTTTGGCTCTTCTGCCCTGCAACATTAGTCTTTTGATGTTTTTCTTCCCAACCCTAGCTAGTTAAATGGAGGGCTTTCAGGGTCTGTTCTTGCAAGGATGAACCTCTGACGAATACAAGGTAGAAACAGCAGAGCCTCTCTCTCTCTCTCTCTCTCTCTCTCTCTCTCTCTCTCTCTCTCTATATATATATATATATATATATATATATATATATATACTTCTTCTTTCTTTATATATATATTTTTTCATATTTTGTGACTTTTGCTTTTGTTCCTTCTCCATCCTTTGTTTCTTCTTATTTCTTGCTTTCTATCACCTTTTCTTTCCTTTTCTCCTTTCAGCTTAATTCTTCAGTCTATTTTCTTTGTTTCTTTTTTCTCCTTCTTGCTATTAATTTGATATTATCTTCTTTATTTTTTATTAATTTTCATTCTTATCTTTAGTCTTTCTTCTTCTTCTTCTTCAAAAACTGGTGCGACTACCACTGCCACCATTGTTGGTTTGTTACAACTACAAGTATTATTACTAGTACACCACTCCTACTTACCATTATTTTTAATTTCTTCGCTTTTCTATTTTCTTCTTCTTCTTTAATTCCTTTTTTCTTTTCTTTTTAATTTCCCACTTTTCCTTCTTTTTTTAGTTTCTTATTCATCCTTGTTTGTTTCTTCTATTTCCTTTATTACGCTTCATTTTCTCCTATTGTTCTTTCTTCTTTCTTTATCATTCTTTATTTCTTTGTATTTCATCTTTTTTATTTCTTTTTTCTTTCTTCATCATTCTTTGCTTCTTCCTATTTCTTTCTTCTTTTTTCATCATTCTTTATTTCTTAATCTCTTCATTTCATCTTTTATTTTCTTCTTCTTCCTATTGCCATTCAACATTTTTCTTCTCTAATTGTATCAGCTTTCATTTTCTAGATTTGTCTTCTTCTTCAAGAACTGCCACCATTGTTACTAGTACAATTACTACTAATAAACTGCAACTACATTATCTTCTACATTATCATATCATAACCATCAACATTATTACTCTAGCATCTTCTTCTTTTTCATCTACCATTATTTCTATGTGACAGAACCATCCTCTTTGCTTTGATGGAGAAGGTGCAGACAAGTAAGCAAAAGCGAAAGCGAGTTTACTCATTTGAACCAAATGCTTTAGTACGTGCTTACTTCTCACAACTCTATGTGAATTATCTGTTGCCGGCACTTTTAAAAGTTGGAAACAATAGATCTCTAGGTGCAAATGAAGATGAAGAAATAGAGAAGATTGTGAGGTTTGAAGTGGACATGGCACTGGTACTTTCTGCCAGTGGGTTTAGATGGAGCCATGCCTTAAAACACAAGCTCAAGAGAGACATGGTTGACGTAAAAGCAAGTCATCCAACCTCTTTTAGCCTTTTCAATTATAAGCACCATAACATTTGCAGGATGAGAGAAAAGCTTGAAGAGGTTTCACCATTGCCACCCCTTCCTAGGCCTTTGTTTCATGTGGGCTCTGATAAGAACCCTAACCCTAATTCTAAAAATTCCCAAAAGAAGTCAATGGGTGTTTATAAAGGAAGAACAAGGAAGAGAACTAGGGTTACAGATGAAGATGAGTTCGGGTGTCGTTTAAGGACACTCAAAAGGATTTTGCCTGGAGGGGATGAGATGGGAACTTGTGAATTGCTTTCTGAAGTGGAGAGCTATGTTGTTTGCCTTGAGGTTCAGGTGAGTATTCTTCGAACCCTAGTCAATTCATGTTGAGTTAGTTTTGGGCAGGGTTCACCACTAAAGAATAAGCCATTAAAAAGACATTGAAGTGTAATTTATTATTGTTGTCATATTATGATGTTGTAAATAGAGTAAAAGAAAGGTTGAGATTACTACTCAGTGCTGGGGCTCTTGCCTTGGTTGCACATGAACCTCTACTGCAAAAGAAGCCACTTTCAACTTCTCCATATGTGATTTTTAGTAGATGAAACCCCTATGTATTTTGTTGCAATTTAATGTAAAGATGGTGCAACAACCTATGGTGGGATTTCTTATCTTTGATTCAAATAACAGACTGGGATCCAACTTAATAATACCATTTCCATCCAATAAATCGGCATGATTATGGTAAAAGGGAAAAAAAGAACAAAACGCTACATTGGAAAATCATGGTAAAAGAGAAAAAAAAAAGACGAAAGAATAATGTTGCAAGGAGACACTGAAACATAGAAAACTCCCCACACACCACTTGAATGCCTTCTATTTGGAGTCTCCTTCCTAAATTTTACTTATGTTTAAAAAGGTTACTACAGTTAGAGTTTGATTATTGAAACGGCTCGATCTCACCACTTGTGGGATGTTTTGTTTCATAGAGGTATATACAACAAGAAGCCTTTCTTAATCAGATGCACATACTGAAAATCAATACCTTAGACAGGTTGCAAAAATTCCTTATGAAAAATAGGAAAGAGATTCATGTAAGAAGATCGGTGGTTCGCACATTGGTTAGATGAGATATCGGACCGAAAGGAGGGTTTTTCAATCTCTTTCCATCATGTAAGAAGATCGGTGAATAGTGAGGTAGTTAGGCTAGCGAAGGAGGGAGCCTCTAGAGTGTCATTGGAAGTGTTTGATTTTCTCCCTCCTTGGTGAGTTTTCATCATGTTCTTCTGTTTTTCTCTTCTTCATTTCGGTTGTAAATCGATCATCTTAATTGATAGAGGGGCTGATCTCCCGGTTTCTTCTCTTAATGCAATTCTTTACCATTCAAAAAAAGAAAAGAAAGAGATTCATCTAATCTATCTAAAATTTAGGAGCAGAGATTGTGTTGCATATCTGGATTATATTCGATACACCTCCTAAAGCAAAACTATTTATCACGAGCAGTCAGCTCGTCGCCCAACATTGAAAAAAGTTGGCTGCTAAGACCTTTATTCATCATATTGTAAATTTGATCTTCCGTAAGAATGAGCCAGTAGTCTAATTGTAGAAAAGTCTGATAGGCAAGATCAGATCTGATCACGCACAAAGTAATATAAAGAAACAAATCACAAGATGCACAGTCAAAGATTTTATATAGTTACGTCAAGATGCCTACGTCCATGGGTGAGAACACAATCTTTCACTATGAGAAATAAATAAAAAAGATTACAATGGGATTCAACTGTGTCCCACAATCCTCAACCCTTTAACTTCATCGTCTCAACTAAGACCGTATACAAAACACTGAAAAAAGACCACATCTTAATTTCTTGGAAGAGAAATATCCAGAAAAAAACTCTCTCTCTCTCTCTCTCTCTCTCTCTCTCTCTCTCTCTGCCCCCCCCCTCCCCCCCCCCCCCCCCCCACGCACATTCTCCCTCTCTCACCATTATGTATAGAATTTCTCCCCACTCACATTCTCCTTCACGCTCCCTTCTCACATTCTCCCTTTCTCCAAGCCCAAGACCTAATTCTATCCTAACTAGGAGACCAGTAGACAAACTCTCCTCCTCTCATAGTCCCACTAGGTGCTATGCTACACAACAATCATAGTTAACTAGGAGAAGGAGAAACCTAGTTAGAGTGGGAAATAAAAGAAACCCAACAATCACCATGTTGGCTTGTTTTCTTACCAAATAAAGATTTCCGTTCATGCTTCTATGAGCCTGTCACTACAAATCACCCTTGACCTTCTGAATTACCAGCTACACATCATCGAATTATCTTAATTCTGATTCCAGTTGACTCAATCAATACGACCAATGCACATGTATAGCTGAACCGAGTTAACTCGCCTCAACTTCGTAGAGGGAACTCGATCTGCCCTCTCCACTACCTCCCACCATTGTCTGCAACATGGAAACCCATCTCTGGACCAACTACGAAGGAGACCTTATGCATCTGCATGCCACTCCACTTTCAACTAAACATAGAGATCATAGGAATACTTTTAGAAACTGTATTCTCCACCAGATGGTATAATCTAGAAATTTTCAGTGCATAGTTATCGCGCCCATCACTGAACCGTGGCACTTTAACGGGGTGATGGGGACCTACTTAATCATGCAAAATGAAATATGCACATGGAATGTGGTTTTCTCTTGGTGTTTCCAGGACATTTCTGAAGCTAAAAAGAAAAGAAAAGATATCTTCGATGTTCGTTTCTAAAGGATTATTTTTCTCGTATTCCCTTCTATCTTCTTTCTTTTTTATCTAACTGAAACAAAGGACCGCATTTGATGGAGTTAGGCATCCCAAGCAGAGTTGTCACTATGGGCTCCTACCATAGATAAAGAAAAGAGTGGGTTTTTTCCCGGTGTTGTCTTCCTATGTTTTTATGCCCTCTTTTCTTTAAAAGCAATTCTTCCTTCGGATTTTCACTAATGATAGAAGCATTTTCTTCTCCGTTAATACATGGGAATGAACTCGGGCTTCATTTATGAAGATTAACTAAGAGTCACCACCTAGGACCCACTGTTGACTCAATAGGCACGACACCGTACAACCCTGTTTACGGGGTTCGCATTCTTGTTACATGAATCAGAAGGTGTTAGGCACCATTCCCACCCGGTGATAACTGATCTCCAATTTACACGCGAACTTCCTTTTATTACTTTAGATATCATTGCTTGTTCCATGGGTTGGCATCACAAGGTTCTTAGCTAGGGGCTTATATTCAGACAATGCTAGAAATTCAGCTTGACTGATCACTGTCGTCTTGCGATTGTGAAATTTGATTTTGTTATGATATATATACTTGCAATGCCATAATGTGTTCGCGATCACAAGTCTCCAACAACCAATTCGATTTTTTTTTGTCTTTTTCTACCTCATTCCAACCCTTTGTCGACCTTTATACTCAAGTAAAAAAGAAAAACTAAGAAGACTAAAGAGATTAAGATCCAGATTCTTTATTTTTATAAGAGAGGATCTATAAACTCGGATCATAGACCATGGTCCAACTCCTTAGATCTTCTACGAATAATATGTTTAATTTGAATCTAAAATCAAAGACATAGCGCTTTAAGAAGAAGTAAAAACGAAAAGTTTAAATTAAATGGATCAATGAGAAACTAATGATCATTTATACAAAGGGGAATGAACAAGAGAAGACCTCCTTGGGGTTTAGGATTTGTTACCAAACCCTAAACCCCATTGGCTTCTTCTACTAAATGAATATTTTTATCATTATTTATTTGAGCGTTTCTTATCGATGAAACGAAATGGGAATGAGGAAAATTATCTTTGACTCAGACAGAGATCGGCAGTGAAGTGGGTGGGCCATTGCTCTGACTCCTTAACGTATTTTCATGCAACTTGATCAGTCCTACAGGGAGCAAAGAAGATCTTTTTTAGAAAATTTCCTGTAAGTGCTTTGAGTCTTGGGCATTTTATACGCTCCAAACGTGGGGTTTTGGGTCATTCTTGGGCATGTGGTATCGCTCATGGGGAGATTTCGACAGCGCTGGCGATTATCTACATAAAATATCTGAGGAGTGTTTGCAATCGTGAAGGGATTTACGATCGCAAACACCCTAATTTCAAGAATTGTTGGTTTTCATGATTGAAAGGGCTCAGGGCCATTGATTTGCATTTGATAAGAGATTTGATAAATGAAGATTTTTGACTAGGTAAATAAGAGAGAAGAACCAACATGAGAGAGAGAGAGAGAGAGAGAGAGAGAGAGAGAGAGAGAGAGAGAGAGAGAGAGAGAGAGAGACCTTGGCTGTTACAAGTTCAAATTTGATCGGAGAAGCTTTGAGAAGTTGGATGTCATATGGTTAGTGGATCCCATTAGAGGTGGATAAATGGCCAGCACACAATGTTGCAAATTGGTGCGACGAGAATGGTTGAGCTTGTAGAGCAATGCTTGTGTAGAGCTAGCAAGTCAGGGTAGCATGGCCCAAGTGACCACAAAGTTGATCAACGATACTATCCGAGGAAAGAGCGGGCCATTGAGGGGATCCAACACATTTGTATGACTGATGACCTTGACCTCGATTATGAGACTTATGTTGTTTATTGTTGTTGCTTCTGGGAATGTGAGGTTGATGGTGAAAAGCGTTGGAAGGAAGGTTGGCTTTTAATGGAGTGTCTGCTAGATATAGAGGCTACATTTCAAGTCGTACATCATGACTATACAACAAGCCATGAAGAAAACCAAAAAGGAATTGGATTTGGGTTGATGAGAATAGTAGTGATAAGATTCCCGTAGTCAGGGCCAAGACCTATGCAGATGCACTGTCATATTCGAGAATAGGATGGTCACAAGAGGCAAGTTGATTGGTGAGCATTTTAGTATGCTGAAGATAGTTTGTTATAGAGTTTGTCCCTTTCCGCCGGTTCATCAGTTCATGAGGAAGGTGCATCACTTGAGCTCTGGATGAAGAAGCATACATCTTTCCAGGGCTAGCCACACCACGTGAGAAGTCTCAAGACCAACAACAAGCGCAAAGGGGCCAGTGAGGGCGAGGAAATGAGCCAGCTCAAGATGAGCTGATCTGATCTTGACGGTGCCACGCCTGAAAGGAGGAGTTCAAAGTCAGTGGATCCACATGATTTTATCTTGGGAGATACATTGGAGGAGATGTGGTATCAACCAAGATGAAGCCGAATAGGTCATGAAGACGGAGTAGCCGAAGAAACTGAGATTGCCATAAGAGATGGTTCCATCCATCAATCTTGATGGAAAGCGCGTGATGAATGTTGCCAAATGATTGAATGAAGGCAGAGGAGGCAAGAACATTTTGGTGTGGTGGGCATGGTCGAAGTTGCTGTGGAGGATAAGTCATCCGTCGAGGGTAAGTGAAGCTTGGAGAGAATGGCTAGATCTTCAGAAGGGATTTGCTAGCATCCATCGCAGAAGGGATTTCGCAGATGGTATGTTGTATCGACAGCAGCCACAGAGACTCACATTCAGCAGATTTTGTCTTCATTCACGAGGTGGCTGCTGTCAGATGCAACAGACCTTCCGCGAAATGCCTTATGCGATGGATGCTAGCAAATCCCTCTTCAAAAATATAACATGGCAAAGGATGGAGAAATGCAAGAATCAGACCCTTGGCTCTGGAACTTCATTGACAGAGAACTCCAACCGGGCAAACTCTGTCAACTGCTTCTAATCAAGAAGTCAAATTCTTGGTTTAATTTGTGGTATTGGTGAATTGTAAAATATTGTGCTCCAGATGATAAAAGATTGATCAGGGTATAAAATTATTAGGGGCCATTTGGATACACGGGTTTTAGAATCTTGGATTTCCTCAAAATCCTGGATGGGAGACAAGAGAAGAAGGAGACCGTCCATTTCGCTTCTGTTTAGAATCTTGGATTTTAAGTAAGAAATCCAGGTTTTAGAAATCTCTCCCCCATCCAGAGATTTCTAAAACCTGGAAACTTGATATGATCTCCTACTCTCTTGCTAACGGAAAGAAGGGCGAGAAATCAGAAAATGATGGCTGGTCTCCTTTGGTCTCCCATATATGATTTTGAGGAAATCCAAGATTCTAAAATCCTCGTATCCAAACGGCCCCTTGTTGGAATTCTAAGCTTGAACACTTGACCACCTATTCACTTTGCTCTTAAATTTTCCATGGCTGTAGAACTCTACTATTTTGGAAGCTTGCATGTTGCAAGTTTTGAATTGAGTTGACTACATTGGAACTCATTTTATGCGAGTTAATGGCCTAGGGAATAAGTTTAATGTTTTAGAGTTGTGCAAGTCTTTTATTTAGCTTTATTAAGGGGTTAGTGGTAGCGGGAAGCTAAGATTAGTTAAGTCTTGTTAATCTCTGATTTGAAGTATACGCTATATTATTTGGGTCATGTATCTTCTTCATCTGCAACCCATTTTAGTGAAATTTGAAGGGTTTTAAGTAGTATAACAACTTGGGGCTGTTTCTTTATGTGTTTGGCATCAAGAGTATAATTTTCTTCTCCTGAATCACGTCTTCTCCTTCCAACCTAGTTGGTTTCATTCCAACCCCCCTTAGTGTTATTCTTGTTCACTTGTTAATTTGATCTCTTGTTTGCTTGCTCTTCATGCTACAAGGAACAATGATGTCATGAGGTCATGAATAAATTATTTCTAAGGGACTGTATAGGCAATGGATTTGCTAAGCACCATCACAGAAAGGCATTTCACGGCTGGCTGTTGCATGTGAGAGCACTTTCAGCAGATTTTGTCTTATCCATTTAAGTGGCACTTTTTCTCCTAATAAAGAGGGGTTGGATATTGCTTTTGTAAAATTGAATAGGAGCACTCTATTTTTAAATATGAAATTGGGCCTAAAATAAGGTTAGTTCTCATCAAACCTGTCGGATCTTCTGGTTCGGTCCGGTTTGTAAACCTCTTCATAGAAGTCAAAAGAGTTTTTTTAAGGACAAGATTTTACACACTGGCGGACATCCACCCTTGATAAGGACACCTTATTCATTTACAAATGAGAAAAGTACGGAATGGGGGCTTATGTTTGGAGTAAATATGGATTGCCAACACCTTTAAAACAAGAACAAAAAACTGGCTAAACTTTAAAATCGGGTTGGAAAAAGACCCTAATACCCTTCTGACATCGACAGAAACATCATTCAACTTCATTTTCATTACTTCCTATTAAATTGGCGCACTTCACGAGGCTTCTTTTGGTTCATTTGAATGCGTATTTGAACCGAAAGAACATTGAGTTCGTTTCTATCTTGGCCGTTGGAAATAACTAGAGACGGATGGATGCTTGACACGTGTTGAAAACTTTTTGGAACGCTGACAACCCAAAGTCAATCATTATCTTTTCTCACTTCTCTTTTGGCTTAGAACAGTAACGTTATTTTTTTTTGAAAAGGGCAACAGAATATATATATATATATATATATATGTAAAAACAGAACAGTAACGTTATTGAATACGTCTCTTTTTGCTTTGGGTTCATTTCTATCTTTTCACTTCTTTTGGTCCTCACTTCTGTTTTGGTTTATAACGGTAACATTATTGAATATGCCTCTTTTAGCTTAGAACATCGACATTATTGAGTATTTTTTTTATTTCTCACGTCTCTTTTGGCTGATAACGCAGCCGGATTCAGGAGTATGCAGATGGAAATAGGGTGTACGCCGGCGGAAATAAAGGGGTACGTCGGCGGAAAGCGTAAATAATGGGGTAAGCCGGCGTAAATAATAAGGACCAAAAGAGAAGGAAAAAGATTTTAAGCTAAAAGAAAAATAATGGGTACGCCGGCGGAAATAGGGTTACGCCGACGAAATTCATGGGTACGCCAGCGTAAATAATGGAAACCAACACAGAAGGGAAAAGATTCTAAGCCAAAAGAGATGTATTCAATAACGTTACTGTTCAAAGCCAAAAGAGAAGTGAGAAAAGATAACGCTCCTCACTAAAGTATTCAATAACGTTAGCGTTCCAAAAAGTTTAAGTTTTCCAACAAGTGTCAAGCATCCATCCATCTCTAGTTATTTCCGACGGCCAAGATAGAAATGAACCTAGGTTCTTTCGGTTCAAATACGCATTCAAATGAACCAAAAGAATCCTCGTGAAGCGTGCCAATTTAATAGGCAGCAATGAAAAAGGAGGACTCTGTCGACGTCAGAAGGGTATCAGGGTCTTTTGACTAGGGTTGCAACTTGGGTCGGGTTTTACCCGACCCGCATCGACCTGGCCCGAAAAACCCATGGGTCGGGTTCAAAGTGGCCCGGTCTCGGGCTGGGTCGGGTTTGAGAAGTAAAAACCCGAGCTTTTCTGGGTGCGGTCCGGGTTTAACGACAAAAACCCGAAAACCTGGAAAAACCCGAGTTATTATCATTATTATATTTTATACAGCACATCCCAAAACTTGAAAAGACGAAACACATGTCTCTCTCTCTCTCTCTCTCTCTCTCTCTCTCTCTCAAGACGGAATACCTAATCATTTTACAAAACCTGTCTCTGTGTATCTCTAACTCTCTCTCTACAAACGGAATAACTAAGCACATTTCTCAATACCTCTATTAGTCTCTCTGTCTCCCTCCATCCCCATAGAATAAGGGCATTTTTTAAAGGGAAATGTTATCAGCACTACTATATTTTGACGAGGGCACTCCTCACTTTATTAAAAGTACGATATGGTACGCACCCTAGGATGATCCAAACCGTCCATTAGATGGGCCACAGCCTAAATCGGTTGTGCCCCAAAAATTATTTTCATAGGTTGATCCTAACCCTCCGATCTATAGAGGGTTAGGATAACGCTCTAACAGTCAGATCGGAGGGTTAGGATCAACCTATGAAAATGATTTTTGGGGTACAACTGATTTAGGCTGTGGCCCATCTAATGGACGGTTTGGATCATCCTATGGTGTGGGCCATACCATATTTTTAATAAAGTGAGGAGTGCCCTCATCAAAATACAGTAGTGCTGATAACATTTACCTTTTCAAAACCTATCCTATTTGTATCTCTCTCTCATGTAAATCAGTGAATCTACCATCTATCAGTATTTTTGTCGTTATTGGATGGAATGTAATGCAAAACCCTTGGGTAGGGGTGGACATGGTTCCGGTTCGAACCAAGGAACCGAACCGAACCGGCACATTTGGTTCGGTTCGGTTCGGTTCCATTTCTATATGGTTCAGTTCCGGTTCAAAAATCCGGGAACCGGTGAAAATTCGGTTCGGTTTTGGGTTTGGGATCCCGGAACCGAGAACCGAACCGAGAACCGAATTTGTTTAATGAGGGTCTGCTTGCTTTGGATATGAGGGCCTGATTATTTCCCAAATTTGTAGTTCATGGCTTCATGCATTGCTAAAATTTGTGCATGATTATCCCTCCTGTTTTTACTTCTTCATACTTCATATACGTTTTGCATTGCCCAAATTTGTGTTTGTTACTGTTACTGTTAGTGCTTGTAATTCATATATAAACAGGGCCATTGGTGAAGGTTGAGTAAACCTAGAACCGAACCGAACCGATTATATATGGTTCTGGTTCGGTTCGGTTCCACACATATATGGTTCGGTTCTAGTTCCAATTTCAGGGAACCGATTATACATGGTTCAGTTCTGGGTTTAGCCCAAAACCGAACTGAACCATGTCCACCCCTACTCTTGGGTAAACTATTAAATAAGGTATAAGGAAATCTCCTAACATCAATATCTTCCCTTAGTTTCCCTATGTGATTCAAAAGGCTTATCATACCAACTCATGTGTGAAGTTTTTGCATTGATGGTCTGCAGAAATATTCAAAGCGGTAGTGTCTTGATTAAATTAATCGATCATCCGTGCCTTATGTAATTTGCTTCAAGTATATTTGAGTGGCAATATTAAATTTCAAGAGGAAGGAGTTTTACTTGGAGAGGAGGATGTATTGGATTCATCGTGCAGCCTGTCCAATTCTCTACACATGAACCTGCAAAATATGTTCCATCTTTTCTACTGTATTATTTGTAATCGTGGGCAAACGTACATTTGAAAAACATGAACGTGCAAATTACCGTATATACATTTGAAAAATGAAAGAACTATATACATTTATACATTTGAAAAATGAAAGAACTATATGGATAATGTGAAAAAACCCGACCTGGCCCGGCCCGACCAGAGAAACTATCTCGGGTAGGGCCGGGTTTATGAATCTTGGGTTTTCCAAAATAAAACCTGACCTGACCCGACCCGACCCGAGATAGTTTCACGGGTAGCGTAGGGTATTGGAAAACCCTACTTTTGACCACCCAATTTTGAAGATTAGCCCGTGTTTCGTTCTTGTTTTAAAAGGTGCCCGTAATCCGTAATTTCCCCAAACATCAGCCCATATTCCATACTTTTCTCTTTACAAATTAGATGTGTGGTTTTACTATTTCAGTAGTTAGGGGTTATATATGGTAAATAATTTGGTAAAAAAAGCCATGTTTTCTACTACAGTCACGGTTCGATAGCAAGCTTCGAATTTCCAAATTAAAAGCCTGCCCTATCTGAGCCGTACATGTGGCATTGTATGGTGATCAGAACCGTCGCTAGCAGGGCCCACAGATGCCCAAATTTTATTCCTTGCCTTTCCATATGATCTAAAAATGAAAAGGAGTCTCGTCCTCAAT
The DNA here is from genome assembly GCF_043159265.1 of Tasmannia lanceolata. Lineage (NCBI taxonomy): Eukaryota > Viridiplantae > Streptophyta > Magnoliopsida > Canellales > Winteraceae > Tasmannia > Tasmannia lanceolata. The sequence continues at coordinate 12,223,001 of NW_027518683.1, forward strand.
TTTCCTCGTATCAGTGGAGTAGGCACTAAACCGCTTATGGTTGCTTGTCGCACGTTTCATTCTAGGAGCCCCGGTTTCTCAACCTCTTACTTACCTCCTTCTGACAAATCTCTTTTTGGCATTTCATCAAACACCTCCTGCTTAGCTCAACGCGACGCCTTAGAATCCAGACTCATCACCGCTCTCCATGACTCCAGCAACCTCAAACAACTCAAGCACGTGCACGCCCACGTGCTCCGCAAGGGTCTCGACCAAAGCAGCTTCGTCCTCGCCAAGCTCCTTCGAATGCTTACAAACCAGAACCTCCCCATGGACCATTACGCTCGCCAGGTGTTCGACCAAGTGCGCCAACCAAACGCCTTCCTATGGACCGCTCTCATCCGTGGGTATGCCCTCCTTGGCCCATTCCGTGAGTCACTCATTCTCTACACCCACATGAGAAGGCTTGGAAACCGACCTCTCTCCTTCACTTTCTCCGCCCTCTTCAAGGCATGTGCCGCCACTTTTGATCTTCACGTGGGAACACAGATACATGGGCACACTATTTCAATAGGTGGGTTCCATTCCGATCTCTTTGTAAACAATACTTTGATCACTATGTATGTGAGTTGCGGGTGTTTGGACTCTGCACGCAAGGTGTTCGACGAAATGCCTGTGAGGGATGTGATATCTTGGACGTCGTTAATTGTTGCTTATGCGAAGAAGGGTGAAATGAAGTTAGCGGAAGGGTTGTTTGATGAGTTACCGGATAAGGATATGGTTGCCTGGACAGCCATGGTTACGGGTTACGCGCAAAATGCAAGGCCTAGAGATGCTTTGAAACTGTTTGAGAGAATGCGGGCGGCTGGAGTCGAGACTGATGAAGTCACATTGGTGGGTGTCATTTCTTCTTGTGCGCAATTGGGTGCGTTAAAGCAAGCCCATTGGATTCGTGATATTGCTGAGCGAGCAGGGTTTAGCCCGGCAAGGAATGTCGTTGTGGGTTCGGCATTGATAGACATGTATGCCAAGTGTGGGTGTGTGGAGGAGGCTTACCGAGTGTTTGAGGAGATGACTGACAGAAACGTGTATTCTTACAGTGCTATGATTGTAGGGTTTGCAATGCACGGGCGGGCTAATGAGGCAATGAATTTGTTTTCAAAGATGGTGGAGACTGACATAAGGCCGAATGGGGTTACATTCATTGGGGTGTTGAGCGCGTGCAGCCATGCAGGGTTGGTTGAGCAAGGCTGCCGTTATTTCGCAAGCATGTTTGATGATTACAGGATTAGTCCTTCAGCTGATCACTATGCTTGTATGGTTGATCTACTAGGCCGGGCTGGTAATGTGGAAAATGCTTATGAGCTTGTGAAAACAATGCCAATTGAGGCTCATGGAGGTGTGTGGGGTGCATTACTTGGGGCTTGCCGCATCCATGGGAAGCCCCACATTGCAGAAATTGCAGCTAACCATCTGTTTGAGCTGGAGCCCAATGGGATTGGAAATTATGTGTTGCTCTCCAACATTTATGCATCTGCAGGCCAATGGGATGACGTCTTGAGTGTAAGGAAACTGATGAGAGAGAAGGGTCTAAGAAAGAACCCTGGATGCAGCTGGGTGGAAGCAAAAGACGGGATTGTTCATGAATTCTTTGCTGGCGACATGTCACACCCAATGTCTGATGAGATTAAACAAATTTTGGAGGAGTTGATGGGGAGATTGAAGAAAGCAGGGCATATGCCAAAACTGAGCTCGGCAGTTTACAATTTGCCGGATGAAGAGAAGGAGCGCCTGCTCAGGAATCATAGTGAGAAGCTTGCAGTTGCGTTCGGGCTGCTAAGCACAAGCCCTGGTAGTGTCATTCGGGTTGTGAAGAACCTTAGGATGTGCGAGGACTGCCATTCGTTCATGCGCGGTGCATCTTTGATCACGAGTAGGGAAATAGTAGTACGGGATAACATGAGATTCCACCATTTTCGAGATGGTTTGTGCTCTTGCAAGGATTTCTGGTGACCGAGTAAGGCTAAATCCTGACTTAAGTATCGAGGAAGGTAAAATACACCATTTTCAGATTCCTATCTTTTGCAGGACTGGTCATTTCCAGAAATGGTGGCTCTTTTTGTTCAATTGAAAGCTGGTTTGTCATCTGCTTGATGAAGGTGGACTTACCATTCACTTAAACTCTGACTTGAACTCGGCAGGCATCCTCAAATTATGTTGGAGAGAATTTTTTCTGAGAATATTTGGTTGGATTTTATGACTGCATGGTACTTGCACAGCTACACTACCTCGGGAACTCAAAACCTAAACAGCCCTTTGAGGGTTCATGTCTATGGAAGTCGATGTACAGTCTGTGTTACATAATTGATAAAGGATCTAGGTGGTGGATGGAAAAGGGATCAACATCTGGTTTGATATTTGGCTTGAAGAGCTCCCTACAACTGAGCTCAACATGTGAATTCAGCTTTGCAGATTTGCCAAACTCTGTCCATTATAGATTCCTCTTCGAACACCTTGCACTTGCCTTTATTTTTTTTTCTTTTTTTGAAAGATTACAATTTTATTTCATAATCCAGAAGTACAAGTAGATGAGGGACGAGATGTCCCCACAAAGTACAATCCATGAGCAACCAAAACGATGAGTCAGACTCCGAATGGGCGCTAAACAACCTCCATCGTGGAGTCGTAAAAAACAATCATAGTATCTGTCCAAAGAATCCCATCCTTCATCAGACCATCGGCAACTGAATTTGCCGATCTCTGCATGTGTACAAGAGTGGGATGTAACAGGCGGACCAAATCTCTAATCTCATCCACATCCCAGCCTGTCTCCACGGGCCAGTGCGCCGGCTTGCAGCCCAAGCAATCACGTTCGCCAAATCACCTTCCACAATCAAAGGCCCTAAATTGTGGGACATGAACCACCTCAGCCCAAAAAGAAGAGCCCTTGCCTCGGCCTCATTCACGTCGCAAACACCTGCCGGTCCAGAGAAAGACATGATGGTGGTATCGTTTGCGTTGCGAACAATGCCTCCAATACTAGCCATACCTGGATTCCCCCAAGAACTACCGTCGAAGTTCAATTTAATCTAGCCACCGGGAGGGGCAATCCAGCACGACGAGACTTTGAATGACGCTTTTTTCTCTGTCATCACCGCAGCACCGTTCCAAAGAATCTCACAAATGGAATAAGGGATGCCTCCCATGGTCCTAGCCCACGAGATGATGGCGATCTTGATGTGGAGAACAATGCTATACCAAGACTTGGACATATCATTACATACCCGGTTGTTCCTTCCATCCAGAGATACCAAATAACCGCGAATGGAATGGCCATCTAGACCGAATTACCCATGCATCCATGAAGAGCACCACTCCAATTGAGTAAAGCAGGTTGCCTTTCTATCCTTGCCGAATGACCTTGTGCATCAGAAGATCGTGTATTTTTTTCATTGTCCCTTTCTCAAAGTGTTTTTTGTTAACTTTTTCTTGAGGGATGTTTTTGGATTCATTACTCTTGGTCTTCCTTTGTTTCTTTGTTTTTCTTTTTTGAACAGTAACAATTTTATTTCAATAAAAGGGTATACAAAACACTAGGACAAGATGCCCCAGTGAGTTACATAATCCAATTATCGATTTATTACAGCACAAAACCCTTCCGTCATTATCATTAAAAATGATAGTATCCGCCAGTCTCACCTCCTCCTTCGCCAGCCGGTCCGCCAAGTTATTCTCCGATCGTCGTCGATGCACAAGAGAGGGGCGTATAATACGAATTAGATCTCATATTTCATTGATTACGTTAGCCAAATGCCATGGCCCCGCACACTGGCCTGAAGCCCAAGAAATGACATTTGAAGAGTCACCCTCCACGATAAGTGGCCCAAGATTGTAACCGAGAAACCACCGCAGTTCAAAATGCAGTGCCATAACCTCCGCCTCATTAGCGTCGCACGATCCAGCCGCCCAGAGTAAGTCATTATGACATTACCATTTGAGTCATGTAGCGCTCCACCAATCCCAGCCGGTCCCGGATTCCCCATCAAACTCCCATCAAAATTGAGCTTTAATAAGCCATCCGGGGGGGCAGACCAAACAGATTTTATGGTATTTTGTTTCTTTGTTAAGTAGAAATCATCAATTGGAGGTAAAGCAAGTTGCCCTCTCTTGGAATTCTCTGCCATGCTGCTTGGCAAATTGCTAGTCTAGTAGGAATGAAGTGGATTTATCTTCATGTGCAAGCCTCATTCTTGAATAGTCCCATAGCTTTCAAATTGATACCATGGTGAGAATTCGATTACTTCAGTCAAACCTTCTGCTCCTAAGATCACTCCTATTAGTGGAGGCTGCCTTTATGGACTGAACTCAATTATAATGGTGCTTCAAAATCCAATCCATCTTCTGCCAGCTTAGAAGGTGTGGTAGGAAGTGCTTCTATGCCTTTGGTGAGAGCAAACTTTTCAATGTAAAGGAGAATTTCATGTATGGATTGAGTGGAATTAAGCATCTAGAACCATTCGCTGGGCTTATTCTGGTTCGTTTTTTGTATTGGCTTCTGCTAGGATGAGGGAGTTCTCAAACTGATAGTTATCAAGAACTTCTTCACTCTAATTGAAAGTTCCCTAGATGGATTGAAAGCCATTCTCCATTATCAAATCTATATAGAACTTCTCTGCTATCGCTTGGGCAGTGTCGTCAACCATGGACAAAATTCAGTTCTCCTTTCCAACTTGGGTTGGAAGATATTGCACACATTCAAAGAAAGGAATAAGCCTGTTGTGAATAATGGCGTGATCCTCGGTGTTCTTCATTTCTTATCCTAGCTGTCTCTGCCTCTTTCAAGATGATGCTCAGAGGTATGTCCAGTTCTTCATCTGAAAAAAGAAAAGAAGAGAAAAACTGTTCATTTCAGATTACTTTCGCTCTCCTATTTCTCCCTAGTCTTTGGCCTGTTTGCCTTCCTTTCTCCAATGCATGTTTTGAGCATTTGTTACTGTACATGGAGAGAAGCTTAGGTAAATTGAATGATGCTGAATGATCATGCAGAATATGTAATTGTTCAATCTACAATTGTACGTATGTGCGGTTGAGTGAGAACCCAATGCTCCTACTGTTTACTAATTGGATCACAACATAAAGGTACTTGTACCCAAGGTGGGGGTTCAAAGTATAATTTTGAGTTTTACACAATAGAAAACACATTCACATTTCGTGCACTCACGGGAAACACAGAAGACAACTTGTATATATGCTGTAGTGGTTAAAGACAAGCGCTGCAGGGCATTTTTTTTTCTTTGTTTCTTGCTGTTGAGGAACATCTTGGTAAAGGCTTCGTTCTCTTCCCCGACCTATGTTGCGGGATCTTATGCTTCAATAGGTTTGTTTTAAGTTTCTCATCTCTCCACTCCTTGGTACAACTTTGCAAAAGACTTGAAAGCTAACGATAAGGCTCCCTTGTCTTTGTACATAAATGTCATGACTTCTTACAACTTCTTATGTTACTTGTTTCATGAGTTTGCTGGTTTGGGTTTAGATTTATGTACATGATTTACAGCTTTCAACTGAATCTATTTCAGGCCTTTGTAGAGGGTCGTTAAAATTTTGGATTGGGTTCTCATCACCAATGAATGTTTAGGGAGGTAGAAAACGGAAGAAAAGCATGCATTATTTGAAAATAGTTATGGAGAGGGTGTTGGATTTTGGATGGGTATTCACAAATGGGTATTTAGAGACGTGGAGATTGAAAGAAAAGACTTTCATTCTTTCTAAAATATATATATATATATATATATTGTGAGTGTGTATGGCCATGCCAGTCGAGGTTTTATTAAGTATATGCTTGGAAGAATGGTTTTTGAGACAGATAAAGAAGATGGATAAATAAGTTTGCAAAACTATGTTTGAAGCCTGCTGGTTATATTTGAATGCCTTTGGAGCTCTTAAGAGATGTTGACTATATGCTTAACTCTTGCTCTACGCTCTCAAGGAATTCTTAAGGAGTTGCAGTTAATCCAGAAGTCTTTTTTTTGTTGTCACAGCCTGGCGTCATTCTGCTAAAAAAAATAGGTAAACTGATTCTTAGTTGTGAGTTTCCCAAACACAATTATGTTGTCAAGAGCACGTAAAAAAATCATTTTGATTCTTGATTCCTGAATGAGAATCTAGAGAATGGTTACCAAACACAGCCTATGACTTAGCCCTTTCGAGTCTCTATGATACCTTTTTCTTTTAGTTTTTTTTTTTTTTTTTTTTTTGATATTTTAAAATTTTTAAAATAAATTTTCAAGCTCAACCAGGATAATTTAAAATTTAGTTACTTGATAAAATATTATTAAAAACTACCAAAAAAATGCAAAAAATAGTAGTGTCCCAAAAATCAGGAGATGAAGCTTTTATAAGTTCTCAAATTTGAGATTTTTTTTGATATTTTTTAAATATTTAAAAATTCGTAAAACAAAAACTAAATAAGAATATCATTGTGGATCATTTAAAAGCCAAATTACTTGATAAAAATATCAAAGATGAGAATTTTTTTTAATAAAATAGGAAGGTTAAGGAGCTATAAGGTTTCAATGAATTTTGGGATTTTTTTGATAATTTTCTTACATATTTAAATTTGTAAAAAAAAAAAAACACTCAATGGGGATATGAAAAACTCAATGTCCAGAGGCGTAGGGAGGGAGAGCAACAAGTTTTTTCAAATAAAACAATATGACTATCAATTTCAATGCCTGCAGGACGGTCGACTGGCCTTTTTGGGAAATGATAAATGCACCCCTTTTCGTCACATGGGACACCATCAAAGTTGGTTAGAGTTCAAACTAGGTTTGAGCAGTAGTAGCAAAACTATGTTTAATTGGTTTTTCCTCAAAATAATAAAAGAGAAAATTATATGATTTCAAAACAAGAAATGGCTGCATCAAGAGAAGTAGTCCCAGTCTCCCAGAACTAAAATATTAAGAGTAATGCTACGGAGACCAAGAGTACCCTCGAGCAGGGACTGGACAAATGGGTGCTCACCAAAAAAAAATAAAAAATCACAAGTGACGTGAGCATGACTTAGGTTTAGGGAAATCAACCAAAAAGTTTTTTTTTCTTTTTTTTTTAGCACACATGGCGCATTCTCATTGTTGGTCTCTCATTCGGATGTACTCCCGGTCTCCATATCATTTTCCATATATTAAACTTGTCTTAGCTTATCTTTACATTTACTTTACTTGCTACACTACCGTACTTTTACTTTTCAGTAGTTGTAGTTTTCCTTGCAAGGAATCGAAGACACGGCAAAATATATTCATCTTTCCAAGAAGGCATTTCTCTTTAATTCTCTATCCTTCGCACTGGCATTTGTTTGTGTTGTTTTATTGAGAGATGACCTAACTCCTATCGATCTTGAGTTATTTACATTCTGTGTGCATCGACGTCATCGTTTGTGTTCTACACGCATCACAAATGTAAATAATTTACATTCTACACGCGTTGCTCACATTTTGCATGTGTCGACATCCACTTTGGCATCTTATCGTATAAAAAGATCTTTTGTCTACAGAGGCATTACATCCCAAGATAGAAGTAATATTCCCCTTTTCTTTTCAATCGCTTGGAATTGAAGACGGCGGAAATCTGTCAATTAACCCCTAGAATTGAATTTCGGACCTTTTCAAAAAATTAGCATGTCCTCGCATTAATCACAAATCACCCACACCTCTTGCACTGACCGAGCAGCCATCACACCTGGTTAATCCAGAAGGGAAATTATCGTCCGAATGTAAATATGTTAAGGTAATACGAGAAATTCACATGAAAAACTTATTCAAGGGTCCCCACCGTACCCAACTTTCTACATGGTTGTCTCCATCATCTGACCCTGACATTTCTAGGGATCCAAAGGATACGAACATTAATGAACATGATATGGGCACCATAGTTGGATCCGAACTACATCCATTGGACCCATCTCAGGCTTGAAATTATTTTGGATCCTGAACAGGGCACGGCCACAAAAACGAAGGAAGTGTCCTAGCTCTGAATGGAGGGAGTCAATTATGTGAAAAAATCATTCATATTTTCGATCTTTTATGTCTATTCAGGAGGGAGCCAATGTAAAATATATTGTTTTTTTTTTTCCAAGTGTTATAATCTCTGTTCATGGCACTGGAATGACTTCACTACGAAGATGTCTCATTGTCAAAAGTAAAGCATGTGGCCATAAAACATGCCTCTTGTGAGCCAGCTGCTTGTTGAGTCATTTGAAACGACAGGCATACACACCTTGCAGTTCATAGTACAATAATGGGGACTATAAATTAAATTAGAAGACTTCACCAACAGAAACAGGAAAAGGGACTTTGATGTGATGCTTTACCATACTGTGCATTAGCTCTTTTCATTTACGCTTCAGAAGACTCTCCTCTGTGTTACGCTGTAACTTCTCTGAATTTGTGTTTTCGCTGCAAGGATGGAAGCCCATGGAAATTTCCCAAACTATAGCAAGTATTTCTCTGCTCTTAAATGCTGTTTGTTGGATTTCAATGTTTTGGAACTCTCCTGCCCAACAAACACATAACAAAATTAAGTTTCTTGCTGTGGAATTAACATTGATAGCTTTAATTGGCCAAGGTTTCAAATTTCAGTTTTCGGAATAAGTTTCGGTCCTCGCCGAAACCGAAATTTCGGACGATAGAATGGTTAGCTAGAGCTAAAAATCAGTTTTAGCAAGTTGTGTAGACCGTGTGACATCCTTGTGTCAAAATTCTCAAATGAGACCTGTGTTTGGAAGTAGTAGAAAAAGGAATAAATATAGTGATGGTTATATTCTTCGTCGCCGTAATTAGTAGATCTGGCGAAATTGAATAAAAGAATATTTTATCTTGTATAAAATTTTGGCCGAAACTTCGAGAAGATATTAAATAATTAATAAAAATCAAGATTTTTGAGTGAAATCCCTTAAATTTTGAACAAAATTTCAAGATAAGCAGAATTTCGACTGAATTTTTGGTCCAAATAAACGACCGTTTTGGGTATATGGGTGATTTCGGTGTCGGTCACCCGAAATTTCGGATTTCGGTCTAATTTTTTTTTTTTTTGGGAGTGTCTAGGCAATTTAGAAATTTCGCACAAAGCCATTTTGGGCCTCCACTTTTTCAAGAGAGAAGAGTCACCTCATAGCTAATTTTATTCATATGAGGTGTCACTTTTGTGCTGAAAAGGTTAGGCTGCAAAAATGCTTTTGCTTTATTGCTTAGAAGACAACTACTTTTTTCAAGTAGGCAGATTCTGTGTTTTGGCACGTTTTTAATTAATTATAACAGTAATTACATTTTCGGGTGTCCAACCCTGTATGCACGCCCACATGTGGCACTGAGTTGACCACGTCAAGGGGTACAAACGTTGCACCTAATGTTTAGTAAATGTAAATTCCTCTATTTATAGTAATCCCAAAAGGTCCCGTTCGGATCTAGGGTAAAAATTTCCCATAAAAAAAAGAAATACCAAGGTCCGGTAGGATTGAAACAGTCATAGAAAATTGGGAATACTTTTTTTTTACAATGGACAAAAACTTTTTACTTAACCAAACCGGGGAGAACTCAATTTCCAGGGAATTTATCTTTCCAAGAATTTGTTTTGGCATATTTGGCATCCATGAATATTTTTTCCTCCAATCGATTTTTCCAATGTTATTTATCCCATTTTTATGTAAGAATTATTTCTGGTAAAACTTTCTAAGTTTTTAAAAGTAAAATCTTACCTGGACTAATTTTTACCATAGGATCATACATTGGAAAAAAAATTATTTCAGCAAAAAGTTTTTCAAGAAAAGATTTCTGGTTGCCAAAGATGCCCATTAAACTACAATGTATATGAAGGAAGCTGACCGCAAATTCCCCCACGCCCTAAAGTTTCCAAATTGATTTCATACCCTTTGGTCCTTACTCAATTATCAATTTTCATAGCCACAAAAGGAATAGACAGCCTCTCATGTTTCCTCCATTGAAGTACTTGCTGGCTTCACATAGGAATATTTGGCATTGCTAGGTGGTCCCTAGAAAATAGTCGACCACAGGTCCACAGCGGCATCCTAACCAATTTAATGGCCTCTTTGAATAATTGGATGGCACCAAAATTAGTTCTTATTTGCAAATGAAACATTACAGGTTTTTTTCTTTTTTCTTTTTTCTTTTTTTTTTTTTGGGGGGGGGGGGGGGGGGGGGGGAGGAGGGGAGAGAGAGAGAGAGAGAGAGAGAGAGAGAGGTGCATTTATTTGCAAATATTTGCCAATAATCATTTGCAAATGCACCCATTTGCAAATAATCATATATAACTTCAAAATATTTTTTAAACCTGGCATTTATTTAGGAACCTGTTGTGGAACCTTTAAATTCTATTAATATGAAAAAAAAGTTACAAGAGGAGGACATAGAACCTTGCCTCGAACCCACCAAGATAGAAAAAAGAGCAGAAAAAAACCTTGTGCCCTTATAAAAGAAGGACATTTATTTATTGCAAATATAAGGAATTCATAATTGGTCACATCTAACAACTCGTCTAGAGTCCTTGGGAGAGTAGCCCATTCCCAAAAAACTGCATTAGTGTTAATGCCACGAGCATGATTGTCCAAGCTGTTCGGAACAAGATTACCCTCCTTGAAAATGTAAGTAATAACAAAATCCGTAGTATATAATATAGCCCTTATCACTTTTAGAATATAGTGAATAGAACTGCAAATTAATTTGCATATGAGATTATATGCAAATAATTTTTGTAGGTATCCAAAGAGGCACTAAAGCATTAAAGCATGTTAGTAAAAAAAATTTAACTAAAAATAATATCAAAATCTCTTTAATTTATAAGGTAATTACCCCCTTTAATTTATATGTTTTTTATAGGGATATTATATATGTTGGGGTTAAAAATTGAACACTAACTACACAACGCCACGTGGCTCCTGAGCCGACTAGGGCTTGAGATCGTGTAGGCAAAGAGCAACCTTCCACGTGGCTCCTGACCTCACAAGAAGCCTTGAAGCTGTGTGGCAAGACACGTCATCCCAGCTATGATGATCCCTTCAGGCCGGTGTCGTAACCTTCTCTAGCACGACACCACTAAGCAGGCCACATGCCACCCTACAAACGAATCAAGATCCACTGAAGGGATTAGCATAGTTGAGGATAATATATCCATAGTAGATAGTGAATATAATGTGCTTGAGGGCCCAAACACATGTGGGCCCACATTGTTAGGATGATCCAAACCATTCATTTGAAAGGCCCTTACATAGATAGGATGTGTACACAAAATCAGCTTCATAGGATCATCCTAACCCATCCAAATGTAGAGGGCAAAATGGACAGACACCGTTTGCCACAAATTTGCCCATTTTTTCCCTCCGCTTTTGGAAAGGTTAGGGTTATCCAATGGATCTGATTTTTGGTACACACCCTATCTATGATGGGGCCTTACAAATGAATGGTTTGGATCACCACAAAAAATGTGGGACCCATGTGTTTGGGCCTTCAAGCTCATATAAGTTATATGAGCTTCAAGCTCATATAAATTATATGAGCTTCAAGCTCACAATCTTTTTCCTCTAGTATATATATATATATATATATATATATATCTTTTAGAATATAGTGAATATAATTGCAAATATATCCCCGTGAGTAATAACAAAATCCATAGTAGATAATATATCCGTTATCTCTTTTAGAATATAGTGAATATAACTGCAAATTAATTTGCATATGAGATTATACGCAAATAATTTTTGTAGGTATCTAAAGAGGCGCTAAAGCATTAAAGCATGTTAGTAAAAAAAATTAACTAAGAATAATATCAAAGTCTCTTTAATTTATAAGGTAATTACCTCCTTTAATTTATAAGTTACTATATATGTTGGGGTTAAAAATTGAGCACCAACTACACAACGCCAAATGGCTCCTTAACCCACCAGGGCTTGAGATCGCATAGGCAAAGAGCAACCTTCCACATGGCTCCTGAGCTCACAAGAAGCCTTGAAGCCGTGTGGCAAGACGCGTCTTCCCCATCTATGATGATCCCTTTATGCCGGTGCCGCAGCCTTCTCTCAAACTACACCACTAGCAGGCCATGTGCCACCCTACAAACGAATCAAGAGCCACTGACCAACCTCGGAGAGAGGCACAACAGTGCCCATCGTGGCAATCTTTGAAAAAGGCCTTACCCATGGCCAGAGCTACCCTGAAAAGGCTAAGCAGACTAGGGGCACTAGGGCACTGGCAAAGACACTAATGCCATCCCTTGGCGAGAAAACACGGTAAACTCACAATCTAAGGGAGCTCCATCTATAAAAAGGAACCCACACCTAGCATCCAAAGGAGGAGGAGGAAGAGGAACAAGAGAAGGAAATGTAAAAAGATCCAAGGTATGCTTAAGCTGTTGTTCGAAGCTTAGTTTAATCTTTTACCTCCAGAGTTAATTTGAGTGTCGAAGGGTTGTCCTGGAGTTCCCAAACTCTGGATAGCTTTAACCCTTTGTCTTTGAGTGAAAGTCTCTCTTCTAATATCACCTTGCAGCCCTTCTGAACCCCGGAACGCTTGGAGGAAGGACCCTTCAGGACACTTGATCAAATCTGGACTGCAACAATATACCTTCAAATTATATAACTTATGGCTTGTAAAGAGGCCTTAATGTCACATTTACTTATAAGATTAGCTTAAAATAACCTTATTTGCAAAAAAGGATTGATTTTTGTGGTGTTCAAAGAGGCCCTAATGTAATTTGAATCTTGAATAATGTCTTGGACATGACAAGAAATTCTAAGTTGCCCATGTGAAAGAGATTGTGACATGAGATGTGTGTTATTCCCATACAAAAGTGAAGATAATGTTCGATTTCTATCTATTTCGATACCTTGGTTCGCATTTACGTTGTTCTTAGAAAGTAGAGATTCACATCTCAAGACATATGCATGAAATCAAAGTAGTACAAACCAAAGGCCTACAATAACCCATCTCTTATCACATGTTGAAAAATCCATAAATGTTCTTCAATACAGCTCTCAAATTCCCCACCTACCTAAAAGAAAATCTCATCCTCAGTCAGGATATTTTTTTGCAATTAAAATTTTATATTAATTTTTATCCATTCAATTTGCAATAGGAATCGGAATAGGATGTCGGTCCTAGAAACCCAAACCCAGCCTAGAAGTAACATGACCACTCATTTTTTCCAAGTAACAATAAACTATAGGGGAGTGATATTTTCTCCCCCTTTTCTTCTCGTGCCACCCCCTTAGTGTATTTGTGACTACTCTTTTTACACTGCAAGAGGGAGTGGCCAAGGGAAGAAGGAAAAAAGAAAAGAATATATCATTTCCCTAAGCATTATACTTAAATACTTGGTACCTATACTCATTCCTCTTTGGAGAATTTCTATAGCCAAAAACTTTGGATCAATCAAATAGCATTATGTGTGTCATTAAAATTGCTTGAATTTGTACAAATATCATACATAGGGTGATATACACCAAATTACAATGTATAGCAGTTGATATACAGGAGCAAGAGTATCAAAATACAGACTGCAAATTTTCAGGTGCAAGACACAAAGGGTAAAAAGGAAGTCATGAGTTTAAGCAATAGACGAGTCTCTATCGGTGAGAAAACGTCAAACTAAAACGCAGGAAACTGAAAGCATGAAATGCTCTTTTCCACTCTCTCTTTAAACTCCATCGTACACCTATCTCCATCAACCTTCTGACAATACTGTATAGCCACTGAAGCCATGAAAAAAAAAAAGAAAAAAAAAAGAAACAGAGAAAAAGGAAAAGAGAAAAACCCCAGTTTTGAGACCAGCAATTTAGATGCCTAGCTCAAAAACAACATGTTTTGCTTTTTAGCCCTAAAAGCAACTCCAAACTTTTCCAACCTTAGTCCTCCCTCTCTTTCTCTCTCTTAAAAGCCTCTGAAAACATGTAAGGAAGAGAAATTCCGGCCTTACATTGATTTCACCATCCCACCATTTGCAGAAAGAAGCTCTGGTCTTGCAGTAAGAGAAGCTGTGATTTTTTTTTATTGTTTTTTTTTTTTGGGTTCATTACATTCCATTTGGTATTTATATTTAAGAAGAACAAAAGCAAGAGAAAGCTCTCTCTCTCTCTCTCTCATATTTGTGGGTTTTGGGTTTTGATGGAGAGAAGATGAAAAGCCTTACTGACGCAGAATCATCTGTCCGTGGAAACTGGAACAGTTCTCCTTCAATGATGTCCTTTGTAGGGTTAGGGTTAGAAAGCAACCCTCAAAAGCAGTTTTGGGATTTAGAAACCACTACCAACTTTCAGAACAACACCTCCCACAACAACAACAACAACAACAACAACAACAACAGCAGCACTTTCATCAATCCAACAACAAGTTTCTTGGACTACTCTTCTTCTCTTCCCAACCACTTACCTCCCTCAAACTACTCTCCAATTCCTGAATTCTATACAAGTTATATGAAAAGAGAAGAGGGTTGTTTTGGGAATTACAGTACGGGAAGAATCGGATTAAATCTCGGCCATCGGACTTACTTCTCGTCGCGAGAATCGGCGTTGATCGATCGGCTATTCAAGAGGTCTCGTGGGTTATATCAGGGGAATCAGATTCCACGATGCCAGGCTGAAGGTTGCAAGGTTGATCTTACCAATGCTAAGCATTATCATCGGCGGCACAAGGTGTGTGAATTCCATTCCAAGGCTACAAAAGTTGTAGCTGGAGGGATTGAACAGAGATTTTGCCAGCAATGTAGCAGGTATGAGAAAGGGCAATTTACAATTTCATTTCTCTTGACCATTTTTATGAAGTAATGTAGTTTTAGGTGCAATGGAGAATGGGATAGTAGAGTGCCAAAAATATACACAACTTCAACATAATACAAAAATTTACGAAACCCATGCTTTGTTTCTTTTTTCCTTTTTTTTTAACTATGTGGGAAGTGGGATTAAGAGAAACACAAAAATACCCATGTAGAAACCTCTGATAAGTATTGCAGGTTTCGGGTGCAATGCGGCAGGTGGGAGTAGGATGCAATAAAGCAACAAAAATTTACAGACATCAACTCGACTCAACTAAGCCTTTGTCTCAAACTAGTTGGGTCGGCTGATGAATTTTTTTAATTTCGTGAAGAAGGTGAAAGAATCTGCTCGGCTCAAATTGACTAAGTCTAATCCTGACACTAGTTGGGTTAGTCTACATGGATCATTTTCTTCCGTTCTTCCCTATCCAAGGTCATGTACTTATATTCCTGACAAAACTTTGAACATAATAACAAAACTTTACAAAACAACCATGATTTATTTTCTTTGTTGATTAAGATTTCAACAGTAGGAGTAGAAGATATTCTAGAATAAAAAAGGGTTTTGGTCCTGTTTAATTTTCTTTCTTTTTCATTTTTCTTTTCTTTTCCCCTTGTGGTTGGTTTAGGTTCCATGTGTTGGCAGAGTTTGATGAAGTGAAGAGGAGCTGCAGAAAGAGATTGGCTGATCACAACCGTCGAAGGAGAAAGCCTCAGCCTGGAACAGAAGACCAGGTAGCCACTACTACAAAAACTGTAGAAAAGTGTACGGATAAGAGGGGACAAATAGAAAAGAATACATCAGGTCTGTGTAACTTTACCCTTTACTGATTCTAGGGTTTAGCTTAAGAACTAAAATCTTGATGATATCCTTTCTCCAAATTGTCTACAGTTACACCCAAAGAAAAGTCCTTATCTTCAACCCTACCTTTGCTCATAGCCAAAGGAGATGAAAATTTGCAAAAGCCCCACTACAGTCACAACAAAATACTGAACACCCAGATGCAGATCAACGGCCCAGATCTCTCCCTTGGTGGAATCGAATCTCATATTACATATACATCTGAACAACCCTTCTCTTCATCGAATTTCATGCTTAATTGTCATCAGAATTTCTTCTACTCGAGCTCCAACGAGGCTTCAGCTTCTCAATCGTCGGATCAGAGCCACCAACAGCAGCCTGAAGATCTTCAGAATCTGTTGCATTTGGGTCATGCTATGTTCCAAGTGGATCTGCTCTAATTTAAACTCCAAGCTTGAAAGGTGGGCTCTGGAGATTTTTCTCTATTATAATAAAACGAAAGAAATATGGGTCTTCTTCTAATGTTTAGTATGTGAACTGAGAGACAGTCAGTGATTGCCGAGTTACATGAAATATATGATTCTGTAGCATGTCTCGGTTTGGATGGTTTGTGTGCTTCCCGTTTGAAAGAGAGAGAGAGAGAGAGAGAGAGAGAGAGATGGTGCCGGAAGTTTTCTGAGTAGTACTGTGTAGTGTATTTTTAGAGAATCGTGTGGGTTGTACGGGGTTAGTGCAGGTTTTCTTTCTTTCTTTTCAAGGTTTTATTCGCTCCTTGTGATATTGGCACCCTCTCGTATTTTTACATGTTGTAGAGAAGGTTAACAGGTAGCACCAATTCACTTATGTCTTAGTCACGATGTATTCAAATTTCTCAACGGTCGGATTGTTCTCAGATTTGAAGTGTTCTTCGGACCGTACTTCCCATGTCTCGGTCACGATCCAATTCAAATCGGACCGTCCATTAGAGTGTCCTAGCAGATCCTACTTACATTTTACAAAGTTAAAATCCTTATTACTATATATAAAGCGAGAATCTTAACAATTGGTTCCCTTCTTTCTATCCTGTAAGTGTTCAACTAACTTTACCAATACATCCAATTTCGGGAGGGCATTTTTGTCATGTTAGACGTTAATGACCCTGCAGAAACGTCCAAACAAACACTGCTAGCTATTACTGGTCATATAATAATAATAATAATATAATACGCCAGCTGTCTCTTTTTGCCCATTTGCCTGTAATTTCTACTTTATACTTTTCCTGTAATTGTCATATTTTAGAACATTCTTTCGGTATTTTTTTCTTAATTTTGCTACTTTGCATCCATTTTTCCGTAACTTTTCATTTAAAACTTGGTACCTGATTATTATTTTATTGCTATTATGTATTGCTAGCCACCTTTGCACAAATCGTACTTCTGCCAATCTTTGCAGCAGACAAGTAGACTCGGCGAAGGTGGCTAGCAAATCTCTATAAAAAAAAAATTCTTCAAAAAAAATGTCAAAATTCTGGTTGACCCGCGGGTGTGCAGGCCGGGTGCGGGTCCAAGCCCAATGACCCATAAAATCCCCCCTGTGATTTTGACCCGGCCCGTTTGACGCGTTTTCCCATGATTTAGAGGGAAATGATGTAATTATGAGAGTTTTTATATAGTGTAAATCCTGATAGTGAGTATTTTTTTAAAAAAAGTATTGTATGGCTTACATCGTAGGATGATTCAAACCGTCCATTTCAAGGGCCACAATGTAAGTAGATTGTCTGCCAAAATTCATTTCCATAGGATAATTACAACCCTCCAACCAATAAATATGTTTCTTGTCATTTCCTAAATATGTCGTTCCACTATAGACTGGGGGCTAGGATCATCGCATGGAAATGTGTTTTTTGGGAACACCCTATTTACGATGTGGCCCATCAATTGGACAGTTTGGATCATCCTATGGTGTAAGTTACACAGTACTGTTTTTTTTTTAATAGGGAGTAAGAAATATGTTTTTAGTTTGCAGGGTTTGTTACAAAATTCTTGTTAGAATATATATGGTGTAAGTCCATGTAGTGAAGTATTTTTTAATAACCGGTAGGAGTCCCTGCAAAACCCCAACTTACCTATCAAAAATAAATAAATTGTACTGAATATTTTACGTCCTACACCATAGGATGATCCAAACCGTCCATTTAATAAGCCACAATAAAATTTGTTTGTTCCCAAAAATAATTTACAGATGATAATCCTTTGTTCACGCACGTGCAATTGCATGTGCGTTTTTGCTGGTCCTCAAAAGAGGGTGAATGCAAATGTGACCGTGTAGCTGCAAGGATGAGCGCAGTGACAACATCACATTGGGCTAGGGACTCTCCAGCCAGGGTCAATGGCTAGAGAAGGGGGTGACTCTAGACTTGAATGAAAAAAAATACTAAAAATAGAAATTGCTAAAAACAATGTATATGACTTATTGTTACTAAAATACCCCTTAAACAATAATTAAACTTATATAAAATTAGAGGGTATTTTTGTAAAATAGTATAATAAAATCGGATTTAGGACTGTCTCGCGGGCTTTTGTTGGTTGTCTGGATCTGATCATTAACAATATTGGATCCTGTGCTAGGGTCTCGAAATGAGTCCATTGATCCTGGTAATGTGTCTAGTTCCTAGCCGTTTAACTTTAGATTCGGATGATCCATCGGACCGACATGAGTCCATTGACACCCATAAGTACCAGACTATTTGGTACTTATGTCTCTCTTCACATTGCAATATGGAAAGTGATATTTCCTCATTCATTTTACACTTTCCACCCTGTTAGGTTGTTCTTGTCCCGAAAATACTCAAAATACAAACAAAATCAGGTGGCATGCAGTTATGTGTAGGAAAAGAAAAACGAGACTACCAGAGGGCTCGAAATGTTGTAAAGGGGCAGGAAATATCACATTCCTGTATACGATGGACACTAATATGTGAAGGTTTTCTTGATGAATGTAGACAGCTGTGTTTTTATTTTCTAATTATCCTAGTTTACTTGCAAGGATTTAAATTTTGGTTTCGGAAACGGAAAATTTCCGTTTCAGTTAGAAATTTTGGTAAAAATTCTATAAAATCACGAAAACATATGAAAAAAATATGCAGATGATAGATTTAAAATGGAACTTCATGAAATGCTAGAATAAGCACGGCTACATGCTTAGAAACTATCACATAAGCCTGACAACTATTCATAATTGTTTAAAAACATTTACTAAGGTGAGTCTGGAGTATTTTCATCTTCCTCCTTGATCATTGTTTATATTCATAGTTTATTGCTCTTTTTTTCTCTTTTATATTTTTAACCATCTCGGTCTTGGGAGTTTTTTCTTCTGCTTTAATATATTTTCCACAATTTAAGAAAATTGGTTATCAAAATCCAAAACAAACTAGGCCTTAGTCTCCTAAGAACCATCTGGAACATGTGGATGCTCCGAACGAAATCACAAAAAACATAGCAAATTTAGAGAAAACTTAGTAAACAGTTGGCAAAGCAAATGTTAAAAAGGATCAGGAAATGTTTGGAAAGTGTTAAGAAACAATTCAAAAAAACCCATATGCTTTTTTTTTAATGAGGAAACTGTTGGTGCGCTTAAGCTCTCCAAACTTTTGGTGAGCTTAAGCGCCCCAATCACATGGGGGCCCACTTTGTTAGGTGATCCAAAGCATTCATTTTAAAGTCTCTTACATGGATTTGTCCATTTTTGTCCTCCACAAATGGAGGGGTTAGGATGATCCTATGGAGCTGATTTTTGGTACACCCCCTATCTATCATAAGGCCTTTAAAATGAATGCTTTGGATCACCTAACAAAGTGGGCCCCCATGTGATTGGGGAGCTTAAGGCGCACCATAGGTTTGGTGCGCTTAAGCTCACCAACAGTTTTCTCTTTTTTAATTTACTACTCTTATTTTTACTTTATATATACTTATTTTTCTAAATAAGATGTAACAAAAGGAATAAAGAGATGGTTAGGTGCATTTGTTTGTTAGATTAATTGATTGATCTAAACCATTCATTTGTTTGTCTCCACCATGATTGGATAGTCCGTGCCTCAATAATCATCTGTAGGATGATCCTAACCGTTGGATTTATATACCCATCTGTCCATTTTACACAGAAAAAGTCGTTCAAAAGATTTTCAGAAATTGAACTCCCACATAAATTCCACACACCTTAATTTTAGAGCCCCGGCTAATTAGTCAGAAAATAGAAAAAGATCTAGGTTTCGTGAAATTTCTTCCAAGTTCCAACCCATCGGATCTTGCCACGTGGCAACCTCTCAATCATAGAAAGGATAAGATCTCTACCACCCCTAAAATACATGTCCAAGAATCTACCCAATACTCTCCACCATTAGAAGAAAGAAACTCATAAACAACATCTACTATCCTCATAGTCTTCATCAATCAAAACATGGCCATGGTTTTTTCCCAACAGAGCTTCCTCAGAAACACCCTCTCTTCAATCTACAAACACAGGCAGAATAAGAAGATGAATTTACTGCCTTCAATCTCATGTAGTTCCTCCATGGATAAAGACCCAGACCCATCTAGGTATACCTGATTCTATGCCAAAATTCATTTCTCATCATACTATATGTGCTATGTATGTAATGTTGGCTATATGTTTTGGATCAACAGAGCGCGAGAGGCGCGGTTAGTGAAACTTGCAATTGTCACGCTTGCGGCGGGTGTGTTGACACTCGGTTCCATTCGCGAAGCTACGGCTGCGAAGACTGGCGGTAGAGTTGGAGGTCAGGCCTTTCGATCCGCTGCTCCTCGACCATCGGCCCCCAGAAGCAACAATTCGAGGTAAGGACTTTATAATGAATATTTTTGTTAATTAAACTACTTATTAAACAGAACAAGTTGATGTTTGGCCCTTTATTTAACTTGAGAAACTAAGGTCGTGTATGGGTCTAGGGAAAAGAAAATTATGAAAACTAATTTTTTTCTGATGAAATACATTCCATGAAAATAAAATTTCGGGGTCCAGTAGGTTTGCAGTTTTCTTGAAAAAACTAAGGACGGTCGATTTTGGGAAAAATTCACATTGAAAATGTGTTTACCAAACATTGGAAAATTCACTTTCCATAGAAACAATTTTCGGAATTTTTTTCTCCTGTATCAAAACAACCCCCAAGATAAGAATGTCTTTGGAATGATAAAATGAGACGGTCTTACACTCGCAATTTGGCCTTGAAATGGACTAGGGGTATGTTGTTAGAATATGTGGGATCCAACGGTTAGATTGGGTTAAGATCTCACCGTTGGATCATCTTGGAGGTAGATTATGTAAGTTGGGTCAACGAGGCAACTAGATAAATTAGGCAAGTGGATTAGAAGAGGCAAGCAATAGAGATTAGGAAAGTAGATTTGATTAGGATTATTTCCTTCTAGAATTATCTTAATTCCATTCCATGTTTATCATGTAAGTGCTCTATATAAGCACACATTGATCCTCTTGTAAATGTATCCAAGTTTAGTGAAATCTCTAGAATTTGACATGGTATCATAGCGGGTTGATCCGACCTTGGCTTGACTCAACAGTTACAATTTCGTTGTGGGGCGGGCGGGCGGGCTGCAGCCGCCGTCCGCCTGGTCCCCTTCAATCTCTTGATGACTTGATATATATTTTTCTATCATTTTTGCTTGATTTATATATTACTTTATTTCACCGAGTAAACAAATTGTTAAACCCAAGTTACAGATTCATTTTTCTACATAGCACCCATGGCTGCCATGATTCCTGCCTCGAATCTGCATCTAAAGTAATTGTTTTCATTCTCGATACTGTTGGTCTCTACACATAACCAATGTGTATTATTTGGAGGAAAGTTTCAACTCTCGTCTTATTGCAAACTCAATCTCTGTTATTTATAGCATCACAGCCATTTCTCCTTTCTTCATCAAAACAGTACACCATCTACCTCCTTTTCCAACTCAAAAATTGATAGAGACGCCCCTCTTTTAATATGTCTCCTCATTTAGCCAACTTACTCAATCTACCTCCAAGATGATCCAACGGTGAGATCTTAACCCAATCCAACCGTTGGATCCCACATATTCAAAATCAACCAATTTGATGCACACTCTTCCAAAAGTCTATGATGAAGACTGATGTTGCTGCCAATGATCACCAACGATGGTTGCCGAAGAAGACGCCGCTTGTTGATATGTCGCAAAGAGGGTTTAAAAGAAAAATAAATAAAAATAATGGATCAATAGATCACAACCTCAATGGGGTAGACAAGACTTAAGCCTCGATGGGCGAGTAAGATTGGGTCACTATGGACTGATGCCGGAATGGGCAAGAATGGGCCTCGATGGGCATGACAACATGGGTTGATTTTGATTACATTTATAATTTGGGGAATTCTATTGTATTGAGAAATTTTTTTAAAATTGTTGTCAAACATATATTGATTTTCAATCCATATACGTTTGAGGGGGCATGTTAGAATATGTGGTATCCAACGGTTAGATTGGTTTAAGATCTCACTGTTGGATCATCTTGGAGGTAGATTTTGTAAGTTGGGTAAACGAGGCAACTAGATAAATTAGGCAAGTGGATTAGAAGAGGCAAGCAATTGAAATTAGGAAAGTAGATTTGATTAGAATTATTTCCTTCTAGAATTATCTTGATTCCATTCCATGTTTATCATGTAAGTGCTCTATATAAGCACACATTAATCCTCTTGTAAATGTATCAAGTTTAGTGAAATCTCTAGAATTTGACATATGTTACCTGGTTCATAGGTTCACTTGGCACGGGATTAGTGTCGTAGTTTGCTATTGCCCGTTAGGGATTAGGCTTCTTTGTACCCAAGTGTTTGGGTTGCTCTAGATTCATGGGTAACTGTACTTGGAAGTATCAAATCATAATGTATATTATATGTGAAAAGTTACGACTCAAAAATAAAAGGGAAATGATATGCACTAGAGGTGGTGTCCAGGGAAGAAAAGGGGTGGGGTTAAATTTATCACTTCTCGGATAAAAGGGCCAATGTATAGAGATCAAATAGCTAGCATGAGACGATTACAAAGTTATATCAAAGGTCTACAACCAACATCTTATATAATTCCCAACCCTAATCTTAGTACACAAGTTTCGCCCCAAACAAAAAATATGTGATTTTTGCATTATAAAGGTACTTTTATACCTTATAGCCTGCACAAATGTGAGCCCTTCAGGCCCAGATTGTCATCGACGGGGCTAGAGGAGTGCATTTGGAGTAGAATGGAAGACAAATATAAGATGGCCTTAGCAGTCCCTCTGATAGTAATAGCAGAAACTACCCTACATGATCTAAAGACAAACACTAAGGTCCTGTTCGTTCTGGACTTTGAGAACCTGTTTTTGAGTTGAAAACAGATTACTGGACTAAAAATTGCATTTATTTTCAGTCCAATAATCAGTTATGGACTCAAATCGATCTAGGTTCTAGTATGTCTCATATAACATTCCTACCCTGAGGACTACATCTATATACGGGTTGGATTGGATCGGGTTGACGCCAATGCTAACACAACCCGCTATAGCATTCCCTCAACCCTAACCCAACCCAACCCAAGCCTTGGGTTGAGGATGGATAAACCTCACAGAAAGACACCTGGCCTGACTTCTTTTTTATTTTTCATGTTGAACCCAACCCAAGGTTGTACCCCTACTTCATGGCTCTTCTTCAGGCCCCGTTCCTTTGAGATCATGACGATCGATTGTTAGGCTAAAACCTATTATTGCGCTTAAAATTACATTTAAGTTTGACTCCATTAATAGCTTTAGGGCTAGCAATCGGTATGTCATAATCAGAAACGAACAGGGCCTTAAAATGTGACTCCTAATTCGAAAAACATATTAATCTAATTTTGGGATTGAATAAATGAGCTTATATGATTATTAATCGACATAATTCTACAATGAGCAGGACGAACATCTACATAAATCCACCTGTGGCGCCACCTCTGGTCGGTGGATATGGATATGGATACGGGGTGCCATTCTATGGTGGATGGGGTTGGTCACCTTTCTCGTTCTTTGCGCCGGGGCCCAGTGTTGCTGTCGGAGTTGGAGGAGGATTCGATTTTTTTGCACTGATTTTTGTGCTGGGTGCGGTCGCAACCGTGATCAGAAGATTCAGGGGACCAAGGGATGACGAAGATGATTATTAGTCATGAGTTTTGATGGGATTATTAATTGATTAACTTGGAACTAAAGAGATCCAAAAGCTACCCCTTTTTTGTCAACCTGTTGTATATTGTATTTACAAGAATAAATGTAATTCAATAGCTTGGATTTGTGAAGATTTGATATCATTTCATAAGCACACGGTAAAGAAACAAAGTAATCCAGAACCACCTTGGAAGGTTAGAACATAGTATGCATGAACAAACAAACAAAGTTCCTCAAAAGTCACACAAATCATTAATCCTGACATCTTGAAAAAAAAAAAATCATGATAAATTAGCTTCTCCAAGTGGTGAGAGGAGTGTGGTGGTCATTAATCCTGACATCTTGAAAAAAAAAAAATCATGATAAATTAGCTTCTCCAAGTGGTGAGAGGAGTGTGGTGGGAGGAGGAGAGACTTGAGAGGGACGACTGAGTTGAAGGTGGCAATTGGCTAAAAAACAAGTAAAAGTTGATCGTATTTTGGGTATCTACACTCCCCGACTCTCCCTCACCATTGGAGAAGCTAACTTATAATGAAAATAAATTCACGGTAGCCAAACGCCTCAAGGCAAATGATATTTCCAGCATTTCCAACCCCTCTTGTTTGTCTTTCCTAAAAGTTGTGGCATTTTCACCTCGGGAAGTAATATATCCGCCCCTTTTGACTACTTGGACACCTAGCAGTAGTGTACGTGGCAATCAGAACCATTGAATCTTTCTGACGTGAAGTACATCAGCCTCTCTGCAGTCATTGATACACTCTACTGGTGTCCCAAGTAATCAAAAGGGGCAGATATATCACTTCCCTCTCACCTTTTTTGTTGATCTTTTTCCTTATGTTTAAGCAAAAGACAAACAAAAGTTGTGGCGATGGGGAGAAAGGTGGTGGAAATATCATTAATGCATATATTTGTTTTTGAATGTGAACTACTGTCTATAAGCTAACGGAAAGAAATTGGGTGTGAGGATTAGATGATGGGAAGTGATATATTCGCCCCTTCTTTTTACTTGGGACAGCCCCCTCTAGTGTATTTATGACTTCACTATAACACTAGAGAGTAGAGAGGGCTGTCCCAAGAAAAAAAAATGGGGGTTAGTACATCCCTTAGATGATCCGTGGTTTTGGGTCCTACACTATCCAAAACAAGGACGGTTTAGATAAGTAGTGTTGCAGCTTGGGCCGGGTTTTATCCAACCCGCATCGACCTGACCCGAAAATAACATGGGTCGGGTTTAGAAATCATAGGTCTTGGGTAGGGCCGGGTTTTAAATTGGAAAACCCGACTCATTCTTGGGTAGGGCCGGGTTTAAAGAAAAAAAACTTGAAACCCGACCCGAGTGTACTATGACTTTCTTAAATATCTCTTGAATAACATAGCAAATTATTTTCTAATATACTGATACAATTGTTTTCATTGAGGTGATCATGTCTTTTATGTGAAAATATAGTGTCTTTAAATTTATACACTTGACGACATAAATTTAGAGATTGTTGGTGTGGAGATTTGTTTTTCTTTTCCACAATCTTTAAAGTTAGTAATTATATATCCTACGGTGGAAAATGAAAACCCGACCCGACTCGACCCAACCCGAGAAACTATCTTGAGTAGGGCCGGGTTTACAAATCTCGGGTTTTTTCTGTAAAAAAATAATTAGACCCTACCCGAGTTGCACCTAGAGATAAGTGAAAGGCTCCTACACTAAAACCCGCCCTTTTTTGTGTTTTTATATATCCGTTGCATTTAAAAACGAGAAACAGAACATCCCTCTTCAGCAAGAGAAGAAAATGATCCTTGCTAGAAACCTAAAGAGACCCATCATCCAATTCACAAGACTCCCATCAAACAATCTCCAATTCCCCCCATCAATCTCTTCCAATTCAACCCTTCAACCACCTCCTTGTTCCCAAATCGACAAAATCACAAAACTCATTAACGATCATCCATTCCCAGACAAGCCTCTTCACCCCTTCCTCCTCCACCACATCCCACCACCTCTCCTCTCCCCTTCCCTCATCGAAAACATCCTCGGCCGCCTCTTCTCCGGCCACGCCAACGGCCTCAAAGCCTTAGAATTCTTCAAATTCTCCCTCCAATTTCACCCATCTCCAAATGCATTTGAGAAGACTCTCCATATCCTGGCCCGAATGCGGGAATTCGAAAAAGCATGGGAATTGATGCAAGAAATCCACCAGAAACACCCTTCCTTGATAACCCACAAGTCTTTGAATATTTTTCTTTCCAAATATGCGAAGTTCAAATCTTTTGAAGACACCCTCCAAGTGTTTCATAAAATGGAGAAGCTATTTTTCGCGGGAAGGGGATTCGGGGTTGACGAATATAATGTTCTCCTTCGAGTGTTTTGCGTCCAGAGACAGATGAAGACGGCCCGGGCTGTATTTCGCAAAATGCATTCTAGGTTCTCTCCAAACACACAGACTTTAAATATCTTGCTTTTGGGTTTTAAGGAATCAGGAAATATTACTGCTGTAGAATTGTTTTATCATGAGATGGTTAGAAGAGGATTTAAACCTAATGTTGTTACTTACAATATTCGAATCGATGCATATTGCAAGAAGGGTTGTTTTTCTGATGGTTTAAGAATACTAGAAGAGATGGAAAAGGTCAAAATTTTGCCAACTTTAGAAACAATTACTACCTTGATTCATGGTGCATGTATTGCGCGAAATCCCATCCGTGCTCGCCGATTGTTCGATGAAATGCCTCACAGAAATTTGAAGGCTGATATTGGGGCATACAATGCTTTGCTGGGTTCATTTGTCAGGTCTAGAGATTTGAAGTCTGGATTCGAGTTGATGGATGAAATGGAAGAGCAGGGTATTGAGTATGACAATGTGACTTATCATACAATGTTTATGGGTTTAAAGAATTTGGCTGGTGTTGAGGGTGTTTGGAACCTTTATGGAAGGATGGTTGAGAAGAGTTTTGTGCCGAAGATGCATACGGTGGTGATGCTGATGAAATTCTTATGTGAGAACGGTCGATACGATTTGGGTTTGGATCTATGGGATTACATGGTTGAGAAAGGTTGTTGCCCTCATGGGCATGCCTTAGATCTGTTGGTGACAGCGTTGTGCTGTAAAGGGAAGCTGGGAGAGGCTTATGAGTGTTTCAAACAAGTGGTGGAGAGAGGGAGGCATCCATGTGAAGAAGGTTTTCGTGTATTGGAGGGGTTTTTAGTGCGAGCGGGGAAGACAGACAAGTTGGCAAAGCTGGACCAAATGATGAAGACATTACAAACTGTTATGCCTCCATCAAAGGGGCATGCCCTTGGTCTTCCAACTGTTATCACTGTGAGTTGACAAGGTTCACATTTCAGGAGCTTTAAGGCAAGAAGGTTTAAATTCAGTGAATTAGTTGCATGGAAAAGGAAAGTGAAATTTGAAGCTGTAAGATGTAAATATTACCTTGCAACATGTTATTTATTCATTTTCTTATGTTGTATGTGTGATCTATCTTGAATTCTCAGAACTATCACTGATGTTTACAATATCAAAGTTGAGCCATCTATGTTAGGAGGCACAAGAACACTTTTGACTCATTTGTATACTTCGTCTTTCGGAATAAAATTTTTAATTTTCAAAAAAAAAAAATAACACTTTTGACTCTGAGTGGCACAATAATAATGTAATATTGCTCTACAAGAGTACAATTAAGAACCTGTAAACCAATGTATGGTATAAGCCTGCTGGTTCTCCATTTTACAATAAATGAACTAAGTATTGTTTCACTGATCTATGAGCTGGACGGCAGCAATAGCCGGTATTTTTTCCCTGAGTTTCTGTGTGAGAGCAACACGAACTGTCATAACGCCTGCTGCAGGTCCACTGAGTCGGACCTTGACCACATATCCGTTGATCTGAACGAACTCAAGTAACCCACCTCCTGTGCCTGCAAGGTATGGTCTTATCTCGGAAAGAATCTGAAAGATGGAATTGAATGTGATCCCTTTAAGCTGAAGTAAGTTTCACATGCCAACATATATCATCCAAATAAATACTTTCTTCTATTAAGAAATATAGATCAAAAGTTGCAGACGAAAAAATCATATATTCGAGGTGATGAGAAGGTCCCAGCTTCTAAGTCTAGGTACATGCTAAAGTACTACTAAACATGGCCAGGCGTGAATTCCAGATTCAGCTTGCTTGATCATTCAGGGCCATGCATGCATACATGCTTTATTTTGTATTTTCCATGATTGATAATAATATCAATGTATCATTCAAAAGAAAGAAAGAAAAGAAAACGATAATGATATCAATGTATGACAGGTCTAAAGTTAGATTTGCAATGGATTCATTGATGCAGCTTACCAACCCAGATGCCTAGTTTAATCATGAATGACAATTATTTTCATATTGATAATGACATCAATGTATGACATGTCTAAATTTGGATTTGCAAAGGATTCATTGATGCAGCTTACCAACCCAGATGCCTAGTTTAATCATGAATGACAAAGCTATGCACAGATTATCTCCTACAACAATTGCTTTAGCATATAGATGGCATGTCCTCTTTATTCCCTCTAAAAAACATTTTTTACATCAGAAACAATAGGAACTTGGTCTCTCCATCCAAGAAAAAGAAAGAACTATGCATTCAGGTTGAAAAATAGATGTGATGGCTGGGTCACTTCATCTTCTTAAGCAAGATAGGTGCGGCTGCAACTGGGGTAATAAGACGAACAAAACCAAATTTACAAATGAAATGTTGAAATCCTGTACCCAAATTCAACTGCTTTTATCTGTTCTGTAACCTCCTTGTATAAACATGTTAAGAAGTGTGTGTATTAGAGACACTGCAGGTCTCATCCATGCCCACTATTAGCATCTAATATGGAATGCCAGTGTCAGATGAACGATTCCAATCTCACATGGCAGGTATGATGTGCTTGTAGAGGATAAGCAGAAGCCTAACCAAAAACAGAATTTAGGGGAGAATAAATTGAATAGTGAGATTAACTGGCACTACAAATGGATAAATTGACAGGTATACCCAACAATGGATGTGAGTAATATAAAAATGATTCCATTGATGAAAGAGTTATTAAAGAGATACTGATTGGAAGCCCGAAAAAGCAGTGATTATACTGAATCCATGTAATTAGGGCAAATCGTCTCTACAAAATAGAGCAGATAGCCCATTGCTTATTTGATAGCTCACCTGAGGAAAACAAGATGGAAACCTCCTAAACAGCATCAAACTGAACTTCGAGGGAGCTGTGGTTGATAGGTTAGTGGATATCTTATTCGCAATTTCTGGGCTGATTGGTTTGAAAGCTTGAAATGAGGATAAAGTGTTGGTACTGCTCACTGGGCCCATATTTTCACTTGGGAGCTGCAAGAAATTTTGGAAGTTGAAGGGGATAGCAACTTGATTTCCTGGGTGGCCAGTAAGTAATTGGGCCTCGTGGTTCATTGGTATCATGAAAGAGATAGTCGATCTGTGCATATAGTGTAATCCCTCTAATGTAGGATAATAGGGGAAACACACAACATAAAAGCATCTACAAAACTAATAGATTTATGGATTTTTTGCACTTTCCAAAACTAGATTTCAATCAAGCTCTCCCACAAGTCCTGGAAATTACTAATTACGGTTAATCTTAGAAATCCTAGCCAATATCAGCTAGATCCGATCATTGGATCTCAAGATCTACTCTTATCAGAAGAATTGATAGCTGACATCATCTGATCTGATCGTCATATGGGAGATCTTATCCACCCAGATTAATGGCAATAGTGCTCTTATAAAATCCATTAAATAAATTCAACAAAACAAAACCTTAAAGTAGATGATCGATGAGATGAACTTGAAATTCAAGCAAGAATATAATTTAAGAGTTCGATAATAACTTTGCAGAAGATAAGGAAGATTGTTGATCCACGACTTCGCAGCTTATAATCCTAGCGCATCAAATTCTCAGTCGATTTATCATCACACCACTATCTGTGGGAAGAAATTTTCTTCACAGCAAAGCTTTCAATTCTCATAAACATATCATGCACTTAAATAAGGAGAACGGGTCGCTTTCTCCTTAATAGGCAAAGAGGTTAAGAAATCTAATGAGAAGCCTATAGAGACCTACAAAGTTTCAAGAGACCTTATCAGACTTTTCTCGTGTAATTCTGAAAGAGTCGTCCGAAGAATTTTTTGCAAATGAGAGATGTGCAGCATACTATTGTTCTAGTTCTAAGATTATCGTTGTCAAATTACCACCTTATAGAATGAACCTGATAGAACATGCTGAATTGAAGCCACAAGTCGATGAACTTCTACACAAGGAATTCATATGAGAAAACCTCAAGCCGTGTGCATTACTATCATTACTGACACCAAAGAAAGATGGATCGTGAAGAACGTGCATCGATAGTAGAGCTATCAAAAAATTGCTAGAAAGTATCCATTTTTTATCCAACAATTAGATGACATGCTGAAAGTGATATCAGGATCTTCTATCTTCGTGAAGATTGATTTCCGAAGTGCTTACCATAAGATTCACATGAGAGTAGGATATTAGTGGAAGACTGCCTTAAAGACAATGGTTGGTGTTGCCCTTCGGTCTCATTAAATCACCAATCACATTTATGAGAGTATTGAGACAGTTCTTTCATTCCTTCATGTCATTTTTTGGTGGTTTACTTTGACGATGTACTAACCTACAACAACAAAATGGAAGAACACCTATCTCACATATAGAAGGTTATGAAGGTTCTCAGTCGAGAGAAGCTCTATGTAAATTTGAAGAAATGTTCTCTCACGAGCCCTAGTGTGCTATTCCTTTGTTTTTTACTCTCAACCAAACAAGTAGAAGTTGACCCTTAGAGAATGAAAGTGATACTTCATTGTTCAATTCCGACGTACATTCACGAAGTTCGAAGCTTCTATCGGTTATAACTTTTTGTTGGAGATTTATCAGGAACTTCAATACTATCATTTTGCTCTAATTACCAATTGCATGAAGAAAGAACCGAGAATTCGCATGGAAAAAGACAGCCACTAGAGCCTTTTAAAAAAATCAAGAAGAGGATGACAGAGACTCGAGTATTGGATTTTCCAGATTTCTCAAAGGCATTTTGAAGTTGCATGTGATGCATAGGCATGTTGGAGAAGTGCTGAGTCAAGAGGGTTATCCCGTGGCCTTTTTTTAGGAAGAAGATAAAAATAGGTAAAGAATATGTGGTTTGCGTACAACAAGGAATTTTATACTGTTGTACAAACTCGTAGATATTGGAGACACTACTTGTTACACAATGAGTTTGTACGTTAGTTGGATCATCCATTGAAGTACTTACATTACCAGAAGAAGTTGAATCTGAAAAGTGCAAAGTGGAATGCCTTTTTTGCAAAAGTGTGCATTCTTTTTCAAGCATATGTTTGGAGTGGCATTTGACTGGAGTGGAAAACAAGGCCGCATACGCTTTAAGCAGGAGAGTCTGTCTTCTACATTCTTTGACACTTTAAGATCATGGTGAGATTATGAAGGACAACTTGAATTTGGGAGCATCTATAAAACAATCACAGCAAGGAAACAAGATAAGCATCCTACTTCTTTCATTCACGGAGGTTACCTACTCAAGAGTTCTAACTTGCGCTTGCTGAACACATCATTGAGAGAGAATTTGGATATTGTTCATTGAGAGAAATAATACCCAATCTGCCCCCGTGTAAGTTTTCTTGTTATTTTCTTCTTTTACAATTAAAATTTCATTATTTTTTCGAAAAAAATAGTAGACCTAAATGTTATTCAGAATTCAACTATGATCAGAGCAAACTCATCTGAACATCAGAACAGGAGACTCACGAGGGTTCCTTACGCTTGGGCCATAGCAATGTGACTGAACCAGGGATGCAGATGCTAATAGTATGATTTAGTCGCCTTTGCAATTTGCAAAATAACATTTCTAAAATCCTGAAACTGTGTTCCATTTAGTATGGAAACTCTCAGATAAACTCTGATGACTAAAAATTGCACTTGAGAAAACTCTTAGTTCCTAATATTATTCTTAAGGAATTTCACAGCTAACAGTTGAGATAAGTAACATATATAGGAATAACATTTTTTTTAAGCCTGCTACACCCAATAATATATATAGGAATAACATTGTTCATCATATTTTGGAGGAAGCACCATTGCCAATTGATTCTGTGGAACTCAAAGAACACAGCAGCCCCATCGTTTTAATGGAAATTCTTGTTTTTGTTGCCCACCCACTAGGTTTCCCGCTTCAAAGAATTTGAACCTCCATGTCAATAAAGCACAACAAAATGGCTTGCCAGGATCCATCTCAATTCTCAAATCATAACCAAGAACAGGATTGCCCACAACTCTCATCAAACAAACCTCGACTTTTTTTTTGGCTACAAAAGAAGAAAAACAGACCCCCATGCTATGCAGCAACCAGAAAACAAGGTGAGGAGAAGAAATAGAGCCCAAAGACACCTAGAAAGACCACCAGGAAAAGGAAAGAAACAGAAGCCACACTAGTTGAAATGGAATTTTGTGACAGACCAACCAAATCTTTCCAGAGGATCTAACAATCCTGACTAGTTTAAGGAGCGATGGAGGGAGCACGGATTCAATGAATTGGAAAAATTATCATTAGCTCTCTCTTCCTCCTAAAAGATGTGGCTGATTTTCTTAGAGGAAGTCATGCATAGGTTTTATATTTCCCCATTAAACTGACAGCATACCATGGTACATGATCATGTCCTTCACTACGATAGACTAGCCACACAATACAAATAGGAACTTCTTTATACCCCCTCTTTTAAGATCTAGATAACCCACAAGGCTGCAAATAATTCTTCTGTTGAATTTGATGCCTCACCCATGGGGAAACAATACCCAAATATGAAATCACCCAATGAACCACCACCGACTGCAGCACCGTGTTGCATATCGATGCACTATCTGTGTTTTATTTTAACCATCCCATGTCTGGAGGAAACCAATTTATCGGGATGATTTTGGAGTGGGGAGGAAGAGGACCCATAAATGAAATATGAAATCACCGCATGACTTTGTTACCACCTACAGCACCCTGGTTTGGTTCATACCTTGTGGATCAGTCCATGGGGCGTACTTGCTCCTTGGATGACCAAGCCTTTGTGCTTGGCGGACTTGTGCGTGGCATCGTCATGACTCGTACTGGATGGACTTTGCATTGGGCTTCAAGGCTTGATGTTCGATGTACTCGAGATGTTGGCTAATCACGAGAGTGGGTTCAGAGTTGGTCTCAGCAAGTCTAAGCTCAGTAGCTCGATGAATGGTTTGGTGGCCGTGAGCAAAGTATCTAGAAGTGCATTCAAGATCTTAGCCAAGTAGCCTGTTGAACAGCTTAGAGATTGTGTGCACATATAAAGCATCAAGAGGTGTAGGTGTGTAGGGCCTTCAGAGCCTTGCACAACTAAAGACTGGTCTTAGCATACGCATATGTTGAGGCACCGCACGGGTTATCCCGCTGCTAAAACAAGAGGCCCGTGACATTCTTGATGAACTGAGTTTGTTTTTA
Source organism: Tasmannia lanceolata (assembly GCF_043159265.1). Taxonomy (NCBI): domain Eukaryota; kingdom Viridiplantae; phylum Streptophyta; class Magnoliopsida; order Canellales; family Winteraceae; genus Tasmannia; species Tasmannia lanceolata. The sequence continues at coordinate 12,256,325 of NW_027518683.1, forward strand.
GCCATCCCGGCTCTAGAGGAAACCAATTTACTGGGATGATTTTGGGTATGGGAAGAGGACCACTAAAACCTCTTGTGTGAAAGACTTCACTTGTCAATTTCTTTACTAGGAAATCTGAACAATCCTTGCATGGTGAGGAAGAAAAGATTGTTACAAATAGTTGCAAAGTGCCAACCATGGAGAACTTGTATCCGTGCAATGTTCAGAATTTGTGGTGGCTGATATCATCATACAATCCGAGATATCTCACATTTGAGTTGTAAAAAATCTCACAAGTTCTAATATGTAATGTGATATTTTCCTTTTGCATCTTGAAAGATTTTGTTATATAGATCAAAAGAAATTTTATCTAAACTGAGGAGAAAAAACAGAATTTTTTTTCCATCATTTAAAAGAAAACTGAAGAGAATCAACACTGTAGAGACCTGCTCAATGCTGCACCAATTTGGAAAGGGCATGGGTTTATTATAGCAGGCACTCCTCATGAGACCCTATATAGCTCCAAAGCCTACCATATCACAAAATTTCCAACAGAAATAACTTGGCTTGGAATACCCATCTGGTGATGGTCAATTTTGTTTAAAATCCAACTAGCAACATTAAAAAATTCATTGTCTGGCGATCATTTTAGTCAGCAATCTACAGAGATGCATATTCTTATGTTTATGCTTTGCAAACAAACATTTTCTTATTATAAAAATCCTGGGAAATCAGAATTGATTACCGCATATGGCAAGTCTGTATGCTAATTTTCTTTCATGTTTCAAATATTCTACATTTCAGGCAGAATGGACAGATAACAATGAGTTATACTATACTTGAAACTGTGAACTCAAAATCTCATGGTTTCAACATAGCATCTTCCAACTTCTGAAACAACCAATTACTCATCATTTATACTACTTCAACACAACTGATATTCGGGCCGGGCTGAAGAAGCCCAAAGCATGAAGTAGTTAAAACAATAAGGCTGGAAGTTAGCATTCACTGAAACAAAGAAACCAGAGGATGCATGGTATGACTGAAAAGCAACCAAACTATATTAAGTGATCTAGAAGAGAATGACCAATGGTAAGTGCAAGTGACTTGATTGAATATCAAATTGGGTGAAGCATTTTCTAACCTTTTCCACATTTTCTTCATTGAGCTCAAGCCCAGTCTCAGTGTCGAGGATCTGCTCAACTGCCTGAATTTCAGGAATCTTATCCATGAGGCGAGTTTCGATCCCCATCTTCAACGTCATTGTTGAGCTTGGACATGACCCACATGCCCCTTGTAGCTTCAACACCACAACAAGGCCATCAATCTCATGAAGAACTACATTCCCTCCATCAGCCATCAAGCCCGGACGCACTTCCTCCAATACTCTTTCAACATTCTCTTCTGTTAGTGGCAAAACACAACTGGGGGGGGCCACAGCAGCTCCTTCAACATCATAAACCAAGCAAACAGCCATGAAGCCAGTTAATGTCATAACCAATAACTGTTGATTGAACCATCTGCTCTATCTCAATTCAATCAAATCAATATGGATTCCTTTCATCTAGAAAGGCTACTTACTTTTTTCATGAAATTCTCTAACTATTCAAAGTATAATTCTCAAAAAGTTCAGAACATTAGTTGATATATCTACAGAAATTAAACCCTTCATGGTTTTGTCCATGTAATCTTTTCTCATGATTTTAATTTTTCTATACTAACCAACCGTACCCAAAAGCAAACATATAATGAAATACCAAAAAACACAAACAGAAAAATGATGAGATTTCAATCCAATTACCCACTCGACTTCTCCTCCTCCGACTCAAACGGATGCCAAAAAAATGTCTGATATCAAATTGACCTCTGCAAAAAGTATTCTGTTTGGACGAAATAAGGCTGCATTCTGAAACAGAATTCTGCCCAAGAAAACAATAGTTCAATGAGATTAATTCCTCTAAGATGGTAACACAAAAGGCTGAACATTGAATTGAAAAATTAATTACCCTAAGGAGTGGAAAATGAGCAACTGAGAATAGTTCAGATGAAGGCGAATATTGGGTAATTGTTGCAGTTCTAGCTGTTGCTTTTAGGCCTTGCATTTGGGTTGAAAATAAACTCATTTTCTTCTCCTAGTCAAGGAAATCCATTGGAGAAGGTGGTAAACAGAGAGTTTCAGACTTCAGTTATATGGGTTCTGAATCTTTCCTCAGAATCTGGTTCAGAAAAGTGAAGATAGAATGGTTTTGGTTGGCTGATGATAAACCGTTCTGATTCTTTTTGGAATAACATTAGATCCTCTGTCGTGTTGTGGATAGAATCCAAGCCCTTAAAAACTGAGCGAGGAAGGAAAGAAAATTAAGTAGTGTGGGAGTGATATTATGAGATGCACCTATTATGAGACACTAATAAGACACGTTGTGTCTGCGCTTAAGTAGAGTGGGAGTGATATTATGAGATGCACCTATTATGAGACACTTCAACGGCATATCAGCTTGATCCAAACCGTACATCTAGTTGGACCCATGGACATGTTTGATATTACTAATCGCAATCATGTGACGATCCTAACCGTTGATGTGACTCGATTGAGTTAGAGCAAAACTAGACATTTTGGTTTTCTTTTGCTTCTTTTGGACCTCACAGCAATGTCACTAGCAATAAGTGGCACCTTCATGGACTAGTGGCCTCTCTCCACGCACCTCTGTTCACGTAGATAGCCACATGCCATATAAAAACATAAACATAAGAACCCGCATGGAAAATAAAAATAAAGAAGGGCTCATTAGGCCATCCAGATGGCAAAAGACTCTAGAACTATGGCAGAGGAGGCATGATCAACTGGCAGCACTGCGAGCCCACACATATCAAGGTGGTCATAATCCCTACTCAATTAACCCAAAGAAAATCCAAAATAATAGGGAAATGATATTTTCACCCCCCCCTTTTCGTCTTTGGCCACACCCCTTCTAGTCTATTTAGGACTACTCTTTTTACGCTAGAAGGGGTGTTGCCCAAGGATGAAAAGGAGGTGAAAATATCACTTCCCAAAAAATATTAATGTTTGGCTAGTCAAGTCCCTACTCAATTATCTCAAAAAATATAATAGGATCAGTGGTAACCTCCTCCCTTTTTCTTTTTTTGAACGGCAAAGAATTTTATTAGTGCAAACTAAAAAATCAAGGGTCGAAATGATCAAAATTCAACAAAACAAGACCACGAGAATACAACTCGAGTGGGAAGGAAATCAAATGCCTCCAACTCTAACCATGAGCACCCTTCCCTAGCTAACCTACAGGCCTCAGAATTAGCCGACCTCCTAACATGGTGAAATGATATACCAACCACTCAGTCAGACGTTTCATCCATCTACGGAGCAAACCTCCAAGGAGGAGATGATGAACCCTCCAAACCACTTAATCCCATTTGAAGAATCATCCTCCACTCTAATATTGTTTAACCCATGTTACTCCAACATCAATATTCCATTGTGCACTGGCCGCATCTCGGCCTCATTTGAGTCGGCTACCTCTAATTACTTACTACACTCATCAGCCTTCACCGTCATCCTCTATACGTACTCCTTACCCTTTAATTAGTACCAAATTATTATCATAGATAAGCAAAGATCAAGGATCCATCAAATTTCAATGTTGAAGATCATCAATCGAATGAGTTTTATTCCCTCCTATCTTCCCTCTTCTAGCATTTTCATTAGATGAGTCTTAGTCTCGTTTACCATATCATTTTCCAAAAAGTAAAAGCAAATCAAATAACACCAAATTCACACCCATAACCGAGTGTATAGTGGTATGGATCATTCATCTAGTAGGTGTTAAAATAAAAAAAAGGCACAGCCCAAAGATCGTAACAATTGGACAATCATATCTCAACCGTTCAATTAATGGACACCAATCTTTTGAACTTGAACAAGATTGTTCGGCCTTGGTCTCGCCCGAAATTAGCCCTTTCACTTTTTTTGTAGGAGTGCAACTCGGATCGGGTTGGGTCATGTTGAGGCCAACCCAAAACCAACCCGAGGACCCATTTACTCAACCCTAACCCAAACCCGACCCGTGTTCCAACCCGACCCAATCTGGAGAACCCTTTTTTTCCAACCTGAACCCGACCCGAGTTTATAAGCTTACTAAAAAAATTTTAAAAATAGATAAAAAAATGCCGGGTTTCACTCGGGTTGGGTTGCCCCAGCCCTCAACCCGGGTTAGGAAAACCTGACCTGAGACACCCAACCCGACCTGATTTTTTTGGGGTTCAACCCGACCCTAGTTGCACCCCTACTTTTTTGTGAATAGCTGACATTATTCTCACTAAAAATCAAGTAAAAAAATCTCAGCCCTTTACAAAAGAGTGAAAGGGTGATTTCAGGTGATGCACTTAGTCCGAAGGTGAAACAGCTCCCTGCATCTTGTTGGACATATTGTGAGATATTTTCCAAATATTCTTATTTTAAAAATATAAAAAAATATTTTCAAAAGACACTTCCTTTTATGTGAAAGGGTGTCTTAGGCTTCGACCTCTAGCTCAATTTGTAAGGACCATCTTCTTCGACAGTGAGGTTGGAGGTTCAATTCAGCTTTCCTCCCAAAAATTGTCTACGGGTTATTAAAAAACAATCTTGTGAAAGGGTGTTTTTCATGCGTGAAAGGATGCCGTTCTATCTTTACTGTTTATAAAAGAAGGTATAGGATTTCACTTCAAACAAACTTAGAGAATGGCCTAGAATCTATAGAATTGTGTTCTGTTTTTTTCTTTCTTTTTTATTGATAAGCTGGGGTTAGGCAGAGAATTGTGTTCTTTCCTTTCCGTTTCCAAGGGCAAACTGGTTCCCTATTGAACTTGGGGTGCAAGCGCCCTGGACTGATAGCCGTAGGCATTGTATCCTTCACACTTTATTAATTTCCATGTAGCCAACTGGATGAGTGAGGAAATAAATCATATTTTAAAGCCGGGTTTGTTTTGGATTTTGAGAATCGATTGTGTCCGAAACCGCTTATTGGACTCAAATTTACCTATAATTTTGACTCCAGGGCTTGCAATCGGTTCTCAAAATCTAAAACAAACATGGCCTATTGTTGTAGGTTTTTTTTTAATGTAAGAGGACACGATCATAGCTTATTCAATTTATGTGAAAAAAATAATTATTTAAATATATTTTTCTTTGTAGGTCAACTGATAATCTGATTGATACGGTTGTTTCCATTTTATATATTAGTTGGCCACGGAAATTAAAAACTTTGTTTTCAAGCATTGACCATATGTATTAAAATCTTCACATAAGAAATTCAGACGGATGATTCACAAAGAAAGCTACTTCACTACTTTCATGTATTCTAAGAAAATATGTAGAAACCAACTCTTTTTTATTAGTTAGGGTTCTTCTATCACTACAACTCACCTTTCAATTTCCACAAACCACCTGTATCTTGAAAGATCTTTAAGGAATGATCATCTTAAAATTCCCATGAGAAAAAATGATAGGGCCCACCCAGATGGGATCTCTACAGTAGGGCCCATCAGGTTGAACTCTGATTCCCATCAGTTCTCTAAGTTAGAAAAAATTTAGCAGGTTGAACTCTGATTGGATGACTGATTAAATCGTCCTTGGAGATTATTTTCAAAGATGGGATCTCTACAGTAGGGCCCATCAGATGAGCAGCCAGGATCTTACTGATGCCATATGAATGGACTCAAATCACAATGTGTCCCACAAGGCCCTTAGGTGCGTGAAGCCATCTCATAGTAGTAACTTAGAGAGAGAGTTTCTCCACTAGGCATCTAGGTGAACCCTCCAGGTTAACTCGACGCAGATAGAGTCGGTGAGTGCTTGCTGATAGCGAGTCACTTACTAATAGCGAAAGGCAAACATCTCTCCGCCTGTGGCCATAATTGCAAAGACTTTTCCTTGCAGGCCCTCTAAGCCTTCAATTGACAAGTGTTTTCCCTTTTTCTTCTATTCTTAGTGGTCGTGTTCTTTGTCTTTTATTTTGTCCTTCCATCCTTCATGTCTTTTCCTTTATTTTTCTTGGGAAGTGCTATTTCCCCCGCTCTGATGCCTACCCCCTCCTAACAGTTTTCGTCAACTTTTATGAAGGGGTGCAGCGTAGGGGCTGCCTAGGTAAGGGACTGGGTGGGACTCAACATGGTATGGGATGGGTTTAAAGAGCCTTGCCTAATGCGTTCCATTAGCTCTGGAGCTTTTGACGTATCGGTAAGGTACCTAACATAGAGAAGCAACCGTTAACTCCAAAAGCATAAAAGTTAATGATTTCTGTTAAGAGAGAGGGGGGATATCACTCCCCTTCTTCTTTTGATTACTAACCCTTTAATTTATATTCTTCCTTTGATTGATGTATTTCTATCCATAATTCGAATGAGTGATAAAATGTTATATATAATGGAAGCAATTCATAATCATCCGGTTATGATTGATTTAAACCAGCCCATTATGTATACGTTTGCATTAGCAGAAAAAACTAGAATTATTTTTCCATTGTAAACAAATTTTCCATTTTTCCTGTGTTTGATAAAAAAAAATATTGAAAAATTTCCTTGTTTTCAAGGACCACGACCCTCATGTACCAAAGAATATTTTTCCATGAAAAATTTTACTTTCCATAATTTCCTTTTCCTCAGATCCAAACACCCTCGAGAAATTGATGTTAATGTTTGCCTAAAATAAGAAAAAGTAGAGGTTGGGTAGAAAAGAAAACGGCATTAAGAAGAAGATGGGACGGAGATATTATTCTTAACAAGAAACAGATAGGTATGGAAGATTCCCTCATCCTTGCTTTCTTTATAAATTTCAAACCTTATCAAATCCAATTCATTGAATGTGGCAACAACTGAACCGGTGGCAATGGGACCCACCCTGCTCAGGAGCACTCCAAGAATCTCCAGCTTATGTTTCTTCATAATCAATTCTGTCCAATCAAACCAAAATCATCTCTCATTGTCGCATAAACCATTCATCCAACTACCCTAATCGTAGATCCTTTACGACTAAAGTAATCAATAATGTCGTTCCCCTCTTTATCTCTACCAAGTCAAAATCATCAGTGACCGTTAGATCTCTTCCACATGTCGCAATTTCCTCAGAGATCACGACATCACTAACCATGGTATCTATTGGCCACTATGGATGAAACTGATAAGAGTGATAGTACTGAGACATTGATGACTATGTTGGGGTCCACAATGGATTATACATAGTACTCATCCGAAATACCAACTCAGAAACATCGTAATCGTTGTAGCTTGGGCTTAAAATAATCGGGCTCGGATTATGTCGTTAGTGATTTAGGTCTATTATAAGTACAATGGTAAAAACTTTTTTAAGAGAGGACAAATTGAAAGATCCAAGAATGTTTATTGCTAGTATAATGGGTACATAGGAAGGTGTAACAGTAACACAAACTTAGGCCAGAGGTCCAAAGCGAACCATGCTTTTGTCAGTTAGCAAGTTTATTTGGTGGGGCCTATCGTTCTTTGATCCAGGCCGTTCATCTGTTGTAGAGGCAATCATTGTCATTCCATCAGTGTACTTTATGAATTTGAATGTGGACCGCTAATAGGTCATGTTGTTCTCCATCCCCAACTTAAAACATTATGGGTCCATGGGTTGGGAGGACGGTCTATCCATGATGGACCCACCAATATGAATGGCCTCCAATAGCAAATTATGGGCCCCCCTAGTATGATTGCCTGCTCCAGCCAACTGTTAATGAATTTCTAGGGAAATTACACAAAGCTCCCCATATTTTCCTAATAAATGACGAGAATAAATTTTTAATTCATCACAATGATTTTCTTTTTCTTTTATCTCTAAAAGAGAAATTACGGAATGAGGGCCGATGTTTAGTGAAAATATGGATTGCGGGTACCTTTTAAAACAAGAACAAAAAAAGGGCGAAACTTCAAAATCGGGTGGTCAAAAGACCCTGATACCCTTCTGACATCGACATAATCCTCCTTTTTCATTACTGCCTCTTAAATTGGCCCGATTCACGAGGCCTTCTTTTGGTTCATTTAAATGTGTATTTGAACCGAGAGAACCTTAGGTTTATTTCTATCTTGGCCGTCGGAAATAACTAGAGACGGATGGATCTTGACATGTGTTGGAAAAAATTTTGGAACCCCGACGTTATTGTACTTTTTGGAACACTGACATTATCTTTTCTTACTTATCTTTTGGCTTAGAAGGGTAGACGTTATCTTTTCAACACGTGTCAGGCATCTATCCGTCTCTAGGTATTTCTGACGACTAAAATAGAAATAATAGGTACGCCGGCGGAAAATAATGGGTACGCTGATGGAAATAATGGTTACAGAGAGGGAAATAATGGGTACGCCGATGGAAATAATGGTTACAGAGAGAGGAATAGGAATAGTACCCCGATGGAAATAATGGTTATAGAGAGGGGAATAATGGGTACGCCGATGAAAATAATGGTTATAGAGAGGGAATAATGGGTACGCCGGCGGAAATAATGGGTAAGCCGATGAAAATAATGGTTACAGAGAGGGCAATAATGGGTATGCCGGCGGAAATAATGGGTAAGCCGATGGAAATAATGGTTACAGAGAGGGGAATAATAAGTACGCCGATGGAAATAATTGTTACAGAGAGGGAAATATGAATAGTACGCCGATGGAAATAATGGTTATAGAGAGGGGAATAATGGGTACGCCGATGAAAATAATGGTTACAGATAGGGGAATAGGAATAGTACGCAGATGGAAATAATGGTTATAGAGAGGGAATAATGAGTACGCCGGCGGAAATAATGTGTACGCCGATAAAAATAATGGTTACAGAGGAGAATAATGGGTACGCTGATGGAAATAATGGTTACAGAGAGGGAAATAGGAATAGTACGCCGATGGAAATAATAGTTATAGAGAGGGGAATAATGGGTACGCCGGTGGGTACGCCGATGAAAATAATTGTTACAGAGAGGGAAATAGGAATAGTACGCCGATGGAAATAATGGTTATAGGGAGAGAATAATGAGTACGCCGGCGGAAATAATGGGTACGCCGATGGAAATAATGGTTACAGAGAGGGCAATAATGGGTATGCCGGCGGAAATAATGGGTAAGCCGATGGAAATAATGGTTACAGATAGGGGAATAATGGGTACGCCGATGGAAATAATGGTTACAAAGAGGGGAATATGAATAGTACGCCGATGAAAATAATGGTTATAGAGAGGGGAATAATGGGTACGCTGGTGGGTACGCCGATGAAAATAATGGTTACAGAGAGGGGAATAGGAATAGTATGCCGATGGAAATAATGGTTATAGAAAGGGAATAATGGGTATGCCGACGGAAATAATGGGTACGCCGGTGAAATAATGGTTACAGAGAGGGGAATAGAAATAATGGGTACGCCGGCGGAAATAATGAATACGCCGATGGAAATAATGGTTACAGAGAGGGGAATAGGAATAATGGGTATGCAGGCAGAAATAATTGTTACAGAGAAGGGAAAAATGGTTACAGAGAGGGGTATTATTAGAAGACGCCATCGTTTCATATTGATGTCCACATGTCGTGGATCCGACTGTCTATTCATATTGGCGACGACCAAGATTTAAAGGAACCCAAGGACTCTGGGTTCACAGAAAGATTTCAATCAAAACCAAACCAACTATGTATAAAGCCACTAGCATTCCAAAAAGTTTTTCAACACGTGTCAGGCATTCATCCGTCTCTAAGTGTTTCGACGGCCAAAATAGAAATGAACCCAAGGTTATGTGACTTTTGTCGGTTCAAATACCAGGCGAACCAAAAAACCTCGTGAAACACGCCAGTAATGAAAAAGGAGTCTGAATGATATTTCTGTTGACGTCAGAAGGGTATCAGGGTCTTTTTCGAACCCGATGTTGAAGTTTAGCCCCTTTTTGTTCTTGCTTTAAAAGGTGCCCGCAATCCGTATTTTCACTAAACGTCGGCCCGGCCCGCATTCCGTACTTTTCTCTCTCTCTAAAAATGGTTAACTTTTAGCTTCTAATCAGTAAGATTGGATTTCACCATTGCCATAGCTCGACCCAAGTCCCAAGCCCAGGACATTTCACAGTCTCAGATCATTTTACACAGGCACCACGTAAAATGGGCGTAAAAACAAATTTCACCCGAGCATAAAATTTGTTTAAAGTCCATTTTACGTCCAAAAAGACAGAAACCGTGTCATGTTTGAGTTGGGCGTGGTACACTGACAGGGAACTATGCCCATCACCACCGTACAAAAGACACCACAATTTAATTTCAATGCAGACTCTATCTATCCACCTGTTGGGCACTTCAATGATGTGGCACGATTCAAAAGCCGGAAAGGGTATTTTCATATATCATATCATGACATACACGTGTATCTGCGAGAGCGTTTAGTGAATAGTAGAACTAGGGCTGCAAGAGGGTCGGGTTCGGTCGGGTCGGGTTTTTCAAAACCCTAGGCCAACCCTGGATCCCATTATCTCGGTCCTGACCTGCCCTGACCTTAAGTCAGGGCCGAAAAACCTCAACCCATTACCCGCCCTACAGGGTCTTATGCTGGCCCTGGCCCGCCCTGATTGGACACGGCCGAGCCGGGCCGGCCCTAATTAACCCTAGTGCAAATACGTGTTAAGAATGCCAAAAATAAAGCAATAACTTATCATACAGAACAAAATGATCAATAAACAGAGAAAGTGAACAAAATAAGACAATATGAATTCAACAACATGACGGGCAACAGAGACAATTAATAATAATAATAACCTAAAAAAACATCAATCCAAGATAATAGAAAACATTAGCAAAAGAAACATGCACAGATGGTTCAATTCTATAATAGAAAACTCAGGGTCGGACCGGGTCAGGGTACCCGAGGCATTAACCCAAAACAAGCCCGACCTGAGTCAGGGTCTAAAAAAATGAACCCTGACCCTCCCTCAGGGTTAGAAAATCCAACCCTGACCCTGTTCAGGCTCAGGGCAGGTCAGGGCTGACAGGGCCAAACTTGCACCCCTAAGTAGAACTGTCCATTTTCCCTGGTTATATTTTTAAATAGAGAAACGGTTTCTACGCACTAGCTTAAAATACAGTGGGGGCCCACATTGTTTGGGTGATCCAAAGCATTCATTTGATGGTTCTCATATATATAGGGTGTCCACAAAAAATCAGCTCCATAGGATCATCCTAACCCTACGATTTGTGAAGGTACACCCAAACAATATGGGCCCTCATTGTATTTTAAGCTAGTGTGTAGATAATTTATCTACACTTGTGTGTAGAAACCGTTTTCTCTTTTAAATAATCTACGATTCAGTTAAGTTCAAAAGGTATTTTCATATTTTGCTACCATCCAATCGGACCCGAGACACTAATGATCCCACAACTTGTATCTATGTCCCACGCATTTAGATTCGGATTCTTTGGGTTTGATGGGACCGGACCTGATGCAACAATCAATGGCCTCGAAATGCATAACTAAAAGCAAAATCGTTAGCAATCCAAATAGAGGAAAAATTCATTGACCAATTAACAATTAGTATCTCCTAATCAAATAATTACTCTAACCTAATTGACATGATTATTTAAGACTCCGGTCCATCCTTGATCGGCCCCACCAAATGAATGCTTAAAATTATTAAACTGCGCCCAAATGTGGGACAACGATCGGCTCCAACCATCTCAAAACACTACTATAATTTTCCTTGTGAATTATGCTAAAATAATTTCAAATGGGTTAAAAGAGTAACATTAGAATTAGGCTTTCTAAAGTTAAGCAAAGAGTCATGAAAATGACAATGGGATGAAATTTGACAAAAAGTACAAATTGCCCATTAACACCCTCTCTCTAGTCTCTAGTCTCTAGTCTCTACCCTCTTCCACCCACATCTCATCATACACCACCAAAACCAGACAAGAGTTAGAGGGGTCTTGATTTGGCTCTTTTAAGATGTGGGCCCCACACAAAAAAGAAGAAGATGAGGATGGAACATGATGGTATCATCTTAACCAAACAAACCCCTTTCCCTTCTGCCCACGTGCATTGCACGTGACACCTACCATCTATATATAACCAGTAGCCCAGTAGTAAAACATATGCACCCCCAGAACACCCAAAAATGTGAAAAAACACTAGGTTAAAAAAGAAGAAAGGAAGCCCTATGCCCCTATCTATATATATATATATATATATATAGAGATACAAGGTAAGAAAAAGAAAAAAAAGAAGCACCTTCAGATTCATTCATGAGATGTGTAATATTTTAAGGAAAAGGTGAAACATGTGGTTGGGATTTTTCTTTTTATGGGTAGCGTGGATTTCCATGTATAGGGAGAGGGTGTTTGCAGGCACGTGTCAGTCCTGTCAGAATATTAGCTGGTGATTACTGATAAGGGTTCTTTTCTATGTGCCCTAATCGAGATTAGGGATTTCGACGATGATGACGATGGGGGGCGGGATGGGCCCCACTGATTTAGGGCTGCGCCTTCACCGGGCAACAACGCGTGCTTCACTGCAATCCAATCCACTCCTGACTATTTTGAAAGATGCCCTCAGGTTTTTGTCTTCTTTTGTCACCCTCGTGTGTTTCAGCGAAAATTTTATTTCCAAAAATACCCCTTATCTTTGGGAGATTTAACGATATTTCCTTCTCTCTTTCAACAGGGTTAATTCTTAATTGTACTTATCCGTACTACAAGAAAGGGAGATATCTATTTCTGCTCACCCTCTGTTTTATTAACGGCCCTCCTCTTTTATTTTACTTCTTCTGTATATTGATGATTGATACTGCCTACTGGGTAGGCTTTTGGTAATTGTAAGTCTGTAATAACCTCTTGTAGCCCATTAGAATGTGTAAAATAAAGAGATCTACTGCTATTTGCACTCCCACTTTTTTTTTATAACGAGACAAACTCACCTTCTTTCAGTAAAGCATGCATAACATTTGACATCATGATCGAGATTATCACATTGATTATATGCAAATATTTTTTAGAGGCATCCAAGAGGCCCTAAAAGTGTAATATTTTGGGATTGATTAGTCAATCAAGAATTGGGTTTCGATGGACAGCTTAGCCCGATTACTTAAAGGTCCGGATCACTAAAAAAAATTTTAGGCATTACTCAGGTCATTATACTCTGAGTGGGTTGACTCAGGACCAACCCAACAACTTTTTCTCCTATGACTACAAAAATTCTTAATAAAGTGTCAAAATATAGGAAAAAAAAAAGAAAAACGAAAAGCCCAAATAAAGGACTAGTTTGGGCATGTAGTTTAATTGGATTTTGGGAGCTATTTGTGCTCAAACATGCAATTTAATTAGATTTTGGGTGCAATTAATTAGATTACAATTTACACTTAAGTGAGACCTACAATCCACCAGATTGCACACCCTAAACTAGCCATAATTCTTAATGGGATTTGATAGTTTGAGTCAAGATCAGATGAAAAGCCAATAGTCAACTGAGTCCGAGTGAAGTTTAATTTGAGCTTGTAAATCTCAGTATTTTGGACAGTTTGCCGATGCAATCTGATGTGACTTAGACTGATGTTTTTCTTTAATTACCTTAAGAATCAATAACATGGGGAGGTGCATTGCTTGAGTACAAGATAAAAATTGTACACGAAAAGGACTAGATTCTTATAGCTCTGTTCACTTGCGTTCCCGGGAAAGCAAATCCCTGGAAAACAGCCTCTTTTGTCCCTGACAAGACAGAATTCTGGTGTTCACTTGCTTTCCTGAGAAAGTAACAAGCTCAGGTGGAAAATGTCAAATAATGACATAAAAATTACCAAAAATGATGTGCAAATGTCTCTTTTCTCACAAGTGTGGGAAATCAAATCCCACTATTTTGGTCGGATTTACTTTCTCGGAAAAACTAGTGAAAAAAGGTGGGCAAGCAGTTTCTCGGGAAACCTTTTCCTACACAGTTTCTGCTCACGTGAACAGGCGCGGAAAACCTTTTCCTACACAATTTCCCTGGATTTCTTTTCCTAAAGCCACGTGAGATTCCCGGAAAACCTTTTCTTTTCCTTTTCCCGGGAAAACAAGTGAACAGAGCCCGTAGAGAAGACTTTTAAAACAATAAGAAATGGTAGCCCCTCCAAGAGAAAAGGAAGATCGAAAAACCCCCATAGAAAAATCAGAAAGTTTTTTCTATTGCTGACATTAAATAGAGATGTGCAGTAAGCCATGTTACCCAAACAATATGATGGGATTTTCAGCACGCATAAACGAGTATGAGACAAAACAAGGCATGCCCACATAAAACCAATTACGAAAAGGCCTGGCTCATGTGACTGGTGTGGATTTCACCGGATGAGAACTGAAAAAGCTTCGGATTTTTAATTAATTAACGACAGGTATGTTTTGGCCTGCTAGCTTTTGGAAGAAAGTGATATGTGGGAAGTTTCCTTTTCCTTTTCTTCTTTTACAATTAAAATTTCATTATTTTTTCGAAAAAAATAGTAGACCTAAATGTTATTCAGAATTCAACTATGATCAGAGCAAACTCATCTGAACATCAGAACAGGAGACTCACGAGGGTTCCTTACGCTTGGGCCATAGCAATGTGACTGAACCAGGGATGCAGATGCTAATAGTATGATTTAGTCGCCTTTGCAATTTGCAAAATAACATTTCTAAAATCCTGAAACTGTGTTCCATTTAGTATGGAAACTCTCAGATAAACTCTGATGACTAAAAATTGCACTTGAGAAAACTCTTAGTTCCTAATATTATTCTTAAGGAATTTCACAGCTAACAGTTGAGATAAGTAACATATATAGGAATAACATTTTTTTTAAGCCTGCTACACCCAATAATATATATAGGAATAACATTGTTCATCATATTTTGGAGGAAGCACCATTGCCAATTGATTCTGTGGAACTCAAAGAACACAGCAGCCCCATCGTTTTAATGGAAATTCTTGTTTTTGTTGCCCACCCACTAGGTTTCCCGCTTCAAAGAATTTGAACCTCCATGTCAATAAAGCACAACAAAATGGCTTGCCAGGATCCATCTCAATTCTCAAATCATAACCAAGAACAGGATTGCCCACAACTCTCATCAAACAAACCTCGACTTTTTTTTTGGCTACAAAAGAAGAAAAACAGACCCCCATGCTATGCAGCAACCAGAAAACAAGGTGAGGAGAAGAAATAGAGCCCAAAGACACCTAGAAAGACCACCAGGAAAAGGAAAGAAACAGAAGCCACACTAGTTGAAATGGAATTTTGTGACAGACCAACCAAATCTTTCCAGAGGATCTAACAATCCTGACTAGTTTAAGGAGCGATGGAGGGAGCACGGATTCAATGAATTGGAAAAATTATCATTAGCTCTCTCTTCCTCCTAAAAGATGTGGCTGATTTTCTTAGAGGAAGTCATGCATAGGTTTTATATTTCCCCATTAAACTGACAGCATACCATGGTACATGATCATGTCCTTCACTACGATAGACTAGCCACACAATACAAATAGGAACTTCTTTATACCCCCTCTTTTAAGATCTAGATAACCCACAAGGCTGCAAATAATTCTTCTGTTGAATTTGATGCCTCACCCATGGGGAAACAATACCCAAATATGAAATCACCCAATGAACCACCACCGACTGCAGCACCGTGTTGCATATCGATGCACTATCTGTGTTTTATTTTAACCATCCCATGTCTGGAGGAAACCAATTTATCGGGATGATTTTGGAGTGGGGAGGAAGAGGACCCATAAATGAAATATGAAATCACCGCATGACTTTGTTACCACCTACAGCACCCTGGTTTGGTTCATACCTTGTGGATCAGTCCATGGGGCGTACTTGCTCCTTGGATGACCAAGCCTTTGTGCTTGGCGGACTTGTGCGTGGCATCGTCATGACTCGTACTGGATGGACTTTGCATTGGGCTTCAAGGCTTGATGTTCGATGTACTCGAGATGTTGGCTAATCACGAGAGTGGGTTCAGAGTTGGTCTCAGCAAGTCTAAGCTCAGTAGCTCGATGAATGGTTTGGTGGCCGTGAGCAAAGTATCTAGAAGTGCATTCAAGATCTTAGCCAAGTAGCCTGTTGAACAGCTTAGAGATTGTGTGCACATATAAAGCATCAAGAGGTGTAGGTGTGTAGGGCCTTCAGAGCCTTGCACAACTAAAGACTGGTCTTAGCATACGCATATGTTGAGGCACCGCACGGGTTATCCCGCTGCTAAAACAAGAGGCCCGTGACATTCTTGATGAACTGAGTTTGTTTTTAGCCATCCCGGCTCTAGAGGAAACCAATTTACTGGGATGATTTTGGGTATGGGAAGAGGACCACTAAAACCTCTTGTGTGAAAGACTTCACTTGTCAATTTCTTTACTAGGAAATCTGAACAATCCTTGCATGGTGAGGAAGAAAAGATTGTTACAAATAGTTGCAAAGTGCCAACCATGGAGAACTTGTATCCGTGCAATGTTCAGAATTTGTGGTGGCTGATATCATCATACAATCCGAGATATCTCACATTTGAGTTGTAAAAAATCTCACAAGTTCTAATATGTAATGTGATATTTTCCTTTTGCATCTTGAAAGATTTTGTTATATAGATCAAAAGAAATTTTATCTAAACTGAGGAGAAAAAACAGAATTTTTTTTCCATCATTTAAAAGAAAACTGAAGAGAATCAACACTGTAGAGACCTGCTCAATGCTGCACCAATTTGGAAAGGGCATGGGTTTATTATAGCAGGCACTCCTCATGAGACCCTATATAGCTCCAAAGCCTACCATATCACAAAATTTCCAACAGAAATAACTTGGCTTGGAATACCCATCTGGTGATGGTCAATTTTGTTTAAAATCCAACTAGCAACATTAAAAAATTCATTGTCTGGCGATCATTTTAGTCAGCAATCTACAGAGATGCATATTCTTATGTTTATGCTTTGCAAACAAACATTTTCTTATTATAAAAATCCTGGGAAATCAGAATTGATTACCGCATATGGCAAGTCTGTATGCTAATTTTCTTTCATGTTTCAAATATTCTACATTTCAGGCAGAATGGACAGATAACAATGAGTTATACTATACTTGAAACTGTGAACTCAAAATCTCATGGTTTCAACATAGCATCTTCCAACTTCTGAAACAACCAATTACTCATCATTTATACTACTTCAACACAACTGATATTCGGGCCGGGCTGAAGAAGCCCAAAGCATGAAGTAGTTAAAACAATAAGGCTGGAAGTTAGCATTCACTGAAACAAAGAAACCAGAGGATGCATGGTATGACTGAAAAGCAACCAAACTATATTAAGTGATCTAGAAGAGAATGACCAATGGTAAGTGCAAGTGACTTGATTGAATATCAAATTGGGTGAAGCATTTTCTAACCTTTTCCACATTTTCTTCATTGAGCTCAAGCCCAGTCTCAGTGTCGAGGATCTGCTCAACTGCCTGAATTTCAGGAATCTTATCCATGAGGCGAGTTTCGATCCCCATCTTCAACGTCATTGTTGAGCTTGGACATGACCCACATGCCCCTTGTAGCTTCAACACCACAACAAGGCCATCAATCTCATGAAGAACTACATTCCCTCCATCAGCCATCAAGCCCGGACGCACTTCCTCCAATACTCTTTCAACATTCTCTTCTGTTAGTGGCAAAACACAACTGGGGGGGGCCACAGCAGCTCCTTCAACATCATAAACCAAGCAAACAGCCATGAAGCCAGTTAATGTCATAACCAATAACTGTTGATTGAACCATCTGCTCTATCTCAATTCAATCAAATCAATATGGATTCCTTTCATCTAGAAAGGCTACTTACTTTTTTCATGAAATTCTCTAACTATTCAAAGTATAATTCTCAAAAAGTTCAGAACATTAGTTGATATATCTACAGAAATTAAACCCTTCATGGTTTTGTCCATGTAATCTTTTCTCATGATTTTAATTTTTCTATACTAACCAACCGTACCCAAAAGCAAACATATAATGAAATACCAAAAAACACAAACAGAAAAATGATGAGATTTCAATCCAATTACCCACTCGACTTCTCCTCCTCCGACTCAAACGGATGCCAAAAAAATGTCTGATATCAAATTGACCTCTGCAAAAAGTATTCTGTTTGGACGAAATAAGGCTGCATTCTGAAACAGAATTCTGCCCAAGAAAACAATAGTTCAATGAGATTAATTCCTCTAAGATGGTAACACAAAAGGCTGAACATTGAATTGAAAAATTAATTACCCTAAGGAGTGGAAAATGAGCAACTGAGAATAGTTCAGATGAAGGCGAATATTGGGTAATTGTTGCAGTTCTAGCTGTTGCTTTTAGGCCTTGCATTTGGGTTGAAAATAAACTCATTTTCTTCTCCTAGTCAAGGAAATCCATTGGAGAAGGTGGTAAACAGAGAGTTTCAGACTTCAGTTATATGGGTTCTGAATCTTTCCTCAGAATCTGGTTCAGAAAAGTGAAGATAGAATGGTTTTGGTTGGCTGATGATAAACCGTTCTGATTCTTTTTGGAATAACATTAGATCCTCTGTCGTGTTGTGGATAGAATCCAAGCCCTTAAAAACTGAGCGAGGAAGGAAAGAAAATTAAGTAGTGTGGGAGTGATATTATGAGATGCACCTATTATGAGACACTAATAAGACACGTTGTGTCTGCGCTTAAGTAGAGTGGGAGTGATATTATGAGATGCACCTATTATGAGACACTTCAACGGCATATCAGCTTGATCCAAACCGTACATCTAGTTGGACCCATGGACATGTTTGATATTACTAATCGCAATCATGTGACGATCCTAACCGTTGATGTGACTCGATTGAGTTAGAGCAAAACTAGACATTTTGGTTTTCTTTTGCTTCTTTTGGACCTCACAGCAATGTCACTAGCAATAAGTGGCACCTTCATGGACTAGTGGCCTCTCTCCACGCACCTCTGTTCACGTAGATAGCCACATGCCATATAAAAACATAAACATAAGAACCCGCATGGAAAATAAAAATAAAGAAGGGCTCATTAGGCCATCCAGATGGCAAAAGACTCTAGAACTATGGCAGAGGAGGCATGATCAACTGGCAGCACTGCGAGCCCACACATATCAAGGTGGTCATAATCCCTACTCAATTAACCCAAAGAAAATCCAAAATAATAGGGAAATGATATTTTCACCCCCCCCTTTTCGTCTTTGGCCACACCCCTTCTAGTCTATTTAGGACTACTCTTTTTACGCTAGAAGGGGTGTTGCCCAAGGATGAAAAGGAGGTGAAAATATCACTTCCCAAAAAATATTAATGTTTGGCTAGTCAAGTCCCTACTCAATTATCTCAAAAAATATAATAGGATCAGTGGTAACCTCCTCCCTTTTTCTTTTTTTGAACGGCAAAGAATTTTATTAGTGCAAACTAAAAAATCAAGGGTCGAAATGATCAAAATTCAACAAAACAAGACCACGAGAATACAACTCGAGTGGGAAGGAAATCAAATGCCTCCAACTCTAACCATGAGCACCCTTCCCTAGCTAACCTACAGGCCTCAGAATTAGCCGACCTCCTAACATGGTGAAATGATATACCAACCACTCAGTCAGACGTTTCATCCATCTACGGAGCAAACCTCCAAGGAGGAGATGATGAACCCTCCAAACCACTTAATCCCATTTGAAGAATCATCCTCCACTCTAATATTGTTTAACCCATGTTACTCCAACATCAATATTCCATTGTGCACTGGCCGCATCTCGGCCTCATTTGAGTCGGCTACCTCTAATTACTTACTACACTCATCAGCCTTCACCGTCATCCTCTATACGTACTCCTTACCCTTTAATTAGTACCAAATTATTATCATAGATAAGCAAAGATCAAGGATCCATCAAATTTCAATGTTGAAGATCATCAATCGAATGAGTTTTATTCCCTCCTATCTTCCCTCTTCTAGCATTTTCATTAGATGAGTCTTAGTCTCGTTTACCATATCATTTTCCAAAAAGTAAAAGCAAATCAAATAACACCAAATTCACACCCATAACCGAGTGTATAGTGGTATGGATCATTCATCTAGTAGGTGTTAAAATAAAAAAAAGGCACAGCCCAAAGATCGTAACAATTGGACAATCATATCTCAACCGTTCAATTAATGGACACCAATCTTTTGAACTTGAACAAGATTGTTCGGCCTTGGTCTCGCCCGAAATTAGCCCTTTCACTTTTTTTGTAGGAGTGCAACTCGGATCGGGTTGGGTCATGTTGAGGCCAACCCAAAACCAACCCGAGGACCCATTTACTCAACCCTAACCCAAACCCGACCCGTGTTCCAACCCGACCCAATCTGGAGAACCCTTTTTTTCCAACCTGAACCCGACCCGAGTTTATAAGCTTACTAAAAAAATTTTAAAAATAGATAAAAAAATGCCGGGTTTCACTCGGGTTGGGTTGCCCCAGCCCTCAACCCGGGTTAGGAAAACCTGACCTGAGACACCCAACCCGACCTGATTTTTTTGGGGTTCAACCCGACCCTAGTTGCACCCCTACTTTTTTGTGAATAGCTGACATTATTCTCACTAAAAATCAAGTAAAAAAATCTCAGCCCTTTACAAAAGAGTGAAAGGGTGATTTCAGGTGATGCACTTAGTCCGAAGGTGAAACAGCTCCCTGCATCTTGTTGGACATATTGTGAGATATTTTCCAAATATTCTTATTTTAAAAATATAAAAAAATATTTTCAAAAGACACTTCCTTTTATGTGAAAGGGTGTCTTAGGCTTCGACCTCTAGCTCAATTTGTAAGGACCATCTTCTTCGACAGTGAGGTTGGAGGTTCAATTCAGCTTTCCTCCCAAAAATTGTCTACGGGTTATTAAAAAACAATCTTGTGAAAGGGTGTTTTTCATGCGTGAAAGGATGCCGTTCTATCTTTACTGTTTATAAAAGAAGGTATAGGATTTCACTTCAAACAAACTTAGAGAATGGCCTAGAATCTATAGAATTGTGTTCTGTTTTTTTCTTTCTTTTTTATTGATAAGCTGGGGTTAGGCAGAGAATTGTGTTCTTTCCTTTCCGTTTCCAAGGGCAAACTGGTTCCCTATTGAACTTGGGGTGCAAGCGCCCTGGACTGATAGCCGTAGGCATTGTATCCTTCACACTTTATTAATTTCCATGTAGCCAACTGGATGAGTGAGGAAATAAATCATATTTTAAAGCCGGGTTTGTTTTGGATTTTGAGAATCGATTGTGTCCGAAACCGCTTATTGGACTCAAATTTACCTATAATTTTGACTCCAGGGCTTGCAATCGGTTCTCAAAATCTAAAACAAACATGGCCTATTGTTGTAGGTTTTTTTTTAATGTAAGAGGACACGATCATAGCTTATTCAATTTATGTGAAAAAAATAATTATTTAAATATATTTTTCTTTGTAGGTCAACTGATAATCTGATTGATACGGTTGTTTCCATTTTATATATTAGTTGGCCACGGAAATTAAAAACTTTGTTTTCAAGCATTGACCATATGTATTAAAATCTTCACATAAGAAATTCAGACGGATGATTCACAAAGAAAGCTACTTCACTACTTTCATGTATTCTAAGAAAATATGTAGAAACCAACTCTTTTTTATTAGTTAGGGTTCTTCTATCACTACAACTCACCTTTCAATTTCCACAAACCACCTGTATCTTGAAAGATCTTTAAGGAATGATCATCTTAAAATTCCCATGAGAAAAAATGATAGGGCCCACCCAGATGGGATCTCTACAGTAGGGCCCATCAGGTTGAACTCTGATTCCCATCAGTTCTCTAAGTTAGAAAAAATTTAGCAGGTTGAACTCTGATTGGATGACTGATTAAATCGTCCTTGGAGATTATTTTCAAAGATGGGATCTCTACAGTAGGGCCCATCAGATGAGCAGCCAGGATCTTACTGATGCCATATGAATGGACTCAAATCACAATGTGTCCCACAAGGCCCTTAGGTGCGTGAAGCCATCTCATAGTAGTAACTTAGAGAGAGAGTTTCTCCACTAGGCATCTAGGTGAACCCTCCAGGTTAACTCGACGCAGATAGAGTCGGTGAGTGCTTGCTGATAGCGAGTCACTTACTAATAGCGAAAGGCAAACATCTCTCCGCCTGTGGCCATAATTGCAAAGACTTTTCCTTGCAGGCCCTCTAAGCCTTCAATTGACAAGTGTTTTCCCTTTTTCTTCTATTCTTAGTGGTCGTGTTCTTTGTCTTTTATTTTGTCCTTCCATCCTTCATGTCTTTTCCTTTATTTTTCTTGGGAAGTGCTATTTCCCCCGCTCTGATGCCTACCCCCTCCTAACAGTTTTCGTCAACTTTTATGAAGGGGTGCAGCGTAGGGGCTGCCTAGGTAAGGGACTGGGTGGGACTCAACATGGTATGGGATGGGTTTAAAGAGCCTTGCCTAATGCGTTCCATTAGCTCTGGAGCTTTTGACGTATCGGTAAGGTACCTAACATAGAGAAGCAACCGTTAACTCCAAAAGCATAAAAGTTAATGATTTCTGTTAAGAGAGAGGGGGGATATCACTCCCCTTCTTCTTTTGATTACTAACCCTTTAATTTATATTCTTCCTTTGATTGATGTATTTCTATCCATAATTCGAATGAGTGATAAAATGTTATATATAATGGAAGCAATTCATAATCATCCGGTTATGATTGATTTAAACCAGCCCATTATGTATACGTTTGCATTAGCAGAAAAAACTAGAATTATTTTTCCATTGTAAACAAATTTTCCATTTTTCCTGTGTTTGATAAAAAAAAATATTGAAAAATTTCCTTGTTTTCAAGGACCACGACCCTCATGTACCAAAGAATATTTTTCCATGAAAAATTTTACTTTCCATAATTTCCTTTTCCTCAGATCCAAACACCCTCGAGAAATTGATGTTAATGTTTGCCTAAAATAAGAAAAAGTAGAGGTTGGGTAGAAAAGAAAACGGCATTAAGAAGAAGATGGGACGGAGATATTATTCTTAACAAGAAACAGATAGGTATGGAAGATTCCCTCATCCTTGCTTTCTTTATAAATTTCAAACCTTATCAAATCCAATTCATTGAATGTGGCAACAACTGAACCGGTGGCAATGGGACCCACCCTGCTCAGGAGCACTCCAAGAATCTCCAGCTTATGTTTCTTCATAATCAATTCTGTCCAATCAAACCAAAATCATCTCTCATTGTCGCATAAACCATTCATCCAACTACCCTAATCGTAGATCCTTTACGACTAAAGTAATCAATAATGTCGTTCCCCTCTTTATCTCTACCAAGTCAAAATCATCAGTGACCGTTAGATCTCTTCCACATGTCGCAATTTCCTCAGAGATCACGACATCACTAACCATGGTATCTATTGGCCACTATGGATGAAACTGATAAGAGTGATAGTACTGAGACATTGATGACTATGTTGGGGTCCACAATGGATTATACATAGTACTCATCCGAAATACCAACTCAGAAACATCGTAATCGTTGTAGCTTGGGCTTAAAATAATCGGGCTCGGATTATGTCGTTAGTGATTTAGGTCTATTATAAGTACAATGGTAAAAACTTTTTTAAGAGAGGACAAATTGAAAGATCCAAGAATGTTTATTGCTAGTATAATGGGTACATAGGAAGGTGTAACAGTAACACAAACTTAGGCCAGAGGTCCAAAGCGAACCATGCTTTTGTCAGTTAGCAAGTTTATTTGGTGGGGCCTATCGTTCTTTGATCCAGGCCGTTCATCTGTTGTAGAGGCAATCATTGTCATTCCATCAGTGTACTTTATGAATTTGAATGTGGACCGCTAATAGGTCATGTTGTTCTCCATCCCCAACTTAAAACATTATGGGTCCATGGGTTGGGAGGACGGTCTATCCATGATGGACCCACCAATATGAATGGCCTCCAATAGCAAATTATGGGCCCCCCTAGTATGATTGCCTGCTCCAGCCAACTGTTAATGAATTTCTAGGGAAATTACACAAAGCTCCCCATATTTTCCTAATAAATGACGAGAATAAATTTTTAATTCATCACAATGATTTTCTTTTTCTTTTATCTCTAAAAGAGAAATTACGGAATGAGGGCCGATGTTTAGTGAAAATATGGATTGCGGGTACCTTTTAAAACAAGAACAAAAAAAGGGCGAAACTTCAAAATCGGGTGGTCAAAAGACCCTGATACCCTTCTGACATCGACATAATCCTCCTTTTTCATTACTGCCTCTTAAATTGGCCCGATTCACGAGGCCTTCTTTTGGTTCATTTAAATGTGTATTTGAACCGAGAGAACCTTAGGTTTATTTCTATCTTGGCCGTCGGAAATAACTAGAGACGGATGGATCTTGACATGTGTTGGAAAAAATTTTGGAACCCCGACGTTATTGTACTTTTTGGAACACTGACATTATCTTTTCTTACTTATCTTTTGGCTTAGAAGGGTAGACGTTATCTTTTCAACACGTGTCAGGCATCTATCCGTCTCTAGGTATTTCTGACGACTAAAATAGAAATAATAGGTACGCCGGCGGAAAATAATGGGTACGCTGATGGAAATAATGGTTACAGAGAGGGAAATAATGGGTACGCCGATGGAAATAATGGTTACAGAGAGAGGAATAGGAATAGTACCCCGATGGAAATAATGGTTATAGAGAGGGGAATAATGGGTACGCCGATGAAAATAATGGTTATAGAGAGGGAATAATGGGTACGCCGGCGGAAATAATGGGTAAGCCGATGAAAATAATGGTTACAGAGAGGGCAATAATGGGTATGCCGGCGGAAATAATGGGTAAGCCGATGGAAATAATGGTTACAGAGAGGGGAATAATAAGTACGCCGATGGAAATAATTGTTACAGAGAGGGAAATATGAATAGTACGCCGATGGAAATAATGGTTATAGAGAGGGGAATAATGGGTACGCCGATGAAAATAATGGTTACAGATAGGGGAATAGGAATAGTACGCAGATGGAAATAATGGTTATAGAGAGGGAATAATGAGTACGCCGGCGGAAATAATGTGTACGCCGATAAAAATAATGGTTACAGAGGAGAATAATGGGTACGCTGATGGAAATAATGGTTACAGAGAGGGAAATAGGAATAGTACGCCGATGGAAATAATAGTTATAGAGAGGGGAATAATGGGTACGCCGGTGGGTACGCCGATGAAAATAATTGTTACAGAGAGGGAAATAGGAATAGTACGCCGATGGAAATAATGGTTATAGGGAGAGAATAATGAGTACGCCGGCGGAAATAATGGGTACGCCGATGGAAATAATGGTTACAGAGAGGGCAATAATGGGTATGCCGGCGGAAATAATGGGTAAGCCGATGGAAATAATGGTTACAGATAGGGGAATAATGGGTACGCCGATGGAAATAATGGTTACAAAGAGGGGAATATGAATAGTACGCCGATGAAAATAATGGTTATAGAGAGGGGAATAATGGGTACGCTGGTGGGTACGCCGATGAAAATAATGGTTACAGAGAGGGGAATAGGAATAGTATGCCGATGGAAATAATGGTTATAGAAAGGGAATAATGGGTATGCCGACGGAAATAATGGGTACGCCGGTGAAATAATGGTTACAGAGAGGGGAATAGAAATAATGGGTACGCCGGCGGAAATAATGAATACGCCGATGGAAATAATGGTTACAGAGAGGGGAATAGGAATAATGGGTATGCAGGCAGAAATAATTGTTACAGAGAAGGGAAAAATGGTTACAGAGAGGGGTATTATTAGAAGACGCCATCGTTTCATATTGATGTCCACATGTCGTGGATCCGACTGTCTATTCATATTGGCGACGACCAAGATTTAAAGGAACCCAAGGACTCTGGGTTCACAGAAAGATTTCAATCAAAACCAAACCAACTATGTATAAAGCCACTAGCATTCCAAAAAGTTTTTCAACACGTGTCAGGCATTCATCCGTCTCTAAGTGTTTCGACGGCCAAAATAGAAATGAACCCAAGGTTATGTGACTTTTGTCGGTTCAAATACCAGGCGAACCAAAAAACCTCGTGAAACACGCCAGTAATGAAAAAGGAGTCTGAATGATATTTCTGTTGACGTCAGAAGGGTATCAGGGTCTTTTTCGAACCCGATGTTGAAGTTTAGCCCCTTTTTGTTCTTGCTTTAAAAGGTGCCCGCAATCCGTATTTTCACTAAACGTCGGCCCGGCCCGCATTCCGTACTTTTCTCTCTCTCTAAAAATGGTTAACTTTTAGCTTCTAATCAGTAAGATTGGATTTCACCATTGCCATAGCTCGACCCAAGTCCCAAGCCCAGGACATTTCACAGTCTCAGATCATTTTACACAGGCACCACGTAAAATGGGCGTAAAAACAAATTTCACCCGAGCATAAAATTTGTTTAAAGTCCATTTTACGTCCAAAAAGACAGAAACCGTGTCATGTTTGAGTTGGGCGTGGTACACTGACAGGGAACTATGCCCATCACCACCGTACAAAAGACACCACAATTTAATTTCAATGCAGACTCTATCTATCCACCTGTTGGGCACTTCAATGATGTGGCACGATTCAAAAGCCGGAAAGGGTATTTTCATATATCATATCATGACATACACGTGTATCTGCGAGAGCGTTTAGTGAATAGTAGAACTAGGGCTGCAAGAGGGTCGGGTTCGGTCGGGTCGGGTTTTTCAAAACCCTAGGCCAACCCTGGATCCCATTATCTCGGTCCTGACCTGCCCTGACCTTAAGTCAGGGCCGAAAAACCTCAACCCATTACCCGCCCTACAGGGTCTTATGCTGGCCCTGGCCCGCCCTGATTGGACACGGCCGAGCCGGGCCGGCCCTAATTAACCCTAGTGCAAATACGTGTTAAGAATGCCAAAAATAAAGCAATAACTTATCATACAGAACAAAATGATCAATAAACAGAGAAAGTGAACAAAATAAGACAATATGAATTCAACAACATGACGGGCAACAGAGACAATTAATAATAATAATAACCTAAAAAAACATCAATCCAAGATAATAGAAAACATTAGCAAAAGAAACATGCACAGATGGTTCAATTCTATAATAGAAAACTCAGGGTCGGACCGGGTCAGGGTACCCGAGGCATTAACCCAAAACAAGCCCGACCTGAGTCAGGGTCTAAAAAAATGAACCCTGACCCTCCCTCAGGGTTAGAAAATCCAACCCTGACCCTGTTCAGGCTCAGGGCAGGTCAGGGCTGACAGGGCCAAACTTGCACCCCTAAGTAGAACTGTCCATTTTCCCTGGTTATATTTTTAAATAGAGAAACGGTTTCTACGCACTAGCTTAAAATACAGTGGGGGCCCACATTGTTTGGGTGATCCAAAGCATTCATTTGATGGTTCTCATATATATAGGGTGTCCACAAAAAATCAGCTCCATAGGATCATCCTAACCCTACGATTTGTGAAGGTACACCCAAACAATATGGGCCCTCATTGTATTTTAAGCTAGTGTGTAGATAATTTATCTACACTTGTGTGTAGAAACCGTTTTCTCTTTTAAATAATCTACGATTCAGTTAAGTTCAAAAGGTATTTTCATATTTTGCTACCATCCAATCGGACCCGAGACACTAATGATCCCACAACTTGTATCTATGTCCCACGCATTTAGATTCGGATTCTTTGGGTTTGATGGGACCGGACCTGATGCAACAATCAATGGCCTCGAAATGCATAACTAAAAGCAAAATCGTTAGCAATCCAAATAGAGGAAAAATTCATTGACCAATTAACAATTAGTATCTCCTAATCAAATAATTACTCTAACCTAATTGACATGATTATTTAAGACTCCGGTCCATCCTTGATCGGCCCCACCAAATGAATGCTTAAAATTATTAAACTGCGCCCAAATGTGGGACAACGATCGGCTCCAACCATCTCAAAACACTACTATAATTTTCCTTGTGAATTATGCTAAAATAATTTCAAATGGGTTAAAAGAGTAACATTAGAATTAGGCTTTCTAAAGTTAAGCAAAGAGTCATGAAAATGACAATGGGATGAAATTTGACAAAAAGTACAAATTGCCCATTAACACCCTCTCTCTAGTCTCTAGTCTCTAGTCTCTACCCTCTTCCACCCACATCTCATCATACACCACCAAAACCAGACAAGAGTTAGAGGGGTCTTGATTTGGCTCTTTTAAGATGTGGGCCCCACACAAAAAAGAAGAAGATGAGGATGGAACATGATGGTATCATCTTAACCAAACAAACCCCTTTCCCTTCTGCCCACGTGCATTGCACGTGACACCTACCATCTATATATAACCAGTAGCCCAGTAGTAAAACATATGCACCCCCAGAACACCCAAAAATGTGAAAAAACACTAGGTTAAAAAAGAAGAAAGGAAGCCCTATGCCCCTATCTATATATATATATATATATATATAGAGATACAAGGTAAGAAAAAGAAAAAAAAGAAGCACCTTCAGATTCATTCATGAGATGTGTAATATTTTAAGGAAAAGGTGAAACATGTGGTTGGGATTTTTCTTTTTATGGGTAGCGTGGATTTCCATGTATAGGGAGAGGGTGTTTGCAGGCACGTGTCAGTCCTGTCAGAATATTAGCTGGTGATTACTGATAAGGGTTCTTTTCTATGTGCCCTAATCGAGATTAGGGATTTCGACGATGATGACGATGGGGGGCGGGATGGGCCCCACTGATTTAGGGCTGCGCCTTCACCGGGCAACAACGCGTGCTTCACTGCAATCCAATCCACTCCTGACTATTTTGAAAGATGCCCTCAGGTTTTTGTCTTCTTTTGTCACCCTCGTGTGTTTCAGCGAAAATTTTATTTCCAAAAATACCCCTTATCTTTGGGAGATTTAACGATATTTCCTTCTCTCTTTCAACAGGGTTAATTCTTAATTGTACTTATCCGTACTACAAGAAAGGGAGATATCTATTTCTGCTCACCCTCTGTTTTATTAACGGCCCTCCTCTTTTATTTTACTTCTTCTGTATATTGATGATTGATACTGCCTACTGGGTAGGCTTTTGGTAATTGTAAGTCTGTAATAACCTCTTGTAGCCCATTAGAATGTGTAAAATAAAGAGATCTACTGCTATTTGCACTCCCACTTTTTTTTTATAACGAGACAAACTCACCTTCTTTCAGTAAAGCATGCATAACATTTGACATCATGATCGAGATTATCACATTGATTATATGCAAATATTTTTTAGAGGCATCCAAGAGGCCCTAAAAGTGTAATATTTTGGGATTGATTAGTCAATCAAGAATTGGGTTTCGATGGACAGCTTAGCCCGATTACTTAAAGGTCCGGATCACTAAAAAAAATTTTAGGCATTACTCAGGTCATTATACTCTGAGTGGGTTGACTCAGGACCAACCCAACAACTTTTTCTCCTATGACTACAAAAATTCTTAATAAAGTGTCAAAATATAGGAAAAAAAAAAGAAAAACGAAAAGCCCAAATAAAGGACTAGTTTGGGCATGTAGTTTAATTGGATTTTGGGAGCTATTTGTGCTCAAACATGCAATTTAATTAGATTTTGGGTGCAATTAATTAGATTACAATTTACACTTAAGTGAGACCTACAATCCACCAGATTGCACACCCTAAACTAGCCATAATTCTTAATGGGATTTGATAGTTTGAGTCAAGATCAGATGAAAAGCCAATAGTCAACTGAGTCCGAGTGAAGTTTAATTTGAGCTTGTAAATCTCAGTATTTTGGACAGTTTGCCGATGCAATCTGATGTGACTTAGACTGATGTTTTTCTTTAATTACCTTAAGAATCAATAACATGGGGAGGTGCATTGCTTGAGTACAAGATAAAAATTGTACACGAAAAGGACTAGATTCTTATAGCTCTGTTCACTTGCGTTCCCGGGAAAGCAAATCCCTGGAAAACAGCCTCTTTTGTCCCTGACAAGACAGAATTCTGGTGTTCACTTGCTTTCCTGAGAAAGTAACAAGCTCAGGTGGAAAATGTCAAATAATGACATAAAAATTACCAAAAATGATGTGCAAATGTCTCTTTTCTCACAAGTGTGGGAAATCAAATCCCACTATTTTGGTCGGATTTACTTTCTCGGAAAAACTAGTGAAAAAAGGTGGGCAAGCAGTTTCTCGGGAAACCTTTTCCTACACAGTTTCTGCTCACGTGAACAGGCGCGGAAAACCTTTTCCTACACAATTTCCCTGGATTTCTTTTCCTAAAGCCACGTGAGATTCCCGGAAAACCTTTTCTTTTCCTTTTCCCGGGAAAACAAGTGAACAGAGCCCGTAGAGAAGACTTTTAAAACAATAAGAAATGGTAGCCCCTCCAAGAGAAAAGGAAGATCGAAAAACCCCCATAGAAAAATCAGAAAGTTTTTTCTATTGCTGACATTAAATAGAGATGTGCAGTAAGCCATGTTACCCAAACAATATGATGGGATTTTCAGCACGCATAAACGAGTATGAGACAAAACAAGGCATGCCCACATAAAACCAATTACGAAAAGGCCTGGCTCATGTGACTGGTGTGGATTTCACCGGATGAGAACTGAAAAAGCTTCGGATTTTTAATTAATTAACGACAGGTATGTTTTGGCCTGCTAGCTTTTGGAAGAAAGTGATATGTGGGAAGTTTCCTTTTCATTTTTTTAACCATTATATGGGATTTGTCGCAAAGGATGACCATAAATCTAGAGGTGGGTTTTGAAGGACAGCGAATTTTACTAAAAAATGGTGGTACTTTTTTTATTGAGATCTGGTGAGGGGTTTTGAAAGACACCTAAAACAAACTTCTCAGGGGTAATATCAAAAACAGTAATTTTAGAATATGTTGGTTAGGCTTTTTACTGAAATCTGGAGCTGGGTTTTGAGAACGAGTATAAAAATTGCTTTGCAAAAGACTGATATCATTTTTTATGAGAAAAAGTAAGTTTTAAGCAAATTCACAGAAATCTGGAGGTGGGTTTTGAAGGAGACTCAGATTAATCAAATGGGTTTTCTTAAAAGTGCCATTTCTGTAAGTTTCAGCCTTTATTTTATGAGAAAAATCAAGTTTTGCGCAAATTCACAGAAATCTGGATGTTGGTTTTGAAGTACACTCAGATTAATCAAATGGGTTTTCATAAAAGTGCTATTTCTGTAAGTTTCAGCCATTTTCACCGAAATATACACATGGGTTTTCAAGGAAACTTGGAATAATCTTATGGTATTAAAAAAAAAAAAAAAACCAGTTATATCTCTCTATATATATACACGTGTGAGTGTGTAACAAAGAAGCTCAGCTGAGTAAGTTATAAGCCTTTTTCACCAAAATCTGGAGTAGTACTGTAAAGTTCAGCGAGAATAATGCCATGGGTATCTTTAAATTTTCAAAAGTGAAAAGAAAGAAAGTGATCTGGTTCAAGGGAAGCCCACCTTCGCATCTTGGTATCTTCTCTGTCTGGAATATCTTGTTCACAGGCTTACATGGGCTTACGTAGAGGAGAGAGATTTGTTTATGTTTTTGTTTTCATTTTGTTTTGTTTTGCTGCCCTTTTGATCCTTCTCAGTAGTACAATACAATACACCGACTGATTACCATAGGCTTCTCCACCTTTTCTTGCCTCTCCTTTCACAGCCTGTCAAGCTTGTATTATTTTTGTTGTTTTTGTAAGGAAAGTGTGATTGGGTTGAGAGGGGAAAATTCTGATATCTGAGTCTCCGAATCTATCACCATTTGCTTAGATTCCTCCGTCGATTTGGGAGGATGAGTCATGGATACTGATGGGGGATCAGATTTTGTTCATGTTTTATTTATGGCAATGGCAAATGGATAAGAGGACAGGGCAAGCAGAGAAAGATGCTCCATGAACACGGAAAACAAAGGTCTTTACTTTTTCTTTTTCACAATTCAATTTGTTCTTTTTTATAATGGTCTTCTTTTCTTGTTAAATTCCTTCAATAGTGTTACTATTTGATTGTACATTTTAGTTTTCGTCTGCAAGAACTAGAAGGGATGGATTTTGGGTGATTGTTTTTGTTTGATGTTCTAATAAAATATTTGTCTGAAATTTTATGGGTAGCAATGAATTTTGTTTAAGTAAAACTGAATTTACGGGTAGCATTCTCACCTCCCTTTACATGCAAGATTTCCTCTGTGCTTTATTTCTACTTATTTTTGTGAAAGAGACAAGATTTCTCAAACGGTTCCAATCTAAAAGTTAGTATATTCATCTCACTTGTGATGCTGGTCATCAAATTTTTGAGTTGGTCTGGTAGAGATTTTCTTCTTTGTTTTTGGTGAGTCATCTTGTACAGAT
This sequence comes from Tasmannia lanceolata, assembly GCF_043159265.1. NCBI lineage: Eukaryota > Viridiplantae > Streptophyta > Magnoliopsida > Canellales > Winteraceae > Tasmannia > Tasmannia lanceolata. The sequence goes on from NW_027518683.1 coordinate 12,288,642, forward strand.
GTTGCAATGGATATACGATTTCTTTAGGTGAAGCTCTGCTATTGATTTCTTGAAGAAAGGTAGGGGTACTTGATACTTTTTCATAGTTTGCTAGTGGGTAAAGGTCTTGACAAGCACATAGGGTCCCTGAAAATCCAAATTCCTTTATCATTGACATCATGGCTGTGGTCCATAGATGATCTACTTTGCGTCCTTAGATGAACCACTTTGTTGACTCTGCACAAGTCATCTGATGGGTTATGAAGTTTATGCCAGAATTTGTAATGGCCATCGATGGTGCCGTTTAATAGGACCACTTCAGGAAGTCCTTTGAACCCATTCAGGTTCTCATTATGGCCTGAAAGAGCATTCTTTATGGGGACTCTTGGTTGCTAAGGCTGCCCAATTAGGATTTCTGAATGTCCTAAGGCCCTGTTTAGATTGCAAGAAAACCATATCCGAAGGAAATTTTTTCTTGGAAAAAGATTTTCCCACAATTTAGCGGGAAATGATATAATTATGGTTAATTTAGAGGGACATCATTGTATATTGAAAGTCCCTCAAGTGAAGGTAGAATAGGTTTGGTTCAAGTTATCTTTTCTCACAATGGTCTAAATGAAGAGGGGATGGAGCTGTGATGAGCTAATGAAAGGATATGGCATTGTGTCACTCAGAGTTTTAAAACTCCCCCGAGTGAACTCCCTTTTACCTTGGCCGCATTCCGAGTCTTGCCGCTGCGTTCCGCATTTTACCCTACAGAGTCAATAAAAACTCCTTTGACTCTCCGAAATTATAACCGCATCAACCAAGTACTCAGCCACGCCAACCGAGTACTCTACCGCATCATGCCGAGTCAACTAGACAGTTTTTAAACACTGTACACACTAGTAACTGTTCTTCAATTGCGAGTTATAGCATCTGCAATATAGACAGTTTCCTCAATGCCTACTGAAACTTCTCTTGAATTTCGACAGCCCTATGAAGATCGTTACTCAATTGACACACTATTGTCTTGCTACCTTAATGAGTATAATCTTTTGTCCCTCATTAATCTGATGCAAAGAAGTCAAAAATGTGTTTTATCCGAGTGTATTCTGCTAATGCAAGTTATTCGCCCAAAGGTTAAGTGGGTTTATATAGCATTAGAAATTGGATATTCAGCATCAGTATTTATGCGATCAGATCAAGCATGTTTGAACTTGCATTCCATTTTGTTTGGTTCCAGTATTTCTTTTAGCTACTTTTTTCTCACATTATCCTGGTGAATGAATGAATGTGACAATGCCTGCTTTCTGAATTTAGGTCTTCACCACAATGTTCCAAGCGTGTAAATTGTGCTGAGTTTGGTCTTCTGGTATCATTTGTTTCATGGTGAACATTGTAGTCCATTATGTCTAATACAGAAGGGTTTTTCTTCTTCTGTTTTTTTTTTGTTTTTTAGCCTTTGTTAAGTAAGGATGAAGTTTGAACCCCTGACCTCCATGCTCGCTTGAGGGCATCACTAATAGGAAAAGCTCAACTTTATTTAGTAGCAATTCAGTATCTCTATTTAGGCAGTGTGGTTGTTAACATACAGCTGATGGAGAGCTTCAATGTATCATCATCTGTTTAGTTCTTCTGGAATCCTCCTTTATGCAGTTTTTAGAAGCAGTGAACTGTATGTTTAAAGACTCCAACAAGCGCTATATTTTTTTTTATTAAACCACAGTTATATAAACCTTTTTCTTTTTTCTTTTGAAAAGTAAACAGAAAATTGGATATGACGGCTTTTTTTTCGTGCTGTATGGTCATTTAAAGATTTCCCCCGGAGTTTCTCCTCTAGCTGATCAAAGAAATAATATGGACAAAAGTTCTGTAACTGTGTAACATGAGTGGAATTGTAGGAGATTACAGTAGACATAAAATCTCACCATTTTTTCAGGAGTCTGATAGCTTGGTTACGAAGCTCGACTGTATTGGAAGGTCTTATATGCAATAGTCCATCTGTAAAGGAATGATGAATTAGGGATAATTTGTCCTGGGGTTCCATACCATGCTACCACTATCACCTGTCTTTCTTTCTTTTTATCATTTTGTGTAATTTTAATTGATTAACATTTCACCAAACTCACCACCTCCAAGCACCACTGGAAGACATTTAGAATGGGAGCAGGGTCCACTGGACAAAATGCTGAAAAGATGAATCTTGTTCAGATGAATTGTGCATGCATGAAGCAATTGGCGGTGAATGCTTAACATGTGTTGCAGTAGTTGTTAACATTTAAGGCTACATACCCTGCTGTGTTAAATAATGTTCAAGGTTTATAAAAAAAAACGATAATGACTCTCCATTGGTTGAGTTAGGATTGGGGTTCTGAGTTTTTGTCCACAGTACTTACTAAGGGTGGGGGATGAATGCAGGGTAAGATTTTGGTTGGGACTTTGATGCAAAGATGCAGCTTTGGACTCTAGAAATCTTCAGATCTTTGTCTTGTACATGAATTTATGTATTTTCTTGACAGGCTGCATGGTTAGATCATTTAGCTCTCCCTTGATGAAATGTTATACATGAAAATCTGTCATTGATTATTTGCCATGTTACATGGGTTCTTCTGCATGGGCAAAGTACATGTGTTGGATTCCAATACTTCAGGACTCACTATGACACTTCTAGATCTCTTTTATCTGTTTTTTCTGAATACTACTTCTGCAACTTTACAATTATGGCATGTTCTGAGTTTTATCCATCCAAGTTTTGTGTTTTATCCATCCGTATAGTAAATTTTTCATTGGAAATAAAACATTTTATTTACTTAGCCTATTAAAATTCTCAATATATTGCTTGTTAGTTGTTATAGCTATATTATAATGTAAAAAATCAAAAATTTAAAATGAAAATTGATTAAAATATTTGTGTGAATCCACGAATCTTTTTTTGAGGTTTGACAAATTCGACACCCCACGTGATACCCGTGTCAGATTCTGACACTCGTACGTGTACTGATGCAACATAGATTATTTCGGTTTCATGTCGTTGTTGAACCATGCTTTAAACCTTTGATGATGATACTTGATGAATCACATAAGTTAACTTGCTGTGCTATGTGGATGCCTTTACTATCACAGGTTGATGCTGGCATCCTTTGAGTTCTGCCACACAATCAAGAATCTTTAGGCCCAATTCCCCAAGATTTATAGGTGGTGTAAACTAAAAATGAGAGTAGACTGCTAGGATAGGACAGTAAGATTTGGATAACTTACAACTTAATCAATTTATGATCTGGTAGTTTGGTTGGGTTGGACGTAGCCAACCACATCCATTGAGAAGCTAATCTCATTGTTAGACAAGATGGACAGTCCTGAAAAAGAAACTCATCTTTTGAGGTTACAGTTTACTTAGTAGTTTAGCTCTTATAAGCTCTGGACCTTCCCATCAGGCATAGAAGTGATCCATTTTGTTTCTATTAAACAAAACATGATTTACAAAGTGTCCATATCCCATTAATTATCAATTATTGATTTTAATTGCCTGATCTTCCAGCTCAAACAGCACTCCCTTTAGCATAGTGGCAAGGACTGGGAGGGGCTATAAGGAAACCTTTTTAAGAGAGAGCCTCAAAACTCTGTTATTAGCTAGCATTGCTAGTTGAGCTGTAAGATTTGGAAAAATGACTGGCACTCTCTTGTTCAGTAACATATCAATTTGGAAAAGAAAAATGACTGAAAGAAGTGTCCCATGCAGATAATTGTAAGTCAGGTAGATATTGTAATTTTAAGCTTATTCCATTGCCTGTTACTTAGATAGAGGATCATAAATAAATAAACATCTGTGACATTATAAACTTATAAGTATGAAGACGCAATGATTGTAACAACATGACCGAATTCCATTCTTAAACCTCAATATGTTATATACTGAGTGCTATTAGCCCTACAGAAGCTTTTAAGTAGTATCTTTGGCTGAATTCTAGGAGCTTAGAGACCCAGTGGCAGTGGGTCACTTTGTTAACCATTATACTTCCCCATCTGTGATCTCGTATAGTTTTATTTTGAGCTTGAGCCGCCTCTTGAATTCAAGGAAAATATCCACTCATTTTTCCTTTGGCCGGAAGTTTTAAGGTTAGTAGATGTATCTTCCTGAGGTGGAAAGTTCTTACATAACTAAGAAACAGAGTAGACTTATTTCTTGTGAAGTGAACCAAATTATAAACCTAACCAACCAACTCCAGGCTAGACAGCTTTCATAGGCTAGGCATCATCCATGTGTGTGCCATCAAAAACACTATTATGCCTGATTGGAGACATTTCCTTTTAATTAGGGGCTGGGTTCAATTTTCTGTCCTCTGACTCTGAAGTCACTGGCTAGATTCATCAACAAATTTACGTGAAATCACAAGGCTGGCATTACACATGTTCAGTTGAATTTCAAGTAATGCAGGTTTGGGGGTGTTTAAGTTGTGTCTTGACTTGGCCATTGTACATGTAATATGCTGCCTTTCATCATTTTCATGAATTGCTTAGAGCCATTTCAGGGTCCAAACTCCAAAGCACCTAGGGATTGTTCTCATAGCAAGCACCATAATTAGAAAATTTTGGTAACAGAGGTATGCTCTTGGACAAAGGCTTAGTTGAGTTGAGTTGAGTTGAGGTGTGCTCTTGGACAATAGAGCTGCTACTAGGGGTGGTTATTCGGTTATAACCGAACCGAATAAACCGAAATTTGATAACCGAAATAATTTCGGTTATCAAATTTCGGTAACCAAAACCGAACCGAAATTCCTAAAAACCGAACCGATTGACAATTCGGTAACCGAATAACTGAATTGTGGGAGAAAAAGAGGGAAAAAAGGAAAATCTCGGTTTGGATCGGAGGGCTAGGATCATCCGATCAAAATTATTTTTTGAGCACAACCTAATTAAGTTGTGATCAATCAAATGGATGGTTTTGATCATCCTACGGAGTGCACATATAGCACTTTTTTTAGGAAAAAATGGTTTTCATCCATAATTTCGGTTATTCGGTTAACCGATTCTTTTTTTGAGATAACCAAAATTGAATAACCGAATTTCCAAAAAAAAAAAAACCGAAACCGAATCGAAAAGAAAAAAAACCGAACCAATTTGGTTCGGTTCGGTTCGGTTATTCGGTTATAACCGAATAATGAACACCCCGAGCTGCTACTAATTAGTCATAAAAACTTTGTTGTTTTTAGTTGATGCTTTCTAGTGTTTTCCAGTGTCCCTAATACTTGGAATCGCCTCCATTTATCCCTTTTGTAAGCAATCACTGATCATTTACCAACATCTCCCGTGGAGTGAATAAGGCTGTATTCCTGGTGATTATATCTTTGAGCATGGGACACTTAATACATTGCTTATCATAGTTATTTTAGTTCTTTCTTTGATATTTCAGTATAAAATTCAAATTGGATGTCTGTTTCTTTGGCATTCCTTATTAATGAATGTAAGTTGCAGAATGTTGAGGATCATCAATCTTCAGACCTTTCAATTCCTCTACATGTGTTACAAATATATTAATATAGTCTCATTGTTTCAGGCATGGGAACAAAACTGCATCATGCTCTGAACCCGTTAGCCACCTTTCCAAAGAACAATGGTGATTCAGTAGACATAGGTTTCGACACTACAGAATCTTGGGACTGTTCCACAGAGAGAATTCAGAAGGAGAACACTAGGACTAGTTTCAACCAGCTTCAAGAGTCCATGGATAGATTGCTCGAACAATGCAACAAGGAATCCGTGAGAAAGATGATGCTGAAGCACGAGGAGATTTTCAATGAGCAGGTGCAATTGAAATCCTACTCTTTACTGTTAATATCAGAATCGTTAGCAATTCGAAGCCAAATCTAGTTATAGCATCTCAACATGTTAGAATATGTTAGATTTGATGAGATTTGATTAAGGTAATAGATTAAGTAACTAGGCTAAATGGAGTAACTAAGTTAGATTATTATGTTTCTATCTTTATCTCTTTCCACAGTCAATGCTTATCTTTCTATGTTTATCCTTTGAGTGTTACTCTATAAACACTCATTAGGCTCATTGTAATTAAACCAAGATTTATAGAAATCTTTGAATTTTATCATAGAGTAATTGGATGTTTCACATGGTATCAGAGCCATTGCCTCACGGCATGTCTTGGGTTCAAATCCCAACAACCCCTTGATATTAAAAATCCACCTGAATGGCCAACCCAAAAGAGGAGCCACATGTGCCATGTGTACAGCCAACCCCAAAAAAGAGGGTCCACACATGAGGCGTAGTGTTGCAGTATAAATGATTAAATAACACTAACTTTACCAGCTTAAGCTTTTGGAGTAATTGGTTGCTCCACTCAACATCAGATCCTGTAATCAAATTCTGAAGCATACATTTTCAACTGAACAATGCAGGTGCAGGAACTCCACCGGCTTTACCGAGTCCAGAAAATGTTGATGGCTGAGATGAGAAGTAAAGAGTTGAAGCTCTCCTCACTCACTAAAGAAGTTCCTGGATCAATACATATGGGGGCCGATTACATTGAGTCGGATACCCAATCCAGGTTTTGGAGCTCTGCTACTGGTTCACAAAGTAGTCATTCCCCTTTCAGCGGTAGCCATCATTTGACTCCACAAATGGAGTACAATTTTCATCAGCGATGTAACATAAGGGCCGACCCAAGCTCACACGAAAGCTGCTCTGGGGAAACTTTCAGAGTACAGATGGGCTTGGATCTTGAACGACCCGTTGAAGAAAACATCTCTTCCACTGATGTCAGTGCTATCGAAGATCAGGTGTCATTCTTTCGGAGGAAGTCAAAAGATAAAATGAGCGTTGATGGACCTCATGACCCACATTTTTGCAATGATGATGACAACGAAATTGAACTGACATTGAGCATTGGATATGGGACCGACAAGAAGAAACGGGACCGTCGCTCATGTTCAGATCTGCAATTAGGATGCTCTGAGTCAACCTCCAAGTTGACCCCATCCGTGTCGGTTAGACGAGATCAAGAAGAGGAATGCAGTGACCCTTCTGCTGCATCTTTCAACAGAGAAAGCTTACAGCGGCCGCATTGGCTTTTCCGAGCTCTGAGCTTGAACAGGAGATGAACTCAGTTCCTCATTTGTAAGATTTATGTTTTCCAGTGACATTTTATGAGGTATCAACATGTGTAATTAAGGGGGCATGCCTTGGGATTTGGCCTTTACCTGCCATTGATGTTTTTTAAAGTATCAGTTGCAGGGACAGGCACCCACTTTGAAGTATTGGGATTGGCATAGTTCTGCTCACACATAGGAAAATCCTATTTTCAAATGTTGAATCCATGAATGAGTGTTTGTTTTCCTGATATGATCACAGTCGAATAAGAGAAGGAAGCTGATAGATTATATTCAATGGAGCTGAAAATCACATAAGATGTTCTCTTCGAGGGGAACACCTTTCGGCAATACATAACCCTCTCTTTTCTCCTAAACTTCCTATTTACCATTTTTTTTTTTAAAGGGCCCGACGGGTAGAATTCACCCCTAAATGCTAGCCTTTAAGGGGAGGGTGCCCAAGCCCTTATATGCCCATCCACATCTCTTCACTTTTCCGATGTGGGATCTTTGCTTTTGTGTTGAACACACCCAGGGTCCCTACCATTCTTAGTCATAATTTAAATTCAAATGATTTAGAACTATCAAGAGGATATCGTTGGGTTTGGCTACCTTGACGGGTTAGATTTATCATGCACGGATCATATCTGAGTGCGTATCATTTTTCATGCTCCATGGTTGCTTGTGGCACTCTGCAACTCAAAGTGCATTAGATATCAGTGAGAAGGTTAGAAGTGCCATCTGACAGCTACAGTGTAGATCATCAGCCCACGATTGATAGAGATAGGTATCCCTTTCCCCAAGAGAAATTATTTAAGTTATGATATGCTACAATTGGAAATGAAAAGGTGAAGTTCTGAAAGTACTGCCCATTACAGAAGAGTGAAAAAGTACATGTTGGGTAGTGCCTTGTTTCAGCGCTTTAGGTTATTTCCTTGACTGATTTGGGATTCTGGTGTTTGTTCCCTAGTTTAGCTAAGAGATTGATACGAATGTGGCAGATGGCAATAATTTTAATAGTTATCCTGTTATATACTCAGTAGGAGATGGAGAAATGGAGTTTTGCTAGGACTCTTACCATATTTGTCAGTGGTTTAGAATAGTAAACTATTATGTAGTTAGGAAGGAGATTCGGGTAGGACCCTCATTAAGTAGGAAAGTGGCGTAGGATAGGACCTGTGGGATAAAATAAGTTGTAATCTTCTATTTCGTAACAAAGGAGAAATCCTCTATTTCTCTCCCCTTTCTCTATTGTTTTTGAGGATATACCGTGTCCTTGAGATTATTTGAGTCTCTCTTCCAAGCATCGTATTAAAGATGGTCAGTGGCCTAGGATCTATGGGATAAAAATAAGTTGTAATCTTACATTTCAGTTACAAAGGAAAAATCCTCTCTTTCTCTCCCCTTTCTCTATTGTTCTTAAGGCTATCCCCAAGATGTGAGATTATTTGAGTCTCTCATACATGCGCCATATTAGAGACGATCAGCTAGGTTCTTGTATAGCTCCTCTATCATTGCTATCCTACCTCTTAGCTGCTACGGGTATGGTGATTTGGGCCATTGCATGGAGGACTACCCTAAGCAAAATCAGCCAATGCAAGTGCCAAAAGATGATCGGATTGATGATGGACATCCATAGTGCCAGAAGCATATCATAGAGACCATTATTCTAGAGCCAGACACGAACGATGATGAGCTTGGCACTAGAGACGATGATGATGCTAGTGATGAGGAGTCTGGGTAGTGATTGCAGACACAGAGCTTTGTGGTGAGCATTGTGTATTTTCATTTGTAAGGAGTTTTTTGCTTGATTTTGAAACGCAGAGATCCTCTTTTGGTGATACTTTCATAGAGTATTCTCTTCTCTTTTATCACTTGCTTGTCCTAATGATTTGAAAATTGTAGATTAGAGTGCTAATCTTTTATCCTAAATCTTCTATTTTCTTTTAGTTCTTGTTGAATGTAAGAACCCCTATTCCGAGGATTCCACGCTTGATTTGATCCCTTGCGTCCCTCACTTGTGGTGAACAATCAAGAATCAAACATTTCCTTAGAAGATTGATCAGATTCCCGAACGATCCGAAGGCACTTCCCATCAGATATACAGTATCCTAAGCGTGCCACTTGTTCTTCTCAACACACTTCTGTTTGATGGGTCCCACCTCTTGTTAGAGTAGTTATTATGAATGTGAGACCGTACACTATGTGATGTTAGTGTGATCTTGACTGTTTGTAAGGTGGGGCATTTGTGACCCTGTTTGGTTGCCGAGTTTTTTTTGTTCCTGGGAGTTATGTGGGAGAGTTGGTTAAATTTTGGTCCCATCCCATATTTGGTTGCCTTTTAGCACTAGGTTTATTTTAATCCCACTCTTGTAATGATTACTTGTGGGGTGAATTTTTTAATCCCACTTTTGTAATGATTGCCTTTTCATCCCATCCCAAGATAACCCAGGAACAAAAATAAACTCAGGAACCAAAAATAAGCTTGAGAAGAATTTTTTTGTACCCAACAGTTCAAGCAACCAAACAAAGGTTTTTTTTTTTCCCACCATAATCCGGTCAACCAAACATGGGATTTTTATTTTACCAGGATACTTCTAGGACTTTTTTTTTCCCACCTATCTCCCAGGGTATTTTTTTTCTCCCACATAACTCCCAGGAACAAAAAAAACCTGGCAACCAAACATAGAGACTCCTTGTTTCTTTTTGTTATTTGTTTAAAGTTGGACAGCCACTAGGTAGTAGTTGAGTATATCTAGGATACTAGTTTGTTTATCTAGAGTAGTATAGAGGAGTTTGTTTTTAGGAGAAACTAGAATTTGATTTTATCTAAACTTGGTTGAAGTTATCCAATCGAGCAAGCAGACTTGATGTATATATTGAAGTCCATGTGAATAAAAATTTTAGAGTGTTGCTTTCACGTTTACAACAGAGGGTGCTTTTTCAGGGTTCGGCAGTAGTTTTGGTTCACGTTATTTTCATCTCTTTATACTCCCTTATTAAATCCAATAGTATTTCCTTCTTCAAATTAACCAGGTTTACAAGTGGTATCAAAGCAGGTGTTCGATCGGAATACCGGTTTGTTTTTGGAGTTGCTTCGAGGGGATATCGAAGTGGGAATACCGGTTTGTTCTTTGGTTGCCTCGAGGTGATATCGAGGTTGGAAGAAGAGATGGCGGAAAGTGTTGGTATGTTGGCAGGGATCGAAAAGCTAAATAATACAAATTACATCTATTGGAAGTCGTGCTTAGAATCGTATCTTCAAGACCAGGATCTATGGGAGATAGTGAATGGCAACGACACCGAGGTACCAGAAGAGGGAGCGGATAAGCTACGGAAGTGGAAGATCCGTGCCGGAAAAGCGTGGTACATATTAAAGGTGTCAATACAAAAGGAGTTGATTGAGCATATTAGAGATGTGAAAACTCCGAAAGAAGCGTGGGACGCACTCTCATCTCTCTTTTCATGGACGAACGATGAACGGATGCAGCTCTTGGAGAATGAGATTGGCTCATTGACACAAGGTAATTTATCCGTTTCTGATTATTTTTATGAAAGTTAAAACCTTGTGTAATGAGATATCTCAATTACACGATGAGTCTAAGATTAGTGAAAGCCGGATGCGGAGAATGATTATCTGTGGTTTGAGGCCTGAGTTTAGCAGTTTTATCACTGCTATTCGTGGTTGGCCAACGCAACCACCTCTCGTGGAGTTGGAGAATCTCTTGATTAATCAAGAGATGTTGGCAAGGAAGATGGCCGGATTATCTGTGAAAGAGAGTGAGGAAGCGCTTGCGGTGAATAGCAAGCGGAAGTGGCAGAAAAATAAGAACCGAAAGGATGGTGATAAGAAAGGTGATCGGGCTAATAACAATGAAAAATCACAAGAAAAACATGATTTTTATTGCTATGGATGTGGCAAGCCTGGTCATATTAGAAGAAATTGTCAGGCTAGGATTGAGACCGATGATGGAAATTTTGTCATCGAATCCAAAGACAAGGAGGATGATGACGATGATGAATGGGACTTGCAAGCTTCTTTTGCATGTGATATGGCAGTGGAAGAGACTGCTACAGAATATGACTATGAGGGGGAGGTTTGTTTTGCACTGAATGTTGCAGAATATCCTATTGTGAAGAGTCAAGAGGATGAAACAAATTTGGTTTGTGATCAAGAGACACTTACGGAAGAGTATAATGTCTTAGAAGATCGTGAGGTGGAGGAGCCACTTACGGTAGATTGTAATGTCTCAGAAAATTGTAAGGTGGAGGAGCCGACTTCTTTTGAAGAGGCAAAAGACATCAATGAGTGGCAAATCGCTATGGGCGAGGAGATCACTGCCTTGAAGAAGAATGAAACTTGAGATTTGGTTCCACTACCTAGTGGAGTGTCACCTATTTCCTGTAAGTGGGTGTACATGGTAAAGACCAAAGTGGATGACTCGGTAGAAAGGTTCAAGGTGAGACTTGTTGCTCGAGGATTCTCTTAGAAGTACGGGCTTGATTATGATGAGATGTTCAGTCCAGTAGCCAAAATCACTTCGTTACATGTGCTCATTGCCCTTGCTGCTTGTAAATGGTGGAAGTTATGGCAGATGGACGTGAAGAATGCATTCTTACATGGTGAACTGGATCGTGAAATTTTCATTGAACAACCCAAGGAGTTTGAGAGTACCAAGAATCCGCAATACGTGTGGAAGTTGTGGAAGGAGGCTCTGAGAGCGTGGTATGGTGAGATAGCGAAGTTTCATGATACTTTCGAAGGGTTGAGCTAAATGAAGTTTGTGAAGTTTCGGAAGGAACTTAGCGTGGCTTGTGAAGAGTTAACGCTGAAGGAGAGTGCTAGAGTCACTATTGATTCGTGCACGGCGTAGGAGGGGCCGGGCCGACAGCAACGGGGTTGATTAATAACGGGTTTGAGTAGTTTGGCGAGTCGGTGTTGAGGGGGGAGAATTGTGAACGTTTAATCACCACCGACTCTCTTAGAGTCCTTGCTTCTTTTTGTTATTTGTCAAAGTTGGATAGCCACTAGGTAGTAGTTGAGTATATCTAGGATGCTAGTTTGTTTTATCTAGGAATGGAATGGCTGATATTTAGCCAAGGAGGGTGTTGACGTCCCTGTAACTCGTGTTATTTTCTTCTCTGAGAGAGTGTAATCGTTTTATTTTCTTCTCTGAGAGAGTGTAATCGTTTTATTTCTGGGACATCTTGTCCCCTGATTGCATTTTATTCATATCAATAAATCTTTGTTACCTTTCAAAAAAAAAAAGTTTGTTTTATCTAGAGTAGTATAGAGGAGTTTGTTTTTAGGAGAAACTAGAATTTGATTTTATCTAAACTTGGTTGAAGTTATCCAACCGAGCAAGCAGACGTGATGTATATATTGAAGTCCATATGTGAATAAAATTTTTAGAGTGTTGCTTTCACGTTTACAACAGAGGGTGCTTTTTCAGGGTTCGGCAGTAGTTTTGGTTCACGTTATTTTCTTCTCTCTATACTCCCTTATTAAATCCAATAGTATTTTCTTCTTCAAATTAACCAAAGAGGTTTACAGGCGTAGCCTTAAAATGTTGGGAGGGCTGCATGCCCATTTGCAGGTACAGATAGAATGGCCAGGATTGTCTTATCATTTTGATTTAAAGGCTATATATGGCATCTCTGTGGTGCGGTCCACAGGATGAATGGCCCAGATCATGATCATGTGAGTGGGTCCTATAACTGCATTGCATGGGAACTCTTAGATGATTACATCTCTTAGTATCATTCCCCTAAAAGAGACACAAAACTCAAACCCGAGACCTCAAAAACAACTGTGAGAAGCTGAGAATCACCTCTTATTTATTGCACTTGCTTACAGTGAAACACCCCCAACAAATAAATTAGCATAGAAACTAAAAAAATTCATTACAAAAAATGGAAATGTTCAAGGTGGAATATGCACCTATATTGCTAAGATAGACAAACAAGAAGGGGTGGAAGTGCTGGAAATGGGTTGGGGTGGATATATAATTTCCCTACAAAAAAAAGGTTCTCAAATTCAATAGTAGCACCCATTCTTCTAGTTCACAGCACTACAATCACGTCTGATTTCTCCTTCATTTCCGGTCTTAACACCTACTCTTCCAAGCTTGGTAATGGCAACCACAAATGCCTGCTGGAAAGCCGTGCTGTTCGCGGCAAACAGGTTCACCGTGGCCCGCGACCTTAAATCGGTAAACAAGGACTGATCCGATGTGAAGAGTCCTTTCCCTTGCTGAAGGTTTTTGTAATAGACATTGTCAAACAGCTGGGGCGTAATGGGGTCCATGTTGATGGCAATTCTCGGGTCCACAATCCTTGGGCACATTTGCATCAGTTGCCTTGAGTAAGTTGCATTGAGCGTCGGATCGACTGCTCTGCCCCGTTGGAAATTATAAATTCTTTTCGAAAACTTGCCACAATGTGAGAATCCGATAGTATGTGCACCTAAAATAACCATTTTTTTAAGAAACCAATGAGAATTTTGTAGAAATTAGTGAAGCTCATTGTGGTGAAACTTATACTAAATCAGGAAAAAAATGAGGGGAAGATTTAATTTTATCATACCCGAAAGCGCGATCATATCTGTTTGCGTGAGGCCTTTAAAGGCAAACATGGAATTGAGCTGATCTAAATTGAAGGTGGGATTGGGAAGATTGTGTTTAACGCTGGCTTTCGTAGAGATCCTTCCATCGAGTCTCCCCAATTCCACCGCGTAAGAAGGCCCACCGGTCTGCAAAATTTATAATATTATCAGATCATGCATTCAGATGTCCTATTGACATGATTTATGTAACTGTAGCAAGAAAATCATACGATGGTTTTTTGCCCCCTAAATCTAATCAGGAGTATAGTTAAAATTCACATGTGATCAATATCTAATAAAATGCCAATGAGAAGGTCTTAATTTTTCTGTTGGTTTTATTTGTAGAGCTAAGGGGGTAAAACAAATAGAGGAAGGGAGAATAGTTATGATCAGAGGGGTTTATTTACCAGTGCTACAACATCTCTAGTAGCCATGGCCAATATATCAGCACAAGAGACCTTATTCCGGCACATCGGATCCAAATCAACGGCTGCTTTGGCTTTGATCACCGTATCAAACCCATCTCCAGCAAGCGATATATCGTCAGGACTGTCCTTTTCAGCCATGGATTCCGGCGATGTGAGCAGCACAGACGCATCACACCCCTGCATATGAGAGGGCTTATCAGTTAATTAAGAGTCCCATCAAAACTAAAATGAAGAAAAATTAAATGCTGTCAAATTGAAGGAAAAAAATAAGCGAACCCGGACGAAACAGTCATGGAAGAATAGTCTCAAAGTCCCCGAAGCCGTCACAAATGTCTGCTGGAATTTCTTCGTAACAGCGGAGCGGACTATGGATTCGACATTAGGGCAGGTCCGATGGTAGTAATTCTGCCTCAGATGAGCAGAAACTGTGGGCAGAATAATAAAAGAGAGAAGGAATGTGAAAACAAAGAGATGAACATGCTCCATGTTCTATTGTTGTTGTTGTTGTAGTTGTTGCTGTTGAATGTGTATTTATATGCAAAGATAGAGAGAATGGGAGATGAGCTGTTCTTATCTGTCAAGAATCTTTGGCGGATTGAGAACAGATGAAGAGTCTGACTATTAAACTCTGGCTATTAAGAAATGAAAATTTCTATACAAACTGCGGTTAGGGTGGCGAGTTTTTGAATTAGTCAGTCTGTTTTTGGAGTTTTTTTTTTGGACTTGGTGTTTATCAATGTAAGATCATTTGTTTTAAGTGCAGACGCCTTTTATGTTTTATATTGGGGGGATTGGGAAGGGAATGTAAAACAAAAACTTTCATGGGATGTTGACAAAAGGAAGGGATCTGAAACTTTCAAGAGCAGTTCAGTCCTACAGGCCTTTTTACTGAAATCTCAGCTTAATAAAGCAGTTTCCATTTAAGCTTACAGTAGGCAATGATCCCACATCTTTGTGAGAAATGATATCTGCACTCCTTTTTTTTTATAATGACACTCCCCACTTTAAAAGCTAATTAGAAAAAGGGTAAACACTCCCTTGTTTTGATAATGGCACTTCCCACTTAAGCTTATTGTCTGGAAATAAACCCACAATCCTCTCGTGTAATCGGAGAGTTTTGGCCAGATCTTAAAACCTGGGGAAAGTATAGCCGTTGGAAAAGATCCCCATGGCCCGGCTCGTTTGAAAATCTCACTTTAATACTGTACAAATCAACTGGGAATTTAGCCCACCTTCAATCATAACTACCGGTCTCTGATTAACTAATCTGCCTCTACGACGCACATGCAAAAGGATTAAATATTTTCTTTACTCAGTACAATAATTATCAAAACACCCTTTCTTTGATCAAGCGTTAACCAATAAAACACAAGGTGCAGTGAGCATCTTGTGAACGTGTATCACCACCGACTCATTAGAGTCCTTAGTTACCGTTTACATAAATACTGTTTAAGTTATTGGAGTCCTATAGATAGTTTAGAGTTTTTTTGGGCAGTGATAAATCCACCCCCAAAAATGATAAATCGACTCCCCATGTGTCTATCTCTCTCTAACCTAGAGGAGAGAGAGAAAGACACATGGGGAGTCGATTTATCATGTTTGGGACTCGATTTATCACTCCCTTTTTTTCTTTTTCTTTTTATTGTTTATGATAGATAAGGTCAAGATAGTTTGAATTTATCTGGTAACTTAGTTGTGGCTATCTGTCATTGATGTATGTGTTAGAATATCTAATTCAAACTAGTAGGCCCCACCATAGTTGGACGAATGAGTTTGAGTTGAACTTTACTTTCCATTGTGAATGAGTTTTTGTCTTATCCTTGTACTTATCCTTAATGTTCTAGGAACTATTATTTGAGTTGGTTCAGAGAACATGTGAGTGGTTCTAGAGTATTTTTAGTTAGGGAATGTCAGATACTATTTCATAGGATACAGAGATTATCTAGTAGAGTTTTTATGTTGTTAGGAAGTTGAAATAACGTTTCATAGTGTTGCAAATACTATTTCATAGGATACAGAGATTATCTAGTAGAGTTTTTATGTTGTTAGGAAGTTGAAATAACGTTTCATAGTGTTGCAAGGATACTGCTGTTTTTCTATTTAGAAGGGCTGATGGTGTAACTTGTTCTCTATGGAATGAAAAATAATAAAAAGAGTAGTTAGGTTTTCTTCTTTCAACAATAAAATCCATCCTCTATTCATCTTGTTTATGTGTTCTTGTTAATCAAATTCTAAAGTATATATTAGTTAAACGTTTCAATAAAGTGTAGAGTGCTATTCACGTATTTGCAGAGAACTTCCACAATTGCTTCTGTGTTCACGTTTCTTTTATAGCAATTGTTTTTCTCTCCCTTGATAATTCCAATATTATATTTCTTCTCCAAAGATTACGAGGGAAGAGAGTTTACTAGTGGTATCAGAGCAAGGTGTTCGATCGGAATACCGGTTTGTTCTTGGATTTTGCTTCGAGGGGATATCGAAGTGGGAATACCGATATGTTCTTTGGTTGCTTCGAGGTGATATCGAGGTTGGAAGAAGAGATGGCGGAAAGTGTTGGTATGCTGGCGGGGATTGAAAAGCTCAACAATACCAATTATATCTATTGGAAGTCGTGGTTGGAGTTGTCTCTTCAAGGCCAGGATTTATGGGAGATAATGAATGGCAACGACACCGAGGCACCAGAAGAGGGAGCGGATACGTTACGGAAGTGGAAGATCCGTGCCGAAAAAGCGTTGCACGTATTGAAGGCGTCAATACAGAAGGAGTTGATTGGGCATATTAGAGATGCGAAAACTCTGAAAGAAGCGTGGGAGGCACTCTCATCTCTCTTTTCACAGGTGAACGATGCACTGTTGCAGTTCTTGGAGAACGAGATCGGCTCATTAACACAAGGTAATTTATCCATTTCTGATTATTTTATGAAAGCTAAAAACTTGTGTAATGAGATATCTCAATTAGATGAGGAGTCTAAGATTAGTGAAAGCCGGATGCAGAGAATGATTATCCGCGGCTTGAGGCCCAAGTTTAGCGGATTTATCACCGCTATACGTGATTGGCCAACGCAACCGTCTCTCCTGAAGTTGGAGAATCTCTTGATTAATCAAGAGATGTTGGCAAGGAAGATGGCCGGATTGTCTGTGAAAAAAAAGTGAGGAAGCGCTTGCGGTGAATAGTAAGCGGAAGTGGTAGAAAAATAAGAAGCCAAATGATGGATATAAGAGAGGTGATCGATCTAATAACAATGAAAAATCGCATGAAAATGTAATTTTTATTGTTATGGATGTGGTAAGCCTAGTCATATTAGAAGAAATTGTCAGGCTAAGATTGAGACCGATAATGAGAATGTTGTCATCGAATCCAAAGACAAGGAGGAGGATGACGATGATGAATGGGACATACAAACTTCTTTTGCATGTGATGTGGCAGTGGAAGAGACTGCTACGGAATATGACTTTGAGCGGGAGGTTTCTTTTGCAATGAATGTTGCAGAATCTCCTGTTGTGAAAAGTCAAGTGTGTGCAACAAATTCTTCTGGAAAGAAGACTATTGACTATGAGAACGATTTGTTGATTGATTCTGGATGTTCGCACCACATAACTAGAAATCGAAATAAGTTTATGTGGTTGCAGAAATATGATGGAAATCATGCAGTTGTCATGGCAGATAATTCTATCCATGCTGTGAAGGATGTAAGCAATGTGACGTACATCACGGTGTGGTGAGGAAAATAGCATCCTCAAAGATGTGTATCATGTACCGGGAATGGAGAAGAATCTAGTATCGGTAGAGCAGATCACATCAGCGGACAGATATGTGCTATTTGGACCAGAAGATGTAAAGGTGTTTGAGAAAGTAGATGTTTCTGGCGATCCGATTATGCGTGGGAAACGGATGGAGACGATGTACATACTATCAGTAGGAACAACTTATGTTGATAAAGCTCATTGTAATGAAACTCCAGAGTTGTAGCATGTGCGCCTTGCTCATGTCGCATATGACAAGTTACAAATTATGGCGAAACGAAATCTTGTCAGAGGTTTACCACTTCTCGAGAACGGGGGAGATACAGTTTGTGCTGGATGTCAGTTTGGAAAAGCACATCGTCGACCTTTTCCTCGATCAGAGTTTCACTCAAAACGACCATTGGAGTTGGTTCACTCTGATATGTGTGGTCCAATGAAGGAGAAGTCTGTCGGTAGAAACCGTTATTTTTCTTATATTTGTTGATGATTTTTCGAGGTACGTGTGGGTGTATTTTCTACAGGAGAAATCTGAACTCTTTGAAAAGATCAAAGATTTTCGTGCACGTGTAAAAGCTGAAATAAGATTTAAAATCGGTTGTTTGAGAACCGATAATGGTGGAGAATACACTTCTTAGTTTCTTTCAACTTATTTGAGGGATCACAAAATTAAAAAAGGCAATTCACCTGTACTAAAACTCCAGACCATAACGGAGTTGCAGAAAGAAAGAACAGGCACTTAGTTGAAACGTGCCGGAGTATGTTACATGGGAGGAATGTTCGTCCTCAATATTGGGGGAGTGTATACGCGCAGCCGTATATGTAGCTAATCGTCTTCCGCAACAACGACTTGGGCATGAGTCGCCTTACCAAAAGCTCACCAGAAAAAGGCCGTCGATTAGACACTTTAAAGTGTTTGGTTATATTTGTTACGTGCTTGTACCAAAGCAGATGAGGACAAAGATGGAAAAAACGGCAGTTCGAGCTATGTTCATTAGTTATGATGAACAAAGGAAAGGTGGAGATGCTTGGATCCATGTACGAAAAGGGTCTATGTGTCAAGAGATGTGGTGTTCGATGAAGCAACGTCATGGTGGTCCGTAGAAAACACCGCAATGCCGGATTCAACTGATTTGATTGGTAATGTAGAAGAGAGATTGGATTCGATTGTGCTACCACAGAAAAATCATGGTGTAGCAAATCCGGATTCGATCCAAAGGGTGAAAAGCACGGTTGATCTCTCTCACACATGGATGAAGATGTTTTAGAGTCGGAACAGGAGGTGCAACATCAAAGTTCAACGGCAACCCCACAAAATGGTAGTTCGATGAGCAAGAGCTCTAGTCCATGGAAGACTGAAAAAAGTCTGTAGAGTGAAAAAGATGTTCTAGCTTCACTAGAAGATTTTGAGGAGCATGAGTTTAGTGTATCTAAGCTACGAAGATTAACAAGTATTCCAAAGGTGAATCCGAAGTTCTCAAATTTGTCTTGTTTTTGTAAGGTAGAGGATTCAACATTTTTTTAAGATACAAAAGGTGTTAAGGAGTGGCGAATTGATAGATTGCGAAGATTTTCTCGGAAGGAACGTAGCGTGGCTTGTGAAAAGTTAACTCTGAAGGGGAGTGCTAGAGTCACTGGTGTCTCATGTATGGCATCGGAGGGTCCAGGCCGACGGATTTGAGTAGGTTGGCGAGTCGGTGTTGAGGGGAGAATTGTGAACGTGTACATCACCACTGACTCATTAGAGTCCTTCTTACTGTTCACATAGATAGTGTTTAAGTTATTTTTGGAGTCCTGTAGATAGTTGAGAGTTTTGTTTTTATTGTTTATAATAGATAAGGTCAAGAGAGTTTGAATTTATCTGGTAACTTAGTTGTGGCTATCTATCATTGATGTATATATTAGTTAAACGTTTAATAGTGTAGAGTGGTATTCACGTATTTGCAGAGAACTTCCACAATTTCTCTCGTGTTCACGTTTCTTTTATAGCAATTGTTTTTCTCTCCCTTGATAATTTCAATATTATATTTCTCCTCCAAAGATTACCAAAGAAGAGAGTTTACAGATCTGACCCGTCAAATTAAAGAATACCTTTTCATGTTGAGTGTAGGCCATTGCTTAATTATCTTTCTTAAGTCTCATTAGATTACTAGGGTTATGACCTATACAGAATTTCAGATAGGATGTAATCTAGAAAGTCCCGTTCAACCTCGGGCCTATTTAAATACAACAAAAACCACTTCTTAATCAACAAATAAAGTAGTATTGTAAGTTAAATTGCGCCACAATTGGACCTTCAACGGTTGTGTGGTCCAACAGAGAAAAATCAACGGTTGGATTTAAAAGTTGTGGCTACACGTGGGCCAAACCGCACCCGATCAAGTCCGTATGTGATATTGTGCGCAGGCATGTTGATATATTTTTAGACCATTAATCTTGCCAAATCCCTCTTGTGGGCCTTTGGGCTCCCTATAATGCCCTCATTTTTTCTTTACATTCACTACACAAAGATTATTAAAATACTAATACTTTATAACCTATAAACCTAAGTTATTGCTCACTTCTGAAGCAATAGAGCATGTTCAATCCATTTTAAGTGATCTAAGACTATAAAAGATGCCTCCCATGTTGTAAGTATCAGCCATGTTTCCTAGAAACTCAAACCTCGAAAACCGGCACTTTTTTTCTCAGATTAACTATAGACAGATGGATGGCTATGGAGGATGTTATATACTTGATAATGGATATTTTATATAATATATGCATGGGAAATGATATTTCCACACCCTCTTCTTCTTGTTTCTCTTTTCTTGAAAATGAAGCCATCCCCCATGAAAAGGCAACGACAAGTGGGGCAGCAATGTCATGATTTCCTTACTAAAGAGTATACATCACATTATGGAGAGGCAAAACAAAACAAAAAAGAGTGAATAAGATGGCGCACCCGGAGGCGAAGGCAAAGGAGAATTAATGAATTATGCACCGATTGTTAGTTTGTTACATGCACGTATGTTTTTTTTAATTATAATTGCACGATCATTTGCATGTACGTGCGTGGTTGTTTCTAGGCTCGGAAATTAAGTTGTTTTTCTTCTTTTGGGCCGGTATAACGTAGGAGGACCCCACCACACTCGTTATATAGGATGCCCTGTAGGTCAAATTGGTGGGACCCTCCTTCGATTGATTTTGAGGTCAACCACCTTGCTGGCCCTATTTTGCTTGCCCACGCCGGAATCAAACATCTAGTTGTCCAGTGCAGGAGCCAAAAAACACAAGAGAAGAAGAATGCATCACGCAGTCTCACTCTCTCACACGTTTAATAATGAATATTGCATTTGGTTTGGCCTTTTTTGTTTTTCATTTTGAGATCTATTTTGAGTCCAAGAATTGGTTTGGCACTCACAATCGGTTGTCATAATCTTAAACGAGCAGGGCTTTTGGATTTCATGAACTGATTATGAGTCCAAAATTGATTATTTGGACTCAAATTTATATTCAAATTTGAGTCCAACAATCAAATTGGACTCAAAATTACATTTAGGCCAGGTTTGACAACCCTAATTTTTTTTATGAAATATTAGCTTAATTACCATGTCTTGAGAGGGGCAGGGAAAGTGGAAGATGGAAAGAATTGAGAGGGGATGAGGGAGGAGATGAGAAGAAGTAGCAGAAAAATAAGGAAAAATAAAACTCTACTTTGAATAGAGTTTTTCTTTTCCATATTTTCCACTACTTCTCACCCCTCTCTCACTCATACCCTCTCAATTCTCTTTGTCTCCCACTTTCCTTGCCCCTCTCCCACCACTTGATGTACCAATATTCCATGGAAAAAACTTTTATGGCTGCCAAACATGACCTTAATTTTTTAGTTCAATAGTCAGATTTGAACTTGCAATCAGTTCCCAAAATCCAAAATTAAATAGGGCCTTAGTAATGTTTTATCATAGTGACATTCATCATATTACTTAGAGAACTTGCCATAGGATCTCATCCCTCGCTATTTTTTTGTCCTTGTAGGAATTTCTACCTTCTATCAATATATAATTATATATAAACAATGGAGAATGATCGTGCATATTTACCGATAAAAAAAATTATCGTGCATATCCTAATCGCATCGTATTGATTAGCATGCTTCCTAATTATTGGAAGTTTATATTTCTATGTTATTAAAGTAATTTAAAACAATTTTTTTATCATGGGTATTTGCACATGAATATTCATAGATTTCTAAGAATAATTGGTATGAAAATTTCCTCACTTAGCAATCCAATTGTCATGTCTCTATTGATCTATACATAGCTCTTTTATTTTTTCTATAGGATTCACATCCAAAGAATTTTGGGAATGATGGTTCTCTTTAAAAGTATATCTACTTTCGTATTTTAAATAAAGTAGGGCATCTGAGGTTGGGTGTAGGATCGATAAGCTCTCTCTCTCTCTCTCTCTCTCTCTCTCTCGTTGTAAGTTCCAACTTTAATTAGAGTTTTTATTTTATTTTAGTTGAACGAATCTCATTACTAATATAACTAGGGTTGATAGGTAGCTCTTTTTCTAACTCATAGCATATCTCCTTCCATGGTAAGAACTGGAATAGAACTCAAAAGGATAAGAAAAAAGAGAGTTCGACTAACTTCCGCCTTGAGTCATTTTATTTTGTTGTTTATCTTTTAATGTAATCATTGAGAACCATCTCGGTTTCTCTTCCTTTAATATATAAATTACCATTTCAAAAAAAGGATAAGAAAAAAGAGAGATCGGTCACACAAGAGGTAACCATGCATTTAGATTTTCTCTATAAATGTAAGAGGCCTTTTGTTCGGTTCTTGAATAGCCTGGCATTTCTTTCTTTCCATAATGCCCATATCGATGCTAACAATGCCGCTCTCGATAAAATTCTACCTTTAGGCAGCTAAGGCACAGGGAGCCAGTGATCCAGATGATCTGCCAACCGGGGGGGAATGAGTAAGTAAAAAAATATTAATTGCATGAAACTTTTTCCATGGTGGCCAAACATGTCTTCAAGTAGCAACAAATAATTTTGTATGATCGATATTAGCAAAACAAGATGCTACACATGGCACAATTATTTGATAATCCAATGACGTCGAGGGCAATTGATCATATTTGTAATGATCAACAAGATTGGGGCCCAACAACTGAATGGTTTGGATGTAATTTCCTCCCCCCCCCCGCAAAATAGACTCCATATATAAAGATGCAGGAATATCAATCTCCGCAGAATTGCTTGATAACAATACAACCTCTATGACATAACTTCATGATAGGAATGTAAATGATGGTTGTATTATACGCATATTTCACAGTAACAATGCATGCGTTATAGATGTGATTTACTATTGGTAAATGATCTCCCCATCACCATCTTTACAATAATGGGACAACCATCATTGTCGTTTACTGCCATTCAATGGGTTGGGCCATATTATTGCCCCTAGCTAGTTATCATCGTACGTGTGTTAACTTATCTTTTGTCATGGTTTCTTATATTGGCACTGCAATGTTTTGATAATTGCACTAGCTTACTTTGTCTTCTTTTATTTCTTTATTGGCTTTTGAGAGCTTTTTGGGAATCGTTATAACCTTTGACAGAATATCACCAGCCTTTATTTGGTTCTCTTCTTGATCACCTTTCCCAAACACGCTACGAGTATTCTTTTGGGGAATGATATTTCCCCACCTCGGATGGATAAAATCCCCCCCACGTTATTCGTCAAGTTTTAAAGGCAAAGAAAAACATTAAAGGGGATGATTTATCCTCAAGCAGTGTACCATTCACACAGAAACCGTAAAAGTGGGGGATGTCATTTCCCTTTCTTTTTCCCATTAGAAAGTTGAAGGCCTCCTACAAAACAACTCCTGGTTCTATACTCCAATCTGTCGGAGTCCACCAGAGCTTATTAACCTACATAAAGAAAACATAAGGGGAATAGTGAAATGGAGTAGAGGACGAGGTCTAGAAGGTTATTGAGAAGAGAGTACTTCCCCTTCATTAAAATCATCTGTGTACCAAGCAAGGAATATGACAATCTAAGATTAAACTTGTCCAAGGAGAAAACAAATTTCCAAGAAAAGCCTATCCATGGATTAACAACAAGTGAAATGTACAAAAAAGAGGAGCACTTTACGAATTCAGGGGAGCGTAGATATGACTCTTTCCAGCATTGGATCCTTTCATATACTTTTTCAATTTAATAAAAATCATAGAGTTTTGTTTGTTGCACAGACGGACCTACCGACCAAACTGAAATTCCCACGAATGCCCTCGCATAGTAGTAAAATGTCATTGTTAAATTCCATACAAATTTGATACAAAAAATGTTTATAATTTGCTAGCAACTTTTGCATAAGGCATTTTGCCGTTGGCTGTTGCATGAGAGAGCTGACACAGAGGCTCACTTTTCAGCAGAGTTTGTCTTATTCATTTATTCAACTGAGGGGCTGCTCTTTCATGCAACAGCCAGCCACAAATGCCTTTCTTCGAAAGTCCCAAGTAAATCCCCAGTTTTAGAAATGATACAGATATTGGCTTCCAAAGATGTGTTAATGCCGCATATTCAGTGAGGGACCATACGTGTCATAAGGTTTTGTTAGATGAATATGAATGGCCATGATCAATTGATCTCCACACCCACTTGTCCTGCCTACCATGAGAACAAGAAAGTGGCCGTGGCATTTTCCCTAGATTATTAGGCTCCTTATGGGCGTAAAACAAATATTACCCCCATTTTTAAGTGGACAATGGGCGTAAATTACGCCCATTTTTTCAAGTCAAAGAAAATAGCCTGTGATAGGGTCCGGACTCAGCACTGAGGGAATCCGGACTCGGCAATCCGGACTCAGCACTGAGGGGTCCGAACTCAGCATCCAATTAGCTTCTGGCACGTGGCCCCTCACAAGGACCGTTGGAAGGCCAACACCTGTCTCCACTAGGTGTGACACCTGGACCAATCAGGGACCTCCACCTGCCCTCCTTAGGTATGAAACCTGGTCCATACAGAGGCCACCACCTGGCTCAGAACTACCACCTGTCCTAGACAGGTGGCTCAGAATCACTATAAATAGCCTTCACTTGTGCTAAGGTGAGGGTCCTGAAAATCTGAGAACCAAAACTCTAAGCTTTTTGCTCTGACATTGCTCTACACTCCTGCTCATACTGACTTGAGTGTCGAAGCGCCCGTCCGGAGTATCACTCCGGGTTGGTCCTCTGACCCTTTTCTTTCTTGTCTGTACTCTGTGCAGCGCAGGACTCAACCAGCCATTCAGCCGTGGCTCGTTAGCCCGGACCACCCAGCCTTTTCAGCCCTACCATAACCTGTTACCGATTTTAGGCCTAACAGATTTGGCGCCATCCGTGGGACTGCGCAACAAAAAGCTGTTCGAAATCTCACCCAGATAAAAATGGTAGGACAGACCGGCAAGCGAGCACCTCCGACTTCTCGGGCTACCCAGGCTACGGCCCCCCGTGAAGGACGAAGTGAGCGTCTGGCCTCACAGGTGGAGGTCGGGGCGGCCGTGGAGCGGACTTCGCCCCACTCGGACCGTTCAGATCCCACCCCGACCCCGAGGGAAATGAGGGCTCTTTTTCAGGAAATGACCGCGGTAGTTGCGCAGTTCAGGAATGCGGCTCCCGCACTCCAGCAACACCCCGTCGAGGTTTCTCGACCTGTTCTGAGGGGAGAAAGCTCCCGCAGAGAACGCGCGTCTCCACCCCGCGACCAAACTCGTCACTCCACTCGAAGAGACCACCACTCGCGGGACAGGAGCGTGCGTCCTGAGCCTCGTCGACAGCATCACCGGTCACGATCTCCCTCCGTGCAGAAATGGGGCAGCAAGAGAGACCCTATGCACGGAGAGGGATCGCGGCACCGGCGAAGGAGTCCCCTCAGCCAGTCCGGATCCGCAAGGAGCCCATCAGCCGTAAGGAGTAGACCTGCCCGTCTGGCCGAACAGAGGGATGATCCGATGTTACTAAGAATCCAGAAGATCGATAACAGAATCGAGGAGCTGGCTAGAGATCATGGCCGCCCTGCTTCAAGGATCTTTAGTAGCAACCCCCCTTTCACAGACAGGGTACTCGGTGCGGCAGTCCCCTTGGGCTTCAAGATGCCGCAAATCCCGCAGTATGATGGGACCACCGATCCCGTGGATCATCTGCAGACCTTCAGGACCACGATGCTTCTCCACGGGGCGTCGGACGGGTTCCTTTGCAGGGCACTCCCCACCACATTAACCGGAGCCGCGAGAGATTGGTACTCACGGCTGAAGCCCAAGTCCGTTGACAATTTCGACGACTTCGGGGACGACCTGGCCCGGCATTTCATGAGCAGCAGAAGGCCTCGAAAGACGACGGCTTCACTGATGGCCCTGAGGCAGGAAGACGGTGAGGCCTTAAAAGCGTTCGTTGGCCGGTTCAACAGGGAGGCCCTTCAGGTACCCAACCTGGATCCCTCCGCGGCAACGAATGCTCTTCTGGCCGGAGCCCGGTCCACCGACTTCCGAAGAGCAGTCGCCCGGCAAAATCCGCAGTCCTTGGCAGATCTGATGACCGGGGCGGAAGAGTACATCTCCGTCGAGGAGACTCTCGCGGCCCTGGATTCCGTCAGCAAGAGAAGACCAGAGGAGAAGAACCCCGCCAAGCAGCGTAGGGATGACAGACCCCAGAGGAAGGAGAGCAGTCCGTCCCGGAAGGAAAGGAGCTCCCCCCGGCCTCGAAAGGAGAGGAGCCCCCCGACGAGGGAGCGCTACACGCCCCTCACCGCGTCTAGGGCTCAAATTTTGGCAGCCATCCGGAAAGAAGACTTCATCCGGTGGCCGAAGAAGCAGACGTCGGAGGCAGGCACCCAAGACATGCCCGGCATTGACCCGTCGATTAGCACCCACGAGCTCGGTGTCGATCAGACCTGCAAGCCTGTGAAGCAGAAGCGTAGACACTTTGCACCGGAGAGACGGAGAGCCATCAGAGAAGAGGTGGAGAGGCTTTTGAAGGCCGATTTCATTCGTGAGATCCAGTATCCGGACTGGCTCGCGAATGTGGTAATGGTAAAAAAGTCCAACGGGAAGTGGAGGACCTGTATAGACTTCACAGACCTGAACAAGGCCTGCCCAAAAGACAGCTACCCACTTCCAAAAATAGACCAGCTCATTGACGCTACAGCAGGTCACGAGCTGCTCAGTTTCATGGATGCTTTCTCGGGATACAATCAAATCAGAATGTACGAGTCTGACATCCCGAAGACATCATTCGTTACCGACCAGGGGACTTATTGCTATCGGGTGATGCCTTTCGGACTGAAGAATGCGGGAGCCACTTACCAGCGTCTCGTCAACAAGCTGTTCAGAAATCAGATCGGCCGGAACATGGAGGTCTACGTTGATGATATGCTAGTGAAGAGTAGAAGTGCTTCCAACCACGTCTCCGACCTCGAAGAGGCCTTCCAAGTCTTGAGGGAACACAACATGAAGCTTAATCCGACCAAATGTACGTTTGGCGTCGGAGCAGGCAAGTTCCTGGGCTTCATGGTAAGCCAGAGAGGAATAGAGGCGAACCCGGAGAAGATCAAGGCGGTAATGGAGCTGACTCCTCCCAGCACTATCAGAGAAGTACAGCGGCTGACCGGGCTGGTGGCAGCTCTGGGGCGGTTTATTTCAAAATCCGCCGAGAGATGCCTCCCGTTCTTCAATGCGATCAAAGGTATAAAAACCGCGCCCTGGACTCCGGAATGTCAAGCAGCGTTCGAGGAGCTGAAGCAGTATTTGTCCTCCCCTCCCTTGTTGTCCACGCCGGAGCCAGGAGAAGAGCTGATTCTGTACCTCTCAGCGGGACCCTTGGCAGTTGCAGCAGTACTGATCAAAGAAGAATCTAATCAGCAAAAGCCGATCTACTATGTTAGCAAGGTCCTCCACGATGCAGAGACCAGATATCAGAGAGTAGAGAAGCTCGTGTGCGCCCTCATTACGGCGGCCCGGAAGCTAAGGCCGTACTTCCAGGCGCACACAATCAAGGTCCTGACAGGACAGCCTCTCAGACAGATCCTCTACCGGCCAGACACTTCGGGCCGGCTTGTCAAGTGGGCCGTGGAGCTCAGTGAGTTTGATATCAAGTACCTACCCAGGCCGGCGATCAAAGCTCAGATCCTCGCTGACTTCATAGCCGAGTGCACAGTTCCGGACCCAGACCCCGGGCTAGTAGCAGTTCCATCTCCAGAAGCAGAGCTGGCCGTACCAGAGCCTCGGGTCGTTTCCAGAGCATCACCGCCCCCCGGGCCTGAGTCCGTCATCGCGCACCCAGTTTTTGATGAAGAGCCGCTCTGGGAAGTTTATGTGGACGGGTCATCGAACAAGACAGGGTGTGGTGCAGGGCTAGTTCTCACTGGACCAGAGGACTTCGTCCTGAACTATGCCCTGAGGTTCGGTTTCCGTGCGTCCAATAATGAAGCAGAATATGAAGCGCTCATCGCCGGGATGAATCTTGCTGTGCAGACCCGTGCTCAGAGGCTAAAGGCGTACTGCGATTCACAGCTGGTCGTCTGTCAGATCGAGGGAGTATATGAAGCCCGTGAAGAGCGAATGATCAAGTACCTGGGGAGGGTTCGCAGTCTGGCCGTTTATTTCAAGAGCTTTGAGGTTGTCAGAATCCCCCGAGCAGAGAATGTAAAGGCAGATGTGCTATCAAAGCTCGCAGCCTCAGGTTACACCGCCCTCAGGGAAATTCGCATGGAGTTTCTGAAGAGGTCCAGTATCGACGCCCAGTCCGTCGTGGTGATGCAGATTGATGATGAGCCGTGCTGGATGGATGAGATAATCAGGTATCTGCGCAGCGGAGAGCTCCCGGGAGAGAGAAAGGAGGCCCGTAAGGTCACGCAGAGGGCAGCGAGGTTTTCACTGGATGGCGAGACTCTATACAAGAGGTCGTATACCCTCCCGTATCTGAAGTGTCTTCGCCCCAGTGATGCCTTGTTAGCCCTGCAGGAAACCCATGAAGGAATCTGCGGAGAGCACCTCGGGGGCAAGGCCCTGGCCATTAAAATCCTCCTGAGAGGTCTGTACTGGCCTACGCTGAGGAAGGACGCGCTGAGCCTTGTGAAAAAGTGTGAGAAGTGCCAGAAGTTCTCTCCAGCCGTCCACCAGCCACCCGTTCCGATGGCCCCGATCATCAGTCCTCTTCCCTTCGCAGTATGGGGAATGGATATTCTGGGCCCCTTTCCGCCGGCCTCGGGAGGCCGTGAGTTCGTCGTTGTCGCCATTGATTATTTCACCAAATGGGTAGAAGCAGAGCCTCTGGCCAAGATCACTGAGCAGAATGTACAGAACTTCTTCTGAAAATCAGTGGTGTGCAGGTTCGGAATCCCCCGGGTCCTCATAACGGACAATGGCAAGCAGTTCGACTCGAGGAACTTCCGAAAGTTTTGTTCTGACCTGCACATAGAGCAGAGATTCACATCTGTGGCACATCCTTAGACGAATGGGCAGACAGAGGTGACGAACAGGACCCTCTTGCAGGGGATAAAGAAGAGACTGGATGGCAAGGCAGGGCGTTGGGCAGACGAACTGTATCATGTGCTCTGGGCGTATCGGACCACTCCGCGTACGGCCACAGGCGAGTCACTGTGGACCCCGATCCGAGAGAGAGGCGGGGAACGGGCCCCACACTAAGTCTCAGGATCCTCCACATGAATGGAGAGCTCTACCAAGGAACTCTCGAAAGAAGTGCCCCTCACAGCATGAGTGGCGATACAAAAGGTGAGATACCTCTCGATTCGGGGACTAGCCCAGATTCGAGGCGTACTTTAAACAAAGAAGAGTCGCCATCCAAGGAAAAAGGCAAATGGGCCTTGGATCCCATACTATGCTCTGTTGCAACGGATAACCAGAGATATAAAATAAGGTTCGTGCCTGGTTACGAATTCGGAAGGTCTAAAGAGCACCTCATCCGCCCAAGTGCAAACACCTGGTCTCTTATGCCATTTACTTAATAATTTTGAAGAGTTTTGGGGGGGAATCATATGAAATGGGAATGAATATCTCCGAGAAGACGTCTATCTAATCATGCATGTCTCGGAGATGAAATCAAAGGCACACAAGATAAAATAAAAAGAAACATGTATCACCTAAGCATAGCTAGGTTATAAGTGACATGCCTAATGGGTGTCTAAGTTCTGATGAACAAACACATGCATGACACACCAAAAAAGTATAAGGTCTGCGCAATAAAGTAAGAAAACACTGCAAAACATAGAAAATGACTCGATACCATACAACCCTAAAACTCTAATCTATACCTAGGCCCGAGTCTTTAGATGATCTGATGTTCATCCAAAGAAGCCTACGTATCCCCGCCTCCACGAGAATCAAGGCAACGTAGTTCTTCGCACCTATTCTAAGCTATGATGCCTAAGACATCTAGACCTCTATCCTAGACTCAATCTAAAAGACCGGACTAGTTCTTAAAGCTTCTTATGTGATTATTTAAATTCCAATGGATTGTAGATTTTAAGACACCCTATATGCCTTAACTAAATGCAGGTTAGCCCTAAGCTAATGCAGGTGGTTCCTATAATCTATGTGTAGCTAGGCTGTATATCCTAAGGAAAAACAATGGGATCACTAGCGTATCCAAGACTTAATCATCAATCGGCGATATGAATCGCCAACTGACTGGACGGAGGCGCTCCTATAACTCTAGGACAAACTCCTAACTCTAACACAAACACAAACAAACTACACAACACATCAAAGACAAACTCAAAACTCTAAAACTCTTTAACCAAGACAAACTCCTAACTCTAGAGGAAGATCTTGTTGAAAACAAGGTTTTGAAGATTTTTGGTATTTTTTCTTAAAATGGGTAAATGATTTATTTACAAAGGTTTGGCTGGACCTGAGATAAGAATCTCAAGCTGCACTACGTACCTCGTGGAAGAGGATCAAGCCAACGTAGTTCGAAACAGAATTCCTAACTACTCTCCTAATGACTCAAGATTTTTGAGATTTTTGGTTTTTCAGATGTTTTTGTTGTTTTTAAGTGTTTTTGACTCAAGGGAGACAAATCCTATCATCATAAGGGGAAGACAGACTCCTGATATCCCGCAAAGGTTGGACAGCATCCTATGCTTTGCGGAGGGAAAATGAACAGAATAACAACTCTGCAAGGGTTGGACAGCATCCTATACCTTACAAGAGCGGATAGAAAAAAACACAAGATTTGATGAGAGGTTGGATAAAATCCTAACCCCTAATGATGATAGGACTGACTCCTGAAAGAAAAACAGACTCTCTAGCTAAGGACAGACTCCTAGGCTAAGGACTGACTCTGAAAATAGGATTCTTAAGAAGGAGGTGCTAATGAGACAAAGCCTGTCTCCTAAAAGAAAAAGAGATAAAGAAGGGTGCTAGTGAGACTATCAAGCTGAGATAAAACTCACAAATAATAAGGGAAGACCTTGTGCATATTTAGCAAAGGTAAAACATCCAGCCGGGCCGGACAGCTACCTAGCCCTAGGGTGCAACAAATGTGCAACCAGATACCCATATAGGATAGGGGTATGAAGCCAAGCCGAGTAGGATGTTCTCCCAAAACCAAAGGATACACAAAGAGGAGGTTTAGCAAGAAAATGAGACTAGGTAAGTCTCTTAGACACAGAGGTAGGATAGAGAAAAATATTAACAAGGAAAAAAAAAAGACTTTGTGCATATTTGGCAAAGGTAAAACACCCAGCCGGGCCGGACAGCTACCTAGCCCTAGGGTGCAACAAATGTGCAACCAGATACCCATATAGGATAGGGGTATGAAGCCAAGCCGAGTAGGGTGTTCTTCCAAAAACCAAGAGACGCACAAAGATGAGGTTTAGAAAGAAAAATGAGATTGTGTGAGACTCCTAAACAAAAAGATAAGCTCCAAGAGAGGTGCTGACGAGACATGGCATGTCTCCTAAGGATGGGCTTAGGCTAGCGCCTTCATCGCCCTTGCAACGAGAGGAAATTCTAATATCTAAAGAATTTAACAAAAATCTAAAAGACTGTGTTAGTCTATCAAAGAGAGAAGGAAAAAGGCTACCAGATAATCACAAATTCCATTCTATTCTTATAAAAATAAATCAAGTGCTAAACAAAGAAGAATTTTCAAATAAAAACAATACATGATCTATAGCAATTATAAAATGATAAACAACATTAATTAGTCCAGACCAGCCGCTGGATAGCCTAATAAAGTAAAAACAATATCAAACACTTCAAAACCAACCACAAACCCCAATACGGGGACTCCAATGAAATCAGATGATGCCAAAGTAATCATCTGATATCAAATACACATGATAATATTTCTAATCCCGCCTTGAGATCAGACAGTACTCATGTCGATGATATCGAATAGAGTAGTCATCTGATCTCCTCCTTCCTATTAACAATTCATTTAAATAATAAAAAAATGAGTATAATAAAAATGAAAGGAAATGAAATCTATGTGATCAATTATAAGTGCTATAAAGTATAGGAAATGATGAACAACAGCTTTATTGGAATGAGCATATAAAAAAAAATGAAAAAAAAGAAATGAAATCTATGTGATCAATTATAAGTGCTATAAAGTGTAGGTAATGATGGACAGCAGCTATGTGTCTTTGAACTAAAAATATGGGCAGCAGCTATATGTAGCAATAGACAAAAATTAATGTATCTTTGAATTAAAATCTTGGGCAGCAGCCATATATAGCAGTAGACAGAAGTTATGCGCTTGTGAAAAAAAAATTAATGAGCGGCATTTTAAACAACATACAACAGACAATCAGAGGACAGCAGACCAATCAATGGACAGCAGTTATACATATTTGAAAAGAGTTAATGAGTAATTATGTGCATGAAATGAACCCCAACTATGGTTCCAGCAGGGCAGAAGTGTGCATTGAAATGAGT
This sequence comes from Tasmannia lanceolata, assembly GCF_043159265.1. NCBI lineage: Eukaryota > Viridiplantae > Streptophyta > Magnoliopsida > Canellales > Winteraceae > Tasmannia > Tasmannia lanceolata. Next base: position 12,321,409 of record NW_027518683.1, read on the forward strand.
CAAACCAATGTTCAACACAAAGTGCAGAAAATGATCTAAACTATTACCCAAATAGTGTAGAAATATGAGCCAAACCGGTGCCTAAACAGTGCGAAAATATGCAGAGAATGAACTGATCCAATGCCAAAACAGTGCAGAAAATGAACTGATGTGGTGCCAAAACAGTGTAGAAATGTGAGCTGATGTGGCGCCAAAACAGTGTAGAAATGTGAGCTAATGTGGCGCCAAAACAATGTGAAATGTGATCTAAATCAGTTTCAACACAGGGCAGAAATATGCCCGCCAAACAAGAAATGATTTGGAGACCAAAATATAATACACAGCAAGAATGATAGATCAGGTTTAGCACCAACTAGTCCTGGGTGTCCATATCAATGTCCACAATTTAAATAAGAAGGTCAGTTCCTTTCCTTGAAATACATTTTTCTTTATCGTTTTTAAAGCAAAAAAAAGACCATGAAAATCACATTATTACCCATTCTCCATCAAAACCCAACCTCTTTATTTTTATTAATAATTTTTTATTAATTTTTTTTATAATCAATGAACTCAAATTCTTTTATTTATTAATCAAACCAAATCATAAGCTTCAATCAAGAGAAAAATGAAAAGAATTCTCATTAACTACACAGGACATCCAATTTCTAAACAAGAGATGACTCTCGGTTTCAAATATTTTCCTTTGAGAACTATAGTTGTTAATGAAAAAAAAAAGTCAAATCCACTTACCAGAGCAGTCCTCTAAGATAATTAAATACAAAATTTCTTTGAGAACATTCTATGAAATTGTCATGCAAGAAACCAAACATAACCATTCTGAAATAGACATTGAGTCTCACTATCGACCATTTAAATCCCTATGTAATGAAAACTTTAGTACATTCCAAGATTTTAAATAAAAGTAGGAGACATTAGGACCAAGATTTCACACTATAACTTATGTGATAACAACAAAAACTGAGAGTACAATTTACGAGTTCATAAAACCCTTTAAATTCAATACACCACCAGCCTGTCACAGGTCTGACCTTAGTTGAGATCTATATATATATTTCTTTACCAATAGATACTTAACACAATTTTACATCATCCAAGTCTTAAGCTAGATATAATATCTCATCTGATGATCCTAAAGTGACACTCGTTGGGGGGGGACAACTGAATTGTTTTGAGTTAATCACAGATATATCAGATCCAGATGACACCTTTACCCTTCAACCAATTTCGTCTAACCTATGGATTACCTAAGCAATCGCAGGTCACAAACCATAAACTAAAATCCACAAACATAGAGTATTTCCCAATCAATTTACAATCACAGCTACTGAGAAACTACCATCAACTGAGCCAATTTAAACTAAGAACATGCAATCTCAAAAGCATGGCTGAATTGATATCATTTCCTAACATTTAAGTATTTCTAATCATATCAAGTGAATTATTTGAAGTAGGGTAATTTCTGCAATAGGTCTCAGGAGAATGTTAAAAAAAAAATCTTCTCGGATTTTTAGATAAAGGTGACAGCCAGAGCCAAAGAAGGAGTCTAAACTTTTAATCTCTGCAATTAGGGCACTAATAGCTTGAAGAAACCCCAAATGGCCTAATGGTAAAAGAAAAAAAATTGCAAACACAATCATCACATTCACATATATGAATTAACAGAGAAGATTATTACCTAAATTTTTTATGAGAATGGAATGAAGAAAATTCAGGCGAGGCCAAATTCCATTAATAGCTTGAAGAAACCCGACGATCTGCGTCTGTTAAATGAAGCTATTATTCTTAACAGCAGAAGATTCTTCTCTTTTCCGAGCTTGCTCTGTACAGATCAGAACTTGTTCACGTGAATCAAAGCTCGTTTTACACAGATCAAACAAATGCTCTAAAAAATGGCTTGAGCTCGAATTCACCGGAGAAAACAGCCGACCGGAAGAAGTGACCGGAGAAGACAAGATCTCATCAGAAAATGAGGAATAAAAGGTTAGGTTTCAAGCTTAGGTTAAAAAAAATCTAGAATTTGAGGTTCTGAGAATGGTCTTAATGATGATTAGAGAAGAAAACAGGTTGTGAAGGTCAGCAAAAGGGAGAAATATGGAAGTATGGCCGGCCGGACCTCGGATTCGCCGGAGAAGACGATGAAAAACAGGTTATGGTTTGCAATATGAGGAAAAAAAACAAGAAAACAAGCAAATCAAGTGGTTAGTAGAGAAGGAAACACTGTTTAGCAAAGATCTTTGACCAACCGAAACTCGTTCGGAGCATGATTGGAGAAGAAGGAAAGCAAAATGATTTAGGGTTTCTACTCAGATCTGATTTCTCTCTCACTCTCGTTTTTCTCTCTCACTCTCTCTGAAAATTAGAAAAAAAAAACCTAATCCCTCACCTCCCCTTTTAATTAGCCTGTAGCAGCTATTTATAGAAAATAGAGGTGGGTTGATATCAGCACTACTAATTTTGATAAGCGCACAAACGCGCGAACCTGCCCGGATAATGCACCCCTCATTTTTGATATCTGCACAAACTTGCCTTGTCTTTTCCAAATTTTTTTTGTCGGATTTTTCTGAAACTTTGCCGGGACATTTCTGAGTTTTTAAGGCTTCTAAAAATGTATTCATGGGTATTTAGGGGCTTGATTTGACTTGGATTTTTCCTAAAATACAAGGATTTTAGGGGAAAATGAAATTTTAGCGGGCCACCCTTCATTGCACTATACACGCTTTCTCAGCCCTTTTTGCTAGGCAAACGAGCTCCGATCTCGATGAAATTTTGCAGGGGGTTAGGAGAGACCCTAATCCAGACTAGGGTGAAGCTTGGGACCCTATTGGTTTGATTTGGTCGGGTTCTGCTCAAAATTGAAGGGCTTAGGGGTACGGTCAAAATGGGGTGTCTACAGATGCCCCTCTTTGGCAGAGCGTGTGTAACACACGAATGGCAAAGCTGAACAGACAATCCATTTTAGCCGACCTGAAAATAAAGGAAAACAAATTGTTGGTTTTTTGTTATAAAACATTATTGAGAATGGTAAAATAGTAAAATGACACTACTATAATACTCAAAATCCGCAAACATTGGTGAGATAGCCTCTCTTCAACTCTTAACTCATGAAAACACAACAGTCAATCAAGGACTTTTATTAAAACAAACCTGCATAAAACACCTTTAACTGGTAAACCAAAACTTGAAATGAAATCACTCAAAGAGTAAAATCGCACTACAAACACACACTTGTATCGATGAAAAAGGATTTTTGCTAACAATCAGACCAAATATCGCTCAGTCAATTGCCAAAAATGATATCATTAAAAGGAATGAGCAAGTCTTAACGATCAGACCAAATAGTACTTGGTCAATCGTTAAAACTAACTCAAAACAAATGGGCGATAACTACACAGACCATTGCTAAAAATCCGCCTGTTTAGCCATCCAGATAATCCTGACTCCTCTCTTTCAAGGTAGCGGGTCATCCAAGATTGATATGGTCCTGCGAAAAGGGTTCCATATAAATCCACGAAGATATACCTGACTCCCAATCTCAGTAGGTAGCTGTGGTACCCGATCCCGCGAGAGGGGCGTGGGGCGCGAGCCGCCGCACTCTCTCTCTTGGTCTCTCGTATCCACGCGATTGGCGTGTGCATTTTATTATTGATTTGAATTAATCTTTCCTGTGAACTTGGGATCACTAAGGCAATCCGAATTCCACACGAAAGAGACTGACAGAGTCGCCACCTAGATGTGGGATCTAGGACCCGTAATTAACCAGAAATCTAGACTCGCTACCTGGTTACGAGAATGGAAGGTATGGGGAGTTATCCACCACATGCACCATTCTTGCCCGATAATCGGTCTTCGATTCCAAAAGCTAACTCTTTTAAATTTATTTTAAATGGCTCATTCAACTCTATGTTAATGTGCGAACTAAGTGACATGCATCCTATGATCTAATTTCAATGTGAATCCTAAATGTGTATCTTGATTTATTAATTTGTCTGGATTCAATCTAAGTGAAAGTTCTCCTAAAATTCTAATTTCATGGAAAGTCCTAAGTGATTTGATTAAGCATTTACAAGAAAATTAATATACAAAACACCACAATTTGTTTGTGGTGCCGACTCGCGGGTGGTATGCCATCAGACATCCAAGCTGCCTACGTACCCAAGCCTCACTGGGATCAGAGTCGACGTAGTTCGGTGCACCTAAGCTAAGCTACTTATGCCTAACTCAACTAGGACACCGACTTAAACGGATTTGACTGTTTCAACAGTTTTAAAAGTAGTTATTTAATTCAAGTTGAGGATTTTATTATCTTAGGATTTCATCTAAGATGCTGTATGATTCTTATCTAAATGCAAGTTGTTCCTTAGACTAATGCAGGTTTGCCTACATCCTAGTTTACTAGGCTTGTCTTAAGGAAAGATTGGGTGACTAGTGTAACTAGACCTATGGTACGGTTGCTATTCATAGCAAGCGTCCGTGATGAGGCTGGACTCCTAACTCTAGGACTCCCTAAAACCTAGGACACGGCACGACACCAGTGTTCCTAAATTGGGCTCTAATGGTTCTTAGATTGGAAACCATAATCCAATGGTTCCGAAAGACACAAGATAAATCGATTTAAGTTCTCGAGGTTAATGAGTTTCAGATTTCGAAGATTTTCAGTTTCTAGACATTTAAGGATTACCAATGGTTCTAGGGTTCACCAATTTCGGCCTTGAATGGCATCCAAAGGAGGGAATCGTGCGCTCTTTCCTTGTGCAATTTAATACTTAGGTTATAGCATCTTATTGCCTGGCAGAATCTCAGGATTTCCGTGGACAATAACCTCGGAGCCAACAACATGCTATAACTTAAATATTCAAATTGTCAAAGATCAAGTTGCAATTGGGATACGATTATGGATGCACTGGCCATTTTTCCAGGAAAATCTAAAGATCCTAAAATTTCTGTTTTAATGGATTAAGGAGTGAACATGTGACAGAATTTTAAAGTTCTTTAGGAATTTTTATATGATTTTCAATTAATTTCGAATTTTCCATGGATTTTATCAATTTTAAGCATATGAGCGGTTTTACAAGTGAAATTGTTGCAAATAAATTCGAAATGATTTGAAATTTCTACAGCAGCAAGATGAAAATGTATGTAGCTTACAGGATGAGTTTTGCATATTTTTACATTAAATTCACATTTAATCTTGATTAATCCATTAAATGTCCAGATTGCACAATTAACACATAAACTAGTAGAAATACAACTCTAAATTCTATTAAATTTCTACAGAAATACTATATGAATCAAAATAGCATGCAGTGAGAGTTTCATGAATTTTAGAAATTATTTACTACCAATTTCGGATTTTACAATTTCCAGACCAGATTATAAATTAACACTACATCCCATATTAAAACAGATCCAAATAATACGAAACGTTTACAGTAACAAGTAATATGGAAGATAAGACTACTGTAAAAATTTTATGAATTTTAATGATGATCTGATGTTAGTAAAAATTCTCCTAAAATCTGATAAGTTTCAAAGAAAATATTAAATAATATACCAAATAAACTCCAAAAATCTTTCTAAATTCATGGTAAAATGAATCAGTAACATATTATTTTCCCACGAAATTTCATTAATTTTAGAATCTGTTTGGTATATAATTTAATTTTTCTTCGTCAAAAGATGTTTTTTGAAGAGTTTTCCATTTTTAAAACACAATTTGCGGAAAAAATCAGAAAAATTCGGAAAAATACAGAAATATTTTGAGAACAATGCACCTACCTGTGGTGAAGATCTCCGCCCAATCCAAAAAAATATAAAAAATCCTGCCGCCGCCGATCCGCTCTGCCGTCTTTCGCTTTCTCTGGAGTGTTTAGAGGGAGTGATTGAGGGAGTGAAGAGATAATGGAAGAAGAATATTAGGGAGAGGGATGGAAGAATATATTGAGGAAAGGGATTGGAGGGAGTGATTAGAAGAGATAATGGAAGAGAAAGAGATAATGGAAGATAAATTTCTTTTTTTTTTTTTCTTATGGATGGGAAGGGAGATATATATAGGGAGAGAAAGAGAGAGAGAGAGATATGTTGGTGGAGAGCTCATCATGTTGTCCCTCTTAGTGGAGAATCCATCATTATTGTTCTTAGTGGAGGGCCCATCATGTTTCTTAGTGGAGAGTCCATCATTATTGCTCTTAGTGGAGGGCCCATCATGTTTCTTAGTGGAGAGTCCATCATTATTGCTCTTAGTGGAGGGCCCATCATGTTTCTTAGTGGAGAGTCCATCATTATTGCTCTTAGTGGAGGGCCCATCATGTTTCTTAGTGGAGAGTCCATCATTATTGCTCTTAGTGGAGGGCCCATCATGTTGTCTTAGTGGAGAGCTACCATCATTGCTCTTCATAAGAGGCCTCACAAGAGGCCCCACTGAGGCCCCACAACGCGGGCCCCACAATGTGGGCCCTCGGTTGATTCGATTTTAAACAAATGTTCAATGCGAGTCCAAATTTAATCAAAATGCATCATGCGGCCCCACCAAATGGGTCCAACTTTCTCGATCCAAATTTAATCGAAGCACCCAATGCGGGCCCACCAAACGGGTCCCAATTCTCTCTGGTTTAGATTTTTCTGAATAATCCTTCTCAACATTTAGCGGGAAAATACGAAACACGACGGAAACGACCAAAAATATTTAGAAATGTAACAAACGGATGCGGGAAAGAAAGACATTGGAAAACCGACGGAAAACAAACCCTAATTTCTTTATCGATTAAGGTAGAGCAAAATGGGGTGTCTACAGATGCCCCTCTTTGGTAGAGATGACGAAGTCATCGAATACCAAAGTCAAAATGACAGAGCCATTTTGCGTAGCTTTAATCGACAAAAGACTCTACACAAACGGAACTTAGACGCAAACATTTACTACCTAATGCAAGGCCCTAAATGAAATCCTAGAATTAGAACAGAATAAGAAATCCTGATGCGGTGCCGTTCACAAACGGGCAACGAGAGAATGAGATACCACTTTCGAATGGATTCCGAACAGAAAGAACAAAGATCGTTCTCAAGCGGTTTTTTTTTTTTTTTTTTTTTTTTTTTTTTTTTTTTTTTTTTTTTAAAAAGAAAAAGAAAATGAGACATCTTTCACAAGCGGGCTCAAGGAGGATAAGAGACCATTCACAAATGGATTCAGAAAATGAGGTACCGTTCACAAACGGGCTCAAGGAGAAGACGAGACCATTCACAAATGGACTCGAAAATGAGGTACCGTTTACAAACGGGCTTAAAGAGAACACATGACCATTCACAAATGGACTCGAGAAACGAGGCACCGTTCACAAACGGGCTCAAGGAGAACATGAGACCATTCACAAATGGACTCAGAAAATGAGGTACCATTCACAAACGGGCTCAAGGAGAATAAAAGACCATTCACAAATGGGCTCAGAAAATGAGGTACCGTTCACCAACGGGCTCAAGGAGAAGACGAGACCATTCACAAATGGATTCGAGAAACGAGGCACCGTTCACAAACGGGCTCAAGGAAAACATGAGACCATTCACAAATAGACTCAGAAAATGAGGTACCGTTCACAAACGGGCTCAAGGAGAATAAAAAGACCATTCACAAATGGGCTCAGAAAATGAGGTACCGTTCACCAACGGGCTCAAGGAGAAGACGAGACCATTCACAAATGGATTCGAGAAACGAGGCACCCTTCACAAACGGGCTCAAGGAAAACATGAGACCATTCACAAATAGACTCAGAAAATGAGGTACCGTTCACAAACGGGCTTAAGGAGAAGACGAGACCATTCACAAATGGACTCGAGAAACGAGGCACCGTTCACAAACGGGCTCTTGGAGAACATGAGACCATTCATAAATGGACTCGAGAAATGAGGCACCGTTCACAAATGGGCTCAAAGAAACAAGATAGCTTCAACCACGAAGAATTTAGAGATTTTTCATAAACTTGAATTTGACGTATGATTGGATTTGATGAATTTTTGATTTTTCAGAAATAAGGCAGCGTCCACAAACGGGCTCAAGGAGGACATGAGACCATTCACAAATAGACTCAGAAAATGAAGTACCGTTCACAAACGAGCTTAAGGAGAAGACGGGACCATTTACAAATGGACTCGAGAAATGAGGCACCGTTCACAAACGGGCTCAAAGAAACAAGATAGCTTTGATTGATGAACTCAACAACGAAGAATTTAGAGTTTTTTCATGAACTTGAATTTGACATAGGATTGGATTTGATGAATTTTTGATTTTTCAGAAATAAGGCACCGTCCACAAACGGGCTCAAGGAGGACATGAGACCGTAAATTGACTCAGAAAAATGAGACACCGTTCACAAACGGGTTCAAGGAGAAGACGAGACCATTTACAAATGGACTCGAGAAACGAGGCACCGTTCACAAACGGGCTCTAGGAGAACATGAGACCATTCACAAATGGATTCGAGAAACGAGGCACCGTTCACAAACGGGCTCAAGGAAAACATGAGACCATTCACAAATAGACTCAGAAAATGAGGTACCGTTCACAAACGGGCTCAAGGAGAATAACAAGACCATTCACAAATGGGCTCAGAAAATGAGGTACCGTTCACCAACGGGCTCAAGGAGAAGACGAGACCATTCATAAATGGATTCGAGAAACGAGGCACCGTTCACAAACGGGCTCAAGGAAAACATGAGACCATTCACAAATAGACTCAGAAAATGAGGTACCGTTCACAAACGGGCTTAAGGAGAAGACGAGACCATTCACAAATGGACTCGAGAAACGAGGCACCGTTCACAAACGGGCTCTAGGAGAACATGAGACCATTCATAAATGGACTCGAGAAATGAGGCACCGTGCACAAATGGGCTCAAAGGAACAAGATAGCTTCAACCACGAAGAATTTAGAGATTTTTCATAAACTTGAATTTGACGTAGGATTGGATTTGATGAATTTTTGATTTTTCAGAAATAAGGCAGCGTCCACAAACGGGCTCAAGGAGGACATGAGACCATTCACAAATAGACTCAGAAAATGAAGTATCGTTCACAAACGGGCTTAAGGAGAAGACGGGACCATTTACAAATGGACTCGAGAAATGAGGCACCGTTTACAAACGGGCTCAAAGAAACAAGATAGCTTTGATTGATGAACTCAACAACGAAGAATTTAGAGTTTTTTCATGAACTTGAATTTGACATAGGATTGGATTTGATGAATTTTTGATTTTTCAGAAATAAGGCACCGTCCACAAACGGGCTCAAGGAGGACATGAGACCGTAAATGGACTCAGAAAAATGAGACACCGTTCACAAACGGGTTCAAGGAGAAGACGAGACCATTTACAAATGGACTCGAGAAACGAGGCACCGTTCACAAACGGGCTCTAGGAGAACATGAGACCATTCATAAATGGACTCGAGAAATGAGGCACCGTTCACAAATGGGCTCAAAGAAACAAGATAGCTTCAACCACGAAGAATTTAGAGATTTTTCATAACTTGAATTTGACGTAGGATTGGATTTGATGAATTTTTGATTTTTCAGAAATAAGGCAGCGTCCACAAACGGGCTCAAGGAGGACATGAGACCATTCACAAATAGACTCAGAAAATGAAGTACCGTTCACAAACGGGCTTAAGGAGAAGACGGGACCATTTACAAATGGACTCGAGAAATGAGGCACCGTTCACAAACGGGCTCAAAGAAACAAGATAGCTTTGATTGATGAACTCAACAACGAAGAATTTAGAGTTTTTTCATGAACTTGAATTTGACATAGGATTGGATTTGATGAATTTTTGATTTTTCAGAAATAAGGCACCGTCCACAAACGGGCTCAAGGAGGACATGAGACCGTAAATGGACTCAGAAAAATGAGACACCGTTCACAAACGGGTTCAAGGAGAAGACGAGACCATTTACAAATGGACTCGAGAAAAGAGGCACCGTTCACAAACAGGCTCAAAGAAACAAGATAGCTTTGATTGATGAATTCAATAACGAAGAATTTAGAGATTTTTCATGAACTTGAATTTGACATAGGATTGGATTTGATGAATTTTTGATTTTTTTGAACTTAATGAAATCGAGGATGTTATAGATCGTGCCTGACAAAGATATCGGAAACTAGGACTTTGACGAATGATGAAACGGCAAACCGAAGAACCATTACTAACAAGAATGGATTAGAAACACTTTTATGAAACTTCAACAAGATTTTTCTCAAAGAGACTGCTGGTCTTGTCTTTGGGGATTTGGATGACTGAAACCTTGAACAAGACACTTGAAATTGGTAATCTAGAACAACGGCTCTCTTGGATATAATCATGGAAAAGTGGGACTTGCCTCTTGATAGGTGTTTAGATAAACATTTCTTGACCAGGAAAGTATTTAACTAACTGGAAGGAAATTCTGAATTTTAACGGTTCATCTTTCTGAGAAATTGGCTCGACCATCATTGCATCTGAGGCTCTTCCAAGCTTAAGATGCCTTCCTGGGGTATGATCTTTTTACGGAAGCTGGGCTTTCTGATGTTTCTACTTCTGAATTCTTCTGGGTTGATCATCTTTGAAATATAGCTGTTTGACTAGATTCTCGAACTTTTTCAGGTACAATCGCAGGGAGCTGACGAGGCCGGGCCTCCTTCACCGAGATAGTTGCATCATTTGGACATATGGATGACGATTGACTCTTTTTAAATAGAAAACTTAGATAAAAGGCACTACTCAAAGGATTGAGGAGCTCTAAAGGAGTGAACATAGAATAACAACGATTGATTAACTACACTGACAGACACAGTAATGCTTCTGACTTAGTTAACGTTTTATTTGGTAAGTCTATCCTTTCAAGGAATATTTTTTTCAATTGGTAAACACTGGACTTTTTCCTTAAAACAGTAATGCCTCAATGATTTAATTACAACTCCTAGGATTGCTTAGCTCCAATGCCCCCAGTTTTGAGGATGTCACTTGAATTTGTTTGAACTTCAATTGATCTTCAGTCCTGATACCGGCTGTAACCTTCTCATAAATTTGCTTGAACTTCAGTTGATCTTCAGTCTTGATACTGGCTGTAGCCTTCTTATAATGATTCTCTTACCGTGGCCAAGTCACCTCTTCAGGGTTTTTAACTTGGCGGACCGTGGTAGCCTTAACTTTTGCCTGAACCGTCTTTCTAGGTTTTCGATTCAGCAGGCTATCCCCTTAGCTTTTGCCTAAGCCGCCCTTTCGGGTTTTCAACTTAACAGGGGAATGATCTTAAATTTTGCCTAAACCGCCCTTTCAGGTTTTCAGTCTAGCAGATCTTCAAACTCCATTTTTTTTTATTCATCATCATTTTTTTTTTTTTGTTTCGGGACCTAGATCATTAGTTCTGAACACCGGAAGGACTTTATAGGTAGGATAGGGCTTTTCAAAGAATGGCTTAAGGTTCAACAAAGATTTCGACCGAACCTGTGAATAGGTTGCCTACATATCCCAAGGTAGGAATCAGGTCGTGTATAGTTCAGGGCGAATGCCCCTAGTTTGAAGATAAATTGTTCGAAAGTTTATTGATTTTTCTTTTTTTTTCTTCTTTCTGGAATAATTGACTTCTCTTCTTTAGGAACTTGTCCCCTTTTTTTTTCTGAAAGGATTGAATTTCTTTTTTTTTTTTGGATTGATTGAATTGCTTTTCTTTTTTGAATTGACCGAACTCAGTTTAACCGAGCTGCCTACGTACCCCAGTGTAGGGATCAGGTCTCGCGTAGTTCGGGGCGAATGCCCCGAGTTTGATGGGTTTTCAAGAAAATTTGATTCAGGCTCGGAGGGTTTGCAAACCGGTATTCTTTTGACGTTGGGTTCTGATTTTGGGATTTATTCGGCCAAAGGAGGCCTTCCGATGTTCAGAATGAGAATCGATCTAGGTTACTAGAGTCTCTCTGGTACTGATTATTTATTTATTTTTCTTTTTTTTTTCATGGAGTTTGACGGCATTTCCAGGTAAGAGATAATGTATCTTCTTCTTCCAAGATTCCAATGCGTACTTTCGACTTTCATAAAGCGAAACTTGTTCTTTGACATCCTCCATCTATGGATTTGTAACTCTTGATATCTGATGATCACTTTTCAATGCTTGCTCTTGAACTTCTTATCTTGAATTTGTTGGCTTTATGTTATGAATTTGAGAACCACGGTCATTGATTGGAAATATGAAAGTTGTTTCCACTCTATGCCCCTTGTATAGCATATATTTTCTCACTTTCTTCATTTTCTTTGAGCTTTCCATCTATATCTTGCCCCTGGTATCGGTTGTAGCTTTTCTAGACAATCTTCTTATTCTTGAAATAATTTTATCAATTCTTCACTCTTTAGAGGGTAATGTATTTTCAATCGGCATTCACTGAATCAAAGTTTCAGTGCCAGTGTTTACCACTTCAATTTCATCTTTGAAAAGCTGGGATTGGCGCTCCTCCTCTTATTCAAGTAATTGCTGTGACTCAAGTGGAGTTTCGTCAATTTTGTCCTCATTTGAGGAGGGAGTCTTACTTTAAGATCAGAAGCAAACTTAAGAAACAGACACAAGTGAATTATTGGACACGACCTATCCTGAACATGCTCAGGATTCACAACTCTAAATAAAAAAGAGAGATGAGTTGCCTGGACTAGGCATTGACCTTGAAATGTAAGACCGGACTCAACAATTGTACTGACCATGATTACTGATTCGCATAAGGGAATGCCCCTAGTTCAAGGATTATGATAGTGAACTCTGAAGGACTTAGCAAAATATTCTTGAAAAAGGTTGCCCTTAGAGTAAGAAAGGACCAAAGGTACAAGCAAGATTGGATCATCTGGACCAGGCATGATCAGATCATGAGATTGCATAATCGAAAGATTGTGAGATTCTGCTCCTGCCAGTTAGGGGATGGCATGAAGATACGATCGAATCGTATGACAGGAGAATGAAAGACGCACGATCAAGAGATTAGATGAGATAGTATAAGATTGCTTTCAACAGATAGATCATGAATGACTAATCCTATGAGATCTTTGAAAATGATGGGATTTATATCCTAACCCCAAAGGGAAAATTTTTAATCTTCACACATTTTATCAGTGTTACCTGAAGGCATCAACCTTACTCCTAATCTAGCGGAGTGGAGAGAGGATCTCGACTCATGACTTTGTTCGTGTATCTAAGGACCGATCGTAGCCATTGGAAAATGGACTACGGCCTAATCTAGACACAAATGGGTAAGATATCCTAAACTAGGCTCACACACGTGATGCACATGTGTTCGTATACTACATGCATGTGTGGGTTAATCTAGGGGTAAGGCCAAGAGTCCCCTTAGCGCGAATCCCTGTTCGATATACTGTACCAGTGTCCGGCGTATCAGTACGTGAACAAGAGATCCGTTTACGTACCATAAAGGTACTAGGCTAAGGGTGGAATGCTTCTCTAGCACAGAGGCACCAGGTGATGAAATCCCAGTCAACCATGCTAGATAACACTCCGGGTTCCTAAAATAGGATGTGTGTGCATGTGAAATGCAAGGGTTTAGATGCAAGTGATATAAGTGTGTGCAATAAGTTTACGCAATCTATGATGCCTTCAGGTTTTGTTAGATTGAGTTTAAGTAAAATGTGATGAGAAAATAAAACAAGACAAACTAATCTAACAAATATAGAGTTTTTATGAGCCAGTTAAATTAAATTCAAATGAATTATCTTTTGGAATTTTAATGAAGTTAGGTGGTCCCCAGCAGAGTCGCCAGACTGTGGTACCCGATCCCGCGAGAGGGGCGTGGGGCGCGAGCCGCCGCACTCTCTCTCTTGGTCTCTCGTATCCACGCGATTGGCGTGTGCATTTTATTATTGATTTGAATTAATCTTTCCTGTGAACTTGGGATCACTAAGGCAATCCGAATTCCACACGAAAGAGACTGACAGAGTCGCCACCTAGATGTGGGATCTAGGACCCGTAATTAACCAGAAATCTAGACTCGCTACCTGGTTACGAGAATGGAAGGTATGGGGAGTTATCCACCACATGCACCATTCTTGCCCGATAATCGGTCTTCGATTCCAAAAGCTAACTCTTTTAAATTTATTTTAAATGGCTCATTCAACTCTATGTTAATGTGCGAACTAAGTGACATGCATCCTATGATCTAATTTCAATGTGAATCCTAAATGTGTATCTTGATTTATTAATTTGTCTGGATTCAATCTAAGTGAAAGTTCTCCTAAAATTCTAATTTCATGGAAAGTCCTAAGTGATTTGATTAAGCATTTACAAGAAAATTAATATACAAAACACCACAATTTGTTTGTGGTGCCGACTCGCGGGTGGTATGCCATCAGACATCCAAGCTGCCTACGTACCCAAGCCTCACTGGGATCAGAGTCGACGTAGTTCGGTGCACCTAAGCTAAGCTACTTATGCCTAACTCAACTAGGACACCGACTTAAACGGATTTGACTGTTTCAACAGTTTTAAAAGTAGTTATTTAATTCAAGTTGAGGATTTTATTATCTTAGGATTTCATCTAAGATGCTGTATGATTCTTATCTAAATGCAAGTTGTTCCTTAGACTAATGCAGGTTTGCCTACATCCTAGTTTACTAGGCTTGTCTTAAGGAAAGATTGGGTGACTAGTGTAACTAGACCTATGGTACGGTTGCTATTCATAGCAAGCGTCCGTGATGAGGCTGGACTCCTAACTCTAGGACTCCCTAAAACCTAGGACACGGCACGACACCAGTGTTCCTAAATTGGGCTCTAATGGTTCTTAGATTGGAAACCATAATCCAATGGTTCCGAAAGACACAAGATAAATCGATTTAAGTTCTCGAGGTTAATGAGTTTCAGATTTCGAAGATTTTCAGTTTCTAGACATTTAAGGATTACCAATGGTTCTAGGGTTCACCAATTTCGGCCTTGAATGGCATCCAAAGGAGGGAATCGTGCGCTCTTTCCTTGTGCAATTTAATACTTAGGTTATAGCATCTTATTGCCTGGCAGAATCTCAGGATTTCCGTGGACAATAACCTCGGAGCCAACAACATGCTATAACTTAAATATTCAAATTGTCAAAGATCAAGTTGCAATTGGGATACGATTATGGATGCACTGGCCATTTTTCCAGGAAAATCTAAAGATCCTAAAATTTCTGTTTTAATGGATTAAGGAGTGAACATGTGACAGAATTTTAAAGTTCTTTAGGAATTTTTATATGATTTTCAATTAATTTCGAATTTTCCATGGATTTTATCAATTTTAAGCATATGAGCGGTTTTACAAGTGAAATTGTTGCAAATAAATTCGAAATGATTTGAAATTTCTACAGCAGCAAGATGAAAATGTATGTAGCTTACAGGATGAGTTTTGCATATTTTTACATTAAATTCACATTTAATCTTGATTAATCCATTAAATGTCCAGATTGCACAATTAACACATAAACTAGTAGAAATACAACTCTAAATTCTATTAAATTTCTACAGAAATACTATATGAATCAAAATAGCATGCAGTGAGAGTTTCATGAATTTTAGAAATTATTTACTACCAATTTCGGATTTTACAATTTCCAGACCAGATTATAAATTAACACTACATCCCATATTAAAACAGATCCAAATAATACGAAACGTTTACAGTAACAAGTAATATGGAAGATAAGACTACTGTAAAAATTTTATGAATTTTAATGATGATCTGATGTTAGTAAAAATTCTCCTAAAATCTGATAAGTTTCAAAGAAAATATTAAATAATATACCAAATAAACTCCAAAAATCTTTCTAAATTCATGGTAAAATGAATCAGTAACATATTATTTTCCCACGAAATTTCATTAATTTTAGAATCTGTTTGGTATATAATTTAATTTTTCTTCGTCAAAAGATGTTTTTTGAAGAGTTTTCCATTTTTAAAACACAATTTGCGGAAAAAATCAGAAAAATTCGGAAAAATACAGAAATATTTTGAGAACAATGCACCTACCTGTGGTGAAGATCTCCGCCCAATCCAAAAAAATATAAAAAATCCTGCCGCCGCCGATCCGCTCTGCCGTCTTTCGCTTTCTCTGGAGTGTTTAGAGGGAGTGATTGAGGGAGTGAAGAGATAATGGAAGAAGAATATTAGGGAGAGGGATGGAAGAATATATTGAGGAAAGGGATTGGAGGGAGTGATTAGAAGAGATAATGGAAGAGAAAGAGATAATGGAAGATAAATTTCTTTTTTTTTTTTTCTTATGGATGGGAAGGGAGATATATATAGGGAGAGAAAGAGAGAGAGAGAGATATGTTGGTGGAGAGCTCATCATGTTGTCCCTCTTAGTGGAGAATCCATCATTATTGTTCTTAGTGGAGGGCCCATCATGTTTCTTAGTGGAGAGTCCATCATTATTGCTCTTAGTGGAGGGCCCATCATGTTTCTTAGTGGAGAGTCCATCATTATTGCTCTTAGTGGAGGGCCCATCATGTTTCTTAGTGGAGAGTCCATCATTATTGCTCTTAGTGGAGGGCCCATCATGTTTCTTAGTGGAGAGTCCATCATTATTGCTCTTAGTGGAGGGCCCATCATGTTGTCTTAGTGGAGAGCTACCATCATTGCTCTTCATAAGAGGCCTCACAAGAGGCCCCACTGAGGCCCCACAACGCGGGCCCCACAATGTGGGCCCTCGGTTGATTCGATTTTAAACAAATGTTCAATGCGAGTCCAAATTTAATCAAAATGCATCATGCGGCCCCACCAAATGGGTCCAACTTTCTCGATCCAAATTTAATCGAAGCACCCAATGCGGGCCCACCAAACGGGTCCCAATTCTCTCTGGTTTAGATTTTTCTGAATAATCCTTCTCAACATTTAGCGGGAAAATACGAAACACGACGGAAACGACCAAAAATATTTAGAAATGTAACAAACGGATGCGGGAAAGAAAGACATTGGAAAACCGACGGAAAACAAACCCTAATTTCTTTATCGATTAAGGTAGAGCAAAATGGGGTGTCTACAGTAGCGGTACATTGCGAAGTGACAATTAAACAGGCCAAAATTTGGCATTTCACTGCTAAATGTCACGGGCGAAGAAGAAAAGACCAGACTCCAAATATACGGAGCTCAATTTCACTGGTAGTTTCTTACTTCTAAAAACTCTTCATGAGTAAAGAAAATCCCAGACTCCAAACATACGGAGCTGCTTCACTGGAAATTCCTTTAAGAAGAAATCATTTTCAAATGATGAGATAAATTACCAAACTCCAAATTATAGAGCCATTGGAGAAAATATATACAACATGATGAAAGAAAATACCAAACTCCAAAACACGGAGCCATTGGCGATTTCCTTTTGAAACTTTCTCAAATGGTGAGAGAAAAGAACCAAACTCCAAATCACGGAGCCATTGGCAAAAATATTTTTTTTTTAAACCTTTCAAATAGTGAAAGAAACTACCAATCTCCAAATCACGGAGCCATTGGCGAAAACATTTACAAAAATGATATAAGAAAATGCCAAACTCCAAATCACGGAGCCATTGGCGAAAACACATTTTTAAATCTTTCAAATGATAAAAGAAAAGACCAATCTCCAAATTACGGAGCCATTGGCAAACATTTATAAAATGATATAAGAAAATGCCAAACTCCAAATCACGGAGCCATTGGCGAAAACACATTTTTAAATCTTTCAAATGATAAAAGAAAAGACCAATCTCCAAATTACGGAGCCATTGGCAAACATTTATAAGATGATAAAAGAAAAAAATGTCAAACTCCAAATCACGGAGCCATTGGCAAAAATAAAATTCATTGAAATGATTGAAGAAACGACCAACTTTGATCGATTTCACCAGATGAATAAATCATTTCTGCCTGAGAATGATTGAAAATGCACGATCTGTGCTGAAGAGAAAACTCAAGCAAGGATGAAGAAATTTTCGAGTATTGATCCTTAAAATAATGGAAAAGAAGTCTGTTGGAATTTTGAAAATTGCAGGAATGAATTCTAGACTCCGCTGGGAGTAAAGATTTTCTGAAAACTTGACTCAGAAAGAAAACAATTTGATTGAAGAGCTTGAACCAGAAGAATGTATTCAAGTTCCTCTATTCTTTATTTGATGAGAATTGCCATCTCAAATATCATTGTTTGATTGATATCTTTTATGACGCAAGTCATAAAAGATGCCCCTAGTATGATTATTTCCATGACAAAATTCATTGGAGAGCAACAATAAAGGGATCAAAAGGATAAGCAGAAAGCTTTCATTAATAAACTCTTGGGATTACAAAGTTTTTCTCATGAACACTTGGATTTACAAAATTTTCTCATGTACAAGAAACTGGTTTTGCTCAGAAACTTTCTTCATCTCTGCCAACCACTGATACTTCAGACGGGTTTTAAGAGCCTGCCACATTCTGAATTCTGCTTTGCTTTACATTATAAACAAGAGGCATGGATTCTCTTCTTTCTCTCCCTTTTACCACCCCGGCTTTGGGAGGACATTGACTAAACAAGACCTCAAAACTTGACCTCTACTCGACAAAATAAAGACTTTGACAAGCGACAAACGAGGACTTTGACAAAAACACAAGACATGAACACTAAGAGAGACCGAATCTGCTTCTTAGCCTGATAAAATATTTCAAGATGGTAAAAGTCTACCACTCTTAGATTCTTTTGGTTACCGTGTTTAAAGGTGTTTCATTCATTTTTTCGGTATTTCTGTCATGGTTATTATCCCTTTAGATTGCTTAGTTTCAATCTCCTTAACTCAAAAAGTACCAAAGGAAGCTTTGCTGGTGCTTACTCAAACATTAGAATGATGCCAAAGAAAATGAAAGTCTAACTAGCTCTTCAAGCTCTGTCCTCTCTGCATGAAGTCACTGCCATGACCAAACCGCCTTTCTAGGTTTTCGATTTGGCGGACCGTATGCCTTATATTTTGCCCGGACTGTCTGCCCTTGCAGATTTTCCATCTAGCAGGCTCAGCACCTTGATTTTTGCCTAAGCCGCCCTTTCGGGTTTTCAACTTAGCGAGTGAATGACCCTAACTTTTGCCTAGACTGCCCTTGCGGGTTTTCAGTCTAGCGGGTCTAAGACTCCATCATTTTTTCTTTTTTTTCTGTTTCTCTACAAACCTGGGCCTAAAATACACCAGAAAGACTTTAAGGTAGGCTTAGATTCAAGCAGGATAAACCTTGATCGCATGTATTTTAAACCGAATCTGGACCCTCCAGACTGCCTACGTATCCCTGAAGAAATGGGAATCAGGTTTGCGTAGTTCGCCCATTTGGGGTTTCAAAAAATTTTTATTTTCAAAATGCTACGAAAGATATGACCGATCCTGAATTAATCAGGCTACCTACGTATCCTTAAAAAGGGATCAGGTCATAATGTAGTTCAAGTTCAATATCTTTTATGACGCAAGTCATAAAAGATGCCCCTGGTTTGAGTTTGTCAAAGAAATGGAGTATTATTTTTTTATTGGCCCAAAGGGTTTGCAAATGGTTTTAAACATATAGGTTGTTGGCTCAAAGCTCAAATCGATCAAAGATGGCTTTCTGGTGTACTTAAGCGTAATACTTCTTTAATTGATCCAGGTTTGTAGGTTCATTTAATTTTTCTCCACTTTCATCGAGGAGTCTTACGGCTTTTCCAGGCAGGACTTCATCAACAATGTAAGGACCAGACCAATTTGGCCTAAACTTTCCTCTGGGATCAAATACCGGTGCCCTATAGGACTTTAAGACGATATCTCCTGGCTTCAAATCTCGAACCTTGACCTTCTTGTTAAAGGCTCTTTCGATTCTCCTTTGATATCCTTGGATGTGATACAAGGCTCTCAACCTCTTTTCGTCAATCATCTGCAATTCCTGGTGTCTAGCTCTTGCCCACTCAGACTCTGACAGATTCGCTTCCATCATAACTCTTAGGGATGGGATTCTCACTTCAACAGGGAGGACTGCTTCCATTCCATACACTAGAGAATATGGAGTTACACCTGTAGAGGATCTGATCGATGTCCGATAAGCCCACAAGGCATAAGGGAGTTTATTCGACCAGTCTTTATAAGTCTCAGTCATCTTACTGATAATGACTTTGATATTCTTGTTCGCTGCCTCTACAGCACCATTTGTTTGAGGTCTGTAAGGAGATGACTTGTGATGTCTTATCTTGAATTCTTCACACAGGTGTAACACCTCTTTCTTGAATTGCGACCCATTATCTGAAATCAACTCATGAGGGATTCCGTATCTGCAAATAATGTTGGTGCGGATAAACTTCGCAACTGTATTCGAAGTGATGGAAGCGTACGAAGCAGCTTCAATCCATTTCGTAAAATAGTCAATCGCGACTAGAATGTACTCATGCCCGCTTGAAGACCTCGGATAAACTTTTCCAATGATATCAATCCCCCATACTGAAAATGGCCACGGCGAAGTCAAAGAATGCAATTCTGACGGAGGAACATGAATAAGATTCGCATAAACTTGGCACTTATGGCATTTCTTCACAAAGGCAAAGCAATCTGCTTCCATTGTGAGCCAATAAAATCCAAGTCTTAAAATTTTTCTAGATAACATCTTGCCATTCATATGCGGTCCACAAACTCCCTCATGAGTCTGTTCAATAAGCTCCACAGCTTTGTCTTCATCAACACATAAGAGTTGGATTCCGTCAAAAGATCGCCTATACAGCTCTTCACCACAAATGATGAAGTTGGTAGCTAGCCTCTGAAGAGTTTTCCTCTCTTTGCTTGAAGCGTCAGGAGGGTGACCCTTGCCAGAAATGAAGTTCTTGATATCCGTATACCAGGGTTTCCCATCCGGACATCTTGCCAATATTTCTATCGCATTCACATGCGCAGGAGCCCACTGCAATCTGACAGCTAACGGCTGAACCTCCATAGTTGCAGAGATGTCTAGCATCGAAGCCAAAGTTGCTAAAGCATCAGCAAAATGGTTCCTGGTTCTAGACAAGTGAGTAAAAGTGATATTCTTGAATTTTTTAACCAAAGATTCTAAATATGCGTTATAAGGGATCAATTTATCCTCCCGAGTTTTCCATTGCCCATTGGTTTGACAAATAATGAGCATTGAATCCCCAAACACATCTATATCTTGAACTTGAAGAGCTAAAGCTGCCTCGAGTCCTGCTATACAAGCTTCATATTCTGCCATGTTGTTCGTGCACTCAAACTGCAACTTAATGGATAAAGGGATATACTCTTTCTTTGGAGATATCAACACTGCACCCACTCCTCGACCTTGGTTATTGACTGCTCCGTCAAAATACATCAACCATTTGGTACCTGGAGTTTCTTCTTCAATATCCATTATTTCTTCATCAGGAAACTCAGTTTTCAGGAAAACATTCTCCTCTGTAGGAGAATCAGCCAGCTGCTCAGCTATAACCCGTCCTTTGATGGACTTCTGAGTGACATAAATGATGTCAAACTCAGATAACAATAACAACCACCTTGCGGTTCTTCCAGTAAGGGCGGGTTTCTCAAACAAGTACTTCAACGGATCCATCCGTGAAAGTAAAAGAACCTTGTTTGACAACAAATAGTGTCTAAGCCTTTGAGTAGCCCAAACCAATGCTAGACAAGTTTTCTCCAAAACAGAGTACTTTATCTCATATTCCAACATCTTCTTACTGATATAATAGATAGGCTTTTCTCGCTTAGACTCTGGATCTTTCTGAGCAAGCATACAACCCATTGCAGTGGTTGTAATCGACAAATACATCAACAAGGGTTGGCCCTGAATGACGGGTGATAGAACAGGAGGCAAAGATAAACATTGCTTAACCTTTTCAAACGCTTCCTGACATTCATCATTCCACTTCTTCGAAGAATTTTTCTTCAAAAGCTTGAAAATTGGTTCACATGTCATAGTCAAATGAGATATGAACCTTCTCAAGTATTGAACTTTCCCAAGAAAACCTCTGATCTGCTTTTCTGTCTTAGGCGGTTCCATTTCCTGGATTGCCTTGATCTTTTGAGGATCCACCTCAATTCCCCTTTCACTGACCATAAATCCAAGGAGTTTTCCTGATGTAACTCCAAATACACACTTGTTTGGATTCAGGCGAAGCTGATATTTCCTGATTCTCTCGAAGAATTTTCTCAAGGCAACTGTATGTTCTGGTCTAGTCTTTGCTTTAACGATCATGTCATCTACATAGACTTCGACTTCTTTATGAATCATATCATGAAGAAGAGTAGTTGCAGCTCTCTGGTAAGTGGCACCAGCATTCTTTAAACCAAACGGCATTACTCTGTAGCAGTATGTACCCCACTGAGTAATGAATGCTGTTTTCATCATGTCCTCAGGTGCCATCTTGATCTGGTTATATCCCGAGAACCCATCCATAAAGGATAAGAGAGCATGTCCAGCAGTATTATCTACCAAGAGATCAATGTTTGGCAATGGGAAATCATCTTTTGGACTTGCTTTGTTCAGGTCCCGAAAATCAACGCACATTCGAACCTTCCCATCCTTTTTGGGCACTGGTACTACATTAGCGAGCCACTCGGGGTATTCAACCACTTGGATGAATTTCACCTCTAGAAGTTTCTTGACTTCTTCATAAACTTTCAACTCCCATTCTGTCTTGAGTTTTCGGAGTTTCTGCTTCTTGGGCTTGATGCCAGGGATTAATGGTAATCGATGCTGAACAATCTCCTCATTCAATCCCGGCATGTCATCGTAAGACCAAGCGAAAACCTCCTTGAACTCTTTAAGCAAAGCGATTAATTCTTCGCGCTCTTCAGGAGATAAAGTTTTGCCAATCTTTATTTCCCGAATCAAAGTTTCATCACCTATATTCACAGTTTCAACTTCCTCTTCGAGTGGTTTTGCTCGGCGACTCCCCTCCTGTTGAATCAGATGTTTGATTTCAGGGGGAGGTTCGTCGGCATCCTCATCAGAGGGGGAGTCTTGATTATTATTATTATTATCAGGTTTTAAAGCAGATTCAGTAGAAGAAATTGAAACAGGAAAGTACAATGAAGAGTCCTTTATTTCATTGAAAGATGAATTGAATACATCAGATGATGAATAGCCCACATCAGGCTTTACAGACTCTGGAATTGTATTTACAAACTTAGAAACAGACATGTTGACATCAGTGTCAACATAATCAGAAATATGTACATGAGAAGCATCAAGTACATCAGTAGAAATATCTTCAAACTCGACCTCACTAGCAAGAGACACATCACCTACTCCAAGGGTTGACTTGACCTCTACAGTACCTGCATCAAAAGAAGAGTTAGAAATGACAGACTCTGTATCTGACTCGGAAACAGACTCATACTTAGACCTTACTAACTCTTTTGAAGAAGTATGACCATACTGAAAGGTAACCTGAGGTAGGACCTGAGAGGTCCAGTTAGTCAAAGGTCCCTCCGCCGAGGTGATAAGATGTGCCGGGTTCAGAATTACTGTGCTCTTGTCAATAACAGCTACCATCTGTGACCCGTCCTCAAAAAGTGAGTTCAGAAATTCTGGCACCATACAGTCAGCCCAATCTGTCTCTGACTCTATCTCTGCGATTTGTACACTTACTAACTCATTTTTTGGTAACTCGAGGTCAAAGAAAATTTCAAACCCTGGCAACCTTTGCCCAGTCGACTCATCAACCCAAGCCTCAGCGAAACCACAGAATGGAACATCTGCTCCCTCCTTGCGAAAATGACCATTCATTGTCAAATTCAGAGGTCCCATAGGCAAGTCTAAGCCACGGCGACGACACTCGGCCCACTTCAACATGTAGCGCTTCATCTCTATGATCTCCTTCTTGGTGGGTTCGTATCCTAACCCAAACAAGCCATTGAAGGTCTTGAGCATTGGGAACTCAATCATACCTTGATGATATTTGCCCAACCCGGCACCAGGCATATATCCTTGCTTGCGAATTATCTTGACAACTTTGGAATTGGTACTATTTAGGAAGAAGATCTCTTCATTCATCGCCTCTTCCATAGTGATAGCAGTCACTTCCAGAGAAAAGCCAGTTAAACTTATATCATCTGCTTTGTCAACAACCAACTCCTGAGAAATTTGGCCTATTTCCAAATCAGGGTCGCCTTTCACAGTAACCACCCTGTTATTTCGAACAAATTTCAACTTCTGATGCAGCGTGGATGGTATAACCCCAACCCTGTGCAACCATGGGCGACCAAGCAGCAACAAGAAGGATGCCTTGATATCGAGGACTTGGAATTCTATTTCAAATTCCTCACCTCCTATTTGGATTTCAGTGACCAAAGTCCCGATGACATCACGACGGGTTCCATCGTATGCTAGAATGCCTTGCTCAGAGGGGACAAAATTCTCCGGTCCGAATCCAAGGGTAGTTGCCGTGCTCAATGGGCAAACATTCAGAGCAGACCCATTGTCTACTAATACCTCAGGAACTTTCTTCTTATTACAAATTAAAGTGATTTTGAGAGGTTTAGTATGGTCTTTACCCTCAGGAGGAAGGTCTTCATCTGTGAAGGATAAAACCTTAGATGTTCTGGCCGGAGTGACCAGGCTCACCAACTCATCAGGTGTAACATCAATAGATACTTGTGCAGCATTTAACTCCTTGAGTATTACTTTCCTGTGCTTGGAAGAAGACATAAGTAGGCCCCATATGGAAATATTCGCTTGGGTCTTCCTCAACTGTTTTAACAGATTATCATCCTCCTCTTCTGTAACGGGCCTATTCAACCTCGGATTTCCTGCAGCCCTTGCTATTTCTGCTGGATTCTCTGCACTCAACTCTGGAGGCTTGAATACACGACCACCCCTTGTGACGTGCTTAAGCTCATCACATTGGTCATCAAGGAACAACAAATCATCATCCTCGATTCTCAGTACATATGGTGTTTTGTTCCTCTGCTCTTCTTCAACATCTTCACAATGAAGTATATAAGATCTAGAAGAAGACTCTGCAAAATCATCATCAGCCAGGGAAAGGACATAAGGCTTTTCCCTCGCCAATTCTTCGATCTCCTCATCATCCAACCTCAGCACATAGGGTTTATCGGATGTTATAGCACAAATGAGATTTGAAGGGTCAAGAAGAGGTTCATTGACAAAAATAGCATTGACGACAGGCGGAGGAATAGCACGATGATTTGGGAGGGGGTTTTGAGTAGTACTAGGTCGCTCCACTTCCAAATCTTTATTATCTATCATCTTCTGAATAGCATACTTCAGAGCTAGGCATCTTTCTGTCAGATGGCCCGAATTCCGATGATATTCGCAGTATTGGTCTAATCTCCAATATTTAGGCAATGGATCTGGTACGGGCCTGATATCAGGAAGCTTTATCTTCTTATCCCTAATTAGTTTCTTCAAAATAACAGGGTAGGGATAAGGAAGCGGATCAAATTGCTTAGGCGCCTGTCTCTCTGCCGGTCTTGACACCTCAGTTACTGCTCTTGCCACTGGTCTGACATAGTTCACACTATTCACCTCTTTCTGTATAACCATTGGCCGCTTGCCCTCTCTGACTTCGGATGACGATGGTCTAGCCCTTAGACCTTTGCCGATGGCATCCTCAGTTTGGGTTCCCGTCTGAATCAAATGATCGAAATTAGGATAATGCTGGGGCGCCATGAAATGGAAATATTGAGTGGACAGACTCTTGACCACCAACTTTATCTGATCCTTTTCTGATAACCTTTGATTTAACTGAGCAGATTTGCGCCTCCAGCGCCTGATAAATGAGGTAAAGGTCTCTTGAGGACCTTGCTTCAACTGTTTGAGGTCCCTCTTTGTGACCTCTATCCCCTCCTCCATTGAAAATTGTTCAATAAGCTGGTCAGAGATATCTTCCATGGTCCTGACCTCATCTGGTTTCAGTCTTAGGAACCATTTCTTTGCTATCCCTATCAGAGAAATAGGAAATAACTGGGCCATCTGTTCATGATTCAGGCCATATTGCTGTGAGAGGATAATAAACCACCTTACATGGTTCCGAGGACATCCAGTCCCGTCATACTTATCGTAATCTGGGACTTTGAAATTATGTGGTAAAACCACTGCAGAGGACATCATCAATTCGGAGACGTCAAATTTTTTCGGTCCCTGGACTTTCATGTGCTCCATCTCTTGAGCCAACTTCCCGAACTTCTTAGACATCTCTCTCTCAAATTTCTCATACATTTCTTTCTCCTTATTGATCCTAGGGATACAATACTCTTCAGCGTATTGTCCATCATCCATATCAACTTCTAATGGCGAGATAGTGGGTCTATTCAACTCTGGAGATGCAACACGAGGAGGTTGATGAAACGTTGGTCCTCCTTTTGAAGCAGAAGCCTTATCACTAATCTGGGTCTTCATGTAAGTCATTTCTTCCTTCATACTTGCCATGTCACGAGTAAGGCCTATTAACATCTCTTGGATAGCTATCATAGGATTAGCGGGATCTGCCATTGAGACTGGGGTGGGTTGGATGGGCGAGAGTATTTCTTGAAAATGAGACACAGGTAATGCTGGAGAAGTAAATGAAACAGGCGACAAAGATTGTCTACTCAGCCTGGAATCAGAAGACTGACGGGACCAGGTTGGTTTTGGAAAGGTAATTTTCTTTGGAGCAATGGTTGCTCAGTCAAGAATCCTGAGAAGAAATATGAACACTAGATTAAAAATTTGATAATTGAGATAAACTATTCTCACCAAATAATAACAAGAGAAACAGAAAACACACTTTCATTGATAAGAAATTTGGGATTACAATTGATGAAAACATCAGTCTTTGATTTCAATTAGATAAACAAATGGTAATTGAAGAAATCAATACGACAAAAAATATGATAGGGTCTTCAAGGTCTTTCGATACGGGCTCTCTTTCCCTCAGGTTCTTCTGAAAAATCATTCCGCTCGATCTTAGACGATAGAGCAAATCTCTGACTGATGACTTTGTTTCTCCAGGCAGTTACAATAGACTGGATGAGATCAGGAGTAAGTTTCTCGCAAAGAGGAGGGGTTATGATTCTGGGAGGATATGGCTTTCCCGTAATCTGGTAAAGCAAACGCATGGGTGCGTAGAAGGTTGATTTTTCCAAACCCATAAGATATACAAAGGAATATGGGTAAGTACTAGTAATGACCTGAAGGCATGAATGACTCACCATGTGAAGTTGGTCATGGTCTACATGCTGCAACCAATGGTGCCATTCGTCAATGGATTGGGGTTGGTTGGCCATTGATTGCCATGACGAATGATCCTTAAGGGTATACTTAATGGAATTTTGTGGCTTAAGAATAGTAAGCTTTTCACAAAGCCACAAATAAAGCAGTTTAGCACACCCATAGAAGCTATTTTGGACTTTTGAAGGATCAATACGATCTAGTCCTAAGATAGTTTCTGCTAACATAGTAGGAATAGGATTTCTTCCTTTGTTAATCTGGTCTACTATGCCCAGCAAAGCCAATGGGGCAACACGGGGGTCGCCACGAATGATATGGCGAGCAAAAACTCCAAAGATTAAGGCACTGCGCCGACAGCTTTGGAAACGGGAGTTAGTAGGGTCAATGTTTTTAGAAAAAATTTCAATAAGGATATGGACCTCTACATGCGTGCCTTTGAAGCAAGGTAAGGCATCAACGATATCATTTTTGAATAACCCGCAAAAGAGGAAATTAGGAGAGCTTATGTTTGCAGGTTGAATCCAGAGTCCTTCAGATGTGATCTCTAGCAAGGCGCACCAATCTTCAAAGATTGGGCAAAGTTCAAAGGAACCGAATCGAAACACATGAAGAATGGGATCCCAAAGCTTTGCAACTGCCTGAAGAAATTTCCAATTTATACCAGATACGCTCAAGTAATTGAACGTGCTTATGAACCGATCGATCATGCTTCGCTCATGCTCACGCGGAAGGGTTCTGATGACTTCACTTATCCAAATCTTCAACATATTATTCGACATGATTGAACCTGACATTCAGATAAGATAGAGATTATGAAGGAATAAGAAGGACCTTGCAAATGATAAGAATAATTTGACAATCATTTATATAGGAAGGATACGATTGGTGACAATGGATTTTTCATCTATGATCAGAATGATCAACAGATCAGAAAATAGAACACAGTCATGGAATGACAGAAGTAGGTCATAGGCTGGATCTAAATCTGGCGATGAATATTAACTTTACGATCAAGGAGATCAAGATGATAGATCATGGTCATGAGGATAACAAGGAAGCCATCGGCCAGATCTCAAAACGAAACAAGTAGACAACAAATATATGCACCAATTGAATCTATGATACAACACAAGAATGGTTATCCTCCAAAAAAGGATAATAAAATAGATTATGACCAACAATGACATGTATGGGTCACTGACGAAAGAACGCGAACGCAATTGATCAAATCAGAGATTCCCATTAAGAGTGAACTTTTAAGCTAACTGATACTGAAAATGGGAATCGAAACAATGCAAACCGACTCTAAGGACTAGCAGTCATGCTCAAAATGATTTGGATAAAATCCGGCAGCATAACGGCTATACAGGGAGGTCAGGGTAAAGTAAACTCATGAGGCAATGATAAGATAAGCTCATGGTTATCTAACTCTATCCACAAAAGGTTCTAGGTAAAATTTGACAGCATGACAGTGCTACAAAGGGTATATGGGTAAGAAGAAATAGTAATGTAGCACTCTGAACAAGAATGCTAAGCATCTCAAAATGACATTGTTATGAGAAGAAGGTAATTGGATAAAACTTGACCAAAGTTGAGTCTATGTGACACAGGGTTTAATCCAATAGCTGAAAGATCGAATGACAGATCATGACTATGGTAAGGCAAGTAAGAGTCATAGATTAGATCTGAAACTGGATAATGAGTGGATGTAACCCACTGAATTGAATAAGGAACTCTAATTAAAGAGAGAAAGGGAGAACCCTAATCTAAAAATCAATACATATATATATATATACATATATATCCTAACCAGGGGCACCAGCCCTAAATATATCCAAACAGAGTCAAGATACTTGACTCAAGACAGACATGTGAGTGTACTAGGACCGCATTGTAACCACATAAGGTGAGTTACAATAATCTATACACAGGACAAGGTTCATAAATCTAGGTTCCAACATGTGTAAGTAACACATGTTCGCTCCTATATGAACAAAATACATATATAGGTACAAGCAAGTCCTAATTGGGTTTTTACTAGGTTAGCAAATACTCATGTACATAATATATGTAAAAGGAAAGTAGAGCTCCGGACTCAATCAGGTACTATGCATATGATCCATACTTAGTATGTATAACACAAGTGCACCGAGTGCTATACATAGTATGCTTCATTGCTCATCGGCTGCTGTAAACACAAGTGCACCGAGTGTTTACGGGTGCAGCACGAGCGCATAGCTTGGAAATAGATACAACAGCACCAACAGGGTAATGACATCCCATGTGGCACGCATTGTTTCTATCCCGTGGAGCCAATTATAATAAAATCAATAAAAGAAAATAAAGAACAAAATGATGTATGCTGTGCAGTGTGTGAATCCCTTGTTTTAAACACCTATTTGGTGCCCCTGGATTCTAAGCGATTGAATTCCAATTTATAATGATTTTAGCTCAAAATTCTTCAAAATTAATAACAAATAGCATTTTAACAGAGTTAGGCAATGTTCCAAGAAGTCCCCAGCAGAGTCGCCAGCCTGTGGACCCCGATCCGAGAGAGAGGCGGGGAACGGGCCCCACACTAAGTCTCAGGATCCTCCACATGAATGGAGAGCTCTACCAAGGAACTCTCGAAAGAAGTGCCCCTCACAGCATGAGTGGCGATACAAAAGGTGAGATACCTCTCGATTCGGGGACTAGCCCAGATTCGAGGCGTACTTTAAACAAAGAAGAGTCGCCATCCAAGGAAAAAGGCAAATGGGCCTTGGATCCCATACTATGCTCTGTTGCAACGGATAACCAGAGATATAAAATAAGGTTCGTGCCTGGTTACGAATTCGGAAGGTCTAAAGAGCACCTCATCCGCCCAAGTGCAAACACCTGGTCTCTTATGCCATTTACTTAATAATTTTGAAGAGTTTTGGGGGGGAATCATATGAAATGGGAATGAATATCTCCGAGAAGACGTCTATCTAATCATGCATGTCTCGGAGATGAAATCAAAGGCACACAAGATAAAATAAAAAGAAACATGTATCACCTAAGCATAGCTAGGTTATAAGTGACATGCCTAATGGGTGTCTAAGTTCTGATGAACAAACACATGCATGACACACCAAAAAAGTATAAGGTCTGCGCAATAAAGTAAGAAAACACTGCAAAACATAGAAAATGACTCGATACCATACAACCCTAAAACTCTAATCTATACCTAGGCCCGAGTCTTTAGATGATCTGATGTTCATCCAAAGAAGCCTACGTATCCCCGCCTCCACGAGAATCAAGGCAACGTAGTTCTTCGCACCTATTCTAAGCTATGATGCCTAAGACATCTAGACCTCTATCCTAGACTCAATCTAAAAGACCGGACTAGTTCTTAAAGCTTCTTATGTGATTATTTAAATTCCAATGGATTGTAGATTTTAAGACACCCTATATGCCTTAACTAAATGCAGGTTAGCCCTAAGCTAATGCAGGTGGTTCCTATAATCTATGTGTAGCTAGGCTGTATATCCTAAGGAAAAACAATGGGATCACTAGCGTATCCAAGACTTAATCATCAATCGGCGATATGAATCGCCAACTGACTGGACGGAGGCGCTCCTATAACTCTAGGACAAACTCCTAACTCTAACACAAACACAAACAAACTACACAACACATCAAAGACAAACTCAAAACTCTAAAACTCTTTAACCAAGACAAACTCCTAACTCTAGAGGAAGATCTTGTTGAAAACAAGGTTTTGAAGATTTTTGGTATTTTTTCTTAAAATGGGTAAATGATTTATTTACAAAGGTTTGGCTGGACCTGAGATAAGAATCTCAAGCTGCACTACGTACCTCGTGGAAGAGGATCAAGCCAACGTAGTTCGAAACAGAATTCCTAACTACTCTCCTAATGACTCAAGATTTTTGAGATTTTTGGTTTTTCAGATGTTTTTGTTGTTTTTAAGTGTTTTTGACTCAAGGGAGACAAATCCTATCATCATAAGGGGAAGACAGACTCCTGATATCCCGCAAAGGTTGGACAGCATCCTATGCTTTGCGGAGGGAAAATGAACAGAATAACAACTCTGCAAGGGTTGGACAGCATCCTATACCTTACAAGAGCGGATAGAAAAAAACACAAGATTTGATGAGAGGTTGGATAAAATCCTAACCCCTAATGATGATAGGACTGACTCCTGAAAGAAAAACAGACTCTCTAGCTAAGGACAGACTCCTAGGCTAAGGACTGACTCTGAAAATAGGATTCTTAAGAAGGAGGTGCTAATGAGACAAAGCCTGTCTCCTAAAAGAAAAAGAGATAAAGAAGGGTGCTAGTGAGACTATCAAGCTGAGATAAAACTCACAAATAATAAGGGAAGACCTTGTGCATATTTAGCAAAGGTAAAACATCCAGCCGGGCCGGACAGCTACCTAGCCCTAGGGTGCAACAAATGTGCAACCAGATACCCATATAGGATAGGGGTATGAAGCCAAGCCGAGTAGGATGTTCTCCCAAAACCAAAGGATACACAAAGAGGAGGTTTAGCAAGAAAATGAGACTAGGTAAGTCTCTTAGACACAGAGGTAGGATAGAGAAAAATATTAACAAGGAAAAAAAAAAGACTTTGTGCATATTTGGCAAAGGTAAAACACCCAGCCGGGCCGGACAGCTACCTAGCCCTAGGGTGCAACAAATGTGCAACCAGATACCCATATAGGATAGGGGTATGAAGCCAAGCCGAGTAGGGTGTTCTTCCAAAAACCAAGAGACGCACAAAGATGAGGTTTAGAAAGAAAAATGAGATTGTGTGAGACTCCTAAACAAAAAGATAAGCTCCAAGAGAGGTGCTGACGAGACATGGCATGTCTCCTAAGGATGGGCTTAGGCTAGCGCCTTCATCGCCCTTGCAACGAGAGGAAATTCTAATATCTAAAGAATTTAACAAAAATCTAAAAGACTGTGTTAGTCTATCAAAGAGAGAAGGAAAAAGGCTACCAGATAATCACAAATTCCATTCTATTCTTATAAAAATAAATCAAGTGCTAAACAAAGAAGAATTTTCAAATAAAAACAATACATGATCTATAGCAATTATAAAATGATAAACAACATTAATTAGTCCAGACCAGCCGCTGGATAGCCTAATAAAGTAAAAACAATATCAAACACTTCAAAACCAACCACAAACCCCAATACGGGGACTCCAATGAAATCAGATGATGCCAAAGTAATCATCTGATATCAAATACACATGATAATATTTCTAATCCCGCCTTGAGATCAGACAGTACTCATGTCGATGATATCGAATAGAGTAGTCATCTGATCTCCTCCTTCCTATTAACAATTCATTTAAATAATAAAAAAATGAGTATAATAAAAATGAAAGGAAATGAAATCTATGTGATCAATTATAAGTGCTATAAAGTATAGGAAATGATGAACAACAGCTTTATTGGAATGAGCATATAAAAAAAAATGAAAAAAAAGAAATGAAATCTATGTGATCAATTATAAGTGCTATAAAGTGTAGGTAATGATGGACAGCAGCTATGTGTCTTTGAACTAAAAATATGGGCAGCAGCTATATGTAGCAATAGACAAAAATTAATGTATCTTTGAATTAAAATCTTGGGCAGCAGCCATATATAGCAGTAGACAGAAGTTATGCGCTTGTGAAAAAAAAATTAATGAGCGGCATTTTAAACAACATACAACAGACAATCAGAGGACAGCAGACCAATCAATGGACAGCAGTTATACATATTTGAAAAGAGTTAATGAGTAATTATGTGCATGAAATGAACCCCAACTATGGTTCCAGCAGGGCAGAAGTGTGCATTGAAATGAGTCAAACCAATGTTCAACACAAAGTGCAGAAAATGATCTAAACTATTACCCAAATAGTGTAGAAATATGAGCCAAACCGGTGCCTAAACAGTGCGAAAATATGCAGAGAATGAACTGATCCAATGCCAAAACAGTGCAGAAAATGAACTGATGTGGTGCCAAAACAGTGTAGAAATGTGAGCTGATGTGGCGCCAAAACAGTGTAGAAATGTGAGCTAATGTGGCGCCAAAACAATGTGAAATGTGATCTAAATCAGTTTCAACACAGGGCAGAAATATGCCCGCCAAACAAGAAATGATTTGGAGACCAAAATATAATACACAGCAAGAATGATAGATCAGGTTTAGCACCAACTAGTCCTGGGTGTCCATATCAATGTCCACAATTTAAATAAGAAGGTCAGTTCCTTTCCTTGAAATACATTTTTCTTTATCGTTTTTAAAGCAAAAAAAAGACCATGAAAATCACATTATTACCCATTCTCCATCAAAACCCAACCTCTTTATTTTTATTAATAATTTTTTATTAATTTTTTTTATAATCAATGAACTCAAATTCTTTTATTTATTAATCAAACCAAATCATAAGCTTCAATCAAGAGAAAAATGAAAAGAATTCTCATTAACTACACAGGACATCCAATTTCTAAACAAGAGATGACTCTCGGTTTCAAATATTTTCCTTTGAGAACTATAGTTGTTAATGAAAAAAAAAAGTCAAATCCACTTACCAGAGCAGTCCTCTAAGATAATTAAATACAAAATTTCTTTGAGAACATTCTATGAAATTGTCATGCAAGAAACCAAACATAACCATTCTGAAATAGACATTGAGTCTCACTATCGACCATTTAAATCCCTATGTAATGAAAACTTTAGTACATTCCAAGATTTTAAATAAAAGTAGGAGACATTAGGACCAAGATTTCACACTATAACTTATGTGATAACAACAAAAACTGAGAGTACAATTTACGAGTTCATAAAACCCTTTAAATTCAATACACCACCAGCCTGTCACAGGTCTGACCTTAGTTGAGATCTATATATATATTTCTTTACCAATAGATACTTAACACAATTTTACATCATCCAAGTCTTAAGCTAGATATAATATCTCATCTGATGATCCTAAAGTGACACTCGTTGGGGGGGGACAACTGAATTGTTTTGAGTTAATCACAGATATATCAGATCCAGATGACACCTTTACCCTTCAACCAATTTCGTCTAACCTATGGATTACCTAAGCAATCGCAGGTCACAAACCATAAACTAAAATCCACAAACATAGAGTATTTCCCAATCAATTTACAATCACAGCTACTGAGAAACTACCATCAACTGAGCCAATTTAAACTAAGAACATGCAATCTCAAAAGCATGGCTGAATTGATATCATTTCCTAACATTTAAGTATTTCTAATCATATCAAGTGAATTATTTGAAGTAGGGTAATTTCTGCAATAGGTCTCAGGAGAATGTTAAAAAAAAAATCTTCTCGGATTTTTAGATAAAGGTGACAGCCAGAGCCAAAGAAGGAGTCTAAACTTTTAATCTCTGCAATTAGGGCACTAATAGCTTGAAGAAACCCCAAATGGCCTAATGGTAAAAGAAAAAAAATTGCAAACACAATCATCACATTCACATATATGAATTAACAGAGAAGATTATTACCTAAATTTTTTATGAGAATGGAATGAAGAAAATTCAGGCGAGGCCAAATTCCATTAATAGCTTGAAGAAACCCGACGATCTGCGTCTGTTAAATGAAGCTATTATTCTTAACAGCAGAAGATTCTTCTCTTTTCCGAGCTTGCTCTGTACAGATCAGAACTTGTTCACGTGAATCAAAGCTCGTTTTACACAGATCAAACAAATGCTCTAAAAAATGGCTTGAGCTCGAATTCACCGGAGAAAACAGCCGACCGGAAGAAGTGACCGGAGAAGACAAGATCTCATCAGAAAATGAGGAATAAAAGGTTAGGTTTCAAGCTTAGGTTAAAAAAAATCTAGAATTTGAGGTTCTGAGAATGGTCTTAATGATGATTAGAGAAGAAAACAGGTTGTGAAGGTCAGCAAAAGGGAGAAATATGGAAGTATGGCCGGCCGGACCTCGGATTCGCCGGAGAAGACGATGAAAAACAGGTTATGGTTTGCAATATGAGGAAAAAAAACAAGAAAACAAGCAAATCAAGTGGTTAGTAGAGAAGGAAACACTGTTTAGCAAAGATCTTTGACCAACCGAAACTCGTTCGGAGCATGATTGGAGAAGAAGGAAAGCAAAATGATTTAGGGTTTCTACTCAGATCTGATTTCTCTCTCACTCTCGTTTTTCTCTCTCACTCTCTCTGAAAATTAGAAAAAAAAAACCTAATCCCTCACCTCCCCTTTTAATTAGCCTGTAGCAGCTATTTATAGAAAATAGAGGTGGGTTGATATCAGCACTACTAATTTTGATAAGCGCACAAACGCGCGAACCTGCCCGGATAATGCACCCCTCATTTTTGATATCTGCACAAACTTGCCTTGTCTTTTCCAAATTTTTTTTGTCGGATTTTTCTGAAACTTTGCCGGGACATTTCTGAGTTTTTAAGGCTTCTAAAAATGTATTCATGGGTATTTAGGGGCTTGATTTGACTTGGATTTTTCCTAAAATACAAGGATTTTAGGGGAAAATGAAATTTTAGCGGGCCACCCTTCATTGCACTATACACGCTTTCTCAGCCCTTTTTGCTAGGCAAACGAGCTCCGATCTCGATGAAATTTTGCAGGGGGTTAGGAGAGACCCTAATCCAGACTAGGGTGAAGCTTGGGACCCTATTGGTTTGATTTGGTCGGGTTCTGCTCAAAATTGAAGGGCTTAGGGGTACGGTCAAAATGGGGTGTCTACAGTCACCCTTCAATCTCTCCTTCGGAACAGAAGCAGTGATCCCGGTTGACATCGGCGTCCCCTCCCCAAGGATCGTCCATTTCAGTGAGCAGCTCAACGGGGACGGACTCCGTGCCAACCTTGACTTGCTTGAGGAAGTCCGAGAGGAATCTCAAATCAGGGCGGCGGCCTATAAACAGAAAATATCCAGATATCATGACGTCAAGATCCGACCAAGAGAATTCCGTGCAGGCCACCTAGTCCTGAGGAAAGCCTCCGTTTCCCATCCAAGAAGCGTGGGCAAGCTCTCTCCGACCTGGGAAGGACCGTACCGAGTCAAGGAAGTCATCCGCCCAGGAAGCTATCGGTTAGAGTCCCTCGACGAACAGATGCTGCCACATGCTTGGAATTCTAGAAATCTTCGGATCTACTATCAGTAATTTTGTTTGCCTTCATAGGCTTGTAAAGAACTGCTGTAATCATCCAAATTCTGTAATGAATAAAATAAGTTTCCCAAATGATTGTCCTTCTTTGAGTAACTCACTTAGACATCAGTATATAGCAGCAGTGGCGCACTCCGGCTCATCCTAGTGGCTTGGAGATCAGTTCCAGCCAGGACGCCCGCAGTGGAAACCACCTTCAAATATTTCCTAAGTGTTTGAGTACCAAGCTTCCAGCTCGGTTCTCGCAGACTTAGGACGAGCAGCAGTGGCGCACTCCGGCTCATCCTAGTGGCTTGGAGATCAGTTCCAGCCAGGACGCCCGCAGTGGAAACCACCTTCAAATATTTCCTA
This sequence comes from Tasmannia lanceolata, assembly GCF_043159265.1. Taxonomy (NCBI): domain Eukaryota; kingdom Viridiplantae; phylum Streptophyta; class Magnoliopsida; order Canellales; family Winteraceae; genus Tasmannia; species Tasmannia lanceolata. The sequence continues at coordinate 12,358,073 of NW_027518683.1, forward strand.
AGTGTTTGAGTACCAAGCTTCCAGCTCGGTTCTCGCAGACTTAGGACGAGCAGCAGTGGCGCACTCCGGCTCATCCTAGTGGCTTGGAGATCAGTTCCAGCCAGGACGCCCGCAGTGGAAACCACCTTCAAATATTTCCTAAGTGTTTGAGTACCAAGCTTCCAGCTCGGTTCTCGCAAACTTAGGACGAGCAGCAGTGGTGCACTCCGGCTCATCCTAGTGGCTTGGAGATCAGTTCCAGCCAGGACGCCCGCAGTGGAAACCACCTTCAAATATTTCCTAAGTGTTTGAGTACCAAGCTTCCAGCTCGGTTCTCGCAGACTTAGGACGAGCAGCAGTGGTGCACTCCGGCTCATCCTAGTGGCTTGGAGATCAGTTCCAGCCAGGACGCCCGCAGTGGAAACCACCTTCAAATATTTCCTAAGTGTTTGAGTACCAAGCTTCCAGCTCGGTTCTCGCAGACTTAGGACGAGCAGCAGTGGTGCACTCCGGCTCATCCTAGTGGCTTGGAGATCAGTTCCAGCCAGGACGCCCGCAGTGGAAACCACCTTCAAATATTTCCTAAGTGTTTGAGTACCAAGCTTCCAGCTCGGTTCTCGCAGACTTAGGACGAGCAGCAGTGGTGCACTCCGGCTCATCCTAGTGGCTTGGAGATCAGTTCCAGCCAGGACGCCCGCAGTGGAAACCACCTTCAAATATTTCCTAAGTGTTTGAGTACCAAGCTTCCAGCTCGGTTCTCGCAGACTTAGGACGAGCAGCAGTGGTGCACTCCGGCTCATCCTAGTGGCTTGGAGATCAGTTCCAGCCAGGACGCCCGCAGTGGAAACCACCTTCAAATATTTCCTAAGTGTTTGAGTACCAAGCTTCCAGCTCGGTTCTCGCAGACTTAGGACGAGCAGCAGTGGTGCACTCCGGCTCATCCTAGTGGCTTGGAGATCAGTTCCAGCCAGGACGCCCGCAGTGGAAACCACCTTCAAATATTTCCTAAGTGTTTGAGTACCAAGCTTCCAGCTCGGTTCTCGCAGACTTAGGACGAGCAGCAGTGGTGCACTCCGGCTCATCCTAGTGGCTTGGAGATCAGTTCCAGCCAGGACGCCCGCAGTGGAAACCACCTTCAAATATTTCCTAAGTGTTTGAGTACCAAGCTTCCAGCTCGGTTCTCGCAGACTTAGGACGAGCAGCAGTGGTGCACTCCGGCTCATCCTAGTGGCTTGGAGATCAGTTCCAGCCAGGACGCCCGCAGTGGAAACCACCTTCAAATATTTCCTAAGTGTTTGAGTACCAAGCTTCCAACTCGGTTCTCGCAGACTTAGGACGAGCAGCAGTGGTGCACTCCGGCTCATCCTAGTGGCTTGGAGATCAGTTCCAGCCAGGACGCCCGCAGTGGAAACCACCTTCAAATATTTCCTAAGTGTTTGAGTACCAAGCTTCCAGCTCGGTTCTCGTAGACTTAGGACGAGCAGCAGTGGTGCACTCCGGCTCATCCTAGTGGCTTGGAGATCAGTTCCAGCCAGGACGCCCGCAGTGGAAACCACCTTCAAATATTTCCTAAGTGTTTGAGTACCAAGCTTCCAGCTCGGTTCTCTCAGACTTAGGACGAGCAGCAGTGGTGCACTCCGGCTCATCCTAGTGGCTTGGAGATCAGTTCCAGCCAGGATGCCCGCAGTGGAAACCAACTTCAAATATTCCCAGCTCGGTTCTCGATGCAGCACAGAAATAATACGTACAAAAAAATAAGAATGCTGTACAGACAGTTGAACAAAAAATGTATTTGTATTCAGTATTCATATTCGTATTACAAAATTGCTCTCTTCGCCGAGCTGGCTTACAAAGAATAGGCGTTACCGACTGTGCAAACAAAAAAGAAAGAAGGCTGCTGCTCAGGCCTCCTCGTCGGCCACCACCTCGGTGACGACCTCTGCTGGAGTGAGGGCTGCGAGCTCGCCACCCTCCGCCGAGGAGACGGCGGCCACAGTCACCTCCGCATCTACCTCAATAGGCCGGGAGGAGTCCGGTTCGTTTTCCTCCTCATCTTCCTCATCCTCTGGAGGTGCATACGGGACGGATAGCCCGTCCAAGGAGATGTCGGGGTGAATCTTCTTCACCTGCTCGGAGCAGAGAAGGAAACCCGCCCTGTAGGCCTGGAGGCCTAAGTCGAAGTGCTGGGCCTCCTTCCTCTCCTCAGCTTCCTTCACGGCCTTCTCCACGGCCGCCTTCTCCTTCCTTCCGGCCCTCTCTGCCGCACTTAGGAGATCCTGCACGGCCTGGTTTTTGACCCTCTGCAGTTCGTCCTGTAAACTGTTGAGTTCGGCCTCTTTGATCTGGACGGCTTCAGTGAGTTCGCCGTTCTCCTTCTGGAGCTGGGCCTTTTCGGACTCGATCCTTGTGATCGTCTCAGAGAAGAGATATCGCTTCTTGGCCATATCCCTTGAGTACACCTGGAGTTGATAGAGGGCGGAGCTGATTGCCGCTTCGCAGGTCTCCGGCACCTCTTTTTCGACTGCTAGCCGGTCGCGTGCGAGGACGCCCTTGTACATCAACTCTGTAGCCACCCGGGTATCCCCCAGGCCGGTGTCCGTTTTCTGCACGGCCCAGTTCGGTCGGAAGACGTTGTCGCCTCCAACCGATGCCGTAGCCGGCATACCCAGTACTGCCCCGCCGTGCTTTGACCCCGTCGCCGCTCCGGACTTGGAGCTCTGACCCGTGGTGTCTGCCCGGCTCGATAGGGCAAGCTTATGCGTCGCCCGGCTGCTTTTAAGAGGCTTAGCCAGCGCGACCATCGGCGGGGTCGACTCCGGCACCTTCCTCTTCTTGCCCTTTGTTTGGGGCTGCTCCTGCGCGGGGGACGCGCCAGAGGACTGCTTGATTCTGTCCAAGAGGGACATCTGCTTCACCATTTCTGCAAAAGAGAACGGAGCGCAGTCAGCAATATGAAAGTTGAAAAATACTTCAGAAAAATAAATGCTATCCTATAGTATCTACGTACGTGCCGGCGTCGCACGACTGACCCCGAGTGCGACCAGCTCGGCCTCTTCTTCGAACTCTGAGCAGTGAACTGGACCTCGCTTGAGCTCTTCTTTGATCAGAGCGAAGGTCATATGGTCATAGTCCTCGAGGGCTGGTTTCTTACTAAGGCGGCGAGTGTCCGGCGTTCTCCATTGTAATGAGAACGGCCACTGCGAGCCCGGCGCGGTGTCCCTGAAATAGAAGAACCTGTTCTTCCATGTGTGAATGGAAGAAGGTATCCCAGTGATCATTTTCATTTCAGGCCTCTGGCTAATGTAGATCCAGCCGCCGTCCTTATGTCTCTTCAGGTGCGCACACATCCTGAAGACGGGCACGGTGGGGTTCCTACGGAGCCGGACTTCAAGAAGGTACAAGAAGCCGATCAGTGTCCTCCAAGAGTTCGGGACGACCTGTGTAACTGCCAGCCCGTAGTAATTCAGTGCATCCGCAAAGAAGGGGTGGAAGGGGAGCCTAAGCCCGGCTCGGAAGGCCTCCTCATACACGCAGAGGTCTGCGCTATCGTTGCTGGCCCGATCCCCTTCGACAGCCGCCCTCAGAATGTACCGGCTAGGAATACAGTATTTGTCCCTGACGATCTGAAGCCTGTTCGGCCACAGATGGTTCACCTCGTATAGGGCCCCGATGTTATACTGCGGGTTGGCTTCCATCTGTGCCTCCGCTATCACCTCGACTGGCATGCGCGACGATTGAGGGACTGCCGTTTCGACGTCCTCATCATCGTCGCTGGTTTCTACCCGATCCGGTCCGTCCCCACAGGCCGGGATTGTGTCTAAGTCCACACTCATTTCCTCACCGCTCTCCTCGTCTATTATGATCACTAGCTCTTCGCCCTCAACACCGGCCTCCTCTATAGGTGAGGCCGGAACCGCCCTCTCCGATGCCTCGGACCCCGATGCGGTACTGGTCGAACCGGACTCCTTTGAACTGGAGTCCGTCTCCGAACTAGTGCTAGACATAAAAAGGAAAAAAAAAGAGAAAAGAAAGGCTAAAAGCTAAAAAAGATTACCGAACTGGAGTGTTGGACGAGGACCTCCGGGCTCACTGATCCGAAGCGGGCAGAAAACTTGAGCAGCCGAACAGAAGAGGAGGAGAGTAAAAGATGAAAAGTAAACTCCTGTATTTATAGAGAAGCTGGGAAGAGCGGGAAAAATCCCGCCCATTTCCGCCAGCCGGAGTGCGCCACGTCGCCTTCCGCATTAAATGCGCCGCTCGCATTAAATGCGCCGCTCGCATTAAATGCGCCGCTCGCATTAAATGCGCCGCCTGCATTAAATACAAGGCACAGGTCCCAAAGCGCCAGAAGACAAAAGACCTGTCCGGCTGTCCGGACAGGATATGGTGCATTCAGGCGACAAAAGACCTGTCCGGCTGTCCGGACAGGATATGGCGCGTTCGCTAGACGACAAAAGCGCTAGGCGACAAAGACCTGTCCGGCTGTCCGGACAGGATATGGTGCATTCAGGCGACAAAAGACCTGTCCGGCTGTCCGGACAGGATATGGCGCGTTCGCTAGACGACAAAAGCGCTAGGCGACAAAAGACCTGTCCGGCTGTCCGGACAGGATATGGCGCGTTCGCTAGACGACAAAAGCGCTAGGCGACAAAGACCTGTCCGGCTGTCCGGACAGGATATGGTGCATTCAGGCGACAAAAGACCTGTCCGGCTGTCCGGACAGGATATGGCGCGTTCGCTAGACGACAAAAGCGCTAGGCGACAAAGACCTGTCCGGCTGTCCGGACAGGATATGGTGCATTCAGGCGACAAAAGACCTGTCCGGCTGTCCGGACAGGATATGGCGCGTTCGCTAGACGACAAAAGCGCTAGGCGACAAAAGACCTGTCCGGCTGTCCGGACAGGATATGGCGCGTTCGCTAGACGACAAAAGCGCTAGGCGACAAAGACCTGTCCGGCTGTCCGGACAGGATATGGTGCATTCAGGCGACAAAAGACCTGTCCGGCTGTCCGGACAGGATATGGCGCGTTCGCTAGACGACAAAAGCGCTAGGCGACAAAAGACCTGTCCGGCTGTCCGGACAGGATAATTTAAAAGACAAAGACCTGTCCGGCTGTCCGGACAGGATATGGTGCATTCAGGCGACAAAAGACCTGTCCGGCTGTCCGGACAGGATAATTTAAAAGACAAAGACCTGTCCGGCTCTCCGGACAGGATATGGTGCATTCAGGCGACAAAAGACCTGTCCGGCTGTCCGGACAGGATAATTTAAAAGACAAAGACCTGTCCGGCTGTCCGGACAGGATATGGTGCATTCAGGCGACAAAAGACCTGTCCGGCTGTCCGGACAGGATATGGCGCGTTCGCTAGACGACAAAAGCGCTAGGCGACAAAAGACCTGTCCGGCTGTCCGGACAGGATATGGCGCGTTCGCTAGACGACAAAAGCGCTAGGCGACAAAAGACCTGTCCGGCTGTCCGGACAGGATATGGCGCGTTCGCTAGACGACAAAAGCGCTAGGCGACAAAAGACCTGTCCGGCTGTCCGGACAGGATAATTTAAAAGACAAAGACCTGTCCGGCTGTCCGGACAGGATATGGTGCATTCAGGCGACAAAAGACCTGTCCGGCTGTCCGGACAGGATAATTTAAAAGACAAAGACCTGTCCGGCTGTCCGGACAGGATATGGTGCATTCAGGCGACAAAAGACCTGTCCGGCTGTCCGGACAGGATATGGCGCGTTCGCTAGACGACAAAAGCGCTAGGCGACAAAGACCTGTCCGGCTGTCCGGACAGGATATGGCGCGTTCGCTAGACGACAAAAGCGCTAGGCGACAAAAGACCTGTCCGGCTGTCCGGACAGGATATGGCGCGTTCGCTAGACGACAAAAGCGCTAGGCGACAAAAGGTTTCACCAGCAAAGACCTGCCCGGCTGGCCGTTCACAGCCTTAGCCGAGCAGGACCACATTACCTTCTGAACCAAGGACGTCCAGGACCCCTGGCCGCCCAGGCCTCTGGTCAAAAATTCAGCTGTGCTGGATAGTCGAATGCCTTCTGCCCGGCCGTACTCCTTCAGGCCAAACGCCAAGGCCAGGCCAGGGCGCCAGGAGTCTCCTGTCCAGCCACTATTTCTCCTAGCTGAGTCTGAGCCCGGCCTCAACTGCCTGGAGGTCTTAAGGCTGGCCCGATGCTGTCTTTACCGTCTCTTTGCTTCTTCTAGCCACTTGCATGGCTTGAAGAACCAGGGGGCAACTGATAGGGTCCGGACTCAGCACTGAGGGAATCCGGACTCGGCAATCCGGACTCAGCACTGAGGGGTCCGAACTCAGCATCCAATTAGCTTCTGGCACGTGGCCCCTCACAAGGACCGTTGGAAGGCCAACACCTGTCTCCACTAGGTGTGACACCTGGACCAATCAGGGACCTCCACCTGCCCTCCTTAGGTATGAAACCTGGTCCATACAGAGGCCACCACCTGGCTCAGAACTACCACCTGTCCTAGACAGGTGGCTCAGAATCACTATAAATAGCCTTCACTTGTGCTAAGGTGAGGGTCCTGAAAATCTGAGAACCAAAACTCTAAGCTTTTTGCTCTGACATTGCTCTACACTCCTGCTCATACTGACTTGAGTGTCGAAGCGCCCGTCCGGAGTATCACTCCGGGTTGGTCCTCTGACCCTTTTCTTTCTTGTCTGTACTCTGTGCAGCGCAGGACTCAACCAGCCATTCAGCCGTGGCTCGTTAGCCCGGACCACCCAGCCTTTTCAGCCCTACCATAACCTGTTACCGATTTTAGGCCTAACAGCCTGTGAAGTTATTTCCGTTATATTAGTAAACTGTACGGGGTTTTTGGCCCTCAAGTCGTAACAGCCTCAATAAAGAAACAATAAAAAAAAAATGGGTGATGATAAATTCGCACCCTTTAGGATAATTCTCACCCTTTAACGTCAAAAAAAGGTCCACATGTCCTCCTTCTTCGTTAGAGACAGAGAGACAGACAGAGAGTGGGGCCTCATTACTTCGGACTGGGAGAGGTGCACCTAAGCCGCCTACGCACTCATCAATAATGGTGTTCAACTGGCTTGCACGGGTGCGGATTATCCCATAGGAGTGCGGATTATCATCACCGTAAAAAATGGGGAAAAAACACCGGAGAAAGTAAAAAACGGAAAAAAAAGGGCGATGATATTTTCACCCCCCCGCAGTAAGCATTCGCCCTGTAACTTAGATTTGAGGGGAAAAAGCGTTAAAGTTGCCCACTATTTTCACGTCATAAGTGGGGTTAATGCGTACTGCAGAGGGGGTGAAAATATCATCTCCCAAAAATAAAAGGAAAAACTTTACATGAGACCCTGCAGATTCTCTGTCCGTCTGTTTATACTTTATACCAACCGAACATCAGTTTTCTGAAAAGAGAAATCTCTCTCTCTCTCTCAGGGTTTGGGGATTTCTGGTTATGGGATTTGAGTGATGTCGAGCGAAAGGGTTTCTGTGGAGCACTGTAAGGGCATCAATGGCCTCGACAAGGTCGTTTTGAGGGAAATCCGAGGAAGCTCGGCCGAGGTACGTTGCATTTTTCCTCCTTCCTTTTTCTTGATTCGATTCAAAACGTATCTACGGGCGCAGAAATTCACATCGAATTCATTTCTCGCTTCTTCTGATCGTATTTTAGCTCGATCTGTTCAATCTTTCGTTCACTTTCTTGGTTCTGATGTTATTACTGTTATTTCCCTAATTTGATTCAATCTTTTTGTTGTTTCTTGATGAATCTGCATGTAATTTGTGAGCTTTCCTTCTAATTTGAGATGGAGTATCGATTGTTTGCTCTTTCGTTGTAGCTTTTTTAGGTAAGGTGATTATTAGTTGTTAATCTTTCTCTATCTAATGCCCCGATGACGAATTCCATTTGTCCATGTAGGAGTTTCTGGGAAAGAATGATAAATTGCAGATTGTTGTTTCAATTATTGTAAATTATTACTCTATAACCTAGGCTAATATGCTCTAAATTTCTTTTAGTCAGATATGCAATTCGCATGTACGACCTGTAAAGAAAAGTCATCTGCATCAAAGTTGGCAAAGTTGGTTTTGTATCTTTCCCAACTGATCTATATTTTTTAGATGTACTGCCTCAGGGAGTATTAAACCATATGCTATTTTTCTCCTAATTTAAGAAATAAAGTCATGAAAAGAGTCAGCATTGTGACCCGAAGTCAAGGAAATTATATGAAATTCAGCAAAAAAATATATAAAATATTATTTGAATAATGCCATTTGGGGAATAAGAGGATATTTGCATGCAATTTTTTTCATAATTTAAGTAGCAAATGAATGAAAAAAACACACTGATTAAGCAAGTAAAAATCATATTGAGCAGATGAGGAAGTCAAGGAAATTATTTGAAATTCAGTGAAAAAATGAAAATTTATGTGAATAAGGTCATTTTGGGACCATTTAAAAAAAAAAGGTCATTTTGGGACAGGGACTGCTGCCCATAGAGAGCGGCACCATGGGCCTCCTAATTGTAGGAGGAGACTCCTTGAATGTTATCAGATGCCTTCAGGGATCTAATATTAGTCCATGGAGGTTTGCTCGTTGGATAGATGAGATCCAAGACCGAGTGGTTGGCTCGAGCACCAATAAAACTAAAAGAGAAGAGAGAAGAATAGTAAAACGATAGATAACAAGTAATAAAAGTATGCTGCTTATCTCAGGACTTCACCATGAGTTTCTTTGGCATCTCACCAAAGAATCCTTGGCATCTCGCTGAAGAAGAAGACAAAGATGAAACCCTTTTTCTCCTAGAAGCTCTCAATATCATGTAGAAGATGCATGTAGTGTTCATCTTTTCACAAACCCAACATAAAGTATTTATATCAAACCAATAAACAACCCTGAAGACTAAACTACCCCTCTAAGGACTTAAAGGCATGCTCCCATTAAAATTCTGTAATACAACCGTGGGGCCTATTTAAAACAGCCATAACTCACATAACTTAAGTTATTTTGATGCAAAAAGACGCTATTACCTCCTATAACTTAAAAATACTCATAAAAGACTCTTTTAAAACCCTATAACCAAAAGAAAAACTCTAAAGAACATAAAGAACTTAAAAGGGCACGCATGATATATGAATACTCAACTCAACTCAACAAAGCCTTTGTCCCAAACTAGTTGGGGTCGACTAAATGAATCCTTTAGAAAATTTTCATGAAGAAGGTGAAAGGAATCTACTCGGCTCTAATCCTGGCTCTAGTTGGGTTCTTCTACGTGGATCATTTTCTTCCATTCTATCCTATCCAAGGTCATGTTCTCTGTTATGTTCCTAGTTATCAAGTCTTTCCTCATTGTTTCTTCCCAAGTTGTTTTCGGTATGCCCCTACCTCCTTTTACTCCATGAGTTTGGCACAAGTCGCCTCTTCTCACTGGAGCATCCAAAGGTATGATATATGAATCATCTCTGAAAATGTATGTGAACCGGTCAGGCATCAGAAATGTGTCTGCAACATCTGTGAATCATCAGTGCTGTCTAATTGTTGATCTGAAACATTTGGATTAAAGAATCTGGTCGTCCATCCAAATCGAAGTCATCTGTCTGTTGCTACATCTCCTCTGTCGCTAGTAAACTTGAAATCCTAAGTCTGGATCCCCATCAGCTATTCTTTGTATTTGTTCATGTATTCTGTGTATTGACCACCTAGGTCTTTGGGGTTTCCACTTTTTCTTTAATGAAAATTTCTCCATTTAAAAAAAAAGAGGTCATTTTGGGAGTAAAAGGTTTGATTGGTTATTTGCAAGTTTGACCTTTTGGGACTAAACTTCCATCTTTGCAATCTAAATAAATTACTTTAGATGTAGCTAAAATTGCATCCCCCCAAACTAATTTGTGAGAAATGTTGTCCATATAATGTGATTAGATGCTTTGCTTCAGTCCCAACCTACGTACCGAAAAAATGTGATTAGATGCTTGAAAAATACTTTAAAAGGTATAATAAAGCGATTGCTAATTTGCAACCTATCGAATTGGGTGCTTTCTAATTGCTTTATAAACTGTTTCAATAGAAACTTGCAATCGGATGGGTTGATATATGATGACAGAGGTACCTTACACAACACTAAAATTTGATAACCTTATCAGATGTATATGAAATTAGCAAGTGAATGATTATGACATTAATGCAGACTCTATTGTAAGTAACAATACATTCATCATTTTGTGAAATTGTAAATTTACTATCTTTCTACTCGTGTCAAAAACTTTAAAGTTGGATTGATCAAGAATATTATTAACTTTCCTATGCAAAGAATTTAGTGACTTTTAAATGCTTTTAAAGTTATTGGTTCATGAAACTTGTTTTATATTATACTTTCATTTTAATCGTATTAATTCAATATCTAAAGCTAGAAAACTGAAAGATTGGTATGTAAGTTGGGTTAGCTTATCATTTTATGCTCCTTTGATGGCGCTAATTTTGAGGCTATCCAATGTGGTTTCAAGGCGCAATTTTAAGGGTATGCACCATAATCTTGGGTATATTCTTGAAAATAAGATGATAAAGTACTGGTGTTTAACTGTGTCCGAGGGGCTTTTGGTTGAGTTTTGTATACTGGGCTCTTATAGGCCATGGATATTTGATACAATATGAATTTTTGTGTTTTATATAGTGCTATGATGGCTTATCTACTAAGGGACTGGAGTTACATTTCTTTTTGGGTCTTCATTGTTGTTTCTGAAAAATGAGAATTACTTGCCTCTTTGCTTGTATTTCCACAAGACGCTAGTTTTTTGTGGATGTTGTGGCACTAGTCGATCCCCTTTATGTTGGGGTTTCTTGCATCTTGCACTGAAATAATCAAGTTCATGGCAGATTGCACTTAGATCCGTCATAAGCTTCTAATTCTTTCTACAATTCGTTGTATAAGCTTATACTAAAATGAGTAGTGAATATTTCGTCTCTTTCTGAAAAATAAGTGCATATGTTTTTTGTTTCTTTGCTTTCTTGTTATAGCTTCTTGCTTGTTTTTCTCACTTTATATTTTATCATGGCTAAATTTAATAAGTAAATGATGCTTAATTATGGATGCAATCATAAAAATTGATGGAAACAAGTGCATAGCAGATTATTGTTTACTTTAGATACGGAGTGTACTTCTTTGCAAGAACTTAATACTAATAGTATTCATATCGTTTTTATTTGTCTACAGGTGTATCTGTATGGAGGTCACGTGACATCTTGGAAGAATGACCATGGGGAAGAATTGCTTTTCGTGAGCAGTAAGGTACTGAAAACAATTTTTCCATTTTTTTTATTTTTTATAGGCAATCCAATATATTAAAAGGGCGGACCAAGGAGGTCACCCAAAGAGAGGAACAAAGAGAAAAGAAAAAGCAACAGAAAAGCAAAAAATACAAACACCCTCAAGGAGGGTGCTTGTATTTTTAATTTTTCCATTTTTCTGTTTCTCTAAGACTAGTGTTTTAATGAGTCAAACGATTTTCTCAGCATAGACCTTTTATTTGGAGGATAGAATCATAGTATCTCGGGTTGGCCAGAACGGCATGTTGGAAATTGCTCTAAATGTTTTTGAGCTATGGAACTTGAAAGAAACATGTATATTATAGTCAGAGTTTGACCCACTTACCTTGAGGAAGTCGAAGTGCTGACACGTCCTCATGGTAACAATGTTAGAAGCTATTTCCTAAAACAACCCTTAGTATATAAAATTGTATAATTTATATTGAATTACATAAAATTCTATTTGAGATTTATAATACAGTAATGCATAGATATATGCAGAAAGGTATTGTTTATTCTCTAATTGTAATAGGCTTCTTCATATTCATGAACCCATAGAATCTGAGATATGCATGTCAACTTGTATTTGGCATGAGGGATTTCCAGGGAATGGATTATCCCTGTTATGCCATTTCTAATGTTTCTTTCTTTGTATATTTTGCAAGAAAAAATTCTGGCCTGCTGTTTCAGCTGGTTCACTCATCCTTGAGCATAAATATATCCCAGTTTCCATTTAGTCTGCTTTTTCGCACTGTGTTTCCAAGTGGAATCATAGCATGTTTCTGAAGATTTTGAAAAGATATATATGGGGATTTGCCAACGTCCATCGCAGAAGGCATTTCGCGGATGGTCTGTTGCATCTGATAGCAGCCACCCTGTGAATGAAGACAAAATCTGCTGAAAAGTGAGCCTCTGTGGCTGCTGTCAGATGCAACAGACCATCCGTGAAATGCCTGCGATGGACGCTAGCAAATCCCACACACGCACACACATGCACACACACACACACACACACACACACACACACATATATATATATATATATATATATATATATATATAGAGAGAGAGAGAGAGAGAGAGAGAGAGAGAGAGAGAGAGAGAGAGAGTCACGCTCTTGTTTTGATTATGGCATTCCTCACTTTGTTAAACACCTTTTCGATTGGCTGTTTATAGCTTTTTCAGAATTATTATTCCAGTATCCTTTAAAAAAATAAATGAATAAATAAATAATGCCGGCATAGGCCAATTAACAATTGTAAAATGAAGAGAGGAGATTGACATTATTAAAACAAAGGAGTGCAGAGGACTACTGTCTTGTTTGGATGATTTTTTTATCCATCATTTTTTTATGCCCTTTTCCTAACTCGCTAACCCATACTATCATCCCATATAATATTCTTTAATCCATCATATACAATGAGTTTCACGATGCTAAAATGCTTCCATGTGTAGGAATTAGGGTAAAACAACTTTAAACTCAAATAGAAAATCATCTAGGAGGTTCATAGACAGTGATAGAGATGCAATAATTGTGTAATAGTCAAGGGAAATGATGCCCACAGTCCCTTGTTTTATCCATGCTGTTAGTTTCAAAGTTGCCTCTTCGGCTCACTCTTCATCTCCACAATATCCTGTGGTTTTGGTGCTGTTATTTTTCTTTTTATTCAAATGGACTAGCTTCCTGTAGCATCATATTATCTCTTTATTCATGTGGACATGGGAACATCCTGCAATGGTATCATTGCAAGGCTTGATGTACCTTATTTTCACGATGGTATGAGGCTGGTGCTTTCCTCCTCTTCATAGCCTTATTTTACAGCCCGATTAATTTAATTACTTATATTTTTAGTTGAACTTTTACTTGCTTGTGTAGGCTATTTTTAAGCCTCCAAAGGCAATACGTGGAGGGATTCCAATATGCTTTCCGCAGGTATGTGCTGACTCAAATGTGTGCTTCTATTTTTCTTTCCTCCCCTTCTCTTGTTTTCTTCAGTTCTTTCCATGCACACAAGAGATATTAGCTGCAAATTACTCTGCAAATGCAGTTTGGTGGCGTTGGATCTCTTGAACAACATGGGTTTGCAAGGAACAGGATCTGGAGCATTGACACTGATCCACCACCTTTTCCATCAAGTACTTCCAATAAGACATATGTGGATTTAATCCTCAAGCCATCTGAAGAAGATGTGAAGATCTGGCCTCACTGGTACACAGACTAGCAAAAGGACATCATATCTTCTTTTGTTCGTAACACAATAATCTCTGGACAGCTGTCAAATTTGTGTTCAGGAAGGTAGATGCTACTAAAATGCATATTATAATTTCTTTCCTTATTTGGCTGAATTAGTGTGGCATTTTGCTGTCGTCTGCAGCTATGAGTTTCGTCTAAGGGTATCTCTTGGACCTGGAGGAGATCTGATGTTGACATCCCGCATCAGAAATACCAACACTGATGGAAAGCCATTTACATTTACATTTGCATACCATACTTACTTCTCTGTTTCTGATGTCAGGTATACCCTATTGATTCACTATGAGCTTCATTTATGGTTGCTGGCATTTATGAGATAACTGTTTTGAAGATAATAATAAGGTTTATGTGATTCGTACACTTTCCTCAGTTACATAATTATAGTGGAGAGCTTCTAGAAAGACATTTCTGTATCATGGATGGTTCTAAGAGTGCTCACTATTGCACAAAGTCTCATTATGCATTAATTATCATTTTGATGACCAGAATACCCTTGTTTTTTATAAAATAACAAGCATACACCTTACACAAACTTTTCTTTTTCTTTTTCGTCTTTTGTATTCTGCCTACTCCAGTTTGGTCTAGCCTTGTTCTTCTTAAATGACATCTCACTTGTTTGATACCTGCACTTTAATTAACGTGGAAAATTAGGAGGGCTGTTTGGGACAGCCCTCTCACAAGCATGTCTTGATATCATTATCCATGATAGTGAGTAATGATGAAGATGCCTCGAACTGATATTGTTAATGCAATGTCGGATGATTCTTCATTACATATGCATAATTTAATTCAAATTCTATGGAAAGCTAGTGATTCAAAGTTCAATACAAAGTGAATATGCACAGAGAGACATTTTTTTCTTTCTGGACGCTTGATTATTGTCTATTAACCAGAGTAAAAGCAGGATAGATCATTACGTGATTTGTCCTCGATGGAGCTCCCTTAACCTTGACTCATTCTCTTAACTTTGACTAGTGCCAAAGTGCCCTTGCCATTACTGTTTCTGATCACTGCCCATCTTGTTGGACCCTCGTTTGGAATCTAGGGGGGCCATACCCTTTTCAGTTTTAGCTTGCCTGGTTGGAAGTCCCTAAGATGAAGGAAATGGTGGAGGACTAGGGAAGGAAGTCGCAGTGTTGGGACCTACTGATGTGGTTTCAGGAAGAAGCTTTGCTTTGTGAAGAACAAGTTGAAGGCGTGGAACTAGGATACATTTCGTAATTTGGACAATAGAAAATCAAGCTTCCTTCTTTGTATTCAAGAGATAGATATCAAGGAAGAAGCTTCCTTGGCGGGGGATGAGGAAGTGGTGGAAAAGAGGATTCTAAAGGAGTATAACGTCCTAGTGTCGTAGGAAGAAATTTAGTGGAGACAAAGGTCAAGGTCTAGATGGTTAAAAGGATATAAAAGTACTGCGTACTTCCATGGAATTGCTAGCGCAGAAGAGGAGGAAAATGAATCTTGTTGATACTGATAAAGAGCACTAGGTGTGAGGACCAGGAGGTTATTACAAAGGAGATTGTGGGTGTTATAAATGTCTGTATTTTCTGTTGAGGAAGTGTGTCACCCCAAGCTTGATGGTATTAATTTTAATAAGTTGGATGGATGAGCTAGATATAGTCGGTTTGTTTTCCTTGAGTGGAGATCGCGCCTCGGGGCCGGATGACTTTTGCCTCTCTTTCTTCGACCGGTGTTGGGAAATGGTGAAAGAAGACATTCTCAAAATTTTAAGGCTTTTATGAGGGTTTGGAGCTGCACATGAGTAAAAACGCCAATTTTGTCGCCCTGATCCCTAAAATTGATGAGGATTACAGAATATCGGACTTTTGGCCGATCAATTTGGTGGGTTGAATTGCCTCAATAAAGTAGTAATTGAAGGCGACTCTTCTAATGTAATTCGGTGGCTCAAAGGATCTCAAAAACCCCCATGGAGATTTGATAGATGGTTGGATGAAATGTTTGATTGGCTAAAGTCTATGGAGGTTGTCTTTCTTCATGTGCTTCGCTCCACTAATCAGGAAGCGGATGGTTTAGCTAGAGCAGGAGTTTTCAAGGACTCTAGCTCTCTTTGACTCTCTTCCGCCGTGAAACTCTATTCTTGTACTCTTATATTGTTTTTCTTTTTTCTCATTGTACTCTAACCATCACGGTCTTTTTTTAATATATTTGGCTACCATTTTCCAAAAAAATAAATAAAATTGGTGGGTAGAATATCGGACGGACATTTTCCATTTCTTTATATGTTCCTATTTCTCTTGTATTCTTCTACAAATCAGACGTTAGCATCGATTCCGTCGGATAATGATGTCGTAAACGGCTCGAAAATTTTTCGACTTGTGTAGTAAAATGGCGAAAGAATGCGGGAATACGAATGGGGAAATCTGGCCATGATTTTACTCCTAGGTGAGGAACCCACCCAAGATTCCCGCCAAAGGCGTCAGATCTTCGATCCATACAACCAAACCCTCACTGGAAATATCATTCTGCCGGAAGTTGCATACTCTTCCCACTAAGTCTTCCACCACTAGTAGAACTAAAACCACTCTCTCCAAACCCTCATCGGTTCACTCACTAACCCTCTCTCCTTACTCCATCCTATATCTCCCTCGCTCCGTTCCGGCGTGGAGTTATCTCCCCGGCAGCCATTTTGGATGACTGGCCCGGAGACGGAACACTTTTTCGGTGGTGGCAGGGAGTTCCTGACGTCAGGTGGTCGAGCGTATTTCTCGTCGGAGGATGATTTCATGAGTCGGCGGTAGCGGCTTTCGAGGGCTGTGGAACCTAGATGTCATGCAAAGGGTTGTACCGCCGATCTGACACATGTGAAGCATTACCACCAACGTCAGAAAGTGTACGAATTCTGGACGGATGATGCAAATTCTAATCACTTCCGGCTTCAAATTTGGAATATGAATTGTTCTCGATGAAAACTATTGAGAATCTAAGGTGTTGCTATTCAAAATGATTGGATTTGAGCTTCACGGCACAAGTCATAATTTTTTTATATTTAAAACTTTTTCTTATCAGCAAAAAAAGTGTGTTAAGCACTTTTGGTGAATTTGTGTAAAGAATTTAGGGCATTTTTGTTGCTTTGCATTTTTCATATGCAAAGGATTTTAGCTTAATGTTATCTTTTAATAAGGGAGCTGCTTTTAATTTTTCATGGGAATTTCTCTAAGAGTTTTCTACATTTCCGTTCTTGGGCAATTGGATTTGCTATTTGAACCGAGTTTCGTGCTTTATGCTTAAATAAGAAATCGAAGTATCTTCTTTTGAAAAAATTTAGGGTTTTCTGTTCAAGTTCATGCGTCTGCATCTTTCTCTCTGCACACACTTTATTACGCTGTTGGTCATGCTTCACTTGTCTCATATCGGCAGTTTTTAAACAGTGGGTTTCTTGTTCTCTCCGTTGTATTGCTGTTTTATTTAAGTATTATATTGTTTGTGCTTGGGTTTAGATTCCTTCATTTTATGGTTGTGCAATTCTATCCCACTGTCCAAATTATTTCCTCACCGCTCTTTCATGAGTTCTTTGGGAATCATTGAGCTTGATATATGCAGGTAATTAAGGGATTGTATTTCTGTCACCAATCAGCTAAGCCCTCTATTACATCCGTCATTGCTTTAATTCCCACAGTAAGAAATACGGAGGATATTAAACAATTTAGCCCCATTAGCCTTATCTGTAGTGTCTATACAATCATTTTTAAGGTTCTTTTCTTAAGGATTAAAAAGGTTATGGCCTTTATGGTTGCCCTAATCAAAGCATTTTTTGTCACTAGGTAGGCAAATTCTCAATGACCTTGTTATTGCCAATGGGATAATTGATTATGTTGGAAAGGCTAGTCCCAGCTATATGATTTTTAAGCTTGATTTGAGAAGGGGCCTATGATAGACTTGAGTAATCTCTTCTTATGTGGACACTCCAAAAAATGCATTTTGCCCTAAAGTGGAGGAAATGGATTCACTTGGTGCTTATTTCTATCTAATTCTCGATGATCTTAAGCAAAAAAATTTTTTTTTTTTTTTTTTTTTTGAATGGTCGCAGATTTCATTAAGAAAAAGGGAAACGGAGAAAGTCCACCCTACAGGTACATATAGGAGAATATAAAAGAACTAGAAAAAACCTAAAATACATCCATATAGTCCTATTAAGGGGGTAAAAAATCAAACATCTCTAATTCCTGCCTGTGAACTCCATCCCTAGCTAGTCTGTCAGCGATCCCATTTGCTGACCTTCTCACATGTACAAATAAAGTTGAGGAACCTTCTATTCTATCTCTGATCTCATCAAACAAATGAGCAAACATCCACGGGGGGACCTACGAACCTTTGAGCCATCTTATAACATTGAGGGAGTCACCCTCTACTATCAATCGGTCCAAGCTATCTTCCTCCACAGTAATTAATGCTTGGTGGACAACATTTACCTCCGCTTCACTAGCATCCGCTACCCCAATAGGCCTTGAAAAAGCCCATGAAACTTCCCCCCTTAGTCCCTTAGAACAACCCCAATGCCCACGGGCTCGATATTTCCCAAGGTCAAAATTTAATTTCAACAACCCACTAGGTGGGGGTGGCCAATTTTGCACTACCGAGAGACGACTCTCCTTGCTATAGCATACCACCTCCAATCCCTCCCATAACTCGAAAGCTGAAACAAAGCGGGAAAGAGGAAGGGATTTTGCCCAAGCAATGTTTAATTCAGTAACTTTTATGAACAGAAAATAGGATGACTTTGCCACTCCTTCAAATACTCTATCATTCCTTCTTTCCATAGCACCCAAATAGTAGCTAGAAGAGAAGGTGAGCAAAACTTTCCCTTTTTTCTTCCATGAGGTCAACGACCAACCTTCAGGTAAATCTTGAAGATTAGAAGGGAAGACCCAGTCAATCCCAAACCTAGACAAATGGCACCCCACACCTCTCTAGCTACTTAGCAATGAACAAATAATACGGTCGACCAATTCTCCCACCTTGATACACAAGGCACAATGGTCTACTATCAACATCTTATGGGGCCCTAAGAAAGACTGATAATCTTTAACAGTTGCTAAATTGGTTATACCTTTTTTTCTCTACAGGGGTCTTCTTTTTCTCCTTTTCTATTCTTTGGTGATCTTGGGCATTCTCTTAATTCTGTTATTTGCTGATCTTGGCCATTTTATCCAGTGGATGCCATGACTTCATAATTATCATTGCTGAGGGATGCCTCTTGCATTTAGTTGTTAGATGTAGAGTTCAAAATTGAGGCAAGTTATGCTATTGGTATGATTTTCCTGGCAAATGGCCTTGGGAAGCACCTTTTTCTTCTTTAACCTATTTGGTAGATAATACCTTCCGCCTATATCTCTAGACCCCTCTGTCGATAAGTTGAGCGTGAGGCTTTTCTTTCCCTCTAAGGGGGGAGGTTTTGGCTCCTTGCCGACCAAAACATAAATACAGTGCTTAATTAGAAACCAAGTTTATAAAGATGTACTCCTGGGTTGGCCTTTTGAGGTTATTCATTGCCTTTTGATGATCCCGAGATTTGGTATCATCCCAACTTGGATAACCCCAGCCCCCATTTTTTTTCCTTTTTCCAGTGAAAATGTTTTGCCGCCGGTATTTTAGATGCCACTATTGAGGTGTTGTTGTGGGGATCATCTCATTTAAGTGGAGAAGCAATGCCTTGCCACATTTCCCTATGTGGTTGGGGGTGAACCCTTGATGTTTGGGTTCGATCCTGGCCTATGTACAAGATAGATATGGAGTACATTCAGTGCTCATGTTCATCCCCGTTTCCCCTTATGCAACTACTATTACTGCTGCTTCATGGTTCAGAACCTTAAAATTAAATTAAAAAAATAATCCCACCTCAACATGGCTGTGCTGCTTGTACTGCATTAAGCAGGCTCTCAGGTCCTTCTTTAATAAGATGATGCGCATTTTGTAAGTGCAAATATGTGGTTTTTGCAGAAATTAATTCATATTGCTTGTATTCAGTGAAGTGCGGGTTGAAGGATTGGAAACTCTGGATTATCTGGATAACTTACAAGATAGGGAGCGCTTCACAGAGCAAGGAGATGCAATAACATTTGAATCGGAAGTGAGTACTGAGTTTGTGGAATGGCTATCACTAGTCTTTTACCGATTTCGTATTCATTCCTTTTTTATCATGAAAGGTGGACAAAATATATCTCAGCACACCAACAAAAATTGCGATTCTGGATCACGAGAAGAAGGGAACATTTGTTTTGAAGAAAGATGGACTTCCGGATGCTGGTAAGGCTGTCCATGTCTAGCTGTTTGTCATTATTCATTTTATATGAAACTGATTTTCTAGAGTATGTTTTCAGATTAAAAATGTAAAGTAGGCTATTCCATTAAATTCTAGCTGATCACCTAGTTTGATAGTGTTTGATATAGAAAATCCCTAATGCTCATTGGCTACTTTTTACTGTTTCTTGCAGTGGTGTGGAATCCTTGGGACAGGAAGGCGAAGGCCATGACAGATTTTGGAGATGACGAGTACAAGCATA
Source organism: Tasmannia lanceolata (assembly GCF_043159265.1). NCBI lineage: Eukaryota > Viridiplantae > Streptophyta > Magnoliopsida > Canellales > Winteraceae > Tasmannia > Tasmannia lanceolata. The sequence continues at coordinate 12,378,124 of NW_027518683.1, forward strand.
TGTTGTGTGTTGAGGCTGCTGCTGTTGAGAAGCCCATCACTTTGAAACCTGGTGAGGAATGGAGAGGAAGACAGGAGCTGTCTGCTGTTCCTTCCAGTTACTGTAGTGGGCAATTGGATCCTCAAAAGGTTCTCCAAGGGTGAAAGATCAGTCTATTGGTGCATTCTGTACAGGTTCTTAATTAAAACTTTAACATGGTTGAAATTTTTTTCCGTGGACTCGGAGGCATCAGTTTAGGCTTCAGCGTCGGCCTAGGCTTCCTTATACGTGGGCTTTGGTACTATAGCCTATGCTTTAGGAACAGGCTCGGGCCCGCCTGTTATCAGTCGCTTCGATTTAACAAAATGAATAAATCAAATGGAGCGACTGATTTACCGGTACGTCCCTTCTATCCACACAATTCCCCTTGAACAGGGAATGAGGTGGATCCCAACATGGAAAGCTTTGCCTTCCCATGATTTGGGGGGATGGGGTTTGGTCCAATTCTGTTTTCATAACGTATGTCTGGGAGAGGATGGTTGTTGCTCACCCTAAATGGCTAAACTTCTTGAAATTGCGGTCAATGTGAAGCCACTATGAAAGACAACCAAGGCGAAAAAGGCGCAACCCCCTTACTTAATAGGGCCCTTGCGCAGCTTTGGAAAGGAGAGAATTTCAGAAGTCGTGTTCCAACCAGATGACTCCTCATAATCGGTGTCTGATAGTCTTCATCTCCGCTCAAATCAGCACTTGACGTCTCGGCTTCCTCCTTCAAGCTGTCTTGCAAGTGCATGGTCACCCTGGGCTTCACAACAATTGAAATGGGTAGTCCGTATTGGTATCAGATCTATTCCCATGTTCCTATCTTTCCATTTTATGTACCCATTTCTTGGGTAAAATCTCCCAACTATATTTGAAAATGGATTGGTTATCCATAAAGATAAAGAAAGCTTTGTAAAGGTTAGGTTCCGAAAACCTCCTATACGTTTCTAGGTGGGGCATTGTTCATCTATTTCTATCCCAATGAGCCATCTATCGAATCATTGCGATTGATGTTCGATCCCAAAGAGAAGGAAGAGATCTTCGTAAAGTGGGCACTCGACCCGAAGGTGATGGCAGACTTGGCAGTGGTCTCTTCTTCATATCTGTCAAGTTGATCCTCACGCATATCCTAAAGTCTATCCCTGCTGGCTCCACCGGAGAAGTTGAAGATACCTGTGGCGCTGCCTCCTGCACTACGCCAGTCTTCTTCTGTCTCTCCTCGCATGTCCTTGGAACGGGTGCCAGCAGCCGTGGTAAGACGGGGAGGGGGAGGGGGAGGGGGAGGGGGGGCGGGGTGGGGTGGGGTGGTGTGGTGTGGGCAAGTGTTCTTCGGAATGACTGGGCATAAAGGGCACGTAGGCGGTGAATCTGGTTGAAAGTGAAAGTCGCCAAAAAGTGGCAAGCGCTAATATGTCTATTTGACTTTTGATGTGAAAAGTCAAAAGATATGATGGGAGGTGAAGTGAGAAGAGGCAAAGGATTTGGTCAAAACTGATTGACGCGAGTCTCGACTTAAGAAAGTACCATCAAACAAGCGATGTTATACACGACATATACATAAAGATAACGGTAACAAGACTTTCATGATCTGTTTCCTGACGAGAGCCATTGAACCCTTCTGACATGAAGTACATCAGCCCCCTCTGCAGTCATTGATACACTGCTGCTGGGTATCCCAAGAGATGAATCATTTCCTATATATATATATATATATATATATATATATATATATATATATGAGAAAACGGTTCCTACACATGTGTAGATAAGTTATCTACACACTAGCTTAAAATACAGTGGGGGCCACATTATTTAGGTGATCCAAACCATTCATTTTTAAGGCCCTCACATAGATAGGGTGTCCACAAAAAATCAGATCCATAGGATCATCCTAACCATTCGAACCGTGGAGGCAAAAAATGGACTAATTTGTAAAGGTTTAAAGACATCCATTTTACCTCCACAAATCATAGGGTTGGGATGATCCTATGGATCTGATTTTTTGTAAACACCCTATCTATGTGAGGGCCTTTAAAATGGATGACTTGGATCACCCAAACAATGTGGGCCCCCACTGTATTTTAAGCTAGTGTGTAGAGAACTCTCTACACATGTGTAGGAACCGCTCTCTCTCTCTCTCTCTCTCTCTCTCTCTATATATATATATATATATATATATATATATATATATATATATATATATGAGCAAAGTGAAGCTACACCGGCGGTGTAGCTAACTTAGCTACACCGCCGGCTTAAAATACAATGGGCCCACATTGTTTTGGTGATCCAAAGAATTCATTTGATTGGCCCTCACATAGATAGGGTGTCCACCAAAACAATGTGGGCCCATTGTATTTTAAACCGGCGGTGTAGCTTTACTTTCCTCTCTCTCTCTCTCTCTCTCTCTCTCTCTCTCTATATATATATATATATATATATATATATATATATATATATATATATATATATATATATATATATATATATGAGGAAAATGATTGTGAGCTTGAAGCTCATATAGCTTATATGAGCTTGAGGGCCCAAACACATGGGTCCCACATTTTTTGTGGTGATCCAAACCATTCATTTGCAAGGCCCCATCATAGATAGGGTGTGTACCAAAAATCAGCTCCATTGGATCATCCTAACCCCTCCAAAAGCGGAGGGCAAAAATGGGCAGATTTGTGGCAAACGGTGTGTGTCCATTTTGCCCTCCACTTTTGGATGGGTTAGGATGATCCTATGGAGCTGATTTTTTGTACACACCCTATCCATGTAAGGGCCTTTCAAATGAATGCTTTGGATCATCCTAACAATGTGGGCCCACATGTGTTTGGGCCCTCAAGCTCATATAAGTTATATGAGCTTGAAGCTCACAATCATTTTCCTCTATATATATATATATATATATATATAGCAGAAGAGAAAAGGTTTGAATTTTTTGAATTATTTGAAAAAGTTGTGGAATTAACACGTTGATGGTAATTTTGAATCATTCTTTCCTGTCGTTTTCATTTTTATAGGTATTTGCTAGCCACTACGTCTCGCCCATCCTTTGCAATTGTATGTGTTCAGAGATTTGTCTTATTCGACGTGGTGAAAACTGCACAGACATACTATTTCTTGAAAGGTGGCTAGCAATAATAAGTACAGAAAGAAGCAACCAATAATAATCATTAGGTACTAAAGTTTTGGAGGAAAATTACGGACAAAGTACTTGAAAGTCGCAAAACTACGGAAAAAAGTACCGAAACGGGTACCTGTATATGACAATTACGGAAAAAACTACAAATAAGAAGTATAGAAATATGACAATTACGAAAAAACCAAGGTTGCCAGAGCGGGAATCGAAAGCGGGAATCGAAGGCTCCCGGGGAAGAATCCTGCTCAAGGTTGCCAGAGCGGGAATCGAAAGCGGGAATCGAAGGATCCCAGGGAAGAATCCTGCTTCCTTGGAAAAAACTACTTTTCCTAAATAATTTTTTGAGGATATTACGAATTCTCGACACCTTTAAAAATATTTACAAATTCCGGGCACCTTAAGAGGAACCTCTATAGATTGGAGGGCTAGGATCACCTATGGAAATGATTTCACAGGCACAACCTATTGATGTTGTGTTCCATCACATGGACGGTTTGGATCAACCTATGATGTGTTCTGTACAGTTCTTTGTTGACCTGGGCATTGCACGGGGTGTTTTTTACTAGTATATATATATATATATATATATATATATATATATATATATATATATATATATATATATATATATATGTGTGTGTGTGTGTGTGTGAGAAAACGGTTTCTACACACTAGCTTAAAATACAATGGAGGCCCACATTGTTTGGGTGATCCAAACCATTCATTTGATTGGCCCTCACATAGATAGGGTGTCCACAAAAAATCAGCAGATCATCCTAACCCTTCGAACCATGGAGGCAGAAAATGGACAGATTTGTGAGGGTTTATACACGTCCATTTTACCTCCACAAATCGTAGGGTTGGGATGATCCTATGGAGCTGATTTTTTGTGGACACCCTATCTATGTGAGGGCCAATCAAATGAATGGTTTGGATCACCCAAACAATATGCCCTCCACTGTATTTTAAGCTAGTATATAGAAAACGGTTTCTACACACAAGTGTAGATAAGTTATGAGAAAATAAATAAAGTATGCAGTTGCACAGATAAGCTATCTGTGCATGGGATCCAAAGCATAGGGGGGGCCACATTTTTTGGGGTGTCTGTCCATTCCCCCCTCCAACTTTGATTGGGTTAGGATGATCCTATAGGGCTGATTTTTGGTACACACCCTATCCATGGTAGGGCCTTCCAAATGAATGCTTTGGATCCCCCAAAAAAATGAACCAATAGGGCTGATTTTTATACCCATGCACAGATAGCTTATCTGTGCAGCTGCACATACTTTATTCTCTCTGTGTGTGTGTGTTTTCCAGTTCTATTTAGTATATGACAGATCCCGATTTTATAAATCAATTTAAATGTTATGTAGATTTTGCATGAACATTATTTGTAGGGACATGATTTCAACGCTCCAATGTTTTGATAAACATGCACTCACTTGTTTGTCGTGTAGTATTTAAAGGGTTTTAAAAGCTTTTTGAGGACCGTAATATCCTCTGACATCCCTTTAAATACTACAGGACAAACAAGTGGAGCGTATGTTTAGCAAAACACTGGAGCGCAGATATCATTTCCCTATTTATATTCACTATTTTCTGTCCTTTCTAAAGGCAACTGAATGTAATTAATGTAGGATATTGGTGGACTATGATAGTTTACTGTGGACTGATATTTCGAACTATGACCGCACTATATTGATATGTTGGCATTTTATAGACTTGCCATAGTTGCCTGTTTAACTATTGATTTAAACACTAAATGAAACTTGGAACTGGGTTTTGTAGGCACTCCAGTATTTTCGGATTTGTGCTTGGCAATGAATTCGAGCCACTTCTTTTCAATCACAGGCTATTTGAAAAGCAGAACTTTTATCAAATAAATGATGCATTCATCAAGCGATATTTGGCATATCAAAGGGGAAAAAATTACCCTGAACCTGGGGGCTAGCTACTGTCTTGTATATCTAGAACTGAATTCTTAAGGACATGAGGTATGCGAATGTTTATTTGATCTTTTCTGAAAGATTTTAGGTGATGGTTTTCTTGCTTTCTGCACCTGATCCAGTTCTAAATTCAAAATTGAGATGCATTCAAATCCCTTATTATTATTCTTTGTTTTTGTTCCTATTACTTTGGATATTAACGTGTTGTTCGCATGTGCTATGGGGGGTGATTTTCTTCTCAATTTTTTTTTCACGAGACATTTGGATATACTGGGCCTTGATATGTTGGGGCACAAAGTGCATATAGCTGTCGCAGCTCCCATGTAGGGCTGGCAACGGGGGGCGGTTCGGGGCCGGATGTTGGGGTCCCCTACTCCTTCCCCTCTGCGGGGAATTTTTCCCCTCCCCTTCCCCTCCCCATTACGGGGATGGTGGGGAATCCCCCTCCCCTCCCCACGGGGAATATATAATCCCCATCCCATCCCCTTCCCCGCCCTACATCCTTCGGGGACAATCACTTTACTTTGTTAAATGTTAGGTTTAAAACTAAAGATTTGCTAGGGACAATCACTTCAGGCATGTTGCGGCTTGGCTGTTGCATGTGAGAGTAGCCACACAACCCACATAGGCTAAGATTTTGTCTTATTCATTTTATTAACCTGGGGGCAAAGGTGGTTGCTCTCAGATTCATTTAATTGATCACTAGTCCCTAGCAGATCCCTAATTCCCAATCCCACTTGCCAAAAAGTACTGTACGTGCCACACCATAGGAAGATCCAAACCGTCCATTTGATGGGCACACCATACTACCATAGGCATAGGATGATCCAAACCTTCCACTTGATGGGCACATTGTAGGATGATCCAAACTATCCATTTGATGGGCCACAACGTAAATAGGTTGTGGCCCAAAAATCATTTCCATAGGATAATCCCAACCCTCTGATCTATAGAGGAATTGCATATTATGGTACCTTCTATAGATCGGAGGGTTACAATCATCCTATGGAAATGATTTTTGGGCCGCAATCTATTTACGTTGTGGCCCATCAAAGGGACGGTTTGGACGATCTAGGTGTGGCCTGTAAAGTACTTTTAAATTGTAGCCTATCAAATGAACGGTTTGGACCATCCTATGGCGTAGCCCATACATTACTTTTTGAAAAATAATGGACTATACGAGCGCACTCCATATAAAATCTCATCACTCATCAGAGAGATGTTGCCTTTATTTGGGGGAGGGAGATTTTCAAAGAATTTAATGTTGCCTTACAGTGATGGTTTGAGGGAGAGATTTTAGGGATTTCTAAGGGTAATATACTAATATAATGAGGGACAATGCCCAATGGATTATGGGTAAAAGAAAACATAAAAAGCTATGTCAGGGACAAAATTGTACTAATGGAAATTATGAAAATTTTGGAAGAATCTTGTAGATATGTTTTGATCCAAGGGATTTCTAGTAGTTTTTCCAAAAAAAAAAAAACACTTTAAAATACAAGAAAAAAATGGCATTAATGCGGGGCGGGGCCAACTCCATCCCCTTCTCCTCTCCTTCCCCGCACTGGGGAATTTTTTAAATCCCCTTCCCCTTCCCCACTCAAATCGGGGAATCCCCTCCCCAAGCGGGGCGGGGAGGGGGCGGATCCCCGCCTTTCCGGGTGAGATTGCCAGCCCTACTCCCAATCTCCCATGTTGAAAAATTGATTTTGGTTTTAGACAATGGCCCACTATTGGTGATGTTCACTTTTTTATGGATAAAGCCTTAAATTTCCTTGACCCTGGATCTTTGGTATCTGTTTGGCATGGCACCAGACCTAATTGAACGACTTGGTGGTGGATTAACCAATCAATGCTGTTGATCACATTATATATGGTCAAATCTATCCCGATTCCGATGTTTCCAGCAAGAGACCGACAGGTCTGATCAGCGAGTCCATCAGGTCAGTCTTCAGTTAGGAGTCAATCCAAGCTCCTTAAAGTTAATCTCAGAAGTTGGCCTTTGGCGGGGCAAATTTTGAAGTCACTCCTCATCCTTGAAGATGCCATTCTGGTTCAGGAAAACCTAAAGAGAGATTCCAATTGGCATTAAGGTGCCCTCTTTGTTTGTCGCAAATGGAGTCGGTCTAATATAATGCTGGACTGCTACCATGCTAAGGAGGCATGGTCATGTATGTTGGGAGAGGTTAGGATAGTGTAGGTTTCCTATGAGGAACTTGTCATGATGCTCTCAGCTAGCCGTTCGCTCCTTTAAAATCTTGCAACTTCGCTGTCTTTGGAATTTGGTCTTGCCTTGTACCTTCTTGGGCTTGTGGAAGGAAAGGAGCCAGTACATTTTACTTGGACTTACTATACATGATTGGGCTGAATATATCACTACCCATGACAACAGATATCTGGAAAAATAGCTCTACGCTGTGTACTCTGTCAGTTTCATCCATGTGTACCCATATATGGGCTTACATTAAGCAAACCATATTATGCAAATATAGCTCTATACGTCTCTAGTCTGATTCTATACACTTGCATGCATACCTATTAATATGTCTTAGTCGGGATAGCTGCCAGTAGGTTATTTATGACTACTCTTTTACGTTAAATGGTTGTTACAACTTACAACTTACACCCTAAAAAATCCTTTGCTTGGCATGCAAAATAGGCCCTACCGTACTGCCTAAATGGTAGATAAGTAGATCAGTGGCCCCAACATCATACACCTGATGAGTTCCAGAAGATGGTCCTCATGGCATAACTCAATCTATATCCATCTTGCTTGTGGGTCCATGTATCCTACAAGTTTGCATAGTGATCATTAGTTTGACTCTGGCTAATCTTAGATGTTGGATCATGTCCTGATTTTGGATGTAAACCCGCCTGTGGTGAGTGGTGTCTGCCCATGGAAATGATGGTATGGTGACAGATCAAACTATTGAGATTCAAATTATTGCAGGAAATACACAAATATTGTGTAAATCATGTATATTCACAATATATGATTATTCATTTTGATAATTGAACATGTGATAGTAGCCATTAGATCGTGGTCGGCAAATGGCATTCTTGATCCGAGAGACTTGGATCATCCATCTGGCGGTCACACTCCCATCTTGGAGAGGCCCACCATATCAATGGCCTCGATCACTTCCCAAATATCCATCATGTGTGCTATGAGCCCACAGGCGAAAAATGGTAAAAAAATATGTGATTTTCAGTAGCAGTTCTCATCAATGTTTAAAAAACCTCATTATTTCTATTGAATGTATCTCTAAATCTACCACATAAAAAAGAAAAGCAGAGAATTTTCTCTTTCTTATCAATTCCCTCTTTTTTACCATTGGATCAAGATCGGACGGTGACGAGGTCTACTCGGTTTGACCTTCTAAGAAATTGTGTCTAAATCGGAACGGTGATAGAATCCTCACATGCTTTTTTTTCCGCTATTAGTGTTTCCATTTTTGATAATTTTGTTTAACGATACAAAATAATGACATATTAATTTAGGTAGTGCAAAAAAGGAAACTAAATTTTGTAGCGAAGAAAAATAAAAAGGAAAAAAGAGGTCGAGAGCAAAGAGGAGAGAGAAAGGGGAGAAACAAGAGAGAGCGAGTATTTGCAGCGATCGAGGGTGCAATCCAATTCCGAGACCGACGAGCGAGACAGAAATTGAGATAAATACATAGAAAACCAGAGAGAGAAGAGAGAGGAAGATAAAAAAAGAAGCGAAGAATCCAAGTTACAGAGAGAGAGAGAGAAAAGATGCGATTCTAATCTCATCTCTTTCTTTCTTACTCTTTTTAAGCTCGGAAAAGGTCAGATTAATCTCTCTTCTTTGATTTCTCTTAAAAAGATCAGTTTTTTTTTTTTTGTTTGTGCAATTTTTTTCCCCTTCTTTTTATCTCTCTTCGATTTCGCAAAACGTGTGTTTGAGAACTCACCTGGAACTCAATCTCGACGCGATCCGTTTTCTTTAACTAGGTTTTGCGATCTAAACTCTCGAAATTCGTAATAAATTAAGGTTTTTTGGAGTTCGGGGTTTTATGCCGAGAAGAAATCTGAAGCGAGGTGGATTTTTAGTTTAGAGTAAGGTTTTTGAGGGATTGAAGTAGGTTTGGTCAGTGAGATCATTGTTCTAGGTTTTTCTCTTTCTAGGTGTTTGGTTTTGAATAAGATGAGATTTTTATCAGCATTGTTCCTACAAAGCGTTGAGAATTGGGATCAGAGTTTCGGTCTTTCGAAGGATCGTAATTGGAAACGGTGCAAACCCTAATTTCTTGATAAAATTAGGGTTTTTGAGGTTTAGATTGGGAGGACGACGAGTACAGATCTGTGCATTGTATGGAATCTATGCACTGAGAAATGCCGCCATCGGAACAGCACACGCGGATCAATCTCGCTGATTTGAAGGGTCAGATAGTGAAAAAGGTTGGACCGGAGAGAGCACGGCGTTATCTTTATCATTTGAATAGATTTTTGAGTCAGAAGCTAAGCAAGGTTGAGTTTGATAAGCTATGTTATTTGACACTTGGGAGGGAGAATCTCCCTCTGCACAACCAGTTGATTCGTTCGATTTTGAAGAATGTTCTTCAAGGGAAGGTCCCACCACCAATCCCTGAAAAGGAACCGTTGAAGTCTGTAAGAGTGACTAGAAAGAGATCTCCTGCAAAACAAGATGGGTATCACCAAAACGGGCCGTCAATGGCCCCAACACCGGCTCCAGCTCCCACACAATTAGTTTGGTCGAATGGGGATGTTTTACCAATGTCACCTCGCAAGGGCAGGTCTGGAATTCGTGACCGGAGGCTCAGGGATCGGCCGAGCCCTCTCGGACCGAATGGAAAGACGGATCTCACTTCCCATCAATCGATTGCCACTGATGAAGCCATTGGAAAGGGAATTATGGAAAATGGGGACTTTAATTCGTGTGATTTGCAGAGGCCGTTGCAGCATCATCAAGGACATGCAGAACAACCTGAGAATGAGCGGGATGTTCCCCTTACACCACCAACAAAAAGACCACGAATAAAGAGATCGCCACACGATCTGGTTTCTGTACATAGCAAGAGTCCAGTAGAAGTAGTCATTGTCGAAGATGGGGAAGAGGTGGGGCAGGATAATAATGCTAACTCTGCTAGAACTAGAAGTCCTCTCAAGGCTCCTCTTGGGATTCCATTTTGCCCCGCCAGTGTGGGTGGGGCTCGCAGAGCTTTGCCTATAACAAGTAGCAGTAATTTTACTTGTTCTGTTGATAGCAGCGAATTGTCTGATACAGTGACTTTAAAGAAACGGATGGAGCAAATAGCAGGAGCAAACGGAATTGATGGGGTGTCAATTGACTGTTCTAATTTGTTGAATAATGGGTTGGATGCTTATTTAAAGCGATTAATCAGGTCATGTATTGAGCTAGGGGGAGCAAGGTCTGGGCACGAACCAATAAAGCACCCGGTCTATAAGCCACCGCCGCAAGGGAAGCTTGTTAACGGCATATGGCCAGGTCATCACATGCACATACAAAGTAGCCATGGGGCTATGGAAGTCATACAAGAAACAAAAAACTGTTCTCCAATATCTCTGCTAGATTTTAAGGTGGCAATGGAGCTAAATCCACAGCAGCTTGGGGAAGACTGGCCGTTGCTTCTCGAGAAAATCAGTCTTCATTCATGTGAAGAATAGAATATCTGAAATCATAATTTGGTTTCTCCTAAGCTGTGGCTGGCCGAATGTGGGTCCCAACTGGCCCAAGGTGCATGATTATTGATTGATACTGTTGACGGGGCAACTTGGTCTGTTTTGGGATAAGCAGAATTACATCTCCCAGTTTAAGCTCTACCTTTGCAAGTTGAATTGGGGATTGAAGAAAAATATCTCTGTATGATCATGCCATCGGGCCCATGCTCGACCAATAACACATTTTAACAGCAACCAATTGAGAGGGAATTTCAAAACATTTTTCCCTCTTGGTAGCACTGTTTTATGTTTAGCATTCATGAGGGTAGTCTTCCACCATCACCACAGATGTCAAGCTTTTCTGTAATTTAAAGCAAATGCGGAGTAAATCTAAGACAATTTTGCAGGAAAATTTTCTTGTAGCTTGGTAAAGGTACGGTTGTGTTCTGTATGGATAGTCATGTTGCGATGTATGTATTATCAAATCTGAGAATTGCTTGGGTGGTTTCAATAGTAGTAGTCTCTTCTCATTACATTGATTCTTTTGGATTTTGTTTTTGTGTAAAATACCCTATCAATTGATACCTCAGAAGTCAAATGTCTGAAAGTAATTTTTTATGTTTATTTGCTCACGTGGAAAATTTTCCAGTTGTTTTATGGTATTAAAATACACTTTGCCACTCTGCCATCTGCTTGTCCACTGTAATATTGTGTTAGCAGAAGATTTTCTTGATTGTGGAAAATTACTATTATTACTAAAGCATGTACTTATAAAACTGAAACATGTAATCTCTCGATGATTCCATCCTAGAATTTATGAGAGATATGTTTTCACAATCACTGATAATGGGATAGTCAGAGCAGTTAGAGAAGTTACTAAGAGTTCATTAACCATATCTGTTCTTGTGGAGTCCACAATCAAGTTTGTTTCTATTTTCCACCTAATATGGGCTTGGCAAAAAGGAGGCTTTGGACAAGATATCCATCATTTCCGTTTATCGTTTTTTTATAGGATCATAGGAAAAATAACATTAAGGAAGCCTAAGTGTTATTGCTTACTAGCCAGGTTGAGTCTCAAATCCAGGTGTGCTATATCCGGTACAGCTGTGATAATGATATAAGTTTGTCACACGAGGTAATTGCCATGGAAATCTCAGTAGGGTTTGGTATTATGTTTGCATACATCATGGAGAAGTTCATAACATAAGGTTTGGTATTATGTTTGCAATTTTGCATATATCATGGGGAAGCGCATAACCTTTAAGTAGCAGTTATTTTCTCGTTTCTCTTGATGGTAGCAGCTTATGTTGTTGGCGCCATAAGTTGAAACTTGAAACCAAGCCTGATGTCTGCATCAAGGTGAGGCTGTGAGGGACATCGGATGGTGAGAGTTTAAGACATTTCGTGGTAAAAATGTGCATAGAGGTTTCTTATGATCAGCGTTATGCAAAAATTGTCATATATTAATTATTTAACCGTTTGCTTAATTTATTTGGGAAAGCTGTGCACTTGGTACTACAATAAAGAGCGGCATTTTTACCTCTAAAATAAATTTGTTCACAAATCTGTATGTATGAAACGATGGGTTGTAGGACCCACTCAGATGTGAGAAATATTTCTTGGTTGGGTGGAATCAAGCATCCTCCTGAAAAAACCAGTAGTTTTGAACCATTGCATTATTGATTCCATGTAAATCATATGCATCCATGTAAGCTATATGGATGGATGAGAAATTGATAACTTTGTAATTATATGCATCCATGTAAATGAAGATCATCCGCATCAGTCAACCTATTGATCAGAACATTCCTCAATTGATCCTAAGAACCAAACCAGTATACCCCCCTTGAGAAGCCAACTACATGGAAGACGCCTCACCTATTTATTTATTTTTAATGTTACACCTCACTGATTGGGAGCCCATTTATCATCTTTTATTTGAAATGCACTACTTCTGAACCATTTCACTATTGATTCCATGTAAATCATATCCATCCATGTAATTATATGCCTCCATGTAAATGAAGATCACCAGTGTAAGTCAACCTAATAATGAGAATCTTCCTCAATAGATCCCAAGAACTAAACCAATCTACCCCACGAGAAGCCAACCACATGGAAGATACCTCACCGATTAGGAACCCATACATCGTCTTTTCTTTGAATTTTTTATTTGAAATGCAGCCAAAACTATTAAACAAGTATTAGTAGCCAAAGCAACACACCTAGTATACTAAAGAAAGACCTGAGACGAAGTTTATTAAGCATACCTGAGCTCATCTTCACTCACAACTGAAGAAGAAGAAAAAAAAGCCCTTCTTCCCTTCTTACAATCACCTCCCCAAAACATTTGATTGCTACCTGATGCAGATTGTAGGACCAATAAGAGGCATATTTGCCCATTAGGATTTTAGAGATTTATTTTCTATGTTATTTAGTTTCTAGGGTTTTTATTTTCATGTTTTAGTTTTAGGGCTTTTATTTTCCATGGAATTTTATTTCCATTGCCTATATGTAGGCCTCATGTATGGAACTTTAATAAGTTTTTGATGATTAATTGATTGATTGAGAACTTCTTCCCTAGATTTCTTCTTCTTTCTTCTCTTTCTCCTCTATTCTTTCTCTTCTCTTCTCTTATTCTTCTTCTCTCCTCTTCTTCTTCTATTTCTCTTCCCTGACCTACATCACTATCTGACACCGTGCAAACATACGTGGCTCCGTACAAGGGAGAATAAGCATCTGGAGAGTTAGGTAAGCTCATTGTTGCATTAATTTTTGCTATCCTTCATTTTAATAATTCCTTTTTACCCTTCCAAGGTCATTGTTATTTTCCATTTTGCAGGTAAGCTCATTCTTTCTTTTCTTTTTTTAATGGAAGGTAAGCTCATTGTTATTGTAGGTTTTTCTCCTTAAATGTTACTAATTCCTGTTTTTTTTCTTTTACATTTTTGGCTGTTGTTGTTTTCTAGGGTTGTTGGCCTCTTCCCTGTCAGTAGCTATTGTGCTTTTAGTGGTGGTTTCTTCTAAAGTTCTAATGAATTTGAAAGAAAAGGGAAGGGATTCTGGAATATTGTGGGGTTTTATTCTCTAATTTGGTTCTTCTTAGTTTTCTTACATCACCATGTTTAGTGTCTCCAACATATGATCTTCCAATGATGCTATTCTTTCTTCTTTCAGGGTTTACAATATTCTTTTTTTCAGTTGTTGCAGTAGGTGGCTGTAGAATTTTTTTCTTCTTCTCTGGTTATGTACAGGTTGCCTTGATGCATTTCATTTCATGTCTTTGTCTGCTAATTGGTTATGATTTAGGAAGACTAAGATACAACAAGGGACTAGGGATGAAGAAAATAGGGGGAAGAGAATGGCAGGTGCAAATGTTCTCTTCATATGTTCTTTTTACTTCTTTTTGCAGATCTCTCTCTCTCTCTCTCTCTCTCTCTCTCTCTCTCTCTCTCTCTCTCTCTCACACACACACACACACACACACACACACACCAATTTGCGTACTTACATGTCCTTTGCTACATTTTTCCTCACCGCATTAATATTTTCTTTTTACCATGATACAACCTTATTATGTGTAATCGATGTTCTTAAAGGTGGAGGGACAGGCCTCTTCTGAGGTGGCATGTATGCCTCACGAAGTTTATGTTAAAAAAATATCAAATATAATAATATAAATTCTAGAAAGAAAATGTGCATTTTCCACATTTCCAAATATAAATCATCATTCAACTAAGAACAAAAGATATATATGTCAAACATCTAAAAGGATATTACAATCTAGATTATTTCATTCCATGATGTGTTCTACCTTCTCAAAAAAAAAAGAAAAAAAAGAACCCCATGATGTGTTCGGACCAAGTGATGCTTGTGACAATTCACACCTCCAAAGCAAGGTTGACTAAAAGTTTAAAGTGAAATACTCTCTTGGGTTGATGCATATTTGCATGCAAAATCCTTCCTTTTCCACCATAGCTAACAAAACTACTCGAATACACTTCAATGCAACAAAAAAAAGAAAAAAGAAATGAAAATTGAACTTTAAAGTGATGAAGGTCGAAAGCTAAAAGCACGAGAAAGCTAAAGGTCGAAAGCTAAAAGCATGGGAAAAGCGTTTTTCTTCTATGTTACCTAGAGACACTCCAATATTTTGGCTAATAGAAGTGTTGCTACTTTTGGACACTTGGACATCTCTGGACATGAAGAGAACTCCCGGACACTTACAAATGGATTGTTAGGATGACATCATCAAATGTGTTTGGCACACCATTTAAAGGTATCCCATCTTGGTCGCTTTTTTTGTTATAGGTAAGCTGGGATTGAATCTCCGGCCTCAGGGTTGAAGAAAAATCTTATCTTGGATGCTTAAAAATCAAAGAGTCCAAGTCTTCAACACCTTTACTTAGATGTCTAACACACAAAATTAATAATAGTCATATATATTCCTTTTAAACTTGATAATATAAACTGCATATTTGATGATTACCAATCGCTTATGGGTTAATACTTGGATTGGTTGTTACTATCTGGTCAAAGCTTAGTGCTAACTGCTAACACTAATAGCATTCATTGGTTGTTTGAATTGTTGCTCGTTGGCCATTATCAAAACATGCGATTTGCATTCAAGACCATTATCGAAACTAAAATGTTCATTGGACAATGATTCATTGAATGTCTGTATGTAGGCTGCAATAGTGCAATCTCTTTCCTTGATGGGTATACATGTTATGAATTATGATGTTCTCGAATATTGAGCCATGAATTTTCATTGATTACCATCGTTGGGTGTTGACTGTAGAGCAATGACTAGTTTAGTAATTTAGTTGCTTATGACTATTTGTTAGTAGTTCCTACTACTAATTATTTTGTGTTGATTTTCATTTTAGAAATTACTCAAATTAGAAGATTATATTATTAAATATTTTTTGAATGGTAGATAATTCATAAATCATCATCACTATATCACAACTAAATAATTCGTGTCTTTTTTTCTATTCTATTTTTAATTTTTTTTTGTATTTTTCATACTTTTTATTATTTGCACAGACTGTGTTGGATTTTTTGTGGTTTCTGTGTTGGATACTTTGGACGCCCGGACACTCTGAACCCGTGCCAAATGTACAAGTAACACATTCAACTAATGGTTGCAATTGCTGCTCATTCTCCACAAACTCCACATCGAAAATGTAGATCTTAACGAGAAAGCACTAGAAAGTGACATATTTCAATTTCGTTGAACACTTGTGAAGTAATCACAAAAGTAGTGTTTCTCAAAAAACCAGCCTCCAAACCACTAATCTTCTGTTCTTCTTATATAAGGTTGTTTTGATTCTTAAAATAGCCTTTATATAACCACGCTAACTTTATGTTTTAACGCAGTTGTTTTTTTGGATGATAAAGAATAGTATTAAGAAAAAGATGGGGAAACCCCATGACCATGACGGGGGGAAGAAAGTCGAAACCTCCAAGCTTACCCTGGCTACTCCGTCTCTGGCAAGCCCCTATTAGCTGATCTCCTAACATGCTGAAAGGAAATTGATGTCCTGCTATTCGTTCCATTATTTCACCCATCCAATGAGCCAACCACCAAGGGGCGAAACATTGCCCTTCAACCATTGGATTACATTAATGGAATCTCCTTCGACTAAACCTGGGCAAGAAGAGGAGGCTCCAATATCCTTAGACCTTGGAGAGCTGTTCTGAGCTCCGCTTCATTGTATTTTTAACACCCTTGTGTGACATACACCTCTAAAAGTGCTTTGAGGTGTGTGCCTCAATATGCCTCAATATGCTACAATCAAGGTTTTAAATTTCAGACCTTTCGGTCACCACCGCAACAGAAACGTTTCGGTTTTGGTTGGAAATTTCAGTAGAAATCTTGTAAAACCACTGAAACATATGAAAACATATGCAAATGATAGAATTTTACGACGGACTTCATGAAATACTAGTCAATCACAAATACACACTTAGAAATGATCACATAAGCAAGATAAACATCCATAATGGTTTAATAACATCAAACACTTGTTGACATGTGCTGTCACGCATGTCTCATAATTCAGTACATACCACATTTCATATGAAATCTATGTAACATACACCACATTGCACATGAAATCTATGTAACATACACCACATTTCACATGCAATTCATATAGCTTATCTGAGCAGCTGCTCACAAACCTTTTCCTCTTCATATAAGTAAAACATAGTGATATGGTACACTACTAATGCTTACGATTTTGGTTTCTATATGTGTTTCGATTTCGGTATCATTTGGATGGGGATGGAAAAGGAAACATTTCAGTCGTTTCGTGTTGGTTTCTGTGGAAATTTAATACCAAAGCCACAATACTTAAGATGTATGCCTCATATATGATTTGGCCGACACTTTGAATTTATTGCTGACACACGTGTCGTGTCGTGTCCGACACGACACCGGTGTGCACCCGTGTCGACACTCCTTTAGACACTTTTATGTGTACTGCTAGAAGTGTCAGTAACTTTATGTGTATGTACCTGTATGATTGTGCCACTATTTCTAGATTTTTAGGAGTTTCCATGTCAGATACCTCGTATCCGTGACGAAACTCAGCACACGAATCGGTGTACACAAATCATGATTACATTTACTTTCTATTTTAGCCATGTCCCCGTTTCTAAATTTTAGGAGTTTGCTGTGTCCGACACTCTGTGTCCATGTCGACATGCGACACTCGTGTCCGTGTTCACAAATCATAGTAGGACTATACGCCTTTAGCGATACACCTTGAGGTGTTGAGGCTACGCCTCGTACGGCTTTTAAAAACCATGTGCATAATGCTGATGAAAATATTTTGGGCCAAAAGTCCCTATTGGCTATTATTCATAGTTCAAGACCTCTTATATGGCACATGCTTGTTTTCCAAAAGGAAAAAGGAGAAATTATAGTGAATTGTGTACCCTAGGCCTTCAAATTGAACATGTGTTACACATGCACATTATTTAGGTGTTTCATGTGGTCTCTATTGTGGATAGGTTGTGTAAAAAATTCCACTGATCAATGATCCTAGTCATCTTATCATTGGCTTGCAAAGCGGACAGTTAAGAACATAACCAAGCAGCAACTCATTCAACGAGCAAGTCCCCTAAACGAGTAGCTAGGATTGTCTGATTGGTGTGGCTTTGGGCCAACTACGGTGGGGGCTACTGGATGAATGGTTTGGATCGCTATACACATGCCCCATCTCTACTATTTTGATGTCCCTCGACACCATATGTGCCCTATTACGACTCCAAAACCTTGCCCTATTCTAATTTTTTTTACTGTGTCATGTAACTAGGGAAAGAACTCCTCAGAAGAATCTCGCGAAGATGTAGAAATAATCTGCAGAGATTGTAGGAAGAGTATTGGGAAGGATGCTGCCTGCTTTGAGGACCTCATGTATGCAAAATACTTGGAGCCAAATTCTTTGTCAGCCATTAAAGCATTGGATGAGTGCTGCCAAAGATCAGTTACAAAGATTTTTCTAGTCGTGGATGCGGGACAGCCAAGTGCAGGTGATGGACAGACCAAAGTCTCGGGAATAGAGGAAAATGGAAACAAGGGTTTGTCTATTTATGTGATCCTAGGGTCAATCAGGAATTTTACCCAACACCTGAAGGGCACTAGATGAACTTACCTAAGGCATTTAATTAAGAGGGACTCAAACTGGACTTTTATCGAACAGGTGGGGACTGCAAATGAATGAACTCTATACGGGACTTAAGGACTGAGCTTTGATACCAAAATGATGTGAATCCATGACATCCAAAAGGAAGAGAAAGGAAATAGGGAATCGAGATCAAGAAAAGGGAATCAAGACCAAGAAAAGAGTTCAAGATCGAGAAAAGAGATCAAGATCAACAAAAGCGATCAAGATCAAGAAAAGAGATCAAGATCATGAAGAGGAGAAAGATAGAGATAGAAATGAGAGCGGTTTATAAATCCAACCGGGAAGGTTGAGAAAAGTGATGGGTGAAAAGAGAAGGAGAAGAAAAAGAAACCGAGAGATGATGTTAGGGATAGAAAACCGCCCTAATATGAAGCATCACACTTCAAAATGCATTACGTCCACGCAAGAGAGAGAGAGAGAGAGAGAGAGAGAGAGAGAGTTCAATTCTTTTTTCATTCCATTCCATAGCGTTCAAGAAAAGTACCATGAGGTTTTATATGTAAGAAAAAAAAGAGAACTAGAGAGTTCTAAAACCCTCAATAAAAATGTAATACTTTGGACTAAAATACCCTCTAATGACTTAATGACTTACAATTTTCGTAATATATATGTGGGCTCTATTTAAAATACTCATAACTCAAAGAACATAAGTGATTTTGATGTGAAAAAACCGTGAAACCCTCCTATAACTTAAGAAACATAAAAAATACCTAAAAGACGCTTGAAAATTAGAAATGAGCCCTAGGATGGTCCACATCGCCAATGAATGGCTTCAACGCAAACAGAGAAATCGTACCTCTAGAATACCCCCTCCTAGCAGAAGCAAGATATTGAGAGGAGATTGGGTGATCCATAGTTTCAAAACTCCCTCGTGTCATCATGGACTCCCCTGAGTAAACTCCTTTTTGCATTGGCAGTGTTCCGCATTTTCCATACAAAGTCAATAAAAACTCCTTCGATTCTCTCGAGTTATGAATGTTGTTTGTTGTATTCGAAGCTCCATTGAAGAGAAAGAGAGAGAGAAAGAAGAATAGAAGAAGTGGAGAAAAAAAAGGAAGAGAGAGCTCATAAGTTGCAATATATATATATATATATATATATATATATATATATGTGTGTGTGTGTGTGTGTGTGTGTGTGTGTGTGTGCGCGCGCGCGCGTCACTAATGTTACATGTGAAATGTCAAGAATACCCCTAATCGGGTATGTGAATTACACCATTTCGTCTAACAACCACGTCAACCGAGTACTCAGCCGCGTCATGCTAAGTTGACTAGGATTTTCTTTGGTCGCGTTTTGACCCGCATCCACATTTTTAAACAATGGTGTGACCAATGTTGGTATCATAACTTTAGACCCCGAACCAAGTGTAGATGGTGCATGAATAAACCATTGAAGAAAAGGAGGGTGACGTTGGATGAACAAAATCCTGGCCGCAAGAGGGTTCAATGGAAATAGCGGAAGAAGGTGACTACCATGCCGTGATTTTTCAGGGACAGAGGTAGAAAAAAGGAAAAGGATTCGCAAGGTGAAGTTTCTAGACTAGGAAGTAGATGACCTCCACGAGTGGGCGATGTGGTTTTAGGATAGTCCAAATTTCTCTAAACCATGGAAGTTGAACCAAGAAGTATTGTTTCACTCCCATTCCGAAACACATGGGGCGGCAATATCTAAGGCCGGAAGTCAACTGTGCAACGAGAAACTCTACGAATCGAGCCATGGAACAACGCATTCAGAACTGGAGAAAGATCAATTTGGGTTCGCTTCTACAACGTCACCCTATGCCTGGGCAACCGCAACGGTTCAAGCGTTGGGAAGTCTGTTGGCTCTGTTTTGAAGGTGGAAATGCGTCCCGAGGGTGATCTGAGCATGGAGTATACCAGAGCCATGATCTTCCTAGGGGACGGGAATTTCTTAGAACTACCGTCCGCTTGAAGGTGGGGGGGGGGGGGGGGGGGGGGGGGGGGGGAGGGTGGGCGGCGGGAAGATGGTTCTCCATTGGCATAGCTGAAGAGTGGGGAAAGAGGGTCTCTAGCTGCAGAAGAGCTCAGGCCTGACCAATGGTGACCCCCTTTTGAGCAGAAGGGAGCCGAAATATCTAAAAAGATGGTCGGCCACTCGAAGGAGAAGTCGACCCATGGCAGAAATGAACAACGACCACACTCGTTGAAGAAGAAGATGTCTCAGCCGTTGGATGATGCTGATCATCTGCTTGATTGATCAGAGGGCTTGGATTGCTTGAAGGAAAAGAACATAAAAGGCAAGATGTTAGCATCAGATGAAATCTTAACGGCTCCTTAGATATAGATGCTCTAGATCATATCGTGGCGGTTCATTCAAAATTGAAATGGGCGCTCACAGTTTCGCAAAAAGAAGGAAAAAGGTAAGTAATGGCTCATGGCATTAAAAGCAAAAGGAGGTTACGGGTGTTAACCAAAAAGGAAGGGCATGTGGAGATCTCGACTGAAAAGGTACAAACTGGAAAAGATGACCCAGCTGTAAAACCGCTGGAAGGTTCTGAACTTAATGCAGTTTCCAAGAACGGGGAAAGACACCTCTCTAAAGGGGGTTAGTCGGACTTGACTTCAGGGAACTCTATTGGACATTTGGACTTGACGAGTACCCCCTCAGTCACATGGGATTTTAATCTTGCATTTTGAGTCGAATGAACGAGATTTAGGAAAAGACTCACAAAAGCTTAAACACACAAATCCCGCCTTAATCGATAGAACTTGAAAGGTTCTAGGGCACGGTCAACTTCTGCAAACGATTGTGTTCCTCAACCCAGCCCAGCATTGTTTTGTTCCTCTTCATCTCTAGAGAAGAAGTCTCTCTCTCTCTCTCTCTCTCTCTCTCTCTCTCTCTCTCTCTCTCACACACACACACACACACACACACACACACACACAGACAGGCGCGCTCGCACACACACTGATGCATCTCAACACTGTGTCTCACTATTCTCTGCGAAGAAAACAAATCATAGTGGATTCTTGTAAAGAACATAAAGAAAATGGATAGAGAATGGCGAGATTAAATTTCTTTACAGAGATTGGCAAGAACCCATTTCCTAATCTCGTTGATCTCTGCAAAGAACCTTAATCTTGCCATTTCGTTGTAAACCCAAATCTCATGAAAGATGCAGCATCAACTTTATGCTCAGCAGAAAAACGATAACCCTTTTTTTTTTCTTTTTTTTTATTTTACCATTGAAAAAAGGGAGCTTCCTTTCCCTGCTAGAGAGCTTCTTGTAAATGGGTTCTTGCAAATGGGTTATTGCAAGAAATTCTTCTATGTTGCATCAGTTCATTATCATCCCTAGTTGGTTTTAATAACATCTGTGTAGTCTAATCTCTTTAAACAATCTATATTTTTTCTATATTAGGTGAATGCCATAAGCTTTTCAGTGGTTAATCAGACAATGAAAGTTATCTTTTATTTCTCAGTCCTTTTTACAAGACCCATCTAAGGCCAGTTTAAAATCTCAGAGTCTTATAAGAAAATTTAGGTTCGGAAAAACAAGCCACATTCAGTTCTCATTGAAACCATTTTTTTCAAATCCCTTGATATTTATGGGAAGACTCCAATATCCCTAGAGTTCGCTGTGACAGCACAAAATCCATCACTTGTTTCTCTTCAATACTGTGCTATTCCATTTGATCAGCAATACATATCTTGTCTTGGATATATTTTGCTCTTCCATTTGATCAGCAATACATATCTTGTCTTGAATATATTGAGCTCTTCCATTTGATCAGCAATACATATCTTGTCTTGGATATATTGTGCTCTTCCATTTGATCAGCACTACATATCTTGTCTTGGATATTTTGTGCTCTTCCATTTGATCAGCAATACATATCTTATCTTCAATACTGTGCTAATCCATCACTTGTTCCTCCATTTTCTTAGATTGTTGGGTAGAATTATTTTTTTGGGTGAATATGGTGGCCTGTCTTTGTTAATTTGAAGACAAATATTTCATTTCTGATGTGTTTGTTTTTGAAAAAATTTCGGCTCAGAATATTAATTTGTGTCGAAATTATGCTCAGTTGTAGTCACGGTTTTAAATTTTGGTTTCGGTACCTGTTTCGGACCCTACCGAAATCAAAATTTCGGCTGAAATCCGGCAAAACAATAAAAAAAACTATTTTATTTGATACCATCTGTAATTTCGGTTGAAGTTTCGGGGAAATATTTTAAATTAATTAAAAAAACACTTTTTTGGGTGAATTTCCGGGGAAAAACAAAATTTCGACCAAAAGTCCGAAATTTCGTTTCGGATTTCGGTCAAAATTTAAGACCATGGTTGTAGTTATGAGCATCTCTTTCTGATTCACTGTGGAAACCTTGATCCTTTATGTGGGATCAATGTGCATTGGAGTGATGCCAAAATTGATGAGGTTGATGGGAATCATTTGATTAGAATAAGCAAGGTGGACATGAAAGCAGTAATGGACAATAAACTGATGCTTGCTATGTTAATATTAATGTGTACAATGGCTGCTTCCAATACAACGAAAACAATGTTATTAGAACTAGATGGTCTTGTATCACATCTCATGTTCTGCCATTTAGAAATTTGGTGTACCGACCCTGTTCAAGTATCATATACACATTATTGTTTTGTACAATCTGCTTTTTAACTTTCAACTATTGTCAAAGTGTTGGAGCAAACTACAGAGTGTATCTGAGGTATAAATTTGAGCTATGGCATTGCAAGAGGTGCTGGTGGTGATGTGCAATTGTTGTGAAGGCCCTTTCAGGATGTGATGGTATAATAGATGTAGGAATTTCCATTGTTTGAATACTCTGATATGATGCGTGAGGTGATCGGGTGGCCCAGAAAGCCACTTGATGTCATCTCCAGCTAGAGCATAAGCAACCTCAATATCATCCTGCCAATTCACTTCACATGCATGTGCCAACTCACTTTACAGTACATGAGCTAATAACACACTCATAAATACTTTTGTGGTGTGTGGCAGCAAGTGCCATGATGTGTAGGGCTTAAGATTGGAGGGAGAGGGTTGAGAGATAAAAAAATCTTGGAAGGAGAGAGAGGGATTGGAGATCAAGAAAAAAGCATGCTATGCAGTTTTCAATGCAACTGTTGCAAAGCATAATAGAAGGTTTAGTCTTGCTTTCCAACTGTTGCAAAGCATAGAAGGTTTGTCATAAGTGTTGCAACTTGCAATGCAATGTTGGATCTGAAACAAAAAGAAATGGGAGATGATATTTTCACTCCCCCTGCATTACATGCACAATCCCCTTATAACGTGATTTGACATGAAAAGTGGGCAACTTTAACGCTTTTTGACGTTAAATCATGTTATAAGGGGAGCGTGCAGGGGGAGTGAAAATATCATATCCCAAAGAAATACATGTCTACCTTGTAAAAGGTAGAAACAAAATGTACAACTGGAGCACAAGATAGTCAATAGATTAGCCCATGCCATCAAAACTACGAAAACTTCACCTCTTTCTTCTACAGTTTCATATTATAAATAAATGTGAATGGCCAAGAAATGAAAATTGGAATGGCTTTTCACTTTTAACCCAATCTAATACCAATCATGGAAAGGGTTCATTGTGGCTGACTTTTTCCCATCTCTGAAATTTGTAAGTGTGATTACAGGAACAAAGTACAGATTATAGAGGCATCATCTGAAGTTCGATGGGGTCCTCAACGGCATCATCAAAGAACACAGAGACAGATGACAACAATTTTGGTCTGATTGTGAGTCCAAAACTGATTATTCAACCCAAAATTACGTTTTATATTTGAGTCCAATAATCAGTTTTGGGCTCACAATGGGTTGTCAAAATCCAAAAGAAACAAGGCCTTAGTGTCCCCAAGTGTTTATTCGTTGATGTAGGAAGAATATTTATCAAAGGTTTGGGATATTTTTGCAGTTTATGCCTCTGGATGGATAAAGATGTCGGCTACGGTCAAAAGGAATGTGTGATATTTGCTCCCCGATGATTATCCCTAACAGGTGCATCTTAGTATTTTCAACGCTTGACTGTCAAATTGTGAGGGAATTTCATATGCACAAAGAGCATTGCTAGAGTTCTTGATCCAAAGCTTCATCAGCACTTAAAGACACTTGGTGGAGGAGACTATCTATTTGTATGCCTATCCAAGAAGTGAGATGGATGTTCAACGCTTGAATATAATTCAGGTGCAGAGAGGCTCACTTTTGGCCTTGAATTGGTTTTTGGATATCCTTTTATGGTCTTCCCATCTTGGTGTATAGTGCTGTAGAACACCAAACATAGTTTATTAGTACTTCATTTCTGTGTTTTAACATATGACAGTGATTTTTCATGACATAATGTGCATCTTAAATTCCTTTTATAGTTGTTTAAAACTATGTTTAGGTTGACCGTTGACGTGCTATTTGTAGAATGAATCCCCAAACAAATAATACATTATCAAATTCACTGGCCAAACAGTCTTCTGTAAGGGATCCTCATTGCAGGTCAGGAATCTTTTCACTGTTGTAGCAGGAACCACTCCACACAGTAAACAAAATATAGCAGCATCACCAACAGCTACGGCCCTATGATCCAGGCTTCACGGAAGCCAAAGCTTCCAATGTTATTCTCCATGACAGAGGTTCTTCATCCTGAGCATTGACGTAAGATATATCATCATGATAAGTCTTCCGAGACCTTTTGGAATAGTGTAAAAGCTGTAACAGTTTCTTTTGTTTTTATCCATCCCTACTTATATGGGATTTTCCCTATCCTACTATCTGTGGGATATATGTAACGTATACCACCATTTTTTATGAATGAAAAATAGAGCCGCTGTTTCTCCAGAAAGTTATCATGGTATCAGAGCCATAGGCTGATTCTCTCATCATTTTCATCTTCCGATCATTCAAGGATTTAACGTGTTTCTTCCATGGCCGATGAATCTAGCTCCAGTCTGTCGGTCACCAATGCTTCACAAGAGTCTCTTGCCATTGACATGACTTCTCCATATTATCTCTATCCCTCGGATAATCCAGGTATGGTTCTTGTTTCTTGCCTACTTGATGGAGAAAATTATCCGACATGGAAAAGAGCGATGCAAAATGCTTTATGCGCCAAAAATAAACTAGGTTTTGTTGATGGGACACTTCCCAAACCCACTCCTTCCTCAGAAGTTCTTGCCTGGGTGAAGTGTAACTCCATGGTTGTATCATGGATTTTTAATTCTTTAGCGAAAGATCTACACAATAGCGTTGCATATGTTGATTCCGCACGTGATATGTGGTTAGATCTTGAGGACAGGTTTTCTCAAGGGAATGCACCACGTGTACATCAGCTAAAGCGAGACATTGCTCCTCTTCAACAAGGGCAACTCTCGGTTTCTGCATATTTTACAAAATTGAAGGGATTATGGGACGAATTGGGAACTTACTTGACACTTCCCAAATGCACATGTGGTGCTTCCAAAGAGTTTGTTTCTATGCATGAGACAGAAAAGGTTCATAATTTTCTAATGGGATTGAATGATGTTTTTGGCAAAATTAGAACTCACATCCTATCAATGGATCCTCTTCCAAATGTTAGCAGAGCTTATGCTCTAGTTTGTCAAGAAGAGAAGCAGCAATCATTAATTGCTACAAGATCTCTAAACATAGAGGGTGCAGCACTTGCAGTAAGTAGTGGAAGTTTTGGAGGAAAAGAAACCCAATTAAACCAACAAGGGAAGGATCGATGCAGTCACTGTAATAAAACTGGACACACCATAGACCATTGCTTTGAGATTATTGGATACCCGCCAAATTGGAGGCCACGTGGAAAAAATGTTCGTGGAAGTCAAGGACCCAGAGGCATGTTCAATTCAAACGGACAGCAGAGACAACGCTCATACACTACTGCTACAAAACACGAAGATGCTCGTCCATTCATGCTCGCCGGTTCTAGTACCGACCTCTTCGCCCATGCCAGGTCTCAACATGGAACAATATAAACAATACCTCAATTTTCTCAATGCTGAGAAACAAGGACCTCTAGCCAATCTTGCTGGTAAAACTCAAACTCATCATGCATCTACTGGTTCTCCTTGGATCATAGATAGTGGCGCATCAGGTCAGACGACGCCCATATTGTCTAGTATGATTCAAGCTAATAAATATTTAGATGCTAAACCAATTTAATTACCCAATGGTATTGTCGTTCCTATAGCCCATTCAGGCCAAGTTGCTTTGTCTTCTAATCTATTGCTTGATAATGTCCTTCATGTACCTGAATTTGATCTTAACCTATTATCTGTCAGCAAACTAACTCAAAGTTTGAACTGTGCTGTCATCTTTTTTCCTACATTTTGTGTTTTCCAGGACCTCACATCGAGGAGGCTGATTGGCGTGGGTAAGATGAGAGATGGGATATACCAGGCATCTTTACCAACAGCTTCACTTGCAACCCGTAATATTTCTTCTACATTGTGGCACAAGAGGCTTGGACATCCCTCAATGGATAGAATTTCACGGATACCTACTATTAGTGCAGGTATGTCTTTTGATCATTCCTTGAGTTGTGATACTTGTCATTTGTCTAAGCAAACTAGAACTCCTTTTCCTTTGACTACCACTAGAAGTAGTTATTGTTTTTCTTTAATTCATTGTGATGGGGTGGATATCCCACTCCTTCACATACAGGTGCACATTATTTTTTTACTATCGTTGATGATTGCCCTCGTTGCACTTGGGTTTATCTCATGAAATATAAGAGTGAAACTTTTCAATTTCTTACTACCTTTTGTGCTATGGTTAAAACTCAGTTCCAATGTCAAGTACAACAAATTAGAACTGACAATGGAATGGAGTTTATGTCTCATGCTATGCAAAAAAAATTTCATGACAATGGAATCATTCATCAACGAACATGTGTTGACACACCACAACAAAATGGTGTGGCCGAGCACAAACATCGACATCTTCTTGAAGTTGCTCGTGCAATGCGTTTTCAAGCAAAGCTACCAATTACCTTTTGGGGAGAATGCATTTTAACCGCAGCATACTTGATTAATCGTTTACCCACGTCTCTACTTTCTGGAAAGACTCCATATGAAATTCTCCTGCATACACCGCCTTCCTATGACCACCTTCGCGTTTTCAGTTGTTTATGTTATGCTCATTATCATAGTTTACCGCGGAATAAGTTCTCTCCTCATGCCACACGTTGCATTTTTGTTGGATATCCTTATGGGCAGCGAGGATATCGTGTGTTTGATCTCAACACCCACAAGATTTTCACTTCCCGAGATGTGGTTTTCTATGAAAACGAGTTCCCTGTCCATCTCCTTGATCCAAATCCACAACAGGGTCCTGTCTTGCCTCTTCCTCCCACTGAAGATTATGACACCAACCTCTCTTCGCCCAATCTTATCACTCCAGCCCATGACACCATTATTTGTAATAACTCACGACCACCATCACCATCACCATCACCACCAACACCTCCACCACCACCATCACCACCTACATCAAGACCTCCACCACCACCTCGTCGTTCTAGCCGGATCCATACTTGTCCTACCTATCTTGATGATTATCATTGTTCGCCTATTACAAGTGGATCCGCCACCATCTCTCCACGCCAATTTGCTTCCTCAGGTACACCCTATCCCATTTCCAATTGCATTTCCTATCATAAATTTTTCCCTTCACATTTTGCTTTTGTTTCGGCCATCTCTTCCACGGATGAGCCTAAAAGTTTTACCCAAGCAGTCAAACATCCTCAATGGTGTGAGGCTATGGCGCAAGAGGTTGCAGCCCTTGAAAAGAACAACACTTGGACGTTGGAAGCATTACCACCTAGCAAGACCCCTATTGGGTGCAAGTGGGTTTACAAAATCAAGTACAACTCAGATGGCTCCATTGAACGCTATAAAGCACGCTTAGTGGCTAAAGGCTACACTCAAATGGTTTGAGAAATTTACTAATTCTCTCATAAGTGTTGGCTTCAAACAATCCGCTGTGGATTATTCTCTCTTTACATGCACTAAAGAAACAAGTATCACGGTGATTCTTGTATACATTGATGATGTTATTGTGACCGGTAATGATCCTCAACGCATTCAGTTTGTTAAAAGTCATCTCGATTACTGCTTTCATATTAAAGATCTCGGTATCTTGAAATATTTTCTTGGGATTGAGGTGGCACGTTCTCCTAAAGGAATTTTTTTGTGCCAACAGAAATACACTCTAGGCATCCTTACCGAGACTGGGCTATTAGGAGCCAAGCCCTCTACTTTCCCGATGGAGCAACAACTTAAGCTTAGTACTGATTCTGGGGATCCTATACCAGATCCTTCACGGTATAGACAACTTGTTGGCCGGTTAATTTATTTAACCATTACTCGACCAGAGATTACTTATTATGTTCATATCTTAAGCCAATTCATGAATGATCCACGCCAAGCTCACTATGATGCTGCTTTACGGGTGCTTAGGTATCTTAAATATTCTCTAGGACGGGGCATTCTTCTTCCCTCATCTAGTGATCTGACATTACGAGCTTATTGCGATTCAGATTGGGCACGTTGTCCCATGACTCGCCGATCCATTATTTTACTCTACTTGGTTCCTGTCCAATTTCGTGGAAGACTAAAAAGCAATCTACAGTTTTTCGGCAGAGGCTGAATACCGGTCAATGGTAGCTGCCACTTGTGAGCTTATTTGGCTCAAAGCTCTTCTTTTCGATCTTGGCGTTGTTCATTCTCACCCTATGGAACTATTTTGTGACAACCATGCTGCTTTACACATTGCAGCAAATCCGGTTTTTCATGAACGAACAAAACACATTGAGATAGATTGCCATTTTGTTCGTGAACACCTTCTCTCTCGGGATATTGTCACTAAGTTCGTTCCAAGTACACATCAGCTTGCAGACATCTTCACTAAGGCTCTTGGGCAGGATCAATTTCATCGTTTACTTAGCAAGTTGGGCATTATAAATCCTCATGCTCCAACTTGAGGGGGAGTATTGACGTAAGATATATCATCATGATAAGTCTTCCGAGACCATTTGGAATAGTGTAAAAGCTGTAACAGTTTCTTTTGTTTTTATCCATCCCTACTTATATGGGATTTGCCCTATCCTACTATCTGTGGGATATATGTAACGTATACCACCATTTTTTATGAATGAAAAATAGAGCCGCTGTTTCTCTAGAAAGTTATCACTGAGTTCCCAATTGGGATCCACAAACTCCCTATGGTAATGGTGAAAAATTAGAATGTAAAACTTTTTTTAGAACTTAACAATCCCCATTTCTTCACGACTAACGCAAAGCTTGAAAGCCTCCATCACTTTGAAATCTCGGTTGAAGTCCTTGCTTGAGGAGTACCAGGCATTCCCAGAGTGACACACAATCCGCCAGACTTTCCTAGAGTGACCCATAGTTCAGGAATTCCCTAGGGAATTTAAAATCCCGCGCGATGAGATTTTGAAGTTTCTTTGGGAAGAAGCAAAAAACATATCGAAAAAGGCAGTGAATCGTGATAGAGATAAAAATCAAGCATCCCTAGGTGGGGAAAGAACTCGCGGTCGGTTTGTTGTTCGTGCGAAGGGAAGGAGAGCTGGAGGATGGGGACACCAAAAGTGAGTAGTCTGTTAGGAGGAGCAGGAGACATTTCTGCAGTAATTATGGGAGAAAACTTGGGCTCACCCCAGCTGGGCATAAACTGCCTCCCGAAAACATTGGAAGACAATGCAAAAAAACCACTGGACGAGGAAACTGAGGCCTGACAATATTTGGGAGGTCAACCGAGGGGATAAAATGACCCAAGCTATTGTTTTATCCACTGGAATAACCACTAGAGGGGAGGAAGATGGAAAAGGGAAGAAGTTTCTGCCAATATTAAGGCTGGCCATGAAGACCCTCTAGAGACAGATCTAAGGAAGACCCTTGATGCGGTTCAAAATCAAGAGGACCCGGTTCAATCTTCCGAGGGTAGTTCCTTGGATCCCGAACATGAGTCAATGTTAGAGTTAGGAAGAAATTTGGGCATTTCCATTGAAGAAATGAAAGGGCATACCAGAAAAATGATTCATGAAATTGAAAATAGAGAAATTGCAGGCCATATGAACAAGAAATCCAAGATCAAGTGGGTGAGGGAGCTGAGGAGCTTGGCCTAGGAAGAAGCAATTCCTAGGGTCAACTGCTCAACTATACAAAATCAAAGCAATGAAGATAATATTCTGGAATGTGCAGGGATTGGGGACCGAAGAAATGCAGACGATAGTGAATGCAATCATTCGGGATAAAAGAACAGATATAATGGTAATAGTGGAATCCAAAACTGAAAGGGTAACAGAATCACTCATCAATTCGTTGTGGAGGAGATGAAACAGGGTGGACTGTACAAAACACAAAAAGGACAACGGGAGGAATTATCAATCATATGGGATGAAACGAAATTTACAATAAGTGAAGTGGGTTGAAATGGAATTTTCTCTCTCCATTAGGATGACACCTAATGCATCAGCCAAAGTCTTGAAATTGACAGCAGTATATGGGCTGCATCAGTAAGAAGAAAATATCTGGGCAGAACTCAAAGATCTTCATAACCTGTGGATTGTGCGAAGGGACTTCAATATCGTTAGGTGGAAGAATTACAAGAAGCATGGCCAACCTATCAGCATTCATCCAAGATGGTGAATTGCCTGTCTCTAGAGGGGGGAAGATTCACGTGGACAAACTACCAGTCTAATATTATCATGAGCTGGTTGGACAGTGCTAATCTCTAAAGATTGGGTGGAACAATTTCCACTAATAATCCAAAGGGTTTTGCCACGGCCCACTTTCGATCACTCCCATGTGATTTTAGAAATGAAAGAATATGAAGGCGAGCTGAGACCATTCAAGCTAGATTTAACTCTATGCGATACCGGAATTTGAGGTGAACATAGCAAGGTGGTGGAAAGAGATGGCAGTGGATGAGTGGAAAGTGTTTGTGATGAGCAGGAAGGTTAAACTACTGAAGCAAAAAAATCAAGGAATGGTTGAAGGTACCTCAAGAAGAAAAGAGGTTTCAAAAGGGTCAAGTGCTACAAGAAATCGACCGTATGGATCAAAAGGAAGAGCAAGTGCATCTCACATAGTAGAAAAGGGAGAGACTAACCCTGAAGCTGGAGTATAAGGAAATTTTAACAACGGAAGAAATTAGTTGGTGGCAAAAGTCTAGAGCAATTTGGCTCAAGGAAGAAAAAAAATTCGAGATTCTTTCATAGAATGACGAGTGCAAGAAGGCACATCAATTCAATCAACTCCCTAAGAGAAGATGAACAACGTCTAAGGATAAGGATCGTATCAAATACCTCATCTTCTCTCACTTTACCAAAATGTATACATCTGAACGCAATTGGAAGCCAGAATTGGAGGGATTATCCTTCAAAAGGATTAGCCCTGAACAGTTTACATGAGAAGAAAAATGGATGGCAATTCAAAGTATGAAAAAGGATAAGGCTCATGGCCGTATGGTTTCCTGTTGGCATTCTATCAAAGATACTGGGACCTCCTCATCAAGAAGGATGCCATGGGTTTTATGGTGGAAATGGTGGAATTCACAGACTAGGAAAGACAATCAACACCACATTCTTCGCTCTCATACTGAAGGAAGGTGCCGTCGATCTAGAAGATTTCCGCCCATTTAGTCTCATCCACAGATGTAAAAGATTTTGGTGAAGGTATTAGCTGGAAGAGTCAAGGAGGTAATGAGAAACATAATATCCAAGTTTCAAGTTGTTTTTTTTTTCACTAGAAGACAAATTTTGGATGGTGTCCTTATAGCTAATGAGATTCTTGACACTATCAAGAGGGAAGGCAGTCGGGGAGGCATGTGCAAAATAGATCTAGGGAAGGCTTGTGACCATGTTGACTGGAGTTTGTTGGAGTAAATTCAAGAAAGGATGGGTTTTTGCCAGAGATAGAGAAGGTGGATTAAAGAAGGCTTATCCACTTCGTCTTTTTCCATATTAATCAATGAGGCACCGAGTGGTGTCTTTGGGAGTACTAGAGGAATAAGAAAAGGGAGATTCAGATATCGCCGTACCTATTCATAATAGTCGTTGAAGCTTCAAGTGTTGATCTCAAAAGCAAAAGGTTTGGGCATTTTAAGAGGGCTATCACCTTGTAGGAATGTGCAACCGGTCTCTCACCTACAGTTCGTTGATGACACATTTATTTTCTTGGAAGAGGTCTATGTGAAAAATATAAAGAGAATCTTCAGGTGGTTTGAGATGGTATCTAACCAAAAGATAAAATTTTCAAAAAGTTCACTGGCAAGAATCAACTTGGAGCTAGAAAAGGCGATGGGATATACGCTTATCTTGGGGTATAAAGTGGAAGAGCTCCCACCTGGGGTATGGCATGCCCAAAGTTGCTCCATGCATGGGACCTTGTTGTAGAGAGGACAGAAAGAAAGTTAGCATCATCGTCGTGGAAAGGACTATCTATCCTTTGGAGAGAGAATCACTTTGATAAAGATGTTACTATCTAACACGCCAGTGTATTACTTTTCACTTTACAAGGTCCCAATGAAAGTAGCCAAGAAAACAAAAAAGCTACAAAGAAATTTCCTATGGGAAGGAATGGAGGGGAGGAAGAGACTCAAGCACCTGATGAAAGGGAGAAGGGGTGTAGATTGAACATGCATGGTGACCTGGGAGTAGGCAGATAAAATTGAGGAACAAGGCATTGCTTGGAAAGTGGCTGTGGAGATTTGGAGAGGAGAAAAATGCCTTATGACACCAAGTTATAAGGGACAAGTATGAGCAGGGTTGGGGGATTGGTAGAGTTTGTGAGTCCTAACCTTGTTATGAACCTTTAGCGGGTTTAAAGTGGGAAAGAGGGACATGTTACGATTTTGGGTAGACATTAGGCTAGGATAGATCTGTTGTGCCATGCATTTCCGAGCCTATACCCACTAGCGACCAATAGGGAGGCAGGAGTGAGTGAATAAATGGAGAGTAGGGGAGATGAGAGTATTGTGTGGGCCCTTAGGCTTAGTCTTAAGCTTAAGGACACTGTTACATGGATTCTTCTAAATGGGTGAAGAATCCATGTCGGACACGTCTCGTATTCCAATACTTCAAGATTCTTTACGACACTTCTAGATCTCTTTTATATGTTATTTCTGAATACTAGTACCACAACTTTACAATTACTATTTGTTTTGAGTTTTACCCATACTAATATTAAGATTTTGATGGAAATAAAATAATATATCTACTTAATCTATTAAAATACTCAATATAATACTTGCTATAGCCATATTATTATGTAAAAAATAAAATTTGAAAGTTGGTTAAAATATTTTGGTGAATCCATGAATCGTTCTTTTTTGAGGTTGCCGAATCCGACACTTGATACCTGTGTCGGATTTTGACACTCGTATCCGTACTGATGCAACATAGCTCAAGAAAGATGAAATTAAAAGCATGTTCGTCATCCTTTCACGTTGGTACTCAACATATTGGTCTGCTCACTTGTCGGATCAGAGTGAGGATGTAGAGCTCTTCCGACATTTTTAATGTCCAATCTTTCTTCTACAGGTTGGCCTCCGTGAACAGGAACGAAGATCAATGTGCAAGAGTATTGAAATTGTGGGCCCCTCTTCTCTTAGGAGCTTTCGCTTGGACCATGGTAAAAAAAGGAATAAGTATATGTGACTGTTTAAAGAGAGGGATAATATAATTAGCATGTTGGTGTATTCTCTACAAACACATCCAAGAATACTTTGAGCATTTATTGGTGCATTGTCCTATCTCTCTCTTACTCTGCATAATGATTGTGATGGAGGTGATTACTCTAGATTGTAATTCTCATTAAGTGAAAAAAAAACAATCTAGTGGGGTCAGCCAAACCCCAGCTTGCTTATTTTAAATAAAATAACAAATAAGAAATACAAATGTTTCCTTGATAAACCTGGAAAGTTCATGATAGAGCTTCAATAAAAGTTGAGTAAACTGCAACTTGACACAATTAGAAACCCAAGAAAAATGAAAAATTGATGAATCAAAGCAACATTTATATTGTTGGTGTCTTCCATCTTGGGGGCCGGACAGGTAGGAGACTGCTCTGATTATAATTTCCAGGAATGGTTTCTTTTAGTTAAGCATCTGCAATGTTGTGAGTCTTGTGACACAGGTAACATTTATGATGTGATCATCCAAATTGAGTCGTATTAATATGCTATTCGTTGAAGGACAAACTGAATTTTACGTGCATCTGTGATTGTTTTTTATCTTCCGATTATTACTAGGAAAGATTTGTGTGGGGATATTTCAGAATAAACTGAGAAAGTATTTGCAGACATGCAATTTTATGAAAATAAATGGTTTTCCAACCCACTCGATTCCTTACTTTTTCACTCCTCTCTGTTATTCAGAGCTTTTTTTCATCCTTGCAATATCAAGTTATTAATGTGTACTAAGGATTGCAATGCAATGTAAGTCCCTGGAACCTTTTCTTCTCCACAACAAGAAAAGCACAGAACGTTCCCTAGGGCCTATGGCCATTCCGTTCCGGTTTAAGGCCACAGTCCACATGAGAAGAGAAGATGGTTTGATTGATTGAAACATGAATCAACCATGGCCTTTATCACAACCACCTGTAAAATTACATAAACATCAAAAGTATGCAACATCCAGAAACATTTCATTCCGTGAAAGGTTTTCAAATGAAAATTGTGTTTCCTCCAGGGAGCTATTTGTTATAGTTTGTAAGGATGAACTGAAAACTTGAAAAGGTGCAACATCTTCCATATGCATCATATGCAATGAAAAATTTGTTCGGGATGTCATCTCCATGAAACTTGTCAACAGAACTCCACTTGAAGATCGAGTGATACACAGATCAATATCACCTCAAATGGTTATCAAATTTCAAAAAGGAAATGGTTTATTCAATTATTCAAGATATCTTGTACAAAAATCCTCAGCCTGCCCTTTATTCACATAATTAAAAGGGCGCGAATCATCCTCCAGGGGTGCGAATTTATCATCTCCCTTCTTCAAAATAGTTTTCTCTAAAACCTTAAAATGCCGAAAAACTCAACGAAGGAATTTTTGAAAACCCTACTATGAAGAAATCCCAAAACATCGAGTAGAAAGCTGATTAACAAAAAACTAATTAGCAATAAAAAAAAGTATAGAACATATGATGAAGAAAATATCACTGAGCCAAAAATCAAGAACAGAAAACGAGAAAGGGCATACGTGAACAGTTCCACTTGAAAAAGAAAATAGGAAACCTTATTTTAATCTTCTAAAAAATGAAAATAGAAAAAACCCTATTTTGTTGAACGAGGGATGTTTGTCATTCTAGAAATAATGTAGTGATTTTCGGAAGCTCGTGGACAATTTGAAATCTGTCAAATATGCAGTTGTTTTAGAATACCTCATGATAAGTCAGAGGTATGTCACTTGATGAATCAAAGATGTTTTGGTTATTCAAAAAATCAA
Organism: Tasmannia lanceolata; assembly: GCF_043159265.1. Taxonomy (NCBI): domain Eukaryota; kingdom Viridiplantae; phylum Streptophyta; class Magnoliopsida; order Canellales; family Winteraceae; genus Tasmannia; species Tasmannia lanceolata. Next base: position 12,414,069 of record NW_027518683.1, read on the forward strand.
CTTGAGAACACTAAGAGCTAGGAATTTCAAAATTCTAAGATTGCACGCCCTTACCAACTTTAGAACTGAACCAGGAATTTTTTAGAACACTAAGCTAGGAATTTCAAAATTCTAAGATTGCACGCCCTTCCCAACTTTAGAACTAAACCGGGAATTTTTGTTATTTTCTAGAAGGTAGAAAATGTACCGTTGAGAATCTTCTCACATTTTAGTGACTGCTCATCAGAACATAACAGAAGAAGAGCATGCATCACTATCAGAATTTCTAAATATTTTGATAATTCCCGGAATAATCAGGGCATGGTTTTGTCAATTTTGAAAAGCCCGGTGAGGTAGGTAAATAGGTTGATTGAGTAATGCTCCAGTGTGTGGTGTGTTTGGTGTTGTAGATGTTTTAGCGATTGCTCATCAGAATATAACAGAAGAAGAGCATGCATCACTATCAAAGACTATGAATGGGTTGATTGACTAATGTTCTGTGATATTGCACCAAGTCACCAGGTTTGGCTCCGAGTGAGTTAAAAAAACTAGCCCTTCAGAAAAAATATCATCATGAAACTAGTTACAAGAACACCGAATAGAGCACGAGTGGTTAAGGAAGAAACTGTTAATGATTTTGCATTTTCAAAATCATGTATATTACATGTTTTAGTGTTTTGGAAAATGTTTTATCAAAAGCGTTTGGAAAAAAGAAAAAGTTTTCTTGGAAATATTTGCTTTTACAAAAGGATGTAGAAGTGTAGTTGAAAAAGATAGTTCCACATCGGATGAGAGAAAAGAAAGAGAAGGGCTTATAAAGCACTACCTTTTCTAACTCTTGTTGATTGCACATTGGGTTGAACCCATGGTTGGACCCGCGGGACGGTGCAACGCACCGTTCGCACACGCGCACGCGCACGCGCGCGCGCGGCGTGGGCAATGGGCTATAGGGCGCATAGTGGCGCTTTATTGGCGCTTTTTTAGGCGCACTTTGCACTTGACTCCAACGGTCAAAGGGTGTGATCAAATGGGTTGTGTCCCTTTCCCCAACGGTCATGTGCCAAGGGGGTGCGATCCACACCATAGATGATTGATCTAACGATGACTGGGTTGGAAAGAGGATTTTACTCAAGCCAACAGTCACATCTAGGATCGATCAGGACCGTTCAATATCAATGGGTGCGATCTAACGGTCAGATTTCAAACATTCTGGAAAGGTGCCCTGTAGAGGTGTTTTTCTCACTGAAAAGACACCAGATGGTCTATAAAAATGTGCAAACTTCAGTCATTTCATATAGAAATCGAATTGGCAATTCTGACTGACTTTACACTCTCTTCTACACTCCTACTAAAATCCCCAAGTATTTCTACATACTGTTTTTCTTTTGTTTACTGTTCTAGATACTGTTTTTCTGCAGAAACAGAATCTAGAGATTTCTCTAAGGCTTGAAATTTCGGAAGGGCATTTCGGGTTTGATTCCGCTAGTGCTACGCGTCATCAAACATTAGTAGGGCTTCCCTACTAGGCTTCATTGTATCTTGGAGGCAATTCGCGGATCCCCTTTGCACACTACTAGTGGGGGCGAATCTTGTCTTAAGGAAAGTGATATCACGCCTTGAAGCAACAAGTTTCTGTTTTCTATCATCAACAGTACCCTCAACAAATTTTCCAACAATCTTAAGACAATATTTTCTACTGTTGTTTCAATGGCACTTTATTCAGTTCGTCAAATGACCCAAGACTTTGTCAAACTCGAACGTTTCGACAAAGGAAATTTCAAGCGCTGGCAGAAGAAGCTGCACTTCATTTTGACATCACTCAAAGTGGTCCATGTTCTCACAACTCTAAAGCCGTCAGCAAATGAAAATGAAACTTTGGCGGAGGCTCGTGCAAGGATGAAGTGGGAACAGGATGACTACATCTGCAAAGGGCACATCCTAAATGCTATGTCAGATACACTATTTGACATATATCAAGGCATGGGATCAGCAAGTGAAATCTGGAATGCACTTGAAGCCAAATACTTGGCGGAAGACGCTAGTAGCAAGAAATTCACTGTGAGTCAATTTTTAAATTTTAAAATGGTAGATGATAAGTCTGTTATTGATCAATTACATGAAATACAACATGTAATTAATCAAATTCATTTGCAAGGCATCCTTCTTGATGATTCCTTCATTGTCCCGTCAATTATTGACAAACTTCCACCAAATTGGAAAGACTTTAGAAAAAGTCTAAAACACAAGAAAGAGGAAATGTCTATTGAAGACTTGGCTCAATGCCTCAGGATTGAGGAAGAGTCAAGAATCAGAGACAAGAAAGAAAATGAAACTGTATCCTCTAAGATCCATTTGGTGGAAAATGTCAAGAATTCGAACCAACAAAGAAAAGGCAATTGGAAGAGAAACAAACACCCTGAAAAGAATACTAATAAGAATAAGAAAAGAAAGGGTGCTTGTTTCAACTGTGGCAAACCAGGCCATTACAAGAGTGAGTGCCGACTTCTTAAGGATAAGAAGTCGGGTGCACCAACAGACAAAGAAAAGTTTGTCGCCATGATTTCAGAGGCAAATATGCTTGAAGATGGCAATGATTGGTGGATTGACTCTGGTGCGACGATGCATGTCTGTAAAGACAGGAACCTGTTTTCAACTTATGAAACAGTTGAAGATGGAAGCGTGTTATACATGGGAAATTCGTCGACAGCAGAAGTCAAAGGGAAGGGCAAGGTGGAACTTGAGTTCACATCCGGCAAGCGACTCACTCTAACCGGTGTCTACCATGTACCAGAAGTTAGAAAGAACTTAGTGTCTGGAAGCATTCTCAACAAGAATGGCTTCAAACTTGTATTTGAATCTGACAAGTTCATTCTTTCTAAGGGGGGTACTTTTGTTGGGAAGGGATATATGTATGAAGGGATGTTCAAACTTAATATCAATAAAGTGAATGTCTTTGCTTATGTTTTGGATTCTTCTTTATCTTTATGGCATAATCGTTTAGGACATGTAAATACTAGGAAAATGAATGATATGGTTAAGTTAACCTTAATTCCTAAATATGAAAATGACTTAGTAGATAAATGTAAAACATGCATGCAAACCAAGATAATTACTAAGTCATTTCCTAAAGTAGATAGAACTTCTAACTTGTTAGATTTAATTCATAGTGATGTATGTGACATTCATAGTGTTCCCACAAAGGGAGGTAAAAAGTACTTTGTTACATTTATTGATGATTATTCTAAGTACTGTTATGTTTATCTACTTAGTCATAAAGATGAGGTTTTAGAAAAATTTAAGATTTATAAAACTGAAGTAGAAAACCAATGTATAACAAGCATTAAATGTCTCAGATCAGATAGAGGTGGTGAATATCACTTTCCTCATTTCTGTGAATCAGTAGGCATAGTCCATGAAACTTCTGCCCCTTATACACCACAACAAAATGGTGTAGCAGAAAGGAAGAATAGGACACTTACTGAAATGATTAATGCTATGCTTGTTAATTCTGGTTTAAATAAAAGTTTTTGGGGTGAAGCCTTACTTACAGCTTGTCACATTTTGAATAGGGTACCAAGTAAGAAATCTGATATAACCCCTTATGAATTGTGGAAGAAAAGGAAACCAAACTTAAGTTACCTTAAAGTTTGGGGTTGTAGATCTATAGTTAAAGTCCCTAAACCTAAGTTAAGGAAATTAGGTGAAAAGGGTATTGAGTGTATCTTTTTGGGATATGCTAGTCACAGTAAGGCCTATAGGTTCTTAGTTATAGAACCCAATGATTTTATAGATGTCAATACCATAATTGAATCTAGAGATGCCTTTTTCTATGAAAATAGGTTCACTTCAATTCCTAAAGAAATTGAACCTACAACTTCTGTAGATCATCATTTAGAATCACAAACAGAAGTTGGTGAACCTAGTGTACAACCTAGTAAAATAAGAAGAAGCTCAAGAGATAGAAGGGATAGGAGTTTTGGCCCTGACTTTGTAACCTACCTGGTAGAAGGGACAAGGGAAAAACTCCAAGGTTCTATCTTGTTAAACTTTAGCATAGAAAGTGACCCTCAAACCTATGGAGAAGCCATAAAGTCACAAGATGCTGCTTTTTGGAAAGAAGCAATTAATGACGAAATGGATTCTATCATGGGTAATAAAACTTGGATTTTGGTTGATCTACCACCTGGGTCTAAACCTATAGGATGTAAATGGATCTTCAAGAAGAAGATCAAAGTAGATGGGACCATAGAAAAGTTTAAGGCAAGGTTAGTTGCCAAAGGGTTTACTCAAAAACCCGGTATTGATTTCTTTAACACATATGCACCTGTTGCTAGGATTTCTACCATTAGAGTGTTGATTGCCCTTGCTTCCATATACAAACTTCACATTCACCAGATGGATGTTAAAACCGCATTCTTAAATGGTGAACTTGATGAAGAAGTGTATATGGAACAACCTGAGGGATTTATTCTGCCAGGCCAAGAGCATAAAGTATGTAAGCTTATCAAATCTTTGTATGGGCTTAAGCAAGCCCCTAAACAATGGCATGAAAGATTTGATAAAGTCTTAGTGTCAAATGGTTATAAGATACATGAGTCAGATAAATGTATATACAGTAAATTTAAGGGTGGCAAAGGTGTTGTTATTTGTTTATATGTTGATGACATGTTAATTTTTAGTACCGATATTGAAAGCATTCAAAGTACTAAATCATATCTTTCTCAAAACTTTGATATGAAAGATATGGGTGAAGCTGATGTGATTTTGGGTATTAGAATCATAAGACAGAATAATGGTCTTATTCTAACACAATCACATTATATTGAGAAAGTTCTCAAAAAGTTTAACCATTTTGAATGTTCACCCATTTCAACACCTTTTGACCCAAATATAAAGTTGTATCTTAATACTGGTAGGACTATCTCTCAACTAGGGTATGCTAGTGTAATTGGTAGTCTTATGTATGCTATGACTTGTACTAGGCCAGACATAGCATATGCTGTAGGTAAACTTAGTAGGTTTACCAGTAATCCTAGTTTTTCTCATTGGAATGCAGTCTATAGAGTTTTAAAATATTTAAAGAAAACTATAGACTATGGTTTATGTTATAGTGGGTATCCAACTGTAATAGAAGGATACTCTGATGCTAGTTGGATAACTGAGCGTATAGACCATTTATCAACCAGTGGGTGGATTTTCACCCTTGGTGGGGGAGCAGTCTCCTGGGCCTCTAAGAAACAGACATGCATAACAACTTCAACTATGGAAGCAGAGTTTATAGCTCTGGCAGCATGCTGTAAAGAGGCGGAATGGCTTCGGAATTTGTTATTGGAAATTCCGTTATGGTCTAAACCAATGCCATCGATTTATGTCCATTGTTATAGTCAGGCCACACTATCAAGGGCATATAATCATGTTTATAATGGTAAGTCCAGACATATAGGACTTAGACATAGTGCTATAAGAGAGTTACTTACTAATGGAGTAGTAACTATTGATTTTGTGAGATCGAGCCAAAACTTGGCCGATCCATTCACTAAAGCTCTTGCAAGAGATCTGGTGTGTAAAACATCATTAGGGATGGGGTTAAAGCCATTAACCAATAGTCACCAATGATGGAACATCAACTCAACACTTGAATAAACATCAAGTCTTGAGTTCAATGAGTCCAAGTACATCATATGGAGTGACTGCAAGCACTATAATCTGTATTATTTGCCATCCCAAGGTAAAGTGCTTGGTACCTGTAATGTTTAAAAGGAGAAGGCTGAGTATTTAAACTCTTAATAGGCTTATAACATAGTGTTGGAGTGTTTTAGTTACAGGGGCACTCTTGATAAGCCTACCTATGTGAGTGTGGAAGTGGTGCCGCTTCCTATGAGACCTGGCTAGTCTCTAGAGCGCTCATGAAACCAAGATATAGACACAAGGCCAGTACATGTGTCGGTTTTAGAAATTGCCCAAAGAGGTGAAATCTTATGTGTGAGACGTATCCGGTTAACCAAATAGAATAGCTAGTTCAAAGATACGTCTACTATGCAATTCTGGTTAACTTTGATATGTCCTCACTAAGTGAAGGTTCAAATCGAGAGATACCTTCATATATGCATAAGATTTCCAAGCTCAATGAGAAAATTTTCTTTGATTTTGAAAATGGTGGGGGATTGTTAATGATTTTGCATTTTCAAAATCATGTATATTACATGTTTTAGTGTTTTGGAAAATGTTTTATCAAAAGCGTTTGGGAAAAAGAAAAAGTTTTCTTGGAAATATTTGCTTTTACAAAAGGATGTAGAAGTGTAGTTGAAAAAGATAGTTCCACATCGGATGAGAGAAAAGAAAGAGAAGGGCTTATAAAGCACTACCTTTTCTAACTCTTGTTGATTGCACATTGGGTTGAACCCATGGTTGGACCCGCGGGACGGTGCAACGCACCGTTCGCACACGCGCACGCGCACGCGCGCGCGCGGCGTGGGCAATGGGCTATAGGGCGCATAGTGGCGCTTTATTGGCGCTTTTTTAGGCGCACTTTGCACTTGACTCCAACGGTCAAAGGGTGTGATCAAATGGGTTGTGTCCCTTTCCCCAACGGTCATGTGCCAAGGGGGTGCGATCCACACCATAGATGATTGATCTAACGATGACTGGGTTGGAAAGAGGATTTTACTCAAGCCAACAGTCACATCTAGGATCGATCAGGACCGTTCAATATCAATGGGTGCGATCTAACGGTCAGATTTCAAACATTCTGGAAAGGTGCCCTGTAGAGGTGTTTTTCACACTGAAAAGACACCAGATGGTCTATAAAAATGTGCAAACTTCAGTCATTTCATATAGAAATCGAATTGGCAATTCTGACTGACTTTACACTCTCTTCTACACTCCTACTAAAATCCCCAAGTATTTCTACATACTGTTTTTCTTTTGTTTACTGTTCTAGATACTGTTTTTCTGCAGAAACAGAATCTAGAGATTTCTCTAAGGCTTGAAATTTCGGAAGGGCATTTCGGGTTTGATTCCGCTAGTGCTACGCGTCATCAAACATTAGTAGGGCTTCCCTACTAGGCTTCATTGTATCTTGGAGGCAATTCGCGGATCCCCTTTGCACACTACTAGTGGGGGCGAATCTTGTCTTAAGGAAAGTGATATCACGCCTTGAAGCAACAAGTTTCTGTTTTCTATCATCAACAGTACCCTCAACAAATTTTCCAACAGAAACAAACCTCATATGACATATCATCTATATCTAATCTCATGTCTCCCGCCTGTTCATCAAAGCTTAGGCCACCCAAGAGCAAATTTGTCTCGTGGACCACTAATTATTCCGGGAAGGGAAAAATTACTTTTAGCTACAGGAACAATTGAAGATAAAGATCAAAGAATACACGAGAGATTAGCTATATGCCTATATGAGAATTGTTAGTAAATAAACCCCACAAGTAAACCTTTAAAATCAATATAATGAATGATTCTGGGAGGAAAATGATACTAATAATAGAAAGCATGTAAACATAATTTCAACAAATTCCATACACAATACCTATGCCCTTTCCTTTCATGTTAAAATACCAGAAGTCATCATGATCCACTAATGGCCAGCTATTGATAAGCTATCCTTTTTATTTGGCTTCCTCCGATGTCTCATTTTCATATAAACAAAAATTCAATAATAACCTAAGATGTACATAAGATAACAAATAGAAAAATTAGAGCATTTTAGTGCTATTAATAAAATCTATTTGGGAATAGATTGTGAATGTAAAATGACAAGGATAATTAAACTATTGATAGGTGTAATAAGAAAGACCTTATTTATCAAAAATTGTAATTTGTTTCTCACAAAAAATCACAATAATAAATTTGATAATGAGTCACATATAAAACTAGGGAAATGATAGCCCTCCCTTAAACTACTATAAATTGCCTTAGAGCAAAGTAACTTACTTAAATTGCATCTATTATCAAGCCTCATTCCACTCTTGTTGCAACCTATGGGCAAGTAGCATATATATAGGGGGAATCACATTGAAAGAATGACTTTATTTCCTCATCACATGTTATGTGTGATTTTTGTGGACTATAACTAAAGTATCATTTATCGTCACATTTTATGTGTGTTTTTAATAGTTTTTAGGGGTGTGAGAAGTCTCACCACATTTGATGCAGTTTTTATGCCTTTTTTTTATAGACCTACAATAAAAATAGCATTTATGTGAGAAGGTTGAAAGAAATAAGTTGATTTACTCACCGCACTTGTGTGTTTTTATGGTTACTTGGAGGTGCCAATCAGCTAAAGGTTTTCTCAAAGAGAGGGAGCATTCTAATTAGGGGTGCAACTTGGGTCGGGCGGGTTGGGTTTTCCAAAAACCTACGCTACCTGAGAATTATCTCGGGTCGGGTCGGGTTTTCAGTTTTTAGTGTAGGATAGTGACTAAGTTTAAAGATTGTAGAAAAAAAATCTTCACATAAAAAATCTCTAAATTGATGTCATCAAGTGTATAAATTTAAGGACACGATATTTTTCACATAACAGACATGATCACCTCAATGAAAACAATTGTTTCAATATATTGGAAAATAATTTTCTATGTTATTCAAGCAATATTTAAAAAATCACAGTGCACCCATATGAGTTGGGTCGGGTTTCGATTTTCGGGTTTTTTTTCTTTAAACCTAGTCCTGCCCGAGATTGAGTCGGGTTTTCTAATTAAAAACCTGACCATAGCCAAGACCCATGATTTCTAAACCCGACCCATGTTATTTTCGGGTCGGGTCGATGCGAGTCAGGTAAAACCCGACCCAAGTTGCAGCCCTAATTCAAATGCTATTTTGTACAAAGGAAGACATATAGTTGCAGGGTGATACCATTCCAAAAAAAAAAAAAAAAAAAGTTGCAAAGTGACCTGAAGGAATTCTACCAAAAGGTATTAGTCAAATCAGATTTTTACATACGAGACATTATATTGGGTGAGAGACTCATTACTAGCTAAGTATTTAACTCTTGTCATAAGTGCATCTTCCTATTTTTATTTTTATTTTTATTTTTTTGAAAAACCCAAATAAGGGATTTATGCTTCAGAAAATGGATTTAGAGTTTTAAAAGAAAAAAAAGTCAAAATTCACAAGAGGGATTTCTTCAAAATAGTTGTTTCTAAAACCTTGCAATGCTAAATGAAGAAATCCCAAAACATCGAGTGGAAAATTGATTAACAGAAAACCAATTAGCAGTAAAAAAAAAGTATAAAACATACGATGAAGAAAATATTTTTTTTTGAAAGTTAACAAAGATTTATTGATATGAATAAAATACAATCAGGAGACAAGATGCCCGAGAAAATATCACTGAGCCAAAAAAATTGAAAACAGAAAACGAGAAAGGGCATACGTGAACAGTTCAACTCGAAAATGAAAACTGGGAAACCACATTTTGAAAACCCCTATTTTGATCCTCTATAAAATGGAAACAAAAAACCCTATTTTGATCTTCTTGAAAACGAAAACAGAAAATTATATTTTGATCTTCTCGAAAACGAAAACAAGAAACCCTATATATGATGGGTGGCCATGAAAACACGTGAAGTCTAAAAAAAGTAGGTACGACCCACTTTTTTTGATGATCCAAACCGTTCATCTGTTTGGGCATAGCGTAAATAGGTTGTGCCCGAAAAATCATTTCCATAGGATGATCCTAACCCTCCGATCCATAGAAGATTCCATAAATGATTTTTGGAAATCTCCATATTCAGATCCGTTCAAATCGGAGGGTTAGGATCATCCTATGGAAATGATTTTGGGGCACAACCTATGTACATTGTGCCCAAACAGATGAACGGTTTGGATCATCAAAAAAAGTGGGCCGTACCTACTTTTTTTAGAATTCACGGCCACCCATCATATAAATTCTCCCCTATTTTGATCTTCTGAAAAACAGGAAAATGATATGGAGACCTGGAGTACGACCTAAAACGGGACCTGCAATGAGAATATGTCATTGATCTTCTCGAAAACGAAAACAAGAAACCCTATTTTTGATCTTCTAAAAAAGGAAAATGATATGGAGACCCGACCTAAAACGAGACCTGCAATGAGAATATGCCATGTGTTAAAGAAAAATTTACATTTTGATATTTTCCTAAACTCAAGGGATTGCTCAGTAACTAGTGAGGTTGTGGCGTGAAGCAATTTGTTGAGTAACTAGTGAGGTTGTGGCGTGAAGCAATTTGTTGGGTCCCCTTTTAGGTCCTACTCTCGGTTTCCCAAGCATTACTCAAAATAAAAACAAAAAAAAACTATATTTTGATCGAAAACAGAAAACAGTATTCTGATATTCTCGAAAACGAAAACAAGAAATCCTATTTTGATCTTCTAAAAAAAAAAAAAAAAAACTCTATTTTGATGTTCTTAATAACGAAAAAAAAAAAAAAACAATATTCTAATTTTTTTCAAAAAAGAAAACAGAAACCCCTATTGTGATCTTCTCCAAATGAAAATATAAAACCATATATTTAGATCTTCTAGAAAGCAGAAAAAAGAATATGAGAAAGAGAGGAAGTAACTAGTTTTAAGGATTGTTGGTTCAGAAGGTTGGCGCACAAGCTTGGTCATGACATGCCAAAAGTTGAGAAAAGTTCATGGTTGAGCCTCAATTACAGTGGAGTATGTTACGTGACTAAATAAATGGGTCCCACTTTTAGGTAGAATAAATTAGTTAGTATTTTGTGGTATTCTATCTCTAGTTGTTGGTGTAGATATGAGCTTTAGAGATAGAGGTTATTTAGATTAGCTTGTGTAGAGTTTTAGATGGAGTGGTAACTGTGTTCTCTGTTTATAAATAACAACATGTAACCGGTCTTTTGAAAGGAATGAAGAAACTAGTTTCAGAAAGTGTGTCTTGTGCACAAAGGAGGACTGGTCCTTCCCTCGAAAATCAAAATCCGTTAACAGTAAACTGCATCATGATACAATTGGAAACATCACAACAATGAAAAATTGATGAATTTAAGCAACATTTATATTGTTGTTTGTCTTCCATCTTCAGGCGCAGGTCGGAGACTGCTCTGATTTAATTTACTGGAACGGTTTCTTTTAGTTGGGCATCCAAGAAATGTTGACACTGATAACTTTCGTCAAGTGAACATCCAAATTGAACGACTTCTATCGTTTTAAAATGTTTTTTTAGGTTTGCACCTGCTTAGATCACACATCTCATGCACACCAAGATAGTGTGCCTCAATTTAATTTGTTGATTGATTGATACATGCTTATTTGAGTTTCCCCTACCACGACTTTAGGTGAAGGTTTACCCTTGGAAAAGAAAAAAAAACATATATATTGAGAGGTTAAACCTCTGTGTTTTTAGCTGCTGAGTTGAACTAATCAGGCTTACTCTTGTTTACACGCGTGCGAAGATGACTGGAGGAATGCATCGGTAGGGCGCACCTCATTGTATTTACAATGATGCATCCGCACTACCACATAATGGTTCCCACATTTGATCCAAACCGTCCATTTGGTAGACCTTGGTTTGTTTATATGCTTGCAAAGAGTCGCATTGCCCGCTTATTTTACTGGTGAAAATACCTTCATATGCCGTTCTTCGCAGGACAAAACTTAATTTTGCATGCATCTGTGATTTTTTTTTATCTCCGGATTATTAGTAGGAAAGATGTGTGAGTTTATTTAAGAATAAACTGAGAAATGGTGTTTGCAGAAATGCAAACACCTTCACCCATTGCTGCTATTCAGAACTTTTTTCATCCTTAAAACACCTTGCAATATCAGAGCATCAATGTGTATTCAGGATTGCAATGCAATTTAGGTCGACAGAGCGAAATGGAATTGCTTGGAGACTTGGAGTGACTCTGCTTCGATCTGAGAATTCAGCCCAGATTCGTGCCAGTAGCAGCAGCTAAAGAGTCAGAAAAAAAATTGGTATAGTAGAATAACGTCAGCCTATAGTCACTCGGTTTCCATTTTAGGACAGCCCACATACATGTTGAGTGTTACTTTCTCGGTTAGTGAGAAAAGAAAGTGCTTTGATTTATTGAAAGATGAATCAACCACAAGTTCATATGAAATCCCATTGATTCTTATTTATCATACCATCAGTACTGAAATTTTCAAGAGTGGTGATTCCATGGCCTTATCAAAACCACCTGTAAAATCACACAAACATTACATGGATGCAACATGAAAAGACTATGAACATTTCATTTTGTGTAAGGTTTTCAAATGGAAATGGTGTTTCCACTAGTGAGCAAAGAAACTGCGTATGTAGTTCTTGAAGCTGTGGTTTATTTCATGAGATGAATTTAAGGTGAAAATATGTACAGAGAGAAAGGAGAGAGAAAGCCGCCAATCTGTGCACAGTATTGTACAAAAATCCTCGCCCCCAATGGCTGTTTGTTCACACGATTAAGAGGGCGAAGCTGGAGCCTTGCAAATCGGGCACCAGTTCTTCTGTTGAAGCCACTGACAGATGCAGAGTTCGTGGTACCGATGATCACACCCTAACTTGCCTACCTCGTCTCCCACAACATACTCTTCCTGAAAATGGAATATCATCTGGTTAAAATCTGAATAAAATATAGCATATTTACATCAATTGGAACAGATAACTAATGAAAAGGAGATGAAGTTTAGGTCTTATGAATCGGCCAAGATCTGCAGATTTTTTTATACTCTGTTTCTTTTGATGTAAAATCGTCTTTCGATGTAAATGGGCATAAAACAAATCTTCTCTCGCCATAATTAATACATTTCTAAGTGGAATAATGGGCGAAAAAATTGTTTTACATCGAACGAAACAGAGCCAGAGCTAGGAGATGTAAGTGTAGTTGCAGACTGGGATAGATGCTAAAATTGAAACTAAGGAATCGTGGCACAGTACAATCTTCTCTCAGGCAAATCAGAAATTACCCAAGATGTGAATAACGAGAGAATGTAAACGTTCAAAAACCAGTCAGGAAACAATGAACCAAATATATATAATTGGAAAACACTTGGAAGAATCTTTTTTTTTTTTTTTGAACAGTGAAAACACTTGAATCTTATTATCAAAAATTTTCTTTGACTTGGGCACCACCACACGATGTGGTGTAGTTTGTTCGTCCTGATGTCAATTCACAAATTCATGGGGTGTTCTTATCTGTAGTGCAAACAAATGTGGCTTGTTCAAATTTTGGTAAAACAATGGGTGACAGTTCTGTTCTTTGTAACCATTGCTTCCCTTAGCTAACTAGACAATCTAAAACACCCTTTATAACGGCTGCATGGGTTAAATGGTTTCCACTAAACTTATTGGAAATAAAAAGGTATAAAGAAACTGCTTTACATCGAGGTTAGCAATAAGCTACCATTCCCAGTTTGGGCATAAACTAACTACTTCTTTTATTTCAGTTACTAAGAGGGATCTTGAACTAAAAAACAGACCTTAGAAGCTAAATTAGGGTGTCTCGAGAAATTCCAATAATTGGGTTCAGGATTCAATTCTTCAAAAACATCATTAGAAGAAAAGAATGAAGTGGTTTTAAACATCGTATCAAAGCAAAAAATCCGTTTTGTCATTTCGTCTATAAATCGAATATTCTTCTTATGTTGACCAGATGAATTTCCAACATTTATGTTACGGAATGGATTAAAGTCATGTTGAAATAGTAAGAACTCAAAAGGACGTTACGTATCAAGTTTGTAAAACAAAACCGCAAGGGGAACATAAATAATACCTCATTTCTCAAAAAAAAAAAAAGGAAAATTAAAGGAAAAATACCTGACAAATACTGCATTTGGTATCCTCATCACCACAACATGAAATCCCAGGGACTAGAGGTGCAGGCGCATAGCAGCTTCTCTTAAGACAGTTCGACAATGCTTCTTCTGTAAGAGCTGTGCCGACAGAACCCATTTTCTCCTCTAGGGCTAATAATTCCTGTTAACCAAGCATGCAATTCATTACATAAAAACGTTGTGTAAGGGAAAGATTTGTTGAGGTCATACTTTAGTGAATTCCTTGAACTAATTAATATTTTGAAACCCTTCCGGTTCAGTAACATCAGTAAATATTTTTAACAAGTCAAAAATATGAGACTTCGAATGAACCAGATGTTTTGGTCATTCTAGAAATAATGTAGTGATTTCCCAGAGCTTGTGGACATTTTGAAGCCTATCAAATATGCAATTGTTTTTTAAATAACTCTTGATAAGTCAAAGATATGTCACGTCTGATGAATCAGATATGTTTTGATCATTCAGAAAACCATCTTGCACTCCTATTCCAATTTTAAAAGTAACTAACAGAAGAAGAGCATGCATCACCATCGGAGATTCTAAATATTTTGGTAATTTCTAGATAAATCATGGCATAGTTTTGTTCATTTTGAATAGCCTCCTGAGTAGGTAAATAGGTTGATTGACTAATGTTCCACGTCAGAGCTAGTGTGTGGTGCTGCATCGGGCTTGGCTCTAAGTTATCACGGCTTGCATATATCGTCAAAATGCAAAAGAAAGAGATACCATAAAAAATAAATTAAAAATCAACATAAGAAACGAACCTTGTAAAAACTTTATTATGAAACTAGGAACAAGAACACCCAATAGTGCATCAGTGGTTCAGGAAGGAAGAAACAAACCTCATATGACATATTATCTATATCAAGTCTCATGTCTCTATGCTGATCATGAAAGCTAAGGCCACCCAAGAACAAATTTGACTCCAGGACCAATAATTGCTGCGGGAAGAAAAAAAACTACTTTTAGTTACAATCTAAAGAGGAACAGTTGAAGACGAAGATCAACAACCTCATATGTTAACTCTTCGTCCTGTTCTATCCTCTCCAGTGCCAGCAATACCTGCATAAGGTCAATCCCCAATTTTCATTTTCAAATGCTCAGTCCAAAGTATACACTTAAGTCAGTTACAAAGAATACATACAAGAGATTAGATACATGAGAAATGTTAGTAAATAAACCCCATAAGTAAACCTTGAAAATCAATAAGAAAATGATATTGATAACAGAAAGCATGAAGAAACATAATTTCAACCGATTCCATAGGCAATACCTCTGCAATCCCTTCCATGTTAAAACGCCGGAAGCCATCACGATCCACTGAGAGACTGCGAAATGGTCGGGTATTGCTATCTTCAGGATGAGCGATTGGCCTACTGTGCACTGTCTCATTGCTAGAACCTGGTCGTCCATAAGAGCTATGTCTAATAGAGGAAAATTCTGATGGGAATGAACGAGAAGAACTGGACGGAGCAGATTCACCGATCGAAAATTCAGTTTGAGGCAACTGTGCAACCATAATAGGCTCAGGTAGTGGCAAGCTGTTGTCATTGATCTGTTCGGCCGGCCGCGTCCTGGCGTCCACACCGACCGTTCTCCGAGTTCTAACTGAGGCAACACTACCACTACTTGTAGAACAATTTCTGGGCCTTCTTGAAACTTGTTGAGACACTGAGCGTTCGGGAAAAGAGGGACTTGGACTGGAGAGAGAATTCCTTGGAGAACCTAAATTTCCTTCAGTAGATGAACCACTCGTGCTCTTAGCACCTCTAGCAGAAGAACTCTCTCCTTCAGGAGGACATCTTGTTTTAATCACAAAGGCCCTTCTATTACGACCACTCTCAGAAGATGAAGAACCTGAAGGGAGAACATCAGATATTGATGTACAACCAAGATTTCCAAGACCACATCTATTCGCATTAGCACCCTGAACTTGTGAGACTGCTTTCGCAGTTTGTCTGGTGTTTCTCGACGAGAAGGAGCGTCGGACAGACGAACCCAAAGATGTACCCTGGTTTCCTAATCCAGACTGCTGGACTTGTTTTCGAGACATTGAATATGAAGTTACAGAGCAACTCCCCATTTCCTCAGTTGAATTTGCAGAAAAACTATGGCGAGCAGTAGATTTGGCATCTTTGGGTTCAGAATGTCGTCCTGTTCGGGAACCTGTAGTTGTGGGAATGGGTTCTGAAACTTCTGCTTCATCCTGATTGTTACTAGTTTGAGCCAGAACTGTTTCTTTCAGAGATGCTGCGCTCTGTTGCTCCTGGCAAGACTTTTTATGGTAATTTGCACCAGAAGGTGTCCTAGAGGAGCTACCAACTATACTCTGGCTACTTGAAGAGTGGAAGGAAGGCCTTGAATATTTGGCTTTTTCTGGGTTAATAACTTGGGTGCTTTTCATGGAGTTAAGTCTAGCACTGCATCCTATTCGGTTACAATATTGAGTGCTTCTATCCTCATTGTTTGGATTTCTGAAAGAGAGGCCAGACCCCCTTCTAGAAATGCCAAACCCACCAGAAGCTCTTTTACCCGCATATTCGTCCATGTCAGAATCACTGTATGGATGAGTATGAAAAAATATGAATCTTTCCGGAACAGGTGGCTTTTTATATCTGCAACAATAATATGAAAATAATGATCAATTACAAGTGGCTACATATAACTCTGGAAATAAGGCTGCCATAAAATGAATGATAGCAACATTTTAAAAGAAAAAAGGACCGTATCAAAGTACTATCAAAAGGGAGATAGGACCAAGAAATAAGGACCAAAAAGTCCACATCACAGTGGGTGAGGCCAGACCAGGGACATAACAGCAACCAACCATGATAAGTCCTTGAGACAACAACAATGTTTTTAGAATTTAAAAGTTAGCCGCGTAGCTTCAATCAAATTCAAAAGCAAACTGTAAAATAAATAGGTGATGGAGAAATGAGACAAAAGCAAGATGGGATATAGTAGAGGGTCAATAAATGAATCCATTTTCATAATTGAGTTGAGTGTAAGAAAAAAAAAGTAAACCTCACAATAATGATGGGAACTGCATTTTGTAATAAAGCAAATAGTATGCTTTATGAAGGATTCTCCCGAGAATCATCAAGAAAGAGGGGAAGATTGAGAGAATAAGTGTATTCCACTCCAAACCAAATAATTGCTATTCAATTAGAAGTAATTACTAAATATTCATCAATCATTCAACAAATGTAAGAATACCAGCTTCATTCATCACCTGTCTGCATACGCAGCCCCAATGAATGGGAACACTGGAGGTATCTCTGTGGGCCAGTGGAAGGTCCACCACATTCCTCGTTACTGATTCACTGCTCACATATACACCCTCACCATGAGACCATCAGGCCGAGTTCTGCTCATTGACACATGCAAAACCCCTTCCACTGCCATGTCCAACAATGTGGGCAACAACCCTTTGAAAAGGAAGAAACTCTTCTAGAAACAAAAAAGACTCAACAACGAGACAGAATTCTACTCATCATAAAAAAGGTCAACCATGCACACGTTAGTCAACATACAGTCATCCAATTGCATAGTGATTCCTGCCCGGATCACTCCCTCCTCTGTTGAAGCTATAAAGATACGGTTTAAATCTCTTAGGTTAGAAATTACCTTCAAGACCAGTAAAATCTAGACGCAGGTGGGTCCTTGAGTACCGATAAAAACTGTTCAAGTGACTGTAGTAATCCACTAGTCATTTGCCACAATTCTCAGCAGGAGCAGCAAAATATGAGTGATCCTAGTGAAATTGTCCATATCTGTCACATCATACAATCCACCAAAGAAATCATGCTGCAGACTCTCACAAATCATGTTCCAGATTCTCAGTCCATTCCTGCAGTAGAAGTGGCACCTCTGAAAACGCAGTTCTTAAAATGTCTCAGTCACTCTCACACTTGCATACGGAAAATCAAGGGAGGCTGCTTCCTTTTTCTCTGGGAGATTATTTCGTATCGGCATCAACATACACGAATGTGGAAAAATTCATCGGTCCCCAGTCATTCACTTCAACAAATGCTATACCAGCACAATACCATTCCCTCCACAACAGGCTTAGAAAGATTCTTCATAAACCGCTTGTGCATCAGGTCATAAAATATGGCAGAATGGGATCTTTGGATGTGGGTTTTCAAGTTTCCAACCCACTCATGTTTCTATTTGGAATATTCAATGCAAACATATGTTTCATATGGTGACAACTTGCAACAGAGGAAATTCTAATTCTTGTTCGCTTCTGGGCTGACAATACCTATTGTTAGAAACTTACCGACTTCTCCAAAAGCTTAAGCTGTTGGAGAAAGGCGTTATTTATCTTTTATACTTTAACACTACCCCGCACGTGTGGCCCACTTGGCAAACACGTCACACATGTGGTCCCACCTTGGGCCAACCATCGCATGTGGATTTTTTTTTTTTGTGACATCGGGGAGGTTTGAACTCGAGACCTTTGGCTCTGATACCATGTCAGAAACTTACCAACTTCTCCAAAAGCTTAAGTTGTTGGAGAAAGGCGTTGTTTATCTTTTATAATTTAACACCTACGTTATCTTGAGTATGGAGTCAAGTATTCCATGACTTAGATTGGTGAAATGACATCAAACGACCCATGAAGCACTCTTTTCACTCTAAAAAGTACAATTTTTTTTTTGCAAAATCACTCTGGCATGTTTTGTTTTACACTTTTGATCTTCTTGATATGCTTTAGAAATTGCAAAAGTTCTCTTTCTTCATTAATGCTCCATAGGTTGACATCTCTGTAAGAAGATTATTCGTGTATACAAAGTGATACCCAATTTGTTTCAAGATAATGATACAGATAAGGATATAGACTTAATAGTATACAAGAAGAAAATTCTTGAGCCATATATTATACAATTTGTTTGCCAAAGGTAATATTCCCTAAGTTATTTATTTACACGCCTTGACAGATAAGAGAGTATACATGTTAAATTTTAAAGTGTATTTTTTGGAACCCTAATTTGTTTAGCTTAGTTTATTTTATTTTATTTTGAGAGATGTAGTGAGGGCAAATATGTATTTTTTTGTCCTTTGGGCATGTTGGTCATTTTCCCTAGCTTGCACATGTGTGAGCCACACATGGTTGCTCCATCTTTTCCCACTACCCATCTATTTGAAATTCAAATCGTTACTTGGAACTCCAAACCCACCACTTCCCTAAGCATTAAAGCCTCCACTTTCCAACACCCACTACCTCTTACCTAAGCCATTTACTCTCTACTTTCCATTGACTAAGCCTATTCTCATTTACTCCATTTTGTAGAGATTCTCCACTAACAAGCAAGACCTCCATTGAAGCTCTATTGAAGCTTTCTTGTGTGCAAGCTAGTTTTCGAAGCAAAGGCCAACTTTCCCATATTTTCTCTATGTATTGAAGCTTTCTTCTTGAAGCTTTCTTCTTGAAGCCTTGTCTATTTGTAGTGTTGTTCTTCTCTCATATATATTGAAGCACATATTGGTTTGGCATTGTTCTTCTACTACTTTGGTTGTTGATCTTAGGCTAGTGTAAACTTTGGTTTCATTATTTGAGAAGGGGATTTTCCGGTGTTGCAAAATCCTTCTTGTTTTGGCGTTGTTCTTCTTCTACTTTGGTTATAGAGAAAGACGGATCTCGCAACATCGGAAAATACCCTTCTCAAATAGTGAAACCAAAGTTTACACTAGCCCAAGATCAACAACCAAAGTAGAAGAAGAACAAAGCCCAACAAGATGTACTTCAATATGATGGAACAACATTACAAGACAAGAACAAAAAGGGAGAAAAAAGCTTCAACAAGAAAGCTTCAAGAGGAAAGCTTCAAGACGTAGACAAAATATGGGACAAGTTGGCCTTTGCTTCAAACACTAGCTAGCACACAAGAAAGCTTCAATGGAGCTTCAATGGAGGTCTTGCTTGTTAGTGGTGTGTGTAGTGTGTTTGGGTTATGAGTATGCAAGCAGAGGAAATGATACGGGGAGAAAATTCTCAATCCATATATCATACAGTTTGTTTGCCAGAGGTAATATTCCCTTAGTTACTCAATCTACACACCTTGGAAGATAAGAGGGTATACGTATGTGTGTGTACTGTGTTTGGGTTATGAAAAGATAACAAGAAGCATCTATATTTGTCCCCATATCTGCATCAGAGTCATAGCATCTAATGTACAAGCTCCCACCACACTCAGTAGCTTGGACAAAACATGCAAAGCATCAGTTGTATATGTACATGTAAATCCTATTTGGGATTCATCTTCTTCTTGTTGAAAAGTCAAAGCGATAAGTTTTACAAGGGGAAGGATTCAGAAGTCTGTAAATCTTACGTGGGCCTCATCTTCTTCTTGTTGATGAGAATAAAAGTTTCAGAAATATATAATTTCATTTCCAAAAAGAAGCAAAAGCCAGTGAGTATTTGGGGATTTATGATTTTATTCATGATTAAAAAAAAAATGAAAACATGTTATTGGATGAGCGCAAAAGGCACCTGATCTCTGGGTACTTAACCAATAGGCATCCCAGTTCCAGTTCCGGAAGCAGTGAGTTTCTCGTCAACGAGCAATTAATCAGGTACTACAACGTGCTTTTGGTCATAATCCGGCGAAGGGGGGATTATTCAGAGCAGGCTCAATGGACAATGGGGATGGAATAGCTGTTGGAACTGAGCACGGGTTTTTTGAGTTAGCTCGCAGCAGAAACAGACAACCATTCACATCAATTTCCTTGTCTAATTCAAAACATAAAGATGACTTACAAGGGAAATCCAAATTTTTCTGTGGATTATAATCACCACGGTATTGAACAAACACCGAAACTATCGATAGCAAACAACAACCAATTCCAATAAAGGGTAAACACCAATCCAGAAACAAAAGAAAACGCTAGCCAGCATAAACCAAAATAAGAAAAAAGAAAAAGAGAATCATCCAAGAGGACCATAAACACACATAGCTTGCTTTAATCAATAACAGGGATAAGATAAACACCTTTTCCTATATTATCACCACCAACAAGAAAAAGAACCCATATTCATTTTCATAAAAAAAAAACAGCCAGTTTTCCTATATTTAGCCATATTTGAGCTATTCTCAACAGTCTCAGTGTTTTCAGGAGGGAAAAACGCTGAAACCCCAAAACAGAAACTCCCATCTTTCTAATTCCTCACAAAACGGAACAATAAAACGAAAAAAGAAACCCAAATAATGAAGAAACGAAAGTTTCAAAAGATGATTCACATATAAATTCAAAAAGGTTATATAGCTAAAAGTTTTTATTTTATTTTTTCAAACTAGAAATTGATGAATTCTCGAAGAGAAAAAACAAAGGATTTTTTCATACCTGAAGAAGAGAGATAGAAGAACGAGTTCAACCGTGTCCGATATGCCTGAGAGAGGTGTAAAATGGAATTCAGAGAGCCCTAAAACGTATATACAAGATCCGAGGCAAATAAAAATGTCCAACTGGCTTTGACGAAAGCTCTGCCGTCTCTTCACTTACCCCCCAAAACCTCATCCTGACCGTCCGATTATTATAATTAATTATTTTTCCTTTTGTAGGAGAAATAAGATAATAGAAAATTAGAAATGATAAGAAAAAAAGGCGTTTCTTCTATTTTTTTTACTGTTTCAGGGTGACTTTTTCTTCCCTTTCGTGTCTGAAACCCTAATACCGACCTTTTCGAAATTCATTTTCCGGAAAGCTAATCCGTACATGCAATTTTTCATCTTTCTGAGCTGGAGTTGAGATTTAGGTCATACTTTTCGGTTTGAAAAATCGAATCGATCGGATCCTGTACAAAAAAAAAAAAAGTTTTCTGCTTTGTTTCAGCTGGAATTTAAGTCGATCTTGTTTTCTCTACTAAAATTTTCATCGATCTGACCTTCAATCTTCAAGAATAGATATTCAGATTTCGCAGTTTCCTTCTAGATCCTCTTATTTTGTTTCTTCTTCCAGATACTCTCTTTCGATCTTGTATATCAATGATAAAACCTAATTTCGCAGTTTTGCAGTTTCTTTCGATATGATATAGTTTTCGACTATTGTTACGTACGTTTTCTCGCCCAAATTCAGCGAGAAAGAGCGTTTTTTTCCCAGGACGTCACGATTCCAAAACTGGAATTTCAGAAATCGATAACTTCACAGATTCAATGTCTTCTCCCTCAATCTAGATCTCGAAGATTGTTTCCCTTCTCTTTCTCGCCCGAATTTCGGCGAAAGAAAGCTATTGCTTATCGGAAATCTGTACCTTTTATGGAACTCAACAAGCAATTAACAAAACCGTTGCTTTTCCTTCGCTTTCTCACCTAAATTCAAGGGAAAACAACTTTTTTTCTGCTACTCAACAGAGAGAGAGAGAGAGAGAGAGAGAGAGAGAGTTTGATAAATTTGATTAGGATTTAGGTCAGCCATTTGTTAGTTTTAGAATTTTCTTCTTGTGGTTTTGCGTGGTTTGAGAAAGGGTTGTTGACGTGGAAGAATGTCGGGTTGTGAAAAGAGCTTCTCATGGTGGGAGATAGCGTCCAGGGGAAGCCTACACCACCAAAGAGAACCCAAATGTGGAAATGAAGCAACCATTTTTTTCCCATGAGATTTCTCTTTCCGAGGAAAACGATCTATCGAGGGTAAATTCGGAACACCATTCCGATATTTCCAACCTTAATAAATAAGTAGGTCCATTGGATGATGAACGGTTTGAATGATTAAAAAAAAAAACAACAACAAGTGGATGAAACAAACAATCTGTTAACAGGACCTACCAATGGCCGTCAATGGGATTTGGTTAGAGACTTAGACGTCCACAAAGGTCTCTTTCGTCATTTTCAATTTTTTAATAGAAAGTGGATAGGAGTCTCCCTCAATCTCTATACATACAATCTGACACGTGTATGATGAACCCGGAAATGGTCATCCAGTGGGCCCATTCATCGATTTCCAAATGGCCAAATATTACACAGTTAGATTATCTTAAATACAGGATGTGCCTTAATCATGCCTCAACTAATGGTTAGATTACCAACTTTGGAAGCTTAACTACTAAACTAATCCTCTCTCATGAGAATCAAACCTAATTTCAAAGGAATCTCAAATTAAAATCTCCTCGTGCCTTATCAACCAAGATTAGATGCTAAGGGGGTGTTTGGGTCTAGGCGTAAAATTTAAAAAAAATCCGGGTGGCCGACCTTTACATGTAAAGCTCAGAGAGAGAAAACCTCCTAAAGTAACATTCTTTTCAACATTTTCCTTTCATCGGCACAGTTCCTACCAATATGCTTTCCCAAAAAAAGCTTGTGATTTGATTATACATCAGTGTGTGGCTTTCGTTGTAGGCCCTCCATTTCAACCAAAAGCCCATTTCTCGTTGTGGGGAATCGTTCTCTTTTGAATCATCATTTCTTAAAAGAAGTTTGTTGTTCAGCTCTTTTTAAATAATGGGAATAAGAAAAAGTAGTTTGGAAGTAGCTTTCACTTGAGGTGCCTTCATGATAGTGAGAATTGAGGAATTAGAATATTGAATTTTATAAAGATCGTGCAAAAGATGATGCAAAGGGTTGAATGATAATGAACTTTGTATGAAAAAACCATCCACATCTAGTTCAAGTGGGATTCTGTGGTGTGAGCCACCAAGACGGTGGACAGTGGTCGCTGGTGTTGCCGCCTGTGGGAACGCGACATGGATGAGTATCACATTCAACATCTCCAGCACAACAGAACCACTGGACCCAACGGAGGACATGGATGCAATATTATAAGAGATATTCTGAGGGAAATTTGGATGCAAGGAAAAAGATTATGAAAAAAATAGGGTTTAATAGGTTACAATTATCCTTGAAAATAGGATATATATTCCAATTACTCCGAAAGCTTAAGCTGTTAGAGTTGGTTTATTTAATCATTTATACTTCTAACACCCCCCTCACGTGTGGCCCCTATTTTGGATTATCCATACGCGTCGATTTTTTCAATATCAAGGAGATGTTGGGTTTTGAACCCATGACTTGTTGTGAGACAATGGCTCATATACCATGTGAAACACCCGATTACTCCAAAACTTTTGCGGTAAATTTCAGTACATCCAGCATATGCACTGGCTTTCTAAATGGGTGGGATGAGAATAAGAGATTGACCATCCATTATTCCTTAGGTGAGGAGGGCATGTTTTTTTATCTAGGGTAAAAGATTCTTTGAAAACGAGATTTTCTAACACCCTAGAAAACTCATTTTTCATGGAATTTTTTCGAGAAAAAAAATTCTTCTTTTTCTAAGAAAATTTCAACCCTCTATGAAATTACTTTTTTATCCATGGAAAAATATTCCATACTAAAAGAACCAGTTCCATGGGAAAAAATGTGGAAACATACCTGTGAGGTCACAAGCTTCAATTGGTTGTTGACATGGTATTAAAGCAAAAATCCATGTGTATGGCTAACCCAAAAGAAGTGAGAGCGTCAAATGAGGGGGGAGGGGGATGTTAAGGTATAAACGATTAAATAACACCAACTTTAACTGCTTAAGGTTTTAGAGTAATAGGTTGTTTCACAATACTATTGATTCGATTAGAGATGATGAGGGTTATATTTTAACACAAATGAAGCAGAAGTAACAATTGTTTTTTTTTTTTTTTTTTTGGTAGGTGAGTTGGGCTTGAACTTCCAACCTCCAGGTTGAAGAACAAAGTCTTAATCTCAGAAGTAATAATTGTCGGTTGAATAAGCTTGTCGATAAGACACATATAAATGAATGAATGGGTATGTTGTTAGCTAGTGAAATGTATTTTTGGGCATGTGTGAATCATGGGGTTGTTGAGTGGGTCCACATTATAATTATTTCGAACTGCATACGATTGTTGTTACATATGATATCATTGATGATGCCATGGATGCTTATTTTCCTAGCCTGTTGTTAATGAGGCTGCTACGGGGATAGAAATCTTTGGATAAGTTGTTCCCGGGATTGGCTATCCTGCATACCATAGTTGTTACATCTGCGAAACTGCCTAGCAATTTCTGTATAATAATACTTAAATGGTTTATTACCCAATTATGGGTTCACTTATTTCCCGGGAGAGCAATGTAGTTGAACGCATGTTCCTAACATTGTAACCCACCTGGCTACCAGCTAAGCTAAAATAGAGTCCACAAAGATGGCTTGTTCTCTAAATCCATTATGATTCACTAAATTTTCTGGAAATAGTTTAAAAATTAAAGAATTCCATAAGGGGCCGTTTGGATATACGGATTTTAATTCTAGGATTTCTTCAAAATTGTAGCTAAGAGACAAGAGACGAAGCGGACCAGCCGTCGGTTTTTACTCGTTTTT
This sequence comes from Tasmannia lanceolata, assembly GCF_043159265.1. NCBI lineage: Eukaryota > Viridiplantae > Streptophyta > Magnoliopsida > Canellales > Winteraceae > Tasmannia > Tasmannia lanceolata. Next base: position 12,439,158 of record NW_027518683.1, read on the forward strand.
TACTTCTCGTCATTCTTTCCATCAGCAAGAGAGCAGCAGATCCTCCCATATTTCTATGTTTTAGAAATCTCACGATACAGGAGAGATTTTTAAAACCTAAATTTCTCACTTAAAATCCAAGAAACGCTATCAGGACAGCATACCGCAGCTTGATCATGAACCCTCTTTTACACTGTTTTCAAACTAAAAACCTCGATTCTAAAATCCGCGTCTCCAAACGGCCCCTAAAGTTTCCACCTTTTACACAGCAAAAAACATAAATTGAATCAACGCTATTTAATTTTTACTTAAAGAGACCAATTTATGGTAATATCCCTCTAAATTAACTGGGATTTGCTAGGGTCCATCGCAAAAGGCATTTCTTGAGAGGCATGTTACATGGAGAGCATTCACATAGGCTCACTTTCAAACTGATTTTGTCATTATTAATGATGTGGCTGCTCTCTCATGCAACTGACCTCATGAGAATTGCCTTTTGCGATGATGGACCCTAGCAAATCCCACATTAATTATAAACATTTGATTTCCCTCTATGCCATGAAAGGAAAATTTTTACTTAATCCACATCATAATCATTCATGCAGGATTGAACGAAGTTGAACTCGATGAGCTTGAAATCTATTTCTTCGCCATCGTTTTGCTCAAAGGTCTCTAGTGTTTTTGGATCATTTGAGTGCCTTGTTCCCCCTATAACCTATTCTAGCGTGTCTCAAGGATAGGGTTATTCGTTTTCTTCTTAAAAGTATCATCTTTCTTTCCATCAAATAAACTAGGGGTGCAACTCGGGTCGGGTTGAAGCCAACTTGACCCAATTTTCAGCCCGAACTCAGCCCGGGTTGGGAAAACTCAACCTGAACCCGACCCGACTTTTTTTAGAGTTGAATCCGACGGGTTCGGGTTGAACCTAACTCGAGTTGCACCCCTAAAATAGACCTGTAGGGGGTGAACACCAAAACCCAGCTTACCTACCATAAAAGAAAAGAAAAGAAAAGAAAATTTTTCTACCGTATATGTTTTTTTTTAATGGGTCACCGACACCGTAAATGTTTCTCTTGCAATCCAAAGAGGGCCTAAAAGGAAATTTTATAATGGTGTGGAAATACCCACAAGGGCAAAAGGAGAACAATGCCCAACTATTTTGATGATCTAAACCACTAGCTAGTTGCTTCTTGCGGTAGATAGGCCATGCCCCAAAATTCTTCTCATAAGCTGATAATAACCCTGCAATTTATGGAGGCTTTGTTACGTGCCTAATCAGCCGTAACGGAAATAAACAAAAAGAAAATAGAAAAGAGGGGGGAGAGAGAGGTTGGTTCGAGGCAACCGGACCTCCTAATAGCTCAATTCGAGAGGAACCATGACTCTCCAAGAACAAAGTTTCCTTTGTGCTGTAAAATTTATCTTCTTCCTAGACCTGGCAAAATGGAACCCGTACCAGCAGGTACACCCGGCCCACAGGGGTATGAGTACCAATTTCACTATCCACGAAAAATAATACCCGCACCCAACCCATACCCGTGACCCGCGAGTTGGTCTGGGTAGGGCGTTGGTGCCCGCGGCTTACTTGCCATTCGGTTTTCAACTTTTTATTCTTAAGGCCTAAACACTAAACAGTAAAAAAAATAGATTATGTGGGTGGGCCAACAAAACAAGTCAAAGCAATCAGACTATGTGATTGGTATCTTTGGTTGTACCAAAACAAACACTTGTTAAAGTAAATGAAAATTTGTATGATGAATGGGCGTATAAACATGTACTCATCATCCCATCCTTGATATTTGATCCAACAACAGCTGACTTGTTAAGAAGCTGATGTTGGATTAAATATCAAGGCTTGTACATCCATCGTACTACCTTTATGTGTTCATACACCCATTCATCATATAATTTCTGTTGGTATATATATATATATATATATATATAATTTCTTCTTTAAATTTGCCGGGTTACCCGCGGGTATACCCGTACCCGCGCCGGTATTTCTTACCCATACCCGCACGGATTGTACCCGTACACGTGGGTTACCCGTTTGCCAGGTCTACTTCCTCCCCATTTCATGCAAATACACTTCTTAAATACAAGCACAAGGTAGTTCCATATCAACACCCCCACTTACATTACACATAACAAATAACTAACACCCCACTTACATGACACATAACAAGTAACTAACACCCACAAATTTAAAATTAAAAAACCTACAATAACGACTTTGTAACTAAATCACATACACCATAACGAGTACGTATCAAGCTTCTACAGTCGTTTTTTTAGCTTTAGCCATCCATTTTACACTAAATATATTGGAGGACTACGATCATTCTATAGAAAAGATTTTAGGGCGCCTTTGTCAGTGTACAGGACCAATGATTGCCCAAGTCGAGATAAATAGCATAAAACCAGTTAAAACCATGAATGAGTCAAAACCATGAATGAGTCTGCTTTCCCGAATAGGTGATTGGCCTAAAAATTAATCATGGGTTAGATCAACCAAAGTGGAATACCCCACCCGTATCAAAACCATAATATACACCACTTTGGTTGTGCTAAAAAACACAAAGGGTGTGATTCAGCTATCCATCAGGCTGCTAATCGTGAAGCAGACTGCTTTTTGCCAAGGATTGAGTTAATTGGGTGAGTATAGAGGTTTTTTATTATCTTGCCCGTTATCATTGTTTGTACTTCTTTTTAGGGCAGTGATAAATCGACTCTCCAAATTGATAAATCGACTCCCCATAGGTAGAGAGAAAGACACATGGGGAGTCGATCTATCACTGCCCTCTTTTTATTGTTAAGTTCTTTGAACTTCCAACCATCTTAGTCTCGGAGGTTTTCCCCTCCGCATCTGGATTACCGGATTTTGAAATTGGAATTGGAATACCATCTGTTGGGACTGGAAACATGATGAGAAAATAGTAAAAATAAAAATTTCAATTTAAAAAAATTCTTTAAAAAAATCCCATTATTACTGAGGTAGAATCATAATAAATTAATAATACCACATATCAGGGCAGGAAATAGGTTCCGATTCCAAGACCTGATTCCTGCAATCCAGTCATACCGCCCAATTTCAATACTCTCCATGTCAAAAGCCATGTTGCTTTAGCTTGCGAAAAGCTTTGAACGAGCTTTCTTTTAGAAGAGAAAGAGGAACGTTCTTTTTACTAAAAGTACATGCGATGAGTCCTCTTTCAATATTAAGTGGACAAGACGGACGGAAATGGAGTAATATCAGGCCATATGCTCACCAAAAGGAGAGTATAAATCATTACGGTCTAGTGATATTTCCAAGTATTTTTTTATTACGAACACATCATTATGCTGTGTTGCTTTAAACAGTACTCCCAACATCTGCATGTGGGCTGATTTGTTAATGGCCCGTGGAAAAGATTTGCAAAGAAGTAGGACCGTCCGATAGGTGCGGCTTTTGTACGATGTTGGGCTCTTTTTGTCTGATCAAGAGTGAATTTATGGAAAGTGGAGTTTTTATATGGTGGCCGACCGTCCAACAAAAAGGACAGAGAGAGAAAAAACTCTCACCCTTGATTTTTGATTCAGATCAAACTCTCTTTTTTAATTGTTACCTTGATCAACATTCATCAGTAAAGGGCGGATTTAATCAGATGACCATTATAGAGACAAGCTAAGCGATTTTGCAAATCCAATTTGGCGGCCGGGAGAGAAATGAATTCAATGAATTAACTTTTAGCCAGCTATGTTGTGACTCTTCTCTCTGAAAAAGAGGGGCCACGAATCTGATTTTTTAAATAGCCTAGATGCACTTCTGTGACAAAATTCGGCTTAAATTCAAGAAAAAATTGTTGATCTTCCCGACCAGTTATTGAAAGAATCCAATTATTGAAAGGATTGCTACTTTTAAAAGAAGAAATTATTAGTGAAAATTTTGATTTTAATATTATTTTCCTCTCAATAATACTAGGGTTTTCAGAATCATGAGTAATTAATTGCCTTACCAACTTAGTCTCTCCCTCTCTAAGACTCTAACCTTTCCTTATCACCAACTACATCCCGTCCATTCCCTTTCATTTACTCAACCTATTCAAGTTTTCACACCTTCTATTCCCGAGAGAAGCTCATTTACACTTAGTCCTTGTGATAGATTCACCCAGTTTCTTTTGCTTTAGAGCACTTCTATTTTGCCATTGGCCATTGAAACTCCAAAGTGAGTGTAAAACAATGCCCTTCTTATAGAGATATTAGAGTTAACACTGGACTTTGGAAGTGATGATACCGTGCAAATTAGTGAAGCTCAGATTTTAAAAAATCATAAGCCTTTTTAGGATGATTTTATGTTGGACTCGATAATTTGAGTTTGGAATGGATTGAAGAACTCCCAATTTTAATTGACGTCAGTGTCCTAGATTTGTTATGTTTTTAGCAGCCAGCCATATCTTATCGCTTTGGGGGTGTACCCTAACAGCTTCCCTGAGCCAAAAGAAGGATATTATATGCACTGTATCTCTAGCTTTGAAAGCATTTGTTGGAGGGAACATGTTACAAATAACAGTCGCTCTTTGTAAAAGACACCTACTTATTAGGCCCTAATTATGCCCCGTTTAGGTGTTCAGATCTGTTAATGTCTACGGTAACCATAAGTAAAAGCCATTGGTAATCATAGTTTCAAATTTTGGTTTCGGAATGCGTTTCGGTCCTCACCGAAACTGAAAATTTGAAATTCCGGCCGAAATCCAACGAAAGCGTTAAAATAAATATTTATTCCATACCAAAGTTCGGCCGAAATGACCTAAAATACAGAACCTATAGGTGTAGACTTTCGCTCATTACTAAAATCAACAATTGAAGCATTTGAGTCTGCATCAATTGGAGATACACGACAAAAGGAATTGTTCTATCTCTAAATTTCACCTTCACCGAGTGTAGGTTTATTTCAAAGATATTTATTCTGGAAGAAATTTTGAAAAAAATATTAAATAATTAGAAACTCTTTTTAACGACGGTCATGACCGCCACTATATCCAAAAGAGAGACCGCTGGTATAGCAAAAAAATCGAGATTTTTTGTTGAATATCCTAAAATTTCAGAACAAATGAAATTTCGACCGAAATTTTGAAATTTCGGCTGAAAAAATGTAGCGTTTCAGGTACGTGTGATTTCGATTTCGGTTGAAATTTAAAACCATGTTAATGACAATACCCTCATAGGAAGGCGCTTGGCCCTTATCCATCATGCTTCGTTTGAGCTACGCACAGCCAGAGAAAAGCTAAGCAGTTAATTTTTATAGGCCTTTATCTTACTTCCGATTGAATGTCCCTTTTAGGCGATACTCTTCGAGATGAATGGTCTTCATTTGGCCTACATGCTCTGCTGTGTGTCCATGTGAGACCAAAATAGTTTGAAAAACAAAGCCTTGACCACTGACCTAGAGGAACAGTCCCTTAAATATTGCGTTTTAACATTGACGGTAAGAGCTATTTTTCTGCATAGTTGTCCTCTAGTCCAAAAGTGGATTAATTGGGAGCATTAACTAAATGGGGCTAAAATCACCAACCATTTAATAATGACACCTGTAAATCCTTCAACAGCCAGAGGAGTCACAACCCAGTTCTAAATCCACTGAGGCCCTGTTTGTTTTGGTCGTCTCGTTTATGCCTGTTCGTTTGAGATTATGATAACCGACGGTGAGGCCGCCAACCCATTATTGGACTCAAAACACTTGAGTCCAATAATGGGTTGGCGGCCTCACCGTCCGTTATCATAATCTTAAACATCGAGGCCAGGGCCTTAAGATTATGACAAACAATTGATTGTAAGTTCAAAAGTGCTTATTGGACTCAAAATTATGTTTAAATTTGAGTCCAATACTCGGTGTCACACTCTCAATCAGTTTTCATAATCTTAAACAAAGGCCCAATTTGTTTAGGTCTTGTTTGTTTGAGATTATGATAACCGATTGTGAGTGCTAAACTGATTGTTGGACTCAATCAGGGCCTTTAAGATTATGACAAGCAATTGATTGTAAGTGCCAAAGCGATTATTGGACTCAAAATCTACGTTTAAATCTGAGTCCAATACTCAGTGCAGCACTCCAAATCAGTTTTCTTACGAAGGCCCTGATCGTTTGAGATTATTACAACCGATTGTGAGTTCGAGATTATGACAACCAATTGTGAGTACCAAACCGATTATGGGACTCAAATTTAGGCCCTGTACGTTGTTTGAGATTGTGACAACCGATTGTATGCCTTCTAGCCAGAATCTGAGTACAATAATCATTTCCCAAAATCTGAGTACAAATTTGGGCTGGGGGGTGGGTTTGTTTATCATTTCCCAATATCTGAGTACAGAATCAGTCACGGACTCACAATCGGCTCTCAAAATCCAAAACAAACAGGGCCTACTCCTGGCATCGGAAAGCAAGCGATTACGATCAATCCAAATTGGGTCACACATACGAGGAACTTCCCATCCAGAAGATTATGGCCTACAGAGACACCTCTTTGCGGAATCATAAAAAAAGATCATCCATTAAGGTGGGACCCAACGGAAATGGGCCAGATACATGCTCATGGATCAAGATCCCCCAATGGAATCATAAGCAAGATCATCCATTAAGGTGGCACCCAACGGAAATGGGCCAGATACATACTCATGGATAAAGATCAAACCAGAGCCCAATCAAGTCCGAAAGCAACAACCAGGTCAGAGCAATAATAGCTTTGCTCAATTTATGCCAACAACATACCATAGCCATACGTGAGTCGGGGTAAAACTCATACCGACGACATTCTCACTGTTTTTGAGGGAAGGAAAAAGGCAGCATGTAATATTAAATAACCACATATATACAGATACAAGGCTAGGGTACTGACTGCTTGATAATTTTTACATGTAAGACTGAGTGGTGTGGACTCTGCAATTTTTATTCAGTTTATGGGAGAAGGGGTAAAAAAGAAGAGGTGTTTTCGAATGGGTCTTAGGCGGGGGGGCTCAAGGAAGGGTTTCTATGAGACCAGACAAAGACTCTCCAAAAAGGGCGCTTCCGCTTAGGGGTGGTGGACAGCTCAGTCTCCGATCTCCTTAGCATTTCCCACATCACCTGCACGTCTTCATATCCGCACGTCTGTACATCGTCGTGAAGTTTCAGAAGACCACCACCTGCCCAGCAATTAATCAAGAAAAAAAAAGTAATTAATGTCTCAATAGGGATGTATTTTAGCTCTGTTAAATTTACATGTAATCTTCATTCTGAGTCACCATTCGGACGGTTAGGATCATTTGGATGCGGTTTAAGTACAATCTAGCGGGACCCACCTGGTATAATTGTAATGGCCTAGGCTCAACCACGTGGCTAAAACATCAGCAACTTTGTTTGGGTGAGGACAGGGGGATGATCAGTGACTGTTCGATATTCGCCCCTTCTACACTATCAGTGACTGTAGATAGTGTAAAAAGATGGGTGTGGACAGGGGAGGAAAAAGGGGCGAATATTGATAATTCCCTTGGGTCCCACAAACTGTGGCTTTTCCTGGAAAATTCAATTCCAAATTGTAAACTACCAGTCTACCACACACCGGAAGAAAATGATCTATACTTTCAAGTTTTGCACGATATACCCATGCCACAAATTGATCATATCCCTTTCCCACAACTATCCACCCTTCACGTGATGGGGATGGGGGACCGTCCCAAAAGGTGAGCGGATCACATTCCGACAATCATCAGCCATACACGTGTACATTGCATGAGATTAGGTTAGGAAATCTAACTAAATTTGGGGAGAAGATCTCTACCGTCCAGTTCAATCCGAACCGTCTAATCTATATGCCATTGCGTAAGAATTTCATCGTGATACTGACCGTTCAAAAAATAGCTACTTTTGCTTTTAGAAGGCCACAATAAAAAAGTTATGTGCAACAGTCCAAAACAAAAGAAAAAGAAGCCCACTAATGATTCTGAATGGAACGATTTTGAAAACAGATTCATTAATAAAAAAAGCTTCTCCCACCCCTTTGAATTGTTAAAACAAGAACTTTATGCGAGAGTAGAAGCCCCAAAACGAGAATTAGGAATTTTTCTCGATAGGAAATAATAGTGTTTTTCCGCTTGGAGATGGAAAATTGGTCCACCGGGTTTCATAAATTTGCAAATTCTTACTCACCTGGTTAAAAGAATGAAATTGGTATGGATATCATTACGGGAGAAGCTGATCGTTGAAATGAGAATTGAACGGCTAAAATTAAAGATGAAATGTTTCGATAATAGACTATGCAGACTCAAATCTACACCCTACTATCACAAATCATTTTTGTAAAAAAAACAAGAAACACAAAACCAGGCCGACAGCGAGAGGATTGAGAATCTGAGAAATATAAGGAGGATAATAAAATAAATGTATAGTGATAAAATAAAACAAAAGAATATCTTAAAATATGCATCCAAACAAAAATAAATAAATGTAGGATAGAGCAGATCTCAACAAGATGTCAACATCATAACGAAAATTATAGTGAGCCTAAACAATTCATTTCAGATTTTTTTCGAGAAATTTTTTTTTTTTTTTTTAAAACAGCGAAAATTTTAGTCCATGAAAAGTGATCAAGAGTATGCAAGGGATCTTTACTCGAAAAAAAGACAAAAAATAAAATAAAAAAGGATTGAAAAAGAAAGGAGGACAGGGGAAATTTTTAAAAAAAATATAGAAAACCAGTGAACATCCTCAAATGAAGTTAACAAAAGCCCCTGCTAAAGTGCGCCGGAGGTATTTGGCGCTTTACCAGATCCAGGAAATCTAAACCAGTAAACCCTAGGCTCTCTATTTCTCCCTATGCAAGCCAACTTTAAACTCTGATGCGGATTTGGATTGGCCTTTGATTTCTTAATCCCACACTTCAAGTTCATATTACTCAAAAAAAAAAAAAAAAAAAAAAAAAAAAACCTCACCGTTTTTCCTCGCCTTAATACGAGCAGCAACAGAGATCCAAACTCTCCTCATCGGAAAAATCATCTTCTCCCACCAATCCATCACTCTAACCCTAATCCTCTTCCGGTTACTCACCGAAAATCGGACGAGTAACACCCGAAACCCGGCCAGACTCAAAAATCTAACCCCCTTCTTTCCCCAAAAAAAGCCCCCTCCTCAATACCTCCACCCTAAAAAAAATTCAAATCGAATCGAACAATCTGGGGTCCTCTACTCGTCTCCTCTTCTCACTCTACGGAGGAGTGAAGAAATACCCAAAGCCACCGGCACAAATCTATCAACACGTTTCTCGAAAGAGGCGCCAGCCGGCTTTATTTGGCACCTTCCGCCGCCCCTTCCTTTTATCTCCTTTTTCCCTTCCTTACCTACAATCATCGGTCATTTCACCGACACGTGTCCCTATTCTCTTTCCCCACCTACAAACCCAAATGCTTACTGCGAACGCCGACACGTCAGCAGCTCCCGCTCTCGTCCACTTCGACCCGGACGTCCTTTTACTTTTAAACGCTCTACGTGGCGGAATTCGAGTGGTCTCTTTTACTAGATGCTTTGACTCGATTTCGACACGTGTCTAGTGGCGTTTGGGGTTTCAAAGCTGCTGTGGCTTTTTATTTTCTCTCCTCCTCCCCGATTCCAAAAAATAAAACGGCTATTTTTTTGTTGGTTTGCGCGCTCATAATTCCAACCCTTTTTCTTCTTTTTTTGGGTATATCCACTATTCCATACTTCCTCACAGAGTCACAGCCATGAAAAGGGAAATGTTATCCAAACTGCTGTATTTTGATGAGGGCACTCCTCACTTAATTAAAAGTACGGTATGGCCCCACGATAGGATGATCTAAACCGTCCATTAGATGGGCCACAGCCTAAATAGGTTGTGTCCCCAAAAATCATTTCCATAGGTTGATCCTAACCCTCCAATCAGAATGTTAGAGGGTTGATCGGAGGGTTAGGATCAACCTATGGAAATGCTTTTTGGAGCACAACCTATTTAGGGTGTGGCCCATCTAATGAACGGTTCGGATCATCCTATGGTGCGGGCCATACCGTACGTTTAATAAAGTGAGAAGTGTCCTCATCAAAATACGGTAGTGCGGATAACATTTCCCCATGAAAATTTTCAAAACAGAGATCTGGTGGATGTGCCATTAATATAAAACAAACTTTTTACCAATTTTAATTTTGTGGTTCTCGAATTGTAACACGTGTTATTCTATTACTTGTACGTACTGTTGTTTTATTTTTTTTCTATGATTAGATGACGTGCGCGTGGAAATTAAGCCACGAAACGAGAGAGGGGACCATGTAATTCTACTAGTTGCATATATTAGTGCACTAGACAAGGGGTGACCTCAAGCTTACTTAGTTTAATATGGGTAGTGATTAGTGTTTATTTAATGTTGGTTCTTAGACTAAAACTCTAAATTAGGCGTAAAATGTGTGAGCGTGTGATTTGGTACACGTTGCGTGTGTTAGTAAAAAGCCTAGTGTAAGGGTGAGCATGATTAATAACTTATTAGATTAGATGCATGTCGATCTAATTGACTCTCATTTCATTAATCACTCCATTTTCATGTGCAAACCTTCTTTAAAGGCCATGTTATTCAATCTTCAGAATTGATTTAATTTGAGTCCAATTGGGTCAGGCGTTCATGTTACATGGTCAGTATCATTCATATATGTTGGTTAATGCTATGTGACCAGTGACTATCATTCCTTTTTTTTTTTATGATTGTTACTAGAGTTGCGTTGATGTAATATTGGGACATGGAAACTTAATATGTGTAAGGCACAGGCACAAGACAAATGGCTTGCACATGGCCTTTTATTTGCATTAACATTTCTGATGTGCCATACTCATGGCCCAACCTAATTTCCGAGCACCATACAACATAGTCATGACAAGTAAGGTAGACATCGACCATACACGTGTCTAATTCAAGCCAGCTTGCCTATCAAGAAAATGGAAAAAGAAATGATATTTGCACTTCCTTGCTTTAATAATAACACTCCACGTTTTATTAAAGGCTAGTTTGATTGGCAGCTTGCACACCTTATTCTCATTGTGTTATTACAAGGATTGCCCGCATAATTCATGGGACCCATATTCATTCAAATTGGGAAAGACTAACCTTCCTTTCACTAGCGACAACTATATAAGAACACAAAAAGGGGAAATTGTGCGATGATTCATGTTCATCAAAGGAATAAGATAATTTGATTTCGATGAGTATCACCTATGTATGAAGGGCCCCCTGTTTTTTTAGTTACTTTCAAGTGGGGCCCTCATTTTCCAATAATTTCCCGTTTTTTGCCGGTGGCACGAGGCGCTTTCCAATTTTGCGATTTATCGTCCGGGTTCATATTAAATAGGTTTTAAAATGTGAGGGTGAGTGGTTTGAATAGGATTTAGAACCGTGATCCGGTCGTCTATTACCTGCATTCACCTACCAACTTTTCAACGGGAAGTGTCGGTTGTCTCCGTTCTACACCGACGCAGTCTACCTACCGTTAGATCTGGACACGTGTCAGAATCTTGACTGAGCTGCTGTCACCTTGTTCGACTATAGTCTTCGCCATCCAAAATTTCAAACGATTCACGCTCCAGACTGCGAAACGTTGCTTCCACACCGGTGCCTCCTGTGGGCCCCATTACGTCATTACTGACGATTTAGTTATACATCCATCTGATTCCCGAGAAATACACGATTGCTTTGACTCGCGACCTCACTTTAATCCGGTGAGGTGCGCGCAAGAAGCGCACAGTGCATTGTGGGTCCCACTTTTTAATGATCTGAACCATCCATTTACCAGCTCTTGCTTTGGATCTCATACGCCAAAAATCACACCCATTCCTCGTAAGTTCCAAATTTGTCTTTTTGGAGCAAACAATCTCGCTGCTTGGCTCTGTATATAAACTATACGTTATTCCCAGTGTATAAACCTACTCTAAAACCCAACAAATATATAATCTTGTCAATTTGATTTTTCATCATTAACACCCCAACGCATATAAAATGAGACCGTATGTTAAATATGCACTAAAATTCAGTGTATAGACCATCTACATTTTTTAATGAATTTACTTAGCAGAGATCCAACCGATGGAATGGATGGGCAAATCTCTTAGTGGATATGTCCGAGGTTTAAAATTTCGGTTTCGGTACGGGTTTCGGACTTCGAAATTTCGGTCGAAATCCGGTACCACAAAGAAAATGGTATTTTATTCAATATTAAATTTCGGTCAAAATTTCAAAATAATAAAAAAAAAAGCTTTTTTGGTTTGAATTTCGGGCAAAATCGAAATTTCGGATTTCGGTCGAAATTTAAAACCATGGATATGACCAGAAATAACATCCTAACCGTTGAATTAATAATATCTTCCGTGCGGGTTCTTCAACAAAATAAACGTAGATGAGATTTTGCCGATATGTTTCTTTTCTAAACCCAAACGAGATTCTAATATCTCGCGAGACCACCGACAGTATTCATTCAGTCAGTGCGCGCAGTTGTGGGCCAGGGGCGGATTCTCCAACCGAGATCGTGGTCCTCCACTTGACTCCCATGTCCACGTCCTCACGCAATAGTACATATGTTGATGACGTGGACAGAGTTTTATCCCAAGTGGCACTTTGGATTCCCCGGCATTATTTTTCTACCTGCCGTTGGTTCCGTCCAAACATCAATCCAACGAGCGAAAAAAAGTTTGTGGCTTTGGACTGATTGTGCTTGATTTTTAATTAGACTCTAGAAGCAAATCCATGGAATCTTTGTTTCGGACCTTTTTATCGCCTTCCCGATTATTAATTGGGAATTGATTATGTCACTACGTTTTTTTTCTTCTCTTATTCTACTTGTCATTTGAATCTGTTCCGTACACGTGGCACACTAGTGATATAGCCCAAAGGAATCAAATTGAGGAGCGATCCTATCCACCCATTTGGATAAGTGGTTTGGAATCGTCTAGTATGATGGCTTCTTTGACTATTACCGATTTTAATAGCCCCCTAAAACTAGGAGGGATCCTCCCTTTATGTATTATGTACTGTATAGATTTATATTTGAAAAAACTTTATGTTTATAAAGTTGTAAATAAACTTAGGGGTCACCAAAGTTTTCCCTCAATATAATTTAGGATGTGCATGAAAAAAATAAGAGCGAGCTTCCACTTGCTCGATGATCAAAACCATTCATTTCCTATTAAATTTAGTCCGTCTAGATACGTCGTGCCCCCAAAAGTCTTCGAATGTATTCTCGATGGACCTCTCTATGCTGGGTCATCCACTTTAAACCTCCATAGATATGAGGGTTAAGACCATTATGCAATGGAGAAGATTTTTGGGCCTGGGCCAATCTATGTTAGGGCCCAACAATTTTTTATTTTTTATTTTTTGCATGTACATGTGTTAGGCATATGAAAACAAATAAAAATAGGCTACTAGTACTGATATTTGCACTAGCATGTTTTCATAATGAGATAAACGGAACTTGTCTTTTATTATTTAACCGGCTGTCAGAAGCTATTACAAATTTACAATTCCCGAAAAACTCTCACCTGCCATTTAAAATTGAAAAGACAAGTTGAATTTGTGTCATTTATTAAAACATTGTAGAGCAAATATCAGTGACCCAAAAATATGCTCCATCATAAAATCGAGAAATTATATGGTGTAAGGCCTTACAACAATAAGGCCTTTGTAGGGTGGAAGTACCACTCTTGACATTTGATCCAACAGCATCTCCTCAAAAGCTCAAAAAGTGAGCGGCTGTTGGATCAAATATCAAGGACGGTACCCTTACCGTATTGTTGTAAGGCCTTACACCATATAAAATCTTCATAAAAGAACCCTTTTCTTTCGTATCTTGCAGAGTTTAGTATGTGATTGATTTGTCTTCCCTTTTAAACCTTAGCTTTATATATTCGACCACATGAAAAAGCCATCATCTCAAATGACGGATTGCTGACCGCCACAGCTTTTTCAAGGGAATAGTATGAAATGTTTCCCCCTTTTCCCTGAATGGTATCGCCACAAAAAAATTTCTTTTTCTTTTTCGTTTGTAGGTAGTGTCATAGAATACACACAGATAAAGACATTGTTTTTCATTTTCAACCTTTGTACTTGGAGGATGTAAGGGAACGATGGAGCGTTCATTTCTTCAGATTTCTTTTTCCTTTATAAAATCACCACATTTCTTAAATCCTGAGATTAACTTCTCTATGAAGAGACATTCTTGAAATGTGTTTTATAAGTAGTGCTTTTATCTTTAGTTGGGATTTGATTCTCAAGAATGAGTAATGTGTTTTATAAGTAGCACTTTTATCTTTAGTTGGGATTCGATTCTCAAGAAAGGAGTGTTTCTTTCTCCGAGGGTGGTCTTTTACTTCTCTTGCAAGAGTTTAGATCCAACGTTACATTGGATATTTTGATGGTGTGTTTTCGGCTTGTGAAGATATTGTGAAGAGAGGGTTAGGTTTTTGCTTGGATTGCAAAAAAGACCATTGTTGGAGATGTAAGGGTTTTTTACCAATGTTTGTAATCTCCCATCCTTATTAGTGAATTTTTACTTGCCGGATTGCCTTTGGTTGTAGGCAAATTACCGAACCACATAAATCACTTGTGTCTCTTGACTTTTAGTTTCCTTTCTTTATTTCACTACACACTTGGATTGCTGTACTCGTTTTTACTTTGAGCAGTCACCGATAACCTCATTTCTAGCGAGAGCATCTTGCCCCAACATGGAATATGATTTATATTCTATTGATTATTATAAATAATGTGTGATGAATATGATTGAAAGTTTTATAAAAAGTCATTTCCAAATTGCTATTTCATTTGTGAGGGGCGTTTCAGGAACAACATGCATAAATTGTTGTCGTGGCCATATGTTAGTAAGCTGTGAAAATTTCTAAATGGGAGTTGCAAATTTGCAAGCTCGCTAGTTACGAGAATATATACAGTAGAGTACATATTGCTGATTTAGATTTATCTTCCTTGAAGTTTAGGCATGTTGGTTGATGTTGCCATGTTTGGACTATATAATATGGTACTAGCAGTGATTAATTAATTAGTACCCACTTATTTCAAATACCAAAACCAAATTAAAGGCCGGACCATTTTTGCGGTAGACAACAGCCACCTATAGGGCTGCAACAGGGTCGGGTTTTTCAAAACCCTGGATCCCATTATCTCGGCCCTGACCAGACCTGACCCTGAGTCAGGGCCGGAAAACCTCAACCCATTACCCGCCCTACAGAGTATTGAGCTGGCCCTGGCCCGCCCTGATTGGCCCTGATTGGGCAGGGCCGGGCCTGCCCTAATTGACCCTAGTGCAAATACCTGTTAAGAGTGCAAAAAATAAAGCCACCACTTATCATATGGAACAAAATGATCAATAAACAGAGAAAGGGAACAAAATAAGACAATATGAATTCAACAACATGCGGGCAACAGAGACAATTAATAATAATAATCTAAAGAAACATCAATCCAAGATAATAGAAAACATTAGCAAAAGAAACATGCACAGATGATTCAATTATATAATAGAAAACTCAGGGTCGGGCCGGGTCAGGATACCCGAGGCATTAACCCAAAACCTGCCCAACCTGAGTCAGGGTAAAAAAAAATGAACCCTGACCCGCCCTCAGGGTTAGAAAATCCAGCCCTGACCCTGTTCGGGCTAAGGGCAGGTCAGGGCTGACAGGGCCAAACTTGCACCCCTAGCCACCTAGATGACTTAAATGAATAACACAAAATCTGCTATAGTGAAATTACATGGTGTTCGTGCGTTCATGTGCGTGATGAGGTATGACGAATGTGCCACTCTTGATACTTGATACTTGATCCAACCACAACCTCTGAAAAAGTTGCCTGTTGCTTCAACTTTTGGCCATTAAATGAACAATGAGAAAACAAATAAGCAATATCTATAGTGAGACCCAACAAATAAATGGTTTGGATCATTGAACAAGTGGGTCTCGCGTACTTATACCCTCACATTTTTCCCCAGAAAGATATATATGCACATCCTTCATATAAGTACTCTTGAATTTGCTATTTTCTAATTAGCAGACAATTAATTTTGCAAAAATATTATCATAATCCTAACAGACAAGTGCTACATAATGTTGGGTGAAACATGGTCTCCGCATAAAACCTCCGTCTCACCGCAGTGTTCTTGAACTAAAAGTGATAACCATAAGGCTCTGGACAAGTAGTAGACTTCAAAAACCTAAGGTTGGTATTTGGTCTAACTAGAATGTCCCATTATCATCCTAGGGGCCACAAACATTTCCTATCCTGTAGTTAAGCCTCTAGTTCAATTGCTTGTTTAAAGCCTTATCTATTATGAGAATCAGCTGGACAAATAGAAGATTTCAATATCAATTACTACAAAGACATTCTACCTACAGGTTGTGTTCGCTTTCAAGATTCTGATTTCCAATTCCATGTTTCTCTTTCGAAACGATTTCTAGATGTGGAATCCTATGCTGAAAAAAAGGCTTCACTAGTCCACACAGCACGTATTTGAGACCAATGCAAACACATTTCAAAAGATGCTTTGCTGATGTTGATATCCATTGCTGGTATAAATTGATCGCATACAAAAAACTTGCCATATAATATGAATGGAAATATTCGTATCCCTTTATTTTGAAACACTTTTCTGATGTTGATCATAACCATTTTCGTTCTCTTTTCCTTCCAATTTCCCTTTAATTCATCCAATATCTTCCGATACGCCACATTCTCGTCAAACAAGTTAGTTTATAAAGCTTTAAAAAGTTAATTATATAGTATAAGTTGTAAGAGGAATAATAAATTGAAGGGCGCCTCGTAGCAAGGACGCCCTATTGGATCCAGGTCATTCACAGCAGCTGGTACAACCTCCTCGTTACTTTTTTAGGTTTTACATAAGGGACATGATATTTTCGAAACACCCCCCCGCCCCCCAGGGCATTAGTCATGCGCTCCCCTTTTAATGTGATTTGATGTGAAAAGTGGGCAACTTTAACGCTTTTGACATCAAAATCACATTATAAGGGGGGCGCATGCGTACTGCAGGGGGAGTGAAAATATCATCGCCCTTAAATAAAACCAATAACAAATGAAGGTTTGCTTTTCTTTTTTCTGATTCATGATTTTAAAGCCACAAATCCAGCTTTAAAGATGGACTGAATATGTCAATCACCTTATTCTATTGTTTACAATTTGATTATAAAGTTTTTAATTAAAAAGACAAAATATTTATTTTTCAAAGGCATTAACAAATAAATTTTAATTTTCAAATTTGCCCCAAAATTTGTTTGGTGCTTATCCATAAGACTAACAATTATAGTTTTTTTGGGAGAGATTGTAGAATTCCTAAAAGCATCTCCTTCTATCTTTTCTCTAGCTTGAGCTTGAGCTTGAGCTTGAGCTTAAATGGAGTGCCCCTTTTTGTGAGGGCATAGAGAATCACTTGAGGTGAACTGTGCACTCTTTTTTTTTGTTTTTTTTTTTTTTGATGACATAGGGTATCCCTACCCCATATAGAATCACTTGAAGTGCACTTTGTGCTTTGCAATGTATAATCTTTTAGCCAGAACTTGGCTTAGTCATGTGACTCTTTCTATAGTGTGTATCGCATCCATTGCAACGCATGATCTACAAAAGTCCCAATCTAGAACACAACCCAATGTTGCATAGAACATTGAATGAAGAAGAGAAGAGATGATTTGTAGATAGAATTTACATAGAACCTAGAATTGAGGGGAGGACTTGTAGGAGGAAACTAAACCAGTGTTTGCATTCATGTCTTGGAAAGTTTTTAAAAGTCTAGAGTTTCTAAACTTGATAGAATCCCTAAAAGACAAGGATTGATATGTTTAGACTTGCTAATTTGAGTGTGGCCTTGCATGTTTAGTAACCTTTCATGTTCATAGGATTATACCTTAACTTTGGAAACGTTTGATGAAGGAAACTAAGCTCAAATATCACTTTCTATTTAGAGTTTAATTGCCAAACGAATTTGGGCACAACTTTAGGAAAGCTCTATGGTAGCTTTTGCCTATAAAAGAGACCCTCAGTCGCTCTTGCCACACACCACAACATTATAATTCATTGAGAGAGAGAGAGAGAGAGAGAGAGAGAGAGAGAGAGAGAGAGAGAGAGAGAGAGAGAGAGAGAGAAGTTTCCCATAGACCTATTGGTGTGCAAGGTAAGAGAAGATCAAATGGGTGTTTCTGGGCCTTCGCCTTGCTCGGAAAAGCTACGAGAATCGTCGGATTATACACGTTCAAGCACAAGCCATGGTGAAAGGTACATCAAACCTATCTCGTTTAAATTCAAAATTTTCTTTGTTTTCATTGCCAAATGATCCAAATGGATCATTAAGTTAATATTTAGAATAACATTATGTGCATCATGAATGGTTTCAATGATCCAAACGGATCATTAAGTTAATGTTTAGAATAACATCATATGCATCATGGATGGTTTGAGGGAAATCCTGCTCATTTTTGTGTTTGCATAACTCCCTAGGATACATTTTCAATCCTATAACAATCTTTTAAATTGTGACTTACAGTTTAACCACAACTTTGATCCTGGTCATTTTCTAATTGTTTCAACTATGTCTTCTTTCTGATCTTCACTATGAAGTCATGTAGTCATGCACGAATGCCTCACCAGTCAAGGATGCTCTAAAGAGGTCTGGAAACTGAACCATAAGAGGCTCAAGGGAGTACCATCTATCACGCCAGAATTTCACTGCAAATCGCGAGTGCATTGGGCCTACTGTCATTTGATATCCAATTTTTTAGGACCGGAGCCATACTTTCTTCCAATTTCCTTTGTCCAGAGATGACTTCTTTTCCTCAGCTAGCTTTATTGACTTCTCGCAACTGACGTATCGAAATCTTTCTAGATTAAATATGCTTACATACTTCCTTTCAACGGACTAAATGCATCTTTTTCTTGTCATTTGCTCCTCCCCATAAGAAGTTCCTTTGGATCCATTCAATTCTTTTCAAAGCATTGATTCGGCATCTGAAGAGGGAAAGGTGGTATATGGAAATGTTGGCTAGCACTGCTTTGATTAAAGTGATTCTTCCCCCGAGTGATACCAAGTTATGCGTGTCCGAGTAGAGAGTCTTCTGTCCATCCTATCCACCATAGGATCCCACGCTCTCTTCTTAGGACGACCAATTCTCAGAGGAAGACCAAAATATGTTATGTGGAACTCTTCAATCGAGCACCCTAGGATTTATTATCGTTTTAGTTGATTTATTTTCCCATAGAAATATGAAATTACCAACTTGCCCTTTAAAAAAGAGAATGACTTGGTAGAAAGTTACCCTCAGGATCAATGGTGACATGTAATTTCACAGTAGTGGGGATATGTATGGGAAATTAACACCATTGTACTCATTGCAGAACATCATGAGATGGCACAAATGGTCTTGGTCCCCTGCCTAAGGCCCTGTTTGGATTCCAAGAATATTCTACATAAGTTTGGAAAAAAAAGTTTTCCAAAATTTCTTGCTTTTCCATTGGTTGATTACACATGAAACAAATACTAGACAAGCAATTCAAGTTGTATTTACAGTGACCTTCAATTTATAATGATATCCTTCTAAATAAGTCATAACCACATCATTTTCTTTCTAAACTGTGGAAACAAAAAACAATTCTTAAGATGATTTTTTTTGTAAAAACTTTTTTTCCTGATATCCAGACTGGGCCGGTATGCATTAGTTAAATGACTACAAAAATTAAATGGTTTAGTTTTACTTGGCGGAACGCTAATTGAGGCTGGTTGGATCAAGTGCCTAAGGTTATTTGATCAAAGTGTTCTCAAAGACATTTGTCCAGTCTTGTGGCTGTCATTTGGATTAACGGATCAGATAAGGTACATTAGGCACAAGCGGAGTCTAGTAAGGCCCTTTTTTGGATTGTAGGTATTTTCTTAAAAAGTTTGGAAAAGAATTTTTTTTCAAAATTTATTACTTTTCTATTGTTTGATTACGAATGAAAAAAATTACTTGAAACACAGCTGTTCAAGTTTTATTTAGAGGGACTTCCAATTTACAAAGATATCCCTCTAAATAAGTGACGCGGAAGAAGTGAAGCAAAGATCACCGTCTTCAACCTGGGAGAAGAAGAAGAAAAACATTGTCTCACCTAATAAAAAAATCTTTGAATCTACACGGAAATAAGAGAAAAACTACATAATACATGATCACAAATTATAGAGATCTAACTCAAACTTCTATTCAAATTAGGATTCGAAGAAGATGAGAAGATAAATCATAAGTTAAATTCTAATGTATCCTAACTTAATTAGGATTCTGTTACGTCCTCCCCTCTTGCCAACTATGGTGAGTGTTGAAGAGAATAACGTTTTTGGTTCAATTCAAGGAGAACAAGATCCTCCTACACTTCTCTCGAAGTTACAGAACAAAGCCAAAAGTCCTTGATTCATTCACAAACAAAAGTCAAATACAAGAGACTTGGTACGTGACACTAGGGACTCAAACCACTTCAACAATCCACTTCCCCACTTCAGCAATCCACTACAACATGCACGTCCGATCTGTAGATGTTTGATTATGGAGTTTCTCTATAGATCAGAGAGCTAGGATCATCCGGAAATGATTTTTTGCGGCACAACCTATTTACGTTGTGGCCCATCAAATGGGCGGGTTGGATCATCCTATGGTGCGGGCTGTACAGTCCAATTTGAAGAATAGGGGTGAATTCATCCTAGAAGGGGGTGAATTTATCACTGCCCATATGTTATAGTGGAATGACAAAAACAAACATCTTTTGGATCTTAGAATACGATGCTTCAATGGTGCAGATCAATCAAGCGGACGACCATTATGTTCCCCGCCTCATTATATTAAGGACCAATTACCAATGGGGGACAAACATTAGGCAAAATTATCAACAGGACCCATGCTTTTCAAAAATTATCAACGGGGGACAAAAGAGGTCTTGTCAGTAAAAGCTGGACGAAAATACCCTTTGGCATATACAACACATTTTGACTTTGGAAGGGGGTTTTCAAGTCTCTACGATTGGGGTTATCAGGTATCAAAATGGGGTTACCAATTTCAGAATGAGCTTATTAAGTCCCTGAAAATTGGCCGAGGTACTAGAGTTTTGGAATGGGGTTTTCAAGTATTTGGGATTGGGGTTATCTAGTATCAAAATGGGCTTATCAAGTGCTTGAAGATTGGCAGAGGGTACTAAAGTTTTGGAAGAGGGTTTTCAAGTTTCTAGGATTGGAGTTATCTAGTATAAAAAATGGGGTCACCAATTTCCGAATGGGGTGATCAAGTCCCTAAAAATTGGCCAAGCGAACTAGAGTTTTGGAAGGGGGTTTTCAAGTCTCTGGGATTGGGGTTATCTAGCATAAAAATGAGGTTACCAATTTCTGAATGGGCTTATCAAGTCCTTGAAAATTGGCCGAGGGTACTGGAGTTTTGGAAGGGGGTTTTCAAGTCTCTAGGATTGGGGTTATCAGGTATCAAAATGGGGTTACCAATTTCAGAATGGGCTTATGAAGTCCCTGAAAATTGGCTGAGGTACTAGAGTTTTGGAAGGGGGTTTCAAGTATTTGGGATTGGGGTTATCTAGTATCAAAATGGGGTTACCAATTTACGAATGGGCTTATCAAGTCCCTTAAAATTGCCCAAGGGTACTGGAGTTTTGGAAGGGGGTTTTCAAGTCTCTGGGGTTGGGGTTATCCAGTATCAAAATGGGGTTACCAAATTCCGAATGGGCTTATAAAGTCCCTTATGAACACGTTTTTACTTCCTGTTTTTTTTCACTCGTTCATTTTCACGTTTTTTTTTTCTTTCTACCGTACGATTCATCTTCCTCATCCTCCATTGAAAGGGAGAAGGAGAAATGCAAAACCCTAAAACAAATGAAAAATAAAACCTAGATATTGAAAAATAGATGGGAATGAACTCACGTTTCAAAATTTTGAGTTTTCCCACCTCCAATGGTGGCTAAATGATGAAGAAGATGACTGGTAATGTAGAAAAAAACAAAGTTGAAAATGAAAAAGTGAAAAAAAAGAGGGAAAGAAGGGAGAACAGGGAAAAGTGGAAAAGCAAAACGTCTTGCTTAAGAAAAGGGCATTTTCGTCCAGCTTTTAATGACAATACATATTTTGTCCCCCGTTGATAATTTCTGAAAAGCATGGGTCCTGTTGATAATTTCACCTAATTTTTGTCCCCCATTGGTAATTGATCCTTATATTAAAATGCGGTCCCTCCCAAAACGCACTCAAATGACTAACTTGCCCTTTTTTGGAAATGCATCGTCACCTCACGTAACCTATAATTTTGGTAACTTTCCACCTGACTAACCCATGAACAACTAAACTTAGGTACGGAGATGGTTTCGCACGTGGGCCAATTTTAGCAAGTCATGTAAACGAATAGGAACAATTACCAATGGGGGACAAAAATTAGGCGGAATTATCAACATGACCCATGCTTTTCAAAAATTATCAATGAGGGACAAAAGAGGTCTTGTCATTAACAGTTGGACGAAAATGTCCTTTTCTTAAGCAACACGTTTTGTTTTTCCACTTTTCCCTCTTCTCTCTTCTTTCCCCTTTTTTTTTTTACTTTTTCATTTTCAACTTTGTTTTTTTTACCTTACCAGTCATCTTCTTCATCATTTAGCCACCATTGGAGGCAGGAAAGCTCGAAAACTTGAAACGTTATTTCATTCCCATCTATCTCCCTATATCTAGGTTTTGTTTTTCATTTCTTTTAAGGTTTTGCATTTCTCCTTCTCCCTTTCAATGGAGGATGAGGAAGATGAATTGTAGGGTAGAAAGAAAAAAATGGTGAAAATGAACAAGTGCAAAAAAACAAGAAGTAAAAACGTGTTCATAAGGGACTTGATAAACCCATTCGGAATTTGGTAACCCCATTTTGATACTGGATAGCCCCAACCTCGAAGACTTGCAAACCCCCTTCCAAAACTCCAGTACCTTTGGGTAATTTTAAGGGACTTGATAAGCCCATTCGTAAATTGGTAACTCCATTTTGATACTAGATAACCCCAATCCCAAATACTTGAAAAACCCCCTTTCAAAACTCTAGTACCCTCGGCCAATTTTCAATGACTTGATAAGCCCACTCGAAAATTGGTAACCCCATTTTAATACTTGATAACCCCAATCCCAAAGTCTTGGAAACCCACTTCTAAAACTCGAGTACCCTCGGCCAATTTTTAAGGACTTGATAAGCCCATTCGGAAATTGGTAACCCCATTTTTTATACTGGATAACCCCATTCCCAGAGACTTGAAAACCCCTTTCCAAAACTCCAGTACCCTTGACCAATTTTCAGGGACTTGATCACCCCATTTAGAAATTGGTAACCCCATTTTTTATACTAGATAAACCCCAATCCTAGAGACTTGAAAATCCCCTTCCAAAACTCTAGTACCCTCGGCCAATTTTCAAGCACTTGATAAGCCCATTCGAAAATTGCTAACCCTGCTTTTGAGAGTTACTAACCCCATTCCAGAGAGTTGATAAACCCCTTTTGCTACAAAACTCCCTGCCTATAACAACGCTTCTAATGGCATTGCAATTCTGCTCATGATAGAAATAACAAAAGAAATGGATGTTGTTTTAATTAAATGTGCTTCATGTATTACATCCCAATTTGTGTATTACAAAAAAAAAATTAAGTAAATCAAAAAATGTGTAGCCATCCATTCATGTATTACATCAACTTTTCTTATACAACCACTTGTCTTCCAGAAAAGTGAGTGAAGCCATCCATGCATTATCTCTAGAATACACGCTAAAATACAAACCGCTTAAACCCTAAACAAGATAAATCAGAAACAGAATAAAAAATAGTGCAAAACCCTAAAAAAAAAGAAAAATAAAACCTAGATATAGATGGTAAGAACTCAACATTCAAGTTTTTAAAATTTGCCAGCAACAATGGTGGCTGAACAAGGAAGAAGATGACTAGTAGGGTAAAAAATCAAATAAGGTGATAATGGAAAAGTAAAACAAGAGGGAAGAAGGAAAAAACAAGGTCAAAACGTGTTGTAAATGCCAAAAGACATTTTCGTCTAGCTTTTACGGACGAGACATCTTTTGTCCCTAGTTGATAATTTTTGAAATACATGGGTCATCTTGATAATTTCGACTAATGTTTGTCTCCCGTTGGTAATTGTTCCAAACGAATAAGACTACGCCACGTGCTGTTCTCTTATTCGTTGACGAATAGAAATATGACCTTAACTCTTCTTTATAAAGAAACCCTAGATTTGTTTTACCCCTCAACCAGAGAGAGAGAGGTAGGTATCTCCCTCTAGGGTTTTTTTTTTAAGGTTTTAGATGCAAGGATATCTCCCTCTAGGGTTTCACTTTATGCTTTTTCTTCTTCTTCCTTCAACTTTCTGCCATTATTTAGCAAACCATGTCATATAATTTTACTGTTGTATGTAAGGCTCCATCTCTGAGTCAACAGCAGGTGCCGATCCATGGCAACCCGTCTGCCGCTTGGAGCCAATAAGAAACGTCAGTTGAAGATTGCTTGAATCTCAACCGTTGATTCATGCTACAATGCCTGGCTACATCTCTACTTGTCTCATCTTTCTGATTTTCTCTTGATTTTTTTGGTTTTCTGGGCATCTTGCATTGAGTGTTCTGATCTGTGATTTAAATTTATTACTTTTCCCAAAAAAGTTTTCTTTTTAATGGAAAACAAGATCCATGGTTTAATTTGTTTGAGGGGTATTTTTATTTTTTGTACTTTTTCATTATTTTTTTCTGATATTATTTATCCGTCATAAAAAAAAAACCCTGATGTGAATGAGGAAGCAAGCATAACATGTTCTTCTTGGGTTCCAATATTTTTTAGATATTTTTCGTTGTTTATTTTTCATTAATGGCAAAATAAATTAGTTTTCTTTTTCTTCATTGTGTTATTTTTAGGTGAGAGAAAATGGCTCTAGTTCAGACACGGGGGTCTTGTTATTTGAGTAACAGACTACCTTTTGCATGGGGCCTAAAGACAAGTGCTGCTACACGATTGGTGGGAGTATTTTTTTTCCTTCTGTATTGCTCCCTTCAAATTTAAAGCAGCTACATTTATCTCTTATTCATTTGGGATCTTTTTTGCTTTCATCTATTTCTTTTTGAAATGAGCAAAATCTTTAATTGAATCCTAAACATATATTGAATCACATCCTAATTCCATTACAACAGAGGAACTGTTTGGTTTTCCTAAGATGAAGACCGCTTTGGACTTTGCTAACCATGAACCTAGCCATTACCATGAAACTGGGGTTGCAGCTCCTCACTAGTTCTTCCTTCTTGTGGCCTCACTGTCAAATACCTCAGTACCCAAATCTTTGAGGTCACCCTGAAGCATTCTGATTCATATGCTTGGAGAGTAATTAAGAGGATTTGTGATGATTTGAAGAAGGGGTTGTTCTTGTCAGTAGGAAATGGTACCTCAATTAGTCTATTATGGAATTATAGGTGGGGCCTGGTCCAGGTCCTCAACCTAATTGACTGTGTTACCTCTCTCATTTCTGCCCAAACTCAGGACTGGAATGAGTAGCTGCTCTCCAAAGGTCTGATTAAACATTATTAGATCAAGTTCATAGTATTCCCATTCCAATTATACACCAGGAAGACAAGTTGATTTGGAAAAAATAAGATTTCAGTTTGATATGGCTTAAGGATAGATACATTCAATTGTGGTTACAAGAAGAAATTAAAAGAAACATATACATAATCCATCATACAATTCAAGGAGTTAATTAACACAATACAATCAAGGGATGGGACATCTTCTCTCCAATTTTCTGATAAATGACTACTCACTTTATTAAAACTTTACTAGTTGGTTGTTGATAGAATAGGGTAAATAGTGAGAGGAGCCATATTAAACGAAGCGAGTGGATATCATTTCCCTACAATCTACTCCCAAAATAATATCTAAAAGGTAAATCTTAACAAGAAATATGTGCTTCACAAGCTCTTATGCCAAATTGTGGCCTCACACTTCTAACACACAATTCTACTTTGTTTCTTGATTGATCAGCCCATTTGTAGCTTCGTATCCTGGTAGATTTCACCACTTACGATTCTGATGTTGGGCTACTTTGACCCTTATCTTCAGGAGTTTGCAATGAAATTACAGTCTCAAAGGCCCCGGCAAGGGCTAACACCTTGCCCTTCTTCTTTTCCACAAGCTTACTTGCCGTCTCTTCGATCACATCATTGTATGCTGGTGACTCTTTCTTTCCTTTAACTTGTTGCCGCTTTAATGCAACATTCTCTTGCTCTGGCTGTTGCTCCTCAATGCTTTTCGACTCTTCCCTTTCCTTGAACTTCAACCTTTCATTCCCATGGTTGTCCTCTTCCTTGATTTCGATCTCCTTGCCTTGTTGGAACTTCAACTTTCCGGCCCTGTCCTCGTCGTTAGAATCCATTGATGCAGTCTTCGCAATGTCAATTCTTGTTTTCTCGTCGGTACCCTCTTCTTTTTGCTCCCCATCAATTCCTTTGTTAGATTGGACAAGTAGACTTTCTTCTGTTTGTTGGGCATTCTCTCCATTGTCATTTTCTTCATTGATGGTACCTTTTTCTTCATCTTTGCAAGGGGTCTCGTGTGCATTGCTGTTGTCTTTGGTATTGTCCACATCATCTTTTACTGAGGCCAATTCGTGTTCTTCCTCTAGCAAGGAGAAAGTGTCGACCTCAGGCTTTTCATTCTCTGAGGTTTTTGGTTCAGAGTCCATGGACTCCATGGGTTTTTGATCTTGTATCGGTGGAATTTCAAGCGGAACTTGTTCTTCACCATCAACCTTTTCTGTCTCTGGCATATCCTCATGCACCAGTTCGTTCTTTTCTTTATCATCAGATGTAATTACTGGTTTTTCGGTTACATCAGAACTAGTAGCAGCTTTAGTTTCTTTTTTCTTCCATCTACTCGTTTCTTTTTTTAGGGTCTTTGGCTTTGTAAATGGCTGAGCTTTTCCATTTTTAAGTATTTTTGGCTTTCTCTCGACGAACTTTGGGGAAATGGTCGGTTTAGATGAGGGAGATGAAGCTTTGAGAGGTTTCTCCTTGGGGTTTGCTGACACAGGCGTTTTGTTAAGAAGAGATGGTGATGGTGGTTTATCGAGGGATTTCCCATGGGGCAAGCGTTTTATAGATGCACCTTCAGAAGCTTGTTTCTTGCCATACTTGCAAGATTCTTGGAGAGAGCTCCTTGTGGGCTTGAGGTAATTTGGTGTTGGTTTCTCTGATAGAATTGAATTGTCTCTGTCAAGAGAACCTGGCACAGAGGATTTGGGTGTTCTTCTCACATGGGGGACATCAATGTGTGGAGGACTTTTTGGGGAGAGCCCACTCTTCTCTTTTCCATTAGCACCTTCTTTTATTTTTGCAGCCATCAACTTTTGGAATTTCAACATATAGATTGGCAAAACCTACACATAGGGGAGATGAAAAAGAAACAATGAATAATTCATACAGAGGAAAATGCCAAGCAAATCGATGCAGCCATACATGTAAATCAAGAGTGTCTCTGCATAGGATATAAAGAAAGAAGTCTTAAGTTGGGAAAGTTGAAGCTTATGAGAATAACCTTGACCAACTACAAACTGAACTCTTAATAATGCTAGTACTTTTTACAGTTAAAAGGTGAACTGCTAGAACTAAAACTATGACTTGGATAACCAGGGTTTCTTTGTCTAATTGTGCTAGCTTTATAATTTAAATATTTAAAATAGGGAAACAATATCTGCATTCCTTTTCATTATTGGCACACCTCTCTAATAAGAAAGTTGTAGGTAGCGAGAAAATCAAGGGGTTAGTAAAGTAGTATAGGCTTGTTAAATGAAATACATCGATTTCATCATAATTAGATCAGGATTAGAGTTTCACTAAGTTAGATAAGAAGATTGATTTGTTCTATCTTCAAGTATATTGTTCTGTTACCAATACCATATTTTGAGATTCTAAAAATATAATTACAACTCTCAAACCCCCAATACAACAATTGAGAGAGTTTTTCACTCCCTTGAAGCTCTTGGTTTTCTACACTATTGTAATTAGTTGTTTAATCCAATTGGAGTAGTTATAGAATCTCAATGCCACAAAATATTGCAACTTGCCCTCTTCCTGTCCATTCTTTGAATCCCACCAAAAATCAGTCCTTATTTGGGAATAAGATTATTTGAAGTTAATATTATTTGCAATTGAGACAGTAAGGCCACTCCGGAATCCGTTAACTGATAAGATGTACCTGTATCATAACCAATGTTTGCATGTAAGATTATATGCTAAGACTATATGCATCTAAAATTATAAGCAAATAGTTTTCAGCTGTATCCAAAGTGCCCCTAAAATGGTTTACAGGATTCTTTATATTATTGATGCTGATAGTTGTAGGATTTCTCATATTTCTTATGAAGATAACGGGGCAGTATAGCAATTAATGGTATTGGATTTGATGGGTAAGTAATGTATGAAGAAACTACTGGCTTTCTCAAAAGAATTTGTTGTGAAGAAGTTGAATTTATCCATGCGAGATTGTGTTCTTTTCAATATCATTGTTGGGTGTTGTTGGGACTTCTTTGTAATCCGTTCTTGGCTGATATTCTTCTTCCTTTATGTGATGATCTCTACAATTCCGATTTGCTTATAAATCCAGCAAAACAGAAAGAACTAAGAATTTCCATTATCTTTGTTGTTAGGAACACATGGACTTCAATTATCTTCATTTATACATGTAGGGTCCTACCAGTTCTTTCTTAAGCATGGTTTATGCATAATTATCTAAAATCACGGTATAAGTTAACGCTATTATGTCCTGCAAGTACATTATGATCAGTGCATCAAACATAACCTAGGCTACCTGTGAGTTGGTTTTGCATTGTTCCAATTTTGAATAAGAACAGCATTCAGCCCATTAAAAAACAATGTGAATCAACTAGAGGTTGATTATATACCCTAACCAAACATGACAAGTACTAATTTTGCCATTTTGACAGGATCAAACGTTCAGAACCCTGAAATAACCAAGATCCAAATGCTAGCTGCATTGCACTTAAAGAAAACAATACAAGAAACTGGCGGTGTAATCTGAATTTATTGTTGTAGAACAAGAGGAAAACGGCCACATTGAGGCATCTCCACATTCAAAACTTGTAAGAAGCATTGTTACACTTACCTTGATTGAACTAATTGATCGCCCTGCTCTGCATTGCAAAATTCAAAAGAGAGAGAGAGAGAGAGAGAGAGAGAGAGAGAGAGAGAGAGAGAGAGAGAGAGGTGAGAAGAAAAGAGATGGAGGAGAGTTCCTTTTTGAGGTTGGTTGAATGGAGTGAATTGAAATGAAAATGAGTGGTAGAGAAAAGAGGAGAAAGGAATGTAAGTTATAAGGTGGGGATAGGAGAACCCACGTTGTTAGGGACTTAGGGGTAGTGGAGGAAAACCGCCTGCAAACTAAACCAACAAAATAGGTGTGGAAGGATGACCACGTCAAAGCAAACGGTTTTTTATCTATCTCTTATGAGGGAGTTGAAATTTTCACCCCCTTGTTTTGATAACACACACCTCATCTCTCTATTAGAATTTCGCAATGATTTACAGGAGCCAATAAAAGGGCCATACCGAATCTTCTTTATGAGGGATTTTCTACCATTGATCGCCCTTGATGAAGTAGATCAAATGGGGTGTCCATGTCGCTGGTTTTGCAAGGGCGCCTTTCAGTTTAGCATTCCTCTATAATATAATGCTAAACTAGGGCGCACGGCCCATACATACAAGACGGCTTCTACTGCAATTTTACATCAGTAATTGATAGATTTCAGGGGTTAAAGGTGATTTCCATTGAAGAGAGAAGGAGAAAAGTAGGGGATGTAACTCCTCCTATTAGCGAACTTCACCATTTCTATTGGACAGAGGGCCCTTGGTCTTTGCTTAGCTTAGGATGGTATGGTATTAAGGGATAATTTAGTGCTAAGGTTGTAGAGAGTCTGTAATTAGGAAGAGGATTGTGGCTAAGGGTTAAGATTAATCTTACTCTAGTATTTTTTGGAATTATTTGGGTAAGGTATGAGCTAACCAAAGTGGATCCATTTTTGTAAAGAAGAAGGGTTGTTTATAGTTGTTTTGGGATCTTTTAGGATTACTTGGAGCAAGGATGAGATGACATGTCCTCATTGGCCAAAGTATATGGGTCATTTGGTCTTTTAGAAGGATGAATCCTTGCCTTTAGATCAAATCCAAGAGTGATTACGGTTTGTTCCCCTCTTGGTTAGATGACCCACGAGGAGTGGTAACTTGATTGTTCCAATAATTCTATGACTAATGTAGTTTTCTATTATTAGGGAAGACTCCTACTTAGCTTTGCATTATTCTTGAGACAAGAAAGACTCGAGGAATACCATGACAACCCATAAAGTGGATATTCTAGACACCAAAAAGACATTATGGTATGCGACTCACAATTTTTATTGCCATGGAATGAGGAGAGAGATTAAGTGGCATGTTCGTGAATGTGACATCTTTTAGCACCACGAGTCAGAAAATATGACTCTACATGGTCTTCATACGTTGTTGCCAATGCCTGAGTAGGGTTGGGTGTATATATCACTTGATTTCATTAATGGATTATCAATTTCTCAAGGAAAAAACAGCATCCTAATGATAGTAGACCTCCTCACAAAATATGCTCATTTTGTAGTCACGCACCCTTACACTACAACACCATGGCATGACTCTTTGTGGAAGATGTGTTCAAATTACATGGAATGCCAAGATTCATACCAATTGATAGTGAACCATTGGGTTATTTTGGCATGAGTTATATGGTTCAGGAGGACCTTATAAAGATATCCAACCAACGATGGGGAAACTGTCACTATAGATGAAAAATTGTGACGGTTCATCAAAGCTTTTTCTTTCCGAAGAGTATCCTTCCTGAACATGTTATTCCAACAACCCTCTTTATAAACTTGATCAAAGAAGTTGCAGGTTGCCAGCGAAGAATCAGTATTCCGACTAGATAGGATTTGATCTAAAATGCCTTTCGGGTGCCAAGGTTGTTTCCATAGATCTATACTCTTTCCTTCCCCAACGTAGTAGCAAATAAAAGGTTTTCCAAATTCTCTAGCTTTAAGAATTCTGCGGGCATCCCTGGATGGTCTTGAAGGCATTTGAATGGACCAAAAGTTTTTTTCTTGACATACTTCAACTAGGAAGGTCCGATTAATGTCACATATTTTTCTTATGCCAAGCCCTCCTTCCGATTTTGGTCTGCATATGTCTGTCCACGAAACTGAATGTATATTCTTATTACCAGAGGAATTGCCCCAGATATAGTCTCTCAGATACTTGTCCATGGCATTTGTTACTCCTTTGGGAGGGAATAAGC
Organism: Tasmannia lanceolata; assembly: GCF_043159265.1. Lineage (NCBI taxonomy): Eukaryota > Viridiplantae > Streptophyta > Magnoliopsida > Canellales > Winteraceae > Tasmannia > Tasmannia lanceolata. The sequence continues at coordinate 12,470,555 of NW_027518683.1, forward strand.
TATAGACCAATAGACTTGGAAAGAGCTAAGGACAGATTTAATGAGTACAACTCTTCCTGCCATTGAAATAAACCTGTTTAACAATTCTCCTACAAATGATCCTATATGGATGCCTTCAGCTGATGGTAATTTCTCGGCAAAGAGTGCCTGGGATAATCTCAGAGATCATTCCCCGTGCCTTCCGTGGTCTACTTCTGTATGGTTTCAAGAAAATGTTACCAGGCATTCGGTGGTGGGATGGAAAGCTATGATGAACAGGCTTAACACAAAGGACCGGCTAATTCAGTTCAACTTAAATCTAGACACTACTTGCTGTCTCTACAACTCCGGTATAGAATCGGTGAATCACCTCTTTTTCAAATGTTCTTACTTAGCTTGGATCTGGGGTGCAATCCTAAGAAGGGCTAAATCCACAACAGCCTTGAAAAAGAGGAAGAATGGTTAAGAGCAACTCATCAGGGAAGAGGCCAATCTGCTTATGCTATCCGGATCAGCTTCAATGCGACTGTCTACAGAATTTGGCAAGAGAGAAACTCACGGATTTTTGAAAAGAAAGCCAATCACAAGATTAATTGTCTGCAAGACATCTTCCTAGTGGTAAAGTACAAACTTCAAAATACCAATTATAAGGATGAAAGCTCAGATAAAAATCTCAGAATTGCTTTAAATTTTGGATACAAACTGACCCCTCTCCAAAAAACTAACAAGACATGCTCTTGGGTAAGACCAAATCAAGCTGAATTCATGCTCAATACTGATGCTAGCTTGGACGCAACTCGTGGTGGCTTGGGAGGGCTCATTCGGGATGACAATGGTATGATGATTCAAGCCTTTTCGGTGAATGTTGATAAAGCTGTAATTCATGAACTGGAGATGGAAGCGATAGAAATGGGTGTGAGGATGGCACATGAGCTGGGAATCAAGAGTTTGTGGATAGAAACTGATTCTTCCATTGATGTTAGTGTTATCATCGGAAAAATGAAGCCTCCTTGGCGGAAAGCAAACCAAATCCGTGAAACTTGGTGTATCTTGAACCAGTTTGACTCTTGGCGCATCTCTAATATATGGAGAGAAGCAAATTGGGCTGCTGACTTCCTTTCAAAAAGAGATGCCCCATGCAAGCAACCTAATATCATTCCTTTCACCATCCCACAAAAGTTTCTGGATATTCTCAATGCAGATAGAGAAGGCATGATCTATGATCGATTCTAGCTTTTCTTTTTCATTTCTTCATGTTTTGCTGCCGTTTTCGGCCCCCTTTGTATCTCTCTTTTTCTTTTAATATATTTCCCTGGTCAGGGTCCTGCCTAACCCCAGCTTACTCACCAAAAAAAATAAAAATTGTGACTGTTTAATGTAGAAAAAAACTAACAAATCGTGCTTCGACCTATCCTTTCGAAGGACTAGGAGGACGAATTCTCCTCCAAGAAAATCCACGTATGTTCTTCTATGGTATCAAATCTCAAACCTTCAAAATAAGTAAAGGCAAGAGAAGCTCCTATCACTGCAGTTCACCAAATTGTCACATGTCTTCGCCTCCTTTGAACTCATACAAGCAGATGTTGAGTTGTTCAGCATGTAGTCCCTCTGTACTAGAGTGCAGCTCCTCAAACTAGACAAATGAACTCTTTTTATATCCATTCCCTTCTTTGGGAAAGGAAAATGTAGTCATCGTTTCAAAATAGAGGTTGATTTCAGTGGAATTCCCAACTATTTTCAATTTCCATCTATGCGGTTGGGGTTTCGGGTTTAGGTTGTTAAAACCACCATTTGCATATTAGAAACTAGAGATCGCTAAACAAACGATTGTGTTGGCTATTTTGAAGAAGAATTAACAAATACATCAGAAACCTGAGAACTGATGGAAGGCATTAGGCTAGGCCCTTTTAAACCTGTTCTATACCAAGATGGGACCCAACTAGTCACATTCCTAGGGAGGTCCCCACTTAAGACTGAAATATTCAATTACTTTTTCTGCATTTGCCATCTCCAACAGCCCACTTTGTGGTGACTTTCACGTGTCCCTTTTTTTTTTTCCAGGTTGCCCTTTCCACAAGTTAACCTCTGTTAGTGGCCCTAACCTGTTAGGTTAGGCCTTTTAAATTAACCAGTATCATACTGGGCAAGCCTCACCTGATCCCTTACCTAGGCAGGCCCCCACTCAGGACACAAATTGCAATGCCTGAATGCACATCCCGTATGATTAAACTTGCGATCCATGAAAGCCAAAAAAGGTTGCAATGCATGGATGCCCTTTTCTCGGATATAAGAAATGGGTTTTTGATAAAAAAAAAATAAAAATGGAAGGGACGGGGATGGAGCTGATACCCCCCCCCCCCCCCCCCCCCCCCCCCTAAACGGATAAAATCCCCCTGTAACGGTTTCTGTGAGAATGGTTCCCTGCTTGAGGATAAATTCACCCCTTTAACGTTTTTCTTTACCTTTAAAATTTAAGGGTTTTGTTTGAACAAATTAGCACGCACTAGGGTTTAAGCAGGGTTCTTAGCCACCCCCGCCCCCCCCCCCCCCCTCTCTCTCTCTCTCTCTCTCTCTCTCGGTTGTTTGCGTTTCTTCTCCTGCTCTTGGAACCTTTGAGGCAAAGAAAGCCATTGTAATCTTTCTCTGTATGCATTGTCGTCTTGCTTTTCTTTCTCCGTCTTTTGAAACTTGAGGCAAATATTCCCTCATAGTTTCTCTTTCTCTTCCTCTTCCTCATTTTTCTCCACCGTAAGATACAGAGCAAATCTAACTTGGGATATCAATGAATCTGTCTCGAACATTCACATCAATCCTATCTTCCTCTCGCTCCTCTTCTACCAAGAAATGCCTCCTCCTTCTCCAATCCTCCAATTACTCATGGGCGACAGCCAAATACTCCCGAAAACCCAAACCAGATCATCCTAACGCCACAGAAGTCCCTCCAAATGAGATTTCAATATGGCCAAGGCCCCCTGAAATACCTTGGCAGCCCAAGGTCGCCAACTCGGTCCACCTTATTGGCTCTCTCCGATTCCCCATCCACTTTGAGGTGACTCCCGACGCCAAGTATTGTGCCTTCAGCGTCCTCGTACAGGAGCAGTTAACCGATTTTCCTCACCTCTGGTGCGTTTTTCTAAACTGGCATTTATTTACAAACCCGGGGCGGCACCTTAAATTTTATTAATAAGAAAAAATAGTTACAAGAGGCGGACATAGAACCTTGCCTCTAACCTACAAGAAGAGGAAAAATAAAAGCCCTCTACCCCTTTACAAAGAAACAAACAATATTTATTTAGTGCGAACATATGGAATATATAATTGGTCGCATCTAACAGCTCCTCTAGAGTTTTGGTGTGTTACTATGTCAATTGTAGAATGTGTTCAATGATTTTGTCGTTTATTTATTGTCGAATTTCTCTTATTTTTGGGGATGGAGGTTTAGGAGGTTTACTCCATTTGTGATAATTCAGGATCCCAATAGTCTTTGAAGATGATATGGCTCAAATTGCCGCTTGCCATCTGAAGGAAAATGATTTTGTTTATGTGACTGGACAACTGTGTGGAGATCCACCGCCGTTCACTATCGAACAGGGCCAAACTAGTATTCAGGTATGATTTGTTGAAGTTGAAATGGGTTTCCTATCATTTTTATATGGTATGATTTTAAGCGGAACATATTAAGAATGGATACATGGACTGTTGAAATCGACCTGACTATACATGGATACACTAAGCTCTCAAGTTTGTGCTGGTTAAGGACTTGGTTTTATTGACTGAAATTTAGTACAAAATTTCTACCTCCTTGCAAAAATTTAGTAATCATCATTCAAATCCTCCTTAGAGCACTGATTTGGAGTTTGATGAAGACTTGGACATCCAGCTGGGTTCCAAAATGGTCGAAATTCCAGTAATCATATAGAACTGTATTGGATGTGGGTTTAATGTCTTGCTGAAATTCCAATAATCATATATAATATTATTGGATTTGGGTTTGATGCCTTTTTTGGCATTGTTAACGGCATAATGTGTAACGTATTTAAAGGTCAGTTTTTGTTGGATTTTCCCCTAATATTATGGGAGTGGTTTTGTCAGTGTATTGATGTAGATTTTTTATTTATTTTTGCTCCTTTATATTTGCTGGTAAATATTCAGAATTAAAAATGAAAAGAAGCAACAAAGTCTAGAACGATAATTTTATGCAGTCCCAACATCAATTACTAAATGCAAACTGCCCATGAATATTTAGATGAACACAGTCGTGTATTTTCAATCCGACCAAATATAGTGTATATGGATAATGTTGTCTTCTTGCAACAAGTAAGCATTTATAACTTCTATAAATGTGATTAAATCATTTTATAATTTTAAAAAGATAAGTGTGATTAAATCATTTTATAATTTTAAACTTTTTAGTTAATGCTGTAAATCTTTAACTCTGGTTCACCTAAATTACTGTCTTTGTACTTCTTTTTAAAAGGAACTATTAAATGACTGTAGATACTTCAATTACAAAATTCAATGTTCTAAAATACATCACTGAAACACTGTAGTACCAGTGACAATGTATTAAGTTTAGGCTTTGGGTTTAATTATTGATCCTACTGGCTACTGCAACTCTCCTTTGGTTTAATTATACCCAGTAATCAAGATTTAAGATGTGCATACATGAACTCAATTTCCCATTTCCTCTCACCATCCCCTCTGGGATTATACGCTGACACCCCCTTATCCTTCTCACTTCTTACATCATTTACTCACCTCCTTGTCATATCTCTTTCTTTCTATTCTCAGTTCTCTTTTCCCTTCTTTTTCTCAGTTCCTTCTTCACCCTGCAGGGTTGGGTTCATAAACTGCTTCCGTTTTTTTTTACTCCCATCACCCATCTTTCTTGATCTGGATCTTCTGGATCTTGATTTTTCTTGTTTTTTTATCTTGATTATCTATCATTCCTCTCTCTTTCTCTTGGTTGTCATGGATTCACGTCCCTTTATGATAGCCATGGAGAAAGTTACAGAAGATTACCCATGTGTAGATCATCCTAGACCATGCCCTCCTTGCGACAAAAAATGATGAATGGAGAACTACCCACATTTGGAGGGAAATAAGCTCTACTGTTTAATGGTTATCTAATAATGATGGGCATGTAAACTTTTGCTTGCATGTCCCTATTGGTCTTCCTCTGTCTCTTCATATTGTAGAAGAATATAAGATGGGAATGAATATGAAATATTATAATGATCGACTATGACCGGAGGACGGAAACCCTATAATAGTCGAAGTAGACGAATCCAGTGTGGTGGAGATTACAGGAGAAAAGGTAAAACAGAGAGAGAAATTACTGAAAACGTGCCTGATTGAAGGGTGAAAAAGACGAATGGGAGCTTGAAGACATTTGGCAATGGGCAAGGTGGTTCTGGGATTTGCCACAACTCCCGGAGCCGTTAATCATTAGCAGGAACGAAGTTCTATCTGGTTTCCAATCAGAACAGCAAGCTGAAATGGTCTTTGAAAAAGGTGCTAATGCATTTGGTGAGTATCTCTTATCACTAAGCTTGGCACCTGGCTTTCTAGGGCGAAGGCTATTTGGATCCGATTCTATGGAATACCACTTCATGCATGGGCTGCATCTACAGTGGAAACCCTAGCAGCACTTTTTGGTACAGTAATAGAAATTAAGACGGACGACGACAATCCACAGAGCCTAGAGTATGCAAAAGCTAAGGTGTTTACATCTGATTGGGCGGTCCTGAAATCGGTAGTTCGTTTGAAGGTTGACGACATATTCTATTCTATCTGAATCGCTGGTGAATTTGGGGAAGACCTAATACTAGCGGCGAAAGCCATACCCAAGACTCATGTTTCTTACCCCTTCAAGGTAAACGGGTCGACTGGGGCCAGAGATCCGTGCCGGAACTTCGCCGGAAGTCGAAGGGCAGAGTTTCGACTGGTTTTGACATTCTAATGAAGAAGACAAGATGTACGGCTGTGGAGCACACGAGTTCTTCATCCAACGGTGAGAAATTTCCGGAAAAGGATTGGCTAATGGAAAGGAGACGTAAAGGAAAGGAGCCAATAGATGCTATGTATGAGAAGACACGTGGCGAAACCCGTGACGTGATTTCAAATTTCAAACTCTGGAAGAGAGATAACGTGGTGGGTAGTCATAGGGCATCGATGGACGATAAAAGATACCTGATCACAATCTAACGGCCGAAAGAAGAGATGTGTATGAACCGATGGATGGTGAGATGGAAGCCTGGAGAATCCAAGTATAGAGAAGGCCAGATTCGTCCAAAAAATGGTGTATTTTGGGTAGAGAAGCATATATGGGCATGGGGATGGGTAACGTGGAGAATACTTCTGGCGTGCTGGCAAAATTTCGAGAAGATAAGACTGACTATTACTAGAAGGGGGACATGTAGACGGACAGGTGGAGAAGTGGTAATAGGAGGTGGGGAACAACTGGTGAATATTCAACCAAAAAGGCTACTTTTAAAATTAGAAACCAGCGTCTTTCCTTTAAAAAAATGGGATTCACCCAAGCCTGGAAGAAAAGGAAAGGAAAACATGGGAGATTTGCTACGATCTCGAAATGGGATTGAGAAATTTCTGGAAATTCTGGTGGATCGGGTGGTATCAAGAAGCATGATAAGGAGGAAAGAGAAATCAAGAAACTTCTGAAGCAAGAACCTATACAGCAAGGAGGATGTTATACGAGAGTATCTTGTACACAAACAAAGGAGAATGTATGATAAGACTCTCAACGGAGAAGGAGGGTACCATGAAGGAGGGAGAAACCTCTAATCTGACACCGGATATGGGGTCGGAAAGGCGTGACGAAGATCAAAACATCTTCGATCGCGAAGAAAAAGAAAAGATGATGCAGAATGGAAGCAAGGAGGATCACGGTCTTGAGGGGGTGCAGATGCCCGGTCAAGATAATGATGGTATGATGAGAATGCCAATAGAAGAGGAAGTACAGGATAATTCCTCCGTGAAATTGGGCTCCCTCTGGGGAATCAAGAACTGGTGCAAGAAGTGGACTCAATGGAGATCGGAGTGCGGGAAAAAATAAAAGCTTGCTTAAACAATGATGGTGGGACATCATCAGAAAGCACAAATTAGAAGGATGATTTTGAGGCTCTGTCGGAAATGAGGCGGGATTTCGGGATCCTCTTTGAAGAAAATGTCGGTCAGACGAAGGAGATGGCTGACGAGATTGATAGAAGGGAAGGAAAAGGAAAGTCATCCGTAAGCAAAAGTGGGAGGGGATTGCGGGAGCTGAAGCGGCTACGCTGAGACAAATTCGGGTATGGGTTCAGGAATCCAAAAGCTACAAATGAAAGTCATCTTCTGGAATATCAGAGGGCTGGGATCAGAAAGGAAGAAGCTGGCTGTGAAGGATCTTTGTTCTATCAGAAAGCCTGATATCATAGCTATCGCGGAGACAAAATTATCAGGGGTTTTGGAGCGCTGTATTGATGACATTTGGGGTAGAATGAATAGAAGGTGGGAGGCTAAAGATGCAACTGGAACACCTGGGGGAATAATAGTGATCTGGCGGGATAATTTATTTGAAAGGATCAATAGTTTCATGAAGGACCACTCAATTTCGATTCGATTTAAATATCGGGTAACCGATTGTCAATGGTTGATGACGGCAGTATACGGCCCATCAAGGGCGTGTGAAAGAAGAGACTTGTGGCCTGAACTCAAGAGCATTAGAAATCAATGGCTGGGGCCATGGATCATTGGAGGAGACTTTAATACCGTAAGATTCCCACAGGAGAAAAACAGAGGGGGTCCCATTACCACAAGTATGCGAAAATTTTCCAATTTTATTCAAGACCAGTTGTGTTAAGTAGATTGGATCGGGTTCTCATCTCAAAAGAATGGGAAGAGGTATCTCAATTAATTTGCCAGCGTGCATTACCAAGACTCCTATCAGACCATAATCCAGTGATGATTATATTATCTGATTTCAAAGGAGGACCACGTCCTTTTAGATTTGATATGAGCTGGAGTGATGAGGAAGATCTAAATTCAAAAATTTCCTAGTGGTGGAATGCTGAAACGGTGGAGGGATGGAAAGCCTTTGTAATCTGCAAAAAACTGAAAGCTATAAAACTCAAGATCAAAGAATGGGCGAAACAAGAAAAAGCAATAAAAGAATTCAGAAAGGAAGATAGCTTGATGAAGTTGGGGTTGCGGGAACAGAAGGAGGCAGAAACAATTCCGGGGGAAGAAGATTTATTAGGCGAGGGCGGAGATGCTACCGGAGTATGAGGATATTGTCAGGAAAGAGGAGATTAGTTGGAGACAAAAATCAAGGGCACTGTGGCTCTAAGAGGGGGATAAGAATACAAGGTATTTCTATAGAATGGCAAACATGAGACGACTGATTTACGCAATTAATTGCTTAATGGTGGATGGGAATTTAGAAGAGGAAAGCGATGCTATCAGAAACCATATTTTGAGTTATATCGACAGCTATACATAGCACAGTATGATTGGCACCCCAAGCTCGACGGTCTGAGATTTAAAAAGATATCAGAGGATCGGGAAAAATGGCTAGAGAGATCGTTTTCCATGGAGGGGATAAAAGAAGCCGTGAAGGCTCTGGAGAAAGACAAAGCTCCAGGTCCTGACGGTTTTCCTATAGCATTCTACCACCAACATTGGGAGACTTTTAAAAGGGAAATACTTAATTTTTTTCCATGAATTTCATGAAAGGGGATTCTCAACAGAGCTGTTAACCTCACTTTCCATAACCTTGATACCTAAAAAAGAGGGGACGGTTGAAATAAGAGATTATCGGCCAATTAGTCTTGTGCGTGGGATATACAAGATTCTTGCCAAAGTGCTAGCATAAAGACTCAAGGTGGTAATGGGAGAAGTAATCTCAAAATTTCGGGCGGCTTTTGTGAGTAATAGACAAATACTGGATGGGGCTCTCATCGCCAACCAAATCCTGGATTCTACAAAACGTGAAGGAGGGAGTGGCATAATCATTAAGGTGGATATAGAGAAGGCTTATGATCACGTCGATTGGTCTGTTCTTGAATACACAATGAAGCGAATGGGTTTCGGCACAAAATGGAGGGGATGGATGAGAGCTTGTACAGCTTCGGCGTCGTTCTCCATCTTGATAAACGGAACTCCCGAAGGGTTTTTTGGCTCGACCCGTGGACTCAGGCAAGGGGATCTGCTATCACCATACCTTTTTTATCATGGTAGTTGAGATATTAAGTCGCTTATTCTCAAGAGCGTAGGAATTGGGGTACAGACAATTCAACCTCGGTGACTCACCTTCAATTCGCCGATGATACCTTGGTATTCATCAAAAACAGCGCGGAGCAGGTAACAAACCTCAAACTCTTATTCAAATGGTTTGAAATTACCACTGGCCTCAAGATTAATATGTACAAGAGTATCCATGCAGGAATTAACATTGATGGAAAACACAATTTTGGAGCATGCTGAGGTTATGGGTTGCCAAGCAACAAAACTCCCAATTTTCCATCTTGGCCTCCCTTTGGGTTTTGGGATACCATTGAAGACACAGTGGGATCCGGTTGTTGAAAGGATCGAAAGGAAGTTGGCCTCATGGAAAAAGAAATACCTATCTTTTGGGGGAAGAATCACTCTTATAAAGGCGGCCCTGGCTAACATGCCCGTTTATTTCATGTCATTTTACAAAATTCCGGAAATGGTGGCGAAGAGAATAGAGAAATTACAAAGAGACTTTCTATGGGAAGGTTTGGAAAAAGGAAAAAAACTAAAACACCTGCTTAATTGGGAAAAGGTGTGCAAACTCAAAAAAAATGATTTGCAGGAATCCGAGACTGCGAAATAAGTCTCTCTTGGGCAAGTTGCTGTGGCGTTTTGGGTTGGAGAAGAATGCTTTGTGGCGAAACATTATCGGAGGAAAATACCATAGTGACGGGGGTGATTGGATGTGCCGGAATCCTCCGAGAGGAAAGGGATCTGGAGCTTGGAAATCAATAAGTTCTGTTAGAGAATTATTCTTACCTAGGCTAAGATTTCTTGTTGGGCAGGGGACTAAAGTGAGATTTTGGTTGGATGTGTGGCCGGGCAACCAAACACTAAAGGAGCGATTCCCGGATCTCTTCCACTTGGCAAGTCAACCTGATGCAACTGTGGCGAGCAACCTAGGTCAAAGGGGCTCGGATGGAACCAAGGTATGGGATATTCAAATGCAGAGAAACCTTAAAGATGAAGAAATTAATAACTTTACAGCACTCCTTCATCAACTTGAGGAGTGTTATCTCTCTACACATGAAGAGGACAGATTTTTGTGGGAACCTGAACCGGAGGGAGGATTTACGGTGCGCTCGTTTTTCCATGAACTGAGTAAGGAGGAAGGAGCTGCTTCCCGCCGCCAATACATTTGGCGCTTACAAATTCCGCCGCGCATTACCGCTTTTGCTTGGACGGTAACGCATAAATGCATCAACACTCTGGATCGCTTGAAAAAATGCTGTTTTAGTCTTGCTAGCAGATGCGTTTTATGCTGGGAAGCAGAGGAGACGATTGATCACCTATTCCTACACTGTCCGTACTCGTACAGAATCTGGAGTGCACTGTTTCGATCTTTCGGTATGCTATGGGTAATGGAGGGGGAAATTAAAGAGGTAATTCTAAATTGGAGGTGTGCCTTTCACGAGCGCCTGGGAGAATCACTATGGAAATCCTTACCATTCGCTATTATATGGCATATCTGGATGGAACGGAACAACAGAGTGTATTCTCTGACAAGACTAAAACATTGGAGGCATACTGTTCTGGAAATAAAGTTATCGATAATTTCATGGTCAGAGGAGAAAGGATTGATGCCATATCAAACGGGACTAGCCTTAAAAAATTGGAATGCGGTGATACACGAAAGAAGGCCTCGGAAGGTAATCACTCTGCAATGGATAGCCCCCGGGGAGGGATGGTTGAAACTGAATTTTGATGGAAGCTCACTTGGCAATCCAGGCCCGGCTGGTTTTGGGGGCTTAATACGAGACTCAAATGGGCGGACTATAATGTCTTATTCCGGCCCAGCAGGTACATCTGACGCAAATGAAGCGGAGGCGAGGGGGCTTTTAGTTGGTCTCAGGTGGTACGTATTACACAATTTAGGACCATTGATTGTTGAGGGCGATTCCTCCAATGTCATTTCTGGGGTGGGTAACCAAAGTGGTGGTCCTTGGAGATTATACTATATTATTGATGAGATCAGGGACCTCATACGCAGAATTCACCCTCAGCTCATACACCGGCGAAGAACGGCTAACGTTGCGGCGGATACTCTGGCAAAAGAAAGTGTAGTGTTAATGGAAACAAATGTAATATGCACAGACCCAATGGGTTCTCTGTAGGCACTCTGTAATTAAGCATTTTGCTCTTGTAACGGGACATCTTGTCCCACCCTTCTATTAATAAATCTTCGTTAATTTTCAAAAAAAAATAATGATTACTGTTTTTCAAGTGAAACTTACTCCACGTCATAGTCATACTGCCTCAAGATTGGAATTCTAAACTCTAAATGTAGCCTTGATGGATTTATTTCTCCTTCAAATTATATCAAAACATAAGATGGGAACGAATTATGAAATATTGTAATGATTAATGTTTGTGGAAACTTCACTTCATAGGGTCCTGCTGCCCAAAATTGTAAGTCTAAAAGTGGACTTAATGGAGAGTTGGTAGTTGTAGCCACTAGCCCGTTGTGGAAGTAAGAGTAGGTTTTGAAGTGTGACCTAGAGTGACACCTAGGTCCGAAAATACCGGCCACTGAGGTCATTTCTAGTTTTCCCTTTGATTCCCATAGTTGATGCCAATCCTCATTAGCACAATATGCTTTATGTCAAATGCTAATCTTGTCTCTTTTAAATGGCATCTTTGATTTTAAATGTATCTTTGATGAGCTTTGATAATTTTTCTCTGCTTTATTATTTTACATCAGTCATGATAATTAAATATCGCATGTTTTTCTTTTCTGTTGTGTAAGTCGCATACAGTCATACATATGTATGTATAATTTATATTAATTCCTATGTACTGGATACACACGCACGCACACACACACACACACACACACGGAAAACTGTTTCTGCGCTCGAGTGCAGAAAACAGGGGTGGGTCCACATTTTTGGGGGGATCCAAAGCATTCATTTGATGGTCCCTATCATAGATCGGTGTCCACAAAAAATCAGCTCCATTGGATCAACTTAGGGTGTCCATTTGTGGAGGGACAAATGGACAGATACGGTCTGTCCACAAATCTGCCCATTTTTTCCCTCCACAAATGGAAGGGTTAGGTTGATCCAATGGAGCTGATTTTTTGTGGACACCCTATCTATGATAGGGCCCATCAAATGAATGCTTTGGATCCCCCCAAAAATGTGGGCCCACCGTGTTTCTGAACTTGAGCGCAGGAACAGTAAGCCCATATATATATATATATATATATATATATAGAGAGAGAGAGAGAGAGAGAGAGAGAGAGAGAGAGAGAGAGAGAGAGACATATACATAGATACATACACACATAGTTTGTTTGTCGTGTTTGTATGAATTTGACATTTAAGTTATGATAATCCCAGGTTAAGGTGCATAGCATAAATTTTGTTCAGAAAAGTAGTCCAAAGGAGAAATCGCAAGTATCTTACAAACACAACGAGCAGGCTTTTGATTGTTCAAGTAAGTTCCAAATCTCTTGCCATCAATGCTATGCGTTTCTCATCACCTCATAAATGAACAGGTATTTGGTTGTTCAGAGAAATTTCAAAACGCTTATTGCTAGTTCTGTATTTGGCTGCCATAGAATATATGGTGATGCATTTCTTTCATAAAGGCGAACTCCATTAGAGCTGTTCTATAGCTTTTGCACTTTACCATTCTTGCTTCGAAAATCATATTTTGTACGCTATATTTGTGTTATTTCTAGTTTCTTGCAGTTATTTTCTTCCTTCGAATCAAGACACATTGCAAATACAAGTGAGTTTTAGGACATGATTAAGCAAGATTAAATACAACGGCACTTCCAAATATCTTGCTTTATTTACTTTTTTCCTGGCTTTTAGTAGCCATTGTTGCGGCGTGATATCATAGAGTAAGAGTGGGTCATTGGTTGTTGAGAGCTTCCTGCTTGAGCTTTGTAATTTTACTGTTCCTAATTCAAAATTACCTTGTGCCTTCATGGCTACCACTTTTTTCCTGACCTTTGTAGTCTACCATTTTTTTTGTCATGTGTCATGGTGTTTGTTCAAAAAAATTCTGTTCGATACATTTTAAGAGAAATTTATTTATTTGTTGATCTCTTGCAAATGGGGAATGGGTATCCCAACTTCATCCTTTCAAGCTTAACCTTTCTTTGATCTGGTGGTTTTGTATTTATTTTTGCTCTGTCGCTTTTTATGTGTTTTGATATGTTGATTCTTCGAATATCTTCTTGGAAATGACTTTTTTCCCATCCTTGTTGTTTTCATGCAGATGATCTTCTATTGCCAACACTTTCACAACAACCACACTTTTTTTTTTGAATGATACAATTACACTTTTATCAACCTACCGTCACTTAGATCTACACTAGATCATATATTACTATATATTTGCCGTTCTATTATATACACTTTGAATATCTACTTGGAAATGACTTTTTTGCCCATCCTTGTTTTCGTGTCTATGATCTTCTTTCACCAACACTTTCACAACACCTGCACTTTTTTCATGCTACCGTCACTTAGATTTACACTAGATCATATATTACTTGCACAGCTATGCACAACATTGCATGTAGCACTAAACACATACATGACTTTGTTCTAAGTTTGTACATCACATGAACTTCCCATGAATCTTTGCATGACAGTACCTCACATCTGCGTTGCACCACCAAGTACCATCAGGGGCACATACTCTCATTAGCTTATAGGCCGCCAAAGTTCAGATCTCGATTTTTGGTACCGAAGAAAAAGGAAAATATGAAGATGAATAAGACAAGAGGAAGAAAGAATGTTTTTTTTTCGGGGGGGGGGGGGGGGGGAGTGAGCACCAATCAATGTATAATAGGCTCTGATATACCATGTTTATTTCTAGAGAATGAGATTGAGAGGAAGAAAGGGAAGGAGAGAATAGAAGAACGTGAGAGTTTCGATTCGAAAAATCGACCTCTCCCTGCACTAATTTGTATTAACTCGTAAAAGAAGAATACCCAAAATACCCTTATAGGGTAAATAGGCTTCCGATCTCACTTATGATAAGGCAAAATATTGCTTTGAACAACTGAGTCCTCCTTTTTTGTTCCGTTGCTTCTTCCTGGTTTGATTGACTGATTCAAACTGGTTTGAATCCTCCTCCTCCTCCATTGTCTTCTCCATCTTTGAGAATTTGCTTTGGATATCGCTAGAAAGGTTTTCAGAGAAAGGGTTTGGGAGATTTCGTAGGAAAGGGCTTTTAGATTTAGGTTTTTTTTTATTTGAGGCTTTTAGAGATAGACCCCACAAAAACAACTAATGATACCTATTCAAATCAAGTTGCATGATTCTGTTGAATCATAAAATTATAGATCGAAAAGTACAATTCGATCTAAAATCGTACTATTTAGTTGAATTTCGATTCTTGCATGCGATTCTAATTGTTTTCTACACAATCCAATTTGAATCGATTTAACTCATAAATTGTACAAATTTCACAACCACGTACACGTGTGTAGCAGCAGGACCCCTAATGGAACCTACTCTATGAGTATATATAGTTGCAGTACTACCAGGGCATCCTACAAGCAGCATCCTCATATCATTTTCCTTTTAAATCGCATCTGAAAACTGATTTAATCTTTTTTGGAAACCCATACCAAATACCCTATTTAGCTTTATAACCTTCTAAAATGCTAAGGAAGAGCCAGAATCACTAAACTTTCCTGGCATGGACAAAAATTCTTAAAGCTCCATTTTCATGAATTTCTTTCTCATATTTTAAATCAACCAAAACATCATCGCTACTTCCTGCAACAACCACCAATATTTTTAATTATTGATAAGACCAAAGATATTTTCTTCCCCAATAAATCCAGTCTAATTGTTCCCATTTCTCTTCTGTTTATTCGTTGAGGATTACGGGGTTGTATGCACTCATGGATTGCATCACTTTCTAATTCAATTGGGAAGCAGTTGCAATCTCTCTTGTTCACATGTTCCCACAGAGTTAAACTACGAGTTCATATGGAAAAAATTGGTTTGGCGGGCTACAAAATTCCTATAGCGAGTACAAGCTAATTTTTCTTTTGGTAATTTTATCATGTTCTTATTGGATTTATTGTGGGAAATAAACATTTAGTTTACCTTTTAAACCTTTATGTTGCTGACACTAGTGTACATGAGTTTGCAGAAAATACGACGAAAGCCGAGGAGCCTGTACAGAGCTTTTGGAGAGACCTTGTAGCCAATCCAAAGCAGTGGTGGGATAACCGGATGGATAAACTCAATGGATTGGTGATTCATTCTCTCGATAATTGTTGTTTTCTCGTGTGGCTATTTCCATTTATACAATTTACACTTAGTGTTCTGTTACTCAGGTAAGTCCAAGGTACCCAGATTTTAAGCACAAGGAAACTAAACTGGCAGTATGGCTTGACTGTGCACCTCAGTGGGTCCTATCAGAACTTAAAGGAATTGAATTTGAAGTGAAAATTTGTAATGAGCATGTATCAGCAACAAAAAGAACAGATGGCAGTAAGCAACAGCTATCTAGGCTCTTTATAGCATTTCCTAATGCGTTTTTTTCTAAAATTTGAACATTTCCTATCTTAGTTGATATGCATGTATTTATTTGTGTATGGTTATGTAACATTTATGTGCTTCTGCACCATAAGTATTATTTTCTTACCTTCAGTCCTCTCAGTCCTTTTGGGAATTATTATTTCTTTGAAATTCCAATTTAGACTAGCAGTGGACAAATTGATTGTAATTTGAAACAACATCCGTATCACACATCTTGTTAATTCTTGATGTTTATTAAAATCCTATAGTGCAATGGGTGAATGCTAGTCTAACCTATTGTCAGTTCCCATGTATGCTTGTGCTTATGAGATCCAAAGTGGACAACACAGTTAGAATGGAGTCGCTTTAGGAATTCACATATGAATTAAGACCCTGTTTTGAGCTTATCCATATCAAAAGGACACTAGAACTTCACAATAAGTATTATGAATGTCTATAGGCAACAAAACATAGACATCCAATCCTATTCTACTCTTATATGGAATAGCCATCTTTCCATTCTTTTCTACCTGAAGTTGATATTAGTATTTTTACATTAGTACATAGCATCAAGTTGTTTTTTTCTTCATTAACAATTTTTTACTCTGACTAGAATTAGTGGAGGAACTCTGGAAGGACTTGGTGGAAAACCCAACTAAATGGTGGGACAATCGATCCGAAAAGGTACTTCTGTAGTTACAAATTAATTGCTCTATGATTTACGTCCCATTTTACTCTCTTCAGATTATAATAGTCCCTCTTAATTTGTTTTTTGCTTGCCTCTGTTCTTGCATAGGATTGTGGCTCCATCAATCCCAAGTCCCCTGATTTTAAAAACAAAGAGACCGACACGCCATTGTGGATTGATCGTTCTGCACCAGCTTGGGTACTGTCTAAATTGCCTCCAGTAAAATATAAACAACAGGTGGCTATAAAGAAGAGGGAAACCCTACTTTCTTGAGATGTCTTTACCTATCTTTTAAATCTTATTCAGGTTAGCTCCTCTATTTACACTTCATCTGAATGATTTGTGAAGATGGGATACAGTGAAAATATCTAAAGAGGATTACTAAGTACTAATGCATCCTTTTCACATTTACATGTTTTCTACCTACAAGTTCCAGGTACTGATAGGCAACATTCAATGGCCCCTTGTTACCTGCCATTAGTTTTCAAGTTATAGAGTGGTTGCACAAACATATCCCAACACAAAGGAGACCCTTCTTCAAGGCTTCAACGCAGGGTGATCCAAACGTCAACTCCAAAATTTTGGTTACTTGTATTGATATTATCAACTTTCATCCAGTTATTATAAATAATTCGTCATGCATATTAAGGCATGGGAAATGATATGAAAATGGTATAAATGTGGATGTAAATTTGCAATCTAATGATTGGGAGAATTTATGAATGAAAAGTATAAATAGGGTTGTAAATATGCAATCTGACTGGTGGGGGCCAGTTATGGATAAATGATATAAATATTCAAATGTGGTTGGAAATCTGTAATGCAACAGTTTCTTAGATGTGTCACTCCGCTGGAAATCACTAGCAGCCTTCACATAAGCTAATGAATTCTCAACCTCATATAGGAGTTTTGTTTAGGCTCGGTTTCTTTTGATGTAAAAAGGGGCCGAAAATAAATTTTATGACCACTCTTAAGTGCAGAAATGGGTGTAAAATTTGTTTTGTTCCACTTTACGTCGAAAGAAATCAAGCATAGTGAAAATGCTAAATGCCATTGAGATGATCTTGATCTATGATCCTAGGCCCGTGATCCATTAATCCATTTTTAGGGTTCCCCCAAGAAAATTTGAACTGTTGATTTGTAGTCCTTTATCTTCCGCATGGAACCAAGAGCATGCACGTCGCTTCATGAAGTCTTACAAGATCAGCGGTCTCGGTTGCATATAGATGTCCCCATGTGGAACCCTACAATTGATCTTGCTAGTGAGGGTCTGGCTTGTCATTCTCTTGTTTTATAATTTATATGCCACAGGTCCATTGATCCATTGGGTCACCAAATGTATGGCTACATTGCCGTTAATTTCACCTTGATCAGATGATCCATCTCCTTAATCTTTAAGGCATTGCTTAGGGCTCCACCAAGAGGCCAGACCATTTATTTATTTTCGTAAGGATTAATTTTACGGACCAGGTGGATTGTCCCCTGATGACACACCAGTCAATGGTCCCGATCACAAGATGCCAAATGGGACCCCAATCCAATCCAAACCGCGAATGTTGGAGTCATTTCTTATTAAAATCATTAAAATCAGAAACCTAACATGCTTTGAGACTTGAATAGCAAATATAGATTCTGCAAAGATGGGGCATCTTCAATTCTCACATGGAATAAGTAAAAAATTGAGTAGGAAAGACACAAAAATCAGACTCATCTTCCACCTGCCACTACATTTTCGAATTGAAGTCTTGTCTTCTTGAGCAAGAGGCATAACAATCTCCACTCCCGTGACCAGATAACCCAACAAAAAGAAGAGCTCAAAGAGCAAAGAATTGGGGAAAAAAGAATGAGACTTTGTTACTGAAACAAACAAGGAGTAGGCAGATTTCGCACCAAACGTTTTACACTCTGCTTTACACACTTTTCATCCCTCCAATACACAATACAATCTAGAAGTCTGCGGCAACCCCTTTTCACTCTTTCTGGTAGAAACAATTGTTAAATAAATAAAAAAGAGAAAAACAAAAATGCAAGCTCACAACCAACCTGTGACCATAAAGAATACCAAACAGCTAATAGAAGCATAGCTGGATGTCCAAACATGGAAGAAAAAAATGGAGAAAACCTGGTAGGGTACTCGCCCATAAAGACAAAAATTTTCTTTTGGGAGCAGAAGCAGCTAAAAAGGCACTGATGCTGTCCCCTTCTTCATAACCCAAGTTCAGCTCCCTTCTGAAAAAAATTATAATCCAATGTAAATCGCTAGGCAGTAAAGAAGGACCAAAATGTCAAAAAGAAGAGAAAAATAAAGAATTCAGACAGATATGCAGAAGTCTAGGCAATAAAGAAGAACCAAGATGTCAAAAAGAAAAGAAAAATAAAGAATTCATACAGATATGCAATAATGCTTCTGCCACAGTGCATTCTGGTTGTAGGGAACTGAAGCTCAACTGTAGAAGCATTTGACAGACTCAGAATAACTGATGAGTGATAGACTCAGAACAAGATAGACTCAGAACAACTGAAGAGCCATTTTAAGCTTATTTTGCTTCCATTTTGGTAACTTATAGAAAGCATCCTTTGTCATGATAAATTTCTCTCGAAATTCTTCGGAAGATAGATATGTCTGCACTCAGCACAACAAAAAAGTTAGATCAACATTATTGTGTGTGTGTTATACATATATACAGATTTGAGATAAAATGTTTTCCTTTTTACCTCTCTCTTGGTCACATCAATTTCGGTAACAGGATCAGTCGACAATACTTTTAGGCGTTCATAGGGGAATATAGGAAGACCCTCTTCATCTTCAGCCTCACCTTCCTTCACATCTTCCTGTATAGTGAGGGCTTCAATTCTACTGCTCATAGAATTAGAGTTCTTGAAATCTGGCGCTGGTTTCGATTCAGGAGCCTTGGGGCTCACTTCACCCGTGGAAAAAAGGTTCAATTGTCAATTCTAAGACAAATGTTCATAGGCCATAAAAAAAATCACACATTCCATACCTTTAGGAGATTGTGATATAGTATTTTCTTTTGCTGGCTCGAAAGATGCAGTGAGGGATGATATTGCTGTGGATCGTGGGGCCAGTTTTGCTGAGTCTGGTGTAACAGATTTTGGATAAAGTTTTCTAACAACTGGAGGGGGTGTTGAAAGATTCCTGGCATTTGAATTTTCAAAAGTGGCGGCAAGGGCATTGAAGGCTGGAGACCTTCCTCTTACGCGAACTCGGTCAGGGCTGAAGGACATGCTTCTGGAACGCTGAGATTTGTCTGGCATGCTAGATCTTCCTGTATATGATGCTGCTGTTCTCCTTTTGGGCTTCTAATCATGCAGAAAATATGTATTCAGAAAACTGGTAATAAATTTCCAGAATAAAGAAAAAAGATTTAAAATTGTATTAAAAGTTGAACACAGCCAAGAGTAGAACTAAAATGAATACATTGCAAAAGTATAAAAGTTAGTTTCTGGAAATAAGAAAATGGAAAATGGAAAATGGGAGGCTAGGTAGAAAAGGTCCTATATACTAATTTAAAATATAAGCTTATTATCCATAGATTAATGTGTTGAAAATTAATATATCTCCCATTTCAAAAATAAAAATAAAAATTAATATATCTCAAGAATGTAAAATATAGTTTCTGGAAAATGGAAAGTGAAAAAGGCAAATTAAAACAGGTCCTCGATACTGTTTTAAAACGAACATTTGCAAATAGAAACTTATTATCTATGTATTAATGTGGAAGCCACAGTTGCCAGAGTAGGAAGCGAGTGCGAGAAGCAATGTCAGAAGAGAGTCATCCAAAAAAGAGAAAATTGAGGAAACGAAAAGCTCAACAGAAAGTACTGAGGAAACGTGTGGGAATAGTCATTGAAAGTCAATAAGAAGCATGCAATAATCATCATTGGAAGAGAATAAGAAGTGTAAAGAAAAAGTAGGGTTATAGTAGGTTAAGGAGGAAGGGTTAATGTAGGTAAGGGTTACAAGTACTAAAAAGACTTTGCAACTGATTAAAATTACAAGTTTTTAGAGATTTATAGTTCACGTGTCTTATTCATGTATATTTAATGCCAAGTTTTTTGGAAAAAAACCCACACAAGTTTTATTTGAAACTCAAGATGACTTTTTAAGTTTTAAATTTACTCTTTAATTTTTAAATATGCTCTTTCAACTCTCTGCTAATTCTTTATATTCTCATTTTGAGAATGCTATTCCTGTTTTGGGGTACGAGGGGTTGAGGAAATTCAGTGGAGTGAAGGTGTTTCTTTAGGAAGATAAACTAAGTTAGATTTGGAAGTTGACACAGTGAGGGTCTTAGACAATGTAGAAGTACATAGTTTTTAAAAGTGACGTCCTCTCGAAATGGGGGACCCATTTAGCAAGTTCAGTTATTAAGTAACTTAGGATCATAGTTATGCCCTGCAGGCTACCCAGGTGAGTCAGTGCTTGTGTCTTTATTGTAGGGCCCAGATATACATGGGTGTGGCTGGCCACCTTTTGCATCCTAGTCATTCTTAGAATAATTGTACAGTTACCAATCAGGAGGACAAAATATTGAGTCAGAGATGACACCCAGTCACAATAATAAAAATTAGGAAACTATTCATCCAAGCAAAATAAAAGACAAACTCTCTGATCATTAAGAAAACTTTCAAAAGCTCAGATCCTTGTCTACATAAAATAAAAAACAATATCACTGAATATATCTAGAAATCGGGTTTGCACACGAGAAATCATGAATTGAGTATCATGCACAACACATTCCTTAAAACTGGAAGCATGAACTCAAAAAACCAGATGCATATGTTGGACTCCAAAAGGGAATTTTGGAGGCAAATTGGGCACGCTTTCCCATGATTTCTCAGTCATTTTAACTGTTTTAACAAATTGGTCATGTTTGACTTCAAGACAAATCACTTTGTTTCGGTCATAAACTTCAGCGTTGGAACAGATTAGCACATTTGCTCAGGGATTTCATAATTGAAACTGGAGATGGAGAAGGTCGCATGCTCAACTCTGAAGCAAGATGACTCTCAGATAAGCAGGAAAGAAAAGGCAACACATTTAGTGTATAATGGGAAAAAAAATTATGGATCATAATGGGAAAAAAATTATGGAATATAATAAGGAGAAGATTATCTTGGAAAGAAGAAAAAGGTACAAAACATCCATTTATAAACATATAAGGCCTACAAAGACTAATATCACATAGTACAATGTTGGGAAGTAACAACGTGAAAAAATGATAAAAGGATGGAAGGATATACTGCAAAGAAGAAAAGCGTTCATGCATCCATGATCTAACTGAAAAGTACACAAGCTCCTTGAGATAATAAAAAATCATAAGTTATTTTCTTACCTCTAAATTTGGAGTCACTCCATTCTTCACTAGTGCAAGCTTCCTCTGGAATGAATTCCCATGCATCTGTAAACAAAACTGTCTGTGAAGAGGATCCAAGTTTTTAACTCTAATATAACATAAAAAATTCTATAGGCATGCAATCCGGGGTATGACTAGAAAAATCAAGGGAAGGCCCCCAAATAGCATCTATAGCTCTTTGTATGCTCAGTCCATGTCCGGCAGCGGGGAATTTTTTTTTTCATGATAAATTAGTGTCTCCAAGTGGTGAGAGAGGCGTAGGGAAGCAAGGGAGAAGGAGAGAGATTTGAGAGGGCATGACTAAGATGAGGGTAAGAGGGGGCTGAAAATCAGGAAAACGTCAAGCCTATTTTGAGTACAGTTTTTTGTTTCCTGATTTTTAGCCACTTCTCACCCTGTCTCAGCCCTGCACTCTCAAATCTCTCTCCTCCCTTTTTCCTTATTTTTAGCCACCTCTCACCCTCATCTCAGTCATGCCCTCTCAAATCTCTCTCTACCCCTTTCTCACCACTTGGAGAGACTAATTTATCATGAAAAAAAAAAAATTCATGGTAGCCAAACATGCCCGAAATGTACATGAGTTTATATGATTTATCAGTAACATGAAGCTTCCGTTATATGATGTAATACGTACTGTCGATTTTGCTGAGTCCCACGTGAAGAAGCGTGTAAAGAAAGATGGCTCACTCCCTTCTGTGATGATAAATACTGGAGTCTCTCGAGATAATCTTTCCAAAAGGAAATCAAGTTCGAGAAATTTCTATAAGAATGAGAAAAGAGATTAGGAGCCTAACCAAGAAGCTAGAATCAGTGTTTAAAAACGCGGATTTGACGCGGAACGCGGCCAAGAAAAATCCTTGTTGACTCGGCGCGGACGCGGCCAAGAACGCGGTTAACACGGTTGACAAGGTCATAACTCGGGAGAGTCAAAGGAGTTTATTGACTCTATAAGGCAAAACGCGGAACGCGGATGTGGTGAAATGCGGAATGCGGCCGAGGTAAAAAGGAGTCGACTCGGGCGAGTTCCTTGCCGAGTCAAGGAGTTTTTAAACACTGGCTAGAATAGAAAAACGGAAATATACCAAGGAATAATACATCGTACCTCCGCAACGTTTAAAGCTTGCAGCTTGACCTTGGATTCCACCTGCTGCCCTATCCATAAAAATATCTCTGAGTGGCAATCCAGAATGAATATGTCTTCAGTCATCAAATCATCTTGGGTGAAATTGAATATCTCTGTCACCTGCATGGAAGAATAAAGAATAAAAGCAGAGAGAAAAACAGTCAGCATACTTTTTGGTTTCACGGTGAGAGTAATAAAGAATATACACAAGAAAAAAATTCACGGTACACACCTTTAATTTGCCTGCGTGCACACGGACATAACAGCAGCGATTGTTTTAATAAAACCAATGTGTATTAGACTCATATGGGACATAAAATATAATACAATGTTGCCAATGGAATGAAAAAGAGATTAAGTCATTAACAGATAATATTGTACTTCCTACCTTTTGAGAAAGAGCATGAGAAAAGGTGAGGGTCACTTTCTGCATCCTTTCCAATCTTCTGGCTGGGGTATTCAGATTTACCACCAAGCAAATCCCAGAACTGCTCAGTTTCCGTACCTTCCTTCTGTGGCTTGGACTGCACATTTGGCTGTGAAAAATTGACAAGGATATCATACACATACAGTAACGAACAAGATAATGCATGATGCAGGAAATGACACCAACAATTACAGCATGTAAATATTCCAATAAAAAATCATAGAGTTGCAAAAAGAATAAATAATCATTTATATTCATATACTGACAGGTTCTAAAATAGTGAGGAAAATTAACATTCAAACTTTCCGAATAAACACATCAGAAATTTCAAATATAGTAACTGTATCTAATCAAGTCCAAAGACTATTGAACCATACAAAGGAAACAATCCCTTCTGAAACCTTTGTGAAATAGCTAAGTAAAGTAGCCAACCTTTATAAGATCCAACTGCCTTTCAAGAAGCTCCTGGTCTTCTGAGGTAGTAAGGCTTCCCGACCATGTAAAAACAGTAGAACCACTTTGTAGTATGTAGCAATAAGAGGAATTCAAAGATGATGCCACCTGATTGAATAAAACGTTAGTAAATTTGCTTCATTGGAGAAAAAATCCTATTAGGATCACAAAATCTCATCAAGATAAGCTTAAAGTGACAAATTGCAAGATGCAACATTTAATATTAAACTAAAGATATACCAACAGTGAAGATCACTTGAAGCTTTTGCATCCACAAGGTAAAAATCCAATATATGTGTTAGCCATATTATGAAGATTGACAGGACGAAGTCCATGAGAATCATCAATTTATGTTTTTTTTTTTTTTTTTTTTTGAGAAAGATGCCAATAAATTTATGTGACGTAGTATGGAAGCATCCAATGCAAGGAGATAAATCATGCATGGAAGAAGCTGTGATAGGCAAAGACACTAATATAAATAGGGTTTCATATCGTAGTTTAGACCATAATTACCAGAAACCAAGCAGGGATACAAGAGTGGGTGATGAGTCTCGAAAAACATTCCAGATGTGCTTTAACTTTTTTAATGGCATTAAATTCCGAGTGGCCCTTTAGATCTGCTACAGAGTGTAATTCATTGTGGGGTGTAGGCTTTACTATTGGGTGTGTAGTAGACAGGGCATTTAGGCATTGTGTATTTATTATTTATGAGTGATCTGGGTGCAATTTGTTGAAGTTCTCTTTATTATAAAACTTTTGAGCAGGAAACGTACGATGTATGATGTTACCCACTTTCTTTCTTAAACTAAAAAATGAACTCAACTCAACTCAACTCAACAAAGCCTTTGTCCCAAACTAGTTGGGGTCGGCTAAATGAATCCTTTAGAATAAATAGGAATGGACTAATAGAGGAAAACTTAACTCTTCAAAACACCATTCTAGATCTTCCACCAATGAACATCATGCCAATCAAGGAGTTTGTACTAGATGACAACCAAATCTAATATGAATTTTTATTTTTATTTTTGAAAAATGACAATTGTATTCATATCGAACGATTACATTGAGGACAAGAAGTCCCCACTTGCAATTACAAGACATGAGAAAACAGGATAAACCCAAAGGGGCAGACAAAAAAGAACAAAAAATCTAAAATGATTTTTTGTTATACCTTGTTGTAGTCCTTGGATTTTTGGGTAATGTATTTCAATTTTATATTTGGTCAATGACCTTCACTGGACCACTATATTACCTTTCTTTTCTTTGATATAATTTCCCCACATGATCCAAGGAATATATAGTTCAATGCGGTTGAGATCTCCTGACGGGAACAACACTGAGTTGGACAAATGAAAAATATAGCCCCATGCTAAAAAGGAAGCTGATAAAATTTAAAATGACGGAGAGAGATAGAAGATGTAAAAGAGAGACGTGGATGTTAAAGACCCCATTAACCGCCCCCCCCCCCCCCCCCCCCCCCCAAAAAAAAGATAAATGCATTAGGAAATTCTAGGTGTGCACATTTTAGCGGGTGCATATTCATATACATTTTAGAGGGTACATATTCAAATACATATACATATTATACATTTCCTTCATATATTTACCCTTTTCATATGCTCAAAAGATAATCTACAACCAAATCAGATAAGGTCAAGTTTTCCAGGTATGAAAAATATGAAACAAAAGATCAAATTGAAGGTCCCAACACAGAGATTGAAACAAATGGTTCATAACCACTATTCAGAGGGGTGTTCTAAGCTGTATTAAATTATTAAATCAGAAAATTGAGAGCTACAAGCCAAGAAGGATGTACCGGTTCCACTTGAATGGCTTGCATATTATCTGGGCCAGAACCTTGAACTCTAAACAATGCAATCCCATCTTCTGTATATGTCTCATCTGTAATTTCTTTCTGCAATATGTAATTCTTATATCCAGAGCTAAGACCACCCTAATGAAGTTTCATATTAGTCAGTGACAAGATCCATTTGAAGAAATTTCAAAGAAAATTCTAGAAATAACCATTCTAGATAAAAGAGAAATACACCTTGTTCAGACCACAAATCTCAATATTTGAACACACCTTAAATACAATGAAACTCTGGAAGATTGAAAAGAACTGAATTGGTTCCTTTCCTTCAAAGATGCGAGCCTGTAAACGCATTAGTTGGTAATAAATTAAGAAAAAAATTACCAAAGAAAAATAAAATCATAATAACCTTTTCAATTCTGATAAGAAATCCTACCACACCGGAAGATATAAATTACCTGAGCAGGCTGCGATTTCAAAGATTCAACCATCTTGCTTGCGAATGAGATCGCTGCAGCTCTCTCTTCCTGTATTTGAACATGGTCGGTTTTCAGGGGGACAAAAGAAATGTATAATGTTACGTATCAAAAGTCACTATGAAAAGTAACATCATAATACTAAAATTTAATAAATCAACTCGAAACTTGGCCGAGTTAACTCTATTGGCCAGCAAATCAAGTCTACTCATCAAACTGTTGCTATAGGTGTCATTGTAACAACAAATACAAAATGCTGACCACAAGAGTTTCAGACATAACAACAAATACAAAATGCTAACCACAAGAGTTGCAGACAGAACCTGAAAACAGTGCTAAAACACTGGGGCACACATTTTACTTGTGTCGTACTCAAGAATTTTAATATCCATATTGGTAGGTGTATCTGCACGGCTCCAATACAATATGTGATGGGGATCATCCCTGGTTTTAGAGGGGTCCTTATTTATGTTTTTAGAGTGTCTTTTAGGTCTCTGTGGTGATGACATCCCCATACTATCTGTATCAGCTGATTCTATAGGATTGAAAGGTTCTGCAATAGTAGAGGCAAAATCTATTATTGTGCGGGCCTTGTTTTCTTCCCTATCTTCCTTGCCAGTGCCACATAATAGAGGAGTACTCAACTCAACTCAACTAAGCCTTTGTCCCAAACTAGTTGGGGTCGGCTAATGAATCCTTTAGAAAATTTTAATGAAGAAGGTGAAAGGATCTACCCGGCTCAAATTGACTCAGTAGTCTAATCCTGACACTAGTTGGGTTCGTCTACATGGATCATTTTCTTCCATTCTATCCTATCCAAGGTCATGTTCTCTGTTATGTTCCTAGCCCTCAAGTCTTTCCTCACTGTTTCTACCCAAGTTGTTTTCAGTTTGCATAAAATTAATGGGAATGTGACCATAAAACTAATGGGAGTGAGTAAATGAGTTGGTGCTCCAATTACTAAGCTACAAAGCACAAAATGATAAAACAAATAATATATAATAAACGATACTCTATAATTGCAGCATACAAATGTACAAATAAACCGAATATATCATATATGAAGCGCACTGCAGGCCAATTAAAAAGATCCTGATATTTGATTCCAGGTCAAGCGACATTGTTCTCTGCTTTAACCTGTGCAAGAACTCGGACTGAACCTCAAGGTCTTAATGTTCTTTCTACTGGGAAGGTTTTCTGCCAGTAAACATACCAGATATGGAACTAAATAAATAATTTAGAATTGCAGAATAGATTCGTTCACCTCAACACTCTGCTTCCCGAACCAAGTGCTAACAAGATATTCCTCGGTATCTTCTCCAGGATAAGTGTACTGAAGGATAAAGCAATCTCCACTGTAAAACTTTGACTGTTCAGAGGACGGAAGAGTCGTCTTTTTCTGGCCATCCACACGCCAAACCTGTGGATTAAAGTTGGAAAGATAGTTAAGAACCTGATGTGGAATTCCATGTGCATTCTACAACTTGGGTTACAACAATCACTTTAAAGCACGAACTTTGGAATCACCATTCATTTACAAAGAGCCATAACTACACCTGCAGATTTCCAGTGCAATCAATATACGGTTGAGGTTCTTCTTTTGCAGGAGCAGCTTTCAGGAGGCCCTTGACATTAAATCCTTGGCGTTTTAGAAGGGCTAAAAAATAAAGAGGATAACCTGTTTAAAAATCTAGGAAAATTTTTTCTGAATACAATAAACGATAGAAGGAAATTAAGATTATGGTCTACCATAGGTGTGAAAATTTTCAATACTGACCTGCAACTTTGCCTCGACCATCCTCGGACACAGTCACATCATCTGTCTGGGGCCATGCTTCAAATTTTGATCTAAACATAACTGTCTCAAATCCTTCAATTACACGAATTATGTGAGCCTTTGGTCGGTCAGGGCCACGAAGTAACTCCTGTGTAGTGACATCAAAGATGATACATACTAGACATATTAAATCTCCTTCAAAAGAAAAAGCCTAAAATAAAACTTTGGCAAGCACCATTCAAAAAAAAAACTTTGGCAAGCATTGGTTAGGGGTAGTACTTCTGCAGCAGCACTTGAACTTTTCCTCTCATCAAGTGACGTATTTCTGCCCATCCATACAAAAACCTCAATTCCACAATCAAGAAGGTAGCATTTGTTGGTGTCGAGCAACTCTCTTGTCAAGGAATCTGCCTGGACAGGCTCTGACTGCCCTTTCTCAACACTATGAAAAAACAAGAAATTTTTTTGTTAGAACCAATATGTAATATGCACACCACTACTGTCTGCCCCAATGTAATATGGCCGACCAAGCATAGTATTAAATTTCGGCTGAAATATTTCGGTTTCGGTTTGGACTGAAACCGAAATTACATTGAATCGGATTTGTACATGATTTCCCCGAAATTTCCTCATAATTTCGACTAAATCTGAAATTTCGGCCAAAATTTCAATCAAAATTTCGTTTTTCACCCTTATTTACAAAATTTCTACCAAAATGGCCTAATTCCCACCGAAATTTTATACATTTCGGTGGAAATTTTTAAAGAACCGAAATTTTTGTCAAAATTTTACATGATTTCGGCTGAAATTACAACCGAAACCAAATTTTACATGATTTCAGTTTCGGTGGTACGCCCAAACCAACATGTAAAACCTTGCTATAAAAAAGGCACACTTGTTAATATGAACCCATGGAAAAAATTACCAGAGTAGCTTTGTGGAAAAGGTATCAGTAATTCCATCATCAGTGGCCGCCTTCCTTGGAAGTGGAGCAAAGCCGCCAAAGAAACCCCAGAATTCTCCAGTCTCAGCATCAGGCACGAACTTCCCATCCTCTGAGTAAAAAGATCAGATAAAAAAATCAAATTAAATCATCTCCAGGTGTTCAATTATCATCATCAGATATCAAGGTGCATATGTTTTCCTTACCAACGGCAGCTACCTCACATTTCCCATCATGATACGTATCTTTTATGTACTGAACAACTTCAAGAGCTTTAGCCCTTTCTTGAATAGATGAGTTTGATCCGTTAAACTGAAAAATTTTAGACTTGGTATCCAGAATGAATATGTCATCGTGATTGAGTGACGATCGAGCGAAAGGGACCTGATAAAAAATGAGCAAGCTTCAGAATGTCCAATAAACAGAGTGATGTAAATATAAGTATATAACCCTTGTGAGAAGAAATGATTAAACAAGTACATAAACTTGCCTCCTTTACATGGACGACATGTTTTCCTTTGCAGAAATATAAACGGGTCTCATGCTCGCTCAATTCAGGATGCTTGAACCCGGATGCGGTCCCACCTTCTTGGGGTATGATACACGGTTTGAAATAAGACAGGAACTTCTCGGTTTCATGGCCCTGTACCTCTCGGTACTGAACAGCACGTCCTCCAAGAGCTGCATCCAGTTCCACAGTCTTGATGGCTGCAGTACCAGCTTCATCCTATTTATTTTAACAGAGAAAATAGCTATCAGATAACAAAGACCTCCCACATATTGGTAGTAGTGATTTAACAGGAAAAGCAAGTAGCACAGAAATCTAAAGAATAAGGATTTAACTAACCTGACTTGTATCTTTGCCGAGCCAATAGTGGATATCATGACGAAAAGCACCACTTTTTAAGGCAGTGGTCTGCAGAAAGAGAAACATTTAGAAGTTTGAGAAAAAATGATTATTGAGATCGATGAAATGCAAAGCACCTGACACGAATAACAAACAAAAAATGAACCAATTAATTCGTTAAGCAACATCGAAGTTCATACATGCGCATTATTTAAAAGGAAACTTTGGGCTACACATATTTATAGCAGAACTCAAAATAGAGGAAAAAAGCTTTAACCATGTGCAAATAGAGACTGTCAAGAGTCAAGACAACAAACAGCCAAATATAAAGCTGATTTCTCATGGGTTTTCTGGTAAATGAGTAATTAGGTGAGCCACTACTTTTGCAGTCATTGTACAAGACCATTCTAATTAAAGATATCAGTAGCTCCATAGTCGTGGGAGAGAAAAATGTAAGCTGAGAGATGGAGAACAGAACAAAATACGGAAGGATTGCACTTACTGTATCTACCTAGATGTTGATGCAAATCAAATAATAGTAACTAACTGTTACAACCATTCATATGTCCTAATCCTGAGAGAGGAGCATCTTCCGTCAGGCAAGTAGGCTACCGAGATATATGTGTCACTTGCCACTTGTTTCTCTTCAATCAGCATTTCTTTTTCTTTTTCTTTTTTATATGAAAAGACAAATTTATTAAAAAATGTAACGGACTAAGCTCGAGATGGACCCAGACCAACAGAGAAAGATAATGCAGCAGATTAGTAAGGCCCCAACTTTGCAAGGTCATCAGCCATCAAACTAGCCTATCAAGGCATGAGGGAGAAGGATATATCCAGCCTAGAACTGAGATCCCATATCTCGAAATAATGTTGGTGAATCTCCAATAATGATACAAAGAGAACATGGAAAAAGGAATGCGGAAAAATTGCCGACAGAAAGCACTTCAAATGGGCATGACAAGAAAAACAGAATGCTAATTATTTTACACTGATATTCCTTATATTTCACTATGTTTGGCACAACAACAATTACTTCCTGCAACCTTAATGTATTTTACAGAGATGATCCTGAGGTGCAGACACCGTCTCAGAGATTCTCAAAAGGTTCAACTACCACACACCACAGTATCCATCCCTCTTCACAGAACTAGGAAATAATTATGCTACATCACACTTAAAGGTACTCCCAGATGGCGTCAACACATCTACCATAGTCATGTTCTCATTACTCAAACGCATGATACTATACATGATGACTGAGTTCTCATTAAGCATTCCTAAACAAAAAATAAAGATTTAAAACCACAAGAAATTCAGGTTCCTCGCATGCCCAATTCAGTAAGCGCATCCAACTAAAAAAAAGGGCGGCCCAATTCAGTAAGCACATCCAACTAAAGCTCTCTTTTCTGGAGCTGGAGGAGCAAAGGAACACATGAAGATTTGTGAAACTGGTACTGGCAGACAATGAGGCTTTCAAACATTCATTTTTTTTTTTGAATAGCGAGACCAACATTCAGTTATTTTCAATGATTGGGAGAAGACTGAACATTTGAAGCTACTGTTCTTATAAAAGTGAAGCCAAAAAAGAGCCATTTCTAGCCCTCGTAACAAAGAAAACAACCACACGATTACTTCCAGCACACAACCCACATGCAACCAAGGCCATATTTTCCAGATCCAACTTTGTATGAGATGCCTGAAGCAGCATTTAAATGAAATGGATGGAAAATGAAATCACGTGCAATTAAATGTGAAAATTGCTGGGTACCTTCAAAATCACATATGAATCTCCTGTGAAAAACTTGCCATATGAAGACTTTGGGACAGGCACAGGATGAAAATTTTCAATACGCCATATCTCCATCCCGCTGTACATTGTCAAGGAATATAAGATACAAATATTTGCAAACCTAGTTACTGAAATTTAATAATAATGATGAAGGAAACTCCGCTTGCAATATTGCATCACGAAAAAAGAGGGAAAACACATTAGTGTTAAGAATGTTCCAACAGATTGAAATGGATCTTCATTCCGTCATGTTTAGATGACATGATTTCAAATAATAAAACTCAAATAGTTTGTTTGTTAGTGATTTGTAATGGTCAATTTTGAGGGTAAATTACACCAACTAAGAACACTATAAGTCACTCCGTATTTTGATCCCTGCACCTAAAAGATGCTCAAAGATCAATTGACCTATTGCCACTACCCTACACTGCATTCTAAATTCTAGGCATGTGCTCTCAGACAAATAGTTCCAAACAATTGGCATTGAAATCTGTGAATTTGGTGAGAAAAGTTGCTTAGCTTCATAATGGACGTGACTAGAGATTCACATCAGCCAACGGAAGCAACATCAATGTCATTTTTATGGAAATGAACACAAGAGATCAAAGAAGGCTGTGTATAGTTCGTTATAGGAAACTAAGGTTCTGTATATTCATTTTATATATTGATACTTTATATATCTCCACAAAATCGCCAAAACTTCAACTAGCTAATGTAGGACTTTCGACAAAACATCTTACAACAATTTCTCTTCGCGCAGTGAAAAAAATCCAGGATTGAGCATCTAGCTCAATGGTCAAGGCTTTGTTCTTCATCCTAGAGGTCGAAGGTTCAATCCCAGCTGACCAACCAAAAAAATGAATAATAAATCTTCAGTAAGACAATCAAATACTCGTGTATTTAGAATAAATTCCATTGGGAACCAATTGGATATTGTACCTTTCAGCCATAGTTGCTCAATAAGAGATCTGGCAACAGCATTTACAGACAAAAATCTTGAGTCAACTAGTTAAAGGCCATCATGGCATTGATACTTTCATCAGATCGAGTTTTGGAGCATTCAAAAGACAATTTGATAGGAAAAAAGTAGGGGCTTTGCAGCCACTTGTTGCATCCTCAACCCAAGCGATTGTGACATCTTAGAATTTTTTGGACCTAAAAGCTTCTAGCTTTCATCAAGCAGGAGATGAATCTACAAAATTCAAGAAAAGCACACTGCCCATGCATTTCTCCAAAGAATAATTTATCTACTAGCTTTCTTCAATCAACAGAATGCCTACACAATTCAAGAAGTTCGAATGCTCTCATTCTCTGAACCCAACATGTGACATTCAAACAGTCTGTCCTTGGGATGCAAAATGATCCATTTTTTTATAAACGTTCAATCGTTCATTTTCCCATTCCTATTTTGCAGTTTATAAGCTGAATACCGTAGTCCCGTACATTTCAGCATTTCGGGCTAAACGAAAATGATTGGATTAGACCACAATGACCCCATCATCAATCATTTTCTTTGTTCACCCCTTCAGAGAAATTATCTCATTCAAAAGTGTGGTGTGGGTAATTGGAATAAGGCTGTTAATATCTCAGCCTATTCCGGAGATGACCACGAAATGAACCAATTCAGGAAGCATATCTGGATTCGATGAGAATGATTATCCCACAAAAAGCAAAAAACCCACTAAAGGCTTTGGGTGGCTCCCTTTGCCGCCCCAACTCCCCTCCATTCTTCCCACCTATAACCCACCACCTATTGGTAAATGGTGCTGCCTGGTGGTTCAAGGAGTGCTCGAAAAACTAGTAGGGGAGTGCACACTTCCCGTCTCTTGGAATGGAGAAATACTCAAACCTGCTGAAGCTGTTGGGTGCCCAGCCCAACAATCAATCGGTTGGGAGGGACCAATTTCCCACCAAAATGTCGAAAAGGGAAGGAACCATTCAAGGATGATCCGATATTGATCCCGCTCCAAAACACTCTAACCAGCTCTGACAGATCCCTTTGTCTCATATCGAGATACAGTGTCTACAAATATCACTTACTATTCCTACAAATGATAGATGAACCTTCTTTCAAGTAGTAAATGATTGTTAATGGTAAGAAATCAATGAGATAAAACTACACTTGCCCTCTAAGCCAATGTCATAGGAATACAAAATGAATGATATAAGCAATTCGTATGATTAAAATTCATGCAATATTTGGCCAATGCAACTGGTCTGATATTAGGTTATTTTGAAGTGACAATGACATGAAATTCTCTTGGTTTCAACTCATATTGACCATTCCATGGTAAACTTAGTGTATGCATAAATCGCTAAACATTCAATAAAAAGTGCCATCCACTGAAAGAACAAATTCTAAGCCATCTAAATGGACATAGAAGAAAGTTGTGCACAGTGTCATGTGATTGCATACCCTTTTCAAAAAATAAGGAAATGAATAATCTTGAAACCAGAGAAAAAGAAACCCAATAAAATTTATTTATATTGAAGCAACTCATAAGATGAAGGATACTCCTTTTGCCCAGCTCCCTGGAAAGCAGGATCTAAATCCCTCATGGAAACAGCCATAGTGATATTGGGCTTTAAAGTACTCTCTGTCCACTTTGGCCACAAAAAGGATGTCGGAATGTCCTGCAATTTCAATATTCATTGGTTGAATCCAGCAAAGCTATAAAGATTTTCATTACCGGTTTACATTCATGTATGAAAACAGGTATATCATCACTCAATCAAATGGAAAAGCAATGACAACTGCACTCTTGAATCACATAAATATTCTATATAAAATTCCACATGAGAACTTCATCAAAAGAGTCATGGAATTAGACCTCTAGAATTCAGCAATATAAAGGATATTGACAAAGGCAGACATAAAATATGAAAGGAAGAGAGGCTTTTGAATGGCTTCCAAGAATTGAGACATGGAATAAATAGACAAGATGCACAGTTGGAAAGATAGATTGATGACACAACATAATTGGTGAAGAAGAGGGCAACTAGTGAGCCACTTTTGGTATGTTCATAAATTTACCACATGTCCAATTTGGAACAATAATTAATTGGTAACATACAAAAGTAATAAATCATTCTGACTAAGGTCCCATTGCTTTACTGTGTACTTGGCCAAATTTTTAGCTATTTATGCTCCCTGTAGCTGTAAGTTCTTATAAAAAAAATTAGGTGTACCTAGTTGTCACCCTCGGGGCTGATTTCCAATGATGTTCTGTGTTTCCATAGGAACAACAGTAAGGAAGGAGGAAGTATTTATTTATGTACAATCTATACTGTCTTTTTCTATTTCAGTTTTTCCTTGTTCCTTCCAATGATGTTGTGTGTTTCCATAGGAACAATGGTAAGGAAGGATGAAGAAACAATTTATGTACAATCATATACTTTATTTTTTATTTCAGTTTTTCCTTGTCCCTTCCAATGATGTTGTGTGTTTCCATAGGAACAACATTAAGGAAAGATGAAGAAACAATTTATGTACAATCATATACTGTCTCTTTTTTTTCAGTTTTTGCTTGTTCTTTTTTGTCTTTATCTTGCCCAATGACTGAAGCCTTAACCTACCAAGCCACCAAATGAACCCGGTTATCAATAAGTAAACATATTGTTTTCTGAACTGTTTATCTCTATAAAGTCTACCTCCAGAAAATTGAAAATAAGAAGATAGTTCCACGCAGGAAAGTAAAATAAACAGTAGGTAGAGATAAGACATGGAAAA
Source organism: Tasmannia lanceolata (assembly GCF_043159265.1). Lineage (NCBI taxonomy): Eukaryota > Viridiplantae > Streptophyta > Magnoliopsida > Canellales > Winteraceae > Tasmannia > Tasmannia lanceolata. The sequence goes on from NW_027518683.1 coordinate 12,505,751, forward strand.
CCCACAAAATTCTGGGGTCACAGGTAGCTCAATTGGAATGGTGCTCCTTGTCACAATCTTGAAGTTTCACGTATGAAGATAGCTCATTCAGCTAAACAAATGAATAAGATATGGGCAATAAGCAAAATATAAATCCATGAGTGATAAGGTAGCAACTAATATGGGTGGGTTGCCATTCTTAACCTGTCTCGTAGATGATTAATTTCATAAGTACCACCATGAAAGAAAAGCAGAAAGTAACTTATTATTCTTATTCCGGTAGGGCACAGTATGCCTATGTTTCCTATTCAATGGTAAAAATGAAATATGGATTAGTTGAGCACGATAAGAACATGTTTTCTGTTCCTCTCTTTAACTTCCCAAATAGATTGAAATACAATTCAAGGCCAGCGTGAAACGTTATCAATATGAGATGGAATTGTTTTCCACTATGAGATTAATCCTAGAATCAGGAGTAGAGTCATAGTCATGAAACTTTGTGATTTACAATGAGAACCAGATAAAATCAATAAGAAAGGTTGTGAGAAATGGAGACTCAAGGAATCAGAACTGTTTGACAAAACAAAATTTTGAACTGATTCCCAAATCCTAAGGCCCTGTTCGTATTGTATTTTGAGAATTAATTTTAAGTCAAAACTTCTTCTTTTAAAAAAAAAAAATTTGAGTCCAGTAATCAGTTTTGGACTCAAAATCAATTCTCAAAATCCAAAACGAACAAGACCTAAGGAGCTTTAAAATGAATTCCACCTCAAACATACAGAAAACATCCCTTCCAAAAATCACAAGCAAACACACATACACAAATTACGCTTTAATCACCTTGCGAACAAAAACAGGCTGCCTCATCTCAATTCAGCCAAATCCAAACAAATCTGAAATCAAAGATGTGGCCAAAAAAATAAAAAAATCCTCTTTCTATGGTGGTAGAAAACTCAAATCGAATTCCACGCTCAAATCAAGAGAATTGCAGACAGGCAGAATGTCTAACACATTTCTAACTCGACATTTAAATGAAAAAAGATCACTTTTGCACAAATTAAACAATAATTTAATAGAACACAAAATAAAAACAAAACAAAAGGTTAATAACGTTGGATCATACCTTCAACGGGCGGCGCCGTCCTCTGCCCTAAGCAAGAATTTATCCGAAAGGAGCCAAAAACCCTAGAAATGAATCGGTCCTTGAGGAACAGAGCAAGAAAAAGTGCGAAAAGAGGTTCAACAGAAGAATAAGAAGAAAACCAGGAGAGAGAGAGGTGGTGGGGGTATGATGAGTGTCAGGCGTGCTTATCACTAACGAAAACAAAGGCCCCAGGTGATGAACTGTGATCGACTCTTTTTCATTAAAATAATCGATTTCTTATAACAAAAAGGAATACCATAATTCAAATACCAAATCTCTCTCTCTCTCTCTCTCTGGCTGTTTTTTTTAGCTGGCCTGATATTAACCAGGTAAGAAAAGTACAATAAAAACAGTAGAAATGTAAGAGATTAGAGTATATAACTCTTGATTTTAAATTTGCCTTTGCCTTTTATTTGGATTTTAATTTAGTTCCTTTTTTTCTTTTTTTGCTTAGCTTTCGCTTTTCGCGATACCGGAAGGTCGGCCACCGGCCATGATGAGGCGAAAAAGTAACGGAAAGTAGGCATAGTGGCCCCCATATCCTCGCCCTTCCACGGTCAAAAAAAAAATACTTGAATTAAAAAAAGGCTATTGATAAATTCTCACCCCTATAGGATAATTCGCACCACTGTTAGCATTAAAGTCTGTCTTAATTGACGTTAAAGGGGTGAATTATCCTACAGGGGTGCGAATTTATCATGGCCTTAAATAAAAAAAGGGTTAATTTTTCCTTGTAAGATGGCGAAGAGAGAGCAACAAAATCGCTGCGGTCTTAACTGCCTAACTTTCAAATTCTTTTTTCTTTTTTTTTTGGCAGTAATATCGATAAATAATAATTAGAAAAAGAAATAGCTTTTAATAATATAAGAAATGCTTTGTTTTTTCTTCGTAATCCAACGGTAGATTCTCTTTGGAGAAAAATCACATGGCCAGCGAAGGGATTCTGCAAAACGCATGAGAAAACAAAGAGATTAGGGCCCGTAGTAAAAGCGGGTTTGCCTAGCTGGCGTGGATTTTATTTTAAATGTTTTTTTCCTTTTTTGCGCTTTTAATATATTTCCTTTCTCAATTCTCAAATTTTGTTTGTTGCCCGTAGTCTCCGTAGATAAAGGATGTGGAGACCACGAAGTTGTTGCAGGAGCAGAGCAATATAAAAATCTATGGTAACGGTTGAATATTTGACTAATCGAGACAGTTGATCTTGTAGAACATCAAGAACTGATCCATGTGGTTCCGCTCCCATCTCGAAATGATATATTTTTCGTTGGATAACAGACGACAAGAATCAACGGTTGGGTTTTTTTTTTATGGAACCGTTGATTAAGATTGATGGATCAAGGTTCTAAGATTAACCTACCAATCAAGTAAACAGGAAAAAGTGGGACCCTTACCCTTTCCAGAAGACTTTTAGTCTAAACCCCTTGTTGGGAAATCGTGCTCAAAATTCATTACGGAATTTTGAAACCGTACACGTGTGCATGAATGCTAGATCTTGACGATTCGTCCTGTGGACCCAAAGATCGAGGGGATTTTGCTAGTATAATGGATATCGCTGATCAAAAGATTGTTTGCTGGCCACCGATCTCCAACGGCAACAGCAAGATGAACGGTTTAGATCTTGTGCAAGGTGTTACAATAGAATATTTTTAAATTTATTATATCAGACCGGGGTAAGTAAGTGGTAACGGTTGTTTTTTATCGAGTGAAGGCTAGGTGACAGGTGGGACTCGTGTCAGGGGGAGAAGACCCAGGTGGGAAATAAAAGCCCGACCGTCAAAAATCATTAGTAACACCATGGCCCTGTCTAGGAAACATTGCATAACTTTTCCCTCGATTCAATGACCTACTGCTACATGTAAAATATTTTAATTCCGGTTTTGCCTCTTATCTCTGTGGAAATGTCAAGATAATTTTAGAATATGCTCTATAGAATCTTTTATGCAAACTCTTACGTCTTGTTAAGAATTAGTTCTTTGGAACATAGTCACAAATTTCTGAATAATTGATTTTATTTTCAGGAAATTCAGATCTTTTTAAGCTTTAAAAAATCTACAATGATTCAAAATTTGTCATTATTTCCAAACCTGAATTTTTTTAAATTATACATGACTTTGACGGCTGGCAACGGGGCGGGTCGGGGCCGGATGTTGGGGTCCCCTACCCCTTTCCCTCTTCAGGGAATTTCCCCCCTCCCCACTGCAGGGATGGTGGGGAATCCCCCTCCCCTCCCCGCGGGGAATATCTAATCCCCATCCCCTCCTTTTTCCCTCCCCACTGCGGTTTGGATTTTCCTATGGTATAGTCCATACATTACTTTTTGAAAAATAATAGACTACACGAGCGCACACCATATAAAATCTCATCACTCATCAAAGAGATGTTACCTTTATTTGAGGGAAAGAGATTTTCAAAGGATTTAATGTTGCCTTTCGGTGATGGTTCGATGGAGAGGTTTTAGGGATTTCTGGTAATATACTAATATAATGAGGGCCAATGCCCAATAGGTTATGGGTGAAAGAAAATATAAAATGCTATTTCAGGGACAAAACTGTACTAATGGTAATTATGAAAATTTTGGGGGAATCTTGTAGATATGTTTCGATCCAAGGGGTTTCTGGTAGTTTTTCCAAAAGAAACACTTAAAAAATACAAAAAAATGGCATTAATGCGGGGCGGGGCGGGCCCAACTCCATCACCTTCCCTTTCCCCCCTCAAATCGGGGAATCCCCTCCCCAAATGGGGCGAGGCGGGGCGGATCCCAGCTTTCCCGGGTTAAATTGCCACCCCTACTTCGATGAATGATTTCAACAATTTCTCATATATCTTTTCTAGATCTTGTGAGAAATTCAAAATTACTTGTCAAGATATATTCCAGTGAAGAATAAAGTTAACCTAATTTAGAGGACACTGTGTTGGGGGGTTCCACGCAAAGGCAAAAGATCCCACATCGGAAAACTCAGGGGATGTGGATGGTGCTTATAAGGACTTGGGCTCCTCCTCCTTAACGGCTAGCTTTTGAGGGAGAGTTCTACCCGGGTTGCAACAAGTGGTATCAGAGCCGGGGCGTGGTAACCCCCGTATGTCTCTGAGGACGGAAAAGCCCCTCGGGGAAGAATCACGGAAACCTCCTGCTCCCGCGTGGAGGGGCGAATACCAGCCGCAAGGGAGCCCTATGTGGATCCACATCACTAAAGTGCATTAATTATTTCCCTAATTATTATTACTCTTTTACAGTGTTCATACATTTTGGCCATGTTTGGCAAACTCTTTACACTCGTTTTTTAAATCTGCCAACCAATAGATGATGAAGGTTATTTTCAAACGTACGTTTGAAATTCTAGATTTAAAATAGAAGTTCCAATTTGTTGTGGTAGGTTTTCTTTTCTTTTTTTTCAAAATTCGAAATGAAAGTTACTGTTGTAAATAATTGTTGTGGTGAACTATTTGAAAATGACAATTATGACAAGTTTCCTCCGACAAGTACATGGCAGTTATGGACGGTCATGTGGGAAAACTATATAAGGAGACGGCTGTATCAAGAGAAAAGGTCTTAGAACCAACACAAAACATGTCTTAATTTATTTTACATTACATTTACTTGAGCAATGATAGATACAAGGGAGCCCTTGCATAGAGAGCCACAAAAGGGCTCTTGATTGGATCCACGTCATTTTCAGTTACAATTTAAAATCGGTTGAAAAAGTAAAATCAGTTACATTTGATGATGTGGATTTACTTTTACCGCAGCTTTTACTTTTTTTAGCTATATTTCTTACCCTAGAATAAAAAGTCTAGAAACAGAATCATCCACACTTCATATCATTTCATTTTAGTTTCTATTCTATATCCATGCACTGCTGATTGTTTGTTCGTTTCTGTTGTTAATGATTGTCTCTCTCTCTTTACTTTAACATTGTCCTTTGCATTCCTACAATACCTCCAATCAAAAAAATACCTCCGAATTTAGACCTGCATCTTGGTGATTAATTTAAAGTCCTTTGTTTATAAAGTAATTAAGGGCCTAAGGAAAAAAAATGATGTTCCGCTCTTCTTCTCAATCGCATGAAATCCAATTCCACGGGAAGAACTAATTACACCCTCAAATTGAATTTTTGAAAATGAGTAGTTTTTCGACACCTCCACTGACAACACTGTTCCTATCAAGTCTTTGTATAGTCAAACACTTTTTTGATACGGCTAGTGGGACCAATTGTGTAAATGATGGGGTTAGTAGAAATATTGGTGACACCACAATCCCAAAAAATGCAGAGATTGAAGAATCAAGGATTCCTCGAAAAAATTAACCCGAGAAGGATATGATTGAACCTGCGTCTTCTCACAGTCAAGATACTCTTCTAACTCTGGTGGTTGCTGATCACACCCCAAAACCTTGAAAACCCACTAGTAAAAACCTAAAAAGGAGCATCCAAACATACCTAAGTGAAGCACATAGTATGCCGGTTTTCTTTTACCATGCAAATGTCACATGTGGTGCACCTCACATGGGCAATCTCAATGATTTTTTGTCCTAGACAATCCAAAGAGGGATTCGAACGTCAACATGCATGCATGGTGGAGGAATGCTCCATTAAAACGAAACATAGTTGAGACAGTACAAGTGGTGTGATTTTTGAGCTACTAGAGATCCAACATAGGGCCTAAGAGGTGAACGGATCAGATGAACCAAAGGTACGTCCCACTCTTTAATAATCACATGATCAATCCATTCGAGTATATCCTTGCTAGCTACCTGCCAACAGCACATCTGTTATTGCCAAACATTCAAAGGCAGTGTAACGGCTGTTGGACCACCCATGTTTCCTACGACTTTACATCTTGTGTGGCATGCCCTCCAATAGGCCATGGAATCACGTGAGCGAGGGCACGTGACCGGGGTCTACAAATGAGTCTCAACATGGACAGAGTCAGAGGAAAGAACATTGAAAGGAGGTTATACCTAATTATCTGTAGAGGAATGCTAAACTGAAGGGTGCGACAAGGGCCCTCAATTGGATCATCTCACAAAAGTGAATTTGTAATGGAAGAGAAAAAAGATAAAATTAAAGGAATAATAATAGAGATGAAGAGTTTTTATAAATGTGATAATGATAGATCAATCCAAAGCGAGACATTATATATAGGCCTTAAAATTATGTTTAATTTATAATCAGTTATAGACTCACAATCGGTTCTCAAAATCGAAAACAATGGGACTTGTGCGCTTCATTTGCATGTTTCTCTAATCACTTCCTATGGGCCATATTTTATTTTACTGTCCTACAACTTTCTCCAAAGAATGAAATGGCCTTACCTACCAAGAAAAGAAAAGAATGAAATGGCCTTTCACACCCCCTTTTAGGTACTTTTCATCGTGGGAAATGCTACTGCCGCCTACCTTGTTTCCTTTATTTTTTTGTAAATTGTAAGAACTAATGGAAATAATCCAAATAATTAAGAGAAGGTGGAAAAGTACAAAAAACGTGGGCAGCTACTTGCTTTATTTTACACTTTTCTAATTGCATGTGATGATAACAGCCTCAAATAATTAAGCGGGAAAATGAACCTCTCTAATTTCTGAAATTATGGCCGTATCGTAATTTCAACTAACGGATGGCGCCCTACAGTACAAAACACCCTTTTGAACTCAAGTGTATGTATAAAAAAATAGAACCATTTTTTCTTCATCTTCTCTGACCGAGGGTTCCTATGTTGTGTCTGCGACCGCAAGAGAGTACCACTGGCAAGAGAGTACCACTGAACGTGGTTTCCTTCTACGTCGATCTCTGCAGCGGTTGCTGCCCGCCGGTGTGCGAAAGGTAATTTTCTAAACTTTTCTCCTCATCAATGAAGAAATGTGTTCAAACTGAACTTAAAAAATTGAAACCAAGGCAAAGAAAACCGGTCATGTAATAATAGGGAAGGAATCTAGTCGACTAGTAGAAAAATATGTTTGTATCGGAAAAATCAGGTGAGATTTTAGGTCAAGAGGGTGGAGTTTGTTGATTATATAGTATAACCCTAATATGTTCTAATATAAGCCCAATAAGATAATGGACAATGTAGTAGGCCTACATGGGCTAGAGTCCATTAACCAGTCAATAACCCTAGCGTATCTCTATATATAGTGGCTGGAGGCAGCAAACTAGGTATTCCAAACTAGACACCTAGGGTGTAATACTTCAAGCAATTCTTGCTTGACTCTAACAATCTTGAAGCATTAGTGAAAACCCCTAATTTTTGGAAAGTCTGTCTCTCACGTTTTTTATTGTTTTTGTTGGGTTTTTCTCCCAACCCTACCAAACACGCCCACAAGGATCGGCATCAACTCTCTCAACGAGAAGAAGGGATGATCTCACTATTCTCTCTCTCTCTCTCTCTCTCTCTCTCTCTCTCTCTCTCTCTCTCTCTCTCTCTCTCTCTCTCTCTCTCTCTCTCGTGATTTTCTCTTCCTCAACCAAGTGTGCCTCTCTCCTCTTTCTAAAAAAGGAAATTTCGATTTTCTGTTGGGGCTCTCTCTCACGCTTGAATTCCTTTGAAGCTGAATATGTGGTGATTGCATTCACCTTGAAAACGACAATCTTTTCAAAGATTTGGCCTAATCCAGGGATTACCGTTTTAGTTTTTGAAGGTGATTTCTTTACGACAGCAGTAAAAAAAAGGAGTCTATCATCCTTTGACCAACAAAAAGAGACGACTTCTTTCTATTGGATTACAAGTCTGGGTCATTCACCTATAGAAGTCGTTATTTGGACGTGGGATTCCTCCATTGGTTTTTGAGGTGGCTTTATCACTCCTCCAACTTTAGACGTTGGTCTCATTCCAAAAGATGTGGTTGTGATACGGTTGAAGAGGCTAGTTATTGTTGTCAGTTCTCGTTTGGGGCTGATTACTTTGGTAATCGTTTTGGGTCCATTGGATAATCTTGCCGTCGGGTTCTTGTTATTTTTCACGATCGTTCTTCGTTTTTCAAGATTCGGTTCTCGAAATTGGTTCGTTTTGGTTCTTGGCTTTGGTTTGCGATTCGGATCTCGGATTGGGTTCTCCCGATTCGCCAATCAGGTGCACTCTTTCCAATTTTTAATTTCATCTGAAATATACAATGGATAAAAATGCTATTCCCTTTGAGATTATCAAACTACAATCGTTTGGGAGATTTGAATTTAATTCATGGAAGCAAAAGACTCAATTCAGTCTAAAATATCTGAATTATTTTTACACCTTTTTGAGTACCTTTACTGATACGGTTGAAGATGTTGATGAATCTCAATGGCTTAGAGATGAGGATTTCAACAAAGACTACTTGTTAAATTATCTTTCAGACCGTCTTGCAGAAACCTATAGTAAATTTACAACAGCTAAAGAAATTTGGAGTCGTTTTGAGAAGAGTGGATTCCAGTAGGTGAAATGTCAAGTAGTGGCGGGAAAACGTTGGGTTGTGTCGAGAAATTTTTGTGTTGGGCTAAGAACATGTCAGAAATTTTTGGGGTCGTGTCAGAAACAAAATGTGAAGTCGTGTCAGAAAAGTGTCAGGTCATGCCAGGAAAAAGTCGACTTCACCAAATATTTTCCGATATGACCCCTTTTTTTGACATAGCCCAAAAAATTTCCAACACAACCTGACATTTTCTCTACATGATCCAAAATTTTCCCAATACGACCGAAATTTTATCTGACATGACCCGAAACTACCCTACACCCCAAATTTAGCAATAGAACCTCAAATTTGGCTGACAATACTCTAATTTTCCTCTTCGGTTCGAAAGCTTCTTGACTCCACCCGATTTTCACCAATTGAACCTTGTTTTGATTTTATTAGTTTTCAACATATTTGTGTAGTTTTTATTTGGAGTTTAACGGACCTTCTTTCCTTCCGAGAGGTTTTAGCCTCTTCACTACCTGAAATTCATTTTGAAATTCCGTTAAGAAAATGATTGAATTCATATAATATACAATCAAATTTTAAATGTCTCACTTGGGAGGATTTGATATGCATATTCTCGACCAATTTAATCCTATTTTACTACGCTAAAGTCTTCATATTTAAATGACTTTTCAATACTCTCTTTTCTTTGTTCCCCGCCGCACAGCCATCCCTGCAACATCCTACCAATAAGTGAGACCAATCTAGGGCCAAATCAAAGTCCAACGCGCCCCTGACCTCAACTTTCTATCCCGATTTCAGTGGGGATAAAGGATTTCGGTGGGGATAAAGCATAGCTGGGTTTCGTTTTCCCTCAAACCCATTCTCCCGTAAAAGCGTCAACCTGGATACCTTTCCTTTTTTGTATTCGGATAGGATTTCTATTGTCTTCGTCGGGAGGCTCGCATAGTTTGTTACGTCAGCTCCAAAAGGAGAAGTTGCATTGGAATCGAGAAAGTTCCCGCTTCAACTAGGCTTCACTTACATAAACAGGGTGACTGTACGCCCATAATGTCACAGGGTTGAATAACAATATCTAAAATTAAGATAGAACTATTTAAGCATCAAATAACTTTCGAATTAAATAAATTAGAAACATAGATGAGAAATTTACCAGCAAGACAATCGAGCATCCAGTTAAATGTCCTTTTTCTGTAGTACATTTATTTAAACGGTCTACGAGGAGGTCTTAAACAACATAAGCCCATGAAAAGTTGCCTATATTCTAGAAGAATGAGAAATCGATCCTGAGTTCTTCTTAAGTAAACACAAAAACATATCATTACTTAAAAAAAAAAAAGGTAAGAACAAATGTTTGACAGTCAACTCAATCGACTCTTTGTCATCTTCATCTACATCTACTACTGTCCTAATCAAGTTAAATAATCCAAAGAACCAAAATAATCCTGCACGAAACCCAAGGAAGGAACTAAACAAAGCATTTTTTTTACACCATAGTCTGGTCAACCAAACATGGGATTTTTATTTTACTGGGATACTTCCAGGGAGGGTTTTTTCCCACCAATCTCCTAGGAAGTCTTTTGTTCCACAAAAATCCCAAGAACCAAAAAATTCCGGCAACCAAACAGAGTAAACTGAACTTGAATTACTGAAGCTATATAAGCCTATCCAATAAATTATGCATTAACTGTAACAATTCTAAGATGCTTTGAATCGAATATGCTTGCCGGAGATGGAGTTAATAGGACGAGTTTGGAGATTTTTTATCATCTTTTTCCTTGTTCATTGTTTGTCCTTCATATTTTATTGCTCTTTTTGCTTTTGTAGTTTTGACCATCTCGGTCTTGGAGGTTTCCCCTCTGCTCTAATATATTTCCCATCATTTAAAACAAAATGCGAAGATGCTTTGAACTATAGAGAAAAATCATCTGAGGAAAACTTATAAATCAAACATGACACTAGAAAAGTAAAGAAAGAATTCCAAAAAAAAAGAAGGAAATTATGCCGCCAGTAGCTCGGAAACTTGACAGAATTGATAGTTGATTGGAAACATGTCTTCAAGGGGTTGAAGTCTTAATATCCTTGAATGTCAAGCCGGTGTCTTTCCACTAGATAAAGATGTAACTTAATAAAACAATGGATCTTTGGGATATTGATTATGGAGAAATGTGGGACTGAAAAATTGATGTAAAAACATGCTACTTGGAGTTTTTCAACCCAAAGTTGAGATTAAGTTTTATGAAAATTAGATACTTTAAGGTGAAAATTGATGGCTAAGATCAAAAGTTATTTTAATTTGCACAAGAATCCTAATCCTAGAGGTTGAACAGACTTTGGCTAAAACACTATATAAGTTTAAAGCCTAATAGAAGTGTAGGAAGAGTTTGAAATCACTTGAGAGACTTTGGAATTGAAGTTACCCGCATCAAATGTACTATAGGTTGATCTAGAGCTTGTCGATCAACTGGCTTCCAGGCTGATAGCCTGGATGGTAACTTGATATGGGCTTTTGCCAATTTGTACAGAGCAAAGTGGGTTCTTTTGATAATAGCTTTCCTAAAGGACTAGGACTTTCGAAAGATTTTTTGGAAGAACTGCTTGCTTTCAGTCTTTGATCCTTTCAATCTCCAGTCTACTTAAAAAGACACAACTTCAGGGGTTTTGATTAGGCAAATGATAGAGGGCACAACCATGTTTTGATAATAGGCACAAACTCAACTTGTCGCATATACTTTAACCAGCCGTCAAAGGCTGCTGCAAACTTTTTGGGAATTGTAACAGCTGGTTAAGCATATAGGACAAGGTGAGTTTGCACCTATTATAAAAACATGGTTGTGCTGATATCATTTTCTTTTGAGTAGTGTCAAGTCAGGCAAGAACAAAATGAGGTGTCCACACACTCTTTCAAGTCGACAAATTTATAGAACTGTCTGTGAGAGTATACCATAGTTTTCTATAGCTCAAGCAAGCCATGTTAGCGTTTTTTAATTACAGTTCCATAATTCATATGACAAGATTTAAACACTGTATTCCTATAACACTTGAATTGCATTGTAGCCTAAATCGTCTTTCTTCGCTTATTTAGAAAGAAGAATAAAAGGGGAAGGCGAAAATTAAGAGCTGAGTTCAAGGAACCTTTGTGCCATTGGATGTTGAGCTTGGGAGAGTTCATGTGGTTTCAAAACCTCGACGATCTCTCCCTGGACTAGGAGGCATGCTATGTCAGCAACCCTTTGGATCTGCTTGATGCTATGAGATACTATCACCGTAGTTAGAGCTCGAGTCTGCTTCAGCTTCACAATCGCGTCTTCTATGTTTTGCGTTGAGATGGGATCCAAAGCGCTTGTCGGCTCGTCCAATAGTAACACCTTGTTATATATAATGATGTTAAAATAAATGACATGGAATGTTTCAGTGTATGCATCTCTAGATTTAGAGCAAGTTTCTGTTGAAGTACTGAAATACAAATGATTAAGCTTAAGCTATTGGAGTAATTGGTTTATTCACATGGTATTAGAGCTATTGCCTCATGGCATGTCTTAAGTGCAAAACACAGCCCCTTTTTACTGAAAAAAATCTACGTGTATGACCAACTCAATTAAAATAGGGTCACATGTGCCATGTGTAGGGCCAACCCAAAAAGTGAGGGGTCACACATGAGGGAGAGGGTTGAAGTATAACACCAACTCTAACGGCTTAAGCTTTTGGAGTAATTGGTTGTTTCACAGTTTCTACTACAACAATGAGAAGAAGTTGGAAAGCACATAAAAACTGAGTCATGGTCCAAACCCTTCATCTAGGGCGCCCAATCGCCCTCTCGCCCATTGAACATTCATAGCAATTCCGTAAGAAGATTTGGATGTGGACCGTTGCACATTTAGTGTTAAGATTTCTTAAACCCTTTGCTTAAACATTTTAAATTCCTCGGATCAAATGATTAGGAATGTCCAATCGCTCTGATTTTTTTAGTCCATATCATCTCCATGGTGGACCCTACGGATGAAGGGTATAGATTGTACTTATTTTATGTGGGTGGCCTTGATTCAAGCTTCTCATGTGCTTCCAAGAGCAAGTGCTTACTATGAGATTTGCTAGGCAATTTCGCAAAAAGCCAATTAGCTCTGCCATTTAGTGGCTCACTTTTGCATGAGAGAACAGCCACCTCAAATGAATAAATGAATGAGACAATTTGCTAAGACGTGCGCCTATGTGGCTGTTCTCTCTTACAAAAGTGAGCTGCGAAATGGTTTTCTCCTAGCAAATCGAGTTTACTATAATAGCATTCCACTTATAAGTTAGGAGTGTTGGTACCTCAGGTTCATTAGCCAAAGTCCTAGCTAGGGCTACTCTCTGAGCTTGACCAACCGAGAGTTCACTAGCACTTTTAGTAGCAAAAGAGAAATCAAGGTCCGCAAAGGTTAGCAGCTTCGACACCTCTTCATCTGTTAGTTTCTTTCCTTGGAGTTGCGGCCCGTATCGTACGTTGTCTGCAACTGTGCCTGGGATTACATGCAACTCAAACTTAATAAAGTTTCATGTTATTTTCTTTCATATACAATCTACAACTCGACTCAACTAAGCCTTTGTTCCAAACTAGTTGGGGTAAATCCTTTACAAAATTTTCATTTTCTTTCATATACAATCAAACAATGTAAAATCCGAAAGAAAAGTTTGGAAAAGTTTTACCTTTCCAAACTCCCTCACAAAATTCCTATATACAATCCTAACAATCATGATGACCCGACCCAGGTGGTTTTGGGTCCATGCCAAATGGACATTCCATCCATAAAATAAAGAAGGGATTTGCTAGGCAATTTTGAGGAAAGCCATTTGCATGAGAGAACAGCCACACTGGCTCACTTTTAAGCAGATTCTGTCTTATTCATTTCATTCACCTGAGCCACTGTTCTTTCCTGCAAAAGTCAGCTGCCAAATGGCTTTCCGCGAAATTGCCTAGCAATTCCCAGTAAAGAAAAAGCACTACAAAAAAAAAAGGATTTGCTAAGCGTCCATTGTAGAAGGCATTTCGGGGGTGGCCTGTTGCATATGTCAGAGCAGAGTCTAGACAAAATCTGCTGAAAAGTGAGGCTGTGTGGCGGCTCTAACATGCAACAGGCCATCCGCAAAATGCCTTGTGCGATGGCCGCTAGCAAATCCCAGACAACATGTTTTTTTGATGGGTAATTTTGGGTTTGGCAGACCCCAAGCAACCAGACATATTATAAAAGAGAGAAGATTACAATTTAAAGTAATAGAGGCAAGATCTCATTTATAGGATTTGAATAATGGCCTTTACAAGGACATTGAGGCTTTGATAAGTAGTCTGCTGCTTTGTTTTCTTGTGGCCATGAATGGGAGATTGAAAAGGCAGGGTTGGGAAAGGGCCAAATAGCCATGGTATTTTAGGAAAGTGATAACAAGAAAATCACTTTTGCTCCTCCATGGCCATGGGTTCATACATATTTGCATGGATGCATATGATATATCAGCTGGCAAAAAGTAAAAGTGGTTACAAACAAAAGTGGGGTATACCTATTACGCTACATCCAAACCATTTATTTGTTAGGAGTTTACTATTTTAACCCACTCACATAGTGCGATTGTAACCCTCCCACCATTCATTTGGCTACAAATTGGAGTGTTATTATAAATTTATAATGCATGAGCCACCATTGAAAGGGTTAAAAGATAAATGGACTGGAGCACTAAACAAGTGGGCCGAAAAAAGACGATTAGTGGGGCCCACTTCTGCCTCGTTTATATCATCACATTCATTGATCACAACATTAATCATAAGTCAGGTAAAATGCAATTTGAGAAATCTAAGCCCTTGATCTATCAAGTCTCGTTGTATGTTCTCTCAATAAAAAGCTAAACCGTTGATTTTTATAATCCTCTATCTTACTCATAGGATGTACATTCAGGATACGACCAAGACCATGGGAGTCTCCTCACACGATGTCCTACAAGATCAACGGTCTAGATTTCACATACATGCCACCTATGCCCCTGTAATAACCCCAAAAAATTGCCTCTTATCACCGATTGTAACGATGTCACAAGGAAATTTGTGGGCCCTAAAAGGGGGCATGCATGTGAAATCAGGACCGTTGATCTGGAACGGCGCACGTTAGATTCACGCCAAATGTATTAAGGGCATACGTACCTTCAAAAAGGACGGGGAGCTGAAAGAGCATCCCTACTTTGCGCCGGAGGCTCAGCACCTCAAGATCGCAAATATCTTGGCCGTCCAGAAAGACCGAACCGGGTTCGGGTTCCCAGAGCCGGTTCAGAGCCCTTAGAAGCGTCGATTTCCCACTCCCGCTCGGCCCGATAATCCCCACCACCGAACCTTTTTGTATATCCATGCTAACCTCAGAAAGAATCACGCCGCCCGTGTCGGACCGTTTCGTCAGTTTCTGGACCCGAAATTTCGGCTTGGGTGCCGTTTCGGGGATCGATTCCAACGGATCTTCGTCCACGTCAACCAGTAAATACACTCCCTCTCCCTTCCCTTACACATACAGAATAATATTGTGAGAGAGAGAGAGAGAGAGAGAGAGAGAGAGAGAGAGAAATTCAAAAAATGTTGTTTAATTACCTGAAATAGGACCCATCTCCATGATTATAAATTTTGTTGGAATTTCCGCTCAGTTTTGCAAGAGAAGGAGGCTTTATAGAAGGGATTTCATTTCATTTCATTTCGTTACATTGCATTTTTATATCATTTAAGAGAGAGAGAGAAGCATTATTCACCACACAAGGCGACGTGGATCCATTATCCACCACACAGGGTGACGTGGATCCCACCCACTGTAGAATCTGTGGAAATAATGACCTCCAAGGACTTCAGATTTTTTCTGAAGGTGAATGGTATCCGCACTACCATAATTTTGACAATGGCACTACTTTTCCTCGTTGGGTTTTGCTAACGAGTGCCCTTGGGACTTTTGAAAGGGCACCCTGCTCCGTTTGGTTGCCGGAATTTTTTTTTTTATTCCTGGGACTTTTATGCCACGTTTGGTTGGTGGGCCCAAAATAACAAGCAAAACCCTTCCTCATTTTATACCTTCTTAACAGGCTGTCAAAAGCTATTAATATCCCGAAATGCACTTTACAGCCATGGTTTTAAATTTCGACCGAAATCCGAAAATTTCCAATTGGTAGGGACCAAAACCAAAATTGCGAAATTCCAAATTTCGGCCTAAATTTCGGAATTTTGGTAATTTCAGCCCGAAAGTTCTAGAGAATGTCATTTGCTATTTTTAAAAATAATGTTACAAAATTTCGGATTTCGGTGGGTCCAAAATGAGTACCGAAACTGAAATTTAAAACCTGGTTACGGCCCGTCAAAGAAGTGTAGAACAGAGTGATTAGTGCCATTATGGAGATATCAGTCTCTTAACTACAGATATTTGCACTGCGATGTTTTCATAATTGCAAAAATCCAGCTTGATTTTTCTTTTTAGTTGGCTTTTCAGAGCTTTTTAGGAACTGTAATAGCCATTGACAGCTGCTTAATTGATAAAAGACAAGATGTGTTAGTGCAAATATCTAAACACGGTAGTGCCAATATCAGTAGCTTTCTGCCATTTGTCAAATGTGGACACCTACAAGGAGAAATCAAGCTTTTCTTTCGGTTCAATTTTTCGATGGAAATTCTGTGAAATCATGGAAACCTGTGAAAACAGATGCAAATGATATAGTTTTTAAGATACAAATTTTATATTTAGAAAAGTCAAACCATATCCCCTCCCTCCCCCGCGATAAAATCCTCCCTTTTAACCTTATTTGTTAAATTTTAAAGGCAAAAGAAAAACATTACAGGGGTGAATTTATCCATAAAGGGGGGGATTTTATCCTTCGTTTTATTTCCCGGAGGGGGGGGTGTTTGGCGGGGTATGTCTATCGTGAAGAGAAAGCGAAGTGAGCTAAAGCGGCGAGGTGAGTTAACGTGAATGGGTCCCACCCTCTCCATGGTCCCGAGTGGAGTACGTACCTTTTCCTTCATTTATTATTAGGAAAATGAAAGCAAAGAAATAAAGGGCGACTGGTGGGACCATGTTGACAAAATGGGTGCGTCCATAAAAAAATATCCAAAAACTGCATCTTCTTTTTTCCAATGAAGATCAAACGGTTAGGATCATCCGATCAAGGTTAGACAAGCTGCATCAGATAAAGTTGTGGTGACAGATACGTGTACCCACATACATGTTGTGCCCACTTGTTCTGTTAATAAAGATAAAAAGAGCTTCCACTAATCCGGGTTCTTATCTATGGAAACTCCTTGAGTGGAGAATATTGTTATCCGTCGTTCATTTCTTATTCGCCCACTTTCCCAACTTACAACACACTAATAAACACTTTTATTCTCCAATTGTTTTTAAGGGATCTGCTAGGGATTTTCACATAAAGAAATTTCTGAAAAACTCCCAAGAATCACATGAATTTAAAGAAAAACTCCTTTGTGACTAATATCACCATGCATTTCCAAACAAATAGAGACAAGAGATACAAAAAATAGAGAGACAACAGATACAACTGTTTTGAAAATACATTATTCGGTGCATTAGTTTAAACCAAGGAAGCAGGATTCTTTCCTGGGAGTTTTCGATTCCCGCTTCGATTCCCGTTTTCGATTCCCGCTTTGGCAACCTTGAGTAGGATTCTTCCCTGGGAGCCTTCGATTCCCGCTTTCGATTCCCACTTTCGATTCCCACTTTTGATTCCTGCTCTGGCAACCTTGGTTTAAACTTCTTAATACCCCGCATCTTATTCGATCTTCATTGTTAAAGCAAAAACCTTACTCCCAAAGTAAAGGATAAATTTCATTCACACCAATGTAAGAGATGAGGAGTAAAAACAGAAATGGGCTAGATGATAAGAAAAAGAAATATAATAAACTCATCTTCTATGGGAGCTCTTTAGATAATAACTGTCCGGATGGAGTCAGTCTGGAAAAATCAAACAGCAATGCCACTTGGGGCTCATAATTATATCAAAAAATTTGGGAAAATAAGTGACTACGATCCTATGTTTCGTCTCCCACTGTAATAGATTAGAATATAATAAAAAGAAAGATGGAAACCCACTGCTTCAAGCCAGGAGAGAGAGAGAGAGAGAGAGAGAGAGAGAGAGTGGAGGTTGGAATAGGGTGAGGTGGTTTGAAAGTGTAACCTCGGAAGGGCAAAACTCAAATCAAGGGTCGAGGAGAGAGGCGGGCGAGATTATTGAGGGTCTTGCAGTTACGATTTGATTATATTAATGCTGAAAAACTTCTTATAGAGGCGTATTTTGGGAAATGACTTTCCGACTTAAGGAGGAGAGAAGGAGAAATTAAAACTGGATAAAGATTATAAACTGGTATTTTGGGAAATGACTTTTTGACTAACTGTGGAGAGAGGGAGAAATAAAAAAGGGATAAACATGGATTGCCATGTGATGATTTAATTTTTGATAATTTGAAATTTTCATGTGGGAAATAAATCGCCATGTAGACTTGAGGGAGGAAGGGGACTGTCCACATCAGCAGTGAACAGTAAACCTCCCTTCCTCATCTATCTATATAGGAAGGGGGTTTACTGTTCACCACTGAGGTGGCAGCCCTCCCCTTCCTCCCTCAAATCTACGTGTCAACTTATTTTCCTACGTGGCACACATTTTCACCCGATTTTCTAAAACACACCTTTTTGAAAGAACACGATTCATCCCTAATTTATTTCCATAAATTAAGCATCTATTTACGTTTTCTCTTCCCCCTCTTTCCATTTACAAAATCCCTTAAATTAAGTAGATTTCCTTCAATCCCTTAGGGCCTGTTCACTTGCCTTTTCAGCCAGGAAAAGAAAGGAAAATTCTGCTTTTTTCCCCAAGAAATTGAGTTTGGCGCTGTTCTCTTGGTTTCACGTGAAAGCGAAAAATCAGACGTGGAAATTTTGCAAAATGACGTGGAAAGTCTTACTTTCCCGCAAAGGTTGGATTTCATTTCCGACCAAAGTTGCGAGATTTCGTTTATTTTATCAAAGGAAAGGAAAAAAAGTCGGGCTTCTTTTTTTTCGACCCCACGCGAGGAAGAGAAAACCTAGGCCCAACCCTCGGAAGTTCGTCTTCTCCGGCAAGACTACTCTTCTCCGGCGAGACTACCCAAAGCAAGGTACCTCTCCTTCGCCTCTCTCCCTCTCTCTCTCTCAGTCTCTATCATTTTTTTTTCATCATTTTTTTTCATTTCTGCAAATGGGGTTTCGGAAATGGGTCTCCATCTTCAGATTTTTACGGTTTCTCGTCAAATGGGTCTCCATCTTCTAATGGGGTTTTAGAAATGGGTTTGGAGAAATCGGTTTGATAAATGGGTTTGCAAAAAACTTCTTCGATCTTGTGAAATGGTTTGCAGAAACCCTGTTCGATCTTTTTATTGGGTTACAGAAAACCTCAGCGAACGCGTCATATCCTGTACGGCTAAGCCTTCTGGGCGGCTCAGCCGGGCAGGTCTTTTGTCTTCTAGCGAACGCGTCATATCCTGTCCGGCTAAGCCTTCTGAGCGGCTCGGCCGGGCAGGTCTTTGTCTTCTAGCGAACGCGACATATCCTGTCCGGCCGAGCCCTTCTGGGCGGCTCGGCCGGGCAGGTCTTTGTCTTCTAGCGAACGCGTCATATCCTGTCCGGCCGAGCCCTTCTGGGCGGCTCGGCCGGGCAGGTCTTTGTCTTCTAGCGAACGCGTCATATCCTGTACGGCTAAGCCTTCTGGGCGGCTCAGCCGGGCAGGTCTTTTGTCTTCTAGCGAACGCGTCATATCCTGTCCGGCTAAGCCTTCTGAGCGGCTCGGCCGGGCAGGTCTTTGTCTTCTAGCGAACGCGTCATATCCTGTCCGGCCGAGCAGGTCTTTGTCTTCTAGCGAACGCGTCATATCCTGTCCGGCCGAGCCCTTCTGGGCGGCTCGGCCGGGCAGGTCTTTGTCTTCTAGCGAACGCGTCATATCCTGTCCGGCTAAGCCTTCTGGGCGGCTCAGCCGGGCAGGTCTTTTGTCTTCTAGCGAACGCGTCATATCCTGTCCGGCTAAGCCTTCTGGGCGACTCGGCCGGGCAGGTCTTTGTCTTCTAGCGAACGCGTCATATCCTGTCCGGCCGAGCCCTTCTGGGCGGCTCGGCCGGGCAGGTCTTTGTCTTCTAGCGAACGCGTCATATCCTGTCCGGCTAAGCCTTCTGAGCGGCTCAGCCGGGCAGGTCTTTGTCTTCTAGCGAACGCGTCATATCCTGTCCGGCTAAGCCTTCTGGGCGGCTCGGCCGGGCAGGTCTTTGTCTTCTAGCGAACGCGTCATATCCTGTCCGGCTAAGCCTTCTGGGCGGCTCAGCCGGGCAGGTCTTTTGTCTTCTAGCGAACGCGTCATATCCTGTCCGGCTAAGCCTTCTGGGCGGCTCAGCCGGGCAGGTCTTTTGTCTTCTAGCGAACGCGTCATATCCTGTCCGGCTAAGCCTTCTGAGCGGCTCGGCCGGGCAGGTCTTTGTCTTCTAGCGAACGCGTCATATCCTGTCCGGCCGAGCCCTTCTGGGTGGCTCGGCCGGGCAGGTCTTTGTCTTCTAGCGAACGCGTCATATCCTGTCCGGCTAATCCTTCTGGGCGGCTCAGCCGGGCAGGTCTTTTGTCTTCTAGCGAACGCGTCATATCTTGTCCGGCTAAGCCTTCTGGGCGGCTCGGCCGGGCAGGTCTTTGTCTTCTAGCGAACGCGTCATATCCTGTCCGGCCGAGCCCTTCTGGGCGGCTCGGCCGGGCAGGTCTTTGTCTTCTAGCGAACGCGTCATATCCTGTCCGGCTAAGCCTTCTGGGCGGCTCGGCCGGGCAGGTCTTTGTCTTCTAGCGAACGCGTCATATCCTGTCCGGCCGAGCCCTTCTGGGCGGCTCGGCCGGGCAGGTCTTTTGTCGTCTAGCGCTTTGTCGTCTAGCGATTGCGCCATATCCTGTCCGGCTAAGGCTGTGGACGGCCAGCCGGGCAGGTCTTTTGTTGTCTTCAGATGACTAGATTTTCTGGTCGGCCTGCGATGACCTCATTTTCTGGTCGGCCTGAGATGACCAGGATTTCCTGGTCGGCCTGAGATGACCAGGATTTCTGGTCGGCCTGAGATGACCAGGATTTCCTGGTCGGCCTGAGATGACCAGGATTTTCTGGTCGGCCTGAGATGACCTCATTTTCTGGTCGGCCTGAGATGACCTCATTTTCTGGTCGGATCCAAGTCTTCAGAACTTGAGCTTTATAAGGTGGTTTTTCACTGGGTGTCCTTGGCCGGAACTGGTCTTTTATCCTTTAGCGGACGTGCCGGAGTGAACCACTTCTGCTCTCTAAGTCTGCAATCTTTGAAGGTGGTCTCCACTGCTGGCGTCCTCGGCTGGAACTGATCTCCAAGCCACCAGGATGAGCCGGAGTGGGCCACTGCTGGGCTTCTAAGTCTGCAACCACCTAGCTGTGAGCTAAGTATGCAAACACTTAGAGTCTTCAAGGTGGTCTCCACTACTGGCGTCCTCGGCTGGAACTGATCTCCAAGCCACTAGGATGAGCCGGAGTGCACCACTACTGCGCTTCTAAGTCTGCAAGCACCGAGCTGAGAGCTAAGTATGCAAACACTTAGAGTCTTCGAAGGTGGTTTCCACTGCTGGCGTCCTCGGCTGGAACTGATCTCCAAGCCACTAAGATGAGCCGGAGTGGGCCACACTACTGGCGTCCTCGACTGGAACTGATCTCCAAGCCACTAGGATGAGCCGGAGTGCACCACTACTGCGCTTCTAAGTCTGCAAGCACCGAGCTGAGAGCTAAGTATGCAAACACTTAGAGTCTTCGAAGGTGGTATTCACTGCTGGCGTCCTCGGCTGGAACTGATCTCTAAGCCACTAGGATGAGCCGGAGTGCACCACTGCTGGGTTTCTAAGTCTGCAAGCACCGAGCTGAGAGCTAAGTATGCAAACACTTAGAGTCTTCAAGGTGGTCTTCACTGCTGGCGTCCTCGGCTGGAACTGATCTCCAAGCACCAGGATGAGCCGGAGTGGGCCACTGCTGGGCTTCTAAGTCTGCAACCACCTAGCTGTGAGCTAAGTATGCAAACACTTAGAGTCTTCAAGGTGATCTCCACTACTGGCGTCCTCGGCTGGAACTGATCTCCAAGCTACTAGGATGAGCCGGAGTGCACCACTACTGCGCTTCTAAGTCTGCAAGCACCGAGCTGAGAGCTAAGTATGCAAATACTTAGAGTCTTCGAAGGTGGTTTCCACTGCTGGCGTCCTCGGCTGGAACTGATCTCCAAGCCACTAGGATGAGCCGGAGTGCACCACTACTGCGCTTCTAAGTCTGCAAGCACCGAGCTGAGAGCTAAGTATGCAAACACTTAGAGTCTTCGAAGGTGGTATTCACTGCTGGCGTCCTCGGTTGGAACTGATCTCCAAGCCACTAGGATGAGCCGGAGTGCACCACTGCTGGGCTTCTAAGTCTGCAAGCACCGAGCTGAGAGCTAAGTATGCAAACACTTAGAGTCTTCAAGGTGGTCTTCACTGCTGGCGTCCTCGGCTGGAACTGATCTCCACACCAAACAGGATGAGCCGGAGTGCACCACTGCGGGGCTTCTAAGTCTGCAAGCACCGAGCTGAGAGCTAAGTATGCAAACACTTAGAGTCTTCGAAGGTGGTATTCACTGCTGGCGTCCTCGGCTGGAACTGATCTCCAAGCCACTAGGATGAGCCGGAGTGCACCACTACTGCGCTTCTAAGTCTGCAAGCACCGAGCTGAGAGCTAAGTATGCAAACACTTAGAGTCTTCGAAGGTGGTATTCACTGCTGGCGTCCTCGGCTGGAACTGATCTCCAAGCCACTAGGATGAGCCGGAGTGCACCACTACTGCGCTTCTAAGTCTGCAAGCACCGAGCTGAGAGCTAAGTATGCAAACACTTAGAGTCTTCGAAGGTGGTATTCACTGCTGGCGTCTTCGGCTGGAACTGATCTCCAAGCCACTAGGATGAGCCGGAGTGCACCACTGCTGGGCTTCTAAGTCTGCAAGCACCGAGCTGAGTGCTAAGTATGCAAACACTTAGAGTCTTTGAAGGTGGTTTCCACTGCTGGCGTCCTCGGCTGGAACTGATCTCCAAGCCACTAGGATGAGCCGGAGTGGGCCACACTACTGGCGTCCTCGACTGGAACTGATCTCCAAGCCACTAGGATGAGCCGAGGTGGGCCACACTATTGGCGTCCTCGACTGGAACTGATCTCCAAGCCACTAGGATGAGCCGGAGTGCACCACCGCTGAGTCTGCGCTTCAAACAGGTTCTACGGAGTGAACTTCTGCACCGCTGCTGAGTCTGCGCTGCAAACAGGTTCTACGGAGTGACCTCTGCACCGCTGCTGAGTCTGCGCTGCAAACAGGTTCTACGGAGTGAACCTCTGCACCGCTGCTGAGTCTGCGCTGCAAACAGGTTCTACGGAGTGAACCTCTGCACCACTGCTGAGGTCTAAGTCTGCAAGCACTGCAAACACTTAGACTCAGGACGCACATGCCTGTCCCGGAGGCTGTTGTCTCGTCTTGTGAAATGACGAGTCTGATTCCGGTCCGGGGGCGTGTGTTCTCCGCGCCAATCCGTCCTACCATTTTTGTCTGAGTGAGATTTCGAACAGCTTTTTGTTGCGGGGTCCCACGGATGGCACCAAATCTGTTGGGTCTAAAATCGGTAACAGATTATGGTAGGGCTGGAAGGGCTGATCTGGGCCTGAAGGGCTGATGGAGTCCTGCGCTGCACAAGGGTACAGACAAGAAAGAAAAGGGTCAGAGGACCAACCCGGAGTGGTACTCCGGACGGGCGCTTTGACACTCAAGTCAGTATGAGCAGGAGTGCAGAGCAATGTCAGAGCAAAAGCTTAGGGTTTTGATTTTCAGATTTCAGAACCCTCACCTTAGCACAAGTGAAGGCTATTTATAGTGATTCTGAGCCACCTGTCCAGGACAGGTGGTAGCACCTGACTGGACCAGGTTTCATGCCTAGTAAGGGCAGGTGGAAGTCCCTGATTGTTCCAGGCAGCATACCTAGCAGGGGACAGGTGTGGGCTTTGCAGTGGTCCCTGTGAGGGCCACGTGTCAACAGCCGATTGGTTGCATATTTTGGACCCCATCACACCGTTTCCTATTCCCTCCCATCTCCCACTTAATCTTCCTCAACGACAACCCAATCCCTTCATCTTCCTCTTTACGAACTTTATAATTTTTTTGCCTGCCTTATCTTTCTCCTCATAACAACACTCTTCTCCCTCATGCTCTTACCATCATCCAAAAGAGGTAGGTCCCTTCATTTGGGCATCGGGCCTTTGTTTTTTAAACTCTCTTTTTATTTTCATCTTATTTTTCACCTTTTCTCATGTAGCATTGGATATAGAGTTATTTTACAGTTTAAAGAACATTAGTTTCTTGCTGAAGGGATGGATCATTAATGCCTGATAAAATTATTAGTTTTCTACTGCAGATCGTATTGACTGTAGGGGTGTAAACGAGCCGAGCTTGTCCAGGCTCGGCTCGGCTCGTTAAGCTCAAAAGCTCGGCTCGGCCAGGCTTGCGAGCCTTATCGAGCTCGAATTATATTAATTTCACACCCCTCATCTTCCCTGGACAGCCCTATCTAGTGTTTTTTTACTACTCTTTTTACACTACGGGTGGTGGTCCAAGTAACAAATGGGGTTCCAAAAAAGAAGTGACATATTTTGCCTCCCCCTTTCACTCCCTAGACAACCCTTTTAGTGTATATTTTAATATATAATATATATATTTAAATATATTAAATTCTTAACGAGCCTTAACGAGACGAGCCGAGCCTGGCCTAACTCGGGCTCGGCTCGTTAAGCTTAACGAGCCTGGCCAGCCGGCTCTGCTCGTTAAGGATTCGAGCCGAGCTCGAGCGAGTTTCCGAGCCCGAGCCAAAATTGACACCCTTAGTACTGAGGCAATTCAACGTGGGTAAAGTAATATCTTGGATGCGTTCTCCTTATTTTGATTCCTTACCTTCCACGTATTCATTTTTTTTTCTCTAAGCTACCTTAGTGAATTAAAAGGACGTAGAAACCCATCTGTCAAATTTGCGAGTAAGAACTCTTGAAATTTCTACTTGGACCTTTTGCAACATTGAGTGACGAGAATAAGGGATGGTGATGATGCAGTTTAGTTTCATTGTTTTTAAGTTTGTGCAGACAAAGGGTTTCAGATTCAAAAATACACCCCGTAAAAAATAGTTTGCATGTTATATGATCTTTTTTTTTTGGGTGTTAGACGAAGGCATCTTCAAATGCAAGAAAACATTGGGAGAAAATGATTGTAGAAGGTGCAGAGGTTTTTCTGTTAATGAGATCCCGAATATGTGTTTGCCAGTCAGTTCCCTGCTTGGGGTATCTGAATTGGGTTTTGTTCTTAATTTTCTACAAATTATTAGGTCTGTATTGAATAGACTGATATAATTACTACCTACAATGGACGGATCATAATAGTTTAGTTGTTGTGCGATTCAAATGCCTTCATGTGTTGAAGTAGTAGGCCGGCCACACTAAAAACCCACCCTCAATCATCATGAATCAAACCTGTTAGGTCTAAAATTGGTAACAGGTTATGGTAGGGCCTGAAGGGCTGGTCTGGGCCTGAAGGGCTGATCTGGGCCTGAAGGTCTGATCTGTGCCTGAAGGGCTGATCTGTGCCTGAATGGCTGATCTGTGCCTGAATGGCTGATCTGGGCCTGATGGAGTCCTGCGCTGTTAGGGCCGGACAAGAAGACAAAGGGTCAGAAGACCAACCTGGAGTAGTGCTCCGGACGGGCGGTTCGACACTCAAGTCAGTATGAGCAGGAGTGCAGAGCAATGTCAGAGCAAAAAGCTTAGGGTTTTGATCTCAGATTTCAGAACCCTCACCTTAGCACAAGTGAAGGCTATTTATAGTGATTCTGAGCCACCTGTCCAGGACAGGTGGTAGCACCTGACTGGACCAGGTTTCATGCCTAGTAAGGGCAGGTGGAAGTCCCTGATTGGTCCAGGCAGCATACCTAGCAGGGGACAGGTGTGGGCTTTGCAGTGGTCCCTGTGAGGGCCACGTGTCAACAGCCGATTGGTTGCATATTTTGGACCCCATCAGTTGCCCCCTGGTTCTTCGAGCCATGAGAGTGGCTGGGAGAAGCAAAGATAGGGTTAAAACAGCATCTGGCCGGCCTTAAGGCCTCTGGGCAGCTCAGGCCGGCCTCAGACTGGGCCTGAAGAAACCGCGGCCGAACAGGGGCCTCCGGGCGCCCTGGTCTGGCCTTGAAGTTTGGCCTGAAGGAGCACGGCCGGATATGAGCCTCTGAGCTATCCAGTACGGCCAAATTTTGGAACAGAAGTCTGGCCGGCCAAGCCCTTCTGGGCGGCCTGAAAGGGCAGAAATTGCGCTGGAGGTCTGTCCGTCTAAGCCTTCTGGGCGGCTCGGCCGGGCAGAATTTACACTGGAGGTCTGTCCGTCGAAGCCTTCTGGGCGGCTCGGCCGGGCAGAATCTGCACTGGAGGTCTGTCTGTCGAAGCCTTCTGGTCGGCTCGGTCGGGCAGAATCTGCACTGGAGGTCTGTCCGTCGAAGCCTTCTGGTCGGCTCGGCCGAACAAAATCTGCACTGGAGGTCTGGCCGGCCGAGTCCTTCTGGGCGGCTCGGCCGGGCAGGTCTTTGTCTTCTAGCGAACGCGTCATATCCTGTCCGGCCGATCCCTTCTGGGCGGCTCGGCTGGGCAGGTCTTTGTCTTCTAGCGAACGCGTCATATCCTGTCCGGCCGAGCCCTTCTAGGCGGCTCATCCGGGCAGGTCTTTGTCTTCTAGCGAACGCGTCATATCCTGTCCGGCTAAGCCTTCTGGGCGGCTCGGCCGGGCAGGTCTTTGTCTTTTAGCGAACGCGTCATATCCTGTCCGGCAGAGCCCTTCTGGGCGGCTCAGCTGGGCAGGTCTTTGTCTTCTAGCGAACGCGTCATATCCTGTCCGGCCGATCCCTTCTGGGCGGCTCGGCCGGGCAGGTCTTTGTCTTCTAACGAACGCGTCATATCCTGTCCGGCCGATCCCTTCTGGGCGGCTCGGCCGGGCAGGTCTTTGTCTTCTAGCGAACGCGTCATATCCTGTCCGGCTTAGCCTTCTGGGCGGCTCATCCGGGCAGGTCTTTTGTCTTCTAGCGAACGCGTCATATCCTGTCCGGCTAAGCCTTCTGGGCGGCTCGGCCGGGCAGGTCTTTGTCTTCTAGCGAACGCGTCATATCCTGTCCGGCCGAGCCCTTCTGGGCGGCTCGGCCGGGCGGGTCTTTGTCTTCTAGCGAACGCGTCATATCCTGTCCGGCCGATCCCTTCTGGGCGGCTCGGCCGGGCAGGTCTTTGTCTTCTAGCGAACGCGTCATATCCTGTCCGGCCGAGCCCTTCTGGGCGGCTCGGCCGGGCAGGTCTTTGTCTTCTAGCGAACGCGTCATATCCTGTCCGGCTAAGCCTTCTGGGCGGCTCGGCCGGGCAGGTCTTTGTCTTTTAGCGAACGCGTCATATCCTGTCCGGCTAAGCCTTCTGGGCGGCTCGGCCGGGCAGGTCTTTGTCTTTTAGCGAACGCGTCATATCCTGTCCGGCTAAGCCTTCTGGGCGGCTCAGCCGGGCAGGTCTTTTGTCTTCTAGCGAACGCGTCATATCCTGTCCGGCTAAGCCTTCTGGGCGGCTCGGCCGGGCAGGTCTTTGTCTTCTAGCGAACGCGTCATATCCTGTCCGGCCGAGCCCTTCTGGGCGGCTCGGCCGGGCAGGTCTTTGTCTTCTAGCGAACGCGTCATATCCTGTCCGGCTAAGCCTTCTGGGCGGCTCGGCCGGGCAGGTCTTTGTCTTCTAGCGAACGCGTCATATCCTGTCCGGCCGAGCCCTTCTTGGCGGCTCGGCCGGGCAGGTTTGTTAGGGCCGGACAAGAAGACAAAGGGTCAGAAGACCAACCCGGAGTGGTGCTCCAGACGGGCGCTTCGACACTCAAGTCAGTATGAGCAGGAGTACAGAGCAATGTCAGAGCAAAAAGCTTAGGATTTTGATCTCAGATTTCAGAACCCTCACCTTAGCACATGTGAAGGCTATTTATAGTGATTCTGAGCCACCTGTCCAGGACAGGTGGTAGCACCTGACTGGACCAGGTTTCATGCCTAGTAAGGGCAGGTGGAAGTCCCTGATTGGTCCAGGCAGCATACCTAGCAGGGGACAGGTGTGGGCTTTGCAGTGGTCCCTGCGAGGGCCACGTGTCAACAGCCGATTGGTTGCATATTTTGGACCCCATCAAAACCAATGGTGGGTAGAAATACATTGAATTTTCAGTGTACGCGTGATGCACCCTACCTTTTTCTCTGTGTTTTTTTTGGGACTTCGTTCTGTTTGGAGAGAGAGAGAGAGAGAGAGAGAGAGAGAGAGATTTGGACTCAAAATCAATACTAAAAAACCAAACCAAACCAAACCAAACTTAACTTGGAATAGGGCTCCAAGCTACTTAGTCCAAGTTGACCTAGGAAGTGACATTCCATCTATTAGAGTTTCTCTCTACTACTTATTTCTTTCTCATTAGGTATTGGGTTTTTCCTATTGTAGGTGATAATGCTGGAATAAATGTCAGGGTGCTATTCCTCATATCAAATAAAGGTCGCTATCGTCTTCTTTAGTGATTTTCTCTATTTCATTTGCTTTATGTTAATCATCATTTACTTTTTGAATGGTTTTTATGTCGGTCCAATGGATTTAGTCAAACTTTTTTATGCGGACATTTTTATGCAGGGTGGTTTTTTATTTGCCCACTCCAATTTGTCCGGTGGCTTCCCTTTTATTTCCTCCTCTTTTTCACATTTTTAAGGGGAGGATTTATTCCAGGAGTTGAATTAACACCCATACAGCAATTTTGATTTCACATCGTAACAAGATACATTCCACCACTAAATGAACACCACCTTCTCAAATCATATGCCATGATTTTTTTTTTTAAGAAGAAGACCTCTTTCAAGCTATTTTTTTCTTTCCTAACCTCATTATCCCGTCTTGATTTTCTTTTGCCTGTGCATCGCGCATGGTTGCTTACTAGTATATAATAAAGAGGAAAGGGGGTTTACTGTTCCTCATCTATAAATAAATTGCCATGCAGACCCGAGCGATGCACGGGGTGGACCAGAAAAGAAAGTTTTATAACCTTTTTTTTTTTTAAAAGGGAAAAGAAAGAAGAAACATTCATAAGGAAGATTTAGAAAGAAAAAAAACAGAACCTTCAGGCAACAATTTAAAAAGTAAAATAAAATATCTGAAACTCCATAAAAATCACTTAAAGTGTGTAGGGAAAAAAATACTTGAAAAAACTATGTAAAGGGGCATTAAAAATAACTTCCCTGTAAAATTGTATGTGAAATGAAGGTTGAAATTTTACAAATTAGCTTGCAATTTAAGGAAAAATACATGGAAAATACAATTGGGTAGGTGGCCTGCTTAAATTGGGTTATATATCCGAACTCCATTCATTTAATATTAGCACTCTTATTTTCCATTGGGTAGGTGGCCTGCGTAAATTGGGCTATATATCCGAACTCCATTCATTTAATATTAGCACTCTTATTTTCCATTGGGTAGGTGGCCTGCGTAAATTGGATTATATATCCGAACTCCATTCATTTAATATGAGCACTCTTTTACAGTTCCTTCATTTGATATTAAAACTATGTTGTCTATATGTAAAGCATAATACCATTAATACAAAAATTAAAAATTATTTCCTTCATAATGAAAGTAAAAGTTAAAAAAAAAAAATTATAACTCTTGCCTTCACCAAAACCCTTAAGAAAATCCGTCCAAGAGTCTTTAGAAATCTTTAGAGTTAATATGAAATTAACTGCTCCAATCGCCCGCATAATCCACCATGAAATGTAAAAGAATTTAGAGTTATAACATGAAGTACAAATTAGGCCATTTCAATAGTAAGAAATTTCTCCAGGACAAACTCCCTATCATTCAATAGAAAAACCAACAGATATTGTTCTTTTCAAGCTTGGGAAAAAAAGATGATAGAAGATCTCATCCAAGAGAAGATGATCCTTTATACCTAAACAAACCTTCCACACATGGTAAGAGGTATTTCAAATAACAGGGTTTAGGAAGTAAGGTTATCAAAAAGTAAGTGGTGACAAGACACCTACACAACACATATACATAGCTTTAAGAATTAGCAGAGCTTCAACCCAAAGCAGAGATTTTACTTGGAGAGGTATAAAATGAGACATTAACGAACTCTGCTTCCAACTCTCACTCTCTGGAGTCATTAAATGAGACATCCACGATCTCTACACTGGATCATATCTCAAAGGTATAAAAGGTCCTTTAGCTGTTGGGAAATAAATTTACAGTAAACAAACAAATACAATTTGAGATTGCAATTTATTAAATAATCAAACGTATGTCGATTTTTCAATCCACATACGTTTGAGGGGGCATGTTAGAGCATAAAATAAGGTCCATTAGAGAATAAGATCATATCTTCCAAGATTTGATTGTTGGATGGATTGGGGTAGTTTAAGCAAGTTGGTTTAGATTAGGCAACTAGGTTTAGATTGTGATTATCTTCTTGCCATGTTTAACTCTTAAGTGCTCTATATAAGCACTATTGATTCTCATTGTAATTCATCCAAGATTAGTGAAATTCTCTAAATTTATCAGACTCCATGGTAAACGAGGGAATTGTTTTGTTGTACTCCATTCTTGATATCATCAGATGTCGTATTCTCCACATGAAGCTGGAAGACCATCCCACAGTTAAAAAAAACCTTCAGATTGCTATGAATCTGGGTATCCCTATAGTTGTTGTAGCCCCTGTTCAGAGGAACTGTGCTTGGGCTTATCTGACTATGGGTATGTGAAAGTGAACACTGATGCGTCGCTAACTACTGATCATGCAGCTATTTGTGGTATCTTGAGAGGCAATAAAGGCGAAGTTATTGCTCTATTCTCCACTGATGTTCAGCCGAGTCCAATCCATGAACTGGAAAAGGATGGTGTCCTCTGTTAGAATATGTGGGATCCAAAGGTTGGATTGGGTTAAGATCTCACCGTTGGATCATCTTGGAGGTAGATTGGGTAAGTTGGCTAAATGAAGCAACTAGATAAATTAGGCAATTGATAGAAGAGACAAGAAAGAGAGGTTAGAAAGTATATTTGATTAGGTAGATTTGATTAAGATTATTTCCCTTCATAGTTATCTTGATCTGATTCTATGTTTATCATGTAAGTGCTCTATATAAGCACACAATGATCCTCTTGTAATTGCATTCAAGATTAGTGGAAAATTCCTAATTTTTCATGGTATTGTAGCGGTTACTGGTGACACTTCCAATTAAGAGTTGTAGGTCGTAAGGGTCATAGGCATTGGCATTTCCACCGACCTAGTGTTACTACCAAAAAGCCTGTAGTCTTCTTTCCTAGTTCCTTCATGGCAACCAAGGGATTCTCCTCGCTGCGGAAAAAAGGTGTTAGGAGAATATGGATTGAGTCGGACTCCCTAGTTTGTGTAAAAGTGCTTAATATGGAAATCAAATGCCCTTGGAAAATGAAACATATGAGGGAAAGAATTATGATGCTACTCAAGGATTTGAGGAATGGAAAATTACTCACACATGGCGTGAAGGAAATAGTGCTGTCTCTTGAAAGTTAATTGTCCAATTAAGGGTGAAGACATTGACCCCTCCTTCCTTGATCACCCCGAGCTTGATGAAATTGTAAGGAATGAGGCCAATGACCCTTCCTCTGATAAAGTCTAACTGTTTTTTCTCTATTAATTCATTCTGGTAGGGGTCCTGCCAAACCCCAGCTTGCCAATCAAAAAAAAAAATTGCCTTATACTGTTGATTGCAAAAGTAACTTTCCACATCGTCGTTCTCTAGTTATAACGCTCGGATTTGAGAATAATTTGACAAGGTAAATGTTCGAATAATTAGGAAAATATTGCCTTATACCATATATACTTATTTTTCGAAGAGAGACTATATAGATTGGGGCGTAAGGAAGCATGTCCGTGAAAGCAATGTCCAGTGAAATCAAAATCGTTGATCTCGTAGAATATCATAAGACAACCCACATGGTCTTGGTTCCATCCCAGATGAACATTCCATGCCCAGCGTAAAATAAAGGACCACAAAAACATTAAGTTAGATTTTCTTGTCAAGACCCTAAAATATTAAACAACGCCATCTCCAACGGGTTAAGCTTTTGGAGTAATTTCAGAAAATAGGCTTGCAAAATACCAAGAACCTACTATCGTCCGATCAATCTGTTCTTAACGGCATTTGGCAGAACCTATGGTTTTAGTTAGGGCTGCAACAGGGTCGGGTTTTTCAAAACCCTAGCCCAACCCTGGATCCCATTATCTCGGCCCTGACTCACTCTGGCCCTGAGTCAGGGCCGAAAAACCTCAACCCATTGCCCGCCCTACAGGGCTCAGTGCTGGCCCTGGACCGCCCTGATTGGGCAGGGCAGGGTTTGGCCGGCCCTAATTTACCCTAGTTCAAATACCTGTTAAGAGTGCCAAAAATAAAGCAACCACTTATCATATAGAACAAAATGATCAATAAATAGAGAAAGGAAACAAAAGAAGACGATATGAATTCAACAACATGACAGGCACCAAAGACAATTAATAATAATAATCTAAAGAAACATCAATCCAAGATAATAGAAAACATTAGCAAAAGAAACATGCACATATGGTTCAATTCTATAATAGAAACTTAGGGTCGGGCCGGGCCAGGATACCCGAGGCATTAACCTTGAACCCAACCCGACCTGAGTCAGGGTCTAAAAAAATGAACCCTGACCCGCCCTCAGGGTTGGAAAATCCAGCCGTGACCCTGTTCGGGCTCAGGGCGGGCCAGGGCTGACAGGGCCAAACTTGCACCCCTAGTTTTAGTCAAATAAACGGACCTGATCACGTAAACGAGGTAGATATGGGCCCATAAGGGTCTTTCAAGGGGATTTTATATGGGGTGTGCGTGTGAAGTCCAGTATTTTGGCAAAAGTCAGCATGGCGCACTTCAAAGCATAATCCGATATTAAGGACCTCGTACTACACTTTTCTTGGGGGGGGGGGGGGGGGGGGGGTATCTCTCACACTTGGAGAGAAGCGAATAAAGCAGTATTTCAAAGATAGATTGGCCCTGTAAGGGGGAGTTTATTTCTCCTCTTCTACCTCCACCTGCACTCTGTGAGATTGTACAACAAGACTCAAATGGATTCCAATATACTCGGTTGTAATTCCATTCCTTTTAAAATAATACACTAGAAGGGGTCCGCCTAACCCAGCTTACCCTAAAAAAATGTCATCTCCCATGAATCTTGTCCAGTCGATCAAGGTTAAGCAACATCAACAATTGCAAGTTTTTAGGAAAATGATTAAGAAATCCTTTTTTCAGTGAAGGGCTAAGATTAAAGATTACAAATCCCAAACACCACATCCATATGCCACATGTATAAAAGGGCCATAGACTGACAAGAAAGACACTTGTAGGCATTTCTCTCTTCGCAGTGACATTTGATTTTGGGAAAAGATACAATGGGATGCAGTAAATCCTACGTCCAAGTAATAGTTTACGGAGGTGGACTTAGATTGTATTAGAGGTGCTCTTGAGGAAACATTCCTTGTTTCATCGCCCATAGTATGGCTTGAGACAGATTGCATTAAACACAATATGAAGCTTCAGATTGGCCGAAAATGTCTATTGGAGGTGGAGGACATATTTTAGGGAATTTATATGGTGCCCGACCGTAAAATAATACAAGGGTGGAGAGAGAGAACCACTCCACCCTTGATTTCTGATCAGCAAATGCCCCCTTTTTTGACTTTTTGTTGGATCGGAAATCAAGGGCGGGGAGTTTTCTCTCTCGTCCCTTGTTGCTTAGCGGTCGGGCTTCATATAATTTCTCCATATTTTAAATCCTGACGTATGCAAGGCATATATCAGAGTATCTTTTTAAGAAATTGTATTACCAAAGCTTTCTTCTTCTTTTTTCAAATATAATTTTTATTTTTGTCTTTTTTAACTTAAAAAATTTCAAAATTATGAAATTAAAAAATAAGTCCATTTTATTCAATTTTTCTAAAAGAAAAGCACCTCCAAGAAAGAAAAAAATCTTCATAGTGTTTTTTTTTTTCTTCTCAGCATTTATTTTCACCTTCCAATTTGTTCGTTTCCATTTAGATTTCTCACTTTTCTGTTCAATTGGGTCCTTCTTGAGTTCTTGGTGATAAAGTTATTAATAGCAAAGAAAATAAAAGTTATTCATACTCATCCTGATGCCTTGCTTTAAATTAAAGATGCATTGAACCGTGATCTTGTGTTGGAAATAGAACAGAATTTTTTTTAAATATTTTGAAGTATTTGCTCATAAATAATCTAATCAAATATATATATATATATATATATATATATATATATATATATATATATATATATATATATATATAGAGAGAGAGAGAGAGAGAGAGAGAGAGAGAGGAAAATGATTGTGCGCTCGACCGCACCAAGCTTAGGTGCGGTCGAGGGCCCAAAACACATGGGTCCCACATTGTTAGGATGGTCCAAAGCATTCATTTGCATGGCCCCATCATAGATAGGGTGTGTACAAAAAATCAGCTCCATAGGATCATCCTAACCCATCCAAAAAAGGAGGGCAAAATGGACAGACACCGTTTGCCACAAATCTGCCCATTTTTGCCCTCAACTTTTGGAGGGGTTAGGATGATCCAATGGAGCTGATTTTTTGTACACACCCTATATATGATGAGGCCTTGCAAATGAATGGTTTTGATCACCACAAAAAGTGTGGGACCCATGTGTTTAAGCCCTCGACCGCACCAAAGCCTAGGTGCGGTCAACCGCACACTCATTTTCCTCATATATATATATATATATAGAGGGCAGTGTTCCTGCGCAGCTGCTCAGTTAGCTTAACGGAGCAGCTGCCCCAAAAACTCATGTGGCCACATTTTGGGTGGGATCGAAAGCATTCATTTGATGGGCCCTTTCATGGGTAGGGTGTCCACCAAAAATCAGCTCCATTGGATCACCTTAGGGTGTCCATTTGTGGGGCAAAAAATTGACAGATTTGTGGACAAACAGTATCTGTCCATTTTTTGCCCCACAAATGGACACCCATTGGTGATCCAATGGACCTGATTTTTGGAACACACCCAATCCATGGAAGGGCCCATCAAATGAATGCTTTGAATCACCCAAAAAATATGGGGCCACATGAGTTTTTTTGGGCAGCTGCTCAGTTAAGCTAACTGAGCAGCTGCGCAGGAACACTTTGCTCATATATATATATATATATATATATATATATATATATATATATATATATATATATATATATATGAGTTAAGTGAAGCTACACATACGTGTAGCTAACTTAGCTACACCGACGACTTAAAATACAGTGTGCCCACATTATTTGGGTGATCCAAACCATTCATTTGATAGGCCCTCACATTGATAGGGTGTGCCCAAAAAATCAGCTCCATAGGATCATCCCAACCCTTCAAACTGTGAAGGCAAAAATTGATAGATTTGTGAAGGTTTTTACACGTCCAATTTTGCCTCCACAAATCGTAGGGTTGGGATGATTCTATGGAGCTAATTTTTTGGGCACACCCTATCTATATGAGGGCCCATCAAATGAATGGTTTGCATCACCCAAACAATGTGGGGCCTACTGTATTTTAAGCCGTTGGTGTAGCTAAGTTAGCTACACGTATGTGTAGCTACACTTTTCTCAGGTCCATTGGATCATCCTAACCCCTCCATTTGTAGAGGACAAAAATGGGGCAGATTTGTGTCTGTCCATTTTTGTCGTCCACAAATGGAGGGGTTAGGATGATCCTATGGAGCTGATTTTTGGTACACCCCCCATCTATGTAAGGGACTTTCAAATGAATGGTTTGGATCATCCTAACAAAGTGGGACCCCATGTGATTGGGCAAGCTAGCTCACCAACAGTTTCCTCTCTCTCTCTCTCTCTCTCTCTCTCTCTCTCTCTCTCTCTCTCTCTCTATATATATATATATATATATATATATATATATATATATATATATATATATATATATGAGAAAACGGTTCCTACACATATGTGTAGAGAGTTCTCTACACACTAGCTTAAAATACAGTGGGGGCCCCCATTGTTTGGGTGATCCAAGCCATCCATTTTAAAGGCCCTCACATAGATAGGGTGTCTACAAAAAATCAGATCCATAGGATCATCCCAACCCTACGATTTGTGGAGGTAAAATGGATGTTTTTAAACCTTCACAAATTAGTCCATTTTTTGCCTCCACAGTTCGAATGGTTAGGATGATCCTATGGATCTGATTTTTTGTGAACACCCTATCTATGTGAGGGCCTTAAAAATGAATGGTTTGGATCACCCAAATAATGTGGCCCCCACTGTATTTTAAGCTAGTGTGTAGATAACTTATCTACACATATGTGTAGGAACCGTTTTCTCATATATATATATATATATATATATATATATATAAAGCTGAATGTGATAAGCTGGGGTGGCGCCACGTGGCACCCCCACTGCATTGGGATCTTGCACACCATTTTACACTTTTGGAATTCCAAAATTTCTTTCTAGAAAAATATCTATACGTATTCCTCTATCACACGAAACCTTAATAAAGTATCTTTTTTCTAATAAACATTTAACGCAATAAAGTTTTCCAATAAAGAGTCCCAAAAAAAAAAAGGAAATTTTGTAAATTGATCCAAAAAATAGAAACTTTTCTAAATTGATTTCATCTAAATTGCAAAATATGCATGTAACGCAATAAAGTTTTCCAAACCGCAATAAAGTTTCCCAATAAAAAATCCCATAAAAATAGAAACGTTTCTAAATTGATTTGTACAAATCCGTAATATTATAATTTTTTCTTCGCCCCGTGCATCGCACATGACTGCAACTAGTTCTATTCCAGTAAGTTTTAAGTGCTTGATAGGAACTAAGAAATAGATTTCTTTCTCTATCTAAGGAGGTGAAGATCGAATGTAAGCGCATTTTCTCCATTTGAGCACGCATCATTTTAAAGTGGTAAAATGATTTAATCTTTGTTGTATAATTTATTTATTAAAATATGATGAGGAATGGATGAACCATGAGCAACTATTTTTTTAGAGTTTTCATATTTGTTGATATGTATTAGCAAGTTTTTTAGAATTTTAAATACATATAAATAAGTCTTTATATCACGTGATACTAATTAGCACGATGAAGCCATTTTAAATCTTCTTTTACCTCCCATATTAAACCTTTTTATTCACCACCAATTTTTTGCTACTCTCTCCTCAACGATTTTGGACTGAGAGGCAGCTTGGGCGTGAGAACGAGACAGAGAAAAAGAAATAGAGAGACATAGAGAGAAAATGAGAGTTTTCTTGGGTCCTCTCTCGGGTTAATCTTGGGTTTTCTTTCGGGGTTTTTTCTTGGGTTATTCTTGGGTTGTTTCTCGGGTTGCTCTTGTATACAGTCTTGGTTGAGATAAAAAGAAAAGGGTATAGGTTTGCTGGTATGCAGGTTTGCGAGTTTGGAGTTAAAACCCATTGTAATCATTGTATTTTGTTTTCTCGACTGTGAGCATAGGCATCTTGGTTGAACCAGGTAAAATTTTGATGTTCATCCTATGGTTTGTGTTTATTTTTACTTTTCCGTTTACTTGTGCTCGATCTGATTGGTTTCGTCCTGTGGATTTTCTTGATATTATCATAAATTGAAGCTCCCTCTAAGTAACAATTGAATACAATTAGGTCAAGTTATCTTTTTTCATGTGTGAAAAAGTAAGAAATTTTACAAATGTTTTTCCTTTCCCAACTTTTACAGAAGATTCCTGCCATCCAATCCAGGCCTTATTGGGAAGTGTTCCTCTTCTTGTTGTTTTCTACATGATCCGCATATTTTTTTATCTCTTTTGTCGAATTTCTTGAATCTTTTGTGGATATTGAGCTCTTCCTCTTTTTTCCCGAAAAATGTTGGGCTTAACATAAAGAAAAGAGGCGAAAAAAAAAGAAAAGAAATAAAGAGGAACAATTATTAGAACATAGAGGGAGAAACAGGAAACGGGATGAGGATTGGAATTCAGTTTGTTTGCTTGTTAGTTCTTGTAAATGGGAGCTTTGGGAAGCCTTCATTGAAATGGTATAGGATGGACCACATTTCTCCAATGCCTGGAAACCCGTGTTTTAAAATGCAAACTCGTAACGTGGCCGAAGAATATCCTAGTCGATCGGCACGATGCCGTCGAGTACTCGGTTGATGCGGGGGACCACTCGGTTGACACGGTCATAATTCTAGAGAGTCAAACGAGTTTTATTGACT
Organism: Tasmannia lanceolata; assembly: GCF_043159265.1. Taxonomy (NCBI): domain Eukaryota; kingdom Viridiplantae; phylum Streptophyta; class Magnoliopsida; order Canellales; family Winteraceae; genus Tasmannia; species Tasmannia lanceolata. The sequence goes on from NW_027518683.1 coordinate 12,543,657, forward strand.
TTGTATGGTAAAATGCATAACACGACCATCGTAAAAGGGAGTCGACTTGAAGGAGTTCACGATGATGTGGGGGGTTTTAAAACTATGTTGCAAAGTAAAACTAGCATCTATAGTTGGCCATGGTCCCACTAGGAACTGTAATTAGACTGTTAATAAACGGATTTCAATAGAGAGTAATCTAATCAGAGACCTTTTGTCTCGGCTGTGGACCAGTCACTGATTAGCTGGGATCTTATGACAAATCAGTGACGATCAAGAAAGGAAGAGATCATCATGTAACTCACTAAGTATTGAACATTTAAATCTCTTAGGCTGTGTTCATTGCTCATATGTGTGTAGCCTTCGTTCTCCCTCTCTGACATGTTCTGAGTTAGGGATGGTTTTTCTGCCTATTACTGTATCATCTTTCTCTTTATCAAATACACGGATAGGGGTCCCTGCCAAGCCCCCAGCTTACCCCAAAATTATTTTTTTTTTATTGACGATCAGCAGCTACACTAAACAGCGGGGTTTGGGCTTTAATCCTAATAGGACGTACTCTTCTTATCTTCTTAGACACCAACTTTGGCCAAAAGACAGAAGAAACAAGAAATATTAAAGGGATGCTTAAAGGACCCCTTTTGGGCTCTACTGATGAAAATATCTAGTTTCCGTTATGGGATTTGCTAGCGTCCATCGCAAATGCCATTTCACAGATGGTCTGTTGCATGTGACAGCAGCCACCTCGTGAATGAAGACAAGATGTGTTGAAAAGTGTGCCCGTGTGGCTGCTGTCACGGCAAGCAGATCAGCCGCGAAATGCCTTTTGCGATGTAAGCTAGCAAATCCCGTAACGGAACCTTGATATTTTCATCACAATGGGATTTGAAGAAAACCAAATGATTGAAGTGGGCTTTTCCTTTTTAATTTTGGGATTATTTTGATTTTTTTAATTTAATAATTTGTTTATTGGATACAAATTCTCTTTTAATTAAGAGCACCAATCATTTCTATGGGGAAACGATATATTCGTCCCATGTTAAAAAAGGGCAAATATATCACTTCCCCGTATAAGATTTAATTAAGGTGGGCAAGCACCAATCATTGGAGCTTACAGACCTTATATGCACACGAACCAGGTACTCCTATTCAAACCATTCATTTCCGGAGCCCAATCTGCATCTAAAAAAAATGCTAACCTCTGATTCATTTATTTGCTTGTGAATCCGGCTAAACACAACTTATCTGCCAAAATAAGAAATCTATAGGGATAGAAAATCACGAAAACAGGACTCCCTCCAATTGCCCACATCACATTTTCAAGACCATTATAAATATCGGCTACTACAACTCAAAAACACTTGTTCACACTAGTTGTATAATATAAATTAATTACAAGGCTCAGACACCATCTTTTTTTTTAGCTTTCCATAAATACTCTTCCCTTTAACCGAGCAAAGAAAATTGAAATCAAGAGCTAAGCTCAAGGAACCTTAGTGCCATGGGATGCTTAGCTTCTGAGAGTTGGTGTGGATTCAACACCTCCACGATCTCACCATTAACAAGAAGGCATACCAAATCGGCAATCCTTTGGATCTGCTTAACACTGTGAGAGACCATTACAGTTGTTAACCCTCGACTCTTCTTTAGCTTCACGATTGCATCCTCTATGTTTTGAGTTGAGATCGGATCGAGAGCGCTTGTTGGCTCATCCAACAGTAAAACCTTTTTAATTGTAGAATAAGATAAGAAAAAAAATGTGTTAGTGCCTCCGTCACTAAGGATTTAGAGGACATTGTGCCAAATAATTATAGAGATATGCTAAACAAAAGGGCGCCCTTTCAAAAATCAGCTGAAAGGGCGCCCCCATTTGATAAGATAGAAGATTTCTATTAATCTCAATTTCCTGGATCACAATTACAGAAAGCTTGAAAGGGCACCCCCATTTGATAAAATAGAAGATTTCTATTAATCTCAATTTCTTGGATCGCAATTACAAAAAGCAGTGATGTGCAGGGGAGAAGCTAGGAATTTCGTTGGATCTACCATGCATAAGATCCAACGGTTAATTTCAACAATAAATGGTGAGACCAGCCAACCCAAACTAGTTTGGGACAAAGGCTTAGTTGAGTTGAATTGAGAATGGTGAGACCACATATTCTAACACCATGGCTGCATGTCACCACAAAGTGCATTTATAATGGCTGCAAGTTAGGGAGCATTAAATGCACTTTGGTGACGTGCAGCTAATGGGGGTGCCCTTTCAGCTGATTTTTGCATGGGTGCCTTTGAGTTTAGCGTTCCTCATAATTATATATGTTGTATGTAAAACGCACCTCCGGTTCATTAGCAAGGGTCCTTGCCAAAGAAACCCTTTGGGCTTGCCCAACGGATAGCTCGTCTCCCTTTTTAGAGGCGATAGAGGGATCAAGGTCGGCCAAGTTTAGTAGCTTCAACACTTCCTCATCTGATATCTTCTTGCCTTGTAGTTGAGGCCCATAGCGCACATTGTATTCAACGGTGCCTGATGAAACATATCACATGAATTTGGGGGTTACAATATGGAGAAAAAAATATATTATTTCCAAACTGTTTTCCAGCAATTAGAAACTCCCTTTATTTGTCTTCTTAAAAAAAAAAAAAAGACTACAACTACACCCTGCTTTTGTTTGTCTTTTCAGAGAACGAATTATGTCCACGAAAAGACAAACAAAAGGAGAGGAAATGAGGGGAAAGGGAAATTTTTTTGGTGAACAATGTAAGTAGACAAATCTGACCGTGGTCCCTCACACAACTCTACAATATGACGATTAGTATTATTTATTTTCGTAGGTAAACTGGAATCGAAACTCCGACCTCAAGGTTGAAGAACAGAGCCTTACCAGTTGAGCTAGAGGCTCAACCCCTGAGGGACAATTAGTATATTGAGTTGGTCTGATTAATCTGATAGAAAATGATAAAAGCAACATCACGGGTGCAATACTTTATTTGTTTGCAGTCAGAGGATATGAACAGAGCATTGCCCTGGCTGCTATAACATAACCAAAGAAGTGGTTGCAAATGCAGTCTTATTGAATGGAAGCAAGTCAGAAATGAATACATCGTTAAAATAGGTTTGAGGTGATGTGAGCGAAACATCTCAGCCTGAAATATGGCTTCATGCATTGAACTGTTGGATCTTCGAAGTAGTAGATTAGGTAACCATGTCAAATTAGGTAGTTAGTGTAGAAATAAATCCAATTTAATCTAAGGGATTTGGTAGGGACCATCACAGAAGGCATTTCGCGGACCAGCTAGCAGTTGCACGGGAGGGCAGCCGGCCACCAAGATGAATTCAATGAATGAGACAAAATCTGAGCCCGCGTGGCAGATCTCTCATGCAACAGCAGGTCCGCGAAATGCCTTCTGATGGTACCTAGCAAATCCCCAAATCTAACATAGTTAACGAATCCAGTGCCTTGATGATCCAACGGTCAGATCTGATCAATTCTAACCCATTTATGGTTATACGGACCATTCATCTTATTGGACCCCAATGCTGATTAGCTATAAAAGATTCAATTTTGAAAGTTAAGATCAAATGATAGGTGCAATTTTGAGCCACAGCCATCCATATTAAGATCAAAGGAGGCTGCAATAGCTTAAATGGGAAGTTGGGGACCCCAGCTTTGAGGCTTCCTGCTAACGTAGATTCATGCAGAAGCCTGTGTGCCAAAAGATTGGGATTCCCGGGAGCGTTAAGACTAGTCTCACGGAAAACCTGGTCTCATAGTAACAATTGACCATACATAAAGGTCCTAAACTAAAGTCACCATTTACCACGACTAGCTCCAAACCGGGCGGGTCCTCCGGTCTGGCATTTTTTTATATAAATTGGCTTGGTTAGAAACCAAAACCATCAACATATCCCTGCTGTTGTCTTTGTACGGTCCTCTCCCCCTAATGGGGGAGGCAGCTAACAAAAGAAAAGAAATGATATGGGCACTCTGTCTCAATAATGGCACTCCATTCCTTTGTAATTTTCTAAAAGGCCGTTTCATTTTCCAAGATGCTCTCAACAAACCAATCGGAAAGGTGGTTAATAAGTACATGGAATGGTAATATAATAATATATATATATATATATAAACAAGGAAATGATTTCCCCAAAAGTAAGGTAAAACATTGTTAAACATTCGGAACAGGAATATTCTAATCGTATTAACCTCAAGCTAGTTGCGTACAATACAGCACACGTCTTTGGTTTGTATCACAATCCAAAATCCCAATGACTTTGACCAAAAGCATGGGTACCGGAAATGATATTTCCACCCACCCCCCCTCCCCCCCCCCCCCCCCTTTTCCACCATTTCCACCCATATTTGTTTAGTTCATGACAAAGACCGACGAAAAGGGATGGAAATGAGGAAAGCGAAGAAGAAAGTGGGTGGAAATATTATTTCTTTATCGGTTTTATATAATTCTAATCGGACGGTCAAGATTGTCGGATACATGGCCCATCCAGACATCGTATAATAAAATGATTCTACGTCCATTCAAAGGTTATCATTCAATACGAATCAATTTGGATTTTTGATTAAAGCCTAAAAAGCAAGTGGGTCCCACTCTAAAGATGTGGTGCGATTATAAAGAAGAGGAAAAGACCGTAGTGCCCTGGTGCAACCAATTCAAATGGTCACTCCGGCCCCCGATCGTGGCAAAATAATGAACACGGCCACGATCGTGTGGGGCCCCACACTTTCCGTCAAATGGGAACCGACACAAAAGTAGTACGGTGTACCACCGAATCGAAACTATCATGCAATGTAACGGCGCACGTTAGATAATAAGGGCACACGTACCTTCGAAAATAACGGGGAGTTGAAAGAGCATCCCTACTTTGCGCCGGAGGCTCAGCACTTCGAGATCACATATGTCCGAGTCATCGAGAAAAACCGAACCGGGCTCCGGTTCCCAAAGCCGGTTCATAGCCCTGAGAAGCGTCGATTTCCCACTCCCGCTCGGTCCGATAATCCCAACAATCGCACCTTTAGGTATATCTACACAGACTCCTGAGAGAATTGGAACTCCGGCATCTGAAAGTTTCGTTAGGTTTCGTATCCGAAATTTCGGATTCGGCATCAAATTCCGTTCTAAATGATCGTCTTGGATATCAACAAGTAAATGTTGTCGCTGTTGGCCTTCAGAAAGAGAGAATGAGAGAACGTTAGAAAATAAAAGTAATGAAATGAAAAAAAGGGTAAAGAAAGTTGTTGAATTTACCAGCCAAGGAACCCATATTTTCACGAAAATTCACTGGAACGGGGTTTAAGATCCGAAAATGAGCACGGAAGGCGAGGTTTAAGGATAGAGAGAATGAGGAGGAGATTTATATGTAGAAAGTAAGGTCAAAATGGGAGGAACGGTGAAAGAGTTCTGCACCAGAAAAGCAGAGGCCTGGATCGCACCGAGATTTAGATACGGAAGATTGTAGAATCATCTAAAATGACCGTATAGGGCTTTGTTTTCTTCATAAATTACAAGGTTTTTGCTTCTAAAATAAATCTCACTTTTACAATTCCCTGAGAAAGTCTGAGACACGTTCCACGTGGTGGGACCATGAGGGTCTCGTTTCCGTCCACGGGATTAATATGTTGTGAGGTGTATATGATTGTTTTCGTTGAACAACTGGGCATGAAGTCACTTTCACCACCAGTGCTAAAAGCCAATTTTCAGGTCCCACATGGAGACATGTATGTGAAATCAAAACCGTTGATCTTAGGGGCATCACGAGGCTACCACGTGGTCCTGACCCCTTGTTGATGGGAAATCACTAACATTCAATCGGATGGTTTAGCCTATATATATAGAGAATATATAAGGACGGTGATTGATGTGCTTCCATGTTAACCAGGACTCCCTTTATTGTGGTACTGTACCCACTCTACTCTCAAATCAGCTGATGGCCTGTCTCAGGAAATAATACCCACACTCTCCTTTTCTGGTAATACCATTCCTGACTTTATTAAATATTTTCTGATTACATGGTTGATACTTTCTGAGGATTGTATTATTATCTAAGGTTGCAACTTGTGCAATGTCTTACACGACCCACATCTGCTCGAGCCTAAAATACCATGGGAGTTCAGAAGTCACGGGCCCAATCTCGGAATAGGCAAAGCCCAAAAGGTGATTTTCCAAGTTGAAAAACTTGACCAAATCTCGACTTGACTCAACTGGGGACCGGACAACTGGGGAGAGAATTTATAGAGAATGGTAGGGTTCGACCCGAGTTGCAACCGGAGTTAATTAGAAAATATTTTACCAAAGAGAGGATGTGGATGTTTTTTCACAAATGATTGTTTTGATAAATTCCAATCGACTCTCAATTTCACAATTCTTTAATTAGCAGTCAGATAAGCCTAAGTGGTTATCGTGGGGTATCAGCTTTATTATTATAAGTTGAGTTAAAAAAACAAAATAATAATAATAATAATATAGCCAGAAGGAAGTTTCCGTGATGTTTTAGTACAAGGAGCAAGTACATGTGAAATGGAGAAATTTTTCCTCCCTCGTATGCAGCCTCCCCCGGAGAGGTCGTGACCTTGTTCTTTTCTTCAGAAATGGAGGAGATCTTTCAGTTTTGATACTGCTACTCTTTTCTTTATTTTACATTCTTCTTCTTTTCTTCAGAAATGAATCTCTCGTTTTGATATTTCGACTCTTCTCTTTCTAATACATTTTATTCTCTCTGAGAGTTATAAAATATAATTTTGTGAGTTAAAACTTTAAAGCAACCAACGGCCAATATGAATCAAAGAAATTTCAAATAAAGAGAAGAGATAATTTAATGAGGATTGCTAGTAACAAACGGTTATATTTCCGCTTGAAGCTACTAGGGTACTCATTGGCATGGTTTTAAATTTCGACTGAAATCCGAAATTTCGGATTTCGGTGGAGACTGACACCGAAACCACCAAAAACCCAAACGGTCATTTATTTCGGCCGTCGAAATTTCGGTTTTTCCAAAATTTGACCTAAAAAATCTGTTTTTTTAAAAATTAATTTAATATTTCACCTAAATTTCGGTAATTTCGGCCGAAATTTAATATTGAATAAAATATTGGTTTCGATTTTTGTACCAGATTTCCGTTGAAATTTTAAAATTTCAAGGTCCGAAACGAGTACCGAAACCGAAATTTTAAACCTTGCTCATTGGCAGCTAAATGCCTTGCTGGCATTCCGTTCTTTCACTACGTTTAATAGATCGCAGTGAATAATTGGTCATAATAGTCGCTTTCGCCTTTGCTGTTACCTAAAACGGGGGTAAAATGCTCTTTTCCAGTTGCATTAATATTCTTGAGGGAACCCACTGACTATCACGTGTCAACTTGTTGGGGCTATTTTAGTGAACAAAAAAAACACTTCTCTCTCTCTCTCTCTGCCAACAAAAAAACACATCTATCTAACATGCCCTCTCTCTCTCTCTCTCTTATCAAATTATGCAGGGGCGTGAGATTCCCCCATGGCCCCCTTAACAGAAATCGTTAACTTTTATGCTTTCAGAGGTAACGGTAGCTTCTCCACCCCTTCATAAAAGCTAACGAAAACTGTTGAGGGGGGGGGGGGGGGGGGGTTGGAATATCCACCAGGGAGCGGGGATCACTCCCCATTATGTAAGTTAATACCTACCTATTGTACATGGAGAAATTACCCGCTTCTGGATATGATGGGTGGCCGTACAAACCCTTATCGATTATGGTGGACCTGGCTGGCTGGCTGTATTAAAATCCCTTTTGGTTTGGTGAAGGATTTAGCCTAACACTAAATCGATAAGTGTTTTTTCCATCTCCTAACATATAGGCATATAGCTTCCGGCCCACCACCATAAGGATGGAATTGGATCCATTAATCTGACCGACTCACAAGTATGGCCTATTTTCTATAGCAACCATCTTATGGATGATCCTAGCCCATAGATGGATTAAATGTTAAACCCGGATGTCCTTTCAACATAGGACCAAGACCATGTGGGTCGTCTCTTCGATCAGGGAAAACTACTAAAATCCCCTGGATCGAAACATATCTACAATATTCCCCCTGAAATTTTCATAATTACCATTGGCACAGTTTCACGCCTGAAATAGTGAAATAGCTTTTCTTCTTTTTTTCTTTTACCCATTTTACCCCTCAGTATATTATCCTTTGAAATCCCTAAAATCTCTCCATCAAAAAGGCAATATTAAATCCTTTGAAAATCTCTCTCTGTCAAATAAAGGCAACTTCTCTCTAATGAGATTTTATATGGTGTAAGCTCGTATAGTCCATTTTTTTCAAAAAGTAATGCATGGCTACGCCATAGGATGATCCAAACCGTCCATTTGATGGGCCACAATGTAAAAGTACATTACAGGCCACACCATAGATGATCCAAACCGTCTCCACTTGATGGGCCACAACGTAAATAGATTGTATCCCAAAAATCATTTCCATAGGATAATCCCAACCCTCTGATCTATAATATACAATTTTCTATAAATCGGAGCGTTGAGATCATCATGTGGAAATGATTTTTGGGCCACAACCTATTTACGTTGTGGCCCATCAAATGGACAGTTTGGATCATCCTACAGTGTGCCATCAAGCCGGAAGGTTTGGATCACCCTACGTTGTGCCCTTCAAATGGACGGTTTGGATCTTGCTATGGTGTGGCACGTACAGTACTTTTTGACAAATAATGGACTACCGACTTATACCGTAATGTTGACTGAGAGATTCTTAGAAGCTTTAATGTTTCCTTGATGAAGTGAAAGATTTTAGGGATTTCTAAGTGATCTACAACTAAGGGTAAAACTGATAAAAGAAAAACTTAAAAGCTATTAATTCACTATTGGTAATTAAGAAAATTTTGGGGGGATTTTTGTAGATACGTTTTTATCTAGCGGGGTTTCTAGTAGTTTTCCCAACAAAATATATCAACTTCACCTGCAAGAAAAAAGAAGAACAATTAGATTTCTTTAAGATACAAGAAAAAAAATCCAACTTTACTTACAAGAAAAAAGAAGAACAATTAGATTTCTTTAAGATATTTCTAAAAAACAACAAAAATAGAAAGAAAATCAGTGATGAAGCATTGTTGAGAAAGTTGCTTTGTTTCCTAAAACATATGGTGGGAGGCAAAATAGAGTTCTTTAGGTTTTAGGAAAACCTAAATATAAAAGACAAGTTTTTCCACTTGTGGGAGTGTGTGTGAGAGAGAGAGATAGAGAGGGAGGATTTTTTTTCTCGGGTTGTCTTCTGAGGTGTTCACTTGGGATTTTTCTAGGGATTCTCATGGCATGATCTTTTTTTAGAAGAAAGGAAAGGGTTGTAGGTTAAATTCATTGTAATCCTTGTATGTTCTTTTTCTCATAGTTAAGATCGTGTTCTCGACTGCAAACGTAGGCATCATGGCTGAACCACGTAAATTCTCGGTGTTCATCTTGTGGCTTGTGTTTATTTGTACTTTTCTCTTTACTTGTGCACGATCAGATTGTATTTGCCTAGTAGATTTTCTCAATAAATGGTATCAGAGCTATGGTTGCAGAGTTCGTTGAGTCTAGGTGGAGCCATCGTGGGTGTTGTGGTGAGATCTCGGTTAGAGCGATGTTTGATGGAAAAATGATTGTCCGAGAAATTCCATTTCGAGGTGGAGGATGATCTGAGCTTGCGGTAAAATCGAGTTCTACCAAGTTCAATATCGATAGGTTTGACGGAAAGAGAAATTTTAACTAATGGCAAATGAGAGTGACGGGCATCCTAGTTCAACAGGGTCTGGCTAAGGCATTGAAGGAAAAGTAGGAAAAACCGGAGTAGATGGTGGATGTCGAGTGGGTAGAGATGGAGCCGAAGGTGGTTAGCACGATTCAATTATGTCTAGCTGATAATGTCTAGAGGTAACGATATGTTTAACGTTATAGAAGAAGAATCAGCACCTAAGTTATGAGAGAAGATGGAAAAGCTTTATTAGTAAAAAAAAAAAGCTTAGCCAAATGATTCTGTTTGAAGCGGTAATTGTATAGGCTAACTAGTCGGACATTGATGCTACAAATATGGTGGTGGCCATAACGGATGAGCGGAGTGAAACGGTTGGATACGTTCTCACAATCTCCACGGGTAGTCACACTTCTCATCATGATGAGTGAATTCTATATTTAGAGTGCTCTGTTCATGTATACTATAAGGGAGAATATTTTCATGCGTTCTAGGATATAAGAGAAGGTATAGTATCCTTGGGTGACGGGTTCACTTGTGACGTCACGAGAATTGGGACGATGAAGATCAAGATGTTCAACGAAGTAGTTCATACTTTGGATGGCGTGGCTTATGTCCCAAAGATATGGAAGTAACTAAGGTGATTGGCCGACTGGAGTCTAATGGCTGCAAGTACTCATCTAGTGGTGAAGCCATGAAAATCACGCGTAACTGTATGGTTATGATGAGAGTAGAGAAGTGGGGTTTATATCAACTGGTCTGAGACACAATGACTAGTGTTCAAAAGATCTCGATTGATGGTTTGAAATGAAATGGCAAGTGCTTGCACATGGTCTATTTTGCAGTTGGTGTAGAGATAGGCTTCGATGTTACAGACGATGGTGGGGAGGTGACGCTACCTACGATGGGGAGGTTAGATCAAGATCCCTCTCCAGGGTTGACTGGTTGAGTCAACGGTTTGACAACTGCACAAGTGCATTGATCGTGTTCATCAAATCAGGAGGAGTCAGAACTAGGGTGATTCACTAGTGTGTAGCTGGTATTTCATAATGATTATAGTGGTTTGCAACAACAACGGACCGTTGACGACATCAACGAATACTCTTCAGGTGGCTAGTAAACAAGTCAAGGTGAATATTGTTTGGAAAAATTGCCTTGTTTCTAACTAGGTATGACTAGGTATGGTGGCAGACAAAAGAGAAACTTCTTTAGGTTTTAATAAAACCTAAGTATAAAAGAGAAGGTTTTTTCTCTTGTGGGAGGCGACAAACCAAAAAAGAGAGAGAAAGGTAGAGAAGAGGTTTTCTTCTGGGGTTTTCTCTTGAGATTTTTCTCTGGGTTCTCCAATAATATCTTGGTTGAACAGCAAGGGAAGGGTTGCAGGTATGTGGGTTTCATGTTAAATCCATTGTAATCCATGTATATTCTTTTTTCATAGTGAAGATCATATTCTTGCCCGTCGTAAGCATCTTGGTCGAACCACGTAACCTCGTGGCTTGTGTTTATTTGTACTTTTCTATTTACTTGTGCACGATGAGATCTTATGTATCCGGTGGGTTTTCTCAATAAGAAAATTACCATACTTTTGGTCGTTATTTCGTATGAATTAAAATTAAGAAAACACTTTCAAATTGCTTGCCTTTATTTGGAAGATAAAGATGGAAATGCATTTGACCGATGATTCACATTTTGTGGATTCGAGCTCAGTTCCTTGTCTTCTTGCCCTCTTGCCCAACGTGTAAAAGGAAAAAGTGCCGCAAACAGTTCGTACACCAGGCCATGATTGACGCTTAAGGCTCTTTTCCCCGACAAGACCTTGTTAAGACATGATTCTGGTGTTCACTTGCTTTCCAGGGAAAATAGAATTACACATGTAGAATATTTGCAAAAAAACAAAAAATGACATTGAAAAGCCCATTTTCCCACCCTTTAGGGATTTCATTTCCTAATAGAAACAGACGGATTTCGTTTCCCTCGAAAACTAGTGCAAAAAGAAGGGCAAGCAATTTCCCTGGAAACCTTTTCCAACGCAAGTGAACAGTCTAGGGAAACTTTTTTCATGCAAAGATTCCCTGGATTTCTTTTCCTAATGCCACGTCAGATTCCTAGGAAACATTTTATTTTCCTTTCCCGGAAAAACAAGTGAACAGAGCCTAAGATTTGGTGGACAATCACCGGACGTGTTTTGGTTTCAATCGGTGGCCAGTGGCCAGTGGCCCACACGATCTCCATTCTGTAAATTAATAAATACATGTGCCACATAGCTTGTCTAAGCCCATACCGAACAAGTTTTAACTCTGTATTGTAGAGAACACCGGTCTAGACTCGGAGTTAAGCCTGAGTTAATAACCTGTGTAAGTTATTATTTATTAATGTTTGTCCGATCCGAATAGTTTTAAAAATTTACAAAATAAAATTTACTTGAAACATATAAGACCTTAAGAGGATTGCTGATTAAAGAACATGGGTAGAAGTCCTCTATATATTAATAGAAAATTAATCTAAACTGCCTTGAACGGATCTTTTTACCATTCATAGAGTGCTCTTCTTCGTCAAAATAACCATCAGCAAAGATCTTATTCTTTTAATTAGGGATTTGCTAGCGTACATCATAAAAGGCATTTCGCGGATGGTCTGTTGCATCTGACAGCAGCCACCTCGTGAATGAAGACAAAATCTGTTGACAAGTGAGCCTGTGTGGCTGCTATCAGATGCAACAGACCATCCGCGAAATGCCTTCTGCGATGAACGCTAGCATTTCCCTTTTAATTAACCAGTAGGGGATCTTTCTAGATAAGGTAATAACGGTCTTTATTAATACTGACCCATCTTAGGCAGGTTTTATTGTATAGTAATCAGAATTTTTAATTTATTAGCCTCCACCACTGAATTCAATTGGGACATGATGAAAACCTTGAACTGGACCAAGTTTTCCATTAATTAGGTGAGGAATGAGAGACTGAAGGGTGTCCTCGCAGAAACCCACCTACAAGGGTCCATTGGTCAATCTGAACAAACCTCTTTTATTGTGCGTTTAAGTTTGTATTTTCTGCATCATTTCTATACTTTTATGTGCTCTTATAAATGCATTTTATTGAGGTGGACCAATGGGGGTGCCCTTGTAGATGGTTTTTGCAAGGGCGCCCTTCAGTTTATGATTCCTCAAGGTACAAATAGAGATGTAAGCATCTAGAGATATGAGTTCATTGGTGTTATGTGTCATGGTGGGGTAAAGTATTATCTTAATGACGGTTCTCGGGTTTCACATTGCATATGGTAGATCCCCTTGAGGTGACCAACTTGATATCGGTCCCAAGGCAGGTAAACGCCCTAAATGTAAGATCTTAATTACATCACCACCTTCTCAAATGTCAATCCATTTTTATTTTTCTTTTTAGAGATTTACTAGCGCCCATCACAAAAGGCATTTTGCAGATGATCTGTCGCATGTCAGAGCAGCCACCCTTTTCAGCATTTTTGTCTTCACTCATGAGGTGGCTGCTCTGCATGCGACAGACCATCTGCGAAATGCCTGTTTCGTTGGACGCAAGCAAATCCCTATATATAGTTCTTCAACATAATTGCTTGACTAGGATTTCTTTTATAAAAACTACTACATGTCTTATTCTACAAAAAAAAATTTATAGTTTTTGGATCACACCACCTACAATTTGCAACTTTGTCAAAATATTACCTACTGCCGGTTGGTTGATGGAAACCTTGCCGGCACTTGTTAGCGTATAGGAAAAAATATATAAATTACCCTTAGAATGTAAAAGACAAAAAATGCCCTTTTTATAACTTTAACCTTGTTTAAATTTAATTTTTCTTTTTAAAGGGAATTTAGTCCATAAACCATCTCTTGAGTATTAAGGAAAAATTTTCTTTACTTTAAAGGGACCGTTTGGATACGCGGATTTTAGAATCTTGGATTTCCTCAAAATCACGGATGGGAGACGAGAGAAGGAGACGGTCTGTTGTTTTCTGACCTTCTCTCTGTTAAGCGAGAAAGCAGGAGATATATATATATATATATATATATATATATATATATATATATAGAGAATAGAGTTCCTAAGGTGTCACCTCATATAGCTTATATGAGGTGGCGCTTAAAAACATAAGGGGCCTACTTTGTTTGGATGATCCAAAGCATTCATTTAATAGGCCCTCACATAGATAGGGTGTGCCCAAAAAATGAACTTCATAGGATCATCCTAACCCTTCCATTTGTGGAGGTTGAAATGGATGGATATAAACCTCCATAAATTTGCCTATTTTTAACCTCCATAAATGGAAGGGTTAGGATGATCCTATGGACTTGATTTTTTGTAGGCACCATATCCATCTAAGGGCCTTTCAAATGAGTGGTTTGGATCACCCAAAAAATGTGGGCCCCTTATGTTTTGTGAACGCCACCTCATATAAGCAATATAAGGTGACGCCTTAGGAACTCTATTCTCATATATATATATATATATATATATATATATATATATATATATATATAAAAATTTTACCCAATGTTACGTTACATTACTCAAATAAGTTACGTTACTCGTTACTCAAAACATCATAACGTTTCTTTCCAAATAAGTGCCCATTAATATAATATAAAATGGTACTTAATGACCCAGCCAAAGAGACGTTTTCTAAACGTCACTCTTATCTTTCCAAATACGCGCCCATTTAATTGATACTTACTGATTCTCTGCCTCTGAATACGGAAGGTTTCTAGACGCCCTTTCATTTACAGAATTTGTTTTCGCATTTGGCTACCGAAAAGAAAAACTACACGATTTCCACTCTTCCCCAAAACCCAAATATGGTAGGTCTCTCTCTCTCTCTCTCTCTCTCTCAATAGAATGTCAAACTTAACCATCCCTCTTACCATAGCCTGTACAAAAACTGAATGTCGCACAACGTGATGCTGCCACGTGGCCCCCTCTATACACGCAACTTCTGCGTATAGCCCCTTTAAAGAGAAAGGGTAATATACACGGCACTTCATTCTATAGAAAAAGAAGCCTTTTTTTTTTCTTGCAACTTCCTTGTCTCTCTTCTCTATCCCACGTTATTTAATGCTAATTATTTGCTCCTATCTTCAACGATTCACGATTACAAGCATTTAACAAATAATAAGATAATGATTGTATTAAAAGAGATAATTCTAATTTGACTAGGATTCTTAATCTTAGTTACTTGACTTACCATCCAAGCACAATACAAATCTAATGGTGAGAACACTCACATTAGAATTTCCAACAACCCCAAAAGTCTCTCTCCTCTAGAAACGCGTGAAGGAGGAATCCCCAATCACTTTCGATATCAATGTATTTGTAGATTTGGAAAAGTAGCAAAAATCCCTACAAAATAGCAGCTAATGCTAGATTATCTCCTCAATTCCGCGAAAATTGGGTTACACCAAAATATATCCCCTCTCTCTCTCTCGTTAGAAAAAATTCTTTCAATTTGAAAGTTTTCTATCGTGATGTTTTTTCTGATATGGTGGCGGAAATTCTTCTAATTTTAAAACATTTTTAAAGCATATTTTATTCCTCGCCCTGTGCATCGCACGGGTCTCCAACTGGTCGTCATGTATTTTCAGGTTTTAGAAATCTAAATATTGGGGGGAGATTATATTGAATGGAGATTTTTAAAACATGGATTTCTTACTTGAAATCAAAGATAATGGGTTGTAAAATCTAATTTTACACCCCTTTCAAAGTATGACCTGGATTCTAAAATCCATGTATCCAAACAGCTCCTTATAGTCTTCTCCTTTCGTCCGCTAATTCCGTTCCTGTGCTTCTCGACCATGAAGAAGACTGACTTTTAAAAGGAAGAAGGAAAAGGAAGTTTTGACTGTTATCCTCATTTCCTACTCTTCCCTTTGCATCGCATCTTGGGTTTTTTTTTTTTTTTTTTTTTTTTTGTGTTTGATTGCAGGTAAGTTCTTATGATTTTATTTTTTTTTCTTCTGGGTTTCGTCTTGCTGCATTTTATGATTATGGTTGTTTTGTGATATTTGATTGAAGAGTTTGGAGACGGATTTCTTAGTTTCATAGTTGTTTTGCTTTTAAATTTTTTTCATTGGTTTTTATGAGCTGCATTTGGGGTTGTTTTGTTTGTTTCTTACTCAGGGTTTTGATTTTTAGGGTTTGTTTAGGTATATTTGGTTTACGATTTGCTTTTCATTTAATATTATTTATTTAGGGTTTTGATCTTTAGGGTTGTGTGTGATTGCAGGTTTTTTGTTTGCTTTTCGTTTAATATTATTTATTTAGGGTTTTTTATTTTTAGGGTTTGTGTTTGATTGCAGGTTTGTTGTTTGATTTTCGTGTAGTGTTATGATTTGATTATTTAGTGTTTGTATAGGTATATTTCTTCATGGTAATGCTGTGTGGCTTGCTTGGGTTGTTTGTTAGGGATCAATGTTTCAATTCTGAGCTTTATCATTCCTATGCCCAACTCTATGTGTTTTTACTCTTTTTCCCAAATGCTTCGAATTGTTTCAGTTGTAGATCTGTGATTTCCAGAGAATTCATCGCTAAATTGGTTTCCGCTTAGCTACAATTGCAAGACTCAAAAGAATGTGGACTTCACTTTTAAGTTGGTTTATTTCAGTGGTTTGTAACATATTCCAAGATGTATTTGAAATTTTGAACATAATCCACATATATTCATTTTTAAAGGTTTCTCAGTTATCACATACTCAACTCAACTCAACTCAACTAAGCCTTTGTCCCAAACTAGTTGGGGTCGGCTAATGAATTTCTCATTTATCACATGTGTGTTTTAATTTGTTTTTCATAAGATACTAAGATCGGTCCCAAATCCATATATCAATTCCATAACTACACTTTTTTTCTGTTGTCGGGTGGTGGGAACCTTCAAAGTTTGACCCAGTTCAGTCACCGATGCTCTTTTTTGAAAAGGGTTTGCCTGTGCTTTCTTCCATACCTCCTGAGGTAACCCAAATCAACCTTAGGATAGGAAAATCTGTAATTTGATTTGGTAAGACAGGATTAGTGCTATGTTTGTCTTTTATATACATGTGTTATTCGACATTAGTGTTATTTAAGTGAAATATCTCCACTCTATTTTGTTCTGTTCTACTGATTGGACAGTTTTAATGTGATTCTCTTACCCACTTTTTTTTTTGATGGGGAAGCTGGGGTTAAACAGACCCCTACCAGATATTTCTCTTAGCCACTTGTGTATGACTTGCTTTTAATCTATAGATACATTTCAGAATTTATGTTTCAATTCCACCTTCAAGTCCACCATTGTGAAAGATGTGTCAGCTGCAGTATCTTATTTATCTTTGTAACTTGAAGAAAGTTATATTGGGGGTGCAACTGCAAATGTATGATGCCTCTACCAGCTATCTGATAAAGCCTTTGCGTGTCATTTATTATTTACCGTATCATTTTCTTGCATTATTTAGTCTGTTGGTAGACTTTAGTGTAGTTTTAATATGAACCCTGTTTCGTTGCATAGGTACTAGAGGAGAGCATCAAAGTTAAACCAAGAATTCAATGTTTCTGCCAATGAAGTAACACTGGGTATTAATTTATGTTGTATTTTTGCATATGAAATTGATGTGGTATTAATTGTTGCAAGAATAAGAGGGATTTATTCTTTTCTTATAAATTCAGGTTGCTTAACCTTAAGAGTCATTTTCATCAATGAAGACCATGCAAGTTTTTGGAACAGAGAATCAAGAACTTCAAAGGCAATAATTGCTACTACTTTGCCCATTCGGTAGATAAGCTGCTAAATACACAATTGTGCAAGTGTGTGTTTGTATCCATACTTGTTTGTACTCGTGTCTCTATCTATCTATGTATGTACCCTTGAAAGATAATAGATCACTAAATTTTTGACAATGTATGCTGCATTGTTGATTTGCTTTTATATATCCACCCATCAACTTTACAAGATACGCTGTAGCAATATATAAGAATTATAAGACTTGATCTGTACAACATACTTTGTTGCAATGTATTAGAATTATAAGAGTTACTCAAAAAATTAATATAGATTTAAATTTTCATGCCTCAATTATTCACTGTTTCATGTGCAACCTCCGTAGTTCATTAAACTATTAACTACGTAGTTGTACCCATTTATAAATATGTAAATAAATGTGTCAGAGATTGAAGATATATGATCATGGTTTGATGTGGTTTAATGAGAAGAATTCGTTTTTTGTTTGTCAAGAGGAATTGGTTTTTCTCATTGCATATTATGTAGTTTCAACCTCTATAAGTAGCCATGAGATACCATTCAAAAAAAAAAAAGTAGCCATGAGTTTGAGTGTTACTAATGCCATTAGCAGGGGTACTCTTCACTCCTCTCTTTCACAGTAACTGACATAAACAGCACAGTAACATAGCTAATGGCATTAGGAGCCGAACTGGATGGCTCCATCAAATATGAAATCCAAGGAAAGGTACCCAATTTTTACATGCGTGATTTCAGGGTCTGTCACCTGGTTCTAGTGGAAATAGTTGAATGGTCTAAACAGGTTGGATGAACTTGCTTGTTGTAGCCATGCGTTGCCTCGATGGGCACATGTTAGGTCTCTACGAACCTGTTTGACGACACAGTGAGAAGTAGGAGGACAATTGGCTTAATCTATAAACTACTGAGAGTCATGGGACTTCCTTTTGATTTTGTGGCAATAAAATTATGCCAACTTTCAGTGGTCACTAGGTGAGCCTTTGTTCTTTTCTTTTCTTTTGGTGTAGCTATGTGAGCTTTTCTTCATTTCTGTTTTTATGGCCTTTCATGGTATCTGAACTTCTAAGACATTGGAAATAAATAGGGAACTTCTTCCTTCTTTGGATTCCCTCGAATTATGGATGACATTAAGGGCACGTTTGTCTACCATGAATTTTTTTTCATGATAAATCGGTGTCCCCAAGTGGAGATGAGGGTGAAGTGGCTAAAAGTCAGGGAACAAAAAACAGAAAACTAGTGTCTCCAAGGGATGATAAGCAGCAGGAAATCAGGAAACAAAAATCTCTACTCAAAATCGGATTGACTTTTTCTTGATTTTTAGCCACTTCTCAGGCTCACCGCAATCGCGCCTTCTCAAATCTCTCTCCTTCTCCCACTGCCCTTCCCCTCTCTCACCTCTACACCGATTTATCATGAAAAAAAATTCCTGGCTGCCAGACATGGCCTTACTGATCAAGATCATTCACCGCAGCGCATGAAGTGCTAATTGGTAGAAGCAAGCAGATTGAGAGATATTTGGGTGCACTGATGGAAGGAATCTATGATGAGGGTTCCATGTAATATTCTATGATGAAGTGCTAATGGGTGGAAGCAAGCAGATTGCTAATGGCCTTTCTTTGTTGAATTTGATTTGGGTATTTTCTTGTTCTCTGTATTGAGAGAGCTGTTCTTTTTTATTTTCCCCCCATAAGATAATGTCATGGATCTGCTTAAAGAGCAGGAAATGAAGGAATCTGTTGACATTAAAGGATCAGGTCGCTTTCGGATAGAATAGTTCCACACATTCTCAAGCCGTGAGTGTAAAATTCATGTTCTGCTTTCCGAAATCTTGCCTTGTTTGGTTGAATTATAGCATTTGGATATAATTCGTTTGTTGCTTCCATAGGTAGAATTTGTTTCTGTGGTTGCAGTTCTGCATGGGTTTTAGAGGCTTGTTGGTTGTAACTATAGATTTTTTTTATTTTTTTTGAAATGGCTTGTAGCTTTAGATTTATTTTCTAAAAGTTCTTGGTTTGGCATTTCTGAACTTTGTTTAATCAGCTCTAGGTTATGATCATATGGCATTTGATTCTGGGCTTTCTTTATTTTTCAGGTACCCATATGGAGTTCTCTGTATTTTAAGGCCGATTAAACAATGGCTAAAAATCGGAAACTGTAAAGAAGGTAGGGTCCTTAATGATATGGTAAAGCCATGGATTTAATGGTGGATGAACCAATGTAATCACTTCAACTGAATTCCCGATGCATTGTTTCATGAGGTTTTTAGCTGTTTCTTTCGTAGTTTACTACAATTTGGTCTAAAGCTACAACATAATGAAAAGAGTCTTTTTCAGCTTTGTTTCAGATTTGCCTCATCTGCAACACCCTGTCACTTCGAAATTTATGTCTCAAATGCAACATTTGATGATGACCCACTTAGGTGTGCTCACGGGTAAGAAAGTTTTTTGTACAATTTAAGCCGAAGCTAAGCCTTTTCACGGTTGCTTGTTCTTTGACCAAACACCACTCTATGATCCTGTTTTGTTTGCAATCTTATTGCTCTCACAGTGAAGCAGCCAAGCAGGTCAAATCAGCATTCTATTCACTTTCCAAGGTCTAAATTTAGTGTTCGTATGAGCCTTTTCAGTTTCCTGTTGTTAGGAATAACCTCTTGAGTATGTGAAATTTATCTTACTAGGACTCCTAAGCTGTAACTCAATGTTTTTTTCGTAGTTATTTGTCGTAGCACTGATTTCTAAGATTCTGATAGTACATTAAGAGATCAGTTATGATGAAGACTAGAGAGAAGCAAACAGAAAGTTCTTCGTTAAAAAAAATTGCTGGCGTTTCTGACCGCCGGCTGAGGTTTTGCCGTCAGTGATCGCCGGGGAAGGGTTTGTTTCTTTCGGTGAGAATATATTAATTTCTCCAAACAGCTTCTTGCATCTATTGTTAACGATTCTTCTTTTGAGTTGCTTGTCTTGGAGCAATATTTTAGGGTTAGGGGTAGGGCTTATGGAGGAGGGTATTATGAAGGTTTGTGATGATGTCCTAAAATCAACATAGGCTCCCATTAAGAGAAGGACTTTGCTACTCTACAAGTTTGCTATCCTTGACTTGTTTTTTTTTTTTTTTTCACATCCCTAAACCTTGTTTGGATTGCAAGAAAAACATTTCCGGCGGAAAAGTTTTCCTGAGAAAATACTTCCTCTATGCTCCGTTTCTTTCAACATAAAAATGGACGCAAAAGTTCTTTTATGTTCATTTTTACACCACAAAACAAATTTTACATCCATTTTTACGTTGAAAGAAACAGAGCCTTACATGATTAAGAAGGAAATGATATGTTTACTGCTAATTTAAACATATATTATTATAAATTGAATGTCTCTCTAAGGCCCTGTCTGTATACAATAATCGGTTTGGACTCACAATCAGTTATCAAAATCGAAAACAAAAAGGGCCTAAATAAAACATAAATCATGTTGGTTCAAGCAATCTTTTCTCGTGTAACCAAACGGTTGAAAGGCTGGTAATTTTGGATAGGTTTTTCTTTACAAACTTTTCCATAAAATTCCTGCAATCCAAACAGGGACGTCTAAGTGTGATTAGAAAATGTGGTTCTTATGAGGATAAGATAAATGGTTGTGATTGATATTGTCACTCAAATATTAAATATTTATTAAAAAATAAACACTTTTTGATTGGTGGGTTAGCTTTATAGGAGTTATAACATCCTTTAACAACTAATTATAAAATGGGATTTGCTAGAGTCCATGGCAGAAGGTGTGAATCTTGCATGTGAGAGCAGCCATACAGGCTCACTTTTCCGCAGATTTTGTCTTCATTCATGAGGTTACTGCTCTCACATGCAACAGGCCATCGGCGAGACGCTTTCTGCGCTGGACGCTAGCAAATCCCTCTTTTCAAATCAAACAATACTAAAACGAACGTAAGGATACACCAAGATACTTAGCTCATGTTTGGCACCCATAAATTGAAGGAATATTATTAGCATAGCAAGTAGGGAGAGTGGGGAGGAGGGATATCAGGCACGATTTTTATTTTTATTTTTCCTCCCCATGGAAAACTAGTTTATCTAGCGGCCGGAGAGAGGGGCAAAGAAGGGTCGCAAAGGGAGAGAATTCAGAGGGCATTAGTGAGATGCAATCTTTGGGTAATGGTCCACATCAATTGTGGACCCCACAAGGCGAAAGATTTGGGTTGGGTTGAACACACCCATGATGCATACCATGGAGAAATAGTGGAGAGAGAGGGTGGGGGCTTATAGACAAAATGTGTCACGCACGTGCAAGTGTCTCAGAAATAAAAAAAAAACAACAACCAAAATCCGAAGAAAAGAAAAGAAGTAAACTAGAGAAATGAGTTAAGAAGGAGGAAGAAGACGAAATATCCTTGGAGTATATTATCAAAAAGTTCACGTACTACATACATTACACAGCGTCGGGTCATGTCACCATTAATACCACACCCTTCTTTTAAGAGAAAAGGTTGCTAAAATCTCACCCTCTCCCCTTTTTTTAAACATGACTCCCCTAACAAGAAAAACGCCACTAAAATAGAAGGCTATATGCTCCCAAAACCTCCTCAGGAAAGGACAAAGGCGTTCAGCTCAAAAAACCCGACACGGGCCCACCCGACACGCTCCGTCTCTTTTTTATTTGTTTTTTTTTTAAATAAAGGATAATGGATAGATAAAGCGGAGAGGAGTCATGTATCCCATCCCCCGCATCTTTAAAGTCTCAACAACCACATCGTTTTGTCATTTACTCTGTTTCTATCACTCTATATCGGTGCCCGACACGGACGCAAATCCGAAACCGATACGAACGTTATGTCGCTTAAAATTATTCTTGTTCGAAATCATGCGTCTCGAAACTGGAGATTTCTCTTCTTGTTCTGCTATTTTTTCTCTTTTCCCTCTTCACCTTTTTCTCTCTTTTTACAGTTGCCCGAGCATCAGAGATTCCGATTTCCGATACGCGCTTTTGTCACGGGTGTTGCAGAACAGAATCGAGCGAGAGTGAGCAAAACAAGAATAAGCCGTTCGAACGAACTTCGAACTGAAGCTTCTCTCAATATCAGTCTCGAACACAAACTCTCTCCCCTTTCCGTGGTACTTTTTCTCTTTCAGAGTGTGATATGATCGGAATATTAACAAAAGACACGGGATATCTTTGTCCGTGATTTTTTTTTTCCTGCTTCTTTTTTTTATTTTGTGGAGGATCCGTTACTTTCTCTGCCATTAACCCAATGCGGGGTACGGAACCCCAACCACCTATTTACCGTCTTCTCCTCTTCTTCGCGACGGAACCTACTCAAACCCGTGATTTCCGACACGCATCTGGAATTTATTACGCTACTGCCACTCCCACCATTCTCCTCTCTCACTCTCACTGCAATCTCATCCACCCCTTTCTGTTTAGCACAACACGAACCCCTGGCGCACGATAGTGAATACCGTCCGCTATCCGTAATAATCATCTCAGACCGTAGAAATAAAACATCCGACGGCTTCAAATCGCTCCACCGTCTCGGTGGTAAGGGCCCACCAGTGTCGGACACGATGATCCTGTGTTCCAACCGCCGGTCATTTTCAGGCGTGCCGGAAACTTCCTCCGGCAAAAGAAGCCCATCTTTCCGACCACCGCCGCGATCGAAGCATCCGACACTCACCTTCTCCACCTCAGCTTTTCTCAGATTCGTCTGATCAGCCGATCTTCTGGAAATCCCCGCCGGGGTGTCGGAACTGCTTGATTTTTCCCCTGCCGACGAGTGCCGTCCCGAAATCCTCCGGTACCCAATTTCGGTCCCTGGGCTCTCGTCTCGGTTTCGGCTGTTACGTTGCTTTTCCTCTTGGTGGGGTTCTTGGGGTTTTTTTAAGGGGAAGCAATCCGATTCCTCAACCAGGAGAACGTCTTCCGGGTCGACTCGGTATCGGCAGAGGGGACAGGTCGAGTGTGCATCTAGCCATGTATCAACACATTCAACATGGAAGGCGTGTTTGCATTTAGGAAGAAGCCTTAGAACCGCGGTCGACTCGAACAGGTTCAGGCACACGGCGCACTCGAGCCCGTCCTTTTGTCCACTGAGCGAGCCGAACCGGAAAATCGGGAGCGATTCGACTACGGTCCGGTCGATTCCCGAGTTGCGCTGCGTGGAAGCTGGGTTGGCTCCAGGGCTCACCCCGTAGCCGATTACACCGACCCCGCTCCGTTTACAGTGTTTTGCGTAGAGGAGGAGGAGGAAGGTGATGGAGAACATGGTTGTGAGGACGCCCACAATAACGGCTATGCTCGGACGGAACGGGGCTATGTTTGATTTGGGGAGAGATGAAGGGGATTGAGGTGGGTTTGTAGTGTTGGTACTATTTGATGGGGTTTCGATTTGGTCTTGTGCCATGAAAGCTTGGAAAAAGAAGAAACATAGGAAGAGGCAGAAGGTGAAAGATTTGGAAAACCCCATCTCTAGTTCTGAAAGAGAGGGGGAGGATTTAGGTGGGTTTATGGAAAAGATAGAAGAGCGACGAGACAAAGGCATCTAACTGTCACGGAGTGTGATTGATGAAAGAAAAGGAGAAAGAGGGGGGGTGAGGATAAGGAAACGATGGGGAAAGAGTGGAGAGGTCGTTTTTAACGGATTTCTCTCTCGTGATTTCGTCATCTGCCATCACTGATTGTTGCTGAAAAGAAAAGAAAGCTTATTTCTCTCCTCCCATTCCGCCCCCCCCCCAACCGATCAAACCGCCTCAGCGCACACCTGAACAGAAATACAAGGAAAAATCTATTCCATCTCGAACGTCTCTCTCCTTTCATCTTTTTAGCTTTGTAAGTTGTAACTGCTGGTTAAAAAAATTGTAAATTACGTAAATGGCCTTTCAGTGACGAAAATGACATCAAAATCATCGGGGATGATGGCTTTTTGGTCAGGCTGAATTGCTGAAAAGGCACCAGCTTCGATGTTGTCGTTTTGTTATGAATTTGGGATGTTTCTGTACTTTACCCTTCCTTCATGTATGAAGAAAGGATACTAATGTTAGCACCTTTCTTTCTCTTTATAAGAGCACCCCTGCTCTTTGTTTTACTTTGCTCTCTTAAGGCTCTTACAAACTTCAATTCCCAACAAAATAATGAAATAGAGTGATTTAAGTTAAGCTGAAGAGTGTGTTGTTAATCACTTCTTTTGAAGAATTTTAAACGATATTTTAACCCTTTTTCCAAATCGTACGTCCTCTTATTTGTCTTTTTGCTATAAAGGGCAGCATTTCCACCTACTAGTTCCTCTTTTTATCGATTTTCAGGGGAAAAAAAACAGAAGGGGATCGAAGTGTAGAGTTTTTATATGATGAAAGGCCTTATAGTCTAATATTTTTCAAAATTCCCTAAACTGGTTGTATTAAATTTCAGCATTATAAATGGGGAGTGATAAATCGACTCCCCAAATTGATAAATCGACTCCCCAAGTGTCTTTCTCTCTCCTCTAGGTTAGAGAGAGGGATAGACACATGGGAGTCAATTTATCCATTTGGGGAGTCGATTTATCACTGCCCCTATAAATTTATAAAAAAGAAATCATAACAAATGATAGTAAAGGACATAGTCTGAAAATTAGATGAAATATTCCTGACTATCGAATTGGTGCATTTTATGCTTGCTGAGTTTTAACCATGGTTTAAAATTTCGGTTTCGGTAACCGTTTCAGACCCCACCAAAAACCGAAATTTCGTAATTTGGTTCCAAATTCCCGACCCAAGTTTTGAAATTTCGGCCGAAATTTTATAACACTTTTTTTAAAAATAAATAATGTCAATAAATCAAAATTTCTGTCCAAAATTTGGTAAATGGCGAAAAATTGAATTTCAGAAAATTTCGGTTTCGGTCCTCACCAAAATCCGAAATTTCGGTGGGGAAAACCGAAATTTCGAATTTCGAAATTTCGGTCCAAAATTTTGAGAAAATGCATTTAAAAAAAAAAGGAAAAAGGAAATGTTACAAAATTTCAACCGAAATTTAGGAATTTAGGAATTTCGCTCCAAAATTTCGAAATGAATTAAATATGCTTTTTTAATTATTACAAAATTTCGACCGAAATTTCAAATTTTCAGGGGTCCGAAACCGGTACCGAAATTTTAAACCATGGTTTTAGCTATAGATTTGTTTCTTAACTTTCAGCAATTAATTTTTTCTAAACATTCTAATGATTAACTATGATGGAGCTTATTACATACAGATGGAGGTTGTCAGTATGCAAAAATACCCTTCATATTTTTGTTCATTTACTTTTATTCAAAAGAAATATTTTTGTTACAATCAAAATCCATACTCAAAATGTTTTATTTTCCAGTTTTTTGTTTTGATCTCTCTCGCTCTCTCTCTCTCTAACCCTAAGCTTTAATTGTGTACAACATAAGGACTTAGGATGCTCCAATGGACGGCGTAAGTTGAAATAGATCATTTAGAAAGTAAAGTCCAAAAAAAGATCCAATCAATGAGGGATCTGAAGTGGATATGTTGACAACCCTAGCTCAGTTGGTCCTCTCGATCAATGGCCATGATTACGTTATTTACTGAAGACAGTTGTCAAATGTAGAGAGGTAGCATTAGAAAACCGTCTTCTTCTATTTTATTTTCTAGCTCCCTTCCTTGTTAGGCAAGATACTCGAAATGACGCAATAAGCTACAACAGGAAATCCAATTTTCGCATGCTGTTTAAAGGTAAAGTTCTATAGTTAAGACTGGGGCTTAAGTTCTAAGCTAGTTACCTTGAATAATCTTTTATTTCTCGTGAAGAAGGAAAAAGTAGAGACTTTACTCGAGGAAAGAGTGTTGGCACAGGGAAATGACTTTTTTTAGGGTAGTTGCGAGCTCATTGTTTCGCCGTTAACTCCATGACATCGACTCTGAAAGAAACGTCTTTTTGTGGGGGCCCTTAGCACATATGCCTTGCAGTTACACGTTTTCTTGGTTTATATAATTTCTTATAAGACTCTGCTCACTTGCGTTCCTGGGAAAGCAAATTCCGAGAAACAAGCCTATTTTTTCCTTTCCCGGGAAAACAAGTGAATAGCAAAATATTTCCATTCCGTTTCCCAGCATTTCACCCAATTCGGCTTCTAAAAGAGGTGGAAATATCATTTCACATTTCTATTCGTTCTCTCTATTTTTGGTTTTCGTTTTTCTTATTTATAGGAAATGTGTAGCTTGTAATGCTTTTGCTTGTGCAAGGTAGGATAGAGGGGAGTTGTCGTGCAAGGTTTAAAATATCCTTATATCTTGCCGGATCTATTGATACATATAGGTGACATAGGTAAGGTATGGTGATATATTGATAAAGATGTGTTTGGCGACGGCAAATTAACAATTTAGACTTCAATGTTTTATTGAAGTAAAGCGTGGAAGAGACACATGAAGTTAAGCACAAAAAACTAGCAAGCGTGATGTAATATTTGAGAAGGAGAATAGAGAGGACGAATCCCAAAGGTTTTTTGTTCCATGGCCAATTTCTACTGTTTGAGATTTCAAAATCTTAGAAAGATAATTGTGAGAAGATCAGAATTGAAATTTGTTCTCCTATATTAGGGAAACTTTTAACCTTAAAATATGGTTATCTAGATTGCTCGAGGCTATCTGTGGTGAATATCGTTAGTCAGAGAAAATCTATTGAAGATGCATACACGTTTTCGGCAGACGGTGATGCTTTAGGCCCAGTTTGGTTTGCAAGAATAAAATTTATTTCTTCCCATGATTTAGAGGGAAACTATATGATTATTATTAAATGTAAGAGATATTATTATAAATTGAAGGCTCCTCTAAGTTAAAATTGAATAGGGTTGGGGGAGAAATGTTGGAAATACTGAACCTAGTTAGCAAATGGACCCTTAGTCAATATGGAAAAATGGGGTATTTATGTCTTTTCATTTATTTTTAGGTAAGTTTGCGATTTGTACCACATGGGATCCCTTCCTTCCAAGTCTCATCAACAGAGGAAAAGGGAATGGCAAAACAACGGAATGGTGCGTGCTGATGACATATGTCTCGGACCAATCACAATGTATCTAATCTATGTCCCCATAGACTTCATAGTCATGAGGAGGACAATGTGGAAGGACCTTTTTGGTGATAGAAATTTCATGAAATAGAAATCTAGGATATTTTCCTCACTTGATTGAATTACATGCTCATGTTCTGAAATTTGGAAAGGAGAAGGGGCCTAAAAAGGAAAAGAAAAAGATGACGTTGTCACAGTTCACCCGAGTACACTTGAATAGAGCGGTGGGTTTTCATCAAATCGATCTGAAAACTAATTCTATGAGAGAGAGAGAGAGAGAGAGAGAGAGAGAGAGACCTACCTAACCTAATTTGATTCAAAAGAAATTATAGAACAAAATGATAATCTGGTCTTCCTTGTCTACAAGCGTTCGCCAACAATTTTCTGCCATTTCCATGGTTTCAACCGTGGTGGGTCCTTTAAAGGTGATGTTCCGTATGACTTCTTCTCTTGCATTATTTAATTTATTTTTAACGGGTTTTGGTACCATTCATTGCACCGTCAACCATGGTCTTTTTTCGTTGATTAGAACCATCCTTAGTCTCTTTGCTCGAGTGGTCAGTTTATTTTTTGTCGTGGTTTCAATCGTCCGTTTGTTGGCTTCTTATTATATGATTATGACTAAGATTATACATACCGTAGCTAGGCCTATCAATCAACCCACTTCTGATCAAATCTACTTATATCTTGATCACGATCCATTTTGATCCCTTTATGGATCGAATCCCTTTTGGGAATGATCTTGCTATCTAGTTCTAGGTCAAGGTCTATTTCAAATCAGAGGTATTACTTACTTTGGTCAAGGGGAAGGGAGAGAGGAAGAAAATGAAGTTGGGAACCTGAATCTACTATATGGTATGGTATATGATTTCCTACCTCTGCTAGCTCTTTTGAAATAGCGGTCATTTTATTTACGTGATCGACTACTAATTCACGATCAAAAGATTCAACGATTGCACCAAACATTCACTTAACCATTTCTTGTTCACCTTAAGTGTTCTCTAGATCAGCTTCCATAAAGGTTAATTATCCTTGATTTAGCCATCTTATCGTCATCTAGAAACTTTTGTAGTGACTTTTAATGACAGCACTAGTGTTCAGTGATAGTTTCTCCTTGGGAATATGTATGTATCTAGAAACTAGTTAATCCTGGCTACCAAAGTGAAAATCCTTCCCTCCTGGATTCCTCCTCCTCCGGGGTCCCTGAAGCTTAACTTTGACGGATCGTCTATCGGCAATCCAGGAGTGGCAGGAGTAGGGGGGTTATGTAGAAACCACAAAGGGGAAGTCCTCTGGGCCTACTCGGGGCCTATCGGAGTGGCAGACTCAAACGAGGCAGAGGTCCGAGCCGTTCATAGCGGGCTTCTTTCGATGCCTAGTCTAGAGTGTGACAAAATTATCGTCGAAGGGGATTCCTTAAATGTTATTCGCTGGTTTTCGGGCGCCGCTTCTCCCCCCTGGCGATTTTTGCCTTTCTTAGAGGAAATAGAGGACAGAGCTAAGGGCTCCTCAATACTTTTTCGCCATGTCAGGAGATCAGCCAATGCGGAAGCAGACACCATTGCCAAGAAAGGAGTCTTTCGGGCCGCGTTTGAGTGCTTTGACTATTTACCTCCTTGAATTATTGTACTGCTATCTTTGTATTATCTTTGTTCCTTCAGGACCACCTCGGTTCTGTTTTTACACACACACACATATATATATACATATGAGGAAACTGTTGGTGAGCTTAAGCTCACCAAACTTATGGTGAGCTAGCTTGCCCAATCACATGGGGGCCTACTTTGTTAGGATGATCCAAACCATTCATTTGAAAGTCCCTTACATAGATGGGGGGTGTACCAAAAATCAGCTCCATAGGATCATCCTAACCCCTCCATTTGTGGAGGACAAAAATGGACAGACTTGTGTCTGTCCATTTTTGTCCTCCACAAATGGAGGGGTTAGGATGATCCTATGGAGCTGATTTTTTGTACACTCCCTATCTATGATAAGGCCTTGTAAATGAATGGTTTGGATCACTCCCCAAAATGTGGGACCCATGTGATTGGGCAAGCTAGCTCACCAACAGTTTTCTCTATATATATATATATATATATATATATATATATATATATATATATATATATATATATATATATATATTCTATTGCCCTTTTCAAAAAAAAAAAAAAAACTAGTTAATCCTATCTTGGCTAACTGTTGTTCATACTAGTTGTTTTTAAATTGAAAATTTCGTTTCTTTCAGTTCTTAGCTTTACGAAATTCAGTGTTCAATTGCCGCACTGGCCAAGATATTTAACTTGGAAATTAAATAATAGAGAGTTAGATCACTGACCAAAAAATCGGTAGTCAAGTCACCAATTAAGATGCTCAATCGCAAGCAGCTTTTAACCGCGACTCACCTGAGTCATGGCACAAAAAAGTTTAAAGTGATAGCACCTTTTTCCTTTAAAATTTTTTTGTTGGTTTTGATTTTTGGGTCGATCACAGAAGTTCATTGTGATCAGCTTACCGATCAAAGCTCCCCAGACCAAGGTTTAAAATTTCGGTACCGGTTTCAAAACCTGAAATTTCGGTCGAAATCTAGTACAAAACCCAAAACCAATACTTTATTCAATATTAAATTTCCGTCGAAATTACAGAAAATTTGGTTGAAATTTCAGTAATTTCGGTCTAAATTTCGATGAAATATTAAATTAATATTTTAAAAAATAGATTTTTTGGGTCAAATTTTGGAAAAACCGAAATATTGACCGAAATTCGCAAATTTCGGCCGAAATAAATGACCATTTCGGTTTTTATCAATTTCGGTGGAGACCATGCCCCAGACATCCTATTTGGAATCTATGAAATGTGCAGTGTTTCTTTTGACATCCAAAAAAACATCAAACGATGGGTTTTTTTCCCTCTAAATTCCAGCAGCAAGCTTTTAGATAAAGTTTGGATCTATGATGATGATTGTCAGTTTAGCACTTTCGGGCATCATAATCAAGAACCGTGAGCATCATCAGCTACCTCTTTTATGTCACCAATACATCTGAAAGTATAATTCACAAACAATTACTCCATAAAGCTTCAGCTTCATTATATGCTATGAATTCTGCTTCCATTGTAAAGGTATCAAGTTATCAACGGACATAGCACAATCTAATGATTATGTGATAACTGAATGTAGAGCAAACCCTATGCTCGGGCAGTAGAAAACATAATGTATGCCATGTTGTGTACAAGACCGGATCTAGGCTTTGTTTTGGGACTTCTGAGTAGATATCAAAGCAATCATGGGGTTTCTTATTGGACTGGTGTAAGAGAATCCTAAGATATCTTAAGGGTACAAATCATTATAAGTTTACATGTTAAGGAAATGATTTGTCATTAGTAGGATACTCATGATACTGACTTAGTTGGAGACCTTGATAATATATCTTCCAACTAGGAGATCCAATATCTTAGTCAAGTAAAGAGCAGATGGACCTCAAATTTATGCTCGCCAAGGCAAGACACAAAGAGTAGATTGTGCCTCATAGCTAGCGCATCCAAACAATCTATGAGAAGGAGATTGCTATCACGTGACATCTCTAATCGGAGTGTATCAACTCCCACGACACTATAGTACGTGGATGACAACTGGACTTTACCTCCTTGAGAAACTTGAGAGGGCGAGGAGAAGGGGAGTGATAAATCGACTCCCCATGTGTCTTTCTCTCTCCTCTGGGTTAGAGAGAGAAAGAGGAGAGAGATAGACACATGGGGAGTCGATTTATCACTGCCCCGAGGGGAATCATCATTGACATGAATAGTGGAAATATGAAATAGAGGAATGATAGAATGAAGGGCGGCCCCTGGCAAAAATACCTACGAGGGGGCTCCTATTGGTCCTTTTCAGCGAAGTCCATTAATGTTGGTGCAAAAAGCTATGGAAATGAGGCTGCCATAAGTACACTTTGTTGAACCAACCAATAGGAGCGCCCTTGTAGCTGATTTTTGCAACCAACCAATAGGAGCGCCCTTGTAGCTGATTTTTGCAACCAACCAATAGGAGCGCCCTTGTAGCTGATTTTTGCAAGGGCACCCTTCATTCTAATATTATGTTGTTTTGAGTTGGGTTTAAAATATTATAAATATATTGCTTATGAATAGACATAAATGAGAAATTATATGGTGGAGTTGTAAGGCCTTGCACCATAGAAAATCTTCTCAAATGAGAAATTATATGGTGAAAGGCCTTGCAAATAAGGCCTTAGTATTGTGGAAGCACCACCCCTGATATTTGATCCAACAACAGCTTCCCAAAAAGTGAGGTGCTGTGGGATCAAATATCAAGGATAGTACCTCCACCGTATACTTGTAAGGCTTAACACCATATAAAATCTCCAAATGAGATAAACATAAATGAATGAAAATATGAAAGGCATTATCGTACATTGGTACTCTTTTCTTTCTTTCTTCTTCTTCTTCTTCTTCTGTATATATTTATATATTAATAATTATTATTACTTGAAGTTCTTCCATGGTGTTCTCTCAAAGAGAAAGAGCTAAAAAGAACTTGAATGAGATGAGTGAAACCATCTCCTATTTATAGATGAAGGAGTGAAGGGGTTTGAAACCCAAATCTCCATTTGGGATTCACCAAATTTCAAATACTTCCCACCAAAATATTTGAAAGATTCCAAATGAAAAAGATGGGGGGAACTTTGCACAACTTTCAAGACTTTATTTTTTCCCTTCAAATTAATGGAGAGAACTTGCACAAGTCTCAAAAACTTTGCTTTTTCCCTTCAAAATATATTATTGTAATATAATATAACTAATAACACCAATTACATTATTAGTAATATAATAATTTATAATAGAGAAAAGTGTTTCTAGTCCGGCCGACTAGAGATCATTCTCTAGTCCGCCACCCAAAAACACATGGGTCCCACATATTTGGGTGATTTAAAGCATTCATTTGATAGGCCTCATTATAGATAGGATGTCCACAAAAATTCAGCTTCATAGGATCTTCTTAACCCTTCGATTTGTGGAGTTAAAAAATGGACAGATTTGTGACGGTTTATAGCCGTCCATTTTAAGCTTCACAAATCATAGGGTTGGGATGATCCTATGAAGCTAATTTCTTGTGGACACCATCTCTATGTCAGGGCCCATCAAATGAATGCTTTGCATCACCCAAATATGTGGGACCCATGTGTTTTTGGGTGGCGGACTAGAGAATGATCTCTAGTCGGCCGGACTAGAAACACTTTCCTCTTTATAATATATAACAGTCCCTACCACGTACCATACAAATAACCTAATGAGACTAATCACATATCAACATGATACATTTTGGGCATAGAAAATTAGAAAGTGGTTTTTGGGAAATTTATACCATCTTTTTTTGCATCTTAGGGCAAGTTAAACAAGTAGCGTCCATAGCCAGCAAAACTTTGTTTTTTTGAAAAAAAAAATGCTTTTTATTTGTGTCGTTTAAAATTTTCACAACAAATAAAACTCCGTTTTTTTGGCAAAAGTTTTATACGCATTGATATGAGCGAAAATCATGAAATACAATCCGAAGAAGTGTTGGGTGTCTAATTGTAGACACCCTATTTTGACCGAATCCTTATAGCGTCGTTAAGATATAAACCCTATCAAACTAGTGTTTTAGCGTCCCCAATTTGTTCATAGAGTAGGTTAGTGTCTCATTTAGGTCCCCATAAAATTTCATTCGAATCCGTCACGGTTTGCCTAGCAAACGAGCGAAGTTTGTAGTGTAGTGTAGTGTAGGAATGAGGGTAGTGATTTAGCTAGAAAATTGGGTGCGCTTGAACCTGGAAAGCCAGTTTAAATTTGCTGCGGTGAGCTGTCCGGGAGGCTATATGGGTGTGCAGATTAATGTGTAACATAATAATGTGGTGCATTATCCGAGAGCAGGACAGTTTGGTAAATATGAAAGATTCTTTTCTTCCTTTTCAAGTCTCAATTAGGCCTAATAATGAGCTAATGATGTTTAAGGCTGGGATTAGTTGGAAGAGAATATTATGAAGCTTTCTAAGGTAGATAAGATTTCTTTGATCTTAATCCTTGAATAAAAAGGTGATTTGAAGGGTTAAGATCAAAGGAGGAGAGAATATTTTTCACAAAAAATTTCCCCCTTTTTTCTTCTTGGCCCCCCTTTGCTGGTATAAAAAATAGTTATAAATACACTAGGGTTGGTTGTCCATGGAAGGAGAGCGGGCTCAGTAACCTTTTATTTTGCTTGGGTTTGTCTTACTCGAGGCACCTCCTTAAAGAATCAAGGTAGGTGCAAATGTACTGCCAAAGGGCGTGGCATGGAAAGAGAGGGGGTCAAATATACCATTTCCATTTATACAGGACCCAACCAAATAGGGTTTTGGGAAGGGGGGAGCCCATTTTCTTGAAAAGCAGAGAGAGTGAGAGAGAAGGTAGAGAAGAGGAAGAGAGCTCAACCCACCAACTTCATCTTCTCCGCCCACTCCTCCGGCTGATCTTCTTCTACCTCCATTGACAACCACCATTTCCATTTCTCCAAACCCACCTTGAAACCCATCTAAAACCCATTTTCTTGACCCTAACCCAGCCGAGCAACACCTCCATCTCTTCATCTTCTCCGGTGGTCATCACCGGAATCCGGCCACCCTATCCTATTCTCCATCACCACCTCCATTGAAACCCACCTCCTCCATCTGCTCTTTCCATTAACCCATCTCTGCAACCCAACTCCGATCATCTTCTCCATCACCCTCACCACCACCATCTCCACCATTCTTCTCCATCACCCTCACCACCACCATCTCCACCATTCGCCTCCATCACAGCCACCATCAACCTATATTTTCTCCATTTCCACCATCGGCTACCACCATCTCCACCACTAGTTACTCCCTGTTTTTTTTTCTCCATTTCCACCATCGGCTACCACCAAAAGGATTATTGGAGTCCTTTTGTTTTTCAAATCTAGTGTCTTAATGATAGGGGTGATGTTTTCCATTCTTAAATGTATCATCTTTCTTTTCACTTAATAAACAGGTAGGGGTCCCGCCAAAACCCAACTTACCTGCCAATAAAAATGAAAAAAAAGAAGAGTTAGGCTAAGTCTTTTAAATCTGTTCCATACCGGGCTATATCCCACTCAATCCCATACCAAGGCAGGCATGTACATTGGAGATGATGTTTTTCACCCCTGTAGGATAATGTGAATTGGCGTAAAAAAGCGTTAAAGTCTGCCCACAATTCACGTTAAAAGCGGGGCGCACTATCCTACCGTGGGGGTGAAAAAAATCATCTTCCTGATACAAATAGAAGGTTTTCGGGCACACTCTCATAAAAATAGAAGATTTTCGGGCCCTCTCTCTCTCTCTCCACACGCCACACCGCTCTCCTTCTCGCGACTCTGAGCATCGGCATCTTTCTCTGAGCGCCCAAGAGGTATTCCTCCTCTCCTTCTTCCCTCTCTCAAACACAAACCCTAGATGAATTAGGTTTCAATCACATCATCATCGTCTCCAGGTTTTTATTTGCTCGTGCAGACATTCTTTGTCTATTAGCGCCTTTTTTCATCGATAGATGGTGAGAAACTGATAAATATGTGAATCGATACTGGATAACCTTATTTTCATCAGTTTAAATGTTGGATTTTACTGTCGTTTGTGTCTCTCGGAGGCTATTCCAAATCAAATTGACGTGATGATGGAGCTATACTTCCTGTTTTAGGGCTTTTGATGAGAAATCGCAATGGAATTCGATTTTAGATGCACATTTTTTTTTTCTATTCTCAGATTTCGAACACTCAATCGTGTTTTCCCCTCTCCTATTAATCAATTGTCATTCTAATTTCATCAGGCTGCATCGAACCTTGAAGGGAAGATCTACTTCAGAAATCCGATTCTACTTTTAAAATGTAGCATTCTCGTGAATGAGAAGGGATAGGAGATGTTCTAGTTTTAGGCTTTCAGCAGCTGATTTGAATTTCAATGCATCTAGAAAATAACTTTACTTCGCTACCTATTTTAATATTAATCATTGAAATTCCATACTATTTTTATTGAATGATATTGTTTAAAAAAAATTAAATATTAAAATCCAAAATCCAATAATCAACAAATTTAAATTTGAAAAATCTCATTTCTTCAAAAAAAATAATCCGTGGTATCCAAAGTCTGAACAATATAATTTTGAATCCTTGGAAATTGTAGGATGTTATCCAAACGGTATATATTGAAATCCAAAAACTTAATAATCAGGCTTTCTTAAATCCTAGATTTTGAAGAAATCCCAGATTTTAAAATGAGCCTATCCAAACGACCGCTTAACTCCCAAGGCACTGTCATTGACAATCTAAGTATTGAAAAATCCCATTCCCTTGTTTTCCTTGGTTCCAGCCAAGCAATGGGAGTGATAAAAGACGGCAACATCTCTGGTGTTTTGCCTGGGGTAGAGGCTTTTGCGGTACATTATCCTGGTTATCCTTCTTCGACCTCGCGGGCCATTGAGACTCTTGGTGGAATTGAAGGAATCATCAAGGTGATGCTTTTCACTATTATTTTTATTTTTAAAAGTTTTGCCAGTCTGGTTTCGTGTGCCATGGAGTTGAATTGATCCCATCGCATTCTCTTTCTTCTCCCCTGCCCCTCACAAGTGCACTAATAGGCATACAAAAGGGGGAAATGCCTTTGTTCTTGTTACTCTTTCTTACTATTTTTCATCCAATTTTTTTTCCAGACACGTAGCTCAGAGTCGAACTATTTGGAGCTACGTTTTCGCCCTGAAGACCCCTGTTCACATCCTGCATTTGGGGAACTTCGTACCTCTACTAGTCTTCTCCTTAGAATATCCAAAAAAGATAGTTGTGGCACTGACCGCCAAGATGCTGTTACTGGTTTCGAAAACCCTAATTCAGCGGAGCCTTTACGGCAAAGTATGCCTACTTCTGAGTGTGAAATGGATACCATTACCGAAGACAAGAATGTGCAGGCCGATGAAGCATTGTCAGCACCATCATCCACACTGCGGCTATGTGCTGATATCGTGGCTAGAGTGCCCCAATCCTATCATTTTGATGGTGAGGGCACTGAATATGCTGTAACGATCATAGCTCTGGGACATGGTTTTAATGTTTGCTCGAATTACAACAAATTGCAATGTGGGCCATTTGGGATTACAGGTTACACATAAACTGCAATCTGGAAATGATCAAATTGCACCCATATTGCAGTTTTGGGTGTACATCTAAACAGTCATCTGCTATTTTATTATCCTTTTTATGTTTTTTTTTTTAACTTATCTATCTTTTGGCAGGAATGGTAGACTACCAGCATGTCCTTGCTGTTCATGCGGATGTAGCCAGGAGAAAAAAGAGACATTGGGCTGATGTGGAACCATACTTTGGTGAAGCCTCTGCTTCCTCTTGGTTGTAATTTTGGTTGCATTTTTCATGCTCTATTCATGATTTCATAATTTTTTTTTTTTTTTTTTGGTTGTTTTACAGAGAAAGGCGGTCTTATGGACATAGATCAGGAAGATTTGATGATGCTTGTTCCTCCACTCTTCTCACCCAAGGACATCCCAGAGAATTTAGTGTAAGTTGCTTTTATGAGTTACTCTGAAATTGTGGTTCTTTGAAATGCGACCTCTGATTTTTCACAATCAATTTGTTTGTAAATGTTAATTACTCTATCTCTGCTGTACTGCTAAATGAAAGGTATAACTGCATGAGTACCTTGCAGTGTTCAATTCTTTTTTGATTTATAAAAATGTGTTTATGCTAGCAATGCCTTCAGTATCTGAGTGGTAAATTCATGAGCTATGGTCTTGTGTTGTCAGGTTTTGGTCTTTCTGAACCGTTTATGTAACCTAAAAAACTGAGTTTATGTTGGAGATTTTTTTGCTGGAGTATTGGATATTGTGAACTGTATAATATATTCTAATCTAAAATTGCTTTTTTCCTGTTGGAATTTTCAGGTTAAAGCCATCGATTTCTTTGAACTCAAAACAGAAACAACAGGCAATCGTGCAACACCATTGGGAGGTCATATTTTTCTGACTAAACCTATGTGCCCCATCCTTTACTACTGTAGAAATTATTGATTTCCATAATTAGTCATGCTTATTGAATTGTGTTGGTTCCTAAATTTCATCACATGCAAATTTTGTTCATGCATTTGATGAATTCTGTGTCGTAAAATTTATAAGAAGGTTATCATTCAAAAAAAAAAAATTAATAAGAAGGTGATTAGACAGCTATTCTATTCTTTGCATGTAGGCTTCGTACTCTGCTCCATTCTGCTATTCTATTCTCATTCACCTCTTGGAATTCAACTATTCTATTCTTTTTTTTAGTTTCCCAATCTTTGATTTTTATTGCTTTTAATAAGGCTTCTTAACATCATGTTTGTCCTATTTGTAAGATTGGAAAGTAACATTAAGTACCGTTTAATTCATATAATATTATTCGTACTTTCCCTTTTGAGATTGGGTACTGATGTTTGGGCTCCTGCACCTATTCCATCAATGTCTTGATCTTGTTTTCATTTTATTTTTGTGGATGATTTCACTTTATATAGTTGGATTTATTTCATGAAAAACAAATCAGATGTTCTTTCTATTTTCACTTCCTTCTGCACGTATGTTGCTGAGCATCAATTTGCCCTAATTAGATCTCTTCGTAGTGACAATGTAGGTAATACACCTCCCAAGTCTTCAAGGAATTGTGTCACTCCTGTGGCACAGTGCAACAATCTTTATTACACATTGCACAAATCGGTGTAGCTGAACGTGCCATATTACTGAGGCAGGTCTTTCTATGATGTTTCACTTTGGACTTCCAAAGCATCTATGGACCGAAGTGTTTCATACTTTTGTCCATGTTGTTACTATGCTCCCGTCATTTACTTTTGGCCAACAAAACCTTAACATGCATTGATAGGCCAATAGCTCGACTACGCATCACTTCAGTCATGGGGATGTCGTAGTTATATCCATTTCCCATCGTCTGATCGGAAAAAGCTATCTCATAAAGGTAGTTTTTTGTATATTTGTTGGCTACAATGATGAATACTATGGGTATGGGTGTTGCTCTCTTGCATCTCAACAGATGTTAATTAATTTTACACCATGTTTCTTTTGATGACAGACCCTTCTATGATCCTCTCACCTTCGGCCGTGAGATTAGGGGGGAGGCATCCAGCTCTCCGTCTACCGCAATGATTGTTGATCTGCCAGTTGATATTGCTAATTTGTCAACTGATGATTCCTCTTCTATTCGTTGCGCTAGGATTCTTCAACCATATGAAAAAAACTTTGATCGCTAGCACAAATATAAACAAGCATCTATATCAACAACAACAAGCATCAGTGAGCCAACGTCTTTTAAAGAAACTATCACTAATTAGCGATGGGTTGAAGCTAATGGCTGATGAGATGGGAACCCTATACAAAAATGACACATGGGAAGTGGTGCCTTGACCTTCAGGTAAGAATATTGTTGGTTGCAATTAGATTTATAAATCAAAACAGAGAGCTAACGTCTTTTAAAGAAACTATCACTAATTAGCGATGGGTTGAAGCTAATGGCTGTTGAGATGGGAACCCTATACAAAAATGACACATGGGAAGTGGTGCCTTGACCTTCAGGTAAGAATATTGTTGGTTGCAATTAGATTTATAAATCAAAACAGAGACCTAAAGTTATTATAGAATGGTACAAAGCTATAGTTGTTGCAAAATGTTATAATCAACAACTTGGTCTTGACTATGACGAGACATTCAATCCGCTAGACTATCACTGCTCGGCTGGTTGTAGCCTTAGCCAATTCTTTTGGATGGCTCTTATATCTTCTAGACGTCAAGAATGTGTTCCTTCATGGGAGTCTCAAAGAAGTATAAATGAAACAAGTTGAGAGGTATGAAATAGCCAGTAGAGATAGCCATGTATGCAAGTTGAAGAAAGCTATATATAGGCTCATAGCTTTCAGCAGATGTCATTATGAAACAAGTAAATCACATAGCTCCTTGTTCATAAAGCACACTTCATCAGTTATGGCATTGATCCTAGTGTATGTGGATGACATTATTGTTAGAAATGAGATTAGGCTTAGACGAGAGGAAGAAGAAGAGGAGTGAGGGATGGAAAGTCTCCACTAGGGAGCTCCCATGTAAAATGATGTATATATAAGGCCTAACTAGGGCAATCAAGTACAATGACTACAATACCCTCTCTCTAACAAGTAATGACTAAACTACCCCTAATACATGTTATTCAACACTCCCCCTCAAGCTGGAGTGTATATACTATGAAGCTCCATCTTGCTACCAGGCTACAAAGAACTACATCAAGAACTAAAAAAGTACAATAAGCTCATACATATCTAGCTTGGTATAACACTCGTCCTCAAGCTGGTGTGGTACATACATAATGAAAAGCATAAACAAAAGATAAAGGCCACTATGAACAACATCGAGATCTTCGGCCATCAAAAAGAGCAGCTCCCCCTGAGGTAGCATGACGGCGAGAGCAGTCACAACCGGGTCTCCCCCTGAATGAGAACCCGACAATAAGTCTGGAACCATGAAAGATCGAACTGAGGCACCTCGACAGGGGAATAGCAACGATCCATCGAGTAAAAAAGAGGGCACACTAAAGGTGCGCACAACGAACATCGGCAAAAGCACAACGCCAAGTGAAGATGATAACCGATGGGGAAAACATCGGATACAAGGTAGACGGGAACACTGTCGCCTGGAGAGAGAGAGAGAGAGAGAGAGAGAGAGAGAGAGAGAGAGAGAGAGAGAGAACAAGGATAACTAACCAACGATGGGAAAACCATAGTCTGGAGACTAGGTCGACGGCATGAACACCGTCGCCTGAAAAGATAAGAAGAAGAAAGGAAGAGGATAACCAACCAACGATGGGGAAATCATCATCTGGTGACAAGGTCGACGGCATGAACATCGTCGCCTGAAGATAGGAAGAAAAGGAAGGACAAGATAACCAACCAACGATGGGGACACCATCATCTGAAGACAAGGTCGACGGTATGAACATCATCGCCTGAAATAGAGTCGACCAACGATGGGAATACCATCGCCCGGAAAAGAGAGGTCGACGGGAAAAGACCATCGCCTGTAAGAGAGCCGACCAATGATGGAAATGTAAACCATCGCCCGGAAAAGAGAGGATAAGACATGAAAGAGAAGACACATGACGAAGAAGACGAAGAACATAATCACTAGCAATACTCCCCCTTGGGGGAGACTACATGAGCCTGGACATGACAAGGCAAGGAGGACAATATCAAGACAACATGAAGAGATAAGGCAGCACTCCCACAAGAAGACGATACTAAAACCCCCTAAAGAAAAGACAACAAAGATGACAACAATCCCTCAAGAAAAGACGACTAAGAAGACAAAATCAAGGAAAAAAAAAGAACTCTCCCCCTAAAGAAAAGACACAAAGAACTACATGAGAACACTCCCCCTCAAGTTGAAGGTCTAATACCTTCAACATGCAACGAAACGAAGACAACTAAGGCACTACACCTCTCTCGGACATTCCATCGAACACTTGGTGTGCACCTTGAAGAATAAGACAAAGGAACGAAGACAAACAAGGCACTCCACCTCTCTTAGACATTTTGTCAAATACTTGGTGTGCACCTTTGAAGAACAACATAAAAGACATAAGAAGACATATAAGACAACACTAGACAATGTAAAGGAAGAAATGACATCAACACAAAAGACATACAAAACAATGGAAAGAAAGAGATGACAACACTAGACAACACTCCCCCTCAACTTGAAGCCAAGGGCCTTCAACTTGAAATGAAAGGAAGACATCCAAGGCACCAAATCTCTTTCGGACATTTCACCGAACACTTGGTGGGCACCTTGAAGAACAACACAAAAGACATAAAAGACAACGACTCTAGAGGAGAAAGGACAAAGATTAGGATGGAGAGGGTGAGGGAAGAGACTCAAAACATGAAAGAAAGATATGATTTAAAACATAAAGATGGGTGAAAGAAACTAGAAAGAACCCAATAAGGGTATGGACTTAGAGAATAATGGGATTTTGGGATAAAGAACCAAAAAGAAGGGAAAGAGATATTTTTGAGAGATTTGGGGGAGAGATTTTAGAATATTTTTTTTTTCTTTGTGATTTACGACAACTCCAAAAACAAGAAAATGGAAAAAAAAAATGTACGAGAGAGAGTTGCGAGAAAGAGAGAGAATACCAAGAGAGAAAGATTAGGGAGATTTGGGGAGAAATTTTCGGAAAATAAAAGACGAAACAACACCTTGTGTATAAAGGCAAAGAGAGATATGAGAGAGAATGGTGTGGAGATACTCTTCTTCTTTCCTTCTACCCCTGATACCATGTTAGAAATGAGATTAGGCTTAGACGAGAGGAAGAAGAAGAGAAGTGAGGGATGGAAAGTCTCCACTAGGGAGCTCCCATGTAAAATGATGTATATATAAGGCCCAACTAGGGCAACCAAGTACAATGACTACAATACCCTCTCTCTAACAAGTAATGACTAAACTACCCCTAATACATGTTATTCAACATGTATTAGGGGTATACATGTTATTCAATATGTTATTCAATTAGATTTATAAATCAAAACAGAGACCTAAAGTTATTATAGAATGGTGCAAAGCTATAGTTGTTGCAAAATGTTATAATCAACAACTTGGTCTTGACTATGACGAGTCATTCAATCCGGTAGACTATCACTGCTCTGCTGGTTTTAGCCTTAGTCAATTCTTTTGGATGGCTCTTATATCTTCTAGACGTCAAGAATGTGTTCCTTCATGGGAGTCTCAAAGAAGTATAAATGAAACAGGTTGAGAGGTATGAAATAGCCAGTAGAGATAGCCATGTATGCAAGTTGAAGAAAGCTATATATAGGCTCATAGCTTTCAGCAGATGTCATTATGAAACAAGTAAATCACATAGCTCCTTGTTCATAAAGCACACTTCATCAGTTATGGCATTGATCCTAGTGTATGTGGATGACATTATAATAACTGAAAGTGATTGCAGATATTAGAGGAGTGAAAGAGAGCTTTAAAAATCAGATTTTGACAGAAGTTCCTCATGATGAATTGCAATCCAATCGGCACTCCAGCTGAATAAGAGAATTCCAGCCAAAGAAAGAGAAAAGATACGCGATCACTTCATGTAAAAGAGTTGAGGGGTGATATTCAATATCTTATATTCACAAGGCCAGATATCACACTAGGATCAACATCTTGTATTGCAACAACCAAAGTGCAATTAAAATGTCACATAATCCTGTATTTCATGCCAAGATGAGATGAAGCACATTAAAATAGGTACACACTTTCTTTTGTGAAAACGTAGAAAATGAGGAGGTGATACCATGACGTGTACCAAGGATTAGATGGATGATATATTCACCAAGGGACTGACTGCAGATAATCATTTTCATCTACTTGACAAGCTGAAAATGTTCAGAGGCCCACTTCATCTTAAGGGAGGTTGTAAGAGAACACTATCAGTCACTAAGGGCATTTGTGTAATTGTATATACCATTGATATATGTGTTGCAATGTTCTAGATTCACAATGACATGATAGAGAAACGACATGAAGTGTGTGACCTCTCTGATTTTTTTAAAAACTTTTTTACAGCATTTTAGCAATAGCATCCATGGTATGTGCCAAAACTAAATACCATGGTGAAC
Source organism: Tasmannia lanceolata (assembly GCF_043159265.1). Classification (NCBI taxonomy): domain Eukaryota; kingdom Viridiplantae; phylum Streptophyta; class Magnoliopsida; order Canellales; family Winteraceae; genus Tasmannia; species Tasmannia lanceolata. The sequence continues at coordinate 12,586,886 of NW_027518683.1, forward strand.
AATTAGAATCCAGCACCTGCTTATAACAAACCAATAATGTTTTTTTTTCCAAAAAAGGTGAAAAACCAATGATCATTGCTTTTTAGGCCCAAGCCCTACCCGTGTTTTTGGTGGAGTTACAAAGTCACCCTCAAGCGTGGCCTGACGCCTATGGCCATCTGGTAAAGTTGAGACCTGGCTCCACAGTAGTTGACCTCAAATACCCATTGTATTTCCTAGCCCATTGAGAGCCCAATTACATAAACAATGAACAGAAGGTTGATGCTTCTCTGATACTTCGATGTAAAGGGTGAAATGAAGCTGGGCAATACCTTTAGGAAGAAACTGAATTAGTTGTTGAGTGCAAAATCAGTTGTGGGCTCTGATGCAGTAAAACCTGTTTCTCAAAATGCTATTAATGGTACTAATTGTTGGGTGAAAAACTATTTTTGTTTGATGATGCCAGTGTTTCTAACAAATCATTATTCTTATTTGGTTTGTTACAGATTATCTCTTTGTTATCGTTTTGTTACATATATTGTTAATTTGTGGTTTCCCTTTCCCTTTCCCACTCAACAACAGAAACTTGATATTTATTTGGTTTATTTTGTTGGAATTCTTGATTTTTAAATGCATTGGACGTATTGTATATTTCCAAATCAGAAAGTTGGCAAGCAGTTCCCTCTGTAGTGGGAGTTTGATTTTTGTTTTTCTTGTTGGGATATCTCACCCTATTCTTCTATGTTGAACTGTTTTCTCCTGAAACAAGTTTATCACTTGTTATCACTGTGAAAAAAAGTTAGCCACTGATTAATTTTTTATTTTCTTGTGCTGCAGATGGATATTGAGCCATGCATTGCAATTGATTTTAACATAGAAGATATCCTAATTGCTTGGTTGTTATTATCACGAAATATTATGATACCCCATTTCTTTATTAGTTTTTTGGCTTATTTATGAATCTTAAAAACAAAATATTGTTCTGTTTCTTTGCAATGAAATTATTTGTTACTACACCTATGCACTAAATTTGGACATAATCGAACCACAGATAACTATCTGGTACTTAGTACTACTACTTTTATACACCGCACTTTCTTTCTTCCTGTGGAACTTAAAATTCATACAGATTCCAAAGAAAATTAATTGGGAGAATAACATTCCCCAAGGTTCAACTCAATGGGAGTGGCAGATGGCTGTGGCAAAACTATTTGATGAACGACCTATATGGCCCAGACGTTCACTGCAGGAACAACTGCTAGATGACGGTCTAAAGCTCAGCCGTGATCAGTTGAATAGGTCATCCCCTTGTACTCTCACACTTTTGTGTTCTTTAGTTATTTTATAATGGCTGCATACTTGAGGGTGCTCTTGAATTGTGCAGGCTTCTCTTTAGATCTGCTTATTACTTTGCCACTGGACCATTCGGTCGGTTCTGGATCAGAAAAGCATATGATCCTCGTAAGGATTCTGAATCTCGAATGTAAGATTTCAGCTCACTTACATATCAGTAAACTTAGCCATGGTTTTAAATCTCAGCCGAAATCCGAAACTGAAATTTCACGAAATCCGAAATTTCGGGTTTACCAAATTTTGGAAATTTCAGTCTAAATTTCCAGAAATTGATTTTTTTTTAAAATATAGTATTATTCCGAAATTTCAGTAATTTTGGCCGAAATTCCGGATACAATAAAATATTCCTTTTTTTTTAATTACCGGATTTCAGCCGGAATTTCAGGATTTCGGGACCGAAACCGAAATTTAAAACCATGAACTTACCCTGCATTGAAGGAGGTTTTCCACATGTTGTGCTGCCATATACGATGTGGAAAAGTTTGGTCCTCTCAGAGAGCCTGTATTCCTGCTTTTGCCTGTATTCCTGCTTTTTGGTTTGTTGAGTGATGTGGCCAATGTGACGTCATTTGGGGAGCCCCCTTTTTATTTTCATAGGCCCCATCAAGCATACCAAGCAGGGGTCGTGGTTTTACCTACTTAGAATTTTCTAGAACTCTTTTAATGGATGGCTGCTTATGTTCCTTTCGATTGCCTTCCAACAGATACCAAAGAGTTGACTTTCGAATGCCACCTCAGTTACGAAAATTTGGAGACATGAGCGCATTTGATGAGTTAGTTTTCATTTACTTATTTCTTTAGTCTTTTTCCTTGGCAGCTTGATGTTGGATGTATTGGAAATGTATTGATGTCTACTATGTTGCTTTGAAAATTTACTGCTTATTCCTGTGAGCAAATTACTGGAACCTTTCTCTTGATTCAAAGAATTGCTTAGCTCTCAAACTGACGCTCGGGTTGGGTTAGAGTTGGCCTCAACCCGATCCAACCCGACCAGAGTTGCATCCCTATTATGGATAGCTTTCTTGCTTATGTGATGGTTTCTAAGCATGCATTTGTGCTTTTCTAGCATTTCCCAAAGTTTCATCTTAAAATTTCATCATTTGCATATGTTTCCATACATTTTTTGTGATTTTACAAGTTTTCCACCAAAATTTCCAACCGAAACCGAAATGTTTCCGCTTCCGTGCCGTCCGAAACCGAAATTTAAAACCTTGCCATCAGTTACCACTATCATGATTTCGTGGGGATGTGAGAGGACTTCTAAAGTTTTGAAATTTGTCATGTTCGTGGTATTTATCTTTTCTGGACATAGGCATTTCGACTCTCTCTCTCTCTCTCTCTCTATATATATATATATATATATATATATATATATATATATATATAGAGAGAGAGAGAGAGAGAGAGAGAGAGAGCATAGTGTTTTTGAGCTCGAGCTCAGATAGCTTATATGAGCTCGAGTGTCAAAAACTCATGTGGGCCCATGTTTTTGGGGGGATCCAAAGCATTCATTTAAAAGGCCCTATCATGGATGGGGTGTGTACCAAAAATCAGGTCCATAGTATCATCCTAACCCTATATATATATATATATATATATATATATATATATATATATATATATATGAGAAAACGGTTCCTACACATATGTGTAGAGAGTTCTCTACACACTAGCTTAAAATACAGTGGGGGCCCACATTGTTTGGGTGATCCAAGCCATCCATTTTAAAGGCCCTCACATAGATAGGGTGTCTACAAAAAATCAGATCCATAGGATCATCCCAACCCTACGATTTGTGGAGGTAAAATGGATGTCTTTAAACCTTCACAAATTAGTCCGTTTTTTGCCTCCACAGTTCGAATGGTTAGGATGATCCTATGGACCTGATTTTTTGTGGACACCCTATCTATGTGAGTGCCTTAAAAATGAATGGTTTGGATCACCCAAATAATGTGGCCCCCACTGTATTTTAAGCTAGTGTGTAGATAACTTATCTACACATATGTGTAGGAACCGTTCTCTCTCTCTCTCTCTCTCTATATATATATATATATATATATATATATATATATATATATACTGGTACGCAATTTCTATAATGTATTAGATATGTGTATATATTTAGCATTCTTTAACCTTAATTTATATTAGATGATTCCTAGCCTCACCTGTTTCCTAAATGTTGTGATAACCACCATTTCCTTGCTTTTGTACCCGAGTATGTTGCTCCTGCTCCTGGTTTGTGCAACTAAGGGTGTGCATTCTTGCATGCAACTGGTCGTAATTTCAACCATTCCTCAATATTTTTAGTTTTGTTAGCTTACCTTATCTTTGAATAACTATTATATTGTTCCTCGTGAATTGACTATGTATCAATGGTAGATTTAGCTTTAATAACATACTAGTAAAAATGCACGTGCGAGCCATTTAGATTGTCCTTCAGTATTTAAAGGGCTTGTTAGAGCTTTATGGGAACTGTAATAACCTTTTGACAGCCATTTAAATAATAAATACTAAAAGGCAAGAAGCTTTCGCGGAATATCAAAAGATTGCAGCGGTGATTTCATTTCCGTATAAATATATCAAGTTTGAGGAATGGTACGTCAATTGGTTGTGAGCCGCTTCAAAACAGTCAGAATTTTGTTGGACAATGTGTTCTAAAAAAAACAATATATTCACTGCTTTAGGTGTTCAGCGAAAAAAGAGTTGATTAAGGCAACCCACTGAATTTTATTGGACAATGTGTTTTTTTAAAAACAATATATTTTCAATTTCTTATTTTCACTGCAAAGCAATCTGATTTTTTTCACTATCAGATGCTGAATTAGAAATGTGAGAAATCCAAATTACAATGCAAAAAGGGCTGCAAATGTAAGAAATTCATATCAAAATCTTCTCGGCATCCAAACGGGCCCTAATAGGATTTTATTTTTTCAAGGAGAACTGAAGATTTACTACAGAATCTTTATATTGGTTTGAAATTGGTCCGAGAATCACCCATTTCCATTATTGCGAGTTTTTCCTACTCATGAAGCATCCTTGTCTGTCGTCAAAGCTTCTGATTTCTGCAATGTCATTGATGAAATAAACCCTTCGAGAAAACTGCACTTAAAACGCCTTTGGGAGAAGCTTCCGCTTGACACTAGCATTCCTCTTTGATCTTTTCCGGATAAGTGAAATAAAGCTTACTGTGAGAACAAACAAAACAAACATAAGGCAGTGCTATTAAAGCCTACATCTAAAATATGTGCATTCAAAAAATAAGAGAGAGTAGTAAAATGTAAGCTAAGTTTAGGTGATTAAATATTTTAAGAACAAAAATAGGTCCTCATGTAGAAGAAATAGACAGAGTAATTAGTCACAAAAAAGACAAGTTTATGCAACGGCAACGTTATTGAATATTTTATTATTTCTCACATCTCTTTTGGCTCATAAAAGCTACGTTATTGAATATTTTATTATTTCTCACGTCGCTTTTGGCTGAGAACGCTGTCGGAATATCAAGTATGCTGTCGAATTTTCTGAGTTCAAACATGTGTTCCAAATGTATCGAGTATGCCATTGGAATATCAAGTACGCTGTCGGATATTCTGGGTCAAACATGTGTTCCAAACGTATCGAGTAAGCCGATGGAATATCGAGAACGACGCCAGAATATCAAGTACACTGTCGGATTTTTAGGTTCAAATATGTGTTCCAAACACATCAAGTATGCCGCCAGATTCTGAAGTACGCCGCCGGAATCTTAAGTACATAAAAATACTTTCACTTGTCAAGGATCTAACAGTCTCTGCTTATTGTAGACGACACGATTAAAACGAGCCTAACATTTTTTTGGGTTCAAACATATGTTCAAACGAACAAAAACGATGACAGCTAAGATCAATGCATTAAATCTAACTTTAAGATAATGATTGACGTTACTGTCATCATGTCAGAAGGGTATTGGGGTCTTTTTCCCACCCATTTTTTGAAGAATCACCTTTGCTAAAAAGATTTTGGGTGTGTACGGCAACACAGGTACCATGTGTCGGTACTTTTCGTATGTAGGTTACGATTTTACCCTTAAATAATTTCTCATAGAGATAGATGTTAGATATCAGCAAAGGGGTTAATGGTAAAAGAAAAAATTAAGGGCATTATTTTTGGACGTTTGCGCTAGGGTATTTATTGCCTGACATGAATGCCTAGAATACCCCTAAAGAAAATCAGAAATGTCAACGCAAAAGGTATCGTGATGGGCTGTGGGACATGAACGGAAATAACGAAAAGTGAGGATGACTTTAACCCCTGATTCACGCGTTATTTATAGTATAAGGATTTCTGCTTATTCTGACCAATGTCCCAAAGTTTTCAATCATTTTGTTTTTGCTCGTAGATTGCAGTATACATGGAAGGATATATGTCAGTTTCGAGTGTTTCCACGTCAGAGTTTTAGTTCCTTGCAATTTTTTGAACTTGATGATGATTATATTCAACAAGAAATCAGAAAATCTTCAGAACAGACAACTTGTGCTGTAAGTTCTTCATTCTTTTTTACTTTTCTTCATTAAAAAATATAGAAAGCCCTTAAAATAGATTCTTAGTTCTGCTGTAAGAAATTGTGATCCTAATCTGAATTTGGATGTTTTATGTTCTACCTTCTAAAACGGAAAAATCATTTTCCCGATATGATTAACTTTTGGTGGATTATAGGTTTGTGTAGAGATCTTTGGGTGGTCTCCACTAGCTAAGAATGATTTACTTGGTAATCTCTGGTTTAGTTGAAGATCTTTGTCAAAAGATCTTACTTTGGAATTTTCTTTTAGCCAGCAATAATTGAATTTGGAATATGATTTATTCAAAGATCTCTTTTCATCTTTTAGTCAAATATCTTTGGAATTTTCATGTTTGGAAGATCTGTGTTGATGTCCAACAAAGGCCTACCAAAAAACCTGTAGGATTCATTGTAAGGTGACCTTTTTATATTGCATTTAAGTAATTCCTTCTTGGTCAGATGGTGGCAAGTAATGAACATGAGAGGGACAAAAGACTCCACGGCGGTGATTGCAAAGAGGCTTCATTTTCCCTGCAGTAGTACTGTGCATTTCAACAAGAAACCTGACACTCAGATCCAAGAACTGCATAGTATGAATGATCGTATACTGCATTTACATGAAGCAACCTCTACAACGAGACCGGATTCTTTGCTAGAAATAAAGCAATACAAGCATAACATACCCTTGCTAGGAACCATTTAATGATCTTTTTCTTTGCCAAATGCAAAACCTCCCGTTTCATAAAGGCTTTCCTAATGGTGGTTCCTGTAACAAAGACTAATTAATTCTTCCAGCCACTGCAGCAGTTCTATAATGTAGGTCAGCATGGAAAACGCCATTATCTTGAGAGGCATTACCATATAATGGAAGTAGATGTCTCAAAATTCAAAAAACATTATATAGAAGACCTCCTTGATTGGATGACAACCTTAGAATGCCTTCTCTACTACGGAGGTCTCAAACGGGAAGAAAACCAAGGTCGTAGCAATAACTGTGAAACAACAAACTACTCCAAAAGCTTAGGCCATTAGAGATAGCGTTATTTAATCGTTTCTACTTTAACACTCCCCCTCACGTGTGGCCCGTCTTTGTCCTACACGTGACACATGTGTCCCCTCTTTTGGGTTGGCCATTACATGAGGATTTTGATATCAAGGAGTTTTGAACCCAGGGCAATTGGTCTGATACCATGTCAAACAACGAGTTACTCCAAAAGCTTAACTGTTAGAGATGGCATTATTTAATCTTTTCTACTTTAACAATAACGTTAAAAGGTGGGGTAGGGCTGCGTTGTGACCTGGTGGTCACGGGTTCAAGTCGCGGAAACAGTCTCTCTGCAAAGCTGGGGTAAGGCTGCGTACATCTAGCCCTCCCAGACCCCGCAATGGCGGCAGCCTCGTGCACTGGGCTGCCCTTTACTTAAACAATAACTTTAAAAGGAGGTGCATCAGCATGGTGGGAACGTGGCTGTTGAGAGAGGGGTTCCTACTAGCGAATTATGCACGAAAAACTGCTGGCTGAATGAGCTTGAGGAGTTTCATAAACTTTCTGCATGAAACCATCTAGCAGAGGTGACATCTTGGGTAGCAGCCCCATTCAAAGGAGTATTGACAATGTCTATATGAGAGCAGAGATGCATTATAGCATAACAAGCTCAATTAGAGATCTTTTTAAAGCTTATTTAGGATTTTCACCGGAGACCTTTATTAACAGTCTTTTTCATTTGTTGTCAACCTTTTTGTGGTTTGATAACTGTTTGTCCATGTTTACATTTTAATTTATTATTATTATTTTTATTTTTTGTTTCAAGGAAAAGGAATTTCAATTATTTTCTGTATCTCACAACTTAATACAGGTTGTATTGTTGTGTGCTGCATCCCTGTTGTTGCTTTTAGTTTTTTTTTTGTCTTTTTCCTGTTGATGAATAACAGCTGTATTAAAAAGCGAAAAAGTTTACAGCATGGGGAAAAGGAAAATAAAATTCATTAGTTTTTCAATACATGTTCCATAGTAGTTTTTTCTATTTGTATCTATTGTTTTCGTACCGTTCCAAAAAAAAAAATCTATTGTTTTCATTCTTTGTTCTTCATTTAGAGCATTTTCTACTAGTCCACATGGAACTTTTTCATGGTCTCAAGATATAGTTGATGTTACTGTAATCCCTACTTATTACTGCATATTTATTGACCATATATCTACAGCATTCAACAGGATGGTTTTCTAGGACCCTATTTGAATGCTTAAAGTTGCGTGTCAACATGAAGTTCCTATCAGTATTTCCTAAAACCGGTGCAGAGAACTTAGTGAAGTCTGTGTCTGAACGCTTTGAGAAGTCCAAGAGGCTGCAAGTTCTTAAAAGAGATTTGAGACCTGATAAAGATGAGCATCAACATGTCAATAAAGGTTCAATATTGAAAAGCATGACTTTTATCTTTTTATGAATACTGTGAGTTTTGTTAGTATTTAGTGTTTCCCTTTTTGCATTATGTTATTCTGTATGCCTAATTTAACTTTCACAATAACCACAATTCGAAACTTTTCTAAGCTTGAAGTGTTTGCAATGTTCTGTACCTTGAATTTCTTGTTTCTGTCAGACTCTGACAGTCAGGCTTCTGGAGTATCGCAAAGTAGATCTAACAATGTGGAAATTACGTGCGATGATGATGATGATGATGAAGAAGAAGAAGAAGAAGAAGAAGCTGAGGAAGAAGAAGAGGAAGAGGAAGAGGAAGATGAATATGGGTCACTTCATATGGTAGCAAACCTCTATAAGCTTCTTGTCTCGGTCACAAATATCTCTGATAGTTTCAAAATATAGCAATTTTATCGCCACATTTTGATAAAACGACCCGAGAATTTAAAAATATAGTGATATTTTCATTTACCATGATAATATTGTGATAATATCATTATATTTTTTATGATATTTTTCATTTTATATTTTTTCCTAGTTTATATATTTTTAAATTATTTTATTTTTATCATTTTTCCCGATATAAACCTGAAAAAAATAAGAAAAATTTAATGTATCCAGAGATTTTCCCTTGCCGAGAAATTCCCGAGAATGATATTTGTGACTTAGGTTTCAGTTTTGGCTTCTCATTTATTTTTCATGCTGATTCAAAATTCATACTGTGTGCTTTTGCTTGTAGGCTGATGGAGATGACAGTTTCTCTCTACAAGCAAGTTCCTGTATCCTTGAAACATATTATATCTGAGTTTTTTATTTTATAATTTTGATTATCTTGATTGCTTAATCATTTTTATCAAGTTTCATGATTTTATTTTGGAAATTCAAGTGTTCAAATGTCATTTTGTTACAGGGCGTAGCTGACTGTAGTGACACTTGGCCTCATTCTGTGATGAAAATCCACAAAAGAAATGGGTTTACTAGTGCAGTTTAATGAAACAGGACAAATAGATATAATAATCATCTACAGAATATAACCAAATTTACATCAACAATAAAAGTGGCTGCAAGTTTTTGATATTAGTTTAGACTATATTCTTTCAATTGAGAATACTTGGAATAATAATAAACTATAGTTGCTCTCAGAAATGGGGTTATCTAATCAATGCAGGTTCTTTTCTGAATTTCATTTTGGCTCATGAATACATTGAATGCTTCATATAGAATGGAGTTTCCGATATTTGAACAGATCCCCTTGGAGAAAACTTCACCAAGAACTACTTGAAGGAGATTTTTGGCAGTCTTCCGTTCACTGAAGAGGGTGGTAATGAGGGCGGCAGTGATGGTAAGCTCCAAAATATTGACATGAGCGATGGAGAATATGAGATATATGGGCAAGATAGTGGTGACAACTACTTTGATGGCGATGATGATGATGAAGATGATGATTCTGCCCTTTAAAAGCATGCTGGTAACATCTCATTTTGCTGTTGAAGCAATTTATAGATGGAATTGGGGTCCATGAAGAATTGCACCCAATTCAATTTTTTTTTATAAAAATTGACACGAGGGGTATTTTGGTAATTTAGTCAATTGACCATAGTCAAATTGGTTTACATGGGAATTTACATACCTTTGGCATTTTTTTTCCTGAGGCTCAATTGGGTACACCTGGTGGTAGAGAATCTTCAATAGGAATTTTATTTAAGTTTTCTTTGCTTTTAGTGTTAGCTAAAGTTTCTAATTTAGAAACTAAAGTCTTTTAGTAAGCTTTGGAGTCTTTTAAGTTATTTTCTTATTTTCAATCAATGTGTTTTAGAAAGGTTTAAATTGTCTTTTGTTTATATTTAATATAGATTAGATGGGATATTTTCTTTATTTAATTAGGAGAGACTACTTTAGAAAGTGTAGAGTTAAAAAGCATTTAGAGAAGAGTCGTTCCAATTTTCACAGGGTTTAATTTCTTGTATATTGTAATGCCCAAGGGCTGCAATTTCACATGGATGACTGAATTAAAAAATAAAGCTCATTGCATTTGCGTGGATGTGACTTTCATTGCTCTTAGACAAGTGTGATATTCATGATCTAATCATTAGTGTGATGTCTTTGGTTAGTTAGTGGTGTATTTTCTTTGCAATCATTATTTAGTCTGCTTCCAAGTATATAATCTTTCCTACTCTTCAATCATTTTTTCCCCTTTTTTTTTTTTTGTAATTTCTATACTGTGATCACATGGATTATTGATTTAATTAATGTGAACGGCTTCGTTTGTTTGATTCTTGCTTTTGATCTAAGGGTTGGATTTGCACAAAACTTTTAGGGCCCGTTTGGATACCCCTTGGATTTGGATTTGGAGGTGAATTTGGATTTTTAAATCCAAATTCGGCGTTTGGCAAGCCTTTATGACATCTGGATTTGGATTTGAGTGAAATTCACAAGATTTACAAATTCCTCATGTTAGTATAATGTTTTGGATTTATAAATCCTTTCTACGAGAGGTTATTTATAAATCTAAATGTGACCTGTAAGAGGTTAAAATGACCAAAATATACTAAAGAAGTGTTAAATGACTAAAGTACCCACATGACATTTAAAATTCATCAAAATACGTCGTATTAAGTAAAATAACTAGAAAACCCCCGGTCAGGCAAAATGACTGAAATACCCCAAAATGAAAAAATACCCCGAAGTCGTGCAAAATGACTAAAATACCCTTATGACATAAAAATGATCAAAATAACCTCATATAGAGTAAATTGACTAGAATACTCCAAGATTATGGAAAATGACTAAAATACTCTTATATCAAGTAAAAATGATCCATGGTTGATAAAAAATGACTAAAATGACTAAAGATACTCTCATGAGATAAAAATAATAAAAATATGTCATATTAGGTAAAATGACTATAATGCTTCCGGGTCAGGCAAGGTGACTGAAATACCCATATACCAGGTAAAAATGAAAAAATACTCCAGAGTCGTGTAAAAATGACTAAAATATCCTCATGACATAAAACTGATCAAAATAACCTCATATAGGGTAAAATGACTAGAATACGCCAAGATCATGGAAAATTGTTGAAATACCCCTATATCAAGTAAAAATGACCCATGGCTCATGAAAAATGACTAAAATGACTAAAAATACCCTCATGAGATAAAAATGATAAAAATATGCCATATTAGGTAAAATGACTAGAATACCCTCGAGTCATGCAAAATGATCGAAATATACCTATGCCGGGTGAAAATGAGCAAATACCCCGAGTCATGAAAAATCACTAAAACACCCTTATGACATAAAAAATGATCAAAACAGCCACATATGTGGTAAAATGACTAGAATACCCCTGGATCATGGAAAATGGCTGAAATGCCCCTATATCAAGTATTTTAGGGCTTTTTGGTTTTGTTAGATTTCAAATTCAAATCCAAAGAGCATCCAAACAAAAAAAAGATTAATTTAGATTTGAAATCCAAATCTATACGTGGTCATCCAAACGGCATTATTTATAAATTTGTGAATTTTAAAATTCTGAATTTTGAATCCATGGATTTTGGAAATCAAAATTCACCTCCAAATCCAAATCCAAGGGGTATCCAAACGGGCCCTTAGGGCCCATTTGGATACCTCATATTTTGTATTTGGATTTGGAATTGAGTTTTGAATACAAAATGAATAGATCTGCCAAATCATGTTGAGGGAGAGCGAGAGAGGGAAGGGGGTACTTCCTACTGGAGGGGAGAGGTTGAGGAGTAAAGAGGGTGAAGGAAATTGCCAGATTTGTGGATTTCCAATTACTTATTTCCACAGGGAAATCTGATTTTTTTCACTGTCAGTCGCTGATTTTGAAATCCAAGAATTTAATCCGGATCCAAATCACAATGCAAAATGGGCTGCAAATGTAAGAAATCCTAATCAAAATCTTCTAGGCTTCCAAACGGGGTCGTATAATTTTCTTTAATCTATATTTGACCAAACATAATCAAATTTTACCCTAATCTATCCATTGGATTTTGATCTATGGTCGAGTCCAAATATGAAAATTAGAAATTTTGCAGATTTATAAAAACTATCCAAATTTGAGCACGTATTCTAGTCAATCTTGTTTTTTATATTGTCATTTTTCAAGTGATTTACTATGTACCCCTAAAATTTTGAAGCGTTCCTCCGATGATATTTACCTTTGTCGATCCTTTTTGTCAATTTTGAAAAGGGAGAAGATATTTTCACCCACCCTGATTTGAAAAGGGCGATGATATTTTGTCAATTTGACGTGAAAAGTGGGCAACTTTATGTCAAATCACATTATAAGAGGGTGTGCATGTACTGCAGGGGGTGAAAATATCATCACCCTTTTGAAAATTCAAGTTATTCTTTACCATCAATCTCAAGATTGGATTTCATTAACCCGGAAGGGTGTGGCTCTCTGGGGAAATAGTCCTACCCCCGCAGGGCGTGGGGACACCTTTCGTTACCAAAAAAAAAATAAAAAAAATAAAAAAATAAAAAAAATAAAAAATAGATTGGATTTCATCTAGTTAAATACTAGAGTCCAGTACCCAACCCTTCCAACCCCCGTAGCATTCCCTTTTCTAGTAATATCTTGCATCAGGAACTCTGTCTCCCCCTTTTCAAAAAAAGGAACTCTGTCTCCCTTCGGTAGAATGCCAAAATACATTATTATATCTTGCATAGGAAACATATGCCTCATATCTATAGGAAGCATATGCAATACACTAACTTGGGCATCTTGCAATGCAATACACAATGTACACATTACAATTTAGTACTCAACATTAGTATCAGTTAGTAGACCATAACTTGAACGATATTGGTGTACATACTGTTATCAGCATTGGGAGGATTGGAACCTTATTATTTTGTTTACTCCAGTTTGATTTATTAATTACTCTTAAATACCCTTAGGGCCCATTTGGATACCTCCCATTTTGTATTTGGATTTGGAATTGAGTTTTGAATACAAATTGAATAGATCCGGCAGCTCATGTAGAGGAAAACAGAGAGGGAAGGGGGTACTTATTAGTGGAGGGGAGCGGTTGAGGAGCAAAGAGGGTGAAGGAAACTCCCAGATCTGTGGATTTCTAATTTCTTATTTCCACAGCGAACTTAGAAATCTGATTTTTTTCACTGTCAGCTGTTGAATTAGAAATTCAAGAATTTGATCCGATCCAAATGACAATGCAAAAAGCATGGTTTTAAATTTCGACCGAAATCCGAATTTTCTGAGGAGACAGACACCGAAATCGATGAAAACCGAAACGGTCATTTATTTCGACCCAAATTTCGTAATTTCGGTCGAAATTTCGGTTTTTCCGAAATTTGACCCAATTTTTTTTTAATATTAATTTAATATTTCACCAAAATTTAATATTGAATAAAATAATAGTTTCTGGTTTTGTACCAGATTTCAACCGAAATTTTGAAATTTCAAGCTCCGAAACCGAAATTTTAAACCTGGGCAAAAAGGGCTGCAAATGTGAGAAATCCAAATCAAAATCTTCTTACCATCCAAAGGGGCCCTTAAATTTTCAATGTTAGAATTGTCAAGAATAGCAAAAGGAATGGCTCTTCCCATGCATGCATGCAGGGGCGGAGCCAGGAATTTACAGTTGGGGGGGCCGGATTAATTTACACTTGTCTTCATTGGTCATTGGGGGGCCATGGCCACTAAACTAGCTTGGCATGCATGCATAGTCATGCACCATATAAAAGAATTTAGCAAGTCATGGGGGGCCATGGCCCCCCTCAAGCTCTATGTGCCTCCGCCCCTGCATGCATGGAAAAAAGGATGCAACTTAGTGGTTTAGGCAGATGGTGGTATTCTGCAAGTCGGTGAGACACCAGTATATGTTCTGAATAGAGAGAAATTAAAAAAAAGATATTTTATGTAGAAAGCCATTAGAAAAAAAATAGAAATTAGTAGTCTCGTTGTATTTTTGGGCTGTACTACAATTGATGGGTTTTGGTCTTTTTAGAGGCATATTGATACATTTTTCATGTAGAACTTATCACTTGAGGACGATGTGTACATGACGAGGTGCACCAACCAAGCTCCAGCGCGCATGTGAACAGTGTGACCTGTCCTATGGCTCATCAATCGAAAAAGACATATTTCAAAATAAATATCCTGAGTAGTGGAATTATTATAAACTCCTCTCCACTCTTCTTTTTGATGTGTGACCTAATGATGTCACCACTACGGTATTTTGATGATTGCACTCCTCACTTTATTAAAAAGTCCGGTATGGCCCGCACCATAGGATGATCCGAACCATCCATATGATGAGCCACAGCCTAAATAGGTTGTTCCCTAAAAATCATTTTCATAGGTTGGTCCTAACCCTTCGATCTATAGAGGGTTAGATCAACCCTCTAATATTCAGTCCCTCTATAGATTGGAGGGTTAGGATCAACTTATGGAGATGATTTTTAGGGCACAACTTATTTAGGCTGTGGCCCATCTAATGGACTGTTTGGATCATCTTATGGTGCGGGCCATACCATACTTTTTAATAAAGCGAGGAGTGTGATCGTTAAAATACGGTACTGGTGATATGATTTTTTAATCTTCCCATAAGTTTTCTACAGTACTTTGAAAAAACAGACCCTTTGATTTTAAAAATTTCTATCAAAGACTCCACAGAAACCCTTCCCGATCATATACTTCCTTATTTTATGCCATTGCCTTCTCTGTTTTTCTTATTAATTGTAATTCCTCACATGATCTATTATTGAATAAATTATATACATAAATTTAGTTATAGCTAGATAATATCTTGTAGATGGAAGTTTCTCTATATACCGTATAAATGTTTCTTTATAGCTATTAAATAATTATGCATAATAAACAATAATAATGAAGGAATCTCCCGAAAAGTAGAGTAACTTAGCTATATAAAAAGAAAAGAAAAAAAATCCTAACTATCCTATGGTGTAAATTTAAAGACTTTTGGTTACAAAGACGTACAAATAAAGGAAATAAAGACAGGTGGGTGTAGACCCATACATGTCACTGGTGCATAGTAAACTCCATTGAATTGGTGGGCAAACACAAGTCTACCTCATCGCAACTGGACCCACCATAATTGTTTCCATCTTAAAACTTTAGTCATGAATTGAAAACACATGTTTTTGCATGAATCATGTTCCAAGTTTTCTTCCACCCAATCATTTGAGCCTTTTTAGCCTTGGGCTCCATATTTCAATACTATACTAGTTTTCAGGAAAATAAAAAGAAAAGCAAAATATTTCTGTAACATAGAGGGCATGTTTTTGCAACCATGAAATTTTATTGCATAGAATATTGGCTTACCAAGTGTTGAGAGAGAGAGAGAGAGAGAGAGAGAGTTAAGAGAAGATGCCAAGTGACTGGAAAATCAGGAAAACGAAAATTCCATTTTAAATATAGTTTTTCCTTTCCCTGTTTTTCAGCCCCTTCTCAACCTGTCCTCACTCATGCCGTCTTGATTCTTTCCCTCTCCCACCCTCCTTGGCCCTCTCCCACCACTTGATAAACAATTATTCCATGGAAGAAACTTTCATAGCTGAAAAACATGGCCATAGTGTTCTGTGAAATTAAATGTAAGCAAACAAACAACAGAACTTAAAATTCTGTGAAGACTTTTATGTCAACCAAGCAGTAGAAATTATTTTTATTGATTTTTAGAGGGTTTTCTGTAAGTGAAAAGGACATTTCAGTAAAATGAATTGCACCATAAAACGATGCATTAAAATGTGACCCATTTCAAAATTATGGCTAAGGCTTAGGGGGGAGTGTGTCATACTGTCATATGTATGTGTGAATGGCCACTGGCCACCAACTCCCAAATGATAGTCCTCTGACGCCGAAAACTCATTGAATGGATTAAAGGATGGCTGTAACTGCGCTCCATATCATGGCCTAGCTGTCTTCTCTTCAAGGCAACAAAACAAAAGCAAAAGTCATGGAACTGACAGTATCTAATTATGAAGAACAACCTGCCCCACAAATGACCAAAATAAACCCCGCCCAACCTTCTCATAACCCTGGTTTCAAATTTCAGCTCTGTTTGGTTAGATGAGATTTTAGTGGAAGTAGTAGTCAACAAGGAGGTGACAAGGGTGGGATATGTGTAGACTTGTCTAGAGAAGATTAGAGGGAATTTTGGTAGAGTGTTTGGTTAGATGTCAAAGCATGTGGGAGAATGGAGGGGTGTCATTAACAAAATAAATAGTAGAAGAGAGAGAAAGAGAGAAAAAAGTAATGATTACACATGGCATTAAAATATACCAAAAACAAGGTTTGGCATTGGAAAAGTAGGGGAGGGGACAATCCCACCACATAGGCGCCACCTAAGCAAAAAGCTAATAATGGTGTCTCTTCCATGTCTAGTAGTCCAATGGGATTTGAGCTAAAAAATGACAACCAAACAACATTTGGTATTTCATTTCCCTGGAAAATGCTCAGCCGTTTTCCCTACTTTTTGCAATCAAACCGAAATTCCAGGAAAATATTAAATAATTAACAAAACTGAGATTTTTGGGTTGAAATTCCTTAAATTTCAGACGAACTTTCGGGTCCTGAAATTTCAATCGAAATATTGTAATGTTTCGTGTATTATGGATTTCGGTTTTGGTCGAAATTTAAAGCCATGCTCATAACTCACATTCCCATGGGCATTATAGGCAATTGGGTCACTTTTTTTCCAAAAAACTAGAGATATATCATCAACATAAACTTTAAACTTAATGATGTTCCCATCTCCACAACCTTAATTATTACATTACATACACCTGACCCACCTCTCCATCACTAATTATTCACATAACCTAAGTAGAAAGATATTGAATATCTCAGATCAGATTCCGGCCAAACATTCCCGTGGCGGGACCGGGTACCGTGATTTGTCCTTGCAATAGTCATAAATCATGTGGTTTAATCGGACCCATCGGTACTTTCGAGCTTGAATTGGGTCGAGCTGTTGGTACGAGGGGGCTTCCCACCAGTTATTGGTCTTAGTGGTGCACCCAGCTGGACCAGGAACGGTGCAACCTTCGATGTCGAAGTCCCTGTAGTAAGCATAGAAGGGTGCCTTGGTCCAGTCTATCTTCTCCAAGCCTCCACGTGTAGCCCAATTGTCGGCTTCCCAGAGGGTTGAGAAGACACCCATAGGCTGAGAGTTTGGATATGGTACACCCTTTGCCTCATTGTTCTTGTACACCCTTATCGGAATGTCATCAATGGAAAACCTACAAATTTTACATTCCTTGTTAGAATTTTAAAACAAAAGGATAAGTTTTGTTAGGTACCTAACCAATACGCCAAAAGCTCCAAAAGCTGAAGGTATGCTCTTTATACTTGTCCCATATCAAGCCGGGTCCCACCTAGTCCCGTACCTAAGTAGGCCCCTACTGAGGACCAAACAAGTTTGTTGTCCAGCTTTTAGTAGATTGAAATTGTGTTACTAATTCTATTATGTCCTTTATGTATTGAGTAATTTTTAACGTTAGCAATGTCTTTAGAGGCCCCCGTATTAGTAATGATGGTGTTTGTAGAAAGGTTGATATTTACACTCCGTTTGTTTTGGCATCTACACCCCTTCTTTCTCTTTATGTAGGTGTGATAATGGTGTTTCTCTCTTTATGAATTAAGAAAGAGAAAAAAGAAAATAAAAAACTTACTTTGAAAGAGAGATACAACAAAGAAAGGGGTAGAGAATACCAACAATAGGGGGTGTGAGTATCACCTCCCTACTGTAAATTGTATTAGGATTTATCATTAATTATCAATATAGTTATCAAATTTTCTAATTTGATTTCACTGTTCTTCAGAATAATATTTTTTAGAAACAAATGAGACAGAAATGAAAACCTTGATTGGTTTTCTCCAAGTTTTGCCAATTTTTTAAAAATTCTATAAAAAATAGTAATAAAAAAGTATAAGATATGACCCATTAAACATTTACTTTTAAGTCTAAAGTTCATGGCTCAGTTATCATCTTTCTTTCTTTCTTTTTTCCATGACCTTTTGTTGACAAATGTTCGATGTTTAGAACCTAGAAACAGAATTTGACTACATGGAAAGCCTCCTCCAAAAGCACCTAGTAATGATACCCTTTTTTTCAACTGTTATTCGCACTCATAACAGTTTGAGACGGTGCAATCTAATTTCTACTGCACCCCCTTTGCTCTTCTTCATTGCCTCCAACCTCCCTTTTGTCTATAGACATTAAAGACCCTTCTCTTTATCTTCCACCACCTTTACCATCTACCTCAGAAAGGAAAGTTCAAATTGGACCATGAAGAAATTAAGGAGCTATAGACCTTAGACTTCCATGTATTTAAAACTAGCATGCGATCTAACCTATGCTTGTTGTAGGATCTTTTCTGTCCCTATTGGAACGCAACTCATACCCATTGTGTTTCCAATCATGCAATCCATCAACTACCCATTATTGCTAATTTAATGTATTTACCTTTTGTTTATCTAATTTATTGAAAAGTGTTATAGGGGTACCTTTTTTTCTTTTTTTGTTGTAGAGTATTGTTTGTTTCTATTTTATTAATCCCCTGTGAGCGAATCTGTCCTTGTGCAATTTTTTTTCAGGACTCTAATACTATTGAGATCATAAATGTAAAAATTTCGTCCCATTTTGTTTCTAATTTCTTCTTTATTTGGACTGGATCTGCTTATTGTTGGGCTTATGCAAACATATTTAGGAATACTTACACAATGTGGTGGCGATTCCACAAGATTGAATAGGTGTGAAATTCAGTAGCAGGGTCGAACCAAAGGTTCACCCTCTGCTCTCTGTCTCCCTTCCCATGTGCAAAGATGTTTGTTTGCACTGTGTATGGCTGCCCTGACCTGTTTCCTAAAAACTCAAAGTCTAATTCATCTCGAATCAAGTTCGTATCCGAATTCATCTGCAAGAATTACAAAAACCCACATAATTTCTTTAGCTAGACAATTAAAATAATCAATATTTAACGACAAAGTCTGAGTACAAACATTGGTTTTCGATATTCATGTAGAAATATATCTTATTTGTAAGTATAAATGTATCTTCAAATATTTTTGTGATGATCAGAACTTCATTAATAAGAAAATTAAAATGACCCATATGAAGGAAAGAGCACTAAAAGTAGAGGGTCATACATAAAAGGCAGTCACTGTGCCTGCAGAGTCTCCTGGAATGAGCTTGATTTTCATGCTAACCCGGCCATACATGTATTTCATCTTAGAAGCAAAACCACAACCTTGTATAAAAAACCACATATACAAAGATCAGAACCCAAAAAAAAAGAAGTCGTCCTAGATAAAAACAAAGAGAAGAAAAATCCAAGAAGCGGATTAATGTAAGAATGTTGGCTACCAGATGATTGATCAAGCAACAATTGAATTGCAGTCCCACTCTCCATCTGCTTGATGTGGGTTTCCGACCATGTTATATGGAAATCATCGTAAAAAGTGGCGGGTTTTGCCATAGAAGTATAGAAGAATATGAGCTGAAGAGCAAGAGAAACACAAAAAAGAAAATAGGTGATTCTTGCCATTTTCAGTTTGGGACTAGGAATATGTTCTCTGTATGAGATGGGCTTCTACACATGTAGCTTTACTTATATACACTAAAAATTTGAAAATGTGGGTCAGATTCCAGTGAAAAAGGACACGGACCTCCAGCTCACTGCAAGCTTGAATGGGGCCCACCAATCTTTCTTTTTTCTACTGGCTGTAGTTTAATACTTTAATCACGGTGCTCTTTCTCCGTTACGTTTTTTGAAGTGGAATGCGTGTGCTTGACACGTGGACGGTTACGATTGTCTGATCCCAGCAAACAGGAAATCCCAATTGTTTGCATACAAATGTGGGGGGGATAAGATGATACGGAAGAGATTGTCCAATGTGAGGGTGCCACGTGTCGTCGGTCGTTTTAATTCTCGTGAGTGAACATTACCTGGATGCGCGGGTGAGAAATAATAAGGCCACGTGTTTGCTGTAGATGTGATTGGAGAGGGTGCCAATTCTTATCCGATTAAGGATGCTAGTGTTAGTCGCGACTTTGAGATACGCACGGATTACTAGAGGCTGGGGTGATCTCAGATTAGTTTTGAGGTGGGTCCCATGGACAGTGCAAATAAAAGGACTCACACGCGAGTTATGGTAGCATTCTTAGAGACGAGATTAGGACGCCTCAGTATCTTAAAAGAGGGCAGTGTGTCGCGCAAGTGGCTCCGAAGTGTACCAAATACCTGGAGTAAAGTCCCCACGGACCACACGCTGCCCTTTATTTCAAAGTTCTCCTAAAATATGTGGCTCTTAAATAAATGAATAGAAAAGAAGAAAAAGGGATTTGTATAGATTAATTAAGAAACAGAATTCTGTTTATCCGATGAAAATGTTAGAATTACTCGCATATGGAACATTCCTCTTTTCCATAATTCAGCATCTCCACAGACTTGCTCCTGGATCCCCCCTTCTTCTCTGTTCAGCAAGCTAAACACAGATGCATCTTTAACTGGTGACGAAGGAGGAATTGGGGGCATCTTCAGGAACGACCTGGGCCTGTCTTCTGCTATGTTCTCACTGAATTGTACTCCAGCTCCCATTCATCTTCTCGAGATTGATGCTTTAATCAACGGCATTCTCCTTGCTGAATCTATGAACATAAAAAATATTTAGATAGAATCAGATTCCTTGACAGCTGTCAAAGTGGTCCAAAACTCCTCTCCATGTCCTTGGAAGAAAATGCATGATCTTGAACATCTTGCGGAGCGCCTTTCTGGTTTTGACAACTGGTCTATTACTCATATTTGGCGAGAAGGAAACAGGGCTGCTGATTTCTTATCTAAGATCTCTTGCCCTTGTAAGGGTCTTCCAATTCCCCCTTCTGTTATTCCTCATGAATTGAATGTAATCCTTCTGGAAGACTCCTCTGGAGCCGTTTATAACCGTATGTAATCATTTTTCTTTTGAATAAATTCTGGTGGGGGTCCGCCTAACCCCAAATTACCAATCAAAAAAAAAAATTAAGAAACCCTCCAACGATAAAAGGGTTTTAGGATCTAGGGGTCAGTTGAAAATCAATTTATTTCTATTATGGAGAGGTAATTGAGGTAATATTGATTAACTCTGTTTAGTCTGATTTAGGAGAACAATTAGTGTGAATCCTTATAATCTAATATGCTCACAAACTTTTGAAAAGAATACTGGACGGATTTACAGCAAACCCATATGTACTTGAGTTGTTCACTATGGTAGCTAAAGACTGAGGGAAATACTATTTAGTAATGTCAATAGATGAAAGTAAAAGATCATGTGATGTCTATAGATCTAAAAGAGGAAGACAAACAATACCCGTGGTAACCATAGACCTATGCAAAAGATCAAGATTGCCGCTGATTATCATCAACAGGGCATTTGCTACTTGCTTAGTAAGACAAGCCCGTTGAGCGGCATAAGGCTAATCACATTGGGCCGATACATTGCTTTGACTTTTCATGAGACACTGACAAATGTAGGCTTATTGAGATGATATAAGAAGTCTGATATTGAGTAGACAACCTAAATAAATATTCTCTTAAACGAAGGTATTCGTGCTTGGATGGCGCAAATAAATGATATTTATCGTATCTGGTATAATTAGGTGACGGTACACTTAGTTTGAGATTGTTTTAACCTCTCTAAAATTATACAACAATGTGTATATCATATGACATGTATCGGTGACCATTGCCTATAGGTACAAAATTAGTCTATATTCCTGTTCCCGTGCAATTAGTTGGTTTTGCAAGGGAGCTAACCATCCAATAGGACAAAATTTTATCTTAATTTGAGGTGGGGCTAATCACGATAAGATAACCATCAATTACTACTTTTACTATCATTCAAATTCTTGGCACTTTCGAATTATCGACCGACATCAATTGTTAATAACTGTTTGCACTATTACTCTTAGCGGTATTTAGTCTTTTTGTCATTCTGGCTATGGTATGTATCTTATCATATAAAGATGATGGATTTGTAACCGTTCTTTATTGGCTAGGGCTAGAGGCGGCACATCTCGAGTGAGATCAGCCGATTAATCAATTGTCGAATCCATTTCTTTCCCTGCTCGCAATCTCTCCCATCCACCTTGGATGTGCGCATTAGAGACTGAGAAGGAAAAGGAAAGCATAGGTATTGTTATAGGAGTGAATAGAAGGATGTTCTCTGGAGCGAGCGAACGGTATAGTATTGTCGAAAACTTCCGGTTGTCCCTTCATGTAAGAGAATCGATGGTAAGTGGGAATTAGGAAAGTCATGCTTTTCTCATATGCTCTCAAGATCGGTACCAATTCAACGGTCGCAGAGAGGCTTGCTTGCCATACTAATAGGGGCCTTATTAATAGAAGGGAGCAGGAAAGAGTGAAGAAAGACCGGTAGCAGAATAAAGGTAGAGTGCTATTCAAAATTCTTATTAGTGGTGGCCCTTAGTATAGTATGTTGCCCGACTTTGCTTTAGTAATCGATATTCCTTTTACTGTCCGTTTAGTGCCTTATTAATAGAGAAGGGGAGCTGAAGGGATAGCGTGATTAATGGTTCCGAACAAGACGGAAGAGCTCCTCCAAATCCGGTGTGGAGAGTGCCCCCCAAATAATTTTGAAGTGGCACGATTCAAACAATTCGAACCAGGCAACCTAGAAATAGGAGATTTGGCATCCCCATTTGCAAAACAACATTTGAATCTCCCAAAACTTCATGTCTCGTAATACCTTCTACGGTTAATATTATTTTCCCTGTTCTACTCTTGTGTGCTCCTGATTACCTTAAATACAATGATATTTCACTTGAGGCATACTGACTTGGAGTTAACATTGGGACGTTGCACAAGTGCCTTATAGATGTGAGGCTATTCCCTACAATAAAATAGCGATCATTGAGAAAGATTTTTTCTTTTTTTTTCACTCTTCATAGAGCTTGATGTCTGTGTTAAGAAGACTTACCCTTTACTTCTTGCCATTTGCAAAAGCTAGAGTAGTCAAAATTCCCCCGATGCTAAAATGAAATCAGTAGCAGTCAATCTTAGGCATCTTGGTTTTAACTGCTTCCAAGGAAATTTTAGAGCTACAAGTAACTTCAGGAAGATAATCTGGTCTGAAGAGATAAATCAGCTTGTAGTTTCTCCCCTTATATATTTCAATAGGTTGATGTAGCTTTTGTTAATTCCCAACTAACATTTTTATATTACATTGCAGTCTTTGATATCTCCACCATGGGCGTTACCATATGTTACTTTTTCACCACTTGAGGATAGGGCTAAAATAGAAGGTGTTTCGGAAGGACCAGACCATACAAAACTTGACCCAATGAATAAATGGGCCGATCGGACTCAGCCATTGAGTGCAAATGGGCCAAGTGAACTTTGGTGAGAAGAATAATTGGAGAATAGCCAGCCTTGACCAGTCTCTGCGAAAATTCCAGGCATGACTCCCAACAACACGAATCATCATTGAACCCTACTTGACGGGCTCGCATGCAGGACCCCCAAACTTAAAAAGGATCTGGGCTTCGGCCTGGGCCTGGGCCTGTCATGACTAATTTAAAAGCCTAACGGAGGAAGTAGAAGAGGAAGGCTACTCTCCAACAATTCCTACCACATACTTTTCTTAGTATACGGAGTTGGTTGAAAGTGCCCGAAAAAAAAAGCCCGAAAAGATTAGAATTGTAATATTCCATTTCTTGAAAGCCAGTAGATACTAGACCCCGTTGAAACAATCGTTACTAAAGTGTTTATAAGTAGTGATTTCATATCTAGAGGCCTAATCGAGCAACTAAACTTAGGGTATAACCAGCCACTTCGTGCGGGCTGTGTGGAAAAAGAATGGATCTGCAAGATCCCAAATGGATTGGCTTATTCGAAAAAACCCTTGTCCTTTGCAAGATCTATCTCATGCCTCGCAAGAACTCCGAACCATTCTCTTGAAGCTCATCCTCTTTATGATAAATGATCCGCTTACCACAAAATGACCTACTACTCTATAGGGTTTAAGCATTTTCCTCAAATGGATAGTGTGTTGAGCCTTGAGAGGTCAAGATTTCAATCCCAACCTAATAAAAAAATCATACCCGTTGATATATATAAAATGCCTCAGTAATTGAATGTATGGGTTATCCATGTTTAACTTCGAGTTGAGGGATGAGTCTTGTAAGATGATTTCAGTTCTAGGTACAAAATTCAAAAAAAAATTACTGCTGATTTGAATCGTTAAACGATTTACAAATTATTTTTTAATTTGTGAAGTATAGTGATTCTGGGACAAGACAGTAGACAATGTTTCATATGATTTGTAGACACGGCGTGGGAGACACAAGCCTGGACAGATCGGAGGGTTTGGATCATAGGAGATGATCTGCAGTACACACCATATTTACGTGGTGCCCTAATAAATGAACACTAAAAATAGCCTTTCCACACATTAGAATGGCAAAACTACCCCTCCCATGGCATGTGGGGATTTGTCCCGTTCCAGTTCCACTGTTGTTCCACTCTCGATCTGGTAGCTGCACTCATCTTAATTCGGTATGTCAAGTATCGAATAAGGAATTCGTATCCGCACCACCTTCTCCTCTTTTCATTTTTACAATTTAATATTTATCTGTTGAAGGTTATTACAAAGTAAAATGAGGAGTGCCAATATCAAAAAAATTAAGTGCTGATATCATTTCCTATCAAAATTTCCTTATGTTTTGCTATTTTTCAACTTAAATATATTTTTTAATCTCCACTAAACAAAGAAAAAGAAAATGTGAATTCTAAGCACCAAAATATTTTAACTGCACTTCCCATATACACAAGGAAAAGTTTTAGTATACTTTATACATGAGCAACAAACCACAGCAAATTAACAAGGCTACCAACATTTTTTGCTTGTAAATACTATTAACAGCCATCACTTTTCATTAGAAAATCTCCAAAACACTTTCGAATTCCAAAATAAGGGGTTGTTCTATCATCTAATAACCCAATCCTAAGAAGAAAGGGAGCACTCAGGGGGGAATCCCTGGGGAAAGCGTTTGGCGTCCCGGCAGTAGTCGTAGATCATGTAATTCTTCTTGACCCAAGCGAGTTTCTGGGCCCCATTGGAGTCTAGACCCTGGTCCCACCAACTCCCCTTTGTGGGAGAGCATGAAGATTTCCCTGCAGACCACACGCAGGCATCGGCGTTGAAACCCCGGTAGGAGGCGACGAAGGGGGCTTGGGTCCAATCGGTTTTGACGAGGCCACCCCGTGTGGCCCAGTCGTCTGCGTTCCAGAGGCTCGAGTAGAGGCGCATGGGCTGGTTCTTAGGATATGGTATCCCGGACCCTTCCCGGTTCATGAAGGCCCTGATGGGCGTTCCGTCTACGTAAAAGCTGAAGGCCGAAAAAATAAAATGAAGCAAACAAGCATTATTATCGTTGAAGCATAAATAATTAAATAATACCAACTCTAGCTAACAACTTAAGCTTCTTCTAAAGTAATTGGTTGTTTCAAGTGGTATCAGAGATGATAGGTCTTGAGCTTGAACTTATAAACCCAACAATAGCTTGATATTAAAAATCAAAGTGCGTGGCCAATCGAAAAGAAGGGGCCACAGGGGAGATAAGGGTTGTTGTCTTGTTGAAGTATAAATGATTAAGTAATACAACTCTAAAAGCTTAAGCTTTCGGAGTAATTGGTTATTTCACAATTTGTTAAGGACTCAATCGCTTTGTTAATTTTTTGAGACAAGGGCCATAAAAATAAGATTATAAAATGTTGTTTTCAGCTATTAATTGACAACTTTTGACTAGGCACCCACGCATGAGTGACTGAAATGCCCTTCCTTTGTCTTTAAAATGACTGAAGTACTCAATACAGTTGGCGCCACGTATTAACATTGACACGTCTCTCTTGACGTGGACGGCAATTGTCAACTACTCTACAATGTCTAAATAAGTAGTAACATCATGAGAATCTTTCTACTCGTGTAGTGATGGTGACACAGCCCCTAGCTCCTTAGGAGGGTGACAATCATTTTGTAAATTCAGGGGTAGAATGGACTTTTTCTCCTTTAATTTATCCATATACTTTGCAAAGCCCGTCATTAAGTAACTTAAATGGGTGGCTTTTTGGCCTAAACAGACTTGGGTTGTTGGGGGCCATCTTGTCAAAGCTTATTCGTAGAAACCCGGGCTTTGGGTTCCGGATTCAGGGATTCCGGCCATAGCCCGGCCCGATACAGCTTATAGACCTTTTACCCATTTACTACCAAGGGCATTTTGGGTCAACTATCAGCGTCGTTTCGGTCAATTGGGGCTTTTCCAAATTAATCTCTCAAACTCTCTCTGAAACCAAAAGAAAGAAATTTAAGAAGAATCTTATACTTAACAGTATCTGACGCGGATTCCAGAGAATGGAGTAAGTGTGAAAGGCGTTCCTAGGATCAAACCAAAGATAAAACTGCTGCTCCCTGTTACCTTTACCCTGAGTATACAAGTTGGTGTGAAGGATATAAGGCTCTCCACTAACATTCCCCAGAAATTCAAAATCTATCTCGTCATGGTACTGATCACCCCCTGAATGTAGCTGCTCAACCAACACCAACAGATTAGAAAAGTTTAAAACAAGGTCAGTCGTCCCATTATCAAATTAACATGGTATATATAAAGACGATATGATTTTTATATGATGAAAGGCCTTGTAGTTTTATATAAAAACTCGTATAAAGATGAGTTTTTATATGATGAAAGGCCTTACAGACATGGGTCGGATGGTTAGGATCAACCTATGGAAATGATTTTTGGGCACAGCCTATTTGTTTTTTTTTTTATGGGTAAGCTGGGTTTAGCAGGGACCCCTACTGATTTATTTGATAAAGAGAAAGATGGTACAATAAAAGCACAAAACCAACCCTAACTCAGACATGCGAGAGAGGGATAACCAAGGCTTAGCACATATGAGCTACAAACACTAAGCTTTAGAGATCAAAATGCTCAATTGTTGTGGCCCACCTGTTTAGATTGTGGAACATCTAATGGACAGTTTAGATCATCCTATGGTGTGGGCCGTACCGTTCTATTTTTGAAAAATAATGGACTACAAGGCCTTTCATCATATAAAAAGTCCCTATGACTACTTAAAGTTAGAGAGAAGCTGGTATTTTAGTTTTGCTCACATAGTAGGCAGTGACTGTTCCGGCAGAATTTCCAGGCACGACCTTGATCTGCATATCGATCTTGCCGAATAAATACATGTTGTTGGACTCAAACCCGGACCCGGAGGCCCTGTCGAGGGAGAGCTGGAGCAGCCCACCGGACATCTTAGCTCGGTCACCGCCCCAGGAGAGATTGATATCGGTCATGATATCGGCCGAAACTGTTACAATGGTCATGAGCAGGATGGAGACATGAAAGGAGAGACAGATGGGGAAGTAGGACATTTTGGTCATTTTGGAAGGAATTTAGAAGGGGGTGTTTGTTGTAAGTTGGGAGGTGGGGGTGGAGGGGATTTTATAGGAGGGAAGATGCGTAAGGGCGGCGCATATGGGAGTGTGGTGCAGCTGGCTTTGAATGGGTTGGTGGCGTTTTCAGGGGGTAAGGGGCCGTTTTGGAGGATAGAGCATAACTTGTACGATCCATTATGGGCTTTGACGGGTGTTATATACGATTTTGACGGTGCCCCATGGAGAACAGATGCCGTGGCTGATAAAAATCTCTCTCTCTCTCTCTCTCTCTCTCTCTCTCTCTCTCTCTCTCATCACGCTCTTTCCCTTTTTTCACCATGTTTTAATTTTGGTGGAAAACGAGTGTGTCATTTTGTTTCTTATGAATTTTTATCCGATACCACCAAAATCAGCCTTTTTTTGCTAGTAAAATTTGGGTAGGCAAGATGTTAAGGCTACTTTGTAAGCCCTTAATAACTGTATAATTTTAGTATTAATATTTCCTGCCCCGGTTGGTGACTACTTTGGAAGTCATTATCTGTGTAATTTGAAGATGGACAAATGATATTTCCTGCCAAGTATTTGTAGTCTTTTCTTGAAAATGGCACGTCTACCCATTTTTTTGTCTTTTCTAAGAAAATTACAGAAAAAATACAAAGTTTTGCTGAAATTATGAATCAAGGGCAGACTTTTGAAAATCATGAGAGGGGCTGTCAGGTGCGTTAGATATGTTTTAGGATAAGAATACCATTCTTGCTTTTCCCTCCACCTTTTAGGCACGGATCCAAAGCCATTTCACTTACCATTTTCACTTTTTTTCGTCTTCTTCCCTAGAGAAATTATATGGTGCCCAACCATGAAGTAGCGTCAAGGTGGTACTTCAAAAGTACCACCCTTGATATTTGATCCAACAGCAGCCTCTTAAAAAGTGTGCTGTTGTTAGATCAAATATCAAGGGTGGTAGCTTTTTGACGCTACTTGACGGTCTGACATCATATAAAAACTCTCTTCCCCAAGCCTTCCAAATGGTAAAACTCCATACCCATTGCCATTGCCATTAGGAAAAAAACTCAATTGGTTCTCTTTATTTTGCTTTGGATAATAAACCTAGGGAAATGTTATCAGCACTACTGTATTTTGACGAGGGCACTCCTCACTTTATTTAAAGTACAGCATGGCCCGCACCATAGGATGATCCAAACCGTCCATTAGATGGGCCACATCCTAAATAGGTTGTGCCCCAAAAATCATTTCCATAGGTTGATCCTAACCCTCCGATCTATTGAGGGTTAGGATCAACCCTTTAACATTCAGACCGGAGGGTTATGAGCCTATGGAAATAATTTTTAGGGCACAACCTATTTAGGCTGTGGCCGATCTAATGGACGGTTTTGATCATCCTATGGTGCGGGCCACCCCGTACTTTTAATAAAGTGAGGAGTGCCCTTATCAAAATACAGTAGTGCTGATAATATTTCCCTAAACCTATGCTCTGGTATGTCCATTGTCCTCCATTTTGCTTTGGATAATAATGGAACCACTCTTTCCATATTTGGCCGGTGGTGTACATCTGTTGGACACTGATAATATATTTCTGTGGTGGTGTCAGTATTTTAGACCATGGAACCACTATAATTCTTCTTTTGGAACCACAATTTTAATTTTGGCAGCACATTTTTAAATCTTAGAACCACTATCTTGGAAATAGAACCACTATTTTCATACGAAACTACTCTTTGGATATTAGAACCACTCTTTTCATACTGGAACCACTTCGTTCGGGAGTCCGAATGACCCATCGGACTTCCGATAGGAGTCCAATAGTTTGTGATGGAAGTGGTACCCAATCGGGAGTCCGACGGAAACAACCAGAAGTCCGAGTCGGACTCTCGATTGGTTACCACTTCCATCACAAACTACCAGACTCTTATCAGAAGTCTGAAGGGTCATTCAGACTCCCGAACGAAGTGGATCCAGTATGAAAAGAATGGTTCCAGCATGAAAATAGTGGTTCCATAATGAAAAGAGTGGTTTCAATATCAAAAGATTGGTTCCATTATAAAAAGAGTGGTTCTAATTAGGGTTGCAACTCAGGCCGGGCGGGTCAGGTCGGGTTGGGTTTTTTTTTTGGAAAACCCAGGATTCTTAAACCCGGCCCTACTCGAGGTAGTTTCTCAGGCCGGGCCGGGTTTTTTCGTATCATCGCCTTTTTTATGACGGCAGTTCACTTATGATGAGGAATACCATATGAAAATTTACTAATAATCACTTAAGTGACAATTTTCAGAGACCAAATCAGAAGATATGTCCCGAATCGGGTACCTCTGACATGCATTGCAAATACATTTAAACAGGGAGAAAGAAGAGCATTCAACTCACTTTGAGAAATATGAGAAAGATATAATAAGCTTCCAGTGTATAAATTTGGTACGCAAAACATGTTGGGAGATGCAAAATAAGACAAACAAAATGCAGTCTCCTGTCAGGGATAGGCATTGATAACACTGCTTCCAAAACTTCATTGACCATAGGAGTATATGAGGAGCAGCAGCCTATGTACTCGCAAATTACAATACAGAGAAAAATTATACAAAGGTTCTCTAGAATTGGGGTGGCACCTGTTGTGTAGCTCCACCTGTTGTGTAGCTCACCATTTCACGCCATTCCTATGCTCTTACTTGTTAAGATTGTTTAACCTGGATGGCTGGATGTAACCATGAGATCCTAAATCAAGAAAAGTATGTAAGCTTTGGAAGCACCAAAATGTGAAGCTGTCATCACCATAAATTATATATATCAGAAGAGTACTTCAAAGTTCAAAGAACACAAAAGAAAATGAATGCTCCATCTTTGTGGCATTTCATCTAACATAACCACAATTGCAACTATGACACATAATCACAACTAACAAAATAACAACTGCAACACACAATCACAACTAACAAAATCACAACTGCAACTATGATACATATAAGAGAGTTTGAAATGCAAAAAGAGTCATTCTACAAAAAGAGAGTCATTTAATCTTAGTCATCAAGCTCTGGAGCGGTGAACATATAACGGCGCCTAACACATCATTCAACTCTGCAACCAGAAAGAAAAGAGGATCACTCAACTATTTAGAAAAGTAAAAAAAATAATATGTGAGTGTTTATTTGAAACATGATTAAAAATTCGCAAATGAAATTTACCCCATCTCAAAATATGGTATAGATATGGCAAGATTGTTGCATGCTATGGAATTTGTAGAGGTTCGGCGAGGCCTTCAAAAAAGGAATCAAAATACATAAGAATTTTTCAAATATATTCATAATTATCAAAGCAAATGAGTTGTTAAAGTACCTGATTCAATGATTTCAATATCATTTTCATGTTGGTAGATTTCAACTTCTTCATTCGTATCCTCACATGTATCATCTCGTAGCCAATCTTGAGTGCAAACCAATGCTTGCACAATCCCAGGACTCAATAAACTTCGGTAATTATCAAGAACTCTACCTCCAGTGCTAAAAGCTGACTCTAAAGCAACCGTAGATACATGAATGACCAAGATATCACGAGATATATGAGAAAGTAGAGGATATTTTGAGCTATTAATTTTCCACCAACTCAAAATATCGAAGTCATCAGTGGGATGATTTTTTTCTTTCAAGTATTGTTCCAACTCCGACGACGACCCTACATTATTTTTTTGCTGCATTAATCTTGAAATTTTTTATTTTTTTTGCATATTAGAAATCCTTCTCTCACCACTACAAGTTCCACTATCCACTTCTGGCTCTTTCTCCATTGAGTGTACAACACGCTTTTGCCTTGCATTGTAAATGGATACATACTTATCATAAATTGCAAATGTCTCCCGCTTAATACATGAAACTTGTGCGTTAGCTTCATCCTTGGAAAAAATTTCATCATACATAAAGCTAAGATATTCAATCTTATACTTGGGATCCAAAACCACTGCAATAGCAAACATTGCATTGCATTCCTTCCAATACTTATCAAACTTAATTTGCATCTTCTTAGCCATTAAATTAATAGATACATCATCATGATTTGCCATATCACGCAAGCGTACTTGAATTTCAAAATTTTCATAAAAATAAAGATTGGAAGTGGTATATTTATGGCCAGAGAAAAGTTTTGTTGCATCAAAAAAAACTTTCAGAAAAGTGCAAATAACTTTAGCCTTCTTCCAATCATCGATAGTAGGAGCTTCTCTCGCAAAGTTGGAATCTCGTGCCTTTAAGCGGGTGAAGGCACTCTCAAATTGTACGGCGGACTCTAACATAAGAAATGTGGAGTTCCACCTCGTACACACATCTATGCATAAGCCTTTCTTGTTAGAAATTCCTTCTTTCAAAACACGCTCTTCAAACTGTTGCTTTCTAGCTTGTGAACCTCTAACATACTTGACACTACCTCGAATGACAATGACCGATTCTTTTATCTCATGTAACCCATCTTGTACTATGGGATTGATCACATCTGCTGCACAATGCATATGGAAAAATCGATCTCCTTATAGTAACATTCTTTTTCTAGAAAAGGATTGGAGCAAGTGTTCTCACAAGTACATTATTACTCGAAGCATTATCCAATGTAATTGTAGTTAATTTACAAATATTCCATTCAATCGAACACATTTCAACTACATCGGCCATAACTTCTTCACTATGTGGAGCTGGAACCATACAAAAATTAAGAATTTTTTTATGCAACTTCCAACTATCATCAATAAAATGTCCAGTAAGGCATACATAACTTAAAGTTTGATTTGATGTCCAAATATCCACAGTTAAAGAAACCCTCTCACATGTGCTTATCAATCTTTTCAATTTAGACATATCCTCTCCATAGATATTCAATACTTCTTTCCTCACAGTTGTGCATGACACAATATTGAGCCGAGGTTGAATTACCCTCATAAAATTTTGAAAAGCAACCTTATCAACAGTATTAAATGGAAGTTCAAGCATGACTAACATGATTGTCAATTCTCTTCGAGCTCGGTTTTGGTTAAACACCCAAGGAATAGGACATGCCCCTTCCTCACCATCATCACCCTCTCTAATTGGATCGAAAGCCAATAATTTCTGCCTCTTGTCTCTTGTCGAGTACGGTTTACATGTATTTTTCAGA
The DNA here is from genome assembly GCF_043159265.1 of Tasmannia lanceolata. NCBI lineage: Eukaryota > Viridiplantae > Streptophyta > Magnoliopsida > Canellales > Winteraceae > Tasmannia > Tasmannia lanceolata. Next base: position 12,619,761 of record NW_027518683.1, read on the forward strand.
TGCCTTATAAGACTACTGGTGCCACTGCTGGTTGGGCATGCTAAGGATTTTTTACAATAATTACACTTAGCCTTCAAATTAAATCCTACAGTTGTTTTGTCCTTTGTAAAATGATTCCACGCATAAGATGTGACCGAAGACGCTTTTTTATTAGATGTATTCGTTGTGGAATCTCCATCAGTGTTAATAGTATTACAACATTCTCAGAAGAAGAATTTAATACCTGGATGATACATAAGTAATTATTCATTTACAAACAAAAGGGTTAAACAATTAAGTGGACGCTACATAATTGAGAATGAGATAGATGCATAGCTATAATAAGCAAAAAAGTAAATCTTACATCAGTATCATTGTCGATATCCTCCATTTCCATTTAAAATTGATGGAACCTCTCGATGCTCTACACAAAGAAAATGAGATACAATGTTATGGCATGCATAAAAAAACAGATATTTAAAGAAAAAATGAGTACACGAAGGACATAACTCCATCCAACATGTTGACATAATCCCAACATGTCACCATTTATACATGAAATTTCAATGTGTAATCCAAAGTTCAAAACTCCATTATGCTAACATTAACAGGTGATAGAGAGGGGTTTTTGGAATTTTTTTTAATTGCATAATGATCACATCTGCTGCACAACGCATATGGAAAAATCGATCTCCTTGTAGTAACATTCCTTTTCTAGAAAAGGATTGGAGCAAGTGTTCTCACAAGTACATTATTACTCGAAGCATTATCCAATGTAATTGTAGTTAATTTACAAATATTCCATTCAATCAAACACATTTCAACTACATCGGCCATAACTTCTCCACTATGTGGAGCTGGAACCATACAAAAATTAAGAAATTTTTTATGCAACTTCCAACCATCATCAATAAAATGTCCAGTAAGGCATACATAACTTAAAGTCTGATTTGATGTCCAAATATCCACAGTTAAAGAAACCCTCTGACATGTGCTTATCAATCTTTTCAATTTAGACATATCCTCTCCATAGATATTCAATACTTCTTTCCTCACAGTTGTGCATGACACAATATTGAGCCGAGGTTGAATTACCCTCATAAAATTTTGAAAAGCAACCTTATCAACAGTATTAAATGGAAGTTCAAGCATGACTAACATGATTGTCAATTCTCTTCGAGCTCGGTTTTGGTTAAACACCCAAGGAATAGGACCTGCCCCTTCCTCACCATCATCACCCTCTCTAATTGGATTGAAAGCCAATAATTTCTGCCTCTTGTCTCTTGTCGAGTACGGTTTACATGTATTTTTCAGATGCCTTATAAGACTACTGGTGCCACTGCTGGTTGGGCATGCTAAGGATTTTTTACAATAATTACACTTAGCCTTCAAATTCAATCCTACAGTTGTTTTGTCCTTTGTAAAATGATTCCACGCATAAGATGTGACCGAAGACGCTTTTTTCTTAGATGTATTCGTTGTGGAATCTCCATCAGTGTTAATAGTATTAGCAATATTCTCAGAAGAAGAATTTAATACCTGGAAAATACATAAGTAATTATTAGATTACAAACAAAAGGGTTAAACAATTAAGTGGACGCTGCATAATTGAGAATGAGATAGATGCATAGCTATAATAAGCAAAAAAGTAAATCTTACATCAGTATCATTGTCGATATCCTCCATTTCCATTTAAAATTGATGTAACCTCTCAATGCTCTACACAAAGAAGATGAGATACAATGTTATGGCATGCATAAAAAAACAGATATTTAAAGAAAAAATGAGTACACGAAGGACATAACTCCATCCAACATGTTGACATAATCCCAACATGTCACCATTTATACATGAAATTTCAATGTGTAATCCAAAGTTCAGAACTCCATTATGCTAACATTAACAGGTGATAGAGAGGGGTTTTGGAATTTTTTTTAATTGCATAGTGATCACATCTGCTGCACAACGCATATGGAAAAATCGATCTCCTTGTAGTAACATTCCTTTTCTAGAAAAGGATTGGAGCAAGTGTTCTCACAAGTACATTATTACTCGAAGCATTATCCAATGTAATTGTAGTTAATTTACAAATATTCCATTCAATCAAACACATTTCAACTACATCGACCATAACTTCTCCATCATGTGGAGCTGGAACCATACAAAAATTAAGAATTTTTTTATGCAACTTCCAACTATCATCAATAAAATGTCCAGTAAGGCATACATAACTTAAAGTCTGATTTGATGTCCAAATATCCACAGTTAAAGAAACCCTCTGACATGCGCTTATCAATCTTTTCAATTTAGACATATCCTCTCCATAGATATTCAATACTTCTTTCCTCACAGTTGTGCATGACACAATATAGAGCCGAGGTTAATTACCCTAATAAAATTTTGAAAAGCAACCTTATCAACAGTATTAAATGGAAGTTCAAGCATGACTAACATGATTGTCAATTCTCTTCGAGCTCGGTTTTGGTTAAACACCCAAAGAATAGGACCTGCCCCTTCCTCACCATCATCACCCTCTCTAATTGGATTGAAAGCCAATAATTTCTGCCTCTTGTCTCTTGTCGAGTACGGTTTACATGTATTTTTCAGATGCCTTATAAAACTACTGGTGCCACTGCTGGTTGGGAATGCTAAGGAATTTTTACAATAATTACACTTAGCCTTCAAATTCAATCCTACAGTTGTTTTGTCCTTTGTAAAATGATTCCACGCATAAGATGTGACCGAAGACGCTTTTTTCTTAGATGTATTCGTTGTGGAATCTCCATCAGTATTAATAGTATTAGCAACATTCTCAGAAGAAGAATTTAATACCTGGATGATACATAAGTAATTATTAGATTACAAACAAAAGGGTTAAACAATTAAGTGGACGCTACATAATTGAGAATGAGATAGATGCATAGCTATAATAAGCAAAAAAGTAAATTTTACATCAGTATCATTGTCGATATCCTCCATTTCCATTTAAAATTGATGTAACCTCTCGATGCTCTACAGAAAGAAAATGAGATACAATGTTATGGCATGCATAAAAAAACAGATATTTAAAGAAAAAATGAGTACATGAAGGACATAACTCCATCCAACATGTTGACATAATCCCAACATGTCACCATTTATACATGAAATTTCAATGTGTAATCCAAAGTTCAGAACTCCATCATGCTAACATTAACAGGTGATAGAGAGGGGTTTTTGGAATTTTTTTTAATTGCATAGTGATTACTGATTAGTGACAGTCATAAACCCTTGGCACAGATCCATTCATATAATTGACCAGTCACTTTTGTAAAACGCAACCACCCAGAATTAATTTTTTAGGTTTGTTGAGGGAAAAAAAATTAGATCCACTTTAAAAGTATAGGGAACGATGAACAATAAGAATAGTTCTACTAACAATTAAAACTTAAAAGCATGTAATAAAACAAGAAGACCAAAAATGGAGAACTTTCAACCCAATTCACATTCCGCTTTCAATAACGGTTAAAAGCATGTAAAATTAGATTCTCCAGTGGATTTTCAAAAGAATAGATGAAGGAATTTCAATCCAGTTCACACTTTCTGTTTTCCTTATTAGCTAGAGTTCACAAATGCATCAGCTCAAGATCAATAAAAATAAAACAAGAAGACCAAAAGGAAAATGGAAACCTAGGAACTTGTCACATTGAAACAACACTCAAGAATAATGAAAACACATATTAGATTAACATTAAGAAGACAAACCCCCCCCCCCCCCCATGAAAACAGAGGTAGAACAAAAAGCCCATGAATGAATGTACCATTTTGCATTTTTTGAAACAATATTAAATCTAAATCAAGAAGACCAAAAACCCCAAGAAACAAACAAACGAATAAGAGGGTTGAAGATCCCCACAGTAATTTCTAAAATCCCCTCGATAAGTTAAACCCGACCCAACTAAGAACCCGACCACTTTGAACCCTACCCACGTTTTTTCGGGCCGGGTTGATGCGGGCCAGGTAAAACCTGACCCAAGTTGCAACCCTAGTTCCAATATCAAAAGAGTAGTTCAAGTATGAAAAGAGCGGCTTTTGTATTATGAAAAGAGTGGCTCCTAAGTCAGAAATAGTAGTTCCATTTCCAAGATAGTGGTTCCAAGATTTAAAAAGGTGCTGCCAAAATCAAAATTGTGGTTTCAAAAGAAGAATTATAGTGGTTCCATGGTCTAAAATACTGATACCACCACAGAAATATATTATCACTGTCCAACACATGTCCACCACCGACCAAATAGGGAAAGAGTGGTCCATTATTATCCAAAGCAAGATGGAGGACAATGGACATACTAGAGCATAGGTTTATTATTCAAAGCAAAATAAAGAGAACCAATGGAGTTTTTTTCCTATTGGCAATGGTAATGGAGTTTTTTTCTAATGGCAATGGCAATGGGTATGGAGTTTTACCGTTTGGAAGGCTTTGGGATGAAAAAAGATAAAAAGTGAAAAGGGTAGTGAAATGGCATTGTGATCCGTGCCTAAAAAGTGGAGGAAAAAGCAAGAAGGGTATTCTTGTCCTACAACATATCTTACTGTACCTGACAGCCCCTCTCTCATGATTTTCAAAAGTCCACCCTTGATTCATAATTTCAACAAAACTTTGCATTTTTTCAATAATTTTTTCAAAAATATATTCATTTTCTGAAAAGAAAATGAAAAAAAGAAGAAGAAGGGTGGAATAACTCGGAAAGGGGGTTGAAGAAGGAGAGGAAATATGTTCATTACATGTAGATCATATTGCAAATAATTTTTAGACATATCCAAAGAGGCCCTAAATCTGCTGATGAGAACATCATAAATATTCTAGATGATGCTTCATAAATTTCCAAGAATATGTGTGATATGCAATATCGCGGTTTAAAATATGTCATTATGTGGATGTGGATTGGTGTCGGCACCCTTTGATATACCCATAAATCAGGCATGGCCGATATATCGTAGGAGGACCATCGGGACCATCAAACCTTGTGCACACGTGTGGTATCTAATGATCAAGACCGTTGAATTGGTGGGCCTTCACATATATTGTTCATGGCCAAAAGTTAACAACGACTAGACAACGCCAACTGTCTAATCAGTCAAATCTCTGAGAGTGAGAGTGGACCATTGCTCATAATTTTCTTTTAATTTTTAACCGTCTATTTATTAGCTATTAATTAGTTGGATGGGTAAGATAGTACAGATGCTGGGATATTAAAGAGGCTCACTGGATTAATGTGTACTAGGGATGCAACTTGGGTCGGGCTAACCCGAACCCGACGCGATTTTGGCTCGGGTTGGGTTGGCATTTCCTCGGGTTGGGTTGGGAAAAGCTAATCCGATTGATTTTCGGGTTGGGTTAGAGTTGAGGCCTTGGCAACCCGATCTGACCAGAACACGGCCTCCCTCTTCTATTTTTTTCAGGATTTTCTTTGGATTGTGTTTTTTTCCTTGTATTTTTTTGTTTGGCCCTAGATGAACCTGAACCCAAACTGACTCAACCTGAACCCAACCCAACCCGATTTGGAGGCGGGTTGGGTTAGGGTTAACAATCCTCAGCCCGATGCTCGGGTTGGGTCGGGTTAGGGTTGAGGAAATGTTATCTCAGGTTGGGTTATGATTGGCCTCAACCCGACCCAACCTGACCCGAGTTGCATCCCTATTAATGTGCATACTTTCCACATGGACTGTGGAGATTGTTAGGACAGTAAATCATGCAAGTCATCGTTGTGGAACTCTTGTTTCTTATATAAATTTCGTGATATATTTGCCAATTTGTAGAAAGAAGAATCTACATGAGACTTTTGGGTATAAATAATCTCTACTGGCAATTAGGTTACATGCCCACTAATCCAGGCAGTCCATTTGGTGGGCCAGCTCTTAGATGTGCCACAGACTGAAACTCATAGAAAATCGGCTCCTAACCATACAACAAATAGGCAATTGGCCACAAAGGGCCCGTCCACTGGACGGTTGGGATTGCTTCTTGGACATGAAATTTTAGGACCGTGACCCATCAATTAGATTCTTTATACACCAAATTTCGGTGTAGTTATACATAACATAATTCCTTAATAATCGACTTGTCTCTGGAGTTATTTCTATTAAGGACATGGCACAAACTCAGTCCAAGAAGTGGAAACATGGCTCCAAATGTCCCTGAGATGATAGGAGGTGACCTTGACCAAGAGTGACTTCTCTACAAGAGATAAAGAAGTAAACCAAAAAAAAAAATCTTAATTAGGACGAGATTAGGACTGATTTGAACTACCGTCCCTAATAATATATTGAAAGAATGGGTGACTCCCTCTTTCTCTCTCTCATCTTAATTAGGACGAGATAAGGACTGACTTGAACTACCATCCCTAATAGTATATTGAAAGAACGGGTGACTCTCTCTCTCTCTCTCTCTCTCTCTCTCTGCGTGAAAAATTATTTGCATTTGCTAGATGCTACAACTGGCTTTTTTTTGTCAAGTTTAGGGCTGTTTGGGACTTAGGGTCGAGTCTCCAAGGAAAGTTAAGGTAGTGTAAGTAACAATATTTCTAAAACGTCACATTTCCAAAAGGATACAATTGCTTTTTCTTTGTTTGGTTTCATGTCACTCTCTCAAGACAGCAGTCATCTTGATCTTATCTCCGACCTAGTCAATGCCAATCAATCAGTTGATTAATCCAATGTATAGAGCATATACCAAACATTCGGTGTGCACACTCACTCCCCCAGTTTTTATTGGGTGGACCCCAACTTCTTAGCAACTTGTGAGCAATTATAGCATACGCTGATACGCCTAGTATTCGGTGTATGCTCTGATGATTCCCCATTAAAATAGGGTTTGATTTACATCAAATAAACATGCATGACAATTCTCTAGGAACACTACTTTCATTAGTTTTTCAAAGGCTACTGATTTTTACTACTCCCACAACCAAGTTTTGAAAAGGAGATGAGTTCATCTTGTTTTTTTATTACTTAACCAGCTGTCAAAACCTATTAAAATTCCCAAAAAGCTTTCAGCAGCCAATTAAGAAAGAAAAGACAAGATAATTTTGTCTCATTATCTAAACACGGTAGCACAAAAATCAGTAGCCTTTTTTAAAAAATGGTCCCTGATAGGAATATTCTTTTGTTGAATGACAATTTAACAAACAAAAGAAATAAAAAAAATTAAATGATAATAATATATTCTTTTTTAAAAAAAATTTCCATTGTACTTGTTGAGATTAACATTGGCTGTATCTTAATATTTTGCCTTGTCCATATTCAGGGTTGTTATGGAATTGAATTTTGGATAAGCATTCGCTTATTGGTTTGTGGGAGGAGCAAATCATACTAATAGGCTCTTTAATTCCACCCTTATCTCTTTATTTATTTGTTTGTTTAGGTTTGACGATGATGAGCTTTGTTAGGTTCTAGGGGAGGCCTTCTAAAAAATTAGACTTCAACATCAAAGCATATAACCTTTAGAAGAAGGTGACTTGTCTTTTGTTAGGGTCTAGGGGAGGCCTTCTCCAAAATTGGACTTAAACATCAAACCATATAACCTTTAGAAGAAGGTCTGTATAACTAGTCATTTGTTGTTACCAGACACAACTCATTCATTACATTGCCATTTTTATTTTATTTTTGGATTTTACTAGGTAATCCCTTCCTGTTTGTACTAACCCTAATCCCTGTTTATGCGAACATACATCGATCGATTAGGTTATCCTTAATGGAAAAAGGATAATTCTTAAATTCTTATACATACCTTTCTAGTACATCCTCAATTATCACAATGGGGCAGGAAATTCTGGACGTGGGACATTGAAACTTTGATTTCCTGTTTTTTATAATTTAAAAGTTGCCAAATAATTCAAAACACCAATTTGAACGATAATTCATCAAATTCTCAGATATTACTCGTTAATTTCACGAGAAATTTGAAACTAAAGTTGAACACAAATTAATCCTGATCTAACAACCGCATGCACTAAACTATCATTTCATGCCTTTTGTTGTCTTAGTTAGAAATAGAAGTATATATACATAGTAAATGAAAAATGTGGGTTTCCAAATTTTTGCAACTCAAACATTTACCGGAATCTCCAAACATTTATTTCACTGATTTAATCCCAAATTAGAACTTCGTGACTATGGCACGGCATATGATCTTTTCCCTATATCAAAAAATGGAGATTTTATATGATATAAGGGCTTACAACAATACGGTAGGGGTACCACCCTTGATATTTGATCCAACAGCAGCTCACTTTTTGAGGAGCTGCTGGTTGATCAAATGTCAAGGGTGGTACTACCACCCTACAAAGGCCTTATTGTTGTAAGCCCTTACACCTTATAATTTCTCTCAAAAAATGATTCATTCGATATCTGCTGTCTTATCTTTTGATTCTACCCTTATTTTGGAAAAAACTGCATAATTTATTTAGAACAGAAATGGTATTTTACTTTATCCAGAAGAATATTTAATGTTGTGTACCATCCTCACTTATGTGATTAGATAGTGGTTGCTGCACGACATCAATCTCCTATTCGAGGCATGAATATCTACTTGGGTGGGCCACACAGAGTATGATGCGTGCATGCACTGATTAATTGTTGTATGTGATGTATATAGGCAACCGATTATGTGGTGCAAGCCTCATTTTTACTAAAAAAGTTCCCTGGTAGATTTAAATTTCATGTTAATTTATTATCTATTTCCAAGAGGGTGTTCAAGTTCATGACTCAAAAGTCAATGCCAATTGACCTAGGTATGCACAGAGAAATTCAGATTCAATGGCAAAATGATCCATTCACTTTAAATCCCAGAAAAGAGATTTAAAAGAAGGAATGGGAAAACTGGGCTACCGACATTGTTGAAATAGTTCACTGTGCCATTAAAGAAAGCAATGATTTCTAACCTTTTGCTACGAAAAATGGAGAGATAGAGATCCTAAAAGTTGTTTGGAAAGAACCAGATATTTTGATCTCTTCTCTCCACGCCAATTATGCAAGCTGGCTACACAACAAGGTTACAAGAAATGTAGAGAATATATAAATGCCTAACACCCAACAAGAAAAAACTAATGCTTCATCTTCATCTCCCTCTTGTTTTATGCGAGTAGGACTTTGCCAAGTCAAAAAGCAATGTATCTGTCATGACAACTGCATGCCATTTATTCATGGGCTCAGTTCTTCTCCAGAAGCCCAGCTGTAATTGGGCCGAAAAGTACATTGTGAGGGGTTATCCTAGGGTAAATTTTTTGAATAATGTTTGGCCCAGCCTATTGACATATCCTAGGTTGGGGAACCTTTGATTGATGATCAAATTTTACAGCCTCCTAGGCTTGAGACTCTTGTAAATGGATCCGATCTGGTTTCGGGCTATCCATTTTTTGGCCATACCAACGATTGGGTTCGGCCCATTGATACGTTTAGCTTTAGTACATTATTGAAGAATTTAAAATCAATGCTCTGTTTTAAAACAATGAAGATTCTAACTGTCACATTTTTGGGTTTATTTATGACATTAACCTTTTGGAGGGTTTTATTTCTGAAATTTACCAACTGAAAGTTGTAATAGATTGGGCCAAGACCTAGCTGTACTAAACCACCCTCCTTCGCCAGTCCATTGTTAGAGTTTCAGGCCCAGACACCAACTGGGTAACATAGGCTTGTATCAACACCAAAATGCTAAGGATAACCCTTCAAGCCTTGACTTTAATGCCCAAGTGAACCATTTGCTGGGCTTAAAAGACAAAACCCATGCCTCAACCATCCCCTATCTAGTATCTGTTGCATTTGGTTGTGCCTCAACAGGACATTGGGCTTTTCAAACATTAGTGGACCAATTTTAGTCCACCACATTAAATTGAGATGTATACATTGCTTGTCACAACCATAGTCACTTTGATGGGCCCCCATCATAAATGGGCTACTATTATAAAAGTCACACTTATCAATTACAACAACCATAAATGGATGCCAGTTTAGTAAATGGCCCATCCAATTAGACCATAGGGCCAATTGTTCGGTGGTGATTTGAAGTATCGATTACCATGATCTTTGGAAGCTACAAAGAAGCCCTTGATCTACAGTCATTACATGGTGTTAGACCCTATTTTTCCAAAGAAAAACAGGGATGGATACAGCTACCAACCATAAAAGTGTTAAAACAATGCGAGTAGTGCCACTATCAAAATATGGTAGTGCGGATATCAATTACCTTTATCGTTTTAATCTCTGAAATACCACGAAAATATCATGATAAATTCACACTATTTTTTGTTATCCTGATTTGGTCTTAAAATTTATATTTGTATGCATTTGAAATATTTTTCCGATCCTGGTTACTATACCAAAAACTACTTTTTTCAATGATTTGAAATTTTGAATCATTCATACGTGGGTCCCCCGCCTTAAATAGGATGTGACCCAAAAAATCTTCTATGTGGAACCGCCACGACGATTCTAACCATTAATATTAGATTGTAAAATAGGAAATGATATTTACGCCCCTTGTAGGGCTAAAAGTGGCCATAATAATGGTTTTAAATTTTGGATTTCGGTGGAGACCTACACCGAAACCACCCAAAACCGAAATGGTCATTTATTTCAGCCGAAATTTCGGAATTTCGGTCAAAATTTCAGTTTTTTTGAAATTTGACACAAAAATTCTGTTTTTTTGTTAATTAATTTAATGTTTCACCGAAATTCGACCAAAATTTAATATTGAATAAAATGTTAATTTCGATTTCTGTACCAGATTTCGACCTAAATTTCAAAATTTCAAGGTCCAAAACCGGTACCGACCTTGGCCATAATGCGAAAGTGGAGGTGGACCGATTTCTGTATCACTTCCCTTTGTAAAACAGTAAAATGGATAGCTTACACAGTTATAAATAAAAGATAAAAGTACAGGCACAAAAGCCTTGAAAAGTCAAAGTTTCAGGGTTGTTCCATGCATGTGATAATTGTCCAGGATCCATTGATTGTGAGGCCAAACAAATGAATGATTTGGATCACTAAATCACTTGACCACACTAGTGTTTTTTCCTCGAAAAATACACTCGGCCACCATATGGCTTTCACTAAATTGCCAAGGTTCTTTCATCCCCTACTTCTATACAAAACATTAAAAATGAAGACAGAGTTTGTTGGAACAGTGTTCATTTTCTTATTCTTGGTAACCATGGAATTTATTAAGAAGGAAATAAGGATTCCTTAACAACCATGCTAAGAACCTCGATCCATTTGAATGAGAAACGTCACTGCAGGTAGGCGGCCAAAGGAAAAACACCGGTATATTATGGTACGTGGATAGTCAGCATCACAACCGGCTCTGATACCGCGTTACCATCATCACATTTTTTTAATATGAAAAGAGAGTTTCAGATTATTACTCTTTCAAAATTCAATCTACGACCAGCTCATTACATGTATAATACTATTGCATGGCAAGAAACTTTCAAGTCTCCTTATTACTCTTTAGTCTTTTCCCCTATATAAAGGCCTAAAACCCATGTACCAATTCAATCACAATTACCATTTCTGCTACTAGTTGTCTAGCCTTCTCATGGCTTCTTCTTTCTCTTCTTCCCTTGCTTCTAATGCTAATATCATGTTGCTGGTTTTGCTATTAGCAAGCTCTCTAATGGCTGCCTTTGCTAGTAATTTCTACCAAGATTTCAACCTCACTTTTGGTGATGGCCGAGCTCAGATAGTAAATAATGGAGAATTGCTGACACTGTCCCTTGACAAATACTCTGGCTCTGGCTTTAAATCCAAGAATGAATATCTTTTCGGAAAGATCGATATGCAGCTTAAGCTTGTCCCTGGAAACTCTGCCGGAACTGTCACTGCCTATTATGTATGTGTTCATTTTCATGCCCTTCTATATATATTTACTTTACATCATGTTTGTAATTAGAAAAGCTTGCCATGGTTTTGATTCTTATGCTAATATAGGATAACTGTGTTGCAGCTATCTTCTCTAGGGCCGACATGGGACGAGATCGACTTCGAGTTCCTTGGTAATCTGAGCGGAGACCCTTACATCTTACATACAAATGTATTCAGCCAAGGAAAGGGTAACAGAGAGCAGCAATTCTACCTTTGGTTTGATCCCACAAAAAACTTTCACACATACTCCATCTTGTGGAATCCCCAAGTTATCATGTAAGCCTTCTGACAAAGTATGAAAAGATTTCAATAATCTGCTTCTTGATTACACTCAACACTGATAGTTCTTATTTAAAGCACTCAATAGGTAAATATGAAAAGTTAAAGATTAATATGAAAGGAGATATCCTATTCTTAGCAACCACCCTATTCTTAGTTGCATAATCTAGTCCAACTACTAAATCCACGCCAATCAATCCAACAAATCATATTCTTTTTTCTATTGGTAAGTTGGGGTTAGGCGGACCCCTACAAGTATATTAAATAAAGAAAGATGATACAATCTCAGGAACAAGACCATTGCCCAATCATTAGAATAATGTGTAAGGAAAAGGGCAGAACCACTAGGGTCATGATATCCTGGCATACAAACTCAAAACAAGCTAGAGAAAAAAAAAAACACTAGCTTGATTTGTGCACTTGGTGGGGCTTAGGAGACATGTGATCCTTAGAGCAGGACCGCATACTTGGGTGAAGCCAGGTTTACTGATCTAGAAGGTCTATCATCTTCTGGATATTCTTCCTTGTTCTCTGGCTTTTTCTTAGCTCCTGAACATTCGGGGATTCTGTTTTTCTTTGATGGAGGAGTTCTGTTTTCATTTGTTGGGGTGCTCTTCTTCTCCAGCTTCCTGTTGACTCGTTAATTTCATTGGGATGGAGATAGCCCACTTGTCGGCAAAGATTGCAAGAAGAGGGAAGCAAGTGTTCTTTTTTCCTTTGGACTTTTTGCCGTGGTCTTCTTCAGTGAGATTGAATTCCTATTGGAAGGATGTTCCTTCCAAATTCCAGTTTCCTTCTTCAACGACGGATGTCCCTTCCTCTAGGGTATCTAAAGGCAAGAATCTATTTCCTTGAATCTTGAGGGGCTATCTCTTTGAAACTTCTATTTGGGACTCCATTTGCTTCAAGTTCCCTTCCTTCGATGGTAAAGATCTGAGCATATTCTCTAACACCTTAGAATCAAATCTCCTTTCACTTATATATCCAATCATCAAGCACACATTACTCAATAATAGTGATTGATTTCTCTATATACATGTCTCAATTTTATTAGTTTAGTGGTCTTTCTACAATGTTTCTTACAATTTTTACTTGGTTACCCACCTTTCAGCTTCTATGTGGATGGCACTCCCATCAGAAAATTCAAGAACTTGGAATCAATTGGTGTTCCCTTCCCAAAGAATCAACCCATGAGGATCTACTCGAGTCTCTGGAATGCGGACAACTGGGCAACGAGAGGCGGACTAGTCAAAACTGATTGGACGCAAGCTCCCTTCACTGCATCCTACAGCAACTTCAATGCCAATGCTTGTGTGTGGTCTTCTGGTTCCTCTTCTTGTACTTCAAAATCTCCATCGTCTCTTGCTAACAATGCTTGGCTAACACAAGACCTGGATTCGACAAGCCGATGGAGGTTGAGATGGGTACAGAAGAATTACATGATCTACAACTACTGCACCGATTTAAAGCGATTTCCTCAGGGACTCCCACCGGAATGTTCCAACACTAATTAGTCTTAGAGAGACTCAAACACCATCGAGGTGGAGATGATATTGTGCCGGATGATTTGTTTATTGTATTATGTTATTCACATGTATTGGTCAATTAAATAAATAATCATTTCATATCACAACAGGCATTCATTGGCAATGGGCATGTCAAAATTCGCTTAAATAGACGCCATTTCATCACCCTTGATCAAGGGTTAGGATCATTTGACCATGGTAGGACTAGGCGGAACATGCTGAAGTTCAAAAAGAATTTCTTGAACAAGAAGTTCAGAAACAACAGCAAAAGTTAAACAAGCTCTTTTTAATTAAAATATTTTTTAACTCCATTTTCATTTGAAAGTTTTTCTCAGCGCCGTGATTGTCTTACTCTTGGCGACCCGATTCATGTTTTCATATTCATATAAAAAGTATAAGATATGCAGAAGCTGAAAGTGATATATTGTGGGCCCATATATACTAGTGGACATCCTCTGTTACTAGGCTAAGCACAAACGTCTTGGTCACGATCTAGTCAAATCTCTCATCGGTCAGATCGGATTCCTGTGTCTTTAGAACCTACTTCCTGTGTCTCAGTCATGATCCATTTCAAATCGGACCATCAATCGGAGCTGTGAGCATGAGCCACAATGGTGACAACGCAAAGGGCAAGCAACAAGGGGGGAGGCACATATAGCGTGGTAGTGGCCACAGCCTCCCCCCCCCCCCCCCCCCCCCCATGACTTTCAAAATCCCTTTTTTTTCGTAAGGAAAGCTGGGAGTTAACCTGCAACCTTAGTAAGCATGCCCCCTTAGTGACCCATGCAGGCAAAGTGTAAATTAGTCCGGCCTCCAAGTGCTCCGCCACTGACAAGCGACTTAGGTCAATGGTTAGAGAAGGATGAGAATAGTATGACTCGAGAGTCTAGACGTGAGAGATGAATGAAAAATAATAAAAATAAGAATAGTTCAGAAAAGGGAAATGTGATCAGAGCAACCATATTTTAATATTTGCACAAACCCAAGTGTCTTTTCTTCTTTAATCGGCTCGTGAGGGAAACGTAATAACCTTTTGACAGCCCCTTAAATACTAAAAGACAGCTGGGTTTGTGCAAATATCATAACATGGTTGTTTGGAAAATGTAATAACCTTTTGACAGCCCCTTAATTACTAAAAGACAGCTGGGTTTGTGCAAATATCATAACATGGTTGTTTGGAAAATGTAATAAACTTTTGACAGCTCCCGGGCTTGTGCAAATATCATAATATGGTTGTGTTAATAATTATTTTGAAATACATTTGGCTTATTTTTACTAAAATAATACTTAAAGTTAGAAAAAAAATTAGAGGGTATTTTTGTAAAATAGTATAATAAATTTGGATTTAGGACTCTCCCACAGGCTTTTGTTAGTGGTCTGGATCTGACCGCTAATAATTTCGGATCCTATGATTGGTCTCGAAATGTATCCGTGGTACCTGGTAACGTGTCTAGATCCTGTTTAAGTTCGTATTCCGATTAGGACTGTCTAGGTCCATTAACACCCCTATCTAAGTCATATGATTTTACTCATATTAAATAGGGGTCTTGGCTTTGAGCCTGACATCTAAGGCTAAAAAAAAAGGATTAAAGATTCTCAGGTGGCAAAATTCTGAAATTGCCAATGGGAGATACCGAAAATAAATGTGTAAGAAAATTAGTGCCCGTACTATTTTTTCCAGAGAAATTATATGGTGCAAGGCCCTGAAGTCCAGTGTAGCCCGACAAAGGTACTGCCCTTGATATTTGATCCAACAGCAGCCTCTTAAAGAAAGGGCTGTTGTTGAATCAAATATCAAGGGCGATACTGCCTGCACCTGACTTGACGCTCGAAAACCATATAAATGCTCATTTTTCTAAGCTAAAAGACAGTTTTGCCCTTAAATCAAATAAATCACAGTAACAAATCTCATTTTTTATTCTGTTCCCAAAATTCAAAAAATAGTTCAATTGTAACAAAAAAACTGATCCAAATCTTTTGAGTTTCAAAACTTGGAAATTTGGTTTAGTTTGACATCGACAAAAGCCCATTTCTTCGTAACAATTGAGGCAAACATCATCAATGCAATGCATATATAAGAGAATCCCATTTTCCTTCTTTCCTCGCGGAATAATATTTGAACTTCCCAAAATAATGTAGGATCGCAGTAAAACTCCAAGAACTCTCCACCATTCATAGAAAATTAGTGCTATTGATGAATAAGCTAGAGGGCTGTCGCCACAACACCCACCTTCCGCTTTCTTTGTTGAGGTGTTTTAACTTTTGCATTCAAATTTGATTTCGATTAAGATTTTTTGAATTTTATTTTTAATATTTCATTTCCTAAAGTCATATAGATCCATGTGTTCTGATTGATTTCATAGTTTAAATTCTAGTTCCATAGTATAGAATTTAAATTCTATAGACTAAGATCCTGAATTGAATTTCTAGATTTAGAATTCAACTCCAAACCATATGGAATTTGTTTGATCTCAAAGTTCCATGAATTAATCAAATGAATTTCGCCTTCTAACAAGTTTGTGTGTGATTAGGATTATTAATGAAACGCCCAATATAGGAATATCTCACTCAAATGTTAATGCCCATGTAAATCAGCAATTTAACTTCTCTTGATAGAACCCACGAAGACACCTTATAGATCAAAGGCCTAGGATCATCCGATCAAAGTGAGAACAATGCCAATAGGCATGACATGTTCACTCACTGGATTCCCATCATCCAATGTTGTTGCCCATTCTCCCGGTGGGCCATATCTTAAAATCTCCATCACCATCATATGATCCCAGCCATCCGATTATAGTAAACATTTCTAAACATCAACTCACTTTGGTAGCCCCAGAACTAACTTCCTTTTTTGCCCCTTAGTTTAATGACATACGAAATATAAAAAGTTCACAACTATACAGCTGTTTTCTAATGTGCGAGTGTGCGACCATGCTCACATTCGAGAAGCACGTGTCGCTGAAAATTTCATCTGGCTCCAACCTGTACACCATAACACCACACTTTCCTCTTCACGGAAACTTCATCTCCACTTTCCCACCAACTCCACACTCTCTCCTTATATAAACCCCTCTCCATCACACTCTATTCCACAATAACTTACAATCGTTTCTCCATTTCGTTAACACTCTCAGCCCCATTTGCTACCAAAAAAAATGGCTTCTTCTAAACATTTCACAGCGATCCTAGCCTTTCTATTAGCAAGCTCTCTAATTGCTGCCTCTTCTGCTAATTTCTACCAAAATTTTGACATCACATGGGGCAATGGTCGCGGCCAAATATCAAACAACGGAGATCTGCTTACACTGTCATTAGATAAATCCTCTGGCTCAGGGTTCCAATCCAACAATCAATATCTCTTTGGAAACATTGATATGGAATTAAAGCTCGTACCCGGAAACTCTGCAGGCACCGTTACTGCCTATTATGTAAGTCTCAATTCCTCCTTTTCCCATTCCTCATAGACTCATGTCTAAGTTAGAATTTTTGTTCCTAATCTTTTGTGACTGACTATGTTGCAGCTTTCGTCTCAAGGGTCGACATGGGACGAGATTGACTTCGAATTCCTAGGCAATCTTAGTGGAGACCCTTACATCCTCCATACTAATATATTCACACAAGGAAAGGGCAACAGGGAGCAACAGTTCTATCTATGGTTCGACCCCACCACAGATTTTCACACTTACTCCATCCTTTGGAATCCCCAACACATCATGTAAGCTCTCAAATCTCTTGAATCCATATAATCTTCAAATAACCCAATTGTAATTACTGGATACTAATTTACACTTTGATTGATTTCCCCTGTTTCAGATTCTCTGTAGATGGTATACCCATAAGAGAATTCAAGAATTCAGAATCGATGGGAATTCCATTCCCAAAGAATCAAGCCATGAGGATATACTCGAGCCTTTGGAACGCAGACGACTGGGCAACAAGGGGTGGGATTATCAAAACTGATTGGACACAGGCGCCCTTCTTTGCATCCTATAGAAACTTCAATGCCAAGGCCTGTGTTTGGTCTTCGGGTGTCTCTTCTTGTGCTTCAAATTCTACCTCTTCTGATAATGCCTGGCTCACGCAAGAGCTGGATTCGACTAGCCAAGATAAGCTGAAATGGGTGCAGAACAATTATATGATCTACAATTACTGTACCGATTTGAAGAGGTTTCCTCAAGGCCTCCCACAAGAATGCTCCATCGCATAGAGTGGCGAGAGAGACCCAAACGCCATCTTACTTACCCAGAGATATTGGTGTGCATAGTTATTCGTTTATTGGTTTCTTCCTTGTAGACTGCATACTTAAAGTTCTTTATTTGATATTTGGCCAGTGTCATTGTTTCTCAAACAATAGCAAGAATAAAAAATTTCCAGCTTTTGGTGCTTGTGTTATATCACAAACAGGTATTCTCTTACAATCTGCTAGTTTCGTTTATAATTGTTGTCGTGGGCAAGGAAGCAAGGACCCCTGTTCATCTAAAAGAGAGGAGCTGCTATAAAATCTATTAATAAAGGGTTCTTTCTTTAACTTGAAAACATAAGCTTTGAGAGCTACTAAGACCCTTTCGCTGCATATATTATGAGTCTACTGCTGCCTCGTGCATCTCTCTGGCACAATACTTAAATGTATCAGCAAAGCAGCATATAGTGCCGAATCTAGACCTGGCAAACGTTTTTTAGACTTCATGTGTTTTCACAGCCACCCAACATATAAATTCTCTATTAAGACATCCTTCTAAGATTTTATATGATGGCCAAGTGTAAAATCCAGTATTTTTTGAAAATTATAGTCGGGCCCATTTTAAAAGAGAAATGGGTTAGGATCGGTTAGGATGAGCTACACACTTGCCGGTAGTGAAAATGACCGAGGATTTCATTAGTTTTGGTGGGGATCACTCTATTTCTTGTACTCACGTGCACGTGTCACGGTAATAAAATTCGTCTTTTTTTTAAGAAACGGACTCCCGTTTTGTTGTCAGCCCTCCAAAAAAAACATAAATATAAAATCATAGCAGCTCTTGTCTGTATAGAAACAGAGGCAAGTTTTAGTTGCTTCAAGAAAAAGATCATAATCAGATATTTCAGTTCTTCTCGTTTATTTTTCGCAGAGAGAGAGAGAGAGAGAGAGAGAGAGAGAGAGAGAGAGAGAGAGAGAGATGGAAGAAGAGAGAGAAGACAAGAACCTAGAGAAAGGATCATTCGATCCGGCCACGGGCCTATCGGAGCTCCGGCTCGATTGTCGGTGCTCAGAAACGGTTCTGTTCTCGGACCCATGCCTGTGTTGTGGAAACAAGAAACGGGTATTACAAAGAACCACGTGGGGCCCCGTTAAGAAGGTTTCTCTTACCCCGTTGGATTCTTTCCGGCGATCAATTTCTGCTCCGGTCCCACCTCCCATTTCTTTCTGTCCCAACAATTCCACCCCTCCTGAAAAAACCCTTGTAGGTTTCACGGCAACACCATTGGAGCCCTCAATTGTCGGATCTTTAACGGGTCCGAATTCTGCTCAGATGGTCCTAATGACGGAGCCCGTGTCACCAATTCTCGGTTCTTTTGGCCGTTCCGCTTCTGCTCCAGACATCCCCGCAATGTTATCGGATTTTTCTAATCCATGCAATTGTGATACGATCGCTTCTTGTTTGAAGAGAGACATGCCCTTATCTTCATCAATTCAAATTCTAACGTTGCCAAATCCAATATTGGACGGCTGTGATGAGAAGAATGGGGCAGAAAAGAACGATGACGAAGCCAAGGTTTTGTTCTTTCTTTCTCTATCTTTCCTTTCTTTGTTCGTTTAATCTCTATATTACAGTTCATTTCTATTATTTTATTTTGATCAACATCTGTTTTTCGTTTCTGGGTTTTGTTTTTTCAACGAAACATTTTCATCTTGGGTAATGAGTCGGTGCAACTCAGTGTAACTCAATCCCTACCTATCAAAAAAAAAAAAAAAAAAACTCAATCCCGTTGCCGCCTTTGATTGTTGTAGTCCAGTAGTCGTCCTGATTTGATGATCCAGATTATTCGAAAGTTGGTCTGTGAATGATTGGATGGTCAAGATCTTCCCATTAGTGCTAGTTTTTACGTGGTGGGCCACGCATAGGAAGCCACGTAGATATCAACCTCTGTTCCGAGAATTGGATTTCATCCTGGGATAAATGTATGGAAATGATATCAGCACAACCATGTTTTAATAATTGCACAAACCCAGCTTGTCTTTTCCTTTTTAATTCAATTGTGAGAGCTTTTTGGGAACTGTAATAACCTTTGACAGCTCTTTAAATACTTAAAAGACAAATGAGTTACTGAAATCATTTCCGTAGAAATTATCTTGTCTGCTGTTCACAATTTTGTAGGACTATCCGGGAAATTTCGCAGGTGCCTTTTGCATGTGAGAGCAGCCACACAGGTTGACCTTTTGGTATATTTTGTCTTATGCATTTAATTCATTTGATGCGGCTGTTCTCACATGCAACAGCCAGCTGCAAAATGGCTTAGGAATTTGCTAGGCAATTTCGCGGAATGCCATTTCAGCTGGTTTTGCATGTGAGAACAGCCACACGGCCCATACGGGTTGATTCTTTGGCAGATTCATTTAATTTATATATGATGTGGCTGTTCTCGCGAAATTTTCTAGCAAATCCCTTTCTTTAAATAGTACTTTATCAAAGAAAGGAAGCGTTTTGCTGGAGAAAATAAATCCCGGCCGTTGGCTATCCCTACAGTGAACAACCTAAAATATGATGTCAGGGCCCCTATTATTTTCATGTGGAAGCAGATACTTGACCCCCCCTGTTTTGAGTCTTTTGACCCATGCAGGTTTACTATTCTACTTTTGGTTGCTAAAGTTTGATATTTCTTCAACCATCTGAAATAACTGGTTTTTTGCTCTTGTTTTCATTTGCCAGGATGGTTCGTGTGTTACTAAGGAAGGAAGCGTTTTGGTGGAGAGTGTGGGAGAGTCTCAGAGAGTCTCTATCAAGTGCCCTTGTGGCTTTGTCTATCGATTTGTCCTCCCAAGCAAATGAGAGAGAGAGAGAGAGAGAGAGAGAGAGAGAGAGAGAGAGAGAGGATATTTTATTTTTAATTCTGCATGAATGTTACGCTGCCTAACAGATTTTTACAAGCATGTATTTACATTATGATGTTACACTGTACAAAGGACAATAAACTTCTATGAAATTTACCACAGGCAATGTTTCAAATATTTAACCCAGCAAAATTTACCAATGAGATTGACTTAAATCTTAATGAAATTTTCATTCCATTAATTTGATGAGTGTTTACTTGAAATTCAGATTGAAATTCTGTCGGGTATCGAAAGTTGTTTAGGGGAACATTCCAAGGTGTGGGGTATGTGTATCCCTACACACAATAAGATGTGGTAGGAGAAAAATCAAAAAAGCTATGAGAGAGAGAGAGAGAGAGAGAGAGAGAGAGAGAGAGAGAGAGAGAGAGAACAGTAAGGCTTTCAATTTTGTGTGTTCTCAGGTTTTGTATATGGGGATCAAATCCTATGGATTCTAGGCAGTATCCTGTCACTCCATCCTTCTGCATGTTTGTTTGGGTGAGTGTGTTGTATGTCACTTTTGCTAATCGACCTAGTCTCGCTTGTTGAAGTGTAAAAGATTAAATAACACCAACTCTAACTGCTTAAGGTTTTGGAGTAATTGGTTGTTTTACATGCACAACACCATCCGGATATTAGAAGTGAAGAAGGTACAGTTCATGTGTCATCTCATAAATTAAATGCATTTTATGTCATTTATCCTATTTAAATGAAATCCATATCTTTGATGAATAATCCAAGTTTAATCCGAAATGAAATGTTAAAGATGCAAGGCTATACTTGAATTTAGCTGAGGCAAGACTATCCTCGAATTTAGCCAACTTAATCCTATGATTCAACTTGAAGAAATAGACACGTAACATCCGAGCCGACTTTCCTTCATTACCGTATCTTACCGTCCCTAGCATTCCTCTTTTTAGTTTTTACCGAAAGATAAACGGGGGCGTGAGAGGAAATAAAAGGGGGTGGATTTATCATTTTCCCTCTCTGCAAAACGTGTACCTTGGACAGTGTGAGGTTGAGAAAAGAGGGGCCTAAACGTACACCGAAGTATTTTCAAAAGAAAAGTTCTAAAGAAGTAAAGCGCGAATAACTAACTCCCTCGGTGCTCTAACCGTCCCTCCGTTCTCTCTCTATCGCAGAAATCCTTTGGGGCGTTTGGATACGCGGATTTTAGAATCCGGGTTTTTAGTTTGGAAACAGTGTAAAAGATCGTTCATGATCCAACTACTGCATGCTGTCCTGGCAGCGTTTCTTGGATTTTGAGTAAGAAAACCAGGTTTTAGAAACCTCTCCCCCATCATGAGGTTTCTTAGTCAAAATCCAAGAAACGCTGCTAGGATAGCATGGAGCAGCTTGATCATGAACCATCTTTTACACTGTTTTCAAACTAAAACTTGGATTCTAAAATCCACGTATCCAAACGGCCCCTTAGTCTTTTAGGGTTTGTCATTTGGACTGAAGAAGTTGATCGAGAATAAGAGGAAGTAGACATAGAGGAACCGCTACTCCCAATCTCATGTATTTAAACCTCATTTTAGGGTTTTTGATTCAAGTTACTTTTTTTTTTCACTTTTCTCATTTCATTATTTTGATTTTTTTCTTGGTTCCTAATGTCTTTATATTCTTAACTCGATAACTTGTGGAATTAGAAGGTTTACATGTCTCTCTCGTCTCACAATTGGAGATTCCGCTGGGAAGAAGACTAGGTGGGACGCGGTCTGGTGTGGGTCAGGATTAAAGAGCTTAATCTGATGAGTTCCATCAGTCATTTGAACCTGTTGGCATATTGGTGTACTTGTCCCATACTAGGTCTGATGGAACTCGTTAGATTTAAGCCTTTTGAATCTATCCCAGGTTGTGTCCCACCTAGTCCTATATCTATGTAGCAGCCCCCCCCCCCCCACTTAAGACCCTAACATTCTACTACCCAGTCTACCCTTTAGCATGCCATATCTTCGGCGGCCCACACTCTGACGGCTTTCACTCTGGCCTTCTTTGAAGATAGCCCTTTCCACAAGTGGCCCATTCCGTGGCAGTCCACTCTAGAGTAACTTTCCCTCTGGCGACTTTCACTCTGGTTTAGCCCTCTCTAAGTAGTTTTATCCACAAGCTGCCCCTTCCCCTTCTTAAACACGTGATGTGGTGACTGCCCTAATAATTGAGACCTAACGACTATGCCAAAGCCTCCAAATTGCCTAATGATGTGTTAGATTAAGCCTTTTAAACCTGTCTCATACTAGGTTAGGTGCTACCCAGCCCCATCCTTAGGAATGCTCCCACTTACGACTGTAACCTAGTGCATCCCACTTTTGATTGATCAATACTGAGAATGTTCCCATTCGGTCCACGAGTAGGTCCAACCAGGGTTCAACATGGGTTGAACTGTGATGCTATTAATAATCTAATTCTAAATTTTAAAAAGCAGAAAATTTAGATCAATTAAAGAAAATGGAAAATACATAAAAGTAAAAAAGAAAAGAAAAGTAAAGCAACCAAGTGATGGTCATGTGCCTGATCCTTAACTACTAATTTATAATGTTAGAAGATTAAATAGCCTTAAAATAGATTTTATAGCAGTTAATAGGATAACTATGGCAAATGATAGGTGCTAAGTTTTTTGCTTTTACTTTTTAGGTTTAAATATGATAATATATGATGCAATTATCATGCTAATTTTATTTAATAGGATTGCTAGCAAAATGGAGATCCGTTTTCTAAAAATAGACTTAATCCCCATAAACAAAAAAAGCACTGTGGAAATTACCAAATCTTCTGTCATTTCCACTTTCTATGAGATGAGCGTTTAACGTTTTCTAAATTGGTTTTTTCAAAATAACGGATGATGGAAAGGAATTACTTTTTAGAAGCGTTTTCCTTTATTTAAACTTTTGATTAATTAACGATCGAACCCACTATTTTGTATTACAAGGAGGTCTCGCAACGAAAACTTAGTTAGATCCTACCATAGTGGCTGCATGAAACATGAAGGAAGGACATTTCTTCAATAGCCCCAAGAAAAGGGGGATTAGTCGTGTTAGACTTTGGGGACTCCTTTGGGGGATTCCGGGGGATTTGACTTTTAGCTTCCAGAATAAAAACCCAAGTTAGTCGGGAGGTCCGAGATTTTGCCTAACGTTTCCATAAAAATCTCATTCGCTTGTTAAATTTCTCAACAGAGAATCCTTTTAAACGGGTTGAACTTCAAAATTATAATCGGCAGCTCTTTCCCGTCTCATGAAAGTTACCAATACACCTTATCTCAAGAAAAAGAAAAAAAGGAAAAAAGAAAAACGAAAATTTTTCTAAAATGTAAAATATCATAAAATACTCATGGAAAATGACCATAATACCCTTATCTCATAGAACATGATAATTTTTTTAAAAAAAATAGAAAAATTTACTAAAAAAGGAAACAATCCTAAAATACCCTTACGTAAAAAAATGAACAAAATACTCTTATAACCAAGGTTTTAAATTTTGGTTTCGGTACCAATTTCGGACCCCAAAATTTTGTAAGAGTTTTTTATTTAAAAAATATGAAATTTCGGACCGAAATTTTGTAACAATTAAAAAAAATAAAATAAAATGACATAAAATCAAAATTTCGGACCAAAATTTGGTAAATGGCAAAATCTGAAATTTCGGAAAATTTCGGTTTCGGTCCCCACCGAAATCCGAAATTTCGGATTTCTGCAGAAATTTAAAACCATGTTTATAACATTGGAAATGATAAAATTTTAAAATTAGAAAAATTTCTAAAAAGCATGAAATACCCATATATCATGAAAAATGACCAAAATGCCATTATCTCATACAAAATAGCTATAATGCCTTTATCTCATGGAAAATAAGAGACATGGAAAAAAGGGAAAAAAATATAAAAAGGAAAAAACCCTAAACTGCCTATATGTTTTGGGAAAATGACCAAAATGCCCTTAACTAAAAAAAAGCCTAAAATACCCTTATCTAATGGACAAGTATGATAAAAGAAATTTAAAAAAAAAAAAATTCTAAAATAAGGAAAAAATGTAAAATACTCCGATTGCATGAAAAATAACCAAAATACCCTTGTCTTGTAGAAAATGAGAGGTTAGAAAAATCTTACAAAGAAAAAAAATCCTAGGATGAAAAATGATAAAAATGCACTCATCTCATAAGATAATCAAAATAGAACAAACCCCCCAACCGAATGAAATGTGAGTAGAAATATTAATTAGGACACATTTTTGTGCACCGAACATCATTTATTTATTTGGATCCACATTCTAGGCCTGCAAGCTCTCTATGGTAATTTTGAAAAATTAGAAAGTAAAACTTTTTAGGACCTCACGGTCTCTCAAGTCTCCAAGATTAACACAAATCTTCAAAGACCTAATCACTCTGAAATCCCTACTAAAGTCCCTGCTTGAGGTGTCCCGACATTCTAAGAGTGACCCAAAATCCAAGAAGTCCCCATAGGATTTAAAATCCCGTGTGACTAACCCATGTCCCCCCCCCCCCCCCCCCCCTCCTCTTAAGGGAGAAAACAATAGATGAAAATATTACTAGGTCGCTATCAATCAAAGAAAATACAATTTCTCTACTTGAGCTTGTTAGACCAAAAACCTAATATGCATGGTTTCTCTAAAACCCAAACCAACCTCAGACTCTAGAATAAAACACTCCTAAAATAAGAATCCTAGATTGAATGGGAAACACACCTCGCGCGCATGGCATTCCGCCACTTGTTCCTAGTAGTTCCTACTAAGCCACTAAGGTATGGAGAATCTATTCGTATATTTAATGCATATAATATGTAAGGTGTACTGGTTATGATGATTTTATACTAAATAGGAGGTCTTCTATTCTGGTCACTTCTCGTATGATCAGCAACAGCATCTATTTTTCTATATAATTCTGTAGGAGTACCTACGCATTTTCTGCCTTTGCCTCAGACCTTGGCATATGCATTAATTTATGTAAATAGACATAAAATAGAATAAAATAGTAAAGCTAAAATATTAATAGAAGGTCCCATTCTAGTTGCCAATGCACTATATCAAATTTTAATTCAAAATTACAAGTTTGTCCTTTAGTGGTTTTGTCCAATCACAAAGTTTGAATCTTCCTTCCTTTGTGCGATTATTAACATGGTTGTCCTGATATCATTTCCCTTTAAAATAAACAATGAGCTCGACCCCATTATCAGAACATGATAGTGTCAATATCAGTAGTTTTTTTCAATCATATGCACAATTTTTAACTACGGTTAGGATCACATATGAATGTAATTTTAAATTTATGGTTTATCCAAAATAGGACTCACAATATGAATGGTCATTCTAATCTCATAGTCCAATCACAAGTTCATGAATGTCTCACGTGCACGAATCATTGCCCGACTACTACATATATATAGGAGAAGTACTTGGAAACAATTGTGTAGGTTTCCACACATTCTTTAACTCATTCAGTTCAAAGGGAAATGATATTTCCACTCTTTTGTTTGTGCCATAAGTTTAGGGAAGTGATATTTTCACCCCCTTTTCGTGCGTTAAGCCATACCCCTTCTAGTGTAACAAGAGTAGTTCTAAATACACTAGAAGGAAGGGGTGAGGCCCAACCGCCCAAGTACGACATGGGGGTGAAAAGATCATTTCCCTAACTTTATCTTTATTACTACATTTTCTACCCCATTTTGTTTGTGTAAATGACTTAATAATTGTTAGGAAAAATCAAACAAAATTATTATGCCTCCTTGGCAAAACCATTGACTCTATATTTTAGTCCTACCCACTTCGAACCTTCTATGGAAGAAGCATTAGCATTTCAAAATGATTTTAAGTATCTGGGATCTGTCCACCTCGTTTGAACCTATATTTTAGTCCTCCATGACTCCTAGCTAGAACCACATACGCCTAGAAATAAAGCAGGTTCCACCATGCTATTAAACAAAAAAGCACCAACCCAAACCACAAGACGCGAAAACAAGTTCCAGCTTTCAATACTAGGCTTCCAGGTCTACAACGCTTCTTTCTATTCGTTACGCAACTAAACAAAAGCACCAAAAACCAAAACACGCGACGTGGAAACTAATTCCAGCTTTCAATACCGAAGGTGCCAGCTATACAGCACTTCATAATATTAGTTGCACTAGATCAAAAGGCTCTACCCTTCACGGATATTTCCTTTCCCTCTCTCTAACTTGCCTATATAAATGCCTCACTACCCATTCTCTTTATCTATCAAAGCATCTCATCATCTGTCTCTAACACCCACCCCCATTCCATCACTGCCTATTTTGCAAAAATGGCTTCTTCTTCTCTTATATCCATGAAAACATTGTTGGTTTTGCTATTAGCTAGCTCTTTAATGGGTACCTTTGCTAGTAATTTCTATCAAAATTTCGAGCTCACTTTCGGTGATGGCCGTGCTAAGATACAAAATAATGGAGAATTGCTGACATTGTCCCTTGACAAATACTCTGGCTCTGGCTTTAAATCGTATAATGAATATCTTTTCGGAAAGATCGATATGGACCTGAAACTCGTTCCAGGCAACTCCGCCGGCACCGTCACAGCCTACTACGTAAGTGTTGAATCCATTGGCTTCTTACTATGTACTTACATCATGTTTGAATAGTCTAAATTATTCAATTATTGTAACTGATATCCTATGTGTTCTAAATCTATTGCAGCTATCATCTCTAGGGCCAACGTGGGATGAGATTGACTTTGAATTCCTTGGTAACATTAGTGGACAACCTTACATTCTCCATACAAATATATTCACTCAGGGAAAGGGAAACAGAGAGCAGCAATTCTACCTTTGGTTTGATCCTACCAAAGCCTTCCACACCTACTCCGTATTATGGAATCCACTTCAGATTGTGTAAGCCCTCAAATCCCTTAATAAGTAACACTTGCAATGATCTTACCAAATGATTTTCTTTACACATACCTTAATTTTGTTTTTCTTATGTTTGCTTTGCTCTCTTTCAGCTTTTCTGTGGACGGTATTCCCATCAGAACCTTCAAGAATCAAGAGTCTATTGGGATTCCTTTCCCTAAGAATCAACCCATGAGGATCTACTCCAGCCTATGGAATGCAGATGATTGGGCAACGAGGGGTGGGCTTGTCAAAACAAATTGGTCGGATGCCCCATTCACTGCCTCATACAGAAACTTCATTGCCAATGCATGTGTGGTGTCTTCTGGCACCTCTTCTTGTGCTTCAAACTCCCCTTCTTCATTGTCCAACGCATGGCTGACCCAGGATTTCGATTCTTCGAACCGACGGTGGCTGAGATGGGTGCAGAAATATTTCATGATCTATAACTACTGCACTGATTTGAAGCGTTTTCCTCAAGGTCTCCCACCGGAATGCAGCCGTGCCTAATTCCTAAAGAAATCATTGGAATTCATTCTCCCTATTATTGTTCCGAGTACACACAGATTTTGCTTTCAGACCCATTCTTTATTTGAATTGTTGTTTGTTCTATTTGCTTCATTTTTCTCAAATGTTAAAAAATGTACTCGTCCGGTGTAATAAATATCACATAAATAAGATACTTTGATTAGATGAGATAAAAGATCTATGTGTATATCACTGGCGATGGCACTTGAAGCATAAGGGGGGCAATTGCCCCCCTTATTTTTTTGTGAAAAATATCTACTTGAATATTTTAATATTTTTTTTTATACTTTATTGTTTTCACTTATAAGTAATAAGTTATAACTTTCATTTCTTATAAACCTCCTCTGTCCTCACTCCTCACGAGTTCACCGTTCAACGGTTCAAGGCAAAAGAAAACCCTAGCTGAGTAGCTGCCTCTTCTCAGTTTTCACTTCTCACCGGCTGTTCATGCCGCAGCTTCATTTTTCCGGCAAAAACGTAAACTTTGCAGCCAGGTACTCACTCTCTCTCTCTCTCTCTCTTTATTTTTTGCCCGTTTTTTTGTTGAAACTTCAAGCAGACATTTCTGCTAATCTACTATTCTAGACTTTCTAGTCTTTTGGGTCTGATTTGGGGGTTTCTATATGCTCTCATTTTTTGATTTTTTTGCAACAATTTCATGGTAGCCAGGGTTCAATTTCTGATTTGGGGGTTTTTGATTCATTCGGTTTTTAGTTCATTCGGTTTTTGGTTCATTCGGTTTTTTGTTCCACGCATAACGGCATGTGGTGGAAAGTCATAAAGGAGGGCCTTTACTGCCTGTAAATTTATTGTTTTTTGTTACTACTACATTTTCTAAGTTAGTTGGGAGAGAAAGAGAAATTTCCAAATTCCAATAATCTGTTTGATTCAGAGCATTCTGTATTACTTTTGCGGCCCTCTACTGTTTGATGACGCATCAACATTAACTAGAGGCACTGAGGCACCATTTGAAAATGAATCGACACTCATCTCACCGCTTGGTCCAGTGACTCCCTTTTCATAGAGGAGGTGTTTGATTAAGATAGAATAAGTCTGATGATTAGGCTTGCATCCAACAATAATGAAACAGCTGCTGCGATTCTCACTTGATGTAAAAAAACATGACCTCTAATTCTCTAAATGTGGACCCAAGCTAAAATTGAAGGCTGTGTTAAGGTTGTGTTAAGCTCCTAAATCATTCTATCATTAAATGCTAATACACAGCTCATTGGTGTGGAGTAGAAACTTCAGACAAGTGGGCTCATATAGTCATTTACAGAGCAATTGTGAATTTGTGAGCGGAAAGCTCTATTGTTTGAGTTCATCATAACTTATTCCAAGATTTCTTTTGGCCACAGTTGCTTCCACATTGAGATTTCCCCCTTGCTGTGTAGTTTCCTAATTCCTCCATAGAAACCATCTGCTTCATTTCCTCTAGCTCTGTTAAAATGAAAGTATCAACAATCATGTGCAGGGAGCAAGTAAAACTTTCAATTGTTAAATGTATCAACAATCATGTGCAGGGAGCAAGTATCCTGTTTTGGTGTATTTCTGGGCGTAAACAATAAAATTTTTAACCACATGATTTCAATCACTTCACCAAACATTTTAAATTTTAGCCACATGAAAATTATATATAACTTGAACAATGTGATAGTACAATTGAAAAGTTACTAGTCTAGATGAAATTAAATGGATAAGAAAAGCTAAAAGGTATGATTAGATCTTTCTAACCACTATTATGACAATGGTTAAGTTTTGTAGTTTATTTTTGTTGGGTTTTCAATCTATTGGGTTCTGATTTGTGGAAGCTTTTTATTTAGGGTAAGTCATTACTAATTGTTATTGAATCAATAGTTAGTGAATAATTTTTTTAGCATTCTTTTACATTGATATAGTGATTGATAATTAAATATTTTTTTGATATAGTGATAGAAGTTCTTTGTCTTTCTTGTTTGTTTTTTTAGGTATGGAAAAATATTTTTCGAGAGTACCGTCGTTAAGGTTGATAACCCCTCCTACAACTTCAATTATCCCCACCAAAGAACGAGAAAATTCTAAAAGAATTCGATTGGAACTTGATCCTAAAAATCCTCCTGCTGATCCCGGATTAAGAAGGCCAATAATTGATTATCATCATAATGATAGGCGCCAAAAGTTCGAATGATATACTTAGGAATGGGTCCAATTCAACCACGTAATCATGATTTTCCTCAAATTATGCAAGGAAAAGAGAATAGGCGGTTTAATCAAAAGTGGTTTGATGATTATCCTACTTGGTTGGAGTATAGCATTGCAAAAGACGCGGCTTATTGTTTGTGTTGCTATCTTTTTAAATCGGATAGTAAGGAGCATGTGGGAAGTTGTGATGCTTTTGTTGTTAAGGGGTTCTCTAATTGGAAGAAAGTAGAAAGATTTGGAAAACATATAGGGGGTCCTAATAGTGCTCATAATCAAGCTTCGAGTAAATGTGAAGCTCTTAGGAATCAAGAGCAACATATTGAAGCGTTGGTAAATAAGCAAACAGAGCAACAACAAAGTGACTATCGAATTCGCTTGCATGCTTCAGTTTTGAATGCTCGATTCCTTTTAGAACAAGGTTTACCTTTTCGCGGGCATGATGAATCTTGTGACTCGCTTAACCAAGGAAATTTTCGTCAGCATTTGAAGTTCATGACCATGATTAATGAAGATATGAAGAGGGTTTGTGTGGAGAAGTGTCCTGGGAATCTCAAACTAGTGACTTCAGATATCCAAAAGGATATAGTGAGTGCATGTGCAATTGAAACCACTAACTCAATCATTAAAGATCTCGGGGATTCATTGTTTTCTATTTTGGTTGATGAAGCTCGTGATCTTTCTAGCAAGGAGCAAATGGCCGTAGTTATACGTTATGTAGATAAGCTTGGGCATGTGGTTGAGCGTTTGTTAGGTATTACTCACGTTCCCAACACCACTGCTACATCCCTTAAGGAAGAAATTGAAGCAATATTGGCCAAGCATAAATTGAGCATATCGAGACTTCGTGGTCAAGGATATGATGGGGCAAGTAACATGCAAGGGGAGTTTAATGGTCTTAAAGCACTAATCTTGAAGGAGAATGAATATGCTTACTATGTTCATTGTTTTGCTCATCAATTACAGTTGGCATTAGTTGGTGTTGCAAAAAAAAATATGAACATCTCCGATCTCTTTTTTTTAGTTACAAATGTAGTAAATGTGGTTGGGGGTTCTTGTAAGCGCCATGATATTCTTCAGGAGATTCAACTTGCAAAAATTAAGGAAGCACTTGAAAATGGTGAGCTTTCAAATGGACAAGGACTTAATCAAGAGACCACACTCAAACGTGCGGGGGATACACGTTGGAGCTCACACTATAGAACACTGGTTAGTTTGGAATATATGTTTTCCTCTATTCTTGATGTGCTTGATCTTATTGTCAAAGATATGAAGTTAAGTTCAGATCAAAGGCATGAAGCACATAATCTCTTGAAATCATTGCAAACTTTTGAATTCACATTTTCCCTTCATTTGATGATAAGTTTATTGGGAATTACAAATGAATTGTCGCAAGCATTACAAAGGAAGGATCAAGATATTGTGAATGCCATGACATTAGTGAGAATATCAAAACAACGACTACAATTGATGCGAGACAATGGATGGAATTCTTTGTTAGATGACATTTCTTCATTTTGTGCTAAACATGACATAGAAGTCCCTAACATGGTTGATACTTATGTTGTTCCCGGAAGAGTGCGACGGCATGTAGATAAAAGAACGGTCTTGCACCATTTTCAAGTTGAGTTGTTTTTTCAAGTTATAGACTTGCAACTTCAAGAGCTCAATGGTCGTTTCAATGAAGCAAATACAGAGTTGCTTCTATGAGTAGCGTGTTTGAATCCAAGTGATTCATTTTATGCATTTGATAAAGAGAAGTTGATTCGACTCTCTAAGTTTTATCTAAAAGAATTTCCGGAAGTTCAATATTCTACAAAAGAATTAGACAACCAACTTGAAACATATATTCTTGATATGAGGTCTAATACTCACTTTGTGAATTTGAAAGGAATTGGAGATCTTGCTGAAAAAATGGTTGAGAAGGGAAAGCATGCCTTGTATCCACTTGTTTACAAGCTCATCACATTGGTACTAATTTTACCAGTAGCAACTGCAACCGTTGAGAGGGCCTTTTCTGCCATGAAGATCTTGAAGAATCGATTACGCAATAGAATGTCGGATCAATTTATGGCTGATTGCTTGATTCCATATGTTGAGAAGGATATTTTTGGTAACATCGATGATGAGACAATCATGTGTCGTTTCCAAAAAATGAGACCGCGTCGAGGAAGCCTATAAAATTTTCTTATGGTCATGTTATTAGGTTTTGCACTCTAAAATTGTAAGATGTCATTTTTGTTTACCTCAATGTATGTTGGTGATGGAATATATATGAGGGTTTTTTTTGGAAACTATAATATTGCTTTCATTTGTTTGGAGAAAAAAAATTACTATAATTTTTGCCCCCCTTATTCAAAATTTCTGGCATCGCCCCTGGTGTATATGGTTCTATTTCCTTTTCCCTTGTATCTAGAAGGGCCACTTATTTGTCTGACCGTCTTTCCAAATCACTGAATCAGGATCTTCTACCTAAGATTGTCAACACAAAGAAAGGCCTTCTATGCAAATAAAAAAAAGCCTCATCATACGTGCACAGCTCATTTTGTTCTGGACTTACCTGAGATTAGTCAAAACCCGCGGAGTCGCATTCCGATGATTAGAGTATTTCTGAGTCATTGAGGTACATATACTTTACACAGATCGAGGACTTCCGAGCAATAAACCCTTGAGAGGATTGCCCTTACTGATAGATAAAGCTTTCAAGACAATTTTGGTACAAAACTGTGTTTGACAGTTCTCCAACCCTTGATTGATGGTCTATTTCATTGATTTATGAGTTGCCTCATTGATCACTTTTAAGAGTTTCTAAAGATGTGGATTTGCTTCTAAAATGGGTTTTATTATTTCCTACAACTCTTTCTAAGATTAGAACCACAGAATCTAACTCTAAAACTAGGGTTTTACTATTTACAAATAACATTTGATCTCTTCCACAAGTTTGAGCAAATTAGTTGCTTTTTTATGAAAAAAACTGACTTTTTAATCTTTAGATTTGCCTACCGAGAGGGTTTTTCTGAAATTAGACTACAGATTTTTAAAGGATTTAGCTCATAAATCCCCAGCATATATAAAGGCTATCTAGATCATCAAGACATCAATCCCCTTGAACCCATCACGAAATGCCTTCTGCGATGGACGCTACCAAATCCCTCGCCAAATTTGCCTGGGTGAAGGCAAAGATGAAAGGGTTCTCCAGTTCTCCATGGGTTCAAGATAAGGATTGCAGCCTGGGCCCATTATAGGTTAAATTTATTTCTAATTTCTAATTTATTTTATATTATTTCATGCATTAATTAAATTACTTTAATTTTCTTGCATGTAGCTAGATCAAGTAATCATGTAATTCTCATAGTTCTAGGTGTAATTATATTAACTCGTTTATATAGTTAGTTTAATTAAATTGCATATGATCCATCTAATCTTATTATCGATCTTATGGGATTTACTAGGCTAATTCGCCAAAAGCTATTTTATTTTATTTTATTGGAATGGCAAAGATTTGTATTAATGAAAACAAAAGAAAACCACCACCGATCGAGATGATCAAAACAATAAAAAAAGTCTGCAGTGCCACAAAAATGCAATCAATGTGGTAGGAAATCAAACACTTCCAACTCCAACCTTGTCCACCTATCGGCCTCAGAATTAGCCGATATATCTCACTACAAGATGGAATGAAAAGGAGTGACCCACCACTTGCTCCAATATTTCATCCATCCACAGAGCTAACCTCCAAGGAGGACAAGAAGATCCCTCGACCCACTTAATTACATTTAATGACCCACTTAATTACATTTAATGAATCACCCTTCACTATAACATTGTTTAGAGTTTAAATCACATTGCTCCAGCATCATTATACCTTGGCGCACCGCCCTCATCTCCGTCTTATTTGAGTCGGCTACCCTTGTTGGGCCTGAAAATGCCCATAGAGTATTTCCTTCTTCATCTCTAAGGATTCCATCAATCCCAGCCAGTCCAAAAGCTATTTCGAAAGCTCCCTTTTGCAAGAGACAACAGCCACATAGCAGCATATTTGGTCCTATTCAATTTATTCATCGGAGGTGCTGTCTCTCATGAAAAACTGTGCCGCATAATAGCTCCTGCAACATTGCCTAACAAATCCCGGTGGAAGGCGAAAATATTGATATATTTGATCTATTCGCAGGT
Source organism: Tasmannia lanceolata (assembly GCF_043159265.1). NCBI lineage: Eukaryota > Viridiplantae > Streptophyta > Magnoliopsida > Canellales > Winteraceae > Tasmannia > Tasmannia lanceolata. The sequence continues at coordinate 12,654,264 of NW_027518683.1, forward strand.
ATAAAAAGAAGGTTGCTCTCCCTGCAACCACGAGATTTGATATGGTGTAAGCTCATATATTCCAGTATTTTTCAAAAAGTGCCGTACGGCCTGCACCATAGGATGATTCAAACCGTCCATTTGTGGTTCCTCTATAGATTGGAGGGCTAGGATCATCTCATGGAAATGAATTTTTGGGCACAACCTATGTAGATTGGGGCCCATCAAATGGACAGTTTGGATCATCCTATAGTGCAGGCCGTAGAGTATTTTTTGAAATAACGGAACATCCTATGGAAATAAAAGAGCCTACTTTTTTTTCGCTCTTGCGAGTGAATACACGACCACAAAAAAGTAAGGTGAGGGCCAGCTCTCTAGATAATGTGAGCCATTAAACTGTAGGGGCACAACCCATATATGGTGGGTACTGCCAAATGGATAGTTTAGATCATCCATACAGGTGTGCCCTATAGTATTCCGTAAAACTGAGTCCCACCATAGGATAATCTACCTAATTCACCAGGTGGATCCTATGATGTGAGGCTTTGGTGAAACCCTTCCCCCAATCAAACGTAGGTGTGATCCTAATCCTAGACATTTGACGATTAGATTGCCGGTGGGTCCCAACATAGAAACAAGATTAACCTTCTAGAGATTTCTAGTGATTCACTGATAGATGGTCACATACTCACATTCAACATAAAAAAGGCCAACAAAAGGACGCATTTTGAGGACAATGATATGTGCGATTGACTCGGAAACCATAAGCCTCCCAAGCGCACTCGCGGAAATTTCATCGCCCTTTTCTCACCACCACTTACACCCTCGCTGAATAAAGGCCTCATTGCCAAATTTCTTTTCATTCCATCTCTGTATCACAGGACATCACTTGCTAAAACAATGATATTTTTCTCTTCTTTTAATACTTGGATGGTCATGTTGCCCTTGCTATTCGCAAGCTGTCTAAGGGTTGCTTCTGCTGGTAATTTCTACCAAGACTTCAACATCACATGGGGTGATGGGCGTGGAAAGACATTAAATAACGGAGAAATGCTTACATTGTCCCTCGATAAGTACTCTGGCTCGGGTTTCCAATCCAAAAATGAGTTTCTCTTCTGCAAGATTGATTTGGAATTGAAGCTCGTCCCCGGTAACTCTGCTGGCACCGTCACTACTTAGTACATATGCTTCTGGTTGATCTTCATGTTCCTTCATAGTCTATGCCTCTCTGTTTATAGCTACATGACTCAAATTTGTTACAGCTAAAGTCACCAGGGTCTACATGGGACGAAATCGACTTCGAGTTCCTTGGTAACCTCAGTAGAAACCATATATCGTCCACACCAATGTCTTGGCCCAAGGAAAGGGTAACAGAGAGCAGCAATTCTATCTCTGGTTCGACCTCACCAAAGATTTTCACACCTACTCCTTCCTATGGAATCCCAAAAACATCATCTAAGCCCTTTTAAGTATATATATACCTAATCATCAAACACCCACTCCTGAAAAGTAATTGTTTTATGCTTCTTACATTTTTGCTCCCTTTCAGCTTCTATGTGGATGGAATTCCCATCAGAAAATTCAAGAACTTGGAATCAATTGGCATTCCATACCTAAAAAAACCAACCCATGAGGATCTACTCTAGTCTTTGGAATGCAGACAACTAGACAACAAGGGGTGGGCTCATAAAATCTGATTGGACACAAGCGCCCTTCAGTGCCTCCTATAGAAACTTCACTGCAATGCCTGGGCTTCTGGTGCTTCTTCTTGTGGTTCCACATCTCCCTCCTCGGAAAACTCCTGGCTCATGCAAGAGCTGGGTTCGACAAGCCAAGAGAAGATGAAATGGGTGCAGAAGAATTACATAATCTACAACTATTGCCCCGATGTTAAGCGATTTCCTCAAGGCCTTAAACGTGAATGCTCTGATGCCTCCCCATGTTAGAGACAGAGACTATATGGGAAGGAATGCAGTCATTCATTTATTGTTGTCTTCTTTTGTTTGATTAAGTACTCAAATTATTTTTTGTTCACGGCATTGACAATGTTAAATTAAATAAGAGGAAGGATTATTATACAAAAAATAGTGCAAGGTATGAGCACACTATCGTCATTAAAATTCCAGAGATTTATTTAGGAGTTTACTAGCCAGATGATCATTATTAATATACTATCTTATTGATGAAGGTCAAATCCCACGTAGATTTTATGGGCGAACTGTTGATTTGATAGATCCTCATCAGGCGGCCCGAGACTATCGTGCAATTTAGCTTCTTCAACGGGCTTCTAAGTCCTAAAGGCACTTGTTTTGATAAAGGTTTTTAATCATCCAATTATGGTGGAATTAGCTGAAGGTTAGACTTTGGGTTCGAAAGGCTCAATTGTGTGATGGTCTAGAGCCAAATTGGGTTCATAAGGTTAAACTTTGGGTTTAAAAGGCTCAATTGTGTAACGGTCTCTCTCTCTCTCTCTCTCTCTCTCTCTCTCTCTCTCTCTCTCTCTTATATGGATGCCGGCAGGTGTGTCCCTGCATTCACGTGCACGTGCACATACAAGTGAGTGTGGGCACAAGCTTAGGAGTGGGTGTGGGCATGAGGATGCATGTTCATGTGTCTGATTGAAATTGCTGTGTTTGGATAGTAGAATACTTAGGTTTTCTTTTTTCTTTTTTTCTTTTTCTACAACTAAGTTTTATGTTTTTGGGAGATTATTGTACCGAATTAATAGTTGCATTGCAAGAGAGTGTCCATCAGTGAATGTGACCGGTCATACGTTATGTCAATCGACTAGACAGAGAATATTGTCTTTCAAAAATTGAGCGAATTTTGATTGCTCTCTCTGTTAGAGTATGAAATCCCATCGTTGGATCATCTTGGTGGAAGATTAGGAAAGTTGATTGGATGGAGCAAGCTTAATAAATTAGGGTTTAAGATTTGATTTAATTTGGTGGTAAATTGAGGTAGGTAAGCTTATTAGGTAACTAGATTAGATTTAAATTATCTCTTTCCCTTCTCACTTAATCTCTTTCCATGTTTATTATATTCTTCTTTATATGTTCATCATGTAAGTGCTCTATATAAGCAGCATTGATTCTCTTTGTAATTTATCCAAGTTTAGTGAAATCTCTAGAATTTACCACTCTCTCCCAATCCATATGAACATCCTTCAATCCATTCATACACCTCTGAAATCAAAGAAATCAAAAGTAAACCACACAGAGCTCTAAAACAAAGGTTAGTTTGTGATGAAATTCTTCAAGCTCCTCTTCACTAGAATCTTTACCAAGCTTTCAAAACTTAACCGTTCTTCACCGATAATTGCTCAAGCTTGGCCCAATACCTCTTTGTTGCACAGTAATTATGGGCTTGACTATCAAAATCTATATGGTGCAACCAAGGTTTTAAATTTCGGTTTCGGAATAAATTTCAGCCTAAATTTCGAGATTTTGGATGAAATCAAACGAAACCAATATAGTTGTATTTTATCTCATCCTAAAATTTTGGCTGAAATTTCCGGAGGATATTAAATAACGTTAAAATTCCTTATTTATTGGGATTTTCCTTAAATTTCGGCTGAAATTTAGGTCGAAATTTTGTAATGTTTCGAGTTTACACGATTTCGGTTTCGTTCTCCACCGAAACCTGAAATTTCAGATCGGTGGAGAATGTAACCGAAATCGTGTAAACTCGAAACGTCATCTTCAACCGCTTGAGCTTTTTGGAGCAATTGGTTATTTTGCGTGGTATTAGAGCAATTGCCTCACGACATATCTTGGGTTCAAAACTCAACAACTCCTTGATATTTAAAATCCACATGTGTGGTCATCCCAAATGAGGGGTCATATTGCACGTGTATGGCCAACCCCCAAAAAAAAAAAGAGGAGCCACCTCAAATTGTCCTAGCTCAAAAATTGCTTTCACAAGATAATCTTAAGTGTGCATTCTATTACTATTGAAAGCTTCTTAGTTTGGGGGGCGGGGGAGCTCGCTTCAAAAGCTAAATTTTTCTAGCTTTCCAAGTATTTTCTCTTAATTAAGGGTACACTTCCTATTTAGGTGATTAGTTTTCCCAGCAAAATATTTTCTCAATTTGATAATGCTAAAAGTGTATTTAAAATTTTAAAACTCTATCTTGAGTTGGGATTTGCTAGGGACCATCGCAGAAGGCATTTCGCAAGCCAGTTGAGATTTAGCCACCTCCTTCTGAGATGGTCCCTTGCAAATTAAATAAAAATTTTGTAGATCTTTTATTTTATTATTTTTGATAGGTTAGCTGGATTTGAACACACCTGACCTCAGTATTGGAGAACAAAGCCTTAACCAACTCAGCTAAAGGCTAATCCAATTTATGTAGATATTTTTCCAAAATCTTAATCTACACGAATAAATCATATAATAAATCCGTAAAATTTATAATTTTAATCGGCCACAAAGTCATCTTTACACTTATAACTTGTAATCTACACTCAAGCTTCTTCCCTAACTTAACACAGGCCTGTCTTTTTGGTAGGGACCATCGCGGAAGGCATTTTGCAGTTGGTCTGTTGCATGAGAGAGGAGCGACATAGGCTCACTTTTCAACAGATTTTGTCTTTATTCATGAGGTGGCTGCTCTCTCATGCAAGAAACCATCCGCGAAATGCCTTCTGCAATGGTCCCTAGCAAATCGTCTGTCATTTTCACCCCCCCTCTTATTTTTTTCAACACCAGAAGTGTTTTCCTCGTTTAAATGAGACCACCCACTTGTACGTTGAGACAGAAATTGCATCTTATTGCGACGCATTCGTGTTATCCTTGATCAATACTGACTTTTTAAATGCCAACCACCTTGTAAACATGGATATTGGAGTAGGACTCGTTTCAAAGAAGGTGGGGGTTGGTAGAGAAAATAACAAGGGAAGAAGCTTTAGGTGGCGCATTAAGAGAGATCTCTAGAAAATTCGTCATCATCATACCACCTCGACAAGCACCACAACCCATATGTAGCATTTGCATCACTCGTTATTTCTATATTCCTGGCTATCATTGCAAAGCGAGTCAAAGGGTATGTGGTGGTATGATGAATGAATATGGCCTCTCAATTTCCACAACCAACGTGTCACCATCATCCATTGTTCATAGATATCTTATGCAATCGCTAATGTCCAAATTATTTTTACTAAAAAAACAAACAAACCTGTGACAGAGAAATAAAGAAATGAACCGGTTCATAGATTAGAAATTAAAAATGATAAGGGAATCGGGTGTATAAACAACTCAGAACCCAAGAATCTGAAATCCTCCCTCTCATGTAGCTAAAATTACTAAAACTACCTTTTGATTTTCAAAATCAATGAAACACCCTTGTTCTCCAGGCCAATCTGGCCGTCTAATAGAATTTATGGGAACAATTGACTAGATTGTCTGTATCAATTGCTCATTGCAGTTTTGGGGTCATGGCCCACGTAAGAGGTAACCCATCAAATCGATGGGAATGGGTATATACAATGGATTTGGGTGTATAGTATGATTCTTCATAACTATATGGAAATGATCTTCTTTTTGAAACAATAGACCTTCCCCATAAAATAAGAACCAGATATACCCAGATGGGACCCCACTTTGTGAACTCTAGAAATCATCAAAACAGCGGTTCCAGAACCGTGTCTGCAACTCACTAACCAGCTCATATACAACCTTTTTCAAATTCCAACGCCAAACACCATTCGTCCAAATCACAAAAGCACCTTCCCACGCATTTCCCTCTTCCCATACACCCGATCACTATATAAATCATCCTAGCCAGTCTCTAATTCCACAGCTTCGTTCAACCATCAATATTCTCTTTTTGGGTTTCAATTGTCTCCCCCCCTTGTAAACATGGGCTCTTCTTCTTTCTCATCTTCTAATGCTATGACCTTGCTTCTTGGGTTGCTCATAGTAAGCTCTCTAATAGTGGTCTCTGCAAGTAATTTCTACCAAGACGTGGACGTCACATGGGGCGATGGTCGTGGTAAGATATTGAATAATGGCGAATTGCTTACGCTGTCCTTAGACAAGGCATCGGGCTCCGGTTTCCAATCCAAGAACGAGTATCTCTTCGGAAAATTCGATATGCAGTTGAAGCTTGTCCCTGGAAACTCTGCTGGCACGGTCACCACCTATTATGTAAGTGTCCATGACTTGGTACAATCTTTTTTCTTTTCTTCCTCTTAATCTATTTGGACTAGTTTTGTAGTTCATTGAACTTATTACGACCAATCTCAATACCAAATTGTGTTGCAGCTTTCTTCTCAAGGGGCAACCCACGACGAGATCGACTTTGAATTCCTTGGTAACCTTAGCGGAGACCCTTACATCGTCCACACCAACGTTTATACACAAGGAAAGGGTAACAGAGAGCAGCAATTTTATCTGTGGTTCGACCCCACTAAAGACTTCCATACATACTCCATCCTGTGGAATCCTCAGCATATAGTGTGAGCCCTCAATCCTCCTAAACATATCCAATCATGTTACAAGTAGTGAATATTGATTACAGATCTAAAGAAAGGAGATGATTTCCAGACCCCCTTTTTATATTGGCATCCTCTATCTTTACACTTTCCCAATTGGCATTTAAAATCCTCAATAAGCTATCAGTACCGTTCAAAAAAAAATCATAAAAGTTTAAAGTAGAGGCGTGCTGATATAAAAATAAGAGTTCAAATTAGTTTCATGATGGTCTACAAGATCAAGGGTTCTGATTTGATTACACATACATATTATGGGACCCAAAAGTTGACCATTAGTGGGCCTTTGACTCACATTATTTTTCTTCAATTGGTGGTCCTCTATCTTTCTAAATTAGTTTCTCTGGTCCTCCTTTCAGGTTCTATGTAGATGGCACTCCCATCAGAGAGTTCAGAAATGCAGAATCCGTTGGAATTCCCTTCCCAAAGAGCCAAGCCATGAGGATCTACTCAAGCCTTTGGAATGCTGATGATTGGGCGACGAGGGGCGGGCTCGTCAAAACCGATTGGACACAAGCACCTTTCACTGCCTCATACGAGAACTACAATGCCAATGCTTGTGTTTGGTCTTCAGGAGTCTCTTCTTGTGCTTCAAGATCTCCTTCGTCCAACTACACATGGCTAACACAAGAATTGGATTCTACAAGCCAACAAAGGCTAAAATGGGTTCAAAAGAATTACATGATCTACAACTATTGCAATGATGCAAAGCGATTCCCTCAAGGGCTTCCCCCGGAATGCTCTGTCAACCCTTAGAGACTCCACATGTATATCTTAGGTTTTGTATATGGTCATGTCTTGCATATTTATTTTGATAAAGGAATAATTTGTGCTATATTCATATACTTAGAGCAATAATTTGTATTATAATCATATGTTTTTCATGTTTGTGTATCGAAGGAGTGTTCGTTACTTTCTACTTGTTTCACAATTATAAAAGTAAATACATACATTCCTTTTCGGATCACTAATAAGGAGATTAATAGGGAATAATCATCTTTTATACACATCGTGGGCTTTGATTGACCCAATAAAGTAGTAATTCTATTTCCTCAACTTTAAATGATTCACTTTACACTCCTTCATCTAACCAATCCTTTAATACCTCTCTTTCGAGCATGCTTTTGTGCAGAGGTGTTCCAATCAATATCGTACACGTTATGGTTAAAGGGGCAAAATAAACAAGTGCACCGCTTAACTTTGAGTGAACAACTAATCCAACTTCAATGTAAGATGGTAGGGAAGCATGTAGGCATAGCTTCCTTGCAATCTCATGCCACTAAACACCATCTGTTAAATTTTAAAGTGTATTTTGTGGAAGCTAATTTTGTTTATTTTAGATTTATTTTATTTTATTTTTGACAGATGTAATGAGGACAAAGAATTTTGTCTCAAAGGGCATTTTTGGTCATTTTGTTTGCCTAGCTTGCACATGTGAGAGTCACACATATTTGCTTCATCTTGTCTTCAATCTTCCCACTTCCCTCCCATTTCAAATTCAAACCCACCACCGCTCTCATAAGCCATTAATTAAGTCTCAACTTTTCCATACCCACTACATCTTCCCTAAGCTATTAATTCTCCATTTTTATTGACCACCTCAAGCCGTATTGACTTCTATTTGCTGGAATTATGTAGAGTTTTTCAATTAGAAAGACATCCATTGAAGCCCCATTGTGGGCATACTTGTGATCTGAACCAAAGTGGCAACCTACCCCGTTTTCTTTATGCTTCGAAGGCTTTTTTTATTGTTATTATCTTGTGTTCCTATTCTTCTATCATATATATTGAAGTATTTGTGTGTGAATATTGTTCTACTTCAATTCTAGATCTTGGGCTAGTGTAAACTTTGGTTTCACTCCTTGAAAATGGATATCCTAGAATGGTGAAATCTGTCTTTCTTTACATCATTGATGCTTGCGGATGTCCCGATGTTGACCTCGCTCACAGGTTGCATGAGATACAACTCTCACAAGTGATGGGCAATTGATGACTTATCGGAAACTTTGTTCACCTCACATGGTCCCTCTTAGGCCCTGTTCATTTTAGATCATGGCAACCGATTGTCAGCCCACAGACTATTATTGGAATCAAAAAATTTTGATTCCAATAATAGTCTGTGGGCTGACAATTGATTGACAAAATCTAAGCCCGTATTCATTTAAGATAATACAAGATTAAGGCAACAGACTGTGAGTGCAAACCAAATTTGGAATTAAATTTAAACATAATTTTGAGTCCAGTAACCAGTTTGGCACTCACAGTCGCTTGACATAGTCTTAAACGAACATGGCCTTAGCTATAACATGAATTACTTTGAAACTTTTAATGGCAGATCATTTAGCTTGATTTATTTTTTCAATCAAAATAGGGCTACTTGTGTTTTTTCATATCATACAAGCTCTAACTCAGAAATTGCACCATACAATAAGTTCCCACTCGTTTCCATTTAGGGGTGCAACTTGGATCGATCGGGTTGAGGCCAACCCTAGTCCAACCCGAGATAGCATTCCTCTGACCCTTACCTGTCCCAACCTGAACTTCTGATTGAGGATTGTCAACTCTAACCCAATCCTCATGTAATTCTCTCAACCCTAACCCAACCCATCTAACCCAAAATCAGGTCGGCAGAGTCGGGTTGGGTTTGGGTTAACCTAGGGCCAAACAGAAAAGTACAAGAAAAAAACATAAACCAAATAAAATAAAGATAAAATTAGAGGATAGATGTCGGGTCCGGGTCAGGTCGAGTTGCCAAGGAGCTTATCGAGGGAGACCACATCCTCGCCAGATTTCTAGCCGGAGGTCGCATCAAGGTATGTTGATAATGTCTATGCATTAGGGACATTATGTAGTTCCTCTAAATCTGTTTTCATTTTTGCTTGATGTAGAGTATCCAGATGTTATATTTGAAACAAGGGAAGGAAATTGCACACGACTAAATCATGACAATTTGTTGGACGGGGAGAAAGATGGTGTAGTCCCGTTCGAATCCATTTGGAATTAAGAACGATTCGGTGAACATACATTTGGAAATCTCGACACCGGTATTTGTGAAAAACCCTTTTGCGTCAAATCCCCCCTTTTTTTTTCTCCTAACCGGAATCACATTCTTTTCAAATCTCAGCAAGTTCGTTTGCCCGCTACAGGTTTTGATATCGAAGAAGAAACAGAGAAATGAGTGATCTCATTTCTGCATCTGATCCCTCTACTGGGGACGTGAAGAGCAATTTTGATCCTGCTCGAATTGCCGAAGTGAAAGCTTGGCTTGTCTCGCAATTCGATGCTGCCGGAAAAGATGTGCCGGAATTCGAATACACGCCGCGAAGCGTTGCTCACTTGCACGCTTTGGCCACCATCTCCCAAGCGAAGACTCAGGCGGCTGGAATCGTCGCAGCTGATCTCCGGCAGAAAGCCGCAGAATACCGTTCCCAAGGTTAGGGTTTTTTTAATAATCTCTTCCTTTCCTAGGGTTTCTTATTCATTCTCTCTGTCTTATATTTGAAACCTACATCTCCCTAGGATTTCTAACTGAAAATTATCTCAATGCAGCGGCAAGAATCAGAGAGATATTGGAAAATGTGGGATTGGCGCAGGAGAGCTTGTCGCCAAATGCTGTCACGTCTGCACAAGTTCTTGCAAATGTTGCGAATTTATTAAATATAAGAGATACCGAAATGACTAGGCAAGTATTCCTCTCCTTTTTTTTTCTTTTTTTTTTTGTAAAAGCACCCAATTTGGCAAGATGATCATTAGGGAAAAACAGTATTCAAACATGGCTCTTTTATTTTTTAGAAACTTCTGTGAGTTAGATGATAATGTTGGGGAATATCTATATCTAGTTTTCTTGTAGCAATGGGAGATATTTCTTTGAGGAAGACTGGCGTAGAGGAGAAGAGGGCTAAAGTGCAGAAGGAATCAAAAGTTCTTCTTGAATACACTCGGAAGGCCCTTGCGAGGCTGACATATTTAAAAAGGTATTTCATAGTCATTTTCATTTTTTGTTTGCAAATATGTTCTCTGCTTCTTAGATTATTGAGGCGCTTCTAGGGTTTTTGCATTCCTATTATGAGATTGGTTCTTCACCATATCTCCAGAATTCCTGTCTACAACTTTGCGGAGAACTTATTCTGCCAAAAGGTTTTGAGTTGAAGGGAAATAATAGACATAACTGAACTGATGCTAACACTAGTCGAAAGATGCGAGGTTGTTGCCTAGAGTAACAGGTCTGTAAGGTTGAGTTTGTTGGGTTTTTGTTGTACCCCACAACTGCATCTTCTTTTTTTCTGAATGGTCCACAACTGCATCTTCCTTAATCATAGCCTAGATAATTGACTGGCACAGAGGCTAAGGCCCTGTTCGTTTGGGATTGTCCCAACCGATTGCGAGCCCCAAACAGATTATTGGGCTCCAAATTAAACGTAATTTTGAGTCCAATAATCAGTTTGAGGCTCTCAATCGGTTGTCACAATCGCAAATGAACAGGACCTAAGTGGTCTTGGGGCAGCTTTCATAGGAATTATTTCCATAGAAGTATTGTTATGAAATGGTCTGCAGAAGACATCAGTCAAGGTTTGGTGGATTCATAGTTGCAATGGACCAGTTATCTGAGATTACCTAGCACAATGTACCCATGTGCATTGGCTGACTCACGACTATGTTTATCTGTTTATGGCCAATTGTGAACTATCATGTACCGAATAACATTCAATTGTATGATAAGGTCAAATATATTCTAGTTAAATACTGAGTAATACTTAACACAAGCAGAAGTTAATAGAACAATATATCTTACATAAAGAGGTCTACATCAAAACTGCATCAGTAGGATGTGAATAATTTGACAAAATAATGAAAATGAATAAGATACTATTTAATATTATGTACATTTGTTTTTAATGGTAACGGTGTTATTATTAGAAAATTTATTCGTTTTTGAAGTTTCTATTTCTTTTATTAGCAATGCTACCCACTCAAAAAAAACATCAAGTGCAATTGAAGTAAATCAGCTGACAGTTAATGAGTCAAAGTTTTAATCTTGGTATGATAATGATGTTTGACATTAATATTGGTTTCTTTACACATTGTTATGGAAACATCCTAATGTAGTTGTGTGTTTTATGAAGTATGAAAAGGCATATTATGCATGTTTTTATTATGTTAGCATTCACAAGGTCATGTGTGATGATTCTCAAGAGAAATGTTTTTATTTCTCTACAGAACTCTTACCCAATTGGATGATGAAGTAGCTAGCTGTGAGGCTCAAACGCTTCATTGGAAGACTAACTTGGCTATCATGGACTCAAAAGAGCGGCAATATTTGCAACAACATTCCAACTATAAGGTACTTCCTTGTTTTTATGTTTTTTTTTTGTAACATATGAATGCATGGGGAGATCAGAAAAAGGAGTTGGTTTCCAATTTTCAGTCATTCATTTGGGCTTAAAAATGCATCACCCAAGTAGAGTAATAAAAATTCACCAATCTAGAGTCCTCTATTTTAGGCCTTTAGAATGACTTTGTCTCAATAAATGATTTTCTCTCTGTAACCGTTCTATAATTTCAAGATGAAGTAAAGACCTAGAAACTGGCTCACAATGGTTTCAATTATTTAATTATTTAACATTATAAGCCGTACATTCTGTACGGCTCAGAATGTTGGGCCACCAAGAAGCAGTATTTGCATAAGATATGTAGCGGAGATGCGAATGCTTAGATGGATGTGCGGCCACACAAGGTTAGATCGAATTAAGAATGAAGACATCCATAAAAAGGTGGGGGTGGCACCAATTGAGGAGAAGATGAGAGAGCCGCTTATGATGGTTTGGGCATATCCAACATAGGCCTTTGAATGCTCCAGTGAGAAGAAGTGACTCGTGCCAAGTTGATGGAGTAAAAAGAGGTAGGGGCAAATCGAAAACAACTTGGGTAGAAACAGTGAGGAAAGACTTGAGGGGCTAGGAACATAACAGAGAACATGACATTGGATAGGATAGAATGGAAGAAAATGATCCATGTAGACGAACCCAACTAGTATAAGTATTAGACTTAGTCAATTTGAGCCGGGTAGATCCTTTCACCTTCTTCATGAAAATTTTCTAAAGGATTCATTAGCTGACCCCAACTAGTTTGGGACAAAGGCTTAGTTGAGTTGAGTTGAGTATTGAGTTGTAGTTTGTGGCTATGTTTTTGTACGTTATACACAATTGGTTGATAAATGGGACTTCGTCGTTGCTGGATTGAAAATACAAAGTCAATATGAGCTTTTGCTAGAAGTGGTAACCTTGATAGAGAAATGAACAATCACACAAATATTCCAATAGTTACTCACAAACAATGCTATTAGCCAAACATTATCTACGCAGGGTACAACCCTACTTTGATCCAAATGTTTTCTAGGTAGGGTAGAACCCAAAACCCAAACAGGAAAACTCGTAACTATTCATTTACCTTTTGAAAAGTACATTAAAACTCCATATGAATTAACCTAAAACACCTCAACTTCCTATTTTAATCCCAACCATTGGTATTGCATCAATTTTAGCTCTTAGATCAATCACATGTGGCCCCCCTTTTGGGTTGGCCATTGCATGTGCTTTTTTGCTATCAAGGAGGCTTGAACTCAGGACCTTTGGCTCTGATACCATGTGAAACAACCAGAATCTCCAAAAGCTAAAGCTATTGGAAAAGGCGTTATTTAATCTTTTATACTTTAACATACCTAAATCTATTGAAGGGGGAGCAGATCTATTTATACCAGTGTTTAAAAACTCCTTGACTCGACAAGGAACTCCCCCGAGTCGACTCCTTTTTGCCTGGGCCCTTTTTGCCTGGGCCGCGTTCCGCATTGCACCACATCCGCATTCCGCATTTTGTCCTACAGAGTCAATAAACTCCTTCGACTCTCCCAAGTTATGTCCGCGTCAAACTCGTCAACCACGTTCTCGGCCGCATCCGCGCCGAGTCAACAAGGATTTTTCTTGGCCGCATTCCGCATCACATCCGCGTTTTTAAACACTGATTTATACTTAAATCTATTTTTGGGTAACAATACATGAGATATTTCACTGCACTTCGACCAGACTTCTCCTTCTTCTTCTTTTGTTCTAGAGCTTTTCTTACATCTTTTTGTTGCTGGATATGTTTACTAGGGTTTCTCATCATCAATGGTATCTCTTTGCAGTTGGGCTTCTTGGTTTATTTTTTTATTTTTTATTTTTTGTTGTGGTTCTCGGCATATACGTAGATCTAAGTTGCTAGCTAGATTTCTGTGAGAAGGATTTTGTAAGCTCGGGATATATATATATATATATATATACACACACACATATATACACATATATATTTGAATTGTAAGCTCGGGAAATATATTAAAAGGATGAATTCAGTACGTGATGCTTGTTGAGAACTAGCACTCTGGCTTGATGGAAACATTAGGACCATTGCATATCCAAGCAGCATAATATTGTATCCTTTGAAATTACAGGATTTACTCAAATGTGATATTATTAAATCCGGGATTCGATAATCATACTTTCTTCAATCTTCGATATTGAAGAAACCAGGATTTTAAAATGATGCTATTCAAATGCCCCTTTGAGTTGTCTATCTAAGGTGTTTGTGCCATTCCAAAGTCCTGTTTCCTCTTCAGAATTTCCTCCCGCTCCTAACTTTTGCTACCTTTATTTCAATGCAGTGAACCCATCTTGAACTCCACTAGTTTTGCATGATAATATTCATGTGCATTGTTAATGGAAATATACATATGCGCGCGCGCACACACACACATATTTGACCCATTAATGTAGTTGTATCCCATATCTTGAAGTTTAGGTCCTGCCAAACCATGCCGGTCTGCAAATACCAAACCAAACCACTTACCTCTACTCATGCACATGAAATGAGTGTAAATAATGACACCTTTCCATATTTTGTGTGCCTATTTATTGTGTGCATCATCAGACTTTTGAAGTTCCACACATCATGGCCTCATGCTTCTAAATATCAGTCGAAACTGACACTAAACAGCCGACATGTTTTCATCCCCCTCCTCTCTCCCGAAACGAAAATCCACTGTTCATATGTATAGATTTTGGTAATGTTTTGGTCATGCCATCCAAAAAATTACTACTTTAGTATGTAAATTACAACTTCTGCCGCATGTTGAAATTTTGACAATAGTATATAAAGAAGCTTGGGCTTTCACATTTTTGCTTGGTAGGTACTTATTCGTTTGCTTGTTTTTGCAACAATGATTTGATGCATTTGCACATGGACTAGTGCATGACTTTTTATTTTTCATGATATATGGTTTTGAAAATTAGGAAAAAAATGTTTTTGAATAAAACCTAATCTTATATGCATGTCAGTGTCTATTTCTTTCTTATTTTTTCTTTTTTGAGTTCTCGCCTGATCTAAGAGGGTGACCCTTGGCGCAACGGTAAGGTTGCTCCATTGTGACCTGGGGGTCATGGGTTTGAGTCACAGAAATAGCCTCTCTGCAAAGCAGGGGTAAGGTTGCTCACATCTAACCTTCCCCAGACCCCGCAATGGCGGGAGCCTCATGCATTGGGCTGCCCTTTTTTTTCGCCTGATCTACCAATTGAAGGAAGTTAGATTTTTTTTTTTTTTTTTCATTTCAAAAATTAATTATTTTTTATATTTGTTAGAGAATCCTTTAAAATAAGAAAAGCTATATTTTCGTAAAAAAAACATACCATATATGTATGTTAACTTCTAATTTTTTTATATGCAAGTTTTTATTGCTCGACCCACTGACTAACGGAGTTGATTTTTTTCATTATTTTATTTATTTTTGATAGAAAATCTTTTTAATTTCTGTCATTATATTGTTCTTTCTTTATGAAATTAATGAATGAAGTTAGTTCTTTCCAAGGTTGCCACGGCGGGAATCGAAAGCGGGATTCGATTCGGGAATCGAAGGCTCCTGGGATGGTTGGAAGCGGGAATCGTGGGTTTGCCAGAGAGTCGTTGGGGATTCGTCGGGGAATCGCCGGGGAATCGCTGGGAGTCGCTGGGGAGTTGGGATTCGCTGGGGATTCGCAGGGACTCGCCTGGGAATTGGGGTTCCCAAAAATTGGGAATCGGGGTTCCCAAAATTGGGAATCTGGGTTCCGACGGAATCGATTCAGGATTCCCTAGAATCGGAGAATCGAATCGAATCACGATTCCGATTCGCGATTCGGGGAATCGTGAATCCCCACCCTCAGGTACGAATCCTGCTTCCCTGGTTCTTTCCCTACATTTTGTGTTTATTTGAAGCGTATTTTATATGTTTGGATACATTTTTAGTTTATAATGAGCATTTTGAATTTCTATCATTATATTGTACTTTCATTATGAAATTAATTAATGAAGTTAATTATTTATTTGCTACATTTTGTGTTTATTTGAAGCGTATGTTTTTGTGTCTGTATACACTTTCAGTTTAGAATGGACCTTACTGTTCTAGACATGTGCCACAACGCATTTCATTCAGTATTTGATCTTCTTAAACCATTATGGATTGTTATCCTGCTTTTGTCATGATTTCTTAGTGTGCATTTGCGTTTTTTTTTTTTTTTTTTGAAAGATTGTGTATTTGTGCTTATTCTAGCATTTCCTGAACTTTCATCTTAAATTTCCATCATTTGGATATATTTCCATAAACTTCCTTGATTTTACAGAATTTCCTCTGAAATCTATGACCGAAACTGACATATTTCCATTTCCATGTCATCCGACATGTATTCCAAAACTGACATTTAAAACCTTGCATGGTATTGATGCGAAGGAGCTGAAGTATTTTCACTTTTTTTATTCTTTTAAGCTATTTATTTGATTTAGGTTACATCTTAGTACCAATGCCATTCAAATAAAAAGGCATCCATCTTAAGTTATTTAAAGGTTTATTTCTTTAAGTTGTGGCCTGTACTATTTCCTTTTTTTTTGTTTTATATAGAAAATCACAGCTCAATTGCCCGAGCCTCGAGAAGACTAGTTTCTATGGATAAGAACACTTTTGGTGTATCTTTGGGGGCTTCTACATTGATTTTCATTCATGTCATATGCATACTTTCACAATAAGATCTAGTTGCATCTATCGCCCCATTTTCCTTTTTATCTGAAATTTGATTTTTATATAACTCATTCTTGAGAGCATGTTGAGAACAGGCATTACTTAATCGTGTGGGCTACACTCCAGAGATTAGCCATGGGGTGCTGATAGAAATGGCTGAGCATAGAAAGGAGCTTGAGAAGAACACGAAGCCCATTTTGGATACCTTGAGGAGCTATCAAGACTTGCCTCCTGTACTTCCTAATCTCAATCGTTTGTGAAATCATTATATACAAATGATGGATTTTAGGGTAAATGTGAATCTCACTGGTCCTATTTCTTCAGGATAAAGCTCTTGCTGCTTTAGCTATCGAGGATAAAAGGAGGCAATATGCAGCTGCTGAAAAGTATCTTGAAGAAGTATTACAGTCAGCTTTTACCACTACAGAATAATAATGTTCTGGTGCGTGTATTACTTATGGAAACCATACATAGACTTGATTTTATGTTTGATGTTCCTTTGCGAGTTGATTTTCCGTGTATTATTTATGGATATCATAAGTAGACTTTAATTTATGTTTGTTGTTCCTTTGTGAGTTGATTCATATAAACATTTTAAAACACTTGCACATCTTCCAGTTATAATAAATCTTTGTAGCCATTTATTTACCATCTATTTGATTCCAGTTATTACGTCATTTTTCAAACAATGCTCATATGCGAGATCCCTGTATTTCAGTGTCGTAGACTGCTGGTAGCACAAGTTGTTGCATTGCTCCTCATTATGCATAATTTTATCTATGCAAGCTAACTCTTTTGTATGGCCGGCTACTCATCCTAATTGTGTTGCAATGTGAGTACAAAAAGGATTTTTCTCTTCAAAGGAAAATGGTTGCCCCGTGGTTGTCACTTCAATCCTTGGGTTGAGCCAATTTGGGATTTCCATAATTCCAATGCATGAAATAATTGGATCCACTACATCTATACTTGTGTTTCCATGTGTCATGATTGCAAATTATTATGTAAAACTGTAAATACCATAAGATCTATTTACTGTCCTATTATACATGGGAATCGACGTTCTTCCCTACCCGATATTTTTTTCTTGAAAGGTAACAGTTTTATTAAATGTAACCAGAGATAACACAAAAGCTTCCCAGAGGGCAAGGTGTCCCCTGGGCTAACAACGACCACTAGAACATAGATGCAACAGATACATCAAGGCAAACATTTCCTTCCCCAATAATCCTTTCCTAATTTAGACCAAAAATTCTGCAGGCATTAGGTATCAGAGGTAACAATCGCCATCCCCTCCCTATCTGCACCGTCGTTCGCAAGTTTGTTAGCTTCTTCATTAGGTGAACGCTCACGTGCTTGAATTTTGGAGCAAATGACGTGGCTAGATCCCTAATCTCAGAAATAATGTGTGCTAATTTCGAAGTTCTAGCAGCTTTGTTACTGGCCCATGCGATAACATTCAAAGAGTCACCTTCTATAATCAATGGCTCGGAACCGTCACAAAGCCCATAGAGGAGAGCTTGCTTCCGCCTCGTTGGAGTCGCACACTCCTGCTGAACCTAAAAAAGATAGAATTATTCTCCCATTGGAATCATTGAATAGGATGCCCATACCCGCACGCCCCGGAATGCCCTTTGAGCTCCCATCAAAATTGAGTTTGACCTACACTTTGGCAACACTTCGAGCCTCTTTTTTCCCTCTCCCAAACACTACTGTCTTCCAATTTCTAAAGATCTCGCCCACACTATAGCATGTGTATCATTTTCACTTCTACTCCATGATATGAGATTGGTCTTGATATCTAGCATGATTCTTCTCCATCATCTCTTTTGCTATTTGAAGATGCAATTGTTCCTTTCTTTCTAACTATGCCAAATCAGAACATAGGGCACCAACTGTCATAAAGATCTACCCGCTCCAATCAAAAGGGATTTTGCAAGTCATTGGGGGGGCCGTGGCCGCTATATGTGCTATATGTGCCTCCGCCCCTGACTTAGTTCTCTGGAGTGACCAAGAGAGACTAGCTATTGATGATCCATATCCACAGAAGATGGAGAACGGGCAGTGAACCATATGATGCTCCAGTGACTCTTCGTCTTTCCTGCATAGGACACACCAATTGGCCATATGAAAATTTCTTCTTTTGAGACAATCACATACATAATCCCTTTTAGAGCCACCGTTCATCGAAAGCCTCCAATCTTGGTGGAACACCGGATCTCCAAATCCTTCCACACGCCTATTAAACTGTTGATTTTGTTAGGCATTAATCTTTGAGTGAGATCATGTTAATGAGGGATTCATGGCTTATCATTAGGATCCCGCTACTATT
The DNA here is from genome assembly GCF_043159265.1 of Tasmannia lanceolata. Lineage (NCBI taxonomy): Eukaryota > Viridiplantae > Streptophyta > Magnoliopsida > Canellales > Winteraceae > Tasmannia > Tasmannia lanceolata. Next base: position 12,673,138 of record NW_027518683.1, read on the forward strand.
AGGATTGGAAAACCAGTCTCACGAAAAGTACCACTCCAGCTTCTAATGTGCCTGAAATGAAAAGCAATGCACATTTTCAGTTGGATTCTTACAAGAAGGCCTCTACAAATTGGAGTATTAGAATCGTCCGATGGGGTAAATTTTGCTCCATGGCCCATCCATAGCAAGGCCTACATTATGAACGGTTTGGATAATTGGGAAAATAGCCTTAAATGGACAGTGAGAAAACAAAGAATTGGTCTGTATTCTTAGCCATAAATTAGTGGATTAGACTGGATTTTGCCCCATGACCCATCCATAGAAAGGCCTAACAGATAAGTGGTTTGGCTCATTGAATAAGTAGAGCTACCCTCTACTTCTACCCACCTAGTTAGGATTGACGAAGTTGTCAACTATAACTATCTATGATGTGTTAGGAAAAATATATTGCACAGATGTACTTGCTGCATGTGTACTGTGAAGATCCTAAAAGTTCAATCAGTTGTTAGCAAATAAATGGTTCCTCTAGCCCTGATTGCAACTTGATCATTCAGTCGAGGGTGAGGCCCTGTCAAGTTTGCTATGTAGGTCAAGTTCATAATTTATTTATTTTTCATTCTTTAAGTACTTTAAAATTGAAAATTACACATTTTTTTTGAACAAAATTGAAAATTACAAATATGGATTTGATACTGGAACCCCTTAATTTTATTTGGACTGCCTTTTTATGACATGTAATATACAATACTCTTTTTGCTTTCAGGGCTTGAGAGAGATAGAGAGTAATCAATTATTAATTTAACAAAATAATCCTTCAAGATGTTTGAATAACAGTGACTTTAATAGTCATGACTCATGAATACAAGAATTTTGAGTATGCAATCTAACAAAAGAAGACACAAATAAATGAATGACTATACATGAAATCTCCTCTCTAAGATTAAGAGGCAATAGAGCATTCTGGTGGGAGGCCCTGAGGGAATCGCTTCAAATCGGTGCAGTAGTTGTAGATCATGTAGTTCTTTTGCACCCATCTCAGCCTTGCTTGGCTCACAGAATCCAACTCTTGCGTGAACCAAGCATTCGCGGAAGAAGATGGCGAGGGAGATGTGGAACCACAAGAAGATGCACCGGACGACCATATGCAAGCATTGGCATTGAAATTTCTATAGGAGGCGGTGAAGGGCGCTTGGGTCCAATCAGTCTTGATGAGTCCACCCCTGGTTGCCCAGTCATCTGCATTCCAGAGACTTGAATAGATTCTCATGGGTTGGTTCTTTGGAAAGGGAACACCAATTGATTCTAAGTTTTTGAATTTTCTGATGGGAGTGCCGTCCACAGAGAAGCTGAAAAGAGAGTAACCAAGCAAAAATGTAAGAAGCATATAGCAAGTGATAAATCAATCTGTTATGAGTAATGGGTGTTTTGACAATTGGGTATATTTTTAGAAGGGAATTTGATTGGAGGGCTTACATGATGTTGTTGGGATTCCATAGGATGGAATAGGTGTGGAAATCTTTGGTGGGGTCGAACCAGAGATAGAATTGTTGCTCTCTGTTACCCTTTCCTTGGCTGAAGACATTGGTGTGGAGGATATAAGGGTCTCCACTGAGGTTACCAAGGAACTCGAAGTCGATTTCGTCCCATGTAGACCCTTTAGATGATAGCTGCAACACCATCAATCATGTTAGTTACAAAAAAGAAGTATAAGCTATAATTGGAAAGTGTAGAGCAAACAGAGACGCACGTAATAGGCAGTGACAGTGCCAGCAGAGTTGCCGGGGACGAGCTTCAACTCCATATCAATCTGGCCGAAGAGATACTCATTTTTGGATTGGAAGCCAGAGCCAGAAGCCTTATCAAGGGACAATGTAAGCACTTCTCCATTATTAAATATCTTGCCGTGGCCATCACCCCATGTGATATCGAAGTCTTGGTAGAAATTACCAGCAGAAGCAACCAATAGAGAGCTTGCTAATAGCAAGGGCATCAAGACCATCCGAAGATTAGAAGAGAAAAACATCATTCTTGTAGCAAGTACTATTCTGTGTTGATTTGAAAGAAGAAATGAAGGAATGCAAAGAAATGGTTCAAGTTGGATTACGTTTCAAAGAAAGATTGAGAGAAGGAATGCAAAGAAATGGTTCAAATTGGAATGAGATGGTGTGGAATAGAGAGTAACGAGGCCCATTTATAGAGGGCAAAATTTGTAAGGGGGCGGTGGGGAAAGTGGAGATGAAATTTCTGTGAAGGTTTGTGAGGGAGTGAGTGCGAGTGTTGTTGAGACAGCTAGCAGCTGCCTGTGTTGGGCTTTGTTTCCGCGTCACACGGTTCTATGGGTGGCAATGGGCAAAGCACACGTCACAGAACAACCCTGTATTTTAATGTTTCTTTATACTTTATAAGCATTTGTTTCTGAATTTTTAATGGAGGTCATAGCAACGTAGAAGGTTCGAAATGTTATGATCTCCGCCTTAATAGTGACACGTATATGCATTATTAGAACTAGTCATCTGGTGGGTCCCATGGGGCCATTTTGGAAGATTATACTAGTCCGTTCGATGGAGTTTTACATGTTAAGTCACTTCGATTTTTTTTTTTTTTGTCTCAATCGTCTGTCTGAAACCACTGAATGGCTAGGATATGCTCATGTTGGGGCCTATTACATGTCCATCCCAACCACTACATACGTGACATGTCATCCACCCACAAATTTTGTTTTTAACGGCTAGGATCATTCACTGGTGGAGGGAAGTCACAGGTGTTGTGGAGATAAGAGTCTATGTAGGGATTATATGGATGGCCCACCTATCATTTGGGCGCCATGTCAGCAAAATTCCTATTGAACTCTTTGGAGACTCCCTGTCTCCTATCTCCTCGGTAATTATTGCATGGTAGCATTGCTATCCCTCCTTATTAGGGCTGCAACTCGGGTCGGGCGGGTCGGGTTTTGGAGAACCCAACCCTACCCGAGAAATATCTCGGGTCGGGTCGGGTCGGGTTTTTTTTCGGAAAACCCACGATTCCCAAACCCGGCCCTACCCATGATAAATCTCGGGTCGGTTCGGGCTGGGTCGGGTTTTTTCACGTTGACTCAAATTTTTAAGGAAAATTCTTGTTTGGCAAGGCAACTCAACTCATAGAAGCAGAAATTACACTCACATTACACTTGAATCAAACAATGATGTAATTACACTCACATCACACTTGAATCAAACAATGCTGTAATCAAACAATGTTGTAATTACAATCAAACAATGCTGAATCAAACACTTGAATTAACTCAACTCATAGATGCAGAAATTACACTCACATACAGTAACAGTGGGTGCGTGGGTTTTCACTTTTAACTTTGGGATAATTACATTTACACCCCCTCTAGTTTCTGACACATCCACTTCCACCCCTATAGTTTAAAACGTGACAAATACACCCCTGTAGTTTCAATTTGTTTAAGGTTTGCCCCCTCAGCTGAAGGTTCGTCCATAGATTGAAGGGTTAGGATGATCCGATGGAGCTGATTTTTTGGGCACACCATATCTATGTCAGGACTCATCAAATGAACGCTTTGGATCATCCAAATAATGTGGGCCCCTACCCGAATCCAAACACTACCAAAAAATCATCCAAATAATGTGGACTCACATTGTTTGGATGATCCAAAGCGTTCATTTGATGGGTCCTGACTTAGTTAGGGTGTGCCAAAAAAATCAGCTCCATCGGATCATCCTAACCCTTCAATCTATGGACGAACCTTCAGCTGAGGGGGCCTACCTTAAACAAATTGAAACTACAAGGGTGTATTTGTCACGTTTTAAACTATAGGGGTGGAAGTGGATGTGTCAGAAACTAGAGGGGGTGTAAATGTAATTATTCCTTTAACTTTTAACTAACAATAGAAAAAAATGTACATACTATAACTTATGTAACTCGGGTCGGGCCCCTTCAAACCCGGCTTGACCCGAGATTCATGCGGGCTTTTGAATGCTCGACCCGAAACCCATGAAACCTGAACCCGACCCAGGCTATTTTCGGGTCGGGTTTTACCCGGCTCGAGTTGCAGCCCTACTCCTTATAACATCCAATTCAAAATCCATGAGGGTGCTCTCTCCTCCCTGTTGACTACCTTATGCCACCACTCTCCGAGTCTATGCTGCACAACCAAACATAAAGGTTTTTTGTTGAAATATAGGCCTAAGGGTGCTAATATGGACTAAGATAATGATTAGAGGGAGGGTTTTGTAAGTGACTTTTCAAGGTTTTCAATGTTCAAAAGCCCCTCCACTTGGTCGGACATCTTGCCTTATCTTATCAATAAAAGTCATCTTTCAAACAAAAAAAACGAAGCCCCTCCACTTGCGACGCTTTTGCTAATTTATATGAGAAATGAGTTATTAAAATGGCTCTCACCGAGGGGAAAGAGTTATGTCTGGTTGTGCAGCGTCTAGGAGAAGAGGGGAATTTCTTAAAAGGTAGACGTTATTTTTGAAAAGTGAATTTTGAGGGTATTTCAAGGATTCTATTTTAAGATAAGGGGCAATTTTGAGGTATGGTCAGCCCAACAAAATAACTTTCCGGGGTCTCTCTCAAATACCGGTTTCGGGTATTAATCAATTAAAGATGCAATTTTCGGGCATCGGGCCCAAATTCTCTTTCTATTCCACAATTGTGATCTTCTTGAATTGATGTCAATTGCTGAGGATTATATGGGGATTTCCTGCAAATTCTGCTGTATTTGGAGCTTCCATTTCTGTATCACTTTGACCCATCAAATGCTCAATTTTGAGAGATCTAGAGCTCTCTAAGCTCAATTTCACTATTTCGAGTGCAATACGTCTGATTTTTCTAATTGACACTTGATTCTAGAAAATTGGGGCCATTGATGATAATAATTCACGGTCAATCGAGGACTGGAGATGAGAGATGAAGATCTGTCAGTCGAGATTTGTTGGAGACCAATCAAGAAAAAGTTCTTGAGAATGCCTGTGTGTGATATTACTGTCGCGGGCCATTGGATTGCCGAAATTTTGGTGATCTTGTCTTATTTTGCTTTTAACGTTGATGTTTTCTGTGTGGGCCCACGTGTCCCTAATTCAAGTAAGGACATGGCTATGAGTGCTCGGGTGTCGTGCTTGCTAAAGAAAGATGCTGACATTGAACTGACAATGTATAGACGTGAGGAATTTAAGGTTGATAATAGGATCTTGATGCTAGCAGTGGCATCTATTGGAATTTTGATAGAAGAGAAAAGCCGATACTTGTTTTTTTGCCAATATCGCAATGAACTTCCAAGAGACTCAACATTTTTCTGACATAATTATTGCTTGTCTGCCTATTTGGCATATGTATACCCTTTTTCACTATCAATCCAAATTATCCCATTTAATTCTATCAAAATGGGAGAATTTTGGTTGAAAAATCTTAAAAATGTTCTTCTCTCTCATCACTCTTTATATTGGTAATGACACCCATACTTATTCCCCTGCTCTCCTAGCCTATGCCGCACAATCGAACATTACTTACCAGTATTCCACTATTCTTCGAGCGGTAATTCTAGCCAAATCAATGCTTGTCCCATCGCTTTTGACTTCTTATTCCACTACTCAGAGCCACTCCCTCACATCCAAACATATTGCTCTGTTTGGTTACTTATTTTTGAGAAAAATATGGGGGAATGATCTTCTCCTAATTTGCCGATGGTTGTTTGGTCGCCATTTTAGCAATTTTGGGGTCTCTGACCACCGAGGTTGTAGAGAGCCGGTCAGGTGTTGTGGCGCCCTCTAAATTCGGTCCCCAAATTTTACCAAAACGTAGAAATTCGAGGAGAAAATCTCGGGGAGATAGAGTTGAGAAGACGTCTGGGAAATCTCCCACAAATCTTAAGCAACCAAACAACCCGACTGGCTCCCTCTAAATTTGGTCCCCAAATTTTACCAAAATGTAGAAATTTGAGGAGAAAATCTCGGGGAGATAGAGTTGAGAAGACGTCCGGGAAATCTCCCACAAATCTTAAGCAACCAAACAACCCTCCCTACATCCTATCCTAATCTCCCCGTTGACTGATCTTCTTTGATCTCCTTTTGATTTCCCGTTGACTTCTTCTCCTAATCTCCCACCCATCCACAAGCAACCAAACAGAGCATGTGTAGTCAGTCTTCCCAATGAGGCGAAAAACCAATGTCACCTAGAGTCTAGAGAACCACTTGCGCCTTCTAAATATGTCTGAAATTAAAAAAGGAGCATTTTCAGTGTTTCTTGTATGATGGAGAAAAATAAGGACTGGAAAAAAAATACAAGTGACCCTGTTGAATTTTTGGGCCTCGGTAATTGAATGTTCCATGAGTAAAAATATGACATGTATAAGAAAATCCTTAAAATTTCAATCGGTAGTTAGCAAACAAATGGTTCCTCAGACCCAGATCGAAACTTGATCACTGGGTCGAGTGACACCTCCTGGCTCAATGGTCCAAATGTGGGCAAGTGCATATTTTAAATTTTAATTCTTAAAATGCTTCAAAATTGAAAGTTATACATATGGATTTGATATTGGAACCCCTTAGTTTTACTTGGACTGCCTTTTTATGATGTGTAATAGAAATTACTTCTATTGCTTTCATGGAGAGAGAGAGAGATCAAATATTAACTAAAAAAAATCATTCTTCAAGATGTTTGAGTGACTTTATTAGTCATGAAAAAAAGAATTGGAGTGTGCAATCTGACAAAAGAAGACGAAAATAAATGAATGACTATACATAACATCTCCCCTCTAAGATTGAGAGGCAATAGAGCATTCTGGTGGGAGGCCCTGAGGGAATCGTTTCAAATCGGTGCAGTAGTTGTAGATCATGTAATTCTTCTGCACCCATGTTAGCTTTTCTTGGCTCGCAGAATCCAACTCTTGCGTGAGCCAAGCATTCGCTGAAGAAGACGATGAGGGAGATGTGGAACCACATGACGAGGCACCAGACGACCATATGCAGGCATTGGCATTGAAGTTTCTGTAGGAGGCGGTGAAGGGTGCTTGGGTCCAATCAGTCTTGACCAGTCCACCCCTGGTTGCCCAGTCATCTGCATTCCACAGACTCGAATAGATTCTCATGGCTTGGTTCTTTGGGAAGGGAACACCAATTGATTCTAAGTTCTTGAATTTTCTGATGGGATTGCCATCCACAGAGAAGCTGAAAAGAGGGTAGCCAAGCAAAAATGTAAAAGGCATATAACATGACCACTGTATATATAGATAAATCAATCTATTTTGAGTAATGGGTGTTTGATGATTGAGTATATTTTTAGAAGGGAATTTGATTGGAGGGCTTACATGATGTTGTTGGGATTCCAGAGGATGGAGTAGGTGTGGAAATCTGTGGTGGGGTCGAACCAGAGATAAAATTGCTGCTCTCTATTACCCTTTCCCTGGCTGAAGATATTTGTGTGGAGGATATATGGGTCTCCGCTGAGGTTACCAAGGAATTCGAAGTCGATTTCGTCCCATGTAGACCCTTTAGATGATAACTGCAACACCATCAATCATGTTAGTTACTAACAGAAGAGGGAAAAGGCTATAGAGGAAAGTGAAGAGCAAACAAAGACCTACATAATAGGCAGTGACAGTGCCAGCAGAGTTGCCGGGGACGAGCTTCAACTTCATATCAATCTGGCCAAAGAGATACTCATTTTTGGATTGGAAGCCAGAGCCAGAAGCCTTATCAAGGGACAATGTAAGCACTTCTCCATTATTTAATATCTTGCCGCGGCCATCACCCCATGTGATGTCGAAGTCTTGGTAGAAATTACCAGCAGAAGCAACCAATAGAGAGCTTGCTAATAGCAAGGGCATCAAGACCATACAAAGATTAGAAGAGAAAAACATCATTTTTGTAGCGAGTGCTGTTTTGTGTTGGTTTGAAAGAAGAAATGAAGGAATGCAAAGAACTGGTTCAAGTTGGATTACGTTTCAAAGAAAGAATGAGAGCAGGAATGCAATGAAATGTTTCAAATTGGAATGAGATGGTGTGGAATAGAGAGTAACGAGGCCTATTTATATAGGGGAAAATTTGTATGGGGGCGGTGGGGAAAGTGGAGATGAAATTTCTGTGAAGGTGTGTGAGGGAGTGAGTGTTGTTGAGACAGCTAGCAGCTGCCTGTGTTGGGCTTTGTTTCCGCGTCACACGGTTCTATGGCTGGCCATGGGAAAAGCCACACGTCACAGAACAACCCCGTGTATTTTAATGTTTCTTTATACTTTATAAGCATTTGTTTCTGAATTTTTAATGAAGCCCATGGCAACGTAGAAGGTTCGAAATGTTACGATCTCCACCTTAATAGTGACACGTATATGCATTGTTAGAACTTAGAACTTGCCATCTGGTGGGCGTCCCATGAGGACATTTTGGAAGATTATATTAGTCTGTTCGATGGAGTTTTGCATTTTAAGTGACTTCGATTTTATCTTTTTTTTTTGTCTCAACCGTCTGTCTGAAACCACTGAATGGCTAGGATGTGCTCATGTTGGGGCCCACTACATGTCCATCCCAACTACTACATACGTGACATGTCATCCACCCACAAATTTTTCTTTCCTAACGGCTAGGATCATTCACTGGTGGAGGGAAGTCACAGGTATTGTGGACATAGAGCCTAAGTAGGGATTCTATGCTTGGCCCACCTACCATTTGGGCGCCATGTCAGCAAAATTCCTATTGAACTCTCTGGAGACTCCCCGTCTCCTATCTGGGTAATTATTGCTTGGTAGCATTCCTGTCCCCGCTTATAACATCCAAGTCAAAATCCATAAAAAAGTGGAAGTTTACTTGATATGTCTTGGGAAGTGTGCTTTTTCAATCTTTTTCTCTCTTTCCTTTCCCTCTATTGTTAATGAGTCTAATGACACCCCCTACGTATTCCCCTACTCTCTCGGAGTCTATGCTGCTCAATTAAAAACTACATACTGTTATTCTCGGAGGTAATTTTAGGCAAATTCAATGCTTCTCTCCTCCCTGTTGACTACTTACTCCGAGTCTATGCTCCGCAACCAAACATAAAGGTTTTTTATTTAAAGATTGGTTTAAGAGTGCTAATATGGATTAAGATAATGATTAGAGGGAGGATTTTTTTTAAGTGACTTTTCAAGGTTTTCAATGTCCAGAAGCCCCTCCACGTGAGACACTTTTGCTTATTTATAGGAGAAATGAGTTCTTAAAATGGCTCTCACCAAGGGGAAAGAGTTATTTTGCTCTTGATTAGTTCTAATTATTGATCACTTATAGATGCGTCTAGGACAAGAGGGAATTCTAAAAAGGTAGAGGGTATTTTTGCAAACTGAATTTTGAGGGTATTTCAAAGATTCTTTTTTAAGATAAGGGGCAATTTTGAGGTATTCAGCCCTACAAAATAACTTTTTGGCGTCTCGCTCAAATACCAGTTTCGAGTATTTATCAATTAAAGATGCAATTTTTGGGCATCGGGCTCAAATTCTCCATCTATTCCACAATTGTGAACTTCTTGAATTGATGTCAATTGCTGATGATTATATGGGGATTGCCTGCAAATTCTGCTGTATTTGGAGCTTCTATTTCTGTATCGCTTTGAAGCATAGTGTTTTGATCTAAGATTTCAATTCTTCCAATAGGTCTGTTTTTTTCTAATTGGCAATTGATTCTAGAAAATTGGGACACTGGAGATGAGAGATGAAGATCTGTCAGTCTGAGTTTTGTTGGAGACCAATCAAGAAAAAGTTCTTGAGAATGCCTGTCTGTGATATTAGAGTGTCGGGGGCCATTGGATTACCAAAATTTTGGTGATCTTGTCTTGATTTAGCTTTTAAGGTTGAAGTTTTGTGTGCGGGCCTATCAGTACCCTAATGCAAGTAAGGGCGTGGCTCTGAGTTCTTGGGTGGCTGCTTTTTAAACTGCTGACACTGAACTGAAAATGCATCAACATGAGGGATTCAAGGCTGATCATAGGATCCTGATGCTAGCAATGACATCTATTGGAATTTTGATAGAAAAGTAAAGCCGATTCTTTATTTTGTTGCCAATATCGCAATGAACTTCTAAGAGAGTCCCCAACATTTTTCGAATACAATTATTGCTTGTCTGCCCATATGGCATTCATGTCCCCTTCTCACTTTTGATCCAAAATCTACCAAAAAGAGGGAGTTTTGGTTGAAAAATCTTAAAAAATGTTCTCTCTCAACACACTCTATATTGGTAATGGCAGCCCTACTTATTCCCCTAGTCTTCAAGCCTATGCCGCTACCAAACACTACTTACCACTATTCTCCGAGCGGTAATTCTAACGAAATCCAATGCTTGTCCCCTCACTTTTGACTTCTTATTCCACTAGTGTGAGCCATCCCTCGCATCCAAACATATACTACCCCTCGCATCCAAACATATACTGTAGTCAGTCTACCCGATGAGGAGAAAAACCAATGTCACCGAGAGAACCACTTGCACCTTCTAAATATGTCTGAAATTAAAAAAAGGAGCATTTTCAGTGTGGTTCTTGTATGATGGATGAACATATTTATTTTTCCAAAGAAAAGTAAGGACAGGGAAAATAAAAGTAACCCTGTTGTATTTTTGGGCCACAGTAATTGAATGTTCCATTAGTAAAAATATGACGAGGATCAGAAAATCGTTAAAATTTCAATCGGTAGTTAGCAAACAAATGGTTCCTCAAATGTGGGTCAAGTGCATATTTTAAATTTTAGTTCTTAAAATGCTTCAAAATTGAAAGTTATAAAATGGATTTGATATTGGAACCCCTTAATTTTACTTGGACTGCCTTTGTATGATGTGTAATATAAAATAATTCTTTTGCTTTCATGTGGAGAGAGAGAGAGAGAGAGAGAGAGAGAGAGAGAGAGAGAATTATTAAGTCAACAAAATAATGCTTCAAGGTGTTTGAATAACAGTGACTTTATAGTCATGAATAAAAGAATTGGAGTGTGCAATCTGGACAAAAGAAGACAGAAATAAATGAATTGACTATACATAAAATCTCCTCTCTAAGATTGAGAGGCAATAGAGCATTCTGGTGGGAGGCCCTGAGGGAATCGTTTCAAATCGGTGCAGTAGTTGTAGATCATGTAATTCTGCTGCACCCATGTTAGCTTCTCTTGACTCGCAGAATCAACTCTTGCGTGAGCCAAGCATTCGCGGAAGAAGATGAAGAGGGAGATGTGGAACCGAAAGTAGAGGTACCAGAGGACCATATGCAGGCATTGGCATTGAAGTTTCTGTAGGAGGCGGTGAAGGGCGCTTGAGTCCAATCAGTCTTGACGAGTCCACCCCTGGTTGCCCAGTCGTCTGCATTCCAGAGACTTGAATAGATTCTCATGGCTTGGTTCTTTGGGAAAGGAACGCCAATTGATTCTAAGTTCTTGAATTTTCTGATGGGAGTGCCGTCAACAGAGAAGCTGAAAAGAGGAGGGTAACCAAGAAAAAATGTAAGAAGCATATAACAAGACCACTGTATATAGATAAATCAATCTAATGGGTGTTTGATGTTGAGTACATTTTTAGAAGGGAATTTGATTGGAGGGCTTACATGATGTTGTTGGGATTCCAGAGGATGGAGTAGGTGTGAAAATTTGTGCTGGGGTCAAACCAGAGATAAAATTGCTGCTCTCTGTTACCCTTTCCTTGGCTGAAGACACTGGAGGATATATGGGTCTCCGTTGAGGTTACCTAGGAATTCGAAGTCGATTTCGTCCCATGTAGACCCTTTAGATGATAGCTGCAACAAATAGAGTCATGTTAGTTACTAATAGGGAGGAAAAGTGACTGTATTATAGGCCCAATAAGAGCATATTTGCCATTATGACTTGAAAAGGCTATAAAAGAAAGTGAAGAGCAAACAGAGACGTACGTAATAGGCAGTGACGGTGCCAGCAGAGTTGCCGGGGACAAGCTTCAACTGCATATCAATCTGGCCGAAGAGATACTCATTTTTGGATTGGAAGCCAGAGCCAGAGGCCTTATCTAGGGACAATGTAAGCACTTCTCCATTATTTAATATCTTGCCCCGGCCATCACCCCATGTGATGTCGAAGTCTTGGTAGAAATTACCTGCAGAAGCAACCCATAAAGAGCTTGCTAATAGCAACGGCAACATGACTAACCAAGGATTAGAAGAAAAGAAAAACGTCATTCTTGAGGCAAGTGATGTTCTATGTAGTTTTGAAAGAGGAAACTAAGGAATGCAAAAAAAAAAAAAAAAAAATGGTACAAAATTGGAATAGGATTGAAAGAGGAGATTTATAGAAGAAACGCAAAGAAATGGTTCAAGTTGGTATGAGATGTGTGGAATAGAGAGCGACGAGTCCTAATTATATAGGAGAAAATGAAATTTCCATGAAGGTGTGTGAGTGAGTTCGAGTGTTGTTGAGACAGCTAGAAGCTGCCTGTGTTGGGCTTTGTTTCCGCGTCACACGGTCCTTTGAAAGGTTATATTAATCCGTTTCGAAGGACTTTTGCATGTTAAGTGACTTCTTGGAGCTTTTTTGTCTCAACCGTCTATCTAAAACCACTGAATGGCTAGGGATAGGATGTTCCCATGTTGGGACCCACTACATGTCCATCGCAACCGCTACATACATGACATGTCATCCACTGACAATTCTTTTCACAGACGACTAGGATCATTCACCTGGGGGAAGGTCATAGGTATAGTGGAGATAGAGCCTCGGTAGGAATGATTGAGGAAGAGATTTTAGGCATGGCCCACCCATCATAAGTGAATTTGGTAGTGTTCACACCCATTTTTGGGCATTATCAGTCCTTTTTATTATTAGATGACTCATTTGGACCAAGTCATTGAAGTTTTGTGTCTGGCTGGCTCTTGATAGGAGTAGGGGCACGTGCAAATAGTGGAACCTAAGGATTGAACAGTTATCAAAAGTTCCCTCTTATTTATACCAATCTCGTAACCCGATCAGTCAATTGTGACCGGGTTGCTGAATAACCACCCAATTGGATTGGTCAAAGAAGTGGCACTTCAGTTGTCACTTGAGAGAAGGTGGATGATAACCACTTGGAAGAATGGAGGATGTGGAAGTAAGGGAGCCTTAAATGGGCAATTACGAAAAAAATTCCTCCAAGAGAACATGGGGTAATGAGAAACGGTTACCTGAATAAAGCTATAGATGGACGTCTATCTCCAAAGAAGAGGTCTAAGAACCAAATCCAAACATGCTTTAGCAGTTTATCTTTACTTTTAAGTATTGTACCTTTTACTTTTTGTAGATGTAACTTTTATCTGGATTAAGGAAATAGTGAATTAATATTCTTGGGTGATTCTTTCTCTTTAATTCAACTATCCCTTGCATTGGTGTTTCACCTTCATTACATTTTCACTTAGCTGAGTCGGACAATTTGTCGGCCCTAAGAGTCACTTGCAATGCATCGACGGCAATGTTTGCCTTCTGCGCGCATCAATGTTCTAACGCGAGTCGTTCACCTTTTGCGTGTGTCAGCATGTCGTTTACATTTTGCGTGTGTGGACATTTCTACATTCATCTGTACTGAAAAAAGTCCTTTCATCTGTGTAAACACAGAGGACTCCAAGGAAGAAGTATTGTTCCCCACCAAGCATGACCATTGTCAATGACCTTGCTTCCACTATGCCTAAACAGCAAGCGAGGTCCTTTGTGGCAAACCAACAGACCCTGGATGATCCTCAGAGCTCGAGAATATGCAAAACCTTTTACCTGCTATGAAATTGGTTTGGAGGTTGATATTGACCTATGGGACCAACCTTGGCACCCTTCTGGCACCCTATCCTCCCTTATCCCGAGAAGCCGGACTGACTACTCCCTCAGCTCCCTGAATCTCCTCTCTGAAATCTTCAAAGATGGAACCTGGAACCCCTTGTTAGACAATCCTTCTCTCCGTGAAGCAAAAACTCTGATAATGGAAGCCATGCTTAACTCGGATGCGATAAACATTCCTATTTGGAAGCCGGCCACTAATGGAGTTTTCACAACAAAGATTGGGTGGGAAACTCTCAAAATGAAATCTGGTAAGCCCCCTTGGATATCCTCTGTTTGGTTTGCTGGAAATACTCCTACCCATGCCCTTACTACGTGGAAGGCTCTAAAGCAGAAACTCAGTACAAAAGACAGACTTATAAAAATGGGTGTTGTTATTGATCCCATCTGCCCCCTCTGCAAATCAGCAGCAGAATCAATTGATCATCTCTTTTTCAAATGCAGCTATTCAGCCTAGCTTTGGAAATCAATCCTATGGCGGAATGGTCATCATAGAGCTAAAAATCAATCCCTTCTGGCTGAAGAAGATTGGCTCAGACACCACTCAAAAGGGAAAGGGCAGGCCACAGTGGCCTTCAAGCTATGCTTCAGCTCTCTGATTCATAACATCTGGATGGAAAGAAACAAAAGAATTTTTGAATCCTCTGAGAAGCACAAGAGGTTAGTTCTTAATCAAATCCTCACGGAGATCAGCATCAAGATGAATGGGCTGAAAATCAAAGACAAGATCTCTCCAAGAAACATCTCAACGGCCACAAATCTTAAATACAAACACATCCCTGACGATCCTTCTAGCAGATACTGCTCTTGGTCTCCGCCAAGTGAAGATGAACTGAAGCTGAATTCGGACGCATCTTTGGATTCACTTGGAGGCGGTCTGGGGGGCCTTATCAGAGATAATCAAGGTATGATTAAAAATCTCTTCTCAATCAATGTAGACAAAAAGGAAATCTATGAGCTGGAATTGTAGGCTATTGAAAGAGGGATCGTCCTTGCCCTGTCCATGAACTGTCTGAAATTATGGATCGAATCGGATTCATAACTCGCGGTGGATATCATCCTTGGAATTGTACGTGTCCCTTGGAAGCAAAAACAAACGCTTAGAAAAATCAGAAGCTATCTGGATCATCTGAATTGGAGAATTTCCCATTCTTGGAGAGAAGGAAACTGCCCTGTGGATCAACTGTCAAAAAGGAATTACCCACATAAAGGCTTTCCTTCCACGGTTTTTTTGGCTACTCAAAGCCTCCTTTCAGCTGTAATTGAAGACATGAATGGATCATTGTATCTTAGATTGTAAGGGCTGAAGCCCGGCCTGTCGGCCCTTATGTTCTGGCCTCTTGGCCCCCCTTGTAATGTTTCTATCTTTTTAATGTTATCTGGTAGGGGTCTTGCCTAACCCCAGCTTACCTATCAAAAAAAAAAAAAAACAGACCTTGGAACCGCTAGACCGAACGAAAGTGCAGTCGATTCTAGCGGTGGTGTGCAGAATGGGAATGGAGCTGGTTTACAAGGGAACAACAACCATAACCAGCCTCGCACATCACCTCCGGGCCGATGCGTTAACATTCAAAGAGTCACCTTCGACAATTAACGGATTGGAGCAATGAATGTGAACCATCTCAAAGCCCATAAAAGAGCTCTTGCTTCCGCCTCATTGGATTCACACACACCTCCTGAGGAATTTGAAAAAAGATTGGATTACTCTCCCATTGGAATCACGGAATAGACCACCTACGCTCCGGATTACCCTTTGAGCTCCCATCAAAATTAACGTTGACCCATGGAATAGGTGACAGGTTCCACCTTGGCAACATTTTGAGCCTTTTTTTTTCTCTCAAAGACTATCCTCTTTCAATTTCTGAGGATCTCTTCCCTGCTATAGCATACAGCATCCTTGTCATTCCTACTCCACGTTATGAGATCGGTCTTGATATCTAACATGATTCATCCAGATCATCGCTTTTGCTCTTTGAAGATGCAATTGTTTATTTCTTTCCAAATATATAGTCAGAACCTTTTAATAATACTCATCAATGGGTGCGGATTTTGCCCAAGTCATCCATAGCAAAGGCCTACATTATAGGCGGTTTGGATAATTGAGCAAATAGCCTTGAATGTACAGTGAGAAAATGAAGGAACAGTCTGTGTTCACGAACGCAGAGTAGAAGGTTAGAATGGATTTAGGTGCGTGACCCATCCATAGCAAGACCTAAATGCAATTGTTGGAAGCAAAATCAGTTCTTGTCTCACAATCGGTTGTCAAATTCTAAAACGAACAGGGCCTTTGGAAATTGATATCTCAAGGATGTAATCACTTCTATGTGTACTGTGAAGATCGCCTAAATGTTCAATTGGTGGTAATCAAATAAATGGTTCCTCTAACGCAGATTGCAACTTGATCATTAGGTCGAGTGTGAGGCCCAGTGAAGTTTGCTAGTACATCAATTCCATAATCTATTTTCTTAATTATTATAATACTTCAAAATTGAAAAATACAAATATGGATTTGATACTGGAACCCTTAATTTTAATTGGACTACCTTTGTATGACGTACAATATACAATACCCCTTTTGCTTTCACGACTTGAGAGAGAGAGAGAGAGATTATTAAATTAACAAAATAATCCTTCAAGCTGTTTGTGTTACAATGACTTTAATGACTTTAATGGTCATGAATAAAAGAATTTGGTATGCAACCTAACACAAGAAGACAACAAAAAATGAATGACTGTACATAAGCTCTCTCTCTCTCTCTCTAAGATTGAGAGGCAATAGAGCATTCTAGCGGGAGGCCTTGAGCGAATCGTTTCAAATCGGTGCAATAGTTGTAGATCATGTAATTCTTCTGCACCCATGTTAGCTTCTCTTGGCTCGCAGAATCCAACTCTTGGGTGAGCCAAGCATTCGCGGAAGAAGATGATGAGGGAGATGTGGAACCACAAGAAGAGGCACCGGACGACCATATGCAGGCATTGGCATTGAAGTTTCTGTAGGAGGCGGTGAAGGGCGCTTGGGTCCAATCAGTCTTGACGAGTCCACCCCTGGTTGCCCAATCGTCTGCATTCCACAGACTAGAATAGATTCTCATGGCTTGGTTCTTTGGGAAGGGAACCCCAATTGATTCCAAGTTCTTGAATTTTCTGATGGGAGTGCCATCCACAGAGAAGCTGGAAAAGAGGGTAACCAAGCAAAAATGTAAGAAGCATATAACAAGACCACTGTATATATAGATAAATCAATCTATTTCAAGTCATGGGTGTTTGATGATTGGGTATATTTTTAAAAGGGAATTTGATTGGAGGGCTTACATGATGTTGTCGGGATTCCAGAGGACGGAATAGGTGTGGAAATCTGTGGTGGGGTCAAACCAGAGATAGAATTGCTGCTCTCTGTTACCCTTTCCTTGGCTGAAGACATTGGTGTGGAGGATATAAGGGTCTCCGCTGAGGTTACCAAGGAATTCGAAGTCGATTTCATCCCATGTAGACCCTTTAGATGATAGCTGCAACACCATCAATCATGTTAGTCACAAATAGAGAGGCATAAGCTATGAAGGAAATAAAATGAAGAAGAAACAGAGACGTACGTAATAGGCAGTGACGGTGCCAGCAGAGTTGCCGGGGACGAGCTTCAACTCCATATCAATCAGGCCGAAGAGATACTCATTTTTGGATTGGAAACCAGAGCCAGAGGCCTTATCAAGAGACAATGTAAGCACTTCTCCATTATTTAATATCTTACCCCGGCCATCCCCCCATGTGATGTCGAAGTCTTGGTAGAAATTACCCGCAGAAGCAACCAATATTGAGTTTGCTAATAGCAAGGGCAACATGACTATCCAATGATTAAAAGAAGAAGAGAAGAACGCCATTCTCGTAGCAAGTACTGTTCAAAGACCTGCTTCAAGCTAGACGAATAGGTTTGAAAGAGGAGATTGAGAGAAGGAATGCAAAGAAATGGTTAAAGTTGGATTGAGATGGTGTGGAATAGAGAGTAAGGATGCCTATTTATATGTGTTAGGGAGGCGGTGGGGAAAGGGGGGATGAAATTTCCATGTAGGTGTGTGAGAGTGACTTAGAGATCCGCGAGTGTTGTTGAGACAGCTAGTAGCTGCCTGTGTTAGGCTTTGTTTCCGCGTCACGCGGTTCTGTGGTTGGCCGTGGGAAAAGCACACGTCACAAAACAGCAGTGTATTTTAACGTTTCTTATACTTTATAAGCATTTGTTAACGAGGGTCATAGCAACCTAGAAGGTTCGAAATGTTACGAACTCTGACCATAGGCGTGGCACATAGATGCACATATATGTATTATTATCAGAACTCATCATCTGGTGGGACCCATGGGGATATTTTTGAAAGATTATATTAGTTCATTCCATGGGGTTTCGCTTGTTATGTGACTTCTTGGGATTTTTTGTGTCTCAACCGTATATCTGAAACCACTGAATGGCTAGGGTGTTCCCATGTTGGGACCCAATACATGTCCATCCGAACCACTAAATACGTGTCATGTCATCCACCCACAAGTCCTTTTGCAAACGGTTAGGATCATTCTCTGGGGGAAGGTCTTAAGTACAGTGAATATAGTGCCTAGGTAGTGAAAATATCAAAATATGGTTGTGCTGATATCATCTCCTATTTTTGTGAGAAAAAAGCTAGTTAGGTTGTCCTTTTTAATTGTTTCTATAAAAAGTAGGTGTCTGATATCAGCACGACCATGTTTTAATAAGAGGGCGAATCATCCTGTCTCACACTTATTTAATTGGTTGCTGAGAGATTTCTGGGGATGGTAATAGCTTTTGACAGCTGGTTAAATAAATATAAAGTAAGGTTATTAAAACATGGTTGTGCGGATATCAGTTCAAAAATTACAGGGAGTGCCCTTCTTTATATTACTACTTCCAGTTCCAACAGTCCAATGCCAGGTTGCCTGCCCTAGCCACCACATTCATCTTCTATTGCGTATGATTAGCAGACCATCTGGTAAGATCCGAGAGTGCCCGAATACAATCATTACTAATCGATTTGTCAGATATCATCATAATTTCTAACCATTAGATCATCAAGGTGTTAGACTAGGTAACTATGTTAGGTTAAGGCCATGTTCGTTTAAGATTATGCCAACCGATTGCGAGCCCAGAACCAAGTATTGGACTCAAAATTGTGTTTAATTTTGAGTCCAATAGTTGGTTTTGGGCTCACAATCGTTTGTCATAATCTTAAAAGAACAAAGATATAAGTAGTAGGTTGCATTAAGAGTATATTTTTCTTTGCTTATTCTTAACTCTATATGTATCTCTTAAGTGCTTGATATAAGCACTAGGTTGCAAGCCACGATAGCAAAAATTCATTCCTTGGATCTACGACTTTGGATATCCATCCATACACACAACGTACTCGTAGCACAATTACCGTGAGAGCAAACACGGATAAGAAAACCCACGAAATAAGAAGGCCCCAAACTATTCATATTGAGTTTGTATTGAGTAATCAATCAAATTAAGTATTTGGTTTACATTCCCTTCACTTCACGGACAACAAAAAAATTATCTGCCTTACAATATCCTATTTCAACAAGAATAATGTTGAAAAATAACTAACATCATATTGATCAACAGAACAGCAAAATATATTCAATAATCATCAACTCCTCTAAGACGCGATTGAGCATTCTGGAGGGAGGCCTTGTGGGAAGCGTTTCAAATCTGTACAATAGTTGTAGATCATGTAATTCTTTTGCACCCATCTCAGCCTCTTTTGACTGGTAGAATCAAGCTCTTGAGACAACCAAGCGGCATTAGATGAAGAAGAGGAACTGTTGGAAGCACAAGAAGATTTGCCAGAAGACCACACGCATGCATTAGCGTTGAAGTTTCTATAGGAGGCAGTGAAGGGCGCTTGAGACCAATCGGTTTTGACACGCCCTCCTCTTGTCGCCCAATCATCTGCATTCCAAAGGCTCGAGTAGACCCTCATGGGTTTGTTCTTTGGGAAAGGAACGCCGCTTGATTCTGCATTTTTGAATTCTCTGATGGGAATTCCGTCCACAGAGAAGCTACAAGAAAGATATAAACACCACTGAGTTATGATCTAATGTAAAGAGGATATTCAGTAATGGGTGTTTAATTCATAATTATATGGATTAAGAGGGATATGAGTGATTACACTATATTTTGGGGGTTCCATAAGATGGAGTATGTGTGGAAGTCTTTGGTGGGATCGAACCATAGATAAAATTGCTGCTCCCTGTTACCCTTTCCTTGGGTAAAGACATTGGTGTGGACAATGTAAGGGTCTCCACTAAGGTTTCCAAGGAATTCGAAGTCGATCTCGTCTTGGTTTGGCGATGTAGATGAAAGCTGCAATATATGCACTTATAATTAGCTTTTAAAATGTTAAATTGCAAATCAGTGCATCCCCAACCAGTCGCAATGATTCGGCAAAAATGTACTAATTACGAATCGAAAAAGAAAAACATTTGGTTTGAATGAATTTCCACCTTCCAAATCTGAAACTTGGGCTTCTCTATGTTGAGAGTAGTGATTCTAAAATAATATACTACAACTCTCACAATAAGAGAGTTTTCCATTATCTTTTGTTTTCTCTCGCATGGGATGTCACCAAAATTAGTTCGTATTTGCACTTAAGGTTGTTTTAATTTAATCATATTTACAAATGGGACATTAAGGCCTTTTTGTAATCCATTAGCTACATCATTTCTAAAACTATTATAACCATTATTTGCAGATAATTGTGTTTAACAACAAAACTCTCTGGATATAATATTCTCTCTTAGCTAGGGACTCTTTTCAATACCACCAACATATGGCTTTATTTAAAAATAGAAGCATGCTTACCTACAGATAAAATGTCTGTGGATGCACCCTAACTTGAAGCATACTTCCTATGTTTTTTAACATGAAGATGCTCAAAACATGATTTGGTCTCCGTGTGTATGCGTGTTTGAGGTGCATCTGCATACACCTCTGCAGCTAGCATTCCTCTTGCAAATAATTTTTGACTTATTTTGATGTACATTGCAGGGATGTTCTTGAAAATGTTGGGAAAGAAATTTTTCTAGATTTTTTTGCTTTTTCATTGTTTTTCATTATATAAACATGAAAAAAAAGTAACTTGTACTACCTCGATTAAAGTTTTATATACATGGACCTTGTATATAATGCTATTGTCTGTGACAGACCAGCCACGAAATGCCTTTTGCGATGGACCCTGGCAAATCCCTAATGATATACATCTAAATAAGTCATAACCATATCATTTCCTAATAAATTGTGAAATAAAAAAACGGACACAGCTTTCGGCAAGAGATGTTTTTCCTACAATCCAAACAGGGCCTAAAAGCATGTTACGCAACAATGAATTTTTCCCTTGGAAAATGTTTTTCTCCAAGGTTTACCAACTCTTTTTTAGGGGAATGTTCTACTGAAATTTGTTTACCTACAATTGGTATTAACAAGCACGGAAATTAATATCGTTTTTTAAGAATTTTTTTCCGGAAAAACTTCGCATGGTTACCAAACATGCCCCGAATCAGGAATTATAAGAAATTTGTAAACCTCCAAGACTGAACCCAAACCCGAAGGTAGCCAGGTAGGGGAATCCAAGAACCAAGTTGTTGGCCGTTGCTTTTTCATGCCATCATATTACCTAGGGATTTGCTAGGGACCATCCCATAAGGCATTTCGAAGACTTTGCATGAGAAAGCAACCACGTTAGCTGAATTAATTAAATGAATAAGACAAAATCTGATGCAACAGTTCTCTCCTGCAACAGTCGGTCCATGAAAGGGAAAGTTGTGGGCTGTGTTTGTGTGTTTTCGTTTCTCTCTTGGGTTGCTCCAGTCTTGGTGGAGAGGGCAAGGAAAAAGGGAAAGTTGTGGGCTTTGGTTAATCTGTTGTAATCCTTGTATTTTTTGTCATCTAATACTGAAACCAACAGTGAAAGATCGTAAACGTAGGCATCCTGGCTAAGCCAAATCTCTCGGTATACACATCTTTGTGGTTTGTCTATTTCTACTGTTACGTTTCTTTGCACACGAACTGATAGGATATTACCCAGCAGATTTCTCAAAAACTAAACATATTTTTTACGAGACCTAAAATGGTAGTCAGATACTTCATCCCTAGGTAGCATGCATATGGTCACTAGAAAGTATTTAGAGGCTTAGTGAAGTCCCTGCAGTTCCTCTTTAATAAGGTAATCACGCTGACCATCTTTTAGGATAAGTTCTTGCCTAGCTTCCGCTTTGTCTCAGCATTTGAATTGTCGAAAGTTTGGAGAGATTTGTAGCGGCTCTAATCAGAAGACGACCTATTCTCAGGTTTGGGAGCCCCCAAGCAATGGGTTCCTGAAGTTGACGGTGGCCACTTCAAGAGGATCTCAGCGACTAGATGATCCTAAATAACAAAGTAATTGTCTGGATCAGTGTTTAAAAACTCCTTGACTCGACAAGGAACTCCCCGAAGTCGACTCCTTTTTGCCTTGGCCGTGTTCCGCGTTTTACCCTATTGAGTCAATAAACTCATTCGACTCTCCCGAGTTATGACCGCGTCAACTGCATTCTTGGCCGCATCCGCCCCGAGTCGACAAGGATTTTTCTTAGCCGTCTTGTGTGTCACATCTGTGTTTTTAAACACTGGTCTGGATGATTAAAAAAAATGGTCATCCTCTGTACTTCTATCTAGCCGGGCAAGATACAATTCCCCAGGCATTTACATACCCTTGTTTTTATAGCTCTTTATTTTGAGAAATTATATGATGCCCGACCGTCAAAATGTAAAGGCCGGAAGGAGACAAAACCTGCTGCCTTGGTTTTTGAACCAAGGAAAAGTGAAAAAAACGGTGCTTTCCCTTGGATTAAAAATCAAGGGAGAGGGGGTTTGTCTCTCTCCGCCTTTTATTTTGACGGTCGGGCATCATATAATTTCTCCTTTATTTTAGGCATTTTTATTAGATGTGTCAACTTGCAACTTTTTAGAAACTGCAACATCGAAATGGAAAGAAGTTAAAGGTAACCAAGAAGAAATTGAATACTAGTGTAAGAAATATATGGGTGAGGGAAGCTCACGTAATAGGTGGTAACAGTCCCAGCTGAATTCCCTGGGACGAGCTTCAACTGCATATCGATCTTGCTGAACATATATTCATTTTTGGATCGAAAACCAGAGCCAGAAGGCTTGTCTAGGGATAAGGTAAGCAGTTTTCCGTTGTTTAATACCTTACCGCGACCATCACCCCACGTAATATCGACGTCTTGGTAGAAATTACCAGCAAAAGCAGCCATCATAGAGCTTGATAGCAACAAAAGCAGCAACTTAACCGAATGATTAGACATTTTTGAACGCTGAGAAATGGGTTCATGTTGAAAAGTAGGATTGTATTGATGTCATTATATAGGCAAAGAATGGCAGCAGTGAATGTTGTACAGCTGGTTGCTGCCTTTTTTGGAAATCAAATGGGCTCTTGAATTTGATTTTTCCTTGGTAGGAGGTGGTAGGTTTGCATGCTTCATGAAACAGCTGTAGATTTCGTAGCTTTTGGGTTGTATCATTAAAATCCTCGTTGATAATGCATGCACATAATTAATTGGTTCTTCTATATTTCGAAGGAAGATAGTTTTAGCAGTCCCTTGTTTTTATAATGGCACTCCTCCCTTTGATAGAGGATTACTCCCGTAGGGCACGTACGACCTGGTTGGAATGAAAGGAGGGAGGCCAACTATAGCATAGTGGGGCCCACCTTTGAATGATCTAAACCATCCATTTAATGGACTTTACTTTGGATCTCTTATAGCCCAAAAGTCATTCCAATTACTCAATCCTAATTTCCAATAATGTGTATTTTTTCTGGATCTGAACCGTTGCTTAGATGCAGTTCTTGACATCCATGTTCAACGAGTAAAAGTTCGAAGCCATTGGATGTTGCAATCATGCGATCGTGATTTACATAGTTTTCCGGCCACGGGAAATCCAAATCAAGATATATCAGATGGATGGTTCGGATATATCAAAGGTGGGACCCACTACGACATAGTGGGCGAACCCCATTCTAATAGACTGAGGTTGTGCCCCCACTTAAGCGTTCCTCTCCTTTGGTAATCACATTAATTTCTTGTTGGCTGTGTTAATCAGAGAAGTGCAACACAAAGAGAGTGTGCCCTTATAAAAACAAGGACGTGCTGATATTATTTTCCTATTTGAAACCATACATTGTACGGGTAAGAAAGGGAAAGATTAGGTAGCGTGGAGACACTAGTCTTTGAGAAGGTTCAGCGTTTCCGAGAGGCCCAGCAACCCACTTTGAATAATTGGAAGGTTGATACAGACTACCAATAGATATGTTCTTCTTCTTTCCTTTTCTATCATTTCTTTTGTTATACAATGCTAGCTAATATGACTACTTAAAATATCATTGTTAGAATCAATCCTAATGATAAACAGTGGGTCTCCTACTGGGACATGCAAGTGTGAACAGGACCGTTTATCTACCAGACCATCACGAGGTGACCCATATGGTTCTGGACCTCTGATTTTATGCGGAAGGGGCATCTCATCCATTAGATTAGACCTATAAAAACAATCAACAGTTTAGCTTTCATAGCAGACTCATAAATAAGATCTAATAGATCAAAGTGCTGGGAACATTATTATATGGGACCCAAAAGTGATTAATATAGTAAAAGTTAGCTGGGATTGTTTTGAGGCATTTTAAATAAATAAAACAAGATGGACGAAACATTGTTCTAGATGGCTGAGACCTGGTGCCAAAAGTGGTGACTTGTCACGAGGGATAAGGTACGTGACAAGCCATTCCTGTCCAACGCATGACTTTTGTGGCAGCTGACCAATTCAACTAGCCCTCCCCATCGCAACTATATAACAGGTCTAGGTACCTTGAAGAATATGGGATCTCGTGAATAATAAAGGCCTACTGATATTGGCACTACCATTTTTGAAAATTGCACAAACCCATCTTGACTTTTATTATTAGGGTTATTACAGTTCCCCAAAATGCTCTCAGAAACCAACTAATTAATAAAAGACAACATGGGTTTGTGCAATTAATAATCAAAACATGGTAGTGTCAATGTAAGTAGCCATAATAAAGGGAAATGTTATCAGCACTACGGTATTTTGATGATGATCGCAGGGTTAGGATCAACCTATGGAAATGATTTTTAAGGCACAACCTATTAGGCTGTGTGGCCCATCCAATGGATGGTTTGGATCATCCTACGGTGGGGCCATACCGTACTTTTAATAAAGTGAGGAGGACTATCATCAAAATACAGTAGTGCTGATACCATTTCCTGTAATAAATTGTTTGGTTATTTTCAAATATTCTGCTATAACGGGTCCTGTTTCGACGGAAAAAAAAGAAAAAGAAAAACCGGATCCTGTTGCTTGAAAAAACTCAAGTACGAAAAGACTCCAGTTTGAAAAAACTCAAGTCTGCCTTGTTCTTTTTCTGTCCTTATCCTCATCTTTCTCTTTTGCCATAAATTAATCTCCATCTACCTCACCTCCTCTCTAGCATCCCTCTTCTTCTTCTTTTTTGAAAAGGCAATAATTATATATCATAGCAAATAGGAGGCCGAGATGGACCCCCCATATTTACAATAGGAAACAACAAAAAAACAGGAACGGAGAAAAAACAAAATACAGAGAGAACCCCTCCTCAGAGAGGAAGGAGGTCGAACCACATAATAGAACCACCAGAAACACCATGCTTAGCTAGCGCATCCACCTTATCATTTGCCGATCTTCTAACATGTTGAAAGCCGATAGTGGACCCCGCAGTTAAGTCCTCAATCTCATAAAAAATGGAAAGAAATCTCCATGGAGGAGCCACCCCATCTTTCAGCCAACGAATCAGATTTAACAAATCTCCCTCAACAATTGTCTGATCCATCAACCTTCGATCAATATTCAAAATGCCAAAATGTGCCGCCCTCACTTCCGCTTCTGAGGAATCAGACACACCAATAGAGTCGTAGTATGCCCACACAACATCCCCCTTATCATTATGACAAACCCCTCCCACTCCTGCCAGACCCGGATATTGTTGGAACTCGCACCATCGAAATTAACCTTATACATGTTTTGAGCAGGGGGCTCCCACCTTTGCGAAATAAGATCTCTCCGCTCAACACTAAAGCACACCTCCCTTCATCCTTCCCAAAGATCAAAAGCCTATACAAACTGGAAGGAGGGGAGGCATCTCACCCAAGATATAACCAAGGTGATGATCTTCAAGTAAATCCAATGAGGATTCATGGCTTTCCCCTCAAAGACTCTAGAGTTCCTCTCATTCCATATATACCACCACGTAGCTAGTAAACAAAAATTCCACAAGGTTTTTCCTTTTTCCTTCCAAGGAACCCTTCCCCATTGGTGCAATAGCGACGGAATAGATTTTGGAAAAATCCAACAAATCTCAAATCTCATGAAGATGAATCGTCATATGATCCTAGTGACCGAACAATGCATAAACAAATGAACCACATATTCCCCATCTTGCAGACATAGTGGGCAATGATCAATAAGCCACATATCACGGTTTCTCAGAAAATTAATAGTTTGTATTCTCTCACGACAAACCACCCAACCAAAGATACAAACTCTAGGTGGGCAATGAAATTTCCATACCTTTGCCGAACATGAAGGGTTAGAAATGGGCATAATACTTTTATAGAAAGATTTAACCGAGAAAGTCCAAGAAGGTTCCTCAGTCCAAAGTCTTTTATCCTCCCCATTCCTTTTAATGTAACATCCCTCAAGAAGGGCCCGCAGGCTAGAGACCAATTCCACCTCCCACTCAAAAAATGATCTTCTAAACCCCGGGTTTCACACAAGAACACCCTCATTCCACTCAAAGCAATCGCTAACAAAGGCCTCCCTATTTAAAACCATATTGTATGATCTCGAAAATCTACACTTAAAGGACACATCCCCACACCACACATCCTGCCAGAATGATATTCTATCGCCCCTATACACTCTAAATCTAACATTTAACTAGAATAGAGAAGACATTTTTAGAATGTCTCTCCAAACCGACAACCTTTTTTTTGCAAACAAGTCCAAGGATGGGAAACGAAGGTTTTTCTTAAGATCCGACTTCCTTATAAGCTGACAGAGAAAATGCCAGGGCATACAAACATTTTCATTAGACTCCATATCAAACTTTCCAATTATATAGAGGCAAATTATATAGGCACGACCATGTAATAGGCACTAACTCAACCTGTGGTAGATACTTTAACCAGCTTTCAAAGGCTGCTGATAGGACAGTGTTTTTGGACTTGATAAAACTGGTTAAGCAAATAAGACAAGGTGAGTTCGCACCGATTATATTTTTTTCAATGGTAAGTTAGCACCTATTATGTGGCGGTATGTTCAACATTTTCCATATCCTATTTTACTTTTAATAATATGGTACAACAAGGTGATTGCGCGCATCCGGAGGGAATTAGTCCCACTCTACAAAGTGGTGTGGGGACACCCTACATCATCAAAAAAAAAAAAAAAACCATGTTTGGCTGCAATGAAATTTTATCCCATGGAATTTTAGTTTTTTTTCTTTTGGTAGGTAAGCTGGGATTGAACCTCCGTTCTGTTAGTTGATTAAGAAAACTTTTTACTATATCGAGCTAGAGGCTCAACCCTTAGTTTTTCAAGTGGCCAAGTGTTGGTGGTAATGTCCTTCAGTCAAGGATATGAAAAGAAGAAGATAAGCTTCAAGGCGCGTAATCGCTTTTCTTAAGACAATATTCGCCCCCACCAGTTGTGTGCAAAGGGGATCCGCGAACTGCCTCCAAGATACAATGAAGCCTTGTAGAACAATTCTACAAATGTTTGATGACGCTTTCCACAAGCGGAATCAAACCCAAAACACCTTTTTAGAATTTCAAGCTTTAGAGAAAAATCACTAAAACTGTTTCTGTAGAAAAACAGATTTTAGTGCACTGTTTTATGAATAAAACTATCTTGAAAATACAAGAGAGAGAGAGAGAGAGAGAGATTGCTAGAGAGAGAAGAAAAACTACAGCAATAACTGTTTTTTCTCATTCTTTAAAAGACAGGTTTTTGCTTCTTTTATAGAATCTTTGATGTCTATTCACTGAGAGAAACATCTCTTAAAAACATCCCTTTGATTGGTTTGAATAATGACCATTTTGATCACAACTCTTGGTGATTTAAGTGTCTTGGATCACCCACAAAGTGTCCTTTGTGTTTGAAAAACATCCATGACTCTTGGGAAGCAAAAGACATGAAGAAAAGACGAAAAGCGGAAGTGAAAAGCCATGTCTATTTTCTCCCAACGGATAGTTTTTCGAACAGCAGCGGTCGACCAGGCTACCGCGGTCACCCGCCGGAATGCTTCTGTCGATTTTATTTTTTTACGATCCAAAGAACCGCGGTCGACCTCCGACACTTCTCTGGAAATCAATTAAGTTTCCAGTAACCAATCCACGGTAGCCCAGAAAACTCCGGTCGACCGGCCTTGTCTTAAATTCTTTTTATATTTAAAATTAAAAACTTGTAAAAATATTTTAATTTCCAAATACTACTTTGCATTTTGGAAATTCTCTAACACTAAGGACTAGGAGAGAAGGCCTAAGATAGGAGAGGGTTAGAAAAGTCTGAAAAAAATGAAAAGAAAAACTATAATCAAAGTATTTAACTTTCCCCGGCTTTTTAAAGACTTCTTACCCTCTCCTCAATCATAAGAAGAAGTCTCTTCATCTCCCATCAATATCTTTAAAATGACCATAATGGGTTTCCACATATACCAGATTTAACAGAAAAGTGAACATATGTTGTGCCACACCCACCTTACTTATCTGACCCAAATTTAAGGTAATGTAATCAGAATAATCAATCGCCATAGTGGAGATATTTTAACTATTAGAGGATCCTAGTTGTCTGCCTAATGGACTACTGATTATTGACTGTGGAAGTTTGTCCACTTTAGTTTTATCCATCTAATTCCAAGTCGCTGAATTAAAATCTCTTGATCAGTTAGATTTTGGACCATTGTATCCATGGCGGGGCCAAGTAACGTACCAACCGGATCCCCATAGTACTTGCTGCATTTAAGTGGAGGTGGCACATGGGGGGAGGATGGGGTGCATCATATCATGCCAGGGAGGTTCCATTAATCCACCAATGGGGAATGGCATAGAACAGCCTCTTCCGGCTTTATTTCCCCTCTTTCCACTTAGGCCTGTTTGGATTGGTGGAATTTTGTGGAAAATTTTGGTAAGGAAAAATATTTGTAAAATTGCCTACTTTTTTAACCCATGAAAAAAAAAAAAACTTGAACCAGCCCTATTCAATTTTTAATTAGAGGGACCTTCAATTTATGATGATATTCCTCTAAATTAACCATAATCATACTATTTTCCTCAAAATTGTGAAAAAAACTTTCCACAGAAAATAATATTTCATCAGAAATGTTTTTCCTGTAATCCAAACAGGGCAAAGGAACTGTTACAACTTAGTTAGGGCTGGGCTCAACCGCAATTTGACTGCACTGAATCTTAACTTGCCGATGTTTCATAAACACAGGATTCAGCAATCGTGCAGCTGCATCAGTCTGCCCGATGGGTTCACCAAATTAAACACAGACGCCTCTCTCACCAGCATTGGAGCTGCGATTGGAGGTGTATTACGCACCCCAAATGGAAAGGTTATTGGCTTGTTCTCAATTAACACCCAAGGTGCCAACATCCATGAACTCGAAATGGATGTCATTTTTCAAGGAATCAATTTGGCTCGAAGCAGAAACATAAACTGTCTGTGGATAGAATCGGACTCGATGGTCGCCGTCAAAGTTATGTTAGGAGAGTTCAAATGCCCTTGGAGGAAATCACAATTTGTCAAACTATTAGGGATACTCTCTAGCTTTTCGAGAATTGGAACATTAGTCATACATGGTGAGAAGCACTGATTACTTGTCCAAGTTGGATTGCCCAATTAAAGGGGATGACATTCCTCTATCCTTTATCCCTCCCCCGCTTGATGTAATTGTTAAAAATGATTGTAGTGGCTCTTGCTACCCCGGTTGTAATGTTCATTTTTAATTGAATACAGGTTACTGATAACAAATAAATAAATAAATCCGACGGGTTTAACATGGTTTTGGCTTGCGTTGGGTCGGCAATTCCTCAAGTTGGGTTTGGAAAAAGCCAACCCGATTTAATTTGAGTTTGGGTTAGGGTTGAGGCCTTGGGCAACCCAACCGTATCTCTCTAATTTTATCACGATTAGGATTTTTAAAATCATACCGTATATTTTTTGTATTTTTTCCTAGGGCCAACTCGAACATAACTCAAACCCAACCCGTTCCTATTTGGAAAATTGGGATAGACAGGTTGTGTTGGACTTTTGAGGCAGTTTTTGGGTTAGGGTTGACCCTCCTCAATGCGATGCTCGTATTGAGTCAGGTTAGGGTTGAGGGAAGGGTACTTGGGCTAGGAATGGCTTTAACCCTAACCAACCGGATCCGGATTGCACCCCTAATCAACAGCTAATCAAATGGGTGTTTAATGAAGAGTGGACTTCTAGTATCATAGCAACGGTGTGGATTTCATCTCGCTAAATATACGCACTTTCTTGTCTACTAGAGCCTTCTTATTAAGAAGCCCAGACAAAATCATGGTTGATTTAGCACAGAAAGCCCTGGAACTGTCCATATTGGTTGCAAACCTTAAAAACACATACGCCAACTTATAAGCCCACTGAAAGATTGAAGCCGCTATATATACTATTCAAGAAATGACAAGTTAGGGCATTAAAGATCATATTCAAGGGTTGTTCTTTTAACTCCAAAAATCATGAAGACGTTGAAGCAAGAGTAGATAGTCTTAGTCGTTGGCCGGCCCAACCATTAATAAACGAAACCAAAAAGCAACTGTCATGCTTTCATACCATCTAAAATTTTCGGAGTTTACACCAATACCAGGCCACAAATAAAATCGCATTCACATTCTAATTAATTTAAAGACAAATCCAATTTCTCTATGATTATCAAATCCCCTAAAAATAGACTCTCCAACACATGATTAAGGCACCCAAAAATGGATTTGGTTAATGAAGTGCAATCGATGGATAAAGACACCTACTTATTATCTCCATACTTTATCTTTTTGGTTCTTTCTACCATTCAAATTTGAAGACAAACCCAATTCCTTGAGTATCAAATCCCCATTCAAATTTGAAGACAAACCCAATTCCTTGATTATCAAATCCCCAAAAATAGGCTCTCCAACACATGATTAAGGCACCCAAAAATGGATTTGGTTAATGAAGTGCAATCGATGGATAAAGACACCTACTTATTATCTCCATATTTTATCTTTTTGGTTCTTTCTACCATTCAAATTTGAAGACAAACCCAATTCCTTGATTATCAAATCCCCATTCAAATTTGAAGACAAGCCCAATTCCTTGATTATCAAATCCCTAAAAATAGGCTCTCCAGCATATGATTAAGGCACCCAAAAATGGACTTGGTTAATGAAGTGCAATTGATGATAAACTTATTTTTGACTATGGTATTTGGTCGGATGAGAAAGTGGGCCATATGCCGGTGGTTGTAACGTGCAGTGGAAATGCGGGAAAGTTGTAAAAAGAGAAGGAAAAGTTGCTGTGAAAAGAAAGGGGAGCGATGAATTAGAGAAGATGCGGAGGTTATGAAATAATGGGGAGTTTGACTGGTTTGTTGTCTTTGTGGAGAACGCATGCGTAGGCAAAATGATGGTATAAGTAGAACCAGATGGAAAATGAGATTTGAAAAGCTTTTGCTTTTCCAACCCTCTTGTTTTCCTGCCGGACCCAACTCTTAAATCATGACCGCATTGAATTTCATAAGAATATGGCAAAGATACGACGTTTTGCAACGTCATCTCTATAAATAATTCCATAAGAAAACAGACGTCGAGAACCTGCTTCTTTGACGCTTGCACCGTCGTCCATGGCCGCTCCGGTCGTCTTTGGCTCATGTGAAAATTTTAAAAACATATTTGAAAAAAAAAATTGGTTTTATATTATAAGAATGAGATCATTAATCTTATTACAATTAACAGTCAATATATGTCTTTGGAGGTTGGGTAAGAGCCACTAAACCGTCATTAAAATTTAAAAGGAGGGTGCTTCTCTCCTGTCATTAGCAAGAAGAAATTAGGTAACTTTTTATATACAAGAGGTTGAGAACTGATCGAGGATTGATAGAATGAAGGGCGCCCCACTTGGTTAATTTCAACAAAGTGTGGCGCCTAATAAAGTGGATGGAGCCTGAAAAAGTGAAAACCGTGTTGACTTTGCATAAATCAATTAATAAGGACGCCCTTAGCTGATTTTTGCAGGGGCACCCTTTGTTCTATCATTCCTCTATTTATACTTATTTCATGTTGCCTCTCCAATGCGGAAAGTTGGGCAGCTTATTGAAGGACAGTCGTTGACTAAACTTGTTAAAATTTAGGCTTTGTTCACTTGTTTTCCTTGGAAAGGAAAAGAAAATGTTTCCCGGTAATTTGACGTGGCATTAGGAAAAGAAATCCATGGAATCTGTGCAGGAAAAGGTTTCCTTTGACTGTTTCTGGACTGTTCACTTGCGCAGGAAAAGGTTTTCAGGGAAACTGCTTGCCCTTCTTTTTGCACTAGTTTCCTAGGGAAACAAAATCCGTGTGGTTTTTGTCGGAAATGAAAGGGGAAAATGGGCTTTTCAAAGTCATTTTTTGACTTATTATAGAAATTCCATGTGTAATTTTATTTTCACTAGAAAACAAGTTAACACCAGAATTCTGTCTTGTAAAGATCTTGTCAAGAAAAAAAAGAGACTGTTTTCCAGAGATTTGCTTTCCAGGGAACACAAGTGAACAGAGCCTTAGGGTTTTGCTAACGTTAAGGTGCATTGGGAACATGTTGTTACTCATGTTACGATAATGTTTTGAGATATTCCCAACAGTTTTACAACTTTTTGGTTGTAAATAACTGTGAAAACATGTTCCCAATGCACCTTAACGAGTGCCCCTTGTTAACAAAACCCTAAAACTTAAAACTAGGCATTTGAAGATGATAGCCGTGCTCCTTTGTTTTTATAATGGCACTCCTGTTGGGTACTTGGAAGATTCTAAGATAGAGAGAGGACAAAGGAGAGTCATTAATTAACAAAACAAATGTATAAAGGTATTCATTTAATTCATCTGATGTGGCAGTTCTCTCCTTCAAATGTCAGCCGCGAATGGCTTTCCTCGAAATTGCCTAGCAAATCCCATGCATAAATTAAAGAAAAAAAAAACTCAACAATGAATAAATTATTTCCGTGGAAAAATACAAAAATGAAACTCCCTCCTAAAAAAAAAACTTAATTGGGTATGCTTCTGGCTCATTTAAGTGATCATATCTGCTGATCCAAAGGGCAACCATATATCAGGCCAAATGTTATTGAGAAAACCTTGATCGGACGATTCTTGGCCCTTGATCCATCAAAGCTTATTTAGAGCTCATCCCAAAAAACAAACCCAAAGAATTGATTTTTTAAGCTTTTATACGTCTTAGGCGTAGGATGATCGTCCCCAGTGGGGCCTATTTTCAGGCCTGAAAATTGCATTTTACCATTGATTGTAAAAGAGACTTCTATCTAACGATCTAAATGTCTATCGTGGAGAAGTAAGGAAACTATTAGCCCATCCAACTGGCTTTGTGTGTAGCATTGTCCCATCCAAGAGACGGGTAGATGAACGGGCAAGCAATGATTCTCAGAAACTCATGAATTTGCATCAGATCAGCGGTCCTGATAACACCACACATGTGTATAGCATGTGTATAGTGGCGCACACACTTATTTTAGAACTAGAAAACTTGTAGTTGGGCAGGTTTTTCCAGATCAACTTAGGTAGACTATCATTGTCGTTGACCCATTATAACATGGAATTTTTGGGCCCAACACAGGGATATATGTATATGAAATCAAGAAATTGATCTCAGGGAAATCATGACACTAATCTCATTCCGAACGAAAATCCAATGCTTATTTAAAAAATGAAAAATGATATTAGAACCGAGAATAAGAATAGAAGGAGAACCCAACAACTAGAATGCGCCACGTGTTGAGCAAGGTGCACTTTTTCACTAACACACGTACGTGGCAAATGCTGCTTGGAGAGAAGCGATGTACAGTTTCCAGTAGCCACGTGGCGAGTTGCAGCAATCCCAACTCAGTCGTAGCCTTTGGTTTCTTAAAACAACCAACTGTCTAGCTTTTGTTGGCTAAACCTGAAAAAGGCTTGATGAATCAATGGCCTAGGATTAACCGATTAAAGTGAATCACCGGCCTAGGGTTAACGGATCCCATCATTTTCGCATTGTTAAAGACTTTTTCTTCGACCTCGTATGTTGATCTCTCAAAACATAGGATTTGTCGGCCGAAACACTGACTTTTTAGCCCTATAAACATTACATCAGAACAATACGTACACGCATACTGATAGGTGTATTTCCTTACGAAATTTTCGATTTCACGATATAAGAAGGGCGATGATATTTTCACCCCCTCGCGACATGCGCCTCCTTGTAACCTGATTTGACGTGAAAAAAGCTTTAAAGTTGTCCACTGTTCACGTCAAAAAGAGTTAATGCAGTGGGGTTGATAATATCATCTCCCTGTAACAACCATGGTTTTAAATTTCGACACTGCCGATACCCAAAACGGTACTCGATAGAAATTTTGTGGTTTTATTATTTCGTCCTAAAGTTCAAGAAATTCAACCCAAAAATCTCAATGTTTTTAATTAAATAGCCATTTTCCCGACTGAAATTTGGAATTAAATAAAAGAGAAAACGGTTTCTACACCCATGTGTAGATAAGTTATCTACACACTACCTTAAAATACAGTTGAGGCCCACATTTTTTGGGTGATCCAAACCATTCATTTAATTGGCTCTCACATAGATAAGGTGTCCACAAAAAATTAGCTCCATAGGATCATCCTAACCCTTTGAACCGTAGGAGCAAAAAATTGACAGATTTGTAAAGGTTTATACAAGTCCATTTTACTTCCACAAATCGTAGGGTCGGGATGATCCTATGGAACTGATTTTTTATGGACACTCTATCAATGTGAGGGTCAATCAAATGAAAGGTTTGGATCACCCAAACAATATGCCCTCCACTGTATTTTAAGCTAGTGTGTAGTGTAGGAACCGTTTTCTCTAAATAAAATATTATTTTTTAATTGTGTACCTGATTTTGGGCGAAATTCCGAATTTTTGAGCTAGAGTGTAGATAACTTATCTACGCATTCCTAAACCCAAATTTAAAACCATGGTAATAGCAAGAGAAACTATATGGTGCCCCACCGTGAAGTCCCATGTGGAAAAACTATAGTATGAATGCATGAAGGTTACACCCAAAGCCTACCTAGTAATACAGAGTGGCATACCATATGAAATATGGTCAAAGGGTACCTAAGCCTACGTGTAAAAATGGAGAAGAGCGGTCATTGTGCCGACCCTAGTGTCTGAGGTCATGCCGGCAGGATACCCGCCCTATCCCAGATACTTGTCGGTGCCCTCCATCTCACTTGCCGGCAAATAAAACCAACCTCCCTTCACTCTAACCTCTTTCCTGACGTGCCTTACAAGCAAAAGAACTTCAATCAATACAATAGAAAACTAAAAACATCTATTATGTATTCAAAAATAGTTTAGTTTTTCTTCCATTTTTGAAATTTCAGACAGAGGTATCCAGACACGTGAAACAAAGAAAGAAAGAAAGGGTCTTGGAGAGAGAAAGAAAGGGTCTTGGAGTTGGAGAGGGAGAAATCAGGTTTGTGTTTTCTGGAAAGGAATTGAAGGGCTTTTAATGAGGTTTGGTGGAGGCCTGACCGATGATGTGGATGTTTCAGATGAAACTGTAAATCCGAGGTACCTTTAGTTAATGACCCCCTTTCCTTCCAATACAACCGACCTATTCCTTTTGCTCACCACATTTACTCTCTCTCTCTAAGAAAATTCCCATCACTTTTTAAGCATTTTGTAGGTGGGTCTCTTTCTCCTTTTCATTTCATCTCCGGGTTTTACATTTTTGTTTCCAATTTGGCGAGATGAGGTGTGTTCTGGCTATGGTTTTGGCCTGTCTGTTGGTACTAGGCTCTCATGTGGACATTTCTGATGGTTTCTATGTTGGGAGAAAGCTCGGAGATGGGAACAAAAGATCACATGGGTCGGTTGTTGCTGTTACTGTCGATATGTGCAAATCAAAGAAGCCTTATTTCTGCAACTTATCCAAGGGTTTTCAAAACAACTCTACTTCTGAAGACAAAAGAGTAGTCCCCACTGGTCCAAATCCCTTGCACAACAGGTAGAAGAAATATAGCAAAGAGAAGAAACGGAGAAAGCAATACAAGAAGAAAAGATTGCAGTTTTTCTTCTTCTATGGTTTTGGCTCAAGACAGATATTAAAAAAAAAAAAAAAAGGATATCGTATATATTTTTTTCTCTATTTGGCATCGTCTGTAAATGGGTTGAGGCTTTAGAGTCGTGCTTGCTTTTATTATAATTCTATTGTGATTTTCATTCTTACTTCACATGTCCGGAATTGAATTGGGTTACTGTAACGTAACTCTCCAGTTTAGAATTTGTATGTGGAAGGAATTTCACTGAATTAAATTTTTTTTTTTCTACAGGTTAGAAATGTGAACATCATCATCGACTATCTTTTATTAATTATTTATGCTTTGTTTTATAGTTTGTCTAATACTATTGATATAGGTATTAGATAGAGTTTCTATTTATTGGGACTCTAGATGATTAGTGGTGGAGAGTTTTATTTTATCTAAACTAGCTATTGTGGTTATCAGAACCAGACAAACAATTTGATGTATATACACAGTTTGGATGCAAATCTTATTATTTTCCAGTTCTTATCTCAAGAGTGCTGATAACATTTTTTTTGCATATCTCAAGTTTTTCATCATCTCTCTTATTGTTTCAATATCTTTCTTCGAGATTACCAAAGAAGGTTCACAAGAAATTCCATGAAAAAACCAAGCAAAACCAAATTTCCTTTCTAACTCAGGCAAGGTTTCATTGGACGGCAAAAGGAGAGGTGATATGAATAAGGTCTTTCCTCCAAATGGGTCTCTGCTTTTCTCTTCCATTTATTTTAAATTTCTTTTGGAATGTGAAGTGTAGAAGGAAAGAAGAGGAGGAATTTATTTTCTTGTGTAAGTGTAGTTGGGACTTGGGAGAATCGAGGTGGTGGTTTCGATTAGTTACAGTATTGAAGGGATTTGTTTCCTAATTAGGGAAACTTGGCATTGAAAGGCGTCAGTTAGGATTTAAATGCTTTTGGGGAGGGTGGAGAGAATTGAATAGTGGTTATGTATGGTGCGGCTTCAGCTAACGTACGTGCCAGACTACATTAAATTGAAGCTCTGTTCGAATTCTTTTTCATTGTCCTTGGACTTCGAATTCCATGTCTCGTTTCTCAAAAACAAGAGCAGCAAAAAGAAAACACTTGGCAGTAGACAGGAAGAGAGAGAGAGAGAGAGAGAGAGAATTGTTGGGTTCTGTGTAGGAAAATTGATGGGGTGGATGGGTTCATTCGAAGCCCGTGAGGGGAGGATTATTGAGTGAATGATTCGGCCATGATTGTATTGTCTGTGTGGTTAGAGCTTCGTTTTCTCTCTGTTTATTATTTTCGTATTTGGACGTGATGTTGCTTCAATTCGAGTTGTTTTTACGATAAAACCTTCAAAGAATAATAATAATCAAGCTTTAAAAGTTCAAACTTGAAATCAGTTGCTTCTAGAGCGGACAGTCGGGTAAAACTGTAAAAGGGTAACTTTGCTTTGTACACGAGAGATTTAAAGGGCATTTCCGTCACATTCGAAATAGTTTTATTGGTTAATGAGAATAACCCATCTTAAAATAACATTTGATTGACAGACTCGGGGCCTTTTGGATTGGCAGACTTGGGTCTACTCGGGGCCTATTGGATTGGCAGACTCGAACGAAGCAGAGGTTAGAGCCGTTCATAGCGGGATTGTTTCGATGCCTCGCCTGGCTTTCGACAAAATTATAGTTGAAGAGGATTCCTTAAATGTTATTCGTTGGCTTTTGGGCGTCTCTACTCCCCCCTGGCGATTTTTGCCTTTTTTAGAGGAAATAGAGGATAGCTCTAAGGGCTCATTCATCGTGTTTAGCCATGTCAGGAGATCAACCAATGCAGAAGCAGACTCCCTTGCCAAGAAAGGAGTCTTTCGGGCCGCGTTCGAGTGCTTTGACTATCTCCCTCCTTGAGTTATTGTAATGCTATGCTTGAATTATCTTAGTTCCTCCAGGACCATCTCAGTTCTGCTTCTTTATATATATATATATATATATATATATATATATATATTCTGCTGCCCTTTTCAAAAGAAAAATAACATTTGATTGAGCCCATAGCAACTAGTTCCCATGACTTTTACCTTGATGAATTAGCTTTCATTGGACAATCTCGATCTTCAATTTGTTTAGTAGTCCCTCATTGGTGGATAGATAATGTCATAGATCACATAGTGCTATTCATTTCGTGGTTTGATCATCTTAGGGACTGTTTAATAATATCATTATCCATTTTTTGGAGTGATTGAAACGTTCCGAAGAGGATCGTTTGGAGTGACTCCCCTCCTCTCGGAGAATTCATCTTAAATCACTGTCGAATTCTGCTCAAGAGTTGGCAATTACAAAAAAGGTGGAACATGTGGGATTTGCCTAACACTATTCTCTGTTTTTTTTTTCTTCACAAAAAAAGCACTAAATCACCTGTCGAGAAGGGTTAAAGAATGTGACCTTGATTTACAAAGACTAGGTATAATTTTCCCTTTTTCTTACTATTTTTTCACTGCTCCAAATGGATGAAATTCTCATGCAATTATTTCCTTTCTTAAATACTTGTGGAAGTTTCTCAATTTCTCCAACCCAATATTTATTCTTTTATCATGAAAAAATGGTTACTAATGTGTGATGGAACACGTGGCGGTGAGATATGGAGGATGATTAGCTAGGGATGTTCCTAGCACGGGTGTCTCTTCCTTGAAGAGCTTTCAAAAGGAAATGATGAATCAGCTTGTGTCAAGTTGTACCAAATAGAGCTCGTAATGCTCTGCCATATTTATCGGGATAGGGAACCATGATTGATTGAGCAGGGAGGGTGTTGGGCAAAATCCCACATCGGAAGATTGATAAGATGTGGATGAGCTTATATGGGAATGGGCACCCTCCCCTTAACGACTAGCTTTTAAGGGTGAGTTCTACCCGGGTCCCAACAATTGGTATCAGAGCCGGACCTTGGTAACCCTGCTTTGGTTGCCCTAGTGTGCCGCTGAGGATGGAAAAATCCCTCAGGGAAGATCTCAATAACCCCGGTCTGCCTCCGAGAACGGAAAAATCCCGCAGGTAATATCTCGTAGTTCCCACGTTCCTGCTGCGTGAAGAAGCGAGATTGTCAACGTAGCTTCCACGTGGAGGGGGAGATTGTTGGGGGTTCCATGTGAAAGCAAAGATCCCACATCGGAAGATTGATGAGATGCGGATGGGCTTATATGAGAATGGGCCGTACAAGTCCTAACCCCTAACTGGAAAAGGAGGCATACAACATTGTGAGTTGGCCCTATTCATTCCATTCCTAAACAGAGCAAGCAGCAAACAAACTTTACTTACTATGAGGGGTGCCCGATTAGGCCTTATTAGTATAGTATAAGTGCTGCCGTTGCCGAATCACATTTCACTTACTATGACCTCAACATCGCACTTGATTGACACATTGGACTTATAGTACAACATGGGACCCATCACGGATAGCACCGTAATACTAAAATTCCACAAGATAATGCATTTTGACCAATGGTTATCAATGGTCAAATATGGATGTTCAAAGTCCTAGTTGGAGATTTTTATCTATTGTTTTGTTAAAATCCTTCAATTTTTATTTTAAAATTTTAAATCATGCTATTTAGTTGATGTTTATGGAAATTGATCTAGATGAATGATAAGGTGAAAGGCATCAATGCAATAGCCCAATGGCCGGCAAGGGTGCCCCACTGGATTCACACACCGGATTTGTGGCAACTCTCCCTCATGAAAAATGACAAAAATTCCCATTCCAATGGAAAAATTAATATCTCATAAAACGTGACCAAAGTACTCCCATCGCATAGAAAATATTCAAAATAATCTTGACGAGGTAGGGGTGAATGAAAGATGAGGTTATTTTGGTTATTTTATATGAGATAGGGTATTATATTGTTTTTTATGTGGTAGGGGCATTTTTGGTTAACTTTATACGATAGAGTATTTTGATCATGTTTAATTTTATGAGATGAGAATATTTTGGTAATTGTAGAAAAAAAATAGATTATTTTTTTTACAATTTTTATGGTGTTTCATTTTTCTTAATTTTTCTTTTTTTTTTTATTTTATTTTTATTTTTCTCAAACTTAGCACTGATAGACAAATTTATTGTGGATACGCAAAGTCACAAACTCAGTAGAGAGATATTTTGCTTATTATATGAGATATGGTATTATTTTGAGTTTTGAATACAAAATACATCAATTATCCTCATCCTCATGTTGGACGAGAGAGACGTCTGGCTGCTGTAACAGCAAGGTCGAGGAGCAGCTAGGGTGAAGGTAATTGCTACAAATATTGATTTCCAAATAATTTCTTACAAAACAGATTTGAAAATTGGATTTTTTTTCACTATCGAAACTGAATTGGAAATCTCAGGATCTGATCCAATCCCAAATCTCAACTGCAAATGTGAGAAATCCAAATCTAAATCTTGTGGGTATCCAATTGTGGCCTTACATATGAGGGGTGACATTAAATTCCAACATGTCATCTTCAAGTACCCAAGTTGCCATATGTTCACATCTTCAAGAAATACCCTGTCTGCTCTTTGTTGCAACCATGATGAGTATGTATAGTGTCGGGCTTAATGCTTATTATAAACAGAAAATGTGGGACCCATGTGATTGGGGCGCTTAAGCTCATCATAAGTTTGGTCCTCTATTATAATTTAGTCGTATTAGTTTGGTCCTCTATTATAATTTAGTCGTATTTGCAATTAATGACAATCACTAGTCCGTTTTTAGGGACGTAGGCCCCCTGCTCTTCATAATTAACCTCTCCCGTTACCTGCATTCCATTACCCCTCTAAAACCCTGGCATCTATATTGATAAACCCGCTATCTCCTTCCTGTACGGACACCATCCCTAAACTTTCTCCGTGACCCTCTCTGCCAAAAAAAACTCATCAAACCAGGCCAAACCCTTTTTCCATACGATCTCTGCTTCCAAATCTTCGTCTCGACCACGTAAGTATTTCGTCGTTTCTAATTGCGTGATTGCATTTGCTACATTTTCACATGTTTCCTTTGTTCTAGGTTTTAATGACGCTGCGTTTGGAATTGAGGGTTTCCTTCAAAATTCCACCCCTTTCATGATCTGTTCCTTTTGTTTTGTCTTGATTTATAGCTATACAACCGTAAAATCGAGAGATTATTGTGGTTGTATGGAGATCTTGGATTAGGGTTTAATGATGATCTATTTGTTTGAAAGACGAATGGCTGAAATTGTGTCTCTATTGAAAATTCTTGTTTGAAGTGGTATTCTAAGAAATGGAGATCTGTGGATAATTCGTTAGGGTTGGAATTTCCAAAGGATTAATTTTTGGGTGAATTTTTTAGGCCAACGGCTGATGTTTCCAATTGAGACTTTATCAGTGTGCCTGTGCTGCCTTTGAGATTTATTTTTATTTTTATATTGGATCATTTATATGGCCTAGTTAGTATTGTTTCTGTTTCTCATTTTGAATTTCATTCATGTTCATTACTTTGCATTTCAATTATATTTCCTCATCATTTCCTATGTTAAAAAAATAGGAAAAAATTTATAAATGACGCTCCATTTTTAAGTGTGAAATCAGTGAAACAAAATAGAAAAAGAAAGCTCAGTTTGATCCTCTTTGTCTTTGGGGATATTTTCCATTCACTTCCCAATCCAATTGGCTTGAATGGCCTTCTTACTGCAGTCTCAGTCTTTTCATTTCCCCTCGCCTCATGCTATAAACTTTGAGTTTTTTGGTACCTTAAAGGTTTTTCTTCTTGGCAAAGGTATATCAGCATCCTTGTGTCTCTTCCTTTGTAACATCATAGCTTGTGGCCCTGTTTGTGATTTATTTTCATACGCTTGAAGATTTTTGTCACCATATGATTGATGGATAAGTGATTTCTTACATGATTGATATGGACGACTCATCTGTATGTATATGTATATTATCTATAGGATTAATGGTCCTTACTAGTAATCTACCTTCAAAGCCTTCAGGACGTGCTCCTTATCCCCAATCTCTATTTTAATATTAAAAGGTATATCAATTCAGATCCTTTTTGCACTCAATTTTGAGCATTACTAATCATGAACATGACTAACATCCCCCCCCCCAAAAAAAATAAAAATAAAAAAAATCTAATCATGAACATGACTTGTCAAATTCCCTGATGAAATTCTTAGGGTGTTTGTTTCATCGATTTTATGAACACTTTTTCAAGAGTGATCGAGGGCAGCAGTATCTTTGCAATGATGAATGCATGCTTCTATGCGTTTATGTTTCAAAAGCTCTGATATCATTAAGAAGTGATAAATTCATGCTTCTATGTATTATGTTTTGAAAGCTCTAATGTTATTAAGCAATGGCATTTCTGAATATGATATAATATCTGGTCACAAATTGCGAAGATGCAGACTGTCATGCCTAAAATTTATTCATTAGCTCTCTTCTATACATAAGCATGTTATGATGGGTGATTCATCTTACAAAGTGTCTTAGAGTAACACTGTTCAACTGATGGATGCTCAAGCACAAAAGAAGGCTTTGTTCCGTGCAAAATTAAAAGAAGCCGCACAAAAACGAGAGAAGCACATAGAGTCTCCTCTTGTAAGGTACTTTTGAAATTATACAAATAGTATAAAGTGTGCTGTTTTTTGTGTATTGTTGTCAGGATGCTGGAAACACCGAATGTTAGTGCAGATTTGCTGTGATAAAAATATGAAATAATATATGAGCATGCCCTCCAT
Organism: Tasmannia lanceolata; assembly: GCF_043159265.1. Taxonomy (NCBI): domain Eukaryota; kingdom Viridiplantae; phylum Streptophyta; class Magnoliopsida; order Canellales; family Winteraceae; genus Tasmannia; species Tasmannia lanceolata. The sequence continues at coordinate 12,716,052 of NW_027518683.1, forward strand.
GAATGCTATACTGTGACTCAGTTTTTGTTGATTATGTCAGTAATTAGTTAGTATTAAGTAGATTAGGAATTGTGGAGGTTTTTTCTATTTGCGTGGGTGTAAGAGTCCTGAGGAATTTGATGTGACAATCAGCTAGCAAAGGAAATTTCAACTTTTAACTGGATTCATTGCCATTTACTAGCCTAATTAGGTTATGTCGCCTATTTAGAAATTGCCCATGACCAAGTGGCTTTTCTTTACTTTTATTTCTGGGTTTCTGTGATCTCCATTATTTTTTTACACGATATATTTGTACGCTGTTTTGATGTTTCAACCCTCTGGGAGTAGCTAACACATTTATTCTATTCGGAGTTTTGGGATTGTAAAAGGGAGATGATTTTTTCACTCCCCCTGTTGGATTATGCGCTTTCCTTTTAACGGAATTGTGGGCAGACCAAGGTTACCTGGAACACGGTTCGTTCCGATACGCTGTACGGGAACGGGTACGGGGTACGATGGTAGTCCGGTACGCGGTATGATGAGGGTATATATATATATATATATATATATATATATATATATATATATATATAAAATTCCATATATTTTTACAAGAATGTCATTCCATAGTACACACTACACACATTTAATACACAAAATATAAAAACCTCGTGTATGTCATACATATTTTTTCAAAAAGAAAGTTCCCGTTGGAATATATGAATATCCTTCCATAGTCCATACTACATTTAATAAAAAAATAAAAAAACCTCAATGTATGCCCTACATATTTTTTTCAAAATAAAGCTCTAGTTCCAATTCAACCCAAAATATAAAAAATTTGTAGCTCTCTCCATCTCTCTTCTAGTCTATATGCATCTCTCTCTCTTTCTCTCTCGCGGGTCGCCGCGGTTCGTCATTTTTGGCGATCCGGGTCGTTAGTGAACCACGTTTCGGATCGTGCGACCCCGGATCGCGGATCAGAGGGCGGATGGTGAATCCGGTAACTATGGGGCAGACTTTAACGCTTTTTGACATCAAATCACGTTAAAAGGGGGCGCATAATCCTACAGCGGGGGTGAAAAAATCCTCTTCCTTGTAAAATATAGAGATTTAATGTGAAGAAGAGAGAGATGAAGAGAGAAGGGAGGAGACAAAACATGAGTATTTAAGAGTATGTCATTAATTTTGAAAGCTATAAATACAATGGCTTATATACTATATCTCAAAAATGACCAAAATACCCTCATGTATACTCATATTATAATGCTCCCCCCCGCCCCGCTTGAAACATACTCAGCTTGTTAAACAATTGTGTGTGCTGCTTTCCAGTCATCTGCAATCTGATCTCAACTATATGTATAGGTATAATCTCCCTCATCTCTACTTTCCCATGAATAAAATGAAAATCTATTTTCATATGCTTCATATTTTTACTAAGAAGGCAGCTGATTTTATTAAGAAACAAAAGACATTACACGAGGACGTCATTGGGTAGAGGATGCCCAATAACGATTAAAATTCTCTTTACACTGTTCTTTGGAAGCCTATCTACTAGGTCGTTTGCACTTCTAGGGATATGCCTAAATGTAATGTCCTCCACCTACATCTTTCAATGATGTTACCTATATAGTAAGCTATTCTTCAAGGGCCATGATTGTCCTTCGCTCAATCAATAATCTTTGGGGAATATACTTCAATCTCAAGTTTTCCATTGCTCTTGTCCTGAAACAATTGCCCAGTGAGTCAGACCTCTGCTTTTTTGAGTCCGTCCTCCCAACGGAACGTGAGAAAGACAAAGATAATCTTGCCGTTAGCATCTCTCATTCTTCCTTTGGTTGTTTTCCTACCCTAGATAACTGACTGCAATTAGCAGATTTTTTTTTTTTTTTTTTTCACTTTGACTGTATTTTTTTTCATGCGTTTTCTTGTCTTCCCAAGAGAACATCACTTCCTTTGTCGGGCCGGACAATCCATTAGCATCTCTCGTGCTTCATTTGGTTGTTTTTCTACCCTAGATAGTTGACTGAAAGTAGCAGTATTTTTCACTCTGACTGCATTTTTTTCCATGCGTTTTGTTGTCTTCCCAAGCAAACATCACTTCCAGTGTTGGGCCCTTGTCGGCCCACACGGATAGAGATCCATCGAAATGCATTTTCCATCAAAGGAGCGAAAAATGTGAAACTACTTCAGAATGTCCTCATTGCCGTCACCAAGTAACTCTCTCTCTCTGCCCTCTATTGGTTGCACTATGAATTTTGCTCTTTGCCCTCCATAATGATGAAAAATTCTGTCTCCTCTAAAAATGGAGGTAGTTCAAGTTGCAGCTTCAACAACTTCTGTTTCTATCATATTCCCTAAAATGCAAAAAAAAAGAAAAGAAACAAAGAGTTATCACTTAGAGATTTTTAAAAATCCTCCTTCAAATCTTGTAATTGTACCCCCAATGCCACTTCATTGTGACAACAAAGCTGCTATCTACATTGCATTTTACGTAGTCTTTCATAAGCGAACGAATTATATTGAAGTGGATGTCCACTTTGTCAGGGAGAAGATCTATGATAGATCTTTGGTGCTTCTTTATGTTCCCTCGTCACTTAAATTGGCTAATATTTTTACTAAGGCTGTAGGGCCTTCTCTTCTTCAGGATACAAATATCAATCTGGGCATGTCGAATTTGTATAGCCCAGCTTGAGGGTGAATGTTTTTTTTTTTGGTAGGTAAGCTGGGATCAAACCTGCGACCTCAAGGCTGAAATGCTAAGCCTAAACCATTGAGCCACAGGCTCAATCCCTTGAGGGTGAATGTTGCCATGTGTTATATGTACATTTGCTATATGTGAGTTATGTATGGATGTATGGGTGTTATTCATTTTATTATTTCCCCCTCATTAAGAGTACTTCAGTCATTGTAATGATGTTTCTGTTTGATGTTAGTATATGGCAAAGGGGACTCTTTCTCCCATGCTTTTCATCACAATCTTTCCCTTTCTCTATCATCTCTTCTCCCTCTCTCTCCTTTATTTCATTCTCCATTACCCCTCTTGATTTCATTAAGGATCAGCAACAACATAATCCTCAACTAGAAGAAAGTGGAAATCCTTTCGAGTAAGAAGCGATGCAATGAAAACCTTGGAGTTATCTCCTAGATCATTTAGTATGTAGCCAACTTCATGTTTAACAATCAGTTGATAAATAACAATAAGCTGATCATAAATGTTTTTAAATGGTAGATCTTAAATGTTTTTCATCTTAAGAAATTCATGAGTAGTGAACGCTTTTGGCAGTTTTATAGTTTGGACGAACTCTGCCTTATCTCTGTAAGTTCATGGCCAGGCCTCAGATATCGCATCTGCATGTGATCTGTGGAAGCACATTGAAGATACTTTTTCTCAACAATTCAACTATTCATTAAGTCTAATCGGGATGCCTTTAAGGTGATCTAGAATGCCCTGAGCATGCACAATCAGGAGTATTTGGCCTTTTCATAGAAAGTAATTATCATTGGTGAATTTGGTTAATGAGGGAGGATTTTTGAAGAAGTAGCCTTAGGAGGAGAAGAAGTTGGAAGTGGCCATGACAGAAGATGAACAAGAATTTGACGAAAATAAGAGAAATGCAGTGGGAGGGAAGAGACCTAAGATGTGGATTTAATGGGGGAGAAGATTCATGGCTTAAACGTTTGAAGAAAATGGGTTTTGCATAGTGTAGAGGCTAAGGATTTTTAGATTTTTTGGATTCTTTTGTCTATTTTTCGTGGAGAAGGTGCTAACATGCACCCTTTTCTTAAGTTAGATGCTAAAAGGCACTTAAATTAAGTGAGTTGGTGACGTGGCATCTATCTTAATGTTTTAAAGGCTCTTCATTGAAGTTAAATGCTACCGTGGGCCTTAAGTGAGGGGTGCCTTAACTTACGTGAGGCGCACTGTAGCAAGAGGAAAAAATTAGATAAAAGTAAGAGAATAAATCCCAAAAAATTCGTGGGGTTGAATATGGAGGCTTGGAGTATATGAAAATGAGATTTGGATGAAAGAAATGAGATAAATTATGGTTTTCAAGGTGAGATGAAGAATGAATCTGATTTTGAAGAAAGGGAGGAAGAAAAATAGTGATTTTGATGATAAAATGGTTTTGGATATCTTCTTAGGACTTTTCTGTAAAATCATTCTATTTCCATCTTGCTTCTAGTCCTGGTTCCTCAGTGTAGCTAGAGTTTGGTCGATCCAGGCTCCTCAGTTTGTACATTTGAGTGGGCGGCCCTATTGAATCGGATTCAGACGGTCGACTTTTTGAGGAAGCGGGAGATTCTAATTGTTGACCGCTGTGCGTTATGCATCGAACCTGGGGAATCTGTTGACCATCTATTCATCCATTGTAGAGTTGCTAGGGAGGTTTGGAGTAAAGTGCTATCAAGATTTGGTATAGCTTTGGTCTTCCCAATTAATCATTTGGAATTAATTCTTAGTGGCCCTTGGTCCCTTGGAAGAAAGAAGGAAAGAACTAGAGAATGCTTGTTGGAATCTCGGAACCCACAACTACATTTAAAAGAGCAGAGATGCCATAAGTACGATACGATAATACTCATCAACCATATTAACAACAAAATCTAGTGTGTACCTTTAAAGATGAATGCATATCAGATAAAACATGCATAAAGGATTCTATTTCATGGCTTTTCATTTTGCACGTGATTTTGTGGAATGTTTCTTTGCTTGCTACTATGTGGGTGCTATGGAAAGAGCGGAATGCTAGAGTGTTCAAAGGCTCTTCTAAGGGATCCCTTTTCCTTTATTGGAAAATTATTGCTTTGGTTATATCTCGAGTCAAAACCCTTCCTAGCTTTAGATTTGTGTCTGCTTATGATCTTTGGCATGGGTGGAGCGTGGTGTGTTGTAGTGTGGAGGGCAGATAAAGATCGTGCAGGATTGGGAGCCTCCCTCTCCAGGCCTTCTGAAACTTAACTTTGACGGATCTAGCCTCGGGAATCCCGACCCTGCAGGGGGGTCTTCAGAAATGACTTGAGCGAGGTGATTTGGGCCTTTGCTGGTCCTATTGGTCTTGCGGATTCTAAGGAAGTTGAGGTTCGCACAGTGCATCAAGGTTTGAAGTTACTTGATAAAAATTGCCTCGATAAAGTGGTTGTGAAAGGGGATTCTTTGAATGTGATTCGTTATCTCAAGAGTGTTCACCCTTATCCTTGGAGATTCGATAGGTTCTTTGATGAAATATAAGATTGGGTGGGGACCTCTACTATAGCCTTCCAACATGTGTGTCGCTCCACTAATGGGGCGGCTGATAGGCTTGCTAGAGAAGGGGTTGACAAGGAACAAATGAATCTTTACGATTTCTTCCCCCTTGCATGTTCTATAGCTTCTTTTTTCTTCCCTTTTATTTGACCATCTCAGTCCTTTTTAACGATATTTTTACCATTCAAAAAAAGAAAAGAAAAGAAACACGGAATGAAATACCTCTTTAGAATGATAAATCTTGGCCTTTAGCTTCTCCTTGGATAGAGATCCCGCTTTGATACATGTCTAATATAGAGATTTAACGTGAAGAAGTGAGATGTGAAGTAAGGAGACAAACCATGAGGTTGAAAGACTATTCTCATTAACTTCAATCTATGAGGACAACGACTTAATATACTCAACTCAACTCAACTCAACTAAGCCTTTGTCCCAAACTAGTTGGGGTTGGCTAATGAATCCTTTAGAAAATTTTCATGAAGAAGGTGAAAGGATCTACCCGTCTCAAATTGACCGAGTTTAATCCTGACACTAGTTGGGTTCGTCTACATGGATCATTTTCTTCCATTCTATCCTATCCAAGGTCATGTTCTCTGTTATGTTCCTAGCCCTCAAGTCTTTCCTCGCTGTTTCTACGCAAGTTTTTTTTTGGTTTGCCCCTACCTCTTTTTACTCCATCAACTTGGCATGAGTCGCTTCTTCTCACTATATATCATTAATATAGTCGTACTCTGTAACAGGGATTGGATGCAACATAGAAGCTTTAACAATCTTCTTGCACTAGCTTTTGAATAAAACCCCAAAACTCCAAAGATTAGTCAAAGAAGACCTATTTCATGCAATGTCACTTTCTTCAAAGATGCACCATGAACATTTGATGTTCTCTGTTGATGTTTCATAGAACGACTACTTTTTGGATTTGACAGCAATGAGTAAAAGTTGTACTAATGTATGACTGCTAGTGTATCTAATTAGGTATAGAAATGTTCTTTCTTGCCTCTTTCTTGTTTAATTATATTGATTTCTTTGGAGAAAAATTGCTTGGAACAATTGAAATCAAATGGTTGGAGACAAAGGCATCTAATTGCAACTTTTCTGTATGTAGGTACAATGAATATGATCAACCTGTGTGTAGGGTTTGTGATGTCACCTTGAAATCTGAATCCCTTTGGAATGCACACCAAGCTTCCCGTAAGCATCATGAGGTGATAAATTGTCGTAAAATTCCATTTTCCGTAGACCTAGGATACCCATTTCTTAATTACAATTTGAAATGCTTAAACTTTAAGGAAAATGATAAAGGGATGCAAAAATTGGGCTCCTTCCTCAGAACGGCCCATGTATCTTGGCCACGTGTCTTGGTTGCTTTAATAAGTAACCAAGTGAGATGTCACTCACTCGGCTGCTCATTAGAGCAACAGGTCACGTGGCTGACATTCATAGGCCATCACATTGTTGCATCCTTGTTTTGCGTCCCTTAACATATCTCGAGCTTTAAAGGAGACTATTTTTTTGTGGGAATCTCACTATGTGAATGGCTTTCTTTAATACTTGTTTATACAATTGATTTGTAGAACAGTACAAGATTGTTTGGTTTTTTATTCGCAATTTTCTCAATTTGGGATCCTCGTATCATCTTTGTCAGAAAAATGGAATTGTAGGATACTGAAAATTTAACAAAAATGATATAAAAACCATTTCAGGTGGATTACTTTCCGGTATTCTTGTGAGGTTTCATACTAGATTTTGATTACATATATATGATTCTTGCCATGGTCTTAAGGGAATGTAATAATTTGCTTCTTTCGTGTGGTTATTGTATTGAGCCTGTCAACAAAAGGTGCTTTTATTGGTACAGGCAATCAAGAATGTCAAAGATGCTGCCACTGGACTAACTCGTGTTAATGATATACAATCTGATCCTCCTAATGAGTTGGTGCATAAAACTCGAGCATCATCCTCATTGCCTGCCGATTTTTTTGATAAGCATGAGACAAAGAAGCAGAATACTGGTAAGCTCTTCATAGAAATGTTACATTCCCTTGCTGGATTCCATGCTCATTGAGAACCTAAGAGTTAATATTTTATGCTTTAATTGAACCTTAGACGCCAAATCACTATGATATACCTGCTTTTTTCCCCATAAACTTTTGTTTTTACTCTTTTTTTTTTTTTTTTAAGTTGACATATTTTCATTGATATCAGAATTACATTGGGGACCAAGAGTCCCATCCTGTATTACAAAATATCAAAAAACTGGACAAGAAACAAAATAAAATAACTGGGACACGTCTTCCTTCATCATGCCAGCGGCGAAATATATGCTTGACGCCCCAAGGGCGCTTCTCTGTACCAAGCTCTTACATCAGTCATTTTTACAAGCTAACCTCCAATTAAGCCTATTAACACCGTTACTAACAAACACCAGGGTTTCAACACGTCTATTATAACCATACCTCCAGCAAATAGAATAGCAAAGCAGAAAGATTCAGACAAAAAGCCAGTCTAAGCGAAATACATAGTCTCTCAAGCCAAAATTGGTCGAAATATATCCCATTTGAATACAAACCATAAACAGATACTTTTGCTATCTAGTGATGTCATCTTTACCCTGAACAAACACAAATGTTACATACAACCTCCCAAATCCTTCCCCGATCTTGTTATCAAGCTACCTCCAGATACACCCCTAAGAATTATCTTTCCAACCTTCAGAGGGTAAGAACAACCTCCAGGGAAGGATTACACCCTTAGGAATGACCCTAAAGTCTCTCAAACCTAGGGGAATCAACTTCCAAACAAATGCTCCACATCTTCCATTTAAGCTTAAAGCCTAAGTTGGCCAGAAATATTTAGACATAGTGGAGACCTTCAACGTATTTTTCGCTAACTTGTATCCTCCAGAAAACTAAGATCCATCTTCTTTAGAAATTAACTACCTTATGAACTGTCTAACCACCTTCTTTAGAAGCTAAAAAACTAACTAACTATCTACAGGGGGTCGGAAGATGCTTCCTTTGGGGTTTACAACCCTCGGCCCCCAAGACTTCCACCTGTTTCCCAGACTCCTGTTCAGTAGAGACTTCCCTTTTTTCCTTTAAATCTCTTATCGCCATTGTCATAAACATTTTTTTTGTAGCTTCAAGGTCATCATCATATCCTATCCCAAAGACATCTCCTATAGCCAACATCTCATCAAGCTCCTCATAAGAATAACCATTATTTGCCACTTCCCCTGGACATTCTTCATTCATTCTGCCTTTATCTTTCTCTTCATGTTCCTTTCCCATCCGTTCCCGAATTTCCTGACTTCTCTGTCTAACGAGTCCCGAGATTCTTGAGATTCCTCTACAGAATCTACCACCCAGTTTTCTAATCTCTCTATCTCAGCCGCTTTCTCCTCTTCCCACTGCCGTCAACGAATCCTTCTTTCCTCTTCTAAAGCTTCCTTCAAAAAGGAAGCTTATAGATCTGAACATATACATCCTTTGGATCTGTTGACCCTGAAACTTTTTTGAGCTCCTCCATATTCTCCCTTTCATCCTTTTTGAATTGCTTCCACTTCTTCTTCTAAATCCCCATCAAGATTTCTCTCGGAGTGGGAAATTCCTCTGAAGCCATCTTCTCATCATACTCCAACTCCTTAAGGAGTTTAAGGTCGTCAACGCCTCTTCCTGATCTTAGATCCATTTTCATCCGACATATTAGGGGAAAACGGTTATCAAAATATTTCAAGAGTAGCTTAACTTTGGAGGCTAAATTTCTCTTACTGGTTTCTTCTTTTTTAGGACGACTCAGAAGCCTCCTTTTAAAGAAGGAAAGACCGCCCCTAGTGGCCAGTAAATGTGATTCGATGCGCGCACCTCTACTAGCCTGACCGACTTTTCTAACACGGTTTGAGTTACCTATCCGAGGGGTACTGACATGAATCCCAATGTCCTGACATTTATAAGCTTTCAAAACCCTTGACCTTCCTTTGTTCTTTTTGCTACTATTGAGAAAGCGATTTTTAAATTTAATCGCCTATCCATCTACCGCCAACTGCAGATTGAAATTGTCAGCAATATCTCTCCTGATGGCTTTTCCCGAAATGGCACATGTCTTAGCCTTCAAAGATTGCTGAATCACACCTTTCCCATGTACGTCCACCTTCCCTTTCAATGATGATTTCTTTCTTTTTAATTTTTCTGATGGCTTTTCCGTTCCCAAGATAGAAGACGATTCAAAAGACAACAACGGCCCATCCAACGGCTCCCTAGCAATGGAATTGACAGTTTTGCCTTCAAGATTTTCCAGAAGTGGTCCATGGAAATATTTTCTCCGGCGACTTTTCATCATTTTATTTTAATTTTTCATAAATGAAAATTAACTGAGAAAACATCCAGACTATTCTAAATCAGAATAATGGTAAGCACTTCATAGAGATGTTACATTCCCTTGTGCTGGCCTTCATGTTCATTGAGCCTAAGAGTTAATATTTTATGCTTTAATTGAACCTTTAGACGCTTTTTTTAAATCACTATGATATACCTGCTTTTTCCCCATGAACTTTTCTTTTATTCTTTTATTTTAATTTTCATAAATGAAAATTAACTAACTGAGACAAGCATCCAGACTGTTCTAAATCCAATCCTAGAACACTATTGTATTAATTAAAATGCAAAAAACTGAAAAAGATGCATGTATTTCCCCACACATAGACACACAAATTTGCAAACATATGCATAAAAATTTAAAACACAAAAAATGAAGATAAGAGAACAAAAAAGAAGACGAAAAATAATCTGAAAACTTTTCAGAAAGAAAATGACATGTATTTGACATTCTAAATTTCTGGAACTTAAAATTTGGATAATTCAAGATGATCATAGGGGCAAGGATTCAAACATCAGTTTCGGTTCGCACGGAAGTAGAAATACTTCATGGAAGTTTATGGGAGTCCATGGAAATCTTGTAAAAATCATGGAAGTTTATGGAAGTCTATGCAAATGATGGAAATTTAAGATGAAACTTGAAGATAAGCACAGACATAGACTTAGAGACCAACACATAAACAAAACAGTCATTTGTAATAGGCAAAACAGTCACTTATAATAGTTTAACAAGATTAAGCATCTAGTGACATGCCCTGTCACGCAGGTCTGGAACAATAAGGTTTATTTTAAACATGGAGATATTTAACATGTTGGAAAGCTGGTGATCATGCCTTTTCTTTTACTTGTTAACTTACCCATCTTATTAATGGAATGAACATTAATATTTATTCGACATATGTCATTTTTTGGCTATGTGGGTTCATGCAATGAATTAAACTTCGGACTGTGGTCTGGACTTACTTTGGAGTTAATCCCCTAGGAAGTCGATGTCAAACGAATTCGAGTCGTGATGGAAGTTAAGAACCATGTTTAGGAATTTGAAATCAAATGATTAACATATTAGTAGAGCACTTTGTTGATTGTGATGTTTTTGTTGCTCAATATGTGAAACTTGATGCTCAATATGCTTTACAACTCACAATATAATTGACGGAACAAAAATTCTTGCTTACTTTTAGTATCGTGTTACAGTATGGGAAGTTAGGAACAGCACCTGTGTTGCCTTTATATTAATAATGAGGAATGACTCCATCATATTTTTACGAGAAGGCATTGATGGCGTATCAAACCTCAAAAGGTTTTTTTGGTGGTTTGAAATGATATCGGGGTTGAAGATGCAGCGGGATTAAATATCCCGCCGGACGTCCTAAACAGGTATGCAAGTACTTTATAATGCCATATATTACAACTTCCCATGACTTATCTTGGACTTCCACTGGGTAACGGTGTACCAAAGGCGGCATTATGGGACCCTGTGGTGGAAAGGATTGAGAGAAAATTGGCAAGCTGGAAAAAACAATATCTTTCATTCTGTGGTCGAATAACCCTTATAAAGGCTGCCCTAACAAATATGCCGGTGTACTTCATGTCGATTTTCAGGATTCCGGCAAAGGTGGCAGAGCGCATTGAAAAAATCCGACGGGATTTTCTATGGGAAGGCAGAGTTGAGGAGAACAAGAAAATGAAGCACCTACTGAAATGGGAGAAGGTCTGTAAATCCAAAAGGCGTGGTGGTATTGGGGTGGGTCAGATAAGACTTAGAAATCAGTCATTATTGGGGAAATGGCTATGGCGATTCGGTGTTGAAAAGGAGGCGTTATGGCATAAAATCACCAGGGATAAGTATGGATTGGGATGGGGCTATTGGTTTTGCAAAAATCCATCGACTGGAAAGGGATCAGGCGTATGGCGTTCTGTACACGGGAACATTTCTCTGACCATGTTCGATTTAAAGTTGGGAGAGGCGAGCAGGTGAGATTTTGGGAGGACTTATGGATCGGAAAATCGATCCTCTCCATATTGTTTCCTAGCATATATCGAATTGCCGCAAACAAGGGTGCCACAGTAGCAGAATATTTGGAACAGAGCAATGAACATGGTAAGTGCTTTTGGAATATCAGAACCCGTCGGAATCTTAAGGACGAGGAAATCCCATCGCTTACTGAGCTATTACATCTCCTCTCGAATATCTATTTATCTGAAAATGTGGATGATCGCTGGATCTGGACACCTGAACCGGAGGGTGAATTCTCGGTTAAATCGTTTTTTTGGGAGATGACTGATGATGCAAGATCACCATCCAGGAGATCAAAGATATGGAGAGCCAACATCCCACCACGGATTGGGGCTTTCGCATCCACCGTTGCATAAACACATGCTATCGATTAAACGATGCATTAGTGTGGCTAGTTGGTGACTTTATCTGTCACGGTGAGGAGGAAACACTGGACCACCTGCTTCTAGGGTGCCCCTATGCCTATTCAATATGGATGAATACTCACAGATTCTTTGGAATATCCACGGTTTTGCACAAAAAGATAGCGGGAGCTTTTCATGGATGTTTTGGAAATAGCATGTGGATGGCACTCCCATATGCAATTATCTGGTTCATTTGGAACGAAAGGAATAATCGTATATTCCTTCAAAAATCGCGGCACTGGAAGCATGTAGCACTTGACGTCAAGCTCGCGATTATAGCCTGGGTAAAGGAAAAGGTGGGCATACCCTACCCCACTGGGGAAATCCTCCGAAATTGGGTAGCTGTTATCAATGAGAAAAGGATGAGGTGCTCCCCTGCACCAAAATGGGAGGTCCCCACCCGATGGGTGGATCAAATTGAATTTTGACGGAAGCTCTCTTGGGAATCCAGGCCCAGCGGGCATTGGTGGTGTATTCTGCGATTCAAACAGTGTAATGGTGATGTCCTTTGCTGGCCCAGCGGGCACCTGCGACGCAAATGACGTTGAAGCGTGTGCTCTCTTGTATGGTCTTCAATGGTATGTAAAGCACAACTGTGGCCCCCTCATTGTGGAAGGTGACTCAGCTAATGTTATCGCATGGGCGAGGGACCGATGTTCCAGACCATGGCCCCTGGCTCACACACTGGTTGAGATTCGGGATTTGATCCGATCTCTTAGACCGCAAATTTGTCATAGGAGACAATCGGCAATTGGTATGGCTGATGGCTTGGCCAAAGAAGGAACTCATATGACTTCTATGACCATCTCAATATGCGATTCGGTGTTGGGGGAAGATATTAACACTTAACAACTCTGAGCTGTTTGTAATTGAATTCTCTACTTCATTCTGATGATTTATTGTACGGGGGATGTCTCGTCCCCTTATGTAACTGCTGAATTTTTGGAATGAAATCGTTATCTTTCAAACAAAAAAATAATAATAATGAGGAATGACTCAGATTTGAAGTTTAGCTCTGCCCTGGTGGTGATGACTTCAGGTTTTTGTGAATTCTATCAAGCCTCTGTATGTTTCCTTGATTTTTGTTGGAAATTTGTGAATTCTCAACTCGTGTTTTATCATTATGGAATGTGAAAAATGCAATGTGGTACTTGTTATATTTGAATGCTCATATGTTTAGTGGTGTCGCTTGTTTATATGTGGCTAATGTATTTTTTTTTTTCGAATGGTTCTGTGGCTTATGTATTTACTATATGCATCTTAGCTATGTAAGAGTACCTTTATCTTCAGTAGTTATATTAAGTTATTTGCTCTGCATTTATATATCTATTCATGAATGCTGACTCACGATGCCTTCTCAGTCATACTTCAATCAGTGGTCATTGGAGTTGTAAATCTCTAACATACTACGATATTTTTAGGTTTAAGTTACAGAGGCAAGATCAACCCTGTCATTTCTCAAACATCTGTAAAGCCAGCGGTTGCTGGTTCATCACCTAACATAGATGGACACATAGAAGGTTTTCCTATAGCAAGTCATCCTTTTGATTTGTCTGATTTTGTAAAAGAGACAGATGAGTTGGCCAATGTTGATTTAGTAGAGACAAAGGGAAGAAGTGAAAGTATTCCCTCGGGCCACCTCAATGAACCATCAAGAAAGACGGAGGTTTCAGAAGCCAAGAAAGGAAAGGGAACACTTCCTGAAGGCTTCTTTGATAACAAGGATGCCGATCTACGTGCACGAGGCATCGAACCTGTTAAGCTTGATATCAAGTAAGTTTCTTCGAATGCCTTCCATATTTTCCATTTCTTCATCTCTATTTAAAACACTTGCATTCCTATCCTAAGATTCATAACATCATAGTTGATTGTATCCACCTATCATTACCGCTTAGGTAGAGACAATCATCTGTTTTGGAATAAATCAATGGGATAATTACATTTACACCCTCTCAACTATGGCCAAATTCTACTTTTGACCCGTGGTATCGACTTCACCAAAGACACCCACCTCATCTTTCGATAATGCTTGTTACGTGACGGGGTGGATGGGAACGAAGAAATTGTCAGCGGGTGTCTTTGATGAATTTTGAACTATAGGGTGAAAAGTCAGGGGGTCTACTTAAAAATGTCAGAAAGTTGATGGGGTGTCTTTGGTACCTTCGATACCACGAGGTTAGAAGTGGAATTTGGCCATAGTTGAGGGGGTGTCTTTGGTACCTTCGATACCACGAGGTTAAGAGTGGAATTTGGCCATAGTTGAGGGGGTGTATCTGTATTTTTTACTAAATTAATTAATAGGTGGTCTTTCATACTGTATTATGAGAATCCCCTACCTCTCCTTGTTTGCTGGCTGATAGATGTGACATCTCAAAAGTCTGAAGTCTGAACTCTCCAATTAATGTGCGATGTTCTGGATGGACCGTTGCTTGAAAATCACATTTATTGGATGATTTGAACTACATTCAATCGGCCAGTCTTTTGAGTGGTCAAAGAATGTTATTGACTACGATTCAAAGAAAAAAAGGAATGTTATTGACATCCCAAAAGAATGTGATTTATTTCTAGGTTGCCAGAGCGGGAAGCGAAGGCTCTTGGGATGGTGGGAAGCAAGAAGCATGAAGCACGGGGGAAGCGTGATTCCCATTGTTGGGGAAGTGCGAAGGGAAGCTCCGGGGAATCGTGATTCCCATTTTGGGGAAGCATTGGGATCCCGATTCGGAATCACGATTCCCCGATGCATTGTGCGATTCCTACCTCCTTGATTTATTTCATGGTTAAGATAAGATAATTTGGTCAATGCTGTTTTTGGGCCATCTCATCCAAGAGGTTGCTCATGTATTTGGACTTTTCTTATCAACAAGGTGACTCATCAATTTGATGAACCATGGAATGAAGTATGAAGTTTCCTTGTTGCAATGCATTGTGAATTATTGTCTCATTAATTAAAATAATATGTTAGGCCGTGTGGTCGACGCAAGAGTGTCTATTGATGGAAGAGTGCTCTAAGCAATCGTGAACGAAGAAGTGTCGAAGTGAAAGCCCCAGGAATTATTGAACAGGTACAAACGGGGTCAAAAGCTGTGGATAGCCTGGTTCTATAGGCCATTGTCAACGAGAACTGATAATTGGAGACCGAAAAACTATAAAACAGATATTGCCATATTTTTAGCTTGATATAGCTGTCAGTAGCTTTAGATTCCAAGTGTATGGTTTTCGATTTTTATGCAGTGTTAAGTTTGTTACAGATATATTTCTACATATAAGTACAAATACGTTTGAAGGTAGTAAACACATTGGTTTTATCTTCTGAAAATAAAATACATGTATAACAGCTAGCATTCACAAAAATCAAATGATATCTTGATCCAGATAAGAAAGGAAAACAACTGAAGAAAGATTAAGAAAAAAAAATCAGATCTGAAATAGGCTTGATAGAACAAAAGGGAATTGAAGAGAGTATACTGGGGCTGAGTGTAGTAAGACTGTAAGATATAGACTTAAGATGAAACTGAAGCAAATCTCATGAAATAAAGAGAGATTAAAAGGATGGAAAAAATAAGGTTTCAGTAGAGAAAACAGAAGATGGGATGGAAGAAAGAGAAGCAGATTTAGGGTTCTTCTGAGGATCATCATTCTATGAGGGTTTTGTATCTAAATTGGGCCCAATACTATTCTTGAAGTTGTAAGGAAGAGCAGATGGTTGCTCACTTGAGTTTTGAGGGGCAATATTATCATGATGACCCATACTGCTGAGTTGTCTTGGCCTTGTTTTCTGGTGTGAGTCTGTGTTTCTATTCTATCTTCTATACCCTCTACTGTAATAATAAAAGTGTAGTTTTTTTTTTTTTTTTGAATGGTAATAGATTCATTAATAGGACCGAGATGATCAAAGAATACAAGAAAGAATAAATACAAGCTATATCCAAAATTCTATTTTTTTTTATTTCCTCAAGGGCCCGTTTGGATACCTCATATTTTGTAATTGGATTTGGAATTGAGTTTTGAATACAAAATGAATAGATCCGCCAGCTCATGTTGAGGGAGACAGAGAGGGAAGGGGGCACTTCCTACTGGAGGGGAGAGGTTGAGGAGCAAAGAGGGTGAAGGAAACTGCCAGATCTGTGGATTTCCAATTACTTATTTCCACATCATATTTGGAAATCTGATTTTTTTCACTGTCAGTAGCTGATTTGGAAATCAAAGGATTTGATCCGGATCCAAATCACAACACAAAAAGGGCTGCAAATGTGAGAAATCCAAATCAAAATCTTCGCGGCATCCAAACGGGCCCTAAAGGTACATCTCGTGGAAACAGATTTGATTAATTACTTTTGCTAACTTTTGGTGCAGGGATGAGTACAAAGAATTTGAGAAGGTGATTCAAGAGGACTTGAAGGAAGTGGATGACCGGTTGGAGGAAGAAGAGGTGAGATCTTCCCATTTCTGTCATTACGAAAAAAACATGATAGAAAAGCAAAGTTCTGCCATAATGTAATAACATGAGTTGCAATGTGTATTGGCAGTTTGATGCAGCTGAGACGAGAGAGGTGGTTGAATCCCTGGAGCAAAAGTGAGTTCAAAACTGAAACAATCCATTCATATATATATATATACATGCCGTTGTTTCTGTTTCCCTTGGCTAAAGGATGTTTTTGTGTGTGTGTGTGTGCGCGCGTGCAGGGGTTATAGGGAGAGAGTGGAGATGTTAAAGAAGAAGCAAATGGAGTTAAAGGCTGAAAGGTTTGCTAATGGGAAGAAAAGCCTTTCATTCATGGGCAAGGAATCGAGCGATGAGTCCTCAAGTGACGGAGACAGGGATGAAGAAAATTTTACTGTCGATTGGAGAGCAAAACATTTGTAAACACTTGGTACTTTCTGCTCTTTCTTCTCATCCGGGCAGAGATTGATATCAAATGCAATTTACTCATTGGGATAAAATTTTGTGTTCGATCTCATATATCCTCATGTTTCTGATAAATTTCTATCCATTGAGTCTCTAATAAGCGCGTGCACGCACAGACACACACACACAAAATATCTTCTCTTAAAAATCAGAAGCATTGATTCTCTAAAAGAGAATACATTTTTACTGCCTACTGAGGTGCCTTACCTTATATATGGTAGGCGATGTCATTGTCGCAAAAGTTTGGAGTCTGAATCTGATAAGTTAGAAACTAAATTTTTTGCAGCCAGAACACGTATGCTTTATTTCGAGTTAGGACTACTTGGTAGTCTCACAGTGATCTAGACTTAGAGCTATAATAATTTTCACCTGAACAGCCCTAAAGAGATGAATATGCTGAGCGGGGCTGGGGGGATACCATTTCACATAATGAAATGTATTATTTAAAGAGGACAATTCTCATTAGTGGGATCTAATGGGATGGGCCTAGCTAAGCTCACTACAGAGCTGCACTTGGCCCCCCAATATCTTTGATGACAAGGCCAAGCCCAAGCCTGTTATAGTCAAATGAAAACTTTCCCCAGTATAGCCCACCAATTCTATAAAATCCTTCTCTGAGATTCATTCAATCTTTTACCATATGTATCACCATTAAGAGTGAAATTAAACAGCTCCTATAGCAATAACATAGTAGCATTTATCTCAAACCTTATCAGTCACAGTAATCATATAATACATTAATGTTCCCTAAATCAGAGCTGAAGACTGGATCCTCTTATAATTTAAACTTTCGAAATAATGGGGTACTCTATCTTCTTCAATATATATACATCTCCTCTTGAACAAGAATTTCAACATTATTTCTCTATACCTATTTTTTTATATTCTAGCTGACCCAGAACGAACGACTTTCCTTAAATTGGAATCTTCAAAACCAGTAATGGGCTTCATCCCCTATCCTCTTAACTCACTCTCTGTTTCAGTCTTTACCAGACCTTCTCCGATTCAAAATAGAAGGCTTCACTCCCTAATACATGTTTGCAATGTCGCCAGGTCACCCCAGAACCTTGTACCAATAATCTGTCTCATGGCTAACTTTTGTTCTTCAGTCTTGACTTGGATGGTTTGAACACTGCAAATAAAGGCATATATATCTAGGATGACGATGATTTGTCTGGATGTGGGAAGGAAGGGGAGTCGCTTGGTCCAAAAGAAGTGAGGCTTTCTGATAAGTTCTCCCAAGATTGCTTCATTTTAGATCGAGACTTTCGGTTTAAGAAGGCTGGTTTCATAGGAGTCCCTATACATTCAACCTTGCACGTTAACATTGCAACGATTTCTGACATTGGAGGCCTTAGGCTTGGGGATGACTGTATACATAACAACGCCACATTAATTGCTTGTAAGACATCTGTTTCCACAAATCCATCTGCTTGCAGTCTCGGATCCACTAGATCAATGACACTCGAAGTCTCATAGAGCTTCCAAGCCTGAAATCAAAAGTAAAAACCTCAAGTTTGCGTTTTAATCTAGCACTGAAATGATAAGTGAAAAAAGAATTTTTAAGGGTAAAAATGATACATATTCGGGGAGATATTGCAGGTCCGAGGCTAATGTATGATCTGTGTTTTTCCTGCAACTAACAATCTCAAGCACCAAAACTCCAAAGCTGTAAATATCGGCCTTCTCAGAGAGCTCTCCTCTAATGGCGTATTCTGGGGCTGTATAACCCCTGAAAGAAAAAATCAATAATCACAGTAAGATCAACAACTTCCATGATAACAGATGATTCAACTATCATTATGAATCCTGTGTATAATGATAGATTAGAGGAATCAAGGGTTGAACCCAAAAATATCTATCCAAAACGTAAAGATATGAATATTCATCAACAACCACAGAAACTCATTAAAAACTTACAGAGTTCCCGCAAAATTGGTGCTTAGATAAGATTGGTCTTCAGGGAAGAATCGGGCCAATCCGAAATCTCCGATTTTTGGTTGGAATTTTTCATCAAGTAGAACATTGCTTGCCTTGATGTCTCTATGAACGATCCTTAGGTGTGAATCTTCGTGAAGATACTGTAACCCTCGAGCAATGCCAAGAATTATTTGGAACCGAGTCTTCCAGGTCAGAAACTGGTCGCTTTTTCCTGTTCCATAAAACTATCAGTGAGGATAATAAAGTACACTCCAAAGCTTAATGCATGCGATTATATTCTGGATTTACTCTAGTTTTGGAATAGCTTTAGGTTTTTATTTTGACATAGGAGAGAATGCAGCGTGAGATGTATGGGCAATAACATAGTTATGCTGAACAATAAGGTCCAGAATATGGATAAAATTGCATGAAAAAAATCTCAACTTAAAATTTCTTAATCTGACTTGCTCTACATGTTAAAAATTATAAAATATGGCCTACCCAAAAAACCAATTATAAAATATGGAACCTACAAGAAATTGAAGTGCATGCAAGTCACAGGTCTTTAAGTTTCCAAAGCGGGTAACTAAATAATTGGAATCATATAAATTCTGGATTACTTTGGAATGAGCACAGAGATTAAACTGACCATATACTATTAGATCCAAGCTTCTGTTTTTCATGTATTCGTATACGAGCAGTCTCTGAGACCCATCTGAGCAACACCCAAGTAGGCGAACCAGGTTCTTATGTTGGATGCTTGTTATCATCCTCACCTCTGCTAGGAATTCCTCCTCCCCTTGTAGGGATTTTTCTGCAGCCAATTTCTTTACAGCAACTAACATCCCGTCCTCTAACTTTCCCTGTGAAAAATCAATTCCATTTCATATTAAAACTTAAATCAAATGCATACTTCAAAAGTCATCAAAGAAGCTTTCTCATTTTTGTCTTTAGAACCTTATAGACTGGCCCAAATCCTCCTCTTCCAAGCTGGTATTTGGGATGGAAATTCCTTGTCGCTTTCTTTAGAGTCTGGTAGTCAAAGTAGCTTATTGTTCGAAGATTACCGCTAAAGAAATTCGGTGCTGCTCACACAAAATTCACCATTTTAATAAATACAGTGCAGGGTCAATGGTATAATTGTTAAAAGAGGTTGTTCTGATGTTGAAAGTGTCCTGTGATTTGACTCAAGGAAGTTTATATGCAGTCTTTTATATTTCTTCTTTTATGGTTCTTCTTTTGGGATCTTGGATCATCACACTATGTAATCGCTAGAGGGACTACTGGTCCCCATGAATATTTCATGGTATGAATATATGAAGTTATTTTTTGAAAAAATAAAATAAAAAATCACCAATTTAATGCCACACAGAAGCTTTTAGTTAAATTTTAAATATTCCTTTCATATCTTGCTGTAAGGTATTTTACCTTGTAGAGACTCATTCGTCACCATCTTCTTCCTCAACCTTGAAGGTTTGATGCATTTGCAGAACACTAATATGAGAATTGCAGAGACAACAAGCAATATTATCCCTCCAAGGAAAAAATATTTGGCTGAGGCACCATGCGGAGGCGGCAGTGATGGGCTACGTAACTGAAGTTTAGAAGGTGATGGGGAGATCACTGCACAGGTTTTATGAAAAAATATCATGGATCTAAACAATAAATGTGGTAAAAAAAACTACAAATGACATTAATGTACAGTTAACAGGCAATTCATTCTAGAAACATAGTTAAATGGGCGGCCTAATTCAAACTAGCTAACTTAAATTTTGAAGAAACTAGCATAAGAGGGTATCCTATGTTAATCTATGTTATTAGCAGAATGATACCATCAAAGACTCTCTCTTTTTTTTTAATCTTGGGCCCTTAGTGCCCTTGTGAATTATAGAAAGCGGGAGTCTAGACTCAGAGGTGCCCTTGCAAAAAGGGGGGCAATAATAAAGGCAATTTCGTCTTTAAAATTAGATCTATGGATATTTAGGTAATTCTACAAAGTTAAGGAACATACGCTGAGGGGGCATGGAACGAGGGATCTCTCTTTTTAAACCGAACGGAAAGCTCTGGTAACGAATAAAACATCCATCAAAAACCATTCCACCTTCGCTTCTCGGCAGGCAAATTCCCGCCAAAGCGTCTCTCGCTCTACCCAAACAATTCCCACACCGCTCCCCCACCACACTCCAACACTGACCAATGGCGAAAATCCCCCCACTATTCCCAACTCCGAAACCATTCCCTCCCTTCGCCCCTGCTTCCAAACTCAAATCTTCTAATACCTTTCTCACTCCCGTCCAAAACCTCCCTGGATCTCCCTTCCCTTCCTCCATCCCGCACTCCGGTCCTTTCACCGGATTCTCATATCCCTCGCCCGAAAACGGTGACTGCTGGTAGAAAACAACGCACTCCTCTCTGAAAACCTTAGCTCCGGCCTTACCTCCTCCGCATTCTCTTCGCCCTTTCAGCCCTGCTTCTCGCACACAAGTAGAGCAATCTCCACTTGTTAGATCTCCTCTGCACTGTGCGAAACCGTAGATCTTCTTCTCTTTCCCTCTCACGCAGTAGGTTGAATTTCCAGATCCAGCTCCCACAAGAAGACAGGAGAGTGTCTGGTTCAATATCTCATCTGAGGCTCCTGATCCATCAGATCGATCACATAGAGTCGTATCAAGGGAGATTTGCGAAAAGCAAGGATTTGTAAGTGTGAAGATGAAGATGAGTAAGAGGAATCGAGACATTGGATTGGCTCCAAGTTTGTATCTTCTTCTTCTTTTTTCCTTTCTCATGTTATCAGAAAAAAAAAATAAAGTAGAGAGGATTAAGGATTAAAGTAGAAACGTGGAAATGATCGATGAGGAAGGGAATGTCGGTTTTTTATGCTCTCTTTGTTGTTTTTTATCCAAGGAAACGAAGAATACGAAGAATGGATCCAAATTGACAGTTACAGACGGCGAGAAGCTCCAGGTGAGTTTTTTTGTTTTTTTTTTTATAATCTCGGTTAATTACTCTAATTAATGATTTTAATCTAGTATTAATCATGTTGTGATATTTGCCTTTTCCTTGGAATTTTTACTCTGGTGGGAATTATCCAACTGTACGTCCTGAGCTAATTAATTATTAACAACTGTATTAAGCGCGTTAAGACCTTTTAAGAGTATTTGAGTGAGCTTTGCCGGCCATGACATTCCTATCGCACCCCTTGTTTTTTTATATTGGCACCTCTAAAATATTTAGTACTTACTGGATCCCAGCTGACCTAGTCGTCTTGTTAATGATCGAGTGGTTTAAGTTTAGGTGGCATAATTAACAGTGATTAACAGTTGGTCTAATTAATATGGATTAATTAATGTAAAAGTGGGATAAACTAATCTATTCCAAGACAGCAAGAGTCCTCTGGAAACCTTCCAACACGTTGATTACAAAGAAGAAATTTCTACCATATTAGCATATATTCTTTTCTGTGGTCTCTTCCCCGTTGTTTCCTAGAGTTTGGGTGAGAAAGCAAATCCACTCTGGTACCTTCTTATTAGAAAAATGACAAAATCCTTATTTCCTTCGCTTGGAATGTGAAAGCATGGCTAAAGTTTTCAATTCCATATGCTAGTACTACATTTTGGATGGAATGTCTTTCAACATGGGAACAAGATTATTTGTCTCCAGATCAATGGACCCGATTAAATGAACATGTCCCTGGTGGGACCCAGTGCTGATCAAAGAAATAAGAACACTGGTGGGCACGCATATGATGAATAGTGCAATTTGCATAAATCAGCCAAAATCATGTCATCTCAACATTAGAAATGAGTTTGGATGGGCATCTGCACCTCAAGATAGGCTTTGATTGTTCAGCTAGGCAATAGAGCAGCTGACTGAATTCCGAAATGATGGACTAGATCAATTGGAGATCACAATCTGACTGGGCGTTGATTGAAATGATGAATGCACGATCAACTGGAAATTATAATTTGAAGAATGAAATTTGTTTTTCATCTCCGCAAAAATCTAGTTGATCCCGACTATACGAATGATTCCATCTCGTTTTGAAGGCATGGATTGCTAAAATCCGATTGTGGAACAGTCTGATTGCGAACCTGAATAAGCAACATGTGAGATTGACCCAGTATCACTAGCATACACATTTGAAGTAAACTGTGGAGGAGCCACCCTAATACAAAACCTATAGAAATTATCTGGTGGGTGCTAAGACAACCTTGAAAACCCCTAGCCTGAAAGTAAACTGTGGAGGAGCCACCCTAATACAAAATTGATCTTAGAGGAACTTAAGTTCTGAACACTGGTTAGGAAAACCTAGAGCATTGCATCTGGCATCATATAGTCCATTTATTGGATCCTTTAAGCTCTGTTTGGTTGCCACATGCTTGGGATCCTCAAGGATGTCCCAAGTAGAAAAATGCTTTTTTAGCCAATTTAGCACCACAATCCCTAGAGATTACTAGGCAATATTCAAAGCTAATTAATGCTTGTATGGTGACGTGGCACCCATGTACCCTAATTATACCTTCCATGCCATCCTCCTCAAAAAGGGAAAATTGCTCAGGTAGAATTTGCTTTTTCTCTCTTTCTTTCTTTCGTTCTCTCTCTCTCTCTCTCTTCTCTTGCTATATATTGGTAATAACAACCCCCTCCTATTACTTTTACTAGATTGACAACCAAACACAAATCAATATTCTGCCAGGTAAATCCTAGGTAGATCACACATTAAATGTTTGTCTCATCCCTATTGAATGCTTATACCACTAATCTACAAGGTAACTATCTGCATCCAAATGGAGCCTTATTGGTAGGATCCAATTCAAAGCGTTATTCGGATCTACTTTCAGTGGTTGGGCTCATATAGTCCATTTTTAATTGAATCAGTCTCTTTACTGTGACTAATCTGAACTCCTAAAAAGTAAAATAGCACTCATAAACAAGGAAATTAATATCAACTGCATACAAGCATCTAGCGTCTTCTGTTACGTTAATGTCTAAATGGTTAGTACTTAAGGTTGAAAGAAGAGCTGAGGGAGCGAGAAGAAAGAAGTGTGGGTGTGTGTGTGAGAGAGAGAGAGAGAGAGGCTCCTTTCCATCGAAATGACAGAAAATGGTTTTGATTAAGGATTTTATAACTTAGATACCCTTCACACATGTTGAAGTATAAATGATTAAAGAACACCAACTCTAACAGCCTAAGCTTTTGGAGTAATTGGTTGTTTCCCATAGTATCGGCGCTAATGCCTCACCGCAGGTCCTAGGTTCAAAACCCAACTGTAACAGCTTGAGCTTTTGGAGTAATTGGTTGTTTCACAATACATACTCTTTTATTTATAAAATAAAGAGGGTGGATTCTCATTGTACAGAAGAGTTTTGTTCTAGCTAGGGCTGCAACTCGGGTCGGGCGGGTCGGGTTTTGGAGAACCCAACCCTACGCGAGAAATATCTCGGGTCGGGTCGGGTTTTTTTCGGAAAACCCATGATTCCCAAACCCGGCCCTACCCATGATAAATCTCGAGTCGGGTCGGGTCGGGTTTTTTCACGTTGACGCAATTTTTTGAGGGAAATTCTTGTTTGGCAAGGCAACTCAACTCATAGAAGTAGAAATTACACTCACAGTACACTTGAATCAAACAATGATGTAATTACACTCACATTACACTTGAATCAAACAATGTTGTAATCAAACAATGTTGTAATTACAATCAAACAATGCTGAATCAAACACTTGAATCAACTCAACTCATAGAAGCAGAAATTACACTCACATACAGTAACACTGGGTGCGTGGGTTTTCACTTTTAACTTTTAACTAACAATAGAAAAAAAATATACATACTATAACTTATGTAACTCGGGTCGGGTCGGGTCGGGCCCTTTCAAACCCGGCTCGACCCGAGATTCATGCGGGCTTTTGAATGCTCAACCCGGCTCGACCCGAAACCCATGAAACCTGAACCCAACCCAGGCTATTTTCAGGTCGGGTCGATGCGGGTCTGGTAAAA
Organism: Tasmannia lanceolata; assembly: GCF_043159265.1. Lineage (NCBI taxonomy): Eukaryota > Viridiplantae > Streptophyta > Magnoliopsida > Canellales > Winteraceae > Tasmannia > Tasmannia lanceolata. Next base: position 12,740,895 of record NW_027518683.1, read on the forward strand.
CCCGGCTCGAGTTGCAGCCCTAGTTCTAGCGCTCCGCACAGGTGTTTTTGGCTGGAATTTAGAATTTTATTGTATATATTTCAGATTCTAAATAGCACATTATCTTAGTGATGGGGGACACCTTGTCCCCTTCATCCTCTTGTAAGGCAGTTTTTATTTAATAAAGTCACCTTAATCACACAAAAAAAGAGAGTATTTCTCACAATAGTACCCTCCAATTAAATCTAGGATGCTCCAACAAATTTTGTGGTTATGTTGCTTGAATCCGATCTAACACAATTTCAAACCTTAGGATGTGGATCTGAATCGTTACCAATTGACCCAACCATTGTGCCCAAGTCCAGTCCAATTAGGTTCAGACCCTTTGGATCCATCAGATTATGTGAGTCCATTGCTACAGACATAATTGATCCGAGCTCAAACAATTATGGGGCTGCCCTCAGTTTGAAGTCCAATTTTTCATGGCACCCTCACTTTTCCTCTAAAAATGTCAAATTTACTTTCAAAACATTCTTTTTCCAGACTGTGCTATTTTTTAATAAATTCCATCCATGTCCCAAGTGCATTAGGTAGCCTTCACAAGTGAGGAAACACTCTCGAGGTAGTTGGTGGAAAAGCAATCAAATTATCAAGGTTTTTAGTAGAAACTAGATAGTTTTTGTCAAAACGTAGAAAAATCTACATGAAAAGGAGGAATTTTCTTTTAAATGAAACTAGATACTCTTTGTTTTGCTGTTGAAATTAATCTAAGAGTTAATCAATTTTGATCCAATGGCCTTAGATTCATCTATGCGAAAAAACTCAAAAGCCCTTGATTTTGACAATCAAATGTCCACATCAAAATAACTTCAGATATTTGGTAAATAGTAATGCTAGATGGTTCTCTAGTACAACATGTACATTTTTGGTGGGTTTTTCTAATGCCAGTACTTTTTGCAAATGATACTAGTCAACCCGGAAGGGTGTGGCTCTTTGGCGTAAAGTCATGGGTTTGCTCCCCAGTGACGAGCGTTCAAATCCCCCCTTGCTTACCCGATGCGCGTGGTTTCCGGGTGATTGCGTGAATCCGTAGGGAAATTGTCCTACCCCGAAGGGGGTGGGACACCCTTCGTTACCAAAAAAATAAAAATAAAAATGACACTAGTCTCATTTCACAATATTGCATGCTTCTTGATTTCTTCTGTACTATCATGTCTCTGCTGCATTGGGTGCCCACGCTAATCTTTTTAAATTGGAAAAAATACCAATGCAATTAAGGAAAACACTTTGAAAACAGGATTCCGTTTGTAAATAAAAAGGGGACTGAAATGTCCGTTGATTTGAACATTTTCAATGTGTATTGATTGCTTTTATGGGGGTTTGAGTTCCGACCATTTGTCTTTAGTGAACGTGGCTCCACTGGTTAATGCCTGTTTTTTTTCTTCCCAAAATGGGATTCCGTTTTCCTATCAGTGCTCTTCAATTAATTATTAAAATCACCATTTATGTGACTTAAATAGCTTTATTAAGTTTTCTCTGCTGATTTTAACCTTAAGCCCTGTTTGGATTGCTAGAAAAAACGTTTCTATGGAAAAAAATAATTCTTAGCTGGTTCAATTTTATCCTTTCTCCGTTTGGAAAAAAAAAATTAGGAAATGTTAGAAATATTTTTTCTTTCCAAACTTTTCCAGAAATTTCTTGCAACTCATATAAAATTTTGTTTGGATAACAAGTACGAAGGTGCCATGGAAAAAATCCGTGAAACTAGGATTGAGCCTCTAGCTCAATGGTAAAAAGGCTTTGGCCTTCAACCTTGAGGTGGGAGGTTCGATTCCAGCTTACCTACCAAAAATTGGACTTTTTATTTTGAATCGAATGTGAAAAAATCAACGTTCTCTATGACTCACCCATTGGAAAAATGAGCGGAAGAAGATATTACCGTACAAAAAGCCACTTTCAAGATCAACTAGGGGAAATGTAGCTGAAATTACGACCGTTGATCTTGTAGAGCACGATTTGGACCCTCTAATCCCACATGGTCCTGGGCCTATCCCTAACAAACACCTCATGTGTAAGATAAAGGACCGCAAAATGAATGGTTCATCTTTTCTGAGCAGTCAGCAGAACCCTTAAGAAGGCCTGATGTATCAAGGCCATAGGGTCATCCGATCAAGGTATTTTCAAAGGCATTTGGTCATTTATAGTTGCCATTCAGATCAATAGTTGTCGTTCAGATCAATGGATCAAATCATGCAAATGAGGCAGAACCAGGGTCTAATAAGTGTCTTAGGAATAGTTTACAAACCCCTTAGAATTTTCTTTTTTAGAAAAGGAGGTGTCTAAATTGCTTACAGAACTCTAAATTTATGTTTAGTAATGATATAATAGGTAGAGACACCTCCAATCCATTGATGATAATGAAAAACATTTTCAATATACCTATTTACATTATATACCTACATAGAATATGCACTTTGAATAAAAAATTTATTCAGTGTTTTCTTTCTAAGAAAGAACTCTATTACATCTTATATCATAGTATTTTTGTATGAAGTACTAGAAATAAGGGTATGAATTACCAGCATAGGAACAATGTTGGTTCTTAGTCTGATAAACAAAACCACGATCCTAGTGATAAACAAAAGCAAACACGCCGGCCAGTCAAAACAACCCAGACACAAAGACACTCCCGTAAAAGCAAAATTTAAAATTCATGGGCAACTTCAAAACTGTGCTCCAAAAACATAACCTAAACTCTCCCTCAAATATCCACAAGGGCACAAGGCCATAAACCTTAAACTCTATGTTATTTCAAAAACATAACCTAATCTAAAATGTCCCATCCCTTCTACTAATATTTATCTGCCGACTGTTTTTTCTTTCCTCGCATCCTCAAAAGTTTCTTCGTCTCCCAGTAGTAACTGTGCGTGTTTTGTTTTTACACGACAAAACGAGACTGAAACCTAAACTTGTCTCTGTCCAGTCTTTTCTCTACAAAAGCAAGATAAACCCCCACGCAGTGGAAAGATTTTTCACCATCACTACAAAGAAGACTAAGCACTGACTCTTTTTTTTCCTATACACCATTACCTCCCCCTATTCTGCACAATACTCACTAACTTCTTTTCGTATATTATATTTCCTCCGTTTTTCTCTTGCATTCCCTTCTCCAGTAATCACGCATCATGACAGTCCCCTTTTTCTTTTCATTAGCTTTGTGTTTTCGTGGTTTATGTTTGTAGCCTCTTGCAATCTAACCCTAACAACAGTAGGGTCCACTTACATAGAGAAAAGGAGGAATTATAGTCAGGTGTTGGGTAATGAGATTGTTGAATGGGTTGAGGAAAAAGAGATATGTAAAACAGATGACTTCTTTGGGCCATGAATCATCCGTTTCTGAGACGACCGTTGTGTCCCCGTTGACTGTTACATGTTTAGGTAAGCTTTTCGAAGGTGTTCATTCTCCAAAGCTTTTGCTTTCTTGCTTCGAACCCAAGTCTCTAGACCCCTACAAAAGAATAATTTTTTCTCTTGACAAAACATGGGACCCACTAAACCCGACATTTAGCGACAACTTCATCATACCTTTTTGTGGTTATAACGTGTCTTTTAGGTTGTTTAAAAACTCCTTGAGCCAATCATCGATTTGCCAAGTTCATTTTACCTAGTCCCAGTTTTTATCTTAGATTGAGTTTTGCCCTACTAAACCAAGAGGAAGTCTAAACTAAAGAACAACTCAACTCGATTCAACTCAACAAAGCCTTTGTCCCAAACTAGTTGTGGCGTCGGCTAAAATGAATCCTTTAGAAAAATTTCATGAAGAAGGCAAAGGGAATCTATCCGGCTCTAATCTCGACTCTAGTTGGGTTCTTCTACGTTGATCATTTTCTTCCATTCTATCATATCCAAGGTCATGTTCTTCAGGAGCGAAGGCACATATAGCATGAGGGGGGCCATGGCCTCCCCAATGACTTGAAAATTCCCTTTAAAGGTGCATGTACATCCATGCATGCTTAGGTAGTTTAGTGGCTATGCCCCCCCCCCCCAAATGCCCAATGCAAGCAAGTGTAAATTAGCCTGGCCCCCCTAAGTGTAAATTCCTGGCTCCGCCCCTGATGTTCTCTGTTATGTTCCTAGCTATCAAGTCTTTCCTCACTATTTCTACCCAAGTTGTCTTCGGTCTGCCCATGTCTCTTTTTACTCTATCAATTTGGCACAAGTCGCCTCTTCTCACCGGAGCATCCAAAGGCCTACGTTGCATATGTCCAAACCATCTTAAGCGCGGTGCTCTCTCATTTTCTCCTCAATTAGTGCCACCCCCACTTTTTTACGAATGTCTTCATTTTTACGAATTCTAAACTAAAGAACGCCGTTGCAAAATTCAGCTTCAAGGGCACAACATTGCACCATCTTAGCAAAGTGCATTTATAATGGCACTGAAAGTTATAAAATTAAAGGAATAATTAGGGAAATGATACATTCACCATGCAAGCTTTTCTTAAGGTCAACAGTGTCACAAACACGCTTTTATATTGTGTGGCCATTTTAGGCATAGTAAATCAGAAAAGGAAAATTTTACTTTAGTTATTAGTTAGTTAATTACCAACTCTTCCGTTTATATCAACATATTTGCCAAAAGTGCCCTGAGCATTTTTCAACTGACCCAATTCACCTCCCCCTCAAAATGCACAGAAATTTTCAAATTCAATCAAACATATATTACGGCTTGTTTGGCTCAATTCAGAAAGCATCAATAGTTTCCATGTAATTCCTGAAAAATAAGAAAAGGGGTTGAACAATTTCCACTATTAAGAGCCTTTTAACATCTAATGGAAGAGTCTTTAATGATGACACCATACTACATACATTTCTCGACCATCATCCTTGTGAATTAATTACAGCTTAGAGCTAAATGCTGACAGGTTAAGAATTTACAAGTGATTAAGAGATTTTTTAACATGCCAAGGAGGAATCTTTAATGGCACCATAGAACTTAGCATTATTCCCATCGTTGGACGTGATCCTCTTGCAACATGGGCACATGGTCGTGGCCGTTGGCTTAGGAAGATGAATATAGAACGGCGATCCGAGCTTTGTTGATCTCAATTCTTGCAATTCCTTCTTCAATCGACGGTTCTCATCGCTCAGATTTTCGCAACATTTCTTTAAGAACTCACAATCCACTTCAGTCTGCTTCAACTTAGTCCTGCATTAGCCAGCAAGCCATACATGTCTTAAGTAAATCTAAAACATAAAGTTCCATTACTAGTTTATTACAACATGGAAAATGTCTAAGGTGATTAGAAAGGGAAGAGCCCATCAGCCCAATAATTGCAGCAAAAATCAGTTGCCAGAATCGAGGGTTGGTGTTGGATGGATAGAGTGTAGTCCATTGCCACAATTTTAGGCCATGGTATATCAGATTGACGGTCCTGGTCAACTTATAAAGGTGCACTATGACTTCCATTCGTACCTTGCCCTTCTGTTCTGAAACCAAACTTCTACTTGTCGTGGGCGCAGATTCAATCGTTCGGCTAATTCCTGCTTCTGGGTCTGTCAAGATATTCATCTTTTTAGTATATGAACAAACAGTCCAACAAAAATTCGTACATACAGCTATAAGAGAGAGAGAGAGGGAGAGAGAATGGATACCGGAATAAGGGTACTATGTTCTCTGAAACTGTCTTCCAGGAAGCTGGATTGCTCTTTGGTGAGTCTGAGTTTCTTCCTTGTGCTATTGTTTCCATTGTTATGGGCATTTCTGGTAGCATCATCTTCTTCGTCTTCATCTGTATTTTTAGAACTCGATCTATCTACGTCTTGTTCTTCACTGATTGTTCTAGTGGGAAACAAGATATGAAACTGAATAGGAGTCTTACGCGGTCGATCTCGCCTCGGCTCATCGGAGAAATTCCCACCGCCTATTCCAAGAACAAGCCCCGTATTGCATGTATATTCTTCTTCCATGCTCTTCTATTTCTCTCCAAAAAGAGAAGCAAGAGTTGAGAGATTGTAAGTGAGTTTTGTAGATTTTGGGGTATTATATAGAAGGAGTAGAAACTTGTGAATGAGAGTTGGGATTAGGGAATTTAAAGAGGAAATTAGGAGTTGGTGATGAGAAATGGGAAAGGGGTTTCTGTCTTTTAATGGGAACAGACGAACAGTAAGAGCGTGCGTTGGACTTGAATACTATAAAAGAAACAAAACCCCCAATTCCTAGACAAAATGTTGACTATAGACAGAGAGATTTCAAAGCTGATGGTCATAGTCACATGAAATTTTCCAGACAGTTTCTTCTAGGAAACTGATCAGTAACTCCTCGATACACATTATTTTGCCTAAAAAATATGCATTTAAACAGTCCTTATGTCTGTTATTAACACAAATTAAGCATTTTCCAAATGTCCGTTTGCCTAATTTAGTTTGCTTTTACTTTTACATGTAGGACAAACTGATATGGGTATCATACCTCATTTTAAGTGTCTGTGAGAGAGAGAGAGAGAGAGAGAGAGAGAGAGAGAGAGAGAGCCTATGCACAGAAACTTGATGTATGCACTACACTATCTTCAGTGCACCCATTAAAATATTAAATCAATCTAGCCAATCTGTTTTCTTGAGTTATAGCCCCCAACGAGGTGGCCTATCTGAGAAAAGTCACACTTATTAGACGTCCTAACTGCCCAATGAGTAGGCCCCAGATGAATCAAGAAAACAACAATGAGCAACGATCTAAACAAGGGAATTGCTAGCGTCCATTTCAAAATGCATTTTGCGGCAGGTATGTCCATGTCAGACCACCCAACTAGTGAATGGAGACAAAAGCTGTCGTCTTCATTCACGAGGTGGCTGGTCTGAAATGCAACAGACCAGCCGCGAAATGCCTTTTGCGAAGGACCCTAGCAAATCCCTCTAAACAAATAGGAAATGATATTTCCAACTCCCCTTCCCTCATTTCCACCCTGCCCGGTTTGTCTTCTCTTGAAAATGAAATCATTTCCATGAAGGTAGACAGCATATGGCTGTACACCTTCCTGTATGCCAGACCCCCTGCTACCGCATCAAAATAAACATATTAAATGAGTACATATTATTCACTCATAAAATAAAAAACATAGTAATTCAAGGGAACAAATTATGGTAACGCAGAATTGAAAAGGAATATTAAATGAGTATAATGTTTTATATCTTCTATCTCACGAGAAGAGAGATTCTTGTTGAATACGCTTGTGAGACTATTATTTCCCATAATGTGGACAGGAAACGGAGAAGAACTCCATTCCCGCTGACAAACTCATAATGTGGTCCACCTTGCAATCCCAACCCGGGAAAAATATCTCCCCACTTATCATTTGTCCACGTATCAAAGCTACAGTGGTCAACAAATAAAAACTTTCTACGTTTTTACTTAGAAGAGTCATCCAAGGAGCCTTCCCTCGTAGCGAATGAAGAAAAAAACGATGAGAGTTAGTCTGACCAGCCTTTCTCTTTTTAAAATTAGGTTTGAGTCAAACGGCCTATTGACGTAGTGGCTTTGTCTCATTCTCTTCTGCTAACTGCCTTTGACATGGAATGGCATATCCAAGAACCTAATTTTAATTCTTAGTTTGAGTTGAATGATGCTCATTTTGATATGCCTCAAGCAGTCTAATGATCTAGGCCATCCATCAAAAGTGATGCAGAGCATCTTGCTTTCCAATTTTGTCATTCGCGTACCATCATTACCTAAAAGACATCAATTTCATTTTACAAAGTTACCAACCACGGCAACAAGTGACAATCCGTGGGATTTAGATTTAGGAAACTAGCCTTTCCTAGTTTAATAGTTTAGCAGTTCATTTCTTAAGTCTAGCTAAATAGTAATAAATTACTTTTCTATCAGTACATAATAGGAATGAGATCTAAAACGTTGTTTATTTTCTATATAATTTTTTAATGAAAAATTGTGTAAGATGTTTACACCTAGATTAGAGTTGCTACTTTCTTTGTTTGTTTTTAATTTTCAAAGTTAGGAGAAGACTCTCATTAGCCTATTTAAACTCAATGTAATAGAGAAGATCTGGGTTTTTTGACAATTAAAAATATTGAATGAAAAGTAATTTTTCTTCTAGAGAAAAGGTATTTTTTTTACACTTCTTTCTTGGTGTTTCCATTCAGCATGGGTTAGCTTTTGAGCACCATAATTATCTTTTGTTATTTTCTTTTTTTATCGTATCATCATCGACGTTGATCACACGCCCATCCTACGTAAAAAAAAAAAAAAAAGGGCTCGTTTTGGATTCGTTGGGGGGGGGGGGGGGGGGGGGGGGATCGGGGGGTGGTGTTGTTAGTCTGTTGATATAATTATGCTTCTAACTATATTTTATGCTACTTGCTAGAGCACTAATCAAAGGCTAACACACCATTTTCATCGTCTGCCGGGAACTCCACGGAAGAAAGTTGTCTTTTCGCATACTTTCTTATCAGGTCTAGTCACTAAATGATGTAGCCTTTACTGGAAGGGAAATTCAAAAGCATGGTCATACAAACAAAACCGTAGGATTGTCAAACCCGGGATTTGCTATGGACTTTAGCAGAAAGGCATTTTGGGTGCGCATGAGAGAACTTGTCACCAGATTTTGTCTTATTCATTTAAGACATAAGAGGTGCCTGCTCTCCATGCAGCGGCCAGCTGCGAAATACCTCTCTGCGAAAATCTCTAGCAAATCCCGTCAAACCCTAGGTCACGCACACGTGTAGACTTTACTGTTCATTGTCAAAAACTTCCAAAAAAACTTTCTGTACAATAGCATCTGCATACCTGAAAAAAACAAAATACTACCACGCCTCATATTACCCTATCACGTTGGGTGGACCATGAATGCTTCTTCTTTTTGAAGTCCTCTTGGTGGACCATAAATGCCGTGATGCCCCATGTTCGCCCAATGTCGACTCTCCATCACTCACCACTAGTTTTTCATTTCCAATCATCAGTGCCCAACTTCTTCTTCACCAGATCGTTACTATTAAAAATTTGACTATTTTTATTCTACTGACGCAAAAATCTACTCTTTTAAACCAATATATATTGGCGTAAGAACTAAGAATTCAACTTGTTCATATTGGAGTAAAAATCCGACTTTTCACCCTGTATGAGTGTAAAAATCTGACTTTTAAAACCCCCGTGTGTGAAAATTCTAAGGTAGTGTTGTATATATGTTTACATGGGAAAGACCCTTTACGTTTGTGTTACTTACAGTTCCATTGTTGTTGGTTTTTTGACATTATAACGCAAACGGTAAGTGTGGGTTCCATTGTCGGTGGTTTTTGACTTAGTGGGTTCTATATTTAGTTATTTATTAAAAAGAGATGTCGTTATTTAAGAATTTGACATGTGATAGGTGGTCTTTTGTAAATAAAAAAACTTATCCGGTCCGTCACCCGAAATAGAGTGGTGCCCACATTGTTTGGGTGATCCCATAAATAGAGTGGGCTACTATAGGGTGTTCCCATAAAATCTTCTCCATAGGATTATCCTAACCCTTTCATCCGTGGAGGTATCTATATTGTGCTGCAAATTTTAAAACTCTGTAAATCGGATCAAAGGGTTAGGATCATCCTATTGAGAAGATTTTTGGGCACGTCCTATCCTAATCCACGGTATAGATACCTCCACGGATCAAAGGGTAAGGATCATCACGATTTTTCGGGCACGCCCTATCTACGCCAGGCCCAACAGATGAATGGTTTGGATCACCCAAACACTGTAGGCCCCACCTTATCTCTGGTCGACGGACCAGATAAGTTATCCGATTGGTCGACTAGAAACACTTTTTTCGTACGCGTGCGCACAGACTGACATATGCATGTCGACCATGTTTGATAATGGGCAAACTCAACTTGCTTTACACATTAATTGAATTTGCTGCTGAGACCTATTAGGAATTATAAAGCCTTTTTACAACTAGTTAAACAAAGTAAAACAAGGTGAATTTGCCCCGGTATCAGAAGTGTTTTTTTTCTTTTTAAATGCGCCAATAAAGTGTTTTTTGAAAATTATCCAGGTTCCAAAGTTAGAATGAGTTTTACTGACGTTAATAAAATATATCCGAAATAAAAAAGGAAATTAATAGTATATTGTGAAAGAAAAATAATTTGCTGACTTTGATTAAGACATAGATGGACAGGACATGTGGGTTTGTTGTTGTGTATTATTGCATCTTTGTATTGTCGCGTGTGGACCGCACGATGTAGTCTTCCTCTGCCCCAATCATTTTACCTTCCGCCATTCTCAGCTTCCTAAATTAGAGACAGTAGTCGTTGCCCTATCTTATTCTTATTCGTCGGTGCTTCAATGATTTCGGTTCTCTTTGGCTTACACCTTTGCTTTTGGGAGAAATTATATGATGGGTGCACCTGAAGCCCAGTGTTTTTCCAGAAGTGCAGTGATCCCCCTTCAAAGGATGATTGAAATCGATCATTTGTTGGTCCCCAACGTAAATCATCTGGGTAGGATGATCCTAGCCCTCGTATCTACACAGAGTTTTCTATAATATGCAGTCCCTCTTCACCTCGGAGGGTTAGGATCATCCAATGGAGATGATTTACGGTTTACATCCTATATATGTTGTAGCCCAACAAATGAACAGTTTGGATCATCCTTTGAGTAGAGGCCTATTGTAATTCTGTAAAAATAGTGGACTTTGCGCACACACCAAATATAAAATCTCTACTCTTTGTCTAAACAATGGCTTACTATTACCATATATTCTTGATTCTTAATGGACAGCTTAGATTGGACACCATATATGATCTGGTAAATTTTCAGGTTTTAAACATTCAGATTGATTGATAATTTGGTGCTTTAAGACCGGAGTAGCAAGGTGTACAATATATTGCCAATAATTTGATGCTTATTCATCTTTGGTGGCTGTTATCTTCTGCAAACTTGCAAATATCTGTATACTATCATCGTCTCCATATGACAACCTTTACTTATTATCACGATGGATTACCAGTTTTTAAGTAATGACGTATTACCAAATTTAAGTAAAAGTTTTACTTTATTAGAAAATTTAATTTATTTTTTTGGATTTTTTGCCTATAAGCAAAATGTTTTTTAATTAGTGATTGAAAATAATGGTACATTTTTTTTGTTTTACTTTTTGAAAAATTTTAGAGCATTAAATATTTCACCAAACTTTAATCATTTCTAAAATAAATGAAAAATACCCTTTTCTCACCAAAAAATCAGTTGTAGTTTCATAAGGGTATTATTAAAAAAAATTGAGTAATAAAGTTGACTTTTTAATGTCATTGGAAGTACATTTTTGAGATCTTATATGGTGCCTGGGCTCGTGAGGTGAGTGTGCTAAGGGCATGGTTTGAAATTTCGGTTTCGGCATAAATATTCGGACCTAGCTGAAACTGAAATTTCCGCCAAAAACCCAAAATTTTGTCCGAAATTCAGTACATACGCATGAAATTTCGGTTTTTGGGACCGAAATTTTGGTAATTTCTGCTGAAATTTGGTATTTTTTTTCAAAATTTAGCCGAGAATGCCGAAATTTCTGAAATTTGGTAAGTTTCGGCCATTTCGGTTTCGGTGTCGGTCTCGACTGAAATCCGAAATCTCGGTTCCAAAATTTTGGATTTCGGTCGAAATTTAAAACCATGGCTAAGGGTACCACTCGATATTTTATCCAACAGCAGCCCACTTTTTAAGAGGCAGCTGTTGGATCAAATATCAAGGGGGTACTTCGGTTATACCCTGCACTGGACTTCACATTCTAGTGCCATAAAATTTAATGGACATTCTTATTGAAAATAATGTTTAATATCTAATATGCATTAGCGTCTGTAGCATTTTGGGACTAATTGGAGTATTTTTTTTTCTAAATCATGATAATTGAGAAGTAATCGGGACCTATGCTAAAGATAGGGATTTATAGGTGAAAACCCTAATTATTTATAATATTACTATCTTACTCTATATATACTTCTAATAATGAATACATATGTGACCTTTTGAAGAATTCTAGAGATTTCACTAAACTTGGATGCATTTACAAGAGGATAAATGTGTGCTTATATAACATGTCAGAAAATATTATAACCATTATTGCCAGTTATATTTAACTTTTAAAACCATTTTCATACAAGTGCCCATTTGGCTACCATGAATATATTTTTTCATTTTTTCCTGGAATATTAGCTTACCCAAAGATGAAAGAGGGTGGGAGAAGGATAGATAAGAGTGGGACTGAGTGAGGAGAGGGTAATAAGAAAAGGCTATAAAACCAGGAATATAAAAAAACTCCAAATATGATTCACTCTTTCCTGGTTTTTAAGCCACTTCTCATCTTCTACTAACCGTGCCCTCTCAAGTCTCTCCTTCTCTTGCCTGCTCTACCCTCTCGCACCGCTTGGAGAAACTAATTTATCATGAAAAAAAATTCCAACCAGAAATGGCCTAAGATTATATGAAAATAAATTTTAGAATATATATCAAATCATGCCTTTATTTGCAGATAAGATTATTTTAATTTGATCTTATGGCATAGGTCTCTTTTGGAAGGCCACCAACTATAACTTTTTAAAGCTAAAGATTTGCAAAGGACCACCTTCTTTTATATTTATGTTAGAAATCATGTCCAACTTCTCTAGTGCTTAATTGTTAGTATGGACCCCATATGTGGCAGTTAAGATCTCCCCTTGCGTTTCCCCTCATCTTCATGAAGCCTTACTATGTGAATTTTTTGCTCATCGAGCTTCTTGCCTACGTATATCCCTCTTTTCTATCATTTGCTCCCAAATTAGATAAATCTACCATTTGATGAAATTTGGTGGAGCCCTCTTTATTTACCTACTTTAATCCGGGCTTTTTACTAAATAAAGGAAGATCGGCCAAGTAGGCAAAATGGGACTATCTACAGCTAAATAGCCAAATCAAATAGGAGTCATTTGCATCACATTTCTCATCACCACTTGAAGTTACTACACTAATGTCCTGTTCGTTTCAGATTATTACAACCGACTGTAAGTTCAAAACCTATTATGGACTCAAAATTACATTTAGACCCTGTTCGTTTTAGATTGTGAGAACTGATGGTGAGGCCCCTACTGATCGGTAGGGGCCTCACCATCGGTTTTCACAATCTGAAACGAACATGGCCTTAAATTTGAGTCCAATAATAGGTTAAGGGCTGACAATCTGTTGTCATAATCTGAAACGAACAAAGCCTAGGAGACTCCTATGAACCACCTTCTTTAGGGTTTCACATTGTTGGGAAAATCTGCCCGGCAAAATCTGATTTGATCGTCCACCTAAAGATAGACAGATGATGTGGTTCTCTGATGAAGTGTCTCATGTGAGACATAGACAACCCTTTTTTTTTGTTACGGATAGGGCCTAGACACGGCCAAGAATGTCCGTCTGATTGTTCTAGATCTAAATAAAGTTTGCTACAGTACAAAATATCCTCTATGTCTTTTTACTAACAGGCTAAACATTAGGAATATTTTGGTACAAATATCTAATATAACATGCACCACGCAAATCTCATTCGAATGAATCGAACCAATTCTACTTCTCTCTCTTTGGTTGAACCCAAAAAACCATCTGACGCTAGTGGACGAGCTCTTTTGTCTCCATTCACCAGTGTATGATAGTGTTTCCTCAACTGCCACTGAAAATACACTAAAATTTTTTACATTGTACACAATTTTAACTTTGTAAAAAAAATAAAAAAATAGCAGGACATGGGACACTCCGATTAACACTTTGATTCTTAAAAAGATTGAACAAACACAACACAAAGTAGGATCAGCTGATTCTACCGAGTAAAAACAAACCGAGTTAGGATTCAAATGGATCATGAAACAGAGATAGGTTGATTCGATCCAAATGAGGTTCATTGACAGGTCCAGACTTAGAAAATGAAGCCGAAAGGCGACAATCAATTACTCTGGTAGTGAATACAGATGACAAAGACATGGCTAAAGACATGTTACGTGAATGGTCTTGTTTGGCTAGGAAGATCACACGTGAAACCAACATCCCAACCAGCTCTTTAATTGAGAAAACAACAGCCATTCCCAAAGCCCAAGCCCCATTTCCATAATTATAAAAATATCTTCTTTCTCCCATTTTTATCCTCCCCACTCTCAGAAATAATTGGAAGGTAGAGCGTTCCTCCAGACAGACTTTCCAACCTCTGTTTACAGTATGAGCAGAATACAAAAGCATGGGCACAGACATGTTCCATTCCCACATCCCACATTCAATTATTGCACTTCTCTCTCCCTCTCTTGGATGATTAACTTTTTCACCCTCCATCTATTTATATCCATTTCCCATCCTTTTCCTCCCAAGAATTCCCTTCTCCCCTCAGTTACAATGAAATCCTTCTGTATAGTCCTATGTCTGCTTATGATGACCTTCGAATTTACGTTGCTAACCGCACATGCTCGTCAAGACCCTATTTCTCTAGGTAGAGATGGTAAGCACCCGGTTAGACGATTGAGTTCCTCCGTTTCGAACCTTCCAGAAGTAGGCCAGAAGTTCAAGGTTGGTTTCGTGGTTGGTGAATACATTGATATATTTCTCTCTAGTACCTTAAGTGTCATACTGAGCTTTGGTAACAATTAAGTATCTGATAATCTTGACACTAATCCAGGTTGCTGGTGGATGGAGGACGGAGAGAGGCGACATCAGAGGAAGTTTTGAAGAACGAGAATTCAAGGGTAGTGATGATGAAGGGCTAATTTACAATGTGGATTATCATGGAGTCTCAACACATCCTTCGCCGTCTCCCAAAGATCCAAAACGGCGAAACTAGCCATAGCTTACCATGGCTTATCATGTATATGGTATAATAATGTACTATTAGATTATACTGGTACTAGATTACGCCATCTTGTTATCACTTGATGTACCCAACTCAATCCCAAATCACCCTCCACTTTAAGCTGTTTTACTTTCACATCGCTGCATACACTAACAAGACCAGTGAAAGCCATTCAATAGAAGGAACCATGTGCTATAAAAATATCACAATTGGGTCAAGTTGCAGCTCACAAGATACCAGGCTTCATTCAAGTAAATCATGCTGGCTCTTAAACTGATTTACAGTTAACCTGGTCTAGTAAAGAAAGAGGTATATGCGGCAAATCGCCAACAATATTCAACAGTTCCCAGTTATCTCTGATCCAACACCCTTACAATAAAAAGGAAAAGACAATATGAATGTTTCATATTTTCATATTGGCACAAAATGAAATTTGAAGATATATGAGAACCATTCAAGAACAAAAAAAGACACATGAGCTTTAAAATGCATCCTCTACTTGGTACAATGCAGTGAAAGCATCCCATTCATGTATTGCTTTCTGGTCTTTTTGTACTTCTTCTGGAGCACCTCATAGCTCCTACAAACATCCTCAAATATTACATCCCTGCAGAACTCGAACTTTATCTGCACAAAATCAGTTTCAGCTTCCTCCACACGGCCATTATATAACAGAACAAGGTCCTTGAATGCTTTCACCGGATTATCCAGATCCATTTCCTCATTCATGTCTCCTTCCAGAGTAAGGTTCCGGAGCCATCTCATCCACTGGAACAAATCATCATCATCCTTTTCATCAACAGTCGCTTGTACGGTGTTGAACGCATCCAAGAAACTGGACCCCACATTAATTCTATTAATTATGTAACTGAAAGTAGCTCTCTGGTTCAGATCAAGTGCATGCATACGCTGTTTGCCTTGAGCATCAAATGGCAAAGAGAATGCGGCTACCATGCAAGCTTTCCTGAACGTAGGATCGCGATCTCCAATCAATTTGATCGCAACATGGAGCAGATTTATGGATGTAACTTCTAGAATGCTGAATACTGAATCAATCGGATGACGGGCTGTAAGTTTCTGACTCCAACAATGAAGGGCAACATGAGCAAACCCTTCCCACCTGTAGACACGGTACCCAATGAGGACACTAGAAACTAAAATTTCAAGGGTTGAAAATGCAAGTGTCTACATGGATCCATGTGTAGGGAGTTGAAATACACAGACTGTAACTCATTTACTAAGGCCCTGTTTGTTTTGGATTTTGAGAACCAATTGTGAGTCCAGAACTGATTACTGGGCTAACAATTAAATGTAATTTTGAGTCCAATAATCAGTTTTGGACTCACAATGGGTTCTCAAAATCCAAAACAAACAGGGCCTAAGTGAAGATATACACCAAAAAACAATTCCTAAAGATATACAATCAAGTCAAGTGATATTGCAATACACAGAGATCAACTCATTTACCAAGTGACATTGAAACGCCAATTCTTGAACATAAGTACAAATACAAACATTTTTCAATAAACCAAGAATACTGTAAAAGCCTGCCCAACAAACCAAGTTCTTCTACATATACTAGTAAAGCTCACCTACATGCAATTCAAATGCAACAAGTAATAGTAGCAGAGTTTGGTTGCAAATAGAGGTAATTTAAAAAGAAATTTGTATAAAGGACATTAATCACCTATTTTAATGTTTAAATTGATCAGAATGTGATTCAATAAGTGTGACAATTTATTAGAATTTATTCAATAAGTGTGATGATGCACTTACTCGAATGGAGGCTCAACCTCAACCCCAAGTGTCAAGTGCAAGGAAAACCCGGCACATTCATCAATCTGAGATTCACCGTCATAACTGACTGTATGTGCCTCATGAGGGCAACCTCTAGGAATATACAAAATGTCCCCTTCTTTAAGCAAAAACTGTTTGCCTTCACATGCATCAGAATCACCTTCTGGAACAACCATGCTAAGAGGTTCGTACAATCGAGGTAATAGGACTGAAGATCGTGGGAAAACAGTCCATTGCTTCTCTCCGATTAGTTGGCAAACAAACACACAGTGATCATCATAGTGCCGAGCCAAGCCCTGAGATTTAGGTGGTGTCAGGTATATATTGGCACCTACTGATGGTTGACCGGTCAGCATTGCTAAGCCATCTGCAATGGAGGCAATCTTTTGGGATCGGAACTCCATTCCACGCAGGGCTAATGTGAAGCCCTTTTGAAATGCTTCTTTTAATTTCTGAAGATGGCAAATATCTCTAGACCCTGAACTTTTGATGTTGCGAGAACCCACAAAATCCTTAAAAAAGTGCACTTCTTTTTTCAAATGCTCCTTTGTAGACTCAGAAATCGACTCCACAGTTTTTACCACTCGTATATCCTGCCCATAAATTATTGGATAACCCAGTCCACCTTTCACCTCTTTCAGGAAACTAACGATGTCTAATTCATCTGAAGTGATTGGAGGACAGGAAACCAACCCTCCAACGATAATATCAAGGATGGCATCAATGGTTTTGCAGTTAAGAGATAGAACCAAAGGACTAAAAATATCATCTTCCTCCATTGTCTTCAAGGTTCGATTTAACAGTAAGGGTTTATCCTCCCAGTAGTTTAACATAAAGTGTTCAAAGTCAGAATCTATGCCGCCAAACAAACTTCTTTTTACTGCATGAAATGTGCAAGTTGTGTGTTGATCATGATTCATAGAGAGTCTGAAAATAGTTTCAGCCAGATCATGTATTTTCATGTTGCTACAAAAGCTGCTTATTTCTCGGCAGCAATTTGCAACCTTACTTGGTGAAGTTGAACCATGTAATTCGAACCACAACTCTTTCAAATAAATCAAGAAGGTTGAAGCCAGTTCCCCTCGGAAATTTGCCAAGTACTCTTCAGTGCAGGAATTGATGAGGGTTATGACAGCATTAAGGACTAATACAGGAAAATTATCTTCAATAAAACCCATCATGGAAAAGGTATTGCTTCCATTTTCCATAATGCAACAAGAAACGGATTCTGTGGAAGAGGTTGCAACCTGACAAAATAAAGATCTATCAGAAGTAAGGTCAGGAGTATGCATGTACAGCCATGAAGAATATTTCCGACAAAACTGATTTGTAATTATGATACAAAAATATCATGCTAAACAAGGTACAGGGGGTAAATAACGAATGACAATGAGAAAGGTGCCAAATGAGATTGACAAGAATATCTCATATCTCAATTACAAGAGTGTTGCACAAATTGGGTATTTCACAAAATCTATGTCCTTCAACTGAATGGTTTTGAAAATTTAAATTGTTTCAACAAATAATAAACGCTTGATTTCTTCAAAGATCTGTATTATTATCCATGTGATGATGCTTCTCTAGCACTCTAGCTACAAACCTCAATGACTTTGCAAGATCTTACAAAATTTGTCACAAGGTCATATGATATTTCTTCTAGTTTTTTTTTTTTTTTTGAAAAGTGACAGTATATTTACATACTGAAGTCATTACAAAAAAGCAGGCGGAACAAGAGTCCCCCTGATTACATCATATGAACGGCATAGAACAGGTTCTTATGCCCAAAAAGCCTACAGAGCCTACAAAGAAAATTTACATACCCCCCCATTTACCAACTTCACCAAAAACAGACAGTATCTTCATCCGGTAGCTCGTAAGAACATTTCATAAAAAACATTTCATGTACCCTTTTACCCTATCAAAAATAGAGATTAACGAAGGAAAAATCCTTGAGCAGCGAAGGACCAAAGTCCCTCAAGCACACTCAAAAAATCTCATTTAGCGTCCACTTCCTCAATAAGAGTAAAAGGTCCCATAACCAGAACCATCAACAGCTTCCCCTTCCATCCTTCAAGAAAAAACAAAGAAACAAACAACCTTCACAACCCTTCCAAGAAAAAACAGAGACCTCCAGGACAAAAAGACACGCAGACCCCAAAAAACATATACACCAGAGAAGTAAAAAAAAAACCTTACTTCTTAAGAGCCTTTAGCTCCCTGCTCCCCTTAGCTGGCGTCGTCCACTTCTCCATCGCATCAAGCTTCTCAATATCTATCTCCTTCGTCTTCTCCACGTTTTCCTCAAAACCAACTCCTAGATTCTTGCCCATATTTGACATTTCATCAAATTCTTCCAGAAATGCTTGATTCTCAATGTCCAATGTTTCCACATTCTCATCCACCGAGTCATGCTCGGCCCTTCTCAGACAACTCTTAATCTTCCCACTCAGGTTTGCATTCATGGAGTCTCTGGATTGAGAAGTCTCTTGATTGCTGACTACATCCTCCCAATCCTTCTCCCTTGAACCCATCTCTACTTCCCAAGCCTTCTTTTCTTCAGTCAACGCTTTTTTGAAGTGGGGAAGCTCATGGAGAGAGATACAGACCTCTTCCATCGTTCTCTTGCATGTACGGGCTTCAATTTCATCTTCTTTACCATTAGCTTCCTTCCTCTAAGAGTTTCTTCCACTGATGCTCCAGAGATGCTTGTGCGATTTCACCACGTGAGGCTGATCGCTGGCACTTCGATCATTTGGCATGACCATGTTTTTTGAAAGACGTTGATTTGTCAACTCCTAAGCCTTCCTCCTTCGCCATTTTCCTTTCACCCGTTCGATCAAGTCTTCGTTCTTCATCAGAGGAACTGCAACTTCCATCCATGTTACAAGACTCCAAGAGATCAAGGAGGGTAGAGACGAGTTTCCTCTTTTTTGATTCGTATCTGCGAAAACCCTTACCCTCCCTTTTTTATATAAGAGAGGACCGACTGTTGAGTGGCTTAATGAATAACTTTTCTCGATTTCGTAACTACGGTGCATGGAGGTTGCGGGATTAGTACGAAATCCTTTCAAATACCTTTTTGCATATTTTCCTCGATATCTTGGATCAGGACGCCATGCAGTAAATCTATGGCTGGCTTTTCGAGGAACCAAATGATGGTTCTCTATTACTAGTGAAATGGCATCTCTCTCCATCCTTGGGACTCGACGATATTAATATCTTGTTTCGTTTCCCTTCTATTTTGACTCCTCATTTTCTCCATACCTCGAGCTCTGCCATAGGCATAAAAACGAGCTTGGATCCATTTAGAGAAGTCCATCCGAATCCGAGCAGCTCAACAATGTATTTTGTTGAGATAGAAGTCCATCAGCTGTCACCTGTCGGAATGGCCTCAATAACCATGAAAAAATGTAATGTGTCGAGATCCTTTATGGCCAAACTTAGAACCCTGAAAAGATTAAAAATAGCATGGTTAGAATTTAGGGGTGCAACTTGGGTCGGGTTCAACCCGAAAAAAGGTCAGGTCGGGTTCGGGTCGAGGGTTTGGCAACCCGACCCGAGTGAAACCCGACATTTTATTATTATTTTATTATTTTTTTTAAGCTTAAAAACTCGGGTCGGGTTTGGGTTGGAAAAATGGGTTCCTCAGGTCGGGTCGAGTCGGGTTGGCCTCAACCCGACCCGAGTTGCACCCCTATAATAGAATTCCTTATTACAGTGGCGTCATCTACATAGAATAAGATAAGGAGGATGATATCATAAGTCTGAAATGAAGAGAGACGTGTCTGTATGTGACATCACAAAATCAATCTTCAATAATCTGATCCATGCTCTTGGAGCCTGTTTGTCAGAAAGTACATGTCTTCCTTATCTCCATCAATGGTGAAACTAGCCTTCCGAACTTCATCTTCCTAGAACCCCCTCTCTAAGAAAGTTGCACTCCATAGAAATCTTTTCGAATTTTGGGCTATCAAGCTTAGATCTCCACCCCCTTTTTATTGATATAAAGCTTTTTTGTATCAGTCCAGGATGGAATGAATAATCATCCCTCTATACTCAATAGTGTGATTAATGGAATTCCAATTCCTCCTAACAGATGTCATCTAATGAAAGAACATCATGTTCATGTCCTCTTTTAGCCACAAAGAATTAGATTTTTGCCGCCAGCAGAATTCCTCTATTCTCACAACATCCGACTTTCTTCCTTTTTGTCCAATGATCCAATCAAGGAAAGAGCCTTGACCTCGGATCCTTTAATACGAGCCATCACTTCCTTTCTCCAAGTTTTAATTTTCTTTTTCAATTTTAGATCTTCTTGCTGAACTTGAAGCTCTCCCACTCGCCTTCAAAATCCTCTTCCAATTCTTTCCATAACTATACCACTTTCTATTTAAACGCCAGCCATCGTAACCCCATATTGTTGAATCTAAATGGAGCAATTTCTTAGTGTTCAACCGTTTGCATATGAATAGTAGGCAAATGGTCAGAAGTCGGGATAGGTATATATAGGTAATGCCATTTGAGAAAAATTATTGAAATAGTTTTTCCCCTCTTTGTTAAACAAGAATCTATCTAATCTTGGCCAAAATTTATAATGTATGGTGGTTACATGAGATAAGTAAATGAGTTTAGTACAACTTGATTAGTATCTAAACAACTTGATTAGTATACCAGATCACAACAGGTTAGATAAGATCGATCATCTCTTGAGGTTTGCTGCAGTGATTCGGTTAGAATAATAGAGTTATCTCTACCCTTAACAAACCCTAACCCATTTGGTCTAATATCACCGAGTGCAAGAAAAAGTTATAACAAAATCAAACACAAACTGCAGGTGGGTTTAAAAAAATTTTTATGGTGTAGTGAAGTCGCTATACCCAGTATAAAAATCTTAATAAAATGGAAATATCAAAATGAGGAGATTTCAATTACAACACATCACGAGTAAACCCCATAACGAAGACAAGAATCAAAGAGCAAAAAAACTCACAAGAGCTTCTCTAGAGCGCGTGATTCTAGCAACCGTTCCCTTCCAATCGAAGTGGTGGACAGGTCCAAAACCGCATTAACTGCAGCCATCACCACTGGCTTCATCCCACTAGCTAACGCGGTCACCAGACCGTCTATGATTTCCTTATCACAAGCTATTCTCTCATTTGCCTCCAAAGAGCAGAGAGCAGCTGCGCCTACTATTTCTGCACTACGCATAGCTATCTTATGGTATCTGCATTTCAATTCATACACGATTATATGTATTATCTCAATTCAACAAGATGATGAATAAGAGAATAAAAGAGGGACAAGGGAACTTACTCGGGATTGAGAAGGAGCGGGAGTAAAGAGAGTAAGGCGTTTGGGAGAATTTGTTGGAGGGAGAGAGGGTTTTCTATTATGAAGGCGAGATGAATTTTCTGTAATCGTTTGATGAGGGATTGGGCGTAGAGGGTTTGAATGTTAGCGAAAGCTGCGAGCATCTGCGGGAATATGTGGTGGTGGTTGTGGTGGTTAGGGAGATGAGGCGGGGAAGAAGCGGTGTCTCTGCTTTTCCTCTTTCTCTTGTGTGTATCCATCGATGGAATGAACAAACCGGGGAATGCTAGCACGGCTCGATTAGGGATGCTTTTCTTGTTTATAGAAGGACTAGTTTTTACTTTTTATAGGGTTTTTGGGGGTAGGGGTGCAACTATTATGGTCGGGTTGGATGCAACCCTAACCCGACCAAACCCAACTCTACCCGAGCCACGGGCTGAGATGGTCAACCCTAACCCAACCCGTCTCCAGATCTCTCAAACCTAACCCAGCCCATCTAACCCAAAATCGGGTCGGATTGAACTTACATTGGGGAGGGTTCACTTAGGGCCAAACAAAAAAATAAAAGAAAAAAAAATCCATAACCCAGAGAAAATAATGATAAAATTAGAGGATGAAGGACAGGTTGGGTTGCCAAGGCCTCAACCCTAACCCAATTTGAAATTCAATCGGGTTGGCATTTCCCAAACCAACCAACCCGACCCAGAATCGGATTGAACCAGTTGGGTTCGAGTTGAGCCCAACCCAAGTCGCACCTCTGTTTTGTGGATTATCAGCAATGAGTGCCTGTGTTTTTTGTTTTTTTTTAGGCTGGTTTTTTTTTTCTTTATTTGCAAAGAAGTCTGCTAGGTCACTTTGCTTTATTTGCAAAAGCAGTCTTCCACGGTGACAATTTACAAATGCATTCCCGCGTTTGAGTGAATTTTGCAAATTCAGTCCTGCCATCAATTTGTGAGCTACCTCCATGGTAGATTTTTCTCATAAAATGACCAAAATATCCTTATAAGGAAAGATTAAAATTAGCTCAAGGTGAGCTATTTCCACTTTCAAAACATGGTAGTGAAAAGATAAATTGCCCTTGAAGTTCAGTATAAATTAGTTATGAATGACTAGAAAGACGATCTCATTTGGATGATGGAAACAGCCATGACCAAATATGTTCATGTGACAAATGTACTTGGTGTTTAGGATCATTGATTTGATGGATCATCATATTCGATCAAAGGTCGAGAAATCATGAGGTGAGTATATGACCAGGCCATAAGGCACACTTAGGGGTGCAACTCGGGTCGGGTTGGCCTAAACCCAACCCTGACCCGAGTTCAACCCGACCGAGCCCGAGATTTTAAGCTTAAAAAATAAAAAAATTATTAAAAATGTCAGGTTGAACTCGGGTCTGGTTGCCCAAGCCCTCAACCCGAACCCGAACTCGAACTCAATCCGACCCCGAGCACGACCCCAACTTGACCCGAACTCAACCCAACCCGACTTTTTCCCACCCAACCCGACTTTTTCCCGGGTCGAACCCGACGGTTTCGGGTTGAGCCTGCCCAAGCTGCACCCCTAGCCACACTTGTGATGACCAAGCAATATTCGTGGAGCCACTCCTTGGATAACATGTAGATGGAAAGTTTACAAAACTGAGCAACGGTTCGGAAGTCCAAGTGCCCAAAGTTTACCCTGTTTTGCATGTCTAGAGATGGCTTAGAAACCTTCAACTTTTAGGCTTAGGAACAATTATTGTGATTGTCTACAAATCAACGGTCTGGATCAGCTTACAAAGTTTCCCTTGTAAATAGAGGCTTGAACAGGGTCTGACGAGAGGAGTATAAGTAGAGGCTCTTTGCTAGGGTTTGTTCAAGACGGGTTTTTCCGACGGGCCGAAATCAGGTACGCTCTTTGTTAGGGCTTCTCAGAGATGGCTTCAGGGTTTTCCCGATGGAGGAACCAGAACGCCTCTCCTTCTCTCTCCCTCCTTAATTTCTTTCTTATTGCTTGTTGATTGCCCTTTTGTTTTTTCGCTTTGAAAACCCATGATTCTATTGTAATTTCTGTATTGAAGAAGCTTGGTATGTTGTTACTTGTGTAAGCCACAGACATGTTTTCACATTGAAAATGTAAAACATTTTTTTGCTGGATGCAATGTTGCGATGATGAGTTTTGGTTCATCGAAAGCGTTCTCCATTTGGAAATGCTTCATGTGATGTTGATCCTGAGCGGTTACCTGAGCAAACATTCTTCCTCAATTTACTCTTGTTTTGATATCTCCTTCCATTTCAAGTAACATAAATAATACTCGGGTTGAAGAACACCTATTCAAACAGTGAAAAATGGTGCCAATAGCTCATTTTCACTAAATACTCTTTTTTATTTCTCACCGAGATTGTAGGTTATTTCCCTTTTAAAATCCTCTTAGTTGATTTTAAATTCAGCACAAAATTTATCAAGTAGTCTTATCAATTAACCCCTTCGTCCTTTCCTCTTCATCTCCTCAGGTGGTGGCAACCACAACCCATTGTTATGGAAAGCTCGTGACGATAGAAAAGAGAAATATGATGTGATCCATTAGCCATAGACTTGATTTGTGAGCATAGGTTTGCATTGATTGGTATCATAGCCTAGGGTTTGCATTAAAACACCACCTTGTGTATTCGGGCATAAGAAAAGAGAGATGAGTCTGGGAGCCTTGCGAAATACCGTACGCCCCTTTGCTCAAAAAATCCTCCTTCCCCATTTCATTGTTTCTGGAATTTGCACGTCTCCAGCCACTTCTCCTTTATTGCGGTCCTTGGGGATTTTGGGTTCCTTCTTGGGCAACAAATTCTCTCCATTGGGTTCTGTTAGATGGGAAGAGATTCACAGCTTAACTGATACACGATTCCCAAAGAGAAGACCTGGGATTAAACCTCGAAGAAAAAGGGCGAGCTTGAAACCCCCAGGACCTTATGCTTGGGTTCAATATGTGCCCGGTGAGCCAATACCCAGCAGTCGACCTAATGAAGGAAGCGTTAAGGGAAGGAATCGGATTAAGCGGATCAAACAGCGCAAGGCATTTATAAAATCAGAAGCAAAAAAGCGGAAAGCTCAGATGTCAGAAGCAAAAAAGAAAAAGCTTATGAAGAGGATAGAGCGTAAGATGGCTGCCGTGGCGAGGGAAAGAGCTTGGGCTGAAAGACTGGTGGAACTGCAGAAACTCGAACTTGAGAAGAAGAATAGCGTGGCATGACGATCCTTCGAGAGACTACAAGGAGGAAGCCTGTTTGTGAATGGTAATGTTGCTGCATCTTATGCACTTTGATCAGATATTGAGTCTTGGAATTAGGTACATGTGGGATTTTCTGCTTAATTCTACTGTGGTATATTTATGAATCTTCTTTGCCAACAATTAGTTTTTTTATCCCGAAATTTATCTAGGAACCTGGGGGGCACCTGAAATTTTATTAATGAGTAAAAGAATTACTAGAGGGGGACATACCACCTTCCTTACCTCGGAAACCAAAGTAACATGAAAATCACTTACGAGAATCACATCTTAAGGTGTCCCTAGCTCTTCTAGGAAGCCAATATGCTTTTTTTCTTTTTCTTTGTTTTCCAATTCTCCACAATGATCCTCTGATTCCCTTTTCTTCTGCAAGCAAAATTAGCCAAGGAGTCAGCAACACAACCCGGTTAGCTTCTCTGAATTGATGCAATTTCGGCTTTGGCTCTAAAACTAAAGATTGAAGCTACTGCTAATAATATTTAATGGCCAAGGGGTTCCTTCTTATCAATGACCATATCGATCAAGATTTTACCTCCTCCTAGGCCTGCAAGTTAGTCCCATTATCATAAAAATGAGAGCAAGCAAATAGAATCTCAACTTTGTGGTTTGTTATGATTCCTCCCCCACCTGATATGCGGGTTGCCTTTAGAGGCACCATCCGTATTCAATTTGAGCTCATTTTCCTTAGGCTTAATCCACTTCATTTGACACACCTTCAGAGAATTCATTGGGTTAGATTTGATATCAATAGCCCCAAGAGCCCAAACTTCGGTAGGTGAGCAATCTAAAGAAGGCTTAAAAAAGCTTACAAGTACCTTTTCCCATTACATAACCATCTTGATAATAATATTTATCTAGTTTGACCTTACCTTTCATGCGACAAGAGCTTGCAACTTTGTGGTTTCTTATGACTCCTCACCCACCTGATATGCTACGATTGCGTTTAGAGGCACCTGTATTCAATTTGAGCTCATTTTCCTTGGGCTTAGTGCAGTTCACTTGACACCTTGAGAATATTCATTGGGTTAGGTTTGATATCAATAGCCTCAAGGGCCCAAACTTCGGTAGGCGAGCAATCTAAAGAAGGCTTAAAAGAGCTTGTAAGTACCTTCTCCCATTCCATAACCATCTTGGTAATAATATATTAATATTTATAGGTTTGACCTTACCTTTCATGCGATGAAAGCATCTTTCCTTCCTGGTCTCTCAAGTGATGATGGACAGGATGATTTTCAAAACAAACCCAAAAGATGGTTTATTTTTCCTCTTAGATAAGTCAAACCATTGAATAAGCCTAGTAGTTATAGCAGATGAGTGAATAGTGTAGATACTTTGCCCGTTCCGAATACCATTTGTCACGACTCTGTCCAATCTAGCTTTCACTCTTGTTCCTTCTTGGTTTTTACATCTAGTAAACTTATTGCCAATATAGACGACATCCACTAGGCAAAAGCATCTTGAAAATCATAAATGGAAATGAGGGAGGGAGGCTAAGGATAGTATTGAAGTCCCCTCCATTTGTCACTGTCTCTACTACAAATCTCAGCAAGATGTTCCCGAAGTATTCTTTCTACAAATTCATAGCCAGTATAAACAAAGTGGGGAAGAGCAGACATCGTACCTTCATTAGATGAGACAGACGCAGATCCTGCCTGGCTCATCGAACTGCTACCCGTTATGGATATGTTACTTTCCATGTTATCCAAATCTTAAGGCAAATGATCTTAGTTGCAATCTCATTGATATCCTCCTTACCTTCCAGAGGTTTAGAAACAACTACCAAAGAACCATTACGAGTGTTGACCATGAACTTTATCTTTGCCTAGAGGGCCTATTTTTTATCCCTCTTATATACTATATTAGAGGTTATGCGAGTGCAAGTTTTAACCCTGCTAACATTCTTCTTTTGCAGCTTTTAGCACCCAGCCATTTCAGATTCTTCATTGGGATATCTGTCTCTCATTTCCTTTCCAAGTAGTTCAGAGTTTTGAGGCTCCTTTATGACTTTCTGTTAAACAGCTTCTACCAAGTCGTTTCTGTTTTCATCAGCAGATTACCATTTATGGCCTTGACTTGTACTATCCTCTTTGGCCAAAATATATAGTGAATCTATGTTGTCTATTGTCTGTTTCATTCCACAATCCTGAACCGAGGCTGCTTCCTAATCACTTTCAACTATATTTGCATTTTGTCTTTACTCTGGTCTGGTATCCATTATCCAGGCATATATGGGAAATCTGCACATTGTTTTCCTCAAGCAAAGTTTTATTTTGATCTTCCTCTACCTGAACATTCAGGTTACTTCTATCTGTTAGCTGAATCCGTTTCTCCTTCTGTATACCCCAACTGTCATGTCCTTTATGTTCATCTGTATAAGCTTCGAGATTTATAGGCTCCAATTCCTTATTATTACCATCGAATCCGGTCTTTTCATTTACACAACTCTAGGTCTTTTCATTTACACAACCCTGAACCTATGTTTCCACAACCACAACCTTCCCTTTGACAATGCCATAGGCTTCTTGCTCATTATTAATTTGCATTCATGGCTTCCATGAATAATCTTAAAACACTTATTGCACTATGATGGAAGTTTCTCATACACAATATGTTGCTATACTTCTACATCTTTAGCAATACCCACATATATATTATCTTTGGTGAGTCTTTCAGGAGATCAACTTCAATGCAAAGACTACGGGCCGGGCATCCATTCTTGTCCCATTGAGTGCTGGAAGGGCAATTTTTACAACTTTACCAATAATTCTTTCCATTGATTTCAACACATCTTCGTTGTAGAATATCAATGGTATGACTGGAAGGCTAACTTAGACTGGAATGGTCCGATTCTCATGGCCGAATTATACCAAGAGATTCCGCCACATAAATCCGAAAAGAAAGCCTTTTAAGGTAGAGATGATCTCTTAGCTAGATTTTTAGGAAATTTTTTTCATTGCTTAATCAGTTAATATAAACAAGAGCCTATGATGAACCGCACTAATCAAGAAATCATTTTGAGGTAAGCATGCATCTATTATTTTCTTCTTGATTTTGAAGATAGCAGGACTGTCATACGAGCTCGAAAACTTTACAATCATCCTCATTTGAATAGATATCAGGTTCTCCTGATGAAGTTTTTAAAAGGTTCTTCAACCCTATCTCCACTCATCTAAGAACAGATCCTTAAATCCCATCTTGATGATCTGCTGATTTTCCTATCTAGTCACACCAGCAGTTATTTGATCCCTCTACCAAGACGTAGCTTTTAGTCTCCTTAGATTGGATACAGGGATTGTCCTCGAGAGGAGGTGGTTCTTCCATGGCCGCAGAACCTAGGCAGAAATCCTAGCACAAAAGAAACAGTTCCTATAGCTACCTCAACCACTGCAGAGAAAATTTTTCCTCAAAAGGACTTCAGCAAAAAAAAAAAAAAAAAAGGGGGAGTCAGCTGCTTCAGTAGCTGATAAGTGAAGATTGGCAGTTTTGTGTTTTCTGGGAGTGTAGCCGTTTGAGATTTTTGCGCTCCGGTGACAATTTTGAGAGAAAAAAAGTATGTTTTATCCATAATTAATGTCTACGCTGAGTTGGATCACCTCATTATCTGTGATGAATTCAAACATATAAATAAGTGAAGTAATGCTTATAAACAAAAGAATTAATCTTGATTGCATATAAACATTTAGCTTCTAGGGTTCTGTTAAGAGAGAGAGAGAGAGAGAGAGAGAGAGAGAAATTTTATATTCCTATCTTTCGCATCCCCTCAAAGAATTCCGGCAATCTGATTCCGGTGCAAATCTTCATGATGAAGAGCACTATGAAGCCACACTTTAGCTTCGCTAATAGCCTCAAGGTCTTGCGAAGACAACTGTTCTAGCTTCGGCACTTTGAGGATTGTTTTCAGCTTCAAGAGCTTTTGATGGTATCTGAACTGGGGTTGTCCACTAATTGGGTCACTTCCAAAACCCTCTCAACCAGCTTCAGGAACTCAGGATTTTTTATCCAGCATCTCTCAAGTTGAAAAAGTATTGGAAGGGGGTGAGACTTAGGCTCTGTTCGTTTGAGATTATGCCACAGTACTCAAAATAAAACATAAATTTGAGTCAAATAATTGGTTACTCAACCGTTTCGCATAGTCTTAAACAAACAGGAGCTGAGACGACCCTAAGGCTCTGTTCACTTGTTTTCTCGGGAAAGGAAAAGAAAAAGTTTTCCGAAAAATTGACGTGGCAAAAGGAGAAGAAATCATGAGAAACTATGCAGGAAAAGGTTTCCCGTGCCTGTTCGTGGGCGCAGGAACTGTGCAGGAAAAGGTTTCCGAGAAACTGCTTGCCCATCTTTTTTCACTTGTTTTCCCGGGAAAGCAAATCTCATCAAAATGGTGGGAAATGGTTTCTAACACTTTATGAGAAAAGACTCTTTTCCACATCATTTGTGGGATTTTCCATGTCATTTTTGACATTTTCCACCTAATCCTATTAGTTTCTCGGGAAAACAAGTGAGCACCGTGAACACCTCTATTTTAGCTTTCTCGGAAAAAAAGAGGTGTTTTCCCAGGATTTGATTTCCCGAGAATGCAAGTCAACAGAGCCTACTACTGATGAAAAGGCAGGTGGCAAAAAGTTTGGAGGGATAGTACAGTGGTGGGGAATTGTAGCAACCTTTTTCAAATAAGCAGTGGGCGAGTGACAGGAAAAATCTCTACAAAATAAAAAAGGAGTAAGCTGCTGTGACATGTTCAATAAAAAAACATAATTAGCTAATCATTTATTTGGAAAAAATTGGGTTCAACATGAGTGAGAACAAAGAGCTAGTAGTAACGTAGAGAGGTCTGGAGAAAGCAGTAATCAACAGCATTTCCCTCCATAAATTTTTAGTCCAATAATCAGTTTTGAACTCAAAATCAGTTCTCAAGATCCAAAACAAACAGGGCCTCAGGATTAATCAGTTATACTTCTCAAAATCCAGAGCAAGTAAACATATGAGATATTGAGATGACCCTAAAATCTGACTTGCCAACCATCTAAAACTCAAAGCATAAAAATAGCGTATTAAATTGAACATACTATCACATCTTAGTAGAACTGTTAACTACATCAAGCATACAAGTACTTTATTAGTCTTTACAGATTCATACTTCATCATCGTGCAACTTTCCATAAACAAGTAAAAGGGTCAGCTAAGGGAAGAAAATGAGGATTTTTACAATTCATACAATTTCCTTCTACAGGCCGAAAATATAATAGCTAAATATTGCAGCCGGAGAGGTTTTTACTTTCCACATTTGGAATTTGATTCCATGTTGATTTTTCAAAAATGACTTCGGAATATGTTTTTTTTTTTTCAATTTCATGTCTACCTCCATTGGAACACAAATTGGAGATAGAATGATCCTTTTCTAGTTCTGGAACTGAACAGGGTCCCCTTGGCCTGCCAAGAAACGTACAACAACACAAGTAATATTGTCTGCACTGCCTCTTTGATAAGCTTCCTGCATTAGCCTCTTGGCTGCATGTTCTGGATCCTCAATGGGTTTGATCATGTCAACAGCCTCCTGAAATTTTTCAGAAATCCAGGTGAAGCTTCTAGGTTTTTCAAAAGTAATAATATAACGGGACATCAACTGCACCATGAAGAAGACATTTTGGAAATGAAAAGTTACAAAACCTCATTCGTGACAACGTCCCACAGTCCGTCACTTGCAAGAATAAGAAACTCAAGTGAGCTGTCAATCGTCTCTTCCTGCAATTTTCAACATGCAAACTCAAGTGAGCTGAACATTGTTTTAGTATTGCCACCCACTTGTTTGGTATCTTTCCACATGTCTTCTCATTTTTGACATTTTTCATTGGCTCATACAACAAACAATTACTCTCTTTTTTTTCCCTCGAGAAAACGTGATATTTTATTAAAAAGAGATAAGAGAGCCCGGCTGAGGAGATTGGGCTACAAAGGAGCTAAATAACTAGATGGATGTACAAAATGCATGGTTATCAAGGGGGAAGATGATCAAACAGCTCCAAGCTATCTATGCCAACTCCATCCCGAGGAAGGCGATCTGCCTCGCTCAGAATGGAGTTAGCAGGGATAGCTTGAAGCTATTATGACTTGTGCTTTAATTGAACTCCAATAAAATGGCATCCAAACCAAATCAAAAAAAAAAAAAAAACACACACACGATAATAGACCATGCTGGCATTTCCAGACAAATGTGTATAGTTTAAACTATATATGTTCCTCAATGGAGAACAAATAGGACCATATCCCTACAAAACTGGAAACTGTAAAGTATTCCTGTACCATCTAAAGACCATGCCTAGCAAGAACATTAATGTCAAGATCAATACCCGAATCTCTGGATCTGCAACCACATATTGCTTCAACAACCTATCGCCAAATGCACGAGAAACAGCAAGAACACCACCAACTCGCCAAGTACCTGCAGTTGCATGGTGGTTTCATTGATGCCACAAATGATATAGTATAAAATCATAGAAAATGTTAGGAATAACCATAAATTTATACAGTTGGTATCATTCAACCCCGATGATAACAGAAAAGCCATGACTTACCAGCCCACATGACAAATCCTCCAGCATCCTCAATCCGTTGTCGCTCATCAGTTTGGTCAGGCTTGTGATCCCGTGAAACAGCTATAGCTGCAGGAAGTCACAAAATGATTCAATGAGATGGTAAGTAAGTGAAGAATGAAACATCTTTCCAGAACTAACAGCACATATACATGCAGAAATATGTGCTTGAAGGGAATAATCACCAAGACCAGGATTAGGTTATTGACAAACCATTTTAGGGATAACTGTCAAACATGGCCAAAGTACTTGAGTTTATAGAGAAGGTCCCTAACTGAGGCAATGACATACAAAACTGAGGCAATGGCATACAATGTAGCCATAAAAGTCTTCATACTTTCCTCACTTCAAATATGAAGTTAAATATTCCGTCCTGACATGTATGATACAATCCTGGTAAATGCTACTTCCATTAATGGTTACAGTGGGCTGTGAGCTGTTGCACTTGAAGTTGTTTTCTTCAGCTTTTTACAGGACATTCTTGATTAGATAACCAATGCCCACCAGAAGAAATCAGGTCTAAAGTTAGCCATGAAGATGTTAAAGTACATCAAAGCTCATCAAATCAACCGCGAAGGAGAGAGACATGGTTCACTGTTTAAGATTTAAAGTAAACCACAAAAGCATGGTTCACTGATTAAGATTTAGTGAGCACTTTATCATGTTAGGAAACTTTTCAATGTGGGATGGCAATGTCCAGTGGTAAAAAGGGAGGCAATAAATTTATGAAGATGAAAAGCAGAAAAAAGGAGGGAAGGGTGCCTATTGATAAAATCCAAGAAAATCAGTTACATAGCCAATGAATGTGATGTTATCTATATTGACAGCTATGCGTCATAGAGGTGCAACTCGGGTCGACCCGACCCGAGGAACCCATTTTTCCAACCCGACATCAACCCGAGTTTTTAAGCTTAAAAAATAAAAAATTATAGAAAATGTCGGGTTTGACTCGGATCGGGTTGCCAAACCCTCAACCCGAACCTGCACCGGGTTGGGAAAATTCGACCCGAACTCAAACCCGACCCGACCTTTTTTCGGGTTGAACCCGTAGGGTTCGGGCTGAACACAACCAGAGTTGCACCCCTAATGCGTCAGAGTAATCATGCCATGAGAGTGAAAAGCGTGCTATTAAAGTACTAAACTAAACAGCAAGCATACCTGTATTATGTTATAGGTTTAATTTGCCACGAAATTATCACCCAATGCAGAACAAGACTTTAGATGCACATACATTACCAGGTGTTTTGACAGATGAAAAGAAACATGGAATGAAAGAGGCAAATTCACTGAAAAGCACATAC
This sequence comes from Tasmannia lanceolata, assembly GCF_043159265.1. Lineage (NCBI taxonomy): Eukaryota > Viridiplantae > Streptophyta > Magnoliopsida > Canellales > Winteraceae > Tasmannia > Tasmannia lanceolata. Next base: position 12,773,956 of record NW_027518683.1, read on the forward strand.
ACATCACATTAAGCTGTGAATTCAATTCAAAGCCACAGGCACTATGCCCTAAAAAAGTCATTCCCGATATGACATGAGAAATGTTACGTATCCTTGGAAACATTAAAAGATTACTAGAATCAAGGACCAGCTTCTTCAATAGCGAGGCGTATCGCCTAGCCAGGTCCGGAGTCAACTAGGATAGGTTGGAGCTATTTGATTTCCTTCCTCCTTGACCTTTATCTACTCTATGAATGTTGTACCTACTGACTACTGTTTGTATTTTTTCACCATATGTACTCTTGACCCCCTCGGTCAGGTTTCTTTTATTCTTTTACTAATAATAGACCAATCTTTGGGACAAAGGCTTAGTTGAGTTGAGTTCAGTTGCGACCTATCTTTCAAAAAAAAAAAAAATCAAGGACCAGCTTCTTAGAATAATTACCAAACAACAAATCTACACCGACAAAAAAAATAGGATTATTCTAGCAAAAGATGACATGATCATGCACAGAACTATAGCGAAAGGTTGAGGAAAGAAGAAATATTGTTGTGTACTGCCTACCATTTCCGCCCCTGCAGATAACAGCCCTGGAGTCACCAACATTTGCAACTAGCAAACGATCACCAACAAGGATAGCAGTGGAAGCTGTTGAGCCAGCATCTCTGTTCTGAGAATTTTCTGACTTGAGGAATTCTGCGTCTGTATGGTTGTATGCATCAGCTGAGGAAGCCAAGAGGTGTCAGTAAAATCCCAGAGGAAGAATGTGCTAACATTGTACAAAATGTTTAAAAAGTGAGTTGGAAAAAGAACATTTATACTATGATCGGAAAAAGAAAAACACCTATAGCTGATTTGGTATCACTTCTGAACTTCGGATGCCTAATCAAATTACTGAAGAGATTTTGTTTCACATATTCCGCAGCTCGAGCACCCCCATGACCTGAATATACAATAACAAATGCATGGAACAATCAAAGAAGACAAATGAATAACACTTTATCCATTCCTGATGTTCCAATAGCTTATCGTTTGAAAAACAATTCCAACTAATGTTATTAGATTTTCCGTCATAATGGAAGTGTGCACAGGAAAAGGAAACCACTCATATTTTTTGTGCATGAATGTTTTCAATTTCTCTTTCCTTTTTTGGATAAGAAATTATTTAAATTTCTGAATCCATAGAAATATGGCCCAGTTTTTAGGCTATAGCACATATGGAGAAACATAAATACTTACCATCAAACACTCCAAATAAACCGACTATTTCTCCATCAACGCCATCAATTCTGGTTTCATAGAAATCTTCCATTGAAGATCTTTTCCCTGGGGAGCTTGCATATCCATAATTAAATTTTCCATTCTGACTATTGTGGGAAAACAGGGAGCGAATTAGTATAAGAGTATGCATTTCTAGCAAATGCAGGTGAATATAAAAACAACAAAAAATTAGCAAGTGTCCGAAAACTAGTGAGGTTATCATGTACATTTGACAAACTTCTCTCGGGTCTACAACCAGTCTAGAATAGAATTTACCAAGACAGGTTCTATTGAGTGATTGAATCATGCTCAATGCAACTCATCATCATCATTAAAAAGTTAAGGCATGTATAAAAGACCTATAGTTAAAATCAATGTTTTGAAAATCGGAATCGAATCGTAAATCGTAATAGGGGTCAAATCGTATTGGATCGTAAATCGTAAGATTCATTGAAAAATATAAAAAATATGTATAATAAAAAATTATAAATAAATTAAAGAATAAAAATAGCCAATTATTCATTTTTCATCCAAATTCATTAATTCAAACAGAAACTACTATGATTAGCATTCAATATTGTAATATGAATGGTTTGCTGACAAACTTGACACATACTAATCATCTAATTCTCATCCAAACCCATGCATCTTAGTTAATAATCTTTAAAAAAAGACACAAGATCATATCAATTCTCAAAGTCTCAAACATCAAATGATAAATATCAATCATAAAAGATGGGAATCAATGTTGTCCTTATGATGGTAGTCTCCCACCTCGACTCCCACCTCGATGTGAGTAATGCTCTCAACAAATGCTTTGCGCTCTACTGGTTTGATTCGTTCGAAGTCCTACTCCTCCTCTGTCTTCTTCCTTCTAATGAGAGGAATTTCAGAGGCTTCTTGTAATATAAAAAGGAAATGAGGTCTTTTGAAAGAAAGACATATTTTCTTTTATACAGAAACTTTTTTTTTTTTTTTTTTGAATGGTAACAGAAAGAACTTAATTTGGATAAATCGCATTAATCGTACGATTTACGATCGAATCGTAAGATTCAATAAAAAATCGTAAGATTCATACAAATTAAGATTCAATCATGGGATTCAAATCATTTTGCCTAAGAATTGTAAATCGAATCGTAAATCGAACCGTAAATCGTAAGATTTTCAAAACAATGGTTAAAATATTAATATGCTTCATATCACAAATGCAATCTAGTAGAATGCAACCATCATGATTAACAAAATCAATAAAAATCAAATAAAAAAATAATCATAAATTAAAGGCCTAAAGGCAGTAAACCAAATCTTTTGAAAATGTAATTAAAAAATTATTCAGATCGAGATAGCAGTCTGAAGTCTTATTTCACCAAGAACAAGAAATGAGATCCTAAAGAGAGCAAGGGCAAGGAAAGAGATCAGGTTAGATCCACATTGAATTACCAGGTCCTTGGCCATGTTAACAGCTGTGGCATGCCCACAAGCCATATCCAAAACAGGGAAAAAAGTTGGTCAAAGCTATTTCTATCAGATTGTATCCATATGAATGGAAACAGATTGAGGAAAGTCAGATGCCTACAGTCACGGAACACCCGATCCATGTGGCACTAAAAACAACCATGTCATAAAAAAAACCATGCAACAATGCTGCATGCGCGCGCATGCGGTATCATCCACTTGTAAAGGTTTCCAAATATGGAAATTAGAAAAAAAGACACCTAACATCTGCAATATTTCCAAACTAGCTGAATGCCTATACACCTTCATTAACTTAATCACATGGTGTACAACAAAGCAACAGAAGATGATTTCTAAAACTATTTAGAAAGCTGATACAGATTCATGTCATTTAGAATGCTCGATTCAAGTCCTCATGGCTCTCTACTTATGCATAAAACAGGAAAATGATAACATGTGATTGTGGGGTATCAATAAACAATACTGGAAATCAAATGCGGAAAGTATATCACTTTGACACGGATTAAACCACATGGCAAAGTGTTAACAAACTTGACCAATTACTTGGCGAACTCACCGAGTCAACTTTACTTAATTAAGACTCCGGTTGAGTTAAAGAGGCAACTTGGTTTCTTTAACACCTAAAGAAACTGAATTGAATATAACATGGGTCAAACCCCAAAAGTGAAAAAAAATCAACCGATACTGAACTCCAAATCCTATTGGACTCGGTCGGACCCTCATTCAAGCCATGTGGAAATTTGAATTTAGACCAATCAGATTCACGGTGATAGTGCTAAAATGATATTGCTGTCAATCTATAAACTGAGAGGTTGAAGAACACGTGGCTGAATCTTTGTTCTATTTTAGAATCAGGTAATAGATGCAATTAAAATGGATAAAACTTCAAACTTTGCATTGTAGGTCAAATTCTCATCGAGCAAGAAATAAAAATCTTTGTTTCTATTAGGGGTGCAACTTGGGTCGGGCTCAACCCGATTTTGGCTCGGGTTGGGTTAGCATTTTCTCGGGTTGGGTTGGGAAAAGCAACTCGATTTAATTTTGGGTTGGGTTAGGGTTGAGGCCGTGGCAACCCGACCCGAACCTGACCTCCGTCCTCTAATTTTCTCTAGATTTTCTAGGATTATGTTTTTTGTTTTTCCTTGTATTTTTCTATTTGGCCCTAGATGAACCCGAACCAAATCCGACTCAACCCATCCGATTTGGAGGCGAGTTGGGTTAGGGTTGACCATCGCTTGGGTTAGGGTTGAGAGAATGCTATCTCGGGTTGGGTTAGGGTTGGCTTCGACCCGACCCAACCCGACCCGAGTTGCACCCCTAGTTTCTATGTCTCTTAGTGCTGTTGGAGGTAAGGTTCTATCTATGATTTCTGCATCATTGAGCGTGGAGATCCTCTTCAGTTCTAGTAGTGTGTGTCAGCATTTTCCTTTCCATGAGATTAATTTCAGATGTTTTGAGGATTTTCAGCATCAAAAGAGAATCCAAATTATCCGGCCTCGTCAAGAGTACCAACAAGGGTAATTATTTCCATAAATATATCCAAGATTGCACATTACACTCATAATTACAATCCATTGCAACAAATAAAAAATAAAAAATAAAAAAAAACTGATCAAGCAGAGGAAGAAAGGGCTTACCTGAGGCCTCCACCGCTGACGGGGGAGTCCTCAACCTGGGTCCCGCTCGTCGATAAAATGGAATTCAGATAACCCATGATATCAATCCAAACTTTCAGACTAACCTGTGTTCTTCTAGAATACAAAAGCAAACCACCTCCCTTTCTTCTAGCTAAAAGAAAATGGGATTTAAATAAACAAATAGAAAAAAAAATCTATTAATCTAGAAACCCTCTTTAGACCCTCATCGTCTCCGTTTATAAGATCCTAAACCTATCCTGCACATGAACAGAGAAACAAAAAAATAAGGTCTAATTTAAACAGAATTCAACAAACTGAGATGCAAAAATCAACGACCCAAATAGAAGAAGAAGAAAAAAATTGAGGTTAATCAAGCAGGAGAATGAAAAGATCTGCGTTTTTTGCCGCAGAGATGACGAGAATGAACAAAAAAAAAATTATGAGAGATTAGGAGGAAAGAAGAAGAAATCCTACCTGGAGGATGGAAGGAGAAAGGCATGGGAAAAGTGGTATTAAGGAGAGAGAGAGAGAGAGAGAGAGAGAGAGAGGATTTGAGGTTTCGGAATAGGTGATGATTTTGAATGCGGGGTGACGCGAGGAGGCGAACAAGATGAAACCAGAGAAAAAGGAAAACGCCTCGGTTCTGTTTCTTCATTCCAAAAACAGGCTAATACGTGTCGCCGATGGATAAGCCCACGACTCAGTCAAAGCCAGCTGTTTTTTTAACACAACATCGGATTCTGCCTGTCTCGCACTATCACATTTTGATAATGGCACTACTCAGTTTGTATATTCGTTTTTAGGGAAATTGGATTCCGTAAGTTACATCCAAACAAAATTCCTTTCCAGTTCTCAATCATTCAATCCTTTTTTAAATTCAACGGAGATGTTTCACAAATCCTTTGGATAATGTCTTTGCCAATGATTTATACACAAAAGAAGAATTGATCATTTCAAGTTGTAAGTTTACATCTAGATTTTAACAAGGCTCTATTCACTTCTTTTACCTAGTGCCCAAATAAGACCTTGACAAAACAGAATTCCTGTGTTCACTTCTTTTCCAAGGAAAACTATTATCAGATGTAGAATTTCTTATTTAAAAGCTAAAAATAACGTAGACATTAACTTTTTCCTTGTAACTTGAGATTTGCTTTCCGATTAAATATATCGCAAAGAGGCTTTCCAGGGAAAACGAAGCCTTTTCCTCTGGAATCCTTTTCCTTCTGCCATGTCACATGGAAAGAAAAAGGAATGATCCAACTCGGTTGGCCTTGTTCGTTTTGGATTTTGAAGAATTGATTTTGAGTACAAAATTGGTTCGCTATGGATTTTGAGAATTGATTTTAAGTCCGAAACTGATTATGGTAATAGAGCCATAATGGTCATTTTGTTAAAATATAGGAGCCTTTTAGTGATTTCCTAATATTTATTTTGGATTACTTAATTTTGCCAGTGGATTGGCTCGAAAACATCAAGCGCGTTGGATAGATAGAGAAGCGCTACTCTTTCTCCATTCATAGAGAGGGCATTTTGGTAATTGGATTACGGAGGCCCAAAGTATACGGAGGCCTGCCTGAAACTAGGGTTTCTAAGTGTGAGAGAGAAGTCTCAGCGTTAATGGCGAAGGAACAGTTGATATCTCGGCCATGGATTCTCGATACTGTTCCTCTTCTTGTGGTCTTTCTCATCGCTGTTCACGTATTCGCCTTAGTAAGCATATCTCCATCACTCAACCCATCCAAAATCACCTCCGTTTATTATTACTATCTATGTTTATGTTTTCAAACATAAAAATTAACAACTTTATTGGATCCTTCTTTAATTCCTCTCTCTCTCTCTCTCTCTCTCTCTCTCTCTCTCAGGTTTATTGGATTTACAGGTTAGCTACCCAGAAACAACCGCAACGAAGAAAAGTGCACTAGAAAACAGTGAGTTGTTACATAAGTGCAAAAAAATCCTGCTAATTAGACCTATCTTTGGTTGGGAACTCACTTGATTATCTTCTATTTTGTCCATTAATCAACGCAAGATGGAGAGTGGGTATATGATAAGAAATGTAGCGTTATGAAGTTCTGCCAAAGGAATTGACAATTTAGAGAGATGGATTCACACTTACAGAGAAAGTAAAGGTGGAACTGTTGTCTTTGTTTTGTTACAGAGAAGCTTGGGTTACTGAATTATTGTTTTTTTTCATCAACTTTGACATTTGTGTACATGATGGAATTTTATATTGATGGTACTTAGTAGTATCAGAATTATGGTTGTAACAGATATATCACTTGAAAGCACCATTTCCTGGATTGCCATTGTTGGAATATGTTAGATCCACACAGTTTTGCCATTGGATTGCGTGAGTGATAGATTAGGGAATTGTGCTTGATTAAGGCACTGTTCGCTTTAGATTCTGACAACCGATGGTGAGGCTCCAACCTGATTATTGGACCAAAATTAAATGATTGGTCCAATAATTTGGTTGGGGCCTCACCATTGGTTGTCAGAATCTGAAACAAACAGGGCATATACAACTAAGGTACTTGTGGTAATTAAGTTAGATTAGTATGTTTCTATCTTTATCCCTTTCCACAATCAAGCTTATCTTTCTATGTTTATCTTTTGATTTGATAATCAGGTTGTTGACCCAAGAGTTGTTGATAGTTTTGTCTCATTGTCATATATCCTGCATTCCATTATAATCAGTACCCTTTTAGGTTTTTCCTCACATTATGTAAATGTTATATCAATCAATGAAATGCAGGATCCAAACTTGTTTGTAAAAAAACTTGATTTTAGGGTATCGACGAGGCTCTAGGCTTTTTGTGATATTAGTTTCAAGGTGTTCTATAATGATTGTGTCATTGAGAAAGGCTAACTATAGTTATTAGGGCCATCTGCATTTCTGTTCGCTTGTTCCCAACCATTCATCTTGAGGGAGTGGGGTGCCCCATCTTTGTGTTTGCTTTAAAAAGCTCTAGTAATTGCTGCTGAAATGGCAGTTGCCTTTTCATCTCAGCTATCCGATCACATCCTCACAAATGATTATCCAGAGGAGAGGAATCTGTCATCATTTCAGGATATATATAATGCGATCAGAAAGATGAATTCTCATGTTCTCGTTTTGGGTTCCTTCCCTTTGTAGGTGATGGGGCATTGTCTCTGCTGTCACCAGTTTATGTTGTTGGCCTAATCCGTCAAAGTCCTAGTTGATTGGGAGGATTCCAAAGGGGAATGAGAGATCTAAACTTTGAAGAACCCTTTGATTTTCCAATTTCCATTGTAATGTCAAGCATGTGAAGAGTATAACTTAAGGGTGTTTGAAAGGGTGTAACTTAAGGAACATAAGTTGGGATGGGATTAGAGATGCAGTTAGAGAATTTGTGGAGTGGGCACATTCTAAGGGAGCCCCAACACTGCCATTGGTGGTTGATAAGGTTAACCTTCTGCTTGTTTTTACCTTCTTTTTTTCTGTCAGTAGCAGTTATTTTTTATTGTAGCAGTCAGGGATGTTCAAGCTTGATTGCATTTTGGATGAGTCTATCACTAGGAGGACGGGCTGCCATTTTGTTTTATGCGCCATCTTGGGGTGACTGTTTCAATGAAATTATGATGGAGGCTAAAAGAATGCTTCTTTATTGGAATAACTCAATAAAGTATCAATACATATTTTTACTTCACCTTGCAAATTTAGTTTCCTATTGTTGTTTATTATTTTAGGGACATTTTAGTCTTCTACTCTGAGGACGATTTGTAATATCTATCTATGCATCTTTCTATTCGCTTAATCTGTCTTCATGACTGTGTATATAATGAAAATTCAACTCGTATCTACCTGTATGCCACCAGATATAGCAGACTTTGGTTTTTGGAAACCATAATCCCACAAGTTTGAAGAATGCTACGGAATTGAAAACATATCTGTCCATAAGATCTAGATTTTTTTTCAGTCAAGGCGAGCAAAAACTTGCCTTGACATGCAAAAAAGAAAGGAAGCTCTTCATATGGTAGATCCATTCATGTCGGTGTTTCGTTTCTGTTTTCTTGTATTTGACCATCTCGGTCTTGGGGTTTCCCTAATTTTCAATAATTTTTTCACCATTTCAAAAGTATTGGGAAGACAGTGGATAACAGATGCTCTAGAATTCGGTGTATATGTGTATATGCATAGAATGAATAGTTCTTTATTTCTCGTTTCTTGGAGAAGACAATATGTTTTTTGGGTGAAGAGTGTATTTTTTGGATGTACATGCACTATTCAATGCGTATTGTCCCACTGAAAATCTGAGATGTAACGGAATGATACTTCTTGTATCAAACTATACCTAAATCATGCTGGAAATCGTGATTCTTCCCTGCATAAATCTAATGTCTTGGTCTAAGTTAAGATTCCTTTTACCAAGAGTTTTTAGGAATAATAGCCAGTCCCATCTTCAAGCTTAGACCTATATAGGGATGCTTGCTTGAGATGTCCTTTTATCCTAAATCTTGTGATGACCAATTGCTTAATTTATAATTAGTGCATGACTTGGATTTGAAAATAGTTGAGACAAAAGAAAAGTAATGAAACTTTGACAAAAGCAAAGCATCTAGATTTCTGCTGTCAAGTGGTTTGTTGTAGGTTTACTTTGATGGTTGAGGATGTGGTAATGCAATGGATGTTCATGTAGAAAGTATTGTGAATGAAGGTAATGGTTGTATAGCGATGTGCTTTGGGCCACCCTTGGAGTTACATTGTTACTTCATTAAACTAGAAATTTTCTCTTTGTTGAATCTTCATTTGGTTGGCAATCGAATCCTATGAAATTCATGCGTTGAAGATAATGGGAAGGTATTGTTTATTGTTTAATGCTCAAGCATTAAAGGGCTTCCCATGAGGCTTTTGCTACTATTTAGTACTCACTATTCACTGAGATTTTGGATATTCTCCTTCTAGAGCTCCAAGGTATACATGTATTGATCATGAAGCAAATCACTTGATGCAAATTCCTTTCCTTCTAATGTGGGCACAATGGATATTCCCAACACATAGATGTCCCTCTTGATCCCCCTAGGTCATATATTGTCCTCCCTTTGTGCACAGGTAAGCCAAATAAGACTATGGAATTTGGTAATGGAAAGGTTTGAAAGGAAGCTTTCTTCTTTGAAAAGAGGGATGTTATCTCTTGGAGGCAGAACAACATTGATCAAATCAAGCCTAGCCAATCTTCCATTTACTACATGTCTTTGTTCTCTTGTTCATGTAGTGTTTTAGACCAAATGGAGAGTATTGAAAAGATATACATGGAATGACGGGAGGAAAGTTGCACATACCTTTTGGTAGCATGGGATATTGTTTTGCAAACCAAAATGAGAGGGTGGTTTAGGGGCAAGGAGATTGAAGAAGATAAACCAGGCTCTCTAAAGCAAATGACTATGGAGGCTTGGGGTGTGGAGTGGGATAAATCTTTGTAAGTACAAAGTGGAAGAAACGATGGAGTCTGCAAAGGTTAACAATGAGGTGGGGGGTTTGGGAAGATATATTAGGGGTGCAACTTGGGCTGGGTAGAACCCGAACCCGACGGGTTGAACCCGATTTTTGGGCGGGTTGGGTTGCATATTTTCAGGTCGGGTTCTGGTCCGGGTTGGGAATTGGCAACCCGACTGGAAATCGGGTTGGGTTGGGGTGTCGGGCAACCCGACCCGATTTGCAACCCGGCTGTATTTTTAAAAGCTTTCACCGTTTCACGTTTTCTTTAATTTTTGGGACTTTTCATTTTCCACTTTCCTGTTTAGACTTTTAATTAAGTCAAATACACAATGATACAGGGTATATATATGGTATGGCCCATATGGAATTCCTAGTAAGATACCACGATTTTGCACTTTCCATTTTACAAACTCTAAAAAGACCAAACTCTAAAAGCCCTAACCCTAAAAATCGTTTTGTTCTCTTTAGACTTGAGAGTTCAGAGAAGAGAGAAGTGGAACGAAGCAGCCTCCAATCTCATCTTCCGCCGTCCGCGACCTCCATCTTCCGCCATGCGAGACTTGCAAGATGGTGGGTTGCTCTTTCTCTGCTACTGCTTCCAATGGATTTGGGTTTCTTTTTTTCCGAAATCCAATCTCTGTTTCTTTTCTTCTTCTTTTTTTTTTTGAAAATTAATCTTTGTTTGTTTCTTTTCTTTTGATGTTTTCTGTTTTAATGGGGGTTTTCCTTTGTTGTCTACATTTTTAAGTTGGGTTTTGAATTTTGATGGATATGTAACCATATGCTTTCTCTTTCTCACTGTAAAATGGGTTTTTCTACTTCCTCTTCTTGTTTTGTTGTAAAAATGGGTTTCCTTGTTTCTCCTAGTATTTGTATTTGGTGGCCTGTACAAGTTTGAAAGGGAGGATGATAACAAGCTTGTAAGCTTGAAAGGGGAGATGATGACAGAGCATGGCTGGATGATTGGAAATCGGGTCGGGTTAGGGTTGGGTAAATGATAATCCGGGTTGGGTAAATGATAATCCGGGTTGGGTTGGGTTAGCAAAATCGGGTTAAGAGTCGGGTTGGGGTAGTATGTTTTCGGGTTGGGTCGGGTTGGCCTCAACCCGACCCGAGTTGCACCCCTAAGATATATAGTGCAGTGAAACTCCTCTAAAGATACTTTTTCCTTTGATTTTCATACTAGTTGTTGATAAGTAAGTGATGTTTAGCTCTCAGTTTCTGTATCCTGGATCATGTCTTTTTGGAGGAGATTTCTTGATTGGGAAGTTGACGCAATAGCTGTGCTAATGGAGGTTTTGAACAGTAACAATGTGTAGATGCAATGCAAAGACCGAAGAATTTGGACAAAAACGGCAAATAGAGAATACTTAGATCTGTTTACTTAGCATTTATGGGTAGAGAAACGGAAGGGGCAAAGATTGCAAGTCTGTGGTCCATTCTAGCACCACCTAGAGTGTTAGCATTTAGTTGGATATCGGGGTGAGATAAAATCCTCACTTATTGACACCTTATCAGAGAGATTTGAAGAATTCAGAACATATGCTGCAACTTCCCAAAAAAAAAAAAAATTGGTCAGAAAGAACAAATTGACTTTTAGAAGAAAGATCACAAGTGCTGTGACACTGAAGAAGGTCATTGGTAGAATGATGGAGTGGATCTATAGTCAGTGTAGATTCTGAAATTTCAAATGTAGAATCACATGTCATTTTTTGTGGCAAATACTGGTCCAACATCGATTGAGAGGTCCCGTTGGTTCATAAACTGATGGGAGGTGGCTCTGGCAGGCTCAACTATCGGTCAGAAGTCTAGGTGACCCAAGCCATGCTTCCAAAGCCTACGAGGGTAAGTTCTGTTTCTCTTCCTTGTAGGGCGTAGGAGGCCTTGCCAGTTGCAGGAAAAATCCTTCTGTGAGATTCTGGTTACCAGTACCCTGTGAGTCCACACTTGTTGTGGGTAGTTTTGGTCTCCTGGAGGTATCTGTCCCTGAAGCAGAATCACTAACCAAAACCAGCGTCCTTCTCATGAGCCTGATAGGAGTGACGAGAGACAGGTCATCTCGTCTGAAGGAGCTGGAGAAATGGGCTGAGATCATCACGAAAGGGTGCACAGTCGATCGTAGGTGACAGTAGTCAATCCCATTGAGGTGCTCATTACTTTTTCATCTTTGAGGGACATCGATTTGGCTGTTAGCTTCTACGTTTGGTTATCGGGGAGCCCTTTTAGAAGGGTAGAGAAATGGCAATAAGGTCATGACATCTGCCGTTGCATGCTTGGGACTTGGGATATGAGAACATGGGGATTTGGGAATTTCCATGGAGATTGGATGGATTCTTGGAGATGTCACTTCTCTCGATAGATCATGTTATTTTATTTTATTTATTTATATTTTGTGTGTGTGTGTGTGTGTGTGTGTGTGTGTGTGTGTGTGTGTGTGTTGGGGGGTCGGGTCGCTAGCATGTGTACTTGGTCATTTGATTTTTGCCCTCATGAACTCACATGAAAACTGGAGATGGAGAAGAGGATGTTTTGGGTCCTGGTCATGGGAGAAGCATGCTGATTCCCACTCCTGCGATGGGTTAAGCAACAGGAGAGGAAGAACTCTCGAGATCGCCCAACTAAGTCACTCTAGAATGCAAGACTCGACCAATGTGGCCGCTTGATTTGTGCGCTTGGAGCTGTTGATGAGACTTTAGTTGAGTGGGAGGAAGGAGACGCTGAGGTGGCTCGCCATATTGTCGGGCAGAAGAACTGATTTGTCAATGTGGCAGGACATGTAGCCTTGGGTCTGGTGTTGGACATCCATGTGGACGTCAAATGGAGGGGAGCTTGACCAAGTTGGAGAGTTTGAATTTGATAGAGTAACCCATTGATTGTGACTCTCTACCCTAGTAGAGAAGGGCCCTTCTCCCTTCCCTCTCATCAAGGTTTTAAATCTCGGTTTCGGTTTTGGTACGAAATCTTGTAAAAATTTCACCGAAATTTCGGAAATTTCGGGTGAAATTTTGTACTTCACCGAAATGTTTCACTCAAATTTCCGAAACGTTTCACCGAAATTTCGGAAACTTGAAATTTCCGAAACGTCACCGAAATTTCCGAAATTTCACCGAAATTTTACCGAAACGAAACGAAACATTTCGGCCGAAATTTCCGAAACGTTTCGGCGAAGTTTGGTACTTTTCCGACTCACTGTGAATTTTATTTCGTTTTCCACCGAAACCGAAATTTAAAACCATGCCTCTCATCATGATGCAAACTTAGGGTTCCACAGATGAACATCTTGGAATATGGGAGCATACAATAAGTGCAACAATAGAACACCCATTTGTGGTTTTTTCCGCTTCTTTTTTTCCCCTTTTCGCTATGTCATCTATTTGGGGTTTCCGACCCCATGATGGCAACTGAACATACCCGAAATGACTCAACTGCCTCGAGTGCAAAAATAGGGGTGGGCCCACATTGTTGGGGGGATCCAAAGCATTCATTTGGAAGGCCCTTTCATGGATAGGGTGTTCACCAAATATCAGCTCCATTGGGTCATCTTAGGGTATTCATTTGTGGGGGTGAAAATTGACAGATATTGTTTGTCCACTAATCTGCCTATTTTTTCACCCCACAAATGGACACCCTATGATGATCCAATGAAGCTGATTTTTTATACACACCCCATCCATGATGGGCCTTTCAAATGAATGCTTAGGATCACCCCCAACAATGTGGCCCCACCCTTGTTTCCTGCACTCGAGCGCAGGAACCCTTTCCTCTATTCAATAACCATTTTTTTTTAAATGAATTCGAAAAACCAAATTACCTCACCAAAAAGGAAAATACCTATGATTTATCCAACACTTTGAATTTATTGCTAACACAACACGTGTTTCCATATTTTTCGACACTTCTAAATGTACCACTAGAAGTGGCAGACTTAATGTGGGCGTGTCAACACGTTTTTGTACCCAGTCAAGTATGACATTATGTTTTCTTATTGAATATTGTGTTTACCGCTTTTATTGTTTACTCTTCTATTCTTTTAGCTCTTCTAGCATTTGTTGTTATATCTCCTCCCCTAAACAAACCTTTATTCTAATATTATATTCATTGTATTTTATCGGTCTTCATTTCTTGTTGCATATTGGAGATTGAAAAGAATAGATTAAATTGATGAATGCGTTGTTATTTGATTATCTCGTGTTTGTTTTATGTTTTTATATTATAGTTGATTAATCCTAAGATATATTAGTTTATTAAACAAATACCACATTTATATTGTCACAAATTATGATAGTAATCAGTAATTTTATATGTACGTACGCGTATGGGTGTTTCACCCTTTCTAGATTTTTAGGGGTTGCCGTATCAGATATCTCATATCTGTGTTGAGTGTTGAAACTCGACACATGAATATGTGTACACAAATCATGATTATATAAAGCTTTTGTTTTAGCGTTGTTCCCGTTTCTAAATTTTGGGGGTTTTGTCTAGTGAGACATTCCATGTCTGTGTCGGATACACGACACGTGTCTGTGTCCACAAATCATAAGAAAATACAAAATTACAAAACTAGCCAAAAATTGTAAGATGAGGAAAAACTCAGTCTCCCTTTTTCTACCTTGCAACATTTCCATCCACCCTCTTAATGCTCGGTTCATCACAAGAAACCATTTCCAAAAGAGTCTAAACAAATTCTGGGCCAATCCCCTAAGATTGCATCGTCCAAGTTATATAACTTAGAACCCATTCTCCGAACCGACCGTACCCTCCTACCTACGCATCCTTCAAATTCTGAATGGAATAATCAAATTTAGTGCTCGGAACATTATGCCTTGATATGGGTCGATTGACCAAACGATTGTGAGCCCCAAACCGATTAATGGACTCAATATTATACCCAATTTTGAGTCTATTAATCGTTTTGGGGCTCACAATCGGTTGTCACAGTCTCAAACAAATATGACCTAAAGTACTTCCCACTAAAAATCTCCGGCAGGTGTTGCTTACGAAAGAAACAAAAATCCCCAGACTCTACTCAAATTCAAAATCTCCTTGGTCAGACCATTGCAGCTGGTCCCACCATAATTAGATTGTCCTAAAAATTTAAGAGCTTGCCAAAGGAAATTAAACCATCCATTCTTCCATTCTGCCACCCTGCATGCTTTGTACCTCCTCTACTCCTCAAAATTAAAGTAGAACACTAGAACCCCAAAAATTTCTCTCAATCGGAAGCACACATACGAACTGCATTATTACTGTGTTGTGTTAGGGCCTCTTTGAATACCTCTAAAAATTATTTACATACAATCTAATATCCAAATGGTTTTGTAAGTTAAATATGATAATTTGTAGGGATTTTCTAGGGACCATCACAATAGGCATTTCACGTAACGGCTGTTGCATGAGAGTGCAGCCACATAGGCTCAGATTTTATCTTATTCATTTGATTCATCTGAGGCATCATATTCTCCCATCTGCAAAGAAGATTAACTTAAAATAATTTTACTTCTAAACAAGGACCCATTTTGATGGCATCCAAAGAGGCTCCTATACACATGTCATACGTTGACTTGAAATCTGTTGTTTGTTTCCAAGAAATGCAAGGCCTTCTGAGCTCACATTAATACATTACATAGCAATGCAGTTTGTTAGATTAAAGGTGAACTTAAGGACTCATCATCACCCACCATCCTTTCTTCATTTTCTATGTCATGAGCTTTCTCCCACAACAAGAAATAGAGACCCACAACAGCCAGCATCGCTCCAATGATGCTGATAATACAGATATCAAAACAAACAACAAGAAAAAGAGTAAGAATAAGAACAAGAATCTGTAGGGTATTGCAGTATTGGTGCAAATGGCAAACCTTCCGAGGTGGGGAGAGTTCTTGAGGAAGATCGTCTCTAGAAGGAAGGTGCAGATGATAAGAAGTGGCAGAAATGCCGTCGTGAAAATAGGACCCTTCTTGTGAATGCACCACATCTGCACGGAATAGGAGAGGCCAGTCACCATCGTCCCCTGCTCACCCCACCACACCATTTCCATGCATTTAAACCAGTCTGTTAGAGAGGGAGAAGGATGATTGAGATAATATTTGGGCCCTGTTCGTTTAAGATTAGGACAACCGATTGTGAGTCCCAAACCGATTATTGGACTCAAAATTATGTTTAAATACGAGTCCGATAATCAGTTTAGCACTCACAATCTGTTGGCATAATCTTAAAGAACATGGCCTTAGAGCCCTAATTGTTTTAATTTTTAGAAAATACACCTTTCTATTGTATCCTAACCATAGTTGCAAAACTCCCCTAAATCTTCTTTGCGTCATCATGGACTACCTCGAGCCGACTCCCTTTACCTTGGCCACTTTCTTGTTTGAATCTGCGTTCTTCCCTGCAAAGTCAATCAAAACTCCTTTTGACTCTCAAGTTATGACTGTGTCAACTGAGTACTTGACCGCATTGTGCCAAGCCAACTTAGGCTTTGCTTTGGCTGTGTTTTAACCCTTTTGAAGTACTTTCTAAAATTTGTGTTCATTGGTCTTAACTTTGAACAATTCAGGAGAGAGATAAGAAAAATGCTATCCCATTGCATCAAATATGTTGATAGGCTCTGATGTACTAGTAAATTGGATTTTGAGAAGGCAAATGTTATCAGCAGAACCATATTTGCACAAACACATCTTATCTTACATTATTTAAAGAGCTGTCAAAGGTCATTACAGTTCCCAAAAGCTCTGTTAAGCCAATTAAAAAAAGAAAAGAGAAGCTGCATTTGTGCAATTATTAAAACATGGTTGCGCTGGTAACATTTCCCTTTGAGAATTGATTTTGAGTCCAAAAACTGATTAGGGAAATGATAAATGCGCCCCTTTTCATCACTTGGGACACCCAACTGCAGTGTACATGGCAATCAAATCCGTTGAATCCTTCTGACGTGAAGTACATCAGCCCCTCTGCAGTCATTGATACACTGTTGCTTGGTGTCCCAAGTGATGAAAAGGGGCACATTTATCATTTCCCACTTATTATTGTACTCAAAATTACATTTATTGTATATTGGGGAGTGACAAATCCACCCCATATATCCTAAATCGACCCCTATGTGCCTTTCTCTCTCCACTTTCCTCTCTAACCCTGAGGAGAGAGAAAGACGCATAGAGGGTGATTTAAGATATTTGAGGGTCGATTTATCAATGCCCTTTATATTTTGAATACTCAGTTTTGGACTAAAAATCAATTCTCAAAATCCAAAACAAACCGGGCCTTAGTGGGCCTATCTTAACCTTAGTTGTCATAGCAACATTGTCAGCACGTCCATTACTGAGTTATAACAGCCGGTGAAAAAGCCTATTATAGACTTAAAAATGACATAAAGAAACCTTAAAAAAATGGGGTTTTTATTTGAAGCATGCACGTATTTTTTTTCTAAGGACAAAGATGATGGGGGCAAAAGTACAAATGGGAGCTACTTGCCCGATGATTCAAACAATTTATTTGCTTGGCCATGCAGCAAAATTCACCCGTATGGATGATTCTAGTCCTCCATTGGCAACTCAATGGACTGTGAGGAAATAGAAAAAAACGGTTTCCATTCCTCAAGAAAACATTAACAAATTGGAGGGTTAAAGTCATAAATAGGAGTGGATTTTGTTGCATGGCCTATCCATAACACAGCATGACAGATGAAACAAGGCCTGATAGATGAACGGTTTGGATCGCTGAACAAATGGGCCCCACTTGTACTTTCCAACCATTTATATATTATCTTGGGGAAGGATATCTTAACCTTTTTAACCTTTTTGTTACACTGGACAAGGACATTCTATTCTATTCAATCTATTTCTTTATCTCCCCGTGAATCATATGCTTGTAACAATAAGGACATAATTTTCTCAATTCCAATTCACTAGAGGCCCGTTTGGATACCCCTTGGATTTGAAATCAAGAATTTTAAAATTCACAAATTTATAAATAATGCCGTTTGGATGACCAAGTATAGATTTGGATTTCAAATCGAAATTAATTTTTGTTTTGTTTGGATGCTCTTTGGATTTGAATTTAAAATCTAACAAAACCAAAAAGTCCTAAAATACTTGATATAGGGGCATTTCAGCTATTTTCCATGATCCAGGGGTATCCTAGTCATTTTACCCAATATGGGTGTATTTTGATCATTTTTTATGTCATAAGGGTGCTTTAGTCATTTTCCATGACCCAGGGTATTTGGTCATTTTCACCCAGTATAAGTGTATTCCGGTCATTTTGCATGACCAGGGGGTATCTTAGTCATTTTACCTAATATGGCGTATTTTTATCATATTTATCTCATGAGGGTCTTTTTAGTCATTTTAGTCATTTTTCATGAGCCATTGGTCATTTTTACTTGATCTAGGGGTATTTTAGTAATTTTTCATGATATTGGGTATTTTAATCATTTTTATGTCATAAGGGTATTTTAGTCATTTTGCACGACTCGGGGTATTTTGTCATTTTTGCTTGGTATAGGGGTATTTCGGTCATTTTGTCTCACTCGGGGTTTTCTATTCATTTTACCTAATACGATGTATTTTGATAAGTTTTTAATGTCACGTTGGTACTTCAGTCATTTAATACTTTTTTGGTATATTTTGGTCATTTTAACCCCTTGGTCAGATTTAGATTTATAAATAACCTCTCGCAGAAAGGATTTATAAATCCAAAAAATTACACTAACATGAGGAATTTGTAAATCTTGTGGATTTCACTCAAATCCAAATCCAGATGTCATAAAGGCTTGCCAAACGCCGAATTTAGATTTAAAAATCCAAATTCACCTCCAAATCCAAATCCAAGGGGTATCCAAACGGGCCCTAGGTGTATTGTGTCGATTCTTTTGAGTAATATATTTGGAAAGTGTATTTATGACTAGTCTTTAACACTAGAGGTTCCAAGTAAAAAAAGGTAGGCATATATCATCTCCCTTTTCCCGGTATTATAGAACAACCGTAGAAAATGATGATATGTCCTTGTATCCAAAAATAAAAATAAAAATACAAGTGTAAATATCAGTGTGAGAAGAACACGGTAGGATAACCTTTTTTTTTACCATCCCACTTCTTAACTCATTGGATCTGCTACAAATGGGCTAACCCTAAAACAATTTCCCTAGTGGAATCCATAAGCCTCTTATTTGGGGAGATTTGTTAGGGTCCTGTGTGTGTGTGAGAGAGAGAGAGAGTAGGGGTAAGTTACCCCAAAGAGGATGGTGAAGAGAACAAGGCCTCCATGCCACTTTAATTCCCAGGATGCCCTCTTCTCCACAAGTGCCTTAACAATTGCTGACTGGATAGTCCCGAAAAAGTTCATCATTGCTGCTAAAGATAACTCTGCAGGGTACTTGCGAGTCACATGACCCTGCACCAAAATCCTCATTAGCCATCCAACCACCACTCTGAAGCAAGCTATGAATTTCTCAAGAGGGGCATAAAATAGTTATGTAATAATAAATGATGGGTTACTAGAGAAATTATATGATGCCCGACCGTCAAAATGTAAAGAGAGGAAGGAGACAAAAACTTGCCTTGGTTTTTGAACCAAGGAAAAGTGAAAAACGGTGCTTTCCCTTGGATTAAAAATCAAGGGAGAGAGACTCTCTCTGCCCTTTATTTTGACAGTCGGGCATCAAATAATTTCTCGTGTTACTAAACTAAATATATGCATAAGTATTGGGATTTGGCAAGGACCATAGCAGAAGGCATTTCGGGACCAGCTGTTGCATGAGAGAGCAGCCACATAGGCTCACTTTTTAACAGGTTTTGTCTTGTTCATTTAATTCATCTGTGGTGGCTGCTTTCTCATGCAACAGCGGGTCCGCAAAATGCCTTTTACGATGGTCCCTAGCAAATCCCAAAAAGATGAGTGTCATTTCGTGACACGTGCTCAAGAGACAGAAGGGACACAAATCCCCACAAATGCCATATGAAATTGACCAAACCACGCTCTTTATTTTATAAACGGGATCCGTCTTAAAAGTATTTTACTTATATTATTATTATGAGAAAAGTGTTCCTAAACAACTGCGCAGGGAGTTTCTTGCGCATAAGTGGCTTATAAAGCCTCCCAGGTCACCTTTTGTGGACCCGCTAAACGAACCAATGGGAGGCTTTTTAAGCAGCTTAAGCGGAGGGAAGCTCCGTGCGCAGGAATACTTTCATCTATTATTATTATTTATAATATTTTATCCAAAAAATAAAAGGTCAACGTTACAAAGAATAGTAAATCTATTCGAGGATATGATGATTTTTTCGCCCCCGTGAAGGATAATGTGCCCCACTTATAATGTGATTTGACGTCCAAAGTGTTAAAAGTGTGGCCACAACTCATGTTACAAGGGGGACGCATTATGCTACCGGGGGATCATCTCCCTTAACTAAATCCTACCTCGATATCTCCATCGATATCTCCATAGAATGGCCCTCACAAATTGCAGATACTAATTTGTTAAGAATAATCGGATTGAAGCTCTATTTGCCTCTCTCATTCTATGAGTCTCTTCATATTTGCCTATGGCATCGCCAAGAGAGACCCATTGGGT
The DNA here is from genome assembly GCF_043159265.1 of Tasmannia lanceolata. Taxonomy (NCBI): domain Eukaryota; kingdom Viridiplantae; phylum Streptophyta; class Magnoliopsida; order Canellales; family Winteraceae; genus Tasmannia; species Tasmannia lanceolata. The sequence continues at coordinate 12,794,337 of NW_027518683.1, forward strand.
CCTTGTAATAGAGAACTTTTGCTATACTGGGGCTGTTCTCTACAGTGATAACAAGTTGGTGTTTATTTTATCCAAGGATTTCTGTCCACGTTGAGAAGAGCCCCATTAGATTTTTTAAGTTATTTGAATCATGCATGATTGCTTACCACAAGAATATTCCAGGAGGCTCCAGCAAGCACTGCAACAGTCAGAATAATACCAGCGGCGGTTCTGTGTGTGATCGCCATGGACCCACTGGAAGAGGACGATTTTAGAGTCACTAAGGTGGGTCCCTTCCACAAGACCATCACCATGGCCCCTGCAATAGAGATAACAACACCCCACAGCTTGTCCTGACTCCCAATACTAGTGCACTGGATTTTCTCTTGCCGGGAAGCGAGTGCCATTACGAAAATCACCGCGGTTTGAATGTTCAAGGCGATGCTCTGGTATGTCGCCGGTACGAACCAGAGGCTTATGGTCAGTAACAATTGGCAAAGCGTAATCCTACGCACATGGTTCCAATTTCCAAAATTAAGAGAATAGGAAAATATGAAAGAATCAACTAATCCAAAAGCATGAGCTGTTAGTGCAGGTGCTATTTAACCATGGGCAGAGATAAATCAACCCCCTAATATCTTAAATCGACCCCCATATCTCTCTCTCTGAGCGCTGCCCTCATGGGGTCGATTTATCACTTCCCTTAATCATTTATACTTCAACACTCCCCCTCATATGTGGCCCCTCTTTTTTTCCTAAGCTTGGCTGTACACGTATCAAAGAGTTGTTGAGTTTTGAACCAATTACTCCAAAAGCTTAAGTTGTTAGAATTGGTGTTGTTTAATCATAGAATGACACTGGTTAAGGTGCATTGGAAACTTAATTTTACACATGTTTTGAGACTTTTTTTATCAAAATATGTGTAAAAGTCTCAAAACATATGTGAAATGATTGCTAAATCAAGTTTCCAATGCACCTTAACAGGTGCCTCTAATCATTTATACTTCAACAGAAAAGGTAATGTGATGGGCAACACACGAAGAAAGAGGCACCGCTTTTTTATTACAAAATGCAAATTAAAGAGAGGAGTGTTATAATCGAATTAGCAAAGAAATAAAAGTACAAACATAATCTTCTAAAGGAAAAAAAAGACTTACTGTAACAATCCCAGTAGGAAGGAGTAGCATAGTATCTGAATGGAGAGAGTGGGTCTTCTTACTCTGCAAAGGAAAAAAGAGAGAAAGATGAGAAAGTAGATTGGAAGAAAGAAGAAAAACGTTTCTCATTTACCTCTCTAAATAGAATGCAAGGGCAGTTGAGACGAGGGTGGCAACTAGCTGCTCGTAAACGATTAAAACAAGGGGTCTGATTCCTTTGACAACGATAGATTGGGCGAGAATGATGAGAATTGCAAGGAAGAGTTCATTCATCACCATCAAGAGATGGGGTTTGCAACTACGTAATAGAGACCCTAATCCTGATATTAACTTCATTTTTTCTTTAAGAAGAAGGCAGAAAACCAAGTAAAGAGAGAGAGAAAAGTGGTGCTCCTTTCAGAAGGGGTTAAGCCTCTAGCTCAAGGGCTAAGGCTTTCTTCTTTGACTCAATCCTAGCTTACCCACCAAAAAATAAGGGCAGTGATAAATTGACCCGCCCAAAAATAAAATGGTTGAGAAAAATTTTGTCGGCAGATGTGAGACCAGCGTTGAATGGAGATGGTCCTAAGTTGTTATTTATTACCAATCCAATCAAGATCATGAGCTCATCGCTCAAAAATCAGCCTTTGATCCATCTCAGCCCTTCACAAAAGGTCAAATGCTGATCTGGAGGATCCACAAACAACGCCGAAGTCATGGCACACTGTCCAGATCAATGGTAGCAAGCAACTTTTGCGCCTCATAGGGGCATATGTTTGTGCAATCGAGACCGTTGATCTTGTAAGATAACATGACCCGGCTCATATGTCACGAGATCATACAAAGGCGTACTGGATCAACTGCTTAGGACTCTCCGATCATCCAATCATGTAGATTATAATCATATAAGTAGAAGTGGGGACCCTCCGATCATCTAATCATGTAGACATAAGTGGAAGTGAGACCCAATTAAGTGTCCTTGGGAAGGAGCCTAGAACCCAGATATCTTACATTTTTAGCATTTCCTAATGGGAAATGAGATATCGGCACTACCATGTTTAAATAATTGCAAAAACCTAGCTTGTATTTTCGTATTTAATTAATTGGCTGGTGAGAGCCATTTGGGAACTGTAATTAACCTTTGACAGCTCCTTAAATTATATAAGACAAGATAATTTAGTGCAGATATAAAAACACGGTTGTGCTGATATCAATTCCCTTCATAATTCCTAAATTTTTAATAAAAACGAAAATGATATGGAAACTGAATTCCGGTCCACTCTCTTGTAAATAACGGGGGTTGAAAGCTGGGTCATGCACAATCTCCATACCATTCATGGCTAGGGAAGGGGGAGTCCAAAGAAGACAACAAGGGCATAGGGGAGAGTTGGAATCGGACCCTTTCATGAGCAACTATGGTTGCTCCAAATAAAATAACATTTGTGCGGAAAAAGTAAGCAGCATGACATCATTTTCCCTTTCCCATATTTTTGGTTGCCATTCTCCATCAGATCAAGAGGAATGAGAAAGTGAGTAGGATTTTTACTCCTTTGCTTTTACTCGCATACTGATGTCATTTTACTTCTTCTACTTCTACTTCTACTTCTACGTAACGTGCATTCAAAGCGAGCATTAGGGTTGTGTGACCTCGTTTAGTATTTGAGTAACCACCAGGAGGAGGAGGCCTTGGTAAATGGAGAATTTATATGATGGGTGGCCGTGAAAACACATGAAGTCCAAAAAAATAGGTACGGCCCACTCTTTTTAATGGAAATCTCCATTTTTAGATCAGTTCAGAACGGAGGGGGTTAGGATTAGGGTTGCAACTCGGGTCAGGCTTTCAAGAACCCTACCCTACCCGAGGAACTATCCCGGGTCGGGTCAGGTCGGGTTTTTTTTGGAAAACCCATGATTCTTAATCCCGGCCCTACCCGATATAATTTCTCGGGTCGGGTTTTTTTACATTATTGCCTTTACCATGCTTGTAAATGTCATTTTCTTCATAGATGGGAATGAGAAGGCCACCAACCGTGAATTTATACAAATGGGAGTGGAAAGCACCTCAAACACTCAATCATCAACTTCAAAAATTGCTTTACAGACCGGTAAAAGAAATGCTAAAATGTGAATTGAAACATGTGCGATGGTGCTTATGTACTCAAACATTAAAATTTAAAAAACATGTGGAAGAAAAATACAAAGACCAATTTCAGAGAAAACTAAAGAAAAGAAAGAGTTTTTGATCCTCTTCTCTAACCCTCGTAGCTTTTTTTATCCTCTTAATCAATGTTTACACTTCATGTATGTGGAAGGGATGTGAGGAGATGGTGCTTCATGAAGGGAAGTGGGGTTCTGGAACAATGCACTACCTTAGAAGGGCGACAAACATAATTTGGGGGAAAAGGTGAACAACGACAACGAGGAGAGCAACAGGTAGCAAGTTCTTTGGGAAAAAGGTAAAGTATGAGAGCGACAGCTAGCACTATTGAGAGCTGACAGGTAGTATGATTTTTTTGACAGATATGTACGGGTAGGAAATGCAAGGAAATGGCGAAAGTAACCCAATCAAGTTGAAGAGGTGGGAAGAACAACCAAAACATTAACATCACGTGGGTGGAATTTGAGGACAAGATTGGAAAGAAATGTTTATAAACTTAAAAAAAATGAAAAAGCGGGCAAGGAATGCGGGTCGGGTTTTTTCGCTTTAAACCCGGCCCTACCCGAGAATCATACGGGCTTTCAAAACTTAAACCCGGCCCTACCCGAGGCCCGACCATTTTGAACCCGACCCAAGTTGCAACCCTAGTTGGGATCATCCTATGGAAATGATTTTTGGGGCACACCCTATTTACGTTGTGCCCAAACAAATGAACGGTTTGGGTTAAGGGTGTCAATTTTGGCTCGGGCTCGGAAGCTCGCTCGAGCTCGGCTCGAATCCTTAACGAGCCGAGCCCGAGTTAGGCCAGGCTCGGCTCGGCTCGTTAAGAATTTAATATATTTAAATATATATATATATATATATATATATATATATATATATATATATATATATATATATATATATATTAATATATACACTAAAATGGTTGTCCAGGGAGTGAAAGGGGTGGGCAAAATATGTCACTTCTTTTTTGGAACCCCATTTGTTACTTCGACCACCCCCCGTAGTGTAAAAAGAGTAGTAAAAAAACACTAGATAGGGTTGTCCAGAGAAGATGAGGGGTGTGGAATTAATATAATTCGAGCTCGATAAGGCTCGCGAGCCTGACCGAGCCGAGCTTTTGAGCTTAACGAGCCAAGCCGAGCCTGGCCAAGCTCGGCTCGGCTCGGCTCGGCTCGTTTACACCCCTAGTTTGGGTCATAAAAAAAAGTGAGCCGTACCTACTTTTTTAGACTTCACGTGTTTTCACGGCCACCCATCATATAAATTCTCTGGTAAATGAAAGGGCCAATTTATCATTTCTTAAATAAAGTTGTTTGGACGGTCCAAGTGGTCCAATCAAAATATTACAAATGAATGATGAGAAAAAAATTACTTGAACGGGTGCATGATATATATGTATACACAAGTGGTCCTCTAAAGGTAGGAGAATTTGTATGGCGTCTGCGTGTGTGGTTTAGTATTTTTTTCAAAGAAAAAATAGTACGCATTTGTTCGGTGATCCAAATCATTCATTTGTTGGGCCCCAATTTCAATAGGGTGTTCCTTAGGATGATTCTAATTTCTAAGCCTATGATCTGCAGAGGCTTCTAGAATGTGCCGACAACTTACAAATCAGAGGGTTAGGAACCTCATATGGATATGATTTTCATGGCAGTACTTATTTAAGTTCAGCTCCAACAAATGAATGGGTTGGATCATCTAATGAAGTGGGCCCCACTGTATTTAAAAAAAAAATTAGATTAATAGGGACCATTAATCTAATGGATGCAACCTCTATAATCCCATGTGTTGGTTGAATAGGGTTAGTTCAAGTTCTCATTTTTTATTTTTTTTTGTTGTGTGTGTGTGTGTTAAAAAAGTAGGAAATTTATAAAAAAAATTCATTTCCAAACTTCTCCCCAAATTTCCTGCAATCGAAACAGAGCCTAAAAGTTTTGTTCCACATTATAAAGTAGATTAGAAATGTTAAAGTATAAAAAGATATACAACGCCTATCTCCAAAAGCTTAAGCTATTGGAGAAGTTGGTAACTTAACATGGTATCAGAGCCAAAGGTCTCGAGTTCAAACCTCCCGGATTGCAAAAATCCACATGCGATGGTCCACTCAAAGTGGGGCCACATGTGCCACGTGTTTGCCATGTAGGCCACACGTGCATGCTTATAAGGCATTCCTATTCTTCTTGTGTTGCACAATGAGAAGAGGAAAAAGAAGGGTCAAGCATTTGTGCTGATACGCGCCTCATCTAGTAACATTGCAGGTTTCTTTCAAATTTATTATGACATCTTCTAATGAAATTTTAACGAATAATATTAAATTCATAAATTTTTTAATTCTGTCGGTACAAATTTTATGAGATGAAAAATACATATGAATGTTGGAAAGAGTCCTTTCTTTAGGCTATTTACTAGTCCGTTCATCCATTTGATCACCTCATTCTAGGATGAATTCACTTATGGGAAGTCATAAATTCACCCCCTTCTAGGGTGAATACACCCTGTATTTTTTTAAAATAGACTGTACATCCCACACCATAGGATGATCCAAACCGTCCATTTGATGGGCCACAACGTAAACAGGTTGTGCCCCTAAAATAGTCGATTTAAACCTTTCCTATTAGGAAGCCTACCTCAATATCAATTTAACCCGTGTCAAATAGCAAATAGGACACTGGGCATGTGTCCATTGATCAAATTCTTGGAAGACTACCTCAATCTCAATTTGACTTGTGTCACTCTGTATTCGAACTCCACAAAGGATATTAAGAAATTGGATTAGAGAGTTTTGAAATGGATGAAACTAGACAATAGTTATGCAAGTCTATAGATTTGACTATGCCCGGAAGGAAAACGTTACAGATCTGAGAATTAAACGGACTTACTTTAGTCCTGGAGTTTTTCTATCTACATTCTTTGTATCTTGGGTCGAATTTTTGGCATGGTAGTTTAGATGCCCAGCTCATAATTACTCAACGTACACACTAGTCACTGGAACTGAGCAAGATCGACTCAGCGTACAAATTGCTCGAAGCAGATTAGTTTCTATTAATTGCGTTGATATGTACTGTTGTTTGGCTCTAATACACCAAGGATGGAAAGCATTAGGCTACGGCTTTTAAACTTGTCCCATATTAGGTTAAGTCCTACTTCGTCCCATACCTAGGCAAACCTCCACTTAGGACCGTAATATAACACCACACTTCTGCATACGTGTCCTCACCAGCTCATTTTGTAGCAGCCTTCACTCTGGCCTTTTTTCTAAGTAGCCCATTAGGTCGCCCCTTATTCGTCATGCCACTCTCCGGTAATTTCACTCTCATGACTTTCAAGTTGGGTTTTTTTGACGAGGAATCCCATTCTAGTTTGTACTCTCTAGAGGTTATCCTATGAAGATCGCTGGAATATCAAATGTTAGATACACAAACAGGTTGGGTCCCACCTAGTCCCATACCTAAGCAAGCCCTAACACACAATGAACCCAAAGAAGGAGGATTGTTACTACAATCCCCACACCTACTCGTCGCCACTTAATCAAGCGACGATCCTCCGGCATATTCAAATCATTTTCTGGTGTCAAATAGCAAATAGGACAAAATTAAGTGGGTAAAAGGTCTAACATTAAGGGATGAAAACACCTACCCTTTAGTACTATAAAATATTAACACAGAGCTTTATGTTTCTAGGATCACATGTGATGCATGCCCAGTGATCAGCATAAAAAGTAGACGGTAGCCTTGTCATTCTTTTGTGAGGCGGGAACAAGAGGGGAAAGGAAAATAAGGACCACCCCTCTTTTCTTTGCGCCAAAAAGATTTATTCCAACCCCACTACTCACCAAACACTCTACCAAAATCTAAACACTCTCCACTATCCGTCCCTTATTATTCTATTGCTATAAAACAAAAGACTCCATTTCCCACATATCCGTCACCCGTCATCACCTCACTTTCTCGAGATTATAAACAAAAAAAAATATTAGAAAGGAGAGAGAGGGGTCTGACTATTCAACAGTGTGTGAAAAGGAATACTCTTGTAGAGGAGAGAAATGAAACAGAAGGTATGAAAATTACAGATGGCGAAACCAATGTTATTATTGCTGTCTGTACAACAATCAAAACACTTCTCTCCCAATAAAAACAGGTTAAAATTAACGAGAAAATTTAGTGGTTTTTATTTTCTTTTCTAGGTAAAGCATTTTTTCAGAGAAAACTTTTTTCAACTAAAATATTTGAAGGGCATTAGCTGAAAAAGTTTTACCTGAATTAGTTTTTACCTAAAAACGGCACTATAGTTGCCCTTGCCAGTTGCCACTTTAGGTAAAAACTAATTTAGAAAAAACTTTTCCAACTAATGCCCTTCAAAAAGTTATACTTGGAAAAAGTTTTCTCTGAAAAATGTTATACCTAGAAGCTACAAAACAAAAGATCCCCAAAAAATTAGAAGGCTCCATTTCCCACAAATCCGTATAAACCCCACCACATCTCTTTCACTTTCTCGAGATTATAAACAAAATAAAAAACGAGAGAAGGGTTCGATTATGCAACAGTCTGAAAAAAGGAATACTCTTTCCTTCCTTTGCGGAGAAAAATAAAACAAAAGCTACGAAAATTACAGAGAGAGAGAGAGAGAAAAACTATTCCAAAAGAGGGCGAAACAATATCTCCCTTAAAATGTTATTGCTATCTACAACAATTAAAACCCCTCTCTCCAAAGGATTAAAATTAACTCAGTAAGGCAAAAAAAGAAAAAAACACAACAAAACCCTAACCTTCCTTTTCTTCTCCTCCATTCTCACCCAATTTCGAATCCGAAACATGCCCTTCATGATGCTTCACCTTCGAAAACCCTCGATGATAACACCCACTTTTTCCCCCTTTCAAAACCCCCATCACCGTCTCCGTCACCGGAGATTCCACAAAACTAGCCGCCGACATCTCCATATGTGCAATCCTCACCGCTCCGATCAACTTCTCCGGCAATTCCTCCTCCGTTTGAGATTCCACCAAAAACCCCATATCAATCGTAACGGCCGTTACATACCCTAACGCCAAATGCAAAATCGCATTAGCTAGTGTGGAACTACCAATATCAACATCGATCTCAAAATAATTTTCCCCTTTGTAATAATTACAAGTCAATGCCTTTCCTAACAAACACGCCGCGTAATTCCCAACCGCTGCCTTCACGATCCACGGACCTTTAACGATCCGATTCACGATCTTGAATCGGGCGTTTCGGAACGAGTCATCTCCGTGTAGGAATCGGTAGAATAGAGAACCGGGTTGGATAGGATCGTCCGTGGCGAAATAGAATACCGCGCTGTGGTGTTCCCGGCCTGGGATCTGGAGATTCACGGCGAAGATTACGGTTTTGAGAGATTTTCCGGCGGATTGAGATCGCCGGAGTGCGGCGGAGATCCGATTGTCCGATCTGGCGAGGACGTTGTCGAGCTTTGTTGCTGACCGGAGCCAGTCGACTCCGGCAGGTTTGAGGAGCCAATCGCCGGAGGGGGATTTTTGCTTTTTTGCGAAGAAGTTTTTGCTGCGGAGGTGGAAGAGATTTCCTGGGGGAGATGCCCAGCCGTTAGATCCGGTTTGGAGGTCCACGTGTTTTAAGGATCCACCGTTGATTGTTTCCTCTCTCCAGCTGGGGTCGTTGTTTGTTTCAGTTAGGGTTCCGGCAGGTTTTTCGCCGGAGATGCCGGACTTCTGATTTTTCGGATACATTCCCGGCAAAATTTTCAGATGAGATCTCTCTCCCTCTCTCCGAGTAGGGGAGGGAGAGTGCCTCATTATAAAGACTCACATAAAAGGACTGGTGGGTATAAAACAAAGAGAAATTGTATTGTTAATTTATCACCCTTGTTTTTGTAAGAACTACGAGAATACCCTCCAACGTTGGTCTACTAGGGATTGGGTGATATATGAGAGAGTGGTACGGATGTAATTTTGTCAAAAAGGGATGGGAGTTTGGGGCATTAAAATAGAAATGATAACAACACGCTTTCTTTCTATTTTTGATTTCTGTCGATGGATGACCCGTAGAGGAGTACAACGCGGAGGGGAGGAGCGTCTCATTTTCATGTGCTTTTTAGAGATAGATTTTGATTTGATTACGAAAATTCCCTTTTATTTGGAAATGCTACCCTCAAGGGCAAATAATGGGACGCGGGACTCCTTAAGCAGCTTTTGCGTGGGCACGAAAACAGCAGCGATTCAGTCACTAAACTCACTTAGTTAGAAACTGCCATTCCCACTCCCTTTTTCTGATAGGTACACCCCTCTTAATGCATTTTGAACACTCCTTCCTCGCCTGATTCTACTCCCAACAAGCTTTAAGCCTTTAAGTAAACACAAGACTTCTGGTTGGACTATTATTATATGTCAATCAGTGTGATGAATGTACAGTTGACATTATTTTAACGCCTCGGAGCTCGACTCACCGAGTCGAGTAACTTCTGAACCAGGCGGGCCCACTGGGTCAAGTTTGAATACCAAATTTCGTCCCCCCTTTCTTCCCTGGGCCACTCCCTTGGGATAAAAGGAGCAGTCATAAATACACTGACAGTATGTGGCCTGAGGGAGATAAGGGGGCGGCTATATCACCTCCTTTTATGTTCTAATCTGGGGAGATGATAAATTCGCACCCCTTTCAATTGACGTCAAAAAGAGGCATACTTTAACGCTTTTTGACGTCAATTCGCATGAAAGGGTGCGAATCTTCCTACACGGAGTGCGAATTTATCATCACCCTAATTTAATGAGAATTACCTAAAGTGCAGACCTCGCTTTTATTTGTGACAGACTCACAGCTACAGAAATGAAGAGAGAGGGAGGCCTGAGCTTGTTAGACAACTGTCACATTGATAATTTTATTGGGAATCACGCTCTTCCTTCCATAAGAAGGTATGAAAATCCTATAATAAAAGACATTTTTACTGGTCCCCACTTGTTCAGTGTAAGGGTTCGGACGCCCCATATATCGGCCATATTGGACCTCTCCCCTATACCGACATACCCAAAGCAGGCTTTCATAATATCAGATATGTTGAGTGTAGCAAAATAAATTGAGATGATCTTAGGCCGTTGAGCTACCGAGCCTCACGAAGCTAAACCGTTGATTTAGTATGCAGGGATGGGACCAAGACCGTGAGGGTTTCATTAAGTTCTACAAGATCAGCTATTTTAATTTCACAAAAATAGTGCCTACCACTTTCGGCACTAATCCACAAATTTCCCTCTTTATTGATCAATTAATTATCAAAGCATGGCTTGTAAAGTAGATTAATGGATGGTGCTTATTAACCCACCCAATAAAATAGAGTGCGGGCCCCATTTCACTCAAAATACAACCTCACATTGCCAGTGGCCAGGTCACCAGGCAGAGACGCTGACGCTGTAAACTAGTAGCCTCTTCCACCTTTTTTGTATTCTTATTCGCCCCATCTCGACATTTGTCTTTTACATATTAGAAAATCACCCCCCTTTTCGTCCTTGGCAGTGTATTAACACTAGAAAGGGGTGTGGCCCAAGGACGAAAAGGGGGTGAAAACATCACTTCCCATTAGAAAAAGGCTTACAGATTGCTGTGTATTCGCTTGCCGTTCTGCACTGGAAACAAGTTTTCTAATGCAATAGAATCTTTGAATCTCCCTTGAGGCCAATGGGAATATATTCTGATTAATAGAGCAGAAAGTGGAGGATTCAGTTTTAAGGAGATAATGCTGAGATCAATGTTAAGATTCGTGGTGGCCCACCACATCATTACACCCAATTGGCCGTATTTCACCTAATTACTTGTTCTTAATTTGGCATTTTTCCGTCATAAAATTACATTTTAGAGCCTTAAAACGCATGTGTACAGGAAATTTAGTAGGCTCCTAATTGTTAACAATCAATTCACAGGCTAAAGATGAAAAGGCACAAGGTTGTCAACCGAAATTTCAAAATTTCGGTCGAAATCTGGTACAAAACCCGAAATTAATATTTCATTCAATATTTAATTTTGGTAATTTCGGTCGAAATTTCGGTGAAATATTAAATTAATATTAAAAAAAAAACAGATTTTTTGGGGAAAATTTCGGAAAAACCGAAATTTCGACCGAAACTCTAAAATTTCGGCCGAAATAAATGATCGTTTCGGTTTTGGGTGATTTCGGTGTCGGTCTCCACCGAAATCTGAAATTCTGAAATTTTGGATTCCAGTCAAAATTTAAAATCATGGTTGGGATATGAGATATATATTAATAGCAGATGCCAAAAGAACCAAAATTGTAAGAGCTATTATATTGAATTGAAATATAACAGCTCACATTTGAGTGAGCCTGCAAAAAGCCCCTTCTCCAAGGATCAAAATTTGACCCACAGTCCATGTCTATTGACCAAGATATCGATCCAACCTGTGTTTTTAAAAAAATTTCAGAAGTCCATTGAACAAAACCACCGCGTGTTCACAATCAAACTCAATCTCGTGAGAAGGCAACTATCTTTCATTTAGAAATATTTTTAGTGGGTGTTTAGATACAGTAATCATCCATAATCTTTTATTTAGAAACATTTTTTAAACACGGGTGTTTAAATACAACATTTATTTTTTTAGCTGACTATATTTTCTAGGGCATCCTTGAATCATGAAATTCATTGAAAGTATCAGCCGTCTATGAGGAATCCGCTACGATTCTATTTCTGTTTCTTGATTTTAATTCTGATTATTAATTCTATTTTCATTCTGATTATGATTCATGTTTGGTAACTAAACATGGGAAATCATACCCAATCAACCAAATGTAAATCAAGGTAGAGCACAGGTAATCACCCAAAGGAAATCAAATCTTTGCATAAAGCATTAAGTGGGCATCCAATGAGCTACCATATCTGATATTTGTTGGTTTTTAAGATAAAAACACCACCAATGTTTGTGATGTTAGCTGGTTTTTTAAGATAACTGAACACGACCAATCCCATCTTTCTGATATTTCTCACAGAAATGTGCTACTTTCATTGTGAAGATCAAGCAGATATTAAGAGAGACTTCCCGTGGACACGGAGACTATCAATTGCGAATGGGAAAGCAGGGGATTTGGACCTACATATATAAGGAAGCAAAGGAGGAGAGTTCCCCTCATGGGAATCTCAAGCTTTCTAATATCTTATTTAGAATGAAGAACCATTAATCAGTGAATATGGGTTTCAGAAATTTCTTGATCTGAAAAGGGAATTACTCTATTCCTCCAATGGCTATATGGCTCCTGAGAAAAAGTTGACAGAAAAGGCTGATGTATTCAGTTTTGGTGTCATTCTTCTTGAGTTACTAACAATAAAAACAATAGATATCCTACGGATAACTCTTATTTCACCATTCAAAAAAAAAAAAAAAAACACAACAACAAAAACAATAGGAAAAAGTGGCTTGGACCTTATCAAATGGGTTAAGGCCATGCTAAGAGAGTAATTGACCGGTTAAGCATTTGACAGAGGTGAAAAAAGCAGGAAAGCCGGGGTATTTCCATTGCTCAATATTTCTCTGAAATGTGTCACAATTGCCTGATAACCGCCCAAATATAGCAGAGGTATCGGAAAAGATTGAAGAGGTCAAGAATGCACAGGGTGACTATTCATTTTCATCTACCTCTTCTGTCGAATCTAACCAACAGTAAGGCTGTTTAGTTCACATTATCATACAGGAGGGCTGGGAAACTCCTGGATCACTAATTATACCATTAGTGCAAATAAAGGGGATCATTGAGTGTTGTATAGATGATAGATCTTCTATCTGCAACTAAAAAAATTCAAGTTCTAAAATAGAGTAAGCCTACAATACTCCCCAAAAAAAAATCATCGTTCAAAACCTATAATGTAAAAATCGAAAAATTTCCACTATCCAGTGCTGCAATTATGAGTGTGCACCAAGGTTTCATAAAACAGGAATTTGAAAACCTGTTTGGATAGAGATTCAGATATTGCCAGGGAAGAGACGCGCAACGATTAGAAAGAGTTGAGATTGCCGCGGGCGAAGAGAAAGAAAAAACTAGACAGCGGAGGATCAAGGGTGGAAAGAGGGGAAATGGAAAGCCCACAAGAAAAAATCCACAAAAGAGTAAAGCTCTGGCCGGAAAGCTTTCTACAATGCAGAATCGTTGACAGAGGTCGGGCCTGAATCTCTCAGCGCAACGGTACGAAAGAGGTGGATTCCGTGGTAATGGAAGGGGTGGAGTTTGATTGCTTTTCTTCTCCTCATATAAGAAAATTGGAGATGGACAGATAGATTAAGGCGTTTGTTACTTCTACCCATCTAGAGAGAGAGAGAGAAAGAGAGAGAGAGAGATGCAAATGGGACTCCTCCCTAAATCGATCTCGTGTTTTTGGCTCTGTCGCCGAATCAACTATTTTTTTCATTTCAGTTTTAGCATTTTTGGAACACAAAGAAAAAACAATAAAAATTATTTTAATGACATGACAATGTTTTTTTCTGATTTAAATCAGAACAAACAGTAAAAAGAACATTGCCCCCTAATATCTAGCATGTCTCTAGAATTAATAACTTTCACTCCTTCCACTCCTCTGTGCGTATAAAGAAAAATATTAGATATAAAAAAGCTGGTTATTTTCCCTTGTAATCATCAAAATTTCTCTACAATGGAAATTGGTTCCCACTCTGTGAACCATGTAAATCTTATTGTGCGACTGGGAGTTTGCATATTTCTATTATTTTTCCATTGTCTTGTGTACTCGTTTAGGATTTGCCCCATCAAATTTTCTACAAAGTGGGCATCAGAACTACTAGTAAGAAAACTACGATGTTATAAAGTTTGTTCGAAAGATTCTCACTGGAGGTGGAGTTCTGAAACGAGGTATATATTATCTAAACTTTTCTCTATGATTTAAAAAGGTCATCGAATCGATCTATGGTTATTTAGAATAATTGGTTTGTGGAAAGAGTTATTGCTCATCTTTCTCAAGTTTCCTACTTCTGTATGGGGGAATTGTTGAATTTATAGAGCTACGTTTATAGGTGTGGGATATTCCAAAAATGCAACAAAGAACATGAAAAATTAGGATCAAAGAATTTGATGGAAAAAATAGTTTTCCTTTTTGTTAGAGAAGAGTTAAGGGCAATCCTAATTCAACCAGGCATGGATAAGGGGTTGAAAGAGAACGATCAAAAAGTTGGAGAAGATGCAGAATGCCGAGTAGAAAGATGCTGATTCAAAGGCCATCAACACAACTCAAACTGTGTCTTACATTTAACGTTATATTCAATATTTTGAGAGAAGAATTAATGACTAAACTATAGGAAAATTTGAAGAAGCTCTACATGTCAAAGAGCATAGCTAACAGGTTGTATCTGACGCATCAATTCTCGAAGCTAAAGATGAAGGAAGGTGAAAATCTTTTGAAACACAATGGGGTTCAAAGGTATTTACATCAACTCCACAAGGTTGATGAAACCAAGAAGAATGAAGACAATGCATTATTTGTTCTTACTTCTCTTCCTGATTCTTACACAATATGGTGACTAAGTTGTTATTCAGGAATGATACAATGAAGTTAAAAGAAGTCACGACATCACTCTTATGATACGAGTTTAGGAAGAAGCCATGATTGTTCATGGGGAGAAACGAAGAAGAAAGTTCGTCTGAAAGGAGATTTGCATCAGGCAAGTTGAGTTCCAGGGTAGGCAGAAAATGTATTCAATGTTACTATTGCAAAGGATTTGGCCACTTGAAGGAGAACTATCCAGAATTTGAGAACAAAGAGAATAGTAAATGTTCTGTTAATATAACAGTAATTGTGACAAATGAGCAGAACAAGGTTCTTGCAGATGTCCTCACAATCTCCACAGGTAAATTCACTTCTCAAGATGAATAGATTCTAGATTTAGTGTTTTATTCATGTATGCTACAGGAGGGATTATTTTGATACATCCCAAGATATAAGGATAGTGTTCTTTGGGTGATGATTCCGCTTCTAACGTCGTATGTGTTGGGACAGTCACGGTCTTCATTGCTTCTTAATAATATTGGCTACCTTCTTTAAAAAAAAGTACTATGTGTGGGAACAGTAAAGATCAAGATGCTCAATGGAGTGGTGCACACTTTGGGCGTTGTGACATGTCCCAAAGATGCAAAGGACTCTATTGTTGCTTTGCTAGATGGGCTCTAGGGGTTGATAGAACCATAAAACTCACACGCGATTGCATGGCTCTATTAAAAGGAGAGAAATGTGAAATATTAAATCGTCTGGTAGAAAATACGGTGGCTGGTAGTATTCATATGACCACGACTGATTGAAAATATGGCCTGTGGAATTAGTAGGCAGTGTGTAGGGTCTCTTTCACGATAGGAGCAGAGAGAGCACAATGGGTTTTCAGGGTGCAAAACGATGGTGTATCGGTTGATATGTTAGGAAAGGACAGATCGAACCCTCTCCAAAGTTTTTTTTGAAAAATGACTATTTATACCATAAAGATTACATTGGGGACCAGAGGTCCCGCCTTGCATTTACATAGTATTTATGGCAAGGAGCATGCTCCTGAACCATCAAAAGAAACAAATAAAAAGTAAACATAAATACATCAAGATAGAGTATAGCTCATCCAACCTGTCAATTCATACTGCTCCTTACAAAACTACAGACCCTATGGCAACCCCAACCAAAAACCATTTCCATACCTCCTCCCCAATTAATCAAAAAGAATTCTTCATCTCTCCGAATCGTCTAAAGGACAAATACATGTACAAAGGGGTATCTCTCTCTCTCTCTCCCCTGCCCCCCCCCCCCCCCCCCCCCCCCTAAACCAAAAAAAAAAAAAAAAACTGGAGTCTCTCAAGCTAAGGGGAACAGATTCAATACAACGACTCCACCGCTTCGGAGTCGTGCACTCGTGCCTAGGATAACCATGCCTGGGAAATTGAAGCTTTAGTGAAGATCTTCATCATTTCATACAATCACTTGCTTCCTCTAAAAAACTCATCGAGACAAACTTGAACAAAGCAGAACAACTTCTGAAGAGGGGAAACAAAAAACTCTCTCAAGCCTAACCTAGACCATCCATGCTAACATTCCTCCTACGGCCTCTTACGAGAACTTTAAACAAGCTTTCTTTAAACTACCAAATGATAACTGAAGGTGTGGGACCCTTCAAATGATGCTCTACCATCTTGAGAATTCATGGTCTATAAGACATAAGTCACTTTTGCAAGGTAAGCTGTCTATAAGTTTTAATGTGAAACACATGTGAAACGAAAAAATCTTTTAGAAGGATATTCGTAAGGAATTCAAAAGATTTCACAGAATACATTCAGACTTTTTTATCATAAGTTATGGGTAGACCATCTTAAAAACTATAATTTTCATGTAAGATACTTTATAAATTCATGGTGGACTCTAAAGCCCAAGGGAAAATATGCTTAAATACACGGTCAAGGGAAAAAGGAATGAGTCTAGAGGTCAGAAATGTCTGCAGGGTCTTTTTACAATTGCATAGAAGGCAACCTAGCACATAACATCTGTAGGCCAACTAGATGAGTCAACTCAAGCATTTTAGAAGCATAATACTGAAGCATGGGAAACAATCTTCGATCATTGGAAAGATTATTCAATACCCTATTTCACGGTGATCTCTACACATAAAACTTTGAGAAGATTTTCACGTTGAACTTCAATGAAGAGATATGATAGACGGACTATGGAAGAAGTTTAGGAAAAAAAGAAAGAAATCGGTAATAAAATATTCAGGAGAGAGAGAGAGAGAGAGAGAGAGAGAGAGAGAGAGAGAGAGAGAGAGAGAGAGAGAGACTATAGCAAGATGAAGCTAAAGAAAAGACAACCGACCAAAAAAAAACTAAACAAGAATTACAATCTAGTCACCACATGCCACACCACCAAGTCAGAGCAAGATACATCAAAGTTCGCCAACAACTAGTCTAATCACTTCCTTCATAGGGAATATGAGAGAAGAAGCACATAAACTGCATCAATAAGTTCATCTCTCTGAAAGACTTCTTTTAGCCAGTGTACACTGTTAAGGCAATTGCCTTCAATCTAGAACTTTGGGTGTGTGATCTAATTGGAAAGCAAGTGTAATTCCATTCTAGACCGGCATCACAATTAACCATCTATACTGTACCAAAGTTTGTCTGAAATGTATGAAAACATTGATGTTTTTGCCATATGCTTGGTTTGATCCAATTCAACCCATTAGAGTGTTATCATGAAAACTTGTCCAGGTCATCTTGACGAGGTTCTGCTATGGTTACCTTCATACAAAAACTCTCCTGGAAATTATTACTCACACACCAAAAAAAAAAAATCATTTCAAAGTTCAAAAAGCCGATCAACAATTATAGCTGAAGGAATTTACAAAGCTTTTCAACCTCAAAAAACCCTAATGCTAACCGTAGCCTATGATCTTTCACCTCTAAGAGACTAGTTTGACCCAAAAGAAACTCAAAAGGTGACAAATTATATTTTTTTTCCCCAAAATCACTATTCATGGAAATCAGTTTGAGGTAAACTTGGACAGAAAGTTCTTGAGTTTCATACAAGAAAAGAATCCCATCGGCATCCTCTGGAACGAAGAATAAACGCAAAATCCACCTATTGCGAGCAAACCGGACAGAATCTTGGTATCAAAAGAGTGGTATGAACCCTTCAATATGATGCTGCAGCCATGATTTTGTTGAGACTATCTCGGATCATAACCCATAGCTCTTTTCTACGGATAAAGCTCTGCAAGGCCCAAAAGCCTTTCAAATTTAACCTTGCTTAGGAAATTCCGGAAATTAAGGAGGTGAGGCAGTGCAGGAAGGAGTTTAATATGGCCAGATGGAAAAGGTTTAAATTCTAATCGAAACAAAAGCTGTTAAAGAAGAAGTTGAAGGTTTGTAATGATACCGAATTCAAAGAAATGCTGAACAAAACAAGTGAGCTCCTCAAGTCCAATGTTGATTTGAACTGTATCAGCAAATCCATATCCCTTTCTCCATCTGAGACTGAAGCGAAAGCGGAGGCCATATCCAATTATGAAAACATCCTAAGATTGGAACAAATATTTTAGAGGCTAAAATCACAGGCGGCTTGGCTGAAGGATGGTAACCAAAACACATCATTCTTCCATAGATTCACGAATCCAAGAAAGAGAGCAAACAAGATTCAGTGCATAATAGACGGGGATACCCAATTAGAGGAAAAGGAGGATATTGATCCCTCTGTCCTTTCCTATTTCAAATCTCTACAATGGAGAGAAATTTCGAAGACCGTATATGGATGACATTGATTTCTAAACTTTAAATACCAAGGAATCTTCTGCCCTTGAAAGGAAGTTTGAAATGGAAGAAACTAAAGAAACAATTTTGAGCATGGAAAGAGACAAGGATACGAGACTCGATGATTTACCCATGGCATGGTAATTCCCCATGGCTATTTACCATGGTTTTTTGGGAGCTTATCAGGGAGGACATTACAGACGAGTTTGAGGAAGTTTACCTTAACAAGCAGATCATTAAGAGCATGAACTCCACTTTCATGGCTCTTATTCCTAAGAAAGGAGTGGCAGAGACAAAAGATTTTAGACAAATCATATTGGTGAAAAGCCTCTACAAGGTGATTTTGAGGAAAGTGCTGCCCAACATCATCTTTCCATTTCAAGGTGCATTTTTTTGAGAGAAGATGAATCATAGATGGCGTGTTGATGTCCCTTGAATGCACCGGTTCCCTGAATTCAGAGAAAAAAGGAAGGTATTCTTTCGAAAATTGACCTCAAGAAAGCTTACGATTACATGAAATGAGATTTCTTAGTTATCTTCTTCAGAGGATACAATGGATTTCCGTCGGTTGAGATAAAAAATTTATCAGAAAGTGATGAAAGTAAAAACCCTTGATAGAAACAAAATTGGTCGCAGACCTACAACTAAGTTAAAAAAAAAGCGAGGCCTAAACTCAAGGAGAAGTAAAAAAAAGGAGAGCAAAATAAAAAGGAAAAGTGGTTGTAAAAAAATTTAAAGAAACTCTTGTGTGGGAAAGAAATGAGTCATCTCCATTTCAAAAGAAGGGGAAGTTACATAGCTTCCTGTGGAGGAGAAAATGAAAGGACAAGGAGAAATCCAGGGCGGCAACTGCTAATGACCCCAAGACAATATTTTCTTTTTGGTAGGTAAGCTAGGGTTTGGTGGGGACGCCTACCGGTTTATTAGAAAAAGAGAAAGATGTCACACTCATAAGCACAAGACACCATCCCTAACTCGAAACACGAGAGATGGAGATCCAAAAACTCGGGATAGACAAAAATTAGAACACTAAAACCTAAGGGGTCAAACTGCTTGATACTCTTAAGTTACATAATCTAATAGCTTGATCGGAGCATGTTGGGATCTCTGAGAGCACCTTAGGCAAGGAATGATGGGGGTTTTTCCTCTTTAGAACCTTTTGCCATGGTTCACCTTCGGAGTCGTTGTGGTTCGTCAATAATTCATCCTCGGAGGCATCTTTGTTCTTTTCAGCATCAATTGTTTTTACCTCCCCATCCTCGTCCAGAATAGAGAATCTGTTCCCTCAATGGCTCGTGTTCAAGACTTCCTTATTATTTCCAGAGGGCATGACCTGATTTACGCTTTCCTCTTTCAACTTCTTCGGGATCACAGGCCTCCATTCTTGCCTGGGTTTTCTATTCTTGTCTTCCTGATTATTGTTTCTTGAGCATGTCTCACTTGTATGGCTAAAGTTCAGACTAAAGTCCAGACAGGCGTTGCAAGCTTGGAGCTTCTAGTCATATTCCACACTTTGTCTCGGGATTCCATTTGGCGTGGCTATTTATATAGAATCGGGCAAGTTTGTTCCTGTAGAAACTTCGTTGCATATTCTAGAGTAGCTCAAGCGCGTTGCTTTGACCGTTTGGGAGTCCATGTACAGAGGCTTTCCCACAATGCTGGCAATTTTGCTGAGGTTGCGAGGGGTCCACAACCTTAGGTGAAGACTAGGGAGGCGGATCCACATTGGGATTGAAAGGAGCTGCAGTCGCACAAGGGAAATATCTGGTGTCCATCGTTGAAGGATCGGTGCTCTTCCACCATAGGTGTGGGTTGACTCCAAGACTTGGGTGTAATCATCTGGATTTTTAAGCAAGGTGATTCGGAGGGCAATGAAGTGTGGTCTTCTACCAAGGAAGTAACCAACAAGGCTGTTTGCCCATTTCTCTGCGGCCTCATTTATGTTTTCTTATTTGAAATGTACTTTAGCATTTATGAGGTCTTCTTCAGCTGAGGTTATGAATTCCAGAGAGGTGGAGGGATGGTTTGCAGCTTTTGCAAACAAGGCACTTCACTGTCTTGGTTTTTCAATTCAGTTTCTAGCGGTAGAGGGCTCATTTGGGCAGCAATTACTTCTGTGAGGCTCAACCGGTTCCAGCCATCAGTCACGAAGAGGAGGGTTGCCTGTTTCTCCCGTCGCGGGGAAAGCTCGTTCGTAATAAGTATGTAGGGGGAGCCCATCCTCCCTCTAAATACTTCTAACCCAAACTGCATCTACTTCTTCATAATAGCATCCCAACACAACACCCATGTTTTTAACTGTTACATGGGCATGGCCTGCATTTAATCACATAATAATTCAACACAATAAAGCTTCAACGCCCAAATGTATACACCAAACTACCTAGAAGTGTGCCAACGCAAGGGTAACGTAACAGGTTTGTTTGGGTTCAGTCAGGTCATGGCTCATGAAGCACATAAACTCCCAGATCAAGAAACAATACTTCTATCCCATGAAGTTGTTAATCTTGCATAATGATGTTAATAGCGGTTACTTGGAAAATGCTTGAGTGGATGGATGGAACTTGAAATCTTTAATGACATTTGCATCCTTCCTTATTCTCCCTAATTTGTTCCTAAATAGGTTTCTTGAGTACTAGAGCACACACATGAAACACATGACGAGCTCAAACAGATGTCGAACTTATAGGAAACTTAGAAGTTCTTCTAGTTAGTGATTCCTAGGAAATGCTTTTCCATCATGTTTTTGGAAGGTTCTTTTTTGTTTCCCTAGACATCTCAACATTTTCCGTTTTTCCGACATTTCTACATTAACACTTCCCACTCTGTAATTAGTTCCTTGCCAAAAGAATGTGCGTCAATCAAAACAAGGTTGAAGACTTTAACATATCGTAGGAAATATACTGGCCCAATTCATGGACTATAAATCCGCTACATGGTACACATGAATCTCATTTTTGAAAAAAAAATATAGTACCGGGATTATAAAATGCATTATTTAGGGAAGCCCCCTCCTTCTGAAAATGCAGGGATGCACTGAGAAGATGGAAAGAGAACATAGAATTTTCCGGCATTGAACTTCTGAATTGAGACTTGAGACACATCAGAGATTGTGACCCAACGGACAGGAAGCATAGGTTTCTATGCTCAATAATGGTCTGAGACTCTGAGAATAGAGTATCATGAACTCAATAGAAGATGCTAAAATCCTATCCGACTTCCATAAAAGCATTTCAATATATAAAAATAAATAAAAAGCAACATTCTCAAAGTTTGTTTTTCCGTGCAAAGCAAACCCAGAAATATACATTTCCATCCAATAACACAATCAGGTATCAGCCCTTCCACACAAAGTTGCTCTTGCAACCATAGCCAAAAGCTAATGGGCAGTTTGTTGTGTTGGTTCCAGATTGTAAGCCGACACAGAAATTGCACTCAGAATCCAATTTTGGATTGCACACCTAAACTCGCCAGGGAGCCTCAATTACCACTACCAAAATCTAAAAGTTATCAGATACCAATTGAGTTCTTACAAATCCATCCAAATTACACACAACAAAAATAAGAATGTAGACATGGAGGAAGCAATCAGAGCTATCCTCTGAATTTTACCGGACCTTGCAAGACAAAAGAACACCTTTCAACAAATAGTATTACACCATTCATATGTAAAAGGGTGCCACACTACCATAGAAAAAATTCCATAAGAACTACATTGCAACAAATCACACAAACATGCGCTTGTTTGCATACAGGCGTCCGCATTTACATAAACAGATTATTCAAACAAAACCGCAAAAAAGAGCAAAGAAAAAAAAAACCTGCAAAGATTTGTACATAGCCATAGATCTATCAAGTAAAGTTCTACACGGGCGGTATGTTGGAGAACGAAAACCCTTTATATCCCTTGTACGCGTAATAAGCTATCCTCGTATAATAAAACCCCGGTATGAAGAGAACCGATCCCAACGTCGCGAAGAAAAGCCCTGTTTCAATCAAATCCGCATATAACACCCAAAAGCAAAAGAAAGAAAGAAAGAAAGAAGAAAGGAGAAACCCTGGCTAGGGTTTTCGAATTACATACCATGAGCTCTGTCTCCTCCCACCTTGTTGCAAGCCATGAAAATCCCCAAAACAATACCTAGGGTTCCAAAAACGAGCAAGGAAATTGCAAGAGCGATCTCTTTGATTGGAGGTCGATTTTGGACGATGTAAGATGACTCCATCATGATATCTTCATCTGAAATGGAGAAGGCGTGATCAACATACGCCATTGCCTCTAAATTTGAGGAAGATTTGGTGATTTTTTAACAGAGTTTCGATGATTCCAGTAGATTTAAAGGAGAAAAGGCTGAAAATTAGGGTTTTTTTTTTTTTTTTTTCCTTCTTTGATCGGTGTGGCTGCTGCTAAAGAGAGAAAAAGTCTGGTTTTCGGAGTTTGGAGTGTTGGACCCGGACTTTGATATGATAAATGATAATTTTTCAGCCGCGAAGGGGAATTTATATGCGAGTAGGCGTAGTTTAAAGAGAGACATGTATTTATTTGGGAGATTTTACTAAAATAGGCATGGTGCGTATTGTACTCCTTATGGTGTTTACACGTAAGAGACTGGAAATTATGTGGGGCCCGGTAGAGATTACCTTTGTGCTAACGTGTAAGTGTCGGAAGATCAGGGGAAGGTATTTCAGCACTTTGCGTGGGATAGAGTATTCCCATGGATTTTTATTTCATGGATGTTGAGGAAATGACTTAAATACCCTCACATCTCCTTCTAGAGAGAAGACTTCTCCCACTAAGCCCGGTCAAAGGTTGAAAACGCGTGCAGGGGTATAACAGTCATTCGAGCTGCAAGTGCTAATAAAAATAGTCATATAAATGAGTGAAATTTTTTTTTGTTTTTTCCAAGAGATAAAGAAAAGATTTGGAGAAAGATTATCCTAATCCATATCACCTCAACTAATCCAACTACCACCTAATCTAACCCCTCTAATAATTCAACGGTCAGATCTATCTGATCTGATGTTCTCTAATTGGTAATGCCTCTATTAAGGTAATGTTATACTTGGGGGTTAGCAAATCTTGGAAATCATTTTCCATGGTAAATAGTTTTCATGAATATGAAACATGTCGGAAGGTTCTATTTGTTTGTAGGGAAAGATTGAAACCTCGAAAGGAGTCCAAATTTTTAGTCAAAAAAGGGTTCACATTTTGTTTATGCATTTATATTCGAAATTGTTGTTTTGGAAAGTTGAAAAATCCCTAAAAATATGACCTCTTGCAGATTTAGAAGACCCCAATTACGGTTTTAGAAAGATGAAGGTTGTAATTTCCATAAAAGCCATTTCCACCCCTTCATAAAGATTGGGAAATTAAAGTGGGGGCAAAGGGCAATTTTGGTATTTTCAAAAGATGGTAAAAATTTTCTCAGATTTTCCGTCTCTGTTTTATCATAGAATTAAAGAGCATGCCCTCACCAATCTGTCTCCCTCAACATGAGCTGGTGGATTTATTCATTTTGTATTAAAAAAAACTCATTTCCAAATCCAAATCCAAATACAAAATATGTGGTATCCAAATGGGCCAATGAAAACACAAATCTCTTTATCCTAGCAAAAAATAATAGCAAGGATACCCGAGCATGCCAAGGATGTTCAACCCTAACCCAACCTGCCTCTAAATCTCTCAATTCTAACCCAACCCGTCTAATTTGCTTTGTTCAAATCGGGCCGGGTTGAATAGGATTGGGTTTGGGTTAATCTAGGGACAAACCCACCCTAGATAGTTGCAGTGCAAAAAATGATCACGTCCATTGCACGTATGGCCCAATTGTGTTCCCCACTTTGATCAAATGATTCTAGTACTTTGATCTATACTCCCAAGATTATTGAAGCGCTGGTTTTTCTGGGCCAAAATCTTTATGTATGTGAAGCATTTTCATGATGGCGCAATGGATCAACGATCTTGATTATACACATCCCATGTGGGACGCATGAATATCTTTGAATTCAATCCTGAGAGTAATCAGACTATGCATACATTCAATTAATTTGCTATTCTCACATACGTGCATGTATGTATAATTAGAGTTTTTATATGGTGTAAGACCGAATTGTCTAGTATATTTTCAAAAATTATTGTACGGCTTATACCATAGGATGATCCAAAATGTCCATATGATGTGCCCCAATGTAAATAAGTTGTGCCTGGAAAATCATTTCCATAATATGATCCCAGCCCTTCGATCTATAGTGGTTCCAATAAATATGCAGTTCTTCTACCTATGGAAATGTTTTTTTTTTTTTGTTTGGAAAATTTAATTGAGAGGGAGACTTAAGGAGGCCATTTTATAAAGAAAATTCAATTTGTGGGAGAGATGAAATCGTGAAAGTTCAATTGAGAGACTCAGATTAGGTGTATATTTTCGAATCAAAACATTTTTTTCAATATATACAAAAGAAATGCCCCGTTGGATATAAGCAGGATCGGGGGCTGTCCAGGTCAGCATGAACAGTGAAACCCCCATCCTGCTATATTATAATAGATAGATTATTAGATTTCCCCAATCTCTAATAAGGAAAATGAAAGTGATAGGGGAACCTGAGAGTATGACCAACAAAGGGCACCAACAATCGTAAAATAGAAAACTTGCAATGTGTCAATCTTGTTTAATTTTGAAGTTTTAAAAATTTATTTTAAGCCTTAAAATAACTAAACTTTTTTTTAGCCAAACTGGGATTGAGTGAACAACACCGCGTGTATCTTTCCCTTGTTGGAAATCTCCTTTCTGTTTGGTTGCCGGGTTTTTTTTGGTTCTTGGGATTTATGTGGGAGAAAAAAAAAATCCAAGGAGATTGGTGGGAAAAACAAAGTCCTAGAAGTACCTCGGTAAAATAAAAATCCCATGTTTGGTTGACCGGACTATGGTGGGAAAAAACCTAACTTTGTTTGGTTGCTTGAACTGTGTTGGGAAGAAAAAAAATTCTTCTCAAGCTTATTTTTGGTTCCTGGGATTATTTTAGGATGGGATGAAAAGACAATCATTACAAGAGTGGGATTAAAAAAATTCACCACATAAGCAATTATTACAAGAGTGGGATTAAAAAATTTCTAGTGCTAAAAGGCAACCAAACATGGGATGAGACCAAAATTTTACTAAAACTTCCTAGAACAAAATTTTTACTGGCAACCAAACGGAGATCTCTTTTTTAAGATCTTTTTAGTTAGCATTAAAGTTGAGTCCCACTATGTATAAAAAGATACATAGTAGATTGCCTAATGGCCGCTTTGGAAAAATAAAATGAAGGTGTTTACATAATTGGATAAAAAGAAGGCTATATTCTCAACCGTTGGGTGAGATCAAACACTCCTTGAATTCACGGACTATTCCTTTAACACTGGCAAGTTGTTATTCTCTGCCCACATTATTCGAGAAATTTTCAAATGGAGTTCGGTAGGCTGGTAGCAACCGAAAATCAAAGTCCAGAGTAATCGATTTCGAGGCAGTAGGTGCTAGAGAAAGCCACTTCTATTTTGAAGGCAAGTAAACCCGTGAAAAAGCCAATCTGTTGGGAAATTAAAAAAAAAAAAAAAAATCAAATGCCACTTATGTTCCCTTTAATTTTTTGTGTACTGAAAATAGCCTATCATATCCCTCTTCATGCACGGTGCATCTACACACCATCAAGGAAAAATATTAGCATTTTGCTTGCTAGACAACCTTGCCAATGCATTATAACCCAAAAAATTGCAATTATTGTACCATTTGCCATGGATAGTTTCAATTTTGCCA
Organism: Tasmannia lanceolata; assembly: GCF_043159265.1. Taxonomy (NCBI): domain Eukaryota; kingdom Viridiplantae; phylum Streptophyta; class Magnoliopsida; order Canellales; family Winteraceae; genus Tasmannia; species Tasmannia lanceolata. The sequence goes on from NW_027518683.1 coordinate 12,820,668, forward strand.
TGAGAACAGCCATGCTTAAGTGTACTTGTGGCAATCATTCTTGACAATCGATCAAGGTTACAACAGGGGTTGGTGTTTGGGTGTTCGGGTTGAGCATTTACCATAAACTCAGATCAGATTTGGGTTGATTCTAATTCATTTTTTAGCAAAAGCTCAACCTGACCCGACCCGAGTCGCACAGTAGATCAAGATCGTTGACCTAATGTACCGTCGTAGGGTGAGCCAATGGGTCCAGGCCAAATGAAAAAATGCAGATCCATTTGCAAGATTGGGGTTGCAATGAGTAAATGACTTGGAACACATCGTAAAAGTTGATCTTTTCCATCAAGATCAAAAGAGGACATAGAATCATTCCACATGGGGGAGACCAAGTCTAATATGCCTGACTTGTGACGGCCAACAACATTGGTAGGCCTATTCTATATACATATGGTTTGACAAGTTATACGATGAATGGGCGTAGAAACACGTTAATTTCTCTTTATAAGGTAATTACATTCATGGTTTTAAATTTAGGTTTCGGCTAAAATTTCGGAAACGCCTATTTTGGAATGAAATTTCGACCGAAATTACTGCGAAATTTTGGTGATTTCGTTTGAAATTATTTGACAGAATAGAATATTATTATTTTAATACAAATTTTTGACGAAATTCCTGAAATTCCCGAAATTTCGAACCATTTCGGTGTCAGTACGTTTTGGTTTCGTTCCTCACCGAAATCCGAAATTGGTTTGAAATTTAAAACCATGATTACATATACAACGATACAAAGATAGCAAGATGTCCGACTATGTAGCAAGCGGCCAATGTGTCAGTCTTCATGTCTTCAATTTGAGCCCATGAAGCTCCCACAAGTTATCAAATATGGGACTAAGAACCGAGTCACACCTGTAGCTGCGCCTGAACATCAGAAATTAGCATCAGGCCTGGGCAGTGGTCCTAACAGTAAATAGACCAAGAAGAGAGTGGGCTGCTAGGGACTGCTGGCAAAAATGGCCGAAGAAAAAGTGGGCCAAATAAAAAAGCCAGTCAAGAGTGAAACAAGCTTGTTTTAGAAGGGTACCATAAAAATGGGCCTTATCAAATAGTTCAAAACATGGGCTTGGGCAACAAAACGGCCTTCAGAGACAAATTAGAGGTGGCCCCATAGAACAAAGAAGTACCTAAAAAGCAGTGAAACGAGCTTGTTTTATCTGGGTACCATATAAATGGGCCTTATAAAATAGTTCAAAACATGGGCTTGGGCAACAAAACGGCCTTCAAGAGCAGGCTTCAAAGACAAATGATAGGTGGCCCATAGAACAAAGAAGTACCTAAAACACCGAGGAGAGGTGGACCGCTGACAAAAAAGTAACTCAAACATGAAGAAAATAGACCCATTTGCAAACATTTTCTAAAGATGTACCGGAAAAGGTGGGCCCAAGGACAAGAAATGACATATAAATGGAAACATGGGTCCACAATCCAAAAATTCCTCTGTAAACAAACCTCCATTAGTGCCATCTTATGGGCCCGTGTAGAGCTAAGGTCCATCGAGATTAGCTTGTATTCAGTGTTCATTGGATTTTGGTTTTGTCTAGTGGCCTAGATTCTTCTTTCAAGCATAGATTCCTATGCCAATTGAGATAGCCAACCCTATTGCTAAAGTAGGATGTTGACAAGGCTGTATCTGTTTTAGTAAGTTCTGCCCTTATATTGCACCTTTCTTATAAATAATTTTATCCCTGAATATGGATACAGAGAGAACGGACAAGCCAAAGACCTAAGAAAAATACATTACACAGTGTAGTAATGCATAAATACAGAGGGACAACATGGACATGAAAAACCATAAGGGTCGTTCGATTACATGGATTTATAGTCTATTTTGCAAGCTAAAACCTGGATTTTATAAGCTAAAACCTGAAGTTTATAAGCTAAACCTGGATTCTCCAATCCCTTTCGATTATGATAGGTGCTTTATCTTAAAAGCATTTGGTGGAAATGCAGTGAGGGAATGAACCAAATACCAACCAGCCTATTACCATGATAGTTCAGATGTATAACTCATCCTTGCCATATGCGATCTTTTGGTGTGTTTATTCTAGTTGGTCAACGTTATTATATAGATGTAGGAGGAATTGTTTAGGAAGCTAAAACCTGGATTCTATAAGCTAAAACCTAAAGTTTATAAGCTAAGCCATTAATCTCTTTCGATTATGATGGGTGCTTTATCTTAAAAAGTATTTGGTGGAAATGCAATGAGGCAATGAACCAAATACCAACCAGCCTATTAGCATGATAGTTCAGATGTATAAATCATCCTTGCCATATGCGATCTTTTGGTGTGTTTATTCTAGTTGGTCGACATTATTATATAGATGTAGGAGGAATTGTTTGGGAAGTAATTAGGCCCTTTGACATATCTGACATCTCTTCATCTGCAAAGAATTCTCAACGTGAAAGCAAAGAAACAAGGGCTAATCTTTTAATAGGAAAAAGAATGGATCTGCAGGTCCCAAAATCCTTTTGACACATCTTAAGGGAGGCTATGGATTGGATTTTGGCCTGATCTTGCTCTTTAAAAGGCAAATTGAAATTGCCAATTCATTCATATATAACAGCATAGTGGAAACAACAATTTCCTGGCATGAATATCGGCAGGAATTAATTGAAACTTGAGCATGGGATCATGACCACACACTTTTAGCTAATTTGATTTGATGGAGGGAGAAACCTGTGGCACTTTCCATTGTGCAAGCAAGATTGGTTGATCATCAAAGCCTTTGGGGAAGCACTTGTTGTAGGGTTCGTAAGCCGATTCGACCCTAGCTATTTTGCCTCCCACAAGGAGCCGTGGGAAATAAGGCAACTTTCCCAACACTATGTTTAATATGTGTTGGGGGTTCCACGCAAAAGCAATAGTCCCACTTCGGATATGTGAAATGGATGTAGATGACTTATAAGGGAATGGGCACCATCCCTAACGGCTAGCTTTTAGGGGTGAGTTCTACCCGGTTAAAGTCCTAGCAAATGGTATCAGAGCTGGGGCGTGGTAACTCCCGGGAAGATCTCGGTAACCCCGGTGTGCCTCCGAAGGCCGTGGAATTTCCTCGAAGAAGATCTCGTAGTTCCCATGTCTCCAATCCGTGGAGGGGCGAGATTGTCCACGTTGCTTCCGTGTGGAGGGGGAGATTGTTGGGGGTTCCACGCAAAAGCAAGAGTCCCACATCGGATATGTGAAATGGATGTGGATGGGTTATAAGGGCATGGGCACCCTCCCTCTAACGGCTAGCTTTTAGGGGTGAGTTCTACCCGATTAAATTCCCAGCAATATGGATCCCTACGTCGTGGAATTCCGGGTTGAGAAGTTACTCAAAATTATTGACAACAGCTCCTGTTGAAGTATCTGAACTAAAGACGGGGTCTTGGAGCCAACTCACCCTCACGGGATGGCAACCCTTTTCTTTAGCACATGTGTCTCCCAAAGCATAAGGGGCACGGTGACTTTGACAAACACTATGTGTCCCTTTTCTTGCTCCTACAGTTAAAAAGAGTAGTATGGCATAGCTCCCTTCCTAGCTTGCATCTACTAGGCCTAGAAGCAAACTTGTATAAATGGGCTCTCTTTGGTTATGTATAAGTCTTCCAACAGAAAGAATTGTATGCATCACAAACCTCAGGTTCATAGGGGTACATGCATGAAAAGGGCAAGGAAAGGATAGAAGAAGTGGAACTACCCTCCCAAGCAGATCTTGAGGGGGGAACTAAGGGGAGAGAAGCCTCAGCAAAAGAATTATTGACGAACCACAACGACTCTGAAGGTGTACCATGGCAGAAAGTTCCAAAGAAGAGTAGCTTAAGACGCTCCCAAAGATCCCAACATACTCCCATGTGCCATCAACTAGGCTAATTGATTATGTAACTCAAGAGTATTGAGCAGTTTGAATTCTTAGGTTTAGTGTAATGTTTTTGTCTATCTTGAGAATTTAGATCTCCTTCTCAGTTAGAGGTGGCGTATTGTATCATGAATATAGCAGCTTTCTCTTTATCTAATAATCTGGTAGGAAAGAAACTTGGCTACGCAACGTTGCATAGGAGGTTCCTACCCAACGCATTAAAATACACTAAAAGCAGGGGGTGTGGCAATATCAATTCCATCATTTTACATTTTTCACACCCCATGTTTGATATTTCCGCACTCCCCTATTTCCTCTTTATTTTAGGGCGTTGAGCAGGAACCTCCTGTGCAACGTTGCGCAGCCAAGTTTTGTTCATCTGGTAGGGTACCCCGCCAAACCCCAACTTACCTATTAAAAGATCTCATCCTAAATTGAACTTGCTTTGGATCTCATCCTAGCTGTCCAATTATTAAACTTGCTTTGGATCTCCTACTGCCCAAACATGATGCCAATCATCCAATACTAATAGGCTCTGTTCACTTGCGTTCCCGGGAAAGCAAATCCCTGGAAAACAGGCTCTTTTTTCCTTGACAAGACAGAATTCTGGTATTCACTTGCTTTCCTGAGAAAGTAACAAGCCTAGGTAGAAAATGTCAAATAATGACATGGAAATTGCCAAAAAATGATGTGGAAATGTCTCTTTTCTCACAAGTGTGGGAAATCAAATCCCACTGTTTTGGTCGGATTTGCTTTCCCGGGAAAACTAGTGAAAAAAAGTGGGCAAGCAGTTTCTCGGGAAACCTTTTCCTGCACAGTTCCTGCGCAAGTGAATAGGCGCGAGAAACATTTTCCTACAAAGTTTCCCTGAATTTCTTTTCCTAATGCCATGTCAGATTCCCGGGAAACCTTTTCTTTTCCTTTCCCGGGAAAACAAGTGAACAGAGCCATAAGAGAAGTTTGACCGGAGCCACCCAAATGATGTTATCTTGGACCGGGTCCTTCCTCCAGCTCCCAAATTTGCAGATGATACAATGTGAATTTTTTTTTTTTAATATTCGTAATCATTAGAGCACAGAACTTGAATGTAGGCTATTGATCATATTTTCGTAACTCTACATCTGCAAGCAATCGATTCGTAGGATCATTCGGTAGTTGTGATTTTCTAGCTATGTCATCTTCATGAGGGGGCCTACCAAATGAAGGGTTTGGATCATGCTAAAAAGCCATGTGGAAGAATCTGGGTTCTACAGCTCATGGGAAAGTGTCAAATAGTAAATTGCCATTATCAAAATAAGGGGGTGGGATATATATCCCTTCTACTACTACTATTAGAAAGCTAATCTTTACAGGCCCTTGTTTCCACAGATTCGCCCCTCTATTTTAAACTTCTTTAACTCGCTATGATTCCTCCTTGGGAATTGTGTCTATCAAAACAAAGGGGTGTAGAATATCAGCTCCCTATTACACGGAAAGTATCCAATGTTAGCCATTTTGATATTTTCACTAGTCCGGTACATGTTGGTAGGGGTGCAACTTGGGTCGGGTACAAAATAGCATGGGTCGGGTTTAGAAATCATGGGGTCTTGGGTAGGGTCGGGTTTTAGTTTAAAAAACCCGGCTCAATCTTGCGTAGGGTTGGGTTTAAAGAAAAAAAACCCGAAACCCAACCCGACTTATGTAGGTGTACTATGACGTTTTTAATTATCTCTTGAATAACAAAGCAAATTATTTTTCAATATATTGATATAACTGTTTTCATTGAGGTGATCATGTCTGTGATGTGGAAATATAGTTTCCCTTCTTAAATTTATACACATGATTACATAAATTTAGAGATTTTTGGTGTGAAGATTTGTTTTTTTTTCTACAACGCGTCAACGTGAAAAAACCCGACCCGACCCGAGAATTATCATGGGTAGGGCCGGATTTGGGAATCGTGGGTTTTCCGGAAAAAAATCCAACCCGACCCGACCCGACCCGAGTAGGTATCTTCAAAACCCGACCCGCCCGACCCAAGTTGCACCCCTACATGTTGGTAATCTAGGAGGGTCTATTATGAATGGAGGATAGCCCACAAATCAAATCAATTAGACAATCCTAGCCGTTTGTTTGGAAGACCTTGATGATTGAAAACAAATGGTTAAAAAAAAGTTGACCAGAATCCAGTAAAAAAGTCCACCAAGTCATCCCATCAGCATGATTTTCCGGCTGTAGCTTACCCATGAAATCACGTCCAAATGAAACAAAGATCGTACTCTTGAATACCCAATAAAAAAAAGTTTTCTAACATTGGATACTCTCCTTATTGGGTTAGATTACTACCAACACCACTCCAGCACAGACACAGGAAACCAACACCACTCCAGCACAGACACAGGAATCTCGTTCTGGGATTCTAGTTGCAGAGTAGCTATCTCTTACCATATAAGTTAAGTCACAATAATAAGAGAAAGGCTACCAAATAGGAATCTTAAAACCCTTTTTGGGATCAGAGGAGAGAGAGAGAGAGAGAGAGAGAGAGGTTAGTTTTGTTCGAGTTTATATACAATGTAAGCTCGTATAGTACAGTATTTATCAAAAACTACCCTACGGGCCAGAGCATAGGAGGATCCAAACCGTCCATTTGATGCGCCACAATGTTAATAGGTTGTGCCCCAAAAATCATTTCCATAGGATGATCCTAACCCTCCGATCTATAGAAGAACTGCATACTATGGAAACCTCTATCGATCAAGTGGTTGGGATCATCCTATGGAAATGATTTTTGGTTCACAACATAATTACACTGTGTCCCATGAAATGGACGGTTTGGATCATCCTATGGTATGTCCCGTACAGTACTTTTTGAAACAATAGTGGACTGTACAGGCTTACACCATATAAAATTCAGTTTTGTTCTGCACCATAACAACTCAACTCGTTTATTTACTTACGTCCGTATCTGTTAAGGCTCTTTACAATCTCTATTGGTTGTTTGCGTTGACGTACCAACTGCTCTCTCTACACCTCCACTGCTTAAAATGATTTTAAATTTAAAAGACTTTGTATTCATGTGCTACAAACGTTTTTCAAGGCATATATTTTCCCATAAAGATACCATACTTACTATCTATAGAGAGATAAATTAAGACATTCAGAGAAGTGAATTTTTATTTTTTAACTTTATGGTGAAGTTTGATTGAAGGAGTGGAGTAGGAATAAATGTTTTTTTTTGGGAAAGATGGGAGAAGTAGTTTCTCAACCTTCATTCCATGTGCATGATGACGTTTGAAGCATGTGAATGGTTTCACAGTTTTCAGACGTAAAATAACATAAAAACAAACTGAAACACCCCCCTTTCACCTACCATAGAAAGATTTTTTTTTTTAAAATATTTTTTCTTTTTTCATTTTATATATGGGTTTTTCAGATAAAAGATTAAAAAAACATAAAGAGTTGTTTGTTCTGCTTCTTCTTCTCTTTCTTGTTTCTGGATCTGATGCTGTTGACTACTTGGTATGATGATTATTCTAAAAGAAACCCAGTTTCTCTTCACTCAATTTCATGCCTTGGAACCCCCTTTTTTTGCTCTTCTTTTGTTTTTCTTTATTTTTTTAATGGTTTTACGAATCTCCATCTCTCTCCTTTCTTACTGCTTACTCCTCCTCTGCCTGCACCTTTCCAGATTCTTGTTCGTTGTAACAGAACAGTTAAAGTAATATTATCCTACAATTACAACTAAAACTAGCCAAATCACCTGTCTTGGATCCAGAAGATCAGTCCTAAAGACTAAAAATTCCATTATTCTCTTTTTCTTTTTCTTTTAACGTGTGTTTGTTCTTGGGTTCGAGTCTTCATGGAGAAGGAAGGCTCCAACCCTAATTAACTGTGACTAGTAGTAGGAAAAAAAAATGAGAAACAAAGAAATTATTTGTTTTATAGTTATGAGTTGATGTCTTGATGGAGAAGGCTCTCTAATCACATGGTTTTTCTTTCTTCTTTCTTAAAAAGGGTAAGGGAGAATTACACCCCAACAAAACCATGTGATTTGATCAGCTTTTGCCTCACTTCAAGGCCAGAGATCTAGTTCTAGATCGTAACTAATGGCAACGAGGGTAGTTTTGTCATTTTATGATTTAGCATTTAAGGAACGGATATTGTGTATGGAGACGAAATAATAGGAGAGAATTGAATGTGCATTCAATTTCTCTCTTTAATTTCTTAAATAAATTACTGAAATAATTCCAAATCATAAAATGACGAGGATGTCCTTGTCACCTTTTAAAGTACATGAAAACAATGGGCTACCAAAGCCAGAAGCTTTACGGTTGAGGGAATACCAATTCCTCTTCTTCACCGAAAGTCTCAACCTCCTTTCCTCTATTAGTTTTACGTTAAAAGGAAAATAAAAATAAAATAGAAAAATGGCCGGGGCTAACATGCTCCATGGGTGCCACCTCCCTTTTGAATTTCTTCTTTGTGACTGGTGATCAGCTAGATTGAATTAATTAGATTGCCAAGCTCAAATTTTAGCACATTTCCTCTCTCTCTCTCCTTCTAAAAATGGATTGTAGCCCTCTTCATAGGCCCACCTTTATTCCAATGGATTTATTTCTAATAATTTGATCGTTTGGATCAGTTTTAATTGCATTGAATTGAATAGAACTCCTTTTGTTTTAACCGTTGATTTGTTGAGAATTGATTAGATGATTAAGATGTACAATCAATATATAGATTGTTGGACCATGGGCCATAGGCCACCCATGGTGGCCCTACTAATGACGGAAAGGAATTCTACCTTTGGTAGTCCATGGACCACTGAGTTTAGCCTTCCCCCTTTAAAAGTTTTCCGTCATTTATTACGCCAACCTCATCTCTCTATCTCTCTCATTATATATAGATAATATCTCTCTCCCCACTCCTTCCACAACTTGCACTTCTCTATATTACTATATATACCCTTTTCTTATCTTCCAAACCTCTCACAATCATCTTCATCTCAAGGCTTAATAACTTCATTTCTCTCCTTACATTCCTTCCTAAAATCATCAACAAATGTTCTTTGAGATAAACCTAAGTTTCTTCAACGAATTCTAGCCTAGCGGGTGAATCATGGGTTCGGAAGGGAGCGAAGAATTGCCTTCAATTACACCGATACGAACGATGAGTCCAAAAGATCCATCATCACAACCCAGTGAAGAAGAACAGTGTCACACCCCAAAATCCCAAGCTCAGTTGATAAAGCCACTCCTTGTTTGTCCTCCTGCACCAAGGAAACGTCGGCCGCCTAAGCGGAAATCTGGGCCCCCGCCGGAAGGTTATTTTCTCGTTCCCCGCGACCTGAATTCCATATTCCTTGCTCTCCCTCCCCCTTCTAAGAAAATCAAAACAGGTTGATTATTATTTTTATTATTTTTAATTTAATTTGTGTTGTATTCCACGATAAATGATTTTTTTCGTCAGAATTGATCATTTTTAGAAAATATAGAAGTGTTTCTAGATTACATCAAATTATGTGTATAGCTTTGTTTTATGAAAAGGAGAGATTGATGTGTAGATGGCTTCTATTGTTGAATTAATTCATCAGACATAGTCTTCCTATCTTTCTTTGTATTATGTTTTTCTCTTGTTATAATTTTGTTCCTTGGGTTGATTCATAGACAGCAAAGAAAGAAAAAAAAGCAAATTAAAGAGACCCAGCAATTCTCTCCCAGAATTTCCATGAGATTTCTATTTTCTTGAGAGAGAGAGAGAGAGAGAGAGAGAGAGAGAGAGATCTGCTTCTCTGCAAAACATTAGAGGTACAATAAGAGGTCTGCCGATTGCAATGAATTACAGAGATTGCCACCACGTCTTTATCGAATAAATACCCGTAATATGCTCGGGGGACAAAATGCTTTTCTGGTTTATTTAATTTTCCATGGTTTAAAAGGAAACTGGGCTGTACGTTTTATCACATAAGAACTGTATGGTGACTCGCGGGACCTCTTCAAACTGTTGATCTCTCCAACTTCTTGGGATTTCTCCATAACCTCGAGTTAGTTGTAACTTGTAAGTGCAAAAGCACACAATTTGAAGAGTGACGTTCAGCGATTTACAGTTCATTGAGTTATACTGTTGAATTTTTTATGTGTTAAAACAAGTGTTTCAAAACTTAGACTGGTCTACAAGTGGCCAAGGTAAAAAAGAGTGTGGGCGAGTCAATAGTTGACTCAATCAATTTTTCATTAACTTGACTGAGCCAAAGAAGTTTTGATTGACTTGGTAGGGCAAAACTCGGACTCCAAAGAGAACTAGACATGTTAAAAGCAAGTTGAGTTGGGAGATTTGATAATTGACTGGGACAGTTTTAAACTAGAAGTTTGCTAGCGTCCATCGCAAAAGGCATTTTGCGGATGGTCTATTACATCTTACAACAGCCACCTCGTGAATGAATACAAAATCTGCCGAAAAGTGAGCCCATGTGGCTGCTGTCAGATGCAACAGACCATCCAAGAAATTCTTTGTCTGATGGATGCGAGCAAATTCCTTTTCATTGTCAGTGTTTTAACTCGCAAAAATGCACACGATGGAGGAGGGTTTATATGGTTTAAGCCGGTATAGTCCATTAATTGGGTGATCCGAACCGTCCATTTGATGGGCCACAACGTAGATACGTTGTGCCCAAAGACTCATTTCCATAGGATGATCTTAACCCTCCTATCTATAGAGGAACTGCATATTTGGATCATCTTATGGAAACCTCAATAGATCGGAGGGTTGGGATCATCCTATAGTATAGGCCGTACAGTACTATTTGAAAGATACTGGACTATACGAGCTTACACCCTATAAAAACTCTACGAATGGAGATTGATGATAGAGTCACAATTTGGAGAGATTTCTTGATCCCACCAAATCACACATAATGGGAAAGGAACAGTGAGTTCCACGTATCAAAGCTTTCGAAAAGTAGAAAAAGCTAAAAGGGGTTTGAACTCTCCTACCGAAAGATGACAATCACGTTGCATAATGCATGTAGAATGGGTTCTCTGATATGGTGCTGCTGGTCCCACCTTGATCTGATAATCCTACCTCTCTATATTCATGATCACTATACGAATGGTCCAGATCAAGCGAATGTAAATTGCCGTGCAAGTGGATACACAAGGTGTCCCATATGTGCTTCTTCTCACGAAGAGTATTGAGACGGCAGAGGTGAGTATTCAGTGGTGCTTTTTTTTTTCTTTTTTTTTGGGATTTGGATTGATTTATGAGAAAAATGATTAAGAATAATTGTCCTTTTCTCCCTGTTGTTTAATATTCAAGTTTGATAATTGAGGAATAATTTCCTGTTATTTTCAATAAGGACAGAGCTCCAATTCCAGTCGCATTCTTTAACTTCAAGGAAATTCTTTGCTTGGCTTAGAAACTGATTCAGACAACAAGGAGTCTTGGAAATTAGTGGGGGAGGTACCACCAACAAACCGAGATCACCACAAGCCCTCAGTCAAAACCATCGTTAATTCAGCAAAAAAAAACCCAGAAAATTCGAGTTTAATACGGTATTGGTTCAAAAAAAAAAAAAACTAAAAAACAGTCAAATAAGTGGAAACATTAAAAAAATGTGCTTAGTACTTATAAATGTTTTCATTTACAAAGGGGAAATGTTTTTTCTTTCGATAATAAATCAATGAACATGCTGAATAATAGAAACAATAAAAGAAGGGACGAGCATAAGGGGCATTCAGACAACAAGGAGTCTTGGAAAATAGTGGGGGAGGTATGATGTCGGGGACACGCGGCAGATTGAAGCTTTGATACCAAAATAACATAGTGGGGGAGGTATGATGTCGGGGACACTCGGCGGATTGAAGCTTTGATACCAAAATAACGCAGGGGCGTTAGCGATTCAAGGGAGAAAGAAATATGAGCAGCAGATGGCTCCTTTTGTTGGGGCAAAACGAACAGCAGGTGGCTCGTTATTGATTGGATTTCTGAAGCAACTTTCCTAGGCAACAGTAGCAACCAAATTCAATTCATTTAAGAGATAAAAGATAACATTTTACAAAGACCCTATTTATAGACTTTGCTTGGACGTTCCTAATCCTATTCGAACTAAAATATCTCAACCTCTTCGGACGCCCATCTTAGAAAAGAAACTCCTAAATTTTCTCTAAGTCAATCTTTTAAAATCCTAAACAAACTCAAACTCCTAAAAATACTCCAACTTAATCCACGTAAAATTGGAACTCTAAGCTACTGTCTTCTCTTGGGACGTTCAAACTAAAAACAATTCTTAAAAATAATCAAATTAAAGCCTAATTAAAAACAAACTCAAATAGGACTATTTGAAGAGTTGTAATCAACAGGAGCCGTTGATCTAGATGCCATCCAAGATCTTCTAATCTTTATGGCTCTGACGATCTTGACCGTTGATCTCGTGATCGTGCGAGATGCACCTACATCAAGGTACCACCAACAAACCAAGATCACCACAAGCCCTCAGTCAAAACGTTAAAGGGGGTGAATCTATCCTCAAGCAGAATCACAGAAACCATTAGAGGGGGGGATTTTATCCGTAAAAAGCGTTAAATGTTTGCCTACAAATAACGGAGGTTTTTTTTTTTTTTTTTTTGGGTGATCAGAATACACAGGAGTCATTAACACTATTTTTCGAAGAAGAAAACAAAAAATGGCGCTTGAAAGGACTTGCTAACTATATCCAAGTTCGTGTAGTGTAGACACCTCATTTAGTGTCCTGCCTGACCTCATTAGCCTTTGGCTGTATACTTGTATAGTTGTATACTACTCAAATGATGAGGAATTAATAGTGTGTTCAAAGAATTCAATGAAATTATTTTCTCTAATAATAATCATCTGATAAGACCCATCGGCACTATCTTTCATAGAAGAGAACAAAATACGGCACTAGAAAGGACCCACAACCATAACCCACCTCCAATGTACCAAGAGATGGTCTCTCTTTGCATTAGTGTAGACAACTCATTTTATCCTGCCTGACCTGACGTTAATCTTTGGTTGAGGTAGTACTACGATGATGAAGAATGATGTGTTCCAAGAATTGATTGAAATTTCTTAATTAGTAATCATATTGAGGAGAAATAATGATTGTTCGATTTGCCTATAGTTTGAGAAATACTAAACCTTCAGTATTTTTTTATTCAAATCACTCCATGTTACAAGGGGTAAAGTCACATGATGTGTTGATTAGAAAAAAATACCTTAGTTTCAAAACCAATTTTAATTAAACATCCAAAAGTTACTAAATTTTCATTAATTTAAAATAATACTAGCTAGTATTTAGGGTCTAAGCTAATGATCATTAGCCCTGAACAATTTACAGCCAATAATTGTTGGGCGTTTGCATAGACAAAGCAAGGATAGAAGAAAAGAAAATTGGCCGAAGAAGAATGTTGAGAGAAAATACAGGAGAGGGGAGAAGAAAGAAGAAAATAAGAAGAGAGAGAGGTTCTCATCAACTCACAATTATTGTTACTGATCTATTAACATAGAAGTTAGCTAAGTGAGCTTGTTTAGGCAATTTCGCATAAAGCCATTTCACAACTCACTTTTGCGGGAGAGAACAACCTCACCCTCAATTACGGTCCTGAGTGGGGGCCTGCCTAGGTATGGGACTAGGTGGGACCCGGTATGGGCAAATGTAAAGGGCCTAGCCTAATGTGTTCCATCAGCTCTAGAGCTTTTGGCATTTTTGGTTAGGTATCTAAAATTTGGCATTAGAGCATCTACTACATCCCGTGTTCGAGTCGTGGAAGGGGCAACTTGTAGAGAGGACTACCTAGAAAGGGCTACATGGTAAAATAAAGTGAAAGCCGTTATAGAGTGGCCGTCATAGAGTGGGTTGCGTAGGACGGCAGAAGCGTGGTGATATGTTAGGTCCTAAGTTAGGGCTTGCCTAGGTATGGGATTAGGTGGGAGCCAACCTAGTATGGAACATGCTTAAAGGGCCTAGTCTGACTTGGTCCATTAGCTCTGAGCTTTTGGTGTGTTGGTGAGGTACCTAACATTACCTTTTCTTATTCCCCCTTTATTTTGTGCTCCACGAATCTCAAATTTCTGAGGCAACCACTGTAAGAGCATATTCCTTTTTTCTCCTCATCTTTGCCTAATGAATTTTACATAAGCCAGCTTAAAATAAAGCAAGAGGGTGGAATAGACTAAACAAGAAGACGCAACAAGAAACCCTTATTATGATTATTTAAGTCTAGTATTATATTTGCATTGGGATCTCCATTCGATTGCCTAGGTGATGTGCATGTGAATTCTGTAAAAGAGCTTTAAAATGGTTGGGCTTCCTTTCGGATTAGAGGGTTAAATGTCTTGTTCTAAGGGAACACACATGCAATGCTGGGAGAAGATCCCCACAAGATTTTCATTTTTAAAAGAATAATTGGGGAAAACCGGGACAAAATTTCCCAAATTTAACTCCCAACTGCTATTTAGCGAGGTCAATGCCAATGCCTCATACGGCATTCCAACTTGTAGAAAAATAGGAGCGATCCCAAGCCCTTCTCAATTACCAAGGATTATGTCCACACCCAATAATTTACTTTAGGCTCTGTTTTTTTGGACATAAAATGGGCGTAAAACAAATTTTATGCCCAATTTTAAGGTTAAAAACGGGCGTAAAATTTGTTTTATGTCCAAAGAAATGGAGACTATTGTAATGGGCTCATGAGAGAAATTTGGATAAAGAGAATTCTTTTTTAGACTTTAAATTTTCGAATGAATATGATTTTCTAGTGTTTGGTAAACTCATTTGCCAAGGAATTTTTTTTTTTTCCAAAATATTTTTTGTGTTTTTTGAGGAAGATTGCAAACCGACCGGACTCGGGAAGTTTATTTTCCATGAAATAATTTTTCCATAAAAATTATTAGTCCATAATTTTCTTTCCCCTAAAGTTGGGTTGATCTACCTCTATTATGGAGATTTGAAGAGAGTTAACTAGAGTATTTAATGAGGGGGGCGAAGGTATGCCAATTAAGGGGGTCTTTCATGCTTCATTGGTTGAGATGATGGGAGACACCTTTTTATTCTTTTGGCACCCCAAAATTCCTCAAAATTCCCTCTAATATTCTCAGACAAGTCTACACATATCCCACCCTTGTCACCTCCTTGTTGACTACTACTTCCACTAAAATCTCATCTAACCAAACAGAGCCCAAAGAACAGAAGTGGGTTCCATAGTTCGCAAGAATGGCGTAGAAAGTTAGGGCATGTTTGGCAACCTTAAAAAAATATTCCATGGAATATTGGTGTTGTGTGTGTGTGCTTATCTAAAAAATAATTAAAAAATAGGCTACTTCAAATTAAGTTTTTCCCTGTGTTTCCAAGAGCTTTTCATAATCTCACCCCCTCAAGTCTCCCCATCTCAGCCCATCTCTCATAACTTGTCATGAAATATTTTTTCTTATGATTGCCAAACATGCCCTTAAGAGACTTTGGTACAGTATTTATGGTACCAGACTACCAGTGCAGGGTGACCCATACTGTCCAAATTGTGGGGATCCAACCAAGATTGGTGGACCAAAATATTACACGAATTGGGTAGTCTTAACCCATATGATCAATGGTTGTTTGCCATAAGTAGTAGGTATTCTCCCCACCAGAGGAACCAAAATGACCATGACTCAGTGCACACATGGCACATCTGCTCGGTGAACAGGGTTGTTGTTGAAATGAGCCATCTCATGATAACCCAATGGGGCTAGGTTCCATTCCAATCGTAGATCTCATTCACAAGATTGAGGTATGCAAAAATCAACTGTTTGAAGAAATGTTGAAGGACAAAGGTCTAGATCATCCAGTGAGACTTGGATGTGGGCCAGACCAGCTAGCACTCTCTAGTCTCTAACTCAAATTTTTGTTTTCCAGCAACTAAAGATGTCACTACAAAGCTACGAAAATAGAATGCTGAGGCTTAGCAAACTAAAATCAAAGATAAACTTAAGAACCTACTAACTCAAAGATCTTACAAAATAGGACACACTTAATTCTTATCACAGTAGGATCAAAGGGGCTGAAAAGGTTTTCCCTTTGGATTCATAACAGCTGAGATAGAGCAATATTGGAAGACCATGATGTCGAGGCAGGCATAATGGCATAATAAACCTTCTGTCACTAGAGGGTTGCACATGAGCCTGGCTTTTGGGCTTTGGGCCAATAGTGTCGGCCTTTGGGTCGGGCTAGCGTTGGGTCTTGGGCCTAGCATAATGGCAGGCCAAGTTTGGACCTAACTAGCTATGTTTAAACCAATGCTAACCTTATCAATGTCAGATAGATCCAATGTAGTCTGGAGTGAGTTTGGGCTGAACACACACGCCTAATGGCAATGGTCGGGCTTTGTTTCACAAAGACTTTGGCCCAGCCCATGATGAACCCTACAGACTAGGCCCATGAATTATGTAGGAGTAAGCGTCTGTTAATCTGTTATGCATATGAAACGGTGACCCAACTTTCAGCAATCAATGTTGAAGGAGGCTTAGGCCCGTCTTTAATTTCAAGGTGGACTATGTCAGAAGACAACAAATCGTGTGGTTACGGATTTAATCCCAACTCTACGTATCTACGTTGGTAGATACGTAGCAATGCAACATATATCCCAACGTATCTACCAAAAAAATATAATTACCAACATTGAGTAAGCATACAAGTTTACAACACAGGAGAATATTGGACCCATCATCACTACATTTGTAGAGTTTCTTCATCATGCAATCATTCTGATATGAAAAGTCGAATTGCTACATAAAATGAAACCTTCAAAGAACAGATGTGACCACAAGGTTTGAAGAGATCAGTATTCTGGTTTTCCAAGACTGAACGGCCCCTTCGTACCACATGTCAAGTTCGCTACCGCATTTTTTTAAATAAGCATGGAGTTTGAATCCCTATCCTCAATAGTATGTCAGCAGAGATCAGGACCATTTTAACAGACAACTGAAATAATCAAGAGCAGATTAACAATCTCTACAGATGCCACTCATAATATACAAAGACACAGCAGTATTTGTAAAGGTACATAGAACGGGACATGGAGAGGGGAAAGATTTAGTACATATTTCATGGGCCCTGATCATCAGTATCCCGTCTAGGATTTTGGCTTTTGCAACATTATAGGGATCTGATCAATTCTGTCTTGTTTTTCTCCCTTTGTCATTAATAAAATTTTCATGTTGCAATGAACACTAGATTTTTATAGAAAAAATTAATCAGATCTAAGCAAGTGCTAACAATGGTTGTAAATCATGTAAAGGAAGAGTATAAATTATAGACTTCTATACAGTGGAAATCGAGAAATCACAATTCATGCATGCATGAGAAACTACAAGTGTAGACACTACTCAATTACCGAAACAAAACGTAGTAATATTTTTGCAACTTAGCTGAATAGCAGTGTCCCGACCTCTCACCTAAACTGATTACCGACTGGGACTTGTTGCTCTAAAAGAGAGCTCAGCTCAGGAGTAACTGAGTGAATTCAGCCAAGTCAGACAGAGTTTCGAAATATGGTTTAGTTTTTTTTTTTAAAGGTAGCAGAATTTATTCATAAAGCCATAATTTCAAAAACATGTAAGCAGGGAACAAGATGTCCCCCCACCATACAAGTCCCCAACCTGGAAAAAGGAAGATACAAGAAAAAAAGAAGGAAAAGAACGCTAAGCCGGTACCACGGCTGCATCGACAATAACCACGTCAGTGTCACCAAGACGAACTCCAGCATTATCTAAACCATCAGCCAGAGAATTGGCCGATCTCCGCCTATGAGACAGGGACGAACCAATTAATTGAATCCAGTCACGAATCTCGTCCACAATCCTGGCTAATTTCCACGGACCAGCACACCGATTTGCCGCCCATGCGATTACGTTTGCGGAGTCGCCTTCGACAATTAATGGACCAAGATTATGAGTGGCATACCACCGCAAACCGAATAGCAAAGATTTTGCCTCCGCCTCATTTGCATCGCAAACCCCCGCAGGCACGGAATATGTCATGATAGTGTCCCCTTTAGCACTCCGAACCACACCGCCAATGCCCGCCATACCCGGATTCCCCATGGAACTCCCATCAAAATTTAATTTAAACCACCCATCTGGAGGAGCCACCCATTTTGGCATATGCCTGACAGAGGAGGTTTAATGTTAATGTTGTTAACCATTCACACTCAGTTACCCATTCTGAGAAATCAGGGCTTGTAGTAATCCTATGATTGTAACCCTATGTTTCACATCCTGTCCCCCAAAACATATCTGTTGCTCCTCTTTTCTTTTCAAGGTCTCATGAGCATGGTTATGGGATGTAGGATAGAAGTATTTTTAGGTTATGAAACGACGGGACTGGTATTTATAACAATTCAGATAATGTTTTCTTTTCCTCCTTTTCCTTTCATTCTTCGAATCTAAAATAGTTACGTAGTATCCTAGCAACAAGACATGGATGTCAATGAAATGAACAGTCTAGTTTCAAGGATGATGGAGCATATGTGTTGGGATGTTTGGCATGCTTTTCTTAGGTGCCTTGATGGTGCAAAATTGAGTGAAAACCAAGAAGGTAGACACAAGACTGGAGAATGATTCTAAGGATTGTGAGATAATAGTAAGAAAGATGGAAATGGTTATAAGACAAAATCTACTCGAGATCAAGGAAAGTAACAATATGGTATGTGATATCTTCACCTCAGTAATACCACAAGGGGGATGCATAAACAGGAAAACTGTCTTTGAGCATCAAAGCTAACATTTACATCAAGTTATATAAAGTTAGCAGTTGAAGCAAGTGAAACGTTGGCATGAAATAATAAAATGGGTTCAGGTGCGAGCATTGTGTTATTTATAGAAGGTTGCACCAGTTTAACATAGAGGATAAAGAACATGTTAGATTCTTTATAAGCAGAATTTGTAGATATAGCCCCTGATGTTACTCAATATATTGGGACATAGTTTCGTTAACTAAGGTCCCGTTTGTTTTAGATTTTGACTCCAAACGAGTTTTTGACTCAAAATTGATTCTAAATCTAAAAGAAACAACAGAGCCTAACTCATTAGTCAGCTTGAAGTTTGGGTTAGCAAGGTGGGTGTAAGGGTAACCAAGTGTGGGTATGATCCATTCATCAAACTGATGATAAATTGTTAATTACTAGACAAGCATGAAATATCAATTTGATTTTGCCCATAACTCTCCTGAGTCCTTGATAGGGTCCGGACTCAGCGCTGAGGGAATCCGGACTCAGCAATCCGGACTCAGCACTGAGGGGTCCGAACTCAGCATCCAATTAGCTTCTGGCACGTGGCCCTCACAAGGACCGTTGGAAGGCCAATACCTGTCTCCACTAGGTGTGACACCTGGACCAATCAGGGACCAACACCTGCCCTCCTTAGGTATGAAACCTGGTCCATACAGAGGCCACCACCTGGCTCAGAACTACCACCTGTCCTAGACAGGTGGCCCAGAATCACTATAAATAGCCTTCACTTGTGCTAAGGTGAGGGTCCTGAAAATCTGAGAACCAAAACTCTAAGCTTTTTGCTCTGACATTGCTCTACACTCCTGCTCATACTGACTTGAGTGTCGAAGCGCCCGTCCGGAGTATCACTCCGGGTTGGTCCTCTGACCCTTTTCTTTCTTGTCTGTACTCTGTGCAGCGCAGGACTCAACCAGCCATTCAGCCGTGGCTCGTTAGCCCGGACCACCCAGCCCTACCATAACCTGTTACCGATTTTAGGCCTAACAGATTTGGCGCCATCCGTGGGACCGCGCAACAAAAAGCTGTTCGAAATCTCACTCAGATAACAATGGTAGGACAGACCGGCAAGCGAGCACCTCCGACTTCTCGGGCTACCCGGGCTACGGCCCCCCGTGAAGGACGAAGTGAGCGTCTGGCCTCACAGGTGGAGGTCGGGGCGGCCGTGGAGCGGACTTCGCCCCACTCGGACCGTTCAGATCCCACCCCGACCCCGAGGGAAATGAGGGCTCTTTTTCAGGAAATGACCGCGGTAGTTGCGCAGTTCAGGAATGCGGCTCCCGCACTCCAGCAACACCCCGTCGAGGTTTCTCGACCTGTTCAGAGGGGAGAAAGCTCCCGCAGAGAACGCGCGTCTCCACCCCGCGACCAAACTCGTCACTCCACTC
This sequence comes from Tasmannia lanceolata, assembly GCF_043159265.1. Classification (NCBI taxonomy): domain Eukaryota; kingdom Viridiplantae; phylum Streptophyta; class Magnoliopsida; order Canellales; family Winteraceae; genus Tasmannia; species Tasmannia lanceolata. The sequence continues at coordinate 12,840,684 of NW_027518683.1, forward strand.
GAAGAGACCACCACTCGCGGGACAGGAGCGTGCGTCCTGAGCCTCGTCGACAGCATCACCGGTCACGATCTCCCTCCGTGCAGAAACGGGGCAGCAAGAGAGACCCTATGCACGGAGAGGGATCGCGGCACCGGCGAAGGAGTCCCCTCAGCCAGTCCGGATCCGCAAGGAGCCCATCAGCCGTAAGGAGTAGACCTGCCCGTCTGGCCGAACAGAGGGATGATCCGATGTTACTAAGAATCCAGAAGATCGATAACAGAATCGAGGAGCTGGCTAGAGATCATGGCCGCCCTGCTTCAAGGATCTTTAGTAGCAATCCCCCTTTCACAGACAGGGTACTCGGTGCGGCAGTCCCCTTGGGCTTCAAGATGCCGCAAATCCCGCAGTATGATGGGACCACCGATCCCGTGGATCATCTGCAGACCTTCAGGACCACGATGCTTCTCCACGGGGCGTCGGACGGGTTCCTTTGCAGGGCACTCCCCACCACATTAACCGGAGCCGCAAGAGATTGGTACTCACGGCTCAAGCCCAAGTCCGTTGACAATTTCGACGACTTCGGGGACGACTTGGCCCGGCATTTCATGAGCAGCAGAAGGCCTCGAAAGACGACGGCTTCACTGATGGCCCTGAGGCAGGAAGACGGTGAGGCCTTAAAAGCGTTCGTTGGCCGGTTCAACAGGGAGGCCCTTCAGGTACCCAACCTGGATCCCTCCGCGGCAACGAATGCTCTTCTGGCCGGAGCCCGGTCCACCGACTTCCGAAGAGCAGTCGCCCGGCGAAATCCGCAGTCCTTGGCAGATCTGATGACCGGGGCGGAAGAGTACATCTCCGTCGAGGAGACTCTCGCTGCCCTGGATTCCGTCAGCAAGAGAAGACCAGAGGAGAAGAACCCCGCCAAGCAGCGTAGGGATGACAGACCCCAGAGGAAGGAGAGCAGTCCGTCCCGGAAGGAAAGGAGCTCCCCCCGGCCTCGAGCGGAGAGGAGCCCCCCGACGAGGGAGCGCTACACGCCCCTCACCGCGTCTAGGGCTCAAATTTTGGCAGCCATCCGGAAAGAAGACTTCATCCGGTGGCCGAAGAAGCAGACGTCGGAGGCAGGCACCCAAGACATGTCCAGGTATTGCCGGTTCCATAAGAGGCACGGCCACGACACCAACGCCTGCATTCATCTCAAGGAGGAGATCGAGCAGCTGATAAGCAGAGGGTACCTCGGGAGGTACTTAAAAAATAACGACGACAGAAGGGAGCGCCCGGACAACCCGAGACCCAGAGACAGAAGTCCTCGAGACGCCCAACCCCTGGGCGACCGCATCCAGGCTCCAGCCCCGGCCGTTCTCCCTCCTCAGGTACCTCAACCTCAACTCCAGCCTCATGGTGTTATTGGTACCATTTCAGGAGGGCCGACCGCGGGAGGGACCTCTTCATCGGCCCGCAGAACCTATGCCCGGCAGGTCAACGCCGTCCATGCCTGCAGCAAGAGGGCCGAGCCAGAAAATGAGATATCCTTTTCGGAGGCAGATCTTGACGGTCTGATCCTCCCGCACGATGATGCCCTGGTCGTCACAATGCTAGTGGCGAACTGGGAAATGAAGAAGATCCTGGTCGACAACGGGAGCTCCGCCGACAGTGGTGCACTCCGGCTCATCCTAGTGGCTTGGAGATCAGTTCCAGCCAGGACGCCCGCAGTGGAAACCACCTTCAAATATTTCCTAAGTGTTTGAGTACCAAGCTTCAAGCTCGGTTCTCGCAGACGTTGGACGAGCAGCAGTGGTGCACTCCGGCTCATCCTAGTGGCTTGGAGATCAGTTCCAGCCAGGACGCCCGCAGTGGAAACCACCTTCAAATATTTCCTAAGTGTTTGAGTACCAAGCTTCCAGCTCGGTTCTCGCAGACTTAGGACGAGCAGCAGCGGTGCACTCCGACTCATCCTAGTGGCTTGGAGATCAGTTCCAGCCAGGACGCCCGCAGTGGAAACCACCTTCAAATATTTCCTAAGTGTTTGAGTACCAAGCTTCTAGCTCGGTTCTCGCAGACTTAGGACGAGCAGCAGTGGTGCACTCCGGCTCATCCTAGTGGCTTGGAGATCAGTTCCAGCCAGGACGCCCGCAGTGGAAACCACCTTCAAATATTTCCTAAGTGTTTGAGTACCAAGCTTCCAGCTCGGTTCTCGCAGACTTAGGACGAGCAGCAGTGGTGCACTCCGGCTCATCCTAGTGGCTTGGAGATCAGTTCCAGCCAGGACGCCCGCAGTGGAAACCACCTCCGAATATTTCCTAAGTGTTTGAGTACCAAGCTTCCAGCTCGGTTCTCTCAGACTTAGGACGAGCAGCAGTGGTGCACTCCGGCTCATCCTAGTGGCTTGGAGATCAGTTCCAGCCAGGATGCCCGCAGTGGAAACCAACTTCAAATATTCCCAGCTCGGTTCTCGATGCAGCACAGAAATAATACGTACAAAAAAATAAGAATGCTGTACAGACAGTTGAACAAAAAATGTATTTGTATTCAGTATTCATATTCGTATTACAAAATTGCTCTCTTCGCCGAGCTGGCTTACAAAGAATAGGCGTTACCGACTGTGCAAACAAAAAAGAAAGAAGGCTGCTGCTCAGGCCTCCTCGTCGGCCACCACCTCGGTGACGACCCCTGCGGGAGTGAGGGCTGCGAGCTCGCCACCCTCCGCCGAGGAGACGGCGGCCACAGTCACCTCCGCATCCACCTCAATAGGCCGGGAGGAGTCCGGTTCGTCTTCCTCCTCATCTTCCTCATCCTCTGGAGGTGCATACGGGACGGTTAGCCCGTCCAAGGAGATGTCGGGGTGAATCTTCTTCACCTGCTCGGAGCAGAGAAGGAAACCCGCCCTGTAGGCCTGGAGGCCTAAGTCGAAGTGCTGGGCCTCCTTCCTCTCCTCAGTTTCCTTCACGGCCTTCTCCACGGCCGCCTTTTCCTTCCTTCCGGCCCTCTCAGCCGCACTCAGGAGATCCTGCACGGCCTGGTTTTTGACCCTCTGCAGTTCGTCCTGTAAGCTGTTGAGCTCGGCCTCTTTGATCTGGAGGGCTTCATTGAGCTCGCCGTTCTCCTTCTGGAGCTGGGCCTTTTCGGACTCGATCCTTGTGATCGTCTCCGAGAAGAGATATCGCTTCTTGGCCATATCCCTTGAGTAAACCTGGAGTTGATAGAGGGCGGAGCTGATTGCCGCTTCACAGGTCTCCGGCACCTCTTTTTCGACTGCTAACCGGTCGCGGGCGAGGACACCCTTGTACATCAACTCTGCGGCCACCCGGGTATCCCCCAGGCCGGTGTCCGTTTTCTGCACGGCCCAGTTCGGGCGGAAGACGTTGTCGCCTCCAACCGATGCAGTAGCCGGCATACCCAGTACGGCCCCGCCGTGCTTTGACCCTGTCGCCGCTCCAGACTTGGAGCTCTGACCCGTGGTGTCTGCCCGGCTCGATAGGGCAAGCTTATGCGTCGCCCGGCTGCTTTTAAGAGGCTTAGCCAGCGCGACCATCGGCGGGGTCGACTCCGGCACCTTCCTCTTCTTGCCCTTTGTTTGGGGCTGCTCCTGCGCTGGGGACGCGCCAGAGGACTGCTTGATTCTGTCCAAGAGGGACATCTGCTTCACCATTTCTGCAAAAGAGAACGGAGCGCAGTCAGCAATATGAAAGTTGAAAAATACTTCAGAAAAATAAATGCTATCCTATAGTATCTACGTACGTGCCGGCGTCGCACGACTGACCCCGAGTGCGACCAGCTCGGCCTCTTCTTCGAACTCTGAGCAGTGTACTGGACCTCGCTTGAGCTCTTCTTTGATCAGAGCGAAGGTCATGTGGTCATAGTCCTCGAGGGCTGGTTTCTTACTAAGGCGGCGAGTGTCCGGCGTTCTCCATTGTAATGAGAACGGCCACTGCGAGCCCGGCGCGGTGTCCCTGACATAGAAGAACCTGTTCTTCCATGTGTGAATGGAAGAAGGTATCCCAGTGATCATTTTCATTTCAGGCCTCTGGCTAATGTAGATCCAGCCGCCGTCCTTATGCCTCTTCAGGTGCGCACACATCCTGAAGACGGGCACGGTGGGGTTCCTACGGAGCCGGACTTCAAGAAGGTACAAGAAGCCGATCAATGTCCTCCAAGAGTTCGGGACGACCTGTGTAACTGCCAGCCCGTAGTAATTCAGTGCATCCGCAAAGAAGGGGTGGAAGGGGAGCCTAAGCCCGGCCCGGAAGGCCTCCTCATACACGCAGAGGTCTGCGCTATCGTTGCTGGCCCGATCCCCTTCGACAGCCGCCCTCAGAATGTACCGGCTAGGAATACAGTATTTGTCCCTGACGATCTGAAGCCTGTTCGGCCACAGATGGTTCACCTCGTATAGGGCCCCGATGTTATACTGCGGGTTGGCTTCCATCTGTGCCTCCGCTATCACCTCGACTGGCATGCGCGACGATTGAGGGACTGCCGCTTCGACGTCCTCATCGTCGTCGCTGGTTTCTACCCGATCCGGTCCGTCCCCACAGGCCGGGATTGTGTCTAAGTCCACACTCATTTCCTCACCGCTCTCCTCGTCTAGTATGATCACTAGCTCTTCGCCCTCAACACCGGCCTCCTCTATAGGTGAGGCCGGAACCGCCCTCTCCGACGCCTCGGACCCCGATGCGGTACTGGTCGAACCGGACTCCTTTGAACTGGAGTCCGTCTCCGAACTAGTGCTAGACATAAAAAGGAAAAAAAGAAAAGAAAGGCTAAAAGCTAAAAAAGATTACCGAACTGGAGTGTTGGACGAGGACCTCCGGGCTCACTGATCCGAAGCGGGCAGAAAACTTGAGCAGCCGAACAGAAGAGGAGGAGAGTAAAAGATGAAAAGTAAGAAATGAAGAGTAAACTCCTGTATTTATAGAGAAGCTGGGAAGAGCGGGAAAAATCCCGCCCATTTCCGCCAGCCGGAGTGCGCCACGTCGCCTTCCGCATTAAATGCGCCGCTCGCATTAAATGCGCCGTTCGCATTAAATGCGCCGCCTGCATTAAATACAAGGCACAGGTCCCAAAGCGCCAGAAGACAAAAGACCTGTCCGGCTTTCCGGACGGGATATGGTGCATTCGAAAGACAAAGACCTGTCCGGCTGTCCGGACAGGATATGGCGCGTTCGCTAGACGACAAAAGCGCTAGGCGACAAAAGACCTGTCCGGCTGTCCGGACAGGATAATTCAAAAGACAAAGACCTGTCCGGCTGTCCGGACAGGATATGGCGCGTTCGCTAGACGACAAAAGCGCTAGGCGACAAAAGACCTGTCCGGCTGTCCGGACAGGATAATTCAAAAGACAAAGACCTGTCCGGCTGTCCGGACAGGATATGGCGCGTTCGCTAGACGACAAAAGCGCTAGACGACAAAAGACCTGTCCGGCTGTCCGGACAGGATATGGCGCATTCAAAAGACAAAAGACCTGTCCGGCTGTCCGGACAGGATAATTCAGGGAGACAAAAGACCTGTCCGGCTGTCCGGACAGGATATGGCGCGTTCGCTAGACGACAAAAGCGCTAGACGACAAAAGACCTGTCCGGCTGTCCGGACAGGATATGGCGCGTTCGCTAGACGACAAAAGCGCTAGACGACAAAAGACCTGTCCGGCTGTCCGGACAGGATAATTCACATTCAAAAGACAAAGGACCTGTCCGGCTGTCCGGACAGGATAATTTAGAGGATAAAGACCTGTCCGGCTGTCCGGACAGGATAATTCAAGGAGACAAAAGACCTGTCCGGCTGTCCGGACAGGATAATTCAAGGAGACAAAAGACCTGTCCGGCTGTCCGGACAGGATATGGCGCGTTCGCTAGACGACAAAAGCGCTAGACGACAAAAGACCTGTCCGGCTGTCCGGACAGGATATGGCGCGTTCGCTAGACGACAAAAGCGCTAGACGACAAAAGACCTGTCCGGCTGTCCGGACAGGATATGGCGCGTTCGCTAGACGACAAAAGCGCTAGACGACAAAAAACCTGTCCGGCTGTCCGGACAGGATATGGCGCGTACGCTAGATGACAAAAGCGCTAGGCGACAAAAAGTTTCACTAGCAAAGACCTGCCCGGCTGGCCGTTCACAGCCTTAGCCGAGCAGGACCATATGACTTCCTGACCAAGGACGTCCAGGACCCCTGGCCGCCCAGGCCCCTGGTCAAAAATTCAGCCGTGCTGGATAGTCGAATGCCTTCTGCCCGGCCGTACTCCTTCAGGCTAAACGCCAAGGCCAGGCCAGGGCGCCAGGAGTCTCCTGTCCAGCCACTATTTCTCCTAGCTGAGTCTGAGCCCGGCCTCAGCTGCCTGGAGGTCTTAAGGCCGGCCCGACGCTGTCTTTACCTTCTCTTTGCTTCTTCTAGCCACTTTCATGGCTTGAAGAACCAGGGGGCAACTGATAGGGTCCGGACTCAGCGCTGAGGGAATCCGGACTCAGCAATCCGGACTCAGCACTGAGGGGTCCGAACTCAGCATCCAATTAGCTTCTGGCACGTGGCCCTCACAAGGACCGTTGGAAGGCCAACACCTGTCTCCACTAGGTGTGACACCTGGACCAATCAGGGACCAACACCTGCCCTCCTTAGGTATGAAACCTGGTCCATACAGAGGCCACCACCTGGCTCAGAACTACCACCTGTCCTAGACAGGTGGCCCAGAATCACTATAAATAGCCTTCACTTGTGCTAAGGTGAGGGTCCTGAAAATCTGAGAACCAAAACTCTAAGCTTTTTGCTCTGACATTGCTCTACACTCCTGCTCATACTGACTTGAGTGTCGAAGCGCCCGTCCGGAGTATCACTCCGGGTTGGTCCTCTGACCCTTTTCTTTCTTGTCTGTACTCTGTGCAGCGCAGGACTCAACCAGCCATTCAGCCGTGGCTCGTTAGCCCGGACCACCCAGCCCTACCATAACCTGTTACCGATTTTAGGCCTAACAGTCCTGTTTGAGGAGTTTGGGTATTAGCAAGGAATCCTCCCCAATCCACACCCTTCGGCGTTTCATTTTTTTCCGAAGGTTCTGACAGCTTCTCAACCAGTGACCTACACGCAAAACTTAACTGCCTAAGAAATCAGTGTGCTCCACTGACCCAACACTCAGTCACATCTCATTGGCCCTCAACCAATTCTACTCCATCAACTGATCCCATCAACGATATGATGCTTAAACACAGCAGCACTCTGCGCCCTGCTGAATTTCACTTTTGCTAACCAACCACAATGAGTCTGGACAATATGGTGGACACTGACTTGTCCACTCTTTAGCTAATCAAGTCACTTATTATGACTATTTCCACATCAACACTGAAAATAATTGATTAGAACAAGGACGTAGAAGAACAAAGTACCACTTTGAGGGAGGTTATGACTATTTCCTTACAATTCAACCATATCCTAAACAAATAAACCACGTCAAAGCTTAAAATTCTCAAGCCATATAATAGACTTCTTTATTGTGGGAGGTTACAGTGTGAAGTGCCAGTATATGATAGTGGGTTATCACTAATTTCCTCAATAATGTCCATGAGTCTCCATTGCCAAATTTACTTCTATCAGACAATCATAATCTTCTAATTAATGTGATTTTAACTACTGGCATTCCCTTTTCCTGTTTTCTTACCTTCCATTTACAGGCTGTTGACCATATGGGTTAGATTGTTCCCCAAAACTTTTGGGCAATCCAAGGCAAGGCCCAGTAAGAGGGCAGTCCTAATTGATCAAATATGAGCCCCATTAAACCAAATATGTCATATCACAATATGATTCTGATACACCATATTGTATCATTCTTCTTATTCTCTTGCCTTATACTCTCTCCAGGCTCCATGAGTAGGTCTTTCTAAGAGAACATATTTCAAACAGTTGATGACTGATGCCAAACTGCATGCTTTATTCAATAAAGAATCGGCAATAATATCAATAAATGCAATAGACAATAAATAGAAGCCCAGAATGACAGCTGCCATGGGCTTTACAGTGGATGTGCCAAGTTGTAAAGTTTGGAAGCCCAGAATTTTTCTAGTAAAAGTATGAGTGAGCAGAAGTACAAGTGTGAGACCACTTGCTTGACGATCCAAACCATTTATTTCGTAAGCCTTACTATCAATGGCTCACGGAGCAAAACCAACCCCCGGCTGTATGATTCTAATCCTCTAACTTGTAGAAGATTTCTTGATGAATACACATACCTTTTGCTTCTTTTTAAAATTTTCTCACCGTCCATTTTGTGACCACAAATTAGAGGATTAGAATAATCCGAAGGGGACTTACTACGGCCCTGACAATTACACAAAGCTCATGCACTTTCTTTTCCTTTGCCTGTATTGAGTTTGTTCTCAGGAGTTTCATAGCCCTGGTGGTACTGGCCTCTTCCTTAGACTGTTTTAAGGATTGGGTATTGATCTTGATCCTGATATTGTATCACCTTTTTTATTAAAAATACGGGTAGGGGCCGCCAAACCTTCAGGATCATCAAACAGAGGCAACAAGCTCGGAGAAAAGCGAAAATCTGGCATCTACGGCAAATGATGTGATTTTATCGTTCCATTGTAAAGATTAAAATATTATGTGCTTGCTCTAAGTTAACCACCCAAGATCAGATTCTAAGTGTTCCTCAGGATAGAACACCAAATTCTAAAACTGATTACTGGAGTGAAAATTACATTTAATTTTGAGTCTAATAATTAGCTTTGGACTCACAATGAGTTCTCAAAATCCAAAACAAATAGGGTCTCATTCAATGATCCAAATCTATTATCTATTCGGATTTTTCTATGGACGAGCCATGCATCAAAATCCACTCCCACCGGATGATTCTAACCCTTCAATTTATGGTCGTTAAATGGACGATTAAGAAACAAAGAATCAACTGTCGGTATTCATTGCCAATACTAGGGTTAGAATCATCTCGTGGGAGCAGATTTGGATTCATGGTCCATCCATAAGAAGCCCAGGCAGATTAACAGCTTGGATCATTGAAAAAGTGAGTCCACTTGCACTTCTACCAGCTGCTCATGTCTCCATCTTTGGGCCAAGAATGTGTAGGCAAAAGTACAAGCTGGAGGTCACTTGCTCACTTGTTGAAGCATAAATGTTAATATAACACCAACTAAAACAGCATAATAAGCTTTTGGAGTAATTGGTTGTTTCACTATAAAATGAAAATCCACTGAGAATAAAGGTCCAATAGAACATAATCAATTAAGAACGTCTAATATGTATGATTATTTTAATAATGGCACCACTACAGTAGGGCCCACCATTACATGTTACGTGATAAACCTAACATGTTCATTGCAACCTGCCACTGACCAGAGCATTGAAAATCTCTTTAAAGCCATTGCAGACTTTTCTGATTGCTCTATGCAAAAGTAAAAGCTTCAAGTAGCTTTGTCAACCTTGTCAACTGAATTCTTTAAAAGGCCCTAACCCATCAATTTTTGGGTCCCAACTTGAGACAGACAGATGTGATCGAGACCGTCCAACTTGTAGACCATCCAGAACCGTAAGATAAAGTCCTGCAAAAATCAATAATTTAAAACTTACCCAGGCTCATCTGATCAAGTTGAGGTCGATGGTAATGGGTCACAGTGATGATTGCTGGCCAAATCTACAGGCACGACACATACAACTCAACTCAACTAAACCTTTGTCCCAAACTACTTGGGTCGCCTAATGAATCTTTTAGAAAAGTTTCATGAAAAAGGTGAAAGGGTCTACCCAGCTCAAATTGACTAAGTCTAATCCTGACACTTGTTGGGTTTTTTACGTGGATCATTTTCTTCCATTCTCTCCTATCCAAGGTCTTGTTCTTTGTTATGTTGTTAGCCATCAAGTCTTTCCTCACTATTTCTACCTAAATTGTTTTCGGTCTGTCCCTACCTCTTTTTACTCCATCAACTTAGCATGAGTCATTTCCACGCGGCACATGTAGGGTCCAAAAGTGACAATTGATTGGCCAGATTCCAAAAAATCTCGTTGATTAGATGATCCTGGCCATTTGATTATCAGCTGCAAACAAACAATTAAGTTGCGAACGGCCTACATTTGCTTGGGCAAAAGTTCATTGCATGGACGGTTAGGATCATCCTATCTGCACATTATTTGGTAGACCCCACCTTCTGACCAATTCCATTGATTGTACATGTGCAACACATTTTTTCTAGAAGGTTTGTATCCTTGGTAAGTATATTCAATAAATATTTGTTGAACTGCCCTCAGATCTTGTGGGCAGCGATTTATAGATAGGTTGTGTTAGTGGGACAGCAATTCATTTTTGACTAAGCTGAAAGCTTCCTTGGAATGTACATTCAGTTAAAACCTTTCCCACCAAGGAAGCTTTGGTCAAACAGTCGGAAACACACAAAACTAAACCTTTCTTCTCCACTATGCTTGATGATCGTAAAATCCTGGCCATCCATTGGATTGAGGAAGTAGCAAGGCAATCAAAATTGAAGTCGGTGAGGGTTTTTGTCTATAGTAAGGAATAGCCATCGAGATCACATAAAAAACACACTATTAGTGACAAGGAATAATGCTGATGGTTAAGTTTTCATCACATGTGTTGTTCACTTTACGGTGAGATTCCTTTGGTACTAGGTCCAAATTCTGGGTTGCTGATTTCCATATAGCCTCTGTTTCTTTCAATGGAAAATGGGCTTAAAACAAAATTTACACCCATCTTCCACTTAAAACGGGTGTAAATTTTGTTTTATGCCCATTTTAGTTCGAAAGAAACAAAGTCATAACATTTGTTATGCAACTTGTTTAAGGTCTCACAACTAGTTTACAAAGGGAAATGTTATCAGCACTACAGTATTTTTATGAGGGCACTCCTCACTTTATTAAAAGTACGGTATGGCCCGCACCGTAAAATGATCCAAACCGTCTATTAGATGTGACCCTCCGTTCTATAGAGGATTAGGATGAACCCTCTAACATTTAGATCGGAGGGTTAGGATCAACCTATGGAAATGATTTTTAGGGCACAACCTATTTAGGCTGTGGACCATCTAATGGACGGTTTGGATCATTTTATGGTGCGGGCCATACCGTACTTTTAATAAAGTGAGGAGTGCCCTCATCAAAATACAGTAGCGCTGATAACATTTCCCTTTTACAAATATGAATCTTGCTACTAGAAACCCTGACCTTCTTATCTCAGGCCTGTTTGTTTTTTTATTTTGAGAATTGATTTTAAGTTGAAAACTGATTATTGGAGTCAAAATCAAATGCAATTTGAAGTAAAGGCCGTTTTAGGGTGGTTAAACAAGCAAACAATGTCATTACCGTCGATCGAACGGCTCTGAATAAGACTTTCATTTAGACACCAAGGGTTGACCTTCTAGATGCCCACTCAAGCTACAACTATAAGCACCATCGTTTTTCCTACAATTAGCTATTAATTAAACACTGAAAGGCTCAGATTTAATAAAATATGCAATGATCAAGACAATTGGGTGAATCGACGTCATGGAACATTAACCTAAGAATTTACAGGTACGGCTTAATATAATGGGAAATGCTTATTGGGCCCCACTTCTAGCTCGTGATCTGATCCCTTGAACTGAAAGGAAACTATAGGGCCAGCACCGTTGAGTATCCTTATCGGATGATCCTAGACCTGGCAAAAAGTGACCCGGACCCGCAGGCCCACTCAGCCTACCGGGTCACTTTGGGTCACTAATTTAGTGACCCGTTGAAATTTGACCTGACCCGTACGGGTCCTGTCAAAATTAGGCCTGCCGGGTGGACCCACGGGTGCCCGTAAAAACCCAAATGATTATAGTCCCATATTTTTCAGAAAGTACTGTACGGACCACATCATAGGATGATCTAAACCATCCATCTGATGGAACACAACGTAAATAGGTTGTGTCTCAAAAATCATTTCCATAGGATAATCCTAGCCCTCTGATCCATAGAGTTTTCCATAAATAATAATATACAAATCCTCGATAGATCAGAGGGCTAGGATCATCCTTTGGAAATGATTTTTTTGGGCACAACATATTTACATTATGGCCCATCACATGGACGGTTTGGATCATCCTATTATAGCGTCGGATAAAAACAGCGAAAAAAAGAAGAAGCCAGGTGACCTGTGGGTTCACCCAGCCAATACGGGTGAGGTCCGGGCTCACCAAATTGTGACCCGTAAAATTCCAGGTCATTTATGACCCGACCCGTACGGGTTGGGTGAAACCCGGCCGGCCCGTTTGCCAAGTCTAGATGATCCATAAAGCGTAGTTTATATTTCCTCCAACAAAAGCTAGACCGTTGATGTTCTAAAAGATCTAAAAGAAGTTGCCCCAATATCACTGATCTGCTCAAATAAATAGTCAACCCCCAACCCCTTCTATTCGTTGAATAAACTACACAGTTGGGAAAACAAAAGAGAGGCTTTGATTTGCTTCAAAACAAAACGTTTCCTTAGTCGTTACGACTCGTTCCCACAAAATTTAGAAAAACGAGAGAAGAAAAAAGGCAAAGCAGCGACCAAATGGGGGCTAATCCATACCGAGTCCGGGCCCGTTCGCTCTCCTGGTCAGGTCAACCCACGCCATTTTTTTTGGTCGTTTCCCTCGCTCACACGTTTCCTTCCTCTCTCTCTCTCTCTCTCTGCTTCAACATCTTCAACGGGCAACAACTAATCTCATGACTCATGAAGGTTCATGCCACGTGTTGCGTATCGAAACGCCAAGAGACATCGAGGTGCTTGCGGACTAAATTAATAGAAATTAAGTCCTGTCAAACTATTGGTATTCCATTTTGGCCGTTGGATTAATCTTGACTGTTATCAACGGATGGGATTAATAACCGTCTATAACCGGTGGGCAAGACTTGGTACGTTTAGTCAACACTTTTGATTGCAAAAGCCAACGCCTACAGAGGTTCCACTACCCGTAGTCTCACTCTTACCATCATTGTTGCCGTTCCTTCTGAGACTTTTGCGAAATTATTCTGCGGGTTTTCGGGGATGATTTTCTCGACAATTTCTCGTTGCCGAAAAAAACGCTTCTTATTTTTAAAATAATTTTCTCTCTCATGGAGACCATTGATTTGGTAGTCGATCAAAGTCTAAGAACTCATCCTGGCCGTCCACTCATTAAAACATTAACAAATTTAACTTGAAATTTGCTAGTCGTTGATCGAAATGCAATGATGGTCCAATTACACTGATTTTTTATAATCCATCGGTGAAAATGGAAAGATCCATCACGAAGCAGCTGCTTTATACATAAGGAGGTAGTCTTATAGGCTTCAAATCTTAAAGGGGATTGGGCCCAATTGAGTTGGGTCTATAATGCTCCGTTTGGTTGCCAGTAAATTTTTTATCTTTGGAAGTTTTTAGTAAAATTTTCGTCCCATCCCATGTTTGGTAGCCTTTTAGCACTAGAATTTTTTAATCCCCCTCTTGTAATGATTGCTTCTGTGGTGACATAGACTCTTTGTCTCCTCTTTTTCTTTCCTAGGGAATGATGTCATATCTCTTTCTCTCTCCTCCCTTCCCATATTTGGTAATGACACCCTTAAATTTTGGCAGGAATTTTAGGAATTGTAGGAAAAAAAAAACCTAGCAAGTCCTACTGGCAACCAAACGAAGCATTAAGGAGTTTGGTCCAACTCAACACGGGTAGCTGCCCCTCCTCATCCTACATGTAGCTCTGCCCCTGAGAAAATCAATCTAGAGATGCAATACTATTGATGGTAAACCTCAAGGAAATAATAGGTTTTCAAAAACAATTTAAAAAAATAGGGAAATGAAATTAACCCCCCTCCTGACATTTTCTATGAGAATGATTCACTGCTTGAGGATAAATTCACCACCTGTAACGTTTTTCATTGCCTTTAGAACTTAACGAACAAGATCGTGTCGAGGGGATGGGGGGATATCACATCCCAAAAATATTAGTGATAAACCTCAACGGAATTTTTTTACTTATTTATTTAATTGGTAATTGGACTAAACACTGATAAATTGTGAATCCCTTAATCAGTTTTGAACTCAAAATCCAAAACGAAGAGGGCCTAACCGCCTAAGCAAATAGCCCTACTTTAAATTTGGACTCTTGTAGAACAACCCAAGAAAATGAGGTGTAATTGCCGCTGTTCTTGGGGAAAAACTAAGCAAAATGAGGTGGAAATGCAGGGAAACAGGGTGGAAATATCATTTTCACGGTGAGAAACAAAATCTCATTCGCAACAAGCTTGAATTCATGCGATATATCGTGGTGGCAACTGGCAAGCCAATTTCTTTTCTCGCGGTGAATTTGGAAGACCGTCATCATTTTATTATATGTTATGGGTCCCACCACCTACTCCTTTTACGGAGCCTCCGATTTGTTTTCTACAGTTGAAATCACAAACGAATATTAGCCGTCCGATGGTAAACCTTGTTTGACTCGAATCCTCCTATTTCTTTCCACCGGAGTCCCCGGTTACTCTACTAGCATATAACCCCCTCCTCTCTAAGTTTCCTAACCCTTATTTTTCTCTCCATTGCAGAGCTCCCATCCGAGCTTTAATGGTGGCATAGCTGTTCTTCCTCTTATCTTCACTATTCTCTTACCTTTAAGATTCTTCAATGGCCGTTGATCTTATGGCTTATTCGAAGATGGAAGATCAGTTCGCGATTCAAGAAGCAGCTTCTGCGGGTTTGAAAAGTATGGATCATCTGATCCGAGTCCTTCAACATCAAAACCCTGCTCAAAACGCCATGGATTGCAGAGAAATTGCAGATTTCACCGTCTCGAAGTTCAAGAAAGTCATCTCCATCTTAAATCGGACCGGACACGCCCGATTCCGTCGCGGACCTCAAAACCTAACCCTAATTCCGTCTCCAAAACCCAACCCGCCCCCACCTACTACTACTCAAACCCTAACTTTGGATTTCACAAAGGCAAACCCTAACCCTAACCCTATCACTGAGATCTGTACGAATCAGTTTCCGGCCAAGGAGACTTTCAGTATCTCGCCTCCGATCTCTGCAAATTCGTCCTTTATGTCTTCGATTACCGGAGACGGGAGCGTCTCTAACGGAAAACAGGGTTCTTCCCTTCTGATCACTCCTGTCCCCACCATCTCTGCCGGAAAACCGCCTCTTTCTTCTTCTTACAAGAGAAAGTGCAAGGAACACGGTCATTCCGAAGACTTTTCCGGCAAAGATTCCGGTTCCGGCCACTGCCACTGCTCCAAAAGAAGGTAAGCGCAAGTTAGCTAACCTCTGCTAGAAAATCTTATGATGCGCCGGTAGTATAATGGAAAGAATCTGATCCTTCCGGTCAAAGCTGTCACCTTATTCCACTTCATGCATTCCAGGCGTATATTAGTAAATTCCCGTTTTATAATTTGATTTTAATAACGTTTTTTATTATTTTGCTATTACAGGAAATCTAGAGTGAAGAAAACCATAAAAGTCCCGGCCATAAGTTCTAAGACGGCCGATATCCCACCGGACGAATATTCATGGAGAAAATACGGCCAGAAACCTATTAAAGGATCACCGTATCCAAGGTGCTTGTTTATTTCATCTTTTTTTTACAGAACTACCCTTAGTTTGTATTCTGAAGAAGTCAAAACAGAATAGTATAGCATGGCATTTTAGTAATTATCTTATTGTTTTTGGGTCTTTCAGGGGTTATTACAAATGCAGTAGCTTGAGGGGTTGCCCTGCGAGAAAACACGTGGAGAGGGCTCCCGATGACCCGTCTATGCTGATCGTGACCTACGAAGGCGAACACCGTCATTCCCAAACTCCGATCCCGAATTCCGTAGGACTCGTGTTCGAGCCCTGAGTGAGGCAGAAAAATTCCGACGTAAAAAATCAACCAAAAAAGAGCAACGGAAAAGACATTTTTAGAGCTTTTAGTATTATCGATCTTCGGGTTCTTGCCCTCTCAATGTAAAAAAGAAAAAAAATGGATTTTTCACTTTTTTCTATGCTATTCGGCTGTGGATTTTATTTTTATTTTTTTGTCTGTTAAATTATAAACGGGAATTGATTCTCGGTTTGAATCCGGTCGAAGTTTATTGTCGTTTAGTGCTAACTAAGTCAAATGGGTGGGTGTCGTGGTGGGCCAGGGTGGTACCTATTCTAGGTGGGAAGTGGTCAAAAGTGATGATGATTTTATGGCGTGGTGGGGCCCAATCTGCGTTTCGTTGACGCTTAGTATTGTGCTTTTTTTTTTTTTTTTTTTTTTCTTTTTTTTGTGGGATAATTACATTTACACCCCCCTTCTAGTTTCTGACATATCCACTTATACCCTGTAGTTTCAATTTGTTTAAGGTTTGCCCCTTCGGCTGAAGGTTCGTCCATAGATTGAAGGGTTAGGATGATCAGATGGAGTTGATTTTTTGGGCACACCCTATCTATGTCAGGACCTTTCAAATGTACGCTTTGGATCATCCAAATAATGTGGGCCCATACTCGAATCCAAACACTACCAAAAAATCAGATGGAGCTGATTTTTTTGGCACACCCTATCTATGTCAGGACCTATCAAATGAACGTTTTGGATCATCCAAATAATGTGGGCCCATATTCGAATCCAAACACTACCAAAAAATCATCCAAATAATGTGGGCCCACATTGTTTGGATGATCCAAAGCGTTCATTTGATGGGTCCCGACATTGATGGGGTGTGCCCAAAAAATCAGCTCATCGCATCATCCTAACCCTTCAATCTATGGACGAACCTTCGGCTGAGGGGGCCAACCTTAAATAAATTGAAACTACAGGGTGTATTTGTCACGTTTTAAACTATATAGGGGTGGAAGTGGATGTGCGGGAAACTAGAGGGGGTGTAAATGTAATTATCCCTTCTTCTTTTTCTTTTTATAAGTGGAGAGAGAGTGGGGTTTGGATTTTGGGTAACGTGACTTGTGGGTTAGAAAAGTCGAAAAAGTGGGGGTTGAAGTCGTCGTGATGCAACGTTATAAAATTAGTCTCGATGAATGTGGAAGACACACATTTTCCGTTTTACTATTGAATTTTTGTTTGTTTTGGCTCTCTTTAGTCAAAAATAATACAGTGTGGCACTGCTCCTTTACCATACGTATCCATTTTGGTAAAGGCACTCCTTCTAGAAAAGAGGGGAAAAGTATTTTGTTTTTAAAAAAAAAATTCCATGGAAAGTGAGTTAGTCATAATAAAAATGAATGGAGTGTGAATAATCTTAATTGACTATGTAGGTTTTATAGCAAATAGTTTGACTACTATAATGGGAGGATCGAACCCATGAGGGTGACCACCTCCCCTACTCGTCAACCACTCAACCACCTAAATTTAATTTTTTGATGGGTGAGTTTGGCTTCAACTTGGAGCAACTTCTACCCTCATGTCATGTTTCCAGACCTCTACTCAATAATTTCCCAACCAAACTATTCTCTCCACATTCCCATCTCCAACTTACAACCACAAATACAGGTTCCTAACGAGTGGGTGTGGATATCATTTCGATATATGCAAAAAAAAAAAAAAAAAAAAAAAACTTAAAATTAATGTGTTCTTTGAGTGTCTTCTAGGCATGAGGTGTAAGGCCATTCAAGCACACACTAAGGATGTGTTCTTCAATGCTTTTCATTCTCTATTTTAAGACCCGGTAAGATGAGTGGAAGTGAATTGCTTACAACAACTGTGCTTAGCTTTGAAATAATATTCATTTTTTTCTTTCTCCTCAACAAAAAACAGGGCAGATGGGGAAGGATTAAAGGGCGGGACCTGATGCTCTCTAGAGTTTTTTTTTTGGAGTTATTGAATTTTGACTAGTAGGCATGATGTTGCACATGCTAAAGCCATTTCATTGACTTGGAGAATCCAACCACCCAGTATCAAACTATCAATTGAGAAGAAAGATTTGAAATTTTTTGAGAATCGGAATCAAATCCCCCGAGGATGAGGTTTTCTAATCGAGAAACTTAGTGCGACGAATCCTTTGATTTGTTCTCATTTTGACTTGATGCACCATTAACTAAGATATAAATAAAAAAATATGGAAAGCATGGAGTCCGTTCAAAAGGATATTAAATATGGAATCATTTCTTTAATGGTGAATGAAATAAAAAACAAGCCCACGACCGAGAATCTCGAGGCAACCCAGAGTTAGTATGGAATTGGATAGAAGCCGAGGTACCATTTTCCTTTGGTTTGTCTGAGCAACCACAGGTCCCATCTGGTTGTGTGGCCAACAATGCATTTATTCGGATTTGGGTCATTAACTGATCTGATTCATCATCACTCTATTACGAATCCTTCACAAATTCGACACCTAGCATGGATCTCGTCCAATCCATCAATGCATGCAAATCTTAACAATTAAAACCTTCTTAGGACATGTCAGACTTGTTTGGATGTGGCCCACTAGATCAACGACTTGGATCACTGCACCAGATCAACAACCTGGATTGCTACACGTCTACTACATATTAGGTATGCTCAAAACCTATACGCCAGTGCCTACCTCTTTACACCCATTTTTAAATAGGTTTTGCTAAAGAGAAAGTCATCGTTAAAGGTGCATTGGAAAAGAAATTTTACAACCATTTTACAAGTACTTTCAGACATTTAAACCTGTTTTGAGATTTCTTTATCAAGACATGTGAAAATTTTCTTTTGCAATGCACGTTAACATGGTATCAGAGCCAAAGGTCTCGAGTTCAAATCTCCCGGATAGCGAAAATCCACATGCAATTGTCAGCCCAAAAGTGGGACCGCATGTGCCACGTGTTTGCCAAGTGGGCTACACGTGCGGGGGAGTGTTAAAGTATAAAAGATAAATAACGCCTTCCTCCAACAGCTTAAGCTATTGGAGAAGTTGGTAAGTTAACAACGAGTGCCCTTAGCAAAATCATTTTTTAAATTTAGAATCAGTCATGTAGGGCCGAATTGTTGGCTTATAATTCATCCGGTAGAAATAAAGCAGTTACTCATGAACAATCATTTTCTCTCAGGATACAGATGCTAGTTATCTCGAACAGATTGAATTTTGAAATTCGAAACGGAAATTGACAACTATAGCAGTTCCCTCGCAGAGATTACGAGCCGTTGCGGATAGTTACGATAGAAATCTATATAAAGAGATGACTCCGTCTAAAAGGGAGATCTAAGAATCAACATCGAACATGTATTAATATATCTTTATATCACTTTTTGCACTGTCTTGTACTTTTCATTAGTTGTAGTTTGACACAAGAATTGAAGATCCGGCGAAATGGATTCATTGTCTCTAGTGAGCATTTCGCTTTGATTCTATATCGTCCGCGCTGGCTTATATACCGTTATGCTCACGAGTAGAATCTTAGCTTGAGCCTACCTTCACACACAGAAGTTTGTTACCACTAAAATTAAGAGTATTTTATTTTTGAAAGCATTATATTCACAACAATTCATTAATCACAAATTTCACCAATTAGGAAACCGGAAGCATTTTCTATAAAATTGAATAAATTCATGGCAAAATGTTTATATTTTAGAGTGGAGGGATGCTTCAACCGGGAGATCATTGCAAATACAATGAAGTGCGGGGGAGTGAGGTTGTTGAACATGGACAGTAAAAAATTACACAGCAAACTATTCACATCAAGGGATGAAATGACACATTATTAGATGTTAGGAGTGCAGATTGTTGTGTTTTCTGGCTCACAGAAATCAATCCATTCTAATGGTGGTCCAACAGTAAGAAATCTATCCATTCTAATGGTGGTCCAACAGTAAGAAATCAATCCATTCTAATGGTGAGATTTTAAATATTCTAACTGTAACAGATCTAAAACAAAGCCTTATCAGCCGAAATGATAAAATTAGTCAAATGTGGGAATCGATATGTTGAAGTGGGGCAGTCTCATCGCAAACACTGCATAATTGGCAGGAAAAAAAAAATCATAGGACAGTGTTTATGGTTGTATGCGCCTGAAGTTTAGTATTTTTCAAAAAGTACAATGGGCCCACTTCATAGTATGATCCAAACCATTCATTTGTTGGTCCACAGAGTAATAGGTTGTACCCCTAGATCAGCTACACAGGATGATCCTAACCCTCCGATCTATAGAGGTTTCTATAATGTGCAGTCCCTCTATAGATCGGAGGGTTAGGATCATCCTATAGAAATTATCTATGGGGTACAACCTATTTATGTTGTGGCCCGACAAATGAACAGTTTGGAACATCTTATGAAATGGAATCCACATGATTTTTTGGAAAATAGTCGACTTCACAAGCACAAAGCATATCAAATTCCTTCATACCGGATCATAACGACTTTTTCAAAATTCTCTTTTTAACAATTTCTTAGGGCTACTTGTGTAGTTGTGTTCGCTCTACACCACTTTAATAATTGCACAAACACACACTGTCTTTTCTTTCTTAAGCAGCTATCAAAGGTTATTGCAATAGTTTCCACTCTGAGAAACACAATAAAAAAGAAAGGGAAATGATATCATCACAACTATGTTTTGATAGTTTTACTAACTCATCTTGTCTTTTAGTATTTAAACAGCTGTATTACAGTTCCCTAAAAGCTCTCGTAGGCCGATTAAAAAAGAAAAGACAAGCTGGGTTTTTGCAATTATTAAAACATGGTTGCGCCGAAATCATATCCAATATCAAACATTTATTCATTACAAATGAGCCACCAAGAAGAATGCCTAACAAGAAATTTTATCCTAGGCAAGCTCCAAGTAGATCACTGAAATTCGTTTTTCAAAATCTTTTAAACGGTGTATTTATCTCCAAATAGAGCCACCCGGGCAAAAAACAGATTTGATCGAGAGTTTTGCTCCAGAGTAGAACAGAACGAAAATGGAGACAAAGGAGATGAAAGTTCTGTTCTAATGGCTTGATGGAGGTTCTGCTCCAATGGCTTGATTTTAACAAAAAAAGATGGAGGTTATGATCCATTGAATTCTATCTCGATTGATTTTCTTCTCATACAGTGGGCTAGAGAAAAAATCAGGCTGAAAATAGAAACCCTCATTCTTTTTCACCACGGGATTTTATTACTTGCCTAATTGGCCGTAACGGAAATAAACGAAAATAAAATAGAAATGAGGGGAAAGAGGCCGATTCGAGGCAACCGGACCTCCTAAAGCCTCGATTCGAGAGGAGCCATGACTCTCCTAAACCAAGTCACCTTTGCTTTAAAATTCTCTTCCTCCATTTCATTCAATTACAAGAACTTAAATACATGAACATAGAGAGTGCCTCATCAACAACCCACTTACCCACAAACTCTACCCACTAACATGACACACAATAGAACTAACACCCATAATCCTACATAATTAACTACATGATAACTACTTTGCAACTACAACACACACACCATAAACAGGTACATATCAGATTTGGATTGGGATGATATGGACGATATTCTCGCAAAAAGTGGGGTAGAAGGCTACCGGATACCTTTTGCAAGCCTTTTTTAACCATTTTAATCCCGTCTGTCAGAACAATCCGACGATTGTGTAATAGGCGACGAACGCATCCGCCCTGCATCGCAACGCACGTGAAACGTTCTCCCAATACTAATCCGTAGCTTTTCCTAGCTATACTAAATATAACCAACCGAAAATTGGGATTGTCATCCATGTTCCATTCAATCAGATCTATTTTCCCATTATTGATATACTAAGTTTGTGGTCTTGAAGGTAAGACAGACTAGGGGTGGCAACGGGGCGGATCTTATGCTTCATTTTATTTTGTTGATGCCAATCGATTTTTGAAAAGCGAGAAATTATATGATAAATGAGTGTACTGACGATGATCTGCTATTGGATCAAATATCAAGGGTGGGATGGTGAGTATGTGTTTATATGCCCACTCATCATATAATTTCTCTTGGAAAGTAGCACCCATTACAAATGTGAAGCTTCGAACTTGATTCAAGGCTTCTGGTCTTTGAAACGACATTGGAGTTGGAACAAGTGTGTCCCACTGAGGCGTTGGCTCTTCGGCATAAAGTCATGGGTTTGCTCTTGTTGACGAGTGTTCGAATCCTGCTCCCGACTTACCTGATACACGTGGTGAGTGGGTCGTTGCGTGTATTCGTAGGGACTAGTCCTACTCCCGAAGGGGGTGGGGACATCCTACGTCATTAAAAAAAAAGAAAAAAAGATAGCATGTCATTGACGGTTTTAGATAGAGAAAGAGGGGATGATGGCACTCGAGACAAAGAAAAAAGATTGAGAAGAGAACGGTGTAAAAAACAAAAAAAACAAAACCCTGTCAAGATCCATAAGTAATGGGGCGGACTCTTCTCACCTCCCTATACAAAGTGTAGGTAGGTAGGTACTTCTATTAACTTTCCTATCCATTTGGGGTCCCATTCTAATCAATGCTCTAAATTCTAACGGCTCCTCATCATTGGCCGAAAAAATAAAAAAGGGAAATGATTTCAACACGAACATTTTTTATACAAGAGGCCCGTGTTTCTTGTCTTTTAGTTTTTAAAGAGCTGTAAAAGGGTTTTACGGCTCCCAAAAAGCACTTACATGACAATTAAATACTAAAAGACAAGAAACATGAGCCTCCTGTATCAAAACATAGCTGTGCTAAATCATTTCCAAAAAAAAAAAATGTAACCTGGTTTCTCAATCATTCAAACACAAACTCCCATAGGGCTGGCAACGGGGCGGGTCGGGGCTGAATGTTGGGGTCCCCTACTCCTTCCCCTCCCCTTCCCCTCCCCGGGGCGGGGATGTGGGGAATCCCCCTCCCCACGGAGAATATTTAATCCCCTTCCCCGCCCCGCATCCTTCGGGGACAATCACTTTACTTTGTTAAATGTTACGTTTAAAACTAAAGATTTGCAAGGGACAATCACTTCAGGTATGTTGCAGCTTAGCTATTGCATGTGAGAGTAGCCGCACAACCCACACATAGGCTAAGATTTTGTCTTATTCATTTTATTAACCTGGGGACAAAGGTGGTTGCTCTCAGATTCATTTAATTGATCAATAGTCCCTAGCAGATCCCTAATTCCCAATCCCACTTGCCAAAAAGTATTGTACGTGCCACACCATAGGAAGATCCAAACCGTCCATTTGATGGGCACACCATACTACCATAGGCATAGGATGATCCAAACCTTCCACTTGGTGGGCACATTGTAGGATGATCCAAACTGTCCATTTGATGGGCCGCAACGTAAATAGGTTGTGGCCCAAAAATCATTTCTATAGGATAATCCCAACCCTCTAATCTATAGAGGAATTGCATATTATGATACCTTCTATAGATCGGAGGGTTGCAATCATCCTATGGAAATGATTTTTGGGCCGCAATCTATTTAAGTTGTGACCCATCAAATGGACGGTTTGGATGATCTATGGTGTGGCCTGTAAAGTACTTTTAAATTGTAGCCTATCAAATGGACGGTTTGGATCATCCAATGGCATAGCCCATACATTACTTTTTGAAAAATAATGGACTATACGAGCGCACACCATATAAAATCTCATCACTCATCAGAGAGATGTTGCCTTTATTTGGGGGAGGGAGATTTTCAAAGAATTTAATGTTGCCTTACAGTGATGGTTCGACGGAGAGATTTTAGGGATTTCTAAGGGTAATATACTAATATAATGAGGGACAATGCCCAATAGATTATGGGTAAAAGAAAACATAAAAAGCTATTTCAGAGACAAAACTGTACTAATGGAAATTATGAAAATTTTGGGAGAATCTTGTAAATATGTTTTGATTCAAGGGGTTTCTAGTAGTTTTCCAAAAAAAAAAAAAAATACTTACAAAATACAAGAAAAAAATGGCATTAATATGGGGCGGAGCGGAGCGGGGCGGGGCGGGGCCAACTCCATCCCCTTCCCCGCACCGGGGAATTTTTTAAATCCCCTTCCCCTTCCCCAAGCGGGGCGGGGCGGGGCGGATCCCGCTTCCCGGGGTGAAATTGCCAGCTCTAAACTCCGAGGCTCCCAGCACACTTCCGAACGTGTTTCCTTAATAGGGGCATCTCCGTTAATAAATCGAAAATCAAGGGCATTTAAGATGCATGCCCATTTCAATTCCGTTTTCCTCCTCTCATTCCATATATTTCCATGTCCCTTTTTCTATTTCAAAGGAACGTTTGTATCTGGACCAAGATTCATAAGATTAAATGGCTTTATCGAATGATACAAATCACAAGTTCCCAACATGGGAATTGTCAAATTTTTAAAAAGGGTACCTAACATAAATCGTTCTAGCTAGATATTTGAGATTTCATATTGATTTTCTTTCCTTTTCTTGCTGGACTGTCGTGCACTTGGCACGACTCGTCGCGTTGGGAATCAGTTTTTCAGTTTCATTTTGGGGTTTTTCTTTCTTTTTGTTGTTTTTCTTTTTTCCTAAAACCCCTGTTGTAAGAAAGCAAAAACAAAAGCCCTTGAGAAGCGTTCCGAATCCCACATTATCTAAGCTAGTTAAGTTACCCATCTTATGTTGCTTCTTTCTTTTATTCCTTTTCTTGAATTTTAGTTGCTGGTAGTTGCAGATTTCAAGATTTTCCCTTGTGATTTTGGTTATGTTCTGTTGAATTTATCTTTGTGATTTGGTGGAGTTGGGTCGTGAAAATGCTGACCCATTTCTTAATTAGTCATGGATAAAAACATCTTTACCACAATCACAAGAAAGAGAAAATAAGAAGCAGTCATGAAAATGGTAATCTTCAATTCTCAGTTTCCTTAGGTGGTTCAGTATTTTAAGAGCTTAAAGACGGTTTGAACTTATTCCCCTAATTTCTAGGGTTAGGGTTTTGGGGTGGCGAAATGGTAATCTTGAATTCTCAGTTTCCTACGGTGGTTCAGTATTTTAAGACTATATAGACAGTGTGAATTTATTATTCCACTAGTTTCTAGGGTTAGGGTTTTGGAATGGCAGCCATTGAAAACCTTGTAGCTGCTAGGAAGTCACTGAAAATCAGCTTAGAGAAATCAAAAACACTCGCTTTCGCATTAGAGAAAGTGGGTCCTAGGTTAGAAGAGATTCACCAGAGGTTACCGTCTTTAGAATCGGCGGTTCGCCCCATCCTAGCCCAGAAAGACGCTCTGGTTGCCGTCGGTGGCCACATTGACCGAGCGGTGGGCCCCGCCGCCGCAGTCCTTAAGGTCTTCGATGCCGTCCACGGTCTCGAGAAACCTCTTCTTTCAAACCCTAGGTCTGATCTCAGGAGTGACCTATCGGTCGTCAAGCGACTTGAAGAGGCATTGAGATTCCTTGGGGATAATTGTGGGCTAGCAATTCAGTGGTTAGAGGATATTGTTGAGTACTTAGAAGAGAATTCTATTGCCGATTATCGGTACATATCGAATTTGAAGAATTCATTGAAGAATCTTTGGGATTTGTATTCGTACGAGGAACGAGCCCGTCTAGATGGTGGGCTCCTCGAGGATGCATTAGATAAATTAGAAAGTGAATTACGTCGGCTCTTGACTGAGAACAGTGTTCCTTTACCCATGACCTCATCAACCCTAGGTGAAAAACCCTGCATTGCCCTGTCCCCACTGCCAGTATCCATCATACAGAAGCTTCAGTTGATTCTTAAGAGATTAACTGCCAATAACCGCCTTGAGAGTTGCATGTCGATCTATGTCGAGGTCCGTAGCTCGAATGTAAAGTCTAGCTTGGAGGCGCTAGGGTTGGACTACCTTGAGATCCCGATTTCGGAATTCAATGATGTGCAGAGCATTGAGGGTTATATAGGAAAGTGGGGTAAGCACTTGGAATTTGCAGTGAAGCATTTGTTTGAAGCCGAGTACCAGCTTTGCGATGATGTTTTTGAGAAAATTGGACCCGATGTATGGAGGGGTTGCTTTGCAAAGATAGCAGTCGAGGCCGGCATTATCTCTTTTCTCCAATTTGGGATGATGGTTACTGAGAGTAAGAAGGACCCTATTAAACTCCTGAAATTGTTGGATATTTTCGCTTCTTTGAATAAGCTAAGGTTAGACTTTTACCGCCTATTTGGTGGTAAAGCCTGCGTTCAAATTCAAAACTTGACGAGGGATCTCATTAAAGCTGTTATTGAAGGCTCTTGTGAGATATTTTGGGAGCTTTTGGTGCAAGTGGAATTGCAGAGGCAGACACCACCTCCTGCCAATGGCAGTGTACCAAAACTGGTAAGTTTTATTACGGAATACTGTAATCAATTGCTTGGGAATGATTACAGGCCAATCCTAACACAAGTTTTGGTCATCCATCGGAGTTGGAACCAAGAGAGATTCGAAGAGAGGCTCCTTACGGATGCGATTTTGAATATAGTTAAAGCCGTCGAATTAAATTTAGAGACATGGTCCAAGGCATATGAAGACACCACTCTATCTTACCTCTTTTTTATGGGCAACCACTGGCATTTTTATAAGCACTTGAGAGGAACCAAGCTTGGCGGTCTTTTGGGTGATGCTTGGTTGAGAGAACATGAACAGTACAAGGAATATTATGCGGCTCTCTACTTGAGAGAGAGTTGGGGGAAGCTTCCCGCTCTGCTGAGTAGGGAAGGTTTGATTTTGTTCTCAGGTGGGAGAGCCACTGCTCGTGACTTGGTCAAGAAAAGGCTAAAAGCCTTCAATGAGGCATTTGATGACATGTACAAGAAACAATCTAATTGGGTTGTGTTGGACAAAGATTTGAGGGGAAAGACATGCCAGCTGGCAGTGCAGGCGATTGTTCCGGTTTACAGGAGTTATATGCAGAATTATGGCCCGCTGGTTGAGCAAGATGCAAGCGCCGGAAAATATGCAAAGTACACGGCACAGACCTTGGAGACAATGCTCACCTCTCTGTTTCAACAGAAACTTATGACACGTGCCAGTTCCAAAACTAGGCACTCTAATGGGAAACTCAACAATGTAGATGTAGCAACCAACCAATTTTGCTCTGCCTCAACTGTTATGTGATGTTTATGTATCAAAATAAGTCCTCCCTGATGATCTGGAAGGGGAGGGAAACATATATTTCTGGGGTTTTTTCTATATACCCATTAGGTTGATGTTCTTAGAATGAAATAAAACTGGAAAGTTTGGATTCTGGTTGTTAGGTTGCCTGGCTGCATGTATATATTGTTACTAAAAGAAGCTGGGCAGGTTGGCTTGTCTTGAAGCTTATGTTGGGCTTGGGATCATTGAATATGACTGTCCACATAGAACACAGGAGATAAAGTACTCTATGCATTATCCTCTTTGCTGCCAGGAAGGGGTTCTTTACAATTGTGGTTTCTCAAATAGCGGCAAATGGGACACCAAATTTAATATGAGCGTTCCTGGGACGGATTCTTGGCAAGCTTTTCTGGTAGAATCTCTAATTTCCTTCTTTGATACCATGTCTTAACTGTTATCCTTTCTTCTTCTTCTCACTTTCTACTAATTCATTTTAGGTGTTTAGGATGGTAGCAGTCAAAATCTATGTAATGAGCTTTTAAGCATATGTAAAGTTCATTTTCATTAAGGGCCCGTTTGGATGCCGAGAAGATCTTGATTTGGATTTCTCACTTTTGCAGCCCTTTTTGCACTGTAATTTGGATCGGATCAAATTATTAGATTTCTAATTCAGCAGCTGACAGTGAAAAAAATCAGATTTCTAAATTTGCTGTGGAAATAAGAAATTGGAAATCCACAGATGTGGCAGTTTCCTTCACCCTCTTCGCTCCCCTCCACTAGGAAGTACCCCCTTCCCTCTCTCTCTCCCTCTACATGAGCTGCCGGATCTACTCATTTTGTATTCAAAACTCAATTTCAAATCCAAATACAAAATGGGAGGTATCCAAACGGGCCCTAACGTTTGTAGCTTCAGCAATGATTTTGTTAGATTTTTCGTACTATCTTGGAATATTTTGGGGCTGGTTTTGATGTATGTTCTTACAATACTGGATGGCTTTCAGGGTTTTGAATGCCAATAGCCAACAAAATATTTCTATGTAGTAAAATTTTCTAGAAGTCTTATTATGGAATAATATCCCTATTTTTTTGCAAGAAGTACATCTCTTCATTCGCTCAGTTTGCTCTTATTTTGAATTATATATTGACTCCAGATTTTTCACTGTATTCAGTTTTGCAGCATTGGGTTGTCTATGGTTCTGCTATTTTAACTGAATCATTCACCATCTCGACATTTATCATATTTCTCTATATGCTTTCCCCGTGACTTTGATAGTTTGTGTGTGGATTATTCAAAGAGCTCAGTCTAATTTCCTAAACACTCATGCCCTGTAGCTTTAGCCAAGGCTCAAAATATCAGTAAAATGTGGGTATTCGTCAGCATATCAGTTGAAGGTTGAAAAAATATGTATTGTACATATCAGATATGCGTACTGGTCATATCGGCGATATGCCTACGAATTGGGTGATCCAGATACTCATGACCATGGTTTCAAATTTCGGTTTTGGAATGCGCTTCGGTCCTCACCGAAATTTCCACAAAAATTTTGGAATTTAGGGCGAAATCCGACGAAATCAGATAAAATAGTATTTTATGTTGTAAAGAATTTCGGCTGAAATTCCAGAAAATTCGGGAAAATATTAGATAAATATCAAAAATTGAGTTTTTTGGGTGAAATCCCTTAAATCTCGGACAAAATTTTGGGATAAACGAAATTTAGACCGAAATTTCGTCGAAATAAAGCACCGTTTCGAGTATACCCCATTTTGGTTTCGGTCGAAATTTAAAACCATACTCATGATCTCAAAACTAGGGAGACATGCAATGTTTTGATCATGTTTTTGTGTTGGCTTTTATTCTTAACGTTTTTTGACATATTTACTTCAACTAAAAACTCTGATTTGATTATTTTAACGTGATTTATTCTATTTGTACTACATTGGTGAGCATATTTTTTTCAAGTTTTTTTTTTTTTACTAACCTGACCTTTGTTCAAGAAAACCACAACAAGTGCTCCCATTTTCATCTTGGTGTGAAAAAATGGATTGCATTTCCACAATTATATGCTTAATGGTTTGAGAAGAGAGATGGCATGCCATTGTTTCGTGCACTTTGGTCACTTAAGTTTGTCTCTGCTCATAGTGAGAGACCCTCTGTTATGAATGTTATGAATGTGAACTTTCTTCATTTTCTATCGTATGAAGAATTTGGGAAAGGCTGAACTGCACAATCTTACAACTGATGCAATAAGTGTAGTTCTTGTCACGCCCCGACCACACTATGTAGATATTTTTCGGTTCTAGGTCATCTACGCTCCCCGGTTTTGTTTTCCAGCAGCACTAACCGTGCCCGACCTACTCCGCGGGGCCCGCCCCTTGGAGATGCTGAAAACGTTTCTACACAGGGAATGGGGGTCTACAACATATTTATGTCACGCCCTGGCCCCACACCGTGCATATATTGTCCGATTCTAGGTCGCAACCCTCCCCGGTTTTGTTTTTTCCACGAGAAAACGCGTCTACACAGGAAGATAAGGAATCCACATATATAGCCCGGGAACTTTTCCTCAATTCCGATGTGGGATCTCACAATCCACCCCCCTTAGGGCCCAACATCTTCGCTGGCACACCGTACTGGATGGGAGGTCCCGCTTTGATACCATTATGTCACGCCCCGGCCCCATACTGTGCAGATATTGTCCGATTCTGGGTCACAACCCGCCCCGGTTTTGTTTTTCCCACAGGAAAACACGTCTACACAGGAGGAGAGGGAATCCACATATATAGCCCATGAACTTTTCCTCCCTTTCCGATGTGGGATCTCACAGTTCTGATCAGCTAAAAGGTCTTGTTCAAGTCCACAGGATAGATTGAGTGAGAAATCCAAAACCCTTGTTAGTCCAAAACTGATTATTGGACTTGATATCAAACGTAAATTTCACTCTAATAATCAGTTTTGAACTCACGATCTGGTTTAAAATCCAAAACAAAGAAGGTCTTAAGATAAACAATTGATTTTTATTGGTTTTGATCTTATAGATGCATGGAATCGCCAATGAACCCATACTAATATACTATGTAATTCATCTCATAGGCCAAGCATGTGTTTTGTTCGGCCAAAGGTCTTACTGGACTCCATAAAAATCTGAAGAGTCCCTATGGAAATGATATCCGCACTCTTTTGTGTTATAAATGGCAAGGAGTGGTTCTAATAATCATTTTCTGGGACCCACACGTGCCAGATGAACGTGATCGAGCTCTCATTTATCTATCCAGCAAGCAATAGACAATAGTCCAACTCATTGTCAGCCCTTTCTTCAGAAGTGCGGATATCATTTCCGCAGGTTAGGATACTAGTGTGAATAAGATTTATGGGCACACCCTATCTACGTCAGGGCCCAACAAAATGAATGGTCTGAATCACCAAAAAAATGTGGGCCCTTAATCTACTGACGCCGATGCCCCATTTGGCTTTGATCCTACCGGTACCATCGCCATCGGCATAGTCAGATTCTAAGTTTCTAACAAAGGGTTAAGGAAGTTAAATTATAATAGACAGAGGGAGTGGCATTAGTAAAAGGAGGGGGTGTGGATATCTGTCTCCAAAACAACACCAAGATGGATAGAACCAAGCTCTTCTATTTTATTTCTGATAGAAAACCCTAATTAGTGAACGTGTCTGCTCTTGCTCATTCTCGCATGCGCACTTCAGGTAGTTTTCCCTCTCTTTCTATATCTACTGCAGGGTAATTAGATGGTTTCACGTGTTAATCTCGTTTATTATATGATTATCCAAAGCAATTAACTTTGGATGAAATTCATGCTCTTCTCTGATTGTTCTAGTGTGCGTGATTTCCAATTTTATCATCTCCTATATTACAGTTTTTTTTTTTTTTTTTTTTAATAGAATTTTCTGTTAGATTTTATTGTGGAGATCGCTTTAGTGGGTTGGTTCTTCTGATGAGCTTGGCGCATTGGTTGGCCCAACAAAGGTCAAATTTTCTGATTTTTGATCAATTTGGGTTTTAGTTATGGTTCTTCATAATTTCCTGAGTTACAATCGTAGTAAAACTGATAAAATTTAGGCACATTATGGTTTTGTGATTCATGAAGGGAAAAGAGAGGCCCAGGTGGAACCACTTTAGATGTTGTCTACCCTCTTCCCAATCAGGTTTCCCTGTTGACCATCTAACATCCGATTGGGCTTTTCCCTTTGCTCTCTCTATTTTTGTTTTTTGTTTTTTTTTTACCCCAAGGCTATTGACTTTGACCTGTAAAGGTTTCGTTGCTCGGCAAGGGCATCACAATAGCCTTAGATTGTGTCTACACATTATATCAAAGTTATCATCCCGGGAAATGAATTCGGGAAGGGGAAGAAAAACGTAAAATTGAAGCAAGAAACATTGGAAAAAAAAAATGAAGGGGAAACGAGAAATGGGGAAGCAAAATGAAAGCATAGGAGATACACATTGTGAAATGTCTCAGGCCTTGGTTCCCAGTCTGTGAAGTGAAGTGGGCCGCACAACGAAGTGAAAGTGGAGTGGAAATAAACTTGAGTAGAATTTAGGGTGTTTTGTTGTTAAAAGGGATCGACAAGTGAAGTAGAATGAAGCAAGAGGGATTGTTAGATAGGTGTCATTATCAAAATTGGTAGTGTTAGATGAGTATCATTATCAAAACAAGTGGGAGGATTCCACTAAAGTTTCCAAGTAAATTTTTTGCTCTACATAGACGGAAAATGCAAATGATGAAAATAGCTGCTCACTAAGCATACAAGGGATTGGCAAGGAATATCCTGTTTTACGAGAATTTCTAGGTGAGCCAACCCAATGCCGAACCAGACTTATAAGTGACTGACTAGAGAGCTGCACTTATAAAATTGTTGGTTTTTAGTTTGCAGCCCCCTCATCATTCTTCATGGTCGGGAACCTGTTTGGAGTATGGTGAGATCCAAAGAATTAGATGGAGTGAAAATGGGAAAATTAGTAAGGGAAGGGGCATTGAGATTTAGTAAAAATATGGTGTTTTAAGTAAAGATTGGGCTTATGTATGAAGGGGAAAATAATCACTGCACTTACGACAACCTATTACATATGCGGGCCCACTCTTCCCTCATTAATAAAACCCATTCACAAGCCCGTTTGAATAAAGCATGTGCAGACCCGACGTCGAGGCCGGCCATACTTGGATGATGGCGAGTCGGTTAAGAGAGCATTTGCTTCAGTTTATCATGGAGGAACTTCGTCATTATCCATGTTTATGATATAACCTCCGTGCGAGAGAGATTTGGGTTGACTTGTAGGAATTGATGACTGTTTGTATCTGAACTTTGTGGTGCATCAGCTTTGTAGATGTTGAGCTCATCATGTTCTCTTTGAAATTCACGCAAAAAGAATAGAAGCATTGTGTTGTACCATGGAATATTCATCACCATTAACTATTACAAACTCTGGATGAAGTTTTTCTAAGGGAATATTTGACCACCTTCTAGAAAACTAAGCATTAAAATTTACCCTTGTCTGCTTGGCACATGTGTGCTTATCTTTGTGGGATCCCGAACTATCAGTTAATAAGTCCCCATATATACCATTTGTTTCACCCTTATAGTGTATATGGTGTCAATCCGTTGTCAAATTGACTCCTTTCACTTGGCATGGGAAGCCATGAAAAGATGAGGGCTGGGTGATATTAATGATCTTCCAAACCCTCCCGGTCTCATCCATAAACGAGAATTGCCAAATGTGTGGATTCGTCAAGGTGGAGATTTAGGAGATGGGGTTACCGCCATTTATGTTTGATGCAATTACAAACGTACTCACAAATACAAGCGAAATCAGATAATCTAATCTAAAGAGCTCTTTTATTAAATTATCATTGTAATTAACTACAAAGTGATAAGTCTGGCGAATTGATTGTCATTGGAGTTGTGTAGGCTGTGAGAGGCACCCATAGATGAGCCCCATTGCGGCCATTAGAAACCTTGCCAAAAAGTTTAACCTTGTTGCAAATAATGGCAGTACGCCAGAGTAGGGACGAAGAAGAACAGAGGGAGGAGAAGAGAAAAGACTGGGCTTGTAGCTCTCTTTTCTCTTTTTTTAGAATGAATTGAAGAAGCTTGGGATTATCTCTTACAAGGAATGGGGAGGGGCATTTTAAAGGCTTAGATGATAAGATCAGGCTTTCTCGTCACAAGAAAATATAGGGTTGGCTTGGACATGAGCTTGTGAGCGAGGAATAGGGTTGGGTTGTAATTCGGCATGAAGGAATTTTATATGCTTTGTGCTTGTGAAGTCAACTATTTTCCAAAAAGTCATAACCTTTCAAAAAAAATGAGTTGTGAGCAAGTAGTTTTCTCTTTATGAGTTGCTATTTACATGGTAGCATATGTCTTGGTATTATCAAATAAATATACAGATATGCCGCCTTATTGGGTTTTCAAGACTTGCAATGTCTAACACCTCATGTTTGTTTTTAACAGCTACATTTGTCTCCACCTCTTATTTATTCCTTTCATGTACGATGGTGATAATCTTTTCATTTTATTCATTTATTAATCGTGCTCACCAGTTATGGTTTTGGCTGTTTGTGAGAGCAAATATCAATCATTTGTAAGTTGCTTCAAATTTTCATTAATAGTTTCTTTTGCTTATCTTATCCAAGTGCTTGAACATGATTCTAAATGGATGCAACATGTCATCCACAAGCATGGCGCCGAAACCTAGGTCCTGTTCCACTGTGATGCCGAAATCAGCTTTTACATGCTTTTCATGTCTGCCAATTACAATTACAGTTCCGAGCATTAGGAACTCATTGGGAACTTATCAAGATCAGAAATTCTGTCCCTCAAGAGGTATCTTTCATTGTATTTTTTGCTTAAATTAGAATTCCAAAACAACATTATTATCTTGATTTCAAAAAATTGAAGTTGACGGGAATTATGTGATGATTTCCGAGTTTGACTTGGCCGATGAAAAATAAGTCAGAATACCCACAAAAAAAAAATTATGTAAAAGAAACCAAGAAAGGCTAGATGGTGCTTGAAAAGAATCTAAAGACTCGGCTATTTGGGTTGTGTGTTAAATAGGTCTGAGGAATAGAGAAAAAAATGTAAGGAATTGGTTTAAGGATTGGTGGTGTTCGTTAAAGCCAGGGGATGGAATAACGATTGGTAGAAGGCAGAAAGCCAGAAGATTGTTGATGTAGAGATTGGGTCTAGGGCAACTGAAAAGTGGTTAAGGGAAGAGTAGAGTGATTGTTTTGGGTGTTTTGGATGAACAAGGGTGAATTCTTTAGGGAGTTATGAAGGGGATTTGAAGTCTTTTAAAAAATTAGAACAAAATCTAAAACTTTTTACTTTCAGTTCAATTGTCACAAACTCAGCCAATTATTTGAAGGAAAATGATGTAAGGATGACCAGGGAGAGCACTCTCTAGGACTGTCACTCTGTGCATGCCCCGCAGGTGGGCCATACAACCTGTGTGGTCTGGCTCACATGCAGGAAGTGGCAGTCCCAGGGACACCACCCTCGACATTCTGTTAAGCACTCTTATTTTAATATTATAATGGAGAAACAAACCAATGCAACAATATAAGTACCCATATACTCTGCATGAGCCTTACCATGATTGTCTGGATTGTCCATGTGGTTTTCCCACCTTAGCTTGCTCATGACCCAATACTCATACATGATATAACTGTCATCCTGCAAATGGACAGTAGAAAAGAAAAGAAAAGAAAGCAACAGTCATGTTTTGGTTGATGGTTATGATCATGTGGTTGGTATTCTTGATGCATGGACAATCCAAGTTGGGAACCACTAGGTGGGTTGATATTTGGACTTCCAAACATGGGTGAACCTAACTGTGTTTTTAGGTACTTATAATCACCATCTTTTTTTACTCATTCTTTTCAAACATAGGGGGACGTCTGCACCTTTCGGCTGCATCAGCTCCACTGCTAAGCGGGGAACATGGTAGCCTCGTCCATGCGATCCCCTTGCTACCTAAGCGGCGCACAACTGGGACCAGATCTCCGACGGGTCCCCGAGCGGCCAAGGATGTCCCATCCAGCTTCCGCTTTCCTCCAATGACCAAAAAACCGAGATGGTGGTGGAGGGCCTTAGCCTGTCTCCCCTATCTCATGCCCCTCCATGAGACATGGATGTATGCGGAAACGGCGTACCATCTCCACCCTTTCTTGGAGGACTTTGAATTCCTCACATATCCCTTCCTCGGAGCTATCGGGAGTTTACCAAGCTGGTTCTTGATGGCGTACTTCTTTGCTGCATATCTTGGGGTGGTGAGGAGGAAGGAATGGCCCCACTTCTTCCGATTCCATGTTGTTATGGGCATGCTCCTTGAGATTGCTCTCCAGGTGATAGGGACGGTGAGCCGTTGGATGCCACTGGCTGTGTACTGGGGGAAGATTGGAATGCACTTCTGGACAGCTGTTGCATTTGCGTACTTATTTACGGTGCTGGAGTGTATGCGGTGTGCACTTGGGGGCATGTACGCTGACATTCCATTTGTATGCGATGCTGCGTATATTCAGATTCCATATGACTAAATGGTTGATACAGGCAATGGAATGAGTCAGTGGGTTTTCATTTGCTCTGTTAAGGTGTGTTTTTTTGGCAGGTAGAGATGGGTAGATGTTGAAACTGTTTTTGAAAGGAGACTTGGTCTGACCATGTTTGAGTGGGCATACAACTCTGTTTTCAAAATTTTATGTTGAAAAGCTTGAATTGTTAGAAGCAGGTATGCAATAGGGTGGACATAAAAAAAAAGGTATGCACTAGGGTAATCTGTGGTGATTATGTTTCGAATGCATTGCAAGCTTTTTGTAATTCTTCTTAAATGAAAGTAAAACTAGTTCTTTTCCTGATTTACATTGTACTGGTATTATGTCCTGTGCTGTTGTAATCAACTTGACCATATTTATATCATCTGAAGTAGGGAACTTCCTCACTTCAAGTCATGTGCTTTCTGTGCACATGATTTAGACTCATTTTCTTGAAATAGGGATCTCAGTGTCTTTTAGTATTAACTGGATACAGACAAATATGTTTCAAAATGGGCCAATTTTTCAGGCGACCGCATCAGTTTACGAGAGTAGGCATAGTGCTACATTAATATCTTCCTGTGAATTATGTGGCAGCTAATGCAGCTAATAAAGAGTCCCCTCTTTGTTTGATGATAAAACCAACAATTCTGGCCTTTACAGCAGTAAGTCTGTCGTCAGTATGTTCGACTCTTTGAGTGCTATAAAGCCATATTATAGGTGTTCAAAGTTGCATTTAATTTTGAGTCCAGTAATCAGTTTTGGACTCAATCAATTCTCCACGTCACACAGTGAAGAGGGTCTTAATTTTGAGTCCAATAATCGGTTTTGGACTCAAATCATTCTCAAAATCTCAAGCTTCGGCCCTTTTTCTTTTGGATTTTGAAAACCGATGCCGAGTCCAAAACTGATTATTGGACTCGAAATTATGTTTAATTTTGATTTCAATAATCAGTTTGGACTCAAAACCGGTTCTCACAATTCAAAACAAAGGGCAATTTTGAGTCCAATAATCAGTTTTTACTCAAAATCCAAGAGAGTAAGACCTTGAGAATCGAGAACATCTCTCTCTCTCTCTTTTCCTTCTTTCATTAATTTCCCTTGTTCCGTTGGTGCTGCGCTTATACATATTTTATTGGTATATAGCTTCTGGCTTGGGTTCCGACTTCCGAGGTTTTGACTTCCTTGTAAGTCCAAATATTCTATGCTCGATGTCGATTTAACATGTTTTGGCAATGATAAATCGACCCCCCCCCCCCCTCTCTCTCTCTCCTCTGGGTTAGAGAGAGAGAGAGAGAGAGAGAGAGGATAGAGAGACACATATGGGGTCGATTTAAGATATATGGGGGGTCCATTTATCACTCCCCTTTATAAAATTGAGGTCTACTATGTTAATTTTGTTTTTATTAATACGGAATTGTACAATTCAAGGTACCATTATGTGAGACTAATCTTACGGTGTTTAATTAAGAAGATAGTTTAACCCTAATTAGGTTTTCTTGTGATGGATGAGATTTTCCTATTAATATATTGTTTAAGAGTTGATCTTAGATTCTATTCCGTTAGTTCTCTTCTAAAGAAGACAGAGAGATCGCCAAAATCAGTACAAGGACACCAAAATCAATAGAGTGGGGAATCAGCTGTGAAACTACTATTTAAAAACTCCGAGTTGACTCTCTTTTATCTTGGCTGAATTGCTGTTCGATTTCAAATTTTGTCCTACTAAATCAAATCAAAAACTTCCTTTTACTTACCCGAGTTATAAAAAAGGTTGATCATCTCAATTGACTCACTCCTTCGACTCCCTCAGGTTAAATACTCCTTTTTAACTTAGCAGAATTCTTATCTGAATCGAATTTTTAAAGCTAACACAAGCCTCTTGGACCTTATAGACACATGGGGTGGTGGATAAGCTCATTCTCACCAATGTCAATGACCCCACCTTTTTTTCCTACCTTTGGGAATGGAATTCCATGCTCATTACTCATTCAGCTGCTTTTTCATATCTTCTTTCCGGTATTTCCTGTATTGTTCACATGGCTTACAAAAACAAAAATAACCAGGGCCAATTTTACTCTAAAATATCTTCCCACATTTCCCCCTCAAAATATATGAAATGATGTCAAAAGAGTACATAAACCACAAAAAAAAGGGTCATGATAATTTTGCACCCCCTGTAGGATGATTCACACCCCATTAGGGTGAATTGACGTCAAAAAGTGTTAAAAGTCCGATGTTTTTTTTATGCTTTTTGACGTCTATTCACGTTACAGAGGGTGCGAATCATCTTACAGGGGGTGCAAATTTATCATCTCCCAAAAAACAAATATGAACCAATAAAACGAGATTTCTCTATCTCAGCCAGGGTCCATGAAATCCGAGAGATCAGCACTTTCAAACCTTAATCACAATGCAATTCTACACTATATGCAAGGGCCATGTGTAGAATGATCAGGACTGCTGATCCAACGAGCAGTTGCCTGGAAATATAATGGGCCTTGTTCCCAACAAGGCCCATTATATTATATGATGGGCCGAAAAACAGTTTTGTTTCCCAACAAGTGTTTTTAGCAAGTCTTGCACGATATAAAGTGGAAAGGAATCACTAGGGAAATACAAGGAATACTCTTGAAAAGGAAGTTGGCGTGATTGCCGTTGGAGTAGGAAATAAGGTATTAGTACAGTAGGCCCAAGACAGAGACTGAAAGAAACTTTGTTTAAAGATGATGCTTAGAGATGATTAAGAGAAAAAAAAAGGAAATTATGAAAGCAAAGTAGACATGAAAAAAAAAAAATTATAAAAGCAAACTAGACATGATTGAAAGATAAAAGGATCTGGTAGTTGCTTTAATGGCTAAACCCATCTCCAAAGATCAACCAGAGAGACTAGAACTTAGTTTATGACTTGAATTTGTGGTCCAAAGAGGACCTAAATAACAATCAGGAAATGATACATTTGAAGCCCAGTAAGGGCTTCTGCTTACACATGATATATCAAAACCACAAAAGCATCTGTTGACAGAATTTTTAATTAGAAGATTGTAGAGATAAAAAAAAAATGAATAGGTTAGTGAATAGTTTGAAGCAATCTGGATTTTAACTGAACTTGAATCTTCAACCCATAATTCAAAACTGACATCTTCCCCAAAGCCAAGTTTATATTTGTTTAGACGGATTCCGTGGCACAATTTCCATTGCCGGTGTCGCTTTCTTTGCTCAATTTAGATTTTGTTAAAGAGAAAGCTGCTTGCCGTGGGGAAATTCTAGTTGTTTGCTGGCGGGAATCGATCAGGTTAAGATAAGTGTATACAGACATACCGGCAAGGGCAGTGATAGCACCACATATACTCAACAGGCCTGGATTTGAATTGAAAAGAAGAAATCCTCCGAGAAGTATGACACATGTTTTGAACTGCCCAAGAATGACATGAGTTGTCGCAGAGGTCGCCCTGACATAAATTTGAATGAAGATATCTTCAGATCAATGAAATATGAGAAACCATAAGGCCAAAAAATAGAACAAAATGCCATAAACACAAATCAGAAGTCAGAACCTACTAGTGAAGGCATACATTTCATTCTAATAATCAGAATGTCATAAACAGATAAACTTACCCAAGTGCCAAACCACCAGACCACTGAAGGAGAAAGCCAAGGGCGGCCGACATGAGAATAGCTGATGTACTAGAAAGGCTCCAATCAAAAGACAAAATGCCTGGAGGATCGAGCCAAGGCATCAACACCACCAAAAAGAACACAGTGATTGGTGTCGTCTTCCACATCAACCTGTTTCATGGGTAAGATTTAGAAAATGAAACACAAGCATTCACCGTAGCCAGGAATCAATTTTCAGGAAAGAAGAACGTTTGGAAGAATGCAAACATACGCTAACGCTGTCCAATTATCCTTCTGTTGTAGATTGGACCAGAGGATCTTATTAACTGCGCTAGGTATTATCCATGCCAATGCTATACATGCCCCGAAAAGGTGGAATTGGAGATCGGTAACAGTTGCAACAGCAACACCTACGGATACTACGGTAAGTGCTAATACCTGTAAGGTTAAGAGACAAAGGCTAGTTAATTTCTAGGAAGAGGCAACACATCTAACCCTTGTATTATTAAAAATGAACACAGTGAACTTAAAAACTCCATGCATGGATGCTAAAGCTACTAAGCAGTTACCTTCTGGCAAGAAACCCTCTTTTGAAACAAAACGAATTCCGCAAGAACAATCGTTGGAGTTACAGCAATCTTAGCCATCTGATAGAAACCCACACTGAAAATAAATAGTTAAAGACTTTGAAAATGTTATAATGAAATTATTATGTGGTATCAACAGGAATAATATATTTCACCTATTATACTTCAAGCTGACATTAGCAAGGCCATTCGAGAGAGACATGACAATGCCGAGAGCTAGTAGAGAAGAAAATGGGGTCGACTTGGCAGGAGGAGCTGCTGGAAGGAGCGAAAACACATTCAGAACAGCCATTAGGAACCAACTCACAATGTAGTGGATGAATGTGAGAAAGATGGGGTAATTGAATCCAATTTTGCCCAGCACCTAAAATGATAAGAAATCCACATTACAATCCACTAAACTAAAAGCTTACAAAAGCAGCACGTACTAGTGAATATAATGAAAAGAGAAGCAAAGGCAAGGTAAGCACACCAATTTGTTCATCATGATAATCCCAACAGAGACAAAGAAATTGAAAGACAGAGCTACTGTTGGGCCACATATGCGCTGCTGTTGACGCTTTGACCCTTCTGATGTGCGCAGCTCGTTAAACAGAGACGCCCGCAGGTCTTCTAACGCTCTACCTGATTGAAGGGAAAAATGAAACAAAAATCTCAAACTAAATAAAATAACGTCAAATAAAG
This sequence comes from Tasmannia lanceolata, assembly GCF_043159265.1. Taxonomy (NCBI): domain Eukaryota; kingdom Viridiplantae; phylum Streptophyta; class Magnoliopsida; order Canellales; family Winteraceae; genus Tasmannia; species Tasmannia lanceolata. Next base: position 12,880,993 of record NW_027518683.1, read on the forward strand.
AACGAGAAACCATTTCCGCCTTTTACCTGATTGAACTCCATTCAACCCTTTAATTTTGAAGCAAAACAAATGATTTCTTGACTAAGACCCTTAATTATGCTAAAAACAATACTAACTACTCTATTATTTCCCATTCAATTCAGATCAATTCATTAGGACTTGAATGTATTAAGAGGACAAACTTGGCCTTTTCAAGAGCCACCTTTTGTCGAGTGCCCCAGACAGTTTATAGGGCGGTTGCAGGTGGACTGCTTAATTATCTTTTCTGTTCTCTCTGCTGGGGACCCCTCCCATTACTCTAGCCATAACCTGTGGCAACTCCAGCTTGCGCCAACATGAGCCTAATCTAATACTTGAAGAACTTGATCAGGAATGCAAAAATCCCTAGCGAAACTTACTAAAATACCCCAAACTTCAATTGAAACACCAACAAATCAACAAAAATGGAAAATTCAAATTGCACAGGTAAGTTGAAAAGGAAAAAAAAGAGAGAAAAGAAACAGCACCAACCTCTTTCTCCAGCATCACTGTCCTTGCGCTTCAGTATCTTCCTCACATCTTTCCTTATAAAAAAGTTGAGCATCTTCCTGCTACAAATCATCGCCACAATGCAATTTCTTCTATTTAAAAAAAACCCAAAATCCCCAGAGCGAGAGAGAGGGGAAATAGGAAAGAATAAAATCTAGGTCACATAGAAAAAGAGGAGAGAAGGTTTAGAAGAAGAAAAGAAGGAAGTGGAGAAATAGAGAGACACATGTAGGGAAGTGGGGTGAGAAATAGAGAGAGGGATGTTAGATTGTTAAAGAAAGTGTGAGTGAAAGCGGTGATGGAGGAAACGCGTTTGGACTTTTGAAGAGGGAGGGAGAGAGAGAGAGAGAGAGAGAGAGAGAGAGTCACGGTCACTCGCCGACACTCGCCTCGTCACAGCGAGGTGACTCCGTGATCAGCAAAAACAAAACAAAAAAAAAGGAGAGAGAGAGAGACTGAGAAATTCCGTTACTGCCACGCGTACACTGTGAAAACGAGCACACACTTTTGAGCATGGTGATCGTGCGTGCTACGCACGCCAGTGCATGATGGGGAAATATTAGAAATGTTACACTCACTCTGACTTGCACCAGCTAGATACCGAAGATGTATGTAATGATCCAGACCGTTCAATTGTAGGCTACACTGGCAAACCTAAAGAAATTGGATCGTTGATATTAGTGGGCCTTAATAATCATGCAGCAGGACGGCCCAATTGATGTGATTTTAGGGATTTAGGATTATTTAACAAAGTGAGCGTGATTTGAGGGAGATGAAATGACTTACGACACTGACACTTTATTGACCGCCTACCTTTTTTTAAAGCTAATTAGAAAGGAATAAAGAGAGTAGGGTGGCATTATTAACAAAGTGACCGTGATTTCCAACAACCGATCAACGGCTAATTAAGTTCAAAATAAAGAATCGAGTGGGAGTGGGAATATTATCTCCATCTAATGTGGGACCAGGGCCCACCGTATGACCTGATGGGGTGGCCTACTCAATCAACATAACTCACCAACTTGGCTACTGGAGTGTGGGGCCGACGGGCGCATGTCTATCTGCATCAAACCTCTTTTTTACTCTATGTTTCAAAGCATATGTCTGAAGAAATGCCTCGGGGGGTATTTCCTTCGTTCTGAAGACATGTTCCTTTCTTTTATAAGTCACTGACGTCTCTCCTGCATCTGTTAGTAGAAAGGTCGAACATGACACGCGACATTCCATCTATTTTACTAGCCTAAAACATTTTATATGAAGAAGATAGATGGAATGTCGCATGTCATGCAGATGGCATGGTGGAAGATAGATGGAATGTCCCATGAACATGCCCCGATCAGCCTTATTCGATACTATGTAATGCTAGTTGGGACTCCTAGTCCCCAAATATACTTTTCATAGTATCAATGAAAATATGTAATCTTTCAAAAAAAAAAAAACGGACTATAAGAAAATACATCTGAAAATTAGTTTCATAGAATCTTATTGGAAAATGGTTTTGAAATGTGATTATTTGTTGTAACGGGTATAATAGTTTCAGAAATTGAGAGTCACTACACAGAGAGTCAATCACTCAATCCATGATAAAGTGCAAATCTTTGGGTACCACAAGGAGACATATATGTGAAATTAAAACCGTTGGTCTTATACAATGTCATCCAATGAATCACATGCATGGTCTTCATCCCATTCCGAACAGGCATCCCATGTGTAAGACAAAGGACTATGGCCAATCTCTAAATTGTGCATGATGGGTCTAGGGCCTAAGCTGGCCTAAGCTCATGCACACGAGTCAAGCCCAATAAGTGTTTTTTAAGGAGCATAAGAGACCCCTTTCTTTTTTCCATTTTCCGAAGAAACCCTCTGTAGATATGATCATCCTATGGAGATTATTTATGTTGGGGCTTGACAAAGGAATGATTTGGATCATATCTTTGAATGAGGTAGGTATCACTGTATATGTTTTAATAAAAATACGCTCTATGTGACACCACATATAGTTAAAGGCTTCCAAACAGGCCTTAATGTCCAATTTGCAAAGAGTACTAAATTAAAATAATATCATATGCAAACTGTAACCAATTTCGATTGCATCCAAAGAAGTCATACGTCTAGACTTTCCCCACAGAGAGAGAGAGAGAGAGAGAGAGAGAGAGAGAGAGAGAGAGAGAGAGAGATTGTCATATACTCATTAAATAAAACTAGCATAGCATCCAGACAAATTGGCCGGAGTCATCTCCGTTGTGTTTTTTTTGTGTTGTTGGGACTCCGTGTCTCGTGGTCTTTCCCCTAATTCGTGAGAATTTTAAGGCAGAAGGACAAGTTATTCATTATTTCGTCGTAAATTTTTACCTTAAAATATGAACCATTTAGAGAAGAGGACAGCGAGAGACCTTTTTTAATTATCATGATCTGTCGGTGGTAAGAATTCCTTGGGATGATCTCATCCAAACAAGGATGGAGACTCTATTATAAAAGAATGGAAAAAATATGATATTTATTAGGCTCAGATTTTGTCTTATTGGTTTATTTATTCATCTGAGGTGGCTGCTCTCACATGCAACAGCCCAGCCACAAAATGCCTTCTGTGATGCTCCCTAGCAAAACCCTTACATTAGAGAGTAATACTATCACCAAAACAATCAGCAATGGGTTTCACATGGCACGCATGTGTGCCGTCCGCTGATTTTGCGGAATGGATATCTCATCCATAAGATTAACACTACAAAATTCAACATGGTTTGTCTTTTAACATGACCCTAGACGGTGCGTTTTGAATAAAGGGCCATCTGATCACATAAATGTGGTGCATACGGGGCCCAAGGGTTCAAAGAGGCAAATGTTCGGAAATTTTGGAAGACCGGCCTTTGGAAAGAGTTTGAAAAAAATTAGATGTAGCTCTATCTATCTATCTATTAAATAGTAGCAATAATCAGAGGGAATGACGTGGACACTCTCCCCACGAAGTCCATCTGACGTGGCACCACAGAAAACTCTCTCTCTCTCTCTCTCTCTCTCTCTAGCTGTCTCTCTCTCTCTCTCTCAACAACACATTATGCACTCTCTCCATCCCAGTAACACATGAAACAGGTAAGGCAATCCTAACCGTCCTCTACTTATGAAATATGAAATGGCATGGCCATCTGATCAGCCGTCATTGATGTTGGGCTCATTTAAGTTGTTTGTGATCATCATCTATCTATGGTGGCATCCGTTTACAAGCACAAAATCGGGTGCGTTGGAATAAATTTTTCATTACATTTATTAAATATTAGAATATGATATAGATCAACAATCAATTGAATAACAATATACAACAAATTAAGATGCACCGTAGGGTGTTTTCTCATAATAGGCGCCCCCAAGCATTGGCACCACCATACCTTTCCATGACTTCCTACTCGTTGGTCCTGATGGATGGCAAGCTAAATTCTACAGACACCCACAGCGCACATTAGATTTCACCATAACCTACAGAGCCTAACGTGTGCCCTTAGCCCCTAGTAAGGCCTATCACCAATATAGTTCCCGGGTGGATAATATTCACAAGTGATGAAGCTATCCCCACTGTCGCAAACAATCTTTGCACACCCCACGCGCTCTGTGGTCCTCCACACGATCTGGGTGTAGTGTGTGCAATCTGGGCCGGAGCACGTATTGGTATCGTAGTGGTAAAATTGCTTCTCTGCCACCCAGGCTGCAACTGCATCTTTTGCGCTCCAATCGTGCCCTTGCCCCCAAAAGATATTCTCACCAAATACAAAGGAAGGCGAGTGCACCAAACGGCAGTCGTGGCGCCTCTCGTTCGAGTAGACACGAGCGTATGTGGCTAACATTGGATCCCACTTGAGAGGTGGTACGCCAACCGCATTCCTAGCATTGTTGTGCCCATCTAGGAACTCTTTAATCATCTCAGTTTTGTTAGCTCTTCCATGAGCAAAACTTAGGAAACTAAGCAAGAGGATTAAGGACAAAGAGAAGGGGATGGTACGCATGATTAGTGAAGATCGAGCCATTGATGTGAAGAGGGTGCCTAGGATAAAGATTTTCTTCTTGGTGTGTTTGTGTGGTTTTGAAAGGTTTGTAGTGGTTGTTTATATAGGGCTAGAAATGACGGCTAACGAAGGTGTGTTTTTTTTTCTTCTTTATGTTGCTTTGTAACCAAGATTTTCTTCTTGTTGTCTGGGTTCAGTTGTTTTGGTACTTGGGAAGTTGTGTAAGGTGCAAAAAAGGTGGCTGAAGGCATATCCATTTAAGCCTGTGCGGCTAGAGATTGTAACGTTCGCTTTATTTAGCGATGATCTGAGTTTTCTACGTTCAAATGAGCGAGTCCTCACATCGGACGGTTGGAAATGTCTAGATGCTATGACAGATGTACGGTTTAAGTGTTAGGGAGATCATGTTTCGTGTCCCTTAAGGCCAGCAAGGACTTTCTGTTACTATGAAAATAAACAAATGAGATATGGTGAAATGGCTGTGACGGCTACATATACATCGTCCGCCTCCATTTTTGCTTCAGAATCCGTTAAACCGTGCCGTCCGTTCCGGTATTTTATATTACAGCCCTTGAATATTTGATCAAATAGCAGTTCAATTTTTAAGAAGCTTGCCATTGGATCAAATATCAAGGGTGCTACTTCCATCGTTTAGCCTATACGAGCATATCCGCCCACTAATATATAATTGATCTACTTAATACATGCTACGTACGGTCTCTTTGTCAAACATAAGAAAAGATGGATGTTAATTTCATCAATGCCCCGGAAAACATGGATTTTTTTTTCCTTGAATGTGATCTCTCGGCACCTTATTTGCACCTCAAGCAACCAAAATTCAAAGTCCTGCACCCAAAAAAGAAAATGAAAATAATTAGGGGTGCAACCGGGTCGGGTTGAGTTCGGCTCGAGCTCAGGTTCAGGTTGAATTTTCCAACCACGGTTGAGTTAGGGTCGGGTTCAGGTTGAGGCAACATCTTTAGTTATTTTTTTATTAAGCTTAAAAACTCAGGTTTGCTCGGCAGGCTGAACTCGCGTGTATGAAATTCTGTATTTTAGTCTTCAATGTTGTTTATATACCAAAGACACAGTTGGCGATTATATCCTGTCATCTGAAGGGAATTGGAAGATGGGAAAAGAAGACCTTTTCCAGTGAACCCTTAAGATATCTGAGGATTCTGTATGCAGAACCCGAGATCGAGCGAAGACCCCGAACACACTATCTGGAACCGAGTGTACTGGTTGAAACCCGATAAGCAACCCGAAATGGAGAGCATGACCCGGGTCGGGTTCGGATTGAGTTAATGGTTCCTCGGCTCAGGTTCGGGTTGGCCTCAACCTAACCCGGGTTGCACCCCTAAAAATATATATAACAAAACATGAATCAAGGCAAGCTTAAAACCGAACGGAAAGAGAAGGAAAAGAGTTTCCTTTGGTCACAAAAGGTTATATAAACAAATCCAACACAAATATAAAAAAACACAAATCAATATATAATCATTTCCCCTTTGTATAATCACCTTCTCATGGTGTTTATCCCTTTCTTCATTAACTTGGTCACGCCGCAACTAATCGAGATCATAAGGAAGTTAGGAAAAATCTTATAACTTTTAATGTTAAGGGGAGAATGATAAAGAAAAAATCATTAAATTTAGAATTATTAAATCACCAAACATCGTAAGGAAGTTAACAAAAAAATATAAATTTGCAAGAAACTAAAATAAACTCCTATCATATACTTAAATTCAACGTCTAGACAATGGTATTTCCATATTACCCTATCATCGCTGTCTCGCAATGTACTAATAGCTTGGGAGAGGGAGAGGGAGAGGGAGAGGGAGAAGCATGCGAGGGTGAGGAGCATGAAAAGCTTCTTAAAAAAAAGAAAAAGAAAAAACACTAACCTAAATTGGTATTTTTATCACTACGTTTTAGGGATTTTTTATGCTATCTCCGCTCACTCCCATCCAATTCTCTCCCTGTCCGTTCTCCTCAACTCCTCTTGCACAATTGGCCCCCTAATTATTCCATGGAATAATTTTTCATGGCCTAAAAGTATCCCTCATTACCTACATTCCACACTGATCCTCATTGATGAGGTAGTTTACTATGAATTATGCTATCATATTCCTCATATAACTAACTTTCATGACTACTATTCTCACTAGGGATGTTTTTTATATAGGAGAATGATAGAATGAAGGGCGCCCTTGCAAAAACCAGCTTCAAGGGCGCCCCCATTGGTCAGTTTTCAGCAAAGTGCATTTATGACGGCGCCCTAAAAAGTGGACGGCACAGAAAAAAAAAGGGAAACTGCTTTGACTTGGCTGAAACTGACTAATGGGAGCACCCTTGAAGCTGGTTTTTGCAAGGCCACCCTTCATTCTATCACTTCTCTTTATAGGCACATGTATTAACAGGTGTCTTATAGGTTATTGGATAACCTGTTTTCGAGATTGGCTATCCAAATTTTAGGATTTTATCTTGAGTAAACTCCTAGGAATGGCTACCCTACGTAGCTGTTTGACAAAAGGAAGTAGGGGTGCAACTTGGGTTGGGTCAGGTCGAGCGTTTGCCAAAAATTATAGGAATCAACCCGAACCTGACCTGATTTTAAGGTAAAAGCTCAACCTGAAAAAGAAAGAATTTTTTTTTGTTTTCAAAATCAAAATAATTACTTGTTTTATGGAAACTTGCAAATCTATTAGACCCATGGTTTTAAATTTCGACCGAAATCCGAAATCGGTGGAGACCGACTCCGAAATTGACCAAACCGTAACGGTCATTTATTTCGGCCGAAATTTCAGAATTTCGGTCGAAATTTCGGTTTTTCTGAAATTTGACCAAAAAAAACTATTTTTTAATATTAATTTAATATATTACCGAAATTTCGACCAAAATTTAATATTAAATAAAATAATCATTTCGGGTTATGTACCAGATTTCGACCGAAATTTTGAAATTCCAGGGTCCGAAACCGGTACCGAAACCGAAATTTTAAACGACCTTGATTTTTTTTTAAATGAAATATTAATTTATGGAAAATATTGATTTCGATAATTTATTTTCCTAAATCCAAATGCCCCCGACTCCCCCATGTACAATATACTCTACCCAGTGGGATTGTTCTTACACATGAAAGTGGCTATCCAAGGATAAAATAAACCCATCGGGATGGGACAAAAAAAACACATTCACTTGGATGTGAGGATTATGGGATTGACAACATTTTTGTGGCTACTACCGATGAACGGTCGAGATTATGAGCTCACGCGTGTATCCTAACATAGGTCCTGTCAAATGAACGGTCCAGATTATGAGGTCGCGCCCTACTCATTCTAATCTCACCTTCTCCTGTCAAATGATTCTCCGTAATCTGATTCCCGACTTCTTTCTTCTTTATTTCCGCTCACGGCTACTACAGATGCCACCAAAGCTGCTTCCTACTCGCTACTTGTACAATCCCGCCATCTATCCTCCTTATCACCTTACAATTAGGGCTTCTTTTTTCATTCCCACACGATCTAGGGTTAGGGTTAGGGTTAGGGTTTTGCAGCGGTGTCACTCCACCCAAATGAGCAACAACAGCATCATCACCAATGCGGCAGAAGGAGATGAGGAGAATCGAAATTCCGAGGTTTTGGTACAGTACGTGGTTCTTCGTCGGGATCTAATCGATTATTGGCCTCTCGGAAGCATAATCACACAAGGTTGCCACGCCTCCGTTGCCGCCATCTGGATGAACAGGGACGATCCTCACACCTCCGATTACTGTAGTGATCGCAATCTCGATTCGATGCACAAGGCAACATCTTTTCTTTTTCCTCGTTAAATTTGTGTTTTTTTCCTTTGAGTTGTAGTCTATCTATCTATCTATCTAGTTGAATTCGGATTGAATTTCGTTATTTATTTCGAAGGAATGTGGTGTAGATGGAATTTCAGGCAGGGTTCTGAGATTCAAACTTTTAAAAGGTAATGTTAGGCGACTAATTGGCTGTAACACAACTCAACTCAACTCAACAAAGCCTTTTTGTCCCAAACTAGTTGGGGTTGGCTAGATGAATCCTTTAGAAAAATTTCATGAAGATCTGTAACACAAAAAAAAAAGAAGAGAGGTTGATTCGAGGCGACTGGACCTCCTAAATGTTCAATTCGAGGGGAACAATGACTATCGTGAAACATAAGTTTCTTTATGTTGATTGTCAAAAAATTCTCTGCATTTCCATTGTAATACAACTACTTAAATTACAGCCCAAAATTAGTGTCATATCACTAATTTATTTGCTCACTCACAAGACACATCATCAACAACTAACATCCACAATACTAAAACACATATCCATATGATAACTATATTGTAGCAACCTCATATAGAGCACAAGATGCGTGCGTTAGGGAATTGCAATTATCTCGGTTTTATGCGAATTATCTTTTGTGTGCTATTACCTTGATGGATGCTGAGATTACCTTAGTTTTGATGGGTGGTATCATTGAAGTGTTACTTTCAAGCTCTATTTTCATATGAAATTCTTTGCATTGTCTGTTGAAAGTAGGATTCTCGAAATATTTGATCGCTTGAATTTTCGACTGCAATTGCGGATGGGTTATGGACCGATCTGTTTTTGTCAGATGTTGGTTCTTGTGGCCTTAGTTTACTCTTCTTAGGTTTTCTCATGCCAGAAGGTGTGGCTCCTCTCAACTTGCCTTGATGGGGAAGAGTTCCATGCTCATTGGATAGTGGTTGTGATGGCATTATCGTGCCCCATTGGCAGCCTGATATGTGAGAACCTCCTTGTGTGGGATTCTGGAATTTGAATTTAATGGGCGTATTAGGGATATCTGGTACCCTTTGATTTTGGTGGATTTACCATGATTCACTGGATTGATTATTTGGGTAAGCTTGGAAGACAGATATTATTATAGCTAATGCACTTGCTCTTATTGAAGGTGTTTGAAATTTTACCGACAAAACATGCATTTTTTCTTTGGACAATTGATGCAAACCTGGGTTCGCGAATAACTACTAGGATTTTAGGAGCTCATGGGGTGAAACTTCACACTTAAGTAATCAACCGAATTCCAAAACAGATGAGCAAATAGTTGCAATAAATTTCAGAAAAGGGAAAGTCATGGGGTTAGCTTTTAAAGACAATCCATCAATGAAAAAAAAAAATTCTACAATAAGCATCCAAGCATACACCAATCATTCCAAGAGAAATATGTCTCCAAGAAGGTCAATTTGTATTGAAGGAAAGTTCAGCATAGATCTGTCCAAACAGAAGAAATCATATCTAGGGCCAATTTATTAAATTAAAATGAAGCAAGGCACCTCTAAACAAGGGTATGGCTAAGGGATTATTCTAGGGTGAATGGGAGGCCAAAATAGGGGTTATGGACAAAAATAATATGGAGAAACCTCACCGCGGTTGTAGCAGTCCATCCACCGTATAATACGTGCACTTGAGGGCCCAAGGGAGTGGGGGAGAAGTCCGTAACACAAACCACGCAAGGACAACAGCAGCCACTTCTAAATCAGTCCTATGGAGGAATAAATAGGTTGCAGACGATAGAATAAAGAAGAGAAATAAATGTGATGGTGAGGCTGATGAAGTGAGAAGAGGTGAGAGAGAGAGAGAGAGAGAGAGTAATGCGGATGAAAATCAAAAAGATTGTTCCAGTCGTTGGCGTTGAGCAAGTTTTTATATTTTAACTATTATTTTCGTCATTTTATTTGTAGGCTACTTTTTAGGCATCAAATCTCATCCGTTTGAAGTGTTTTTGGTGTCTTTAGAAAGGTTTTTCGATTACCTATCTAACGAGCCCAAGATCACATGATTTGGATGTGTTTTGAGCAAGTTATGACTGTTTTTAGGAAGGGGTATAAGTCAAATACGGGATTACTATTTTTTGGTAAGTTTTTATCTTTATTTAGCTTTGCTTTAGATTAGATGAGTGGTTAAAATTAGTTTTTACTTTAGGTTATCTTCTAGGGTTTCTTCTCTTATAAATATATCTTATCAAAGCAATGTAAAGGGACTTTTGACTTTTGAATATTGAATAGAATTGAGATTTTCTTTTGTGAGAGCTATTGTGGCTTGGACTTCTTCTTCTCTTCACCTCTAGGTGGTTTGGAACCATCTTCTCTCATCTCCTCTTCTCTATTATCTTCTATTTCTTCAATCAAATCAGCACAAAGAAGGTTAGTAAATCCAATTTTCTTTTTTTCTTTGTTCTTGAACCCTAAAATATAAATACCCAAAATCTATAGATCTCTCTCGTTCTTCAAGATCTCATTTCGAGACTTTGAATGATTGTTTTTATGATTAAACCTCAGCCTAAACACCCAAGAACCATAGCTTTAAATCCCTTTTACAGCCAATTGAAAATTCGCACCATTTTCAAGCCCGGAAACCCTTTTTGAACATCCGTAGCCTAAACCTACCATCAAGTTATAGCCTAAACCCTAGATTAACCTTTCTTTTACCTTCTAAACCTTAACCTACAATTTGGACAACAGTATTAAACCAAAATCTCAGATCTGCCAAATTACCAAAATATCCCTACAACTCAAAACTGGACCGTTTTGAGCCGTTTACTGCTGCTGGACATTTTTTCTATTTTTCTTCATTGGATATTATTATTTTCATGCTTGTGTGACAGCTATTTCATTGGTACTTGCATTAGCTTTTAGTTCTTTTAATTGGTTGCTTGCGTAGGCCTAGTTTCAGACTAATCTTTCTATTATCAATTCATCTAACGAATCTTTATCGCTTTGATTGATTTGTATAAGGTTTAGTTAATGCTTAGTTACAATCTTTACAATTATTTATGCTATTTAAGTCTCATTATTGCTGCTGCTCATAGATTAATTAGGAGTTAATTCGGCCCTAGGAAAGTTGTTAAGTATTCTTTTAATTTTTCGCGTAAGCCCTAAATTGTCCTAAAGCCTTAATCCCATTAGGAGTGTAGGATTTTCCCTAAATTAAGTATTGTCCTGCATCAACTTGGTATCAGAGCACATAGTTAATTTTAGGAAACCTTTTAGGGTGTTAGATTAGAAAAAAAAAAAGTTCAAATTTGTGTTTAGTTTCCCTTTGCATGCCCACAAGGAGTGGTAAGGATTACCACACAATGACATCCGGTAACCAAATATCAAATGAGGAGTTGGCCCAACTTATTAGAGACAGACGCAAAGAGGTACGCCTTAGTAGAAAGCACCGCGAAGCCTGCAATCGAGACCGTGAAGCCCGCATTCGAAAGCTACAAACCGTTAGCCATGAGATTCCATGTTACCGATGTTACCAACCGACATTATTCAATGTTACCACAGTCGAGAGCTATAATCCCACAACCGATGATACCCACTCCCACGACATGCCAGACGCAATTGATGCTAGTGATGGGTCGAATGTTCTTGGTGAAGAGTGCGCCACTCCCACGACATACCCACTCCCACGAGATGCGTCAAGTCTAAATTTGATTATAGTTCCAAAGGCAACATGGGTCGAGTGGGTATAGGAAGTCTTTTCCTAGTTAACAACGGAAACACGCTACTATCCTTCTCACATCCAGCGGGAACATGCATGGGAATGAAGCGTAGGCTAAATCCCTCCGTTGGGGTTTGAGATAGTTTGCGGGAGTCATGGTCAGACCCATAGTTTTAAAACTCCTCCGCGTCCGGGTCCGCGTCGACTCCTCCAAGTCCACTCTTTCTTATCTTGGCCGCATTGCACCGCATCATCGTTCTGCATTTTTCCCTACAGAGTCGATAAAAACTCCCTTGACTCTCCCGAATTATGACCGCGTCAACCGCGTTCTTGTCCGCATTCGTGCCGAGTCAACAAGGACTTTTCTTCCACTGTGTTCTGCGCCTCATCAGCATTTTTAAACACTGGTTAGACCTTTAATCATTGAAGGTGACTCTGCCAATGAGTGGACCTAGGGTTTTAACAAGGCTCCTGGACATTGGAAGTCGGGGGACATCAATCTGAGATAAGGGATATTTGCGTAATTGTCCGACCAGAATTCAGCCATAAGCAAAGGTCAGTGAACAACCTAGCTGATAAATTGGACAAGGATGGCGCAGAGGAGGAGGTAGTTGTATTTCAAACCTTATAGGTGGAGTAAGGATGCAGAGGTTTGACAGGTTCTGAATGGGAAAGCTGCGCTGGAGTTTGTCTCTTGTCAGGTGTATTGGGAATGTAGTTGTTGGGAGGTTTAGCCGGTCTTCTGTGGGACGCCTTGTCCCCTTTGCTATTTTGCAGTTGCGATTTGAATAAAATTTGTTAATTCTCAGAAAAAAGTTTTCTTCCATCACATTATCAGAGGATGAGATTATAGAGTGATACATCCCTTCCCTTGAGCTGATAAACTCCACTTTCAATGAGATTTATGTCATGATCATGGATTATATTCTTCCTCCCTCTGTACAAGATCTAGATAAAATGTAGCTTTAGCGATGCGAAAACTTAGTCAAATGATTAGCTTTCTATTGAGGTTTCCGTTAAGCTTTGTACAAATTTTCTTTATCAAATCTGATACTATTGGGGTTATCTGATTCTCAATCTCATTCTCCCAAAAGAAAAAATCTGATTCTCAATCTCCATACATCTTCATTATTTCATACCTAAATTCAATAGGAATTAAACTAATTTTGATATTGTTGCCATTTAAAAAATAATAATAATAATTTTGATACTGTTGTTTGTAATTACTACCGTCTATTTATTTCAATTACAAATTTGAAGACAGCCTTTAGTAGCTCGTTGTATATGTTATCATAATACTATTTGTTAATCCCAGCTTCCCTATCAAAGGGGTGAAAAGAGCAACTGTTTTATATTGCAAGTATAAGGTAGGCAAGATATCAGAAACCTAATATGGCCTGCAATGCTCAGCCAAAGCAAAAGAGAGATTCAAATAGGCCACATCAGTATTGATTTTTTCATGATTTTCTTAACTGCTGAGATTTACCTGGGTCCTGTCATCTACCTTTCATTGGACGAACTTTGAGAAGCTTACAGCCGACACGACCCATAGCTTCTCTCCCAATCATGACCCAAGTCTAACCTCGGCTCGTGCATCTTTGGAAGGATCCTGTCTCACGCAGATTAGAATAAATTGGGATCATCGGAATGCAAATCAGCCATGTCCTTTGAAGTTGCCCTTCTATTTGTCTGTTGCCTGAGGCTATGAATTCTCAGCTGCTCGAGAGCTAAAGGCCTTGCTGAAAACAGAAACTAACTTGCCTTTGTTGTTTGGGTGTATAAGCCAATTCACATGAAGCCAATTAATAAAGTCATCTTTCAAAAAAATAAATAAATATAAGCCAATTCATTTGAAGCCTGGTCGAGTGGAACATGAATGATCACATTAGCGATTACCATTCTGTTGAAGCCTTGGCCAGAGTGGGTGACCTCAATAGAGATTCTACTAATGAAGGATTTACTTGCATTGAACGAAATGGCAGCTTGCTGCCTTTGTGGAAGATTGGATTAGCAAATCATCTGCTGAGTCCCTGTAAATCTATCTGAACTAGTCCAGTTGCTACAGGAACAAATGTTTGGAGGATCTTAAAAAATTTCGAACCATTGTTTCTGTTTACTTTTTTTCAGGATTGTTCTATTATTATGCGAGGACATTGCCTTATGATGATACTGACAGAATCATTATATTTTTGCAGGTCACTCTTGAGGTTAAGGGTGAACCCCAAATCCTGAATTTGTCACAAAAGCTCACATCCGGTGGCATTGCACATAAGCTGTGGATCGAACAACCTGAGAACATCCCCACATGTCTTGCAACAAAACCATATCCCAAATCTGTGGTTTCTGCATTCTTCAAGAAGCTCAAGCTATGTAAATGATGAAATTTTGGTTCATTTAACCCATATGTAATTTTGTTTTTGGTATCAAAACACTGAATATCAATCATTGTTCAATTTGCTTTTAAGCATCCATTTAGTCCTGAAAACTCATCTGGTTAGACAGGATCGTGGTTGTGTATTTGCATTTTGGGCTATAGTTCGTCCACCCATGGTTGGTGTAACCAAAGAAATGTATGGTGCTGCATTCACTGTTTCTAAGTTCGAATCCTTGTGCGGTATTAAAAGAAAAAGGAAGAAATGATAAATGAAGATACTTGTTTGACTTCTCTGGGATGAATGAATATGGTTGCAATGGTGCAGACTAGCAGGTTCTTGATTATTGGAGATTAAAGGTAAAAAGATGGTTTCAATACGTGCACACGCAAATTAGAGAAATGATTTATGGACTCATTTTTTTATAATTAGCCTTGCCTAAATGACATATGGGAATTGCTAGCGCCATCGCAAAAGGCATTTCGCAGCTAGTCTGTCACATCGTGAATGGAGACAAAAGCTGCTGTCCTCATTAACGAGGTGGCTGGTCTGACATGCGACAAACCAGCATGATGTATGGATCCCTATCTTTATCTCCTCAGAGGATTCTACTAAAACCTTGCTTGTTAAGGTATATAATGGGGAGCATAACTACAAGTGGGGATCGCTTGCTCAATGATCCAGACCATTTATTTCTTGGGATTTGTTATGGATGGGCCATAGAGCAAAATCCTTCCCTATTAGATGATTCTAAACCTCCAATTTGTAGCCACTAAATGATCGGGAGAAAATACATAGCATCTCTATAATTAGAAGGTGTCGGTTTCGCCCTGGCACATCCATAGCAAGGCTTAGGAAATAAATGGTCTGCATAATTGAAAGAGTGGACTCGTAACTTATGCCCGCTCATATTATTCCTCGGGAAAATATGTGCCTACCAACAAATAAGAATCCATAAATATTCCAAATGTTTCTGTAATTGCAGTCCTGCCTAGTCTTCCTTGAGGGTTCTATTCTAGTTTTTGCTTGTTTGACAAAGAACACTGAAATTGGAAACAGAATTTTTGGATAACAGCCTGCAAAGGGGGAACGGAAAAAAACAAAAAACCTCGCAGAACCAAATCAAGTCATGATTTTAAAGTTTTTTTAAAAAAGCAACTGCTATTATTTGTTTTCTATAAAACAACAAATTGGATAAAACTCCTCTTAGCCTCACAAATCCATGAATACATATGCATCGAGTCAATTCATTCGCATTTTATGCCAAGAAACAGAACACCTACTACTCCCTAGATGCTCAAAAGTAAAAGACCGGCAGTAAATCCTTACCCTCAAACGGAAATACCCGTAAAAAGATGCAGTTCAAAATGGGAAAAGAATGGGAATTGATGAAAGGGGAGTCGTCGATCAACTGCCTCCCTTCTGTTTGAGTGTGATCTTGTCCCCTAAACTGAGGGCGATCCCCTGTGTCTTACTCCTTATCCGTATGTACCCACTCAACTTCCCATCTAATTGCTTTTCAATGCTCACGTTCACCAATGCGTCCTCCCCAAACACACTCTTAGCATACAGATTAGCTGCAAGAAACCCACACTCCCCATCCATGGCAGACCTGAAAACAAGAACCAGCAAAGAGAATAAAATATGAGAACATTGTATGTAACAAGACAATCAATGCTGCCTGAAAAAAAAAAAAAAAAAAAACGAAAGACGCTGCAAAGTAAGGGTTTTTCTTTCTTTTCTTCTTTGAAAAGATTACAAGAATCATGTCTCAACAAACCAGAAATATGTGTAGGCAAGCATAAAAACTTACGGTGCTGTGAGGCACTTCATGTTTGTTGATTTGATGATATGATTCAAAAATTCCTTCTCGTCTTGAATTATTGTGTTAATGGCCACCTGAAATTCAATCATAGAAATGACCAATACATGATATTCATGGCAAGCAAGAATATTTGGAGTGATGAATGTGCAGACTGGATAAAAAAACACTGCAGAACACTGCATGATGCATAGTAGACGAGTACAATAAATTGAATATAAAGGAATTTGAAATCATTTAGATATTAGCCATGTCGAAACAATGAAATAGAAAAGTTATTGTCCTACCGAAACTACCCATTGTGTCATTCTCTTTTAAAGAGAGTCACAAGTAGTTGCCCAAGTAAGTTATATCCTACCAAACAAAAAAAAAGGAGCCTCAAGTAGTTATATCCTACCAAAACCACTCATTGTCATGTGTCATTATCTCTTTTAAGGAGTAACTACCAGACCCTATCTCTTAAAAGAGAAAGCCGTATATATAGAAGAATGATGGATGAATGAAATAAAGATTAGAATATTTTGCTCTTTGTAGATGCTACTTCCATTGTTTTTAGACATGGGTGTGATGCTCATGTTATACCCATTGGTTAGATGCCTTTGGTGCCATTGATGTGATGCCTTTGGCTAGTTAGTGGTGCGATGCCCTAACTCTTATCCTTAAGCTTGCTCGTAATATTTTTTCTTCAATCACTATTTTTCTACTGTTCAAGCATACTGTCTTTTCTGCCCACCAATCTATTAATTCCTTCTTGTTTAAAATTCACGTGCTTTGATCATGTTGCCTGGAGAAAACAACAGAGAGAAGGATAAAACTTTTTGCCTGAACTTCAAATCTATAATTAATCAAAAACTTCCCAAAGAGAGATTTACATCGTATAAAAGACTTCTCACTTCCAATACGCTTACATCCTAGATACGAGCATCCTAGTACTTTCCTAAAGTTTCTAATGTTAAAACAAACCCAAATGACTTATATATTAACTCATAATCAAATCATACCTAAAAATAGAAATTTCCCAAAGAAAATTTACCCAAATCTCCTCTAGAATTACAACTGTCAATATTAAATAGTTTCTAACGGTAAACCAGCCTCATTCAACTGTCCTGCATCAAATTCAACCTCCTCAATTCAAAATAGAAACTCCAGAAGCTATAAGCAACCCAATTTTTTTCCCAAAACATGACTTTTGAGGCACAGACATCCTAGACTTTTCCTACACACTTTCCACCTATAAAAAAACTGAAAAGGACTTCTATCTTAACTAAGCTTCTACTCATGCCTATATGTAGAAGAATCCCAACAAAAAATAACCCAGATTTCCCCTAGATTCACAACTTTCTATTGCAAACAATTGTTAACTATAAACCTGCCCTTATTTAACCTTCCTACTTCAACCTCCTCAATTCAAAATAGGAAAACCCTAGAAGCTTCACACAGTCCTAGCTTTTTCCTGACATGGACTTTCTGAAACCAAACAAAAATATTCCAAAAGTTCAAATATAAGTCAACAGTATTCATTAAACCTTCTTTCTTCAATCCCCATCCTTCCACGTCCAATTTCTAGTTTGAAGGACCCATGGATTTGCGCTAAATCACGAAGATGCATGGAGAAACCTCAACATCGTTTACTTTTTAGGCTGGATAAAGACGATAGTACAAAATGGTGACTCGCTGTGCCATACAACCACCACATTTTTGCAGTATGACATAAATAAACATGGCAATGCATGTCTATGGTATATTGCCATGTGAATTCATCTCCCATATTCTCATGGACATAAATAAACATGGCAAGGCATGGTCTTGGGTATGCCTTCTTCAAGGACAATTAACCTAATGTTTGTTATGTCCACTGTAAATAATAGCATGCTGAAAGCCCCAATAGAAGGCTGTACCCGGAACATGCCCAAGTAATATATAGTCATGTTTGGAAAATTCAGACAAAATGGAGTTTACATTCATTTAAATCATGAACTGTAAATTGGACATCAGCAGCAATTATTTTCAGGCATTACACACGCGATGCTTATCAATTATAATCCATTTTATCTAAGTTGCACTGGTGTATAACATGATAGGAATCTGTCCACAAGCAACTCATGTGAGATCCTGATTGGTTAACTCAAATAAATATGAGTTTATATTTACTAAATCAGGGGCAAGGAATTGTACATCAGAAGCAAAGATTACAGGGATTACAAGGCCAGCATCATTTCATCAATTTCATTTTTACAAAGGTTCAGAGATCGATGACGCATTAGCAACCTGTCCTCGGGATCCAGACTCAATTACCTTTCATATGAATATACGTTTGGGTCAACAGATTCGTAGAAAAAATATATATATTCGCAGATTATCTTCAAGAATTGGATTTTACTTCACAGATTGATAGTGATGAAGTCCATTAGTGTCATCTAGGGGCAAGGATATTTGATTGGAAGATATAGCAAAGGCAATGAGCTTCTCCAGACTGCAAGAAGAATCTTATGGTTAAAGATGGGCACTCCACAATAACAATCTCATCTAAAATTTTAGTTGAAATGGCTCAAGAGCCTCCACAGTTGAGGAAGAAGCAGGAGCCCCTCGATGAAGGATAATGGTCATAATTTATATTATTTGGAATACATTCAACTTCACGTTCAGCCACTGATTTTGTGTTCCTAGAAACCAGCATTACGGGAGATATGCCCATCTAAATGAGAGTTCAGTTGTGTCCAGCAATAGTAGACAAATCTCTCTTAGTTTATCAAAGACTAGTTTGATCGCAAGAATTTTCATTTTGAGGGTGTCACGTGTTACATTTACATACTTTTTTACTGATAAAAGTTATACTTTTTTTAGAAATAAATTATCAATTGATAGTGACCATCTTACTTTTCAAGACGATTTATCCAAGTTTTATTCAGTCAACAGAAATAAATTAATCTTTCTTCTTTTGTTTATTGAAAATGGAAACTTTAGTAAAGAGCCAAAATCAATAAACAAGAAACAGTTAATCATGATCGTTACACTAAAAGATGACAGATGAATAAAGAAAATAATAAAAGCAAGGTTAATAAGCATACCTTATTTTCCCACTCAAATTCAGCCCACATGTTTCTAAATGCCACATCATGACAAGAAGCAGGAGAGATGTAATCCATGATGTCAATGTGGATGTCACTGAGGACAACAACTGTTCGCTCAAGAACATTTGAAGGCTCATAAACAATGTTACCAAATATGACTCCTGTTTCAGTTGAAGAGACCTTAATATTGGCACGTATCTGCTTGCTTGATTCTGGAGCTAGTGTATAGTTCTGTGGCCGTTCTACGAGTTTGAGATCTCCCATGGTTGCCAACTCTAAGCACAAATTCTGAAGTGTCTCCTTAGTGCGGTTCACAACTGTAACATCAAGAACAATGTCGTAATGATGGACTGTCACGTATGCCTCAGCATACACGGGATCACTGAATCCGGTCAGTTGAATAATGCGATTCAGCTTATTCGCATCATCTCCATCCTTGGTGAACTCTCCAGTAGCACGTTTTAAATCATCTTGAATCTCATCCTCTAATTCGAGCTGGCTCATACCCTGGAAAAATAGATGCAATCAAGAGAAAGGAAAGGGAACTTCTCATATGTTTTCAATATCATGTGCTTAATAACTAACAAATTTTTGCCAATGAATTGGCACCCAAACACGTATATATGTAAATTACCTTTACTCTTATTCAAATTGTTTAAGGAATGAATACTATATATCATGGCACATGATAGCTTCATTCAAAGAATTGAAGCCTTCAAATGTACTCTTAGGAGAGGATTTGAGGGCAAAGTTTCCGCCTCTGGTTAAGCATGCTCCACTTAGAAGTACTCTGTACAGAGTTACAGACTACATGGCTTTGCATTTATACCATAAAAACTCAATTTTTCATATTAAAAAATCAATCTATACCATCTGCTTGTAGAATTACAATGACCGGAAATTAAGTCTTTACCCCAATAGAAACACAATGATTAGAAATCTGAATTTTGTCAGCAAAAACAAACAAAAAAAACATAAAAGGATAATCTCTTGCTTCAAGAACTGCAAGTTGTTGTGGCAATAGAACCTAAAAGAGCAGCTAGACAAATTAGAGGACTCGTGGGAAAGATTGTACTATCCTAAAGATCACTCTTCCAAGAGAAAGAAGTCTTTATCAATAAATTTAGGGCAGTGATAAATCGACTCCCTAAATGGATAAATTGACTCCCCATGTGTCTATCTCTCTCCTCTTTCTCTCTCTAATCTAGAGGAGAGAGAAAGACACATGGGAGTCGATTTATCAATTTGAGGAGTCGATTTATCACTCCCCTGAATTTATTATAGATAATTTGTTATCACAAGAATTATGCAAACGGCCAAAATCGACACAAAAATTTGAACAAAAGTTCAGCAAAGCCCATCTAATAATAAAGGGCACTCAAGTATGGATCATAGAGAAGAACAAATAAATAACTTTCTTAACAATGTTCATGGAACTAGAATGTGGTTTAGAATGCATATGCACATTCTCACATTGTGAGGCCAAATTTAAAAGGGATAGATGACAGAACAGAGTTAAACATTCTGGTGTGAAATAGTAAGCAACAATCTGCAAGCTATTATCAATTGATTTTTCTATTTTTTTATTTTTTGAATGGCTAGCTATTATCAATTGATGAGCAAATGGAAGCAGGAAAAAACAATTTTGTATTAATTTGGCCCGCTACCATTCAAAAAATAATAATAACAATAATTTGGCCTGCCAAAAAACGTCCACAAATATAATTTGAAAGAAGATCCACCACTATGTAAAGAGGACACAAGCAGACTCAACAAAACAACAGAGGACACAAGTTTCTGTCAATATAACAGTTATGAATTACTTCCTTTCTAGAAGATGGCAAGCTGTCTATGATTAATTAGATATAACTGTTAAGATGCCCACACTCTTATGAATTATTGAACAGTTTCATATTTAATAAGCTACATGGTAAATTTATTTCACACAAGTTTTTTTAAAAAAGGCAAATGGGGCATTCTGCCTTACCTTCCTGCTTTTTAAGTGGTGGAAGTCAACAAGATCATCTGGTTGTGCATGAGATATCAGGGCCTTGGCTTTTTTCTCCTCGGTTTCACGTAACTGCTTGTCAGCAAGCATCTTCACAAAACTCTGGCGGCATGACTGCAACCATATCTTCCTAGGTTCATCACCAGTATTGCAGAGCAATCTTATGCAAAGGACAATCCTGTCATATGAATCATTGTCAATTGGTTGTGGCAGAACTGAAGATTGCCCTAATTGGAGCATAGACACCATGATCAAAAGTGCTCCAGCCGACGCTTTGTTCACTTCATTTTTGGATACCTGAACCTCTTCCAATCTTAGAATAAGCTTGGTTAATGTGCAAGCCACAACTGCACCGAGAAAAAAATCACCAGTAAGAACCATAGCTCTCAAATTCCCAGGTGAAACCAAGGACCCTTGAACAAGGGTTGGAGCAGCAATGGCATTTTCTGAAGCAGCACTCTGGGTGGCATAGGTCCCATCTGCGAGAATCGCTGGTCTTCTAGAAGAAACAGTGGTAGAGTTCACTTGCTGAGTCCGTTTTGAAGAATCCGTGGCATCCCCTTCTTCAGAAACTACATAGAACGGGAGGACACCAAGACACTGCTTGATGGTGGAAATGCCACTCTCAACTTCAGAAAGTGAGAGGCAATACTCTCCAAGGATCCAAAGTGCACATGAACAAACCCGTGCAGCTCGGATTTGGTAGAACGTATCTAAAAGCCTTGTTATAATTGAAACCCTGAGTTTTGGGTTTGTCTCAATAATCTCGCGCACAAAAACAACCACATCCATTGCAGAAGCAACATTGCTATCCCCCAAGAAATCCATCAACAGATGAACCACCGTACTTGCAACCTCAGGGAACTTGATTGCACAGGAATGTATGGCTTGAACCAACATTTGCCGGTACTCCCCATTCTTCTCAAGCTCTCCACTTTGTGTCTTCACAACTTCCTTCTTCAGGGTAAGAACAACCTCATCAATGTTTCGGGGAGTTATCAATTCGAGAGCAATGTCAATAGTTTTCCGACGAATATCAAGATTAGGACTCGATAGTGCCCTAAGTACATCCATAATCATATCAACCATGATATCTCTGTGAGAAGCCTTGAGCTCGTTCAGCCGGTCAAGCACAATAAGCTTAACATTGTTGTCACTCTGAGAAAGCAAAAGCTGACAATAGGTGTTGGCAGCCCCTCTGATAGCAGTAGGAGCAGACGATAGAGAAACAAGTGTCCCAGCACACTCATAAATGACGGCCGTGGAAGGGGCATTCAGCAAAGAAGATAAAATCTTCATATATTTCCCCTTCTCTCTTGGATTTGTTCGACAAACCTTGCGGATCAGATCTAAAACAACCATCTGTAACAACTCTCCCCACTCAGGGACACTATCAACATGTGTGAGAAGATAATTCACTGCGCGATCTTGAGCGCATGTGAAGAGCATCAGGAAAGCATTCCTCTTAGCAGATGGATCCTGCTCAGATCCAAGTGCTTTCTCAATCATCTCAGGCGCATCTACCAGTAGCTGCTCCCCTTGGGGGAGTTTATATATAGACATGATTGCGAGGATCGCATTTCGCCTTATAAACTGGTGTCGATGCTCCAAATTCAAGAGCACCGAAGGGATCAAAGGCTCAATAATCTCGGTCTCACTCAAACGACACAAAAACCTAAGGGTTACCCCACGGATGTACTCATTCGGATGCTGGAGATTGTTTCTTAGGTTTTGACAGATTAAGATCATTTCTGGGAGAACTCTTCCCTTTGAATCCGTCTTATCGATGATCTCTAGGTATAGAAGTAGTAATTTTTGGATCGTATGATCTTCAGAAGGTAATACATAGCGAACGATTGTGATGAAGAGCTGAGGTAGGGTTTCTCCATTCAACAAAAGCATGACAGCTTTTTTCATTGCTTCTACCTTCAGATCAACGTCATTTCCTTCTAGGGCTTCCTTGATCTCGTTAGCGAGAGCAGGAGTCCCTTTGTCAAAGTGAATGACCAAACTACAAGATTTCTCCATCTTCCTATCTTTATCAGAACTGGTACGACTCGGATCTGAAACACAAAAACCCTAAAATCTATCTGAAACCTCGTTCGATCTCAAATTTCGAACCCTAGCAGATCCAGATCTAAAAATCTTGAAAAGAAAAAGACACTATATTATCTAAATTAAACAAAGCAAGATCGATCAGTAGCAGAGATCTCAGACGTACCTTATCGATCCAGAAATTGGATCGGAAACCTAGATCGGAAAATCAGGAAATATGTGAACCAGAAGAATAAGAAAATCCGACTATTTCTGGTGGAATTCGAGGAATTGCGGCTAATTTCTGAGATTTGATGTGAATTGCTTTGGAAATGCAGTCTACCGGAATTTATAATGAATTTCCGCCCAATTTGCATCGATCTGAGAGAGAGAGAGAGAGAGAGAGAGACTGCTGAGCGTCGATTCTAGTAATTAGTAAACGAGATGAAGAACTGAGAAGATACAGAAACCAAACACGCGGGACAGTTTTTGTGAGATCAGATCCGGGGCTCCACTACGGATTATTTGACCTACATTTGTAACCATTGGATCAGAGGACTTGGAGATAGACGGTTAAGAAAAAAATAAGCAATTGTCCGAATGAAATCACCAATGACAATATAGTAGGGCCTCTTGCACACTTCTAAAAATCATTTTTATATAACCTAAAGATCATTTTTAGATGCAAATCTCTCTACTGATAGGAGGGTTAGGATTATCCTATTGAGATGAAGGAATTGCTAGCGTCCATCTAAAAATGCATTTCACGGCTGGTCTGTCGCACCACAGACGAGCCACCTCATGAATGGAGACAAAAATCTTAGCAAATCATATTTACATTGTTGCCCAATAAATGAACGGTCTGGATCATACTATGAAGTGTGACCCATTGTACTTTGGAAAAAAATTGGACGTTAAGGCCACACTGTATAAAAAGGGAAATGATATCACCACTACAACAATCCTCACATTATTAAAAAGTACGATATGGCCTGCATGATAGGATGATCCAAACCGTACATTAGATGGGCCACAGCCTAAATAGGTTGTGCCCCAAAAATCATTCTGACCATGTTCGTTTGTTTAAATTTTTAACTGTTTTGTTGTGTGTGTTGTTGTTTTTGTAGAGACTGTTTGTTTTGTATGTTTAGTATCGTTATACATGAGAGAAACATAGGTGTTTTTAGGTTCTGTTATATAATGGTCTGTCCTTACTAATTTGAAGATTGGTTGCATGTCGCTAGGTGTTTTTTATTATCGAGATGGGCTTTAACATACCCGGTTTGCTACTTGGTAGACTGCTTTGTCTTTAAGAAAGATCTAGGTCCATGATGGTGCCATGTGAGCTTAGAGAAACTTGGTTAACGTTAATCTAAGAGTTAATTTTGGTTTTATATACAATTCCTGGTTTGTAATGGATGTGAAGCTCCGTGATTTTTATTGCTCTATTCTGGAAAGAGTGAAGAACTGAATTTCATTGCACTGAATGGAAGGATGAAGGATTTATTTTTCTGATTAGTTTACTGGTTATACTCGAAGTTCAACATGGATTCTTCATGCTGCATTATTCAAATAGCTTCAGATTGTTCATGATGTCCAATGGAATGCCTGAGACCTGGATGCTTGACTTTTTAATCAGTTATCGTGTGAGGAAAAAGAGAGAGGCGGGGGGTTTAGGGTGGGGCATGAAGCACTGAAACTGGATTGATAAATTTTTCCTCAGAGTAGCAACTGTTTTATTCATGTAGCAATTGGCAATCGACCTACTAATCTACCACGCAAGAACCAATCAGGGAGTCAGTTGCTAGCACTTCATATGTTGTTTTAGAAGCAAATCTGTTATGCAGTACGAGTCTCTTTGAAGTCCCAATTTGCTAACATCCTAACAATGGCATTGTCTAGAGATTGCCATACATATCTTTTCAGATTTTGATGCATTCTGTGCATATCTTGTGTTTATGGATGGCATTAAACACCCATTGTTATATTTTATCTAGTATGTAATCTGTCTGAAACAAGAGAGGTACATTCTGGGCAAAGGTAATAGGTTATTGAATTGGGTTTGGATGTAGAAAGACTGTTGGTGAGTGTTTAGATAATAAATAGTCACAGTTGTGAACTGAACTAATAAATTTGGTTTATGTTTGCGACAGCTGAACGCTCATCTTAAAGTTTTTCTTTCCATTTCTACTGTGTTTCTTTTCCATTTCCTTTCCAGTTGTCGCGTAATTTTCATTTCCTTTATTTTCCTTTCTTTTCTGTTGAAAGCAACTGAACAGACCCTTGGTGTTTTTTCCTCAGGTGTGGAGAAGAAGAACGTGAGTTGTTCTTAGTTTTCTTAGTTTTCTCTCTTGTGATTTCCTTTTGTAATGAAAAAGGTGGTTTTCTATTTTGTTTAGAGAGAAGTGTGTCCATGGAAGAGCAAAAGAAGGGTTGTGGGTTGATGAGATTGTGTTTATTTTTTATGTTTTGTGATCTTGTTATCTTTTCTCTAACTCGCCTGTGGATACAGGTCATTGTGCCAAATCAATTAAAGCTCGTGTTCCTTGTCTTGCTCTCTTGTGATCTCGTGTGGTCGCTTTTTGTCCTAGCCGCATTTTGTCCACAATTCGTATTGTTTGTCCAGAATCCTTAGTAAGGGTTAATAACGGGTGACGATGCATTATGCAAATAGTACTTCTCTGGTGGCTTTGGTTAGATATTATATGCCTCTCAATTTACACTGGCTATGGTTAGGCTCGTTGATATCACCAGCTTTCTCTCATTTGATAATTCATTTGGTGTGACTGAGAAACAAAAAATGAAAATGAAAATCAGAAGGTCACCGTTCGACAATCTGGATGTACAAAGCCTGTTTCTTTCCTTTTCGCCATTCGTATGGCTAACATTAGAAAAAAATCAGATTTTCCAGGAAAGGAGTCTGAGTCGCTTCGGAAGATTCTCATTATTCACTTGGGTGAATCCCACTTGTATTACAAGGAGGTTCCACCCTTGTTAAGCATTCTAAGGTTTCAAATAAAGATAGAGTCCACCTTCTAGAACCAGAAAGTCCTCTGATCAAACGGCTAAAATTGTTGCATCGGTGTTAACCTGATCTACGGATGTTTTGAATTCCACTTGTATTATTGGCAGGCTCAAGTATCATACAATTCCTGTGAGCATAGCAGCCAAAGAAAATTAGAAAAGCAACGTAGATCGTCTCATTGCCACTGAATTCCCCTACGCTCGTTAAATTCGGGTAACTACATCAAACTCGTGGAACTCGTTCGTGTCTGAAACTGAGGCTACCTTGCAGAACCAGGCAGAACCGGTTTGGTTCAATCTTACCCGATCCAATCCAAACAAGTCGGAGAATATCATTGTTGGATTGGAAAGAGGAAACTCTTAAAAAGACTGACCGTTAGGCTCTTTCCTAACCATCATTTTTGGGCCCCAGTTATCACACATGCACGTGATTGGTAGTTCACTGATATGACCCGCAAACACTGAGTCCAGCTCATTTTCATTGTGGCCGTCGTGATTTTGATGATTTGAGCCCCATGTTCTATTAGGCTTATCTACTGTTTCCTTCAAAAGATAAGTCTGTCTTTTGAATGTCCTATTCTTACACATGAGATGTGTGTTTGTCATGGGACCATGTGTGTCGCCTCACGACGGTTCACCAGATCAATGGTCCCCATTATACCCATATATATTGTTAGGATTGATCCCAACGGATGGTCCACCTAGTTGGGTTTCTATTACGATCAGATCCTTTTTAAAGTGCTATTGACCCCTTGTTCTTAGTCTGGGTCACAATCAATTTGAAGTCAGACCATCCATCATAGGTTCTGCTTATGTTGTACACCAGGGCTTAGTGTTAGCGGAGGGAAGGGGGAAGAGACTCTGAGAGGAGAATCATCGAGGATCTGATTATGAAAAGGATCTAAATTGAAAAGGATTATGAAAAGGATCTAAATTGAAAGGGAAAGGTGTGCGTACTCGGTCGAGTAGATAAGCTTATCTACTCGGTCGGGTTAAAAACAGTGAGGGCCCACATTTTTTGGGTGATCCAAACCATTCATTTGAAAGGCCCTTACCTAGATAGGGTGTCCACAAAAAATCAGCCCCATAGGATCATCCTAACCCATGCAACAGTGGAGGGAAAAATGGACAAACACAGCTTGTCCACAAATCTGCCTATTTTTCCCTCCACTGTTTGATGGGTTAGGATGATCCTATGGGGCTGATTTTTTGTTTATCTACTCGGTCGGGTTAAAAACAGTGGGGGCCCACATTTTTGGGGTGATCCAAACCATTCATTTGAAAGGCCCTTACCTAGATAGGGTGTCCACAAAAAATCAGCCCCATAGGATCTCCTAACCCATGCAACAATGGAGGGAAAAATGGACAAACACAGCTTGTCCACAAATCTGCCCATTTTCCCCCTTTTTAGTAGAGTTTTTAAATGTTATGAAAATATACTCCATGAAAAATAATATAAGCGAACAAAAATACGAAGGGTAGTTTCATACTTTGGTCGTATAACGTATCTAGAGTAGGTTTCAAAAATCTATTTTGGGTTAAGTTCTGAAATAATTCTGGACCTTAGGATATGGATCATTGGATCCAGTTACTGTGTCAAAATCCTGTCCATTAACACAGTTATTCAAACTAGGCGTCTTTACCTTTCCATTTTCAGCTAGGCACGCGTGTATTGGGCTCATTAGACCGGTCGGTGCAGTTTCGTATATATCCTACGGAGTTTCGACCGGACTGGACCGGACCACCTTATGGTGGTCCCAGGTTCACTCCTCCCGGACCGCTGGCCCGGTTTGGTTTTAAAACACCACCCGGCCACCCCCAAGTCCCAAGTCCCAAGGCCCAATCAATCACTTGCCCAAGATATCGGGAAAATACACATACACCGAATTCCCTAACATACGGTCGTCCCTCTCCGAGATACGCGACCATTTTCAGGATTTTGAGGGTTTTAGGGGGGCTCGAAAAGATGGAGAAAGGGTGAAAGGAGATCGTTTGCAGAAAGATGACTTTCTTGACGGCCAATGGGAGACGATGCTGGCAATAAGAGATCGCAATCAGCATATTTTGGCCGGATTCCGTTGCTGGAAAATCAATCCCCATGTTAAGGTCAGATTCAGCTCCTTATATTTCCCCGATTTTCTCTATTTTCTCTTCGTTAGCTTTATTCTGATCTTATTTATGGCCTGTGGTTTCGATATTGCAATTCTCGCATCTTGCTCGGTCTGATTCAATTGTTTTCTGCTTGTATCTTGAGATGCGGATTAGGTCGATGTGTTTCTATTGCTTTTCGTCTTGAATTGGTGGAAATTTTGATTTTCTGCTGTAATTTTGATCTATTTAGTCAGGCAGATAGAGCTGTAGATTAGGTTTTTTGTAGAATTCTAGGTTTCGTTGAAATTCTATTGCTTTTTTCATCTTCAACTGGTAGAAATTGTAATTTTCTGCAGTAATTTTGATCTATTTAGTAAAGAAGATAGAGCTATAGATTAATTTTTATTTTTTTTTATAGAATTCTTTTTGTAAGATCGAAACATGTTCTTGTTTTTTTTTTTTTTCTTTCTATGCGATATGCTTTCTTTCTTCACTCTCTGTTTATTGTGAAAAAAATAAAAATATGAACCTCAATTCAATGCACAATTCGTGGATTGAATTGTCGGGAGTATTGTAATTTAAATTCTCGAATTTTCCTTTTGTTTGTTGATCTCTCCATGTTGGTATCTATCTGCATCCATTTATCTTTACCCTTCACTAATCATATGTATTGGACAATTGTATCTACAGTTACAGCACACTCAAATCAGTAACTGATGCTATTGAATTGGTTCCTCATTTCCGAAATTTAAATATCAATATAGCTGGATTTCTTTTATGGAGTCATGTTTTATGTACCCTGCATGCGTAGTGCAAAATAATTAGTGATCTTATGGATAAAAATTAATAATTAGTTATTTTCAGAGAAACTAATGACATTTCCTTGGTATGCAGCTTTATGGCATTTCGAAACATTATGCGAATTGGGAACGCTTTTTCAGCGAGCAAGACATCTAGCATTTCGGCTGTTAGGAATCATGGGACACTTGATGCACTTGGACTGCCTTCCTCCCAACGTAGACTATATTCACAATATAAATTTTCTAGTAAGGGTTGTCTTTCTTTTACAGTATTCAAAGCTGCGGTAAATCTATGCACGCCGAGGTGTACCAGGAACATCTCTGTCCTTTCATCAAGTAATTCTATGGCATATCATGCACATGTTGCTTGGAAAAGGCTTTCTCAATTATGTTCCTACAGAGGGCCAGTTTTTCCACCAATAAGTAGGATTGCATGTGCCGTGAGCTTTGCCTGTACTCGGTCACACCTAATTCCTAGTGTTTTTGCCTTCATTGTTGGAGAGGCAGCATGGACTCAAAGGGCTTGGGCAGATGCAGAGCACTTCCCGGCAAGTAATGCTCTGTATACTCGAGCGCAAGATGGGCAGATTTATTTCACTTCCTTCATTTATTCAGTTCTGGAGGGCCTATGTATGTTTCTAAGAGTGGTCTATTTGGCTATTTTATTCTCACCTACAGTAGCAATGGCTCCATTTGTGGATTCTTTTGGTGATAATTTCAGGAAAACATGGCTTCACCTGGTCCATATTACTCTAGAACAAGCGGGTCCCGCATTCATAAAATGGGGTCAGTGGGCAGCTACACGACCAGATCTCTTCCCTAGAGATCTATGCACTGAGCTGACCAAGCTTCACACCAAAGCACCGGCACATAGCTTTGCCACCACTAAGAAAACTATCGAGAGAGCCTTTGGTCGCAAGCTTTCAGAAATTTTTGAGGATTTTGAAGAGGAACCGGTAGCATCTGGAAGTGTTGCGCAAGTACATCGAGCTTCTTTGAGATTTCAATACCCAGGTCAAAGAGTCAAGCCCATTGTAGTTGCAGTGAAAGTTAGGCATCCTGGTGTTGGTGAAACAATTAGAAGGGATTTCACAATTATTAATTTGGTTGCCAAAATTTCAAGGTTCATACCAACATTGAATTGGTTGAGACTAGATGAAAGTGTGCAACAGTTTGCTGTTTTTATGATGGCTCAGGTTGATCTTGCGAGGGAAGCTGCCCATTTGAGTCGTTTTATTTATAATTTCCGTAGTTCGAAGGATGTATCCTTCCCAAAGCCTTTATATCCGCTTGTGCACCCTGCTGTTTTGGTGGAGACTTATGAACAAGGAGAAAATGTTTCACACTATGTTGATGAGCTTGAAGGCAATGCTCGAATCAAAAGTGCTCTTGCTCATATCGGAACTCATGCACTCCTGAAGATGCTTCTGGTATGCTTTCTACTATATTTTAATTTGTTATGAAGTTTGTTTTTTATCTAACAATTTACATGGTTTTTATTAGCATATATTTATAGATAATTGTGAAATAAGTACTGCGCCGAAGGTCACCAGTGAAGTTATATTTATTTATACATTCATATAATGTGGATCACTTTATTTGATGTTACTAATTAGGGGTTACCCATTTCGATGGTGATAATGTGAATGATCATAAAAGCAACTTTTCACCTACAAATCTTTGCTTGCTAATGCTTGTGCATGTGAATATGCATGAACATGCAACTAATCGCATGCTTAGAAACCATTGTTCTCATCTGAGTATAGCATGGAACAGTGGCAGAGCCATGATTTATACATAAGGGGGGCAGGTCATACATAACGGGGCGTTATACATAAGGGGGACAGGATATACATAAGGCTGGGCCCAATTGAGTTGGGCCTATTATGAAGTTTGGCCCAATTCAAGAGGGGCAGATGCCCCCCTTATGCTACATGTAGCTCCGCCCCTGGCATGGAAGGAAACCACCTTCAAAAAAAATTTGTAGGACCAATTTATCTGGATCCACTGTAGTATTATCTGCAATCTCTGCTCAATCAAAATGGTTAGATCCCCAACCTTTGTTGCGGTCAGTCCATTGGCAGGCCCTCTGTGATTTCAGCATGATGTCACTAGTAAGGATCTATTCCAATCTCTCCATCTATTGAGCTTATGTCTTGAGAGAGGCGGGAGATGGAGTTTGAAGTGTTATGGGCTCTTTTGATTTGCAGCAAATGCCCTCCAAATTCATTGCTTTCCTGTATTTTTTGAGTAGCTCAGTTTTTCTTGGGTCTTCCTCTTGCTTTCTGTTGGTTTTGTTATGTATGAGTATTGTATAACTGCTTTCCTTAAAACTATTTAGTTAAGCAAAATTATTCTGTAAAATTTTCCTTTGACTGAATTTTAAGTATGAGTTAGAGTTTTCATCATATTTTTATTGAGTAAATTTTGTATCGTGCCAATCATTACATTTGTCCCTTGACTCCCTTCTGATTTATTATTTATTGTTCTCTCCGGTCATAAGTCAGAACACTGATTGTGGCTAAACCTGTGGTTGATTATAAACCATTTATGATGGCTGACTGCCACAACATCATACCGATAAATAAATTCAACAAGAGATATATGTCTTTCTATCATGCTTGAGAAGTGTACATGCTTCTTGTCATTTGCAACTTGAGTTCGTAGTCTTTCATGAAGCTATACCTCTGATTCATGATTTGGGCAAAACCTACAAATGTCTGCTCTGAGAGGTTTTATTGAAAAACATTTTGCACTTGATGAACTTTGTATTGAACTATGTACTCTGATTGCTGGTGTGTATCTTAGACATAGAATGAACTGGATTTATCATAAATTTGAATCTTTGATTAATTTATTCCTCCAGCTTTTCTGTAGTGTAGTTCTGCATTCCGATATATTCTCTGCATTTTTTTCAATTCAACTTTTTAATATTCTTCTTTCGATTTTTTCTTTTCTTCTAGGGTTTTGTACGATGGGCACCGACCCACAATTTATGATTGCAAAGCTATGGTGTTGGACCCTTTCTTTTATATTCTATATTGCAATAAAATGTTAACAGCTTTTACCACCTTTGAACTGGCTTTAGTTGTTTGTATAAAAGAAATTAAAGGAATTGGTTCAAACTATCGTACATGCATGAGTATCTTTTTTTTGAATGGTTTGCATAAGTATCTTCTTAGATGGCATTTTTTTTCAGGTGGACAATTTTGTCCATGCAGATATGCATCCGGGAAATATCCTTGTTCGAGTATCTCAGACAAAGCCTGCACGCAAATGGCTATTTAAATCCAGGCCTCATGTCATTTTCCTTGACGTTGGTATGACTGCTGAGCTTTCTAAGACTGATCGTGTCAATTTGGTGGACTTCTTTAAGGCTGTTGCACTTAGAGATGGCCGCACTGCTGCGGAGTGCACTCTGCGGTTATCAAAACAACAAAACTGCCCAGATCCAAAGGCCTTCATTGAGGTAATGTCTTTGCTGGCAGTTGATGAATTTGTGCTCTTTGTTGGCTTTTTCTTCACCTAGATTTTTAGTCAATCTTCCAGAAAGTTTATTGAATCTATGGGTTGTGTGTTTATTTGCACCAAAGATTTAAGTATCAACTGGCACCTAATGTGTGCGTTGTCCAACAAAGATACTGTATTTGTGGATTCAGTGTTGAATCTATTCATTAGATATAATGTACAATGGTTTTATTTTTGGATATATCATTTCAGTTGGATGTCGTGATACAAAAAAGATAATAGTACAAGAAAAAAAAATGTATTGCGGCTATTTCCCAATAGATTGTACTGTATTTTTTTTAATAGAGTGTTTGCATCGGTTCATTATCGTGTGATACAAGTGCATTTCTTTGGTTTCTCGTATGTATCGTTTTAATAGTTAAATTCTTAGTTTCCTTTGGTTAATTTTTTATGGGGCCATCCTATGGTCTATATTCTAATTTTTAAGTGTTCTTTGGGTGTCTTTTAAGTCCCTTAAGTTATAGGAGGGGTACCACATTTTTTCCCCACCAATATCACATGGGTTCTTCAAGTTGCAGGTGTTTAAAATGGGGCCCATATGTTTGTTACGAAAACCTTAAGGCCCGTTTGGATGCCGAGAAGATTTTGATTTGGATTTCTCACATTTGCAGCCCTTTTTGTGTTGTGATTTGGATCCGGATCAAATCCTTTGATTGCCAAATCAGCGACTGACAGTGAAAAAAAAAAAAAAACAGATTTCCAAATATGCTGTGGAAATAAGTAATTGGAAAGCCACAGATCTGGCAGTTTCCATCACCCTCTTTGCTCCTCAACCTCTCCCCTCCAGTAGGAAGTACCCCCTTCCCTCTCTATCTCCCTCAACATGAGCTGGCGGATCTATTCATTTTGTATTCAAAACTCAATTCCAAATCCAAATACAAAATATTAGGTATCCAAACGGGCCCTAAGTGATATTGACATATAAGTCATTTGTAATTAATCACATTAGTTGTTAAGTGACCCCAATGGCACACATTGCAATATAAAGGAGTCCTTGTAATTTTAGGACGTGAAGTGGGGTTAATTTCTATGATTAGTTAGGAGTCCTAGTGGGTTTGAAGGATCCTAGTTTACTTGTAGTAGGGAGAGTTCATGTAATAATTTTATTTCAATGAGGAGTAGTAGTTCAAGTATAATGGGAATCTTAATTAGACTAGATGTTGTCTTGCAACAAGGATTATGAGTCTTTTTTTTCAATTTTCGTATGGCTTGCGTAGCCTCTAAACATGAAAGGCCTATTGGCCCTAAAAACAATTGAATATGAATAACAACTGATGCTATGTTATATTGATTGATTGGTTGTAATGTACGATGCTTCATCTCTTAAGGTGTGTTGCCTAGAAAAAACCTGGTGTGACTCCAAGTTAGTTTTCTATCCCCGACTCCCATTTCATTCTTCTCTTTATGTATTCGATCTCGCATTCTCTCTTTTCTCCCCTCACTTTCTATCACCTTCCCTTCTACTCTCTCTCACGCCACATGGTTGGGTTTATGACCCACCCCATTCTACCTTTATCATTTGCCTTTTTTTTATCTTGGTTTCTTTCTGAATCTTGATTTTATTGTTCCCTTTCTTTCTTTCTTTCTTTCTTTCTGCTGTTTCTCTTTTCAGAAAAGTAATCTGTGAACCCCGGATTCACATCAATTTTGTTATCCCAACATTTCCTCAAGTTGACTATATATAAATGTAGGTGATCAATCTAATATTTTTCTTAATTCTTTGCTAAAAATTTTGGTCATTGTATGCAGTAGTTTTCTATGGAAGCATGAGACAGTTTCTCTTTAAAGAAGCCATGTGAAATGACTAATTCCTCAAGCAGTTTGGTTAGCACAAAAATGGCTTTGGATGTAGTCCTATATGTGACATTCCCTTTCCCCATTCGTAACACTCCCGCCCATTGTTCTTACATGTTTTATTAAATTTAGAGAAACTCAATTTTGAATTGTATCTTATAGTAGCTTTGTTTCTCTCAGCAAAATTCCTCATTATGTGGCATGCACTTCTGTTGTGTATGTATGTATTATACCAAACATATATTGTCCTAGAAAATAAAGTGGTAGTTTTGAGATGAAAATTCCGAGGATCTTGTTTTTCCAGAATTTTACAGTTAACACTTCTAGGTGTATTACAAAGGAAAAAAATGTTTATCTGTTCTGTTTATGAACTATTTGTTTGATAGTTTTTATGGTATACTTTTTATAATAATTATAATTTTATGAGATAGTTGTACATATCTTTTTTCTGGATTTAAACTGAATGTCTGCACCTGACTCTGATAAACTATCCGTGTTTCATGTATCTAAATATCTTTGATCTCATGCATAAATTTTTATGATCTTCTAACCTGGCACCATTTCATTGCTATAATGATGCTAATGTATGTTTTGGGTAGATGATTCCAGGGAATCATATTCCGACTTCTCCAGCTATTTCTGGTAATAGCAGTGAAATCAAAGGTCCATCTGGTTATGACTTTTCAGTAGAAGTCGGCTGATTTTCAATACATCGTTTGTTTAATTTTTTTATTCCAGCAATACAAAACCATCACTTAATATTGGTTACTTGACATCACGTGGAGTAATTAGAAAAAGGATTATCCATTTCGAAATCAATGTTTCAGGATTGGCCTATTGTTTTATTTGAACCAACTTTAGAAATGCTGGGAATGGAATTTCAATTTGTATAATTTGGCTTTCCGTAGTGTTTTTCATGCTGAATGTCACCTTGTAATTGCCTGCTCTGTTCTTTTGTTCATTTTTATGCATTGTTGCTACTTTCCTTTCTAGTAATCATAGTTTCAGATTGCTCTTCCCACTTTTTTTATATTCAGATTTCTGTTGTCTGACCTTTTCTTCTACTGACAATAGGAAGTCGAAAGATCATTTGATTTTTGGGGTACCGCAGAAGGTGACATTGTCCATCCTGCTGAGTGCATGCAGCAATTGCTTGAGAAAGTCCGTTGCCATAAAGTCAATATTGATGGCAATGTTTGCACTGTGATGGTAACCACTTTGGTTCTTGAGGTAATCTCTTAGTTCATTTGGATTTACATCTTAATGAATGTGTATGCCGCCACCTGTGTAATACATGTGTGCGTGTTTGCGCGCGCACTTATTTGGATTTTTCTCTTGCATGTGGCATTCCTTTTTTTTCCCTTGTAGGTTGAAATTCCACATCATTCTGTCGGTTTTTTTTTATCACGTGTCTGTTATTTATGAATGTGCTGTTTTTTACTCTAAATCTGATTAGTCATTAGTTTTCTCCACGTTTTTATTGCACCTTCTGACGATCATGAAATGTTCATTTTGTTTTATCAAGCTCTGTTTTATTCATGAGCCATGAAAATATTAGTTCATTCTTGCATAGGAGTTTAAATTTGAACTAATCTAGTTTTTATTTTCTATGTTGGACTTGTAATACCGGGAATAATGTTTCTACATGTATGGTAGTGGAGACATGAATAAATACCTCAAATGGGTTCTACCTCCTCCTGGGAAGTTGAAGCTAAACTTCCATAGCTTGAGTATTGGAAACTCAGGCCTGACTGGCATTGGAGGGCTTTTGAGGAATGCTGATAGAGAGGCGCTCTGTCTTGCATGGATTCGGATTCGCATGTTGGGATCCGACACGGATTTGAGGTGTCGGATTTGGCAAACCCCAAAAAGTAGGATTACACTAGCTCAAAATACATTGGGGACCCACATTGTTTGGGTGATCCAAAGCATTCATTTGATGGGCCCTAACATAGATAGGGTGTGCCCAAAAAATCAGCTCCATAGGATCATCCTAACCCTTCGAACCGTGGAGGCAAAAAATGGACAGATTTGTGACGGTTTATACACGTCCATTTTACCTCCACAAATCGTAGGGTTGGGATGATCCTATGGAGCTGATTTTTTGTGGACACCCTATCTATGTGAGGGCCAATCAAATGAATGGTTTGGATCACCCAAACAATATGCCTTCCACCGTATTTTAAGCTAGTGTGTAGATAACTTTTCTACACTTGTGTGTAGAAACCGTTTTCTCATATATATATATGAGAAAAGTGTTTCTAAGCACGTGCTTAGATAAACTTATCTAAGCACGTGCTCAAAAACACATGTGGCCCACATTTTTTGGGGGATCCAAAGCATTCATTTGGAAGGCCCTTCCATGGATAGGGTGTGTACAAAAAATCAGCCCTATAGGATCATCCTAACCCAATCAAAGTTGAAGTGGAAAATGGACAGACACTGTGTGTCCATGTTTTTGCCCATTTTCCCCTCCACAAATGGCAGGGCTAGGATGATCTCATAGGGCTGATTTTTGGTACACACCCTATCCATGGAAGGGCCTTCCAAATGAATGCTTTGGATCCCCCAGAAAATGTGGGCCACATGTGTCTTTGTGCATGTGCTTAGATAAGCTTATCTAAGCACGTGCTTAGAAACACTTTCCTCTCTCTCTCTCTCTCTCTCTCTCTCTCTCTCTCTCTCTCTCTCTCTCTATATATATATATATATATATATATATATATATATATATATATATATTTCATGAAAAATTTGAGGGTGGAGGGTCGAGACGAGTTTTTATTAAAAGTCGAAGGAGGAAGGGCGTCGTTGTTCGAGGGTCGAGGCGCTAGGTTTTTTATTAAAAGAGTACGAGTTGTGCTTTCATATTAAAAAAAAAGTGAATAAGAAAACATGTTTGAAAGGAAAATATGTAGGATTCACATTTTAAACGAGACAACGATGAGTCGGATTCACCCGAAAAAAAAAACAGGATTCTTGTGGGATGCGGCTGCGACAAGAATCCAGGACTGTCCTTGGCGTCCGGGAACAGGCACCACAGACCTATACGAATCCATGTCTGATTCGCATGTGGAGACGTGTCGACCCGGATTCAGCATAGGGGTGCAAAGAATCCATGCAAAACAAGAGGCGCTATGAGATTTTTTGGGCCGATCGGTAGGACTCTACTGAGGCAGAGGTTCAAACTCTTCTTAATGGGATTTAGTTTGCTGATCAATCTTAGCTAGATCATATTATTGTTGAGGGAGATTATCATCTTAATGTTGAGGAAGATTCTCAATGTAGTCAGATGGGGGAGAGCCGGTCTTAGCTATTCTTGGAGATTTGTTGATGCTCTAGGAGTGATTCTAGACACTTTGGAGGGCCACGATATTGAGATCCAACACAATGGTGATTGACCATACTGATCACTTGACAATGAGACAATTTTGTTTCTTGATCACATTCCTGTTCATGTCTTCTCTTTTGCTTCTTGCCCCGTTTCTTTAATAAAATTTCCACCATTCAAAAAATGAATTTTTAATTCTAAGTATATTGGCTTTCCTAATTTGGGTCAGTCTTGTTTGGTTCTTTTAAGTCACCTAGTCCGGTAAGGTTTCTTTGAGAGCCTTTTAGAAGTTGACTTTCCTTAATGGACACGAGGCTCATTAGTTCTACAAAGACTTTTTGAAGATGAAATTTATCTTTCGTTTTCTTTTGATTAATTTTTTATTTCAAAATTGCATGGAGCAAGATTGCTTGAAAATCTTGTTTTTCAAATATCCGTTGTTTGTTCAAGGTTGGGCGTAGTCAATTAGGTGATCAAGATTTTTGGGTTTGAGTGAGTGGGGGATGTGATTCAACCTATATTGTTTGTTGTCTGTAAACTACTTGCATGTCATAGAGCATCTGATGGTATTCCTAGTTTGGTAATGGTATGCGTGTGCTACATGCAACTTATTAGCTGTATATACATACCTATTTCTGTTACCTTCTGAGTAGCCTTCATAGATGACCTTTCTTCCCTCCACTATCCTTCACTGCCTTATAAAATCTCCTCCAAATTACCATACGTAAGATTCTAAACAACCCTAGATCCTTAATCTCAACCTTCAATTTTAATACGATCCTACCATAATTTACTGAACAAACCTTTTGTGAACCTATTAAAACTTTTTTTTTTTTTTTTGAATGGCTGTGAACCTATTAAAACTTTTTTTATTAGGTTTTTTTGTGAACCTATTAAAACTAACTCTTAAAAAATTAATAAAGTCTATCATTTTCATCACTGGACTTTGGGCTACTTTTTTGAGGGCCAAAACTATGGAATCTAGCAAAGCCTATGGCAATATTTGTTATTATATAGATTGCTTAAAACAGACACCCTGTGGAAGTTATGCCTCCGTAAGTCTTCTCATCAATTTGAAGGACGTGTATTCAAACTGCACTGGGTCTGACAGTTGCTACTTTATGGCATGCTTATCTATGGCCATGGATGATTTGGTCACAAGAGAGCTGTTAGATTAAAACCAAGTAATATGTGAGGGAAGATTCCATTCACGACACGACAACCATTAGATTCTGATAATTAGTTTGTCTGATTATAAACAACGGTTTAAACACATATTCGTGACACTTGTGTGGCCAAGCTTTACCAATTGCTTGATTGGACATTTTACAAACTGTTCTGCAAAAGCTTCAATTATTTGTTATTGCACCATTTGTTAAAACACGCATGTGAAATTAGTTTACTTGGGGACACATGCATAC
This sequence comes from Tasmannia lanceolata, assembly GCF_043159265.1. NCBI lineage: Eukaryota > Viridiplantae > Streptophyta > Magnoliopsida > Canellales > Winteraceae > Tasmannia > Tasmannia lanceolata. Next base: position 12,920,299 of record NW_027518683.1, read on the forward strand.
TAGGAGAACAGGTGAAGGTCTGTGCTAATTGCTTGATTCTAGGTCTACATCTAACTTATGTCTATGGCTTATAGTACTGGTAGATGATATGTTTTTTTTTCTTGTTGTAGAGCATTTGTCCAAAAAAAAATGACATCTAGAATCTTATATTCAAAGTTTCTGACTCCCTCGTGTCTTTTTTGCAGGGCTGGCAACGCAAGCTTGATCCAGATTACAATGTGATGCAGACGCTACAGACATTGTTATTCAAAGCTGACTGGGCGCAGTCTCTTTTCTACACGATTGGAGGACTCATGGCACCATAAATGGTGCTCTCGCCCATTGTTGTTCTTCCCAAACAATTTTGAGAGTCTGAAAGCTTACATGTCCTTTTTTTCTTCTCTTTAAGGTACATCCTCAATCCATAGAAAATAATTTTTGGCCTGTCTTAGGTCTGTGCCTGCATTTTATTACTCCATTGTTTGGTTTGGCGTAAATTTTCTGTAGGCCGACAATTTTCTCCCTATTGTATTTTTTGTTTATTTATTTTTCTGATCCGTACAAGTCATTTGAGATTCAGAACTGCACAACTGAAAGCAGTTAAAAGGGACACCGAGGAAATAAAATAAAGTGTTAAATCCTTTTTTCTTTTTGTTGTCATTTCCTTCATGCTCATAGCACTTCTCTTTTGGTTTCATTCTTGCTTTGATTGATGTCCTTTTATATTATGATGCCAGTGATAGTGAGTCATCTCTGAACTCTATATTCATGAATTTATTTCACTGGAGGATAGTGTTAGTGTTGTTTGCTTGCTTGCTTAGCATACTACATTTTTTTGTAGTCTTCTGATTTAAAACATCCTCATTATCTGAGAAATGGGAATTGCTAGCGTCCATCCCAAAAGGCATTTCGCGGCTAGTCTGTTGCAAGTCAGACCAGCCATCTAGTGAATGAAGACAACAGCTTTTGTCTCCATTCACGAGGTGGCTGGTCTCACGTGCAACAGACCAGCCGCGAAAAGCCTTTTGTGATGGACCTTAGCAAATCCTCTGAGAAATATAGACATCTATATAATGAGGCCCAAGAATTCTCCATCCTTCAAAAAATTGCCTTGTCAGACTCGTGCAGCGAGGGCATGCATGTTGGCAGGGAAAAATCTTAGTACGTATGGGGCTGTTTGGATACATGGATTTTATAATCCAGGTTTTAGTTTGAAAGCGGTATAAAATTCTGGATTTTACAATCCTTTATCCTGGATTTTAAGTTAGAAGTTTTAGAAACAATCCTTTATCCTGGATTTTATAATCCAGGTTTTAGTTTGAAAGCGGTATAAAATTCTAAATTTTACAATCCTTTATCCTGGATTTTAAGTAAGAAGTTTCAGAACACACACACGCATGCACGCACACGCACACACAAACAATTTCCGCATCTCCAAACAGCCCTAAGGCCCTGTTTGGATCATTGTTGCCGGAAACACCTAGGGGGTGGGAAGCATGTTTCTGAAGCTGGAAATGATACGCTTCCGGAATGTATGGAAGCGCATTTCCGAAACGTGGGAAGCGTACTTCCATGTTTGGGGAAGCGCTTTTCGGGCTTTTTGGAATCGCTCGGGATTTCATGTCGTTTTTCTCTTCCTCTTGCCTCTTTTTAGTTCTCTGATGAAGAACTTGAGAAATATAGGAAATTGGGTATTTACATGCAAAGTTATTCAAGCAAATGGTTCTATTTACTTAAGATTTATATGTAAATAGGGAATGCATCCATACTTTTTTCATGATAAATTGGGGACTCCAAAGTGGTGAGATAGGGGTAGGGTGGGTGAAGTGGCTAAAAATCAATCTGGAAACTAGTGTGGAAGTGGCTAAAAACCAGGAATCAGTTGATCCTATTTTGAGTATTCGGTTTCCTGGTTTTCAGTAACTTCGACGTTGGGTTCCGGATTCTTGTTTCCAGATCAAAATAGGATCGACTGATTCCTGGTTTTTAGCCACTTCCAGGCTAGTTTCCGGATTGATTTTTAGCCACTTCACCCACTCTACCCCTATCTCACCACTATGGAGCCACCGATTTGTCACAAAAAAAATTTCCTAGTGGCCAGACATGCCTTTGTTTGATCAGCTCGCGACCCGTTCACCGTTAGGTGAATGACAATGGTAAGATCAACACTTCAGGGCATGGTGATGATTATATTATACTCACATCTCTTTTGACTTGGATTATGTTCCCAATGTTTGAGAATACGATCTTTTCTAATTAATATAAGCTGTGCCAGTTCAAAAACAAAATATTTGAGAATACGAGATTTACGTAGGCCATCATGTTAGATAGTCATGTCCATGGGTGAAGGCAATCCAAAATCCTCCTATATATGTGAAGATTATAATACAATACAGGGTTTAGAATCAAAACCTTAAATAAAATTTCAACGACAGATAATATATAGGGGGGATAGAATTTGAGACATAAATATTACACTTTGTTCGGGATGATGAACTGGGACAGTAGCAGGTCTCCTTGCACGCAAAAAGATAGTGGATGGGGAATGTGGTACCTAACTTCTCACTTATGTTATGTGATTTTCTTAGTGATTCGACGACCGTAAGTCACTCAGTGCTCCAGCCTGACTAATAAGGAGAAATGAAAGCAGAATGAGTTCGGATGAGATGTTGGTTATGAAATAGCTTAGTTGGTTGAAGGTAAGTGAAACTAAAGAACTGGCTTAGCTGTTCTACAAAGGGGAAAAGCTAAGGTTACAGAGTCACTTAGCCGTCTACAAAGGGAAAGGCGTAGGGATGAGACGCCCGCGCAAGGACCTCAATTCTCATTAGGAGGTCGAACCAAGGACCTATGGAAGTCGGGGCTACCCCGTCCCCATGGCAACGCAACAGTGTTTTGTTGAGAAATGAACAAAATACTCATGCCTTAATGTTTTTACTCCTATTTACCATTGGAATTGGATTTCTATCGGTGTTATTTATTTATTTGGCTGTAGGATCAGGCTACCGTCAAACTCCGTCAGTGTTTTTCACAGCGTCAGGTTGGCAGCTACCGTAAACTTTGCCACTTTTCTATGAAATGAATCCTATAGAGCCGACCCCAACTAGTTTGGGACAAAGGCTTAGTTGAATTGAGTTGAGTTGATTAGGCTACCGTCCCCTTCGCAACCAATATAATGATATAGGACTGTACATTCAGCGAAAGGTGGCTCAATGGGCTTCGCGGAATAGACATTTTTTTTTCCAGAACTAACTGGAGTTTCCAAATAGAATGGAATGCCATGGTGGTGCGCCAAGATGTTTCTTTCTAGCATGGCTCATAGAAATCTGTTACTTCTAGGGTTATATTGGGAATGCCAAATTTTGCTCAGAAGATCCTAGAAAAATATTAGGTCACCAAAAAGAAGAAAAACAAAAAAAATAACAAGTTAATTCTTGTAAACTCTTAAATCAAGAGCTATTAAAAGAGTGAAAAACTAAGTGAGGAATGCGATTATTGAAACAAGAGACTTGGAATAGCGTTTTTTTATAATATTGAACAGAGAGAATTAATAGCCAGAGCTCTCTGATAACATACAAATTTCCACAAAAATATACACCCATCTCTGGTCTGCAAAAGAGGTTGTGTTGAAAAATGAAAATATACGTGCTTGCTTGATATTGGCACCCCTACTGGGACAAGAACTCGGGCATGGCAAAACCAAAGCGACTCAATCAATGCTTGAACAATCCCTTGTGTTAGACCTCAAAAGCCCAACGTCAACCCAACCCAAGTAGGCTGGTTCGAAAGGGAATCCTGTCATTATATTCTACCCTAAAAATTGCTTTAAATAATCGATGTTAATGTCATTAATTCTGTCATTTTTATGAATTTTCCTAAATTACACCACTTATGCCCTCAAATTGCATTGAAAACTAAAGATCTTTCCCTAGAGAATTACCAGATCTTGGATCGATTCACTTTTAGCCGTTTATTTTTCTAATGACAATGCGGACGGTTAAGATCGGTTCGTCAAGGAAACTTTTGGGCTGTGCACAATCTGATGTGGGCCTCACCCACCAAGTGGTCCAATCCATTGTCTTTTTTTGAATATTTTGCTTGTAGAGGCAATGTCTGTATCTCTATTATTGAACATATTAGTTAAATAATTGCTTTGAATCTTATTGACTAATTTCTTGGAACAAAGATTGTTATTTTCTTTCTTAAGACGAGTTTGTTGGTTACGAGAGTTTGGAAGTCACATCTAGCCACCCTTCTCATCAGTGCAATTGATGGGACACATACATGGCAGATGAGGATGTAGAGGTGGGACCCCTAGAGAGCAGGGACATGACCTGGAGTGGATCACCAGTCATCTTCCCTCCATCTCCAAAGGAGACTAGATTAGGCCGATCCATGAAATGCACCATGGGAGCTTCTTCCTTTTCTTTTCTTTTTTAATTGCATTTCTCTCTGTTTTTTTTCCGTTGAGATGGAAATATAAAAATCAAAAACTAAGATATAATAGAATATAGTTTGCTAGATGCATAATTTGTTGGGCCCTCTGGTAGAAAGCTAGTCATTAAGGGAAGGGTGCCCAAGTCCTTGTGGCTTTGTTTCTTTCGACGTAAAAATGGACGTAAAATTTGTTTTATCTTCATTTTTACAACATAAAACAAATTTTGCATCCATTTCTATGTCGAAAGAAACGGCCTATAAGTCCTTCTAGCAAATTACTCATGAAGCCATTTTGCGGTCCCTCTTTTTCAAGGGAGAAGGACCACCTCATAACCATGATTTTAAATTTCGGTTTCGGACCCACCAAAATTTTGAAATTTCGGCCGAAATCCGGCGAAACAAGAAAAATACTATTTTATTCCATACAAGATTTTGGCCGAAATTATCGAAATTTTAGTAATTTTGGTTGAAATTTCAGTAATTTTGGTCAAAATTTCAGTAAAATATATAATTATTTTAAAAAAAAACAGGTTTTTGTTTGAAATTTCGGAAAAAAATGAAATTCCAAAATTTCGGACGAAATAAAATACCATTTCTGGTATATGTGATTTCGGTGTCGGTCTCGACCAAAATCCGAAATTTTCGGATTTCAGTCGAAATTTAAAACAACATAACTGAATTTGTCTAGTTCATTTGACCCATATGAGATGGGACTTCTCTCTTGAAAATGTGGGACTACAAAATATTGCTATTGTGAAATCGCCTAAGACAACCCACACCATAGGACGATCGAAACCGTCCATTTGATGGGCCACAACGTAAATAGGTTGTGACCCCAAAATAATTTCCATAGGATGATCCCAACCCTCTGATCTATAGATTTTTCTATAATATGCAGTTCCTCTATAGATCGGAAGGCCAAGATCATCTTATGGAAATGATTTTTTGGGCACAACCATATAAAAACTAGTAGTTTCCTTGCTACTTTGGGACTTGGAGATGTGTGGTTGTGAATTTATGTTTACTCCCAAATCCAAATCTTGTATTATTATTTTTTTTTTGATGGGTAAGCTGGGGTAAATCTTGTATTCTTGTATTCTTGTTACTATGGTTGCATTCCACCCCTCTTCCTGAGAAAAAAAAAAACACTAATGATAGACGCTTGCTTGCATTGCAAGTTCTGTAAGCAGCACAGTAGGGATGTGTGATCGAGTGGTCATGTGCAACTTATGATTAGGGTATTTACAGTATAACTCAACCCTGTGGCAATATCAAAATGTATAGTGGCTCTCCTGCATCACCAATGATTGTGTCTTGTGCTACTCAAAAACCTTCAATGGTAAATGAATGGTAGGTGTCCTTAGGCCCATGTGAAACATACTCACAAATATCCCCCAATTTTTTAAAATATTGTGAGTTTTTGGTAAATGACATAATCCCGAGATTTTTAAAAATCATTGAGACATTCTTATTTTTTACAGTAATATTATTTATTGTCAAAATCTGCTCTCATCCCATGATTCTATCCCTCCAATATTTTGCCGTGAATACAAGCCATTGTTCAAAATCTGCTCTCATCCGATGATTCTATCCCTCCAAACTTGTTTAAACCTCAACCTCAACCCACCCTGTCAAACTCATTTTTTTCTAAATCGAGCCGGGCTGGTCCCGGAAAATTCAGAAAAAAATACAAAGTCATTACCCAAAGATTTTGAAAATTGCGATAAAATTAGGGGATGGACCTGGTCGGTTTTCCCAAAGCTTTAATTCTGATCCAAACCTAAATCCAATCAATGCTAACCCAACCCGAGATGAAATCGGGTCGAACCCAATTGTTTTGAGTTGAGCCCAACTTAAGTTGCACCCTTACATTAAGAGATGTTTACACATTGAATGTGGTGGACCCATTTTCATTTCTCCCTGTCTGTATGTGTCGGACCCATCATATTTTGTCACTTAATCCACAGAGTTGAAGTATAAATAATTAAATAGCACCAACTATAACAACTCAAGCTTTGTGGAGTAGTTGGTTGATTGAGCAAAGGACCAACAACGTGTAGGCCAAACACCATCTCCATTATTAAATAACACCAATACTAACACACAGCTTAAGCTTTTGGAGTAATCGGTTGTTTCACACACGGTACAAACTACAAATGTAAGATGATCCTAGCCCTCTAAACAATATCTTTTAGTAGCAGGCCCACTGGATGACTGGTCCTGATCCCCCTAAAAATGATTTAGTGATTGCTGTATAGACTCCATAAAACTCGATCCTCCTTCCTAGAATCGAAGCCCCTAAAAATATGGCAACTATCTAAAACCCAACAGTTGAGGAGTCACCTTCAACAGTCCAATACGTTAGAAACCATGGGCCACTAATCTAATTATTAACACTAATTAATCCGTAATTAGTGGCACTCTTTCGTCCTCCAGTTGGCGGCAAGTCGCAGGTAGAAAACAACAACTGCGTGCTAATTCCATTTTTTATCCCTTCCGGTAAAAATAAATAAATAACCAACCCCAAATTTTACCGTAGAAAAAAGAAACGTAGAACGTAGGCAGGTTAGCTATCGTTTTCTCTTTTGAGGTGTCGCCTCTATAAACAATGCCATAAAACAAACGTCGATAATTCACTTCTATCTGTTGATTTGCTATTCGAGCTTCTTAAGCTCTGTATTTATATAGTGAGAGACGAAAGCTAGGGTTTTTGGATTCTCTCTCGCTTCCCAAGCTGGCCTTTGTCTGGATCTGATAAAAGTATTCTGGTTTTTTCTTCGATTCTTGAAGTTTCTTCTGCTTGCTGTTTTTCATTTTTTTTTTTTTTTGATCAATTTGAGGTCTGGATATGGCTGAATAGTGAGGCCAGATCTGAAATTTTGAGGTTTTTTTTTTGGTACTTCTTTTTACTTTTTTCTGGATCTGGAAATGGCCGTGGATCCGAGGCACATTCTCGGAGCTTTTCTCACACTGTCTATGTTCGCAATGCTGGCGAATATGATCAAGAACGATCATTTCGATTCGGCTGAGGTAACTAGCAAACATAAATTGTAATTCAATTCCTTTTGTTTTCGATTAATTTGATATGCTTTCGATAGAGAAGGTGCGTTTTTGTTTGATTTCTACTGTTTACTGATTATCTTGATTCCTGCTTTATAGTGGAATAGATAGATGTGTGTCTGGTAGCTTTGATTAAGTTGTTTTCGTTTATTTGTCTACTCATTTGATTTCTGTCGTTTTCCTAGTTTATATGCAGTAGAATTGATGTTTTCGTCAAAGATTTAAGGAGTTACAAAGTATTCATAGTTGTACTCTCATGCCATTTTTACTTGTTTTTTATTTAGTAGCAGTAGAAAGATGTGTTTCTGCGAGTTTAGTGGAGCTTTCTGATTACACATTTCTTAAAACATTCCTTTGTAGATTATTTCTTGCTTGTTAAGAGGTTAAGGAAATATTTTCTTGCAGGTTTTGAGAGAGTTTGTGTCTGTGCTAAATCTTATTTTTGTTTTTGGTTGAATGAATCTGGAGATGTCGGCAAGTGATAGAATTAGATTTTGGATTGGTTGACAGCCTTTGAAGTCTGATTATGTGGGTTGTGCGTTTGTTCTTTTAATTTTAGTCATCCTTTAGAGGTGGCATTCAATTGAGGCATCTCCCTCCAATCTGTGTCATGGCTGCCCCAGGGGCTGTTATCTAGGCTTTTATGGGTTTATATGGAAAGACCCTGAGCTAGGTTTTGACTTTGTGTAGTTTTTATCTGGAGATCTAGGCCTTTTATGTAATCTGTGTCTGAACTGGATTTGTTTTTCATTGATTTATGGAGTTTTTTGGAAGACAGTGATCATCAATACCTTAAAATTGATAGTCGTCATGCCATTTTATAGAGGATCTAGATCAGAAGTGTGCAGGGATTCTGCCAAGATGTGCCCCTGTTCAGAAGTTGATTTCTACGATTATAATGGATGTTTTTCATTTATGTTGCTATGTTACCATAATACCATGATTTTAAGGGGAACTTAGAGTGATGGTTTTAAATATAAAGGTATATTAGTATCTATCGGTATTGGCACCCTTCTGATATACGATATATCGGCCAATATATAGAAATTTTTTTGTGATATCGGTAGTACATCCCAATATCTCGGCCGGTATAACTCTGACATCAGAGGCGTACCACCGTTTGAATCCTGTGGCAGTCTTTTTGCGCCAAAAACTTACTAATAATAGTATCAGCAGTAAGGGTAACTCATCAATCTAGTGTTGGGGTCTGCTTGACGAGGACAAGAATGTTACACTAATTTAACTAGTGTTGGGTGTGCTTGATGAGGACAAGAATGTTATGATGATTTAACTAAGCATGTCTTATAGTTATAGCAATTGATGAAGTTGAATTACATGAAACCAGAAGACATGGAATTTTACTTTCGCCGAGTCTTTCTGGCCCTGTAAACATCTTTTCTTAATGTATTCAAGAGGGCCTCTCTGGTTAAGTTGATTTACTCAACATGATCCACAGGTTAATGAGACATCTCTTTCTCTTCCTTGAAAACCTATTCCCATTTCCTTGAAAACCTGTTTTTCTATTTCATCTTGTTTCATTGATAATATTCCCTGTTAGCATCTAAATAAAATTTGTTTTGCTTTTATTTTTTCTGTTTTCCTTGGTTTAGTTGAAGCATAATAGACATGTTCCCTCTCTTTTCTTTTTTCCCTGCTTTATCTGCCATAACATTGATGTGCCGCTCCAAGCTCTTTTCAGTTGTTATTACACTGTATAATTTATTTTATTTTTTCTCATTTTCCAATTTCATATCAGTTGTTACACATGTTTCTGTGATCCTGAATGGCTTACTATCTTAATGTAATTTATTTTACCTTTACTATCTGTAGTTTGCTAGTGTTTGTGGTACTGGAAATGTGGATCATCAAGTCACTAATCTTGAATGGAATAGTTGTATTAGCATTTTAATTTTTCTATTCTTTTTGTCTATTTGTTGTGCTTCTGTATGCTTGAAGTTGTTGTTTTTTTTATCTTGTGGGAAAATTTCCTCATGTATTCATTGCAAAACACCTTAGTTTCTGCAAGCTGTAAGAAAGTGAAACATCGGTGAATTCTTACAAAAAAAAGTTATCTTTATGTGTTCTTAAAGGTGAGTCTTCCAGAAGGGGCATCTGGTGTTCAATTTGATGTAATGAAGGTTGAAGACCGTGGTGTTTCCATGCTTTCCCGGGTGAGTAAAGGACCTTGGAAGGAGGATGACCAAGAGCTGAAACCTTGCTGGACCAAGCCAGGATCAAGTAAGTTTTATTCCCTTGTCTGGAATACAAGGATGAAAGAATCCTGTGATACTTTGTACTAGACATTTCTCTGCACTATGTTCTTTCCTTTCCTTTTTTTTAATTTTTTTAATTTTTTTAAACTTTCTGGACATGCAGAGGCAGAGCCACAAAAAGGTTTCATCACATTCTCACTGTCTGGTGGTCCTGAATACCATATCTCACAGGTATGCAAGTATTGATTTCTCATTGACTGAGCTCCTCATGCCGGATGAAATTTTATGCATTATTTCTACTTTGTTGGTATTAGTTGAAATTTTATGTTTATGATAGCTTGTGTTGTACTTCACATATTTTTGTTTCTGTTGATTTGATTTGGCATGATTTTGTTTTGACTATGAATGAGTCCTGTTATTTTTTGGCATAAGTTTAAATTTATATTTACATGAGCTTGCAGTTCCTGCGGGTGCCCTCAGCTAAGCTTAGCTGCGGTGGCTCTTTAAAAACATAGGGGCCCTACATTGTTAGGATGATCTGAAGCATTCATTTGAAAGGCCACATCATAGATAGGGTGTGTACAAAAAATCAGCTCCATTGGATCATCCTAACCCCTCCAAAAGTGGGGGCAAAAATGGGCAGATTTGTGGACAAAATGTGTCTATCCATTTTTGCCCCCACTTTTGGAGGGGTTAGGATGATCCAATGGAGCTGATTTTTTGTACACACCATATCTATGATGTGGCCTTTCAAATGAATGCTTCGGATCATCCTAACAATGTGGGGCCCCTATGTTTTTAAAGAGCCACCTCATATAAGCTATATGAGGGCACCCTCAGGAACCCTTTTCTCTATTTACATTAGCTTATATTGTAATTCACAGATTTAAGTTGCCCATGATTTTTTTCGCTATGATTTACTTTTGTTATTTTCTTGTAATCAATTAAGAGACAGTGGTCAAGGGTTTAATTGATTACCTCTCTTTATTTTTTATTTATTTTTTTATTATCTCTTTATGATGCATTATCTTTCCTCTTTCCTTTGAATGTTTTCCTATTTTGAGTATGTCTGAGTAGCATGTGACTTAAGCTGATAATTGAGTTGCATCGATAAACCTCCCATATGAGAATTTGTTCACTAATTCTAGTAGAGACAGCCAAAATAGGGTTACGTAGCCCTTTGATTTTTTTTACAGTTTGGATTGATATTGACAGTTATACCTCTGTAGACCTTAATATTATATGTGAATTTTTTTTAGCATGGTATGCTTTTCTAATGTTGTCTTGTTTTTCCACTATTTCCTTGATCAGGTTGCCGATGCAGTGGTGATTGCAAGGTATCTAGGAGCTACACTTGTAATTCCTGATATCAGGGGACGTGAATTGGGTGAAAAGAGGTTAGTGCATGCATTTATCTATTTTCATGTCCTATGCATACGGCTTAAACACATTTCTGTTTACATGGATACTTATATCTACACTGCTCTTATCAGAGTAATAGGCATATAATCATATATTATTCAACATCATTTTTTCAACTGCACAGACATATTGGAATCATGTGTCTCTCTTGGGCCTCCTTGCTGATACCTTGTCAAACTTGTCTTTGTCTGTATGTCTAGTTAACACAGTATTGATTTTGGTCAATTAAAATTTGAGTGACCTTTAGAGAAATTTGAGTTACCCTTTGAGAAAGATGTAAAATACTTAAACATTAAGTTGCATAACTCAACAACTTTAGCACATTTACAAAATTAAAGTTACATGCTTCATACCCATTGTAATCTTGACTGATGTCATGACTTCACCTTTTTGAGCTCATGAGCTTATGCTCACGCTATAGTGAGTTTGAAATTTGAGCTTTAAATATCCTTTTTGTTGCTTGTTTTTTTTTTTTTTTTTTTTTATTTATTTTATTTTTAACATCATACTAAAGAAAATACTCACACAGGCATATATCCTGTAGGCATACTGGCACTCATAAGGGGTAGGCAGGAGAGTTTTCTGTTTGTTTCTAAATTTATTGGCATCAAGAAGTTATTTAAAACATAAGAAGAAAGAAACTTTTACCCATTGGACATTTCGATGATCCATCATTACAAAGCAATATGTACTCCATATATCTATTTCATTGAGCTTGAAGTACTACAAATTTTTGCAGGGGCTTTCAGGAAATTTATGATGTTGAGAAGTTTCTGAAGAGTCTGGAAGGCATGATAGTCATAGCAAAGGAGCAACCTGCTGAAGTGTCCGCTGGAAAAACTGCAGTTGTAAGGGTCCCTAATAGAGTAACAGAAGACTATATTTCAGAACACATAAAACCAATATTCAGAACGAAGGGGGATTTAAGGCTTGCAACATTCTTTCCTTCGGTAAATATGAAAATAAGAGAAACACAGAAGGATATAAATTCAGTCGCGTGCCAAGCAATGTTTGGTACTCTTGAATTGCAACCAGAGATTCATGAAGTGGTTGGATCGATTGTTGAGAGATTAAGAACCCTAAGTCGTAAATCAGATGGTCATTTCATTGCAGTGGACTTGAGGGTTGAGATATTGCAGAAGAGGGGATGCAAAGAGAGTGAAGGTTTGGGAAGGAAAAGTTGCTACAATGCACAGGAGGTTGGTGATTTTTTAAGGAAAATCGGCTTTGACAGAGACACCACAATCTATCTGACTCAGTCTAGGTGGCATGAAAGTCTTGATGCTCTAAAAGACATCTTCCCTAAAACCTATACAAAGGTGAAAACACTTTTTCTTGTTTTCAAAACTCATTATTTATCGCTTCTTTACATGGTCTGCTACAAAAGCAAATAGTAAATGCAGACTTGAAATATCACAGACTGACTAAGCTACATTTAGGTCTTGATGTAAATACACGAATATTAGAAAATATCCCTCATTAAGGAACTTGCAACCCCCAAAGTTGAGATTGATTCTTGATGGAATCAATGCAATCATAAATTCCAAGAAAAAAGCTAATTTTTTTAGCTAAAATTGTAAAAAAAATTATCGATGCTTTACTGGTATGAAAATGACCAGATTATTTTCATTTTCAGAAGTCGAAAATAGAGTAAAAATCCTATGGTTAATATTATTGACTGTGTTGTTTGTGAAACACTTAACCGGGGTGTTTATATTGGTTTGCATTAAATGAATTGGATGTAATTCATTGTTCATATGAATCATATCACATTCTGCAGAGCTATCTTCGAGCTCTGCTTCTCCTCATAAGTTGCTATTCCAGTTTCCAAATTCAGTGTGACCGAGTCGGCAAAACAATCCCTGATATGATTAAGTATCGGCCCACTTTATGATTGGCTTGGATGGTATTTTAAAGTATTGGAGTTTGGACTTGTTTATCCAAACCTCTCCAAACCAAGTGGACTTGGCCAAATTATGTGTCAATCAGGAGGATCTTGAACATTTGACATAGACCTTTTCTAGGAATTTATCATCTGTTAAGCTATGGGAGTCATGAAAAATACTTGAACATGTGCTGGTGAAATTTATGTCTTTTTTCCTATCGTTCATATTTGAGTAGCATGGAAAAATCAAGAGCAATTTGCCTTTTAAACTGTTGCAGGAAGGTATAATGCCTGCTGATAAGAAGGGGAAGTTCCTCAATTCAGAAAGTTCTGAATTTGAGAAGGCCATCGACTTCTACATCTGCTCTCAAAGTGATGTCTTCGTACCTGCCATTTCCGGCCTGTTTTACGCAAATGTTGCCGGAAAAAGAATTGCTTCCGGCAGGACTCAAATACTTGTTCCAGCCCAAATACCCGGTTCGTCTGCCTCTGCTACTGATTTTGTCTCACCATATGTTTCTAAAAGGAATCATTTGGCGTATACATGTTTCTGCTAACTGTCTATGGGTAGAAATGGAGATTGTTCAGAGAGTAGGCATTGGTTTTGTTTTCTTGTTGGTTCTTTCTTTAAGAGGGAAGCTGGGAGTCCAAGAAACCAAATCAGAATTCCTCTATGTAAGATTGTGAGAAAAAAAAATTCCTTTCATACCAAAAGGCAAACTGCTTGTTATTTATTAAGTAAAAATGTTCAATAAATCATAAAGTTGTAACTGTATTGTAACAATCTGTTCATATATCTGCTTAATACACTCAAAAGTGTTGCTTGGCTTCATTTCATTTATTTTTCTGCAGATTACTCCAGAATTATTGTAGTCCTGCCTGGCCACAAAGTACTACATTAGGTTCAGATATTCATTGCTGAAGTTTCCTGATGGAGTTTCCATCTTTGAACTTGCTGGGATAGAAATGGTTGAATCCAATCTTTGTAATTAAGGATTGTTACTTTCATACTAACTGATCGTTGTTTTCGTTCCGATGCAAGCTTCTTCCCAATGATTAGACACCAAGAGGTCGTTTGGATACATGGGTTTTATAATCTAAGATTGTAAAATCCTGGATTTTATAAGCTTAAACTCGGAATTTACAATCCTGAAAATATACAATCCAGGTTTTAGCTTCCTAGGTTATAAAATCTGAGAGCTTTAGTTTGATTCTTTCTGAGAATTTGACAGGCGAAATTATGTACCCTTGTAGCAGGTGGCTAAAATGACGAGCCGTGCCCATTGCCGACAAGCAATCTTTTAAAGGATTTTCTTCATCAAAATCAAATGTTGCAGGGCAGTTAACGCACATTAAAGGTTCTTTCCGAATTCTTCTAGCGCTGGAGTCGTTAAAATCAATGGGTCAGTCATCCATGCCGCCGTTACCGGTCCCAGCGGATATGTCTTCGTTTGCTTTCTTCACTGTTCGGATCTTGGGACATTCGTGTAAATCCGGATCTCCCTCAAACATTCAGACACTTTTCACATTTCTTCGTTTTGTCTCCATGTTTTCTTTGGTTGTGACGTATAAAGCGATATACGTGACGAGAAGGTTCTTTTGGATTAAAACGAAAATATGTCGTGCAGTTCACGCATATTAATGTTTCTTCCCGTATTCTTTCAGTCGGTCCGTCGTCGTTGCGGTCGTCGTTGCCGCTGTCATCGTTTGCGGCCCATGTGGAGACGTCGATATTGCCTTTAAGTTTCCTAAAAGGGATAAATGGAGATCTGAAGTTTAATGGATAAAAGGGTGAAATTTTCAAGGGCTTCAGGGTAATGGTGGAGATGAGGGGAATGATGGAGGGAATGGTGGAGTGGAGGCGAATGGGGGGAATGGGGGCGAATGGTAAGATGGTGGGGAAACATTTTTTTTTGGCAGAGGAAAGGAAGAAATGAGGAAGAGCGACCATTTGAATATCACCACCACGCCCATCACCATCTTCTCTTCCATAAACCTAATCCTGTGAGGCTTCTCCCAGTAGCCAAAAGCGGAAAACCCCTCCAACAAAGTTACTAGTTTTTAGGCTTTGTCTCCTCTTCTTCTCTCTGTATCGACGGTGACGCTCGACTAATAGGAAAACTACCAAAAAAAATCTCGACTAATAGGAAAACTATCAGAAAAAATTCACCAATTAAATACCGCTCGACTAATAGGAAAACTACCAAAAAAAAAATTCACCAAGTAAATACCGCTCGACTAATAGGAAAACAACTAGAAAAAAATTCTCCAATTAAATACCGCTCGACTAATAAGAAAACTACAAGAAAAAATTCACCAATTATTCCAGGTCGAAATTTTAAACCATGATAAGAACCATGGTTTTAAATTTCGACCGTGTATGGGTGTTGGTGACGTTCGAGTGCCACATGTGGGTTTTACCACCGAATCATATGTAGAATATTTTTATGTGAAATTCATATGTTTGTTTGATTATTTTGCATACCCCATGCTCTTATGATAAGAACCATGGTTTTAAATTTCGACCGCATATGGGTGTTGGTGACGTTCGAGTGCCACATGTGGGTTTTACCACCGAATCATATGTAGAATATTTTTATGTGAAATTCATATGTTTGTTTGATTATTTTGCATACCCCATGCTCTTATGATTAATCAACTTGTAAATTTCACAACAGTCAAAATATAGTGCCCATTTTAATTTTCTTTTTTTCTTTTATGCTTATATATGCATTTGTGTAACAACCCGATCCAACAGGTCGCTACGAACAAGAACAACCTGCTCAACTTACCAAATTTTTTTTTTACGCAATCATTCAAACTTCAACACTAATATTTATAAATCTTATTCCATAACACCAAGAGGATCCCATTACAATTATTCAATGTCTAAATAAAAACATAATTAAAAGTCCATAAATGTTTTTCCAACTAAAACTTTAAACCATAGAGATTGATGTGGCTTGTCATCTCCAAATCTTTATTCGACTCCATTCCCCTGCCCAACGAACTAAATGTCCTCATCCGCAAGCACTCCTCTTACGTTCTCTGACCCTGAGATAAAAACTGAGTGAGAACAACAGGATCATGTGGCTAAGCTCAACAAGTAGTGGCTATCAATGAAATGAGGAAGGTTTATGAGAAATATCAATCGACAAACCAGTGCAGGAAGTAAAACTTTATGAAACCAACAAGATAAATTAACTGTAAAGCTGAAACCAACAAGATAAGTAACTGTAAAGCTGAAACCACCAAGATAAGTAAGTAACTGTAAAGCTGAAATACTAAATATAGATTTCCAAAGTTTCATTTTTTCTTCATTTAAGTGTCCCTGTTACCCCAAGGTACTCCAGCTCCCATTCGCCTGTTACCTTGGCCTACACGGTCGGTTCCGTGCGGACTTGTTATGGTAGATCCTACCGCCTAGAGACTCATGGTCTTCAGAGGATTCCATCATCAACAGGAGTTGAGCATGACTCCCATGTTGTCTAGTCATTTTATCGGGGATAGCTCCTGGCCTCCCATCACCCTTATTCATTTATGATCTTCATTTCTTTCCTTTCTTATGTCTGTCTTAATCAAATATATTCTTTAGACTGAAAATTTCTATCTCATAGCGTAAAACCTATAAGCACTACTTTATCTCATAGCTAACAACACTTCAGAAACCTTCAATTGAAAAAAAAAAAAAACGAACAAACGAACTTACTGGACTAGCCTTCCGCTTTCTGCTCACCGGCTTCGCTACTGAGGGGGAGGAGGAGGAGCTCGAGGAAGAGACGATGGTTTTGGCCATGAATGGTGTTTTGTTTTTACATACCTCTTTTCTGCCCTCAAATGTCCTCTCCAAATGCCTCGGGCAGCGGGATGGAATCTTTGGTCATTTCCAAATCCCGCTCTCATCCCTTTCCACTAAAAAAACTCCAATTATTGGGTTTGCCATTCGGCGTTGTGGAGAAAGCCACGTGGGCCGACAAGCATGCGACAGCCCCAGTGGTCAAAGAGAGTTTTAAAACAAAAAACACATCCAAACGGTGTGTGGAACTTCATTTGGAACTCAAATCCCACCACAATTCCACATTTTTATGCAACCAAACAGAGCCTTTTTGGTCCCCAAAAGGGATAAATCCGTTGGTGAATGGACATTTCAACATCTATTTAAACACTAGAACATCAACCTTGATGTCTAGGGTGTTAAAGATTTTTCAAAATCAAGTGTTTTGTGGTCAAAAGAAATTTTGGAAAATATTTGTTTTTAGTTGTTTTAGGAATGAAAAAGCTATTCTTTGAAAAAGTTATTTTTTGCTTTTGCTTTTGGAAAGAGTGTAGAAGTGCATTGAAAAGATAGTCCCACATTGCTCCGGAGAAAAGTTGGAGATGGGCATATATTAGTTCACAAATTCCTTTCTCTTGTTTGTGTGCATGTGGGGTATTAGCCATGGGTTGAATCGCGAGACGGTGCGTTACCGTCCGCGCTCGTGCGGCGTGGGCAATGGGCTATGGGCCATAGGGTGTTTTTTTAGGCGCGTCGTAGCGATGAGCGATTGGAGCCTTTAATTTTTTCAGATTTGATCTGGATCATTGGATCTAGACGATTGTGGATCGGTTTAGTGGGTGGGCAAAATAGGTCATAGGCCCATCAAGCCCAGTGCCGAATAGTTCGGTTGGGTTGGGCTTTGATTCGAGCCTAACGGTCGGCCCACCGGGCCCAGTACTCCAACGGTCAGTGGGTGTGATCCATTAGATTGTGTCCCTTCCCCCAACGATCAAGAATCTAGGGGGTAAGATCTGTACCGTAGATGGATCATCTAACGGTTACAGGGGAGGACAGGATTTTAAATATCCCAACAGTCACTCCAGGATTGATCTGGATCATTGAATCGCGTATGGGCGCGATCTAACGGCCAGAATTCAAACCGAACTGGAAAGACACTATTCAGGGGTGCTTTTCACACTGAAAAGTCACCAGAGGCTCAATAAAAAGTGCAAAACACAGCCATTTCAAGACAAAAAAACGAATTTACCCATTTCTGGACAAATTCTAACACTTCCGGTACACTTTTAACTCTCTTTTCTATTCCACCAAAGTTATTTTTTCTATTGTTTTCATTCTTGTTTGTCTAATTACTGTTATACTGCAGAAACAGTAATTAGATTGATTCTCTAAGGCTTGTTATTCTCTAAAGGGCATTTCAGAATTGACTCCGCTTGTGCATAGCGTCGTCAAATATAGTAGGACATTCCTACTGGCTTCATTATATCTTGGAGGCAGTTCGTGGATCCCCTTTGCGCACTTCTAGTGGGGGCAAAATCTATCTTAAGGAAAGCGATTTCGCACCTTGAAGCAAACCGGTTACTATTCTTTATTCTCCAACAGATACAAATTATCTCCAACATAGGGTTTGACCATGGAGAAGCATTTATGGGTGCAACCCAGGTCGGCTTGAGGCCTACCCTAACCCAACCCGAGATAGCATTCCCCCAACCCAACCTGGGCCTCGGGTTGAGGATGGTCAACACTAACCCAACTGGCCTCTAAATTTCTCAACCCTAACCCAACCCATCTAAACAAAATCAGGTCGGGTTGGTTTGTGTTCACCTTGGGCCAAATAGATAAATACAATAACCCATAGAAAATGAAGATAAAATTAGAGGACAGAGGTTGGGTTGCGGAGCCCTCAACCTTAACCCAACCTGAAATTAAATCGGGTTGGTTTTTCCCAACTCAACCCGAGGAAATGCCAACCCGACCCGAGCCAAAATCGGGTTGAACCTGTCGGGTTCGGGTTGAACCCAACCCAAGTTGCACCCCTAAGAAGCAACCACGAAGCTCTCTCTCTCTCTCTCTCTCTCTCTCTCTCTCTCTCTCTCTCTCTCTCTCTCATGCACACATGATTCCAAATGCACTTGCAAACGTCAAGAAAGATCAAGCTGCTACTTATCTTGGTTTTGCACTCCTAAAAATATCCTGACCCCAAAATGAAAATCCGTCCTGCAAAAAAAAGACAGAAATCCTTTGTTGTGACGCAGGCACAAGAAGACAAGGGAGTACGAATCCCCAAAAAATGCCAAAATTCCACTTTCTTCTCTCTCTTTTTCTGACGAAATCCCATTTTACAAGTCTTTTAGCCATTTGGAATTAGTTACTACCATAATAAATGGAAATGACATGAACATTGAGATAATTACAAAAAATTAGCATTCCAAACTTTGTCAACTTAATGACTCCCCAAAGAACACCCATGTAGTCATTCAACCAACCCAACAAATACATGTGATGCAGCTCCAATAAAAAAACAACTCACAATAATAAGAAGCCATGGTGACGGATCAAAGAACTGGCCACATAAAGAGCACAACATGCCACACAAGCATCCCTTCTCTTCTTTCTTGACTGAAGACGGGCTCACATGATCATTCCAACACCATAAAACCCCTCTTTTACTCTGTACCAAGATCAATGAGGACAGAAAATAGAGGAGAGAACCAAAAAAAACACAAGGGAAATAGAGATGCTACAGAAAAGAGACAACTAAAAGAGGAGAACGTTCAAATCCTACTGTATCTCCTTCCTCTTTCGCAGACACGTAAGAAACTCACAAAACAATGTAATAAGCAAGAAAACCGGAAAAGCCCTTCCAACCGAGTCCACTGTTATCATCCGTACTTTTCTGCATGAACATGCAGGATGGTCCAGGTAAACGATAAAAGTAGCCGGGGTTGGGCTTCTAGCCCAATTGGTTGAGGCTTTATATCTCAACCAGAGGTCATACCTTCAATCCCAGCTTACCAACCCAAAGATAAATAAACAATAAAATTGGCATTCAAATAGAAGGAAATAAATAAATTGGATACAGAATACAATCCATTCAGATAAGGCATATTCCAGCATCACAGAAAAGAATAATGCAGGGTGAACAAGGGTCCCTCCCCACATTCCACAGCAGGCAAACAAAGCATGATTTGTAGTTCTGGTGCACAGAATCTTGCCCTCCAAAGAGTTTGTTGGTGACCCAGTTTTGCCAGCAGTTAGTACCAACATTTCTGTACTAGAGACACCAATCAATCAATGTTTCTATGAAGTATTTGCACATTAATTTCTTCTCGTATATGTTTCATCATCCTCAATTTAAGACAGCTGAGAAAGTTTCTTTCACAGTTTTCTTAAGTGCAAAGTATCAATATAAGATACAAACCCAACTATAACCTTTAGAAAGACGCTAGTGCTTTACAGTTGTATGAAGAGAGAATGCAAATTTTAAAAAACAAAAGAGGAGGAATTGATCCAACTGTAGCAGGCAAAGCCGGAGACCTAATTCATAGATGAGCATCCTCCTGCCCGTTGTTCTCAGGACCTGAAAGACCAGAACATACTTGAGCTACCAACACTTTGTGATTCTTATTATCAAAGAGCAATAGTCCAAAACCCATAAAGAAGTGTGAAGGGCGTTTACCATTAGCTGCTTCATTACGGCGGGCCCAACATTTGCAAAACCTACAGAGAGGAGCAAAAAACTCGGCGAGTGGTGTTTTAGGAACAGGTAGGAGTTTCCCGATAAGAGCCAGTGGCCAACTGATAAAATGTAGATAGAGAAGCATTTCTTTAGGCACATAAGAAGGCGAAAAAAATTTCAAAATTTTTTTTTTTTGGAATTTTTTTTTGTGCACAGTAAAATGTTTCAAATTTATTGTGCATCTAACATAAGAAACAGCCAACATCAGCGACTGCATAGCCTTTAACCAACCTGATGAAACCAATTACAATGGAAGCAAGCCAAAGCTTCCAATTGAGACGAACAGTTTTCGTGAACTTCCCCAGGAACTCGATCATTAAAATCTACAGCACGGAGCAGCCTTGTGATACCAGACAAGAAATAATAGGTATTTGAATGCCCAAAACATACCAATTTAGAGTTGCTCCTACCTGTAGTACAAGAGTAAATCCAACTATCCCCATAAAGAGATGGTTTTTAGTGACTCCAGTGAAGACGTTCTTTTCCTCGGGTTTTCGAGCATTGAATTCATTAAATATCTGCAAACTAAAAAATATTAGCTGCAATTTTAACACAACTACAGCTTCGCAGGTAAAGGTCGAGTCAGTTCTCTTCTAAGGGAGAGACGAAAAATGAATACCAACCTCATTACTAGAAACCCGGATAAAGGAAATAAAATTTCAGTATAAAATAATCACGCTTGATTAAACAAATTAGTAGACAGAAAAATAAACAAGAAAGCTCGGGTGTCTGGGTGCAATCGCTGAACCTACCTGGCACAGGACAAACGTATTGAATATGAAGGTATTCTTCACTTTGTCAGCGTGATCTACGCTACCATCCTTCAAACGAAGAATACTTTTACCCCCAAAGTTGAGAGAAAGGAGTACAACCACTTGATAAAGAGCCTGCAGTTACCCAAATTTTATTATGGAAAAACTGTAAGTGTCCTCTACAAACTACAACAAACAGAGATACCTACTTGTACAATTAAGTTTCTCCACATGATATTTGTAATGAGAGGTTCCCTGAGAGAAAATACAATAAATTCAGCTTAACGTTTGACAGTAAGGATAATCATAGTTTCATTAGAAACATTGAATTATAAACACATCTGAAAAAGATAAATGGAATATGAAGCTGCAGAGAATAGTGAATGGTGGGTATCTTGTCTCAGCTTAACGTTCGACAGTAAAAATGACCATAATTTCATAAAAAATACATTGAATTATAAACACACATTTGAAACAGGTAATGGAATACAAACCTACAAAAAATAGTGATTAAAAGACACTTTACGATAGCAGTGTGAAAAAATCTTCAGTCATGACTTTGCCAGTTTATAAACCCAACTGAGAGGTGAAAAAAGTGATGGGAGAAAAGAGGAGAAGATAAAGGGAGAGATGAGTTTAGGGATAGAAAAGTGACCTAATATGAAGCATCACACTTCAAAAGACATAACATCCACCAGAGAGAGAGAGAGAGAGAGAGAGGACTATATAATCTGCTCAATCAGTGTCTTAAAATACGAATACAATGACAGCACGGGATAAGAACAAGATATTGTTCGATGATGCGGAAGCGAAATTCAAAATTTTTTCTCCAAGACCTTCTAACCAAGCACATAATCAGGTAGAAGCCGCAATGAAAAGATGATTGCGAACCTTGAGGGGGTTTGTACGTACACCACTAGGGAGTTTGTAACTGTAGACCCGTTAGATCTCAGTCCGGGTGAAATCGAGAGTGGATGGAAAGATGTTAGGGAAAGAGGAGAGAGGAGAGAACTCTTGTATCTGTAGAATAAGCCCTAAGCTCACTTATATATATATATATATATATAGAGAGAGAGAGAGAGAGGAAACTTGGTAATTCCCAAATTACCCCCAAAACCTCTACACTCTGTCAAGGGCAAACAAACAGCCCTCCCACTTTGTCTTTATTACAGTTGCTCCATTAGTAACTTAAATCACCAAAAAGCCCTGCAGGCTCAATGATAATTACCAACATGCCAAACCATACATACAATCAAACCAATGGCACAAAACTAACCCTCTAGCAATCCTAACCATCCATGCCTGACCTCAATACTGAAACCTAACAGGTGAGACCATATATATATATATATATATATATATATATATATATATAGAGAGAGAGAGAGAGGAAACTTGGTATTTCCCAAATTACCCCCAAAATCTCTACACTCTGTCAAGGGCAAACAAACAGCCCTCCCACTTCGTCTTTATTACAGTTGCTCCATTAGTAACTTAAATCACCAAAAAGCCCTGCAAGCTCAATGATAATTACCAACATGCCAAACCATACATACAGTCAAACCAATGGCACAAAACTAACCCTCTAGCAATCCTAACCATCTATGCCTGACCTCAATACTGAAAACCTAACAGGTGAGACCTCAGGGACCAATCATCACCTCAACGAGAGCATGGTACCAAATCTCCACAAGTACGACGCAACACCATTGTCCCATCTAGCCTGCCTATTCCCGAATGATATACACCGAGATGAACTGCGGTAATCCCAAAGAGCCCATATCCACCTCAGCATGCACTTGTTCATTTGTCGAGTAAATCGATGCTTTGTAAAATCATTTTCCAAAATAAGCATATCTAATTTTTTTTTTTTTGAATGGTACAGCATATCTAATTATACAAATACATTTAGAAAATAAAAGGCTAGTCCTTTTCCTCATTCCATTAGGAAAATTAAAGAAGGGGGATGGAGGCGACGGAAAAGATTTCAACTAGATGGCCAGAGGATTGGCAGTGCCCCTATTGCCTCTATCACAATTTCGGATGGTGGAAAAGATGTAGAAGGTGCTCGCAAGTCAAAGTGAAATCGAACCCCTCACTTGTTAAGCTATTTATTTTATTTTTATTTTTTATTTTTTTTTTTGGGGGGGGGAGGGGGGGTCCAAAGGGAAACCTAAGCCAGGAGTAGGGTCTTGTTCTCCTTGTAAATACCTTAACTTCAGATGGCGGGATAAATGCCGTTGGTGTCAACGTGCCAAATACTCTTCAAAATGGGTATCCCGTGCCAACTCAACCCCTCGGCCAAAGGTTGATTGTGGTGAGGACGATCATTGGCCTGACTCTGGCAAAATTTTCCCACATAGGGGTTCAGGGAGCCCTTCTTTATCTATATCGGGTAGGAAGTGGATGTACGAATGGATACCCTAAAAGCCTGCCTGATAGGCAAAAAGAAAGATCATAATGGGACCCTATAGGAGCTCTGCAGTTGGGCACAAAAATCTTGGGACATTCCATCTTTACAAAGCCCTTCTATTTTGGCGGAGAACAAGATTCTTTTTATGTTTGAAACAGAAATGCAGACATCACAGATTCTCGCTAAGGGACCTGAGGCTTTGGGTAATCACTCTCTCTCTCTCTCTCTCTCTCTCTCTCTCACCGTGGAAAAAGGAGTTTCTTCAAGGTAAGGAAGCTCATTGAATTAATTGTTATGACATCCCATTGCATGCTTGGGTTGTTTCAACGGTGGAGGCTATAGGGAGTCTCTTTGGTGAGGTGGTGGAAACCAAGATGGAAGGCAACCACCAGAATTGTATGAATTTTATCTCGGCCAAAATCATAGCCCCCCGTTGGCATTTTCCCAATTCCTGTATTAAAATCAGGATTTTAGATCAGATCTATACCATCGAGGTTGATCTTCCGGAAACTAAAAAATGTGTTTGTTCATCCATCCCTGAGTCCTCTACCTCCTTGGGCCCTTCTGGTTTGGGTATCCGCTCGCCGGCTGCACGATCCCCGACGATTCAGGGGAGGCTTTTCAGTGAGCATTCGGATCCCATGATAAATTCAAATTTCAAATCTAACCAATCAAATCTTCCGGTTGTGCCGCCCAAGGATGGACCTAAGGTAGGACTCGGAAAAGGTGTGGTGGGACCTGAAAATAGGAACCCAAGTCAATCATGTCTGTCTTTGGCGGGTCCCGAGTCAGTCAAGCCAAAACCTATTGCCCCCGGGCGGAAAGTTGCCTGGCTGGATCTGCCCATTAAGAATATCAAGACAGATGGCCTCCACTCATAAGGCATACCTCCGATTATCGAGCCCATGGCGGCTGTCATCATGGTTTAAATCTCTTGGCCAGGGTGCCAAGACAAAAAGAAAATCTCCTTGTTAATATTTTGGAGAATCTTTTGATCGCAAATTTAGGGTCAAGAAAAAAGAACAGCAGGCTTTCAAATCTGCAAAAAATTTACTTCAAATCAGCCAGGATTGGATCCGTTTACGGCTAAATCATTAGCCTTTGCCCCCAGTCAATTGTAGATATTGGCTTTTAGGGTTGGGGGACCCTTTATCCAGTTCTTTCCTTAGACGGGAGGCCTTAGTGATTAAAGAATATGCTGATGTATCCTCTATCTTATCGCTTCTTGGTTGTTGGGAAGTGGTTTATAACTCCTATTTATTCAACACGCGTTTTTGAGTTCTCTGTTTTAGCACTCTCTTCTAGGAGCGGAAGTTTTTAGGGTTTAAGATTGGTATTAAAAGGTATCTCTAGTTCAGTATCTTGAAGAGGCACACAAACCACAAGGAAGACTCCATCGGATGTTCCTGATATTATTTGTCCTCACCATCAACAAAGGAGGAATGGAAAATCTCGGTAATACAGGAGTATCTTCCTCTTGCTCTAGAGGGCGCCGCAGACGGTTGTTCATGGAAATCATGGTATTAGAAAATATCCTTAAGAGGATGCAAATGACGATCTATAATAAAGAGAGGGCTTCCATCAATGCCCCAACTCACAAAGAGTTGTCGGGAGTCTCGAGACAGGCCGTTCACTTGGTATAGCCAATGTGGGTTTGCTACGGCCAAAGACACCCATTTGTCGCTGTACAAACACCCTTTCTTTAAACTACTCCTGATTGAATAAAGGATTGTGAGGAGACTAAACTGGGAAGCTAATAAGGCTGTGGGTATCCGGCTAGTGGAGAAAGGATTGCGAGCAGAAAAAATCCTGGATTTTTGGATCAAGCTCTGGAGGATCCCCTTCTTGATATGCCGGATTTCCAAATCCAGCATATTATGGAGGAGTTGGAAAAGTGTTTGGCTTAGGCGACTTGTCTAAAAGTACAAACTGAATGACTATTTAGATGGTGATGAAAGGTCTGTTTTGATGAATGCCACACCCCCCTCCCGATTTGCAGAAATGGGAGCGGGATCTCAAGGAATTAAAGATCTTGTTCAGGTTTCTAAAGGCTTTAGAAGGGGTTTGTTGCTAGGAGAAGACAATCTTTCTAAGGGTTTTGAAAAGGAATTGAGTGTTTGGTCTAGGGGTGGTGTAAGGTCTGCCCATAGCTTGGTGCAGGAAGAAAGGGTCTTGACTCCTGTTGTGTTTGTTCGACTTTTGACTCAGGGTATGTCCTGGCCAGCTTTGTCTAATACTATGTAATGACTGGAGGGACTCCTGGTCCCCAATGTAATTTTTAGAGTACTAATGAGAATTTGTCATCTTTAAAAAAATACATTTAGAAAATAATTTGCAAAATGACCGATAAAACTAGATAAAAATGATGCGGCCGATAAAGAGAAACAAGTGCACGCCATATAGCCCAGTCATAGTGTAAATATCACGGGATCTTCCCCAACCACTTATGTTAGTCTGTATCGATCCAACTGCTTTCCCAGAAATGCACCAGTAGGACGAATCGATCACAACCGCAGGTTAGCATGCCAAAGTAGCGTGCATCAGACCTCAACTTTTTAACAAAGGGAAGGGTACCTAAGGGCACCAAGGTTACCTATGGAACCAGCTCCTTACACGGTGTTGGGTAAAAAAGATTAATCCTGCACCTGTAGGTAGTGGTCTCAAGCACGTGTCGCACCCAGTGCACACACCATGGTGTAAATCTCGGAAGCGCGTTGCTATTCAGAACTAGATATCATGCAGTTACACCATGCAGGATCAGTCCTTGGCGACTATAAGGCTCATCCGACTCATCTTGGGAATACATCATCCTGACTCTAAAACAGGTCAATCATCCTGATCACCTGGGATCAGGGCGGCCCCTAATTACCTCCTCGCACATCCCAGATGTTGAGGCATCCAATAACCTCCTCGTGATCGCCCTCATCTCGCACATCCAAGATGTCGGGGTGGTAGATCGCCTTCTCGCAATCAACCTCATCCCACAAATCTCAGATGTTGGGGCCAGTCAATGCCATGTGAGTAGCAGGCCATACCTGTTGACGATCATTAATCAGTCTCAATGATAAATTAAATTCACCTAGTTACTTAACATGTATCTCTACAATAATGCAATGATAAGCTTCAACATATTAGGCAAAAATAATTACAATTATCATCATGCTTAAAATAGCGAGCATTCACTATATCCAAGTAAAATTGACTGAAAGACCACACAAATGTCAAACAGATACAGTAGGTAACATTCTGGCAGAACCTTATATTATATTGACGACCTGTGCAACCAGCTGATCAATTCTACATGGACGATTGAAATATTAAAATTCTGTTATAATATTGTGCCTAATCTATTCATGTATTCTAACCTTCGCCCAACAGGAGTCCTGTGCATCAGGTGATCTGTGGGTGGTTCAGTAGCCAATGCAAGAGCTCCAAGTGAGTCCATGATGAGGTTAACCCAAAGAAGCTGTAAATCATAAAATAAAAAAGATGAGATTTACATAAACAGAAATCAAATAAACCAGGGATAAGAAAAAAACGATGATACCATTCAAAAAAAAAAATAGAGAGAGAGAGAGAAACGATGCTCAACCTGCACTGCATTTAAAGGAACAGTGCCAGAGGACACAGCAGCCACAACATTTATTACAAGTGCAGCAACATTAACTGTCAATTGGAACTGGATAAATTTTTGGATATTTGCGTATACAGAACGCCCCCAACGGACAACCTGGATGCAATAAATAAAATCACTCCTTATACACATGCAAAAACTAATGTGAACTTCAATACGATGTACTCATTATCTTTAGACTAACCTTCACAACTGAAGCAAAATTATCATCTAATATAATAATATCGGAACTTTCTTTCGCAACTTCTGTTCCAGAAATACCCATTGCAAGACCTATATCTGCCTACAAACCAAATGAAGAAAAGAAAATGTCATCTAGAACACAGTGAACCACTTGAGAATATCGCAGAGGAATATGAAATGATAGCTAGCAAGATTAAACCTCGTGCAGTGCAGGAGCATCATTAGTCCCATCTCCGGTCACAGCAACAACATGACCTCTTTTGCGCAATGCTTGTACAAGTAGAAGTTTGTCACTAGGAGAAGACCTTCCCATTACCTGTACATTTTATTCTCAGTTAAATTATCTCTGCTATCTCTTTTTTGAATGGTAAAATTATCCCTGCTATATTGGGCCACATAAATATGAAATCTAATGTACCAGAGTCAAGGAATCAAATTTTAGTTTCAATCAATCTAATGTACCAGAGTCAAGGAATCAAACTTTGGTTTCGATCTGGGACTTTGGTTCCCATAGAAGTGAAAGTACTTCGTGGAAGTTTATGAAAGTTAATGGGTATCTTATAAAAACACAAAAAGTTTATGGAAGCCCGTGGAAACGATGGAAATTAAAGATGAAAGTTCAGAAAAGGCTACAATAAGAACAAGCACTAGCCTAGAAACCACCACATAAGCAAGTCAATCATCTTTAATGATTTAAGAAAATCAAATAACTAGTGACATGCATTGTCCCACATGTCTAGGATAGTAAGGTTTGTAAACAAAGATATTTCATGTTTTGAAAGTTGATCATGTCATTTTTTTTTTACTTTTCAACTTACTCATCTTATTAATGGAATGAACACTAATATTTCTTGGATATACGACATTTATTTATTACATTGGTGCATAACAAGGAATCAAACTTTGGACCCCACAGAAATTTACACATGTTGGTCAAAACTGACACATGGCAGTCAAAGTTTAAAACTGATCAAAGTATGGGCATGTGCAACAATGCACTACAGTCAATCAGTTTGATTTGATTCAAATCTCTCTCTCTCTCTCTCTCTCTCTCTCTCTCTCTCTCTCTCTCTCTCTCTCTCTCTCTCTCTCTCTCTCTCTCTCTGTGGTCCAATGATCCAGCTCCACGATAGCACACCTGGCACAGCTTAGGCATGTGGGACGCAACAACTAGATGGGACTCACCATGGTGGTCCAAGGCCCAAAGATCTCGCCAGCTGGTAAGATGTTATGTGTATGATAAACCATTGGCTATCAACAATTTACAGCTATTAATCCATTTATTGAACGGCTAGGGTCTTACCAAACACGGTGTATGGATCATGTTCCATTCATGTTATGGGCCAGCTGTAGGCGGGTCCCACATTACTAATATTTTCCATGCCTCAAAAATAGAAATCCAAACCAAATAAGGCCCTAGACCAAGTATCTCCATGCAGTGTGTGTGCATATATAAATGCACTTGCACGGCTCCACCATAATAAATATGATACAGGCAGCCTATGAAAGGAATGAGTCTACCAATCAAGCTCCACCCAAACATGTGGTGCCTGGTTTCCACCAAGCATGTAATACCCACGATGATTGATTTGCTTCATTCATGTGGTATACCCCATCTCCATTAGTTCATTGCAACAATATCATATATTGATGGGACAATCCTATTTATTCAAACAATAGCCACCATGAAGTGAAAAAAAATACATACATATATATCTTGAAAAACCTAAAAGGATATATCTTGGTATATCAAAGTAGGTATGGTGTGGAAACCTATAGTTTACGAGAAAATCCCTTCTTACAGTAAGAATTGCTTCAAGATTGGCCATGATATTCACAATTGCAAAGCTATAGCAAAGAAATCCTTGGTGGAAGAGAAAGGCAAGGTTGTTGCAGTGGATGGCGGTGAAAATAACCAGAAAAAAAGTAGGTTGAAAGGCTTTGCAAAAATAAAACTCATCTGTCCCTGGGAAGATTTCAGAACCAGAACACGATACTAGTGCTACAAAATATAAACCAAACACAACCATTAAAGAACCAATAAGGGGTTTGGAGGAACCCGAAGCTATTTAACAGATGTCTACTAAAATGACCAGGGGTGGAAAGATCTACCTAAAATGATCTATATATAACAGGCTTGCTACAAGATCTCTCTCTCTCTCTCTCTCTCTCTCTCTCTCTCTCTCTCTCTCTCTCTATATATATATATATATATATATATATATATATATATAGTGGCAGTGGAAAGATCTACCAAAAATGACTAGGGGTGCTATAACCTATAAGATGTATTTTGTGGGTATTCCTAGCATATGCTGTAAATAATTGTATTATTGCAATGGGATTTGAGGTAGGCTAGTAAGTAATCCTCTCCTAATTCCTTTTCCAATTAATAAAATTTCAGGTGCCAGCCCGGGTCCCTAGATAAATTCCGGGTTAAAAAAATAATGGTCCAAAATCAATGGATAAAAACATGGTTAGGATTGTCCTTTTGGGCCATGGGCAACCGGAGGTAGCCCACCACGTGGATGGTTCAAATGAATCAAAATGGGTCTCACATGTATTCTAGGACTACGCTCCACCATATCATCGTGGAGCCTAGTTCTACCATACAAGAGGGCCTCCAACTTGGAAAAGGTTATACAAACATGCATATTGTCAACAAAACTTCTAAGAAAAAAAAGAAGGAAAGAGAAATGGTTATGATAAATGCACTCAGCTTTAACCATGAACAACAAGTTTTATGACTAGTTAACTTTTTTCCTTTGTGGGCATAAAACCATTAAAAAAGGGGGAATTCTTGATAAACAAAGGGGGCTTCATTTATCTTCTCCCAAGGGAAAATCGGCCAACATGTAAAAGTAAAGAATACAAAGCACCAATGAGCAATGTAATTGCATTGTAACATGTGATGGAATGGATGTGGAAGTATCCAATAGTGAATTAACAATGTACATGTATTGAGTGTCACAACAACACAACTGTTTGTAACCAATGAGCAATATAATTCTATAGTCACATGTGATGGCATGCATGTGGAAGTATATGGTAAGAGGGATTATCCATAGAACATATCAAATTTTCAAGCTTCCAAAAGTTCATCAGTCTACCATTGACAAAAATTTGCAAGCCCAAGTTAGATAGCTACAAGTATATGGTAAGAGGGATTTGAATGTTTGAATCATACAGATATCCTATCAGCAATTTCCTCCCTTCCAGAAGCGGATAGTGCACGAAATACCCTTCCCTCAATAAGAGTTGGCTCTGTAGCATCAGTTTCTGAATCAATTATTCCGCATTCCAAAGCTATTGCTTTTGCTGTCTGAAGATTATCTCCCGTCACCATACGTACCTAGTAGTTCACAAAAGATAAAATAAAGAAGGGAATATAATATATGAGCAATCAACAATTGACATTGTTTCAAGTTTTTCAAATAGTGCATAGCAGAATTACCACACACGCACGCTCGCAAAGACACACACACACGCGCGCGCGCGCACACACAACGCAAGTAATGAAGTATCCAAATCAAGCGAACAAATAATTCCTACATTGCAATCGATCTCAATCATGAACAAAAGAGAATTCGATCGTTAACGTGCATAAAATATAATTGGAATATGATTGCTCGTCTCTCGGGAAATAAGGAAAGAAACAAAGATCCAAGCAAATGATAAATAATGCATCCAAACTATTGATAGAGATGGCAAATGATAAATAATGCATCCAAACTATTGATGGAGATGTCACATTTCCAAACAAATGACCTATATACCTGGATAGAGAACTAAGATGCATACACTAGAATATTTCATCAACAAAACAGTCCTTCAAGATGATGAGTAGGACTCATGAGAAGTCACTCTTTAGATTTTTAGATAGAAAAAAATACTATAATGGAGACTACCAAAAAAAAAAAAAATCATAACTCGACACTAAATAATGTTGCCACAAACAAGCATGCATGTTGTTACGCATTAAAGGCTGCAAAAGACTACCTTAACACCAGCACTTGTGCACAGTCGAACAGCATCTTCGACGCCTGGTCGGCAAGGATCCTACAACAGAACAACTTCATTTAACGGAGGAATTAATAGCAGAAACACAAAAAATGTGAACAAATAAAATAAAAGATAAAGAAAGATGATACTAAAACGGAAGCAGATGGTTGCGTCGACAAATAAAACAAAAGGTTGCAAAATTTTATAAGCTTGAAGAACACAATGTTATTGATGCTGCAGAAATCAGCCACAGATCCAAGGAGCACCGTCAAAGAAGAGAAGGAAAATTTGGTAAATTATGATGAATGTTATTTGAATCTTTGGATTTTTTTAAGTTTGATTTCAGGAAGTCCCTATTTGGAAATAGGTGGGACTATTTGAAACAAAAAAGTATTCTAATTTTCAATTACAAGATTTAAGCTAGTGTAGAATGTCATTTTAAATTTGTTTCAGGAATGTGATATATCCGCCCCTTAGGATTACTTGGGACACCCAGCAGCAGTGTACGTGGCAATCAGGCCCATTGAATCCTTCTGACGTGAAGTACATCAACCCCTCTACAGTCATTGATAAACTGCTGCTGGGTGTCCCAGGTAATCAAAAGGGGCGGAGATATCACTTCCCTTGTTTTAGGGCATGTTTGGCTGTAGGGATTTTTTATTCTTAAAAAAAAAAAAACAATCCATGGAATATGAGAAAGCAGTGGTTTGGATAGCTAGTTTGACGGGGATTTTGGAATTCGCACATCAAACTTTCACTAAAAATAACTGGTTTAACTAGTTTGGCTTTTATTGCTAATGGTCCCACTAAATCCTTGGTAGAGAAAATTGAAGGAAGCCAAACCATAGAATTTAAAATCCAAGAAAATTAGAGGGTGTAATCCAAACCGTAGAAAATGAAATTCAAGGGAAAAATCAATAAAAAAAATTCCAAGGAAGTTTTACTATACATAGAAAATAAATTCTACACATGCAAACATGCCCTTAAAGTGATCAACATGTGTTAGCTTATTTATAAGTACAATTACAAAGTGGTACCTGCAAGATTTAAAGACATTTTTCTCAGTTTTTGTATGAATTTGAATTACAGCATTTAGCTTCCACTGTGTTTTCTCATCAGGAACAGCAACCCTAATAGAATGCCCTTGCTTAGATTAACTCTGAGGGGATTGCAAATACATGGACAGTTTTGAATTTTTTTCTGAACTCTGCATAGAGAGATTGAGAATAGTAGTACAAAATTGAATCTAAGCAATGCTCAAATGAAATACAACTGAACTCAACACAACTAAGCCTTTGTCCGAAACTAGTTGGGGTCGGCTAATGAATCCTTCAGAAATTTTTCATGAAGAAGGTGAAAGGATCTACCCGGCTCAAATTGACTAAATCTAATCCTGACACTAGTTGGGTTTGTCTACATGGATCAATTTCTTCCATTCAATCTTATCCAAGGTCATGTTCTCTGTTATATTCCTACCCCTCAAGTCTTTCCTCGCTGTTCCTACCCAATTGTTTTCGGTCTGCCCCTACCTTTTTTTACTCCATCAACTTGGCACGAGTCACTTCTTCTCACTGGAGCATCCAAAGGCCTACATTGGATAAGCCCAAACCATCTTAAGTGGTGCTCTCTCATCTTTTCCTCAATTGGTGCCACCCCCACCTTTTTACGGATGTCTTCATTTTTAATTCGATCTAACCTTGTGTGACCGCACATCCATCTAAGCATTCGCATCTCTGCTACACGCCTACACTCAGCTTATGCACATGCTGCTTCTTGGTGGTAGCCCAACATTCTGAGTAGTACAGCATGGCTAGCCTCACAGCTGTCTTATAAAACTTTCCCTTCAACTTGGTAGGTATTTTACGACCGCACAGAACTCCTGAAGCATGCTTCCACTTCAACCAACCTGCTCTTATTATGTGGTTAACATCCTCTTCAAACTCTCCATCCTTATGTAGGATTGAACCAAGATAATGAAAGATATCCCTCTTAGGTACCTCCTGTCTAGTCATATTTACTACATCCTCGCCCTGCCTCCTTACATTACTAAAGTTGCACTCCATATACTTTGTTTTAGTCCTGCTCAGTCTACAACCTTTGGATTCCAAAGTAGTTCTCCATAACTCTAACTTAGTTTGCGAGTAATGCAAAAAATCTGTTAATTTTTTAGAGTAATGCAAGATATTTCAATTTTGTATTGAAGGAAGGCTGGGAATGTTCCCAAAAAAATCCACCAACCAAGTAGGAGCCCAGAAATACAACTGGCCAAAATGTGGTGATAAGAATAAAAAAGAGAGGCCCATGCAGCGAACTGAGAAAAGTTGGTGAGATTTCAACAATAACACATGCCCAATTGAGGGGTTGAGCCTCTAGCTCACTGGTAAAAGGCCTTGTTCCTCTGTCCCTTTTTTCTCTTTTTGAATGGAAGGCGACTTCAACTGTCATCCAATCAGATCCCAACTGTCATACTATCAGATCCATATCCCACTGCCAGAAGGGTGGAAAGTGGGCTTGTTTCAAGAAGAGGGACAGTTGGTGATTACCGGAGGAGATAATTCAAGTGTCAATCGAAGTAATAAAGAGTTGCCTCAAATGTAAATATGGAATCAAGCATCCACGAGGAATTACAGAATGCATTTAGGATGGGGCCGAACACAGGAGAAGCTTCTCTGAAACTGAAGGCCAAACTAGATATCTGCGGGGTCAGATCCAGAAGTGAGAAGTAACGCAGCCACCCTTGAAGCAACAAATGGACATGCAAAACGAAACAACGGGCAGAGAGAAAGAAATTGAATTCAAACTTACAGGTAAATTATGACACAAAGAAAGACTGGCCAACCGGAAATAAAGTTGCAAAGGGGAAGGGAGCAAATAACAGTGACCAACAAAGACTGCACAGAATATCAAAAGATCTAGGGGTTGTGGACAAAATAAATTAATAAAGGAAGTCAAGGACCTTTTCCGAAGGAGAAAGTTAGATGCAATAATTTCTTGCAGAAGAAACTGAAGTTAATGGTAGAATCATATCTCAAATATGGGAAAAATTAAAGGAAATGAGCCAGGCCAATCTTCCACATCTGTTGGGTCAGCACGAGGAAATACTTCTAGCTTGGAATAAAAGTTTCATGAGGATCAAGAAATCTTTGTAACTTCAAAATTCCCATCCTTCAAGCATATATATTGCTGGATTTCAATGGACTTTCAAGGGGGTATGTGCCCAAATGATCCTATCCTAGAGTCAGGGACTCAGGAGATGGCTACGAATAAAGCTAAACGGAGTTAAAGCAACATGGAGCTTATGTTGGCGAGTAGGATATGAGGAGATTTCAAGACTTCCTTGTGCCAACGAGAAATCAGAGAGCACTAGGGCAGTGACAAATATGAAAAGATTCTCTGACCATCCAATTGAATGAACTAGGGAACCTCCCATTAGGGCGTGCGGGTTTCATTTGGTCAAACAACCAACTGACCATAGTTCTATGCAGATTGAATAGATTTGGTGTATCTAAGGTATGCACTTCCTAGTGGTTTGCGAAAGCAAACATCCAACCTTCTCTGATTCTTTTGAAGATAGTAGAGTGGTGGAATTCGAAATTGCATGGCTGAAAGCATCGAGTTTCAAAAGAAAGTAGCAGCGTGGTTGAATAATTTCAATGTTGAGGTTTTAAAGGCTTTGCATTTCAGTCCATATTGAGAAGTTGTTCAGAAACATTAAAATAAAAAGGAAGAATCACTTGCAAAGATCAATTTCCTCAATGTAGTAAGAGGAAAACAGGGAGTTGCTCGAAGAAGAAAGAAAAGAATGAGGGCTAGCAAGGACTGAGAGGGATGAGTTGGAGACAGAAGTCAAGTCCATTTGGATTAAAGAAGGGTCCAAAAAACATGGTCACATTCAAAGGTACTGAGCTAGAAAATGAAGGAACCACATTCAATGTCTCAAAGTTGGTGAACAGATTGTCAAAGAAAAAAGGGACCAGGAGAAGATAGTAGTTCACTCTAAATTATATAGAGGACAACCACTCACGATGGCAGGTTTTCAAAATATTCAATGTGAATAGCAAATGGTTTTGACGAGTTTGAGGAGCGGAAGTGGTATTTAACATCCCAACAGTAAATAACACAGTTTGATCAACAGATCCAGAGCCATTTAATGGTATCATAATTCATACCCATTCTGGATATTTCTTATCAACTGTTAACCTCATTCCCTGTATACCCACAAAAAAGGAAACACAATCTACAAATAATGCCATCGTCAGAAGCCACAAACAATATATATATATATATATATATATGGACACCCTATGGGGATCCAATGAAGCTGATTTTTGGTACACACCCCATCCATGATGGGGCCTTTCAAATGAATGCTTAGGATCACCCCATCAATGTGGCCCCACCCTTGGTTCCAGCACTCGAGCGCAGGAACCTCTCTCTCTCTCTCTCTCTCTCTCTCTCTCTCTCTATATATATATATATATATATATATATATATATATATAGAGAGAGAGAGAGAGAGAGAGAGAACGGTTCCTACACATGTGTAGATAAGTTATCTACACACTAGCTTAAAATACAGTGGGGGCCACATTATTTGGGTGATCCAAACCAATCATTTTTAAGGCCGTCACATAGATAGTGTGTCCACAAAAAATAAGATCCATAGGATCATCCTAACCATTCGAACTATGGAGGCAAAAAATGGACTAATTTGTGAAGGTTTAAAGACATCCATTTTACCTCCACAAATCGTAGGGTTGGGATGATCCTATGGATCTGATTTTTTGTAGACACCCTATCTATGTGAGGGCCTTTAAAATGGATGGCTTAGATCACCCAAACAATGTGGGCCCCCACTGTATTTTAAGCTAGTGTGTAGAGAACTCTCTACACATATGTGTAGGAACCGTTTTCTCATATATATATATATATATATATATATATATATATATATATATAGAGAGAGAGAGAGAGAGAGAGAACATTTCCTACACACTTGTGTAGGTAAGTTACCTACACACTACCTTAAAATACAGTGGGGGCCCACATTGTTTGGGTGATCCAAACAATTCATTTGAATGGTCCTCACATAGAAAAGGTGTCCACAAAAAATCAGATCCATAGGATCATCCTAACCATTCAAACTATGGAGGCAAAAAATGGACTAATTTGTGAAGGTTTATACACGTCCATTTTACCTCCACAAATCGTAGGGTTGGGATGATCCTATGGATCTGATTTTTTGTGGACACCCTATCTATGTGAGGACCATTCAAATGAATTGTTTGGATCACCCAAGCAATGTGGGCCCCCACTGTATTTTAAGGTAGTGTGTAGGTAACTTACCTACACAAGTGTGTAGGAAATGTTCTCTCATATATATATATAAGCTTATATGAGCTCTAGCTCACGAACCGTGAGCTAGAGTTCACAAACCACTTCTCCCATAGTTGTTTGACTCATCCAACCCATTCATTTTATAGGACCTCACATAGATAGGATGTTCCTAAGAAACCACTTCCATACCGTAACCCTAACCATTGGATCTATAGAAGCCCATTTTCTAACCATCCATTTTAAACCTCCACTTTTGCTGGGGTTAGGATGATCCAATGGACCTAATTTTTGGTACACACCCTATTTATGATGGGGCCTTGCAAATGAATATGAGCTCATGTGTTCGGATCACCACAAAAATGTGGGACCCATGTGTTTGTGGCACTCTAGCTCATATAATCGTATATGAGCTCTAGCTCACGAACCGTTTTCCTATATATATATATATATATATATATATATATATATATATATATATATATATATAGAACTTCTAACAATCGAAAACATCATAACAATATGGATGTCAATGTGTACCTTTATACCCACAATTGCTAGCAAAATTAGGTCATCCTCAGGTAACGTCCACCGTGTTAGTTCTTCTTCATCTTTCGGGACACTCTCCATTTCATATAATCTGTAGGCGAAGGCAACACAGCGCAAGCTAACTGCAGCCATATCTTCAATATTCTTCTTAAATTCAATTACCTGCAATGATTTAATAATTCAGAAAATAGACAGGAGTTGCTTTGAAACGGAATGCAGCCAAAAAAACGAAAGGATTTTGACCTTGTCTGAATCTAATGGTTGCACTGAACCATCCAGGTTGAGCGAGCTCGTACATGAGGCTAGGATCAATTCAGCAGCCCCTTTCCAATGTATATGAACTTCAGAGTCACGCTGCAATTATAATTAGATACATCATAAAATTGGTAGCAGAAATACAACTAGCTTGAGAAAACCTGGAAAGAGAGAAGCAACAATATACAAAGACTACTGGACTGAATGGACAGGACCAATAAAACATTGAACTAACAAGAAATGAATTTTTGCATTGCCAAAATCAAGGATTGAAATTTCGGTTTCGGCCTCAGCCGAAAACGAAATTTTGGTGGCAATTTCGGCTTCGGTTTAAATTTCGGTAAAAATTATTTCAGCCGAAATTTTTAAATTTCGATTTCGGTTTTAAATTTCGGTACTTCGGCCAAAATTTAAAACCATGGCCAAAATCATGGAGAGCACATGCAATATTTCCAAATACACGTCAATGCACAGATAGGTGCATACGATTGAAAAGATAAACTCCAAATGAAGCACCTTCAGGAGAAGACATCAGATAAAGGTAGGTTATGCATGGCGTAAATTATGAGTGCCTGCATTCACCCCATTAAGCATACAGAAAGGTAACAGGCTTGTGATATGTATTAGTTTATGGTGGTAACACAATTAAACTTGACATTAGGATACAAGTTCCAGCAGGTCCAGTTCCTGTGTTTTGGGGAATGAGCCATAGGGGTCCACTCATAGCAAATACATACAGCAACCAAGCACATTTAAAAAGTATGAAAATAAACTAACAAGAGACAAAACATTTCATTAATAGAACCTATTAGATATATAAATTTCCCAAGAGATATTTGACAAAAGGAAAATGATACGGAGACCTAGAGTAAGACCTAAAACGGGACCTGCAATGAGAATATGCCACGTGTTAAAGAAGAATTTATTTTTTGATGATTTCCCTAAACTTAAGGGATTGCTCACGTCACAAGTGATGTTGTGGCATGAAACAATTTGTTCGGTCCCCTTTTAGGTCCTACTCTCGGTTTCCCTAGCATTACTCTTGACAAAAATGAAAACTTCAGTATTCAAATTAATTAAAGCATTTTGCCCCCATAGACATATTCACACACATATGTGACAATGATTAAACAACATACACCACTTCACTAAATCAGCAGTATACTACACTTTGGAAGCACAAAAAATTTGTCCCCAACAACATACAGAAAAGACGCAAAAAGGAAAAATGACAACAAGAGAAGAAATAAATTGTCAGAGCTATTGAAATAAATACCAATAGTAATGCAACACCACCACGCTTTTTCTCTGAGTTGAAGGGGAAGACTTGAAGAACTGAAGTCCTTGACCTTGCATCATTAAAATCCATCCCTAGCTATCAAAGGGATGCCAAAGACGCAGATCAACACAAGACAGGAAAAGATGGAAAACTGCAACAAGAATGGCTGTACTAATGTACCTTGACCCCCCAAGAAAGGATCGCCTTTTCGGTTGGTGAACCCTTAACCTCAATAGCACCGTCACCCTGTAAAAGTTAAATGACTGAATAAACCTGAACACACACACACAGACACACACAGAGACAGAGAGACATACATACAATGTATGTATTATCTGCTATATGAGTCAGACTCAATAGAAATTGATCACTCCTTTTTCTGTCAGTAAGGTGAACTGAACCAAGAATTCATATTCTTCATCATCAATCAAAACACTTTGCCACCCAGGTTTCTATTTTCTCCACATACATAAATACATAAAATATATCAATATATGCATACACAGTTTTCCGTTCATATGAGGAAACTGTTGGTGCGCTTAAGCTCCCCAATCACATGGGTCCCACATTTTGGGGAGTGATCCAAACCATTCATTTGCAAGGCCTTATCATAGATAGGGGGTGTACCAAAAATCAGCTCCATAGGATCATCCTAACCCCTCCATTTGTGGAGGACAAAAATGGGGCAGATTTGTGTCTGTCCATTTTTGTCCTCCACAAATGGAGGGGTTAGGATGATCCTATGGAGCTGATTTTTGGTACACCCCGCATCTATGTAAGGGACTTTCAAATGAATGCTTTGGATCATCCTAACAAAGTGGGCCCCCATGTGATTGGGCGCTTAAGCTCACCATAAGTTTGGTGAGCTTAAGCGCACCAACAGTTTCCTCTATATATATATATATATATATATATATATATGGGGAAAGTGATTGTGAGCGGCCCCTCATATAAGCTTATATGAGGTGACCGCTAAAAACATGGTGGGCCCACATTTTTTGGGTGATCCGAACCGGTCATTTGATAGGCCCTGACATAGATAGGGGGTGCCCAAAAAATCAGCTCCATAGGATCATCCCAACCCTTCAAACTGCGGAGGTGAAAGAGGGGAAAATGGGCGGGTATAAATTTGCCCACTTATCCGTCCATTTTCCCCTCTTTCACCTCCACAGTACGAAGGGTTGGGATGATCCTATGGAGCTGATTTTTTGGGCACCTCTTATCTATGTCAGGGCCTATCAAATGACCGGTTCGGATCACCCCAAAAATGTGGGCCCATCATGTTTTTAGCGGTCACCTCATATAAGCTTATATGAGGGGCCGCTCACAATCACTTTCCCCTATATATATATATATATATATATATATATATATATATAGAGAGAGAGAGAGAGAGAGAGAGAGAGTTAAGTGAAGCTACACATACGTGTAGCTAACTTAGCTACACCGACGGCTTAAAATACAATGGCCCACATTATTTGGGTGATCCAAACCATTCATTTGATAGGACCTCACATTGATAGGGTGTGCCCAAAAAATCAGCTCCATTGGATGATCTCAACCCTTCAAACTGTGGAGGCAAAAATGGACATATTTGTGAAGGTTTTTACACGTCCATTTTTGCCTCCACAAATCGTAGGGTTGGGATGATCCTATGGAGCTGATTTTTTGGGCACACCCTATCTATGTGAGGGCCCATCAAATGAATGGTTTGCATCACCCAAACAATGTGGGGCCCACTGTATTTTAAGCCGTCGGTGTAGCTAAATTTGCTACACGTATGTGTAGCTACACTTTTCTCATATATATATATATATATATATATATATATATAGAGAGAGAGAGAGAGAGAGGAAAATATAGAGGAAAATGATTGCGAGCTTGAAGCTCATATAGCTTATATGAGCTTGAGGGCCCAAACACATGGGTCTCACATTTTTTGTGGTGATCCAAACCATTCATTTGCAAGGCCCCATCATAGATAGGGTGTGTACCAAAAATCAGCTCCATTGGATCATCCTAACCCCTCCAAAAGTGGAGGGCAAAATGGACAGATTTGTGGCAAACGGTGTCTGTCCATTTTGCCCTCCACTTTTGGATGGGTTAGGATGATCCTATGGAGCTGATTTTTTGTACACACCCTATCCATGTAAGGGCCTTTCAAACGAATGCTTTGGATCATCCTAACAATGTGGGCCCACATGTGTTTGGGCACTCAAGCTCATATAAGCTATATGAGCTTCAAGCTCACAATCATTTTCCTCACACACACACACATATATATATATATGTGTGTGTGTGTGTGTGTGTGTGTGTGTGTGTGTGTGTGTGTGTGTCTACAGATAGAGAGAGATACATATAATACATGTATATCTAAGTAGATTCAAACTGAAGTTACTGCATCATAGGTAGAGGACAGTTGTAGCTAAAGAGGGAAAGAAAAAAATAAACACACAATGGAATGGAATCACATATGCATCAGGAGACATGGAGAGGGTTTCAGCCAACATTTTTCATTGCATAGTTTCAATCATCAAACTTTAACATTCATTACTTCCCCGATACAACCTAGCAAGGACTCAAAACTGGGAGGACCACAGTTGGCAATGAGGAGTTCCAGTTTGCTACTATATTGAAGTGTATTTATTCTATCAACATTGTAGGTGAAAAGATTATTCAATGACTAGTCGTAGACTTTTGGTCTTATCAGAATTTAACAGTAAAGTATTATTATGAGGTAATATTAGACAACTAACATTAGAGCTTCATTCTGCATTTTAAATAGCTTCATCTCTCAGGATACCACAACCATAGAAACAAAGACTAAAATTTTAGTTTGAGAGGGAGAGAGGGCAATAACCATTAGAACTGTGAACGAGCTAGACACACTGTTATTCCAATGCCGAAGTATGATGCCTCTGCACCTCGGTAGAAACACCATCAGATTCATTATCATGGAAGGAAAGTTGAGACACTTCATTTCCATTTTTGTTTTTTCCTTCCATTTTTGTTTTTTTACTCATGTTAATTCATTTGGGACAGCTAAGAGCCAGTGAAACCCGGTCCAGACTAACAGAGAACGCTGTGGCATCAGTCAGTGAAACATTTATAACAGTGACACAAATTCATATGCAGCACTTGGTGTTTTTATCAGGATCATTTGAATTTTAGCTCAAATAAACAAAAAGCAGATTTACCTCAGGCATAAAAACGCTGCCAGTGGTATTCTGTGCAATGCCTTCAATCAATAGGGCGTGTGCAATAGAATGTATAAGTTGAGAGTCATTCGGTTGATTTACTGGTATTCCACAAACAAATGCCCTGACAATAGTCATCTGTAACAGAAAAGTAAAACTATAACTATTAAAATGGATATTTTATGGACCTCTAATGCCAACCCAAAAAAGAAATGCGGAAGAAAAAATAAAAATCAACTCCAACCATAACAAAAGTTACAAAAAGTTCGACACAGTACTCCACCAAAAAATGCAAACTAAGAAGTGATAAGTCAAGACACAATTCTAAACATAGAAAAGGATGCGGACAAAGAACAAAAAGAAGAAGAAGAAAACAAAAAGATAACACTGAATCTACTTAAGCCTCGCCTCATTCAAGGTTAGTGTTCCAGTCTTATCACTACATATGGTAGTCGCAGAGCCCATAGTTTCACAAGCTGATAGCCTTCGAACCTGTACCTCAACCAGTACTAAACTCATTAACAATGTTAACCCATGCATTTTTTTTTATTTGCATTAACCCATGCATTGTTGAATGTAAATTCAAGAAAAATACGTGCCAGGGCCTTGTCCAACATCATCTTCCGCATAGAGTATGCAAGGCTGTATATAGAATCAAAACACAAAATAATTATATAAACAACAGAGTTTAAGTGAGCACATCATACAATTAATTCAATATAAATAAGAAAATAGTACATATACTTACGTCAAGGTCACTGCCAAAGGAAGCCCTTCAGGCACTGCAACAACTACAATAGTAAC
This sequence comes from Tasmannia lanceolata, assembly GCF_043159265.1. Taxonomy (NCBI): domain Eukaryota; kingdom Viridiplantae; phylum Streptophyta; class Magnoliopsida; order Canellales; family Winteraceae; genus Tasmannia; species Tasmannia lanceolata. The sequence goes on from NW_027518683.1 coordinate 12,963,211, forward strand.
CTAAATCACAAGTACATATTTATTCAGCATCTTATCACAAAGTCATTCACATAAAAAGCATCTAAGGACAGACTACAGACCGCTATAGTCACAATCTTAACAACTCCATCTAATGTTGCACTAAACCCTGTCTTCCTTCCTTGAAATTGAGGACTTCCATCAGTGTTTTTTGAATAACCAGTGAAGTATCTGAGAAAATTTGAAGAGATCCAGAATTTGATTAAAAAAAGGGTAAATAAAATAGCATGCCTGACAATAATACAACTAGTAAGTTCTTTGATTACCTGACCAAAAGAACAAGAAGAACGAACACAGCTACAAGGAGTCCAACTATGCCAATGAAAGTTGCAACACCATTTAAGCGGACCTATTTTAACACATAAATGAAAAGCCTATAAAGCAAGACAGGAAGTGATAGTAAAAGAACAGGAAATAGAAAGTATTAGAAAAACAAACCTGTAAGGGAGTTTCTTCACCATTATCCTCAGAAATACTGGCCATCAATAATCCCCACTCGGTATTTATTCCAACACCAGTTACCTGGATAAAGTTTTCATCAGTTGTGGAAGACAAGAGCTAATAAGCATGATAGACAGAGACCTTCAGTACACCAGGAACAGCCAAGGTGTTTATTTTTCATGATAAAACCACAAGAGGAACGTAGTAGGTATTACCATTAAAATCATCGAAGATACAAAATTGAAAAAGATATATTCATAGATAACCAAGTGAAAAATAGCAGCCATCATAAAGTATAGAGTGATTCCTGTTATTATCAAAATAGGGTGAGAAGACTTCTACCTAAGGTTCCCACCCTCTCTGCCAGGGTCATACTCCCTGATAACTATGAGAAAAATAAGAGTCCATCTATAAGATAAAAGTGACTCCAGTTATTATCAAAATGAGCAGAATCGGCAGGGAGGACATCTACTGAAGGTGCACATCTTATTAATGTCAAGGCAATTGCTCCCTTCAGAGCTATGTCACAAATATCTCCGATATTTTCAAAATATGATGTTTTTATCGCGACATTTTGGTAAAACAACAAAACCCAGAAAAAATCCCAAGATTTTAAAAATATAGCGATATTTACATTTTTATCATAAAATATCGCGATAATATCAAAATATTATCCCGATATTACGTTATTTTATTTTATATTTTTTATTAAATTTTATATAATTATATATTTTTAAAATAATTGAATTTTTATCGTTTTTTTCCAGATATAAACACAAAAAATAAAAAAAATCAATACATCCTGAGATTTTCCCTTGCCGAGAAATTCCCGAGAACAATATTTGTGACATAGCATCCAAGTGAAGGAACATCTTTACTGAATTATTCATAAATACTTTTCACAGCATGACACAGTGCTAACAAACTGTTCAAAACAAATACCAACCAACAGGATAGCGATACATCCTCCTCGCCCATAGGCTTGTGAATGAATTTGAAGAACACAGCTACAATGTGCACTTTCTTTTCTTAATCTACTTATGAATGTTTATTTCTACAAGAAATATTGAAACTAAAATATCTCCCTTCAGAGCTATGTCACAAATATCTCCGATATTTTCAAAATATGATGTTTTTATCGTGACATTTTGGTAAAATGACAAAATCCAGAAATAATCCAAAGATTTTAAAAATATAGAGATATTTTCATTTTTATCATAAAATATCGCGATAATATCAAAATATTTTTATCGTTTTTTCCAGATATAAACACACAAAAATAAAAAAAAATCAATATATCCTGAGATTTTCCCTTGCCGAGAAATTATCGAGAACAATATTTGTGACAAAGCGTCCGAGTGAAGGAACATCTTTTCTGAATTATTCATAAATACTTTTCACAGCATGACACAGTGCTAACATACTGCGCAAAACAAATACCAACCAACAGGATAGCAAGACATCCTCCTCACCCGCAGGCTTGTAAATGAATGTGAAGAACACAGCTACAATGTGCACTTTCTTTTCTCAATCTACTCATGAATTTTTATTTCTACAAGAAATATTGAGACTACCTTCTCCAAGTCAAACTTTACAGAATACAATGGACAGAAGAATATGGAAATAAGTGCAACACGAGCCTGGTGGTCTTAAAGAAATATCTTTAAATGACTCAGCAAAAATCACTACAAAACAATACATGATCTGTAACCGCTATTTTGAATATAAGAACACTGAACTAAACCTCGACAAAACACTTCACTATTAAAATGGGGGACTGGAATTTGTCACCACAGAATTAGTCTCAATTGTCTACAATGTAAACGGAGATGTTTTCATGCTGGGGTGATCTACCAGAAAAGAAATGGATAAGAAGCCCTCACATCCAATTTGAATTGAAGTACATGCCAACAATAATTTTCAGGTAGATAAATATATGGGAGTTGATATTCCTAGCCCCTTATTTGTGGCTCCCACCCTTCTCTTGAGTTTCATAGTCTTTTAGTTAACATTTTCTTAAAGTGATGAATATGCCCCTCCATTAAATTCTAATTTTGGGCCTCACCGCCAATTTTCTCCCATCTCGTGCTTGCTAATTCGATGATGTTATTTTTTAAAGTGGTGAATATAGAAGACATAAGACATGCGACTTTTGTAAGTGTAGAAAAGTAGGAGTAATTAACAACAACGGATATAACATCTTATAACATACAGCACTCTCTCAAAACTTAAATTTCAAATAAGCAACATAACAAACAAGAAAATTGATAGTTAATTTGACAAGAATGACATCCTGAAGCAAAATATAGTTACTTCGATGAATAGAAATATTCATGAAGCATCAGGTACTGGTTAATGTTGGGCATAAATAGGTATGCAGGTATCATAGGTTCAAGATTAAGATGTGTCTAAAGACAACACAAGTCCATAAAAAAGCCCTCTTTTTCGTTTGTAGGTAACAAAATGCCCTCTTTATTGTAGGAACAGGAACTATACTCCATACAGTTGCGAGATGCGAGATCGTATAGCGATCAGTCAGCAATGTCATAAAGAGAAAACTATTGTAATAATGCTTACCAACATAGTACCATAGCCATCAGCCACCTTGCACCCGGACACAAGAAATGGTGCCTTCTGATCCTTGTGGACCTATAATATAATATTGTATTAAGAATCATTTCTCACATTCTTTATGAGATGATAGTAAAGAAAGTAATAAGAGCTTACGATCTTGCTTTCCCCAGTCATACTGGATTCATCAATCGCAAGTGAGTGGCCAGCAATTAAAATACCATCCGCAGGGACCTAGACAAAAGTTTCCACATAGCCAGCAAAATCATAATATGAAAATGCAAATGTTTAATAGAAAAAATCCATACTACTTAATGTTCACTTACTTGATCACCAATTTTGAGAGGCACAACATCACCAACAACGATGTCGAATATTGAAATATCAATTCTTCTTCCACCTCTAATAACCTGCATATTGGACACAGCACATGTATTTATAAAATAAAATAAAAAGAAATTAGCTAACACATTAATAAGAAGAAGGAAAAACAAGTAAAACATCCTCACGTTGTTAGAGCACACACCTCCAACCGAATATTCCGCTTCTCCTCATTTAAGTTTTGAAACTGAAGCGACTGTCTGTAATCACTGGTAGCTACGAGGAAAAAAATAATAACAACAATTAGTATATTAAAGCTAACAATTTCTTTTTCACAACAGCTTAGAGTGTTCAATATTCTTTTGACATGTATCAAAATCTATCATGAAGAAAAATCATCAGACAAGATGTAAGATAGTCTTCCTCGCCATGGTTTCCTTAGCAACAATAGTTTGCTCAATGTTATTCTCTCAATAACATGATCTTCATACCATTATATAACCAAAGCAGCCAAACAGCTTAGAATTTCTTCAGCTTGGAAGATAGAGATGAATGCTTTAGTGAAAGGAAGTAAAAAATATAAGACAAGAACAAGCAAATAGAAACTAAGACAGTGACAAGCAGCACAGAAGGAAAAAAAGTACAAGAAACTAAAAAGAGTTAGGTATTGATAAATGCGAAGAACACCCTTTCGAGCCAAAGAATTCGCCATATCCTACTGCTTGAAGAAATATGCATGAGGGTAGGAAATAATCCTTTGTAAAATCCCCGAACAAGTCCATGGTATCATTCACTACGCCGAGGACACTCATTGCACCAAGCCTGGAGTCGTGTTGACAGAGACATTGTTGTGGACACATGTGAACATGATTTTAGAGATCCACACTAGAAATAGCAAAATAACTACAAGTTTCCTTATTTCTTTATACTTGACTTCCTATTAAAGTGGGCCTAAGATATTATTATCTAATATGATATTTAATAAGAGTATTTGACTTCACCTGCCCATTTGCTTTAGCTTTTAGCCTTTAGCGCTTTGTCTGACTTCACCTGCCCATTTGCTTTAGCTTTAGCCTTTAGGGCTTTGTCTTACACGTGAATTGGTTTTGTTACTTTTACCATGTTACTGCTGCTATTGCTCAACATGAACCTTGCTACTGCTGCTTGGAGGGAATGAACGTTTCTACTGGTTTTAGCTCTTGGGATGTTGGGAGCCTCGTACGAGACTGATGCTCGAAGCTCTTCTTGGCAGGACGTTGTTGTTGCTGCTTGAAGTTCTTTAGGGGATGTTTCTCTTCTTCTTCAATGGACAATTTTTCCCCTTTTCCATTTTCTTTTTTATTCTATATTTTTCCCTTTTTCTCTAATCCTTCTTCAATGGAATATAATTTTCCTTCGTTTTTTCCTCTTTAATGCATTTTCCCCTTTCCCTGCTTCTAGCCGAGTCCATGTTCTAGTTTCTTTTTCTTTTTTTGTTTTGGTGTTTTGGTGGAGACGGGAAGTGGGGCGGGGTGCCGTGTCCGACACTTCGTGATCATATCAACACATGACACTCGTGTCCATGTCCATAGATCATAGATTGTTATTAATGCAAGACAACAGTTGCTTTTGTTTTTTGCTCCACAACCAATCAAAATGCATGGCTTGAATAGCAAATGAAAGATGCTAGGATGCATTTCTCTTCTCTCTTAGTCTTTAGATTACAATTATATTACCAATCAGACAAAAAAGTGCTATTAAGTGACTAGACCAGCACTCATCGGTAGGCTGACAAAGTAATGCAATGAAAAACTTGTTTAGGTAGTATCCAATCGAACGAAGTTGCATAAACTTCAAAATCAATGCAAATAATGATGTATCGATGCGCCATACATATATATATATATATATATATATATATATGTATGAGGAAAGTGAAGCTACACCACCGGTGTAGCTAACTTAGCTACACCGCCGGCTTAAAATACAATGGGCCCACTTTGTTTTGGTGGATCCAAACCATTCATTTGATAGGCTCTTACATTGATAGGGTGTGCCCAAAAAATCAGCTAGGTATATATATATATATATATATATATATATATATATATATATATGAGAAAACGGTTCCTACACATATGTGTAGATAAGTTATCTACACACTAGCTTAAAATACAGTGGGGGCCACATTATTTGGGTGATCCAAACCATTCATTTTTAAGGCCCTCACATAGATAGGGTGTCCACAAAAAATCAGATCCATAGGATCATCCTAACCATTCAAACTGTGGAGGCAAAAAGTGGACTAATTTGTGAAGGTTTAAAGACATCCATTTTACCTCCACAAATCGTAGGGTTGGGATGATCCTATGGATCTGATTTTTTGTAGACACCCTATCTATGTGAGGGCCTTTAAAATGGATGGCTTGGATCACCCAAACAATGTGGGCCCCCACTGTATTTTAAGCTAGTGCGTAGAGAACTCTCTACACATATGTGTAGGAACCGTTTTCTCTCTCTCTCTCTACACATATGTGTAGGAACCGTTTTCTCTCTCTCTCTCTCTCTCTCTCTCTCTCTCTCTCTCTCTCTCTATCTATATATATATATATATATATATATATAGAGAGAGAGAGAGAGAGAGAGAGTTAAGTGAAGCTACACATACGTGTAGCTAACTTAGCTACACCGACGGCTTAAAATACAGTGGGCCCACATTATTTGGGTGATCCAAACCATTCATTTGATAGGACCTCACATTGATAGGGTGTGCCCAAAAAATCAGCTCCATTGGATGATCTCAACCCTTCAAACTATGGAGGCAAAAATGGACAGATTTGTGAAGGTTTTTACACGTCCATTTTTGCCTCCACAAATCGTAGGGTTGGGATGATCCTATGGAGCTGATTTTTTGGGCACACCCTATCTATGTGAGAGCCCATCAAATGAATGGTTTGCATCACCCAAACAATGTGGGGCCCACTGTATTTTAAGCCGTCGGTGTAGCTAAGTTAGCTACACGTATGTGTAGCTACACTTTTCTCATATATATATATATATATATATAAAATTATGCAAGAATATTAATTATTGAACCGTAAAATCAAAAGGACGATATTGCATATCAAACTGGTACAGCAAGTGTTATCCTTATCTTAAGTTCCATACCTGTAAAAACTATAACAATAATAACAGCAAGCGCAATGCTTCCGCCATCATACCATCCTTCTTTGATTCCCTAAAACAAAAATCATTAGAGATTCAACACTTCAGTTGTAACAAGAAACATACAAGATACAACACCAAGTAGCATCATGCAGAAGATTCATAACAAGAAACCCTCTGTAGCCAAGCAAACCAATAGACAAAAAGGAGATGAGAAGACAACGTATCATAGATAATTATCAAGAACATCTTTTGTCGGCAATTTCGTAAGATATTTTAAAATTTTGAGGTTCTAATTAGAATAGTCTGAAAAAACTTTTAGAAAAAATATAAATAAGCAAAGTGAAGAGGTAAAATAATAAATGAATAAAAGAAATAATATAAATAAATAAAGTGAAGAATCTTTCAAAAAAGTGAAGTAAAATAATAAATGAATAAAATTAAAATCAATATTAATATAAAATATATCAGGACATCTTCTAGGGAGATCTTTCATAAACCTCTTTTGAAAATGTAATATAAAATCTCAGAGTCAGATATTTTGTCACCATGAAGTATGAACAGAATTAAAATATACATAAACAAAGTGGGGATGAGATTTAAAATGCCAAACTCGGTAGAAATGGAACATAATAAAGTGCAGTTGGGAGAACACCTAGAGCTCCTCAACAAGATAACCCTTGTTGGTTGGGTTTATAATTCTTTTTCACAATTTTTCAAATTTTACATTTCTTAGTTATTTTATGTCCATTCGATACTTGTATGTATCAACTTTCTCCCTATTCTATTTAATTATTTAATTGTAAAATTAACCATATAGAAATCACAAATCATCGTTTCATTCTTGATTAGACCACACCAAAGTCATTGGCCTAAACAAGTTGAGCTATGCGTCGCCATGGACAGAACTCGGATAGATAAATACATATAGGGGAAAATGTTTCTGGTCCGTCGGACCAGATTAAATATATGGTTCGTCGACCAAAAATAGGGTGGGCCCACGTTGTTTCGGTGATCCAAACCATTCATCTGATGAGCCCTGACATAGATAGGGTGTGCCCAAAAAATCATCTCCATAGGATCATCCTAACCCTTCAATTTGTGGAGGTAAAAATGGATGTGGGCCCATCCTATTTCTGGTCAACGGACTAGATAACTTATCTGGTCCGACGGACCAGAAAAAAAAAAAAAAAAAAAAAAAATATATATATATATATATATATATATATATCTGTGTGTGTGTGTGTGTGAGGAAATGAAGTATGTGCAGCTGCACAGATAAGCTATCTGCACATGGCTCACAAACCATAGTGGGGGCCACATTTTTTGGGGGATCCAAAGCATTCATTTGGAAGGCCTTCCATGGATAGGCTGTGTACCAAAAATCAGCCCTATAGGATCATCCTAACCCAATCAAAGTTGGAGGGGGAAATGGACAGACATTGTTTCTGCGCATCCCCCCCCCCCCCCCCCCAATGGCAGGGTTAGGATGATCCTAAAGGGCTGATTTTTGGTATACACCCTATCCATGGAAGGGCCTTCCAAATGAATGCTTTGGATCCCCCCAAAAATGTGGCCCCCACTATGGTTTGTGCAGCCATGCACAAATAGTTTATCTATGCAGCTGCACATACTTCATTTCCTCTATATGCGTGTGTGCGTGTGCGCGTGTGTGTGCGTGTGTGTGTGTGCGCGTGTGCGTGCGTGTGTGTATTCAAATTAGGGGATCTAGGAGCAGTATTACTTACCAATCCAATTTATTTGACTTCTTAATTGGGTTTGGTTATTGTATTATATGACTATATATAAGAGGAGGTGATCAAACCTGGGATAGGAAATAGGCTAGGAATTTCAATTGTAATGACTATAGCCAAGCTATGAGTGTTACTCCATGCAAATGTTATAAGATCCTATGGCCCCAAGATTCCCGGCATAAAGCTTTGCCGTGACAATAAAAAAACAGCTAGGAATTTCAATTGTGATGACTATAATCAAGCTATGAGTGCTACACTGCGCAAATGTTCTAAAGATCCAATACGCCCAAGATTTCCCAGCATAAAGTTTTTCCATGACCAAATTCCAAAACAATTTAAAAAATCAACATGAAAATATTGTGAAAATTACTTTAAGATTAGTAGATTACCATTCAAAATAAAATTACTTTATAATGAACACAATATTAAGTAGAATATTAAGAAGAGGAGGAAGATGAAGTCTAGAACAGTTCCCTGTTCCATAATTACAAGAATAATGACTTTTATACATATCATGGTCAGATGACCAACATACCCCTTCAGCCCTCCTAAAACAATTCATCTATTTTCAATACTCCCCCTCAAACTGACGTGTTTTACTACCATAAGGCCGTTTGCGAATACCTGCTACTTGTTTTTTACAGGATACATAATAGGGATATATATCCCCATCCTCGACTTTTCACGCATATAAAATGGTAGTCTATATCAAAATGTGTTGCCCTAGCATGAAAGAATGGGTTCTGAGATAGTTTGATAGCACTCTAGTTATCACAGTATAGCACATTACTCTTAACCAAGGTTTTAAATTTCGGTTTCGGAATGCGTTTCGGTCCTCACCGAAACCAAAATTTCAGCCGAAATTTCCGAAATCTGACAAAATCTTCTTAACGCCTATTTTATAGGGTATATAATTTCGGCTGAAATTTCGTGATAATATTAAATAATGAATTAAAATCAGATTTTTTTTAGATATTCCTTAAATTTCGGCCTGAAATTTCAATCGAAATTTCGACCAATTTCAGTCGAAATTTCGTAACGTTTCGATTTCACTCAATTTCAGTTTCGGTTTCGGTCTCAACCGAAAACCGAAATTTCGAATTTCGGTCGAAATTTAAAACCTTGCTCATGTAAGTTCAACTGTAGCGGATGCCATGGACTTGTACCCTGTCTCTGTACTTTACCTAGCTACAATCCTTTGCTTTTTGCTACTTCAAGACATTAGATAGTCACTACAAATGCAATATCCTGACATTGATCTGTGTGTATCAGGTTCATCCGCCCAGTCTGAATAGTCAAACACCCCGACTGTCTTATCATGGTGTTTCCTGTAGAGCAATTCATGATCCAAGGTGCCTGTAATGTACCTCGGTAGCCTGTAAATACTTCTCACTGGGATTATTCGATATTGACAAACCGATTCACTGCATGGGTTAAGTTAGGTCTGGTGACGGTCATATATTGGAGTGTTCCAACCATGCTCTTACACGCGTGAGGATCATGAAACTTGTCCTCTTTCACTGATTTTCTTGTTTTGGTATAGTTGAGGTGTACCAGCCAACTTGCAATTCATCATTTTAAACTTGTGGAGGTCTATGACACACTTCTTTGGCTCAGGCATATCCTCTTCTTGGATCTTTCAATCACTATTCCCAAGAAAGTATTTCAGCCCAACTAGGTCATTCCTATCGAATGTATTTGGATCTCGGACCTATCACTCCTATTATGATTATGTCACTAAAACCAGGCGGGACGGCTAGCGAATGCCATGTGTATGTATGTAGGCGGAACAGGTGCTAGTGAATGCCATGTGTAAGACAGAAAGACCAAACTCTTGAGAGTTGTAGTCGGCCACCATCACTTTGTAAAAGTAAATAAGGAATCAAACTTCGATGTTGGTCTTAGAAACCACAGAAGTGGGTACTTTTAAAAATGCTAGAATAAGCACAAATGCACACCTAGAAACCATCACATAAGAAAGACAACCATCCATAATGGCTTAACTAGGGGTCTGTTTGGTTGCACAAAAGTCGGCATGGCTTAGAGGTTTTGCTTGGCATTTGGATGCCACGTCAGCAAAACCCGTTGTTTGGTTGCCAATAGAGCATTGAAACCCCTGGAGACTAACAAGGAAAGTCTCTTGGTTAATCATTCTTTGCTTGGTGATGTGCCACCCTTGTCTCCTCCCAACAAAATCCAAGCAAAAACCACCAAAATGGGTAATGACACCCCCTACCACTACGGCACTACTCTACAAGGCTGACAACCAAACACTACTTACTACTATACTACGAGGTAAGCTCTAGGGAAAGCTAAGGCTTGTCTCCCCCATGTAGACTACTTACACCACTACTCTATGAGGTAAATACCTGCAAGAAAACAGAGCCCTAATGAAATGTAAGCACATGTTAAGAAAAGTAAGGTTCACTCTAAACACAAATATTTCACTTGTTTTGAAAGATGATGATGGTGTCATTTCTTTTACTTCTCAGCTTATTCATCTTATTAATGGAATGAGCATTAGTATTTCACTATTTCCTAGATAAATGAGGTTTTTGGTTATGTGAGTGCATAGAAAGGAATCAAACTTCAAACTTCGATCACCACAAAAGTTGGCAAGTCACCCGATATTGATGTATCGGTAGAAGTTTAAAACCATAGATGTGCCATTAAAAAAAATAAAAAATGTTTAAAACCATAGATGTAACATAGGTGTGCCATATTGCTCAGTAACAAGTGTATGAAAAGAAGAAAAATCTGAAAAGATATCAGATTTGAGACGAAGAAAATAAATCCAAGTATAATTTTATTTTTATTTTGAAAGTTGACATATTTCATTAATTCTCAGAAAGAGCATCCGGGACAAGCGGTCCCGGATGCATTACAGGAGAATAACATGAAAATTGGCACAGGTATACCTGTAACCAATGAAGTACATTTACAGAACAAAACGCCAAATGATTCCTTTCCTCCCTCCTCTAACCTATCTTACTTATATTATCCATTACATATTTAGAGGTTTTCATCTCACAACCTTTTCCGATCCTCAGTTCCTTGAGCGTATAATGACGGAGATTCCCAGCCCAGAGTGCCTCCATTCAGCGAAAGACTAGTCTCTCAAGCTAATCATGGGACTTCAACCTTCTTCTAGTGCAACTGGGATCTTAAATCCAAGTATAATAGAAATAATCATCAACAAAAATAACATAATAACAAGAACCATATCAAGAATGAAAACAATATTTTAATATTTTTATTGGAAATACAAGGAAGTTCCCAATGCATACCTAGTAGTTGACAACTTTCTTTCGTTTTCTTTTTTGAATGTTCTAAAATACCTAGTTGACAACTGGGACAGTTGAAACCTGGAAACTTTTTAAAATGAGGAAGGAAATAAACGACCAGAAACTAGAAATCATAAAGTGTTAGAATTGGTGTGGGGCAGGCAATGATGCTACACCAACAATGAAGGTGAGGAGACTGTTGCAAAAAAGAATTTGACACTAGGACACTCATGTGAAGGCAGCAACTCTGAAGTTTCCGTCAAGAAGCACAAGTTTCCACAAACAATACCTTTAGCGAGGAGCTCCACTGTTCACAAATCTGTCATAAGAGCATGGGTGGGGATAAGGATAAAGTAGCAACCAGATGGGATGTAAATTCGGAAACAGAAAGAGATTTGCATTGAAATACTTGGAACAACATACAAATCAGGAACATGAAGAAGTGGAAATGGATGCAGTACCAACAAAGGTGATAGAAAGGAAGATTGATCCTATGTGATGATACGAGGAGAATCGAAATAAGGACGAATGGAGGATATGTTACCCGAGTTATTGTTATTGACAATGTGATGTTTGCACTCCAACTATGGCGCCCAAAGCGTATGATGGAGAAGTGAGGGATATGCCTCGCATATAGTGAGCAAAGCGATCGTTGAGCCTCCTCAAGATTGAGGCTCATAGCTATAATATCAATCCAGTACAGTATGATTGTGGTAGCCACAGATATTTGACAGTCATAGAATACTGGGGTCGATGAAGCGACACGATATGGCCTCAGTGTACTTGGAGCCCAATGGAACTGAGGATTAGTAGGAAGAATCCCACCTTGAGGGCGTTGGGGTCCACCATATGCTGGTCATGCAAGATGGAGAACATGTCATACACCCTGAAATGTAGGTTGCTAGTACTGGGGTGGAAAATACCCACGCTCTAACCATTGCCTCAGCCACAACCTCATCCATAGGTGGTGTTGCTGGATGAGTAGAGCACCTCCAAGGTGTCATGTCATACTAATCTGAGTCGTGGACTTAAAAGGAGCTACCCAATAACTCAGTTGCAGACATCATACCCTCCAGCTGAAAAAGAAAATCCAAAAGCACGAAAATCCTCATCAAGGAATTTCTAATCATAAGAGACTTGGTGAAGGTAGAATAGTCAGCAACAAAGGACTGAAGCGTGTATCGGACCTTATCTATGGTTGCAACCTGGTGTTGGATAGTTGAGAACAGATCAAAGAGGGTCTTCCTCTTCATGAGATATTTGAATATGGTTAGTTCCCCTTTTTGTTGTTCTGTGGTGCAACCTGAAGCTGTATAAATCAGGCCTCCGATCGCCCCAGATAGAAGTGGAGGGCCCTCCAAAATTCTTGGACCTAGCATAGAACCTTGGCCTTGGTGACAATGTGGAATTAATTGAATCATAGGCAGTATTGTGTTCCCACTGTGGCAAAAGGCCAATTTCAGTGGGAACTCCTTTAGTCTCTCCCTCTGATCTTTTTTACTTTAATAAGTTCATCGGGAGTGACGTCGACCAATCCATAGAAGAAAGTTGTCACGCGAAAGTTTGATAATGGAGAACATGTGATAGGAAAAGGATGAAGTGTAGCGGGCATGGGAGGAAAGAAGAGCCATTACGAAGAGTGACAAATAGGAGACAAGAAATCAAAGGTAGAATGGAGGAAAATAGGAAAGGAAAAAGGATAGAAGAAATGATAGCAAAAAATGGCATCAAAAAGGAAGGGAATGGGGAGGGCAAAATCCAATGGAGATGGGGCACAGAGCTGGTTACGGAAAATTTGACTTTGAGAGAGATTAGCTCAATCTCTCTCAATAAGATTGGAAAGTAGTAAACATGGCCAAATCTAGTTTTAGTTTGAAGCGGTCTTATACACAAAATTGAATAGGAATGCAATCCCTAGCAAGGTTAGATTGAGGAACTACTCCCAAAATTTCAAATATGCACACAGAGTGAAATCAAATGCAAACTCCAATAGAGTGAGGATTCTTTAAGAAATCAGCTCAATCGCTCTATTACAGTTTACAACTAAGGGTTTTAGTATCAGATCTGAATAGGATGCCCAAAAACAGAACTCTTAATGGTTTCATCTATTAGGGTTTTCGTGAAAAAGAGCAGAGAGATTAAAACCCTAAAACCTAATGATAAAAACCGTAAACCCTAAACCATAAAATGAGAAAATAAATAAAAGCTCAAAAAATCCTAATAGATGAACTACAAAAAAGAGCTTAGGTTTTGCGTACTTACAATGTTTTCTTTGAGAATGATCCGAGAGAGGTGAGGGAAGGCGAGGAAGATAGAAGCAACTTCGATCCAGAGAGCTTTTCCGCCCAAATCACGTGGGAGTGAGGGTTTTGGATTTCTCCCAAATCAAGCAAGAGAGGGAGATTGAGCTTTCGTCTGCTTTTTTCGCCCCAAAAATCGACCACTCCAACACAGAGGGATTTCGCGTGAGAGAGGAAACCCTTGAACCAGTAGAAACCCTAGTGTGGAGACAAAACCCTCGAACCAGATAGAGAAAAGAACTCGCATTTGGATTTGGATTTGCGAGACCCTCGCGTGGAGTCTTTTTTGTTTTGATTTGAATGTCCCAAATAAAACTCATCCAACGGCGGAAAGTCTTTCGGCGCTAAATGAAGTCTCTGGAGTAGATAGCTTATCTACTCTAGGGAGTAGGAACTCTTTTCTCTCTCTCTCTCTCTCTCTCTCTCTCTCTCTCTCTCTCTCACACACACACACACACACACACACATATATATATATCCTAATTCCATTGGTACTATTTAAAAACATACAAAAAATGTGAAAAGTTTAGAAGAAAGTCCAAGTCAAAAGTAACTGTCCAGCAGTCTTATTTCACTTGAATTGTTCGTAGAAGCTTGTGCTCGTGCTAAAACAGTAGTTATATGAGACACATTTGGGAAAGAAACATAAAGTTTCCACAATGGATAAGTATGTTGGCACTCCACTAGCTCCACACAGTACATTTCACCATAATCGTCCTACTAATTTATTGACCACCATAAAGAATGCCAATCCTACTAGCACAACTTACTAGATAAGGAAGACTTGATTGAACAATGTTGAATGAATATAATATCATCAACTTGCCAATAAAGCATGAACTCAACAAAAGTAGTTATATTGGCCAACTTGTCTCGAAAGCGTTAAATAATTTTTGCATCAATCTTTTACCCTTCTTAATCCTTTATCATAGGACATGGACTCAAAGGCCCTAGCTGATAAGATTAAGGAAGCACGAACTAATTATTTGGCATTGTAAACACCTTAACAGTGCAAAGTGATGTGTCGTCCTCAAGCAAAGCATACAACAACTCGGTATACTAGCAACTAACTCAATAATGGCCATGTTGTTGCACATTAAAGTAGCTCTTACTAAGACTAGCAAATGAAATCAATGTCAACAAATGAGGGTTTGAGTCTCTATCAGTGTTTAAAAACGCAGATGTGACGCAGAACGCAGCCAAGGAAAATCCCTGTCGACTCGGCACGGACGCGATCATAACTCGGGAGAGTCAAAGGAGTTTTTATTGATTCTGTAGGACAAAATGCGGAATGCGGATGTTGTGCAACTCGGAACAATGCCAGGGTAAAAGGGAGCGATTCGGCCGAGTTCCGAGTCGAGACAATGAGCTTTTAGACACTGGTCTCTATAGCATCTATCATTGCATTACAATAAAAATGGGGGTCATGAACCAACAACGAAGTCGTGTGATGGCAAGGGAAAAAAGGCCTTTATGTCATGATTTATAAGCTGGTTATTCGACAACAGACAAAAGGTTGGCTCCACAAATTTTTACAACATAGTAACATATTAAATAAGACCGGAATGGACAAAAGGATTGAACTGCACTAACCCACCAATGCAAAAGTGCAAAACATGACATAAAGGTTGCATCAATGATACAGATATTTCATGCCAATTGAGAGATTGCCGCCATTAAACAATAAACATAGTCAATACTGACAAAACATGCTAAGATCACACTCACCTCTGTCTTTATGCCCAAAGCCAATGATGCTGCTGCAGCTACCACCAAGATGATAAGTGTTAAGTCTTGCCAAGCTTCCCAAAGGAAAATCTACAATCAATAAAACAAGTGACGTGATAATGCACTTAGCAACATAATCTCCATAGATGAAGACAGTAATGGACACGAAAATGGCAGTTAGAAACTCCATGTTAGGCCAAAGCATACCCAGAAACTCCGTCCTTTTTTTCGAGGATATGTGTTTACTCCAAATGCATTCCTTCGACGCAATATCTCGCTATCATCACCACCACATCCTTTCTCTAGGTTCGTTTTTAACAATTTCCCTATCCCTTTAACCTGATGAAGCAACATGATTAGAAAAAGCAATACATAAAGGGATGGAGTGGGGAAACAAAATAGGAAGAAACAAGTGAAAAAGTTTAAGATGTTATGTGGACTTGCCCCCCCATATTCTTGTAAAGCAGAAAAATCTTGATCCCTAGTCATTGCAGCAAGTTGCTCTAGTCCAATTCCATAACCACCACCGGGCACAGGTAATCCTACTGAAGTACCTAGAGATAAGTGAAAAGCCATGCCTGAGCGTAGTGGGGGTAAAATCATAGTGGCATAGGCAGCAAATTTAAAAAAGACTCCGTGGTGTCCAAAATGGGCATGTTAAATCATGCAATTAGATAAATGGTACCACGTTAATAGGACTATCTTAAACTAGTAGAAAGTAGTAACCTAAAAGGTCTCCAGTACAACAAGGGAAATGATTTTAGCACTCCACTTTTTTGATATGTGGAGAAAGCTTCTTGTCTTTTAGTGTTTAAAGGGCTGCCAGAAGGTTATTTGCAGTTCCCAAAAAGCTGACAACCCCAATTAAAAACTGTTAAAGTATAAAAGATAAATAATGCCCTTCTCCAACAGCTTAAGCTTTTGGAGAAGTTGGTAAGTTAACATGGTATCAAAGCCAAAGGTCTCAAGCTCAAACCTCCCGGATAGCAAAAATCCACATGCGATGGTCAGCCCAAAAGTGGGACCACATGTGCCACGTGTTTGCCAAGTGGGCCACACATGCAGGGGAGTGTTAAAGTATAAAAGATAAATAACGCCTTTCTCCAACAGCTTAAGCTTTGGAGAAGTTGGTAAGTTAACAAAAACAAAAAGACATTCTACATTCAGCACATATCAAAACAGTGCAGTGCGAAAATCATTTCCCAACAACAAATATGACATGAAGACCAAAAATAGGAGAACTTATATGATGTCGAAGCGGACATGCTCATATTCAAGGTACGACGGAAGTACCGCCCTTGATATATGATCCAAACAGCAGCCTCTTAAAAACTGTGCTTGTGTCGGATCAAATATTAAGGGCGGTACCTTGAGTGCATGTCCACTCGGGCATCATATAATTTCTCCCAAAAATAATCTAACTTCATAATGGAGGTAGAAAATGTTAAATTATTGATTGCAATAAAAGGGCATCATAGACATTTCTCTTCAAACTACATAAAATTCAAGAATAATGTAATTTTTACCCAAACTTTACCACAAACATCCTCAATGAATAATGGAATGATCTGAAGTCATATTTCAAATTTTGAAGTTACTCAAGGAAAGGGGCCTGAATGCAGTAAATTTTTGCCAGTTCTCTTAACCATGACTGTTGGGCACAAAGTACCAACATACAAGGGAAGACCACAATATATTAATAATTTAATATAAACTATCACTTTAATGAGGAAAATTCAGCAAATAACTAGGCTTGTTCAGTTTCGGAGCTCACCATCTCTACATATTTGGATGGAAGTTCCAATTCATCAATGCTTCATGGAATCATGGTTAAGCATCAAGTTTAGAGCAGAGTAATACTCTGAAGCTTCTTGCCCTAAATAAGCTGCTATGATACCTGGATACTTTGCATACATGTTTTTAAATTTCGGCTGAAATTTCAGAATTCGGTTGGGACTGAAACCGAAATCCCCAAAACCCAAAATTTCCCAATTTTTGGCTTAATTTTGGAAAAATGAATTTTTTTTTCCACAATTTTTCTAATTTTTCGAAATTTTGGTAATTTCGGCCGAAATTTTGAATTCAAAATGTAATTCATTTTTTTTCCTGAATTTCGGGATTTCGGCCGAAATTTAAAACCTTGCTTGCATAAGCCCAACATACCGTATCCGACACACTATGAAACCGATAATCGAACTCGGAAACTCACATACTTCATGGATATCTCAATTGTACAAAATAACTATAATGTGTGAAACATGTGTTACTCTCTTCAAATTAATTATAATAATTTTTGCTTGTTAGTGCCTCATATTTGCAATTATAATTTTAAACATGTGTCATATATAGATGCAGTTTTAAATTTATTATTAGTTTCACCTTCTAAGTTGAATCTAGTAAAGTTTATGATATTTTATGTATACATGTCGTGTCTTGTCTCGTGATATGGGACACCCATATCACTATCCGTGTCATACGAATTTGGAAATGCAAATTCAAATCTACATTTGTGTATCATACAAACGCTGATGAAGACATTTTTTAAAGCTAACAATAGCGAGATGCATTTGTTTGAAAACGAATCTTCAAATAATTCCAAGTTTCCAATCACCTCGCCATTATAATTGTTAAAGACTTACAGTAATTTTCTCTTAGCAGACACCCAAACATCTCAAATCTAAAATGGTACTTTCTCAATTTTTCACATCAAAAGCTCTAATACTAGCCTTGAACAACACCAAAAAATCAAATAAAACCACCAAAATGCATGTTAAACTCTCATCTAACAAATTCTAGTTTTCCTGATCAAATTTGCTACCATAAGAAGTATGTTTATACTGGCGTTGTCAGCAGCAAATCATCCTCCACCACCACCACACCAAGAAAAAAATGAATATCAAGCCCCTAATCTAAGATTTGGTGAAGACAATCAAACCCGTTGAGTTGAACTTGTTACTCTGAAGTAACACCGTCTTTTGAATCAGTGACTCTAGTCTAGGGCTTTGATACCATGAAGATAGAGTTTTAATTATAAAAACATGAGGGAAGAATCATAGTAGTCCAGCATCTCTAATTAGTGCTAACGGAGACTACAATAAAAAAAACTAATCCAAATCCAACTATTAGTGAATGGGAAGGCCTCATTATGCCTACGTACAATGTGAATACAGGACATGTGCCACAGCACAAAAGTAAACAGAAAGCCACTCAATATACAATATCACTAAATGATAATAATTCCCAGGTGTTTTTTTCTGTTCTGTAAGACATAGGATTTCATCATAACAGAAAGCAAAAATTCAATGTTAAATTTGATTTGCATTATTTCATCGACATATAAACAAAATATGCACGAATCCAAGGATTTCCTGCCTAAAATACCCTGAAACAATAAGCAAGATTGAAATAAATATACTACCCACTACACAAAAACAAACACAAATATCGTGAATAACATTATATTTCTAAAAACAATAATTATACAATGGTTGGCCCAAGACAAACAGTACTTTGCTCAGGCCAGAGCACCCAGACAGGTGGCCCTCTCTTTAATGCTTCGTTTGGTTGCTAGTAAAAAACAAAAATCCAAAAGGGAGGTAACATCAGCATTACCTTGGAAGTCTCCCATGCCATTTTCTAGGGAATGGTGCTCTCTCTCTTTCTCGCTCTTCCTTCTCTCTCTCTCTCTACTCATAATGACACCCTTGTCTAATAAATGCTTGTTCCCTCCCTTGTCTCCTCCCTTTTTCCACAAAAATTCAATGGAATTTTGTTTCACTTGCAACCAAACGAAGCATAAGTGATCCAAGCCATTCATCAAGAAGGCCGCATCATAGATAGACCATGCCTCAAAATCTAATGACTGAGCGATATTTATTTATTTTTGAAAGATCCCAACAGGTTATTCCTAACCATCAAATCAATGGAATATTTGCCGCTAAATGCAGAACACTATATATTTTACTTAAATGTTCACTTCTGCAACCAATCCGGACGCTAGTTTCACCCGTTGAGGAAGACTTTTTGTCACAACCCATCCAAGGTGGGGCAAGGAGATGAACAGTCTAGAACATCAAGTGATGGAAACTGCGAGTTTGTTTAACCAGCCCAAGTGGAAACAAAGGTTCGGCTAAGCAATTATAATTTCTCATGACAGAGAAACAAACAAAAGTGTTCTCGTAAAAATAAAATAATTAAAAAATAAAAATAACATGATAAGATAACTTCTATTAATTCTAAGAGAACAACAATATGCTCTAAATTTGAATTATGGGTCAATTGGATCGAAAGAATTTTGAAGATATAGTAAAGTACCATGTGGAACTCTTTGCCCAGCCTCTTTGAAAAGAAAAGCTGCCTGATGCAGTAAGAAGACTACGTCAAAAAGCAAAGAAAATAATATTAACTGTATAAACACCAAATTTATTTGCCTACAAAACCATTACTCGTATGACTTGAGCATGTGCCCTAATCTTCCTTCTTATGTTTTCCTTTTCTTCTTCCTTTCTCAAGTCCAAAGTGTACCGAAATCGACGAGAAGCATTTAGCACAAGGGTCGCTTGCTGTGTAGAAAAGAAAATCAATTAATATAAAGTAATAGAGACAATAAAAAAGAAAGCTTCAGTTTGAAAGAATCATTCAAAACCTCTTCAGTAGTATTCATTCATAAGTCAAATTACACTCCTAAATAAGACTGAAGCTTACAAATCCTAAAACAGCCAAGAATATCAGAATTTAAAGGAGGGCAAATATTTGAGTCCCAAACCCAGCTTACCCTACATTTTGAAAGCAATGATACCAAACATATTTAAATGAACAAGCACCTTCATTATCTTGAAATAGTTATAAAAAACTTATTTTCAAAAACAGCCTAAAGGTTTGTCGAGGATGCATGTGATATGTAATAATGTTTTGATATGCCTGATTGTCTTCAAATGAGATGTTAGAACTTCGGTCCTACAGATGATATTTATGAAGTGACATGCTCCCCTATTTGTATAAGAGGGCTTTGGTACTCTACTTTAGCATCTGAATAATCAATCAAGAGACAACCTCTTGGGGATATAGGAGCTCTAATCATCTGAAGTGCCCCATCATGTCTTATCGTTACATATTTGTCAAGTCCTCTTCATTGCAAAGTGGCCAGGGAGGTTTGGGGTAAGCTTCTAACAAGGTTCGGCATGCATTGGATATTCCCTGAAACTCTAATTCAGCTTATTCAAGGGTGGTCGCTGGTGCCTTGGAGGAAAAAAGGGAAAGTTTTGTGGAATATTGCTCTTTTAGCCACCATTTGGGTCTTATGGAAGGAAAAGAATGCAAGACTTTTCAAAGGGCATTCCAGGGGTCCTGCCTTTTTATTTACGAAGGTGATAGCCTTTATAATGTCATGGGTGAAAACCCTTCCACCCTTTAGATTTGTATCCGCTTATGACCTTTGGGAAGGATGGAAAGAAGTTTGCATGTGTGGGAAAAAAAAAGCAAAAGGTTCTACAAGTATGGGAACCGCCACCATCAGGTTGTCTTAAGCTAAATTTTGATGGATCTAGCTTGGGCAATCCGGGTCCCTCTGGAATCGGCGGTGTGCTAGAAGGACAAAGAGGGAGTAGTTTGCGCCTTTGCATATCCTATTGGGGTGGCAGATGCAGCAGAAGCTAAGGTTAGAGCAGCTCATCAAGGCATTAAACTATTGGCCTCTAGATGTGAAGAGAATGTGGTGGTTGAAGGAGATTCATCAAATGTTATTCAATGGTTGAAAGGAGCCCAAAGACACCCATAAAGATTTGACAGCTTCTTTGATGAGATATGTGATTGTACGAGATCTATGTCAGTTTCCTTTAGACATGTATGGTGTTCGGCTAATGAGGTGGCCAATAGCATGGCAAGATTAGGGGTGTTGAGAGAGTCTTTAGTATTATTTGACTCCCTCCCACCATGATTTATGTTTTGCTTATGTATCTTGAAATTGTGCTTTTTCTATTGTCTTGTACTTTGACCATCTCGGTCTTCTTTAATCAAATTCCTCAAGGGCAATCAATACTTCCAGAAAAGAAACAAAATGCTGTTGTTGTGTCAAAAGTTTACTTAGTAAAGCACCCCACTCATAATCGAGAATAAAATATTCATTTGAATGCCGTCCTTGGCATCTATGAAAGAGAGAGATCAATGCTTGTAGTGGCCTCTAAGATCATTTTTGAATCACGACATTAAAATTCTTTAAGATCATCAAGGAAGTCACCCAACTGGTCTTACCATTCCTCACATATACTAGTATACAATGTATCTCAGAATATAAATATATTATATTGTGTGTCAATGAATTGCCAATACCTAGAGATAAAAATGCTTTATCCTAAGTCATGGCCGTAATATGCTTATATCAACTGCATTAACCTCACCTATATCGCTTGTTTGGATAGATCAGTGATGACGATGATGGGATGAAATGAAGAAGAAATGGAGATGACTCGAGAAATATGTGGAGGACAGAGACCTCCTCTCTCTTATATCATAGACAACATATTAAAGTGACCATAATATCGAGGCCGATAATATTTCCCACTACGGAGTTGAAAGCACGGGAATCGAGACTTTTGACTTTCTTCCATCTTGATGACAGGCAGGGATGGTTTTTTAGATGTGGTCTGGTCTTTTCTTTGCTCGTTTCTTTTTTTACCATCACGGTCGCTTTGTAAAACAAAATGTGCGTAAATCGAACAAAACAGAGATACGGTTATAATGCTTCTGCGAACGTGAAAGTTCCACATTGCCTGTGACACGAAATCTCTTCCAATAAAGAAACGGAGAAACAAAACAAACTAACGTCTCCAATCTGCAAAAACATCTTTCCAATTCAACCAAACCCATTAATCATAGCTTCCAAATAAAAATCTGTACAGAACTAGATACAATGCAATCACATTCAAATAGGAGAAAAACAAGAACACAATAATCGCTCGATCGGCAAACCTCCAACACAAGCATACAACAAGCAGATATACAATCACATTGTGCGAAACAAAGAACATACACCATCTGTACAAAACTAGATACAGCGCAATCACATTCAACGATTAGAAAAACAAGTATCCGCAAATCGCTCAACTAGCAAACCTCCAATACAAGAACAGAAGCAGATGTAAGAACATTCTATCAACAACATAAAAGAGAAATAAAAAAACAATAAACAGAAACAAAAAAAATAAAAATCAAGCACATTAACCAACCCTCCATCTTTTGAGTCTCTCAGGGGCCGCTTTCTTCGGCGGAGGGATTTCAAAAGTGTACTCATCCTCATCCTCCTCTGCCCCTCGTATTTCTCGACCGCACTCCTCGTCTGAACCCCCACGGTACCGACGTTTAGCCGATGACGACGATGTTGTATTTTCCTTCATGACTGTTCGCAGGGGAGATGATACCGGGCGTTAATTCCGTGATCGATCCCTACACTTTTAAGGTAGGGTTTCTTATCAAACAAACACTCTACATGCAATGTCGGTGGCTTTTACAACAGAAAAGAAAAAAGGCCAAGTTCTCGAGACCTACTTTTTTTCCAGTTTGAAGTTTCTGGAAAAGGTTTAATTTCGTGCTTTTTCACACACTTTGTGAAAAAACAAGATGATTTGAACCGGTGTGGTTTAAGTTTTCAGTTCCCTCTAAATCATGGAGAGGGGAAAAAAATTCTTAGGAAAAAGCTTACAGGCGGAAATATTTACTCTGGAATCCAAACGGGAGAAAAAGAGAGGAGTTTTTGTAATCCTTACCGGAGCAGGGATTTCTGAGGTTTCCGCAGAAACTCTGTGAAGGAAAATGGTCAGAATGTGGCGTTCTTTATCCCACTGCGGAGAGTTTGTCAAATGAAAGCGTGAATGACGATACGGAGGAAGTTTCCGCGAGGCTTCCTCCTATTGAAGAGTGGAGTCTATTTATAGATAATGACCAAACGATGTCAGTTTTCTCATTTCCGTGTAATTGGGGGTAGTGAAATGTACACCCTTGGATGGAAAAATATTTACTTATCAGGAAGGATGAAATGGTGCAAAACCGAAAGGAGGTTGAATATTTTTCTCTATTGGTAATTCCACCCACTTTGATTTTGATTGCTCAGTGCGTAGCTTCCTCATGCCTTTCGTTTGTTAATGGGAAGTGATCTACTATTTCTTTTTTTCTTAAATAACCTCGTGTTAACGGTAAATGAGATCTTAATGGTTTGTATTATATGCCGAACAAGTATTCTTTTTAAGGCAATGAGCACCGATGTCTGTCGCTTGTCGTTTCTTTTTTAAATGGCTGTTGACAGCTTTCTCTCTCTCTCTCTCTAACCTTTGGTGGGGAAGTTCATTATTTAAATCTTTGTACGAGGTAGGCCACAACAACCGGTACATCTCTCTCCTCCCAGGAAATTTTAGCGGGGGCCTAACAACTGAAACATTTAGATGGGGCTGATAAATTTGCCCTCCCTTTTTCCCGGTTCTTTATCCGCAGCCACACACACTCTCTCTCTCTCTCTCTCTCTCTCTCTCTCTCTCTCTCAGTGCAATTCATCTATGACTGTTGTTCGAAAGTGGGCCCATCATTTACACCAATGGGGGCATTGTTGGATGGCTGAATTATTTATCTTATAGAAATAGAAATTGCAGAGTGACTTTCTTCTCCAGTTATTTAAAAGCGAAAGAATATTTTAAGGGAAGTATATGTACTACCTCATATAAGGTGGACATTACACGTAATTCCATGCAGGAACAATACATTTTTAGATGGTGTACACTTTAAAATGATCACTGCCTTTCTAAGATAAGAATAAGAAATACATGAACATGACCTAGAAGGTGGCATGTTTAATGGACTTCTTAGAGGGTGACATATTGATCAATGGGGACTTTATCTTTTATTTATTCCTCCAAACAATGGTGATTTTCTCATGATAACCCACCACCGTCCAGTTTAGCCTAGAAATTGAAAAGTTGAATATACTACTATTCTAGTAAACAAAATAAAATTAGTCGTATCGAAGTCGATGGTTTAATCGAAAACAATACGGAAGACACTTTCAATATCATTTAATCAAGAAAATATTGCCTACATTCTCCACTACCTGTCCAAGTTTTTTTTTTTTTTTTTAAAGTAATAATCAACCAAATAGTAGGCGATAACTAACCTCTTTTATAGTGACCGAGCTTAGCACAGAGAATTTATATGATGGGTGGCCGTGAAAACACATGAAGTCTAAAAAAGTAGGTACGTCCCACTTTTTCTTGATGATCCAAACTGTTCATCTGTTTGGGCACAACGTAAATAGGTTTTGCCCCAAAAATCATTTCCATAAGATGATCTTAACCCTCCGATCTGAACTGATCTGAAAATGGTGATTTCCAAAAATCATTTATGTAATCTTCTACAGATTGGAGGGTTAGGATGATCCTATGGAAATGTTTTTTGGGGCACAACCTATTTGCGTTGTGCCCATACAGATGAACGGTTTGGATCATAAAAAAAAGTGGGCCGTACCTATTTTTTTTTAGACTTCACGTGTTTTCACGGGCACCCATCATATAAATTCTCGCTTAGCATATTTCAATGGTAAATTTTTTAAATGATTGCCTTCATTATATTGGTCTTTGAGCATTTTGACGACATGGATCGTGTTAGGTATCTTGCTATGCTCATGAATATATCGTTGATGCAGAGTCTAACCAGCAAAGTGTGGTAAGTTAACGTATAATCTTTGATTTTTTTGAACTGATGTGAATTTTATTGAAATGAAACAGAGCAAGCTCCATGACCTAAACAAGTTATAAATGTTAGTTTCTTCATAGTTATTAAATATCTTATATATGCAAATTTAAAATAACTATTTAATTCCTTATAGATGTAAATTTCTGTAGCTATTAATATATGGTCATGTTTGGCAACCATGAATTTATTTTCCATAAAATATTAGTTTATCAAGCGGGGATCGATGGTTGGGAAGGGTGGGAGATGAAGAGAGGTGAGAACATATATATCCAAACATGGCCAATACTTTTAGCTCTGGTTCTATTCCTAACTCATAATACTTTTGTTCATAAAATTATGTAGTTTTTGCATGAAGAATGTTCAGGCATGGCGCTTGTAGTTTCCTTGTAACTACAAACCTAAAACAATAGTTAACAATGTTGTTTTAAATAAGTCTAGCATTATTTAGAGATTAAATAATTGGTTTGTTTCCTTCCTATCATTTTCTACAAGGAATGTTGCTGAGTCTGTTATAAAATAGGGGGTTTTTGCAAAAGAAAACCTCTACTTGCTTTATTTTTGGTAAAAAGAGTCGTCTAATTTGACAATTTGCAAATAGAATCATCGCATTTGTTCGAATCTTGACCAAAATACCCATGGTTTATTTTTTGAGTCATATAAGACCTAAATGACCTTATATGTGAAAAAATATTTTGGTCTTTTTACAAGATATTTTTTCTCTTTTCAGATATATGGACATTTTGGTCATTTTATTTTATTTCTACCATAGTAATTTGAGGCATGCTAAATTGAAGGGCACCCTTGCATAAGTGGGCTTAAAGGGCGCCCCATTGGCTTAAAAGGGTACGGTTGTGCATTTATTATGGCTGTAAGTCAATGTGTATTAGATGCACAACCGTCCATTTCAGCCAATGAGGGCGCCCTTTCAGCCCATTTCTGCATGTGCGCCCTTCATTTTAGAATAACTCTAGTAATTTTGGTCACAAAATTAATGTCATGACCTGATTTGCAAATTTCACTCAAAGGCGATGACTATATTTACACCTGGTCAAACTGGAAGAATCTTTTTTTAAACAAAGCAGAGAGCAGAAGACTTCTTTTACAAAAGAAACCCAACAAAGTTAGGGAAATGTTATCACCATTACTGTATTTTGATGAGGGCACTCTTCACTTTATTCAAAGTATGGTATGGCCCGCACCATAGGATGATCCAAACCGTCCATTAGATGTGCCACAGCCTAAATAAGTTGTGCCCCAAAATTTATTTTCATAGGTTGATCCTACCCCTCCGATCTATAGAGGGTTAGGATCAACCCTCTAACATTCAGATCAGAAGGTTAGGTTCACCCTATGAAAATGATTTTTGGGCACTACATATTTAGGCTGTGGCCATCTAATGGACGGTTTGGATCATCCTATGGTGCGGGCCATACCGTACTTTTAATAAAGTGAGAGTGCCCTCATCATAATACAGTAGTGCTATAACATTTCCCATTGCATTCCAAAACTAGTGGGAAGCCTAACCCGATTTAACAGGTCTGTCGGTTGGACTCGTGTCGATCTCGTGAGGCATGGGGTTCTTTTTTATTTTATTTTTTTAATAAAATAATGGTGTAATGGGGTATGGAGGGTTTCAGACTTTCAGCTAGATTTAAGTATAAAAAGAGCATCTACTTAGCTTTCTAAGTAAATACACCCTATCCAGTCCGGGGTGAGGTTAGTCATAATTCATAAATACACTAGAGGGAGCTGTCCCAAGTAACAAAAAGGGAAAATATAGCACTTCCCAATATTCATTGTAGGGGTTCATCTTCGTGAGAATTTATATGATGGGTGGCCGTGAAAACACGTAAAGTCTAAAAAAGTAGGTACGCTCACTTTTTTCGATGATCCAAACCGTTCATCTGTTTGGGCACAATGTAAATAAGTTGTGCCCCAAAAATCATTTCCATAGGATGATTCTAACCCTCTGATCTTAACTGATCTGAATATGGAGATTTCCTATGGAACTTATCAGTTCAGTTCAAATCAATCAGATCAGAGGGTTAGGATCATCCTATGGAACTGATTTTTGGGGCACAACCTATTTACGTTGTGCCCAAACAGATGAACGGTTTGGATCATAAAAAAAAGTGGGCCGTACCTAGTTTTTTCAGACTTCACGTGTTTTCACGGCCACCCATCATATTCTCCATCTTCGTTGTGTAGCTCTAATCGAGGGTGAAAGATGGAAAGTGATATATTATCCTCCTTTTATTCCCCAGGCCACCCCCTTCGTGTAAAAAGAGTAGTCATAAATACCTTAGAGGGGGCTAGCCCAAATTATTATTATTATTATTATTTTGTGTGTGTGTGGGGGGGGGGGGGGGGGGGGGCAAATGTATCACTTCCCCGTTACATTTTAGTGTACTTCGACGTACATGTGAGCACCATATAAAAACTCCTCTTGATCAAACTGAAGAGATTTGCTAGGGACACGCACAATCACATAAGGAATTTCGCAGCTGGACACTCAACTCCTAGTTGCATACCTAGGCAAGCCCCCGCATAGGACAATAACAATGCTTCACTTAACTCATTAATAACAAGGATACATAATTAGTTTAAAGAGACAATGCAACGCCCCAACCCCACTATGTAGATATTATCTGGTTCTGGGTCATCTATCCTCTCCGTTGGTTTTGTTTTCCAGCGGCACTAACCGTGCCCGACCCACTTCGCAGGGCCCGCCCCTTGGAGATGCTGAAAATGCGTCTACACAGGGAGAGGATAAATCCACATATATAGCCCTATAACTTTTCCTCCCTTTCCGATGTGGGATCTTTCAGATAATCTGATAATGTATGGTGGCCATAGGCCCATAGGGGAAAAGAAGACACACCACAGCTTGGCCTGATGCATGCAGTAGAGATTTTTCTCCAAAGCTGTCCATTCTCTTAAGGGTTCATAACCTTTTAAATATTACCTTCGTAAGTAAACCAAGCAAGCGAAAGCTCTAATACAAACCGATGTGGGCTGAAGTTCAAATGCAAGAAAGAGTGAGAACTTCAAAAGAACAAAAAGTTGAAGGTAAGTCACTTTTTCCAAATAATATGAGGAATTCTAAACTAAAAGGCGTCCATGTGAAAATCCAATTGCAGGGGTGCCCCATTAGATCCACATCACTCCAATGGATCGGTCCGATTCCAAATGGGTTGAGGTTTCTGAGATTCAAAGAATTTTCTGACTTTGCCATCCACGTATGTCCTTCTAACTAGCTACAAGTAACAATCAGCATCTAATGGAAAGGAGATCAAATTAACAAAAAAATATATATCTTTTTTTTGGTTAAGAAAACTGGGATTGACCCTCTGACCACCGGGTTGAGGAACAAAGCCTTGACCACTGAGCTAGAGGCTCGATCCCAATTATTTTGGATCTGTCAATTAAGATCATCACAAATCAACAATGTTCGCAAACATAACACATTTAGGATCATCGGATATCAACAATGCTCACAAGCACAACGTATAACACATGGTGGGCCATCATAGCGTTCGCTATTACTTTCCGCCTTTGATGGCACGATTTGTTATATATATATATATATATATATATATATACTAGTAAAAAACCCGTGCGATGCACGGGCCGACAAAGAACGGTACGGACCACATGATAGGTTGATCCAAACCGTCCATGTGATGGAACACAACATAAATAGGTTGTGCCCCAAAAATCATTTCCATAGGCCGATCCTAGCCTTCCAATCTATAGATGTTTCCATAATTCCTCTTATCTTAAATCGGATGGTCAAGATCACCCTCTAGTTTTTTAATTAAAAAACCATAAAGAAGGGGGGTAAGATTGAAATTATACGGCTTTAATGGATGCCTTTGTTAAAAGCATAAAGGAGGGGTAGGATTGAAATTATATGATCTAATGGGTGCCTTTGTTAAAAGCATAAAGGAGGGGGGTAGGATTGCAATTATATGAGTTGAATGGGGGCATTTGTTCAAAAAGGTAAAAAAAATGTGAGGTGTAATTCTCACCGATTTTTTTGAAAAATCGAAAAAAATCTCTCTTTTCATCCCGGCTTATTATAGTAGATGAAATAAGGAAATTAATGCCCTAGGAAACTTTATGCCTTCATTCGAATATTTCTTTCTTTATTAATGAATACAAAGGCCTATAGTGTGAAATTTTGAACTGAATGTGGAACAATTGAACAACCAATTCAAAAATGGCAGACACCTAATCCACTGTTGGTTGTTGATTAGTTGTTGGTTCCACATCAGAAAGCAGTGAAGTCAAGATCTACTAGTTGTGGGTAGTATCCCACTATCCCACTGGCTTGAAGAGACATCGCGTGCGTAAGATAAAACACCACAAAGGCCATATATTTTATATGGTGTCTGCGTGTGAAGTTGAGTATGTTTTTGAAAAGTACGGTGGCCCCACTTGATAGGATGTTTGAAACTGTTATTTTCTTGTGGACCCACTTAATAGGATGATCCAAACCATTCAATTATTGTGCCACAAGGTAAATAGGTTGTACCCCGAAAATCATTGCCATAGAATGATCCTAACCCTCCGATCAGCATCTTATGAGTGTTAGGATCATCCCTATTAAGATGATTTACGATACAACCTATTTAAGTTGTGGCCCAACAAATGAACGGTGTTGAACATCCAATGAGCTACGCTTATTAACGGGATACACTCATACACCATATTTAAGGTGCGGCCTAACAAAGAAACGGTTTTGACAATCATATTAGGCTATTAGCTGTGCCTATAAAAGCATAGGCTTTTGATTTTATGAACAAAACTCCACGTTGCCTTAAATGGGAGAGCCTTGTGTATATTATATTGGATCAATTACTGTTGCATGCTGGAGAGTTGAAAAAATGACGAGAAAATGTTGAGTTTTGAAAAAATACTAACAAATGCTACTTTATTAAAAAAAATGTTGCTATGGACGAAAATACCCCTCAACTTACTTTAATCTTTCTCTTCTCTTCTTGGTTTTTTTCATTTTACTCTTTTACTTGCAGGTTTTACACTCTTTTATTTCTAGGTTTTACTCCGACGCATTTTGTGTGAAACGACGAGATTTTCCGGCGATAGAAGCCTTCTTCTCTGGCAAAAACATCTCATTTCTCTGGCAGCAGATGCTCATTTGTCCTGAGGGATTCTGAGGATCAACAACTATGCCTTTCTTGAAAGCCAAGAGCACTGATCTATCAGTGTTTATATCGTCATGTGAGCAGAGGAATAAAATAGAATAGGAAGATGAGAAGGAGAAATTGGATTATGGCCATGTTGAGAAACCCCATTTGATAATTTTTTGTTGTGTTACTGTGGCTAATGGAAAACTCTACTACCTCTCTTAAATTATAAACTTGTAAAAGAGATGCTATGGCAAAGTCATATGTTCATCATTTTCGTGCTATCCAATGGACATCAAATGATTAGTTATTTTCAGAGATCTCCCCCTCTTCTTCTCAACGCAAAAACAGGTACTCGAAGTCAAAACAGGATATTCGAAGCCAAAAATTACTTGGTCGAAGTGAAAAATGTGTTTCCTGTAACATTCGCCGTTGTGTTTTTTCGCTTCGACTAAAGTTTTTTAGGCTTCGAATAACTGGTTTTTTTGCTTCGACTAACATGTTTTTGGCTGACCAAGTAATTTTTGGCTTCGAATATCCTGTTTTGACTTCGAGTACCTGTTTTTGTGTTGAGAAGAAGATGGGGGGATCTCTGAAAATAACTAATCATTTGATGTCCATTGGATAGCACGAAAATGATGAACATATGACTTTGCCATAGCATCTCTTTTACAAGTTTAGAAGTTAAGAGAGGTAGTGGAGTTTTCCATTAGCCACAGTAACACAACAAAAAATTATCAAATGGGGTTTCTCAACATGTTCATAATCCAATTTCTCCTTCTCATCTTCCCATTCTATTTTATTCCTCTGCTCACATGACGATATAAACACTGATAGATCGGTGCTCTTGGCTTTCAAGAAAGGCATAGTTGTCGATCTTCAGAATCCCTCAGGACAAAGGAGCATCTGCTGCCAGATAAATGAGATGTTTCGCCGAAGAAGAAGGGTTCTATCGCAGGAAAATCTCGTCGTTTCACACAAAATGCGTTGGAGTAAAACCTAGAAATGAAAGAGTGTAAAACCTGCAAGCAAAAGAGTAAAATGGTAAAACCAAGAAGAGAAAGATTAAAGTAAGTTGAGGGGTATTTTCGTCCCTAGCAACATTTCTTTTAATAAAGTAGCATTTGTTAGTGTTTTTTCAAAACTCAACATTTTCTCGTCATTTTTTCAACTCTCCAGCATGCAACAGTAATTGATCCTATTTACAATTGGGATCTCCGCGTACATCTCGTGAAGGAAAGAAACGAAATAAATGTGAAGAGAAATAAATGGACAGAGATTTGACGTTGCGAGGACATGATTTCTATCGCAGACATGAGACAGGAGAATCTTGTGATTCATGGCTCCCATCTGAAGAGCCATTTGCGGAATAGCAATTGTAATTTGTAAGTTTGTAACTAGCTATCTGTGACAGGCCCACTGTACTTTATAAAAAAGGAATTGCGGGGGCCCTTAGCAAAAGACATTTCCGGGAACGAGC
This sequence comes from Tasmannia lanceolata, assembly GCF_043159265.1. NCBI lineage: Eukaryota > Viridiplantae > Streptophyta > Magnoliopsida > Canellales > Winteraceae > Tasmannia > Tasmannia lanceolata. The sequence goes on from NW_027518683.1 coordinate 12,995,134, forward strand.
CAAGTCATTAATAATGAAAAAATCTGTTGAAAGGTGGGTCTATGTGGCTGCTCTCTCACGCAACGCCTTTTGTGATGGACCCAGTCACCCAGCAAATGCCTTCTGAAATTATTAACTTTAGGGGCAGATAAAAGATACAATTTTTAAGGGGCGGTGATATTTTCAAACCCCCCCCCCCCCATTACGCATGCGCCCCCCTTTAAAGTGATTTGACGTGTTAGAGTTGCCCAGTGTTTGTAAAGATAGATATTTTTGAAGTGGTGAGTACTTTTCACCAACTACTGTTTCATACTTAGATAACCAAGTGATTACAAGAGATATGCAAGGAGTGATAAGATCAAAACCAATAGAAACAATACACATGATTGCAGATAACAACAAAAAACCTAGCAAGAAGATAGCACAAACGATGTTGCCAAAGAGACGTCAGCAGCTTGGGCTCGTTGAGTCGCTCTCTGAGTCACGTAATTTTTCGTGATACACGTGTACTGAATATATATCTCGAGTTTATCCACGTTACAAGTGGAGCGTATGCGTAATGTCGGGGGATATCATCTCCCTTTTTAAGGTGTCCGTATCTAAATCATTCATTGTTGGGCCTCACTAAGGGTTCGTGTTCAAGAAGAGAGAGTAATAGCTGTGAGACTAAGTATTTGTGGGGCCTATCTTTTACAAAGATCTAATTGTTAGGCCCCTCTAAAGGTTGAGAGAGATGTAGGCTGTGAATCACGAGAAATTATGTGATGAGTGGGCATATAAACACGTACTCATCATCCGATCCTTGATATTTGAACCAACATCAGCTGAATTTTTAAGAAGCTGCTGTTGGATTAAGTACTTCATTGTACTACCTTCACGTGTTTACACTCCCATTCATCATATAATTTCTCATGAATCAATATCAAGGTTTTAAATTTAGACCGAAATCCGATTTCGATCAACAACGAAATTGAAACGTTCGAAATTCCCCAACTGTACCGAATTTCGGCTCGGTCGAAATTTCAATATAATAATAATATTTTATTTCTTTACGGAATTTTAGCTGAAATTACAGAAATTTCCGTAGAAAAATCAGCTGTTTCGATAACTTCTAGCCAATTTCCACCGAAATTTCAGGATTTCAGAGAAAATTTCGGTTTCAGTGAAGCCCGAAATTATAGCCGAAACCAAAATTTAAAACCTTGATCAATATAAAAGGGGTGAATTTATATGTAAAATATCACAATAGCCAAAAAAAGGGGGGGTTTAACTTGGGAACCCTAAACGGTATTTTTTTATGAACCAATGGATCCTAGAAGGTGGGTGGGAATCTCAAACTGGATTGTCCGGAATTATGGTTGCCGTAATCGTGTCTACCCTCTCCTGAATGATGGGTTGGTAAGGTCTTGGTGGAGTGGCAAAAGCGCGTCGTCTCGTTTAGGCGCGTTACGCGTGACTCAATCGGTTGCGCGTGCTTTCACATCTCAAATAATCAAATACGTTGATTTTTTCTTCCCAAAATTCACGCGTTGAGCAGGAGATTATAGTCAACACAATTGACACTTGTACAACTACTTTGATAATAAGATGCTACAATTAAGGGGATTCCCCACCATCCTATTTTGATAATGAGACTACCCTCCTTGTTCTGCACACTTTAATTAGTTTTTTGGAGTTAAATTCTGTTGTTTTCATTTACTACGTGGCTGGTCTCACATGCGACAGACTAGACCCTAGCAAATCTCATATTTTGCACACTCTAATTAGTTTTTTGGAGTTAAATTCTGTTGTTTTCATTTACCACGTGGCTGGTTTCACATGCGACAGACTAGACCCTAGCAAATCTCATATTTTAAACATATAATTTCAAAACAAAGCCAAGTAATCTCTCAATATATACTGCTAGAAGATTTTTCACCCAACCAATACGAAGCTATAGGAAAATTCAGACGATGAAAGGTGATCGGCGGAATAGCAGGAAATAAATCATAATTTAATTTTGATATTGAATTTATTTTCTAATTGCAGGCTGAATTTCACATAATGCCTCATTGGTCGGGTTGAGAGACCGACTGACCAAGTCAGTGTTTTTTTACATACGGTTGCCTATGATAGCTTTAGTAGAGATGGCATTCATTTGAGAGGAGAGTGGTATCTGCACAACTATGTTTTGATAATGGGACAATTCACCTTAGTGTACTCTTATATTATCTAATTGGTTGCTTGAGCCTTGGTTTCAGGTGTTTACCTCGAAGAGTAGTACTAAAGTAGTCACCGTACTGGTAGGAGACAAGCCATGGATTTATCTGGAACTTACATCGTTAAATAGTGGCAAGTAGTTTGGTTGTCAATCAGGTAGAGTAATAGTGGGGACTTGGGAGTGTCATTACCAGTAGAGAGAGAGCATCATTTCAAAAAAAATAAAATCAAGAGGAAACAAGTGTGACACGTCAACAAACACGCAATGATTAAGCAGGAGAGAATTTCGTAGTTTCAATGCTATACGCTATACTGACAATCAAACAAGGAGTTTTGCTGATGTGGCACCCAAATGCCAAGCAAAACACCTAAGCCAATTACTCTAAAAGCTTAAGCTAGAGTTGGTGCTATTTAATTTAATCATTTATACTTCAACACTTCTCACGTGTAACCATGGTTTTAAATTTCGACCGGATTTCGGTCGAGAACGAAATCGAAATGGGGAATACATGAAATGGTATAAAATTTCGGTCGAAGATTTGAAATTTCGTTTCCCTGTAAATTTCGGCCGAAATTTTAGGGATTTCACCAGATTTTCTTCCGTTAAATAGTACTCTTGAAATTTCAGTTTCGGCTATCACACGTTGGTAATCTTTTCCTGATTTTTTGGGTTTTAGTTTCCTTACAACGACAAAACTACCCCTCCAATTTCGACCCAAATGTGAGACGATAAAGATACTGACAAAACTACCCCTCCAAAAAATATTGCACTGTTCCTGAAATTTCGAATTTCACTAAAAGTCAAAGTGTTTTTTTTAAAATACTTTCGTCCGAAATTAAATACTGAATATAATATTTTTTTTAATCGGTGCATGGGATTTCGACCGAAATTTCGGTTTCACCGGGTCCGAAATGCATCCTGAAACTGAAATTTAAAACCTTGAGTGTAACCCTTTTTTTGGATTGGCCATAGACGTGGATTTTTAATATCAAGGAGTTGTTGGGTTTTTAACCCAAGACATGTCCTATAAGTAATTGCTCTCATAACATGAAAAACAACCAATTACCCCAAAAGCTTACTCAATTGGTGCTGGTTCTATTAATCATTTATACTGAGTATTTGCCAGGGACCACCACATAAGGCACTTCACGGGTGGGCTGTCGCATGAGAGAGTGCAACAGACGGTCGGCGAAATGCCTTCTGCGATGGTCCCCCAGCAAATCCTTTTTAAGACAACCAAAGGCAAGGGAGTTGTATCAGCTTTTGACAACCCGTAAAAAAAAAATGAAACATGTACATGAGACATAAGGTGTTAACAAAATATGGTCGTGGATAAATCAATATTAATTTGAATTTCAAATATGGTCGCGGGGATATCAGTATTAATTTGAAATTCAAATCCATGGAAAAGAGTATATATTTTGGTCATTGTCAAATGACGTTTGTAAAGTTATATAGATGTTGACTAGTCTTTAGTGGTTGGGTCTAATCCTTGTGAGTACGGCAAACGGATAAAGACATTTTTATTATTTTATACAATTTGGCCATTGGATGAGTGACATTTGGCAGTTTGGTACGTTATGTCAGTTGGTTTGACTACGAAATTTGACTAGACCAGTATCATCATGTTCAAAATAAATCGTTCTTTCGATCCATTGTATTCTAATATATATTCCATGAAAGGGAATGGCTCGGCTAAGGTGGGATAGCCGAACTTCAAAAAATCAACAAAAAGAAAATAGATAAATAAAGATAAATGAGTTAAAAAAGAAAAAAAAGAAAGGAAAAGAGAATACTTTTTAAGTATGACCCGATCCTACCTAATATGTCTAATAGAATCAATTTGATTCCTACTTCATGCATTTTATCTAGTGTATTGTATGGTCATTTTTTAAATGGATCATATCGTGGAACAATAAAAAAAGGATATTCACATCCAATTGTGGATGATTCAATCATTTCGACAGAGGATTCCATAGGAATGATTTGGATAAATAGGATTCTTAGTATCCTCCCCAATCTTTCTGATTGTCAAGAATTTGAATATAAAATGGACGCATTTAATAAAGAATTAGTATCGCCAGACATTGATCATTCCTTGAACTCAATCAGTGATTTAGCTGAAGAATCAAGACTTAGTTTGAATTTGAAAGGACTTACTTTATTGGCCGAATAAAGAAGACTTGACTCGGATAATAAAATGAGACGCTTGAAAGGGGGTAATTTATAACAAACTTTTCGCATTGTTGATTCCTAGGTGTAGTGCTTCTTTCTCCATGCCGCCTATTGGTCTGGTCCTAGGGGAGTCGGATTTAGTAAGATAAATTCTCCCCTCCCTCCCCCATTTCCTTCTCCCTCTCTCTCTTCCCGTCTCTCCTACAACACTTTTAAAACCATTACTTACGCTGCCTCTCCGGTGGGTAGGGGTGCAACTCAGGCCGGGTTGAGGTCAACCCGTCCCAAACTAGACCCGACTGAAGTTCAACCCGTCCCAACCCGAGCTTTTAAGTTTAAAAAAAATGATAAAAAAGTGTCGGGTATCACTCGGATTGGGTTGCCCAAACCCTCAACCCAACCCGACCCGACCCCAACCTAGATTGGGAAAACTCAACCCGGGTCCGAACCCGACCTGAACTCAACCCGACATTTTTTTTTGTGTTGAACCCGACCCGAGTTGCACCCCTATAATGGTGGGGCCCAACAATTGATTTATTTAAATCTATGAATAAAGTAGGCCACACCCGTACTTATTCTCACAACCAATATCTTCTTTCTTCGAACACGGCCCAACAACAATGGATGGTTTAGATCCTTGAAGAAAGAAGACACCATAAAAATGTATTTTTGTTTAAAATATTCACTTGGGATTACTTTGCTCGAAGATGCAAACTGTTCATTTGTTGAGACCCGCAAGCCACTAAAAATAAAATAAAATCCCTAACATGATCCTACTCTTCGATCAGTCATCCGTGGAGTTTCATATATGATGTCGTCGTCTTAGATCGGAGGGATAGGATCACCGAGATGATCTTTTGGGAAAACCTATTTACGTTGAAGCTCGACAAATGAACGGTTTGGATCATCAAACAAAGTGGCCCAGTGAATTTTCTAAAATATACATGTTATATGATGTATGCATGTAAGTGAGGTGGGCCCCAATATATATTGGGTATGTGCATGGGCGAGCATACATCCAATGGAACTGATTTACTAGACCGTGACCCATGAATTAGTTCCATTGGATGATCCTAATCCTCTACTCCATAGATAAACTACACCATATAGATATGTTGATTAAAGTGGTAGATCATCCAATGGAGATGATTTTCGTGGTACAACTTATTTACGTTGGGGCCTACCAACTGAATGGTTTAGATCTTTGAACAAGGTGGGCCTCACTCTAGTTTAAAAAAATACATGCACCTTCATAGATACACCATATAATGCATAGTTATTAGTAAATTCATTGCGGCCCTAATTCCAATATCCAAACCGTTCATTTGATGGGCCCAATGTAAATAGGCGTTTCCCTAAGATCATCTCGATATGATGATCTCAACGCTCCCATATGTAGATGCTGATCTGAGGGTTTGAATCATCCGAGAGAGAGAGAGAGAGAGAGAGAGAGAGAGAGGGAGGGGGGGGGACTGGATCACTGGATGTACAAAAATGTTGGACAGTTTGTGGCTTCACACCCGGTAAAGGGACTGAATTTATCCCACATGGGTGATTTTATCACCGCCTCTTGTTTAAATAATAAAAGACAAAGTGAGTTAGTGCAACTATCAAAATATTGTAGTGCCAATATCAGTAGCCTAAAAACATATATGCAAGAGAGAAAAAAACTATGGTAGTGCCAATATTTGTGTTAGTTGAGCTACTCGTTTGGTAGGTGCACACCACAAGTGACATACCCACACGGTGCACAACGGTTTAATTAAATTGAATCTTTTCTTTGCTAGGATTGCAGGAAAAAAAAAAAAAATTCTTCTATAGATTTTTTCCGTCTTCATGATTAACAGTGAATAGATATAGTTATGACATATTTGGAGGGATATCATTAAAAATTGAAGGTCCATCTAGATAAAACTTGAAGTGCTGGGGATCAAGTTACCTTTACATTTGTCATCAAACAATTGAAAAATAAGAATTCTTGCTGTTGGAGTAAAGGATAGTCAACAAGGGCGTTCTAGTGCCTTGTAGATTCTTATCCAAGACTTGTATCATTTGATGATACCATGTGAATCTCTAGAAACATGTGAAGTGACTGGCTAACCCAATCACGAAAGTTCATAAGAGGACTGGAGCAGGATTTTTTGAGGACACCCTATCTAAGTGAGGGCCAATCAAATGAATGGTCTGGATCACCCAGATAATGTGGGCCTCCACTGTATTTTAAGCTAGTGTGTAGATAACTTATCTACACTTGTGTGTAGAAATCGTTTTCTCTTTTTTGAAATATTTTTCTTTTCCATACTTTTTGAGAAAAGTCCTGCAATCCAAACGGGGCCTATAACTGGAAAAGAGATCACCATGCTTGGCTTTCCTTTTGAACTTAAAATTTGGAGGGTTCAAGTGAGCCAAGATCAGTCCCTTATTTATTACATCAATTTCCGACCATCTTAAGAATCCTAGTATTCTTGTTGACTATTCACAACATGAAATAATATTCCATGGAAAAAACAGTTTTTAGGGAATTTTGTTGCTATCTCTATAGTCAGTTCTCTCTCTTTCCTTCCTTCCCAGCCCACTCACACAATTGGGGCCATGAAAATTTGATGGAATATTTTTTTCATGGTTGCCAACACATGGCCTAGAAAAAGGGAGCTTGGCAATGGAAATTCCATGGAATATTTTTTTTTTATGGTTGCCAAACATGGCCTAAAAAAGGGGTCTTTCCAAGTTGGGGGAAATGATCCCTTCCTGGTGGGGGAAGGGATGTATCTAATCTTACCAGAAAACTATCATAATCATGTGGCCTTACTACTTGCTTTTACGCGCTTTCGGTTAAGATGCTCAACAGTTGGATTAAGCTGAGTATATTTTTAAGTAAAAAGAGGAAAAAAGAAAACAAAAGAAAACTTTCCAAGTTGGGAGAGATTATCTCTCCCTTCATGGCGCAGGGATGTATGTAATCTTATATGGGAACTTTCACAATCATGTGAACTTCTAAGTGTATTTAGTTAGAATTCACGCACTTAGTCTTTCACTGCAAAAGATAGAATTTTGGACATATTTGTGGTGACTCCACTTATAATGTTCCTTGTTGATTCTATGCCCTGTTTGGATTGCAAGATTTTCTGGAAAAGTTTGGAAAGGAAATTTTTTTCTAAAACTTCATACATTTTTACATGTATAAATAAATAACTAACATTAAACTAATCCTATTTAATTTTTATTTAGAGGGACCTTCAATTTATGATGATATCTCTGTAAATAAAAAATGATACTATTTCCCTCTCAATTGAGGAAAGTAAATATTTTTCTAATAAAAATTTTCCATGGGAATTTTTTCTTTCAATCCAAACGGGGACAAAATGGGTTGGTGACGCTATCTTGTCCCTGGAACTCTAATAAAAGTAGGGTACTGATAAATTCGCACCCCTAATAGGATAATTCTCACCCCCCCTTTAACATGAATTCCCACACCGCAAAATAATTCATGTTAAAGGGGTGCGAATTATCCTACAGGGGTATGAATTTATCGTCGCCCTAAAATTAATATGAGTCCTTTTGCATATCAGTTGCCGCATTAGTGACATTCACGCGTTATATGAACCGACTTAATGCGTGAATGTGTTTTACAGAGGTTTGCTAGGGACCATTGCAGAAGGCATTTCGCGCCTCGGCTGTTGCCTGCAGGCTTAGATTTTGTCTTATTCATTTAATTCATTTGAAGTGGCTGCTCTCACATGCAACAGCCCAGGTGTGAAATGCATTCCGCGATGGTCGCTAGCAAATCCAGTTTCATAGAGGCTTTCTAGTTTCTAGTAGTTTTAGGAAAAGTAGTATGGATTATTATGAATGAGATACACACTCATATATCATCACAATTAGGTGCTTTATTTAAATTAGGTTTCTCATTCATAGGAGATGTATCTTATACTGTTAGGAACACCACCAAAAATGTGTTAGGATTTTGTATTCTTTTATCGTTGAGATTCTAATAAATAACTACAACTCTCAAACCATGGTAAAGTGATAGTTTTATCATTCCTTTTGGCTCAGTTTAGTTGCAATCCTTGGGGTGGAAGGTGAAGGACAATAATGTAGTGAAAAAGAGATTGGAAGTTGCGTAGAAGTGGAGTAGAAGTGAAGTGAGTGAAAGTTAGGGGCTTTTTGGTTGCTGAATGGAAAAGGGAAGGTGAAGTGAAACAGCCATGGGGCTCCACTATCATTCATCACGATAGTGGTTGAGGCCCATGGTTTTGGTAATGTGTTACGTGCCTAATCGGCCGTAACGGAAATAAACAAAACGAAAATAGAGAAAAGATGGGGGCGAGAGGTTGATTCGAGGCAACCGGACCTCCTAATGGCTCAAATTGAGAGGAGCCATGACTCTCCAAAACAAAGTCTCCTTGGTTGTTGTAAAAATCTTATCTTCTTTCATTTCATTGAAATTAAGAATTTAAATACAAACACAAAGAGAGCCACATCATCAACCCATTTACCCCAATAACATGACACATAATTAAAACTAACACCCTTAACCCTAACATAAATAGCCATCTAATAACTACTTGTAACTACAACACATACACCATAAGAGCTACGTATCATTCCTTCCCCCTACAAACGACCTTGTCCTCAAGGTCGAACACGTTAATCCACTGGGATCCCAAATCATAATGGAAATTATTTTTCCGAGCAACTAAATTAAAATTGGACTTCTATCTTAAAAAATAACTGTTGTGATCTTGCGAACTCCACTTTCAAAATCCACCGTGATAAAGCTCGAAAAGAAATATGACTTTTTATCTTTTTGGGCATCAATTCTCGCAGTTCTTTGCGCATTTCCTTGATCTCCATTTTGATTTTTTTCAAGCTTTCCGCAAATTGTCATTGTTCTTCCATCATTTTCAAAGCCAGTGCTTTAATCTCTTGCAAATCTTCACATATCAATTCCTAGAACTCCGAAGCAGCCATCGCACAAGATCGACGGCTCTGATACCACTTGTCACGTGCCTAATCGGCCGTAACGGAGATAAACAAAAAGAAAATAAAGAAAAGTTGGGGGAGAGAGGTTGATTCGAGGCAACCGGACCTCCTAATGGCTCAAATTGAGAGGAGCCAAGACTCTCCAAAAACTAAGTCTCCTTTTGTTGTTGTAAAAATCTTCTCTTCTTTCATTTCATTGAAATTGAGAATTTAAATACAAACACAAAGAGAGCCACATCATCAACCCATTTACCCCACTAACATGACACATAATTAAAACTAACACCCATAACCCTAACATAAATAACCATCTAATAACTACTTGTAACTACAGCACATACACCATGAGAGGTACATATCATAATGGCATTTCACCCCTTGCAGTTTCCAAGTTAGCTTTTAAAGGCTGTTACAATTCTAAAGATACACCTAAACAGCCTATTTGAAAAACTTGGTTAATAAAGTATGATGTCATATCAAAACAAGGGATATTGCCGTTTTCATTTCCCTTGAAAAAGATAAAAAATAAAGTGATATGATATATTTGTCAATTTTTTCACTTGGGACAGCCCCCCTCCAGCGTAAAGTCATACATACGCTGTAGGAGGGTGTCCCAAGTAAAAAAAAGGTGAATATACGACTTCCCAAAATAAAACCATGCATTTTAAAGCTTTGAACTACACCCACAACTTGCTAGGTTGATGGTGAGAGATTCATTGCTTGTGGATGAAGAGAAGCATATCGACAGTTATAACATTTAGGTTTCTTGCCGACTACTTTTGGATTTACGCGCTTCTTCACTTTTAATACCATCAAAGAAAGGCTTAGAATTCTCATATAGAAAGCGAGAAAAGAAATTTAGAGCTTACTTGAAAGGACACGGATTCCTACTCATCTCATGCTCTTTTTTCAAAGGAAAGACGTGCCTGATGTTAAGAGAATATTGATTTAGTTCTTGATCCCATGTTCGATAATTGTACTTTGTGTATTGAATCAGAATAAAAAGATAATATAAAATATAAAGGGTATTGGGAATCCGAGCTTTGCGTTTGTGCTATGACAAGCAAAAACCGGAAAATAGCCCAAAGTCTAATATAGATTGCCATCCTTGGAAGTATCTCCCATGTTTGGTTGACCGGACTATGGTGGAAAAAAAAAATGCTTTGTTTGGTTGCTTGAACGGTTGGGAAGAAAAAATTTCTTCTACAAGCTTATTTTTGGTTCCTGTGATTATTTTGGTTCCTGGGAGTACATTTTTTTCCTTCCTGGGATTTCGTACGGGGTTATTTTGGTTCCTGGGATTATTTTGGGCCACCCACCAAACGGGGGTTGATATCCCATAATTAGCTAACAATAATGCCTCATATGGCTATTATTTAGCTAACAATAATGTGGCTATGGTTTCGTGTCGTAAAGAAGAGTACTAATTCAACTTAATCAGCAGATTTATAGCCGACCAAGGGTGGTGGAAGGAATTGTTCAATGGTCACTCTTATGGCCAACTTGATTGGGATACATTTGAAATAGAATGATGGGACACATGATAGGAAAGATTGCGTTTAGATTGTGCCTTGACCTTTGAAACCATAGTAGCAAACTTACATATTAATAATAGAAAATGGTTGGTTTTTAAAATAAAAATAAAAATCAAGAGACTGAATTGCATTTCCAACACTGCATTGCCTGTGGAACAAATGGGTGGATTGTCACTTCGGATCCAAGTCATCATCCGCGCATTTTCAAACAGCCTTGAATTTTATCACTGCTATTAGCCAGCAAAAGTTCCCTCACCTTAAGATCTTAGAGATGGCCAAATCCACATTGTCTACCTCAAAATTTCACTATTTGGATGCCGGGGTTTTTTTTTTTTTCCTGGGATTTATGTGGGTAAAGGTAGGAGACAAAAGAGGGGACAAGCATTGATTAGAGAAAGATATTATGATGAGTGGAGAGAGAGAAAGAGAGAACACCCTTTTCAAGACAAGATTTTGCTGATGTCAGCAAGAAAAAGCTGATGTGACCACTAAACCTTTACCCACATAAATCCTGGGAACAAAAAAAACCCAGCAACCAAACAGAGCATATAAAAATTTGGTCGACCGAGTCCCACCACAGTAAAGCCAGCTCTATGGCCCACATAAAGGCTTTTATTAGCTGTCGTGTGATCGAAAACTTCTCATCATGATTTCTCAAGTAATGCGATCTAACAACGTAATCAATGGTGGTGATCAACTCTATGGTCCTGTGTGAGATAAGAACATCACAAGACAACTAACGTGGTTTGGTCACTGACATTTCACTCCTTTAGAGACAGAAATGTATGCCCTCATCAAATTTAATAAAAAGCTTTTATCACAAGAGAAATTTGATCTCAAATGTATTCTACACGTAGAATCCTCTTTTCATGCATGTGAAATTTGTGTATTCTACACGTAGAATCCTCTTTTCATGCATGTGAAATTTGTTAAGAATACCAATAACGACTCCACAGAAATTTCGATTAAAGGTTTCACTACTAGATCGTTTGTTTTGTACTCTCACTAGATCAAACGTTCAGAGAAGAATGTGCAACTTAATATATAAAAGTATGTATAATTATTTCTTGGCTGCACCAATTGGTCTAATGGTTGAACCACAACCTGTAATTACAGGCTTCATAACGATGAACTTTCTCATGTATATGAATAGGCCTATCTCTTGGTGATGTACAGCATACGCTGTTGTTTGATGCTGCTCTCCCTAGACATCTACAAGCAGGATTATAACTAGTTGTGCCTGTTTTATACAGAAAACAAAATCCATTATTGCCCTCAAACACCACTAGGTTGCATTCGTCTACCATTCTCTGCCATAATTTTGTTATGATCCTAAGTGGTATAAGCGCCCCGCGTTCTATTACGTATTGGTTAGGTACATATCGTATCATAACTGCTTTCACAGATCGCCCCTTCCATGACTCGAGCACAGCCATCACAGAAGGGGTGACCTATGAAAAGAGCTACCTAAAGCAACAGGAGTAAAAGCCATCGGCTGTCAACGGAAGGGGTGACTTGTGAAAAGGGTCTCTTGAAGAACCAGAGTGAAAGTCATAACAGACTGGGCTGCCACAGAATGCGCCGGGGTCATGGGTGGCGGTGCGTGGTGGAATGCTATGATCCTAAGTGGTTTAAGCACCTAGCCTAACCAGTTCCATCAGTCCTGTGGCTATTGGCATATTAGTTAGGTACCAAACAAATTCTTTCGGTTTTTTTTTTTTTGGCCCTTTTTTTGTGTGCAGGGGAAGAGAAAAACAAAAAATCATGTTAGACAAACACGACCCACAAAGCCCAACTCTCCATATCCCATCAAAATAGAGTATGAGAATCAGATTTCTGTCCATTTTTTTTTAAGCTTGGCAGAGTTGATTCGGTTGATTCTGATATGTAGGGTGAGAGATCAAAACAGGTGAGGTACTCCCATGGATAAACAATAAGCAATTAGATGGGGATCATGTTGTGTTTTAAAGAGGTCCTGAACTTCTTAATGTCGTTTCAATTATTAAAAGCTGCTGGAAATCACAAAACACACAAGATATTTTCTACATACATAGTTGAACCGGAGAGATGCAATCTGTGGAACTGCAAATTTACGCCGACATGATAGCCAGAGAAAGCAAAGCCTACCATCAGCAAATACACAAATTCAGGATGAAACTGATGACTCTACAATTTCTAAAATTTATATGAATAATTATACTAAACAGAGAAGGCCAAGACACTTACAGGCCTTTAGAAATTAGTCTCCAATGTGAATCACCATAGAAGCTCACTCTACACAAATAGATTGTGAATACCGCTGCCATTGTCACAGGATGTTGGTTCATAGGCCATAAATGTGTAAAGGTTTTTAAGCTTATTTTGTGAACATCATTTTATCAGATGAATACACAAATAATAAATTGAGGTGCCATCATTAGGCCCTGTTTTTTTTGGATTTTGAGTCCAAAACTGATTGTTGGACTCAAATTTAAATGTAATTTTGAGACCAACAATCAGTTTTGGACTCAAAATCCAAAACAAACAGGGCCTTAATTTTGCACAAAGTGAACAAAAACAGTCTTACCAGGAGCTGAGTGGACCGATCACTTAATGGAGAGATACGCAAATAAGATTGATAGCAGAATGAAGAGCGCAATAATCTGCATCCAAATTACTAGAAAATTAGATGAGATTCTACATTTACACCATAAGGAAGATAAATTGGCATGAGGACTCACCAGCACTGAGTTGTATGTCGGCTTGTTCTCGGCTAAATATGATCTCCTGGGAAAACCCAAAAGGCATGTTCATACAAAAAAGAATGATTTCTCATGAAGAAGAATTATAAATATTTAAATAGAGACTTACCTCCTATGTAGCAATCCAGAGTCTCTGCACGCTTTTTGTATTGTTTCAATCTGGTTCACTGTTTTCAAGGCATTGGGATCATTCTTGTCGATCTGTAGTAGCAATTGCATAAGCTGTCATTTTATCCCAAGCGCTTAATGTGCATAACAGTTAAAACAAAATATTGAAAATAATACACTTTCATTTTGCAATTTGATGGTGTGTTTTATTCAATCACTTTATCTTCAACTAAACCTAGTCCAAAAGGACAAGGATAAACAAGAAAAACATGATCTCTAGTTAGGTATTAAAACATCCTTAGTCTAAAGGAAACTATGTAGTTCTTTAAGAATCATGAGAATATGTTTTCCAGTCATTAAGCGCTTCAAACCAAAAATGTTTGAAGGGGTACAATCATTGATTTTTATCAAACCAAAAATGTTTGAATGGGTACAATCATTGATTTTTATCAAACCAAAAATGTTTGAAGGGGTACAATCCAATGGCACGCTACTAGGAAACCATATCATCGTTTGACATTGTTAGTCATCCCCCTCAAGCAGCAGTTGGATTTTTTTGGTATATATTTTACACAAACCAGCTCCACCAACTTTAGTACTATCGTAATTGATAATGAAGGCCACCTGGAGTTTTTGCTGGGAGTTTAAATTTCCTTTGCCTCAACCATGAGTCAGAACGTATAGAAGTACTAGACACGAACCATTAGAAGAATATTGAACATGTAATAGTAATACCTAATTTTGAGAATCTCGGTATGGATGAGTTGTTTCCTGCTGTTATTATTACATATAACACTACAAGTACAGGAAAATAAGAAAATTGTTTTCGATTTATCAATATCTATTTGTAAAAATTAAATCATCTCTAACTGCTCTCATAGATAAATGAAATTTGTGAAGAGAACAAGAAACAAGAGAGCGAGATACAGCCAAGGTGGTAAAAGAGCTAAAACATCATCACTAGATTCTTATTGTATAAGAGAGACGAAAAGTGGCACAGAAGCAATCCCATACACAGACTACGGAAACGATCAAACTCTGCTAAAGTTTCCGTCTTGCATAAAATGAGAGATCGATGCCAAAATTCTCAAATACTCTTGATTAGATGGACAAGAGAATCTTCCCCGCAATTATAAAGAGAATTTTTACATCTCTATCAAGCCATAAGGCCCAGAACTTAAACCACTCATATCCAATAAAATGCATGTGAAAATCCACATTGCACGATTACCCAATTATAGGAGGATGTTCCACTTCCACAATAGATTTACATCAATCCATCATAGGGACAGCCCAAAACAACCACCGATTTCAACCAAGCTTCGTTTTCTTCCTCTAAGTTCTGTGTTTAGCTATACCAACAGCTAAAGTGCCAAAGAAAACAGAAGAACAGCAGCAACACCAGGTGACAAGCTGACCCCAAGAAAAAAAAAAGAATGCTAAAAAAAGTGTTCTACAAAAACAGAAAACACAAAGAACATACAAAAAAAATCAGCACACAACACCAAGGGCAGCGAGTTTCCCACAATTAGCTCAGTCATCTCAACTTCTTCCAAGTTCTTCAGAAAAATTGTACCCGACTCTAACCTATATTTGCCAGAGTGGGCAAGAAGCAAAAGCGGGAGCGAGGGTTCTAGAAAAGAGGAAACGTGGGAAGCAAAAAAGTTCTTTGCTCCGTTTGGTTGCTTAGAGTGGCTCGGAAAGTAGTGGAATATGAAGTCAATAGAAGTCAAACGGGAGGAGACAAGCATTTTGATTTGTCTAGAATTACCTCGGAAAATAGTGAAGCAGTGTTTGGTTGCCCGGCATATCCTCGGAAAATAGGAGTATAAGTAGGGGTGTCATTACCAATATAGGGATAGAGGAAAGAGAGAAGGAAGAGAGAGAGAAAGAGAGAGCATCATTCCCTAGAAAATTCAACCAAAATTCTTTAAGGATTTGCTTTTAGAGGGGACAAGGAATCCACATCATCACACAAGTAATTATTACATGGGAGACATCCAAGGGAGTCCAATGCTATTTTGGCAACCAAACATGGAATGGCATGCCAAATCCAAACCAAATTCCGACGGCTGCTGAGCTTTTGTGCAACCAAACGAAGCACTTAGGAGAGTAAAGAAAAAATGAGTGCGAAGTGTCATTGAAAGTCAACATGAAGCATGTAATAAGCCTCATTGGAAGCGAACAAGTACATAGAGTAGGATAGTAGTAGGTTAGGGAGGAATGGTTAATATAGGTAAAGATTACAAGTTGACGAAAAGACTTTGCATCCAAGGTTTTAAAATTCAGTTTCGGTTTCGGTTTCGGTCACCACGAAAACAGAAATGTTTCAGTGTGAGCTGGAAATTTTGGTGGAAATCTTATAAAATCACATAAACGAATGGAAATAACCAAATGATAGAATTTAAAGAAGAAACTTCAGAAAATGGTAGAAAAAACATAAATACACACTTAGAAACCATCACATAAATAAGAAAATCACCCATAATGGTTTAAAAACATCAAACACCTCGTGACATGCACCATCACGTTTGTCTGATAATTTAGTGCATACCAAACTTTACATGTAATTCATATAAATATTATATAATACATGCAACATATTTTGCACACGATTCATAAAAATAAAATTATATAATAATATATACTGATGTAGTATAGTATACCAGTATACCACTAATACACTCACGATTGTGGCCTATATTTTTCAGCCGTTTTGGTCCCGGTGGGGATGGAAACGGAAACATTTCAGTCGTTCCATGCCGGTTTCGGTGGAAATTTAAAACAATGATAGCAACTAATTAGAATTACAAGTTTTAGGAATTTATAATTTCACATGTTTTATTTATGTATATTTAATGTTCAGTTTTTGGAAAAAGATGAACATAATTTTCATTTGAAACATCAGATGTTTTTCAAGTTTAAATGCATTAGTTTTTAAATACACTCCTTTAGCATTATCAAAAGAAGAAAATATTCTTTTAGGAAGAAATAATCACCTAAATAGGAAGCGTACTCTTAGTTAAGAGGAAATGCGTAGGAAGCGTGCTTTCCCTAAATTTGGGAAGAGAGAAGAACTTAGCTTCCGAAGCTAGTTTCCGGGGAAGCAAGCTTCCCAAGCAACTAGGAAACTCTCTTTTCTGGAATACGCCCAAAAAAAGTCGTAAGAGTAAACACTGCAGTTGTGTTGGTAGGAGATGAAGTCAGTTATGACTTATAAGCAAGGTTTTAAATTTCGACCGAAATCCGAAATTTCGGGTTTCGGTCGAGAACGAAACCGAAATCGCCTATACTCGAAATGGTATTAAAAATTTCGATCGAAATTTAGTCTTCCCCGAGATTTCGGCTGAAATTTAAGGGATTTCACCCAAAAATCTGGATTTTGATATTTATTTAATATTATCCCAAAATTTCAGCTGAAATTACCGAAATTTCGGGGAAATTCGATCGAAATAAAATACAAGAAAAAATAGCCGTTCAATTGGTTTCGTGGATTTCACCTGAAATTTCAGAATTTCGGCCAAAAATTTCGATTTCGGTGAGGGCCGAAATGCTTTACGAAACCGAAATTTAAAACCTTGCTTACAAGAGGGAAAAAAGGATCACTGCTACAACCAACAAAGATAACTCCTCTCTCTGTGTGTGTGTGTGTGTGTGTGTGTGTGTGTGTGGTTGTGGTGGGGGGCGGCTCGAAAGGCTTGGTATTAGGGTCAACAGATTTACTCGGAGAACTTATTTTCATGAATTTTTAACTATTTTTCATAAACCTAAATATTCCAATGACAATTTTCCGGTAAGTAAATAGAGTTGGAATATGCAACCGAGTAGCGTGTCAACTAGGATCCAGAAGTTCAGCACGTCAGAGTCAAGTTTCAATTTTCCAAACCTCTCATATTAATAACAGTTGCAAATGAAGTGAAGTTGCATGTACCAATAGCTCTTTAGATATCTTAAATATACATGGCTATAAGCCTATAACCACTTGTAACATTAGCCCTCTACATGGTTTTCTAGATATGCATTTACGCACATATCTATGTCTTCCAAAAACGATGATTCAAACCTTTACACCTCTATATCACTATCTTGGTCATATCATTATCTGTCCATTGGGATCCAATTTTCTTGGACATTACTACCTCAGATGATTACTCTGCATGTACAGAGTAAGTCCCACTTCTTCTTGTGGTTATAGGTTGAACAAAAGCATCTAATTCGCAGCTTCTCCAGCTAATAGATAAGCAATAAATATGATCAAGAATTTAATTTTTACATCCTATTAGTCGTTTGTTAACTGGTTTGGATATGTACTGCATGGGATAAACTAAAGATACATGTACTGTTTTCAATGCAATATTGCGGGAACTTGGGTCGTGGTCTGGATGGTGGTTTATTGCAAAATTACCACGAATAAGAAACTGGAGCTAGATAAAGTGAAATAGCCAGGAAGATAAATGTACAACAAAGAAGTGTAGCTCTGTTCGAAATGATATAATCTATCTACTTTAAAGTTGCAGGAATGTTATACCTTGGACTTCAGCATGCAAGAAAAATCAAAGAAAGCTCCATAGACATCTGACATTGTTCTTGTTTGGTCAATAACTTTGGCAGTAAGACCTGAAAAATAGCCATGACAAAAAGAAGAAATTGTTAGGTGTAAATCTATCACTTGCCTTCCAAGTTAAGTATGACATAAATATCTCGCACTGAATTACGAAGCATCAGAATATCTAGATCTTCTTACTGATGTTAGTCACAGTTTTTATTTTCGTTAGGTAAGCTGGGATTGAATCAATGACCTCAAAGATTTGTCACAGTTTTAGAAATATTGATCTCAAGGCCCTCAATGAGGCAAACCCTGTCCAACTGTTCTTTATCCTTACTTTCAGAGTACAAAAATTCCAAAATTATATATCCTACCCTGTTGGGGTTGTTGTTCCGTGTTATGTATTAATAATTGCAGAAGAAATGCAGCTGTTGTCCCGACTGGAACATTATTCAAACAACACAAGTAAACAGATAGCATTGTAACAAGGAATGAGTCCTGGAGGATAAACTACGAGTTTTAGATGTCATAAACTCATAATGCCAATTTTATTAATGGGGAAATCTGTCAATCATCAAGAAACCTTAAAGTATACTTCTATCTCATGATCTCCAATATGATACCTCTATCTCATTATGCACAATATCATATGGTTCATTTGTAGCAAGATGTAAATAGAATACAATTTCTTCTCACAACTTTGATCAAGGTATTTCACTTAGTCTAACAGTTGAACCTCGCAATCCCTCCGAGAAGATGCTTTTGTCTGCATGGTTTTGTTTCGTTTTGTTTCGTTTTGTTTTTTTTTTGAATGGTTGTCTGCATGGTTAGATGGGCCTTCAACAGCTCAATAAAAGGATCATATGAAATATAGGGAAAAAAAGAGAGTTCATGACCTATATTATAAGCATGGTTTAAAATTTCGGTTTAGGTAACCGTTTCGGACCCCACCGAAAACCGAAATTTTGGCGAAATCCGAAATTTCGGTCTGAAATTTGGTTCGAAATTCCGGACCGAAATTCTGAAATTTTGTAACACTTTTTTTTAAATAAATAATGCCATTTAATCGAAAATGGGGAAAAATGAAATTTCGGAAAATTTTGGTTTCGGTCGAAATTTAAAACCATGATTATAAGTACCACAAGAAATACTTAACGTCCCGTAATAAGTAATCAAATATCCGTTGACCACCTTAACCCTCTCACCCATAACCCATAACCCTTGATCCTAGATACAGTTCTCCTTCCCCATAGCAGACCTAACCCTAAATCAAATCCCATAACCCACAGTCCATTGATGACATTTTCTGCAAAACAGTAACCCTTATCTGCACCCATCCCTTCTCTGTAGCCTACTGACCATCCTAGAATTTCTAGCACAACCTATATTTTGCATCAGTTCAAAGATCTAACCCTGAATTTAATCGACGATCATTAATAACCTGTAAAACTTTCTGAACCTGTTATAGATTCCAACAATATCAGAATACATTAACTTACCTACTGCAAAATTGTTACAACTCGAGAAAAAAAATCGTTACCCAGCAGATCATACCAACCCTGTTACCCTCAATAAACCCTTGCTCCCTCTAAACCTAATCATACCAACTGCCTATTATTAATCATGTAATCTCACCGTGATTTTACAGTCCACTCTTTAGGAATGCACAACCTGTAAACATGGTTAAATTTCGGTTTCGCAATACGTTTCGTTCCTCACCGAAACCGAAATTTCGAAATTTCGGACGAAATGTATCGAAATCAAACGTCATATTTTACGCCCGAAATTTCGGGATAATATTAAATACTAATTAAATCCAAGATTTTTTGGTGATATTCCTTAAATTTCGGCCCGAAATTTCGAAATTTCAGTCGAAATTGTGTAATGTTTCGAGTTTACCCCATTTCAGTTTCGCTCTCAACCGAAACCTGAAATTTCAGATTTCGGTCGAAATTTAAAACCTTGCCTGTAAACTGGTAGACCAGTACCCTGCGTCCTTACACCCATGTTATTCCCTTAGCCTATATTTAAATCGACCACTCCCCACTATTCCTATTAACTGTAGTTAAAGTTTTACCCTTCTAAAGCTCATAACAGTCCACGTAAAAGCTCATAAGCCTGCAACAATTCCCCCATAACAGGCCTAATCCACAACTCGGAAATTGACCTTTATCTCAGAACTGCCAAAAATTATCCAGAACTTCAGATCTGTCCAGATTTGCAATATTTGTCATAACAGTCCATTTCCAAAGCTTGATCTTCATTCTAGTTGTGACGGTGAAATTTGGTATGTAATAAATTATCAGACATGTGTGACAGTGCATGTCACTAGGTGTTCAATGATTTAAAACCATCACGGATGGTTGTCTTGCTTATTTGATGGTTTCTAAGTGTGTATTTGTGCTTATTCTAGAACTTACTGAATTTTCATCTTTAAATTTTATCATTTGCATCTATTTCCATATGTTTCCGTGATTTTACAGGATTTCCACCGAAATTTCCAACCAAAACTGAAACATTTCCGTTTCCGTGGCAACCAAAACTGAAATCGAAACTGAAATTTAAACCTTGCCAAGGAAGATTTTGGCAGACGGGTAAGCGAAATTGATGACGATCATAGGCGTGTCGGCCTAATAAATGGCATATTTGCCCAATAGGACTTTTAGTGATTTTATTTCCATGCTATTTAGCTTTTAGGAATTTTTATTTCCATTGCCTATATATCTATAAATGGGACCTCAAGTATTAGACAAATTGGTTTTTAGGAATAATAGTGAATGAGATTTCTCCCCTCTAATTTTATCTTCTCCCTTCTTTCCCTTTCTTCTTCTCTTTTTTTTCTCTTTTCTCCTATTCTTCTTCTCTTTTCTCCTCTTTCATCTCTTTCTATTCCCTAGCATGCACCAAATTGGTATAAAATAGAGAACTCGAGGTGTATATCACGATGACGAAGCTAGTAGAGAACTCAAGGACGAGTTCTTTCCAAGAAGGGGAAAATGATGAGGATTGTAGGCATGTGGGGCCCAATAAGTTCCATATTTGCCCAATAGAACTTTTAGTGATTTTATTACCATGTTATTTTATTCCATATTACATAGTTTTTAGGGATTTTTATTTCCATTGCTTATATATATGGGGCATCATGTATTAAACATGTTAGTTTTTTGGAATAATATTTAGATTACTCCCCTCTAATTTTCTCTTCTTCTTTCCCTTTCTTCTTCTCTTTATCCTATTCTTCTCTTCCTCTTCTTGTCTCTTCTCCTATTTCTCTTCCCTGTCCTGCACCAGAAATGTGTCCGAACTAGTTAGCAAGGCTCATCTTAGGATGTTGCTGGTACTCATGGTTGGACCAACGATAATACTCAATTGCAGTACCGTTCTGATGACAAAAGATTTGGTAGCTAGCTGGAGGTCTTGAAAGATAGGGTGAGGATGATGCTGACCCCTTGGGAAAAAAGGTTGCAAAGTAGTATGTACTGGTGGTGTGGGAAGTAAGCCACGCTAAGGACCACCATAAGAGGGACAAGGTGCATATTGTCCGGATTAGGGTGCACAGCAACACCCTTGCCCGCGTCCACAAGTAGTAGATGAACCAACATAATAGTATATCTCAAAGGAGTCTGGAGCCAAGGGCTGATGCCTTCTTTGACTGAAGAAGGCCATCACATTGGAGAAGTACTTGCCGATCGGAAAATGATGGAGCATCAAATCGAGTCCACAACATGTACTAAAGAGATCGTACTCATCACTAAATTTGTTCAACGTGAAACAAACTTCAACGCGCATAAAGTGGTTGTTTGATCACAACAAATTGGTCAAACAGCTAGTTCGTCTTCAGAGGATACTCGTCAGTCGATAGAGAGCCTCTTTTAGTGTTGAACCTCTGTCCGAAGGTGCGTGATACAGGCTTCGGGTTGCTATGCAAACGAGCCTTCAAGATATTGTTTTGTAACTAGCTGCTTCTGCAGCCTTTTTGTTTAGAAAATATCAAAGAGAGAGCTTATGGCTGATGGTGACCGGATTTTTCCAAAGAGGGGGTGGAAAAGATGAAAAGGCGGCATAGAAATATCATTTCCCTAAATAGATTGTTTTGTATAAAGTTTGGTCTAAATTCGAGAAAATGAACATAAGTAGAAAACACTGGACAAGTGATCTCAACAGAAGCAATAAGTACTGATAGGAGAAACAAAAGGTTTAGAAGAAGGAGCCACACTCCAGGGTAGGTGAAGCCTTGTGCAGAAGCTCCAGCTACTTAAGTAGGTACTGTTGAGAAAGAGGCATCAGCTGAATATTTGGAAGGACGAGTATAATAGATCAGTCTATCACTGGTAAAGAAGCAAAAAAAAAAAGGGAAATGATGTATTCACTCACTTTTCTTTCCCGGGCCACCTCCCTGTAGAGTAAGTACACGGGAGGGGGTTGCCCAAGGAACAGAAGGGGCAAATATATCACTTCCCAAAAAAACAACAAAAATTATTGAAACATAATGAACAATACAAACATCAAAGAATTAAAGCAGAACTACAACCCAACTGCCAAGAAAATAATGTCCAAAGATAGGTTTCTTACCGCGTCTCATTTTCACTACTCCTCTAAAGACTTTAACATTGTTATAGCATAGAGCTAGTGTTCCAATCGCCATAATCTGTTACAAGTAGCACATATCAATTCCACTTGCAAATGACCATACAAGGAGATTTTCAAACCAAAAAAGCACACACAATTGCAAAATAGCCATGGAAATTCAATAGGACGAAGTATATTAAAATTGATAGCCATAACAAAGTGCAACCTACAAACAAAAATTCTATTTGGATATCGACATGTTCTCACGTCTTAAACCTAGCTATGGCAAACAATAAAGAAGTAAGCTATTACAGACAAAAGGGGTGAGAGTATTCTCACACAAAATCTACATTATGTAGCAAAATTAGAAAAACATTTGTAGACTAAAACAATTAGTTAGCCAGAGATGAAAATTACTGCAGTGTTGTTATTGCAAGAACATGTTTTCAAATAAGGTGATGAGCATCAGATATTGCATTCTGCCGGCTTTCTCAGGGAACCTGCATTTTGTCCCAAACGATGGAAACCAAATATCATCCAGGGATAAACTTCTGCAAATTTTAGCCAAAATTGTATGGCAGTCTACCAACACAAAATTGTATGGCAGTCTACCAACACCACACAATAGCTTCTCGGTACGTGCCATGTGTAATCAAGTTACAATGCCTGAGTCTACGAAGACCTTTCATTCTTTTTAGAAAATTTCCGACTCATTGATGCCAATTTTTGCATGTTTTTCTACATCTGAGGGTTTAATGCCATGTGTTATCAGGTTACAATACCCTACTTGAAGACATTTCATGCTTGTTGGAAAATTTCATATACATTGATATCAACTATTGGATGATTTTCTACACCTAAATGTCATGAATTTTTCTTCACACTTTGATGCCATGTGTTGAATTAAAAATAAGCCCCTAAACAGAACTACACACTCGGATCCAATTCTATTGTGAGCATACCTAATGAAAGCATGGACTACCTAGCAATCTATTTTCAATATCACTACGACGTTGGAGAGCAAACAATGGATTCTGCTTTCATTCTGTGTAAAACAGGGGCAATGTAGATATAATCCTACATATAGATCCCCACGGAGAGGAGCATCAAACAATAGGCCATAGTGGCTCACTAAGAGAGATAGGCTCATGCATACTGACAAGAATGTGCATTGCTATGAAGCCTGTATTTGCAGCCATGAGAAAGTGACAGATTATGGCGATTGGATCACCATGACCTATTGAAAGATCACATATTGGTCCCTCCTCTCACGACTGATTGACTAACACATTTACTGGGGCTATTTCAAAAGAACATCTATAATCACTTCCCCAAGAGTCACAGAAGTTAATACTTCAGAATGAACAGAAGCTACTATTTTCAGTAAGGTTATTATGGTCCATACTTTGTTTCCTTATTTTTTCCATTTGTATAAATAACTGGACTGATATTAATGTCTTTTGCCTCAATTTTCTCCATTTCCAAATCCTGGTCCCACCATGAAGGATTCCATGAAAATATTGTCAATTTTGGCTGCTCCTCTCACATTGATAATTAACTATGCAGAAGCTATAAAACTTAAATAGTTTTCTAGCACAAGGACTGGAAGAAAATAAAACATTCTTGTTTGTAACAAAAGATGGAACCAAAATAAAAACTATTATCCAAATCAGAAACAATTAATCACCCAAAAGCAATTAAGAGATGTTGATAGCAAAGCGAAGCATCTACAAAACTGGCTACAAAGTTATTCACCCCATATGAACCAGCTGTTTTTTATCACAGGGTTATCAAGGAAAATTACAGCAGGACAGAACGACAAACAAAGAACAAAATCCAGATCACAATATGATTGGAGACTTAGGAATTTTTCTCTTGGAACATCAATGAATATCCCTAGACAAATTTAAGAAATATTGCATCAGCAACCATATCAGCATATCATGACACTTTCAAAGTACTCCACACCTGAGGAATAGCACAAAATCTGAAGACAGAAGGATCTCGCAAAGCAGACATGTACTTCAGGGAATCTTCCGCATGCATCAATGCATTGGTGACCATTTCATTCAAGCACTGCACTGCTTTGACTGAATTCTCCTCGTATTTCAACTCCTGAAGCACATATGAACACCAAAAGGAATGGAATGAGCCAAATGTCTAATGAACAGCTAAGAGCCAGTCACATAAGCTAACTGGGGCTCCGCAAGCCACAGTATACCATATTAAAGCGAATTACCAGAACTAAAATGAAAAATAACATTGCAGATTCAGTACAAGCAGGGATTTTTTTTTCCATCACCGAAAAAAGGATAAAGGAGTAACACAACAGAAAACACTAAAAGTGAACATACCTCTAGTTTATTGGCGTATTTGCTCCAGATTTGACGAGGCCAGAACATGCGTGACTTAGGTATCTCATTTATATCCTCTAGATAGTCTCGAATAATATTGGTTTTCTGCAATTTGAAAGATAAATGAATATAGTATGAATATCCAAACTTCCGATAGATGACTTGGTCGAGCCAGCAAATAATAAGTTATAGTTTGCCAAATATGTCCAAACATCACCTGGAGAAATAAACCCATTGAATTGGACAGAGAGTCTGGAGCCAGTTCCTCCAATGCAGACGCATGAAAGAGCTTGGACAGTCCTAATCCAACAAGCCCCGCTACATAGTGGCAATACTCATCATAGTCATCCTCTGTTTCTACCTGGAAATAAGAAAGTGTAATTCTTGAAATGCAATGTAGATTTGTATCATTTATGCATAAAGTAATTAAGCTTTGGGGCAATGACAGAAGCAATTTTTTCATGGAAGGTGATCCATTATCTGAAGCAAAACCAGCTTTGCATACTGAGCAAGCTGCTGCGCTCTTACATTAGCACCTTCTACTTCAGCTGATATAGTTGCCAAAAATAAAAAAAGAACAGGAAAAGGGGAGAACATAATGATATAAAGAAACAGTACTAGCAATTAAATCTGAAGGAAATCCATCATCAAGAATAAATTTATTTAAAAAAAAAAAATTAAGAATAAATTCATAATAGGATGAAGCCATGAATATCCTTTAATCATTTTCAAAATGTAAATAGCGGGTTCTTTTCATTTTAAAAAAAATGCACCAATTTAGCTAGTTATTACAAATATTCAAAGAGAACAAAATGGCTTTCAAAACAAATCTTATGACAGTAACAGT
Source organism: Tasmannia lanceolata (assembly GCF_043159265.1). Taxonomy (NCBI): domain Eukaryota; kingdom Viridiplantae; phylum Streptophyta; class Magnoliopsida; order Canellales; family Winteraceae; genus Tasmannia; species Tasmannia lanceolata. Next base: position 13,021,171 of record NW_027518683.1, read on the forward strand.
CTGATTAAGCAGAATTCAGATTCTGACGTACTACACAAATTAGGCACAAACACAGCATCAAATTGAAAATTTCCTTCCTAAATTTGAAGTATTTCATGTTATGTTGATACAAGAGTTGAAATTTGGATTAAAGAAGAATTGCAACAACTAATCCGAACAATTGACAAAATACAGAATTTCTTATAGTCCACTTTGAGAAAGCAAAGGATTTCACATATATAAATGAAACTGTAACTTCCAATAGGATTCCAAAGGCAATGTCTCATATACAAATCTTTGAATAGGGGTTGGCAACTAACAGGCACAAGGTAATTACCGGCTCAGGATAGTGAAATCCATGTCTGGAGCTAAAAAATGAATGCATTCATCCAAAACACTATCGACTATTCAATTCAGTTTTCACTCTATCTCTTCGAAAACCAATCAAAGGTGAAATATAATGCATTCATCCAAAACACTATGGACTAGTGAAAGATTATGCATTCATCCAAAACACTACTGAGTATTCAATTCAGCTGTCACTCTGTCACTCCAAAAACCAATCAAAGGTTAAATATTTTTGTCTATTTCAGGCCCTCGTGGTGATACAGATGCAGCAGAGGTGGAAAAAATAGCAGAGCATGAAACGGTGTTAAGCTTGTGTCTTAGTTTTACCAGCCTAAAATTTGGATTGAAGGCGACTCCCTTAACACTATCCATTGGTTTAGGGAGAAAACCTGTCATCCGTGGCATTTCAGACTTTATTTTAGAGAAATGAAGGATATTCTAAGTTTGAGTGCCATTTCTATCATATTCATCGAGTAGGAAACGGCCAGGCCAACTCTTAGCCAATTATGGATTATCTTGATCAAACTTGCTTGTGTGGCATGAGATGCCAATCTGTAATTTTTTTGGCTTTTGGTTTTAGCTAAGGTTGCTTTCCTTAGCTCAGTTTGTATCTTGTTTCTCATTTCTTTATAAATACTTCTTTGAAAAATATCATTTATTGGAGAACCTTTAGGTCTACAAAGCCCTCAATCATATTTAAAAGTGGCACACATGAATGGGCACTATAAAGCTGGTAAGCATTCAGCAGGCATGGATATAGACTTCATTTTCTATTTAATCATTTGCAGATAATTATTCATTAAGTACGATGATTCCTAGATATCCCAAAAGTGTTAACTCCCATATCTTCCAAATTATAGTCATCACATTTTATTCTCTTTGTATTTTTTCTCTCCTTCTCCTTGTATTTTTGTGGATCTTCTCGTTTCCTTTTAATATACTACCATTTCAAAAAAAAATAAAAAAATGGGAAGGGTTAAAGAAGTCAAACTTGACAAGGTGCTTGTATAACGAAGGAAAAGACCGCGACACTCTGGAGGAGGCTTTTCATAGTGCACAAGAGCTGAAACATTTAACCAATCTTCCTCCATGAAATTGATCTTCTTCCCTACCTTCCTTGTCTTCTTTCTTACTGCTAATCTAAGATTTCCCAGAGGAACTACAAGACGCAGTTTGTGTATACAAACAGGATTTGATAACTATTTTAGCTATAAAGATATGGTACATTGTCTTTGTTCTCCCTGTGTTATCTTTTCTTCGTAAACAAAAACTATGCATACCTCTAAGATCTCTTATTCTGCAAAAATCTTTGACGCTTATGTTCAAAACCACCCAAAATTGCATAAAAACTGAACTATCCTCCAACACTTGGCACAGTGCTCTTCCATTGGAAGGGTGAAGATAAAAGACAAAAACTGTAACAGAACTCCTCATTGAAATTAGATTGCTAGCATTAGAGATTCAACAAATGATCAATCAAAGAAAGCTACTATCAATAAAAGAAATATCTGAAATCAACTATTAATAGATGAAGTTATGAACCGTAGCATATGCATTGCACAAGTTTCGCTAAAAAGGCATACACATTACAGACCTCCTTGCATATAAATTTCGCCATCCCTGCACCCATTCTTCTTGTAATATCTTCAATTGCCTCTTGATAACTGAAAAACAATCAAGACACAAAGGTTATTATAACATCCAAACTTAAAGGCTGCATATATATTTTTGTGGTTCATTGGTCTCGTCATTTTATGATGTACTTCGAAATTATTAAATTAAAACATATGTGACTGGTATAATAAATGAACTCATTCAATTACTGCTTTTGTGATTCAACTGAAATGATGCTAAACATCTACGAAAGACAAAACTAGACAAGCCAATAACCAGATTGACGAAACGACCAAAAGAACAGACGACAGATTGGATGCAAGACCAAGTCTATGTAAATTAACTTGTACTATCACCACATTTAAAATAACAGCATAAGTCTCAGGATGGATATAATATCTCTGCATTTAAAATAACAGCATAAGTCTCAGGATGGATGATCATTAGAATGACAGAATCTAAGTAATGAAAGAACAGATAACAATAACTGTGATGGATACTGGTTAGAATTACAAGAAATCCCCGTACAATTTTTTTTTTCAGTTTAGTTGCTTTAGAAGAACTGCAGGAACTAGAAATAACCTTCTTCCAAGTTCTAAGAAAGCAGCTGAAACATGATGAAACTCATCCATGAGAACTTTGTAGTCCTTTGCACCACCTAAATATGAAAGAAATCACAAATGTTAACACATATATCAAGATTTACATCCAAAAACACATCAATAACTTTGAAGAACAAAAAATATTAATAGTATTTCTCAGATAAGAAACCCAAATCATATTTCAATACATAAAAATTCGATCAATTTTTTCATGTTAAAAAACATCATAAAGACCTGGCATATAATATAGAAGGAAAAAAGACATGGTTAAGCAAGAGACACTGGACAGAAGTATGAAGACTTGTGCTTCTTCCACCAATTTCTATCTATGAATTCTTCTGAAGATTATTTATCATTTGCAAATAAGAGATACTAAGGGAAGACTCGAAGAATTTTAGCAAAGAATATTTATGATTCTAACAAATTCATCGGGATAGAGACGTTCTATAAAAAGATAAATTATTTCAATACTTATGTTTGAAAACTGAGGTGGTTAACCATAGATGGATCACCAATGGCATTTGAAATGGATATATTTAAGAAAAACTAACAAGAGGTGTCATTATAGAAACCCACTCGATTAATAAAAACTGCCTTGCCGTCAGACAGATGTCTTTTATGCAGATTTGCATAACTACTGATTGTGCAATTTTCATTCTATGCAATAATAGGCTTTATTTGTACATTCCAATGTGAGTCACAAATATCTTTCTAGAGAATTTCTTGGCAAGGGAAAATCTCGGGATATATTAAATATTTATTATTTTTTGGGCTTATATCGGGAAATATAGATAAAAAATATATTTAAATATATACATTTTAGAAAAATATAAAATAAAAATTATCATAAAAATATCTCAATATTTTTCGCAGTAAATTATTAGAATGAAAATATCGCAATATTTTTTAAAATCTAGGGATTATTTGGGATTTTGTCATTTTATTAAAATGTCGCAATAAAAGCGTGATATTTTGAAAATGTAAGAGATATTTATAATACACATTCCAACAACTAAGAAGTAAGAATAATCTTTCCATATAGGATTTGTAAAGAAGAATGACTGATGGGGGATGCACAGTTCTGGTTTCGGCAATCATTTGCGAAGGTTAAGACTTAAGAGCCATGCAACATTTCTCTCCTTTGCGATAGTCAGTAGAGTAGTGGCTCTAAGTTTAAAACCAGATGCCAAACCTAAACTGTGTTTTAACTTTTATGAAGGACCTTGAAACGGTCCAGTAGAGAATTTAAAGTGAAGGGCGTTGTAGATTTAAGATTTTCATTTGTAGATTAGAATGTAATTCGAAGATTTTCTTGGAGAAATAAAATTCAATATTTTATGTTGATGAATTTGTTTTTCGTTTGTAGTTTAGAACATTTTCAACTCCCAAATTATTGTTCTTTGATGGCATCTTTTAGGTTTTTCTTTATTGCTTAAACTTTGACAAAACAACGAATGTGTTGATGAAACCAGATAGAAACCTGCAAATGTGTCGATGAATTAGAAACCTGACTCAATGATTTGCCAGAAATTTTTTAATTTTTTTTTTTTTTGGGGACAATGTGTCCCAATACAGTATTCAAAAGAAAAGATGCCTACAGTGAGAAAAGAATCTATACAAGTGACATTAGTTTCGTCGAGGCTGACACCCTTCTTGGCCAAAATATCGGCCAGAGAGTTGGCCGTTCTCCTTCGATGAACCAGAGTTTGGTGAATATGCCGAACTAGATCCCGAATTTCATCAATGATAAAGTTTAAGCGCCACAGCCCTCCACCACGATTCCTCGCCCAACCAATAACATTTGAAGAGTCTCCCTCCACAATCAAAGGGCCCAATTGGGAAACCATCAAGGCCAAGCACTTTTTTTTTTTTGAAGGTTGAAAACAGCCCACCTTACCTTACCTTGGTGAAGGGAGCCTCAAGGGCATCCCACTCCTCCTGAGGAAAGAAGGGAAAATCGCAATAAATCTAAGGCATATTAGTTAAATCTGAATCAAGGATAGATGGGCAGACAAATTACATATTTGACCTTTCCAAACTTTGTAGGCAAGGACCTTCCTCGCCCAACCAATAAATCTAAGGCATATTAGTTAAACAGACAAATTACTTCTGTCCATCAACATTCAATTTATGAATTAACATCTTTCTAACGCTAAAGATAGCAGTTCTCTGCGAGATTTTACAGTTATGGTCATTTAACCATTCTGCTTTGAATCTCTCTAAAAATGCAAAACCTCCTACTTCGCATCCTGATTTTATGATTTTGATCGATATCATCCTCCTAATACAGAAAAAATAGAGGGGCCTACATCTTATAAAAATAGTTTATTCATTTCTAAAGAGAAAGGACCAACCCTTACACATTCACTTATTATGGGGCGAAACGATCCTACTCTTGAGGTGGGTCACAAAAATGAATAGCATCATACATGGGCATCAATTTTGGTAGTAACTACAAAGCACTCCTAAAGTGGTGCATGAAAGTGGGTTACAAGAATGAATAACATCATACATGGGCATCAATTTTGGTAGTAACTACATAGCACTCCTAAAGTAGTGTATGAAAGTGGGTTACAAGAATGAACAACATCATATATGGGCATCAATTTTGGTAGTAACTACAAAGCACTCCTAAAGTGGTGTATGAAAGTTCTAATTCAAGCTATTCAAGGTTTTCCTTATATAGTCTTGGACTTATATCCATTGGTGATAGGTCACCTCCACAAGAACCATTCATATTTAATATCACAATTTGAAAATTGTGCTAGAGAAAGAAAATACAAAAGATATTTTGTAAATTGCCTTCCGGTTCCCAGTTAGAATATAGTGATTCAAACAAAGTTAGAATACTCAACTCAACTCAACTCAACAAAGCCTTTGTCCCAAGCTAATTGGGGTCGGCTAAATAAATCCTTTAGAAAAAAAATTCATGAAGAAGGTAAAAGGGATCTACCTGGCTCTAATCCTGGTTCTAGTTGGGTTCTTCTACGTGGATCATTTTCTTCCATTCTATCCTATCCAAGGTTATGTTCTCTGTTATGTTCCTAGCTATCAAGTTTTTCCTCACTGTTTCTACCCATGTTATTTTCGGTCTACCCCTACCTCTTTTTACTCCCTCAATTTGGCACGAGTCACCTCTTCTCACCGGATCATCCAAAGGCCTACGTTGGATATGTCCAAACCATCTTAAGCGGTGCTCTCTCATCTTCTCCTCGATTGGAGCCACCCCCACCTTTTTACAAATGTCTTCATTTTTAATTCTATCTAACCTTGTGTGGCCGCACATCCATCTAAGCATTCGCATCTCCGCTACACTCATCTTATGCACATGCTGCTTTTTGGGGGCCCAACATTTTGAGCCGTACAGTATAGCTGGCCTCACAGCTGTCTTATAAAACTTTCCCTTCAACTTGGTAGGGATTTTACGGTCGCACAAAACTCCTGAGGCAAGCTTCCACTTCAGCCAACCTGCTCTTATTCTATGGTTAACATCATCTTCAATCTCTCCTTCCTTATGTAGAATTGAACCAAGATATCGAAATATACCCCTCTTAGGTACCTCCTGTCCACTCATATTTACTACGTCCTCATCCCACCTCCTTACATTACTAAAGTCGCATTCCATATATTCTGTCTTAGTCCTACTCAGTCTAAAACCTTTAGATTCCAAAGTAGTTCTCTATAACTCTAATTTAGCATTTACTCTGCTTTGGTTTCGTCGATTAATACTATATCATCTGCAAATAACATACACCACGGCACCTCATCCTGGATACCCTCCGTAAGCTCATCCATAACTAGCGTAAAAAGATAAGGGCTTAGAGTTGATCCTTGGTGCAGTCCTATTGTAATTGGAAACTCACTAGACGTGCCATCCGTGGTTCTAACACTAGTTATTGCTCCATCGTACATATCCTTAATCACATCAACATATTTAGTAGGCACTTTTTTCCTTTCAAGGACCCACCACATAACACTCCTGAGAACCCTATCATACGCTTTCTCCAAATCAATGAAAACCATATGAAGGTTCTTTTTATTTTCTCTAAATCTCTCCATTAACCGCCTAATAAAGAAGATAGCTTCCATAGTCAATCGTCCGAGCATAAAACCAAATTGATTCTCTGACAGCTTAGTCTATGCTCAATTACCTTCTCCCAAAGCTTCATGGTATGACTCGTTAGCTTAATTCCCCGGTAATTGGTGCAACTCTGAATATCCCCTTTATTCTTCTCAAACAAAGTTAGAATATATTTTGTAAATTGCCTTCAATTTCCTAGTTAGAATATAGTTAGAATATAGACTACTAAAATGATTCAAATAAAGTTAAAAATACAATGGATGAGAGGGAAAACGAGAAACTGACAAACTATATATTACAAATAAAAAAAAAAAAAAAAGGGAAATGATTTCAGCACTCCACTCTTTTTATAAGATGCGCGAAAGCATCTTATAGTTTAGTATTTAGAGGGCTTGTAAAAGCTTTTTGAGAACTGTAATATTCTCCTGACAGCCCTGTAAATACTACACGACAACATGTGTCGCGCATCCTATAGAAAGAGTGGACTGCTGAAATCATTTCCCTATAAATATCAAATCAAAATATCATATATGAAATGAAGAATCACATCAACTAGCAAATTACATCTTTTGGCATCAAGAGTGGTATGTCTCTATCTTTATTTCCTATTGGTAACAGGCTATCAAGGACCATAGATTCCTCATAGCATACATGCCTGAAAAGTGAAGAGCGTCATTTGCTCCAAACACCTGCTGAAAACCAATTTCATTTTCATTCTCCACGGAAACGGAAACATTTCGGTTTTGGATGGAAATTGTGACAGAAATCCTGAAAAATCACGTAAACGTATGGAAACATATGCAAATGATAGAATTTTAAAATGAAACTTTAGGAAATGCTAGGATAAGCACAAATACGTTGCTAGAAACCATCACATAAGCAACACAACCATCTGTAATGGTTTAATAACATGTAACACCTAGTGACGTGGTTGCCACGCATGTCAATTAATTCAGTACATACTACATTTCAAATGAAATTCATATAAATATTTATACATAATACATACACCACACATAGTATACTACTAATACACTCATAATTGTGTGTGCATTTCGATTTCGGTATTGTTACAGTGAGGATGGAAACGGAAACATTTCGGTCGTTTTGCACCAGTTTCGGCTAAAATTTAAAGCCACGCTTAAACCCCTATTTTCACAATCGTAAAAAGCATAAAAGCAGATTATCACTTTACGCGAGATTGCAGATATTTCACCACACACAAGCCTAAGGATAGCAATGGTTTTAGCATGCAATTTCCATCACTGACTTCATAGGATCCAATTGAGTGAGGGTGTTAATTCTTGGTAGATTTTTTATATAGTAGCAAAGAGAGTGTGCACAATGACCACTAGTGTTTGTAATAGGTGTTATAAAGTAGTATTGATCGGGTGCCATAAAGCAGAAAAAAAAAATAGATGTAGGCTACATAAACCCATTTTTGAATTTATTAATTAAACTGAAAAAAATTGGATTAGTTTAATCATTGGTATATGGTTTCAAGATGAGTTCAGCCATCAAGGCAAAGCCAGAGAGTGAAATTTATGTCAACAACCAGAAAACACGCATAGTGAGGATGCAATTTCCCTCGGTGCTCAAGTACTAACCAGGGATCATATTCCACCAAGGAAGTTGAATCCTCTAGTTATAAAATGAAACAAAAATTTAAATCTGGATCTCTGCATAGAATACCAGAACACTATATGCATGGAAATTTTCTAAAGATAAACTTCAAACAGCCAATAGTAAGACAGACGATGATTTTCAGAATGATTTTTCCAAGAATAGCACAAAAACTACTTGCATATATGATTTTTCAGAGTGCCTTACATGAGAAATGCCAGTCACTGTCATATATGTGGCGATGGAAAGATTCCAGAATTGGTACTTTGATATCAGAAGGTACACTTGTATCATCCTCTGTGAGCCAATAACGAGAATTGAATCAGAATATCCATAAAATTTTACAAGAAAATGGCAGAATTGAAGCAAGGAAAAGAATGTAAGGTATATAGGACAACAATCACAATTCTGCATGTATAATTCTACCGAAAGGTGAATCATTTGACTTGGGAGTTGGAACAATTAGGTAATCATAAGACAAAATTCAAGCAACTTTACGTTTTTCTTCATGTACAGAAAATTAAAATAAAAATAAATTGAGCAGATTCTCAATTTATTAGTAAGATCATGGCATAGTAACCCCAGACAACCTTAAATTATGACATTACCAGAAATGAGTTCAGTAAAACTGTTTAGTTATTAGGATATAAATACAGCCTCCAAGAGCTCAATGATCACGCAAGAGTACTAGGAGAACAGAATATTATTCCACATTCTCACAGAGTACAGTTGTCACGAAACATTAATCCCTCTGATCTAGTTTCATCTTGTAATATTTTATTTTCCTTCAGTGGGTGGAACTCGAACAAATCCACAATGTCAACATGTCAGCTTAATGCAACTAGCGAGAAGGTTGTGACGCTTAAACCCATCTACATATGTTTACCACATAATCCATGAAATGAGAAGCAAATAATAGAGAAGGGTTCACATCATCTTAATCATTAACGTCATTTAAACTCTAAATTGATGCACCTTTGAACGTTGTACATGATAAATGTTTTGGGGTCTGGATGGGGCACTGGGGTGATACAAGCATAAAAACTGTATTCAAGATATATGAATGACACCATTTGCTATAGGATAATCTGAGAACAAGGAAAGTGATAATCTTGACGGGGAGTGTCAGGAGTATAGTGTGCATTTTCTTGTATTAAGTACTCAGGGTACTTCAGTCTTTCCCTTTTATAATAATCATACATATATTAGTAGACCTAATTGGAGGTCGACTAACACGTCTTTTCACACCTAAATCGAATACCATCACCCCTTCCAGACATGCTGTAAAATCAATTTTTGGAAGAAAAAAATCGCTACCCTTTTGTTGCTCTTAACTACTCATCAAAAAGTACCAGGTCCATTCTTCAAATATTAGAGCAATGTAATGGAAATCAAATCACTTGCATTGAGATGCCATGATATGGAATGGAACATGTAAAGTTGTAAAATGCATCGTTCACAAAGATTTATTGGTGAACCAGGGGGTTTGAGGTGGAAACAAAAGCAATACACTGCACTAACAGTGGAATTCATCAAGGAGCAAATAACAGATTTCACAGGACATGCAGGAGGCTGGAGGTCTTTGAAATTGGGAATAGAGAACCTAGATGCACCAAATGGCACAGATAACAGCTCCACTTATATAAACATAAGACAAATAATCCAAGGCACTTTTATTATAATGAGCATCAGGAAGGCTAGAAGGACCAAATGTTCTGCATAATGTGGAAAAACCTTAGAAATGGTTGAGAAGGTAAGAGGAACCATTTAAAGGTTTGAACACAATTAGTAAATTGGTGCATATATTGCATCCCTAATGACTCATTGAATCTGGAGTGCTCATCTCATTGCTAATTTGAAAATTAGGATTCAAACTTATCATTCCCTTTCAGTGGCATCCATATTGAAATTCCAGAATCTTCTTCAAGAATAAATTAGAAGATGGTAAAGACTATGTTCTTTCACCCTGAGCTCGGGGGTTCAATCCCAGCTTACCTATCAAGAAAAAAAAATTAGAAGAGAAGAGAGGACATAAACCCATGGGCTTTCTTCCCAATTTTGAGCCTCAAGAAGAAGACGGAAGCAAGATTGCCTAAGCACGTTTGTGGTTCGATAGGGTCTCTTAGTTTTCTTTTCTTTATGTTCAAAGTTCAAACATACTTCTTATGTAGTACCTGTACTTTGCATCTTCATTTCCTTTTCGTTCTTTTAAATGATGAATGTTTTAGAGAAGGTGAAGTAAAGAGGAAAGTTTTAGGAATTGACCTGATAAAAAGATCCCATTAATATTTGCTACTTTACAATTTAAAACAGACTTTCCAAGTACTTAAATATTATTTAGTAGATAAAAGTAGGAGAATTTATAATCCCTATCCATGCAGGAACCTCATTATTAAATTTAGATGATACTCAGGATCATTGTTTTTGGCGAGCTGATGATAGTGGTCATTTCTCAATTAGTTTTGAATGGGAACTTACTAGAGAAAAGTCAACTAGAGTCAGTTGGCTAAAAATTGGTTTAGTGCAAATGCCTTAACCCCGGACAATCTGCTTTCGGTTGGCATCTTGCACACAGCAGGTTGCCAACTGATGATGCTGTTACACATAGAGGGATCAGCCGATCTCTCAATGGTGGGTATGCCATATCTCATGCAAGTCATTTGATCACATTTTTCTACACTGCTTTCTCGTATGAGTTGTGGAATTGGTTTTGCAGCTCCTTTGCTTTGTGTTAGCCTAGTTTCTCATCTTTAAAGGAGGCAATTTAATGGTGGAAATCCAAACAAAAAGGGTCAAATATCGGGGACATCTGGTTGACAGATTTTGTTATAGTTTCCAATGCAATACGGTCTGAAAGGAACGTGAGAAGAAATGAAGGTACCTATAGGTCAATATACTCCACTGCTCGATTCAAAGTGAAGTACGTGATGTGGAAACTATGATGAACCAGGTGGTAGCCAAATCTGTGGAGGGACTTCACACTCAGTATCCGTCATCTTCTCAAGCTTCCCATCCTTTCCCTTCAACGCCTTAGCCAGGCCTAATTGAACAAGGATGTCCTTTACCCACATCTACAATAGGGTGAAACTGCCCTTTCCGTCAAACATGTCGATGTTGAATTGGCTAGAAGCCGACTTTACTGCCATCTTAGATCACCCTCTATGCAAAACTCCACCTCGAACTAGAATCTCTCGAACAATATTTCTACCTCTGACGCACTCTAACCACAATCCAATCACAACACACACGATCGCCCCACCCAACCTAAACACAACTCTGATACCACTTGTTGAGAAAATCCGTCAGGCAAAGGCAAATCTGATCTGATTGTGCACAAATAACAGGAAGAGATACACACGAACCACAAGATGAACACCGTGATTTTACGTCGTTCGGCAAAGAGGCCTACATCCACGGGCGAGAACACAATCTTCACAATGAGAAATCAAAATACAAGGATTACAACAGATTGACAAAAAAACCTGCAAACACAAAACTCTCCCCTTATCCTCTCAACCAAGACAGTAAATAGAGAAATTTGAGAAAAATCCACAAGAAAAAACCCAAGAGGAACCCAACAAATAACCCAAGATTTCTCTCTCTCTCTCTCTCTCTCTCTCTCTCTCTCTCTCTCTCTCTCTCTCTCTCTCTCTCTCTCTCTCTCTCTCTCTCTCTAACAAACACACACACTTTTTCTCTCAAGCCCCACCACTCTTAATCGTGTGATAATAAGAGTTTTATAATTAGGTTTCACAAAACCTAAGAAAGGAACTCTTTCCTATTTTTGCTTACCACCACAGGTCGTGGGAAACAAGGCAAGTTCCAAATAAAAATGATAAGGCTTAATTGACCACAATCAAAATGCAGATGGCCCTCTGCTCACGTCAACATTGAATCATGATTCATCGACCAAAAAACATTGTTTGGCCTCCATTTCTTCCAGATCTTGGAAGTCAATTCTTGGGCCAAAGAGACCCCAAAGTTTGCAGTATTGTCTTGGAGATGGATAGAATCCACCCTTAATTTCAACCAATTGGATTCCCATGACAATTTTTTTGAGGATCCATCCACGCCTTTCAGATATTTTAAACCATCTAACACAAGCATGTTAGGTTTTATGTTATTCTCAAGAAAAATTAATAAAAAAAATGCATGTAAAAAGCTTTCTTCAAGAGAAGACAACCCTCCTCTTCTCTTATCTCCAGAGAGAAATCAATTAATAATTCATTTCTAATCTCAAAAGATAAAAGATAATTGATTTTATATGGTTACAACTTTTCCTCCAAATATTCAAATTCAAATACTAGCCAACCCAACTAACTGAAATCAAATTTAAATACTAACCAACCCAATTAATTAATATCAAATTCTAACCAACACAACTAATTCAAATTCAAATACTAACAGGCCCAACTAACTAAATCAAAGTTTCAAACCAACCTAACCAACTAATTCAAATTCAAATGCTAACCAACCCAAACTAAACGGTTCGTTAACATCCCGCTCTCCTCAACATAAACCTTGTCCTTAAGGTTTGAAATCTGGAATCTTTCATTCAATATGTTCAATTACTCTCATCTGGATGGAAAGTGGGCCCATTGCACAAGGACTTTCATCATAGCCTTAATAATCCTTTTCACCATCAGTCGATGTAACACTGCTAAAGGGCAGATATGAACCACTTTATTCTCATACATATTGGGAAGATTTGAAGCCACGGTCACATTTATTCAGAATGTCTTCTTCAGGTTTGGCACATGGAATACAGGATTTATCCTTAGGCTCAACCACATTGTTACATCTAACCAATAAGCAACTAGCAGGATTTTCTCTATCACCTTATAGGGCCGTAGAATCAGCGAGATAACATCAATGCCCCTCTAATGGCTACAGAGGTCTATTGGTATGCTTGCAACCATAGCTACACCAAGTACCCAATCTCAAATTGCCGCTCTTATCGGTGTTTGTCAACTTGGCAATTCATTCGAGCTTGAGCCACTACATATTTCTCTGTGCATAATCAGAATGTGGTCCCTATCCCACAAACTAAACGAATAACCATCACTTATACAAAAGGAAGAAGAAGTACCAACTGAACTAGCGACCGTATTGTTTGCTTGTTAGCATTGCGATCATCGGCACATGTCAGCAAATTCATAATTGGAACTATTGAAAAGGTACAACAAATGCATGTTGGACAGCAGAAGCAAGAACCATAATATTGTGCCAAACTCACATGAAGACCTAAGAAGGCCAGAGGAATCACAAAATAAAACAAGAAATTTGCAGCTAAATTCAGAAAATCGCGGCTGGAAAGTATAAGCCAAAGATAAAAATAGCTAACCAACGGTATCAAGGCCTCTGAGAACCAGATAAAAAATGCACACCTGCAAAAAGAAAAGAAGCAAACAAGTGGCAGATCTAATTAGTCTTACACTTAGGCAACTAAAAACTAAATTCAATCTGTAAGGGAAGAAAACATAAAGAATCAGTTATTATGAAAAATTCATAGCAAGATTTATTTTTTTTAAATAGCCACAGTCCATCTGAAGCGAGCACAAGGATACAGATTTTACACAACAGGGAAAATGTGAAAATATTACATAATGACATGTTTTTACCATTCGAGTACACAGAGGATAGAAGTCCCAAAATCCTAACCAACTTTATTTGACTTTCTAAATTTTTTCTAAACTTGACATCCCTTATGCACTCCACGCCACTTCTATGAAGACAATAGGTCATCTTTTCATTTATACAGTAATGCTAAAGCACGTCTGAGAATTTTTCTGTGACTTCTGAACTAGGAACTTTTATCATGTTATAGCAGACTCCTTTTATGTTAGCGCTTATTGAAAATACAATCCGTTCCATTTTTTGTGAAATTCTAATTCCAAGAATGTTAATCAAACCTAAACATGTGCTGTTAAATGCCCACTCGAGCTTTCCGCACAAAGAACCACGAGATTCTGATGCATGAAAAATTCAATACCCTAAATGAAAGTTTTGTGCCCTTCTATAACATAATCTTAATTCACGTTCCTCAAAATCCCGAATCTTAAATCCCTAATACCATTGCTGCAACATCCAGTTACAAAATTCAGCAAATTATTGAAAAATCTTGAAACAAAATCAGAATTTTTGGTCCCCCACTATTTATTTTAAAAATTCCAAATAATTCAAAATTTCTGTTATTTTTCAAATTAAACCTGAATTTTACAAATATAGTTCACCTAGAAGAATCATGTGATTTTTCCTAATTTTTTCCAAACCCTTGACGTATTTTCCAAACATTTGGTTTGCTGGTTTTTTCCCCAAATCTGAACATTGTAACTGTGGAAACATAGATCAATCCGCTTTGGCAAAAAAATCCCCTTGATCGACAAGGACAAAGAAAAAAAATCAGAAACATCATAAAATCCCTCGATTTCTACAGTGCATCGAATTTTTAAAAAATAACGGTATCCAAAATTTCATCCACAAAACATGTTACCCTAAAAAAACCCTAGAAAATCCATAACCAAATACCTCTAATCATTGCACTGATTCAATTGTAACCCCCCTTTTCCGTAATAAATAGCCACAATTTTCAAAAACAGGTAAAAAGAGAAATAAGAGCCCAATCAAACCAACATTGAGAAAATCGATATCAAAAGTTGAATTCCACACAAATTATCAATCAAAATCAGAAAAAAGAAAAAGAAAAAAAAAAGAACACAGAGAGAGAGAGAGAAGAGAAACGTACCGCGTTTCGGAGATCGGGACCAAGCTGTTGAATGACTAGGGAAAAACTACGTGAAACCCTATGAAGCATAGTATAACAAAAACCCCAATGTGGCTCTGCTGGGATCTGTTTCTCTGCATTTTTTGCCGCGATCTTAAGCTTAACGAGCGCGCACAAATCTTCTGGATGTTTCACAATCGCCCCCAAACTCCCCATTTTTCAACCCCCTTTTTTCTTCTTCTACCCCTTTTTTCGCACCAAAAGAGGAAAAACAGAGAGATCGCAGAGAAACAGAAAAAACACAGACAACTCTCTCCGATTGGATTTGTGCTTCTTATTCTTATTAGTTACTCCTAATGCCAAAATAGAGGGACGAGGAAAAGATGTTTGGGGTGGCAAATGCGGTAAATAAATTGAAAGTTGGATGCGCCAACATAGCCGCATGTGGCTCCTGCAAAAAGCACGTGCGTTGCTGAGGCGGGGTTAGAAAATGGACGCAATTCCTGGCCGGACAGAATAATAGGTGGGACCCAACAATATAGCTGGCTTGCTTCTAGATGATTTTAGTTAGTGGGGTCCAAATTCCCAGACCATTTGATTTTCTCTTGGTTCCTAGTCTTTGTCGTATTTGAACCAATACTTAGAGAGTTCCATCAGATGACATGGGCCCAGTTTCGATTGCAACACAAAAAAAAAAAAAAATTTATTATTGATGGAATTTTATTTATTTTTGACATATTCATGATTTGAGGGAAGGTCCCTCTAAGTAAAAGTTGAATTACTTTGGTTTAAGTTAAAAAAAAATTCAATTGGGAGAAATAAAAGTAAGAAATTTTTGAAATGTTTTTCCTTTACAGACCTTTTCAGAAAATTCCCATGGTCAAAATCGGGCATAAAGTTAATTTTTTGGTCCTGCCGTATGCGAGATTTGTTAGTATTTTAATGCAAAAGTGGCATTTGTTTGTATTTTACAAACTTTATTTTGTTTACAAAAAAATAGCCCACTTCCTTCACAAAAGCAAATAGTCCCGTACTAGAAAGTGAAGGAAAGGTTCAAGGGCTTATATAGCTTTCCACTTCTATTACTTTGCGAATGAAAAGAGAAGAAAGGTGGCCCAATACGCATGAGCCACCAAGTGGGTTCAATGGGCTTTTGGCTATACCACACAAGCACGCCGCCTGGCTCGGCCGGCCGCCCGTGTGACCCAAAGTTTTTTCCCTTCCCCTGAAACGACCTTATTCATACGCCGTCATTATTGGGTAAATAACGTCGCCGTTATTTTACGAATAACTGCGTCATTCCTAAGCGTTATGAACGAACATGTTGGGGTTACTGTATTTTTTACAACTACGAAGAATAATCACGTAAGCTTTTTCTATTCATTCTTGTTCTTCATTATCTTACAGTAACTAGAGTTGTTTTTCTTCTTCCTTTTACTTTACGTATTTTGTTGGGCAATTGGAGTGTTCGTGTGATTCGAATCTCTTGGATCGTGCGGTTCTTAGAGATCTATTGTGCGTTGGACTGTTGTATACTGGGGGTGATTGTTGCCAGTAATCTGCTGCATCGGAATAAGTTTCATCAGATGTGCAAATTCACCTTAAAGAGAGCGACGAAGTCTGTGCCTCATCTCGCCGCATCGAAAGAGGCTTTCTAACTCATCTACTCTCTGTTTTTTATAGACATCAGGTACGCCATATTTATATTTTGGAGGAAAAAACATCAACAAGATTGAGACAATTGATCTTGTAGAACATCACGTGGCAACCCAATGGCTACAAGATCAATGGTTTAGTGTTTCTTCATGGAACCCTGAACAAGGCTTTGTAGATCAACAGCCTGAGAGCATCGGACCCTGATGTTCACAATGGTATTTAGCGCTGTGTTTGGATCAACAGGTCCTACCACACATACGGGGCAAAATTGAAGACGGGTGTGTGCCTTTTCTAATTCTATAAGGTGACTCACACCCCTTCCTCTTTAGTATTCTTCTTGATATATATGATATGTATATAGGAATCTGCTAAGTAATTCCACACAGGAGAAGCTAAATTAAAGGGTGGACTTGCAAAAACCAGCCACAAGGGTGCCTCCATTGGATCACCCAAGTCATCCAACTATATTTACCATTCTTTTAAATTCGCATTTAATTTCGAGTCCAGTAACCACTTTTGGACTCAGTTCTCAATATTTAAACAAACAACCATAAAAATTTATACCATAGAATATGGGATTATCAAGTGGTGGGAGAGGAGTAAGGAGTGTGGGAAACGAAGAATAAGGTCACGAGTGGGGAGAGGCTGAGAAGTGGCTGAACATAAGAAAAAGAAAATGTCCATCCATTTTAATTTTCCTTGCTTGTCTTCCACTTTTGCATAGTCTCCTCACTAATACCCTCTCAATTGTCTCACCCTCCATCTCTTAACATAAGCTAATACTGCATCAGAAAAATTTTCATGCTTTCCAAACATGGCCTTGGTGCTGTTATAAATGTACTTGGGTGATGCGAATCCTATGGGCCCAGGATAATCCTAATCCTCCGATTTGTACATTATAGAAATCTCTATATATCGTGGATAGGATCGTACTATGGAGATGATTTTTTTTAGGCACATCCGTTTCAACCAACTAGTGGTTTGATCATCAAATAGAGTTGGCCTATATTTAAAACAAAAACAAAAATAAAAAAAATTACATGCACGTACGAGAGAGAGTATGGCCAAGTCTATTATTAATTGATTTTGGGTAGGCCCATGATGGGATACAAGATAAGAGAGAATATCACCCACGGTTTCCAACCACACAGGGCTTTCCATGGTGGGGGAGGTCAAGTTTGACTTGAGATGAAAGCTTCTATTGAGGGGACCCCAACCTAAACATGAGGGGAGCTGAGGCCATGTGTTATCACTCTCCAATCGAGTAGCGATAAGATTCTTTGTCAATGGTCCCTTTGTTGACGACTGCACCAGGTCCCTGTAGTTTTCTTCCTCCTGTTTTTGGCTAACTAGTAAAGGTGCGCACGTGAAACTAAGGTACTTGATAACAAAATTTAGTAAGATTTTCTTCCTAGAAATTTTCATAGTGAATAGATTCTGCTCTTCAATAGGCACGATCCATTTATGTACAAATCTTGTCCGTTAACGTTTGTATCCTTTAGAACCATTGGACAAATATTCAACTCTTCAGTAGGCATCCATTTATGTACGTTTGGATCCTTTGGAACCCTTTATTGTCTTGGCCACCACTAATGACAGCAAAGGCGTAGCTGGCTTTTTGTAAGGGCACCTTCATTTTAACATTACTTCCAAGAAGAAAAGAAAGCAGTAGTGACGTAGTGTTATCATGCGTGTGCGGTATATATTTGAGGTAGTAGAATAACCACCCATAGAAACTCCGATGAAATAAAACCTCATCCCATCTCCAACTGGTCTGCCACTCCATGAATATCCAAAACTTTGGCCTTCCCCAATTGCTTTCACCCAATTCCTCTACAAGCTCCCCATGAGATGAAAATGAAACTTTGGCCTTCCCCAATTCCTCTACAAGCTCCCCATGAGATGAAAATGAAACTTTGGCCTTCCCCAATTCCTCTACAAGCTCCCCATGAGATGAAAATGAAACGCGCAACAACAGTTCATTGTATTTTTTATTATATCATTTCATTATATTGCCTACTCATAAGACTTAAATTCATGAATTTATATCCTCAATACCCTTGAAATTCAAGGAGACCCAATGAGCATAAATTTTAAATACAACAAATTTAAAAGCAAGCACAAAATCATTGAAAACCAGTCTTTCTCACATACCCATTAACTCAAATTTCAGAAAATTCGCAGTAAACAGAGGTATACTAAATTCAAGCATAGTTCAACCAAAAAATTCCATTGAACCCATGAAAATGCAAAGGCTACATTAGAGAAATCTGATCACTTATACGCATACCCATTAGTCCAGAGGTTATGACCCCATACAAAAATTACAGCTCCATTCCACAAGGTAGAAGTTCAATTTGAGCCCCATTCCACAGGGTAGAAGTACAATTTGAGCCAGGAAAAACAAATGGTTATCTTTAGCACCCATGGAAATTCAATCTGAAGTGTCACCCAGCCTTGCCGCTCTTGGAATCCATAGAAAGCCCTGGAATCACTGACACAATATTTCTTCCCTACCCTCCGGAACTCAATAAAATTGGTGATATTGCCTCCAACCCCTCCCTCAATCGCTGAAAATCCTTGCGAGGATAGAACTGCACAAAATTTCTCTAAAATGTGCATCCTGATTGGTGATGTCCCATCATCCTCACTTCGCTAAAGGCAGACGATGCAATTAAATAATCATTGACATGCCAATGTCATGTAGTTAATCTGCTTATGCAAGCTTCCCACAACTAACAAATAAAGAAAGACACGATATTTGTGAATCATATAGAACAGATTGAGAATCTTCATTAGTTATTGCTTTATCAGCTACTTTTTCAAACTATTGCTTGATAAGGTGAGACTGAGGTATTTTACGACATAAAAGTGCAGGTAATTTTAAATGGATAATTTTTCTACCACTGGCAATTTTATGAATTCTAGTAAAAGATGCACGTGCATTTGCATGTGCGACCAAGATATTTTACAACATGGTTTAGTACAGCTGCGAAATTTCTCGTTTCAATCTTTAAAATGAAGTTGAAGTAGCTTTGGACCTGTTTTATGTCAACCAAAGCAGGAGTTTTCTGTGAAATTTCTCCCCATAAGTGTATCATTTGAAAAAACGGGTAATTCAGCAAGGCGAGAGAGTTACATATCATTTGAAAAAATGGGTAATTCAGCAAGGCGAGAGAGTTACATGGTGTATGTTTTTGCATCTAAAATTTTACTCTAAAATTTTAATACAATAAAACTCATTTTCCAAGATTGTACCTCCATTGGCAAATGCAAGATCAACCCATGTTGTGTTGATCATCTAGAAACCAAAGTCAAAGAATGGGCGAAAAATTAATTTGTTTTACGCTCATTTTACGTCAAAAGAAACAAAGCCTAAGAGAAATTTAGAGGTAACAATACTTTACCCAAGAGACAAGGCATGGAGGCAGGGCCTTTGTAATTTTGAGACCAAGAGTGAGAGGTGGCTGTGATAACTCGATGGCG
The DNA here is from genome assembly GCF_043159265.1 of Tasmannia lanceolata. Taxonomy (NCBI): domain Eukaryota; kingdom Viridiplantae; phylum Streptophyta; class Magnoliopsida; order Canellales; family Winteraceae; genus Tasmannia; species Tasmannia lanceolata. Next base: position 13,041,284 of record NW_027518683.1, read on the forward strand.
TCTTGGCCAATAAAATGACAAATCCATGTCCTTTGTTCCTCCATACACTTCATCACCTAATAGAGGAATCCCCATAAACTTTGAATGTACACAGATCTAGTTCAGAATAGCAGACAGGCAATGTGAGCATAACATTTTTTGCAAATCACATTCACTACCACGTACAACACTACTAAAAATAGGGAATCTTAGAATTTGCCATCAATGCAGGAAGCAGGCAAGATCATTAAAACAACATAATGTTTAAAACTAACGAATTACTAAAACATGAAAGCTATATGAAGATATTGCAGCATGATCTCCATAGGAGCACCCCGAAGCAAATAACCAAGAGCTTAAGCAATATCATCTAATCAAATAATGGATAATGATACTAACATAAGTTGTTGCGGGGAGAAACATTTTAGAAACTAAAGTCAAGCCCACTCACTCATTGTCAAGATGATCCAAAAATATCTCCCACTTGTTTGTCATGTACAGTATAGCTTTCCAAATGTACAGTATAGCAAATCACCAAAAAAAAAATGTACAGTATAGCTTTCCAGTTTTGTCAATACATTTCATAATTAACTTCCTAGTTTTGAAAAAACCATATTCATCCGATTCTCCAATTCTCAAAGGACGTACATAATATGTATTTTAGACTACTATCACTATACAGATCACTCACTAAGAGAAATTCAGAAAAGTCCCCAACAAAACTACAGCCAAGGTGATCTTGTGGGTTTTCCATCTTTCTTTTTTCTAAAGTTCATGAACAGACATTTATGGTTTTCAGATATTGGAGCACAAGCTGCATCTGTATAACATTTCAAAAAACAAAACCCACTTTTCTCAGGCTAGTCTGCTTTCATCGCTACAAAACCAAACGGTCCCAAGTTTTGTAGTTGACTTTCAAGGTATTTATAAGGCTATCTCACAAATGAAATCAATTGAAAGGGACATGACATAATGATTATTTTTAATATGAACATTAAGATTGAATTTTGTAGTGAAAAATCATGATTTTTTAATAAATTAGAGGATAAATTCAGCAATTAAAATTGTATACGGTCTATGAAAACTTTCCTTCCATAATTGGGAAGTAATTGGAAAAAACTGTGAATCATAGATGTATAATTAAAATACCCCAAATTAACTTCGGGTCATTTCCAGGAAAAATTGGGTTGAGTCGACTCTTTCCTGATACCATCCGGCATTTTCCGACACGACTCGAAATTTTTTGACACGACCCCAACTTTCACCGAGTTGACCCCAACTTTAACAGAGTCAAACCCAAATTTCACCATTAATTTTTACATCGGACTTCGACCAGATTTAAAATTTATCATTAATTCAGTTCATTTGTAGAAAGATTTAGGAAAATGAATGGTGTGACTTACTGTTTAAGTGGTCAGCGGTTGTTGATTTCGCTATCTCGACGAATGTTGCCTGTATGAATGGAATGGCTGGCAGAATGCAATGCATGGTAGATAGATCGTCAGGAAGGCGACGGGTAGAGAGGAATCAATGTTACAGTAGGAAAGCGATAGCCGGAAAGAACGCAGTGGTAGATTGTGTCCTGTTCTTCTCGGTGTGTGAATTGTAACTGGGTAAACATTTGTTCAAATCCTAAACATAAGTGATTGATTTTCATGTAGTTAATTGAATTAAAATGAACTTTTAAATTATAAAAGGAAGACTCATTTTTAGGATTAAAAATGATCAATTCCATTCCACCTTCATCCCTTCACATGCCAATATCGGCAATAAATGATTATGATTTGGAGGACTTTCTTCACCAACCATTCACCATCCATTCGCTGTGCATCCATCCGGTTTTTGAAGAAATTCAAAACCTACAAAGAAGATAATTGTTCAAATCTGCTCCGTTCTCATGGATAAGATAATATTGGAGGGTTTAAAATAATTCAAGGGAACTAATCACCTAAACCATAAAAGCATACCATCTAAATGTTTTCAAGGAGCTAAGCGAGACCTTCTTTCGGTGAATTATTGCATATACAACCTGCACTACATGAGGCTTTAAAGACCTTCTTTCGGTGAATTATTGCATATACAACCTGCACTATATGAGGCTTTAAAGACCTTCTTTCGGTGAATTATTGCATATACAACCTGCACTATATGAGGCTTTAAAGACCTTCTTTCGGTGAATTATTGCATATACAACCTGCACTACTCATAAAATAAGGTAGTAAACTCACGAATAAGATAATCTAGGAAGAGGGTTTAAAACAATTCATAGGAACTAATCACCTAAAACATTAAATAAAACACATACCATGTAAATGTTTTCAAGGAACTCAATAAAGCACAGGGGACTCTTGCAAGGCATGAAAGACATGTCGGTAGAACTCCGAATCCCTTTTCCCCTTCCAATACTGCTTTGTTGGACTGCACCCACTGCTCTACCCCGAAGCAAGAATAGCATTCCACTAAGGTCCTTGAACATTCAAATAAATAAGTAGATCTAAAGCTGCATAAAGACATGATAACTTTATTCAACTTTTTTCTTCGATAACAAAAAGAGAAATGCTGCTCAAGTAAACACTGCTGGATTTACATTGAAAGGGAGGGTGGTAAGAAACACCAACATTGGATCAAAACCTGATCATCATTGGGCCTGCTTCCCATCACTGCTTAAAAAATCAAACAACATGCCACTCCAGGTTGCCAATCCCCATCCCCATCTGACCATGATTAGATGGTGATGAAACTGGTCACCACAGGACATAAAGGATTGTTAAGAAAATTCGTAGGACAATTCCTTCAAATACTCAAATTTTTAATAGAAAACTTAAAGCTAGCGTATTTAATTCAGGGTTTGAAAGCAATTAGATAGACTGTTTGTGAGCTGAGATTATGACCTTTTTAATGATAGTTGGGGTCATATTAAGGGGCTGTAACATTGCAACAGTTTGACCAATGACCATAAGCAGGGGCGTCTAAAACCATGTTTGTGGATAAAGAATCAAACGTTACCTTTAAAAATGATTGCACCCATTTTTGAAAGTGGGTGAGGCACTTCTATTTGAATCCAACAATTTATTTTAGTAGATACTGGTTTCTAAAACCATGTTTGTGGATAAAGAATCAAATGTTACCTTTCAAAATGATTGCACCATTTTTGAAAATGGGCCAGACACTTCATATTTGAATCCAACAATTTCTTTTAATAGATACCGGTTTCTGTAAATTATATTTTTTTTAAACGGAATGAGAGATTTATTAAAAAGCAATGAAGAAGCAATACTGATAGGGAAAAGGGATCTCTTAAACTTGAAAACTTCAACAATTTTCACTCTAATGCTTTTTTTCTGTTTCAAAATAATGAAAAGTATACGTGGATAAATAAAATGAAAAATAATTGGGATCTGAATCGTCAAAGGGTGAGTTTTTGCTGTCTATTGTACCAAGTTTCAAAATCTATATTGATGTTAATACTTACGGTGGTTGAAATGTAAACAGAAATGTGAAAAACAATGAATTAGAGATAGAAATGTAAATACAAATGTGAAGAACAATAGAATTATGAATTAGAGACTTTGGCCACGGAGATCAGAAGAAGGCCAGGAAAGACTTAGATGCAAGTGAGGTAAAAAAAACATCAATTGAATAAACATCAAATGATAAGCATCCAACGTCATACTCCCTCCAAGTAACTCCGCATATATTTCAACTCCCTTGGCCCGACCATTTAATCATGTTCCATGAATAAACTTTTTATTCAACAAAAAGCTTTTGGAAAGAAAAGGCAAAGTAAGATAAACAGAAGATTTGGAATAAATTTTAAGGTGATTATAAACCACCAAAACTATTACCTTCACATGTTCCCGTTCTTCCAAAAGGAGCAAGCTTGTTCCCTCTCCCATGACAAAGCCATCGAGATCCTAGAAAAGGTAATGATCATCATTTACAACATAGATCAAAGTTCCGAATCTTGATTCATTGAATTTCGCTATAGAGATTGGCATAATAAGTGAATAACAAAGAATTTAAATTTTTCTTTACTAATAAAAAATATATAGTAGAAATATGCAACTAAGAAGGTGCTAACCAGAACCATTAAAAGGCATAGAATGAGAAATGTAGATTTTTTTCATGTACCCTTCTTTCCTCTAAATTTTCTTCAACGACATCCAAACAGAATTTAGGCTATGTGCCTGCTACTATTTTTAATATCAAAACTGAGACAAGAATTTAAAAATCATAAACAACTCCATAAGCATTTTTTGACTCCTCTGTTAAATTTCCCCATTAGATAAAATAAACCAAGCCAACCTTGCTCACATTGAAAACTCACAAACCAATAAATCAAATTGGTGTTGTTCTCCATAGTGATAGAATAAAAAAAACAATCCGCCCTTCATAAATTCAAAACCCATTACACTAATAGATCAAATAAACCAATCCAACATTCCTAAGCTTCATAGCTAATCATTCTATTAGAGTATTAGACCAAATAAAAGAAGAATTAACAGAACAGCCCCAATAAAAGAAGAAACAACACTCGTACCCACTTATGAGAGCAAAAACTATCCAAAATTATAAATTTAGTAAAACTCACTTTGATTGTAATAGAAAATAGAAAAAAAAATCAAGAAAACAACATAAAAGCAATTCCAGATTGTGAATAAGCTTATTAGCTACATTTGTTTTTCTACTTGTAGACTTTTCCGTGGGAAATCATCTGAAGTAAATGACAAGGGGCATCACTTCCATCGATCAATAGCATTTCCAGAATTAATTTTCATGCCAGTGCAATCGAGAAGGGGCTTGTGGGTAGAGAGAAGAAAACCCATCCCTAGAAAAAATTAATCATACTCGTAACATTTCCATCATAAAGTTTTCCTTGCAATGGAAATAGGCCATATGGGAAGAGGAAAATAACCCAATTTCTTGCAATCGAAACAGGGCCCATGTGAAGAGGGAAAAATCAGTTTAAAAAAAACAGTGAAAGGAAAAACCTAATTTCTAGCAGAAATGTTTTTCTTATAATCGAAAAGGGACATGTGGGAAGAGAAGAAAACCCAGGCGTAGAAAAATTAATCATATTGGTAATATGAACAAACCCTAGGTTGAAGAGAACAAGAGGAGAGAAAGAGAGAGGGAAGAAGAAGAAGAAGAAGAATCAGAGCAGTACCTGGCACAAAGCTTGAGGAAGGAGGAGCTGATGAAGGCTCTCTACCATCTATCTCCACAAGTCCCCCACTATATCAGTAAGCTCTGTTGCCAAAACATAAATATAAATATCAATGTCATGAGATAATGTGGAAATAACATAATGAAGAAGTGACATCTACCACAACATCTCTAATCAAATCTGACATGATGAGAAAAAAAAGAATGCATTTGCATTTAGAGAAGAACATTTTAGTTCAAGAAAAAAACCCTAAATCTGGGTTGTAGGAAATAGAGACGATGTAAGGGTTGTTATTTCAACGAAGGCACAGAAACCCTATTAAAATGCGACGGGAAGGGGGTAAGTGTATCTAGCAGCAAAGAGAAGAGGTCAAGATGAACTCATTCACAAGAAGAAAAAAGTAAAAGGAGGAGAGACACAGAAAATGGAATGAGGAAATCATAGAGACCAAAAAAAACCTTTGAATCTAGAGAGAGAGAGAGAGCGAGACCCGTGAGCTACAATGGCCGACTCCTCTCTTGTTCGCTGCCCTTGCAAAGAGAGACGGGGCTTTGAAACTATGGGCGGCTGAAATGAATGGACACGTATTAAGGTTGAAGGAGGAGATGGGACACGTATCGCAAGGAAGGGACTTATACGACATCTGCGAGGTCTCCGTTTACAGATGGCGAGATTTGTGGCTTTTTATCATGGCGAAAATACCCCTTAGAAATAGGACACAATGGGATGATTTTAGAACATAGAGGTAGGGAATTTTCGCTAAAGATGGTTGACGAACTTTCGGTGCTTCAGGCTTTTAGAATAGAAAGGATTGATGTCGGCATATTCTGTAGGGGCTTATTTTTCTAATAGCATCCCTCTGTTATATCACTCTCTTAGCATAGTGTTGAACATTATTACAATTTTATTTAAGGCGATGGTATTTCACGCCCTGCAGTACATATTCGCCCTCCTCATAACGTGAACAGTGGGCAACTTTAACGCTTTTTGACGTCAGATCACGTTATAAGGGGGGCGTGCGTACTGCAGGGGGTTGAAAATATATATCTTCGCCCTTTATTTATTTCCACCTCAAAAAAATCCATGTTCCACCCCATTTTTAAATTTTTAATCTAATTCCATGTGGTAGTGGTGATAGTTCTATGTCCGTTAACAAGGTTTATATTGAGAGATGATGAAAACAAGGTTTATATTGAGAGATGGTATCCACTAAAAAGGTTTATATTGAAGGATGATGAAAACAAGGAAGTAGAAGATGGAAGTATGAGTGGTAATTTTGGGGAGATAGGCCAGGGCCGGATTTGAGATTATTGGTATGGCTTGGGACGATGAAGTTGTTTTTTATTTTTAAGGGATTTTTACGTGACACCCCGCTTTAGACCTCTAAACTCCATTTTACAATCCCATTTTAAATAAAAATATGCATGTCCATTTGGCTATTTTACTTTTAAAAACACAGAAAAGAACAAATTAATTACATGTCTGAATTTACAAATGGATGGTAGTTTCAACTCTAGACTGGTTGCAATGTTGTCTTATTATCCAAAAGATCATTTTGCTCTCTCTCTCTCTCTCTCTCTCTAAGCCGGGGTTAGGTGGGGCCCTACTAGTATATTAAATAAAGAAAAGGTGATACAGCAACAGGATACAATAATAGGAACAAGACCACTGTCCACCTTTAGAAGAGAGTCTAAGGAAAAGGGTAGAACCAATAGGATCACGATACCCTTGACTACAAACTCAAAATAAGCAAAATAAAAGAAAATACATGAGCTGGCCGGATTTGTGCACTTGTTGGGGCTTGGGAGACACGTGATCCCTGGAGCAGGACCCCCTACTCAGGCCAAGCCATGTTTACGGATCCAAGGGTCTATCATCTTCTAACTATACTTCCTTGTTCTCCGGCATTTCCTCAGCTCCTGAAACTTTGGGGGTTCTATTTTTCTTCGATGGAGGAGTTCTGCTTTCTTTTGTTGGGGGTCTTCTTCTTCCCTGACTTCTTGTTGACTCGTTGATTTCATTAGGATGGGAGATAGCCCACTTGTTAGGGAAGATGGGAGTCATTTTGCTCTCTTCTTCTCCCTTTCTAAACTTTTTGTGTTTTTTTATCTTTGCATCGTCAATTTTTGCTTCAACTCGGAAGAAAGAGAAGAAGAAAACTGGTCATGTAAGAAAATAAAGAAGAAGAAGAATAACCCGCCAAAGTAGATGATAAGGAAGACGGAGAAAAGAGAAGAGTAAGACGAACTACCAAACAAATAAAGTGAGGAAAAAGTAACAGAACAAAAAGAGGAATAGGTGAAAATAGTTAGAGACGGAAAAAACAAACAAAAATTAATCGTGGGAAGATTTTGGAAAAGATAATGAAAACTAAAAAAAAAGTGAAAAAAATTGTTGATTTCTCTTATAAAAGATGTACAAAATTTGCATATAGAGCAAAAGATAGGGTTGGCTTGAGAAAAAGGGGGATCAAACTCGAAAAAAACGGTTCGGGTGGTGAAAAATTGGGTTGACCAATAAAAAAATCGGTAACACATCATATCGACCCTAACAATGACCGACTGATGTTTTGCGAGTTTTTTTTATAGTCGTCTAGATATTTTCCCGAGTCGACCCTATTTTTTGGTTTCAACCGAGTTTGCTCGTGTGTACCCATTTTCATGTCAATTTTGCTAATTTTCCCACTTTTTATTGTTTTTCTAACATTATGTTAAGTTTATGATGATTTCTAATAGTGGTTGCCGACTTTTTTTTTATAAAAATGAATTATTAATAGTTTTTTGTTACACAAATTGGGTGTTTTTTTTACCATAAAGATTCTGGTGAAATTCGTTTTTTAACTAATTATTTATGTAAAAACCTATAGAGAATCAAATGTTCTTTCTATTTTTTTACTAGTTAGATAAAAAACTGAGTTTTTCCTGGTTGAAGATTTTTTTTTATACAGACTCTGCTTTTTGTACCAAAATTTGTACAAATTAAAACTTGTAGAGAATGAACTATGTTTATAGTCTTTTATACAGACTCCGGGTTGAAGATTAAAACTTGTACAAATTTATACAGACTCCTGGTTGAAGATTAAAACTCGGCATATAGAGCAAAACTGAGCTATGTTTTTTTACCAAAGCTTGTAAGAATGAACCACGTTTATAGTCATTCTTTGCTGCCAATGCAAGTGTTCTAACCATGAGGAATACATTGAATACGGATCTTAGGCGATTAGCTTTGAGAAAACACATGCTATAAGAAAATGTGATGAAGCGTGCCAGTCACCACCATCGATGCCCAAATTCAGAACTATTCCGAACTCTTTTTGCATTCATTGATGGTCCTGCAAACACGTGAAGACAGTTATATACCTGTTAGGCCTAAAATCGGTAACAGGTTATGGTAGGGCCGGAAAGGCTGATCTGGGCCTGAAGGGCTGATCTGGGCCTAAAGGGCTGATCTAGGCCTGAAGGACTGATCTGGACCTGAAGGACTGATCTGGACCTGAAGGGCTCATCTGGACCTGAAGGACTCATCTGGACCTGAAGGACTCATCTGGGCCTGAAGGACTCATCTGGACCTGAAGGACTCATCTGGACCTGAATCCTTCAGGTCCAGATCAGTCCTTCAGGCCTAGATCAGCCCTTTAGGCCCAGATCAGCCCTTTAGGCCCAGATCAGCCCTTCAGGCCCAGATCAGCCTTTCCGGCCCTACCATAACCTGTTACCGATTTTAGGCCTAACAATACCCATGGTCTTCTCCTCACTCCATGTTTTAGGCAGATTGGGGCCGTGAGTTATTGCTGGAATGTTGTGGATTACAAATTGGTAGGGAGCTCTACTTTCTGAACATGGGTGAGCAGGGACGCATGGTGATCATTTATAGAATCCTCATGGGAGTGGAAGAAGGAGACCCCCATCATACTCGACAACTCCTCTCCCCTTTATTCGACTTCTTTACGTTTCTAGGAGATAAAGTCGTGGAACATGTTTGCGCCCGCTGCAACCGATAGTTGGATGTCTGAGTTAACCATCGACAACTCTTGGGATATTTGCGCTCCTTTGGAATGTTTGAGTTTATCTAGAACACTAAGGACCGGGCCCACTAGATCATTCACATGATCTTCGATACAGCCAATCAGTTTAGGATTTTCCTAACAGCCAAAACCGGTACAAAATGAACACTGTTTTTACCAAAATCTATAGCCAATAAAGCATGTCAGAGGGCCAAGACACATTGCCAATAACATTCGCCAATCAACCACCGACGAACGCATGGAAATTCCCAAGATCTTCCACTACAAGATTGAGAAAATATATGCCAACATACCACAACCACCAGAGGAGAGCAAGTCACAAGCAACTACAAGAAGACAATGATATACGTGGTTCACCACAATAGACTACTCCATGGACAAGGCAACACTCAATCCACTATTTAGAACCAAAATAGTACAATGTTACCTCCACTGGTAAAATCCACAGACATAACCCTTCTCTCCAACCTTCTATGTAGCCACAAAATAACCTCCAAGTCTCTACACTAAGTACATGGAAAATCCCTCATTCGAGAAGTAGTTGGAAAACTCTCAAAATCCAATGGAGAAGAACAATGGAAGAAGAAGAATACACCTTGATAAATAAGAGGAGGAAAACCTCTTTTTGCTTCACCACAAAAAGGCATTCAAAGAGCCCAAGAGAACACCTTCTTCTTGCCCTTAATTTCTCCTCAGCCTTGAGTAGAAGAACCTTTCTTTTGCTGCACCACAAAAGTCCCCTAGAGCCCTAAGTGAAAATCCCCCTTCTTGCCCTTTATTTCTCGTCTACTTTGAGTAGAATCTTGCTTTTGCTTCACCACAAAAGCCCTCCTAGAGCCCTAAGAGAAAACCCCTCTTCTTGTCCTAGATTTCTCGTCAACCTTGAACAGAAGAACCTTGCTTTTGCTCCACCAGAAAAGCCCCAGGACACCCGAGAGGAAAACTCTTGCCTCGCCCCAGCTTTTTTTCCCTCCTCTCTATATTTTCCTTCATCTTCCCTCTCTTTCATATAGTGACCCTATATATATATATAGAGAGAGAGAGAGAGAGAGAAAACTCATCCTACTCAAAAGGGTCAAGTGGGACCCACTCCAAGAATAAAATAGAACCGGTGATTTTGCATTTTGCATCACCAACTCAACATCATATACGTTTTTGCCATGCCATGTACATAATAAACTTTGTGTCTTTTACCAAAAAAAAAACCTGCGCATACTAGAAATCAATGCTCCTTTGCCCTCTCTTACACTTTATAAACTCAGATAGTTACTTTACAAATATTCACACGATGATTACTTAACAACTCCCTCACAATTGTGTTAATACCTTGCATGTTAGGCACATAAGAGAATAAAGAACACTAGTCGAACCCAAGAAAGTTTTTTTATTTCTTTAATGGTGCCAGAACGGAGAAAGTAAGTGGATCCAGTTAACATGGCTTTGCTATATCTAGAGTAGCAAAAGGGACCTATTTCCTTGTCATAGGCACGATGTGGGACATGTAAGAAGAAAGGGCACCAAGCCATAGCCAGGGATGCATACTGCGCGCTAGGCGCATTGTAGTAGAGGTTGAACGTGACCGGAAAGCGGGCTACGTTCAATTTCCGACAAGATCAACCTCCCTTTCTAGAAATATGTTTCAATGTCTGAAGCAACTCTGTTTGCTGTGGGCTCGAACTAATTATTACAAGGGGTATAAAATCTGGGCAGCGATGAATAGACCCTATATAGGGCATTGCTTAGAGAGAGAAAGATAGAGAGAGGAGAGGTCCATTTAAGATATTAGGGGGTCGATTTATCACTGCTCTAAAATCTCAAATTTTGATTTCTTTGACAAAGTTACTTATTTTCGGCCATAACGTAAATACGTTGTGCCCAAAAGGATGATCCCATCCCTTTGATCTATAGATGCACTGCATATTATGGAAACCTCACAGATCGGATGGCTAGGATCATATTATGGAAATGATTTTTTGGGCACAACCAATTTAAGTTATGGCCCATCACATGGACGGTTTGGATCATCCTACAGTGTGGTCCGTACAATATTTTTTGAAAAATAAGGGACTATTAAGGGTTACACCGTATAAATCTCCACTATAAATGCAAAGTTGTTATTAAAAGAAAAGACAATATGTAATTCAAAATTACAATGTATTGTCTTTTTGTGACTTACTTTATGTTAAAGGTGCATTGGAAATGATATTCTACACATCTTTTGAAAATAATTCGCATAGTATGAGTATTTTTATCAAACAGTGTGTAAAATGATTGTAAAATATCATTTCCAACGGACCGTAACAGGCGCGTTAGCCAAACCCTTAACTTATTGAAGTGTTTCTACCCAAAACCATTCCATTGCGAAAGTTGTACATTGGTTTTGAATTTTCTTGGGGACTAATGTGATTTTGGAGTATTGTTTCTCTTGAATCCTCTGGTTCTGTATGAAGAAGAGTCTACCACTGAGCATCTACCACGCTGGTGTAATTTAACATTTTATTTCACCATTTCCTTCTTTTATTACAAAGCAAGTTAAAGATGATGACAGCTATGGCTTCATAATGAGCGTCATTCAATGGTTGAGATCGTCCTGTGATTGAAATCTTGGAACATGTCGAATCTGTGCTGGGTCCAACCTAAATAGGGCATAGTCCAAAAAATGACATCAATTACATGTGACCTTGAACATTGGTTCACAATATGGGTCATCAATTAATAGTACAGTCATTGCCTTTAACCCTCCCATTCGACGTTATTTGTAGTTCTAAATTTAGATGTTGATAAAGATCAGATCGTTGGATCGGAGTGGATTTTGAAGCATGACCCATTTATTGCAAGTGCTAACGGATAAATTGTTTGGATCATTGAGCAAGTTGCCCCACTTAGCCAATAAACTTTGGATGCTTCTGCCCTTTTAAGTTTTTCAGAGGGAAATCAATGGTGGAATAAAACTGCATTCATGCAATAACAGTCATACGTGTTTTAACATGAATATAAGTGATTTTAACATGAATATATATATATAAACTTGAGTGTTCATAAGGATATTTAACATATAAATTCAATTTTTTTAAAGAGATTTGCTAGGCAATTTTGCGGAAAGCCATTTTACGGCTGGCTTTTTCATTTGAGAACAGCCACCTCAGATGAATTAAAAGAATTAAAAGAATAAGACAAAATCTGGCAAAAAAGTAAGTTTTTTTATCTTTTAGAAGTAAGCTTTTTTTTAACTTATTCAATTTTCACAAATGGAAGTTCCATATAGTAAGACAAAAAATTTAATTTCGTGAGTGAAAGTAAAGCAAATTGAGGTAGGATAGGTGCTTTTACTTCAAATGTACCCAAGAATTCATGACATGTTTCCTTTTCAAAAAAAGAATTCATGACATGTATTTCCTTCCAAGTTGGAGAATGTAGCACCTTCATTTGTCCCATCAACACCATACATGTGGCCTTAGGTAGTCTTTGAATTTAGAGCATTCATCTAGCGGGTACACCTAGGATAGCTCATAGTATAAAAGTCTCATGGTGCCTTTATACCACGGGGATAAAAATCCTGGGATAAGATGTTCCTGGTGTTGTGAATCCAGCCCATGTAGGCCCCACACCCACACACCGACTCTTATCTTGAATAGGAAATTAGGACTCCTAATTTTAGAAGGAAAGAAGAGATCCTAATTTTAGAAGGAAAGAAGATAGTCGGTGGCATGCTGTACGTGTGTTTGGAGAAAAAAAAAACAAAAACAAGTAAGAAGCCGTTTTCTGTGTTGACTTTTTTTAGCAAAAAACATTAAAAAAGAAAAAGAAAGAGGTTGACAAAGAGAGAAAGAACAAGAAGAAGAAACATGGGTTTTTTTCTTTGTGCGGTTAGGGTTTTGGCTTGGGACCAAAATCTAGAGCTCTTTTTAGAGCATTTCTTCTTGGAGATTTTCACCGCACCGTCGAATCCTTTCGTTGCATGAAGACTTCGTGGGGATTTGGATTTCTTCGACTTGAAGATCGAAGTGGATATTTTTTGGTGAGAAAGTGTGTTTTGTTGTTTGCAACGAGATAACCCTTTTATCTCTCTTATTTCTTATATTGGCTCAAGTTCCGGGTGAAAACTTGAGAGAAAGACGTTGTATTACTATTTGATTAGTGGATATTTCGTCAGATTCGCCCCGTGGTTTTTCCCTCTTCGTTGGAGGGTTTTCCACGTAAATCTTTTATGTTCTCTTGTGTGATTGCTCTCTTGTTGGTTTGGTTTCTTTAATCCACATATTTATTTGCTTCGTAATTAAAGTGAGTTTTCTTCGGCGAAAAACCCAACAAGTGGTATCAAAGCCGAGGTTATTTGGAAGCATAGTTGTTTGTGTGGATAGAGATAGAGAGTTCTTCAGAAACTATGATCAAGTTGACTATATCAAATTGGATGATTTGGAAATCAAAGATGGAGGATATTCTATTTTGTAAGGATTTGTATGAATCCATTGAAGGTGATAAGGCCAAGCCAACTAGCATAAGGATTGGTCAAAATTGAATAAAAAGGCTGTTGGACATATTAGGCAATGGTTGGATGACAGTGTGTTCCATCATGTGTCTAATGAAACATCTGCACGTTCACTTTAGACAAAGTTGGAGGGTCTTTATGAGAGAAAGACTGCTGGAAACAAAGCTTTCTAATTACTTGAAGTTCAAATAAGGTGGTTCGATTGCAGAGCATCTGAATGAAGTTCAGAGCATAGTGAACCAGTTGTCTTCAATGAAGATGGTGCTAGATGATGAGTTGCAGGCATTGTTACTTGTGAGCTCGTCACCTGACAGTTGGGAAACCTTAGCGGTTTCACTTAATAACTCTGCTCCAAATGATGTACTTACCATGAGCCAAGTTACTAGTAGCTTGCTAAATGAAGAGACTGGAAGGAAATCAATGGGTACAAACAATGCACAGGCTCTTGTCACAGAGAACAGGGATAGAAGTAAAAGTAGAGGGTCACAAAATCATGACAAATCCAGAGAAATGTCGAATTTAAAAGAGAAGAAAAAATGCTTCCATTGTGGCAAAGTGGGTCACATAAGGAAGAATTGTTGGGTTTACAAAAGAGAACAAAAAGAAGGTAAAAATCAGAAAAATGATGATGATAAAGACACTATGGCTACTATGTCTGATGAAGATGTGATAACACTCTCTTTTGGAGAAGAAGAGTGTTTACATGTTGCAGATCAGGGTATAGAGTGGGTTGTTGATACAGGTTCTTCTTATCATGCTACTCCTAACAGTGAGTTCTTCACTTCATATAAAGTAGGAGACTTTGGTATGGTGAAGATGGGCAACACTAGTCTCTCAAAGATTGTTGGAATTGGTGATGTGTGCATAGAAACCAATGTTGGTTGCACTTTGACTTTGAGAGATGTGCGACATGTTCCTGATTTGTGCGTAAATTTGATTTCTGGGATAGCCATAGATAGGCAAGGTTATGAAAGCTACTTTGGTAAAGGAACATGGAAGCTTACCAAATGTTCACTCGTTGTTGCAAAGGGGAAGGTTTGTTGCACATTATATAAGACTTATGCAAAGTGTGCAAAAGTGTGCAAGGATGTGGTAAATGTTACTAAAGAGAGTTGTCCTAGCTTGTGGCATAAGAGGCTTGAAGACCCTAAAGGTAAAAGTGTAGTTGATGGTATTATTGATCTTACATCTATTCGTTCTCCATTCGAGCATGTTACGCATGGGGGAGAAGTGCAAGAAAATGGTAGTGATCATGGATCAGATGCAGGTCGTCATGATACTGTGATATATCATGAGCAGGGGGAGCAACCCCTCATAGACAGAGAGTGAAATCTCAAGTTAGAAGATCTACTAAAGAGCATCGACCATCAACGAGATATCCTACCTCAGATTTATTGGTTGCTAGTGAGGGGGAGCCAAAGAGGTTGCAGGAGTCACAATCTCATAGAGGCAAAGAA
The DNA here is from genome assembly GCF_043159265.1 of Tasmannia lanceolata. NCBI lineage: Eukaryota > Viridiplantae > Streptophyta > Magnoliopsida > Canellales > Winteraceae > Tasmannia > Tasmannia lanceolata. The sequence goes on from NW_027518683.1 coordinate 13,056,400, forward strand.
TACCGGGCAATTGTGAAATGGTTTTTTGAGAACTGTTGGATCCGTGATGTGATCGAGACGTAATTGGTGCAGTTGAAGAAGATTGGTGCCGATGGGAATTTGTCTGATATGAACGAAAAGCTTGAGCTATGCCAAGACATAGCTCATATCGACTCCAGGTGAGAGTCAAGGTTGGTGTCTCCTCTTCATGGGCCTGGAGGGGGAGATTGTTGTGGGTCCAGCCCATGTAGGCCCCACACCCACACACCGATTCTTATCTTGAATAGGAAATTAGGTCTCCTAATTTTAGAAGGAAAGAAGAGAGTCCGTGGCATGGTGTACGTGTGTGTTTTTAGAGAAAAAAAAAACAAAAATAAGTAAGAAGCCGTGAGTGGTTTTGTGTGTTGACGTTTTTAGCAAAAAACGTTAAAAAAGAAAAAGAAAGAGTAAGAGTAGGAGAAAGAGAGGAAGAAGAAGAAGAAGAAGAAAAAAGAAACAGGGGTTTTTTTCTTTGTGTGGTTAGGGTTTTGGCTTGGGACCAAAATCTAGGGCTCTTTTTGGAGCATTTCTTCTTGGAGATTTTTATCGCACCGTCAAATCCTTTTGTTGAATGGAGACTTCGTGAGGAGTTGGGTTTCTTCAACTTGAAGATCGAAGTGGGTATTTTTTGGTGAGAAAGTGGGTTTTGTTGTTCGCAACGAGGTAACCCTTTTATCTCTCTTATTTCTTGTATTGGCTCAAGTTTCGGGTGAAAACTTGAGAGAAAGACGTTGTATTACTTATTTGATTAGTGGATATTTCGTCAGATTCGCCCCATGGTTTTTTCCTCTTCGTTGGAGGGTTTTCCACGTAAATCTTTTGTGTTCTCTTGTGTGATTGCCCTCTTGTTGGTTTGGTTTCTTTAATCCACAAATTTATTTGCTTTGTAATTAAAGTGGGTTTTCTTCGGCAAAAAACCCAACACTTGGAGTTGGATATGGTTCTAAAAATTGGCAACATCTTTTTTACATGGAGTGAAAGCTATAGGCAATGGTTTTAAAAAACAGAGTGAAAGCTATTGATCGAGAATGAAAAACAAAGAATCCAATTGATGGGCTTTTATAGTCATTGACAACAAATTGATGTACTCATTCAAGAAGAACTCTGTCCCAAGACTCCCAATAAAACATCCCCTCATAAGGAAGCATCTACCTTATTATTCGACATTGTTATGAATTTAATCTAAAAGCAAAAGATTGTTCGAAATCAGAGTGTTCCCAAAAACAAAACAGAATAGAACAATAAAAGTATGATCGAAATTAACTTAATTTAGAACTTAACATTAACCTGTAATTTTCTGCATAGGAACAACCCATTATCAGTAAACATTTTGACCTCCAAAGGATTACTACCAGCCCCTACAATTATATGAAGCCTTTTCCAACTTCATTCCAAAATTTCCAAAGCCCTTCTCTATGACATTCTAATTAATTTTCTACGTTTCTTAAAGAGCAATAAAAGAGGAAGAAGCTATGATGGAGCAGCAGCCTTACAGGTCAAGAAACTGAGTGTGAACTGTATGGGTTTTTCCTTTCCCTTTTAAATTTCCTTTACTGTGCTTCCATAGCTTTTTTTACTAAAAACAATTATTTTTGCCTTAGGAAGTGACTTAAAGAAAAAGCATGGACCCTGAAAATTTCATAAAGGCCTTGACAAAACATACATGTAAAACTAACTAAATTGCAGAGCAAGCTCCAAAGGAAGCACGGGCAATTCTACATAAAAAGATGTATACGATTCTATTTGATAGTGAGAGACAATGAATGGAGGGTACTGACCTTGTTCAGACTTACTAAGAGAATCCCGATATCAGAACCATTCAATGCATGAAAGTCTTTGCTGTTCACTGCTATGCTCCATCCATTACAATTCTCAAAATATGGCTTCTCTTCTGGAATATTAAACACCTTCGATCTTCGTCACATTCTTCCCGATGATCTTTTAAGGAAATATCTTTTAAGATGAGCACAGCTTTTGAGAGAGAGAGAGAGAGGGAGGGAGGGAGGGAGATGACCATGTATGGCATGGACCGAATGAAATGTGTACGATGGTTGGCAATATTAATGGCCACCGTAAGAGTGCCCTACTGTGCTTGATCCCATTTTCAGCTAAGCTCTGTTACTAGAAACATAAAATGGGTGCAAAACAAATTTTATACTCAGTTTCTACGTAATAGTGGATGTAAAAATTATTTTACGCCCATTTAATGTTGAGGCTCCGTTTCTTTTGATGTAAAAATGGACGTAAATTTAGTTCTACGCTGCGAAAAAAGAACAAATTTTACGTCAGAAGAAAATGATTTTACACCTCTGATGAGCATGATGAAAAAAGTTGTCCTTTCAAACATTGTACATGCCTGAATCTTGGCAATTAGACTCCTGTTCTACATCAAACCTAGACCAGACCCATTGGGTCGCCTTGCGATGGCTCGCAAGATCAACAGTCCTCATCAATGTGCACATAGCCACATGTGAATTGGATGATGGTCAGTTTCTTCATGACGAACGAGACCATCTTGCTAGTTGCTAGTTGATCTCTTAAAATTAATTAAAGATTGATGATATTAAAGAAGTGATTTCATCATATCATCTTCCTAATCATTGCTCTAAACGCTATGATCCAACGGTTAGTATTTGTTTGCCATGTGACTTAACTAACTTGACATTTTGGATCTCGTAACGGTACGTCAAGTGATTAGGAAGAATATTTCTGGTAGGGTTCTTTTGGTCAAATTCAAACTTCCAGTTGAGGTTATTTTGGTCATTTAGTTAATATATTTATCAGACGGTTGAAATACATCGGATGAATTAGGTCATTTGCAAATAGGCCTACAAAATCCTTTTTTAGAATTAGACCTTTGAATCTCCCCAACATCTTTCAGACTCAAAGAAGAATCCTTCTTCGAATCGCAGAAAGAGTAAGTAAAATTCACGCAGCTTCGTTTTGATTTTTTGTTGTTAATGTGTCATTCAGTTTCTTTTTTATCGATTGATGCCCGTTGAACTGCAATTTTTTTTTCTAACCGTATAAGCAAACCCTAGATCTGTTTAGGAAAACTGGCTAGGGATTTTAATTGTTTCGTTGATCTAGATCTTCTTTTACATTTGGGTCTTGGATACATCTAGGGTTTTGGATAAATCTGGTGTCGGTTCAGGACCCTATTGATCTGAATGAGCATTTTCTCTTTCTCAATCTAGGGTTTAACGCCAATCTAGGATTTTTTTTTTCTTGTGGTTTTATTCCTTTGGATTTCATTTCCAAGGGCACTTTGTGTAAATATACATTTCTGTACATGTGGTTGAATCCAGGGTTGTGGGACAAGTAGGAGTTCTGGGTGTTGGCAAACCTAGGGTTTTGTATTTATCCATGTGTTTAATGTTCGTTGATTCAGAGTCTTTCATTTCATTAGATTTTCTTTTCTTGTATTTTGATGAATCTAGGGCACTGAGGACCAGGAGTGCAGATATGAACCATATGTTCTGAGACAGATATTGGGTTTTACAGTGTTTCAGCCATCTTTTTTTTTTCTTTCATTCTTTGAACAAGTAGCAATCTGGCTTATGTGAGGACTGATGCGTTGGAACAATCTTAGGCCCTTGATAGACTGATGAGGGTCATCAACACTGGATTTAGAGTATCACAGCGCAGACGGCAATATCAGCAGCATCTATCACTTTAATATGGACGGGTGTGGCTTTTCGGATTAAAGTCATGGGTAGGCTCCCAAGTGACGTGAGTTCGAATCCCCCTGTAGTAACCCGATGCGCGTGGTTTACCGGTGATTGCGTGCATCCATAGGGATTAGTCCCGACCTAAAATGGGGTAGGCATACCCTATGTCATCAAAAAAAAAAAAAAAGGTTAGATGAGGAGTTACCGAGCTATCGATTGGACAATTCACCTCTCCGACCAAGTTGATCAGAGTTTTATGAAGATGCACTCTCAGAGCCTTGCATGTTGTTTCCCGCTGGATGATGGTTGGAGCACTAGAGAGTTTTATTTTTTCTTAGCTAGTGCTAGAGTATTCCCAGGCATAAGAGCGTAATATTCGTTTATATGATAGGGTATTAGTTGGTATTTTTGGATTTTTATAAGATTGGGTCTTAATTTGTAACTTCTGGACTTTTAATCAGCCACGGAGGTAGGGACATATTTGTCATTTTTATAACATATTAGTTACTAGTTAGAGATAAGGGATAGTTATGAGTTGTGGAGATAAGGGAGAAAGTAATTGCTCATTTTTCTTATAAGAAATCGCACAATTTTCTCCTCGTTCCTTTTATTTGGTTATGCCCATCTTGCAGAGGGTTAACGAAGGATGAATTAAACTGATGAGTTTTTTGGAAGCCTTTATTATCTTTTTTTTAATGGTGGAAGCCTTTATTATCTTTCCTCATTGATGTGAAGTCTTTGGGTTTATTGCAAATCAAGGTATTTCCTCAACATCTCTCTCTCTCTCTCCTACAAATCGTTTCTCCGTTTCTTTCTCTTTCCATTCTCTTTTCTCTCAATTTCTATTAAATCCACATATCCATTTTATTTTCCTTTTTTTTAATAAAAAGAAGCCTAATTTTCATTTCTTTCATCCCAAGTTTAATCCACAAACCGCTCGATCTAGGTCTAAATTTTCCTCTTTTGGGTTTGTACTCTTGATTGATCCCCTACAATCTCCAGGATTCTCCGCACATGAGGTTGTATTGGGTGGCTAAGTGTCTGGGTCAATCCTTGTTGATTGTTGACATTGGAAATTACCATAATATCCCTATGTTTAGATATGAGAATTGCATCTTTTGTATGACGAGATAGATCCGAGAATTGCTTCCTTGTATGACGAGATTGCTTTACGGCCTTTAAATCCTTTGAATCAATCTACGATTTGATATTTTGGATTAATTTTTGACACCCTACATCCCTGTTAATTTATAAAAAAAAAAAAAAAAAAAAAAAAAAACCCTACATCCCTCTCGAAAGCTTAATTGGTTAAATACCCATTTTCTACAACCACCTTGAAGGGAAACTTAGTTTATTTCTTTGAGGCTGTTGCTGGATTCTTGGATTAAGGATTTGAGACTATTTATCATATTTCTTTTTCCCCTTTATTGGATTTGCTTCTTTGGGACAGCAAAGAAGGCTCATGCTTCCATCTAACTTTGAACCTTCTTTGGTGCTCTTCGTTTTGCTTGAGTGTGCCCAAATTTGCAAGTGTTTTGAGGGATCAATTGCCTGTGTGTATTACTTTTCTTTATTATTTAAGCCTGCTTAATCATGTCCTAATGTGCTGCAATCGTGCAAATCTCATAGAGGATATATAGGAAACACCTCTATTTTCATTCCCAAGTCCTTAGAAATCTCACATAGGACTGTATTATAGCTTTAACTAATACTTCTCCTAGTTGTTGCTTGCTGCCTAAACCTGTAGGATTAATCAAACGGAACCCTGACCTATTCTGCATCACATACTCATTTTTTTAATGGTATTAACAGACTTATTCTTTTGTTTATTTGTTGAGTTTTTTTTTCTGGTGTGCATTATATCTACCTAGTGTTTTTAGTGTGTTGCCTGTAACATTTTGCAGAGAGATGGGCGAAGAGGAAGCCAAGGGAGGGCCCGTGGTTCCAGAGTCCGTACTGAAGAAGTCGAAGAGGACCGAGGAATGGACTTTGGCGAAAAAGCAAGAGCTTGACGCGAAGAAGAAAAATAATTTTGAAAATCGAAAGCTAATCGTCAGCAGAGCAATGCAGTATGCAAAGGAGTATGAGGAGCAGGTGTTAGAGATTAGAGTTTTTTTCCCCATTATTCTCTCACCTTTAATTTTATTTTCTGTTGTGTTTGTCTAACTGATGAAATTGCTCTGATCCTTAGGATAAGGAGCTTATCCGGTTGAAGCGGGAGGCTAGATTGAAAGGGGGGTTTTATGTTAGTCCGGAAGCAAAGCTATTGTTTATCATCCGAATCCGGGGGTGTGTGCGTTAATTCTTTTATCCATCTTCCTAACATTTGGATTATTTCCAACATTGCCTCTTGTGGTTATTATTGCAACTTATTTTTATCACCGATATCATTTTTTTATAGTATCAATGCTATGCATCCAAAGACAAGAACAATTTTGCAGCTCTTGCGTTTGAGACAGGTATGGAAAAGATGGGCTGTTTCATTCCAGAAAGGCAGAAATACATGTATCATTTCTGTGTTTGTGCCTATTTTATAACATACATATGTTTATGGCAGATATTTAACGGGGTTTTTCTTAAAGTAAACAAAGCTACCATGAACATGTTGCATAGGGTTGAGCCATATGTGACATATGGGTATGAATATCTGTTTCCTTATAATCTAAGTATTGTAGAGGTTATAACTGGGTTCAATTTCATTCATTGGTACTTGTCTTTCAGATATCCTAATCTGAAGAGTGTGAGAGAGGTGATTTACAAGAGGGGTTATGGGAAGTTGAATAAGCAAAGGATTGCTTTGACCGACAATTCTGTTATTGAACAGGTAGAAAACCCTTGGTTCATATCTGTAATGACATGTACTTGCCAATTTTCCATTGCTGCTTGTTTTATGACTTGGTGTTATGATTGTAGGGCTTGGGAAAGTATGGAATAATTTGCATAGAAGATCTTGTACATGAGATCCTGACTGTAGGACCCCATTTCAAGGAAGCGAACAACTTTCTATGGCCATTCAAGCTTAAAGCACCACTGGGTGGTATGAAAAAGAAGAGGAACCACTACGTTGAAGGGGGTGATGCTGGAAATCGGGAGAGTTACATCAATGAGTTTATTAGAAGAATGAACTAGCACCTATCTGCGGGTATTTGTCTTTTTGTTGTTCCAGTTCTTATCAGTAGTGAAATAATTAAAATTTGTTTTTTTCCCTCGCTTTAACCAGGGATTTTTTGAAGGAGAGATGATGATATTTACTAGCAATGATGTCACTTTAAAATTTAGGTTCAGACTTGTACCTTTTCAAAATTTTAATGTTATTTCCATTGAATTTATTACAGATTCTCTAATGATGCCTATTGTTATGATCTTAAATTCAAATTGCTTGGAAAATGTGTGTTATAGCATGTCGTTGTGATTGATAATGCCCGTGCTCTTGTAGACCAAGATCTTCTTTCCAATAGGCATGATGCGTTATGTGCACATTACTACGTGGGTAAATATATCATCTATCCATGTGTATACATTGTCTGCATTTACTGGAATATTGTGCATGCCTATGTTGTTGATGATTGCATGTTATTTGTTGGATTGGTAACATTTTATTGAGAATTATGGTTTCAATAGGACTCCTTTTGGTTGGCATGAAAATGCACTTTTCTATGAAAAGTTGACGGAAGGGTTAAATTTCACTTTTGATTGCTCTTTCCATGTAGTAATATTTGCGAATGTCCTTCACAACCTCCGTGGAATGAGCCCTTGTCTGCCCACGTGGCATATATTTTTCACCTCTTGCATTTTTGGCCTCAACAGAGCGTAAGTGCGACTCTCCACATAGTTTTATCGAAAATCTCCTTTGTTTTCATAGTGACACCTACCTGAGAACCCTTGTTTTGGTAATGAAACCCACTTGGAACCCAAGTTTTGATAATGAAACCCTTTCACTAAAAAAACTCTGTTTTGATAATGACTTCTACCTTCACTCGCACTTTGCTTTGCTTCTATTTTGACAACCAAATGCCAATTTTCCACGTTTCACTTCCACTCCACTCCACTCCACTCCACTCCAGTTCACCTCACCCCACCTCCTAAGAAAACCTAACGGAGCCTATGAGTTAGACTGCAAGAAGGCACATCTCCTTGCCTCTCTAAATTGTTGAAAGTCAGAGTGGCTTGGCTTTTGAACTTGTTGTCTAGCAATGATGTATTACATTACTTCACTTGATGCACTTTCTTTTGCAGTTTTGCATTCATCTGGTATACTTTTGTCTCACATTCACCACTTGCTCCTATTACCGTGATTCCATTAAACTTATGTAGGGTCCGGAGGGGTTTAGGTAGGGTTTAGGTACGGATACCTCTTTGAGGTGTTGAAGCAAGCATAGGCACAAAATTTGATGGGTATGAAGAATCAAAGTTTTAAGAGAAGCTTCTATTAAAGGTTTCACGTCACATGGGATGATTAGTCATCTGCGCATTTTAGGTGCTTCTTCTGATGTACTATTGTTGACAATGTGTAACCATCTGCTTCCTTTCTCCATATTCAGTGAGTCTAATTTGATATCAAACCTCCGTACCATTATTTTTCTTTCCATTTATGCATGTTAGAATACTTCCCTAGGGCTTCCTCATATAGGTCTTTTATATAGAACTGAAGGGTGGCTATGATTCGAACTTATTAAAAAGAGCAATTCCATACTAAAAATGGTAAATCTGTATTTTTAATGGGTGATGTGTGGGCTTTGGCTTAATTGATTGGTAAGCCACGGGGAAAAAAGGTGTGGTGAGCCATAGGTTACGTGGATTGTGTGGATATCCGCACATCTAGGCTAAATAAAAGTACTAATAATCCAAGTAAAATGTTAATAAAAGAAAATAGCACATGCCAATAGGCCACCAAGAGAAAAAAATTTAAATATAACGGCCGCTAAGATGGCTGAATCACATCACTTTCTTAAAGTGGTTATCTTCATGCCTTAATGAGCTACTGCTACGTGAGGGAAAACTAGGTTAGGAGAGGAATAAGTGTGGAGAGGCATAGTTTAAGAGAGATAGTTCTGGGGGATTTTATGGGTAATGTTGTAAAAGATGAGGCATCATACAGGCGTAATCAAGGTTGGCTTGGGCAATCTTTGACCTTTGAATCAATATCTTGATGTGGTTCAGATCACAATAGCCTCATTATGGTATGGGATTTTAAGCATTACTTGTGATTTTTACATAAAGTAAAATCTCTTTTTGCTTGCTTGCATGTAACCTCATCGTTTTATAGTGCACCTAAACTCGTTTTCTTTTGCATAGCTCCAGAGTTATGGTACGTTCATTAAAATGCACTAGGCAATGATAACCTTTCTTGAGAGATATTCTACGGGTCTAGTTGGGTTGTAATTTTTATAGAAAACAAGGAAATTTTTTATTTGAGAAAACCTTTTGAGTTAGCCAAAGACTAGAAAACTCATTTTCCATGGAAATTAATTTCAATCTAAATATTCCATGCACCCCAATTGCTTGAGAGGGTGAGTGATTGGACGGATTATGACTACAGGAGAGATTAATCAGGATACAGAGAGACTCAATAATTTTGAGCTTAAATAGAGGTGTAAAGGGATTTTTACTTGCACAGGTTGGAAAAGATGAGGTTACTTTATGTGGTGCAACTAATGCAATGGTAATAAATGTCTTTTGGCTGGGGCATGCCTTTGCCATTGGATCAAAATTTAGATGGGGTTAAGATCATTTTAACCTCATCATGATACTGAGGTGCAGGCCTTAGTGCCTTACACCCCTGTATGGCCCATGCGCATTGGAAGACAACCCACTTCAAGGACATCAAGACTAGAAGTAGAAGAGGATCAAGCACAACCACCTCTTCAGTAAGGATCTCCCCATTCAGCTTGAAGCATAGAAGTGAGGTTGTCGGTGTTAGAGCAAGGCCAAAGTGTTGGATTCATATCCATGGAAGGTGACTCCCTAAACGTTATTAGGTGGCTGTAAGGGGGCCAAAGTGTTGGGTTCGTGAGGGGGTCATTCGCGTCCATGGAGATTTGATGCTTGATTTGATGAGATTAAAGAGTGAGTGTTGGGTTTCTCTATCTTTTATCAGCATGTCAGAAGAGCAGCTAATAGTGAAGCAAACAAACTAGCCACGGTGGGGTTTAAAAGGGAGAGATTGGAGATTTTTTATTTCCTACCCTCATGGAAGCTTGTGTCTTTTCTATTTTCTTTTCTTCGCTCTCTTTGTATCTTTCTGCTTGTTTTAACCATCTCGGTCGCCATCATTTTTCTTTGTACATTCCTTTCCAAAAAAAAAAACAAGGCCTAAGTTTGAGGTATCTTGTATTATTAGTCTTCATGTACTTTTTCCTAGCCTTAACTTTTTATGTTCTTAATAGAAATCCCAACATCTTTCAGTTTTTATCTTAATCCTGCTCTTTTCCCTTTTGTAGCGTAATTTTAAGCATACTAGACTCTAGTAAAGACAACAAGGGTAATCAGGTATGACTCGTGCTCCTTCCCTGATTGCGATCGTGGCGGAACCTTGATCTCTGGTTAGTCAAAAAGAAAAAAAAACTGTAATTTTTTTAATGGTAGCAGATATATTAATATAAAGAAGACCGAGGTGGTCGATACATAAGGGGAAAAGAACAAAGAGAGGACAAATCAAAAGAACAAAATGAAACAAAGTTCAAGGAGGTAAGGAATCAAATAATTCTAACGATTCCTTATCCATCCCTACCCTAGCAAGACTTTCGGCCACATCATTTGCTGATCTTTGACATGATTAAAAATGATTGATGAGGAGCCCGTCCAATCAAAATCTCGTCGAAAAACTATCTAGTCTCCAAGGATGATGGTGAGAACCACTAAGTCATCGAATTACATTAAGAGAATCTCATTCAACCAAAACTTTATCCACACTTCTTTATCTAAACAACTTAATGCCTTTGATGCGCTGCAGGCACCTCCGCTTCGCTTGCATCTCCTGTACCAATTGGACCCGCAAAAGCCCAAAGAACCTCCCCTGACTCATTTCTAAGGACACCCCTAATATCGGCAGGCCCAGGATTGCCCAAACTAGACGTATCGAAGTTGAGCTTTAGAAAACCATGGGGAGGCTCCTAAACCTGTACATGTTTCTGATTTTGCTCTACACTTAGGCAAATCTCCTTCCATTCGTTCCATATATCAAATGCAGAAACAAATTTTAAACAAGGGATGGTCTTTACCCAAGATATGGTCAATGCTACTGCCTTGAAGTATAAATAGGCTGCATTCTTTGCAAGATTTTTGAATACTCTTGCATTTCTCTCCTTCCAAAAGACCCAAATAGTTGTTAAGAAGTATATTTTCCATAAAGTCTTTCATTTCTTCTTCCAAGGAACTAGTGAACATTCCATGAAGAGGTCTATAAGCTTTGCAGGGAACACCCACTCAATCCCAAACCTTCTTAAAATTTTATTCCAAACCTTCCTTGCCATGAGGCAATGTATTAATAGATGGTCCACCGTCTCTCTCGCCTCGATGCACGGCGCGCAATGATCAGTAATCAATATGTCCCTCCTTCGTAAAAAATCTACTGTTTGTATCCTTTGGCAACCTTGGAAGAGACGGGGCTAGCCACAAGATGGAGATAATATGATTTTACAGAGAAGCCCTCAAAAATCAAAAGTCACCATCCAATGGTATTTAACATCCTGAAAACTGCCAAAGAAAATGCGTCCCAGATGAATTCCAGACCCAAACCCTTTTGTCCTCCCCAATCTGTTTAATATAAACCCCATCGATCACCTGAAAAAGCCGACCAACGGATTCAATCTCTCTTTCGAAGAAATTCCTTCTAAACACTGGCCTCTTTCAAAGAATTTCCTTCTAAACACTGGCCTTTTTCGAAGAAATTCCTTTTAAACGCCGGCCTCCAATCTACACAATTTCTGCCCTTGTCCACGTAATCAACAAAAGCTTCCTTGTCCACTACAATTAAGAACAAGTCTGAGAAGAGCTCTTTGAGAGGATGAATCTAGCACTACTTATCACTACTTATCAAGCCAAAAAACGAATTCTCTCTTCCGAATAGACTCTAAATCTAATTCCTTCTGCAAAGATATGACTGAAGCACTTGATGTCTCCCCATACTGTTAGGCCAGTATGTCCAAAACAATCCCTTGACTCCCAGCAACATGGGGAAGCCACCATATTTGCTCCCAATGACTTTGACCCAAAGTCATTCTGTAATATAAGGTGGAAACATCAAAGAGTAATAATAATAATAATAATAATAATAAGCCTACCATCAAAGGCATGAGTGGCAACTTTACAAAAAATACTCTTTGATCCGGTACAAATCCTTATAGCAAACGAAGTTATGGAAGATTCTTGCCAAAATACTCACCAAGAGGGTCAAAGAAGTTATGGAAGACATAATTCCGCAATTTTAGGGTGCCTTTGTTAAGGGAAGACAAATCTTAGATGGGATTCGTATAACAAATGAAGTTGGTTACTTCAATATTCGCATCAGCAAGAGAGGTATAATAGGAAAGATCGACATGGAAAAGGCCTATGATCATGTGGATTGGTCTTTTTTGGATTTCGTCCTAGAAAGAATGGGGTTTGGGTCTGGAGGTCTCGTATCACGGATAGTTTATCCTCATCTTCTTCCATCTTAGTCAACGGAGCTCCAGCTGGCTTTTTCGGGAGCTCTAGGGGCATTAGGCAAGGGGATCCTCTTTCTCCATACCTCTTCATAATGCTAGTGGAGGCTCTCAGTTTGCTCCTGTCCAAAGCTGAAGCCAAAGGGTTTATCTAGGGATTACAACTGGGCGTTAATGCGAATACTATTTCCCACCTGCAGTTTGCTGACGGCACCCTAATTTTCTTTGAGGAGAAAGTGAAGTACACAAGCAAATCTGAAATCAAAAGATGATTTGAAATGGCTTTGGGTTGAAAATCAGCCTTTCAAAAAGCCTCTTAGCAGGGCTAAATGTAGAAAAGGCATGCTAGTCTCTCTTATTTTTTTGACGTTGCAAGCTGGGGTTAGGGACCCCTACCAGATTCATTAAAATATAAGATAGTACAACTCAAGGCGGCTCAAAAGCCAGCAAGAAGGGAACAAGCTCCCAGCATAACAAAAGCCACCAGCAACAATAACATATCATCAGAAAAGAGCAAATACACTGAATGCATCTCACAGCGAATAGAGGGATCATGGGCAACAATCAAACTTTGACAAGAAATCAGCAGCCCTGTTTGCTTCTCTCCAAATGAAAGGGGTCGTGAACTGCCATTAACGTATCTCGGTTCCTGGTTTGAACTTAATTTTTCTCCTGTCTTGTGGTGCTACAAATTTACATAGGGGTGCGATTCAATTTTATTTTTGTTTTTTATATTTTTTGAGATAGAATTCCTGGATTTATTGGATTTATTCTATCCTTGAGCAGTACTCTCTAAGTCTCTATCCTCTCTCAATGCCGACCTTAAGCTTATCAAGGATTTCCATCCCCGTTTGTTCTTTCAGTTCGGTGGGATTTTTTTTTTTCAGCAACACCTCAGCTTGATCCATCCCATATCTCCCATTCGAAGAATAGAATTCGTGTTGAGCTTTTGCATCGAACTGAGAAATTATATGGTGTAAGCCCTTATAGTACCGTAATTTTCTAAAAGTACTGTACTGCCTGCACCATAGGATGATCCAAACCGTCCATTTGATGGGCCACAATGTAAATTATTTGCATAGGATGATCATAGCCCTTCTATCTATAGAGGTTTCCATAATATTCATTTCATCTGTAGATCAAAGGGCTATGATCACCCATTGGATATATTTTTTGGGAAATGATAAATGCGCCCCTTTTCATCAGTTGGGACACCCAGCTGCATTCCCTAATTTTTAGGGCACAACATATTGATGTTGTGGCCCATCAAATGGACGGTTTGGATCATCCTTACAGTGCTTTATGAAAAATACGCGGGGCTTACACCATGTAAAATCTCGTACTACAGAAGGGTGGGTTTGAGTTGAATCAAATTAAATTTTCAGGCTGAATCTCGACGTGAACCCGATCCAGGTCACAGGCCCACAACTAGGTTACATAATTTTGGCTTTAAACGAGTGGGCCACCGACCGTACCCCAATGGAATGATCTTGGCCGTTCGTTCAGCATCTGGGTCTCGTTGTGAGTCTACGTCAACGAAGAACGTCTCTAGAGAAGAATAACCACGTGTCTGCATGTGGATGTATTTCAGTGTCACGTGGCATACTCAACGTTTTGAACTTTTCAGGAGTCTTTGGGGTGAAAGAAATTAGTGTATATATTTGTAGTTTTAGAGTTGGGTCTTTGGTATGAGCAGGAGTCTAGATTGGGTTGGGTAGAAGTTTTAGAGTAAGTGGTCACGTGGTCGCCAAGTAAGTTTTGCATTTGGCATTAGTCACAAGTAATATGCAACTAGTCTTTTTCACAAGAATGAAGAAATTTATCTTAGAAATTGTTTTTTATTTTTTCCACACCGAGAGGACTGACCCTCCATCTGGAGTAGGTCAGAGGCTGATCTCCCCTCTTAAGAGGAAAGCACTGAGAAACATTAGACAGCTGTGTATAGAACTAAGAATCATGTTTTTCTCATGGAATTCTAGAATGCTTTTAGAATCTAAGACTTTAGGTCACAAGTGCGTCTAGAATCCAACATTCCCACATTTTAAAATGTATTTTATAGCCTTGGATCGTCTTACCCATCATGTGAATGAAGCTTTATTCAAGGTCCCGAAGACATATTTTACTTTTTCCTAGTATTGTTTCGTTGCAATTTACTAGTCACATGACACTTCTTGTCGGCTCTAAATTTTCCAATTGCAAGCTTTTTTATTGTGTCTTTTAGCTGGGGTGGAAACTGAAAGTAAAGAAATGGGAATCTGCAATTCTCAAAAGAAAAAAAGAAATGAGAATCTGTTTCCCTTTCCTCCCACTTCTATATTACCTACATCCAAGCTTGTTTGCCACTATTGTTTCTTTTTAAGAGATGTTTGGTTGCCATTCATTGTTCATTCCACCAAAATGGTTTCTGGACACACTTAATATAACAATTAGAAGGAAAGAAAATCAGATTCGAAAGTCACAATAAACATGGCATGTTGTTGGAAAATTTATAGCCAAATATTGTCATGCCAACCACCACTACTTAGGGGCAGTTGGAATATTGGATTTGATTTCCTCAAAATCGTAGATGGGAGACAAAGAGAAGGAGACCAGCTAAAGGAGACCAGCTGTTGTTTTCTATTTTCTCGCCCTTCTTTCAGTCATCAAGATCAGTCATCAAGAGATTAAGAGATCATCCCATGTTTTTAGGTTTTAGAAATCTCGGTACGGGGAGAGATTTCTTACTTAAAATCCATGCTTCTAAAGAGAAGTGAAAAATACAGTCTCCTTCTTCTCTTGTCTTCCATCCGGGATTTTGAAGAAATCCAAGATTCTAAAATCCGCGTATTGGGGCTGTTTGGATACACGGTTTTAGAATCCAGGTATTTTGAAAATAGTGTAAAAGAGGGTTCATGATCAAGCTATTATATGCTGTCCTGACAACATTTCTTAGATTTTGGGCAAGAATTCCAGATTTTAGAAATCTCTTCCCCATCCTTAGATTTCTAAAACCTGGAATCATGGGGCGATCCCCTGCTCTCATGCTGTTGGAAAGAAGGGTGTGAAATATGAAAACAAGATATGGTCTCCTTCTCTCATCTTCCATCCAGGATTTTGAGGAAATCCAAGATTCTAAAATCTGCATATCCAAACGGTCCCTTGGTGTTTTGTAACGCGGATGCGGCGCGGAACGTGGCCGAAGAAAATCATAGTCTATTCGAGTTGATGCGGTCATAATTCGGGAGAGTCAAAAGAGTTTTTATTAGCTCTGTAGGGCAAGATGCAGAACATAGATGCTGCACAATGTGGAACGCGGCCAAGGTAAGGCTGAGGGATAGTCCGAACAGCATTAGTAAAGCTGTGGGATAGTCCGAACAGCACGTCATTCCCCTCTTAAAACAAGTAAGGCTGAATAAACTACAACGCATGCTTTGCCGCTTCGGTCTCTGCTAACCTTCGTTTCTTGTGACCCAAAGACAAAGGATACAATCAATGGAATCGACCTAGCCAACGTTCTGCTAGGCTTCCCGGCCATGTCGGTGGGCGCCGCAACTGTTGCTTGGCTTGGGGTGGGGTAGCATAAGTCGCTTCCAGTGAAGGGGTGAGAGCGGTTCTCGAGGATATGCCACCTCAAGGATTGATATGTTTGGAGTAGTAGAAGAAGGGTGAGGATTTTGTGCTACAAAAGTGGGCATAACCATACGAGGAGGAATCGTCACTAGCGGTTGTTTAGGTGCCGTAGACTGCTTGTCAAAGTTTCCATAACAAGGTGGCACCGCACCGTATGAGAAGTCTGATTAACGCTGGCTTGTACTAACAGAGGTATCATTATAAATTGAAGGACCCAAGAAATAAAACCTGAAGTCCTTTTTCATTGGATTCATACAATTATACAAACAATAAAAAGTAAGTAATTTTGGATAAAATTTTCTTTTGCAAACGTTTGCAGAGAAATCCTGAGGTAATTATAGTTGACATTGGCGAAGTCGAATGGATGGTACAGAGTGAATATAAAAGGGAAGTGATATATTAGCCCCCTTTTCGTCCATGGGCCACACCATTTAATGTAGTTACGACTATGGTGATATATTAGCCCCCTTTTCGTCCATGGGCCACACCATTTAATGTAGTTACGACTATGGTTTAAAATTTCGACCGACCGACACCTAGACGACCGAAATTGGAAATATCCAAAACCTACAACATTTAGGTTGAAATTTCAAAAATTTTGATAATTTCGGCGAAATTTCACATAAAATATTAATTTTTTATTCCTTTACAAAATTTCAGCCAAGTAATTTCGGCTCAAAAAACCGACATTTTGAGCGTCTTTACCCAATTTTGATTGAAATTTCGGGATTTCGGTCAACACCGACACCGAAACAACCGAAATCCAAAATATCCGAAAAGTACAAAATTTCGGTCGTAATCTCTGAAATTTCACATAAAATATTAATTTTTCATTCATTTACAAAATTTCACCCGAAATTTCGCCCTAAAAAACCGACATTTCAAGCGTCTTTACACAACTTCGACCAAAATTTCGGGATGAAATTTCGGTTTCGGCTAGGTCTGAAATATATGCTGAAACCGAAATTTCAAACCATGGTTAATAATTTTTTACACTAGGATGTAAGTGGCCCAGGGAAGAATAGGGGGCGAATTTAAGATTTCCTATCTAAAATGTAGAGAATACGACGGAATGTGAGCAGCTCTCCCAACCACTTGATTTTGGCAGTGGTTGGTGCTGTCCACGTCATCCCTAATACATAACACGTAGGTTTTTCGGATTAAAAGGGTATGGTGCGATCTATTACGGATGATGATGACAAAAGTAAATGTGGGGGCCACCTTGATCCTCTGTTTTACTACTTGACTCACCATCTGATGTTGATTGGTTGGGCATGGCCCACCAGTAGTTTAGGCCGATGCTATTTATAATTTCTAACGACCAAAATTAGAAGAACCGGTTTGGAGGCCAAAATGGGTGTTTTGAGGATTCTCCTTGACCATTGATTTTTCTTCAAAGACGTAAAAATAATGTTATTGCTCGTTTTGACCATTCAATTTTTAGGCCTTTGGTAGGGGGGATCGTATGACTTGTTTTTTTTTAACCCATCTGACCAGCGTTCCCGTGGTGGAATAGCATAGCAGAAATGTGGTTAATAGAGCATTGAGTGCCATTATCAAAACCGGGCAGTGCATTTTTCATTTAGTAAAATGTGTTCTTATTTCTTTTGGGAAATGATATCTGCACCAAGTGTTTCAATAAACATGAGCTCCACTTGTTTGTCCTGTAGTATTTAAAAGGTCTAAAGAGCTTTTTGAGAACCGTAATATCCTTTCAAACCGTAATACCGTACGATTCATCTTCCTCATCCTTCATTGAAAGAGAGAAAGAGAAATACAAAACCCTAAAACAAATAAAAAACAAAACCTAGATATTGAGAGCTAGATGGGAATGAACTCATGTTTCAAATTTTAGAGTTTTCCCACCTCCAATGGAGGCTAAATGATGAAGATGATGACTGGTAAGGTTAAAAAAAACAAAGTTGAAAATGAAAAAGTAAAAAAAAAAAGGGAAATAAGAGAGAAGAGGGAAAAGTGGAAAAGTAAAACGTGTTGCTTAAGAAAATGGCATTTTCGTCCAGCTTTTAATGACAAGACCTCTTTTGTCCCTCGTTGATAATTTCTGAAAAGCATGGGTCCTGTTGATAATTCCACCTAATTTTTGTTCCCTATTGGTAATTGATCCCCTTTAAATACGACACAACAAACAAGTGGAGGCTTGTTTATGGAAACACCTTGGCTCATATATCATTTTCCTTTGTTTTTTGTGAAGTGATATATGCTTGCCTTTGGATTACTTGGGACACCTAGCAGCAGTGTGCGTGGCAATCAGCCTCATTTAATCCTTCTGACATGAAGTACGTGAAGTACATCAGCCCCTCTGCAGTCGTTTATACAATGTTGATGGGTGTCCCAAGTAATCAAAAGGGCGGATATATCACTTCCCTTTTTTTGTCCTAAAAATTTGCTTGTTTACATTTTGAATGATATATAGGCAACTCAAAATCATGTTGCGCAAATGTCTTGTATTCTGGCATTATACATAATTTTAACGGACTAATGTGCACATCCAACACGCGGGTGGGGGTGCAAGGTTGTGCTTGAGGTTTATTAGTCAGTGCCTTGGAAGGAAAATTTAATTTTTGGATTTCTACTAAAGGGTAATGCTGTAATTTTTTTATGTAGTGGCATTGTTTAGTGTTAAGTGTTGGGTGATTTTTCCTTTATGTTTTTTTGATGAAGAAGAAGAGTTTGTAACCCTAAGACTGAAAAGGTGAAAACTCTTCTCCTGTGGACTGCCGAAATCATGTGTGTTTCTTGTTTTTGTATGCATCATTTTTTTTATATGCGTTGCAAATTGTGTTTGATCCTTATTCGAGAAGGTATTTCTCGGTTTTTTACACCACGAGTAGTGAGAAATTACATTGAAGGGAACTATGAAAGGGAGGCAAAGTCATCAAACAAGTAAAAGGGGTTTGGTTAAGAGATCCATGTGATTCTTCACATCAAACAAATGTCTAAAACAATCTACATTAATAAAGCCCTGTCTCTCAACATCCAAATCAAACCGGGCCAAGCAGTTTGTGAACCAAAACAGATTGCATAGATACATTGAGTGGAATCAGTCTTTCGCTGGGACCCACCATGGATTGGCTGTGTTAAAAGCTACGTCACCGTTCAAATGTCTCCTTCGTACTCCACAAAAGGCATTGGCAATCTCGCCTTGGCTAGTAGCCAAAGTGGTCCATTCAACCTCAGTGTCCTAGATGAGCCTGTCTACACCCACCCCCAATAAAAGGCCATTCTATCTTTTCTTGGGCCTTCGACATGTCAATTTTTTTTTATAGAAAAAAACTGTCGTCCTGAATCGTCTTTCATTTCGATGTGACCTAGCGATAGTGCCATATGAGATTTGCATTATTATTGGGGCCCCACTCATGTAGAAAAAAACGAAACATCGAAGAGCTGTTCTACTATTCGACATGAGTGTAACAAGCCAGGGTTTATTTTCAATTATCCTCTAATCAACACGTCGACCTTTGTTCTTGGATAAAACTAATGAACAAGCTTATTTAAGAACGCCTCATCTATGGATTTCCATCCTTGATGCACCAACTTCCAAGGTTGCATAGAATTACCTTCGACCCATAACTTTCTGCTCTATGTTGGAGTGACCACGCGAAAGCAAAGATCCCACATGGAAGTGTGAACATGATGTCGATGGGCTTATAAGGATCTGGGCTCTCTCACGGGCCCATACAAATGATATTAGAGTCAAGGAGTTGCAACCATGGTTTTAAATTTCGACCGAAACGGTAAAAACCGAAATGAGTAAATTTCGGATTTCGGTGGAGACCGACACCGAAATGGGTAAATACCGAAACGGTTATTTATTTCGACAGAAATTTCGGTAATTTCGGCCGAAATTTAATATTAAATAAAATATTAGTTTCGGGTTTGGTACTAGATTTCGACAGAAATTTTGAAATTTCAAGGTCCGAAACCGAAACCGAAATTTTGAACCTTGTTGCAACTTCGGTTTACCCTTCCCACGTTGCTTCCACATAGAGAGGGAGAAGTTCCATGCCAAAGCAAAGACCCCACATCGAAAGTGTGACAAAGCTTCCTAATGGCACCTAACACTCCCTAGGTAAGTCCTCTCACTTTAAAGGGACGTGAGTGGATGAAAAAGGAGGCTTTGGTGGACCCACTAGGAGTCAATATCAAGGACTAGGAGAGGCCTAGGCTTCAAATAAATTTTGGCAGGCTTTGCTCCCCTACTCTTGTTGCCTGCCTTTGGTCATTGTACTAAATAAATGTCGTTCGGAAATGATATACTCGCCCATTTTTCTTCCTTTGGCCACCCCTAGCAGTGTAAAAGGGTAGTCATAAATACACTAAAGGGGTCTGGCCTAAGAAAGAAAAGGTGGCTAATGCATAACTTCCCTTTCCATATCAATCAAAGTTGGCCCATGTGCTTGACATAGTTAAGAAGCATGGTAATTATCATTCCAAGTAGAGGAATGACCTTATAGTCCTCTCATGGATCATCTCTTGAATTAATCTCTACTGTAACATGTGGGGCCCATCTGGAGCAATCTCAACCATTGAAATTATGCTTCCATCTTGCTTATCCCATGGATTGCATGACCTTGCCCATCAAAAGAAGATAAAAAGAAAGGGAAAGATATATTTGCACCTTTTCATAGTCTCTCCCCCCCACCCCGGCGCACGCAAATTGTAAATAGTAAATAATACACTAGAAGGGGCTTCCCAAGTAAAAAAAAAAAGGGCGGCTATATCACTTCTCTAAAAGAAAAGTCAACAAATGGGTTCCACAGTCAATCGCCAGTTAATCAAAACAGTTATAATCTTTCTAATGAGGGTAATTTTTGAAGCTTCAGAGGTTGTCTCTTATTTGCCCAGGTAGAATAAAAAAGGAGTGTCATTATTAAAAAAAAGGAGTGAGATATAAGTTCCATCATAATCCTCATTTCCATCTTTCTATGTAACCTCAAGAGGAGTATGAGCAAGGCAAAAATATCTCCAACTGCCGTAAAGACTGGTAGTTTGGGATACAAAAGGGATTGTTTATAACTTTGTAGTTGCAAATTTGGTTGGTAATGAAATCGAGCGGTACTTTAAGTTGCAGTGGTGCCCACTTTATGGCCAATGCGACTTAGCCCTTAGTTGAATGTGAACCGTCACACGCACAGATTAGACGTTCCATGTCCAAAGACCTAAACAACAGACTATTGGATGTTAGGGTTGTATGATTTGTGATGTTAGGGTTGTATGATTTGTGGGACATAGGAGATCCAACGATAGGCCTATTAACTGAACGGGTTCATATGAATCGAAAGTGAGACCCACTATACCGTAGTGGGTCCGCCTCAATGTGTTAAAATGAGAAATTCCACCCCGAATATGACTCAATGCACCTGTTGCATACTGATCTGGACTGTTTATCTGATAGAGCATAGACTGAGTCATTAAAAAAATAACCTATAAAGGACTTCGTTCTCATCATTTTCGATCAACGGTCTAGAATCATCCTATGACAGTGGGACAAGGGCAATAGGAATAGGGGTGTAACTCGGGTCGGGTCGGTTGGCGTTGAGGCCAACCCTAGCCCAACCCAAAACAGCATTCCCTCAACCCTAACCCAACCCAGGGCCCAACCTGAGATAGAATTCCCTCTACTCTAACCCGACCAAACCTAAGCCTTGGGTCGAGAATGGTCAACCCTAACCCAACCTGCCTCTAAATATCTCAACCCTGACCCAATCTGTCTAATTTGTTTTTTTCCTAAGTCAGGTCGGGTTGGGTTCGGTTTAACATAGGGTTAAACAGAAAAATACAAAGAAAACATGATCCTAAGAAATCACGATAAAATTAGAGGATGGAGATCGGCTTGCCCAAGGGCTTAACCATAATCCAACCCAGAATTAAACCGAGTTGGCTTTTTCCAACCCTAACCCAACCCGAGCCAAAATTGGGTTGAACCAGTCGGGTTCGGGTTGAGCCCGACCCAAGTTGCACCTCTTATAGGACTCGGTCACCCTACAAGTGGCAATGGTCCCTTTCTGTTTGATGATTATTTTTCTTGTTCTGATGGGACTTTGGCAGCAGGTTCGTATGCAGAACCTTTGAGAGATCTTTTCAGAGTTGCAGGTGGGGGTGTAGATATCGTTTTCGTGGTTGGCGTGTCTACCTATGCGAATGTCACCAGCTTCCGGGTTGGTACAACGTGAAACTGAAAACCCAGAATAGTGATATTTTTTAGGGAGAAATAAAGACACAGCCCTCAACTTTACGACATTTTCTACTATAATCCTGACTATAAAATTCACCAATTACACCCCCACACCTCCCAAGGTTTCAATGTGTTTAAGTTAGACCCCCTCAGTTAAAGATTCGTCCACAGATCGATGGGTTAGGATAATGATCTTATGAAGCTGATTTTTTGGGCAACCCTATCTGCATCAGGGCCCATCAAATAAATGCTTTGGATCATCCAAACAAAATGGGCCCCTTTCCTTTTGGGTGGTGTTTGGAGGAGGGTATGGGGTCTTCATTAGCATTGATAGTGTTTCAAAAGAGGGGGTCTACGTTATGCAAATTGAAACCTTAGGGGTTGTAGTTGGTGAATTTTAAAAGTCAGGGTTAGAGTTGAAAATGTAAAAGTTGAGGGGTTGTAACTGTACTTTTCCCCTATTTTTTTGTTTTCTTAATTTGTCGTCAATCCAAACATAATCAACATCGAGGAGAAGATTAGAATTAATTCATCCAGGGAGATTGTTATTGACACCCATAAATGTGCAGTTCTGTTTAGTTGATGGGAAATGATATTTCCCCGGTCCCCCCCATTTGCTCTACTTTTTAGTTACAAACTGTCCTGGGTGTCACGCCTAATTTTAAGGGTGTTTATAGCAGCCCCTTTCATCCCAGATAGTTACGTTGAATGCTAGAAAGGAAGACTGTGAGGAAAAAAAAAAAAAGGCATTATGATAATTTTGAGTGGCTAGGGTTAATGTTTCGTAGATCTGATTTGGGGACAGAGAAGTGCCCCAACATGTTGAAGTAGACTGCCAAAAGACCCTTCCATGGAACAGCACTTCACACAGGAGAAAAGGAATACTAACAGATTCAATTGATTTTGTTATTTACTTCTATAATTCCTCATGAAATTGTTAAAATACAAGTACAATCTCTGTTATGGGTATTCAAGCAAGTGAGAAGAAAATTAAGTCCAATCAGAATTCAATCATAACTCTCATAAAAATGGAAAAAATACCACAGATCATATTCCATTTCTTAAACAAAGATTAAGGAAAAAATAAAGTAGACCAACCAGTAATTCATTCTCCATACCGTAGTTACAATAAGGAAAAAACAGATCTTTGCCTTCAACAGAGTCTCATCAATCCTGCATCAAATGGGCTTTTCATAAAGATCCATTTGGAAAATTCCCTTCCCTTACCTTCCCTAAGAAAGATAAAATAACTCACACCCAAAATCAAACTCTATCTAACTACACCCAACCATACATATACAGACACATGAAGAATAATAATAGTAATAATAAGGTAGTGGTGTCATGGGTAAACAACCAAACGCTTAGCACAGATGGTGCAGAAAAACTTCCTCTTGGTTTTGAAACAAAGAGGGAGAAAACAAAAGGTCCACTTGCTCTCAACGTCCATGGATTGAACCAACCCTCCACAGTATGGACAACAGCCTGGAGCCCTTTGTGTGCCCAACACCCTCTCTTGTTCGTCACAAATCCATAACGAACACATCTCTTTTTCTCTCCTTTTGTAACCAGAACGAATAAAGAAGTTCTTTCTCTCAGTTGCCTGTTTTTTTTTTTGCAGGCAGAAAAGCGGGGTGAGGAGAATTTATAAGGGGTGGGTGAAATGAAATTGTGGGTCGTGTCAGGAATATGCGACCGCTTGTGACTTGCTCGCGTTTCGCATTCGATTTAACCGATTTCAATAGACCACGGTTTTATATATAAGGGGGCAGGTTATACATAAGGTTGGGCCCAATTGGGTTGGGCCTATTAAGGAGTTTGGCCGAATTCCCTGCCCCCTTATGCTACATGTAGCTCCGCCCCTGCCGATTTTGTGTACTTTTGTTACACAAGAAGCTTGCAGGTGGTGCAGGGAAGAAGGAAGAGAGGACGAATATATCATTTCGCCCTGTTTAAAATAGAAAACTTACAAAGTGGGGCAACCTCCATTTCATATCTTGGATGTTTTTAATAGATAAGAAGGGGTTAGGCAGGACCTCTACCAGTGTATTATGTGTTTGTTGGCAAGTAGCGCGTATTTTGAATTGCAATGTTATTTGTCAAGATGGGCTCAGAAGATAAAAGCCCGTTCTATGTTACCTAGTTCATTGGTTTGCTTGGTTCAAGTTCAGTCCCGTGGTTGGGATTTACAACTCTTTCATGAACTTGTTTAGTAACTGATTCATTCTATTTGCTTGTTCAGAATGATCGTATCCTAGAAAAATTATCTATTATTTTTTGTATCCCCAAATGAATATAGAGGAATGCTAGACTCACATATGCCCTTGCAAAAAATGGGGCAAAGAGCACCCCCATTAGCCAAATTCCATTTCAGATGGCACAGAAAATTAAGATCATAACTGTCTTGTAAAATTTGAGAGAATTATATTAATCTTGGATGATTTACAATAGAGCTCAAGGTGTGCTTATATTGAACACATACATGATAAACATAGAAAGAGATCAAGCAGACTATGGAAGAGATAACACTAGAATATTATAATCTAACCTAATCAAATCTACTTTCCTAATCTCTCTTGCTTGCCTCTTCTAATCCACTTGGCTAATTTATCTAGTTGCTTCATTTAGCCACTTACCCAATCTACCTCCAAGATGATCCAACGGTGAGATCTTAACCCAATCCAACCGTTGGATCCCACATATTCTAACATGTCTTTAATGGAATTTGACCAATGGGAGAGCCCTTTGCCCCTTTTTTTCTGCGAGGGCACTGATAAATCTAGCATTCCTCATCAATATAAAATGAAAAGTAGATATTCAAAAGGTAACACACACCCATATCCTCCTCGTACTTAACTTTCGACTATATAATAAGTCAAGAAACAAATAATTTAATTAATGTTGCGTTGCACATTTTCACGAAACACAAAAAAAAATGCACTGTTGGTGTGGATTGTACAATCCTCATATGTTTATAGCAATTGTTAACAAAAAAAATGCAGTGTTGGTTTGGATTGTACAATCCTAATAAATTAACTTATTTTATATCCAGTGACCATCATGTCACTCTTCTTCTTCGCGCGGGGGGGGGGGGGGAGGGGGAGAAGAAAGAGCCTAAACTTTTTCTTTAGGGATAAATACTTTTACACCCCCTCTAGTTTCTGACACTTCCACTTCGACCCCTATAGTTTAAAATTTGACAAATACACCCCTATAGTTTCAATTTGTTTAAGGTTTGCCCCCTCGGTTGAAGGTTCGTCCATAGATTGAAGGGTTAGAATGATCCGATGGAGCTGATTTTTTGGGCACACCCTATCTATGTCAGGACCCATCAAATGAACGCTTTGGATCATCCAAATAATGTGGGCCCATACCCGAATCCAAACAAAAATCAGCTCCATCGGATCATCCTAACCCTTCAATCTATGGACGAACCTTCAGCTGAGGGGGCAAACCTTAAACAAATTGAAACTACATGGGTGTATTTGTCAAATTTTAAACTATAGGAGTCGAAGCGGATGTGCCAGGAACTAGAGGGGGTGTAAATGTTTTTATCCCTTTTCTTTAGTTTGTTATACCTGAGAACATTCAGTTCAATAAGACAAAATCTGCTAAAAAGTGAGCCTGTGTGGCTGTCCAATCCTGCAAAAGTGAGGGGACTGTCCCAAGTAAAAAAGAGGGCAAACATATCACTTGATTCACTTCCTTGTATTTGTAAGCCACTGATATTAGCACTGCCATATTTTTATGATTGCACCAAATCACCATGTCTTTTATTAATTAAACTGGTGTCAGAGTTTATTACAATTCCTAAGGTAGTGTAATTATCAAAACATGGTAGTGCCAAATGCCAATATAGTTGCATATATGTGTACATTTATAAATAAAATCTAAACTTTCAAAGCTCAAATTAAACATTAAACAAAGTACCGTTCATGGCAGTTTGAAATGTGCCAGTTTTGACCTATTATCATGAACTAAATTACAAACGGATCTGTGGAAATACATGGCGGCGCTGGGCAAACCAAATAAAATAGGTCCAAATCTTACTTAAAAGTCATATAATTAGGGACAAACAAACAAACATTACCTACCGAGGCGTTGGCTCTTCGGCATAAAGTCACGAGTTTGCTCGCTGTTGACGAGTGTTCGAATCCCGCCCCCGACTTACCTGATTCACGTGGTGAGTGAGCCGTTGCTTGTATCCATAGGGACTAATCCTACTCCTGAAGGGTTGGGGACATCCTACGTCATAGAGGGGGGAGAAAAAACAAACAAACAAACATTGTCTCATGAGTCATGACACACCGAGAATAATTTCGAACTGATATGCTCTGTTTGGTTGCTTGTTTTGGGGGGATTGTAGGAGTTTCAAATGCATGAGATCTCCCAGAGATCTCCCCAAAGCATGTTTGGTTGTCAGTTACACCTTTGACCACTAGACAACTTCTAGACATCATTATTGGTTTTTATCCTAGGTGGCGCCTACGTGGCGGAGATGTTCTCCCCCATAATCTTCTCCCCTCTCTTACTTTTCTCTGTCTTCCACTATATTTTGATAATGACACCCTACATCTTCCGCTAATTTCCTTGCGCAACCAAACACCACTCGCAAATCTTCCTCCTAATATTCTCCCCATCTTCCATTCTTGTCTGATTCTCTTTGACTTATTTTTCTCCTATTCTCCCAGTCATCTACAAGCATGGGAATCCATATTTTAAAATAATTTTCCTCAGCAATCAATTTCTATATTTTTATTATTTTGGTGGAGTATCCAACTGGAGGAGGCGGCTGAGCTGGACCGGTCCCATCAGGTTGGATAGAGAACATTTTTTGTTACTTTCACAGAGATTTCTGTGTCACGACACCCAGACATGGGCCCCACTTTGTGTGGACCCCACACCAAACAAAGACATCTAGGCTAGTCGGTTGTTGGAGACCCGCTGACATAAATTAAGAAAGCTAGTGATGTTCGCACTACCATGGTTTGATAACTGCACTAACTCATCTTGTCTTTTATTATTTAAACTGGCCATTAAAGAAGAAAAGACAAGCTGAGTTTATGCAATTATCAAAACATTTCAGTGCCAATATCAGCAGCATAAAAGAAGGGAGCAATAAGGAAAATGATAGTGAGACACTTGTGTTCATATAGTTTCAAAACATTCGCTCAGCTATTGACATCTGTACCCAAAAAAATATTATCTCTTCAAAATTTTACACAATAAATAGGTTTGTGGGGATTCTTTTTTCTAATTAAATAGGCTACTGATATTGGCACTACCATGTTTTAATAATTGCACTGACTCATCTTGTCTTTTATTGTTTAAAAAGCTGTTAAAGGTTAAAAAAAGCTCTTTGTAAGCCTAATAAAGCAGAAAAGACAAGCTGAGTTTGTGCAATTATTAAAGTGTGGTGTGTCAATATCAGTAGCCGAAACATATTATCTTTGGTATTGTGCCATAAAAAGATAGTTCATATGAGAAATTATGACATCATTTTTGCTTAGGCCCTAATCGTATTGGACTTTTAAGAACTGATTTGGAGTCTAAAATTGAATTGATTATTGGATTCAAAATTGAAAGCAATTTTTAGTCTAATAATCATTTAAAATAAATTTTCAAAACCGAACAGGGCCTTAAATAATGACATGTCCACTTTGAATTTTGTGTCCCTAACTAATTATTTTACTCAATATTAATGCCATGTCCACTTTGGATTTTGAGTTCAGAATTGATTATTTGACTCAAAATTAACTTGGGATTTTGATTCCAATAATCAGTTTAGGACGCAAAAGCCAAACCAAACAGCCTTAAATTTGAGTTGTATAATCAGTTTTGGATTCAAAATCAATTCTCAAAATCCAAAAACGAACAAGACCTTCAGATTTTTAAAATTTATTTCAACTGATTATTGGACTAAAAAATTGCATTTAATTTGAGTCCAATAATCAGTTTTGGACTTGGAAATCAGTTCTCAAAATCCAAAATGAATAGGACCTCAACAAAAACGTGTCATTATGGTGTATGTGCCAATATCTTTTTACGGCACAATACGAAAGATACTATGTTTATGAGGAAAAATCTCTGTAAACATGTTTATTGTGTAAAAAAATTTACACATGAAAAAGGATGATTTGAACCAAAATTATTCAATATTTACTTAGAGAGAGCTTCAGTCTATGATAATATCCGCATAAATAACTAAGGACATGATATCAACACTCCAACGCTTTTATAAGATGCTCAAAAGCATCTTGTCATGTAATATTTAAAGAGCTGTCAGAAGGATATTATAGTTTTTATATACTACACGGACATGCTCTTTTTATAGTATTTAGGAACAATAATCAATGGGGAACAAAAATTAGGCAATCAATGGGGGACAAAAATTAGGCGGAATTATCAATATGACCCATGCTTTTCTGAAATTAACAATGAGGGACAAAAGAGGTCTTGTCAGTAAAAGCTGGACGAAAATGCCTTTTGGCATTTACAACACGTTTTCACTTTGTTTTTCCTTCTTTCCTCTTCCTTTACTTTTCCATTTTCACATTTTTTTTTATCTTTTACCATACTAGTCATCTTCTGCCTTGTTCAGCCAGTATTGTTGTTGGCAAGTCTTGAAAACTTGAAAGTTAAGTTCTTACCATCTGTCTCTCTGTATCTAGGTTTTGTTTTTCTTCTTTTAGGGTTTCACACTACTTTTCATTCCTCTGTCTTTTATTTATCTTGTTTAGGGTTTAAGCGGTTTGTATTTTTGGGTGTGTTCTGGAGATAATGCATGGATGACTTCACTCACTTTATGACGGACAAGTGGTTGTATAAGAAAATTTTGATGTAATACATGAATAGATGGCTACACATTTTTTGATGTACTTAAATTTTTTTTGTAATACACGAGTTGGGATGTAATACATGAAGCACATTTAATGAATACAACATCTATTTCTTTTGTTATTTCTATGATGAGCAAAATTGTAATGCCATTAGAAGAGTTGCTATAGGCAGGGGGTTTTGTAACAGAAGGGGTTAATCAACTCTCTGGAAGGGGGTTAGTAACTCTCAAAGGTAGGGTTACCAATTTCCAAATGGGCTTCTCAAGTGCCTGAAAATTGGCCAATATCAAGTCCCTGAAAATTGGCCGAGGGTACTGGAGTTTTGGAAGGGGGTTTTCAAGTATCTGGCATTGGGGTTATCTAGTATAAAAATGGGTTACCAATTTCCGAATGGGCTTATCAAGTCCCTGAAAATTGGCCAGGGTACTGGAGTTTTAGAAGGGGGTTTTCAAGTATTTGGGATTGGGGTTATCTAGTATCAAAAATGGGGTTACCAATTTCTGAATGGGCTTATCAAGTCTTTGAGAATTGGCCGAGGGTACTGGAGTTTTGGAATGAGATTTTCAAGTCTCTGGGATTAGGGTTATCTAGTATCAAAATGGGGTTACCAATTTCTGAATGAGCTTATCAAGTCCTTGAAAATTGGCCAAGGGTACTGGAGTTTTGGAAGGGGGTTTTTAAGTCTCTGGGACTGTGGTTATCCAGTATCAAAATGGGGTTACCAATTTTCGAATGGGCTTATCAAGTTCCTTATGAACACATTTTTACTTCCTGTTTTTTTCACTCGTTCATTTTTCACCGTTTTTTTTCTTTCTACCCTACGATTCATCTTCCTCATCCGCCTTTGAAAGGGAGAAGGAGAAATGCAAAACCCTAAAACAAATGAAAAACAAAACCTAGATAGAGAGAGATAGATGGGAATGAACTCACGTTTCAAGTTTTCAAGACTTTCTAGCGACCATGGTGGTTGAACGATGAGGAAGATGACTGGTAGGGTAAAAAAACAAAGTTGAAAATAGAAAAGTTAAAAAAAGAAGAGGGAAAAGTGGAAAAGCAAAATGTGTTGCTTAAGAAAATGGCATTTTTGTCCAGCTTTTACTGACAAGACCTCTTTTGTCCTTCGTTGGTAATTTCTGAAAAGCATGGGCCATGTTGATAATTCTGCCTAATTTTTGTCCCCCATTGGTAATTGTTACATATCTTAAAGATGTCATAAGCATGCTACAAGCATGGTTTTAAATTTCGGCCGAAATCCGAAATTTCCAATTTCGGTGGAGACCGAAACCGAAATTCGGCGAAATCCGAAATTTCAGAATTTCTGTCCGAATTTCGGAATTTTGGTCCGAAATTTCGAGAAAATGTAAAAAAAAAAAAAAAAAAAATTAAAAAAAAATGTTACCAAATTTCGAGCCGAAAATTCAAAATGAATTAAATATTCTTGTTTAATTTTTACCAAATTTCGGATTTCGGTGGGGTCCGAAACTGGTACCGAAACCGAATTTAAAACCTTGGTTACAAGCTTTTTAAATACTGCATCACAAGATGCTTCGCGCATCTTATAAAATGTTGAAGTGTTATTATCATTTCCCTCTAAATCGTTGAAAGGAAAAAATAATCCCTCTTGCAAAGCAAACAGGTTGGCAATCAGAATTGCTATATATAGAAGGGAGTGCCACTATCATTTCTGGAAGAAAAAAATTACTGTCAAACATAGAAGACATTAAACTATTCCTTAAAATGTGGATCTTATTTTATGTACAATGCACATGGTATCAGTATAATTGTCAAAACACATTAAAAATGAGCGCTATCACGCATAAACCATAGGCCTTAATTTAAGGTGCCCGTTGAATATAAAGGTTGTCACCTTTTTTTTTTCTTTGTAGGTGGACACATTTAAAATGCATGATCTCCACAATATTTTGATCCAATTAGAATCACACCTACCCATCTGACCATTTCTTTCACCCTTCTCAACAGGGCTTCTAGGCTTCCTTCTTGTTGGGGAGAACTGAAAAAAAAATTGGAAAATGGTGTTTGAAAAATCCGACCCGTCTCACCCAATTCTATAATTTTGACTTTGAACAGCATCTGGCACTAACTTGTGATGAATTCTCATAGCTAAGAACAAAGCCTGAGATAGAGGCTCAATCCCAATTTTCTTGAGGCAGTCCTTGTCAATGTAAGACTTTATTTTCTTGTCATCTTGTGCACGTGTCACGAGACTGAATTTCCTCCTCTCTTTTTTTCTAGAAAATGGATTCCCGTTTTGTTAGCAACACTCTTTCTTTAAATATTTTCTAACCATCAATTACAAAGCCACATGATGGTGGCTTTGAAGAATTCAGGTGCATGATTCATCTGTCAGAAGGCAAGTCATTAAGTATTTATAACTTATATTTCTTCCCTCCCATAATTTTTTTTAAGAGAAAAACATGGGCGTCTGTAGTACGAGAACTATTTATTATTTGACCCCATGGATTGCAGAGACGTGGTATTGGGCATGTTTGGTAACCATGTAAAAATATTCAATGGAATATTCTTTTACCCATCTTGGTGTAAGAGAGACAGGAGAGAGGTGGGAGACGGAGACAGAATTGAGGTGGTGGTGAGTGACGAGGGCATGAGTTGAAACTGGAAAACAGATGAAAATTCCTATTCTACCCATCTTTCACCTTCGGTAAACAAATATTCCATGAATTTTATTTTTCACATGTATGGCAACCATGAAAAATTATTCCATAGAATATTTATGGGCCCAATTGTGCAATGTGTTTAGAAGGACTGAAGGAGAATTGACTGAGTGAGAGTAGAGAGAACATCAACAATCCCTAAAAACTAGTGAAAAGTAAATACCTAGCTAGAAATTAGAATCATGGTTCTAAATTTCGACCGAAATCCAAAATTTTGGTCAACACCGAAACCAAAAC
Organism: Tasmannia lanceolata; assembly: GCF_043159265.1. NCBI lineage: Eukaryota > Viridiplantae > Streptophyta > Magnoliopsida > Canellales > Winteraceae > Tasmannia > Tasmannia lanceolata. Next base: position 13,088,305 of record NW_027518683.1, read on the forward strand.
CGCCAACACCTGAAACGGTACCGGATTTCGGCCAAAATTTCAATAAATTTAACCCAAAAATCTCAATTTTTTTTTAATTATATAGCCATTTTCCCGAAACTTCAACCAAAATTACTGATTTCGGCAGAAATTTGGTATTTAATAAAATATTTTTTTTAATTTCTGTACCCGATTTCAGCCGAAATTTTGAAATTTGGGTTCTGGTGAGGGCCAAAACGCATACCGAAACCGAAATTTAAAACCATGGTCAGATCTCCTGCTCATTTTTCATGGTGGGCCTGTGTTCTTATGGGAACATCATATAAGGGAGGTATGTCCTACAAGAAAAAGGACAGATGTGGACAAAGTTAGCCGCAGGGAAAACAAACTGCTATTGGTTGCTGACGTCACCCATGATCTCTTTCTTTTCTTGAGACACTTTGGAAGACACGCCCGTGTCAGGACATCCCCTTTCTATTAAAAATGAGACTCATCTCTCCTCCGTATCAGTAAAGTTAGGTCTTTCATAAATCATAACATACAGCAAAGGAAAAAAATGCAATGATCATGGAATAGTATGGCAGTAGTGTTGATAAAAATTTATATACTAATATACATTTTAGCGTGGATAGATGGCGATTTTAGTAATAAATAAAAAAGTAGAGGGGTCTCTTTCTTTTCCCGCCCCCAAGCCCCTTGTGAGCTTTCTTTCTAGTTTCTAGTGTCATTCTTCCCTTGCTGCAAGGATAAATTTCTCTTCCCTATTTTCAGAGCTTTCTACTCTCATTCTACCCTAAAAGCAAGCATAAATTCCCCTTTCCCAAATTTCAGAGCCATTGACGTCAACAGCTGAAGGTATGTTTTGAGGCAGAATAAGATTTCCTGATGGAAGTATTAACTACTAACACAAAAAAAAACAGCAATCTACAATTGAGGCTGCACAAACAGGCAAAAGTACAGATACCCTATTAGATAGGATTTCAAGGCAACAAGGTTTAGAATAATGTGAGTAACCATTACTCCCCAAGGTCCCGAACACTGGTGATTTTGAATATCAGACAGTTACTATTGCTTGGAATGACTGCTAAACAAAAAGAGATCCTCCATTTGCTTAAGTCAGAATGGGAGGGGAGAACAGGAATGGAGATGTTAGGGTTGGGTTGGGTCGGATTGAAATTTTGCCAAAAACTGACTTGGAATCAACCCAAACCCGACCCAACTTTATGGTAAAAGCTCAACCAAAATTCACTAAATCTGAGTTGCACCCCTAGGAAATGTTGAGGCCCTTTTATTCCTCATTTGCACTCTCCCCATTTTCCACATTCAGAATCATACAGCTACCTACCACCAAATCTAGCACGCTTACTTGGGATTAGTGTAACAAACTAGCCACACTCAGAGAGTAGCTGTAATATATGATAATTTCCATGGTAACACCCTCATGGAAGAGAAAGGGAAGGAGAATGCTAGCTGGACAGCAAGCAAAATCTTCTGTCTTTAAAAAAGAGACATAATTTTTGAAAAATATGAAAGCACCTATGACCTATCATTTGCTGAAAGCATGTAGATCTTTTGATACATGTAACATTCCTGTGTTTTGATTGAATTGGAGCATCTTCTCTATTAACATTTCTAAACACAACATTCGAGGTGGGCTTCTACTAACATACAAGAAACCCTTGAATTAAAAAATTTCAGAACAGACTAAGAATAATTAATGGAACTGTGAGTGGATATTTACTGAAAGAAGCCATGGATCATGGAGATGGACCTTTTGGGTTGTGAGCCTCGATGTCAACATGACGGATCCCGGGGACAATCAACTGGATCTCTTTTTCCAGTCTATCCACTTCACTTCCCAGGGCTGTAACCACCTCCTCACCTGCGACTCCGAAAATATGTAATCATTGACATCATGTAATATTATAGTATACCATTGACATCAAAATTACATCCCTCTGTACATACCATAGCATGACATGGCCTTGAGGAGTGCACTGTCACCTTTATGCTTTGCAGCCTCTCGAAACTTGCCAAAACACAAAAAATCCAGTCAGTAATGATGGGCAGGCCAGTGAAGTTAGGGAGTTGTGCAGAAATCCTCCTAAACCCTAAACTCTGCCCCCTCTTTCTAATTTTGCTTCTTATTAATATTACTCTTCGTTGTCTTTTCATGAAAAAAATGATGGGAAAGCGTCACCAAATATATTGGAGGCAAGGACAGGTAATAACTGTCGTCGCCAAGTTGCCAAGGTTCAGCACATTGCCATTATGGCTGCTTGCAAGATGCAAGTAGCTCTGGAGTGAGCAACATAAAACGTTGGGAACTAAGCAGAATACCTGTTTGGCCCATTCTTCACGCCCAGTCCTCTCCAAATAATTTTGCACCACCACCACACCGTTGAAAGCTGTTGCATTCAATCTGTCAGTAACATCGCCTAGAAATTAGGAAGTTTTTTCTATAAAATGTGAAAAGACTGGTGCAAATTTCCAGTGGTAATTTAAGGTCTACAGCAAGAACAAAGAACCATGTTTGCAAGATTCATTTACTCTGCACGAAAGGGAGGTCCTAAAATGCTTCTCGTGAAGGCAAACTATTTATCAAGGTAATTGATTAAGGCGTATACACTTTTGCAATACATAGGTAATAGTTTTAACAGCTTAACAAGTGATAGACCTGGTGGGTGTAGAAAGTGTCAGGAGAATCAGGCATCACTTAAAGAGATTCAACATAAAGAACTTCAAATATATGAGTTAGTGATTTAGGCATTTAGCATTGAAGTCTATGGATTGGACAGGAGAATGTATTTCTAATGTAAACATGCCTTAGGTTTAACTGGGAAAAAGGAATAATTTTTACAAAGACTTAGTCTGCTGTCGGAGAATAAGACAGTAGAATTCCTTCATGTGACATGTAGGGAGTCATGTTGATCTCACCGCCACATGCTTATATATCTTTTAAAAAGTGCAAACTTTGTTCACGCGCATTCCTTAACAAAATCATCTTAATCAAAGTGTCACACAATGGGACATGTCAAAGGAATTCATTTCATAAAGGAATTATTTTTGTCTTCAGATTCCAGTACTTCTGAACTCAATTACTGCAATGATGATGGACACAGTACATAATAACCATAAGTGTACAAGAGTGTATATTAACCACATGGAATCAACAAAAGAACAAGAATAATTCCTTGTGGACTGCTAAGTCCTTCAGTCCTTGTAGCAGCTCTATTCTAGAGTGAAAGTTGTCATATTCTTCTTTTTTCTTTTTTTTTGAAATGATAATATATAGAAAAAGGGATCCGAGATGGACCACCAGAGATACAAAGATAAAACTAGAATCTTAATACAAGAAAAACAGGAAAGGAAACATCAAAGTAACAGCCCCTTTTTCTCACGGAGGAAGGAAGTCGAACCACTCCAGCCCTTCTCTTGCAACACCATATTTAGCGAGGGAATCCGCCTCTCCATTTGCTTCACGCCTAACATGCTTACAAACCATATCGGATTCTGAGATAAGATCATGAATTTCCTCAAAATAGCTTAAAAAACGCCACGGAGGAACCACTCGGCCCGATAACCAACCGATAACATTAGAAGAGTCTCCTGCCACAATTGTCCTATCATAGGAATCAACACTTAGACGCTTAATCCCCTGATATGCCGCCCTTACTTCCGCTTCAGACGAATCAGATCTTCCAATGGGACCTGCGAAAGCCCACAAAACGCCCCCTTGGGAGTCCCTAAGAAGGCCTCCAATCCCACCTGGACCCGGATTTCCAAAACATAACCCATCAAAATTTAATTTAGTAAAACCTTCAAGGGGAGCTTCCCATTTCAGATTTCTCTTTGGACGACTCATACCTTCAGAGCACACCGAGCGCCAACCCTCCCAAAGATCGAAAGCTGAGACGAACTTAAACAAAGGAATGCTTTTTACCCAAAAAATGACCAGCGCTATGATTTTATTATATAACCAATCTGCTGACTTTGCGGATCCTTCGAAAACTCTCGAGTTTCGTTCCTTCCAAATGACCCACCATAATGCAACCAAGCATAACCTCCAAAGCATCTTACCTTTTTTCTTCCAAGGGACATAATCCCAGCTCGAGAAGAGATCGGCTAAGGACTTGGGGAAGACCCAACAAATCCCAAACCTGGCCAGAATTAAAGCCCAAATCACTCTTGATATCTTACAATGGATAAACAGGTGGACTGTTGCGCATTAGTCTAGCTGTTGTGCATTGCGCTCTCTCTTGAGGTTGATATTATCTTGCTACCCTAGTTTGTGGATTCCTGTAGAGTAGCTAGTATGTTTCCCTTGTCACAATTTGTCGATGTTATCTTGCTACCCTAGTTTGTGGATTCCGTAGAGTAGCTAGTATGTTTCCATTGTCACTATTTGTCCCTGATCTATTTCAGAAGATTGGGTTGATTGTGCTGTCGCATGTGGACTATGAAGCTGAGTAATGTGGGCTATCTAGGATTTTGTGAAGCCTTCTTTATGGACTGTGGTACAATCTTGATGTGCTGCAGCTAAGCCATTTCTATGGGTTATTATGCCTTATTGTGAAGGCACTGTTTTTGTGTGGATTTTGCCTTCGCTGTTGCGTATGGATTCCCTTGGACAGATGTATCGGTTTGTGGTGATTCCTTCGCATGATTAGCGAAGTTTTGGCAGAGGAAGCGGTTCTGTGTTAGGGAGAGAACATGATAGTTGATATCAGAGGACATGGTCGTGACTTGGAGGGAGATCATTGCAATTGTAGAATAAGAGCAAAAGTTGATAAGTTCATAGTTATAATTACAAATTAATCCATGAAATCTTCCCACGCTACTCTAGTCTCCTTCTCCCTCCCTCTCTCTCTCTCTCTCTCTCTCTCTCTCTCTCTCTCTCTCTCTCTCTCTCTCTCTCTCATCTTCTTCCTTCCACTTCTTAGGTATGAAGTGCTCTTGACTTGACTGTTATACGATGGTCATAATTTTCAAAAAAAAAAAAGTGCTCTTGACTTTTCTCTAGAACTTAAATAATCACTAACAATAATAATAATTTGTAAGAAAGATCCAAAACTATTTACTACCAAGAAGGTTTGTGTATCATTAGTCCTGCGATTTTGTTCAACTTTTCGGTTTCTTCTACAATTAGGCTAATTTGAGTATTATAGAACCGGTGTACAAAATCATTTTATATAACCTAAAAGATGGCCAATAAATCTGTTTTCTCCCAAATTTTGTCCCTGCTACTGTTTATTCTGTTTCCTTCACCTCTATCTCTAATGATATTTTCTCTCTAAGTGCTTCGTGTAAGGACTAATAAGATTGCCAAATCAATTGGAAAGGGTAAGGAGGCACAACAACTCAAGAATGGGTGGTTCCTACATAAAAGCTATGGATAGTATGGGAGAGAGATCTAGGAACGGTGAGAATCAACACACATGCTCATAATGAAGTTTTTGTACCTATGGATGTCGGCCTATGTTGCATGGATTCGGATTCGCATTTCGGGATCCGACACGGATTGGAGGTGTCGGATTCAGCAAACCCCAAAAAGTAGGAGTCGTAGATTCAGTAATTTTTATTAAATAAAATAAAAATTTTAAATTAAATAATTAAATATATACACACACACATACATATTTATATGTTTTTGTATATATATATTCATTAAAATTTTGAGGGTGAACTGCGGAGGGTCGAGACACTAGGGTTTTTATTAAAAGAGGACGGCTTGGGCTTTTATATTAAAAAAAAGTTAAGCAGAAAATGTGTTTAAAGAGAAAATATACAGGATTTGCATTTTAAAAGAGACAACAATGTGCCAGATTCACCCGAAAAAATAGGATTCATGCGGGATACGACTACGACAAGAATCCGGGTGTGTCCCACACGAATCCATATCCGATTCGCGTGTCAACGCGGATTCGAAATAGGGGGACAAAGAGCCCACACAACACAGCATGTGAAACTGAAATAGATTAAGAGGCAAAGAACAAAAGTGGTTCACCTATTTCTGCTTTGAATCTAAAGAAACCGGGTCCAATCACCTCACTTTTGCAATCATATAGAGCATCCACAACCTGTCGCAAGAAACCAACATTCCATTGTCAAACTATAGAAGCTTGAATATTACATGAGCATTTGGTGTAATTATATGGTGGAATTATCTTCACCGGGTCAGATTTCAGAAAACGAAGAACTCTTTCCATATCATGATCATCGATTGCTCTACCAATTAAAGCATGTCGATTCCTTTGGATGAGAAAAATAGCAACCTGCAATATAAAATTCAATTCAGCATTAACCTTGAAAACAAACTCGAAACAAAGACCATAACGGAAACATGATGTAATTGACGCTTCAAAACTTGAGAAGAGATTTTGCATTTTTCCAAGCACGACAGATTTTTTTAACATCTACACCTAGCCCACATGAGTATAAACTGTGAACGACCGAACACCCAAAAAAACAGATTTTTTGAACATCTACTACAGTCAACAGCTAGAGGAAGAGAATACTAGAGGCATTATGCATGAATAACAGCTTAATGGGATGATCAAACAAAATGCAGTGAAGCACAATTACAAAACCACGGATGATCAAATAAAATGCAGTGAAGCTCAATCACAAAACCACTATCAGCTGTGTGTCTTGCAGTTGCCTTATGGCACTACAAATATGTTGCATGGAAATAAACTATAATTCTACTAACATAGAAGAAAATAAATGCTAAAATATTAACCCTCATATTTGTGCAAACCATATCCCTCCCTTCGACATGTCTTCGTTGTTATTTAAATAATGCGACTGAAACTATGTTTTTCGATCCATGGGAGTTGGGGAAAAATGCATCTATCCATCCCCATATGCTGCAACATGACCGATTATACGAACAAATAGAAGTATATGGCCAAATGACTATTCTAAAATTAGACTAGTAGAGCAAGGGTGTAGCCACACTGACAATTAACTAGCAGAAGTTCTTTGAGTGTGTGCACAGGTTCAGGCAAGTATCAGAAGTGGAACACCACCCTTTCCATCTGGCCTCGGGGTCTTGATAAAAGGATAAAACAACATGCCAGTGCACCAGGCGACTAAGGCTTGATAATGGGAATGAGATCTTTGCCCATCCCTTTCATTATGTTTGCCTGTGGTGAGTCCTTATTTCTTGACCCCAGTGCGTGTGTGCATGGCTCCAAAATGTTTCAGTTTATGCTTCTACCTATTATTTGGATATACCAAGAGATATGAACTGTCTAATGAGGCTAGCTGTGACATATTTACTCATGGGTGAGGCAAGATCCCCTGTTCTGGATCATGGTTTCTCTTGCCGATATAGTTCATCCAATGGAGAAATCGATCTCCACGAAAAAGTGACTGATTTTATCAATACAAAAAATGTATAACTCCCTGGGAATTTCAATTGTGCTTATATTCATCACTATAGGAATTGGGTTCAAGCTTTCCCCAGCCACTTTTCATTAGTGTGTGTGTGTGTGTGTGTGTGTGTGTCTATAAGATCAAAGAGCTCTCAACCATATATGTATGCCTTTTGGGGCTATTGATCTTCTTTCTCGTTTTCTGAAACAAATGTTGGATGCACGGTGTTGAAGTATAAATGATCAAATAGTATCAGAGATATTGCCTCGTGGAATGTCCTAGGTTCAAAACCATCAACTCCTTGATAATAAAAAACCATGTATATGGCCAACCCAAAAAAGAAAGGCCACACGTGAGGGGTAGTGTTGAAGTATAAATGATTAAATAACACCATCTCTAACAGCTTAAGCTTACGGAGTAATTGGTTGTTTCACACATGGTAAAGGAACTACGACAAAAAGCAAAGTAGAAATACAAAATTAGACTGAAATAAAAGGGCTATCACATTTGTAGCAGATTAAATCTTCATGGTATTGCAAGAAGATTTGCCTGTGGAAATTCTATTCTCTATGGCCATGATATATTCTCTTGAACCTCTCTTCGAGGTTAAAGAGAGGTGGAGAAGTTACTTCGATAAGTTGCTTAATGGAGAACCTATAGCGAATTTGGGAGAACTTGACAACGCTTTTGATGATACAAAACAGAGGTTTGCTCGTAGAATCCGAACATCAGAGGAAAGAGTAGCTATGAAAAATATGAAATTAGGTAAGGCTAGGGGGCCTGATGATATTCCTATTGAGACTTGGAGATGCTTGGGTGATGTGGGTTTGGTTTGGTTAACTAGATTATTTAACAATATTTTGAAGACTAAGAAGATGCCTGATGAGTGGGGGAAGAGTACCTTACTACCTATTTATAGGAATAAAGGGGATATTCAAAGTTGCACCAATTACCGAGGAATTAAGCTAATGAGTCACACCATGAAGCTTTGGGAGAGGGTAATTGAGCATAGACTAAGAAAAGAGACTAAGGTGTCAGATAATCAGTTTGGCTTCATGCCAGGACGATCGACTATGGAAGCTATCTTCTTGATTAGGTGGCTAATGGAGAGATTTAGAGAAAATAAAAAGGACCTTCATATGGTTTTCATTGATTTGGAGAAAGCGTATGCTAAGGTTCCCAGGAGTGTTATGTGATGGGTCATTGAAAGGAAAAAAGTGCCTACTAAATATGTTGATGTAATTAAGGATATGTACGATGGAGCATTAACTAGTGTCAGAACCACATATGGCACGTCCAGTGAGTTTCCAATTACAATAGGATTGCACCAAGGATCAGCTCTAAGCCCTTATCTTTTTACGCTAGTTATGGATGAGCTTACGGAGGGTATCCAGGATGAGGTGCCGTGGTGTATGTTATTTGCAAATAACATAGTACTAATCGACGAAACCAAAGCAGGTGTAAATGCTAAGTTAGAGTTATGGAGAACTACTTTGGAATCCAAAGGTTTTAGACTAAGTAGGACTAAGACAGAGTATATGGTATGGAGTGCAACTTTAGTAATGTAAGGAGGCGGGAAGAGGATGTACTAAATATGACTGGACATGAGGTACCTAAGAGGGATATATTTTTCGCTATCTTGGTTCAATTCTACATAAGGAAGGAGAGAATGAAGAGGATGTTAACCATAGAATAAGAGCAGGTTGGTTGAAGTGGAAGCTTGCCTCAGGAGTTCTGTGCGACCGTAAAATCCCTACCAAGTTGAAGGGAAAGTTTTATAGGACAGCTGTGAGGCCAGTCATGCTGTACGACTCAGAATGTTGGGCCACCAAGAAGCAGCATGTGCATAAGATGAGTGTAGCAGAGATGCGAATGCTTAGATGGATATGCGGTCACACAAGGCTAAATAGAATTAAAAATAAAGACATTCGTAAAAAGGTGGGGGTGGCACCAATTGAGGAGAAGATGAGAGAGCACCGCTTAAGATGGTTTGTACATATCCAACGTAGGCCTTTGGATGCTCCAGTGAGAAGAGGCAACTTGTGCTAAGTTGATGGAGTAAAAAGAGGTAGGGGCAGACCGAAAACAACTTGGGTAGAAACAGTGATGAAAGACTTGATAGCTAGGAACATAACAGAGAACATGACCTTGGATGGAAGAAAATGATCCACGTAGAAGAACCCAACTAGAGCCAGGTAGATTCCTTTCACCTTCTTCATGAAATTTTTCTAAAGGATTCATTTAGACGACCCCAACTAGTTTGGGACAAAGGCTTCGTTGAGTTGAGTTGTGGCCATGATATATTGAAGACACAAATTGTAAAGTAGCAAAGATTTCCAAGAACATGAAATGAAACCATCAGGGAAGCCTTTCTTTTGAACAGCAGCAACACCTTTGATATGCCTGTCGGACCACCTAAGTGGCATTCTTGTCTCCGCCACCTAATGGGGTTAACTATCCCCGACCCAGCTTTATCCTCAGCACTGGGCATTTGATCAAAAAAGCATCAAGCAATACCAGTGACGGACTTAGGGAGCCTTCCCACTCCTTAAAAAATCCATAATCAGTGTCTCGGATGCAATTGAGCTAGCTGTTTCTTTAGTGCAACTACTGGAACCACCCAGTATCTAGGACGTTTATGTCACATGCAATTATCCCCATACTCCATAACTCACAATGCTGGTGTAGATGGTTCGCCGAGATTCATTTGCAGAGACCCTTATCTACCATATCGCCTAAAGAATGATGACCCCACCATCAACACTTAAGCAAGTAGACTTCCCTGCTTCCATTGAGTCTTATAGATCCTTCAAAGAACCTTTTAATTTAAACTAAAACCATTTCAAGGAAGCTATGTGATCATCCATCAATTTATAGAGTTCAGATTTTCTCCCTTAAATAGGTCCTTATGAAGTTCTTAATGGCATGAAACATAGCTTTGTCTTAGGAACAAGTAAAATAGCCAACAAGAAGTTGCTAAGATGGCTTCTACCTATTGATCAAAGCCAATATGCCGTTGCTCGGGAATTAATCTCCGATCTCTATATCTATGTCCCACTGAATAATTCCCACTTATTTCAAACTGAGTCAAATACAAACCAGCCCAATGAGAGCAACAAATAGAAATACTTTCCAGCTCATGCCAACATGTTCAGCTGCCAATATGCCCCCCCCTCTCTCTCTCTCTCAAGAATTATGACAAGGGCGGGCTATGTTTGCAAGTGTACAACCAACAATTCTCCCTTTGGGAGTATGAGATAAGTTTCCACCTAACATACAAGCCCCCTAATGGCAAGGTTGCAAGTCTCCAAATGGCTGGAAACAACTGAAGCTCCGTATCTCAGTTGGGATAAGACATTTGCAACATGCCTTCAAATGCCTCGGGAAAACCCCAAGCAGGAGCAGGTCACATTCCTAATCTCAAGATTTTGCTTTCATCAACAACTACATGAAGCATTGCTTTCTTCACGGAGCTTCATAATAAGTTGATTCTACACACAAAATTTATAATAAGCATTAGCATGTGTCAAAATTGATGGACCAAATTAATAATTTATAATAAGCATTCACATGTGTTAAATTGATGGACCAAATTAATCATAAATTAAATTGATGATAGTCCGTTTAGAGTACATAAACTTAACAAAGGATGAGAAGTACAAATGAGTTTACAAAGCAAAGGATAAGAAGTTTAAATGAATTTTGACTCTCAAAATGAAAGATAAGTATAAATACCATTCCAAGTAAGTTGCCAACGATAATAGAACCGATAGGGTCATAGATTGCATTTCCTGTTCTATTAACAGCCACCAATGATGCTGCAGCAATAACAAGACCAGTAACTGCAGCGCCATCCTGCAAAATCAAGATTAAGTCTAACAACATAAGACAAATTACATTATAAGCACATCATGGCCAAAAGAAACATTGATAACGAATAACGACTTTCCAAAATATGAAGGTTAAAGTAACCTTCTTTTCTCTCCCAGAGATATTAAAGAGAGAAAAGAAGTTTCCATATAACTACTTTTAATAACAGAACCCCCACCCCTGAGCCCATGTTAAAATCTGACAAGAATTATTTGAATTTTGAAATGCATTACCTTGAATTGAAAATGGCAAGGACATACTTTCAGAAGGCTGATCACTCGTGTGGCCTTGACCGAAATATTTGAATGTTAAACCAAATTATAATTTCTAGTCACTGCTGTATTATTGTTTATTGACTATTTGACTTTATTATGAAATCTGACTTACAGTCAATCAGCCCAACAAAACTTGGAAGCAGCACAGCAACTGCAAATTGCACTTGGGTTGACATGAAAAATTACCTCTGTCATAACCGCAACAGATGTTGGATCATGACCACGCCAGACATAGTCACGCACTGTCATCCCTTCTGCAGTTGCACCTTTCTTGACAGCATTTATAGCTACTACAAGTGAAGCACCTATAAAACAAAATTACAACAAATGACTTTTTCACTTTGTTATATTTAGAAAACACGATGATTTATTTTGTCAAAAGAAATATTTAGAAAACATTAATGTTGACTCATATATTTACCTTCGATGAAAAAAGAACCACCAATTACCAAAGCTGCATAGTGAATATTTGCAGGGGGCTGTTCTAACAAGGGATACTCATAATCAATACATGCCACATGTGTACTGAGCTAAGTTATGAATCGGGATCAAAAGCACTAAAAATTCTCAAGAATTTACATTTATTAACAAGTATTTGACAATCTTATATAATAATTAAATATCTGGTCACCTGCGAACTCCACAAGTTCTGAAATCCATGGACAATTGTAGCCCCAGAACCAAGGCAGAAAATACCAACAGCTGATATCAAAGACCAGACAAATCTTTCCTTGGAATAGCCATAACTGTAGAAAATCACAAAATAAACAACTAAGTGCGTTATCTAAAAAAAGAAAAAAAAAGGTAAGTATTACAAACATTCAAGCCAGCGCATCATTCAAAAAAAAAAAAAATCATGCCAGTGCAAGGACTTGGCAAGCAGAATAATCAAGTATCAATTTTTTAGATGAAAAATTGGGTCTACAAAGGGATCATACTTGGGAAAAGATCATACATAGATAAGCCAATAAATGCCCTCAGAAGCTAGATTATGTTATTAGCAGCTGTTAGTGAAGGGCTTTATTTTCCAATTCACTGTGTAGAACAGTGATGCAAGCCTTAAATGACCCTTATGAATACTGGCCAAACAAAACAATCTGGAGGTTGACTTCTTCCAATTCCCAAAGTGGGTTACTGATTGTGGAATGACAGACTAAATGGTAACTCAAAAACTGTATAGCATATGGTGGATAAAAAACTCACGGGTGCAGAGCATCTGGGGCACGTCTTGAGCTACTCAGACCATAAGCAAGAAGGGCCTACAATATAAATAGGAACAAGGTTTAGAGACTGAATATATGTGCCTCAAGAGTGTACTTTGGCAAAGAGAAGAACAAGGAAAAAAAGAAAAAAGGTAAACACATCAAGTCCTAAGGATTGGTTGCAGATGATAAAAGCTGTAGGAAAGAGGGAACATTAAGACTTAGTTTAGGCCTCAAAGGTAAATACCTGGTTTGCAAAATCAGCAACTGAATGTACCACTTCAGCTAGCATAACATGGCTAGAAGTTACCATCCACACACTAAATTTCAGAGAAAAGACAAGGAAGTTGCACCACAATGCAGTAGTAACTGCTCGTTGGCTGGAGTAAGCATGTCATGAATAGTCAGAAGAGACATAAAAATAAAACTGGCAGCAAAAAAAATATAATAAAAGATGGAAAACAGCATTAGGCTACATGTGAATGTTTTTGTCTTAGAAATACTCAGTAACAATAAAAAGACAACGAAAACAATATTAAAACCTAGATTTTACATAAAAATGCAATAGCTCAATTTACGTGTCATTACAAATTTTGTTAAGTTCATCATTGTAGTTACAAAGCATTTACTAGATTCGTAGTACATCACTTTCTTAGTAAAAAAAGCATAACTATTACCATTCAAAAAAATCATAACTACTCATTAAAGAAGTTATGAACATAACACGAGGATCAATAGCCAAAAGAACACCAGATACCTGCAAGCTAGGCATCTAAGATCAAGTTTAGATGTGCATGGAACTTCTTAGTTAGCAAGGTAGTCAGCCAAGGTAAATGAATTAAAAAGCAGTTAAAATAAATAAACTAGGACACAATTTTATTGAACTTCTACTGAATTTAATATTAAACAGCAGTTTATTGCATGTAAAACACAATATCAGACTTTGGCTTCATATTTAATCCCATAACACTTTATATATTTGTCGGCAGTTCTTCCTGATTTCAGAAGCATTTCTTAGTCGACTCTTCGGTTCTGCTGGGACGCTATTAGGGAGGGGAATATTCTTGATGAAATACCTTTCCATAGATGGTCCCCTCCTAATCCCAGTCCCAGTTTCGTTAAGCTGAACTTCGATGATTCAAGCTTAGAAGACCCCTGCCCCGCTAGTTTTTTTATCATTTTCCCGCTTAGGAATTGTTGCACGTTTTGTGCCATTTTAGTGTGCCTTGGGCATTTAGGTCTAGGTGTTTCTTCTCTTCTTCAATAAAATCTTCACCATCCCCCCAAAAAAAGCGAAAATTAATATAATTGCCCAAAAAGGAACCACATTGTGTAATGTGCTTTGCACATTGAAGTAATTAACATAAACCTTGTTCAACCCACTAAATTTGCAAAGAACGCAAAACCATCAACAGGATCATAAAAGAAGAAAATTATTAAATGCTTTTTGTTGAGCATGTGACCACAAAGCCAACACTACAAACCAAATAGAAGGTACCTACTCAACAAGTGGCTGCAGTTATTTGGGAGATCAAGAGAAGCTAGACAGATGAAACACATAGGCACAGTTTCCTATTACATTGTGAATACTAGACAGATATGGACTAGACATAAGCTATAACAAGCTAAGATATTAGCAGAATTATTATGAATATAGAACAACTTGTACTATTTGCAATTAGAAGTATCTATTTGGTTTCTTGACAATGCGTTGATTGTTAATGGGGTAGTGGACTATTATGTAAAACAGGGAGAGACAGAGGCATTATATCCAAACTGGATATGAAAATGGCTTATGATCGGGTGGAATAGGAGTCTTTGGATTTTTAATTAGGGAGGATGGGCTTTGGAAGCAGGTGGCATGCCTGGATTATGAGATGTGTATCTTCTACTTGGTTTTGTGCCGTGGTTAATGGTTTTCCTAAAGGCTTCTTCAAATTGCCTAGAGGTTTGACGCAGGGAGATCCCATATCCCTCTTCTTTTACTTAATTGTCATTGAGACGCTCAGTAGAGTGATTGATAAGGAAATAAGTGATGGCATATTAAGATAGGTCAACAAGGGCAGGAGATCTCTCACCTACAGTTTACGGATGACTCTTTGGTGTTCAACATACATGAAGTAGATAAGGAGTTTAAGTTAAAGGAAATACTTCGATGTTATGAAGTGGCGGTGGGCCAGTAATCCAACTTTCACAAGTCTAGACTCCTCGGTATCCACACTTCTGATTATGAGATTAATGGGCTAGCATTGCTTGGGTGTGAGGGCGAGCCTTGGCGCAACGGTAAGGTTGCTTTATTCATTGTGACCTGGTGGTCATGGGTTTGAGTCACGGAAACAGCCTCTCGGCAAAGCAGGGTAGGCTGAGAACATCTAGCCCTCCCGAGACCCCGCAATGGCGGGAGCCTCGTGCACTGGGCCGCCCTTTTAGATTGCTTGCGTGTATTGTGGATCAGTTTCCAACAACATATTTTGGTTTGCCATTTGGTGTAGGAAGACCTCAGAAAAGAGCATGGGATCCAATTGTTCAGAGGTAGAGAGAAGATTCGACTCTTAGAAGCAAAATCTGGTTTGCCTGGGAGGCAGATTAACTCTTATTAAAGCAGTGCTGGCTAACATTGTGATCTACCACTTGTCGGTCTTCAGCTGCCCTATGAGCATAATAGACGAATTGAACTGATCCAAAGAAGGTTTCTACGGGACCGATAGATGAAAAGAAGTTTTATCTTGTGTGTTGGGAGGACGTGTGCAAACCAATTAGAATTGGTGGACTGAGTGTCAGGAGATTGAAAGGTGTTAACACAATACTTCTTGGGAAGTGGCTTTGGTGGTACGGGGAAGAGAGAAATCGGTTATGAGCTAAAGTCATCGATAACAAATATGGATCTAATCCGAGCCATTGGATATCTGATGGCAGGTACAGGTTCGGGGGATCGACCGTTCAGAGGGGCATTCACACACAAAAAAGTAAGTTCAACGAGGGGATATAGTTCAGAGTCTATGCGGCGACGGGATCAAGCTGTGGTATGATAAGTTGTGTCAGGAAGTTACTTTAAAGAATATGTATCCAGAGCTTGCGAGAGGTCTTTGGGTAAGGATGTCTTTGTCAAAGATTGCTTCGAGCGGGTGGAGGGAAGGATCATGTAGAGGATAAATTTCAGACGCAATTTCTTTGATAGAGAGCTGGATCTGGTGACCCAATTTCTGGAGACGTTGGAATCACGCTACATTAAAAAGACTGGCAACGACAAAAGACTTTGGATCTAGTGCTCCTCCGGGATCTTCTCCGATTAGTTGGCAAATATATTTAAGAAGGCACTTGTTCATAGTAAATTCAATTGTTTTTGTTCTGTTGTGCAGATGCCTTATATTCTGGCGGTGATACAGTATTTGTTCTACTGTGCAGATGTCTTGTATTCTGGCATTGACATAGTACCGTGACGGACACACAAGGTGGTCAGCTCACTACGGGTGCAAGGAGCAGCACACCCCTGTTGGGGTTTCCAGAACAGCGCCCCGACAGGAAAATTTAATTTTTAGTCCTATGCTATTGGGTATTTCTGTTATTTTTTATGTAGTGGCATTGATATATAAGCCACATGTTAGGGTTACAGGGGGTTACAGGTAGAGGTTTCTGTGAGTTTTCTTGGCCGAGAGGAAATGAGAATTTTGTAACCCTAAACCGAGATAGTGGAACTCTTCTCCTGTGGATGTGTGCACACTGCCAAACCACGTAAAGCTTGTGTTCTTGTTTTGTATGATTGTGTTTTTTGTATCTCTTTTTGACGTCTAGTTGCGCATCGTGCTTGATTCTTATTTGAGATATTCATGCTTCGTCTTGAGGGAGAGTGTTTGCAGTGGTTCAATAGTATTAAAATTATAGATTTGGTGCAATTTTTTATGTTTATTAGGGCTCATCATGGATGACCGTAGTGGCATGAATAGAAATACAATTTTGAGTGAATTATATACAGAGAAAAGTGATCATGGGGTTTGATGGTGCTCCTTCAAGGCTTCTTTTTTCTTCCTTTTTTTCACTTTAATAGGATTCATAGGCAAAGGGCCAAAATTTAACCCATGCTTGTTTTACAATTAGAAGTCATCACTACATGATCTCATCACTTTTTCTTGCACAAAACTAGAGACTTTGATACCAAATCAATCATTTCTCTATGAATTTTTTTTCATGGGAAGCCTATCAACAAGGTTTTACCTGCTTGCATGAGAGCGTGCTAGAGTGCGCGATGCAGTAGAAATACGATATTGCTGGTTATTCTCCACGTTTTAACGAAGAAGTGGAATTGTAGGATCATATTATTCAACTTTGTTTACATTTTTTCTTCACAAATATATGGTCAACTAGGGGAGTGAGGGGTGAATCAAGCTATGGCCCAAAAAGCATAGTGATTTATAACAGTGCCTCTCGTTCAATATTATGACTTGGAAGTGAGCCGAAAGGCCAGTCAAGGAAGTGCCATTTTGTCACCTCTTCTTACATTATCAGCCCTAGCAAATATGTTCTCAAGGTGGAAAGACATTGGTTGAGAATTGGATCAATTGGTTCCTCATTAGTCTTTTTGGGGACCGATGGTCATGCAAATTGATTGATGGTGGAGGTGAAAACTCTTCATTTTGATCTACTTAGCTTTTTGAGACAAATGGAAGGGAAGCTCGAGGTGTGAGGACGATTTGTATGATGTGATTTCTTGGTCTTACGATCTTGTTTGGGGCTATGGAGGCTTGCAGGGTTGATGCAGAAGCATCACTTCGCCCATCAGCCTTGACATTGCTCTACTAGTGTAGTTGTTGTTGCTCTTTATGTTACTTGTGTTAGGTGTCATTTTACATGTCCATTTGTGTCTTTGCATCTTAGGAAGGGTATTTTGGTTATTTTTCTAGTACTTGTGGCATTTTAGGCATTTTGCATTAGAGAGGGTTGTATTAGTCTTTTTTACTTGTAATTGCCTATATAAAAGGCCATTTCCCACCATTAGTAAAGAGACCTTGATTTGAATTTGAATTGGAAAAGAGAGAATTTTCTCTAGATCTTGGATCTAGTGGATTTGGAGGGAAAACCTCTTGCAGAAGAGGATTTTCTTGTGGAATTTTCATCCAAGGGAGAAATTGAGCTTGGAGATCAAGCTCCTCCATGGAATTTCAGCTTCTTTTACCTTGAAATTTAAGGTTTCATCTATTTTTTAACAAAATTCAGCATCTCCTTGCTGAATTTCAGGTTTTTGTATCAAGAATCCATAAAGAAGAGTTAAAAAATCCCCAAATCTCAAAGTTGCCGGAAATCCGAAGCCTACGCACGCTTATCTGCTGCATCAAGGATGCATTCGTGAGATTGCTGATTTGGTTAGAAAGAGAGATATCGTTTTCACACACATCCCGAGCGCAAATGATTTGTCCAATAAGTTGGCTAAATCAGGGGTTTCTAGAGGTGTCTTATACTTAGGGCCCCACTGATATTGCTTTGTAATCGCCTTTTATTTTTAATAAATTTGCTATCTTTCGTCAGAAAAATGGTCCCAGGCTTCTTAATATTGATACTTTCCGTGAAGGGAATCCTAACATTGCAGGAACCATTTAAGACGAGCAAAAATATTGCCTTGGTAAAGAGAAACCAGGATGGACCACCACGGCTTGTTTATACAAGTTTTCATCCTCATGTCCTTAGCATTTGGAACCCACCCAACAGCCCCACATTGAGTTTTACATCTCAATAAATAAGTAAACAAATAAAAAGACACTCCCGCGTTGATCCTTTGCATCTAGTGTGAAGGGAGTTTTCTTTAATTAGATCTTCCCAGAGACTACCAATCTGAGCTTAGCAGGTTCTTCCTGTGAGTATATCTAATTCACACTATACTAGTTCTCTGCCTTTCACTCCATTGTACAGGCATTATTAGTGGAGTAGAGTTACCATTTAGTCTAATGTAAACAATGCATCTTTCATCTTGAATTTATAAAACAGATAACAAAATAAAATAATAATAAAATCATGTGCAATGGAATTCATAGACACAGCATTTACAATTAACAGCGTGATTACTCACAAAATTAAATCCAGTGACAATGAAAATGCCAGATAAGAAAACCACAACAATCAACAGATTATAATAAATAAATAAAAAGAGAAAATAATTACCTTGTCTCATCAAGTTCAGTCTTTTTAATCTCCCCAACCCTAGAGAAGTAATCTAAAAGTATAAACAACCAAATTTCAATCTAAAATTCAGAAATCAATAAAAAAAAAGGAAACAAAACAATCTATAAAAGCATCAAACAACTCAAAACTTACTACTAGAATACTCACAACTTTCTTGTTAATGCTCATAAAAAATAACAAAAAAACTTACTGCGAGAAGAAACCCGTCCGCAAGAACCGAATGATACCAAAGCTATTGAACCGCTTTGTCTCGAACGATCTCTCAGTAGAAAATCACCGATCGATCTCGAAGAAACTATGAACTCGCTTCCTCTGAAGATTGTATCAGAACCGAACCGAAAAAGTCGAAGATTTTCTACTGATTTAGGCGATGATTCTTCAAATCGATGAGAGGGATAAAAAGAGGAGAGAGGCGCCGAATGCCTGGGACTGAGAACAGATTCCCGCAGAGATTTGAGAAGGTGAGCTGTTCGCATCACATGGAAGCTAGGGTTTCTGTTCCGCATGCTGTACAATTTCCATGAAAGGGTGAAGGAAGGTCAAGATAAAAATCAGAACGTTGGTTTTACATAGGGTTCTGAAGGAATCCGGGAGAGTATGTAGAAGTTCGAAAGGTCTGAGAATATTCTGTTTTCAGCTGTTCGCCATTCTGTCTTTTAGAGGGAGCTCGAATTTGTTGGAAATTAATCCTAACCACTAGATATTGATCATCTATCAACTTAACTTTATTGGGACTTAAGTTACTTAGGACAAGTCCTGACCATTTTGGAATTATGTACTGCTTTTATTTTTCATGTGATAGTGTGTTAGTTGGGCTTAGAAAAGCTAATAGAAATTAAGAAAAGTTAATTCCGGATTTGGAATGTATGCCATATTTTAGACCATGTATCTTCTTCATATATAAAAAAATTTAGTGAAATTTGAAGGGGTTTTGAGTAGTACAACAACTTGGGTTACTTTCTTTGCGTGTTTGACATCAAGAGAATAATCTTCTTCTCTTGAAACTCATCTTCTCCCTCCAACCTAGTTGGTTTTATTCCAACAAAGTGGTATCAAAGCATAGGTTGAAGGTTGATCGTGACTTCTAATATATTGCAACCTCAACTTCCTCGATTCAATGGAAATAACTACAATCAATGGAGCATTCAGATGAAGGTTTTGTATGGATCTCAAGATCTATAGGATATTGTTGAGAATGGCGTTGAAGAACCGGAGGATCAAGCGATTCTCACCCCACAACAACTCAATGAGTTGAAGGCAATCAAAAGAAGGACAATAAGGCTTCGTTTTTTATCTATCAAGCGGTGGATGAAGTCATCTTTGAACGAATTTCATCGGTGACTTCGGCAAAAAAAGCATAGGATACATACACTCTATACATCATACAAAGGAGAAGACAAAGTAAAGTTAGTAAGATTACAAACTCTTAGATGTGAGTTTGATGCATTAAGGATGAAGGATTCAGAATCGGTTGAATAATTTTACAACGTGTTATTTCTCTTGTGAATCGGTGAAGATATTCAAGATCGAAGAATTGTGGAGAAAATACTTAGAAGTTTGACTCGAAAAATTAAGTATATTGTTGTTGCAATTGAAGAATTAAAGGATTTAGCTACTTTATCCTTATAAAGCTTCCTGGGATTGCTCCAATCCCATGAACTACGAATGAAGTAATTTGATTCTTCTCCTCTAGAACAAGCTTTTCAAACTCAAGTCTCTTTTAGGAGTGACTCTAGAGGAAGAGGAAGAAATTCTTTTCATGGAAGAGAAAGAAATGGTGGAGAAAGAAATCAATAATATGAAGAAAAAGAAGGTGGTTCTCTACAAGAGGAAGAGGGAGAGGAAGATCTCAATCACAAATTCAGTGTTATCATTGCCAAAGGTTTGGTCATACCATGAAGTATTGTAGAAAAAAAAATTGCGGAAACAAATAAGAAAGAATCTACCTTCATGCATGAGAAGGAGGAAAGTAACCACATGACCAGCAACAGAGGTGTGTTTGTAAAGTTGGATGAATCTCTCAAAAGTGAAGTTCGAACGGGTGATGACAAGAGGCTTTCCGTAAGGGGAAGTGGTGATATTCTTGTTCAAACAAAGAAAGGCGTCAAGCGCATCTCTAATGTTTTCTATGTTCCCGGTCTAAAGCACAATCTCTCGAGTGTTGGGCAACTTCTAATGAAAGAGCATGATGTTCATTTCGAGGAATATGTATGTGAAATCAAAGACAAGAATCATGTTCTAATAGCCAAGGTGAGAATGACTCAAAACAAGATGTTTCTTCTAAAGTTTCAAAGTGAAGGTCTTCCTTGTTTCAACACCATTATCACAGATATGTCATGTTGCGGCATTTTCGCTATGGTCACTTGAGCTTTAGCACTTTATCTCTCACGAACAAGAAGCATATGGTGAGAGGCATGCCGAACATCGACTGCCAAGATCAAGTATGTGAAGGATGTGCACTTAGAAAGCACCAGAGAGAATCTTTTCTGGTTGGAAAGGCTTGGAGGGTATCAAATCCTCTTGAGCTAGTGCATTCGGATTTATGCGGGCCTATGCAAACAACATCAATTGGAGGTAATCAATATTTTCTCACCTTCGTTGATGATTATAGTAGAAAGATATAAATTTATTTTCTTAAAGAAAAATCAGAAGTCTTTGGTTGCTTTAAAATTTTCAAGAGCTTGGTTGAAAAGCAAAATTGTTTCATGTTGAAAACTTTGCGTTCCAATAGAGGTGGTGAATATGTTTCTCATGAGTTTGAGAATTTCTTGAAAGAGAATGGGACACAGCATCAACTTACCACTTGGTACACACCTCAAGAAAACGGGGTTGCCGAAAGGAAGAATCGGATGATTATGGAATTGGCTAGAAGTATGTTGAAAGCAAAATGAATGCCTAATATGTTACGGGCGAAAGCCGTTGCATGTGCCATTTATCTCTTGAATCGGACATCATCAAAAAGTGTTTAAGGTATGACTCCTCAAGAAGTTTGGAGTGGTCATAAGAATTGTATTTTATCACTAGATAATTTTTTGTAGTATTGCCTACTCTCACTTGCCGGATGAAACACGAAAAAAGTTGGACGATAAATCTAAAAAATGCATCCTTGTTGGGTATAGCGAAAGTTCAAAAGCGTACCCGTTGTTCAATCCCATGACTAAGAAGATTGTCATAAGTAGGGATGTGAAGTTCAACGAATAAGAGTATTGGAATTGGAATCAAAATGAGAAGAAGAAAGAAGTTTTGGTAGATATGGATGAAAGCAAAAATACACATGATGGTGGAATTGAAGAAAATGAAGAAGATATGGCTCCTCCTATCACTCCATATTCTTCTCATCTTCTTCTGCTCCATCATCTTCATCGTCGTCAACAAGCCCCGACTATTGTCCAGGGAAGACAAAAAGTATAAGAGAAATTTATGAAAAATTTAGAAGAATTACTGATGAAGAGTTAGCAGATTTTGCTGAATTTGCTGATGCCGATCAGATTAGTTTTGAAGCAGCTTGTCAAGAAGAAAAGTGGAAGCAAGCAATGGATCAGAAAATGTGTTCAATCCAAAGAAACAATACATGGGAGCTAACTGAGCTTCCAAATGGGCAGAAGACTATTGGTGTGAAGTGAGTATACAAGATAGAGTTGAATGCAAATGGTGAAGTTGAAAAGTATAAAGCTCGCTTAGTAGTAAAAGGCTACAAGCAAAGATATGGCATTGATTACAAAGAAGTGTTTGCTCCCGTTGCTCGTCTTGAGACAATTCGTATGGTTATAGCTTTGGCGGCACAAAATAGTTGGAAAGTTTATCAAATGGATGTCAAATCGGCATTATTGAATGGGTTTCTTGAAGAGGAGGTGTATGTTGATCAACCTCCTGGTTATGTGAAGAAAGCAAAGTGTGCCAATTGAAGAAGGCTTTGTATGGCTTGAAGCAAGCACCAAGGGCATGGTATAGTCACATTGACGGATATTTCATGAAGAACAGTTTCAAAAGGTGTCTTTATAAACACACCCTCTACATCAAAGAGAACACCCAATGTGAGTTTTTGGTTGTTTGCTTATATGTTGATGATTTGATTTTTACCGGTAATTGTTCAAGCATGTGTGAAGAATTAAAAAGAAATATGATGCGAGAATTTGAGATGACTGATAAGGGTCTTCTCCATTTCTTTCTTGGTATTGAGGTCAACCAAACAAATGATGGAATTTTTATTTTTCAAAAGAAGTATGCAAAATATTTGCTAAAGAGGTTTAGAATGGAAGTACTACACATATTAGCACACCTATGGAAGTTAGCTTGAAACTTCTCAAGAATGAGGATAAGAAAGGAGTTGATGCAACTCTTTATAGAAGTCTTGTTGGTAGTCTCATGTACTTGACGACCACAGGACCAGATCTTATGTTTGCGGTGAGTATGATTAGTAGATTTATGGAATCACCGAAAATAAGTCATTGGGAAGCCGGTAAAATAATTATAAGGTATGTAAGTGGAACGGTTGATCCATGGAATATGCTATGGAAGAGTTGAAGATTCAACTTTGGTTGGTTATTGTGATAGTGATTGAGGCGGAAGTGTTGATGATAGCAAGAGTACTTCTGGCTATGTTTTTAACATTGGTTCAAGTGCAATTTCATGGGCATCGAAGAAGCAATCGGTTGTTGCTCTTTCTACGGCGGAAGCAGAGTACACGTCATTATCTTCGGCGGGTTGTTAAGCTCTTTGGCTATAATGGATATTAGAAGAACGCAAACATCTGCAAGATCGTGGTACAAGTTTATTTTGTGATAATAGTTCCGCAATCTCACTCACAAAGAATCCATTTTTTCATGGCAAAAGGCAAGCACACAAGGGGGGTTGTTGGAAAACTAAAGATTAAGTTGCTGATATTTTTACAAAGGCTTTGAAGACCGATACATTCATCATGATGAAGACAAAACTCGGCATGGTAGTGGCCCAGCTTAAGGGGGGCTGCTGGAAATTAATCTTGACCACTAGATCTTAATCATCTATCAACTTGACTTTCTTGGGACTTAAGTTACTTACTTTCTTGGAAGCTTGGAAGACAAGTCTTGACCACTTTGGAATTATGTAATGCTTTTATTTTTCATGTGACAGTGTGTTAGTTGTGCTTATGAAAGCTAATAGTAATTAAGAAAAGTTAATTCCGGATTTGAATTGCAGGCCATATTTTAGACCATGTATCATCTTCACATGTAAAAGTTTTTATTGAAATTTGAAGGGGTTTTGAGTAGTGCAACAACTTGGGTTACTTTCTTTGTGTGTTTGACATTAAGAGAACAATTTTCTTCTCTTGAAACTCATCTTCTCCTTCCAACCTAGTTGGTTTCATTCTAACAGAATTGCCACCCTTATAAGTGGGTAATTCCACCCATTTCAGATAAATTGACAGGGATGGTTTTATGTCGGGGTTTTACATGGATGAACGCGCAATAATTTGCAGCGGGAAAAAATGCGTGTGGGGCCTATATGATTGGGTGATCTAAACTGTTGATTTCTGACCATGTAGTCCATTTTAGCCTCACAAATTGGAGGACTGGGATCATCTTGTAGAATTTTTTTTTAGACATGGCCTATCGCCATAGAGGCCCAACAGATGAATGGTTTAGATCATCCAATTATGTGGGTTCTGCATTACTATTTCATGTACATTTTAAATTAGTAAATTTGTTACTTTCGATCAAAGCAAGATCAGTGTATTCAAAGCACCTCTAAAACTATGTAGTTGGGGCTCTAATAATTGATATTTTTATTGGCCGCAAAGTGATATATTTGCCCTCTTTTTTTTTACTTGGGACAACTCCCTCCAATGTATGTACCCGTACTCTTGTACGATGTATTAGATAGTATTGATTATGTGATAAGTGTTATTCATCACCTTGCTCCGTTACCTTAGCCACGAAGCACTTATTTTGTCCATTTCTCTATCCTTGCCCTACGCACATTTTCATTGCAATGTGTTATATCTATCTGACAATAAGAAAACACAGCGGCCTCCTACTACCATTGTCATGGAGAGTCTCTTTGCCTGCATCTGCCTTAGTGTTGTTGCTACTACCACACTAGAATCCGTAGATGTTGTGACCACTGAAGTGACTTTCACTGAAGAGACTAGAGAACTTTTACTATGTCCCTACGTGCAATATGTACTAACATGCAAGGTTTTAAATTTCGACCGAAATCCGAAATCGTATATACCCAAAATGGTTTATATTTTTTGTTTGAAATTTCGTTTTCCAAAATTTCGCCAGGAAATCAAGGAAAATTCGCCCAAAAATCTCGCCTTTATGAATTAAATAATATTTTACAGAAAATTCGGCTGGAATTAAGTATGTAATTAGATAATATTTTTTATGTTTACTGGATTTCGGCCGCGACCGAAATGGGTACCGAAACCGAATTTTAAAACCATGCTTATATGCAGTACTTTAAACAATGTTTCATATGAAAGGTGATAGGGTCCGGACTCAGCACTGAGGGAATCCGGACTCAGCACTGAGGGAATCCGGACTCAGCACTGAGGGGTCCGAACTCAGCATCCAATTAGCTGCTGGCACGTGGCCCTCACAAGGACCGTTGGAAGGCCAACACCTGTCTCCACTAGGTGTGGCACCTGGACCAATCAGGGACCTCCACCTGCCCTCCTTAGGTATGAGACCTGGTCCATACAGAGGCCACCACCTGGCTCAGAACTACCACCTGTCCTAGACAGGTGGCTCAGAATCACTATAAATAGCCTTCACTTGTGCTAAGGTGAGGGTCCTGAAAATCTGAGAACCAAAACTCTAAGCTTTTTGCTCTGACATTGCTCTGCACTCTTGCTCATACTGACTTGAGTGTCGAAGCGCCCGTCCGGAGTATCACTCCGGGTTGGTCCTCTGACCCTTTTCTTTCTTGTCTGTACTCTTGTGCAGCGCAGGACTCAACCAGCCCCTCAGTCGTGGCTTGTTAGCTCGGACCACCCAGCCCTACCATAACCTGTTACCGATTTCAGGCCTAACAGATTTGGCGCCATCCGTGGGACCACGCAACAAAAAGCTGTTCGAAATCTCACCCAGATAAAAATGGTAGGGCAGACCGGCAAGCGAGCACCTCCGACTTCTCGGGCTACCCGGGCTACGGCCCCCCGTGAAGGACGAAGTGAGCGGCTGGCTTCACAGGTGGAGGTCGGGGCGGCCGTGGAGCGGACTTCGCCCCACTCGGACCGTTCAGACCCTACCCCGACCCCAAGGGAGATGCGGGCCCTTTTTCAAGAAATGACTGCTGTAGTTGCGCAGTTCAGGAATGCGGCCCCCGCACTCCAGCAACACCCAGTCGAGGTTTCTCGACCCGTTCAGAGGGGAGAAAGCTCCTGCAGAGAACGCGCGTCTCCACCCTGGGACCAAACTCGTCACTCCACAAGAAGAGACCACCGCTCGCGGGACAGGAACGTGCGCCCTGAGCCTCGTCAGCATCACCGGTCACGATCTCCCTCCGTGCAGAAACGTGGCAGCAAGAGAGACCCTATGCACGGAGAGGGATCGCGGCACCGGCGAAGGAGTCCCCTCAGCCAGTCCGGATCCGCAAGGAGCCCATCAGCCGTAAGGAGTAGACCTGCCCGTCTGGCCGAACAGAGGGATGATCCGATGTTACTGAGAATCCAGAAGATCGATAATAGAATCGAAGAGCTGGCTAGAGATCATGGCCGCCCTGCTTCAAGGATCTTCAGTAGCAATCCCCCTTTCACAGACAGGGTACTCGGTGCGGCAGTCCCCTTGGGCTTCAAGATGCCGCAGATCCCGCAGTACGATGGGACCACCGATCCCGTGGATCATCTGCAGACCTTCAGGACCACGATGCTTCTCCACGGGGCATCGGACGGGTTCCTTTGCAGGGCACTCCCCACCACATTAACTGGAGCCGCGAGAGACTGGTACTCACGGCTGAAGCCCAAGTCTGTGGACAATTTCGACGACTTCGGGGACGACCTGGCCCGGCATTTCATGAGCAGCAGAAGACCTCGAAAGACAACGGCTTCACTGATGGCCCTGAGGCAGGAAGACGGCGAGGCCTTAAAAGCGTTCGTTGGCCGATTCAACAGGGAGGCCCTGCAGGTGCCCAACCTGGATCCCTCCACGGCAACGAATGCTCTTCTGGCCGGAGCCCGGTCCACCGACTTCAGAAGAGCAGTCGCTCGACGCAATCCGCAGTCCTTGGCAGATCTGATGACCGGGGCGGAAGAGTACATTTCCGTCGAGGAAACTCTCGCTGCCCTGGATTCCGTCAGCAAGAGAAGACCAGAGGAGAAGAACCCCGCCAAGCAGCGTAGGGATGACAGACCCCAGAGGAAGGAGAGCAGCCCGTTCCGGAAGGAAAGGAGCTCCCCCCGGCCTCGAAAGGAGAGGAGCCCCCCGACGAGGGAGCGCTACACGCCGCTCACCGCATCTAGGGCTCAAATTTTGGCAGCCATTCGGAAAGAAGACTTCATCCGATGGCCGAAGAAGCAGACGCCAGAGGCGGGCACCCAAGATATGTCAAGGTATTGCCGGTTCCATAAGAGCCACGGCCACGACACCAATGCCTGCATTCATCTCAAGGAGGAGATCGAGCAGCTGATAAGCAGAGGGTACCTTGGGAGGTACTTAAAAAATAATGACAACAGAAGGGAGCGCCAGGACAACCCGAGGCCCAGAGACCGAAGCCCTCGAGACGCCCAACCTGTAATAACCGGTAAAAATATATATTAAAAATAGTCACTATGCAAGATTACTATTTAGAATTACTATTTAAAATACTGTTCATAATTACTATTTAAAATACTATGCAAGATTATTATAAGATTATTATGCAGAATTACTATTCAAAACTACTATTCACAGTAGGACCCACCGAGTACTATTTACAAGCGGGACCCACATCAGCGGGCCCAATACTATTCACAAGCGGGTCCCACACGAGCGGGCCCCACGACCAGCGGGTCCCACACGAGCGGGCCCCACGACCAGCGGGACCCATCCCTAGTGGAAACGAAAATATATCGCACCGACGAAAATAATAATAAACAAATCGTAAATAGTAGCAAAAATACTATTGACCGACGAAAATAATAATAAAAAAATGTTATTTACTATGCAAAATACTGTTAACCGACGAAAATAATAATTTAAAATAGTAAATAGTTTTTACTATGCAAAAGTACTATGCAAAAATACTGTTGACCGACAAAAATAATAATTTAAAATAGTAAATAGTCTTTACTATGCAAAAAGTACTATGCAAAAAAATGTCTATAAATAGAGGAGGAGGAGGAGAAGAAGAGAAGAGAAGAGAAGAGAAGAGAAGAGAAGAGAAGAGAGAGAGAGAGAGAGAGAGAGAAAGAGAAAGAGAAAGAGAGAGAGGAAGAGGAAGAGAAGAAAAAGAGGAAGAGAAGAAAGAGAGAGAGGAAGGAAAGAGAAAATCCACTACCAAGTAAGTCTTTTATAATAGTCTCTCTTTCATGGTTGGTTCTACCACCTAAAATTATTTGAAAGCAATGATCTCTTTCAATGGTTGGTTCTACCACCTAAATTATTTAATGATCTCTTTCATGGTTGGTTCTACCACCTACCTATATTTTATTTGAAGTAATGGTTGGTTTTACCACCTATATGGATAAAGTAATGGTTGGTTCTACCACCTATATACTTAACGGTGAAATACTAGCATAGTAACCGTAAAGTAAACTTTATCAACTTATGGTGAAATGAATAGTGACATGATGGGGCCCACATAAATAGTGACATGATGGGGCCCACATAAATAGTGACATGATGGGGCCCACATAAATAGTGACATGCGGGGCCCACATAAATAGTGACATGATGGGGCCCACATGAATAGTAGCATGTGGGGCCCACATGAATAGTGAACACAGGGAACCTTATTTTAGGACATAAATGGACACAGAAAGGACAAGTGTTGTCTGTGTGATATTAAAAGGACCTAGACTAAAATAAGTTGACCTATTTCACTTATTTGCCTACAGGAGCCATCTCGTCCTACTGCGACTATAAGAAAAGGCAGGTGACAGCTAGACCTTGTCTTGTAATGGTATTCAATATAATTGTCTATGCAATGTAAGCAGGTGACAGCTAGACCTTGTCTTGTAATGGTATTCAATATAATTGTCTATGCAATGTAAGCAGGTGACAGCTAGACCTTGTCTTGTAATGGTGTTCAATATAATTGTCTATGCAATGTATGCAGGTGACAGCTAGACCTTGTCTTGTAATGGTGTTCAATATAATTTTCTATGCAATGTAGCTCTGCTTATAAATTGCCTGATAAATACCTGCTTAGTGAATTTATACTCGCTTGCCTGGAATCAAATGAATTGAAATGAATGCTGGAATCAAATGAATTGAAATGAATGCAGGAAGAAAGGCAAAGGTAAGTAATTGCATACATGTTGCATACATGGGGGAGAGTGAAGGGGAACATAAGGGTGTGGTGGAATCATCCTGGGACCTAAGGTCCAAAGGCCAACGCGAGAAGCGTGTACTGCCTTTCGTTGGCAAACCAACCAAAAAGGGAAAGTATCCCCGAGGGATAGTATCCCCGGCTCGGCAAATGCGAGACCGTAATCCAAGTCCATAACGTCACTGCCTTCAGACAGGGGTAGTGGTTAGCCGTGCGGCAAGGACACCGGCAGAAAAAAATAAAAGAAAATGAAAAAGTCAGAAAAGAACTGACAGAAAAATAAATGGGGGAAAAGCCGGATGTACCTGGGGAATGTGCTGTCTCATTTTATAAAATTGTTGCATACATGCATACATAGCATACATTGAAATTATTGTCACTCCTTTGATTTATATTGCCATGGGCATTGTAATCTTTATTCTAGACATTATTGAAATGTGGATTATATTGTATGAACTGTTTATATTGTCTCTTTTACTCTGCTCGGTCTTTGGATGACCCTGCTTTGACGTTGATTCCTCCACCACAGGGGTTGAGGCATTAGATGGCGGAGCATTTGCAAATGAAGGAACCATGGGATAAGGGACTGTGTGATCAGAGAGTTCGTTCCTGGAGTCCTTGCATTTTGACGTCTTACGTCATGTATCATTTTTAAGTTGTAATAAGATTCTATCGGGATCGTCGTTGATGCTTGTATAAAAAAAAAAAAATAAAAATATTTCCATGATTTTTACTTTCTTTTGCTCGTAGCGACACGACGGAAATCGGGTCGTTACAGTTATGGTATCAGAGCCATACCTCCTCTAGTACGATCTGCCAACAAGGACGTTGGGCCCTTTAAGGGGGGTGGATTGTAATAGTCCCACATCGGAAGCGGAGAGAGAAAGTTCCTGGATTATATGTTGTAGACCCCATTCCCGGGTTTACGGAAAATCTGGTGCTTGAGGGTTGTGTCGTTAAGTAGGGTTAGATAGCTAATAGGTGACATATGATGTGTCACATTTCAAGGGTAAACTGGAAAAAAAAAAAAAAAAAAAAAAAAAAAAAAAAAAAAATTGATAGTGGTCCACCATCAAAGAACTTGTGCCCCCACTGTGGAAGGATTCACGTTGGGCAATGCTGGAGAAGAAGGGATTGCCCTAAGGCACCAGCCTTCATCCAAAACCGCCCACCTCCGCCACAGCAACACCAAAGAAAAGGAAATCAATACCATCCTCTGGCTCAAGATAAGAACGCACCACCAGGAACTGAGAGGCGTTTCTTCGCCCTTGTCAACGACGATACTAAGGTACAGGATGGAGCGTATTGATCCCAGATTCAGCTCAAGTTGTGAGGTATGGTAATTGATAGCCTATGCGAATAGTGAATTTCGGGGACGAAATTTTTTTTAAGGGGGGTAGAATGTAATAACCGGTAAAAATATATATTAAAAATAGTCACTATGCAAGATTACTATTTAGAATTACTATTTAAAATACTGTTCATAATTACTATTTAAAATACTATGCAAGATTATTATAAGATTATTATGCAGAATTACTATTCAAAACTACTATTCACAGTAGGACCCACCGAGTACTATTTACAAGCGGGACCCACATCAGCGGGCCCAATACTATTCACAAGCGGGTCCCACACGAGCGGGCCCCACGACCAGCGGGTCCCACACGAGCGGGCCCCACGACCAGCGGGACCCATCCCTAGTGGAAACGAAAATATATCGCACCGACGAAAATAATAATAAACAAATCGTAAATAGTAGCAAAAATACTATTGACCGACGAAAATAATAATAAAAAAATGTTATTTACTATGCAAAATACTGTTAACCGACGAAAATAATAATTTAAAATAGTAAATAGTTTTTACTATGCAAAAGTACTATGCAAAAATACTGTTGACCGACAAAAATAATAATTTAAAATAGTAAATAGTCTTTACTATGCAAAAAGTACTATGCAAAAAAATGTCTATAAATAGAGGAGGAGGAGGAGAAGAAGAGAAGAGAAGAGAAGAGAAGAGAAGAGAAGAGAAGAGAGAGAGAGAGAGAGAGAGAGAGAGAGAGAAAGAGAAAGAGAAAGAGAGAGAGGAAGAGGAAGAGAAGAAAAAGAGGAAGAGAAGAAAGAGAGAGAGGAAGGAAAGAGAAAATCCACTACCAAGTAAGTCTTTTATAATAGTCTCTCTTTCATGGTTGGTTCTACCACCTAAAATTATTTGAAAGCAATGATCTCTTTCAATGGTTGGTTCTACCACCTAAATTATTTAATGATCTCTTTCATGGTTGGTTCTACCACCTACCTATATTTTATTTGAAGTAATGGTTGGTTTTACCACCTATATGGATAAAGTAATGGTTGGTTCTACCACCTATATACTTAACGGTGAAATACTAGCATAGTAACCGTAAAGTAAACTTTATCAACTTATGGTGAAATGAATAGTGACATGATGGGGCCCACATAAATAGTGACATGATGGGGCCCACATAAATAGTGACATGATGGGGCCCACATAAATAGTGACATGCGGGGCCCACATAAATAGTGACATGATGGGGCCCACATGAATAGTAGCATGTGGGGCCCACATGAATAGTGAACACAGGGAACCTTATTTTAGGACATAAATGGACACAGAAAGGACAAGTGTTGTCTGTGTGATATTAAAAGGACCTAGACTAAAATAAGTTGACCTATTTCACTTATTTGCCTACAGGAGCCATCTCGTCCTACTGCGACTATAAGAAAAGGCAGGTGACAGCTAGACCTTGTCTTGTAATGGTATTCAATATAATTGTCTATGCAATGTAAGCAGGTGACAGCTAGACCTTGTCTTGTAATGGTATTCAATATAATTGTCTATGCAATGTAAGCAGGTGACAGCTAGACCTTGTCTTGTAATGGTGTTCAATATAATTGTCTATGCAATGTATGCAGGTGACAGCTAGACCTTGTCTTGTAATGGTGTTCAATATAATTTTCTATGCAATGTAGCTCTGCTTATAAATTGCCTGATAAATACCTGCTTAGTGAATTTATACTCGCTTGCCTGGAATCAAATGAATTGAAATGAATGCTGGAATCAAATGAATTGAAATGAATGCAGGAAGAAAGGCAAAGGTAAGTAATTGCATACATGTTGCATACATGGGGGAGAGTGAAGGGGAACATAAGGGTGTGGTGGAATCATCCTGGGACCTAAGGTCCAAAGGCCAACGCGAGAAGCGTGTACTGCCTTTCGTTGGCAAACCAACCAAAAAGGGAAAGTATCCCCGAGGGATAGTATCCCCGGCTCGGCAAATGCGAGACCGTAATCCAAGTCCATAACGTCACTGCCTTCAGACAGGGGTAGTGGTTAGCCGTGCGGCAAGGACACCGGCAGAAAAAAATAAAAGAAAATGAAAAAGTCAGAAAAGAACTGACAGAAAAATAAATGGGGGAAAAGCCGGATGTACCTGGGGAATGTGCTGTCTCATTTTATAAAATTGTTGCATACATGCATACATAGCATACATTGAAATTATTGTCACTCCTTTGATTTATATTGCCATGGGCATTGTAATCTTTATTCTAGACATTATTGAAATGTGGATTATATTGTATGAACTGTTTATATTGTCTCTTTTACTCTGCTCGGTCTTTGGATGACCCTGCTTTGACGTTGATTCCTCCACCACAGGGGTTGAGGCATTAGATGGCGGAGCATTTGCAAATGAAGGAACCATGGGATAAGGGACTGTGTGATCAGAGAGTTCGTTCCTGGAGTCCTTGCATTTTGACGTCTTACGTCATGTATCATTTTTAAGTTGTAATAAGATTCTATCGGGATCGTCGTTGATGCTTGTATAAAAAAAAAAAAAAAAAAAATATTTCCATGATTTTTACTTTCTTTTGCTCGTAGCGACACGACGGAAATCGGGTCGTTACACAACCCCTGGGCGACCGCATCCAGGCTCCTGCCCCGGCCGTTCTCCCTCCTCAGGTACCTCAACCTCAACTTCAACCTCATGGTGTTATTGGTACCATTTCAGGAGGGCCGACCGCGGGAGGGACCTCTTCATCGGCCCGCAGAACCTATGCCCGGCAGGTCAACGCCGTCCATGCCTGCAGCAAGAGGGCCGAGCCAGAAAATGAGATATCCTTTTCAGAGGCAGATCTTGACGGTCTGATCCTCCCGCACGATGATGCCCTGGTCGTCACAATGCTAGTGGCGAACTGGGAAATGAAGAAGATCCTGGTCGACAACGGGAGCTCCGCCGACATCCTCTACTATCACGCCTTCGAACAGATGATGATCGGAGCTGACCGTCTGAAACCGGCCAACTCAGATCTGTTCGGGTTCTCAGGAGAAGTTGTCAAGGTCGAAGGGCAGATTGAGCTTCCAGTTCTTATCGGGGAGCCGCCCCGCCAGTCCTTTGCCATGGTGACCTTCCTGGTGGTTAAGGCCAAGTCGGCCTATAATGCCATTCTAGGACGCCCTGGCCAGAACCTCCTCCGAGCCATTCCCTCCGCCTATCATCAGAAGATGAAGTTCATTACGCCAGGAGGCGTAGGTGAGGTCAGAGGGGATCAGCCTCAATCAAGACAATGCTACGCGGCAGCGCTGAGAGGGAAGAATGCGTCCGAGTCTCTTCCAATCGAGCTGTACGATCTGAGAGACGAAGCGCAGGTCACGGTCAACGAGCCCGCAGAGGACCTCATCTCCATTCAATTGAACAGCGGTGACGAGCAGAGGGTTGTCCAGATCGGCTCTGCCCTGCCAGAGGCCGCGCAGCAGGATCTCGCTCAGTTCCTCAGAGCCAATGCAGATGTCTTTGCTTGGACTCCTTCAGACATGCCCGGCATTGACCCGTCGATTAGCACCCACGAGCTCGGTGTCGATCAGACCTGCAAGCCCGTGAAGCAGAAGCGGAGACACTTTGCACCAGAAAGGCGGAGAGCCATCAGAGAAGAGGTGGAGAGGCTTTTGAAAGCCGATTTCATCCGTGAGATCCAGTATCCGGACTGGCTCGCGAATGTGGTGATGGTGAAAAAGTCCAACGGGAAGTGGAGGACCTGTATAGACTTCACAGACCTGAACAAGGCCTGCCCAAAGGACAGCTACCCACTCCCAAAAATAGACCAGCTCATCGACGCTACAGCAGGTCACGAGCTGCTCAGTTTCATGGATGCTTTCTCAGGATACAATCAAATCAGAATGTACGAGTCAGACATCCCGAAGACATCATTCGTTACCGACCAGGGGACTTATTGCTATCGGGTGATGCCTTTCGGACTGAAGAATGCAGGAGCCACTTACCAGCGTCTCGTCAACAAGCTGTTCAGAAATCAGATCGGTCGGAACATGGAGGTCTACGTTGATGATATGCTAGTGAAGAGCAGAAGTGCTTCCAACCACGTCTCCGACCTCGAAGAGGCCTTCCAAGTCTTGAGGGAACACAACATGAAGCTTAATCCGACCAAATGTACGTTTGGCGTCGGAGCAGGCAAATTCCTGGGCTTCATGGTAAGCCAGAGAGGAATAGAGGCGAATCCGGAGAAGATCAAGGCAGTAATGGAGCTGACTCCTCCCAACACTATCAGAGAAGTACAGCGACTGACCGGACTGGTGGCAGCTCTGGGGCGGTTTATTTATAAATCCGCCGAGAGATGCCTCCCGTTCTTCAATGCGATCAAAGGTATAAAAACCGCGCCCTGGACTCCGGAATGTCAAGCAGCGTTCGAGGAGCTGAAGCAGTACTTGTCCTCCCCCCCTTGTTGTCCACGCCGGAGCCAGGAGAAGAGCTGATTCTATACCTCTCAGCGGGACCCTTGGCAGTTGCAGCAGTACTGATCAAAGAAGAGTCTAACCAGCAAAAGCCGATCTATTATGTCAACAAGGTCCTCCACGATGCAGAGACCAGATATCAGCGAGTAGAGAAGCTCGTGTGCGCCCTCATTATGGCGGCCCGGAAGCTAAGGCCGTACTTCCAGGCGCACACAATCAAGGTCTTGACAGGGCAGCCTCTCAGACAGATCCTCCACCGACCAGACACTTCGGGCCGACTTGTCAAGTGGGCCGTGGAGCTCAGTGAGTTTGATATCAAGTATCTACCCAGGCCGGCGATCAAAGCTCAGATTCTCGCTGACTTCATAGCCGAGTGCACAGTTCCGGACCCAGACCCCGGGCTGGTAGCAGTTCCGTCTCCAGAAGCAGAGCTGGCTCTACCGGAGCCTCGAGTCGTTTCCAGAGCATCACCGCCCCCCGGGACTGAGTCCGTCATCGCGCACCCAATTTTTGACGAAGAGCCGCTCTGGGAAGTTTATGTGGACGGGTCATCGAACAAGACAGGGTGTGGTGCAGGACTAGTTCTTACTGGACCAGAGGACTTCGTCCTGAACTATGCCCTGAGGTTTGGTTTCCGTGCGTCCAACAATGAAGCAGAATATGAAGCGCTCATAGCCGGGATGAATCTCGCTGTGCAGACCCGTGCTCAGAGGTTAAGGGCGTACTGCGATTCACAGCTGGTCGTCTGTCAGATCCAGGGAGTATACGAAGCCCGTGAAGAGCGAATGATCAAGTACTTGGGAAGGGTCCGCAGTCTGGCCGTTCATTTCAAGTGCTTTGAGGTCGTCAGAATCCCCCGAGCAGAGAACGTAAAGGCAGATGTGTTATCAAAGCTTGCGGCATCAGGTTACACCGCCCTCAGAGAAATTCGCATGGAGTTTCTGAAGAGGTCCAGTATCGATGCCCAGTCCGTCGTGGTGATGCAGATTGACGACGAGCCGTGCTGGATGGATGAGATAATCAGGTATCTGCGCAGCGGAGAGCTCCCGGGAGAGAGAAAGGAGGCCCGTAAGGTCACGCAGAGGGCAGCGAGGTTTTCACTGGATGGCGAGACTCTATACAAGAGGTCGTATACCCTCCCGTATCTGAAGTGTCTTCGCCCCAATGATGCCTTGTTAGCCCTGCAGGAAACCCACGAAGGAATCTGCGGAGAGCACCTCGGGGGCAAGGCCCTGGCCATTAAAATCCTCCTGAGAGGTCTGTACTGGCCTACATTGAGGAAGGACGCGCTGAGCCTTGTGAAAAAGTGTGAGAAGTGCCAGAAGTTCTCTCCGACCGTCCACCAGCCACCCGTTCCGATGGCCCCGATCATCAGTCCTCTTCCCTTCGCAGTATGGGGAATGGATATTCTGGGCCCCTTTCCGCCGGCCTCGGGAGGCCGTGAGTTCGTCGTTGTCACCATTGATTATTTCACAAAATGGGTAGAAGCAGAGCCTCTGGCCAAGATCACAGAGCAGAATGTACAGAACTTCTTCTGGAAATCAGTGGTGTGCAGGTTCGGAATCCCCCGGGTCCTCATAACGGACAATGGCAAGCAGTTCGACTCGAGGAACTTCCGAAAGTTTTGTTCTGACCTGCACATAGAGCAGAGATTCACATCTGTGGCACATCCTCAGACGAATGGGCAAACAGAGGTGACGAACAGGACCCTCTTGCAGGGGATAAAGAAGAGACTGGATGGCAAGGCCGGGCGTTGGGCAGACGAACTGTATCATGTGCTCTGGGCATATCGGACTACTCCGCGTACGGCCACAGGCGAGTCGCCCTTCAATCTCTCCTTCGGAACAGAAGCAGTGATCCCGGTTGACATCGGCGTCCCCTCCCCAAGGATCGCCCATTTCAGTGAGCAGCTCAACGGGGACGGACTCCGTGCCAACCTTGACTTGCTTGAAGAAGTCCGTGAGGAATCTCAGATCAGGTCGGCGGCATATAAGCAGAAAGTATCCAGATATCATGACGTTAAGATCCGACCAAGAGAATTCCGTGCCGGCCACCTAGTCCTGAGGAAAGCCTCCGTTTCCCAGCCAAGAAGCGTGGGCAAGCTCTCTCCGACTTGGGAAGGACCATACCGAATCAAAGAAGTCATCCGCCCAGGAAGCTATCGGTTAGAGTCCCTCGACGAACAGACGCTACCACACGCCTGGAATTCTAGAAATCTTCGGATCTACTATCAGTAATTTTGTTTGCCTTCATAGGCTTGTAAAGAACTGCTGTAATCATCCAAGTTCTGGAATGAATAAAATAAGTTTCCCGAACAATTGTTCCTCTTTGAGTAACTTATGTAGACATCAGCATATAACAGCAGTGGTGCACTCCGGCTCATCCTAGTGGCTTGGAGATCAGTTCCAGCCAGGACGCCCGCAGTGGAAACCACCTTCAAATATTTCCTAAGCGTTTGAGTACCAAGCTTCCAGCTCGGTTCTCGCAGACTTAGGACGAGCAGCAGTGGTGCACTCCGGCTCATCCTAGTGGCTTGGAGATCAGTTCCAGCCAGGACGCCCGCAGTGGAAACCACCTTCAAATATTTCCTAAGTGTTTGAGTACCAAGCTTCCAGCTCGGTTCTCGCAGACTTAGGACGAGCAGCAGTGGTGCACTCCGGCTCATCCTAGTGGCTTGGAGATCAGTTCCAGCCAGGACGCCCGCAGTGGAAACCACCTTCAAATATTTCCTAAGTGTTTGAGTACCAAGCTTCCAGCTCGGTTCTCGCATACTTAGGACGAGCAGCAGTGGTGCACTCCGGCTCATCCTAGTGGCTTGGAGATCAGTTCCAGCCAGGACGCCCGCAGTGGAAACCACCTTCAAATATTTCCTAAGTGTTTGAGTACCAAGCTTCCAGCTCGGTTCTCGCAGACTTAGGACGAGCAGCAGTGGTGCACTCCGGCTCATCCTAGTGGCTTGGAGATCAGTTCCAGCCAGGACGCCCGCAGTGGAAACCACCTTCAAATATTTCCTAAGTGTTTGAGTACCAAGCTTCCAGCTCGGTTCTCGCAGACTTAGGACGAGCAGCAGTGGTGCACTCCGGCTCATCCTAGTGGCTTGGAGATCAGTTCCAGCCAGGACGCCCGCAGTGGAAACCACCTTCAAATATTTCCTAAGTGTTTGAGTACCAAGCTTCCAGCTCGGTTCTCGCAGACTTAGGACGAGCAGCAGTGGTGCACTCCGGCTCATCCTAGTGGCTTGGAGATCAGTTCCAGCCAGGACGCCCGCAGTGGAAACCACCTTCAAATATTTCCTAAGTGTTTGAGTACCAAGCTTCCAGCTCGGTTCTCGCAGACTTAGGACGAGCAGCAGTGGTGCACTCCGGCTCATCCTAGTGGCTTGGAGATCAGTTCCAGCCAGGACGCCCGCATGGAAACCACCTTCAAATATTTTCTAAGTGTTTGAGTACCAAGCTTCCAGCTCGGTTCTCGACGCAGCACAGAAATAATGCGTACAAAAAATAAGAATGCTGTACAGACAGTTGAACAAAGATGTATTTGTATTCGGTATTCATATTACAAAATTGCTCTCTTCGCCGAGCTGGCTTACAAAGAATGGGCATTACAAACTGTGCAAAAAAACATATCACCAAAAAGAAAGAAGGCTTCTACTCAGGCCTCCTCGTCTGCCACCACCTCGGTGACGACCTCTGTGGGCGTGAGGGCTGCAAGCTCGCCGCCCTCCGCAGAGGAGACGGCGGCCACAGTCACCTCCGCATCTACCTCAATAGGCCGGGAGGAGTCCGGTTCGTCTTCCTCCTCATCTTCCTCCTCCTCCGGAGGTGCATACGGGACGGTTAGCCCGTCCAAGGAGATGCCGGGGTGAAGCCTCTTCACCTGCTCGGAGCAGAGAAGGAAACCCGCCCTGTAAGCCTGGAGGCCTAAGTCGAAGTGCTGGGCCTCCTTCCTCTCCTCGGTTTCCTTCACGGCCTTCTCCACGGCCGCCTTCTCCTTCCTTCCGGCCCTCTCTGCCGAACTTAGGAGATCCTGCACGGCCTGGTTTTTGACCCTCTGCAGTTCGTCCTGTAAGCTGTTGAGTTCGGCCTCTTTGATCTGGACGGCTTCATTGAGCTCGCCGTTCTCCTTCTGGAGCTGGGCCTTTTCAGACTCGATCCTTGTGATCGTCTCAGAGAAGAGATATCGCTTCTTAGCCATATCCCTTGAGTAGACCTGGAGTTGATAGAGGGCGGAGCTGATTGCCGCTTCGCAGGTCTCCGGCACCTCTTTTTCGACTTCTAACCGGTCGCGTGGGAGGACGCCCTTGTACATCAACTCTGTGGCCACCCGGGTATCCCCCAGACCGGTGTCCGTTTTCTGCACGGCCCAGTTCGGGCGGAAGACGTTGTCGCCTCCAACTGATGCGGCGGCCGGAATACCCAGTACTGCCCCGCCGTGTTTTGGCCCTGTCGCCGCTCCGGACTTGGAGCTCTGACCCGTGGTATCTGCCCGGCTCGATAGGGCAAGCTTATGCGTCGCCCGGCTGCTTTTCAGAGGCTTAGCCAGTGCGACCATCGGCGGAGTCGACTCCGGCACCTTCCTCTTCTTGCCCTTTGTTTGGGGCTGTTCCTGCGCTGGGGACGCGCCCGAGGTCTGCTTGATTCTGTCCAAAAGGGACATCTGCTTCACCATTTCTGCAAAAGAGAACGGAGCGCAGTCAGAAATATGAAAATTGAAGAACACTTCAGAAAACCAAAATGCTATCCTAAAAGATCTACGTACGTGCCGGCGTCGCACGACTGACCCCGAGTGCGACCAGCTCGGCCTCTTCTTCGAACTCTGAGCAGTGTATTGGACCTCGCTTGAGCTCTTCTTTGATCAGAGCGAAGGTCATATGGTCATAGTCCTCGAGGGCTGGTTTCTTACTAAGGCGGCGAGTGTCCGGCGTTCTCCATTGTAATGAGAATGGCCAGTGCGAGCCCGGCACGGTGTCCTTTACATAGAAGAACCTGTTCTTCCATGTGTGAATGGAAGAAGGTATCCCAGTGATCATTTTCATTTCAGGCCTCTGGCTAATGTAGATCCAGCCGCCGTCCTTATGCCTCTTCAGGTGCGCACACATCCTGAAGACGGGCACGGTGGGGTTCCTACGGAGCCGGACTTCAAGAAGGTACAAGAAGCCGATCAGCGTTCTCCAAGAGTTTGGGACGACCTGTGTAACTGCCAGCCCGTAATAATTCAGTACGTCCGCAAAAAAGGGGTGGAAGGGGAGCCTAAGCCCGGCCCGTAAGGCCTCTTCATATACGCAGAGGTCTGCGCTATCGTTGCTGGCCCGATCCCCTTCGACAGCCGCCCTCAGAATGTACCGGCTAGGAATACAGTATTTGTCCCTCACGATCTGAAGCCTGTTCGGCCACAGATGGTTCACCTCGTATAGGGCACCGATGTTATACTGTGGGTTGGCTTCCATCTGTGCCTCCGCTATCACCTCGACTGGCATGCGCGACGATTGAGGAACTGCCGCTTCGACGTCCTCATCATCGTCGCTGGTTTCTACCCGGTCCGGTCCGTCCCCACAGGCCGGGATTGTGTCTAAATCCACACTCATTTCCTCACCGCTCTCCTCGTCTATTACGATTACTAGCTCTTCGCCCTCAATACCGGCCTCCACTATAGGTGAGGCCGGCACCGCCCTCTCCGACGCCCCGGACCCCGTGGCGGTACTGGTCGAACCGGACTCCTTTGAGCTGGAGTCCGTCTCCGAACTAGTGCTAGACATAAAAAAGGGAAGAAAAGAAAAGCTAGAAAAGATTACCGAACTGAAGTGTTGGACGAGGACCTCCGGGCTCACTGATCCGAAGCGGGCAGAAAACTTGAATGGCCGAACAGAGGAGGAGGAGAGTAAAAGATGAAAAGTAAGAAATGAAGAGTAAACTTCAGTATTTATAGAGAGGCTGGGAAGAGCGGGAAAAATCCCGCCCCTTTCCGCCAGCCGGAGTGCGCCACGTCGCCTTCCGCATTAAATGCGCCGTTCGCATTAAATGCGCCGACCGCATTAAATGCGCCGCCTGCATTAAATACAAGGCACAGGTCCCAAAGCGCCAGACGACAAAAGACCTGTCCGGCTGTCCGGACAGGATATGACGCGTTCGCTAGACGACAAAAGCGCTAGGCGACAAAAAGCTTTACCAGCAAAGACCTGCCCGGCTGGCCGTTCACAGCCTTAGCCGAACAGGACCACATAACCTCCTGAACCAAGGACGTCCAGGAAGCCTGGCCGCCCAGAC
This sequence comes from Tasmannia lanceolata, assembly GCF_043159265.1. Lineage (NCBI taxonomy): Eukaryota > Viridiplantae > Streptophyta > Magnoliopsida > Canellales > Winteraceae > Tasmannia > Tasmannia lanceolata. Next base: position 13,129,663 of record NW_027518683.1, read on the forward strand.
CTCTGGTCAAAAATTTAGCCGTGCTGGATAGCCGAATGCCTTCTGCCCGGCCGTACTCCTTCAGGCCAAACTCCAAGGCCAGGCCAGGGCGCCCGGAGTCTCCTGTCCGGCCACTATTCCTCCTAACTGAGTCTGAGCCCGGCCTAAGCTGCCTGGAGGTCTTAAGGCCGGCCCGACGCTGTCTTTACCTTCTCTTTGCTTCTTCTAGCCACTTTCATGGCTTGAAGAACCAGGGGGCAACTGATAGGGTCCGGACTCAGCACTGAGGGAATCCGGACTCAGCACTGAGGGAATCCGGACTCAGCACTGAAGGGTCCGAACTCAGCATCCAATTAGCTGCTGGCACGTGGCCCTCACAAGGACCGTTGGAAGGCCAACACCTGTCTCCACTAGGTGTGGCACCTGGACCAATCAGGGACCTCCACCTGCCCTCCTTAGGTATGAGACCTGGTCCATACAGAGGCCACCACCTGGCTCATAACTACCACCTGTCCTAGACAGGTGGCTCAGAATCACTATAAATAGCCTTCACTTGTGCTAAGGTGAGGGTTCTGAAAATCTGAGAACCAAAACTCTAAGCTTTTTGCTCTGACATTGCTCTGCACTCCTGCTCATACTGACTTGAGTGTCGAAGCGCCCGTCCGGAGTATCACTCCGGGTTGGTCCTCTGACCCTTTTCTTTCTTGTCTGTACTCTTGTGCAGCGCAGGACTCAACCAGCCCCTCAGTCGTGGCTTGTTAGCTCGGACCACCCAGCCCTACCATAACCTGTTACCGATTTCAGGCCTAACAAAAGGTACTCTTATATCCTGTATTATTGGATTTTTTTTATCAAGTATTATAACTAATAGAATATAAATTACCAGTATGGGAATAGTGTTAGTTCATAGTATGAACAATTGGATACAAGAGACCATAATTTTTCGGAGCATTAATCATTAAATTCTCAACTTGCCTCTGTTCACTAGAATGATCGCACAAAAAATCGACCAAGGGCTTAAGCTGCATGACCATATGCTTGATAATGGGATGACTAATCATGTTTTACACTTTTTTTAAACCGGGATTTGCTATCGTCCATCACAAAGGGCATTTCGCGGATGGCTTGTTGCATGTGAGAGCAGGCACCTCGTGAATGAAGACAAAATCGGCTGAAAAGTGAACCTGTGTGGCTGCTCTCACATGCGACAGGCCATCCACGAAATGCCTGTTTTCACACACCCTCTAAGTGCGAGAAAAAAAATATTTCGGAGCCATTAATATAAATAACCCATAACAACCCTGGGCTTGTCTATCATTTCCATTTCAATTTAAGTTCATTTACTTTTAGTCGCTAAATAACGACTAAGGTACCCATGTATCTTGTTCATCATTTACATTCCTCACGCATTTTACTTTTAGGCCATGTCCGGAAGCCATGATTGCTTTTTGTTTATGATTTTTTTTCCACAATAAATTAGTGTCTCCAAGTGGTGACAGGGGATGGGAGGGTGGGAGAAGGAGAGAGATTTGAGATGGCACAATTGAGATGAGGGTGAGGGGTGGCTAAAAATCAGGAAAAAGAGAATCCTATTTTAGTAGTTTTTTGTTTCCTGATTTTTAGCAACTCTGGCCACTTGGGGGCACTGGTTTCCTGATTTTTGTTTCCTGAATTTTAACCACTTCACCCGCCCGCCCTACACCTCTGAGAGACACTAGTTTATCACGAAAAAAAATCATGGTATCCAGAAGTGCCCTTAATATAATTTACATTTCTATTATCATCTGCAATCCAAATATTTACTTCCCAGTCATTTACTTTTCTGCAATTGTCATTTACCTTTCATTGCTCATGTATTTTACGGCCACCCTTATTATGCTGGTAACCACTACACCTATAAACTCCCTGTATTTTCAAATGGTTGTTTTGCAATCTTACTTGACCCGTACGCTTTACGAATCGATGACTTTTTAGTTCTATCTATGAGCCCAATTGCGAAAATGATTTATTCGAGTATTAATGCAGCGCAAAACAGGAAATGGGACAGATCCCAACTTGCTGGGAGAGCGAGTGCCCCGACCTTTCGGAGTTCTTTCAATATGGAAGGGGCGAGAAGGGAGGAGGGGTGGGGAGGGGACTTTGTAACTGCTTGATTTTGGACGAGTGACCAAAACAGCAACTGGGGAACCCCGATTGCAAGTGATTGCATGATCGTCTGGGTACTTCGGGTTGAAATTGGTCGCATACTAAACTGTGACCAATTCTGATATGCCCAGGCAGAAACACTGCCGGGCAAGGAGCGGAGGTGCATTTTGCCGCCGACACCATTCTACATTTCAAATATACCATCCACTGAGTTCAACTAATATTTCTAACAAAGAGAAATGTACATATGTTGCACAACAACACTGCACTAGACATGTTTTCATATGAAACATTGAGACAAGCAAGTAATAGCTAAAATGCATGTTTAATAAATTACGTAAATCTTTTGGTTCTGACATCTCACTATTCTGCCTAACCTACATTAGGATGAGGGTCTAAAACCTAGTGATACCACGATGTTGGTGCGAATCATCACTCTCCCATGTCTAAAATGATTTCGAGGGACATTTTATTGAATAACACAAAGTCATCATCGAGTGATCATATGAGTTATATTTATATGAGATGTAAGGGTGAAGTCCATAAAGTAGAGTGGAGCCCCCTCCAAAGGATAACCTAAACCGTTCATTTGTTGGGCCACAACGTAAAAACATATCATCTCCATAGGATGATCCTAACCCTTCGATCTCTAGGGGGGACTGCACATTATAGAAACCTCCATAGATCAAACAGAGGTCAGCTAGCCCATCCAAGGACAAAAAACAAATCCCAGCTTAGTAAATGAAGGTGCTAGCTACTTCATTATGATACAAACAGGCAATGGTCCCACCTCTGGGCGATCCGCACCGTCCACTTAGTGGATCCTACTCTTAGATCTCCAATAGCCCAAAAACCAATTAATTGTGTACTATTAATATTTATTGAATGCTAACCATTGTCCATATAATTTTGTTGACTGTTCATCCGGAGGTTCACGATCCAACCATCAGGATAATCTGATAAATACTATTTTATTATTTTTCATTAACTAGAGGTCCAAGATAAGAATCTGAGAATGTCCAGTGTCCTACCTGACTCGTATACAAATCTCCTTCGTTAAAATAAAACATATCTATTTCCCTTTCACATTTGGGAAAGTAGGAAGTTAAGGGTCTCTTAACTCTCCTGACAAAGACGGATACTTAGGGCGAAGGTGACTCGACCCACGGCCATATCAATCTTCGATACAATCGCCGATCGTAGACAAAGACATCGAATCCTACACAAAAAACTACTCAACTTTCCGGTATTTATGTTAGTGGGTAAGAAGAGAAGGGAATAACAGAGATGCAGAAATTCAAGAACCAAAACCCTAACCAACACAAATTCTAAATTCTCCCTCTCTTTCAATTACAGATAGAGCTGAATTTAAAAATTCAGGGAGATCTGATCTTCTTTCAGTCAAGAAAGGAATCCATCTATGCCGTATCTTTTTGCAGTAATCTGGATTAGGCGTTGGGATCTGTTCCCTTTCGCGCGCTGTCATGTGTAATTTCAAGCCCTAATTCTTCAACATCATGTGGTTTTCTTTTTGGCGACCTAGAGATCGTTTCTCCTTGGAAGAACTCGGGTGCGTTTCTCTCTTTATTGTTTTTTTTTGTTGGCTAGGGTTTGGTGCTATCTGGAATTTAGGGAGAATATTCGCTCGTAACTGTTCTGATGATTTTTTTGAAGTTATGCGCCTTTTTCTCTGCCCTTTTGGGTCCATATTATATTGAATTATTGGTTAATGTTGGGAGACTGAGTTCAAGATCTGTAACCCTTATAATTATGAAAATATTCAATAATGGAATTGTTTTAGCTATGATTTTGGTTATGACTAAATTGATGCTGCAAAAGTTTGTTGCAACTGTTAATAAGATCATGTTGTTGGAATTCTGTCTGGTAAGTAGCTAGTCTGTACTTTGTGGCAAGTGAGTTAAAATACCCAAGAGTGGATTTAGGCAGGTGCTTAGTGTTATTGGTGACTGTGGTTTTATTCATATTAAAATCAATGCCATTTCTCTTATGACGAAGAAGAAATAACAGAATGAGCTGTACTTCTTACACCATGCTCGTGATCATTAAATCAATTATTACTAATTAAGTTTTACCATTGTGAGAAAATGTCTGTTTATGGTAGTTACCCTTTCTGGATTGGAGAAGCTCAAATTGAGGTGTTACGCAGCCTTGGTGGATTTTTTTTCATGGTTTGCACATCTTTCAATAGTAATGGGTGCTTTCCTCAATGTCGTTCAATCAGTGACACGGGATCTTCCACATCCCTAACTATTTGCATTATCAGAACCGACACAAACTTACTATGATCATTTAGGTACAATGTTTAAAATTCCTGTATTTAGTGTTTTAATGTTCATTTTTAGCAAGGAAAGGAGTCCGTGAGTGCACCTGTGTAGATGCATAAATTTTCGAATGTAACCACTCATTTGGTTGCCGTAGTGCCAATTGTGAGAGGCTTTCTACCAGGGAAGGTTGGAATAGATGTTCCTTGGAGCCACCAGAGTAAGTTGGGTGATTCAACAAAGATTCATGAATCTAGATCTAGACAAGTGATGTCAGTGGGATGGGTTGAAGTATTCATTGACTCATTTGGGTGATCCAACACTTTAGCATCTTGTTAGTTTGCTCACTATGATTTATCGATGTGGTGTTTCTTAGTTCACAATGAACATCCAAGTATTGGGTCTTGGATTGTCACCCAAAGTACCATTTGAATAGAGATTGTACCTTGGACAAGTGAGGGTCAATGAACAATATTTGGTGGCTGAGGAGCCATGAGATTTTGATGTCAACTTGGTGCCACGTGTTGATTTTCTTGGCTGTTTTGTGATTTTTTCGGGAGGCGAATTATCAAGGGGAACTCTTCTTGGTTTTTTGATTATGAGTGATGATGAAGAAAATATAATTTTGTCAAGTGCATTATTTTTAGTTTTAATTTCCATGCAATGATGGGAAATCTCTTTGACCAAAAGTCTTGGTGATCCATGTCAAAGATCAATCTTAGTTGGCCTTTGTAAATTTTTCCTCTTCTATAAGAAGAATGATATGACTTGAAATATTCTTAGAAAATGCCTAAAATTTAGATGAGAATAGGCAAAGAAAGAGATTACGAATGTGTCCCCAGCTTACTTTGCAATGGCAACACAATCAAGCAAGGTATATCTATCAGATAAGAAGAAATGGATCATGATACTACATTACTACCATCTTGGAGAGCTATCTATTGGAAAATCTTCACTTACGACCGCATTGGGAGATTCATAGGTTCACTGCTTCAAATTGCGGATTCATTGCTTTTGTTCAGATATAGGACAGTTTATATTTCATTTTTATCTCCTTTCTCATAAAGAGGATGAGCTTCAAGAGAATTATTCGGAGTTCTTGCTAGGATGGGGATCCATCTTACATTAGAAGTAACTTTCACACTTAAAATATTTATTATTTTCGTAATATAGAGAAATTTTATGGTGGCAGACCGTCAAGTCCCGTGAAGGTGGTGCGTCAGAAGTACCACCCTTTGATATTTGATCCAACAACAGCCTCTTAAAAAGTGGGCTGCTGTTGGATCAAATATCAAAAGTGGTACCGCCTTGACAGTACTCGACGGTCGAGCACCATATTCATGGAAAGTGCAGGATCAGATTGATTGACGTGATGCGTGAAAAGTCAAATGCTTAACAAGTGGGGTGGGAACTCATTGATAGAGTGATTTACCTGATTGATTGACCTACTTTCGCTACTAGTTGGATTCGGTTTCCGTGGATTCGGTTTCCGTGTCTGTCTGGTTTAAAAACTCCTTAATATATACATTCACTTTATGGGAGTCGTGGGTTATGCTCTCCAAACCTATGAACTCCCTTCTCATTCCGTTCTGTCTCTTCTCATCTTATTCCTTTTTCCATTGGTCTGGGTTCTTTCTCCAAGCATTTTACATTCATTTTACATTAAAATGGTATCGAAGCACTGATCTGATCCTTGAATTCTGTAGCCCTTCTTTTTTCCTTTCTAGTTTCACACGCTGGAAACCCTAGATCTGTCTGTGTAGATTGGACCACAATGTCTAGGCTTCTCCCATTGATTGTGTATAGAAACCCCATGAGGTTATTTGCTCTTTTGTGCTTGTGTGTCGATTACTAAAGAATTTCCTCGTTCAATTTTAAATTAAGGAGGAATTATGACCTAGATGGATGGACGCTGTCTTATTCTAACTTCCATACCTTCCACATTGGAGAGCCATCAACCTCCCACTCACAAAGCCGAAGTCACATTTCAGAATTTTGATCCTTGAAGTAGATCACCCTAGCTCAGAACTCCCTAGTGTTGTTAAAGAGTCTCCATCACCACATTGCCAAAGGGTCACCATTTTGGGTTTTGATGTCATTAATACCAAGACCACCAGCCTGCTTCGGTTGACAGACATATTCCTAGTTAATCAAATGCACACTCCTAAATGTAGTATCATTGCTCCACAGTAAATTACAAAATACGTTGTTAATTCTTTTTGGATACCTTTTAGGTGGAGAGGGACTCCCGTTGCATACACGCGTCTACCTTCCCCTTAGGGGTGGGGGTTAGATATCAGTGAGTGTTTTCCTATCAGTGAGACTAAAGGTAGCCTGATATGCTTGATGGTTCTTTCTGTCAAATTGGAGATTACATGTAAATGCCTCATTCTTTAGCAGCACCAGAATGTTGCTAAATTTCTGTTCTGATGTTATCTTGGAGCTCAATTGCTACATTGTGGGAGTTAACTTTTTTCTTTCATTTTTCAATTGTTGTGAGCTAATCTGAATCTTCCTGTACAGGTATTTAACTGATCAGCTTCAAAAAGTTCAAATTGTGAATGAAATTAACAAGGTACGTGAGCTATAGATTTGGATTTAAATTACCAAGTTTTGCTTATCTTATGTTCTCATTTCTTTGTTTATTATGAAGAATTTTGTCATTGAGGCTCTGAGATCAATCGCCGAGTTACTAACATATGGTGACCAGCACGATCCAACCTTTTTTGAGTGAGATTTCACAATATCTGGTTTTTCTTCTCAGTATTTGTGGCTTGTTGCCCTATTTCTATTGAATTCTGGATCTCTTGTAGGTTTTTCATGGAGAAACAGGTCATGGGGGATTTTGCACGCATACTAAAAGTTAGCAGAACCATGAGTGTTGCCCTTCAGTTGCTACAGACAATGAGTATTATGATCCAGAATTTAAAAAGTGAACATGCTATCTGTAAGTTAATATATATTGGAATTGAACTAGTTTATTTATATATATTTTTTGCTTTCTCTTGGTTTTAAATATTGTGACGGTCTGACGTTTGGCATGCTCTGCAGATTACATTTTTAGCAATGAACATATTAACTACTTTATAACATATTCCTTTGACTTCCACAATGAAGAGATACTGTCATACTACATATCCTTTCTAAGGTTTGCAAAATTTGCCGTTTTTTCTTTCCCTCCTTTTTTTCATTTTCTCAGTTTCATACATGTTGTCTTGGTTACTTGTGATTACTAGCTAGTCTATCACTCATCGGTTTTGTTTATTGTGGTATCTTAAGGGCAATAAGTGGGAAGCTGAACAAAAATACAATTTCTCTGCTAGTAAAGACTCAAAATGTATGTGTACGTTGCACCTCCGCTGCTTTGCAATGGTTCAATCTTTTTGCACACTTGTCAAAACTCTGCTAGTGGAAACTTTGAATTGAAGTTTAGCTTTTCCATCTTGATTCCAGTTATCTGATAAAGAACAAAGAAACTTGGCCAGATAACGGGTGCTTTTGTCTGCTTTCTTTACCTTGTTGAGCCAAGTTGTGTTTATTTATTTTAGGTAAATTATCATTTTGCATGCATCCAGGATGAAGTAGTTTCTTTTCCTTTGTACACTGAGGCGATACGATTTGCATTCCATGAGGAGAACATGGTCCGCATTGCTGTTCGTGCTTTGACACTTAATGTCTATCATGGTAAGTTGGTACGTTTTGTTTCCAACTATCACCCACCCACCCACCCTTTTTTCAGTGCATTTACCCAACGGTCACATCTCTTTAATATTTTCCTCTCTGTTGTTTTCAGTTGGAGATGAATGTGTTAACAAATATGTCACAAGCACCCCTCTAGAAGATTATTTTTCAAAATTGGTTACAGATTTCAGGAAGCAATGCATCAATTTGGATGGCTTGGTCCCCGAAGCAGCAAAGTAAGAATCTGATGTTAGTCGGGAGTAATGGGCAGTTCTTGTATGTACAATGTTCACAAAATGACATTATTACACCATTCAAAAAAATGACATTATTAAGAGATAGTAGGATTGAATTTGTTGTGTTAGACTGTTAGTATCAAGTTGTTAATTGTACTTCCTGCCTCCTAACAAGCATCATTTTGCTTTTGAGACAGGAACCCAAGCGTATCTGATTCAACTTGCATTCTTGCTGCAGTAGATGAAATTGAAGACACACTGTACTACTTTAGCGATGTTATTTCTTCTGGGGTTCCAAATCTTGGAAGATTAATAACAGACAACATTTTGCAACTATTAGTGTTTCCATTTCTTCTACCCTCTTTGAGCATAGAGTCTAGTGATGTATGCATTTTTTCTTCCCTTTTTTCGGTTAATTAATTCTCTGTTTTGGTTCTCCCATGATATTCAAAGCAACTGCTTATTTCTTACCATTTGTGAGCTTGCTTCTCCAGGAAACACAAATTGGTGCAACTACTTCCCTATATTTACTCTGCTCCATCTTGCGCATCGTTAAGACTAAGGATCTTGCAAGTATTATCACTGTTGCTCTTTTCTGTCCACCTGAAGCCTTCACTCTGAACTCTGAAACAAAACCCAATGGTTATGAGACTGGTTATGGTCTCACACCCGAGAACCAACATCCGAACTACAATGCTCTTGGTGTTCAGGCAGGCACAGCAAGTTTAAATGTTGCAGTACCAAATTCTTCTTCTCAGATTCATCCATCAAATGATTTTTCGGTGCAACATAATCCTTGTGGTGCTCATTTGGCTTTGAGGTAACGTCACAATAATAGTCATTCATAAAAGACGGGTGTTTCTATCCTTTTTGTTTGTTGGAAACCAAACCATTTGATTGTCCACCAGAGCTAAGTTTTCTATGAATTTTCGTACTTTTCAGAGCATGGCAGTTCACTACTTTAATTTTTTAGGTTGGTAAGCTGGGATTGAACTTGTGACCTCAAGCATGCAACATTGGATGTCACTTGTAATTAGGAAACTCATATTGAAATACACCGAAAATTGAATTGCAGCGAAAGTATAAAGAGTCTGCCAAAGTCTTGCAACTTATCATTGTCACTCAAAATATATCATAAAACGTGAGCCGCCTGCAATCATCATGTAACTGCTCGACGCTGTAGAGAGATGCATTTAGTTCCTTAACTTTTTTTTACCAAATTTCAACTCAAAGATTAGTTGCTCCCACTAAATTAAGAAACATCAAATGGCTTTCTGTAGTAACTTAAAAAATCAACACTTCAAGTTCTACTTTGACAAGTAGTGCACAAAACTTCAAAATTCAACTGTCGAAGTTCTGCCGCGTTAAGTCCCGTACAGTGCTTCAAAATTCAACACTCGAAGTTCTACTGGGATAAGTCCATTACAAAAGCACCCGCACCCATTTGTCCATCCAGTGTGACCCAAAATTAAGTGAAGAATTAAACTAACCTAAGCCACGTGAGTGCTGATGGTGGTAGACTTGTATCCCTACACTGGTGGAAGCTTCTTTGTCCTCTTGTATCTCAACATGGATCAACCGGAACTTGGAATCCTTGCCCTTCATGTTCCTCTCCTGATGTTTTACAATTGTCACTGCCATATTGATGAAATGGTAAAAATCTTTCGAAATCTCACGAGCAAGCGTATGTGCCTTCAAAATACAAAAGATCTTGCTCCTGATGACACTCTTGACCTGGCGATACCATAAAAATTATGGAGAATGATGCTGATCTGAGATGGTGTCAAATCCTTTGTGAATTTGCAGATATTGTCCTCGAGGTCTTGAGAAGAGATCTTCAGCTAGCTAGGAGCCGTCCTCTTGTATGGAAGAGCCGAAGAAGAAATGCCCTTTTCGTGAGTGTTGTTTCACTCCATGATAGCGTCGGAGGGATGGGGTTCTACATCTCTCTAACGCCTCCACCTCCTCTATCGCCTCTCTCTTTCCGAGGGTTCCTCGACTGTCAATCAATTTTCCTATAGGGATCTTGTTGCTTGCAACTTAGGATTCATCTACGGATGATATCTACAAAGAGCAGTATCAATGACATAGATTTTAAGGTACTTATTCTTAGTGTTGCTTAACAATTATTGTTGAGCTTCTTCATCCAATCATAATCGTTTACGGTGGAAGAAGTAGAAGAGGAAGAGGAAGAAGAACAGAAGAAAAAGGAGAAGATGAAGAGAAGAACCATTCCAAAAAAAAGATGAAGAGAATAGAATTTCTGTGGCTTTTTCTCCTGAATCCATGATATCATATTTATAATACTTAAAATAATTACAAAGTGTGATATTAGGGCCATCCTAATGACGTGCCCATAAACTGAGTTAAATATTCGTGAGGCATGTTGTAAGAAAGCTATCCATATCTATAGAACTGGTTAAATATCGTGAGGCATGTTGTGAGCAAGTTCTCTGTATCAATAGAATTGATGTAGTGTGTGTGGCCAGCTATATGTTCTGATGTTCATCAGCAGCATGCAACTATAATTGCTCCCAACCCTTTTTCCCAAGCATTCCATAAACTTCATAACCTTTTGCATAGACTTGCATGTTGGTTGTGACAAGGCTATTGCGGCTGCCCCTTAATTTTTACAAAACCTTCCTCTCTTGTGAAGTGCTTTAGCAGGTCTATCATGCTAAAGTAGGCATGATAGAAAAAAAGAATTGTCAGTGTGTGAGTGTGTGTGTGCGCGCGCGCATGTGGAAGGCTTCGTACCCTTGAGTTGGAAAAAAAAAGAAAAAAAAAAGAAGCTAAGGGAATTTCTTCTCAGGGGAACCTTTCCCCTTTCCCAAATATTTCGGGTGTTAAATACATTGCAGTATATCCCTATGTTATATCTCTTAAAATTCCTTCATTTCTTGTTCCAAAAATAAGAGAAAAAGAATAAGAAATTTTAGAATTTATAGTGATTTACTTGAACCATTAAAAAAAATGGTGATTTACTTGAATTTCTACGTTAGATCAAGAAACCTGTCTCTCTGGGCTGCACTGTATGCTTTCACTTAACCTCTTCAATGTTCTTTTGAACTAGTGAACCATGTATTCTCATTCTCCAACATGCAGTTCGTCGATTAATAAACCTGGCTTCTTGTGTATGAAGTATACATTGCTCCTAGGGTTGTGCCTTTGATTGCTATCAATGCTTTTGGTGCTTTGTGATTTCATATTGTATTTACTTTTTTAAAAATAAAAATAAAAATTGCAACACTAAGGACGCAGTTGTGGACTTCTCCAACATGCGGTTTGTCGATTAATGGCTGGAGCTACTTTTTCTTAACTGAGAAGTTTCTTTTGTTTGACTTTGTTTTTTTTTTCTCCTGAATGGTTTTATTAATCGACAAACCGCATGTTGAAGAATGAGAATACATGGTTCACTTGTTCAAAAGAACATTGAAGAGGCTAAGTGAAAGCTTTTGTTTGACTTTGTTAGTTTATTAAAATTATTATTTATGCCATTAAAAAATTAAAATTAATATTTATCTCTTTTCCTAGTCTAAGGATTGGTTTTTTAATATGAAATTATCTTTGTGTAGGGATGTGTTGCTGTCCTATATTGTTAGTGGGGATGACATACGAGTTTTGGGTTCTTTAACTGTGCTGGCTACTTTGTTGCAAACAAAAGGTCAAAATACTTAAATCATTCATTTGTTTATGTGCTTTTGTTAATCTTGATGTTCTCATTCTGATTTTCTTTATTTATTTTCTGTAGAACTGGATGAGTCAATGCTAGATGCACTTGGAATTCTTCCCCAGAGAAAACAGCATAAGAAGCTATTGCTGGTAGGCATCAGTATTGTTTTACATTACCCAAAGATGTTTTTTGAATGGAAAAAACAATTACAATGCATTACCCTAAGATCTTAGAGGGTTGGTTGATATCTCTTCCATTTTAATACTTAATAGCTTCTAAGATTGGGCTCTGGGAGCTGCTATTTGCACTCCTCTTTGTCTTTGTCTATTTGCACTCCTCTCTGTCCGTGTCTTTGTCTATTTGCAGTCCTCTCTGTCTTTGCCTTGAAAATGTCACTTTCGACTCAACTCAACTCAACTAACCCTTTGGAAAATGTCACTTTCAGTAGCATAAAAATTAAAGTCCCAATCAAAAGTATAAAAAATGGAAAAGGGGTTACCAATAGGAAAAAAAAGCAGGGATGACAATAGCAGCACCCCAACGTCTACAGTTGCCTCAATTTCTGTGTGGGACAATATTTTTAATTTGTAAATTGGAAACTGTTTAATTTTGGAATATTGAATGGTGGATATCATTTCAGGATAATTAAATCATAAAAAAAACATGTTTAATTGATGGCTTGAAACATGTAGATGACCAAAATTTTCAGTACCTATGGTACCTTGCGGCAGATAAGCTTATATAATTCTGATTCTTAATGTATTGCTTATCGTATGTGAGTGGACCTTTTGTTTTCCAACCAAGTTTTCTCTTTTTTAAGACAATGCATAATTTTGATTTTCTAAAGTTTGGTGTTTTAAAAGAGTTCTGTTGGGGGTGCGGTGAGTCGCCACCTAAAATTTCTCATGGCTGTATTCTTATACACGGAAGCCCGCAACTGTACAAACTACAAGTACCATTTAGCTTATGAGGTCTTCTCTACAGAGATATTGCATAGGAAGAATGATTTATGTGATTTCTTACATATTCTTTATGTAAATGTTCTCAACACTCGTGCTTTCCTGCATCATTGGGCAAATTACAGCTTGGATGTAAGCGAATTGAATGCATTTAAGATTGTTGCTAACTGCGATGAATAATGCATTTATTATTCTTATTTTTTTTTTGAAATGTTTTATTATTCTTATTTTTATTTGATAGATGGCAATTTTGTTGATAAACGAAATAGGTAGTTACACGGGGGACAGATAAAATGATTTAGAAATCAGTTCAAAAGGAAAAAGTTAAAGTGGCAGTTCAAGTTATGAAGAAAATTTTCTTTGTAGGCAAAGAGCGGAACAAATTCCGCGCAGCATGTCTCCAGTAAGAAATTATAACCTGCTGTCCTAATCCCTCGTGGGTGACTGGCAACCAACTGTTCAATGTTTTAAATTGTAGCTTCCGTAATCGGTAGTACAAAGAAAATTTGCCTGTATTATTTTGCTCCACATCTTTCTTTTCACTTTAATGTGGCAGTGTAAATTCTTTTCACTTGATCTTTAGTTATCAGGTACTTGCAGTGTTTGCTTCTGTTATTTTGCTACGCATCTTTCTTCTCATTTTAATGTGTCAGTGTACATTCATTTCACCCGATCTTTAGTTATCAGGTAGTTGCAGTGCTTATCTGTGAACTTATTTTGCTTTCTAATTTCGTGTTTAATTCTCTTAAGTAGTAACTCAAACTTGTGGGAATAATGTTTTTTTAATAATGTTGTTATACTTTGTTTTAGGAGTTGATGTTTCATTATGTTACATTGCTTCCTGAAATATTTGATGTGGCTCTCTTTATGCTTGCAGCAAGCTTTGGTGGGGGAAGGCTCAGGTGAAGAGCAGCTATTTTCACCAGAAAATAGCTTCTCTAAAGAGGGTATCAGTAGTGAACTTGATAGATATCTGCACAAGATCAAGGTGCGTCACACACCAACAAGATTTTGCTTAATTTTACTATTAGAATGCCCTATTTTGATGGGATGTATAATGAAAATACTTGTTTTCTCCGCATCAAGTTTGCTTGGCTGATCTATATTGTGGGTCTAGCCAGTCCTCTAGGCTGTCAAGATGGAAATTTAAAAACAAATATATTGGAACCGAGCAATGTAACACAACCAAGGTGCAAACGTGCCAGTCAATCAAGGTGCAAGAGTCAAAGGTCTTAAATTTTGTTCCATTCAGAAAACGTAACAATGGAATATTAATTTCTAGCAGATCAGTATGTGTAAAAGACCCAAATTTATTCATTATTCATATTTATCTAACCTTAGTTGTTAAAAAAGATGTAGAAGGGCTTTCCTGATGGCTACATCAGAACTAGAAACTAATATTGACAAGCATTTAAAAAAAAAAAAAAAAAAAAAAAAAAAACTAATATTGACAAAACCCTTTCCCATGAATTTCCAAGCTAGTATCTTTCTGAAGCCTACGAACTAGAAATAACTCTTAAGAATTCATTAAGAGATAATTATAATTCACTGAAATAGAAACTAATTTTGACGAAACCCTTTCTCATGAATTTTGAAGCCTACTAGAAGCAACTCTTAAATTCATTAAGAGATCATTATAATTCTCATGACTGAACTTTGGGTCACTTTTAACTGTCCTAAAAGTCAAATCTTACAAAATTAATAAAAACAGCCTTGTAAGTCTTGAAGTAATATTTGAAATGAGCTATAGATCACTTAAATGAATATTCTAGTGCAATCTTATCTCTCTTGACTTGTAACAATGTCAGAAACAATCCTAACCCCAGACCCTCACCTCCTCTCCCCTATCCCCTCTTCCTCATCTTCAAAAACCCAAAAAAGGGGGATCTCCATTTGGTTCTATCTAGAGTAATTAATAGATTCTTATATGGATAAGGGATATTTGCAAAATACATTAGTCATATGCCAAAGCAGAAGCTAGTATGTTTTGAAAAATCATTTCGAGGCAGTGTGTGTTAGCTTAACCAAGCAAAGAGTGTTGATGCCTGAATGATAAATACACTGTGATGCTTGGAGGCCAAAATCAAATCGGAAATCATATTTATAATATGATGGATTAGATGAATCCACTCATACTCAACAAAGTTTATGGTAGGGGTAAAATTGGGAAAATTCACTTTGAAGCCAGCGGTTTTTCCTCGTGCTATTGCATAAAGTTGCCCATTGTTCACCCTCAATTTGGCTATATGGCGTTGTAGGGATTCCCTTGTTCAAATAAGGTTAGTGGGAGAACCCCATGATCCAAGATGCCAAATTGGGATTCATAGATGGTGTTTGAATTATTTCCATGGTTTGGATGTTTGATTTTCATGTAATGGATGGCGTGGTTGCTTGTTTACTATGTATGTTTCATTTTACATATGATGGTTGTTTGTTATTAAACATGCATGAAGAAAAATATACTCCCACATGTAATAACCCTCTTAAACAATATTAAGTTGTAAGACGGGGTTTTAGTAAAAAGGATTAAGCCTCGTGGCCTTCCATAGCCATCTAACTGCTGGCTAGTCTAGGGAATGGGACGGTCATATGCCAACGCAGAAGCTGATCGTGTTTCTTAGATTAGAGTAACTGTTAGATTCATATAAGAATAAGGAGAACATGTGGACATACAGTGGTCATATGCCAAAGCAGAAGGTCATCCCGATGAGATACGACGCCCGCTATCCTAGAAGTGTTATCAGGACTTCTCCTTACCAACCTAATATTAAGAGCTCTAGAAGATTCAGGTTTATTTGACCTAACTCTAGTTTTTCACTCTTTGATACCTATTGGACTTTCAGAAGGTTTGGAAGATCCTTCCTCTTCACTCTCATCTCCCATTCTCTTAATAGGAGAAGAATCAGATTCTTTTTCAAAGGATGGTTCAAAGGACTGGTTTTGTGAATCTGTAGCATCAGACGTCGTCTTCGAAAGATAACTTTCAACAGGAACTAGGAAGAAAAGCTTGAAAAATAAAAACGGAAGATATTCAAGAAAAGTGAAGAGGAGTTGAGAACTCATCGGAAATTTTCGAGAAACGTTGCTGAAAAACCTCCAAAGCTTGCCAGAAAAGATGGGTAAAACCCCCCAGTTTTTTAAGAGAGAAGATGTGAGAGTTGAAAGGGCAAAGTTTAGGGTTTATTCTAATAATTTCCTTACGTCCGCACGTGGGAAGTGTACCGTCACATTAAAAAATGGAATCTATTACACGTGGCGCTTTCGGATTGACTCCAGAAATCGAAATATTTGATTTTCTCTTATGCAAGATATGATTACCCCGACACCGTTAACTTGTGAAATGACACTACTAAACTCAACAAAAGTTAAAAATTGCAAACATAAAATATTGCGGAAATACTATATGGATATAGCATCAAAACCGATACATTTACAACCATAAAATTATTAAGGACAGGGGGCAGGTCATCTGCACAATGATATGAAAACTCCTATCTTTCATTAATAAAGAAATAATTAACAGAACACCCTTTTAAGTACAACCGATTGTATAATTGATTGCTCTAGACAATCAATTATTTAAAATCCCAAATGAACAGGGCCTTAGCAATCATAAAACAAATACCCCTCTACTCCCTCACCCAAGCTCTTACTTCAAAAACCACAACGAGCGCTGGAACTTCCGGTGAGCCTCCGGAGACATCTCCATTAAGTGTGTAAGCGTCGTCCTTCTCTCTCTGTATTTCTTTTTTTTTGTGAAACCCATTTCTGGATTTTTGTAAATCCATTTATGAGATTTTTCTTTACCTTTCCTTTTTTAGCTCGCTCTTCAAAAACCACAACAAGCGCTGAAACTTCCGGTGAGCCGCCGGAGACATCTCCCGTAAGCGTGTAAGCGTCGTCCCTCTCTTCCTGTATTTCTTTTTTTGTGAAACCCATTTCTGGATTTTTGTAAACCCATTTCTGCGATTTTTCTTTTCCTTTCCTTTTTCTCTACGCAACTGAACAAACCCTAAAATATATCCCTCGCCGTTTCAGTCTGTTCTTCCATGGCCTCAGGTGCTCTTAGAAACCCTAATTTGAAGCGCTTCTTGGGGTATTCCAATCGCCTCTATTCGAGTTATCGTCTAGGAAGCACAGGTACGAGTACTCTCCTGAGGCTCCCGTACCCGACACGTATGGGGTGCGGGTACGTCCCGGGTACGCACCCCATCATTTAAAAAAAAAAACCCTTTTTTTTGGAGTTGGGTGCATGTCAGGTGCGCACCTGGCACGTTTTGAGTTTTTTTTTTTTAAATTTAGGTGGGGCGTCGCGAGGGGGGGGGAGTGTTTTAAAAAACACTTAAAACTAAAAGAAATTAGGTTTTCTTTCCTCTCTCTCTCTCTCACTCTCTCTCTCTCTCTCAACGCCTCTCTCTCTCTCTCTCTCGCGGACTCCGGCTCTCCCTCTCTAGACGGTAAATCTCTCTTTCTCTCTAACCCCCTCTCTACAACTCTCTGTACTGCGCTCTCTCTCTCTCTCTCTCTGTATCTCCAGTTCTCTCTCTCTCTCTCTCCCATTTTTTTCTTTTTACAGAGGCTGCGATTATGACAACTGATTGTGTTCCCCAAACCTATTAGGCCCTTTTTTCTGAGATTATAAGAACTGATTGTGAGCCCCAAACCTGTTATTAGGGCTGAAAATCAGTTGTCATAATCTGAAACGAACAGGGCCTTAGGGCTGGGAATCGGCTGTCATAATCTGAAACTAACAGGGCCTTAGGACTTACAGTTGGCTCTCAAAAATCCAAAATAAACAGGGCCTAAATGTAATTTTCGGTCCAATAATCAGTTTTTTCCTTTTTTTGTTTTGTTTTTGTGACTGAAATAATGTGCTAATAGCCTAATAGGTATCCTATCCTGATTAGAGATGCTCTATGTAGACATTTAAATATGGTTTCGTTGTCTTCTTTTGCAGTTGCAGGTTATTGAAATGAAATTATTTCAGATAGTTCGTTAGTCACATAATACTGGTTTAGTGGTTTGTCTATATATCGATACTTGTCAAACTCAAAAGCATTTAGGCCCTATTCACTTGAGATTGTGACAACCGATTGAGAGTCCAAAACTGATTATTTGATTCAAAATTTTGTTTAATTTTGAGTCCAATAATCTGTTTGGGGCTCACGCTCGGTTGGGGTTTGCTTCTTTTGCTTATTAAAATTGCTTCCTTATAAATTTATAATTGCATGTTTGCATTGCACTGCATTGGCTTGCCGCTTGCCTTTTGAATTTACATGGGTATGTTTGGTTGTGTTTACATCCTCAGCTTACTAATTGCATTGCATTGCATTACAAATTTACAATTGCTGTTGTTGTTGCCTTGTTTGTTTCAATTGTTGTTGTCTTGTTTGTTTCAATTTGTGTAATTAAGAGTCCCTTGTTTTGTTTGGTTTTCTACCTTGCGTAGTAAGTTTTTTTTGTTCTTTAATAGATTTAAGAATGTCTTCATCTGGGGCTAGTAGTGCCGCCCAAGCCGCACATTCACCTTCTAGTGATGAAAATATCTCGAAGCCCTTATGGAGGCATGTCTCTAGATTTGATAAAGATCCTAAGGGTGGAGGGAATGTGAGATGACAATGTAATTATTGTCATAAGAGTTTCAGTAGCTCCTACACAAGGGTTAGGGTGCACTTGTTGAAGATAGGGGGACAAGGAATCAGAGATGTACTAAAGTGAAAGCAAGTGATCTACTTGCAATGCAAAGGTTGGAGGAAGAATGCAAGGAGCTTATGAAGCAAAATGCTCCCAAGAGAGTGCCATTGCCACCATCATCAAATAGTGTCATTGGGTTGCATGAGTAATATGTTTGTACCTCCAAGTTTTGACCTAAAGAGGAGGAAGACTAGTGGTCCAAGTGGAAGTGTGAGGGCTGTTGAAAAGGCATTCAACATGGCGGCCCGTGATCAACTACATGCCGAGATTGCTCGGATGTTTTACTCCGGTGGCTTGCCATTTCACCTAGCAAGGAACCCACACTACGCG
The DNA here is from genome assembly GCF_043159265.1 of Tasmannia lanceolata. Classification (NCBI taxonomy): domain Eukaryota; kingdom Viridiplantae; phylum Streptophyta; class Magnoliopsida; order Canellales; family Winteraceae; genus Tasmannia; species Tasmannia lanceolata. The sequence continues at coordinate 13,148,642 of NW_027518683.1, forward strand.
AGTTCATACTCGTATGCCGCCAATAACCCACTTTCCGGTTATTTGCCTCCGGGATACAATTTGCTAAGGTCGACTCTACTACAAAGAGAGAGGGCAAATGTTGATAGGTTGTTGCAACCCTTTAGAGATACATGGAGGGATAAAGGAGTGAGCATTGTTAGTGATGGATGGGGCAACTCATAAAGGAGGCCTCTCATTAACTTCATGGCGGTAACCGAGCGTAGGCCTATGTTTTTCAAGGCAATAGATTGTTCGGGGGAGACAAAGGACAAGCATTTCATTGGCAACTTGTTGAATGAGGTAATTATAGAGGTTGGGCATGAAAATATTGTTCAAGTAATTACCGACAATGCCGCAAATTGCAAGGCGGCCGAACAATTTATTGAGGCGCAATTTCCTTCTATCTTTTGGACCCCATGTGTGGTGCACACCCTCAACCTTGCTGTGAAGAACATATATGCGGCAAAGAATGTTGAAACAAATCAAGATACATATGAGAAATGTAGTTGGAGCACTAATGTTTCGGAAGATGTTATGATCATTAAGAATTTCATAATGAATCATTTCATGAGATTAGCCATATTCAACGAGTTCAATACTTTGAAGTTGCTTTCCGTGGAGGAGACACGATTTGCAAGTGTTATTGTCATGCTTGAGAGGTTCAAACGTCATGCTTAAGAGATTCAACTCTTAAAGCAAGGTCTTCAACCAATGGTGATTAGTGACAAATGGAGTTGCTATAGGGAGGATGATGTGGGGAGAGCAAGGTTTGTGAAAGACAAGGTGTTAGATGACATATGTTGGGATTCTATCTACTACATACTCTCATTTACATCCCCTTTCTATGACATGCTTAGAGAGTGTGATACGGATATGCCTTGCCTTCATTTGGTTTATGATTTATGAGACACCATGATAGAGAAAGTGAAGGTGGCGATATATAGGAAGGAAGAAAAGAGGAAAGAATATGAGTCCACCTTTTATGATGTGGTGCACAAAATTCTTGTTGATCGTTGGAATAAGAGCAACACTCCATTGCTTGGCTCATTCATTGAATCCAAGGTTAGGTGACTTAAACTTTAAATTTATTTGGATTTGTAGCTATCTATGTTTATTTCTTACTTTTAACTTGAAAGTTGAAAGTTGAAACTAAATTAATTTTTTCTTTCTTAAAGGTATTATAGTGAACAATGGCTTAGTGAGGATTCAAGTCGGGTGTCTCCACATAAGGATGCAGAAATTTATACGGAGAGGGTAAAGTGCTTCAAAAGGTACTTCCCAAATTTCGAGGATCGCATGATGGCTAATGTGGAGTTTGCCCAATTCTCTATGAAGTCCGGATTATTCAATGACATTGATTCCATCAATGAACGATTCACTATCAAGCTTCATGAATGGTGGGCCATCCATGGTGCATGTGCTCCTATGCTTCAAAGCATAGCATTGAAGCTTCTTATGTAACCTTCATCTTCATCTTGTGCCGAGAGGAATTGGAGCACTTACTCTTTTGTGTATTCCTTCAAGAGGAACAAGATAACTTCACAACGAGCTCAAGATTTGGTTTTTGTTCATAGCAATCTTCGCCTTCTATCAGGACAATCTCCACAGTATAATCAAGGAGAGAGAAAGATGTGGGACATAGGTGGAGATACATTTGATTCCTTTGAGGATGTTGGGGTACTTGAAGTTGCTAGTCTTTCCTTGGATGAGCCGGAATTGGAGTCCATTGTTTTTACCGACGATGTAGAGGGCGATATTGGAGATGAGGCGACATACTTCTTTTCTAATGAAGAATGATGTATTTCGTATTTTGGTGCTTTATGTTGTGATGAAATATAGAACAATTTGGAATTTAATCACTTATGAAATGAAGAATAATATTAGAATTTTCCATTTTGGTGATGTTATTGTTATTTGATTGCTCTCCTATTATTTTTAAATTTTTTTTAAATATATAATAAAATAATAAAATATGTTATTATATTCGGCATATCCGAACGTACCCGCACCCAGGCTTTTTTTTTTTTTTTTTTGGGAAAATCACGTACCCGCGTACCTGTACCCGTGCTTCATAGGTTATCGTGGAGCGATTTTGAGTCAGTTTTCTCTCTCGGAATTGCTCCGTGTGAATGGGGCTGATTTTGATGGCGGGTTCTGGTGGAGGAAATCCTTTGCCACATTTATCGCACTTAAGTGGAAAATATAGTAGCCCATTTTCCATTTTGGATTCTGAAATCAGATGGTGCCTTTGATACTATTATTTCACACGATCCAGGAACTTCCATAATGTTGGTGTGATTCGGTTTGAACAACGGATCCTGACGTGATACATCTTTGTAATGAAAATGGAGAATCCCAAGTGATTATGCGAAATGCCAATCTCCACTAGATTCAACTACGGATCCTGAGCCAGCTTCTAAATCTGCTAGATCCCTTCCCTCTGCTATGTAGCAGGACGGACTTTCAAGTCAATTAGAAGCGCAAAACCCAGAACTTTGGGCCATGTCTCTCCAGAGAAGGTGTCCTCCCCCCTCTGGATAGGAGCGCTTCCCGTGCTTTTATCCTCAACGGACCCGGGGTTTGATGACTCCCAGTAGAGAAAGCCTAAATTTGCCGGTTGTGGATTGAAAGGAAGTTTTGGATGGTCTCGTGACTGAACTTTGGGTCACTTTTAACTGTCCTAAAGGTCAAATCTTACAAAATTAATAAAAACAGCCTTGTAAGTCTTGAGGTAATATTTGAAATGAGCTATAGATCACTTAAGTGGATACTCTAGTGCAATCTTATCTCTCTTGACTTGTAACAATGTCAGAAACAATCCTAACCACAAACCCTCACCTCCTCTCCCCTATCCCCTCTTTCTCATCTTCAAAAACCCAAAAAAGGGGGATCTCCATTTGCGCATGTTTGAGCATAGTCAAACTTGTCGCAAATTTCAAATTTACTCATAATGTTACTTGGTTTCCTTTTGAAACCTCTAGCAGGGATTCTAGTGTGGCATGGGCCCCAATTAGCTTTAAAATTGCCCGGAATGACCTACTTGTCCTCTTTTGGATCTGGGATGGTCCCCATCACCCAGTGTGACTGATAGATAAGAGGTTAATTGTAGGTCCAATTCCGTGATAAAAAGGTTTGATTTCCGACCAGGTCTGTTGAGGGTGACATTGGTGGGGATGTAGGATGATACATTTCTAGCTTTTGGGTATCCTTGCTGAGTAATTTGGTTGTGCTAATTGTTAGCGTCTATTTGGAAGAGACAGGGCTGCAAATAGAAACATCATCTTTCCATATGAAGTTTGGGAGCATGCTATATTTCCATAGCCAATAAGGTTTATGTCCTTAATCAGATTTACTGCTCTTCAGAAGTCATAATTCTTTCTGAAGAGTAGAAAGTTCATGCATTTTTCCTGCATTTTGCATGGTAGTATTTAAGTTCTTTTCATTTGTTATTTATGTCAACTATATTCCGTTACATTATTTTATTTGTTACTTTACTTTCTAAGTTGAACTCTGTTTGTTGCATTGTGCTTTTTGCAGGATCAATATGGCTTGTTATGTCCTTTGAGGGAACCAAGGACAAGTTCTCAAATACATAGACACCAGGTCCTTGTTGTTGCTCCAGCATATTTTTTTAATCATTTAATATTGATCATAATGTCGCCGCGGAAGTAAAACTTATACTTTGGATGAGGGCATATCATTGTGGGGAATACAAAGAAAAATCTTTAGTTTTAATAAAATGGAATGTTATAGTTATTAATATGATGGATATCTTTCTTATGTAGGTGCTCGATGCATTGGTCAGCCTTTTCTGTAGGTCAAATATATCTGCAGAGACATTGTGGGATGGTGGTTGGCTTTTCCGCCAGCTGCTTCCATATAGTGAGGAAGAATTTAACATTCATCACCTTAAATTACTTAGAGTAAGTTGATTAAGAGTGATATCTTGATTTATTTTTGGATGCTGAGTATTTGCTGATATCATGTCTATGTTTGTAAGTGGGATTCAATGGTGAAGTTTTAATGTTATTTTAACCTAGTCTCAATAATATTCATAATTCAAAACTTTTGGGGGACTGAACGTTTTTTCTTTATTGATTCATTTTTGTTTTTTCCCCTTTATAACCTAGTCACAATTATATCATTTTTGTTGATTCATTTTTGTTGTTATCTGGTAACTAGTTGAAACAAGGAGTCAAAAAATGATGGTGATCTAATCTCGTCCCACATGCTTTTTAATTGGACCAGAATACATTGATCAAGATAACTGAAAATAAGGGCTCTAGGATTAAGTGTCGTGGACCGTTTAGTTAATTTCTTAACCAGTATTTGATCCGCCTTTTCTTTAAATCACTTTTTCTTTTGTTTCACTTTCTAGAAAGTGCCTACTCTACTCTAATACATACTGTTCATTAATCAATCACAGCATGCACATGTGCCACACATTAATTACATACACTAATATCATTAGTTAACAGGTGTGCCACTCAATCATGGGGTACATGCATTTATATGTTCAGATACAATGTGGAAGAAATATCGAGTATCTTTTACAAGTCTTGAGCTGTGAAATACTTTCTTGTTTCTTCTAACGAGTGATCCTAGTTTCTTGATGCACAGGATTTGTACGGGAACTGTACTAATGGCCTTCTTGAGGAAATAAGAGAAAGCTGGTCTGATCTCCTTATAACAGTTCTTGTAGATGAATGGAAGAACTGCAAAAGAGGTATTTATTTGAATTCTGACATCTGTGGTTGATGAAACCGTGTTTTCTAGTTTATCAGTGTGTGACTAAGTATCTCTCCCAATTTTCTCTCTCTTAGCGATTTAAACCTTTAAAAAAAAAAACAAACTAAGTTTAACTTCTTAATTGTAGTAATAGAAGCTTCATCTCCTAAGAAAGAACCGAAGGACATACTCTTGTCATCAAGAACTTTCTCTTCAGAAGGTTAGATCGAAAATTTTCCTGTGCATTGAATCAATTTGAGAGATGAAATTTTTTAGATTTGCCATTCCATTCATCTTTACATGCTTTGCTAATTTTTTTCCAGTTGAATCATCTTTTGCTGCTGGTGAAAGAATGCACGGGGTAGTAAAGGTTATATCTGATCTCATGTTGATTATTTCCTTATCGAGAATCTGTAGGTCTTATTGTGGTTTCTTGTGAAGAGAAGTGTTCTTTAAGTTGGAACTAGTGAAACAGATTTTTTTTTCTATTCATTTTCTTTAAGTTTGTGTGCACACACACGTGTTGCTTTTCTCTTGGTATTTGTTTCTCTGGCTCATTTTTTTATTTATCATCTCATGTGTTTTTATGTTCATATGTGTTTCTCTAGCTCATTTTTTTTTATCATCTCATGTTCAGGTGTTTGTACTTTGTCATCAACTTCAGATTTTCTCTGCTGGAGGAATTCTACCTGATCAACCCCTGGCGCTTTCTCCAGTAGATCTCCCTGTAAATTCCCGAGCAAAAAGTGCTGGCCTGGATGTTTTAGTTCCAAAACCCGGCACTGAAATAAATCTTGGTCAGTTTTGACATTTGTGCCTTTCTTGTTATTCTTTCTTTCTTTCTTTCTCTAGCTATATAAAGTTAACAGGTAATGGTCCAAAGTGACTACGCATGAGATGTTTTTATTTTATGAAAAAATTAGGGAATTGTTATCAGCACAACGATGTTTTAATAATTGCACAAATGCAGCTTGTCTTTGCTTTTTTTAATTGGCTTTTCAGAGCTTTTTGGGAATGGTAATGACCTTTGACTGGTCTTTAAATAATAAAAGATAAGATGTGGTAGTGCAAATATCAGAACATGGTTGTGGTGATAACATTTCCCAAAAATTAATGCATTCAGGTGTTTCACTTACAAAACGGTGGTGATGTCTACCATCTGCAGTTGATGCAGTGCCTTGTAGAATCGCATTTGAGAGAGGGAAGGAGCGACATTTTTGTTTTTTAGCAATGTCAAGGGGGACATCTGGGTGGGTTCTTCTTGCAGAAGAATTACCTCTAAAGCAGCAGTTCGGAATTGTTCGTGTTGCGGCACCCTTGGCTGGCTCCAATGTATGAATCACTTTAATCATTTTCAGATTTTGAAATGATTTTCTGGAGCTTTTCTGTTTCAAATCATCTCGTGCACTCAAATCATCTCTTGCACTTCTCTTTAGCAAATAGACAATTAGATATCAAACCTTTGCATTATCATTCCTATTTTACCATGTTCGTCTTGTTAGTTGCAGTACTAACTGATTGTTGGCAAGGCATGTTAATTCTGTGTCCTTAGATATAGGTAGCAAGCCTATTATCTTTGTTAATTTCCTTTTTTATTCTGTCTTTCAGTTTGCATCATCTAAAAAACAATTTGTAGCAAAAAACTGGGATTGGAAAAAAGGACATTATTTAAATGTGAATGATGATTAGTATGATGAGGAAGGCAAAGATGGTGAGGGAAAAACTATGAGACTTGAAGAATTCGGACCGTTATAAGGCGGAAGAGTTGGGGGTTGTAGGATTGGCAATGATCCTATTGCCGCTACCAAAATTTCAGGTGGCGAAAAAGATGTAGAATATATAAACAAGATAATGGGAAATCGGCTTCGCTGTCTGGGGAAGGAGATGAGTCTAAAGGCAGATCGAAATCAGAGGTAGGTTCTACCCATGGAAACTGGTTCTACTCTCCCTGCAGGTACCTTAACTTCAAATGGAGGGATAATTGCCGTTGGTGTTGCCGATTCAGGACCTCTTCCTCTTGGGCTCCCCGTACTCGTCCTTTACCTCGATTAGAGATTGATTATGGTGAGAGCAATCGTTGGCCTGATACTGGTAAAATGATTTCACAAGAGATTGGAGGTAACCCGAATTTGACCATCTCGGGTAGGGAAGTAGAAATCCAAATGGATTCTCTAAAAGCCTGTTTGATTGGGAAAAAGAAAGACCACAAATGATCTTTAGAGGACCTCTGGCTTTGGGCACAAAAGCTTTGGGATATTCCATCATTACATTGCCCCTGTATCTTGGCGGGGGATGAACTCCTGTTTATGTTTGAATAAGAATTGTAGGCCTCGCTGGTCCTCTTCAAAGGCCCGGAAGCTCTGGGGAATCATTTGATCTCCCTCTCACCGTGGAATAAGGAGTTTATTCAAGGAGAGGAACCCTTGTGGGTCAATTTCTATGGTATCCCGTTACACGTTTGGGTTGCATCTACAGTGGAGGCTTTAGGGAATCTTTTTGGTAAAGTTCTGGACATAAAGATGGAAGGCAGTCATCAACATTGTATGAGTTTTGTTTCTGTCAAAATTTTAGCCCCCCGATGGAAACTTTTAGGATCATCTGTTAGAATTAGGGTTCTAGATCAAGTTTACTCCATTGGGATTGAAATTCCGGAAAAATTAGATGGATATTCTTGGACTAAATCCTCTTCGGGTCCTGTTGGCTTGGATTTTCCGCCATTGCCGCCGACAGAAGGAGAATTGAATCCTCCAAGGCTGCCTTCCTGCAAATTTTCGTCCCCTATTCTGAATTCAAATTTCGAATCGGTCCATGGTGCGCTGCCCAAGGTCGGATCTGACAAAGGTCTTGGAATCACCATTCCTGAGAGTGAGAGCCCCTCCTGCCTTTCTCTAGTAGGATACAAGTCAATTGACATTCCTGCCCCTAGGCGGAAAGTATCGTGGTTGGACCTATCTACCAAGTTGAGCAAAAAAGGTGGTCACCAAGTTAAAGCAAGGAATATTGCCTTTGGCGAGACCAATCCTGGCAGAAAACTAAGACGGAGGTGGCAAGATCAAAACTTTGTTCAACCTATCTGGAGAAATCCGTGGGAGCAATAAAGGTGCAAAGTAGTAATCGGCTCCCAAAACCTATCAAATTAAATTCCCATCTGCCCAGAGTTGGGTTCACCTTCGATTAATTCATCTTTAGCCCCCCTGCCACTAGTAGATATTGGCTGTTTAGATCGGGGTGCCCACCATCTAGTATATTCTAGGTGATGTGAGGCCTTTAGGTTAAATCGTGAAGTACAAGCTTCCTTAAATTTACTTCTTTTTGGGAAAAGGGAAATGCTATAAATTTCCCTTGGCATGCTACCCTAAGCGTCGTGTCTTAGTGACCTGTGGACACTTCTCTCTTCCCTTAGTGATTTGTCCTTATTATAAAGGGGCGGAAATTGGTAATACCTGGGGTCTGGGTTTCTAGGGCATCCGGGGTATAGAGTTTTGAAGAACAATAAGACTACCGAAAGAAAGTCTTTGGAGCCTGTAAAGACCCGGCCCCAAACGGACTGAAAAGTTAATAACCTTAATTATATCTGGACCGTAGATCCCTAGACAAAAAATAACCATGTATTTTCGTTTTTTTAAGTATAACCTATTTTTGGGGCATCAATTCTTGTCCGTTCGACATGATTTTGGTCTTGGTAGATGGGTATTTCGAATACCTATCTAACAGACCCAAGATTTAGGGACGTGATTTGAGTAAGTTATGGCATTTTTTCTGTTAGGATGCATAGTTACGAGTTTTGTCTTATTAGACAATTTCTAAGAGTGCCAATATTAAAATTTAGTATTTTCCTTTTTAGTTAACTTAATTAATAAAATAAGAATAAAAGAAACCTAATAGAGTTAGGAAAAAACCTTACAATACTAATTTTAATTGGAAACAAAGAAATAGAAGGAGAGTTAGAATAGGAGACATGTTATTCTCTTTGATTTAATCTAGGAAACATAAGTGAATGGGTTTTATAAAAACCCAATAAAACCAAAAAACGTGGGTTTTTCTCTCCATTCATGCGCTCGCCCAAAACGAGAGAGAGAGAGAGAGAGAGAGAGAGAGAGAGAGAGAGAGAGAGAGAGAGAGAGAGAGAGAGAGAAGGATTTGGCTTTTGTCTTCACTTCTTTTGGGCTTTTGTCATCATACAAGTAACCCTGAACTATTTCAAAAGTATAATAAAAGTCATAAAACTAGGGTTACAAATCGAAAATTTCGTCTAAAATTAGATAATTAAATCTGAGAATTTCGGATTTACTATTTATAGTAATTTCGGATTACTATTTTTAGTAAAATTTCCGTATTACTATTTATAGTAAAATTTGAATTACTAAAAATAGAAAGATTTTGGGAATAAAAAAAAGAAGAGAGAAAAAAGAGAAAGAAAGGGAAAAAAGAGAAGAAAATAAGAGGAAGGCTAGGGCTTTCATCGATTAGGTTTTCGTCTTCGAGTAAGTGCCCGAGACATGTGCTTTTTCGTATTTCTTTGATTAATTCGATGTTTTCGCTTCCGTTTGATTTCGGTTTGATCTACTTAGGGTTTATACAATGTTTTCTTGAAGTTTTTGTTTTCTTTAAGGATCAATAACCTTATTTTTGAATGCCTTTTCAAAGTTTTATGCCCTAAATTCGTATATATTATATTTTCTTTATAAACTCCACTAGGAGTAACCCAAAGTGTTAAGAGATTTGTTTTAATCGATCTATCCTATGCGTGTTATTTTTTTAATGTATTTCTCACCGTTTTTATAAAAAATCAGCATATAAGAATGATTATTATGTATAGATTTCAATGTGTACTTGTCGTATATAGTACATATGTTGTTTTTCTTGAAAAGTGTGATATGTAGGTACATTAAATATATTTTAAGGGTTGATATTCATACGAGATCAGCATAAAAATAGTGCGATTATGGGCTGTTTTGTGTAGATTCTCTACTCAAGTATTTTATAAGTTATAAGGTATTGTTCTATATATATATATATATATATATATAGAGAGAGAGAGAGAGAGAGAGAGAGAGAGAGAGAGAGAGAGAGAGAACAAAAGGGTTTTCGCGGCTGGTTTGTTGCACGTCAGACCAACCACCTCGTGAATGGAGACAAAAACTGTTGTCTTCATTAACGAGGTGGCTGGTCTGATGTGCGACAGACTAGCCGCGAGAACCCTTTTGCGATGGACACTAGCAATTCCCATATATATATATATATTTATTTAGGTGTTTTACTAAGCCCTAAAGTGTTGATATTCTTTAAAAGGACAAAGGGTTTTTAAAAACTGTTTTTTTATCCTTTTAGATACTTGTTACATAATATGTGTATATATTTTTCCATGTAGTTTAATATAAGTGTATAATGTATTTAAGTTATAGGGGCCCGATTTTAGTAAAAATAGCACCTAAAGGAGCTGGATGTTAGATTAACAATCGTTTTTGAAAAATCATTGTAGATATTAGGTTCTAAATCTTGATGGTTTTATAATGAAAACTATAATGAATATGATATAGCTCGAAAAGTAACTGCTAGGGTGAAAGACTTACTTAGGTTATTCATTGGAGCAACTTATGACTAACTATAATAAGAGAGAATAAATAGGTTGAGACGAACCAATTTATTTAGAGAATAACTTTTAGCTTTAACTAATTTAATTGACACTTTGAGATGTGATAATTACAGGTTTACTTTCGGTTGACACTTAGAGCCATTCACTTCATCTCTTTACACTCAAACTCTAAGGCAAGTGATGGTGTCTTTCATAGCAACGGTTACATAAATGGTCTTGTTATTATGATTGCATTTCGTGTGATTAGATTCTTTTCTAATGGTTAAAATGGATAGCAAGCTCTGTTTTGATAAATTGTTGATAATATGCTAGTACACTAACCATGCAGGAGAAAGTAAAAGAAAAACCCCTCATGACAGAGAGGAAAAGAGGTACGTATAAAAAAACATGCATTCACATATAGGATACTATGGGAGAGAGGCCAATGGGATACCCCCTTGGAGCCAACCTTTGGCGAGATGCCAAAAGCCACCCTGAGGAGAGCGTACGACATTGGGCTGGCAATGCATTCAGGTGGACCTGGTAGACAGGATGACCGATGAAATCCTACCTAGGTTACACCCAGATAGGGGTGGGGGCCTAGATGGTCAAGATCAACGGCGGCATATAAATGCCATGAAATGAAAAATAAAGGAAAAAGAAAATGAATGAAAGCGGGGGTTTGAAATACCGTATGGTCTTGGCGTAGTCTCATGCATTTTTATTTTGCATCCTTGCATCTTTGCATTTTAAAGTTTGGTCCCTATTTCTATTTCTAGTTCTAGTTCTGTTTTTTATTTTTATCTTAATGAATGGTTGTTTGCTTATGCTAACCCTCTAAATCATAAGAAATAATTTCATAATGCAATCTCATTTAGTGGCTCTTACTTTGCGAGCCATTAGAGGATCTTGTTCAGCTTGTTGCTGACTCTGTCACCACCCACAGGTTCTCTAGGTGTTGGCAATGGAGCTTCTGTCACACTATAAATGTCACGGGATTGGGAGTTGGTTAGAGTGTCGAGCTATATTCAGTTATGGTGTTTTAGTTTGAGTTGCAGTTCAGCTTTATTTTAAATTCAATAGTATTTTTAGTATTAGGTTTTAATATTGTAATGGACCATTAATTTCATAATGGTATAAGATTTATTCATTTTATTTAGTGAATTTTCCTCATGGGATAAAATTGGTTAGTTAATATTTCCCTTTTGGGGTAACGATTCAGGTTTTGAGATTTTAAAAAAAATCCTCAAAAATTTGGGTCGTTACAAAGCCAATAGGTTTTTTGGGTAATTTTTAACTTCCACCACCAGGATATGGGTAATGAATCTTCTTCGTGCTCTGGAGATAGGAATAGGAGGTATCTCATGATTCTGGTCCTAGAAAACATTCTCATGAGAATGAGATCGATGACCTACGACGGAAGAGGGCCTTTATCAATGATCCGACCCACAAAGAGTTGTCGGGGGATCTTCTCCGAAAGCAGTGGGAATCACTTAATCTAGAGGTTGGAGATCGACCTTTCACCATGTATAGGCTTTGTGGGATGGATTCCGTCAAGGATACCCATTCGCCGTTGTACGAACACCCTTTCTTCCAACTGATGTTAAGAGAGGAAAGGATTGTGAGGCGGTTGAATTGGGAATCCAACATGATTGTAGGTATCCGGCTGGTGGAGGAGAGGATCGCCAGCAGAAAAAACCCTGTATTCTTGAATCGGCTGCCGGAACACCTTCTCATTGACATGCTAGATTTTCAAATCAAGCACATCATGGAGGAATTGGAGAAGTGCTCTGCATAGGAGAGCCGACTGAAGATTTTAAAGGGCGTCCTGAAGGGATTAATGAAGATGGAGAAAGAATTGTGTGGAATTCTGAAAAGAAAATTAGGCATGTTAATGGAATGACGAAGGAAAGAAAAGATACATGCCTGTTTTTGCTTTATTTTAAGGCTTCTCTCTGGTTGGGTATGCCCACTCCAGTTCTCATTGATATTTTGTAATGCAGGGGGGATTACTCGCCCCTAATGCTTCTCTAATTTCGATGAAATATGTCATTTTTCAAAAAAAAATAAAAAAAATAAAAAAATTGTAGTAAATTAGCTCCATCCGGTCGTGGTTTTTTCCCTAAAGAATTCATCACACAAAATTTGATCTATATGATTAGAACAATAATAATCTAATATACACAAAATTATTATTTAAAATTCAACAAAAATTCTTAACCAAACAATTGTGAAAAAGGAAATAAGATGTAGAAAAATTACAAGTAGGGCTGGTCAACATTTGCGTTATCAGTCCTATTTTACTGTTTTCGTCTCGTTAGTTGCAGTACTAACTGATTGTTGCTAAGGCATGTTAATCCTATGTAACTAGATACAGATAGCAAGCCTATTATTATCCTTGTTAATTTCCTTTTTTCTTCTTCTATCTTTCAGTTTGCATCATCTAAAACACAATGTGTAGTAAATTAGCTCCATCTGGTTGTGGTTTTTTCCCTACAGAATTCATCACACGTAATTTGATTTAATAGGATTAGAGCAATAATAATCTATAATATGCATGAAATTAATATTTAAAATTCAACAGAAATATTTGATTAAACAGTAGTGAAAGAGGAGATAAGATGTATACAACTATTATTGAAAATTCAACTGACATATTATTGAAAATTTAACTGACATTTACTTTATCAAATCGTTTTGAAACTAGAACAACAATCGTGTAATATGTATAAAACTATCATAGAAAATTCAACTGACATTTACTTAAGCAAACCGTTGTGATAGGAGATAAGATTTAGAACAATTACAACTTACAAGGCTGGACAACTTGTTTGTCTACTCCAATTTCAAGAATGGGCATTAACATGGGTCTGTTCGCACTCTTGGTTTCGTTCTTTGGCCTTGGCATAGGACCTTTCAACTGTTACAGACCATTTCTCAGGCGGAGACTCTTTTTTAAAGCTCTCCAAGTGAGAAAACTAGTAGGTGAAGTTAGCCTCCCGTGATTTTTCAATATTAACCATCATCTTAGTTAGCAACTCCGTTCTGCGCCAGATGAAAATCCTGAAATTTTCTGTTCCAGAATGGAAAATGTAACAAATCCAAAACAATATTTCTTTTTTTTTTCCTTTTTTGATTGGAATCGCACAAAAAGTTTTTTGTGGCGATTCTGGGTGATCGCCGGAAAGTCCCGTGCAATTCTGGTTTCTATTGGATTCCAGTTTTCACACGATTCCGGAATTTCTATCAATTCTGTTCCGTCCTCATTCCAGCTTCATGTACGATGTGTAGTATGTTGAGAATACAATCGAAAAACTTTCGCAGTTTGTTTCTCATTTTCATGCATGTTATGTTATTGCACATCGGTTGTTTGTTCAAAGTTACCAATCAAGCTGTAGTATTGGGCCCTTCAGAGCTCTAATATTGTAAAGAGCCTTCAATCCTGTCTTTGTAAATGTTTGTGATTTGTCCTTCGACTTGCGCTCTATGTTCATCTGTGATCCTCTAATGCCACTCCCATGGTCCCATACCTACATCCTAGACCTGTGTTAGGTTTGTACTTGGCTGCCAACATCCCAAATTTCAAATCTTGCCACCTCAAAACTCGAAGTAGGGGCCCCTAATGGGTTGAATACATTGAGTTGCAGAATCACATAAATATACTGGAACTAACTAATTGTCATTGCAATTGCAAGTCCGTAAGTTCGGTTTACATGCAGACGTCAATCTTGACATATTATTCCAAATAAATAAATAAACTGACATGGGTACATGTATCTAACGATTGGTCCCTTGATATCATTAAGTTGATAGCTGTATATTTTTCTGGATGGCTTGGTAACTGAGATTAGAGAGGTCAAAATATCTTACACTTCCTTCAATGGTATGGTTTATGAAATGACATACTGATTCAACTGGATTGATTCACTAAAACCCTCTTATGATCACTCTGTGTGAAGAATGCCAAAGTTGGTCTGATGAAATGACTGAATAATTTCACTTGAGTATGAATAGTTGCATAAAATTTATAGAGATAAATGTGGACTATTTGCTCGTTTAGGTTTCTCCTATTAATTTTGCGTACCTTGCAGGAGTTTTGCCATTGTTTCTTTTTGCAGGTATAATTGATGTTTATTTGTTCGGTTGGTTCTGGTAGTTTAGATTGAACCTCTGCCTTGGTGGTTATGACCAAGTGCCTTGTATTGATATTGCAGGTTCAGTCCAGCACACACAAAAACAAAGCAATATAAAGAAAATTTCTGATTTCTCCATTCAGCAAACAAAGTGTCTTATTCTCACAAACTTTTTGTTTCTTTTTTTCTGCTGCCAGTTTTATCCATAACCGAGTTTTAGGAACACGAATCCAGAAGCTAGCTTTGATATGCATAGTTGTGGGTTTTCCAGGTCTAATTTGATGAGACCTGGAAATTTTCTCATGTTCTTCAGTCAATGACGTAACATAGCCGTAAATATCATCCCCACAACTTGTTTTGAGTCTTGCCAACTAGGGGCTTAATCTTGTGAAAGATCTGTATGAGTTCTCTAGTGTAATCAAACCCTAATGGGTTTTTAGTGTGCTTTTGAAAATTTTCTTTTAACCAGCTCAGAGCTAAAATTCATCTTGTGAATATTCTCTATATATCTGAATAAAATGATCTTTTCTGAAGCAAATTGGCAAGGAAAAGCAGTTACAACATACTGACCAATAACTTGTGTTTCTCCACCAGCCCAGAATAGATGATAAACATTCAAGATGGTTACATTTACGTATCCGACCATCAACTTTACCCTTCATGGACCCCACAAAGTCCGACACCTTCAGAAGAGCAAAGACGAAGGCCCTGGTTGATGGTAGATGGACTCTTTCTTTCAGGGACGAGCAATCTTGCAAGTCTGCGGAGTCTATGATTCTCGAGGAGATGCATCTACAAAGTAGTGAGGTGGAGAGAATACTAAAGCCTCTGCTCAACCTCGACCTCGACCGACCTGTACATTCTCCTCATTTACTTTCGGAGTCTTCTTCCACAACATCAACACATTCTTTCTAAGCCCAACGGGCGAACAGTGAAATAATAGTCACTTCATGGGCGGGGAAGGAGATGGTTCACGGGTGACTGCGTGCATCCATAGGGATTAGTCCTACCTTAAAATGGGGTGGGGATATCCTATGTCATAAAAAAGGGCTGGGAAGGAGACGTATGTTTGTCTTTTGCAAATGTGCTTCACCCATTTGTATATTATTAGTTTCACAAGGCAGCTTTAGAAAACATAAATGTAGAGTGGTGGTGCTTCAGCCATTGAATCATCAGAGATTCAATGCCATTCTTTGTATACTAGGTTGCTTTCTCTTACCCTGATTTTGTAACCTTATGTATCATTTTTCTCATTCTTTAACAAGC
The DNA here is from genome assembly GCF_043159265.1 of Tasmannia lanceolata. Taxonomy (NCBI): domain Eukaryota; kingdom Viridiplantae; phylum Streptophyta; class Magnoliopsida; order Canellales; family Winteraceae; genus Tasmannia; species Tasmannia lanceolata. The sequence continues at coordinate 13,164,344 of NW_027518683.1, forward strand.
CCTATACCATAGGGTGTCTTTTCAGTTTCTTTTGAGTTTTTTGTGCTTCTCTTTTCCTCTTGTTCTATTCAGCTGAAACATAAGTGTAAATTTGAGATCCTAAATTATTCATTCAATATCATATAAATGTGGAAGAGATTGAACAGTGACACTGAGGCAAAAGTTCCTACTTTTTATCTGCATCAGATGCTATCAGTCGTTATACATGATTACGTATGTGTGTATGTAGTAAGCAGTCTTTATAAATAAAGGAAAAAGATATCCAAACTAATTTGTTTTGGTGATGGCACCAAACATGCCTTACATTTGGTTAGATTTTTTCTACATATAATGCTACTATGCATAGATTTTCTGTTTTTTTAACCGGTTTGTTCATTATGTAAGTTGATCTGTTAAAACTGCCACCTCTAAAGCATTACTGTAAATTATTGAAGCATTACTTCATTCTTGATAGTGGTGTGCACTTGGATCAGTCCTACTTGATTCTCCTTCTAAAGGAAATAAGGGATTTGCTAGGCAATTTCATGGAAAGCCATTCCACGGCTAACTTTGCTGGAGAGAATAGCCACCTCAGATGGATTCAATGAATAAGACGATTATCTGCTAAAAAGTGAGCCTGTGTGGATGTTCTCTCCTGCAAAAGTGAGCCGTGAAATGGCTTTCCATGAAATTGGACGGCAAATCCAAGGTTGTGATATTATATCAGAATGAAATTTATAGGAAATTCAGGGCCCTCCATTCCAAAAGAAGGAAATTCAGGGCCCATCTAAAAATAGGGGAAGTGTCATCGCTTAAAGCAATATAAATAGGGAAAGGATATCCTCAGCACTGTTGTTTTGATCATAGCACTTCTCACTTTATCAGAAGCCTTTCTGTTTGTTGCTTACTGTTTATTTTTCTTTGAATAGTAGCAGTGTAAAACAGCTTACTACAAGTGTAAAATGGAGAGGAGTGTCATTAGTAAAACACATTATTTTCTTATGCATAACATCAAAAAGTATCCTCAGTAGTGCGGATTTATAGACTCCCGCATTCTGCAAAGGGGCCATTAACATGGAAGAGGCATCCAATTTAAAAAGGAACCAAATTTCTGCACTTTTTTCACTGCGGATAATGGAAAAGATTGAAAAACTGGTGAATGGTTTTCACTAACAGGGCCCGCTCTACCTATTTCTCTAAATCCTTGATTCCCAGTGGCTAAAACCACTGATTTTTCGAAAACGAAGCTATTCTGCCTATTTCGCCCCACTTTGGAAAATGGAGAATGAGAAGGGTTGAAAAATGCAGCAGCAGTTATTTATCATCATTTAGTTTTTTAATGCATGTAGAACTCAGGACCCATCAAGAGTTTCATAGCATGAGGGAATATAAATAGAAGCTCATAGTCCAAGTAGTAAGAAATGTGAAAATGTGTTTTTCAAATCTTATTTTCCAAGTATGGGTCATGACCCAGCTATTTGCCCATATCCTATCAATTAATATTCAAATCCTTTGGATCCATCAGATTGCCTGGGTCCATTGACACTCCTAGATTTGAACATTGACAACATCATGACTCAAATGAATATGTTAACAGGAGTTTTTATATGGTGAATATATTAACAGAAGGTTTAAGAATGGAAAAATAGACAACTCCTTTATATATAGAAAAAGAAAAGAAAAAATCCTAATCCTATCATTCATCATCAATGAGGAAAGCTGGACATATAGAGGGCTGCCAATATCAAAACAATCCAAATGTAAAAGACAAAACATTTTTGTAAATAAGCAAACAAGTAACAAACTTTAAGCATCTCTCTGGTTCTTCTAGATTCCATACACGAGAAGAATGAGCAAAAGATCTAAAAGATCAAGGGTCAGAGCTCACGCCAACATTAGGAGCCTTTCTTTTTCAATGCCAAAACATACTTGAAAACAAAGATTTTAAAAGAAATGTGAAAAATGGTCTTGTAATAAATGAAAAATAGAATGAACTAATTCTGATAATCTCAAGAAACTTGTTGAATAGCTTTCTACTGAAACTTAGTTATTAGAGGGCTTACTATATAATAAAAGAGTAACAGAATCACTACAAAAAAGAATGGTCTCTCAATTGGGTTCTCAATCCTCATTCACTGGAATAGTTAAGATGACATAAAAGCTTTAAACAAGAGCATGTAAAAAATTCTATCAAGCTGTCACTAACCGAACCCAACGAGTTTTATTGCAATCTTGCTTCTCAAAATAGGAAGAACTACACTGTAAGATAATTATAACAGCAAATAATAATCTAGCTTAGCAGCTTCAGTCTATATTACACTTTGCATTTGAACTGAATGGAATCAATCTATAATATGATTCGCAGTCCTCTTTCAGGTTGCCATTCCTTTTCCATTAACAGCAAACTCATTAATATCTATGAAGGAAAACCATGTCATGTGAGACCTACTACTCATTGCACGCCAAAATTAGTCAAAGTCCCCAGCTCTTTATCTTGAATGAAACCTGGAAGTTAGAAAAGGAACCGAATCCAAAATTCCAAAGCAGAAGCCTAATTATCCCCTGATCTCTTTTCTGCCAATTAATCGGGCAGGAGGCTTTTGTTTTCCCTCTGATCCTCTGAGAGCCCCACCACTGTTGTGGTGAGGAACAATTTTCAGCGGGTGGGCTTCCGTGTTAAACACCCACTCGTCGAAGGACATGAATGAGGGTGGTGAGAATAGAAGATACAGATACTTGAGTGTCTCGGCAAGGAAGAAGCTTTGCATCATGTTGTCTTTATCACCAGTGTTAACCTGGGCACCCAGAAATCATGAGTAAACAAAGCATCCAGTGACAAGAGACTAATGGAGAACTGAAGAATCAACTACAGACAAATAAACAAGCAATTACACTCAAATGGAAAATCCAAAAGATGCATTATTATATAAATATTTGTTCATAATAGCACAATATATGGGAAAGTGTACAGAATAATAACATATACAAATACTACAAAAAATGATAAAAAAGATGGCTATATAATCTCAGATTCCTGGCCACCCGAATCATCATGTTTGCCCAATACATGTATTGACAACTTTAGGAAAGGGTTTTTTTCTGGGTTCAGAAGGTTTTTGTTTATATTTCTTAGATATGCCAAAACAAGCGGGACATGCCTAAGAAAATGGACAACATGCCTGCCCCCTCTTAGAAATGACGAAAATGTAGATATAAGTTATATAACTAAGCATTGTTAAAAAAATGTAATTAGAAATAACCATGGTTATCTTTTCAGATGTCATGCAGAGAAAAACTAATGAACCAGCGACAATCCTCCCATCCTTAACACTGTCTACAAATTCCAAGTTGAACAAAACTGCATTTCCTTTAAAACTGCATCTTCTGTTAAACTTGTACATGGATAACATTGCATTCCCACATGTGTATTTTTTAAAGGATGGACAATAATTGGTAGATAGATAAAATTTTCAAAAGGATGGACAATTTAGTCAAGGATTTTCCTTATAAAAATACAGCTGCACCATCATTTTTTTTTGTAGAATAAGCAAATAGGCAAAATGAAAAAAGAAGAGATTTAGAGAAGAGGTATGGGAAAACATACATCCTTCAATCCAACATAACCAGAATCTATACGAGAGTTCTTTTCAAATGCTTGGAATATGTTCCAACCCCATTCTTGGTATGTCTTGTTACCAGTGAATCGCCAGAGATACACAAGTGATTCGACTGTCTCTGGCCTCAATATGTTCCACGACGTCCCAACACTCATGTCCTGCAATTATGTTTTGTAAAGTATGCAGGCTGTCAGACAATGCAATGCTTAATGATCATATCATACCAAGTTGATATATGTGCTTAAATGATCACATTCATTTGAAATGAAAAATCCATGTGCTTAATTGAAGATCATAAATTAGAAACTAGAGACTTAACTATACACTTGGTATCTGTGATTAATCATCCACAATGAGAAACCACCATTGAAAATGATCTTGTGAAGGGCAGAAAGAGAATATCTAACCTGTCCGGCCCGAAAGAAATAGTTTTCTCCTGCCAATTTTGTTGGAGTTGACTGATAGAAATTATAACAAGTCCATGCAAGCTGCACAAGGAAGAAAACCTTTTAATCGAAGAAACAAAAAAGGATAAATAAAATTTGCACGTTGGAGAAAGCTGTTATATGTGTTGGTCAAAAAGATTTTAGGGGCAACTCCAAATATTATTGACCTTGCACTTGAGAAAAACCTATTACAATAAAAGTGATAAATTTAAGCCTGAGATAGTGGCCGAGATGTGGATTTGTGCATTGGTGAAATCAAGAAGTGCATACATGAGAGGGCTAAACGACAATTTTTAATATATAGGACTCGAGGGTAATAATATCTGCACTCACTTGTTATGATGATGGCACTTCATTAGATCTATTCTAATTGGCTGCTAATAGATATTTGCAAATTATAACAGCATTTAACAGCTAGTTGGTAAAGTGTCAAATAAAAGAGGAGTGCCATTAATAATATAAAAATACTACAAGTTGCCAAAGTAAATCATATTACATTGTTGAATCCTATGTTGCATCAGTACAGGTATGAGAGTTGGAATCTGATACGGGTATCGAGTATCGGTTTGGAAAAGAAAAGAAAGATTTGTGGATTCACCAAAATAATTTAATCGATTCACAAATTTAATTTTTACATAATAATATGAGCAGCATTTATACATTATATAGTTGAGCTGGGGACTCATCAGGTAGATGCACTAACATCAGTATAAGCTTTATCTTTCTTTTTTTTCCTTTTCGAAATGGTATACTAACATAATGTTTGATACTCAAGTTGATAGCTTTGCAAATTTTTTCATTAAAATTTGGAGCAAGTCAACTCAACTCAAGATCAGAATTAGAGTGAGTCAAATCATTCAATCCAAGTTTGGAGCATCTTAGTTGGTTGCCTCAGCTTGAGTGAAACTCAAGTCAAGTTGTACCTGCCAAGTCAAGAGTGGTGACAGTCTTCAAACCCCAGCTGGAGCAATCGAAGGCCTTGAGGCATTGCTAACATCTTGAGACCCATTGGTGTCTAACTTCTCAAGACAGACTTTGATGGTAGTTAACAGGGTAATTAGAGACAAGTGTGATGTGGGAGCTAATACAGGTTCACTTGAAATCAAGAACTTATACAAAGTAAGAACCCATGCTCCTTTGAATGCTGAAGACAACTTTTAGGCCTTCCCTATATTGTAGACGGTGATTTGCTTATAAAGCAGGCAAGATTTTGGGGCCTATGTATTTTCTTTCTTCTCTGGAATAAATTTGTTACCTTACAAAAAAAAAAAGATGACGTCAAACCCATGATACCTAACTAGGATTTAATGTCATTGATATTAGCAGATGTAATAGATGACATCAAACCCAGGCTACCTATCCCCTCCAACTAATCCACCCCCACCCCCTCTTTAAGAAAAACAAAAATAGAAAGAGATGATATTGTAGATAAGATTCTTTTATGTTTTTCACATGTTTATCTGTTCCCACCACTTCCACAGAGAAGAGCAAAGTTAGTGGACACCTTGAAAAAAATTGTAAACACCACACACACACTCCAAGCCTAGTTTATCTGAAATGTAATTATAAGTTTATAACTAGGATAGATTATGCACTACCTCTTTTGCAAGTGATAAAAATTTCTCCGAATTTTCAGAGTCATAACCAGCTGATCCTAAAGCCAGCATCCCTGGAGCAAAGCATGCTAATTCATCCATCTGCATACATTAGAAAATGATGCACTCAAGCCTCCACATGAGTTATACTAACTATAGCCTCAAGAAGAATCCTTTACAGCACTCAAACTAGAAACTACCTTGTCGGACAGAGAATCACCATTTTTCTCACATAAGTATGTGAAAGATGATGGTGTGGTTTTTCGAACCAAGCTCAGCAGACCTTGCATTGATGTCTCCCACATTTCTCTGTTTCAAATAGCTGATTAGTTAAGAGCTTATTTCATCGTAGCAGGTTCTTCTAAGAGCAGAATCCAAAACTAGATAAAGTATTATGGTAAACATGTGTCAACAATGGTTTAGAAGTGTTCCTTTTTTTAAATAATGAAATGAGATAGTTATATGAGACAGTAAAATATTGCTCCCCATGTTGAAAGGGTAATTTCTGACCTATAATGCTTCACGGATTCAGATTTGTTCCCTTGTATCCAAGCTTTGAGCAAATATTCATAAAAGCTGCATTGGGACAACCATCAGAATTAGAAATTATTTAGGCATGGTAAATGAAGTTACATTCAATAAAGCAAGTGATAACAACAGAATACTTTTATTAACTATTATACAGTGGACCAAAACAACCAAGTCCATAGAATCAGAGAACTGCCAAAATCATTCTGAGCGACCAAAAAGAAAGGTCGTGTCCATAGTAGACTTGAATAAAATCTTCCAAAAAAATGGCACTCGATTATGTCATGAATAAAACTGAAGTCATGATGATAAGATGAAGACTAATAACATGAATATAAGAAGTAACCAGCATATGGATCTCAAGAAGGCAAGAAATTGGGTATTTATGGACTGACACATGGACAGGGGTACTTCGCTGAGACAAATCAATAATAAAAAAGAATGCGATGCAGAATGGAAAACAATCATAAACCCATGAAAGATATGTTGTTTGATGTTAAAGTATAAAAGATAAAATAACGCCTTCTCCAATAGCTTGAGCTTTTGGAGTAACTGGTCGTTTCACGGGTTTATGATGCCCTAGGGACCATTGGAAGAAACCCTAACGGCCTAACTCTGCCTCCACTCACCATTCCCTCCACGCCACCACATCTTCAACTCACTCATTCTCTCAATCTCATCTTTCCTCTTCTCCTGTCAAATAATTATGAATAAAAATGTAGGAAAGAAGAAACTACCCTGCAACTTGAATGGAGCGCTGGCGTATATTGCTCCAAATGGAATACTATTGACTCCAAATGGAAGACTATTTACAAAGACACCAACAAAAAAATAGACGTCTAAAAACTTAGGTCAATAAATGCTTTTGGCATTCTACAAACAGAGCAATGAAAAACATATAGCCTTTTGAGTTGCTCTACTCAGATGAGTGAAATGCTTTATTCGTACACTTAGATAAGTATCTCAAGTCAATATCTTTTTTAACAGAAAAGGAAGACATTGCATAAAACTAAACTTTCTTCATGACTTATCAGAGAGTAACTTCTCTAGGTTCTGACAGGTTTAGATTCATTATTTGGTTCCTGAATCAACTTGGTAGATTTTGCAATCATATATTATTGTCTTATAATTTAACAAGTTCCCTAATTGTTTTTTTCTCCACAAATTAGTTTTGAATTCCGTTCCGTATATACGAATGCAATGTTTCGTTCTGGTCAGGAAAACGGAATAGAAACCACCAACATTCCATTTCGGCCTAGATTTTGGCTTCCTGTGGTCCGTACAGCTTGTTCTGGTGTGTTCCGGTCTGTTCCTGCCGAAATAGAGGGGTGGAACACAGTATTTTTTCAAAAAAAATACTGCAATGCCGTCAAATAGCTATATTTTGGTTTTTTAAACTGTTTTACCATTATTTTATAGCTGTATTTAATTATTTTATAGCCGCTTGAAGGGTATTTTCTGCCTTTTTGCATTCCCAAAAAATAAAAACCCTATATAAGCCCTCATTTTCTTCACTTCTACACCCTAAATTTTCTCTCTCAATTCCTTCGAGTTCAACCATCCCTACTCATCTCATGTCTTCTACTTAAAAACACATTTTATGTAATAAAACATGTTTTTTTGTCTTGTGTTTTTAAATTTGGTTCAAAGAATGGTTTCTTATGTTTTTCTAATTTTTTTTTTTCATTTTTTGGATTTAAAAAAAAAATTTAACTATTAAAAAAAATCTTCGGCCGTAGATTCTTTTTTCTAAAACAAAAACGCCGAAACGGTCAAAACACCGAGATGTTTTGTTCCACTAACCGAAATGAAATGCCGAAGAATACGGAATCGACAACTAAGCTCCACAATCATAACAAATACTCATGGAAGGATGACTGAAGCTTTCTATATTTTTATCTATTCTTCCCGCGCCCATCTAATAGGTGCTCCTTTTAATCATCTTGTAATTCTTTTTTGATACAATCATCTTGTAATTCTTGAAAACAAAAGGCAGTCCCATTTGATGGGAAATGCCAATTGTTTTCTATTTCATCAATCACAATCATGGTTTGTTTCGGCCGAAATATTGTGGTTTCGGCAGCGACCGAAACAAAATTTACATGAAGTCGTTTCTTACTTTCTTTACAAGATTTCAGGGTGAAATTTTGAAATTTTGCCGAAATGTCACCGAAATTCTGGTTCATTTTTAGCATTTTTTACAAAATTTCCACCGAAATTTTAAATAAATCCACCGAAAATTTAAAAAAGTCCACTGAAATGTTATAATTCCCACCAAAATTTATGAAATATTCACCGAAATAGCCAAAATTTCCACTGAAATCGCTGATCACACCGAAATTTTAGACATTTCGGTCGACATTAAAAAAAAACAAAACAAAATCATAATCATATTTTTAAATGATTTCGGCCGAAATTTCAGCCTGAAACAAAATCATAATCACCACCGAAACCGAAACTGACACCGAAATTTAAAACCTTGATCACAATCCCCAGCCAGCTCCTGTGGAAATCCAGGTTCCGGCATGATTTTTTGGAAGTATATATATATATATTGAAATAACAATTGAAGTCATATTTATGTTCTAGGATTCAAATTTTAGATGTTAAACAAAACATAAAAGTAGATGAGGTCCCAGTCATTTATAAAGGCTCAACTCGACAAAAATTTGCCATGGAGACAATGTAGTAATTAGTTCAATATTTGCTAACTCCAAGTAGGTATCCAAAGAGTATTAATACCTATCACCCATGGCACCAAATGTAATTGTGGAATATGAGCTTGCTCCTGAGTGGGGATTAATATAGATTGGGAGTAAACCATCTGCAGGGAAGGTTTTACGAAGTTGTGTAATCACATTCTCCACCTGAAACAGAAAATAGCCAAAAAATCCATCTTAATGCAAGAAATTTGATTGAATGAATAACTGTTAATGAAACACCAGCAAGAGAACTATTTTCTGGTACAATGAGATGGCAACTACATGACATAAACACAAGTTACAACTAATGGAAAAGTTTGAGAAAATATTGAAATATCGCAAGAATGCACATAGCATGATAGTTCCTTGATCCACTTGCAGCCAAGGATTGGTATTGCTTAGAAGTAAGATTCCATCTATAATCCCCGTTGTAATGGGTCCCAATTCGTTTTTTTTCTCGCTGTGCTGATAAATACTTAACCCAGCAATTATAGTATTGCCTTCACATGGCCGGAGTCATTCATTCAAATAAAAAAATCAAGTACAACCAAGGTTCAAAATAGCGGTCTATATGTAAAATGTATCATCTTGGCTGATCTGTATCATTTTTTTTTGTGTGTGTGTGTGTTGGGGGGGGAGGTCGATACAATTTTTTTAGTAGCAACAAAATTATATTAAGTGCAAAAACTCCAACAAAACCTCTGCCGAGCTGGTCAAGTAAGCAAACAAAAGCAAAATGTGTCAAATCCAACAAAAACAAAATGACCGTGGATCAGACTCTCCACATTTTGCGCTCCAACTCGGGCTGGCTCATCAGCCGAGTCATTGGCAGAGCAGTGAACATGGTGAAATGAAAATACTTTTCCTTCTACATGATCAAGAAGTGCATCCAACGCATCAACACACCTCCAAGGAAAACCTCCCTTCTTGAACATCCACTGAATCACGTTCAATGAGTCTATCTCGACGATCACTGAGTTGAAAAAATCACGATCAATAAGAAGGATCCCCGTCTTTAGGGCAAGGGATTCGGCTTTGTTAGAATCCCCAACCCCGATCCGACCAGAAAATGCCCATGTAACATCGCCATCATGGTCCCAAAGAATACCTCCAATGCCAGTTGAACCAGGATTCCCTAAGCTAGAACCATCAATTCACCTTACGAAACCCCAAAAGGGGAGGGAACTACCTAAGGGATGGCCGATCTTGCATAGTATGTATCTCTATGCAATGCCCAAGCAATCCTTAACTTGGTCTCTGACACCCACTTGAACTCGAGAAAATTGAAATGAAAAATGAAAGAAATAAGGATCCCTCAGCCAAGAATTAAATCCTTCTTACCCCAATCACCGCACAACCATAGCGAAAATTGACTGTCAAATGAAGTGAGCAGCTGTCAACTTACCTTTAAATAATGGGGTTATTCCTCTCATTCCAAACAAGCCACAAAGGGGTTACAAGAGCAAGTCTCTAGATGATCTTACCACTCTGAGAACGATGACCAAACTCACAACTCTCAATCAGCTCAGTGATGTAACAAGGGAAACCCCATCTAACCTCAAATAACTCAAGCACAAACCTACATATCTCCCTGATATATCTGCAATGAACAAGTGATCAATTTTCTCCTTGTCATCACCACACATGCAAACCAGCTAGTGAATAGTGATGAATCTATACCAATGACTCAAGTGATAAATAGTGGGGATCTTATCTAAGCTAGCCATCCAACAAAAGGCAACCACCTGAGCAGGAGCCAAAATCTTCCACACCCACCTAGTTGGCACCAAAATCTCAGTAGTAGAAAGTAGAAACTAATTGCCCAAAATAAAAGATTAAAGTAGAAACTAATTGCCCAAAATAAAAGATTTTTGATAAAAAAAAAGAAGGTATCATCTGAACAACTCTTCTACATCCTACGATCCAAAGCTCTTTGTCTCTCATAGACTACCTCCAACTCGCTCCATATTTCCATAACAGTATCCACTTCCCTATCAAAAATTAATCATTGAAACTTAATGTCCCACTCAATTTTTTCCATCTACCCATATACCTACCTCCCCACACTCTACATGTTCGTTGGCTGCCACTCCAAATATGGAAGGGAACTCCACCATCAACAATCTATCATAGTATGAGTGTCCTGCCACCACCATCAACAATCTATCATAGTATAAGTGTCCTACCAAAACTTGATCTGATCCCCACACCTGCTCGATATCTACACCCTACATGAAAATCCTCCAAACCCCTCATGATGTCTCTCCATACTGATTTCTTCCTTCCATACACAAGGAGAACCCTCAACTCCTAGTTCTCACCAGTATTAAAAACCGAATCGTCATAGCTTTTTCAAACCGTATAGAAACAAGAAAGGAAAACTTTTTTTTTTGAAATAATAAATAGATTAAGACGCTGCCAAAGGGTCCAAGGTGTCTAAAAGAAACAAGCAATAGCTTCAGATGCATATGCACAGGTTCATACAAATGGGAGCACATGCATAGCACCCATATCCTCATATGAAAATTGAAATAAATGCACATGTGCAAATATAAGAAAAATATGCATATTTCAACATTAATCAATGACATAAGACATGATTAATTATCAAAACTATAATTGAAAGGAACCTTCTCCTGATATTTCGGATCTCCTGTCCTCTGAGAGAGCGCAATAAACTCCAGCTGTTCAGTGCCAGAATCTGCTAGGATACTGTCACCCTGAGAACATGAAAAATTATAAACATTGATTAAAAGATTCCCAAGCGAATGCATATGACATAGACATAAGAGCACAATGTCGATGTTTATGTTTGGTTGAATGAACTGATAATATCAAAACAGCGTTAAAGTGGTAACTTGTTGAAGATTCAAACTTAAAAGGAACTATAAAGGTTAATCAAGATCACTGGTTAATCAAAATCACAAACCACCATCAATTGGCACTCAACAACAATTCGGTTCTAGATTCAATTCACAGTCTAGGATGAAGCGGCTGGAAGTCAGATTCCTAATTAAACAGGTTAAAGGATTGAAATTCAGGCTTCGTTACATCTTTATGAACAAAGAAGTCGGATGTGATGGGATTTGGATATTAACAGAAGTAGATTAATCACAAAACTGTCCACTCAAACAACCATGACTAGCTTGGAACTTCATGTCAGTACTATACTTCATAGTCAATCAGAGTTTAGTTCTTGACAGCATGCTTCTGAAGAGTGCTGACTGATTTTATTTATTTAATCTCTCTTCAATAGGTCCAAAAAACTTTGAAGAAAAAAACTCAATTTTGTACAATACATGAGCTGACAGAGAATGCACACTTGCACAGTATCTATGGACAAAATGTAGAATGTTCGTGATTTTGTTTCATATTCGAGATAGTGGAATATACCATCCGACTAAAATCATAAAAATTGAATTGTGAACAGTTCAATTTTAACATGTTTAAAGTATGCTAAAAGAACAGACTTGAAAACAACATTTCTTGGAATTGGAGATGATAGAAGTTTGTCATAATAATATATAACAATTTGAAGGCCAAAGAAGTCCTTTAACGAAAAGTCTACCTAAGACTTATGCTGCAGAGAGTACATGAATGAATTTTAGGAAAGGCACAGCTTAGATAAGTATGAGTTAGAGTGTGTCAATTGAAATAGAATTTAGTATGAATGCACGTGTATGGAAAATCAGTAGATACATTTTCGCAGGAATACAATTTCTATTAAAAAAAAGGCTTTTCTAAATGAAACAAAATTGCCAGGAAAAGAAAAGATTATAAAGAGTTGAATTGATACATATCTACATAAACTACTTTAGGACATTGTGTATACTGAAAACAATGATAGGATGTTGAATAAAAATAATAAACTTCCACATGTATGTATTTTTAACTTGGAAGAATTCATGCCAATGACAGTTCTATAACTAGATCTTGTAAGACCAATGACAACACGAAATTGTGTACAACTGCAGAAACAAAAGGAATTAAGAACCTAAATACCAAGAAAGTAACTAAATTAAGTGAAAAACATGGCATATTCATGCTAGTATGTATCATGCAGCAAGGAGACACCATTTAAAATGACATTCTCAAAAAAAAAAAGACACCATTTAAAATGAAGTACCCCACGTGTCTAAGTACAAAGCCCCAAAATAAAACAAACAGATAAATATGTGTTGTCAAGGAAATAATTACAAATCAAACCAGTAAAGAAGTTCATAAACTACCTGTGTCCATCCGGGGTTATGTGCGTGTCCATTTGCCAAGTTAATCCTATTATATGGAATTCCAGAAGCAGTATTCCATGCAGGCAGTAACCTATCTGCAATATCTTTAGCCTTTTCAAGAAATACATTGTCCCCTGAGAGATCATATGCACTCAGAAGTCCACCAACGACTCTGGAATTCATCGAAATGGAGACATGAAATAAGAAGAAGAAGCATACATGGAATACAGCCATCTCTTGCTCTAAATTAATATGACAAAAATTATTGCAAGCCATTACAAGGCCTCTTTCCATCAGGAAAGGAGACAAATCAGAGAATGACCATAAAATTAAATTAAACCTTATAACGCAACCTTATGGTTGTCTCAAAAACGCTAGCATCATAGTCCTTGTTGAAATCCAATGAATTTGCAACCCACCTGCCATAAAGCAACAATAATGATTAACATCAGATCAGAGGATTTTAATAACAATGATAAAACAACCAAAAAAATGATCCAATCATTTAAGAACTGGTTCTTAAGGTTGTGACTACATATTTTAGAATAACTTGAAGCAATGCCCCAGGAATTTGAAAAGGGTGGACTGGTTCTAAGTTCATTGTGACTACATATTTTAGAATAACTTGAAGCAATGCCCCAGGAATATGAAAAGGAAACCCATTTAGTAGGGAAAAGATATAAGAAAACCCGAATAGTTGTCATTTCAAGTTGATAATAACCTTTGTTGAACAAAATTTTATAGGATATCCAATGTAAGCTTTTCATTCTAAAGTGATACAAAATTGAATGGCTTCTCATAAAGAAATATGAAGATACTATCTCTGAGAAAAGAGGACTTCAAGACAAAAAGTTGGTACTCACTCTCTTGCTTTTTGGAACTCCTCATCTAGACCCATTATGTACAATGTATCGAGAGAGTCTACTAAAGTTGCTCCAAGCCCACCAAAACTATTAGCACCGTTCTTTGTCTGTGGCTGGAAGAAAAGATACATAACATTTTGGTTTGAGGAAAGCATGCATATGAAATTGTAAAATAAGAAATTCGAATACTTGGGGAAAACCAAGCATGATTGGTATTTCAGTGTAGCTCCATATTTTAAAATCAGCATTGAAACTGAAAAGAAGCCCAGAGAAGAAGAGCCAAGTGGCTAACATAAGGGTAATGATGTGAACTAATGCCAAGCACAATAGAATGTGTCAAAATAAAAAATTACCGTTAATTATGTCTTTTTTTCATTTTGAATGGTAAAAGAAAAGTTACTGACGCACATTGATATACCAAGTTGTTTTTCAGTTTAGAACTTGTCGTAAGAAATGTCTTCCAATCCAAGCAACTAATCCATTAATGTACATGTTCTAAAAGGAAATACTGCAAAAATTACAAAATAGCATCAGGAAGGGTTGCCAGCTTGGTCAACAGCCAATGCATTACTTTGGAACTATATCAGCAGTTAGTATTTCAGAACCCCAACTGTGTTGAATGTAATACAATTATATGAAGTAGACCAATGGATTAGATAAGGCCTGTCTTACCTCTACTTAAAAAGTTATTATATCTAATTTATCTTCATTTTGTAAAGGGTATCACAGGCAGTCAAAAATCACCAACACATAGAGGGGAATGAAAGTAGAAAGGAAATATAACACCACTTGCTTATCCAATCTCCATTTTCCAGAAAGATGATGAATTCATTCTCACTATAATATCTTGCAAGTTCATAGAAAGATCCATTCACAAGGGTTCTATCAAGTGAATCGTATTGTTTACATGTGTCTATATATATCCACTTCGAATTGAAAGCTCATACTGAGTGCTATCTAATATGAAAATAGCCATGAATGAGTAGAAATTGAATCGATTTGAACAACTTGAAGTGGGTACTTGATTTAGTGATGAAATTAACCATAGAAATCCCAAAAATCGGCATTGCACTAGAAATATCCTACTCTTACATGACTAGTGACTAGGCATGCCTGTGACTTATCCATTTTTAAATTTTGATCCCAGGCTGCATTTCTGACTTTTAAATTTTGATCCCAGCTGCATTTCTGACTTTCTGTCGTATGGTTAATCTGTCCATGTGCTATCTTTTGTCTGCTATAAAACAACATTTGAACTAGGAATGATCATTGTCCAATATTAACCACTGTTTAAAAATTCCTCGAGTCAATCATCAACTCAATTGAGTCAACTATGTTTTACCTATGCTGTGAGACAACACATTTGGTCTAAAGATGACATTAGTCAGAAGTCGTGTGTGCCAATGATGATCAATTGTATTTCTTTAAATATGTTGGAGCATCTTGAATCAAAAGCCAAAAGGATAACTATTTTGACAATAGCCCTAGAAATCTGAGCCTAAAGATGTTTAGTTGACCACATTTGAAACATGAGTTTTATACCCTTCAAAATATTGTGCCACAACCCATATAAATCAACTTGGAAAATTAGCCAAAAGCCTGGACCTGGCACAAAGCCAATTGACAGCCAAGAATGCTGCTTTATGAAGAAACAGTGAGCACAATGGATAGAAGTTAAAATTAACCTGACATAATGGGAAATAGAATTCAGAATAAATCAAATTCTAAGATGAAATTAGGGAATGTAATTTCAGACCAGAAATAAAACTTAGGTACAAACAGAAACCTGAGAATATTGGAGAAGGAAACAGGGGTTTAAATTTGAGAAAAGAATAACAAAAAGTGGATTTAGAAATGATCAGTTGGAAAGCGATTGATGGATAGATGGAAGGAATTGAGAAAACATGACGAGGATTGAAGAGAATAAAGAAATAAAGAATTTAAGAATTAAAGATAAAGAATAAAAACAATGGTGATTGAAACAAAACAGAGAATAAATCAATAAATAGATAAAGAACAGTGTAGTTAAAAAGTTTAAGAGAATTAGGGTTACCAAAAGCAATAAGCCTACACATCGTTCTATAGCATTTACTCTCTATCAATAAATATCTTGAAGAAAAAAAAAGTTACAGAAAAAATACTCATTATAATGTAAATGAATCTTTCCAAGATTGATGCTAAACCCTACTTGATTCAACTCTCAAGAATAATATGCCTAGAAATTGAGTTACACACAAAATATGAATAGCAAAAGGCAATGTCCAAATGCCTGTCGTACTTAGGTATAATAAAAAAGCACAATTTATCCAAGTTCCCCCTGTCAAAAGACATGAACATGTGAATACAAAAGATGAAACATAAATTACTAGATTGAAAGAGATAATAATGTTTGAGCAGAAAAAGGTAACTAAAGAAAAAAGGAAAAGTACGCGATGACAATTTCTTAAATATAAAACTAGCAAACCTGAAGTTCATCTTGTCCCCATGCATATTTCTCATACGAAGTCCACGCATGAAGCATTGCTCCTTTTACTTTCTCTCTTCGCCGAATGTCGATGGGATCATCAGGAACAAAATTCGTCTTGGTGGGTTTGCTAGACTTCTCAGTGAATTGGGTGTTTCCACCCGAATCACCCAAAGAGCTCTTTAAATCTTGCAACTAAAGCATTTTACAGAGCATCAATTGATAGTGCTTAACCAAATTTTTTAACCAGATTATTTGAAACAAAAAGAATAGTAAAAGGTTTATATGGTGTACTTAAAATCTTAACAATCAAACAAAAAGTAATATAATCTTGGTTTCATACATCCGATGAACATAAATATATTCCATATGACTTGCCTGGTTCTGCAGTCGGGTCAGTTCTTCATTTAACTTGGAAATTTCTATCTGCAAATTAATATGAAGCCGGTTAATATAATAAAAAAAATTCACACAAGGCACACCAGTTCGTCAGAAGTTTAACAGAAGACCAACATTTACTACAAAAGAATTCTATGAATGAAAAAAAAAATCATAAAGGATGGAACTAATCAAATATAAACAAATCCTTTGAGATTTGGCAATGAAAATTCTGCATTGTTTTCTTCTTTATATGCTGAAAAATGAAGTGTCTCATGGGTCTCTCATTTCATAACACAGTAAATGAAATGAAATTTCGGAATTTTGGGGCCTCAATACAAACAAATCAACTCAAAGTAAATGGCTACAGGGTAATCCGTTTTGATACAGGCACTCTATAGAACTTTGTTTTGAATGGAGTTGATAGAACTATTTCACAACCAAAACTTCCTCTGATGGCTTTCCAATAATCAGTTTGCCTTCTTAAGAAAGATTTTCCCCATTCCCAAAGATTTTCATCAATAAGACAACTTGATTTGTAACACCCCAACCACCACCACTACCACAAAGCAGCAAAACAAAGGTAGAAACTAAGCTATTTTCTGTTTTTATGTCCTTAAGCATCTCACCACTGCAAGATTCTAAAGTGCTTCAGTAGAAGCTTTAGGCAACAAATCAAGGTACAACTGATTATTGGTCAGTTACTACTTACGGAACATAAGTCAATCTGGCCGAATCTTAAAAAGAAGAAAAGGAAGTCAGTTATCTGAGTTTGGTGACACCTGATTTGCTGATGGAACCCATAGTAAGAAAAAATGCACAAAGCTGAGTTCAATGAGGACTCGATATCAATCCATAGGGCCATAAAAACGGGAGTACTGCATGATGGCCACTACCAAGTCTATGATATCCTGACAATCATAAACATCCTGGGAGGAGCTCTTTAAAGTAACCAATAAACTTTTAATTAGTCTAAATCAGCAACTTAAAGGCAAACACCCAAAGGACAAGTCCACCTCATTACATAGATCATCAAACAACTTTGAGGATTCATTTGGTCAAGCAGTATTTTTATTAATGAACCCATTCTAGGTGCACGGCTTGTCCGTTCTTACAGGAACCTCACTATTGTGCAATTTCACCAACCTCCTTTTTTTGGTAGGTAAGCTGGGATTGAACCTCTGATCTCCAGGTTGAAGAACAACGCCTTGACCATTGAGCTAGAGGCTCAATCCCGAGTTTCACCAACCTCATAAGATGACTAGAGTGAATTGCCTGAGGAAAGCAAGGGTACTTGACTCTATTGTTGTTGAGATTATGGTGCTCAGATCTATAGTCAAAGTTTGGCCCCTCAGCTTCTTGAGCCTGTGATCATTGAAGGAAATTCTCGAAATGTGATCCAATGGCTAAAGGATCCAAGTAGGGTCCCATGGCATTTCCATGACGCCATTGACAAGGTGATGGTCTGCATCTCCGAACACACATGTGATGTCCTGCATATGAGATTGCATACAAGTTGACCAAAAAGGATGTCCAACACCCTTCATTGCTTTTTTCTGATTCCTACCCTATGATGTAGATTCATCATTCGTAGGCTTTGATGTTCTTGTTTCTTTTGCTACTGATAGACCACATCGGTCTATGTTGGGCGTTTTAGTTTCTCTTTTGAATACCATCATCATTCAAATAAAGAAGTATCGACTCTTTTTTGAGGATAAATTTTTTATTAAAGAAAATAAAGATAACAAAAGTAAATCAGCAGGCAGCAACTTCCCTAAATACAGTTCAGGTCTTGACACCCCTAATTTGCAGAGCTTATCAGCATGCTTGTTGGCACTCTTTGGGATGTGAACAAAATCCATTATGCCTCTACATGACTTCGCAGAGTCTCTTAGATATTGGTCCACTCTTTAAGACCACATTTTTCTCTTTTCATCCGGTCGATTAAATTTGAGGAATCACCTTCAATGATCAATCACATTGAATTCTGAAGAGAATAGTTTTATCCCAATAAATAATGTTGAAACTCAACCTTCATCAAATCTGTTTGGAGGCCAATGGGACTCGAGTATGATAGGAAGATCTCACCATTCTCGTTGTGAAATACCCCCCTCCCCCCACCCCAATACCTACTGCACCGCAGTTGTCAAGAGAGCAACCACCGATGTTCAGCTTGATGTGATTGGTAGGTGGAGGGAGCCATCTAGACCTAATTTTCTACTTAGGGAAGGAGCTCAGTCCAATTTCTAAGGATCGTCTCAAATGTGGTAGCCAATGAACTCTTTCTTAATGGATGCTCAGGTAACCATCGAGAGCTTGATCTTCCACACAATCGACGAATAGGCAAAGAACCTGTCCTCAAATGTCCGGTCATTTCTCACAGTCCAGACCCCAGAAAACATCAAGTGGACCCATGAACCACAGTGCCCTCCCCGTAGGGCCTGGATGGCAACATTGCCAACATTCCAATAGCTTCTCCACCGAGTTCGGCTCAATCCACCCCATCCCGAACCACTCATAGACTTTCAACCAGATGAAAGTGGATGGTATGCAAATAGATGGTTTACCGTCTCTCCTTTCTTGAAAATGATGCACATATTAGCCATATGGAACCCAATTCGTTTCATCCCGTCTAGCACAGTTATTTTTTACTGATGCCCAAACAAACGCTTCTATCCTACTTGAAATTTGTGCCGAAAGAATGATCTGACTGATGATTCACGCTTGGTTCTGGTTCCCCACAAATTCTCATTTTTACAAACCTGAGATATAAAACATTCTTCAAGAGTGCGTAGTAAAATAATCAAACATAAATTAGCTCAGAAAAACTTGGAGAACGGAACCTTATCTAACCAAATATCTTGCCAACTTTTTACCCTCTCAATCTCCTAGCTTAAAGCTAACCCCAAATTGGAAGGACCCCTCCATCCCTCCCCATATTTCTCTGCAACTAATTTCTTCCAAAGAGCTTATTTTTCCTCTCCAAACCTCCAAAACCACTTCCCTTAAAGCACATTGTACCTTAAGTAAGACCAAATTAGCAACCCCCAATCCCCCTTCTCTTTTGGTCCTAGACACTATTTCCCATCTCACTAAGTTCTTTTGCCTTCTTCCTTACCTTCCCAAAAGTTCCTTTAGATCTTTTCTAGCCTCTTAGCTACTCCATGGACATCTTGAATAGGGATATGGAGTAGATGGGTAGGTTGGAGAGAGCCACTTTTATGATTCCTCTTCCATCCCACCTCTTCTACAACTGTAAACAAGGCTAGTAAGTCATCTTGTCCTAGACACTTCGAGATGGAGAAGAGTCCCTTAAAGTTACGGGGTCCATTTATGGGAACCGAAACGAATGGATTCGACAACCACACCTTCATTTGCCCTCTCCATTTCTCCCCCAAACCCCATTTTTCCTAAAAGATCGATTGACTCCTCTTCCTCAAATCTTGCCTCTAAAAGTTCACTTTTTCCCCTCCAGATCTGTCTAAACGACACCGCCTAGAGCAGAAAAAACAATTACCAGCTCCACAAAGCATCTCTCAATAGATCATAAATTACCCTTCCAAAGAACCTCATCAAATCCATATCTAATGCAAAAACCAACCACAACAAAGAAAAAAAACAACAACACCAGATTGCAAGAAAAGAGGAGAATAGGGATCCGGAAAAAGACTAGTATCCATCACCAGATCCCTAAAAAAAGTACCTTTTTTGGACGGAAATTAAAACCAAATAGAAAAGCAATAACGAGTAAAGGACTGGAAAATACATAAAAAAAGGAAACAAATCCACGAACCTCGTGCTCTCTAGATAGAGACTGACGATCCCAGACAAGGAAGGTTACAACGACGAAACCAATGAAGAGAAGGGCTAAACGCTTAGGGCGTTTTAGGTAATACGTTGGTTGAAGGCATCGCCACCGAGTAGAGGAAGATCGAGCCCTAGCCATTGAAGCTTCTCAAAAATCTCACCTTTGCCTGGTCAAAAATCACAAATTCTCAGTCTAATCCTTGTTCAATTCAACTGGATCTCCAGAAGTAATGGTTTGAAGAAATTTCTCTTTCTGGGTCCCACAATAGGGATGAGTAATGAAAAAATCCCAATGCAGCCATATGGGAGTCTAGGTCTTTGAATTGAAAAAAGAAAAAGAAAAGGAGAGGGTCGAAGACGCGGTCAGTGTGACTAATTTGTGACAGACGTAGAGGAATTTTCTTCGTATAAATGTACACCGTCCATTCCTTTCTATTATTTCTATCTGTATTTGGATACATTATTGGGACACACGAAGTGGAGCCCATAAATTAATAGAAAAAATTGAATGTTGTTTTTGGGTAACTTTAAAGTTCACTCGAGTCAGAGAGAGCTTAGATCTCCACACATTCAAAGTTCAGAGTCCCCAAATGGATTGTAGCCTCCCATCTTTGATTAATCTGGACCGTTCATTCGACAAGATTTGTTTTCAATCTCCTATGGCCCAAAAATCAAGCTAATCCTGCAATCCTTACAACCACTCTCACCATATCATTACTACTGCCATCCTACACTTATTCAACTATTCGTACTGACGGATAAAATCCCCCTCCTTTTAACGTTTTTCCTTAAACGGGGGGGGGGGGGGGGGGGCGAATATCAGTTCCCTTTGTCTAAATGATATTATGACTATGGTTTTTGCTAGCGTACATCCCAAAAGGCATTTTGCGGATGGTCTGTTGCATCTGATGATAGCAGCTATATAACAGAGGGAGTGTATATGCAATTTTAAAAGTTCCACCTCATATGAATACCGATTTCGATACGCACAAGATTTTAGATTTGGATTTCTCACATTTGCAGTTGAAATTTGTAATTGGATTAGATCCTTAGAATTGCAAATCAGCGACAGCAGTGAAAAAAAAAAAATCCTATTTCCAAATCTGTTCTCCAAGATATTATTTGGAAATCAACATTTGTGGCAATTGCCATCACCCTCGCTGCTCTTAGACCTTGCTGAAGCAGCAGTCAGAGGTCCCTCTCTCCCTCCCTCCCTCTCGTACAACATGGGCATGAGGATGATTATGTATTTTGTATCCAAAAGTCAAATCCAAATCCAAATACACGAGGTATCCAAACGTGGCCTAAATGAATAATACGAAATCAGCAATGAGGGTGTTACTCTTGAATTTTTTAGAAACACTTTCCAAACATTTTTAGATTTTATTCCTAAATTTGGGCTTGGTATTCCCGAATCCAAACTTGGTATCTTTCCCCCTCTACAATTAAGCTTCTGAACTAATGATGTGTCCCAAAAGCATCTTCAGATTGACTTAGCTCAGAATCAGTTGATGGGAGCAAACATGTGAACTTCAAAAAGCCTGTCCATGCAGCTGCCTTTTCAATACTTCGTTCTCCTTTCTTAGTTTCATAATCTTCTGCTTCAATGTGTCAACACGCCGGTTTGAAGTTGATTCGCTCTGCTGTTCTGCCTGCTTCATTTTGCAGATTTGCACTGAACCATACAAAGGAATAATATTGCTATGATGAATAAACTTCTTATTATAAAACTTCTACAGACCCACACGAAAATGTGTTTAATACAAGCAAAACTGCAGTCCAAGTTAATGTTCTGAAAAATAAATTTACGATTAAAAGCAGGGAGAAAAAAGAATATAATTGTAAAATCAGACAGTAAGTCTATAAGATTTCATTTTCAGTTTTTTGAATGAAACAAGCAATAAATACACACAAACAAAATGCTAAAGCAAAACAGGACTAAATCAACCACATTCAAGTATTCCACCTGAAATTTTAGTCAATTCCTAAGTATATGAAAATTATATATCATAATAAATTATAGGCTGCTGTTATTGGTACTGCCATGTTTTGATAATGGGCCTAACTCACCTTGTCTTTTATTAGTTATCTAGCTGTCAAAAGTTATTAAAATTCCCAAAACTCTCTCAGCAGCCAATTAAAACAGAAATGACGAGGTGAGTTCAGCTTATTATTAAAACAAGGTAGTGCAAATTTCAGTAGCCTAAATTATACTAAGCACAGAAAACCTGTTATTGGAAAGAAGCCTGTTTTAGTACATTCTAGCAATTCCGTTTCAGAAGCTTCATCTACCAGACAAAAACTAATTCTAAAACAATTAACAACAAAACTCTGTTTCCTTCCATTTTTATTTCATTTTCATTTTCAACCATAAATTTAGTTGTGGTATTCAAACTGTAATCTGACATTGAATTTGTAACTTGTTTGCCTTGGCACTTACATTCATTTTCCGCATTTTGGAGCTTCTTGTTCGAGTCATTTTTATCTTCCTGCTCTAGCATGAGCCAATCCTTCAAATCCTGTATCTCATGATGATCTGTCACAAAGGATGCACAACCATATCAGAACTTATATTTATTGCAACACTCAAAAAAAAAAAAAAAAAAAAAAAACTCCGGGTTCTAACGTAACTCTGCAAATCTCACATTTTAACTCCACATCAGTATTAACCTGTGCCAAGCTGTTAGTTAGGATATCTATCTTGTTCTTATGGGCAGCCAAGTCCTGCTGGAGTTCTTCATTTACATCTTGACAACATCTGACGGGCGTGGGGCATGAATTTCCAGCATGACTATTGAACAAAGGAAATGAAAATAAAAGAACTCTTGTGATAAACAAGAAACTTACCTGAATTGCCTCTCTAGATCTTTAATTTTCATTGCATGCTCTTGCTTAAGAATTTCCATTGTGTTCCTATGTTCCTGTTCAGAACAATCGGATTTCTCAATGGACATGGACTTTGTGTTCTTTTCCATTAGCTTAACCTTAGAAGAGCTCCAAGTGACTTACATCTTCTTTAATGGCATGTTCATCATTAACTCTTTTCAGTTCCTCTTTCATGCTTTGGCACTTTGCATGATTGTCCAACTGTTTAACGCAAGAAAATAGTCAGTGCAAGAAGTGGATTGGGTTAGTCATTTAGAAGCCACTAGCAGAGGTGCGAGTGGAAGGAGTGGGGTACGAGTTAGTTTTCAATGGATTGGGAGCAATCTAGGGAGCAACTTTATGTGGGTGGACCCGGATTCCAAGATTAATCATAGGGATAAAGAAGGCAGTTATTACTCGCATGACTACATGAGTATTACTCTTATGAAGGAGGAAAAGAAAGTGTGAAATTTTCCGAACAGCGTTTTCTCCAGTTTGATTACTATCTTCCAAAGAAGCGTAAAGAACAAATACCTGATTAGCCAGTTTGGTTAAAGATTCAGTATACATCTTCATCAGACGTTCGTTATCTACATTCACGCACTTCCTCAAGTCAATATCAGACCATACTATTAATAACCTGCGTACTTCAGTTATCAGCAAATATTGCTGAGTTATACAAAACTATTTACACATTTGGCTCTCTAGCTAAACAATAAGCCAACAGACTCGTGTTGCAATAAGAATTAGAAATTGAGAATAACTTTGCCCACACTTGCTTACATACTAAGGAGGGAATCTTTTCATCATCAAGAAAAAGAAACTTTGAAGGTAAGGTATCATTTTGACAAAGGTTGTTAGGACTTGGGACCCGTATAGAATCTTTTTGAAACAGAAATTAGATTCGTGGTTACCGAAGAAATAAACAGAAAAAATACACAGATAAGTTCCATGATTCTTGAAGACATGAAAATACTGGGTAGCTGAGAGCAGTGTTTCAAAATGCGGATTGGGGCCAAAATGTGACCAAAGCAAATCCCAGCTGACTCAGCGCATCGTGGCCGAGTAATCGATTGATGCTGTCATAACTTGGCAGAGTCAAGGGAGTTTTAAACTTTTGATTGACTAGATACGGAAAATTGCGGACTCGGAGAAGAACTCGGGAAAGGTAAAAGGGAGTCGACTTGGGTGAGTCAATGACTGATTTGAAACAGCGACAGACCAGTTAAATTCTCATAAAAGAATATAAGAACAACAGAGAATAGAGTACTTGAAGTTTACAAGAAAGTACATTACTAAAAGAAAAAATATATATCTGATCTAACAGACAAAATAAAACCTATTAAGATAGCAGACAAAAATAAATTAATTAAGGTTCTGTTTAGATTGTAAGAAAAAACATTTCCAAAGGAAAATTTTACTTGGGAAATTTTTTTCTTTCCATGATTTAGAGAGGGAAATGATATAATCCAAACAGGGCCTCACTGAAGAAATTGCAATTTGGATGTACAAGATGATTCAGTACAATAACCAACAAAAAAGGTAAAATGGTCAGGAATAATTTTAGATGGCTATGGTATTCTATACAAGGACAAAATGTTCTTGGATGTGAAAATGGTCTTGCCATGTAATTTGTGTCCTGGCAAAGAAAATATCATTCCACTTCTTTTTTCTTTTGAAAATCTGTACAGATTTCTTAATTGATACGGGAATATGCACATAAGGCCTCAAGTCCCAAATTATAAGGCAAAAAGTTCCCAGAAAACTCCATCCTATCCAATCCATGGTCATCTTAATTGCTTTCCTATGCACGTGAGCAACTAAGTAATGGCTACTGATAAGTGCCCACCCTCCCCCCGGCCCCGGATTTTCTTTTGGCTATTTGCTTTGGTTATAAAACCTCTACCGGGGATGGGGGGCAGATTTATCAATTCCCTCAAGTAATTTTCAACTAGGATGAGGCAATCTGGAGAAGATGATCATATATTGGCCTGTCTTAATTCTAATTGCATTAAGAGAGTCGCCTTCAGTGAACATTCGAAAAGTTATGAATCCAAAATATTTGAAGTAACAATGGTATTGTTCACTTTACCAGCAATAAAAGATCATTAATACAAAGCGGCATAACACAATACCAGCTCATACAATTCCTATAGGCAACTTCGTTAGAAAGCCTATTAAATAAGCACCAAGAGAAAGGCATGCAGGTTGAAGTGAGTACCATCAAAAAATAAATTAACAGTTTGTTTTAATCAACCCAGCCAAACAAGAAATGAGAAAAATAAAGAGAAACAGATGCTATTGCACTTAGTGTTTAAACAACCACACTTGGAGAAGAACTTAGCAGAGGTAAAACCGAAATGACTCAGGTGAGTCAATGATGGCATTATGATTTTTTAAAATTGACACAATAGGCCCAAAACCATGTCGACTCCGCCAACGCCAAGTTGATGATTTACTCAGGGAGCTTTTATACAGTTATTGCACTATTCAAAATAGGGGAGTATGCACTATTTCCACATGCTGGGTGAAATTTGGTGATTCCAAACCTCTCTTAAGACTGTTACAAGTGGCTTCAAGTGCTTCACGCCTCTTAATTTCATCATTACACCTTGATTTAAGTAACTGGATCTCTGCAATCCCATCTTTGTATTCCTGGAAGGGCATTCATAAATGCAGCAATAGAACAAAAACATAATTTAAATATCAACCAGCATATTTCTTTTGGCCAAACAAAAATCAAAATGGAACAGAAGTAACTAATACTGTCACCATAATAATATTTAAAAAGGTATTCATAGATCAAACTCCTGGCATTATATATGTTGTAGTAAACATATACTTTTCCACATCAGTCATTGTCTGTCCATGTATTTCTATACAACCCAGCAGAAAGTGTTTCACTAAAGGCCCGTTTGGATTTGAATACAAAATGAATAGATCCGCCAGCTCATGTTGAGGGAGAGAGGGACTGAAGGGGAGAGGTTGAGGAGCAAAGAGGGTGAAGGAAACTCCAGATCTGTGGATTTCCAATTACTTATTTCAACAGCATATTTGGAAATCTGATTTTTTTTCAATGTTACCCGCTGATTTGGAAATCCAAGGATTTGATCTGGATCCAAATCACAACGCAAAATGGGCTGCAAATGTGAGAAATCCAAATCAAAATCTTCTCGGCATCCAAACGAGCTCTAAGGGATTTTCAACTGATTTGGACAAAACCAGATTAGCTTGTAGTAAGGGTTGCAAGCATCAATGCGGCTATGTCATCTTCTAAAACATAACTATGTCTCATGTGATATATCTCCAAGTGCAGTTACTGTAGTAAAATAGTTGATTGAAGATATTATCATTTAGGCCCATTCACAGTAAGAGGAAAGCTGCTTACCAATTGTGGTCACAGGGTTTCCATCAAATAACATTTGTTTGGAAATAAGTAGGCAACTCCAAAATCGTGTGATATTTAGGGGCCGTTTGGATACGCGGATTTTAGAATCTTGGATTTCCTCAAAATCCTGGATGGAAGACAAGAAAAGAAGGAGACGGTCCGGTTCGCTTCTCTTTAGAATCTTGGATTTTGAGTAAGAAATCCAGGTTTTAGAAATCTCTCCCCATCCTGAGATTTCTAAAACAAAGAACATGGGATGATCTCCTACTCTCTTGCTGACGGAAAGAAGGGCGAGAAATCAGAAAATGATGGCCGGTCTCCTTCTCTCGTCTCCCATCTACAATTTTCAGGAAATCTAAGATTACATGAATACAGTTAGAAGTAGTTGGATGTGAACCAAACTAACAAAAGAAAAAGAGAAGTTGGCTGGGTGCCAAACTCTAAGGCCCTGTTTGTATTAGATTATCAAAACAGATTGTGGAGACCCCAACCGATTACTGGACTCAAATTTAGTGCAAATTTTGGTCCAATAATCGGTTGGGGACTCCACAATCGGTTGTCAAAATCTAAAACAAACAGAGCCTAAGAAGGAAAGAATCAAGTACAGATATCCTCGTGGAGATTTATCCTTCAACAACGTACACGCTGCATTGGATGTGGACCATTACTTTATTATAACAACAGGTCTATGTCTAGCCAGTTCTTCAGCAATGGAGAAAATCTACTAAAACGTAACAGAGAAAAGTAAGAGTGAGGTGTATTCTCCGTCTTCCTTTTCCACCTTCTGTTTCTTTAGAAATCTGTAGTTCTTACACACATTTCAAAAAGAAAGAAAAAATTACAAGAACCCTAACCCTAACTTTCAAGCCTCTTTTATGTTTTTTACATCAACACAATGCTCCCTGGATCTTTTCTACAGTTATTGTAAAGAAGAAAATAGAAATAAAGACAATAATTACAAAGATCAACAGCCATACATGGATGATTACTACTTTGGAAGTGGTTTTAACACAGATCGTGATTTATCTCAATAGAACAATCGAATCAGAAAAGAAAGGGAATTCGAATCCGTTGAAAAACCCTAAAATTGATGGATTAGGGTAAGTACCTGGTAGATCTGATCGAAATTGCGGAGCAAAGATTCCATTCCCTCTTCGCTGATTGCCGCCATTTTCGTGGTTTTTTTTCTTCTAAGCTTTCCCTCACCGTTCCGAAGATTTCAAAAAGGTCGGCATTTATACAACAGTTGGCTCTGTGTACAAAGATGATGCAGGTTTTTACAAAAGACCACTTACTATTTGAACGCTATTATCAAAAGGCAACCTGTCGAAGTTCAGTTTCTATCATATACGATGCCTCTCATTGAGATATTTGGTTCCAAACAACATGCTTAAATTACTTCTAGCAAGTGGGGTGTCATCAACATACAACAAAAGCAAGATTTAACATGTAACAAAGTAAGATGAACTTGCTCTCAGTGACCAACTGACCATGAGATGTATATTGATCTACAAATTTTATTGAACCTAAATTTCGAGAGTACTTGGTAAAAATTTTAGTACCATTGTTGTATAAAAGATTGAATAAAGCCTTCTCCAACAGCTTCAGCTTTCGGAGTAATTGGTTGTTTCTCATGGTACTAGAGCCATTGCCTCACGGCAGGTCTTGAGTTCATAACCCAACAAATCCTTGGTATTAAAAATCCACATGTAATGGCGAACACGTGCCATGTGTAGGCCAACTCTAGAACGAGGGGCCACACGTGAGGGGGAGTGTTAAAGGTCTTGGTTTCAAAATTCTTGATATTAAAAATTCACATGTAATGGCCAACCCAAAAGAAAGGCCATATGCCATGTGTAGGTCAACCCTAACAAAAGGACCACACTTGAGAGGGAGTGTAAAAGTATAAAAGATTAAAGGGATCTGCTAGCATCCATCGCAAAAGGCATTTCGCGGATGCTCTGTTGCATCTGACAGCAGCTACACTGGCTCACTTGTCAGCAGATTTTGTCTTCATTCATGCGGTAGCTGCTGTCAGATGCAACAGACCATCCGCGAAATGCCTTTTGCAATGGACGCTAGCAAATTAACGCCATCTCCAACGGCTTAAGCTTTTGGAGTAATTGGTTGTTTCATGTTTTTAGACCTTTTGAATCTACAAAGCATTCATTTCATGCCTTCAACCACAAACCTTCAAGTAGTGTCATACAAACAACATCAAGAAAGTCACCCATTTAGAATCGGCATCCATGTTACCTAGCACTAGGCCGAAATTAACTACTATTATCATTGCCATTTTTAGAGAATCTTTCTATGAAATTAGAGAAAGCTTGATTATGATCTATTCTCCCTTGATAATTTTGTCTAGAGAGATTTTTTTCAACTGAGATTCTCTTGCAAAAAGTGTAGAGATAGAGGATGATATTTCATCCCCAAAATCATAGATGAGAGGGGTATGAAACAAGGGAGAGAGTTTTCTTTTCCCTACCAAACGGTATTTTGGACTTTTTATACTTTTGCCCAACTTGGAAATTTGTAAAACTTAATCCCTATTTGATAAATGATAATTAGAAAAAAAACAGATTTAGGGCATGTTTGGCAACCACGAAAAGTTATTTCATTGAATCTCCGTGGGCCCAACTCTGAAAGAGGAGTTGAGAAGGAAGGAGGAGAAGAGAGGGCATGAATAGAGAGAGCCTGAGAAATCCCTAAAAACAGTGAACACCCTACTTCAAATTGAGTATATTTTTTGGGAAATGATTTCAGCGCTCCAATTTTTTGATAAACATGCGCTCACTTGTTTGTCGTGTAGCATTTAAAGGGCTTTAAGAGCCTTTTGAGAACGGTAATATCCTCTCACGTCCCTTTAAATACTACACGACAGACAAGTGGAGCGCATGTTTATCAAAACACTGGAGCTCAGAAATCATTTCCCTTTTTTTTCCTATTATTTGGGAGTTTTTCATGCTCCCTCAGTCTCACCCTCTCAAAGTCTTTCCCTCTCTGCCCGTCACTCACAACTTGCCCCACTAATATTCCATGGAATATTTTTGGGAAATGATATATTCACCCATTTTGCTTACCGGGGCACCCCTTTGTAGGGCAAGTTCGGCAACACTTTTCATTCTCGCCTAAAGAATCGGGTGGAACGAAGTGATGAGAAACTTTAGAAACGGTTATTTATCGCTTCAAGGAATCCTATCTTTTAGTCGAAAAAGTAGCTGAAATTTTGAAAACGGACCTTAGTGGGGTCATGCCACCCTAAATACACTAGGAGTGGGTCAGGGAAGAGAGGAGGTGAATATATCACTTCCCATTCAGTTGCCAAACATGGCCTTAGTTGGCCAATTTTCCCACAAACGATTCACTCCCCTTAAAAAGATGAGATGCTATCATGAGTCCCCGGAAGAAAACTACCAAAAAAAGTGACCATTTGGGTTTGAAGTTTGGGATAAGTTTGGCAACTAATCAACATTGGGCACATCCGTCATGTCTTATCTCTAATAGTCAAATGATCCTAATCGCGTGAATAATGAGAAATTATATGAAGGGCAGTGTAAAAACGTAAAGGTGGTACGATAGAAGTACCATCCTTGATATTTGATCCAACGGACCAACAGTGATGATAAGTCTTTATACGGCCCTTCATCATATAAATTCTACCTGAATAATAGTAAGGTAAATGACATCACCACATCCGAATTTTTATAATCGCACTCCTTACTTTATTAAAACGCACGGTATGGCCTGCACCATAGGATGATCCAAACCGTCCATTAGATGGGCCACAACCTCAATAGGTTTTGCCCCAAAAATCATTTCCATAGATTGATCCTAACCCTTCGATCTATAGAGGGTTAGGATTAACCCTCTAATATTCAGTCCCTCTATAGATCAGAGGGTTAGGATCAACCTATAGAAATGATTTTTGGGGCACAACCTATTTAGGCCGTGGCCCATCTAATAGACGGTGTGGATCATCCTATGGTACGGGCCATACAGTACTTTTTAATAATGTGAGGAGTGCGATCATCAAAATACAGTAGTGGTGATATCATCTTTCAGTACCCCCAGGAAAACTTTTACTCCTGATGTTTGTTGGAAAGCAATTAATTGTCAGAATTTTCATTTGCATTTTGTTTCCAGTATTCACATCATCTCCTGCATGCACCCTACAAAATTTGACCTTCAATTCAATTGGGAAGATAAATTAAGAACAAAACACAAATCCCACACAATCACAATAAAGATCTTGAAATTTCAAGGGGTAATGTTTTGACACTTGCATCTAAGGCCATCCTACCTAGATGCAATTGAATAATGGACGAAAACCCAATTTATAATACATATGTATTAACAGGAAGAGTTAGAAATAAAATCATTCATACCAAGTCAGACACAAATCCCTAATAAGTAATATAACTTATTCTAATTTCAGGTATCCAGTGTCACACGTATAAATGATAATATGAAGAGATACCCTTCAAAAGGGAAAAGCTCCATGACTCAATTCCCATTCTCTCCCACGCTGCTCTGCTCTACACTGTGGAATCATGACCATTTGCAAGTGCATTACCTTCAGCAGTAGCAGTTGAGGGGGCTGCAGCAACGGAATTGGAATTCATGCTTGCATTTAAAGGGATGGCAAGAGTCACCTGTTCGGTTTGCTGCACATTCACTTCGACTATGGAATCGCTCTGTAAAAAAGAAGAAAGGAAATTGAAATCAGATTAAAAATCAAAGGGAAATTGTAATCTGCCCGGAAGAAGCTGATTGGATAGGTCCATTGGATAGGTTTACCTCCACAATCGGGATTGCTGGACTTTGCACTGGTATAAGGATGTTCTTCGAAAGGTCCCTCAGCATTCCCTGTACATTTCAAAAGTATTCCAAAAGCACGTAAGAAAGCGTCTTACTAGAGTTTGTATCAGCACTATCTTTCAGTTACAGTGAGAGCTCCAATCCATGCTTTGGTTACCAACAATACAGACAGGACAATACATACGACAATTTATAATTTTAGCCGTTTTTAATGTTAATTTGAATGG
Organism: Tasmannia lanceolata; assembly: GCF_043159265.1. NCBI lineage: Eukaryota > Viridiplantae > Streptophyta > Magnoliopsida > Canellales > Winteraceae > Tasmannia > Tasmannia lanceolata. The sequence continues at coordinate 13,196,253 of NW_027518683.1, forward strand.
AGAACCGTTGCGAGAACGGTGCTTGCTAGTTGGGAGAATCTCTGAGCAAGGCTTCTGCTAAGGCCATCTTTTCCCCAGATAAAATATCTGAAATCTCCCGTCGACTCTTACATGTAGAAAAGACCGGCTTTCCGCTCCAATTGATGTATGTTCGAATAGGAAAGAAGGTACAGGCTCATCTTGCTTCAAGATGCACCTATAAAGGCATAGCCAAACCACGCGAGGGAAGGAAATTCAACTTGGATTGGAGCTTTCTTTGTTCTTTTATTTTCTTCTCTCCCTCTAAAACTCATGTATCATCGTTTGAACTTGAAGAATCTGATCTGTGCATTGAAAATGAAAAACTCTTTCCATGGCAAACAGGGTGAATATTGAAAGGGAGTAGCAAACAAGAAATGCAAGACCCCATATCAGATACATATATGTATGATATGTACATAGTTTGAAAAAGAATATTAAATCTTGACGTTAGTTATGTGGAGGAAGGCTGGAGGATTGGCAATGTCGCCATTGCCACTATCATAATTTCAGTTGGCGGGAAACTTGTAGAATCTGCAATCGAAATATAGTGAAACCGGATGCGAGGGGAGTTGCTTTCACATGGAATCAAAAGACAGGTAATGGGAATTGGCACTGCTCTCCCTGTCAGTATCTCAATTTCGAGTGGTGAGAAAATTGTCGTTGGTGCTGCCCGAATAAAATCCCTCCCAAATGGGTTCCTCGCTCTTTATCCCGCCCTCTAGCCCACCCGGACTTGGTCCATGCGGAGGGCGATCTATGGCCTGACACTGGCACTATCCCTCACAAGATTGAAGGATCTCCGATCTTGTGTATTTCGGGAAAGGAAGTGGGTGTTCGGATGGAATCCCTAAAATCCTGTTTGATTGGGAAAAAGAAGAGCCCTAACGGATCTTTAGAGGACCTTTGGCTCTTGGCGCAAAAGATTTGGAACATCCCATCGCTGCAATGCCCATGTATATTGTCGGAAGATGAGCTTCTTTTTATGTTTGACTTTGAACTGCGAGCCTCTAAGGTTCTTTCTAGTAGCTCTGAGTCTTTGGAACCTCATTTGTGTTCGCTTGCTCCGTGGAATAAGGAATTCGTTCAAGGTGAGAAAACTTTGTGGGTTAACCTCTATGGCATTCCTTTACATGCCTTGGGCCATATCAAAGGTGGAGGCTATAGGAAGTTTGTTTGGAAGAGTCCTAGAAACAAAAATTGAAGGAAATCACCAGCCTTGTATGAGCTTGTCTTGGTAAAAATTCTAGTCTCCCGAAGGATCGTCTCAGTCTCTTTTGCCAAAATTAGAATTTTGAATCATGTCTAGAATTGGGATTGAAATTCCGGAGATTTCTGGGCAATCTGCCCCCTTGGCTTGGCAGGTGCCTACTGCCCGTTTGGCTTCGGTCCCGATTGCGGGGCTGAGTCGGGGCCCCATTGTCCCTTCCGTCCCCCACCTGGTTTCAAATTTCAAATCTCCCTTTCTGGCGCTTTGCCCAATGTGGGTTGTTTTGCGCCTGCGTTTGACAGACCCTCAAGTCAGGTGAGCCTGTCGGTAGACCTCGAGGTGCTGGTTTCCCTGGCCAATAAGCGGAAAGTTAATTGGTTCGTTGATGAGGGCCATCTTGGTTCAAATCCTTTAGTCAGGGTGGGCCAGCCTGAGCCCTGACCCGCCGTCTTGCTTCTAGGGTTGGCTTCTGGAATCTTATAGGGGTTCTGTCTTTTTTTTCTCTCTCTTTTGTGGGTAGTTTTGTCTCTTTTTCTGTTTGGCATGTCCTTTCCTTATTTTTCTTATTGGGCTTTTGAGGTGGGGCTCATTGGTCCCTCTCGCTTAGATTAAATTATTTTATGTCCCGTGTAGCGGTTACCTGTAGGATTGCTTTTAGGTCTTTTTTAGCCCTGTTCTGCTTATTTGCGTCTCTTTGTTTGTTTCTCGGGGCATTTTTTGTTTTCCTGTTGATTTTAGTTCCTGTCTTCAAGATACTAGTTTGAGAATGGAGATTCAAGGCGATTCTAGTTGTCCTTCTATCTCCTCTGATGAAAGAAGGAGGCGCTTATCTACAGAGGTAATGATTACGAAAAACATTCTTAGGAGGATTAAAGCGATGGTTTAGCATGAAGAAAAGGCCGCAATCATGGATCCTTTGCCCAAAGAGGTAGCCGATGATTTGCTTCGGAAGTGGTGGGATATTTTCAGACTAGAAGCTCAGGACTGCCTGCTCACCTTAGCCCGTCTCACTGGGTCACGAGAGATTAGGGAAACCCAATCACCTCTTTTAGCGCATCATTTCTTTAAATTCCTTTTGGCTGAAGAAAGGGATTTGAGGAGGCTTAAATGGGAAGCTAACAAAATCGTTGGTATCCGGCAAGTGGAAGAGAGGATTGCTGATAGAAAAATCCCTAGCCGCTTGGAGTGGGTTCCGGAGGAGCTTCTCATAGAAATGCCGGATTTTCTAATCTAGCATATCTTGGACGAACTAGGGAAGTGTGCGGTTTAGATTTCCCAGTGAGTGCAACTTTTTGTTCATGTCTGGATCCTCTAGCTTTGCTATATCTTCTTGGTGTTGCTTCTAGATTTAGATCATTAGAATCTCAAAGTGTGAGATTGATATTTTCATAATTATCAGTTAATCAATCGTTCAGAGGTACTTGTTAGGTTAATCAGAGTTTTGTGCAGTTTCAGAGGGGTACATATGAAAGTCTTTGGAAATGCAATAGATAATTTAAAGAAGGCATGTTAGAAAAGAGAGGAAAGGGATAGTTTACGTTTTTATGTGATATTTGTATGGTTTATTTTGCATTGGTTTCGGGTATGCCCGTGCCAATATATGTTAAACTCTTGTAATGCAGGCTGGGACCATGCTCTATGAGTATTAATGAAGTATGCCAATTTAAAAAAAAAAAAAAAATCTCGCGAGGAAAGCGGATCAGGGAAACAAAACGAATGGATAGAACTGAACTAGCGGAACAGAACAAGGAGTTCACTTCGGCACTTGCCGAACTCTCGACAGAATATAAAAGAGGACCACAGGCCTGTGTAGACACCTCAATTAACTCATGTGGACTCGATCAGTTCGGGAGCACAAGGGGTTTTGTATTTATATATGCTTTAATTTGATTTTGAAAATTTAAGGAGGCATTGCAGCCTAAGTCAACTTTACAATTGCAGTTGCATGGTGGCCAATAGGTTGGAAATGACTGTCCTGAACTGCAACCCTCTGCTCTTTGGATTCTTAGTCAAAGTTGTAGTGTGATGCAAAAGGACCTAGAGTAACCACTCAGAAAAGAAGAATTTGGGTGGAGGATAAGAGATTGAGTGATCTGTTCTTTGTAAGCCACAACTTGAAGTTTTGAGACAGGTAAATTTTTGCAGTATTGAGAAAATATTACTGGTTGGAATTTCCAAATCCAAGCCAAATTCCGACGGCAGCCGAGCTTTTGTGCAACCAAACACACCCTTAAGAGAATGAGATTTTTACGACATTTCAGATTTGAAGAGATAATGATCAATTTCAAATTTGGTTATATATGTTTAGGGTAACTATTTCACAATTTCTGACTAACTTGTGAGAGTGATGGAACTGAATTATGATACTAATTTAGGCTTATCAAAAGCCAATTTCATGGCTAGATACATTTGGTAGACGTTTTTAGTAAAATGTTTCTATTTGTCAAATTTGGTTGATATAATGGTTCCCTATATTTTTTTCTATTTTTTACATCTTGCAGCATCTTTTTCTCAACAAAACATGGGAAAGGGATGAACACTGGAACATTTGAATCCAGGAGAAAACAGAATGGCCTAAGGAACGGAATTGACAACTAAGATTATCAATGAGCATATAAAGAACGTAAAGCACTTTTTTACACACTGCCGCAACATAACCAAAACAAGCCATAGGAGTTAACGAATGGCATCATACATTATCAGGTTTGAATCCAGGAGAAAACAGAATGGCCTAAGGAACGGAATTGACAACTAAGATTATCAATGAGCATATAAAGAACGTAAAGCACTTTTTTACACACTGCCGCAACATAACCAAAACAAGCCATAGGAGTTAACGAATGGCATCATACATTATCAGGTTGAATTTTTTTTGTTCGAATGGTTACATTGTCAGGTTGATAAGCAGAAAATCACGAGGAAATGTAGAAAATTTTGATGTTGATGCTGTACAAGCAGAAAATAGCTACAAGTACCAAACCTTATTTGCCCACTTAAGTCCGCAAGCATTGCATAGGGTCCTTGGTCCCTCAGGTCCACGGCGCATCATAGGAGTTGCTTTTTCGCTAGTACCACAGTGACGACATCTGAAATTTAATATTTAAAAACAAATTAACAACCTTACCTTAAAAGTGTAACTGTGGGGCATTCACATTAAATACAAATATCCTCACTTTTAAATAGTATATAGACAACCAGATAAAGAAAACTTGGAAATTAATCACAAAGGCTTACCAGCAAAGGGAACTGGTAATTAGTAAGATCTAGCATTCACAATATGCTGTAGATAGGAATATACAGTACTAGAGCATCAAACTTGATTTTGAAATATCAAGTTTTCTGATTTTTGTCACTAGCTCAAAGTCAGCTCTCCCAAACAAGCTACCAAATTATGGCACAAAGACTAATAAATGTTACAGGACTAACCTGACTATCTTCTATGAGAAAATAAAAATACTCAGAAACCATTATTAACAGAAAAAGAAGAAGAAGTAATCTCCGCATTCTCAAATGGGCACAGCAAACACGTTAGAGAAACAATTCCAAAAACTAAAGTATCTTATCAACTAATATGCAAAAGAATTATAAAATCCATTAAAATTCAAATAGAACTCCCAGATTTATCATTGTTCGTACCTCTAGCCCGATCATACTAAACAAGAACATGGAATCCTTAGCAGACTGTTTTTATTTCTCAGGGTACAGAATGACATGGCAATATATACAAATCCATCAGAACAACAAACATCATATAGGACAATTCTAAAATAAAAACAACATATATCCTATGGGCATGTTCAAAGAGTATGTATCATAAAACCAAAGTAATCGGACTATGCAAGCTGGACATATTTGATCGTATCAGAAACAGATATGAGGTATTTTTTATTTTATTTTTGGGGTGGGGGGGGGGGGAAGGAATGGTACCAGAAACAGATATGAGGTGTTATACACACAAGTCCACAATACAGGTAAAAAATATATAATTCTATTTAAGATACTAAAAATATGAGGTGTTACACGAATATGAGGACTATATTAAGACATTGAAAAATATATAATTCTATAAATACTAGTTTGTCGAAGCATAGGGTATAAAACTAGATAAAAAAATACAGGTAGATAAAATATAGATAGATGTTCAATTGTTTGCCTCCGTGATGTTGGTTTTCTTTTTTGTTCTCTTCTGTCCCTTAATGTATATTCCCGTTTTTCTTGTATCTTTGGGGATGATTTACTTAATCATCTCTTTTTGGAATGAATTTTGAAACCATTCTATATATATATATATATATTTTTTATTTTATTTTAGAGAGAGAGAGAGAGAAAACTGTTGGTGAGATTAAGCGCACCATTTTTTTGGTGCGCTTAAGTTGTTATAATGCCTCCCATTGGTGTGCTTAAGTGGGACCCAAACATTTAAACTAACACTTTTCTCATATATATATATATATATATATATATATATGAGGAATATGATTGTGCGCTCGAGCGCATATAGCTTATATGCGCTCGAGGGCACAAAACTCATGTGGGCCCACATTGTTAGGATGATCCAAAGCATTCATTTGAGAGACTCTTACATAGATAGGGTGTGTACAAAAAATCAGCTCCATAGGATCATTCTAACCCATCCAAAAGTGGAGGGCAAAATGGACATACACCGTTTGCCACAAATCTGCCCATTTTTGCCCTCCACTTTTGGAGGGGTTAGGATGATCCAATGGGGCTGATTTTTTGTAGACACCCTATCTATGATGGGGCCTTGCAAATGAATGGTTTTGATCACCACAAAAATGTGGGACCCATGTGTTTGGGCCCTCGAGCGCACAATCATTTCCCTCTATATATGTGTGTTAGATGATTACATGGTTTAAAGAGATTAAGGATCGAAGGGAAGAAGAAAGAGAGAGTTAGAGAGAAGTGTGCGTGAGAGTTAGGGTTCTCTCCACACGAAAATTATTTTATATTATGTGTTGTGTGCATTGACCAAAATACCCTTTAAGTGCTTGTGTTAACATGTTTAACAAACACTATATATATATATATGATCATTTTTTTTAATGGCTTAGATGATCATTATATAAGTATTACTAAAACATAAGAACAAGGATATAAGTATTACAGAAACATAAGAACAGGATGCAATAAGGCTTTATGACGCCATGTACCATTATACATGTCTCCAACAAAGAATTTCTAACAATTGGTGTGTCCTTGTCACATAATGGTTCCATGACATATAGCACTAGGCAAAGGACAAGGATTAGCAGCTCATATAAGTGCCCATTTACATTACTCCAGGCTCCATTTCCATGGCTGTAGACCACAATACTGAAGAATGGTGACAGAGCCGAATGAACGGCACAAGCAACAAATCCAACCTAATTATATAAAATGAGAAAAATAAAAATATTCTAGACTTCAAGACTTAAATGGCTGAGATGCGTCTCCATACCGGCGAATAGGCATTAAACAAAAAAAAATTGAGGGAAATCATTGCAAAGCCTATATCGATGAGAAAATACAGACAAAGCAGTTTAAATTACCAAGATTAGAATCTGTCCAAGAAGCCTAATATGAGAAGACTGGCCAATAAGAAGATGCACATTCATTATTGAACAGAGTGCAGATCAAGAAAGGCAGGGGTGTGTAGGTATAAAAATGTGTACGGGAAGTAAATGTTCGAAGCTTACGCAGTTGCTGATTGGGGAGTGGTGGCCAGCGCTTGAGACCCATTACTGTCTGGAGTCCAACGTTGAGGAGTTTCCCAACTTGTTGGAGATGTTACTGCTTCTTCAGTATTTGGTTTTGATGACGTGAACTGGCCCTTGTTCCGTTGCATCCTACAAAATACGCGGTGGAAAAGTAATTACTAAAAGCAGTTCTAAAACCAGCAAAAGCATGGCACCAAAAGTCTGTTTAAATATGAAAGGAAAGTAATAGCTATTATAACCAAAAAAAAGAAAAGAATGGCCAAATTCTTTTTCACTCTGTCCCTCATAAACTGCTTAGCTTCAACCTCACATTTATGACTTACATGCATGGGTTCTGCATTTATATCGGGATGGCAAAAGGCTAACATCAATAGAGTAAAAAAAAATCCAGTGAAAAGTGGTTTTGAAGGCTAAAACGCTTATTATATGCTGATGAGTTTCAACCTCCACATTCGCAGCGCATGCCTACGTGTCTGCTTTCCAATGACACGGCTACAACAAATATGTACTACAAAGGAGACCAAGGAGTTCTTTCTTTAGAACAGCATCAAAGCCGATAGATGGTCATGAAAGGGAAGAAAATAATGAAAGAAAAGCCGAATTGAAATAAAAGACATGGATCACTTTTCCTCCATAATCACATAGTAATAATTAACAACCAATGTTGGTCTGTTAACTCCTCATGCTAGTGAATCGGTCTCTGGATTCGCTTCCCTCACCACATGACAAAAGGAAACCCACCGTCATGTCAGCAGATCCAATAACTCTTCAATCATATTCACCATCTCCACAGGTGTTCATACCGAGAGTTCAATGACATTTAGGGAGTCCTACTCTACTATGAATGGACCTTCAAACAATGACTTCAATGAATTTGAGTCTAAAAGTATACTGTATAGAGGCTTCAAGAACCATCCTGCATTGAAAGGAAATAATAGAGCCTCAGCAAGAAACTCAGCGCCTCGGCCTTTAATTATCTAGAATAAGTTACCAACTAAAGTTTCCAAGAAATTTATGACAGCCTTTCGATTAGTACCTTAAATTGTTTCTTGCTTTCCTTTCTTCTAAGAATAAAAAACTTTTGCTGTCTACTCACATCTTAGATCTTACCAAGAAAGTTATAAACACCCTTCCAGTCGGCAGGCAGACATGATCGGTAACTGCTTACCAAAACATAAGTAATTTCATAGTTGGTTTCAGTTTTTTCCTAGGATAAATAAGTTTGCTGTGTAATCTCATCACCAAGATACCTAGATACATTTATGGACTGACATGGAAATGGGAACAAAGATACAACTTTGGGTATCCTATGCCATGAGATGGACAAAAAACATGTATAAATAAAACATTATAAAAAAATTTAACGGATCTAACTTAGATAATTAAATCAATATTAAATTTAAAATAGAATATAAAAAAACATACTCAAAATTATAAAATGTGACACAAGCAAGAAATATCATAATCAGAAGACTTGAAACATGACAATTATTTTGACCAACAGAAGTAACCATGAAATATACGGAACATGTATTGGTAACCAAATCATGTAAGAGATACGTTAGGCCCCCACAAGTATCTGGGTACCATAGTACCAAAAGCATCTCGATAGTATCACACCACCAGGTATCATAACACCAAATGCACCCCAAAAGAAGCAAGCATGCATCTCGTGTTCTCACAAGAGCCTCAAGCAAATAATACCTCATCCCACAGTGCAGACAAGAATACCCGATTCTATACTGCAGTACAGATGCATCTAACTCATTTACTATCGACATGGGCAGTCATAGGGCCCACCTTGGAGAGGATAAAAACGAGCCATAACCCTACCCAGAAGAATCAGGCATTACATAGTGGATCCTAGCCCAACCAGTAGGAATAGAACTCTCTTTCTTAAGGCAATGGAAGAAGACCACAAACAAAAGAGTAATAAGAAAAATAGGATAAACAGGACACTCAAAAGAGAACACGAAATTCTTAATACAAATAACGACACATGTAAGTGGCAGAGCCCATATCAAACCTTCCAAATCTGCAAGCCAATTGGCACTTGCATTTGCCTAAGGGATATAAAGACCTTCAATCCAAGATACCAAGATGATCTAAAAAGGGATAAGATGGTGTGTTGAGAACCACCACAAACAATTGATACGTTAAATCTAACATAATATTGCGACAGAGTTGGGAACAACTTGGTGTTGGGATTAAGAAAAAAACATTAAACCCTGCAACAATTGAAAACAATGCAACATTTCTTATTTTCATCAAATGTTTAGTTCTTTATTCACCCTAAAATACAAATTTGGAGATGCAAAAAATGAACTGCTTCAAAAGTAACTGTGTTGCTGATTTCCAGATGCCTCACTTTTGAAGTTTAGCCCTGATGCAAACACAACAAAAATAGAACAGCTGCCAAACCTAGGTGAATCTCCTGTGAAGGAGAAAAGTCAACCTTTCCTTCCCTACAAAACCAGTATGATCCAGGTTCTGATTTTTTTTTTCTTTGAATGGTGTCCAGGTTCTTAATACTAAAATAATGATAACCTGGCAAGCAGCCATCGACCACTATATTTGCCTTTTCTATCAGACCCATGTGCTGCATACAAGGAAAAAGATGCAGAAGGAAAATAAAATGCTGTAATGCGCAATGCATCACATACCTAAGGGCCACCTCTTTACGAACATTGTAACGAATTTTCTTATCGAAGTTTCGCTCTTTTCGCTTCTCACGGAATCTGATCAATGAAGCAACTCTCTGAGGCATGTTCATGCGCTGTGGAACATCAGATGACCCCTGGTTGAATACTCCAGTAAGAAAGGGGGCAGAAGAAACCAAAAAAACAACATAAATCACAAAGCAGGACAAAGAACGGAAAATTGATACCCTAGCATTTTGAAGTGATTGCACAGAAGGCAAAGCAGCATGTACTTCGCGTCCCCCCAACAATAAAAGCACTGCTTGAACCTGTAGAATGTGATAAAAACAGAATTACACACATCTTCTGGAATGATTTTGGTACCAAGTACCAAAGGAGAAGAATAATTCAAGGCAAGTGCAGCAAAGCCATGATAAAAAGAAGAGCATCAAAAGTTATTCAGTTTTTAGACTTGAATGCATAAGACTAATGATAAAGAAATGATAAAACTTAAAAGGAAATTTTTGCCGAGATAACAGACTGCATTGAACAATGGTTAGCACATAACAGTAACAGCAAAGTTTTAGGCTGCAAATGAAAATAAAGTCCCAGAATCATTCACATAAAAAAGTCTGTCTACGCCCGTCAGTAATAATAATGTATGTATGTAGCACGAAACCCAAAACCAAGATGGCAAGGGAACGCCTCTACACTAACAGGGGGTAGCAAGGGCTATGGAGGTGTTGCGTACACTACTACCTCTGGAGCCCGAGAACCACAGCTTAGGAGAAAATAAAATTGAAAATGAAAAAAGTGCATTAATAAGAGAAAATTACAAAACATATAATCCACTTGTTAGCATGATCCCATTTCACAAATAACCGCCACAACAGTTGGTTTTGGTAAATACCCGTGGTTATGGAAGAACATAGTCGAAGAAAGTGACATGTTTTTTATGAAATAGCTTGGTTGAAGGTAAGTGAAACTAAGGGAAACTTGGCCATCTCCATAGGGAAAGCCATCGGTACGGAGTCACGTCAGCTGTGGATATAGACTAGGCTAAGGAATGGAGTCTTTGTAGGTAATTTGCAAAGAACCACCCACCATTAAAATGATAACTAACAGCCTAATTTTTTTTTTATTTTATTTTAATGACCAGCCTAATTTTTTTTATTAATGAAAAAAAAAGCTAAAACATAAAACTAAAATGCCCTTCTTAAAGGAAATAATGAATTCTGTTTCAATTTTGTCCACCTTGGATTTACAAATTTTCACACTGGATTAGCCTGACACTCTAGGCTACTACAGCAACCAGCTTCCTCATCCAAACCCAATCATTTTCCAAGATTCTCCAACCCTGAAACATTGATTTCAGAAGTAATCCTCCAACCGTTGTAAGGCTTCAGCATCGAGTCATCAGCTGCTGCACGATGCCTTGGAATTCTAAAGGAGAATTCCCACCTTGAAGTATCAACCACCGACGCCTTCTCCTTGCATCACCAGAGCCAGACCTAGGAATCTGTCGATGCTCCCCCCCCCATCCTCACAAAAACCACTCACTAACATCTTAGAATGATATCATTAAAAAAAAATCATCTTAGGATAGAATCCCTCCATCTTCAGAACAACCACTCATTTTATAATTACCCCAATCTTATACGAATAATTATACTACACCTCTCTTAATCCCAACTCGTCTGTCTTCCTTTCAAGACTTCTGTAAAAAATCAAATGAAACATGAAACTGAAAGTTTTTCTCCCCTTACTTTCGAATTCAGAATAACAACCTTCTCTCTTCCCCCCCCAAAAAAAGCAGCTAGAGAAAACAATCTTTTCCCCAAACTATCATTCTCCTCTCCCTTCGTCCTCCTCCTCCAACTCTGCCACTTCAAGATGGTTATCATTGATGGACTTGCATGGAAAAATCCCACCATTCATATAGGAGACTATTTAAGTAAATAGAAAAAGGAAATCAAAACCTTTAGGAGACTCTTTCAGTAAATAGAAAAAGAAAATCAAAACCTTCTCATCTCATCTTTGTCTTGGCTCACCCTCTCAGAGCTGAGTTTACCATGGGGGGCAATCTACTATACCCCGCATTTCATCAGAAAGTTTGTCAAGATAATTTCCTACTAACCTAGTTTGTCAAAATCAACCCGCTATAAGTCATTTAAGAGTTTTTAGTTCAGCATGTTATATGTTTGTGCTTGGCCATTTGCGCAGCAAATTTGATACCAAGGCACTTCGATGTCTTTATTGGGTACGAATTGTACGACTGAGAAAGGAAGGGTTGGAGAAGTGTAAACCTAGAAACTAGCTATGTTCACGTTTCTAGAAACGTGATGTTTGAGGAAGCTTCATGGAAAATAGTTGTTCATCATACAAGAACAACTTAAGAGATGAGAGCCTTAACTAGAGGAACCTGACATTAAAGTACTCAAGCCTAAAAGATCCTCTCGGATACGGAAGCCAAATCTAAAGTTTGCAGATGCGGCATATACAGTTATATCAGATGATGAAGTCGGTATTACTAAACCTGCATCTTTTGAAGAAGCCCAAGGAGTTCGTTCGGATGAGTAAGTTGCTGACATATTTACCAAAGGGTTGAGCTATAAGAAGTTTGTGAAATTAAGAAAGGAGCTTGGCGTGAGCAGTTAGTCATCATCGACTCACGCACGACATTGGAGGGCCAGGTTGACGTGAATGGGTCTTGCTTTAATTTAGTATTAGGGCCTTGACAGAGTTGGAATGTGTTAGATGGTTAGTATTTTGGTGATTGAGGAAAGAAGGTTGTTATTTCCTCTAGTTGGATAATCAAAGAAGTTAGAAGAAGTAAACGTGTGGTCGTTAGGATTTTTATTTTGGTTTGTTTTTATAAAGTGGGGACATGTAGTCGTTAGGAGTTTGAGTCCTTGTTGGTTAGTGGAGTTAGACTTCTATTAGGTTTCTTTGGTTCTGCTTATAAAAGGGAGAATGTGCAAAACGTAAAGTGTATAGTGAAAAGCTTTGAAATAATACTCAAAGAGAAAAAGTTTTCTCTCTTCTTTTGCTGTGTTCTTTTTGTTTTGCTTCTTGCTTAGATTTCTTCTTCAACAAGTGGTACCAGAGCCACCGGTCAAGGATTACTGAACGATCATCGAAGCCATCGGTCAGGGACAAGTAAACTATATCTGAAGGAAGTAAGATCAAGTCAGGCCACATTGCTAAAGATTGTCATACTCCAAAGAAGAAGAACGAGGAAGGCAACACTACAACATCTGAAGATCTCCAAAAGGATGATAACGATGAGGAGTGGAATTCTTCTCTCAATCGCAGAAGAGCAAGTTGATGTCGTGAAGTTGCGCTCTTACGATTCCAGAGGTTGTAGATGTCGCTAGTTCCGTGGACACAAACAAAGGTGACCGAATAGACTATTCCAGAGATTAGATAGTTGATCCGGGATGTTCGAATCACATGATCAGGGATGAGCAAAAGTTTGTGAAAAAAAACCAAATACAAAGGCAGTCAGATGGTGGAAACGGAGAATAATGCGAAACTGCCTATTACCCACATAGGTGATATTTCCCGATCCAGTGGAGAGCACGATTTATTTAAGGACGTCTGTGGTCGTCCACCATATAACCTCTCTCTCTCTCTCTCTCTCCACACACACACACACACACGCTAGTAAAAAAACCCCGTGCGATGCACGGGGCGACAAAGAACTGTACGGACCACATCATAGGTTGATCCAAACTGTCCATGTGATGGAACACAACATCAATAGGTTGTGCCCGTAAAATCATTTCCATAGGCTGATCCTAGTCCTCCAATCTATAGAGGTTTCCATAATTAAAAAAGCATAAAGGAGAGGGGTAGGATTGAAATTATGTGGCTTTAATAGGTGCCTTTGTTAAAAAGCATAAAGGAGGGGGTAGGATTGAAAATATGTGGGTTCAATGGGTGCTTTTGTTAAAAAAAATCAGAAAAAGTGATGTGTAATTCTCATAGAATTTTGGGAGAAATTCAAATAATTCTCTCCTTTTCTCTTCTGCTATATATATATATATATATATATATATATATATATATATATATATATATATATATATATATATATATATATATATATATATATATATAGGTTTGATTCTATTATGATGTGTTTACATTCATTTATATATGGCAGTAAACAAATAATTTGCAGATTTTCCGTTACTGACTGCATCATAATCATTAACGACAAATCTATAAGTTATTTGTTTGCTGCCATATAGGGGTGAGCATTAATCGGTGGAAACCGAATTAACCGACCGAACCGAATTCCGTCGGTCCATTCGGTTTAGTTCCGGAGTGGTTCGGTTTGGTTTTGGTTTAGAAAAATGAGATATTCGGTCTTCGGTTTCGGTTATAAAAGGAAAAGAATACTGTTAAACCGAAAACCGAAATTTCAATATTAACTGAAATTAAGAATTTTCTTAACTTGGGTTGATACCCCACCTTTTTTCACTTGGGACAGCCCCAGTGGCACTACTAGTTGTCCGGTAAAAAATTTGGCACAAAACCTATTACTATTAAGTCATTTAATCGATTTTTATTTTGCAAGGCACCGACACAGTAGCAAAAAAAGCCAAAAGGGTCTAATCAAACGATTGAAACTAGGGTTTTTTCCAGAGAAGCAGGATTCGTACCTGGAGTTGGGGATTCGCGAATCCCCGAATCGCGAATCCGAACCGTGATTCGATTCGAATCCCCGATTCTGGGGAACCCCGATTCCCAATTTTGGGAATCCCGATTCCCAATTTATGAAAACCCCGATTCCCAGGCGATTCCCAGCGAATCCCCATCGAATCCCAACTCCCCAGCGACTCTCAGCGAATCCCCGACGAATCCCCGTCGACTCTCTGGCAAACCCACGATTCCCGCTTCCCACCATCCCAGGAGCCTTCGATTCCCGCTTTTGAATCCCGAATTGAATCCCGCTTTCGATTCCCGCCTTGGCAACCTTGGTTTTTTCTCCTCTCCCGTCTTCTCTCCGAAACCCAAAAAAGCTAGGGTTTTTCCTCTCATCTCTACTCTCTAGATCCGCGGCATCCGCCGGTCTCCATCTCCATCTACTCATCTCCGACCAAAACCCAAACGCTAGGGTTTTCGCTCTTCCTCATCAAATCGATTTGGGGAAAAACCCATGTGCATCCATTTTCATCTGTTCAACAACGGTTCTTCAATCCCAAATCCATTGATTTAAAGGGGGATTACTACGCCTTCGTAAAACATCTCGCATCTCCCCTTCGTCACTTACCTCCACCAGGTATATATATCTTCTCTACTTTAAATTGGTTTGTTGGGATTTCAATAAAGATTTGAAGAATCTATTTTATGCTTTCTATGTGGTCATGAAGATAAAATGTTTGTAAAATTATCTCAATGGAATCATGTATGGGACAAAAGAATCTATTTTATGCTTTCTACTGAAATCGAAACCGATTAGCACTAAAAACCAAACCGAAACCGAAAAACGGAATTCTGATTATTTTTATTGAATTCGGTTTTTCGGTTTTAACCAAAAAACAGATTTCGGTTTTTGGTTTCGGTTCGGTTCGGTAGCTCACCCCATCGGTTTCGGTTTCGGTTCAACAAATATAGTAACCGAAATATGTTCGGTTTCACAATTTCGGTTAATTCGGTTTGGTTTAAACCGAATAACCACCCCTACTGCCATATATACCATAATACAATGCGCATCTATCTCTTATGGCTACTAATGATGTGGTCATAGACTGACATGTAACTCTTGTGATATAAAACTATATCATTAAAGGATGAGGTAGCCCATCCTAGAAAGATTTACGCATGAATCTTACAAGAGGGATACCAATAAGTTGCATCTTTTAAAGAGGCTAAAAGAAGATTAGCTACAAAAACCAATGTTTTGAAAATCGGAATCAAATCGTAAATCATAATAGGGGTCGAATCGTATCGGATCGTATGTCATATCGTAAATCGTAAAATTTATTCACATCCATGTGTATATATATATATACATATAAAATAGTAAAAAATCACAAAGAAATCAGAGAATAATAAAGTAGCCAGTATTCATATTTCATCCAAATCCATAAATTAAATAGAAAATACCATGATTAGTTATTCGATATCATAATACGAATTATTTACTAACAAATTGTCACATACTAATCATCTATTTCCCATCTAAACCTGTGATTATTAGATAGTCATCTTAAACATAATAAAAGACACGAGATCATATTAATTATCAAAGTCGCAAACATCAAATGAGCTATAAAAAATTAGTTTTTTTTTTAAATTGAATTATAAAAAATTGGTAAGTAATCAATGTTGTCATTATTATAGTCTCCTCGCTCCTCAATGTCAGTAATGCCCTCATGCACATGTATTGTGCTTGACTTGTTCAAACTAGTACGATTTATTTGAATACTCCTTTGTTTTCTTCATTCTCACGAAGGGTTTTTGAGGGCTTCTGCTCAAGCAAAAGTAAAATGTGTCTTTCAAAAGAAAATCCTATTTTCTTTTATACAAAACTAAATTAAGATAAATCGCATAAATCATACGACTTACAATCCAATAGTAAGATTCATACAAATTAAGATTCAATTGTGGGATTCAAATTGTAATGCATAAGATTTGATTTGAATAGTAAGATTTGAATCATATATCTTAAGATTTTCAAAACAACGACGAAAACCTCTAAAAATATGGAAGAGTGTGAAAAAGATTGTGAAATACACCAATTCAATACTTATATACCATTGATAAATTTTACCAGCCATGGCATCTTGTCAAATCAAGTTTCACAAACCATATCGATGAGGAAATAAATGGTCATCCCTTATCAACAAAGAATAATTGATTTATCTGGAGGCCCGTCACGTTCATGACTAGGTCATAAGACTGTCATTTAACTCTTGTGATATAAAGTTATATCATTAAAGGAGGAGGTAGCCCATCCTGGAAAGATTTACCCATGAATCTTAAAAGAGGGGTATCATTAAGTTGTATCTTTTTAATATTCTACAAGAAGATTAGCCACAAAAACCTCTAAATATGGAAGAGCGTGAAAAGATCGTGAAATGCATCAATTCAATACTCATATACCATTGATAAATTTTACCAGCCATGACAGCCAGTCAAATCAAGTTTCACAAACCATGTAGATGACTATGGAAATAAATGGTCATCCCTTATCAACAAAGAATAATTGATTCATCGGAAGGCCCATCACGTTCATGACATAGATTGATTCAAAGTTTATACACCCTTATTCATTCTTTATGCTTGCCATGCAATTTAGTCAGATCAAGTTCGACAAATCAAACAGACACCTATTGAAAATGGTCAGCCACATGTAACAACGCATGCTACATGGGTTTAATCAAGGAGCACCTTGTAACTGTTGCTAGCAAACAGGTGACAAGAGACCAATCCCACACGTAAAGCAAATAATCAAGTCTTAAGTGACCACAAAAAATGTGTCCTTAGTCAGTCTCCAGAGTTATGTTTTGCGGAAGTTTGGAAACTGTAAACCACACAATTCCTCAAACTAAGAAGTAGTAAACAGCCTTTCTTTCTACTCTTTTCTTAACTATTTATAAAGCATGTGTAAGTACATATGACTGTAAGCACGTACATGTGAATATATATATATATATATATATATATATATATATATATATATATATATATATATATCTGTCTCTGTGTGTGTGCGCGCATGTTCTACAAGTCCTGATGTGGGTGTGTATAATATACATGCATACAAAAAATATAATATTACAATAATAAAATAAAATATCATTTTATTTTTGTTTATAATACACATGTGCAAGTACATATGTATAAACATACATGTGATTATATATTGATGTGATCGCGTAAAACAGAAGTGTGAAAATTAATCACAAGAAACCTAAGAGTGCAAAATAGAGAGAAAAGAACAAAACTCAAAGAATTGACATTTTCTCTTCAATTCTTTAACTTGATAATCAAAAGCCAAAAGTCTTTACATGTCTCTTCCACTCCCTTTAAATAAGATTAGGAGGGATTCTAAAAAAGGAATCTCATACAAGAAAATGGAAAAAAAAAATTAAAATTGGCACTCATATTAAAGGCAACCTAAATAAAAAAAGTAAACATAACGCCAAATGACCTTAATTAACTATCATGGAATGAACATGTGGACATGTTCCTTATTTGGTCATGCAAGAAAATGGAAACAAATCTGTCCTAATTGGCATGCAGGAAAATGGAAGCAAATCTGTTGTAATTGGCATGCAGGAAAAAGGAAATAAATCTGTCATAATTGGTATGCATGGGAACGGACATGAATAACTCAATTGGGAGGAACAGAAATAGAGACATGAATAACTCAATTGGCAGGCACGGAAATAGAAATGAATGCCCCAATTGGCATGCAATGAAATGGAAAGTCTCATGGCTGCCTCTCTTTGCACCTAAGCTTGCTCCTTAGCGCTTTGGGATGGGCCCACATCCTCTCAATGTCGTCGTGGATGGCCTGGGGCCCATCATATATGTACATATTCTACAAGGCCTATGTAAACAAGCATGTGTAAGTACATAAGCCTGTAAGCATACATATTCTACAAGTCCTGATGTGCGTGTGTATAGTATACATGCATACAAAAATAAAATAATATTTCGGCAGTTCAAAATCGAATTCATTGCAGGAAAGTTGAAGAAGTAAAATATAGAAAGTGGGTACCAAAATTTTAGGAAACAGTGGATCTAAAACAATTGTGGGTCTAAACACTATTTACCAAAATTAATAGTGGGTCTATAAAAACTGTGGAAAATTAAAATGAGTAGTGGGAAACTGAAGGAATCGAATTCAGAATTTGATACCATGAAATGGTAGGAACTGTGAATGGCAAGGAAGATAAGAACGAACCTCAATAAATCCCACAATTGATGGTGAGAAATTAGTGGGGTAAAACAAAATTAGTAGTGGCATGACTTCGTAGGGCAAAAAGATTTCCAAAAATAAATTTCATTGCAATAAATACCGCAATTAATGGTCACAAAACTGACTTAGTAGGTGGCAAAACGTAATTGGTAGTGGCGCATAAATCCCATGATTAACTGCCCCATTATTCGAAGCAAAACTGACTTAGAAATAGAAAACGAACTTAATAGTGATGCGTCTTTGTAGGGGAACAACTTTTTCAGAGAAAAAAAATTCTTAGAAAAGACAAATGACAAATAAAAAGAAACATGCTTAGTATATATTATAGATAGATTGGAAGAAGAGAAGGGGTAATAGGAGAGACAAATTGGTAGTAAGGTTTGATTCTATTATATGTGTTTACACTCATTTCTATATGGAAGAAAACAAATAATTTGCAGATTTTCTGTTAATGACTATGTATCATAATATTAATGACAAATCTATAAATTATTTGTTTGCTGCCATATATATGATAATACTATGTGCCTCTATGGCTTATCTCTACCAATGATGTGGTCATAAGGTAACTCTTGTGATACAAAGCTATATCATTAAAGGAGGAGGTAGCCCATCTTGGAAAATTTTACGCATGAATCTTAAAAGGGGATAGCATTAACTTCAATTTTTTTAAGAGGCTCCAAGATTTTTTTTTTATTTTTTTGAATGGTCTAATTCTGAGGCCAAGTTCATAATGTGCCATCATTTACTGAACCTTTTGTCATTAACTACATTTACAGAGGTTCACCCAATAACAATGGTCTCAATTTCCCTGAAGTTTACGAGAGACCCATTCATATAGACAAGAGGACCCTGCTTTTTTTCTTCAGGTGTAAGAGGCTACAAGAATATTAGACATGAAAACCTCTAAATATGGAAGAGTGTGAAAAGATTGTGAAATGCATCAATTCAATACTTCCCATTGATAAACTTTACCAGCCATGGCAGTTTGTCAAATCAAGTTTCACAAAACATATAGGTGACTATAGAAATAAATGGTCATCCCTTATCAACATAGAACAATTGATTCATCTGGAGGCCCTTCACATTCATGACATAGCTTGATTCAATGTTTATACACCTTTGATTCATTCTTTAAGCTGGCCATGCCATTTAGTCAGATCAAGTTCAACAAATCAAACAGACACTTCTTGAAAATGGTCAGCCTCAACTTCGAAATATTGATTCACATCTCACCCTAGAGTAAGGCTGATTCAGTGAGGGTCAATTGAGCTCAAAAGGGATGTTTGGACTATGGTTTGGGGTTTTTCAAGCACCAAATCTATATTCATATTATAATTATTTGATTGAAGTTTTTTATTTAGTTAGAGACTAAGAAGAAAAGGAAAAGGTTTTTTGGACATTTACAATAATTCAGTGTGTAGAGCCCTATGATTTGTGGTCACGGACGTGTCTCGACATGGACACGGAGTGTCGGACATGGCAAACCCCCAAAATTTAGAAACAGGGACACATCTAAAATACAAAGTATATATAATCATGATTGTAGATACGGATTCGTGTGTCAGGTTTCGACACGGATACATGTTGTCTGACATGACAACGTCTAAAGATCTAGAAATAGTGACACATAAATGTGTATAACATTACTGATTATTATCATAATTTGTAACAATATAAATATGGTATTCATTTAACAAACTAAAAATGTCCAAAGGAATGTCGACACATGTGGACACGAGTGTTGTGTCAGACACGGCAGGACACATGTGCCGGCAATAAATTCAAAGCGTCGGCTGAATCATAGGTAGAGCCTGTGGGCATTAATAACACAGTGGATCTACTTCTTAGCATTGGTAGGCAACCCAAAAGGGATGAATAACAATATTCAACTTCATACAAACAGTGTAACCAATGAACACAATTCAACTTCGTACGAACTCTAAATAATTTTCAAGTTTCCACGAACACAAGGCAACCTATTCAATCCGCACAAGGAAGCTGCACTGAAAAACAGGCCAAAAAGCAACCTGACAACTTAAAAAGTGTATGACAAGCTGCCAGTCATGGAGAGCAAGCCAATATCATTTAATGGAATAATGGCACAAAAGAAAGATTTTAATCTAAAACCCAGTTCAATAATTAAGCTGCTTGTTGTTAGCTCAACACAGCAACAACATTACAAACCCATGTCATACAAACACTTAATAGTAGTATCTCATATGTACACTGGAAGTTTACCACCCCTGTGCTTCTTCTTACATGTTGAATATTACAAAACAAGGGTCCAATCCCACATGTAACCCCTCACGCTACACAGGTTTAACTTTAACCAAGTAGCACCTTGTAACTGTTGCTAGCAAACAGGTAACAAGAGACCAATCCCACATGTAAGACACAAATAATCAAGTCTTAACTAACCACAAAAAATGCTTCTGTATTCAGTGTCCAGAGTTATGCTTTGAGAAAGTTGGGAAACTGTAAGCAACACAATTCCTCAAACTAAGAAGTAATACACAGCCTTATTACTCTATTCTTAACTATGTATACAAGCATGTGTAAGTACATATGCCTGTAAGCATGTACATGTGAATATATATGTGCATATTCTACAAGTCCTTATGTGCGTGTGTATAGTATACATGCATACAAAAATAAAATATGATTTTGGCATTTATCACCAAGTTGCCCTATTACCCAAGAAGAGATCAAAAGGGATCAACAGAATGAAACAAAATCCAATACAAACTAACGAAAATATATAAAACTGAAAAGAAAAAGGAATGGAATCAAAATTATAGAAAAACAAAAAAATTTCTCACAAAAGAGCATAATTAAGAGATTTCCAGAACCAAATACATAAACAGTGGAATCAGAATTATAGAAAAACACAATTTTTACTCACAAGCGATCATAAGAAAAAGAGAATAAGAGAGTAAAAAGATACCTTGTCAGGGGAAACAGAATCGAATATATAAACTTCGCCTTGGAACGAGAGGGTGAGCTGATTTGCGCCCTGATTACGGACCTGCAAATTTCCAGGATCAGAGGAGGCATCCCCTTCCATGCCCTCACCGCCATCATCCTGATCATCCTCCATCATTTGATCAGGATCCTGCATGTAATGCACTTGGATAGGCTGAGCATCCACCACATGAATTGCTGGAATTGCGGGAATCGCCATCGGAGTTTCGGCTCCGTGCATATCCTCCATCTGTCCTGGTAGACTCATGGCCGCGGCCGCGAGTAGATGGACATGTTGCACATTAACATGTGCTGGAACTTGTTGAATTATGTAACCATTGAGATGTTGCTGTGGAAGAGCATTAGCTCCTTGAACCTTCACATCAACGTGTTGTCCATCTCCCATCTCTAGTTCTCTTTCTATGAAACTCTCTCTTTCTCTATCTCTCTCTCTATCTCACATTCCTCTGCACCAGATCGATCGAACAACATGAACGATTCCAAAAGAGAAAAACCTAAAAATCGATCGAGCGGAAACTAAAACTCAAGCAAAGAGAAAATCACTTCCTAATCATGAAATTGAACCTGCCGATTTCATCCAAGACCACAAATATCAGTTAAAAAACGAGATCCAGATCACCTGAATCGAGGATCAACGAAACAAATCCCAAGGAGCTCGAGCAGTGAAAATTAAGATCAGAGAGAGTGAAATTCTATAATGAGATTTGAAAAAAAGAGGAAAGATTAACGCTAGATCTAGATCTGAAGTATGGAGAGACGAACCTATGATGATGAAACGAAAGATCTACGGCTAGATTCAGAAGTCGATGATTTTCTCCAAACGGACGGATCGGATCATTCTAGGGTTTTGAAAAGAGGGGTTTTTGGGGGAGAACGAGGTTGAAGAGAAAAGATCGGAGAGAAGAGAGGGGTTTCTTTTTTGTTTTCATTTATCCTGTGAAGGAAAAAAGCGGAGCAGAAGAGAGATAGACAGTACGTTTTTTTTTTGGAATGTAATAAATGCCCCTGAGTTTTTCCCCTATTTACGGAAATTCTTTATAGTGATATAAATGCAAATGAACGAATTGACGAAAACAACCCTGAACATTTGGCGCCTATATATGTCTATCCCTAACTCAAAGTGGGACCCACGTTTGGTGATCGAGGCTAGGGAAATGATATATTCGTCATCCTTTTCTTACATGGGCCACCCATTGAGGGTGGTCTTGGGAAGAAAAGGGGTCGAATATATTACTTCACTCCAGATTTTCTTTCTGTAATGGTGGGTCCCACTACGGACAAACTGTGTAGAAAAATCTCATCCACTCAATTATTCTATCCAATTCAATCGGTAGACTTGTTTCTTCTTGAATGTGGACCATTGCCTTCTCTCTATCTCTGTCACCCGTCCATTTGTAGGCCACAAATTTGATGGTTAAGAATTCGTACCCATGAAGATATTTGGGGGACAGCTAATCCATCACGATGCTCGCCATATGGACGGTCAGGATCACCAACTTAGACATTTCGTTTGATAAACCTTTTCTCTGTCCTCTTTCTCAAATCGAAAGGCATAGATTTCTACAGTCGCACATAATATGGGGGGAATGAGATACTCTCCCCCCTTTTAGGCTGTGCGTCAAAAATCATTTCCATAGGATGTTCGTAGCCCTCCGATCATGATGATTAAGAGAAAGGATGGAGGGTCTGAGATGAGTCAGACAAACCTAACAGTTGTTGGGGAGTAATTCAAATGATAAGTTTGGCACTTAAAATGCAAATTTGATGGAATGATAAGTTTGGTGATTGGGTGACGTTGATCCAATGTGGAGTCCACATCAAATTAGTATGATCCAAGCCGCTCATCCAATGGGTGGTAGCTCACATGAAATTAGAATGATCGAAGCCCTTCATTAACAGGCCTTGCCATCCAACTGAGATGAGTAGAAAAATCGTAGTCATGTTAGATAAGTGCGCATGGAGTAAGTTTAGCATTGTATAATATAAGGTGTTTTCACATCACGTTGTCTGTAATTAAGGATCAGATCATGCCGAGTTCGTGTTAATAATGTAACAAAAACATAGAGGGATAGCATTGAGTGTGGTCTACCCCCTGCCCCCCCAACCACACTTTTCTTTCTCACTTATGTTCCTGCCTTTAGGCTATGTTTAGTTGCACTTAGCTGCCTTGTAGAGTAGTTCATTATGTGTAGTGGGTTCCTATTTCTTGTAGTGTAGAGTAGTGGTTAGTATTTGGTTTTCAACTAGAGTGGTTTCGTGGTGAGGAGTGTCATTACCAAAATAGAGGGAAATAAAAGAGAGAAAGAGAGGAGTGCTAAATCCCAAAATTCTACTAGCTTTTTCAAACTGTTTGGTGGTGGACAAAATGTCGTATCACATAGGCAAACGAGGGATAGCCGAGGTAAGTAGTCTCATAGCAAGCAGTCTCCTAGCTTGAATTAAAACATGCCAACAAACACCACCAAGTAGATACTCATAAACAAAAAGGTTAGATGATGTGGTGCCCCAAGCCAACCAAAACATGAGAAATTTTGCAATCTCTATGGAATCTTGTAGTTGCATATGAAATCAATCAATTTAGACATTTTCCTACTTACAAGAAGGTAGAGAAATGATTCACCACATTCCCCGTACAACTCATACATCACTTTTATAGTATATACTGCAACAGAGAGTTCAAAATCTGTTAATACATGCTGAGTGCTATGTCCTAATATTGAAATCAGTTTTAAAAGCGTTGACTTGTCAATGAGCTAAGTGGCACACCAAAGACGTTCAAAATCACATATAAAAGTGTTAGTGAACTGAATCAAGCAGCACAACAAAGATATTACTCAATAATTTATCACTAACATTTGACTACAAAACTGTGGGGTTTTATACCCTGATGGTTTTTCTTTTCAGATGCATCAAACCCTGGTTTCCAAGATCAAATAATATATATGGGATTACAGTGATATAAGGATTCAGACGGAACGTCTGGCCTTTTTCTTATGTTTGTTGCGGTGGTCTGCGCCTCCCTCTTTACCCTCCTTCCTTTTCATCCCACCTTTGTGAGATTTCTTTCGTGTCTGGACCACATTCATGCAGAAACAAATGACATGGAGTAAGAAATCATAATCCTAGAGTGAAATTCATATGAGACTATAAAAGTTTGTTTATGATAAAGGTAAAATCGGGATTAAAACAGATGGGTGGAAAGACAACAAACAGATGGTAAAAGCTTCTTGTTGTTCTTTATGTCATGAGAAACAACTATCATCTACAAATTTTGGTATCACTCCAATGCTTTCTATCGAGGAAAAGCTCCATTGAACATAAATAAGGGAAAAAGATAATAAGTTCCTGACTCTTGCGAAGATGAAAAATCCAGTCATTTTATCCTCACAAAGATCAATTTCAGTACATTATTATGATGAAAACAACAGTAAGGTCCCCATTCTTTGCAGAGGACGTCAATCATTTTACAAGAGGTTCAGGCATATTTTCCTTAATAATAACAAAAAGTAGAGGTGATTACAGATGCAAGAAACATGACTAAAGAAATAACAAAGATCCATCCCTTCAATTGCTAGAGTTAAAGGGAGAGCATAGTAGTTAAAACCAGAAATTTAAATGGCATTGGAGATTCAGGAGAAAGAGAAAATATGTGTGCGCACCTCGGCGGAGAAAGTCTTGAGTGGATCTCTACTTCTACCGATTCTTCTATTTGGCACCATGCGACGATTTGATCCAGTTTTTCCCATTGCAGCTCTAGCGAGCTTCACAATCTTGCTCGCTTCCTGTGTTGTTGGGTCCAAAAGGTAATCGGGTACGACACGTAAATGAGACGGAGGTGGCTTCTTGCTCAATACCTTGTCATGCTTTAATAAATCTGCCCAATCAACAAGCCCCACTTATTAGAATTCACGTCTGTGGAAATCACACACACAGGAAAATTCAGCACAAAGAAATGCATCTTCAAGTAAAACCCATTACCCAAGTCCCTTGGATTATCTTCAAAATGAGCTTTCAACCTAATCAACACGATTGAATTTTTTCAGTAAAACAGGAGAGAAAAGCTCTTAAGCTATGTGTACCACAACCAATGGTCAAGCGACAATTGAGCAATACTCACTTCTCGGAATTAAGAATTTCATTCCTCAGATCCTGAGCCCGTGATTCTCTTATAGCAACTTTTGTGACGCTTTTTGCAACATCCTGTAACCAAACTCATTAATGAAGTTTCCTTTTAGATTTTCCAAGTTTGAGATTTAAACAACTAGATTTCATGTAATCAGGGTTCCACTTTCTCTCTACTCATTAAACAAAAGTTCCAAAATATTGCAAAATAAAATTAATGATTCCCCATTACAAAATCCCAAAAGGTGTATTTTTCATGAAACAATCAAGGGTTAGTCCTTCTCATGTATATCTAGGGTCTTAAGTGAGTAAAATAGACTCAGAAATTCCAGAATTATACATGAAAGCAACACTCCCGGCACATAACAAATCTGAATATCTATGCAAGTACTGAAGGCACTAACACTTTCCAGCCCCACTTAATTTTCTTTAACAGAAGGACTCATAAAATCTCATCAATTTCAGCCGACTGCTTCAGCATCTAATTTTTAGGCTCTCAAATCTCTTCCAGACAAGCTCTAATGCGATTGTTTGTAATGTCTGAGAGCTCTAATAACTGAGAAAGAGAAGGCAGTAGGGGACGGTCGGCGGTCGCAGTAAAAATAAGTAGTGGATTTACAAGTGTCTCATCAGTATGGATACGAGTGTCGGAATCCAACACGGGTATCGAGTGTTGGATTCGACAAACCTCAAAAATAACGATTCGTGTTTCACCAAAATAATTTAATCAACGTTCAAAATTTGTTTTTTTACAGAATAATATGGTTATAACAAGAAATATATTAAAAATTTAAATAGATTAGGTAAATATAACATTTTATTTCCATTTAAGAAACTTACTAGAGGATGGGTAAAACTCAAAACCTTAGGTAATTATAAAGTTGTGGAAGTGGTATTTAGAAAAATAAATAAATAAAGAGATCTAGAAGTGTCTCAAAGAATCCTGAAGTATTGGAATCCGAGCGTGTCCGGCATGGATTCTTCGCCCAATTAGAAGAATCCATGTAACATGGCTGCAAATACTGGAAAGAAGCAGTGGAGAGTCGTGTCTTGCAGCGATAAACCATATTCCCCATCAATCCACAAGGGAGCAAGAGCAATAGAGAACAAACTGGAGAATTGTTGTCATGGCTTCCATAAAAATTAATCTCAAATGGAGAGGTCAGAGCATAATTTGGCAGGTGGAGAGCCTAATAGGCCACACACAAACTGATCCAATCTTTCAAAAACAGCAAAGAGATGTAGTGAAACAAGAAAGTAGCATTGATTTTTCCATAATGTCAGCCATGATCCCTTCGAACACTCCAATCAAACTTTATCTTCTGGAAATCTTATGGTTTTCTCCATCCATAATTCCCCATTTGATACAAGAGAAGCAAGTGGACGAAAGAGAAAAGCGAGATCATTAGAAACCACAAATTTCTACAAATTCTACATTTTCGCCCAACATTTCGCAAAATTATGAGGTCATTGCAATCAATGACAGAAATAAGTCCAAGTTCATTCAGAAAACAGCTAAGCCAGAAAATGGGAGTCGTTGTTTAACCGTCCTGAGTCATAGAGCATGCAAATCTCATCCTCTACAATATTTCATTTAAAACTTTCTGTATTATAGGAATTCTATTCACTAAAACTTTCCAAGTGAAAGCAACCCAATGTGTAGCCGTAGTAGATTCAATATGGAGCTTGTGTCATACATAAGTCATAACCATCTCAAAGACGGATTAAGAACTAGGAATTCACTAGTTACTTATTAAAAAAATAAGACTTTTTTCATTTCATAATATGTAATAAAAAAATCCTAGACTTTTTTTTCATCTGTATTGTTTCAGCTCTATTGGCCCTTTCTTCGTATCCTTTCAAGACCCTCTCGATCTTCGTTTCTTCAATGAATTTATCCCTACCATTCAAAAAAATAAATAAATCCTAGAAAATCATATGCCCTTGAGATGTCATTTGGTTATAACATCCCTACATACAAGCAGCTGCCTACCCTATCAAAGCCACTATTGCCGGAAACACCCCTAGGTGGGGAGCACGTTTCCGAAGCGGGAAACAGCACGATTCCCAAAATGTGGGGAAGCGTCTTTCCGAAATGTGGGAAGCGCGTTTTCCAATTCCTAGGATTCTTGTTTCTGTGTTTTGGGCAGCGTGTATTGATTTTTTGGGGATTCGCATTTTGGTTTTGGAAATGGCATTTAATAATAATACAAAGGCGTTCTTTTGTAACAGGAGAAACACGTTTAGAAGTCCAAAATACTGATTCCCTTCTTTTTTAAAAGTTTTACTTTTCAATGAAGATAATAGTTTTCTAATTTTTTATTTTTTTTGAAAAGTAGCAGATTTCATTAATAAGAGGGCGACTGAGTAAGTACACCCCAAGAGAACATACAAGAAAGACCATAAATACAGAGCCGGAAGAGAATAAAGAGAAAAGAGAACACCCCACTTATAGGGGAAGGAAATAAAAAAGCTCTAGACTCTGCTTGTCTACTCCCTCCCTGTCTAATCTATCCGCAATCCCATTTGCCGATCTTCTTACATGCATAAAGGATAAGGAGACACCTCTCTGTCTATATCGATCTCATCAAAGAATTGAGCGAATCTCCAAGGGGGAACCGAAGAACCTCTAAGCCATCTGATGACATTAAGAGAGGCTCCCTCTATTATAACTCTATCCAAGTAATCCCTTTGGAGAAGAATGATCCCCTGGTGAACAGCTCTAACTTCCGCTTCACTTGCATCCGAAACCCAATAGGCCCAAAAAAATCCCAAATGACTTCACCCCTGGAATCCCTTAGAACACCACCTATACCAACTGACCCAGATTTTTAAATATTAACTTAATTAATTACATGTCTATATTACAGGAAATGTAGAAGGAAGAGGACTAGAAGGAGGATGAAGTGAACATGCTTTTGACCCTAAGGGAAAGAAAAAGATAATATCTTTATATTTTATCAGACTTGATAAATGATGTAATTAGGAGATGAATGCTTTTAGATTTGGATGTTATTTATGATGGCTGGATTAAAATTGGTTAAAACACAGACTCGGAAGCGAAGGATGTTTTCGGAAACCGGAAGGGGCGATTGGTTCTGCACCAAATGTGGCTACCATAACTTCAGATGGCGGAGAAATTGTCGATGTTGCAAGTATGGGTGGAGAAAAGATAGATCAAGGCGGCCCTTACCGTCAGGAGATCATATCCCCACATCATCAGGAGAGGGGATTGACGGGGTTTGGCCTGATTCTGGAGACATATCATCTGGGTTGGAGGAAGGAATTCCAACCTTAACCATCTCAGGGAAGGAGGTGGAAGCTCGCACACATCTTTTAAAATCCTGCCTGGTTGGTAGGATACTCAACTCAACTCAACAAAGCCTTTGTCCCAAACTAGTTGGGGTAGGCTAAATGAATCCTTTAGAAAAAATTCATGAAGAAGGTAAAAGGAATCTACCCGGCTCTAATCCTAGTTCTAGTTGGGTTCTTCTACATGGATCATTTTCTTCCATTCTATCCTATCCAAGGTCATGCTCTATGTTATGTTCCTAGCTATCAAGTCTTTCCTCACTGTTTCTACCCAAGTTGTTTTCGGTCTGCCCCTACCTCTTTTACTCCATCAATTTGGCAAGAGTCACCTCTTCTCACTGGAGCATCTAAAGGCCCACGTTGGATATGTCTAAACCATCTTAAGTGGTGCTCTCTCATCTTCTCCTCAATTGGAGCCACCCCCACCTTTTTACGAATGTCTTCATTTTTAATTCTACCTAGCCTTGTGTGGCCGCACATCCATTGAAGCATTCACATCTCCGCTACACTCATCTTATGCACATGCTACTTCTTGGTGGCCCAACATTCTGAGCCGTACAGCATGCCTGGTTGGTAGGATAAAATGGAAAAATTGGGGCCTTGCTGATACATGGAATTGGGCTAAAAATCTATGGAAAATTCCGTCCCTAGCTAAACTGGGCATTCTTGGCCCTAATGAAATTCTCTTTATGTTTGAAAGTGAGGATATGGCATTAAGGATTTTGAAGCTGGAAGAAAAGGCACAAGGCACCTTCCTCCATTCTCTACTAGCGTGGAGCCCGGAACACAATCAAGGGGAAATGGCAGTCTGGGTCAACTTCATCGGGATCCCCCTTCATGCATGGGCAACCTCGACAATGGATGCTTTGGGCAGTCTTTTTGGGAAGGTACTGGAAGTTAGAATGGAAGGAAGCCATGGTCAAGGTATGACCTTTGCATCGGCGCATATTCTCACTTCTGATTGCCACCTAATCAAACCTTTTGACCATATCCGGATACATAATATATGTTTCAAGATAGGAGTAGAAATCCAGGCTCCTTTGCCTCCAAATCGTAGAAGAAGGTACAAAAGCATATTTATAATCCCAAGGAATCTTCGGTCAAGCTCTTCTCTTCCTTGGTGGATCCCCCCTTGGAGCCTCGCCCGGGAACTTTTAACCGGCTGTCGGCCGTTCCTAGTGATCTTGGGGTCGCTCCATCGGTCAGTGGAAGCGGACCCTAGCCCAGAAATCGATCAATGGCGGGGATCTCGGCCAGTGCAGTGTTGGTAGACCTTCCATAATCCATCCGGCCCGCTCTGATGTGCCAGACCCGTGTAATTTGCACGGGCAGTTTTCAAATTTCAAATTTCAAACTCCCCAGTCTATTTGGAACGGGTCTTCCAAGATTATTCCTTTAGAAAATGGTTGTTTTCTGGGTGATGACCCGTCATTATTAAAATCCTCGCAGAAAGTCACTTACCGGATGAAAGTGGATACTATACCTAAGGAACCCGTTCCGCTTACTAAAGATGTTTCTAGTGGGAAGCAGGGTCAATATGGCAGAAGAAATGTTAGGCGCCGAACCTCGGCTCATCTGAGTTGTGTAAATTCAGTCGCCAACATAAAAGCAAATAAGGTGCTTCACACCCTTAGAAGGGGTATTATTGGGCATAATCCGGCCCCAATTACAACTCGTGGAGCACTAAAGATGTGCAAACTCTTAGAACAAATATTTGGCCAACAAGCCTGGAGGAGGATTTCAAA
The DNA here is from genome assembly GCF_043159265.1 of Tasmannia lanceolata. Lineage (NCBI taxonomy): Eukaryota > Viridiplantae > Streptophyta > Magnoliopsida > Canellales > Winteraceae > Tasmannia > Tasmannia lanceolata. Next base: position 13,226,942 of record NW_027518683.1, read on the forward strand.
CTCTCCTCCTTTTTTTAAGGCCTAGGGTATTACGTGTATTTTGAAACAAGGCGCTCACAGGACGGAAATTATATGAAATTAGTAGTATCTAGACTTTGTATGGGGAAGCGTTTCTCTTGGAAGAAACTAAGTACCTTTTTGCACGGCGACAGCTGGTTTTGTCACCACCTACATTAAATGGGAGGTGGCAATTTCCTCTATAATGAGACCTTCTCGTATACCTTTGTTAGGAAGAAACATAGGGTAGTATTATTTGTTTTACACGTCATTCATACATCGTGGGGCCCATTTATTGACAGTTATGGGCCGTAGTGTATACAATATAGTCTCTTGGGTTTCAAAGGAAAAGTAGAGGAATTCTCATCAGAAAGGATTGAAAAAATGGAGCCAAGCCTATCCACCACCCTGGAAGTTCGCACCTTCAAAAGGAAGAGGATGGAGTTTATAGATTGCTCTTTGTGGAATGAGAATTTGAAGATGATTAAACTCTGGAGGTATGATGAAACCAAAGCCTCTACTGAATCACCCACTCTTAGAGAGATTGTCAAACGCATCATCAAAAGACAATGGCGCCAATTTAAGGAAGATTACATGCAAAATATTGATGAGCTTTTTCCACTAACAGGCACTCACAACGTCAAGGAACTTTGTTTGCCAATTTAGGGAGTGTTTTGAGTCAGTGTAGATATAATTAGGTTTGGTGATTTGATCTCTTTTTGAAGGTTGGGTGTTTTGAGAAAGTAAGGAGAAGAAAAGTCTCTGATGAAGGGGATTCTATTCAGGTGTTGTGGATGCAAAGTATGGAAGGTTTCGGTTCAGACTTTGCAGGTTTTTTAAAGAGTTTTGAAGAAGATCGCACACGTGGAAGTTTTTAAGGAAGTTTTCAAGGAAGGGTTTTCAAGATCTTCGTTAAAGATCGCAAAGTATTTGGTTGTTTTAACAGGGTTTCTTTATGAAGATCTTCTAAGAAGATAGCAGAAATTACACTTTTGTTTCTGTTTTGTATGGTGATTTAGAGTGGATAGTAATGGAGGAAATGACTTGGATCTTTATGTTAGGGACCGGGAGTTAACTCCTAGGCCCTCATACAATGTAATTTCATGAGGGACCCCTGGTCCCTCTCATATGTAATTCTCGTATGATCTATCAATATATTTTGTCATCCTTCAAAAAAATTGGTTACGTTGGTTGGAAACGTGTTTTTAAAGTTTGTCATTTTTTTTTAATTATTTCATGCTTCCCTATCGCTTCCTTTTACGCTTTCCCGTTGCTTCCCTTCACGCTTCCTGTTTCCCACGTTCCCGAGAGCCTTCACTACCCGCACAGACAACCTTGATCAAAGTAGCAGTAATCAATCATAAGCCGATCTGTAGCCACTCAGATATGCCTAAAAAAAATCTGAGGATAATATTTAACCGCACCAACAGTCGGCCATAATTAGAATATTTTTCCATCTCCAACTTTAGAAGCCTACTCATAGAGACCTATCCATACCCGCTGATAGTTTGGAGTTTAAGCATTCATTCTACAAATGCCAAGGGGAATCATATACATGTGAAAAGAAAGGTAATATACCTATGATAGTTTAATTAGCATTTTATCAACCTAGAAGTACTTCATACATGCACAAAGAAACAGTTGTCATTGAGAAGTACATCACTAATTATTATATAAAGCATTAGTATTTACCCCTCTGAAAGAAGAAAGACAAGACAAATAGTACCAATGTTTACCTCAGCTCTATACCGTAAAGACTCCACGGCACCTTTAGCAAGTAAAGGAAATGGAGCAATGAACTTTGGCGAATCCTGGTTCTCATCATCCCCCAAAACATATTTGATTTTTTCAAAAACATTCATTTCATCTGAAGAAACCTATTAATGATTAAAGCAATACCAATATCAGAAAGTTATAAATTCAACTCTCTGAACCATGTACATATTTGTGCCTAAATTAAACTTGTAACAGATACCTTATAATGTACTGTTCAAAAAAAAAAAAAAACACAGATGCCTTATAATACTGTACAATCCGTATAGGTTGAAAACATGAATATCCTCTCACTAATAAAACCAAGTAGCCTTCAACACGGCAATCCACATATTGTTGCCAAAAAACTATCAGCATTCAACATACATGTTTTTTTCTTTTTGTAATTGGAAAGGAAAACTTCATTAAAAAGACAAGTTACAGCTGGGGCAGAGATTGCCCCATACACAAGAATGTCCTTACACTTCCGTTCGCAAGCGAATCAATAATTTCATCCGTGTTGTGAGGGATGTGGAAAAAAGGATAAGAAATTAGAACTGCAAAGATATAAATTTCGTCAATGACTCCTACAAATCTCCACGGGAATGCTGAGGTATTCTTCGCCGATGAGATGATGCTGGAAGAGACACCCTCCATCATAAGGCTACGACCCATGTTAAGGCTGTAACCCAGTCAGCAACATGTGTGTTTCCTGGAATAAGATATAACAATGCTACCTGAGTGATCCCTAGCCTCACTCCCTAGGTACCCGCCTTATCCATGTTGTCAATCAAAACACTGTCAACATTCTGCTTGAGGATATTGAGAGGGGGGAGGAGGTATCCACTTTAGCTTTCTTCTTGTTCTTTCACACTCGATCTTATGATCTCCTCCCATTCAATGGAGGTCTTGGGTGGTGGAGTAACCCTAGAACTACTCCCTACCTATGTCCCGCGAGAATAAGACATTTAATAGCACCCATCAGTTCACTTCTCTCAAAAAATCATATTGTTCCTTTCTGACCATATCCAACTGCGGATAGAGATAATAGCCAAATAACATGTCTTTTTTCTTCAAAAAGGTAGCAGGTCCAGCCCTCTAAAACAGCAAGGACAGCAGGAAGAACCAGGCAGGGGAAGACCCAGGGGATGCCAAACAGATCAAGAATCTGATCCCACACTTCCCTCATGAACTTGCACCAAGGGAAGCGATGTTTGCACAACACACATCTGTTTGCCAAGTGCACAATTTTCCTTTAAGGCTATCGAGGTGTTGATTTTTCCGGGGAGCCACTGCCCAACAAAAGCTTTGGACTTTCGAAGGGGCATCCACTATCCAAACACCAAAGCTCCATCTAATTAAAAGATGAATGGCCATCCTTTACCAAATAAAGGAAAATTAATTGAACGGAAAAGGAGCCTTTCGGGTACGGGGCCCAAATCCTACTATTCGAACAACAAGATGAAACAAAAACATTTTCAAGACAACAAGGAGAGAAATCCCAACTAATTTAGACATGTGCGACAATGTTTCTCAGTAGGTGTTCAACTATGATTTGTGGACACGGAAACGGTGTAGGGCATGACAAACCCCCAAAATTTAGAAACAGGGACACGACTAAAATAGAAAGTACATATAATCATGATTTGTGGACACGGATTTGTGTGTCGAGTTTCGATACGGATATGAGGTGTCTGACGTCACCACAACTAAAAATCTAGAAATGGTGACCCGTCCGTACAGGTACATATAAAATTACTGATTACTATTATAATTTGCAACAATATAAATATTGCATTCATTTAATTAACTAACAAATCTTATGATTAATCAAGTATAATCTAAAACAAACATGAGATAACCAAATAACAATGCATTCTTCAAATTAATCTAGTTCTCTTCCGCCTTTAATATACAATGAGAAAGGGAAACAAATAGGATACATGAGTTAATCAAATAACAATGCATTCATCAATTTAATCAAGTCCTCTTCCGCCTCCAATGTACAGCGAGAGACGGAAACAAATAGGTACAATATATATATATATATATATATATATATATATATATATATATATATATATAATATTGGAAGAGAAAAGAGCAGGTACCTATAGAAAAAAAAAGAAAAAAAAGAGCAGGTACTCCCTGGAGTAGATAACTTATCTACTCCCTAGCCTAAAATAACAGTTGGGGCCACATTGTTTGGGTGATCCAAAGCATTCATTTGATGGCCCCTCACATAGATAGCGTGTGCCCTAAAAATCAGCTCGATAGGATCATCCTAACCCTATGAACTGTGGAGGCAAAAATGGACGTGTATAAACCTGCACAGATCAGTCCATTTTTTGCCTCCACGGTTCATGGGGTTAGGATGATCCTATCGAGCTGATTTTTTGGGCACACCCTATCTATGTGAGGGGCCATCAAATGAATGCTTTGGATCACCCAAACAATGTGGCCCCAACTGTTATTTTAGGCTAGGGAGTAGATAAGTTATCTACTTCAGGGAGTACCTACTCTTTTCTCATATTGGAATAAGGGTTTTTTAGGGTTTTAGATTTGGGAAGGGGATATAACAGGAAATATTAGTTAAAGATGAGCTAAAGGAAGAGTTTGTAATAAAAGAAGAGTTAATAATAAAAGCGGTAACCACAATATCTATCTATATCTATAAAGCTGAATGTGGTAAGCTGGGATGTCGCCACGTGGCACCCCCACTGCATCCCAAAATTTAAAAACGCTTGATAATTATAATTACTGAATAAAAACGCTAGATAAGGACTAAAATGTCTCTTCCTAAAATCGTTCCGCATACCCTGCTGCACGAATTACCTCCTAATGTGGAAACCCTAAGCGTCGCACTAGATTCCTATCCTAAATTAAATTTTAGAGAAAGGAAAGTTACATACGTTTCATATCCCCTTTTGGCGTTTCAGTTTCTTTCCTCTACTCACGATTTTTTGGCGTTTCGTGTTCTTCTCAACGCTTCACTTCCTCTATTTAATGGATGTTAATGATTTCTACCTTGCCCGTGACTGCTTTTTCCCAGCGCTTTCGGTGGTAAGTCTCTATTTCTCTGCCTCTATATCTCTCTCTATGTCAGAAGGTTTTGCTTGATTGTATTTTTTTAGGTCTGTCTATGGTTTGATTTTAATTCTTCATCGACTACATGTTTCTTCAACCACTACATCAGAAGCGTTTGCTTTAGTTTTTGTTTTTAATTTATTTGGTTCATATTTGGTGTTTGTTTTTTAGCGCTTAAAAACCCTGATTTCTCGATTCGTCCTTTTGGATACAGTTTTTCATTTTCTAAAGATATCATATTGTTTTTTCTTTTCCAATTTGATGGAAATGCTCCTCTTTCGTTTATAGTTTTCTCACAAAATGATTGTTTTACTCTATATGACTACCTATTGACATTAACATGTGATTATTTTTTTAAATTATTTAGATCTTTACCTTTGTTTGTAATGCAAGCAGTGTTTATTGTGCATTTTAGTATGCTAAATAGAATCGTTGTAGTTCAAAAACATCTATGGCAGTTGATTATATCAGAGATTAAATTAAAAATAAATTAAAAGAAAACCAGACTTCAAGGCCACCATGAAACATGATCGAAGTGCCAACTTGAAACAGTGAAAATGCCTTGACTTTAAGAACAATTTCTAAGAAAATCTGTAGATAATTCCTCTGATTTTTTTTTGAAGAGCTGAGTGATATTAGGCCTGAGGCGGGTTGCTAAGTACAGGTCTAATACAAGAATTCAAGGAGAGCCTCTTATGGTGCCCGGTTAAACTGTGATGGCAGAATAGTTGTTGTATCACCAGGATCTAAAAAACTAATGGTTTGATCCTGTATTTAGATCTAGGATCTGTTTGATTCAGACATGGCAGCCATCAGTGTCACTCTTATTTTCATTTGAGTAAGTTAGTTCAGTTCTTCTGCATTTTTATGCGTTACATTGTGCTTCTATTTTATACTTGCATTTTTTTGCAGTATTTTTTTGTAAATTCCTTTCTATTTTTGGCTTTAAATTTTGGTTGTATTTTTATTTATTTCATTTTCGCTTTATATTTATTGTTAATTTCTTCCTAATTTGGCATTTATTTTTATTTTTTTTTAATTTCTTTCTATTTTGAGCTTTAAGTCTCACAGTATTTTTATTTATTTCATTTTGGCTATATTTTTATTGTTAATTTCTTCCTAATTTGGGCTTTATTTATATGTTATTGATTTGTTTCAATTTCTTTCCATTGTGGGGTTTACTTTTTTTTAATATCATTCTATTTTGGGATTTATTTTTGTTGTTTTACAGTTTTTTCCTGTATTTTTTTTGTTAATTTCTTTCTATTTTGGGTTTCTTGGCTGTAAATTTACTTATTTTTTGTTGTATTCTATATTTTTATTGTTAATTGCTCCGTGCATCGCACGGGTCTGCAACTAGTTCAATAATAAAATATAATGTCACAACTGACACGGTACAAACACGTATCAACCCGCCAACATTAAGTCGGACATTTCTAAGAATACATTTAAAAGGCTTGAAAGGAGTGTCGACATGTGTGGACACGACACGTGTCAGCAATAAATTCAAAGTGTTTGTTTGCACGTGAGATAATTGTCTCTTCAACATTGCTGCATCTCTTTGCAGTAGACGGTTGAGTTTCCCCGCCTTTTGTTCTGCTATTTCTGTTATATGAGCCTGCTTAGCTCAGAGGTTAGAGCATTGCATTTGTAATGTGATGGCCATCGGTTCGATTTCGATAGTCGGCTTTCTCTATTTGTTCTATTCTTTTTTTATCAGGATTGATAACCTTTCCTTGAGACCAAGGAATATTGAGAAGACCCCCCCTTTTTTTCCTCCAAATGTCGGTTTACAGTTGAACAATGAAAATAGATGGCGAGTGCCTGATCGAACTGATCGGGTCATGTAGGAACAAGGTTCAAATCTCTCGGTCTGTTAGGATGCAAGATACACAGTTACCCCTTGGAAGTCTCAAAAGACAGCAAAATATACCACCAAGATAGATAACTATCTATCACATACCTCTATCTCCCATCTAACCCTTACTGTCTCTCTTTTTCTGAAAGAATCGGGAGACACCCCATTACATACATTCTTGACGGAGTTACCAAAAAGTTCAACTTTTCTTTTTTAAAATATAAGATCTATAACAGAAAAGCCAATCACCTACCCAATCCAATATTGATTGAATGCCTGAGCACTCAGAGCTGGATACCAAGTATCTTCAGTACTTTCCCCAACCCTAATTTGATTCCCCTAGGTTTTCAAACTTCAATATAATTAAGCAATTATGGATGTCTTTCTTGTTTATGCGAGTCTAAGCATGTATTTATGCATATTTTAGCATTTCCAAAAGTTTCATCTTAAAATTTCATCATTTGCAAATGTTTCCACATGTTTCCGTGATTTACAAGATTTCCACCAAAACTTCCAACCAAAACCGAAACTTTCTGTTTCCATGCCGACTGAAACTGAAACTGAAACCGAAATTTAAAAACTCGCCCATAATAAGGAACCCCTTCTGACGCAGCTAACATATAAAGGCTCATATAGACATGGCATAAAGGATCACTATCGAGCCACAAATCCTTGCAAAATTTTCAAGCTTGTCATTTAAAAGACGTAAAGCAATTCCGGCCAAATCAATGGGTAAAGAAGCAATCCGGTAGTTGGAATCAAGTTTTAAATTTCAGTTTCGGTTTCGCCCACAATGGAAATCAAAATATTTCGGTGTAGGTGGAAATTTCAGCTGAAATCTTGTAAATTTCGTGGAAAATTTTTGGTTTCTTTAATGTCGATGGAAATCTTGTAAAAAGGAAATTTCAGTGTAAATTTCAGGGAAATCAAGTAAAAAAACGATTCCATGCGAATTTCGTTTCGGTCTTGGTGGAAATCCGAAATTTTAGCAGAAATATTCTATTTCGGCCGAAATTTAAAACCATGGTTGGTGTTTCTTTCCCAATGGAAATCTCATACAAACACCACCAAAAGTTTTTTTGACTGCCTTGACTATTATCTATGCCTATACATAGAAACTTACAAGAGAAACAGATGCACCAGTGTTATATGCTCTTCCAGTACGTCCAATCCGATGTACATATCCCGCGGGACTTTGAGGCATGTCAAAGTTTATTACCTGTCACAAAAGTCGGTACACATGTTGTGAATAGCAGAAATAACAAATTCACTGCTGGTCAAAAGGAAAGCTGTTTTTTAAAGTACATCACAAAAGACATTCACCTATGAGGGTTTCTGGTGCATTTCATCACAGTAGGAGCAGTGCATATGTACACGGGGCAATGGAATACATTTATACAAATAAAAATAGTGAGTGCATTAAAAGAAAAGAGAGGTTTTAAAGGTGCTCTCTAATCAACTCGGTATAGGGGTCTCAAATGAACCCAAAGCAAAAACATTGCCGGCTGGTCTTCCAATTTTCGTCGGGGTAGTTGGATCATAGGCTCTGTGGCGGGAGGGTCTCAAGTGAATCCAAAGCAAAAATGGGCCAATTTCACCTTGATCAAGTCATAGGATTTTTTTTGTCCGACAAAACTTGAAATTGAGAAGTAGATTAAAAAAGATGAGAGGGCTTCCTGTTGATGATCTTGATCGTATGGCTCTGATGGCATGTAAAACCTAATTATAATTACATCGATCAAAGAAGTTAGGGAGTGGGGAGGAGAGGTTTTTTGTGGAAGACAGAGCCCAATTCATTCTCCATCTAAAAACACATGTTACAGTTCACATATGTAGGGTTTGGTCAACATGACTAAAATACCCCTAATGCTAAAATATGACCACTGCTAACATCAACATGAATGATTCAAACCTAGAAACTGGTTCCAGACAATGGTATGAATAGATAATTCAGCATTAATTATTACTTGACTCCTAAATTTATCAAATATCATTGCTCAAACAAGGATACATGACATTGTATCAGGTCTATGTAGAGGAATTTGCTAAAAGCAAATGTAGAATAATATAAGTAAGACGTAGATAATACATGCGTACAAGAATAAACTACTGTGGTTATTGTACAAGGATTTTAGCCAACATAGATTAAAGAACTTTCAGTTAGAAACAGCAAGCAGCCTACAAGGCTTTGACTGCAACAGGTTTGTAATAGCCATTTATGAGATGTCCATTTGCAGAAAGAGTGAATGGGAATGGCATAAAGATACCAATTAAGTTGGAAGTTCATTGAGCTACAACGGGATTTTTTGGAGGTTTTTTAGAAGTTTATTTTTTTTGGAATCGTAGATTTTTTTTAGATGTTAATTCCCCAATACTAGCAGAAACCTACAAATAGTTTCGTCTCAATTCCTGCGTAAGAATCACCATGTGATGGGACCTTTAGAGTGATAACTACGCTTACAATATAATGAATCCTACACTAGTACCTTACGATACTGTCAACAGCAAGCATGACAATCAGTGGTAGAAAAATAATATGCAATGGGATTCCCACTAAAATGTAAAACCAACACATACTTATCATTTACATACCGTATACACATTTTTGAAGTCGATTCCTCTTACTACTCCAAATTCTGAGTCTAGTTTTTGCCTCACATGTTTTTTAGATTTTCTTGATCCAACAGAAATTTGCCCACTGATCTGTTCCTTCCCTTTTATTTGGCTGTCATCTGTTGCTATTAAATAGTCAAAAAGTCCCGCATTGAACTCCTGAGAAAAAGTAGTAAAACAGAAGGAATAAGAAAGGCATGCAGAATATACATGTGATTATTAACCGCAAAAAATATGATCAATTTAAAAAAATTGCAATCAACAAAATACCACCAGTAAACATATCATGAATTGAACTAAATGAAGCAAACATTATGAACACAAGAATTATAGTAGTATGAACTAATAATTTATGTTTGCACGATCAAATGACCTCCCACATATGGCACCATGCTTTTCTTCTTTTACATTACGAATATACTAAGATATCCAAAATCATCACATCAAAGCAATAACGACAAAGCAATTAACTGGCAAGCTTGCCCATGAAATGATTTGCATCTGTCTTGATATTCCACACATCCAAAATACAGATAAGGTTGATAACTTTCTTTTCCTTTCAGTAATAACAAAACTAAGGAAAGGAAATCACAGAAGGAGAAAAGATTGTCTAACACATAATACATCTCTATTTACACCCACTCTTACCAAATTGTCATCAACCTTATTAGCAAGTTTCCTCACACACACACTGAGAACTGATTCTGTGAATGCTAGATTCTTAAGGAGATGTAAATGCTTCAGCCATTATTTTGCATTGTTGCATAGTCAGAATGAGCAAACTTTTATTCCCTCAATATCTATCCAGATTAGCAGTTAATAGGGGTAAAAATAACTCAAATCCTGGTAGCAAAATGTGGATTAAATGGTCAATATAACAATTACAACAAGGGTCGAGACCACTATAAGCATTAACAAATCAATATGATACGATCCAACCAAGACCTACACCCAAACCCCCCTACTGTCTCCTGCTAAATGTGCCCATAATAACTAATGTCGGCAATTTAAAGAGATGTGAGATCTGGAATGAAATCGTTCAGATCTGTAACACCCTCAATCTGAATGTCTGGCAATAATCAAAACGAGAATAACAGTGTTGCAAGGCTTTGAACTCCCAGTCATAAGTTGAGTAGTTCAACTTGGCACCATTGAGATTTTGACCAAACAATCCAATGGGTCATTGTGCTTGACTGAGAATTGCTCCGATCCCAATTCACCAAAATATCCAACGGGTAATTGGGCTTGACTGAGAATTGCTCCGATCCCAATTCATCAATATGAATCGGTATATAATGAAGTTCCTGACGGGCTCCAATCCTACTTGGCACTGTTGAACTCTTCAAATGACATAAATACTACTACTCTCAACATATGAATAATGGTGCGAATAATAGCATGAATAGTAAATGTCAACCCGGCACCGTTAAGATTTTTAGCCATTGGGCTTGATTGAGAATCGTTCCAATCCCAACTCACCAAAATATCCAACAGCCCATTGTGCTTCACTGAAGATTTGATTACTCCAATCGCAATTCACCAGTATGAATCGGTATATGATGAAGTTCCTCACGAGGCCCCAATCCCACTTGGCACCATTGAGCTCTTCGAATGGCATAAATACTAATATCAAGTCTCAACACATGAACATTGTCGTGAATAGTAAATGTGAATAGTGGACCCACCTAACATGACTTAAAATAACTTAAAACTAAGTGACTGAAATAAATAAGGTAAATAGAATCCAAACGTGGAGCCACTTATTAAAATCTGGAATATCAGATCAGCAAAGCTTGAATACTTTTGCTAGAATAATGAACAGAGAGATTTGGTGGTATTAAGTATAATTCTTTCTCGAAACACAATCAAACAAATGAAGCCAATCAATAATGTACCTCAAGGATATGGAGACGTGAATTCTGTGGCAACTCAGCATTTAAAACAGCTGATCTGATTCCAAACTGACATAAACAGGAAATGTAAACTCAGTTATTAAAATGAAAAAACAAAGTTCCAACTCTAAGGACAAATTGATGATGCATCAAATGTAAGCATTGTACTCAAATATGAAGGGAAAAAAGAAATGCACTGATAGTGAAAAAGATATATGCGGACAGCACAGAACAAAATCACATAACATTATATGGCCCAGCATCTAATATTTTGCTTGTTCACCATCAAAGTCATACTTATCAATTATCATCCAAAAATTTAAGTTGAGTTAAATTTAGGGAAATGATATCTGCGCCAAGGTGTTTATATAAACAAGCGCTCCGCTTGTTTGTCGTGCAGTATTTAAAGGGATTTCAGAGGATATTACGGTTCTCAAAAAGCTCTTCAAACCCTTTAAATACTACACGACAAAAAAGTGGAGTGCATGTTTATTGAAACACTTGGTGCAGATATCATTTCCCTAAATTTAATATCTGAAATTGTGAACTATGACTAGTTATTATTGCATTTACGAGAGCTACTCAGAAAATTGTGGCTATGTATGCAAACAGCATAGATGAAACCCATTCAAATGCCATTAAAAAATGAAATCCATTCAAATGAGCGTAACAATGGCTACAGATAGCCTTTCTAGAATCAGATAGATTGAGTAAAGTTTCCTTCAAATGAAATAAACACTTGTCATGGGCAGAGAACACAAATCCAAGACAAAGTATCCTTTCCTTTTCAAAGAAAAAGCAACTTCATTTTCACTCGTTCATAACAAAGAGTATCTCTTATTAGAAGGTATCTGACACACAGGATTATGGTGAGATACGTTTCCAAGCGAGAGCTGAGCATAATCGAAAATTAAATTTCGCCGGTAATATTCACTTTACAGTTGTAGCACAAACTTATGTTTCAACCTCCAACTCAAGCAATCTTGGCAGACAAAAATCATCCATACAAACTGAATTTGTGGGGTTCTAAAGAAAATAATTTCCCGGCCTTCCTCTGAAGTGAGTAGTGATTGGTTGCTACAAGATTCTGAACCACAATTGTGGTAGGAACACTATCAACTATGTTGGGCTCGTATGCAACAGAGGTAAATACTAAATACCATCAGAGTCAGAGCCACCTTAAGTCCCAAACCAACAACTAACATTAACTAAGGGAACACAATGGTCAAAACAAATAAACTTGTTCATATTGAAACTATTCTAGGCAAGGATTGAGGATGACGACAGGCAACATATTACCTAAATTATTCCATAAGCCATTAGAAAGAGTAAGTCAAAGTGATCAAAGAAGAGAGCAAGTGGATACAGAGATCCAACATAAAAGGAGAAAAATAATAACACAGGCATGAGTTTGAACTTATAAGTAAAATACCTGTTCGAGAAAGAGTCTTAATCTGAAACCCATGTCAATGGTGTTTACAAATATCAGCACTTTTTTTTGTACAAGTTCAAATTTCAAAAGAGCCAGGATGTGAAGCAGCTTATCATGAGCACTGCACGAAATCTGAAAAATGGAAAAGAACAATACATTAGGATTCTTGCAATCTGAGTGAAAAAAGGTCTACGACAACAAACTGAAACAAGGCATAGAAATGAAACATACGCATGGACATACCAACAAATTGAAGCACATTTACGAAGCAATAGCAACAAAAAGAAACTGTTAAATAAGGTCCAAGTCCTTCCTGTAAATTTATTGAATAAGAAGAAAGGCTTGAAGATATAGAGGATGACAGCAAATTACATATCATTTAGAACATTTCCTGTAAAATTATATAGAGGATGACTACAAAATAGATATCATTTATAGCAAGTCTTAGTTGAATAAACTGAGATATTTCGAAAAGAAATACCTCAACAGTAAAAAGATTATCATCGGAGCGCGTTAAGATGTGTGTTTGTGTTAGATTAGTTAGATTCACATTTATGTTTTGGTGTCATTCCTGGTTTCAGTTTTATGTTTATTCACATTAATAGGTTAAGACCCAGTAGGGATGGTCCTAATGGCAATTTAGGTAATTAAGTAAACTAAGATAAATACAAGGGTCGCAGTTCAAACTCCAAAAAAATTTCTTCCTCTTCATTTTCCCTTCTCTCGTCTTCTCTCCTCTTTCGCTCTTTCCTCCGACTACTTTCCATCCTCCTTCAATACAAAATAGATGTAGACGATTGATTCTGAGCTCAACATGGTACCAGAGTATAGTTGATCACAATCCAAAAGAGATGTTCATCAAACCCTAGTATTCTCGTTATGCAATTTCAAACCCTAAATCCCAACCCAATCTCTCATCAAACCCTAGGTGCATCCCTCATCACTTTGAAACCCTAAAATCCAATCTCATTGTTCACAAATCTCTGAAACTTAATTCTCACCACATTGAAACCCTAAAGTCTCACCCCATCCGTAAGGTTTGAAACAAGGAAACCTCAATGAAGAAAAAAACCGATACATCGGCTCTATTGACACCAGAATGACCAAGTCTATTTGCTTCGTTACATGCGAAACGTCACACATGTCGGATCTCAATGTTGTGACCCTTTGTCAAATTGGGAATCTCCTCAATCTCATCCGCAGATATCCATGGGTAGTTAAAGTCGTCTCTCACCCATCTAATAAAATTAAGGGAATCTCTCACAATGATAAGATGATCACGCAGGGTCTAGTCGACAAGGCGAATTCCGTATAGAGGTGCCTACACTTAAACCTCATTGAAGTCTTTCTTGCCAATGGGCCTTGTGAAGGCCCACCTTCTCACACCTTCATGACTCCTCAAAAGAACCCTGTGCCTGCTGGACCTGGATTAAATGACATATGCAAAATTTTGGTGCATTAAAACCAATCCATGATTTAGAGAGAGAGAGAGAGTAGTACGGATTTTACCTAGGACGATAAATCCCAAAACAAATCCCTAGGACGATAAATCCCAAAATTTTGTGAATCTTCAATCCATTAGTCACACTTCAATTTTCTTTTGTTTTTTTTTTGTTTTTGTTTTTTTTTTGTTATTTTTGTGTGTGAATCTAGACCTATGATGATTAAGGTTATCCAACCTTATTTCAAGCAAAAACATTTCGAAAATGAAAAAAAAAAAAGTTTGGATTATTCACGTGAACATGACGTGATATGTACCCCCGTATCGGCCCCATATCGATCGCATCGATTGATACACCTTGTAAATCGACTATATTGGCTGTTACACTTGCGATTTTTTGTGAGAAACGACACAGGGGGTCAACATCATATCGGCTTCTGTCGATATGGATAGATATCGGTCGATACATATCCATATCGCTAGATACGTATCCATATTGGCCGAAATTTTGAACCATGGTTACAGCCTACAGGGAATGATCACAGAAGAATTGATGTATTGAGGCAGTATTTGCAACCGCATGTGCATATTAAAGATTTGGGGCAGTTATGGTACTTCCTTGGCATTGGAATTACATGGTCAGTTTCAACATAGGTCGGCTAATAGAGAGGCTAACGATTTGGCTCGTGGTGGTGTGTCTAGAGGAACCTTGTTACTCGTGACCAATTCCATTTTGACAATTCGCCTTAATTAGCTTTTTTAGTAGCTTTAACGTTTTTTTCCTTTTAGACCATATTGATCACTTATAACATTTCCCCACTTTTAAAAAAAGGGTTCTTATCTTTTTTGGGGGGGAATGATAGTAAAGCTTTCTTATCGTTAAAAAAAGGTTTGGGAATAGTCTATTGTGGAGGAAGTTACTAATCTTTTGTCAGACGTGTCTTTTAGAGCCAATGCCTATGGATATTCCCATGGATCCTAATGTAAAATTATCGAAGGATAAGGGTGATTCGTTTGAGGACCCTGGCAAACATGGCACATCATAGTAATGCTTTTTTTAATGAGTTCAGTATGTCAGTTTATGCTTGATCCTATGGTTGATCATTGGGATGCAATTCAACGTATTTAGAGACACAGTAAACCGTGTAGAGGAATTATTTTAAAAAAAGTGACAACTTATGAGAGGAAAGTTTTCTAGATCCAGATTGGGTAGGAACCTTCAATCAGGCGTACGACAACAAGCTATTGTATTTTGTTGGAAGTAACCAAGTTACTTGGAACATGAAGAAGTGGAATATGGTTGCATGATCCAGTGCAAAATTAGAGTATTGTGCAATGGGGTTGAAGACACATTGAAGTAGAGTGTCATTTTGTTCGTGAAAATCTCACTAGAAAATTGATATCTACATCGTGTGTGAGATAAAAGACTAGTTAGAAGAAATATTTACGAAGGCACTTGATCGCATTCAATTTGCTAATATTTGATCCAAGCTGGGCATGAATAATTTTTTTTTTTTTTTTTTGAAAGATGACATAAATACATTAAGATCATACGAAGAATACATGTATGGAGGACCGGTAGTTCCCCAAGTATTACAATGTATGAAAACCTGGATCAATCCAGGTCTTAAAAAACCAAAAAAGACAATTATAAAACCAACGATTAGCCTCCCAACCGTCTTCCATGTCCACCAAAAATATATCTGAATTCATCACTACCCATCTAACTTCCAAAAAAAAAACTTCCCATATCCAAGGAATTTCAAAAAATATTACTTAAACCGTTGCGATCTTCCACCGAAAATCTTGAAAACCATTGGGACCTTTTCCTATTCTCAAAATGGTCTCCCTTCTCATAAACCTGGACGTATTTCCAAACTTCTTCCTAAGATGAGCATTTCTTTAAGTCCGACAAAAGTCCTTCTATCTCAGCTGTAAAAACCTCCTCATCAAGATTAGTAGCCGGTGCTTCCTTGACATTCGGGTATGTTGCCTCAGGTGCTCTTTTCTATTTGATCATGGTCTCTAGTTTCCTAATTCCTGATTCCTTGTCTTCATTCCATCTTGAATGCCTCGACGTCTTTTCCTCCTCCAAGACCTTGATGAAGAAGGGATGCTTATGCATTGGAGAGTGAGTTTCCTTAACATTACGTGACCCAGATACAGTAAAGAATAAATCCGACCTCCTATTAGCGGCCTCTTTGAAAAGCTTCCACTACCTTTTCAAGAAGTCTTTGATGACTTCTCTCGGTGTTGGGACTATTTTAGAGGCCAACTCTTCAGAGTAAACCATTGCCTTTATCCTTTTTAATATTTCCTCCATCTCCGGTAACTCCATGGCCCGCTTCCTCCTCTGGCCCGCCATGGAAGAAGAGGGCCGGGGTAAGGCGGTATCGTTCAGGTTTTACATTGATTATCTCAAATGAGTTCTTTCTCCTTTGTTCTCAATGAATCAAAAAGACGATAATTCCCTGATATGTAGATCACCGCCACGAAGGGACCTCTGACCAAGGGACAGGTGTCCATACACAAACTCCTCTTTGCGTTCAACTCTTCCTGCCATAAATGTACATTAATGGCGTCGTATTACTCATTGACGTCCGTCCCAATTCGAGGAAACCTTTTCGACTTCCCATGATGAATTGATGAGGGGTACATTCGAGAGATCAATACTTGGAGTAAAAGTTTTAAAATGCTTTAAATGCTTCTCCCAAAAAACGGAAATCCCTGTCCTTCCGCAAATTAAAGGTCATTATTCCTTAGTGAAATCTGCCTTAAAAGCTTATCAATACTGCCAATGGCTGGGTCGATAAATAGCGTATATACCTTCTCCGAAGCCCTCCCAAATCCAACCGCCGTCATCCAGATTTTGGGGGCTCCCAAGTAGACTTTATCCGCACGCAACACTTACCTTTGGGATTTGAGAAAACCTCCCAGGATTCACAAGGGTCACAGCAGCATTTATTTGAGAAGATCATTATTGCCAATGGATGGGTCAATAATATATATGCCTGAATTAGAATGGGAGGATTAAGAGTTAATATAGTTTAGTGTTACATTTGTGCTTTGGCGTAATCCCTTGCTTGAGTTATGTGTTTATTTAAATTAGTAAAATGGGGTACATCGTGGTTGGCGCTTGTGGCAATTCATGTAATTAAGTGAACTCGATAATCTTACAAAGGGTGTGGGACATGGACTTGGAGTACAACCTACACAAATTTCTTCCTCTTCTCTTTTCGTTATCTCTCCTTCTTTTCTCTTTCTCTCTTATTCTTTTCTCAATCCATACGAATTGGAAGTAGATGATAGATTAAGAGCTCAACAGATACAAAGATATCTAAAGAAAACGTTGCCTTGAAAGTGTCTGAACATCTACTTCAGACATAAGAATCATGAATGGAGTCTAGAATGTTGCCTGCCTTTCATAGTACTTTCTCCTCTGTCAGTTGAAATACAATGTGTAGCCATAGGTTTATCGCAAGATTGCCCTTAGATGTTCCAATAGTGTTTCTTTTTCTTCTTTTTTTAAACAGTATATGTACGTATAAATAAGTGAGAATGTACAAGAGAGAAGAGGAGCATGCAAGCCATTGTTATATGGAAAATAATGTAGGATATTTAAGTTGGGATTTGCTAAGGTCCATCACAAAAGGCATTTCGCAGAATGTCTGTTGCGTCAGAGAGCAGCCACCTCATGAATAATGACAAAATCTGTTGAAAAGTGAGCCTATGTGGCTGCTCTCTGACGCAACAGACGTTCTGTGAAATGCCTTTTGCGATGGACCTTAGCAAATCCCATTTAAGTTATAGCTATCACGCCTATAAAGGCACACAAATTAATCAACTATTATTGTTCACTAAATAGTTATCTGACAAGTTCTTACCCAAAATTGTTGAACACTTTTTGGTATAATGTCATCCTTAACGTCTCCGACCTCTGGCAAAGTCAAAATGTACGGATTGTGTAGCACAAGCTTTTTCAATTTCTCAACATCAGCACTGAAAAAAATTACGAGATACACAAGGCTCTTGGCATAAGTCAGTTGATACCAGCCCTAGAAAGAAGGAAATGAAATAAAAAATTTATATTGCAAGGCTACAATGTTAATACCTGAAAAGAAATTTCATTCATAAAAGTGAGTAACCATAGTCTCATAAATATTCTACTTAGGGTGCTGCTTCTCCAACTAGTTTGGGACAAAAGGCTTAGTTGAGTTGAGTTGAGGGTGCTGCTTCTGCTCTGGGGTATCACAGACCATACTTTTGGATCTAAAATAGCCCACTATTACTATTCGTTGCATGAACCTTCTAATTAGGGTTAGGATTATAATGAGGGAGAGATTTTAGGTCATGGAATATCCACAATGGACCCGAAAAAAATAATTGTCAGGGTCATTGAATAAGGGGTCCCACTCATATTTATGCTCTTTTTCTTTGGAAACATATGGTCAGCGCCATTTTTGACCTCTTTATGCATAGGAGGTAAGGAGGTGTAGGCATTTTGTAATAGAAATGTTAGGAGGACAAACTAATAGCCCAAAGAGTTTTGATTGAATTTGGTAGCACCGCCTCTATAACGTCTACTTTGGTTAGTCACTTCTAATCTCCATCACCAAATGTAACTGTCAACGACAACGCCACTTTGGGGGCTCTGCAATAAAAAAAACATCTGCATGCTACTCCATGCCTTCTATCCTACAATAAGCTCCAAGTTGATGCTATATCCAAAGTGACTCCATGCAGCAATTTCATTCAAGCAAACTCTAACCCATAGGTAGGATTGGAAGATACAATCCTGGAAACATGAGTGGTGGGGAAAGCCACTAAGGTAGCTTCATATAGAATGGATACAGAGGTGAGAGCTCTAATAATGGAATACACGAAGGAGACAATGTGTTAAGGGGGTCAAAACTCAATTAAAGACAAATGATCTTTGCAGAGGTCGCCAAATGGAGGGCCCAAGAAAGGGGTCAAGTCGTCCAATAATTTGGAGGACCAAGAAGTAGAGAAGATTCAGGAGGGCCTTCAAGTTTCAATAGTCATGAAATCCCTAGGTTCTGCATCTAAAGCAGTCTTGTTTTAGCAATGACAGATGGTTGTAGAAAAGATTTTTCTGGGTTTTATTATCTTAGTAAGATGAATCAAGGAGTGTGGTTTCTAACTGTATCATGAGTCAAGGAATTGGTTCAAAAAAAAGTCTAGGAATTGATTTTTATTTTATTTTTTTAAGGATTATGAATAGAAAGAGTAAACAGATTTTTGCATTCTATGTTTGTGAGAATACTCTGGACTTGAATAAAATTCCTGTGGCTCAGCTTCTAGTTGCTCAATTTTGAACTTCTATTTTATTTCCCAACTTGTTCTTCTTCTATCTCAATTCCTTTTGGTTTTGAGCTGCATATTTGATTTGCATATGAATGCCCAGATGAAATTTGATTAGCGCATTCAATTGATAAAAGACTAGGTATTTTGATAGTTTTCACCAGTAAAAAAAAGTTATCTGATCGTTTTCAGTACACGTCAACTTTCCAAACTTATCCAACTTTTGTTGAATAATCAGATTAACAAATTTAAGGGTAAAATCATCAAGGCAAGAGAAATGACGACGAACAACAGAAATCCTTAGAGCAGAGCTAAAATTCAGGAATATTCTGCAAGGCAAACATCCAAAAACCACTAGAGAAGTTCAAGAAAAGATCAAGAAATTTTTTTTTCTATTTAAAATTTTAAATCACATAGAATTTTATGGGGGAGTATTTCATTTAAAATAATAACACGAGTGAATCACAGGATGAGCTGGTCTAGTGCATTCGCCTAGTATTATTGATAGTGAGTTCAATTCCCACAAGGATAGGTCTTGACAAAAAATTCAAAAAATATTCAAAAAAAAAAATCATCGGGAGACTAAATAATTTCTCACAAATATATTACCTTTCAAAAAACAAATCTCACAAATATATCAAAAATGTATGCCATGAAAATTTAGCTGGATTAAATGCTAAGATTCAATTATTCTCCAAATTGTGTAACTATGCTCCCACATGATCAGCCGATGCTATGGACAGTCTATAAAGTAATCCAAAAGAATGCGTAGAAACATAAAAGAAAATACTAAAAGTAACAAATGAAGTGGGTTAAAAACTTTACAATCCAGTTGATAAAAGATTTAGAGAACCAACCTTGAAGTCGCAGACATAAGAAGGCATTGACAACGTCGAGGGACATGAGGGATAAGGGCTTTTAGGTCGTCTTCATAGCCATATGACAAAAGCAAGTCTGCCTGAAGATAAAATAGAGATCAAGCATTGCCACTTGCAATAGAAAAGGAAAGAATATGAGAGGAATCAAATACAATCAAATTACATCGGTTATGCTTAACATGAAAAATTTGATGCCCATGCAAAAAGAGGGCAGGCTAGTGATAAGTTGTATGCGGGGCGAACTCTGCCTTAGTGTACTTTTCTAAGGCACAAGTGAAATATAAGTTGTTAGGGATTTGCTAGCGTCCACCGCAGAAGGCATTTCACGGATGGGCTGTTGCATATGAGAGCAGCCACCTCATGAATGAAGACAAAATCTGCTGAAAAGTGAGACTGTGTGGCTTCTCTCTCACATGCAACAGCCCATCTGCGAAATGTCTTCTGCGATGGATGCTAGCAAATCCAAAGTTGTTATATTTATATGAATTACAAGTGAAATGTGGTGGATGTATTGTGTACAAGTATTTATATTAATTATATGTGAAATGTGGTATGTATTTAATTATCACATATGAGCTGAAGAGTATGCCACTAGGTTTTGATGTTGACAAACAATTATGGGTGGTTTTTTCGTTTACCAATGATTTTTAGTATATATTATGATTGGTGTTTCCATTAAAAAAATGATTATTCTAGCACTTCGTGAAGTTTCATCTTAAATGTCCATCATTTGCACATGTTCCCATACTTTTTTGTAAAATTACAAGATTTCCACCGAAATTTACAATAGAAACTGAAACGGTTCTGTTTCCATGCCAATCAAGACCGAACCGAAATTTAAAACCTTGGTGGATGGCAGCCTGCTTGTCATGGAGAGAACTAGGAGCATTCGAGGGGAAACCAAGCTCCAATTGGAGGTATTGTAACCACATAACTTCATACATGCCCTAAGCTATGGCTGATACTCTGCTTCGAAGCTAGAATAGGAGACAACCAGGGTGATTAAGTTTCCTCTCCTGAAGGTACCATAACCAGATGTAAAACGTTGATCAGTGGCCGACCCGACCCAATCAACATCACGATAACTAGAGATACCACTCATGTTGTCAGAACAGTTCACAGTTGTCGCCACGGGAAAACCCAGCGACATACAGTACTTTTTTATGCTCGAACCGTTGCAACCTCGCTATGACATTTCGACTGTGCCGCGTAGCTAGCTTCCACAACCTCGAAATTTGTATCATTGTATTATAATTGGTTTTACTAAGCTCACATGAACGCACATGTGATTCTTGGGAATTCTTTTGGAAAAATATTTATTAAATAGATAATTCTCTTAAGCTCCATTCATCATAGAAACCACTGGATGAGAGTTGAGTAGATGCATATGGCAGGGCAGATTCCAGAGATCCAGCCTCAAGCTATGGCCATTCCATTGCCATTAATTAAGCATACTATTTGGATGCATGTAAAAGGTGAAAATCATTTATGAGTTCCAAATATACTTGTAGAGATATTCAGTAACAATTTGAAGATTATTACCATTAAAAAAAAAACAATTTGTAGATTATTTCTTTAATGAAAACCCATATTCCATGTCTCTTGTGAAGGCTTCTCTCAACAGTGTCCTCAAGAAAAGCATAATAATCCATGAAAATGCAATTTCGCCCTCGCCATTAGGCTTAATCTAAATATTTTTAAGTTATAAATAATCCAATCACAGGCCAAAAAATCATGTAAAGAAAAGTAATAGTATGTAAAGAATTTATTGTATTACTCAAAAAAAAAAAAAATGATTGTGCACCTCATCTAGAACTAGAATAGTAAGGGAGTCCTGAAGGGATGCTGCTTGTAAGGTATCTTTTGACATGCATGTTGAAATACAAGCTGGTGTTGAGACCAGAATATCAGGAGGCCCAGCCAGTGCAGTTCTCTGCAAACAGAATAGTGTGTCAACCAGCCAAGAATATCAGTAACTCAGATTTCAAAAGACTGAAAGAGAATTGCTAAGTTTCCATTATCGCTTAAAACTATATGCTAAAACAATAAGAACTAAATTCTGACATCTCTAAAGGGTTCAGTTAGCATTGGCCAAAAAGATAACACTTGTTTGAAGCATGCCCAACCATAGACCCAGCCAAATTTAGCATATCTTTACAAAATGAACGTACCATATCACAAACCGTCATACTGCTTGTCAGTTGTACAACTTTCAATTGGACTCTACAAAGCTCAAGGAGAGATGAGACCTCTGAATAAACCTGGGAAAGTGTTGAGTCAACAACCCAATGAAAAGATAGAGAAATGCAAGGTATCAATTCCATTTGCTAAAATGCCAAGATAAACATCAGGAAATCTTAATAAAATTTCAGGTGCCTCCCCAGGTTCATAGATAAATTCAGGTTTAATTAAAAAAATCAGGAAATCACTCCAATGATGAAGGATTCACTTCGAACAGTCACCAGACTTGCCACTACTTCAAGCAAAACTCACTACACGAGTCGTATAAATTTCAAAAAACACACAAACAACTATAAGGCAAAAAGAGACACTGCTATAAGCAAATTACACTAAAGCTCACCACACCTGTTGGCACAGTTCACGAGTTGGTACAAGAACAAAGGCACTTGGGGCGGTCTTCCTTGAAGCAGTCTCTGAGAAAAGCTTCTGAAGCAAGGGAAGAAGGTAGGCATAGGTCTTTCCAGAACCAGTCTTCGCTCTAGCAACAACATCCTTACCTTCCTATAGACAGAGTCATATATAATTTTTTTTTAAATGGCAAATATATTTCATTAAAACAACAGAGATTGAGGAGGTCCAAAAAAGATATGCTCTAAACCCGAAATGAAAGATAAAAAAACAAAATAACTAAGGAGGGAGAAAATAAAAAAGCTCCAGACTATCTTTGTGCATCCCTTCTCTCGCAAGTCTATGGGCTTCGGCATTGGCAGACGAAGCATCATTGTGAATTTCGTTTCGTTTCGTCCGAAATGGACGAAACGTTTCGGTTTCGGCCGAAAACCGGAACGAAATGACGAAAATTTCGTTCCGTTCTGGATTTCAGCCGAAATCGACCGAAATTCAACCGAAATTGACCGGAATTTACTGAAATTTGCAACTATGCCTTCTAGCGTGCGAGAAGGTCTACTAAATCTAATTATAAAAAACTTTTGGCAAATAAAGCATTAAAAGTGCAACAACATCCTTACCGTCATATAAACAGTCATGGATAGTTAAAAAAAGTTTGGGCAAATAAAGCATTAAAAGTTCTACTCATTCTAATGATTTAGTTTCGCATAAATAAAGACTCTAATAATGGGGCCAAACAAGTTAATCCCGGAATTTTGGTAAAAAGAACCCAAATTCACAAAAGAAAGTATGAAAGTCAATAAGCCAATTTGTCGCATAAACAAATACATATAACCAGATTGAAAATTTTGACTTCTAATTTGAGTCATAAGTGTATTAATTTAAAAGATCCACAGTTAAGTTTCCAAAGACTTCAAAAGATGCTGCGAGATTACTAAATTCAATCATGGTCAAACTAACCAGAATCAGAGGAACAGCCACCCGCTGAATGGGAGTTGGTTTCATAATATCCTTCTTTGTCAGAGCACGAATCAATCGTGGTTCCAGACCAAGTTCTTCAAAGCTTAGATCCTCTTCTTCATTCTCATTGGGTAAGTTCTCAGCAACAGCAGCCATTGGCAGCAAGCTCAATCTACATCCAAAAGTTATAACCAAACAGTATGACAGAAGAAGTTAAATTTCAATGTGGTTTCAGTAGCATCAAAATGTTCATAACATAAATAATAATGCCCATAATATGGAAATATATTATTGAGCTTTTAAGAATCCATCCACAAGCATGTCGTATGGAAGAAGAGGAAGGAAGAAGAATAGATTGAGAAACTAAGGAAAAAAGGAAAGAAAGAAGAGAAAGATTTCGTGGGAGTTGTGGATATGACTTCAACGCCAGGAGCACTTGTAGAGAGAGAGAGAGAGAGAGAAAGATAGTTCTTATAATGAGATAAGTTGCCACTAAGAGCCTTTAACGATGGGCCTCATCCTAACAATATAAATAAACATAAAAGCAAAAGACAAGTTACACAAAACATTAGACGTAAATCAACCTAAACTAACGCATTTTGTGTCTATGTTTGGATTGCTACACCTTTTTGTGAAATGATGTTTCCTTTTAGTATCTCTTTTTTTTAATGGTAGCGAGAATATATTAATAAATAGAACAGGCGAGCTTGTCAACCCAAAGGATACATGGAAAATACAAATAAAGAAAAAGAAAAAAAATACAACTACGCGAACAACTCGAGGCAAGAAATCAAACCACAACAATGATTGCCTATCTACTCCTTCTTTAGCCAGACGATCTGCCACACTATTAGCTGATCTCTTAACATGATTGAAAGAAATAGAGGGTCCCTCTATTCTATCCAAGATTTCATCAAAAAAGTGAGCGAACCTCCAAGGAGGGACCAAAGATCCCATAAGCCATCGAATCCTGTTTAGAGAATCCCCTTCCACAATCACCTTATCAAGACACTCCTTGTCTAACCGAAGAATACCTAGATGAATAGCCCTAACCTCAGCTTCATTAGCATCTACTCTTCCTTTTAGTATCTCTATACCCTTGTGTGAGGATTGTTGCATTGTTTTGTGGCCTGATTTGTATTTATGGGGACTGCTGCGCATCCTTTTGACTGTTGTGTTTTGTGAGGACTGAAGCTTTGCCATGTGCATTTTGTTGCCTTTCTGGAGATTGGTGTTATCTTGCTTCCTAATTTGTAACTTTGTGTGGAGGAGCTAGTGCGTTGCCCTAATTTGTGCCATTGTGTGGAGTAGCTAGTGTGCTGCCCTAACCAGTGGTTGTGATTGACCGGTTTGGGAGGACTGCGTTGTGTACTTGTGTTGTCCGGTATGAACTGTGGACCCGCTTCAGACAATGGTGTAGCTTTTATGCGGCTATTTGGTAGCATGTGTGTGGGAAGTCTTCAAAGGGATTGTTGAGCAATTTTTGTGTGGATTGTTGTGGATTATGGGACACTCTTGCTGTGTAACAGCTTCTGGTGGACTACTATGTAGTCTTGGTATCCATTGCTTCGTGTGAATTGCTGCTATGAGAGGGCTGTATTGACCTGTGACATCATCTTAGTTTGGACTGTTGTATCCTCGTGTGGACTTATGAGCATTCATGTGAATTGTTGTGCCATCTTGTGGGCTGCTATGCCTTCTTTGTATGGGCTGCTATGCATTCTTCGTGTAAGTTGTTGTGCTTTCTTGAGGATTGTTGTGCCTCTATAACAGTTGTACTTCCATCTTGAGGATTGTGTTGCCTTGCTGTCCTGTTACTTCGTAAAGGGGTTCGGCGTTGGAGAGGATTCTGCCTGGAGATCTTCAATAGGAAGAGGTGATTCTAGTCGAGGACATTGTGTTGTTGGTAGAGAATGTGGTTGTGAGCCAGGGGGAGACAATGGCGGTGGTAGAAGGCGTGTAGAGAATTGTGTGATGAGTCATTCTGCATGTGAGTCGATGTGATTGAAGACTACTATGAAAGAGATGAGTTTTACGGTTGCCTTCATGATATTTCAAGAAGGCAAAATTTTTACACTTTACGCATATAAATCCACACAAGCATTCCACACTTTCATTAAAAAAAGGCAGTCCACACTTCATGCACATCAGCACCATAGTCTAGTCTTCATTGAAACAGCTTCATAGCAATTATATCCTCTTGAAATTAGCAACTAAAAAAGACCAGATTGACCAAAGCACACTATGCAACAGATAGCACAACATGGAATGTCTGTAAACAAAGGGAAAAAGAAAGCCTGAGAAGAAAAATGACAGACAGTAGGAGAAATAACAAACTAGGGTTTTGAATGGATGTGATGAAAGGATTGTGTTAGAAATTCAAATGTGGCAAGAGTTTGGAATTAAAACTTGAATAGGATTAGAAAGTACGGTTACAAATAGAGCTAGGATACCGTTCCAAAAAAAAAAATAGAGCTAGGATTTCTAGAAGAATAAGGGTTTCAAAATTAGGTAGGGAGCAATTCAGATTTCAAGGATTAGGGTTAGGATTTTGAGTTGGGATTTTGGAG
Source organism: Tasmannia lanceolata (assembly GCF_043159265.1). NCBI lineage: Eukaryota > Viridiplantae > Streptophyta > Magnoliopsida > Canellales > Winteraceae > Tasmannia > Tasmannia lanceolata. Next base: position 13,253,333 of record NW_027518683.1, read on the forward strand.
AATTTAAATGATATATATGGAGAAGCCAGATTGATGGATTTAGGGTTTCAAAATTTTCACGAATGTGGAATTAGAATTGGAAATTTGGATGTGAAGGAATTAGGGTTTCAAATTAGAAACAAGATACAAGGTGCAACGTAAGAGAGCCAAATGACTAAGAGAACGGAGAATTGGGGATTCAAATCAATGAACATATCTCTTGAATCTTATTCAAGATCGACCATGCTCTAATACCCTGATGGGTTTTAAGAATCCGTCCACAAGTATTTCATATGGAAGAAGTTGAAGGAAGAAAAAGGAGAAAGATTTTGCGAGTGGAGATTGTAATTCCAACCCCACGATCACTTGTATATATAGATATAAACTTCCTATAATTACATAAGTTGCAACTAAGGGCCACTAATGATGGACACACTCAAATAATGTAAATAAACATCAAAGTAAATGACAGAATTACACCAAAACATAGATATAAATCAACTTAACTAACTATTAACATATACCAAGACAAGCAATGCAGAATGGTAGAAAGAGAACGAACGAATGAAGAAAGACCTAAAGAATTAACACATGAAAACATAAGGAATGAAAAATAAAACGTACCAAAGAGCTCATTTCTCATCAATAGCATTTTTTATTTTTTTCCCATTTCTCATCTCATTAAATACAGTATAAATTTCAAAAGCGCTATTTTGTAGCCTAGCTATCAAGCAAGTGAAATTGAGATGGTCTAGCTCCCATCCCCACAAGGGACATGCGGAAAATGGATGGTGAAAAAAATGGACAACATCAATGACCAGCACTCAACGGGAAAAATCCCATCTATCAAATGGTTTGAATGTAGTATTGGTGTCATATTTTAGCATGGCCAATACATGATGGGAACCACCAGACGATCAGGATCATATGGACACAATTAAGCGTCTAAATTTTAAACATTCGCATCTCCACTAAATTTTTTGAAAAAAAAAACAAAAAATGTCAACCCCATAGTTTCACTAGAAGAAAAAAAAATTATAGAAAAAATAAGAGGAAGCAGAGATGACATTGCATTCTTTTCTTAGTCACCAAACGTCTACTTGTTTATGGTTAGCTATTAGCTATAGAAATACTCTTCTTTTAGGACTGCTCGTGAGTCATTATTTTGATGCAAAGCAGAGTTTGTCTGTTTATACTTTTCTAGGTTAAAGGACCAACACCATTCACCATTTTTGTTCACTCCCTACAACTAGATCTATGAAACCACATCTTTTACTCCAGTTTCATCCCCTAGTTCCTCTAATATAAAATGACTTGAACATAATTCGATATTTCCCCTTAGTTAGATTGTATGATACATATAATGCGGTAACCTTGCAAGACAGAGTTTTGTACTTCTCCTTGACATTAACCATGTTTTATGTTTCATTTCAGCACGTGTTTATCCAAAGGATTTCAAGTTCTTACATCTCTATGTAATCTTACAGTTAAGAATAAGCCTCATTACCTCTACACCAACTGAAGAACACTTTTATGCAAATAAAATAAAATAATGAACTGATCAATTTCTAATTCATTAGGGTCTGAAAAAAGTGAATTTGAATGGTAAAGGGATAACTTCTCGCCATGGTTTAAAACTCCATGCAGATGTGAATTCATAGAACGTTAATAGTGGACTAATGCAAATCCAAAACCAATCTATATATCCCCGAATCACTTCCAGTAAATTTTCATTACCCAATAAGGATATGACCAATGTTTTGAAAATCGGAATCGAATCGTAAATCGTAATAGGGGCCGAATCGTATCGGATCGTAAATCGTATCGTAAATCGTAAGATTCATTCAGAAATATAAAAATATATATAATAAAAAATTATAAACAAATTAAAGAATAAAAATAGCCAATTATTCATTTTTCATCCAAATTCATTAATTCAAATACAAACTACCATGATTAGCATTCAATATCGTAATATGAATTGTTTGCTGACAAACTTGACACATACTGATCATCTAATTCTCATCCAAACCCATGCATCTTAGATAATAATCTTTAAAAAAAGACACAAGATCATATCAATTCTCAAAGTCTCAAACATCAAAGGACAAATATCAATTATAAAAGACGGAAGTCGATATTGTCCTCATTATGGTAGTCTCCCACCTCGATGTGAGTAATGCCCTCAAGCAAATGCTTTGTGCTTGACTGGTTCGATTCGTTCGAACTCCTACACCTCTGTCTTCTTCCTTCTGATGAGAGGGATTTCGAAGGCTTCTTGTAATGTAGAAAGTAAATGAGGTTTTTTGAAAGAAGTCATATTTTCTTTTATACAAAACTTAATTTGGATAAATCGCATGAATCGTATGAATCGTACGATTTACAATCGAATCGTAAGATTCAATAAAAAATCGTAAGATTCGTACAAATTAAGATTCAATCATGGGATTCAAATCGTTTTGCCTAAAATCGTTAATTGAATCGTAAATCGAATCGTAAATCGTAAGATTTTCAAAACAATGGATATTACGCGATTGCTGAGCAGAGCATACTCTGTAGAAAAAAACTGAGGAATACCTTCTAAATATAAACACGATTTGCAGCAAACATAAAAAGAGAACGCGAGAAACAATATCACACAATGCAAGAAGACAAGATTTGTGTGGTCCGGCAGTGTGCCTATGTCCACTGGAGAAGAGTTTTAACTATTTTAGTTTGGGGCTACGAAATCTCCTCCAACTTGGCCAAGAAAACACAAAGAAAATTGTAGGATCGTGGCACTTACCAACTATCTCAAAAGCAATTGCTGAAAAGAAAGGCACTACAATTATCTTTATTAAGAGTCCAAACCATTGGGCATTGCTGGCACAAGGCATAGGACCATGCGGCCAACCTCCGATCTGCGTCTCCAGTACCCGCCTAGGCCAACAAAAATCTAGCTACCCATAACCCTAATACATAGCTTATATATTAATGCCAATGCATGAAAGAATTTCTTGAAATACCCTTTCTTGTATCACAAAAAATAAATTTTTCTTCCAAGACGTTTCCCCGGACACCCTGCAAAGGCGCCGCCCTTTACACCCCCAGCAAGCTGACGGCGCAACTCAACTCGCATGTGCAGCACACATTAGTCCTCTTTTTTCTTTTTTTCCTTTTTTTGAATAGCTTTGATCAATTAAATATGAATTTTACTGCCAACATTAGTCCGTTAGGGTTAAGGTTAGAGTCCTGTATAATGCCAGAATAAAAGACATGTGCACAACATACTTGACTCAAATCTCGGACATAAAAGGGTTTCTTGTCAGATAAATATGAATCCTAGTGCCAACCCACACTTGCTCTACCAACACTAGCTTAGTTGTGGCACAACATGTGCGAAATCAAGTCCCTCAACCAGTAGAATCTATGAATAATTGCTCTTATTTTGCCTAAAAATAAAAACCAAGGTGTTATTGAATGGAATAAGCTAGAGCTCAGTACTTCGCCAGCATGGGTCGTCAAGAAAATGCTTTCCTTCCGCCTAACCCCAGCTTACCGATCAAAAAAAAAAAATGCTTTCCTGTTTAGATGCTGTTGAAATCAAATAACTGTTAGAATCCACCTTTGCTTCAAGTTGTTACAATTTTCAAGTTAATCAGAAGATGATGAAATCAGATGTAATGAAATTGACCGATTTAAACAAGGTTAATGAGCGTTTCCTAGTTTGGGCGCGCGACTATTTTCTTAAACAAAATATAGACTGTTCTTGAAGACAAAATAGTGGCATCTATAATCCATGTAACCGTTTGCTGAAAGAGAAGATGAGAAGGAGATGGGACTAATTTTTCAACTGGATCATGAATGCATATTGTTTCCAATAGAAACAACACTGAGAAAAATCTGTGCAGAGAGAGAGAGAGAGATACCTTAGCCGGAGAGAGAACGAGGGCACGAGAGTGGCGATGGAGAGATGGCGCGGTGTAGATGAGGAGTCGTTCGAGGGAGAAGTTTTTAGGTTATACTAAAACAGATTTCCGTGGAATACTTATTCCCTGTTCGTTTTGGCCCTATATTTTGCATTTTTAGTACCGATTGTGAGCCACAATTGATTAACTTACCTGTTCGTTTTAGATTGTGACAACCGATTGTGAGTCCCAAACCAATTATTGGACTCCAAATTACGTTTAATTTTGAGTCCAATAATCGGTTTGGAGCTTACAATCGGTTTACACAATCTAAAATGAATAGGTTTACTTTGATGTTTGGGATGGTGGAACGTGACTGGCTTATCGCCCTCTGCCTATTGGGCGCCACGCCACAGATGTCGGCTTGCAAAGACCATGGGCGCCAACAAGAACTTTCACTAAAGGGCCGTTTGGATATGCGGATTTTAGAATCTTGGATTTCATCAAAATCATGAATGGGAGACAAGAGAAAAAGGAGACCGGACGTCGTTTTTTATTTCTCGCCCTTCTTTCCGACAGCAAGAGAGCAGGCGATCGTCCCATGTTTCCAAGTTTTAGAAATCTCAGGATGGGGAAAGATTTCTAAAACCTGGATTTCTTACTTAAAATCCAAGAAATGCTGTCAGGACATCATACAACAGCTTGATCATGAACCCTCTTTTACACTATTTTCAAACTAAAACCTGGATTCTAAAATCCACGTATCCAAACCGCCGCCAAGTGATTTATCAAATAAAAAAAAACAGAGGATCTTAAGTACTGTTCAAAATTCTGAAGAACTATGTGGAAGAGAGATTGAGCCGCTTGAAAACGCCCGAGTAAGCTACATGAGCAATATATTGATCTTTCTCCTCAGCAACAAGCTCAATGCGATAGCATCGTCCTTTGAAATGCATCATGTATCATAGCCGATAAATGAAGACAGACAGGTGTACACACACGTTGTGTTACATTACAGTCTGACACATGAAACTGATCCAATAATAAGTTTTGGATTGTTCTCAAAATCCAAAATAAACATAAGCATTCCATGGTTGATAGGTTGAAACAGGCACTATGGAAGTAATTGGTTGATTTTGTCCAACAATATCTCCTACTTACAAGCAATTGACAGGGCTTGGGATAGCTATCCATGGATTCAAGAATCCCTGTGCCAGACAGGGCCATTGGGGATTTCAAGTTTTTAACTTGAGCAGCGGGGGAAAAATTGATGCCAGTAGCCGAAATGTTGAGGTGGGGACCACATTTTCAATGATATTCGCCCCTTTTTCTACATGGGACAGCCCCATCTAGAGCAAGAGAGTTGTCATAATTCATTAATTCATAAATACACACCACAAGGGGCTTCCCCAAGTAAAAAGGGGTGAATATAGATGAACCAACATCTCTCTCTTCTTTTTTTCTTTTTTAAATGGTAAGAGCTTAATTGATAGAAGAAAAAGACCCTAAGATCCAGAGGATCATAGGGAGGGATACAGAGCAAGAGATACAATACAATAAGGCCCTGTTCGATTGGGATTATGGACCAACTGATTGCAATTGTTGCTACTGATTATTACAATTACCTATTGTACAAATAATCTATTATGAAAAAATGGTGTTCTGCCGTAACATTTAATAAGTGATTATTAAATGTTTAAGATTAAAAAAAAGTTCAATTTAGAGACGTAGATCAAGAGTTTAAGATAACAAGCTTTGGAAAGATGTACAATTTCTCATAAAAAACTTGAAGAAAATCTCAAGAGCTTGATGTTAGGATCTTACCGTAAGAGATAGAGTTAGGGTTTCACGGAGTATAGGGTTTGTGGAGAGGGAAAGAGAAATGGAGTTAGGGTTTCGTGAGGTCTTGGGTTTGTGGAGAGGGAGAGAGAGATAAAGTTAGGGTTTAGTGAGGTCTACGGTTTGTGGAAAGAGATAGAGTTAGGGTTTAGGAAAACGCTCTCCCCTACGGCCCTACCTCGTGAAACTAGAGGAGAGAGAGAAAGAGAGAGAGAGAGATACAGATAGGAGGGAGAGAGAGAGAGGTACTTGCCAGAGGGGAAGGAGGTTGCTGGAGTCTCTCTTCTCACCGGAGAAGATGAGAATGGCAGAGGCTAGGGTTTCTGCTTGTGAAAAGTTGTGCCCGATGTATTTTCCTCCGCGGAAAAAGAAATGAAATCGCGCCTATTCAGAGGAAATGAAGTCTCGTGTTAGCGAGAAAACAGAAATTCCACATATTTCTTTTCACATTTCCACGTAGATAAATATGCTTTCTTGAGAGAGCAAGTGAACATCCAATTGTAAGGTTTCTCAGGAAAAATAACGAACACACTGTTCCTTTCTTTTCTCACTGCAGGAGCGCAAGTGAACAGGCCCTTAGGTTTCTCGGAAAAAAATGAGGCATTTTCTCAGGAAAGAAAAAGAAAAGGTTTCCTGAGAATCTGACGTGGCAAAAAGGAAAAGAAATCCCAAGAAATTATGCAGGAAAAGGTTTCCCGCGCCTGTTCACTTGCGCAGGAAATCCCGAGAAATTGTGCAGAAAAAGGTTTTCCGCGCTTGTTCACTTGCACTGGAAATCCTGAAAATTTTATAATTTTCAACTGATGAAATTAAAAAATTAAAAGCGACAAAAAAAAAACCACAACTGATCAATGAGAGAGTTAAATGGTCATTTACTTCAAAAGGTGGAATTTGTGTCTACAATCTATATTATTCATTTGTTTGCCCACACCAAGGATACATTATCCCAAAATCCTTTCCTAAGTAGACGATTTTTAGGTGTGCCCCAATGTGTATTACGGCCATTTGTAGGTGAGCTTATATTTTGAAAAATACAATGAAGCCCACCTTGTTCGAAGATCCAAACCATTCAGTTGTTTTGGTCCCAATATTTATATATTATGCCTCAAAAATCATCGCCATTGGATGATCTAACCCTTTAATTTGTTGTATTTGCCTTGATGTTTAGTTCATAACTCCAATTTACAAGAAAGGAAGGATAGCAGGGACAATTCAGAACTCCAATTTTAAAAGGGGATAAAAAATATTTACATTAAACTCAAAATTCTCAGTGAATTCCTTCACTTGTCAAATTTTAAACTCCAATTTAAAGAGTTATCACTAGTTAGCAGATTATCTTTGCATCCATCTAAGGTATAATAGCTTCTCAAAATTGTTAAATCCATGAGATTATGTCTCACACACATCTCTTTGTCTATTGATTTTCCTACTTTTTGTGGGCAAAAACGATTTTTCCTGCTCCTCCACATTACTTTTCCAAAGAACCCAGATCTGTTTTCATAAAAAACAAAAATAAAAATCGGAAAAATTTGCACCACATACAAAGGCCGATCAAAAAAGAGATTCATGTTTTTATTATCATGTTGGGATGAGATATGAGGATGAAAAAACAACAGAGAAAGAGAGAGAGAGATTGACTTACAACTCTTTCAGGCAGATGCAAGGAAGAGGACGAAGTTTTCCATGGAAGGATGGAGGAAGAAGACGATGTAGGGCTTTGATATGGAAGAAGATGATGTAGGGTTTTTTACCCGCCCACTGACTTTTCTCTTTCACCAAACCCAACCACGGCACTTTATTTTCTCGGGAAACCGAATCGCACCAAATTAGTGGGATTTGGTTTCCACAAGAGTGAGAAAAGATCTCTTTCCGCGTCATTTTTTGAAAATCCATGTCATTTTTTTACTTTTTTCCACATAGGCACTGTTACTTTCCCAGGAAAGCAAGTGAACGCTGCTATTTTAGCTTTCTTGGGGAAAAAAAGGGTTGTTTTTCCAGGATCCGTTTTACCGAGAACGCAAGTGAACGGAGCCAAAAGGGAATTTTTTGATCGCGGGTAATGTTATCATTGTGAGGGCATTATTGGAAAAAAAGATGAGAATTTCAGAAAACTCCGCCTAAAATCGATTATGAAAAAAAGCCATTATTATATAAACATACAGAGTACCCCTTTAACCATAACCGATTGTTGAATCGATTATGAAGCACAGTTGATTGTACATAATCCCAACCGAACAGGGCCTAAGAAAGACAGAAAACTAGGAGTGCAACTCGGATCGGGTTGGGTTGAGTACGGGTTGACTTTCTCGGCCTAGGTTGAGTTCGGCTCAGGTTCGGGCTGAGGGCTTGGGCAACCAGATCCGAGTGAAACCTGGCATTTTTAATCATATCGATCTTTTTACCACGCTTAAAAACTTGGGTTGGGTCACGTCGGGTTCGGGTTGGCCTCAACCTGACATGAGTCCTACAGAAAACTAATCACAAGGAAAGAAAATCAAATATCTCCAAATCCGTCCAATACAACTCGTTCCTACCTAAATAATTCACCTTACTGTTAGCCGAACGACTGTGCTGAAAACGTTCCTGAAAACGTTCCTGAGGACCATCCACATGGCCACATTCTAATCAATCAAAACCTCGAATATCCATGGATATTGTCTGCTGCCATCCAATCATCGGACGGTGTTAAGAGTCTCCCTCCACTATCAAATTGTCCAACATAATATCATCCACTATCCTCATCCCCCATGAGAACCGCTCTAGGCTCTGTCTCATTGGAATCCTTTACCCCAATGGGACCCAAAAATGCCCATTCAGTCACTCTCTACTCGTCTCTAAGCAATTTTCCCACCCAAGCCGGCCCTGGATTTCCAAAACTAAAGCCATCAAAATTTAGTTTGTGCCAACCAGGTTCAGGCGGCATCCAACTAAGGGTAATCTGATGCTTTCTTTAGAACTCATAACATATCTCTTTCAGCATATATGGACATCAGAGCTGGAATAAAGTTTGAAAGGTAAGAGCGATGGAGACGATCTTAGAGAAAGTAAACATGGGTCCGTTGGCTCATTTTTTTGAAGAGTATGCCATTTCTCTATTTTCGTAGAAGCCATATCGCAACTAGCATTGCAGCTCTTCATAAAATTCTGCCTTTGGGAGGCGAAGACATTTAAAACCAACAATCCACAAAGGCTTGCTAGCTAGCGAGGGAAAACCAACGACATCCCAAACTTACTTAGAATCAAGCACCAGACCTCTAGCGAAAGAGCAACGAAGCAGCAAATGATCAATTGGTTCGACACTCCTCGTACATAATGGACAATGGTCTATAATCCACACCTAGAGATTACAAAGGTGGTCCACCATTAGGATCTTGTCCTGAAAAAGTTGTCCACCCAAACTCACGAACTTTAGGAGGAACCAGAATGCGTCATACCTTTTGGATAAGTGGGAGGGCTGCGAGGACCGAGGAGTCTGCAATATGGTAGTATAAAAGTTCTACTCGTAAGAGTCCCAATGTGCAGCAAACCCAAATCCTTTTGTCACCCCCAAATTTTCTAATGTATTTATTATTACTCTTTTTACACTAAAAGGTGGTAGCCAAGGGAAGAAAAGGGGCGAATATGTAATTCCCTTCAAAATTATCATGCTTCAGATGCGGATCGAATTCTTTGGAAGAGTTGAAGCAAAACCAAGCCTCAAACCATTATTAGCAGCCAAAGCCATGAGATGTGTGGATTTTGAAGTGGTGATTGGTGAATAAATGAGGAAGGTGGAAGGAAATTTAATAATTTATAATGACAAATACTATTCACACAACCATCTTCATCATGCTTGATCAAAGATCTAGAATCACCCTTAGGGAGGTGTGATCAGAGGCAATTAGGGAAATGATATCCCCCCACCCTAAAAAAAACGGTTTCTGTGAGAATGGTTCACTGCTCGAGGATAAATTCACCACTTTTAACGTTTTTTTCTGCCTTTAAAACTTAACGAATACCGTTCGTTCAAGGGGGCGATTTTATCCGTTTTCCCGAAAATTAACGAACATTTTTTAAGCTCGTAACTCCTTGTAAAATAAGTCATAGATTTTAGAGTTTTTGATATTATTATTCTTTAAAAGATTTTTTTTCTGAACAAATCTCAAATTATTTATCATTTTAGTTTTATTTTATCCAAAATTTGTTATCATGATATCTATATGAATTAACCTGTAAATGGCCTCATAAATGGACTCATCTATTTGTGGGAAAAATGACTGTTTCTAGTATAGCTTTACAAATGGAGCACCAAGTGTTTGGTTATTTTTCATTGAAATCTACAAAGCACGCCGAAATTGAATAAGCAATATTAAGCCTATTTGGACTATATTGCAAGAAAAATGTTTCCATGGGAAAAATTTCTGGAGAAAACTTTTTCTTTCCCCAATTTAGAGGGAAATACTAGGATTATGATTAATTTAGAGTGATCTCAACGTAAACCGAAGGTCCCTCTCGACATTGTAATTACTGTAGCTATTAGATCATTTTTGTGTTTTCTTTGTTCTCTTGACATCCTCAATCGTAACTCGTAAGATCTTCCATTCAATAATTTTCCATCATTTTAAAATATCGAATGTCCTACTAATAAAAATTGAATAGGCTCGGCACAAGTTATGTTTTTTCATGTGTAAAAAACATAGAAAATTTTAGGAATACTGTACCTTTCTAAACCGGTGCGTCGTATCATTTTTTCCATCTAATAATATGTCCTTTGGCTGAGTTTGGACTGCAGGAATTGGAATCTGCGTCATATTCAAATTCCACCGTAAGTGGAATGAAAAAAAAATTAAAATAAAATATTTAAATAGAAAAAATAAATATTTCATTTCTACACGGGTAGAATCAGAATACCGCTCGGGGAAGGAAACAAATTGGGCAATTCGACTGGAATAGGATGCCAATTCCAACACCTGATTCTGGAACATGTTTGTATTGCCGGAATCATGAAGATCATATTCCAATTCTCCCTTAAGTGAAATGAGAAATTAATAAAAATAGAAATTTTAATTAAAAAATCTAATAAAAATTCCATTCCAACCAAAACGGAATCAGAATACCACTTGATGGGGGTGAGAAAAAAAGATTCCAGCATCTTCCGCCATTAATTCCAATCCAGTGTCAATTCAGCCCCTTTGATTCCGTTCTTTAAAAAAAAAAAAAAAAAATGCCATAATAGGATGGAATCGGAATCAAAAGCCAATTCCAGCAATCCAACTTGTAAATGACAAAGGTGCCTTAAAACTTCTCTCTCAAGTCTCAACCATAGTTAGCGAAAGCCGACAGGTGATTTGGCCAAAAAAACAGAAGGGGGGAGATGATTTTTTCACCACCCGGATGGTACACCCCCTGTTACGTGAATCGTGGGCAGGCTTTAACGCTTTTTGACGTCAAATCACGTTAAATGGGGTGTATCCATCCTACAGGGGTGAAAAAATATCTCAAAAAAAAAAAAAAAAACGGAACAGGAAAAATTCGAGTTTAATACGGTATTGGTAAAGAAAAAAAAAGTAGCAAAAACAAAAACAGAAACACACAAAAAAAGCATTTAAAATTTTGTCATTTACAAAATAGCGCGGGGTTAAAATTGGAAAGGTGGCAAAAATAACGTGTTTAAAATGTTTTCCTAAGAAAATGGAGTTATTTTTAAGTGTGGAAGTGTTGAATGGAGTATTAAAATTTAAAAGGGAGTTTTTCTAACTATGGACTCAACTCTCAATTCGTAAACATAAGACACATATGCCATTTACAGATATTAGTCCTTAGAAAATACAAGCACCAATGACAATAGTAAAGGGGAACACTATATTCAGTGCCAACTGCCAGATCAGTTTTGGCCGCCAGTTGAACAGTAGAAGATTGCAAAACACAGGCCGCATGTACAGCGTGGAACGCGAGTTTCTTACCCTCTTGACTACAGACCCGAATTTTTTCTTCTTTGTACTCGGATTCAACGTGCATCTCGTACCAAACACCACCTCTCCCAAGTCTCCTTCTAAAAATCCCACTTTGACGCATCTCGTATCATACTGAAGCTTTCTCACAACTGATGGGTTGCAAGATTCATGACATTTCTAGAGGCAAGAAGTCATTGATGTTGGGATCCATAGTAACACGTACAAATGTGGGTCCCCGAAGGGTCAAAGAAATCAAGATCGTTAGTTAATTAAACTTCATTAGGTGACTCAAAAGGACATCTCGTGACTAAAAAAACTCCAGTTAAGTTTTTCATCAGTGAAGCCCTGAATGACGCTTGATTGACCAAATGATGTGGATCATCACATCAAGGTGTTCTCAATAACTAGTTATAGAAATCGTCTTAGTAGACATAATTAAAAGTAGAGTAATCCTAGACTGATCGAAGAGAGCCCTTGCAAAAAAGAGGTGAAAAGACTCTCTCATTGGCTGCATATCACCATCATGCATTAATAACTACCGAAAAGTAAAAAAGAGGTGAAAGGGCTGCACGTCACCATCATGCATTAATAACTACCGAAAAGTCAAATATGATGGTGATTTGCAGCCAATGGGGGAGCCTGTAATGTTCCTTTTTAGGAACATTGCTCAAGTATTATGGATTGAATGGAAACACAAGGATCGGGTCGTGTGGGACTACTCAGTGGGCCGAAGATCAGACAAAGGTGCAAGGTTTGAGCAGTGTGGGGCCCCTTTTGTGTGTTTGGGCATCATCTGTGGGGCCAGATCGTGTGGAGGTGGTCCACTTGTGGGGCATATGGAGTGGGAGACCCTCTTTAGAATACAGGCCAAGGTGCCATCTAGTGTTAAAGAGGCTATGGCATGGGCCATGTTTTGAACTATTTATGCTTCCGTGCTGAAATGATAGGGGCACCCTTTTTGTTGTCCATTGGGGGCAAAGGCCCCTCTTGTGGTTGCTTTCAAGAGGGCATTAAATTGGTAGAGGCACTCCATATGTTTTGGGTAGGTGTAATTGGGGAGTTATAAGTGCCTTGTGGTGAAGGGAGAAGAGATTATGCATGTTTTTATCTTTCCTTTGTAACCAAGAACACCCTACGACTACTGAAGTTGTGTGTTAGCAAGAGGAATGAACAGTGCGTTCTACTTCCTCTAGCAATTGGTGCAGTGAGCACCCCATCTATTCACCCTTCCTCCTTGTGGCAATGTGCACTTGGAGCATATCCTTTCCATCACCACTTTAAGTGGTTACCTCTTCCATCCCATCAAATTCCATGACGGAGCTAGCAAACTTCTCCATCTCAAGATCTAATGTTCTCCTTTTATTGCTCTTCACTTTTGTAATTGACGAATTTAGACCTCTCCGGTCATCATCTTAAGGAAGCTATAGCTGTATTTTCTTTGTAATACCATGTTTGGTGGGTTGAATTAAAGGGAAATGCAAGACAGTCCTCTATATATTCACTTACTGAAAGTGCTTGCTGAAATGTCTGAGTGAATTGTCATGCATTTTATGTGTTAACAAGCTTGGGAGAAAGGCCATAGAATCATAGTTTTTTGGGGTCATTACAAGTGGTATCAAAGCATCATCCTACCAGCCTTGGCGGCCAACGGAACTCACAAACGCGCTGCGAGAAAATTGGTCCACGTTTGGACAGCTTTTAGTGGCTTGATTGCTCCATCCACTACGCCTCTTTTGTGTTTGAGGAAAGTCCCAAGTGAAGGTGGTTTTGGGCTGTTTAGAACTGCAGAAAACTCTTGCAAAGACGCCCACCAACTGTTTGAGGAAAGGCCCAAGAGCAAGAATGTTCTGGTTAGTTTTTGGGCTGCAAAAAAAGCCTTGAAAATGACGCCTCCTAAGTGTTCGAAGAATTGCTCGAGTGACATTACCCAATTGTGAGTTGCCGTGACATTGCATCATTGGCACCACCAACTGTTTGAGGAAAAGCCTAACAGAAATACACGGTTCTGGACGATTTTGGGCTGCAGAAATGCCCAGCCAAGGATGCCCTCCGTATGTTTGATGAAATGCTTCAATAAGCCTGCCATCTGTTAGATCAAAAGCATCTAGTTGTGAGTTGTAACGCCCTCAGGTGTTTGAGGAAAGGCCCGGTGCAAGACGCATTTTGGCTGACTTTGGGCTGCAGAAAGACTTTGCCAACGAGGCCCCTAGCTGTTTGATGAAATGCTCAAGAGAGAAACGTCTGCGCAAACAATATTTCAAGGGGCCTGCACAACCAGTTCTTGTTGGGTAATTTGTGAGGCATCAATCACTAGATCTTGAGGCAAGGATTGTGGGGTGTGGATCCTACAAATGTGAGTGTTGTGCAAGAATTCCTACAAAGGAGTAGCAAGGTCTTCTAGTCTGCATACCAACTATTTGTCGTGTGGCCTATGAGGGACTGCATACCAACTATTTGTTGCGTGGTCTGTGAGATAACTACAGCTATTAGATTGACTACCTTCGCCTAAGTGGACTCATTCGGAAAGACCTCATGGAGTCAACACAGAGGTGGTCTAGGGACAATGATTTAGAGGAGCGGTTGGTAGCATGCTTCGCCGCTGCTATCGACACTCGCTTTGCCCGCCTTGAAAGCACCATACTCGAGGCTTTGGAGCGGTTGTCAACTCACTATAGTAGGGGTGACAATTTCGGGGCAGTGGCCGAGTCCCTTAATTTGAAGAGGGCCATTTCTACTCATCTTAATATAGATACACCAACCCTCCATCCACACATGCCAATGGCTCAAAAGGATACTACGACATCGGTCGAGAGTGAAGCGAATGCGATGGTGACTTGCACTCCTAGACCAACACCACCACTCCTAACTTGCATGACGACGCCAACACCACCGTTAACACAGCATACGCCAATGCATATTGATATGACTGGGGCTGATTCAAAGACCAAGTGTGAAGTGGTTGTTGTTGATCACAGTGATAGTAGGGGTGATGCTACAGACGAGGGACCAAGCGTTCAAGTGCATATCATTGATGTTCCTCCGTATAAAGAGGAGGCAATCAAGCTACGTGATTTATTACAAGAGTCTGTGGCCCATGATGGGGATGTTTCTTGGCACCTCGCTCACTTGACCCTCACATTGGCATGGGCACATGTGATCATGCCGTATAGAGGAGCTCAATTCGTAATTGTCCCCTATCTTGTGGAACCGACATGGGACCCCAACATCAATCGAAAGGGATGTCGTCGCTATTTTCTCCATTTTCATGGGCAACTTCAAGCACATGATCCCAACGTACCACCCAGGTTCCCATTCGATCGCGGGCGTCACAATGACATATTAGTATCATTTCTTTTCCAATTGCTTGGGAGCAAACAATTCGGGAAGGGGAGATTTGTAATGTTCCTTTTTAGGAACATTGATCAAGTATTATGGATTGAATGGAAACACAAGGATTGGGTCGTGTGGGACTACTCAGTGGGCCGATGATCAGACAAATGTGCAAGGTTTGAGCAGTGTGGGGCCCCTTTTGTGTGTTTGGGCATCATCTGTGGGGCCAGATCGTGTGGAGGTGGTCCACTTGTGGGGCATACGGAGTGGGAGACCCTCTTTAGAATACAGGCCAAGGTGCCATCTAGTGTTAAAGAGGCTATGGCATGGGCCATGTTTTGAACTATTTATGCTTCCGTGCTGAAATGATAGGGGCACCCTTTTTGTTGTCCATTGGGGGCAAAGGCCCCTCTTGTGGTTGCTTTCAAGAGGGCATTAAATTGGTAGAGGCACTCCATATGTTTTGGGTAGGTGTAATTGGGGAGTTATAAGTGCCTTGTGGTGAAGGGAGAAGAGATTATGCATGTTTTTATCTTTCCTTTGTAACCAAGAACACCCTACGACTACTGAAGTTGTGTGTTAGCAAGAGGAATGAACAGTGCGTTCTACTTCCTCTAGCAATTGGTGCAGTGAGCACCCCATCTATTTACCCTTCCTCCTTGTGGCAGTGTGCACTTGGAGCATATCCTTTCCATCACCACTTTAAGTGGTTACCTCTTCCATCCCACCAAATTCCATGACGGAGCTAGCAAACTTCTCCATCTCAAGATCTAATGTTCTCCTTTTGTTGCTCTTCACTTTTGTAATTGACGAATTTGGACCTCTCCGGTCATCATCTTAAGGAAGCTATAGCTGTATTTTCTTTGTAATACCATGTTTGGTGGGTTGAATTAAAGGGAAATGCAAAACAGTCCTCTATATATTCACTTATTGAAAGTGCTTGTTGAAATGTCTGAGTGAATTGTCATGCATTTTATGTGTTAACAAGCTTGGGAGAAAGGCCATAGAATCATAGTTTTTTGGGGTCATTACAGAGCCCTTTCACCTCTTTTTTGCAAGGGCTCTCTTCAGTTTAGACTTCCTCTTAAAAGTAATGGCTATATTTGTAAACAAAACAAAATTAACAACTTAATAGAAATCAACTTCATACTTCAGATAATGAAGAGACCTAGACCTAGTATCATATTTTGATCATTCTCGAGATGCTACAATGTCTTCAATATGAACATTGATATGGGCACCGTGTATGGAACTATCAAATAGCATATTTCACACGTTAACAATTATACTTGGCTTTACCATGCTTCTTTTTCTTTTTGTATTTTGCTCAAATTGGCAAAACTATCTCTCTATGCCATGTGGCGATCAGGGATTTGTTTAGTTCCACTCTCGGTTAATATAATCTATTTGTGGGCAAAATGATTGTCTCTAGTATAGCACTGCAAAGGGGACACCAAGTGTTTGGTTATTTTCATTTGAAATATACAAAGTGCGTTGAAACTTAGTAAGCAATATTAAGCCCTATTTAGACTATATTGCAAGAAAAAGGTTCCTTGTGGAAAATTTCTTCTTCAGAAAACTTTTTCTCGCCTCAATTTAGAGGGAAATAATATGATTATGATTAATTCAGAGTGACATCATTGTAAACTGAAGGTCCCTCTTGACATTGTAATTATTGTAGCTATTTGATCATTTTTGTGCTTGACATCCTCAATCGTAACATGTAAGATCTTCCATTTAATAAATTTCCATCATTTAAAAAAAATGAATTTATTTCTAATTAAAAATTGAATAGGATTAGCTCAAGTCATGTTTTTTCGCATGTGAAAAATAGAAAAATGTATGAAATATTGTAACTTTGCAGACTTTTCAGGTAAACTCTTGCAATACAAATGGGGTTAAAGAAATGTAAGGGGCCGCACTAGATGAGGGATGAAGAATAAAAGAAGAGCTATGAAACCATCTGTTGGGGGAGAAATCTGCGCACCCAATAAGAAGGACATATAGCACCTAGCCAATGTAAGTAATCGAACTTTCCTCCTAGATCACAAGGGCAATAAGGACTTTCCATCTCCACGGTTAGCAACCCCGAATAAAAAAGAAAGTGCCCTAGGGGAAAGACCAAACCTAGCACGACAACTCTCCTAGAAGTTCAGTGGTCCAATATAGAAATCAATTCCCATGAGGAAACCCGGTACTTATCAAGCTAAACAAGGAAACTGATTCCATGGCAAGTCGACCGATAAGGAGAAACCCACACCCATAACAGGACTCGTGCAAAGTATATGTAGGTGGGCCATACTACCATTGAGTCCTACAACCGGCATTTCTCGTATCATCTTCCTACCTAATATGTCCTTTAGCTGAGTTTGGGCTACCGAAATCAGGAATCGGATTCTGCATCCTATTAAAATTCCATTATTAGTGGAGGAAAAAAATAAAATTAAAACAAAATAGAAAAATAAATATTCCATTTATAAAGGGCAGAATCAAAATACTACCACCCACCTGGGGCGGGAAACAATTTACAACATTTCCCCTTTAATTCTACCGCGGTGTCCATTTTCCCCTATGATTTGATTCATTTAAAACCAAATGCTATAATTTGGCAATTCGATTGGAATAGGATGCCAATTCCAACACCTGATTTTGGAATATGTTTATAATGACAGAATCATGAAGATCATATTCCAATTCTCCCTAAAATGAAATGAGATAGTAATAAAAATAAAATTTTAATTATTAAAATCTAATATAAATTCCATTCCAACCAAAATGGATCAGAATACCACTGGATCCGGGTGAGAAACATATTCTGGCATTCCCTCCCATTAATTCCATCCCGATGTCAATTCGGCCCATTTTATTTCGTTCTTTTTTAAACCAAATGCCATAATAGGATGGAATCATAACCACAATCCAATTCCAATCCCCAATTCCAGCAATCTAAATGTAGCCCTGTTGTAAATGACAAAGGTGCTCTAAAACTTCTCTCTCAAGCCTCAATCATAGTTAGCAAAACATGATTCGGCAAAAATTATAGTTCAATACCGGTTGAAAAAAAACGTAGTAAAAAACGGAAACACAAAAAAAATGGAGGTTTTGAATTGGGATTTGCTAGCTTTCATCGCATAAGGCATTTTGTGGATGGTCTGGCTGAAAGTAGCCGCCTAGGCTAACTTTTCAGCAGAGTTTGTCTTCATTCACGAGGTGGCTGCTGTCAGATGCAACTGACCATCAACGAAATGCCTTCTGGGATGGATGCTAACAAATCCCTATTATTAAAGGTGGGAACACCTATTAAATGACATATCAACGGTTTAGGCCGGCAATTGAATAGTAGAATATTGCAAAACACATGGCCACATAGAAAGTGGAACGCGCGTTTCTTACCCTTTGACTACAAACTCCTAATTAATTTCCTCTTTCCACACGGATTCAACATGCATCTCGTACAAAACACCACTTCTCCCAAGTCTCCTTCTCAAAACCCCACTTTGACTTGTTGATCTCTCTCTCTCTCTCTCTCACAGACGGTTGAGAAAAAGAAGAAAGAATGAAAACAAAACGAGGACATTGACAGACTACTTTATAAGAACTAAATATTTTTCATCGCAGCACTCATTATTGTAAGAACTACATAAAATCATGAATAATCGCTCACACTTTGTCAATTCTCGAGTTTATGTGGGGCCATCATGATCACTCAATGTTTATGAGTCAAGAGGCCAATAATAGTTCTTTAAAATAAGGTATTTGGTAGGCAATTTCGCGGAAAGGACATTTTAGCAGCCCACTGAACAGCTACCTCAGATGAACTGAATGAATAAAAAATCAACGCGTGTGGCTGTTCTCTGATGCAAAAGTGAGTCGCCGCGAAATGGCTTTATGTGGAACTGACTAGTAAATCCCTTAAAATAATGATAATGGTATTACAAACGGCAAGATAAGATAAGCGAGGATGTTAGAAGTTTTTTAACACGCGGAGTTATAGTAATCCGAAAAAGGACAAAAATAAAAGAGCACATGTACCATATGTTTTAAAAAGCGAGAAATTATATGATGAAAGGCCTTATAAACACTTAAGGGCGGTGAGAGACAGAGATACCCCACCCATGAAATTTGTTCCAACAGCTGCTGTTGGATCAAATATCAAGGATGGGATGATCGGTACGTGTTTATACAGCCCTTCATCATATAATTTCTCTTAAAATGCAGCTACAAAATAATCATGTAGTGGGAGCGCGCGTTTCTTGCTCTTTGACTGCAGAATCCTAATTTCCTCTCTCTACATGGACTCAACGTGCATCTCGTACCATACACCAAAATCTCCCAAGTCTCCTTTTCAAACAATAACATTCACTTAGTGAACCCCTTCCCCCCTCTCTCTCTCTCTCTCTCTCTCTTTCTCAAACGGTTAAGAAAAACAGAAAGAATGAAAACAAAATGAGGACATTGACTGCTTTAATCTTTATACCTAATGCAAGAGCTTGGAGTGTCTTAAGGTTTGCACGTGTAGCACCCGAAGAACACATCCACCGTACACGTGGTGCATGTAGATTGATCCGGCCTTTTCAAATAGTGGGGTTGGTTGACGAAGACGGGAAGCAAAAAGTTGAATTATTGGGAGACAAACGTATTAACGGGTTGAAAGATTCCTAACTTTTATAAAGGCAAGAAGTCTTTGTTGGGATTAATAGCAACACATACATTTTTTGTGGGTCCCACAAGAGCCATGCATGTGAAATCAAGACCGTTGAACTTCATTAGGCGACTCATAGTTTTCTTCATATCCTAAACGGACATCACGAGACTACAAAAATCTACAATTAAGTTAATCTCAGTGAAACCCTAAACGAGGCTTGATGAATCAAATGCCTTGGATCATAAGATTGAGGTGTTCTCAATGACATTTGGCCGGACTACGGTATTTGGATCCGATCGCATATAAGATTTGCTAGGGTCGATCGCAATAGGCATTTCGCGGAACTTATGTTGCATGAGAGAAGCCACCTTATGAATAATGACAAAATTTGTTGAAAAGTGAGCCTATGTGGCTGCACTCTCATGCAACAGACGTTCCGTGACCTTCTGCGATGGACCCTAGCAAATCCCTTGTTTGATTACTGCAGACTACGATAGACACGGAGAAGAAGGTGCAGGCTGAACTTCATTCGTTTATGTTTTTAATCTGTCAAGTGCAAGAGTCATACTCTTAGACTCATTAGCCACACATGTTTGGATTTCTAGAATTCTACGTAGAGCAGATCTTTTTATTTATTGGAGTGTCCAACTATTGATAGAATACGAGACATACGTGTGATTGTCGTGGTTTTTTTTTTTTTAATTTCTAGAGTTACAAGTAGATTGGGATTTTGATTGATGGAGTTTTAGTTTTAGTGAAGTATAGTTATTATACAGTTTGGTTTTGTTCATTAATTGAGAGAAGTGTGAAAACGTGAAGCGTGGTGCATGTTGTGCTTTGAAATCACACAGCTATCTAAGAATATCTATTCGAATTTCGATACGAAAGTGACTCTCCATGGCATATGCATGCTCTGTACAACAGAAAACCAAAACAAACATCAATCCGAAAACTCGAACTTCAACTTCTACTCTAAACCAACTCTCTTACAATAACTAAATATATTGAAATCATCTTAGCAGTAGAATTAAAAGTAATGTCTATTTCTAAACAAAACAAAAACAACTAAATAGAAATCAAGTCTCTACGGTTGATAATGAAGAAAAATTCTATTATCATGTTTTGGTCGTTCTCTAAACATGGCATTGTCTTTAATATGAACATATTTTTCTTGTGGATCCAAGTTCATTATCCCAACTGTGTCCTCTGCTCCACTTGGAGCCTGACCTCTTCTATCTTATCCACTTCCTCGCTCATCGGCTTCCTACTGCTCCAGCCGTGCCAGCAGTAGGCAAGGGGGTACTTCCTACTGGTGGGGAGAGGTTGAGGAGCTAAGAGGGTGAAGGAAACTGCCAGATCTTTAGATTTCCATTTACTTATTTCCACAGCATATTTGGAAATCTGATTTTTTTTCACTATCAGCCGCTGATTTGGAAATCAAAGGATTTGATCCGGATGCAAATGACAACGCAAAAAGCTGCAAATGTGAGAAATCAAAATCAAAATCTTCTCAGCATCCGAACTAGCCCTAAAAAAAAAAAAACAACAGTGTATCTGCTAGCCAATTTTTCAAAAAAGGCCATTTTGTTGCTGGCCTTGGCATATGAGAAGAGCTACAATTGTTGACATTTTGGCAGTTTTTGTCCTATTAATTTAATTCAGATAGGTGGGTGTTCTCACCTGCAAAAGTCAGCCATGAAATGGCTTTCCACGAAATTGCCTAGCAAATCCCTAATATTGACATTATAAAACACAAGATAAGGGAGGGTGTTGGAAACTTAGAACTCGTTTAATTGTCCTTTTGACTTAAATTTCGTTTACATGTGCTGAGTTTGACAGAAGAAACACGCCCATTTAGGAGTAGTTCGAAAGTGGACAAAAATAAAAAAAAAACATGTGAACCTTACGTTTTAAAAAGCAGGTCAAAAATCATGGCGGTGGTCTCCATCAGTGACGCCAGAGATCCATGTGCGTCAGCATTTCTATTTGCTACCGCGTCTTTAAAATAATAATAATAATAATAATAAGGAAATGATATCACCACTACCGTAATTTGATGACAGCACTCCTCACATTATTCAAAAGTACAGTACGGTCTAGGATGATCCAAACTGTCCCTTAGATGGCCCACATCCTAAATAGGTTGGCCCTGATATTCAGTCTCTATAGATCGTACGGTTAAGATCAACCTATGGAAATGATTTTTAGGGCACAACCTATTTAGGCTGTGGCTCATCTAATGGACGGTTAGATCATACCGTACTTTTTTATAAAGTGAGGAGTGCAATCATCAAAATACGATAGTAGTGATATCATTTCCCTAATAATAATAATAATAATAATAACAGCAAGAGATTTGCTAGGGACCTTCGCAGAAGGCATTTCACTTGCCATGAGAAAGCAGCCACACAGCATAACCTTATTTTTTGTCTTATCCATTTAATTCATACTATGTGGCTATTTTCTGTCCCATGCAAATCCCTAATAACAATAACAATATTAATTTGAGCTCACATGCTCATGTTCTTCATGCCCGTGAGACATCTGTGCATTGTCGATCTTTGTTTGGCAATGGTTTCTCAATCTTCTATCACTTTAAGAAAGATACCAAAAGATTATCCACGCAATAATGAAAGAGGGCTTTGTTTAAATGAAAGAAGGTTTGTAAAGAGTGGTTTAACTTGAGCTTTATAGAAATAGGGGTAGGCCGGGCTGCTCGAAAGTCCCAAAACTAGTAGAGGGGGTCAAGGGACATGCTAGGTAATTAGGCATTAAGCCTTTTAACGGTGTTATGTGAAATTGCTTAGCAAATCCCTGATGCTGATGCTGATGATGATGATGACGACGACGACAGACTACTGATATTGGCACTAGATACATTAATAATCGCACTAACTCGTTATGTCTTATTATTTAGACAACTGTCGATTAAAAGAGAGAAGACAAGTAGAGTTAATGTAAATTTAAAAACATGTCGGTGCCAAAATCAGTAGCCTATAAAAAATAAGGAATGCTTAACCGAAGGGTGCCCTTGAAAAAACCAGCCGTAGGCATGCCGTCATCCTCCACAGACCAAATTTCATCAGTCAATCTTAATTTTTTTTTAAATGGACAGTCAATCTTAATCATATTGGGCATCTCAAAAACTTTCGAGTACCACATATGGTCAATAAAAGAGAGGAGAAAAAAGAGAAGAAGAAAAACAATACCTCCCTTCAAACAACCAAGATCCTATAATCAAAAGTTAGAATAATTTTATTAGTGTGATTTTGGGCTCTATTCCTCCGTTGATGGAGAGAAAGCTTTCGGTGGAAGGTTAAGATCTAATATATGTTTTCACATTGTCTAGTACTCCTTTTGAAATTAGTTGCATTTTAGGACTTTCTATCCGGTGGTTGTGACTGCCGGTAAAACCAGACTTTGTTGCCGTGTCTATATCCCCTTGTTAAATTTTTTGGCTCATGTGGTTCTCAATGTGTTGCACGAGCTAGCACTAAATAAGTCGAGGGGGTTTATCAGTTTATGCTACTAAAACAACGAATAGTGAATATGAACTCTTTATTTTTAGAGTTTTGCCCGGAAAGCCATTCATGGCTTATGTCTTGCAAAGGAGAACAGCCACCTTTGATGAATTACATGAATTAGACAGACTCCGCTAAAAAGTGTGAGACCGCGTGGCTGTTCTCTCCTACAGAAGTGAGTCATAAAATTGCATTTCGTGAAGTTGCCTAGCAAATCCTTTATTTTTAATATTTTACTAGTATATATATATAGAGAGAATAGATAAGTTCCTAAGGTTAACCTCACATAAGCTTATATGAGGTGGCGCTCACAAAACATAAGGCACCAACTTTGTTTGGATGATCCAAACCATTCATTTGCAAGGTCCCATCATAGATAGGGTGTGTACCAAAAATCAGCTCAATTGGATCATTCTAACCGCTCTAAAAGTGGAGGAAAAAATGGGCAGATTTGTGGGCAAAAAGTGTCTATCCATTTTGTCTTCTACTTTTGGATGGGTTAGGATGATCCAATGGAGCTGATTTTTTGTACACACCCTATCTATGATGGGGGAATACTTTGGATCATCATAACAATGTAGGCCCTTTATGTTTTGTGAGCGCCACCTCATATAAGCTATATGAGATTAACCTCAGGAATCCTTTTCTCATATATATATATATATATGTAAGATATTTTCTGGCCTTTTCTTTTAGAGGTTCGCATGTGAGACATATTTTATATATTTTTTTCAATCTGAGATGGTCACCAGCTAGCAAATCCCTAATAGTAAAGTTAAGGATGCTATCAACGGTTTACGCCCCCAAATGTACAGTGGGGGATTGCAATACACATGGCTACATGTACATTGGAGCCCGCATTTCTTACCCCTAGACCGCAAAACCCTAATCTCTCATCTCTCTCTCTCTCTCTACATGGATTCAAAGTGCATCTCTTACCACTGTACCAGACATCAACTATCCCAAGACTCATTCTCAAAACCTGACTTTGACTAAGTGGACCTCTCTCTCTCTCTCTCTCTCTCAAACGTTTAAGAAAAAAACAGAAAGAGTGGAAACAAAGAGAGGAGGTTGACTCCTTTATACGAGTGGATGCGCGTGGAGCACGGGACTTTACATAATGCGAGAGCTTTGAGTGTCTTAAGGTTTGCATGTGTACCCCCCGCAATATTAAAACATATTCACCATAGAGGTGGTGCATGTAGATTTATCGGGACTGTTTAATGGCTTGGTTGACGAAGACCGGAAGTAAAAAATTGAATTACTAGGAGACATTCAACATACTAAAGAGTCTAAAGTTGTATGAGGATGAAGCTTCTTACTGATGGGTTGCTAGATATATTCATGACTTTGATAAATACAGGCCCAAGAAATCTCTGTTGGGATCAATATAGTAACGCATACATTCTTTTGTGGGTCCCACAAGGGCCATACATGTGAAATCAAGGCTACCGTTGAACTTCATTAAGCAGCGACTCACACGGTCTTCGTCCTATCCTAAACAAACATCTCGTGACTACAAAAATCCACCCTTCAAGTTTTTCTCATTGAAACCCTAATCGAGTCTTGGCGGATCAAATGCATTTGAACATTAGATCAACGCGTTCTCAATGACATTTGGCCATACGTATCGGATCACATATATGTGGCGCAAGCGGGCCCAGCAAGTATTATTTAAGAACAAGCCTAACAACCAGTCTCTTTAGCATTTCTAGAGAGAGAGAGAGCTTTTGTATTACACATCTTGTAAAGTACTATACATCTTGACCCCTTCGATCTATCTTATTTATTGCCTTGCTCTTCGGCTTCCTACTACTCTAGCCGCGTGAGCAGCTTGCACCCCGGGTGCACCGCCCGAGCTATAATGGACCCGTCATTTGAAAATCAGGAAATGTGGCCATCTAAAGAAAAGAGGACGAATATATCAGCTACCTAGATACAATTATTTAAAAATAATTATAAGGTAATCGAGTCGGGACCGCATATGGAGCTACCAAATGGCCTATTCACACATTAACAACTACTTCTCTTTATGTTCATTTTTTTTCTCTCTTAAAATGGAAAAATTATCCTTCTCTATGCCATGAGGCTTGGTAGGCATTTGTTCCGTTCCTCTCTTGTTTAGGCAAACTTTTTAATTCTTCACTCAACTATGTGGGACCATCATGATCACTCAATAGTAGTTATTTAATAAGGGATCTGCTGGGTAATTTCGGTACTAACTTTAGCATAAGAAAACAGCCACCTGAGATGAACTAAATGAATAAGACAGAATGTGGGTGTTCTCTCGTGCAAAAGTGAGCTGCGAAATTGCGTTAGGAGGAATTGAGTAGCAAGTCCCTTAAAATAATAATAATGTTATTATAAAAGAGAAGATAAGAGAGGGTGTTAGAAGGCGTTTAATTGTCATATTGACTTAAGTTTGATTTGATTTATATCAAAGTTCTGCCGCAAGAAACACGCGGAATTGTTAAAGGACAAAAGTAAAAGAGCACATGAACCTTATGTTTTCAAAATCAGGGTAAGAAATTAATGCGTCCCACCAGTGACGTGAGCGATCATTAGTGCGTCAGCATTGCCGTTGCTGTCCGCGTCTTTAAAATGAAAGCATTAAAGAGAGAGATCGACCCCACACTCCACTCGGAACGATTCCTGAAACTTCAGAATGTGACGGAAATAACCCTGTGGATACACCCTTTTCTCACTTACTCCCCTACTCTTACAGCAAAAAGCGCTTCAAAATTTTCCTAAAATGATGAGACCCATTTGAGCCAGATTTGTAATTTTCTTCCTTAAAGGACACTCCCATCAATGGGGCGCCCTTTAATCTGATTTTTGGAACGGCGCCCTTCAGTTTAGACTTCCTCTAAAAATAATAATAATAATAAGTCAACCCCCATCCATCTCTCTCTCTCTCTCTCTCTCTCTCTCTCTCTCTCTCGGGACGGCCCTATATGGAGGTCGATTTAAGATATATAGGGGTCGATTTATCACCGCCCTAATAATATTAATAATAATAACAATAATAATAATAATAATAATAATAATAATAATAATAATAATAATAATAATAATAGGTTATTGATTTTGGCACTACATGCTACAATTATTGCACTAACTTGTCTTGTTTTTTTATTATTTAAACAACTGTAAATTAAAAAAGAAAGGCAAGCTGAGTTCATCTAAATATATAGCAAAACATGATAGTGCCAATATCAGTAACCAGGAAATAATGAGGGAGACTAAACAAAAGGGTGGCCTTGAAAAGAGCAGCCACAAGAGTGCCCATCATAAACAATCCCAGATCCACAAACCTAATTTGATCAGACGATCTTAATCATCAAAATTTGATTGGACGATCTTAATCATATTCGGCATCTCGAGGACTTTCGAGCACCATGTATGGCCAATAAAAGAGAGGGGAAAAGAAGAAGAAGAAGAAAAACTATACCACCCTTCAAACAACCAAGATCCTTGAATCAAAAGTTACAATAATTTTATTAGTGTAATTTTGTGCTCTATTCCTCCGTTGATGGCGTGAGCATTTGGTTGAAGGTCATGATCTAATATATGTTTTCAAATTGTCTAGTATGATTTTGGGCTTTATCCCCCCGTTGATGGCGCGAGCGAGCTTTCGGTGGAAGGTCAAGATCCAATATATGTTTTCAGATATTCACATTGTAAAGTATTCCTTTTGAAATTAATTAATCGCATTTTAGGACTTTATCCGATGGTTAAGACTGCCGGTAAACCGTGACTTTGTTGCCGTGTCTACATCCCCTTGTTTTTGTTGGCCCATGGAGTTCTCATGTGTTGCACGAGCTAGGCCAAAATAATTAGAGGGGTTTTATGCTACTAAAGCAAATCCATTATTTTTAATATTTTACTTGTATATATGTAAGATATTTTCTTTCTTTTTTTAGAGTTTGCTTGTGAGACATATTTTATATATTTTTTAATCTGCAAATGGAGCATGCATGCAACCCCAAGATGTTTGCAATCTCTTTCATGTCATTTAATCTGCTAATGATAAACTTCTATCTAATTATTCTTAATGACCAATTAATATAAACTGTACAAATATGGATTTAGACGTAAAAAACTAAAAAATCCCAGAAACATTTTCTAACATTCTGAGTGGTTAATTTTGTTAATTTTGTACTTACAATCGACAAGAATGGTTCAATGTCCTTCGTATGAATTATAATGTCGTGGGTAAGTGAGCTCGCGAAATTGTTATTTATGAAAGAGAATTGATATTTCAACTACTTCTGTTTGTCTTTTCCTTAGAATAGTAGCAATAAAATAATGATAAATGCACCCCCCATTTTAAGCACAGTTTTTATAGGATGTAAGGCCTTACAAGTATACGTTGGAGGTACTCCCTTGATATTTAATCCAGCTCACTTTCACTTTTTACATGGTAAGGCCTTACACTGTATAGTTTCTCGACCAACCTTGGCCATGCACCTACTTTTATCGTCGGCGGAGAAAAAGCCAACCCAACCCGAGGCAAAATCAGTTGAGCCCATCGGGGTTCATGTTGAGCCCGACCACAGTTGCACCCCTGATAAAAAACAAGGCTTTGCTAGGCAATTTTTATTAAACCCATTTACCGGCTCACTTTTGCAATCGACAACAGTCACAGAGGCTCAATTTTTAACAGATTTTGTCTTATTCATTTAATTCATGTGAGTGGCTGTGGTAATTTGAGGTTTCAAATTGGCAATACGGTAATTTCGACTTAAAAAGAAGAAACCTGGATTTTTCTCACAAAAGTGGAACGGGTATGACAATAATGGTGTGAAAAGAAGTGGAGGAGAGAGACTTCCTCGTCTTTCAAAACCTACGTCGTTCTATTCGCACTCGCATCGGGTGGAAGGAAGGATAGTGCGGTCTATTCCACTATTGATCCAACGGTCCAGGATCCTTCCTACGAAGCTGCATAGATGAAATATTTTCCACGTGGCTCCTCTTCCCCATTAGAATCTTAATCTCCTTACTCTTTCTCTCCCCCTTATATAAAAGCACCCCCGCTTAGAAATCACACACTCCCCACATCCCTAAAACTGCAAAAAATGGAGAATATCGATGAGGAATACAAATTATATTGGGAAACCAATATGTTTTTGCAGAACGAAGAGCTTGACAGGTATTAAAAAAAATCAGTTCTTCTTCTTCTTCTTCCTTTTCAGTATTGGGTTTCTGAGATCTCAAGGATTACTGATGGGTTTTGTTCTTCTATTTTTGTTTGGGTAATCAAAAGATTTTATTGGATTGCTTGAATTTTTTTGGAAAAGTTTGGAAAGGAAAAATATTTCTAAAATTTATGATAATATCCCTCTAAATTAATCATAATGAGATTATTTCCCTCTAAATCATGGAAAGAAATATATATTTTTCCTTTGAAAACGATTTTCTTCCAATCCAAACAGGGAGTAAGGGAACTGATATTTCCAACCCCCTAGATTCTCAAATAAGAAATTTTAAGATCTCTACCCTTTTTCTAATCATTTTCTTGGTTTTTGTAGCTTTTATTTTGCTATTTTTAGATTTGTTTCTCTTTCTTGTTCCCCTTTTTTGGGAAAATTCTAGACAAATTAGCTGATAATTTGAAATTAGAATGGTAAAGAATCTTAGTTACTTTGGATTTTTTTATATGTGATTGGGCAGTTGGGGATTGGATGAGGCTATTTCTGGGTACTACGATTCGAGTTCTCCTGACGGAGCTGCGTCTTCGGCCACGGCTAAGAACATCGTATCGGAGAGAAATAGAAGGAAGAAGCTCAACGAAAGGCTCTTTGCCCTTAGAGCTGTGGTTCCCAACATCAGTAAGGTATGAGATATATAAAAAAAAGGCAATTATAGGATAATTGGGAAAATAAAAGGCGTTAAAGTCTGCCACGTACCAGGGGTGTAACTCGGGTGGTGTTCAACCGGTAAAAAGGTCGGGTCGGGTTCGGGATGACTTTCCCCCAACCCGGATTAAGTTCAGGTCGGGTTCTGGTTGAGGGTTTGGCAACCTGACCCAAGTGGAACCCGGCATTTTTAAGTTTTTAAGGCTTAAAAACTGAGGTTGGGCCGGGTTGAAGTCGAGTCAGGTCGGGTATGGGTTGGAAAAAAGGGTTCCTCGATGGTTGAACCTCGTCGGTTTGGAAATCGGGGTTGGAAAAATGAGTTCCTCGGGTCGACTCCGACCCGAGTTGCACCCCTAAAAACATACCCTCCTTTAAAGAGGTGCGAATTATCTTATAGGGGGGTATGAACTTATCATCGCCCTTCAAAAATTATAACAAAAGCAAAAGATAAAGCCGCACAGGCTTTAGTTTTTATGGTGGGGCCATCAATGGAAGGGATAGGCCTCACATGACATGTTTGGGGCTGGGAACTGATATATCCACCCACCTTTCTTCTCCGGCCCACCCCTTCGTAGTGTAAAAAGTAGTCATAAATACACTTAAATGGGGGTGGCCTTGGAAAGTAGAGGGGGAGAATAAATCACTTCCTTTTGGTGCCGTTTACATTATATATGGGACCCCGATTCCACCTATGAGCACTACAAAATAGATTCGCATGTAGATTTGTATGCTATCCCAAACACCCATCCTGCTTGTGCTTTTGCCTTTGTTTTTTATACCCTAATTAATGAAGTTTAATTAATGAAGGTTACTAAAAAAAGAAGAAACTAATGATAAATATATTTCCACTCTAGGAACGTGGATTCTATATTAGGTCTTATAGAGCTATCGACTATTATTTAATCAAATAATTAATTGATTAATTGGTATTAAATTAGATGGACAAGGCATCAATCATCAAGGACGCAATTGACTATATCCAAGAACTTCATGAAGAAGAAAGGAAGATCCAAGCTGAGATTCTCGAGCTCGAGACGGGGAAGCAAAAGAAAATACCTTTCTCTGACATTGATCATCCAGTATCGTCGTCGATTTCGCGATTGAAGAAAAAGAAAATGGAGCAGAGCTGTGAGTGTGAAGTTGTTGGCGGGCCACGGACGGGTTCGATCGAGGTCCTAGAAGTAAGTTGCATAATTTCTTAAGAATTTATATCTACACCTCCTTTTTGTTATAATAGCACGCCGCTTTTTTCATTGATTGTTGAGTATCTTGTAAGCCATGGATCCCTTAGTTACTCTCAGGTCGACATTTGTTTCGACGTAAAAATGGACGTAAAATTTGTTTTCTGTTCATTCTTTCGAAGTAAAAATGGACGTAAATTTTGTTTTATGTAACATAAAACAAAATTTACGTCCATTTTTATGTCGAAAGAAACAGAGCCGGAATAACAATGAGAAAAGTGTTCCTAAGAACGCAATATCCGTCTTTTATTAATAAATCCGGTAGGGGTGGATTTGATCTTCAAATTTGAGGTCGGAGGTTCAATCTCAGTTTACCTAGCAAAAAATTCAGGATACGGGTTTGAGTAACCGTAGTTGGCAAAACTCTATGTTAAATTATTTTAAAAAAACGTGTTTTGTACAATTGCTGTTTAATACTCCATTTAGAACATTTTTAAATGATTAAACTGTATTCTTTTATGAAGAAAATGTTTCAAAGGCATTATTTTCCATCCATATTAACAGCAGTTTTTTTTTTTTTTCCGACGAACTTTACAACTTTACTCACTATATTTTAGAATAACAAAATTACTTCTGAGAGGGGTTCTTGATTTTGGCCTTTTACCTACAAGCCATAATATTTTTTGGCATAGGTTATTTTATGATTTTTATATTAAAGTTAGGTCAATGATATTGACATTACCATGTTTTGTTAATGGACCAAACTCATCTTGTGTTGTTTTATTTAATTAGCCTTTACGATACCCCCCGAAGCTCTCATAGACCAATTAAACAGAAATGGCGAGCTAAGTTTGACCCATTATCGAAACATGGTAGTGCCAATAACAGTACCCTAAAGTTAATATTTTATTAAGATTTTGGTTTTACATATACATTGATACACGAGCACACATATATACACATATATCCCTTTTTTTAATCCTTTTATTTAATACCAAAGTGCATTAAAGTTTAAACACATTTACAACATATTTTTTGCGCTTCCATTTATATGACTGTTTTTTTACTAGGTTTTTTTTAACTATGTGCCTGAGAGAGAGAGAGAGAGAGAGAGAGAGAGAGAGAGAGAGAGAGAGAGAGAGAGAGAGAGAGAGAGAGAGAGAGAGAGAGAGAGAGAGAGAGAGAGAGAGAGAGAGAGAGAGAGACCTTTTGTTGAGTTGGGTGTCTCGGATTCAACCCGGGATTCAACCCGGTTGGGGTCTGAAATATTGTGTGCGAACCGGATGCAGCCCTTTAGCCCCGCCTGTTTGAAGTGGTTGATAAGAATAAGTTATGTCATGCTTTATATAAAGGGGTTTTAGGCCTTATTTTCGTATTCTTATCTTTGAGAAGAGAGTTGAGAGCTCAAGAAGGGGAAGTGGGTATTAGGGTTTCTTGTAGGATGGGTTGAGAGATACTGATCTTGTCTTGTAAGCTCTTGTTCTTATAGTGGATTTTCTCGTCACCTCTGTCGTGGACGTAGGCTTTGCCGAACCACTTAAATCTTTGTGTCTTTGTGCATTTGCTAGTGTTTGTTCTTTTGTTTTGCTTTTCCATTGAAATCGTGTATTGGTATTTAGGATTTTTTCACAAACAAAAATTGGTGCACTGGTCGGAATGAAATTTTATTAGAATTTTTTAATTAAAATCTTATTTTAGTTTGTTTCCCATTCTACTTGTAGGAAAATTAGAATAAGATTTGAAATAGGATGGCAATTCCGACTCCTAATTCCACCAAGCCAAACTCAGCTATAACGTAAAGATTGGAAAGCCATTATTGAAACAAGAGCATGCAACTATCAATTCATTTTTAATTGTTCTCTTTTTTTTTTTTTGTAAACTTGCTTAAGTTTGAAATAAGAGTCTAGTTTAAATGTCCAATTCCTCTCAATTATCAAAAAGGAAAAAGAAAAGAAAATGAAGTTAAATAGATACATAATTACATATATTCATTTATAAAATATTTTGAATAAAATTGCAGCTTAGGGTATATGAGGTGGGAGAAAGGCAATCGGTTATTAGCATAACCTGCAGTAAGAAGACGGATACAATGGTCAAGCTATGCGAGATTTTCGAGTCTTTGAAGCTTAAAATTATCACAGCAAACATCACTGCTTTCTCTGGCAGGCTTTTGAAGACCGTTTGTGTGGAGGTAAATTTTCATTATTCTCTATGTTTTCATTTTGAAAAATGATAAGAAGACTGGGTACACGTCCACATGGATCTGATCGGGCCCACTTCTGAGCAGAATGTTTGGATTATTTGTTTGGACCCAATTCTGTGCCTATGAATGATCAAGGTGGAGCCACTTTTTGCCCCCCCCCAGTATGCATTCACCCCCCTTTAATGTGATTTGACGACAAGAAGAGTTAAACATTCACATACTCGTGTAACATTTGCTAACTAGAGTAACTTGTTTGGTCAGGCGGATGAAGTAGAAAAGGCCCAACTAAAGGAGAAGATTGAAACAGCGATAGCAGATTTGGATGTCCCCAGAACCTCTATGAGCTTCTAGTATAAGCAAGGAATCTTATCCAAGTTTTCTCCATGCAGCCCATAAATTTTGGATTACAACAAGGGGAAGGGCCATCTTCTTGAGAAAACTTTTTCTTGCCTCAATTTAGAGGGAAATAATATGATTATGATTAATTCAGAGCGACAACATCGTAATTATTGTAGCTATTTGATCATTTTTCTGTTCTC
Source organism: Tasmannia lanceolata (assembly GCF_043159265.1). Lineage (NCBI taxonomy): Eukaryota > Viridiplantae > Streptophyta > Magnoliopsida > Canellales > Winteraceae > Tasmannia > Tasmannia lanceolata. The sequence goes on from NW_027518683.1 coordinate 13,286,248, forward strand.
TTTGTTTTCTTGACATCCTCGATCCGTAACTTGTAAGATCTTCCATTTAATAAATTTCCATCATTTAAAACAATTGAATGTCTTTCTAATTAAAAATTGAATAGGGTTAGCTCAAGTTATGTTTTTCGCATGTGAAAAATAGAAAATGTATGAAATATTGTACCTTTCCAGACTTTTTTGGTAAACTCTTGCAATACAAATAGGGTTAAAGAAATGTAAGGGGCTGCACGAGATGATTTTGGAATATGTTTATAATGACAGAATTAGACCTGGCAAAAGCTACCCGTGCCCGCGGGTCGACCCGACCCACCCGCAAATTTGCGGGCACGGGTATAAGTTTTAGTGACCCGTGAAAATCTAACCCGCGGGTGACCCAACCCGCAAAAACATGGGTCGGGTCGGGTCAACCCACGGGCACCCGCATTTTTTATCTTTTTTTTTAGAATGTCATCATCACTCAGCAGTACTGTTTTTTAGAGGGAACTCTCACTTTATAAAAGTACGGTATGGAAGTACGGTATGGCCCGCACCATAGGATTATCCAAACCGTCCATTAGATGGGCCATATCCTAAATAGGTTATGCCCCAAAATTATTTCCATTGGTTGATTCTAACCCTCCGATCTATAGAGGGTTAGGATCAACCCTCTAACATTCAGATTGGAGGGTTAGGATCATCCTATGGAAATGATTTTTGGAGCATAACCTATTTAGGCTATGGCCCATCTAATGGACGGTTTGGATCATCCTATGGTGTGGGCCATAACTTACTTTTAATAAAGTGAGAGTGCGGTCATAAGAAAACAGAGTGTTGATAACATTTTCTTATGTTTTTTATTTTATAACAATTTGCTACCAAACTTCTCCTCGGGGAACTTCTCGGCATGTGGCGTCGTCGGGGTGCAAATCTGCGCACATGGCAAATGTTGCTACCAAACAAAAAAAACAAAAAAAAGTAATCATGAGAAAAAGTAAAATTGCTAAATTATAAAGTTTAGATGAAAAATTACCGGTTATAAAATTACGAGAAAAATACCAATAAAACATAAGAAGTTATGACAATTACCTGAAAAACAGATGCGGTCAAATCCATATAATTATTACAATCCCATATTTGCGGGTGACCTTCGGGTTGACCCGGCCCACCCGCGGGCCGCGCGGGTCACCTAAATTCTGACCCGCAAAAATGCGGGTCATTTCCTCACCCGACCCGTGGGCCCGCACCCGCATCACTCGCGGGTTGACCCTGCCCGACCCACCCGTTTGCCAGGTCTAGACAGAATCATGAAGATCATATTCCACTTGTCCCTAAAATGAAATGAGATAGTAATAAAAATAAAAATTTGATTATTAAATCTAATAAAAATTCCATTCCAACTAAAATGGAATCAGAATATCACTAGGCGATGGTGAGAAACTTATTTTGGCATTTCCCCCCATTAGTTCCAACCGGAGGTGTCTTCATTCACGAGGTGGCTACTGTCAGATGCAACAAACCATCCTCAAAATGCCTCATGCGATGGACGCCAGCAAATCCCTATTATTAAAGGTGGGATCACTTATTAAATGACAGATCCGCGCACGGTTTAGGCCGCCAGTTGAATGGTAGAAGATTGCAAAACACATGGCAGCATGTATAGTGGAACGCGCGTTTCTTACCCTTTGACTACAGACCCCTAATTTCCTCTTTCCACATGGATTCAACGTGCATCTCTTACCAAACACCACCTGACCACCTATCCAAAGTCTCCTTCTCAAAACCCCACTTTGATTCTCTCTCTCTCTCTCTCACTCAAAACGGTTAAGAAAAAGAAGAGAATGAAAACAAAAGGAGGACATTGACTGCTTTATAGCAGAAGCCGCGCGTGAAGCACAGGACTGTACGTAATTCAAGAGCTTAATATATCGGAGTATCTTAAGGTTTGCATGTGCACCATATGCAACACATATCCACCGTACACACGTGGTGCGTGTAGATTGGTAGGGACCGTTCACATTGTTGACTTGGTTGAAGAAGACAGGAACTAAGGGTGTCAATTTTGGCTCGGCCTCGGAAGCTCGCTCGAATCCTTAACGAGCCGAGCCAAGCCGGCTGGCCAGGCTCGGCTCGGCTCGGCTCGTTAAGGCTCTTGAAGAATTTAATATATATATATATATATATATATATATATATATATATATATATATATATATACACACACACACACACTAAAAGAGTTGTCCAGGGAGTGAAAGGGGGAGGCAAAATATGTCACTTCTTTTTTGGAACCCCATTTGTTACTTGGACCACTCCCCGTAGTGTAAAAAGAGTAGTAAAAAAACACTAGATAGGGATGTCCAGGGAAGATGAGGGGTGTGAAATTAATATAATTCGAGCTCGATAAGGCTCGCGAGCCGCTCACGACCCTGGCCGAGCCTGGTTCGAGCCCGAGCCGAGCCGAGCCTGGCCAAGCTCGGCTCGGCTCGGCTCGTTTACACCCCTAACAGGAACCAAAAAGTTGAATTGTTGAGAGATGATGCCCCTCTTTATTAATGTTTGCCACGTGGCAAACTGGGGTTCGCATCATCGCTGATGCGAACCGCCCTCTGACAGGTTTAGAGGCCCTTGAGACCTCATTTTTCCTCACATTCGCAGTCCCCTTTCTGTTTTTGCTCTGCCTGTTCGGCTGGGTCTATTCGGCTGGGTTTGCTGTGTCGTCGTTGAGTTCGAGGCCTTTCCTGTTCAGTCTGGTAATTTTGTTTCAGTTCGTCTTCTCTTTGCATTTTGTTTTCTTTTAAATGTCCAGTAGTAGTGGCTCTAGGTCAGAGTCGGGTTCCAGATCGTCCTCAGGAGGGTCCTCCTCCCCGAGTGATTCGGGTTCTAGTTCGTCAGAGAGGACTAGGTCTGATCTACATAAACATCCAGGCCCCTTCATGGCCGGCCGGGGGGAGAACATATTTGTGGACCTTGACGAGGAGTATGTAGATATCGGAGACGAGAAAATCCTTGAAAAAAACAGCTGTAGGCATGCCCATCATCATCCGCAAACCAAATTTGATCAGTCAATCTTAATCATATTGGGCATCTCAAAAACTTTCGAGTACCACATACGGTCAATAAAAGAGAGGAGTAAAAAGAGAAGAAGAAAAACAATACCTCCCTTCAAACAACCAAGATCCTTTAATCAAAAGTTAGAATAATTTTATTAGTGTGATTTTGGGCTCTATTATTCCTTTTGAAATTAATTGCATTTTAGGACTTTATATGAGGTGGTTGTGAGTGCCGGTAAAACCCGACTTTGTTTCCGTGTCTATCTCCCCTTGTTATTTTGGGCTCATGTAGTTCTCAATGTGTTGCACGAGCTTGGTTTAAATAAGTCGAGGGGGTTTATCAGTTCATGCTACTAAAACAACAAATAGTAAATATGAACTCTTTATTTTTAGGGTTTTGCCGGGCAATTTCGCTGAAAACCATTTCATGGCTTACATTTTGCAAGGGAGAACAGCCGCCTTTGATGAATTAAATGAATTAGACAAACTCTGATAGAAAGAGAGATCCCGCGGCTGTTCTCTCTGGCAAAAGTGAGTTGTAAAATCGCATTTCGTGAAGTTGCCTAGCAAATCCTTTATCTTTAATATTTTTCTTTATGTATGTAAGATATTTTCTGGCCTTTTCTTTTAGAGGTTTGCTTTTGCTTGCGAGACATATTTATATATATATATATATATATATATATATATATATATATATATATATATATATATATATATATATATATTTTTAATCTGCAATGGTTCCTAACAAATGCCTAAGGGCCCGTTCGGATACATCCCATTTTGTATTTGGATTTGGAATTGAGTTTTGACTACAAATTGAATAGATCCGGCAGCTCACGTAGAGGGAGACAGAGAAGGAAGGAGGTACTTCCTAGTGGAGGGGAGAGGTTGAGGAGCAAAAAGGGTGAAGGAAACTGCCAAATCTGTTGATTTCCAATTTCTTATTTGCACAGCAAATTTAGAAATGTGATTTTTTTCACTGTCAACTTGTCAACTGCTGAAATAGAAATCCAAGAATTTGATCCGATTCAAATTATAGTGCAAAAAGGGCTGCAAATGTGAGAAATCCAAATCAAAATCTTCTCATTATCCAAACGGGCCCTAATAGTAAAGTTAGGGATACTATCTGCGGTTTAGGCCCCAAATGAGCAGTGGGAGATTGCAATACACATGGCCACATGTACATTGGAGCCCGCTTTTCTTACCCTTTCACAGCAAAACCCTAATCTCTCTCTCTCTCTCCATGGATTCAACGTGCATCTCGTACCACTGTACCAGACACCAACTCTCCCAAGACTCATTGTCAAAACGCGACTTTGACCTCTCTCTCTCTCTCTCTCTCTCCCCCCATGGATTCAACGTGAATCTCGTACCAGACTCCAACTCTCCCAAGACTCATTCTCAAAACCTGACTTTGACTAACTGGAACTCATTCTCAAAACCTGATTTAGACTAACTCTCTCTCTCTCTCTCTCTCTCTCTCTCTCTCAAACGTTTAAGAAAAGAATAGAAACAAAAAGAGGAGGCTGACTCCTTCATACCAGTGGATGCGCGTGGAGCACGGGACTTTATGTAATGAAAGAGGTTGACTCCTTTATACCAGTGGATGCGCGTGGAGCACGGGACTTTACGTAATGAAAGAGCTTGGAGTGTCTTAAAGTTTGCGTGTGTTCCATAGAGGTGGTGCATGTAGATTTATCGGGACTGTTTAATGGCTTGGTTGACGAAGACCGGAAGTAAAAAATTGAATTATTAGGAGATATTCAACATACTAAAGAGTCTAAAGTTGTATGAGGATGAAGCTTCTTACTGATGGGTTGCTAGATATATTCATGACTTTGATAAATACAGGCCCAAGAAATCTCTGTTGGGATCAATATAGTAACGCATACATTCTTTTGTGGGTCCCACACAAGCCATACATGTGAAATCAAGACTACCGTTGTACTTCATTAGGCGACTCACTTGGTCTTCGTCCTATACTAAACGAACATCTCGTGGCTACAATAATCCAGCCTTTAAGTTTTTTCTCATTGAAACCTTAATCGAGTATTGACGGATCAAATGCCTTTTATCATTACACCAATGTGTTCTCAATGACATTTGGCCCGACGTATAGGATCCCATATATGTGGCGCAACCGGGCCCATCAAGTATTATTTAAGAACAAGCCTAATAACCAGTCTTTTTAGCATTTCCAGAGAGAGAGAGAGAGAGAGAGAGAGAGAGAGAGAGAGAGAGAGAGCCTGACACCTTCTATCTTATTTATTACCTTTTTTTTTGAAAAGGTATTTATTACCTTAATCTTCGGCTTCCTACTACTCCAGCCGCGTGAGCAGCTTTCACTCCGGGTGCACCACCCGACCTAGCTAGAGTGGACTTGAAAATCATAAAATGAGGGTGGCCACGAAAAGGGGATGGAAATATCTGCTAGCTAGATAAAATTATCGAAAAATAATTATATGGTAATCGAGTGGGGAACCGGTTCGGAACTAGCAAATGTTAAGAACTACTTGTCCTTATGTTCTTTTTCTCTTTGCTTTTTTCTTAAAATGGAAAAAATAGCCTACGCTATGCCATGAGGGTGGGTAGGGATCGATTTGTTCCCTCCACTCACGGTTAGGCAACTGGTTTCATAGCAACACTCATTATTGTTACAACTAAACATTCTTCGCACGATCCTTATGGTTCTTTAAAATGAGGGATTTGCTAGGTAATTTCGGAACTAACTTTTGCATATCAGTACAGCCACCTCTGATGAACAATATGAATAAGACAAAATCTGCAAAAAAGCCAACCCATGTGACTGTTCTCTCGTGCAAAAGTGAGCTTCTAAATGGCTTTCTGCGAAATTGCCTAGCAATTAAATCCCTAATAATAATGGTATTATCATGAAAGACAAGATAGGCGTAGGTGTTAGAAGTCTTTTAATTGTCATATTAACTTGAGTTTTTTTTTTTTTGATCGGTAATTTGGGGTTAGGCAGACCCCCACCAGCTATATAATTAAAAGAAAAAAAAAATTACAATCTAGGATAGATCATTACCGATACATCATCAGAAATAATTTTTGCAAGTTCCTGTGGAACCCATTCAAGAGAAATTGAGTCTCCTTTACAGATACAGTTGGGTTTGGATAAGAAGTCAGCTGCTCTATTGCCTTCACGCCAAATGTGGGTCAGCTTCCAGCTCTCAAAAGATATGAGCATGGATCTAATTGATTCGAGCGTTGGGATTTTCCGCCATGGGCACGGCCAAAGCAGCTTTATGGCCATAACAGTGATGAGCGAAGCAGATTCTATCCACAGCCTCTTAACTTGGTGCTTCACGGCTAATTTGATGTCATGATGGATGGCTTCAATTTCTAATTCTTGGATTGGGTGAGGATTGCAGTTAACAGAGAAGAGAAAAAGGATTGTACCCTTGTGGTCTCGGAGAAGGCCTCCAATCGAGGCGGTATCACTAGCCAGGGAGGCGTCCGGATTCAACTTGATCTCATAGGCAGCAGGAGGTTTCCAATGCCAGAATTTTGGTTCGGTGGCTTTGTTGAACAGGGGAAGATTAAAGGAGTTGGAAATTCTTTGATTTTCTTCAGAGTCTTCATCTTCCAGCTTGAGGACCAAAATACGAGACCTCGTTGCACTGATAATTCTACTTAAAAGGAACCTTTTATGGGTTTTTTTTTTTTGAAATAGTCTCGAATTTCTTTCCGGCCGGAGCAAGTAGATTGAAGCAGTGAGAAGAGTTCGAACAAGGAACACGCAGAATTATTAAAGAGCACGTGAACCTTATGGTTTCAAAAGCAGGGTACAAAATTATAGCGTACGGCTCTGCAATAACGCGGAGGATAACGCTCATAGGCCCCACTCACGTGACAGCTCTCGTGGTCTCACTGGTGACGTGATTTGATTTATATCTAAGTGCTTCCGCAAGAAACACGCGGAATTATTAAAGAGCACGTGAACCTTATGGTTTCAAAAGCAGGGTACAAAATTATAGCGTACGCCTTTGCAATAACGCGGAGGAAAACGCTCATAGGCCCCACTCACGTGACAGCTCTCGTGGTCTCACCAGTGACGCCAGCGTTCATACGTGCGTCAGCATTGCTGTTGCTATCCACGTCTTTAAAATGAAAGCAGAAAGCAGACATATCGACCCCACACTCCACCCGGAAGGCCGGAACGATTCCTATAACTTCAGAATATGACGGAAATACCCCTGTTGATACTTGATACAGAGCTTTTCTCACTTACTCCCCAGTCTTCAAAATTTTCCTAAAATGATGAAACCCATTTGAGCAAGGTATGTGGTATTTTTTTCCTTGAACTATACCTTATAGCAAATCATTTGGAGAATTAAAATCACTGGCTATTTAAAATAATAATAATAATAACAAGAGAGATTATGTGCCCGCCTTTTAACGTGAATGTGGCGGACTTTTAACGCTTTTCGACATCAAATCACGTTAAAAGTGAGGCGCATAATCCTCGGGGGGGGGGGGGGGGGGGGGCGAAAAAATCATCTCCCTAATAACAATAACAATAACAATAACAATATCAGTATGAGCTCACCAAAGATTCCAAAAGCGTATCTACATGATAGTGGAAGAAGGCTTTCTTTAGGCGAGGGAAAACTTGTAAATAGTGGTTTCCAAACCAGCCAGCAACCTTAGCTTATAGTTGTGGGGCTAGGGGCTGTTGGAAAGCCTCCAAAACTGGTACAGAGAGTTAAGAGACTTTCATGGGTCACTGTTTTAATAAGGAGAGACCACTTGGTTGCAGTGAGCCACGAAATGGTTTTATGGGAGATTGCTTAGTAAATCCCTAATTATAATAAGAGGAAGTCTAAACTGAAGGGTCCCTTCAGAAAATCAGATGAAAGGACACTCCCATCAATGGGGCGCCCTTCCTCTAATAATAATAATAATAATAATGAGTCAACCCCCATCTCTCTCTCCCCCCTCTCCCTCTCTCTCTCTCTCTAGGCACTGCCCTATATGGAGGTCGATTTAAGATATATATAGGGGTCGATTTATCACCGCCCTAATAATATTAATAATAATAATAATAATAATAACAATAATAATAATAATAGGTTATTGATTTTGGCACCACATGCTACAATTCTTGCACTAGCTTGTCTTGTTTTTTTATTATTTAAACAACTGTAAATTAAAAAAGAAAGGCAAGCTGAGTTCATCTAAATATATATCAAAACATGATAGTGCCAATATCAGTAACCAGGAAATAATGAGGGAGACTAAACAAAAGGGTGGCCTTGAAAAGAGCAGCCACAAGAGTGCCCATCATAAACAATCCCAGATCCACAAACCTAATTTGATCAGACGATCTTAATCATCAAAATTTGATTGGACGATCTTAATCATATTGGGCATCTCGAGGACTTTCGAGCACCATGTATGGCCAATAAAAGAGAGGGGAAAAGAAGAAGAAGAAAAGCTATACCACCCTTCAAACACCAAGATCCTTGAATCAAAAGTTACAATAATTTGATTAGTGTAATTTTGTGCTCTATTCCTCCGTTGATGGCGTGAGCGTTTGGTTGAAGGTCATGATCTAATATATGTTTTCAAATTGTCTAGTATTACCCTTCAAACAACCAAGATCCTTTAATCAAAAGTTAGAATAATTTGATTGGTGTGATTTTGGGCTTTATTCCCCCGTTGATGGCGCGCGCTTTAGGCGGAAGGTCAAGATCCAATATATGTTTTCACATTATCACATTGTAAAGTATTCCTTTTGAAATTAATTAATCACATTTTAGGACTTTATCCGATGGTTAAGGCTGCCGGTAAAACATGATTTTGTTGCCGTGTCTACATCCCCTTGTTTTTGTTGGTCCATGCAGTTCTCATGTGTTGCACGACCTTGTTTTTGTTGGTCCATGCAGTTCTCATGTGTTGCACGAGCTAGCTAGGTCAAAATAATTAGAGGGGTTTTATGCTATTAAAATGCGTAATGAATATGACCTCCTTATTTTTAGGGTTTTGCAAGGCAATTTTGCGGAAAGCCATTTCACGGCTTACTTTTGAAAGGGAGAACAGCCACCTTCGATGAATTAAATGAATGAGACAAAATATTCTACAACGTGAGAATGCGTGGCTGTTCTCTCATGCAAAAGTGAGTTGTAAAATTGCATTTTGGAAAGTTGCCTAGCAAATCCCTTATTTTTAATATTTTACTTGTATATATGTGAGATGTTTTCTGGCTTTTTTTAGAGGCTTGCTTGTAAGACATATTTTATATATTTTTTAATCTGCAAATGGAGCAAACACCTGTTAAGAGTGCCAAAAATAAAACAACCACTTATCATATAAAACAAAATGATCAATAAATAGAGACAGGGAACAAAATAAGACAATATGAATTCAACAACATGACGGGCAACAGAGACAATTAATAATAATAATCTAAAGAAACATCAATTCAAGATAATAGAAAACATTAGCAAAAGAAACATGCACAGATGATTCAATTCTTTAATAGAAAACTCAGGATCAGGCCGGGTCAGGGTACCTGTGGCATTAACCCAGAACCCGACCCGACCTGAGTCAGGGTCTAAAAAAATGAACCCTGACCCGCCCTCAGAGTTGGAAAATCCAGCCTTGACCCAGTTCGGGCTCAGGGCGGGTCAGGGTTGACAAGGCCAAACTTGCACCCCTAGTTCGTCCTTCATATGATCAATTATAATGTCATAGGAAAATGAGCTCGTGACATTGGTATTTATGAAAGAGAATTGATATTTCCACTCCTTTTGTTTGTCTTTTCGTAATAATAGTAGCAATATAATAATGATACATGCACCCCATATTTTAACCAGTTTTTATAGGATGTAAGGCCTTACAACTATCGTTGGAGGTACCTTGATATTTTATCCAACAACAGCTCACTTTCACTTTTTACATGGTGTAAGGCCTTACACTGTATAGTTTCTCGACCAACCTTGGCCATGCACCTACTTTTATCGTCTGCTACTTTGTCAGTCATAACTCATAAATCACTAAAAAGGAAGTGGCGGAGAAAATAAATGGGAGGATTTCTCATTAATATATTTCCGTATCCTTTTTGTTTTAAGTCATTCTCAGGTATGACAAACAGAAGGGGTGGAAATGTCACTTCCAATACCTGAAAGTACTAAATAATTTCATATCTTCTCCTCCATAAAAAGTAGGGTGCAACTCAGGACTGGACCCAACCCAAGCCTTGGGCTGAGGATGGTGAACCCTAACCCTACCCATCTCCAAACCAGGTCGGGATGGGTTTAATTGGGTTGAGTTGGGTCGGCTCCCACCCAGTCCGATAACTAGGCGGGCTCCACTTAGGACCGTAGCATACCACTACGCTTCTACATCCGCCGTCCTCGGCGGCCCACTCTGTGACGGCTTTCACTCTGGCCTTTTTTTCTAGGTAGCCTTTTTCACAGGTCCCCCCTTCTTTGACTCGAACACGGGACGTGATGGCTGCTATGATATCAAATGTTAGGTACTTTACCGATACACCAAAAGCTCTAGAGCTGATGGAACATGTTAGGCAAGGCCCTTTAAACATGTCCCATACTAGGCTGGGTCCCATCCAGTCCCATATCTAGGCTGACCGCCACTTAGGACCGTAACACCCAACCCAACCTGAGCCAAAATCGGGTTCAACCTGTCGGCTCCGGTTGAGCCCGACCACAGTTGCACCCCTGATAAAAAAAACAAAGCTTTGCTAGGCAATTTTTATTAAACCCATTTACCGGCTCACTTTTGCAATCGACAACAGTTACAGAGGCTCAATTTTTAACAGATTTGTCTTATTCATTTAATTCATGTGAGTGGCTGTGGTAATTTGGGGTCTCAAATTGGCAATATGGTAATTTCGACTTAAAAAGAAGAAACCTGGATTTTTCTCACAAAAGTGGAACGGGTATCACAATAATGGTGTGAAAAGAAGTGGAGGAGAGAGACTTCCTCGTCTTTCAAAACCTACCTCGGTCTATTCCGCTATTGATCCAACGGTCCAGGATCCTTCCTACGAAGCTGCATAGATGAAATATTTTCCACGTGGCTCCTCTTCCCCATTAGAATCTTAATCTCCTTACTCTTTCTCTCCCCCTTATATAAAAGCACCCCCGCTTAGAAATCACACACTCACCACATCCCTAAAACTGCAAAAAATGGAGAATATCGATGAGGAATACAAATTATATTGGGAAACCAATATGTTTTTGCAGAACGAAGAGCTTGACAGGTATTAAAAAAAAATCAGTTCTTCTTCTTCTTCTTCTTCTTCTTTTTCAGTATTGGGTTTCTGAGATCTCAAGGATTACTGATGGGTTTTGTTCTTCTATTTTTGTTTGGGTAATCAAAAGATTTTATTGGATTGCTTGAATTTTTTTGGAAAAGTTTGGAAAGGAAAAATATTTCTAAAATTTATGATAATATCCCTCTAAATTAATCATAATGAGATTATTTCCCTCTAAATCATGGAAAGAAATATATATTTTTCCTTTGAAAACGATTTTCTTCCAATCCAAACAGGGAGTAAGGGAACTGATATTTCCAACCCCCTAGATTCTCAAATAAGAAATTTTAAGATCTCTACCCTTTTTCTAATCATTTTCTTGGTTTTTGTAGCTTTTATTTTGTTATTTTTAGATTTGTTTCTCTTTCTTGTTCCCCTTTTTTGGGAAAATTCTAGGCAAATTAGCTGATAATTTGAAATTAGAATGGTAAAGAATCTTAGTTACTTTGGATTTTTTTTTATGTGATTGGGCAGTTGGGGATTGGATGAGGCTATTTCTGGGTACTACGATTCGAGTTCTCCTGACGGAGCTGCGTCTTCGGCCACGGCTAAAAACATCGTATCAGAGAGAAATAGAAGGAAGAAGCTCAACGACAGGCTCTTTGCCCTTAGAGCTGTGGTTCCCAACATCAGTAAGGTATGAGATATTCATAAAGGGCAATGATAAATTCGCACCCCCTGTAAGATAATTCGCACCCCTATGGCCCTATAACGTAAATTGGGTTAAAAAGCGTTAAACTCGGCCACATACCCTCCTCCTTACAAAGGGTGCGAATTATCCTATAAGGGGTGCGACTTTATCATCGCTCTTCAAAAATTAGAACAAAAGCAAAAGAAAAAGGAGTGGCTCCTTTAGATTTTATGGTGGGCCCATCAATGGAAGGAATAGGGTAGTGATATATTCGCCCCTTTTCTTCTCCCGCCCACCCCTTGGTAGTGGAAAAAGAGTAGTCATAAACAAGGTTTTTAATTTCGGTTTCGGGGTAATTTCTGTTCTCACCCAAAACTGAAATTGTAGCAAAATCCCAAAATTTTGGCCGAAATTTCGGCCCAAATTCTGTAAAGAAATAAAAAATAATATTTGGGCGATTTCGGTTTCGGAACGTTCAGCAAATCCAGAGCTTACACATAATATGTTCAATAAATTCTAAGAATAAATTCAGTCATTTGATATGAAGCTCTTGTAAGAAATTCTTCATGAGTCAGCAGCTTGCCTGAAAATTTTCAGAATATTCTCATCAAGACATAATGCATATGAGACATGACCAGACAAAGTATAGTACAAAACCTCACTTTTAATTCTAACAAGAGTAAAAATTCTACTTCAAAAAGTCAATCTCCTGAGTTAAAACTAAATATAACTCTTTTTTTGAATATTATTAAGAAATAATGACCACTCAGGAACATGGACTGATTTACAAAACATAACATAAATTTTTTTTTTATCAAATTAACTACGCTCAACTGTTCTTATTTCCAGTGTTGTTGATTGTTCTTGTTGATGGTTGCTTTTCGTTTTGCATTTGCTTCATCAGCCTTATCTACACTCCGTAAAGAAAAACAACATTAAAGAAGAAATAAAGAAACAGAAGAAGAAAAATAACAGAGATTGAACACAAAAACAACAACTCGACTTCTAAGGCACGACATCTATATGCAAAAAACCATCACACCATCTATGCTAGATGCTTAATAAAAATCTAAATTAGACATGTTATTTATAGAAAACAATAACCAATCATATTCAAGCTCAACTCAAAATGCTGAATTGCTGATACTAAAAGGAAGAAAATTCCCACCCTCACTACTTCAGCATCTCTGTAGATTAACCACCTTGTTTGGATTGCAGGAATTTTCAGGAAGAGTTAAGAAAGCAATTTTTTTTTCCAGAATTTCCTGCTTTTCCATTGTATAGACAAATATGAAAAATAATAATTTGAACCAGCACAGTTTAATGTCTGATGATATGCCTCTAAATAAGCCACATCTTATCATTTACTTCTAAATCATGTAAAAGAACAGAAAGGTTTTTCATGCAATCTAAACAGGGCCTCAGCATAAAGTTGAGAAATGTTCTTGGAGAAATAGTAAACAACTATAGAGTTAACACAAGAGTCTATGCAGATCACCCATAAAAAACCACAAGAGTCGATATAAATAGAAGATTGAAGTGAAACCCAAAACTAAATCTGATCTTGCATAACAATAGTGATGACCTAAATAACAGAAATACACAAAGGCATATCAGAAACACTTGAAAGAAAACCTATCGGCATGATATAATTAGTCCAAATACCAAAAAAAAAAAAAAAAAAACGTTTGAAATGCGTAAATTAATTTGTGACATATTAAGTCCACATATCAACCAAAAACAAATTTGTCTAAAAATTGAAATAAAAATCCCCAGCCAAAATCCAAGAAAAAGGCAGGCTTGGAGAAATTCCTGTCCTCTTATTTAAAAGTTTTTGAAACCAACAGTAAAAAGAAACTGTCATAGGTAGACTTTAAAAGAAAATAAAAAATTCACCTCATTCTTGTTAATTCCTCCACCTCTTTGTCACTGCAACCATGAGTCCAGCCAGATAATGCCGACATGTCCATTTCATATCGGAGATGAAGCACATAGAACTAAAATTTACTTGGCACCACAGCTTCTGATTCTCTGTAGGTAGACCATTATTGGCAAGACGAGCATCAGTTTTATTCAATTGCAAAATTTTGTGCCTTTGTATCAAAGGAAGAATCTGTTAAAAAATAATAGAATCGTCAGCCATTTTATCATGTATGGGTGAAAGTACCAAGAAAAGGAAAAATGTTGATGCTAGAATGTAAGGAAACGTAGACTAACCTGATGTAGATAGTAAGAAATGTTGGATCAACTAATGGGCGGCATAGAATAGAGCATCCCTTTTGTTGCTCTCTTCTTTAGCCTTGGTGGCAGTTTTTTCAGTGATGTTTTCATGCAACATTTGTCTTATTCTCTGTGAAACTTGATAGAACCAACTACTTATTATGGCATAGTCAACTTCTCCCTATCCTTAAGACCTAAGACCTCTTGAAATACGTTGATGGTAGTCTCTCGGCCCCTAGTCCGTTTATCACGCAACCACGTTGATGGTAGTCTCTCGGCCCCTAGTCCGTTTATCACGCAACCTGGCGATGATAATGATGTCCTCACCATCCCAAACCCAGACTATGCCACATGGGTTCGCATTGATCAAATGCTCCTCAGTTGGCTCAATGCCACTTTGTCAGACACCGTACTCGCTCAAGTTGTCGGTCTCCCTACTGCTTGTGATGAATCCCTCTCTCTTGAATCCACCTTCTCCTCTCTCTCCAATGCAAGGATCATGAGCCTTCGTTATCAACTTCAGTCTGCTCGCAAAGGATCCTCCACTATCACCGAATATCTCCAACAGTTGAAGGCAATTGCCGATGCTCTTGCTCTTATCCGTCAACCTGTAACGGATACTGATTTAATCCTTTACGCTCTTAACGGTCTTGGATCGGACTATGAATCCTTCACAACTGCTATCTCCATAAGAACTCACACTGGAAGAAATATGCAAATGGCAGAAATGTCCTGGGCAGTGGGACAAAATTAGACTTTAGGGCTGTAGGACACAAATGGAAATAAAGACAGAGGGTGGAAGAAAATAACCCATCATTTTGCTTTATAGATAGCTTGTGTTGACGTTTTCCCAAATACCCATCCTAATTTTGACTAGTGTATTTACCACAGGAAAATATTTGTCGTTTTATCAAATGATAGGGTCGGGTCGGGTTGAGTTGCACCCCTTATTTAGAAACATATATACCCTCGTTTAAAGAGGTGCGAATTATCTTATAGGGGATATGAATTTATCATCGGGAAATGTTATCAGCACTACTGTATTTTGATGAGGGCACTCTCACTTTATTAAAAGTGCGGTATGGCCCTCACCATAGGATGATCCAAACCGTCCATTAGATTGGCTCAGCCTAAATTAGGATGTGCCTCAAAAATCATTTTCATAGGTTGATCTTAACCCTCTGATCTGAATGTTAGAGGGTTGATCCTAACCCTGTAAAGATCGGAGCGTTAGGATTATCCTATGGAAATAATTTTCTGAGGACAGCCTATTTAGGCTGTGGCCCATCTAATGGACGGTTTGGATCATCTTATGGTGCATGCCATACCGTACTTTTAGTAAAGTGAGGAGTGCCCTCATCAAAATACAGTAGTGCTAATAACATTTCCCTTATCATCGCCCTTCAAAAATTAAAACAAAAGCAAAAGAAAAAGCCGCACAGGCTTTAGTTTTGATGGTGGGGCCATCAATGGAAGGGATAGGCCTCACATGACATGATTTGGGGCTGGGAACTGATATATCAGTCCCCCTTTCTTCTCCGGCCCACCCCTTCGTAGTGTAAAAAGTAGTCATAAATACACTTAAAATGGGGGTGGCCATGGAAAGTAGAGGGGGAGAATAAATCACTTCCTTTTGGTGCCGGTTACGTTCTATATGGGACCCCGATTCCACCTATGAGCACTACAAAATAGATTTGTATGGTATCCCTAGGTGAGGTTATGAAGAGTAAGACACGCTTGTGTTAACGTGTGTTATAGAGCTATAGACTATTATTTAATCAAATAATTAATTGATTAATTGGTATTAAATTAGATGGACAAGGCATCAATAATCAAGGACGCAATTGACTATATCCAAGAACTTCAGGAAGAAGAAAGGAAGATCCAAGCCGAGATCCTCGAGCTAGAGACGGGGAAGCAAAAGAAAATACCTTTCTCTGACATTGATCATCCAGTATCGTCGTCGATTTCGCGATTGAAGAAAAAGAAAATGGAGCAGAGCTGTGAGTGTGAAGTTGTTGGCGGGCCACGGACTGGTTCGATCGAGGTCCTAGAAGTAAGTTGCATAATTTCTTAAGAATTTACATCTACACCCCCATTTTGTTATAATACCACCCCCCTGTTTTCATTGATTGTTGAGTATCCCTAGTTACTCTAAGGCTCCGTTTGTTTCGACTTAAAAATGGACGTAAAATTTGTTTTCTGTTCATTCTTTCATCGTAAAAATGGGCGTAAATTTTGTTTTATGTAACAAAATTTACGTGGTATAAAAGGGATTTGCTGGGGTCCATCGCAAAAGGCATTTTCGTGGTTTTGTCTGCATTCACGAGGTGGACAAAACCGCGAAATGCGTTTTGCGATGGACGCTAGCTATTCCCTTGTTAAAATACCACGCTGCATTTTTCATTGGCTGTCGAGTATCTTGTAAGCCATGGATCCCATTCCCAAGTTACTCTGAATACCAATGAGAAAACTGTTACTGAGAATGCAACATCCGTCTTTTATAATTCTTATAATAAAGTTAGACCACTGATACTGACATTACCATGTTTTGTTAATGGACCAACCTCATCCTGTGTTAATGGACCATGGTATTGGTTTTTATTTTAACCAATACCATATTAAACCTGAATTTTCCTCTCCTGTTTTTCCGCCTTATCACATTTTTCCTAGGCTGGAGAGAGAGAGAGAGAGAGAGAGAGAGAGAGAGAGAGAGAGAGAGAGAGAGAGAGAGAGAGAGAGAGAGAGAGAGAGAGAGAGCTTTTGTTGAGTTGGGTGTCTCGAATTCAACCCGGTTGGGGTCTGAAATATTGTGTGCGACCCGGATGCTATTTTGGCCCAACCCGTTTTAAGTGTTTTTGGCCTTATAAGAATAAGTTATGCCCCACTTTATATAAAGGGGCTTTAGGGTTTATTTTCGTATTCTTGTCTTTGAGAAGAGGGTTCTTGTGGGTTTGCCGAACCATGTAAATCTTTGCGTCTTTGTGCGTTTGCTTGTGTTTGTTCTTTTTGTTTTGCTCTGCCGTTGAAATCGCTTATCACTATTTGGTGTTTTCTCACAACACCTTTAAAAGCAAAAATTGGTGCACTAGTCGGAAATTAGAATAAGATTCGAAATAGGATGCCAATTCCGACTCCTAATTCCACCAATCCAAACTCAGCTATAACGTAAAAGTTGGAATGCCATTATTGAAACAAGAGTGTGCAACTATCAATTTATTTTTAATGGTTCTCTTTTTTTGTAAACTTCGTTAATTTTGAAATAAGAATCTAGTTTAAATTTCCAATTCCTTTGAATTATCAAAAAGAAAAAAGAAAAGAAAATGAAGTTGAATAAATACATAAATTCATTTCTAAAATATTTTGAATAAAATTGCAGCTTAGGGTATATGAGGTGGGAGAAAGGCAATCGGTTATTAGCATCACATGCAGTAAGAAGACGGATACAATGGTAAAGCTATGCGAAGTTTTCGAGTCTTTGAAGCTTAAAATTATCACAGCAAACATCACTGCTTTCTCTGGGAGGCTTATGAAGACCATTTGTGTGGAGGTAAATTTCCATTATTCTCTACTTTTTCATTTTGAAAAAATGCTAAGAAGACTGGGTACACCGTTCACGTGCTACATTGATCTGATCGAGCCCAATTCTGGGCAGAATGTTTTGATTATTCGTTTGGACCCAATTCTGTGCCTATGGATGATCAAGGTGGAACCACTGTTACCCTGTTGATTTTGGATTTTGAGTTGAAAACTAATTTTGGACTCAAAATTGATTATGACCGGTTCATTTTAAATTCTCAAAATTGCTAACTAGAGTAACTTGTTTGGCCAGGCGGATGAAGTAGAAAATGCCCAACTGAAGGAGAAGATTGAAATTGCCATAGCAGATTTGGATGTCCCCAAAACCTCAATGAGCTTCTAGTACAAGGGAAGGAATCCTATCCAAGTTTTCTCTATGCAGCCCATAAATTTTGGATTACAACAAGAGGAAGGGCCATCTTATTTGTATTGGTGTCTGTTACCAAAGTCATGTATTCCATTTTATATTTTCCATTTATTTTGCTACTAATGAGACCAACCGTGCATTGCACGGGTTTGGAAGCAAAAATAAAATCGAAAACAATTAGTAATGAGTGTGATTTGTTGCTGTTAACTGTTTCAGTTCACTGTATTTCATTATTGTTTGGTACCTGAATGTTGTGAACTTAAAATTTGAGTTGAATTTTGGTTGCATTAGCAGTTTATTTTTGTTACGGTCTTGAGTGGGGGCCCGCCTAGGTATGGCACTGGGTGGAACCTAGCCTGGTATGGGACATGGGCCTTGCCTAACTTGTTCCATCAGCTCTAGAGCTTTTGGTTCATTGATAAGGCACCTACCAATTGGTGTCGGAGTAGCCGCCACATCCCATGTTCGAGTCACAGAAGGGGCAACCTACTACCTGGTAAAAAAACAAAGCCAGAGTGAAAGTTGCCACAGAGTGTAAGCCATCACAAAGTGGGCCGCCGTGGACTTTGGGTGCGGAAGCGTGGTTGTATGTTATGGTCCTGAGTGGGGGCCTGCCTAGGGATGGGAATGGATGGGACCCATCATGGTATGTGACAGGTTTAAAGGGCCTTGCCTAACGCGTTCCATCATCTTTGAAGCTTTGGGCATATTGGTAAGGTACCTTGGGATGGGAATGGATGTGCTTGCCAAGTGCATGGCTATTGTATATCTCATTGGAAGACATTTAAGTCACATCCATCTTTAACCTACATATCTTGTTGGATGAGAGCACATTGTGTTGCCTCACAACATACCTTATTATTGGAGGAAAGAAAAATATTAATGCAATTTACATTGGCAATGAAAGAGGGAATTGAAAGTCGACAGAAAAAGGAATAAACTATAGAACACAATAACCCACGTATTTGAAGAGAAAATTTTGCATCCAACATTATGTGCAGGATCAAATAGACCATAAAACATCCCAAGGCTTTTATTATACATGCAAAATCATAGAAAGGCTCACATCAATGACCAAAATAAACCCGAATTCCTAAAATTTAAGATACCCAGATTTCAGTCTTTAATGATTTTATAGGACAATATTTTGGAACATGCATCTACTTTTAATGCAACATGCATCTACATTTTCTAAAGGGATTTGCTAAGCTCCATTGCAAAAGGCTTTTCGTGCGTCAGACCAGCCACCTCGTCAATGGAGACAAAAGCTGTTGTCTTCATTAACGAGGTGGCTGGTATGATGTGCGACAGACCAACCGAGAAGACCATTTTGCGATGGACGCTAGCAATTCGCTTTTCTAAATTATCCAAAAAGGCATGAGTTCGGCATTTCAGATTTTTCTCCGGGTTCTTTGAAAAACTACATCTCTTGGATTTTGTGAAGGTTTCCGATTGCTTCCACAAAGTCCTAAATAGCATATAAGAGAGAGAGAGAGAGAGAGAGAGAGAGAGAGAGAGAGAGAGAGAGAGCCGTTTAAGGAATACTTGCAAAAAAGGCATAAAAAATTATAGCACAAGTTGGAAATCTTGAATTACTATGAATTGTGTGAAGAGAAAAAGGTTGCCTTTAAAAGGGCTTTGACATTCGGCGCAATTCGGAATTCCCACCGATTTTCTTTTTACCCACGTCGGATCGATGCTGGATGGGGGACAGTCCACGTTAGCATGAACAGTAAAACCCCATCCTGCTATATTATAATAGAATTTTCGAGCAATAATAAAATTGTTATGTTTTATCAATAATACTAAATCTACTCATTGACATCTCATTGTCGCCAGATGAATGGTCATATGTCTATGTCAACAATCAAAATTGTCTGGGGAAACCTCTTTTTGTTGGAGGGTTAACATATTCTCTTTGGAACAGTCCATAGTCCATACCATTGTAATTGAAAATATCTGGAATTTCTTGGCAACATGTTGTATTGTTATAATTTTATTTAATGACTATATATATATATATATATATATATATATATAGTTGGAGCTCTGAAAATTAATATCGCTGATGACCACATTTTATATTAGGCATATATTAGCGAGTATTAATTATCATACAGTGTTGTCCATCACCACCCACTTAATTAGCCCTAGCCTCAT
This sequence comes from Tasmannia lanceolata, assembly GCF_043159265.1. Lineage (NCBI taxonomy): Eukaryota > Viridiplantae > Streptophyta > Magnoliopsida > Canellales > Winteraceae > Tasmannia > Tasmannia lanceolata. The sequence continues at coordinate 13,306,542 of NW_027518683.1, forward strand.
GACACTTTGTTGTCCATCACCACCCCCTTAGTCGTAGCCTCATAGCACTTCCTTCGTCCTAGTCTATATCCTCATCTTGCCCACGTTTCTAGTACACGAGGTTCTATATCTATCTATCTTGAGAAAAAAAAAACTTAGGGACCTCCTACTAACATTGCAACGCAGGAGTCTGATGCCGCTGCCTTGATTGCATCTATCATTGGTGTCATTGTCACTCTTGTGCCAAATCCATGACTGCTGCAACCAATACACCGAATTTCATTAAAGAGACTAAATAACATTTCCTATGTACTTACGTATAGTATGTACTTCAACCAACATTATTGTTCATCTGTATGTACTTTGAACAACGTTCCAAAAGTGAGCCTCATTATCTTTCCCCGGGATCATTGCTTTAGTTGTATCGAGGGCTAAAGTTCTCCCTGACTTTTTTTTTTACTCACCATCATACATTAGAAGACATTGAAAGGAGATCTGTGGAAGTAGAGAAGGCGAAGAGATAGTTGCTCCTAGGTGGACCCCTCCTGCACAAGCGTGGTTGAAATTTAATTTTGATGGTTCTAGCTTGGGAAACCCAGGGCCCTCAGGTATCAGAGGTGTCCTTAGAGACGAGAGAAGTATCACAAAGTGGGCCATCTCAGGTCTGATAGGAACCACATATTCAAATGAAGCGAAAGTGAAGGCTATTCTCTAGGGCATTAGACTGATATCAAAAAGAGAATTAGATAATCTCATAGTGGAAGATGATTCCCTAATGTCATTAGATGGTTGGAAGACTGATCTCCTCATCCTTGGAGATTTTCCGAGTTCCTTGATGAGATCTTGGATCGGGTCAAGGGTCATGTAGTTCGCTACAATCATGTCAGGAGATCAGCGAATTGTGAGGCAGATAACCTTGCTCAAACAGGAGTGGCTAGAGCTGATTTACAGTTTTTTTTTTCTCTCCCCCTTTGAGAATTCTTGTATATGTTCTTTTGGTATTTGGTTCATGTGCTCCTATGCCCTATGATTGTCTTAGTCTTAGGCATTTTTTTCTCTTCAATAAAGATCCTCCATTTTGAGGAAAAAAAAAAACAACGTTTCGGACATTAGAAATAAGAGAGTTAAAATTATGGGAAGTGTTATGTTAGGTCTAAAATCGGTAACAGGTTATGGTAGGGCCGGAAGGGCTGATTTGACAAGCCACGGCTAGAGGGCTGGTGGAGTCCTACGCTGCACAAGGGCACAGACAAGAAGACAAAGGGTCAGAAGACCGACACGGAGTGGTGCTCCGGACGGACGCTTCGACACTCAAGTCAGTATGAGCAGGAGTGCAGAGCAATGTCAGAGCAAAACACTAAGGGTCTTAGATTTTTTCAGAACCCTCACCTTAGCATAAATGAAGGCTATTTATAGTGATTCGGAGCCACCTGTCCTTCCACCTGTCCAAGACAGGTGGTAGCCCCTGTATGGACCAGATCTCATACCTAAGAGGTGCAGGTGGAACCTAGGAGGCGTTGGTGGAAGTCCCTGATTGGTCCAGGCAGCATACCTAGCAGAGGACAGGTGTTGGCTTTGCAGTGGCCCCTGTGAGGGCCACGTGTCAACAGCCGGTTGGTCGTATATTTTGGACCCCATCATGTTATATCCCCCACTTTTTCTTTACTTGGGACAGCCACCTATGGTGTATATATGGCTGTAGAGGGGCTGATTGCCACGTACACTGGAGTTGGCTGTCCGATGTAAAGAAAAGGGGCGAATTTATGACTCCCTAAATTATCAGCATCATGAACAATTCTAGTTCTTGATCTACGCAATAATATTAGATCCCAACTACATAAAGAGAGCTGCTAGGATAATGAGAATATATATGTCTTCGTTTAAAAAAGAAGAAGAAAGACCATATACATGGACTATGCAAAAGAATACAAGAAAGAGTACCCAATACAAGAAAGAGTACCCATATTCGTTTAGACCAAATTTTGCTTTCAGTGGCAGTGAAATGAATGAAGTACCCCTATTTTATAAGTAAGTTTTCAAAATAATAGTCAGTGATCTCTGGCCACTCCCTTTGTTAGGCGAATAGACATTATATATATGAGGGTGTAGCCAATGAAAGGTGAGTTTCTTGGTCGATGAAAAAATCATTCCAAAATCGAATGTAGATTTTGGATCGATTTTTGGCTGGCCGGAGATCATCACCTTCTGTTGGTGAGGCCCTCCTCCGATGGCATGTTAGTCAGGTTGAGAAACTCCTATTGACATTGGTTGCATCCTCTCATTGGTGACAACTTAGTGGTGATGAGATTTGTTTGAAAATTTAACCCTCAAATAAGTTTTTTTTTTTGGTCATTTTCACCTTCATTTTTATTACTAGGATGGAAACACATTTGATAGCCTTCTTTTCTATTAGTAATTTACAGGCAATATGCATTTTGTAAAGCCTTTTTCTATTAGTAATTTCAGGTAATATATCAAGAGATTCATCCATTAGCGTATTATATGGTCGCCACTCTTTGTGAATGTGAAGTTTGATAGTGGCCCAGGAGATGGTGGGTCCCATTTATCATTCACAAAAATGAGATGGTGGGTCCCACTTCCCCATATTTGTCTAGGCTTAGCATCCCTCGTGTTTTATGTCTGGTTTGATCTGGCGTTTGTCTTACTCTTCATTTTAAAAGGGCTCCACTCCTTTTGTGAAGAAAGAGAAGGGGGTGCCACGGAGAGAGAAATGATATTTTTAAGAAAAGCCAAACAAAGGGGGAAGGAAAGCTGATTGAAGGGTGAAAATACCATTTCCCTAGCAGGATTTGGGTTTGGGCTTGTTTGAAGGTCAAAATCAGTTTCTCGAGAAGCTGGGAGCTATGAAAACGATCGATGTGATTCAAGTCATGTGAAGCACCCACCCTTTCTCTAGTATTTTATTTTCTACTATCTTCTTGACCGTCCATCCATGCACGATAATTGCACAAAGAGCATGTTTCATCTTGACGTCAAAGAATGATGGGTCCTATTGTTGGAAGGTGAAGTAGAGCAACAACGACTGAAACTGATGCGGATGAAAAGAATAAAGAAGGTGCGGCATGAAACAATTTCCTTATACTTAAACTTTTATTTCCGTCACTTTACAAAAACACAACATCATGAGGATCCAAAGGCTAAAAAATCTAAGGGCTGAAAGCTCTTATGAAATTCCTGACCGCAATGGAATAGCATCCAAGGTCATGTTCATATCACAATGAAATAACATCCAAGTAGCATTTGTTGCCACATTCATCCTTTCTTTCCTATCAAACAAGTCTCTCTTGGTCATACACTGCATAGTTTCAAACCCCCTTTCATCCTCATGGACCCACTCGAGTCGACTCGCTTTTACCTTGACCGTATTCTTGTCCAAGGACTCATTTTGCCCTACAAAGTCAATTAAAACTCTTTTGTCCACATCAACCGAGCACTCGACCATATCAACTGAGTAGGCGATCTTGCTGCGCATAGTCGACTGATATTTGCTTTTGGCCCCATTTAGACATGTTGTAAAAATTGTAGTATTTCAAAGCTTTTGGCTTGTCCCAAAAATTGAATGGTCAGATTACAATTGTATACAACATTTCATTACCGTTGTAGCCCATTTAATACCGAATTAAATGTGGGATTTTGTCTACCGTTTGATTTTCCTTCAATGCTATGTCTGACGTTTTTTTTTTTTTTTTGAACGTTTGAGTGCATAAAATTAATATGAGTTAATTTTCTATTTATTCTATTGTCCTAGAAATCCCTATAAATAGAGGCTTTCACCTCATTCAAAATACACACAACCAGAAAAGCTCTCTCTCCCTAAATACTGCCTTCCCAAATTTGTTTCTTTATACAATTCTTTTTGCTTGATTTTCCCTTCAATCCAGTAGTGCGGATATTTTTGTACTGTTCCTGTACCCACTACACTTGCGAGTACACGCTTGTAGTGAAGAGCTGTTGAATCCTGGAGGGTAGATTGCCAATGAACCTGCTGCACCGAGATACCATCTCAGAGGGGCGAAACTATTCTTAAGGACAGTGTCATTTGACACGCCTTAGTAACTTCTACTCTCTATCTTTGATTAAAAGACTAGTTTTGTTCAACAATCTTAAGAATAGTCTACTATGGCTGCTACTAGTATTCTGATTGCATCTAGGTCAGTTTCTGATGTTACTAAAATTGAACCTTTTAATGGGATGTTTTTCAAACGTTGGCAACAAAAGATTTTGATGATACTTGATATTTCTGGGGTGGAATATGTTCTAAAAACTACTAAGCCTATAGAAGGGTCTGAAGATTATGATAAGGTTTTAGCTGAATGGACTAAGGCTGATAAATTGTGTAAAAGTATGATTTTGAATGCGCTGTCGAATGAATTGTTTGATGTGTTTTGTGGATTGACTCATGCTGCTGATATTTGGAATACTTTACTTCAAAAATATGTAGTTGAGGATGCTGGAATTAAGAAATATGCTATAGGAAATTTTCTGAAATTTAATATGACTAATAACAAGGATGTGTCTTCCCAAATCCATGGGTTTCACTTAGTTGTTAGTGAACTCAAGCGTGAGGGTATGGATTTACCCGAACCTTTTATTGCTGGGGCTTTTATTGAAAAGCCTCCAGAATCTTGGATAGATTATAAGAACAATATGAAACATAAGAGGAAGGATATGAGTTTGGAAGAGGTGATAGTGCATATTCGTATAGAGGAAAAAAATATGTCTTTGATCAATTCTGATAAGGCTAAGGAGTTAACATCCAAGGCTAATTTAGTGGAGGATAATAATAGAAAATTCGGAAATAAGGTTGGGAATAAGGGGAAGAAATACAACAACAACAATAGTCACAACAAACATGACACTAGGCTCAAGGCTGTTAATTTTGCTGTTAAGAAGAAAAGGAATTGCTTTGTTTGTGGAAAGTCTGGACATTATGCCCAGCAATGTAGGCATAAGAAGAGTGACCAAGGTGGAAAACTAATTGCTAATTTGGTGGAATCTGATATTATTGTTGCAGTAGTGGTTTCTGAGGCGAACATGGTATCCGGTGAGAAGAACTGGGTGGTAGACTCTGGAGCTACTCAGCACATTTGTGCTAACAAGAGTGCCTTCAGTTCCTACACTCCAATGGGAGAAGGAGAAGAACAAGTGTTTATGGGGGATTCAAGGCCCTCACCAGTGATCGGCAAAGGGAAAGTTCTCCTCAAGCTGACATCCGGAAAGACCCTTGCTCTCACTGATGTTCTGCATGTGCCAAACATTCGCCAAAACCTAGTTTCTGTATCTCTGCTGGGCAAAGCTAGAGTCAAGGTTGTTTTTGAGTTTGATAAGCTAGTGATGACTAGGAATGGGAATTTTGTGGGGAAAGGATATTGTAACAATGGGCTATTTTTTTGAACATTTCTAAAATAATGAATGAGAATGCATCTTCTTCTGCTTATATGCCTGTCTTAAATTATTTTAATTCCTCTGTTAATATTGTTGATTGTATGGATATGTGGCATGGTAGATTAGGACATGTGAACTTCTCATATATCATAAAAATGAAAGAACTAGGTTTAATTACCAATATGACAAAAACAAATAGTGATAAATGTCAAATTTGTGCTGAAACAAAACTCACTAAGAAAACTTGTAAACCAGTTACACAAAGAGAATTTGAACTACTTAGTTTAATTCACACAGATTTAGGAGATTTGAAATCTACTATGACTAGAGGTGGTAAAAGATTCTACATTACTTTTACAGATGATTTTTCTAGATACACAAAAGTATACTTACTTAGAAACAAAGATGAAGCAATGAAAAAATTCTTAATCTTTAAAGCAATGGTAGAAAACTAAACTGGTAAAAAGATTAAAAGACTTAAATCTGATAGAGGAGGAGAATATAAATCCAACCATTTTAATGAATATTGTGAAGAACAAGGTATAATCCATGAAATAACTCCTCCTTACTCTCCTGAGTCTAATGGAGTAGCTGAAAGAAAGAATAGAACATTAAAAGAAATGATGAACGCCATGCTTGTGAGCTCGGGCACTCCTAATAACTTGTGGGGGGAGGCTATTCTTTCCACTTGCCATATACAAAACAGAATTCCTTATAAGAAAACTGAAAAAACACCATATGAGTTATGGAATAATTACTCTCCTAACTTGACATACCTGAAAGTGTGGGGATGCTTGGCCAAGGTAATGTTACCTGAGCCCAAAAGAACTAAAATAAGTCCTAGAACATCTGATTGTGTCTTTATAGGATATGCTGATAGTAGTCCTGCTTATAGATTTCTAGTTATTAAAAGTGAGGTGCTAGAACTTAACACAATAATTGAAACAAAGAACGCAAGTTTCTTTGAAAACATTTTTCCTTTAAAGGAGTCAATTGAAAGACCAGTTAAGAATTCAAATGTTGAACCAGAAAATGAAGGAAATGAAAATGAAGAAATTGAACCAAGAAGAAGTAAAAGACAAAGGAAATAAACAAATTTTGGAGATGATTTTTATACCTATTTAATAGATAATGATCCTTTGACTTATAGAGAGGCTGTTACCTCTCGAGATGCTCCTTTCTGGAAGGAAGCTATAAATAGTGAAATAGAATCCATTGTATAAATTGTAGTATTTAAAAGCTTTTGGCTTGTCCCAAAAATTGAATGGTCAGATTACAATTGTATACAACCTTTCATTACCGTTGTAGCCCATTTAATACCAAATTAAATGTGGGATTTTGTCTACTGTTTGATTTTCCTTCAATGCTATGTCTGACGTTTTTTTTTTTTTGAACGTTTGAGTGCATAAAATTAATATGAGTTAATTTTCTATTTATTCTATTGTCCTAGAAATCCCTATAAATAGAGGCTTTCACCTCATTCAGAATACACATAACCAGAAAAGCTCTCTCTCCCTAAATACTGCCTTCCCAAATTTGTTTCTTTATAAAATTCTTTTTGCTTGATTTTCCCTTCAATCCAGTAGTGCGGATATTTTTGTACTGTTCCTGTACCCACTACACTTGCGAGTGCACGCTTGTAGTGAAGAGCTGTTAAATCCTGGAGGGTAGATCGCCAACGAACCTGCTGCACCGAGATACCATCTCAGAGGGGCGAAACTATTCTTAAGGACAGTGTCATTCGACACGCCTCAGGAACTTCTACTCTCTGTCTTTGATTATTGTTCAACAAGACCCGCATCCGGGTTTTGAAACACTACAGAGATCGAGTAAATAATCGAGTTAGCTAAGGTACATGCATCAATGATTAGAAACTCGACAGGATCAATGTGGTTGATTGTTAGGTACTTAACCAATACACCAAAAGTTCTAGAGCTAAAGGGCAGGTTAGGCTAGGCCCTTTGTAAACCTGTCCCATACGTACCAGGCTGGGTCCCATACCTAGGCAAGCCTCACTCAGGATCATAACATTGATTCACCCAAGTCAATAAAAACCTCACTCGACCGGCTTGAGTAAATAAAAAATATGTCGGATCAATCACTAACTTCCTCGAGTGGGCTTGGTTGTGCCTTAGTTTCAATTTAAGTTTTGATATGTACTCTCTTTGCTAAATTGTAAAATCATTTGAGTTATGTTGGGATACATTAACTTTAAGCTTCATTGCCCATTTGATTTGGAATGCTGAAGGGCTTAGGCTTTCTCAGTTATCTAAAATAAGAGGCCTTCAATGTTTTCTGAGGGGATTTAGATGAGATGGTTTAGGTCACTCTCACCATCTCATGGGTTCTTGTGGACCCCGATCCGAGGACGAGCGCCGAGGGACGCGAGATCCCTCCTGCAATCCTCTAAGATCTCCACAATGGAAGAGAGCTCTGCCAAGGAACTCTCGAAAACGGATGCCACCCTCACAGCATAGCATGAGTGGCGATGTAAAAAGGAAAGAGATACATCCTGATCCGGAGCCAGGGCTCGAAACCAAGATATATCCGAAAATAACTCAGAGTCGCCATCCATGGACACGCCATGGAACCAAAACAAATGCTCTGTTTGCAATGGATAACCAGAGATACAGAAGGTCCGTGCCTGATGACGAATGGAGAAGGTCCGAAGAGCGCCCCCAATTCGCCCGAGTGCGAACACTTGGTCTCTTATGCCATTTATTATTAACCTCGAAGAGTTTTGGGCAAAAATCATGTGAAATGGGAACAATCCTCAGGAGTCGTCTATCTAAACATGCATTTCCTGAGAATAGAAATAATAAACACATAAAAAATAAATGAAAGAGGTGCCACCTAAATATTGCTAGGTTGTGAGTGACATACCTAACTGGTGTCTAAGTTCTGGTGGACAAACACATGCATGCTACAGCTACAGGTATAAGGTTTGCACAAGAAAGTAAGAAAACACAACAAAATATACAATATAACAACACCACAAAAATCCTAAGACTCTAAAACGATTTAGCCCGAGCCTTCGGATGGTCTGATGTTCATCCAAAGAAGCCTACGTATCCCCGCCTCCACGAGAATCAAGGCAACGTAGTTCTTCGCACCTATTCTAAACTAGGATGCCTAAGACACCTAGACCTCTATCCTAGACTCGATCTAAAAGACCGGACCAGTTATTAAAGTTTCTTATGCGATTATTTAAATTCCAATGGATCGTAGATTTTAGGATACCCTATATGCCCTTACTAAATGCAGGTTAGCCCTAAGCTAATGCAGGTGGTTCCTACAACCTGTGTAACTAGGCTGTATTTCCTAAGGAAAACAATGGGATCACTAGCGCATCTTAGACCTAGTCATCAGTCGGCGATCTGAATTGCCAACTGACCGGACGGAGGCGCTCCTATAACTCTAGGACAAACCCCTAACTCTAAAACAAACACACAACACATCAAAGACGAACTCCTACCTCTAAAACTCTCTATCTAGGACAAACTCCTAACTCTAGAGGAAGATTTTGTTGAAAACAAGGTTTTGAAGAAAACGGGTTAAAGCATTTATTTACAAAGTTTGGCTGGACTTGGGATGAAGATCCCAAGCTGCACTACGTACCTCGTGAGAGAGGATCAAGCCAACGTAGTTCGAAACGAACTCTCAAACTACGCTTCTAAAAGAAACACTCAACACTTTATAATTTTTTTAAGGTTTTTTATATTTTTAAATGTTTTTGATATTTTTAAAATTTTCAAATGTTTTTGAGTTTTAAATTTCTAATGTTTTTGGATTTTAAAGCTTTTCCAATGCTCAGGACCTTTAAATGTTTTCAATCTTAAAGGGAACACGCAAGTAATACCACAAACTAGGGCAAAGCCCTAAAGCAAAAGGGGAAACCCCGGATAAGCAACTAGCGTCTCAAAGAGACAAACCACAACATGTAAAGAAGTGTCCCAAGAACAGAGAAAACAATCTAAGATCCCAAGCAGGGAAGGCTCTATATGACTGAGTTAGTCTCAAACAAGGATGAATGACAACAAATCTAAAGGCGAACTACTAACTAACACACTAAAAAAAGAGCACAAATGAGTCAGAGACTCACTAAAAACACTACCAAGAAAGGGGTAAAAATGAGTCAAAGACTCGCCAGGAGGAAGGGTTATTCTAACATGAGGCTAGGTAAGCCTCCTAAAGGGGAAACTCCCTACAGGAGACAAGGCTTGTCTCCGAGACACAAATGACGTAAAAAGGAATAAGAGACCCTGTGCATATTTGGCAAAGGTGAAACACCCAGCCGGGCCGGACAGCTACCTAGCCGTAGGGTGCAACAAATGTGCAACCCAATACCCATAAGGGTAGGGGTATGCTGCCAAGCCGAGTAGGGTGTTCTCCCAAAACCAAACGACACACAAAGAGGAGGTTAAGCAAGAGAATGAGACTGGACAAGTCTCCTATATACAAAGGAGGGGTATGCTACTTGGACTGAGCAAGTCCCCTAAGGATGGGCTTGGGCTAGCGCCTTCATCGCCCCGATACAAGCATTAGAATCAATATAGGCTCAAAACAATCTAAAAAAAAAAGAAAAGGTAAAATTTCCACCTAACATGTAATTTTCACCAAAATGGTTAAAAATGCCAAACAAATCATGGGAATGATTCAATATATGATTTAAAACTTGTTACCAAGCTCAAAACATCCCAAACACTCATTAAAATTGAATAGAGCTCATATTGTCCATGATTTTCAAGAAATAGCACAATTATGACATATAATGTTAAAAGTGCAACTTTGAACTGACTTTTAGACCCTTCAAACATCAAAACCATCAAAAACTCTACCAATCAAAATTGTAGATCTCAGCATGAATGACATTCTCTCAGTTGACCAGTTCGTTCGGATCTGGCCAGAAGTGGCCGGAAAATGGCCTCTTCCGATCTATCGCCATTAAAAGACATATTAGTGTTTTAACTGAAAGTTCGGGCTTAGTTTTGACACTTAAAAGATCGCTTCTGGAAAAATTCACTCAAGGACAAAGTATTAGAAAATCTTGTGAAGAACATTTTTTCTTTGTATGGCTTCGGACGAAACAGATCTGAAATAGCCTAAAAATGGCCAGCAAGCTGCTGTTGCAGAAATGACATTTTTTTTCAGAAAAACTGAAGCTTGCAAGTCGTTTTTGACATATTAAAAAGCATTTATGGAAACATTTGCTCAATAAGACAGTTTTAGGAAACATTATAACAAATACTTTTCCAGTTGACAGTTTTGAACAATTCCGATCAGACGCAGCCCAAAAATTACTCGACACGATAATTTCTAAAACACTTGGAACAAAAATATCATTATGGACTAAACTTTAAACGAGCATAACTCTCTCGTCTTTTGGCCAAATTTGGGCCGCCATATGTCGAACTGACCGGCTCGACGAGATCTACAAGATTGATGATGTTTGCTTTTAAAAGTTTTGAGCATTTGAGATCGAAAAATGAAAAATTCAAAACTAAAGATCACTATACCTATGAGAACACACACACATTCAAACACATACATCTATTTATAGACATGCGCATATATATCTTCTCACATACATTCTCATTCAAACACATAGTCACAAACTCACGTTTACATGCATGCAAACAAGTACACATCCACATACATCTTAGTGATACTATTACTCATCCATGATGTACTCATACAATCTCTATGGAGTAAATTTTTGTGCTAGACAGAGACTGATTTCATAGGCTGAATTACAAGTAACCGGGCTGATTCCATAGCAGAGAACATGGACTAAACAACAAGAGATTGAACCGTCCTTGCATTACGTCAAACTGAATTGCCGAAACTAGGACTAAACCATGAGCTGAAATGTGTAAAAATCTATGACGGAATCATGGGCTGAATGTGCAAAACAGGGAGCTGAATCATGGGTTGAACTTTTGCGAAACTGGGACAGCAACATGGACCGAACTGTGGGCAGAATCGTGCCTCAAACTGGGGCAGAGATGCGCTTAAAAATGGGGTGAATCATGGGTGAAAACTGTGCTGAAACAGGGAGCAGCAGTATGGACAGCATCTATGCTAAAACAAGGGCAGCAATGGGGCTGAAATAGAGGTGAATCTGTGCTGAAACGGAGGTAGCAATAAGGACTAGCATCATGACAAAACATGGGCAGCAACATAGACTGGTACTGTGCTGAAATAAGGGCTTACAAGTATCACCACAACATTAGCAACTCATTCCCCAACAGCAGGGGTAACAAGTGCCACGCAATCAAGGATAGAACGCAACAATGGCAAATCAGCAACTAGCACCAAAATTTTGAAATTCTGCCCAAAACAATCAACTACAATATAAAAGCACCAACAAGCAACTTGGCTAGTTGTCCATAATCATTGTCACCGTACACTAACATCCACAAATATAAAGAGAAGTGCTATCAGTAGACGAATATTCGTCTACTGATGATGGAGTCAATGCTCAAAGAAAACATGACATTATGTCCAAATCCTTTGGGGCCATTTAACAAACAATATGTGAGCCCAAACTTGTACTGCTGATGGTTACTAATATTTGAAAGATAAACTGGAACATAGGCAGCATAGATGTTGGACCCCAAAACTCATATTCATCACCATAATTGTAGAAAAAATCACAATTCCATGAATGATTTCAGACAAAACAAACAAATTTCCACCAAATGAAAGAGACAAAAGAGGCTCTGTAAATAGAGAATTAGATTTAAAACATAAATGACCAAATCAGTGCTCAAGGAAAGTAATAGCAGATTTTTTTTTTTATAGTTTAGCTGAAATCCAACCAGAATATAACCTGAGTACGGCTGGAGAAGACGATCCTTGTCGGAAAATGATGTGAGGAAAGGGATAATGGGGATTTTTGTGAAGTGAGAAGAGGGTTTGATGGTGAAATCGGTGGCTGAGATGGGGATTATGGGGCGAAGGAATGGGTAGAAATGAGATGGGTTTGGGGGTGGAATAAAATGGGCGAAAATGGAGGTGTTGGGGGGTTGCGAATTGCAGAGAAGGGGGTTTTCGGTTTAAAATGGAGGAGATGGGTTTTGGAGGGATCTATATCGCAGATCTGAGATGGAGGTTGAAGATGGAGGCGATAAAGAGGGTTCTATTAATCTAAGTTGTGGGATTTAGAAGGCTTGGAATAGGAGAGATGAGGCTGGTTTTGGATTTAATGAAGGTTGATGGTGGTGGTGATGGTCTTGGGCTCGCCGGATTCCGGCAAGGTTGCCGGAATCAATGGCAAAAGGGAAGAAAAAGTGGTCGGTGGAAATGAAGGTGGGATGAGGTTAGGTCTAATGGAAATGGAGGCAAAGGGGGGGTAGAATGGGTGGCTATGGAGGAAGTAGTAGTGGCGGCAACAGAGGGATTTTGCCGGAGGAGTGGCCGGAGGAGATGAAGTTGTGGGGTCGAGTTCTCTTCCTCCCTCTCTGTTTTTGTTTAGAGAGAAAAATGAGGCGCCCTCCTCTGTTGAAAGCCCTAATTCGGTGGATATTTAAGGGAAATGATAAATTCGCCTCCTTTCCATTCCATGGACAGCCCCTTTACATATGATTCACCCTCCCTTTCTACATCTGTACTACGCACATTCTCACGGCTCGTTGGCTAGGTGAATGGGTTCAAATCTCGACGAAATTTTGTGAGGATCTGGAAGGGACCCTAATCTACGCTGGGGTTAAATTTGGGGCACGTACTCACTCATTGGACAGGGTTTTGCACAATCAATACGAATTTGGGTCTGGTCAAAATGGGGTGTCTACAGTTCTGCTCAATCCAAAACTTCAAATAAGTCATTCTATTAAAAAAATAATTAAAGAAGTTCCAAATCAGTTCCACTAACCATGTGTTCTTATTAATTGAGATTTATAAATCCAACAGCGAGAAAGACTCTTCATGCCAGTTTTCTTTTCGATCCAAACTCCACATGCAGTGAACTTGCCAACTCATGCAGCAATATAGTTGGCAAGAGATGTAGTCAATCTCTAAGATTCACGTGAAGGTTGGGGCACGAACACGTATTGATTGATTTCTAAATTCTTTCCTTCCTTATCTCTCAAGCTTAGAATTGTCAATGGATTCACATCGGATCGAATCCACCTATGTCTCAGTCACAATCTATTTGGAGTGTCCGAGAAGGAGAGAAGGAAGAGACTCAATACAAAGAAGAGAATGGTCATCGAAATGAAATTTGCAAAAATAAAATGTTATTTGTGGTTATGACTTATGAGTAGGTTTGATGTTATAAAAAAAATACGTACCCCTCATAAATAGACAAAAATAAATATGAATATGATTCTATGAAGGATATTTTTGTACATTGGCGGCCTCCTTTAGAGAAAAAAAGGGGGGAGAAGAAATCTAAAGAAAATTAGAAACTGTGTCACCCCTCTTGTCCTAGAGTTTTGTTCTGGTTGCTCTCCGTGAAGAATTTTAATATCATACACGACCCATAAGAAACAAGCCTCATCTTGATACTACTTTTTAAATGAAATACGACATCATGCTGAAAACTTCCGACTAATACAAATAGATTTTAAAACCTCTTCTTGTTATTGTGGGTCTTCCTCTGTTTTTAGCATGCATAAGAAATCTCGATTTATTAAAATTGAATCATCTAGAAGAAGATTTGACTTGTGATCGTCATATTTCACCTCGTCTGCGTAATGCTTTAAATGAAACATGAGAAGTATAGCTTGTAGTGACATAGTACTCAGGGGGACTTGTCCCCCGATCTCTTGCTGAAAACGAGGCGGCCTTCTACAGGCAACGGTTGCCCCTCGCGGTTTAGGAATCGGCTCCAGCCAGGGCGGCTCATACCGCTCACCTGCTTCCCGTTGGGGGACCAATCCCAAGCAGCCTTGGCGTGACTTTGGGCCGCCGAGGCTACTACCGGAGATGGCCCAAAGTAGAGGGTGTACTCCGGATATCATGGACGATATTTTGAGTACTCCGCCCAGAGTCTCGCGAACCCGGTCCCCAGATGGTGGAAGTCCTTCTCTAACTTGAAGAGCTGAAAAGAAGACGACTCCTACTTCTTGTGACTTAAATATCGATATTGATCCTTCATACTTTCTAGGTCCACCCCAGCTAGAGAGGTCAGTTCAAGACCCTTTAGCTCATCCCCTTTGACCAGGGCTCTCTGAGGATGATAAATGTAAGTATTCAACAAAGTGTGAATAGTTAGTTAGACTATGGCTTGGCTGCCTTGGCCAGGCGTTAGGCGTGAGTAGGGGCATTGTTCCTGGCTCTGAACAATCACTAAATCCATTGCAACGCAAGAGAGTCAAATGAAAGTCACTGTCTAGTCTCACCCTTTCCATGCGCATCAATTAAAAGTTTCACCATGGCCTTGAACCTCCAATGAAGTTCTCGCAATGATCATTCAATATCCAGGTGTAATTCTAGTACTTCAACATGTAACCGGCGTGCCAATTCTTCTACCTTATGTTCTAACTAATCGCTGTCCTAATGATCATCCCACCCAGAACTGAATTGAGAGTTAGGAAACCCCTGAGAAATCGCCTAGAATATAGCACAGGCACAAAATTCAGCCTTGCAACCACATTTACAAAAAAAAATGATTCAGCCGACCACCTTCCACTCCGTCCCAGAACATTTGGGTCCGTTTGGATGCGCGGCATAGGCTCGAAGAGTAATGGAACAAGTTAAGTCAACAAGGAGACAAGCATTGGAATTGCCTGGAATTACTTTGGAGAATAGTTTTTTGGGCAGTGATAAATCGACTCCCAAATATCTTAAATCGACCCATGTGTCTTTCTCTCTCTAACCCAGGGGAGAGAGAAAGACACATGGGGAGTTGATTTAAGAGATGCAGGGGTCAATTTATCACTCCCGTAGTGTTTGTTATGTAATTTTTATTCCAAGTCAAAAGTTGCTGAGAATGGAAAATTTATATTTCCATTTGAGATACTGGCAAAGGAAAACGCCCAAAATTTATGGGAAAATGGGTTTGTGAATCTTGTTGTCAGGGTCCTACTTATTGCCCGTGGGCCCAATCTGGTCTAGACAATCCTAGCCCTTGGTCGATGGAGATGAAAAAGATGTCTATCTAATGAGGACCCATCAAATAAGGGAGAATACTCTAACTGTGAAGGACGGCTTGCAAATGACGTCTAGAAGCAAATTAAACAAAGATTAAAAAAAGTTACCCAATCAGATGGTTATGATATGATAATCCCATACGCAAGAATGCAATGGCCCCAACAAAGTAGGGCCCACTAGATGGACGGTTGGGATCTTGTATTGCCGAAACAAATATAATTTTTCGAAATGGATTACAGAATGATTCAGACAATCTCTTTAATTAATTAAATAATTATGTCTTAAAAGTGTTTTTTAGTTTTTATTTTTTGCCTCATTTTTTGGGTCGGAAAATCGAAGCTGGCGTTAGATCTACGAGACAGAGGCAAAAACCACATGAACGTCCAAGTAACCGACAACTATTCCACAATTCAAGAAGAAGACGAAGATTAAGGTTAGGGCAAAAACCTAATCTCCATCTCTCTCGATCTAATAAATCCAGGTCCGTTTTATTGATTCTCGTCTCCCCTCTTTTCGTCATATGATCTAACTGTTTTTTCGTTTGATTTTTTTTTTTTTTTTTTTTTTTTTTTTGTGAAGATCTGATCATTTTTTCATTTCAAGATAGTATGGGAGTTTGGAAATTAGGTTTAGATGCGGAACTTTGTAAATCTGTTGATTGGATTATTTTCTTGTTTTAATAGTAGGTTTTCGAGAATTAGGGTTAAATAGTAATTCGAATTTGTTGAACTGTTTGATTGGGCTTTTTTTTTGTATAAAATAAGAGGTATTCGAGAATTAGGGTTAAATGGTTTGATTTTACGTGTTTAAAAGTGGCTAATGATGGCAGCAGAGGGTTTTTGATGTCTGGAGTGTTGAAATCGGCGTAGATCGGATGGAAAAGAACAAAAGCCGGACCGATCTGCTTGCCGCCGGCCGGAAAAAGGTCAGTTCATTTGTTTATTGATTGAAACTCACAAATCCAATGCATTTGAACCCTTGTTTTTTTCCCCTTTGAGTATGTTCAGATTTCGTAAACTAGGCAAATTGAAAGTTTGCTTGCTTTCAGTTCATTTGTTTATTGATTGAAGCTCGCACATCCAACACGTTTGAACCGTAGTTTTTTTTTTTTTTTTTTTAAATCATATTCATATTTTGCAAACCAGGCAAATTGAAGTTTGTTTGCTTTTCTTTCTTTCTTTCTTCTTCTTCTTTTTTTATTTTGATTTTTTTTTTCTTGCAATCAGCTCCAACAATTCAGAAACAAGAAGGAGAATAAAGGCAGTACTAGTCATGGGAAACCCTCCAATAAAACCAGTATACCCGAGCATGAAATTGATGCTGACATGGCACCTGTCAATTCGTTGATCCCGCCATCTGCGGCCCCCAACACGGATGTGGCATCTGATAATTCAATAGTCTCACGTTCTGCGTCAAATTCGTCTGAGGGGGTAACTCTACATGCCCTTCATAGTGTTGTTGAGTCTGTTGGACCTGCTGTCATGCCTACAGTGAAGGAAGAGGGCGAAGGAGAAGCTGGGTCGATAGCCGATGCTGATGTGGCACGTGGGTATTTGTCAATTCAATCAATTATGGAGGGGGTGTCAAATGGAGAAGCCGTTATTAAAGCTGATGCTGAGGTGGCACCTGTTGATTTGTCCGTTGTATCATCAGAAGGGGATGGTGGGTTGGCATTGTCAGCCATGCCTTCTAAGGAGGGGGGCAATGAAGCTGGCATTACAACGGACGATGTGGCACATGGTGATTTGCCAGTTCAATCAGTTATTGAGGAGGCGTTCGATGGAGAAGCCATGGTTAAAGCTGATGCTGAGGTGGCGCCTGTTGATTTGTCCGTTGTATCATCAGAAGGGGATGGTGGGTTGGCATTGTCAGCCATGCCTTCTATGGAGGGGGGCAGTGAAGCAGGCATTATGACGGACGATGTGGCACATGGTGATTTGCCAGTTCAATCAGTTATGGAGGAGGCGTTCGATGGAGAAGCCATGGTTAAAGCTGATGCTGAGGTGGCGCCTGTTGATTTGTCCGTTGTATCATCGGAAGGGGATGGTGGATTGGCATTGTCAGCCATTCCTTCAATGGAGGAGGGCGGTGAAGCAGGCGGGGCGAAGTTGGAAGAGGATAATGATTCATTGGCTTTACGACAAGATCCTCCTGATGCGATTGAAGTTCAATTGAGAGATGGAGACACAAAATCTGATAGTTCAGTAGACCAGGTAAGAGATGTTGTTTGTGCTTCCTTGATATGCTTTCCCACCTTCTCTTTTAGTCAACTCTAAGGCCCTGTTCATTTTAGATTGTGACAACCAATTGAGAGCCCCAAACCGATTATTGGACTAAAAAATTTGATTCAAAATTTTGTGTTCAATAATCAGTTTGGGTCTCAGTCAAATTTTTGAGTCCAATAATCAGTTTGGGGCTCTCAATCGGTTGTCACAATCTCAAGCGAACAGAGCCTAAGAAAATGTTGGTCTTATTAGGAAATGTAATTTGGATTTGATGTATAATTACATTCTCATTTGTTGCTGGGTAGGGACAATGCAGGAAGCTGACCGTTCTGGTTTGGATCAATGTGATGGAAATGTTGAAGGAAGTCATGGGTCTTTACAAGATCGTGGGTGCTTGGAAATTGGATATTCAAGAATTGCGAATGAAACAGATAGCAGTGTTGTGGTATCTGAGACTCCAGATGTGGATGAAGTGAAGGAGGGTAGTCCCAGATTTAACAATACTCAAGAGGCAGATCCCTTTTCTGTTCCAGCTGAAGCAACCCATGGCGAAGAAGGACCTCTTGCTATTAAGCATGAGGAGAAATCAGCTTCTCAGCATGATGATGTAGAGGTGAATACCATTCAGAAGAAAAATTTAGAAGACCCATATTTCTCCCAAGATTTTTCACCTCAACATGAAGGTGGGGTTCAAGAAGATACTGAACAGGAAGGGAGAGTTGACCAAGAAGCGTATAAACAGGTGTATTTTCCAGAGGGTGCTGTTGTTGTTGATAGTAAGATCATTGAAGGTTTTCCTGATGCACAAAAAGCAAGTGTAGTTGGAGGACGGACCATTTCTCTTGGCAAGAATGCTGGTTTCATCGACCTTTATGGACTGGCGAAGGTTCTTGGAGGGCTTGAGGAAGAAGAAGTCAGGTTTCTGCTTAAATTGAGAGAATCAGCTTCTACGGCAGACTTGAGAGAACTGGCTTCTGTGGCAGACTTAAGGGATACGGGTAATAGCATTCTACCGCAAGGTGGCTTTGTTGATGGCTTGGAGTGTCTTAAACAGCAACTGTACTTGACAAATGTTGCGAAAGATTTTCTCCATTTGCAGCTTGCGGAACAGAGTGAGGTGCAAATGGAGTTTGAACACAAGGACCGGCATTTGCTTGATGAAGTTTCCAAGCTCCGGGCATTAGTTGAAGAAACTCAAGAAAGCAATACAAGCATCAGCGAAGAACTTATGCACTGTAGGTTGGAGCTCCGGGCTATGGCTTCTGGAAAGGAGGAGGTCGAAATCCAATGCCTTTCTGCTAGGGCAGAGGTTGAGGACCTTAGTGCTAGAGCATGCAGATTGCAGAATGAACTGGAACAGTCACAAGAAGAGGTAACACACTTGTCGGACAAACTTGCGGATTGCAAAGGTTTACTGGGAGCCTTAGAAATAGAAAATGCCAACTTAAAAGGGAATCTCATTTTGGCAACAGAGGAGAGAAGGAAGTTTGAGGAGGAGAAAGAGTTTTTTTCCAGCGAAAACAAGAAACTTACAGCTGAGCTGCTTGAACATAAGGACTCTTTGGTTATGGCACATGATAAACAAGTGCAGCTTGAGGATGAGCTAAAAGAAGCAATGACATGTTTCGAACAACTCACCAAGGACAATATTTGTCTTTCCCACAGTTTGGATATACATAAAGAGAAGGTAAAAGAAATTGATGACAGATATAAGCAGTTGCTTCTTCAAGCCGAGAAAGTTGGTAATCAGCTAGAAAGTTCTAATGTCCGAAGTGTGGTTGGAGGGGAGTTAGTAGAAGATTATCAGCTAAGCAATGAACGATGCCATGGCAATATTGTCTCTAATACGGCGGGGGAATCTGTAGCGCCTGACTTTGAGTACGGGTCATCTCTTCAGCAGGTTGCAAGGAACGATCTTGATGGTTCTGTTGGTTTGCTTGTTTTTAAGGGGCATTTGGAAGAGACTGAGAGAATAGTGCAGAACCTCGAAAAGGCGATTCAAGCGATGCACTCTCATTCAATATCCTTAAGTAGGTCTGGTGGTAAAATGGCAGAATCTGGTGTATCGAAACTAATTCTAGCCTTTGAGTCAAAGGTTCATCACGATGAGACAGTTTCGGATGAAGTGCCTTTGACTGAAGAAGAACAGTCAACAGATTCCTTTAAGATAGCAAAGGAACATACATTTAGTCTCCTAGAGATGCTGAAGCAATTGAACTTGGATGCTGAAAAGGCCAATGAAATAATAAAGGAAGAGCAGGATAGCAGGAGACTTGCTACCACGGCATTAAAAGAGCTTGAGGTTGACTGTGAAACCCAAAAGCAACAAAATTACAATCTCGAGTCAAAGAACAATGAGCTGGTCAAGAAACTGACTGAATATCAATCAAGAACGGATGATCTGCAGAGTCACATTTATGAATTACAGCAAAATGCGGATGAAAAAACCGGTAGAATCTTAAATCAAGTAGAATATCTGCAGAAGGAAGTAGGTGAGAAGATGCCTATTCTTGAAAACGAAAGAAGTTCTCTAACGGCTACAGTCTCCAATGCAGTTGAAAAGCTAGATATGTGTATCAGGCTGCTTGTCTCTCCAAGTGTAACCACCTCTGATAACTCAGATGTTTGTGCCCGTCTGACTGCTTTAGTCAACTCTGCTACAAATGCAATTGAAGGTCTTCATGAGAAACTCGAAGCAGCTTATCTGGATCACGGAAGAATACATAATTCATATGAGGAACTAAATGAGAAACTTACAGACATACATGGAAGGAAAGAAGTGGCGGTTCGGGAGCTGGATAAGATATATGGTAATCTCCAGAAGCTCGTTAATGACTCATGTGGACATGTAGAGGAAAGGGACATGAATGTGGAATCTGAGGAGCTTTTAGATCTTGTACCCAGTAAGTGTGAAACACTTTTTCAGCAACTGCGAAAGTTGCTAGATGAGAGGCAGCAGCTCCAGTCTGCAAGAAAAAATCTCGAGTCAGAGTTAATTAACAAAACCCAAGATATTGAAGAACTGAACAAACAGTGTCTTGATTTATCCAGCAAGGTGATGGAGTTGAGTGAATTGCAGGAAAATATGCACCAGTTAAGCTCTACACATATTCAG
The DNA here is from genome assembly GCF_043159265.1 of Tasmannia lanceolata. Classification (NCBI taxonomy): domain Eukaryota; kingdom Viridiplantae; phylum Streptophyta; class Magnoliopsida; order Canellales; family Winteraceae; genus Tasmannia; species Tasmannia lanceolata. The sequence continues at coordinate 13,327,362 of NW_027518683.1, forward strand.
CAGGGAGATGAAATGCTCATTCTTAAGGAACGTTTAAATCAGATGGAAGAGGCCCTCGAAGTGGCTCGTTCAGAATTGCATTCCAAAGGAATTGAACTCGAACGGTCGTGTCTTGATTTATCCAGTAAGGTGCTGGAATTGAGTGAATTGCAGGAAAATATGCACCAGTTAAGCTCTACACATATTCAGCAGGGAGATGAAATGCTCATTCTTAAAGAACGTTTAAATCAGATGGAAGAGGCCCTCGAAGTGGCTCGTTCAGAATTGCATTCCAAAGGAATTGAACTCGAACAGTCGGAGCAGAGGCTATCATCTGTCAGGGAGAAGCTTAGCATAGCTGTTGCAAAAGGGAAAGGTTTGATTGTGCAGCGAGACAGTCTAAAACAGTCCCTTGCTGAGAAGACGAGCGAGGTTGAAAAGTGCTTTCAGGAGTTACAGTCTAAAGAAGTATTACTTCATGAGGTTGAAGCAAAGCTGAAGGCCTATTCAGAGGCAGGAGAACGTGTTGAGGCTCTAGAATCCGAGTTGTCATATATACGGAATTCGGCCGCTGCATTAAGAGAATCCTTTCTTCTTAAAGACTCTGTTCTTCAAAGGATTGAAGAGATATTGGAGGATTTAGAGTTACCAGAGCATTTTCATTCAAGAGACATATTTGAAAAAATTGAGTGGCTGGCGAGATCAGCCACTGGGAATTCTTTGCCATTAACTGATTGGGACCAGAAAAGCTCTGTGGGAGGATCATATTCTGATGGGGGGTTTGTGGTGATGGATACCTGGAAGGAAGATTCACAACTGGCGTCAAATCCAGAGATTGATGATTTGAGAAGAAAATATGATGAGCTCCAGAGTAAGTTTTATGGTTTGGCTGAGCACAACGATATGCTGGAGCAATCATTGGTGGAAAGGAACAACCTTGTGCAGAGATGGGAAGAGATCTTGGACAGAATTGATATACCTTTCCAATTGAGGTCGATGGAGCCAGAAGATAGGATTGAGTGGCTTGGAAGAGCACTATCTGAGGCTCAACGTGATATAAATTCTTTTAAGCAAAAGATTGAGAACCTTGAAATCTCTTCTGAGTCAATTTTATCTGAACTGGAAGAGTCGCAAAAGAAATCAGCTGATCTTAAGGCGGCACTGGTAGATGTTACACGGGAAAAAGAGCTTTTTTCTGAAAATCTGGAGAAACTCACAGATGAAAAAGAGAAATTATTAAAGAAGGTATTTCAAGTTGAAGTTGATCGTGAAAATTTATGCAAAGAAATGTCTGATTTGCAAGAGAAATTGGCTGAGAATCTGGAGAAATATTCCTATATTGAAAATGAGATTGCGAAACTACAGGGTTTAGTTAATGATGCATTACCAGATCAAGCTATGGCGGAATCTGTTGTCAGTGGAGGCAATACTGAATGTTTAGAAGGGTCACTGAGGAAGCTTATTGATAACTACACCACTCTCTCATCAGAGAAATCTGTGCCCATAGCAATGGAGAAAGAACATGTTACAGAAGCTGATGAGTCCCTTGTGGAAGAGAGAGTGAAAGGTGGACTAGATGCCAATGAGCGGGACTTAATGGGTTTGAAGGAAGAGCTTGATTTGGCTTTGGCTAATTTGGCTCCTTTGAAGGAGGAGAGGAATGCAACTCTGGAGAAGTACCAATCTTTAATATTGGAAGTAGAAGCAATACGTAAAGAAAGGGATGATTTGCAAGAACGAGTTATTCAGGAGGAACAAAAGACTGCATCTGCAAGAGAGAAACTAAATATTGCAGTTAGAAAAGGGAAGGGATTGGTCCAACAAAGGGACAGTATGAAACAAACCGTCGAGGAGATGAATACTGAAGTTGAACAGTTAAAGCACGATCTTAACCAAAGGGAAAAGGCCGTTGTGCAGTATGAACAGAAAGTCAGGGAATTATCAACCTTACCCGGGAAGGTGGAAGCTCTAGAATCTGAAAATCTTGCTTTAAGGAGTCGTTTGGAAGAGACCGAGCATCATTTGCAAGATGGCAACCATACGTTGAGTGGGGTATTGACTGTTTTAAATGCCATTGATGTTGGTGGTCAAGTTAATTTTATTGATCCTGTGCAGAAAATAGAAGGGATCGGGAAACTAAACCGTGAATTACATGCTGCATCACTTTCTTCTGAACGTGAAGCGATGAAATCTAAAAGAGCCGCTGAGCTACTTCTTGCAGAGTTGAATGAGGTTCAGGAAAGGGCCGACAGCCTCCAGGAAGAGCTGATAATGGCAGAATCTGCAAGAGTTGAAGCTAATTCAAATCTTGAACAGTTCATCGCTGTCCATTCAGAAGAAAGAAAAAAACAGCATGCCAATCTCATGAAGTTAAAAGATCTCGTTGATCAACTAAGGAAGGAGTACTTCAATGTTGATAATCTGCTTGCCAATTGTTTCTCCAAGGATTTGGAGCTCTTATACTATGTGGAATCTGGTATGGAGTCTTTCGTGAAACAGATGAATAGTACTATTGTGGTCGACTTACCTCATCCCCATATATCTGGACGCATTTTTGATACAAGTCCAATAAATGAGGTAAGATCTGTGCTTATCTGCATATTTTATTTTAATTTTGTGTCTTCTATTCTTCCATTATGTCATTTCCATAAAGACACATTCTTTCCTGGCCATGTTTAAGCGTACTATATCTCTGTTTTATTACCCTACGATTGCACCCAAGGATGTACATTCATCAACCATTTTGAATTCAGGAATCTGTGCCTTACACCCAAACTAAGTGGATTACCCTTTGTAGACAAAAGATACAATGAATCTAGAGTATTGAGCTTTATACAAATTTCTCTAGGACTGTTGATGGTTTTCTGTTTCTATTTTTGACTTTTTGGCCTTCTAACTTGTTTTCTTTTAACGACATTAATGCAATGTACCTGGTTGATTCTGGAGGATCTGTGTTGGTACCTAAACAGATGATGTAGTAAATACCCATTTCGAGTTTATGCGAAAGATGCACAAAAAGATGTATTTGTCCTGCAAAAAAGATATATATTGATCAAAATCTGTGGCATTGTGGTATGAAGATAGGGATGGTATGACGATCTAATGATTCATCTTAGTGACTGACATCGGGCACATTTATGTAATTAAGTTCACATGTTTATAAAGTCCTATAAAGCAAATCACATCACTTTTATCCTATTTGGTTTGGCAAAATACCTGCTTTATGTTTCTTTGTAAATATCACCACAAACTAAATAAACAGCACATACGTGAGTGTAATATGCTTTAACTCCACTTTATTGTTACAATGTGGATTTTAATGTGGTTCTTGAAAGGCCCACAAAAGTGGTCTCGTGGGTTACGATCCTGAGTGGGGGCTGCCTAGGTATGTGACTGGGTGGGACCCAGCCTGGTATGGGACCGGTTTAAAGGGCCTTGCCTAACATGTTCCATTAGCTCTGGAGCTTTTGGCGTGTTGGTAAGGTACCTAACATTTGGTATCAGAGCACCCACCATGCTCCGTGTTCGAGTCACGGAAGGGGCTACCTGTGGAAAGGGCTACCTGGAGAAAAGGCCCGAGTGAAAGCCGTCACAGAGTGGGCCGCCGAGGACGGTGGATGCGGAAGCATGGTGGTATGTTACGGTCCTGAGTGGGGGCCTGCCTAGGTATGGGACTGGTTGGGACCCAGCCTGGTATGGGACAGGTTTAAAGGGCCTTGCATAACACGTTCCATCAACTCTTGAGCTTTAGGCGTATTGGTAAGGTACCTAACATTTGGTTGATCTCTCAAGTGTCTTTTTCTCACCGTCCATGTCACCTATTATGGTGCAAATAGTGTAGTTGATTAGTTTATTCGGAAGCCCGCTGCCAGTTTCTAACGGTATAGTTGCTACTGCGTGGTTAATCTCTGCGTAGAATTCTTGGCCTCCTGGATGGTTTCCCTGCTTTGGATTTTTATATGTTTCATTCTTTTATTGGTGAGGAATGAAAAGTCATACAGTTTAACCTAAGGCCCTGTTTGGATTGCAGGAATTTTCTGGAACAGTTTGGAATTGAAAATATTGCTGAAATTTTCTACTTTTTTAACATGCGAAAAACATTTTACTTAAACAAACCCTATTCAATTTTTACCTGGAGCGGCCTTCGATTTATGATAATATCCTTCTAAATTTACCATAATCATACTATTTCCATCTAAATTATGGGAAGAAAAAAAAATCGTAAGGAAATTCCCTTAAAAATGTTTTTCTTGCAATCCAAACAGGGCCTAAACATTCAGCATCCACTGGACCATTTTAGGTAGGTGCCACATGGACTGCAACTTACATGATTTCCTTTTTCTTCCTGTCCTTGTCTAGGATGAGGATTGAATAAAATTTTTCTAAGACCGTAGTTATTAAACTGGGTATATGTCTGAATCCAAACAGAGCCTTGTTTTTTTTTTTTTTTTTTTAAATGGGGGTTATGAAAGGGATCATTGTATGCATATGCCGAGTTTGTTTCGTTATTTCTGAACATTCGGCCGTTTATGTGTATCCATATATTTTTTGAAAGGCAACAAATATATATATATATATATATATATATATATATATATATATATAGAGAGAGAGAGAGAGAGAGAGAGAGAGAGGAAAAGGATTGTAAGCTCGAGCGTACCAACCTTATGGTACGCTCGAGTGCCCAATCACATGGGTCCCACATTTTTTTGTGGTGATCCAAAGCATTCATTTGCAAGGCCCTATCATAGATAGGGTGTGTACCAAAAATCAGCTCCATTGAATCATCCTAACCCCTCCAAAGTGGAGGGCAAAAATGGGCAGATTTGTGGACAAACAGTGCCTGTCCATTTTGACCTCCACAAATGGATGGGTTAGGGATGATCCTATGGAACTGATTTTTGGTACACACCCCATCTATATAAGGGCCTTGCAAATGAATGCTTTGGATCATCCTAAAAATGTGGGCCCACATGTGATTGGGCACTCGAGCGTACCATAAGGTTGGTACACTCGAGCGTACAATCCTTTTCCTCATATATATATATATATATATATATATATATATATATATATATATATATATATATATATGTATGAGTTAAGTGAAGCTACACATACGTGTAGCTAACTTAGCTACACCAATGGCTTAAAATACAGTGGGCCCACATTGTTTGGGTGATCCAAACCATTCATTTGATAGACCCTTACATTGATAGGGTGTGCCCAAAAAATCAGGTCCATAGGATCATCCCCACCCTTCAAACTGTGGAGGCAAAAATGGACAGATTTGTGAAGGTTTTTATGCGTCCATTTTTGCCTCCACAAATCGTAGGGTTGGGATGATCCTATAGAGCTGATTTTTTGGGCACACCCTATCTATATGAGGGCCCATCAAATGAATGGTTTGCATCACCCAAACAATGTGAGGCCCAGTGTATTTTAAGCCGTTGTGTAGCTACACTTTTCTCTCTCTCTCTCTCTCTCTCTCTCTCTCTCTCTCTATATATATATATATATATATATATATATATATATATATATATATATATATATATATAACTGAATTTACAGAAGATAGGGATCAGTAGTCCCCTGCATATTTACCGCGTCAAGGACTCTAAGAAACCCAAAAATCATTATAATTTGTCATTCGTCCAGGACCACCCTTCCAAACTCAAAACAAATTACCTCTAAAACAGTAAGATCCAGAACCCTGAAAAAAGAACCTCTTATAGAGACTCCCCTTAAGATGAACACCTCTGTAAATCCGTCAGGAGCCCAACTATTTCAGAAGCAAATACCTCCTCATCAAGGCTGATGGCCGAGAGTTCCTCATCTGATGGTTCTTTATCTCTTGTTGCCTTCTTCCTAGAAATCATAGCCCCCAATTTTTGGATCCCCACCTCTTTATCCTCCTTCCACCGAAGAAGTCTTGAGGTCTTTTCCTCTGACATCACCTTGATAAAGAAGGGATGTTTGTGCATGGGAGAATGAGTTTCTTTCACATTGCGTGACCCAGTCAAACTGAAAAATACTTCCAGCCTTTTGTTGCCCGCCTCTTTAAATAGCTTCGATTGACGTTTTAGAAAATCTCTAATGACTTCTCTATGAGTAGGCGATTGTTTGGAGTCTAGTTCCTCAATATATACCATCGCTTTCATCCTTCTCAAAGAGTCCTCCATTTTCGATAATTCCACCGTTCGATTCCTATTCCGTCCCGAAACCAGGGGATTCGAAGAAGACGGGCGAGATGAGGACGAAGCGTTCTGGTTTTCCATCTTGTGTATAGGTGTGAGTTTTCCTATATTCGGATATATTAGAGGGAAAACGAAGAGGCAAGGGAGGTGGTAATGATGAACCGCCTCGGGAGGATTACTGACTATATGCCAGGTGTCCAAACTCGCACTGAATATTGCGTGCAAGATCTCCTTCTATCATACATGAATATTAATAGCGCCGTAGTAGCCATTTCCGGCCATCCCAATAAAGGTAATTCTTTACGGCTTCCCATCATATATTAAAGTTCCAAGAAATGAATATTTTACTCATATCTCGAAGATTTCCTTGGGGGTTCGTCCCAAAAGGTGTTTCAGTCATTCCTTTGTTAAATGAGAGTAATCATTCATCCAATTGACAATGACGCTACGTCGCCAGTATCAAAATAAAAAATATTACCTTCCCAGACGCCATCCCCTAACCCCAACCAAGACTCGGGGCACCCCCTCATCCACAAATGACACATACATTGGGTAGCAAGAGGGCTCCAACAAACCTCGTTTTATTTATCTTTAAAACTTCTTCAACCCCTTCTGATGTGAATTTGAAGGGGATGCCCCTTTTGTCCTTGGATAATCTTCCACAAGATGACCTCCCGATGGAATCATATGTGTCCATTTTGAATCTTTGTTTCCTTGGATGGACATTTTTCGTGTTTCTAAGATTCGGAAATGTTCCCTGGGTGGGTAGTCCAGAAGTCCCAGGCATGTAAATACCCAGATATTTCCTTAACTTCGCAAGTCTACACTTCAGTAGCTTATGACGCATGGAACTGGCATGCCAAGAAGGTTGTTTATTCCTTTTGGACCCTCTCTTAGTAGGTTCCGATCAAGTGACCTGACGCTGCTGTTAGGTGATGAAATTTGAAATTTGAATTCGTGGGCCCCATAGGGTCACCGCTGGTAGCTTTTCCGAATATTTAGTTCTTATGTGTATCCATATTTAGTTCTTATATATTCTGTCTTCTGCTTTCCTTTTTTTAGATGATAGATGAATATCATTAAAGTGCCACATAATGATCTGCTTTTCTTTGCTGCATTATTTTATTTGTCCTCCAAGTATATAACCTCTGGCAAAATAATCCTCTGATGCTATTTTTCTGGTGAACATATACATAAATAAAATCTCCTTATCTTGCAATAGTAATTTGTTACCCTTTCAAAGGGTTTCAATTTGTTGTACTAAGTATTATTGCCCTATATTTTAATTGTTCTCATATCATGATTTTTTCAGGAATCTTTTAAAGGTTTTCAATTTGTTGTACTTAGTATTATTGCCCTATATTTTAATTGTTCTAATTTCATGATTTTTTTAGGAGGATTTTCCTGCTATCGGTGGTTCTTCAGAACTGAAGATTCAAGATGACAGTGTAATAATTGATCTATTAGGTCTTGCTGTCCATGGCTTGCAAGAATGCATGAGCAGAAATGATAGTTTGAAGAGAAGATGTCACACACACTCCATTAATTTTGATCAACAAGCTATTCGCCTCCCTAAAATCATTGAGACCATTCAAAGAGAAATAACTTTTCAAGAGGAATCTTCGGAATCTATAAAGCAAGATATCACTCGCTTCGAATTGTTAAAGAAGGAAAAAGATTCTGAAATTAATATGATGCGCAGAAACATCACCTTGCTGTATGAGGCATGCATCAGTTCCATCTCGGAAATTGAGAATCGAGAAGCCCATATGGTAGGACAAGCCGATGGAGGCACTTTTTCTATCACGGAGGAATGTGTCAGGACAATGGCCGATGACTTATTGTCATCTGTGAAGGGGTTAACAGATAGACTTGCAGTGCATGAAGAGGGCAACCAAAAGGAATTGAAGGCCACCATATTGCATTTGCAGAAAGAACTTCAGGAAAAGGACATCCAAAGAAATAGGATTTGTGCGGAGCTTGTAACTCAAATCAAGGAAGCTGAAACTACTGCAAGAAGTTACCTGGTAGAACTCGACTTTGCCAAAAACCAGGTGCATAATTTGGAGCAACAAGTTGAAGTGATGAAGAACGAGCGGGACTTAATGGAGACTAGAGTTAATGAGCTAAAGTATTTGGAGGCATCCTCAGAACAGTTACAGGAGAGGATAAAATCTTTGACTGGTATTTTAACGGCCAAAGAGCAAGGTGAGTTATTTTGAGCTTGTTATTTTAAACTTTCATGTTCTCTAAATTCTTTGACTCTGAAAAAATTTAGGGGGGCTGTCTGGATACGCGGATTTTAGAATCTTGGATTCCCTAAAACTCATGGATGGGAGACAAGAGAAGGAGACCGCCCGTCATTTTTTGATTTCTCGCCCTTCTTTCCATCGAGTGAAAGAGTAGGAGATCGTCCCATTTCCAGGTTCTAGAAATCTCAGGATGGGAGAGAGATTTCTAAAACCTGGATTTCTTACTTAAAATCCAGGATAATGGATTGTAAAATCCAGAATTTAACACCACTTTCAAACTAAAACCTGGTTTCTAAAATCCACTTATCCAAATAGCCCCTTAGGATTGTTGCGTGGATCGAAATGAGCAATTTGAAATCTGTATACATGTTTTATATATTATGTGGTAAACTGCAGAGATTGAGGACCTCATGCAAGCACTTGATGAAGAAGAGACACAGATGGCGGGTTTGGCGAGCCGGAATGAGGAACTGGAAAAAATTGTGCAAGAAAAGAATCTGGCACTGGAGAGCGTGGAAGTTTCACGAGGAAAGGCTATGGCAAAGCTTGCTACAACTGTAAGCAAATTTAATGAGTTGCATCAACTCTCAGAGAGCCTTATCTCAGAGGTTGAAAATCTTCAATCACAACTGAAAGGTCGGGATTCAGAGATTTCATTCTTACGTCAAGAGGTAACTAGGTGTACTACTGATGTTCTAGCTTCAAAGGAGAGTAAGAAGAAGAATTCAACTGAGGTACATGAGTTGCTGACATGGCTGAACACGATGGTTTCACGTTTTGGGGTTTATGATGTGCATATTGATGATCAAGAGGGCAGTCATATTCATGCATATACAGAGATTCTAGAAAAGCATATTACATCTGCAATTTCTGAACTAGATGATCTACGGCTAACAGCTCAGAGGAGAGATGGCTTGTTGCAAGCTGAAAGAAGTAAAGTTGAAGAGCTGTTAAATAATAGAGAAATTCTTGAGATTTCTCTACAAGAGAAGGAATCCCAATTGGAGTTACTTCAAGGAGGGAATGATTCTGGACAACCAGCTAACTTGAACAACCTGGACCCGTTGGAGGCTGAACCGATGGTATGTTTTATCTCATAAGTTACACTTTTCTTGATGCATCTCACAAATCATTGTGTTTTTTCAAATATTTTTGGTTGTTATTTTTACTTCGACCTTTCTGTTGAAAAATTTCATGTCATTTATTTTGAGTATTTCCGATGTCAAATAATCCGTCACTTTTGAAGATAATTCATAGTTTTGGGTGTTTAATTCCCTAGATAACTTTATCTGAAGCGGCATGCATTGAGCTGAGAACTTGATCAAAGCAGTGGTCATATCTTTTGTCCTTTTCATACCCCATCTTAAATGAATATTCCCCAACTTGTGAAGCTCTAAGAAATCACATAGCCAAATCTAAACTAGTTTTTTGCTGGGCCACATGTTAGAGCAGTTTTTCAATACCTTAAGTATCATGATTAATGGTAAAGCAATATTCAGAGAGTAACTAAGCTCATAATTCTGCAAATATGATTCAAACGAAGAGGTTCGATCGAGAACCGAAAGTAGGCTCATAGGCATCGAAACATCATGCTAGTGCAATAGCAGGCCCTACAGAGCTCCATATATCACAAAAATTGACCGTCTGGGGTCCTGATTTATGGAGATTTTTGTTTAATTTGCGCAAAGTTTCAGTAGACTTTGATGGGGGTTGTGTAATGAAAATTTTGAAAGTGTTTTTGGAACAAAAACAACATAAGACACCTCCTATTTTTATTTTGGTTGTTCTAAAATAGAAACTAGGGTTAATTAAGGTTTATCTAAAGGCTGAAATTGATCCTACACCAATGCTTTGTATTAAACTAGGCGTTTAAGGTATTTTGGGCCTATATCTAAATATGAAGTTTTGCCTATATCTAAATATGAAGTTTTGATGCATTGTTCATTAGGTTAATGAGTAGTTACAAGATTCCTCTATTTAGCTTTTGGGTTTTACCCTACTTTGATCATGTGCTGATCAAATCTATTGTGGTTTTGATCTCTCTAGCTTGTTTGTGACAATTTAAGCAACATATGTTTTATCTTCTAGTGACTTCCAAACAACTTAAAACCCTAACATGTGTGTCATTTGTGACTTAAACAACTAAAACCCAAATTCTAGAAGATTTAACTTAAACAAGTAAAACCCAAATTCTAGAAGATTTATTTATCAATTCTATTGTTGTTTTACATGGTGTTAAGACAATTTGATCAAGAGCAAAAGGCAAGTATTCATTCTTCATCACAAAGGTACTTGTACTTTCTCTCTTCATCTTTTTTCTTCTTCCTCTCATTAGTAGTTCCTTATTTCAAACCCTAACTTTCTCTTCATATCTTCTATTCCATTTTCCTAACCTTAGAAGTCTCAAACATTCCACTTTATTTTGCACATCATCCTCCTTTTTCTAATCTCTCATTTACCTCATTACTTTTTTTCCAGCCCCTCCCTATGTTCTCCATCCCTTTCCCGTGACTTTTCTATTCTCCCATCAATTTATCCTTAAAATAGGTGCATTTCTGTGCCTCAGCTTTAGAAAAGGCACATCATTAAGAAAGGCAAGTCACTAGCTCCATACGTTCTTATTAAAGATGAAAGGCCTCTTTGACCAACTTTGTGCTATTTGCCAGCCTTTGGATGAGCATGACAAGGTTCAATATACCATACAGGGACATAGGGCTGCCTATGCCATGTTCACTGCATCCGTCCTCACATGCTCAGCCTTTCCATCCTTGTCTGAGCTTCAGGTGTCGCTGATCTAGCATGGTCTTATGTCTGTCTCTAAGGCCTCATTTAAGCCTCTCACTTTGCACACCTTCTCAACTGACATATTTGATGTGCTTTAGTTGCCTACTTATTCTCGCTCTAGACATGAACATCGTCAAGGACATAGCCTGGTCAAGCCGTCAAGGTCGTGGATGAGGCTTTCCACGCTTCCAGTAGCAGGTGCCTCACTATCTTGAGGCATGTGTAGACATCTTCCTTGTTTGGTTGGCAATAGGATGGGCCCTAGCCATGGGAAATCCGGGACCTTCTGGAATTGGGGGAGTACCAAGAGATGATCAAGGAAATGGAATTTGGGTCTAATCAGGTCCATTGGAGTCTCGGATGCAAATAAGGCGGAAGTGTGAGCCGCCCATCATTGGATCAAGCTCTTAAACAGTGTCGACTTGGAAAAGGTGGAGATAGAAGGAGACTCAAAGAATGTGATAAGTTGGATCAATGTGACACATTCAGCACCATGGAGATTCGCTGCTTTCTTCTATGTTTTCCAAGATAGAGTTGGAGGGACACACATTAATGCTTATCATGTGAAAAGATCCGCAAATGGTGTAGTGGATAAGCTAGCCAAAGATGGGGTATCCAGGGATAGATTGGAGCAGCTTGACTATTTTCCCCCTTGATTTTCCCTTCATCCTTAATATTGTATCGTAGTCTCTCTTGTATCTTTTTTCACCACCAGCACATCCAGTTTTTGCATTGCCCCAATTTTATCCACATGCCCCAAGTTCTGTTGCCTCTTTGTTCTGCGCCACATGCTGAAGATATTGTCAGTTGGCAGATTTGTAGTCGTCGCAATCACACCGCCGTTGATTGTTTTTGTCACTGTGACTCCCATCACCATTCAGTCTTGCCTATGGTATTGGCATATCATGTGGGTGATCTCTCTCAATCACTCTTCAAAGCCTTCATGGGTGGTCGATATGAGTGCCATCCATCACGTCGAATGAGTCACGTAGCACGACTTCTCTTCTCTATTTCAGTTCCTTGCCTATTTATGAGTTATGGATCTTGAATCCCACAACCCTTTGTTGGTTTTGCATCTATCTTTTCTTCCTTTGGTTCTTTCCATGTTTTCGATGTATATCTAATGTCTGGTATTCAACAAAAATTATTGTTTCTCTTAGTTTAATTCTTAATTTGGCTGTTTTTTTTTTTTTTTAATTTCCCCAACTTTTGTTCTTGTGAAGGATTTGTGAGCTGGAAAGCTCCTGCTAGATGCACAGTTTGTGGCGACATCTACGTTTTGAAGGACAGTTTGCTTTGCCCCCTTACATTCCTATTCCTGTTGTGGATGCCTTATTAGCATCGGCATTATCTCTTTGTTTGTCTAGAGGCATCACTGTTTGCCTCCCACAAATGTTAGCATTAGTGCCTCAATCCTTTATTTCTTCTTGTAGTAAGTCTGCAGATCTTAACATACTCGGCTTGATGACTTGCAAGCTAGTGAGCTCTCCTGTAGTGTATAACAAGAAGATCAATGGAAAGGAAGGCAAAAATCTGAGAGATCCACATACTTTTTGCAGCACGATAGGAGCTTCAATATCTTACATCACCAGACTTGACATAACTAACGAAGTGAATCAGGTCTATGATCCACAGTACAACTGTACAAGCACTTACAGGTAGCCAAACAGATTATGAGGTGGGAATCCATCAAGATAAGACAACTTGGGTAGAAACAGTGAGGAAAGACTTGATAGCTAGGAACATAACAGAGAACATGACCTTGGATAGGATAGAATGGAAGAAAATGATCCACTTAGAAGAACCCAACTACAGCCAGGATTAGAGCCGGATAGATTCCTTTTACCTTCTTCTTGAAAACTTTCTAAAGGATTCATTTAGCCGACCCCAATTGGTTTGGGGCAAAGGCTTTGTTGAGTTGAATTGAGTTGAGAATCCATCAATATAAGACAATCAAAGACTTGAAGTATGATATTCAAATGCTTATTGGGCAGGGTTTTGCAATCTAATGAATGATTGCTATGCCTCTGGGGTAGTAAACAGAATGCCGTGGCTAGGTCCAGAGGCGCTAGATCCAGAGTAGTTAAAGAGGGAGGTTGAAAGATGTGGTCTGTCATGGCGCTCGGAGGCCAAGTTGCATGTCCACCTTACCAGGTAGAATCTCAAGCTTCGGCATCCGCTACAACATAACTCACTTGGTTGAGACACCTCTTGTAGGAACATAGGGGGTCAGGTACGCATACTCTCTATTGTGACAACCAGCTTGCCACTAACCTACCTCAAACATTGTCCATCCAAGGACAAAGCAAATTGAATCGATTATCCCATTGTCTGTTAAAAAAGTTGAGAATGGTGAAATTAATCCTATTTTTTGTAACTAGGCATGTGCAGCTTGCTAATCTTTACGATGTGGGGTGTGGGTGTGGGGTGGGTGGAGAGAGAGAGAGAGAGAGAGGTGGTGCTCTTATTACTGACCATCATAAGAACTTAGTAGGCAAGCTAACCATGTCCCAAGGAGCTCATCTTCTTTTTTTCTTTTCTTTTCTTTTTTGGGTGTTAGAAGAACTGATCGAGATATTTGGTAAGGGTAGTTTGTGTTAAATACCATGTGTCATATTGTCTCTTTCCTTGCTTGTTTCTCTTATGTGAGTAAGTTAGCTGTTGCCAATCAGAATCTATTATTTTATCATCACTTGTTTTATTATATCATTCCAAAGGAATGTATCCTTATCGCTACATTTAGGCAACTTTATGTTTCTGTTGACCTGCAAATAATGGTGATGATTTAAACTCTTGGCATTGGTCTTGATGGATACCTGACGTGTAACACAGAGAAACAAAAGACCAGTTATTTCTGGCTCTATTGCACCACTTGCCCGCAGTGTCCGCAAAGTCAACAATGATCAAGTTGCTATAGCTGTAGACGTGGAGGCTGGCAACAGTTTATTAGATGACGAAGATGATGATAAAGGTAAGTTTGATTCTTGTTCCCTTTATATTTATAGAATAAATTTATAATATATTTCACTGTATCTATGGAAGCTCTGTAGTGCTAATAATTATACATTTTCTCTCTTAATCTGAAGCTCATGGTTTCAAGTCACTTACCCTCTCGAGAATTGTCCCAAGAGCTACTAGGCCCGTAACTGACAGGATTGACGGACTATGGTAGGCAATTCCCGACTTTCTCATTTTCAAGAGTATTGCCTAGATTTTCTTCTGGAGCTAATGTCAATTGCATTGATTACCTACCAGGGTTTCAGTTGATCGGATGCTAATGAGACAACCTACTTTAAGGCTTGGCATTATAATGTACTGGATTGCGTTGCATGCATTACTCGCAACTTCGATTGTTTGAGAAAGAATTCTCTCCGGTGAGTGATGAATATCTGCATCCATTTATCTTTTACTTGTTCACAAAGTATTTCAGTTGATCGGATGCTAATGAGACACAACCTACTTTAAGGCTTGGCATTATAATGTACTGGATTGCGTTGCATGCATTACTCGCAACTTCGATTGTTTGAGAAAGAATTCTCTCCGGTGAGTGATGAATATCTTCATCCATTTATCTTTTACTTGTTCACAAAGTACGATACGTGTGGAATTTGTGCACTTGTAGATGTTGCTTGTATCAGGGAGACTTGAATTAAAGTAAAAAAATTTGTTGTTTTTTAAGGCAGTACTTTTTTTTGTGTGTGTTAATAAACTTAGATTCTTCACATATTCATTCTGCATGAGTGAAGCATTATATAATGGCACATGTGAATAGATTTTCTCCACATCTATCTTGATCGCATGTGTTGTGTTATCGAGGAGCAAGTTCACTGTTTTGTTCTTTTGGCAATGTCTTATGCTGTTTAAGGATTGATTGAGAATGAGATGGTGTTATCCGGGACAACATCACGTCATTACATCCGAATCGAGTTGATTAGTGAGGTAGATATTATGAGCAGTGTCTTTGAATTGGATCAGGTTAGGGTGGCATTCAAACCATATTTTGGCAAACCAAAAGTTACTCACCCGCTGATCTAGTATGAGGGTTTAATGTTCCCATATTCCGTTGACCTGCTTCTCTCACTAATTTTATGCAACATGCTATTATGCTGTTTAGTATTCCTTGAGGCTTACTTTTTTGCATTATGTTGCCCTCCTCCTTTGTACTTTTTTCTTTTAAATGACAATACATTCATACCACGCATTACAAGCAGAAGGGACCAAGAGTCCCCCTGAATACAAAATATGAAAGGCAAAGAATTAGATTCTAATGCCAAGAGAAAAAAGTTAAGAGACCTATTGGAACCTTCAAAGAGGTCGTTACATACCATCTGAATCAACTAAACACTTCACCAAAGACCTTCATTATCCATATCTAACCATTCATGAGTCAAACCAAAGACTCATTTACCATGGCACGGCGAAGATTATCAGAGGGATAATTCCTCGAGCAACGAAGGACCAAGATCCCTCAGCACACCCAAGTAATCCCATTACCGCCCAAATCCGTCAATTAAAGTCAAGAAACCGATAACTGGAGAGATAAAAACTTTCCAACTTCCTCCTTTCAAAACCCTTCCAAAAAACAAATTCCCCACCAAAATAACCCCGAAGAACCTGCCAGAAGCTATTTACACCCTAAGGAATCCCCCTCATTTCTTCAGAGCTTTGAGCTCCCTACTACCCCTGTCCGGCGTCTTCCTTTTTTCAACCACATCTCGTTTCTCTATATCAAGGAGCATCTCCTACGTCTTCTCTACATTTTCCTCAAAACCAATTCCCAGAGCCCGACCCATTATTGACATGTCGACAAATTCCTTCGAGAATGCCTGCTTCTCCTTTTCTAGCAATTCCACATTTCCCCCCACCGAGGCCTGCCCATCCCTTTCAAGACACCCTTTAATATTTCCACTGAGATCTACATCCATAGAATCTCTAGACTGACCGATCTCTCGTGATAGCCCCTCACTGGCCTCATCCTTCCAATCCTCTTCTAATTCCAACCCCTCATCCAAGTCTTTCTTCTCTTCTGCCTGAGCTTTTTTGAAGTGGGGGAGCTCATAAAGAGGGGCGCAGATTTCCTCCAGAGATATTTTTGCCGGTGAGGGGTTGGAGCTCCTTTTCCTTGTCTTTGGCTTCTTCTTGGAGATTCTTCCTCTGAAGTTCCAAAAAAGCCTGACTTCCCCCCTTAATGCTGATTGTTGCCGCTTCCTCCTTTTGCCGTGACCATGTCTTTTGAAGGGCATCTTCTCGTTCACCCCTAATCCTTCCTCCCTTGCAAGCTTCCTTTTACCTTTGTGGTCAAACCTCTTTCCTTCAGCAGAGGAACTAGAATCCCCATCCATATTAAAGTTTTCTAAAAGATGAAGAAGGGTAGAAACAAATTTCCTTTTTTTTATTCTATTCACGCCTGCTATAACGCTTACTCTCCCTCTTTTTATATAGGGATGGACCGACTTCTGAGTGCGTTGAGTAATTATTATTCTCGATTCCATAACCGCGATGCATATTGGGGGAGAAGTTAGTACGAAACTTTTTTGTATACTTCTTAATGTAGTTGCCACGTCTTCCAGGAGTGGGACGCGAAACAAAAGATCTATGGCTTCCTTTTCGAAGATCCATATGATGGTCATCCTTTTCAATGACAGGGGGAATTGACAGCTTATCTTGCCTCGGGACCCAAAGAGGGATACTATCGATTTTTCTGCCTTGTTTCGTGTCCCCTCTACTTTGGGTATCCATTCTCACAGTGCCACGAGTAGAGTCATTTAATGCCCTATGCTAAGTCATGTCAGGTAACCGACCTTCTTTTGCAACAGGCTGCCATGCTCTTAGCAACCCGGCCAATGAGGATTCAGCCTCGTGAGAACCTAATTCAAATTTGAAATTGGGGTCCAAAGGTCCTTTGTCCTCTACTTGAGAGAGATTTTTTTTTTTTACCTTTGCTGATCTCATCAATGGCAGCCCTCTCCTCCGGTACCGGAGTGCCAGTATTAAGCATTACCCTTCCACCTGTATTAAGATCGACCCCTTGTTGACTCTCATCAATGGCAGCCCTGTCCTCCTTTCCACTTCAACTATTGATATCTCTTGTTCTTAAATGAGCATTGCATTTTTCATGCCCAATCTTGTGTTTATGTTTATCCTATATCTCATTCTGGGAACTTGGCATTGTTGCCTATCCTTATACCCCTATATGTTGATGGGATTTTGCTTTTTATGCGCAGAGGAAATTCTTCTTCTTGACCTTGCATTTTTATTTGGTGTCGGAGCAGGTATATCCTACAGCTTGTCTTCAGCTAGTCCGTGCCTATCTAGAGTAAGTACTGGCCAAATCTAAACATTCATTCATCGTTGCCAAAGGTTCAAATTCAAGGTCATCTTCAACTCTTTTCAGTAGTCTTAGTGGATTTACCTAGTGTCGATCAGCATGCTTCAAAGGAGTTGCCAAATACCAATCTTTGGTTTGATAGAGATTCAATGCGAAATGAATCTTTAACCAACAAGAGTTTCTTGATTGCTGACAGCGGCTTTTTTTAAGTCATCATTACTGTCATATTAACTTATGAAATGAGCATCTCTCCTTAGTAGTCTGTGGCTTGCTACTGTCCATCAATGTACTTTCAAAAGAGTTACATTTACTTATCTATGGTTGATTGACATTCAATCTGAAATGAATCTTTGATTAATAAGGAGCTTCGTGATTGCCATGAAGGTATTTGTTAGATCATCATTAATCTCAGTATAATTTATCAATTGAAAAGTATCTTTGTCTTTGTGGAGAACATGTATGCATGCCTACATCATGCAAATATGCATGGACACATTCAACCTAGTTGAAGTTGGCCCCTGTGTTTTAAGTGACTGAATACATTAACAAATATTTGAACCTTTGACCATCGTACAAAACTCGAACTCGGTGCCTGAGTTCGACTTTGAATCCTCCATTTATGGGTAACGGTGTTTTACTTTTTCAGAGTTTGAATGCAGACTCGGTACTCGAAGCAGCCTAACCAAGTTAATTTGATGAAGTTCGTAGTCTACAATTAAGTTCTTGAACAATGCATCATCATCACATGCATGTTGGTTCCCAAAAGTTATTTTCCCGTGCGTAGGGCATTTCCGATTTCAATGCTCAACCCGACCCCACCCAAGTTGCACCCATAAATTATAAAACAGATTTTGGGTCAATCTTAAGCTTTATCTCTCTGCTTTTTTTTTTTTTTACATGTTACATTTCTCCATATGGACACTGATTGGCTATTTCTTTTCTTGATTTGCAGCTACCCATTTGGCGTCCCCATTTACGCAGAACAGAGATAGGCAATGCCTCTAGGGAGACAGCCAAGTCGTCCTTATGACACAATTCTTTTTTAGATTTGATGCTACAGGGTGATTTCAATTATTTTGGCCATACTGGCAGCTGTGATTCTCCTTTTTTGTTTTGTAAATCTCAGTTTGCCGTGGTTGCATTCAATAAATGCATACTAAGATTAGGAGACCCCCTTCAGCAATTCTTCTCAATCAGAGGAGTATATGGGGTTTCTTCTGCTCAAGTTCTTTATCCCCTGTATATTATTATTCTATATATGCATTTTTTTACAGACATGTACTGTTCTGTATTTTGTGTTACACAGGTTGAAAGAAATATTTTCACCTTTTTTTTTTTTTTGAATATCTTTTAGAGGAGGATATGATGCTATATAGCTTTGTAATTGCAGAAATTTATATATATTTCGGGGCCGAAAATGGTATGTCTAAATGTTCTGAAATTACATGAATCAGTTGCTGCTGTGCATGAAAATAGGGTATTTTGCTCATCTTTTTTTCACAGAAAACATGTTATTTATGTGTTGTTGGATATGTTAGCAAAGCACCGTTGTAAATGGCGGAAAAAAATGCTTTTTGTAGGCTCACAGTTTAATACTCCGTTTAAAACTCTTTTTTTTTACAGTGAAAAAACTATTGTTTTTTAGGAAAGTGTTTAGAACGGGATTGAGCCCCTATAAAATTGGAAGAGATTAATGCATTTTATGTAGGGTTTTAGACTCTTAGAGGCCTGACAGACCCCTATCAATCTAATTTTTCTTTTAATTTTTTTGAAAATATGGGAAAATATAGGCCCTTGTCACATAAACAAGGTTTTAAATTTTGGTTTCAGCACTAATTTTGGACCCCACTGAAATCCGAAATTTGGTACTGCGGTTCGAAATTTCAAACTGAATTTCCGAAATTTGGTAATAATTTTTTTTTAAATGGCATTTTCGGTGGTAAAGGCCGAAATTCTGAATTTTGGGAAATTTCGGTTTCAGTCCCCACCGAAATCCGAAATTTCGGCGGAAATTTAAAACCATCCTTTGTGCTATGGTTTAAGCTCTCGTATTAGCTCTGGGCACTTGCTTAGCTGAATCCTTCGTCCATCATCGGATTATATATGGGCCCTTGTCACAAACGCATGTTAACTGCTACTCTACCTATATTATTCTTTGTGAGCCAACACAGTAGAGATTAAGACCCTTGACGAAAACTGATCTTATTGTCACTCTCCTTGTTTTTTAGTTGTCTATCCACCATTTTTTTGAAGTATTGAAAAATACAGCATATGAGAACCCACTTGTGTCATGGAATGGGAATTACCTGTCAACTGGACTTTTTTTTTTTTTTTTGAACCTCTACTGCTACAACCCCTCCTGGTCATGTTGCGTAAGGAAGGGCAAGGTCAGTGTTATGGTGCACTAGTTTCTTCAGGCTCACTGCTATGCACTCCTAAGGACAAAGAGAGTGACAGTGTCTATGGCACTCTAGGGTCACCTCATGGAGGGCCTTGTTAGAAGTTTCTATCTTTGAAACTTGCTAACCTTGTGTATGGCCTTGCATTAAGGCAACTCTTTTCTTGTGAAAACTACTCACTTATGTTTTGGAAGGTTCTTGAGCTCAAATTGTAGAGTCACCAAATGAAAATTGGCTGGACTATAAAGTTTTATTGGTGTTTTCTTCTTGGTCCCTCTTCCTCTCACCACAAGTTCCAACTCTTTCTTGAGAGTGCTCACGTTCAAAAGAAAAGGTCTCCCATAAGCCTAGTGGTGAGTACAAGGAAGAGAAGAACAAGGGGCGTTTCTGAGTCGTCACTGTGCTCAGGGAAAAAATGATAGCTTCATCGGATTGCAAAGCTTGGAGCTATGGCCACGGTGAAAGGTACTTCTAAGCCTTAGAGTTAAGGTTATATAGCCACACCCTGGAGTTCTTGCCAGCCTCTGTGGCCTTACTACTATAGGTTGATCCCTTCCGCTCTGCCTAGTAGCAAGGTCGAGCTTGTCCTGAGAAAAGTTTTTAGACTTGTTATACTGTTTCTACTATCCCGATTTGCACAATCTTGTGACATCCATTCAGGGCCTGTTTGATTAGGGAATAAGTTTTAGTGGACAACTAATTCTCAAATAAGTCCTTATTTAGCTTTTGTTGAGCAGCTATGGAAAAGAAGATGATCCTAACCGTCCGATCTGTAGAGGGACATATAATGTGCCATTCTCAACACATCAGATGGTTAGATAATTCTGTGTAGATGATTTTGGGAAAACAAGATGATCCTAACCGTTCGATCAGATGGCTAAATAATGCATTTTAAAACTGGTTGCGGTACGCGCCCTTAGTTGGTTAAAAATTATTTCATTTAAAACTTTCTAACCATTTGATCTTCGTTTGGTAATTGAATTTTGATAGTTGATTGCAATCCCTTTCTTGTAAGACTTTTATTGAAACTTTAACTGAAGAAGTTGCTCTTAGATCCGACCACTATGATTAGATTAATGTGCTCTGTAATTAGTTTAATCTGTCCGTTGATGCAATCTCTTCTCTATGATCTACGTCGATAAATGAAGAAAAAATTCTCATCTTCATGTACACATCATCAATGGATGGTTAAGATCATCCATTGGCGAGATTTGTAGGTCATTTCTCATCTATAAAGACACCCATTTAAAGGAAAAATGTATGGAAAGGAAAAATATTCCTTAAATTTCATACTTTTTTACTTGTCAAAAAAGATAAATTGAACGGAACCTATTCAATTTTTCTCTAGAGGGTCCTTCGATATCTGACGAGGTCTCTCCATGGTTTGAAATTTCGGTTTCAGTACCGATTTCGGACCCTGAAATTTCAAAATTTTGGCTGAAATTTCGGTCGAAATCCAGTACAACAAAGAAAATAATTTTTTTTTCAATATTAAATTTCGGTGGAATATTAAATTAAATTTAAAAAAAAACAGGTTTTTTTGGTGAAATTTCGGAAAAATTGAAATTTTGGCCGAAATTCGGCCGAAATAAAATACCTTTTTGGTTTTTGGTGATTTCGGTGTCGGTCTCCACCGAAATCCGAAATTTCGGATTTTGGTCGAAATTTAAAACCATGGGTCTCCCTAAATTAACCATAATCATTTCATTTTCCTCTAAATCATGACAACAACAAAATTTCTTGAGGAAAACGTTTTCTTCGAAAATGTTTTTCCTGCAAACAAGGCGTAAAGGAAAAAAATGTAAATAAAAGAGATGGATGGAAAGTACCGAAACAAAGAAGATTTTATCCGGCGAGTGCACGTTAAGTCCGTATTTATTTTTTTCAAAAAGTGCAGTAGGGTCCACTTCATAGGTTTATCCAAACCATTCATTTGTTGGGCCACAACAAAAATAGGCTGTACCTAGTAGATCATTTCCATAGTACGATCCTAAACCTCCAATCTGTAGAGCGCTGCATAATCGAAACCTCAATAGATCTGAGGGTCAGCAGGATCACCCTATGGAGATGATGCATGGGGTAAACACTATTTATACTGTGGCCCAACAAATGGACGGTTTGGATCATCCTATGATGTTGACCCCACTGTAGTTTTTGTAGAGGACTTCACGCTCACTCACCATATAAAAACACCAAAACAAGTGGCTGCATAATAACTGTGTGGCTATTTATAGGCTACTCAATAGAGTCAGTATACATAGCCACACAGGCTTCAATCCACACAATCCATCTAGTGGGGCCCACCATTAACATTGATCAAACAGTCCTAATTAGCTGAATGGTCCCCAAATTGTCAAACGTTCTAACTTCAATCCAACGGAAATTATAGTGATCGAACTCCCCTAATTGTCCTATCAATCGATTCTAAGTATATGCAGAAAACAAAAAAGCATAACGAATAAAGAACGGTCAGGATGGGAAACAAGGGCATCAATTGGGAAATAATCCAATGGGTGTCATTGCATATATATATGTGGGGCCCAAAGATCCGACATTCCAGATCATTTTTCATTATGGTTTGTATTATTTAAACAATAAGAAACTAATTAATAAAGAAAAGACAAGAAAGAGCAATCTCCACATAGAAGTGATCAAATGATCTGTTAGAATATGTGAGATGTCATAAGACCTCATCGTTGGATTGTATCAATGTCTTGGATCATCTTATTATATATACCCAAGTTGGTTAGTAGAGGCATCTTTGAAATATTAGGGAATTAATCTTGATTAGGCTACTAATCAAGAAGTGGTAACTATGTTGAATTAGAATGTTTCTATCTTTATCTCATTTCACAATCTATGAATCTCATCCTACAATCAATTTAGTCATTTCTATATTTATCTTTTGAGTGTTTTATTCAGACATTAGGGGGGGGGGCGTTTGGATATGCGGATTTTAGAATCCAGGTTTTTAGTTTGAAAACAGTGTAAAAGAGGGTTAGAGACAAAAGAGGAGCAGGACCAACCGTCGTTTTTTACTCATATTTGACTTCTCTCCGCTCTTTCCATCAGCAAGTGAGTAGTAGGTCTTGCCATATTTCCAGGTTTTAGGAATCATAGGATGTAGGAGAGACTTTTAAAACCTGATTTTCTTGCTTAAAATCCAAGAAATGCTGCCAAGGCAGCATCCAACAGCTTGATTCATACCCTCTTTTACATTGTTTTTAAACTAAAAACTAGGATTCTAAAATCCTCGTATCCAAACGCCCCTAGGTTATCTTTATCTCATTTCATAATCAATGGATCAGCTCATAATGTTCTATAAGATCAAAGGTCTAGATTGCATCCCCACTTTGTGGGACCCATATATTGACCGTTAGATCATCCTTGACCTTCAATGTAGAAGGTGAGAATTTCCAAAGAATTCAATTTTTTCTCGTGACTCGAGTATATTCGAAGAGAAGAACGCGGCAGTTGTGGAATAAAAAAGTTACGAAGACTGAAGATTTGAAATTGAAAGGAGTTGGAGAACAAAAATCATGTGGTTTGTGCGTCTGGAATTCATTCCATTTCACGCCCTCCGCATGTTACGTGGAACGGTCAAAGTCACAAAGTTTTGATGCCCATTGATTTTTCGACACGTGGCATTACAACGAACGGTGAATCGATTTGAAGTGATTTGTGTGGAGAGAGAAAGAGAAACGCTACTTTAAATAGACACTCGTATCAGATTCTGCCACGTGCCGGTACGATATTCGATAAAGGCACGTTGCCACGTCATCTCTACCTGGGTGTTTTGGGCCACGCGTGGATTCCTGGAGTAAAATGAACGCCAAAGTGCTCTTTCTGAAAGGACAGAAATGCCCTTAGATTTTTATGGACCAAGTTTTAAAAGTAGGACAAAATATTTTTTTTGGGGAGATGATAAATTCGTACCCCCTGTAGGATAATTCCACCCCTCTCTCATATTTGATAAACAAATATTCCATGATTTTTTTCATGGATTCAAAACATGTCCTTAATTTCCGAGGCTAAAAAAAAACATATTATATTGGGAATCTAAAAAACAGATGACTGCTCTTGTATTCATGGTTTAAAATTTTGGTTTCGGTAACCGTTTCGGACCCCACCAAAAACCAAAATTTCAGATTTCGCTGAAATTTGGTAATTTGGTTCCAAATTCCGGACCGAAATTCTGAAATTTCAGACTGAAATTTAGAAATTTTGGCCGAAATTTTGTACCACTTTTCGGTTTCGGTCCCCAGGATTTCGGTCGAAATTTAAAACCATGCTTGTATTTGATAAAGAAATAGTAAACTTCCTTTTGCCTATTTAACACCTTATACTGTAAATCTCATTATAGATATTACATATCTTCTCGGTCTTAATTTTTTCCATATCTATTGAATAATGTTGTGAAAAGATCTATCCTTGATGGAAACACACAATGAAAGAAAAATCCAACATGTATAGAGATCAAGACCATAACACAAGAGACATGCACATACATAGCTGAGAGATGTTTACTCAGAATCTAAAAATCTTGTAAAAAGAAGGAAACTTATCCATTGGAAAAGAAGAAGAAAATGGTTTTCTCACAATCTAAATCCAAGGATTTTTAGACAGACACATAAAGAGATCCATTGCACTTGGTCCAACCATAATTGGATGGTCCTAGAAACTTTATAAAATAAGGGGTCTTTAGGAACCCACCACATAAAGAAGCTAAGTCATTTCATTTTTGTCGGCATCGATAAATCTTATAGTTTGGGTGTACATATGGCACCGGACAAGGATCACGTGAGTCATCTCATGAGGATATGTAAAATCGACGGTGGTGATCACACATGTAGGTTAGGTGGGGCCCAGGATTGATCATTAAGATCATATTTTAGCAATAATCGTTTGGACATTGGCACTCATCATTTTTATTAGTTAAGAAGCACATGTTATTTGCTGATTTTTCTGCAGCTCTCTTGTTTTCATTGGCAGAGAAAATTCTTTATTTTGGAAAATATTTTCATGGGAACGTTTGGCAATCATGAAAAACTATTCTATGGAATATTTGTGGGCCCAATTGTGAGAATGAGAGGAAGAGAGCTGAGAGAGCTCAGAGATGGCTTGAGAAAACCCCAACAAAATAGTTATGCTTGTAATTTCTATCAAGTTAGAAGGGTAATTTTGTCATATAAATTAACAAGCGCCTCGTGCGAGCTTCACGCATCTGATACGCATCTATGGTAAAATCCATCCACGTGTCTTTTTCCTCTCGGTGGCTTCGATTCTTCGTGGAGAATTTCATCAGCAGCCTGTGGGGCCCACAGTTGTTGAGCGGATATTTGGAAAGTGCGGGCCCCACCCAAATAAAATAACAAGAAAACAATAAATACACGTAATACCACAGAATTAAAAAAATAAAAAATTATTCTGATTTTTGTTTTTGAGTCGTTCGAGAGAGAGACGAGGTTTTGTGGACAGGGAAGAAGCTCGAGAAGGAGAGGCCGAGCTCAGCGTATATAGGAAGCAAAACCCTCATTTATCTTTTTCCAAAACCACCTCTTCCCACATAAGCGGTTTTATAAAACCACTTACGCTTTTACGAAACTAGTGCTGATTCTCTCTCCTCTTTTTCCTTTATAATAGCAACTGATAATCCCGTTAGAACCGCCCAAACCCTAAGATTCATATTTTTTTTCCCGCGATCTGCCGGAATTCGCAGCCGGAATCCGGCTCATTTTCGAAACCGATCCGAGGCTTGATCGCTGGGAAACTCCGTAAAGGTACGAGATTCTAATCCTTCCGGAGCCGAGTTAGGGTTTTAGTTTTATCCTTTTTAGGTTTTTCTTTTTAGGTTCTAGGGTTAGGAGATGAAATCTAGGGTTTGCGAACTGTGTAATGGAGAAGCTTCGGTTTATTGCGTGTCGGATTCGGCTTTCCTTTGCTTTGATTGTGATGCGAGGGTTCACGAGGCGAATTTCTTGGTAGCTCGGCACGTGCGCTTGATTTTGTGCTCTAGATGCGATGGATTTGACGGGAATCGGTTGTCCGGTGTCGGATCTCGGCCGATCCGATCTATTTGCCTGTCTTGCGTACCGGAATCCGATAATTCCGATTCATCTTCTTTATCTTCCTCGTCTACTTGCATCTCCACCGCCGAATCTTTCATCGCCGAGACGAATAAAAAGAATATCGTTTCTCAAGTCCGATATCCGAATATCGGAAAAATCGGAAAAATCGCCCGTTCCAGTTCCGTTTCGGAGATTTCCAAAGAATGCTCGAAAAAGAAAACCCTAAGATCGAGAAAGGAGATGATGAAGATGAACGTAGATCTGAAGGCCGAGGGCATTTTGGTAAATTGGTACCGGAGGTTAGGGTTAAAGAGCAGTGGCTCCGTTCCTCTCGCACTCCACGCTTTCTCTATCTGCTTGCAGAAATTTACCGCTTTGCCCTTCCGTATCTGCTTAGCTTCCTCCCTCTGGTTCTCCGCGAAGCTCTGCGAGACACGTGTGCCGTCCACGTGTCAGCTTAAGAAGCTCGAACAGTGCTCTGGTGTACCTGCAAAACTGATTTTATTGGCTGAATCGAAGCTTTCTCGGATCCTAAAATTGAAGAAATCTGAAGAAGAAGAAGAAGAGGAAGAAGGTTGGGCCGAATGCTCCGATTGATCTCGAGGATTCTACGTTCGACACGTGTGTGGCTCTTGGTTCGTCTCTTTAGTTAGGAAAACAATTGAGGAGGGGTGTGGTGGGAAATTAAAAATTGAAGGGCATGTTTGTAATTTTTGTACGTAAATGTTTGTTTTTTTTAGTGGTGTGTTTTGACTTAATCTCTGTCTACATGTCTGTGGCTTTGATGGAGTAACAATCTTTGAATCATTATGTTTGTTTTTTTAAGTATTATTATTTTTGAGACAGTAGGTGCACATCTTTTTTTTAATATTTTTCTCGTGGTTTTCGAAGCATCATTGAAAATTAAATTGCTATTATAATGTGTATTAAATTAATATTAAAGGAAAATGTGAGGGCTAGGTTTCTTTGGGGTATTTGTGGTTATGCTTTTAAGTTGTTTAATCAAATGGCTGTAAATTAAAGTTTATGTGACATAGTTTAATTTGTTTTTTTATTTGACTGGTAAGGAACAAAGACAGAAACCTACCAACCACCAAAAAAAAAAAAAAAAAAGGGAGAAGGGGGGGGGGGATTTGAGTGGGTGAATATGAAAATTTTTCATTTTGCTAGAGTCCATCGCAATAGGCATGTCGTGGATGGTCTGTTGCATGTGAGAGCAGCCACCTCATTAATGAAAACAAAATATGTTGAAAAGTGAGCCTGTGTGACTGCTCTCACATGCAACAGACCATCCGCGAAGGATGGAAGCTATCATATCCGTTATATATATTTTTTTTCAGACGATAAAAAGAGAATATATTAAGAGGTGAACCAATCTAGTTCAAAACAAATTACAGAAAAAAAGAAAATACAAAATCATGGAGAGAGATAATCAAACCGCTCCATACTAGACTTAAATACACCACCCTTTGCTAGGGAGTCAGCATCTGAATTAGCTGATCTCCTACATGCCTAAAGGTTATAGACGAGTCAAGAACTAAATCAACAAGTTCCTCAAACCAAATCCCTTATTAATAAGGCATTCTTCATTCTCAGTCTTCGAATTTCGAAGCAAGCAGCATGGGCATAACGTAAATCACTTGGAGTGACTCCACTTCACTCTGTGAATTCAACACAAATCCAAACCAAATCCTAGTCGAGAGTCGATAAGCAGGAGGAATAGGTTGGATTTGCCAAACACCATTCTCCTTTTTTTTCATTTTCAGTGACGAAAAAAGCACATACGCACTTCTAAGAAGTGTTAAAGAACACAACCCACATAGCCAGAACCCTTAAACAAGGCTTCATGCATCGAGGGCCTTTGATCATCGGATCATAGTGAAATCAACGATGGATGATCAAAGTGATGATATCAACGATAATGTACTGAATTCTGGTCACCAATCATATCAATAGACCCAATCAAACTCACGTGCCACAGAAACACGTCGAAAAAAAGTGGGTGTTAGGAAGCAGCCTGACAGCCAGTGTCTTCTTAGCATTTTCTAACTCTACTGAAAAGGAGTCTAAAAACGGGATAATTTATCATTTCCCAATTCAAATACCCACATATCATTTGGTGGTTCTTATCTTGTGCGGAGTGAAAGGTAAGAAGATATGAACCTCCTATCTCCGAA
This sequence comes from Tasmannia lanceolata, assembly GCF_043159265.1. Classification (NCBI taxonomy): domain Eukaryota; kingdom Viridiplantae; phylum Streptophyta; class Magnoliopsida; order Canellales; family Winteraceae; genus Tasmannia; species Tasmannia lanceolata. The sequence goes on from NW_027518683.1 coordinate 13,355,549, forward strand.
TCTTCTATTTCGGGTGTTATAACATTACATAAATAGCTCTCAAGGACATCTCTTGTCCAACTTAAAAAAAGACACGGAAAATGGAAGAACATGTAGCATGGCTCTTGTTTGGTTGACACCCTTATTCCCGACTTGTCACCATTCGTCCCCTTCTTGTTATCCAAGAATCCTCCTAGCCCACAACCCTTTTTCTCACTTCTATAATAGGCAATTACGTTGTGGTACCAAGCTCACATGACTCGGCACATGTAATCCGATCTGATTTGATACTTTTGCCACACTTTTATTTTGTGTTGGATCATTAAATTTAATGGGCTCACCATGTTCCATGGTCCCTATTAATAGAGGATCGATGTCCTGATTTTTACTTTCAACCATTCATTTGCTAGTAGGAGACGTGGTTGATGTGATAAGGCCCGTCATGTATTTCATTGAAGGTGGACCATTAAATAGACCCAATCAAACTCTGTTTGGTTGCTGGGTTTTTTTTGTTCCCAGGATTTATGTGGGTAAAGGTTTAGTGGTCACATCAGCTTTTTCTTGCTGACATCAGCAAAATCTTGTCTTGAAAAGGGTGTTCTCTCTTTCTCTCTCTACCCTCTCTCTCCACTCATCATAATATCTTTCTCTAATTAATTTTGTCCCATCTTTTGTCTCCTACCTTTACCCACATAAATCCCAGGAAAAAAAAAAAACCCGGCATCCAAACAGAGCATTAGGGGTGTCAGTGGGCCCAGATTGTTCGATGGATCCAAAGGGTACGAACTTAATTGGACAGGAATTTTGCATAGTGGCTAGATTTGTGTGGCAACATTTTTTTTTTAATGGTATTGTGAGAAAGTATATGGTGTAAGGGCTTACAACAATAAGGCCTTTGAACGGTGGAAAGTACATTTGATCCAACAGCAGCTCATCAAAAAGCTCAAAAAGTGAGTTGATATCAAGGGCGGTACCCCTACCGTATTGTTGTAAGCCCTTACACCATATAAAATCTCTAGTATTGTTAGGCAAGATTTGGATCCATATATTGTAGTTTGCTAATGTATAAAAATTCTCTTCATATTATAAATGAAAGAGCATTTCTCAGGGGTATTTTTGTGATATAAAATCTATAATCAAAACTATATTTCTTCCTTTTGAATGACTAAATCACGAGTCAACTAACCACTGTATTTTAAGCTAGTGTGTAAAGAACTCTCTACACATATGTGTAGGAACCGTTTTCTCATATATATATATGAGAAAACTGTTGGTGAGCTTAAGCGCACCATTTTTTTGGTGTACTTAAGTTGTTATAACGCCTCACATTGGTGCGCTTAAGTTATTATAGAGAGAGAGAGAGAGAGAACTGTTGATGCGCTTAAGCTCACCATTATTTTGGTGCGCTTAAGTTGTCATAACGCCTCCCATTCGTTTAAATGTTTGGTTCCCGCTGGGTCCTGCTTAAGCGTACCAATGAAAGGCGTTATAACAACTTAAGCACACCAAAAAAAATGGTACGCTTAAGCTCACCAACAGTTTTCTCATATATTTATGTGTGTGTGTGTGTGTTGTGTGTTTGTTTCTTTCTTACCTCTCTTCTGTTCGCAGAACGGTAAGCCCCAACCTGTTAGGCCCAATACAGTTTAGATTATGACATGAGATTGTCAGTCCAAAACCTATCGTTGGTGGACTGACAATCGGAGGTCATAATCTCAATCGAACCGGGCCTAAGTTAGGCATTAATCTAACCTGACAGGCTAAATGATTGAAAGCCGGTCATATTAACTTTTTTGCTTACAAGCATTATTTTACTTATTTAGAAGTTTATATTAATCGGAGATGAGAGATTGATTCGACAGAATAAACTGCGTGGACACTCACCAATAGTGATTATGACATTCTAACTTTTTCCAAATTCTAATCGTGATTCGTGAACAACGTAAAGAGGACTCAAGACCCCCTTCAACCATTCATTTCAAAATAAATTGTCCCCAGACACTGAAAGTAGGACCTGGGGAACATTATGAATGAGAACAGACGGACCATGAATTGGGTCCATTCACACCTCTGTGGACCATTAATCATTTTTCTTATTAATTCCCATAAATGAATATGCAATAGATATATGTGGGGTATAAATTTGGCAACAAATGAGCACGTGCCAAGTACCGCGAAAGCTTAACGTGACTCTAATGTTATGACACATGTCCCCGATGTTAACATCTGAGTGTCATGATCAAGCACGCCTACATCATCTATCAATTTTTATTTTATTCCATTTCTTCTCAAAATTATGACATTTTCTATTAGACACTCCCTAAGGCTCTGTTTGGTTGCAAAAAGTAGGGAAGACGGCTGAGCATTTCTATGAATATGAAATACCAAATGTTGTTTGGTTGTCATTTTTTAGCTCAAATCTCATTGGACTTCTAGACATGGAAGAGACATAATTATTAGCTTTTGGCTTAGGTGGCGCCTATGTGGCGGGATTGTCCCCTCCCCTACTTTTCCAATGCCAAACCTTGTTTTTGGTAAAATTTAGAGGGGAGAAGAGTAGAATACGAAATGCCATGTGTAATCATTACTTTTTTCTCTCTTTCTCTCTCCTCTACTATTTATTTTGTTAATGACACCCCTCCATTCTCCCACATGCTTTGACATCTAACCAAACACACTACCAAAATTCCTCAAAATTCCCTCTAATCTTCTCAGACAAGTCTACACATATCCCACCCTTGTCACCTCCTTGCTGACTACTACTTCCACTAAAATCTCATCTAACCAAACAGAGCCTAATGAATTTAGGGAACATCGCCAAATATGGTCCTCAATTTCCCACATGGCATCATTCGACGTGCCTAGATGCATGGTAATACTACACTCTGTGATGTGACTATATGGCTCTTGGCCGACACGCGATGTGGCTCGCAGAGTGCTACCATTTTTATGTGGAGCCCTATATTGATGTACTATGTATGTGGCTCTCAGAAAAGGTCAGTGATGTGGGAAACCTAAGACTGAAAACCTATGCCACCTGTCATATCTTTGATAGTATGTAGCCTCTCTTCTTTTTTTTCATATAATTTTACGTTCAAAATGGATTTGAAGTTAAATATGATTATGACAACTGATTGTGAGTCCAAAAACCGATTATCGGACTGTCCAACAATCGGATTCGGACTCAATATCAGTTCTCAAATCCAAAACAAGCAGGGCCAAGGAGTTCTTATGTATCATGTGATGGTTCTTTTGGGGACAAGGCAGGAAAAAAAAAGGTGCAACTTACAAAAAAGAAAGAAAAGATGGTAGTTGGCTTGTGGGACACACTACAATTTTGAGGATTATCATCAATGGAATGATCTCAACCACAAGATTAGTGGGTTTTTTTTTTTTTTTTTATATATGAAATGTTGGTAATTTTGTTTTTATATGTTCATGTGTAGGACACCAATTTAGTAATTATAATTGTAGGAAAATTTTCTGTGGTGAGGAAGGTTGAGAAACACAAGGACCACTCGATAAAAGGAAACTTTTCTTCCCAATTAAGGAGAATGATAACTGGATACCTTATTTTGATCATGGAACTCCTTGTTTTTTTTTCATGTTACACTCATTCGCGGTGGATGTTGATAGCTTTTTAGAAACAGGAATGCTGAACTGAAGGCCGCCCTTGAAAAAAAAAAAATACAAGCTACAATGGCACTATATTGGACCATCTCATGAAAGTGCATTTATTATTATCTTATATTTTTCTGTGTGCCATTATAAATGCACTTTGGTGAGATGGTCCAATTGGGGCGCCCCTGTAGGTGGTTTTTCTAAGGGCGTCCTTCAATTTAGGTCGACAATTACCCCCCGATTAGTACTAATGATTAATTTTTGAATCCCACACGGGGCATGCATATGCAATCAAGACCGTTGATATTGTGGAATATCATGGGGCAACCCAAATAATCCTGGTCCCTTGCCATACTAACATCCCATGCAAAAGATAAAGGAGGACTACTTAGAGAAATCCTAAATGATGCTTGATAGATCAAGGGTATCAAGGGCCTAGATTCATCCGATGACGTTCACCCTAAATCCAAATGGGCTCTAGCCATTTATCATGTAAACAAGCTGGGTTGAACCCCCAAACTAGTGGTTGCAACATGAAGCCCTGGGTTCATCTTGTCCTTGAATTAATCTCTAGATTTTTTGTAGGCTACTCATTTTGGCATCGACAGTCAAGCTTCCAAATGTGTGTCCAATAGTCAATAATGAGGATTGAAAGAGGGATTCTGATGCAAGGCTTTAGCTTGAGAACAGAATTTGGCTTCATAACACCTTGGAGGAACTTCCTCTGTAATGACGACGTGGCCCAGTAAAGGACCGCCCCATGGGGATTCACTCAACAACATTGTTCTTCATTGTAGTATATTGAAGTGAATGCATGATCGATCATGACCATCCATGTCCTGGGCTCCATCCTAGATCTCATGTGAATCGAAGATCAACCTCCATCCTAGATCTCATGTGAATCGAAGATCAACCTCCATCCTAACTTTATCTACAACCCTTGGGTCAGAAAATTAGATTGCCCAATTGAAATATTTTGGGGCCATTAGAAATTCAAGTGAATGGTCCACATTGATTGATCATAGGTGGACCCACCTGTGCAACCAAGATGGGCACATTGTATCGGTGTTAGATTTTAATCAGCTTTAATGACTTGGCAATATAGTGTGAGTGAATCGCCATGTGGCGGTATTTTACTTGGCCACGTCGTAATTATGGAGGAAGTTCCCTTGGTTCCTCCAAGGGTTATGGTCCTTGACGTGAGGATTATACGCTAAGACTAGTTGTAGTCCCGTGCGCTGCACGGGGCGAAGAAAAATTAGTATTCTAAAAAACTATCTATAACCCTCTCTCTATCTACGGAATTGCAATTTTTTTTTTTAATTTCGTGTGTATCTATTTATAGAAGTCCAATAGGCATTACTCTCCATAAATATAGCGTGTATCTAATCTATACACACAACTTTTATGTATCGTCTCTTTTAAGAGAGAAAAATATACATGCCAGTTCTCTGTATAGGCCCTTAATTTTAGGCGATATTTTCATTCCTTGATTTTAGCTTTTTTTTCAAATCCAAAATAAAAAGCATATTTTACTATTTTAAGAGATTTAATCTGGAGAGATATTATTTTAATCAATCCTTAATTTTTGGCAAGTTTTCCATTCCTTGATTTTAGGCGTTTTAAATTCCGGGTGCCACATCCCCTTAATGCGTTATTAAATTTCGGAATGCAGTGGGGGTGACATGTGGCGCAGCCTCAGCTTCCCACATTCAGCTTTACTTATATATATATATATATATATATATATATATATATATATATATATATATATATATATATATATATATATAATCTGGAGAGAGATTATTTTAATCAATCCTTGATGTTAGGCGTTTTAAATTCCGGGTGCCACATCCCCTTAACACGTTTTTAAATTTCATTATTAAAGTTACGTGTGATAGAGGAATATGGGTAAAACGGTGTGCCACATCCCCTTAATGCGTTCTTAAATTTCGGAATGCAGTGGGGTGACACGTGGTGCTGAGGCGTGGTGCATCATCAGCTTCCCACATTCAGCTTTACTTATATCTATCTATCTATATATATATATATATATATATATATATATATATATATATATATATATATATATATATATATATATAGATGAGGAAAATGATTGTGAGCTTGAGAGCCCAAACACATGGGTCCCACATTTTTTGTGGTGATCTAAACCATTCATTTGCAAGGCTCCATTATAGATAGGGTGTGTACCAAAAACCAGCTCCATTGGATCATCCTATCCCCTCCAAAAGCGGAGGGCAAAAATGGACAGATTTGTGACAAACGGTGTCTGTCCATTTTGCCCTCCACTTTTGGATGGGTTAGGATGAGTGTACACACCCTATCTATGTAAGGGCCTTTCAAATGATTGCTTTGGATCATCCTAACAATGTGGGCCCACATGTGTTTGGGCCCTCAAGCTCATATAAGCTATATGAGCTTCAAGCTCACAATCATTTTCCTCATAGATAGATTTGTGTTTTTTTTTCAAAATGACCAAAACACCCTTATTTCACAAAGTTTCCAAAGTGCCCTTTTCTCATACAAAATGATCCGCCCCGTCCGCTTAGTCATAACAAATGTCCAAAATACCCCATAAAAAGTATTTGCTAGGGAATTTCTCCGAAAGCCATTTGGGGTATCACTTTTGCAGCTGAGATCAGCTACACAGGCTCACTTTTTGGCAGATTTTGTCTATTCATTAAATTCTTCTGAGATGGCTGTTCTCTCCTGCAAAAGTAAGCCACGAAATGGCTTTCCGCAAAATGGCCGAGCAAACAAAAAGCCGGAGAAAATGTCAAGACCTTCTTTCTCGTAAAATGACCAAAACACCCTTGACTCGGGAAAAGGGACCAAGATACCCATTATTTTATAGAAGGGCTACTGATATTGCCCTTCCATGTTTTGATAATGGGATAAACTTCCCATGTGTTTTATCTTTGCAATTAGAGGCTGAGAGCTCTTTAAAATTGTAACATCCTTTGACAGCTTGATAAATAATATAAGATAAGGTGAGTTCGTTTCATTAGCAAAACATGGTAGTGGGAATATCAATAGCCTGTTAATATGACCAAACTACCTCTATCTCATAGAAAATTATCAAAACACACACATCTTGTGAAAAATAGCTAAAATGGCCTAAACTTATGTAAATAACCAAAATACCCTTTGATCATACAAATTACAAATTCCCTTGGGCCCGTTTGGATACCTCATATTTTGTATTTGGACTTGGAATTGAGTTTTGAATACAAAATGAGTAGATCTGCCGGATCATGTTGAGGGAGACAAAGAAGGAAGGGGGTTACTTCTTGCTGGAGGAGAGAGATTGAGGAGCAAAGAGGGTGAAGGAAACTGCCAGATATATGGATTTCCAATTACTTATTTCCACAGTATATTTGGAAATCTAAATTTTTTCACTGTCAGTCACTAATTTGGAAATCCAAGGATTTGATCTGGATCCAAATCACAACCCAAAATGGGTTGCAATTGTGAGAAATCCAAATCAAAATCTTCTCGGCATGGAAACGAGCCCTATTGCATAAAAAATTATTAAAGTACATCTCATGAAAAATTGACCAAAATACTCTCATCTCATGAAAAAATGGCCAAATTGTGTGTCACATAGGAAATGACCAAAACACCCTTAGTTGTAGGAAATAACGAGAATATCCTTATTTCATAAAAATGACAAAAGCACCTCTATCTCATAGAAAATAACTAAAAAAACCCTTATCTCATGGAAGATGATCAAAATACCGTGTTATATCGTGGAAACTCATAAAATTGACCTATTTTATAGGGTACTGATATTATGATCGTTTTTAGGTAGGGGTACTTTGGCAATTTTATGAGATGGGTATTTTGGTTATTTTTTTATGTAATAGGAATGTTTTAGTCATTTTAGATGAAGTTGGATTATTTTGGTTATTTGTTGGAGATAAGGGCATCTGGCCTTTTCTATGAGGTAAAGGCATTTTGGTCATTTTCATAGACCATTTTTTAGGATTATTCTCCTTTTTATAAAAATTTTCTCGTTTTTCTATTTTGATAAAAAATCATTCTGGCCGTAAGTACTACTATGAAATGGACCACGCAGTGCAGCCGATATTTCCACCCCCCTGCATTACTTGCACACTCCTCTTATAACCTGATTTAACGTGAAAAGACTTTATGTCAAATAACGTTATAAGGAGGTGATATTTACGCCCCTTTTGATTATTACTAGGGGACACCCAGCACTAGTGTATCAATAACTAAATGGGGGCTAATGTACTTGACGTCAGAAGAATCCAAAGGGTTTGATTGCCACGTACACTGGCGTTGGGTGTCCCCGGTGATCAAAAGGGACGTAAATATCACTTCCCTTCATTTAGTGGTGTTTATCATGAATAGGTTGTGATAGAAAAACCTCCTCCTCTCCTCACAAAAATAATCCTAGCCCTCTAATATCTTTGGTAATATATGGATGGTTGAAAAGGTTTATAGGTTTACCCTCTAATATTTGGCTATTAGGACACTGAGCCTTAGTTAACCCTATACATTAGAACATGGGAAATCACTTCAAGGGTAAACCACTCTGAATAGAATTTCCCTCAAAAGCTGGTCACCCCAAATTGGCTTAGCTCCTCTTACTCACCCCCACTTGGTCCTAGACTCCTAGTAAATAAAGGCTTATATTCACGTCTCCTCCTATATTCTATTGATTGTTAGTTTTAGACAGCACGGTATTCACTATTCACTGTTTTTTTTTTGCCTTTTTTCTAAGGAAAATGACATGAATTCCCTATCCGCTAATGTCAATTAGATCAATGGCCAATGTCATGATCCATTAGATGAATGGCCCAGATGAGAAAGCACATATTCCACATGATGTCCACACAGTCATGGCCCAATTTTTATTCATCAAGACCAGATCGTTTTTGCTATTTGATCTTGATGGATCCACTATAAGTGGACCCCACATTAGATTTATTAGACGATTGAATTTGAAGGGATCGCCCTCAATGGTTAGATATTGCAATCCATGTAACTTTCACTCTGATCCATCCATCACGAGGCTCACCAAATAAACGATAGAGATCAATTTCCCAATTGAAGACAACCAATATGACTAAGACTACTCTAATCCTCATTGGAATGGACGGTTAGATCTAAATCGATTCTCTGTTAATATTTATCCTTCATCTTTCAAAAGAACAGAACTAAAAAAATTAGAAAGCCCTCTCTCTCTCTCTCTCTCTCTCTCTCTCTCTCTCATGGATTCCTTGTTAGCTAACTACGGTTCTGAAGAAGAAGAAGAAGAAGAAGTTTACAAGGGAATCTCTTCATCCTCCAAACCCATCTCTAAGAAGAGCCCTATTTCCCCTCCTAAACCCTCATCAAACTTCAACCCTAACCCTAACCCTAACCCTAACCCTAACCCTAAAACCTCCTCCATCTTCTCTTCTATTCCTCCCCCAAAATCCTCCTCCTCCTCCTCCTCCATTTTTTCCTCTCTCCCCCCTCCAAAATCCCATCAATCAAATCTTCAAAAAACCCAACCCCCCTTATCTTCTGATCCCACCCCCAAAAGGGTCATTCAATTCAGACCTCCTCTCAACCCATCCCTTCTAAAATCCTTCAACGATGAAGATGAAAAAGAGGAAGAAAAAGACAAAAAACCCAACAAAGAATTCACATCTTCTTCCACAAATACCCCTCTGAAAGCTCTTTCTTCCATCCTCCCCCCACCTAAAAATTCTCTCTGTTTGGCTCCTCCTCCGTCCTCGGCCTCTGCCCGGAGGTCTGCTGTGGAAGCCGACATTCCGGCGATAAACGGCGCCGGGTTTAGGCCGGAGCAGGAGAGTGTTGATAATGTAAATTATGGGCATTATGAGGGTAATTTAGGAACAATTGATGGTGGGTTTGAATCTGGAGTGAGGGTTGATGATTACTCTAATTTGGTTCAGGGTAATGAGAGTTATGGTAATTATGGGAGTTATGGGAATTATGATGGTAATTGGGTTGATGGGTCTATGACAATGACGGCGTCTGAGCCTTCAGAATTGGCTGAGAGTGTGGGGAGACTGATGGGGAAGAGAGGTAGAAATGAAATTCCTTTGAATATTGTAGAGGTGAAGCAAGATGAGTTGATTAGCAATAAACCTAGAGAGGATCAGGTTAAGTTGACTGGGATTGCTTTCGGGCCCGCTTACCAGGTTTGCAATTTGCTGATAGTTACAATTTTGTGATCATTTATGAGATTATATATAATGGTTTCTCTTTGTATCTTGTTGTTTTGGTTTTCATATCCTTGTTTAGTGCATTTCTTTTTGACATCTGGTGATTAATGGATTGATGTTAGGGTTTCTTTTGGGCAATGTGATATGTACTAGATAATTGAGGAGAGTTGGATGTGGATTTGTTAGTACTATGTGAACTGATTTCATGCACACTCCTTTCACTGATTAGGATATATCCACAAATAGAATAATTGATTGCGATGCAGAATAGATGGAACTAAGCTGAATCTGGTGATAACTTTGCATCTTGGTTGTGTAGAAGTTAGAATGATGTCAAGCTCTCTTCTTATATATGCACTCTTCCATAACTATCTAGCATAACTATGTAGTCTATGTTGGTTAAAGGCTATGATTTGTGGACATGGACACGAGTGTCACATGTCGACACGGACACGGAGTGTTTGACATGTGAAGCTCCCAAAATTTAGAAACGGGGACACCGCTGAAATATAAAGTACATATAATCATGATTTGTGGACACAGATTCGTGTGCCAAATTTTGACACGGGTACGGGGTATCTGACATGGCAACCCCTAAAAATATAGAAATAGTGGCACACTCATACACATACATACATGTAAAGTTATTGACACTTCTAGCAGTAAATTTAAAAGTGTCTAAAGGAGTGTCGACACGGGTGTCGTGTCGTGTCCGACACGACATGTGTGTCGGCAATAAATTCAAAGTGTCTGCCAAATCATAACTTAAAGGATGTGTAAAAGGATTTCACATAGCGTAGCATAGTAAAATGTGAGCAGTGAAACATCAATGGAAACAAAAACCAAAAAAAAAAAATCCGAGAGAACTGGCTGCCCAATGGGTGATAGAAAGAGCCATATCAGTTTGTGGACAGATGGATCGTTCTTATTCTCTGTTATAACAATAGTTATTCAGGTGTAGGGTTTTGTTTTAGAATAGCATGTCTTTTCCCCCATTATTATATTTATATATAATATCCTATTACTCTTATTTTCTTTTGATCAATCATTAATTTACGAGTTAACTTGGGAAAAGTTCTGCCATTTTATGCTTCCGTGTATGGATAGACTTCCATTTCTGTTTATTTTTTTATTTTTTATAAAAGTGAACCCATCTTTTAATAAATGACAAACATATCCCTATTGGGTGCGTACACTTTGGCAACAATAGAAAGGGTGTGGGGGAAACCTTGGCTGACACGCTTCTTCATGTCCTTTTTATGTGAGATATTAGATATAGGTATTTGATATTAGCAAAGCTATTTAATAGCTAAATGAAAATGTACATATTAGCTTTGACTTCCAAACCATTCATTTGCAAGGCCTTATCATAGATAGGGGGTGTACCAAAAATCAGCTCCATAGGATCATCCTAACCCCTCCATTTGTGGAGGACAAAAATGGGGCAGATTTGTGTCTGTCCATTTTTGTCCTCCACAAATGGAGGGGTTAGGATGATCCTATGGAGCTGATTTTTGGTACACCCCCCATCTATGTAAGAGACTTTCAAATGAATGGTTTGGATCATCCTAACAAAGTGGGCCCCCATGTGATTGGGCAAGCTAGCTCACCGTAAGCAGTTTCCTCATAATATAATATTATATATTTTTCTTCCCCCATTATTTTCTCTTTTTTTTTTCCTACAATTGAAGCAAAAACCAAAAGAGTAACCTAATAACATCAACTTAAGATTAAATCTGACCTACTTCATTTTAACATAATAACGCACAAAAAGGGCATAGAAAAATCTAATACAAACATGGCATTAAATTGATATAGAACATGACTTTTCATGAAATCATACATTCATACTCAACTCAACTCAACTCAACTAAGCCTCTGTCCCAAACTAGTTGGGGTCAGCGACTTTTCATGAAATCATATAAAACAAATAATTTCACCTACCTGTTCTTTAACTCAACTCAACTCAACTAAGCCTCTGTCCCAAACTAGTTGGGGTCAGCGACTTTTCATGAAATCATATAAAACAAATAATTTCACCTACCTGTTCTTTATCTGCTTCTTTGTCTTCTCATTCTCTCTCTCTCTCTCTCTCTCTCTCTCTCTCTCTCTCTCTCTCTCTCTCAACGTGATATACATAAAGGTAACTAAAAGAGAACCTCTCTGATGATTTTCGTGACCTTTAGAGACTTCTCATATGTGGAAAATAGGAAAAATCGTGGACTTCCACTACTCCACCTCACCCTTATCTCTATATAATAGCGATAAGATTGGTACGTGGGTGACTTGACGTGACACCTAATATGATGATTTAGGGTGTGTTCGGCAAAGCTTCTCATTCTTGGCCTTATAAGTAGGAGAGAAAACGGATTGATGAGATCGTGGGAGCGACTACGAGTCGCTCTGCAGAATCCCATCTTTTTAGGGTGAAAAAAGGCCAAAAGTGAGGAAATTTAGAAACGGACTAGTGATGGGTCGGGTGAGCCGAACAAGATTTTAGGGATCCCAATTTTGTTTTCATTCTCTATCCCTAAAAAAGTCGGAAGCCATTATCTAGATGGTTGCTGAATGCAACCTTAGTTTCTCCTAATTCCCCTCTTTTCAAAACGATTTGATTCCATCACCAACGCTTAACACAAGCTTGTCCCGGATTTATTGTTACTAACTTCCTTTTCTATTTTTTCACAAAAATGCAACGATTTTATTCTTATTATTATTTTTTTCCTTTATTTCCTATTGGCATACACTTTCCTTTTGCTGCCCTATGTTTCCATACAGCATGTCTCTCTAACGTGTAGGATAAAGATCTACAAAAAAAAAAAAAAAAACCCACAAACAAACAAGGTATCAATTAATGCTAAGAGAATCGATGGATCAAAGAGCTAGGATAATCCGATCAAGTGTTCTAAAGTCTAAACGGTATTTGTCCCGACTTGTGGTTGCCTGGTCCGATCAACAATTCTGATCACAAAGACGTGCCATAGGTGGGGCCCATAGAGTCTCTCTAAAGGATGAACCTAACACCTCCAATATTTAAAACAAAGAATTTGTTATCCACATTCACTTGTTAACTATAATCTAAATGCCATATAATCTTACAGTTTTCAATTATCCTAGTTTAATAGATGTTTTGTGATGGTCGAAGACCACCCCAAGCTAGGATCATCCGATCAAGGTGTTCTAAACGGTATTTGTCCCGACTTGTGGTTGGCAGGTCAGATCAACAAATCTGATCACAAAGGCGTGCCATAGGTGGGGCCCATAGAGTCTCTCTAAAGGAAGAACCTAACACCTCCAATATTTAAAACAAAGGAATTGATATCCACATTCACTTGTTAATTATAATCTAAATGCCATATAATCTTACAGTTTTCAATTATCCTTGTTTAATAGATGTTTTGTGATGGTCGAAGACCACCCCATTTCAACTATTTTTTTACTCAAACACAAGATATTAATATATAATATAACTTAACTCCAATAGAAAGAAAATCAGAACCTAAAAAGTAGGAAGAAAATGTTATAAACAGATCCTTTCTTCACGCCTATTAAATAGCAAGTAAGACTATAAATTCCCTTTGGGCGCCCAAAACAGCCACTCAAATTAGCTTTTATCACATCTATTAAAAGAGAGAAGGAATTATCTCGCATCACCCATATCTCAACCGTATCTTATTCTAAGAACAACCCATATATGTTGGACACTAATAGCAACCATAGAGAGGATATCCAAGTTACCAAATAAATATTGAATAACCTACTGTACATCAAAATATTAAAGTAGGAAATTAAACATATTCTATTGGGTTGAAAATAACCCAAAAGGCAATAAGCCTTGGACGATGAAACTCTTGGAGGACCAAAACTAATAGGATTCTTTATTATTGTTATTATTATTATTATTATTTATTAACAAATTTCTCCTAGGTGAGAGAGCACCGCTTAAGATGGTTTGGGCATATCCAACGTAGGCCTTTGGATGCTCCAGTGAGAAGAAGTGACTCATGCTAAGTTGATGGAATAAAAAGAGGTAGGGGCAGACCGAAAACAACTTGGGTAGAAACAATGAGGAAAGACTTGAGGGCTAGGAACATAACAGAGAACAACCTTGGATAGGAGAGAATGGAAGAAAATGATACATGTAGACAAACCCAACTAGTGTCATGATTAGACTTAGTCAATTTGAGCCGGGGAGATCCTTCACCTTCTTCATGCAAATTTTCTAAAGGATCCATTAGCCGACCCCAACTAGTTTGGGACAAAAGCTTAGTTGAGTCGAGTCGAGTATTTAACAAATTTCTCCTAAATAAAAAATGTAAAGCTAATTATATCAACAACTAATCAAGCTTTTTTGGGAATTTATTCCCAAATATAAAATAAGCCAAAGTAACCTACCCAAAGTGAACTCTTAGTTTCCAAATCCATTCATCCTACCCTTGTACATCCGACCACACTTCAAAGAAATCCTCTTAAAAACCTACCTTATTTTGCCACCCTACAAAGTAGCAACATAGCTAAATCTAATAAATATTCTTCCTAAATAATCTCTCTCACTAATAAAATATTCTTCATTTCCAACGAATTTAATAACTTTCTTTAAATTGACTACAATTATAATTCTTCGAATTGATGGCTACTTTCTAATTAAACTCCCACAATCTGTCATGACCTATTGGCTAAAATCTATCTCACTAATAAAATATTCTTCATTTCCAACAAATTTAATAACTTTCTTTAAATTGACTACAATTATAATTCTTCGAATTGATGGCTACTTCGTAATTAAACTCCCACAATCTGTTATGACCTATTGGCTAAAATCAATCTCTAATTATAGCCATTCAAAACACACTTTGGCCATATGATAAAATCCAACTAAAACACTAATAGTAGTAATAATAATATTTATAATAATAGTAATAACACTTATAACCAACTAAACTAGGACTACTAAACTTAGTGAGGGAATCAACATGGGTCGTCGATCAAGTCGGCGTTCCGCTTTATGGATGATATTGGGACGATCGGAATTCGAATGATAATTGTCCGGTTGGGTCATAGATCTTGATTATCGGATTGGTGATCCAAGGGTCTTGAGAGGTCAGATCATTGATCTTTAGTTTCCAGACCTTGATCTCGGCAATCCGATCTATCCGATTACCATGACAAATCATCCAGCCCTCGATCAGCTAGGATGCACTTATATATACACATTCTCTTTTAGTTGTCTTCCATTGGACCCACCAAATGAAATTTCCAAAATAACATAAAAAGTCCACTTATTTAGTAGATGTGGGACCAGGTATTACATGCATGCAATCACCTTAATGAAAAAGCAATCGCTAGACTCCTTAATCCCGGTTGTAGCTTCATGCTTCATGAGCTGAGGATAAATGCCCTTTATAGTCTCTAGTTTTTGCTACAGGATTGCTAGCGTCCATCGCAAAAGGCATTTCGCGGATTGCCTGTTGCATGTGAGAGCAGCCACATCATGAATGAAGACAAAATCTGCTGAAAAGTGAGCTGGTGTGGCTGCTTTCACATGCAACAAGCCATCTGCGAAATGCCTTCTGCGATGGACGCTACAAATACCGTTTGTTACATAGCCAAGTACTAATTGCTGGCCAGAGCTTTTATTATTTTGAACAATGCTTCTCTAAAATTATGGGTCCAGAACACCAGATTGTCTTTTAACAAGGAAACTTGTACTCATACTTCACCAAAACCCCATGATTTGAAGCTTTTCTAACTGTAGGAGAAAAATGGTGCCCGGGGGTTCATCCTCACACCACATACCTGGCTGGGATAGAGTTTGTATGTCACTCTTGTCCTTCAACCTTAGTTCTGACCAAAACGCTTGAATGCAACTTTTCAAACACATGTATGATGCCTATATATGTATTCCCTAAAAATTGAACTTTTTTTTGTAAAAGGTGGTTAATTGGGTCCATTTCTCTTTATCTGTATGTTTAACCTGTTTCTTACTTTCTCTTTTTTTTTTAAAAATTCAACCTGTTTCTACTTGAATCAAAGGGGGATTATTATTGGGTTTTCTCATTGGATTTTGGATTGTGCCACTAAATATGTTTCTTTTTTTGTTAGAAACTTTTATGAATACAAAAAGAAAAAGTTCTTTTTTATAAACTTCTATTAATACAAAAAGAAAAAATACAAAAGGATCTCCTTCAGGGAGAGGGGGAACAGAACCATACATCTGACATGTGATATAAACCACTAACTTATTGCAGGTGATGCGAAAAATTGCTTATTTGTTAGGCCTTCATGTTGCCTTCTTGATGGATATGAGAAATTTTGCCAATATAATAGATAGTGTTTCTGTTCTGTTCATTTTTATCGTTCAGTCCTAGTTTTGTTTTCTTTGTTTGTTCTTCTCCTGATGCCTCAAACTCTATGATTGAAGCTTCATCCATTGGAAAGGCCAGACTTTGTCGGGGCTGGAAGTCAAGATCTAATTTGTATGATGGATTTTGTCTGTTAACTTTGTCATACGTTTATGCAAAAGTGTCTATTCTAGATGTAAGAAGTCACAGCCTTCCACATGATAATGGTGAACTCTGAATAGGCCTCTTGGACTAGGCGAGTTCAACTATTGATGTTTTGGAATAATCCAGCATTTTCTCATAGATATTTGCTATTTAAATCTATTAGGGATTAAGTATTCTAGCATGGCAGATTGTTTTACATTTTTGCAATCATTGAGCCTTTCTCATCGGTCTTTTGGGACCGATCAAGATGAAGGGAGACTCATTCAATGCCATTCATTTGGTAAGGGTATCCTTGGGATTCGCTAACCCAATAGAGGACGCTCGAGATTATTTTAATGTGAACTCCCATGTTACGTACCTTACAGGATTGTGGATGATAAACTTCTAGGGAAGGGATATTCATATCATTAGTTATATCTGGGTCTCAATCTACATTGACCTAATTTACTATAAACAGACATCTCACTTCATTTGCATTTTTAAATATTTATGATTGATAAAATAGAAAGCAAGAAACAGCTGCTCATGAAGTTAGGAGTTAGGACAAAAGTAGAATCAGTCTTCAGTGCAGTGGTCTAGGTGAAAAAATGCACTTTAACTGGAACTTCATTTGGAGAAAGGAGTTTTGGTTGTTATTGATGAACATGGACCACCCGACCAGACACTACATCTCCGTTAATCAAGCTTGCCAATTCATGTATATGTCGAAAGATGTTCAGGGATATGGTTCCTCCAATACACCTTTATGCTACATTCTTTCAGAAACTAATCCACTTCCTTTCTTGTTTCTTTTAAAAGAAAATACATCAACTCAACTCAACTCAACTCAAGTCAACAAAGCCTTTTAAAAGAAAATACATCATACTTGTAATCTTGACCATAGTGAATCTCATGGAAATACTTTAGACCCTGTTCGTTTAAGATTATGACAACTGGTTGTGAGTCCAAAACCAATTATTGGACTCAAATTTACTTTTAATTTTGAGTCCAGTAATTAGTTTTGGACTCACAATCGGTTGGCGTAATCTCAAACGAATAGGGCCTTAGTGATCTGCAAATAGTGATGCTGACAGATTAGCTAGGTTGAGAGCTAACAGAGAGATAGGCTGGAGATTTTTGACTTCCTCCCTCCTTGAGTGCTTTGATCTGACACATTAACTGCTTGACAAACTTCAGTTATTGTCACAGATGGGGATTATGAGGAAGCCAATGTTGAAGCTTTCTCCACCAAGTGATCTCTAGAATAACTTGCTCCAACTTATGACAACTAAGACGACACCCTAGTGCATAAATAGGAACTGCAGGTGAGCAAGTTGAAAGCCATCAGTAAATCGGGGTACCGATGTTGGTTTGTCCTGTGGGAACCCATAAGCTGCACTGGCATGAAAGAAAGTGTCATGGCTTTTAGGGTTTATATGCCAAAACTCACTTGCACTAGTTGAAATGAATCTGTAGCAGATTGTACAGTAAATTCTGTATTTTGTGTCAGTCAATTTCTATCTTTTTACCACCTGACTGGCGCACTGCCTCAGTAATTTCCACTCACTATTAGCAGCTTGCTCCTTCCACATTTTAAGGAGAGTTTTTGATGAATGTTTAAACTCTCGTTTTTGAACCCTTTCGATTTTGGTCCAATTCTGTATGGATATGAGCTGCTCCTTTGGCCTTTAATAGGTTTCGGCTGCTAGGCATCCATTTTCTACAAAGGTGAACTTTTAAGGCTGCTGTTGATAAGGTACGTAGAATCCATATTTGACACTTCATTTTTGGTCGTTGGTGGAGCTGCGCACTGGCCTGTTAGATGGAATGAACACCTTTGTAGTGTTTTCCTTCATTATGTACTGCCTGGTGTCATTCCTAGTTGTTGTGATTGTTCTTGCCTTGCCTGCGGCTCCTTCACCTGCTGATTGATTTGGGAGATGGGCTTCCCTAAATTCCTTCTCTTTAGATCAACATCTTTTGTACTGTCTGGTGCCTTTTCTCTCAAATTATACTCTTTATTGTCTTGTTGCGTGTAGCCCGGAGTTTTCTGCACTCCATTGTTCTTTCAGTCTTGGTGGGAGCTCTTGGAGATCCATCATTTTTGTATAACATTTGGAATTCTCCCTTTACCTGTTCAGAATCCCTGAGAATTCGGCTGCTTGATATTGTTCTTGTTTGCCGGCACTGTGTCTATCATTGAGTTTGAGCGGCTTGAGAACTTCTCAGAGCCAAATTTCCTTCTTAATGCTTGATAATGCAGCATTGAACTCGCAATCTATATAATATCACAACTATAAAAAGGGCGGCTCAGTGCACGAAGCTCTTGCCATTGCGGGGTCTAGGGAAGTAGGGAGGGCTAGATGTACGCAGCCTTACCCGCTTTGCAGAGAGGCTGTTTCCGTGACTCGAACTCGTGACCACCAGGTCACAATGGAGCGAACTTACAGTTGCACCAGCTAGTTGAAACAAAATCTGAGCCATCTTAGTGTCTTGATTGAATTGAGATGAAGGGTGTTTTAGTCTAGGGCTAGCAACTTCTGCTTAAAGGAACTCTTACATCCTCGAGGCTTTCTTGAGGATCCCCCATCTAGGCTTGTATAATAACATCCGACTCTTCAATCTTGGGTTGTTCCTCATCTTCAAGCGAAAGTAATCCAATCTGCCTTTTTCTAAAGCTCACCATGTGGGCCTTGAAGATCTTATTCAAATTCTGGGAGCCTTTTGATATCTTGCTGAAGTACAAGAGTCTGTTGAGAGCTTCTTCCTAGGGCTCTCAAGTTATGACTGCATCAACCAAGCACTCATCCACGTCAACCGAGAGTATTCAATCGCCTTGTGCCGAGTCGACTAGGATTTGCTGTGGCTGCTTTTGATCAGCATCTGCATTTTGAAACAGTAATTTGGATTTTGTGAAATTTCAGCAAACTTGAATATTTATTTAAGTTTCTGCTGAAATTTCAGACTCTTGAAAAGGTCCTACATAAATTTCAAAGTTCTTTACAAAACCCTTGATTCGAGAACACCATGAGCTTCTGGTATCTGTCGAAGTTCCTGTTAAGAGTAACCCATATTCCAGATCACGAAAATTTTTGGATAGTGAGAAATTTCAGTATACATAAATTGCAGCTTTCTATCATGCTATTTGATCTACTTCGCATAGATTTATATTTCTGAATTTTCTTTTTCTTTTTCTTTTTTAAATTTTTTTGACAATTCTACGTGACCCATTAGTGATAGAACGACAATTCTGCTTCGTCCAAATGTATTTAATGGATGGTTTCCCTGCAGCCCATTTCATCGGCTAATGGAAAACCTTCGAAAATTTTTGGATAGTGAGAAATTTCAGTATTAGAAATTTATATTTCTGAATTTTTTGTTTCATTTAAAATTTTTTTTTTTGTGACAATACTACGTGGCCCATTATTAATAGGACAACAATTCTGCTTCATCCAAACGTATATATATCTGAGCTTTGAATGGATGTGTTCCACTGCAGCCTGTTTCATCGGCTAAGGGAAAGCCTTCAAAGCTGCACAAAAGGAAGCACCAAATTGGGTCCTTATTCTTCGATATGAGGCAGAAAGAGATGGAGCTTGCAGAGCGACGTGCCAAAGGCTTCCTCACAAAAGCAGAAACACAAGCTAAGTACGGGTGGTGACTCAGATGTGCGCATGTATGTATAATTAGAAAATATTTATAGCATCATCTAAATCTTCTTCTTTTAGATGCAAATGAAAATTGGGTTTCTCTTTGTTTGAATGTGGTGCTTTTGTTTTTTTCACCAAGTTGAACTGGAAATTGCAGTGAGCTTTCATCTTCCTCAAACTTCAACATGTACTCATGCTCTCACATTGGCAATCAAGTTTTTTTCCCCTTTTTTATTTGCTTGTAAGTCTGCATTCAAATGTCATCATCTAAAATAAGAGGAATTACAACGATGCATGCACCTGCTACGGCATAATGGGTCTGGTCTTTGATTTATCTGAACCATGCACCTCATAGGCCTTCGTTTGAGTCTCTCATAGCCCAAAATCAACTCCAAAAGTGCAATTTTAGCACCCAGTAATTTATATTTTGTTTTAAATCCGAACCATAGCCTGTTTGTAGTTCAGACATACATGTCCAAGGACAAAAAAAAGAAACAGTTTTGGACTCACAATCGGTTTTCAAACTGTAAAACAAAGGGGGCCTTAGTTTAGAGTCCAAAATACAGTTTTGGACTCACAATCGGTTCTCAAAATCCAAAACAAACAGGCCCTTAGTGGGCCATACCTTGTATATATAATTGTTGAAAAACGATTCTAATCAGATGACTCTAACCATTTGTGACCGGGTTCTTGAATACTATGATCATCGAAAATCCGACTTTTTGCCTTTGGACTCACTCCCATCAGATGATTCTAGTCCTTTGATCAAGCGTGAGGGAAAAAAATGAAAAAAACGTCCTTTAAGATGTCTTTAAGCAGTTGATTTTGTATACTCAAATCTTACAAATGAGATCTCCACTCAGCGTTAGATATTGTAAGGAATCTCACAAAAAAATTGTTCCACTTTATAAACCCACTCGGTAGGATACTTCCGTCACAATGAGGGTAGGATACTTCCGTCACACTAAGGAGAGTCGATCTTGGCAAAACGAGGTATGATTCTATGATCTCCATCATGCCCAACTGTCACGGGCCAAATATTTGTGCAACGGAATAACTCGTGCGGCGTCCCAACATGCACCGATGCTAGGGCAAGCCTTCAATCGTGCAAGGCTTTAAAGGTCCTACACACCAACACCCCTTGATGCTTCGAATGAGCACACAGACTCTAAGTTGTTCAACAGGCTACTTGGCTCAGATCTTGACATGCACTTCTAGATACCCACACTCATGATCAGCCTGCATCACAAGTACATCGAACATAAGGCCTTGGGGCCTAATGCAAAGTCCATCGGGTACGAGGCATGACGATGCCACGCACCAATCCGCCAAGCCCTCTCCTCGATCTTGGCAAAACGAGGTATGATTCTATGATCTCCATCATGCATCACTGTTCTTCCTCCATGGTTTTCCATCTCAACTCGACCGATGTTTTACTCATTCCCTCGCTAATTGCAGTAGAATATCCAGCCAAACGACCAATTGTATGGAAGAGAATTTGAAGAAGAGTATTATGCTTAGGGGTGCAACTTGGGTTGGGTCGGGTTGAGGCCAACCCAAACCCGACCCGAGCAACCATTTGGTCAAACCGAACCCGACCCGAGTTCCAACCCGACAAGGTTCAACCCGACCTGACTCAGCCTGTGGAACCCTTTTTGCCAATCCGAACCCGACCTAACCCAACTAGAGATTTTTAGCTTAAAAAATTATTAAAAATGTCGGGTTCACCCGGGTCGGGTTGCCCAAGCCCTCAACCCCAACCCGACCTGAACTCAACCCGGGTTGAGAAAACTCAACCCGGGTTGAGAAAACTCAACCCGGATTAAGAAAACCCAAACTCAACCCAACCCGACTTTTTCCCAGGTTGAACCCGTCGGGTTGGGGTTGAGCCCGCCCAAGTTGCACCCCTAATTGTGCTGCTGCAACTGTCCTTCCAATCTATCCGTTCTCTCATTCGCGTCCTTGGTCTCAACGTTCTTTCTTTTCAGTTGTTGCTGCTTCTTAGGCATGCCCATGAACTGGTCTGAGTACCAACTGTGAGGAATCTAACAAAAGAAATTAGAAAAAAAATCCTTTGAAAGGAAATACTTTGAAAGATATCAATCTTCTCTTATTTCTGCGCAACCTTCCACAACAACTAAGTAATATGACTCAAACTACAGTAGAGGACTCAAACTCTTCTAAACAGATCTAGTAACAACAACTATCTAATAGGGACTCTACCAACTCATTAAAAGATAAAATAAAGATATAAACCTAACATATACCTATTAGCTGACATCATGTCTGGTTAGACTAATATGGAAACCTATTATTAGCTGATATGATACCGATATTTTAAGCCACGCCCTGTATGGATTTCATGAAAAATATTTTTCTTGCGGAATTTTTTTCCTAGATTTTTCTTTGTTTCCACGATTTAGACTGAAATGGTTACAGTTCATGCTTATTTGGAGGGATGTCTCTCTAGCTAAAACTTGGCTTCAGTGGTTCAAGTTACTTGTTTTATTTACAAGTAGTCAAACAACTTGGAAAAAGAAATTTCTTTTCCAAACTCTTCCAAAAAATTCTTGCAATCCAAATATGTGTTCATGATTCCTACTTTTCAAGATTTCTAGGGTTCATTGAAATTGGGAATGCAACCATTGAACCTTCTCTCACTTTTGGAGCTTTCCATCTTGCATTAAAATTAAATATGATGAGATAATAAAAGAAATGTCTTTTCCTTGGTGCTTTATGCACTAGGTACCATTGAAAATGTATAGTTTTTTTTTCTTGAAAAGATGTGTGTTTAATCAATCAATGGCAATGAAACGTATGGGGTTTGAGGACCCTATATTATATTTTAGTTTAATCTATCTATTTCTGGTTGGGGTCTGCCTAACCCTAGCTTGACTACCAAAGAAAAGAGACATTGATACGCCTTTTAACTAGGGGTGTAAATGGATATTCGGAAATTCGATTACCGTCCGCATCCGAATCCGTTTCAAGCGGATATTATCCGAATCCGTTTATGAGATATCCGGCTCTTAGCGGATGCGAATCTAGTAAATGGCATATCCGATCCGTTTAACATCCGAATCCGAGAAGTAAATTCTTTTTATTTATTATTAATAATTTCATTAATATTTATTTTTAGTAATGACACACTATCATTTGTTTCTATAAGAAAAGTGAATATTCTTTTTAGAAAAAATAAAATAAAAATAAAAATAGCCCAAATCCATTCCATCAAAATAACCCAAACCCATTCCATCATATACAAAAAAAGAAGAAGGAAAAACCCAAAGACCACTACCAACATTATCATCCATCCCAATCGCCTCTCTCTCTCTCTCTCTGCCTTTGTTTTAAAAGGAAGAAGAGGATCTCATATATTTTAAGGTTTGAGAGTTAATTTTGTGAAGAGAATATAGAGGTCTAGTTTTAGGGTTTGGAAAATTCATTCGAGTAAGTAGGAGAAAAAAGATAAAGTGCTGCAATAAAATGTTCGAATTTACCGGATAAACGGATACGGATAATATCCGAATTCGAACAATATCCAACGGATACGAATTCGGTAATAGATATTAAATATCCGTCGAATCCGAATCCGAATTCGGATAGTGTATACTGTAATCGAATTCGGATAGTGTATACTGTAATCGAATTCGGATATAGCCATATCCGCTCCGAATTCGATCCGTTTACACCCCTACTTTTAACAAACAAATATGTAGTGAATAAATTAAGAATAAATAGATGATAAGAGTTTAATTCTTCTGAAAGCTTAGGCACTTAGAATTAGGCTTTCTATGGACTTCAATATTCAACTTTACATTTTTCTAAAGATGGTTTCAATAGCCAATAAGAAAAGTGGTTAATGAAGTGTGGAGTGTCATTATCAAAATTCAAAACAGGGAATATGGATATCATTTCCAAAATTTATACACAAACAAAATAGGAATCTCGGCTTCAGATGGCATGAATTTAGAAGAATAAGCCATCTATAGGTTTCCCTTCACCAGATGAGAACAAAGGGTAACCAAGAAAATAGACATGAAAAGTAATAAGACATTGGGAATCATAGTTTCAAAACCCCTTCACATCATACCTTGACAGCATTCTTGTCCAGGTCTGCGTTTTGACGAAAATAGTAAATCAAAACTTTCATAAACGACGTTTTGTTCGAAGAAAAAGAAAACAAGAGATGAGAAAGAATCAGCCTTCAGATGTGATGATCTTCACATTACAAGAAAATGGCTCGCTCAACCTACAGTAACTTACATTTAGAAAATGTCTCCCAATCTTCATTTCAGACTTATAAACATGTTAAAAGTCTAAAAAAGGTATCAAAAGTGAATGGAAAAAGGTGTTTAATCTGTAAGGAGTGCCATTATGAAAAGGTGATACCCTGAAAATTTTTAGAGTAGAAAAGGAGTTTATAATGCCTATGTATTGTACTGTTAGAGGAATATGATTGATGAGAGGTATCTGGTGAAGTAATATGTACGGCAACTTATATGATGTAGATAAAACAATTTTTTTGTTTGTATCACAATGTTATCATGTTCTTCTAAAGAAAACAGAAAAAGGAGAAAATGTAAGAAACTTGGAGATAAAAAGTCATATGAATCCAACACAACTTGATAGTTATCAAAGTTGTTAGTTATCAAAATCTGAACTAGGATCTTTTCAGAACTGGATCATTTCCCATACATGGAGAGAAGCGAATAGAGGTGCTGATTTCCTCTCAAAACATGACTGCCCGATCAAAGGAAAAGACATCCTCAAGCAAAGCCTTCCAAAGGATCTTTTATCCATCTGCATTGAAGATTTCTCTGGAAAAATATATATTAGATATTGATGTTTTCAGGAACTTCCCCTGGATTAGAAGCTCTCTTGATATTATGCCCCTTTAGTTATTTTTCTGCTTCTCTTCAATGTATTTTCAAGGGAGTGTGTTCCCTTCATTCTGGCTGTTTTGTAGCTCTCTCATTGTAATCCTTTTGTGTTTTATATGATATCTGGTTGGGGTCTTGCCTAACCCCATTTACCTACCCAAAAAAAAAAAAAAAAAAAGTTATCAAACCAGGCAGTTCCTTTTTAAGGTCCTACTTGATGTGTCTGGTGTTTATAAATTCGATTTTGAGCATGTGAAGTGTTAGGCTAGGAGCCTGTGATGTGAACCAATGAGATGCCATAATTATAAATGCTCAGCAGCAGTGTCTGATAATCATAAGATGAACTAGTGTTCCCCATTTTCCTTTGTTTGGTTGTACAAAAATAAAGCGAAAAGATTTGAAAACATCGTTTTTTTTATCTTAAAAATGTTCCTATCTTAAAACCTTGGATGCAGCTTTCCTTTCTATCTGAAAATAAATATTAAGTAACATTTGCACATGTGAGGTCCTTGTGCTCTTGGTAAGCGAAATAATATATTCACCTATTTTTCTTCCCGGAGCCCCTTCCTTGTACAGGGGTATCAAAAGATCCTGGCGGGGTTGATGAACTTAAACAAACAGGATTTAAACACATTACCAGGATCCATGGACACATTTCAGATCCCTAGGATCCGGATTTAGACACATTACCAGGACACTCTCATGCAACAGCTGGCTTGCAAAATGCCTTCTGCGATGGTCCCTAGGAATCCCATATAACTAATCACTATATGTGGGTTTCATTAGATTTTAGGCAACAGAACCTGCATTTTAGACCCCATAGTAGATCATTGATTAGAATACATGTGGGGTTCATTGTCTTTTTTAGCCATTAGACCACGAATGTAGTAGGTCCACTAGTATATAACTCATTACTTTATACATGGGTCTCATTGGTTTTTAGATGTTGGCTCTCCATCTGAGAGCCCCATCTTGGTATGCACGTAACACTAATTATTTTTTTGCCATTAGACCGTCTTTGTAGGCCCACTATTATGTAACTCCTTGACAAACATGTGGGCCACATTGACCATAGTATACCATTAAGTATATATGAAAGTGTTCATTTTTATTTTTCATGTAACAAGCTTCCAACTCAACTCTCAACTCAACTAAGCCTTTTTCCCAAACTTGTTCCAAATAGAAAAAAAATATTTTTTTTTCTAGTAAAAAGTTCCCCTTTTTATATCTGTTGAAACAAACAATCAAAATAATTTTCTGAGAAAGTAATACAAAGGAGAAGGCTTTACTGGGAAAGCCAATTCTATGTGGGAAGGTTTTTCTTTCCAACCAAACAATCCCTATTGTTGGATTCATTC
Organism: Tasmannia lanceolata; assembly: GCF_043159265.1. Lineage (NCBI taxonomy): Eukaryota > Viridiplantae > Streptophyta > Magnoliopsida > Canellales > Winteraceae > Tasmannia > Tasmannia lanceolata. The sequence goes on from NW_027518683.1 coordinate 13,381,755, forward strand.
TTAAATTTTCTGGGGATGACAATAAACAGGAGAAAGAGGGGGGGGAGGCCTGGTACCTATCTCTTTTTGATAAAAAGGAAGAGGTAAACATCAAAAGATCAAGACAACATACAAGTGAAATGAAAAGCAATCAGCTACTTGTAGTAGCCCTGGCCCATTTGTGAAAGGGATTTGCTCGGACTTAAAGCTTGGCGATCTTGGAGAAGCATTGTTCTCATTAACCAAAAGGGTAGTCATAAATACACGAGAGGGGGATGGCCTATGGAAATGATTTTACGGGCACAACCTATTGATGTTGTATTTCATCACATGGACGGTTTGGATCAACCTATAATGTGGTCCGTACAGTTCTTTGTCAGCCCGTATATCACATAGCAGAAGAGAAAAGGAGAGAATTATTTGAATTTCTCCCAAAAAAAGTCAAAAAAAGTAATGTGCAATTTTGTCAGCCCAAATTGACATAAATCAATGCATACTTCAACAAATCATAGTCACGTCCTAGGGATTAGTGGAATATGCTAGGGAATTTTGCGGAAAGCCATTTTGCATCTGAGTTTTGCACTAGAGAACAACCACACAGCCTCACTTTTCAGTAGATTTTGTCTTATTCATTCAATTCATCTGACAGGGCCGTGAAATAGCTTTCCTCAAAATTGCCTAGCAAATCCCGTAGTAAATAGTTTTCCTTCAATTTCAAAATTGCAACTCATGTTACATAGAGGATGGTGTGACTTCCTTTTCTTTATCCAAACATGCCCTTTTAATACTGTTGATGTATCCATACTTTGAACACGAGATTTTGTATGGTGTAAGGGCTTACAACAATATGGTAGGGGTGCCGCCCTTGATATTTGATCCAACAGCAGCTCACTTTTTGAGCTTTTCGAGGAGCTGCTGTTGGATCAAATGTCAAGGGTGGTACTTCCGCCGTACAAAGGCCTTATTGTTGTAAGCCCTTACACCATATAATTTCTTCTTTGAACACTTACCCCAAAACAATAAATATTAGAAGTCAATTAAAAAAGGATACTGATACTAGCACAACCCTGTTTTCATAACTGCACAAACTCAACTTGTCTTTTATTATTTAACCAGCTGTCAAAAGTTATTACAATTCTCAAAAAGCCCTCAGAAGCCAATTAAAAAAAAGAAAAGACAAGGTGTTTGTGAAATTATCAAAACATGGTAGTGCCAATATCCGCAGCCTTAAAAAGCGTAACAATCCAAATCTTTTTCGAACTACCCTAACCTACAGGTGTGTATTTTGATCGGGGGCGTTGATTTAGTAAGCCAATCCATATCAAGAGTCTTAACTGCATCCACGTGAATCCCGGCCAAGATGATATGAGAAGAAGAAGAAGAAGAAGAAGAAGAAGAATCATTTCTTCAAACAAAGGCTAAAAACCAAAGTCCACACATTCTAGAAAGATTTGACCCTAACCAAATAGGATTGAAAAACAAGCCCTATGGCTGAAGATGAGATGAAACTTGCTCCTCAAACTCTTTCACATTCCCTTTTGGATTCCCCTCAAATCTCCCCACCCTAAAGTAACTAAGCTCAACCCCATTTGCCTCACCATTAACAACTAAGTCCCCCACAATTCTCCCCACGACTGGCCCCATCTTGAACCCATGCCCGGAAAATCCTCCGGCGACCACCACGTCCTCCCCAAACTCCCCACCTAAAAAGTCGATCACGAAATCCCCGTCCGGCGTCATCGAGTACATGCATGCCTGAGTTACAACCGGGTTTTCCGAGTCGACTCGCCCCGGTAACGTCCCTTCAATCCAAGGCGAAACTGATTTTTTTAACAATTCCATATCAGTAGCCCAAGTCCTCCTATCTGGGTCACATGGGTACCCCCCATGGACCGCGATTTTAATCAATCCCGGGAATTCTAAGGCCGGCGTGCCGTATATATACGGCTCGCCGTAGCTTGCAAAAGTCGGAAAACGACTTTCCGGCGAGAATTCTCTTTCAAATCCATCTTTGATCCTCCAATAGCATATAGTTGTGTGTAGAGGTTGAATGGGCAAATCTAGGCCACTAACCGTTTTAACTAACTTTTTCATCCAAGCCCCAATGGTCAACACACACTTCCTCCCCCAAAACCTTTTTCCACCCTTCACACAAACCCACACCCCACCCTTTTCTTCATCCTTTTTAATATCTATAACCTCCATGTTATCCTTAAACACAACTCCCCTTTGAATTGCCAATGTTTGGAACATAGACAGAGCCTTAGTGGGCTTAATTATGCCACCCAATTCCGTATACAATCCGATCCAATCCTCGGGCAATTCGAACACACCGGAGAATTGCTCGGTGACTTGTCGTCGATCGAGAATCCGATGGGGGATCGAATTCGATTGGCAACTCGCGATCACCGCTTGGAGGCTCTTGTTGTCTCGTGTGCCCATGTCGAAATGTGGGGTTTTGATGTAGACACGATACCCGATCTCCGATTCGGCTTCTTCCCATAGGCGAGCGGATTCGAGGACCATGGTGGAGTAGTAGTCTTCGGGGTAAGTGGTACGTATGGTGCGCGATTCACCGTGGGACGATCCACGTTGGTGTAACAAGTCAAATTGCTCGAGGACGGCCACTTTCCGGCCGCATTTCGCAAGATTGTAGGCTGTGCAGCTACCCATGATCCCTGCGCCGACAATTATCACGTCGAATTCGCCGGAAAATTCCATCTCTCTCCCCCTCTCTCTATCTCTCTCTAAGCTTTGTTTTTCGGCTGTAGGAATCAAGGGTGGTCTTATAAAGAGTTGGTGTCATGAAAGCGACCTAACAATTCAAAAGAATTTCATGAATGCCACTCCCTGATTCTTCTCAAGGATGGAGTTGGAAAATTGCATAAATTTTTTAAAAAAGAAACCACAAAAATAGGACAATTTTAATTTTATCGTGTCAGAAGGTCTACAAATGGAGAGGCAGATTGTCTGGCCTGAGCAGAGATTTTAGAGCGACGTTGAAGATCTTTGATTTTCTCCCTCCTCGACGACTCTTGTTCTTGTATCTTCTTTTTTTCCTTGCCATGTTATCTTTTGTTATATTCGTCTTTTTGGCCTTCTTGGTCATGGCTTTCTCTTACTAATAAATTTCACCATTTTAATGAAGCGCAGTTTTAGAATTCTTAAATTGGAAATCCAGTACTCATTTAGAAAGGGATTTGCTAGTAATCTGAGCAGCTTAATTTGTTTAAAAATATAACAAAATGCTATAAAAGCAAAAAACTTCTATTTGTGGGTAAATTATAGAAAAAAGTGAGGGCATTTTGATAAATTCTCCTTTCTATTTTTTCAGCTTCCACACATGGAGGAGCTGCAAAGTGTTGCGTTGCAGTACATTGTACTTATCCCACTTTCCAATTGTTTAATAACCACTCTCGTACTTATCTTTACACATATTCATCTCAATAAGCCTCCACCACATGGTCGCCTCTAAATTAAATGAGAGGATGGCTCTATATGAGTATTTCCGTAATTTGAACAAAAAAAAAACACTAGTGTAGAGTTTTCTAAGTTAGGAAATGGTATTTCCACGCCATTTGTTTGTCCTCTCCTGAAAATGAGAGTATATTTTCACCAAAAAGACAAATTAGTGGGGGTTAAAATTCTAGGAAACGGGGTGGAGGTATCATTTCCCTCTGGGTGCGTTAAGATTACTGGAATCAAAAATTGAAATCAACATTTTATTCCCAATCCCCTGTTTAGATTAAAAAAATCAAAAAAATTAATAAAAAATCCATTCCAACATGGGTGTAATCAAAACACGACCTCATATCAGATGGAATTCTTCCCTCACCTCTATGGTGAAAAAAAAAAAAAAAAAAAAAAAAAAATTGAAACCCATTGTTTCCTCCATTTCCCTAGTTACTCTTTAGGGTTAGTTAAAGAATTTCCCCTTTTCTTTTGTTATAATCTCTCGGAATAGGGATGGTGCTTTGTGCTCTTGATTGTAATATCTTTCTTTTTCTTTTTCTTTTTTATATTAATACATTGGTATGGGTCCTGCAAAACCCTTGCTTAACTATAAACTCAACTCAAGCCTTTGCCCCCAAACTAGTTGAAAGCATAGTTATATGAATATTGAATACTCTGCGCCCCCCACCCCCCACCCCCCCAATGTGACCATGTGAAGAAAGCAATGCAAAGTCATTTTTATATATATATAGAAGAGCAGAAAAGATTGATCACTGCGATGTCTACTTCCATAGCTTCTTTCTTTCTTTCTTTTGTCATATGCTGGGTCAGCTCTACCCGTCAACCAGTGTAAGGAACATCCAATCAGAGTCCCACATGTCATATGACCAAAATGATTGAGTCAGCGACCACTAGCACAGGTCAAGTAAATCGGAACCCGCGTGCACTGTGACAAACCTTTTTTTGGAACATAAGGACTAAACAGGAAGAAGAGGGATCCACCAACAATAGACCCTTCACTTTGTTAGGAAGAAAAGGAGGATCCAAATATCAAGTTGATGAAAGGGAAGTGATTCGAGTGAATGGACGGGGCATGGCTTTCTAGAACATAGTTATCAAAACGTGATTTGGCCAGAGCAAAGGGACAGGGAAAATTCGAAAAAAACGTGATAAGAAAAATGGAAACACAAGAAAATGACTTTAAAGTCATCATTTATAAAATATAGTGGGGGTAAAGTTGAAAAGTTGGCCAAAAACAATGCATTTAATACGTTTAAAACGAAGTTTTGCTAACTATGTTATTGAATGTGAGGTGTGAATAGAAAGTAAGATTTACATGTCATGGGTGCAATTCTATCCTGTTCCACAAAACTATCTTTAGTGAGAGAAATTATATGATGAATGAGTGGGCATGCTCATATTCATCATCTCACCCTTGATATTTGATCTGAGAGTAGCACAGTAAGATGCTGCTGTTGGATCAAATATCAAGGGTGGTACTTCCGTCGTACATTGAATACAGGCATGCTCGTTCATATACATGACGTATACGGTGTATGGCAAATATTTTTGTTGGAGAAATAATTTGTATCTAAACAGTAACCAGTTTGCTTCAAGGCGCGAAATCGCTTTCCTTAAGACAGATTTCGCCCCCACTAGAAGTGTGCAAAGGGGATCCGCGAACTGCCTCCAAGATACAATGAAGCCAGTAGGAATGTCCTACTAATTTGACGACGCTATGCACAAGCGGAGTCAAATCCGAAATGCCCTTAGAATCTTACAAGCCTGAGAGAATCAGTCTAATTTCTGTTACTGCAGTATAACAGTAATTAGATAAACAATAAGAAAATAGTTTAGTAAAACGAATTTTGGTGGGAGCAAGAAAGAGAGTATAATGCACTGGAAGTCTTAAGAATTTTTCCAGAAATGGGTAAATTCGATTCTCTCTTGAAATGGCTGGGTTCTGCAACTTTTATAGAGCCTCTGGTGACTTTTCAGTGTGAAAAGCACCCCTGTATAGAGTCTTTCCAGATCGGTTTGAATTCTGGCTGTTAGATCGCGCCCATACGCGATTCAACGAACCAGATCGGTTTGCACTTTGCACTTTGAAGTGCAAAGTGCGCCTAAAAAAGCGCCCTATAGCCCATTGCCCACGCCGCTCGTGCGTGTGCGCGTGCGCGGACGGTGCGTTGCACCGTCCCGCGGTTCGACCCACGGCTAAGACCCCATGTGCACATAAACAAATAAGAAGAAAGAGTGAAGCTTTATAATAAGCTCAACTCTTTCTTTCTTACGAGTCGGTACGGGACTATCTTTTCCCTCTACTTTACACTCTTCTCTTTCTCTTGCAAAAAGTAACTATTTTCAAAGAAAAGTTTTTCCTTTTCCAAAACACACTTAAAGAAAATATTTTCCAAAAATTGTTTTGACCAAACACACTTGATTTTGAAAAATCTTTAACAATTTTTTCCAAGGAAAATACTAGAGGCAAAAGTTGATGTGATGCCCAAGAGTTCGGTGATCCAAACCATTCGTCTACTGGGCCCTACAATGAATGGTCTAGGCATGACCTATCTACTGTGGGGACCAACAGATGAAAGGTCGGATCATTGAAAAACTAGTCCCAGCATGTACGTTTTTTTACCTGCCTTAGTTTTCTTCGAACAAGGTAGGACGGGCAAGAATACAAATAGGGAGCATTTTCAAGGTACAACTGTAGTCATGTCTTATCTACCATGAATAATCGTCCATCTAAATTGAAAGGCCCTATTCAGAAATGAAGTTATAATATCTCTTGTCATATCAGAATGCAGAATTGCATCTTGACTAAGAAATATCAATTATAACAAAACAATAACCTTGGACCCCTCATATATATCTTACCAAAGGCAGGGTTAGCTACATTGAAGAGGTGTCAACATGTCGGACCCACAAGCTAATCGGATCAAAATTTCCCTTGCAATCAGGCCGGACCTAGATTTGGGCTATTCATTTTTCTCAATGAACAAGAAAAAACAATCGAAGGTATAAACTTTTACAATATTCGATTAGAGACTGATATCGTTTGTAGGATTTAAACTTTAATGCTCTGATCTAATACAACCTAAACCGTGCCAAATAAAATTACAATCAGGTGCAACCCAAAGAAAAGGAAAAAATCTCACTAAATGCAAAGATAAAGGGAAATGAAGCTCTGGTTTCATTATCCATAACCAACTCTTACCATCCAAGCAACAACATGGGAGTAACATATTGTGGGAACTTATTACTTCTCACCACGACAGAGTAGTTTGTTCGATGAGATGCAAGTAAGTGTTTACAGGTAGTACATTGTAAGCAGAACAAAGAAAATTAGGTAGACAGTTACCTTGATGTCTCATAAGTATGGCATCCTAGTTGATTGAAGAATTCGTGATGCGTCTTTAAACAAGCAGCATGAGCTTGGTTTTTTATCAGCCTGGTGGCATTTGAAGAAGCTCTGTTCAATCTAACAAGAACAAAAAAGAATAAAAAGAAGATGACGAAGAAGCTATCTTCAAAAGTAGTGATCCTACATTAACAAATATAAAAGAAATAAATAAACAACAGAAGACACAAAGTATACCATAATTTCCAACAATGAAGGCCTACCAACATAAGACCAGAATGAAATAAGGCAATTTACCCATAACCCAACCATCCCAATGCCCAAGAAAATCTACCCACTACACATACACCAGCCACAAAAAAATCCCAAAACTCCCCTTTCAAGCAAACAATAGAAAAGGGACCCAATAATGCAATGAGAGAGTCTATCAAGCGACCAAAAAGACGAGGATCAAAATACCAGAGTCCCAACAAAAATAAAAATGGAGTCGATACTAACCCACAAAGTGAAAATAAAAATGACAAAAACCACAACTGAAATAGATATACAACACAAAGTATACCATAATTTACAACACAGAAGACCTACCGACATAAGACCTGTTGCGCCACCAACCCAACAGCATAAGACGGTGATGTGGCTGAGACCGCATACCCATGGTCTCAGCCAGGGGCGGAGGCACATATAGAGTGGTGAGGGGGGGTTGCGCAAGGCCCCTCAATGACTTGCAAAATCCCTTCTATTAATACTGATATGTGCAGAAATTCCAAGTGTAAATTCGAAGCGAAATGTGCCCTTCATAAACTTGGCCCCCCCAATGACTTGCAAAATCCCTTTTATTGGTACTGGTATGTGCAGAAAATCCCTACCTAAGAGTGAACTAGACCGGCTGATCATTTGAAATAAAATAAATGTAGAGTGAGCTAAACAGAACAACCTAGTAAGTGATCATCAACCTTAGTCACATCAAGCCTGAGAGATAAAATATTTTGTAACAAAGATTTTGAAAAAAAATTGTTTCTTTCATAAAAACAATGTGTTCTCTGTCAAATCTTGCACGGTTTTGCAAACTCCATTTGCACAGTAGAATTCAAAATGTAAAACACTTTTGAAGATTTATTGCTTTTGCCAAAACACTTTTGGAAAATCTACAGACAGCCTTTGTGACTACGGCCCATTATCCAAGCTAAACACAAGAAGTTGCACACCTCATAAACATTGCTGGCCTGCTCCACTCAATGACAACCTCCACCTTCTTCGGATCCACTGAGATCCCATCTTTAGATATTACATGCCCAATAAATACTATTGTCAGGCCAAAAATCACATTTCTTTAAATTTGCATATAGCTATTTCTCTCTCATTCTGTAACACGATTCGCAGGCGCTCCTCATCCTCATATTCTTTCTTAGTCCTCGACTATACCAGAATGTCATCAATAGAGACGACCACAAATTAATTCCAAGAAAGGTTTGAAGACCCTATTCATCATGTCCATAAATATTGCAGGCGCATTGGTGAACCCAATGGCATCACCTGAAACTTGTAATGCACATATCTAGTACAAAAAGTTGTCTTGAGCACATCATCCATTTTAATTGTCAAATTATGGTAACATGAACAAATGTGTATATCTTAGAGAAGACATGTGCTCTCTGTAGCTGGTCAAATAAATCATCAATCTTCGGCAAAGGATGCTTATTCTGTACCATTACCTTATTCAACTCTCAGTAGTCTATGCAAAGTCCATCTTTTTTCTTCACAAACAAGGCTGAAGCTCCATGGAATTCCCAGAATTTCTCGGAGTTCCGAGCAATGTTTTCGTATGTTGGGGTTTTTTATATGGCTACTGCGGAATTCCGACCAATTTCTCAGACTTCCGCAGAATTTTTTTTTCGTTGGTTGGTTTTTGTTATGGCTACTGCAGAATTCCGAGAATTTCGTGGGAATTCCGCAGTAGTATTTGTAGGTTGGTTTTTTTTTTTTTTTTTTTTGAATGTTGCCAACCGAGTCTGGGTTCAAAACTGATTATTGGCCACAAATTTACTTTTATAAGTTCGACTGAAGTAATCAACTTTCGTCTTACATTGGTTCTCAAAGTCTAAAACAAATTTACAGAGTACAAACCATCATCCATGTATTTGATAAGATCCACATATAGAAGAACAGAGATGTTTTCGTGTTGGAATGTGTACCACGTACATATCCGAGTAAAGCCTATGTTATTTACAACAGCATTTTCTGCTTGTTGATACAGAAAGACAAACCAAATACAATGTTGATATGAAAAAACGATTTTTGGCATCTTCCCAGCCTTTAGCCACATATAAACATTACAAGGAGATTGTTTCTTATATCAAACTTAACATACACACCTACATTTGAAATGGAATTCAACCTCGTCAAGCCTGCCTGTAAGTTTGATATCTGCCTGACTAAACTCTGGCGGAACGTCACGTGACAGGCAGTCCATCTCCTTAAGCACAAACAGCCCGCAATCATTGCTGCAAAACAACAACACATCATCGACCACGCTCTTCCACAATTAATTTAAACTTCCAAACTGATTTTAAGTGAAATTTAATACCTGTTGAGTTGAAAGGGCCTCTTCTCGACTTCCACCACTCTAAACTTGCTTACATCCAACTCCCACATACTTAAGTATAGCCCTTCAAGATATCGTATCTATAAAACAATCCATACAAGCTAAGGATTTTATATACATTGAAATATAACCAAGGAAAGTGGGACCCAAACTCACCAATGGTACAACATCTCTATAGTAGACCTGCTCTCTCAAGGAGTTGAAGATGTAGAACTTCTCATCCACCATATCGAGGACCAGGAGAATCCAATGCTGAGGGACATGCACCGGGAATAAGACTCTTTTTAGGGTATCCGGCGGGTACTCGTTTAAGCGTTTCACAAACTTCTTAACACTATCGGGGCCACTGTAGTCTTTGCTAGATACACAATCCTACAAAAACAATACAAGAGAAGTTAATGGAGTGAGCAAAACAAATTCGAACCTTGTGAACAACCTATAAAGAAAATGATTGGAAATGAAAAACTATCTATTCTTACATAGAGGAAGGTAGTAATGGACACACAAGCTCTTTCTCCAGGCTTTCTGTTATTTTCGTCCTAGACGTTTAGATATTCAGCGTATACATTCATAACCTACGTAAAATAACATATAGAGATTTGAGACAAATATCGATGGTGAAATAATTCAGCTCTAGAATAAATAACCAAATTATTTACCGGAGAACTTAACCACTCTATGGGGTTGTTAAGGATAAGCAAGTCATCGGCACACAGGAACTCGCCGTTGAGCTGTATAACTCGTTCGCTGCAAAACACCTGATAGTTTAGGATTTACAAAGGCTAGATAACTATATTGCAAAAGGGCTTCAATCCGATTTACCTTGGGGGAAGCGCAAGAAGCTTTGGGAGCAACCGATGGCATTTCGGCTCTGCCACCACCAATGCTTTATCATTGATCTTCTTAGTCCCCAAAGCCGTATACGGCGAACTAGTGTATTGAGAGGGTTTCCTTTTCCTCAAACGCAGCTTCACTCCTCTCTCAATACTCCAAATCACTTTTGCCACAGGTTTCAGTGGACTGTCGGGGATGGAAACCACATTCTCCTTTATTCCCTCCTCCAAGGAATCCTGGCTGGGGATGACTACCACCCCTCGGTCATCCCCTCCCATCATCTCTCCTCTCCTTCATCCTCTCATTCGGCTTCCATTCCACCCGAGGCAATGATCCTCTTAAGCTCGGCTATTTCATTTTCATGTCGTACTGACCTCCCTTCAAGTTCTCTAACCCTCTCCACTAACAAATCAAAATCAGCCTTGCTTATAGACACATGCTCTTCCTTCACTTCCCTATCAACATCTCTTTTTCTCCCTGTCCTCCCCTTAAAAGGTATGCTCCTCTGAAAAGTGGAAATGGAAAATTAGTAACATATCACTCAGAGAATGGACTCTATAGTAATTGAAAATAGACTTAAAATTCAGTACCTTTAGTAACATATCACTCAGAGACGCTATCATTTCTTCCTCTAAAATCTGAATGTCTTGAAGGCATTCATCGTCTGTTGAGACGGTCGCAGAAGCTTCTTTGTTGTAAAGCTATGAACAATAGAGAAAATTTAGATAACTTGAATATGACGAGCTTATGTAAGAAAGACGGGGGTTGTTCCTTACCACTGTGATCGGAGTAGCAGCCACTTTGTCCTCATCTGCTGCGGTGGATACGAGACCCTCTGAAATGGGAATGTCGTGGACGACATGTTCTGTCTTACCAACCTACGAACAATTAATTAAATTTAGATAATCTGAATATAACGACTCTATGCAAGAAAGAGAGTGATGTTCGTTACCTCTCCCATCAGAGTATCAGCCTCATCGACCTCATCTGCCGTGACAGATACCAGGCCCTATTCTCGAGGAGCGGCAACTGATAGGAGGCTCTCTTCTCGAGGAAGAGGTAGTAGGCACATCACAACCTAAAATCGAATAGTTAATCTCGGTTAGAAGAAGTGAGTACTAGAGGAGTACAGAAGCTCTAGGTCTAACCTGGGTCTTCTTTAGCCTCCCATCACGGATCTGTCTGATAAGGGCTGCATGGTCACTCTTCCGTGTATCGATCTCTGTGATCCACTTTAATAGGCGTGGATGTGCATCTTGAGCTGAAGGTGCCCACAAGGTAGTATGCTTAAAGAGCCACATCTGGAATGAAGACAAACAGTCAGCCTTTAGAGAACAAAAAACCAAACTTACAAAAGAGTAATCATGTATATAATATATGTACTCTTTACCTGTAGCACAATAGCGCATCCGGTGATATATCATGTCTTTCCGTTTTTGGAATATGAATCCAATGACTCTACCAGGAAGTCGTAGACAGGGTATGCCCAAGCAATTCTTCCCATAGTCTCTGCTCCTAAGTAGGGGAAGAGGCAGGATTTCATCCTGTGATCCACAGGATCAGCCGGAGCAAAAACCACAGAGCAGCACAGAAGCAGCAACACATGTCTCACTGTTGCGTGGACCGATGCAATCTCATCCGATCTGGACTCTGCCCTTATAACATCTGCAGTCTCACCAAATCTCGCCCAAGCACCGGAAAACCTCCAACCTTCAACCTCCTCTATCGAATGCCAGTCTATTCGTATTCTATCTCCTATAAGGCTTAGGCTCAATGCCAATGCTAAATCCCTGACCTCAAAGGGGACTAATACGTCACCTATTTTAAATGCCCTAGACTTGGGTATCCAAGATCGCACGAGGACGGTCACTATTGCCTTGTGCAATTTCAGACCTTCCAGATTAAGCAAGGCCCCAAATGGGCCACTCTCTAGCATATCGGTATGTGCTTTCCTCAACTCAAGGGACCTGAAGAAGTCATCAAACTTAGAGAGGCAGCATCTCGACGTAGCATAAGACGCCTGCAAAACAAACCATTATTAGATATATACAACATTTTAAAAAATACAAGGCTTAAAAGAATAACAGAGGCATTACCATGGTTTGATGAGATGATCACTAGGGGGAAAAGATGGAATCAAATCCACTAAATCAGATTTGGACCTGTTCAAACATAATGTGATGAAAAAAAGTTAACAACTGATTTAAACCAACTAATTTCTCAAACATTTCGGGTTTAAACCAATGATTTCTAATAAATTTTTGGTTTAAACTATTGATTTTTCAAGATTTAGGAGTTTAAGCCAATTATTTATATCAAATATTGGTTTAAACCATTGTTTTTCAAAACTTATGGGCTGATTTCCGAAATAGAAAGGGTTTAAAAAATGATTTCTCATAAATTATTGATTTAAACAATTTATTATTCAAGATTTAGGGGTTTAAACCAATGATTTCTCATAAATTATTGGTTTAAATTATTGATTTTTCAAGATTTAGGGGCTTAAACCAATGCTTTATATCAAATATTGGTTTAAACCATTGTTTTTCAAAACGTAGGAGCTGATTTCCAAAATAGAAAGGGTTTAAACAAATGATTTGACATAAATTATTGATTTAAGCCATTTATTATTCAAGATTTAGGGGTTTAAACCAATGATTTCTCATAAATTATTGGTGTAAACTATTGATTTTTTAAAATTTAGGGGTTTAAACCAATGCTTTATATCAAATATTGGTTTAAACCATTATTTTTCAAAACTTATGGGCTGATTTCCGAAATAAAAGGGGTTTAAACAAATGATTTGTCATAAATTATTGATTTAAGCCATTTATTATTCAAGATTTAGGAGTTTAAACCAATGATTTTTCATAAATTATTGGTTTAAACTATTAATTTTCAAGATTTAGGGGTTCAAACCAATGCTTTATATCAAATATTGGTTTAAACCATTGTTTTTCAAAACTTAGCAGCTGATTTCCAAAAAAGAAAGGGTTTAAACAAATGATTTATCATAAATTATTGATTTAAGCCATTTATTATTCAAGATTTAGGGGTTTAAACCAATGATTTCTCATAAATTATTGGTGTAAACTATTGATTTTTTAAGATTTAGGGGTTTAAACCAATGCTTTATATCAAATATTGGTTTAAACAATTATTTTCCAAAACTTAGGGGCTGATTTCCAAAATAGAAGGGGTTTAAACAAATGATTTGTCATAAATTATTGATTTAAGCCATTTATTATTCAAGATTTAGGGGTTCCATTGTTAAACCAATGATTTCTCATAAATTATTGGTGTAAACTATTGATTTTTCAAGATTTAGGGGTTTAAACCAATGCTTTATATCAAATATTGGTTTAAACCATTATTTTTCAAAACTTGGGCTGATTTTTGAAATAGAAGGGGTTTAAACAAATGATTTGTCATAAATTATTGATTTAAGCCATTTATTATTCAAGATTTAGGGGTTTAAACCAATGATTTCTCATAAATTATTGGTTTAAACTATTGATTTTTCAAGATTTAGGGGTTTAAACCAATGCTTTATATCAAATATTGGTTTAAACCATTACTTTTCAAAACTTAGGGGCTGATTTTCGAAATAGAAGGGGTTTAAACAAATGATTTCTCATAAATTATTGATTTAAACCATTTATTATTCAAGATTTAGGGGTTTAAACCAATAAGGTGGGAGAAATTATTGGTTCAAACCATATATTGTCAAAATATGAAGGGTTTTCTCAACTGATTTTCGAAAAAATAGAGGATTTAACCAATGATTTACAAGAAATATTGGTTTAAACCATCATTTTTCAAAACTTAAGGGCTGTTTTCCGAAATATAAGGGATACAAGCTGTTTTCCGAAATAGAAGAAATTCAAACCAATGATTTTTCAAACATTATTGGTTTAAACCATTTATTATTCAACATTTAAGGGTTTAAACCAATAATGTGTGAGAATTATTGGTTTAAACCATATAGTTCTGAAAAATTAGGGGTTCTCTAAACTGAATAGGGGTTTTAACAAAATATTTCTATCAAATATTGGTTAAAACCATTATTTTTCAAAACTTAAGGGCTGATTTTCAAAATATAGGGTGTTCTCAACTGATTTGGAAAAATATAGGGTTTCCTAAACTCATTTTCTCAATTTTAAACCAATGATTTCTAACAAATTATTGCTTTAAACACATAATTTGTGAAAAAATTGGGAGCAATTAGGGGTTTAAACCAAACTTTAGGGCTATAAACCATACATTTCTAACAAATTAATGGTTCAAACAAAACTTTAGGTCTTTAAACCATATATTTCTAAAAAAAATAGGGTTTTAAACCAAACTTTAGGTCTTTAAACCATAGATTTCTAAAAAAAATAAGGTTTTAAACAAAACTTTAGGGCTTTAAACCATAGATTTCTAAAAAATAGGGGTTTTGAGAGAGAGAGTACTGATTTTCCCAAAACTCCTAAACAGATTTTCTCAAAACCCCTAATTTTTTGTTTCTAAACTGATTTTCTCAAAACCCTAACTTAAAATCTCAAAAAATAACTGAGAGGGAGAGACTACCAACCTGGGAGAGGAGGTTCGCTCAGAATCAGAGGCTACCGGAGAGAGAGGGCCGGAGAGAGGGAGAGAGAGAGAGAGGGTTCCGTCGAGAGAGAGAAACGCCTGAGAGAGAGGGCCAGAGAGATCACACCGACGGCCGGAGAGAGAGAGAGAGAGAGAGAGAGAGAGAGAGAGAGAGAGAGAGAGAGAGAGAGAGGTGAAAATAAAAAAAGTTAACTTTTGAGGGGTAAAACTACGATTTTGAACTGAGGGGTAGATTTGTCTTAAAAATCCCAAACCAGTCACTATCACTCTACATTGGTCTTTACAACTCTCCCCCTTGACACGTCATTATCACATTAAAGCCCTTTTTTTGGTCACTTTCTCTATATTATATTACCAAAGGCAGGGTTAGCTACATTGAAGAGGTGACAACATGTCGGACCGACAAGCTAATTGGATCAAAATTTCCCTTGCAATCAAGCCGGAACTAGATTTGGGCTATTCATTTTTCTCAATGAAAAAGAAAAAACAATCGAAGGTATAAACTTTTACAATATTCGATTAGAGACTGATATCATTTGTAGGATTTAAACTTTAATGCTCTGATCTAATACATCCTAAACCTTGCCAAATAAAATTACAATCAGGTGCAACCCAAAGAAAAGGAAAAAATCTCACTAAATGCAAAGATAGAAGGGAAATGAAGCTCTGGTTTCAATATCCATAACCAACTCTTACCATCCAAGCAACAACATGGGAGTAACATATTGTGGGAACTTATTACTTCTCACCACGACAAAGTAGTTTGTTCGATGAGATGCAAGTAAGTGTTTACAGGTAGTACATTGTAAGCAGAACAAAGAAAATTAGATAGACAGTTACCTTGATGTCTCATAAGTACGGCATCCTAGTTGATTGAAGAACTCGTGATGTGTCTTTAAACAAGCAGCATGAGCTTGGTTTTTTATCAGCCTAGTGGCATTTGAAGAAGCTCTGTTCAATCTAACAAGAACAAAAAAGAATAAAAAGAAGATGACGAAGAAGCTATCTTCAAAAGTAGTGATCCTACATTAACAAATATAAAAGAGATGAAAAGGATTGTACGCTCGAGTGTACCTAACCTTAGGTACGCTCGAGTGCCAAATCACATGGGTCCCACATTTTTTTTGGTCATCTAAACCATTCATTTGCAAGGCCCCATCATAGATAGGGTGCATACCAAAAATCAGCTCCATAGGATCATCCTAACCCATCCATTTGTGGAGGTCAAAATGGACAGACACTGTTTGTCCACAAATCTGCCCATTTTGCCCTCCAGTTTGGAGGGGTTAGGATGATTCAATGGTGCTGATTTTTGGTACACACCCTATCTATGAGGGGGCCTTGCAAATGAATGGTTTAGATGACCAAAAAAAATGTGGGACCCATGTGATTTGGCACTCGAGCGTACAATCCTTTTCCTCTATAAAAGAAATAAATAAACAACAGAAGACACACAGTATACCATAATTTCCAACAATAAAGGCCAACAAACATAAGACCAGAATGAAATAAGGCAATTTAACCATAACCCAACCATCCCTATGCCCAAGAAAATCTACCCAGTACACATACACCAACCACAAAAAAATCCCAAAACTCCCCTTTCAAGCAAACAATAGAAAAGGGACGCAATAATGCAATGAGAGAGTCTATCAAGCGACCAAAAAGACGAGGATCAAAATACCAGAGTCCCAACAAAAATAAAAATGGAGTCGACACTAACCCACAAAGTGAAAATAAAAATGACAAAAACCACAACTGAAATAGATAGACAACACAAAGTATACCATAATTTACAACACAGAAGACCTACCGACATAAGACCTATTGCGCCACCAACCCAACAGCATAAGACGGTGATGTGGCGGAGACCGCATACCCATGGTCTCAGCCAGGGGCGGAGGCACATATAGCGTGGGGGGGTGGGGGGTGGGTGGGGGTGCGCAAGGCCCCTCAATGACTTGCAAAATCCCTTTTATTAATACTGATATGTGCAGAAATTCCAAGCGATATTTACCCTTCATAAACTTGGGGGGGAGGGGGGGGGGGGGGGGGGGGGGGGCGCGCAGGGCCCCTCAATGACTTGCAAAATCCCTTTTATTAATACTGATATGTGCAGAAATTCCAAGCGATATGTACCCTTCATAAACTTGGGGGCGGGGGGGGGGAGGGGGGGGGGGCAAGGCCCCTCAATGACTTGCAAAATCCCTTTTATTAATACTGATATGTGCAGAAATTCCAAGTGTAAATTCCAAGCGATATGTACCCTTCATAAACTTGCGCCCCCTCCCCTCCCCCCCCCCCCCCCCAAATGACTTGCAAAATCCCTTTTATTGGTACTGGTATGTGCAGAAAATCCCTAGCCGATCATTTGAAATAAAATAAATGTAAAGTGAGCTAAACAGAACAACCTAGTAAGTGATCATCAACCTTAGTCACATCAAGCCTGAGAGATAAAATATTTTGTAACAAAGATTTTGAAAAAAAATTGTTTCTTTCATAAAAACAATGTGTTCTCTGTCAAATCTTGCACGGTTTTGCAAACTCCATTTGCACAGTAGAATTCAAAATGTAAAACACTTTTGAAGATTTATTGCTTTTGCCAAAACACTTTTGGAAAATCTACAGACAGCCTTTGTGACTACGGCCCATTATCCAAGCTAAACACAAGAAGTTGCACACCTCATAAACATTGCTGGCCTGCTCCACTCAATGACAACTTCCACCTTCTTCGGATCCACTGAGATCTCATCTTTAGATATTACATGCCCAATAAATACTATTGTCAGGCCAAAAATCACATTTCTTTAAATTTGCATATAGCTATTTCTCTCTCATTCTGTAACACGATTCGCAGGCGCTCCTCATCCTCATATTCTTTCTTAGTCCTCGACTATACCAGAATGTCATCAATAGAGACGACCACAAATTAATTCCAAGAAAGGTTTGAAGACCCTATTCATCATGTCCATAAATATTGCAGGCGCATTGGTGAACCCAATGGCATCACCTGAAACTTGTAATGCACATATCTAGTACGAAAAGTTGTCTTGAGCACATCATCCATTTTAATCGTCAAATTATGGTAACATGAACAAATGTGTATATCTTAGAGAAGACATGTGCTCTCTGTAGCTGGTCAAATAAATCATCAATCTTCGGCAAAGGATGCTTATTCTGTACCATTACCTTATTCAGCTCTCAGTAGTCTATGCAAAGTCCATCTTTTTTCTTCACAAACAAGACTGAAGCTCCCCATGAAGATGCATTGGGCCTAACAAGTAACAAAACTCTTATTCAACAGATCTTGTAATTGCTCCTTCAATTCCTTTTAGGGGCGTTTGGATTGCCGGAATCGGGAATCAAAATCGGCGTTTCATTCTGATTCAACCAATTTCGGCATTTGGATGATTTTCCAAGAATGTCGGACGGAGCAAAGAATAAAAAGACATCGCGATGCCCAGTGGTATACATGTGGAGAGAGCAAGGCAGCTGTGCACATACCCTAGAAAAAATAGGAGAAGAGGGTGTGTGTGGGAGGGGGGGAGAGCAAAGAAGAAACCTCTTGTCTTCTTCTTTTCTTTTGTATTTACTCCAACCATCTCTACAGAGGTTTTTGCTTTGCGTAGATGAATATGGAGGATGAGAAGAAATTGCCTTCCATCTAGGATGTTGGAGCATGGGCAATGAACGTGATAAGCTCCGTCGGCATTATCATGGCTTTACTTCTCTCTCTCTCTATCCCTTTCTCAATCAAATTTGAGATATTTCCTTGTCTTCACAACTTGAGCCACTTTCTGACTGTTAATTCTCTGAGTGTCCATCTGAAAGCAATTTCCCTGAATTTGTGTTTTCACAGCAATAAATTTCACTACGAAATGGTGCTAGAATTTTTTCAGCAATTTCTCTGGTTTCACAAGCTTCTCTTCTATAGGGACAAGCTATTGATGCCATTGGATTGAGACAAACTAGATGTCATTTGACATTTGATTGATATCTGTTTCTATCTATCCCTGTGAACCGTCTTCTGCGTTACTTTGTTTTTTTCATTTTTGGCTTTTTTTACCTGTAGTGTCCTTTCCATGAAATCGATGAGAAAATGACATGAAAATTTTGTTATGTTAGTTATCTGTTTTCTTCTTTTTTGGCTATCAGTTACGATTATAATTAATGAAAGCAAGTATGCACAAGTATTAAGAACAGATAGACATGTTTATAAAATTATGATAAATTACAAGATAAGATACCTTTAACACATGATCAATGCTTTGAAAGCTTGTAATGGGTACAATATCCAATTAGTTCTCAGTTGTGTATTGATTCAGATTTCAACTCTCATGCATTCTTGAGTATTGCATTCAGGCCATTTAATCAGCACTACAGTATTTCTTTGCTTTTGTATTGAAAAGAGTTGTGTTCTTAGCTAACAATTGCTTCAGATTTTACAAGTCAGTGAATATCTTCTCCTCCTTTAAAATTCATTACTGAAGTCTCAATTTTGCTCCAGATTACAACATATCTCTTTGTCTCATGCATGCTCCAGTCTCAATCTCTGAAACCCAATTCGAGTTGGGAGATTTGGACACGCGATCACGAAACCATAAGTCTCAAACATCAAACATCAGCACACTCACTCCACTCATGAGTGACTTAAGTCATATTGATGCTGAGCGGAAAAAAGCAAGGCTTATTGATTGGGGATAATATGAATTTTTTATTGGAAATTCGATTCCATTAATAAAAAATTCGTTTATATTCCGCATTGGTATGTACGATACCAAATGCTAGAATCAAAATGATGAATTATTCCCCTGATGAATGCTAGTCTTATCCAAACACTAGAATCATAATTGAGATTCCCTTGACCGGAGGAATTGGAATAAGATTGGAATTTGGTTCCCATACCAATTCGTGATTCCTGTAATCCAAACACACCCTTAATTCAACTGGACCAATGCAATATAGAGCCTTGGAGATATGACTTGTACCTGACAAAATCAATGGAGAATTCTATCTCCGTATCTAGTGGCATCACAAGCAAATTCTCAGAAAAAACATCTAAAAGTATCTTCACAAAGGAAATCTCCTTAAGCCATGTGTCACGGGGAAACAGTTCAGGACACAACCGGTATTAAAATCCATCTCGTCTTGTCTCGTTGCGTCTTGGAAATGCGTTGTTTATAGCACCTTTGGTCGCCACTCGCCGCTAAGCTGGTTGGTTGGCCAAACTCTATAGGAAGAGTTGACCCCGTGACTTGCTGACTCCTCCCCCGTTAGGCCCAGCAGGTGTGGGCAGGAGCCTTGGTGGCTTGCTCATGGGTTGCAAGAGGACTTACTTGTGCATTTGTTGCACACAGTAGGAAATCATACTTCAACTCGTAGGCGTGCCCTAAGGGAGCTTTGGGTGCGGACTGCGAGCTATCCATAGGGATGCTCCAGTTTCTTTGGTCGAGGATGGGGGCCAAAGACAGTGTATGTTGGGTTGGGTTCCCACATGCATTGCGCGTACGGACCGGTGCTGGGGGCTACGTATACTGTTTGCCCTTCAGCACCGCGGTACGTCCGGTGGGTAGGCCATTCTCTAGGTCTTCCATCGGTTCGTGCCGGGGCGACTTCGGTTGCCCTCGCGAGGTGTACACCTTGCGGATCAGTCCATGGGGCATCTTGCTCCTTGGATGACCAAGCCCCAGCGCTTGGCGGATTGGTGCGTGGCATCGTCATGCCTCGTACTCGATGGACTTTGCATTAGGCCCCAAGGCCTTATGTTCGATGTACTCGTGATGCAGGCTGATCATGAGTGTGGGTATCTAGAAGCGCATGTCAAGATCTGAGCCAAGTAGCCTGTTGAACAGCTTAGAGTTTGTGTGCACATTCGAAGCATCAAGGGGTGTTGGCGTGTAGGGCCTTTAAAGCCTTGCACGATTGAAGGCTTGCCCTAGCATTTGTGCATGTTGGGGCGCCGCACGGGTTATTTCGTTGCTCAAATATTTGGCCCGTGACAGTTGGTATCAGAGCAGAATGTCCAAGCTATGTATTCAGAGTGTGCTTTGAGAATTGGTGCCAGATGGTATCTAGTGCCAGATCAGAGCAGGTTGTGAATCAAGAGTTTTTCAAGGAGCTACGATACAGTTGGTGTCTGTGCTGGCATAGTTGCAACAAGTGGCAGTGTTTGCGGCTATGATTAGCGCATCTCTAGTGCATATTGCTTTGCACAAAGGAACGGGAAATGCTTACTATTGTGGTAGCGTTGGAAAGAGCTTGAATGTTAGCACACTAAGTTGGAAGTGCTAAGTTGCGGATGTCTTTGAATCTAACACTTTGAAAGTCCATTAGTTAGCCGAAGAAGAGCTAAAATTGTGTGGGTATGTTCCTTTCGGTGGACTCTCCCTTATTCTACTTGAGTCGCGCAACAGAGGCGCGATGGCCTGGAAAGATTAGTACCATCAGTGTTTGTTCAAGCATTGCTCAATGGATTTGCTCGAAGCTTGATACAGTGTTAGAGCTGCAACCGTCCGCGAACAGGTTGGCATCTTTCAGTGACCCACCAATGTGTGAGATCGGAAGTGGCAGTTGGGGAGTTGTGAATGCTCCGTTGCAGTGTTGGCTAAACATTGATGTGTTAGCATATGGCCTTAAGGGCTTGCTATGAAAAAAGGGTTGGCTGGTGGCATAAGCCTTCCCCTATCAGATGAGGTGTTGAACGTGTCGGCACCAAAGCGCTCATAGAAGTGAATTTGCTTGCTCAGTGTGATGGCATAACCAGTTTGACGAATTAGCAGACATGCTCAAGATGAAGAGCTGGTCAATGACTGAAGTACTTTTATGGCAGTTCACAATTATAATCGAGCATGCGTGATGCTCTTCTCAAAAAAGACCTTGGAACGAACGCCAAGGCCGCTTAGATTTGATAATGGGTTTGCTGTGCTGATATGGGACAGTGTGGTGAGCTCAGATGGCATATGGGCAGACTGTGTTTGTATGGGTCGACATGGTATGTTTGTGTGTTTCTTGCTGCTTTAGAATCTCTTTTTTTGTCAAAATTGAAAGGACAGCTCAATCTGAATGATGGAATATTTGGGTGGTTAGCAGTGTGAGTACTAGCCGCAAGTGCCCAAGGAGACCATTTGTGGCATAAGGGTTGATTGTTCAAATCAAGTTCTATAGTGTTGAACAGAAGCAGGCAAGACTAAGCGTCGCGTTGATTGATCTCAACAGGGGATTCTTGGCCTCAGGAGGAGGCGAGACCGATGTGGTGGTCTCTTTGCTTGGGAGTGCTTGTGGACTCCGTGGTTGGCTTGCACTTTGCGGGTGGCAAGTGCTGCACTTGGCCGAAAGTGAGGCAGGTGCTGTGCCAGAAGTGGTGGCACAATCAGGGAGAGACGAAGCGGTGCAAGTTGGCCATTTCGGAAGACCACTCCAGAGGAAGCTCGAGTGTAGCTGAGGAGGAACTTGAGAGTTGCTTGGGGAAAGGATTCAAGTTTGGTCGCTCTGCCCTCATGGAGTTTGGTGGAGTGCTCAGAACCATCATCACCGGTTGTAGGTGAGCCAAAACCTTCCGTGCCGAAAGTGATGGCACGTTATCCGGTTGTAGGTGAGCCAAAACCTTCCGTGCCGAAAGTGATGGCACGTTATCCGGTTGTAGGTGAGCCAAAACCTTCCATGCCGAAAGTGATGGCGTGTTATCCGGTTGTAGGTGAGCCAAAACCTTCCGTGCCGAAAGTGTTGGCACGTTATCCGGTTGTAGGTGAGCCAAAACCTTCCATGCCGAAAGTGATGGCGTGTTATCCGGTTGTAAGTGAGCCAAAACCTTCCGTGCTGAAAGTGATGGCACGCTACCCGATTGTAGGTGAGCCAAAACCTTCCGTGCCGAAAGTGGTGGCACGTCATCCGGTTGTAGGTGAGCCATAACCTTCCGTGCCGAAAGTGATGGCACGTCATCCACAGCGTTTGTAGGCACCGTCAGAAAACCTTCGCCTAATTTGATGGAGTCCGGGAAAACCATCGTTGTTGAAGATAACTCCAGCAGAGCTATAGTGCAGTGATTAGCAGAACTTGAGGCAGTGTGGTATGCAGTAGAAGTCAGAATACGCTGATTGTCGAAGTACCAGTGGCAGCTGTTTTCAAGATTGAGAAGTCATTGTTATTGTGGAACTGAGCTTCACAGAGCGTTCAGTGTCGACGAGGGCGTAGACGTTATCAGGTGGGGGAGTGTCACGGGGAAACAGTTCAGGACACAACCGGTATTAAAATCCAACTCGTCTTGTCTCGTTGCGTCTTGGAAATGCGTTGTTTATAGCACATTTGGTCGCCACTCGCCGCTAAGCTGGTTGGTTGGCCAAACTCTATAGGAAGAGTTGACCCCGTGACTTGCTGACTCCTCCCCCGTTAGGCCCAGCAGGTGTGGGCAGGAGCCTTGGTGGCTTGCTCATGGGTTGCAAGAGGACTTACTTGTGCATTTGTTGCACACAGTAGGAAATCATACTTCAACTCGTAGGCGTGCCCTAAGGGAGCTTTGGGTGCGGACTGCGAGCTATCCATAGGGATGCTCCAGTTTCTTTGGTCGAGGATGGGGGCCAAAGACAGTGTATGTTGGGTTGGGTTCCCACATGCATTGCGCGTACGGACCGGTGCTGGGGGCTACGTATACTGTTTGCCCTTCAGCACCGCGGTACGTCCGGTGGGTAGGCCATTCTCTAGGTCTTCCATCGGTTCGTGCCGGGGCGACTTCGGTTGCCCTCGCGAGGTGTACACCTTGCGGATCAGTCCATGGGGCATCTTGCTCCTTGGATGACCAAGCCCCAGCGCTTGGCGGATTGATGCGTGGCATCGTCATGCCTCGTACTCGATGGACTTTGCATTAGGCCCCAAGGCCTTATGTTCGATGTACTCGTGATGTAGGCTGATCATGAGTGTGGGTATCTAGAAGCGCATGTCAAGATCTGAGCCAAGTAGCCTGTTGAACAGCTTAGAGTTTGTGTGCACATTCGAAGCATCAAGGGGTGTTGGCGTGTAGGGCCTTTAAAGCCTTGCATGATTGAAGGCTTGCCCTAGCATTTGTGCATGTTGGGGCGCCGCAGGGGTTATTCCGTTGCTCAAATATTTGACCCGTGACACATGGCTCGGCGTCACTGGTATCCGGCCCCAAAGACTGAATGGCAGAAATCACACGTGAAAGCCTCACTACTCTTAAAAGTGAATTCTGACTGTCCCAGAATTTGAAAATTCATGTTCTTTCCATGACAATCCGCAGGCGCATGATAGGTAGCTAGCCAATTGATGTAGGATCGGGAAGAGAAATAGAAGAAAGGGAAGAAAAATAGAAGAAAGAAGAAGAAGAATTTAGGAAGAAGTAGAAAAAGAATAGGAGAAGAGAAGAGGAAGGAGAAGAAACCTCTAGAGGGGAGAAGCCAATCAATCTTTATTCATCAAAAGTTAAATTCTCTAATACAGGAGGCCTATATATAGGCAACTGAAATAAAATTTCATGAAAAATAAAATCCCTAAGACTAAAGCATGGAAATAAAATCCTAGAAACTAAATAACATGTAAATAAAATCCTAATGGGCAAATATGCCTCTTATTGGGCCTACAATCCGCATCACCAATCCATCCCAAGAATAACATCAAAATCCCTCGTCTCTAATACCGTTAAATTTGCTGATAATTTCTTATCTACTATCATGATTACACAAGACTTGCAAACACGGTTTACAATTTAAATACCTCCGACCGGGATATCAACTTATAAATCTGACTCCATAGGTTCGCACAACATATGATGTTTCATAGCGTAATTCACCGATATAAAACAATCAAATAACACATGCATAAACTGAAGACATTGGAATGGTACCTGTCACCATGGCATTTGAAGCATGTGCACCCTGCTTAGTCAGTGCAGACTCTCCCCTGAGTCCTGGGTCTCTGTCATCTGCCTTAGTTCTGTCTCCAGGGAAGGATTTGGTCTAGGAGGCACTCCGAATGTCTGAGGCATATGCGTGGATTGGGCCCCAACAATCTGTGGACAGACTACTCTCTTGTGGCCCTGCTGGCCACTTTTAAAACATGCACCCGATGCCCAACAACAGTCATTTTCTGCATGAGGTCCACCAGATTCGGAGCATCCATCCCCACCACTAATCCGGGTTCTGTTATCACTGTGCTGGGTCCACGGTTTCTTTGCTTGATTTCCTAAACTTTGTCCACCCTGATAACCGATAGGCCTGAATCTCTTATTCTGTTGGTGGTCCCTGGCTTGTTGCGCCTTAACGACCCCTTCCTCTAGTACTAAGGCCTTACTCACTACCTCAGCATAGGTCCCAATCTGGAAATCTTTCACTCTCTGCCTAATAGGTTCCCTTAATCCTTCCTGGAAGCGTCGAGCTAAGAATCCATTATCCTCCAACACCGCTGAAGGAACAAACCTGCCTAACCTGTTAAATTCTGCTTCATACTCTAATACAGTTCTGCTCCCCTGTTTCAAGTTGAAGAACTCATTCTCCTTGAGAAATTTAACACTAGGGGGAAAATACCTTGTATAAAAGGCAGTCTTGAACTCTCCCCATGTATACTCCACATCTTTCCCACTAATCCTTTTCTTTAGCTGCCACCAATCATCCGCACTACCCCAAAGCATGAAGGTAGCAGAATCCAACCTCTCTTGATCTGTATACCTCAAGCAGTCAAAGGTTTTCTCCAGCTCCTTCAACCACTCATCTGCCTCCAAGGGATCAGTGGTGCCCTTAAATGGTTTCACCAACTCCTGAAGCTCAATAAGGCGGTTTAACTGCTGATGACGTATCTGTTGTTGTTGCTGATGTTGGACTACTCCAGCTAGGGTCTGCATTGACTGACATATATCCACATGTCCGAGACCAATACAAGGCCCCTGGTCTACTTTTGGGCCTTGGGGGTTCTCATCTGTACTACTAGTGCCCTCCTGTGGCTGAGTACCTGTAACTCGATGGCTTACAGCTCTCCTTTCCTCGGTAAAATCTCCAAGTTTCTTTGTCTTAGGCGGCATTGCAACAAATATCTAGAACACAAAAAGTCAGAACGTAAGAACACAAAATTCATAACATAAAAATGTAAACCTTATTTCAATAAATCAGTACAAGTTAAAAAAATTCTGTGCTTGTACAAAAACATGTATGAAACATTAATAGTCTCTCATGATTAAAACATATGATCAGATTGCCTATGAGATCCTTCGACTTCAACTCTGACAATGAACAAAATCATATCTTTTTATTTAGAGGTGCACAAAATCATATCTTATTCTCCAATATTCTCCAAAGTCAGATCTCTCTAACAGTCTAGAGGATCATAAACCTGAGCTTTAATATCACTCTTTTGCCACGCCCCCAACACGGCAGCACAAGTCGGTGATGTGGCAGCGACCGGATACCCATGGTCTCAACCCCATAAACATGCAAGGTCTCATATTAGAACAATTCTAAATGATATCAATGATAATCAAATAAGCTCGACTTTTATAATAAGGTAAGAGTTCTCAACCAATATATAACTCTGATACCCCATATCAGTAAAATAAAATAAAATATGTGCATTGAAAACAAGGTCACAATTCTCAAAGCAAGTTTCCTACCTACAGGTCAAATGCAAAAATAAGCTATCAACTTCCCAAGATCCCCTCTCTATATATATTTTCACCTACCTCAGAGTGAACTAGACTGACTGATCATCTGAAATAAAATAAATATGTAGTGAGCTAAAGGACTCAGTAAGCAGTCATCAACCTTAGCTAGTCGGGTCAAGCATGTGAGATAAAAACATTTCGTAACAGAGATTTTCAAGAAAATTATTTTTCCTTTATAAAAATAATGAATATTCTCGATCAAATCTTACATGGTTTTGCAAACCACATTTGCATAACAGAATTCAAAAATGTAAAACACATTTGAAGATTTATCGTTTTTGCAAAAACACTTCTGAGAATCTACAGCCTTTGTGACTACAAGCATATTATTCTTATGACAGGGCCAAAAACCTCATATTTCCCCAATGGCAGGGTTCACAAACATACCACATGGAATAGAAAACATGATAATAATACTAATGTTTAACCCCCAATTGGCATGAGTTCTTTTTTCAAAGATAATTGAATATCAAATGGGTTTCAACATCCGAAAATGATTTCCTTATAAAGCGATTTTCACATAAAATGGCTTACAAAATCATTTGATATAAAGCAATTTTTACTTATCCACCAAAATTCAATAGGAGAATCACATTTCTCAATCATTTCAGTCCCAGTGGAAAATTTGTATGCACATACCTCAGCAGAAACAAGCACAAAATTGCTGGCGATTAGGAGGGCACATCTCTCTCTCTGCCCTTTTCGGTTATTTAGCGGTGGCCTAGAGGTAATATTGTATTAACCGTACATGTGGCGTGCTCTGAGCCCTCGATTTGAGAAACCAATGGGCTGAAAAGCCAAATAGTGAATAAATGAATTGGATGATCCTACCTCCTTGCTAGGGGTGCAACTTGGGTCGGACTCAGCCCAAACCCAACGGGTTCAATCCGATTTTGGCTCGGGTTTGGTTGGCATTTCCACAGGTTGGATTGGGTTAGGGTTGGGAAAAGCCAACCCGGTTTAATTTCATATTGGGTTAGGGTTTAGACCTTGGCAACCTGACCTCCATCCTCTATCCCCTGTCCTCTAATTTTATCCTGATTTTCTTTGGATTATTTGTATTTTCTGTGTGGCCCAGGGTTAACCCGAACCAACCTAGCCCAACCCGATTTCAGGTTAGATTTGTTGGGTTAGGGTTGAGAGATTTAGAGGCGTGTCGGGTTAGGGTTGACCATCCTCAACCTGAGGTTTGGGTTGGGTTGGGTTGGGGTCGAGGGAATGCTATCTCGTGTAGAATTAGACCCGATACACCCCGACCCAGTTGCGCCCCCTATTCCTCGCCCTCTGAAAAGTGACCAATTATATAGAGGTTCAGCAAGATTTTAGATAGCAAATGAAGACTACTTTTTATCCTAGAATAAAGGTCAGCGTGAAAGGAGGATAACAAATCTGTCCGAGGATAATAGAACTTTTTTTGCTGTCCTCATAAATTATCCACCATGATTTATTTTTTTAATCCATGTTAGGAACCTTACCAATACACCATAAGCTCCAAGCACATTACCAATACATGATAACGATAAGCTCCAGAGAGCTGATGGAACGCATTAAGCTAAGCTCTTTAAACTTGTCTCATATCACGTTGGGTCCTGCCTAGTCTCATGTTTTTTGAGCGCAAGAACATGATGAACGCTTCTATCAATGTTTATCACATTTTTTTAGCTCGAAAAACACCTCAAACAAAGAGAAATGAAATAAAAATCCTATTTTTGCTAGTCAAAATTCAGGGTGACGGTAAACATCAAATCAATTTATCGCTCAAATAATCTAGTCAAAAACAAAATTTAGGGTCACGGTAAACATCAAATTAAATGAGGAAAATCAGATTTCCATTTCGTTTCGTTTTGTTTGAGGCAATTTTTGAGCGGAAGAACATGATAAACATGCCATAGAAGTGAGGTCAATCCACACATCGGACAAGTTTTAATCACATGAATTGGTTTTAGCTTAAAAGAGAACTTTCAGTGAAGATTGATCCAGACCATTGATTTCAAGCGCTAGTCTATTTTTCTTCAGTCGCATATTGGCGCGAAATGTATATTGACCAGAGATCCACTAGTAGAGTTATATGTGTAATAAGTTAGAGGTATGCCGGAGTCAAAAGAGTCTCAATTCCAATCGAATGCAACTGGAACACAAAAAGAAAGAACAACTAGAAGTTCAAAAGCCAAGAACTTCATACTATCCTGGTATGCACCACAGGTTCAATGGTTCGGTCATAGCCCAACCCATCTTTCAAACATGCCTCTCATCTTGCCACGAGGTACCATCTGGGCATAAAGGATTCACTCGCGATTATAGGCCCGCCAACACCCACTGGCTACAAGTGGCCAAAGTGCATGTGATACTCTTTGACTAGCGATCATAAATGCACGAAGGTGAAGCAATGGGGGCTCTCTTCCTGCCCATTTTTGCAAGGGCGCCCTCACTCTAGTATTTCTCAAGAAGTTATTTATCAATTACAAAAAATCAATGAACCTCAAATGTGTGGATATATTGCCCAACATTTCTTTCTGAGTTGAAAGGGCCTTTTCAAGTTTTAAGATGGAAAACTTTAAGACAAATTGGGGTATTTTTTTCTAAAAGGGCGGGCCTTCTCACCTTCCGCCTTTCAAAACTCAAATAAAAAAGAAAAAAAGATGTGGTGAAAACTTGGAAAGGGTTTTTCTTTTCATTTTCCTCTTCACCAGTTTTCCACCGCTTTCCTTCCAACCAAATAGACCCTAAGTTGGCAACAACACTTTGTTGAGTCCTCATAGGGGATACCAATCTAATTGGTTCGAGGGCTACAATCCCTCTTTCTCATACTAAAACTCTAATAAATTAGGGATGCAACTCGGGTCGGATTGGATAGGGCTGAGGCCAATCCTAGCCCAACCTGAGATAGCATTCCCTCATTCCCAACCTTACCCAAGCCTCATGTTGACGATGGTCAGCCCTAACCCAACCTGCCTCTAAATTTCTCAATCCTAACCCAACCCATCTAACCTGAAATCACGTCGGGTTGGGTTCAAGATCGCCTGGGGTCAAATAGAAAAAAATTAAAAAAAAACACAACCCAAAGAAAATCAAAATAAAACTAGAGGACGGAGGTCGGGTTCGGGCCGGGTCGGTTTGGGTTGCCAAGGCCTCAACCTTAACCCAAACCTGAAATTAAATTGGGCTGGCTTTTCTCAGCGGGAGCGAATCGAGCCAAAATCGATGATGGGACCCATCGGGTTCGTGTTGAGCCCAACCCAAGTTGCGCCCCTATAATAAATTGAAAATTTTAGATCATCTTTCCAAAGAGTGCTATTACGAGATTGGCTACCTAGCGAGCAGGAGGGTAGTTTTGCCATTTAAAAAGGCAAAAGAAAAGAAGGAGCTGTTGTTAGGGTGTAAATGGATATTCGAAAATTCGATTACTGTCCGCATCCGAATCCGTTTAAAGCGAATATTATCCGAATCCGTTTCAAGCGGATATTATCCGAATCCATTTATGAGATATCCGGCTCTTAGCGGATGTGAATCTGGTAAATGGTATATCCTATCCGTTTAACTTCCGAATCCGAGAAGTAAATCCTTTTTGTTTATTATTAATAATATCATTAATATTTATTTTTAGTAATGACACACTATCTTTTGTTTCTATAAGAAAAGTGAATATTCTTTTTAGAAAAATAAAAATAAAAACAAAAATAGCCCAAACCCATTCCATCAAAATAACCCAAACCCATTCCATCATATACAAAAAAAGAAGAGGAAAAACCCAAAGACCACTACCAACACTATCAGTCTATCATCCATCCCTATCGCCTCCCTCTCTCTCTGCCTTTGTTTTAAAAGGAAGAAGAGGATCTCATATATTTTAGGGTTTGAGAGTTAATTTTGTGAAGAAAATGTAGAGGTCTAGTTTTAGGGTTTGAAAATTTTATTCGAGTAAGTAGGAGAAAAACGATAAAGTGCTGCAATAAAATGTTCGAATTTACAGAATAAACGGATACGGATAACATCTGAATTCGAACGATATCCGACGGAAATGAATCCGGTAATAGATATTAAATATTCGTCAAATCCGAATAGTGTATACTGTAATCGAATTCAGATATAGCCATATCCGCTCCGAATTCGATCCGTTTACACCCCTAGCTGTTGTTAACGTAGTAAAGATGCTATTTGTTCTCTCATATTCTCGGTTCTCAACTCGGTTACCATATCATCATTCTTCCCAAAACACTAAAACAGTATAAAAAAGGTAATAAAGATTGTGCAGAATCCAGTCTCAATCTAGTAATCAATTCACTTTCCGTGAGGAGATGAATTTTTCGCCCCCTAAGGATAATGCGCCCCTTAACGTGAATTTTTTTTTGATGAGTAAGCAGGGGTTAGGCAAGACCCCAACCTGCATTAGAAAAAAAAGAGAAACAACTAAGGGGGCTGAAAAGCCAACAAGAAGGGAACAAGCTCCCAACAACAGAGAACTTTTGAAGCCCCTTAACGTGAATTGGGGCAGACTTCACCACTTTTTGACGTCAGATCACGTTCAAAGGGGGCGCACTATCCTCCAGGGGGCGAAAAACTCATTGCCCCATAATTATCCTTAACTCTCTCTCACTCTCAGTGACGGTCCTCTAAAGCCTATCTAAACCCTAATTTCTAGAAAAAACAAAGCAAAGATCTTTCTTTTCGTGAGAATTGAGGTTTCATCTTTCTAGGGTTTTATCCAATGGAAGCTATTTCCGGTACCGTCCTTCCTTCTAGATTCACCGAAACATCTAAGGTTCTTCAATCACAACACTCTCCAATCAAAACCCTAACTAGTCCAAATCGATATTTCAAAATCAACGAGAATTTGGAAACTCGAAGGCTCACAGGATGTGAAACTAGGGCTGTTAGGGTTCCCTTCTCAAGGGGGCATCGATTTCGAACTCTTTCGCGTAAGATTTCTGATGGCGAAGGAGAGGAAGAAACGTCTGGAAACGGATTCGGTCTGTTTCCTGACGGAGATTCGTCATGGTTTGAGGTAGATTTCAATTAAACTAATCATACTATTTTTTTTTTACTACTTCAATTTTGAATTTCTATGTTTTTGCATAAAGCAGTCTTTTTTCTTGATTTATGTTTTGGGTTTGGTGTGTATTGGAAATGGCTATATCTTCTTTTACTACTGTTATTGTTTTATCTAGGATATGAGCACTTTTTGATGCATGGATCGGGTTCTTGTTTTAAAACAAATTGGGTATTTTTTTTTCAGTTTTTTTTTGTTTTTTGTTATTGTTATGTTATGGTCATCATCGTTAATAATAATTGTTGGGAAAGTTGCCTTGTTTCCCACCGCTGAGTGGGAAGGCAAAAATAGAAACATGTTTTTAGGTTTTTCTTAGAAAATCTAAGTATAAAAGGTCTTCCTCTTTGCACGACCAAGGTGTCGGTGGCAAGAGGAGGCTTGGGCTTGAGAAAGGGAGAGAGGAGCTTTTCTTCTTGAATTCCCTCTTAGATCGTGTTCTCGCCCGTGGACGTAGGCATCCTGGCCGAACCACGTAAATCTCGGTGTCCATCTTTTGGGTTGTATTTATTTTTCTCCGTTTCTTTGTGCATGATCGGATCGGATTTGCCCGGCAGATTTTTCTCAACAATTGGTATTAGAGCTCAGGTTGGAGTGATCGTTGAGGCCAGGTGGAGTGATCGTGGGTGTTGTGATTGGATCGCGGTTACAATGATTGCCGTGGGATAGAAAAAATTGTCCGAGAAATTCTCATTCGATGTGGAGCTTAGCATCGAGGGTGCTATGAGATGGCGGTAAAATCGAGTTGTACCCAATTCAACATCGATAGGTTTGACGGAAACGACAGTATCACCTTACGACAGCCAAGGGTAAAGCATATCCTTGTTCAACACCGCTCGGCTAAGGCGTTGAAGGGAAAGGATGTGAAGCCGGAGAAGATGACGGAACCTGAGTGGGAAGACACTGAGTCAAAGGCGGTGTTGTGATTGGATCATGGTTACAATGATCGTCATGCGATAGAAAGATTGTTCAAGAAATTCTCATACGTGGTGGAGCTTAGCATCAAGGGTGATTTGAGATGGTGGTAAAACCGAGTCGTACCTAGTTCAACAGCGATAGGTTTGATGGAAATGGCAGTTTCACCTTATGAAAGCTGAGGGTAAAGCATATCCTTGTTCAACAGGGCCCGACTAAGGCATTGAAGGGAAATGATGTGAAGCCGGAGAAGATGACAAAAGCCGAGTGGGAAGACATTGAGTCGAAGGTGGTCAGTTGATTCGGCTATCTGGCAGATAACGTTATGGAAGAAGAAACGCCTAAATTATGGGAAAAGTTGGAAAATCTTTACATGTCATAAAGCTTGGCGAACTGATTGTATCTAAAGCGACAGTTGTACGGGTTGAAGATGCAGGAAGGTGAGAATCTTTTGGAACACATTACTATGTTCATTGGGCTTGTGGATCAGCTCCACAAGGTTGATGAAAAGCTAGAAGAAGAAGACAAGGCCCTTTTGTTCATAAATTCGCCTCCAGATTCATATGACAACCCGGTGACAGCTTTGTTGTATGGCAAGGATACGGTGAAGTTGGAGGAAGTCACGTCATTGCTCTTATCAAATGAGATGCGAGAGAAACATGTTCTTGATGGGAGCCAAGAGCATGGGCTGGTTGTTCATGGTGGGAATCAAAGAGGAAGGTTGACAAGGGATCAGGAAAATGTAGGTTAAGATCCTGGGTTAGTGAAAAGGGCGTGCAATGCTATCGTCGCAAGGAATATAGCCACATCAAGTGGCACTGTTCAAAGCGAGCTGATCAGTCAGACAATAGTGATAAGGATATGATGGTGGCCGTAATGGATGAGCAGAGAGAAACGGTTGGAGTTGTTCTCACATTCTCCATAGGAAATCACACTTTTCCTCATATTGAGTGGATTCTAGATTTAGGGTGCTCTGTTCATGTATGCTTTAGGAGGGAATATTTTGATACGTTTAGATATGGGCAGATGTAGTATAGTCCTTGGGTGACGGGTCTACTTGTGACGTCATGGGCATTGGGATGATGAAGATCAAGATGTTCAATGGAGTGATTCGTACTTTGGGTGGTGTCCCAAAGTTACAGAAGAATCTAGTGTCACTTGGCTGGTCGGACTCCAGGGGTTGCAGGTAAATAGTTGCAGGTGGAGCCATGAAAATCACATGCGGTTGTATGGTTCTGATGAAAGGAGAGAAGTGTGATAGATCATATTGTCTGATCGGGGACACGGTGACTAGTGTTCCTAAGATCTCGATGGCTGGTTGGAAACAGAGTGGTAGCGCGTGCACGCGTAAGGTGTCTTTCGCAGTTGGTGTAGAGACATATTTCCAAGTTGCAGATGATGGTGAGAAGGTGATAGTACTTGCGTTGGAGAGGATGGATCGAGACCCCTCTCTAGGGTTGACTGGGTGAGTCAACAGGTTGGTAGCTACACATATGCATTGGATGTGTTGATCGAATCAGGTAGAATCAAAACCAAGGTGATTCGATGGTGTGTAGCTGGTAGTTCAAAAGACTAATGGTGGTTTGCAGCGACAACGTACCAGTGGCGACATCAACGGAATATCTTCAGGTGGCTGGGAAACAAGTTAATGTGGAGATTTAATGGGAAAGTTGAATTCCATTTTCAACTTTTATTTTAATTAGAAATCTCATGATGTTAAGCATGGCATCAGTTCTTGTTTTGAAGTAAGTTTGCAAAGAAGATTTTTTGTTTTTTCAATATTTGATTTACTTATATAAAGGAATGCCTCTCTTTCCTCTTGCTTGATCCTTGACTTGCCTCTGTTTTCTATCAGAGATTATATTACTTTATGTACTTACCCGGTGAACAAAACAACAAAATGATTTCTCCATCATTGCACATTTATTGTATTTTGAAGTGCTCTTTAGTTGCTGGGGAAGTGATGCCAATGGTGGTAGATTAATAAATCATGGGATTTTGATGCAATGAGAGATGAGTCCAGATTCCTCAAAAAGAAAGAAAAAAAAAAAAGAAAAAAAAAAGAGATGAGTCCAGAAAATAAAGAGCACAATAACAAAGTTAGGGTTTGGGAGCTGAGGAGCAAAAATCTCCATTCAAAATGCAACAACTAGACTCACGACCCGTATGTCTTTTTAAACAATGCTAAAAATCAGAAGGTAACAGTTAAAAGTATAATTCATAAACTATGATGTAAGTTTCTGTCTTAGTTTTTTTTTTTCAATGGCACGTTTCTACCTTAATTAAAACCATGATCTTCTAAATATGGAGTTTTACCAACAATGTGACTAAAAAAAGAAATTCCATACTCTAAGAATATTACTGAAAGTAGTTTGGTTTACCCAGTTGACTGAGTCTGCATGCACTGTATCTGTTTTTTCATGATCAAACATTAGATTTTAGATCATGTTGTTTTATGAATGCTTTTATAGGTACTATTACCTAAGAAATGAACAACTTTCTTTTCTACTATGCAATCCGTTAACAGACAATACTAGTGGCAGTTTTAGCATTAATATGATGGAATCTCTTGTAATTTGAAGAGTAATTCTAATCATGATGAAAGAGGAAGGGGTGATGATGAGAATCTGTCGATGGAAACACCTCATATGAGTGGAAGTGGAAGCACTGGAAGTTCCAGGGCTGGTCTTTTCAGAACTCCAATTTCTGGCGGTGTACAGAGTGCGACCTCTGCTCACGGTTTGCCTCGGCCTGCCTTGGCAGTTCGCAACCTGATGGAGCAGGTAAGGCTCTGACTTGACCGTGGATATAACGAAGGTGTTATCACATGTGGTAAAAGTCATTTGATCCTCTAAGCACATTAATTTCTAATTAATTAGTCTTTGTGTTTCCAATTCCAGGCCAGATTTGCTCATCTCTGTACTGTAATGTCTCGGATGCATCACCGTCGAATGGGATACCCTTTTGGTTCATTAGTTGATTTTGCGCCTGATCCTATGGGCCGTAAGTTATTAACTTTCCGGCTTAAAAATTGTATCATGGCTCATGTAGAATGTGCTTTGTTGATTATCTATAGATGGTATGTTATTTTATGAATTTTATGCAGACCCAATCTTTTCATTTTCGCCATTGGCCATCCACACACGGAATCTCTTGGCAGATTCAAGATGTACACTCGTTGTGCAGGTGTGATGTAAATTTATTCTCAATTTTCTTCTTCTTAGGACTAGCTGTGGTTCTATTTATGATTTACTCCATTGACAGCTGGTTTCTCATAGATACCTGGATGGAGTGGTCTATCAAATGCACGGGTAACACTTTTTGGTGATGTTTTTCCGCTCCCTGATGATCAACAGGTAACTGTAAAACTCAATAAATGTATCCTTATTTTCATTGTGTACATGTAATTATCTGTACCATTTATTCTGTTGATAGTCTCATGCAACTGTCAGTACGTAGGACATTTTTTAAATATGGACAAGGAACATTATAATCTATACTAGTTTGGTGAAACAACTAGTTACTTTGCTAAATCAGTATAATCAAACCTCTTCGACGTGTTTATTACTAGGATCAGGAGTGGTAACAAAAAATGGAAGATGAGCTATTTTGAAGTTTCTAGGAATTGCCTGATCCGGGGAGGGGGACACCACAGTTAGTAGAAGATTTAGTCAACTACTTTTTAGACATGAGGCTGTGATGTGAACAGCATTCAAATCTGCACTATTTACTGAGAGTTATATGGTTTGAGACAGGAATCAATTATTTTCGCCTTAGTAAATTTCTATAGTTGAGTATAGATATCTTTGTGTCATGGAGTTAAAGGTTGTTTTGTCAATACATATTCCCTAAATCTTTGCTTTAGTGTCTTCCTATATCTATCTACTCTATGCTCTATTTTGGGCATCTAAGTTAAATCAACTGGCTGCATCTTTGTCGGTGGAGGGCCACATTGACGTACCACCAAAATTTTTTTAGTGTACGCGATTCTTTCTAGGTTTTGTTGGAAGCATACTTATGTTCAACTGCATGCATGTCTCAAATACTGCTGTTTAGTTCTGCTATTTCTTGTAGAAATATTTTCTTGTAAAGGATACTCATGTTCAACTGCATGCATCTCTCGAATACTGCTGTTTAGTTCTGCTATTTTTTCCTAGAAACAATTTCTCCTCTCTCTGTGTTTCAAAATGTGAATTGTGCCTATGCTACCTATCAAAAAAAAAAGAGTGAATGCTGGCCAAAATGCAGCCACGGCAAATCCTAGCCGACTCTGCGTGTCAACTATTCTGTTGAGTCAATGATTGACATGATCATAGCTCATCGATTGAGTCAAAGGAGATTTGATTGACTTGGTAGGGAAAAATGCGGACTCAGACAAGGACTCGGCTAGGTAAAAAGGATTTGACTAGGGAGAGTTG
The DNA here is from genome assembly GCF_043159265.1 of Tasmannia lanceolata. Classification (NCBI taxonomy): domain Eukaryota; kingdom Viridiplantae; phylum Streptophyta; class Magnoliopsida; order Canellales; family Winteraceae; genus Tasmannia; species Tasmannia lanceolata. The sequence goes on from NW_027518683.1 coordinate 13,418,625, forward strand.
ACGATTGGTGAAGGGATTTTTGAAACAGTGGTTCTCGTCGATTACTATCTCCAGCAAGAGACCTCATTGTGCCATTCAAAGAAAAAAAAAAGAAGGCAAGAGACCCCAGTGTTTGGGCTTTTGGGGTTTCATCAACTTTGATGGTCCATCATCGAAAGAACAAATAAATAGATATCACCCGTCTCATGCGCTATTGTGTGCGCATTTTCAGTGTGCCTAACCTATTTGGTATTTGATTCTTTTTAGATAGTCTCATTCATATAACTGTAGCGTTATTGTACTGAATACCCATGCCCCATATACTCCAGCATAACATCTATTGTACATGATTGAATGAAGGGGCTCTGTCTTTCCAACATAGCTGGCAGCTGCCAAAATGTGGTGGGGACAACTCCTGGACACCATTCAAATGAGATTTGATACATAAGCATTACCTGCTTTGAGCTTGTAGATTTAGTAGTGCGGTTAGGGCTGAAAGTGTGACCTGTCACATGTGGACGAGTAGTGCTAGTGCTTCTTCCAGAACTTAATTGTCTTAGACATGGATATGTGTGCAAGTGTTAGACATGAACATGTGGTGTCAGGTATGATGATCCCGGCAAACCCAACATGAACACCCCTTATCATAGTGTCTATGAAGCTTTGAACATCTTACGATATTTTTAAAGAATTATATTTTCTGCTAAGTTTTCTGATATTTCTTATAAATGAGGTTTTCCAAAGTTATCCTGATATTTTGGCAATAATATTATAATCTTGTTAGGTAATTTTCAAGTTTTCTTTTTTATTTAGATCTTTTGTTAGTTTCTTTAGATCTCCTTTTGTTATTTATTTTAATTTAGCTTTACATTTTCAGTATTAACTTGCGAGTCTGTGATGGGAATTTCTTTATAAAATCCAGAGTGGACGCTCAAAATTTGACAATCTTTCCAGATGAGAAATCCCAAGACAGTATTTGTCATGGTGCTCCTAATATTCATAGAGAATATAAAACCCTCTGATTTGTTGGGAAGGAAATTACCCGTGAAGGCCGTGATATTGTTTTACGAGTAGCTCCTTTTTTTTTTTTTTTTTTTTTTTTTTTGGAAAATTGACTTTTATTACCGCAAAGAGCAAGCATACAGGGGACAAGCTGTCACCACATGCTGCAGATACAACCCAATGGTATTACATCCAGTTAATTTCCATTCCTCACAGTCTCAGGTACAAAACAAATAGATTCCAGCAAGACACCATCTTTGGCCAGATGGTCTGCCATCTCATTGGCCGATCTCCTCCTTTGTACAAAATTTGGCTGGATTTCGCAAACTAAATCCCTGATTTCAGCGATAAGATATTGGATTCTCCACGGTCCCTTAGCTTGATTGGTAGCCCATGAGATTGTGTTCGCTGAGTCACCCTCCACGATAAGCGGGCCACGCTTGTTCAAAGAGAACCATTTGAGGCCGAATAGGAGTGCTCTTACTTCCCCCTCGTTTGCGTCACATATGCCCGCGGGTCCCGAGTAGGATATCAAGACCTTCTAATTAGAGTCATGAATAACACAAATTCATTTATCTGCTGCCAGGAGCATTTTGAGATGGCTGTATCTGTATGTAACTGCCCTTAAAAGCTTCCTTAATGTAGTCCGGGTTTGGTCAGCTCTGTTACTATGCACTTGTATTTAGATATTACTCCCATCATATTTAGATCATACTTTCAAGTCCCAACTGCCATTAGATTCTCATATATTACTTGCTTCACATTTCCAATATGTCATTAGGTTCTCAAATATATTTCTTGCTTCACATTTCCCATATTTGTAATTCTGTATCACATTGACTTGTTGACGTGAAATGGTCATTTTATCCTAATGCTTGAGTATCTCTGTTTCTTTTTAGTTACTGTGTGAGATAAGGATACAATATCCTTTTATTGAATTAGGTGATGTAAACTTGGTCATTCATGCTGCACCCACCTTTGAAGCTTTTATTATTTTAAGCCTGTTTACGTTGCCAGGAATGGGCTCATAAGCAGTACATAGCAAAACATCAACAAGGGCCATCACAACAGTGGGGCAACTTCTACTACTTCAGGATGCAGAATATAAGGTTTCTTCTTGAAGTTATTATACCACCATTGTGGAACTCTGAAATTTGTTTTACACAGCTTATTATTTATTAATTTTTATATGTTATAGCTCATGACCTTCCCTCTTTATCTTGGTTGCAGTCTATGTCTCTGTACTTAATGAGCATTAGTGCTATATTTTGAACACTTGGTTTGATTGATTTTTGCATATGCATTGTTATCAGTGACATATATTTCATTGGAGGATTCGGTACGGTTGCTTGGGTAGATGTCAGGGAATATGAGACCCTTCAACCTGATAAGATTGCAGTTGATGGAGGGGAGCAGAATCTAAAGGTGAGTTTCTGTGTGCAACCGTTGCTGAAGAATAAATTAGTTTAATATTTTTTGTTTTCCCTTCTTTCATCTTTATAAATTGCATTTGGTATACTAAGGAGCCTTCATTAATCCTGGGACGAAAGGGACGTCTGTCCTTTCTCTATAGGGTCTGATGGAATCTGCTTTTCACTATCCTTTAGGAACTCAACTCTATCTTCTCAAAGCCACTTAGAGAACTGCTATCTACTGAAACGGAGGTAGATGATGCAGCCTTCATATCAATAGACAGCAAGGGTACTGATATCCGTGTTCGTCAAGGTGCACAGGTACATCTCACTTATCTCTCTCTCTCTCTCTCTCTCTCTCTCTCTGCGTGTGTGTGGTATCTTATTATTTCTACTAAATGTTTGAAATTGCACACACTTTGATTTGATGACAATGAATTTATGGATGCACATCCATGTTGTTTCTCTTAGTTTCTTTTTGTCCTCCTGAATGTTGATTAATCCCAACCTTTGCTTCTCTCAGCTGCCATTCTTTTTTAGGGATTTGCTAGGGTCCATCCCAAAAGGCATTTCGCGGTCGCATATCAGACCAGCCACCTCGTGAATGAAGACAACAGCTTTTGTCTCCATCCACGAGGTGGCTGGTCTGACATGCGACAGACTAGCCACAAAATGCCTTTTTGCGATGGACGCTAGCAATTCCCTCTTTTTTATTGTAGTGCTTGTAACAGTCATCCAATTGGATACCGTGCATGTAGCATTTAGGTCAGTTATCTGTTTAATGATGTCCTGAACAAGGTTTGGCATTTCGGTTTCAGTATCTATTTACCGAAATTAGGTAAATAAATAAATAAATTTTGTTAATTGCAGAAATTTATGCCAAATTTTTCGAAAGCAACAAATGTAAAAACCCAGTTTAGACTGTTATTTGACTATTATCAGTTTAGACTGTTATTTGACTTTTCGAATTGATCGTAGACACAGGAAAAAAGGATCCAGATTTTTGCTTTTCTGGTTCAGTCTTTCTGACCCAGGGTATGCCCTGGCCAGTTTATTCGATACTGTGTAATGCCAGTTGGGACTCCTGGTCCCCAATGTATTCTTCATAGTATCAATGAAAATTTGTCATTTTTGAAAAAAAAAAGAGATTGTGGATCGTAGTGCCATTCAAAAAAAAAATACTGAAATTGTGGATCATAGGGTTTTTCAACAAACCCGGTTTGGACTGTTATTTGACTATTATCAGTCACCATTTGTCACTGAATTCCTGACACCCTATTCATATCCTTCAGGGACACTCCACAAAAGTGTCTGCTTGAATAAGACTGTCACCATTGGTTTACTGAACTCCCTTTTTTTTTTGCAGTTTAACATTCAGAGGCTGTCATTTGAAGTGGGACATGGAGTTGAAACCTTGGAGGAAGCCAAAGCAGCACTCCATAAACTAATTAGCAAGGGTTGCAGGCTAAGATTTAACAACAAGACTTAATAGCACACACCCTTCTCTTTCTTCGGATGTATAAGAAAGAAAAGAAAAGAAAAGAAAAGAAACTAATAGTGAAAAAGGCAAGATTTGCAGATGGGGCTTCAACAACGGCAATATGGTCAGATGAAATAGCGGTTTTTGGACTTTTCATGCCCATGTTTTATGAAACCCAATAAAATTTTGATGCCTTTTTGTTTATATTTTCGAAAATTGAGTGAGATCTTCCTGCAAGAAATGAATAGGTGCAAATATACCTTTTTTTCTCTGAATATTGAAAGATTAAGAAATCTCCACGAGTGCTTGAAACCCCTCCTTCCCCGAAAGATGAAATGGAGAACCTCCCTCACAAACATAGATGTGTGATCATGAACTGTAACCTTCTATAAAGGCTTTGATTATGATATCATGGGTGGAAATCTCTAGCATCATTTACTGTAAGCTGCTTGAATAAACTTATTACTACTTGTGAACTTTTGTAATTTCTTCTATAAGAGATTATTGTTAACTGGAGGAGAGGCAGAAAAGGTCCCCATGAGTACTCTGCATTTGTCCTGTCCAATCTTAGGCCTTTTCTGTTTTAGTTGTTTTATTGCAGGCAACTCATTGTTTATGTTGTACCATTCACGATATGGATCACTGGATTAGTAGAAGATTATTGTGCTTTCCCTTTGCTTCAAGGATTGATTGTGAGTACTTGTACTTTGTTCCGGAGTTGCGACTGGCTTTCAGGTTTCAACTTACAAAGTCAAAATCTCATCTGTCGGAGCTAATTACAGGCGTGTTTGGATGCAGGAAAAAGAAAATTATGGAAAATGTTGTTTTTCATGGGAAAAATCCATGGAAAATGAGTTTATCAAAAGTGTGGTTTGCTTGCTAATAACATTAAAGAGAACCCCAAAAGTCACTTTGATGATCAGTTTGTAAGAAATTTTTTTGGGTCACAGAGTGCATGAATGCTAAAAGCAAGATCATTGGTCTTGTAGAATCCAATTAGACGCACTACATGGTCTTTTCACTTCAATTGTTGACTCGAGATTCTTCTGATTCTCCAAGGATGAATTTTCTATCGTAAGTTGTTGAGCTGAGCGTGTCAGAGGCAGCATGGGAGAACCCCCAATGCCAATGGTTTTGCAACTGGAGACAATCCCTTTCATTGAGAGGTAGCCATCGCACAAGCATATCCCATTCATTTATCTTTTCAAGAGCCTATCATCTTCCAATTTGCTCGAATTATGGATATAAGTGGGGCTCCGTCAAGTGTCTTTTAGGAAGGACCAAAAATGGCTCTTTCTTACGTTCATAATCGGTTGTGCAAGGGAAATGATATTCTCACGTAGTTTAGTTGAAGGTATAATTTTCCTAATACTATTCAACCCTTCAAAAAAAATAAAAAAATTCCTAATACTATTCAACCCTTCGGAGGAAGAAAAGGAAAATAAAATCTTTTGTTACCTTTAGTTGAAAAGAAAATACAAGTTCCGTTTTGTTAACCAATGTTTTCCTTATGCTTGTGACTTAAGCAAGAGACAAAAATGGTGGTGAGGAAACGACTAAATAAGCAGAACTCTCTAAAGGCTACTGATATTCTCACTACCATATTTTGATATTTGCACTAAATTACCTTGACTTTTACTATTTCAGTAACTATCAAAGTATCAAACCTTATCACAATTGGGGCCGATCCTCTAGCTCATTTGGTTAAACCCTATCGAAAAAAGAAAGAAAGAAGAAGATTATCACAATTTCCAAAAAGAAAACTCTCATAAGCAAATTAAGAAAGAAGAGACAAGGTGAGTTAGTGTTATTATCATAACATGGTAGTGCCAATATCAGTAGCCCTCTCAAAATCGTCCTTGTCTATTCAGTAGAATTCAACTTCATTTCTTGACAAAATTTAAGGGGTGAGTACCATGCTGCCCATTTATTCCATTTGGACACCAGTGAACTGGCTATTCTATCCCCACAACACCCACTCTCTCTCCAAACCAGCTCACCTTTTACATGAATTCATCATTGAAACATAGAAGCAGAGTGACTCCCATGGCAGAAATGAACAGGACCTTCATAACTTACATAACCAATGAACACATATTCTCAATCCTCCAACTCCTCCCAATAGACTCCATCCTCTCTTTTGCCATGACCTGTAAAAAAATCAAGGCACTGGCCTTCTCTGACATACTCTGGGAGTCAGTCTTTAGGAGGGATTGGGGAAACTCATCTGTTGATGATCTCTTTATCTCTTCTCAAGAGAGGACTCTCTCTTGGAAATTGCTTTATCAGAAGGTTTCTCAAATGGGTTCTGTCTCTTGCTTCATATTGTCTGGTAAAGATGGGGTTTTCCCAACACCCAGGGCTTCTCACTCACTCAATTTTATCTTGGGGTGTCTTGTTTTGTTTGGTGGAGGTTGTGAAGGAGGTTAGTTTGTTCCATATCCCATAGCTGGTTTTGGTTATTTCTGTATTTGGTTCTTTTTGATTGATTTCCTTTGAACAAAGATACTTAAAAGATTCTCTTTTTTGGATTGTTAAGTGGGTCTGTTTTGCTTGACTGATAAAGATGTTATTAATAATATTAGTATCATTGATGCTTTTATGGGCTTTTTTGAATGGTTTATTGTGGTTTATGCATGCATTATTTGGAAAGTTTGAGGATATTTCTTGCTCTCGGTTGTCTACCTGGTTTTGTGGGTTATAAAATATTTGAGTTCTTCTATTAACCATGTGATGGGCTTCTTGAATTAGTTTCATGTGTTACTATGCTTGAATTATTTGGAAAATATGGGGAGTGTTGTTTATAAAGCTATGAGAAATCACAGGACGGTCTGGGAAATGTAGATTCTAAAATGTTTGAATGATCTATCACTCTCTCTTCTTCATATTGAGGATAGCTTCTCAGATTGGTATTCATGGGTTTGCTCTCTCTCTCTCTCTCTCTCTCTCTCTCTCTCTCTCTCTCTCTCTCTCTCTCTCTCTCTCTCTCTCTCATGATCTGTGCTTTAGCTGGAATGCTCAAGCTGAACGGAAACATTTTAAGTAGCAGTTTGGTGTCATGGTCTAGCATGCAAACTTCGGAATATGGAATTTGGATTTTGATGGCAATAAGGGGATGATGGTTTAGGAGACCTTTTTTTGGTAGGTAAGCTGGGATTGAACCTCCGACCTCAAGGTTAAAGAGCAAAGCCTTGACCTTTGAGCTACAGGCTCAATCCCTAGAAGGAGACTTGTCTCTTGGGTCTATCACTCTATCTGAGATATGCGGATTTGGAATATTAAAGCCAGATTTTGGCTGAACAATTACTGGCATCAGAGAAGGTCACAGTTTTGGGAATGAGTCGCTTGAGGTCATGGTTTGACTCGGATTTTTCATATTTTAAAATAGCCAAGTTTCTTAGGAGCACATGCTCATGAATAAAACTGTAAAAAATCAATGCTTGGTTGCTTAATTGGTATCTGCACTAACTTTTTATGTTTAACGATGTGAAATTTTTTTTTTTAAAAGAACTGTTTATGCGTAACTTTGAAAAACGTGCTTTCGATAGGCTGACCTTCAAGCATAAATCAAGAAACTGTAGGGATAGTGTAAGAACTCGCAGAAATTGCGGGAATTTTCTGGATGCTTTAGAACTGAACCTAAAGGATAACTGGTCGTTGCAAGATCTTAATGAATGTTGGGATCATTTTAATAATTTATGGACACAGATATAGCCCTGCTGGAACCTTGGCTGAAACTACTATCTTTAGATTGCTGCACACAATGAAGAATAGCTGTAATTGCCCAATTCAGAAAATAAGAACTGTACATGTTTGAACAACAAAGATAATAAATAAGCATGCAGATTTAAAGAAACACATGTTTGGGAAAAACTTTGTAGGATTTTAGAAAGAAAATTAGGAATAATATATGAAGATGAAATCTGAACTAAAGATCTAGTGAAATGATTTATGCGCTCAAGTGTTTTGATAAACACGCGCTCCACTTGTTTGTCGTGTAGCATTTAAAGGGATGTCATAGGATATTACGGTTCTCAAAAAGCTCTTAAAACCCTCTAAATACTACACGACAAACAAGTGCAGCACGTGTTTATCAAAACACTTGAGCGCATAAATCATTTCCCAAGATCTAACCAAAGATAAAGAAAATAATAATGAAAGCCTTAACATGCTGACCATTAAAAAAAAAAGTCTTTATAACATACTGATGTGAGAAGACAAGATAGAACCTTCTTTGAATGAAAACAGAAGATAAACAAATAGATAACTGAAATAAGATATATTAAAAAGGATATCTTTGCCAAAAGAATCCAATTTTGGACCTCTTGGAATCACCTAGAGAAGAAATTCACCTTCGATCTCTTTGAATCCACCAAGAGGGTATGCTCCGTTTATCAAAGGAATCCCCTTTGATTCTTTATTTCTTAATTTCATAATTATACATAAACCGGTCCAAATACTTCGTATATAGAGCATATTCTCACCTACTATGACTCCAAAACCTTCTCAAAGTAAAGACTCACCTCATAATTTCAACAGTCTCAAACTAAAGAAACAACTTAAAGAGACAAGTAACTTCCTACTTGGATTCTAAAACCAAAATAGAAAGTAACTTACAAATAAACCCTCTCATGTGGTGTCAAGTGATGTGACAACGTAGCACTAAATCACCTACAGTTGGTTTGACCAAGGTCAAACATGTCGCAAAGAAGATTGTTCCTCCCACCTTTTAGCTCCTTTTGTTGGGCTTCATGTTCAACTAAATGGACCCCATCATTGGACATGGGCTTCTTTGGTTCTCCTCTTTGGTTGGTAGCAAGGGATGGTCCCTATCATGAAGTCATTAAAAATGAACACGCATAATGATTTTGACATGAGGGATTCCGAACCTCTGACATTATTTCTTGGAACAGAAGTGAACACCACATAACATGCTTTTTGGCCAACAAATGTATGCACTAGATTCGTTGATAATATGTCTACTTGTAAGCCAGTTAGTACTGCTGCTCAAATGCTTACCAAGATTAGTGGTAACCGGGATGTTTTGACTAAGAAGACTGATCCTCTACTTTCCTTACTCCCCTGCATCCATTGAGCTTACGGCGACTCCACCATTTCCCGAAGACTACCAGGGGCAAACGCCAATTCGGGGGGTCTAAGGGGGGCAAGTACGTAGATCGCGTAAAAGAATCCTTGACTGTCTATCGTAGTAGAGCCCGGCAAAATGCTCTGGAGGGCTTCAAAGCCCCTATTAGTCAGGCGTGCAGTGAACTGTAATTGTGAAAAGGTTGGAAGATCTGGCAAAGAAGGTGATAGCCCTGTAGATTCGTTCCCATGGTTCGATCCTTCCCAGTAAAACGCGGCGTGTTTGAATTCTGATCGCTTTTACGCGAGAAAGGGGGACCACCCTCTAAGCCTAAGTATTCCTCAATGACAGCCCCAAATCCATCCGGGTCAGCCTTCTGAACCTTAGTCATTGCACATCCGAAGACGATGGCATTCGGCGATAAACACCGAAAAATCCATTACAGCAGAAGTTTAGTGTGCCTCTACAATACTTAACTTTCACTTGATGTGACATAATGTATGTAGCAATTTGTACTTTGATCGAGTTTTCCATGCTCGTATGGCACACTAAGATGAATCATTGTGGGAAAAAGGTTGAAGACGGTTAGTTCCGAAGTACATATCCAGTCATGATGAAGTAGCTGATATTTTTATGAAACCAATTACAGCAGATCAACATAGGTTCGTTGTTAGGAAGCTTTCTATGTTGCAAGAAAACATATCAGCTGACAGAGGGGGCGGGGAGGTGCTCAGTATTCGTTCTTTTCTTTTTTTTCAATGTTTCAAGAAAACATATTATCTCATTATGTTTATAAGTGCATCCACCTCATATCCTTTTCTTAGGAACTTCTCTTTGCTGTTAAGAGTGCTATATCTCAAGGATATTGTTGCTTTTTTCCTTTATAAACGCCACAGTCATCTTGAAGAACTAATGGATCAATTTCATTTTTATACTTACTGTTAAATATTTTTCTCATCTCTGGTTTATCTCTTAGCGTACTTTTCTCAATTATGACCTAATTTAGAACAAATGGATCTTGTATATTTCTGTCTGAGTTGGCTTTCTCGAAGTTTGTTATCAAATATGGGTTAAGATTTAGGACGAGCATAATGATAGATAATTTTGAATTTGATTTAAGGACGGGTTTCTAATCTAGACCGTATGTAGGATTCCAAATAGTGAAATAGAGTAAGCATCAGGTCTGCTTAGTGAAGCATATGAGTTCCTATAGCAGGTTGCTCTGCCACTAAATTGGTTTGTAGTAAAGCTGTTGAACTTACACTTTTCGAACGTGCAATTCAATGTCATTTAGCCTGCCTTATACTTTCCAAACTCGCAATTCAATGTCATTTACCCTGTTTGCAATTGAATATCCAAATACTTAAACTGGCATGCATGTACACTAGTCCACTATATCTGCCTGAATTGATGCTTTCATAGCCAGAATTCATAACTGTCATCTTACTTGAATAAGCTTGAGGCAGAGTGAAATATAGTGAGCCCTTATCTTCAGCTTAAGATGGACGTGTTTCTGTTGCTTTTATTTGGACCTTGTAATGTACCTTTTTTTATTTATTGTAGTCCTGAATTCTGACTTGTTTTCTCTGTAGGACGCCATCTGGATGACACATGGGTAGCATACTGTGGAAATGATGTTAGGAGGGCTTTGAGGTGGCAGTTGATCAATTCAGGCACCCCCACTGGACGCTTCGGACAATCCTGTATTGTCATCGATGATGCTCTCGTTCTTTTTGGTGGGATCAATGACAATGGAATTCGCCAAAATGATACATGGGTCGGTCATGTCACTCGCGATGAAAAGCTCGAAATCAAACTCTCATGGATACTACTAGATATGGGTCGTGTTGCACCTCCACCACGTGGAGCTCATGCTGGATGTTGCATTGATAAAAATAAGATGGTGATCCATGGAGGAATTGGACTAGATGGCCTCAGATTGAGTGACACGTGGCTCTTGGATCTCTCCAACGGTGCGAGATCTGCGTCGTGGCATGAGATCGTAACTCTTGCATCTCCCCCAGCTCGGTCAGGGCACACACTAACATGGATTGGGGATACCCACGTGATTCTTTTTGGAGGGAGGGGAACAGGTTATGAGGTGCTCAATGACATTTGGCTCTTATCGTTGGGAGGCAAAGATCCTGAATGGGTTGAACTAATATGCGAATTATCCAACATACCCGAGGGTGTGCCCCTTCCACGGGTCGGTCACTCTGCGACACTTATATTAGGGGGGCGAGTGCTGATCTATGGAGGGGAAGATATGTACAGGCATAGGAAAAATGACTTTTGGGTGTTTGATCCTAGCGCTGTACCAGCTATTAAGATGCGATCACAAACACTGGACTCAATGAGATTAGCAGGGAAAATGTGGAAAAGAGTGATGGCTGAGGGCAATCATCCGAACTGCAGATCATTCCATAGGGCATGCGCCGATCAATCTGGGTGTCGTGTGTACATATTTGGCGGTATGGTGGATGGTGTGGTTCAGCCAGCTGAACCTTCTGGGTTGAGGTTTGATGGGGAGTTGTATCTTGTGGAGGTTGTGCTCTAGTTGTACAGAGAAACATGTTCTGTAAGCAAAATCTAGTCATCTTTCAAAAAAAAAAAAAACATGTTCTGTAGGCAAGGGGAAGTTATATTTCTCAGTTGAAGTTGGTTTAGCACTATATGTTGCCATGCTGTGATGCCCAATGTGATGTAGTTGAATTGGTTAGCCAAATTCACCATGAATAAAGATTACCAGAAATGAGAATGGCTTTTTATGTCTTTCCCACTGTTCAGATGAGAACCACTGTTTGTTAGCTTGAAGTTTTAATTAGATTTTGGCACTCGAACTTTATAATTTGACTTTATTCTATCACATGAGGGAACTGCTCTATTTGCAGAATTACAGTTAACAAGGCCATCTACGAAAATATTGGAGTTGGGTCTGTTCTAGGAGAACTTACATGACACCGACGTGTGTAGGGCGGTGTAAATGGTATAGTCTAACCGTCCTCACTTAATTTCCTTTTTTATGTCTCTTTTTTTTTACAGATTCACTCTATGTTCATTGGATTCTTGGGGTAAGGTGGAACTGAACTTGGAACATCCTCCCAAAAAATTAGACCAAGACTCTACTGAATTCTGTTGTTACTTGCTGCATTTAGATAATCTGCTTATCAAAACATCCTTTCCTTTCATTGCAAGGTGCTTTGCTCCTTGGTAAGGAAACATTGGGCACTGATATTATCTATCTTCTTGAATTTGAAAAATGGATATTGACATTTAATTGCTAAGTTTCTTCTCTCTAACTGTGAGCAGGATCCGACACCAGCCCGTTCACCTCGATAGGACAAATAGAAGATCAGTTTTATAATCTGTGGAGCTCAAATCCTCTTCTCCATTTCATAGGTGGAGATCAAAAGACCCACACAAAATATGGGTAGGTCCCAGCATTTCAAGGGTGGATATAGTTGATTTGTCCGTTTGGATACATGTTAATGTGAAGTAGTAGGAATGTAAAATGATGTCATTTTCAAAGTAAAAAACATTAGTAGAAGTAAAAATCTTGTTTATTTTCCCTTTCATCTTGATGTGGAAGGAAACTCAAAAGGCTATTTTTTTTTTCTTTTGGTAAATTTCATGCAGACAAGGAAAGTAGAATGAACAGTGCATTACAAAGTATGGATTTTGTTGGGAGTCCATTTTTTTGTTATGTATTTTATTGGAATTTGTTGAACTCATATGGATTGAAAAATGGGTGCTTGGGGCATGTTTGGCAACCATGAAAAAAAAATTCTTGGAACATTTGTTTATCCAAGGTGAAAGAAAGGTAGAGGGCTGGAGAGAAAGATTTGAGAGGGGCCCTCCTCAGTAAGGAGAGAACATGTGACGGGGTTTGTAGACAGAGAAAAAATATTCCCGATTTAAAATTAGATTTTGTCTCCCAACCTCATCCCATGCTCTCCTTGGATAAAACTTAACCTGAAATCAAATAAGCCCTTTAATTTCACATATTTTGATAAAACTACATATGGTTTTTTAAGAATATGACATCCTACAGATGGTGTTTTGTAAAAATACTTTTTCTCATAAAAGACAAACAAAAGGGGGTGGACATATCATTTCCTATGGAATGGGTTTGGTGGGTGGTTTGCGCAATACAACGCATACAATCCTAATCATATAGTTAAAGACCAACAGACCAATCCCCTCCCGTCCAATGGTCACAAATTGAGAAAAACTTTTTAAACCATCTTTTTTATTTTCATTACTGTTTTATTTGCAAGAAAAACATTTCCAACTTTGGAAAAAATTTCCCTTCAAAGATTTAGGCCCTGTTCGTTTGGGATTGTGACAGCCGATTGTGGTCCCCAACCCGATTGTTGGACTCAAAATTATTAAATTAAATTAAGGCCCTGTTCATTTTAGATTGTGACAACCGATTGTGGTCCCCAAACTGATTATTGGGTAGACATTTTTCAGTCATCTTAACTTATCATCAGTGTTAAATTCAAGCTCCAACCTCAATAATCAATACCCAGCTCAAAATTATAAACTACTCCAGTGACAAGAAACAGAGCCTCGATTTATAAGACCTTCAAGAAGATTGAATGAGATCACATAGAAGATCAATAAAGAGAAGCTCATTATAACAAGTAATACATAATGCTAAGATAACTGCTCTTCCAAATTCAATAACAATGCAAAAAATTCCTTCCATTTTCATTTAACATTAACCCAGATTAACATTAACAAGAGAAAAACCTGAAACAAATTTATGAATTTTTTCCAATTCAAGGATAACTAATTCCTCCAATAGCTTTGGGTACATTTAGCATCTTCAAAAGATGATTAATTTGCAAAAAACTAACCTCAGATTCAAAATGCGGAGCCATTGAACCCAAAAAACGAGCCCTTCATAAGAAAAGATGAAAATAATCAATATTGAAAAATGCTGTTTTGAAGCTGTAGAACAATCATTTCACTAGATCTGATACCAGCTTACCAGTCACTACTATCAAGGATTAAGGAAAAAAATACGATGAGCAGCAAAAGATCACATGCAGATGAAATAAGGATACAACCAGTATGCGGTGTAATCAATGACCGAAAAAATATAATGCATGTTATTCCTCCCAACAGATCGTCAAAAAGAGGCATCACAAAGTGCCCATGAGACACTTTTAGATTAAGGATATCCTATGTTGCATAAGTACGGGTACGACTGCCAGAATTGGACACGCGTACTAAGTGAGTGTCGGATTCACCAATATATTTTTAATCAATTCTAATTTTAATTCTTTAACATAATAACATTGTTATAACATACAATATATTGAAATTTTGGCGAGTAAAGAAAAGTTTTATATGGAAGAATCTCCAAAAACTATGCCCTCTTATTGTGAAATATCCACTCTTCAACCCTCCAAACATATCATCAACATTTTTAGGGATGTCAAATGCATCCCCAACAGCTTTTGGAAATAATGGCAAAATTATTACTCTATCCCAAAATGAATAAGATGGACATTCTCTCACTATCAACCCAATCCATCCACAAAAGTGATAATCAAAGATGCAGGGCAAAACCGTGCTATCATAAAACTTTACAGTTGAACATGTTCAAATTCAATTTGGAGGTCTACTCCATGGAATTAATTGGATTGAAGTGATTACATTCAGAAAGAGTATGTCTAAGACAAAGATAAAGAAATAGAATAGCTTACTAGTTCCCATGCGATCAATTTTCTAGACAACAACTTAAAATCTAATAGAACGAAAGAAATCAAGCATCCACATCATAAGAAGAAAGATCCAATTTTATACAGGTCAATGCTAACATGTAGTATCTGCTTACAAATAATGAATAACATGCACAGCCATATCTAGTTAAGAGAATGATATCATGCATATCACCTTTTCAATTTCAAGTATCTTTCTATTATCTTCCAAGTATCTGGGAACTTTCAGAAGCAAATGATCCCTGTAAATTGTGATGCATATTCACTGCTTTTTCATTGAGTCATCATGGATTAATGATGGCTAGAAAAATTACATTTTAGGTCCTTTACTGATAACCCATCATTTTGTGGGATAGAACCAGAAGTGATTAAATCCTGGAAACTAAAAGAACTCGCAGAATTAACACAAAAAAATATTCGCATCATGGACATAGATGGATGAGTTCAAAATTCCCATTATTTGAACTTAATAAAATACGAAAACCGATAGCATTTTAGAAGTAAATTAGGCATCATCAAAAGCTATCAAGTGAAAATAATTTATGGTAGTTTTAAGTGCAACTTTTCGACTATGTTGCCTAATTTATGAAATCAAACTAACCTAACCTTGAGGAGGTGAGATGATTACAACCAGGAATAATATGAAACAAAGAGAAAAGAGAAAAATAAAATACATAAATAACCACCATTCACTAGATTACCTGAACATCATAGAACTTAATATAAAATCTGGAGGTATCCAATGAGAGCTTGGTTTCAAGAATAGCTGCAATGGCTGAGCTAAGCTTTCCGTTCACACTCAGATCCAGCCCCCTGAGGCCCTGATAGATATCAGTTCTCCATACGCAGCTGGTTCTTCACTTCCAGCAAATGCAATGGGCACTACTCCATTTAGTAAAATCATCACATACTGAATCATCAACAAAAAGTAAAAAAGAATGACCATGTCCACAAATAGCAAAAAATAATATAAAGGAAGAAAAAGAAGAAAAACTCCCATCAGACGCTGAGTAAAGTCATGAGTTGTATTGAATCACCATGCTCCAAACAAAGAACCCAAATAAGCCCAAAAAACAGAGGATTATAAACTCATCTGCAAGAAAGACACTACAGAGCCACCATACTAAAACAAAAGGAATACATCCCTCTAACCTGAAAAACTACAAGAGACCAATCACCCTGAAAAAAAAAATGAACGACAAATCCACGTAAATCCCCATGATAATTCTTTAAGTAAAGGCTGCAAACCACCAAAAAGCTGGAAGTAAATGAGAGAAAAAAAATTCATCCACTTACTGAAGTTATAGAAAACTGAATCAACATTACAAAATTAGAAGTGAAAACTCATCCATCTTCACTGGGTAAAACCATCATACACTAGGAGTAATCCATAAAGGAGGAACAAATAGAAAGAAAATACCACATCCAATGAGTAAAATCGTTAAAACATGAATAAAGACCACCATAAGAAGAAGAAAAAGGAAAAAAGTTAAAAACAAACCATTTCCATTTTACAGTAATATCATCACAAAATGAAGCACATAAAAAAAGGAACACAACCCACCTCTGCAAAGTAAAATCTCGTTGTAACTAGCAATAATCCTTAGCAAATTGAATAGAAAAGAGGGAAAAACCATCCCCACATACTAAAACCATGACAAACTCAATCACCATTAAAAAAAGAAGAAGATAATAGCTAAACTTATCAGACACAAACTAAATTCACAATCAGCTATAAAAATAGGCAACAAAAAAAAAGCACCCATCTCTACTATTCTTAAATAACCCAAAACAAACATATAAATAAGCAACAGAAACCCAGTTCCGTGCAGTAAAATCATCACAAACTCAAACTCCCCACGACCTAAAAGAAGATGCTACAAAACTCAACTATAAAAAACAGCGACAAGGAGAAACCTCAAAGGAGGAGAAGATTTAAGAATACTTAGAGATTAAGGCAGATTTATTAAATGAAAAGGAGATTACAACCAGATATAAGGGACTCCGCTTGAGTCTTTACACAAAATCTCAATCATATAGTGTCTTCAAAAGAAGAATTTCTATTTGAATTTGAAGTGAATGCCGAGTAGGAATGGATTATAAATATGCAATATACATGTGCCACGGTTATTAGAACATCTTATCCAGTACTTACTACCATGAATTGCTCACCAATCTGATCTATGGAAGCTTGCTATTGAATCTCAACCGTTGGTATTTTTGTGTTAATGATGTTTTCATCTGTAAAATTTTCTGTGGGTAGAATCTCCAGTTTCTGTACACAGATATTGGGTTGGGAACGTTAATGGGCCGGATTGGAATTCCAAATGGACTTAAACAGAGAAACCCTGAACAAGGTGGATTTTTTTACTTGTGCTTTTCAAGCCCATTTAGCTATGAGAGATGCTAGCAACATGTGCAGTGAGAGGGTAGGAGGCAATAAGATATATAAGGGGATTTGCTAGGGACCATCGCAGAAGGCATTTCGCGGACGGCTATTGCATGAGAGAGAGCATCCACATAGGCTCACTTTTCAACATATTTTGTCTCATTCTCTGAGGTGGCTCTAGAGTATGATGAGGTTACTAAAATATGATATACGACATTTGATCACCTCTATTGATGTTACTTCGTATTTTTTAAAGGAAAAATTGCCAATGGGGACATCAAAATAGGAGAACTGCCAACGGGGGACACACTTTTGAAAAATTGTTAGAGACGGACGAAATGGGGGTTATCAAGTCTCTAAAAGGGGGTTATCAACCCTCTAAATGGGGTTATTAAACTCTCAAAAGGGGTTATCAACCCTCTTTAACAATTTTTCAAAAGTGTGTTCCCCCCTGGCAATTCTCGTATTTTGATGTTGCCCATCGGCAATTTTTCCTTTTTTCAATTATTCCTTTGCTTTTGGTATAGGTTGACCGTTGACAATCTCGAGTATGGAGGGTTTCCTCCTTTTATTTTCTGAACAATCTTCACCATTCAAATAAAAGATGGTTTATACAACAAATTTTCAACGTCCAGTTAACGGAATTTATCAACATCTACCAAAAATAGAGAGAGAGAGAGAGAGAGAGAGAGAGACTTTGGCAAACCCAATTTACTGAATACCTGGAAACATTTCTCAACACACTATTCTCTTCAAACACATAAAGATCCCCTCCACTGTAACAATCAAGTCATCCCCATTACAAAAGCTCTCAAACCTTAAAATTTGAAAAGAAAAAGGAAACACAGAAAAGCTATACAAAGCAAAGTTAAAAAAAAAAAAAAAACACCATCTCCAGTTAATACATCACCGTCATCATCATGACCATCACCATCAACCCAACAAATAAATTTGCAAACAGTGCATACCTAAAACACAAAGCACCTAAACTGGTATGACGTCGATCTTTGAAGCGTCTTCGCATCTCAAAACAATCCCCTCAAGACTTGCCGGAAGGATACACTTAGCCCATTGGCATCCCGTGGATAAGGGTTCAGGCGGAGGTACGATCATTAGCACATTATCATTCCTTTGGACGACTCCCATTACACTAACTGTGCTCCCTTCTTTTATGTACCTAGAAAGATAAAAATAGAAGCTTAGTCAATTGAAATACCCATCCGCGGACGAAGCAAACAAAATGCTCATTGTGTTATTCTATAAACAGCTGAAGATAGTCATTCGAATTCCCAGCATTTGATAAGCATAGACAACGAATATATCGGGCCTGAGGTCGATGACTGGTCCCATATGTCACTTCCAGACATATGTTCTCTCAAAAAATTAAAAAAACAAATGACCAGGTAATTTATCTTTTTATTTTTTCAATGGGTAATGGTCCCGTGATATTATAAATGAGAAATTATGAAAGGTAAGAAAATTATACCTAATATCTTAAACATCTGAATCACGAGTTTGGGAACACTGGTAAGTCGGCCTCAAAATATTATAGGGCAACCACAAAATAAAAAAATAGAAGTTTCAAGATCAGAAAACTTGTAGTTAAGAGATGATTTTGTTGAAAAAACTCAAATAGTCCAAGACGACAAATAGGACATAACAGCTTGCAATTCCTATGGCAACTACTCCATCAGATCTGATATAATTGCTTTTAAGGATAGACAAAATCATATATGAAGTTGAAAATCTAGTATCCACTAGTAAAGGAGTTCAGATTACCCTTCTTTCATACGCATTACACGGTCATCGCTTGAGAGGTTCCTCTCCCCCAACCACCTGATAAATTCTGGAGACAATTCTCTGTTGTTCTGATTGATGTCAACGACAATAGACTCATCAACGTATGGAGTCACCCTTGCACCATACCCAGTTTTAACCAATGCTCTCAATCCAGACTGAAAATCAGAGATGTAAAAGTCCACGACATGCCTCTGCCACAATCCAAAATCTGAATGTAAATGACTGTTCAATCAAGGCATGAAATCCTAGAGAGCAACCGAGGCATATGAAATTTCTTCAAAGAAAAGCACAAGAGCACAATGTCCTCTTCGCTATTTACAAAAATATCAAGCAGAAAAAAGGACACAGGAGTGCTCTTCACCATAAGCTGAACTCGTACATACAATTGAATATCAAAACTTACAGTGAAGTAAGCATTCCCCTTGGATTTCCAATAAAAAGCAGCTCAATGGGTTTTAAATAAAATCAATGTGAAAATTTATGTAACTCCTAGATCAGCTAATGATGTAGCAGCAGTGTCTATTGCTAAGAGCAAAGGCGTATGAATATTCTTTTTGCGGGCTTCTCTAATAAATTATTTTAGTTGCAAAAGAGTAAAAATCTATGATTTGTGGACACGGACACGAGTGTCACGTCTCGACACGGACACGGGGTGTCGGACATGGCAAACTCCCAAAATTTAGAAACAGGGACACGGCTAAAATAGAAAGTACATATACATGATTTGTGGACACGGATTCGTGTGCGGAGTTTCGACCAAGTTTCGACACGGATATGAGGTGTCTGACATGGAAACCCCTAAAAACTAGATATAGTGTCACAGTCAAACACAAACATACATACAAAGTTGCTAACACTTCTAGCAGTACATCTAAAAGTGTCTTAAGGAGTGTCGACACGTGTGGACACGGGTGTCGTGTCGGACACGACACGACACGTGTGTCGCCAATAAATTTGAAGTGTCGGTCAAATCATAGGTAAAAATAAAATGTGAAAACTTACATTAAAACATGTTAAACATAACCAAAATGATTCACAAAAGAACCACGTCGCCGAAATGATAATTTAGCTGACCCACCTCTAAAGATCGAAGTCCCCAGGTAAAACGGCGATGTGTGGCATTGGCAGCCTTTGAATCCCATCCCCTGTATTCATATAAACCTGTAGATGTGTACACACATCTAGAAACCTTTTGAAAGGATGACTCAAGGGGCACATTTCCACATGTAACTACCTGCAAAGAATTAAATCCATGTCACATGACGAATGACATTAATCACTAGAAGTGAAGCACATGTAAACTAATAGTTAAAACACCGGAAAACTGGAAGAGCTTTTTTCGGTGCATAAAAACCTGAAGACTATTGAACTAAAAATTACAAAAAATAATAATGGCAAAAAATTAGGTAAATGATATTTACGCCCCTTTTATCACCAGGGACACCCATTTGCCAGTGTACTTTGCAATCAAAGCCACTGGATTTTTCTGACATAAAGTACATTAGCTCCCTTTTTGCCATTGATACACTGACACTGGGTGTCCCTAGTGATCAAAAGGGGCGTAAATATCATTTCCCAAAAATTATTGTGCAGAAGATACAATATTGAGGAATTCTAGATTCACAGGAGCCCTTGCAAAAAAAGGGTACAAGGGCTCTCCCATTGGTCAATTTTCACTTATGGCAATTATGATTGTATTTTTTGTGCCATCATAAATGGAAATTGACCAATGGGAGAGCCCTTGTACCCTTTTTTTTGCAAGGGCTCCTGTGAGTTTAGAATTCCTCCACAATATTACATAAGAAAAGAACTTATTATATAAAAGTGAAAGTTCAAAAGGAAATAGAATGGATAAGCACATGCTATATGTAGTACCGACCATTTTAATCTGAAAAGTAGTGTTAACATCAAAGCACATAGAATTAAAAAGGCCCACCCTCTAAAAGAGCACTATGAAATAGTAAAGGTTAAATATTTTGAGCAGTCTGCCATTTTCCTGAAGAGGCTACATACCCCGGAAACTTTGACATATTGCCCATCTTTAGCGGTTCTAAGTTCAGCATCGGGATACCGGGCAATGAAGCCTGTGATAGCTCTCCTTCCCCAACAATTATTCCAAGTAAAAAGTGTAGCCACAGCCGCAAACAGAACCACAACAACAATGAGAAGAATGGCGTTGTGGACAGCTCCGAGTATGAAACCACCAGCAATGAATCCCATCACAAACAGCAGAATTACCGACCACAATATTGGTTTAGGGAAGCTCCTCTTGAAGGAATAGTCATCCTCCTGGCTGAGATTAGTGACTGCCTGGTTGTGAGCAATAGAAGAAGCGCTATGTAGCTTGAGAGACCCATGAGAGTCCAATGGACCAGACACTTTCCGAGGGGCGCCAGATGAATTAAGGGGCCCTGACAAAATAGGTCCAGATGTAATGAGCCCTGTGGCGGGGAGCACTGGTGGAAGAGGTCCTGAATTTTGACGAGTGGTGACCCCTCCAGATTGAGGTCCAGATGACTTTTTAACCGAATCCCCATGTTTATTAAGTGGGCCCGAACTAGACTTCTGTCTATTTGATCCTCCCATAGAACCTGGAATTGCTCCAGAGGATACAGGACCAGACGTAGTGTAACTAGCCCGAGCCGGGGCATTGGACATGATTGGTCCTGAGTGTGAAGCTGCACCTCCAAATGATCCAGTCCTTGAAGGAGCATTAGCTATAGGTCCTGATTTCCTTGACTTTGAGCTTTCTACAGGAATATCAAACATTTTTCCAAGTTCCCCAGATTTCTTGATATCTCCACCCGTATATGGCATAGCTGTGGAGCTCATGGTTGGAGGCCTCTCCTTTGTCTGCTCAGGCCTCCCTGAAACATAGAGGCCATTGCTGAGCTGGTGGGATGGGAATCTGGAACCCATTGAGCTTGATCAAAAGATCCAAAGAAAATTAACACACTGAATACTGCCAGTGACTTCCCTAATGAACCCAAGTGTTAACTACGACCCACGAGCACCAAAATCAGAGTAGGGATCTATATCCAATGGCACCAGCATGGTGGGGTAGAAACTGCAACAAAATTACAGTGCCTTGATGTGGTATTCAAAGACATTCTGAAAACAAAATGCAGAAGCCTCATCAGATGATATTTAAGTAAGTGAGATAAATGACCACACATGTCCATCAAGCTTAACAGACTAAAACAATATGATAAACAAAAAGGTGGTAGTGGCAAATTGTTTCAAGCAACTGAGCTTAGGATGAGCCAGATCTCCATCTAGTCTTTATAGGACACAGATCTCACTGAGTTCTACAGAAATGGACATCATGGGATTCATCTGAATTAGAAGCACATTATGTTCAAAGCCTGGTAATCCCAACTTGTAAGTGTCCAATCATGTAAGTTTTTCAGAAACCAGTTTGTGTGTCACATTTTGTTCATTTGGTATGTAAAGTTAATTAGCCAAAGGAAAAAAAAATCCAATTGCGCAACTTCAAAAGCTCCAACAAGAGATAACAAAATAATAAACCAAGAGGGAGCTGAATAGAGAATAGCTACAATTACAGAGGAGGGAGGGAAAGGAAAAAGCAAACATCAAAAATTAAAAAATTTTAAAAAAAAATCCAAAATTTACAAATTAAAAATACAATCAGGGACCCAGTTCAACCATCCAACTTCTCCAATGCCAAGAACTAAAAGTTCAATGCATAAAATAAAACGTAATACTTGCAGAACTAGACAAAGTTGATATCCCAGCACTTTCAATCTGGTTTTTAGCTTGCACTTCCACCAAGAGAGATAAAAGCACCGCACCAAAAACAGAGAAAGAAATCAAGTAAAAAATTCAGTTAATACCATTGAGTATAAAAATGAGGAAAACGGCAAGTAACCCGTTGTGTATTCTATCCAATGAACCAAAAAAAAAAAAAACCCTGCTAAGAAAAAAAGTCCAAATCGGCAACAAATACAGAGAGCAGAATCGCACTCCAGAAAATAAGTTCATGAAAAATATCATAAGGCCCTAATGAAAATGCAAGGACTTGCACAAAATCAATCATTTCAAGAACAAACCAGATCTAACACCAAATAAAGAGAAAAGAAAATGAATTTCAGAGCAAGTCCTATCTCCAGGGAAGGATTCCCTAAAACAAAATTTTGGAGAACCTCAAGAAATTGAAGCAACCCAACAATTTCTATCTCGAAGATAATAACCATTAACCAAACCCATTCTCCAAATCAAGTGACAAAACATAGATCCTTCTCTATTTCCAACAGAATAACCGATTTTGAAAATCCCCATCTTTTGCTCTATTTATAAAAGCCTACTATATCATCTGAAATTTGAAAACCCAAAACTCGTGAAAAGCCTGGATCCAATTTCCACGATGATGAAAAAGACCAAACACTAGAATGGGTGTAAATATAACATTTTTCACAATGATCTGTAAATCAGAATCCTAATTCCGAATTAAGGAAACAAAGACACTTAAATTCCCAATAAAGCAAAAAGAAGGAAAATCAAAACCATAGACAGTGAGATACTTCGAACATAATCCGCATATACATGCCCACAATAATAACTAAATAAACCCCACTATTTACCACATCTAGGGATCTAGGATCACAAACATTTATCTGGACTCCAAATGCATAAGCAAAACAAAACCCAATATCTCATTTTGAGCTACAAAAGGAAAAAAGAGAAAGATCTGAAACCCTACAAAACGTGCAAAGCTGCGAAAACCTACCATCTATATCATTTCCAGCAATAACACAAAAAATGTGAAAGATCAGAAACCTCATAGAACATGGGAATTCGTATCAGCCTAACCAATTCCAGCATCCTGGATCCAGTAAGAGTAATCTAACTCCATAAAGAAAACCAACACAGGATCCCATATAAAGCAAAACCAAGAAAAATGTGAATGATCATAAACATTAGAAAAGCAATTCTCAAAGATCCTACCATTTCTAACATCCAGAATTATAAAAAACCAGAACCCAACCCCCATATCACTAGACAAAACGAACTACGAATGGTTCTAAGAAAAAAGACGGAATTTTCTGAAGATCAATAATCTCAGATAACATATTAACTCACAGAAATTCTACCATTTTAGACAATTGGAATCCGAAAACATAAATCAGACCCCAAACACACAAAATAAAACAAACTCAGATTCGCATCTCCAAGAAAAAAAAAACAAACAAGAAGATAGAAATACAAACCCTACGTTTTAAGGAAAATACTAACAAAACCCTACCATTTCCAACATACAGATTCTGAGAAAAAGAACCCAAATCCCAAATCACGAGACAAAACAAACCCAGATTCGCACTCCAGTTGAAAGCAAGCAAAATGACAACCCCTAAAATACGAAAAGCAGAACCCAAACCCCAAATGCCGAGACAAAAAATACCCACATTCCCATTTCCTTCGGAAACAAGCATACTGAGAAAGATCTAAAACCCTACATTTTAGTCAAAATACTCATAAAACCCTACCATTTCCACCATATAGATTCCCAAAAACAGAACCCAAATCCCAAATGCCGAGATAAAAAATACCCACATTCCCATTTCCTTAAAAAAAAGCAGAATGAGAAAGATCTAAAACCCTAACTCCAGATTCAAAGCCCATAGAGAAAAAAGGGACAAATACAGAAAGGAAGTAAAAAAAAAGCAAATGAAGAAATTTTCATACCTTGAGAAAAAAGGAGTGGTGAACAATGTGGATTTGGGAACATGGTGGATGAAAAGGAGGCAAAAAATGGGTGTAAGCTGTGATGGATCTCCATCGCCAAAGAGCTTGTTCCACTGGTTTGTCCCCTGCAAAACGTCCAGAAGAATGAAAATAATAAAATAAAGAGGTGAAAAACACCTTCTACCTTTTTCTCCATTTTCTACACTCGATTCCTTTTAATGACCAAAGTACCCTCGAATCTTTGTTAAAATATCATATATCTACCATGTTTTTCTTCAAAATAAGGAAACCCTTTTCCTGCTTTTGCCATTAATGACAGGGTGACAATGAAAAATAGGTAGATAATATATTCTTCCCCCTTTCTTCCTTGGGCCACCCATTTTTAGTGTAAAAACTGAAAAGCTACTCGTATAGAGGGGACTGTCCCAGGGAAAAGAAGGGGCATAAATCACTTCCCTAGAAAATATCTTCTTTCTGTTCCTTGCCATACTATTGTCTCACCCAAATGCCCCTACTAATCTTCCTTTTTTATGATGACTAAAATACCATTTTGACTATGGAAGGGGGTGAATGTAACACTTCTTAACATATTATAAAATGACCAAACTATCCTTAATCATAACTAAAGTTGGAGTTTTTGTGTGAGCCCGTACGACCCACACGATAGGATGATCCAAAACGGCCACTTGATGGGCCACAACTTAAATATGTTGTGCCCAGAAATCATTTCCGTAGGATAATCCTAGCCCTCCGATCTATAGAAGAAGAAGAACTGCGTATATTATAGAAACCTCAATAGGTCAGAGCTTAGGATAATCCTATGAAAATTATTTTGGGGCGCAACCTATTTACATTGTGGCCCATCAAATGGATGGTTTGGACATCCTATGGTGTGATCCATATAGTACATTTTGAAAAAGAGTGGACTACGGGATCACACCATATTCCTAAAATTGAGAAAGTGATAAATACGCCATTTTTCATCACCAGGACACTCAGCAGCAGTGTATCAATGACTGCAGAGGGGCTGATGTACTGCACGTATACTGCAGTTGAGTGTCCCTGGTGATGAAAAGGGGTGCATTCGTCATTTCCCCAAAATTGTACATCGAAGACCTTGTCTCGATTTTTTAAAATGATAGTTGCACTTCCTTATTTTTATAATGACACACCTCGCTGTATTAAACACTATTGCTTTTGTTGGTAGTTGATAGCTAGATGGGAATTGTAACAACCTTTAGAAGCGTACAAATGAAGGAAATATGTTATTATTAAAACAAGGTTTTTCTTTACTCTGCATTTACCTTCCCTAACATAATATGTTACCTTATTTATTTTCTAATATTTTATCTTCACAACCATGTTTTGAATTAGATGTCCCACACATTCAATTGACAAAAGTTTATTGATCGAAAAGTAGCACCCATCGGTAGTTTGGTTCTCCCACAATCAATCATTCATTCATATTAGGGCCCACGTTTTTCTATGCCCAAAAGCCAAAATCAGTCATGATCCATTTCGAATCGGACCATCCATAAGAGTGTCCTAGGTTCTAATTATATTGCACCTAGTTGTATCTTAGGTTTTGAGGGAGAGAAAAGGAAAGAAGTGAGATAGAGTAGGGAGGTGTCATCAAAAGGGAGAACAAAAGGATAAAATGTTATTTGTTGTTTCTATTAGGGTAAAACTCAATAGATAGTATAAAAGTACTTATCATAGAAAGGCGAGGCAAGTAAGGACCCCATGACAATGCCATCCGAACGAGTTGGAAGTTGGAACACTAATAAGATTCATCCATTATGTCTTTCTCTTCCTATCATTTCCATTCCATCAAACAAGCATATATATATATATGAGAGAACATTTCCTACACACTTGTGTAGGTAACTTACCTACACACTACCTTAAAATACAGTGGGGGCCCACATTGTTTGGGTGATCCAAACAATTCATTTAAATGGTCCTCACATAGATAGGGTGTCCACAAAAAATCAGATCCATAGGATCATCCCAACCCTACGATTTGTGGAGGTAAAATGGACGTGTATAAACCTTCACAAATTAGTCCATTTTTTGCCTCCATAGTTTGAATGGTTAGGATGATCCTATGGATCTGATTTTTTGTGGACACCCTATCTATGTGAGGACCATTCAAATGAATGGTTTGGATCACCCAAACAATGTGGGCCCCCACTGTATTTTAAGGTAGTGTGTAGGTAACTTACCTACACAAGTGTGTAGGAAATGTTCTCTCTATATATATATATATAAGGAAAAGGATTGTACGCTCGAGCGTACCAAGCTTATGGTACGCTCGAGTGCCCAATCACATGTGGCCCATTTTGTTAGGATGATCCAAAGCATTCATTTGAAAGGCCCTTACATATATGGGGTATGTACCAAAAATCAGCTACATAGGATCATCCTAACCCATCCATTTGTGGAAGTCAAAATGGACAGACACCGTCTGTCGGCAAATCTGCCCATTTTTTTGTTAGATTTTGATTTTTAAAATCTTAATTTTGGTCAAAAAATAGTGTTTGGAAAATGTTTTCTAAGTGTGTTTTGGAAAAAAAAAATTCTTTAGAAAGATTTGCTTTCTGCAAGAGAAAGAGAATAGTGCAAAAGTAGTGTGAAAAGATAGTTCCGTACCAACTCATAAGAAAAGAAAAATTGGGCTTATGAAGCTTTACCTTTTTCTCTTCTTTATTATGGTGCACAATGATCTTAGCCTTGGGTTGAACCGCGGGAAGGTGCAGCGCACCGTTCACACGCGCGCACGCGGCGTGGACAATGGGCTATATGACGCATAGTGGCACTTTATTGGTGCTTTTTGGTGCACTTTCCACTTCGCACGCCGCATCGTAGCAAGGAACGATTAGAGCCTTTCATTTTTTCCGATTTGATCCGGACCGTTGGATCATAATCGACTTGGATTGGTCAAGTGGTTAGACCGAATGGTTCGGTCAGGTTGGCCCAGCAGGCCTAGAGGCTCCAATGGATAGTGCGTGAGCGGGTGCAATCCGAACCGTCGGATCGTGGTGTAACAGCTAGTGGATTATGACCATTGGATTGTGTCTCTTCTACACAACGGTCAACTTCCTAAAGGGTTCAATCTGCACCGTGGATGGAAGATCTAGCAGTTACGGAGTTGGAAGGGTTTTTAAATAAGTCAACGGTCACTCCAGGATTGATCTGAACCGTAGAGTCGCGATCTAACGGTCAGAATTCAAACCCGCTAAAAGGATGTCCAGAAAAAGTGTTTTCCAATGGAAAAGCCACCAGAAGCTCTATAAAAACAGTAGAAAATACTTATTCTATACAGAATTCGGATTTTCTACTTTGGTATATCCTAAATTACTATTTCTAGCACAATTCTCTCTCTCTCTCTCTCCCTCTCTCTCTCTCATCCCCTACAAAGGTTCTGTTTTACTGTTATTAGAAGTTTTGTTCAAGTGTTCTGTTTTCTGCATAAATAAACACTTGTGTCTCAAATACTTGTAAAATTCAAAAGTGATTCAGGGCTTGATTCCGTTCAGTACAGAACGTCGTCAAGCAATCGGTTTGGAACCAGGCTTCATTGTATCTTGGAGGCGAGTTTGTGGTCCCCTTTGCACACTACTGGTGGGGGTGAATATCGTCTTAAGGAGAGCGTTTACGCACCTTGAAGCATCTTCCTATCTTCTTCTCAAGTACACAACACAGTTTATCTCCAACATTTTGCCCTCCACTTTTGGAGGAGTTAGGATGATTCAATGGAGCTGATTTTTAGTACACACCCTATCTATGATAGGGCCTTGCAAATGAATGCTTTGGATCACCACAAAAAATGTGGGACCCATGTGATTGGGCAGTCGAGCATACCATAAGCTTGGTACGCTCGAGCGTACAATCCTTTTGCTCTCTCTCTCTCTCTCTCTCTCTCTCTCTCTCGCTCTCTCTCTCTCTCTCTCTCTCTCTCTCTATATATATATATATATATATATGTATAGGAATAAGAGTGTGCGCTCGACCACACCTAAGCTTAGGTGCGGTCGAGGCGGTCGAGGGCCAAAAACTCATGTGGGCCCACATTGTTAGGATGGCCCAAAGCATTCATTTGCAAGACCCCATCATAGATAGGGTGTGTACAAAAAATCAGCTCCATAAGATCATCCTAACCCTTCCAAAAGTGGAGGGCAAAATGGACAGACACCGTTTACCACAAATCTGCCCATTTTTTCCCTCCCTTTTGGAGGGGTAAGGATGATCCAATGGAGGTGATTTTTTGTACACATCCTATCTATGATAGGGCCTTGCAAATGAATGGTTTTGATCACTACAAAAAGTGTGGGACCCATGTGTTTAGGCCCTCGACCGCACACTCTTATTCTATATATGAGAAAAGTGTAGCTACACACTCATGTAGCTAACTTAGCTACACCGTCGACCTTAAAATACAGTGGGCCCCACATTGTTTGGGTGATGCAAACCATTCATTTAATGGGCCCTCACATAAATAGGGTCTGCCCCAAAAATCAGCTCCATAGGATCATCCCAACCCTACGATTTGTGGAGGCAAAAATGAACGTGTAAAAACCTTCACAAATCTGTCCATTTTTGCCTCCACAGTTTGAAGGGTTGGGATGATCCTACCTAGCTGATTTTTTTGGCACACCCTATCAATGTGAGGGCCTATCAAATGAATGGTTTGGATCACCAAAACAATGTGAGCCCAATGTATTTTAAGCCGGCGGTGTAGCTAAGTTAGCTTATATATATATATATATATATATATATATATATATATATATATATAGAGAGAGAGAGAGAGAGAGAGAACGATTCCTACACATATGTGTAGAGAGTTCTCTACACACTAGCTTAAAATACAGTGGGGGTCCACATTGTTTGGGTGATCCAAGCCATCCATTTTAAAGGCCCTCACATAGATAGAGTGTCTACAAAAAATCAGATCCATAAGATCATCCCAACCCTACGATTTGCGGAGGTAAAATTGATGTCTTTAAACCTTCACAAATTAGTCCATTTTTTGCCTCCACAGTTCGAATGGTTAGGATGATCCTATGGATTTGATTTTTTGTGGACACCCATCTATGTGAGAGCCTTAAAAATGAATGGTTTGGATGACCCAAATAATATGGCCCCCACTGTATTTTAAGCTAGTGTGTAGATAACTTTTATATATATATATATATATATATATATATATATAAGCCCTTATGGTCTAGTATTTTTCAAAAAGTAATTTATAGACCACACTATACGATGATCCAAACCGTCCATGTGATGGGCTAGAACGTAAATAGGTTGTGCCCAAAAAATCATTTCCACAGGATGATCCTAGACCTCTGGTCTATAGAGTTTCCATAATATGAAATTCTCTATAGATTGGAGGGTTAGGATCATCCCATAGGAATGGTATTTGGGGAACGACCTATTTACGTTGTGTTCCATCACATGGACGGTTTGGATCAAAAGGAAATAATATTTTCATTCCCTTTTGTTGTTATTCACCTATAATTCAAGTCCTTTTTAGGAAAAGACCCTTTAGGATAAGTTATAATAAGGGTATTTTGGTCAGTATGAGACGTTTCAGGCCAACTCGGAAACCAAATGGCTATTTTATTTATGATTTTGGAAAAGGTTAAGGAGATTTAAGTAATTTCAATCTCCTTGATCAGCCCACGAGAAGGAAACAAAGAACTGTCTCGTAATGTCCTTAGGAGTGGTAATTTGGTAATTTTGAAGGGAGTGAAACAGTTGCGTTGATTCTGAAATGGTACGGACAATACACAGGGGTGTTTTGGACATTTTACTGACCAAGCTCTTCTTTTTTGCACCACTACCGCCGCTACCATGTCCCTACTGGATAACGACGTGTTAACCAGGGGTGTTGGAAAACAACCTTGCAATAAATCGCCGATTCAATCGGAGAACCCGGCAATGACATATTTTATTTCTTCAAAACCCAAAAAAGTAAAAAAGAGGAAAAAAAGAAAAAGAAACTCGCATCCAATTTTTCAATTTTTTTGAATTCCTTAGATTTTTTTCTCGTTCCCATAATATGCAAAATTATTGCTAAATCGATCTTAGGAATTTCATATTTGCTAATTGCAAATTGCTAGTGTCCATTGCTCGTCGCAGGTCAGAAGACTCAGACCAACCAACTCGTGAATGGAGACAAAAGCTGTTGTCCTCATTGATGAGGTGGCTGGTTTGACATGACAGACTAGCTATGAAATGCCTTTTGGGATGGACCCTAGCAAATCCTTTACTAATTAGTTCCTGCTTTTGAAAAATAATTCCCATAGAAAGAGGACCCTTCTTTATTCCATTAAATTTTTAAATATGACAAATGCAATTATTTTTCAGAATCTCCGAGAACTTCTAATTTGCCTCTAAAACAAGTTTGGAAATCCAAGCAAATAGCAAAGGATGTCCCAAAAGTTCAAGTTGATGGATATAGCAATTCTAAATCTGTCCATGGTGATGAGGAAAATATAAATTTGGTTGGAAAAAGCAAAGAACCCAAAACCTCTAGTCCTATTGTCCCAATCCATGCTAACCGATTTGCTACTCTAGATCATATGGTCTCTGATCCCTACACCATTGGGGAGTGTAGTCATCAAGATGTTCAGGAAGGAATGCCCAGACCCTGGATCATGACTCGTGGCAAAGGGTTCATAGGAAAAAAAGCAAACCGGCCCTTCTAGTTGAGAGAGTTATCTTTTTTTTTTGTTGTTTGGTTTGCTTTTATTTTGTTGTTAGTCTGTTTTGGTCTCTTTTGTTAGCGTGTCTGTGCTTCCTTTGTTGTTTGTTCTCCTTTCCAAGTTCTGGAAGGGTTGCTTTTCGTATCTCATGTATATCTTATCCTTCTTTTAATATATCTGGTCGGGGTCTTGGCTAACCCCAGCTTACCTATCAAAAAAAAAAAATTAACCTCAACCTTCTCTCTCACACGAGCATTGCACACACACCCTCTCCACTCTTTTAACGTGAACATTTGGTGGGGCCAACAACTGAAGTGGCCCTCAAACCTAAACCCTAAGTGGCCCCCTTTTCTTCATCGGGCCACTCCATCTATTGTATTTATGACCAAGGTTTTAATTTTCAGTTTCGGAATGTGTTTTGCTACTCACCGAAACCGAAATTTTTGCCGAAATTTCGTTAGAAATTTGACAGAATAAAAAATGCAATATTTTATCCAAGCTGAAATTTCGGTTTAGGGAAATATTAAATAATGAATAAGATATACATTTTAACGGGATCTTCAAGACCGAAATTTCAGGAAAACAAAATTTCAACCAAAATTAATTTCGTCGAAATAAAGTAATGTTTCGAGGTTACCCAATTTCGATTTAGCCGTCGACCGAAACCCGAAATTTTGGTCTGAAATTTTCGATTTCGGTCGAAATTTAAAACCTTGTTTATGACTACTCTTTTTACATGAAATGGGGGTGGCCCAGGAGAGAAAAGGGAGCGAATATAACATTTCCCTTAGTTTGGATTTTTAATCAAGGTAGGCCTATCATAATTTTAAAAAATACGGACACATAATGTATATTTTTTGAAAAATCACTTGAGCTCACTTTGTTCATAGATCCAAACCGTTCATTTGCTAGCCCCGACGTAAATTGGTCTTACCCAAAAATCATCTCTATAGGATGATCCTAATTCCTATCTGGCTTGATCCGCAAAGAATTATATACGGCATCGTTCGTCTATAAATCTGAGGTTTGGGATCATCCTATGGAGATGATTTTTGGGTCACAACCTGTTTACATTGAGGCCAAATAAGTGAATGTTTTGGGTCCTATACGGCGTCCGTAATTAGTTGCACATATAAAAGGTGGACCCCACTTTACATGATGTATGTGTGAATGTGCACATTCTTTATGTTGTGGAAAGGCCTTCGAAGAAGGTGGCACCCACCTATTATATCGCATAAAATAGGAGATACTGTGTGGTGTTTGTGATCCTTGTTCGAAGATCTAAACAATTCATTTGTTTGGCCTCAATGTAAATAGGCTATATGTCGGATGAATCTGGCCCTCTTAATGACACCATATATAATTCTCTACCTATGTAAAAGGTTAGGATCACTCTATGGAGATGATTTTTTTTTTCTTGAGATATGAGATATACATCATTTGATAGGCGTACTTTTTTTTAAGAATACAATGGGCTTACATTGTTCAAAAGATCTAAACAAGGAAAATGATATATTCACCACTTTTCTTTCATGCGCTACTCTATTTTAATGTAAAAAGATTACTCATAAACACAATAGAGAGGGTAGTGGCCCGACGAAGAAAAAGAGTCGAATGTATCACGTTAAAAAAACAGGAAACTGATATTCCCCTCCTAAACTGATAAAATCTCCCTGTGCGGATTTTTCACTGCTCGAGGATAAATTCACGCCTTTAACATTTTTCTTTGCTTTTAAAACTTAACAAAAAACGTTAAAGGGGATTTTCCGTCTGAGGGGGAAATATCATTTCCCTAAGGCTCTGTTCACTTCTTTTCCCTGGTGCTGTTTTCCATGGAAAACAACCTTTTTTTTCCCTGACAAGACAGAATTTCTGTGTTCACTTCTTTTCCAGGGACAACTATTATCAGATGTGGAATTTCTTATTTAAAGGCTAAAAATGATGTGGAAATTGACTTTTTCCCTGTTGCTTGAGATTTGCTTTCCGATTAAATATATCGGAAAGAGGCTTTCCATGGAAAACGAAGCCTTTTTTTCCTCTTCATTCCTTTCCCTTCTGCCATGTCACCTGGAAAGGAAAGGAAAATAAAATCCTTTCCTTTCCTTTCCTTTCCTTTCCGGGGAAAAGAAGTGAACAGAGCCTAAGAAAAGAGTGGAGAGAGATTGTGCAATGGTGGTGTGAGAGCAAAGGTTGAGGTTAATTTTGTTTTTGGGATGATATGGCAATTAATTTTCAAAAGCCGGGACTAATTGGCAGATATGAAATTCCCAAGGACTATTTAGCAATAATTTTGTATAGCAGGCACTAATCAGCAAATATGAAATTCTCAAGCACTATTTAGCCATAATTGTCATAGTAGTGCTAACAGCCCTCTCCTAAGGCCATCCAGTGGGCCCAGGTCTGATGCTGACGGTAGATCTCACTTGCAAGCTTACAACAATGAAAGACTTAAAGAAATTTTCCAGATGCCTAATTCATCACCATTGATCAACGGTCTAGAATCACCAGATGAGTGTTAATACAAAATAACTGGAGAAAAAATTGCTTAAAAAACTATGGTTGCTAGGCTCTTTTCTAAGGGTCACTTCTTAGGACTCACATGTGCCATGTGGATGTGATCCATCCGTTGATCTGATCGAGAACCACATGCCTAATTCAATGCTACTCACCCCACCTTGATCTGACGATCTAAGCCCTTCGATCCGTCAAGCCTTGTTTAGCTCCTGGATGGGGCCCATTGGACATGGGACCACGAGCATCATGATGCTTTGTAATATCAACGGTCTTGACTTATATTTAAAGAACCCACAATTCAATTGTCAAAAATTGATCATGATGTTGACTATCTACCTACTCGAGCGGAGGAAAAATGGAAAATATTGCTAATATATCAAAGATAAATAAGAGCAGGGTAAGGATCATCCAACGGTGGTAGAGGCCCTATTTAAGCTAAGCCCCAACAAATGAATGATATGGATCACCCTATGGATTGGACCCCATTTGAGATTTTTATAAAGGAATACGATGAAAGTTCACGCGGACACCATATAAAAAACTTTGTTTTTCTCTCTCACACGCACATGAAGTTATTTTCAGAAAGTACAATGGGGCCCGCTTCTTAGGATGATCCAAACCGTTCATTTGACTACACCCTCTACACATCGAGGGTTCGGAAAATCCTATGGAGATGATTTATGATGGACAACCCTATTTATGCTGTGGCCCATCAGATGAACGGTTTGGATCATCCTAAATGTGGTGGCATGGATCATGCATAGATAATACTAGGAGAAAAAATAAAAAAACATGAGGTATCATTGACCTTGACCTGTAATAATAAAAAAATCTGAAGTCCCTAGCAAATCCCTTAAAAATACCTCATAGTTGTAAACTATGATCTTTATTAGTGAAACATATTTAATGAGGAAGGACTATTTGCATTTAATGAACAAACTTAGTAAACATCTTGCACAGCCATCAAAGTGGAATTTTTTTTGAAAATAAAAGGCCAGTTGGGCTACTTAGATTCTTATACTGCTACACTCAGAAAGCTTTTTATTTATCGGGAAATTTGATAAAGACGCCCCTGTTCTAAGAAAAATTGTTTAAAATTCCTTTAGAAATGGCAAAACAACACCTCGTAGGGTACTCCCCAAAAGAAGAGTGTTGCATCTGCATGTGAAAAGAATTCAGAGTCCTTTCTATCTTTCCATCACATTGCTTAATGGAGAGTTTTCTATAAATTGCCTCATATATATAGGGAAATTATATCTACACACTTGTTTTAATAATGGGACTCTTAACTTTATCAAACACTTTTCCTGTTAGCTATTGATGGAAATTTGTATAGGGGGCTTAGTCATGAGGGATTTTGAATCCCCAGTGGACTATGATGCTACTCCTCAAGTCCCTCAGAGTTCCCCAAAGTCCAACGTGACTAAACCTCCTCAATAACTAAGGCCCTATTTGGATTCCGAAAAAAAAAAAAAAAGTTGCGTAAAATATTTTCCCAAGAATTTTTTCTGTACCCGTGGTAAGAGAAATGATTTAATTATGGATTACTTAGAGGGATATCATCATAAAATGAAGATCCCTTTGAATAAAACATGATCTGTAGTGGTTAGAGTTACTTTTTTTTCATGTGTATTTAAAACAAGAGGAATGATAGATACAAGGAGCCCTGCAAAAGGGCTCATGATTGGATCACGTCATCAAATGTAACTGATTTTTCTTTTTCAACCGATTTTAAAATGTAACTGAAAATGACGTGGATCCAATGAAGAGCCCTTTTGCCGCTCTTTATGCAGGAGCTCCCTTGTATCTATCATTGCTCTTAAAACAATGGAAATATATGAAACTTTTGGAAAACTTCTTCTTTTCCAATCTTTCCAAAAAATTCCTATAATCCAAGCAGAGCTTAATTGGAAAGTGTAAATTGATGAGGACAAGAAGGTAGGAAGAAGGGTGAAGTAAGTGAAAATGCCTTTGTAATGATGACTTAATGTGTACATCATTGAGATCAGGGGTCCAAACTTCATTCCGACATAAGGCAAACGCTCATTCACACACATGAATGCAAGCAAGCACGCATGGGCCCACATTCGGGTCTAGCAAGTTAAGAAGCTAAATAAATCTACGTGCTCTGTTTTGGTGATCACACCCTACCATTTATTAACTAAATTCATGATTGGCTATTGGATACATCTTGAGGAGAATTTATATGATGGGTGGCCATGAAAACACGTGAAGTCTAAAAAAGTAGGTACAGCCCACTTTTTTTTATGATCCAAACCGTTCAACTGTTTGGGCAATTTGTAAATAGGTTGTGCCCCAAAAATCATTTCCATAGGATGATTCTAGCCCTCTGATCTGAACTGATCTGAATATGTAGTGCCCCAAAAATCATTTATGGAATCTTCTACTGATCGGAGGGTTAGAATCATCCTGTGGAAATGATTTTTTGGGGCACAACCTATTTACGTTGTTCCCAAACAGATGAACGGTTTGGATCATCAAAAAAAGTGGGCCGTACCTACTTTTTTTAGACTTCATGAGTTTTCACAGCCACCCATCATATAAAAGAATTGTAGGGACCTTTAAAAGTAAATTAGAGAAGTGCAAAGTAAAGATGGGAGTGCCCATATCAATTCCCTTAATAATCTATAGTTAATAAGTGTAAAGATGTATAATAAAAGTACCCATAAAAAAAAAAGAGGTATAATAAAGGTACCCTACTGGCCAAGGTCACTCATGGGCTGAAAATGGGCTGGGCCTACATGTATTTCCCCCAAATTGCTCTGACAATGGTTTCAAGGCCATAGCTCATTTGGACAACGCCCGTTATTTTATCCTTGGATATCCCCTGTTCATTTGGAGAACAGCCCCAATGAACAAGGTTTACTATAGAAGTAGTAGTTAATCCCAAGGGTTTATTCAAGATAAAATTATCCAAGCAGGGTAGCCAATCCCCGGAGAAGCTTATCCAGGGATCTTTTATACCCATGGAAAACCGCCCCAATGTGATTAGAACCATCCATTAATATTTCAAACTTGAACGAGGATAAAAAAATTTATACAATTCTAATTTATGTTAAATACAAACAATTTCATATAAATATGTGCAATATTTTTTATATTAGATAAAAGACCATTTCTCGGCTTATTATTTTTTGAGTTTCTTCTCCAAAAAAGAAATGAAGAAAGGCTCTTTATATACATTTTCCTCCAAACACGGATCGACATGGTCGGTGCACCTCCATATTTGATAATGCCACTTCTCTATTTAATTTATACTTTTCAAATTAATTTTTAAAGGTTGATGTAGGATTTTATAATGTGACATATTTATATATCTATGTGAGTACAACTGCATGCTTGGATTTCTAAATCAAGTTGCAGCCATGTTTAAAGATTAAAAATACATTGAAGATTCCCTTTCCTTTGTCCGAGAGGAACAAGGGATCAACAATATTCTAAGTTGTAACATTTTGCTTATGACCACTTGGGAACAAGGCTCAAACCCTTCTGAAAAATCATTTCACCCATGTCCTATATATAAAATTGTCTAGGCAATTTTGCAAGAAGCCATTCTCATATCACTTTTCAGGAGATAACTGCCACGCCAGATGAATTGATGAATAAGACAAAATTTGCTGCGATGTGGTTGTTCTCTCCTGAAAAAGTGAGTCATAAAATGGCTTTTTGCAAAATTGCCTAGACAATCCCAAACCCTTATGCAAAATTGCTATATATATATATATATATATATATATATATATATATATATATATATATATATATATATATATGGGGTTGATGTTTCTAGTCGGCCGACTAGAAAAGTTTTCTAGTCC
This sequence comes from Tasmannia lanceolata, assembly GCF_043159265.1. NCBI lineage: Eukaryota > Viridiplantae > Streptophyta > Magnoliopsida > Canellales > Winteraceae > Tasmannia > Tasmannia lanceolata. The sequence continues at coordinate 13,456,274 of NW_027518683.1, forward strand.
GTCCGCCAAAAAATCAGCGCGGGCCCACAGTTTTTGTGTGATCCGAAGCATTCATTTAGTAGGCCCTGACATGGATAGGGTGTGCCCAAAAAATCAGCTCCATAGGATCATCCCAACCCTACGATTTGTGGAGGTTAAAATGGATGGGTATAAAACTTCACTAATTTGCCCAATTTTTAGCTCCACAAATCGAAGGGTTAAGATGGTCCTATGGAACTGATTTTTTGGGCACACCCTATCTATGTCAGGGCCTATCAAATGAATGCTTTGGATCATCCAAACATTGTGGGCCCACTGTGTTTTGGGTCGGCGGACTAGAGAAGGTTCTCTAGTCGGCCGACTAGAGACACTTTTCTCATATATATATATATATATATATATATATATATATATATATATATATATATATGTAGAGAGAGAGAGAGAGAGAGAGAGAGAGGAAAAGGATTGTACGCTCGACCGTACCTAGAGTTAGGTACGGTAGAGTGCCAAATCACATGGGTCCCTCATTTTTGGTGGGCATCTAAACCATTCATTTGCAAGGCCCCATCATAGATAGGGTGCATACCAAAAATCAGCACCATTGAATCATCCTAACCCCTCTAAAACTGGAGGCCAAAACGGGCAGATTTGTGGACAAACACTGTCTGTCCATTTTGGCCTCCACAAATGGATGGGTTAGGATGATCCTATGGAGCTAATTTTTGGTATGCACCCTATCTATGATGGGGCCTTGCAAATGAATGGTTTAGATGCCCACCAAAAATGGGGGACTCATGTGATTTGGCACTCTACCGTACCTAACTCTAGGTACGGTCGAGCGTACAATCATTTTCCTCATATATATATATATATATATATATATATATATGAGGAAAAGGATTGTACGCTCGAGTGTACCTAACCTTAGGTACGCTCGAGTGCCAAATCACATAGGTCCCACATTTTTTTTGGTCATCTAAACCATTCATTTGCAAGGCCCCATCATAGATAGGGTGTGTACCAAAAATCAGCACCATTGAATCATCCTAACCCCTCCAAAACTGGAGTGCAAAATGGGCAGATTTGTGGACAAACAGTGTCTGTCCATTTTGACCTCCACAAATGGATGGATTAGGATGATCCTATGGAGCTGATTTTTGGTATGCACCCTATCTATGATGGGGCCTTGCAAATGAATGGTTTATATGACCAAAAAAATGTGGGACCCATGTGATTTGCCACTCGAGCGTACCTAAGGTTAGGTACACTCGAGCGTACAATCCTTTTCCTCATATATATATATATATATATATATATATATATATATATATATATATATAGAGAGAGAGAGAGAGAGAGAGAGAGAGGTTCATTTTTTTAACCTTGAGTTACGAGGTTGACATCTAGAATGGTGTGAGATGTCATGGCAATAAACATATGTGAAGACAACTAGTTAGGCAAAAAGTTTTGTTTTGATAGGCCAGCTATGCTAAGCATATTGGAACTATTATTATATGGGATTTGCTAGGCCATATCGCGTAAAGGCTCTCACTTTTGCAGGATAGAACAGCCTCTGATGAATTAAATGAATAAGACAAAATGTGCTGAAAAGTCAACTTGTGTGGCTGTTCTATTGTGCAAAGGTGAGCTGCAAAATGGCTTTACTCAAAATTGCCTAGTAAATCCCTTATTATATATGCCAAGGGTCGAGAGTCTCACTTCCACACGCAACCCATTTGAACTTAAGGCCATAATTTTTGTTTGGGCAGTGATAAGACACATGGGGAGTCGATTCAAGATATTTGGGGGTCGATTTATCACTCCTCTTTTTGTTTTTCATGGAATATTAGCATACCATGTGTTGAGACTTGAGAGAGGGGTATGGAGAGTGGGAGAGGGAGTGAATTGAGAGAGTACTGAGGACATGGTGCGAAGTGGCTGAAAAAATAAGGTAAAAATATCTCTATTCAAATGGAGTTTTTCTTTTCCCTGTTTTCTCGCCCTTTCTTATTCTCCTCACTCATGCCCTCTTAATTCTCTCCCTCTCGCAACCTGCCTGTCTCTCTCCCACAACTTGATAAACTAATATTCATTGGAAAAAACTTTCATGGCTTCCAAACATGTCCTAAAACTTTAAATAATTGATATGAAAATGATTGCCTTATAAGGACTCTTTGCAAAAAAGAAAGAAGAAAATATCATGTTACTATGTTGAGGTTGCATTGCATGCACATATTTTTGTGGGTAAAAATCTGTGAGTAGGTAGAAATACAATTGGGGACCATTCAATGATCTAAACCGTTCATCAGCTAGGCCTTTTTTATGGAAGATACACGCAGTAGAATCCTACGTGTTGGATCATTGAACAAGTAGGCCCCCTTGTACTTCTACATCATATAACTCTGATGGTTTGTGTCATGGATGCCACTGCTCTAGCCATTGTGCATGTTCACACTCTCATCTATCTTAGGTGAGTCTTGAGAGGGCACGACCTCACTGTAATATAATGGGTACTACCCTTGAATCATCTGAACCATCTATTTTGTAGATCTTCCTTTTTGTATCTTATAGATGAAAAAGTACATGAATTATTCAATCATAATTTCTAATAAAGTTCATTTTTTCGTTGAATGTGGCGGTTTCTTAGATTTATCTATATCACTCATTTATAGTGGGCCCCACCATCCAATGACCCAATAAGGCACTACGCTGCTAGATAATCCTAGCCATTCGATTGATGGACTTATTTTCATCGGGTGGATTCTTTCATAACCGTCCATTGGCAGGTGCTCCATTAGATGCCTAGAATAATCTGATATGGGAAATGTTTCCAATTTTCCATTGATGTATGGTGGGCCCACTAGATGAAATGTCCATGTAATGAGCCCTACTTGTACAATTTGCTGACTCAACACGCGGCATCTTGCTTTATATTTGATCCAAAGGCCAAGATCTGCCCTCTATTTTGTTTTTCAAACAATTGATTTTAACACACTTGTAAAACATATTATGATTGTAACACACCTGTATTGCATACATGGGCCCACCTTCCGTTAATCTAAACCATCCATCTTGAGTTTCGCATTGCCCCAAAATCCTACTAATCAAACAAAGGGCTGATCTTGCAACACTTGGACAACTGGAGGCTGGAGATGGAACTGGGTGACGTGGATAAATCTTCCAGACTCCCCATCTATGAAAGGAATGGGGCATTTTGATTTTACATACAAACCCATATTTGAGAGGAATGGGTGATTTTGGTGTTACAGACACCCATATTAGAGAGGAATGGGTCATTTTTTGGCACTTCAGATTCCTAGCATTTCTATGGTATGGATGTCTCATTCTTGATAAATACAAGAGTTCCAAATTTCAGTAGGAGGGGTATCTCTCCAGATTGCCCTAGCCTGAGCACAGAGAAAGGAGACATGAAGCATGGTAAAGGGAAATGATATTTCCACCCCCTTTCAGCAGCTCCACTCTTTTTTGTTTGTCATTTCTTGAAACTGACTTCACTTCTAGGAAAAAGACAAACAGAAAGGAGGAAATGTAGCCATTTTCAGGAAAGACAAACAAAATTATTGGGACTTGGGAGATGCTTAAAAAAAGGTGGAAATATCAGTCCCCAGTAGTGAATCTCCTTGACTAAAGATTAAAAGAGAGAGAACACGAAGGAGTCACATGTGAGGTACAAGTTGTTTTGGGTCTTTTGGGTTGTGTTTATCCAAATCAAATGGTCAAAGAACTTCCAAGTCACTCACTTAAAAAGGATAAGGCTTGGCCAATCTTATGGTTTACACTTCCATTTTTTTCAAAACATCTGATCTCTTCATATGTTCCGGAAATGAAAAGGCAGAACCAAACAGCCACTTCTTGGGCCCCGGCCCGCTACGAGGCAATAGCTCTGATACCATGTTAAACAACCAATTACTCCGAAAGCTTAAGCTATTAAAGTTAGCGTCATTTAATCATTTATACTTAAACAACAGCCCATTGTAGTTAACCTTACCTTGATCCGATGATCTTAGGCCCTCAATCTTTCATGCCTTGTTTTAGGGTTTTGCTAATAAAAAGGTGTACTGTTGATTCTTGCAATCGTTTATCTTATGGGTGGGATGTCCGGTCGGCATGGGACCCGGTGGGTCGCCTCATGAGTCATGACGGTCTACAAGACCATTGTACATGTTGTCCTTGTCAAACCCAAAAATTGTTACTTTGCATTGATCTTGACACTGATTATCTGTCGCTTGTTAGTCTCTTATGAAGTTGATTAGACTAACCTTGATTATGTAAACTAAACTTGGTAATTTTTTTACCCAGGTAGAACTCACCCTTAAAAAACCCTCCACATCAGTTGCTCTTTTCCGATGTGGGATCATTGCTTTCGTGTAGAACCCCAACAGTCTTTTCCTCCACACAGGAGAAACATGGGATCTGAGAGATCTTCCACGAGGGATTTTCTATGTCCTTGAGGGTAGATCAGAATTGCCATGCCCTACTATGATGCCATTTTTTGGGACCCAGTTAGAACTCACCCTTAAATGGTAGCCTTTAAGAAGAGGGCGCCCAAGTCTTTATAGGCCCTCCACATCAGTTGCTCTTTTCCAATGTGGGATCGTTGATTTCATGTGTAAACACAACAGCTAGTACATGAAAATTACAGCTACAAAACTTGGCAATATGCGTTTTTTTAGTGATTGGCTGCTGTTCAAGTCAAAATCACACCACAAGATTCAGTTGTTCTTGATAGCTTATGAGAATATGTATCTTAAGTAAGCAAGTGTTGTGAGAGAGAGAGAGAGAGAGAGATTCTTTTGGGATTGAGCCACTAGTATAGTGGTCAAGGCTTTGTTCTTCAACCACGAGGTCCGAGGTTCAATCTCAGCTTACATACCAAAAGAAGTATTGAGAGAGAGACAGAGATTCATAAGTATTAGTGTTATACATATTACAAATTTGCAAAGGAAATGATGAGCATACTCCCTTGTTTTGATAATGGCACTGCTCATTTTATCAACCAATTTGATCGCTTTAGATCGGTTCGTGTGAGTTTTAAAACCCTTAAACAAGTAATTGAAAAGTGAAAAAATGAAGATTAAGAAAAAGGCGTGCAAATATTGTTTCCTTTCAATTTAATAACTCCTACATTTTTTATAATTTGGTCATTTGATTCTTGCATAATGTGATGAATGATTGAATGTAGTCCTCATTTGAAAAGTATATGAAAAAGGTAAGTCATATATTAGCCCGTTCTTTTCCTCGGGCAAACCTCCTCTAGTGTATTCATGACTACACTTATTACACTACAAGGGGGTGGCCCGGGGAAGAATGGGGTGATTATATTTCCCAAGCAAAATTGTTACTTAGACTGTAGAATTCATTGAAGTGGAATGGTGTTGTGACTTGTACGTTCAATTGTGTGAATGATTTGGACGTTCTATGACGTGTATGTAAAGCACTAACACATACAGTCATACAACCACAATAATATGCTATAAATTGACATTTCCCCAATTAACGAATGTGACTGATTTGGCCATATCTGATTTTTTTACATAGATCTTAGAGCATGTTATGCTATGCTAGGGCTCTGTTCACTTGCCTTCTTGAGAAAGGAAAGGAGAAGAAAGTAAGCTAGATTTTTCGTGATTGGACATGATTTGACATTTTAGCTGTTCACTTGTTTTCTCGGGAAAGCGGAATTACACAGGTGGAAAATATAAATAATAACGTGGAAAACCAACTTTCTTACACTTTCCCTCTAAATTTTTTTCACCAAAAGGATGGGAAAATCACTTTCCTGAGAAAGCCACTTTGCCTCCATACTTTCTTTTTCTTTCTCGGCCTAGTGAACAACGAAATTTTCTCACAAAAGGAATTTTCTCACAGTTTCTTTTCCTTTATTTTCCAGTGTTCCACGTCAGATTCTTTTCCTTTCTTTTCTTTTCCTGCAGCTAGAAAACAAGTGAACAGAGCCTAAGGGGGCGTTTGGAATTTGGATCCATGGAAAATAATCCTGTGGTCTAGTATAGTTAACCTTTTTTTATTTTATAAATAAATTTCCATGAAAAATGAGTTAGCCAAACATTTGGAAACTCAATTTCCATGAAAATAGAATTCTGAGGAAAATTTTCTCAACCTAGAGACCCATTTCTTTGATATATGATAACATACTTGTGGTTTAGTTTTTTACCAGAAAAGATTGAAGGGGTGCTTGGATCTAGTGAAAAGAAAATTATGGAAAATAAAATTTCAGTGGAAACGAAATTTCACGGTCTAGGAGGTTCGCAATTTTCCTTGATGATAAGGAAAAAAATTATGTAAATGAGTTAACCAAACAGGACAACTCGTTTTACATGAATTTTTTTTTTCCTTGCTTCCAAATGGTCCCTCTGTTTGGTTGCTCAAAATCACAGCAGTTGTAGGAATTTTGTTTGAAATTGGTATGCCATTCCTCATTTGGTTGCCTATATTGCATTGAACTCGCCAAAGACTCCTTGGCATGTCTTGGAAGTAATTATTTCATATTTGTTAATGTGGAATTTTTGTCCTCTCCTTACACCTTTCAAACCAAATTCGCCGATATGGTAGAGTTTTGCTTGAAAAATCTTGAGAATGCTGCTTTTTGTCTCTTTCTATCTTCCCCCTCTCTCTATATATTGGTAATGGCACCCCCACTTATTCCCCTACCCTCCGACTGTATGCCATGCAACAAAACACTGCTTACCACTATGCGCCGAGGCAAATCCAGGCAACTCCAATGCTTTTCTCCTCCTTGTTGACTTCTTATTCCCGGCATCCTTGGAAAATCCTCAGGGGTTTTCTTTAAAAATGGCAACCAAGCAAAGAAAATTGCTGACATGGCACTAAAAAACTGGAGAAAACCCTGATAAACTCTTTGGTCATCCAAGCTATTGAAGCCAAAATACCCAAGGTGTGACTCAACTGCCCCACACACAAAGGGCAAAAACGACCAAACAATTCAAATCATTGCTCCCATTCGAGAGATCCCTTTTCTTTTCTAAAACCACGTGAAAATCCCCCAACCGATAAAGGCCATGCCACGTAGGACTAAAAATGGAGGAGAGCCAATAAAAGACCTCCACGTCATCAGATAACTAGCCCAGGAAATTAGATGAGATCAAGCTGCATCTATTGCTAAAATGAGCTGGGCGGGGGGGGGGGGGGGGGGGGGGGGGTCGTAATAAACTACTAAAATGCCACTGAACGTTGTGATGGTTTTTTATTTGTAAGTGACAAAATTACCCATAGGCATGTATTAAAAAATGGGAATTCATTGTTCCATGGGATTTGCTAGCGTCCAACGCAAAAGGCATTTCACGGATGGGCTGTTGCATGTGAGAGCAGCCACACTGGCTCACTTTTCAACAGATTTTGTCTTTATTCATTGCAACAGCCCATCCACGAAATGCCTTCTGCGATGGACGCCAGCAAATCCCTTGCTCCATAATAACGTCCGCTGATCCATTGGCAATCTCAAGGCTGGCCCTTGTTGCGGACTCCACCTTGATTGAATGATCCTAACCCCTTGGGCGGCTCTATGCATGAGGAAGGTGATTACTGTCTCTGAACTGTTGCTCAACTAAGAGTAGGGATATCTATGTTCTTAAACAACCGTTGCTAGGAAATTCCAAGGTGCATTAAAGTTGCTATGTTCATCCATGTGGGACTACAACTTCCCACACACATTATGAGAATACTGTCGTAGATTTACACAGATCTCGACAGGAAGATCAGATCTGATGAGCTACGAGCCGTGTGACTGGCATCATCATTTGTGCAGATGGGGGTACGATTTATCTGGCCACAATTCACGTTAAAAGGGGGGTGTATTATCCTACAGGGGGCGAAAAAATCATCTCCCTAAAAATTTTGTTGGATTGTCTAAATCAATGTTTGCTAAAGTTTTAAATATGGAATTTGCTAAGGACCATCGAAGAAGGCATTTCGCAGACAGGCTGTTGCATGAGAGAGCAGCCACCTCGGATGAATTAAATGAAAAGGACAAAATCTGAGCCAATGTGGCTGCTCCCTAAAGCAACAGCTGGTCCTCGAAATGCCTTCTGCGATGGCGATCGCTAGCAAATCCCTTTAAATATTTACCCATAAAAAAAATGCTTTGAATACCCGATAACCCCAACTCCAATTCCAACGCCCAATACCCCTCCAACCCCCCTATTTAGTAAGGCTGTCACCCAATACCCTTGTAATATCTGTTCGCTCTTGTATGTCTATTTACAACTGATTTTTTAACTGATTATTTTACCTAATCATACTTATATAACTCATACTTTTTGCCACCGATTCTTGGTTGTTGCTGTCCTTTTTTCTAATGATGAGAGAAAAAAAATGAAAAAAAATGAAGCGTACAGCATGAAAAAGTGTTGCGAGGGCCCAAAACTACTTGATATTAAAAATCCACATGTAATTGCCAACCCAAAAGAGGGGTCAAATGTGTCACGTGTGGGCCAACTCTAAAAAGATGGGCCACAGGTGAGGGGGAGTTTTAAAGCATAAAAGATTAAATAACGCCATCTCCAACTACTTAAGCTTTTGGAGCAATTGGTATTTGGTAGTGCAGGTAATTCATTGCCAAGACATAAAAAAAAATAGAGAAAATGAGGGGTGCAACACAGAGAACGTCCATGAGGGTCACACATCATAGTACTTCTTGTGAACTTTGATGTATTTGGAAGAAAGATGAAATTGGAACTAACAAGAGAGATAAGAAGTTGCTTTGCAAAATACTCAACAACTTAAAAAAAGCCTTTGTCCCAAACTAGTTGGGATCTGCATGCTAACTAGTTGCTCTGCAAAAAAACACAAAATTGCCAAAACCGTAGATGCCCCTAAGAATAACGTGAAAGCACTCTTTTCTTATTTAACACGATCCACTAATATAGATACATCAAGTAGATTGTTTGACTTGGTAACAGCAACAAAGATATCGATAAAATCAATCATACTTATCATGCTAACTACAAAGTCTTCTAACTTATCTAAAAGAAGTCCTAAATGAGAAAAACTCTATCTAATAAGTAAAGTCAGTGGTGATAGTTCACACTTCTTTCTCAAATTGAAAAAAAATAAAATTTGTTGTTCCTTTTTTCAGTAGGTAAGTTGGGATTGAACTTCCGACCTTGAAGAACAAAGCTTTAAACATTGAGCTAGAGGCCCAAGAAAATTGTTGTTCCTATGGTCTTGTCTGGATTTTACAAAAGATAACACATGTCGTAACATTTCATATGGAATTTTTTTTTTCTATAAAATTTTTCCGCTCCACGATTTAGAAGGAAATGATATGATTATTGCTTATTTAGGCCCACTAATTTTGAGTATAATAATTGGTTTTGGATTCACAATCAGTAGCCATAATCTTAAACAAATAGGGCCTTAGAGGGTTATCGTTCTAGATTGAGGAACCTAATAAATAAAAGGGAGTTTTGCTGATTAGTCCCTACATGGCAAAATAATTGCTTATTAGTCCCTAAGAAAAGCATATTATCTTAGCAGTCGTACTTTTAGAAAATATTTGCTAAAAAGTCCCTAAAACTTACCTATGTCAATTTTCTCCGTTAAAAATTCTAAAATGGCAAATTTACTCCCTTAACCCCTTTAATCCGTTTTGGCGTATTTTGATTTCCGTTCAAATATTTCAGGAGATAATTTAGGAAATAAGAAAAAGTTGTATCTTTTCCAATATTCTCTTCAAAAATCTTTTAAAATCCTTCAAAGTTGTTAACGTTTTATCCCATTTTGACTTTCCCTTTGACATTCTCCCTCTAAATTAATAGAAATAATTCCCCTCTTAAATCATTGAAAAAAAATTCCATAGAAATAATTTTCCATTAGAGATATTTTCTTGCAATCCAGAAATTTCTTGGAAAAGTTTGAAATGAAAAATATTCCTAAAATTTCTTACTTTATTTATCCATGAAGAAAAGATAACTCAAATTGACCCTATTAATTTATTTTAGAGGGATTTTCAAATTATTTAAAATGGTTTTTTTTTTTTTTGTTGAAGGATTTTTGATGAGAATATTGGAAGAGATAATATTTTTACTTATTTCTTAGTTATTTCCAAAATATTGGAAGGGAAATCTAAAAACGCTAAAATGGATTAAATGAGTTGGGGGTAAATTTACCATTTTAAAATTTTTAACGGAGAAAATTAACGTTGGTGAGTTTTAAAGACCTTTTAGCAAATATTTTTTAAAAGTAGGACTGCTAAGATAATATGCGTTTCTTAGGGACTAATAAGCAATTATTTTGCCATGTAGGGACTAATCAGCAAAAATCCCTAAATGGAACTTGAGTTCTGGCAGTTTAGGTTACTTTTTTCCATTTGTAATCAAATAATCAGACAACTGGTAATTTTAGAAAAGTTTTTGTTTCCAGAAAAATCTTGCAAAAGAGGGCCTATTGTGTGTTAAGCATTTTTTTGGACTTGTTTTTAGCACAACCACATAAAAAAAATTCACACTTCCCTTATTTTCTTACTTAGTTTATAACACAATCATACAAATCCATATTTTGAGCTACATTACAATATCCAGTCATACTGTTTAATACTATTGATGAAGCATAAAAAAATTCACACTTCCCTTATTCTCTTACTTAGTTTATAACACAATCATACAAATCCATATTTTGAGCTACCTTACAATATCCAGTCATACTGTTTAATACTATAACATAATCATACAAATCCATATTTTGAGCTACATTACAAATCCATGAAGGGTATTTGGTCATTCTTGCTGAGTTGCTGTTAGGGCAAGGGGTATTTTAGTTAATTGAAGTTAAGGGTATTTTAGTCATTGGACCAGGGAAAGAGGAACAAAACAGGTCAGTGGTCCAGAGCTAAGCTGATGAAGCCGGGCGCTGTCTCTTCCTCTGTTCTCTTCTTCAAAGCTCTACTCTTTTTGAGCCTCTTTCTACAAAATTCAACGAAAATTCTGTATCCAATGCCATCTCGTGATCACTTATTCCTCCTCTTCTTCTTCCAATTTCTTTTTCTTTGATACAGAGCCCTGCCTATTTCATTCCCAATTTGGCAATCCTTCCATTTCAAATCCCTTTTACATTCCTTTGAAGCAAAACCCAGTTCTATCTATTCTGGATTTGAATCATTACACGTTTTTCTGCATACGTTTGGTTGAATCCTTGATTGAATTCGAAGTGGGTATTTAGGGTTTTTCAGATTTTTGGAGTGTCGAATTTTTGAGTTGGGTTTTTTGGCTTTGGAGTTTCTGACTTGGGTTTTCTGGGTTTAGAGTTTTAGAGTTTTGTATTTTGGGGTTTAGGGTATTAGCAATTTCCCCTGTTTGATGGGTTTTTTTCCTCTGTTTTTCCTTTTTTTGAATGCTAATAAGAAGTTTGTAAAACTTACAAGCTTACTCCATTGTGATGGAATTGAGTAATTTAGAGTTTTTTAGTTTGGTATTTTGGGGTTTAGGGTTTTAGCAATTTCCCCTGTTTATGGGTTTTTCCTTCGTTTTTGCTTTTTAATTCTGATAAGAAGTTTGTAAAACTACTAAGCTTACTCCATGTAGGTGAAATTGAGTAATTAGTCCTTTAGGTTTTAGTACCTTCTTGCTTATCTCATTGAATTTGAGTTGGGTCTTTAGAGTTTATTTGGGTTCTCAAGCTTCTTTCATCCTTTCTGTCTCTCCTTTCACTTGAATGAAATTTAAGATGGGTTGGGAATAATTTCTGCAACTTGTAGAACTGGAACTAGACTAGGGTTTTTAAGTTTTTACGATTTGAGCTGGATTTGGGTTTTCAGTGTCCTAGCAAGTCTTCTTGTGTCTCTTTTTTGTATGCTTGAAACAGTTCATAATTTTCTATGGCAAATACAGATTCCACTAATTTTTTCTTCCAACAGATAGAAATCCAACCTGAATTCAGGGTTTCCACAGTGAATTTGACGGGTTTCCGTGATTGCTAGATCCAACCTGAATTCAGGGTTTCCACAGTGAATTTGACGGGTTTCCGAGATTGCTAGACCTGAATTCTATTTGGGTTTTGTGTTTTTTAAGGTTCTCTCAAGCATCTATCCATTTATTTTATCCTGTATTTAGGTTTCGAAACTTTCTACAACTGTAAATGTCTTCCTGTTTAACTGGCGGACGGACTTACGGGTTCGATCTTGAGATCATTAAATCCCCATCGTCCTCGTCCCGTTCTTTCCATTCCTCTTCTCCTTCCTCTACCCTCTCTGAATCAAGCAATTCCGCACTCGCAATTTCAACCCGAAAACCACGAACCCCACGAAAGAGGCCAAACCAAACCTACACCGAAGCCGCCGCTCTTCTCTCTACAATATACCCAAACATATTCTCACCCAAAAACCTCAGAAAACTCTGCAAACACACCAAATCCCACAATTCCTTCTCCGAATCACCCGAATTGCTACCGACCTTTCCAGCGTTTGACAATACTGGATTCCTACTCCATCAACCTATCCCCGAAAAGCCCACTTTCCGAATCGAGCCCAAGCTCTCAAATTACAAAGACAAAACTTACCTGAGTTTTGCTGGCAAAGAATTCCAGCCTCCCAGCCAATGTAATTGGTATGAGGAGGACGATTTTGATGTGGAATCAATCTTAGACGGAGAGATTGAACATGGTATTGATAGCATTATGGGGAATCTAAGCGTGAACAATGATTCTTATAATGGCCAAACCAATGCTTGTTATGGGAATCCAATGGGAATGGGTTTTGGCGAGAATTTTGAATTTGGGTTTAGATTGGGTGCAAATGTGAGAGCATTGAGACATAGGGATGATGGGGATTGGTGGAGATTTCCGACCGTTGAGGTTATGGATATCTTTCCCAAATTCAAAAATTCAACTTCTGAGAAGAAAAAGAAGAAGAAGAAGAAAGTGGAAGGAGATGAATTGAAGCAATTTGGTTCCTATGAAAAGAATCCCATGTCAAGTTTGTGCTTGAAATTGAATTATGAAGAGGTCTTGAATGCGTGGTCCGACCGCGGATCTCTGTATATTGATGAAATTCCGACGATAGATTCGCCGGATTATGTACGTTCCAATCTCCGGTTGCAAAAATTGAAAAGAAAAAATCAGAGCAGAAAGAACTGAGAAAAGCCTGGAATCTGATGTGGGTTGGCTTGCTGTATCAAAATTGTGGAATAAATCTAATTTAAGCATGTGGCCCTCTTTTTTGGGTTCCCCATGGATTTTCAATATTAAGAAGTTGAGCATTCCACTTATAAGATATTTAATAGCTGTAGAGAAATTAACCCACACATTTATTGTCAGTGATTTTGGATTTTCAAAATCATGTATAATAGTGTTTTGGAAAATGTTTTATAAAAAGCGTTTGGGAAAAAGAAAATGTTTTCTTGGAAAGATTTGCTTTTACAAAATGATGTAGAAGTGTAGTTGAAAAGATAGTCCCGTACCGGATGAGAGAAAAGAAAGAGAAGGGCTTATAAAGCACTACACTTTTTTATTACTTGTTTGATTGCACATTGGGTTGAACCCATGGTTGGACCCGCGGGACGGTGCAACGCACCGTTCGCACAAGCGCGCGGCGTGGGCTATGGGCTATAGAGCGCATAGTGGCGCTTTTTTAGGCGCACTTCGCACGTACGCAACGTCCCTGTAGAGGTGTTTTTCACACTAAAAAGACACCAGGTGGTCTACAAAATGTGCAGAATTCAGTCATTTCAATATAGAAAAACGAATTGGCAATTCTGACAGACTTTACACTCTCTTCTACACTCCTGCAAAAATCCCCAAGTATTTCTACATACTGTTTTTCTTTTGTTTACTGTTCTAGATACTGTTTTTCTGCAGAAACAGAATCTAGAGATTTCTCTAAGGCTTGAAATTTCGGAAGGGCATTTCGGGTTTGATTCCGCTAGTGCTACGCGTCATCAAACATTAGTAGGGCTTCCCTACTAGGCTTCATTGTATCTTGGAGGCAATTCGCGGATCCCCTTTGCACACTACTAGTGGGGGCGAATCTTGTCTTAAGGAAAGTGATATCACGCCTTGAAGCAACAAGTTTCTGTTTTCTATCAACAACAGTACGCTCAATTTCTTCAACATTTATAAGGTTCTTAATCGTTAGATGAAACTTTACATTTATAGCATAGATATGGACATTGGGATATTGAGCAGCGCCGGCGAATGCTATTAACATCTCTTTTTATCTCCCATTTTTTACAAAGATGCTTGATTTCAAAGTAAGCTTTAGGGCCCGTTTGGATACCCCATATTTTGTATTTGGATTTGGAATTGAGAATGAATAGATCTGCCAACTCATGTTGAGGGAAAGGGAGGGAAGGGAGTACTTCCTACTGGGGGAGGTTGAGGAGCCAAAAGGGTGAAGGAAACTGCCAGATCTGTGGATTTCCAATTACTTATTTCCACAGCTTATTTGGAAATCTGATTTTTTTCACTGTCAGTGGCTGAATTTGAAATTCAAGGATTTGATCTGAATCCAAATGTCAAAGCAAAAAGGGCTGCAAATGTGAGAATACCAAATCAAAATCTTCTCGGCATCCAAACAGGCCCTTATATTATTTCAAAATTTGATAGTTTCCCCTTAACTTGCATCATAATAGTAACTGTTGATTTTTTAATCACAAGTTGTTGATTTTTTTTTGTTTTCTTCCTATATGTTGCAGGGCAGATTTTTTAGAAGGCCATCACTTCTTGGAAAGATTGGTGAGGAATGAAAAGATGATGGCTTGTTGTTGAGACCCACCTTTTTTCAGCTTTGCCATCACTTTTTGTTCTCTTCCATTTTTTGTAGTATAGACTATAGATGGAGGTGCCATGAAGCATCTAAAAATATAGGGTGCGTTTGGATCGCCGGAATCGGTATCTGATACCAATTTATCGAAGAAAACAATGAAGCCACAACCCAATTTAAATTTTGCCTAATCCTCTCTCTCTCTCTTCTGTTATTCTATTTCTCAATGAAGGCTTACATGTTAGCTGGGATTCCTTTTGGTAATAGAGTTGTAGGTGTTCATCCTTTGACCTAGAGACCGGGGGTTCAATCCCATCTTACCTACCAAAAACAAGAGTGTGACTAAATCATTGCTTGCTTTTTGCATAATAGAATAGTATGATAATAAAATGCTTGTTGGGACCCCTCTCTCTCACACGCCCCCACAGGCACACTGTGCCCCTTTCTCACACTACAGAGAGTGCATGAAAAAAATTTCTTGGTTGCCAAACATGCCATAAACTTAATTTTGAGTCCAATTATAATTTTTGGACTCACAATTGGTTGATGAACAGACAGTGCCTAAGAGTCCGATTAAGCTAGTCACTGTTAAGATAAATCCTAATGATCAATTTTTGGGACTCACATGGGGACATGTGCATCCGTAACCACGACCCTCGACATATGATGGAGTTGTTGGGTGACTATGAACGAATTTCACAAGGGATTGAGCCTCTAGCTCAATGGTCATGGCTTTGCTCTTAAACCTGGAGGTTGGAAGGTTCGATCCCAGCTTACCTAACAAAAAAAAAGAATGAATTTCACAAGTAAAATATAAGAGTGGGCTCCCCACCTGTTTGATGAAATCATGGCTTTGTTCTTAAACCTGGAGGTTGGAGGGTTCGATCCCAGCTTACCTAACAAAAAATGAATGAATTTCACAAGTAAAAATAAGAGTGGGCTCCTCACCTGTTCGATGAAATCATGGCTTTGTTCTTAAACCTGGAGGTTGGAGGGTTCGATCCCAGCTTACCTAACAAAAAAATGAATGAATTTCACAAGCAAAAATAAGAGTGGGCTCCCCACCTGTTTGATGAAATCATCAATGAATTGGTCCTTGTTACGGATGTAACATAACTCAAATCCTCACCCATCAAACATTCCTGGCTCTTCACTTTGTGCCATTTTAATGGATATCAATTGCTCATATCCATCCCCACAAGCGAAGATGGTTACACAAAGAATATCATGACACAATTAGAGCGCCTACCAAGCCCAAGAATGGAGGTAAACTTGTCAATTTTACTAGATTAGTGAGGGGATTGAAACCGCTATGGACCGCACAGGAATCATGTCGAAACACACCGATGGAACACCACACCATGAAAGGCTTTGATCTTCTCAGTTGACCATCAAAGAAGTCTGATCAGTTTTGTAGATTACAAACATAGCATAACGGAAGGAAACCTTGAACAATTGCAATCCAAATACGAAATTTGCGATCTGATCATATAGATTCACACACTTACCTTCACAAGGGATAAATGTTTATGAGAGAACTTCATTCCTTTTTTCTTTTCCTTTTTGAAATGGTGCAAAGTGCAAACTATAATAATAAGAAGTTCAAAAGAAACAAAGAATATACGAAAAATACAAAGATAAAGAAGTAGAGAAGCTCAAGTTGGCAGATAATAAAAAAATTCCAAGCTCGCTCGTTTCATCCGAGTTTGGCAAGCCTGACCGCCTTGCTATTAGCCGAGTGATGAATGTGTTGAAAATGGACCATATACTCCTCCACAGAGTCTCGGATCTCATCAAACAACTCCGTGAATCTTCACGGGTGACACCGGCTATTGTCCATCCATCTAATAATGTTTAAGAATCTCCCTCCACAATTAGCCTGCCAAAGGCACTATTATTAGAATTTCTAGTGCCTTCAAGAACCACTCTTACCTCTGCCTCATTAGAATCTTTCACCCTGATGAACCTTGAATAAGCCCATTTCGTTGCTCCCTCCTTGTCTTTAACTTCATCTTGACAACTTAATTATAACATTGATATTCTTTGGTTTATTTCGTAACACAACATTTGCTCAATCATCCAAAAGCCAGCTATTAACTCTCACACTAGGCTCCATAAAAAAAATTGTGGCTATCCATGCTCTTACTGTTTTGCTTCACCACTTTGAGAAACATTTGTGGCTATCATCATTTTTCTTCACCACTTGGAGAAACATTTGCTTCATAGTAGGGTCTGTGGACCTCCTAAACCCTGGAATTTTATTTCCCATAGAATATTTTTTTCATGAAATTTATCATTTTCCAAAAGTTTCCTTTCCCCTGCATCCAAATTTGGGAAGTGTATGAGGTCTACATGTTGCATCAAGTGGGCCCAGTTTTGGTCCATCCAAACGCCACCACTCTTAGTGGCACCAGTGATTTTCAAATCCGCCTCATCGGAGAGATAGGGCTGTCATTTAACAAATTAAAGAAAGACTTAACGGTGAAATCCCCATCAGAAGATGGAATCCAGATTCTTTCATCCTCCTTGTGCTACGAACTTTTACTGAAATGGCTAAGAGACCCTTGAACGGAAATTTGACCCTTTTTTTTTTTTTTTGAGATTGGTAAGCTGGGGTTAGGCAGACTTTGACCAGATATATTGATAAAAAGAAAGATACAACAATGAAAGAGCAAAGAACAACAGCCCCTAACACACTATAGGGGACAACATATCTTTTTTTTAATTATTGGTAAGCTGGAAATTTGACCCTTAATGAAATGACTAAATGACCCTTGATTTTTCATCAGACCAAAATACCCCTTGTTGGCACAGACTCCTTGCCACCTGACATTTCAAACTTGATACCAACTTGCCCACCATTGTCCATCACCCAAAATTCTCCGATGGAAAATTTTCCATAGATTTAATTCCAGGGTTATATGCCATTTTCCTACGGGGGTTTTTTATTTGGGGAAAAATTCTATGAAAAATAAGTTAACCAAGTATTAGAAATTTAAAACCTTGGTATAAGGGAAAAATTCTATGAAAAATAAGTTAACCAAGTTAACCATGCAAAATTTTCCATGTAGACCAAAATTTGGGAAGTGTATGAGATCTACATGTTGCATCAAGTGGGCCCAGTTTTGGATAGTCCATACACGAGAAATTAAACCAATTGATGATCTCAACTATCCAATGGAAAGTTAAGAAAAGTTAAGCTGCAATCTTTGGTCAAAGACTAATATTATCCGTAATCTGGATCATCAAAATCAATGTTACTTTTGATATATGAACAATCTAAAATGGGGCCCACAGAATGAACGGTCCTGATCTTGAATACGTGTGCTGGGTTACCTCTTCCTCGTCTCCTTCCACATTCTGATCAAGAAGATTGCTCAGGCGATGAAAATCGAAAAAATAGGGGTGGTAGAAAAGGAGAGATCAACCGGCATTTGCAAGAAATCGAGAAATTTTTTCTGGGATTGATAGAAATTGTGAGGGTCGATCAAATAAAAATTTGAATGATGATCTAGCTGAGAAATAAGAATCATTCCATTTGTAGCTTTTCTTTTTCTTCTCTAGTTTTTTTCCTTTTGGGCAGAGAGAGACCCTTTTAAATTTCAATTTTAAATTTTAGGGAAAAAGACTCTTACACTCCTTCAACGATAACCCTATAGTTTCAAACTCATCAACTACACTCGACAGTTTTCAATGTGTATAGGGCAAGGTTTTAAATTTCGGTTTCGGAGAGCATTTCGGTCCTCAACTAGACCGAAATTTTCAGGCCGAGATCCTTGAAACAAGATAAAAGGATATTTTATTACGAAATTTAAGTAATTTCGAGAAAGCAATAAACAAATAAAAAAATCTATATATTTGGATGAAATCCCTTAAAATTCGCCCGAATTTTCAGTCGAAATAATGTAACTTTTCTAGGATTTTGGTTTCGCTCTAGCCTGAAACCCAAAATTTCGGACCGAAATTTAAAACCTTGGTATAAGGTAGACCCCCTCAGCTGACGGTCCATCCACAAATCAAAAGATTAGGATGATCCTATAAAGCTGATTTTTTGGGCACACCCTATCTATGTCCATAAAATGAATGCTTTGGACTATCCAAATAATGTGGGCCACTATGTTTTTGGTCGGACTAGAGAACGTTCTCTAGTCGACCGGCTAGAGATGAGATCTTAATTAGCATTGATGGTGTTTCAAAAGAGGGGGGTCTAGCTTATACATATCGAAAAGTCAAGGGGTGTAGTTGATGAGTTTGAAACTACATGTTATCGTTGAATGTGATAGGAAGTTGAAGGGGGTGTAACTGTATTTTTCCCAATTGCAAATAGACCATTCCTTGTTATTTTGATATTTTCTCTAAATTTCAATCCAGAGACACATTCTTTTATGCTTTTCTCTAAACCAGCCATATTTTGATTGGCTTTGCCCTAATCAACAGGTTCAGCAAGTGATATTTAACAATAAAAAAGAAAAGGAAAAGATCCCACCACTTCTTTTCGGTTCTGTTCACTTGTTTTCCCGAGAAAGGAAAAGAAAAAGTTTCCCGAGAAACTGATATGGCAAAAGAAAAAGAAATCCTGAGAAACTGTACAGGATAAAGTTTCCCGTGCCTATTCACAGGCGCAAGAACTGTGCAGGAAAAGGTTTCTCGAGAAACTGCTTGCCCATCTTTTTTCACTTGTTTTCCCGAGAAAGCAAATCTCATCAAAATGGTGGGAAATGGTTTCTCACACTTAGGAGAAAAGACTCTTTTCCATATCATTTGTGGGATTTTCCATGTCATTTTTGACATTTTCCACCTAATCCTATTAATTTCTAGGGAAAACAAGTGAACACCGCTATTTTAGCTTATCGGAAAAAAAGAGGTGTTTTCCCGGGATTTGATTTCCCGAGAACGCAAGTGAACAGAGCTTTCAAATCGAATAATATTCATTATGCGGTAAAAAACTCCATCGAATTTTCTTCTCGAAAAAAACCCACTCCACCCATCAATTTTCTCTTCTTCATCAATTGAATCGTTTCATAGCCTTTTAATCATGACCGCTTATTAAATCGTACGGTTGTCACTTGGGCGACCAATCAACTAAACGTGCCTCAAAGAAAAAGTGTCCACAACATTGCTTTTCTAACTAAGATATTGTTATTCTATTTTACCGTTTCTAACATATAAACTGAATCAGAATCTAAAAGTACCTGCAAAATCCGTGCTATGAATCTATTCTGAAACATTCTAAAAAAAAACAAAACCCTCAAAGGAGCCAAACCGCCTCTTGTCTCTCCCAAATAGCAAGATCCCTACATAGAGAAAAACGAAGAAACCACTCGTTTGGTCCCTTTTGTTACACGGTGAGCTTTTTACCTGCTTTCTTCTATCTGTTATTTGATTTTTCTTATGTTTTTAAACCCACCATCGATCGAAACTTATGTTTTTCTATCTGGGTTGTTGAGGAAAGTACTTTTTTTGCCAGAAATACTATGGTTTGATGTGTAATCTTACTACCCAATTATAAAATATGCAATATTTCAACAATTATAAATTCACACTTCCTCTAATGAGGTGTTTCTTATTTTTTTTCTTTGTTTTTTTCTCTCTCTTTTTTGCAATTTCTTTGAGATATTTATCTTGGTCTCTCATTGTATAGAAGTGAATTTTTTATGCGTTGCTCGTTGTATTTTAGATCTTTTTTTTTTTTTTTGAGATTTTCGGCGATTAGATTTCTTTTATCTGCCTACTAATTGCTTGTTAAAATATCTCTAAAGAAATTCCCAGCTGGGAAAAGACCACTATAAAACGATGTTTCAGAAAACCCAATTGGAGTATTAGATTCTAATGGCTTACCCATATTTACTTTATGATATGTTTATTAACATTACTAGACAATTATTCGTGATTCATGTTATATGTTTTCTTCTAGATGACCCAGTTTTAGGCTCTTACATGCTGGTGGACTTTCATCTTTTTTGTTTTGTTGTTGAAAAAAGTGCATCTTCAATGGAGAATTATTAGTGAAACTCATGGAGGAAGTTAGAATAGTTTATTGGAATTGTTCTTAATTATGCACAAATGATGCACTGGTTATCTGGCTCGTAGTTAGAATGTTATGCTCTAACCTTTGTGCATTTATTGGCATTTGCAGATATCATACAGGCAGTAGTGGTTTCTGTTACTAATCTGTACTTTCTATTGAGATGCAAATGATCTCTGGTCTGGTCTCATCGGCATATGAAATCCCATGTTGTCATTCTTGGAGTTCACTATATTTAAGTGAGAAACCATTCATATCAAGACCTTCTATTAGGTTTGGTGGATTGGATAAGCAAGATCTTCATCGTGTACTGAATTATGATGCTGGAAAGGCGAGCGTTTCTCGGTCTTTGATGCCTGGACGTGTCCAAGAATCATACACGGAGGAGAAACCTAAAGAACGAGAAGCAACTTCAAGATTCAAATTTGTGCGGACATTGTTGATTGACAATTATGATAGTTACACCTACAATATTTATCAAGAATTGTCTACTATTAATGGGGGTGAGTTCTATCTTCCTTTGTTATCTCCATGGAACCATTTACTGTTATTTATGTTAATTCTTTCATCATTACTTACGCGTTTTTCTGTTTATCCATGTTACAAGGGTGGTTATTTATTTTATTGATAAGTTATTCCAGTGTCTCTGATTTTTAACGCTCAGAATAAGATTATGCAGAAATGTAGTTTGATATTGTAGAAAGCATAGTTTCGCATCAAAGTGAATTGGTTCAATACCTTAAGATACACACGAGCAACTAGAAAGTTGACTATACTATCCATTTTTTTATTTTGGAACTTGGAAGTACTGCATGTTCAAAAGTTTCTACCTTAAAAGTTATCATGATCAAGCTTGAACTCTAGGTTGATGAGTGTGACATAAGGTTATATATATATATATATATATATATATATATATATATATATATATATATATATATATATAGAGGAAAAGGATTGTACGCTCGACCGTACCTAAGGTTAGGTACGGTAGAGTGCCAAATCACATGGGTCCCACATTTTTTTGGTCATCTAAACCATTCATTTGCAAGGCCCCATCATAGATAGGGTGTGTACAAAAAATCAGCACCATTGAATCATCCTAACCTCTCCAAAACTGGAGGGCAAATGGGCAGATTTGTGGACAAACAGTGTCTGTTCATTTTGACCTCCACAAATGGATGGGTTAGGATGATCCTATGGAGTTGATTTTTGGGATGCATCCTATCTATGATGGGGCCTTGCAAATGAATGGTTTAGATGACCAAAAAAAATGTGGGACCCATGTGATTTGGCACTCTACCATACCTAACCTTAGGTACAGTCGAGCGTACAATCCTTTTCCTCATATATATATATATATATATATATATGTGAGAATAGAGTTCCTGAGGTTGCCCTCGTATAAGCTTATATGAGGTGGCTCTCACAAAACATAATGGGCTCACATTGTTAGGATGATCCGAAGCATTCATTTGAAAGGCCCCATCATAGATAGGTTGTGTACAAAAAATCAGCTCCATTGGATCATCCTAACTCCTCCAAAAGTGGGGGCAAAAATGGGCAGATTTGTGGACAAAACGTGTATCCATTTTTGCCCCCACTTTTGGAGGGGTTAGGATGATCCAATGGAGCTGATTTTTTGTACACACCCTATCTATGATGGGGCCTTTCAAATGAATGCTTCGGATACCCTCAGGAACTCTACTCTCTCTCTCTCTCTCTCTCTCTCTCTCTATATATATATATATATATATATATATATATATATATATATATATATATGAGAAATTATATGATGCCCGACCGTCAAAATAAAGGGCAGTGAGAGACAAAATCTCTCTCCCTTGATTTTTAATCCAAGGGAAAGCACCGTTTTTTACTTTTCCTTGGTTAAAAAACCAAGGCAGCAGTTTTTGTCTCCTTCCGCCCTTTACATTTTGACGGTCGGGCGTCATATAATTTCTATATATATATATATATATATATATATATATATGAGGAAAGTGTTTCTACTCGGTCCCCTAGATAAGCTTATCTACTCCTTCCTTTAAAAAAATACAGTGGGCCCACGCTGTTTGGATGATCCAAAGCATTCATTTGATAGGTCTTAACATAGATAGGGTGTGCCCAAAAAATCAGCACCAAAGGGTCATCCTAGCCCTTCGTTTTGTAGTGCCTTGTGGTGCCCAGAATGGACACATATAAACGTCCACGTTTATATGCGTCCATTTTGGACACGGTGTGCCCAACAAAACGAAGGGCTAGGATGACCCTTTGGTGCTGATTTTTTGGGCACACCCTATCTATGTTAAGACCTATCAAATGAATGCTTTGGATCATCCAAACAGCGTGGGCCCACTGTATTTTTTTAAAGGGAGGAGTAGATAAGCTTATCTAGGGGACCGAGTAGAAATTATATGATGGGGCCTTTCAAATGAATGCTTCGGATACCCTCAGGAACTCTACTCTCTCTCTCTCTCTCTCTCTCTCTCTCTATATATATATATATATATATATATATATATATATATATATATATATATATATATATATGAGAAATTATATGATGCCCGACCGTCAAAATAAAGGGCAGTGAGAGACAAAATCTCTCTCCCTTGATTTTTAATCCAAGGGAAAGCAGCGTTTTTTACTTTTCCTTGGTTAAAAAACCAAGGCAGCAGTTTTTGTCTCCTTCCGCCCTTTACATTTTGACGGTCGGGCGTCATATAATTTCTATATATATATATATATATATATATATAGAGAGAGAGAGAGAGAGAGAGAGAGAGAGAGGTGTAGCTACACACTCGTGTAGCTAACTTAGCTACACCGACGGCTTAAAATACAGTGGGCCCCACATTGTTTGGGTGATGCAAACCATTCATTTGAGGGGCCCTCACATAGATAGGCTGTGCCCAAAAAATCACCTCCATAGGATCATCCCAACCCTACGATTTGTGGAGGCAAAAATGGATGTGTAAAAACCTTCACAAATCTGTCCATTTCTGCCTCCACAGTTTGAAGGGTTGGGATGATCCTATGGAGCTTATTTTTTGGGCACACCCTATCAATGTGAGGGCCTATCAAATGAATGGTTTGGATCACCCAAACAAAGTGGGCCCACTGTATTTTAAGCAGTCAGTGTAGCTAAGTTAGCTACACGAGTGTGTAGCTTCACACACACACACACACACATAAAACAATGTGATAGACAATGCATCACTAAATTCACATTGGTCTTATAACAAGATTAATGTAGTGCATCCTTCATTATTCTTTACATCACATCTGGGCTGCTCTGATACAATGTAAAGATACATCAGTCTCTCTCCTGAACTGGAATTGGGATCATACCTGGACCAAATATGCTAATAGGTAAATATGGTCTGGAGCACATAAGTTATGGATCAAACACTGTGGTTTCAAGAGGGATCTAGTAAACACTACAACCTAGGAACTTCGTTAGATCTTCCACATCATGCAAATGATCCTTAGTCACCCCAAATTACTAAGTGGATCATCACTTATTTCCCTGACTGGCAGGCATGAGACTACAATTAATTCAGGTTTCACCAAAGATCAAGGTAAATCCAGGTGAGATCCCATTCTAGTCACACACATAAGATGGTGACTATTCATCTAAGAATCTCATCCTAAGCTCTCCACATGTCAAGGAGGTCAACGCTCGGTGAGAAGTGAATTGGAACTAGCACCTTTTCTGTGTGTTTATATATAAGGGCACCCAAAGTCTTACAAAAGGAACACATTTTTCTTACAAGGCCTCTTCTTCCCATATACCCTTTATATGTTGCAGTATCTGCCGCTTTGAACCCTATTGAACCTTTACCGGAATCTGCATAAATAACTTGCAATTTTTTGCTACACAATTTGACCTAATAAACTATCAGTACTTCTACACTCAATCTTTGTCAGAACAAATTTGCACTCTGTAGTTTTCCCAACCTGATCACCCATCAAAATCCATCTTTGTTTCATTGTCCTTGTCGTCATGCACCAAATTGTGTCAATAAATATATGATATGTTCCTTTTGGTACATAAAGAGACCTTTCAGACACTTTACCACATCCCTGCCCAGGAAGTGCTAGAGCCTTGGAGCTCTCTTATCTCAATCTTATTGACATATGCTTGCAAACATGTTGAAGCTTCCCAACATTATTTTGCATAAGAATCAGATATTCCACATTGATGTGATCAATCACTATGGTACCCCTAATTTGCTTAAGAAGCAGGGAAGATAATGCAGAACAGTAGCAACAACTAACATGTTGAGCTCCAAAACCTCTGATATTATTTTGTACTAAATCACACATGCGTCCAATTCCTCTAACTCGGGACTGTAATCAAAGTCTTGACGAATTTAAATGACATTGGTTAATGACGATCATGGTACCATAGAGTAATAAAAATTTTAAGATCATTTGATACTTTCACATGAATTTCTTGACTCCAGTGTGATTGTAGTTGTTGCACATTCCACTATTTGCCATTTTATGTGCCATTATTCACATTATTTGCTTGTGAGCTGCCACTCGTGATCATGGCATTTTCTTAGGCAACTTTATGGTCGCAGTTGAAATGGCGATGATCCACAACAAGAGAGCACCCTTTTTGTTCCTTTTTGGTAGGAAATCCAAATAACTTCATTGTGACACTTGGGTCATAAACAGTTCTGAACGCCTCTCCTAGCCCTCCTTGATGCATTTTTTTCCACTGCTTGTTGCTAAGGATTGAGTTCTTATGCTTGGAATGACTAGGAAACAAAACTTAGAATCCTTGAGAGATCAAAGTCAGTAAGTCATCATCATCTCCTACATGTAAGAGAAATAGATCAATACGGAAGTAGGTAAAGAAATTGCAAAGAAAGAAGAGAGAAGAATATTTTGTGTGTGTGTGTGTGGGTTGAATCCACAACCCCACAAATTGATGCCTTTATATAATACCACCTATGAATAATTAGAAGATTTGCCTTTAGGGCCATCCATGATGGGCCTTATGTTATTCAATGAGTACTCTACTTAAACAGAACTTACAACCCCCCCCCCCCCCCACCCACGCACCCACCACCACCACCACCACCACACACACACACACACACACACACACACCACCACCACCACCACACACACACAAAACAATGTGTGTGTGTGTGTGTGTAAACTCTTAAACACTTCCCCTCAAACTGATCCTTAGATACCATCCATCCTTAGCTTTGAACAAATGCTTCTAACCTGTCTGCATGAAAGTGCCTTCGTAAATATATCTGCTATATGATCTTTGGCCTTCGCACATGGAGTAGATGTCAACACGCTTTTCACGAATGAAGTGGCAATCTATTTCAATATGCTCAGTCCTATCTTGAAACTCCAGATTATTGACAATGTGAGTAGCTGCTTGATTATCATCGAACATCTTCATTGGTTTGCAATAATCAAAACCTAACTCTTCCATAATGTCTTTGGCCAAATTAACTCACAAGCTATGTGAGCCACATCACAAATAATCATCAAATATCAGCGTGAATGATCATCTATAAAGATAACTTTGATCACAAGCAATAGGGGCTCTTGCTGGACCCCAAATATCAGAATGAATTCTGGGGAAAAGGAACTAACTGCCTTTTCTCATGTGTAAGAAAATGGAACTCTAATATGTTTACCAAAATGACAAACTTCATTGTGAAAACTAGTGCCATACTCAATAATAGGAAGTCCTAATTGTAAATTGCGAATTGATGGATGGACAAGCTGATGGTACCAGAGCTGAGGTGAGGCAATAGTGTTCACAAAACACTAACAAGCCTACGATCCAAATAGTGGAGTCAACTAGTCTCAACCCTTCCACCAGTCGTCTTCGTGGTCTTTAGATCTTGAAACACATGAAGGATATAATGTTACTAAAAACAAAGATGCTTAGTAAGTTTCCTTACATATAACAAATTCAACAGAAATTTGGGGCCATCTAAGACTGAGAATAAGGAAATAGACTTTATGGGCCACACAGTCCAATTACCACAGGTGCGATGGATCCATCAACCATAGTAACTTTTAAAATTAACAAACGAGTTGTCAAAGATTGTGAAAACTGATGACTCAACTTTTGTCATGTGGTCAGATGCACCCTAATTACTTGTATGAGCTAAAGTAACAGAGGAGGAATATGGACAAGTGGGTGATTGGCCTGATTTGCCTATGATGGTTTACAAAACTTATCCCAATGCTTGTTAGAGTTTGTTATTAGATCACCCAGAATGAATGCATTTGCAATGACCACAACTGCGACCACTTCTGCATCCTCCTCCTGGGTCCTGACTCATGACCACAACTGCGGCCAAAACCACCATGGCCCTTGTCACAATCACCCTCGACCAGTGGAAGATGTCAAGACAATCTTCATATCAATACTTGGTTGGGAAGGCGCAGAGGAAGAAAGACTAATATCTTGGAGGCGTGTGTTGCACGCTATTTAAGATGGGAAGTTCTTTACTGGCTAATATTTGTCCACGGACAGAACTGTACTATGGTTCAAGTCCAAAGAGAAACTTTGCCACGTTGAACTCCTCCCGTTGTCTGTTTAGGGCTTCCAGATCAGATATGAGGTGTTGATAAACATTCAACTCCTCCCACATACTATGGTGGGTATTATAGTAATCTTTCAAGCTTTTCATTCCCTGTTGGAACGAGACAATGTTCTCAAAATATCTTATAGACTTGTGAGATATTTGCATCAGAAGAATATATTTCTCGTATAGTATCCCAAATCTCCTTGGTAGTATCCAGGAATATAACTTTGGCACTGGTATGTGGTGATCCAGATCCAAACCTTAGTCATTAGCTGATAGTCCTCTTGTATCCAATGCTCAAAATTTGGATCAGTTGTTGCAGGTCCATTTTCAATTAGAAATTTATGCTTGACCCTGGCGAGGATTAGGGTTTGAAATGGGGAAGGAATATTGGGGTTTCGAGATATTAATGGCGAGGATTAGGGCTACATATTGGTGAAGATTGTGTTCAAATTGGAGAAAACTGAGGTTTATGGTTTTCGTAGGTGTAATTTAGAAATTAGGGTGTGCTAAGGTGGGGTTTGGCGTTGTGGGTTTTCGAACTTGGGGTTTGGAGTTTTAGGTTTCTCAAATGATGAGGTTAGGGT
This sequence comes from Tasmannia lanceolata, assembly GCF_043159265.1. NCBI lineage: Eukaryota > Viridiplantae > Streptophyta > Magnoliopsida > Canellales > Winteraceae > Tasmannia > Tasmannia lanceolata. Next base: position 13,484,201 of record NW_027518683.1, read on the forward strand.
CTTAGGTTGCCATGAGATGGGAAGTGGGCTTGGGAGGGATGAAGGGTTTTATGATTTTGAATGGGTAGGGTGAAAGAATTAGGGTATAAAGGAAGTGGTTATGGTTGGAAATGGTGTAGGATGTGGGGGATTAGTGTTTTAAAGAAGAAAAGAAAGGGGTTAGGGTGTTGAATTGTGTCTGATGTGGGACTAAGGTTTCAAATGGGGTAATATGTAGAGTTAGGATTTCCAGAGGGTTAGGATGTGGAGTTAAGGTCCCAATTACTTTGTAAGTGGAGAAGGTAAGATCCTTTGTGCACGACTCCGATAGCAGAGATGGCAAGATAGAAGAAGACGAAAATTAAAGGTTAATCTTCTTTCTTGAATCTTTGATCATCATGCTCTAATGCGTTGCCAAAGTGGTTTAGCCATCATCTTCTCCAAAATCCATGTTTCTACCTTTTCCTTTCTTATATTTAAAACATGTACAAATATTTTCTCAAGTAGATAAATTATTTGTTGCTTGACATGACGTGCTAACATCCTATTCTGTTTATTGTGAATCTACCTACAGTGCCTCCTGTGGTGGTGCACAATGATGAATGGACATGGGAGTACATTCACCATTGCTTGTATGAAGAAAAGGCTTTTGATAATATTGTCATATCACCTGGGCCTGGATCTCCGACATGTCCTTCAGACATAGGTTAGCCAACTAAGTTTTAAATGATTTTACTATCTGATTTTTTTAATGGAGATGATTCCCCCCCTGCGGATTATGCGCCCCTCTTGTCACGTGAATGTGGCAGACTTTAAAGCTTTTTGACGTCAAATCACGTGATAAGGGGGGCGCATAATCCTACAGGGGGGTTGAAAAATCATCGCCCTTTTTTTAATTATTCTTTTGATTATTGTTGCTTTCAGTGATGTAAAACTCATCGACATAAATGTAGAGGATCATTCCTTTCTTTCAACTGTAGATGGAATCATGGAGTTGGTTTAAGTTTGTTCTGATTGGATGGAAGTTTCCTCCGATTTTACAGGAATTTGTTTGCGAGTACTACTTGAGTGCAAAGATATTCCAATTCTAGGTGTTTGTCTTGGGCACCAGGTATTAATGTATGCTCTTGCAATCTTCTATTTATCTTTCATTTTTCTTTTGGTTGGATGTTCAAGTTCTATGACTAGCATATTGGCTAGTTTCTTGTTGTTAAAACTAAATCAGTTTTATGATCACTACAAGCATACCTTATTCTGAAAGGAACATAAATATTCCTTATTCTTTGTGGAAAATAAGCAAAACATGATGTTTAAAACGAGACTCTTTCAATATGGGCGCGCGCGCGCACACACACACACGCATATATGTATGTATGTATGTATATAAGGACTCTTGTGTTGCAATGTGGGCCCTTGTGGTCACTTAACAAATTACATGATTAATTACAAATGACTTAAATGCCCCCATCACTTAAGATTTTCGTAATAAAAATGTGAATCCCATTTTAAGCACCTACAACTTAAAGTAACCAAGTGATATTGGTAGGAAAATACCATGGTACCCCTCCTTTACCTTAAGAGACCTAAAAGACACATAAAGAACACATAAAAAATTAGAATATGGGCACTAGGATGGTTCCCATCAGCATCAGAACCAAATAAGGTATCTTCATCGACAAAGGAAGGTAATTGTGAGATAATGGATGGAAATGGTTCCTGCGAAGGTGATAAAAGCAAACACATCCAAGGAAACTGCATGATGTGAGACACACATATGATGCTAGAAAGGGTCATGACAATGAATACACTTTTGACTATTTTTGCATCCGAAAAAAAAACACTTGGAAACAAGAGGAGAGTTTTTCTCTCTCATGAGGAGGTACATGAACCAAAAAAAAAAGCATAACAAAAAACATAGAGTAAAGAGTAGTTTAGGGGTCTCCCATAGAGATAGTAGCAAGGCGATTTGTTGGCCAGGACATAATATATGTGCAATTTATCAGGTGTGTAACAGTAAGAGCTGCCTCATCCCAATCTAATGTGGACCTTGAGATTCAATGAGAAGAGAATGGATGGTGGAGATAAGATTAAGATGTTGTTTCTAGCTTTCTTCCTTTAGGAACTCTATTCTGTTAAGGTGTATGAGGAAAACTTTTGTGAGAGAGGATGCCCTTGTCTTGTAATAATTGTTGAAAGCCATGAGAAAGATATTATCCCCCTGAATCTGACCATAGAATCTTTATGCCGATTGAAATTCCATTTTTTATCATTTTTACTAATATGCATAATGCATATATGACGTTTGATTTCTTTCATAGTAGGTATGTGCACATAAACCTTGTATGATCATTGATAAACATAACAAAATAATGATACCCTTGGAGTGGTGACATTGTTGCGGGTTACTAGACATCACTATGTACTGATGATGCAGATAATAGGCCCAATAAGAGGCATATTTGCCCATTAGGACTTTATTTCCATGTTATTTAGGATATTTATTTCCATGTTATTTAGGATTTTTATTTCCATGTTATTTAGGATTTTTATTTCCATGTTATTAGTTTCTGGGATTTTATTTTCCATTTTATTTAGAATTAGGAAGTTTAGTCGTTTAGGGATTCTTAAAAGCCTATTTATAGGCCAATTTACAGCTCTTGTTAACTTTGATGATTATTGATTATTGAGATTCTCTCCCTACAGAATTCTTCTTCTTCTTCTTCTCCCTAATTTCGTCTCTTCATCTTCTCTTATTCTCTTCTTTTCTCATCTCATCTCTTCTTCTTCTCTTTTCTCCCCTTTCTTCTATTTCTCTTCTCTGTCCTACATCAACTGAACTACTAATTCAAACGATGTCTAGGTGGTGCGGTGGTGCTTATGGGAAAGGATTACTGAGTACTTTTGTTGAGTGAACAAATATCACAATGAGAAGAAGAATAAACACGAGAAACAATACTTCTATCAATAACAAGTCCCAAATTCAAGGTTTATATGCACATGAAATTGTTAGCCAGAGACAGGGTGGAAAATGTGATAGTAGAAGGAGACTCAATGAATGTCATAAGGTGGCTTAAGAAATCCTGTACTCCACCTTGGCGGTTTGATCCTCTCTTTGGTGAAATGTATGATTGGATCGTTTTCGTGGTCCTTTTCTCATGTTCGCCGTTCTGCTAACCAAGTGGCCGATCGTTTGGCGAGAGGAGTTTCAAAGGATGTGCTAGCTCTCTTTGATTCTCTCCCACCTTAGTCTTGTTTTGATACTTATGTATCTTATTTCTCTCTTTGTTCTTCTCTCTGTTTCTTGACCACCTCGGTCGTTTATCAATAAAATTTGCTATCATTTTCAAAAAAAATAAAAAAATCCCAAATTCAACATGCAAATTACTCACTAAATGTGGATGTCCTAGAAGTGTCCCTTGCATCCAAAATTGGAACCCAGTTAAAGCCTCAAATATTTGATGACCAAATCAGAAGCAAGTAGAAGCATTGATTCAAAATGTATCTTAAGGCTCCCTACTCCAAAAGGAAACATATTCCCCTCACCTCTGAATGTATTTGTGCAATGATTAGGCTTTTGGTTGTTATTCAGCTCTTCTTTTATGTTTTGTATCCTAACTCATCATTTTCCAGTAAATGCTCCTTACGATGTCTTTGATTCTATCATACGTAACTTTTCCATAATAGGCCTTGCTAGAATAAGAATATAGTATATTCTACTGATAATAGGAACTCTCTTATAAAATTAAAATTGAGGGGAACTTTAGCTCTATTATGGACTGATGCATGACTACAAGGATCGACTGATTTTATAGCCATAATTTATTATCTATTTTTTGAGATTTGTTCTGCTGAATTTTTCAATTGTAACAGGCATTAGGATATGTGCATGGTGCTCGAATTATCCATGCACCGTCACCAGTTCATGGACGTTTAAGGTATAGCAAAAATCTCACCCGATGGTTAGTCGGTGCCTTTTTATCAGAACATGTGTAAGAAGCCTTGTATCTATAGAGTCCTAATGTATTTCCACAGAAAATCGTGCACAGATGTTTACAAGTAAACTAGTTGGGCAATTTTCTACTCTTTTAGATCTTATCATGTTCTGCATCAATCAGTTCATGATATAGGACTTGGTTACACTTTGCTAATACTGAAACCTTATTTTTTTCAGAAGGTTAGATATATAGTGTCTAACTTATGAATTTTATCTTCAGTGAAATTGAACACACTGGATGCAACCTGTTCCGTGATATTCCTTCTGGCAGGAACTCAGGATTCAAAGTGAGTCAGATTTTAGATTCATGAAAATGTTCAAATTTTTTATACTGAGGCTGTGCAGGTGAAAATTTATAGTAAATTCTTCGATATGTTTTAGATAATCATTTTCCCTTCCACATTACTCTCATGTCTTCCCACTGTTGAAGTGAAGGCAGATAATTCAAAGAGAACACAAGGCTGGAATGAAGGAAAGAAAAACCAGAAAAGGAGGAAGATAAGAGGAGAGAAGAAAGGAGAACAGAGAAAGAGAAAAGTCTTAGTGTGGTAGCTTGGAACCCTACCTACGCATTATATCAATATATGAGTGGGAGAAACCCAAAAAAATGTAGATGGGCCCCAGTCAGTAATTGGCATCACTTAAGTTACCAACACTCTACCAAAAAATATGTGGGCCCTATTGTACTACTACATAAAACTAATGAATATAAAGCACATTTTATAATCCGGGTTCCGGATTTAATCATACGTGTGGTATGGATTGGATCCACTGTATGTGATACCGGGGAGGAGACCCACCACACATAGGATGTGTACACTTTGGTTAGAAGAGGAGATACACCATAATATGGTGTGTACATGTGTTAATTGACACCTGCTAATTAGATGCTTAATTCCTATTGGTTGGGAGTTAAGTGGAATCCTACTGGTTGAAAATCTCTAATTTCCTATTGGTGGAAATTGGAAAAAGGAAGAGAGACTTTGACTTGGAGTAAGTTTCCTATTTGGTGGAATCCTCGTGGAATTTGGAAACTCATAAGTGAGCTAACATATTAGTGGTCAAGTAATTGTTTTGGAAACAAATTAGAGTTCTATTCAAACAAAGATGTGTTAGAGTAAACCATGAACCCACATTACCTTTTTTTGGAAATTCATTTTCCCATCCATGTTTTCTAGTCATTGCATTTCCAACTAAGCTAGTTTATCTGCGATTATGAGTTTCAACCTGTGATTATGAGCTTCAACCAGCATGTAAACATATTGGTGAATATATGTCTCATCTTCATTTAAACTGCTGTTAATTATGACTTGCAGGTTGTTCGGTATCATTCACTTGTAATAGATGCGAATTCACTTCCAGATGAACTCATTCCTATTGCGTGGGCCTCTTCTATGCATACCCTTCCTTTTTCTTGTATTCTAGAATCTGATGTGATCCCTGGTGTTTTGGGGAGTCTAACTAATCAACACCAGCCTGTTGGTTATTTTGCATCTAATATAAAAAATGCAAATTTTCAAAGCCCTAAGAATTGTCAAGACATGGAGAGTGCAAAAGTTCTCATGGGAATCATGCATTCTACTAGACCTCATTACGGTGTTCAGGTATGTTTTATATTTGTTCTATTATTTTCTTCATCTGGGTTTGTTGTTGCATTACATGACTGACTATTTCCTTGACCATCAGTTTCATCCTGAGAGTGTTGCTACTCATCATGGGAGGCAAATACTCGAAAATTTCAGAAAGATGACAGCAGACTATTGGTTGAGATCATCCCAATTTCATGACAGAAAGGTTCACAGTGGTGGTAAACTGTACTTGGTTTTAGTGAATGTCATATATACTCTCGTTGAGCGTGTAGGATGAAACCTTGATTCTTTGCCTTTGTGTAGGGGTGCAACTCGGGTCGGATGGTTGAGGCCAACCCAACCTGAGGAACATTTTTTTCCAATCTGAACCAGACCCGATCCGAGTCAGCCCAACCCAACCCGAGTTTTTAAGCTTACAAAAAAAATGATAAAAAATGTCGAGTTTCACTCGGGCCGGGTTGCCCAAGCCCTCAACCCGAACCTGACCCAAACTCAACCCGAACCCAAACCCAAACCCAACCCAACCCAACCCGAACTCAACCCAACCAGACCTGACTTTTTTTAGGTTGAACCCGACCTGAGTTGCACCCCTACCTTAGTGCTAGTTTATGTCTGCTTGCTCTGACTTTTTCCACTGCATATATGTTTGGTTAAATATCAAGCGAGGAAATTCCAGCATCTCATTATGCAAATTTATGGCATAGCCTGTTATTTCCTCCACCTCTTTGTGTGAAATAACTTTTCTTAGTATGATACAGGCGTCTGAATTGAGTGGACTATTAAGAAAACTTCCTGGGAGTAGGTCATTAGTTGCTAATGCAGCAATGGGGCACCATTTAAATACACGTGAAAAAGTAGCAAGTGCATGTAAAGACATGGAAGCTATGTTTCTAAAGTTGCAGTGGAAGAAATTTGAAAGCTTGGCTAATAAAGTTGGTGGGTCGGAAAATATATTTTGTCATTTGTTTGGACATCAGAAGGGCAATGACACTTTTTGGTTAGACAGTTCCTCAGTAGATCAGGTAAAGTTTTATCATATCTTTCTCTTGGTTATTAATGTTAATAATAATATACAGTCAAACATGCCTACACTGACCCCATTTAGTGTGATGACCCCTTTATTACGGTGAAATTTTTGTCTCGAATCAGGACTTATTTTCAATTGTGACGACTACTTTATTGTGGTATAACCGAATTCCCTATTGGTCTCATATCTACTGAGTATACCTACATAGTAAATCTAATGTCTATAGGGAATGAAGTGATATTAAAATAGGAGAAATTAAAGATTCAAACTTCAGCCATCTGTGAAAAGAACTCCTATGATGTCGAAGCAGTGGAACATAATTCTATGTGTAATATCCCTTATTGTTTCTATCACACCTATGCCCTTTGTATGATCTTTTTTTTGGAGCAACCAAATCCCTCCAGCGTTTGAAGCATGCAGATACATTTTCCATTGGAACTTTCTGATAAATGGATTTTATTCATTAAAAAATTAAAAAGACTACACTCAGAAAGACAATACCTAAAACTGCTAAACTGGGATTAGCCCACCAAAACGGTCTTATGCATTAGGAATCGCCAACTCTATGCTATACTGCTATCCTCTCTTCATCATTTTCCTCATTGTTATTGCCCGTACTTCTCTCATTGTCTGAGTGACAATCACTCAATGAGATATTGAAAACCCTAAAATAGTGGACAGGGCAAATTCGGAGAAGAAAGGTGGGATTTGTACACCTCTCAATCGATAAGACAAAGAAATGAAAAAGGGTGAAGAAAAAGAAAGGGTAAGAACTACATACTTCATGGAGTCTAGTGTTAGCCCCCCAGGGATGGTTGTAACAATGTAACCTGTCTATAGTGATAGCAAATGGTTGGTCCCATGCTATCTCTATAGACAGGTTTTACAACAGTTCTCTTTATATATTTACCATGGTCTGATTAATTTTGATTTATCTTTTTTAACCTCTTTTCCTCTTAACGAAGTCTTTCTTGTTAAGGGAACAATCAGAGATAAATCAAAATGCAAGCCACTGATTTAGAGTCATATTGTGACTTTCCACTTTGCCTCATTATTTTCAAAGTAAAAAATAATAATAACCCTTGGAGGAGCGTAATTGAGATTTTTTTTTGTGAATAAGTAGGTTAACTCGCAGAAATTTCCCAACTGAAGCAAAAAATTATTCCGACCATGGCATGCTATGTAAAATAGAATTATGCCCCACGAATGTAATAGACCATTTTGGTGTAAGCACCCAACTTCCTACCACATAACAATGTGATATAAATAACTAAGAAGCTGACTGCAGTATTTGAAACAGTTTATCAGTGTTAACTTGTACCTCTAACGCACTCATCTATTGCGATAAGCACGGCTTTAATGAAGTCCTTGTTTTCTTTTATCAATGACGATAACTGTAGGGGATTCATCTTCTAACATCCTTTGTATCCAACTATCCATATACAGAGGAGGGCACGCTTTTCATTCATGGGAGGTAAGGGTGGATCTCTATGGAAACAGATCACATATCGGATATCAGATCAAAGGTTTGAAGAAATATTTCTCATGTCAAACATTACAATTAATGCATTTCTGTCTTAATTGGACAGTGTGTTTTTGTCTTCACATAAGTTTTCATCTGGGTGATAGAAACTGATATAGATTTTGTGATCACTTTTTCAGTAATATGACTGCTAAAGGTGGGGGTTACTTGGCAATTGAAGATGCAGAAGGTTCCATAAAAAGCAGTTTTTTAGAAGATGGTATCCTTGATTTTTTGAATAAGGTATATATTCCATACTTGATAAGACAATCATTGTTACCACAAATTTATGCGTGAATAAAACACACAAGGTTGTTGGAATCAAATTTCCCTTTTGTTAAAGAGAGGTAATTTTTAATTGGTAGCACCTGGCACTTCTAGCTTTTTCCATTAATTACATCTTTCAACGAAAAAAGAAAATAGAACAAAAGAAAGAAAAGAAAGACTCTTGAATATCCACCTATAGGTTCTCAACTATCTATGCATTAATCAGTCTGCAAAGAAAATATCAAAAGGATCTTCTATGAAGCATTCTTTTAGAAAATGAATCTTTGTTGCGTAGTCCTTGTTGTCTCCACCTAGGTTTCCAATCCTTTCAGAAGACTTCCCTTCAATCCTTTCAGAACTTCACTTTTCTTCTCTTGAGAGGAAGACTCCCGATTTTTATCTTCGCTAAGAGACCTTCTGAAATAGGACTAGTTGGTTGCGTAATTTTTGGAAGAAGTTGTTCTGAATAAGATCCTTTTAGAATCTTAATGAAGTATAGCCTAGAATGAATGTTTTTTTTATTGCAAAGACATTCTTGGAATAGGATCCGAAGACTCCCGATTTTTATCTTCGCTGAGAGACCTTTTGAAATAGGACTAGTTGGTTGCGTAATTTTTGGAAGAAGTTGTTCTGAATAAGATCCTTTTAGAATCTTAATGAAGTATAGCCTAGAATGAAGGTTTTTTTATTGCAAAGACATTCTTGGAATAGGATCCTTCTTATTATAGAATTTTGGGGTAGCTTCCTCTCAGAAGAGGGCTTTATGATTGTAGGACTTTTGGAAAGAGTTCTCATAAAAATAAGACTCCTCATTGTCCACATCTTGGAAAGAATTTCCGGAGACTAATGGGCTTCAAAATCTAGAGTCTGATAGGTGGGATTATTCAGAGATTGTTTGATATCACTAAAAGGTGATAAGTTCAACACTTTTTTTATAAGGAATAGAAGCAAACCACATGAATTGGAGAAAATGAGAAATTCAATCCTCACAACTTATCTATTATATAATATATATATAGAAAATGATAAAGTCAAATGCATGACTATTAAAAGTGTACCTCTATCACACATTTACAATGTATAAGAAATGAGGGGAATTAAAGTAAGCTTGTGTTATATTATATTCTTAAGATATATATATATATATATATATATATATATATAGAGAGAGAGAGAGAGAGAGAGAGACAGTTCCCTAATAGATATATATTATATAAATCAATATGCACATGGTCATGAAGCATCAATTTGCGAATCAGAAATTCATATCCGGCGCATGTCATTTCATTTGTGAATAAGTCTAGAAGTTAATGTGCTAAAGGCACATATGATAACGCGATCCATCCTATTGAATAGCACTGTTGGATATAATGACAATTCACGACAATCTGAATATCATATTTATTGTCGGCAATCTGAATATCATATTTATTGTCGGCATAACGAGGATTTGGAGGGAATGTAATGCTAACGTCCGAGATAATAGCACGAAGCCATACCACCACGCTAGATGAACATGACATGGATTGATATCCAAAGATTTAGAAACAACATTATGTTTCTTACATTTCCATGAAATCAAAGAATCTTCTTGGAACATAAACCAACCAGTTGATGAGATTAGGGACCTTGTGCGGGAACTCCACCCTATGATTCAGCATCGACGGAGATCATCGAACCCTGAAGTAGATCATCTGGCTAAAGAGGGGGTTAACTTACCTTAGATTCGATTCATCACTCAGATTGAGTCGGGCCCCTTGGGGCTTTTTTTGGCTGTTTTTTCTTTATCTTTTCATTTGGGGACATCTTGTCCCCCGCCTCTGGCAGTATGGTGATTCTCAATTAATAAAAGTTAATTTTCAAAAAAAAAAAAAAAAAAACCAATCAGTTGGAGAACGTGTGTCTGGACATCCATCCTAATAGGCAGTTAACTCCAGGGAGGATGAGGACGGAAAGAGGGAGATTTTGGCCTTCAGTTCCATGCATGTGTCTTATGATCCGATGAACAACAGTGTGATGGGGATCACTAGGAGCAGAAACAAACTGACTCACTATCTGAACAATGCACGCAATATCTGGCCTGGTCATCGTCAAGTAGTTGAACTCCCACAAGTCGGACATATGGTGTCGGATCACCAAGAAGTACATCATTAGCCTCACCCTTCACGATACTTGACATTAAGATCAAGTGGAGTTTCAATGACCTTGGAGATGAAGTAAATACTTGGTATATTTGGTTTGAATGACAAGAATATCTCATTCAAAGTGATGTACTTCTATGTGTAGCAAGTATGTGAAGCCCCTAATCGTTCATTCAAAAAGACGACTGCAAAAATTATTTCTGCCAAGTGATGCCATACTGATCATCGCTAGAAATAATGATATTATCAATATAGATGAGAAGTATAGGAATCCCCGATTTGCTATGAGTCTATGACGTATAAATAAGGAATAATCTGGGGCACTCTGCTCAATGCCATGGGTAACTACTGTTGTGTGAAAATTTCCAAACCATGCAGGTGGTGCTTCTTTGAGAACATATAGAGATTCCATTTGTTTACAAATAAGAAGAGATATAGGGACCAATAGCCCACGAGAAGCGGGGGGGGGGGGGGGGGGAAGATCGCCATGTAAGAAGGTATCATTAACACCCATTTGATTGAGAGGCCATTGTGTTTTAGAAGGAATAGCAATCAAGGTTCAAATTGCCGTCATTTTTTTAAATGATAGATCGATTCATTAAAGCAAAAAACGCGACCGAGATGGCCATTACTGTTAAATTACCAACTTCTTCAAAAGCTTAAGCTGTTGGAGAAAGGTGTTATATATCTTTTATACTTTAACACTCTCCCTGCACGTGTGGCTCACTTGGCAAACACGTAGCACATGTGGTCCCACTTTGGGCCGACCATCGCATGTGGATTTTTGCTATCCAGGAGGTTTGAACTCGAGACCTTTGGCTCTGATACCATGTTAACTTACCAACTTCTCCAAAAGCTTAAGCTGTTGGAGAAAGGCGTTATTTATCTTTTATACTTTAACAATTACAAATATATAACTAGCAAAAGAACGACATAATATCAAAGAAGAGAGACAACGAACATCCACAAATGTAATCTCTTAGGGAGGAAGAAAGTTGAAGATCGCCAAAGTGTCATTTTTGCTACTCTAGCAAGTTTTGCTACTAGAGCAAAGGTTTTTTTCATAATCAGACCCATATTCTTGCTTATAACCTTGAGCCTCCAAACGTGCCTTAGGAGATCTAGGATGTCGAATGTATAGGGTTGGGTAGATCAAGGGATCCGAAGGTGCTAAGGTCTAGATCTAGGGTTGGGATGGAGGAGAGGTTTTAGATCTAGGATTTTAAAGAGAAAAGGTGACAAATCTAGATGTGTGGAACCGCACAAATTTGAGAAAATGAGAGATTCAAGTCTCGTGACTTATCTCTTGTATGTTATAAATGATAAGCCAAATACATGACAATTTACCTCTGTTACAATGTGTAAGAGATGAGGGCTATCAAGGTAAACTCATGTTACATTATATACAATTAAGGTATATATGTAGACAATTCCTTATGAATTACAGTATATACCCCTATTACAAAAGGGAGATTTTATATGGTGCCCGACCGTGTGGAAACAAGGGCGGAGAGAGAGAGAGAACACCCCCCCCCCCCCCAACCTTGATTTCTGATCCAACCTCCCTTTTTTACTTTTTGCTGGATCGAAAATCAAGGGTGGAGAGTTTTCTCTCTCTCCACCATTGTTTCCACACGGTCGGCCGCCATATAATTTCTCTACAAAATGTTCATTATTGTTTCTCTTAGAGGAGAGCTCTTCTTCTTCTTCTTCTTCTCTCAGAGGGTACATCTTCTTTTCCTAGAGGAGAGATCTTTTTTTTTTTTTTGAAGATGTCTTCTTCCTCTTTTCCTAGAGGAGAGATCTTTTCTCATAGGAGATGTCTTCTTCCTCTCTTCCTCCTAGAGGGAAGATCTTGTTCATCTGGAGAAGACTTCTACAAGAGGACTTGTCCTTGAGGAGAGATCTTGTCTCGAAGGAGATTTCTTCTTCTTCTCGCAGAGGGAAGATCTTCTTCTTCTTGTGGAGGATAAGTCATGTTCTTGATCTCAAGAAGAAGAAAAAATGTAATGAGAAGACCCTTTTACCTTGTATTATTCTTTTGCAACTTCTCTAGTCCAAGTAACTCGTAGTCTTCTTCAAATTTTCATTGAGCTGGTTTTTTTTTCTTTTTCCTTTTTTTTTTGTGTAATTCATTTTCCAAGGCTGTGTACATGTACATCTCTTGTGGAATTCCATCCTTAGCTTTTATATGAAGCTATTGGGTTGATACGAGAACTATCACTTTTCTCCCCTTATGGGTGTGTTCCATCTATGAAAGGCTTTCCTTCAAACTACTTTGTGGAATCCCATGATGGGATTTGAATTGGGTGAGAGTCTAGGTGTCTGCTTCTGTCCCATACTTATTTCCCATCGGTTTTTAAGAGAGGACTAGAGTGGGAATTTTAATTTAGTTATGTGGAATGGGGCTAAATTTTAGCTCTATACTTTCTCAACTTTGATAGTTGGTTGTCAGTGAGCCGAGAGCCCACTAATTCTCTTATCTTAATATGTTGAAAGACATTCTTTAAGCGAGGTTAAAATAAGCAACCCCCCCCCCCCCCCCCCCCCCCACACACACACACACACACAATGGCTTCAAAATTCGAATGCCAATCAACCCAACTGCTTCCTATATTTGGTTGCACAAAAGGTTTAAATTGGGTACAACTCAACCCAATTCCCTTTTCCATTCATTCATGAGAAGAGTATAATGTGGGCCTACCTAAGTCATGAAATTTTGACTTCAACAATTCATTACTTCTCCTCAGGATCATATAATATGCCATGCACACATCTGTTCATGGGCACTTCCGCACCTGATATGTGTGGGTCTGAGGGAGATCTTCTATGTATATAAAATTATTTATGTTATTTTTTTACAGTGTCATAAAGTGAATATTTCCAATGAGGTTATGTGAGAGTTGATGGTCATGTTTTATTCAACATATCTTATTATGTGATTTTGTATCAGGAACTTCAGTCATTTCGTTATGAAAAAGAAGATTATGAAGGGTTGCCATTTGACTTCCATGGAGGATATATTGGTTTCATTGGGTATGTTGTTCAGTTTGCTTCTATATGCATTTCTCAAATAATATTATCTCAAATAGTTACTTTTGTAATTCAAGTTTCTCTTAGAGAACTCTAGTATCTTACCTTGTTCATTTAATGTTTTTTTTTGGCACATCCATTCACAAGTTGATTCCTTCGAATTATACAAGGATTTATGTGCTACACTCTAGAACTAATTGTAAGTAAATGATAAAAAAGCCACCGCAACCTTTTAACTAATGTGTATTTTCTTGTACATGATTTCCATTATGTAGTGACAAATATGCTCCAATTGGCAACCTCTCAACTAATGTATGTTTTCTTGTACATGATTTCCATTCTGTAGTAACAGATATGCTCCAATTGTTAAGCAATGTAATTGAACTTCATCGATTTGGATGTTGATTTGTCTCAATTTGTAACGTGGATGTAGCTTTGCACGTAAAACTGTATGAAACTAAAACTGTCTATGTATTAGCCAATCAATTAAGCTGTTCAAGAATATGGAGAGCATCCAAATTACTCTTTCCTATAAAAATGAATTCCATGTTCTGTGTAAGCCATCAATCAGTGGGGTTGTTTGTCAGACAATAGAAAATTGAGAATACCAAGGAAGGAAAAGAGGAATTGGATTAATAAACAATTTCCGGTTAATAAAAACAAGTTACAGAACCCTTTCCCTGCTTGTTTATATTTTTCTTTTCAAAAAAAAAAAAAAACAAGTTACTGAGTAATATAGGAAGAGAAACAAGATTCAGGCTAAATTTGTGAGAAAGATCAGGAAATAAGAATAAAAAAAATTAGAGAATGGAATAGAAGTTAAAAGCTTCAAGGAATTGAGAAAAATCTTAATTCAGGGGTACTAATTCTACAATTACATAATAAAGTTCTTTTTTAATTGAGTTTTATAACAGGCCTATGAGTTAAAACTTCTGATAATAATTAAATCCATAAACAGTACTCCATATTCAAGCAGCAAAAGAGAAAGACAAAACAGGCTTGAAAATAAATTAAATGGACAAAACTGATAACAGATGAAAAGTAATGATAAAAGGATTAAAACAAGATGTAGAATGGAGATTGGGAAGGGAAACCTGTAGTAACTGAAAGAACATAAAACGACCAGAATATTAAGAGAATAAAGGGTTAGGCTTACCAAAAGAATCCACTTTTGGCCCTCTAAGAATCCACCTAGAGAAGAACAAACTGATATCAAAGGAATCCACCTCCGATCCATAGGAATCCACCTAGAGGGTCTGCTCCTTTATCAACGAAATCCACCATTGATCAACACCATGAATTCACACAGTGGAAGAAGGGCTTCAAAAGAAACTCTCAAAATTTTATTTATCAATTCCTTCATAATAGTCAATGACCATGAAGCCTTTCTTTATATGGAACTTGCCCACAACTTATAGAAGACTCCTAGACAACTTAAAAGCCCCAACATGTAGACTCTCTTTAACTTAGACTAGCGAAACCTGAACTTCTAGAAGCTTCATACTTAAAACTCACAACAATAAAAAGCTAATAGCAAAACACTAACATGTTTGTGAATTTTATTTATTTTTGGTAGGTAAGCTGGGATTGAACCTTGGACCTCAAGGTCAAAGAACCTCCGACTTCATGTTTGTGAATATTGACATGAATAGTGATATGAATAGTGACTTGAATGGTGAAACCCTCAGAAAAACAAAGTACTAACTCATCAAACTACAGTAAAATTAAAAACACCAATACGACAATTGTACCCCTATGAAAATAAAGATCAACTATACCCTTACAAATAAAATAAAATCCTATGGCACTCCTAAGGGGTCCCACTATCAGATTTAGCCCCTTTTCTGTGAAGGCTGATCCCCATCAGTCTGTGACTCTCTGTACCTCCTATAACTTTGGAGTTTATGGTGTCTTCCTTTTCTGAGAGTATGTTCACTTGAACCATTCTTTCCTGGTTAAGAGACATTGTATAAACGTGAGCTTCTGTAGTGTCACTCTTTTGGTTCGAAATTTTTGGATGATTCTTTTGTTCATGATAAGTGAGCTTCATTAGTGAAAGGAAGAAAAGGAATCAACTATGCTGCACAGTTACTTCAAAATGCTTTAAGTCCTGTTGTTTTAATCTGCCATGTGCTACATAATAGCAAACATCAAAGGCTACGAAAACAACATTTGGTAGGATAAAAAACTTGTACAAATATTTTTTCTGGCAGGCCATCTTTTTCTGGTAGACTCTTTCCATTTTCATATCTTACTCTTAACGGACCTGAGGTTATCCATATCTTACTCTTAACGGACCTAAGGTTATTCATTTTCATACCTTACTTTTAACAGACCTGAGGTTATATTGGACAGCTGCTAATTCTGATCTTCCCATCAAGCAGGTATAACCTTAAAGTTGAATGTGGTGCGGCTTCTAACCGCCACAAATCAAAGGCGCCGGATGCTTGTTTCTTCTTTGCTGATAATCTTGTAGTGGTTGATCATAGTAACAATGATGTGTATATTCTATCAATACATGATATCCATCGATGTGGAAATACTGAAGTGGGACTACACGAAAACTTGAATGTGAAGTCATGGTTGGATGAAACCGAGAAAAAGCTTCTTCAATTAAAAGCGGCAGCTTCTAAAAAGTTAAAGGAGCATAACCTATCTCCAGTGACGTCAACCCCATGCAAGTCAGGATTTGTTGTTGAGAAATCAAGAGAGCAATACATGAAAGATGTTGAGAAGTGCCTTAAGTTCATCAAAGATGGAGAGAGCTATGAATTGTGTCTGACGACACAGATGAGAAAGATAATTGAGGATATGGATCCTATGGGACTTTACCTAAATTTAAGGGGCAAAAATCCAGCCCCATATGCTGCGTGGCTTAATTTTTCCAACGAAAATTTATCCATCTGCTGTTCTTCCCCTGAAAGATTCCTCCGATTAGATCGCAATGGCGTATTGGAAGCAAAGCCCATTAAGGGTACCATTGCTCGTGGTACAACACAGGAGGAAGATGAACGGCTTAGATTGCAACTTCAGCACAGGTAAAATGAAAATTGCTAGTTTTGTTAACAGAAATGAACTGGCTCTGGATTTTTTAAAAATGATGGAAATACCCTTGTTTCCCAAGGTGACCCAATATCAATACTTTTGAATGGTCTACTATGCAAAATTGGTCAAATTCAATACCTCTGTTTTTCAATGCTGCCGGAATGGCATTTTAGTTTTACCAGAAGAAACTGATATTCATACCCTCTTGTTTTGGTATCATACGCCCCTTTAATTGAATAATTCAGGCTCACATGAATCATCAAAGATTATGAGAGCCAACGAAGAAATTCTAGACGAGGTGCGTGTAGTAGATATCCGTGCATTTCATTTGTTTCATTAAAAAAAGGGAGGATTCATCGTAACTTTTCTTTTTTAACTTTTCAGTAGAGGATGATCGAAATAATCAAATTTTTTTTTTTTTGAGATCATCAAGATAATCATTTGTTTTACCAAAAAAAAGGGGGCAGATTTGTCAAAAAATTTCTTCTTGAAGTGTCTGATGCTCATACCTCCTTTTTAGTGAAACTCATGCTTCTAGCTACTACAAAGGTGACATTTGTTTTGTATTTCATCTAGTATAAATTAAAGAATTTTGATTATTCATTTTTTGTCTAGCATCCAAGGTTTTTAGTCCACATAACAAAGAAATGATTAATTCTAAACTGAACCAATGCTTAATCTTGCCTCTATTTATTATTTAGATAACTCTACTTATACTTACTTCGTTCATTTGCTTTCTTTGGACATTGTTTGATCCTTTCTTTCCAGTGAAAAGGACCAAGCAGAAAACCTAATGATTGTCGATCTCCTGAGGAATGACCTCGGCCGCGTTTGTGAACCTGGTTCAGTGCATGTACCTGGTCTAATGAAGGTAGAATCGTATGCAACTGTTCACACTTTGGTTAGTACAATCCAAGGAAAGAAAAGATCGAATTTGAGCTCTATTGATTGCATCAAAGCTGCATTCCCCGGAGGTTCAATGACTGGTGCTCCAAAGTTGCGATCAATGGAACTGCTTGATTCTCTTGAAAACTGTTCTCGGGGAGTCTACTCGGGCTCGATCGGGTTTTTCTCATACAATCAGACATTTGATTTGAATATAGTGATTAGAACCATTGTTATACACAATGGAGAAGCTTCAATAGGAGCTGGAGGGGCAATTGTTGCGTTATCGAGCCCAGAAGATGAGTATGAGGAGATGATGTTGAAAGCAAAGGCCCCATCCAAGACTGTGATAAGTTATCAAAGCTGACTGTGATAAGTTATCTAAGATGGCAACACGAATCCAACTAATGATTATTTATTTACCTGCTTGCTATATGTGAAAGATAGCTAAATTGCAGGACCATTTTTCATTTCATAGCAGGAACTCATTGTATTAAACAACAGATAGATTTTGGTTATTTTATAATTTCATGTTGTATTCTTCTTCCCTGATTGGGATTTTACCATTGTAATAAAGGAATACAAGTGACTATTCAAAAAATAATAATAATAATAAAGGAATGCAAGTGGGTCTTGATAGTTATAACTTTGTATTGTGCTATCCATCGCTGTTTGGATAATATTTATGAGAGGCAGCAACATTGGTTTTTTTATTTATTTATTTCCTTGTGAAGTGATTTAGTACAAGGTTTCATCAATGTGGGCTTGGAAATGATTGTTGAAGTAAAATCACAAGCAGGAAGCCAAAATTCATGATAGATCCTTTTGCTTTTCATAAAGAGAAGCAATGGTTAAGAAAAAGCATTCTCATTTTATCAGGAGTGCTTTGATATTACAGATGGGAGCAGTATTTTGAATAATTTATGAGCATGTGAGGGATGTTCTTCTTTAATAATAAGTACTGTTGCAACAAATCTCCCTTAATTAAATTTCCCCAAATCCACCTTGTTCCGATAACCTCATCCCATGCAGATTGACATAGACAACCGTGTTGTTGAACAAATGCACCTTGAGCTCTTATCAATAAACAAGTTTTGCTAGACATGTGTTTGTAAAGAACCAAAACAAAATTTTTAATCTATGCAAGTCCATGTAACAAATGTGAACTGAAGATATCAAACTCAGGGTCTCAGACAATGGCTCACCATTCTGAGCTTTTATGCAGCAATCAGCAATGGAAGTGCAAAATCTCAGTGGCAGATGCTCTTGCAAATGAAGCTTGCAAATCTAGATCTCATCAAATTTTTCATGGATGGTCAGAAATGCCTCGCATAGCCCGGGGGGCTGCAAGATGCGACACTAATGGTTTTCCAAATATTCGCCCAAGCAAATGATCGAAGCAGGTGGTGTTGTGTAGGGTCTTTGGTACCCCTTTGTTTGTCGCGGTCTAGAGGGCTGGTTGTTTGCCCTCCTCTTGTATTGTGCCTTCAATAAATAATATGCAGAGGCCCGCCCCGGGGTCGCATTCCTTTCCGGGTTAAAAAAAAAAAAAAAAAAAGTCCAAAATCTCAGCATTAAAAGTACAGATTCAGACAGAACAAGAGACAGAGAGGGACAAACTGAAGCAGAGTGAAGTGAAATTATGTTCTTCAACATAAAATAGGTTTGTGTGTGTAGAGGCATGGGTGGTGAGTGTTTTTGTGGGTAGGGTAGGGGTTGACGCCAACTTTTCATGTGTCAACATCCCCAACTTTTCCGAGTCGGCCCTAACTTTTCCCGAGTCGACCGCAATTTTTCCGAGTGACCCAACTCTTACCGAGTTGACCTCAAACCCCAAGTTGTTCTCCTTTTCCATTTTTCTGGCGCCTTACATTTTTCCTTTGTCTTCCATTTTTCTGGCGTTGACCCCAATGAGTAGCCCGTATTTTTCCCGAATACAGACAAAACAAGAGAAGAGACATTGAGAAACACAAACTAAAGCAAAGTGAAATTATGTTCAATTCTTCAACATCAATTGGGTTTGGGTGTGTAGTTCGGACGGTGGATTTGTGTGTGTGTGGGGGGGGGGGGGGGGGGCAACTTTTTTCCAAGACGACTGCAATTTTTCCGAGTGATCCCAACTCTTATCAAGTTGACCCTAGACCCCAAGTTCTCCTTCTCCTCATGCATTTTTCCGGTGCCTTCCATTTTTTCTTTCATCTTCCATTTTTCCGGCGACAAATATTTTTTTTTTTTCGTTCTTCTTTCTTTCTGTTCTTTTCTATTTTTTCGGTGCCTTCCATTTTTTTCCTATCATCCATTCTTTTTTGCCCTTCTTCCTCCACTTTTCTTCCTCTTCCTCTTCTTCATACTCTTCCTCTTCTTCATACTCTTCCTCTTCCTCTTCTTCATCTTTTGAGTTGCAGCGATGGTCGTTAGTGGAGGAAATGAAAACCAAAAAAATAAATAAAGAAGAAGTAGATGGCATTTTGGTCTTTTGGAGTGTACGACTCCATACAGACATGAAATCAAATAACTGTGCCATTCACATGTCATTTCCAAATAGAACACAATTTTGCGTATATTACCTTTTTCATGGTTGCCAAACATGCCCTAAGATTACATATTTAGTCTTATTTGCAAATGGGGCATTAAGGTTTCTTTAGAAGCCATTGTCTGTATAATTCATGATGCTGTTGTAACCATTGTTTGCAAATAATGATAACCCATTTGCATCTGAGGTTATGTGCAAATGATTTTTTAGAAGTATCCAAAGAGGACATAAAGCAACAGGAAAAAAAAAAATGCAGAAAACCCAATGAAAAATGATGAAAAATACTCTGATAAAATAAGATGATAATCAGCCATGTGAGGGAAGAATGTAGATAAAACAATTGGATTGGTACTATCTCTTGTAGAAGTTATTTTCACAATTCTTTCAGTGGGCAGGGTACTCCTCAAACCATCCAAGCTGGTACTGGTGGCTGACCAATATCTCTGTTATGCATGTGGCATGTAGGATGGTTGGAACAGGTCATTTAATAATGCCCACCACAAATGGGCCAAATCTATGGCGTGTAGGATGGAACATGTCATCTTTTTGGGAGCTGGATGACTAGGATTGTTATTAGTTTGATTTTTGGAATATGACCCACCACGACGCAATATCACAATAAAAAGACTACTTGTTGAATTTGGAGAATGATATCTCCAGCCCTTTAGTGTTGAAATGCAGCCATTTTCTGGGAAATGATAACTGAGGTGGGTAGGAATCAGGGTTTAAGTTTGGGTTTCGGTATATGTTTCGATCACGGCAAAAATTAAAATATATCAGTTTTAGATGAGATTTTCGGTTGGAATCCTATAAAATTACAGACATGTACAAGAACATATGCAAATGACGGGACATTTGAGATGAAATCTCAGGAAGTGCTAGACTAAGCTCAATTACATATTTAAAAACCATCACACGATAAAATAAAACACTCTTGATGGTTTAACAGCATCGAGAACACAGTGACATGTGATTTGAAAATTTAGTACATACCACATTTCACATACAATTCGTATAAGTATAATTATGTAAGACATAATGCTATAATGAGTTTTTACATGGCATCTACATGTACTTTCGCATAATCGGTGTGCCACCCTTGATATTTGATCGAAGAATAGCTGACTTTATAAGAGTATGTTCCCCATTATGCGCAGCTACGTGCATACACCATATAATTCTGCATGCTATGGTATACCACTGATATATTTATGATTTTGGTTTCTGCATACATTTCAGCAAAGATGGAAACAAAAATATTTCAATCATCTCATGAGAGTTTAGGTAGAAATTTAAAATCATGGTGGGAATACCAGAAATGTGGTAGAAATAGACACTTGCTTAACAATCTATTTTGCGGGCTAGTGATTGGATGACGGTCCTTAGTTCGATTTTTTCGACCGCCATCATATAGTACCACGAAAGAGGCATTGAAGTTGAGAAATGATATTTCCACGCCCTCTCTCATCATTTTCACCCTTTTAGTTTATTGAAATGTCCATTTTAGGAAATGACAATCAAGGTGGGTGGGAATACTTGGAATGGGGTGTGGGGTCGAAAAATCCTGGAGGTTCCCAGTTTCCTGGCAATAAAGGCAAAAATAGATAAAATAAAGAATATAATAGGCTCTTCGATCATCGTCGTAAGGAATATAATACTCCGAGCAATGTCGAAGAGGATGATATTTGTTCTGATCCCATCTAAGTCGAGTTTCTTAAAGTATAACTGGAAAATACCACTATACCTACTAATCCTAGGAATCCAAAAGTTCTCAGAGAATTAATTACAAAACCCAAAGGCTGTTAAGAATAGAATCCATCCCACGAATAAGCGCACGACATGTGGACGTCACGGTGAACCTACAAGGGCTAAACTTGCCTCTTCAGTGGAAAGGGTTAAAAGGTCTCTTTATCTCCATTAATAGCAACCCTAAGTAAACACGAAAGTGCCTTAGGGGAAGGACCGAACCAGCACAACGACTTTCCTAAAGACTTTGAGGTTTAAATGGAAATCAAGTCCCATGAGGAGACTTGAGTTATCCAATATAAACATGGAAACTGATTCCATAAGGAAGTCGACCATTAAGGAAAGACTCCCACACAGGCAAGTATCCTAAATTGCCCAATACTCCTCTTCCATAAAAAGACCCCACGTTCAAACCCGGGTATGCTCTCCCATCTAAGCACCACTACCCTGCTTCATTACTACTTGGATTTCCTTCTTGTTGCCGATTTATGTCTTGAGTGTCAGAGTGGTCTCCTAAAGTCCAAACTCCCGCCCCCCTAACGTGTGTTCTTTGAGCGCAAGACGAGCACAAACCAGACTCTATCGAGGCAGATTCGACCATAGCGGATTTCTGCACCTACAAAGGCAAATGTTTACTCAACAATTCAAAGAAGTTCCTTATAATGCGATATCTATTTATAAGGAAAAAAAAACCTAAATGCTAACTCAAGATTAAACAATTATCATCGGGTATGGTAACTCATATAAAAGCTAAAATCTTGACTAAAGTAACCCTAAAATAGAAATCCGTAGATGAAACGCGTCCATTAATAGGCTATAACTTTCTAAAATAATGTCCAAATCATGTGTTGGAGGTAATAAAAAAAACCTTTCTAATGATACCAGTAAGATTTGATACATAAAACGGCGGGCAGGTAAATAAGATGACCAAAATAGGAGTTTAAGAATAAAAGACTTGTTTCAGTTTGGTGAGGATTGGAAATTCAATTTTGGTGGGTTTATTAGTGCCGGACTTTAAATCCGGACTTCACCAGATTTTAAATCCCTAATAAACCGGTCATCTTTTCAAAGTGCGCCCCCTTGTTCCGTATTGTATTTAAAATAAAATACTCACCGATACGCGTGCCGACAAAAGGGGGAAAGTGCAAGCAATTTTAGGGTCCTTCCCCCCTTTAAATATCTCTCTTAAGATGCAACCATTCAAAAAATTATAAAATACATTACATAGTTATTGAGATTCAGGGTTTTTTTTGTCCCACCCAAAGGCTCTCGCCTAGGGTTCCCCAAGTTACTGTTGCAACTATCTGTTGCGAAACTTGGGTAAATCTCACACGATTCTCGATAGATCTGCAATTTCTAAGTCAGATTCTTCTTTCTTTCGATGATATTTGTAGTTTTATATGATATTTACATTCCATTTGTTGTTTATTGTGTATTGCTTTCGTTAGGTTTGCATGCATCTTTCATGGGTTATCATTTGTTTGTTTGCTTGATTTCACTTCTTCTTACAACATGGATTATTTGTCATTTGATTAATTTGTTGGTGGGGTTTGGGAGTTCCTAATATTCATATGTTGAGTTCCTTGATTTGTATGTTGTGTGTTGTTTTTGGATCATGATTATTTGTAATGGCTGGAATTATTTTGTTCTTGTATTGTCTCATAGGGTTTTTGTAAGATCCCACATCGGAAAGGGAGATCCTATTATTCATATTTTGAGTTCCTTTATTTGTATGTCGTGTGTTGTTTTAATGTTTTTGGATCATGCTTATTTGTAATGGCTAGAATTATTTTCTCCTTGTATTGTCTCCTAGGGTTTTTGTAAGATCCCACATCGGAAAGGGATATCCTAATATTCATATTTTGAGTTCCTTGATTTGTATGTTGTGTTGTTTTTTGATCATGCTTATTTGTAATGGCTAGAATTATTTTGTTCTTGTATTGTCTCATAGGGTTTTTGTAAGATCCCATATCGGAAAGGGAGAGAAAGTTCACGGGCTATATATTTGAACTCTCCTAATCTCCTTATCCCTTTGTAGACGTGTTTTCAACATCCATGCGGCGTGGGTCGGGCACGGTTGGTGATGCTGGAAAACAAAACCGGGGTGGGTTGAGACCCATAATTGGACAATATTTACACAGTGAGGTCGGGGCGTCACCTAGGATCCCACATCGGAAAGGGAGGAAAATTTACCCGGCTATATATGCGAACTCACCTTCTCCCTGTGTAGACGCCTTTTCAGCATCCCGCGTGGTGGGTCGGGCACGGTTAGTGCTGGAAAACAAAACCAGAGCGGGTTTAGACCCAAAACCAGACAATATTTACACAGTGGGGTCGGGGTGTGACCTAGGATCCCACATCAGGAAGGGATGGAAAGTTATCCGGTCATATACGTGAACTCTCCTTCCCGTGAAGAGTCTGTAGACTCGTTTTCAGCATCCTCTTGGGTGGGTCGGGCATGATTAGTGCTGCTGGAAAACAAAACCAGAGCTGGAAAACAAAACTGGGACGGGTTGAGACCTAGTACCAGACAATATTTACACAGTGGGGTCGGGGTGTGACGTAGGATCCCATATTGGGAAGGGATGGAAAGTTATCCAGCTATATACGTGAACTCTCCTTCTTCCCATGTAGAGTCTGTAGACACGTTTTCAGCATCCCTGCGGGGTGGGTCGGGCACAGTTAGCGCTGCTGGAAAACAAAACCGGAGCGGGTTGAGACCCAGAACCGGACAATATTTACAGTGGGGTCGGGGCGTGACAGCTTTGGCTGTCATGCTTAGGGTTTTGGATTTTGTCTTCTATAAGTTTGGTTATTGTCTTTCAAGCAAGGTTTTGGTTTTGGTTTCGATCATTGGAAAAATGGAGTCATTTCGGTTTGGTACGAAATTCCGCCTAAATCTTTTAAAGTCATGAAATTATTTTGTTATGAAATCACGGATGAAATCCATGTAAGATTCTTCATCACTGGTTTTTCTTTCTATTTTTTTTACGATTTTTAAAATATCTTAAAGGAATCTCTTTGTTCTTATTTCTGCTATTAGTTTTATTAGGGTTTTTTGTCGAATTATTGACATTTCGATAGGAACTTTACTTTTTTTATCTGAAAAGTTGCATGTTTCGCATATTTCGACTGAAATGTTATTGAAATCTTGAAATTTTGAGCGAAATTCCGAAATTCTTAAATTTCAGACAAAATCTGGCATTCTTCCAAATCTAAGTGGATTTCGTTTCGGCAGAAGCTGAAATCGAAAATCTTTCGATTTCGGCCGAAATGAAAATTGAAATATTTCGGTCGAAATATTTTGATTATGCTTTCAAGTAGTAGGATGTTGGGTGGCACATGTGTTACGATCCTAAGTGGGGGGACCTCTATGTATGGGGTGCAAACTGTAGGAGGAGCTTGGATTGTCCACACTCTAGCTATCTTGGAAGACACAGGGCATGCCACTAGCTGTTGATAGAATGACTTGACAGAAAAGTCTCCGGATAAATCCCTGATCCAAACCCTTTTATCTTCCCTATCTTGCTTTATGTACCCCTCTTCAAGAACCTTCAAAAGCCTTGCGATGGATGCGAGCTCCCAATCGAAGAAATTCCTTCTGAATAATGGTTTCCATACCACCTTTTCTTCCCTTTTCTCCATGTGATCCTTTACAAACCCATTCTTGAGCACTGCAATCAAGGAAGCAGGAATCTCTACTCAGAATGGGGAATCTCGAACTCAACTCAACTCACCTCAACTCAACTAAGCCTTTGTCCCAAACTAGTTGGGGTCAGCTAATGAATCCTTTAGAATGGGGAAATCTCGATTCCCTGAAAATCGATTCCGAAGGGGGAATCTTCTCGATTCCCTGATTTCTGGGAATCACGTTTCAGAAACGTGGGAGACACGATTCCCACTCTATGGGAAACACGTATCCCACTCTATGGGAATCGCTTTTCCTATCTACGCTCATTGTCTCTTGCTAGTCCTCTTCTTGTCCTCTTCTTAGTATTTACATGTAAAATCATTTAAGTACTTAAGACTTACATGTAAATAAGGGAATAACCCCCATTTGTATCTATTAAACGTAGTTTCAGGACCCAAATCTAAAAGGATAAAAAGTCAACTCTCCGGTTCTAGTACAAAATTCAAAAAAATGGGTAGGGTCAAAATCTTAACTTCCAAATGGTGGGGTAAAAATTCATAAATTCTATCATGTCCAAACATTATTAAATCGTAAAATTCCGGTAAAAAAAAATCTCATAATTTGGTTTCTAAATTTTTTTCTTCTTGTCAGGCACTGGTCAACGCACTGGTCAACGCACTAGTCATTGGTCAACACAAGCATTTCAACTGATGGTGATTTTCCTTTAATTAAATGTTGGATTTTTTTAATAAAAAGTAATTTTTAAAATATTCAGTTAATATAATTATTTCTTATATTTTTTTAGAAATTTTTTATTTTTTTTGAATATATAACTATTAAATTTTTTTCCGACTCTTCACGCTTCCTGCTTCCCACCTTCTTGAGAGCCTTCGCTTCCCGCTCTGGCAACCTTGACTGAAATCACATACAACTTTGGAAACATTTCTTTTAGAGTCTAATTTGAACACCACTTGTCTAACCAAAACCGAATTCTATTCCCTCATAGACTATGAACCTGATGCCAGCCTCAAACAAATGTCTGCTCAATATGCCCCTCCAAAGCGTCATGCTTGAACATCTAAATCTATCCTCTGTTACCCAGTGACCTGGAGAAGCACTGTATTTATCCTCTGATACCCAGTAAGCCTTTTTTTGTTGTTTCTACTAATCTTCTCTCATCCTTTTTTTGCCTTTTTCCATAAACCACTTTCTTTGCAATTGGGCTGCGCACCCAAAGTGGTGTGTTGCCAGCATATTAATGATTTTTATTGAATTAAGGTTGCAAAGAGTAACGAGATATAATTCTTTCTACTGGAATGTATGGAGTTCTTGGCTTTTATAATTAGAATTAAGTTCTTCTATGGCTGTGATAAAAAATCTCCTTGTGGTGTGTTGCCAGCATGCTACAATGTTTTCATGGTGCAATGTTACATAATCTGATCGTATAATGCTGTTCATTCAATATTCTAATATTTCTGTTGATTTGTTACAATTTTTAGATTGCTTTTGTTAGTTTACTTGCTGGAAATTTATATGATTGTTTCTACTTGACGTGTTTCAGCTCCTTGTCGTATAGATTACTTTGATAGTTATCAAGTGTTTAGTGTTGGGGTGAGCGGCTATCTGCAATTGAATCGACATGCAATATCCAATAGGTTCGAGCCAAGGTGACCCAGCTCTTTGCCTGTTGGATCCTTTTTTTTTTGGTAATAAAGGGAATATCTTATTGAGGATGGCCTCATACATGATCTTTTTGGGTATTTGAAATGAAAGAAGCAAAGAAGATACATGAGTATGTGTTATTCTGTCGCTAAAATCACTGATTGATATCAAATACTCTATAGATAATTATTCCCATTGAAGGAAAAGGTTTTGTGGTGCATTAGTGGGAGACATCATTTGGAATTGGAAACCACTTCCCTATCTCTCTCTCTCTCTCTCTCTCTCTCTCTCTCTCTCTCTCTCTTCCCATTGTTTTTAAAATCAACTTCAACGAACGTTCTTGTGGTAATCCTAGCCTAACGGAGATTGGATTCGTTATACTGAAGTTTATGGGAGATGTGGTAAAAAAATTTTCCGGCCCCATTGGGATAAAAAGTATTTCATCGAATTGGAATCTTTGGCTATTTTAACAGCTCCTCCTATGTTCAAAAACCATTTCTTGAGTTTGCTTTGGATTAAGGAATATTTGGACATCATTGCATAGGCATCCCAACTGGCTACAAGTTCATGGCGCCTAGCAAACTAGTCTTTGGAGATGTGGAGTGTTTGGCGCAGCGGGGGGGGGGGGGGGGAAGCTTTTTCTCAAGCTACCTTGGAGAGCTTTCCTCAGGATTGACTCGCTAGCCCAAGGAGGTGTTGAGACTTGAGAGAGTGGATCTCGTTGTAAGGATTATTCCCATTGAAGGAGGTGTTTGTGGGGGTGAGTGGCGAGGGGGGGGGGGGGGCGCATACCTTATGCATGTTCTCAAGTTGCCTTGGAGAGCTGAGGTTGGCTCAATAGCATGAGAAGGTGTTGAGAGAGTGGATCTCGTTGTAAGGATTGATTCTATTTGCCTTTTTGATTTATCTTTTTTTTTTTTTTGAAATGGCAATATATTGAAAGAATGGAACTGAGATGGTCCACAGAAATACAAAGAAAAGAAAAATTACATCAAGAAAAGACTAAAAATACATTTCACGGAGGGAGATGATCAAACCATTCCAAACCCTCTTTATGGACACCCGATCTCGCAAGGGAATCAACTTCACCATTGGCTGATCTTCTACTCAGGCCTTTTTTATTTATCTGTCTTTGGGTCTTCCATTTGCTGCCTTGTTGTTGGGGATTTTAACATCTGTTTTATGTCGAAGTCTTGAGCTTTATCTCTACGAAGTTTTAGAAGCTTGTCCATGGGTTCTTATGCTACTTTCGGACCAGTCTCTCTCTCTCTCTCTCTCTATATATATATATATATATATGATTTTGTTTTAATTTGTTATGAATTTGCAATTATCTAGCATATGCCTCTTTATAACGTGCCTCCTCAAGTATGAAAGGCTGGGTCATGACCTTTGATCACATATATGTTTCTTAGGTAATTTAATAGTCAGGAGTAAAGAAGTTGTGAAACTCAACAATATTTACTTGAAAGGTGTGGAATGGAGAAATGTTGACTCATTTCCACACATGTTGGAGTCGTCAAACGACTAATTGTTGAGGTTAGGTAGAATTTCCGTAAGGATTTTTCCTTCTCATTACTGACAGAAGGCCTAAGAGCTATGCATCTGTCAGTACTCTGCCCATCCAGGCAATCGAATTTGCAAGATTGGTTGGGTTCATGGCCTAGAGCCATTTGTTTTTGAAACGCTCAATTGGTAGGAAAGGGCACCATGTTATAATGCACAAGGTTTTAAATTTCGGTTTTGATTTCTATTTCGGTTGACACAAGATGGAAACATTTTGGTTTCAGTTGGAAATTTTGGTGGAATTCCTATAAAATCACGGAAACATATGCAAATGATAGAATTTTAGATGAAACTTTAGGAAATGCTAGAATAAGTACAAATACGTACTTTGAAACAATCACATAAGACAACCATCCATAATGGTATAACAACATCAGACACCTAGTGTCATGCGCCGTCACACATGTATGATAATTCAGTACAAATCACATTTCACATGAAATTCCTATAAATATCTATACATAATGCATACACCACATTTCACATGAAATTCTTATAAGCATAATTATGTAACATATACAATTATATTGTACCACTAATGCACAAGGTTTTAGTTTTGGTTTCGGTATGTGTTTCGGTGGGGATGGAAACCTAAACATTTCGGTTGTTTCGTGTCAGTGGTTTTGGTGGAAATTTAGAACCATTGTAATGCACTTGCCAAAAATAACCAGGATTTGGTGTGTGGTGCTAAAATCATTTGAAGCATCATTGATTGCTAATGTCAATTGGGAACCTCTTAGAAGAGTGGAGATGTGGGCATCCTACATGGTGTCTTTCGCAATTATGTGGAGCATTTGGCTTAAAAGGAATCAATGGTTTTGTAGGATAAAAAGGAGTGATTTAACAGGATTATTTGAATATAGCCCTATTGGGAAAGTGGCCTTGGAGGTTTGGGCAAGTGGGATCTCAACTTTGGGTCAAAGTTATCGTAAGCAAATATGGTGCTTTTCCAGGTCATTGGGAGTCAATGGATTGCTTCATGGCCTTACTATATGGAGATATATCATGAGTTTCAGTCACATCTTTGCTTAAGGTACAAGGTACAGAGTTTACTTAGGGGAGAGGATTCACTTTTGGTTTGACAAGTGGTGCACTAGCCGTCCTCCTAAAGAGCTCTCTCTAGACTTGTTCTGTATTGCAGTTGGTTGAGCCGGTGTTTAGGAGAAATTTCTTTGAAAGAGAGATTGAATCAATTGCTACTTGCTAGACTTTTTCAGGTGATTGAAGAAGTTTATATCAATTGGCATAGGGAGGATAAAAGGGTTTGGATATGGAATTCATCTGGGGATTTCTCTATTAAATCTTATTACCTCTACCTTGTTGCTAGCCCTACCTCTTCCAAGGTTGCAAGGGTTTGGTCGATCCTAGCTCCTTCCAGGGTGTATGTTTTTGGTTGGGCTACTCTTCTTCAAAGGATCTAAACTATTGACATCTTGCGTCGAAGGGAGATTCTGATTCTTGATCATTGCGCGCTTTGTATTGAGGCGGGGGAGTCCGTGGACCATCTATTTATGAATTGCCGTTTAGCTAGGGAGGTACGTAGTAAATTGTTATGTAGATTCGAGATTGAATGAGCATTCCCTGCCAAGGTTATTGACCTCTCCTTGCAGTGGCCTTTGGTACACTATGGAAAAAAGAAAGGTAAGGTACCTTGGAAAGTATCTTTCTTAGCTGTTGTATGGGTCCTCATGAAATGCTAGAGTCTTTAAAAACCATGCAAAGAGTTCATCCTATCTATACTTTAAGGTGGTGCCTTTGACTATTTCTTGGGTTAAATTCATTCCTTGCTTCAAATTTGTATCGGCTTTTGACCTATTGAATGGATGGAAGGAGATTTGGCTTAGTGTAGATAAAAAAAAGAAGCCGGTGCAAAGTTGGGAGCCGCCCAATCAAGGCCTCTTAAAGCTCAATTTTGATGGATCTAACTTGGGGAATCCTGCCCAGCTGGCATTGCGGGGGTCCTAAGAAATGAGGTAGGGGAGGTTCTTTGGGCATTCGCTGGTCCTATAGGAATAGCAGATGCAAGTGAGGTGGAGGTGCGTGTGGTGCACCATGGTATTAAGCCTTTAGATAAGAAATGCATGGATAAAGTTGTGGTAGAAGGGGATTCACTTAACGTAATTCAGTGGCTCAGTGGTTCGCCCCATCATCCTTGGAGATTTGACCGATACTTCGATGAAATTCAAGATTGGACGGGGTCCTCATCTATTATTTATAACCATGTCAGGATATCAGCAAATGTCTCATCGATAGTCTAGCCAGGGTTGGAGTGGATAAGGAATTTCTTGAATTGTTTGATTCCTTGCCTCCTTGAGTTTCTGTTTCTTTGTTTGTTCTTTTAGTTTTTTCTCTGAGCTTTTCTTTGTCTGTATTGACCATCTCGGTCCCCCCTTTCCTTAATAAATCTGCTATCATTCGAAAAAAAAATGATTGATTTCTAGTTGATTCACTTGATTGGGCTCTTGCTAGGAAGGATTTTCAGTTGGAAAGTGATCATTGAGAGGAAGAGATTGAGGGAGAAGAAAAATTCTTGATGGACTCTTCTTTCTCAATTAAGCTCATATTTGATGGTTGTTCAATGGGGAATCAAAGATCGACAGGGATCGACAGAATGTTTAGATTCGAGGGAGAGCCGCAAATGAAAAAAGACTTTTTCAATAACAGTGGCCATGCTTGGCCTTTTGGATGCATTTGCAAACCCTACCCTCTTGCTCGAGTATTGGCCGTTTAAGCAGGTCTAGTGCTTGGCCTTTCAGATAAATTTGCATTCCCTGTGAGACGAGTTGGGATCGAATTCGAGGAGATGGGTTTTAGGGTTTGGTTAGTAAGGGAAATGGGGTAGAAGGGAGGTTGAAGGGCAGAAAAGGTGATCGACTCGTCATCTTTCAAGACATAAAGAATCAGAGGTTGCTTGTTGAAGATGGAAGCCGAGTATAAGTAAAATTGTGGTAGGAATGTTGGTAGCTGGTGAGGTTTGTATCTCAATTGATCCAGGTTGGATATTTTGCAATAGAGGCATTGGATGCTTTAGGTTTGTACAAAGATTGTTATCATCGAAGTTAGATGATTTTTGGCGAGTTGGCGAGCAAAGGGAAGGAGTACAGAGAGATCATAAATGATAATATTCAGGTTGGTGGTCTGCAGGTGAAGAAAAGCTATGCAGACTAAGGATTGGAAGAGTAACCCCTTTATAGAGGATGTGAATACTGGAGGACAGTTCCTCAAGGGTCAATGGGATCTGGTCCAAAGCAAAGACGCAAACTGCTTTGCAAAGGCAGAAATGGAATGTCGAAACTGAAATCTAGGGAACTGGAGATCCCATAAGTGTTGGTACACCAACTTCAAAAGACACAAGCATGTTGGCCTTGTAGGAAGTTTTGGTCCTGCCAGGATCAGAACCTTCTAGAGCTTTGCACGGCCCACAAGCCTCAATGCTTTCAGAACCTCTTCATTCTCTGGCTACGTTGGTCAATTTTGACCCATTAGGTTGGATAAAAGAGTCTGGTCTTGCCCACTTGGTCCATGTGGAAGGCCCTTTGGTATTCTCTGTCTGGATTCTCTCCAGGCATTTGTCGGCGACATTTGGGGAGACTTGTGGCTCGATGGTCAGGGATGATTTATATGCAAGAAGGGTGGTTAACTCGAACGAGTGGAGTTAATAGGAAGATCAACATCATCTTCTTGGATTCGTTCAAAATGTTAATGTCTCCCTCGATCCGATTAGCATTAATCTTGGCGATTTAGTCCGCCTTTGCAAACCTAAGTTGGGATCCCCTTTTGATGAATTTGAAGTAGGGGTGCAACTCGGGTCTGGTTCAACCCGAAAAAAAGTCGGGTCAAGTTCAGGTTTGGGCAACCCGTCCCAAGTGAAACCCAACATTTTTTCATGTTTTTTTTTTTTTTTTTTGTAAGCTTAAAAACTTGGGTTGATTCGGGTTGAACTCGGGACGGGTTCGGGTTGGAAAAAAGGATTCCTCGGGTTCAGGTCGGGTTGAACCTTGTTGGGTTGGAAATTGGGTTCGGGTTGAAAAAATGGGTTCCTCGGGTTGCACCCCTAATTTGAAGAGTGGGCTGACCGCAGAAAATCCTTGTTGCTTGACGTATGGTGGGAAGTAAGTGGAACGTAGCTTGTTTTTACCCCAAAAGTTTTACAATTACTGTGTGTTTTGAGCTTTATCCATCCCAATAGTAAGTATTTATATGGAAATAAAACATTATGTTTACTTATTCTATTGAATTTTTAATATATTTTAGAATTCATTAAGTATTTTGGCGAATCCCATAAATCTCCTTGTAAGGGTTTCTCAATCCAACACTTGATTCCCGTTTGGATTCTGACAGTCATACCTGTACTGACGCAACATACACGGTAGTTGCGCTGTATGTTCATATACCATTGTTTGGTGTGTGCAGTCTCCTCCAGTTAACCTAATGCTGTGAGATGCTTGTTTAAACAGAGGTATTCATTTCCTGGTTTTCTAAGTATGTTGTAAAGTCTACCTATAGAAAGTGTACACTTGAGGAAGGATCAAATTTCAGCCGTGTGGGGATATATTGTCTCTTTTACTTTTATTTTGCTTGTTTTCCTTTACCCACCCTAATTCCGTGACATTCGTTTTCATGGTTCAGGTTACTTTATGCAGTTCATGGGGCATGAAGAAGCTCCCTCAACGTTCTTCTATGCCCTATTTAAAGCATTTCTTTTGAAATATGTTTGGTGAAATCAACATGTGCTTTGATCTCGAAATGGTGCAAGATACATCCTCCAAGTATTATTCCAGGTGAAATGTTGATCCAGGGTTTTCTTCCTAGTTCTGTCAGAGCACCTCTATCTTTTCTATATAACTGTGGGAAACAACAAAATTCAGAACTGGTTTGTGATTGCACTCACTATGGTGAAACATTGAATATGGGTCCTAAATGTGATGAATGTCCTTGGGGTGGCTGCAGAAAATCCATTCCAACTGAGGAAAAAGACAATGCTACTTATACGGGTCCCATAAGTCATCCCCGTGCCTGTTTGGATTTATCGACTGTTGAGGCTATCAGCGCGAGTTCTGAACCTAAAAGTAATGATTATAAGCGACAGAAGGTGCATTCTGAATCTAAAAGGAATAATTCTGTCTACCGGCGACGAAAGCTGCATAGGAATTCTGTTGCTCTTTTCCCGTCACAGAAACCAACAGGCGATGGGAATATAAGCAATGATTTTCTTCCCGTCATTAGAGCTCCCTTTATGTCTGTTGAAGTATGTACCCCAGATCTTCTAGATAATGAAAACACACCCATTTATGTACAGAACTGTCCTAAACATTTTGACAATGCTCTCAGTACTCAAAAAAATGTTCCTAGGAGTTTGGAAGATGTTTCAAAATCAGACAATATTAATGAATGTTTTGCTGGAGAACAAGAGTCTGCTGTGGCATCTATTAGTAATGTTCGAAAATCAACTTTAGAGTCTTGCTCCAGTGCAAATGATAACTCATCTTCTTCGATTTCTAATATGGAACATGGTTCAGTTTTCATTAAGACTGAGGCAGATGAAGCTGCCGAGTGTTCCTCTTCTGATATTGTGACAGAAGAGGTGTTTGGAAAACATCTTTCTGAAAAGGAACTTTGTGAATATATTGTGAGAAGAGAGCTGTTTGGAAAACGTCTTAAGGAACTTTGTGTCTCCTCTAGAGCTTGTGCTCCTGTAGAAATCCAGGCCATTAATGGCGATGCCCTGCAATCATGCAAAATATGTGGTCTTTCAGAAAATCCATTGAAGATGTTAATATGTGACCTTTGCGAAGAAGCATTTCATTTGTCTTGTTGCAATCCCCGAGTAAAAAAGACTCAAGTTGATGAATGGTATTGTCAACCTTGTATGAAAAAGAAGCCAAAACCTTTACTGGAGATCATTGGAAAATCATCAAATATCATGAGTGAAATGTCTCAATATAGGAAAAAAGCACTGCGAGGAGAATCTGGCCCAATATCATTCATGTTGAAAGACCAAGAGCCATATACATCTGGGGTTCGGATAGGTAACGCTTTTCAAGCAGAAGTTCCGGACTGGTCTGGCCCAATCTCCAAGTATGTTCTATCAATCTTACTTCTTTTCTGCCTTAATATTCTGAGCTTGCTTTGTGGGCATAGACATGTGGACTACTTTTGGTTAGAAAAATATTTCACGAGAATCTGCCTGCAGATTAAAACCATGGAAATTTAATATTGAAAATCTGCCAATTCAGTGTTATCCATAATAGTTTTGATTATGGATTTTTTTCTGTTATCAAACCATGTAAGTTACATTATGTTTTTATGTAATCACAGAATTTTGTTTGAAATTCTCACAAAAAATTAGTCTTAAAGTTTTGGTGGTACATTATTCTCACCTTTTCTTCAGTTTCAAAAAAGAAGGGAAAAATACATTTACACCTCCTCTAGTTTATGACACATACAACTCTAGCCCTGACTTTCAAAACGTGACAAGTACACCCCCTGAAGTTTTTTTAGCGTGACGGAGTAGACGGCTCATTTTACTATATATATATAGACACACCCACACACACCCACACACACACACACACACTCAACTCAACTCAGCTAAGCCTTTGTCCCAAACTAGATGGGGTCGGCTAATGAATCCTTTAGAAAATTTTCATGAAGAAGGTGAAAGAATCTATGCCGCTCAAATTGACTGTCTAATGCTGACACTAGTTAGGTTCGTCTACATGGATCATTTCCATTCTCTCCTATCCAAGGTCATGTTCTCTGTTATGTTCCTAGCCATCAAGTCTTTCCTCACTGTTTCTATCCAAGTTGTTTTCGATCTGCCCCTACCTCTTTTTACTCCATCAACTTGGCACGAAATCACTTCTTCTCACTAGAGCATCCAAAGGCCTACGTTGGATATGCCCAAACCATCTTAAGCGGTGCTCTCTCATCTTTTCCTCAAGTGGTGGGGGACCTTTTTACGGATGTCTTCATTTATAATTCTATCTAACCTTGTGTGGCCGCACATCCCTCTAAGCATTGCCTCTCCGCTACGCTCATCTTATGCACATGCTTCTTCTTGGTGGCCTAAACATTATGAGCCGTACAGCATGGCTGGCCTCCCAACTATCTTATAAAATTTTTCCTTCAACTTTATAGGTATTTTACGGTCGCACAGAACTCCTAAAGCATGCTTCCACTTCAACCAACCTACTCTTATTCTGTGGTTAACATCCTCTTCAATCTCTCCTTTCTTATTTAGGATTGAACCAAGATAGCGAAAGATATCTTTTTAGGTAACTCCTGTCCAGTTATCTTTAGTACATCCTCGCCCCGCCTCCTTACATTACTAAAGTTGCACTCCATATGCGCTGTCTTAGTCCTACTCAGTCTAAAACCTTTGGATTCCAAAGTAGTTCCTGTAATTCTAACTTAACATTAACTCCTGCTTTGGTTTCATCAATTAATACCATGGTTTTAAATTTCGACCGAAATCCGAAATTCGGTGGAGACCGACACCGAAATCACCAAAAACCGAAACGATATTTTATTTCGGCCGAAATTTCGGAATTTCGGTCGAAATTTCACCCAAATAACTTGTTTTTAAATTAATTTAATATTCCACGGAAATTTCCACCAAAATTTAATATTGAATAAAATATTATTTTCTTTGTTGTACTGGATTTCGACTGAAATTTTGAAATTTCAAGGTCCGAAACCAGTACCGAAACCGAAATTTTAAACCATGATTAATACTATGTCATCTGCAAATAACATACATCACGACACCTCATCCTGGATAGCCTCTGTGAGTTCATCCATAACTAGCGTAAAAAAATAAGTGCTTAGAGCTGATCCTTGGTGCAGTCCTATTGTAATTGGAAACTCATTAAACGTGTCATCTGTAGTTGTGACACTAGTTATTGTACCATCGCACATATCGTTGATCACATCAACATATTTAGTAGGCACTTTTTTCCTTCCAAGGACGCACCACATAACACTCTTGGGAACCCTATCATACGCTTTCTCCAAATCAATGAAAACCATATGAATGTCTTTTATTCTCTTTAAATCTCTCCATTAACCGCCTAATCAAGAAGATAGCTTCCATAGTCGATTATCCGGGCATGAAGCCAAACTGATTCTCTGACACCTTAGCCTATTTTCTTAGTTTATGCTCAATTACCCTCTCACAAAGCTTCATGGTGTGAATCATTAGCTTAATTCCCCGGTAATTGGTGCAACTTTGAATATCTCCTTTATTCTTATAAACATGTACTAATGTATTCCTCTACTCATCAGGCATCTTGTTAGTCTTCAAAATATTGTTAAATAATCTAGTTAACCAAACCAAACCCCACATCACCCAAACATCTCTAAGTCTCAATAGAAATATCATCAGGCCCCTTAGCCTTACCTAATTTCATATTTTTCATAGATACTCTTACCTCTGATGCTCGGTTTCTACGAACAAACCTCCAATTTGTAACTTCAAAAGCGTTATCAAATTCTCCCAAATTCGCTACGGGTTCTCCATTAAACAACTTATTGAAGTAACTTTTGCACCTCTCTTAACCTCGTTTTCTTTACTAACAATCTTTGATTCTCATCTATGATGCATTTTATATGATTCAAGTCCCTGCTCTTTCTTTCTCTTATCTTAACAAGCTTGTAAACATTTTTTTCACCCTCTTTCGTCCCTAACCCGTGGTACAAATCCTCATAGCCCTTACCTCTAGCTTCCCTTATTGCCTCCTTAGCTTCTTTTTTAGCCAATTCATATTTCTCAATGTTCTCCTCATTTCTACACTTATGCAAACATTTATAACACTTCCTTTTAGACCTAATCGCCTTTTAGACCTCTTCATTCCACTACCACGTATCTTTAGACGGCGGTCCACTTCCTCTAGATTCTCCAAGTACCTCTCTAGCCATTTTCTTGATATAACTAGACATCTCATTCCATTTAATATTAGTCCCTTCATCACGACTCCAAGGTCCTTCTTTAAGCAGTCTATCCTTAACCATATTTAGTTTTTCCCCTTTGAGATCCCACCACCTAGTCCTCGGATGTCTAACATCTCCATCTTGTCTCTTCCAACGTTTAATGCATATATCCAAAACCACCAGCTTATGTTGTGTGACTAAACACTCCCCGGGTATGACTTTACAATCTTTACACGCACCTCTGTCCTCTCTCTTAGTGAGGATAAATTCTATCTGGCTACAGTTGGTGCCACTGCTAAAGGTTATCAAGTGTGAATCTCTTTTCCTAAAAAAAGTATTTGTTAACATTAAATCATATGCCACTGCAGACTCTAAAATATTTTCTCCTACCTCATTCCTATTTCAAAAACCCAGTCCTCCTTGAACCATCTCAAAACCTCCACTAGTTCTTCCCACATGCCCGTTTAAATCTCCTCCTATAAATAACTTCTCTCTATGTGGTATTCCTTTGACTACTTCAACCATATCCTCCAAAAATTGCCTCTTGACAGAGTCATTTAATCATATGAGAAAAGAGTTTCTACACCCTGGTGTAGATAACTTATCTACGCACTAGCTTAAAATATAGTGGGGCCACATTGTTTAGGTGATCCAAAGCATTCATTTGATGGGCCCTCACATAGATAGGGTGTGCCCAAAAAATCAGCTCCATAGGATCATCCCAACCCTACGATTTGTGGAGGTAAAAATGGACGTATATGAACCTTCACAAATCTGTCCATTTTTTGCCTCCATTGTTTGAAGGGTTAGGGTGATCCTATGAAGCTGATTTTTTGGGCACACCCCATCTATGCGAGGGCCCATCAAATGAATGCTTTGGATCACCCAAACAATGTGGCCCCCACTGTATTTTAAGCTTGTGTGTAGATAAGTTATCTACACCCAGGGTGTAGAAACTCCTCTCTCTCTCTACACACACACACACAAATATATGTATGAGGGGTATAACCTGCTTTCTAATTAGGCATTGCTCAAGATCTTCTATAAGTTTTCTAGTTTTTTCACATATTCTTTTTCTATAATTTAATGAATTTTCAAGTGGGTCTTTCTAGTTTAAGGGGTTAGTTAATTTTTCAGAAAATCATTTATGGACTCACGCACTTGACCATTAAAATCATGACTCAAGCAAGTCAATTGGGTGAGAACTTGTCCACCTACAGCAATTGCCAAAAGGAAGATTTATAAAAGTGGGTACATTAGTTTGTTGGAAGGCAGAAGAAAGGAAAAAAAGTTGGGTGAGAACTTGACCATTAAAATCATGACTGAAGCAAGTCAATTGGGTGAGAACTTGTCCACCTAGAGCAATTGCAAAAAGGAGGATTTTATAAAAGTGGGTACATTAGTTTGTTGGAAGGCAGAAGAAAGGAAAAAAGTTGCTTCATTCTTGACATTTAGATATTTAGGGAAATGATATTTGCACTCTCTTGTTTCAATAATGGCACCACTCTTTATTTTACAGTTTCCTACTTAGCTGTTAAAGGCTGTTACAATTCCCAATAGCTATCAACCACCAATCAATTATAGTGTTTAATAAGGTGAGGAGTACCATTATGAAAACAAAGGAGTCATTTCCCAATACTTAGTACATGTTATAGTATATCCGAAATGGTAAGTAGTTTGGTGATTTTTTTATTTTTTTTGAATGGTAGTAGTTTGGTGATTCTTGTTGGGAAAATATTTCGAAATTGGAAATCTATCACATCTAATATCACCCGGAAGGATAGGATCATAGCTAAGATGGAACAGTTGGGAAAGGACGTAGATCAGTCAACCCTGTGTGTTGGTGACTCGTTCCCTTTTCATTATTGATTATCTCTGTTTGTTTTATTTTGGTGTAGTTTAATTTGGGGCTATCTTGGCCGACAAACCTTGTTTCTGATATTTATATACTGTTATTTTTTAAGAAAAAGGATTGTTACAGTCAATCTTCTTTCTTCAAAACTTCCTGCTTATTGTCATGCCATGATGGATGTGACATCTCACTTTTGACATGAGGCTTGATTACCTCTTTTTGGAAGGGTTTCTATTTGTATTCGATAATGAACATGTTCTCAAGTTTATGTCTGGCTTCCCTTGATTAGTTTCTATTGTACATTCTTGGGTATGTTACTCCTGGTTTGTTTCTTGCTATTTGACAATTCTATCTTTTGGTTGTAGTGACCCTGATACTTTTGGTGAACCCTTGGAGATGGATCTTAAGGAACATGTTAGTTTGAATGTAAGGTTTCTTTGTATTGAGTCAAATTTTTATTGTCGTGCTGCCTTTATATGGTATCTATCTAGTAGGCACTTCTTTTCTAGAAAATAATTACTCTTGGCTTTGATTCCTAGGGCTGGAATGCAAACCAATCATCTACACACAGCTCTATAGGAAGTTGGCTTCAATGTCGGGAGGACATAGGAGAGGGCGGTCAAGAAATTGTTTGTGGAAAGTGGCGCAGGTACAATATTTTCCGGATCATGTTGAAAATATTCTCTAGGAATTGTTTGTGGTTGCTCTCGCTCTCTCTATTTTGGGAGAATCAACAGGAACTTTTTATGAAGCTTATGATTATGATGTTAAATTTTTGACTGGACATTTATTTTCAGTCCCTAAGTTCATCAACAATGAATGCATAAGGGCCATGAGCACCTATATTCTAAGTGGACAATCTCTCTAAGGTATTTAATGAAATGACCTTTTCCCTTTTTCGTGTGGTATTGAGGAAAGAATTATAGAAAAAGAAAAGACTACAATAAAGTGGAGGGGAACTTCAACCATAAAAGGAAGGGGATTTCAATGAACGAAATTGCTTTGACTGCAATTTTTAGAACTTTCAACTGATACTTATTCCTTGATGATGGCTGTTGTCCATAAATTTTTTGGATATGACAATGGTCCTAGCATCTCAAAACAGGAATATAAGAGTGTGTCTAATCCAATGTTTAAAAATTCAATGCCAGTATCAGCCACCTCATTCGCCGATCGCCTTCGATGTTCAATCCTTGGTTCAAGCCACGCAGAAGCGGGGGATGAAGTTTCTTCACGTTTTTCAGAATTAACCTCTATTTTTGAAGAAAAATGACTATTAGAGATATTTTTAGAGGCCGTCAGATTCTTCCTCCGGTGACTGTTGGCTCTGGCTTTTTGAGGGATCCTATTATATGCTCTTGTGGCTCCAACCTTGATCATACAGTAGTTCATTTTTTTTAACTTCATAGAGTCAGGATACCCCGCTTTAGAAGCTTTTGAATCCCTGGGGATCCTCAACATTTGCTGTAAGGACCTTAAGTTTGGTTGGGCAAGGAGATAACTTGGGTTGGCCCCAATGGGCTTCCCCAGATTCCACTCGGGGTTCTTGGGAAGTATCAAGGATAGGGACACTAGAACAAGACGATTGGAATTCGGGGCCAGACGATTCCTCGGTCGTCGCCCCATTGTGTATAACAGACGCTGCACTCCAATGGCAACGACTGAATATGCCAGAAATGTCAATATAAAAACTTTGGTTCGCGGGATGTCTGCAGAAAATGCTTGGAGCCTATGACAAAACGGGCTCCGGCCATGGTTTGGACTTTGGAAGCCTAAAATTGGTCCCTCTCAAGCAGATATTCACGCAGAACCTTTAGTACTTGAGGTCCCGATTACCTTGGTGGAGGAGAGAAAGAACAGTCTTAAAAGATGTCTTATTGGGAGCTTGAAATGTGGATCATGGTTATTAGAAGACGTATGGGAGTGGGCTAAAAGAGGTTGGGGCATTCAGGATCTCCAAAAGGCTTACTCCATCAACTCAGTGGATATTCTTTTTTGCTTCGAGTCAGAGTTGCAGGTGACCACCATTTTGAGGCGGGGAGGGAATGCTTTGGGGGGTATCTCTCAGCCCTTCAACCCTAGTTTTCAGCATATAACATGGGTGCTAGAACCATTAGGGTCAGATTTTATGATATACCTCTTCACGCATGGTTTTTGACAACTGTGGAGACCCTTGGACAGCACTTGGGCCAGGTGATCCAATCTCAACTTTTGGGTAATCATGATCATTGTATGATCTTTGCCTCAGCTCTGATCTTAACTCCACTTTGGAAATCTATCCCCTCGTCCATTAATAAAAGAGTTGAATCCAGCATTTACTCTGTGGGAGTTAAGGTGATTACGGAAGATAGCATTAATAGTCAGGCGATGTCGGTAATGGGGGAATCCAGCAGGAAGGATAATTTGGCTGTTTGTGGGGCCCTGAGCAAAGTTCCGAAATTCGATCGCCTGCGAGGGTGACTCCACCGGAAAAGAACGCTAATCCCAAGAGTGGTGATTCGGTCGGGGAGCCGTTGGTGGGCCTAGGTTTGAATTTTGAAAAACCCTTGCCTGGTTCTGCATCCTGCAAGTCGCCTCGAATGTCAGAAAGCAGACTGGTTGTTCGTCTGGAGGGCGGGATCAGTCTGAAGGTAAATTAGCTTTGAAATCATTAAATCTTGCAGCTCGAGGCGCCAAAGGAAAGGCCCTTCGGAAAGATATTGCTGACAGCTGTATTCTAAATTCGGCTAAGGAGGAAAAAGCCTTAAAAACAAAAAAACAGATTTAATGTCGGAGGTAAAAATTTTAAGGAACAATGTTCGCGTGTAGAAAAAGTAACCTATCACGTAGAAATACTAGTTTGGAAGCGCGGGTGTTGGCCACTCGAGGGGGCCTATCTGTTATCACAAGAAAATTGAAAGGTATTGTTAGGAAAGAGGAACTCAGAAAGAGGAGACTTGTCGAAGACTCCCAGAAGATTCTTCGAAACTTTGATAACATATCTTCGCCTGCCATGTCAACAAAGGGACCGAGTCGGGGTGGAGACACCCCTAGTGCCCAGGAATTCTCTTTTGAAGCCGGAGATATCGAACTTTTGAAGGATCTACGCTATAACGAAAAGTTAGCTAGGAAGGAATCTCCCACCCCCTGTGAGGTTTCACTTAGTCCGCTAAAGAAGCGTTGGGCTAAGTTAAGGAGAACATCTTCCAGTTCTGTCGGAATTGACCTTAATCACTCTGAATCAACAAGTGACATGGAATTGAACCTACTCCTCCTTGAGCTCCCCATGTTTAGCAAAGTATTAGAAAAGGAGAGACGCGCCTATGGGAGGAGGGAAGAAGCTCCGTGATCAGGGACCTGGAGAATACCCGGTCTAAGGTGGATCCTGTCCCGGACTTGGTAGGGCAGGAAGAAGTTTATCTTTCGGAGGAACCTCAAGGGCTTGGTAGGGTCCCCAAAGGTAAGGAAAAGCTGGTTGAGGATAACCCAGGAGAATTACTCAGTGAAGTACCTGTCCCAAATGAGTTTGCTGATTTCTTATCAATGGGAGATGCCTTTGGGATTAAATACAAGGAGAACTTGGAAGCAACCAAAGACATGTTCTTTGCAATGGTGACTAGAGATAAAGAAGAAAAGGAGATTAGAGAAAAGAAGCGGGGAAGAAAACCAGGGAAGATTCATGAGTAGTAGTTCTCGTATGAGGAGGGTTCAGGTTTAGAGGGAGGATTAATGTTCTGATGAAGTGAGATTTTAAACAAGGAAAATATGGGAGCGGGTAAAATTTGTCGAGAGACCCCAAGCATGGAAGGTCATTGACAAAACTTGCAGATGGTAAATCCTGTTAAGGGTCACCCAAGATAGCTAATATGTCTAATATTTTTTTAAAATTATCTGTTTATTACCAGAATACTATTCATTGGTCATGGCTTGAGAGATTCCGTCTTTCACTTAGACTTTCTTGTCTTGATACCCTAATTTTGCTACCC
This sequence comes from Tasmannia lanceolata, assembly GCF_043159265.1. Taxonomy (NCBI): domain Eukaryota; kingdom Viridiplantae; phylum Streptophyta; class Magnoliopsida; order Canellales; family Winteraceae; genus Tasmannia; species Tasmannia lanceolata. The sequence goes on from NW_027518683.1 coordinate 13,527,569, forward strand.
TCTCTTGGAGGGTCGCACGAGAAAGAGACGTTTAGAAGTTTAGGCTGCAACTTCTATTCCTGATAGAAAAGTTGTAGTACACGTAAGTTTGAAAAGATACAGATGTAATGGTACTAGATTGTTATGGGAGTTGTCAAGACAATAAGGGGTGGAAAGAAAGAGAGTAATAGGTTGGGTTATTTCAATTTCTGTATTTTGAATTGGCTAATTGGCTCCGGTGTGCCCGAGTCGTTGCTTATTAGTATCTTGTAAAGCAGGTAGGGACTCCTGGTCCCGATTGCAATCCTAATATTAATAAAATTTGTCATATTTCAAAAAAATAAAAATAAAAATTCAATGCCAGTAAAGAATGTTTAAAAATTCAATGGATCAATCATTGGCTCACAGAGTTGACTGGGTTTCACTCTACCAAGTTAATAAAAAACCTGCCTGACTCCCCCGTGTCAATGAAAAACATGTGAGGTCGATTATAACCAGTTTGGCCTTCGGGCGAGTTCTTGATCAAATGCGTGCTCTTAAACATGCTTAGACATTAATTATTGTTCACAGATCACAATACTTGCTTTTTGTAGTATTTTTTTGATTTGTTATCTTAGCATATTCCTCGCATGATAATAAGTCAATCTTTGAAAATTACCAAATGCTTGATCCCTAAAATGTTCTTGTTTGTTTTATATACTACTATTACAACTTCTGCTCAAGAAATGAGAATTCATCTTTGATTCTCACAGGGCACCTCTTTTTGAAGTTCAAACTGATAATTGGGATTGCTTCTGTTCTGTGCTTTGGGATCCAATCCATTCTGATTGTGCTGTTCCTCAGGTGAAATTCCTTCATTAATCATTTTGGTTATGCGATATAATATATTAGTTATACGTTTCGTTGATTACGCTATGAGGAACTGGTGCAGTTTGTTATTCATGATTGAAGGGAACTTGTTAATGTGAAATTTAACGCAGATTCACTTAATGCAATATTATCAATCTAGGCTTTTGTTTCATGTCCTTTTCCCGATTATAAGACGAATAATCATCATCAATGTTTTGAAGTTGTCATTGGAAAGCTTCACATTGCCAAATTTAGGTCGGAAAAAATAATTCCTTACAATTTGTGGCTTATCGCATGCAAATTACAATGGGAAGGTACGTAGATTCTCTCTCTCATTCTCTCTATCATGTGTGTATAAGTTATAGGCATAAAATTTTTTCTACATTAATGAGCTGGTAGGGGTCCGCCTAACTCCAGCTTGCCTACCAAAAAAAATGTGTGTATATAAGTTTACAACATTTATATGAATTATGTATAAGGTTACAAAATATATAGAAACTAACTTACAATATGTCCAGCTATGGTTAGCAGTTTCACAAATTTTTATTGGACCTAATATACCCTTATTTAGTGGCATAAATATAATTTATAAGGTTTTAATCATTTGCAACAACAATTAAAAAGAATTCCATTAAGTTTAATAATAACCATGCCCTTAGCATAAACAGGAAGAAAACACTAATTTTTTTTTATAAATGATAACTTTTATTCCATAGCAATCATATTACAAAGGGACAAGATGTCCCTGATAATGCCAAAACCAAGATAGTGGACGGCAAAATTTCCCCGAAAGAGTTACAAATATCAAGAATCAAATCTTATCAGAGTCGCATTGCCCCCAATAGAAACATCTCTATCGACCCCCGCTCTCGCTCGTTCATCCGCCTTTGAATTTGCCGACCTCCACATATGAGACAATTGAGGGTGAATTAATCCAGATCACGAATTTCATCAATTTTACCCTCGAGTCTCCAGGGACCCGGGGCATTTGTTCCTAGCCTAAGTGATAACATTGGCCGAGTCACCCCCAATCATCAACGGTCCCAGATTGTGCTTGGCGTTCCATCTCCGACCGTATAGCAACGCCGACACCTCAGCCTCGTTTGCATCGCAAAACTCCGCCGAGCCGGAGTAGGACATCACAGTGGCGCCGTTGTGATCACGAATAATGCCTCCAAACCCTGCCCTGCCGGGGTTTCCAAAAGAGCTCCCATCAAAGTTGAGTTTCAGCCACCCCTCGGGAGGTGGTTTCCACCGCAGATTCGGACGGGAATGTATCTTTTTTCCCCGACTACTGTCATCCAGTTTCGAAGAATGGTACCGATTGAATAAGAGACAATGCATTTCCCCAGAGCCCATTGCAGAATGGACAACTTTATTTCGAGTGCCAAATGACGAGGAGTCTTGTTCTTATCATTAAAATACGATTGTTTCTTTCACCCCAGAATTACCAGAAAATGGCAAATGGAATAGCTCTCCACATAAATTCACCTGTACACTCGTGAAAAGCACCATTCCAATCAAGGAAAAAAACACTAATTCTATCGTCTCCTTTCCTATCCTAACCAAAATCCTAACCCCTGGTTGGGCTAGGATCGTCATCTTCAACAATAACAACAATATGTGGGGTTTAGCAAAACAATGACGCATTACTCATTGACTTAGATTTCTTGACAACAGGTCATGGCATATGCTTTAGGTACTAAAATCTCCAGAATATGGCGCTAATGGTATGCCAACCGATATTCAAAGGGAAGGTAACTGGATGTATAACTTTGGCACCAATTTGATGTAGGAATGATTGAAGGAGATGAGACTGATCTATGGGTTTATAGTTGATTTAGGGCTATTGAGGGTTTTTTAAGGATTTTAAACCAAGATTAGTGATAAGAAAGCAAAGCTGATAAGTGGATCACAAAACTAATTTTTGGGTTAGAGAAAAGTTACTAATTTTAAGAACCGGTCCAGATGATCGATGGCAATCCAACTGTTGGATCTCTTCAAAATTTGGTTGTGTATGGTAGGGGATCATTTGTTGAATGACAATATGCATTATAAAAAATGGGACAAATTAGAATTTGATCAATCTCAGGACTTGATCCAACCGTAGACCCAAGTCCGTCAGTCAGATCGGGTTGAGATTTTAGTACAATACTTCGATCATAAATCCTAAAAGAATCTCAAAATTATACCTCAATCCATTCATTAGATTATGAGATAATTTGATTCAATGGTTTTCAGAAGAGAGGGCGAGCCTTGGCGCAACGGTAAGGTTGCTCCATTGTGACCTGGTGGTCACGGGTTCGAGTCACAGAAACAGCCTCTCTGCAAAGCAGGGGTAAGGCTGCTTACATTTAGCCCTCCTAGACCCTGCAATGGGGAGAGCCTCGTGCCTTGGGCCGCCATTTTTTTATTCAATGGTTTTCATAGCCAATAGACCTTTCATATTTATAGGCTAGTAGCATTCTTGGCTCATGCTACGCATGAGTATAAAATAATGGGCTCCACGCTCTGTGCATGTGCTTGGGTTGAGAACGTGGGGCCCACCCCATCAAATCATGAGGTAAGATGGTGGACCCCCCACCCTATCAAAACATGGTGTAAAATGGTGGGGCCCACCCTATGTATGGAGATGGTGGGCCCACTCATTAGTGTAAAATGGTTGGCCCCGCCATATGAATAGGTTTGGGTATAGATGGTGGGCCATGCATTTTATCAAAACATTAGGTATATGATGGTGGGCCCCACCACGCTAATGCATGGGTTCAAAATGATGGGCCTTACCCTATCAAAACATTTGCAAAATGATGGCCCCATCCATGCATGAGTTGTAAAAATGTCACTGTAGAAAAATGACAATTCATTAAATTCAATAGGTTTAGCCGAGGACAAGATGTCCCACGACTTACAATGTCAGAAAGAACGATCCGAAAACCGATTACAAGAAGATTTTAAAGGTGGGGGGGGGAGGGGGTTGTTAGTCAGTGGTACAACTAGAGTAGATTCCCGCAAGACCCCCTCCTTAGCTGAAGAGTCTGCCGCCTCGTTTGCAGACCTCCTTCGGTGCTCAATCTTGGGCTCCAATAGAGTAAAGGTCTAAGATTTCTGCAATTAGCCCTTGAAACCTGCAGGGACCCTTATATTTGTTTGATGCCCGACTTACTACATTTGCTAAGTCACCTTCCACTATTAGCTGGCTCAGATCATGCTCTTGGGCCCATCAAAGGCCAAAAGGGGGGGCTTTAACTTCAGCTTCATTCACATCACATTCTCCTGCAGGTCCCGAGTAAGACATGATTGTTGTTTCTTTATCGTCCCTGATGAGCCCATCAATCCTAGCCTTGCCTGGATTGCCTAGCGAACTCCCATCGAAGTTCAGCTTAACCCAACCCGCCGGAGGCGGCGGCGGCTTCCATTTGGGATGTGGCTTACTCCTGATAGTTCTATCCCATATAATTGCCCACCAATTTTGCAGGATGTCGCCATTGCCAAAAGGAATTCTCTTTTTTTATTTTGCCCAGGAGATGATTTCCACTCTAATGTCCGATGCCACCCGACTAACGCTCTTATTTTGCTCCTCGAATGCTTCTGCTCCTTTCTTTCCAAATATTCCAGACAATGGCATAGGGTGTTGCTTTCCATAACAATCTGCCAAACTCCCCAAAGGGACATTGCTCCAGTGTAGTGATACACTTCTGATAGATATTGGGTAAACCCATGAAATTCCAAAGGCTCGCATCGCCTTGGTCCATAAGTGGGAGGAGAAGGGGTAGTGCAACATTAAGTGGTTTAATGTCTCTTCTGCTTCCAAGCACAGGACACATCTACTAACCAATTGGAACTTTCTTTTTTGGAGATGGTCACAAGTGTTGATTCTCCTCCATGCATAGGCCACCGAGGCAGGGAGTTCCAAATTTGCTTATTGAGGAGCCTCGACCTTTGTTAATTGCAGCAAAAAATGACTTCGCTGAGAATTCACCATCCGGCTATGGGATCCACACTCTCTCGTCTTCTTTAAAATTCGAGCAATACATAGAGTTTAACTGACCTAGGAGCTCCTGTAGGTCCGAGATTTCCTCCTCTTTTAGGTCCCTTCTTAATCTTAGATCCCATAAACCCAGCCCCATGGCGTTGTGTCTTATCAGGTAGTCAGCCATCGTTGCCTCAGGATTCAATGCCACCCTAAACAGTCTCGGGTATGCTTCGCTGAGCAGTTTATCACCACTCCATACATCCAACCAAAACCTGACCTGAGTACCTTTACCTACTTTGTAACGGACTAACGGTTCAAATTCCTCCTTTACAGAGCAGATTGATTTCCATGTCCCTGATCCCTTACCTCATCTCGGTGCTTTGGCTTGCCATTTTACGAATTCCATTCCATATTTTCTCCCCACAACTTTGTGCCATAGTGCCGACTTTTCGTTCCCATACCATTTTCCCGAGAGGGATGTGTGACGACTTTCGATCTTGCCAATGCCTAGCCCTCCATTCTTTTTCAGTTTAGATACCCTTTTCCAATTCAACAAATTTTTAAGCTTCTTAGCTTTGCCATCCCCTTCCCATAGAAAATCACGCTATAATTTTTCAATTCTTAGAGCCACCTTCATTGGAATTTTAAAGAGCGACATGAAGTAGACCGGAATATTAGATAGGGCTGCTTTAATCAGCGTGATCCGACCACCCATCGAAATGTATCTTTTCTTCCATGTTGCTAATTTCCGATCAATTCTTTCTATAACTGGGTCCCATTGTGCCGCCGAAGGAATCCCAAAACCCAGGGGTAATCCAAGGTACGTGATAGGTAGGAGGCTTGCTTCACATCCTATAGACATCGCATACTTTTGAACCACGTCCTGATGCACATTGATTCCTACCAACTTGCTTTTGCCGAAGTTAATTTTCAGACTTGAGATCAGCTCAAACCATCTGAAGATGCGTCTCACATTAGACACTGCAGATTCTTCGTTCTCAATGAAGACCATGGTATCATCAGCAAATTGTAGATGTGTAATTTCTTTGCCATTGGAGCCCGCTCTCAGCCCTTGGATGAGACCCAGATTCTTTGCCTTGGATATCATCTAGCTCAAAGCTTCCACCACCATTATGAATAAGTATGGGACTAAAGGGTCACCCTGGCGCAAGCCTCTCGAGCTTCTGAAGTACCCTTCCGCCAACCCATTAATTAGGATGGGGAAGTTATTCGATGATACCACAGCTTTTGTCCATTTCCTCCATCGATACCCAAAACCCATACGCTGTTGTATTTCTTGTAATACTTCCCAGTCGATATGATCATAAGCCTTCTCGACATCGATTATGAGTACCAGACCAGCTTGTCTGTCTCGTTTGACAGAATCCACAACCTCGTTAGCAATCAACACTCCGTCCAGAATCTGTCTTGAGTCAACGAAAGCCCCTTGGAATTGCGATATGATACCACCCATTACGTTTTTTAATCTTCTAGCCAAGGTCTTCGATACAATTTTCGAAAGACTCTGGATTAGGTTTATCGGCCGAAAATCTTTAATTCCGATGACGCCTTCTTTCTTTGGAATGAGGGCTATAAAGGTTGCTTTCGCCGCTTCGCTAATGATGCCCCTATCCTGAAACTCCAGAACAAAAGCCATAATGTCTTCTTTCATAATACTCCAATATTTCTGGAAGAACTCCATAGGAAAGCCATCCGGTTCTAGTGCTTTGTCTTTTTGCATCGAGAATATCGCGTTTTCCACCTCTTCCGAAAAGTCCCTGTCCAACAAGCTTCTCTGTACATAACTAATGGTTTGAAAATGTAAACCTTCAGTCTTCGGGTGCCAAACCACGCCCTTTGTATACATAGTAGAATAGTATTGTATTATCCTATCTTTAATGTCTTCCACATTTTCCACCAATTGGTCGCCATCCTTAATGCAATTGATTGTATCGATTCTCCTTCTAATATTTGCCATCCGATGAAAAAACTTTGAGTTTTGTCATATTCCTTCACCCATACAGCTCTCGACTTCTGCCTCCATCTTATCTCTTCCCTCCTGAGGATTTCCTCATGCTCTTCCAATAGACCCAGCTTAACAATCTTTTCTTGATTTGTGAGATTGCCATTCGCTTCCCTCCCTTCTAGGGCAGGAAAAAAAAAAACTCTTAATTCTTGTTGTAAAACTACTCCCAGTCTAATTGTGACTCATATTCTCTCTTTACATGGACTCTTATCTATTCTTGCTACAAATATACAACTTTTCTTTTTCAAATAAAACTGTTAATTCTACGATTCAAAAATAAATAAATAAATAAAACTCTTAATTCCATGCAAACTCCTAATTACTTGAGAGTTGAGACTCGACTTAAGACTCACATTACATGGACATTTCCTTCCACAAATAGACTACTTGGATAGTTGCAAGGTGGGCCCTTGCGGCCAGTTACCAACGTAATTGATTAATTCCAAATGACTTAATTGCCTCTTATCACTTATGATTTTCGTAATACACCCGTGGTCCACTTTTTAAACACTTATAACTTAAAGAAACCAAGTGATATTGGTCGGAAAAACCGTAGTATGCCTCCTATAACTTAAGGGGACTTAAAAGGCACCTAAAAATTAAAATTTGAACCTTAGGATGGTTCCCATCACGAGATCTTATTTCCTATTTTTTTCACTGGGCCTCATTGGTCGTCACTGAAAAGCATGGGATGCAATAGCAATTAATTTCTTTTCTAAATATTCTGCACTTGCTTTCTCCCTCCTACTCATTATGAACCCATGCTTTTCTATATATTGTAAGTGTTCTTCTTTCAACGTTGTGCTTTGTTCTTAATATTCTTATCTTGATGCAACTTTTTTTGTCTGTAGGAGCTGGGAACGGATGAAGTTCTGATGCATCTAAAATACATACAGTTGGTATGTCAAAAATAACTGTATCTAAATTAAACTTATACCTACCACATGACGGGTCTCTAAAAGGAGGCAATCTGAAATGCTTTTTCATTTGAAATTTTACTGTGGAGCATGTCCAGTCATATCTTGCTGTACTTTTGTTAATGAATTGGATTGGTATCAATGACTTCAATGATAAGTCACCCTTTTTCACGTGAGGGTCTCATCTCAAGTTGGCTTTAGGTATGCGTAATAAATAAATCTTATGGACCTAAATAACAAGACACTTGGTTTTTCAAAATTTGCATGCTTTTTCGGCAACATTATTATTGACACACTAGGCCAAGTGCTTAATTTTTCTCCTCTCCTTATGATATGTTTTTATACTTATATTTTAATATGTTCCTATTTAGGTTTGTATTTATACTTATATTCTCATAGTGATGTTAATTTTTTTTACATAATCATGTACCAATCTGGATGTGCCCACATATCAGGTTTGCCTTTGTTGTTGGGTTTCACCCCTTCTCTCCATGTCTCAACTGATGTCCATCCATGTTTAAGTTGCACGGTTCAACTAATGTTGAACTTTAGCCAATTTGGCCTGTGGTTGCCTTTGATTTTTCACCTTTTTGTCTTGGCATTACTGTGGGAGCTGAAGCCCGATGGTTTGTTCACAAAAAACAGGATTATAATATGGTCCCTGTGCTTTCCTTGGGCTCAAATGTGTGGTTGGTGGGGAACTGGGGACTAATTTTTCATCTCTTCGTGTATGAGGAGAACTACCTTTTAGCATTAGATGTAATTCGACAATGAGGTGCTGAGAGTTAGATTTTTTTTAACCTCTCAGATGGCTGAGTATGCTTGTCTTATGCCACACTGCCCCGGTTAGGTGGCAAATTGGGTTTTGTGGACATCATGATATTGGGGCATGGTGGAGCATTCAGTCATTGTAGATTGACTTTTTACAATTTTATGCTGTCAAAATATCTCGAGGTCGGAAGTAAGAACACCTATGTTGGACCTGGACTGGAGGGATTGTATACTAATATCATTGTATGCTCATACTAATTATTCCCAATGATTGGATGCACCTAATCCACAATGGCCTGGGAATTATTCTATTCCACTGTTCAGTTTATTTCTATTGATTCACTAAATGTTGTTCCTTATAATATTTTAATTGATGTGTAGTTGAGGCCTCGACTTGCTGGTAAAAAGCGCGATCCAACTCCCACCAAGAGTGATGGTTGTGTAATTCAAGAAAAATTGTAACATAAAGCATGGTCGTGTAAAGTACACATACACATCTTGGCTTGTCAGGTATGTTGTACCTTCTTATCATATTTCTCGAAGGCTGTGTATATCACGAGTCTCTTTTGATTCCCAATATAAACACCCAGATATTTGTACTACATGAATTTACCTTGTTTTGAAGCCATTCTTGAAAATATATATGAGCAAATGTATAATATTTATATCATTATGCACAAATTTGTACAGGAACAGTTAGAAAGAGTAAGGAATCTGCTCAGAAGGGGGAATGGATCTGTACTTAAAAGTTCTTTTTATTTTCTTTTCATATCATGAGAAAACAATTTATCTTTACAGTTTTTTGGCAATATTCAATCAGAAAAGCTTGAGCTGTATTTTCTAATATGGTGTACCTTGGTTGTGTAGGAAAAGCAATGAATTACCCATATCTTACATGAACTGAAACAGAAATTCTGCCAGTATTACAAGAATCAGATACTGTTTATATTCATTATTGTGAGTTGGTACAAGAATCAGATACTGTTTATATTCATTATTGTGAGTTGGGTTTTTCTGGATTCCATTAAGGTGCCATGTGAACCAAGTACTACATTTACTGCTAATTATCAAGCAAAGCTAGACTAATTATTTCATTTTTAATTGAGAAATTGAGTACTCCAGATTAACAGAGTTCTATTCATTTGTCCGGCACACCTTTCTGCCTGTGTTACGTGAGTGTCAAAGCTGGTGCCTTAAAAAAAGGTAAGGGGACCAAAATTTACCATGTGATCAGATCAGGCCAGACTCCTAACCCCTTGTTTAGGATTCACAATCGGTTCTCAAAATCCAAAGCAGAGCCTAAACATAAATTTGGGTCCAATAATCAGTTTTGCGCTCACAATCAGTTCACAAAATCCAAAACAATCAGGGCCTTAAGTTTGAGTCCAATAATAGGTTTTAAACTCCCAGCTGTTTCTTAAAATTCAAAACACAGGGTTCATCATAACATTTACCTTCATTTTCTTTTATTTAAACTGTAAGGAAGCTAGCTAAAAGCTTACACTTTACTAGCTTATTGAGTATCAGCACAGATGCGTGTTTGAATTTTTCAAGTGAGAATATTTGTATTCTTTTTACTCTCGAACCAAATCATGTTTGAATTTAAAAAAATAGGTGTGAACTGGTGACTCAATTGAGTTGTGAGTGGACCAAACTCAGCTGAGTTGCTGATTTTTTTCTTTGATTTGAACAGAGAAAAATGTAGCCCTCTAAGGGCAAGAGAAGGGCCCTTGAATAGATCCACGTCATTTTTAAAGTCAGTTGAGAAACTGAATTCGGTTGCTCTTAATGACATAGATCTATTCAAGGGCCCTTATTTAGCCCTTGCATAAAGAGGGCCCTTGCATCTATCATTCCTCTTTAAAAAAATTATGGGAAAAATTTTCCATGGCAATTTTATTTCTTATTTTTAAGATGTGTTTTGTTCTTATTTTGTACTTTCTTTTGGATTTTTTTTTCAATTTTTCTTTTCTTTCGAAGCTCATTTAATCATTCATTAAAAAAAAAAAAAAACTTGACCACATAGTTTGCTAATATTCATTTTTATTGTTTTTTTGAAGAAAAAGAGAAATAGAGAAAATTAAAAGGGAAAAATACATTTACACGCACTCTAGTTTCTGACACATACAACTCTAGCCCTGACTTTCAAAACTTGACAAGTACACCCCCTGAAGTTTTTTTAACATGACTCTCATCTTCCCCAATTGAAAATTAGGGTTTTCAGACTTGAAAACTGAAAATTAGAGTTTGATTCAAACGCTTGTTTATTTATCAACATAAACCCTCAATTTAGGAGTTTTATTTGTCTACATTCACTCCATTATCATGATTTGCACATAAACCCTAATATTTTAGGGCTTTTTTGTTTTTATCAATATTTTTTTCTTGAAATGTGGGTTTCTTGTAGCTATTGGGTGGGGTTTTATTGTCTGAGATGGGGACGGCGGCGGTGGCCGGAGGTGCGATGGTGGAGGTGGGAAATTGCGTAACCCTAATCCTCACGTTTTGAAAGTCAGGATTAGAGTTGAATGTGTCGGAAACTAGAGGGGGTGTAAATGTAATTTTCCCAAATTAAAAATAAAAGAGAAAGAAGCAAAAGAATGAAAAAAAAAATTGAACCCCAACTCATTTCAAAATCGCTTATCATTTTAAGGGATAATTTCTTTGAGAATTAAAGAGGACAATGCAGCATCTTTCTAGGGATCAAGGATGAAAAAATTTAAGGAAAAATTGCCAATGGGTGACACCAAAATACAAGAATTGTGAACGGGAGACACACTTTTGAGAAATTGTTAGAGAGGGACGAAATGGGGGTTATCAAGTCTCTAAAAGGGGGTTACCAACCCTCTAAATGGGGTTATCAAACTCTCAGAAGGGGGCTATCAACCCTATTTAACAATTTTTGAAAAGGGTGTCCCCAATTCACAATTCTTGTATTTTGGTGTCCCACCTTGGCAATTTTTCCAAATTTTAAAATCCTCCGTTGACCAAGGGAAATAGGTAAAAAACCGTCTTAAAAGATTTTTCTAAGAAATATATATTAGTATTCTGCCCCTTAGCTATTAATGGGTGTAAAATAGTGGGCTCCACCCCATAAAAATGGGGAGTAAAATGGTGGGCCCCACCCATCAATAACATTAGCGGAAATTGGTAGGCCCCACCTAATGCATTGGTGTGAGTAGAGATGGTGGCCCCACCTCATCAAAACCTGAGGTGTAAAATGGTAGGCCTTACCCCATAAAAAAACGAGGTGTAAAGACGGTAAAGTTGTGGCCCCATCCTATCAATAACATGAGGAGTAAAATGTTTGGCCCCACCCCATGGTCCCCATCACAGCATGAGGTGTAAAATAGTGGGACCTACCATGTGCATGAGTTTGGGTAGAATTGTTGGGCCCACAAGGTCAAGTGTAAAATGGAGGCCCTACTCATGTTATGCTTGGGTATAAAATGTTATCCCCACTGTATCAAAACAAAACATGAGGTATAAAGAATAGGTTTTCCCAAAAAAATATTTCTTCAAAAGAATACGAATGACGAAGGAAGAAACATGAGGTATAAAGAAAAGGTTTTCCAACTAGCAATCTAATTGGAGGAAAAAAAAAAACAAAATCGGATCAGATATTTCTCAACGGAAATGATATCACCACTACCGTATTTTGATGATCGCACTCCTCACATTATTAACCAGTACGGTCTGGCCCGCACCATAGGATGATCCAAACCGTCCATTAGATGGGCCACAGCCTAAATAGGTTGTGCCCCAAAAATCATTTTCATAGGTTGACACTAACCCTCCGATCTACAGATCAGCCCTCTATAGATCGGAGGGTCAGGATCAACCTACGGAAATGATTTTTGAGGCACAACCTATTTAGGCTGTGACCCATCTAATGGACAGTTTGGATCATCCTATGGTGTAGGCCATGCTCTACTTTTAAATAATGAGAGGACTGGATCATCAAAATACGGTAGTGGTGATATCGATTTCCATTAAAATAAAGCTTGGGATTGCTGAGGGAAAAATAAAGACAAAAGAAAATCACAAAATCTTATCCCAGAAAAGAAACTCAGAACCTCATGAAAAAGAATGATTCATCAAAGGCTATGGCATTAAATTAAGAAAAAGTTCTTTTTCTTCCTTCAATAATTTGAAAAGGATGGTACAAAGAGCTTCTTAATGATCAACAAATTATACCATTCAAAAAAAAAATGATCAACAAATTATATGAGATCACACCTTCTCCTTTACTTCTGCAACTGGAACATAGATTACAAGCTGTTCACTAGAATGGATTTCATTTGATACATGTTTTTCATCTCTGCATGTTCTCAATACCTTCTTCAACTTTTCAAGTCTATCCTCTATGTTAAATAATCTCTCCATCTCAATTAAGTATTGCCCTTCAATCTCATTTGTCTCTCTCACAAAAGCAGCACTTTTTTTGGAGTTAATTGTCTTCCCAGAAGTAGTTTTTCTTTTTAAACTGTTCATTTGCTTCTTAAAGTGCCCTGCATTACTAAACCACATGTTCACCTGAAATGTAAAAATTTTAAACAGACACAGTTCAGAAGACAGATGAGAAAATCAAGAACTTGTAACTCGTAAATCATATCTTATTGTTAGTCTCCATTGTTAAGTGAAAACATTTTGTACCTGAATATAAGGAATACCAAATTGCTTCGCTAAGTTTCGTTTGGCAGATATGGAAGGGAACTGATTTTCAGCAAAAGCCGCTCTAAGTTTCTGTAGAATCAACCAAGCACCCATTAGGCCATTACCTTACCATATTATGTTGAAATTAGATAACATCGAGATTGGGCCAACATTGTGGCAATGATTTCTTTCTCGCAAAAAAAATTGAGATTGGGGGTTGATCCCAACTCACCCACCAAATAAGAGGGAAAAAGAAAACAATATCAAGGCTTGAGCAGTGGTAAGGTAATGGTGTGGTTGATCCCAGCTCACCATTCCCTTGAAAACAATATCAAGCCTTCTATTCATGTCTAGTCAAGCAATAAAATATCTACCAGATAATCCACATCATTTTATATCATATTCAACAATGCACAACCAAGAATAAAAGGCTTGAGCAGTGGACTCAAATGCATTATTCAGTACCTCAAGTGCATTTGTAGGCAGCGCGGCTGCTGCTTTTTTATGCTGCTTTTTCAAGGGAATGGTGATGGACTTTGGGCTCTTTCTCCAACGGATTCTTCTCAATTTTTTGGGTATATGGACACCAACTAGTGAGGAGACCAAATAAGAGTTGGGCTTTGATGTGGCTCGATCAGCAGTTTGGTTCTTTCCAGTTTCCTTGTTTGACACTTCATTGATGCTATTACAACAAAGTTTTTCCTGTGATGGGAAAAAATGTACAACTTCAATATTATAATAGGATAAGAAAATAGCCTCAGCTCCAAAAAACTGTAATTTCATGCTTTGACAAATTTTATGCAGATCAACAGATGATATATGATAAAGGTATAAATGTAAGGCATAGAACAGAAATCGTCTATTTGCGCTTCAATACCATTTGTGAAACAACCAGTTACTCCAAAAGCTTATGCTGTTGGAGAAAGGCGTTAATAATCTTTTATACTTTAACACTTCCCCTCACGTGTGGCCCCTCTTTCTAGGGTTGGCCTACACGTGGCACGTGGCCCGTCTTTGGTTTGGCCATTGCATGTGGATTTTTCCTATCAAGGAGGTTTGAACTCAGGACCTTTGCTCTGATACCATGTGAAACTACCAATTACTCCAAAAGCTTAAGCTGATGGAGATGGCGTTATTTAATCTTTTATACTTTAACAGCATTAGCTTTATTTTTCTTTTTTTGTTTTAATCTTTTGGCTGGGTGGGAATGACTTGCACAATAGAAAAAATGATAGGGATGAGAGTGAAAGGAGGAAGAGACAGCCAAGTTAAGGGATTTTTGGGTTGGTGGGGTGGACAGTTGAACAGTTTCCTAGCTGCTGCATTGACAGCTGCTAAGCTCTATCTTGGGGTGTTTTGATCCTAGCCGTCAAACCAAGATGAATAGCTGAAACGGAACCTCAATTTAATTAAGTCCGGTCATTCCATACTGGAGCAATCCTCATGGTAAGAATATTAACACCAAGATTTCAAAATATCATTAAGGCGTAGTTGAAATTGCAGAAATACTATTTCACCTTTCTGATTTTAAGTGCTGTGTATCGAGCATTCTTGAACCACTTACTGATCTGCCAATACCAACAAAAAAAAATTATATCATAGTACAGGGTCTAACATTGGAAAAATGAAGTAAAATAAATAAAATAGTACAACATTGAGAAAATGAAAGCATGCTTTAAGAACCAATGTAACATCAGATTCTAAGGTCTCAAACTAACATGGTAGAGGAATATTATTTAACTTTAGAAGTTCAGTATCATAGCAATATTATTGAAAATCCATAATATGATATAAAATCAAAACAAGAAAATGAAACCTGATTGGTGCGTTTTTGAAGTTCATAAGATGATTGACTAAAAGCATAAAATAATTATGGAATGATCTTTTTCTCTTAATTCTCATTATAAATGTGGAATCAGGAACATCATTGACTAAAAGCATAAAAATAATCATGGAATGATATTTTTCTCTTAATTCTCATTATAAATGTGGAATCAGAAACCATCATCATTCAGGAAACTCCATGCATACCTTCTCGGATGCAATACCCAACTGCTTTGAGAGATTCTCCTTGACAGCCCTTGAGGGAAGCTCATTTTCAGCAAATACCCGACGAAGCTTCTGAACAATAGCAAATAAAGTTCACTGATGTGAAAAGAAGTAATAATTTCATGATACAAAAGAAATTTGAATTCAGATGGTAACCAAGGAAAATTAACGTGCAGAAACTAAGAAACCAACATAAAATGTAAAATTTCTTTTAAAAAAATGAGTACTTTTTTATTCATGAACTGTTGCAATTGACTTGGGCAAGACCACTTATCCCCCATATGTTGGACATTTTGGAGCTTAGTTTTGACAGGAACAGTGCATCCTGGTCAATTGGGTATGGGGATTCCCTCCTTCAGGGAGCCCAGAGCTCAATTACAATCCAATTCATGGGAAAAAATAGGATCTGATCTTCATGTGTTTGCCAATTGGAGATCCAGGATCACTTGCAGATTGTAAGCAACTCACTCAATCACATCCTTTTCTCAACTAATGTGCCGCCAACCTTGGCATTTGAATAAGCTTTTGTAAAATTCCAACACATAGGTTTTTCAATATTTTTCTTGTTCATAGGAAACTAGCTTGGATGCTGACATGCTACAATGATGATGAGATTAAGGAGTATTTGTACGTTCGAGAACCATCTTCATAATTTTGGGTTTTGGTTTTCCTAAACTCCCCATAATTTGTCTTAATATTTGTGATAAAAAATAGAGAGGAGAAAAAGAAAATAAGTCATTAAATATGCTTTCAGCGAGATAAAATAGATCAGATTACAGCAATTATAATTCAAATTTCAGATGAGATTCAATTTCATCGAAGCTCTTTAACAGTTGATAAAACGTCTTCGTAAGATAAAGTACTTAATATATGTCATTTGCTCTGTTTACTAATTTAAGCATTGACTTGGCTGCTAAAGTACTGAATATATGTCATTTTCTCTGATAGAGAGGAAGATAGAATAACTCAGCTGTTACATATTTTGGACTCTATGATAGAGAGGAAGATTGAATAACTCAGCTGCTAAAGCACGGAAGCGACAAAAGGGTTTGGATATGGGACACATCAGGATGTCTACAGTTAAATCCTTTTACCTCTATATTGTCTCTAGTTTGCTTTCCTCTCATCTACTTACAGCATGAAAAATCCCTGCCCTTTCAAGAGTTTGTGCTTTTGGGTGGACTGCATTCTAAGACAAGATCCGATGGTTGATCATTTCCGCAGCCTTAAGATGCTGATCATCGATCAATGGGCTCTTTGTGTAGGGGCTGGAGAGTCAGTAGATCACTTATTCCTCCACTGCATGTAAGCCAAAGACGTATGGTGCCGCATCTTGGACAGGTTCGGAGTCTCATGTGTGTTCCCTCGTCATTTGTCAGACATGTTGGACAATTGGCATTTTATGCCTTGGCCTTGTTCCCTCGTCAGCACAAGGTCTATCTTTTTTCCCTTCTTTTTTAATTCTTTTTACTTCTATCCTTGACAATGACAGCTGTCACTCCAAAGTTACTATTTAAACTTTGATAATTGACCCCCATCATGTCTATCTTTTCTCCCCTTTTTTAATTCTTTTTAGCTCTCTCTCTCTCTCTCTCCCTCCCC
This sequence comes from Tasmannia lanceolata, assembly GCF_043159265.1. Lineage (NCBI taxonomy): Eukaryota > Viridiplantae > Streptophyta > Magnoliopsida > Canellales > Winteraceae > Tasmannia > Tasmannia lanceolata. The sequence goes on from NW_027518683.1 coordinate 13,544,391, forward strand.
TTGGTGTGTCTACCTATTACCCTTCCAGTTTTTAAAACCTCCAAAAACTCTATCCCTCCCCTTGAGTAGGAGGTCGGGTTCGGATTAGGACTCGAGTTGCACCCCAATATTTTTCGTGGTTTCTAAGGGAAGAAACAAATCAGACGAAAGCTAAAATCAGTTCTTGCACTTGACAAGTAAGAGAAAAAAGATACGAAGGTTCATGTGAAACCCTAGAAAGCCACAATATAATTCAAATTCATTTGCTATAAATCTCAAACTTCTCTATTCAAAAATTGGTCAAAGGTCCTCTTTGATCCTTCGTTGCCCATATATATAGGCTTACAAACACTCTCAAGAAACCCTAAAACAACTACTATTCAAAGGTAATTGCATGAAAATAGACTCCTAAATTCGTAAGGAAATATCCAAGAAAAAATAAGTGAAATGAAAATAAAACTTGGTAAAAATAGTTCTGCCACAACAGCTCTACGCTTCCCGTCGATGGTCTGTTAAATCGATCGATGAGGCTATCGGTCGGCCCTGATTATCCACCGCCCACTGCTGCTCCTTGTTGCCCATTGATCGGCAACTGGATCTTTCGATCAATGATCGAGTCTACAGATCAAGGCTTTAGGCTTTCGATTGGTGATCTGGCCTATTGATCAGGTTGCAGTCCAGGCCAAACATCAAATTTTAGTTTAGCTCCTTCAATCTCTGAGATATGTTAGAAATCTTCAAATGGCTAAGAGGTTTCATAAAATCCTCTTAAACTTGTTCTACATTAGTCACCCCTACTTCAAAAGAACTCGACCTTGAGTTCAAAAATTCATTTTAGCAATAGCAAGGAGACACATGCTTGGTGTTGAATGTAATGACCCGGCCCCACCAATGGTGGGGAAAATTAACAATTTTAACGTAAATCTTGGCCGTAGATCCCCGATCAAAGATCAACGGTTTAGATATTCGATTAGAGCCTTTCGAACTGTTGGATCGATTACCAGATCCCTCAGACCGTCAATCAAGCTTGAATAGATGACATATCACGTCATTTGAGTATCAATCCTCCCTTGAACATCAAGAGATCAAGAACTTTTGGGAAATCGACGGCTCACAGTGTATTCCCGTCATTTTATTTATAGCTTGATTTTAGGGCATCAAATCTTGTCCGTTTGACTTGATTTCGGGCTTATTGGATGGGTTTTTCGATTATCTATCCAACGGGCCCAGGATTACGCGATTTGGACACGATCAATATTATAATTTTTCCTTTCAATCAATATTATAATTTTTCCTTTCAATCTTAAGTTTGACATCATGCATCTTGTTTGCTGTGACTTTAAATGCAAATGCTTGTGGATGCATATCAATTCACCAGTTGATGAGAGGCAATGTGAACAATAAAACACAATCATAAAATAACACTTCAAATAACTATATATATATATAGAGAGAGGAAAGTGTTGGTGAGCTTAAGCTCATATCAGGAAAGTGTTGGTGAGCTTAAGCTCACCAAACTTATGGTGAGCTTAAGCGCCCAATCACATTGGGGCCTACTTTGTTAGGATGATCCAAAGCATTCATTTGAAAGGCCCTTACATAGATGGGGTGTGTACCAAAAATCAGCTCCATAGGATCATCCTAACCCATCCATTTGTGGAGGTCAAAATGGACAAACATTATTTGTCCGCAAATCTGCCCATTTTTGTCCTCCACAAATGGAGGGGTTAGGATGATCCTATGGAGCTGATTTTTGGTACACACCCTATCTATGATAGGGCCTTGCAAATGAATGGTTTGGATCACCACAGAAAATGTGGGACCCATGTGATTGGGGCGCTTAAGCTCACCAACACTTTCCTCATATATATATATATATATATATATATATATATATATATATATATATATATATTTTATTTTATTTTTTAATTTTTAATTTTTAATTTTTATTTATTTATTTATTTATTATTATTTTTTTTAACGGGCTCAAGCACCTAAAGCATTGTCTAGCCACATGTTGTAGCATGTAGATATTGTCATGTTATATAAAGTTTCTTTACTTTGCTTTTTCATTTTCTTTTTCTGTTCTTTTTGTAGATGATTTTAAATCCAAGACTAAATAGACAGAAATACTGATTAAAATGGGTACCATGAAGAGTAGGAATATTAATTACCTCAACTGCATTGGATGGAATTCTGAAAAGTGGCTTCTTATCCTCTGAAGTTGAAGGCAAATTCTTTTTAAATTTTATAATTACGGGATCTTCATCATCACAATTAGTGAGATCGGTGCCTACATCTGACTCTTTTGGTCTACGCTTTCTTCTACCAGGTCCCCAGTCTTCATCTTCACTAAGTTGGTCATTTTCAGCCATGTCCTTGCCAAACATTTCCTAGAAAAAGGAGAATAGCAGACATAAAGATGAGACCTCTGGATTAAAATCCAAGTGGGAATAAATAGCTAAGGGTTACCCCACAAAATGTTTTTACAAGTCACATAAATAAAATAATGATATTTGTACTCTATTCTACTCAGGGCCTGTCTCATAATTTCTTCCTTAGTCGTAGTCTGGTAACCACTAGCCTCTATATGGGTAGATTCCACTAGGAGATGTCCAGTGTTATCCATCTCATTTATAAATGGATAACTATCCTATGGTTGACTAATAACTACAGCTTGTACAAGATAGAAAATTAGAAACACTTATTCCTTGTTTGACAAGCATAACGGCCACTGAAAAGATCATTCCAGCTTCTCTTGGTGCTACCATTTGTCAATTCAACCCGTTAATTGATGTCCTATTCTTACTTTATGCTTGCAGGATTGTTGAGGGTCTCTCAAGTCTCACACCAATGAAAATGTAATACAAAGTGAAATAGGAAACACTGTATATTGCTATTCAAAAAAAGCTGTAATAGGAAACCGTGAAACGTCCAAATGCATGCCTTACTCTTCCTTACATGATTGAAAGAGTCAAAAAGGGATATTAAAAAACAGAAGAGGTTAAAACCTTGTCTTCAAAAGAAAGAGGAACAAAGCAACAAATAATTCCAAGAAAAATAAAATAGAAATTCACCATGACAACTAAAGATCTTTCTTATGAAGCTAACAGATTCCTTTCCTAGTTGAGCATTTGATAGTTTCATGATACTCACATCATACATTTTCTTATAATCAACATCCCTTCGTTGCCTACGACTGCTAGTAATTTCACCGTCATTAGAGTTGTCAGAAGATTCTCCCTTCATAACATTGTTTAATGATCTTCCAGATAGTGAGCTAACTTCAGCACATGACCAAAACAAGCCACTACAACTACTAGCATCGTCAGACATATTCTCTTCAATGTCAATTGTGTTGCATCCATTGTCGGTTCTTTCTGGGTCATAATCGTCATCTTCAGAATCCTCAGAAGGCCACTCTTCTGCGGGATCAAGAGATGTATTCTCGCCATCAGCAGCCATAGCTGCTTCCTTAAAAATATCCTGTTATGATTTCAAAAGAGTAACTCTAGTAATTAGTAGAGCAACAAAAACACATAAAATGGGCAAGCTTTGTCAGTCTAGTTGCATCCAAGTTAGTATGAGACAAATTCACATTTAAGAGGTACGGGGGAGATGATTATTGTTACTAACCTGCCAGTTAGTATTCACGGTGAATCGAGTGCTTAGATGTGCATTAATAGATTCTAGAATTTCCATCTTACAATCGCAAAATTTGCAAAACCATCCTTGATCACCAGGAGGAACTGGGAAATAAAGTAAAGTTAGTTTCGTTAAACTTTCCTTTCAGTATGTCTTTAGTTTCATTAAACTGGTTACTTTTCAGTATAACTAGCTTTGTTACAATAGTTACCTTTCAGATAAACATCCAGGATGGACCACAGATATTGCGAACAATACCCAAGTAAAATAAATCAGCTTTTTTCTTACATGCGATCATTTGAAATATAAGAGAGTAGTGATAGATTCAGAAGCAAAGCATAGAGAAGAATGGCTTACTATTTTCAGTAGCTAATGGAGGCTCCAAACATTTCTGGTGGAAAGCGCAATTGCAAGTCCCATCACATAGTATAATGTCATTGTCTGGAAAGGCATCTCTCAATTTGCATTTTGCACAGAAAATCTAACAGTAAAACACAGATTTGTGAATAAACAAGTCTTCTAAATAACTGGGGACAGAATTTAGTAATACACTAATCTTTGCAATTCCTTTCAATTATTTGGATGAAGTTATTTTCTGTTTAAGAAGCCATATGAAGTCAAGTACATTTAAGACACGCTTGTGTAAAACTCGTCCCAAACATCCCTGTTAATAGTGCAAGTGTATGAAAGTAGGGTGTATTTCTCATTTTATTAAAAGAAATTTTAATAAAATAACTGGAGATCATAAGGAGTGATCTATCCATACATGCTCATGGAAAACACGTCCATCTGGATCAATCACAGAGTCTTCAATGCGCCCTTCAGAACTCAGCAAATCCAGCTGGCAAATTGCATCACGGATACCGAGTTTACATTTCAATATCTGCTTCTCAGCTCTTTGTAACTCCTTTTCTGGCTTAATCTTTTCCCGACTGTAAAACAAAAGTTTCAAAAGAAATTAATCTTTATCATTATATCTGTAAAGTTTCTTGTGATGCTATAACAAAATGGTTACCGATGTTTATTCATAATCGTTATTGAACAAATATGAGAAAAGAGCAAAAATAATAACAAAGCAGATAGCAATCAAGAAAACCACATCCAACAACAGTTACTTGCTTTTGGTATGTGATCCAATATGTCAAAATGAAGGTGCTAAACCATGTTACCATTGCCTAATGAACAAGGGATTATAAAAAATTAGACGTATGTGGTCATTATGGGTTAAGAGCAATTATTCTAACAAGATTTTTTGGGTCTCCAGATCTAGCCTGGGTCCTTAGCAACTTACAAATGTTACGTTGAAAGTCTGGGTTATTAGAAGAGTGCTCAGCCTTCTTTTCATCATATTACAAGGAATGCTAAAGATTATGTAGTGGATACTCTTGCTAGACCTCCTAATGTGTGGGATCCCCCATATGCCGGATGGACTAGGTTAAACTTTGATGGGAGTTGCAAAGCTTGTAATCAAGGTGGCTCGTTAGTCCATTTGGCAGGTTGTTTTTGTGTGTTCCTTCTTGTTCCATAGTATTGTATTCAACTAGTCCCCTCTTCTTTGTTCTTCTTACTATTCATGATCATATCACTTATATTCTTTTTTGTTCCGTAGTCCCCTCTTCTTTGTTCCACTTACTAGTTGTTATCATATCACCGAAAAATGAAATAAAAATAACGGATCTTTAAAAGTAGTATTACGCCATACAGACTCAGATGCCGCAAATAAACTAAAAAATTCAAACCATAAGGACTGCCCAGTATATCCAAACATTTTACATATGCATTTTCATGTTTTTTATTTTGTAAACAACTAATGTAGCTGCAAAGGCAATTTGCAAATTATCACCATAAATAAGTTTGCAAAAATAAAGAGAAAACAGGGTTGAACAGTACCTACATTGTTCTAAGGTCAAGTCAGCAGAAAAATAAGAGCAAACTGAAGTAGATAGACTTTTACTATATCATGCGTGAGGATTCTCCCTTGCTTTAGGTTTGTTTCAGCTTTCATGACCCATGGGAGGAATGGAAAGAGATTTGTTATAGAGTAGAGCATCATCCTGTGATAGTGCAAGTGTGGATCTTGTTTGGGTAACCCAGGACCAACAACAATTGGAGGTGTTCTAAGGGATTCCAGGGGAAACGTCCTTTGGGCTTTTGCAAGGCCTATTTGGATCCCATAAGTGAGGCGGAGGCCCGAGCAGTCCATCGGGGGATTAAATGCTTGGAAAAAGATTTCTTGGAAAGGGTGGTAGTGGAGGGAGAATCCCTTAATGTCATCCGGTGGCTTCGAGGTACTCATGTTCCCGCATGGAGATTTGCTTTACCTATTTGACAAGATCCAGGACCTAGTGAAAGGGTCGTCGATCATTTTTTTCTGAATGATAGCAAATTTATTGATAGAAAGGGAGACCGAGATGGTTAAAACAGAAATGGAAAAGCACCAAAAGACGCAAAAAAAAGAGAATACAACAAGGGAATTGTTAACTTACCAACTTCTCCAAAAGTTTAAGCTATTGGTGAAAGGTGTTATTTATCTTTTATACTTTAACACTCCCTAGCACGTGTGGCCAAACACGTGGCACATGTGGTTCCACTTTGGGCCGACCATTGCATGTGGATTTTTGCTATCTGGGAGGTTTGAACTTGAGACCTTTGGCTTTGATACCATGTTAACTTACCAACTTCTCCAAAAGCTTAAGTTGTTGGAGAAATGTGTTATTTATCTTTTATACTTTAACGGGAATAAAAATCTCAAAGAGACAAGGAATCAAATGTTTCTAATGATTCCTTTGCCACCCTGACTCTGGCAAGACTATCAGCGACATCATTCGTAGATATTCTAACATGATGGAAAGCAATAGATGAGGAACCCGTCCAATCATGAATCTCGTCGAAGAAGCGATCAAATCTCCACGGATTATGATGAGAACCTCTAAGCCATCGAAATAGATTAAGAGAATTCCCTTCTACCAAAATTTTATTCAGGCACTCCTTATCTAACAACGTAATTCCTTGATGCACCGGACGCACCTCCTCACTAGCATCTGTTATACCTATAGGACCCGCAAATGCCCAAAGAACCTCCCCTGACTCATTTCTTAGGAGTTAGGACACCCCAATACCGGCAGGGCCAGGATTCCCCAAACTGGGCCCATCAAAACTAAGCTTTAAAAGGCCCAAGGGAGGAGGCACCACCTCACTTGTATGTGAAAGGGTCGTCGATCATTTTCAAGCACATTAGAAGGTCGTCCAATAGTGTGGCGGATAGACTAGCGAGGGAAGGTGTATCTAAGCTGGGGTTGGAGATGTTTGATTTCCTCCCCCCTTGAATTGTTTTTTCCTTCTTGTTTTTTGTTTTCTGATATGCTTTTGACTTTTGGATTCTCTATGTATGCTTCTCGGTTTGACCATATCGGTCTTACCTTGGTTTTAATGGAAAAAATGCTACCATTCAAAAACTGAAGTAGATAGACTGAATTTAAATTTCGAGCTGCAAAATAAATTGTAAAGTGAAATTAAGATAAAACAGGAACAACCTTTTTATGTAAGAATAAGACAAACAAGCACTGTAAATGCTACAGTAAAATAACTGGAAACAGAAATAAACTGAAAATAAAAAAGCAGAAATTCTTCACCAACATCCTCCTTAAAATTCTTCTACCTCTAGCTCAACTTTAGGAGCCATGCCAGATGTTTGATAAATTTTTCACAGAAATAAGTAATGGTAGTAATTTCTTGTTTTCTCTGATTTCTAAGATGGAACTAAGGTTATTAGACAAATGTTAACATACCTCTGCCCTTTCCAGCCCTCCCCAGAGTATGCGTCAATAAGATTTTGCTCCAACTTCATCTTGATCAGCAGGTACCTTGTTCTTCTTTGCAAGCGAGAAGCTTCATCTTTCTCAATTGTTTCCTTCTTCTGTTTCCGTTTTCTCTGCTCCATTTGAATTCTGCCTTCATCATTTCCATTTCTCACATTTCCTTTGCGGCTCAAAGGTGAAGATTTCCCATCTAGAAACTTCAAGGATGACTGCTTCTTAGAAGAATTAATTTTTCTTCTCATCCGTTTCCCATTCATAGAATTATTCCTACTTCCACTACTGGGGACTTCACATGCCTTTCTCTTGGAAAGGAACGAATGCGAACCAATTGTCTTTATATGGGATCTCGGTTTCAATTTGCATCTCTTAGTGTTGGAAATTCTGCAATTACTTTTGTTTTGTAACCAGGAATTTAGCGTAGACCCAATTTCTCTCTTGGAAAAAGAATTCCTGGATGTCTGACAGAGGAATCTCTTTCCAGGATTCCGCATTTCGTCTTCACCTAAATGGTTCACTATCAGATAACCCCAGATGACCAAAATACCGATTGCCACTACAAATAGGTATCCTTTCAGAAGTTCAGAACCATGTAATACGATGATATGGATCCCTGAATATTATTTTGACCCAATCAGTTTATCAGATATGGAAAGTTAAAGACATAAATAAAAAATATTAGATGAATTCTTGACCATATCCTAAATTTCCATTGAAAAATAACCCAGTTAGAAAAAGGTTACAGAAAGAACAAGCAACTACTGAATTGATGCCGGCAATCCGCCAAAATATCGATGACCAAAACATAAGAGTTTCAATAATTCAACAATTAATATTCCAATTTCTGAATATCTAATCACACACAAAAAAAAAAGAAAAAAAAAAGAAGCTTAAAGAGTTTCAATCTTTATCCTATAACCAATCAGAAACTGTGCTCACCAAAACCACCATCAAATTCCAAAGATCATGGATTTTAAAGAATAAACTATACAATGCTAAAAACAACAAGACCCAAGAAACCATTTAAAAAAAAACAAGACCCAAGAATACTAATAGATAACAAATATGCACAATACCTGAAAAAAAACAGTGATGGCTCCAACAAAAACTGCCTGATTTCATAGAAAACTAAAAACCTTACTAGAAAAGAATCCACTTTTTCCAATAACATACATTTTCTATAACTCCAATAAAATACCATGCTCTTCAAAAACCCATTATCTAATTCTAAAAATCATGGATTCCAAGAACAAGCCAACCAAAATTGAAAACTAGCAATGTCCAAGAGTTAAAGACTCCTTGTATTCTCAGAAAAACTAGGCTTACTGACCAATGAACCCTAAATAATGTCAACCCAATTCTTCCAAATAACACAAATATACTACACCTCAAATCAACCTTCTTAAAAACCCACTATTTCCAAATATCATGGATTAAAACTGAAAATAAGCAAACCCTATCAAGACACTAAACTGGCATTAAGAACATATATAAAAATAAAATAGCTATAATCACCCAAAAAAGAACAGAGAACCAATATTAATTTTCTCAAGAAACTAGAAAAAAAAACACTAAGAATGAAACGTTTTCAGTTGTATAAATCAATTAACACGTGTTTGATATACCCAATCCACTTTCCTTGTAACAAGAATTTAAGTAATAGAACACAAGAAACCCTAATACCCCCATTCAAATCATCCAAATAACAACCATTTATGCACATCCACTCAAACATGCTATTCTCCAATTCCACAGGGAAATTCAAAACCTCTTGGTTTTTTTACAACAATCCAATTGAAAATAAGCAGTCCTATCATGAAAACCAAAAAGACCCAAGATCAGAAATTCTTCAAAACAAAATATCTGATCACCCAACCAATAAAATAGAGACAGATAGAGTACCCAAATAAATAAATAACTGCTACATTTCAGAAAGAAACTAAAATCAACACAGAAAAAGGCCTGATTTCAATCAAGTTAATCTAAAAATTGCATGTTTTCAATCATATAAAAAACCAGAAGAATATGAATGGATTACTGTGACCTGAAAAGAGATCTAACCTTGAGAAGTTTCTTCCCAGTTCTGATTTTCTTATTTACAAAATCCTAAGACTCAACTTTCAATTTGGGTTTTGCTAAGTGGGTGTCATTCATGTGGCCTGATTCAGGCAACGGTCAGCTGTTTTGCCCACTTTTCTGCCAAATAGAAGCAGGCACTTTTTTGAGCTTTTTATTTGCTAGGATTCACCGAAACGGTGTGCAGAGACTAAATTTTACGGTGAATGAATTGTCAAAATTACCCTTGATGGGATTGAGTGTCCATCGGATCCACTTATGTCTCAGTAACGATCCATTCAAATTTCTTATCCATCAATTGGAGTGCTCTTCGGATCTTAGTTCCTATGTCTCGGTCATTATCCATTTCAAATTGGACCGTCCATCGGAGAGACATAGTATGTCCTGCTTGCATTTTACGACGTTAAAATTCACAAAAGAAGGCAGGTGTAAAAATAGGAATTGTGGGTTAGGGTCAATAGTTATGGAAGAGAAGAGGGTGGCAGGAGACTTAGAGAGATGGATGAATACTAAAAAGGAAAACACTTTGAAAACAGGATTCCGTTTGGAAAATAAAAAGGGGACTGAAATGACCTTTGATTTGGCCCTTTTCAATATGTATTTATTGTTTTCAGGGGATTTTGAGCTCCATCCATTTGTCTTTCACCGGAGGTGGCTCAACTGGTCGATGCCCGTAATTTTGTTCTCAAAATGAAATCCCACTTCCCTAGATAGGGCGTTTAGGGGGTTGGCATTTGATATGATTTTTAGTATCGATGATGCCCGTAATTTTTCTCTCAAAATGAAATCCCACTTCCCTAGATAGGGCGTTTAGGGGGTTGGCATTTGATATGATTTTTAGTATCGATGAGCATACCGTTGTCACGTTTGAGTTCTTTACATGCTCATACAATTACAGTTCTGATCACTTCTGATCTTTCGAGAGGCATATTGGATACTGCTTCTTTAATTACAGCAACTTTCAATCGTTGCTTGCTATCTAGAGGGATTCATTGTTTTTTCAATCAATCATGCCCGGATAAATTCACTTATTTCACACAATTTTTCTGGTCATGCTCTACTAAAAATAGGAGTTGCTCAAGAAATTGAAAATGACTTACTTTACTAAAATAGCAATTAAAGTTATAAAAAACAGAGAGTATTTTCATAAAATAGTATAATAAATTTGGATTTAAAACTGCCCTGCAGGCTTTTGTTCGTGACCAGTAATAATTTCGGATCCTATGATAGGGTCCCAAATATGTCCATGGATCCATCTAATATGTCTATACTCTATACATCCTGAGCTTTTAAGTTCGGATTCGGATGGTCCATGGGACCGTCTGGGTCCACTCTATTGTCTCGGGACAAGCTGTGAAGTTCTCGTCCTGCAGGGGTATTTTGGTAATTGAAAACATTTTCCCCTACTGCAATATTTTAAGTCTGTCACTCTCCGTTTCCATTGTTTTCTTTCGGGGTTTTAAGAAAGGAAGAACTCCGAAACCAAACCCTAACCCTAGAGGTATTCTTCTGTACGTTCAACACAATCTTTTGTGGTTTTTCATTTTTGCCGAAGCTTTATATCTAATAGCTTTTATTGGCGCTTGGAGGTGCGATCTGATCTGTTTTTCTCCAGAAAAAAAAGAGAGCGTCTATGGTAATTCTTCTTCTCTCCTTTGGAATCTGGTTGATTTTTTATTTTTATCATTCTTTTATAGTTTTTTCTTTAAATCACGAGATAGATTCGATCGACGGTTTATTAGAATTGAAAATCATTATGAAGTTTTTTTTCAGAAGCCTTTTAGAGAGTGATTTCTCTTGGGATAGAGACTTTGGGGTATTCTGTTTAATTCAATTTTAGTTATGAATTTCGTGAGTAGTTAGAATTGGATGTGGATGTGTTGTTGGGCGAGAATTTGTAAAATAATCTCCTTTTTTAAAAAAAAAAGTTTAGGAGTGTTTTTTTCTTGAGAAGCCTTTAATTTCTTTGCCAGCAATGATGTCGCTCGATTATGGTAGGGTGAAAATCATATTACGAAGAGCTCAGTGAGAATTTCATGAACAAAATCCTAATTTGCCTGATCAGATGAATTCGTAAACGTTAATGAAGAGTTACAATTGTATTTGTGACTCTTGGAGCTTTTTTGTTGTTTGATATTGATCTATTGGATTTCATGGTTCTCTTATCTATCTATTTATTTGCACAATCCAATGAGGGCCCGTTTGGATACCTCAGATTTTGTATTTGGATTTGGAATTGAGTTTTGAGTACAAATTTAATAGAGCTGCCAGCTCATGTAGAGGGAGACAGAGAGGGAAGGGGGTACTTCCTAGTGGAGGGGAGAGGTTGAGGAGCAAAGAGGGTGAAGGAAACTGCCACATCTGTGGATTTCCAATTTCTTATTTCCACAGCAAATTTAGAAATCTGATTTTTTTCACTGTCAGCTGCTGAATTAGAAGTCCAAGAATTTGACCGATCCAAATTACAATGCAAAAAGGGCTGCAAATGTGAGAAATCCAAATCAAAATCTTCTCGGCATTCAAACGGGCCCTGAGTTTATTTGTGTATTTCTACAATTCTTTTCCAATTTTTGTACTTTTGTGTTGATGGTAAATTATTTGCTTAACTACTTGTAGAAGACAAATATATCCATAATCCCCAATAGACAAAATTCTCAAATGACAGTTGAATTCTGGACCTAAGAATGGAGACTGTTATTCAAAGGGAATATGAGGTTTTCCTCTGCTGAAAATCATGCATGTTTATTGCTTCATGTTAAAATAAGTTGCCTCTGGCTGTACGTGGAGCCTTTACAGCTCTCGTTTTGGTTTTCACAATACCTTTATTACATGCATGAATATAGTTTTTTTTTCATTTAATCAGCGTAAAATTGTTGAAAGTGGTTTGTTTCATAACTTTTTCAAAATTTAGGATCAAAAGCAATATATCTGTAATGGGAATCCTGATTTTTCAGGGAGGAACACGATTCTCTCAACTAATTATGATTGAAAGTTATGCACACATTGTTGAATAATATGAGTCATAAATTATCAGAATTTTTTCTGCTTCTTATTTAGGGACCACCCTTCTTTCTTTTTGAAGTTAGATATCTTATTTTATGCAATGTTATTGTGTTATACAGGAATCTTGTCCTTCGATAAAAAACATTCTTCTGCTGGATTCTGAAGGAAAACGAATTGCTGTCAAGTACTTTTCCGATGACTGGCCAACACTTAGTGCAAAGTTAGCTTTTGAAAAATCTGTGTTTACTAAAACTCAAAAGACAAATGCAAGGACAGAAGGTGACATATATACAATATTCATATTTTAATTTCATCTGTGTTTATTTTCCTTTCTCTATTTGGAGTTTGTAAGCTGTTAACATTCTTAAAAAACAATTTTTTTCTTATTGAGGAATGCTATTATTGACAGTCACAAATTAGATCTGGACATGAATTGTGCTACATAGTTCATAAAAGAACTGTCTTTGTATAAATGAAAATTTCCTGTTTCCAGAAGCATTGGAACGGCAATTCTAGCCTATTTTGTGTCATTTAATGCTTTGCTTATGGTGTAGAGATTTTAACTAAAAGCTTTGAAAGATAATTAATGGCACGTGTTGGAAGCATTGAGGGTTTATAGTTTCACAACAGCCTTGTTAACATGATGTCCTGTCATCATTTACAGCGGAGATAGTGATGTTTGACGGTTACATTGTAGTTTATAAGTTCATCCAGGACCTGCATTTTTTTGTTTCTGGTGGTGATGATGAAAATGAACTCATCTTAGCGACAGTTCTTCAGGGATTTTTCGATGCAATTGGTCTTCTTCTCAGGTACTGTTGGCTGTCTTACTTCTTTTACCATTTTTTCTTAATTTAAATCTTGATTCTCTTGATTAGTATAGTTATTTTGCTAATTTACTCCTAACCTGCATACCCTTGCCCAGGAACAATGTAGACAAAAGGACAGCACTCGAGAATTTGGATCTGATCCTTTTATGCATTGATGAGATTGTTGATGGAGGGTATGTACAAGATACTTTTTCACATGCATATAGTGTTTCACAAACTCTTTACTTGCAGTTCTTTGGTTGCGAGAATAGATTCACGAACACCTAATTTTTTGTTTTTTGGTTAGAAAAAGAATTAGGCAAGTATCTGGAATTTAAGCAGCATTGGTCTTAAAGTATACAGAGATATATGGATAAAAATTGAAGAACTATTCACAGAACTTGTTACAAAAACTACTTTACCATTGTGTGTGTGTGTGTGTGTGTGAGAGAGAGAGAGAGAGAGAGAGAGAGAGAGAGAGAGAGAGAGAGAGAGAGAGAGAGAGAGAGAGAGAGAGAGAGAGTTATGAGAATTATGTTGGATGTTGATTAGCAGGAAACAACAGCCTGGGGTCACTAATCTGATAGAGAAATACATGATGGGTAAATTGTTAGGCTTGGGAGGAGGGAGCTCTCTACTCTGTAGCACACTGATTAGTTTTTATTGTTATGGTGGACAAGGAGATGGGTTTGTGGTGAGTGCGCATAGTTGGGTTGACACTTGTTGTGGGGATGGGCAACAGTTTCATAAGTCATTTTAGGTTGGCAGGAAAGAAGATTAGTGAAGGGGAGGGAGTGCAATTTTTTGTTGGATGACAAGCTGCAACAAGGTCATGACTTTGTTAAGAGAATTTAGAGTGTTCTTGTCAATAGAAGAGGCCTTTGAGAGGTCTAGGTTTCGGCTTGGCTTGGTGAGCATTCTGAGATTTTTCTTGGTTAAATCTTTCTGAGGGTCCCTAGAAGGGGCAAAGCTTTCTCCCTCTTGATGACAAGGAGTGGCACTTTTTTGTCATTCTAAGCAAAAAAAGAAGAAGAAGTTGAGATGTCTATAAAACTGAGAAAATAGGTATTCCTGGGAAAATGAGCTTCTTGGGTGGGGGGGGGGGGGGGAGTATTGTAAGCAATAAAAAAAATGCAGGTGTTTGTGTTTCAAAACTGAGAAAAGAGGTGGAAAAGAACTAGCATGGATCATGGGATATAACAACAAATCTGTTTACACATTTGTCTGGAGGGGTGTGTGAGATTTATATTTTTGAGATGGACATCAGTGATTGATCTGCTTGTTGGAGGCTTAACGGAATTGTCAATCAGATCTTTTTTGGGACATTAAGGTTTACCCATGTCATGACAGATGTTGTCACCTAGACCCAGGGCTGGCCTCAGCCTTTTAAAATAGTAATGTTCTCTCAGTTTTCATGTTGGAGCAGTACTGGGAGCATTTGAGGCAGTGCCTCGAGTACTTTTGACTCTTTTGTGAATCATGGGGATATAACAGGGACCTCTAACCATATATTACTTCATGGTTCTTTCCCTTACAAGGTGTGGTTAAACACCTTCTAGATTTTATTTTTTTTAATGATTCTTCTAAATATTTGGTTAATATGGTGTTCATCAAATAGTGAAGGCCGTGCAAAGTTTCAGTTCTATTCATCTATATGAAGATTATGGAAAATGAAACAAATGCCACTTGATTAAGGTGGCCATAAACCTGGATTCTATAAACCTCAAATGGGAGTTCCTTGTTTGACTTGAGGAGCTGAGTACTTGACCTCCTGGTGAGGAGATTCTTTTTTGAAAGATAATGAAATCTTTATTCAGAAATAGAACATACAAATAAAAGTACACATTAATATTCAAATGAGAAAAAAAGTACGCATTAGAACTGCTGCAGCGATTGACCCTCCAAAAAGAACAACCCTTCTCTACCTCCTCCTCTCCCTTCCCCTCTTCTATATTAATGAGCGAACGGAGACCAGATAAGAGGAGCCCTCTCCTCAGCTTCAGTTGATACCATACTAGCAATTGGACCATTCAAAAAAGAAGAAGCAATTGGACCCAAAATGCCCGAATCACCTCCACAATACAATCTCTGAATACGCCTCTACGTCCTAGTGAGTAGTCAGCTCCATCAAAGCCCAATTCTGATGGGGTTGTCGACAATATTTGTTTGTTGGATATTCTTTGTTTCTTGGGAGTATATTTGTTACCACCCGAATAAAAAAAGGGCATAAGATGAAATATCTAGGAAAACTTGATTAACATCTGCATTGCAAATGATCAAACTCAGTTGTCAACATTCGCCCAAGTTAATCTTTTAAACATAGTGACCAGAGTGGGAAACGAAAGCAAGAAATGATGTGGGAAGCAATGGGTCTAAAAAAAACAAAGAAAGAAAATGTGGGAAGCATAAAATAAGCAGAGGAGAAAGTAAAGAAGAAGCCTTTGGGAAGCAGGAAGTAAAAATTAAGCATGTAATAAGCTTCATTGGAAGCAAATGTGAAGCGTATAGAAAGAGATAGGGTTACAGCATGTTAGGGAGGTAGGGTTAATGTAGATTAAGGTTATAAGTAGTTAAAGAGGACTTTACAGCTTATTAAAATTACAAGTTTTAGGGATATATAGTTCTGCAAGATTGATGTTTTTATTCATTTAGATTTAATGCTTAAGTTTAAAAAAAAAATCACAAGTTATTTTTGAAACTTAAGATGAGTTTATTAAGCTTTAAATACGCTCTAATTTTAAATATACTCATGGGCATTACCAAAAGAAGAAAATACTCTTTTAATAAAAAATAATCACCTCATTTAAAAATAAAATAAAAAATAATCACCAAAATAGGAAGTTTACTCTTAATTAGCCGGTAGTACGCATCTCCTAAATTTAGGAAGCAAGAAGAATTTAACTTCCAATGAGCGCTTCCAAACCAACTAGGGAGTTTATGCTAACCACTATATGCTTCTCAATCATGATTATTTTGGTGCTTATGCCATAATTTCCTCTTGATCACAAATTGGTTTTTAACAAAAAAAACCTATCATACTACTACACTCCGATGCTCATAAAGAGAATGCTTTCTATATCATAAAGCAGTAGTTTAAAGATCAATAATATACACCGAAATTGTATGCTTCGCGGAAATGGTTTTGCAAATGTTTTCTGGGACGTTAGAATGCGCCGGGACTTAAAGGATGAAGAGATTGTGAATTTTGAAAGGCTGATGGCTAGGCTTGCTGGGTGCTACTTAACTTCAAACCATGAGGACGAATGGATTTGGACTTTCGATCCCGAAGGGGAATTCTCCGTCTGCTCTTTTTTCAAAAAAAAAAAAAGAACGAAGGGACGGGTCGTAAATCAAAGAGGGCGCATGGATGGAAGTCTGTAGTTCCCCCTAGAATAGCTGCCTTTGCCTGGATTGTGGCACTACGGTGCATCCATACTTTTAGAGAATGAAGAGAAGGGGCTTTCAAATGGCAAGCTGGTGCGTATTTTGTCACAAGGATGAGGAAAGTATTGACCACCTTCTCATTCAATGCCCATTTGCATATAACATCTGGATGTCCATCATTAGAGCATTCGGTATGGGATGGGCTTTCCAAAGAAGAATATCCAGCATTTTACTGAATTGGATAGGCGCTTACTCCGGATGTCTTGGTCAACACTTGTGGACGGCGACACCCTTCGCAATTATGTGGCATATATGGTTGGAACGGAACAATTGGATTTTCCAGAATCGTTTGAAGCCTTGGCAACACATTGTCTTGGATGTTAAAATTCCTCTCATTGTGTGGATACAGGCTAAAAAGGGTCTTCCCTATTCAATGGGATCTATCTTGAGAAACTGGAATATCGTGATTTCGGAACGGAAAGCGTCGGCTAAAATCACCCCGCAATGGTGTCCACCACCTTCGGGATGGCTGAAGTTAAATTTCGATGGAAGCGCTTGTGGAAACCCTGGATTGCAGGCTTCGGCGGAATCATTCGTGATTCGGAGGGTCAAATCAAAATGTCTTATGCGGGCCCAGCGGGTATTTGCGATGCAAATGAGGCTGAAGCGAAAGGCCTTCTGTTTGGATTGAATGGCACGAGAATAATAACTTTGGTCGACTCATGGTCGAGGGTGGGTCTACTAACGTGGTAGCGTGGGCGTTGAACCGTTGTGGGGTTCTGTGGCGCCTATATCAGATAATTGATGCGATTAGAGACCCCATTCGATTATTGCATCTCCAGTTATTTCATAGATGCAGATCTGCTAATTCAACCGCAGATGCTTTCGCTAAAGAGGGCGGCCAACTAGTAGAGCCCTGAGTTATTCTCCATACCCCTCTGGTGTCTGAATGATTTTTTTTTTTTTTTTAAATTTTGCTTATTGGGGCCATGGGCCAACTAATACGGGTTGTATGTAGTGGGACATCTTGTTCCCTTTTTCGATTATCCAATAAAGTTATCAGTTACCTTTCAAAAAAAAGATGAATAATATACTATCATTCAAAACAAAAAGAGAGATGAATAATATAATGGTACCTTTTTAGTTTCATTCAGAAGAAATTAATTGGAATTCATGCTTTCTGCGTTCCACAGGATTATTCTTGAAACTGATGCAAGTGTTATCACCAGAAAAGTTGCAGCCCATGGGGTAGATGGTGCAGCACCCTTGTCTGAGCAGGTGATATATCCTTTTTCTGACCAGATTTGTAGCCTTCTTTTAATTTGATAAATCAAGAAAACATATTTATATGCTTCCATGATTGCAGACGCTTACTCAGGCGCTAGCAATGGCACGAGATCATTTAGCAAGATCTCTTCTCAAATGATGTATCAAGTGAAGGTGTTTTCTCTTTTTTTTTTCTTTTTCTTCGATCGGTTTTTCCTCCATATGATGTGCTGTTTTTGAACTTGATCGGTGTTATCATCGGGGTTATAGTGCAAAATACTTGTATGATGTATCTTTTCTTCGTACTAGTTTGCTTGTACAAAATGGCAGGTGGATAACTGTCCATAGTATATTTTGCTTGAGAGAAAGATTCATGTTTTTTAATGAGTCTGATATATAGGCCACATTGGACCATGGCCGATACCCAGATATCACTATTAGTTCAATATATTGGCTTGTATACTTTTTTAATTAGGGTGGCTCCCCCATTTGGTGGTAAATGCAAAGCAGTCAAAAATTATATATATCAGGCTGATATGGCCAATAAATCGGTCTGACAGTCATTTATCAGTTGATATATTTTTTTTATATCAGTTGATATATTTTTTTTATATCAGTTGATATATATATATATATATATATATATATGAGAAAACGGTTCCTACACATATGTGTAGAGAGTTCTCTACACACTAGCTTAAATTACTGTGGGGGTCCACATTGTTTGGGTGATCCAAGCCATCCATTTTAAAGGCCCTCACATAGATTGGGTGTCTACAAAAGAATCAGATCCATAGGATCATCCCAACCCTATGATTTGTGGAGGTAAAATGGATGTCTTTAGACCTTCACAAATTAGTCCATTTTTTGCTTCCACAATTCGAATGGTTAGGATGATCCTATGGATCTGATTTTTTATGGACACCCTATCTATGTGAGCGCCTTAAAAATGAATGGTTTGGATCACCCAAATAATGTGGCCCCCACTGTATTTTAAGCTAGTGTGTAGATAACTTATCTACACATATGTGTAGGAACCGTTCTCTCATATGAGAAAACGGTTCCTACACATATGTGTAGAGAGTTCTCTACACACTAGCTTAAATTACTGTGGGGGTCCACATTGTTTGGGTGATCCAAGCCATCCATTTTAAAGGCCCTCACATAGATTGGGTGTCTACAAAAGAATCAGATCCATAGGATCATCCCAACCCTATGATTTGTGGAGGTAAAATGGATGTCTTTAGACCTTCACAAATTAGTCCATTTTTTGCTTCCACAATTCGAATGGTTAGGATGATCCTATGGATCTGATTTTTTATGGACACCCTATCTATGTGAGCGCCTTAAAAATGAATGGTTTGGATCACCCAAATAATGTGGCCCCCACTGTATTTTAAGCTAGTGTGTAGATAACTTATCTACACATATGTGTAGGAACCGTTCTCTCATATGAGAAAACGGTTCCTACACATATGTGTAGAGAGTTCTCTACACACTAGCTTAAATTACTGTGGGGGTCCACATTGTTTGGGTGATCCAAGCCATCCATTTTAAAGGCCCTCACATAGATTGGGTGTCTACAAAAGAATCAGATCCATAGGATCATCCCAACCCTATGATTTGTGGAGGTAAAATGGATGTCTTTAGACCTTCACAAATTAGTCCATTTTTTGCTTCCACAATTCGAATGGTTAGGATGATCCTATGGATCTGATTTTTTATGGACACCCTATCTATGTGAGCGCCTTAAAAATGAATGGTTTGGATCACCCAAATAATGTGGCCCCCACTGTATTTTAAGCTAGTGTGTAGATAACTTATCTACACATATGTGTAGGAACCGTTCTCTCATATGAGAAAACGGTTCCTACACATATGTGTAGAGAGTTCTCTACACACTAGCTTAAAATACAGTGGGGGCCCACATTGTTTGGGTGATCCAAGCCATCCATTTTAAAGGCCATCACATAGATAGGGTGTCTACAAAAAATCAGATCCATAGGATCATCCCAACCCTACGATTTGTGGAGGTAAAATGGATGTCTTTAAACCTTTACAAATTAGTCCATTTTTTGCCTCCACAGTTCGAATGGTTAGGATGATCCTATGGATCTGATTTTTTGTGGACACCCTATCTATGTGAGGGCCTTAAAAATGGATGGTTTGGATCACCCAAATAATGTGGCCCCCACTGTATTTTAAGCTAGTGTGTAGATAACTTTTCTACACATATGTGTAGGAACCGTTTTCTCATATATATATATATATATATATATATATATTAGTTGAGTTGAGTTGAGCTGGCGTCAGGTTAGCAGCCGGCCGTAAACTTTGCCACTCTAACCCCAACTAGTTTGGGACAAAGGCATAGTTGAGTTGAGCCTGACGCCCTTCAGTTTGGTCCGAGAGTTGTTTCTGAGTTAGGTCTTTAAGAAACAGAATGCTCTCTTTCGGATCCGTTGGTGATGAATTTTCTGGTCATCATTCTCATGGCTGGTTGCTTCCGTGATCGATCACAGCCTGCAAACCTTTAGCAAATTGGTACACAATGTCTTGGATGAAGTTTATTGATCTTTGTTGCAGATCAGTCCATGGCCCGTCATATTTTGATCAGTATATTTACAGTTTATTAAAAAGGTCACAGGGATTATCTAAGCTAGAGTGAAAACTGGATTTTGGGCCTCAAAGAAATGCAGAAAATCTCAAAGCCAGAGGAAATCAAATGAGAAATCTTATGCACCGTCGTATTTTGATATAATCAGCTTCTCGTGTGTAAAACAAATGGGTTTATGCTGTGCACCTTCGTAAATATCAACTTCTCTTGCATGCATAGTTAAATGACCAGGGTGTGAAAAACAAAGGGGCTTATTGTGTTTATGCTATGCACCCTCCTAAACATCAACTTCTCTTGCCTGCATAGTTAAATGACTAGGGCATTTACCTGGGGTTAAAAGAGGCGGAGAGAGAGAGGCTTTGTTTTCCAACTTTAAGATTAGAAGTTCAATCCAGCTTACCTACCAAAAAAAAGAAAAAGAGAGGGATCTGTGAATTGAAACTCTACTGACTGACAATCTGAGTTAACTCTCGGGGATTCTGACCCAGCCCTCCAGCCCAAAAAGGTTCCAATTCCCGCAAATGTCAGCTAGACCTGTAATTCACTTATTAGGTCCAAAGGGGGTGAATAACGACTGAAAAGGGGTGAATTTATCAGCGCCCATTTTATTTTCACTGGTGAACTCAATTCTCTCCTTTGCTTTCCTTCTCAGCCCCTCACACAGTTTGGCCCATGAATATTCCATGGAATATTTTTTCATGGTTGCAAACATGGCCTTCTATGAATCTTTTTCTAAAGCGCTGAGTCTGTTTTGCTACCAGCTCTTTTCCAATAATACATGATGATCGTGCATATAAACGCTTTGAAATAATGCAGTGAAAGTATCAAGGGGGGGTTTGAATAAGGCTAGGTGTACTAAACCTCTATGGTACTGGTATAGCCCAAGCTATATATACAAGTGTTTTGACCAGATAAAAAATCAAGGGCTAGGTGGTTTGGCACCTAGCCCTTGCTATTTTGACGGTCGAGCATCATATAAATTCTCTATTGACAGATAATTGAAATAGGATATTTATAAGCAAATTCTAATCAAAATTATCTAAAAATAACCTCTCCGAACAGACATCTTCTGATCAATAGTTATCATAGTAGGTTCAGAATTTCACGCTCACAACAAGGGCATCTGTCAGAATAGTGCTCAACAATCACACAATCTCAAAGAGCAATGAGGTCTCCGAGTTCCTATAGATAATAAAGCTGGGTTAGCATGGTGCTTAAAGCTGGATGTCAATAGAGCTCAAAGCTCCTTTGTCCGGCCAAACATTAGCAACTATAGAGCTAGCTAGTTTCAAAGCTGGAATTAATTTAGAGTTGGAAATGGAGAGAAGAACAGATTCTGGACAAATGAGTGACGTGGCAACATCTCAGTGTGGCTACAGTTGGTGGTTGAACTTGCTATTGGAAAAAAAACGTAGTAGTGGCTTATATGCCATGAAAAGGCTTCAATTCCGACGAATTTTCAATGTTCTTGGAGAGCTTGTTGGTAATTTATCACTGATTTTCCAATATTATTCAACATGGGTATGGATAAAAACATTAGTGTGGATTTTTTTTTTATAGAAAGAATGAGAAAGTGTATTGGAGTGTTAGATTTACAATAAATTTCTTCGACTGGGAGGTTTGACTTAGGTACAGATTTTTTATCAAGGATTTAATCAAACTTTATTGGGAGGATTGATGTCTACAAAAAAGTGTGGAGATGGTCTTTAACTGGCAGATTTATGTGCATTCTTTCTATATCCATCATTCTGGACAGGCCCGTCCCTCCTCCTTAGAGAGCTTGAAATCCCCAAGCTCCCCCCAGTGTCGAGGCTTGTATTGGAGATGGTCCTTAGTGTGGACCATTCCGGCATAAACAAAGGATTCCAGTTAACCATTGTGTGTTATGTTTCGAAGATGCTGAGTGAGTTGATCATTTGTTAATTCAGTGTAGGTTCACTAGTGCGATTTGGTATTTCGTTCTTAGCTTGTTTGGAGTAAGTTGGGTTCTTCCTAGTCATAAAGCGGATTCATTTGAAGCTTGGGTCTTCCCACTCAAACCTGTATAAAACTAATCTTAGATCCTAATTATTTTGCCTTAAGTGGTAGCGGCCATTCAGGGACATTACAACAATTGTTTGTAATATCTTATGTGGGTAATCATTCATCTAAGATCGAGATTTAGATTTAAGAAAATGATTATGGGGCCGTTTGGATATGTGGATTTTAAAATTCGGGATTTCTTTAAAATTGTAGATAAGAGACAAGAGAAGAAGCTGACCAGCTGATGCAGTGCCAACATGTCAGCCATGTCATGCCTAGATGGTTTTGGTGGAGTTCCAAGGTGCAGTCCCTCATTAATGTTGCTGGCCCGTTTTGAACCTGATTTTTGAGCTTTTAAATGGAAGAATTATGGAAAGTGGTAAACTACAAAATTGTAGGTCTCTTTGAGATCTTTCCAACAAGCATTTGTGCTTGAAAATTAGACAAGAGGGTAGAAAGTTATGGCAGTTTTTTATGGACTATGTCTGTGGGTTTCCAAAACAGTCAAAGTTAGTGAGTTCCTATGCAATTAATATTATGTTTGTCCCTAAGCTAGCTAGTGGGGGAGCTTGAACGAATTTGCTTTGGTTTTCTTTTATATAAAAAGTTAGAAACTATCTTGAGAGGAGATTTTGGATGCTGATTAACTTATGTAATTAATGGAATATCAATTGGGTTGAGCTTTGCTCCTATTTTCTTCTTCTTCTCTTGTTGTGTTCTTGATTTTTATTTTTCTTCTTCTTCCTTCTTAAGCACCCGCGTTACCAGCCGTCGTTTTTTACTCATTTTTTTCTTATCGCCCTTCTTTCCGTCAGTAAGAGAGTAGCATATCCTCCCATATTTCCAAGTTTTAGAAATCTCGGGATGTAGGAGAGATTTTTAAAACCTGGATTTCTCACTTAAAATCCTAGAAACCCTGTCAGGACAGCATACAACAGCTTGATCATAAACCCTCTTTTACATTGTTTTTAAACTAAAAACCTGGATTATAAAATCCGTGTATCCAAACGGCCCCTAAGAGTGAAATGGCTGGAGTTGTCCGTCGACTACGATATGAATAAATGGTATAAGGGTAATTAGTGCATCTCAACCTCGATGGTTAGTGTGTAGCCCAAATTCCACTACATTAGTTAAGTCAATACTATAGTTGGTTGAATAAATTAAGCCAAAATAGAGTTTTATTGTGGGTCCAACTTTAGGAGACCTTTTTCTATAAATATGAGGTTGGTCTCGAACATGTCGGGGACTGCTGCCTGAAAAAAAAGAATGATCTCATTTATATAGTCAGACAGCAGTACCTTCGGGATCAATCACGATAATCAATTTTAAGGTGCCACCTGGGTAGATGTTGATCTTGTAGAACAACGTGAAGTGACTCGAAACTAAGGTCATCTTAAACTAGGGCCACTTGGTTAGCATGGCCTAAGGTTATCTAAAGATAGGGCCCACCTTTGACTGAGTTGCTAGCTACTTTTTTAGGAATGCTCTATCCACTCTAACCCTCTGTCTGACTGTCTCTCCGCCCGTCTGTTATAACGAGGACGAATATTCCATGAAACAAATAATTTTTCCTAGTTTTGTTAAACATGACCTAATGTGCGTTGTTGGTTGACTTTCTCGTTACCAACTGCTGTTAGAAAACTCCGACGTGTCTCGCCAGCAACTCTCAATAACAAAAAGCAGATGATAAATTCGCACCCCTGTAGGATAACTCGCATCCCTCTTAAATGTTAAACTTAAAAGGCACCTTACAAGGGGTGCGAATTATCCTACAGGTAGTGTGAATTTATCATTCCTCTAAGAAAATTGATTAATAAAGCGACTAAGCAGGGACCAAGGAGTGGCATTATCAAACAAACAAGTACAGACACCCTTTCATTTGTTAAAAATAAAATAACCCTTTTAACGCGTGCCAGAGAGAGAGAGAGAGAGAGAGAGAGAGAGGAGTTGGTTGTTATTCCAAAAAATTACGGTTACGAAAACCAGAATATCTCCTCCTCCTCATTCTCCCCCTACCTCCTTTCCCATTCTCATTCTACGCTAAGGAAAATATAAAAACAAAAAAAAAACCTAAGGGGGAGTAAAAACTAGGGTTTCTAACGAGAGATGGGAACGCTCCAGAGCTGGAGAAAAGCCTATGGAGCGCTCAAAGATTCCACAAAAGTTGGCCTTGCTAAGGTCAATAGCGAATTCAAGGTCCGAATTCTCCCTCATTCTTTCGAATTTTTTCCATTTTTTTCCTTTTTATATCTTTGAATTCCATTTTTTTTAAAAAAAATTTGGTGAAAGGATTTGGATATTGCTATCGTCAAGGCAACGAATCACGCCGAACGTCCGCCAAAGGAACGGCACATTAGAAGTGAGTAATTAGGGTTTGATTTTAGTTTTTTTTTTTTTTTTTTTTTTGTAATTATTTCTCTTGATTGATTTTATTTTCTTTCTGAAATTTTGTTGAATTTGGTGGTGAGGTAGTAGATCTTAGCAGAATTATGGATCTTTGGATCAATGAATGTGATTCGATGCTGGATTTTAGTGTTTATGGATCTAATGATTTTTATTGTATCCACTGATACGTACCTCTTATGGTGTATGTGCTGTAGTTACAAAGTAGTTATTAGATGGTTATTTATGTTAGGGTTATGGGTGTTACTTTGTTTAGGAGAGTCATGGCTCCTCTTGAATTGAGCCGTTAGGAGGTCCGGTTGCCTCCAATCAACCATCCTCTCATCTTTTCTTTATTTTTTCCTTTATTATTTGCGTTGCGGCCTATTAGGCACTTAACAGCCACATTCTTCACCATTTCTGGAGGAAATGCAATTTTTTTAAGCTATGCCGAAATGCAATTTTATTTACCTTAATATATATATATATATATATATATATATATATATATATATATAGAGGAAAGTGTTTCTACTCGGTCCCCTAGATAAGCTTATCTACTCCTCCCTTTAAAAAAATACAGTGGGCCCACGCTGTTTGGATGATCTAAAGCATTCATTTGATAGGTCTTAACATAGATAGGGTGTGCCCAAAAAATCAGCACCAAAGGGTCATCCTAGCCCTTCGTTTTGTAGTGCCTTGTGGTGCCCAGAATGGACACATATAAACGTCCACGTTTATATGCGTCCATTTTGGACACGGTGTGCCCAACAAAACGAAGGGCTAGGATGACCCTTTGGTGCTGATTTTTTGGGCACACCCTATCTATGTTAAGACCTATCAAATGAATGCTTTGGATCATCCAAACAGCGTGGGCCCACTGTATTTTTTTAAAGGGAGGAGTAGATAAGCTTATCTAGGGGACCGAGTAGAAACACTTTCCTCATATATATATATATATATATATATATATGAGGAAGATGATTGTGAGCTTGAAGCTCATATAGCTTATATGAGCTTGAGGGCCCAAACACATGTGGGCCCACATTGTTAGCATGATCCAAAGCATTCATTTGAAAGGCCCTTACATAGATGGGCTATGTACAAAAAATCAGCTCCATAGGATCATCCTAACCCATCCAAAAGTAGAGGGCAAAATGGACAGACACTGTTTGCCACAAATCTGCCCATTTTTGCCCTCCGCTTTTGGAGGGGTTAGGATGATCCAATAGAGCTGATTTTTGGTACACACCATATCTATGATGGGGCCTTGCAAATGAATGGTTTGGATCACCACAAAAATGTGGGACACATGTGTTTGGGCCCTCAAGCTCATATAAGCTATATGAGCTTCAAGCTCACAAAATTATATATATATATATATATATATATATATATATATATATATAATTTTCTGGTCCTTTTTTCGCTTATTCATGAATTTCTATTTTTTCCTTCACTATGGCCTTGTTTGGATTGCAGGAATTTCGTGGAAAAGTTTGGAAAGTAACATGTTTCTAAGATTTCTTACTTGTTTTTTACTTACTAAAAAAGATGACATGAACCAATCCTAATCAATTTTTACTTAGAGATACCTTCACTTTAAATTAACCATAATCGTATTATGGAAGGAAAAAAAATTTCCCTTCAGCTATGTTTTTCTTTCAATCCAAACATGGCCTGTGTTCTTTTACAATTATTTGGTTCTAACTTTGGTTATCGATTTTTTTCTTTTTGCAGAAATATTTGCTGCTACCACTGTAGATCGTCCACGTGCAGATGTAGCTTACTGCATACATGCACTTGCAAGAAGATTGGCCAAGACGCGTAACTGGACGGTATTCTTTCACCTTCATATAAATATTATTGACCTGCATATCTTTGATTTGATAGGTTAATTAAAGCACTTCCTTCATTTTCATGCCCCTTCTTGATGTTTTAAATTTATAAGGTTTTAATATGTCTAAAACAGCATACATACATACATACATATGTTAAAAGATAAAAGTGTAGAAGATAGGCTCTGTTTGGATAGGCTTTGCTACCTTGTAGATTACTGGTGTAAGTAGTCAATAGGGAGGAGACAAACATTTGATCCCCAGAACTTACCTCGTAAAATAGTGATAAGTAGTGTTTGGTTGCCAACCTTGTAGAGTAGTGGGAGGGGGGGGTGTCATTACCAATATAGAATGAGTAGAGAAGAGAAGAGAGAGAGAGAGAGAGTAAAATTTTCCATGAAGAATTCCACCATTTTTTTAGAAATTTGGTGTGGAAGGTATAAGTGGGGAACATGGATGCCTCGTCACCAGACAAGAAATAATTACCTTTGACTCTTGTCTGGTAGTCTCTAGGGACTGTGATGCTAAATTGGCAATCAAACACCATAAAGTTACCCAAAAAAATGCATTTTTTTTGCTTGGGACATCCTTGAGGATGCCATGCATGTGGCAACCTAACAGTCCAGGGAAGGGAGGAGTGGAGGCAAGAATTTCAGATTATAACTTTTCTTGTGTTTCTTGCTTACTTTGATGAGCAACATTAACAACTATTTATAGACTTACAAAACCCTCTTTGCCATACAGGTGAAATCTCCTTATAATTGTTAACTCTTAAACTTCCTCATGCCTTTAGACACTTAGACTTCTACTTATCTCTACACTCTAGGTTTTCACATCATCCTAGCATCTTTTTATGAAAGCATAATACAAGAATACAAAAGCACACGTATTTGGAAACTGAAAAACACTTTTTGAAAGAACATTACATTTCAACACTCCACCTTAATGCACGTTCCTTGCACTCCTAACTGATGTCTGGTACGTAACTTTTCTCTCATCAATGCCTTTGTGAAGATGTCCATCGATTCATCACTATCTTGCAGTAATTTAATTGATTTTCGTACTGTCATGTACTTTTTCGGTCATCAATGGGAAAAGCCCAATCATTGTCAGTGTATCTAAATAACTTTGCATCTAATGTAGGTACTCTTTTTGCTGCTTCGAAGTGGATTTGACTATGACTGCATATATATATATATATATATATATATATATATATATATATATATATATATAAGAGAGAGAGAGAGAGAGATCACTTATCTCCAGCCAAACCTCTTATGACATAGCAAAGATTCATCACATACTTATTCTTTTAAAGAAAAATCTCACGCTTATCTATATTCAATACGAAAATTCATGTTATTCTTCTCATTTACTTTAATTGTCGTCCGAATTTTATTTTCCTTAATCATATATGATACATTAGTTATTTTTAAAATTTATATCCATTTTGAATGGTAACATCAGTAGCACATCAATTTTTTTTTTTTTTTGGAATGGTAACATTAGGAGCGCTTCATCTATAACTAATATGGATTCATAGGCAACAGAATCCGTAGTCCTTCAGCAGGCTCATGCTACACATTGTTTGCATGGATCTGTATCAATTATTATTTGTGTTGGCCCTGGTGTCATATTTATCTTTGACAATGTTGAACACTAATTTCATGGTCAAACTTAAGGTTTTGAGTATTGAGATTGCTCACTAATATCTGAATCTGCCTTATTTGTTAATTGCCCATATCTGTTAGGACTCAAGATATCCAGTGTTCATTGTTGTCGTAGACTTTTAATTTCTTTCTGATACAATTCCACAGGTTGCATTGAAAACATTGATCGTTATCCACAGGACATTGAGAGAGGGAGATCCTACTTTCAGAGAAGAGCTATTGAACTACTCATACAGAGGACATGTTCTTCAAATCTCTAATTTCAAGGATGACTCAAGTGCTCTTGGTAATTCATTTCTGCCCAAATATTTGCACAGAAACTTACACATTCCACCATATATTGAAAAATGGACATGCTCCTAGAAATTTGGATTTATTAGGACTTTCTTCTCAGATGGGTTGGATTTTATCCCATGCAGCTCGGGATTGCTCTGCTTGGGTTCGCACATATGCACTTTTTCTCGAGGAACGACTTGAGTGTTTTAGAATTATAAAATATGACATCGAAACGGAGCGTTTAAGAAAATCTGCATCAGGCGCGACCAAGGTGTGCATCCCTTGTCGTCATTGTATCAGTGTTATATACGATCCTGTAATCGTGGTCACTGCACTATCATTAATGTTTCCTTTCTATTATCAGGGACATAGTAAAACAAGGGATTTGGGTGGGGATGACCTATTGGAGCAGTTGCCTGCATTACAACAGCTATTGTACCGACTTATTGGATGCCAGGTAATCATTGATGTTGAATATTTTTTGCCATTTGCATTTTTGTATTAAGAATCAGCCCGAGCATTCTGCAATTTATTGATTGCCGGATTGCCCTGTTTTCTAGATTGAGCCTCCTAATTCTCTTCATATTTTGCAGCCCGAAGGAGCAGCTTTCCACAACTATCTTATACAATATGCCTTAGCTCTGGTATGCTTTTATTTATGTCCCTATGGCTATAATTCTAGTAATGTTATATTTAATATTGTGTATTGCTTCACTCTCTAGATTTGCATTGCCGTGCTGGACTTTTCATAAAACATGTATTCCAACGTGCTAAATAAAAATTTGTATTTCAGTTACAACCTAAAACATTGAAGAAAGTTTTGGGGCTTGTAAAGCCCAGCGACACTTTAACCTTGTTCTTTCTTGAATTGGCAACTAAATTGACTACTAGTA
Source organism: Tasmannia lanceolata (assembly GCF_043159265.1). Lineage (NCBI taxonomy): Eukaryota > Viridiplantae > Streptophyta > Magnoliopsida > Canellales > Winteraceae > Tasmannia > Tasmannia lanceolata. The sequence continues at coordinate 13,574,072 of NW_027518683.1, forward strand.
GCATAGGATTCAGAACTGAGTAAAGTGGAAAGGAACAAATGGAAAATTGATTCATGAAAGTTTTTAAGTTTTTTCTTTAGGATTGGGGACTGATAGCATTACCGGTGTAGCGGCAATGTCCTAGAATGAATGTAGAACCTAATAGTTGTATTATCTTAAAGCACGCACTCCAAAATCTGCTTGAGATCGGGAAGGCCTCATTACCCCAGTGTCCTAATGTTACAACAAGCTCGCCGCCACTTCATGCAGTCCCTCTGCCTACTAATCTCAACATGATAGAGAGGGCAGGTGAATATGTAGATCGGGTCTTATTCTATCCCAGTATCCCTCATATGAGGAATCCACCGGTTGTGGTAAATCTAACCCGTCTACAAAATGGCCACATGTACCCTTATCTCATAGAAAATGACTGTAAAATTTATGATTTTCTAAAAATATCATAAATCTATATGTAATGCAGATGGATTTTTGCAGTGTTATATAATTTTACATCCAAACAAAGCTGTAAGTCTTGATTTTTTTTCCTTGTATCATTTTCATGTGCATGAACTCAATTATTTTACAATACCTTACATAAGTAAAATTTGTATGTATATTCAATGGGTTTGTTTGGTTACATCAGTGCATTTTGTTGAGGGTCAAGGCCTGATTCCTATTTCCTCAGTTTCTTATTCCGACCTACAACAGGAAGTCACATAAGATCACTAATTTTGTGTTTGTATCTATGAATCTGGGTGCAACTTTTATATCAAAACCCATTTTCCCAGAAACCATTACATTCCCTGTAAGGCTTTCCATTTTTGGTTATGCAGGTATTGAAAGAGAGCTTTAAAATCTATTGTGCCATCAATGATGGCATTATCAATCTCGTGGATCTGGTATGGTGATCTTGACATGCCATTGTCCTACTTGACTTTTGAAGTGGGATTAAGATCTTAGCTTTCAAGCATATTTAATGGTTGGTGTACTTCGCTGCAGTTCTTTGAGATGTCAAGACATGATGCTGTCAGAGCCCTCAATATCTATAAAAGATCTGGCCAACAGGTTTCATAATCTTTCACTTTTATATATATATATATATATATATAAAGGAATATGTTCGTGCGCTCAAGCTCTATTAAGGAAGGGTGCGCTTGAGTGCACCAATCACATGGGTCCCACAATTTCTGTGAGGATCCAAACCATTCATTTGCAAGGGCCTATCATAGATAGGGTGTGTACCAAAAATCAGCTCCATTGAATCATCCTAACCCCTCCAAAAGTGGAGGGCAAAAATGGGCAGATTTGTGGTCTGTCCATTTTGACCTCCACAAATGGATGGGTTAGGATGATCCTATGGAGCTGATTTTTTGTACACACCCTATCTATGTAAGGCCCTTTCTAGTGAATGCTTTGGATCATCCTAACAATGTGGGCCTCAATGGTTTTTGAGCTCAAGCTCACGAATATGTTCCAACGCTCAAGCTCACAATCCTTTTCCTCATATATATATATATATATATTGAATGGTTTTAATCCTTCACTTTTGTTTGGAATGCTTATTTCTGAATATAATGATTCTCAGCAGCTAGCTGTTTTTTTTTTTTTTTTGAGAATGGTCTAGTCTTTCACTTTTGTATGGAATGCTTATTTCTAAATATATTGATTCTCAGCAGCTAACTGGTTCGTTCTTTCATCAGGCCGAAAATCTTTCTGATTTTTATGAGTTCTGCAAAGGTCTGGACCTGGCTAGGAACTTTCAGTTCCCAACTCTCAGAGGGGTATCTTTTTTTCTTATTTATTCAAATTTGGTCTAATGTTGATAATCTTTTGATATAGTTTCTATAGTTCTTCGTACATTCTGATGGTTTTCTACAGCCACCTCCTTCATTTCTTGCAACAATGGAAGAATACATAAGAGAAGCACCTCAGGCTGGTTCTGTTTCAAATAGGAGATCGGTGAGTGCTCCCAAATTCATTCATGGTATGCATTTGTTGGGTCTTTGAGCACAATAGAGTTAGAATTCACACTATAGAGTTGTGGAAAGTTTTTACTCTAAGACTACAACATGCCTGCATTTTGTTTTTATCTTTTTCGATAGGTAACAAGGATTGAAACCCAAAATCTCTGTTTCTTGTTGGTGAAAATGAATCAGTAATGTAGATATCTCCATTCCACTTGTTGCATTGTAATAATTTATATATCCACTAGTTAATCTTGGATGCGAGTATTTGGACTGGTACTGGTAGGCATCAAGTTAGTTTCCTTAACTGGGGACTACCTACTAAAATGGCTGTTGGCTAAAGTCATCTGCAATTTTTTAATGGCTCGTCATCATAATTAGTGGCTGCCTGCAATGGGCTTTGCCTAAATACCACACGAAAGGGTATGGATTCAGAGTGTGCCGTATAATTTCTTGCTTTAGTTTTGTTTAAAATTTATACTTCTTAGATGGGAATCTTTCACAAATAAAGGGGACATGTTGCAATCATATCAATGTTGATGACCATGTTAAATCCTTACAATAATGAGTTGTATTATCGAATGAAACAAAAGTTAAATGAAGACTGTTACTCAAAAACAGTTTACATGACATGGGCTCAATTATCTTAATAAGCAAGTCCTGCACATCGAGCAATGAACAAAGATACAAATCAAAGACATAGTCAAACCATGGAAGAGCGTACGAAGGGTATCTGATGCCTTGGAGATAAGGAGGTAACTACAATGAGCTGATAATCCTAAGTATAAAAACTTAGCTTCTATTCTTCTATCTTTTGAACAGATATGGCTCTCTTTTGTAGAGCCCAAAGCTAGTTCTGACATTTTAACCTATTGAGAATTAGGACATAAGGTTAAAATGTGTTTGGTGACACTGTTCAGACCTGTGCTGTGGAAAAAGAACCATCAAAGTCTCACTTCCTAGATCTCTCGTTGAATAAGAAGGATACAATGGTCACCTATTTGTATATAGATGGTGATGTTGATTATGAATAACTAAACGCATGGGATCAATTATCAACAAGTGATAACATGGAGTTTCAAGTGACCTTGGGTAGAGCCATGTTCCCAATTGGCAGGTTAAAAACTTACAAGTATGGACTAGCATGACCTAGAGCTTTGATGGGTCACTCCTTTGCCTAGCATTGATTGGAGGACATATCCCCATGGATATTAAAATATGCTTTGGAGGAGGGATTTAAAGTTCTATCATATTTTATAATTCAATTTAAAAAAATCATATTTTATAATGCAGGGGTAAGGCTGCATACATCTAGCCCTCCCCAGACTCCGCAATGGCGGGAGCCTCGTGCACTGGGCCTCCCATATTTTATAATACCTTAATTGCATTTTCTCTGGATATTGTTTCTCAACAATGAGAATCATCCAATGTATTATGCACTTTTTACATTTTGTAGATACAATGTATCCATATGGATAGGGACCCTTTCTCAATAATGGAAATCATTGCAATTTGCAAGTGCATCGTCTGATCTCTCATTCAGTTTCTAGAAAGTTTGACCCCATTTGGACTCATTGTTGCATCAACTCTAAGAAATTTATCATCTTCTGCTGCGTGTCAGTGTCCAATCAAAATTCTTCTTCATTTTAGTGAATTCTGAACAGGTTTCTTTGGACAACCATTTTCGTCCTTTATTGCGAAAGGACAGCCACATCTTGGAAAATGATATTGGAAGGATTGACCATCAACAATTATCTGTATTGGAGGTAGTTAAATCATAATTTTGAAGAACCATTCTGGCGTCTGGTGTCATCCCCTTTTTTGCTCACTTTCATGTCCTAGATAGTTGTGGGGTCGTAGGTGAGGTCATTCAGAGCCATCTACCGTGCTACTTATTCTTATCATATTTTGAATGCTCTGAGCTGAAGTATTTAGCTTTATAGGTTGTTTATTCTAATATTTGAGGACCTTATGGGTTAGTTTACTTTCATGACTAATGTTGTTTATATATGTGGCATTTGCTGTGCATTGCTATGGGCATTCATTCTCATTTCATCTGCCAAGATGTGATTAGGATGCTAGAAAATGTCTCTTCTATCATGGTTAGTTGATATACAAAATAATCTTGGTCCGGAAAGGAACGAGAATAATGATCTTCCTCCAACTAGAACCAACCAAACCTATAGATTTCTCGTAAAGGTTGTTGGCCAAGAATCAATAGAAGGAATTGGTCGTATCATGGGATCGCTTTCTCCCTTCTCTAGGTGGAGTGGGATCAATATCGGATCATCCTTGAGTGGTTCCTTCCCTTTTCGACATTTCGGTAGGAAATTGGTCCCTCCAAACCGATTGATTGTTGGGCTGGTCACCCATCAGCTTCAGCAGGTTTGCGTATTTCTCCATTCCGAGAGGCAGGAAATCTGCACTCCCTTTTTTAGTTTTTCTAACACTCCTTGAACCACCAGACAGCACCACTTACCAATAGGTGGTGGGTTATTGGTGGGAAGAATGGAGGGGAGTTGGGGCGGCAAAGGGAGCCACACTGAAGTGGGCCTGCTTGAATGTCCGAGCAGTGGTTTAGTTGTTTCCTGTCCCTACGCGACCTCGTCCAAGCTTCCCTCAGAGTTTTCCTACTAAAATGGTCTGAACTTTGAACAAGGAAAATACCAATCAGTGTATCTAAGCAAGTAAAATACCATTACTTTTGTTTTGGCCTTAGAAACCTATCTTTTGGCTCTGCATATCTCTTTATGAACTGGTTTCTTATTGCACAGTCAGTATGGTTGGGTTCTCTATTGTTGAGGCCTGGAAATAAAACTCAGCTCTAGTTGGGTATTTCCTGATTTGGTCGTTTCTTAAACCATGAGTATCAGGAGAAGAACCTATTGTTGGACAAACCAAAAGAAGCTTCTCCTCCGGAGAATCTAAAACCTGCTGTAGAAGCTGATGTAAAACCAGCTGTATATACAGAAGAACCTCCTCAGGTTGAAAGCAAGGTTGCATCTGAACCTCTGCCAGCCGCAGATACTGGAGATTTATTGGTGAGTTCCTACGCGTCTCTTAGATTAACTCCACGCAGTTGATACTTCACTCTCTTACTCTCTTTGAATTCATTCTTGTCATAATTTCTGCAGGGTTTGAATGACATAAATCCCAATGCCGCTGCACTTGAGGAAAGCAATGCATTGGCTCTAGCCATAGTTCCACCTGGTAGGATACATAATGAATGCTTAATTTACTGATTTACTAATGATTTGTGTTTTGTCAACCTATGTCACAAATATCATTCTCAGGAATTTCTTGGCAAGGTGAAATCTCAGGATATATATTTTGTTTTCCTGGGTTTATATCGGGAAAAATGATAAAATAAAATAATTTAAAATATATAAATTAAGGAAAAATAAAAAATATCGTAAAAATATCTCGATGTTATCGTGATATTATCATCGTAAATGAAAATACCGCTATATTTTTTAAATTCTCAGGATTATTTCTGGATTTTGTCGTTTTATCAAAATATTTTAGTGGAAAGATTATTTTTTTTCCTGATTGATTCATTGTTCTGGAGTGAACTCAAGATCACCATATTCTGGTCTCCTTTCTCATCAGAACTGGTTTTCTTTAGTGCTTATTCAGCAGATGATCTCTATTTCATTCCAATTACCATTTTTATTTCTTTACAAAAAAAATGTTTAAAATTTTTTCAGGGGATGGCTCAAATTCCTCAACAAACGGTGGATTAATGGGAAGTGGGACCGGTACTTCTGGATGGGAGCTAGCACTTGTTACTACTCCTAGTAGCAATAGCAGCCACTTGGCTGAAAGCAAATTGGTTTGTGTTTTCTCGACAATACGTAGTTCTCTTTATTTTTTTTCTTTGGTTTCTTATTATTTGTGAATTTACTTTGCATCCATTGTATTTCTGAAATGCTATAAGCACCATTATCATCCTCAATGCACTATTGCAAAATCTCATAAAGGAAAATTACACCGCTGGCATTCATAGGTAAATAACATGTCCTCTCCATTTGGCTGATACAATATCCTGTTTCAGCAACAAAGAAAGTTCTAGAAAAGTTTCTTAGACCTTCGTAGTAGTAACTATATACAGATAGAAACGCAAGTGTGCCATTTTTGCTGGTATGCACCTATGCATCATTGTTCTGAACTCCAACCAGCGCGATGTCTCTCTCTCTCTCTCTCTCTCTCTCTCTCTCTCTCTCTCTCTCTCTCTCTCTCGCATGATTTGCTGCACATGTAATAAAGTGGTTCCATTTTTGCAGAAGATATTGTGCCAAAGACACAAACTTAGTGATTTTCATGTTTTGTGGTAATATTTAGATATTTATATGTACTTCTTCTGCATTTATTTTTATCTAGATATATTTGTCTACGTTTCACACTTGCACGAGCCAATATTCATACCCATATCTAACTGCTGCACTTCACACTGGCCTACTCCTACACTGGGCATGGGGTAAGCATCAGCCTACCTCACCATGCAAAGGTTGAGGGTTCAACTTCTGACCTTTGCAACTCCTTTCCTTTGCATGCCTAGGTGGCCGTTCAATTCCCACCCATCAAGTTCTACCATTACACTCTAGTACTAGGCTTCCTCCTGGATGAAAGTTACTTGTCAATGTCTTTCAATGCATATTTTACCATTACAGTCTAGTAATCTGACATGGACATTAGTGGGCCTAACTGGGTTGTGGTGGATAAAGCACTTTTCTGTTACATCATTAACAATGACTTAGAAAACTCGTGGCTACTTTTAATTGAAAAAATAAAAACGTCGCCGACCTCCAAATAGCACTTTAAAAACTCCCCAAGTCAATCATTAACTTGCCCGCGTCGACTAGGTTTTACCCTGGTCAAGTTCTCATTCAAGTCCTGGTTTTGCCATACCGATTCAATCGAAAACTCCTTTGAATGCCCTGAGTTTGAAAATTCCAAGTTTTACCTTGTCCGACTTCTCGTCTGAACCCGAGTTTTTAAAGACTTCCATCTACATAATCATGCGGATAATTGTTTTTCCGTGTTTCCTAATGGATTTTGATTGTGGCTTAGGCTGGTGGATTTGACAAGCTGTTGCTGGATAGTTTGTATGATGACGCTGCAGCGAGGAAACAACAGAATGTAGGGTATGGAGTTGAGATGAATGTTAATCCATTCAACCTCCATGACCCATTTTCCATGTCGAACAACTTCGCGCCCCCACCTAACATGCAAATGGCCTTAATGGCTCAGCAGCAACATCAACAACATATGATGTCAATGATGATGATGCCATACCAACCTCAATATCATCATCAGCCACAGATGGGAGGATCAAACCCATTTGGCGACCCGTTTGGCGGCTTCTCGCAGAATGCCGCCCCTCAGGGAAACCACCCTAGCTTGATCTGAAGTAATTTTTTCTAATTTACATAGTAATCTTTGGTTCTTTTTCCTCTGAGGGAGGCTTTGGGAGTAATTTTTTCGTGTAAATTTTTGTTGCTCTCTGTATTCTGCTTTTGTGAATGTATTCTTTGTCTTGGAAATACTGAAGATTAGTTGGATAGTGATTCATGTATTCTTTTCTCATTCTTTAAAATGTTGTTATGCAAATTGGTTGAACAGCCATTCATGTATTCTTTGCCCATTCTTTAAAATGTTGTTCTGCAAATTGGTTGAACAGTTATTCATGCTCAATTCTTTAAAATGTGATATGCTCTCTCTCTCTCTATCTCTCTCTATCTCTCTCTCTCTCTCTCTCTCAGAGACAAGACAGAAAACTTCTGCCTTTGATTGATTGGATTTTATTCTTTTGTGTTTTTTAGTTTATCTTATTTTACTTTTGTTTCCTTTAGAGTGATGCACTTTGTTGTGGGAGGGCCTAAACACTTTGACTGGCAAGCCTAGTTGGTGTAGGTGGTGGATCCAATCCCTTTGATCATAATCTTAACCATTTGATATATGCATCCTTCCAACATCGATAAAGAAAAGAAAATTATATGGGAATATAAAAAAATTCTGGATCTACTAGGTTTGCAATTTTCCTTGAGAAACTCAAGTCAACTCAACTAAGCCTTTGTCCCAAACTAGTATGGGGCCGGCTAATTTTCCTTGAAAAACATGGAACAAAATTTAATTTGCGGAAAACATAGAAAATGGGTCTAGCAAATGCTGGAAAACTCACTTTCCATGGGAAAAAAATTCCCAAAAAACTTATTGTAAAAAGGGAATCGGTGGCGTCCGATTTGTCTCCATTCACGAGGTGGCTGGTCTGACTTGCGACATACCAGCCGCGATCCCTTGTAAAAATATATCCAAAATGACATACTTTTATTTTACCCCCATGCTATCTTTATGTGGGTAGGCCTACCAAGCCACATTAAAACATTATTTTATTTTATTTTTTCATTTGAAGAAAAATGGTCATTGTACAGTATTAGACTTAGAGAAAACAGTTCCTACACATATGTGTAGAGAGTTCTCTACACACTAGCTTAAAATACAGTGGGGGCCCACATTGTTTGGGTGATCCAAGCCATCCATTTTAAAGGTCCTTACATAGATAGGGTGTCTACAAAAAATCAGATCCATAGGATCATCCCAACCCTACGATTTGTGGAGGTAAAATGGATGTCTTTAAACCTTTACAAATTAGTCCATTTTTTGCCTCCACAGTTCGAATGGTTAGGATGATCCTATGGATCTGATTTTTTGTGGACACCCTATCTATGTGAGGGCCTTAAAAATGAATGGTTTGGATCACCCAAATAATGTGGCCCCCACTGTATTTTAAGCTAGTGTGTAATTACCCATTCCTCTCTTGTGAAAAAGTCTTGCAGGCTAATTCAAACCCAGCTGTTGATTGTGGTCCCACCCACATGACCCTTGATAAAAGTTCTAGAATTATCCGATGGTAATAAGGGCGAACTCGTGATGGCCAATAAAAATCTACACATAGAAATGGGTCAAAAAATAAATTTTTAAAAGCTTTTCTCAACTAATGAAATTGTTTTTTTTTTCTAATGTGGGGAATCGGGTACAGTGGGGCCCACCAATTTGGATGATCTAAACCGTTAATCTGTTGGTTCTAAGGGTAGCTAAAATGCGCCCCAAAAATAGGATGATCCAAACCGTCCATTTGATGGGCCACAACATAAATAGGTTGGGCCCAAAAAGTCATTTCCATAGGATGAACATAGCCCTTGGATCTTTTTAGGAAATGCATATTATGGAAAGTGGAAACCTTTATAGATGGGAGGGTTGAGGTCATCTACATAAATGATTTCTTGGGCCCAGCCTATTTATGTTGTGTCTTGGGCCCAGCCTATTTATGTTGTGGCCCATCAAATGGACGGTTTTAATCATCCTACGGTGACGGTAGTATTTAAAGAGCTGTCAAAACTCAAAAGCTTATTACATTTCCCAAAAGGGCAAACCTCTGTAGCCTGTAGGACTTTCCGATCCGGAAATTAAAGAAAGAAAAGACAGCTGGGTTTGTGCAAATATCAAAATTATGGTTGTGCAGAAAACATCCACGACGCCAATATGACACGTGTCACACGTCATCTCTCTTTCTCTCTGTCTCTGTACAGACCAAATAAATCTATAAATACCCCCCCTTCCCAGTTTCCGTTCAATACATGTTTTTTTTTTTCGTCTCTCAACATCTTCTCCATGGCTCGAATTCTCTCACAAACCCTAATCCGAGACTCATCTCTCTCTTTCAAATCTCCATTTTCCCCTTCCTCTCGCCTCGTAAGCCACCGTAACCTCTCAAATCGATCGGAAAAAGCTCACCTAATAGAGATCGATCTCGAATCAGAGAGCAGCGATATCGAGATCTTAGGATTACGGAAGCTCGAAGACACCATTAACGGGATCATGGCGCAGAGATCGGCTCCGGAATGGCTCCCCTTCCGGCCAGGCTCTTCCTATTGGGCTCCGCCACGAAATCGCCCCCTCGGCCTTGTTGAATTGGTCCAGAGGTTGGCTAATCCGCTTACAGAGGAGGAAATCCTATCTTTCTCCTCGATCCGAGGCTTTCCTTCTTCGTCATATTTCGTTGAAGGTATAGAATTTGCCAGATCTGTTTATGAATTAGGTCAATTGCTTGCTAAGCTTGAGGTTTAGATGCATTAGGTCAATTGGTTGCGCTTGAGGTCTAGATCTGTTTACGCATTAGGTCAATTGCTTGCTAGATCTGTTTCGAGCTTGACGTTTTGATTTTTTGTGTTTTGGTCCTTTTCTCTCTTTGCAATTTAGGATTTTTTTTCTTGTTTTGTCGTTTGATTGCTAGTTTGAAGACTAGATTTGTACTGTTGGCTTTTGGATTTCGTTGAAGATATTAGCACGCCAGGTCTGCCATTCCTAGGGTTTGCTTTTCTTTCTTTTTTTCTCTTTTGGGGGGTTTTATCGATGTTTGGTGGTTTTGATCTGTTGATTCGTATTATTTCGCATTTTAATGTTGATTTTCTTTGGAAGTGCTAAGATTAGTGTCGGATTTGTTTGATTGATCTGTTGGAAGGTTGAAGATTAAATTTTTAGTGTTTTGGTCTGTTCTATATGCAATTTTATGTCTCCGAATGTAGGTATACAGTACACCAGATCTTCATTCCTAGGGTTTTCTTTTCGTTCTATTTTTTTTTAGGAGGAATCGTAGATGCAGATGCAAAGTTTGCAGATGAAGCTTGAACACGCTTATTCATGTTTTAACTTTTAAGTGACTTTCTTGTTTGATATGTTGCAAATTTGAGGTTAAGGTTTTGAGTGATTTGGTGTTCTGTGTGTAGTTTTGATGTTTATATTGTTTTGGATTGAAATGTTCTTGCTGAACTGTTGATTTTTTATTTTATTTTTTTTAATTTGCAATTTTAAGTTTTTATGTAGGATTCTTAATGCCGTTGTTGTATGGCAGTTTCAGGGGATTCATTCATTGGTTTGTTAAAAATGTTTGTCTCTTGAAGGTGTTTCCGGTTTTCGTTCTGTGGAAATTTCATTCCTTCTGTTCCAATTTAACTTCGTTGTTGGATTAGTTTTTATGTATCATGATTTTGCCAATATATTCATCCCAAATCTCCTGGCCATTGTAGATTTTTTGTAGGACTTTTCATGTCTATTATCACATTTTAGTGAATGCTTGCTGCCTGTTATCTCGTGATTTAGTCCATGGGCATTTGGACAAGGTTTTGTCTTTTACGTAGATTGTCATTTGATTAATAAAAGTCATATACTCGTAACAACCTTGAGGTTTTGTTCCAAAAAACATACTCTTCTAAACAGCCTTGATGCCCTTAACATGTGAACGTCTAGTGTTGGTTCATGTCTTTGTGGAATCTTCTCAAATAGATCAATCTTATTGCCTTTTACTTCTATTGGCGTTGATAATGAATTATTTGGTGGTATTTTTAAAATTTCGGTGGAAATTTGGTAAATAAGGGTGAAAACCGTGGAAATTTTCGGCGAAATCCTGTATTTTTCCGATTCAATGTACTTTCGGCTTCGGTCCAAACCGACACCGAAATATTTTGCCCGAAATTTAAAATTATGCTTGCAACATCATTGTGCTATTAAATATATTGATGTATGCACATTACCCTGAACAAATTTTCTCCTTTAGTCATTTTCACCATAAATTCAAAACGTCTTACCACATTTTCAGTCACTGTCGGTTTCGCTATGTTTTTTATTTTAGGCACATGACAATTGTTTGTTTTCTTGATGTGCAATTGCACCTATGAGAAGAAAAAAGGTCCGTTTGTGTTTTGCAATAATTTATAATGTACTTTCTGTTTTGGCTGCAGTTGCTCCTCCACAGCCTGTAGAGACAAACTCAAAGAAAACATCAACAGAATCCGAGGATGAAGAAGGATGACTTCCATCTCTTGACAAAATGGCATCACGGGTGAGTGAGATATGTTTCGGTGCTAGCCACAACATCTAAATGTTTATGCTGCATTGTTTGAACTCATATGCTGGTGATTAGACGCACATTCTCTCTCTCACTTTCTATCTTTTAGGTAAGCAAGATTTTGTTTCCTTACAGAAGAAAGTGTTTGAGCGCTTAAGCGCACCATTTTTTTGGTGCGCATAAGTGGTTATAACGCCTCCCATTCGTTTAAATGTTTGGGTCCCGCTTAAGCAAACCAATGGGAGGCGTTATAACCACTTAAGCGCACAAAAAAAAATGATGGGAGGCGTTATAACCACTTAAGCGCACCAAAACATTTTGCGCTTGAGGCGTTATAACGCCTCCCATTGGTTCATGTATGTGGGACCCAAACATTTAAACCAATGGGAGGCGTTATAACGCCTCAAGCGCACAAACATTTTTCTCATATATATATATTCTCCATAAGAATAGTGGAATTATAGACTTCCCATTCAAATGGTGTAGGACATAATCGTTACCAACACATTTTGTAGCCCCAAAATCCATTTGTATAGAATTCATAAAAGGAAGTCCAAATCGATCCTTAACTTGTCAAAAACCCATTAAAAATGTGCGCAAAATTTGGACTTTAGATAAGTCTCTAAAATTAGATTACAGCCAACCCTTCTCTATGCTTCGAAATTCACACTTACGGTTAATCTCACCAAAATTAAAAACAATCCAAAGCAACTGTTGGATGTTGATGGCTAGGATCAAATGATCGGGCCATTAGATCCAGGATCAGACTCAATCATATTACTCCAATCAATGCTCTGAATAAAACCCTTGAATCAAATAAAAAATCACACTTATGGGAAGATCAAAATTTTCGAACAAGTATAGAAGAAGGAATGGTAGGGATATTACCTCGACAAGATAGAAAGAAGGATAATTGAGGGCTTCCTAGCAACAGGCTATCAAGATATCCAATCAAGATGAAGAAGAGAAGATAATATCTCCATAAGCAAAGCTTTCATTCGTATCATATCATCATGGTCATAAGAAAAGTTATCCAAGGCTGGGTATGTATAAGAAAAGAAAATAGTTATATTTCTTCTTGATTCTTGTGAAGGATGCTCCCCAATCACCCTCCGCTGCATAATGGAATGCTCATATGTGGACAATTTCTGTCCACTCTCAAATCCAACTCAGTTCCTCGGAACCATTGTGTTTCCTTCTGATATTTCCATCAAACATTATATTTCTTCCATATGACTTTATATTTTCTTCAAGTACTACTGAATTTGAATTTACTCAAGGAAATGAACTTTAACCTATAGATCATATTCACTCGTAAGGAAACATCATTGTTGCATTTACACCAAGCTAATACATGACATGAATGTACTTTAGCCATTCAGTTGCTGCAAACCCTAAAGGCAGATGATTTTAACATTCGAGACGGGCTTGATTGCGATGTCATCTATATGTTAGAATGTAACTATTTGTCTGTTTATATCTTCTCTTCCAAACTTGGTGTGGAGCTGTGAGAACCCAAAACCCCTCATTTATTCTAATATTTATTTTTTAATCGACTCACTATCCTAATTAAGCAGTTTGAGCTTCTTGACACCTATTTCAAGTATTTACTTTAAAATTTTTAATAATCTAAACAGTGGTTTTTAACCATTTTGGAATTTGCAGGCCTCTTTACTTCTGTAGATATCCAAACTTATCAAGAGCAAAACAGATGGGGAGTTGTACAGATGCAGCTCTAATGGTGTAACATGCTTTCTCCCAGAGAATCACACCCTGCCCATCAAATAGTACTTTAGTCTGTCTTTTGCTGTATGACTATGAATGCATTTTTATTTCACTGGTAAATACTCCATATTTGCTTGTTTTCATTCATAAACAGATGATTAGGGCTCATATCACTCTGGTAAACTGCATTGTGGAGTTATGTATATACTTGAATCAAAATGGTTCATTTTCTTATTAATATTTCCAAGAAGTGAGCAGTTTTTTCTGTGATATTTGAATGAGACTGGACCTCCAATATACTCTATATATCCCTTTTAAGGAACCCTAATAGACTCAAAACAGCAGCAGCACACTATTTTTATACATTGTACATGTGGCCAATTTTACCTCTTCTCTCTGATAAAGAAGCACAAACAAAAAAAAACACTCTATGGAATTCACATTTGCAGCTATCAACAAATGAAAGGACGCAGCAGCAGAGAGATCATATGCCTCGCATTGATTTGTAGAAAGGTACAGGCTCCTGTTTCTGCTTCTGCTTCTGCTCAAATTATTCGGATTTCAGTGCACATGATAAATACCACCACCCACTCTCAGCAAATAAAACCCTACAGCAAAAAATAGAGATTTCAAACTTTCAGCAGCTTTAATTGGAAAGACCTGGAATGACAGACAGAGTTTAACGATGGAGGCAAAAGTTGTCACAAGCAAGTTGGAGGTTGCCTTAAAAATGAAATAAAAAGAGAAAACAAGGAGAGAGGACTCTTTGGGACAGAGAGTTGAGTTAATATTAGAGTTGAAAGAGAATTTCTAAACTCTATCAAAATAAAGAGCTGAAAATTCATCCCCTGTTGGGATGCAGCAGCCCCATATCACTGGTTGGGGCGTGCAACCTCTCTCTCTCTCTCTCTCTCTCTCTCTCTCTCTCTCTCTCTCTCTCTCATACCTAACCAATACCTTCCAGAGCAGATGGAACATGTTAGGGTAGGCCTTTTAAATCTGTCCCATACCAGGCTGGGTCCCATACATAGGCAAGCACAGGTCCCCCACTTGGGACTGTAACAGCCTCTGTGCACTATGTGAGTAAGCCCTGATCCTTGCCCATTCAAGCGCGACAATGTAGCTAGGTATTTGAACAGCCGCAGTGGAAACACAAATTCCTGAGCTGGGCATGTGTAACAAGGGCTCACTAAATGCATCCCTGGTTTCATATGGACAGAGTGGTATAGAAAATGGGGAGGCAAAATGATGATATAGGCTCTCCTTTTTTAAAGGGCAAAACATCGGAATACGAATTGCAGCACAACCTTTTCAGCCATTAGCAAATGTGCCTGCATGGTTTCTTCGATTCACCAATCGATGGCCCAGGATAGCCACAGGTTCAAACTGTGTTCTACCATCTTCATTCATGGTGGGAAGAGTCCCCTGTGAGCTGACTGCTATCTAAGCTTCTTCTTGAGGCAAGAAACATGGAAGACAAGGTGTATTATATCTTCCTCAGATAACTCCATCTTATTGAGTTACTAGTCCAATAAGTTGAATTACCTTACAGGGGCCATAAAATCGTGGTGATAATCTCATGGAACTATGGACTGCCACCATGGTTCGCATATAAGATTGCAACCGAATATAAACCGTGTCTTCCACATGAAACTAGCATTCAGTCTGGTGCTTGTCTGCCTGCTGTTTCATCCTATGCCGAGCATGTTGCAAATTCTCCCTCAAGACACGTAAAATCTCATCCCTCTCTGGGGGCGGGGTGGGTCATATACTGCTTCGTATGAAGTCATTTCTGTTTGGTCATCCATTTGGGGATGATAAGAAGCACCCCTCCACCGCTGAACACCATTGAAATTTCTGCCCAAAAATGCTGGAGTCTGCAAAGACTGCGTCAAGTCCGACGATGTGACAGTATCCCCTTTATTTTGTTGGCAAATGTCACATTCTTCCATTAACCAATGAGCGTCTTGTTGAAGCCCCTTCCAATAATAAGTATAGCTGACACTCTTCAATGTATTGTACACCCCGGAATGACCTCCCGTGGGGGTGCTATGCAGCTCACGCAACACAACATCGCTCAATGGAGATGTTGCTCTACATATAAACATGAGTTCTGTTTTGTTTTTGTTTTTTTTAATTTATAAACATGAGATTATAATTCAAAGATTTTCTTATTTTTTTCAATTTTCTGCTGTTACACCCCTGTATTACCATTACCGACCTAAATTCAAAGTAAAGAAAGACTCCTAATTTGACTCGATCTTTCTATGAGATAATAAAAACAACTCAACTAGATAAATATGGTAACTAATAGATTTAGTAATAGTAAAAATAGCTAGTAGATTATTCATGGGCCTCTCGTTTTGTTTGATTGGATATGAGATATGCATAGTTGAGTGCAATGTTCTGAAAATCGGAATCGTATCGTAAATCGCAAGAGGGGTCGAATCGGTTCTCAAAATCCAAAAGAAACAGGGCCAAAAGATTATAACTGGTGTTGGGCTCGCAATTGGTTGCAAAAATCTTGAACGAACAGGGCCCAAGGCCCTGTTTGTTTTGGATTTTAAGAACTGATTGGAGAAAAATCCAAAACACAGGGCTGAGGAGAAAAAAAAACAGAAAGGAGGGAAAATAGCTTACTCTTATCTTCTTCTTGCTTGGACGGTTTGTTGAGAAACCCTAAAGATCAAATGAATCAGCAAATTTGAACCCTAAAACTGATGTTTTTTGGGTGTTTTTGAGCTCTCGTAAATCCTAGAGTCAACGAAAGAAGGCAAAAGTTGAGAGAATTAAAAAAAACTCGTGAATGCCTTTCCTATTAAGTTGCGGGGCCCACTCTTTATAAAAAAACTAGGTAAGAAATTGAATCGTACGATTTCTGATCTGAATCGTACGATTCAATCTCGAGTCGAACTATTCATTGGAAAAACGATTTTAGGGGCCGATTCAAATCGTTGAAGGTACGATCCGATTTGAATCGTACGGTTCAAATCAGAAATCGTACGATTTTCAAAACACTGGGTGAGTGTGCTGGAGAAGGGGATGCAATGAATGCGAAAGTGTAACGGGGAGCTCCACAACCCTAAGAAGAAGTGAGGCACTGCCAAGGCAAATGCAAAAACTAGAGCAATGGAAACCCAACCCTTAAAAGTACGTGATGGAGATCCCCAAGCCTAAGAAAAATGAGGCAATGCCAAGGTAAATGCAAAAAGTAGAGCAATGGAAACCCAACCCTAAGAAGTACGTGATGGAGATCCCCAACCCTAAGAAGAAATGAGGCTCTGCCAAGGCAAGGCCCTTCCCTTTCTAGCTAACAAACCTGTCCTTTCGGCTTTCCTCTCGCTTCATCGCCTCCTAGTCCTTACTTTGCTGCCACTGGAAGGAAGGATAGACTAGCCCTAAATGAGTAAGCCCAACAGCAGCCTGTGACTTTCCTGTCCAACCTGTCACTTCAAGCTTCAACTCAAGCCGGCCAACCAAACCAACTAGCTAACCAATTAGAGCAATAGAAACCCATTTCCCTTCCTCTGACTTCTTCCTTTTTTTATTCTTTGTTACTTTTTCTTCTCATCTTGGCTCTTTCTTATAATTTTGAAAGAAATTCTATGGCTTCTGATGTATGCATAGGATGGGGGTTGGGGTTACCGCCACCAACTGGAGATAGGGGTGGCCAATAGGGGGTGGATTTATCAGCTCCCATCAAAATAGTGGGAATTAAGAAATCACCAGACAATAAGTAACTACTGAAATAGAAAGGGAAAAAAGAAGGTTCATTATGTCCATAAGAGATTAAACTCGGAAGACTTGCACCAGAGATCCTCTAATCACAACGAACAACAAAATTAGAGGCTCTGTAGGCTCTAATGGGGAAGGTTGAAGTATCCATTGTTTAATATATTGGTTGAATGTGACATAATTTGAGGCTGAAATGTGCAATTCTCTTCTTTTTCTTTTCCAGAAAACAGACACACAAAATTCAGGTAAAGCCAGGATAACTAGCAGAAGCAAGGCAGAAAGATAACATAAGAAATAACTAAACGTTAAATCTGAGCCTTACATTAAAGGAATCAAGAAAGAAACCCGGGTGCTCCTCAAAAAATCAGAATCCGTTGGAGGAATAACAGAGAAGGCAGCAAGATCTGAATGAACAACAAGCAGATCTAAAGTTTTCTGGCACTGAAACCTGAAAAAAGGGGATGAATAAATCTCACTGTGACCTCTTAGGGAAGAAAATAATTTGTATATTTTTCTGTACAAAGAGAATAGGATCTACTCAGGTGAATCTAGCGGTTGTTACAGTAATTTGTTGGATTAGACTGAATTTTGTCAGACTGGTCAGTTCAAAAGCAGTCAATTACCATCATAAAAAGGTATGCATATTTTTGGGAACCATGAGAAGGAAAGAAAGTAAATTTTAAACAGAAAGTGGAGTTGTGCGTTCTCATCTTTCCTTTCGGAATAAAGAAAAGGTGGAGACTCAATAGCTGAAGAAAAATGAGTGGTATATTAGTAGTATGTCGAAGGAAACCGAAGAATGAAGAGAATCAATGACTTGACATGTAAGTTTTTTATCATGCAAAACGAAATGAGATGCTGAAAACAAATATGCATGAAGAATCTGCTTACCAAAGAAGATGATAGAAGACACTTACTTCACTTAATAAAGTCCCAACATCCTTAGCTCTGTGGCATGACGAGGATCAAGCTCCGGAGGATTCTTGTTATCTTCTCGACTTTCTACCACATACTCCTGCCATGAAATCAATTTCAGATTCCACTATCCAAGAACTCAATTAAACTTTGGGTATCATGATCTCTAAATATCTACACTGAATGTTGATCAATACAAAGACATGTTATGAGTCAGACAAGATGACTTCTGAAAACAATTAATGATGTGTGTGTGTGTGTGTGTGTGTGTGTGTGAGAGAGAGAGAGAGAGAGAGAGAGAGAGAGAGAGATTTGAATGGTAAGAGAGAGATTTGTTCATCTTGAAGAACATTTCTTTTTACTAATAACAGATTAAACCTTCAGTAAAACAAACAAAATTGCGAAAGAGAGGATATAATTTCATCCCAAAAAAAGGAGAAGAAAACACAATAAAATTAAGGCTAGGGCAGATTACATAGTTGCACTGTCACCCCCATTACAAGCTCACATCAGTCCACACCTTGTCTTGCCAACCCCTCATTGGTGCTTCATGTAATAAGCTTGAATATCAGAGACGGCACTTTAATAA
This sequence comes from Tasmannia lanceolata, assembly GCF_043159265.1. NCBI lineage: Eukaryota > Viridiplantae > Streptophyta > Magnoliopsida > Canellales > Winteraceae > Tasmannia > Tasmannia lanceolata. The sequence continues at coordinate 13,592,883 of NW_027518683.1, forward strand.
TATCAATTGTCTCTAAAATGTAAGCTAGTTTAGCTCCTTAAAAAGGCATTCTCAGCAAGGTCATTTGCAGGCAGATTCTTTTGGATATCCAAGGTGGATGGTTTGGTATTCCTCACATGCTTTACTCAATTCAGAACATCAGGGACATCAACTTCACATGTGAATTAAAAAGTAAAAACAAACCGAAAGGGGGGTGGTGTTGGGGGGTAGACCATTATTATCCTCATAAGGTCTCCTCAATCAGAACTAAGTACTCCTCAGTTGCTCATTTCATTCCCAATACAGCCTCTCATAATCAACTGCCAGTCCCCTTTTTCATAAATCTACTACCAACTTTCCCACTGCTGCTTCATCCAGCTTGTCCATGGCATCAACAAACTGAAAGCTCTTCTTTCAATATGTTCAAATTTTGGAAGGAAATATAAGAAGAGACTGAAGAAATCTAATTATATAAGGTAAATCTGAGAATGAAAGACAACCGCCGGTGTCATTAAAAAAAAGACAGAAAGACAATCACCGGTCCATTCAATGCCTATGAAAAAGGAATGAGAAAATGCCATACTAATAAGGGCAGCTTACTGGATACATATAGCCGCATATAAAGGCGATAGGGACCAATCGAGTTCTAAGGATCGATCTAAGAAAAGAAAGATGGAAGAAAGAACCAAAAGTCACTGCCCAGAATTTGTGATGTAATGCACGTAAGTAGGGAAATTCCAGATATGGACAAGGAGCTTAAAGGCTCAATTTCCGGATGAAACAACGACTGAAAAAAGAACACTACAAGCCTGAAACAATATGGTAGACATACTTTGCTTCGAAGATTCACCATCATAACCTATGGTTTCTATTAACTGTTAATGTTAATAAGTGGACCAAAAACAAACCAGGAAAAAAAGGCAGGCAACACTTAAGAGTTAAATAACAATTGTTAAATGAACTAAGGGTATAATGGTCATAATATGACTATTATTAAAATAATATACATCATATGGGGGAGGGAATGCTTTAACGTATTCCAGACTCACGCCTCTTCTCCTCTAACTCTCGCACTCTCTTTCTCCCTCTTTCACTTCATCTCCTTCTCTCTATTTCTCTCTCAGCCATCATGTAGAACATCAACATGGTATCAAAGCTGATGGTGTGAGAGATCCACATCAACAAAAAGGTTCATTATTCCCTTCTTCAATTTATTTATTTTTTTGGGTTTTTGATTTCAACCCTAATCATTTAGCCATACTAACCCAAACCCTCGTCAAACCCCATCCCTCTACCTCTCTTGGATTTTCGCCCCCCCCCCCCCCCCCCCCGCCGCCCCCCCCACTTCTCCTTTTTTTGTCTTATTTTTTTATTTCGCCTCTTTTTTTTTGGGTTTTCTCTTCCCATCTCCGTCGGTCGTCTTAACCTAACCCTAACCCTAGCCGCACCTTTCCTCTACCCCTCTTGTGTTGTTCCCTCATTCCATACCCTACACAATCTGACTAAAACTCTAACCCTAGCTTCTCTATGTAATTGTTTGAGACCTCTACAATCGAGGTGGGTGATTCCTTTCAATCATCACCTCGCTTCTTTAAAAATCAACACCTTCCATACCTTTTCTTTATGATTTAGACCATTTTTTTTCTTCGTATGAGTTCTTGGTTCGTACTTATTACGATCAATGTGCTGGTGGTGTTGTGATTGGTCGTAGATGATTATTGGAGGGTACATGTATTGCATGTGTGGTTGGTTGTTGTTGGTGTTGTTGGCGCACTTGTGGTGATTGTCTTGTGGATGGTTTGCTACATATGTTATGCCCGCTGTGTGGTTGCTTGTGTTGGGGATTGTGATACTTATTGGTGGTGTTAGTGTAGCTGTTGTGGTAGGTTGTTGAGTGCGGTGTTGGAGGCTCTCTTTTTGTGTGTTGTGGTTGGATTATATTTGTTGGTTGTTCTGTTGTGTTGCTCTTGGTATGGAATCTGTGGACCCCTCCGCTCGGCAACTATCTGCTCCTAAGGTTGATGAGACTCGTCCTTCGTCATATGATGCTCAGTCTACTTACTCTCATGTTGAGCCTCCTCTTTTGATGACGTCCATTAAATTGGATGGAACAAATTATCCCCCGTGGAAGATGGCTATCTCTACTTATCTACTTGGCCATAGGAAGATACGTTTTCTTGAGCGGCCTCCTCCGGCTAGTACTGACAAGTCATATGAACTGTGGCGTGAAGATGATGCTGTGGTTCGCTCATTTCTATGGAGTTGTATGGAACCCCATATAGCTACTTCCATGATGTATCTTCAGTCCTCAAAAGAAATCTGGGAGCAGGCATCTACGATGTATTCCGGCATGGATAATCTGACCCGTATCTGTGATCGTTTTTCAGATTGGTTTGGTCTTCAGCGAGGAGACAAACCGGTAGCGTCCCATTACAATGATTACCTTGCTCTCTGTTAGGAGCTTGACTTATCGTTGCCCTTTACTGTTGATCCTGAGGCTCTTAAAAAGCGTCAAGAAGAGATGAGAGTTGTTCGGTTTCTTGATTCTTTGGGACCTGACTATCTCCAGCTTCGTCAGCAGTTTGTTAGTTCTGGTTCGCTTCCCACCCTGGCCGATGTATTCTCCCGTGAGCAGCGTATGCGAGAGGTTCAACATGGTGACCCTATGGTGGATGGGTCAGCTCATGTGACATATGTTGGGGCCGATCGTGGTCGTGGTGGTGGTCATTTTGGGCGCGACCGCGATGGTGGTGGACGTAGTCGTGGCCGAGAGATAGGGGTAGGCCGGGATGGTGGTGGCCGTGGACGTGGGCCCCGTTTTTTGCACTCATTGTCGTATGGATGGACATACCGTTGATTATTGCTATGATTTACACCCTGAGCTTCGTCCCTACAGAACTGTGAATGCTTCTACTGTTGTTTCTGATGGAATTTCTTCTTCTGATGCTCCATCTGTGACGCCTGATACTCTGGTTGTCCCTTGTGCGGAATATGAGGAATTTCTCCGTATCCGGGACAAAGGAAAGCAGCCCACTGCCACACTTGCGCATTAAGGTAGCCCCTCATGTTTTCTCTCTGGTAGTTCTTCTAGTCCATGGTTCATTGATTCAGGAGTATCACACCAGATGACTGGTAATCCTAACATTCTCTCTTCTTTCCAGTTTGTTCCGTCTATGGGTCCTCGCACTGTTACCTTGGCTGATGGATCCCCTGTTTTTGGCATGGGTGTAGTCTCCATCTCGACGGGTCTTCACTTGTCTTCCGTTCTATATGTCTCATCTTTGCCTGTTAATTTATTATCTGTTCATCAATTAACACAGTCTCTTAACTGTTCTGTTTCCTTTTTTCTTCTCATTGTGTTTTTCAGGACATGAAGACTGGGACGAGGATTGGCTTGGGCCATGAGATTGATGGCCTTTACTACCTTGATCAGGCTAGTGCTAGTGTTGCTCTTCGTACTTCGGTGGATGCCTATCAGTGGCATTGTCGTTTGGGTCATCCACCTGTGGATATGCTTCGGAAGTCTTCATTTGTTTCAACTCCAATTCCATCTTTTCATTGCGAGTCCTGTGAGCTGGGAAAACACCATCGTGTGTCCTTCCCTTCTCGAGTTAGTAGTCAAGTGTCTCGTCCATTTGAGCTTATATATTCTGATGTTTGGGGTCCAGCTAGAACTACTTCGTTAAATGGACATAAATATTTTCTCATATTTGTTGATGATTATTTGAGGTCCACGTGGTTGTTTTTACTTGAAGATAGATCTCAAGTGTTTAATGCATTTCGTAATTTTTATTTTGAGGTAGAAAATCAATTTAAATGTACGATTAATTGTTTGCGTACTGACAATGCTAAGGAATATTTTTCTGTAGATAATGGCTTTCATGATTTTCTTTCCTCTCATGGTATTATTCATCAGTCGTCCTGTGCACACATATCACAACAAAATGGTGTCGCTGAAAGGAAAATTCGTTATTTGTTGGATATGATTCGTACGATTATGTTTCAGATGAAGGTTCCTAAGATTCACTGGGGAGATGCAGCCCTCACGGCATGCTTCCTAAGTAATCGTCTTCCTTTGTCAGTTTTATCTGGTCAAACGTCATTTTCTGTTTTGTATCCAAATGGAGATCCGTTTCCTTTAGTGCCACGTGTCTTTGGATGTGCGTGTTTTGTTCATAAATTGTCTCCAGCACTTGACAAGTTAGACCCTCGGGCAGAGAAGTGCATTTTCTTGGGTTACTCTCAAACCCAAAAAGGTTATAAATGTTATAGCCCTCACCTTCGAAAGACATGTTTCCGCGGATGTTACAGTCTTTGAGGACCAACCTTATTTGTCTGGCTCAGGTCCTCAGTTACATGTTGACATCCCTAGCCTTCCTGTTCCTTTAGTGATGGGTCATTCCCTGCCAGGTCCTGGGGGTGCTCCAGATGTTGCCACAAGTTCTCCTGTGGACCCTAAGGATTCTGAACTGAAAACTTTTACCCGGGGACCTCGTCAGGTCGTTCTTTTGATGACTGGAGCGCCATCTCAGCCCACTGATCCTCTTCCACAGCCGGATTGTCAACCTTCAGGTATTTGTTCTCCTACTCATGATTCACCTATTGCATCTCGGACTAGATCACGTACTGTGGCTCATCCTATTTCTAATTTTGTTACTTATGAGCATCTCTTACCATCTTTTCGGTCCTTTGTCTCTAGCATGTCTTCGATTTCTTTGCCTAAGTTACAAATACTCTCAATCATCCTGGATGGAAGGCTGCTATGGATGCTGAGATGGCTGCAATTCACTCCAATAAAACGTGGCAGTTGGTTTCTCTTCCTTCTGGTGCCCAACCTGTTGGCTGTCGTTGGGTCTTTGCCATCAAGTACCTTCCAGATGGGTCTATTGAACGTCTCAAAGCCCGCCTTGTTGCTAAGGGGTACACTCAGACATTTGGCATTGACTATCAGGAGACTTTCTCACCGGTAGCCAAAATTCGATCGGTACGAGTATTAATCTCTTTAGCTGTTAATCGTGGTTGGCCTCTATATCAACTTGATGTTAAGAATGCCTTCCTTCATGGCGATCTTTGAGAGGAAGTTTATATGGAGGAACCTCCTGGGTATGTTGCTCAGGGGGAGATGTGTTATTCAGTATGCAGCCTTCAGAAGGCAATTTATGGTCTGAAGCAATCGCCAAGGGCTTGGTTTGGACGATTTAGTGCTGCCGTTTTGCGTTGAAGCAGTGTGCTATTGATCATTCAGTGTTCAGTCACAAATCTGATTCTGGATATATTCTCCTGATAGTGTATGTTGATGACATTGTAATTACGAGAGATGACAAGTCTGGCATCCAAAATCTAAAGTCCTTTCTTCAATGAGAGTTTTCCACTAAAGATTTGGGCCAGCTCAGATATTTCCTTGGTATTGAGGTAGCAAGGTCTCGTCATGGACTATTTTTGTCACAAAGAAAGTATGTGTTGAACATCTTAGAAGAGACAGGCTCAATGGGGGTAAAACCTGCGACTACCTCTATGGATCCAGATGTTAAACTTCTTCCTGATCAAGGAGAGTTGCTGAATGATCCATGTCGATATAGAAGGCTGGTTGGGAAACTAATCTATTTGACTGTCACCCGTCCAGATATATCATTTGCAGTTGGTATGGTTAGTCGTTTTATGAGTGCTCCACGTACTTCCCACTGTGCTGCTGTCATTCAGATTATCAAATATTTAAAGGGTACTCCAGGTAAAGGTCTATGCTTCAGAAAGTATGGACATGAAAAGGTAGAAGGTCTTAGTGATGCAGATTGGGCAGGATCTCCTGCTGACAGGAGATCAACTACGGGATATTGCACGTTTGTAGGAGGTAATTTGGTGTCTTGGAGAAGTAAAAAGCAAGATGTTGTGCCCAAGTCAAGTGCAGGGGCTGAGTATAGAGCCATGTCATATACAAGTGGGGAGCTAATATGGCTTTGATCCTTCTTAGCAGAGATTGGTTTTTCATCTACATCTCCAGCACGGTTGTATTGTGACAATAGAGCTGCAATTCATATTGCAAAAAATCGAGTCTTCCATGAACGGTCGAAACATATTGAAGTTGATTGTCACTTCAGTCGTCATCGAATTCAGAGTGGCGAGATCTGCACAGTGTTTACTCTATCTGCAGATCAACTTGCAGATATGTTTACGAAGCCATTGGGTAGTGCAAAACTGAAAGATTCTTGTAACAAGCTTGGAATGTATGATATATACCTTCCAGCTTGAGGTCGAGTGCTAAATGTACTAAGGGTATAATGGTCATAATATGACTATTATTAAAATAATATATATCGTATGGGGGAGGGAATGCTTTAACATATTCCAGACTCACGCCTCTTCTCCTCTAACTCTCGCACTCTCTTTCTCCCTCTCTCACTTCATCTCCTTCTCTCTATTTCTCTCGCATCCATCATGTAGAACATCAACAACAATAACAACCATCTACAAACATATTTAGCAGCTAACAGCTACCTCATTATCCTCTCTTGAATTATGGAAAAATGAACCGTAGAAATTGAAACCATGTCAAAAACAACACATCAAGAGCGGACAAATATTACTAGAACCGGTCTTGTCCCACCCAATCACATTAGATGAATCACCCTTCGCAATGAAGGGGAGAAACAGAGGAAAAAGAAAAGCCATAAGCCCTCTAACAAAACACTTGTTTCCACTTTAATAGTCCCTAAATTCCACTATACCCTTGAAACCCAATCTTTTTTTCTTTTTTTTGAATTGGATACCCTTGAAACCAAATCTAATCTTCTCATGATTTCTCTTTTAACAGCACAAATGTTTGTTTTTGAAAAGTTATTACTGCTCAAACTAACTTTGACATTATCGAGTTTAATGGTACCCCTTGGACGTTTGAATAAAAACGGAACTTTCCATTTTCCCACTCATTTTAAATTGAGCTTCCCCAACCAACGTAACATATCAAGGCACTCATAGGAATTATCATTCTTTTGGCATCTTAATGACATCAATAACATGAAAGAGGGAGAGTGGCTGGATTGTTTGACTGTTTCGTGTTCCTCAATTCACTTAAAAAATTTTCTATCACAAAATCTTTAATTTTAACATTTTTACCCACTATTCTTATTTCTACCACCTAAAAAAGGAGAGATAATTAGGGAGGTTAGAGATAAGAAAATTGCATTAAGCCTCTGTCTTGTTTATTCCCCCTTTTGTTTCCTATCTCGGAAACAAAATATCATAGGAAAAGAAGTGAGAGGTGAACAAAGATGATACCTCTAACCATATTTTATGTCAAAGGTCTTATTAGATTTCAAACATGGTGTTTCTTCTTTTCCTCTAAACTAGAGCACCCCCTATCTAACATGTTCATAATGACAATTCCACCTTAAAGTTACTAAATAAGCATTTTAGTTCCTTCTTTGTTTCTTTTTCCCTTTGTTAATGGCAAAATAGGGAGTCTGGTGCAGATCAATTTTCTTCATCTCAGAGTGGCATTTAGTGGGTTTTGTCAACAATTTTTTTGTGAGTCACATGGGACAATAATGGATGAGCCATTCCATGTATTCCAACATCCTTATTATGTAAATGAAACACGATCTGGAAAAGAAATTGATGCAGTAGGATCCAATTCTGGAAGATACACATCCACAAAAAAAATGAATGGTAAAAGATTTCATTAAGACGAAAGAAAAGACCAAGATGGTCGATACAAGCGAATTAAGAGGAACATCCAAAGACTACAAGCTATAACCTGTAGGGCAAGGAAAGAAAAGAGAAACGTCAAAGGGGAAGAAAGTCATACAACTCCAAACCCTCAGAAGAGACACCCCTTCTGCCTCACCTATCAGCATCTCCATTTGCCGACCTTCTTATATGGATTTGATTCTCCCACCCTATCTTGGATCTCATCGAATAAAGAGGCGAATCTCCACCGGTAGGGATGGGACCCTCCTAGCCATCATATTACATTGTAAGAATCCCCTTTCACCACAAGTCTATCCATGACTACGTTTTCAAGGAGCTTAATTCCTTGATGTATGGCTCGAACTTCCACTTCACTTGAGTCTGCCTCCCCGATTGGTCCCGCAAAGGCCCACCTGATCGAACTGTTTTCATCCCTAAGTACTCCCCCAATTCCAGATGGTCATGGATTCCCAAAGCTGGATCCATAAAAAATTGGGCTTCAACCATACGAGGGTATGAGGCTTCCAATCCTGCACAACCTTGATTTCCTATTCTGAGCTATAGCAAACCTCCTTCCATCCATTAAGTCATAGGCCGAAACGAGCCTAAACATGGAATAGTCTTCACCCATGAAATTGTAAGGGCTATCACTTTATCGTATAGGAATGTGGGTCTTTTGGAATGCCCTTTGAATAACCACGCATTTCTCTCTTTCCATAACACCCATATTGTTGCTAAAGGAACTACATTCCATAGTATCTTTACTTTTTTCCTCCAAGGTACCATTGGCCAACATTCCAATAAATCTATGAGTTTGGCAGGAAATACCCAGTATATTTCAAATCTAGCCAATATGTTACTCTACACTTCTCTTGTCAATTTGCAGTGGATGAATATGTGATCAATTGTCTCTCTGTCCTCAATGCAAACAGTGCAATGGTCTATGATCAACATCTCTCGCTTTCCAAGCAAGTCTGCCGTCTGAATTCTTTCAAGGACGAACACCCATCCAAATACGCACACCCTAGGCGACGCTTGGATAGTCCAGACTTTGGCTGCTCTAGAGGGCATAGGGCAAGACACAAGATGAGTGTAGAAAAACTTGACGAAGAACTCTCGAGATGAGTTCTAGATTTAAACCCTCTTATCCGCACCGGAACGCTTGATATAGCACCCTTCTAGCATCTCCAAAAGTCTATCCAGCACCTCAATCTCTCTATCAAAGAAGTTCCTTCTAAATGCTAGCCTATATCACTTTACTGTCTTTGCGTTTGAAACAATTTCTAACAAGCGACTCCTTATGCGCTGCCATTGCAAACATATCAGGGGAAATCTCCTTCAATGGGAGGGGAGAGCACCACTTATCATACGAAAACCTTGTCTGATCCCAGAGTAGATCCTGAATCGGATTCCTTCTTGAAACTTGTGCTTAAATTGCATTATATCCCGCCACATCGTCACCCCTGGGTATCTGAATTTATCCTCCTACTCCCGGTGTCCTAGAGCGGATCCATACTAGCTTTCAATCACTTTAGCCCGTAGTTGTGACTCCTCTGCCCCGTATCTCCAAAGCCATTTACCCAAAAGTGCTTGATTCACCTCCTTAATTTTCCTTATGTTGAGTCCTCCTGCCTTAATGGGTTTACATACTTCTTCCCAACAAACCAAAGGAATTCCCCTTTTCTCATCCGACCACCCCCCCCCCCCCCAAAAAAAAAAAAAAATCGCCTTTGAATTTGCTCCAATCTTTTTATAATGCTCATAGGGCACTTGAAAATTGATAATTGGTAAATTGGGAAGGTTGATAGCACCGCCTTTATGAGCGTCACTCTACCACCTCTTGAAACTAAGTTTTGTTTCCATATATATATATATATATATATATATATATATATATATATATATATATATATATATATATATATATATATATATCCAACCTCCTTCAACTCTCTCCACAATAAGATCCCAATTCGGCTTTTTTAGTCTCTCCGCTCCGATGGGCAAACCAAGGTAGGACAAAGGGAAGTTATCCACTTTGCATCCCATAATTCCAGCCAGATCTTGCACCACATCATGCGCAATGTTGATGTCGAACACTCTATATTTATGAAAATTCGATCTTTGACCTGTTACCATTTCATAGCATCTTAATATGGCTTTAAGATTCATAATCTTCATCGGCTCAGGGGAAATAAAGAGGAGAGTGTCATCCGCAAACTACAAGTGAGAAATCTATGTTCCTTCCTGTCCAATTTTAAATCCTTCTAGCAGCCCTCTAGCTTTGCCTTTTTCCACAAGCCTGCTCAAGGTTTCCGCCACTATCAAAAAGATGAAGGAGATAGAGGATCTCCTTGTCTAAGCCCCCTCGAGGTTTCGAAGAATCCTTTGGGAAATCTATTAATCAACACCGAGAACCATGCTGAAGAGACGCACTTCCTTATCCATGACCTCTACCTGGACCCAAATCCCATTCTGCCTAGTAAGTAATCCAGACAGTCCCATTCTACCCGATCGTACACTTTTTCAATGTCCAATTTGCATACAATCCCCCCTTTGTCTATTTTAGAATAGTAGTCCACTGCCTCGTTTGCTATGAAGGAACAATCTAAAATTTGTCTATCGTGGATGAAAGCACATTGGCTTGGAGATGTGATTTTGGGCAACATCTTTTTCTGGCACTCCACCAAAACTTTAGCTAGCACCTTATACAGACACCCAACCAAGCTAATCGGGCGGTATTCATCTATACTTGCAGCCATGGTTTTAAATTTCGACACCGAAATCACACTTACCCGAAACGGTATTATTTCGGCCAAATTTCAGAATTTCGGTCGAAATTTCGTTTTTTCTGAAATTTCACCCAAAAAACCTGTTTTTTTTTAATTATTTTAATATTTTACCGAAATTACCAAAATTTTATATAAACTAAAATACTGTTTTCTTTGTTTTGCCAGATTTCGGCCGAAATTTCGATTTCCGGGGGGTCCGAAACCGGTATCGAAACCAAAATTTAAAACCTTGGTTGCAGCCCTTTTACTTTGAGAATCAACCCTAAGAAAGTTGCTCTGGCTCCCCTACCAAGCTCCATTCCTTCATAGAACTCTTTAAAAAATCTCAGTATGTCTTCTTACTCCCAACAATGTTGGAAAAATGCACGGTGAAATCGAGTACTCCTCTTTCTACTTCTTCCTCCGTGAAAGGGGTTTCAAGCCTTTTTTATCCTCCTCACGCAGACAATCAAACTCCACCTCCTTTGGGACCGGACGATCAGTCCTATCCGAGGAATATAGGTGCCGATAGCATGTTCCTAAATTTTATGCATTCCAACATCCTCATCATCTAAATGAGACGATCTGGAAAAGAAATTACTGCAGTAGGATCCAATTCTGGAAGATAGACATCCACAAAATTTTGCTTAAACAGTTGCATCAAATCCAATAGCTTGTTCTTAAATTTCCATGTATTCCAACATCCTCATCATGTAAATAAAACACGATCTGGAAAAGAAATTAATGCAGTAGGATCCAATTCTGGAAGATACACATCCACAAAATTTTGCTTAAAAGGTTGCATCAAATCCAATAGCTTGTTCTTAAACTTCTCAATAAAAAGGGAATACAAAACACAGGTGATACTCTTGATGCAGTTCACCTAATTTTGCTACTGGTGCTGAAATGTTTCTACCTTAGTCCTGCCCTGACTCTTACTTACTGAATTTATATGATGGCTTCCACATACTGAGAATGCCCTCAGTAGTCAGATGGCAAGGACAGCTCCCTCTTTGTGAGAGAGGTCACGAATATAGCCCCGTTGAGCGTCTTTTGTGAAACAGGTTTCAATCTGCCTAAATCAACTTAGCAAGCAAAAAGAAAACGCTTCTACAGTACTTTATAGCCACCTTGTCCAACAAATTTCCTAAGGGTGCATAACTTCATAAGAAAATGTTCAACTTTCTAGGTGTATACACACTTGTGCTCTTCAGGTAGAATAAGTCAGGGCATTCATTGTACTATGGCTCATAAAATTTAGTCACTATCTATCTGAGAGCGCACATGTGAAAAGAACTAGACTACACTGCCATTTCGAGTGTCGGTATGGTTTCAATCAATTTTTTGAGTAGGGAATCATCAGAAGTTTTCCATAAAGTTGAAGCATAAATTACTGAACCTTTGTTAGCTCTTGTTTCGCCAGAACATGGTAGTGGCGTTCATTGATCCTCTGCCCACAGATTATGGCTATGAAGAATCCATAGAGCAATCCCACCAAAATAACAGCCAAGACTGAAAAATTCAAAGAAAAACAGATAATATTAGAATCGCAGTATAAGATAAAACATGAATGAGTAAACTGAGAGGCCATCAAAGAACACTACATAGTACGTGAAACTCTCTATAAGCTTCCAGGCAGATAGGAGCCAAAGCTATTTTATATCTAAAGAGTGAAGCAATGCATGGAACTAATCCAAGATTATGCCCAACTTGATTAAAGACATCATAAGGGGCTAATTACCTCTATCTTCAATCAAAATGCATTTATGAATTCTCATCAGCACAATAAGTATGCAGAGAGAGAGAGATGATAATATTTACCTCTATCTTCAATTAAAATTGTTTTATGTGTCAAAATGACCTAATTTTTAAAAATAAGCATTCAACGTCTATAAATTAAGTGGTAAATCAAAATGTTTGAAAACTCCTAACATTTTAAATCATGATGACCAACCGTGTTACAAACCAGCTAAAAGGATAAGAGGTGAACATGTCAATATAAAGGGTCAAATACCCTTCTTTAAGGGAGGTTTTGTCATTTGTATATGCGCGTATATAAGTTGCAGTAATAGCTCATTTATGAATGAATGAAAGTCGTTATCTTCCCACAATTTTCTTCTTTCCAGATTAAGATCACATAAAAAGGCCAGGATTTAAATCAACACATATCTTTCTATTGTTTACATTTTCTTGCATTTCAACAATCTCAGCTCAAATATTATAGCATAAAGGGGTAAATTTCATGCATGTGCATGTAGAAGCAGCAAATTTTTATGCATTTGCAAACTTTCAAACAAGAACATTCAGCTCAAATTTCAGTAACTCATGGAATAAACACAAACATAGCTATAAGCATATCCATATTTGCATGATATTGGAAGCATCTATGTACGTACACAACTAAGCATGCATACACATGTTCTATTATTCTATACACATACAAACGCATGGTGGCTGTTTGCAGAGATAGAAAGAAGGATAGTGGCCAAATGCAAGCATACCTGCCACGGTATAAAATCCATATGGATGCTCTTCATAACCGAACATTTCACGCAACTCCTCTCCATAGAACTTATAAACCAGCAAACCCAAGAATGCCACAATCTGTAAGAATTCGCAAAACATTGAAGTTTTAAAAAAATGCTAAAAAATCCTCACCTTTGACAGTAAAAACTAGAAGATGCACGCTACTATCTAAGCAAAAAATTCTATTCATAGTTTTAAATTTTGACCGAAACTGATACGAAATGACCAAAATGTTTCTGTTTCCATCTCCACCGAAACGCATACCGAAATCAAAATCATAAGTTTATTAGTGGTATACTATATTAGTGTGTTACATAATTATAATTATAATTAGGATTTGCTAGGGACCATCGCAGAAGGCATTTCGCGGACCGGCTGTTGCATGAGAGGGCAGCCACATATGATGAATTAAATGAATAAGACAAAATCTGTGAATAAGACAAAATCTGTTGCTATGTGGCTGCCCTCTCATGCAATAGCCGGTCCGTGAAATGCCTTCTAAGATGGTCACTAGAAAATACCATTATAATTATATCAATTGCATGGATGTGTGGTGTATGTGTTGTTTATAAATATTTATATGTATTATATATTAAATAAATGTGGAATGTATTGAATTATCATACATGCGCGACAACGAATGTCACTAGGTGTTTGATGTTGTTAAACCATTATGGATAGTGTTCGGGCAACGAAGCTTACACTCATTCACATTGGTTCATCCTGCAAGTCTTGCTTATGTGATGGTTTTTAAGTGTGTATTTTTGCTTATTCTAACATTTCCTGAAGTTTTGACTTAAAACTCTCTCATTTGCATATGTTTCCATATGTTTCCGTAATTGTACAGGATTTCCACCAATATTTTCCATTTCCGTGGCGACCGAAAGCGAAATTTAAAACCATGCTTCTATTTGATGCAGCTGGATGATGTGAAAAAGTTATTATGCATGCAATGACTGTTAACCAGTTGCTCACAGAGCTTCAGAAAATGCAGGGATTCTAAATCACGAAACTGCTTATTCCAATGTAGCTACTGAAGTACCCCCTTCTACATTGCACTTATATTGGGTTTAAATTCCAATCAGAGATGGGGCCAAGGTTTTAAATTTCGGTTTTGGGGGGAATTTCAGTCCTCACCGAAACCGAAATTCGGTAGAAGGGCTCGAAATGTCGGTGTTTGGGGCCGAAATTTCAGTAATTTAGGCTGAAATTCTGTAAAGAATTAAAGAATTAATATTTTATCCAAAAGTTCGCCGGAATTTCCAAAATTTCGACAATTTCGGTTTCAGAACGTTTCAGTTTCGGTCCTGACCGAAATCCGAAATTTCAGATTTCGGACGAAATTCAAAACCTTGGATGGAGCTACTGAAGCTCTAAAAGTAGGATCCAATTACCATACAAAAATACAGTTAAACAGAAATTTTTTAGAGGGCAGAACTGGACACTGTCTCCATTGCATATTCAAGAGTTTGTAGATATGTTATGAATAAATAAAGTTTGTGACGTTTTGAATGAGATTTGCAACAGCTTCAGAAAATAACATTTACATTTAAGTAGTGTAAATTGTTTCTGTCTTATGAACTGTAAAATATTGTAATAACAACTAGCCCAAAACCTAATGTTTCCAGTAACCTCAACAGAATAATTATCAAGATAACTCTGTGAATATGAAAAAGTTTGTAGTCTTACCAACTGAACAATAAAAAAAATTAATGCATGGTCCCTAACAACGAGGAACTGGAACTTCAACCTCAACCACCAGCGATCAGGTGGCACATTTGTGCGTAAAATGAACACAGCCTTACACTCAGTACAGTGGGCAAAAGCAAAGCCCTCCTGCCATCAATGAAGCAAATCGCAAATGAGTTAATACAGTCAAGGATCAATGCCAAATTTCTGAAGGCTTACATAGGGTGAAAAGAGAACATAAAATAAATAATGCTTCCCAACTAGTCAAACAAACTCTGACTGGTAGGTTTCTAGGTCCCAGCCACTAGCATCGCAAAACTCAATGAAGAGCCATAGCCATTACCTTAGTCGATCTCCAATTATCGAGACAGGATCGATGCACGTACTTCTGAGTACCTCTACAATGGCAGGGCGCAATCATGTCATCACCTATGCAAAGAGAGGCGACTACTTCAATATAACCAAACAGTGGAAAAACTTCCCAGCAACAAAAAATACCAAAATGTACAGCAATTTATCCCATAAAGACTTTTCTTCAACGAAATAAGATGTTCCACAGCTGGTGATGGATTCCAGTGAGAACTTAAAATAGCGAAGGGAATACGGGATAGGTGGTAAGGACCTCCAATATCAAGGCAAATACGACATTGTGGTTGGTCGTCATTCACCAAATTGCAACATTCATCAATATCAAGGCTTTGACGATCATTTTCCACCACAGAGCTATCATCAAAATCAATTCTAATTTCACATGAAGATTGAGATTCCTTGGATTTGAGCACATTAAAAGGTAAAATGGGTGCAGTCTCTGAAGTTTCTTCTTCTTGGTTATCAGTTTCTTCTTGGCTATCAGTTGATGCCAACTGCATTGCGAAAGATTTCCAATCACGGTATGACTGTGCCAGACATCACTGAAGTGGTCAATCCTGCTAAGCATTTAAAAGGAAAAGATAAATCCTGCAAACAGAGAAGATGGAACAACATTCAGGAACCAAATTTCACACAAAATACTAAAGAAGATGTTTATGTATAAAGTAAATTTTGAAGAGCACAAAAACTAGATTGCTCAAACAATACCTGAGTTTCAAAATTAGGTCAGAAGTCAAAACACAGGCAAGTTACTTGTAATTTTGTAAATCATCATTTACATATTACAAGAATGCTTACCAAGGCTCCTAATAATATAATTCATCCAGCATATAAAAAGAAATGAAGATTGTAAACACTCATGATCCAATCATAGTTTTAATTTCCTCCGAAATCGACAAATCGAACGAAATGTTTCCGTTTCCATCCCCATCAAAACACATACCGAAACCGTAAGCGTATTAGTGGTAAACGATGTCCCTATGTGTTACGTAATTATTTTTATATGAATTGCATGCGAAATGTGGTGTATGTAGCATGTATAAAAATTTATATGAATTAAATGCAAAATGTGGTATGTATTGAATTATCAGACATGCACAACAACGCATGTCACGAGTTGTTCAATGTTGTTAAACCATTATATGTGGATTTTTTGTTTATGTGATGGTTTTTTAGTGTCTATTTATAAATTTCCGTCATTTGCATATTTTTCCATGCTTTTCCGTAATTTTGCAAGATGTCTACCGAAATTTCCACCCAAATTTCATTGACATCATGACTGAAACGCATACTGAAACCGAAAATTGAAATCTTGGATCCAGTTCCTAATGTCAACCTCCACAGCAAAGGATAACTGGCAGGAGGGCTTGAAAATGAACGTAACAGAGAGCACGTGTCATCAGCTCCAAGATTCAAATACTCATTGATTGTCACTTTCTTAGGGAAAAGGTGAAGGCCAAGATTATTATTGTTACCTACATCAGATTGGAAGGTCATCTCGTCCAAATTCTCACCAAAGTTGTTTTTCGAAGTTGACTTCAAGACATTCTTCGCAAGCTGGATATGTTCAACATTTATGCACCAGCTTGAGAGTGAGTCTTGAAAGATACATTAGTTTCGTGTTTTATTTCTAGCCCTCTTTATGTGTTCCATATTTATGTCACATGACACATACTATCACCTAAGAGCATTTAATTCTTTTTACAATCTCATGTAAGAAATAAAACAATGATGCTCCATGATGGATGCATGCCCAATTCCATGACCTTCCTTTCATTCTCCTCTTATATCTTTCTTTCCTATTTTTCTTCTCCTCTATCTCTCTCTTATTCTCCATGTTCAGTTTCTACAACAATGCACCTAAAATATCTAACCAAGTACTCTGAGCATTTTTTTTTATAGGTAAGTTGGGGTTAGGCACATCCTTACCAGTTCATTTGATAGAAATAAAAGAATTAAAAACTTTTATAGCATTCTCCATTTGCATCTCTAGATACAATTTCCAAAACTGGAGCAGGGATAAGGGGAAGCGGGATGTCCTCGCCGTTGCATGGGCAGTCAAACTTCAAGAGGTAGTCGGCTGCGGCATTTGCTTCTCTCCATGTATGGGATATTGCCCGTTGCCTAAAGTGGGCGAGGGTAGTTTTAATCTCATCCAGCATGGGAATCTTTCTCCAGGACAAGTTGAAAGTGCCGTTTATAACATTTACTGCTATCAGCGAGTCTGATTCCACCCAGATGTTTGCAATTTCCTTTTCCTTTGCTAGAAGGAAGCCTTTGTGTATGGCACCAATTTCTAATTCGTGAATGGCTTTGGGGGCGGTGTTGATGGAAAAAGTGCCAAGAATGTTTATATCGCGAAGGATGCCACCTATTGCTGCTCGGTCATCCCTATTTAGCTTTACATAACCATGGTTTGGCTTGTCCCGGGTACAAGATCGAAGGGCGTTCTGCTTTTTGGTAAATGGGACAACCAAGGTTAGAGGCGATTTGGCTGTTACGATCATTCGTAGATATGAGAGTGAATTTACACGCTGATGGAGAGAAAGTCTCTCCCATGCACAGGGGAGCAAAATATTAGCAGATATGGGAGTCAATTTTCAGCTCTCTCTCTCTCTCTCTCTCTCTCTCTCTCTCTCTCTCTCTCTCTCTCTCTCTCTCTCTCCAAATTAATTCCTCAAAATGAAGAAATAACCTATTCCTTGTACATTCTTGGCTTCTTTGACTTAGTATGCATATTAGTTAGGGACTAAGGCAACAAAAGTACACAATTCAAATGCTATTTCCCATTTCTCGATTAAAGAACATGGCGAGAAATCCAGATGCCATCAAACAAAAGAATTATACCATCATTTAAAGAACAAGTAAAACCAAACAATAATAGCAATAGTAAGAATAAAAAAAATCCGATTCTCCGAACAGAACGCATCAAATACATATTTGCAACTGTATTCAAGGACCTATGATCAAAATGTCCACATTTATTACCCTTGATTCTCTAAAAACGGCAATATCATTTCCCTCAGTCCAAAATTAAGGCAAAACAGGAAATTAATAGCGAACAGTATCGGTTCGTCCTTATACCTATCCCAAACATGTAGTGAAAGTAAAGCAAATCCAAAACAAACAAATCCGATCTTAGAACTACAAATCAGGTAACTGAAGGCCGAAGCTACGATCATAAAACTTGAGAAAAAAGCAAAAAAAATTGATTTTAAAGAAACAAGCACTGCAATCTGATTATGAAATCGAAGAAAAAAAATGAGATAATTCTTGAAATTAAATGAGATTGATTGAGAAACTACCTGGTTTCAGGAAGAATTCGAGGGTTTTTGAGCTTTCCACGAGAAGAACATTTTAAGATCTGGAGAGAAACTTTTTTAAGGAGAGATTTCTCGGGTTTAGTCTGTGAGATTTCTGATTTTGTTTTGAAGAGAATGAGGAGAGAAAAAATGTGAATGGGAGCGTGGACGGCAGACTCCGGACCGGGTACCATTACCAACCGTGTTTAATAATCAAAAATAAATAAAATTATATATCTATTTTATTTTAATAATTAGATAAGATTTTTTCTAAGATGACGAAAGGCTGTAGTTTCTGATGTACGCATGATGCGTACTACGCATTCTGCATTTTGTGGGTTATTATGGATAAAGCATGAACAGGGGCAGGTGAATGTACTTAGGAAGGTAGTATAGACTATTGAGCTAATATATATTTGCTTGGTTTGGGTTTGGGTCTGGGTCTGGGTCTGGGGTTCAGCACTATTCCCTTTCTTTTACACTTTTTTTTAGGAGTTTTTAAATGGTGTAAGCCCTAAGAGTCCCATATGTTTCAAAAAGTACTGTGCATACCACTCTACAGGATGATCCAAACCGCCCATTTAATGGACCACAACGTATATAGGTTGTGCTCAAAAAAATCATTTCTATAGGAAGATCCCAACCCTCCGATCTATAGATGAACTGCATATTACGAAAACCTCTATAGAGAGCTAGGATAATAGGATTTCCTGGGTGGAAATGAATAGGATTTTAGAGGGTGGAAATGAAGAGTTGACTGGGAAAGTGTTGTTGATTATGGATAAGTATGAAGAGGGGCAGGTGAATGTATTTAGGAAGGTAGTATTGAGTATTGACTAATGAGCTGATATATATTTGCTTGGTTTAGGTTTGGGTTTGGGTTTGTGGTTCACACGCAAGCCTATTAGTCAAATTTTAAATGATTAAGAGGATTGATATCCGCACTACCATATTTTGACTATGGCACTATTCCCTTTGTTTTACACTTTTATTTTAAGTGATTTGCTAGCCTCCTTCACGGAAAACACCTCCGCGCCTGTCGTCTGACCGGTGGTGAATGAGACAAAACCTATCAAAAGTAAACATAGATAGCTGTCATCACATGCAAAGGACGGTCGCGAAGGTGCTTTCTGCGAGGGAGGCTAACAGATCCGTTATTTTAGAACAAGAATTTTAAAGCAGAGCTGAAATTAAAACTAGTCAGCAGCCATCGCTCACATAAAATGCTGACCATACAGAGTGCAAAAAATATGTAATATCTAAATTAGATTTAGATTTGTGATCCGGTGGTTGGCCGTGTTAAACTAATTAAATTTATAGTGTCTAATTTGATTACCACATTACTAATTAAAATTTTCTTTATTATTTAATTAAAAATAATTGGAATTTATATCAAAAACCTCAATTTAAATAAAACTAAGTGAACCCTCCTTCTAGAAGAGTTAGTCATCCGACCTAACTGTGGGTCTAATGTGGGCCACACAATTATCGCCAACAGGCCGGCCGCCTTTCGGAGGGAGACCGGACTTTCCCTTTGACAACATATTCGTGTAGCGTAGTCCTTTGGTTGCTTTCATTCACCGAAGGTCGATTGGTTTTACTTTAAAATTTGGACCTTTAAATAGAGGTATGTTGGTCATATTAGTAGGATTAAATCTCAGTTCTCTCTTATTTTTCTTAACTTTTATCAGTTACTGTACAACTCGGGTTGAGTTGTGTGAATTTGGGTTTAGCTTTACCATAAAATCGGGGTCGGGGCTGGGTTGATTCCAATTCATTTTTTAGCAAAATCTCAACCAGACCCGACCCAAGTTGCAGCAGCCCTACTTTTTCGCATGCCATCAACATTCAACAAAAATTATGGTGCCGTAATCAAAATATGGTTGTGCAAATATCAGTCCCTCTATATTCCTAATGTAGGCTCCAAACAATGGGGTAGAAAAATGCATGTGCGAGGTGGAAAAAAGAAAGCTGTAAGTTGGCCACTCGCTTTTCATGTCGACTGGTAAAAGGAAAATGGGAAGTTAAAAATAGAGATGGGAAGGGGAAATGAGAAAGAAATTGGCCACTTGTCTTTCATGTCGACTAGTAAAAGGACAGTCCCCCACAATTCACGCCTGCAAAAGAGAGAGGAGGGCGATTAATTTTTTCTTAAGTTGACTCGTTTTGTATTTATGTTTGAAAACGCGTAAAGATGTCCACCTCAACAAACTTAAAACTTTGGGTTATCCTTTCTATTTCCCCATTATAAATTAGGAGGGGGGATCAATTTATCAATGTTATCAATTTCTAGCTACAAAAGGGAAGGAAAGAATGGTTTTTTATATGACACTCCTCTTCACTATCATCCACATTTCTAATAAACTTACTAATATAAACTTAGTTTTGAAATTGCATTTCTAGTTAATCCCATAACTATTATGGTGTTACAAGAGGGACAAATTGGTCATTCGATGTGACAATCATAAGTTCATAACTCAATCTCTTATTCCAACTGTTCTTTCTCATATTCCTCAGAAGACAAAGCATCTGCTCCGTAAGGTGTGTTAGTATATGTCAGATCTGGTAATGTATTACCCTTGGGTCATCTAGTTCTAGATTAAGTAACTATGCTAGATTAGGCCACTAGATTATACGGGCATTATCTCTTTCCTTTCTTATCTTAATCTCTTTCCATGTTTTATATTGGGATTGTCTCTTTCCTGTCTTATTTTAATCTCTTTCCATGTCTATCCATTAAGCACTCTATATAAGCATTGATTAGAGGCATAACTTCATTCGATGGAGATCATCGTCAACACACTGAGCAACCCCTTGAGATTTATGTATTTTTTGTAATGAGTAGAGACGTTGAAATAAAAATTCAGAGGGGGAGAGTCAGATGTTTTACCTATGTCTTGTGGACGGAATGACTTGAAATGTTGTTTCAACTCAAATATATGTTTGTAATTTAAATAGAACCAAATATAATAATGAATTTTGAGAGATTTTAAAAGGTATTATATAAAAATCAATAATGAAGTCGTAAGTCCAAATTGTAATGGCCGGGACCCAGATCTTTAGTTTTCTATAAGGCCACGTTTGGATACCCACAAGATTAAGATTTGGATTTAGTTCATATTTTGAACTCATCAGATCCTTTAGATTTCCAAATCAGCTATGATAGTGCAAAAAAATCCGATTTTCAAATCTGTTCTGCGAGACATTATTTGGATTTAGTTCATATTTTGAACTCATCAGATCCTTTAGATTTCCAAATCAGCTACGACAGTGCAAAAAATTCCGATTTTCAAATCTGTTCTGCAAGACATCATTTGGAAATCAATATTTGTGGCAACTTCCTTCACCGTCGCTGCTCCTCGACGTTGCTCCGGCAGCAGCGAGACATCCCTCCCTCTCTCTCTTAAAACATGATCATGAAAATGATTGATGTTGTTTGTATCCAAAACTCAAATCCAAATCAAAATACAAATGCATGAGTTATCCAAACGGGCCCTTAAGAAAAGTGTAAAGTTAGTGGTTAAAATCATCTATGAAGGATATTGGCACGGCCAAGTGAACCTTGTGTGGCCTTGTTGGTTCGATCTCTCATAAAAACATGGGTAGAAACATAAAATTTATAATTTTAACATTCCTAATGAACACTCGATTTGCTACATAAGTGGATACATTCGGCCATCAACTACACCCATCGTACTCCTTGAATGAACAGTATCACCTTCTCCTGTATGCTTAACCACCTGTTACAACTCCTAAAATTTGTAAGCAGCCTTTGACAACTGGTTAAAGCATAAGCGACAAGTTGAGTTCGTGCCTATTATAAAAACATGGTTGTGCTGATATCACTTCCCTTCTTTTGTTCAAATGATACTTATTGTATAAGGGGTGCTTTCATGTAATTTCATTTTTGCATTAGAAGATGCTTAGGGTGCCATTTGCAATAAATTACAGTGCCTACTTAGGAGTTTTAGAGTTGTGTTCTCAATTATCTCCATTGGTGTGTTTCGCCTAAGTCTTGGGCATCCACGATTCAATACTGGTTCTCAGGTGCAGCCATTAGATAAAAGGAGTGAACAAGCATTGTCTTTTGGGGACTTTATTTCCGTGTTAGCCACTTGCAACGATGAAAAAATAAAACTTTTAAGTATAGAGATTTTAGATTTTTGTGCTCCAATTTGTTGTTTTCATAATTGATTTGTGGAAGAATGCTTTAGTAGGGCATGACATCCTTGTAATATCTATGCGAATCATTTAGTCCTAACATCCAATAATGTGTATTTTTAATTGTTCAATGTGAAAAGCGTAGGGGGGAGAGCATACGAGGGAGTGAGCGAACGTAACGACTAATCTTTAATGAGCTCCTCTCTTTCCTAGAGAGCTATATGAGCTACAGAGCTACTAATGAGCTTCATAGCTGTCTTATTTATTCCTTATATTAGTGTAGTTCGGTTCCTCACCCGAGAACCGAACGTAACGACTCATCTTGTTTTTTCTTTTTTAGCTGAGATGAGAGTTTCTTGGTCTTTCTGAAAGTGATGAACAAGTGAATCTCATTCCTATCCTTCCTAATGAGCTCCTCCTATTAGTGGAGTGAGGTCCCTACGGTTAGGGACCGAACGGAACGATCTCCTCTTCTAGAGAGAAGTCTAAGTGAGTGAAGTGAGGGACCGAACGGAACGACTAAACCGCTGCTGAAGAGAAGTGAGGCTTCACCGATTGAGAATACAGGCCTTGCCGCTTGAGAGGAATAACCAATCCTATTCCTTATTTTTTGACCATCCATATTTAACAGCAAAATACACATTATTTGAACAGGTATGCTAGACTCACATACGTCTTTTCAAAAAAGGGGGTAAAAGGGTGCCCCCATTGGTCAATATCCATTTATGACGGCTATGATTGTAATTTTCCATGCCATCCTAAATAAATATTGACCAATGAAAGCACCCTTTGCCCCCTTTTTTCGCAAGGTCGCCTGTGAGTCTATCATTCCTCTTATTTGAAATTACAATTATAGTTGGAGCTCTCACAATTAATGCTCCATAAATTTATAATCTCGTATGTCCTATCCTCAGACATGGGACCAACATTGTTCCTACGTACGTTGGTAATTTATAATCTCTTAATTTCAAATATCTAATAGAAAAATCTTATGATATATAAGATATAAGAGAGTACCTTGTAAGAGAAGGCTGTTCAAAGTACGAACATATACTTTACAATACTATATGTAAACATAGGAGAGGGAAGAGAAGAATTAAGAAAATAATGGAAAAGAAAACAGGTGTCAAAATTCACAAATCCTTATCGAAGTTCATACTAACAACACTATGAAAGGATTGGAGCGTGTGTATGTATTGTATTGTATGTTTCTATCCAAAAGTCTCATATGTTTTTTGCATCAATAGTATTCCATACCACTGACATGACTTTGATCATCGCATGTCTCAACAACCTTCTGCACAATATAGTTTGCGGACTGATTCTTCATCCTGGGCTATAACCCTTTATTTCCATCTGTGGAACCAAGCATCTCATTTACCAAAAGTTGGCATTCACCCAGTTGAAGGTGATATATTGGCCTTATTACTTGGGTTTGAACTGTTAGAAGCAGTTTAAGTTTTGCTCATCATTATCATGTATCCAAGCCTAGTTAAGTATAGATGATCTTCTTTCTAAGTCAAACCATCGCCATTGTCACTAGCACAAGCATTGAGGTAAATTAACCGTAACTTTCTGCTTCCTTATTGTGGAGAATTTCGGATGATGGAAAATTTCATAACTATTATAGTCATTAAAACTTTGGTTAAATCATCCATATCTTCGCCCATATAACTTGTAACACAGACAAAATGCCTTTGTTAGAAACAATCAAAAGGAAATATCCATTTATACGCAATCAGAAGGGAAACTAAGGGTGTCTTCGGAAAGGCTTCTAATTCCCATCAATATAGTGTTTGTGGGAATGTTGAGAAGATAGATTTCTCTAGAGTTGCTTCAAGGTGCATAATCGCTTTCCTTAAGACAATTTTCGCCCCCACCAGTTGTGTGCAAAGGGGATTCGAGAATTGCCTCCAAGATACGATGAAGCCTTGTAGGAAGATCCTACAAATGTTTGACGACGTCTCGCACAAGCGGAATCAAAACCTAAAACTCCTTTTGAGAACTTCTAGCCTTAGAGAAATCACTAAAGCTGTTTCTGCATAAAACAGTCTTTAGTGCGCTGTTTTATGAAAATCTTATCTTGAAAAACAATAGAGTAGGAGATTGCTATAGAGAAAGAAAAAATACAGCAATAACTAACTGTTTTCTATATATGAAAAGATAGATTTATGCCCTTTTTATAGAGCATTTGATGTCTTTTCTTTGAGAGAAGCATTCCTTTAAAACATCCATTGGATTGATTTGAATAATGGTCATTCGATCGCAACTCTTTGCAATTCAACCATTTTGGATCATCAATAAAGTGTCCCTTGAGTTTAAAATCATCCATGACTGTTGAGTAGCAAAAGACATGAAAGAAGTTTCAAAAACGGAAGGGAAAAGTCATGTCTATTTTGCCCAACGGATATTTTTTCTAACAGCCGCGGTCGCCCGCCAATAGGCTTCTTGACTTTTATTTATTTTTATCGATCCAAAGAACCACGGCTACCGCAGTCGACCGTCCACACCTTTCTGGAAATAGTTTGCATTTCCAGTAATCAATCCACGATCGACTGAGCACCTGCAGTTGACCAACCTTGTTTGGAAATGGTTTATTCTATTTTAAAAATAACTTGTGAAAATTCATTTAATTTTCCAATATTAATTTGAGAATCTCTAACATATAGTATGGCAGAAACAAGTTGATGAGAATCTGTGGAAGCGACTATGAGTTGCTCCGCGAAATCTTATCATCATTTATTCGTGCAAAGAGGAGAAAATTCATTGGAAATGGGCTTTGTGGGTCATGGCTTCCTAACAATATTTTGGGTTTCTTTTGCTTTTCTCATTTATGCACCTAAAAAATCGTAGGAAACCATTTTAAGAATGGTTGCCAAACACATTCTAAGTGTTTTAGGAACAAAACAGGGCAATAGTTATAGACTTATTTGTTCTTGTTTCAAAAAAAAAAGTTATTGACTTATTTTTTCTAATGAGTACTATTGTCTAATATTTTATGTAAAAAATTCCACCGATACATAAAATATAAGAGCACCAACTCTGGTTGATTTAACTTAGGGAAAATGACCAAATCGAAGGGGTTTATACTGAGTATGACATTTCAAGAGGGGTGTTTTCTAAATCACAAAACAGAAGTGATGTTGACTGGTCTGGATGCGTATGTGACAAAAATACCCTTAGTAAAAAAAAAAAAAAGGTTTTACTCTCTCTCTCTCTCTCTGTTTTTACTCTGTTTATTTTTTTTTACTTTAAACCATTGTTTACTCTCTCTCTATCTCTCTCTCTCTCTCTCTCTCTCTCTCTCTCTCTCGCTCTCTCTCTCTATCTCTCTCTCTATCTCTCGGCCTCTCTCTATCTCTCTCTAGGTAAATCTGAGCGGCAAATCTCAGCGGCAAATCTCACAGGTTGGTAACCCATCTCTCTCACTGTCACTCTCTCCCTCTCAGTCTCTATGTGGTTTTGTCATTTAGGGTTTTGATAAGTCAGTGATTTAGTCGTTTTCTCAGTTAGGGTTATGAAGAATCAGTGGTTTAAACCAATCTAAGTGATTTAATTGATAAATGAGGGATTTTAAGTAACTATTGATGGTTATAATCCCCTAATTTGTTAGAAAGCAGTGGTTTAAACACCTAATTTCTGAGAAATCGGTGGTTTAAACTCCTAATTTCTGAGAAATCGGTGGTTTAAACTCCTAATTTCTGAGAAATTATTTGTTGAAACACCTAATTTGTGAGAAATCAGTCGTTTAATTGATAAATAAGGTGTTTTAACTAACTATTGATGGTTTAAAAACCTAATTTAGGAGAAATTAGTGGTTTAATTGAGAAATTACGCGTTTATTCTCCATAGTGATTTGCTCAACACCCTAATAGGCTTGTAATAAAATGAATGGACATGTCATTGCTCTATAGGGGCTGAATTTGTTACAAATCAGTTGTTTAAACCCTTACTTTTTTATGTTAACAGTGATTTAATTGATAAATTAGGGGTTTATTCTCCGTAGTGATTTGGTCAGCACCCTACTAGGCTATTAAAAAATACAATAGACATTTCACTGCTATATTGGGTTTGAGTTTGCGAGCAATCAGGTGTTTAAACCCCTAATTTTTCATGTTAACAGTGGTTTAATAGATAAATTAGGGGTTTAATTCTCCTTAGATATTTGCTCAACACCCTAATAGGCTTCTAAGAAATTAAATGGATATTTGTTAATTTGTTTCCTCACATTGTGTTTGAACAGGTCCACATCTGATTATTTGGATTCATATTCATCTTTTGCATATAGTAATCATCTCGTGAAATCATGGTAATGCCTCCTGTTATTCTTTTAAGTATTGTATTTCTGCTAATGTGCTATATATCTAATAATGCTTTATTTTCCAGCCGTCTTATGTTACGTCAAGATGCTGTCCCTCCAAGTTTTACGACTTCTTCCAGTCCCTGCAGTTGAGGAATGTACATACTGATATCCTAAGTAGAAGCCCATTTGGAGGCTTGCTTAACCTAGAAGGTGTAAAATTGCACAAGGCAATTTTGACCACCCTCGTGCGATCCTGGATACCCAAGTCCAGGGCATTTAGAGTAGGCGGCATCGTAGTCCCCTTTGAGGTTAAGGATGTAGCATTAGCATTAGGTCTAAGCCTTATAGGGGAGAGAATAAGGATAGACTGGCATTCGACAGAAGAGGTCGAAGGTTGGAGGCTTGGCAGTCCAACGGCAAGATTCGCTGAGATGGCGAAGGTTATTAGGGCAAAGTCTATGTTGGACGAGATTTTATCGATCCAGGCGACAGTCAGACATGTCTTGCTACTCCTCTGCTGCTCTGTGCTTTTTACACATGCCGACTCCACGGATCACAAGACGGAATCTTGCATTTTCCCCTACTTAGAAGCAGAGACCATCAGAAGAATTGGTTGGGCATGCCCTGTCTATGACTTCCTCATAGAGTCATTGGATTCATATTCGAAGAAGGGGATGGGATATATCAACGGTTGTGCTATTCTGCTACAGGTAAAGAGTACATATAGTATGTACCATATAAGCGATATGTAAGTTAAATTTTTGTTCTCTAATCATCGTACGTCTTCATTCCAGGTGTGGCTATTCGAGCATACTACCCTGTGGGAACCTTCAGTTCCAGATGCGCGTCCACGCCTATTGAAGTGGATCGCGAGGATCGATACACGGATGAAGGAGCAGACAACCCTCATTACCCTGATCCGTGATAGGAAGCTAAAGAAGAAGGAGGTGAGACCTAAAGCTTATGTACTCCTCTAGGTCTCACTTATTCTAACCGAAATTAACTATTCGATTTCAGGTTCTAAAGTGCCTACTACCTATTCCTGAAGAAGAGAGTCTCTTATCCATCGTAGCAGATGATGTAGACAATCTCGATGATCCTCTTCTTCCTCGAGAAGAGGGACAGCGGCAGTCCGTCGTAGAAGATGATGTCTTAGATGTCGACAATGTTTTGATCGCAAAACGTTCTACTCCGATATCAGTGGTAAGGAACATCACTCTCTTGCTTACATAGGGTCATTGTATTCAAGTTATCTAAATTTCCTTTAATCTTCGTAGGTTTATAAGAGAAAAGGTGTTGGAGACAAGGATCGTCTCCAAGACATTCACTTTTCAGAGGAAGAAACGATAGCGTCTCTGAGTCTACTGGTACGGTCTTTATAGTTCATTTTCAATAACTATATATTTCATATGTTATTAACTTCACATTTACGTTTTTCAGAGCAACGTAGCTGTTAAGAGAAGAAGATGGACAAAAAAAGAAACTGATAAGGAAAAGAATAAAGTGGATGGAGAAGAGAAGCCTATAAGCAGGGCTGAATTAAATTTCATAGTGGGGAGGTTAAGACAACTTGAAGATGAAGTAGCTGAGTTGGAAGATGAAGTAGCTGAGTTGAAGAGGAAGCTGGCTGAAGGGGACCAGGAGGCTGAAGGGGAGCAGGAGGCCGAAGGCCAGGATGGAGATGGAGGGGGGAGGTGGTGAAAGGAGGGGATGACCGACAGTTGGTCATCATTCCCAGCCAGGATACACCGGAGGTGGTTGAAGGTGAAGGTCCGGATGGAGGGGACGACCAGCAGTTGGTCGTGTTTGGAAGCCAAGACCGGCGGGAGGGAATAGAGCCGGTAGTAATTTCCATCCACGACACTCCAGTAAAACCTATGGGTCCGAAAGTTTGGAGTATTGAGAGAGTAGTGAAGCTGGGTTTAAGAAGGAAGAAAGCCTCTCAATACACTAGTTCGCCGTATAGAGGTATTGGGCGTAAGAAGACGAACAATAAACAGACGGTGACAGAGCCGCAAAACCATCGGTTGCTCGGACCGCTTCTTGCACTTCCCAAAAGGTAAATTGGATTGAAGCTCTTCTGTAATATAGTTATCTAGCCTTTGTAAATGCTAAACAATCCGGAGTTTTGCAGCCACCGAGTCATACAGATCAACAACGAGTACATGTGTGCGGAAGACTTGGTTATTCTTAACGACCCCGTAGCGTGGTTAACTTCTCCGGTAAGTGTTTTGGTTATTTTTGTAATACTGACTTCTTTCACTAGTGATATTCGTCTCTAATATCTATATGTTATCTTACGTAGCTTATGAACGTATACGCCGAGTATCTGAACGTCCGGGATGAACGGAATAGAAAACCTGGAGAAAGAGCCTGTGTTTCCATCAGCACCTACCTCTACGTAAGAATAAATCGTTTTTCATTCCCAAACTTGCTTTTTATAATTTTTTAGGAAGCTTTGAATGTATTTTGCTCACGAATCACTTTGCTTGTATTGCTTCTGTAGGATTGTTTAACTGACAAGGGCTACGCCGGCCCCGACTCCGTTGTGAAGTACGTTTGGCGCTTGAATCAATGCCCGCCGGATAGCCTAAAAAGAGTCATCTTCCCGGTGCATGTCCCTCAGCATTGGATTCTTCTGGTCCTTGATATGGTGGACGAAAAGTTCTACATCTACAACTCCTTGAAAGATGTGAAGTACTGGACAGAGGTTCTACCATTGGTGAGTTCGAGTCTGACCTTCCTTCCTTAAATTTGTAAGTATATAAAACTGTTACCCTATAATGATTGTTTCATAGGTTCGATACCTCGAGGGGCTATACTTAGAAAAGTGGAAGGTGGATGTAAGTAAGTTTCTAGTGGAAGAATTTGACAAGAGGCCCATACAGAGAAACATGTACTAAATTTCATTAGAATCAGGGGTTAGGAAACTTAAATTCATTGTGCCTCTTATTTGCACTCCACGAGCTTGGTCGATGATGTCTTCTTCTTTTGCAGCAATGATTGTGGGTTGTTTGTGCTGAAGGAGATGGATTGCCTGGCACATGATATGCCGCCAAAGTTCAGTCAGGCAGAGATCATGGTCATGAGAAGACAACTACTGGAGGATTTTTTAGATGGCCGGTGTGGCACGATTGTCAACTTATAGGGGCTGTGGTGGTGGTGTTGCAGGTGATTGTTACGGAGGGAACCATTGAAGGGTTAGGCACCTTATGTTCCACTTTTAGAAGGCAGTGATAGTGATTGTTATGCTGATTGTGAGGCCGAGTGCTTATGGTGGGTCGACGCTCTCGAGACATATCATTTTGAAATTGTAACCTCTGTAAATTGTAATGTATTATGGTGATTGTCAGACCACTTATTCCATTTCTTCAGTTCCAAATTCTAATGTGTGTAAATTTGTCCATTGTGTAAGGATCAGACAGTCTCTTCCATTTTCCAACTCCAATGCAGGTTCAAATCGAATGTAACTTTTAAGACCTTGGCATCTAATAATTGGTTGGATTAGGATTTGATTGTTGCGCATGGTCATGAGTTCACATATGCTGCTTGCAGTGAGATACACTATTCGAAACAAATTCAATTTATTTGTTTTCATGGGGATAGGATGGATGGAAAAGGCTCCAAAATAATGGACATAATGGAGGCGGTCAATCAAATCCAATATAGCACATTAGGGTACATATGATGTTTATCTTAGGAAAAAAAAAATTAGTACTGGTCGGAACTCCGAGATTTAGTCGGAATTCCGCAGGAAAAAAAAAATTTGTCGGAATTCCGAGAATTTATTTCGGAATTCCGCAGATACTATATCAAAATGTTTTGTTTTTTCACAATTCTGGTCGGAATTCCGAGAATTTTTTCTCGGAATTCCGCGGTAAACTTCGAATTTTTTGAAAATGTTAAACCTATGTGGTCGGAACTCCGAGAATTATGTCTCGGAATTCCGCAGCGACTCTGACGGTTTTAAAAAAAAAATTCGGAATTCCGAGACATAGTCTCAGAATTCCGACACTTATCTAACCGCTTTTAAACCCTCGAACATGCATTTTTTTTTCATTTCCCTCTTCTAATTTTCCTTCGTTTTTCGTTCTCTCTGAAAACCGTTTCCAAACCCTAACTCCATTAACCATTCTCCCTTACAATCCCTTCAAATCTAACCCTAATTCATCATCTTCATCCTCCACAACCCTGTTTTTTACCCAAAAACCCATAAAATGCGTCATCCCTGCTAAAACCCCCAATTTCTCTTCCTATTCCTCCATTTCCTCCTCCTTTTGTCCATTTTCTTCCATTCACACTCCTTCTCCTTCCATTTTCTCTTATTTTTCTTCCACATTCCTCATTTTCTTCGTCATCTCTTCCATTATAATCAATTTCTCTTCCATTTTCTTTCATTTTCTCCATTTTCAGAAATGTAAGGTTTCCCATCTTCCGTTTTACCCTCCATTACAACTTCTCTTATTCCCTAACTGTTCTCAAGATGCCTCGAACCAAAAATGTCCAAATCAGAGGTTCTACCCAACGCCAGGACGATGAAGGACCATCGAGGAAGCGGTCTAAGAAAGCTACGGCTCCGGCTCCCGAACCGGAGCTTATTCCAAATTCCTACTTCTCCTCTGCACAAGCGAAGAAGGCATGGCCGAAAATGGCTAATCATGGTGTCCGCACCGGACGCTTCATAGAGCCCGACGTCCTCAAACACTTCGACCTTCAAGCTCGGTTTGACGCTCTTGGATGGACACAATTTCTTCATCTTGATGAGCTTATCTATCCTAGATTGGTACGTCTTTTCTATGCCAATCTCACAATCAGTCATTCGTACTTCGAAATTGAGTCTTGCGTCAAGAAAACAACGATTCGACTCAATTATCATGAACTTGCTGAGATGCTTCAGATTAGTCCCGATGGTTTTGAGCATTACTTTTGGCCTGGAAATGAGATCCATTCACTTAATGATCTTGATCACGACACTGTGTATGGTCGGATTACCCGGAGTTATAGATCCAACATGATAGTGAAAGCCTCCCATCTCATTCCTGAAGCTAAGATGCTTTACAACTTCATGTTCAGCAACTTCACCCCTCGCGGGAGCATGACCGATGCTCTAAGGCCCTTAGAGGCCTACCTCATCTATTGTATTCTTGAGCGTCGCAAGGTTTGCCTACCCTATATCATCTTCCGTTTTATGTTCCAAACACTTAAGCGGTCCAGAGCCTCCTTGCCATATGGCATGCTCCTTACGTGTATCTTCCGCAACTTTGGCATTGCTCTGGATAGTGAGGCGACCATCATTCCTACCGCTCCATTTGATGATAAGTCTTTCTGGCGCATGGCTCTAAACAAAGAAGTAGTTGAAGTTGCAGCTGGAGAAGAAGACGGAGAAGGAGAAGAAGAAGGAGAGGAAGAAGAAGAAGAAGAAGATGAAGAAGAAGAGGCGGATCAGGATACTGAGGCACCTGTGGCACCACGGGCATCTCAGGATTTCACCGCTATGCAGGAGGCCCTTCAGCTATCCATGGCTTCTCAGTTTGAGAAGCTCACTACTCACGTTGACAGGGAGATGACCAGTCGCTTCGAAACGCTCACTACTCACGTTGACACGGAGATGGCCAGTCGCTTCCAGGCGTTCACTACTCACGTTGACACGGAGATGGCTAGTCGCTTTCATACTCTTACTACACACATTGATGAACAGTGGACCACCTATTACCAGTACCTCTCCGGTGGTCAGTGGGGTCAGCAGCCTGCCAGTTCCTCATATCCTCCACCACCACCTCCAGAGCAGTAGATGGCTTCAGTTCTCTGATGATGATGGATACTTTTTTGCTCAGACGCTTTATATATACTGACATATGATGTATTAAGCTTATCTTTTTGGATGATAATTTGGATAATGTAGTTCGTATGCTGGCCAAGCACCTGATAGGTAGATTCTATGATCAGTCGCTTTCAGGTTTTGACAATTCTACGTGCTCCTTTGCTTCGTAAAAAAAAATTTCTCATTAATTATAGCACCCCATTACAGAAAACATACATGTACTCCAAAAAAACATACAATTATTCCAAAACAATTATTCCAAAAAATGTTTATGTATTCTAAAAAATGCCGGGCTTGCAATTCATACTTACAGAAAAAACGGAGGCAGGCAGGATAGACCAGGCCTGCAATAAAATTTGCACTAATCGATTAACGCCAGCATGGGTTGTATCGAGGACTAGTAAAAAAAACATGTTAGATTGATCATACCTGTTCTCCATTGGTGCGGAAGGCCCGATTGGAGCCTCGTTTTGCTGACGATTTACGATGGGAGGATTCTTGCACGATCTCTTATTCTGTCCAAGTTGCCCGCAGGTACCGCACTTATGGTGCACTCCTCTTTCCAGTCCTCTCTCCACTGACTTTTTTTGGTCGCCCTGGATGTCGTCTTACTTTTGGCGGCAATACCAACGTCAAAGTATGGGAAGGATCTGGCCATTGCGATCGATCTAACGTAGGATAAACTCCTCCATCATAAGTCTTCCGATATGCATCGGCCAGATACCAATCCTGGCAGTAACAGTATGGATCTTGGTGGTTTAGTCCCATAGCTGCTATCGCATGCCCGCACGGAATTCCCATCGTTTGGAACATACGACACGTACATGTTTGCTTAGCTAAGTCCACCTGGTCAACGTGATAATTGGACGTTACTTGAAATTCGGTTCAACTACACTGCCACGGCGTATCCCCACCTGCTTCTTTACGTGCTTCCGCCAACCAGGATTCCGCTTTTGGTGTCAAACGAGTCGTCCATTTGCTACATGTCTTCTGACGGAATTGAAAGAAGTCACAAACTTTCCATCTTGTGTGTTCGACAAGTGCTGTAATTGGCAACTCCCTTGCTCCCTTTAAAACGGCATTGAAGCACTCAGCTGCATTAGTTGTCAACACGTTATATCTGCATCCTTCAAAATACGCGCTCGCCCAATTTTCTTTAGGAATGTCCGATATCCATTGGTGTGCTCTTTTACTCTGACTTTTAATACTCTCCATCGCATCCTTATAAGCACCCTCCCTTAGGGAATATGCAGCTGTCATAAAGAGTTTCCGGAGCTTTTCATTTTTAAAGGTTGAATGGAAGTTGGCACTGAGGTGATGGATGCAATAGCTATGGTGTGACATGAGCAAAGCTTCAGCTACGGCTCTAGGCAACCCCTTCATCCGGTCCGACCCAATCGTGATGACATCTCGGCCCGCTGAAATGAAATTATGACGGAACAAATGCAGAAACCATACCCAGCTTTCATACGTCTCAGCCTCGACTACTGCAAATGCTAGCGGGAATAACCCACCGTTGCCGTCTATCCCAGTTGCGGCTAGTAGAGTCCCCCTGTACTTCCCCCGCAAATGGGTCCCGTCAATTAGGGCGAGGGGCCTAACTGTTCGGTTGAATGCACGTATGCTAGGGCCAAATGACCAAAATAAACGGGCGAAAGTATCATCCCCTCTTGGCCGTAACTCTCGGGATCGGCACAACCGTATTATTGTGCCAGGATTCCTTCTTACCAACTCCTCAGTATACGCAGGCAGGATGCGGTAAGACGCCTCGGCATTTCCGCACTTAATTTCGTGTATAAGCTCCTTCGCCATGTGGGCTTTTCGATAGGACAATGTTATACCCCACTGGACCTTGATGTACTCTCTTATCAAAGTAGCCTTCACGTCTTCTGGTCGGGGGAATAAGGCTACACAATTTTCAGCAGCCCATTTTGCAGTGGCCATGGGATGATCGTTCCCTTTCACTGTGCCTGAGCATGTGTGCTGGGAGATAAATGTTTTTACCTTAACATAATCTGTGTAAGTGGTCCCTGTGATACGCCACGGGCAACTACGCTCCTTGCATCTAACGCCATACTTTGTGGGATTTTTCTCCTGTGGGACAAACACAAAATGATGCTGGATTGCATAGTCTCTGACTTTCTTTTCAAAGACTTTAAGATTTGGGACCATTGCCCCAACCGTGAACTCCTCAAGTCGCACAATCTCATTTACTTCATCAGCCCCTACAACCATTTCATCTGCTTCCATCGGCTGCCTTTCATACGTATTTCCCAAAGCATTGCCTAGATAATTAGTAGGTTCATCCTGCTCATCACCCATGTCCTCACCGTCACTGAAGTCCTCTTCATCATCACCAAAGTCATCATCATCGTTATTACTGCCATCGTTCGGTCTAATCAATTCATTAGCATGAACATCACCTCCAAAATTCCTAGACAACTCCTCGTATTGGCTTGGGTGGGTTGTCTCAAACTCGGTCTCAGTGGTGTCGGTCTCATTAAAATTGGGATCATCAAAATCCTGATTCAAGTCCACTTCGTAGCTGCACATCGGGTAGCAATTAGAGATAAAATAATTGATTCATAAATGAAATGAATGAATATGAATAGCACTTGTGGACCCCGATCCGAGAGAGAGGCGGGGAACGGGCCCCACACTAAGTCTCAGGATCATCCACGTGAATGGAGAGCTCTACCAAGGAACTCTCGAAAGAAGTGCCTCTCACAGCATGAGTGGCGATATGAAAGGTGAGATACCTCTCGATTCGGGGACTAGCCCAGATTCGAGGCGTACCTTAAACAAAGAAGAGTCGCCATCCAAGGAAAAGGCAAATGGGCCCTGGATCCCATACTATGCTCTGTTGCAACGGATAACCAGAGATATAAAATAAGGTTCGTGCCTGGTTACGAATTCGGAAGGTCTAAAGAGCACCTCATCCGCCCAAGTGCAAACACCTGGTCTCTTATGCCATTTACTTAATAATTTTGAAGAGCTTTGGGCGAAAATCATATGGAATGAGAATGAATATCTCCGAGAAGACGTCTATCTAATCATGCATGTCTCGGAGATGAAATCAAAGGCACACGAGATAAAATAAAAGAAACATGTGTCACCTAAGCATAGCTAGGTTATAAGTGACATGCCTAATGGGTGTCTAAGTTCTGATGAACAAACACATGCACGACACACCAAAAAGTATAAGGTCTGCGCAATAAAGTAAGAAAACACTGCAAAACATAGAAAAATGACTCGATACTATACAACCCTAAGACTCTAATCTATACCTAGGCCCGAGTCTTTAGATGATCTGATGTTCATCCAAAGAAGCCTACGTATCCCCGCCTCCACGAGAATCAAGGCAACGTAGTTCTTCGCACCTATTCTAAGCTATGATGCCTAAGACATCTAGACCTCTATCCTAGACTCGATCTAAAAGACCGGACTAGTTCTTAAAGCTTCTTATGTGATTATTTAAATTCCAATGGATTGTAGATTTTAGGACACCCTATATGCCTTAACTAAATGCAGGTTAGCCCTAAGCTAATGCAGGTGGTTCCTATAATCTATGTGTAGCTAGGCTGTATATCCTAAGGAAAACAGTAGGATCTATCGCATCTTAGACCTAGTCATCAATTGGCGATGTGGATCGCCAACTGACCGGACGGAGGCGCTCCTATAACTCTAGGACAAACTCCTAACTCTAACACAAACACAAACAAACCACACAACACATCAAAGACAAATTCAAAACTCTAAAACTCTTTATCTAGGACAAACTACTAACTCTAGAGGAAGATCTTGTTGAAAACAAGGTTTTGAAGATTTTTGGTATTTTTTCTTAAAATGGGTAAATGATTTATTTACAAAGGTTTGGCTGGACCTGAGATAAGAATCTCAAGCTGCACTACGTACCTCGTGGAAGAGGATCAAGCCAACGTAGTTCGAAACAGATTTCCTAACTACTCCTAATGACTCAAGATTTTTGAGATTTTTGGTTTTTCAGATGTTTTTGTTGTTTTTAAGTGTTTTTGACTCAAGGGAGACAAATCCTATCATCATAAGGGGAAGACAGACTCCTGATATCCCGCAAAGGTTGGACAGCATCCTATGCTTTGCGGAGGGAAAATGAACAGAATAACAACTCTGCAAGGGTTGGACAGCATCCTATACCTTACGAGAGCGGATAGAAAAAACACAAGATTTGATGAGAGGTTGGATAAAATCCTAACCCCTATGATGATAGGACTGACTCCTGAAAGAAAAACAGACTCTCTAGCTAAGGACAGACTCCTAGGCTAAGGACTGACTCTGAAAATAGGATTCTTAAGAAGGAGGTGCTAATGAGACAAAGCCTGTCTCCTAAAAGAAAAAGAGATAAAGAAGGGTGCTAGTGAGACTATCAAGCTGAGATAAAACTCACAAGTAATAAGGAAAGACCTTGTGCATATTTAGCAAAGGTAAAACATCCAGCCGGGCCGGACAGCTACCTAGCCCTAGGGTGCAACAAATGTGCAACCAGATACCCATATAGGATAGGGGTATGAAGCCAAGCCGAGTAGGATGTTCTCCCAAAACCAAATGATACACAAAGAGGAGGTTTAGCAAGAAAATGAGACTAGGTAAGTCTCTTAGACACAGAGGTAGGATAGAGAAAAATATTAACAAGGAAAAAAAAAAAGACTTTGTGCATATTTGGCAAAGGTAAAACACCCAGCCGGGCCGGACAGCTACCTAGCCCTAGGGTGCAACAAATGTGCAACCAGATACCCATATAGGATAGGGGTATGAAGCCAAGCCGAGTAGGGTGTTCTCCCAAAACCAAACGACGCACAAAGAGGAGGGTTAGTAAGAGAATGAGACTAGGCAAGTCTCCTATATACAAAGGAGAGGTATGCAACTTGGACTGAGCAAGTCCCCTAAGGATGGGCTTGGGCTAGCGCCTTCATCGCCCTTGCAACGAGAGGGAATTCTAATATCTAAAGAATCTTAACAGAAATCTATAAGACTGTGTTAGTCTATCAAAAAGAGAAGAAAATGCTATCAGATAATCGCAAATTTTATTCTAAAAATAAATTAATTGCCAAGCAAAGAAAAATATACAATCTAATAGCAATCATAAAATGATAAATAACATTAATTAGTCCAGACCAGCCGCTGGATAGCCTAATAAAGTAAAAGAAAATAATATCAAACACTTCTATGCCCAACCACAAACACCACCCCAATATGGGGATGAAATCAGATGATGCTAAAGTAATCATCTGATATCATAATACACATGATAATATTTCCACATCCCGCCTTGAAATCAGACAGTACTCATGTCGATAACATCGAATAGAGTAGTCATCTGATTTCCTTCTTCCTATTTAACAATTTATTTAAATAAAAAGAATGAGTATAATAAGCTTCGAGATAAACTCACCTGAACAATCCATTTATTATTGAATTTTAAGGTGTCCAAGAAGATTGTATATAATATTTTAAAATGATCAAATGAGACAATGATATAAAATAAAGACTGCAGGAAGATCTC
This sequence comes from Tasmannia lanceolata, assembly GCF_043159265.1. NCBI lineage: Eukaryota > Viridiplantae > Streptophyta > Magnoliopsida > Canellales > Winteraceae > Tasmannia > Tasmannia lanceolata. The sequence continues at coordinate 13,631,026 of NW_027518683.1, forward strand.
GTTAATATAAAATGAACTATCATAAACATTAAAATAATAAGATATCAGCAGTCTATACTTTTCTTAAAGAAATGACATCATCTCAGCTTAAAATATTATCAATGACAAGTCTCTTTTAAAACATTTGAACAAGCATGAATTATTACCTAAGAATTTAACCACTTATAAAGGTGGCAACTATGTGCAATAATGGGCATCAAACAATGAACTACAATGAACATCAACTATGTGCTAGTGAAAAGAACCAATAGACAGCTTGTTTATACAAAATAATGGGCAGCAATTTATACAAGATAATGGGCAGCAAGCGGTGAATAAAAATGGACAACAGCTTTGTGCTTATGAACCAAATCTATGGGCAGCAGTTATACACAAAATGAACAGCAAGTAGTAAGCAAAAAATGGACAATATCTATGTGCTTGTGAACCGAATCTATGGGCAGCAGTTATACACAAAATGGATAGCAATTAGTGAGCAAAAAATGGACAATATCTATGTGCTTATGAACCAAATCTATGGGCAGCAGTTATACACAAAATGGACAGCAGATAGTGAGCAAAAAATGGACAATATCTATGTGCTTGTGAACCGAATCTATGGGCAGCAGTTATACACAAAATGGACAGCAGATAGTGAGCAAAAAATGGACAATATCTATGTGCTCGTGAACCGAATCTATGGGCAGCAGTTATACACAAAATGGACAGCAGATAGTGAGCAAAAAATGGACAATATCTATGTGCTTGTGAACCGAATCTATGGGCAGCAGTTTATGCAAAATAAGAGGCTTGGGCTATCGCCTTCATCGCCCTGGCGATGAATGGAAGAAATTAACTTCGCACAAATTATGAGAACGTTAATACTGATGGCATTTTGGACACATTCATATATACTAGTAGTGAAAACCGAGACCCACTTTTAAAGTTGAAGCTAACCCATTCTCATTCTCACCATCCAACAATCATCATAATCATTTGATTGTAAACAAAATCTAATCAATGCGAAAAATAAAATAAAATAATGGATTCCAAACAACATGAATTAAGTAGTAGAAAGAGATACAAGCACAAACATGCACTCTCAGCAATGGTGAAGGGATCTGTCATTGAAGTGATAAGGGTAAGCTAGGAATGTCCCATAAGAATGTCGACTGTGTTAATGAGATAAACATGCATATGAGCTGTCCACAAGAACTGATGAGTGCCAAATTATATAACAATGCTTTTCACAAGGGAGTAGTGTAAGTATCTACCTATAGTACCACTTTAGGACAGTTGCATCACCACAAATGAGGCTGCTATGGTCACTATTCTATTCCAAACAATAAAATGAGGGCTGCCAATATCATAGTGTAAGGACTGTACATATCAAAATGAAATGGGCTACCATTATTAAAGTGAAATAATGGCTGCTAAAACAAAAGTGAAAGAAGGGCGGCCATTATTAAATTGAAGTGAGGGCTGCCAAAATCAAAGAGAAGAGGGCTGTACATATCAAAATGAAATGGGCTACCTAATTTCAAGCTACATGACCTGGGTATAAGTATTGGTAAGAATAGTCTATATTCTAGGAAAATGATTTTAGCACCATCATGATTGCTTAAATGCACCAACAAATATGGTCTTTTGGTACTTTAAGTGTTGTTGGGAAATTCCAATGATTCTTATGAGAGGACCAAGCCAAATAAAAGGAGTAGATAAGCCAATTGGTGTAATTTAGCAAAACATGGCTGTGCGGGTATCACTTTCGTAGAACATAGAGAAAGAGATAGAATGACTTATAGCCCTTTAAACATCAAATCAACTACGAATGAAAAGAGAGTAAGAATGTTACTTGAGTTATTAGGAAGGGAAAAATAACACTTCAAAAGGATGCTACGACATCAGGTCTGATGGTATGTAATGGCGAGTGCAACAAAGTGCTGAAGATGACATGATGTCCAGCAAGGATAATGGCCAGACCCCTATCCTTCTATTTCTCTCTACTTTTCTAAATCTTTCCCCCCAAACCCAAAAATGGCAGCCCTCCCCCTTTCTCTTGTTCCAGATTAAACCCTAAAGACCTTCAAATGTCCTTTTTTAAAAAAATCCAAACACTATTACAAATTCCCCTCAAGCTCTACTTCACAAACTCAATTTCTTAACAGAGGGGGTAAATGTCATGGGATCAAATAGAGATAGATGTCAATGGAGACAAATGACAGGTAAACTTGATTTAAACACTTCAACTATACTGTATTCTACATGATTTCAACAACTGATCGTATATATAAAAAAAAAATAATACAGAATAAAGAATATCCAATTTTTACATGCTCTTATGACATTAACTCATCAATCTGGACTTTCTCTTTATGCACGGATATTTTAAAACTAAGAACAAATGAAGAACAGAATAAGAGATCAAATGATTGAAACATAAATCCATGAATCTAAATGAAAACAGAGCTAAAACTGAAACTTATAAATTTACTACATTTCAAACAATTTAGCCTAGGATAACACTAAGATCTAAACTCCAATTATACAACATATACTTCATAAAAAAAATAAAACATAAGTAAAATATTACCTGAATTACTGAAAATTGCAAACCGAGGTGAATAGATCTTGCACGAGCTTCTCTAATTCTCAACAGAAAACCGTCATTGAAGATAAAAAACTAAACATAGCTCACCAAAAATCTGCCGAATTTATTTCTTTCTCTTCCCTTTTTTTTTTAGCCTCCCTTTCAACAAAATACACAAAGATGATGATCCAATGGTGAAAAATGAATTTCCATCAGAGGTGGATTGTAATCGATCTACAAAATGAGTAGATCTAGGGTTTGTAATCACAGATCTAAAATCTAAGATAGAAAGTGAGCAAATGAGATCTAAAATTTGAAATTACAAAGAACAGATCTAAGGTTATATACGAGTTAGGGTTTCGGTTTAGCTTTCTCTAGGTTTTGAGTGACAGATCTAAGAAAAATGAGGAAAGAACTAGAGAAATCATTTGACCGGAACTCTACCGGAGTAAGGCCGGAGATTGACGGAGAAGAAGATCCAAAAAAAATAGGGTTTAAGGGAATTTGGGGAAGAAGATATCTTTCGTTCTCTCTCTCCCTGCAGATCAGAAGAAGAAGATGCAGTGGCTAGCCGGAGAAGAAGAGCCGGAGAAGAAGAAAAATAGTCGGAATTTGTACAGATTCCGACCGGAATCCCGTCGGAGAAGATAACAGAAAAGGGATTAGGGTTCGGAAAATTTGGGGAAATATTTCTCTGCGAAATTTTTCTTTTTTGTTTAAGCTTTGATTTTTCGATTTTATAGAAAATTTGGGGAAATGATATTGGCAACACTAATTGATGAAATGCGCAGACTTTTGATAGGCGCGCGAAATTGCGCGTCTTTTTCGGCCTAAATTGCATTTTCCAAAAATAAATTCGCCCCCATCTCGGATAAATTCGCCCCCTTTTCTGATTTACACAACGGTCTTTTCTTGGCTTGTTCGCAGGGCAAACGCACTCGGAATTCAACGAAATTTTGCAGGGAGCTAGATGGGACCTTAAGCTAGCCTAGGATGGAGTTTGGGATCCTAGCTGCTTGATTTGATGGGGTTTTTGCTCAAACACAAGAGGCTTAGGGTACGGTCAAAATGGGGTGTCTACAGATGCCCCTCTTTGGCAGAGCGTGCTTGTCACGCGAATGTCAAAGCTGAACTGACAACACATTTTGACTGGCCCAAGATTAAAGAGTTTAAAATTTTTGGTTTTTGATTTTTGAAAATGATATCCACAAGATATATGGTGAAATAGCCTTTCACCAGACTCTGACTCTGCAAACGCTGGTGAGATAGCCTCTCTCCAACTCTTAACTCAGTACATATTGATGAGATAGCCTCTCTTGCAAAACATTAAATGACAGATTTGATTGTAAATGATCTTGAAATTTGGAGAGAAAATGGATTTGAATGCCGTGTGGAAACGGACTTTGAATGCCATGTGAAAATGGACTTGAATGCCGTGTGAAAACGGACTTGAAATACTTGAATGCCGTGTGAAAACGGACTTGAAAGACTTGAATGCCGTGTGAAAACGGACTTGGAATGCCATGTGAAAATGGACTTGAATACCTTGAAATGAAATCTTTCAAATGATGAGAGAAATGACCAAACTCCAAATCGTGGAGCCATTGGCAAAAACATCTTTTAAAATCTTTCAAATGGTGAAAGAAATGACCAAACTCCAAATCGCGGAGCCATTGGCAAAAATAGCTTTTAAAAATCTTTCAAATGGTGAAAGAAATGGCCAAACTCCAAATCGCGGAGCCATTGGCAAAAACAGCTTTTAAAATCTTTCAAATGGTGAAAGAAAAGACCAAACTCCAAATCGCGGAGCCATTGGCGAAAACAACTTTTAAAAATCTTTCAAATGGTGAAAGAAAAGACCAAACTCCAAATCGCGGAGCCATTGGCGGACATATATTTTTTAAATGAAAGGAAAATTCATTGAAGCGATTGAAGAAATGACCAACTTTGATCGATTTCACAAGGTGAATAAGTCATTCTTTGCCAAGAATGATTGAAAATGCATGATCTTCGCTGAAGATAAAACTCAAGGAACTTGAAGAAAATTTCAGGTATTGACCCTTTTAGAATGAGTGAAAAATATTTTGCTGAGGATTTGACGATTGCAGGAGCAAATTCTAAACTCCGCTAGGGATAAAATTTTCTGAAAACTTGACTTTAAAAGAAAATAATTTGATTGAAGAGATTGGCTCAAAGATTGTACTCAAGCTTCTCTGGTTTTCATTTGCTGAGAATAGCTATCCTAGTTATTATCACGCTTGATATCTTTTATGACGTAAGTCATAAAAGATGCCCCTAGTATGAAATACTTCCATAACAGATTCATAAGAGAGCAAAACACAGGAAATGGTTAAAAAAATTTCATTTCATTGAACATCTGAGGTTACAAACCTTTCAGGTTTACAACAGGCTGTATCTGCCCGACAATTGCCTTTCAATTCTGACGATCTCTGCCATTTCATATGGGCTTGAAAGCCTGCCATATGGACTTGAGAATCAATCATCTTCTGAACTTCACTCTGCTGCACATCACCCTTGAGGGGATACAAATTCATCATTTTTTTTTTTTTTCACCCCAGCCTTGGGAAAGATACTAAATACACAGGACTTTGGAGTTTAAACTTGACTTGACATAGAAAAGACTTGGACAACCAGCAAACGAGGACTTCGACGGGCACAATGACCTGAACTCTAAGAGAGACTGAATCTGCTTCTTAGTCTGATAAATATTTTTAAAATGGTACAGTCTACCACTCTTAAAATCTTTTGAAAACCGTATTTAAAGGTGTTTCATTCCTTTTTCCGGTATTTCCATCATGGTTATTATTCCCTTGGATTGCTTAGTCTTAACCCCCTTAGCCTTGAGAGTGTCAGAAGAATTTCTGTCGATGCTTACTCAGACTTTGAAGTAGTGCCGCCGAAGAAATGAAAGTCTTGCTGGCTTTCAGAGGTTCTGTCCTTTATGAAGTCACTGCCATGACCAAATTGCTTTTTCAGGTTTTCGATTTGGCGGACCGCATGCCTTAATTTTTGCCTAAGCCGCCCTTTCAGGTTTTCAGCTTAGCGGGCAAATGACCCTAACTTTTGCCTAGACCGCCCTTGCGGGTTTTCAGTCTAGCGGGTCTAAGACTCCATTATATTTTTTTTTATTTTCTTTCTGTTTCTCTACAAACCTGGGCCTAAGTACACCAGAAGGACTTTTAGGTAGGCTTGGGTTCAAACAGGTTAACATTTGGTAAGTTTTCATGTATTTGACCGAATCTGGCCCTCCAGACTGCCTACGTATCCCCAAAGAAATGGGAATCAGGCCCGCGTAGTTCGCCCCTTTGGGTTTCAAAATTTGTTTGTTTTGTCTTTTTTTTTTTTTTTTGAAGATTTGAAAGTTTTGAAGGATTTGACCGAACCCGAATTGATCAGGCTACCTACGTACCCTATAAAGAGGGATCAGGTCATGACGTAGTTCAGGTTATTATCTTTTATGACGCAAGTCATAAAAGATGCCCCTGGTTTGAGTTTATCAAAGAATGAAAGTGTTTTTTTTTTATTTAGGCCCAAAGTGTTTGCAAATGGTTTTTTGACTTTGAGGTTGTTGGCTTTTGAGCTCTGATCGATCAAAGACGGCCTCCTGGTGTATCTAAGCATAGTACTTTTTTAGTTGGTCCAGGTTTGTAGGTTCTGTTAATTTTTCTCCATTTTCATTGAGGAGTCTTACGGCTTTTCCAGGCAGGACTTCATCAACAATGTAAGGACCAGACCAATTTGGCCTGAACTTCCCTCTGGGATCAAACACTGGTGCCCTGTAAGACTTCAAGACGAGATCTCCTGGTTTCAGGTCCCGGACCTTGACTTTCTTGTTAAAGGCTCTTTCAATTCTTCTCTGATACCCTTGGATGTGATACAAGGCTCTCAGCCTCTTTTCATCAATCATCTGCAATTCCTGATGTCTGGCTTTAGCCCACTCAGACTCTGGCAGATTCGCTTCCATCATAACTCTTAGAGACGGGATTCTCACTTCAACAGGGAGGACTGCTTCCATTCCATACACCAGAGAGTATGGAGTTACACCTGTAGAAGATCTGATCGATGTCCTGTAAGCCCATAAAGCAAAAGGAAGCTTGTTCGACCAGTCCTTATAAGTCTCGGTCATCTTACTGATTATGACCTTGATATTCTTATTTGCTGCCTCTACAGCCCCGTTTGTTTACGGTCTGTAAGGAGATGACTTGTGATGCTTGATTTTAAACTCTTCGCACAGGTGCACTACCTCTTTCTTGAAATGAGATCCATTATCAGAGATCAATTCATGAGGTACTCCATATCTGCAAATGATGTTCGCACGGATGAACTTTGCAACGGTATTGGAAGTTATGGAAGCATATGAAGCAGCTTCTATCCATTTTGTGAAATAGTCAATGGCCACCAAGATGTACTCGTGTCCACTTGACGATTTAGGATAGACTTTTCCGATGATATCAATTCCCCATACTGAGAATGGCCATGGCGAGGTCATAGAATGCAGCTCTGACGGAGGCACATGAATAAGATTCGCATAGACTTGGCATTTATGACATTTCTTCACGAATGCGAAACAATCTGTTTCCATTGAGGGCCAATAGAAACCAAGTCTAAGGATTTTCCTTGACAGCATTTTTCCATTCATGTGAGGACCACAAACACCTTCATGTGTTTGTTCTATGAGCTCTGCAGCCTGATCTTCATCAACACACAGAAGCTGAATACCGTCAAATGACCTTCTGTACAACTCTTCACCACAAATGATGAAGTTGGCAGCGAACTTCTGAAGAGTTTTCCTCTCTTTGCTGGAAGCTTCAAGCGGATGCCCCTTGCCTGAAATGAAATTTCTGATATCTGTATACCATGGCTTTCCATCTGGACACCTGGCAGATATTTCAATGGCATTCACATGTGCTGGAGCCCATTGCAACCTTACAGCTAAAGGTTGAACCTCCATTGTAGCAGAAATGTCCAACATTGATGCCAGAGTAGCCAGGGCATCAGCAAAGTGATTTCTTGTCCTCGACAGATGAGTGAAGGTGACATTCCTGAACTTTTTGACCAGAGATTCGAGATAAGTATGATATGAGATCAACCTCGCCTCTTTTGTCTTCCAATCCCCATTTATTTGACAAATGATCAGGATTGAATCTCCGAATACGTCGATGTCTTGAATTCGCAAAGCCAAAGCCGCCTCAAGTCCTGCGATGCATGCTTCATATTCTGCCATGTTATTGGTGCACTCAAATTGCAACTTGATGGATAATGGAATGTACTCCTTCTTTGGAGATACCAAAACTGCCCCTATTCCTTGACCGTGATTATTGACAGCTCCGTCAAAGTACATAAGCCATTTGGAACTCGGAATCTCTTCTTCAATGTCCATAATCTCTTCATCAGGAAAATCAGCCTTCAGAAAAGCATTCTCTTCAATAGGAGCATCAGCTAGCTGCTCAGCGATGACCCGCCCCTTAATTGATTTCTGAGTGACATAAGTGATGTCAAACTCAGACAGCAATAGCAACCATCTGGCTGTTCTTCCAGTAAGAGCGGGTTTTTCGAACAAATACTTCAACGGATCCATCCGTGAGAGCAAAAATATCTTGTTCGACAGAAGATAATGTCTAAGCCTTTGAGTCGCCCAGACCAATGCTAAACACGTCTTTTCCAAGACAGTGTATTTGATTTCATATTCCAACATTTTCTTACTGATGTAGTAGATGGGCTTTTCTTTCTTAGACCCTGCCTCCTGCTGAGCAAGCATACAACCCATTGCTGTATCCATGATGGACAAATACATCAACAACGGTTGACCAGGAATGACTGGGGATAAGACAGGAGGCAAAGACAAACACTGCTTGACCTTTTCAAACGCTTCCTGACATTCTTCATTCCATTTCTTGGAGGAATTCTTTTTTAATAACTTGAAGATTGGTTCACATGTCATAGTTAAATGAGATATGAATCTCCTCAAGTATTGCACTTTACCAAGAAATCCACGAATCTGCTTTTCTGTTTTTGGTGGTTGCATTTCTTGGATAGCCTTGATCTTCTGAGGGTCCACTTCGATTCCTCTCTCACTGACCATGAATCCAAGCAACTTCCCTGACGTGACTCCAAATACACATTTATTAGGGTTCAAGCGAAGCTGAAACTTTCGGATTCGCTCAAAGAACTTTCTCAAAGCGACTGTATGCTCTGGCCGAGTCCTGCCTTTGACAATCATGTCATCTACATAGACCTCGACCTCCTTATGAATCATGTCATGAAGAAGAGTAGTCGCGGCCCTCTGATAGGTGGCACCAGCATTCTTGAGACCAAATGGCATCACTCTGTAGCAATATGTCCCCCACTGAGTAATAAATGCCGTCTTCATCATGTCCTCAGGCGCCATTTTGATCTGGTTATACCCTGAGAATCCATCCATAAAGGATAAGAGTGCATGTCCAGCAGTATTGTCAACCAGGAGATCAATATTCGGAAGCGGAAAATCATCTTTTGGACTTGCCTTGTTCAGATCTCTGAAATCGACACACATCCTGACTTTTCCATCTTTCTTGGGCACAGGTACAATATTTGCAAGCCATTCAGGGTATTCAACTACTTCGATGAATTTCACTTCGAGTAGTTTCTTAACCTCATCATGAACTTTCAACTCCCATTCTGTTTTAAGCTTTCAGAGTTTTTGCTTCTTCGGCTTGATGCCAGGGATTAGAGGTAATTTGTGTTGGACAATGTCCTCACTCAATCCTGGCATGTCGTCGTAAGACCAAGCAAAAACCTCCTTAAACTCTTTTAGCAAGGTGATTAATTCTTCACGCTCCTCAGGAGATAAAATTTTGCCAATTCGTATTTCCCGAATTAAGGTTTCATCACCTATATTTACGGTTTCAATTTCCTCTTCAAGTGGTTTAGCGCGGCGACTCTCCTCTTGTTGAATCATATGCTTGATTTCAAGGGGAGTTTCGTCGGCTACCTCATTAGAGGGGGAGTCTTGATTATCATTATTTGTTACTTGATCAGGTTTAGAAGCAGGATCAGTAGAAGAGACAAGTACAGGAATGTAAGCAAAAGAATCTTTTATTTCATCAGAATGAATGATTACATCAGATGACTTGCCCACATCAGGCGTTACAGATTTTGAAACAGAATGAAAAAATAAGTCGACATCAGTATCGACACAACTAGAAACATGTACAGCCAAAGAATCAATGAATATGCCCTCAGACTCGGACTCAACGCTACCCAGGACAGACTTGTCACCTACTCCAGAGGTAGACCCGACTTCTACAGTACCTGCATCAAAAGAAAAATTAGAAATGACAGACTCTGGGACGGACTCAGAAATTGACACATACTTTGAAATAACTGACTCTTTTGAAGGGACTGGAATGTACTGAGGGATTACTTGGGGTATAACCTGTGAGGTCCAGTTATCCAGAGGTCCCTCGGCTGGGGTGATATAGTCCTCTGGGTTCAGAAAAGGTGCGTCTCTTCCAATCATAGCAATGACTGGTGCCTCAGTTTGAAACAAAGAATCTAGGAATTCTGGCTCAAAATTTTCAACCCAGTCTGAGTCTGGTTCCTCTGTCACTACTGCCTCTGTAATCTGCTTACTGTAAAATTCTGCTGGCAGCTCATCTGCAAAGAAAATCTCAAGACCCGGCAGCTTGGTCCCATTCTCATCATACCATGGCTCTGAGAAACCGTAATAAGGGCAATCAGCTCCCTCTTTTCGGAATCTACCATTCATGACTTTGCTGAAAGGTCCCATTGGAAACTCTAAGCCTCTGCGGCGACATTCTGCCCATTTAAACATGTAGGCTCTCATTTCCTGCACCTCCTTGCGAGTCGGCTTATATCCCAACCCAAACAACCCATCAGATGTTTTCAACTCGGGCCGCTCAATCAGACCCTGCATATTCTTTCCCAAACCTGCCCCTGGGAGATACCCAAATCGGCGCATCATCTTGACTACCCGAGTATTGGTGCTAGAGAGAAACATAATTTCTTCACTCATAGCCTCTTTCATGGTGATAGCCGAAACTTCCATTGAAAATCCTGTCAGACTGATATCTCTTGTGTTTTCAGTAACAAGCTCTTGAGATATTTGTCCAACTTCTGGCTCGGGATCTCCTTTGACAGTGATCACCCGATTGTTTCGAATGAATTTCAATTTTTGATGAAGTGTGGAAGGGATAACTCCAACCTTATGCAACCAAGGTCGGCCAAGCAACAGACAAAAAGAAGTCTTGATATCTAACACCTGAAATTCAATATCAAAAGTTTCTCCTCCAATGACAATCTCAGTAGCCAATGTTCCAATAACATCTCTTCGAGTCCCATCATATGCCAGTATGCCTTGCTCAGACGGAATGAAGTCTTCAGGCCCAAAACCTAGAGTAGTGGCAGTGCTCAAAGGACACACGTTCAAAGCTGACCCATTGTCTACCAGTACTTCGGAGACTTTCTTCTGGTTGCAAAGCAGGGTAATTTTGAGAGGACGAGTATGGTCCTTCCCTTCTGACGGCAAGTCCTCATCTGAGAAAGATAAGGCTTTTGAAGCCTTGGTCATGGCCACCAAACCGACCAGCTCGTCAGGAGTGATCTCAACTGATACCTGGGATGAGTTCAACTCACGAAGTACACCCTGTCTGTGCTTCGGCGATGCCATCAATAAACCCCAAATGGACACATTGGCTTGTGTCTTCTTGAGCTGATTCAACAAGTTATCTTCTTCTTCCTCAAGCTTCTGTTTCTGCCTCTGACTATCAACCCCTCTCGCAACTTCAGCGGGATTATCAACTCTGAGTTCAGCTGGCTTAAAGACTCGTCCACCCCGTGTGACGTGGCGGAGTTCATCACATTGATCGTTCAGGAGCAACAAATCTTCATCTTCTATCCTAAGGGTGTAAGGGGTTTTTATTTCTTCTCCCTCATCATCACTCACCCTTAAGACATATAGAGATTCAGAATCTTTCTCCTCATCTTCACACTGGAAAATATATGACTGGTTTGATGGCCCAGCCACATCAGGATCGTTCCAGGATAAAACATATGGCCTTTCGGATTCTGCCAACTGATCTCCTTCTTCAAATTTCCAGACATAGGGTTCTTCGGATTCCACAGCACATATGAAGGAAGCCGGATCAATGATAGACTCCTCGGCGCAAATGACATTGACCGAGGATGGAGGCGGCATTGCATGCGTAGGAAGAGGGTTTCTAGTTACATTTGGTAACTGGATTGACAGTTCCTTCCTATCGATCATGTTCTGAATTTGGTGTTTCAAAGCTAAACACCTGTCAGTGATATGGCCAGTGTTACGGTGGTAATCACAGAATTGATCTTCTCTCCAGGTTCTTGGCAACGGGTTGGGAGGAGGTTTAATGTCAGGCAACTTGATCTTCTTGTCCTTCAATAGCTTCTTCAAAGCTACGGACAAAGAATACGGAAGGGGATCGAAATGACGAAGAGGCTTCTGCTCCATTGTCGGCCTTCTTACTTCAGTAACTACTCTGGGTGGGGGCGGCCTGACATAATTGACATTATGGACCTCTTTCGGCGCCATCACAGGTCGCTTCCCTTCTCTGCCATCAGATGGTACTCTAGATCTCAGGCCTTTAGCCAATGCATCTTCTATCTGAGTCCCAGTTTTAATAAGATGGTTAAAATCAAGGAAATATTGGATAGCCATATGGTGGTAATATTGTGGTGATAGATTTTTCACCACAATCTTGATCTGATCCTCATCTGACAACCGATGAGTCATCTGGGCAGCTTTCCTTCTCCATCTACGGATGAAGGAAGTAAAAGTTTCATTATGGCCCTGTTTCAAAGCCTTCAAATCTCTCTTAGTTACATCGATCCCCTCTTCCATAGAGAATTGTTCGACGAACCTGTTTGCAATACTCTCTAGAGTTCGGATCTCCTCTGTTTTCAAACTCAGGAACCACTTCTTAGCTGTTCCAACAAGGGATCTAGGAAATAATAGAGCAACTTGCTCCGGAGATAGACCATGCTGTTGTAAAAGCGGAAGAACTGACATTAGATGGCTTCGAGGACACCCGGTCCCATCGTATTTATCCATGTCCGGAACTTTGAATCTAGGAGGCAATGTGACTCCCGGATACAACATAAAATCGGCCATGTTCAACTTTTTCGGGCCTTGAAATTTTATGTTTTCCATCTCTTGGGCCAGCCTATCCATTCTGTCCGCCATCGCTCTGTCCTCATTGGCTCTATTCAGATTAGGATGACGATTTTCTTCTTCATACTGCTCATTATCAAGATCGTCTTCGACGTTCAAGACAGCAGGCCCGGCCATTGCAGGAGGGGGAGGAGGTATAACTGATGGGTGCTGAGCTACATGCTCTCTGGAAGTAGACTCTCTGTCATTTTTCAGACGGGCTATCTCTTCATTCATATTATTCATCTGTTGAAGCATAGCCTTCATCATCTCACTCATCTCAGCTATAGCGTTTCCAGAGTCAGCCATCGGTGCAATAGGAAATTGGACAGGCGAAGGGATTTCCTGGATATTGGAGAAAGGTAATGCAGGGGAGGTAAAAGAAATTGGTGAGGAAGAAAAACGACTCAGCCTGGAATCAGCGGACTGACGGGACCAGGTTGATTTTGAAACGAGGATTTTCTTAGGAGCAATGGCTGCTCAATCAAGAATCCTGATATGGAAATATAAACACTAGATTAAAATTTTGATAATCGAGATAAACTATTTTGATCAAATAATGACAAAAGAGACAAAAACACACTTTCATTAATAAAATTCGAATTGTGATTACAAAGGATGAAAAATATTAATCTCTAATCACAACTGGATAACAGACTCACAAAAATGAGAAATGCAAAAATCAGAATAACAAAACATGATACGGATCTTCAAGGTTCCTCAATCCGAACTCTTTTGCTTGCGGGCTTTTCCGATATTTCTCCACGTCGGAATTTGCGAGATAAACCTAACCTTCTTTCTACATTTTTGTTTCCCCAAGCAGCCACAATGGATCGGACGAGATCAGGAGTGAGATCTTCACAGAGAGGAGGGACTATGATTCCGGGAGGACACGGAATTCCCGTAATTTGGTGGAGAATTCGCATGGGTGCATAAAAGGAAGATTTCTCGGTACCCATGAGATAAACAAATGAATGCGGGTAAGTGCATGTAAAAACATGGAAACATGAATGACTTATCCAGCGAAACTGATTCTCCTCTACATGTTGCAACCAATTGTGCCATTCATCGATGGACTGAGGTTGATGGGCTATTGGTTTCCATGTATGGAAATTCTTCAGGGTATATGGATTTTGGTTTTGTCGCTGAAGAATTTGAAGTTTTTCACCAAGCCAGACATACAATAACTTGACACATCCATTGAAATTGTCCTTGATCTCTTGGGAAGCAATAAGATCTAATCCCAAGAAGGTCTCTGCTAACATGGTAGGGATAGGATTCCTCCCCTCATTGATCTGATCTACCACTCCCAATAGTATCAAAGATGCGACATGAGAATTTCTGCGAAGAACATGACGTGCGAAGACCATAAAAATCAAAGCATTACGTCGGCAATCCTGAAAACGAGAGTTAGTAGGATCGACGTTTTTCGAAAAAAGTTTAATAAGGTCTTGAATTTTTACGCACGTATCCGTTAAACATGGCAGAGAATCCACAGTCTCATTTTTGAACAGTTTACAAAACAGACCATGAGGAGATTCTATCCTTGAAGGTTTGATCCAGAGTCCCTCAGATGGGAGCTCTAGCATGGTACACCAATCTTCAAATATGGGACAAAGTTCAAAACGGCCAAATCGGAAAACATGAAGAACAGGATCCCAAAGTCTAGCAGCTGCTTGGAGAAACTTCCAATTTATATCCCGACTGTTCAAATAGGTGAACGAATTGATGAAATGATCAGCCATATTTCTCTGCGACTGCTCACGCGGAAGAGCTTTAATGGTATCGGCTATCCAGTTGTCCAACAAAAGGTTTGCCATAATCAGACCTGACACAAAGATAGGACGGGATAATGAGGGAATGAAGATAACTTCGAATAAATAAAGAATAAAAATGAACTTAACGATCAAGCATAAGAAGGATATTATGGATGACATCGAATGTTCCACTACTGATCAAAGATGATCAGAAACTCAGAAACGAGACCACGGTCACAAAATGACAAAAGTAGATCATAGACCGGATCTAAATCTGGAAGATGGATGTCAAAACTGAACGATCAAAGAGATCAAAAATAGAATATGACCATAAAGACAGCAGACAAACTGTCGATCATATCTAAAGACGAAAGAAGAAAACAATCTGAATAATATATGACACAACTAAAGAATGGATAAATGAAGCTTCAATCTGAGGGATAAAAACAAATGAATTTTATGATCACCGAGTCAAAGAATAAACTGTAGCTATGAGGGTGACAAGTAGAAGCCACTAGCTAGGTTTAGATCTGAGAGATGCATAGACATGACTGATTGATCAAAGCCAGAAATCTCTACTAGAAAGTAGGTCCTGATCTTATAATCAACAGATATAGGGACATAATCTCAATAAATAGAACAACAGAGAGGCCACGACCATGAGAGGGGCAAGTAAAAGCCACTGGTCGGGTCTAGATCTGAAAAAAAAAAGGACTGACACAACTGATTAGATTAGACAAGGAAACCTTACTAAAGAGTAAGCCCTCAATCTGATAATCAATATATAGATATATACATATATATCCTAACCAGGGGCACCAGCCATAAATATAATCCCACAAAGTCAAGACACTTGACTCAATACAGACATGTGAGTGTACTAGGACTGCGTTGTAGCCACATAAGGTGAACTACAATAATCTATGTATAGGACACGGCTCCTAGATCTAGGCTCCAACATGTGTAAGCAACACATGTTCGTCCTTATATGAATGCAATATATATATATATATATATACGCACATGCAGATCCTAATTGGGTTTCACTAAGTTAGCAAATATATTCATATACATAATATATGTAAAATGAAAGTAGAGCTCCGGACTCAATATATCAGGTACTATGCTTATGATCCATACTTAAAATGTATAACACAAGTACGCCTAGTGTTATACATAGTATGCTTCATTGCTCATCGGCTGCTGTAAACACAAGTACGCCTAGTGTTTACGACTGCAGCACTGGCGCATAGTTTGGTAATAGATACAACAGCACCATCTGGATAGTGATATCCCATGAGGTACGCATTATATCTATCCCATGGAGCTAATAATAAGAAAATCAATAAAAGAAAAAAAAGAAAAGAAAATAAAATGATGTATGCTGTGCAGTGTGTGAATCCCTTGTTTTAAACACCTATCTGGTGCCCCTGGATTCTAAGCGATTAAATTCCCATTTATAATGATTTTAGCTCAAAATTCTTCAAAATTATTAAGTAAATGGCATTTTAACAGAGTTAGGCAATATCTTGAAAGAAATCCCCAGCAGAGTCGCCAGCCTGTGGACCCCGATCCGAGAGAGAGGCGGGGAACGGGCCCCACACTAAGTCTCAGGATCATCCACGTGAATGGAGAGCTCTACCAAGGAACTCTCGAAAGAAGTGCCTCTCACAGCATGAGTGGCGATATGAAAGGTGAGATACCTCTCGATTCGGGGACTAGCCCAGATTCGAGGCGTACCTTAAACAAAGAAGAGTCGCCATCCAAGGAAAAGGCAAATGGGCCCTGGATCCCATACTATGCTCTGTTGCAACGGATAACCAGAGATATAAAATAAGGTTCGTGCCTGGTTACGAATTCGGAAGGTCTAAAGAGCACCTCATCCGCCCAAGTGCAAACACCTGGTCTCTTATGCCATTTACTTAATAATTTTGAAGAGCTTTGGGCGAAAATCATATGGAATGAGAATGAATATCTCCGAGAAGACGTCTATCTAATCATGCATGTCTCGGAGATGAAATCAAAGGCACACGAGATAAAATAAAAGAAACATGTGTCACCTAAGCATAGCTAGGTTATAAGTGACATGCCTAATGGGTGTCTAAGTTCTGATGAACAAACACATGCACGACACACCAAAAAGTATAAGGTCTGCGCAATAAAGTAAGAAAACACTGCAAAACATAGAAAAATGACTCGATACTATACAACCCTAAGACTCTAATCTATACCTAGGCCCGAGTCTTTAGATGATCTGATGTTCATCCAAAGAAGCCTACGTATCCCCGCCTCCACGAGAATCAAGGCAACGTAGTTCTTCGCACCTATTCTAAGCTATGATGCCTAAGACATCTAGACCTCTATCCTAGACTCGATCTAAAAGACCGGACTAGTTCTTAAAGCTTCTTATGTGATTATTTAAATTCCAATGGATTGTAGATTTTAGGACACCCTATATGCCTTAACTAAATGCAGGTTAGCCCTAAGCTAATGCAGGTGGTTCCTATAATCTATGTGTAGCTAGGCTGTATATCCTAAGGAAAACAGTAGGATCTATCGCATCTTAGACCTAGTCATCAATTGGCGATGTGGATCGCCAACTGACCGGACGGAGGCGCTCCTATAACTCTAGGACAAACTCCTAACTCTAACACAAACACAAACAAACCACACAACACATCAAAGACAAATTCAAAACTCTAAAACTCTTTATCTAGGACAAACTACTAACTCTAGAGGAAGATCTTGTTGAAAACAAGGTTTTGAAGATTTTTGGTATTTTTTCTTAAAATGGGTAAATGATTTATTTACAAAGGTTTGGCTGGACCTGAGATAAGAATCTCAAGCTGCACTACGTACCTCGTGGAAGAGGATCAAGCCAACGTAGTTCGAAACAGATTTCCTAACTACTCCTAATGACTCAAGATTTTTGAGATTTTTGGTTTTTCAGATGTTTTTGTTGTTTTTAAGTGTTTTTGACTCAAGGGAGACAAATCCTATCATCATAAGGGGAAGACAGACTCCTGATATCCCGCAAAGGTTGGACAGCATCCTATGCTTTGCGGAGGGAAAATGAACAGAATAACAACTCTGCAAGGGTTGGACAGCATCCTATACCTTACGAGAGCGGATAGAAAAAACACAAGATTTGATGAGAGGTTGGATAAAATCCTAACCCCTATGATGATAGGACTGACTCCTGAAAGAAAAACAGACTCTCTAGCTAAGGACAGACTCCTAGGCTAAGGACTTACTCTAAAAATAGGATTCTTAAGAAGGAGGTGCTAATGAGACAAAGCCTGTCTCCTAAAAGAAAAAGAGATAAAGAAGGGTGCTAGTGAGACTATCAAGCTGAGATAAAACTCACAAGTAATAAGGAAAGACCTTGTGCATATTTAGCAAAGGTAAAACATCCAGCCGGGCCGGACAGCTACCTAGCCCTAGGGTGCAACAAATGTGCAACCAGATACCCATATAGGATAGGGGTATGAAGCCAAGCCGAGTAGGATGTTCTCCCAAAACCAAATGATACACAAAGAGGAGGTTTAGCAAGAAAATGAGACTAGGTAAGTCTCTTAGACACAGAGGTAGGATAGAGAAAAATATTAACAAGGAAAAAAAAAAAGACTTTGTGCATATTTGGCAAAGGTAAAACACCCAGCCGGGCCGGACAGCTACCTAGCCCTAGGGTGCAACAAATGTGCAACCAGATACCCATATAGGATAGGGGTATGAAGCCAAGCCGAGTAGGGTGTTCTCCCAAAACCAAACGACGCACAAAGAGGAGGGTTAGTAAGAGAATGAGACTAGGCAAGTCTCCTATATACAAAGGAGAGGTATGCAACTTGGACTGAGCAAGTCCCCTAAGGATGGGCTTGGGCTAGCGCCTTCATCGCCCTTGCAACGAGAGGGAATTCTAATATCTAAAGAATCTTAACAGAAATCTATAAGACTGTGTTAGTCTATCAAAAAGAGAAGAAAATGCTATCAGATAATCGCAAATTTTATTCTAAAAATAAATTAATTGCCAAGCAAAGAAAAATATACAA
Organism: Tasmannia lanceolata; assembly: GCF_043159265.1. Lineage (NCBI taxonomy): Eukaryota > Viridiplantae > Streptophyta > Magnoliopsida > Canellales > Winteraceae > Tasmannia > Tasmannia lanceolata. The sequence goes on from NW_027518683.1 coordinate 13,649,605, forward strand.
TCTAATAGCAATCATAAAATGATAAATAACATTAATTAGTCCAGACCAGCCGCTGGATAGCCTAATAAAGTAAAAGAAAATAATATCAAACACTTCTATGCCCAACCACAAACACCACCCCAATATGGGGATGAAATCAGATGATGCTAAAGTAATCATCTGATATCATAATACACATGATAATATTTCCACATCCCGCCTTGAAATCAGACAGTACTCATGTCGATAACATCGAATAGAGTAGTCATCTGATTTCCTTCTTCCTATTTAACAATTTATTTAAATAAAAAGAATGAGTATAATAAGCTTCGAGATAAACTCACCTGAACAATCCATTTATTATTGAATTTTAAGGTGTCCAAGAAGATTGTATATAATATTTTAAAATGATCAAATGAGACAATGATATAAAATAAAGACTGCAGGAAGATCTCGTTAATATAAAATGAACTATCATAAACATTAAAATAATAAGATATCAGCAGTCTATACTTTTCTTAAAGAAATGACATCATCTCAGCTTAAAATATTATCAATGACAAGTCTCTTTTAAAACATTTGAACAAGCATGAATTATTACCTAAGAATTTAACCACTTATAAAGGTGGCAACTATGTGCAATAATGGGCATCAAACAATGAACTACAATGAACATCAACTATGTGCTAGTGAAAAGAACCAATAGACAGCTTGTTTATACAAAATAATGGGCAGCAATTTATACAAGATAATGGGCAGCAAGCGGTGAATAAAAATGGACAACAGCTTTGTGCTTATGAACCAAATCTATGGGCAGCAGTTATACACAAAATGAACAGCAAGTAGTAAGCAAAAAATGGACAATATCTATGTGCTTGTGAACCGAATCTATGGGCAGCAGTTATACACAAAATGGATAGCAATTAGTGAGCAAAAAATGGACAATATCTATGTGCTTATGAACCAAATCTATGGGCAGCAGTTATACACAAAATGGACAGCAGATAGTGAGCAAAAAATGGACAATATCTATGTGCTTGTGAACCGAATCTATGGGCAGCAGTTATACACAAAATGGACAGCAGATAGTGAGCAAAAAATGGACAATATCTATGTGCTCGTGAACCGAATCTATGGGCAGCAGTTATACACAAAATGGACAGCAGATAGTGAGCAAAAAATGGACAATATCTATGTGCTTGTGAACCGAATCTATGGGCAGCAGTTTATGCAAAATAAGAGGCTTGGGCTATCGCCTTCATCGCCCTGGCGATGAATGGAAGAAATTAACTTCGCACAAATTATGAGAACGTTAATACTGATGGCATTTTGGACACATTCATATATACTAGTAGTGAAAACCGAGACCCACTTTTAAAGTTGAAGCTAACCCATTCTCATTCTCACCATCCAACAATCATCATAATCATTTGATTGTAAACAAAATCTAATCAATGCGAAAAATAAAATAAAATAATGGATTCCAAACAACATGAATTAAGTAGTAGAAAGAGATACAAGCACAAACATGCACTCTCAGCAATGGTGAAGGGATCTGTCATTGAAGTGATAAGGGTAAGCTAGGAATGTCCCATAAGAATGTCGACTGTGTTAATGAGATAAACATGCATATGAGCTGTCCACAAGAACTGATGAGTGCCAAATTATATAACAATGCTTTTCACAAGGGAGTAGTGTAAGTATCTACCTATAGTACCACTTTAGGACAGTTGCATCACCACAAATGAGGCTGCTATGGTCACTATTCTATTCCAAACAATAAAATGAGGGCTGCCAATATCATAGTGTAAGGACTGTACATATCAAAATGAAATGGGCTACCATTATTAAAGTGAAATAATGGCTGCTAAAACAAAAGTGAAAGAAGGGCGGCCATTATTAAATTGAAGTGAGGGCTGCCAAAATCAAAGAGAAGAGGGCTGTACATATCAAAATGAAATGGGCTACCTAATTTCAAGCTACATGACCTGGGTATAAGTATTGGTAAGAATAGTCTATATTCTAGGAAAATGATTTTAGCACCATCATGATTGCTTAAATGCACCAACAAATATGGTCTTTTGGTACTTTAAGTGTTGTTGGGAAATTCCAATGATTCTTATGAGAGGACCAAGCCAAATAAAAGGAGTAGATAAGCCAATTGGTGTAATTTAGCAAAACATGGCTGTGCGGGTATCACTTTCGTAGAACATAGAGAAAGAGATAGAATGACTTATAGCCCTTTAAACATCAAATCAACTACGAATGAAAAGAGAGTAAGAATGTTACTTGAGTTATTAAGAAGGGAAAAATAACACTTCAAAAGGATGCTACGACATCAGGTCTGATGGTATGTAATGGCGAGTGCAACAAAGTGCTGAAGATGACATGATGTCCAGCAAGGATAATGGCCAGACCCCTATCCTTCTATTTCTCTCTACTTTTCTAAATCTTTCCCCCCAAACCCAAAAATGGCAGCCCTCCCCCTTTCTCTTGTTCCAGATTAAACCCTAAAGACCTTCAAATGTCCTTTTTTAAAAAAATCCAAACACTATTACAAATTCCCCTCAAGCTCTACTTCACAAACTCAATTTCTTAACAGAGGGGGTAAATGTCATGGGATCAAATAGAGATAGATGTCAATGGAGACAAATGACAGGTAAACTTGATTTAAACACTTCAACTATACTGTATTCTACATGATTTCAACAACTGATCGTATATATAAAAAAAAAATAATACAGAACAAAGAATATCCAATTTTTACATGCTCTTATGACATTAACTCATCAATCTGGACTTTCTCTTTATGCACGGATATTTTAAAACTAAGAACAAATGAAGAACAGAATAAGAGATCAAATGATTGAAACATAAATCCATGAATCTAAATGAAAACAGAGCTAAAACTGAAACTTATAAATTTACTACATTTCAAACAATTTAGCCTAGGATAACACTAAGATCTAAACTCCAATTATACAACATATACTTCATAAAAAAAATAAAACATAAGTAAAATATTACCTGAATTACTGAAAATTGCAAACCGAGGTGAATAGATCTTGCACGAGCTTCTCTAATTCTCAACAGAAAACCGTCATTGAAGATAAAAAACTAAACATAGCTCACCAAAAATCTGCCGAATTTATTTCTTTCTCTTCCCTTTTTTTTTTAGCCTCCCTTTCAACAAAATACACAAAGATGATGATCCAATGGTGAAAAATGAATTTCCATCAGAGGTGGATTGTAATCGATCTACAAAATGAGTAGATCTAGGGTTTGTAATCACAGATCTAAAATCTAAGATAGAAAGTGAGCAAATGAGATCTAAAATTTGAAATTACAAAGAACAGATCTAAGGTTATATACGAGTTAGGGTTTCGGTTTAGCTTTCTCTAGGTTTTGAGTGACAGATCTAAGAAAAATGAGGAAAGAACTAGAGAAATCATTTGACCGGAACTCTACCGGAGTAAGGCCGGAGATTGACGGAGAAGAAGATCCAAAAAAAATAGGGTTTAAGGGAATTTGGGGAAGAAGATATCTTTCGTTCTCTCTCTCCCTGCAGATCAGAAGAAGAAGATGCAGTGGCTAGCCGGAGAAGAAGAGCCGGAGAAGAAGAAAAATAGTCGGAATTTGTACAGATTCCGACCGGAATCCCGTCGGAGAAGATAACAGAAAAGGGATTAGGGTTCGGAAAATTTGGGGAAATATTTCTCTGCGAAATTTTTCTTTTTTGTTTAAGCTTTGATTTTTCGATTTTATAGAAAATTTGGGGAAATGATATTGGCAACACTAATTGATGAAATGCGCAGACTTTTGATAGGCGCGCGAAATTGCGCGTCTTTTTCGGCCTAAATTGCATTTTCCAAAAATAAATTCGCCCCCATCTCGGATAAATTCGCCCCCTTTTCTGATTTACACAACGGTCTTTTCTTGGCTTGTTCGCAGGGCAAACGCACTCGGAATTCAACGAAATTTTGCAGGGAGCTAGATGGGACCTTAAGCTAGCCTAGGATGGAGTTTGGGATCCTAGCTGCTTGATTTGATGGGGTTTTTGCTCAAACACAAGAGGCTTAGGGTACGGTCAAAATGGGGTGTCTACAGATGCCCCTCTTTGGCAGAGCGTGCTTGTCACGCGAATGTCAAAGCTGAACTGACAACACATTTTGACTGGCCCAAGATTAAAGAGTTTAAAATTTTTGGTTTTTGATTTTTGAAAATGATATCCACAAGATATATGGTGAAATAGCCTTTCACCAGACTCTGACTCTGCAAACGCTGGTGAGATAGCCTCTCTCCAACTCTTAACTCAGTACATATTGATGAGATAGCCTCTCTTGCAAAACATTAAATGACAGATTTGATTGTAAATGATCTTGAAATTTGGAGAGAAAATGGATTTGAATGCCGTGTGGAAACGGACTTTGAATGCCATGTGAAAATGGACTTGAATGCCGTGTGAAAACGGACTTGAAATACTTGAATGCCGTGTGAAAACGGACTTGAAAGACTTGAATGCCGTGTGAAAACGGACTTGGAATGCCATGTGAAAATGGACTTGAATACCTTGAAATGAAATCTTTCAAATGATGAGAGAAATGACCAAACTCCAAATCGTGGAGCCATTGGCAAAAACATCTTTTAAAATCTTTCAAATGGTGAAAGAAATGACCAAACTCCAAATCGCGGAGCCATTGGCAAAAATAGCTTTTAAAAATCTTTCAAATGGTGAAAGAAATGGCCAAACTCCAAATCGCGGAGCCATTGGCAAAAACAGCTTTTAAAATCTTTCAAATGGTGAAAGAAAAGACCAAACTCCAAATCGCGGAGCCATTGGCGAAAACAACTTTTAAAAATCTTTCAAATGGTGAAAGAAAAGACCAAACTCCAAATCGCGGAGCCATTGGCGGACATATATTTTTTAAATGAAAGGAAAATTCATTGAAGCGATTGAAGAAATGACCAACTTTGATCGATTTCACAAGGTGAATAAGTCATTCTTTGCCAAGAATGATTGAAAATGCATGATCTTCGCTGAAGATAAAACTCAAGGAACTTGAAGAAAATTTCAGGTATTGACCCTTTTAGAATGAGTGAAAAATATTTTGCTGAGGATTTGACGATTGCAGGAGCAAATTCTAAACTCCGCTAGAGATAAAATTTTCTGAAAACTTGACTTTAAAAGAAAATAATTTGATTGAAGAGATTGGCTCAAAGATTGTACTCAAGCTTCTCTGGTTTTCATTTGCTGAGAATAGCTATCCTAGTTATTATCACGCTTGATATCTTTTATGACGTAAGTCATAAAAGATGCCCCTAGTATGAAATACTTCCATAACAGATTCATAAGAGAGCAAAACACAGGAAATGGTTAAAAAAATTTCATTTCATTGAACATCTGAGGTTACAAACCTTTCAGGTTTACAACAGGCTGTATCTGCCCGACAATTGCCTTTCAATTCTGACGATCTCTGCCATTTCATATGGGCTTGAAAGCCTGCCATATGGACTTGAGAATCAATCATCTTCTGAACTTCACTCTGCTGCACATCACCCTTGAGGGGATACAAATTCATCATTTTTTTTTTTTTTCACCCCAGCCTTGGGAAAGATACTAAATACACAGGACTTTGGAGTTTAAACTTGACTTGACATAGAAAAGACTTGGACAACCAGCAAACGAGGACTTCGACGGGCACAATGACCTGAACTCTAAGAGAGACTGAATCTGCTTCTTAGTCTGATAAATATTTTTAAAATGGTACAGTCTACCACTCTTAAAATCTTTTGAAAACCGTATTTAAAGGTGTTTCATTCCTTTTTCCGGTATTTCCATCATGGTTATTATTCCCTTGGATTGCTTAGTCTTAACCCCCTTAGCCTTGAGAGTGTCAGAAGAATTTCTGTCGATGCTTACTCAGACTTTGAAGTAGTGCCGCCGAAGAAATGAAAGTCTTGCTGGCTTTCAGAGGTTCTGTCCTTTATGAAGTCACTGCCATGACCAAATTGCTTTTTCAGGTTTTCGATTTGGCGGACCGCATGCCTTAATTTTTGCCTAAGCCGCCCTTTCAGGTTTTCAGCTTAGCGGGCAAATGACCCTAACTTTTGCCTAGACCGCCCTTGCGGGTTTTCAGTCTAGCGGGTCTAAGACTCCATTATATTTTTTTTTATTTTCTTTCTGTTTCTCTACAAACCTGGGCCTAAGTACACCAGAAGGACTTTTAGGTAGGCTTGGGTTCAAACAGGTTAACATTTGGTAAGTTTTCATGTATTTGACCGAATCTGGCCCTCCAGACTGCCTACGTATCCCCAAAGAAATGGGAATCAGGCCCGCGTAGTTCGCCCCTTTGGGTTTCAAAATTTGTTTGTTTTGTCTTTTTTTTTTTTTTTTGAAGATTTGAAAGTTTTGAAGGATTTGACCGAACCCGAATTGATCAGGCTACCTACGTACCCTATAAAGAGGGATCAGGTCATGACGTAGTTCAGGTTATTATCTTTTATGACGCAAGTCATAAAAGATGCCCCTGGTTTGAGTTTATCAAAGAATGAAAGTGTTTTTTTTTTATTTAGGCCCAAAGTGTTTGCAAATGGTTTTTTGACTTTGAGGTTGTTGGCTTTTGAGCTCTGATCGATCAAAGACGGCCTCCTGGTGTATCTAAGCATAGTACTTTTTTAGTTGGTCCAGGTTTGTAGGTTCTGTTAATTTTTCTCCATTTTCATTGAGGAGTCTTACGGCTTTTCCAGGCAGGACTTCATCAACAATGTAAGGACCAGACCAATTTGGCCTGAACTTCCCTCTGGGATCAAACACTGGTGCCCTGTAAGACTTCAAGACGAGATCTCCTGGTTTCAGGTCCCGGACCTTGACTTTCTTGTTAAAGGCTCTTTCAATTCTTCTCTGATACCCTTGGATGTGATACAAGGCTCTCAGCCTCTTTTCATCAATCATCTGCAATTCCTGATGTCTGGCTTTAGCCCACTCAGACTCTGGCAGATTCGCTTCCATCATAACTCTTAGAGACGGGATTCTCACTTCAACAGGGAGGACTGCTTCCATTCCATACACCAGAGAGTATGGAGTTACACCTGTAGAAGATCTGATCGATGTCCTGTAAGCCCATAAAGCAAAAGGAAGCTTGTTCGACCAGTCCTTATAAGTCTCGGTCATCTTACTGATTATGACCTTGATATTCTTATTTGCTGCCTCTACAGCCCCGTTTGTTTACGGTCTGTAAGGAGATGACTTGTGATGCTTGATTTTAAACTCTTCGCACAGGTGCACTACCTCTTTCTTGAAATGAGATCCATTATCAGAGATCAATTCATGAGGTACTCCATATCTGCAAATGATGTTCGCACGGATGAACTTTGCAACGGTATTGGAAGTTATGGAAGCATATGAAGCAGCTTCTATCCATTTTGTGAAATAGTCAATGGCCACCAAGATGTACTCGTGTCCACTTGACGATTTAGGATAGACTTTTCCGATGATATCAATTCCCCATACTGAGAATGGCCATGGCGAGGTCATAGAATGCAGCTCTGACGGAGGCACATGAATAAGATTCGCATAGACTTGGCATTTATGACATTTCTTCACGAATGCGAAACAATCTGTTTCCATTGAGGGCCAATAGAAACCAAGTCTAAGGATTTTCCTTGACAGCATTTTTCCATTCATGTGAGGACCACAAACACCTTCATGTGTTTGTTCTATGAGCTCTGCAGCCTGATCTTCATCAACACACAGAAGCTGAATACCGTCAAATGACCTTCTGTACAACTCTTCACCACAAATGATGAAGTTGGCAGCGAACTTCTGAAGAGTTTTCCTCTCTTTGCTGGAAGCTTCAAGCGGATGCCCCTTGCCTGAAATGAAATTTCTGATATCTGTATACCATGGCTTTCCATCTGGACACCTGGCAGATATTTCAATGGCATTCACATGTGCTGGAGCCCATTGCAACCTTACAGCTAAAGGTTGAACCTCCATTGTAGCAGAAATGTCCAACATTGATGCCAGAGTAGCCAGGGCATCAGCAAAGTGATTTCTTGTCCTCGACAGATGAGTGAAGGTGACATTCCTGAACTTTTTGACCAGAGATTCGAGATAAGTATGATATGAGATCAACCTCGCCTCTTTTGTCTTCCAATCCCCATTTATTTGACAAATGATCAGGATTGAATCTCCGAATACGTCGATGTCTTGAATTCGCAAAGCCAAAGCCGCCTCAAGTCCTGCGATGCATGCTTCATATTCTGCCATGTTATTGGTGCACTCAAATTGCAACTTGATGGATAATGGAATGTACTCCTTCTTTGGAGATACCAAAACTGCCCCTATTCCTTGACCGTGATTATTGACAGCTCCGTCAAAGTACATAAGCCATTTGGAACTCGGAATCTCTTCTTCAATGTCCATAATCTCTTCATCAGGAAAATCAGCCTTCAGAAAAGCATTCTCTTCAATAGGAGCATCAGCTAGCTGCTCAGCGATGACCCGCCCCTTAATTGATTTCTGAGTGACATAAGTGATGTCAAACTCAGACAGCAATAGCAACCATCTGGCTGTTCTTCCAGTAAGAGCGGGTTTTTCGAACAAATACTTCAACGGATCCATCCGTGAGAGCAAAAATATCTTGTTCGACAGAAGATAATGTCTAAGCCTTTGAGTCGCCCAGACCAATGCTAAACACGTCTTTTCCAAGACAGTGTATTTGATTTCATATTCCAACATTTTCTTACTGATGTAGTAGATGGGCTTTTCTTTCTTAGACCCTGCCTCCTGCTGAGCAAGCATACAACCCATTGCTGTATCCGTGATGGACAAATACATCAACAACGGTTGACCAGGAATGACTGGGGATAAGACAGGAGGCAAAGACAAACACTGCTTGACTTTTTCAAACGCTTCCTGACATTCTTCATTCCATTTCTTGGAGGAATTCTTTTTTAATAACTTGAAGATTGGTTCACATGTCATAGTTAAATGAGATATGAATCTCCTCAAGTATTGCACTTTACCAAGAAATCCACGAATCTGCTTTTCTGTTTTTGGTGGTTGCATTTCTTGGATAGCCTTGATCTTCTGAGGGTCCACTTCGATTCCTCTCTCACTGACCATGAATCCAAGCAACTTCCCTGACGTGACTCCAAATACACATTTATTAGGGTTCAAGCGAAGCTGAAACTTTCGGATTCGCTCAAAGAACTTTCTCAAAGCGACTGTATGCTCTGGCCGAGTCCTGCCTTTGACAATCATGTCATCTACATAGACCTCGACCTCCTTATGAATCATGTCATGAAGAAGAGTAGTCGCGGCCCTCTGATAGGTGGCACCAGCATTCTTGAGACCAAATGGCATCACTCTGTAGCAATATGTCCCCCACTGAGTAATAAATGCCGTCTTCATCATGTCCTCAGGCGCCATTTTGATCTGGTTATACCCTGAGAATCCATCCATAAAGGATAAGAGTGCATGTCCAGCAGTATTGTCAACCAGGAGATCAATATTCGGAAGCGGAAAATCATCTTTTGGACTTGCCTTGTTCAGATCTCTGAAATCGACACACATCCTGACTTTTCCATCTTTCTTGGGCACAGGTACAATATTTGCAAGCCATTCAGGGTATTCAACTACTTCGATGAATTTCACTTCGAGTAGTTTCTTAACCTCATCATGAACTTTCAACTCCCATTCTGTTTTAAGCTTTCGGAGTTTTTGCTTCTTCGGCTTGATGCCAGGGATTAGAGGTAATTTGTGTTGGACAATGTCCTCACTCAATCCTGGCATGTCGTCGTAAGACCAAGCAAAAACCTCCTTAAACTCTTTTAGCAAGGTGATTAATTCTTCACGCTCCTCAGGAGATAAAATTTTGCCAATTCGTATTTCCCGAATTAAGGTTTCATCACCTATATTTACGGTTTCAATTTCCTCTTCAAGTGGTTTAGCGCGGCGACTCTCCTCTTGTTGAATCATATGCTTGATTTCAAGGGGAGTTTCGTCGGCTACCTCATTAGAGGGGGAGTCTTGATTATCATTATTTGTTACTTGATCAGGTTTAGAAGCAGGATCAGTAGAAGAGACAAGTACAGGAATGTAAGCAAAAGAATCTTTTATTTCATCAGAATGAATGATTACATCAGATGACTTGCCCACATCAGGCGTTACAGATTTTGAAACAGAATGAAAAAATAAGTCGACATCAGTATCGACACAACTAGAAACATGTACAGCCAAAGAATCAATGAATATGCCCTCAGACTCGGACTCAACGCTACCCAGGACAGACTTGTCACCTACTCCAGAGGTAGACCCGACTTCTACAGTACCTGCATCAAAAGAAAAATTAGAAATGACAGACTCTGGGACGGACTCAGAAATTGACACATACTTTGAAATAACTGACTCTTTTGAAGGGACTGGAATGTACTGAGGGATTACTTGGGGTATAACCTGTGAGGTCCAGTTATCCAGAGGTCCCTCGGCTGGGGTGATATAGTCCTCTGGGTTCAGAAAAGGTGCGTCTCTTCCAATCATAGCAATGACTGGTGCCTCAGTTTGAAACAAAGAATCTAGGAATTCTGGCTCAAAATTTTCAACCCAGTCTGAGTCTGGTTCCTCTGTCACTACTGCCTCTGTAATCTGCTTACTGTAAAATTCTGCTGGCAGCTCATCTGCAAAGAAAATCTCAAGACCCGGCAGCTTGGTCCCATTCTCATCATACCATGGCTCTGAGAAACCGTAATAAGGGCAATCAGCTCCCTCTTTTCGGAATCTACCATTCATGACTTTGCTGAAAGGTCCCATTGGAAACTCTAAGCCTCTGCGGCGACATTCTGCCCATTTAAACATGTAGGCTCTCATTTCCTGCACCTCCTTGCGAGTCGGCTTATATCCCAACCCAAACAACCCATCAGATGTTTTCAACTCGGGCCGCTCAATCAGACCCTGCATATTCTTTCCCAAACCTGCCCCTGGGAGATACCCAAATCGGCGCATCATCTTGACTACCCGAGTATTGGTGCTAGAGAGAAACATAATTTCTTCACTCATAGCCTCTTTCATGGTGATAGCCGAAACTTCCATTGAAAATCCTGTCAGACTGATATCTCTTGTGTTTTCAGTAACAAGCTCTTGAGATATTTGTCCAACTTCTGGCTCGGGATCTCCTTTGACAGTGATCACCCGATTGTTTCGAATGAATTTCAATTTTTGATGAAGTGTGGAAGGGATAACTCCAACCTTATGCAACCAAGGTCGGCCAAGCAACAGACAAAAAGAAGTCTTGATATCTAACACCTGAAATTCAATATCAAAAGTTTCTCCTCCAATGACAATCTCAGTAGCCAATGTTCCAATAACATCTCTTCGAGTCCCATCATATGCCAGTATGCCTTGCTCAGACGGAATGAAGTCTTCAGGCCCAAAACCTAGAGTAGTGGCAGTGCTCAAAGGACACACGTTCAAAGCTGACCCATTGTCTACCAGTACTTCGGAGACTTTCTTCTGGTTGCAAAGCAGGGTAATTTTGAGAGGACGAGTATGGTCCTTCCCTTCTGACGGCAAGTCCTCATCTGAGAAAGATAAGGCTTTTGAAGCCTTGGTCATGGCCACCAAACCGACCAGCTCGTCAGGAGTGATCTCAACTGATACCTGGGATGAGTTCAACTCACGAAGTACACCCTGTCTGTGCTTCGGCGATGCCATCAATAAACCCCAAATGGACACATTGGCTTGTGTCTTCTTGAGCTGATTCAACAAGTTATCTTCTTCTTCCTCAAGCTTCTGTTTCTGCCTCTGACTATCAACCCCTCTCGCAACTTCAGCGGGATTATCAACTCTGAGTTCAGCTGGCTTAAAGACTCGTCCACCCCGTGTGACGTGGCGGAGTTCATCACATTGATCGTTCAGGAGCAACAAATCTTCATCTTCTATCCTAAGGGTGTAAGGGGTTTTTATTTCTTCTCCCTCATCATCACTCACCCTTAAGACATATAGAGATTCAGAATCTTTCTCCTCATCTTCACACTGGAAAATATATGACTGGTTTGATGGCCCAGCCACATCAGGATCGTTCCAGGATAAAACATATGGCCTTTCGGATTCTGCCAACTGATCTCCTTCTTCAAATTTCCAGACATAGGGTTCTTCGGATTCCACAGCACATATGAAGGAAGCCGGATCAATGATAGACTCCTCGGCGCAAATGACATTGACCGAGGATGGAGGCGGCATTGCATGCGTAGGAAGAGGGTTTCTAGTTACATTTGGTAACTGGATTGACAGTTCCTTCCTATCGATCATGTTCTGAATTTGGTGTTTCAAAGCTAAACACCTGTCAGTGATATGGCCAGTGTTACGGTGGTAATCACAGAATTGATCTTCTCTCCAGGTTCTTGGCAACGGGTTGGGAGGAGGTTTAATGTCAGGCAACTTGATCTTCTTGTCCTTCAATAGCTTCTTCAAAGCTACGGACAAAGAATACGGAAGGGGATCGAAATGACGAAGAGGCTTCTGCTCCATTGTCGGCCTTCTTACTTCAGTAACTACTCTGGGTGGGGGCGGCCTGACATAATTGACATTATGGACCTCTTTCGGCGCCATCACAGGTCGCTTCCCTTCTCTGCCATCAGATGGTACTCTAGATCTCAGGCCTTTAGCCAATGCATCTTCTATCTGAGTCCCAGTTTTAATAAGATGGTTAAAATCAAGGAAATATTGGATAGCCATATGGTGGTAATATTGTGGTGATAGATTTTTCACCACAATCTTGATCTGATCCTCATCTGACAACCGATGAGTCATCTGGGCAGCTTTCCTTCTCCATCTACGGATGAAGGAAGTAAAAGTTTCATTATGGCCCTGTTTCAAAGCCTTCAAATCTCTCTTAGTTACATCGATCCCCTCTTCCATAGAGAATTGTTCGACGAACCTGTTTGCAATACTCTCTAGAGTTCGGATCTCCTCTGTTTTCAAACTCAGGAACCACTTCTTAGCTGTTCCAACAAGGGATCTAGGAAATAATAGAGCAACTTGCTCCGGAGATAGACCATGCTGTTGTAAAAGCGGAAGAACTGACATTAGATGGCTTCGAGGACACCCGGTCCCATCGTATTTATCCATGTCCGGAACTTTGAATCTAGGAGGCAATGTGACTCCCGGATACAACATAAAATCGGCCATGTTCAACTTTTTCGGGCCTTGAAATTTTATGTTTTCCATCTCTTGGGCCAGCCTATCCATTCTGTCCGCCATCGCTCTGTCCTCATTGGCTCTATTCAGATTAGGATGACGATTTTCTTCTTCATACTGCTCATTATCAAGATCGTCTTCGACGTTCAAGACAGCAGGCCCGGCCATTGCAGGAGGGGGAGGAGGTATAACTGATGGGTGCTGAGCTACATGCTCTCTGGAAGTAGACTCTCTGTCATTTTTCAGACGGGCTATCTCTTCATTCATATTATTCATCTGTTGAAGCATAGCCTTCATCATCTCACTCATCTCAGCTATAGCGTTTCCAGAGTCAGCCATCGGTGCAATAGGAAATTGGACAGGCGAAGGGATTTCCTGGATATTGGAGAAAGGTAATGCAGGGGAGGTAAAAGAAATTGGTGAGGAAGAAAAACGACTCAGCCTGGAATCAGCGGACTGACGGGACCAGGTTGATTTTGAAACGAGGATTTTCTTAGGAGCAATGGCTGCTCAATCAAGAATCCTGATATGGAAATATAAACACTAGATTAAAATTTTGATAATCGAGATAAACTATTTTGATCAAATAATGACAAAAGAGACAAAAACACACTTTCATTAATAAAATTCGAATTGTGATTACAAAGGATGAAAAATATTAATCTCTAATCACAACTGGATAACAGACTCACAAAAATGAGAAATGCAAAAATCAGAATAACAAAACATGATACGGATCTTCAAGGTTCCTCAATCCGAACTCTTTTGCTTGCGGGCTTTTCCGATATTTCTCCACGTCGGAATTTGCGAGATAAACCTAACCTTCTTTCTACATTTTTGTTTCCCCAAGCAGCCACAATGGATCGGACGAGATCAGGAGTGAGATCTTCACAGAGAGGAGGGACTATGATTCCGGGAGGACACGGAATTCCCGTAATTTGGTGGAGAATTCGCATGGGTGCATAAAAGGAAGATTTCTCGGTACCCATGAGATAAACAAATGAATGCGGGTAAGTGCATGTAAAAACATGGAAACATGAATGACTTATCCAGCGAAACTGATTCTCCTCTACATGTTGCAACCAATTGTGCCATTCATCGATGGACTGAGGTTGATGGGCTATTGGTTTCCATGTATGGAAATTCTTCAGGGTATATGGATTTTGGTTTTGTCGCTGAAGAATTTGAAGTTTTTCACCAAGCCAGACATACAATAACTTGACACATCCATTGAAATTGTCCTTGATCTCTTGGGAAGCAATAAGATCTAATCCCAAGAAGGTCTCTGCTAACATGGTAGGGATAGGATTCCTCCCCTCATTGATCTGATCTACCACTCCCAATAGTATCAAAGATGCGACATGAGAATTTCTGCGAAGAACATGACGTGCGAAGACCATAAAAATCAAAGCATTACGTCGGCAATCCTGAAAACGAGAGTTAGTAGGATCGACGTTTTTCGAAAAAAGTTTAATAAGGTCTTGAATTTTTACGCACGTATCCGTTAAACATGGCAGAGAATCCACAGTCTCATTTTTGAACAGTTTACAAAACAGACCATGAGGAGATTCTATCCTTGAAGGTTTGATCCAGAGTCCCTCAGATGGGAGCTCTAGCATGGTACACCAATCTTCAAATATGGGACAAAGTTCAAAACGGCCAAATCGGAAAACATGAAGAACAGGATCCCAAAGTCTAGCAGCTGCTTGGAGAAACTTCCAATTTATATCCCGACTGTTCAAATAGGTGAACGAATTGATGAAATGATCAGCCATATTTCTCTGCGACTGCTCACGCGGAAGAGCTTTAATGGTATCGGCTATCCAGTTGTCCAACAAAAGGTTTGCCATAATCAGACCTGACACAAAGATAGGACGGGATAATGAGGGAATGAAGATAACTTCGAATAAATAAAGAATAAAAATGAACTTAACGATCAAGCATAAGAAGGATATTATGGATGACATCGAATGTTCCACTACTGATCAAAGATGATCAGAAACTCAGAAACGAGACCACGGTCACAAAATGACAAAAGTAGATCATAGACCGGATCTAAATCTGGAAGATGGATGTCAAAACTGAACGATCAAAGAGATCAAAAATAGAATATGACCATAAAGACAGCAGACAAACTGTCGATCATATCTAAAGACGAAAGAAGAAAACAATCTGAATAATATATGACACAACTAAAGAATGGATAAATGAAGCTTCAATCTGAGGGATAAAAACAAATGAATTTTATGATCACCGAGTCAAAGAATAAACTGTAGCTATGAGGGTGACAAGTAGAAGCCACTAGCTAGGTTTAGATCTGAGAGATGCATAGACATGACTGATTGATCAAAGCCAGAAATCTCTACTAGAAAGTAGGTCCTGATCTTATAATCAACAGATATAGGGACATAATCTCAATAAATAGAACAACAGAGAGGCCACGACCATGAGAGGGGCAAGTAAAAGCCACTGGTCGGGTCTAGATCTGAAAAAAAAAAGGACTGACACAACTGATTAGATTAGACAAGGAAACCTTACTAAAGAGTAAGCCCTCAATCTGATAATCAATATATAGATATATACATATATATCCTAACCAGGGGCACCAGCCATAAATATAATCCCACAAAGTCAAGACACTTGACTCAATACAGACATGTGAGTGTACTAGGACTGCGTTGTAGCCACATAAGGTGAACTACAATAATCTATGTATAGGACACGGCTCCTAGATCTAGGCTCCAACATGTGTAAGCAACACATGTTCGTCCTTATATGAATGCAATATATATATAAATATATATACGCACATGCAGATCCTAATTGGGTTTCACTAAGTTAGCAAATATATTCATATACATAATATATGTAAAATGAAAGTAGAGCTCCGGACTCAATATATCAGGTACTATGCTTATGATCCATACTTAAAATGTATAACACAAGTACGCCTAGTGTTATACATAGTATGCTTCATTGCTCATCGGCTGCTGTAAACACAAGTACGCCTAGTGTTTACGACTGCAGCACTGGCGCATAGTTTGGTAATAGATACAACAGCACCATCTGGATAGTGATATCCCATGAGGTACGCATTATATCTATCCCATGGAGCTAATAATAAGAAAATCAATAAAAGAAAAAAAAGAAAAGAAAATAAAATGATGTATGCTGTGCAGTGTGTGAATCCCTTGTTTTAAACACCTATCTGGTGCCCCTGGATTCTAAGCGATTAAATTCCCATTTATAATGATTTTAGCTCAAAATTCTTCAAAATTATTAAGTAAATGGCATTTTAACAGAGTTAGGCAATATCTTGAAAGAAATCCCCAGCAGAGTCGCCAGCCTGTGGACCCCGATCCGAGAGAGAGGCGGGGAACGGGCCCCACACTAAGTCTCAGGATCATCCACGTGAATGGAGAGCTCTACCAAGGAACTCTCGAAAGAAGTGCCTCTCACAGCATGAGTGGCGATATGAAAGGTGAGATACCTCTCGATTCGGGGACTAGCCCAGATTCGAGGCGTACCTTAAACAAAGAAGAGTCGCCATCCAAGGAAAAGGCAAATGGGCCCTGGATCCCATACTATGCTCTGTTGCAACGGATAACCAGAGATATAAAATAAGGTTCGTGCCTGGTTACGAATTCGGAAGGTCTAAAGAGCACCTCATCCGCCCAAGTGCAAACACCTGGTCTCTTATGCCATTTACTTAATAATTTTGAAGAGCTTTGGGCGAAAATCATATGGAATGAGAATGAATATCTCCGAGAAGACGTCTATCTAATCATGCATGTCTCGGAGATGAAATCAAAGGCACACGAGATAAAATAAAAGAAACATGTGTCACCTAAGCATAGCTAGGTTATAAGTGACATGCCTAATGGGTGTCTAAGTTCTGATGAACAAACACATGCACGACACACCAAAAAGTATAAGGTCTGCGCAATAAAGTAAGAAAACACTGCAAAACATAGAAAAATGACTCGATACTATACAACCCTAAGACTCTAATCTATACCTAGGCCCGAGTCTTTAGATGATCTGATGTTCATCCAAAGAAGCCTACGTATCCCCGCCTCCACGAGAATCAAGGCAACGTAGTTCTTCGCACCTATTCTAAGCTATGATGCCTAAGACATCTAGACCTCTATCCTAGACTCGATCTAAAAGACCGGACTAGTTCTTAAAGCTTCTTATGTGATTATTTAAATTCCAATGGATTGTAGATTTTAGGACACCCTATATGCCTTAACTAAATGCAGGTTAGCCCTAAGCTAATGCAGGTGGTTCCTATAATCTATGTGTAGCTAGGCTGTATATCCTAAGGAAAACAGTAGGATCTATCGCATCTTAGACCTAGTCATCAATTGGCGATGTGGATCGCCAACTGACCGGACGGAGGCGCTCCTATAACTCTAGGACAAACTCCTAACTCTAACACAAACACAAACAAACCACACAACACATCAAAGACAAATTCAAAACTCTAAAACTCTTTATCTAGGACAAACTACTAACTCTAGAGGAAGATCTTGTTGAAAACAAGGTTTTGAAGATTTTTGGTATTTTTTCTTAAAATGGGTAAATGATTTATTTACAAAGGTTTGGCTGGACCTGAGATAAGAATCTCAAGCTGCACTACGTACCTCGTGGAAGAGGATCAAGCCAACGTAGTTCGAAACAGATTTCCTAACTACTCCTAATGACTCAAGATTTTTGAGATTTTTGGTTTTTCAGATGTTTTTGTTGTTTTTAAGTGTTTTTGACTCAAGGGAGACAAATCCTATCATCATAAGGGGAAGACAGACTCCTGATATCCCGCAAAGGTTGGACAGCATCCTATGCTTTGCGGAGGGAAAATGAACAGAATAACAACTCTGCAAGGGTTGGACAGCATCCTATACCTTACGAGAGCGGATAGAAAAAACACAAGATTTGATGAGAGGTTGGATAAAATCCTAACCCCTATGATGATAGGACTGACTCCTGAAAGAAAAACAGACTCTCTAGCTAAGGACAGACTCCTAGGCTAAGGACTGACTCTGAAAATAGGATTCTTAAGAAGGAGGTGCTAATGAGACAAAGCCTGTCTCCTAAAAGAAAAAGAGATAAAGAAGGGTGCTAGTGAGACTATCAAGCTGAGATAAAACTCACAAGTAATAAGGAAAGACCTTGTGCATATTTAGCAAAGGTAAAACATCCAGCCGGGCCGGACAGCTACCTAGCCCTAGGGTGCAACAAATGTGCAACCAGATACCCATATAGGATAGGGGTATGAAGCCAAGCCGAGTAGGATGTTCTCCCAAAACCAAATGATACACAAAGAGGAGGTTTAGCAAGAAAATGAGACTAGGTAAGTCTCTTAGACACAGAGGTAGGATAGAGAAAAATATTAACAAGGAAAAAAAAAAAGACTTTGTGCATATTTGGCAAAGGTAAAACACCCAGCCGGGCCGGACAGCTACCTAGCCCTAGGGTGCAACAAATGTGCAACCAGATACCCATATAGGATAGGGGTATGAAGCCAAGCCGAGTAGGGTGTTCTCCCAAAACCAAACGACGCACAAAGAGGAGGGTTAGTAAGAGAATGAGACTAGGCAAGTCTCCTATATACAAAGGAGAGGTATGCAACTTGGACTGAGCAAGTCCCCTAAGGATGGGCTTGGGCTAGCGCCTTCATCGCCCTTGCAACGAGAGGGAATTCTAATATCTAAAGAATCTTAACAGAAATCTATAAGACTGTGTTAGTCTATCAAAAAGAGAAGAAAATGCTATCAGATAATCGCAAATTTTATTCTAAAAATAAATTAATTGCCAAGCAAAGAAAAATATACAATCTAATAGCAATCATAAAATGATAAATAACATTAATTAGTCCAGACCAGCCGCTGGATAGCCTAATAAAGTAAAAGAAAATAATATCAAACACTTCTATGCCCAACCACAAACACCACCCCAATATGGGGATGAAATCAGATGATGCTAAAGTAATCATCTGATATCATAATACACATGATAATATTTCCACATCCCGCCTTGAAATCAGACAGTACTCATGTCGATAACATCGAATAGAGTAGTCATCTGATTTCCTTCTTCCTATTTAACAATTTATTTAAATAAAAAGAATGAGTATAATAAGCTTCGAGATAAACTCACCTGAACAATCCATTTATTATTGAATTTTAAGGTGTCCAAGAAGATTGTATATAATATTTTAAAATGATCAAATGAGACAATGATATAAAATAAAGACTGCAGGAAGATCTCGTTAATATAAAATGAACTATCATAAACATTAAAATAATAAGATATCAGCAGTCTATACTTTTCTTAAAGAAATGACATCATCTCAGCTTAAAATATTATCAATGACAAGTCTCTTTTAAAACATTTGAACAAGCATGAATTATTACCTAAGAATTTAACCACTTATAAAGGTGGCAACTATGTGCAATAATGGGCATCAAACAATGAACTACAATGAACATCAACTATGTGCTAGTGAAAAGAACCAATAGACAGCTTGTTTATACAAAATAATGGGCAGCAATTTATACAAGATAATGGGCAGCAAGCGGTGAATAAAAATGGACAACAGCTTTGTGCTTATGAACCAAATCTATGGGCAGCAGTTATACACAAAATGAACAGCAAGTAGTAAGCAAAAAATGGACAATATCTATGTGCTTGTGAACCGAATCTATGGGCAGCAGTTATACACAAAATGGATAGCAATTAGTGAGCAAAAAATGGACAATATCTATGTGCTTATGAACCAAATCTATGGGCAGCAGTTATACACAAAATGGACAGCAGATAGTGAGCAAAAAATGGACAATATCTATGTGCTTGTGAACCGAATCTATGGGCAGCAGTTATACACAAAATGGACAGCAGATAGTGAGCAAAAAATGGACAATATCTATGTGCTCGTGAACCGAATCTATGGGCAGCAGTTATACACAAAATGGACAGCAGATAGTGAGCAAAAAATGGACAATATCTATGTGCTTGTGAACCGAATCTATGGGCAGCAGTTTATGCAAAATAAGAGGCTTGGGCTATCGCCTTCATCGCCCTGGCGATGAATGGAAGAAATTAACTTCGCACAAATTATGAGAACGTTAATACTGATGGCATTTTGGACACATTCATATATACTAGTAGTGAAAACCGAGACCCACTTTTAAAGTTGAAGCTAACCCATTCTCATTCTCACCATCCAACAATCATCATAATCATTTGATTGTAAACAAAATCTAATCAATGCGAAAAATAAAATAAAATAATGGATTCCAAACAACATGAATTAAGTAGTAGAAAGAGATACAAGCACAAACATGCACTCTCAGCAATGGTGAAGGGATCTGTCATTGAAGTGATAAGGGTAAGCTAGGAATGTCCCATAAGAATGTCGACTGTGTTAATGAGATAAACATGCATATGAGCTGTCCACAAGAACTGATGAGTGCCAAATTATATAACAATGCTTTTCACAAGGGAGTAGTGTAAGTATCTACCTATAGTACCACTTTAGGACAGTTGCATCACCACAAATGAGGCTGCTATGGTCACTATTCTATTCCAAACAATAAAATGAGGGCTGCCAATATCATAGTGTAAGGACTGTACATATCAAAATGAAATGGGCTACCATTATTAAAGTGAAATAATGGCTGCTAAAACAAAAGTGAAAGAAGGGCGGCCATTATTAAATTGAAGTGAGGGCTGCCAAAATCAAAGAGAAGAGGGCTGTACATATCAAAATGAAATGGGCTACCTAATTTCAAGCTACATGACCTGGGTATAAGTATTGGTAAGAATAGTCTATATTCTAGGAAAATGATTTTAGCACCATCATGATTGCTTAAATGCACCAACAAATATGGTCTTTTGGTACTTTAAGTGTTGTTGGGAAATTCCAATGATTCTTATGAGAGGACCAAGCCAAATAAAAGGAGTAGATAAGCCAATTGGTGTAATTTAGCAAAACATGGCTGTGCGGGTATCACTTTCGTAGAACATAGAGAAAGAGATAGAATGACTTATAGCCCTTTAAACATCAAATCAACTACGAATGAAAAGAGAGTAAGAATGTTACTTGAGTTATTAAGAAGGGAAAAATAACACTTCAAAAGGATGCTACGACATCAGGTCTGATGGTATGTAATGGCGAGTGCAACAAAGTGCTGAAGATGACATGATGTCCAGCAAGGATAATGGCCAGACCCCTATCCTTCTATTTCTCTCTACTTTTCTAAATCTTTCCCCCCAAACCCAAAAATGGCAGCCCTCCCCCTTTCTCTTGTTCCAGATTAAACCCTAAAGACCTTCAAATGTCCTTTTTTAAAAAAATCCAAACACTATTACAAATTCCCCTCAAGCTCTACTTCACAAACTCAATTTCTTAACAGAGGGGGTAAATGTCATGGGATCAAATAGAGATAGATGTCAATGGAGACAAATGACAGGTAAACTTGATTTAAACACTTCAACTATACTGTATTCTACATGATTTCAACAACTGATCGTATATATAAAAAAAAAATAATACAGAACAAAGAATATCCAATTTTTACATGCTCTTATGACATTAACTCATCAATCTGGACTTTCTCTTTATGCACGGATATTTTAAAACTAAGAACAAATGAAGAACAGAATAAGAGATCAAATGATTGAAACATAAATCCATGAATCTAAATGAAAACAGAGCTAAAACTGAAACTTATAAATTTACTACATTTCAAACAATTTAGCCTAGGATAACACTAAGATCTAAACTCCAATTATACAACATATACTTCATAAAAAAAATAAAACATAAGTAAAATATTACCTGAATTACTGAAAATTGCAAACCGAGGTGAATAGATCTTGCACGAGCTTCTCTAATTCTCAACAGAAAACCGTCATTGAAGATAAAAAACTAAACATAGCTCACCAAAAATCTGCCGAATTTATTTCTTTCTCTTCCCTTTTTTTTTTAGCCTCCCTTTCAACAAAATACACAAAGATGATGATCCAATGGTGAAAAATGAATTTCCATCAGAGGTGGATTGTAATCGATCTACAAAATGAGTAGATCTAGGGTTTGTAATCACAGATCTAAAATCTAAGATAGAAAGTGAGCAAATGAGATCTAAAATTTGAAATTACAAAGAACAGATCTAAGGTTATATACGAGTTAGGGTTTCGGTTTAGCTTTCTCTAGGTTTTGAGTGACAGATCTAAGAAAAATGAGGAAAGAACTAGAGAAATCATTTGACCGGAACTCTACCGGAGTAAGGCCGGAGATTGACGGAGAAGAAGATCCAAAAAAAATAGGGTTTAAGGGAATTTGGGGAAGAAGATATCTTTCGTTCTCTCTCTCCCTGCAGATCAGAAGAAGAAGATGCAGTGGCTAGCCGGAGAAGAAGAAAAATAGTCGGAATTTGTACAGATTCCGACCGGAATCCCGTCGGAGAAGATAACAGAAAAGGGATTAGGGTTCGGAAAATTTGGGGAAATATTTCTCTGCGAAATTTTTCTTTTTTGTTTAAGCTTTGATTTTTCGATTTTATAGAAAATTTGGGGAAATGATATTGGCAACACTAATTGATGAAATGCGCAGACTTTTGATAGGCGCGCGAAATTGCGCGTCTTTTTCGGCCTAAATTGCATTTTCCAAAAATAAATTCGCCCCCATCTCGGATAAATTCGCCCCCTTTTCTGATTTACACAACGGTCTTTTCTTGGCTTGTTCGCAGGGCAAACGCACTCGGAATTCAACGAAATTTTGCAGGGAGCTAGATGGGACCTTAAGCTAGCCTAGGATGGAGTTTGGGATCCTAGCTGCTTGATTTGATGGGGTTTTTGCTCAAACACAAGAGGCTTAGGGTACGGTCAAAATGGGGTGTCTACAGCACTCAACATTGCTCTCTACTATAATTTACCGATGTATGTTATGACTACTGCTATGTCTTCTTTTTTTTCCTTCTCGAGCAACGACCGATGGACTCGGTGATGCAGGGACAAAATTAATTTTCGGCCTCGAAGCGTCTGCAAATGAGGTAGGGATCGTTGCGACACCAACATTTCGGTAAGAAATATGATCTTCATATACTTCACTTAAGTTGGCGTGACATCTGCGCAAAGGTGAGTAACAATTAAGGGAAGGCAATTTCACAAATGGATTGTAATCAATCAACTATTTTACCTATCACTCGTATATCCATCACCACATCTTCCTTCATCAGGAGGATCTCCACACCGATACAGCAGACCGACATCCGTAGGGTGAGGAGAATTGTTTCCTCCAAAATTGTACTATTTAGTTACATACAAGCTCAGAGAATTAATAACCGTACTATCAAAAAGCATCATCACCAGATCAAGGTCATTATCATCTCGAATATCGTATAAGATGATCTGATATGGGTCTAAAATATATCGACACTTGATGGATAAAGAAATATTACTTCGATTAGTCCCAATTTTCCTGTGAATTAGAGTGTCAAATTCTCTAAATTTTATTTTCTGACCCACAATTAATGGCAACTTCTTCCCTCCTACGTATTCAAATGATACCGCATCCTTTACAAAGCCGTCGACGTGTAAGATAAAAGAAGCTCTTCGTTCTACTGTTTACACAAAATTAAACCATTGTCAAAATAACCAATTCAAAAAAAACCATTCCAATTAACAAGTAAAGCACCCATTTTTGAATTATGCACAACTTCAACCATTGCTAAGTCTCCATAAAACAACATAAACCACTACTAAGACCTACTAAGTCATGACAAGGAAATATGAACCACTACTTACCCCATATAAAGCACTTAGAAATACTATAAACCACTGTTAAGCCAATATAAACCACTTATAAACACTTTAAACCAATGGTTATCCTAAATAAACAACTTATAAACACTCTAAAACCACTGGTAACTCTATATAAACTACTTATAAACACTCTAAACCACTGATAGGGTTATATAAACCACTGTTTACCCTATATAAACCAGTTGTAAAAACTCTAAACCACTGATAAACCTATATAAACCACTTATAAACAGTATAAACTACTTCTTACCCTGTATAAACCATGTATAAACACTCTAAACCACTGATAAGCCTACATAAACCACTTATAAACAGTCTAAACCACTGATAGACTTATATAAACCACTGTTTACCTTATATAAACCAGTTGTAAAAGCTCTAAACCACTGATAAACCTATATAAACCACTTATAAACACTATAAACTACTTCTTACCTTGTATAAACCATGTATAAATATTCTAAACCACTGATAAGCCTACATAAACCACTTATAAACAGTCTAAACCACTGATAGGCTTATATAAACCACTGTTTACCCTATATAAACCAGCTGTAAAAACTCTAAACCACTGATAAACCTATATAAACCACTTATAAACAGTATAAACTACTTCTTACCCTGTATAAACCATGTATAAACACTCTAAACCACTGATAAGCCTACATAAACCACTTATAAACAGTCTAAACCACTGATAGGCTTATATAAACCACTGTTTACCTTATATAAACCAGTTGTAAAAACTCTAAACCACTGATAAACCTATATAAACCACTTATAAACTCTATAAACTACTTCTTACCCTGTATAAACCATCTATAAACACTCTAAACCACTGATAAGCCTATAAACCACTTATAAACAGTCTAAACCACTGATAGGCCTATATAAGCCACTGTTTACCTTATATAAAGCAGTTGTAAAAACTCTAAACCACTGATAAACCTATATAAACCACTTATAAACAGTATAAACTACTTCTTACCCTGTATAAACCATGTATAAATACTCTAAACCACTGATAAGCCAACATAAACCACTTATAAACAGTCTAAACCACTGATAGGCTTATATAAACCACTGTTTACCCTATATAAATCAGTTGTAAACACTCTAAACCACTGATAAGCCTATATAAACCACTTATAAACACTATAAACTGCTTCTTACCCTGTATAAATCATTTATAAACACTTTAAACCATTGTTAATCCTTATAAATCAATTATAAACACTCTAAACCACTGGTAACCCTTAATAAACCACTACTTACGATTA
Source organism: Tasmannia lanceolata (assembly GCF_043159265.1). Lineage (NCBI taxonomy): Eukaryota > Viridiplantae > Streptophyta > Magnoliopsida > Canellales > Winteraceae > Tasmannia > Tasmannia lanceolata. Next base: position 13,674,889 of record NW_027518683.1, read on the forward strand.
TAAACCACTACGGAGGAATCTTACCCAAAAAACCTATATAAACCACTTATAAACACCCACTTGAGTACTGGTTTATGGTAGTGAAATACTGGTTTAACTTAAGAAATTAGTGGATTACAGTAAAATAACAATGATTATAAAGTGTTTAAAGTAATTTAAATAAGATTAAATAGTGATTGAAGGCTTTCTGCAATGGAAGACAGTAGTTTAACATGAAAAACTTTCATTCAAGTTTATAAACATGCCTTATAATGGAAAGAGAAGGGAGAGGGGTAAAAATACACACCTTTCCATTCAATGGAAGCTTTCTGCAATGGAATGGTGGTTTCTAGTGAAGATTTTTAAGATTTCCAAATCCAATAACGTTTTTTTCCAATATTTGTTGAAAATGGAGGCGTTGTGCAGTGCAATGAAGGGTTAGGAAGGCTTTCACATCTAAAAATGAGGTTTTTAGCATTAGAATGAAGCTTTTGGCATCTAACAATGGAGGTTTTTGGGTTTCAAAAATGGAGGTTTTTGGGTTTTTCATACGTACGTTTTTTTGGTAGGTGGGAGGAAGAAGAAGAAGAGGGAAAAAGGTGGGTTTTGGGATTTGTTTTCTCCTAAATGTAATCATTTCAAATAGGTGATTTGATAGGGGAGAGAGAGAGAGAGAGAGAGAGAGAGAGAGAGAGAGAGTCAAGGGCATTTTAGTCATATGCACTCTTGATTGGTGATTTAGAAAACAGCCCTCTTGAAATGTCATAGTCAGAAAAAACCCCTTCTATTTGGTCATTTTCCCTTTAACTTAACTTATTTTTTGTGCCATTGGAAGATCCAAACCAATACTTATCAAATATAAGGTTTTCATCGACTAAAGGAGGGACCCAGTATGTGACAGGTAGCTAGGACCCACTTCGTCACAGCGGGTGAGCCTCGTATTACAATGAGGTCACACCAAATAGAAGCATCAATCTTGATTTGTGATCTCTAATGTTGTACTCACTCTGTAAAATAAATTCCAATAATTTTGTTTTGTTTTATGTTTACAGAAGAACCTAAGTTAATACCCTAGAGACCGATGGGACAATACAAATAAAGAGAAGCTATTTACTCATCCAAGGAGGAAATTTCATGATGGAGAATTTTGGATGATGGAAAATTTCATAACTATTATAGTCAATAAAACTTTGGTTAAATCATCCATATCTTCGCCCATATAACTTGTAACACAGACAAAATGCCTTTGTTAGAAACAATCAAAAGGAAATATCCATTTATACGTAATCAGAAGGGAAACTAAGGGTGTCTTCGGAAAGGCTTCTAATTCCCATCGATATAGTGTTTGTGGGAATGTTGAGAAGATAGATTCTCTAGAGTTGCTTCAAGGTGCGTAATCGCTTTCCTTAAGACAATTTTCACCCCCACCAGTTGTGTGCAAAGGGGATTCGAGAATTGCCTCCAAGATACGATGAAGCCTTGTAGGAAGATCCTACAAATGTTTGACGACGTCTCGCACAAGCGGAATCAAAACCTGAAACTCCTTGTGAGAACTTCAAGCCTTAGAGAAATCACTAAAGCTGTTTCTGCAGAAAACAGTCTTTAGTGCGCTGTTTTATGAAAATCTTATCTTGAAAAACAATAGAGTAGGAGAATGCTATAGAGAAAGAAAAATACAGCAATACCTAACTGTTTTCTATATATGAAAAGATAGATTTATGCCCTTTTTATAGAGCATTTGATGTCTTTTCTTTGAGAGAAGCATCCCTTTAAAACATCTATTGGATTGATTTGAATAATGGCCATTCGATCGCAACTCTTTGCAATTTAACCATTTTGGATCATCAATAAAGTGTCCCTTGAGTTTAAAATCATCCATGACTATTGAGTAGCAAAAGACATGAAAGAAGTTTCAAAAACGGAAGTGAAAAGTCATGTCTATTTTGTCCAACGGATATTTTTTCGAACAGCCGCGGTCGCCCGCCAATAGGCTTCTCGACTTTTATTTATTTTTATCGATCCAAAGAACCACGGCTACCGCAGTCGACCGTCCACACCTTTCTGGAAATAGTTTGCATTTCCAGTAACCAATCCACGATCGACTGAGCACCCGCAGTTGACCAACCTTGTTTGGAAATAGTTTTTTCTATTTTAAAAATAACTTGTGAAAATTCATTTAATTTTCCAATATTAATTTGAGAATCTCTAACATATAGTATGGCAGAAACAAGTTGATGAGAATCTGTGGAAGCGACTATGAGTTGCTCCGCGAAATCTCATCATCATTTATTCGTGCAGAGAGGAGAAAATTCATTGGAAATGGGCTTTGTGGGTCATGGCTTCCTAACAATATTTTGGGTTTCTTTTGCTTTTCTCATTTATGCACCTAAAAAATCGGAGGAAATCATTTTAAGAATGGTTGCCAAACACGTTCTAAGTGTTTTAGGAACAAAACAGGGCAATAGTTATAGACTTATTTTTTCTTGTTTCAAAAAAAAGAGTTATTGACTTATTTTTTCTAATGAGTAATATTCTCTAATATTTTATGTAAAAAATTTCACCGATACATAAAATATAAGAGCACCAACTCTTGTTGATTTAACTTATTTTTTGTGCCATTGGAAGATCCAAACCAATACTTATCAAATATAAGGTTTTCATCAACTAAAGGAAGGACCCAGTATGTGACAGGTAGCTAGGACCCACTTCGTCACAGCGGGTGAGCCTCGTATTACAATGAGGTCACACCAAATAGAAGCATCAATCTTGATTTGTGATCTCTAATGTTGTACTCACTCTGTAAAACAAATTCCAATAATTTTGTTTTGTTTTATGTTTACAGAAGAACCTAAGTTAATACCCTAGAGACCGATGGGACAATACAAATAAAGAGAAGCTATTTACTCATCCAAGGAGGAAGTGCCAAAGGTATATGCTCTTCCCAGTTGATGGGTTAGCTTTTATTTCAATTAAACGAGATACTTCTCTATCAATGGTTATTTTGTCGCAAAGTCACACTACCAATCATTTTGCTCCGTTTGGATACCAGAATTTTTTTGGTTCTTGGGAGTTTTGTGGAATTTCCGCAGGAAACCCACGTTTGGTTGCTAATTATATAGTGGGCAAAAAAGAATCCCCGCACGAAACCTACAGCTAGAAAAAAAAAAAATCCCAAGAACCAAAATAATCCCGCATGAAATCCGAGGAACCAAAATAACCAGTGATCCTTTAAGCAGTGATCCTCTTACATTTCAAAAAAAAAAAAAAAATTTACTAGCATTCTTGGCCCATTCTATGAGTGGGTGTAAAATAATGGACCCCACACCATCAAAACGTGAGGTGTAAAACAGTGGGCCCACCCCGCGCATGGGCTTGTATTGGGATGAGGTAAAATGGCTGGCCTTATCTGAGAAATGAGTTTGATTGGAGTTTGTTGGGCTTACCCTATCAAAACATGGTTTGAAATGAGGGGACCCACCCTATTCATGGATTTGAGTAGAGGTGGTGGTCCCACTAATGGCAGTAAAATGGCGGGCCCACCATATCCATGGGTTTGGGTGAATATGTTGGGCCCTACCATATCGAAATATGAATTGAAAAATGGTAGACCCCGCCCATGCTATGCATGTGTGTAGAGTGATGGACATCACCTTATCAAAACAAGTGATGCATAATGATGGGCCCACCACACTACGCACAGACTGCAAAAAAAACTCCATAAAAAATGTCATTAATAATTCTCCATGAAAAAGGTTTTCCAATAAATATTTTTCTCAGAAAGAAAACGAATGACAACGGAAAGACATGATTAATAGATAAGTAAAATCTCTTGTATTAATATATAAAATATTGGGATCAAATAAATATTTGGTAGATATTGTTAAATAATTAACTTACGGAAATTGCTAGCGTGCATCGCAAAAGGCATTTAGCAGATGGTCTGATGCATGTGAGAGCAGCCACACAGGCTCACTTTTCAGCCGATTTTATCTTCATTTACGAGGTGGCTGATGTCACATGAGTCCACGAAACGCCTCTTGCAATGGTCGCTAGCAAATCCCCTTAACTTATAGATATTATTAACTTTTTTATATGGGTATATTATTAATTAACTTAGGCGTGAGTCCAAATTCTGGACAAGTCATTTTCTATTAAGGTCTAGGTTATTAACTTTTCTAAAATCAACCTAGACATATCTGGCATAGCTGACCCTCATTGTACTACAATATGTACCGAATAAGTACCAAACAGAAGTATCCATCTTGATTCATGATCTCTACTGTTGTATCCATTTCATAAAACAAATTCCAATCGTTTTGTTTTGTTGTATGTTTACAGTAGAACCTGTCTCAGTTAATTAACACGCCAGGTACAGGTGGGACAATATTAATAAAATAACTTATTAACTTAATCAAGGAGGAGCTCCTAAGGGTTAATGCCCACCCCAGTTAATGGGTTAACAATATTTTCAATTAGAATTAGCATCGCTTTCAAGTAAACGAGATAATCTATCGATGGTTATATCGTGAAAGAGGCACTCTACCAATCGTAAAAAGATTTTCTTCACAGCACTTTAAATAAGATTATTTAAGTAGTAATTCTCTTGTATATAATAAGTAAAATTTTATGTATTAATATAAAAATATTGGGATATGACAAATATTTGGCAAATATTATTAAACAATAACTTATAAAGATTATTAACTTAGGCTCGAGTCAAAAATCCGTTCAAGTCATTTTCTATCATTTTCTATTAAGGAAGAGAGATTATTAACTTAATTCTGATATCAGCTTAGACATGTTCTACTGTACTATTCAAGTCACCCATATATTTGTCACTTAATTAATTAGTCACACCCAAATCCTCTCCAACACTGCAATTGCTATATAAATGCGCGAGGCAGGTGGCAATATCTTTAGATCGTCCATATATCTTTGTCATTCATCACACTCAGGGCATGTGTTGGTAAACATATATGAAAATATATTCCATGGAAATATGGAATATTCGTTGGCCCAATTTTAAAAGAAGAGCTAATATGGATGGAGGGGAGATATTTAAGAGGGCACGAGTGGGGAGGGCATGGAGAGAGCATGAAAAATCCTTAAAAATTAGTAAAAAAAATTGTACTACTTTCAATTAGTTTTTTTTTTTTCCTATTTTTCATGGGCTTTTCATGCTCCCCCTCACTCCCACCCCTCTTAAGTCTCTCCCTCCCGGCCAATCTCTAACAACTGGCTCTAGTAATATTTCATGGAATATTTTTTCGTGGTTTCCAGACATTTGTAGGGACTCTTAACAGTGTAGAACTCGCCCCTAAAGGCCAGCTGTTAAGGGGAGGGAACTCATTCCCTTATAAGGGGAGGTCTTCCCCGAGGGAAATTTCCATCATCGGAGTCTAAACCGGGGTTACCACGGCCCGGCTCTGATACCACTTGTTGGGACTCTTAACAGGGTGGAACTCGCCCCTAAAAGCTAGCTGTTAAGGGGAGGGAACCCATTCCCTTATAAGCCCATCCACATCGTAACACTTTTCCGATGTGGGACTATTTTGCGCTTTCACTTGGAACCCCCAACAATTCTTACCCAACCAGATGCTATATAATTACTCAGCTGGCCATTATCTTGTAGGGTGAAAGTCGTGAAAAGAAAAAATTGCTTTTGATGTAAAATGTTGTAAAATACTTCTGTATTTGTATTGCATCTACGACTCTTGCATCTTCAGTCAACAACACTATATTTGGAACTATTACAGCCTTTATCAACAAACTAGAGAAGCGTAACAAGGAGATGATGGTGTTAACTTACCAACTTCTCCAAAAGCTTAAGCTGCTGGAGAAAGGCGTTATTTATCTTTTATACTTTAACACTCCCCCGCACGTATGGCCCACTTGGCAAACATGTGGCACATGTGGTCCCACTTTGGGCCAACCATCGCACGTGGATTTTTGCTATCCGGGAGGTTTGAACTCGAGACCTTTGGCTCTGATACCATGTTAACTTACCAACTTCTCCAAAAGCTTAAGCTGCTGGAGAAAGGCGTTATTTATCTTTTATACTTTAACAGATGGTACTATTGTTAGAAAAGGGAGTGCCAATATCAATTCTCATACAAATAATTGAAGAGGAGAAGAAGCCGAGTTGCTAATGTCACCCTTTGATTTAGTGAGCCATCACCATTATATGTTGTGGGCTCCAATCCGATCAATTTCTGACCAAATGCTAAGGTATGGTGATGGAAGCCATTGATCTTGAGGGCCTCGATGCTGATATTAACCGTTTAAAAAAAGCCTTTTGCTTGGTAATCTCAAAAAATATTCTTGTGGTGATGTAAAGACATTGATCTTGTATGCCTATATTTACACCCATTTTTGGGTTTAGTCGGCTGTAAAAGAACAGCTCGAACTGGGTCGATGAAGTTATATGCCACGCTCGCATTTGATCCGTATGTGAGGGAATGTGCATATAACAGAGCCCGAGAAGGTTGACAATCGTTAGATGGTTTCCAGGAACATATTTATCTTTTAGGCCAATCGGTTGAGTGGGACCGTATTAGACACATCTAGATAAAATGATTCAAAGATGTGGCACTACATTTGCCAATTGTGGGAAGGTGGGTGATAGCCACCTACAAGAATGGAGGATGTGAGAATAAGGGAGCCCAGTGTGGGTAGTTACCAAAAAGTTCCCTCCGGGAGAACGTGGGGTAATGAGGAGCGGTTACCCGAATAAAGGTACATATAAGGAGGCATGCGTCTCCAAGGAAGAGGTCCGAGAACCAAATACAAACATGTTTTTGCATCTTATCTTTATCTTTTGAGCACTATACTTTTTACTTTTCCGTAGCTATAGCTTTTATCTGGATTAAGGAAGCAATGAATTCATCTTTCAAGGTGAGTCTTTCTCTTTAATTCAACTATCTTTCGTACTGGCATTAGGGGTACAACTCGGGTCAATTTTGGGAATTCAGGTTGAGCTTTTACCTTAAAATCAGGTACGGGTTGATTCTAATTGATTTTTTAGATAAAGCTCAACCCGACCCGACCCAAGTTGCACTCCTAATTGGCATTTTGTTTGTGTCGTTTAGCTTGAATAGGACGGTCTGTCGACCTTGAGAGTCATTTGCATTATGCGTGCATCGATGTTAGCATTCTACGTGTATCAACGTTTGACCAATCACGAGTCGTTCACATTCTGCGCGTGTCGACATGTTGTTCACATTCAGCATGCGTTGACATCACCACATTTCGTGTCATGTCTGTACTGTAAAAAGTCATTTCCATCCGTGTAAAGGCAAAGGATCCCAAGGAAGAAGCGATGTTCCCCTTTTCTTCTTAATCGCCTGAAATCCAATCCCAGGGGACGGAAACGTTTCAGCCATCAAATTCCTTGAATTGAGTTTCAGGCTTTCTTGCCTCGATAGAGGCTGGCACGCCCGCGCAAAAATCACACACATGTTCCACTCCACTCCACACATACGGCCGGAGCATCTTAGACCGAATAGCCGGTATTAACCAAAAAAAAAACCTTTTTTTTTAATTCGTTATAAGATTTTATGAGATTTTACGTGTGAAGTCTAGTCATTTTCAAAAATTACTATGGGGCCCACTTCCTAGGATGAACCAAACTGGCCATTTATTGGGCACAACGTAAATAGGATTTACATCATCAATCACCTTCATATGACGATCCTAACACTCGTATGTAGATGATTTATGGGGTACAACCTATTTATGTTGTGGGATGTGTCTTGCACGGGTTCGATCATCCTACGAAGTGGGTCCCACCGTACATTTTGAAAAATAGCACAGCATAAAAAATCTCGTATTTTTATATGTAGGATGATCCAAACTGCTCATTTAATAAGCTGTAACGTAAATAGGAGCCTACAGATTGTCTTTATTGATGATCATAACCTGTAGAGGATGGCCCAACAAATGAACGGTTTGGATCATCCTATAAAGTGGGCGCCACTGTAGCTTTTTGAAAAATTATAGCCTTCAAATGCATACAGCACATAATTTCTCAGTTACTCTTACGACAAGGGACAATATAAACCTGTATTTTTCAAAAAGTATTGTACGGCCCCCACCATAGGATGATCCAAACCATCCATTTGTTTGGCCAACACGTAAATAGGTGCCCCCAAAATCATTTCCATAGGATGATCATAACCCTCCAATCCATATGTCTTCATAATCTGTAGTCCCTTTGTAGATCGGATGGTTAGGATCATCCTAGTGTTTTCTTGCTAGTTTCAGTGGTTCATTTTTAGCAGTACATTGCTCATACTTTATCCAAACAGAGGTACTCTTCTCTTCTTGGTCGAAGAAATTCCATCGTGGAAAGGGGAGGCCCTGTTTCAGCAATGGAACAAGGGCACTGAAACAGGGGCAAGGGGAGTGGGGAGTGGGGAGTGGGGAGTGGGCCCTTCAGTAGTGAATCACCTATTAAAAAAGGGTTTGGCCTGCACGCCACACCCCATACAATGTCAGCCACGCAGGCGGTGGATGTAAAATATTGAAGATTTCCACTAATCTTTGCTTATCTTACAATCAAGCCTAATGAGTGTTTATATAGAACACTCAAGAGGATAAACATAGAAACTAGTATCACAAGATTTATGGAAAGAGATTTGACAAGATATGAGAAGATAATCTCAATACCTAATCTAGCATCCCTGCATAATCTTCCCCAATTAATCCAAATCAAATCTTGGAAGATGTGATTTTATTCTACCTAATCAAACCATAGTTGCCTAATCTAACCTATTGGTGAGATCTCACATATTCTAACATGCCCCCTCAAATGTATATGGATTGAAAATCGATATATGTTTGATTACAATGAATATCCCCAAAAAAAATTTAAAATTTGCCCATTTTGTTGCACGTTGTCACGATTGATGTTTGCTTGATGTATGTTGCTAATATTGTTGAAGATGATGGATGATGGCCGCTTGTTGTTGAAGATTGTGTCGCATTAAAAAGGTGAGCCGCAAAAAGCTTCAATGAACTGGATTGGACTCAAGCCTGAATGAACGAGTCATTAGGCCGATTAGAATATCGAACCTTCTGAAAATGGGTCACAATGGACCAATGCCAGAATGGGCAAAAAATGAGTCACAATGGACAAATGCCGGAATGGGCAAGAAATTGCCTCTATGGGCAAAAGAAAACCTCAATGGGCAAGAAATTGCCTCTATGGGCAAAAGAAAACCTCAATGGGCAGACTTTACAGGTCAGCTTGAGATATTGATCCTTATGAAAGAGAGAAATTGCTCCATCAGGTACGAACCTCAAGGAGAGAGGCCCTTCAACTGAGTAGAGCTCCTATTTCAGGCACGCACTACAAAGAGGTACCTCAATAGGCGAAAGACAAAAATATAAAGAAAGAGAGGAAAGAAATAGAAGAGAAAGCGACAAATAACGGCTAGAAATGGTAGCAACAATTATCGACGAAAAATTGGACATTGGGAAAAAGTGTGCAAATATCAAATATGTGTTTTGAAAATGCAATTTTTTTTTTTTTTGTTTTGTGAAGGTGTTGACAGCAAAATAAGGAGACCGTGTAATGGGCACAAGATGATGAGAGGAGCGCATTCAAGAAGATGAGGGGGTTATTGAAGTCAACCAAGAAAGTCTTGAAAATTAGATGGGAAAAGAATGCAAGGAGATTGAACAAGAATGCTAAGGATGCAAAGAGATTGAAACTAATGAAGATGGTAAGGAAGGCACTACTAGTGGTGCTAATTTGAGAAAGAGAATGTGGGAGCAATGGTGGCCGGGCGGATGGCTAGATCGGCCGTCCGCCGGAGAGAACAGCTATTTGTCTTGTGGTGACTCCAAGATCGGTGGCTCTGATACCATGTAGAATATTGAAGATTTCCACTAATCTTTGCTTATTTTAAAATTAAGCCTAATGAGTGTTTATATAGAGCACTCAAGAGGATAAACATAGAAACTAGTATCACAAGATCTATGGAAAGAGATTTTACAAGATATGAGAAGATAATCTCAATACTTAATCTAGCCTCCCTGCATAATCTTCCCCAATTAATCCAAATCAAATCTTGGAAGATGTGATTTTATTCTACCTAATCAAACCATAGTTGCTTAATCTAACCTAATGGTGAGATCTCACATATTCTAACAGTGGACTCTTTCATTAAGGAAGGGAAGAAGGTGCCTAAGCACAACAGATGCCGTACGCTTGAGTGGCAAAGGAAAGCAAGACCGTTTCCCAGGAAGCTAGACGATAAGCTGAAAGCAATGGGATGTAGTCACCATTACATCCTTCTCGGGATTAATCATGCGTGGTTGTCCCTTTTCCCCTCCTGGAAAAATCTGGATGGTTATGATCATCCTATGGAAATGATTTTTGGGGCACCTATTTACCTAGTGACCCAACAAACCGTGATCATCACATGTTGTGGGCTGAAAAAAATCTGGAGGGTGGGGGCACTCCCTATAGGATAATTCACACCATTGAAACGTGATTTGCGGTAAAAAAGCGTTAAAGTCTGCCACAGTTGATCGTTGTTAATCAGGGGTGCGAATTATCCTACAAGGGGTGCTAATTTATCATCTCCCTTTATACAGTCACACATCATACAAAATCTCTAATTTCTCATTGTTATATATATATATATATATATATATATACTAGTAAAAAACCCGTGCATCGCGCACGGGCCGACAAAGAACTGTACGGACCACGTCATAGGTTGATCCAAACCGTCCATGTGATGGAACACAACATAAATAGGTTGTGCCCCAAAAATCATTTCCATAGGCCGATCCTAGCCCTCCAATCTATAGCTGTTTTCATAATTCCTCTTATCTTAAATCGGATGGTCAAGATCACCCTATAGTTTTTAAATTAAAAAACCATAATGCTCTGTATGGTTGCCGGGTTTTTTTTGTTCCTGGGAGTTATGTGGGAGAAAAAAATACCCTGGGAGATAGGTGGGAAAAAAAAAGTCCTAGAAGTATCCTGGTAAAAAAAAATCCCATGTTTGGTTATGTGGGAGAAAAAAATACCCTAGGAGATATGGTGGGAAAAAAAACAAACCTTTGTTTGGTTGCTTGAACTGTTGGGTAGAAAAAAATTCTTCTCAAGCTTATTTTTGGTTCCTGAGTTTATTTTTATTCCTGGGGTTATCTTGGGATGGGATGAAAAGGCAATCATTACAAAAGTGGGATTAAAAATTTCACCCAACAAGTAATCATTACAAGAGTGGGATTAAAAAAAACCTAGTGCTAAAAGGCAACCAAACATGGGATGGGACCAAAATTTAACTTACTCTCCCACAAAACTCTCAAGAACAAAAAAAAACCCGGCAACCAAACAGAGCATAAAGGAGGGGGGTAAGATCGAAATTATAGGGGCTTTAATGGGTGCCTTTGTTAAAGCATAAAGGAGGGGTAGGATTGAAATTATATGATTCAATGGGTTCCTTTGTTAAAAGCATAAACGGGGGTAGGATTGAAATTATATGAGTTGAATGGGTGCATTTGTTCAGAAAAGTTAAAAAATGTGACGTGTATTTATCATGTGATTTAAAAAAAAATGGAAAAAACTCTTCTTTTCTTTTATTTTCTTTTCTTTTCATCCCAGCTTATTGTATTAGATAGATTAGATTATCTCTCTCTCTCTCTCTCTCTCTCTCTCTCTGTGAATTTAGCCTCATACGCTTTGTGAAATTATTTGCCACCATCAGAATCGGTTAAATTGCAAGGAATTTGAAGCAAAAACCCTTTCGTCTCGTTTCGATGGCAATGGCCATGGAAGGTGGAGGGGGTCAAGATCAGGCCAAGGCGGAGAGGTTGAACTCGGCCGTGGTGCAGCAGCTTAACCTAGACTCCGTCAAGGCTCGAGCCCTCGGTCTTTACAAAGCCATCTCTCGCATCCTCGAGGATTTTGATAACATCTCTCGCTCCAATTCCAACCCTAAATGGTCAATTATCATCCCTAAAATTACTGCAATTGTTCTTACTCCTGTTTGCTTTATTGAATTCACCTTTCATTTTCTCTTCTCATTTTTTTTTTTGTTCTTTGTCCTCTGTAATGTCGCTGTTCAATTTTTCTGCTACTAACCTAAATCAGTTCAGGTTAACCAATTTGAGCAATACGATATATTTTTTGTTTCTTCCTCTCTTCTTTTCTTTCCTTCTGTTGTTTATTCTTCTTTTTTTTCCCTTTGCGGAAGCCTTCTCGACATTGTTCATGCTGCACAAATTAAACTCTTCGCTCAGCTTCTTCAGACATGGAGGTTCCTCTAGCTTGAGGCTTAATGCCGATGCCATTCGATTGCAACTGGCATTTAGTGAAGCTAGATGCCTTTTGATCTGTCGCATTGTCTCCTCCCAGTGGTCCATTGTTTCTTTGATTTGCTTCTACCTAAGGCTGCAGGATCGTGCTGCTCTGGTACCAATTGTGACGAACCCAAAAGAGTTCGCAAAGTGATTGATCTCCTTAGAGCGAAGATCAGCCCTTGACCCATTTTGAGGATTGGATCAGTCCTCCTTTGTTCATCTATTGAAAAAGACTACTTACATGTTATTTATTGAAAACCCACTTGGCCACTTCATGTAAAACTCCTACCCAAGCCCATCCAGATAACCTTTATTTTTAAGACTCCATTCCATACCAAACAACTAGAGAAAATTCCACAAGCTATAAAAAATATAAACTAATTTATTCTACCCTAAGTGGGACGCATCTAGGCACTTAACATCTCCATCATATTCTATTTGTTGGTTGTTTTCCTGTATTCTGGTTATTCATTGTTGGATTGTTGCAATTCCTCAGATTATGCAAATCCTTTTCAGGATTCCTTGTTTTTTACATTACGACAATTTATTCCGGTTATTGTGATTCCTCATCAAATGTTGGAAAATTCTCTCACCCTATTCTCTCTATTTTTTTTCTTTCAAAGTTATTCTGTGGAAGAATCTTGTATTATGCTAGAGTTTTATTTCTCTCTTTGTCACATAATTATAGATCTTACAACTCTTTAACATTTTTTCCCTTTTTATTTTCTTGGGAAATCATAGAAAGGATTATAGTGAGAGTTTCAAAAATATGGTCATGTTGTTCTCATGCCGTTGAATGTGCCAGGCAAGATGTTTTAGGGCAATTTTCAATGGTAAATCTCGAGCTTTTCAACATTGTGGAAGACATAAAGAAGGTTTCCAAGGCATTTGTAGTATATCCAAAGAATGTAAATGCAGAGAATGCAACAAGTATGTACTCATAGCCTTCCTGTAGCAAAGGATGAGGCATTCTTTTGCTTTGGCTTAGTTTTGATCTTCTGAATATTCTGTGTTAAGAATTATTTTTTATGTTTCATTTCTTTCCTCTTCTTTCTATTTTTCATTTATTTGTTTTCAAGTTTCAAGTCTACTTATATTTCTTTTATTGTAGTTATATATGACAATGACTTATTTTTACAGTATTACCTGTGATGTTGTCATCAAAGCTATTACCGGAGATGGAAGCAGAGGATAACTTGAAAAAAGAGCAGTTATTACTTGGGTTACAAAACCTCCCTATACCCACACAAATTGAAAAACTCAAGGTGCTTTAAAGTTCACTGGAGCAGCTAGTAGTATTATTTTGTCATTCTCATTTCATTCAAAACATATGGCTTCTGGAATTGTACAGGCTAGGATCGATATGATTGGAGCAGCCATTGAAAGTGCTGAAAAAGTCATAGCCGATGCTCGTAAAGCCTATGGTTTGGGTAACCGTCAAGGGCCAACAATTGTTCCAACTTTAGACAAGGTGCAAGCCGCAAAAATTCAAGAACAGGAGAATCTACTTCGAGCTGCTGTAAACTTTGGTGACGGTGGGTCTCATAATTGATAAATTTAATTTTATTTAAAAGATTGCGTCATTTTTTTTTTGATCTTCCACTTTCACTGTGATTGTTATTGGGGGAATGAATAAACCATTCTGAAGGACTTGAATTTGGGGTATGCATGTTGATTTATTATTTCACAAAGTAGTACGATGGATTTTCAGGATTACGAATACCTGGCGATCAGAGGAACCTTCCATCTGCCCTTCCTGCACATTTGGTAGATGTGCTTACTTTTGGTGACGGTGGGCAGAATTTTAGCGACACTTCTGGTAAACAGTCTACTAGGATTATTCGTCTTTCTTGGTGACTTTGACTAACAATTACTTCTTCATTCTTACATAGATATTTTCTGGGATTTCTAGTAAAATTAGTATGTTAAATGCAGTTAACATCAGAGTTCTGATATATCTTTGCAGGTGTTTACCCAAAGAATACCTCATCGTCAATGCCATCTAACAATGTCAACACTCAGGGATCTGTACTGCAGGTTAGACATAATGACTATGACATGAGAGATTACTTGCTGAATTATTTGAGAAATGTGAGCTTGCTCTTGCACCATGGTGTAAACGAAGGTTTCACATTAATGGTGTCATGTGTTATTTGAGGTACTTTCTTATTTTGTTATCATTTCGATCATTTGTGTCTCCCCTTAGTTCCGTCCGGTTGGTATTTTGTTATTTCTGTTCTCATTTTATTGATGCTCTTCGAAAAGTGCAGCAACTACTTGAGTATTGAGAGTTGTTCCAATGCTGACTGGAATGATGATCTTCTAGTAGAAGGTCCACACCTAAGTATTGTATAGGTAACTTGGTCATTTAAAAGTAAATAGCAGAGTATGGTTGCTAGGTCTAGTGCATAGGCTGAGTACATGGCAATACTCAACTCAACTAAGCCTTTGTCCCAAACTAGTTGGGGTCGGCTAATGAATCATTTAGAAAATTTTGATGAATAAGGTGAAAGAATCTACAGGGCTCAAATTGATCAAGTCTAATCCTGACACTAGTTGGGTTCGTCTACATGCATTCTCTCCTATCCAAGGTCATGTTCTCTGTTATTTTCCTAGCCATCAAGTCTTTCCTTCAATGGCAATGGATCACACTAATTGAGAGTTAATGTGGTTGAAGACTTTAATGTTCGAGATGGGTTTTAAAGTTGAAGAGCCTATGAAAATGTATTGTGACAACCAAGTAACCACGCATATGACAAGAAATTTAGCATTTCATGAGAAGGCTAAACATATTGAAGTAGATTGCCAGTAAAGGTCTTGAGTAAACAAACGCATACTGTATGTGAAATCCAAATATTAATTAGCTAACATCTTTACCAAAGCTTTTGGTTGTGATTAGTTCGGAGAATTTTTGCCAAGCTGGGCATGAGAGACATTTATGCTCCAACTTGAGGGGGAGTGTTGAAATTTTTTTCTTATTATGTTTAACATCGTTGCTAATGTAAGGGTAGAATAGTCTTCATATGCTTATGAGTGGAACTTCTGTAGCCATTCAAAAAAAAAATAAAGAAAGAAAGAAAAAGAAGAAGAGTGGTACTTTTGTAATGAGGCGGGCATTTCTAATGATGGAAATTGTAAAGTGTCATCATTATGCCAATGAGTCAAACAATTCTATTTGTACAGCTAAACTTGAGTCATTTGACAAATTGCATCTCTATTATGAATTTTTGTTGATGACAAGGGAATGAATCATCAACATCATGCAGTCTCTCATCGTAAAGTTGAAGCGATTTAAAAAAAAAAGTTAGAGCGATTTAGGTAGTAAATATTGAATCATTTTTGGTGCAGGCAAACTATTTAATGTTCCATCAGAACACAAGGCTTTTCTTGATAGTGCTCAAATTGGATTTCTCTTTTCTCATTACTGAAGGTTTTTGCTGCAGGCTTCGGGAGCACAATTAATTGGGAGGTCAATTCCATCACCGTCTGGTGTCTCTGGAGCTACTTCCTTTGATAATACATCAACATCTCCTTTGCCATATGCCAACTCACCTAGATCTGGTACAAATATGATGAACACACCTTCACCTATGCAACATGCACAACAGCAACATACACAACAGCAACAACAGAGGCAGAAAATGTCGCAATTGCCACAACATCAACAACAACTCCTCGTTCAACAACAGATGAGGCAATCTTCGACCCCAGGACTAGGGCAGGTAGAGCCTTAAATTTTATTTTCAATATTTATAATTTATGTATTAAATTCTTTTTTTTTAAAAAAAAAAGGTCTTTTCCACTTTTTTTTTTTGACCTTCTGTATGTGACACTTAATGTTCTTGATCTGAATGATTTTGAGGGGTACACTTTGCATAGTGTCATTAGGCTGGAGTTTGGATTATGAGATTAACATAGGATAGAGCTGCAGGAATTCCAAATGCTTTTGTTTAAAAACACAATGGATTGGGGGATCTTATTCTTCCTTGGGTATTTAGTCCTTTTAGTTGATTAGATACACACGGATGATGTCTTCTCATTAGGATCCCAACATTCATGTATGGTATGATTGCTCCTACCACAATAGGAACACTTCTTTTCACACTCATCTTCCTTTGTGTTTGCCACCACCCCAATTATAGTTATTGTTTCCTCTACCACTGGTCATGGTTTTAAATTTTCACTGAAACTGACATGAAACGACCAAAATGTTTATGTTTCCCTCCGAAACCGAAACCGAAACCGATACCGAAACTGAAAGGCATAACAAAACCAAAATCGTAAGTGTATTAGTCGTTTACTATATCAATATGTGTTACATATTTATATGTATATGAATTGCTTAATATATGTATTATATATACATACTTATATGAATTACATGTGAAATGTGGTATGTACTAAATTATCAGACATGTGTGACAACGCATGCCACACTAGGTGTTCGATGTTAAGCCATTATGGATGCTTATCTTGCTTATGTGATGGTTTCTAAGTATGTATATGTTCTTATTCTAGCATTTTCTGAATTTTCATTTTAAAATTCTATCGTTTGCATATGTTTCCATACATTTCCGTAATTTTACAGGATTTCCACCGAAATTCCCAACCGAAACCGAAATGTTTCCGTTTCCATGACAATTGAAACTGAAACCGAAATTTAAAACCTTGCCACCACTGCCACTATTTCAACCACTTCTTCTACCCCTAATCCCCCAAAACTGATAACATGTCAGGTCTATCATCTATAGAGGTAGAGGTATCCATAACAATCCTTCTACGATCACCTCTTTGAAGCAAACCATAGACGTTGTTTAGGGATGGAAGAGTTTGTGAACCAAGTGTTTCAGCTTAAATGGGCTCTAATTCCACATTCTAAGTTGACCAATAACTTAAGTATTTTTTTTTTCTTGATGCTACTTAAGTTGTTTGGCATCTTCAGGACAATGGAAGTGGGTGTCTTCGAAAAATGGTAGCTCATTGTGCAAGTTGCGCAAATCAGTGTTATAGTCCTAAATAGATTTGTTTCCCTGGCTTAACTGTAGAATTTTTTGGTGTAATCGAAACACCCATGCCATGCTGTTTTGATCCGAATATAATGCGGGTGTTGTATCCCATATTTCAGTAGCAGTAGAAAAAAATAACATACTTGTAACAAATTGAGATTCCATGGATTCTAACATTCAAAACATTACCAAAAAGTTGTTTGACTCCCAATCAATGTACTTGGGGTCTTTAGGTTTCAGAGGTTGGATTGAACCATTGCCATATTCTAACTTTTGTTTACCTCCAATGAATAAGTTTGCAGTCCGTGACCACTATAAAAAATTCACTCCTTTCAATCGGTGGTTGTGATCTGCAAGCACGGATTTTCCATATGGTTGAAACTGAAGATCCCCATGTGCGAGGACCCACATCATTTCATTTGCCTGTTTGCTAAATATTTTAAAGGGATTTTTGCCGATTAGTCCCTACATGGCAAAATAATTGCTAATTAGTCCCTAAGAAAAGCATAATAGTTGAACAATCCTACTTTTAGAAAATATTTGGTAAAAGGTCCCTAAAACTCACGAACTTTATTTTTCTCCCTTAAAAATTTTAAAATGGCAAATTTACATCCCCCCCCCCCTTGGCCCAACCCATTTAATCCATTTTAGCGTTTTTTGATCTCCCTTCCAATATTTTCGGAAAAAAACTAGGAAATAAGCAACAAAATTATCTCTTCCAATATTGACTTTCCCTTTGACATTCTCCCTTCTTCTTCTCCTAAGATTTGAAGCCAAACCCTAGTTCTTATTCCCAAAACAAAAGTTCGGAAAGGAAAAAAATCTAAAATTTCTTATTTCTTACACGAAAAAAAAAGATAAGGTAAACCAACCCTATTCAATTTTTCAGTTAGGGACCTTCGGTTTATGATGTTATCCCTCTAAATTAATCAGACATAAATCCTCAATGAAAAAAATTTCCATAGAAATTATTTTCCATCAGAGATATTTTCTTGTAATCCAACCAAGATAGGAATTTCTTAGGAAAAAGTTAGAAACAAAAAATATTCCTAAAATTTCTTACTTTATTTATCTATGAAGAAAATATAACTCAATCCAACCCTATTTAATTTATTATAGAGGAATTTTGAATTTATTTAATTCCTAAAATGATTTTTTTTGTCGAAGGTTTTTTGACGAGAATATTGGAAGAGATAATATTGTTGCTTATTTCCTAGTTCTTTTCCAAAAATATTGGACGGGAAATCAAAAAAAGCTAAAATTGATTAAATGGGTTGGGGGTAAATTTGCCATTTTAAAATTTTTAATGGAGAAAATTGAAGTTCATGAGTTTTAGGGACCTTTTCGCAAATATATTCTAAAAGTAGGACTGTTCAGCTAATATTCTTTTCTTAGGGACTAATAAGCAATTATTTTGCCATGTACGGACTAATCAGCAAAAATTCCTATTTTAAAATGCTCCTAGCTTTGTTCTCATTACCATTGTCCTCTATTTTCAAACAACTTTTTTATCCCTGAAAAATCTTGATTGCTTTACTCCTTTCTAGTCCTGCAGCTTAATTAATCTGGAAATTTGTCACTGTTCATGCAATGTTTTCCAAGATTGGTTCAATTAGATTGATTGTATGCGATTCACGTGTTAGAGCACTCATGAGCTGAAATATCTGGGCTGTCTGAACCACTAACAATTTTCTATGGCAGACTTCAGTTTCACAACTACAAGATTTACAGGGGCAGACTCAGCAAAAGTTCCAACAGGTATCCATTCCAGCCTATTCATTTTCATCTTATGTACATGTAATTATTAAAATCCCTGTTGGATTCTTCTAAATGGGTGAAGAACCCGTGTCGGATATGTCTCGGATTCCAATAATTCAGGATTATGTAAGACACTTCTAGATCTCTTTTATCTTCTTCTTTTTTCCTGAATACTACGACCACAACTTTACAATTACCACATGTTTTGAGTTTTAACCATCCTAATAGTAAGTTTCTTAAATGGAAATAAAATATTATATCTATTTAACCTATTAAAATGCTATTATATTACTTATTATATTCATATTAATATATAAAAAATAAATTTTGGAATTTGATTAAAATATTTTGGCGAATCCACGAATGGTCCTTTGAGGTTTGCTGAATCCGACACTCGATACCCTGTCAGATTCCGACACTTATATCCGTACTATGCAACATAGATTAAAAATGCTCTTATAAGTCGGGCTAACCTTCTTTAAATTTCCATGGAATTTAGAATTGGCGATGTTTTGTTTTGTTTTAGCTAACATAAAGCATCTCTTAGGTACATGGACAACATCAGATGCAGTACTCCCAGCCGCTAGGGCACCAACAATTCCAGGGCCGACAAATGCAGCAGGGGCACATTCAGCACAACATTGGGCAAAATCAAATCAACCAAGGGAATCAGTTAAGGAGCCATTTAGGCCAGTTTGCAGGAAATGCCAACAGTGCATTGTTCACTGCTGCTCAGACTTCACCAAATTCTCAGATGGTGAGACTTTTTTATTTAATATAGACATTATGTAGGGTTCATTTTTATTTTATTTTATTTTATTTTTTTATGATTGGCAATGGATACTTTATTAAGAAAAACAAAATTGACCAAAGGAGGAATGGATCTTTTATTAGGTAGGCTAGGTTCTAATCCATGATCTCACATCAGCACATTCTAATTGAACCATGGATTCAATGTGAAAGGCTCACAATGACCAAGTTGGCCTAGCACCACTGTCTTGCTAGACAGCCGTCCACATCATTGGAAACTTTTAAAATGGGTAAATAAAAAACATCTAAGGTTTTAAATTTCGGTTTCGGTTGGAAATTTTGGTGGAAATCTTGTAAACATATGGAAACATACGCAATAAAAGAATTTAAATATTAAACTCCAGGAAATACTAGAATAAGCACAAATACACCTTAGAAATCATCACATAAGCAAGGTGGCCATTCATAATGGTTTAAAAATATCGAACAACTACGGACATGCACTGTCGCGCATATCCGATAATTTAGTACATACCAAATTTCACACGTAATTCTTATAAATATTTATACATAATACATGAACCACATTTCGCATGCAATTCATATAAATATAATACATATAAATATACTATACCATTATTACACTTACGATTTTGGTTTATGCATTTCGGTTATTTTGGTTTTGGTTTCAGTGGAAATTTAAAACTATGGAAACATCAAAGCTCTACTTCGATCTTAGATCTCATTAATTATGAATCTCCAGAATGTAGCCCTAGCAAAACGCTTTGGAAGAATTACCCTCTACACAAACCAGCCCATAGAGTTTATATTAATATTATTGCCTCTATTGTAGCTTGGGCCAGGTGTTTGCCGCCGTTCCAGTTTGTTTCTGCCTTAGACTTATGGGAAGGTTGGCGAGTTTTGTGTTTGGAAGGGGAAATCAGACCCAAGGTGGTGCAAAAATGGAGCCCTCCCCCTCCGGGTTGATTAAAGTTTAACTTTGGTGGCTCGAGTTTTGGAAATCCCAGCCCGGCGGGTATTGGTGGGCTGTTTTGTAATTCCAGTGGGGAGACTATATAGGCATTCTCTGGTCTGCTGAGGGTATGTGATTCCAATGAAGCTGAGGTTAGAGCTGTTTTTGAAGGTATTAAAAAAATTGCTAGTGAGGTTTTGGATAATACTATTGTGGAAGGTGATTCTCTGAATGTGGTTAGATGGCTTCGGGGGCACGGTGCCGCCTTGGAGATTCTGGTCTTTCTTTGATGAGATCCATGCCATTGTTGTGGGCTCATCCATTGCTTTTGCTCATGTTCGTAGATCGGCTAATGGCGAGGCGGATTCATTAGCTAGAGATGGTGTTGTCAGAGCGGGTTTGGAGTTTTTTTATTATCTGCCCCCTTGAGGCTCTTGTATTTTTGTGTTTTTAGTTTTCCTTAGTTGTTCTCCTCTGGGTGACCTTCTTGGTCTTCCCTTTTCTTTTTATATATTTATTGACTACCTTTTCAAAAAAAAAAGATTCCAATGGATTGGCCTTGACACAGCTTCATTAACGTATATCGGCCTGGCTTGAGAACATGGTCACTGCCTCTCCATTCTCATTGCTAAATACACCCCACCTGATCCCAACATGCTGAGTGGACTTGGATTACCAAGGTACCTTCCATTAATATTAAGCTTCAAGTGTCAAAAGTTGGCACTCATCCCACCATGATTCAACCTATTGCAGACCCGCCATAGAAACAATGGTTTGGATTGTAGTACATACTACATAGTGGTGGAGATGATGTGAAGGATAGTTTTCTATGGAAAGCTACGTAAAAATTGATGTGAATTGTGGTATGGTATCTCTTATATGCTAAAGGTGGATAATGTATCTAGTTACTGTTAAGGATAAACTGATTTTTATGTCGTTTGGAAAATTTATGGGAGACATTATTCCAATTTCAAGAGTAAAATTACGGTGAGTATGCACAACATAAACACTAAGATAATAGCTGTAAATATTGTTTTAAGGCTATGCGACTTTAGATTCTCACATTTATTTTCTCCAATTTCAGATTTCGAACATGTCGGCAACAATGTCATCCCAGTTGCCTCGAATGCAGGTTAGTTTTGGGTGCATTTTCCTTTATGAATCTCAAATGATGTTGGACTTGGCTTCTTTAGCAAAACTCAAATGCAAGTTTTCATTTTCTAATCCAATTTTTGAAAGGGAAAGTGATGCAGACGTAGGCCTAATAAGAGGCACGTGGAAATAAAAATCCTAGAAACTAAATGACATGGAAATAAAAATCCGAAAAGTTCTAATGGGCAAATATGCCACTTATTGGGCCTACGATCTGCATCAGAAAGGATATACGCACTTCCTTGTTTTGATAAATGCACTCCTTACTATAGTAAAAAAATTTCTATCGGCTGTTGATAGATTTGTGAGAATTGTAATAGCTGTTAACGACGACTTAGGATAGCACGAAGAAAGGAGTGCCATTATTAAAACAAGGGAATGAGGATATAAGTAAAGATGCTAGATCAAACAGATACTTCATTAAAATAAGTTAGTCCATGACATTCTCTCTTTTGAAGTTTGGAGTGTTTTTTATTTTTATTTTTTTGGGTTAGTAAGTTGGGACCAAAGCTTGACTTCAATGCTAACAATGAACACTTGGAACCTAGATATCAATCTCGTCTCGTTTCATCCAAACCGAACAAAACAATTCGTACTAGTAAGAAAATCGGTACACGTAATAAGAAGGAAACATCCTGATCAGAATTGCGTTCCGTATCAATCCGTTTGGTTCTGTTAAGGATGGAACACGACGAAACACACGGTTACGTCGATTTTTTTTTATTTTTTTTTCAATTTTTCCTATTTTAGCCTGTTTTATAGCTATTCTAAGGGTATTTTATGTTGTTTTACCCCCTCACAAGAAAGAGTTAAAAGCACATAAAATGCCTGTTATATCAAGAATTCCCAAACTATCCATAGAGAAGCAGCCCCAAAATAAATTTTCCTTCCACGACGCTGCCTAGGAAACCCCAGAAAGGGTGCGCTGCCCCATGCACCCCAGTGTTAGTGCCGCACAAATTAGTCTGACCGGGGCATGAATCACTTCCAAAATACAAGATATCTGCACAACATTTTTATTATTTTTCTATGCTTCTACTTCCAAAGCATTCTACGTAGAGAGGGGGGGAAGGGGGGTCTTTGCCTACGTCAAAGTGGTATTATATTCAAAAGAGTTACCATATTTAGGTTTTATTCGTCTTTTTAAGGGTTTTTTGTTGTTGTTTTTTTTTTTTTTTTTGTAACATACTTGTTGTATTTTCATTTTTTGTTGTATTTTTTTTTTTTGTATTTTCATTCAGGAGTCTGTGCGATCGTAAAATCCCTACCAAGTTGAAGGGAAAGTTTTATAAGACAGCTGTGAGGCCAGCCATGCTGTACGGCTCAGAATGTTGGGCCACCAAGAAGCAGCATGTGCATCAGATGAGTGTAGCGGAGATGCAAATGCTTAGATTGATGTGTGGCCACACAAGGCTAGATAGAATTAAAAATGAAGACATTCATAAAAAGGTGGGGTTGGCTCCAATTGAGGAGAAGATGAGAGAGCACCGCTTAAGATGGTTTGGACATATCCAACGTAGGCCTTTGGATGCTCCGGGGAGAAGAGGCGACTCGTGCCAAATTGATGGAGTAAAAAGAGGTAGGGGCAGACCGAAAACAACTTGGGTAGAAACAGTGAGGAAAGACTTGATAGCTAGGAACATAACAGAGAACATGACCTTGGATAGGATAGAATGGAAGAAAATGATCCACGTAGAAGAACCAAACTAGAACCAGGATTAGAGCCGGGTAGATTCCTTTTACCGTCTTCATGAATTTTTTCTACAGGATTCATTTAGCCGACCCCAACTAGTTTGGGACAAAGGCTTTGTTGAGTTGAGAATATACTTGTAATTAACATTTAGTATGATAATTGGCTAGTTTCATTGATGTTTTGCTCTAAATTTGATATTAATTAGGCCTTGGTATAATAAATGGTACCATATTTTAGGTCTTATTTGTCTTTTTAGGGTTTCTTTTGTTGTATTTTCATTTTTATTTGTAATATACTTGGAGTCGTATTAGATATGATAAACGGTTGGTTTCATTCTTGTTTTGCACTAATTTGATATTAATTAGGCCCATCAAGAGCCAGTATGATGTCTATTGTAGATGCTTTAAGTAGTAAATGTGTTTTCTGTTAAATTTAGCTGATATAGTGGTTTTTATACTTTTATAATAGTTTTCTTTTTCTTTTTTTAAGTTTAACTATTAAAAAAATTCTCCAGGTGTATCATCTTTTCCAAAACGAAACATCGAAATTGATGAAACACCGAAACATCCCGACCCACTGACCAAAACGAAACAGACCGAATTGGTATTGACAACAATGCTTGGGAATGAACCTTTAAACCAGATAGATACTTGTTCTTACTCATATAGGTACATGTAAATGGAAATGTAACATCAATGTTGATTTTAAATTTGAAATCCGATGGATCCTTCACTGGTTTTGATTATCATGCTGTAGGAATCGAATAGGATGGGCCATTTGTCCACATTAGCTAATTGAATTCCCTGCCAAGTACTCTACAATATTTTGGGCTTTATCAAGCCGATATTCATTGAAAGTAGGATGTGTTGGGCAGTTCCTTATCGCTTAGACAGTGAGTTTTATTTGTCAGTCCTTTCTTTTAGAGTATTATTGTCTCTTCTTTTTCTTTTCTTAGGTTTATATGTGACATATATTAAGTTATTAACAATGCCTATCTGAAAGTTTCTCATGTTTCCTTTCTTCTGGGTAGAGCAAATCTGTTAAGGAGTTCCTCAAGTTTGCTAGTGTTGCTGTATGTGACTACTTCCTATGCCCATGTCATACACTACATGCGTCCATTGTCTCCATTCTTCATGTTACATAGATGGGACCCTTCTAGTTTAGACTGTTGATACTTGATTACTTGATGTCTGAGGAGGTGAAGTAGTTCAAGGCATTGTGTGGCCTATTTTTGTGGAGTTTTACAATGGGGGATTCCATTTTCTGCCCGACTTCGGACTGGAAATCTGCTCTAGAAATTCACTTTGGATTTCTACGGGAGGCTGTCAACAGAGTCTCTTGCTGTGTGATTTATGCTTTCTTTAAATCAAGTACACACGGTTGTAGGAATATTTGCAGCACATTCTGTAAAAACCTCTGTACATCAAGAAACCTTTCCTAAAATCATACAAATACTCTTCACCAGCCATTCATTTTCATATCCCGTTTCTTATATTCAATTGGTTTTTGAGTCATCTGACTGGACACTTGACAATTTCTTCTGCAAGTTCTCCGATTTAAGTCCTTTAATTCTCTTGTTAGCCTCTGCCATCTGTGTTAGATCAACAAATTCGGCATATTTGAGTTCATTTACAGATATATCTTGGGGACTTTCTCAATTTGTGCTTGTCATCCTTGCTCATGGGCCACACAAATCTTCTTTGTATAGTTCTAATTTTATTGGATGTCTCCGAAAAGACTTGCCAGATATATATTTATTTCTACTTGCGTGTGCTTCGAAGTTGAAAGTCCGGCATCAAGAGTCTTCCTGCTCAAGGGAGGTAGAAAAGGAGATACTCTGTATCGAGGAGCTAGAGAAATTAAAAGATGATGGCACCATTTCTGAAGGAGATGAGCTAGAGAAGAGAAATGGATAACAATGTATGGAGTTAATCTTTCTAAATCAGCATTTGGGAATATATAGAGAAAAGAGAGGATAGGCGAACACCCATGTCAGTTCCTCTTAGTTCGGCCGCCGCATGGTGTTAAAGATCAATATCCCTTCTTAGAGGTTTACTTTGACCTTCAGTGTGTTTCTCCAATGCCTGTCATGCATCAATCGAATGCATCATGTTTGTTAGAAACAGCGACATGGCTAAAATAGAAAATATATAATCATGATTTGTGGACATGGATTAGTGCGTCGAGTTTCGACACAGATACAAAGTGTCTGCCACGGTAACTCCGAAAAATCTAGAAATGGTGACACACCTATACATGCACATGCATATAGAATTACTGAGTTCGTAATTTTCAACAATATGCATATGGTATTCATTTAACAAACTAATAAATCTTAGGGTTAATCAACTATAAACTAAAACTAATGTGAGATAATCAAATAACATACGCATTCAGTTTCCAATATGCAGTGAGAAAGGGAGAACAATAGAATACAATGAATATAATATTGGAATGAGAGTTTGTTTAAGGTTTTGGGTTTAGGAAAGGGGATATAACAGTAAATATTTGTTAAAGAAGAGTTTATAATAAAAGAAGAGCTAATAATAAAAGAGGTAAACGTAGTATTCAACAATAAGATAGAATGTCACACTTGACACAGTACAAAAATGCGTCGACGGGCTCACATTAAGTCTTACACTCCTAGCAGTACATTTAAAGGTGTGGACGCATGTGGACACGTGTGGACGCGTGTGTGAGCAATAAATTCAAAGTGACGGCTGAATCATAGGATTTTCTCTGTCATGTCTAGATTAGTGATTGGTATGGTTGCTTATCACGAGGTTGGCAGATTTGCAAACCATGTGATTGCAATTGGTTCTTAAAGTTTGGCTCATATTTCAAGAAATCTGAGGGCAGGTTTGGCTTCTTTTGCATTTCATTGTCTGTTTTCTATTTCTTAAAATGATTTGCATTGCTGGATGGAAAGGAAAATACAATAGGAATTTTGCAGGTGGATAGCTCTTAAGCTTTTTGGAAAGCTCATGCAAACAGTCAAGTTTTCCTTTCATTTTTTGTTGCTAATGGGTTGATCATTCTAGTTGAACGTCCCTTTTTTTTGCTATTATAAGGCCACCATTTTCAATCTTCAACTAGTAATTGAATCTTCGAGTTGATTCCTTTGATGTGCTTCTGTTCACAGTCATGTTGACTGCAACACATCAACAACTAGTTAAAAATGATGTTTTTTTAATGGCATAGCTGCATAGTTAAAAATGATGTTGTAGGCTGCCATATCAACTTTGTACTGTTGCAAAAAGTTTTCAGTTTCTGTATAAATGTGTTACTGTTTTTTGTCACTTGATGTATACTAGTTTTGTTAGTGTTCCTTGTGCACTTGATTTATACCCTCATGGTATGTGTTATTGCAACCAGTTTGGATTATCTGCGGGGCATCCTCAGAGGACTCATGCTTCCCAAATCATAAATGATCAATGTATGTTCCCATGCTCATTTTCTCACCTTTTCTTTAAGTTGTGTATTTGTATTCATATATATTTTTGCAAGTTCAGAACAGAAAATGTGAAATTAATTAACCATCAATTTGTGTTTAGACTCTGAGAAACAGAGTATGGAAACAAATAGTCTTTTTTTTTCATCTTAAAATTATTTCATTTGCATATGTTTCCATAAAATTTAAGACTTTGCTTTGTGTTGCTACCTTATGTTCATGGATTAGTCTACTAAAAGGAAATGTTTCAATAGATAGTAGTCATGCTCACTACCATTTCAAAAATAGAAAAAAAGAAAAAAAAGAGATAGTGGTCATGCTCACTCTGATGTCAATGAGAACAGACTTCTTTCTGCAATTTTTTGTTTGTTTGGCATGAACCCAATATACATTAATTTGATAATATGTTCCCTAGAATGGGATTATAGACTAAAGTATAGCCACTTAACTTCTTGTTGCAGTGTTTAACATGGGAGCTACAAATCCGGCCAATATGCTCCAAATGCAACAACAGCAACACAACAGCCAAGGTGGATTTGGAAACATGCAAACAAATACTCAAAACCTGCAATCTGGGATGGTAACCGCCCTTCAAAATGCACAGAATCCCAATTTTGCACAACAGAGACAGCAAAATCAACAGTAATGTGTAATGTTTTCTCACATGCTGCAACTCTTTAACCCATCATCTATTGTCTATGAATATATACCAACAGCTTGGTATTTTATTCATATATTTATGAATGTGTGATCATTTTCTATAGTTTCTGTCTCAAAAGCATTGCTATAAAATGAGAACAGATTTTCAAAATCACTTAAGAGGATGGCTTTGGCCCCCCTTTGAATTGAGAGGTGTTGCAAGTTCCAACTATCATCTGAAACATCCGTGGAGGTATCTTAAAGTTTTGATAATCACACCCTTTTTTTTCTGTTAGAGTCGAATTTTGTAGTGGAGTTGCACATTCCAGGCATGGTAGAATTTCGGTTGTCAATCGTCACAGGAAAAGAAATACGTACAGTAGATTTTCTTTTTGTAATTTCTGCTCAAATTGACATTGAGTTCTCTAGTTTTTTCGCTTAGTTTCTGTTTGTTTGAATGTTAAATGGGTGTAAAACAAATTTTACACCCATTTTCAGGTAGAAAATTGACAATTTTTTTAAGGGAAATGTTATCAGCACTACTGCATTTTGATGAGGGCACTCCTCACTTTATTAAAAGTACTGTATGGCCCGCACCATAGGATGATCCAAACCGTCCATTAGATGGACCGCAGCCTTCATAGGTTGTGCCCCAAAAATCATTTCCATTGGTTGATCCTAACCCTCCGATCTGAATGTTAGAGGGTTGATCCTAAGCCTCTACATATCGGAGGGTTAGGATCAACCTATGGAAATAATTTTTGAGGCACAACCTATTTAGGCTGTGGCCCACCTAATGGACGGCTTGGATCATCTTTTAATAAAGTGAGGAGTGCCCTCATCAAAATACAGTAGTGCTGATAACATTTCCCTTTTTTAAATCCAATTTAAAGATTAAAGCCTAGGAACTCATTAGGTTTCTATAAATTTTAAAAAAAATAAAAAAAATAGATGGGAAGTTTGATAGATTCCAATATAATTTTCATTAGAAGGTAGAATGAATCATCCATATGTTTTCGTCCTGTTCGTTTCGGATAGTGACGACTTATTGTTAGCCCCAAACCTATTATCGGACTCAAATTTAAATGTAATTTTGAGTCCAATAATAGGTTTTGGGTTCATAAATCATAATCGGTGAAATGAACAGGCCCTGGGTACGAGGATAATCGGTGAAATGAACAGGCCCTGGGTACGAGGATAATCGGGAAGTGATATATTTGCCCCTTTTCTTCCCTGGGCCACCTCCTCCTTGGCTGAAAATAGTCGTCATATAACTAAAGAGAGGGAGTGACCGAGGGAAGTAAAAAAGGGTGAATATATCATTTTCCCTTGATCTGGGTACAACCAAACCATTTCTCTCTATGAGACGAACCACATGCTCCGTTGTGTCCATTAGATTGAGGCCTACAGAAAATCAATGCTTTTAAGGGGCTAGGATAATTCAGTCAAGGCAGGCCCTACATGATAGTCATCACGTAGCATGGATTGTTGAGAGTTGGCACTAAGAGGTCATGATCCAAGGGCTAGAAACATCCATTCACTAAGGGCCCTGGGGTGGCCCTTGAGATCAATGGCTTTATTCACAATATGTTTTATATGGTTAGGATTGTAAGATCATAAGAAACATTGGGCTATGGCATCCTCATGGTGCAGCCCAACATATCAAACATCATGTAGTGGACCCAATAATGGCCTAGACAGCAGGGTAGCAACATAGTCAGCATAGATTCAACCTCAACTTATCCTGAAGATTCTTTGAAATGCAAATCCGAAATACATAACCAATAATCAGGTGTCACAATTGGCGGCTCCAGCCAACTGATGATATTATTTCAAGTAAACAGTTTGTCTTCTAGTCTTCAAAAGAGCCGATTCTTGATTTGAGAAAAGTCGGCAATTCGACACAGTAGCAAAATAAAGCGTCAAATGGCAACAGCAGAACCAAATTAAGCAATGAATTACCAGAACAAACCCCAGTCTCAAAGGAAGTTTCGGATGTCCAATGACTTCACATCCACCATCTCGTCATCCTTGAACTCCTCCCTAAAGGGGAAAGAAGAAGAAATAAGGCCATGAGGAAAGAACTTTATACAGTATCTCGGCATTTCGATATGTTCATCATTATGCGTAGATAGAGGAAATCCTCATGAGAAAGTGTCATAGTGGAAAGAATATAAGAAAAGGAGTTCAGTTAGCACAGGGAACTGACCTTTTTTTCTGGGTCTCCATTGCTTCCAGTGCATCCTTCTTCAGTTCCTCCAACTGAGCTTTTGAAATTTTAAGCTCCAGCTCTTCTTCATACTTTGGCAGATCTTCCTTTCGAATGCCGAGCCTAATTCAAATCCATAGATAGAGGAATAAGAATATGAAGTTCACTCTCCTGCCAGAGAACTGTGTATGCATGTTAAGAAAGCAAATCGTAATCAAAACATGTTCATTCAAAAAGTAGGAGAAACTATAGTGTCCCTTGGACAACCAATTAAGACAATGCATGCATGTGATAGTGCCCACCTAGATGAACTTTAATTGGGGTTTGCTTAGCATTCAAAACGCCAAAACAAAGATTGCAATTTCACGGATCCAACAAAGAGTGCCAGTTAGCTATAGCCAACGCGACGTGACACATGCGAAATTTAAGGCATGACTGTTCAGAAGATTATAAGTAACATTTGACATAATTTGTCTCTTGATTCTCTGAAAAGTTATGTTATTGTCTTGTGATATAGAATGTCACCTTGCTGCTATGTACTTGGAACAGATCACCTCTGTTGAAGCACCGACAAAGACAATAAACTGAAGTGATGATCCGGGCCGTCTCAACTTACGAAAATACTCAAGGCCTACTTCGATTGGCATTGAATCATAGCAAGTTTGAAACCTATTTGCTCTTAATGCCAGATGTAATGAGACTCTTTACATTGGTTTAATGCATTATACGCAGTTCTGAACATACATTTGGTACATGTAACAGGTCATTGATCTACTCAAGCACTATGTGCATGGTGTGAGCTCCTTGATGATGGCAGTGCTTTTTTTTTTTAAAGAAACAATTTTATTAAAAAGAAAAAAATGGTAACAAACCACAAAGGGGTAGTGATTTCCCCTCAAACTACAATGGCAGTTATCAAAGACAGTCCTAACAGCCTGCTCAGAAAGGAAAATGTGTAGGCCTTTCCCATTGAATGTCAAAGACAGTCCTAACAGCCTGCTCAGAAAGGAAAATGTGTAGGCCTTTCCCATTGAATGTTGATTACTTTCATTTAAAACATAATATTGTGACTAAAATGTTTTTAAAAAAAATACGGTGACTAAAATCGTTCAGTAACCACCATTCCCAAGGGCAGTCGATGTGGTGGCTGACCACATCAACAGCCCCAATCACCATGGATGCACCATGGTCTATGCCTGGACCTGCAAGTTTTGGCTGGTTCAAGCCCAGAAGGCTACTTAAAGTTTCTGTTTGATTATATCATAACTTTACCAATTTGTATGTCGTATGAGTTTTTTTTTTTTTCTAAAGTTTCTCTTTGCAGTTAATTTACACTCCCTTGACATTTTTCCAATCTTCCCATCTTCTGTATCATATCCTTTCGGAATAAGCCCATGCTTCAAAATCCACATCCATGCTTATTTCCTGGCACAGGCAATAGGTATAAGACCCTTCCATGAAAGTCTCTTGAACAAAAACAGAGACCAGGATATAATTAAAAAAATATATTAGTGCCTTTAAGATAGAACATCCTGGATTAGATCACTAAGTTTGCTATGTTGGGAATACTGCCTTGGAAAGTATCTCGTTCTCGAGAAGATAAATAGGACTGATGAATAGCTTTGTCATCAATAGGAAAAATAACATTGAAGACTAAAATGATGTAAATATGTCGGTTCAATGTCCAAAGTGATACTTACTTCTTATTGACCTTATCAAATTCAGCTAGAAGAAGAGCCATTCCCTTCTTGTCAGACCTCATAAGTGGCTTCTTAAGTTCTTTCTCAACTTTCTCCAGTGCATCCATCATCATAGCCTCCGCACCAAGTTCATCATTGAGGCCTCTCCTATTAGACATATATTACATAGGGGATCTATATTATTAAATAGAAAAACGAGAAAAAGCATTCCATGCAAATACATACATAGATGCCAATGGCAGAATCAAGAACTTCTGTAAATACACATTATAATCAATAAAACAACACAGAAAGCTGAAGATAGCCTATGATAGAGATCATAAATGATATTTATGAGACATGTAATATTTGTTACATTACAGGAAACTGGTGGGAACCCACTGGACAACTGAAGGCTTAGGGCTAGAGGATTTTTTCCGTTGAGCGAAATGATCAACACTAGAAGTAAGCCAAACATGAAATTACACGATTACCCTGCCAAATTAGACACTGATGAACTTCAAACAGTAAAATATTTACTCTAGCTTAATACCAATGACTACTTCAAACCAAAAAAAAAAAAAAAGATAACATCGACGAGTCTTGATGTAGTAAAAAAATACAAGTCCTTCAAATTGATGCAGAAACACCTTGGAGGCACCACATATTTCACCTAAATATCTGGTTTTGGCGATCTATAGCTAGTTTCATCTCTACTTTCAAGATCTTTGGCGGCTACTTCTATGGTTTCTCCCAGATTTTGGCATTTTGTGGGCCTCAAAAATAGCTCAAGGATCAGTGACGAGAATATTGTCCAAATCAGGTAAAATGACAGAGCTTTGATTGTTTTTTACCGCAAAAGTAGCTCAAGGATCAGTTACAGGACTATTGTCCAATGTTGATAAAATGTTAGAACTTTAAATGTTTTTCCAATTGTAATTGTACGAGTACTTAGAACTTTAGAAAAGAGTTAATACTTAATAGGACTAAGATTAGACAATAAAGAAGGGTTGAGATTAAAAGATGGGTTTCAGGGTTTCTTAGGGAGTATACAGCTTGCTCCTCCCCTAACTTGCGTGTGTTCTGGTTACTTGAAGATACTTTTGACAGTTCATGTGAGGTGGTGTCGCCACTGATTTCAGCCTGCATATGGAAGGACTGACTTTCATTGTCGCAAAATTTCAGAGATCTGAAACTTCATGCATGCAGAAAATTTTCTGAAATCTGAAATCTCTTGTATGCTGATTCCTGAAAATGTCAGTTCTCTGAAATTTTCAAAACAAGAACTGCAGCAAGCGCTTAATTTACTGTGTGTAAAACACAGCAGGTAGTAACTGTAATTTTCAGATTATGGAAGGGTGCAAACCGAAAGATCTTTTGCTAAAATTAGTTGGGCAGAGGAGCCACAACCTGTTGACATTTGCTTATAAGAATCAGAGATATCAATATGCAAGGAGAAACAGGATCTTTTGGGCCTTTTTTGTGTAGGTAAGTTGGGATCGAACCTGCGACCTCAAGGTTGAGATACAAAGCCTCAACCATTGAGCTAAAGGCCCAGCCTCCTTTTGGGCCTTTCTCACCAAGTGAAAAGTTCAAATGTCCTGTTTTGGGTGGTTCTGTTCCCCCAAGTTTCACAGAGACTTTCCCTTTCTCTTGATCCATGCATGGAACTCAAAGGGCCTGGCACTTTAAGCGTCTAACATGACATCAGATGTTGGATAATTGATCTGAGTCTGACACTGCTGACCTGTACACTGGGATGCAGCTCTAGTTCAGGAATCTAGAATCTAGAATCATGAACATTAATCTACATTAATTTTTCGTGGTTGTTGGACCGCATTCTACCAACAATAGGGCCATGAGATACAAATGGATTTTTCATGTTTGTCTTAGGTTTATAGATTGACAATAGTTTTAAAATTGGAAGCTTATAGTTTATGTAGTTTTTGAGTGCCAGTCTGCCACCATGCTGCACCAATCAGCAGACAGCATTCATAATCACAAGCAAAGAAATAAATTCTTTTTTGTGACCATACAATTGGTGTAATAATTATTCCACATGTTTATTTTGGTGGCTATATGGAAAACATCTTAGGCCTACTCAATATAGGCATGAAAATTAGCAAGTTGACACTGGTTTAGATAAAATGCATATTCATGACAAGAACTTCATGTGACCTAATATCTGTCAGGCTCTAATTGAGATTAGACTAGATAGACTGTTGCTTGAAGTGGCAAGAGACATCCCTAAAATCCTCTCAAAATGTTTACGAGTCCTCAAGATAGTCATAATGGAGTTTCCTACTTTAGGACCTGATTGGATGCATAGTACACAATTTTCTTATTGTGATTTTTTTTTTGCACCCTAATAAAGTATAATAAATTGTCTGAACAAAAATCACATAAATGGATTTATTTTGCAAATTTGCAATGAGAAAATATCTCATGAGACGTTCGCTTTTGCAAAATATATAAAAAATAAAATAATAAAAAAAAGGATTCCCAATATGGATAGCTAGACAACAAATGTGATGGCAAGTTTAAATTTATTAACTGCATGTAAATTCTCTTACGTAGCAAAAAAAGAATCTGCATATTAGAAACTTGTGACTACTATTAACAGCTCCAGCATTCAATGCGAAAATTTAAAAACAGAACATACTTAATCCGTATCTCCTTCAATGTCAACAAATACGTCCGAGCATCGGGGATGTCTTTTGTCCGTGTCTGAATGGTGTACTGTATTCTCTGGGACTCCGAGAATAGGTCTGCCCTGCAAGGAGACAAGATGATACATACAAATGACTCAAATAAAATAAAAAAATTGCAGATCGCAAATGACAATTCATGGAGAAACAAACGATGAGTACAAGTTTTCAGTTTCTTTAATAAACATTTATGTAATGAGAAGAATCAGTTCATATCTCTAATGCATAGATGTGACCTACATTAAGTTATTGACAATGACATATTAGAGGGAGACTTTTTTTTTTAAATGGCAAAATATTATTAAAAGGAAAGATTTGAGCAGTGTTGATATTGTCTTCTCTTGATTTCTGTGGTGCTTTGTTTTATACTTTTATCCTGGTCCTGATCAACTCAACCAGGGTCTTGTTTGAATTTTGTTTTGCTGAAGAATGAAATTGCAATTAATTTTTTTTTTTGAATGTTGGCAATTTCATTAAAACAGACCGAGATGGTCCAACAAAAGTACAAATGATCAATATAAAGGGTTACATCGAAGAAATATAAAATTGTAGTAGAATCAAGGGGGGAGGAAATCGAAAAAATCGACCCCAAACCTTCCAACGCCGTCCCGTGCCAGTCTATCTGCAACAATATTAGCCGACTTTGACATGGTTAAATGTCGAGGATCCACCAATCCGGTCCTGAATGTCATCAAAAAACCTTGTGAAGCGCCAGGGTGGGACCAACGACCGTCTCAACCAACGTATCACATTCATAGAATCACCTTCAATAGTTGTTCTATCAAACATATCTAAATCTAGGTATTTTAACGCCTGGTGAACTGCTCTAACCTCCGCCTCATTAGCGTCCGCTTTCCCTATTGACCCCGAGAAAGCCCATATGGCATTCCCCGCTGAATTTCTCAAAACCCCACCAATGCCTACAGGGCCCGGGTTTCCCATACTAGACCCATCAAAATTCAATTTGAGCATACCTTCTAATGGAGGTATCCATGCTTGGACGATCAGTGACCTCCTCTCCATGCTGACACATACCTCCCTCAATCCTTCCCAAAGTTCATAGGCTGATACAAATTGAAATAGAGGGAGTATCCTTGCCCATGCTATTACTGCAGCGATTACTTCGAGAAATTCAGAGGAATGGAAATTTATATGAGGCAATATCATGTTGCATGTACAGGAATGGAATTCCACTTAATGAGGCAATATCAACATTTATTCGATGATATGGTGAATGCAATTAACATTGGGCCAAGGGGCTACAAGGGTTTAGGCTATGAAAAGTTAACAATGACATTGCTTGATAATGAAATGAGGTAGGTTAACAAATGTCTTGCCCCATTGATGGATAAATGGCCATACAATGTACTCCCAAGTTTTGGCCACCACCTGCAATGCTGCTGGAAAGTGGGAGCATCGGATAATGGAAGTATTTACATTTTCTGGTCATACTTGAGCTTATTCATGAAGAACATTGCCAACTCAAAGGATGAAAGTCGTGCTTTTGTAAGGGGTGACAGAAAAGGGGAAAACAAAGGTGGTATATATATATATATATATATATATATATATATAGAGAGAGAGAGAGAGAGAGAGAGAGAGAGGTGTTCCTACGCAGCTGCTTAGATAGCTTATCTGAGCAGCTGCTTCAAAAACTCATGTGGCCCCACATTTTTGGGGTGATCCAAAGCATTCATTTGGAAGGCCCTTTCATGGATAGGGTGTGTACCAAAAATGAGCCATTTAGGATCATCCTAACCCTGCCATTTGTGGAGGGAAAAAATGGTCAGAAACAGTGTCTGTCCATTTTCCCTCCACCTTTGATTGGGTTAGGATGATCCTATAGGGCTGATTTTTGGTACACACCCTATCCATGGAAGGGCCTTTTAAATGAATACTTTGGATCACCCCAAAAATGTGGGCCACATGAGTTTTTGAAGCAGCTGCTGAGATAAGCTATCTGAGCAGCTGCGCAGGAACACTATATATATATATATATATATATATCCATGTTTCTGTCTATTTTTCCCCTCCACAAATGGCAGGGTTAGGATGATCCAATGGGGCTGATTTTTGGCCACACCCTATCCATGGAAGGGCCTTCCAAGTGAATGCTTTGGATCTCAAAAAAATGTAAGCCCCCACCCTGTTTCTGCACTCATGTGGAGGTAAGATTACCTGCACACGTGTGCAGGAACCCTTTCCTCTCTCTCTCTCTCTCTCTCTCTCTCTCTCTCTCTCTCTATATATATATATATATATATATATATATATATATATATATATATATATATATATATATATATCAAGAATCACTCATATGTCAATACGTATTTTCGTCATTCCCTAACTTCTTTTTTTTTTGAATGGTGAAAATTTTCATTAATAAAAGACCGAGGTGGCCAATACAAATCAAGAAACCAATAAGAAAAAAGGAGAAAAGAGAATCCCGAGGGGAAGGAAAGAACAAAGACATCGAGGGGGGAGAAAATCGTATAGTTCCAACGCCTCTTTCAGAACCCCTTCCTTGGCTAACCTATTGGCGACCTCGTTGGCCGACCTCGGTCATTCCCAAACTTGGGCCTTTTACAAGTCAAGAAGATGAGGTTCGGTATCTCAACATTTTTTTAGGCATTCAGTGGAAGTGAGGATGCCTTTAACCACTATCATGTTGCATGATAAGTGGGAAGGATTCAAGAAAAATAAGAAAAGGAACATGATGAACCTGGCAAGATCTGCTAAATGATGTGGACCGAGATTTTTGGAAGAAACCAAAGCTTCTCTAGAAGTTTACTGAACCTTCATGGAAGATAATAAGATTTACAAATTCAAATAAAGCCATTATAAGGGGCATTTATGAGCAAATGGACACGATGTTCGGCACATCGAGGAAGACATTATTATTTATGATCCTATTGTGTAAAACTTATGTGTATGAGTATGTTTTGAGCAAGGGGGAAAGTTAAATGTCAATTGCATGTCATGCATTGCCAATCATTCCTAAGTATTGCTACCATTTTGTGGTCGCCGTCCAATAAAGCTACCTTCATGGACTTGTCAGTGTACGTAGGAATCCTGTTGAAGGTGCTCTTTCAAGGGGACAAGTAATTTACTTTGAAGGTTCTCCCCATCGTAGACAGAGGAACACAAAGTGCTACTCCTAACTTCGTGGTATTTATATTGTGGGCTATGTTAAAAATTGGAGGTGTTGGCTGTGAAATTGTTAGTGCAAAGTCTGACCAAGCCATGCACAACAAGGTGTTGGAGATCGTACAATTATACTGAGTGATCATTAGACTAGTCTCAACCACTCCACTCCTAGCTTCTAACGTCTATAGGGCTTTGTTATGTCCGAAATTCAAGGGCTTTGATTATTTTTAGTTGTTGACAGCTCCAACTGCTAGCTTCTAACATCTAAAGGGCTTTATTATGCCCATTCAAAAAAGGCGTTATGTCTGAAACTTCAGACCTTTGGATATTTTTATTTATAAAGAATTAGGGTGACTTTTAACTGATCTTTAAGATGAGTTTAGATGCATTTTTTGAGATGAGTCCATTTGGAAAAAAATATGAATAGTGCTTTCCTCTTTCTAAATTGAGTTTTAGTAGTCGGTAGCTCTTTGTAAGAGATAAAAATTAGACGGTTGTGAAATTTTAGTGATTTCTATTCATTTTTAGGTAATGTTTAAGGAGGTTTTGTGGGCACTAGCAAGTAAAGATAGGAATTATAGATTTGGGACTATATCTTTTTTCTTTCTGTTTTGGACTAAAGAAAGAAAAGTGCCTTTAGGATATTCTTTTGTTTTGTATCTTTAAACAAGTAATTCATTAATACAAGCCAAAGAACAATACAAAAGGCTCAAGAAAGAACCAACCAAAACAAACCTATTCCATGAAAAAACTAAAAATTACAAAATAGGAATATATTGCCAAAAAAGGGAAAAAACTAGAAGATACCCCAAATTTTGCTAAGCAATCAGCCTTAAAATTTTGGTCTCTAGATATGTGAGATATAACAACATCAGTTATTGATAGAATTGTGGATAGTTCGCATCTTGTCAGAAGCATACTCTATCCCCCTTATAGACTCTAAATCTGATCCCTTCATTGAATTTATTGATTGTGGTACCTCGCCTCTAGTAGAGCTTTTTCCAAAGTTGCACAGGGTGGTTGTTGACAAGGTGGCAGTTGTACTAGATTGCTATGAAAGGGTAGAGGCGAGGATAACGTGGAAGATACAATTTAGACGGAACCTTGAAAGGGAGATAGGAAGGGTAGCTCACCTACTAAAGTTATTGAAGTCATGCAGCATAAGAAAATCGGAATATGACAGAAGGGTTATGACCATGTGGCACCTAGATATTTCAGCGTCAAATCATTCTACCACCACCTTTTACCTTGCCCCCAAACTGCACATATAGCCAAGGTATGGAGCATACCCATCCCTCCAAGGATATGTGCATTTAGTTGGACAGCCCTTTGTGATAAGATTCTTCAATAGACCACCTTAGAAATTGTGAAATGATCATTGTGGACCATTGTGCAATATGTGTGGAAGCAGGGGGAACGGTGGTCCATATTTTTATCCACTGTAAGACTGCAAGGGAGATATGGGGTTGTATTCTGAGAAGATTTGAAACGTCCTGGGTATTTCCACTACACTTGACCGACTTATTAGACTCCTGGTTCTATGTTCCTTGGCCGGAGAAAAGAAAGGTTTTGTGGCGTGTAGTTCTCTTGGCTACAATATGGGTGATATGGAAGAAAATAAATGCTAGGGTCTTTAGGGGATAGACAAAAAACCCACACTTCTTGTACATGAAGGTGATAGCACTCACCATATCATGGATTAAGACCCTTCCCAGCTTCACTTCATCTCTTATTATGACTTATGGAGGGGATGGAGAGAGATATGTGCCAGTAGAGTGCAACTGTGCAAGAACACGTCCGTTCTCCTAGCTGGGATCCCCTAAGCCAAAACAAGCTAGAACTTAACTCTGACGGATCCGGTATTGGTAACCCACAATCAGCTGGGGTGCGTGGAGTTCATAGAGACGAGAGTCGAGAGAGGTGTTACAATTTGGGCCTTCTCAAGCCCGATAAGAATAACGGACTCGAATGAAGCTGAGGTTAGAGCATTATTACAATAAATAAGGATTGTAGAGAGCTCGAATCTCAGTAGATTGATTGTCAAGGAGATTCTCTCATCGTTATTTGGTGTGCAAGTGGGAGCCAGCCATCTTCATGGAGATTCAGACACATGTCGATGAGATTTTTAACCAGGTAGAGGGTGCTTCAGTGATGTATCAGTATGTTCGAAGATCGGCTAATGCCAATGCAAACTGTTTAGCTCGGTCAGTAGTAGAAAGGGATAGCCTATCTATTTTTTATTTCTTACCCTCTTGTGAGTTGTGTTTTTCTCTCTTCATTTTCTCTTGTTTCTTCTGCTTCATCTTTCTTTGCGACGTTTGGTGTTCCTATTTGTAGTTAACCATCTTGGTCACTGCTTATATTAATATAGATTGATTTGCCATTCAGAGAGAGAGAGAGAGAGAGAGAGAGAGAGAGAGAGAGAGAGAGAATTCACATGTTTTTTCAACAAAGTTGAAGCTACTAAAGCTTTTCTCTTTGATGGAATGATTCCAGTTCATCGGTTTTTGTTATCTTAGTTTTTATTAACTGCAGTGTGGAATTTTGATTTTCTGCTTATTCATTTGATTTCCTGCATCATCAAGACTTAAAAGAAAGGAAAACAAACAGATAGCTAACACTACAACAGCTCTTACAGGCTCACCAACACATTACAAACAAAGTAAATAAATTATCAAAGCATTGATATTTGTTCTAGAAAATCCCCAAATAAAATAGAGGGAAGTGACATCAGCGCTACCATGTTTTGATATTTCCACTAAGCGCTACTATGTTTTGATATTTCCACTAAAGCATCTTGTCTTTTAGTATTTAAAGAGCTGTCAAAAGGTTATTACAGCGCTACCATGTCTTGGTACACATGCCAATATTGATTGCTCAACCTTAATTGGAACATTATCTATCAAAGAAACCACAACTGCGAAATTCCTTTTATTTGTTCCAACTTCTGAGAGAGATACCATTATTCAAGGAACCAAAAAATAAAGGAGCAGAGGGCCGATATTGTGAGAGATGTAATAGTACTCTTATTATATTCAAGATGCATGCCAGTACAAAGCAACAAAATGCATACCATTTAGCTAATTGAGAATCCCTGGGAACATTATAAAAACTGAATCGCATGATCACTAAGTAAGTGAATATAAAAACTGACAGTTCTAGTCTCGGTAATCCTTAACTTTCTAGGATTGGTGGCCTTTTTAGAAATGAGGCAGAAGTCACGTTGTGGGCGTTTTCAGGCCCCATTGGTTTGGCGGACTCTAAAGAGGTGGAAATCAGGGCTCTATTGATTTGGCTAAGCTTATAGTGGAGGGAGAGTAATTAAATGTCATCGGATGGCTTCAAGGTAAAAAGTCGGCCCCTTGGAGATTTGGGAGTTGGATGGATAAAATTAAGGATCGTATTGGAGAGGCGATTGTAATTTTCCAGCATGTAAAAAGATCGGCAAATGAGGAGGCAGATAAGCTTGCCAGGGAAGGAGCAGGGAAGCAAAAGCTCGAGTTAATCGATTTTCTCCCTCCTTGATGTTCTTTTGTTTGTTTTGTTTTTTCTTTTCTTTTAGTCATCCTCCTCGGTCGGCTTTGTATATTCTTTTTTTCTATTAATGATATCTTACCATTCAAAAAACAAAGAGTAAATGAATATACAAAGCTTCACATCATCCACATGGGATTTACTAAAATTGAGTTTTACAGCGTGCAATGTTTAAGGTAAACGGTAAATGAGTTTACAAAAGTCCAGCAGAAGTAAATTACAAACTGATCGACTGAAAAATAAAGAAGTTAAAAACTAAATTGAAAGGCTTACTTCTCTCTTACGGTCTTCATAACGTTAGCATACTGAGCAACTGCAGCAGGATCATCAGGGTCTATAGTGACCTTTTCCTTCCGAAGTACCCCAATGGCTGTCTCAAATTTCTTTTTAACCTCAAAGAAGATGTTCTTCAACATCTCTTCCAGCCCAAATGGATATGCCATTGTCAGAAATAGGACATAGAAAGTGATAAAAATGACGAGTACACAACAGCTAGTGTTGAATGTAAGAAATTCTACAAATGCAAGAGATCAATAGATAGCAAGTAAATGGATGAAGTGATCTTTTAAAAGTGCATATGTAAAGTAGAAACTAGTAAGTATTCAGAAATTAGTAAGTATTACCATTCAAAAAATAAAATAAAAATGCAATTTCTTAAGAATTTTAAAAAGCCACCATGCTTATCATGCAAGCTTAAACCATGCCTAGTTCAGTTCATTGTGTTGAAGGAGACACCAACCATATTGGATTCAATTGCCAAAGATAGTGTGATGATGGCACCTTTGTCTCACATTCAATAATAATGACTATGAATAGGATATTCTTGTTTTCTCTTTCTAATTCATAAATTGCTTTGCCATCAATACAAAAAAAACTACACATCCTACTTTACCTGGATTGTTGGTTCCTCTAGTATTGTTTTATGCATGTTTTGTCTAGCATGCAAGCTTACCATCATCCCATTCTTAATTTCTCCTACAATCATTATTATAGCGATTTTTAAGATATAAAAATTTCTCCTATATTCATTATTATAGCGATTTTTAAGATATATAACAACAAATAATATGCAATTGCACAAATTAACAAATAATAGCTATTTTATAAGTTTAGCACACCACGATAATTCTAATTACAACATGCAACTATTTATAACTAGAAATGTTTAAAACTTAAAGCATTGAAGACTTATCAATCCACTCACCATCTCCCTTAAGGACAGGTGGAGCTGCCTCTTTAGCAAAAAAGCGAACTGGAACAACATGCTCACGTTGGAGAATGATGTGACCAGAATACAACTGTAAAACCACAAGAAGCTTATAAGCAATACTAAAAAAGCAAATACCAAAAATAAACAAATAAAAGTTATAGCAAAAATAAACAAATTTATATGTAATATATATATATATATATATATATATATATATATATGTGTGTGTGTGTGTGTGTGTGTGTGTGTGTGTGGAGAGAGAGAGAGAGAGAGAGAGAGACGCCCACACACGCCTGTGCACACTCACGCATACCCGAGCGCGCGCACACACACACACACATATATATATATATAGGGCACACTCACGCATACCCGAGCGCGCGCGCGCACACACACACACACACACACACACACACACACACACACACACATATATATATATATATATATATATTGGCTTTACGAGCACTCTATGCATGGGTGTAAAATGGTGTGCCTCACCCAATCAAAATATGAGATGTAAAATGGTGTGCCCCACCCCAATGCATAGGTTTTGGTAGAGATGGTGGGCCCAATTCCATCAAAACCTGATTTGTGAAATGGTAGGCCCCACCCCATCAAAACACGAGGTGTAAAGAGGTGGCCCCATCCCATCAATAACATGACATGTGAAATGTGGGCACCAACCTATGCATGGGTTTGGGTGGAGATGGTGGCACACCACATCAAAACATGAGGTATAAAAATGAAGGCCCGACCCATGCTACACGTGGTCATAAATTGTTGGGCCTCACCCATCATAGCATCAGTTGTAAAATAGTGGGCCCCACCATATGCTGAGTTGCAGAAATTAGCAATAAGAGTGAAAAAACGGAAAAAGAAGGAGACATAGATTACAGAATTTCTAGAGAAAGAGGTTTTCCTATAAAAAAATTTCATGGAACGAAAATGAATGACAATGGAAAGAAACATGGTTAGTATATATTAAAGATATACATACATACACGCATGCATTTCTCATTATCTCAAACACAAAATAACACACAAATACACAATAGATAGAAATGCATGTGTCTGTGTATGTATATGCACATATATTTAGGTATGTGTGTGTGTGTGTCTATATATATATATATATATATATATATATATATATATGAGAAAAGAGAAGGTACTCCCTGGAGTAGATAACTTATCTACTCCCTACCTTAAAATAACAGTTGGGGCCACATTGTTTGGGTGATCCAAAGCGTTCATTTGACGGGCCCTCACATAGATAGGGTGTGCCCAAAAAATCAGCTCGATAGGATCATCCTAACCCTATGAACTTTGGGGGCAAAAAATGGACAGATTTGTGCAGGTTTATACACGTCCATTTTTGCCTCCACAGTTCATAGGGTTAGGATGATCCTATCGAGCTGATTTTTTGGGCACACCCTATCTATGTGAGGGCCCATCAAATGAATGCTTTGGATCACCCAAACAATGTAGCACCAACTGTTATTTTAAGGTAGGGAGTAGATAAGTTGTCTACTCCAGGGAGTACCTTCTCTTCTCTCTCTCTCTCTCTCTCTCTCTCTCTCTCTCTCTCTCTCTCTCTCTCTCTCTATATATATATATATATATATATATATATATATATATATATATATATATATATATATATTGATGGTTATGAGAGTGATCACACAATATATGTGTGTGTGTGTTCAAAACGCGAATGTGGGTCAAAATGCGGCCAAAACAAATCCTACTCTATTCGGCACGACGCGGTTGAGTACTCGGTTACGGTCATAACTAGGGAGAGTCAAGAGTTTTGATTGACATTGTAGGACAAATCACGGACTCGTTATGTATCGATTTTTAAGAGTGTATACGCATATCTATAATTCTATATATGTATAGGTATGGATTATATATGAATCAATGATTATACGCATATCTATAATTCTATATATGTATGGGTATGGATTATATATATCAATGATTAGGAGAGTGAATCAGGTACAGAGAGACATAAATCGATTTATCAAAAGAATTTTCCAACCCTTTTGTTTTTAACATCAAACATCCCATTCAATCAAATGGATGAGCATTTAGGATGCTACATCTAGATAGAGGTAAGAGAAGACAGCTCTGGCATACTACCACTGAATCATCAGATAAATACATGTCGCTCCATCCATGGTTTTAAATTTCGACTGAAATCCGAAATTTCAGGTTTTGGTCAAGACCAAAACTGAAATCCGAAATTTCAGGTTTTGGTCAAGACCAAAACTGAAATCGGTAATACCCAAAACGGTCGTTTATTTCCACCGAAATTTCGTTTATTAAGAAATTTCACCCAAAAATCTCGATTTTTTATAATTATTTAATATTTTCCCAAAATTTCGGTAATTTTGGTCGAAATTTTGTACAAGATAAAATAGCCGTTTATTTGATTTCGTCAGATTTCGGCCAAAATTTCGGTTCCAGAGAGGAAGACATGCATTCCGAAACCGAAATTTGAAACCATGGCTCCATCTAAGAGTAATTTGTTAGCATGCCAAAAAGCCTAATAACGTCTCCAACAGCCAATATATTTTTCAAACATTTCATATGTTCCTACGTGTAAAGCGAATTATTTGATTGTT
This sequence comes from Tasmannia lanceolata, assembly GCF_043159265.1. Lineage (NCBI taxonomy): Eukaryota > Viridiplantae > Streptophyta > Magnoliopsida > Canellales > Winteraceae > Tasmannia > Tasmannia lanceolata. The sequence continues at coordinate 13,719,731 of NW_027518683.1, forward strand.
GGGCCACCTTTCTCGAGGCATAATACCCTACCTCCGATAAAATGTTTGTCCTATAATTTTGCTTCAATGTTTTCAAAGCCTCTAACATGCAAAATATTGTATTCAAATAGGTGATTTAGTATGGGATTCGAATGACAGAATATCTGTTTATAAATGCCACTAGGTCTCAATTCCCTAAGCATTGCTATACAATTCAACGGGCTTAAAAGTATCTAGTTCACTTAAATAATGATATCATTTGACCATAACACATCTTCCTTTCAAACAAATCCATACATTTCCAAAGTCCAATCACAGTTAGATAAAATGCACAACCTCTACTTCCTCACGTATTAAAGCCTACATGATTGACAATGCTGCCACTTCATTTCAGAAATTAAAAGCATGGGTTTCAAAAATAACCTCTAAAAAATAAAAAGCACACTTCTATGTACCTTTTTTAGAGGGGCAAGAACAATGGGATTTTCCAAGCTAAATTGCATAAATCCAAACAAAAATACTAGATTATCCATAATTTCCTATAAATAAATAAAGAAAATGATACCTAAAAGACATAAAAATAACCAATTAAAGGGTTCTGATCATCGAACATTTTTCAAGTTCCAACAGATAAAACAAAGAGAACCTAGAGGTGACCAAAATACACAAAAATAATCCCTTAATGGTTCCGATCATCCAACATTTTTCAAGTATCAAACAAAGAGAATCCGCAGCCCTGAAAACTCCAGTATTGATTTTGAACCGACATTCAGTACTAGGGTTAGGGTTAGGGTTAGGGTTTCACAGAGCAGAGACTAAGCTGTAAATAAATAGAAATAAAAATTTTTAAAAAAAAACATTTGAATATAAATCTCTCGATTAGGGCAATGAACTAATGAAAACGAAGCTCAACCGTCGATCTATTCATGAATCGTAATGCCCTAGAGAGAGAGAGAGAGAGAGAGAGTCTAAATCCGTTCCGAATCGGACATTTACAACATATATAAGCATCAAAATTGAGTGGTGGATTTGGGGAAAAAATCGCTTTTTTCAGTAACGAGGAAGAAGAAATACCTGTCTCGATCGGGATAAGAGACGCGAGGTTAACGCCATGATCGGAGATTTTTTCTTCTTCTTCGATCTCCGACTCGGATGCTTTTTAGAAGGCTTTTGATTCTCTCTCTGGTCCGTGAGAAAGCCTAGAGTCGCCGAAAATAAAAACACGAACTCGAGGATTAAATTACGGAAATGCCATCTTCCGAAAATTAGGCGCAGATGGCCACTGAGAAAATGACTTAGTTATTCTTCCGTCTGTAAGAAACGAAAGTGGGCCCCTCGTTGTTTTCTGGATTTACATAATCGATTCTGGGTCCAAAATTGATTGTTGGACTCGAAATCAAAGAACAAACAGGCCCTTTGGTGATATAACCGTTGATATGTCGGACATCATAGGATGTTCAGGTAGGTCTTGTTGGCGTGCGATGAAATACCACATAACTACTCATCTTACGCTCGTAATAGAATTCTAACAATATAATTAACTGTTAATCATGCTATATAGCTAAATGTAGGGCTACCCTAAACGCTTATGCCTTAATGGGATAATAGGATAAGCTGCACTAATTGTCCTCTTAACAGTTACTGATCACTTTAGTGAGAGAGTAGATCCAGTGATTTCACTCTTAATATCATTTGTCAATCTAATCTAGATCGTTGATCTGTCGACACAAGATCTTACATTCTCTTATTGGGCAAAAATCATCAAAAGACTGTCATCAACACGTTTAGATTGAATAAGACCTAATAGCCAAATAAGATTAATGTGAGTAGCACCACATGATCAAGATTCTATCTACCAAAAATATGAATAACGAACCATATAAGTTTATGCTCTTATCAACTGGTGTACCAATTATCAGTATTATGCCTACCCTACTTGCTATCTCGGTGGTAAGGGTGCAACTCGGGTTGCGTTGGATCAGGTCGAGGCCTACCCTAGTCCAACCCGAGATAGCATTCCATCAACCCTAACCCAACCCAACCCAAGCCTCAGTCTAGGTTTGGGTTCACCTAGGGCCAAACGGGAAAAAAAAGAGACAACCTTAAGAATATCACAATTAGATCAAAAAATGGAGGTCAAGTTTGGGTCGGGTTGCCCATGTCTCAATCACAACCCGACCCAACCCAATCCGAACAAAAATCGGGTTGGACCCGTCGGATTCGGGTTGATCCCGACCTAAGTTGCACCCCTACTCGGTGGACCATTGTTAACAACGCAAACCTCAGCTTGGCATCCTCACTCCAATGCATGTACAATGATCGAACCACCATATAAATGGGCTATAGCATGAAATTTGCAGCAATTGGACAAACTTACACATTGGATTATTGTTTATCGGCATTTACTTACAGGCCATGCTTGGATACCCCCATGCTATTGTATTTGTATTTGGATACAAATACATAAATCATCCCGATGGTGATGCTGTATGAGAGAGGGAGGGAAGGAGGCAAACGACGTCTCGCTGCTACTACAGCAAGGCCGAGGAGCAGCGAGGGTGAAGATAATTGCCACAAATATTGATTTTCAATTAATATTTTGCAGAATATATTTGAAAATCGGATTTTTTTTCATTGTTGCAGCTGATTTGGAAATCTAAGGATATGATCCAATTCCAATTCTCAAGTGCAAATGTGAGAAATCCAATTCTAAATCCTGTTGGTATCCAAACATGGCCCCATTGGTTAGGGGTGCAACTTTGGTCAGGTTCAACCCAAAAAAGAAAGGTTTGGTTAGGTTGGGTGTGGTTCGGGTCGGGGTCGGGTTGGGTTTTCCTAACCTGGGTTGAGTTTAGGTCGGGCTGGGGTTGAGGGTTTGGGCAACTTGACCTGAGTGAAACCCGACATTTTTAAATTTTTTTTATTACTTTTAGTTTTTAGCGACCTTAAAAAATCGGGTTGGGTTGGAACTCGGGTCGGATTGAGTAAACGGTTCCTGGGTCGGGTTCAGGTTTGCCTAATCCTGACCAAACCCGACCCGAGTTTCACCCCTCCTGACATTGGTTGATTGTCTTGGATAACCCAATCCCGTGTTTGTTTTGGATCACGCCCCACCTGCATGGTAGTTCGCGGATTGGTGGACCCCACATCGGTGATGATTTTTTTGTGGGGCCTACGAATCCTGGTCGGTCTACGAGTCTCTGACTAGAGCGAATTACATAAGCATACTTACTCACCTTAATCAACTTAAAAACCCTAACAGTATTCTTCTTGGAGCTTTTGAAGTCGATTCTAAGGTCTCTCTAATGGCGGAAGAAGCTGAAATACACCCTTCAAACAGCCCTTCTTTGATACCAAAGTCATCAGATGATAATGTTAAGCAATCCCAGGTGCGCCATCCGAAGGCCTCTTGAAGTTTCTGATTCCTATATCGTTAACTTCTGTTATTTTTACATGCAATGCATCGATTTCTGTGGTCAGTGTTCTTAAATTACGATCGAAGTCAGTTTTTTTTCTTCTCAATCTCTGCGAATCAGTGACTGTATTTTATGATTCGAATTTGCTTCTTTCCTCTTTTTTCGTTGGTTAGAAATTGGTATTTAGGGTTCTTGAGCCATAATTAGGGTTTATTTATTTGTTATTGTTTTCGGATTCTCTAACTTTTTATTATCTATGCATCAGAAAATCTGGTTTCTTTTGCTTTTTCACTAGATTGTTGAGCATTTTCATTATTTTCACGTCTATGGATCGGATTTTAGAGATATTTTTTTACGTAATTTTCCTCACTGGCCGCTGCAGAAAAGAAAAGAAAAGAAGAGATGAATTTTATTTTTTTTCTTTCTTTCTTTTAATTTTGTAAGTCTCTTTAGGGGTCTTGATTAGGGCTTATTTTGTATATATTTCTTATCAATCCGCAAACCAATGGCTGCATTGTGGTTCTTTGGTAGAATTATTGGATATTTTCTGACACACGATTCTTCTTATGAGGAATTTTAGATAGATTGTTTTACTTCGCCGGAAATCATAACCTCCAAGACTCTGTCTGAGATTAACTGCTTGCCTTGCATTCATTCAAGTGGTGGGTATAAAATTTACAGCCATAACCAACATCCTTAATTCCATGATCCCACTGTACGCATACTGCGCTAGCGGCTTAGTAACTCCAGCTCACAACTCATAAACTCATCCCAAGTCCCACCATACTAACAACTAAATAACTCCCCCACTACACTACCAACTAAATAACTACAACTTTACATGTACACGATGCCTAATCCAACACCAATGATACCATCAATCCCTTGCATCCAGCACACAGGCCCATGTCGGACCCTTTGCACATGGAGACATATGACTATGACATTTTCTTCTTCTTTTTGCAATGAAACACTTTCCAGGATTCTCATACCAGTCTATTACTCAATTTGTCTGTGTAAGGTTCTTATCCTATTGCCATTAAAAAAAGGCTCATATCCTACTAATAGAAGTTAGGACGGTTGTTTCTAACTCTCTGTCAAAGAAGAAGAGAATGGTGGTGAAAGTTTGGTTTTAAATCATTGAGCCAATTTCTGACTTTTTCCCCTTCTGATTGATAAGGAGAGTTTCATCATAATCATCAATAAAGAAAGGCAATAAAGTTACAAGGGAACTTGAGTCACCATAAAAAAATAAAATAAAATAGAAATTTCCTAGCAAGAGCATCTGAAGTTTCTTTTTTATCTTAGCAATATAGAATATTTAGGGTAAAACACCATGTGTAGGCTGACTATTTCTTTTTAATTTTTTATTTCTATTTCCTTAACATTCTTCTGTTTCACCAATGGCTTTGATATGTCAGGTACCCGCATTCCCCAGTTTCCCGGCTCTTCCCAATTCCGATATCCAGATGCTTCCACCCATGTATCCTGCACTTGTCCCTGGGTTAGTTCCTATGCAAAACCAGGAACAGAGTAATCGTGATGCAGGAATTTATGCTGTTCCTGTTCTTCCATTCATGCGGCCAATGTCTGGACTTCCTTCCAACACCCTCATTCCTCTTACCTACAATGTGCCGACGACGTAAGTATTTCCAGCATCAAACTTTGTCAATGTAAGTTCTTTATTTACCATGAATAGAATCAATAGATCATCTGCACCTTTGCTTTTTTTAACCATTTTTTTCTTACACATGCGCAAAACAAGGTTTATAAGGATTTATATATCTTTGTTAGCGTAATGCTAGATATGATAAATTGTGGGTATTTTATGATGCGAAACAAGTTCAAGGAATATCGTTTTTTTGAATGAAATTTATTGAAAGAATAGAAGAAATATAACTCCTTCAATGATTTTCATTAATGACATATTAATGTAGTTAACATATTATGTCTGTACTAACAGGGATGCTTGTTTGAGCTATCATCATGGTTCCATAAAAGAATTAGGTTATACAAGGAAGTTATCATCATGGTTCATTCAAGAGTGATTAAAATAGCATTTTTCAACTTTTAAAAGATAGCAATAGCATCAATTTTGTTCAAAAAGTGAGACAACATTCTGCCTTCTAGTTAGCCTTGATCTTCTGTAAAGAGAAACAATTACAATTTTTAGGATTGCCCAAATGTTAATGGGGCTATTCTCCATGGGGATAGCAAGCCGAGGTTTATTTTATCCTTGGATAGGTTCGCTATCCTTGTGGGTAAGTTCTGCTGTGATTACTGAGTAGGGTAGCCAATCCCAGTGGTTTATTCAAGATAAATCCAAGCAGGGTATTGAATCCCGGTTCCAACTTACCAAGGATTTCTATGCCTATGGAGAACAGCCCCAATGACTATTGCTCATCATTTTGAATAGCTTGTTTACTTGGATAGGAGCCGTAAAATACCTCTGTTTTCATTTTTAAGTGGGCTTGAGTTCGAAATTCCTGAAACTTGAGTATTTGTAAGTGGTACAAATGAGACTGAACACCAGAATAAGGTAATCCATTTATTATCATGTTTAAAAAAAAAAGTTGAGATTTTGTCAAAAATTTCTTGCAATTTAACATTAGATGCATAAATTTCTCGCCCAGAAGTTGTTGATACTGAGATATAGATTTATGAAGCTGACAATTTCATCGAATCTTTGCATGGGTTCCATCAGAAGACCAAATCCTGCCGAGGGAGGAGCGGTGGGTGAGGAGCGTGGTCAAGAAGGAAGGCAACAACATGCACCACAAAGACAAATTGTTGTAAGGAGATTTCAGTTTGGATTTCAGCTCGATTTGTTGCTCATACTAAAGCTGGCAGCTGTGGTCTTTGTGTTCAACCAAGATGGTTCAACACAAAGGCTCATCCTCCTTCTCTTCTTTGCTTCATTTGCTTATCTCTAAGCACCCGAGCGTGGTCTTTGCTATTAGTTAACATGGTTCTTATAATCTCTGAATGCTTTGTTTTATACGTTGTCTACTGATAATGTTCAGTTAAACAAGGGAGTTGATATTTATGCTACTATTTTTTTTTTTTTGAAGATTGAGAACTTTCAAAAGGATTTCGGTGTATTGGTAGTGATAGCATGGATTTAAATTGCAGCCACTAATGTTTGTTAACTTTGTGGTCCTACAGCTATCAGACTGGAGCTCTCACACCTTTTATAAGATGGGTTTCACGAGGCATGCACAGGGCCGCAGCGCCTCTACAGCCTCAACCCGTGGTTAGGGCAGAGAATGGCCCTGCTATTAGGCCAGAGGATAATAATGCCCCCCAACCTGGTAACTCTCCCTATCTCTCTCTCTCTCTTTTACGCATAGGATCAAGGGCATTGATATCAACTGTTGATGGTTGTTGGCCATTGATTAAATGGCTAGGACCAATTGCTGAGATGGTTGGATCACGAGTCATCCATGGTGGCGGCCATCTCATCTCTTGGTGCGATCCCACATGCTCAAACTAGTGTATATGTCTAAGAGTAGAAATCTCAGCCTTATTAGACCTGGAACCATGGCAAATGATATTCCCACCCCTAAAACTGACGCTCACGCCATCCTTTTTTAATTTGTCAAGACTGGCTAAGGTGCTCCTTGATGACCTAACCAGCGACCCATATTTGAATAACATAAACACATTAATAAATAAAGACATATTGCATCTCTCTCCCTCTCTCATGCAAAATGGAGAGAACCACTGATTCCATCATATGACTCTAGGCCCCATTTTATGGCCTCTTTGTTTTCCAGTGCTTGTAAAATTGCACATCATGGCTCTGCAGAGGATTCCAGAGCCTCAGATTTGTGGGTAATTTTGGATTTAGACTTGACATGAGCATGGGTAGGTTTCTTGTCTTTCACAAAAAGAATTCAAAGGTTTCTGCCTCTTCTTTGGGATTTCAGATGGCAAATTCGTGGACGAACTGTTATAGCCAACTGTCATGACACCTTCTAGAGAGAGAGAGAGAGAGAGAGAGAGAGAGAGGCTATAAATTTTTCCCGTTTTAAGAACTAAACTATATACGAACAGGGAAAGGCGTTGGAATGGCTATATTTAGGGAGGGAAATACCTTTATATGCTTGTGTATGGAAATAATATCTGCACTCCCTTGTCTTGATAATGGCACTCATCATTTTATTAACAGCTACTTAGAAGAGGGTTTATATAACCAGAATGCTGAAGATGATTTATCTTATGGTTAATTTCTAAACAGTAAACACTATCTTGTGCAGAGAGAAATCCTGGAGTTCAGAATGAGAATCAGGCCAGGGACAATGCAAACCAATCACGTGAGAACGAAAACCCACCAGAACCCGGTAGAGATGGTGGTGTCAACTGGTGGCAGATTGCCAAAGAGATCCAAATGATCATCGTTGCCTTTGTCACATCTCTTCTTCCTGGATTTCAAGACCATGTCGATTAAGTTGTTTAACACCTTCTGGGAACCTGATTAGGAGCCAAAGGAATGAAATTTTCAGTAAAAACAAAATAGTATTGCTCAGGTACATTGTCTTCAATTGTTTTATTTTTCTGTTTCTGTTTAATCAGTTTTGTGTTTAGATTTTATTGGACTGGTTCCTAATTTTGTTTTACCCATTGAGGAGGCTCTTTAATATTATTATGAAGGGAGATCTTTATGTTGTTTTGCCATCAATTTTGAAATACTCTCTGAAATAACTGAGCAAGGTTTTGGAGCTTTGACATCGATGGCTTTCTTACGTATTTTCTTTGAGATAACCGTCTGTAAAAAAATACAGTGGCCCCCACCTATTTGGATGATCTTAGCCATTTATTTCTTGGCTCAGGCGAAGCCTTTTGATAGAGAAATTGTTTGGTGGCCGACCGTCAAGTCGTGGTACGATGGAAGTACCATCCTTGATATTTGATCCAACAGCAGCCTCTTAAAAAGTGCGTTGCTGTTGGATCAAATATCAAGGGTGGTACCACTTTCACGGTACCTGACGGCCGGGCACCATATAAAAACTCCCTTCTGATATAGTGTAAAATGGATGGCTTAGAGAGTTAAAAAAACAATGGTGCAGAAGCCTTTACAAATTGAAAAGATAGGATAGCAAATGTTAGGTACCTAACCAATACGCCTAGCTGACGGAAGGAAGGCGTTAGGCTAGGCCCTTTAAACCAGTCCCATATCAGGTTGGGTCCCACCTAGGTAGGCCACATACAGGTAAGTGGGGGCTTGCCTAGGTCTGGGGGCCTACCTGGGTGGGACTAGACCTGGCAAATAGGTGGGTCGGCCGGGTTTCACCCAACCCGTATGGGTCCGGTCATAAAACACCCGGAATTTTATGTGCCACAATTTGGTGAACCTGTACCCCACCCGTACGGGCCGGGCCCCCCCGCGGGCCACCCGAGTTTTTTTTTTTTTTGGTTGTTTTTATTCCCACACTATAATAGGATGATCCAAGCCGTTCATGTGATGGGCAATAACGTAAATATGTTGAGCCCAAAAAATCATTTCCATAGGATGATCCTAGCCCCCTGATCTATGTAGGAATCACATATTATTATTTATGGAAACCTCTACAGATCGGAGGGCTAGGATCATCCTAAGGAAATGATTTTTGGGGAACAATCAATTTAAGTTGTGTTCCATCACATGGGCTGTTTAGATCATCCTAAGATGTGGTTCGTACAGTACAATCTAAAAAATACGGGATTATAAGGGCCTACACCATATAAAATCTAGGGAAAATTACATTTACACACGAAGTTTCTGACACATACACTTCTACCCCTGTGGTTCTAAACATGACAACTACACCCCCTGTGGTTCCATTGGGTTTTTTAACTGGACGGACTAGACGGCAAGGTGGAAATGACCAAAATGCCCTCGTCTTCCCCAACTGAAAATTATGGTTTTCAGACTTGAAAACTAAAAATTAGGGGTTTGATTCAAACCCTTGTTTATTTATCAACATAAACCCTCGATTTAGGAGTTTTATTTGTCTTCATTTACACTATTATCTTGATTTGCACATAAACCCTAATATTTTAGGATTTTTTTTGTTTTTATCAATGTTTTTTTTCTTGAAATGTGGGTTTGATGTAACCATGGGGTGGGGTTTCATTGTCTATGGTAGAGGTGACGGCGGTTACCGGAGATGGTGACGGCAGCGGTGGCCGAAGGTGGCGACGGGAAATGGCGTATCCCTAACCCCTATGCAAATGAGGGTATTTCTGTCCTAAAAATATTAACCATGGTTAGTTTCAGTCTTTTTGTCAGGTTAAACTGACGGACCGTCGACAGAGGGGGTGTACTTGTCACGTTTTGAAACCTCAGGAGGTATAGTTGTCACGTTTAGAACCACAGGGGTAGAAGTGTATGTGTCATAAACTAGAGGGGGTGTAAATGTAATTACGGGCACCCGCGTGTCCAGCTGGCCCGCCCAGTTTTGACGTGACTTGTATGGGCTGGGTCAAATCTCAAACGGGTCACTAGTTCGGGTCACTAACTAGTGACCCGGCCCCCGTAAATTACGGGCGGGCGGGTGGACCTGCGGATCCGGGTCACTTTTTGCCAGGTCTAGGTGGGACCTAGCCTGGTATGGGACATGTTTAAAGGACCTAGCCTAACGTATTCCATCAACTCTAGAGCTTTTGATGTATTGGTTAGGTACCTAACCTTTGTTAGGATCTTGAGTGGTGGCCCGCCTAGGTATGGGAGTGGGTGGGGCCTGCTTGGTATGGGACATGCAGGTAGTTTTAAACTTTAAAGGGCCATGCCTAACACGTTCAATCAACTCTGTAGCTTTTGGCGTGTTGGTCAGGTAGGATGGTCGCCGGGAGAATATTGTTCGGGCATGGCCTATATATGACCAGGAGGAAGAAAAATGACGGTTATGACTCTTTTTTTGTTCGGCAAAACTTAAACGAGTTTTAACTGATGAAGGGCCTAGAATCATCTGATCAAGTAGTCTTCATTAATATTTGCCCATGGTTTCTGTTCAGATCAACGGATATGATCAGGTAAACCAGGCAAATCCCCAACCCTCATATCATGGCCCACTTATCGTCCCCACCCTTTCAAGATCCTATTCCCACAGTACTCAAAACATTTAAAGGACAGGTACCCTACAGAAGAGGTACCACCCTTTCACCCAATTAGACCTGGCAAACGGGTGGGCCGGGCCGGGTCAACCCGCGGGTCATGCGGGTGCGGGTCAACGGGTCGGGTTATCAAATGACCCGCATTTTTGCGGGTCAGAAATCTCGTGACCCGCGCGGCCCGCGGGTGGGCCGGGTCAACCCGCGGGTCACCCGCAAATTCAAACAGTGGTTAATTTAAATGATTTTTTTAATTTGGGAAAATGTTAAAACTTAAAAGTAGGGTATGGCCCGCACCGTGGGATGATCCAAACCGTCCATTAGATGGCCCACAGCCTAAATAGGTTGTGCCCCAAAAATCATTTCAATAGGTTGATCCCAACCCTCCGATCTATAGAGGGTTAGGATCAAGTGATCAACCCCCTAACATTCAGATCGGAGGGTTGGGATCAAATACAGGTCTTTCAAACATGTAGTTAAAAATTAAAATCAAAAGTTAGAAATTTTCACTATGAAGTATGTGTTGTTACCCAAGGAATACACAATGGAACAATCTCTCTCTCTTGGGTTCAAACATTCTTGACCCCACCACAGTACCAATAACAACAGCAAGCACATTCATCATCACATGCAAGCAGCACTACCAGTAGCAGCAGTTCTTCCTCTTTTTGAGTACCTTTGAACCATACGCAAGTTTGGAGACTTGGTTTTTGTTGTTTGTTGATGACCTGACCGATCCTCAACTTTCCATGAATGAGCATAGCAACAGAAAGTGCTGGAGGCACCATTGTCCCTCTCATTTGTTTCACTGCCTTCTCTTCTTCCATCTGCAAAACATAGACAAATGAATCAAAACCCCTTTAAGAAAACATAGATCTAATCGGCTAATCCACACAAACTAATTGATTCATTTGTCTTGGTTTTCTTAAAATACCACTTTAAGAAAACCAAGACAAATGAATCAAAACCCCCCAAAAAAAAAAAAAATTTGGTAACCACAACTCAAGTCCACAATGATCTAATCGGCTAATCCACACAAACCAATCGATTCATTTGTCTTGGTTTTCTTAAAATACCACTTTAAGAAAACCAAGACAAATGAATCAAAACCCCAAAAAAAAAAAATTGGTAACCAATGATATTTGGGTTTAGGAAAAACCGAAAATAAAATTGGTAACCAATGATATTTGGTTTTCTCAAATTTTCATTTTCATTTTCATTTTCAAAAAAAAAAAAGCAAAAATATCGAAGACAGAGTCTCAGAGAGAGTACCTGTGCGGCTGTGCTGTGCGGCTGTGTAGCTGTGCTTCGGCAGAGAGGCAGAGGCTGAGAGAGGGCGATGACTCGGCCGAGTGTAACTCGTGAGGGAGTGAGTTTGGGAATGGGGTGGGGGGGTGGCCGGTGCCGTCGCCTTCTCTGTGTCTTCGACTCTTCGTCGTTTGGGTTTGGAAAAAACCAAAAATGAAATAACGAGGAAGAGGAAGAAAGAAAGTAAGAAACTAGAAAGTAGAAACCCTAGGTAAGTAGTAAAGTAGCTAATAAGCTAAGTTAGGTTTTTTAAAAGAAAAAATATAAACTAAAAAACCAAAAAGCCCGCGGGTACCCGCGGGTTGACCCGGCCCAACCCATGTTTTTGCGGGTTGGGTTGCCCGCGGGTCACATTTTGGCGGGTCACTAAAACCCAGACCCGTGCCCGCAAATTTGCGGGTGGGCCGGGTCGACCCGCGGGCATGGGTCGGTTTTGCCAGGTCTACACCCAGTATAACGTGCTCTCTTTACTCCCACTAATGGAAATAGGTCCCACAAAAGTTTAGCAAGGGCCAAAAGCAGATCAACCCAAAACAGGAAAGTTTTGAATAATATGAGGCGGTGTTTTTTTTTTTTTTTTTTTTTCCGGATTTTGCTACATGCCCTTTGCATGAGGACAACATCCACATGACCGTTTTGAAATTTTGTTGAGGTGTCCAAAGGTGAGAATAATATGAGCACAGAACACATTCTTCAATCAAATGTGCCTATATAAGTAAACACTACAGCATAGAAAGTGAAACAGGGAAGTGAAAGAGAGAGTTCCACACCTTTTCATCCTGCTGTTTTTCTTTGATTTTTGCTGTGGCCATTGATAGCACACGTCGAAGGACCTTGCATGAATAGGTAGAGATCAGAATGAAGCCAAGAATGATTTGCCGACGTTGGCCAGGTGAGTAACCACCTCAACTACAAATCGACTGCAAGCTGGTCTTTGGCTTCATTGGGCTCTCTTCTTCTCATGTATGGCCAGGGTGACTCCAACAATTTCATTCAGCTACCAAAAACCAATGTGTTGAGCCTAGTAATCAAGCATCAAAATGAATATACATGCAAAAGCATGACAGTATGGTATATGCCAAGGTCTAAACTTCCGAGGCCGCTAATGAATTCCGTCATGTTCTTCATTTCGTTGACATTATTTATTCTCTTGTTTGTGTGCGTGTGTCGCATATTTTTCCTTTTTACAAAGCCCAAGTATCAAAATGATAGTTCCTGTAAATTTTTTATGTATCCTAATGCTATCCATATTTATGCTCTCAATTTCCTAATAATCTCCATGTTTATCATCCATGATCATCTATCAGTCTATCACAGTCTCATAGATTTAGAAGTCAAAGTTAAAAATAGTACGGGCATCATGAGGATTAAAAGATCTCCTAAGCTTCTGTTGAGAACTTAGCATGTAGTAGAGGGGGAAAACATCAACTTTCCTCAGGAAGGGGGTAAAAGTAGACCTGGTAAAATGGGACCCGTACCCGTGGGTACACCCGGCCTGCAGGGGTACGGGTACCAATTTCATTACCCGTGAAAAAAAATACCCACACCCAACCCGTACTCGTGACCCGCGGGTGAGTCTGGGTCGGGCGTTGGTGCCCGCGGGTTACCTGCCATTCGGTTTTCAACTTTTTATTCTTAAGGCCTAAACACTAAACAATAAAAAATAGACTATGTGGGTGGGCCAACAAAACAAGTCAAAGCAATTAGACTATGCGGGTGTCCAACAGTGAATTGAACTTACATGTCCCTGTGTGTGGGACTCAAATTTCAATGGTTGGGATTGATCCACCTAATTAACTTTAATTGGGTGCTGAAATTTGCAACGAATGGTTGGTAAACTTACAACAATATAGGCTGTTAAATGAATGAAATTGTCGTTGCCGCAAAGTTTTTTTTTTTTTTTTAAATAAATATAAATTTGTTGGGTTACCCGCAGGTTTACCCAACCCGTGCTGGTTGCGTCCGGATACATGAAAAACCTACCCGTAGAATCGCGGGTATTTTTTACCGTACCCGCGGGTATCGTACCTGCACAGGTCGTACCCGTACCCGCGTTGGTTACCCGTTTGCGGGGTCTAGGTAAAAGTGACTTTCTATTTCCAACCCTGGGCCCTGGCCACTCTCGCTCCATCAACATTGCGTGTGGAGAGAGGTTTCTCGCGTGTGACGCCTCACGCGGGGCGTGTAAGAAATATCACGAGTCAAAAAGTGACTTCTAAAAAGCCATTGGCTCGAGTAAACGGATTCTTTCGCCCCCTGTAGGATTATGCGCCCCACTGGCAACGTGATTTTACGTCAAAAAGTGTTAAAGCCTGCCCACAAGGCCACAATTCATGTTACAGTGGGGCGCATAATCCTCGGGGAGGCGAAAAAATCATCCTTAGTTTTTCCTTCCTTGTCTCGTTGTCTGAAGAATGTGAATCGCTTTGATTAGGGAGAATTTTGGGGAAATGATACCCCAAAAAACGGTTCGGAGAGAATGGTTCACTGCTTGAGGATAAATTCACCCCCTTGTAACCTTTTTCTTTGCCTTTAAAATTTCAACGAATAACCTTAAGGAGGTGGGATTTATCCGTCACAGGGGGGAATATCATTTCCCAAATTTTGGAGAGGCCTTGCAAATGGATGGTTGGATCATTAAGCACGTGGCCTTCAGTTGTTTAAAGTTTTTGTTTTTCTAGTATGGGATTTTTCTAGGCACTAACTCTGCAGAAAAAAGTCACTTTTATGATCAACAGTAAAAGATCATTTTTTGGTTCTACAAGTGGGCGTAGTGGCATGTATGAGAGTGATCAAGACCGTTGATCTCGTAGAACATCATGAGGCAATCCAGATGGCTTTTGTCTCATCCCAAACGAATCATCATCCATATAAAGGGCTTACAAAAAAATCAACAGTTTAGCTTCTATTGGAGGAACCCTAAATCAGGATTGTCAGACGCTTGATGGATCATTGGCCTAGGATCATTCGATCTTATTGTCATTTTGCTGACCTCAGGATTGTGTTTCAAATCAACGGTCCGATCAGACAGAAGTGGAACCCAATAACTGCACATAAAAGTAACTTTCTTCTAAGCATTTCCTTCCTTAAAAATGACCAGTGAGATGCTCCAAAATATCACCTCCGAAAGATCTGACCCATAAATTTGTTTCCTTTTAACTGTCCATATGTGGGCCACAACAGTGAACAGAGATCATCTTATTGTATAATGGTGGGACCATCAAATATGGGCCCCACTGTAGAAGTGCAATGGGACGGAATTGACTACTAGGTCATTGTATTTTGCACTCTTTTACTTTTAACCGTCGATTTGGAGGCCATTGTTAAGATTGTTCTTGTACGGTAAAAAAAAAAAAAAAAAAAGTAACAAGGGCATTATTGGAATCGTAAGATGCACATATATATTTCGTGCATTCCTAAAATCATTCATCGTCTTGAGAGAGAGAGAGAGAGAGGGGAGAAAATGGGAGAAGCAAAGACCGTACATTCGCCTCTCCTAACCTACGTTTCTATGCTTTCTCTTCTCACTCTCTGCCCTCCCTTCGTCATTTTACTGTAAGTTCTTCCCTTTATTTTTGCCCTCTTTTATTGCCTAGATATCTTTCAAAGATCGCGAAATTCTGTAAATTTTTTTTCCTAATTTTGGCCAATTTTTATGTGTAAATGTATTCATTTTCAGTTTCATGTGACAATAATCATCGAGTTGGAACATCAAGTGTGATTTTTTTTGCGAGATTTTGAGATTGATCCGTAACGCAATTAAGTTTAAAAAAAATAAAAAAATAAAAAAAATCTTTGTTCTCTTCTTGACTGTTATTGACCTAAGATTATTCTGTTTTTGAGTTAGATCTCTGCATTCTCACTCTAAATGTTAGAAATTTTGTTGAATTTGAGTTAAATCCTTTTTTTTTTTTTTTTTTGCGGCTGATTTTCTGCAATTTTGATCTCATATAAGAAAAATTGTCCAATCGGAGTACTGAAGGAGTAATTTCTTTTGTCTTTTGAGCTGATGTTGAGTAATTAAATTGCAAAACTTCTTTGAATCTTAAATATATTTGTATTTTTTGCCAGATTTACCTTAAATCCACTTTTCTTAGTTTGATCTCTGTGATTTAAGTTCCATTCAAACAAATTAATGAATTTTGAGCATCAGGGGGTGGAGGTGGGAATATCTGCTAGATATTGTGTTGGTCTTGAGCACTTGAAAATTTAATACTTCTACAACCATTTTATCCAAGTTTTATTTTCTTCGCCAACTTTAACTTATGTTCTTACTAAGATTCAAGCAAAATAATTGAACCTGATATTGAGTACTTTCTCATTAGATTTTTTAGCTGATATTAAACTATAAAATGTGCAAGTTCTTCCCGATTTTATGTTTATTCTTTTTGAATGCTTGATCATTCTTTTTGTTTCCTTCCCATTTTCAACGTATTCCTTATTTTTAGCCGTCTATAAATTTTCTTTTATCTATTTGTAATCTTTTTGGCCGACCCTAACTAGTTTGCGACAGAGGCTTAGTTGAGCTGAGCTGAGTATTTGTAATCTTTTTGGACGTTTGGCAGTCTTGTTTGTCTACCTTTTTTTCCTTCCAGATGTTTAGTACTTTGTTTTTTCATCTCAAGACGAGCTGTCAGTCTATCACAAGTTACACTAGTACCCATTTCTTTTACTTCATACTGCAGATGGTATACAATGGTTCATGCTGATGGGTCAGTTTCCCAAACTTGGGAGTATTTCCAGCAACTTGGGATGCAGGGGTTCAAGAATATCTGGCCAAAACCGTCTTGCGTTGCATGGAAAATAATTGCTTGCTTTGCAGCTTTTGAAGCTGTACTTCAGCTGCTGCTTCCAGGCCAAAGGGTCGAGGGCCCAATTTCTCCTTCAGGGAATCGTCCTGTCTACAAGGTTTTTGATGTTTCACAATCGCTCTTACTGTTATGGTAATTTGGATTTTATGCACGTGCACTCTACAAGACGAAGGTGAACTTTGCTTCATTCTGTGACGTGTTCCAAAGAGCGGGCTGTTCACACACACACACACACACATGTATTTACGATCTACTTAATGCATTTGCTTTTCATTTTTCTTTATGGATAAATGTCTTTGCAAAGTCATACCATTATTGTTCACGGCAAGTGTCTTTCATATGCTATTTCCATAAAGTTTACTGTTTGTTAGTTGTTGATCTTTTGTAATCTTTTGAACACAAGGAACCATATCTGCAGATACAATTACCTGAATGGATTTGGAGAATGAGCTCCAAGTATTAGTAGCTATGAACCTTGGCAGCCCAATGGGTAATGTTTTTGAGGCCAATTAGCCTGGAAAATTTTTTGAGCCTGCAGTTTTTCTTAAGATAGAGGTGGTTAAATTCACACACTTTTTTATGGATTGATGTGGACACTTAAAATGTAATTATGTGGCCAAATCAATTGTGCCATCTTTGCCATCTTTCTATTTTCGGAAATTGGGACCTCACGAATCTACTCATATTCTCTCAACTCCATTGCATTAATGCAAATGTGGTTGTGGTGGATACCATGGAAAAATAATTCGTGGAAAAATAAAGTTCCTGACCCGAGACATATTAAGTTGGTCTCCTCCTAGCTTTCGGATACTGTTACATATCTGTTGGTGTATTCTCTGCTTTCTTTCTAGTTTGATTGGTGAGGAAATTTTATTGAAAATGGGGACAGGTAAGACCGAGATGGTCACATACAAAAACAACAGAAATGAAGAACTTGTCTGCTTTCTTTTTAGTTGATTTTTTACTAATAAGAAATACCTACCAAAGAATTCTATTGGGTTCTCGTATTTTGGTTTCCAGGATTTCACCTGTCCTTCAGTATTAATTTTTTTCTTTTACTACTGTCACTCAAAGACTTATATGCTGTACCTTGTCAATCTTTATGCATCGTGTACCTGGCAGTTCGCCGGTGGACATTGTGTACTCATATTGTTGAGCATGACCTTCTTTAAAGTAACTATAGCTAAAACTATGTTATATCACAAATAGAAAATTAATCCAATCATTGACACAACTCCTTTGATTTCTTAAAACATTGCTGCTAGGCATGTAAAATAAATCATTTTTGCTGATCTAGTTAATAGCTTTAATCTTTAAATGGAATAAATGCCTTTTATGAAATTGGTCTACTGGTTTTTATAATTATCTAAAATATAAAATTTTAACTTGCAGAAATTTAATCAATTACCTTGTATATCTCAAAAATGTGATTAGTGTTAAGTAATAGCCAAGGTATAGTTACATAATTTTAAATAGTGACACAGGATGCACTATATTAATGAATCTTTAAAGAACTTGCTGCTCACCATCTAAAATTCTAGGATGGCATCATCACTGGAACTGCTGTGAGGCATGTAAAATTCTAGGAAGGCATCATATCGCCGTTGAAAACAAAGGAAGGCATCATATCATTTTTCTGTTTTCTGTAGGCAAACGGAATGGCAGCATATGCAGTAACATTGATAACTTATCTCAGCCTTTGGTGGTAAGATATTTTCTCTATTGGGCTTTTTAACTTTCTTAACACAGTAGGTAGCTTCAAATTCCTGGATTTGAAGCTAGAAATGTGTATGCAGTAACATTGATGCACTTTTTAATCTTACAGTAATATCATTTCAATGTTTACGATGTATGTAGTTTTCAGATAATCCTGTTCTGATGGAAGTTATTTATCTACATGTAAGGCATGCATTTACACTTACAATCGATGAATGATAATTCAGTGTACGAGTTCTTAGACCTTCTTTTGAAGATGATGCCATGTACTTTGTGTTCCCAAACATAAAGGTCTTGGTAGCTTTGATGGAATGCTTGGGTCAGTGAGATATATTAAACCTGTTTCTCTTCTTAGATCAAAACAATGAAGGGAAGAGCTGCTCCAACTAGAAGGTAATCAAACAAGAAGGGAGGAACAAAGACAATAGATTGAAATCCCTTAATATGGAGATTCATTTCGGTCCATTGGATACAAATGCTAGGACCAAAATGGATCTCGGATTGGATCCACACACACACACACACACCACCTCCAAAAAAAAAGGAAAAAGTCAAAAGAGCAAACAAAAATTAAGCACCCCAAAATGCAAATCCTTTGTGAATTAGTTGGATCAACTCCTTGCCTGGCCAAGGGACCCCCCCCCCCCCCCCCCCAAGCCCCGCGCAAAAAAAAAAAAAAAAAAAAAAAAAAAGAGAATCCTGCAGCTCCAATTTGAACATGTGATAGCATGAACTTCTGCTTGAGTGATATGGATCTACAATGTCATTAGCTAAAACATCATGCATCGGTACCCCAACTCCATAATGTCTAGCTTTACATCCACTCATTGAATATCCATTTTTTGAATGGTTTTTTTTCTTTTTCCCAGCTCACTCAAGTAATATCCATTTTTTATATTTGTTCTTTTTAGATAATTCCTTCTTCATGAAAATTTTCTAAAGGATTCATTAGCTGTCCCCCACTAGTTTGAGACAAAGGCTTAGTTGAGTTGTTCTTTTTAGATAATTCTAAAATCTAAGTGGATGTTATATTGGTGCACTTTGAAGTTTGAAATATTCTCTCTTCATTCTTCTTCATATCCTTGTTTCATTCATATGTTGGTTTAAGGTAGTTGCATGAACTGCCTGAGACATGATTGCAATTCTCTGCCCCCTTAGAATTTAGATGGTAGCTCATTATTAACTGTAGTTGATATGTTATTTATGTGTTTATCATTCAGGTTTGGGATATTCAACCCTGCAATTGTATATGATCATTTGGGAGAAATTTTCTCTGCACTCATTATGGGAAGCTTTGTCTTTTGCATTTTCTTATACATAAAAGTAAGGACTCCCAATTGGAATCGTTAACATTCAGTTGCATCACTATGTATTTTATATTATTTCTTATTTTTCTAATTGCAAATTCTTCCCTCTGAAGGGTCACTTGGCACCATCTTCATCTGATTCCGGATCATCAGGGAACATATTAATTGATTTCTATTGGGTGAGTCTTTAAGTGTTTTATATTTTTTAAACTATTCGCATTAGTCTGGATGTGGCTCCAAAACTGAGTATGCTGATAACTTTATGTGGTTTTAGAATCCGTGATCTTGAAATTTTGTTTCTTGATTGGAATGAGAAATACATTTAACTGAATCTTTAGATCTAAACTTAGATTTCTTATCTAGTCTTGTTTGAAAACTGTATAAAGTTGCTATTTTGTTTTGTATTGAACGTTGTGGCAATAAAGACAAGTGGACATATGTAGAAAATGTAGCATTTTTATTCGATCCATATGATTTTGAATATATACTATCATAAGGTCATAACTTAAATACAAAATAAATGCAAGCATGTGAGCACAACACATATGGTTTATGTTTCAATCTGGACTCTGGAGTACCTATTCCATGGAGATAAGAACTATCTCTAAGACATGAATTTGGTGAGCTTGGTGAGATTGATATTTTGAGGACTGAGAACTACGAGCCTCTAACCCTTTGAAAAGTCTAAGTATGAAGGATGCATGAAAGAGAGGTTGTAAGCTTGGATGCTTTATATCTAAGTAGTTGATGGTCAGCGATTGTAGGGCCATAGTCTACCTTATTTGTATCTTGTGACACTTCACATAGTTTGAGAGAACCATATCTGCCTCGCTCCAATATTTCCCCCCACCACAAGAGTCCTACCGCCTGAATCCGTTACCAGGGCTCTGAACGCATACTCCCTATCTGCCTGTCTTCAATATTTCCTTCACTTCCAGCAGTCATTTCTTCTTCTGAAGTTACAGAAGGCACATTTTCTACAGGCCCAGTCTCCCAACTTTCTTCTTTCTTTTTCCAAGATGTCAACCGAAACACCACGACGACCAACCCAACTGAGAAGCTTATGTTCCTATCTGGAGCTCGGCTCAACGTCTCCCACCAAACTCCTTTTCTGGTAACTGTTTTTTTTTAATGGTAATTTTCTGGTAATGTTCTCCGTCCAATAATTTTTATCGATGTTCTTTCTGAATGTTGGCGTAGTGTCATGATCTTACTTCCTGAGTCTGCCAGGAAAAAAAAAAACTGTAGAGATGTTGCGCTTCTTTCAAGGGGATCCATATTCTCCTTCTTGAACCCCCAGTATGCTTCCAACACAGTCCCGGTCCACCTCCTGACTTCGTTACCGGGCTCTGAATGTGCACCTTCCCATCCACTTGGCTCCAATATTTCCCGCACCTTCGTTAGGAGTTTCGTCTTCTAGAGTTATAGAAGGCACATTTGCTACAGGCCCAGTCTCCCACCTTTCTTCTTTTTCTATCATCCACCGCCCTCTTTGAACTTCTGTTGCTTCAGGCTGCTAATCTCTTCCCAAGATTCTTCCAAGATGTCAACTGGAGCACCAAGACGACCTACCTGACTAAGAGGCCTCTGTTCCTCTCTGGATCTTGACCCTGCTGCCCAATCACTTCTGCCGAACTCTTTCTTTGGTCATATTCTCCTTCCAATGCGTTTTATAGATGTTTTGTACATGAAATTACATAAGCTTATAGCCTCAATGTTGGAGTGGTGTCATGATCTTAGTTCCTCAGTCTGTCAGGAAAAAAAAGGAGAACTGCATAGGTTTATCTCATTGCACTTCTTGCAAAGGGGCAACCTTTGGGAAGTAAAATCTTTGTATATGCATGAAGCAATGTACCATTGAGGACATATTAGAAATCTGTCCAACCTGCTCTTATATTGATTTCTTTCCCTGCATTGATTTCTTTCCCAAGTAAAATGAGCCCCTGAACTGGAAGATCAACCAACGCATTTCTGCCGATGAAGTCCGAAAAAGTTGAAATACTAGTGGAGATATGAGTGCTGCCTGATCTCTCGCTCATGAAGTAATATTGAAATCTCCACCAATACACCTAGGAATATGTCACCTGCCCCGTATCATTTCTGATTCAGATCACATGCTGCTGGGAAGAGGAGCTGAGGAGCATCATTGGGGCATAGACAGCTGACAAAGCCCACGATGAGTTATTCTCCTTCGGTCTCAACTGATCTGAAACCAGAAAAGTTCCAATCAGCTCATCCTCTAGAGCGAGCACTGTCCCATCCCAAGCTACCAAGATTTCTCCTGAAGCACCAATCAATCAAAAGGAGAAAGCCTGAAACTGGAGTTGCAGCCTACCTCTCAAATCAGCCATAGTCAAGCCCCTCATCTTCGTTTCTTGAAGAGAGGAAATGGAAATTTCTCATTGTCCTTTTTCTCATGGGTCTCCAATCCCTCTATATTCCAAATTAAGAGCTTCAAAAGGCAATTGACAGTTATAATCCTTCCCCCCTTTCTCTCTCTCCATACCTCTGCTACAGCTCCTTGGCCTTCCTCTCGAAGGTAGGGCACTTGCTGAACCGTCGTAATTCAATTGGACATTGGTTGGACATTGGACACTAGCCTAGTCATCTCTTGATCTCTTCGACTGAAGCTTTCCCCGTTAGCCCTCCTTGAGGAACTAGCACCCTGTGTATCATGCATTTCCATTGCCATGAAAAATGCCCTGGCTTCACTTCCCATTCCAACCGGAGAAAGCCCCAAAGTCTTGCTGACTTCCAAAATATGATTTTCAACCAGCTCCTTGATTTTTTCGAGGTCAGCATCAATAAAATCAGCACTCTCTATCACCAGGCAACCAATAGATAAGACTTTCTTCTGCATCAACGACAGCCACCAAAGCCAAGTCTTTTCTATCCCTAAGTTGATTATGTAACTACTCTAATCTGGGAGAGCCAGCCTTGATTTGCCCCCGAACCCCTGTTTCTGGTGCCAGACCCGCTGCAAGAGTACTTCCTACCCTATTGTGCTTACAACTGATTCCTCCTTCCTGTGCTTGGAAATTGGTCCTCAATTGGCCACTATGCAATGCTTGGTTACAACTTTCACCAGGATTCGACGAGCTGCCTGAGTCTGCCTAAAAACACCCGGAATCACTACCAGACCCCGAGTCAAATCGGCTGACGAATCGGAGAACTGGGTTGCTGAGTCAATGTTCTACCATATGACCCTTTTATTTTAGCTTATTAGGAGTATATTTTACTTAATTCTGCTTGTTGTTCCTAGAGTTTTGCTGTCAGAGCATTACAAATCTCACTACAGTGATTTTCTTGTTTAGTTAAATGGGGATTCGGACAGTCAACCATCTTTGGTATCATATTAAGGGTTCTAAATGTGCCGATTGCCGTGTTCTTTACAAATTTCATGCATTTTAAGCATCCTATGCTGCTCTTTATGTGCTGGTAATGGTGCAAGTGCCAGGAAGCCTTACTGTATGGTGGAACAGGTTACTAAGTTTGTGTTTCTTCTTTCAATCAATCTAATTCAGTATCCTTATAAGCTTATAGTTTTTTTTACCATCAATAAGCTTACCATTGACAGGCAATTTAAACCTCTTCTTAATGCCTTTATTTCCACTGTATACAGCCTGATTAAAAAGCTGAAAGTAATATTTTTGTATTACAGTTTTGGATCAAATTCTGCATCATATGCTCTATAAATCCATGTCTAAAAATGTCTAACACTGCAATTACATGAGTCACTCTGCTCCACGCAATAAACTGCTTAACTCCGGACATATACTTTTAATCAAATTGTCGTGTTGCTTTTCACTCATCATGCCTTTTCAGTTGGCTCAGCCTGTGCCTTCTTCAATTATATTTTTTTTCGGTAAACATCCTCAAATAAAATACGAATCATACAAATGAAACCTCTCATCATATAACTTTTTTGTTCGCATGCCATTTGTTGTGTCTTTTTATATGGAGATTATATCTGTGACAAATTATGTGGGGAATCCTCCCAGGCCATAATTCAATTGCTTATCGTTTACTTGGCATTTATGTAGGGAATGGAGCTGTATCCTCGGATTGGTAAAAGCTTCGATATTAAAGTCTTTACAAACTGTAGATTTGGTATGATGTCCTGGGCAGTTCTTGCGTTAACCTACTGCATCAAGCAGGTCAGTCACAGTGATGATTATACACATTAACTTCAACTTTTTATTATGTTTTGAAACCTACCTACACAGCATTTTTTAGAAAGGACCACCTTCCTTTTGCCTGTTTATTGTTAGTGTTTGCATATATATATGCTTTCAAAGAATAATTAGTCAGGATGGTACTTTCCTTGATCATTCATGTTTCTGTTATATATTTGGGACTTCATCTTCTTTATAGCCACAGGTAGGGGTGCAACTCGGGTCGGTCGGGTCGAGGCCAACCCGAACCCAACCAGAGGAACCATTTACTCAACCTGAACCTGAACCGACCCGAGTTCCAACCCGATGAGGTTCAACTTGACTCAACCTGAGGAACCATTTTTTTCAACCTGAACCTGACACGACCCAAGTTCCAACCTGACCCAACCCAAGTTTTTAAGCTTTAAATGTACAAACTAAAAACTCAAATAAAAAATGATAAAAAAAATGTTGGGTTTCACTCGGGTCGGGTTGCCCAAGCTCTCAACACCTATGATTTGGCCGATACTTTGGATTTATTGCCGACACACGTGTCGTGTCCGTGTCCACATGTGTCGACACTCCTCTAGACACTTTTAAATGTACGACTAGAAGTGTCAGTAACTTTATATGTTTGTATGTGTATGATTGTGACACTATTTCTAGATTTTTAGGGGTTGCCATGTCAGATACCTCATATCCGTGTCGAATCTGAGCAAACAACTCCATGTCCACAAATCATGATTATATGTACTTTCTATTTTAGCCGTGTCCCCGTTTCTAACTTTTTGGAGTTTGCCGTGTCCGACACTCTGTGTCCGTGTCCACAAATCATATAGCTCAACCCGAACCCGACCTGAACTCAACCCGGGTTAGTAAAACTCAACCCGACCTCGATCCCGACCTGAAAGAAACCCAACCCAACCCGACTTTTTTTTGGGTTGAACCCGACCCGAGTTGCACCCCTAGTCACAGGTCAATAGCTAGTTATGTCTATCATCGCTTCTTCTGATCTTTTCATTTATTGACTTTATGATTGCAGTATGAAGTGAATGGTCGGGTAGCTGATTCCATGCTTGTGAATACAATACTGATGCTGGTGTATGTAACCAAGTTCTTTTTGTGGGAAGCTGGTTACTGGAACACTATGGATATCGCACATGATCGAGGTATTGAAATTGCTTTATTGATGTTCATTTACTTAGTGCTTGAATTGCTATTTCATGTAGTGAAAGTAGAACTTATGGGAGTGGGCCTATACGCTAGGTATGATGACCCCAAGCGTGTAACATTAGGTCAGGGGCTCAAACCTTTCCTTTTTGTAGAAATGAAAATTGAAACGGAAGTTTGATACCTATGCTCGAGTATCCAATACATCTATTTATTACAGATTTAAAAAAGTGTTAATGTTGTAATTTGAAAAAGGAAGACATGATCTGTTGTACACATTCACCTGATGGAATCAGTTGTACACTAATAGAAAATTGGAGAACTCATTCACCTGATGGTGCTGATTATTTGCTTTTCCTTCGTTTACCTTGTATTTGGTTGGATCATGGAATTTATTTTCTTTGAATTAGGTATTTTTACTTCTAAGACCTGCTTTGAGCATGTGAATTTATGAAATCCATTTAAAGTAAACTTTAGGATACACAGTAGTATGGAGGTGACTCGCTACCTTTGGCACCTGTGGCTCCCTACCTTTGGAACCTACTCCCCTACAAGGTTGTCCTTGAATAAGTGGAGGGTGGAAATTGTCAAAAATAAAAAAGATACGTTAAAAAATTAACATATATGCCATTAAAAAAAAATTAACATATATTAAATTCACCTAAAGAAAGTAATATGAAAAATAAAATACTGTAAAACAACAATAATGCGGAACTAATTAACTAAACATGCAAAGGCTAATATGAAATATGTAATGACCCTTTTCTTCAACCTCTATAAAGAACATTAAACACTCAAGAAAAAGACTGCATTGCATTCATATAGCACTAATGGCAGCACTCCATTTAATATACCATATGCAAAAACACAATATAAAGATAGGTGGAAGATGGGCAATCTGAAGTTAATCTCTTCATGTATCAATTCAGTCACATACAAAAGATTGGGGGCATTACATGGAGGGATGTTGTGGAGAATATGTAGGGAAGGAGAAGAGTAGATGGGGAAGGATAGATGGTTGCCACATTGAAGGGCGCACTGCTCATGGAGGGGGTGTTCTCTTGAATGATTGTGGAAGATGGGCGATCTCCAAGTGCACACTGCTGCGAGGAGGATGGGGGATGGAGGATAGATGGGGTGCTCACTGCACCTTCACCATGTTGGAGATGCACTATCTCACTACCACGGCTGATCGGCTACACTAGCCAACTTCACTTCGAGACAAGGAGATAATAAGCAAGCATAAGCCCTTTCCTTACCTATCCAACCTACTTATAACCAATACATAACAAGGTGCCCATATCAAATCAATGCCTAAGCAAAAATGTCAAAGAGAGTGGCTTTTGCCCAATGCACACAGAAGGGGTTCCCCTATCATTTCAGTACCACTCTGAAACACTCCAAAGTGTCATATCATATCCTCTTTGAATGCTATATGGCCCTTGGCGCCATGCCCTATAGAGTGACTCCCACTCCATTTGCCTCATAAGTAAGCCACCTCCCATGACCGGGCCCCATGAATGATGTTCAATCACACAAAAATCTGTCCCATACGGCCCATCCATTCGATCTACAAACACTAGATCAATGTTTCTAAAAGGGAACATAACAAATCTCCCCTTCCCAAATTGCTTGCCCCCAAGCAATTGGAAGAGAAATGATACTACCATGTAATTGTGTCGTCCGCGATCAAATGGGAACTTGGGAGGTATATTGGGGTCACGTGTTGGATGTCGTCGATGAGAATAAAGCGAATATTGAAGCCAACCCCACTGATCAATGTTGGGGCCCCAACAGTCCCATGTCGATTCCTCTAGACAAGGAACAAGTACCAATCGAGCTTCTCCAGATTGCTTTTCGTTGTCCATAGGAACTCTTACGATTGAGAGGGTCAATGACAGTGGTGAGTGCAGAACAATAGCCCCATCATGGTGCACAGATTGGACTGGTGAACCATGCTCCTCGATTGCGTCCTCTTCACACAAAGAAACATTGATGATATGAACCTGAAGCCTGTGGGCCTCGGCTGTGCTATCATCCATGCTCTCAGTGTAATCTTCAAGGATCTCATCACCCTTGACCTCTAAATCAGCCCCAATAGTCTCAATGTGAATTGACCTCTGTTGTGTCGGCGAAGGTAGTGGTGGTGTAGGCATGCAAGTCACCAAGGCACTCACTTCGCTCTTGCTAAGGGAAGTAGAAATGGTGCTCTCCAAATATGGGAGCTCAGTCACTGCCATGAACTTGTCATCCATCCTTGAGTTAGTTGCCAACCGCTCTATAGCCTCGAGTAGTGTGTGCTCAAGGCGGGCAAAGGATGCGTCCATAGCGGTGGTGAAGCATGCCACCAATCGTGCCTCTGCACCATCGTCCTTAGGCCCCCTCCAAGCGGACTCCATGGGGTCTTTGTGAATAAGTCCACTTAATGGGTATGCAGTGCTTCTAATAACTCTAGTTGTGGAGTCTCACAGACCACATAACGGATACTTTGTGTTTAGCCCTATATTGGATGTACAGTCCCACACAGCCCACTCGACAAGCAGTTGGTGTGCATACTAGAAGGCCTTGCTATCCCTTGTAGAAGATCATGTACAACGCTTGCATTTCTAAGATCCAGTCCCAACTGCTTCTAGGGCCAATGCTTGATGCCTCATAAGAGGGATGGCATGCCAAGTGCTCCAATCAGACCACTCAACAAAGATGGAGTATAGATGTGCCAACTACACATTCAACTATACATGCCCCTCTCACAAGCAATAGGTGTACAACTTCAAGCTTCAACTTGGTGCATGCGGCCTCGTGGGCAAACATTGACACAACACAAGCCACCTAATAACAGCACTTTCAACAACTACAGATGTGTCACAGACCAAACAATAAGCACTTGTTGTGCATGCCTTTCTAACGTCTCACAGGGCATCCAACAAATGGTTCGTGTGCAGGTTCGAGCAAACAAGTTGTGTTGAATAAGGTATGTAGGTTTACGCTATGCCCCTTCGCAATACGGTTCGCATAGACGTTTCTTCAAACACCTGGTGGGCATCACTGCTAGAATGTCCCTGCAAACAATAGTTTGCAAGTCTCTTTGAGGCATTTCATCAAACATCAAGGAGGCGTCATTGCAAGAGTATTTCTGCAACTTTAAACTGCCTAGAACCGTGCCCTTCACTGGAGAATTTCCTCAAACAGTTGGAGAGTGTTGTAGCTAGACCAATCCGGTCACCCAACGCGGACCAAACATTGCTCCATTTTCATCGCAGCTCTTGTGTGACGTCGACTATATCGTCGGCAGGAGGCTTTTGCAACAAACAGTTGGCAGGCTTAGTGAAGCATTTCATCAAACATACGGAGGGCGTCCTTGGATGGGCATTTCTTCATCCAAAATTTGGCCAAATTCGTGTATACTCTTGGGTCTTTCTTCAAACAGTTGGTGTGCCAATGATAGAACGACCCTAAAACTCCCAGTTAGCCCATCTCATTGAGGCATTTCTTCAAACACTTGGAGACGTCCTTGGGCAAGTCTCTACAGCAACAGAAAACATATGAGAAGTGGCTCGAATTCTTCGCAGCTTCTTCATGACTTCTTGGGGCTACAAAGGATGGCAGGACGCAGCTTTGATATAGCACTAATGGCAGCACTCCATTTAATATACCATATGCCAAAACACAATATAAAGATAGGTGGAAGATGGGCAATCTGAAGTTAATCTCTTCATGTATCAATTCAGTCACATACAAAAGATTGGGGGCATCACATGGAGGGATGTTGTGGAGAATATGTAGGGAAGGAGAAGAGTAGATGGGGAAGGATAGATAGTTGCTTATTATCTCCTTGTCCCGAAGTGAAGTTGGCTAGTGTAGCCGATCAGCCGTGGTAGTGAGATAGTGCATCTCCTACATGGTGAAGGTGCAGTGAGCACCCCATCTTACCTCCATCTCCCATCGTCCTCGCAACAGTGTGCACTTGGAGATCGCCCATCTTCCACAATCATTCAAGAGAACACCCCCTCCATGAGCAGTGCGCCCTTGGATGCGGCAACCATCTATCCTTCCCCATCTACTCTTCTCCTTCCCTACATATTCTCCACAACATCCCTCCATGTAATGCTCCCAATCTTTTGTATGTGACAGAATTGATACATGAAGAGATTAACTTCAGATTGCCCATCTTCCACCTATCTTTATATTGTGTTTTTGCATATGGTATATTAAATGGAGTGCTGCCATTAGTGCTATATGAATGCAATGCAGTCTTTTTCTTGAGTGTTTAATGTTCTTTATAGAGGTTGAAGAAAAGGGTCATTACAAAATATCATAAACTTCAAAGTGCACACTAATATGCTAGAAAGCAAATATAAACAATATTAAAAAACAATAAAACAAAAAAAAATATTAAATAGAAATATACATCCAAAAGTCTAGTGCTGAGAGTAACATACATCAAGACACCTAATTAAGTGATTTTAGCCTTAGGTTCTCGGGGTTGCCTACGCCTTAGGTTATGGACCTAGGCTCAGTTGCATGTGTGCTTAATTAGTCAGCTGTGAGTCTGTGACTGATTTATTGGTAAGATTTGTATTGTATTGTTTATTTATTTATTTGTTTTGAATGATCAAGATTGGTGTGATAGTGCCATTAAAAAAAGAAGAAGAAGATTGGTGTGAATGTGTGATAATAAGCAGTTTCAGCTATTCAATGCAGTGGCATTTAATCTCTCAAAAAAAAAAAAAAATGCCGTGGCATCTAAGTGTTCGTGGTGATTTCCTAGTTTTTGTGTCCTTTAAAAAGTTAGTCTGATGCCTAGGTGTGCTGATGCTATGTATATAAGCTATCCTGATGCTTAGGTTTATTAATGCTATTTATACATTATCTGGATTTTACAGCGGGATTTTACATTTGCTGGGGATGCTTGGTATGGGTTCCATCTGTCTATACTTCTCCTGGCTTATACCTTGTCAACCATCCCGTGAATCTGGGTGCTCAGGTGAATGAATCGAATTATTTCATGGTTAAATAAGAACAGACTATATGTATGTACAAGACTGTTGACGAGTAAGATGGAAGAATGGTGTCTGAATTATCTGTTTTTTCTTCAACGGAAATTTGGGCTTTGCTGAGTTCATATTATTACTGATTCTCATTAGATTGAAGAATTAATCTAATATCATTTTTTTCTTAATTTCATTAAGTCCTAATATAATTTCCTAGATATTGCAGCTTGCACTTTTTATTCTTGTTGCGGGCATTGTATGCGTATATGTCAACTATGATTGCGACAGGCAAAGGCAAGAATTCCGCAAAACAAATGGGAAGTGCTTGATTTGGGGAAAACCTCCATCAAAGGTATTGGCGTTTCATAAGACTCACTTTCTGTTTCCATTGTATGCGGCCATTTTACTATATCTGGGTGATGGTTTCTTATTCTTTCTGCAATTTGGTACACATGATAGACCATTCCAAATCTTTTGTTTTGCAGATAACAGCATTCTACCATACCACAAATGGGGAAACAAAATCCAGCCTTCTTTTGACCTCTGGCTGGTAAAATCTAAATTTCTACTTTTGCATCATATCAAGCAAAAACTGCCTTGATTTAAAAAACTATAGTTAATCATTAACTGGAAAGTGTATCATTAGCTAAACTTTTATGTGAGATAAACAATGTGTTATAATAGGTTACAGAACTAACAGTCTGCTTGTGTCATGCTTCCTGCAGGTGGGGTTTGTCTCGACACTTCCATTATGTGCCTGAAATATTAGCTGCTTTTTTCTGGACCCTGCCGGCTCTTTTCAACCATGTGAGGATTCTTTTTCTATGCTATGCTTCTTTACTTATGGAAATAATTTTTGAATGAAATTTTAATGTCTATTCCCAAACTCTTTCAGTGCCTGCCTTACTTCTATGTGGTCTTTCTGACAATCCTTCTTTTTGACCGATCCAAAAGGGATGACGACAGGTGTCTGGCCAAGTAAGTGGATGTTACCTCTTTAACCTTCCTGTGAGATTGCTATTATTTGCTTGTCTCTACTTCTAAGTGCAAATTTATCATTTATTTTAAGATGGTTACTGTACCAGGAGTAAGCTTGTACCAGCTCATGCTTCCAAATTTCAAAGCTGTTCAATTTTGCAACACTACAAAAGTATCTAGATTTTGAAATCAGTACTGATTTCCTATTTTCAGAACGTCATGACCAGAGTTACTTCCAACAATAATAGAAATATTATGATTTTTTTCTGTTTTGTCTCTTTACCAATCACACCAGAAAGAAAAAGACCAAAAAAGCAGAAACATGATCCTGTATTTCGGCCTTTGTAGTGGGACTTAACAGATGTCTAAACCACTCTGGGAGAGACATTTATTTGGTCAGCACGTTCTAGATAAAATGGCAATGCCCATGCGAATTACCCATTATGGACTGTGATTTGGTCAGCACATCGTAGATAAAATGGTAATGTCCACGAGAATTACTCATTATGGGAATTAAATTTTGATACCATATAGGAGCCTAGTCAACAGGCGCATTTTAGGATTTTCACAAAACTAGGATTTTATTAGATCATCCCATTTTCTGAAAACTTAAACATTAGATTGACTTCGGACGCCTGATTACCAGTAGGTGAGATGCATAGTTTCCTGGTTTTACTGGAGACTTTGGCACTTGAAAAATTCCCAGCACGAAGTTTATTCGTCTTTTTCTTATTTCAAACGACAAGATTGCTCCAAGGAGTTTTGTTCGGAGAAATGTTTTTTCATTTTCAAATACAATGTTGCAGTTTCCTTATAGGAGCTTGATTATCCTCACCATTATAAAGTCTAGGCATTTAGCATTCTTTGCATGCTGTATCATCTGGTATATTTTTCTTTTCTCATTCCCTTTCATGGAAGATAATAAGCAAGGAAACCCTTGAGACAGGATTGTGATGGTTGTTGATTTTCCAAAAATCAGTTACTATTCCACCGTGCATGCTGCTTCTGGAAAATATACCTTACTATTCTATTGTTTCTTTTCCGTTACATATTAATAGTTGCTATTGCTACATTGCAACAGGTACCAGAAATACTGGAAAGTATATTGCGAAAAGGTTCCATATAGGATTTTACCTGGAATCTACTGAGTCTTAGATTTACTGGCCTTAACTGTGAGTTAAGAATGCATTTTTACCTATGCTATTAACACTGAAGTGCTTGTTAGTTTTGAAACTGTATGATATGTATGTATCAATCAGCAAGAGATATACAATTTGTATTTCTTGCTTGGTAAGAGGAGGTTTTATAGGCTCTCTAATAACTAATATTCGAGTAGGTAAGCTATCTTACAGGTTATTAGAGGGTATTACTTATCAGTTATCTCTAGTTTCATTTATCAAAAAAAAATGTTCCTCATAATAATATCTTCTTTTCAACTTTTGTGAACAAGGATGTCATGATTGGATAATAATTCTTATTTGTATTCTTCAGTGAAGAGTAGAAATAGGGAAAAGAGAGATGGTTTATATTTTCTGAACTTGAAGAACATATTCAATCTTGTTTTTGGTGGATGACATGAATTTCAGTCCAACTTACCTTTGATCTCATATTGTTTTGTATGATTCTTTTAGGATCTCATATTCATCTCATGGAAATATATCCGATGATAGACATTTAAGATGAAACTTTAACAAGTGTTCGATTATGAAAGTGTATACATACTGAAAAACCATCATATAAGAAAAAACCACACATAATTAAACACTTAGCGACTTGCGTTGTCGTGCATGTCTTATAATTCTGTAATTCAGTACATATCAGATTTCATATGTATGTCCGGTCTGGATTGAAAGAATTTTCTGGAAAAGTTTGAAATATCTTTTTTCCAATATTTCTTACTTTTCCATTGTTTGATGAGAAATGAAAAAAGTAACTTGAACTACAACAGTTCAAATTTTGTACAGAGGAACCTTCAAGTGTTTACACGTTATAAACAGAAAAAAAAATACATACGCTTTTGGCCAAGTCTTCCCTAGCATTTCTTGATTTTTTTTTAACATTTTGCCATTTTTGGCAGCCATGAAAACTTATTCTATGTAAAACTCAAGGGTCCAATTTTGTGAGGGGTGGAGGGAGAGGGAGAGAATTGAGTGGGCAAGAGTGGAGAGAGAGCATTACAAATCCTTAAAAACTAGTGAAAAAATTAAGGGTGCAACTCGGGTCGGGTACAACCCGGAAAAAGATCAGGTCGAGTTCGGATCAGGTTCGGGTTGACGTTTCCCAACCCGGGTTGGGTTGGGTTGGGTTCGGTTTGAGGGTTGCAGGTTGAGGGTTTGGCAACCCAACCCGAGTGAAACCCAACATTTTTTACACTTTATTTTTTTAAGCTTAAAAACTCGGGTTGAGGTCGGGTTCAGGTTGGAAAAATGGGTCGCTTGGGTCAGGTCGGGTTGAAAATCGAATCGGGTTGGAAAAATGGGTTCATAGGGTCAGGTTGAGGCCACCTGAGTTGCACCCCTAGAAAATATTCCCTATTTAAAATTGGTTTTTTATTTTCATGATTTTTTTAGGAGCTTTTCTGTGCTTTTTATTAGGGGTGCAACTTGGGTCGGGCTCAACCCGAACCCGACGGGTTCAACCCTATTCTGGCTTAGGTTGGGGTGGCATTTTCTTGGCCTGGGTTGGGTTAGGGTTGGGAAAAGCCGACCCGATTTAATTTCGGGTTGGCTAAGGTTGAGGACTTGGCAACCTGACCCGAACCCGGCCTCCGTCCTCTAATTTTTTCATGATTTTCCTAGGATTATGTTTTTTCTTTCTTGTACTTTACTGTTTAGCCCTAGATGAACCCAACTCAACCTAACCCAACTTGACTCAACCTGAACCCAACCCAACCCGATTTGGAGGCGGGCTGGGTTAGGGTTGACCCCTCTCAAGCCTTTCCCTCTCACCCGCCCATCTCTCGCACCTAGACCTGCAAATATTCCATGGAATATTTTTTCATGATTGCCAAACGTTGGTTCGTCAAATTATAATCCGAACTCTTTTGAATTTGAACTGACATACTTTCTCGAGATTTTATACGGTGTAAGCCCTTGTAGTCCCTTATTTTATAAAAACTACTGTACGGACCACATCATAGGTTCTCAAATCTCAACTATATTTTGACTTGGTACACAATAAGTAACACGTGAAATCAGCCTCTCCAATTGCTTCTGGGTGGGCCCCTTATGGACCAATATGTAAGTCTCTTTTCTAGACCTGGCAAAAAGTGATCCGGACCCGCGGGTCCACCCGGCCCGCCCGTAAATTTAGGGTCCGGGTCACCTATTGGTGACCCGTTAGAAATTGACCCGCGGGTCCACCCGGCCCGTCAAAAGTGGGCCGGGTCGGGTGGACCCGCCGGTGCCCGTAAAAAAGTGCAAAAGACGGTTTTTTTCTTATAATTGTCATATTGTTTTACCTTTTTCCGTAGTTTTCTCGGTAATTGTCATATTTTATATGTAATTTTTTTACTTTTCACCTTTTTGCGGTAATTTTTCATTTCAAACTTACAGAATCTTTTACTTCTCTTTATTGCTAGCCACCTTTGCCCTTTGCCCAGACCATACTTCACCCAATCTTTACAGCAAAGGAGGGGCTACAAGCCGAAAAATCGCCCAGGAGAAGGTGGCTAGCAAATCCCTAAATAAAAAAAAAACTCTTAAAAAATACGTCAAAAATCCGGGTGACCCGCGGGTCGACCCGGCCCGTACGGGCCGGGTGCGGGTCCAATGTCAATGACCCGTAGAATTTTCCGGGTCACTTTGACCCGGCCCGTTTGACCCCGGACCCGTACGGGCCGGGTCAAATCCGGCCCGGCCCGCCCGTTTGCCAGGTCTACTCTTTTCTCTCCACCATAACCCACAAACAAGTGGGGCTCACCTATTTAGATGATCCAAACCATTCATTTATTAATCTACGGTGTTGAGAGGGGCTGCACCCCAAAATCTTCACATATTTAAGATCACTATCACAAAGAGTCCCCATAAGCATCTTGGACTTATGGTTACAATTACGTAGAGAGTCCCATAAGCATCTTGGACTTATGGTTACAATTACGTAGAGAACTAGCAACTAAAACTATCAACTAACCAAGGAGATGATGGAGATGAGCATTATCTCAAAACTAACTGTCTACATCAACAAGGGTGAGAATAGATTTCCACAACACTCTAGAAGAAGATGCCGACTAGGTTTACTAGATTTGCTAAGCTTTAATTAATTCCTAAGAAGTACGCTTAGCTAGGATTTTTGTTTTGCTCTCCTATTTAAAACCCATTATGTATATTCTGTTTTATTGAAGGTTAAGAAAAAACAAACAAAGAATAAGGGACGAATCCCTATTCCATGTATATATCTTCTCTAGTGTATTGGTTTTTTTTTTTCATGGTTGGCTTGAACATTTAATGCCGAGGGCTGCTCCAATTTTGCACCGAGTAATATGCTATTCTGGGGCCCAAGATGCCAAACAAAAATGACTATAAGATAGGAGAGCTTAATGGGACCTTTCTTCTTCAATTATAACTAATATAAATATGGCCTTTGGTCCCTCTTCCTCTATTGCTTTTGATCTCTTCTAGGAGTGCAACCACATCCAAGGAAGGGCCAAGGTCCGAGTCAATTTTGTGCCCGGGAAAGCAAAGACACTCCATTGGATTTGATGGTTTTGTGAAGCGACAATGGGGTAAGGTATATCCAACTCTGTTGTTAGAATTCAAGTTTTTCTTTGATTTGAATGCCTAAGATCCAAGGGATTGATTATGGTAATGTTAATTAAACAAATAATTCGTATTTTGATAAGTAAGATTATCCAATCAATGAAGGATCCCTCATGTGAGTCTCCAGGAAGAATTTGTTAGCACATTACAGGAGTAGCTTTTACATGTTTGTCTATTGCCATTTCACATGAGAAAATTTATGTTTGAGAAGTATTCAGGCGAAATCTTGAATATTAATACTTTGAAAACAGAAATGGAAGCCTTGGCTCTCAAGTGACTCCTTTTTTAAGAGAAAATATATAACAACACTTCAATTGAGTTTCTGCATGAGACACCGTGATTGCATGCTATCTTCTCTCAAGTAACTCTTCTCTTTCTTTTCCAACCTGCTGCTCTTCCACTCTTCTTCTCCACCACAGTTAATTCTTGTATATGGTAGTAGGTAGTGTGCCCTTATCAAAAGATAGGGTGTAACTTTTAAGAGATCAAATATTGAAGGTGTATATGTCAACAAACAAAGAAGTTTAACTAAGGGTAAATGAATCTTCTATACATGATCAAATCTAGGCCATTAGAATATTGATCTGAACTATTTTTCCTAGACATCATCATACAATAGGCCTTTAGCATCAAGTGAAAGCTGCATGTCTTTAAGTGATATTTTGATGCCAATTTTTAAATTTTATTTTGATACAAATAAGAGAACTGAAACGAATCTAAAATGAGATTCAAAAATAGAAAAAGGATATACCTCTTTACTCCCATGCTTTATATACACACACATATATGAGATATTTCACATCTCAATCTTTGTCCAGAGACATTGATTAAATAAAGAAGGGGGCAAAAACTCAAAAGCTCATTTTATTTAGGCTTGAAGAATTATAATTACAAAATGTATAATACAGATACAAGAACAAAATATCTACTCACATCTCAGATAAAAGGTTGCTGATTTTCCGAAGCTCCTTGAGAGCTGCCATGGCTGTAACTTGCCCTTTGCCGCTGAGAATATTTCTAGATAAGTTTTCCAACGACCCAACCTGGCCTCGATCTTGTTGAAAGACCGACTCGATCACCTGCCAAAAAGGTGTAGGAAGTTCAGATCATTAGTACAATCAGTAACAGTTTTTCATCACAAATGATGAGAAGTATAAAAGAGAATCAGAGTAGCTTACACTGCTGTAACATTTTCATTTTTTTTTTGCATTTGCATTTACAATGCTAGTTAGTCAATACAAGTATCAAGTGAAATAACAAAACCCACTTGAAATGTGCAAGTAGAAAAATGACATTCTTTTCAAACTCTAATTCAGTTGGTAACAGAAATCAAATTATAGGACTGTAAATAGAAATTTCCGCATGAATTAAGTAACAGAACAGACTTGAAATGTGTAGTAGAAAGATGCTCATCCTTTTTTTTTTGTAGGTTAGAAAATGCTTATTCTTTTTAAACTTTGATTCAGTTGGTAAGGGAACACAAGTTATATTACTGCAAAAAGAAATCTGAGCATGAATTATCACATAACATGAGTTACCTGGATATTTTCGAGCATAGAATGTCCTAGATTCTTCAAAGTACCCATCACTTTCTTGTCCGGCGTGTCAGCAACACTGCTAAATCCCAACGAATTACTGCACTCTTCTGCAGTTGATGAGGATGATATGGTACTCGGATTACTTGTTACATTTGCTTTTCTCTGTGCTTCTGTACTACTTTCCTTATCAGAGGCCCCTTCACTATTGTTTCTACCAAACTTCCAAAACCATTGAAATTTACCAGACAGAAGTTTTCGCTCCTTCAATGCAGTTGCCTGTTTTGCCGCCACATCGGTGTTGGATCCAAGTTTAACTGTGGTAGCCTCCATGGGTTCAGACTCTGGAAGTGGTGGATCCTCAGACATGACACTGCATGGCTCCTCCGTGTTATTAGTTTCGTCATCATTGTCATCAATGGACAAATGTGAGACGACACTGCTCTTCTCGGAGTCATTCTCATGGTCATGATCTCCGCTATAAGGAATTGGAGATGAGGAGAAAACCGAGGAGTTATCTTCGCTGGCCGTATGTCCACTCAAACATGTCTCTTCAGTCCCGCAAGTATAGTTCTTCTCGATACCATTTTGTTCAAAAACCATGGAGAGAGGATCTTTAGAGCTTAAAACTCCATTACTGCTTAACTTATCAAAATCATCCTCGGAGCCAAGCTCATGGGACAAATCTTCCAGCAGCCTTCGCCTAACAGAGGATCGCGTGTTATTTTCTCCACCCACAATTTTCGTTGGTGAAGGGTCTGATTCTGTTCTAGACAAGCTAAACCTCTCTTTAACTAATGACCCCTTTGTTTTAGATGAAATCGGACCGCTCACACTTGCTTGCTGTTCTTCTGCCTTGTGCAACACTCTCCATTTCTCTTCCCAATAACTCTCTGGTAACAAATTTAGAGGCGTCCTAGGAGAAACCGGAACAGATGGAACATTATAACCTCTAACAGACGCTGATTTGGTTCGGGCCAAGTCACCGTGGGACGGAGACACAGAGACACTCGTGTCAAGTGCGAGAGCCTGCAACACCTTAGCCTTCTCTATAAACCTCTTCACATTTATATTCTCCGGGAAATTCAGTAACCTCTGGAGGCAAGTGGTTGCATTTTCAGTGGCAAGCAGTGAGGATCTTAAATGAAGAAGCATGGAGACCGCAATTGCCGCAATGAAGGCCCCACGAGGGGAACTTAGGATCCTAAAGTTAGACTGCATATCATCCTCAGTGGGACCCGAAAATGATCTCCCATTGGGTGATGCAAATATTTCATCCCAAATGATCAACAGATCCTCTAGTAAGAATTCTCGTCCAAATAAAACCCGCAACCAGCGGAGTGCAAAGTATTGAGGTTCGACCCCGAGCTCAATGAGGTGACAATGAAGAGATGAATCAACAATAGAAAGCAAATGGTACAATGCAGAGGATGCTTCAATAACTGGAGGTAAGCCTGTTAGGGACCTGAGGGCAGGTGAGGGAGAGAAATAGTCTGCCATAGCCACCGCACCGCCGGCCCCACTCATTAAAGCGTCGAACATACAATATGCATCGTGTTCCATAAATTTCTCGGAAAGGAGAATTCCCAATTCGCCTTCGGCTCCATAGGCATCACTTAGCAACACAATGGTCCCTATGTCGGGCTCGAGTTCGTCCAGACTGCTGACTTTGGCCACAACCCCCTGAA
This sequence comes from Tasmannia lanceolata, assembly GCF_043159265.1. NCBI lineage: Eukaryota > Viridiplantae > Streptophyta > Magnoliopsida > Canellales > Winteraceae > Tasmannia > Tasmannia lanceolata. The sequence goes on from NW_027518683.1 coordinate 13,758,633, forward strand.
AATTGTTGGTGCCATCGTCCCCCAATCCCCACTTTGATGAAACTGGCGAGCTGGTCTTTGTAAGGTTGTAGTTACAAGCCAGATTACTTTCTAGGGAAGAAATACCATCGAACTTGTCACAAAATTGATCTTCATAGAGCTCCCGAACTTGAGAAAGATGTTGCACGTCGACATGAAGAACATATAACAAAGGAGCCACAATTTCATGCATCCCTGAGAGAAAACAGGATGTCATTGGCATTGCATATCATAAGAAAAGACTGCTCTGAGAAAAGAACTCTTCTCACTCATTATGGTTGGAGTGCCTAGCAAGGGTTTGAATATGATGAAAATTCAAATAGAAATACAAAATAATTCTAAGCTTGGAATGCCTCAAACTGGCACACAAGAAAAAAAAATCACTATGGATGAATACTTGATTTCCTTTTTTCTCACCTCGGAGAAATTCTCGAGCATTACTGGCTGGTTAATTTGGACTTACAAAATTGTCATGATCATTTCTGAGTGACCTGGGTATCATGGCCACTCAAGTAAAAATATTTCTTACATCAGACAAATTGTGAATGCATTTATAAAATTTAGAAGTCCCAAGTATTTTCATCATTTTGAAAACCACTAATTTTAAACTTGAGTTTGATGAAGAGAATGATTCTTCTCATCATTTTTTTTTTAAATGAATAATTTTAAACTTGCATTTGATGAAGAGAATGATCCACCCATTCTTATTTATAATCTTCAAAACAGAGGAAGGGAATGTTTACCTTGTCGGTAACCATATTCGGGATGTCTAAGACACCATAGTAACAATATCCTTCTTAACATGGCCTGACATGCTTCTGTCTGAAAGTAGCTTCCATGTTCTGGATACAAACGTGATAAATCCTGATCAAGCATCTTTTCCAGCTCAGCATTTCGGAAAAAGCGTCCCCACATGCTATCTGCATACACAATGTACAAGGAATTAAATAAATAAGAAGGCGATATGATTTTTATCTGTAAAAAGTATAGCTTTGGAGTTGAACAGGCATCTGAAATAAAAATTCTTAAGAGAGCAATAAATCTACAATTAATTCTTCAAAAAACGTAAGAAAAGTTTAATATGTACCTGGATTTTGAGATAATGGATTGTCAATGACAAGATCAGGAACTTTATCTACATCCTTAGGAGGATCAATTAGAAGCTTTCTTCTCAAGCCAGCATATCTGTGAAGACACCAACTTAGGTCAGATAGAAGATAAGTCATGCAGCACAAATTTTTCCAGCAAAATGAAATCACACACTATAAGTGAATGTTTTGTATGGTTTTTCAACTCAAACGGTCACTGTAAAATTTCAGCAATAATACTCACAAAAAGGAAAAAGAATCCTCTAGTCAAAGGTGAAGAAACTATGGTAACATCTTTAAACCCACCTAGTTGGAGGAGGGTAACATCTTTAAACCCTCCTAGCTGTAGTAACATCTCAAGGTTCTAGCATTGAATATGAGACCATCCTAGTTGGAGGAAACTCGAACCTCAGTTTATATTGTCAGCCCTCCATGTATTATTCCAGGAATCCCTTCCATCGGATGGACTACTTTGAATAGAGAGATGGATTTCGCAGGCCTCCGATTCACCATCTTTAAAATCCCTCGATCATGACTTATTTCAAACTCATTTTCAGAAAATAGTTATTGGTTTAATCCTAGTTTTTCATCAGAATTCCTAAGGAGACCTAAACCAAAAGGCGCCTCTATAACCCCCAAATACTTCATGTTTTACCATGATAGAACCCATAGAAAACCACTTAAAACAACTTAATTAAAATTTTAATCCTAGTTTTACATCAGAACTCCTAAGAAGACCTAAACCACTAGGTGCCTCTATAACCGCCAAATACTTCATGTTTTACCATGAAAGACCCATAGAAAAACACTTAAAACAACTTGAGTAAAAATTTTATAGTACCTTTTTTTAATGTTAGCCAGATGCATTTCATAAAAAAGACAGTGATGGTCAGTACAAAAACAAGTACACGAGAGAAAGAAAAAGAAAAATAGAAAACAATACAGCAATCAAGGACGAAGAGAGTTATAGAGTGCCAAATCTTGCAAGGAAACTCCGACTCTAGCAAGCCCAACCGAAACCTCGTTAGTGGAATGGCGGATATGATGATAAGATAAACAACTGAGGAAGCACCAACCCAAGCTTGCATTTTATCGAAAAAACAATCAAATCTGCAAGGGTGAGCATGGAAACCTTTGAGCCAACCGATGACATTAAGGGAATCTCCTTCAATCACCACTTTACCCATAAGGCCTCTATCTAACAATTTTAACCCTTGATGAACTGCCCTCACCTCGGCCTCAGAAGCATCCGGAATTTCAATTCAGTCTACATACTTCCGTAATCCACAATAAGAAAAAAAAAAACTTTCATTGCACGCATCAGACTATACAAATTAAAATCAGAACAGTTCTTTCAAGTAATTCCAAGAACCCAACCCTGTAAAGAACTCCAGAATCAAAGTACCCAATAGAATAAATAAAATAACATAAGGAAACAACCGAATTCATCTAATATAACCCCCTTTTGGTAACCCACAACATAAAAATACTCTTGGCATATATTAAACACTACCAATTAAGGCTAAAAAAATGTAAATTTTCAAGCATGGAACCTGAATAAGAACTCCACAAATCAAAAGCACCCACTTGGGAAAAAAAGAATCTACAGATTTTGTTAAGAAAACCGCTATTTTCATACATCAAACGATAAACCCACAAACCAAGGTACTTCCCTTATGTAATTCAAGCCTCAAAACCCCAAAATAGTGTCCAATAAAAATCACCCAGATGGAAAAAACAAAAGGTTCTCAGGCCATTAAAAAAAAGGGTTTTCATCGAATTTTACCTCCTCCGATAATCAGCTGCCACACGGCGAATATCTTCGATAGAAGAAGATGAAGAAGATGGCAATATGCCAAGATTTATACGCCATTGAACCCCTCTTAAATGGGAAAAACGAGAATCAAAAGATGATTCTTGAGAAACAGACATGCTTATCTTGAGATTTTTTGCAGACCCAGATGGTTTAAATCAATTTAGAGGAGAGGGAAAGGGACTTTATGGAGAAAGTTTGGAGGAATTTATGGAGAAAAGAGATAAAATTGCAAAAACAGAGGAGGAAAAATGGGCTTAATGAGGGGTCACAAACAGGGGGAAAAAGTGGGTAAATTTGCAATAACAGATGAGGAGAAATGGGCTTAATGAGGGGACAAAAAGAGAGGAAAAAAAGTGGGTTTGGAGATAAATCTGTTCAAAATATAGGAAGACATTTAGCCAAAGAAGAAAAAAAGAAAAAATGGAGTACAAATGGGTTCTACCTTGTTTCTTCTGAGAAAGAGTGAGGGAGAAAATGGAAGAGAGATGAATAAAAAGGAAAGGTGGAGAAGAAAATGGGCATTTTGTTTCTTGAGACAATACAAGAGCAGCTCTTATTGACTTGTAGAGGAGATGAGCTGTCTTATCTGTACATGGACCTAACCTTCATAATCATACGGCCGTACCCCAAAAATGTTTTGACAAAACGTTTTAAAAATGGCAAATAAAGTAATTGTTTTAATGAATGCTTAATTGTTTTTTAATACTTTGTAATGACTCGGATGTGATTTCTTACCTTATCTTCTTCTTGTTTTTAAGATTATTTTCTATTGGGTTGGAAGTTGGAACAAGAATGGTGAAAGTACAAAATTACCCTCATTGAAATGACCAAAATGCCCCCAATGCTAAGATCATAATCTACATTAATTTATTGTCATCTAATCATAGTTAGCAATTGCAGTGGCTATGCTTTAAGCACTTAACAATTGTAATCAAGCATCAAGGTAATCTCATCATTTCATAGAACGTAAAATAGAAATTAGAAGAGGAAGTAGGAGTAAACTAGATTTTCTTTGTGAGGTTATTTTAGTCATTTTACCAAGGCTGAGGGGAACTCTTTAAATCCTCTACTCGAATCACACCTTGTAAAGGGAAATTACATTTCATTTTGGCAGGTCAAGGTGTAAATAAGAAGTTAAAGGGCAGAGAAACTTGGCCTTGTAATGGAAAAGTTGAGGGCATTTTAGTAAATTGGCATCCAGAGGATAAATAAAAGAGCATTAAGGAAGAGATTGTGGAAAGGAATTAGTAGGTTGGTCTCAGCAACTAAATATTCCCCGCACTTAACCTTATAAAAAATAAATAAAAACACAGTCTACCAGTGACTATACAATAATATTCTTCGGATATGCTAATTGGCCAAAAGGAAGACCAGCTCTCTCTCCCTCTCTACAACCATTGCTTTGACGAGGTCAAAGCAGTGTTGAATGTGGCGTATCGGCTAGCTACCGGTACAACCATTGAATTTCGTAACGGGATTCTAAAATTATGAGTCTCTAACAAAACCCATGTAATTAAGATCAAAAGTACCCTTAGGCAAGTATGTTTATAAATAATGATAAAATTAACATTCAAATATTTCATTTAATACTTCAATTTGAAGATGTTATTAAGAGTGTCAATTTTGGCTCGGGCTCGGAGGCTCGCTCGAGCTCGGCTCGAATCCTTAACGAGCCGAGTCGAGCCGGCTCACTAGGCTCGTTAAGCTTAACGAGCCGATCCTAATTTAGGCCAGGCTCGGCTCGTTAAGAATTTAATATATTTAAATATATATTAATTTATACATTAAAAGGGGGGCCAAAATATGTCACTTCATTTTTGGAACCCCATTTGTTACTAGGACCACCTCCCATAGTGTAAAACAAGTAGTCAAATTACACTAGTAGGGTTGTCCAGGGAAGATGAGGGGTATGAACATAATATAACCCGAGCTCGGGAAGGCTCGTGAGCCTGGCCGAGCTTGACTGAGCCGAGCTTTTGAGCTTAACGAGCCGAGCCTGGCCAAGCTCGGCTCGGCTCGTTTACACCCCTAGATGTTATATTCAGAGGGTTCTCCATTGTACTTAATAAATCAGATTAGTGGTATTTAATAAATGTTTTATTAAAATAATACACATGATAAGTATACTATTTTCATACAAAGATATTTATAAATTCTTTTAGCAGAACCCATTTAATTAAGAAAAATTACTGATAAATAATTTCATAAGTCATGATGTCTTATATGGAACATAGCATGGTAAAGAGAGTTATTTGTAAGAGAAGTTGTATGATGCCCGACCGTGAAAATGTAAAGGGCGGAAGGAGACAAAACCTACTGCCTTGGTTTTTGAACTAAGGAAAAGTAAAAAACTGGGCTTTCCCTTGGATTAAAAATCAAGGGAGAGAGGTTCTCTCTCTCTCCGCCCTTGATTTTCACGGTCGGGCATCATATAATTTCTCTATTTGTAAATATGTAAAAATGTTATGGTTAGAAATTCTGCCTTCTTTTAGATAGAATAAAGAGGTCATGGATTACGTGATTCTAGAGCTCCTTGGAATCAATGAAATGAGAAATTTCTCGATCCATATTTTACGTGATTTTTAAATTCATTTATCAAAATTTTCTCGTTGTTTTATAATGCACATTTTTATTCATTTGTAGATGACTAATTGTTTTTTTTTTTTTATATATTTCTTATGCTTGCATTGACTACTGTATACACGAACACCATACATGACGTTCTAAGTGGGACCTACCTTGTTCATGCTATAGATTGATGATAAGGTTATCCACGGATGCGTTTGGATTGCTGGAATCAGGCACTGGAATCGGCATCCTATTCTGACTCTACACATTTCTACTGACTGCTTCAAAAAGGGAATGATCCCCCCCCCCTCCAAAACGGTTTCTGAAAGAATGATTCACTGCTTGAGGATAAATTCACCCCCTTTAACGTTTTTGGTTTGCCTTTAATACTCTTTAACTTGCTTGCATTATAAATGCATCTGGTGACCGAATGGGAGCGCCCCTCGGTTTAGCAAAATACTAAAAAGACAATGGTTGTGTTAGGGTTTTTCCAAACAACCACTTTTGGGCCCACTTATGGCTCATGCATGTGATCGGACCATTGACCAAACCAACAACCCCAAGTCCGGCCCACTTCCTTTCGCTTCAACTTGATCGGATGATTCTAGTCACTCGATCCATCGGTGGCATTGATCCGGATTGGGGACTTTCTACCTGGTCGGTTTTGAAATTTTTTTTTTTTAGTGATTTGTGATTTTTTATGAATGAAAAGAAAAAGGGAGATGATATTCCCACAACTTTTCCCCAGTATTTCCCAGTATTTTCACCTATGTTGGTTTGCTATATGCTGCCAGTGCCAATGATATCATTTTAAAGAAAATACAAAGACATAGAGGTGGAATTGTGAAGATGTAGTTATTTTTAGGAAAAGACAAACAAAAGAGTGTGAAATGATGAAAAGGGGGTTGAAATATCTTGTCACATAAAAATTAGGTTAAATAACTGATCATGTTAAAAGGATTTTTTTAGAGAGAGAGAGAGACCCACCAAATACATTTCTTGCTCTTTTATGCCATGTTTATTGGATATATTTGTGCAAACCCATTTGGTCTAGGGTTCAATCCCAACATGCCTGCCCAAACAAAAAGGGAGGGCATTTTTTTATTGTCTTTACATCTTTGTTTAGACTAGTAATCAAAAGAAAGCTAAAGTTGGCACATCTTTCTATTGCCTTTAGGGTTTGGAAATGGACATACACCCCCCACCAAATCCCTTTACTAGATTTCTTATGTTTTTTATGGTTTTGTGAAAACCCCACTTCCACCAACCTTTCTTATCTCTCCTTTTGCTTCTATTTGGTATCTCTCATCTCTCCACATTAGTTTCTAGCTCCCAATCATTTAATTCCCTATGTTGTGTGTGTCTTCTCTCTAGTCTCTATAGTAACTCACCTACCAAAAATCAGAAATTGAAGATTGTATTTTAATTTAATGTTATATTAAACCTCTTTTCCTTGACAATTACGTACACTAGTAAATCATAAAGAAATCTATATTTTCTTTATATCCTGCCTATAATTTGTATAATGGATTTGCTAGGCAACCTTCACATAAAGCTATCTTGCGGATCACTTTTGCAAGAGAGAACAGCCACCCCGAATGAATTAAATGAATAAGACAAAATCTGCTAAAAAGTGAGCTGCGAAATAGCTTTCTGCAGAATTCCCTAGCAAATTCCTTTGCATAAAATAGGCCTGTCAAGACTTAGGTCTCTATGAAAGAAAGGAAATGAAAAGCACTCTTCAGAGTGACAAACTCAATTGTAAGTTTTAGCTCTTCATGCGTCAAATGAAGTCATTTTCACGAATTCGACCTCGTTTCACCCCACTTATTTGTATTTTCCTCAAAGTAACTTTACTTTCACGAAAAGACAGTCTAAATATATGGATGAAAATGCACATGAAGGGGAAGTCTCAATATATGAGACTGGGTTCAATTTAAAGTAACTTTAGTTATATGTAGTGCATGGATGATTTTGACATGCCTACAGTTAGCTAGTTGTCATATTGTTGTCCCTACAAATTATTGCTATTGATCTTTAGAAATGTTATTGCCACCCATTTTTTCTGGTACTTTCCAATTTCCACCTCAACTCAACTCAACTCAACTCAACAAAGCCTTTGTCCCAGACTAGTTAGGGTCGGCTAAATGAATCCTTCAGAAAAATTTCATGAAGAAGGAATCTACCCGGCTCTAATCATGGCTCTAGCTGGGTTTTTCTACGTGGATCATTTTCTTCCATTCTATCATATCCAAGATCATGTTTTTCGTTATGTTCCTAGGTATCAAGTCTTTCCTCACTGTTTCTACTTGAGTTATTTTCGGTCTGCCCCTACCTCTTTTTCCAATTTCCACCTATCCCTTTTATTTTGTTTTTTCATTGGATGGCTAGAATTTATTATTTACTTAGATTATTTTTCGTATTTGATGATCTTAACAATATCTAGACAAAACTATAACTTGTGCACGAGAAAAAATAAACCTCTAAATAAAAGAGAGATGAATAGCACCAAAACGGGTGGTTGTACAAAGAATAAAATTGGCGCTAAGAAACAACCACACTACAATCAGATTTGCAGGAATTTAGGTCCTGTTCGTTTAAGATTATGACAATCAATTGTGAGTGTCAAACCGATTATTGGACTCAAAATTATGATTAAATTTGAGTCCAATAATCTCTTAGGCACTCACAAATTGGTTGTAATAATCTTAAATGAACAGCCTCGAAGTAAAGATACCAGAAATAAGCTCTCCTTCATAAGCTTGACATCATGCAGGATACAACCACTCTCATATGTCTCAGCAATTGAATATGGTCGATGATAAATTCACACCCCGTATAGGATAATTTGCACCTCTTTAACATGAATCATGTGGCAGACTTTTACGGTTTTTGACGTCTAAAGGGGAGCGAATTATCTTACTGGCGGTGCCAATTTATCATCGCCCTTGAATAATGAAAAGATAAAAATGGGACCCAGTCTCGCACAAATTAATAGGACATCTCACCGCCTCTTCCAAAACAAGCTAACAAATAATATAAGATGCAGCCCTATGTCACATTCGAAAGATGGTCTAAATTCAATGTCCATAAAGTCATCACACCTCTATGGACCAAAAAAACAAAGGGGGAAGAGAGAAGAGGTCATAAAAATTAAAGGGCAGAAAGGTTAAAAGGTTGTATAGTCCAAGCCTAGGATGTCATTATCCAAGAGGAGTTTGATTGGTCATTCTAATCAAGTTTTAAAATTTCGGTTCCGGTACCAGTTTCGGACCCTGAAATTTCGGTCGAAATCTAGTACATAATCCATATTCAATATTCAATTTCGGCCGAAAATACTGAAATTTAGGTAAAATATTAAAAAAAACAGATTTTTGGGGTCAAATTTTGGAAAAACCAAAATTTCGGCCGAAATAAATGACCGTTTCGGTTTTGGGTGATTTTGGTGTCGGTCTCCACCGGATTTCGGTTGAAATTTAAAACCATGATTCTAATCAAGGGACAATTTGTTATTTATTGTAAATGTCTATTATTCCATTTATAAAAGAAAATATTTTTTTTTCCGAAAAGGTTTAGGAGGCTTATATATTATATGCATTTTCCTAGCATTTTTCATATATATATATAATAATAATAATAATAATAATAATAATTTATCTATTGGTCCTTGGGTGATCATGATAGTATTTAAGCATAAACATCATTCATAAATCATAATAACAATTGCCTTACAATCATAAAAACCCATGATTAATTTAGCAATTTTTTATTTGCTGGTGATGGATTTTTCAAACATGAGAAATATAAAATAAAAAAGAAGTGCAACTATCAAAACAATGGTATGCTATTATCATTTTTATTTAATTTTTTTTTCCTGTTCTCATTTCTATTTAGAAATATGCACAAGTAAGCTAGAAGTACGTGCTCAGGATGAGTGGATCACACGAGTAGAAAGGCTTCAAAGAATGTAAAATTGGTTGGAAAAAATCACTTTTTTTTTTTCATTTTCCCTGTGAGATATAAGAACCTCACCTCCTCTCCCTATCATTCCTAACAAAAAGACAAGCCGCCCCTGCCCACCCTCCAATAATTTCATGGCTTATCTTCGAGATTACGTCGTACATGTGGGTCCCAACGTTTCCTCAACCGTATATGTGAAAAATAGGAAAATAATAATAAGAGGATCCAAGAAGAGCCCCTCAGTGTAGGTCGGTGGGTAAAAGATAGTACTAAATTAAATTAACACATGGTTGAGTTTTTTTTTAGAAGTCTTCTTTATTCAAGTAGTATATGTATTACAAGAATAAAGAAGACTTGTATGGATACATGAAGATTTTATAACGTTATTCTTGTTGTTGGGAAAATCTGCCGGGCAATCCGATCCAATCGTGCACAATTTAACGGAAAAGTAAAATAAACAAAGCCACAAGATGAACACCAAGATTTTACGTGGTTCGGCCAAGCCTAATCCACGGGCGAGAAATATGATCTTCTCCTATAAGAAAAACAATAGATTAATCACAAACCCGCAACCCTTTCCTTGCTTCTCTCACCCAAGACCGCACACCAAGCACAACTTGAGAAAAAACCCAACAAGAGAATACCCAACAAGAGCCCCAGAAAATCCAAGAAGAATAGCCACGTATTTTTCCTCATCTCTCCTCTCTCCTCTCTCCTCTCTCCTCTCTCCTGTGTTACCACAAATTCATGTCACGCACTCACGCTTTGTCTTCTCTTAAGTTTTTTTTTTTAATAAACTTTGACAGGGGCTATTTTCATTGCCAAGCCATAAAGCTGAAAACATTCTGGACGTATCCACCAACCTATTTATTATTATGGTCGTTTGTATATTATGGTTGTTTGTACTACCATCATACACATTCATTCAATACCTTATACCCCACCTTTCTTTATTAGTTAAGGAATTTCAGCATTGAGAAATGATATATTCACTCCATTTTCTTCCCCAGACCACCCCCTTTAGTGTACACATTTTTTTTTTTTTTGATGGGTAAGCTAGGGTTTAACGGGGACCCCTACCGATTTATTAGATAAGGAAAAAGATAGAACAATAAGATCACAAACCAACCCTAACTCGGAACAAACGAGAAGGGGGAACCAAGGCTCTACAAATAAGAGCGACAAGCACTAAGCCTAAGAGAACAAAATGATCAATACTTCTGAAATACTCCCTTTAGCGTACACAGAGTAGTCATAAATACACTAGAGAGGGTAACCTAGGGAAGAAAGGGAGGAATGTATCACTGGCAGGCAAACTATCAAGGGTTAGGAAACATAATATAACAAGGATTCATCAAATGCAACTCAATGCATCTTATTTTCATGTATGGCCGGGTCATCTAGATCGATGATCTAACGGCCCATATTTTGTAATGCATTGCAAATTATGTAAGTAACTTATAATTTTAGGACTTTTATTAACTGTTAAGACGACTATCGTTTTTGTTGAGGAGATTTTTAGAGAATTTTAGGTAATCCTCCCTCCTCTCTCTGTAACTTTCTCTCTCTATCTCTTCCAGTCTTCCTCTCCTCCTCTCAACCAGTTAACTTTGCATCCAAACAAGAACTTTACTTACACTTTGCTTTGCTTTACCAGGCATTTAACATCCCGCCCCTCTCCATAGTGAATACTTACCCAAAGAATGCTTGAGCCCGCATCCAAACCGAGCCTAAGGGGATTCAGATAATTTTCTCCTGCTGGGACTGTATTTGATATCTCTTTGTTGAGAAGGTATATATGAAAGGAACTTCAGTATATTTTATCTCTTCTCCCACTTTTCCTTTTTGGATAGAACAATCCTGGATTTACATTTCTTTCCGCAATTCTCTTGCTTGAAAGGACAAAGAAAGGTATCTCTTCACAAAGAGGCCACCCAAATAGAGAAATACTAAACCCAAAGTTGTCATGTTCTAGCTGAGGGACCCAACAAAGCAAGAGATTTCCAATATTTAGCAATGGAATGGCATCGCCATTCTTCCCACAACTATGAGACCCTCAAAAAATTTTCGGTCATTTTTCTTCCTATGTTCTCTCCTTTTCACTAATTCTCTATCATGCACCTTCATTGTAACAAACAATTGTCCTTATACAATATGGCCCGGGACACTTGCCGGGGCGGGGACACCCCAACTTCCGACAACCGGATTCCGTCTTGATTCCGGCCAAAGTGTCGGAATTCAGGTCACCCCAGGTTGGTCAGGAAGGATTTGGGCTAGGACCGGGTGCAAATTTGAAGATTGGGGGGTGGGGATTTGTGGAACCGGGGATTGTGGGGGTAAGATGGAGTGTGATGGGATGGGTCCCACGCCCCCCACCACACTATTTGAGATAACCCTTGGGAAGGGCGACGATAAAGATTACTATGATGTTAGTGTTGTGGACGGCTATAATTTGCCGATTCTCATCGTGCCTCGTGGGGTCTACGGGGGTTGCAATGCCACTGGTTGTGCAGCAGATCTCAACTCCGGTATCCAACAATCTTTTTCTCGATTATATGGAGAGTTTATATGGTGTGAGCCGGTGTGGTCCAGTATTTTTCAAAAAGTACGGTACAGCTTACACCGTTGGATGAACGAAACCGTCCATTTTATGGGTCATAATGTAAATAGGTTATGCCCAAAAAATCATTTCCATAGGATGATCCTAATCCTGTGATCTATAGAGATTTCCATAATATGAAGCTCCTCTGTGATCACAGGACTAGGCTCATCCTATGGAAATGATTTTTCGGGCACAACCTATTTAAGTTGTGGCTGGCCCATCAAATGGATGGTTTGGATCATCCTACGGTGTTGGCCGCACAATACTTTCTGAAATTACTAGACTATATGGGCTTACATAATATAAAATTCGGGCCACGAATCCGTACCAGTGTGGCTCTTTGGCTTAAAGTCATGGGTATGCTCCCCATGGATGTGAGTTCGAATCCCCCGGGGCTTACCCAATGCGTGTGATTTACAGGCGATTAAGCGCATCCATAGGGAATAGTCCTGCCCTAAAAATTGGAGTGGGAATAAACTATGTCATCAAGAAAAAAGCAAAAGGGCCTGGCAGGATCCGGTTGAGGTCAACCCTACTCCAACCCGAGGTAGCATTACGTTAATCCTAACACGAACATCAGGTCAAGGAAGGTCAACACTAACCCAACCCATCTAATTCGATTTTCCCAATAGAGATGGGTTGGGTACGGGTAGGTCCAGGGTGAAAACAAAAGATATAACCCTAAGATTTTGAATATCATGATAAAATCACAATAAAATTAGAAGGATGGAGCCTGATGCAGGTCAGGTCGGATTGTCCAAGGCCTCAACCCTAGCCCAACCCAAAATTAAATCCCAATCTGATTGATACGTGCCTAGATGGATCCCATTTAGAATGGAATAAATTATCTTGTTATTTTAGAGAATAAGATCAGATCTTACTAGATATGATATATTTAGTAGCTGGATAGATTATAATATTTATTTAGCTATTTAGTTATTTATTTAGTAGCTGGATAGATTATAATTTAGATTAGGATAATCTTTATTTACTTATTTTTATATTTATCATAAGATCTTTCTATGTTTATCTTGAAGTGTTTTATATAAGCACATGCTGTGATGGAAATCAATGAATGGAGAAACTAGTTTGAGAAATTGTGTCTTGTGCACAAAGGAGGACTGATCCTTCCCTCGAAGTGGATCAAGAGGCCGATCTTCCCTCTAAGAAGATCAATCGTGTTGCGAACCAATTCGGGTTCGTAACACTGATGAACTGCAAGCACAACCCGACCTCAATTTGGATTAAACCGGTCGGTTTCAGGTTGAGCCTGGACCAAGTAGCATACCTTCTTACAACTTATTTGAATATAAGATTTTATGCATAAGTTGGTTATTTTCAATAACTAGGTGGAATTAAATAGACTTATTACAAAGATGCGGTTATTTTCAACAGAATTTTTCGAAAACCACTCTTGCAAAAGTGAGCCATGAAATGGCTTTGGATGTGATTGTGACCATTGATTTCATGATTCATAGTTGTGGGAAGCCAAAGACCCGTTGATCATGCAATCAATGGTCTAGATCATCCGACCAAGGGCACATTGCAATATTTAAAGCGATGGTCTCACCTTCATCGGATGATATAGATCATTGATCAAGGGTTATGAAGATGACATTTTCCTAAGATGTCTGCAAGGCATTGATTCTCCAATCAGCAACGATCTTGGACCCACTCGGTCGCCCAATGATGAACCATCAAATCAACGGTCACAATCACAACCAAAACATCTATCATGTGTACGATCCATTTACCAGTGTGAATCTCTAATAAAAATATAATGCAATCATAAGATCGGACGCTCCATCTCAATCCTATCTTATTTACAATAACCATAGTTAGCAAACCCTAATTATTTGATAACATAAAATTTTAAATTTTTTTTCAGGTTGCCCAAAAGAACTCCAAGTGGTGGAGGGTGGTGAAGCCACAGGTGTGGTTGGATGCAAGAGTGCATGTGTGGCATTTGGGCGTGACGAGTATTGTTGTAGTGGGGAATTTGCAAGTCCCACCACATGTGGGCCTTCTTCCTACTCAAACATCTTCAAGAGAGCTTGCCCAAAGGCCTATAGCTATGCCTTTGATGATGGGTCAAGCACTTTCACTTGCAAGGCCTTTGACTATGCCATCACTTTCTGTCCCACCATCACTGGGTTAGTGCTTCCAACACCCACTCCAAAACTCTTTCATATGGTACATGATGATGAGGAATGATAGATGCAAGGGCACTCTTTATGCAAGGGAGTGAGAAGGGCCCTTGAATAGATCCACGTCATTTTTAAAGTCGGTTCAGAATTGAATTCAGTTACACTTGATAATGAGGATCTATTCAAGGGCCCTTCTCCGGCCCTTGCATCTATCATTCCTCATGGTCTACAGAACTGATGGACCATTGTTCTTTTGGAAGGCAACAAAGTACCTTACTTCAACAGTGACAAACATGCCCATATTTTCTCAATCTCAATTAAAGACTTGTTTTTTGGTTGGTAAGATGGATTGAACCTCCGACCTTCAGGTTGAAGAACAAAGCCTTGACCATTGAGCTAGAGGCTCAATACCTCAAAGACTTAATGAACAAGATTCATAATTATAAATAATAATACTAACAACAACAACAGAGTAATCAGAGCACTTATAATGAAAAACTATGAGTAGGACACTTTTGATTATCCAAACCAAGTAATCTGATGCACCAAAATTCTCCCCCTTCCAACAATTATTAGTAATGCTATTATTATTGTTATAACACAGACGATTATGAATTTACGTTACAAGGAGGCGAATGCGTACTGCAGAGGGGGTGAAAATATCATCGCCTAAATTATTATGGGAAATGTTATCAGCACTACTGTATTTTGATGAGGGCACTCCTCACTTTATTAAAAGTATGGTATGGCCCGCACCATAGGATGATCCAAACCGTCCATTAGATGGGCCACAGCCTGAATAGGTTGTGTCCCAAAAATTATTTCCATAGGTTGATCCTAACCCTCCAATCTATAGACAGTTAGGGTCAACCCTCTAACATTCGGATTGGAGGGTTAGGATCAACCTATGGAAATGATTTTTGGGGCAAAAGGCTGTAGCCCATCTAATGGACGGTTTGGATCATCCTATGGTGCTGGTCATACCGTACTTCTAATAAAGTGAGGAGTGCCCTCATCAAAATACAGTAGTGCTGATAACATTTCCCATTATTTATTCTTATTATCATTAATATCATTAGGGATTTGCTAGGGACAATCGCAGTAGGCATTTCGCGGGCCGGCTGTTGCATGAGAATGAAGCCACCTCAGATGAATTAAATGAATAACACAAAATCTGTGTGGCCGCACTCATGCAACAGCCAGTGATCAGTTTTTTTTTTTTTTTTTTTTTTTTAAGATAACCTTTTAAAATATTTGGAAAATTTCCTGATTTGTACGTGTAATCCATGCCCAGGGGCCATGTAATGAGTATTACTATCTATCATTGCAATTATAATTATAACACCCTGATGATTATGATAGTGATTTAGTTGTTTTAGATAATTGTGGTTAATTATACAGCTAATGAGGGAAGAATTTCAAATGGAGATTGTTTTAAATTGGGATTTTTTTTAATGGTATTTTAACTTATTTATTTATTTTTGTACATTCTGTCACCATGCAGGTTGAGGAGGTCAAATAACATAGCTACTGTTCAACCTATTCGCGGAGACAATAATGGAGAGGCTGGGCAGATGGCCTCCTCATCAAACATCCTCCCCATTCACATGACATTCCTTCTCCTATTCATCCTCTACATCTAGGCCTATGTGAATTCACAAAAGGTTTTGGAGTTCTAATTGCTTTTATGATCTACTTTCCTTCAAAGGAATAACAGGCGAAAACACTGATGGCGATTCCGATCAGGTTAACAGAATGAGGAGGCTAAAATTCGTTCGTAAGATATAAAATGTAAGGGCAAGATGTATTCGTGGATTCGGCTAATTTTAATTCTTTTATGTGATAATATGATTATATATTGGAAATTTTGGTCATTTAAGAAAAATTAATGTTTTATTCCCATATAAATGACTTGTTAGGTTAGATAACATATCTCTTCAAAGGTCCCTCTTTTTTCTAGACCTCGTTGTAATTCACTTTTCTTTGGCTACTAGAATATCAGCATTTGAAAGAGTAAAATAAGACAATCCTGATTTGAATTCTTTTCCTCCTACCTTGTAAGGATGGAATGCAGTGGTAATTGAAGATAATAAAAACAATGTGAGAAAAGCAACATACATTCATTTCACTTCTTGGTTTTCTTTGCTTTCTTTGGAACTTTTGATTTTCTTCCCCCCTTCATAGGCGGCTTTCCTGCAGTTTTAGTTTTACCCTTCTTCTGCACACCCTGCATATAAGCTTCCATCAAATAAGGGCCTATGAACAATAACATTAATAGCAAAAAAAAAAAAGAACAATTGATGGGCGTCTCAGTTGACTAAGTTTCGAAATCGATTTGAGATACCCTAATCAAGTGGCAGCGCACAGGGATAAGGTTTACAGCATAGCATACCAATGATTTTTCAACCTTTCTGTTACTCTTTGGATCAGTCGCTTCTTCATTTTCATTTTTTTTATCACTCTGACGAGCAGATGCTTTATGAATTGTGTCTCCTTCCTCCTCTGAATCAAATGAAAATCCATCGAGGGTTCCTACTCAAAAAAGAAAACCTTAAGTGTTTTTAAGGCAAAATAGGTAGAAACAAAAACTTAAAAGGCCCTCTTTCGCAGAAAAGATTGTTGGACTCTGATTCGAAAAGATAAATTCGAATGCACATTCTCAAAAGGCAGCCTATGTCTTAATCACGCACTATTTAACTTAAAGCTTGTGGCAAATACAGTAATATGAATGTTATATGTGCCACAGTGTGAGTATACATGCCCATGTGGCCAGTTATACTAATGTATAAATTGTCAAGAAGGGAGTTGTACATATATTGTATGTATTCATGTAGAGTGGTGGTATTTTAGTCTTTTTCACATTAATTTAGTCTTGGGAACAGTAAATTACTGATCCAGTCCACATGCGTTCTGGTCATTTGGCAACCAGTTCATCTATATGAATAGCCAACCGAGTCTAACAATTATTATCAACTCAGCCCACACCCACACACATTGATTCGACTTATTTAAAGCCTTCTTGTGGTAAATAGCCAACAAAATGTGATCAACAATATGAAACCAAAATTGACGTCACCCATGTTCATCCATCAGTCAAACCTTCCAAGTAGAGATACTAACTTCATATGCATTACAACAAGGATTTCAGAGCAGAAGCGAAAATACTAGTAAGATGCAAAAAGATATATAGCAGAACACATTGATATCCAAATTCTTCAAAGAACCCACTAATACATAATCTCAGAACTACTAAGCCACATAAATGGGCCATAGGAATGATTTCTATGACTTGTAGATGATAAATAAGGTAAAAGATTGACTTTGAATTATTATTTTTGACGAGTAAAATATGCTAAATTTTGCAAATCAGTCAGAAGTCAGAACCCAGTTGACCATAAAGTAAAATCTTAAGGAAATGAGTCTTACCTTCAATCATTGTTTCAGACTCGTAGACATTAGAATGAGGTTTCAGTTGGATAAAATCATTCATGATGGCCTCTATCTGACCAAGAAAGACACAATTCTGAATCAATATAACTATAAAAATTGCTTCAGAATACAAAATCTGAGAAAAACTTGCCAGACACATCATGGTCAATTCCTTAATATCAAGAATGCAAAAAATCAAATTCAGCACTTAAACAAAGTGATAACCACATGAAGAAGAAATTGTTGGAGATTTTTGTCAAGAAATCTATCTTTAGGAATTTCTGTTAATATTAATTAATATAGGTATAATCTGTCAAAATAATAAAAGTAAATTAATCAAGAGAAAGGATAGAAATAGCCTATTTCAATGGATCGAGGCACGTCAGAAATGACGTTCTCTTAAGAGTCAAAACGCCCCCTCTGCATTGGGTTCACTGGCGTTTGGTTCCCAAGATTCAACCACCCTTCGGGTCTCTTCCGTGCAGGGAATTGATCCCATGAACTCGTCATGCCCGTATCGCAAACATCAATAAAGAATGAATGATCAAAATATGTGAAAACCAAGAATATGATGTAGGGGTTTTTCCAAGAAAGAAGATGGTGCATCCTCAAGAAGAAATCGTCAGGTCTCGGAGAGAAAGAAAACGTTTAAGAGTCTTACTTCTAAGGGAAGAGGTGGGTGAGATAATATAGGAAATGAATCCCTAAAATCTCTCCCACTACCCTTAACGTTTTTTTATGAGAGAAAGTAAAGGGATTAGACGTTTGGAAACGTCTCCTCATCCCTAAAATCTCTCCCACTCTTAACCGTTTCACATCCCCTATTCTCTCTAACGTTTTCCCCATTTGTAGCAAAACGTCTTTCATTAATAATTAATAAAATAATTTTAAAATTTAAATCAGTTACAACAGAAATGCAGTGACTATAATGCATCACAATAAAAGCAAGTACAATTCAAAAGTTATTGATACACTAGCTGAAAGGATACGGGTCAAATATCTGTAACAAAGCATTGAAGAGAATAAGACCGAGTCTATGTAGCAAGCACACTCCATATTCAGTTCTGGAGTGTGCTTGACCCCATTTTTACCATGGTTGCCTCTTCTCCAAAAAGCCTTTCTTTCCTCTCTCATTCTCCAAAGCCAATTCCCAAGTAGAGCACAGATAAAATTCTGTATATTACCAATTCCAAGGCCCCCTTCTGTTTTAGGGTTTGCAAACTGTCTACCACTTCATCGAGTGTTTTAAAATCCTTCCCTCCGAACCTTCATTGGATTTCCCATTCTATCGAATATGATCTCATGATTCGCATCACATTTCCTGTGGAGGTCTTGGGCAGACTATGTCTTGAGCTCCTCTCTAGCAAAGGCCCAAGAAATAATTGACCCTTGTCCCAACAGTTTACCAAATTATGACCATCTATCTTCTAACATCCAGCTGTTCCTTTCATCCACTTGCTAATGGAGTTAAGGATCACAAAACACGTTCATTTCTCCAAGATGGTAACAGTTCCATACCTCCAAGAGGGCTGATAAGGAATGTGGAAGGACCCAAGCTTGTCAAACATGTACAAAATCTGGGTCCTCTGACTCCTAACAAACCCACAGTGAAGGAGGATGGGGTTGCACGACTTGCTCCTTCAAATTACAGCACACATTTATTCACCATATGCTAGCTTTTCATTTTTGAGAATATCAAGGGTGTTAACTTCTTGATGTGCCACTGTTCAGCAGAAACCTAGGAATTTCGGAGTGAGAGCGCCACTTTCCAGATCTGAATCCAGTTGAAGGTCGTATGGTCTCCCTTCACCAAGCAAAGGAAGAAGGACCAGACATAAAATAAGCTTTAGAATCCAGGGCCCAAATCATTCTATCAGATAGCGAGAACAAAAAACAAACATTCTGAAGACGACAGCGAAGGGAAATAACTGACTTAATTTCCTCATCTTTGAAATTGAGACAGAAGGACCAAGACAAAACTATTCTACCCCCCACTCTCTCATAGCAGTCCATGATGCGGGTTCCTTTCTCACACACTAACCTATAAAGGTCGAGGTAGAAATGGCGCAAAAGGATATTAACAAGCCACAAGTCCTCCCAAAACTAAATTCTCTCTCCTCATCCCAACCTACCTAATGAAGGGATGAAAAAAACTCTTTGACACTACATTTACCCTAGATGACTCTTCAAAGAGCCTTTCTTGCCTCTACCATTCTCCAAAGCCACCTCTCAAGAAGAGCACAATTCCTATTTTGTATATCACCAATCCCAAGGCCTCCTTCCATTTTAGGGTTTGCGAATTGTTTCCCACTTCATCAAGTGTTTTAATGTTTTTCCTTCCTCTCTTCCCATAAGAATTCTTTTTGGAGTTTTTCAGTACTCTAGGCAACTGCCACAAATATCTTTAAAAGACACATAGAGATTGGAAACAACAAGTAGTGTTTCTTTCAAAAGGCGAATCGTTTTCACTCCACTCTAAGACTGGCTCGCACAATGCTTTGGAAGGAAAGCAAAGGCGTGAGGAAAGCCAAGGTAGGGGGAAGGGAGCCCTTCTGCTCTACATCCAGAAGCATCTGTGATCTCCTTTATTCTCCTCCATTGAGACAGCCAACGTTAGGCACTTCCCACCATTAATCTTGAGCCCAAACACTAGCTCAAACCACCATAACACATAATAAGATTGCTCACTTGGTCCTCCGAGTCATCACAATTCACAAAAAGAATCGTGTCATAAAGTAGGTAGGGAGACTGGAAAGAATCTCTTTGATAAGAGTTGATCTCCCCCAAAACAACAAGTAGTGTTTCTTCCAAAGGGCCAATCGTTTTTCACTCCACTCAAAGACTGGCTCCCACAATGCTTTGGAAGGAATGCAACAGGCATGAGGTAAGCCAAGGTCGGGGGAAGGGAGCCTTTCTGCTCTACATCCAGAAGCATTTGTGATCTCCTTTATTCTCCTCCGTTGAGACAGCCAACATTAGGCACTTCCTACCATTAATCTTGAGCCCAAACACTAGCTCAAACCACCATAACACATCATAAGATTGCTTACTTGGTCCTCCGAGTCATCACAAAAAGAATCGTGTCATACTAAAACTGTAAATGGATAACAGACACTCCACCCACTAGAGAGCTCCTCAACTCTAAATTAGCCTTCTTATCAGTCAAAAAGTAAATAAATAATTTGATCAATAAAAGGTCACGAAAATAACCATCTAATTTAAAATCAATAACTAATTTTAATTCACATGCTGAAAATGCATTATCAATAGGGAAGGATGGGGAATTTTAAACCATATTTTCAAAAGACGAACCTTTGCTTCTGTCTGACCAAAGCTAACCTGTATGAAAGGGGAAAAAACATATAATTAAAACGGGAATAAGTTTAGACTGTACAAAAATTTGACATCAGAGAATAAGATGAAGATGGATGACATACAATGCAAAATGTTCTGGAAGGAACTATTGTTGTCTTGTATATCATTCCTGTAATATTGAAATAATACATTCAGAAGAATGGTATGGATGCAATGGTGGACGGTGCATATTAGAGACTTACATCAATAAAAGGCAAATAAAAAACTGTGATTGGAATGCTAATAAAAAACTAAAAACAACGAAGCTAACAAAGAAAATAACAAATTATAAAAATAAAGTTAACAAACAAAAGTGGAGCATACCAATAAAGAATAAACTCAAAGTCTGAGTGACTATAAAATAGAGAGGCAGTGGACTTTCTTCTAGACTACTTTTCCATTTAATTGTGTTGGATCAATTTCAGTGAGATGGAGATTCCAGAATCTATAAAAAGAAATCTAAGGGTATGGACCTCCCCAGACGGCAATCTTAATGTCGCCGATTTACCTTATAGTCCACACTTCTTCATCTAATATATGTTAAATCTATGAACGGACATCTAAGGCTATGGACCTACCCAGCCGGCAATCTTAATGTAGCCGATTCACCTTACAGTCCAAAGTCCAAACTTCTTCATCTACTGTTTATTGTGACAACGGACGCATAATAAGTATGTATCATCTGTTCTTATCAAATTAAATCAACTCTTTAGATCTGCTGCCATTCAAACTATAAAACAAAAATAAAAAATCCACAATTGACTCCGCACTTATTCTTTTATCATATATTGTGAATGCGGTAGTACGCTTATCTTATTATCATTGTAGTTAGTTGGTCAATTAATAAAATGGATTCAATATGAATCCCATTCAAACATTCAACAAATATGTCCCTTCTTATCCACCAAAGGAAACAAGGGCTTAGGCTTTCAAAAAATACACTAGTTGATTTTAGGAAAGGTCATCATAATACAAGAAGCATTTTGTACAAATCCTTGACCACACAAAAATGAGTGTTGCATGGTGTTTGCACATGATTTGACTAAGTCCCTTTCCTCCGACTTTCTATGTATAGGCATCAGCACATTCAAACGTCACAACTCAATTGACCAAGACAAAGTTTTCTTTCCATTGAGAGGCAAACCCCCACCTACAGGTCACCCTTACAGGGGCTAAAGAGGTTAATTTACTGTCACGCTCATCATAAGCCAGAATACCTCAAAAAGGATAAGCTCATCATCCAAAGCCATTACGCCACGATGTTCATCCTGCAGTTGTTCAGACCTCTCATACCATGACAGCTTGTCAAGGTATCACATTGTGCATGACAAACGTCAACACTCTCTTTTGTCGAACGACGACCATCAGTGACTTTTCTTCCACATTACAATGCCGTGCCTGACAAGCGTGTCACATGCTGGGTACATGTCTGTACCATCATGAGTACGAGTGTCGTTGTTCCCATGGGACTGCCTACAACTTCATCCCACATGGCACAACGAGCAGGTAGAACGTTCGGAAGGCTTGTGAGATCATTGATTCGGCCAACTCTAATAAGCTTGGGACCTAAAACACCGAATTTGCCTGACTAACCAATACGCAAGATGACAATCAGGCAACCTTGATCCTCAAAAAAGCTTAAAGGAAGCAACAACTAAAGGCCAGATTGATTTTAGTCTCAGCCAGAGTTTTCTTTTAAGTTTAGAACTCAAGGTCCTCAATCCTTCCTC
Source organism: Tasmannia lanceolata (assembly GCF_043159265.1). Taxonomy (NCBI): domain Eukaryota; kingdom Viridiplantae; phylum Streptophyta; class Magnoliopsida; order Canellales; family Winteraceae; genus Tasmannia; species Tasmannia lanceolata. The sequence continues at coordinate 13,781,345 of NW_027518683.1, forward strand.
TCGGAGGTCAGCAGCCTCCTCGTCTGCATGCTGGCCCGCGATCAGTTTAAGACAATGTCATTTATTTATGACAGTGGTTAAAGGTCCTCTCCTAACTAATCTTCCAAAACAAGGATGGCAAGGGAGCCATCACAAAAGGAAGGCCTGACAATAGGAGATATGTATGTTAGCCATTGGAGGAAATCAATGCCACGGGAAATGGTAAGAAGAGAAGAGGGGGGGGGGGGGGGGGGGGGGTGTTGTCATCTGTCATTGGAAAGTAATCCCTACGAAGTTTTCGCAGAAACGGGGACAGAGAGAACAAAAAATGCATACAGTTTAAGGAAAAGAATAGGCCTTTGAAGGGATTGGAAAGGAAGAAATAGTCAAAGGGAGACCTAATGATGGACATAGAAATATAGCGTCAAATGATTGTTCCCTTTTCACCTCCTACCCCTCTTCACATTCCCTTCCTTCCCTAGCCAATACCCTATTAGTAAGGGGAGTCAACTAGAACAGGCAGAGCGCATCCATTACACCCCGAGAAGCCAAGCTTCATAGGTTATTAAGTCGAAACACAATAGAACTTCTTCTTAGTTTCTCCCTGCTACCCACATTGCACTGCACTTCTCTACCCACTGTCTAGGGGTGGTTATTCGGTTATAACCGAATAACCGAATTGTGGTAGAAAAAGAGGACAAAAAGGAAAATCTCGGTTTGGATCGGAGGGCTAGGATCATCCGATCGAAATGATTTTTTGAGCACAACCTAATTAAGTTGTGATCAATCAAATGGATGGTTTAGATCATCCTACGGAGTGCACAAATAGCACTTTTTTTTGGGAAAAAATGGTTTTCATCCATTTTTTTTTTTTTTTTTGAGATAACCGAAACCGAATAACCGAATTTCCAAAAAAAGAAACGAAACCGAACCGACCGAACCAATTTGGTTCAGTTCGGTTATTCGGTTAGAACCGAATAATTAACACCCCTACCACTGTCTCACACTAGAACCTAGAGAAACATGTTTTATATGTTTGACAAAGTAAAATACAATATCTTCTTAGTTTCTCCCTGCTACCCACATTGCACTGCATTCCTCTAGCTACCATCTCACACTAGACCCCAAAGAAACAAGTTTTACATTCTGAAAAAGTAAAATACAATAGAACTTTGGTTCAGCAACCATCCCAAAAGACAAGGTAGACAAACCATGATGCTTCATACCTTTCAAATCTAAGAGCATTTCATGATTCCCAGTTGGGGCATTAGAAATTACCACTCTCCCAACGGCACCCACATCACCACTCATGTCTATAGATTCTCCATCACATTCAACAAGTACCTGCATATAGTGTACAGATTCACACCAGATTTAAGCAATCAAAGTAAGGCACGGAATAAATGGATATATAAATTATAAACCAAAATGGCCTCTGTCCCCAAAGAAATCCTTCCTAGTACACAAAAATGTTACTATCAGGTTTCAAAAGGTAGAGAAACCATTATCCAACATGTACAACAATTTGTCCAAAATGTATTTTTCCTTATCTGATGTCCTATAAACAATAATGGCAGTGACATTTCAAACAAATGAGGTGATTCTGGTAAAGATATTTTGCTCAAGATTACCAACAAGGTCTAGATCATATTCAATGAGCAAGTAAATAAGCTAGTAAGGATTTGCTTTATATTTGTCCTGGGAATTTGCATTATCACCAACAGGCTCTGATCAAAGCCCGTGATTGCTTGACGCCATACATGGCCAGGATGTATTGGAATTTGGAACCAAAACATGCATTGTCTTTCCCATTCTCACAATTGCTATGCGCCACATGACACCCCATGGGAAATCAACGGAGCATCAAAATTATAGTTCATCCAACTAGTACATGTGGCATGGGTATGGCTTGCACCCTTAATGCCTACCATGGGTACCACCCCCATTTTTAAGTGCCTAGAATAATATAGGCTTCAATATAAAGAAGATAGAAATTGCTGAGTGCTGCTATTGCAGAAACAAAGTAGCTTGCTGTCAGTTTACCCAAACAAATAACCATGGAGTAAGGAATATCAGATAATGTGTTTCCATATTTCAATGAGAAGTCTTGAGAGAAGGTTGTGGAATTCTAAATATTTGAAAATTTCACAAATATATGGATGGTGGACTTGACAGATCTTCAAAATGATGTGGATCGCTCCCAAATGTATTCTCTATGACATTATTTTACGATACAAGATGGATGAAACTTGAAAATATCACAGCAAATAAAATAAAATTCAATAGACAAGAAGCCACCATATATGCTTATCATGGTTCACAAGAGAAAGATGTGCAACAGTAAGCATGCACAGCAGATAGATCACAATCTATTTCACAAGAAATGGAACATTTAACTCAATCATCTATCAACCATAGTGCAAAAATATTACCTTTGAACGTTGAATTTTCTCAGACAACACCAAAGGCAATGTTGAGGAGACCTGCAAATCATGAGAAAATTAAGTCATCTGATTTGTTTTTTGAATTCGATATAGCAAAGACCAATCATAGATGCCATAAACACTGGAAAACTAAATTCTCCAATTACCAAAAACCGCTACAGCAGGATGTAATTAACGAATTGAATAATCTTGAATGGGTAATTCAATTCAAGTAGCTCATGTATCCACCGTCAGTTAGATAACGATTCTCAGATAAGAGATAAAAGCCTTACACGAGTTTCTGCGTGCTTCTCCAAAATTTCGTCCTCACCTGCTTCCCCCTCGTTTCCATCGTCTGTATCACCATGGAAGATAACATAAAATGGAACTTGGAATATAACATAGAGGAGAATCTAGAAAGGAATATGAGACCTAGTTTTTAGCTACATCCAATCGATTCTAAAAGCTGAATGACATGATGACAGTTCCAAAAGGCTTTTCTCATTTCAAAGGGTTGGCTGGTTTCTTATTAAGGCCCTGGTCATACAAGATTATAACATCCGATTGTGAGTGCCAAACCAAATATTGGAGTCAAAATTACATTTAAATTTGAATCCAATTATCGGTTTGGTACACACAATCGGTTGTCACCATCGGTTTACATGAACAAAAATGTAATGAATCGTGTGCTTCCAATCAAATAGCATCTTTCTACCGTATAGATATACCTTCTCTTAGATTATGATTCTCTAGTTGCTTTTTGTTTTTTGAGGCCTTCGGTTTCCGAGCCTTGTTGACGGGAGACTCTCCTCCACTATCAACAAAAATGGCCTCCTGATTCTGATCTTGATCTTGCAATTTATCTAGTACTTCGTGATTGGTGTCCGATGCCCTTATCGGGCTATTAATGGGAGAAGAATCAGAAGATGAAGACAGTGCCACAAATGGCCTAGTCGGCGCCTGTTGAACAAAGTAAATCCTTGAAATTAGTCTGGGGGCAAAATTTATATGTAAAAAGTTGAAAGCCAGCGAACTTGTATTTACTTACTCTTCAGTAAGAGGGAAAAGAAAACCAAAGTTATAATACTATGCCTCAATAAGGAAAGTGCAATTCAAGACATGCTACTAAGCTAGACTCTACAATAATGTCAAGAACTAGAAACCCAATTCACATGGTTACAAATTTGCAAAGCTATGGTGATAGATCAAAGGGATAAATGAAACTGCTTACAGGAACATGCAATTGATGTCATGTCTTTTTCCGTTTACCAGTTGTTAGAAAATAAAAAATTTAAAACCAAAAAAAACCCAAGTCATAGGTTTAATTATTTGCAGGGTTAGACTAAGAAATCAGGAGATTAAATGCAATTTCTTACACAAATACTACCTCAATTGAAAGAAAAAAAAAAATCTTACCCAGTAATCAACATAAAAAACAGCAAACTAATAATAATGACAAATAAATAAAAAGATTAAAAGAGTTGCATTAAGAGATAGGATAGTGGCAACTGATAACATGAAGATGAAATTGATTTAATGAGGGGAAAAGAGAAATCACCTGAAAACAGCGCAACCAATCTGGAGAGTCTTCGCGGGAGCTACCCATTCTTCTGCCCTTTACAAGCAACAGGTTTTTGCCGCTCACCTTGCCTATTAGACTTTTTGGTTTTAGAACTTTCAAAGCAATTAAAGATTAAGGAGGGGTATTTTCGTCTATATAATAAGTAAAGCTGATTCATAGCCTCCAATCGGTTTCAGTATGATCCTGACCGTTCTCCATGGTGGGGCCTTGATTGGATGGTGATGATGGGCCCTGCGCTTTGGTAGATTCTCATCATCAAACATGATCCCATTTTTTATTTTATGGCAAACTAGAAGCAGTGATAAATCTACCCCCTAATATCTTAAATTGACCCCATATCTCTCTCTGCTCTCTCTCCTCTCTCTAAGCACTGCCCTGTATTGGGGTTGATTTAAGGTGTATGGGGGTGGATTTAATCGACCCCCATATATCTTAAATAGACCCTATTTTATGTAAATTGTTAGGACATTGAATAAAGTTGCCATCTGCGTTAAACACCGTACAAGTCTACAACCATACCCAACACGAGATAGCATTCCTTCAACTCTGGCCCAAACCGAGCCTCGGGTTGAGGATGGCCAACCCTAACCCAACCCACGTCTAAATCTCTCAGCCCTAACCGAACTCATCTAACCTAAAAATCGGGTTGCCAGACAGAAAAATACAATGACCCAGAGAAAATCAAGATAAAAATTAGAGGATAGATGTCAGGCCAGGTTGCCAAGGCCTCAACCATGACCCAACTCGAAAGTAAATTGGGTTAGCTTTTCCCAACCAAACCCAAGGAAATGTCATCCCAACCCGAGCCAAAATCGAGTTGAAACTATCGGGTTCGGATTGAGACCGGCCGAAGTTGCACCCCTAGGTGTGGTCTTGTGTAAAGCTACCCAGCTACCCTTTCCTTTTCTTTTTCTTATTTTCCTTTAACCTTTGTTTGGTTGCTTGAACTGTTAGGTAGAAAAAAATTCTTCTCAAGCTTATTTTTGGTTCCTAAGTTTATTTTTGTTCCTGGGGTTATCTTGGGATGGGATGAAAAGACAATCATTACAAAAAGTGGGATTAAAAATTTCACCCCACAAGTAATCATTACAAGAGTGGGATTAAAATAAACCTAGTGCTAAAAGGCAACCAAACATGGGATGGGACCAAAATTTAACTTACTCTCCCACAAAACTCCCAGGAACAAAAAAAACCCGGCAACCAAACATAGCATTATAGAAGAAGATGGAGTTGAAGTAGGGGTGTCCGTCAATGGACCTAGAGGGTTTCTATGGATGCAAAGGATCCAAATGCTAATGGATAGGATTTGGGTACAGCAACTCGATATCCGAATTGTACTACCCATTGGATCCATATCCTAAGGTCTGGAATTATTTTGGATTGTAGCCTAGATGGCTAGACATAGCCACAAAATCCTATGGAGCTTCCTAGATCCAAATGGCAGCATCAATGTACAAAAACACCCTTTACTAAAAGCTACAAATAACATTTCATCCTTCCAACTTTTCATTTTAATAACACTTCTCCCTTCTATCTTCCCTCCTCCTTCCCCTAATCACGAGCACTAACTATGTACAACGTAAGTAAGACTTAGGACACTCCAATTGGCGAACTAATTCGAAATGGATAATGGCCTGTACTAAGAAAGTAGTATTGTAGTGCTCCAGGAAGGAGGGACCAAGACATCGTAAAATCAAGAAACCTTGAGGAGAGGAGTATTTTTATATGGTGTCTAATCAAGGAGGCAACTGTCATACCCGCATCACGTTCTGTTCCGCAAGTGCCTCCATATACCTTCGTCTAGTGGGTCCCATTATGGATGGAGTGATAGACGTTGTCCTAAGTTCCCCATTTGAAGAAATCCTAACTCACATATTTGTGGCTCGTGGGATTCAGCCTCTAGCTAAATCTTTAAGTGATTATTGAACTCAAAATTAAGGCCCTGTTCATTTGAGATCATGATAACCGATGGTGAGCCTCCGAACCGATTATTGGACTTAAAATGAATGTAATTTGAGTCTAATCCGGAGGCTCACCATTGGTCTTCATAATCTAAAACGAACAGTACCTGAGAGTATTTTTTGAGTCTGATAATCAGTTATGGACTCAAAATCAATTCTGAAAATCCAAAACAAATAAGGCAAAAGTTTAGGAGGTTTTATACGATGTGAGGGCATGGAGTCCGGCAGCATTTTTTTAGAAAGTACAGTGGGGACTACTTCTTAGGATGATCCAAATTGTTCATTTGACGGGCAATCAGTAACTAGGCTGTACCTCCTAAATCATATCCATAGGATGATCCTAACCCTCCGATATGAAAAGGGTCCGCCATTATAGAAACCTCTAAGATAGGAGAGTTGGGATCATCCTATGGAGATGATTTACAGGAATGGCCTATTTGCGTTGTGGCCCATCAAATGAATGGTCTAGATCAGCCTGAGAGGTGGGCCCCAAGACTTCATAGGCGCACAATGTATAAAATCTCAAGGTTTAGATACTTTCCCAGATAAATAAAGCCATGGATATGAGAAATCTATCTCTCTCCCTCTCACACACACGCGCGCGCATGGTCGCGTGCATCTTGTTAGTTAAGGTTATTTAGAGAGAGAAAGAGGAGAGAGATAGACACATGGGGAGTCGATTTATCCAAACGGGGAGTCGATTTATCACTGCCCTATTTAAAATCATATAAATGTAATGTTCCCTTTAACTATCAAATACCTTATGAATGTAATTGTCCTTATCTATTTCTTTACTTTTGTGCTATATATAACCCAAAAACTTGGGTGCCTCGAGATTATTTAAAATCTCATACAAATGTAAATATCTTTTGTGGCTATCAAATACCATACATTTTTAAGATATAGATTTTTTTGCCCAAAAGAATCGAGTCATAAAAGAATATCTATATTCTTCGAGCAAAATATTTTTCGTTATATTCACTCCTTTTCTTCCCCGGGCCACCCCTTGTAGTATAAAAAGAGATCACTCTCAACCGTTCATTTCGCAGACGTGTCGTTATTGACTCCGTAGATCTTTCAGACGCAACGTGGTTCATCCTGTTTCTTCTCATCTGGTCTAGTCTATCGTCTCAGTATGAGGGGTATTTTCGTCATTAAAAGTAACCAGCGGCTATAAGGATAAAGATTGGAGACACTCGTTTCCCATTGTCGTTCTTTGGCAAGCAGGTGGAGAAAAGTTGGAGAGCACACTCTCCTTCTTTCTCCCTCTGCGCTTTTCCCGGTTTATATCTTTATTGAGCTAGATTTTTAGGGTTTTCTAGTTTCAGATCCAGATTTAGGTCTGAAAATTGCGTATAATTACTTTGATTTATTTGGAGTTCTGAAACAAGATTTGTTTGAAGAGATTCCTCTAATTCTTCTCCAAGTTAGGGTTTTGAAGACGATTTGGAAAACAAGGAGCTAGATCTGGTCCTTTCCATGGAAAATTTATGATTTTTGCTGGTATATTTAGGCTTTTGTGAAGATATAGGGTGGAATTAATTAGAGAGGAGATCGAGATTTCGTACTTTCGTTAGTAGTAAGGTGACAATTTCCTTTTTATTTCTTGAATTTTTTTAATTAAGCTTCTTTACTGTTCAGATTTTTATTTCTTTTTGCTCTTATGTTATTCAATTTTAGCAGAGGGACTTCTTTGGATGCTTTACTGCTTAAAGGCATTCGTCTTGCATTGTTTTTTATTTTTATTTTTTCGAGTTATTTTTGTTTGAGGATTGAAGCCGAGGACTTGAAAAAGTTTCTCAATTTCTGTAAGGGCCCGTTTAGACACCTCATGCATTTGTATTTTGATTTGGATTTGAGTTTTGCATACAGCATACATCAATCATCTTCGTGATCAATTTTTAAGAGAGAGAGAGAGAGAGAGAGAGAGAGAGAGAGAGAGAGAGAGAGAGAGAGAGAGAGAGAGAGAGAGAGAGAGAGAGAGAGAGAGAGAGATGGAGGGAAGGAGGGATGTCTCGCTGCTGCCGGAGCAACGGTGAGGAGCAGCGACGGTGAAGGAAGTTGCCACAAATATTGATTTCCAAATAATGTCTCGCAGAACAGATTTTCTTGAACACAAAATATCCGAATTTTTTGCACCGTTGTAGCTGATTTGGAAATCTGAGGATCTGATCCAGTTCAAAATATCAACTAAATCCAAATCTAAATCTTCTGGGTATCCAAACGTGGCCTAAATTCTTGAACTTTATTTGAAGTGCTTGACGTTGGTGCTGAATTCCGCTCCGTGGTTGGTGCTTCGGTAGAGCTCCGATCTGCGCCTGCGCTCAAAGAAAATGCCTTAGGGTCCTGGAGTTTGGACTCCTGGAAACCACTCGTCAGAAATATGCACGCAAGCAGGAAATCCAAGTAATAGAGAAGCATGCTAACAATGCTTGTGAATTGTGTCAGATGCCTACTTTCATAGGAGATGAGTCTTAGGTAGTGTGAAGGACTTGCCTTTATGGGAGTCTTTCCTTATTTGTCAACTTCCCTATGGAATCGGTTTCCATGTTTATCCTGGAGAACTTGAGGTCCTTTACGGGACTCGGTTTCTATTTACATAACCGAGCTTTTAGGAGGGTTGCCTCAGACTAGGTGCCATGTGTTCGGCACTCAGTTGGTGGATGGATTTTATTTGAAGTGCTGGATAATTTATATGAGCCGAGCTGTTGGAATAATTTCTTGACCTGGACTTGCTTGATTTTAGCAGGGGCATTGAAATGAACCATATGAGTGTTGTAAGATACATGATCATGTTACACTAATTTCAGGAAGATACATGATCATGTTAGAAGAATTCATTGATAAAAAATATAAAAAAATTAGCTTTTACTGATCATGAAAAGGCACATTTAAAAAAAGCAATTAGATTGACTTGAATTGTACCAACTGAGAGCAGATAGTTTGCTTTCTTTTCATTTTTCATCTTCTTTTTTACAGTTTTGTCTGGAAATCCTATCAAAGAAACTTTGATTTTAGATACTATATCCATTTCTTGCTTCATTTGAATTCAAGGAAATGGTCCCCAACACATCTATTTATTGAAACTATTTTTTGCTTCATCTAAATTGATGCATTTTATGCAGAAAACCATATTCCGAGGGAACAATTTATACTTTTTTTCATCCTGGGGTTCTAGGCTTATGCTGGAGAGCATGGAAGGTTTTTATTCTCTTCTTTACCATTCTACGATTGTGATTATTCCTATTACTCAAGAAAAAACACAAACCCACTAAAATTGTTCTTTTTTTAATCATTTTCCCTAATGGAAACACACTTATCTAATCTTCTGCTCTCTTTTACCATGATCTATGATGCAAATGTGGACGAAGAATTTGAGGAGTGGAAGAAACTGAAGACAGCTGTAATGATGGAGAAATGTCGCTGCCGGAATGAAGGGGTTGTATGTCCAAAACCAAGGAAAGGATATATGAGGTCTGTCTATCATCCTTTATTATTTCAGTGGAAAATGACTGAAGCTTCCTGATTTGGATATGACTTGAATCGTTTAAAATATGAAAAATATTCCTAGATGCTCTTTAATGATTATTTACTTAAACTTCTATATCAACAGGAATAAACTAAGGCTTGCTTCATTGTTAACAAGAGTAAAACTTGTGGTCATGCTTTTAAACTAGACCTCCAAGTTCGACTAGAAGTAGGCCTGAGTTTGATTCGATTTGAATTTTGGGCATGTGCTTAATTGATTTCCAAATCCAAGTAGCTTATGTTTCACTCCAGTATTTTTTCCTCAAAAAATGTTTAGTCCAACATTTGTAAAACTAATAAGCGGGCATGGGCGATGCTTGTAGGAGGAGACGTCACAACTATATTTTTTGAGCATTTTTTGTGTGAAGTAATGTGATGTGTCTTGGAGAAAGTGGACTTAACTAATTAAAGTTCATAAAAATAACTTAGTTTCAAAACTCCCTTGCGTCATCGTGGACTCTCAAAGTCGATTCCCTTTTACCTTGGTTGTGTTCTTGTACGATTCTGCATTTTGCCCATAAAGTCACTCAAAACTCTTTTGACTCTCTCGAGTTATGACCATGTCAACCAAGTACTCCGCCGCGTCAACCGAGTACTCAACCGTGTCGTGCTGAGTCGACTAGTATTTGTTTTGGCCGCGTTTTGACCTGCATCCTCTTTTTTTTTTTTTTGAATGGTAAAGATTGATTCTGATAAAGAAAAATGAGACCGAGGGGGTCCCGCAATTACAAAGATACAATAAGCATGAAACAGAGAAAAAAAAAGAAACGATACTTAGGGTCCCTCTGGGAAGAAGAAAATCAAAGAGTTCCAATCTCTCGTTAGAGACCCCCTCTCTAGCTAATCTGTCCGCCTCTCCATTGGCCGAGCGACTGATGTGGGAAAAAGATATTGGCGCCATCCCAATCTGGTCTTTGATTACATAAAAAAATGGGGCAAATCTCCAAGGGGCTTGATGTGGTCCTTTGAGCCATCTGATCACGTTTAGTGAGTCCCCTTCAATTACCACCTTGTTCCCAAGCAACTTAATTCCCTGGTGAATGGCTCGAATTTCCGGTTCATTCGCATCTGCTCTACCAATTGAACCCGAGGACACCCATTTTACTCCCCCATGTTCATCTCTTAAAATCCCTCCAATGCGGCCTGGATTTCCCATGCTAGAGCTGTCAAAATTAAGTTTCAAAAACTTGCTTCCGCATTTTAAAACAGTGAAAAATAAGATGCTTGCCATCCGTTTCTGCATTTCTCTAGGAATAGTTTTAGGCATTATGTTTGCAAATGAAACACGCTTCGCCGCAAAGAACTAGGGACCTTGCCTCTCTCTGGTTGCGGTGAGTTGAATGTGGCCATCTCATTATTAATCTTTCTGTAATGGATCAAAGGCAATGCTGCTGACTAACTCAGCCATTGGAAGGCGATTCTTAACCATACGAATTTCATACAATATAAAAGTAGTGATACAGATTATGAATGTTGTGGATATTGAATTTTCATTCTGTCTGTTGCAAAGTGACCTTTACTATGCACAATGGCTAAAATATCCAGGTATAGCGGAGAGAACATCGAGGCAAAAGTCGGAGCAGAGCTCTCAGATATCATAAGTAAGGTGTGTTTGTAGACTTCCTCTTGCATTTTCTCATGAATGAAAATTGTGATTTTTGTAGTTGTCTGTTAGTAAACTTCTTGCCGAGAGAATAAATGAAAAAGAAGTTGCTATATGTCCTATGAATTTTTTTTACTTGCCCTAATGATTGAGCAATCAAAGATCTGTTCATGTATTTCGATTTTTTTTAAAAAAAAAATTTAGCTGAGTCTTTAGCTATTTCTAATGTCCAATCAATTTACCCGATTCTTAAGCCATTTTAACTGAAGCTTAATTAAGATGTTGGTTGGGTGTAATTTGGCATCGTCCTGCCGTCGTATTAAGTTTGATTTCATAGGTTGTAATTCTAATCTGTCCACAATTTTTAATTCTAAAAATGGAGAAAATTAGGAGAACAGCATTGGTATCCACACACCCATTCCTCAATCACGGCCCCTGTTTCTTCTTTTTACACTCCCGTAGTTAGGTGCTGAAGGCTGTTGCAATGCTCAGAAAATATATCAACAACCAATGAAAGAAGTGTTTACTAAATAAGGAGTGCTATTGTCAAAACAAGGGACACATATATCATTTCCTCTTGAAAAAATACCAAAAAAAAAGAAAGATGTAGCAGATATTAATACAACTTAACTCAACTCAACCAAGCCTTTGTCCCAAACTAGTTGGGGTTGAGAAATGAATCCTTTAGAAAATTTTCATGAAGGAGGTGAAAGGATCTACCCGGCTCAAATTGACTAAGTCTAATCCTTACACTAGTTGGGTTCGTCTACATGGATCATTTTCTTCCATTCTCTCCTATCCAAGGTCATGCTCTTTGTTATGTTCCTAGCCCTCTAGTTTTTCTTCACTGTTTCTACCCAAATTGGTTTTGGCCCTTTTTACTCCATCAACTTGGCACGGGTCACTTCTTCTCATTGGAGCATCCAAAGGCCTACATTGGATATGCCCAAACCATCTTAAGCGGTTGCTCTCTCATCTTCTCCTTAATTGGTTCCACCCCCACCTTTTTACGGATGTCTTCATTTTTAATTCGATATAACCTTATGTTGCCACACATCCATCTAAGCATTTGCATCTTCGCTACACTCATCTTATGCACATGCTGCTTCTTGGTGACCCAACATTCTGAGCCGTACAGCATGGTTGGCCTCACAGTTGTCTTATAAAACTTTCCCTTCAACTTGGTAGGTATTTTACGGTCGCACAGAACTCCTGAAGCATGCTTCTACTTCAACCAACCTGCTCTTATTTTGTGGTTAACATCATCTTCAATCTCTCATTCTTTATGTAGGATTGAACCAAGATAGCGAAAGATATCCCTCTTAGGTACCTACTGTCAGTCATATTTACTATGGAGTTAAAATTCTGCCAGAAATTATTAATGAGCTTAGACCCTGCTTGGATTGCAAGAAAAACATTTCCTAATGTTATCATATATTGAAGTTCCCTCTAAGTAGAAATTGAATAGGGATTGTTGAACATCTTTTTTTTTATTGTGCGTTTGTGTGAAAAAAAAATTGGAAGTAGAAATATTTTAACTTTCCAAACTTTTCCAGAAAATTCCTGCAATCCAAACAGGCCTTGAGGAATTTGCCTCTCCCCATCTACTTTTCTCTCTAATCTGCAGTATATGATCTGCCCAAATACATACTTGCTTCAGGATAACCAAAACCAGTTCTGTTAGTAATTTTTCTTTGTTTTTTGCAGGCTTCTCCACCCTACTACTCAGTTTCTCCACCCATTCGTGCAAGCAACCCGCTTATACAAGACACCCTTTTCCAAGAGCAAAGGGTCTCACAAAGCCCCATTTCTGTTAGCGGCTTAGTTATCGGCAATCGGAGCCGTAGTATTCGGTGTGTCTCTACAGTGGTCTGAAATCTTTTGCAGGAAGCGTCTTTTGTGCCCCTCCCATGAGAAATGCAGGTGTGACTCTCGCTGCAAATTGTACATAGCTTCTTTCCTTCTCATGATTTTGATCTGAAGCGTTGTTAGTCCATATGTTGTTGGCTTTCAAATGCAGTATGTAAATATTTAGACATGTTGTTTTGTAACTTGATCTGAGCCATATAGCAGTCTGTGCTAAACAATATGATGTTTCAGATTTTGCAGAGACGTATTACTCAACTATATTATATAACTCAAATGCTCAAATGCAGCTTTAAAATACTGTTTGAGAAATGTTGTGGTGACTTGCTATTGTGTCAACCAGCAGAATCCTTAAACAAGACTTGATGGATTAAGAGCTTAGGATCATCCAACCAATGTATTCTCAGCTGCATCTGGCCTGACTTATGGTTGCCGGTCCGATCAACGATCTTGTGCCGAAAATGTCTCTTAGGATGAGCCTACGAATTATCGGTCGGACTAGGCGGACGGACGGCCAATCTCAGGATCAATTTCCCACAAGGAGACATGTATGTGTAATCAAGGCCGTTGATCTTAGTCCGTGCAACCCACAAGGTCGATATACCGTCCGAAAGATAAATGACTACAAAAATCAATGATTTAGCTTTACTTGGCATAACCCAAAAACGAGGCCTGGTGGATCAAGGGTTAGGATCATTCAATTGATAAACTGATATACCATCCGAAAGATAAATGAGTACAAAAATCAATGATTTAGATTTTCGTGGCAGAACCCTAAAACGAGGCCTGGTGGATCAAGGGTTAGGATCATTCAATTGATTAACTGGTCCTGTGCTGTTGTAAAAGAGCCTAGGAACAGTTGTTTTGGAAATTTAAAATAGAAAAAGTGGTGCACTTATCAAAACAAGGGACTGTCATATGTCATTGGCTATCACAATTAGCTAAAAACATAAGGGAGTGTTGATACCAGTTTGCAGCTAAAAAACATGCTGATTGTAATGTAATAACAATCCACTAAACTTTAGCCAATTCCGGAGGCCAACAAAAATGTTGGTGGGTAGTGACTTCTGCTGCACTTTTGTTATTGGTCAGTATTGATGAATAATTAACGGAAATTATATCCCCCCCTAAACGGATAAAATCCCCCCCCTTTAACGGTTTATGTGAGAATGGTTCTATGCTTGAGAATAAGTATTTTTCATTCTACAAACGAGAGACTATCTTCTGTACTCTTTCTTCTGCTTCTGCATCTCTAGATTGGCATGACCATACCTCTGTTTTGTGTTTCCAAACTTCAAAGGCACAACTTGCTTTATATATGAATTCCCTGGAAAATTCCTCTTCTCTTTTGGAAGCACTTGTAGCTCTGGCACCCAGTAAGCAACGTACTCGCCATCAGGGTCGTAAGTTTGTGCCTGGAAAATAATCGAGTTTAGAAATCTTCACTCCGAATGTAGAATTTTTTTTCAGAACTTATAAATATTTTTTTGTGAAACTTACAATGAATTATTGAAATACAGAAACAGTATAAACCGGATTTGGATTTTTTGAGTAAACTCTGGAACCAATGATGGGTCATCAGAGTTTATTAAGGCCCTGTTTGTTTTGGATTTTGAGAACCGATTGTGAGTCCCAAACTGATTATTGGACTCAAAATTACGTTTAAGTGCCTCATCCCCATGTTGGAAGTATAACTTTAGGCCATGCTTGGATTGCAGGAATTTTCTTGAATATGTTTTTATTTGTTTCCTCCCCGTGTTGAAAGTAATATGAACTGTTTTGAACAGAACTAGATTGCAGGATGGCTGTATTAAATAATTTTTTTTTATGGATGGTACTGATGTTTTTCTTCAGAAAAGATAATTTTCATTAATCTTCCCTTGAGACATTTGAGCATGCAAAGTTCCCCAATAAAAGTTGATCTATCTAAACAAAATTCTGGGTGAACTTACTTGCTTCGGAATACTGAAATATCGGTCCTCTCTTGGGTCATTTCCAACACCTGTCAAAAGACCAACTACTTAAGAAGAAAAACATGAAAGTATAAAAAGCTGCATAAATTGTATTTCTCATTCCTAGATATAAAAGGGGAAAATTAAAAGACAGCAAGTACCTAATTTTGAAAGTTTATCACAATAGTAGGCATATTATGCTTTTAGTGGACATCATATGCAAACAAGATCGAGGTTGTTAAATTTAAACAGAAAAAGGTGTACCTTGCAATGAAACAATATTATAGTTTGGTAAATTGTGACGTAAAATGGGGCGTAAAACAAATTTTACGTCAGATGTCTCGCCTTATCCGCATAATGGATACATCATTCATATGCCCACAGGCACCGGCCAGTAAAGTAGCTCCAACAAAATGACATTTCTATGCTATGATCTTTTGAAGAAAAACATTTTTACTATCAATAGCTTTTGAAAAACAGAGGCTACTTTGATCATTTTTGAAATTATGGACGTGTTTTTTCGTTTAAGATGATATGAGTTTAAATAGAATTCGAGTCACCAAGTCATTTCCTGAATTTATACATTAAAGACCAGTATGCAAAGTAACAATCTGTATCAATAAAAAGCAGAGACGTGAATTTTGATAGTGATTATTCACCAGCTCCGTAAGTCCAGTTCCCGTAATTCGAACATGGATCATAATCCAGGAGGCATGTTTCAAACCATTCGGCCCCCATCCGCCAATCGATGCCCATATCTCGTACAAGAAATGAACAAACAATCTGTACAGATTAAAGTTGAATCATTGTTCAAAAATTTGAATACTAGTGTATGGTAATGGAAAAATCTAACTTCTACAAATTGATACTTTGTCTTTCTTTTATCAATATTTCTAGTAAATATGAAACTGCCAAATTTAATAGTAGTATGCCACTTGTGAAGGACAAAATTAAAACAGAAACAAACTAACAGAACAACATATTTTCTTTCAGTAAATAACACAAAAACATAACAAATATCTATGTATGGTACATAGAAGATCCAAAATTTTCTTTAATGGATCAGGCCTTTGCATATCTTCAACACCTTTAATATACTACACATGTGATGGAAAAATTCAAGCAGAAGCAAAATTCTGCCCGTCTCAAGTTTTGCTAATCTTTCATGGACTGTTCACTAGAATATCTGATGATGAAATGAGCATTTTAGGCCAAGTCTGGCCGCCAGGATTTTTTTTTCATGATAAATTTGTGTCTCCAAGTGGTAAGAGAGGGGTAGGGCAGGTGGGGGGGAGAGATTTGAGAGGGCACCAATGAGTTGAGGGTGAGATGTGGCTAAAAAATCAGGAAAAAGTGGATCGGATTTTGAGCGGAGTTTTTTGTTTCCTGATTTTTTTAGGCTTTAAGTTGTTGAAAATTGACAAAGATAGACAAAAGGCATGTTCTGCAAATTGTTCAGTAGAAAAAAAAAAAGAATTTAGATGAATAATTATTCATGTGTTAAGATTTCAGATTTTCTAAAAGATTACGGGGAAGTTGCTTTTGTTACTACTGGGAGAGGAATAATTTGTATATCCCTTCTGTATTGCATAGAAAGTTGAATATGGATGTTTTCATTATATTTCTTGAATGTTTTTAGCAAATTAAAAACCAGAATTCTTAAATGCAACTCAGATTACCTGACGTCCTCGGTTCGACATGAAACCAGTTGTGGACAGTTCTTTCATATTTGCATCAATGAGAGGGTACCTACAATTTGCAAAGGGGAATTTTTCTTATGAAAAAGTTTTTTTACTTGATAAATAAACAGTCTTCAATTTGTTTTTTAATTGTAAAAAACAACAAGAATTTAAAAGTTAAAAAAAAATATTTACCCTGTACAACCATCTCTCCAAGATTCAAACAATTTCTGGTCTTGGCTCCACTGAGACTCCACTTTTCTTGGGCCACCTAAAAATATTTTAGCAGGTAGACTTAAAAATGGAGAAATTCCGGTAACAAAGAATAATGTCATTGCCAATTTGATATCGGAAAATAGTTCCATGTTTAAAACTTGTAAAAATATGCATTGACCTTGTACAAGAAAGATACATAAGTAGAATAAATTGTTCCAAAAACATTTTAAAATTTTTTTACTTAAATGTTGCTATCACATTCTTCTGAATTTAAGAATGATTAATCTTGAGATATAGCGAGAGAGTTTCCGATATCCATCTTGCCCAAGTTTGTCAAGACCAGGGCACACTTGAGCTTGTGATGACATTTGTTAATTAAACCCAAGGCCAGGCTGCTGAAAATTTCAAAATCCAAGAAGCCCCTATTGCATCATGATTACTGAAGAGGAAATCACATGGAAGGGAAAATGATTTTTTCTATCCCTATTTCCCAAATATGAGCAATAAAATGGGTTCTCTCAGGCAGGGAAATCATGAAAACGACGCTGACAATGTCTGACTCTACGTAAATGTGAAAATAATACTTAACAGTGGAAAATACAAACAGATAAATAATTGGATAAGTAGAAATATATTAATTCTTATAAAAATAGTAAGTAGCTAATAACTAAAAATAAGAAAAAGAAAATTTAAGTTTTTCACCTAGTACAATGAATAAATTCTCATTTTTGATAATTCACTTAAAAGAGATAGCCACTATTTTATTATTATTATTTTAAACGGGCAATGATAAATTCGCACCCCCAGTAGGATAATTTGCACCCCTTTAAAGGAGGCTATGTGGCAGGCTTTTAACGCTTCTTAACGTCAATTCACATTAAAGGGGCGCGAATTATCCTACAGGGGGTGCGAATTAATCATTGCCCAGGAAAAAACATATAAAAGCAAACCAATATTTGTTACCTAGATGAAATATAGAATTCCCATATTTCATTGACAGAAACCTGAAATAATCCCTCCATATCAACTCAAATAAGACCCTGAAATCATATCATAAGCATTGTATCAGAGCAGAGGAAGTACTATAAATGTAGTTAATTATAGTTAATTATATGGTAATGAACACAATTAGAAGGTACTGGTGCATGCTAAGAAAAGAAGTGTCTCTGAAGTTAGAAAACATTAACAACTTTATCTGAAACTTGCAGGTAAACACAGAAAGTGAAATACCAGTATGTTGAATCATTTGCAATTCTGTTCTTTTCATATCTCTTCACCTAACAAATCAAATGGAGCCAATAAGTAGAATGAGTCATATTTTTGGGTATTGAGATGAGTGTAGTTAAGTAGGTTAATGGACAGACATTACTAACCTCTTCATACAGATAACGTGGAGAGAGACATCCAAAGGCAAGCCATGGAGAGAATTTTGTTGAGTAATCAGGTCCTAACATACCGTTTCTTGTCTCTTTATAAATTCTTAAAAGGTCCTGCATGTAATTGAAAACCATTGGAAATTGGATAACCATGTTAGTAGGCTTTCAAGAACTAAGCAAGGTTTTAAATTTCAGGTTCGGTCAGCATGGAAACAGAAACATTTCGTTTTCAGTTGAAAATTTCGTTGGAAATCTCTTAAAATCATGGAAACATATTCAAGTGATAGAATTTTTTTTTATATAACTTTAGGAGATGCTAGAATAAGCACAAATATACACATAGAAACCATCGCATAAGCAAGACAACCATCCATAACGGTTTAAAAACATTGAACACCTAGTGACATGCATTGTTCCACATCTCTAATAATTCAGTAGATACTACATTTCACATGTAATTCATAAAAATATGTACACATAATAAATACATACATTACATTTCACTTGCAATTTATATAAATATAATTATGTAATACATATTTATAAAGCATACTACTAATACGCTTATGATTTTAGTTTTGGTATGCATTTCGGTTTTAGTATCCATTTTGGTGGAGAAGGTAAAGGAAACATTTCGGTTGTTTCAATGTCATGCTTACCGGGACTTCATAATTCACTGGTTTACAATAAATAGATATATGAAACTTTTAGGCATTATATTAACTAACAGGAAGAGACATTAGTAATGCATAGTAACATGGAAAGTTGTAAAGACAGTTCTTTCTGTCCATGCTAATCTTACCAGTCCATCTAAACTCTATTTGATAATCTTCTCCACTAAGATAATCAGAGAATGCATTGGCAGAATTATAATCTCCTTCAAAGGATATGCATATATGGATTTAGATGCTATTGTTGTATCACCTTCCTTTAAGTTATTACTTAAATCTAATATATATTTTTGCAATGGAAAGAGAGGCAATTACAGAAAATAACTCAGTTCTCAACCACTAATGTTGATAAAAATGTAAAATACAGAAAGGCCACCCATATTGAAGCATCTCTTATTTTAGTTGCTGGACACCATGATCATGAAACACTAGGTCTTTAACTAAAATGTCTATCAAGTAAAACATAATTAGAAAAAACTGAGAGAAATTTCTTTGCCTTCTTCCAAAAATATTCATTAACTCTTCCCAAACCAGCATTTTCGCCCCCAACAAAGCACAGTCCTTTGTCACACTGCATTCAGAAAGAAAAATTTCTTCTGTTTAGTCCACAGAAATCACAATGCCTCCGTGCAAAATAACTTGAAGACTAACATAAATTCCTGATAGAATTCTAGCCATTTCTATTCAAGCAGTTGTAGCAAGCCACTCTTCATGAATGTTACAAAACAAAACCCCTGAAAGGGGAAAAATAAAACAGAAAATTAAATGATGAAACCAATAATCAGAAATAAAACATGAATAACAAGAGGATAATCATACTATGTTGGTATGAAGAGTAGAATATAAACACCAAACAGACGAGTGGTGGCAAAAAGGAGGGATGGAGTCTCAATACAATTGTTAAATCTTTTCAAATATCCATGCAACATCGTTCTAGCTTGTTGGTTCATGGTTCCTCATGTGAATTCCCTTGACTCAATATGAGAAAACTAAGGGCACGTTTGGCAACCGTGAAAACTTATTCCATGGAATATTCTTTGGCCCAATTGTGAAAGAGGAGCTGAGAAGAAGGGGGAGAGACTTGAGAGGGCAGGAGTGGAGAGAGCATGAAACAGGGCATGAGATTTCTCTAAAAAACAGTGAAAAAAATGTGCTACTTCAAATTGTTTTTTTCTGGGCTTTTCATTCTCTCCTCACTCCCACACTCTGGCCATTAGCGATCTAAGACACCTATGGTGAGTTGTGCTACTTGAAAACCTTGAATCTCAGTAATATCACTATACAGACAGAGTTATGGGCATGAATGTTTACTGGAAGATATGGAAAAGAAAATCGGAGAAAAATGGGACCTTAACCTACCTTTTCCTTGTGAATTCCGAGCTGATCAAGGGAAGGTATACATCCCCATCCACCAATCTCATCCAAACCATTGCTAGGAAGAGGCCCAAGAGACGAGGGGAGCTTGTAGCAACCTCTGATAGAACACTTGGATTCAACAGACTGTAAATTGGTCCCAACAACATGGAGCATTCAATCAAGAATCCTCTAAAGACATCAAAGTTCAAAAGCGAATTCAACTTCAGTCAAGGACAAGTGAGTTTTACCTTGCGAAACTGCGTGTACACATCTGGTAAACTTCCTGGACTAAATGGCAGGTCCTCAATATGGTACATAGTACTTCCCCATATAAGTTGGAGAGTTGGATTTGTAGAGTTTTGGTTGGTGGTTCCTGATGGAAACACTATTCGTTTCAGACCTTTGCTAACTAGCCGTTCGACAGTCACCTCCTCACTGCAAGTTTCTTTATGAGCATAAACCTGATATCATAACACTCAATCAGAAAAATCTGCCTTAGCAATGTTAACAACAACAGCATCAAACCTAAGATCCTACGCCCATTTTACTCCAGAATAAATGGAGCATAAGAACTATTCCCTATAATACTGCTAAAACTACGTAATTATAGATAACCACGAATTAAAAGAAGGTACAGTTTATGAATATTTAGAAAACATAATGAAAACTCCAGAAGAAAGCTATAATTCTAACAGATCACCCTTCAAGTTGGAAATCCAATGGATCTGCCATTAAGTTGGAAATCCAATGGATCTTTTAAACAGAAAAGATGATCAATAACAAAGAAATGAAGCCGATTTCCTTGAAAACACATAACTGTATGAGCACCAACAGCTTTTGCAATTGAAGGTAGGATATCTTCCGGCTTTCCTTGTTTTACGAGCAAGTTCAATCCCCTCTTGGTTAGATTCTTTTTCAAGTCGGCCAAGCATTCTATGAGAAACTGTGCTCTGAAAGCTGTCATTAGTCATGAGGAATTACAAACAGAAAATAAGTAAAATGAAAAAAAAAAATCCCAAGCATGAATTCTAACATAAACATGAATTTTTATGATATAAGATAGTTCTTAATTAACTAATTTAATGATAATCCATATAATATAAAACAAACTTGAAACTTAGTTATATTCAGATTCAGACCTCAAGTTGTGGATGTCTGAAACATAACCATTGGATTTCATTAGATGAATTTTAGTTGTAAGTTACATTCTTGAAGTCAGAATGCGCACATTATACTTACGAAGAAGTATAACTTTACTCTCTTTAGTTCTTCAGAGGAAATTAAGATACCATAAAAATAAAAAAACCTAAGCTGATGTGTGAAGTCTCTTATTCCGATTTTTTTTGCCGATTGAAAGCGCCGTAACAAAACAAAACAAACCTCGAGCATCATAGTAAAATTTACTGTCTCTATCCACTTCATTAAAATTTCAAATTTTGTAAATATGCAAAAACATTTCAAAATTACATAAAACCCATTCAGATAATTTCATTTGGGTGCAATTGTTATTAGGATAAAATAACAAAAGACATGATTAATCAAAGCATTTAATAATCTGAGATCCAACTTCAGATCATATTTAATGTTTAACTAACTAATATTTTTTTTTGAAAGATAAAATGATCAACTAGCTGACATGTTTACAAAACCATTGTTTAACTAACTAATATTTACTCTCATTAAATTTTAAGTTTAGGGTTCATTGTATGATTCAGATTCCTATTTGGGTGTAATTCTTTCCAGATAATTTCAGTTGGGTGCAGATCTTTAAAGGATAAAATAACATAAAACGTGATTAATCAGCGCATATTTAATACTTAACTTATTAATATTGCTTAACCAATTAATGTTTATTCCCATCAAATTTCAAATTTCACTTAATTGTATGATTCAGATTCCCATTTCTTTCTACTTCTTTCTCCAATCAGCCCTCTTTATAATTAATCATAAGTTGTTTATCTTTCTCTAATAGAAAAGCAACTAACTCTTCTACTACAAAGCAATACAACCAAACTAATTGAACATTATACCTCCAGTTTTGGGGAATCCAAAGTAATGGGTAGTCCCGAAAAGGCGCGGATCGACGCAATATACCGGTAAGATCTCTCCGGCCAACGTCCACGCCCGATACAATGCTTCATTGTCCAATATTCTCAAATCATTCCTAAACCAAACAATGGCGACTCCGGCGCCATTTTTCTTTATCTCCGGCGACGTGTACCGCCGGAAATTTTCTCCGGCGACTGCGTCAATTTCATTGGTGTCTAGTCTTGGAACACGATAGGTAATTTGAAAATTGGATGTGGGTCTAGAATTTGAAGAGAAATTCATGATTAGGGAGTGATTAGGGAGGGGAATTGGGTTAGAAAATAGAAGATTTGAAGTGAGTTTTGGAGAGATTAGAAAGGTTTTTATGGAGGGGGTCATGTTGTTGGATTTGTAGGAGAGAGAATTAAAGAGGGAGTTTGGGAAAATCTGTTGGTGGATGAGTGCCACGTTGGCATCAGGGAGGGGTGACAACGTGGCAACTTCTTGGCCAGTAAAGTGACATTTTGCTACGTCAGATTGCAGTGGGCCCGCTCTTCTGGAATGGGCGAGTTGAGTAGTTGGGGGAAAATGTGGGGTCCATCAGTTTGGTGATCAACAAATTACTTGACCGACTCAACTTCCTACACAATCAATCTTTTCTAACAAATAAAATTTCCATGGAAATCTCTTCTGGAGTAAGAAAATTAGCTTCAATGAGCTGGACTTAACATGGACCTTTGATCTCTGACAATTCTGGTGGGATGCTCCTGCATCAGTTACCATGGGATGGGTTGATGGTATGATGGTGGAATTCTTGGGGCTCGAACACGGTAGGGAGATATGGGTGTATTTAATTAGTACATGGTCAGTTGAGAGATGGTTTAG
This sequence comes from Tasmannia lanceolata, assembly GCF_043159265.1. Lineage (NCBI taxonomy): Eukaryota > Viridiplantae > Streptophyta > Magnoliopsida > Canellales > Winteraceae > Tasmannia > Tasmannia lanceolata. The sequence continues at coordinate 13,804,450 of NW_027518683.1, forward strand.
TGGAGGGGTTGGTAGCTGAGTGTAGATACTAGGAATTTGTTTTGGAGACAACGGTGGGGATGCACATTGGGCAGTGGATATAAGACTGCATTGACGTGGGTGAGGGTGCAAATGTAAGGATACCGAGCAACTTGATCCCATGGAAGGAAAAATGGTTCTATCAAAGAGCACATGACAGAAATTGTAAGTGTTGATAATGGAAGGGTAAATGCACTTATATACTTTGTGATGCAAGTTGTAACCTGAAATTGCATTGACAGGTTTTGAAGTCCAAGTTGTTCTTGGTGTAGGGAACAAGAGGTGGATGGAAACGGCAACCGAATGCCCTCAAATGATCCTAAGATAGCGAATGGCCAAATAACTTTTCATTTGCTCAAGATCCTCCAAGAGTAGTTGTAAATAAATACATTAGAGGGGTGGCACAGGGAAGATAGGAACATTCGGCATGTAAGGAATTTCTTATTCTTAAAATTCTATTTTTCATCATCTTTTTGTGGCCTACTTTCTAGCCATCAAATTCCATCCGTTCGACTTGAAGAATTTCTTGTTATTTTGTCTATTTTGCCTCCGCTGTTATGCAACAAGGTAGTTCGAGGTTTTTGGACTGCACCAATTGATATCATAGCACATTTTTTCCTTGGGTTGAAGAAGAAGTTTGGTAGCGATGTTTGCGTCGATTCACGATGCCTACATATTATCTTCAATCACTTTAAAGAAGAGTTGTTGAATGCCAAGATTGGAAGGTAACACCAGATTTGAAATTGTTTCATTACTACTCAGAGCAAGAAATCATATATCTGGTGTCACCACAAATATATGATGAATATACGGAAGATGTGTATTTAATCTTTGCTAAAAGTTTAGATGGCGAACTATTGACTTTTGATGGTAACGAAGTGATCAACGATTCACTGGAACCGATGATCGATGTGCCCTACGAAATCATGAACGAATAACACAAATAAATTGAATCTGATAGCTTGGAGATTGAAGTGAAGGGTAAATGGCAAAACATTAAGTCGATTTTTTCATCAATTTATGTCGATCTATTTTTATTAGATCATATATTGAAGCTTACAATGGATATTTATAAATTTTGGAAGGAATTTCTTATTCTTCAAATTCTATTTTCGTCATCCTTTTTGTAGCCTACTTTTTAGGCATTAAATCTCATCTATTTGATTTGATTTTGATATTATTAGAAAGGTAATTTCTATTACCAATCCAATGAGCCTAAGATCACATGATTTGGACTTGATTTGAAGAGGTTAAGGCCGATTTACTAGCATCATATGGGTCTGTTATGGGATTTCGATTATTTTAGCTAAGTTTTTAGGTTTTATTTATGTTAATTTAAATGTATAACTTAGATTAGTTGCTTAGGTCATACGTTAGCTTTTTAGGGTTTCATTTCTTACAAATAGATGTTATTAGAGCATGGTAATAAACTTTCTTGAATTATCGAATGAAAATTTTACTTTAGGCATTTCAGTTCTTTGAGAACTTTTGAGTATTTTTCAGTTTAACTCTGAAAAACTTGACTTCGACGGGGATGAACTAAATCTCATCCTCTTCAATGGTGATCAAAGTATTCAATTCTCTACAACGGGGATCCAATAGTCCCTCTATTTTGCCTCTGTTGCTACACAACAAGGTAGTTCAAGGTTTGTGGATTGCACGGGAATATATCATTTCCCTTATGTTAAGCATTAAATCATGCTTCTAGCTTTAAATATACTTTATATGCATTCCTTTTCTATGCTAAAATGTGCAATTCGGTGATCAAGAATGTTGATTCTGTGGACCACGTGAATTACAAGTCAAATCCTTAGTGATGATAAATTCACCTCATTTTAAACACGAACATACTCATTGTGTTGGGGGGTTCCACGTGAAAGCAAAATAGTCCCACATCGGAAAAGTGTAACGATGTGGATGGGCTTATTAGGGAATGGGTTCCCTCCCCTTAACAGCTAGCTTTTGAGGGCGAGTTCTACCCTGGTCCCAACACATTGTAGGGGTTTTTGAGTATTGAAACTTTTGTCTAAGTCATAAAACCACTAAAATTGGGGTCCTTCTAGTTAAAAAATGGGGAGCAAATTTTTAACCCCCTAAAGTTACCTAAACAACTAATAAACAGCTAATGGAAGAGGGCGTGGGTTGATATTTCCACTCCCTCTCTTAATTTTAAAGACTTCAATTGGGTTCTCCAGTTCACTGAATCAAAACTATGAAAGAGTTAAAGGGAGGAGATTGAAAAATATTCGCTTCTATTATTTTATCACAAAGAAACTACTGTAATAATGTAGAAAATCAAACTCTCCATTATTTGACATGACCATGGGCTCTGCAGCCACATTACTTTAAATGGCCTCGGGTTCTGTTTGAGGACCGAAATCGAAACGTTACGAAACCGAAATTTCAGTCGAAATTTTTGGTAAAATATTAATTTTTTATCCCTTTACAAAATTCAGCCAAAATTTTGGTCTAAAAATACGATATTTCGGCTAAAATTTCGGTTCTGGTTACCCACGAAATTACTCCCAAAACCGAAATTTAGAACCTTGGTCATAAATACACTAGAGCTAGGGGTGGCAATGGTTCGGTTTCGGTTCGGTTTGACCCCCAAACCGAACCAAACCGAAATTTGAATCGGTTTGGTTTTAACAAACCAAAACCGAACCAAAACTGAATTTTCGGTTCGGTTTCGGTTCGGTTCCGCCAATTTTGCCACCCTTTACTCATAATAATTGCAAATATTCAGTTTCGGTTCGGTTTGAGACCCAAACCGAACCAAACCAAAATTTGAATCGGTTTGGTTTAACCAAACCGAAACCGAATTTTCGGTTTGGTTTCGGCTCGGTTCCGGTTCGGTTCGGCCAATTTTGCCACCCCTAACTAGAGCGCGGTGTGCCAAGTAAATATAAAGGGGTGATAGCAGAATTTTGTAGCTATAGTACCATTGATAATATAGGTCTTCAGGGTATTTAATAAAGATCTGACATTTGTTATTTCCCCATCGTCCACTGAGCTGCTCATGTCCCCTGGGCCCACGGCTCCAATGACCATGAATGAAAGCATGTCAATGGTAACAGAGGTTCTCTTAATCAAAGTATTTTATGTAATCACACCTCTAAGAGACAAATTTGAAGAGAAATACCTAAGAAATTAACCCTGCATTCTTTATAAGATCGAGTTTAAAATAAAAATAAAAATAGTGAGGCCCACGTAGTATGATCCAAACCATTCATTTGTTCGCCCTGGACCTATGTAAGTCGTGCCCAAAAAACATCTCCATAATCCGATCCTAGCCCTCTGATCTAGAGAGGTTTTTATTATGCGCAGGATCGGAGGGTTATGATCGTACGATGGAGATGGAATTGGTAATATAATAAAAAAAATAGAACAAACAGGAACGAAAGAAAGGTTTCATGGCTCTGTCCACATGTGAAACTATTAGTCAAAAAGACTAAGAGATTATAAATTATTTACTACTTTAGTGCCCACCACAAATTGATTGAAAAATCTCCTCCCTTTCGAGTTTCGAGAGGAGGAAATGAATGCAAAGAGAAAGTGAGATGAGTGTTTTTTCTTAATGATGATACTGGGTTCTATCAACGGCCCTGATTACACGTCCCGAACGGGACCCAGTGTCGATTGTTACTGTTAAATCCTATCTGTGTATGACAAATTGAAGTAATGGTACCTAATGTATTCATGTCTACGTTTGGGGCATGTATGTGAGATCAATACCGTTGATCTTGCAGAACATCGTGAGACATGCAATATGGGTTTGCTCCCATCCAGACTGGGCAACCCATATGCGTGAGATAAAGAAGAGACTCATCTGATTAAGCTCTTCTTCTCGTTGTCATTCGGATCAACAGAGATCTGATCATTCAAATGAGGCAACAGTGGGGGCCCATTAGTGTCTTTAAGGAACGAGGGTAAAGTTAAGTGACTTTCCTTTTTAGTGTGTGGGTCATAAAAGTGCACCATTTCTATTATAAATCCTCAAAAGTTTCAACCTTTTGTTTTCAAGAAAGCTATTGATATCCTCCTCACCATGTTTTGAGGATACAGGAATTGAAAAACCTAGAAGTAAGGAATTAGAAAAGCTAGCAACCCATTAGCAGGAAATTAAAAAGCCTGATTTCGCCATATTATCAAGACATGGGTTTTCTGTTGTTTGGTTAAGGTTGAAATCCGGAACAATAAAAAATATACCAAAAAAAAAAAAAAAATGTAAAAGAAATAGGAAAATGATAATGTAAAGGGAAATTTTTTATTATCAAAACATGGGTTTTCACTAATTCTTGAATACTATTACAAGATGATCATTGCGTGCTTATATATAGCACTTATATGATAAATATAAAAGCAAATCAACATAACTATGAAGGGAAAGAATCCTAATCAAATCTACTTTATAATCTCTCTTGCTTGTCTCTTCTATCTGTTGCCTGATTTTTCTAGATGGTTCATTTAGCCAACTTACCCAATCTACCTTCCAAGATGATCCAACGGTGAGATCTTAATCCAATCTAACAGTTTGATCCCACAAATTCTAACATTTTTTATAGCAACCCATGAGATCAACAACCCCAATTATATTACACATGCACGTAAATCTAACTACTTAAGCCTATTTCTGGGTTGTGACCCTACAATGACGTGGATGTCTTTTTCTATAATTTCCTTTTGGCCTTTTTAGGAACAAAGAAATGATGTACATCCGCCACCCCATTGTTTCAATAGCGGCACCCCTCCATTCACATTTTTACAATTTTACGAGGGGAAATGATCCTGAAAGTGCCTTAAATTTCTTCGCCCCATAACGTGGCACCGCATGAAATTTTTACGTGGGTCCAGGCCACTGTTTATATGCCATGTGGCAATTTTCATGGTGTGACGCGTGTCCTATTTCTACTTTTTAAAAAATATATATAAATAAAAAATTATTACGTGTTGAATAACAGTCTAGCTACAACATTATTGCTAAGTGCCAGAAGCCGCCCGTGACATCCTCAAATATCAAAACGCGTGGCTTACTGGCTTTAGATCCGTGAATTTGGGTCACTTTATTTTATTTCAATTCAAAATGAACGCAATTTTTACTCCAATGATCAGTTTTTTTGGACTCAAACTCAGTTCTCAACTCAACTCAACTCAGCTCAGCTCATGACTCCCCAATTTATAGGCCTTGGACTTACATCAACGGTCCAGATCGTGCCATTTGACACCCATCCAGCGGTCTAAGACCTTCCTAGATCTTTCTAGACTCTCTAGAGATTTCTATGTACATCTTCTTGACTTCTTCTTTCTATTTTTGACTTTTCGGTTACACTGAGAGTGCCCTTATTAGTAAGGACTTATGACTTGTGACACTTAACGACTGAACTTGTTGGCTTCATGCCCTTCATATGGATTTTTTCATCCTATCTGAAATGACAGACAAGACCAGACACGTTGCTTTAGTACATGAAATTCCTTATAAAACATGTATTTCCCGGCCTCCTTGTATATATGGCTTAGTTCATGCCATCTCAACTAAGCCTTTGTCCCAAACTAGTTGGGGTTGGCTGATGAATCTTTAGAAATTTTTTATGAAGAAGGTGAAAAGATCTATCCGGCTCAAAATCCAAAAAGAACAGGCCCTTAATTACTGATAAGTGAACAGAGAGCTATCCTAAGGCCCTGCTCATTTTAGATTTTGATAATTGATTTTGTCCGAAACTGATTATGGGACTAAAAATTGAGTTTAATATTGAGTCCAATAATCACTTTTGGACTAGAAAACAATGCCTAAGCATGTAGCATTTCCGCCACCTTTTGGTTGTAATTTCCTTAAAATTAAGGGATTTGCTAGGGAGTAACGCAGAAGGCATTTCTCCGTTGGGCTGTCGCATACTTGCATGAGAGAACAGTCACATAGCGTGAATATTAAGACCTTTTGTCTATGTAATCGAGACAGTTGATCTTCTAGAGTATTATGTTGATCTTCTAGAATATTATACGGCAACCCACATGGTCTTAGTCTCCGAAGAAAACAATATCACATGCGGAAGACAAAGGACTGTAAAATACTAAAATGTTTGCATTGCAAGAAAAACATTTTTTATGAAAATTTTTGTAATTTTCTTCCCACAATTTAGAATGAGACGATATGATTATGGTTAATTTAGAGAGATATTATCTTAACTTAAGGGTCCCTCTGAGTAAAATTTGAATAAGTTTGGTTCAAGTTATCTTCTTCGTGTCTACAAAAACTAGGAAATTTTAGAAATATTTTTCCTTTCCAAACTTTTTCAAAAACTTCTTGTAATCCAAACATGGCCTTAACTTTTCTTAGTTGATTCCTAAACGAGGCTTGATGGAACAAGGGCACATGATTATATGATCAAAGTGTTCTCTACGCGTGGCATCTGGCCTAACTTACAGTTGTTGGTAAAGAATATCATCATGAGACCGTAATTAGGGGAGGATTTGAGATTTCCAAAGCAAGTAGCTGGTGGTATTGAGTTTTGAACTTGAGACATTTGGCTCTGATACCATGTTAACTAACCAACTTCTCCAATAGCTTAAGCTTTTGGATTGGAGAAGTTGGTAAGTTAACATGTTTTAAGCCCACTTTACCCAGAAGGAAACAGGGGCTAAGGTGGAAATTTCATTTTCTTCTAAGAATATATCGTAAAGAACACCTGCACTCGTTCTTTCACAAACGCTGTTTGTTTCGTTCTAAAATGGTTGTAAAACAAATTTTACACACATTATAAGTGAAGATTAGGGTGTAAAATTTATTTTAGCCCATTTTACGTTGAAAAAAGGAGCCAAAAGAACTAAAAAAAAAAAATTAAGGAAAAACAAGAAACTTTTAGAAACATCAAACATTGATTCATTGAGATTTACAAATTATTAGAGGAGCTAAAAAGGAGATCTGGCTTTATTCTTTTGCCGCTGGTTAGGTGAGGGCGGCCTATTTTCAAACTTCTTTTTTATTTTTTTTGATGGGCAAGCTGGGGTTATGCAAGACCCCGACCATATTCATTAAAGGAACAAAAAGATTATACAATAGGGGGCCAGACGGGCAGCATAAGCAAAGCACAAACTGAAATACAATGGATATGAAAATCATTTAAGGGCTGAGAGAGAACCTATTTTCAAACTTTAATCGATGGCAAAAGCGTAGTGGGGCTCTTATTACTACACATAAAAAATAAAAACATATCAATAAGATGATCCTAACCGTCCGATATATTTGCTGTAAAATGAACGGCATGGTGTATACACTTCTAAAAATTGGATGGTTAGGATCAACCTATGGGATGATATATATGGCATCTACCGTGGGGACCAATAAATGAATGATTTAGATCGGTCAGTAATGCGGGTCCGACTTTAATATTTTAATGGACCTGTAGGGAATCGATATATTCGGCCTTGGCCCCTCTTTTTTTCTCTGAGCCAGCCCCCTCAAAGGGCGATACCCTCTGACACTAGGGTGACCAAAGAAGAAAAATGGTTGAATATATCATTACCCGATCTGTATCATCCAATAATGAGGGCCCTACTATAATTTTTGGCTGGACTTATAGCTGCAACACGTCCATCCGGTAACAAAGCCTATCTGTGACCCTGTACATTTGCATGGAATATCATATGCATGTATATAAGTAGATGTGCTAGTGTAGTGAAGATGGTAAGAACAAAAATGAGGGGGTGGAAATATAAGTATCGCCCCCCCTTGATACAAAGTTAATAATATCCTTTTGTTTGGAATTATAGAATTTTCTTTACAGCAGCTTATAGATAAAGGAATACAATTGGGGTCACATGCTGTGTAGTAGCGTAAAGACAAGCATGGTGGGGCAACCCCCACATGTGCTGAAAAGTGGCCGTTAACATCACACAGTAGATTGTCTATGATTTTCCCTTCCAAAATCCCATTTAATGAATCATTTAATTCCTAAACCAAATTCCTACCATTTGGAAATTACAGTTAAACCAAGACAAAGTATACAGCATTTTTTCACACCTACGGGTCTAACCTTGTCCACCTGGCACGTGTACTCTATCTAAACCGTTCATGATCTAGTGATCATTATCATCCGATTTCATTTTTTTCACTTTCTTTTAAGGTTCAACTCGGGTCGGTTCGGGCTGTGCTTTTACTAAAATATGAATAGGAATCAACCCGAACCCAACCCGATTTTAAGGTAAAAGCTCAACCTGAATTCCCAAAAATTGACCCGAGTTGCGCCCCTACTTTCTTTTGGCTTTATGTTTTTAATCTTCTAAAGTTCTCTACTCCGATGGTTAGGATCATTCGATCGTGTAGTTTAGTGAGGATTTTGGGGTCCCAAACTCTAGTGTTCTGAATCAATTTCATTACTATCATGATCCAACGGTGGTAAGTAGGCCCCACATATCTATACACGTGAGATGTTCTTTTCGTGAAATTAATCAATTTTGTGGTGTGGGGACAGTGACCAATTGACCATGACACAGAAACAAATAACTGTTAAACCACCATTCGTGCATGTGACGTGGCTGTTTCGATCGTGGTTCTTCTTCCATGGAATATTTTCTACTGAAATTGTAAAATTTCCGCGTTTTTTAGGAGACTGCAACCCTAGTGGACCTTGGTTATTTTTCCATGGAATTTTTTCCGTCTTGATTTATTTTTTAACATTTTCCCCTTAAAATAAAACGACCGTTCTCTAATGAGGAATGTCACGGGCTCTAGTCCTCTCGTCGTATCTACGATTTTTGTTTGAATTGACTACGTAAGGCAGACAAGCGCTCGTGATGTGGGCATTTTTGTCATTTCACGGGTCAATAAATACGAGTGCCTCGATTTCCCTAAATTGTGCTTGGCAAAATTTCCTGCGAAAAGACTAATATATCCTAAGCTTTTAGTTTCAAGATTTGAATATTAGTCATGATTCAATTTCTTTGATAACTATTATTCTACGCCATGGATCCAACGGTTGAGATCAACCAATAAATGCCACTTGTAAGATTAAGAGCCATCTTAGTCGTGGGGCTCACCAGATAAAGAGTCTAGATCATTTGATGGGCCAATCTCAAGTTAATGAGAGATTTTATATGGTGTAAGCTCGTATAGTCCGGTATTTTTCAAAAATGTAACGTACGGTTTACACCATTGGATGATCCAAACCGTCCATTTGATAGGCAACCACGTAAATAAATTGTGCCCTCAATATAATCTATGGAGCAGATCTAGAGAGGAACTGCATATTATGGAAACATCTATAGATCAGAAGGTTGGGATCATCCTATGGAAATGATTTTTAGGGCACAACCTATTTACGTTGTGGTCTGTCAAATGGACGGTTTAGATCATCCTATGGAGTAAGCTGTACACTACATTTTGAAGATAATAGACTGTACGGGCTTGCACCGTATAAAAACTATATGAAGCCAATTAATTAAAGTTGCTGAGCTTCTTAAACGGCTATTTTTGGTCAATCTAATCAAAACCCAAGCTTGTTATTAGAAAAAAATTTGGGGGGTAATTTCGTGATTTGAGCACATTAAAAATCAACCGACAGCAAAAAGCCGAATGTTCTTTCGGTTCTCGTTATTTCTTGGGTCCAATTAAATCAATAGTTAATCTGTATTGAATTGTCATTAACAATAATTAATTAATTATTTTTGATAATTATTTATATGCCCCTAATTTCAAGCATCTCTGTTCGACTTGTCGGGAGAACCCTAGACTCTGCAATTTCGAGCTTATTTAATGGCAGAAACGTAAATGCAAGTTCTTTTGATTCCTTTCTTCTATAATATCGCCATCTGTCTTCTACGTTTCCTAAATTTCTCATCCTTCAGTGGTAGATATGTAAATACGAACTCCGTCGATTCCTTCCTTTGATTTCACCTCTTAAAACCCTAGATTTCTTCCCCTTTTCTGAAATTTCAACTTCTTTAATGACGGAAGTGTAAATGTAGCAGCTCTACGATTCCTTCCTTTGATTTCACCTCTTAAAACCCTAGATTTCTTCCGCTTTTCTGAGATTTCAACTTCTTTAATGGTGGAAGTCTAATTGTAGCTGCTCTACGATTCCTTTCTTGGATTGCTTTGGTAAAAATCCACGTTTGTTTCGTTTTTGCTAAGTTTCAGTTGCTTTTTTAGTCTGAAAAGAATCTTTGGATATTCATTCGGTAGATCTCGCCAGTAAAAATAGTAGATTTGTTAGATTTCAGGTTCGTGGCAGACATTTCGAATCGATTCGGATACTTTTCTTGTGATTTTTTCTTGTAGAAACCCTAATTTCCTCTGCTTTTCTGCATTTCCAGATGTTTAAAAGTTAAAACTTGTCTGAAAAGCATCTTCGGATATTCATTCGGTAGATCTCGCCAGTAAAAAATAGTAGCTTTGTTTGATTTCAGGTTGGTGTCAGACATTTCGAACCCTAGATACACTTTTCTTGTACAAAGCCCTAGTTTCCTTCTGCTTCTCTGCATTTCCAGATGCTTAAAACTAGTTTCTTTTGTTTCTGTAATTACAGGTTTCTAACGGCCGTAATGTGAATCGGAGTTAGATTTCGTGGTTTTTTGTGTTTCTGGTAATTTACATCTAGTTGTTCTGTCTTACATTCTAGCTTTTTTTTTAAAAGCAGCTCTTATTTCTATTGCTTCTTTCAGCTGATTTATCCAGCTTAAAACCCTAGCTTTCTGTGATTTTCTGAAATTCACTATTTTCGCTTCGTCTTTACTGTTATTCGGCTTTTCTCCTTGATCCTGCTGCTAGATTTCAGTTAGAAGTCGAAGGGGAAACCTGAATTTAAAAATGTTGTTGCACTTTTCTTTTTTTTTTCTTTGATCCAGTGTTTTATTTAGATTTTTCGCTTCGCCTTTATTGTTATTTGGCTTTTCTAATTGATGCTGCCGCTAGATTTGAGTTGGTCTTGGAAGGGGAAATCTGAAGTTAAAAATGTTACTGCAAATTTTTTTGATCAAGTGTTTTATTTAGATTTTTCGCTTCGTCTTTACTGTGTTTTCTCTTTGTTCCTTCATCCTACTGCTAGATTTGAATTAGTAGTGGAGGGGGAAATCTGAAGTTGAAAATGTTAATGCAATTTTTTTTATGATAAGTGTTTTATTTCCCCGCCTATTTAGCATATGCTTTTTCTCATTCCTGCAACTTCAGTCTCTTTAATGGCGAAATACCTCCCACCCCAATGATAAATTCTCTCTCTCTCTCTCTCTCTTTCTCAAATTGAAAATTAAAGGAAGAATTTTTGGTCTTATTTCTCCTGATTCTATGGTTCGCGATCATTTTTAATGACGGAGCATAAACTTTAATAAAAGAATGTTTATTCTTCCTCCTTTCTAGCTGTCTCTTTTTATCTCAGTTCTTTATGTTGTGAAAGTAGGTTATTTTCGTATCGATTGCTATAAATTTTTTTCTCCTACTGACAGTTGGAGAGTCCGAAGTGACGGATTTTGGAGACTGCAGTAGTTGCTGTTGGATCCATGAAGATGATGGCGATGACATTTGGCTTCACAGTTTTGGCTTTATTAGTGCTTCTGGTTTCTGGAAACAGGGATGTTTACATCGTCATCATGGAAGGGGAGCCTGTGGTGAGTTACAGGGGTGGTGTCAAAGGGTTTGCTGCCACTGCTGTGGATTCGGGTGAGAAGATTGAGATCACCAGGTACAATAGAAGTAAAAAAAAAATCCGATTTTTATTCTGTGTCTTTCTTTGGTATTTTATCTGGAATATATTGATTATTTGTCATGTACTTCTGTGGTTAAACATTTAAGTAGAACTCATCTATATTTCTACTGTCAAAACCAAGGTTTAAAATTTCGGTTTCGATACCGGTTTCGGAGTTTGAAATTTCGAAATTTTGATCGAAATTTCGAAATTGTGGTCGAAATCTGGTACAAAACCCCGAAAGTAATATTTTATTCAATATTAAATTTCGGCCGAAAATTCGGTGAAATATTAAAATAATATTAATTTTTTTTTGGGTCAAATTTCGGGAAAAAAAAAATGACCGTTTCTGTTTTTATGGGTTTCAGTGTCGGTTTCAGTCCGAAATTTCGGATTTCGGTCAAAATTTAAAACCATGGTCAAAACTCCTTAATTACTAAATTTTCTAAATTTTTAATTACTAAATTATGTTCTTGTAGTATATCTCATCCCTTGGATTGCTAATCTGCAAAGCATTTTTTGATGGAAATAGCTGAAATAGATTTGTGTAGGATGAATAATCTACCCCTTTAATCATATCTTGGTTTTTTCTTTTTTAGTGGTTGACTGTTCCTAGCTTGGTTTTAGACAAAAGAAAACTGTTAACGTTTGTGAATTAGGGAACCAGATTTATTAAGTTGGTTATTGGTTTTGGCTTTATACATTTCGGAAATTTTCTCTGGAGCTGCAAAAATCTACATTACACCCTTCCCTTCATTGGAGATGTGGACTCTAAGTAGTAGGAATCTTCTACCAGGGTAGGGCTCTAACTTTGGAATCTTACTCCTGCTCCTGCCTCCGAAGCTCATCTCCCTTCAACTATAACCTGTCACTCCCATGTGTCTTCATTACACAGCCACCTTTAACATCTTCAATTTTTTATTATCTGTATTAACTACTAATATAATCAATGAATGATTTTATTATTTCTTATGTACAGTCACATATTTAACATTTTTATGTTATTCTATGCAAACAATCAATAGCTGCTTCCACTTCCTAATTCTTTTGAATACTGCGACTGTGCTACATCCATCTCCCACTTTTGAATTAGTAGCGATTGGCACTCCATTAACTCAACAAAGAGCATAGGCTAAAAAGTTGTGCTGTAGATTAATAAAGTAGGACACGGGTTCGAAATGCTAAACCTCAGGCAGTTGCATCCTAACTTATTGGCTTTAAATATTTGGAACATGATCATTAGGATATCTTTACTAATGACAATGGTACTCAATGAGCTGGCTGTCATCAGTATCCTCTAGTAAATTCGGTGTATGTGCTGATTCGGCCGACCCCAACTAGTTAGAGACAAAGGCTTAGTTGAGTTGAGTTGAGTATGCTGATTCGATTGAAATATATTTTTCTCTATGCTTGATTTTGGCTGATGCAGTACTGATCAAGAGGGCTCTTTTTTTTTTGAATGGTACTGATCAAGAGGGATCAAGAGGGCTCTTAGTAGCAAGAATCTTTTACCAAGGTACTCTTGTCGAGATTAACATAGCAGAATGTGCAACCGAGTTTTCAAAGTATCAAGAATAATACAATCTTTGGAGAAAAGAAGCACACAAAGGAAGCACTACGAATTGGAGAGGAAGATGAGAAAGAAAAGAAGCACACAAAGGAAGCACTACAAATTGGAGAGGAAGATGAGAAAGAAAAGAAGCACACAAAGGAAGCACAACAAATTGGAGAGGAAGATGAGTTTTTCTCAAAAAAAAAAAAAAAAAAAAAAAAAACAATAATGTAAAAAGTTTTCACTTGCCAATTTATGGGCATCCTAGATATAGGAAACCAAGGACTTAATCCCACTCAAATAATAACTCCCACTCCAAGTCAAACAGTAACACTTATTCTAACTCAAGCACAGATCCTATTCTATCTCAAACATGAGTCATATTCTTTCTTTTTTTAAATGGAAACTAAATTAAAGGAAAAAAAAAGGATTACAAGTGTACTTCTGGGGTTAAATATATTATCTTCACTAAAGTGATAACCTAGTCTATCACTTTGGTGAAAATCCTTACAAGCTTCAGATTTTTTTTTCGGCCTATCATCTTTGGGATGCGTGGAGAGAAATATGCACCAACAATGAGCAAATTGAGGTTCCCAATAGTGTTTGGCCATCGCCAGAGTTGGGAAAGTTGAAACTGAACTTCGACGGGTCAAGCACTGTAAATCCCAGTCCAGCTAGTTTTTACAATTTGGGTTTCGGTGTCGGTTTCGGCCAACACCAAATTTGGCGGAAATCATGTAAAAATATGATAATAATTTTGTTTTGTTTTTTTTTTTTAATTACTACTGAAATGTCTAAAATTTCTTTGGAAATTTCGGCGATTTGGTGGATATTTTTTAAATTTTGGTGGAAATTTTGTAAAACGGGGTAAAAATGAAATTTCAGAAATTTCCCGAAATCTTGTTAAAGAACAATTTCATGTAAATTCCGTTTCGTCCTTGGCTGAAACCGAAATATTTCGGCACGTTTCGGCCGAAATTTAAAACCATGTTCCCATCTCCCACCCTAAATCTAAATCCCTTGGGAGAGGACTTAACCATCTAACTCAAACATGAGTCCTATTCTAGTACCAACTCCTAATCTAACTTGGACGCTCCACTAAATTTGAACCCACTTGGTGTTATGGAAGAGTAATTACATCATTAGGTTTAGCTCGTAGAACTACTCTTCTGGGCTTCGAGCCTCAGAGGGCAATGTTCTTGCTTGCACAATGGGTTTGATAAACTTTTGACCTAGAGGCCTGTATTTGGGATCAGAAAATGTCATTCTTCTTGGGCTAATATTTAACAGCACAGGGCCATCATTCATCTACTTTTGAACATTGATTGTAGAATTCTATCATCTACGGGGAAAAATAATGTTCCCCAGTACTTTGTTTACCACTTTCAAAGCACTTCTCTGGATGAATTTTTCTGCAATACTTTGCCTCTGGAATTCAAACTACTATCGTATTTGCTTGCTATTTATTCAACTCTACTGGGCCCTGGCAGTGAATCAGTAAAATCTTACTCCCTTCACCTCGAGAATCAACATGATGCATTTCTTGAGGCGCTGTTTGAAGCTGGAACATATAAGAAGCTCTACAGCTATCGCCATCTTATCAATGGCTTCGCTATTCACACATCCCCTGAGCAGGTAAATTGTTGGTCTCTTTCTTTTCAGTACTTTGTTGATTTAATATTACATCACTGCTTTGCATATCTTCTCCTTTTCACGAATTTGATTTGTTTGGTAGGCAGAAGCCCTTAGAAGGGTCCCTAGGGTGAAGCACGTGGAGAAGGATATGAAGGTTAAGAGATTAACGACGCACACCCCACAATTTTTGGGGCTTCCAACGGGAGTATGGCCAACAGGAGGTGGCTTTGACAGGGCGGGAGAGGACATTGTGATTGGTTTTGTGGACTCAGGAATATATCCGCAACATCCAAGCTTTTCAACCTACAATTCTGAACCTTATGGCCCTGTTCCTCATTATAGAGGAAAGTGTGAAATTGATCAGGTTTCTAAGAGGAATTTCTGTAATGGAAAGATAGTTGGAGCCCAACATTTTGCAGCAGCAGCAATTGCAGCCGGACAATTTAATCCAGCAGTTGATTTTGCATCTCCTTTGGATGGTGATGGGCATGGAAGGTTAGATTATTTGGACTTCTGTATCCTCAATTCCATGTGTAAAATTCAAATGCATTTGTTTCCAAGTTGTAGTATTTCCATAGGTTGCATGGCACATGGAACGGAAATGATACTTGCTGGATGCCTGTCTCCTAGAATTGTTGTTGTCCTGTTTCGAACTTTGGATCAGGTTGTGGCGTATGCCAGTTTACTTAGAAAAGGATAGGTAAGCCGCTTCTGGCAGTTTGCGTTTTCATTCACTTACCTTCATTTTTCTAGGCATAAGGGAAGCTTTGATACTGCAGTAGTTGTAAGGTAAGATAGAAGTTTCATGGTATGGTAAGGTCTAAGGGGTAAGAGGTGGAGTCTAGTTGGGTAATTGGAGGTGATGTTTCAACTATAATTAGCTCCATCATTCCAAGGTAGATCCCTAGTTCTATCCTGTGCTCTCAAAGACAACTCTGGCAGATCTTCAATTGTAAGGAAAAGGCAGATTTAGCAAAGTAGGCTTCGAAGGCTGGTTGAACTGCATTGGTTGATTTCTTATATATATGTATATATAAGAACATCGTTCTTGTTTATCTTACACTAGGTCCATTCATCAATGTTGTTGATTACTAAGTGTTTTTTTTATTTTTTTATTGATTTTCCTTTTTTCTTTAAATAAGATGTGAGAACATTGTAGATAAAAGGATTTGGAACTAGATCCATGGATCTATGATTGTACCAAGTAGCTGACTTAGTTGACATTAGACAATAATACTTGACAAACTTAAGTTGCAGCTATAAAGAACTAAAACAGCGCTGTATTCTACTTAGAATGTGGTATAAACGTCATGACAGCTTAATAGTCGCTAAATGATATCCTAAGATTTTATATTTTCCTTTGTCTTCTCAATTCATTTGTGGTTCCGTATTTATTGTTGATTACCAGTCATACAGCGGCAATTGCAGCTGGAAATAATGGAATTCCTCTAAGAATGCATGGACATGAATTCGGAAAAGCAAGTGGGATGGCTCCCCGCGCCAGGTAAGGAATGACACCTAGCACTTAGAAAGTTCCACTAAGGATTTCTTGAAATTTTTTTTGGCCATAATCATTTATTGTGCCATCCTGTTTGTGGACCATACAGGATTGCTGTATACAAGGCTCTCTACCGACTTTTCGGAGGATTTGTAGCAGATGTAGTTGCTGCAATTGAGCAGGTATACAAATGTTACTTGGCAGTAAGAGATATGGTAATTTGCCACATATTTATAAGAGCCAAGTAAATGTATTGGATCTTAAGAATGGTTAAGTTATTTTAATTTTTATATGGAACTACCCTGTGTTGATGTGGTTATAATTCGTAACCTTTATCGATTCTCTGTTCTATCTGATAAAAAAACTATGTTAATTTGAGTAAACTCTTCTTCAGCAAACCAATAAATACTTAGACATGTGTTTTTTCTTGTTATTTTCATCACGCGAATCCAGGTAACTGATCATGGTTGGCTGTACCTAACTTTGCTGGGAGGATGTTTGTAAGAACTTAAAAACATGTTTTTGTTGCTTCTTTGGAAAGTGGAGTCAGTGGCGTTAGTCGTGGATAATAAGTCAAGAACCTCTGTTTTTCTAATTGATTAGATATTATATATAATTACAACTGATGAGTTTAAGTTGATTATTTGGATAGAAGAATTTTAATGTTGAGGGATTTTCATTAACAGGCGGTTCAGGATGGTGTGGACATTCTCAATCTCTCAGTAGGGGCAAACAGTCCACCAACGACTACGAGAACCACATTTCTAAACCCATTTGACGCGACACTTCTTTCGGCCGTGAAGGCAGGAGTATTTGTTGCACAGGCAGCCGGTAATGGCGGCCCATTCCCTAAATCCTTGGTTTCTTACAGTCCATGGATAGCAACTGTAGCTGCTGCAATTGACGATCGCAGATACAAAAACAATATGACCCTGGGAAATGGCAAAGTTTTACCTGGGATTGGTTTATCACGTAAGTTATTTATTCAGTAGACGACACATTACTTAATTATTTCTTATTACAATCTACTTGAAATAGTTAGGTTTCAGTGGTTTTACGAATTTAGGAGGCAAAATTAATGCTTGCAGGGATTTGCCTCTCGAGGCTTAACATAAATGAACATTTTATCAAGACATCTTATTTCTGAACAGCAGATAATCCAGACTTTAACATAAATGAACATTTTATCAGGACATCTTATTTCTGAACAGCAGATTAAGATGCTCAGGCATCTTAATATTTTCTGCTTTATAGATGGAGGTTTTGACCGTTATTTATACTAATGAGAATACATAATATATGTTTGAGAATCAGCTCTGTTATCCCCTGTAAGATTTTTATACCTGAATGATTTTCTGGGTCCTCTTTGACTTTATGATCATTTTGACTGTTCTAGTTTTCTAGTAATCTCTGTTCTGACATTGGGAGGGTGTTCTTATCACTCACTGCAGCTTCTACACAATGGAACCGAACATTCAACCTGGTTGCGGCGAATGACATAATGTTGGATTCTTCTGATATTAAATACAGCCCTTCAGACTGCCAGACACCTGACGTTTTAAACAAGAATATGGTGGAGGGCCATATTCTTCTTTGTGGCTATTCCTTCAATTTCGTACTGGGTAGTGCATCCGTTAAGAAAGTCTCGGAAACAGCCAAAAGTCTTGGTGCCGTTGGCTTTGTTCTTGCTGTGGAGAATGTTTCCCCGGGAACCAAATTTGACCCTGTTCCTGTCGGCCTTCCTGGGATTATCATTACAGATGTCAGCAAATCAATGGTGATTCCATAAACTGATATGCAATTAATCCTTTTCATGCTGTTGATATAGTTGACAAAAGTTGTTTCTTTTTATGGCTTAATTTTTTTAGATTAAAAGAAAGAAAGAATAAAGACAGGGTATGAACCATTCAGAAAAGAAGAAGAAGAAAAAGACAGTATATGAAATGTCTTCACTTTACCTGCAAATGACTGCCCTTCAATTAAACAAAGCACCTCATTTTCTTGAACAAATAGAATAGTGGTATTATAGTAATAGAACTGTGGCTTATAGTTATACCAAGGGTGGGATGTTCAATTTTTTTGAAATATCTTTGTTGTCTAGATGAAATGGACCAAATGGTGCCCTTTCTTTTCTAGTGAAATAACCTTTGGCTAATGTACAAACAGACCAAAAGGGCAAATTTATTTATTTATTTGTAAAAAAAATAGAAACATGAGAATCCCGATGCTTTTTGAAGTTCACAACCTTTAAATTTTCTTTAAAATCAGCTAATATTTTGTCACCCGGCAAGACTTGTGTTTCTCTTACTAACACAATTTCTACACCGCAATAATTTATAAATTGTTGATACTATTGCTAAATGAAAACAAGAAAAATCAACTTGCTAAAATGAGAACCAGAAAAAGAACACAAGTTGTGAATTCCGATACTTTTGGAACTTCACAGCATTTAATTTTTCTTTAAAATCCGCAAATTTTTTGTCACCCTGTAGATTTTATTGGTACTGCCATGATTTTCTTATGGTGCCATCTTCTGCATATCTTATAAATTCTGATGATTTGGTCCCTTGACGGGGCATCTGTGACTGTAGGAGCTTATAGAATATTACAACAGCTCAACAACAAGAGATTGGGCTGGACGAGTGAACGGTTTCAAAGCAACAGCTAGCATCGGGGATGGTTTGATGCCTACACTCGATAGGTCAGCACCTCAGGTAGCATTATTTTCTTCCCGAGGACCTGATATAAGGGATTTCAGCTATCAAGATGCTGATGTACTCAAACCAGATATTCTTGCTCCCGGTTCTCTTATTTGGGCAGCATGGACACCAAATGGAACAGATGACCCTAACTACATAGGTAATGATTTTCAATATTTCTCCTTTGACTCACCCAAGTTAATGAAAAATTGATTGCGTCAATTCTGGCTCTGATACTTTGACTTGGATACTATGTGACTTGGATCCTGAAAAAGTGTCTGCCAGGTGAGACATGAGACATTCAACATGGAAACCCCAGCAAAACCAACAGACTAACTGCCCTCTATAGGGATGTTATATGATGGATGCACATATTTTTTCAAGGAAAGATGAGTGGATAGAAGTACAAGTGGCTACATGTTCTATGATCCAAAAATTAGGCCTTGCTATGGAGGTGCCATGCATCAAAATCCACTCCCATCTGATGATTCCAACCCTACAATTTATGACCAAAAATATAAACCCTTGTTTCTTTGTCTTCTCCCCATCCATTCAACGGATACAAATTGGAGGGTTAGAATTATACAACAGGTGTAAATTTCGATGCATGGCACATCCATAGCAATGCCTAAAAGTTGAATTGTTTGGGTCATTGAACTAGTGGGGCCCACTTGTACTCCTACCTGCTCATATTTTTCCAATATACGTGCATCCATCATATAACCTCCCGTATATAAGAATTTTGGGCCCCTACCGTAGCTTATGTTATAAGATAGTGCTCTGTTTCTGGAAAATCTAAGGATGCTATTAAAATACTTATTTCAAATGGGTGTGTTCTAAGCAGGAGAAGGATTCGCCTTGGTATCTGGGACCAGCATGGCTGCACCACATATTGCAGGGATTGCAGCACTTGTAAAGCAGAAGCACCCACATTGGAGCCCCGCTGCCATCAAATCCGCATTGATGACAACAGCAACTACTCTGGATCGGACAGGCAGGCCCCTTCAAGCACAGCAATTTACCGGAACGGAAACAGTGACGCTGGTAAAAGCTACGCCATTCGATTATGGGAGTGGCGCCGTCAATCCAAGGGCTGCTTTGGATCCTGGACTCATCTTAGATGCAGGTATTTTAAATCTCGAGGGAATACTTGCAAATATATATATCCAACCTGCAATTTCATTTACAGGAACTGACTTTCATGGCATTGTTGTAATTTGTAGTCCGTTTTTCTTGTTTGACATCAGGCGTGCTTTTTCTTCCATTTTTTCAAGAGCATGATCAAGATTAATGTAGTTAGACCTATAGTTGCATAAATCAATAATGGGGCTTGTCTGCATCCAAAACTAAATTCTTAGATGCTTTGAGTATCCAAAACCAAATTCTTAGATTCTTTGAGTATCCAAAACCAAATTCTTAGATGCTTTGGGTCATAAAGTAGCTTATTAACCACTTTTTGTTGCTTTTCTCTATTTATGCCCATATGCTAAGGCCTTGTTCATTTGGGATTGTCCCAACCGATTGTGAGCCCCAAATAGATTATTGGATTCCAAATTAAACTTAATTTTGAGTCCAATAATCAGTTTGGGGCTCTCAATCGGTTGTCGCAATCTCAAACGAACAGGGCCTAAGAATCTGATTTTGCTACTACAGCGACTGGCAAATTGGCTTTCAGCACCATATTGTTTTTCCCACAAAATTTTTGAAATTCTCCGAAGACAATATCTGCAGTCCCTTGTCCCTTGTTTTAAAAATGACTCTCTTCTTATTTTGTACTTCTCTTATTGGCTGCAAGGCTGAGCACAGCCATTATTTAAGCAAGGGGATGCAGATATCATCTCCCATTTCTTTCTTCTTATTTTGCACTTCTCTAATTGGCTGCAAGGATGAGTACAGCCATTATTTAAGCACGGGGATGCAGATATCATCTCCCATTTCTTTTTATACAATAAATTTGCACCAGTTTCAGCCTCATGCATGAAGAAAGCAATGGCTATTGACAAATTGTTGGAATGAGCTCTCAAGAAATGCATATAAGCATATTATGTTCTCATTTCCAAATACTAAACTGGGAGTAAATAACTCTGTGATGCCATTCTCTTACAGATTAGTACATTGCCCTTACTCATAAACTCTCAATTCAACAGGTTATGAAGATTACGTCAGATTCTTATGTTTGATACCCGGTATCGATCCTCATGAGGTTTCAAACTTCACTACCATGCGCTGCAACTCTAGCTCTGGTCATCCAGCCAATCTCAACAGCCCATCAATTGCAATCTCACATCTAGTGGGAACACAAACCATAACACGAACGGTAACAAATGTTGCCGAAACAGAAACCTATGTGATGACTTCCACAATGTCACCGGCGGTTGCACTGGAAGTTAACCCTCCGGCAATGACGCTCCGATACGGTGCATCACGGCAATTCTCAGTGACCCTCACTGTTAGATCAGTGACTGGAACCTACAGTTATGGTGAGATTCTGATGAAGGGAAGCAGAGGGCACAAGGTGAGAATTCCAGTAGTGGCTATGGGTTATAGTAATTAGGTGATATGCTGCTTTGAGTTTTGCCTATCTTTATCTAAAATGGCTATTGTGATATTCTTTGTAGTCTGATGAATAAGAAACTATATATAAAGATGTGTATCAAAGAATGTATAGGGTAAATTATGTATAAGAAAATGGAGACTGGCAGTTCCCAGGTGGAGGTTTTTTGGCTTCTGCACCAAAAGTTTTCAGCTTTGACTCTGTTATTTGTACCCTTTATTCGATTACCTCTATTGGATTTATAAGATTTTATTGAGGCTCTATTTCTTTTGACATCATTTTTCAGTGGAAAATTGGTTCTAAAATTTGTTTTACGCCCGTAAAGAAACAAGAACAAAGATTTGCGTGCTATGGATTTCAATAGGCCATTTGGAGGCCGGGCCGGGCCGGGCCGGGCCGGGCCAATCGGTTTTGATAAGTGGGAACCGATGTCCGGTCGATTATCGTTATAGAAATCTGGCCCGAACACGCTTGCATATTGGAGAACAAAAAAAGGCTCCTATGAGGGAAAGAGATTGATGGTAGTTTTCTATCCAGGGGCACATCTCTCTATGTAATGGGCCAAAGTCCGTTGATCGGAAAGGTAGAATTGGCCCATTGGCGTATCTTTGGGCCATGAGCTATCCATAGAAGGGCCCAATATCTTGTATAGAAGATGAACAACCCTCAAAAACATAACCACAAGAGAATTATTGTCTAGCAATTAGTGAAAAGCCACCCTTCTTCCCAACCGGTGATGTCCGAAACAACTAACTCCGTACTGATGATCGAGATTCGGGTATGGATTACCACTGTGGTAAACATTAGTGTAAGAGGCAATTTCTGGAACACTTGGGAGTCATGGTTTTAGATTCCCATTTAAACAGACTGGAAATATTTCAGTTTCCATCTCTCTGTTTTTATCCCTATCAAATTTGAGAGAAATTATATAGTGCCCGACCGTCAAGTCCCGTGTAGGCGGTATGTCAATGTCAAAAGTACCGCCCTTGATATTTGATCCAAGGGCGGTACACTTACAAGTGAGCTGCTGTTGGATCAAATATCAAGGGCGGTTCCGCCCACACTGGTTTCAAAATCGAAACCAGAATAAATGCATATCAAAACCGGAGACATACTTACCGAGAACAAAATCGTAAGAGTAGTAGTGGTGTATGTATTATGTATAAATATATATATGAATTACTTGTGAAATTTAATATGCATTGAATTATTAGACAAGTCATTAGGTGTTTGATGTAGTTAAACCATTATGGATAGATATCTTGTTCGTGCGATGGTAATCGTAGCTGTGCTTATTCTAGCATTTTCTAAGATTTCATCTTTAAATTCTATCATTTTCATATGTTTCGATAATTTTACAGGATTTTTACCAAAATTTTCAGCTAAAACCAAACATTTTTGTTTTCCTAGTGACCGAAACCGAAACTAAAATTTAAAACATTGTTTGGAATTAGAGTGTACGGGCCAAGGGATGGTCCAAGATAGACCAGACTTCATCCAAGGCCCATAATGGAACTAAACAATTGAGCATTAGACTTTCCAACCCTCTCTGTTGTCTTTTACTATTGATCTGAAAGCATTGAAGTGAAGAACACTATTCAGTATGCAGCCTTTGTTCTTTACCTCTGTTCCTAGAACTTTGATTGCTTTGTCTTTTAATTCTTGGACTCTATAATCACGCGGCATGAAGATAAATGGGAGTGACTCACACAACATGAACCCTAACCTAAGTCTCTCTGCCTCGCCCTCGCCAGTAAGATTGGGGAAAGCCTGGATGAGGGATTCTAAACTCACAGGTGCCCTTGCAGATTTAAGCTGATAGGGCGCTCTCATCGGCTGAAAATCACACCAAGTGCATTAAGATATTCAAGGACAGTGACCATGCGTCCATGCACTATTCTCTCTTCGCCTGAGATATTCAAGGAACCAACCATTCTAGGAACTAACCATTCTCTCTCCAGGCAAGTATACGATAAATTGTACCACTTAGTACTGATCACCTCAAGCGGATCAAGTTTTCTAAGGCCCCTTTCGTTTTGGATTTTGAGAATCGATTTTGCATCCAGAACTGATTATTGGATATACAAGCACGATTAATTTTGAGTCCAATAATCAGTTTTGGACTCAAACTTGGTTCTCAAAATCCAAAACGAACAGGGCCTAAACAATTCCAACGTCCTTTCAGATTAAGACCCAGTTTGTTTTGGATTTTGAGAACCTACTGTGAGTCTCGTCTACCTTTAATTTCGGATCCAATAATAAGTTCTGGAGTCACAATCGGTTCCCAAAATCCAACACAAACATGGCATAAGGGAAATGTTAGGACGACACAGGCAGTACAGGACTGTCTAGAACACCATCAATAGTTCCCATATTTACTAAAGCAAGGGTATGTTATAATTATTTCTTGGTAAGCCAGGCATAACAGACAGATAAAAATAGATATTTGAATACAAAATATGGATATGATTTTGAGTGATTCAACTTCGTGATAATACAGAGAAGCTCAAGATACACAAAAAAATGGATTGCGGTATGATAGGGAAAAGAACAGAATGATCAAAATACAGAAGAGGGCAAGAGAAATCATACCATATCTCCTGCCTCTGTGATGATATGTGGTTTATCCGATTCTTCGGAAGACAAACAGTGAGCCCCTTGATCCCTTTCCTAATCTAATTTTCTCATCCACATAGGTGATCTCCAGTTTAACCTCACTCTCACCACCATACTGGAACTCCAATGCCCCTACCTTCAGTTGTGGAGGCTCAAATACAACTTGAATCCATTTATCATCCAATACTATAAGCTTACCTAAATAACATTAAACAGAAGAAATCAACCTGATATCCAGATTTGTTGCATACATGTGCATTGTATATCCAACAATCTAGGTATATATATTAAGAAAATTAGATAGCCTATGGCCGTTGATATACGGGAAGCAATCTTGTATAGTTTGCATTTGAATTTGATATATACTTAAAAAGAAGCTACTTCCCAAATGTTTGTTTTATTAAAAGATTCACAGTTTCTTGTGTGAGAAGGAATATATGAGGCATAAATTTCTACTAGTATGAAATGTTCAAACCATATTTTACCCTAGCTAAGGCATACCTTTCAAGGAAACCTCTCCATCAAGGAAGCCAAATGCAGAAAAAGACACCTTGTTTCTCACAGTCTCTGGAGCTTCAACAACCTGCACCATTTCATTTGCTTTGAAAACAAGACGACCCAATGCACTCCGGTAACCGCCTCCAGGTGATGTTGGCACCGAGCAGTAAACCACATCCCACTCTAGTAACAGTCAATACACACCAAATGTAAGATGATAATCTTTTTTGTCTGGGGAGATATGCCCAAAGTTCAGAAAGTTTTAGGAATGGTAGGATTTGATAAGGCATTTTGAAGATGCCAGATGATATAGCACTTGCAACATCCCTGATCTAGCAAATTCTAACACTTGGGAATTTAAAAGAAACATGTAAGGTAGAAGTTTGGAAAGAAATGTAAAAAAAAGGCATGTTTGGTTGAAGGACAAGTCTGGCCCAGACAGACATATTCCAATGTAAACTATTATCCAGTGTTCACGGCTCTTATTCATGGAACATGCTTACCCTGGACATTTTGAGGATAAGTTTATCGGTATATCATGGAACACGCTTAGCCTGGACATTTTGAAGATAAGTGTATCTGTATATCAGCATACATATATGCACTTATCCACTGCATGTAGGATACACAAAGATGTACATACACATAGATATACATATGTATATACACAGATACATATTATATATACACGTGTGGTAAAAAAGTCAGAAACTCAGAGAAATCAAGTTGATGCGAGTCAGCTCTATCGAGTCAGTCAAGAGGATTAGAAACTAAGACGGATAAAAGCTAGGAAACTCGACTCAACTCAAAAGCAAGTTGATACGAGTTACTTTATGGAGGATTAGAAATTAAGATGAATATTTTTAGGCTACATATGCACGGCCATGCTTTGATAATGGGGCAAGCTCACTTGTTTTATTAGCAAGTTTGGCCCATAAAAAGGCAAGTTTGCCTTATTATCAAAATACGATCGTGCTGATATCGGTAGCCTTTTTTTTATTTATTAGAATACATCATTAAGTCATTTTATAACTTGTTTGGACTTTTTCTTGATTCAATCATTGTCAGTCAAGTTTCCAGGCAAAGTTCTTAGCTGATGAGTAGAAATCCAGTAGCACTATATGTACGGGGTTTGCCTCCAAAAATAAGCAAACAATTACAGGCTCATGGGTGGTTTTATGTGTTGTGACGGCAAATGGATGGATTCATTATCTTATGGAAAATTCGATGTCCTTAATGATTAGGAATGTATACATGGAATTAGAAGTCATACTTAGAATTTACCTTCAAATATCATCATGGATTAAATGGGTTAATTACTGGATAGTTTTATTTTTTATTTAAAGCAAAGGGATTTTACTAAGGACTGCTATTTCCTTTGAAATCCAAATATAAGCGCTCGGTGTTTTATAGGTCTATTAAGTGTTTCAAAATGCGGCCAAAGAAAATCCTAGTCAAAGGAGTTTTTATTGACTTTGTAAGGCAAAATGCATAACGTGGCCAGGAAAAAATGCGGAACGAGTCCAAGGCAAAAGGGAGTCGACTCGGGGGAGTTTTGAAACTATGGGTCTATTGGTACTTTTATTTGCTTTTCTTGAAAGCAAGAACATATTTTCGTATCTGAAGAAATATTTAATGTTCTCACTCAGCAATTAGAAACTCATTAATAGTCATACATAGTGATCAAAATATGCTTATTGGGTATTACCTCCGAATATAAGCGGGCATTTTACAGGCTCATCAACACAGTACTTTGCTAACTGCTGTGCCACCTCAGCCACCTCCTTATGCCCTTCTTTAGTTAACAAAACTCCTCTATCAGTTTCTTTCACCTAAATAAGCAAGTACACTACATTTCCATGATGGCATTAAGGAAATTTGAACAAACAGGTAGCAATTTTTATAAACAAGAAAAATTTCCCAGTCTTCTACGCAATAAACAACAGGTTGGGACACATTCGCAAGAAATGTTTTTTCTTGCCATCCAAACAGGGCCTTAGAATCCTCATTTCCTTTCAAGGCACATTCGCAAAACACATCATTCGACTTCTAATGCTTTAGAAATCAACAAACAAGAGAATATAAAATCAGACAAAACACGAACACGACTCTAAAAACCTTCCAACTGAAAACAATAAATCGCCATTCTTTTCACTATCTAATCGTAAAACATCAAAATATAACCCTCTAATCCTGTCCAAATGAGCAAAAAAAGAGGGAAAAAAATCACCATTGGAGGGTTTGGAAAAGAAATTGAGGAAGAAAATGTTTGAAACCTTGGATAGAATCGACGAAACGAGATCCTCTGGACTGGTGCGGATCTGCTGGGTAGAGATTGAGGCGCAGATTTTGAATCGGCCATGGTGAGATTGAAAAAGAGGGAGAGAGAACATGAAATTGTTTTTTGAGAATTTGGGAGAGAAAATTAGGGTTTTGGATTTGGGGATTTCGGGGCCTCTGAATGTGGAGAAGAGAGTGAGGGAAGAAGCCATCAAAGAAATCGAAGTGAATTGATTCGATTCGTAACTTATCCTTCTGCCTTTTATGTGTTGCGAGATTGAAAAACGGACTACTGGTTTATATGCTCCCACGTAAGCATGGGAAATCGCAGTGGGACCCACTTAAAATTTGATGATCTAAAATTGCCAACGGGGGACATCAAAATACGAGAATTGCCAACAGGGGACATACTTTTGAAAACTTATTAGAGAGGGACTAAATGAGGGTTATCAAGTCTCTAAAAGGGTGTTATCAAACTCTCTCTTTTTTACAATTTTTCAAGAGTGTGTCCCCTGTTAGCAATTCTCGTATTTTGATGTCCCCCATTGGCAATTTTTCCATTAATTTATTTTAATCTACCACGCAAGCATCATACGTGCGGCTGTTATTAAGTGATGATCAACGTTGGCAGAACATTACTAATTTTGATGATAGAACTAACTCATCTTGTCTTATATTATTGAACCATTCCCAAAAAGCTCTCAAATAAAAAGGACAAGGTGAGTTAGCCCCATTATGAAAACATTGTATTGCAAATATCAGTAGCCGTTTGGAATCTTCCTTTTGCTTGCGAACAATTTCAAGTCCTTTCCGTTTGGTTGCCGGTTAAATTTTGGTCCCAGGAAGTGTTAGTTAAATTTTGGTCTCATCCCATGTTTGGTTGCCTTTTAGCACTAGGTTTTTTTTAATCCCATCCCAAGATAACCCCAGGAACAAAAATAAACTCAGGAACCAAAAATAAGTTTGAGAAGAATTTTTTTCTACCCAACAGTTCAAGCAACCAAACAAAGGTTTTTTTTTTTCCCACCATAATCCGGTCAACCAAACATGGGATTTTTATTTTACCAGGATACTTCTAGGACTTTTTTTTTCCCACCTATCTCCCACGGTATTTTTTTCTCCCACATAACTCCTAGGAACAAAAAAAAACCCGGCAACCAAACTATTAGAAACAATGAATAATGACATGTGCCCCTTAAGATGTACTCATCTAACTAGTGCCTTTGATCTAACAAACAACTAGAGGCATGAAACATCTAGGACTAAGTAATTCATACAACCCTATAAATCGTCATTTAACTAGCACAGAAAATAATATTATTATACACATAATCTTCATTTAAGTGCGACTTTAGTGGGTCTAACCTTGATCTTGCCCTGAACAAAATACCCATAATATACAGATAAAGTGCTTTAAATTTCTAAAATTGTCATGGGAAAACAATAATAGGAGCTGTTGGGATTGATTCATGCTTAGGAAAACATTCCCACCCACTATCCTTGGTGCACGACACAGTAAAATGCTTAGGAACCCAAGACTCTCCTTTCGAGTTTCTTTCTCTCCCTAGTTTCCTTTCCTTTTCTTCTATGTTTCTCTTTGCTTCTCTGGCCTTCTCCCACTCCTTGTTCATTATACCTTTGCCCACTTCACTCCAAACCAGAGCTGATTCACTAGGCAATACACCCTGCACCAAAACCTTGAAACCCTTACCTTCAATCTCATAAACATAATAAAAATCACATAAACAAGAGAGATATTACCTTTTTATTTTCTAGGATAGGAGTTTTCAATTTGGATATGGCTTCCTTTGCATTGTATAATGAACTAATTTTCCCGCTATGGACGTCCTTCAATGTAACAATTCTGCAATTCAAAATACTTTTAACAACAACAACATATGAAAGTGATATTTCCACCATGCTTGTCAGCATTTAGACCTCTTTAGTTTGTCTTTCCTGAAGTGACCATATTTAAAAGAAAATAATGCATTATGAGGGAGACAAAGAAACAGGGTGGAAATGATAGGCACTATTGCACTTAGGTTGTGTTTGGTTGCCTCACTTAGGTTGTGCTTGGTTCCACTTCCTCATCTTAATTAAGAGGGATTCCACCCCACGAATTGCAACCAAATGTAGCCACAGAGAAAATGATTTTGGTATAGAATGTGTTGAGAAAACCCAAAGAAGAAGCACTCTTCTCTCTCCCTTATTATATTAGGAAACTATGGTGGTGGGAATCAAGGCAACATTCCCAACAGAATGTTATCAAAATGGTTTTACCTGTCCCAATGTCCATCGACCTCGTAAATCGTCTTGAGCGATGAAGAATTGAAGATCTTTCCCTTAACAGACCTGGAAGTTCCTCCAAAACCAAGAAATGAAGGGCCTTTGTAATGTAAGTCCGCTTCGAAGCCCGAATCTTTACATAGGATTCTGACATTTCCAACCCAATCAGCCCCTGGAACTGGAAAGAACCTCATGAGAAGATTAGGCATATTCATTTCGTAAATCTCGCTAAAATTCAATAGCTTGAGCTGCCTTTTCCCATGAACAACAGCTTCAACTGAAGTACCTAAGAAAAAAATATATAAAAAATGGGAACTTAAGAAAAATGGAAATGAGTTTAAATTGATCCTGAATTTTAGACAGCTTCTTTTTGTATTTTCAAGACAGAATCAAGATGATGAAATCAAACCGATTGCTTGATATTAAAACACGTAATGGGTGGGATTTAAATAGATGGTTGAATATAAATTGATTAATGGTCCAGATTGCAGGAAAGTCACTTAACATTTGTTTAACTAAAGGAAGAGAAAGCTTTAAAGTAATATAATCTAATAAAAATGTGTTAAATTGGTTAAAAAACAGTAAGGGTATTTTGGTAGTTTACACCAAAAAACTTGAGCAACCTACCATGGTACCTGGGGATTGGATATTGGCACCAAATTAGCTCCACATTTTCCTTCTCATCAGTTGCATGGAGTGCAGTGACTGGTGGGTGATGTGAAACCTGAGAGAAAGAGAGAAAGCAACTTATTAGCCTTAAATTAAATTAATAAGAGTTTAAAACTTAGGGCGTGTTTGGCAAACATGAAAAAAATATTCCATGGAATAATTTTTTCATGGTTGCAAGACATGTCCTTAAATTATTAGACTTCCTTTTGTTCCTTCTAATAGAGCTATATAATTGGGTTTTATCTATCTAAACCTTCATACATGTGGGGACCACCATTTATAAGTAGGTATTGGTCCCCAAATGTGACAACTGCATGATCCATTTGTTGTTAACAAGAATTTATATGATGGGTGGCCGTGAAAACACGTGAAGTCTAAAAAAAGTAGGTACGGCCCACTTTTTTTGATGATCCAAACCGTTCATCTGTTTGGGCACAATGTAAATAGCTTGTGCCCCAAAAATCATTTCCATAGGATGTTCCTAACCCTCTGATCTGTAGAAGATTCCATACATGATTTTTGGAAATCTCCATATTCGGATCAGTTCAGATCGGAGGGTTAGGATCATCCTATGGAAATGATTTTGGGGCACAACCTATTTACGTTGTGCCCAAACAGATGAACGGTTTGGATCATCAAAAAAAGTGGGCCGTACCTACTTTTTTAGACTTCACGTGATTTCACGGCCACCCATCATATAAATTCTCTGTTGTTAACAACCATGAAAATTAAAATTCCACATATATATAATTACACAAAACCTACCTCATCTGGTGTGACTAGTAAGTTGATTACCTGTTCAATTAGAACATTGAGGGTTCCCCGAGACACGTGATGAGTCTCCCCGAGAATGGGATTAAAAGGCGCTAAACCGAAAATAACCGGTCGAGTGGTAGATATGCTCCAAGCCACCACATCCTTGAATCTGTCGAGAGAAGTCTTTCCTCTTGCACATCTACTCAATATATCTTCACCAGTGCAATACACAGCTTCCCCATAGCATTGAAGCTGTGACTTGGGCATGTTGAACATAGGAGGAAGCTACATTTGCGAAAAAAAAGGAAGAACTTACCATCATAAAATAATAAATACAATGTATACTTTCTACAGGGTTAATTAAAATTGATTTGCTAAGTTTGGAGCAGAAGGGGTGAACCGACCGACCCATACGGCCACACCACTTAATAAAATCTTAAAATCCTCTCTCTCTCTCTCTGGAAAGCCATTTCACGGCTCACTTTTGCAGAAGACAACTGACACCTCACATGAATTACATAAATAAGACAAAATCTGCTAAAAAGTGTGCATGTAGCTGTTGTCTCTTGCAAAAGTGAGCAGCGACATGGCTTCCGCGGAATTGCCTAGAGAGAGAGAGAGAGAGCAAATGAACTTAACCTAAGGCACAACTTTGGCAAATAATTCATCAATTTCTTATGTAATATTTTTAAACCACATTAGAAATTCACATTTTTTAGAAAAGATATCGCCGTAAAAATTGACCTTACAACTAAATTTAGAAAACACATGCACTTATCTTATTTCTTAAATTAAACCCAAACTTTCTAAATTAAGGAACAACTTTAAAAGAAATAATGTAGAGAGAGAGAGAGAGAGGGAGCCCAATCTACACTTCAAATGGGAGAGATAGGTGGAAAGGAGGGTATTTTCATAATTTTAAAAAACCACATTTTGTTCTCTGTGGCTACTTGGCTTTACTGGCATTAAAAGTCAAACCGGGTGTCCCAAGTAATGAAAAGGGGTGAATATATCAGCTCCCTAATATTCCCCATTATGAAAATAGGAAATTTCACTAGAATTCTCCACAAAAAAAATAGAATTCTCTAATTTGAAATGCACCGTCAAAGTTGGTTGATGAATATACCCTAGAGTTGATGTCGAATGTTAGTTGATAATGGGTGATACTGATTGGTAAAGAATGCTTCTCTTTTATTGGAACAAAGAGTGCTTATAAAAGTCAATGGATCTTAGCAAATCATAGCCTCAATGTGGCAAGATAATACTGAGGCTTCGATCGGCGTTTTTATAGATTGTATGAAAATAGGTTACTTGTATGGACCAGTGCCACAATGGGCAAAAATGGGCCTCGATGGGCAAGACATTATTAGGACTGTCAATCGGGTCGAGCTTGGGTGGGCCTGAGGTGCTCAAGCTCAGGCCATGTCTATACAACGGGCTTCGGGCCGAGTTCGAGCCTGACTAAATTAGAAAATTTGCTTGCCCAAGCTCAACCCAAACTCCACAACGGGCTTCGGGCCGAGTTCGGGCTTGCCCATCACCTCTTATTTTCTGTACGAGAAAAGACTAAGCCAAGCACAGAAAAGCCAATTTCATAGAAAGCCATTAAACTTGTTGGCTTTGGCATGTGAGAAAAGCCACACTGATTGATTTTTTGCCAGATTTTGTCTTAGTCATTTAATAAATCTGAGGTCGAACTATAGCCTATAGGATATGATGATCCAAACCGTTCATATGGAGTGAGCTGAAGAGGGGCAAAATAAAAAAAGAAAAAAACCTATTTAATGTTGAACAATAGCATATAGGATATTAATGTTTAAGTAACCTATTTAATTAATATCTACTGATTTTTAAGGGCATAAAAAATCTTGAAAAATTATATAGTAAATATATTATCGACCCTTGATCAAGCTCAGCCCAAATTAGAGTTCGGGCTTCAACTTTTGACCAAGCTTGGTTTGGCTTGTTCTCATTTTAATTATGGGCGGGCTTTTAGCGGGCCGAACGGGCTGGCTTCGAGCTTGCCCATCCCGATTGACAGTCCTGGACATTATGTATCGGCTGGTTATCGATCCTTGTCGGATAAGAAGCTACTCTCCAACCTCAACTGCGCAATAAATTCATGCACACACCACAAACAAGGTACCTCAACTCAAATCAACAAAAAAGGTACTCGACTTAGGAAGTGGAAAGAAGAGAGACAATGGACGGCTAAGGATAATCGCAACAATACCAATGATATGGAAAAGGCACCCATGGACTCAAAGAAATGTAGACGTTGTAAGAAATTTTTTAAGGAGTGTTGATATCAAATTTGCAGTAGTCACATGTGGTAAATAGAAAAACATACGCTTCTTTACTTATTTTTTCAGTAATCCTTCCAAACATTTCCAGATTTCTCGGAACTCTTATTTAATTATTTCCTAATCAGAACTTTGTAACTATGAGATGGAACATAACTGTCCACCCTATTAGTTAAATCTTTGAAAAGCAAAATAATCCTAAGATTTCCGATCAATTGGTTTGGGATCGTCTGATCAAGCACGTTAGGTGCTGGCAGATCATAAGAACGGTCCTGATCAGCCATTCAAATAAAAAAAATGAACGGTAATGATCAGTTGATCACCATACACATGCAGTAGGCTTCCAATCAAATATTAAAACAAGGAAAGAAAAAGAAATAAGACTTACCTGAAAACGAGTGAGATCTGATCCTGGACGTACATTACTGAATAGGCTGAGAATACGCTGAATAATATTAGGAGTTCTGTGCTCAGCGCTGAATCCTCCTTCCAATGACATAGGGGGGGTAAGAAGCACCCCCATCTCTTCACCCTTCTCTTCGCTAACCTGCGCCACCCCAAAACTAAGTTTCTTTAGAAAATGATATCCGAACTCCCTTGTTTAGTAGCGGCACTCTGAACTATATTTTTTGGTTAGGAAAATGATATTTCCACCCTTTTTCCCAGCGTTCTGATCCTCTCTGATTTCCGTTTTGGGTAGGGCTGCAAATGAACCGAGCCGGATCACAAACATGTTTGGGTTCGGCTCATTAAAAGCTCGGCTCGGGCTCGTTCGTTTACTAAACGAGCTGAGCCGAGCCAAGCTCGAGCTTTGTTGAATTTTGGTGAGCCGAACACGAGCCAAGAAAAAAAAAAGCTCATCACGAACACGAGCCGAGCCTCAAACTAAGCGAGCCGAGCACGGAAACCCCAATGTTCGGCTCGGCTCGGCTCGTTTGCAGCCCTAGTTTTGGGAACTGTAAAAGCCTCTCTTTGCTAATCCAAAATGATATTTCCACCCCCAGCAATGCCAACAATGCCGGTCCCTTTAAAGATATTATTTTCAGAAAACGAAAAGCAAAAGATTGTGAAAATGCAGTCAAAATAATGAGTTTTTATGCCGTGTAAGCCCTTATAGTCACGTATTTTTTTCAAAAAGTACTGCAAGACCACGCTATAGGATAATGCAAACCGTGCATGTGATGGGCCAGAACGTAAATAAGTTGTGCCAAAAAAAATCATTTCTATTGGAGGATCCAAACCATGCATGTGATGAGCTACAAAAAATCATTTCTATAGGATGATCCCAACCCTCCGATCTACTGATGAACTGCATATTATGGGAGTTTTTATATGGTGCCCGACCGTCATGTAACATGTTACTGGTATCGAGCTTGATATTTGATCCAACTGCAGACCACTTTTTAAGAGGCTTCTGTATGATCAAATATCAAGGATGGTACTTCCATCGTACCACTTACAAGGGACATGACGGTCGGGCATCATATAATTTCTCATATTATGGAAACCTCTATAGATCAGAAGGGCCGGGATAGTCCTATGGAAATGGTTTATGGGGAACAGCCTATTTACGTTGTGTTCCATCACATGGACAGTTCGGATCATCCTATAGCCTGGTCCGTCCCTCCTTTTTTTTTTTTTTTTGAAAAATAAGGGACTATAAGGGCGTACAGACTTACACCATGTAAAAGACTAAAAATGGAGTGCAATTGAAGGGCGTGCCCATATCATTTTAATATTTTTCTGAATAGACTTGTACAAATGGTAGGAGCGTACAAAAAAATGTCCAAGCCCACGATAGATTTTCACCTGAAACCATAGTAAGGGAAGAAAAAAGAAAAAGAAAAAGAAAAAGAGGACTACCATTGTGTTTTTCTTTTGCGGGAGAGGCAACAGAAAAACACGCTCCTTATCCGATGATTTTGGACACGCTCTGAGCGTTTCAATTCACTATAAACGTTTGTTACTTCGAAGATGCCTTCAGGATTTAATAAGAGGAGGACGCAACAGTTCGACGTAAGTTTCAAACTGCTAGTGTTTTATGGCCACGCGTACGGTTGCTTTTAATTATCGTACTTTTCGAAAGGCCAGTATTTTATGGCCACGTGTCTGGTTGCTTTTCATCTTCTTGGGACGCTCTCTACCTTTGCTTTGCTTTGATTATTTTGATCTTTCTATTAATTATAAGTCGTCGTTGTGGGTGAAATATTAATGGCCTTTGTCGTGCTCGTAGTCAGATAAACCCCAACTATCAGTTGAGGTGTCCATTCCCTTATAACCCATACCATCTATTTCACTCATCCGATGTGGGACTATTTGTTTTTGCGTCGCCTCTTTCCATTCGATACTATTCATAGTTTGT
This sequence comes from Tasmannia lanceolata, assembly GCF_043159265.1. Classification (NCBI taxonomy): domain Eukaryota; kingdom Viridiplantae; phylum Streptophyta; class Magnoliopsida; order Canellales; family Winteraceae; genus Tasmannia; species Tasmannia lanceolata. Next base: position 13,839,848 of record NW_027518683.1, read on the forward strand.
CATTGAACGTGAATGTGCAAAAACGATTTAAGAGGCAATGGTTAAGATTTAAAGATAGAGAAGTATATGTTATTGTATGCCAAGATTGCTTGATTTTACATGAATTTTCAGGCAATAGAACATCGAAAGAGCAATGAGCACACTTAGAAAGGGATATATACAATACACTTAGGCCATGTTTGGCTGCCATGGAAAAATATTCCAAACAATATTTGTGGGCCAGGCTAGTTGTAAGAGAAGCGAGGGAGATGTGACTTGAGATGGTGGGAGTGAGGGGAGCTCACGCTCTTAAAACCAGGAAAACCAAATACCTAAAAATAGGTATTTTTTCCACCCCTTTTGATTACTTGGGACACCTGGCAGAAGTGTACGTGGCAATCAGCCCCATTGAATACTTGTGACGTGAAGTACATCAGTCTCTCTGCAGTCATTGATACATTGCTGTTGGGTGTCCCAAGTAATCAAAAGGGGCGGATATATCACTTCCCTTTTTAAAAAGGTTTTAGAGATTTGAGATCTAAATCTCTACTCTTGCCACTCCAAGTCCCTCCCTCCCCTTTCTTCTCACCTACTCTCACACAGTTGGACCCATGAATATATATTTGATGGAATAATTTTTCATGGTTGCCAAATGTTGGGACGGAGGGTAGAACTCACCCTTAAAAGCTAGCCATTAAGGGGAGGGTGCCCAAGCCCTTATAAGCCCATCCACATACACTCACTTTTCCGATGTGGGATCTTTGCTTTTGGGTGGAACCCCCAACAATCTCCCACTCCAGGCCTCCACGCGGACAATATCGCCCCTACATGCGGAGGCAACATGGGAACTACAAGATCTTCGAGAGAGAATTTCACCGCCCTCGAAGGTATACCAGGGTTACCGAGAGGAGTTTCTTTCCATCCTTGAGGGTGCAAAGGAGTTACCACGCTCCGACTCTCTGATACCATTTATTGGGACCCGGGTAGAACTCACCCTTAAAAGCTAGTCATTAAGAAGAACCCGAAGCCTTATAAGCCCATTCACATCACTTTTCCGGTGTGGGATCTTTCATTTTCCGTGGAGCACCCAACACCAAACATGGCTTTGCATGATTATTTGCTGTTCTTGTAAATTACCAAGATTTACTTAATTTTTAAAGAGAGTTGCTGGCAAAGCAGGATTTTGTTTGGAAGATAGAGACAAAATCACATATTGTGGAACTATCACAAAAGACGAGAAAGTGAGCTCGTATCCCCATGAAATGTAGAAAAAAGCTGTCGAAATCACCAAATCGTCCGTCAATTCCACTTTCGTCTTTATTTTCCAAACGAAATCCCGTTTTGTAAGTGTTTTCCATTTTTAAATTACAATAATCACAACATGAACCATTTGATTATCTTGAATCTTATCCATTAAATTTTGTTATGTACCAAATATTGGTGTATTTTTTTTATCAGTCAATGCAAATCATTATTAGAATTTATAAAGGGTAATGATATTGGCAGTAACATGTTTTAATAATTGAGCAAACTTAGCTTGTCTTTTATTATTTAAAAGGAAAAGACAAGCTGAGTTAGTGCACTTACCAAAACATGATAGTGCCAACGCCATTAGCTTAAATGAAATGAAAATGATATCAGCTCGACCATTTTTTAGTAATTGCATTAACTGTGCTCCTCTTTTCTTTTCAAATTGGCTTGTGATAGTTTTTAGGGAACCGTAATAATCTGTGAGAGCTCTTTAAATAATAAAAGTCAAGAATGGTTAGTGCAATTATTAAAGCATGGTTGTGCTGATATCATTTCCCTAAATAAAAATGTCATATAAAAGTGTAATTTGAACTCCTGTACACTATGAATCAGTGTGAGGCGGAATTTCTTCCTCTTTCTTTCTTTCGTTATAGTGATCACCATAGATATTTAATCTACGTAAATTAGACTGAAAGAGTATTAAAAAACGAGTACATTGTTCTGTAAATACTGAAATTTGATGTATTTCCAACTGCCTAGTGCATGATCTTAGCTCAGTACGGTGATACTCCATTCTTTTGAATAATGTTGTGAATTTTAGTTTCCCCTGCTGTTGTTATTTTGTAAGTGTTTGCCCGAATTTCCTTTATGCTGGCATCATGGAAATGTAGTGTGCTTGCTTATTTAGGTGAAAGAAACTGATAGGGGAGTTTTGCTAACTAAAGAAGGGCATAAGGAGGTGGCTGAAGTGGCACAGCAGTTAGTAAAGTACTGTGTTGATGAGCCTGTAAAATGCCCGCTTATACTTGGATTCATAATGGGGCAAACTCGCCTTGTTTTACACTTTTTAACTGGCTGCTGAGAGCTTTTTGGGAATTGTAATAGTCTTTGAGAGCTGGTTGAACAATGTAAAATAAATGAGGTCTCCCCATTAAAAAGCATAGTCGTGCAAATATCAGTAGCCTACAAAAATCCATCTTGGTTTCTAATCCTCTCGACTGACTCGATAAAGGGGACTCGTCTCAACTTGGTTTTGAGTTTGAGTCGAGTTTCTGAGTTTTTTAACGCACGTGCATATCTACATCACTGCGTGCCCTGCACACAGAGGATCCATGGGTAAAAGTTGTGAAAAGCACGAATGTGTTTATGTTTTGTAGTGGCATAAGTTGGGCATGTTGTATATAAGAACAGCACATGCCATGGATGAAACCATCGAGAACAAGACAGACAAAATCATCTTGTTGGAGAAGAACCCTTCTGCCAGCCCCTCTTCAATATGTTAAGGGGAATAGATATAGCCTTGCGTCACTCAAATCCCTTTTTTGCAAATACCGTGCCTCTGATTCCATCTTCATCTGAGTTTTTTTGCATAAGTCTTCTATTTTCTGCTTCTATTTTCCAGGTTATAATGTTGTCTCAAAGATGTCGCTAATAGAGAAACTAGTGTTTACTAAGTTATGTTGTTAAATAATTATCCCGCTTTGATGAAAACTAGTGTATGCTGAGTTATGGTATTAACTCAAAAATCTCCCCCTAATAGAGATAAACTAGTGTTTACTGATTTATAATGTTAACTGAAAGATCTCGAACTTGTGACTAATATCTGTAAGATTTCTCTTGGCTTTAACTTTACTGATGGTTTGTCTATTCGAAATGAGACAATGACTATGCTTTATAAAGGCGCTGATATTTCCCCCCCTTACGGCTGGCTAACATTAAACGTTAGGCTTTAGGGGAGTGATAAATGGGGAGTTGATTTATCCATTTTGGGAGTCGATTTTTCACTCGAGAAAGACACATGAGGAGTCGATTTATCCATTTTGGGAGTCGATTTATCACTCCCTAGGCTTTAACATATATGTCACTTTTTTTTCTTTTTTTCTTTTATGACGTAGTGTGTCCCCACCCCCTTGAATCATGTTAGTGCACGTTTCCCACCTTTAGAGCTCTCTCTCTCTCTCTCTCTCTCTCTCTCTCCACAACAGGAACAGTTGATGGGCCCCCAACATTCCCCTCCTTGGTGCCCAAATCCAACCCACTATGACAATGTACCATCCAGACCATAGGATGATCCAAGCGGTCCATTTGATAGGCCACATCGTAAAAAGGTTGTGTCCCAAAAAACCATTTCCATATGATGATCCTAGCCCTCAGATGTAAAGAGAAATTGCTTATTATGGAAACCTCTATAGATTGGAGGGTCGTGATCATCCTATGCAAATGATTTTGGGGGCAGAACCCATTTAAGTTATGGCCCATCAAATGAACCGCTCGGATCATCATATGGTCTGGACGGTGCACTTCATTTTCAAAAATATGGGTGGGGCCTAAATGTTACTGTACGAACCACACCATAGGAATGATCCAAACCATGGACGGCTTGGATCATCCTATGTTGTGGACGGTATGCTTCAAGTTGAAAAATATCAGTGGGGCCTACGATTGGGCTTAATGTTACTGTACGACCAACTCCATAGGATTATCCAAACCATGAACGGCTTGGATCATCCTATGTTGTGGACGGGCCTTAATGTTACTGTACGACCAACTCCATAGGATGATCCAAACCATTCATTTGATGGGCCACAATGTAAATAGGTTGTGCCCCAAAAATTATTTCCATAGGATGATCACAACCCTATAATATATAGAGGTTGCATAAGATGTAGTTTCTATTTAGATCGGAGGGCTAGGTTCAGCCTATGGAAATGATATTTTGGGACGCAACCTATTTACGTTTAGGGCCCATCAAATGGACAGTCTGGATTACCCTATTTTGGGCCTAAGTTGTTCAAAGATGGGCCCACCAACTGTTCCTGTTTTGTGTGTGTGGAGAGAGAGAGACCGGTCAAATGGTGGGAAACGTGCTGTTGGGGGGGGGGGGATTTAAGTATTGGAGGCTTTGGAAGAGAAATTGAGGCAGAAAAAGTTTGAAACCTTGGAGAGAATCGACGAATGGTGAGATTGAGAAAGAGGGAGATAGAATGGGAAATGGAGATTTGAGGGTTTGGGAGAGAAAATTATGGTTTTGGATTTGGGGGCCTCTGAATGTGGACAAGAGAGTGAGGGACATGAAAGATCTTGGATTGGCAGATGTAATCTTAGGAATTAAGATAATTAGAAATTTAGAAGGGATTGTTTTAACACTCTCATTATGTTGAAAAGATCCTTAGAAAATTTAACAAATTTGATTGTACTCCCTTGAGTGTACCATATGATCCTAGTTCAAAACTTAAGAAAAATACTGGAAAAAGTATATCCCAATTAGAATACTCCAGAATTATAGGCAGTTTAATGTATCTAATGAATTGCACTAGACCAGATATAGCTTACGCAGTTGGTAGGCTAAGCAGATACACTAGTAACCCTAGTCAAGAACATTGGGATGCACTTATCAGGATTTTAAGATATTTGAAAGGCACAATGGAGTTTGGACTCCACTATGGTTGTTATCCCGCTGTATTAGAAGGATATATCGATGCAAATTGGATTTCAGATTCAGAAGAAACTAAATCCACAAGTGGATATGTTTTCAGTTTGGGTGGTGGTGCTGTCGCTTGGAAATCTACCAAGCAGACCTGTAGAGCACGTTCCACCATGGAATCTGAATTTATTGCTTTAGATAAAGCAGGTGAAGAAGCGGAATGGATTAGGAATCTGTTAGCAGATATTCCTCTATGGTGCAAGCCAATTCCAGCTATATCTATTCATTGTGATAGCCAAGCTACAATAGCAAGGGCTAAGAGTAGAACATATAATGGTAAATCCAGACACATACGTCTGAGGCATAATAATGTGAGGCAATTGCTTTTAGATAGAGTGATTGCAATTGACTTTATAAGGTCAGAGAGAAACTTGGCAGATCCACTGACCAAAGGACTAGCTAAAAAGCTAGTGGCTGAAACATCAAGAGGGATGGGGCTAAAGCCTATCAAATAGAATCACCAATAACGGCAACCCAACCTATATGACTGGAGATCCCAAGAACTAGGTTCAATGGGAAAAACAAGTTATTCAAGTGATCGGTGAAAGTACTGTACTTAAATTTTCAAAAAAATGAAAGACTTCTCTTGGCCTATCCCTAAGATGTAAATAGTACTAACTGTAACGATATGGAGGAAGAGCTTTGCTCTGAATGGGTCTATAGCTGTTTATAAGCGGGGTGCGTGGTTACAGGTACCCTTGATGGACTCACCTATATGAGTGTGGAAGTGGGGCCGCTTCATATGAGAATTAAGGCTTGTTCTCTAGAGCGCTCATGAAACAGGACCAGCGCATGGCCGAAATGTGCTACCCCGATAGAACACGGTTACATTGCCGATATCGTGTGTGTAATATATGAAGGTCTATTACTCAATGTTCTTAGTTCAAGACTTAGTTCACTTAGAACTTTAATAGACTCAAATATATAAACACTAAGTGGAGGTTCAAGTCCACAAGACACCTTCACCCATTGCATGATATTTCAAAGTTGCCCATATTTGATTTAATATATTTGATTTGAATTTTGATTGATGTGGGGGATTGTTGGATATTTTAATATTTTTAAAGCTTTAAAAGCCTTGACCGTTTGAATCAAAACCCAAACGGTTTTCTAGCATTTATTATACTTTAATATTATATACGTTTTGCACAATTTGAATTGCTAATTTATTCACTCTTTAATATTTTTAATGTTTCTTTTTTGTAACCTTTTTTGCCATAAAGAGAGAGACGTTGGGGATGGAAGAATAGTTGGCTATATATACTTACTTTGTGTATACAACAATTCATCTGTGTGATTCCTCTTGTGCATACACATATGCACAAAACATAACTTCTTTTTCTCTTGTTCTATCTATCCATTCTTTTATACTTGTATTTTTACAAGTTTCAAGCTTTAAGCATTTGTAAGATTTCTTTTGGGCAAATTGTTCGGCATAAATCGTGTTCGCAAGGTCCGAGCCGGTGCGTGCACACCGTCAAAGACAAGTACAGTGGTGTTGTATCCTGGAGATAGGTCGCAAGAGAACCCGATTGCATACCAAGCGTGGTGGGGGCGATAATCTATCTTAAGGGTAGCGTTATTCCGTAACGTGCCTCTACCACTAAATTCTTCTCAATTTTTCACATATATGCTTTGATCTTTGGTTACGGATTTGCGGTTTACATTCGGGATCATCAAAGGTAACCCTTTCTTTATTTCATTTCAATTAAATATCTCACTAGTTTTGTTGAACTAATCTATTTGACCCATAATTTCCAACATTTAGTGGGTCTAACCTTGATCTTGCCCTGAACAAAATACCCATAATATATAGATAAAGTGCTTTAAATTTCTAAAATTGTCATGGGAAAACAATAATAGGAGCTGTTGGGATTGATTGATGCTTAGGAAAACATTCCCACCCACTATCCTTGGTGCACGACACAGTAAAATGCTTAGGAACCCAAGACTCTCCTTTCGAGTTTCTTTCTCTCCCTAGTTTCCTTTCCTTTTCTTCTATGTTTCTCTTTGCTTCTCTGGCCTTCTCCCACTCCTTGTTCAATATACCTTTGCCCACTTCACTCCAAACCAGAGCTGATTCACTAGGCAATACACCCTGCACCAAAACCTTGAAACCCTTACATTCAATCTCAGAAACATATTAAAAATCACATAAACAAGAGAGAGAAAAAAAGGGCGGCCCAGTGCAGAAGGCTCCTGCCATTGCGGGGTCTGGGGAGGGCTAAAGAGAGATTACCTTTTTATTTTCTAGGATAGGAGTTTTCAATTTGGATATGGCTTCCTTTGCATCATATAATGTACTAATTTTCCCGCTATCGACGTCCTTCAATGTAACAATTCTGCCATTCAAAATACTTTTAGTAATAACAACAACAACAACATATAAAAGTGATATTTCCACCCCGCTATGTCAGCATTTACACATCTTTTGTTTGTCTTTCCTGAAGTGACTACATTTAAAAGAAAATAATGCATTATGAGGGAGACAAAGAAACAGGGTGGAAATGATAGGCACTATTCCACTTAGGTTGTGTTTGGTTGCCTCACTTTCTAATGAAAACAAACGTGTTTTGCCTCACTTGGGTTGTGTTTGGTTCCACTTCCTCATCTTATTTTCAGAGGGATTCCACCCCATGAATTGCAACCAAATGTAGCCATAGAGAAAATGATATATGTATAGGTAATAGGAGATATACACAACTACTCAGTATCTAGGAGATCTTCCACAGCTCATTTCCCCAAAGAATCTCAAGATAGTCTGCCTATTATCTGAAGCATTGATAACAGAGGACAGTGTTTCTAAGCTATAGCTTAGATAAGCTTAGATGTATCTTAGATAAGCTTATCTAAGCTATAGCTCAAAAACACATGTGGCCCCACATTTTTTTGGGGATCCAAAGCATTCATTTGGAAGGCCCTGCCATGGATAGGGTGTGTACCCCTATAGGATCATCCTAACCCAATCAAAGGTGGAGTGGAAAATGGACGATGTTTCTGCCCATTTTTCCCCTCAACAGATGGCATGGTTAGGATGATCTTATAGGGCTGATTTTTGGTACACACCCTATCCATGGAAGGGCCTTCCAAATGAATGCTTTGGATCCCCCAAAAATATGGGACGACATGTGTTTTTGAGCTATAGCTTAGATAAGCTTATCTAAGCTATAGCTTAGGAACACTTTCCTCTTGATAATAACATAAGTAAGTGTATAATCTAAAGATAGTCTTTGGATACATACTATCCAAAGAGAGCAATTTACAATAAACTGAAGAATGTGTATAATAACCTAACCTGATCAGTCATTATATCATAATTAAGTGTTCCTAAATGTGAATGAGTTGAGAAAACCCCAAGAAGAAGCACTCTTCTCTCTCCATTATTATAGGGAAATGATATTTTCACACCCTTAAACGGATAAAATCCCCCCCTTTAATGGTTTCTGTGAGAATGGTTCCCCGCTTGAAGATAAATTCACCCCCTTTAACGTTTTTCTTTGCCTTTAAAACTTAACGAATAACGTTAGGGGAGGGGGAGAAATCAATCCCCTTATTATATTAGGAAACTGTAGTGGTGGGAATCAAGGCAACATTCCAAACAGAATGTTCTCAAAATGGTTTTACCTGTCCCAATGTCCATCGACCTCGTAAACCGTCTTGAGCGATGTAGAATTGAAGATCTTTCCCTTAACAGACCTGGAATTTCCTCCAAAACCAAGAAATGAAGGGCCTTTGTAATATAAGTCCGCTTCGAAGCCCGAATCTTTACATTGGATTCTGACATTTCCGACCCAATCAGCCCCTGGAACTGGAAAGAACCTCATCAGAAGTTTGGGCGTATTCATTTCATAAATCTCGCCAAAATTCAATAGCTTGAGCAGCCTTTTCCCATGAACAACAGCTTCAACTGAAGTACCTGAGAAAAAATTAAGAAAATAAATATAAAAAATGGGAAATTACGGAAATGAGTATTTATCAATTGATCTATTGATGACAATGAGTTTTGTATTTCCAAAATTTCATGTTTTTTCATTGTTTGATTACACATGAATAAAGTAACTCCAGCCACTGATGTTCAAATTTTATAAAGTTTATCATCTCTCTAAATGGTTGAAATTAAAAAAAAATCTTGCGAAAAAAATTTCCTGGAGAAACATTTTTTCTTGCAATCCAAACAGGGCCTAAGGAAATGAAAAATAAGTATTTGTCAAAAGATCTGTTGATGGCAATGACTTTAAATTGATCCTGAATTTTAGACACTTTGTCTTTGTATTGGATATAGACCGTCCTAATGGCGTGGGTCCTATTATGGATGAACCACAAGATGGAAATCAAACCGATTGCTTGATCTTAAAACACCTAATGGGTGTTATTTAAATAGACGGTTGAATATAAATTTATTAATGGTCCAGATTGCAGGAAAATCACTTAACATTTGTTTAACTAAAGGGATAGATAGCTTTAAAGTAATATAATCTAATGAAAATATGTTAAATTGGTTAAAAAACAGTAAGGGTATTCTGGTAGTTTACACCAAAAACTTGAGGAACCTACCATGGTACCTGGGGATTGGATTTTGGCACCAAATTAGCTCCACATTTTCCTTCTCATCAGTTGCATGAAGTGCAGTGACTGGTGGGTGATGTGAAACCTGAGAGAGAGCAACTAATTAGTCTTAAATTAAATTAATTTTTTCATGGTTGCAAGACATGCCCTTAAATGATTAGACTTCCCTTTTCTTTCCCCCTTCTAATAGAGCTATATAATTGGGTTTTATCTAAATTATTAGAATTTCACATGGCTTTCTTATTTAAATCTTCATACATGTGCGGACCACCACTTATAAGTAGGTAATGATCCCCACATGTGACCACTGACTGAATGATCCATTTGTTGTTAACAACCATCAAAATTTAAATTCCATAATATTTACACAAAACCTACCTCATCTGGAGTTATTAGTAAGTTGATTACCTGTTCAATTAGAACATTGAGGGTTCCCCGAGACACGTGATGAGTCTCCCCGAGAATGGGATTAAAAGGCGCTAAACCAAAAATAACCGGTCGAGTGGTAGATATGCTCCAAGCCACCACATCCTTGAATCTGTCGAGAGAAGTCTTTCCTCTTGCACATCTACTCAATATATCTTCACCAGTGCAATACACAGCTTCCCCATAGCATTGAAGCTGTGACTTGGGCATGTTGAACATAGGAGGAAGCTACATTTGCAAAAGAAAGAAAAAAGTTACCATCCTAAAATAATAAGTCTAATGCATACTTTCTACGGGTTTAATTATAATCGATTTCCTAAGTTTGGAGCAGAAGGGGTGAACCGACCGACCTACACGGACACATCACTTAATAAAATCTTAAAATCTCTCTCTCTAGGCAATTTTGCGGAAAGCCATTTCACGGCTAACTTTTGCAGAGGACAACAGACACGTCAGATGAATTAAATAGATGAGACAAAATCTGCTCAAAGGTGAGCCTGTTAGCTGTTGTCTCCTGCAAAAGTGAGCAGAGACATGGCTTCCGTGAAATTGCTTAGAGAGCGCAAATGAACTTCAGCAGCCTGCAATTAAAAAGCATCATATTTCTTAAATTAAACCCAAAATTTCTAAATTAAACACAAATTTGGCAAATAATTCATCAACTTCTTATATAATATTTTTAGGGAGATCATTCCCCTCCCCCCCCCCCCACATGCGCCCGAACGCGAATTGTGTGCAGACTTTAACGCTTTTTTGACGTCAAATCACATTACAATTAAGGGTGGGGCATAATCCTACAGGGGGTGGGCGAAAAATTCATAGTCCTATTTTTAAACCACATTAGAATTTCATATTCTAATAAAAATTGACCTTACAACTAAATTTATAAAACACATGCACTTAACCACCCTTTCATGCTTTATAATGTGGTTCTAATTATAAAAGTAAGCACATATATAGAAACCACTAACCACTAACCACATGATGTAAATAGAAAAACATATACTTCTTTACTAATTTTTTCAGGAATCTTTCCAAAGATTTCCAGATTTGTCGGAACTATTGTCTAATTATTTCCAAATTAGATCTTCGTAACTATGAGATGGAATTTTTGGAAAATAGAAACCTAAGAAAAATGCTCTTTCCAATCAATGGGAATTAGGATTAGGTGGTGGCAGAGCAAATGAACGGTCCTGATCACAATACACATAATATTAAATGCTTGTGATTAGGGCTATACGGAATTTTTTCTATTTTATTTGAATGTTTAAATCTCGATGTCAAAAAATTAAAAACAATAATTGAAAGTAAAGAAAAAGTAACATTGACGGAAAGAAAGTTCACTTTCGACTGGGCTCTCTTCACTTCGTTTCCCTTTCCTTTCCAGGTGACACGACAGAAGGAAAAGAAATCCTGGGAAATTGTCAAGGAAAAGGTTTCGTTTTCCTTGGGAAAGCCACTTTCCGATATATTTAATCGGAAACCAAATCTCGAGTAATTTGAAAAAAATTCAATTTCCACGTATTTTCAGGTTTTAAATAAGAAATTCCGCTCTTTCCGAGAAAAATTATGTTGTCAGGGAAATAAAATGCTGTTTTTCCAGGGAAAACAGCACCACGGAAAAGAAAGAAAAAAGAAAAGAAAAACAAAGACTAACCTGAAAACGGGTGAGATCTGATCCTGGCCGTACATTACTGAATAGGCTGAGAATGCGGTGAATAATATTAGGAGCTCTGTGCTCAGCGCTTAATCCTCCTTCCAATGATAGAGGGGGCGTAAGAAGCACCCCTCTCTCTTCACCGGTCTCTTCGCTAACCTGCGCCACCCCCCCAAAAAACATTCGAAAATTAGACCGTTAATTCTCTTAATTAATTTTGTTTAAGAGTATTTTTTGGGAAGGAAAATGATATTTCCACCCTTTTTTCCTTGTCTAGTAGCACTAGTAAAATGAAGTGGAGCCGTGGAAAATATAGTTATTTTAGGAAAACGAAAACAAAATGGTAGTACTAAAAATGGAATACATTGTAAAAGACTCTGTTTTCTAATATGAAATGATATTTCCACCCTCGGCATATCCGGCTCCTTTAAAGAGGTCGGAATACTTTTCTAGTTTTTCCCTAAAAATAAGATTTTATTTTGAGGAAACGACAAACGAAAGATGGTGAAAATACGGCCCACATTTTAAGAAAGAAGAAACAAAAACAAAAGGTGTCTGAATACTGGAATACATTGCGTATGAAAGGTGTTTGTAGCGAGTTTGCACAAATGGCTGGCGCAATAAATAAATAAAAAACTCCATGCGCACGATAGATTTCCATCTGAAACAAGATGCTACCGGCGCAATTTAGCAGCCGCCGGCACCTAAATCACATCGAGTCGAGCGCCCCGCTCATTTTAGCGAATCTCTTAAACTGCGCCGTAGGAATACCGGAACCACGAGTAGGAGACCATCGTCAGTATCGTGGTGCCGGCTATATTAAGCCTCCACCTCATCCGCGCAGTTTAGCGATCCCCCCTCTCTTAATTTGACAGAAGAACATGCATATAATTATATAATCGAAACCGCTTTTGGGATTCCAAAAGGCGGTTTTTTTATGTTTGGAAACCGCTGTTTGTTTGAAAACGAAAAGAAAGAGGAAGGAAGAGATGAAAAAGAAATACCATTTGGTTTTTTGCGGGAGAGACAACGGAAACGCTTGTAATCGGAATAGAGAGAGAGAGAGAGAGAGAGAGGATTTTTTTGGAGATGGTGAGTGGGTTTTGAATTTTTGATTCAATACAAACGTTTGGAAATTGGAAGATGCTTTCTGAATTTATACTCTGATGAATAGCAATTGCTTAATTTATTTCGGAATCCTTTTTCGATGCTTTTTAGAAAGGCACGCCCATGTATCTAACCGTTGATATGAATAGAAAAGGAAGAAAGACACCTGTAAAACGAGTGGCTGTTTTGGAAATTAAAATTTCAGCGATTTTAAATGACAATAACACCCTCGGTTAAGGGTTCAATTTTCATATAAACGCCGCATGAACTAAAATCAGCCCTATTGCTCTGTTTGGATGCTGATAGATGTTGAGAGGATTTGGAGAAGAAGAAGTCAAAGAGAGATTAAAAAAAGCAAATCAAAAGGAAATCAGCCAACGGGGAGATTGAGAGCAAATCTCCCGAACGTTGTTTGGTTGCGTTAGGAGATGTGAAGGAGGTTTTTTGCCGTATTTTTAAAGATTTTTTTTGGAAAATGTTATCAGCACTACTGTTTTTTTATGAGGGCACTCCTCACTTTATTAAAAGTACGGTATGACCCGCACCATAGGATGATCCAAACCATCCATTAGATGGGCCATAGCGTAAATAGGTTATGCCCCAAAATTATTTCCATAGGTTGATTCTAACCCTCCGATATATAGAGGGTTAGGATGAACCCTCTTGCTATGTTTATTATTTGAGTGTTCTATAAAAACACTCCTTGTGCTTAATGTAAATTATCCAAGATTAATATAATTTTCTATTATTTTACATGGTATCAGAGCATAATGATCCTCTGCCCTGAGCACAACAGAGAGTATTGTCTTCCTCCTTCGGCGGACGGCTGATGTAGCCGTTCGCCCGGCCCAAATCTCTTGACCTTCTTCCGGTCTCTCTTAATAGCTCCACTTGTCAAACCATAAGTCCAGCCCATGTTCCTTCCTTTATAATTCCTAGTTGAATTCCTTTATAAGTCTAGCCTCTAGCCCCACCCTCTTTTTAATGCCCTGTCCTTCTTCTTTTTTTGGCCGATATTTGCTTCATCGTTTTTGTCGCTAATTGATGCCCATCCCTTTGTTTTTCTTTCCTCATCTTTATTGCCCATTCCAATATTGGTCCATCATGACCTATTTCTTGCCCATTCTAGCATTGGTCAATAGTGACCAATTTCCAGAAGGTTTAGTATTCAAAATCGGCCTAAATATGACTCGCCCATTCAGGCTTGAGTCAAATCATGTTCATTGAAGCTCTTCGCGGCTCATCTTTCATGCGGCACATTTTTCAACAACATACGACAGTCATCTTCGGCAATATCGGCAACATACATCACGCGGACATCAATCGTGGCAGTGTGCATCAAAATTTACAAATTTTTGTTTTTCTTTTTGTGGATATCTATTATAATCAAACGTTTATCGATTTTCAATCCATATACGTTTGAGGGGGCATATTAGATAATGAAATCAACTCAAGATCAAATATTCTGAGATTTGAAGATTTGATCTGATTTGGCTATATTGGTTGGTTGGGTTAGATTAGGCAAGTGAATTAGATTAGGATAGTGTCTTTCCATAATTATCTTATTCCCTTGCTATGTTTATCATTTGTGCTCAATAAAAACACTCCTTGTGCTTAATGTAAATTATCTAAGATTAATATAATTTTCTATTATTTTATATAAGCTGCTGTTGGAATGACCTACATGCACGGATATTTTACTTCTTCCTCTTAAGAGATTACATTTTTTTGTTAGGTAAGCAGGATCGAACCTCAGGCTTGAGATACAAAGCCTCGACCATTGAGCCACAGATACACCCACCCAATAGGGCTTTACACCCAAACAGAGGATAGCTAGCTTAGGCTTGAGATACAAAGCCTCGACCATTGAGCCACAGATACACCCACCCAATAGGGCTCTACACCCAAACAGAGGATAGCTAGCTTATCGAAGGATAAAAAAAACGCGGTCTGCTATCCCTGTAGCGGACAAGTCTGAAACAGAAAAGGCGAGCACAGTGTGAGTGCTTGTCGTGGAGACCCAAGTAACCCATTGTTGAGATTAGGGTTGGTGTGGCCTTGAGACTAGAAAGAAGCAAGTACTCCTACCCACAAGATGTATTGTGTGGAGACAAAGTATAGTTGTAGCCTCACGCACTGTCCCTACATGCAATGAAGTCAATCCAACATTCACAATCTTTGACCCCATCCTTAATATTTGATCCAAGGATTATCTATAAGTCACTGTTGCTGATCCAATGATTGTCTATAAGTCGCTGTTGTTGGATCAAATACCAAATCGGCGCCTTTATCGTGCTCCTGGGGACAATATAATTTCACCCTCATTCTATATTATAATGAAGAGTGGGTTAGAGCGATAATGGATCTTACCTTCAATACTATTCATTTTTTGTCATTGAACATGGATACGCTAAAACGACTTGGAGTATGGTTTAGATTGAAAGGAAGAGAAGTATAAATTACTGAATTTTTGGGCCAATAGGAGATCGAAAGCAAGGCTTATCAAGTAGAGCAAGCAGTGTTTGGCCGCCATGAAAAAAAAAATCCATGGAATATTTGTGGGGCAAGTTTTAAGAGAAGGGGGGAGATGAGGTTTGAGATAGTGGGAGTGAGGGGTGAGTGAAAAGCTCTTAAAACAATGAAAACAATAATAAATATGTATTTTATTCAGTAGGTTTTGGAGACTATTGGGATTTATACATCCTAATAGTCTACATTGGGTCTCAAATGAGGGATGTGTGCACTAGATCGAGTGGAACATCAAAAGGAAACCGACATGGTCGTGATCTCCATGTCAAATAGACATCATATCAGTAAAGTTAGAAATATCACCTTTAGATTCATTTATCAAAGTCCTAAAAGAGATCTAGTCTTCAAGGGATATGGGTTGAAAGTAATATGCATTTCAATCAAATAATCTGTCAACCTTGAATCGTAGCTTAGGCCCTGTTCTTTTAAGATTATGACAACAGATTGTGAGTGCCAAACCGATTATGGGACTCAAAATTACATTTAAATTTGAGTCCAATAATCGGTTTGGCACTCACAATCGGTTGTCATAATCTTAAAAGAATAAGGCCTTAGAGATGCGTTGGAATGTAGCTTCTTTAATATATTTTGAGCCAACCTAACATACAAGGGATTTTGACGACTCTATCTCTGGGATTCAACCAATGCAGACTCAATCTGATCCGAAAATGTGTGGTTTGCGCTACCCATCTGAGATTAGTGTATTTCAGCCTTCATAAGAATGCCCAAAAGCCAAAATCACAAGTCTAAGTCTCTACACATATTGTAAAAAAATGTGTCCCGAGTTAACACTATAACTCAAAATAAAATATCTATATTAGGAAGAGTTGTTTCAATTAGCATTATGAATAGGTAAACAGAGTTTATCTCTATTACGAGAGATATATCTTTGAGTTTAATACTTTAACATAGTAAATGTAGGGAACTTAACCGGGTAGAACTCACCCCTAAAAGCTAGCTGTTAGAGAGAGGGTGCTCATTCCCTTATAACCCATCCACATCCATTTCAAATACCGGTGTGGGACTATTGCTTTTGCGTGGAACCCCCCAACAACCTTCCCCTCCACGCGGAAGCAACGTGGACAGTCTTGCCCCTCCACGGATTGGCTACATGGGAACTAAGAGATCTTCTCCGAGGGAATTCCACCATCCTCGGAGGCACACCGGGGCTACTGAGATCTTCCCGAGAGTTACCACGCCCCATCTTTGATACCATTTGTAGGGAACTTAACCGGGTAGAACTCACCCCTAAAAGCTAGCTGTTAGAGAGAGGGTGCCCATTCCCTTATAACCCATCCACATCCATTTCAAATATCCGATGTGGGACTATTTTGCGTGGAAACCCTAACAATCAATAGTCCCACATTGGATATTTGAAATGGATGTGGATGGGTTATAATGGAATGGGCACCCTCTCTCTAACGGCTAGCTTTTAGGGGTGAGTTCTACGCGGTTAAGTTCCCTACAGTAAACACTTGTTTTCATCAAAGAGAGATAATTGAGTTAACAATATTACTTAGTTTATACAGACTAATTTTTCTCAAGAGATCTTTGAGAAAACATCATCTCAGTTAATATGATATAGAAGAGCACTTAAAGTGACACCTGATAATTGGTCATTTTCAAATTCTTTGTAAAAGAATCATAGCAAATCTACTATTAGGATGTTATTCAACTGTCACTAATGATCAAGACAATCAATGATTGAAAAAATCAATAGATCTAAACACTTGATATGTGTATCACCCTTACATGATGTCTATAGATCTATAAGATTTAGACAAAATACTGTTTGGGGTTTCACGCGAAAGTAAAGATCACACATCTTAAAAGTGAATGGATGTGGATGGGCTTATAAGGAGTTGGGCACTCTCCGTTTAATAGCTAGCTTTTAAGGGTGAGTTATACCCGGATTTCAACAAGTGGCATCGGAGCCGGGACGTGATAACCCTAGTGTGCCCCTGAGGATAAAGAAAATCCCTCTGGGAAGATCTCAGTAACTTCAGTGCACCATCGAGGATGGAGAAAATCCCTCGAAGAGGATCTCGTAGTCCCCACGTTGCTCCTGCATGGAGGGATGAGATTAACCACGCTGCTTCCACATGGAGGGAGAGATTTGGGGATTCCACGCGAAAGCAAAGATCCAACATCGGAAAAGTAAATGGATGTGGATGTGCTTATATAGACTGGGGCATCCTCCCCTTATCGGCTAGCTTTTAAGGATGAGTTCTACCCGGGTCCTAACAAATACTACTATTCTCATTATCTCTCTATGAATACTCTTACTCAATAAAAATGATCACTTTAGTGGTTAGCCTTAGCTTATAACCTACTAATTTTCTGGTCAGCCTTAGCTTATAACCTACTAATTTTCTGGTCAGCCTTCACTTGGTTTGTTGTGTGAATAATCTCCCTTTCATGGCCTTCCATAGGCATCTAAGTGGTTGACATTTTTCTTACTTTCCAACATTGGACTACACTTAAGGGACCGGCTGGATACATGGATTTTATAATGGAGGATTGTAAAATCCTAGATTTTACGAGCTAAAACGTGGATTGTATCTAGGTGTTAACTTATAAAATCCAAGTTTTAGTTTTTCAAATCCTGCAACAAGTGTCATGCGTAAGTTCGGTTAGTAGTAGGATATAATGTGTTAGAAATGGGATGCCAGGTGATAGTGTTAGTTTTGTTAAAGTATAAGAGATTAAATAACGCCATCTCCATCAGCTTAAGCTTTTTGAGTAAACTAGTAGGTTCACATGGAATCAGGGAAATGCCTGGGTTCAAACCTCCTGGATAGAATATCCACATGCAATGGGTAAACCCGAAAAGAGGGGCCACATGTGCCACATGTTTTCCAACCCTAGAAAGAGGGGCCACATGTGCCACATGTTTTCCAACCCTAGAAAGAGGGGCCACACATGAGGGGGAGTGTTAAAGTATAAAAGATTAAATGACACAATCTCCAACAGCTTAAGCTTTTGGAGTAAACACTAGTTTCACAAGTTCAGTTAGGGAAGTATGACATGTGCATGTGTTACTATGGTGTATATGGGATTAACTAAAATGTAGTTATTGTGTAGTTAGGGCTTATGTGTTTAGGATAGTGGGAGTTAGTGGTTGATGATGTGTCTTGTTAGTGGGTGTTGGTTACTTGTTATGTGTTATTTAAGTGGGTTAATGGGGTAGTTATGTGTCAGTACCTTCATGCTTTTATTTAAGAAGTTTATGCTAATGGAGGAGAATAGAAATCTACAGCAAAAAGGAAACTTTGTTCTATGAGAGCGGGTTCCTCTCAAATCGAGCCATTAGGAGGTCCGGTTGCCTCGAATCAACCATCCCCTTCTATTTTCTCGCATTTGTTTTTGTTTATTTGTGTTACAGCTAATTAGGCACGTAACAAAGTAGGAGTTGTCTTACTTGAAATGCCATTCTGCAAGTCAATTTTCATTATTCTTCAAACCCCTTTGAGATCTCCAATCTGGTAGTTTCACAATTTAGTTAGGGAAGTAGGAGTTGTCTTACTTGAAATGGCGCTGTGCAAGTCAATTTTCATTATTCTTCAAACTCCTTTGAGATCAATCCAGGTTGCATATGGCTGGGGAAATTGTTAGGTTTTACTTTGAATATTTACCCCTAGAATAGGGGTCTTTTCATCATCTGGGTAAACCTAAAATTTGCTCAACAACTTATTGCTCCTCTCATTTTCTCTTTGCGTGCGTTTTGCCAAATAAGGACCACTTTTTTAGGTTCCCATTTTTGTGAGCGGGCGTATTTGCTTGTGATCAAGGTGCGCCCGGCCTTGATATTTAATCAACAAAATTGACTATATCAAGGGCATTGCCTTTGTTAAGTCATTGTCATTGGACCAAATATCAAGGGCATTGCCTTTGTCGTGCCCAATGTAACGAGGCCTGCCTAGTTCGGTAGACTGGTCCCAACTGCAAATGATCCAAACGTCCACTTGATAGGCCTTGCTTGTTTCTTGTTACAATTTAATTCAATGCTATTAATATTTGGGCGACGACATTTTCACCCCCCTGCATTACGCATGCGCCCCCCTTATAACGTGATTTGACGTCAAAAAGCATTAAAGTTGCTCACTTTTCACGTCAAATCACGTTATAAGGGGAGCGTTCGCGTAATGCAGGGGAAGTGAAAATATCATTTCCCTTAATATTTTTTTCATTTAACGTGGACGTGCAAAATCTACATAGAGGCAATGGTTTAGATTCAGAGGAAAAGTACACATTATTGCATTTTGCATGCTAAGATTGCACGATTTGAACGTATTTTTTGGGCCATTAGACATCCAAAACACGTCATGTCAAGCACACTTCCAACGAATAAAAATTAAGACTCACTCTATGGTAGCGAGCATATCTACAATTAAACAGATATGTACTAGGCATTCATATGAATGTTTTTCATGTTTTGTAAATTATCAAGTTTACATAATTTTAAAGGGTGTGCTTGGCAGCCAAGAATTTTTTTTGCAGGGATTATTAGTTTACCCTGTAGTGGGAGAGGGGCGAGGAGGGTGGGAAAGGGGGAGAAATGAGAAGGCATGAGTGAGACGAGGGGGTGAGAAGTGGTTGAAAAACCGGGAAAAGAAAAGTGCAACTCAAAATAGAGCTTTATTTTTCCTATTTTCAGCCACTTAGCTCCATCTCTTCACTCCTGCTGCCCTCTCAATTATATCTCTCTCAGACTCTTTCTACTACTTTCTTGAATCTTCACACCAAATTTTGATATATGTGGTGTATCTTTACATGACTCAATGCACGATCATTATTAGGCTTTATACACCCTGACCACCACATTGTGTCTCAAATGGGGGACGTGTGAACTTGGGAGTACTGTAGATCGGGTGAACCATAGCGAGGCAACTCGCAGGGTCATGGTCTCATGTTGAATAGACATCCCATCAGTAAAGGCCGAGAAAAATTAACACTTTAGCTTGAGGTCTGACGGGATATGTGTTGAAAATAGCATGCATGTCAATCAAACAATCCACTAACCTTGAATCACAGCCTAGAGGTGCATTGGAATGTGATGCAGGTGCATCTGGACTGATTGCGGAGTTCAACGACCCACTTTCATGTTCAACAGTTTTAATTTTAATTGGACATTTTGAGAGTATTTTTAGTAGTTTAAGTTAATCTAGGAGAGAAGTTTTAGGAATTTGTAGAGATACTCTACAAATTGAGTTTTATTGTGGACGAAACTCCCACCTTTGTTAGACGTCCATGTGTAGGAGGATTTTTAGGATGTTCGAGAATTTTAGGAAAAGTAGGATTTGCTTGCCTTTTCCTGTTTTTTTTTTAGTTTGAGTAAAATTAGGAAGTCTAGTTTGATTAGGAATAGTCTTTTTAAAAGCCTATAAATTGGCATTCATGTAATCTTTTTCATTATCTTTTTGGAAATAAAATTCAGTTGTTGCCTTTGTGTCGCGAATTCTAGCAAGTCATCTGCTACTTGCTCCTTGCCGCGGACGGAAGATCCCAGCCACCTGCTGCTGTGTCAATACCTTGGGTTCATTTTTTCATCTTTATGTTGCTTCATGGCCACGTGTTCGGTTGCTTTCAACCACAAAACAAATCGTTGAGTAAGATTAAGCTATTACAGAATGAAATCAAATCAAGATCAAATATTCTGAGATTAGAAGATTTGATTTGATTAGGCTATATTGGTTGGTTGGGTTAGATTAGGCAAGTGAATTAGATTAGGATAGTGTCTTTCCATAATTAACTTATTCTCTTGCTATGTTTTTCATTTGAGTGTTCTATAAAAACACTCATTGTGCTTAATGTAAATTATCTAAGATTAATATAATTTTTTATTATTTTACATGGTATCAGAGCATAATGATCATCTGCCCTGAGCACAATAGAGAGTATTGTCTTCCTCCCCGCCCGGCCCAAATCTCTTCACCTTCTTCCTCTCTCTCTTAATAGCTCCACTTGTCAAACCATAAGTCCAGCCCATGTTCCTTCCTTTATAATTCCTAGTTGAATTCCTTTATAAGTCTAGCCTCTAGCCCCACCTTCTTTTTAATGCCCTGTCCATTTTTTTTGGCCGATATTTGCTTCATCGTTTTTGTCGCTAATTGATGCCCATCCCTTTGTTTTTTTTTCCTCATCTTTGTTGCCCATTCCAGTATTGGTCCATCGTGACCTACTTCTTGCCCATTACAGCATTGGTCCATAGTGACATTTTCTTGCCAATTCCGACATCGGTCCATAGTAACCCATTTCCAGAAGGTTCGGCATTCAAAATCGGCCTAAATATGACTGAAAATCCGATGTAGGGGGGTCCCAAGTTATACTAGAATGGCAACACAATGAGGAGGGAGAATATGGTTGTTTTAAGAAATAGAATCTACCAATTTAAAACCTTTTAAACCGATTTTAAGATTAAGAGATCAAGAATCAATATTCAAGCATACAAGTTAAATCTAATGGTGCAATGCAAATAAGAGAGCAAAGGGATAGAAAGAGTGCACCCGAGATTTAAAGTGGTTCGGTCCTCAAATCCGAGGCCTACTCCACTCCACCAACCAAACCCGTTGATGGCTTCACTATTTGATCTTCTTAACCTTGGCGAAGATCGAATGCCAATTACAATAGCTTTAACTTTGGTGGCTATCCTCACCCCAATAGCTTTAACCTCGGTGGCTATCCTCACCACGGAGAATGGGCTTCACTTCTCCGAATACTCGCCCGAATACAACACTCGAAGGTTGAAAGAAAGAAATGAAAAATCCCTCACAAGGGTTACAAAATGGATGTACAAATTTGAGCCTATGATCCAAATCCTAAAGATGGTGATGAGAGGCACAATTGAAGTTTGATTCACTCTTGGATATTCAAATGAAGTTTTAGAGTGTTAGGATTGATAGTTTGTATGTTTAGAACACCCATATTTATAGGAAAACCAAAATATGACCGTTCAATGGCATTGAGGTAATTCCAGCAAAATTCCAAACGGCTCTTTTTCAGACCGTTGGAGTGTTCTCGGAGTTCCGAGAATTCTCGGAGTTCCGATAATAAATCTCGGAGTTCCGAGAATACACACAGAAGTTGGAAAATGATCTACTGGACTATTTCTCGGAGTTCCGAGAATAATTCTCGGAGTTCCGAGAATTCTAGGAAGTTCCGAGAAAAACTCTCGGAGTTCCGAGAAGCCTATGCAGAGCACATTTTCAATTCTGTTTTGGGCTTCCAATCCTCAACCATGATGGGATTGCTATGAGGGTTCCAAGGTGTTGGAACTCCACAAATACAATCACTTGTTTATTTAGGGTGTGTGAGATTAACTTAATTATGCCTCTAAAAGCCTAATCTAGGTTTGGATCAAATACATTCTAAAAGACAAAAAAATGGTCTTCAATATGAATTTCTTCATGTCTTCAAGTCTTCATGACTTCTTGCTTGATGACTTTGGCCTTCCAATTGGTGGTCCAATGTGAGCTTCTTGGCCTTTAATCCAAACAACCTTGATTTTACTTTATCATAATCTACAACTTAGACATTCAAACACATTAGTGATAAAAGATCACTTGTGTATTGGAATCATCAAAACAAGATGGGAATGCCAAGGTAAAAACCATTGGGCTTACAATGACTCGCTCATTCAGGCTTGAGTCAAATCATGTTCATTGAAGCTCTTCGCGGCTCATCTTTCAAGCGGCACATTTTTCAACAACATACGACAATCATCTTTGGCAATATCGGCAACATACACCACACGGACATCAATCATGGCAATGTGCATCAAAATTTACAAATTTTTCTATTTCTTTTTTGGGTTATCTATTGTAATCAAACGTATATCGATTTTCAATCCATATACATTTGAGGGGGCATATTAGATAATGAAATCAAGATCAAGATCAAATATTCTGAAATTAGAAGATTTGATCTGATTTGGCTATATTGGTTGGTTGTGTTAGATTTGGCAAGTGGATTAGATTAGGATAATGTCTTTCCATAATTATCTTATTCTCTTGCTATGTTTACCATTTGAGTGTTCTATAAAAACACTCCTTGTGCTTAATGTAAATTATCTAAGATTAATATAATTTTCTATTATTTTACATAAGCTGCTGTTAGAATGACCTACATGCAACGATATTTTATTTCTTCCTCTTAAGAGGTTTCATTTTTTTTGTTAGGTAAGCAGGATCGAACCTCAGGCTTGAGATACAAAGCCACGACCATTGAGCCACAGATACACCCACCCAATTGGGCTCTACACCCAAACAGAGGATAGCTAGCTTATCGAAGGATAAAATAAACACGGTCTGCTATCCCTGTAGCGGACAAGTCTGAAACAGAAAAGGCGAGCACAGTGTGAGTGCTTGTCGTGGAGACCCAAGTAACCCATTGTTGAGATTAGGGTTGGTGTGGCCTTGAGATTAGAAAGAAGCAAGTACTCCTACCCACAAGATGTATTGTGTGGAGACAAAGTATAGTTGTAGCCTCACGCACTGTCCCTACATGCAATGAAGTCAATCCAACATTCACAATCTTTGACCCCATCCTTAATATTTGATCCAGGATTATCTATAAGTCGCTGTTGCTGGATCAAATATCCTTGATATTTGATCCAATGATTGTCTATAAGTCGCGGTTGTTGGATCAAATACCAAATCGGCGCCTTTATCGTGCTCCTGGTGACAATATAATTTCACCCTCATTCTATATTATAATGAAGAGTGGGTTAGAGCGATAATGGATCTTACATTCAATACTATTCATTTTTTGTCATTGAACATGGATACGCTAAAACGACTTGGAGTATGGTTTAGATTGAAAGGAAGAGAAGTATAAATTACTGAATTTTTGGGGCCAATAGGAGATCGAAAGCAAGGCTTATCAAGTAGAGCGAGCAGTGTTTGGCCGCCATGAAAAAAAAAATCCATGGAATATTTGTGGGGCAAGTTTTAAGAGAAGGGGGCAGATGAGGTTTGAGATAGTGGGAGTGAGGGGTGAGTGAAAAGCTCTTAAAACAATGAAAACAATAATAAATATGTATTTTATTCAGTAGGTTTTGGAGATTTTTTATTCCATCTCTACTCCTGCCCCTCAATTCCTTCCCTCCCTTCTCTTCTCATCTCCTCTCACAGAATTGGACCTATGAATATTCCACGGAATAATTTTTCATCATTGCCAAACATGGCCTTGTGTGAAAAATTTTCTTCTGTTTTTTGTAAATTACCACGATTTACTTACCTTTTAAATTACAAATAATCACAACAAGAACCATATGGTTTGGGATTATCTTGACTCTTCTCACTAAATTTTGATACGTGTACCAAATATCGTTGTATCATTGCATGATCATTATTAGGATTTATACATCCTAATAGTCTACATTGGGTCTCAAATGAAGGATGTGTGCACTAGATCGAGTGGAACATCAAAAGGAAACCGACATGGTCGTGATCTCCATGTCAAATAGACATCATATCAGTAAAGTTAGAAATATCCAAACCTTTAGATTCATTTTCCAAGACTTCGCGTGTTTTCACAGCCACCCATCATATAAATTCTCCTAAAAGAGATCTAATCTTCAAGGGATATGGGTTGAAAGTAATATGCATTTCAATCAAATAATCTGTCAACCTTGAATCGCAGCTTAGGCCCTGTTCTTTTAAGATTATGACAACAGATTGTGAGTGCCAAACCGATTATTGGACTCAAAATTACATTTAAATTTGAGTCCAATAATCGGTTTGGCACTCACAATTGGTTGTCATAATCTTAAAAGAATAAGGCCTTAGAGATGCGTTGGAATGTAGCTTCTTTAATATATTTTGAGCCAACCTAACATACAAGGGATTTTGACAACTCTATCTCTTTAATATGTGTGGTTTGTGCTACCCATCTGAGATTAATGTATTTCAGCCTTCATAAGAATGCCCAAAAGCAAAAATCACAAGTCTAAGTCTCTACACATATTGTAAAAAAATGTGCCCCGAGTTAACACTATAACTCAAAATAAAATATCTATATTAGGAAGAGTTGTTTCAATTAGCATTATGAATAGGTAAACAGAGTTTATCTCTATTACGAGAGATATATCTTTGAGTTTAATACTTTAACATAGTAAATGTAGGGAACTTAACCGGGTAGAACTCACCCCTAAAAGCTAGCTGTTAGAGAGAGGGTGCTCATTCCCTTATAACCCATCCACATCCATTTCAAATATCCGATGTGGGACTATTGCTTTTGCGTGGAACCCCCCAACAACCTTCCCCTCCACGCGGAAGCAACGTGGACAGTCTTGCCCCTCCACGGATTGGCTACATGGGAACTAAGAGATCTTCTCCGAGGGAATTCCACCATCCTCGGAGGCACACAGGGGCTACTGAGATCTTCCCGAGAGTTACCACGCCCCATCTTTGATACCATTTGTAGGGAACTTAACCGGGTAGAACTCACCCCTAAAAGCTAGCTGTTAGAGAGAGGGTGCCCATTCCCTTATAACCCATCCACATCCATTTCAAATATCCGATGTGGGACTATTTTGCGTGGAAACCCTAACAATCAATAGTCCCACATTGGATATTTGAAATGGATGTGGATGGGTTATAATGGAATGGGCACCCTCTCTCTAACGGCTAGCTTTTAGGGGTGAGTTCTACGCGGTTAAGTTCCCTACAGTAAACACTTGTTTTCATCAAAGAGAGATAATTGAGTTAACAATATTACTTAGTTTATACACACTAATTTTTCTCAAGAGATCTTTGAGAAAACATCATCTCAGTTAATATGATATAGAAGAGCACTTAAAGTGACACCTGATAATTGGTCATTTTCAAATTCTTTGTAAAAGAATCATAGCAAATCTACTATTAGGATGTTATTCAACTGTCACTAATGATCAAGACAATCAATGATTGAAAAAATCAATAGATCTAAACACTTGATATGTGTATCACCCTTACATGATGTCTATAGATCTATAAGATTTAGACAAAATACTGTTTGGGGTTTCACGCGAAAGCAAAGATCACACATCTTAAAAGTGAATGGATGTGGATGGGCTTATAAGGAGTTGGCACTCTCCGTTTAATAGCTAGCTTTTAAGGGTGAGTTATACCCGGATTTCAACAAGTGGCATCGGAGCCAGGACGTGATAACCCTAGTGTGCCCCCGAGGATAAAGAAAATCCCTCTGGGAAGATCTCAGTAACTTCAGTGCACCATCGAGGATGGAGAAAATCCCTCGAAGAGGATCTCGTAGTCCCCACGTTGCTCCTGCATGGAGGGGCGAGATTAACCACGCTGCTTCCACATGGAGGGAGAGATTGTTGGGGATTCCATGCGAAAGCAAAGATCCAACATCGGAAAAGTAAATGGATGTGGATGTGCTTATATAGACTGGAACATCCTCCCCTTATCGGCTAGCTTTTAAGGATGAGTTCTACCCGGGTCCTAACAAATACTACTATTCTCATTATCTCTCTATGAATACTCTTACTCAATAAAAATGATCACTTTAGTGGTTAGCCTTAGCTTATAACCTACTAATTTTCTGGTCAGCCTTAGCTTATAACCTACTAATTTTCTGGTCAGCCTTCACTTGGTTTGTTGTGTGAATAATCTCCCTTTCATGGCCTTCCATAGGCATCTAAGTGGTTGACATTTTTCTTACTTTCCAACATTGGACTACACTTAAAGGGACCGGCTGGATACATGGATTTTATAATGGAGGATTGTAAAATCCTAGATTTTACGAGCTAAAACGTGGATTGTATCTAGGTGTTAACTTATAAAATCCAAGTTTTAGTTTTTAAAATCCTGCAACAAGTGTCATGTGTAAGTTCGGTTAGTAGTAGGATATAATGTGTTAGAAATGGGATGCCAGGTGATAGTGTTAGTTTTGTTAAAGTATAAGAGATTAAATAACGCCATCTCCATCAGCTTAAGCTTTTGGAGTAAACTAGTAGGTTCACATGGTATCAGGGCAAATGCCTGGGTTCAAACCTCCTGGATAGAATATCCACATGCAATGGGTAAACCCGAAAAGAGGGGCCACATGTGCCACATGTTTTCCAACCCTAGAAAGAGGGGCCACATGTGCCACATGTTTTCCAACCCTAGAAAGAGGGGCCACACATGAGGGGGAGTGTAAAGTATAAAAGATTAAATGACACAATCTCCAACAGCTTAAGCTTTTGGAGTAAACTAGTAGTTTCACAAGTTCAGTTAGGGAAGTATGACATGTGCATGTGTTACTATGGTGTATATGGGATTAACTAAAATGTAGTTATTGTGTAGTTAGGGCTTATGTGTTTAGGATAGTGGGAGTTAGTGGTTGATGATGTGTCTTGTTAGTGGGTGTTGGTTACTTGTTATGTGTTATTTAAGTGGGTTAATGGGGTAGTTATGTGCCAGTACCTTCATGCTTTTATTTAAGAAGTTTATGCTAATGGAGGAGAATAGAAATCTACAGCAAAAAGGAAACTTTGTTCTATGAGAGCGGGTTCCTCTCAAATCGAGCCATTAGGAGGTCCAGTTGCCTCGAATCAACCCTCCCCTTCTATTTTTTCGCATTTGTTTTTGTTTATTTGTGTTACAGCCAATTAGGCACGAAACAAAGTAGGAGTTGTCTTACTTGAAATGCCTTTGTGCAAGTCAATTTTCATTATTCTTCAAACCCCTTTGAGATCTCCAATCTGGTAGTTTCACAAGTTTAGTTAGGGAAGTAGGAGTTGTCTTACTTGAAAAGGCACTGTGCAAGTCAATTTTCACTATTCTTCAAACTCCTTTGAGATCAATCCAGGTTGCATATGGCTGGGGAAATTGTTAGGTTTTACTTTGAATATTTACCCCTAGAATAGGGGTCTTTTCATCATCTGGGTAAACCTAAAATTTGCTCAACAACTTATTGGTCCTCTCATTTTCTCTTTGCGTGCGTTTTGCCAAATAAGGACCACTATTTTGGGTTCCCATTTCTGTGAGCGGGTGTATTTGCTTGTGATCAAGGTGCGCCCGGCCTTGATATTTAATGAACAAAAATGACTATATCAAGGGCATTGCCTTTGTTAAGTCATTGTCATTGGACCAAATATCAAGGGCATTGCCTTTGTCATGCCCAATGTAACGAGGCCTGCCTAGTTCGGTAGACTGGTCCCAACTGTAAATGATCCAAACGTCCACTTGATAGGCCTTGCTTGTTTCTCGGAAAGGGGGCATTCCTTGAATTTTCTTAGCAAATGCTTTTCTTGTTTAGCCAACTAGAAAATTTCCCTTTCTTGTTTAGCCAAATAGAAATTAAAAATTTCCAAATTAAGGGCAAAACTTGGTGAGATGGTTGCATAAAAGGAAAAAGGATTAAATGCTTATTATGGTATATATTGGGAAATTTTAACAACACCTTGATGATATTTTGATCTGGATCATCCATGTAGTGAGGGTCATGCCTTGATCATGCCCTGAAGAATACACCCATAATATAGATACAGTGCTTTAAATTGCTAAATTTGTCATGGGAAAACAACAATAGGAGCTGGTGGGATTGATTGATGCTTAGGTAAGCATTCCCACCCAACATCCTTGGTGTAGGACACAGTAAAATGCTTAGGAACCCAAGACTCTCCTTGGGATTTCCTTTCTTTCTCTAATTTCCTCTCCTTTTCTTCAATGTTGGTCTTTGCTTCTCTGGCTTTCTCCCACTCTTTGTTCAATATACTTTGGCTCACTTCACTCCAAACCAGAGCTGATTCACTAGGCAATACACCCTGCGCCAAAACCTTGAAATCCTTTATATTCAATCTCAGAAACATATTAAAAATGACATGAGAGAGAGAGAGAGAGAGATAACCTTTCTATTTTCGAGGACAGGAGTTTTCAGTTTGGTTATGGCTTCCTTTCCATTGTATAATGTACTAATTTCCCCGCTATTGATGTCCTTCAATGTAACAATTCTGCCATTTAAAATACTTTTAGAAAGGGAAATGATATATTGGCCTTTTTTTACTTGGGACAGCCTTGGTGCAACGGTAATGTTGCTCCATTGTGACATGGTGGTCACCGGCTCGAGTCACAAAAACAGCCTCCCTGTAAAGCAGGGGTAAGACTGCTTACATCTAGTCCTTCCAAGACCGCGCAATGGCGGGAGCCTCGTGCACTGGACCGCCCTTTATAGCCCCCTCTAGTGTAAAAGAATAGTCCTAAATACACTAGTGCAATGTCATTACTAGAGAAACAAACTAAGAGGGTGGAAATGATAGGCACTATTGCACTTAGGTTGTTTTTTATTGCCCCACTTTCTATGGAAACAACAAGATGAGGAAAATGAAAATAGAATCGGATGGAAAGTGGAACCAAATGTAGTCATATAGAAAATGATTAAGCTTTTCTAAATGTGAATGTTCTCAAAATGGTTTTACCTGTCCCAATGTCCATCAATCTCGTAAACTGTCTTGAGTGATGAAGAATTGAAGATCTTTCCCTTAACAGACCTGGGATTTCCTCCAAAACCAAGAAATGAAGGGCCTTTGTAATATAACTCTGCTTCGAGGCCCGAATCTTTGCACTGGATTCTTACCTTTCCGACCCAATCCACCCTTGGAACAGGAAAGAACCTCATGTGAAGTGTGGGTGTATTCATTTCATAAATCTCGCCAAAATTCAAGAGCTTGAGCTTCCTTTTCCCATGTACCACAGCTTCAACCAAAGTACCTGAAAGAAAAAAATTTAGGACAAAAAACTAAAAAATGGGGAACTTAAGAAAATTAAAAATATTGATGACAATGAGCTTTTCTTTTGCAAAATTTCTTGTTTTTCCATTGTTTGATTAGACGTGAAAAAAAGTAACTCAAGCCACTCAAGTTCAAATTTTATAATGATATACCGAAAATTTATTATATCTCTCTAAATTGTGGAAATAAAAAAAATGTTAGTAAAAAAATTTCCTCGAGAAATATTTTTCTTGCAATCCAAACAGGGCCTAAGGAAATGAAAAATAAGTCCTTGTCAAATGATCTGTTGATGGCATGGTTTTAAATTTGGGCCGAAATACTGAAATTTCGGATTTCGGTTGGGACCAGAACTGGAATCCACTTTACACGAAATTTTGTTTTTCTACCAAATTTTAGCAGAAAATTTGAGAATTTGATTTTTCTAATCAATAAAACAGTATTTTTCCTAAATTTCTGCCAAAATTTGTAACTAATTAAATAGTTTTTTTTTATTTTAAGTTCCGTATTTTGGCCGAAACTGAAACCGAAATTTAAATCCACGGTCGATGGCAATGAATTTAAATTGAACATGAATTATAGAAAGAGCTAGTTTTTTGAAATTTCAAATCAAGATGATCGGAAAATATAGACCGTCCTTGTGGTGGGTCATATTCTGGATGAGCCACAACATAGAAATCTCAATTCTCACCTATAGCGACCCAATGGGTGGAATTTAAACAGATGGTTAAAGATAAAACTGAACAATGGTCCAGAACGCAGGAAAGCCAATTACCATTTGTTTAACATAATCTAATAAAAATGTGTTAAATTGGTTCAAAAGGTAAGGGTATTCTGTTAGTTTACAACAAAAAACTTGATCAACCTACCATGGTACCTGGGGATTGGATTTTGGCTCCAAATTAGCTCCACATTTTCCTTCTCATCAGTTGCATGGAGTCCAGCTACTGGGGGATGATGCGAAACCTGAGAGAGAGAGAGAGAGAGAGAGAGAGAGAGAGTGATTAGTCTTAAATCAAGAGTAATTATTCTTAAATCAAATTAATTATAGGGGATTTGCTAGGGACCATTGCAAAAGGCATTTCGCGCCTGGGCTGTTGCATGAGAGAGCAGCCACCTCAGATGAACTAAATAAATAAGACGAAAAGTGAGGCTGTGTGGCTGCTCTCTTTCATGCAACAGCCCAGGTGCGAAATGCCTTCTGCGATGGTCCCTAGCAAATCCCTAATTATAGATTAAATTTTAGCGCGCGTTTGGCAAACTAAGCAACTAATTAGTCTTAAATTAAATTAAGGGATTTGTCACAGAAGGCATTTCGCGGAGGGGCTGTTGAACAAGACAAAATATGAGCCTGTGTGGCTGCTCTCACAAGACAAAATTTGAGCCTCTCTCACAGGCAACAGCCCCTCTGCGAAATGCCTTCTGCCATGGTCCCTAGCAAATCCCATAAATTAATAAGACTTTATTAGGGCATGTCTGGCAAACATGAATAAAAACTTATATGGATTATTTGGCTCCGGTTGTGCGAGATGGGTGGGAGGAGGGACATGAGAGTTGAAAAGGTGGGTGTGCCGAGCATGGAAAGCCTCAAAAAACCCAGGAAAACCCCAATTTTAAGGAGTGTTTGTTTTCATCTTTGTATGAGGCTTTTTTTTGCTCTCTCCACTCTTTCTTCTAATGATCCTCTCTCCATTCCTGTTCTCTCAAGTCTCCCTTTTCCTCCTCTACCCATCTCTCACAACTGGGCACAAGAATATTCCATGGAATAATTTTTCATCGTTGCCAAACATGCTCTTAATTAATAGACTATTCTTTTTAAAAGAGCTATATAAGACCCTAAATCTACTTGGAACTTAGCCCTAACCTTTTTGTCAAAACCTTCCTACTGGGGAACACTACATATAAGTAGGTGATAGTCCCCCACATGTTACAGCTTCATGATCCATTTGTTGTTAAAAACCAACTAAAATAAATCTCCATGTATATAATTACACAAAACGTACCTCATCTTGAGTAATTAGCAAGTTAATTACCTGTTCAATTAGAACATTGAGGGTTCCCCGAGACACATGATGCGTCTCCCCGAGAATGGGATTAAAAGGCGCTAAACCGAAAATCACAGGTCGAACCATGGATATGCTCCACGCCACGGCATAGGTGAATCTCTCCAGAGATGTCTTTCCTCTGGCACACCTAATCAAGATATCGTCACCAACGCAATACACATCTTCCCCATAGCATTGAAGTTGTGACTTGGGCATGTTGAAAAGAGGAGGAAGCTACATTTGCAAAAGATAATTACGTACCATCGTAAAAATAATACAGCTAATTTATACCTTTTAGTGATGAATTTAGGATTTCACTAAACTTGAATGAATACAAATCAATCACAAAGTGTGCTTGTATAGAGCACTTAAGGGATAAACATAAAATAAAATCTTGACAATGTAAAAGGAAACAATTCTAATATAATCTATGTTACTAATCTCTCTAAGTTCACTCTTCTAAACTACTTGCTTAATCTACCACCACAACGATATGATTGTGAGATCTCAACCTAACCAACGATGAGATCTCATATATTCTAACACGCCCCCTCAAACATATGTGGATAGAAAAATCGACATATTTGATTACAATAAAATTCAAGAGCTGATATATTCACCCCTTTTCATTACCTGGGACACCCGTTGTACCAGCTAAAGCAGGTAGCCAGTAAGCATTAAATGGAGGTGTTACGAACCCGAATGGGTGGTAACGTGATTAATCTTCATAGAGGGAAGATCAACCTCTTGATCCACTTCGAGGGAAGGATCAATCCTCCTTTGTGCAAAAAGACACAATTCTAAAATAATTTCTTCATTGATTTCCATTAAATGTAATATGTGCTTATATAAAGCACTTATAGATAAGCATAGAAAGATCTTGAAAGATCTTATGATAATAAGAGAAATAACTAAATAAAGATTATCTTAATCTAAATTAGCATCCTAATATATCCTAACTACTAAATATATAGCATCCTAAAATATCCTAACTACTAAATATATCAGATGTGGCAAGATCTAATTTTATTCTCTAAAATACCAAAGTAATTTATTCTACCTCAAGCGGGACCCGTCTAGGCACGTAACATTCCACCCCCCTTGAAATCAACCTTGTCCTCAAGGTTGGAGATTAAGCACTGGCCAAATAGCGAAAATTGAGATCTTGCGTAGGACTTTCCGTAATCCATCACTCTTCTCTTCTTTTTCTTGCTCCCTTTCTTCTTCTCTTCATCTTGAAATTGGTTACCATTTCGTATGTCGTCATCAATGGTGGAGTCAACTCCATTTTCAAACCGATCCCATGGAGCCGTTCATCAAAGGTCCTTAGTTTTGTTATTTTGGAATGATGTGGATGTTGACGCACAGATAATTGTTGATGGGAATCTTTTCGATGGCCTTATACGTACCTAGATGGGTCCCACTTAGTGGAATAGATTAATTAGATATTTTAGTGAATAAGATCATATCTTGATATATTTAGTAGTTAGGTTAGATTAGGATAGTCTCTAATTAGCTAGTTCTATTCTTATAATAAGATCTTTCTAGATCTTTCTATGTTTATCATTAAGTGCTTTATATAAGCATATGTTATCATTAATGAAAATGAAAGAAGAAATTATCTTAGAATTGTATCTTTTTGTACAAAGGAGGATTGATCCTTCCCTCGAAGTGGATCAATAGGCTGATCTTCCCTCTAAGAAGATCAATCACGTTACGAACCGATTCGGGTTCGTAACAATTAGTATCAAAGCAGTTGATCATGCGCCAAGGGTACGTCTTCAGAGATTTTGGATTCGATGCGTGAAGATTTTTAGAAGATCAAAACACTTATTTTGGAATTGAAGGAATGGCAACGACAATTTGTGGAAAGCTTGAACAAAATCGACATGGTGCTCCAGAAGTCTTGCACGATGAAAAACAAAAGACGAAAAAGAAAACGAGGAGAAAAGAACGGAGAAAGAAAGAAGAGAGAAGACAAACCGAAGAAACCACAAAAGAAAGCCGTCATTGATTTTCAACGTCGTTGAGTTTGTCGCGGGAAAATCTGTCATTCCTCTCAACACATCCAAATTCAGCGTGAAGATCCTCTCCCACAACCATCCGTGCATCAACAGCCAAACCGTTCCAAAAAACTGAAACGAATGAGCTTTGATGAACGGTCCGATGAGACTAGTTTTAAGGTGGAGCCGCGTAAGCTCTAGATGACAACATGTGCAATGATGACTAATCATAAGACGAAAGGAGGAAGAAATGGACGCAAGATCTCATTTTTCTCCAACCAGTGCTTAATCTTCAACCTTGAGGACAATGTTGATTTCAAGGCAGGTGGAATGATACGTACCTAGATGGGTCCCACTTAGTGGAATAGATTAATTAGATATTTTAGTGAATAAGATCATATCTTGATATATTTAGTAGTTAGGTTAGATTAGGATAGTCTCTAATTAGCTATTTCTATTCTTATAATACGATCTTTCTAGATCTTTCTATGTTTATCATTAAGTGCTTTATATAAGCATATGTTATCATTAATGAAAATGAAAGAAGAAATTATCTTAGAATTGTGTCTTTTTGCACAAAGGAGGATTGATCCTTCCCTCGAAGTGGATCAATAGGCTGATCTTCCCTCTAAGAAGATCAATCACGTTACGAGCCGATTCGGGTTCGTAACATGGCCTTGGACAGTTTGAGAGGAACGATAGGCTCTTCGGCGACGCCTTTTCTTTTATAGCTTTTTCGCCTTTTCTTCTATCTGATTTTTTTCGCTCTTCTTCTTTTCTCCCATTTTCCTGTTTCTTCTTTTCTTCTTTTCTTTTTTGGCACACCAGCCTCCTTGACGACGCTCTAGTTAAACTCTTCATTCAACTTCTTCAAACATGGGGGCTCTTCTATCTACACGCCAAGCGATAATGCCAACTTGTTTAAATTGGAATTCATAGAAGCTAGATGCCTTTTCATCTCTCTTATATCTTCATCCCATCGATCCATTATTTCTTCGATTTTCTTCGACATGATGACGGATCGTGCCGCTTTGATACCAAATGTTA
The DNA here is from genome assembly GCF_043159265.1 of Tasmannia lanceolata. NCBI lineage: Eukaryota > Viridiplantae > Streptophyta > Magnoliopsida > Canellales > Winteraceae > Tasmannia > Tasmannia lanceolata. The sequence continues at coordinate 13,874,874 of NW_027518683.1, forward strand.
CGAACCCGAATGGTTCGTAACGCGATTGATCTTCTTAGAGGGAAGATCAGCCTCTTGATCCACTTTGAGGGAATGATCAATCCTCCTTTCTGCAAAACGACACAATTCTAAGATAATTTCTTCATTGATTTTCATTAAATGTAATATGTGCTTATATAAAGCACTTACAGATAAGCATAGAAAGATCTTTCGATAATAAGAGAAATAACTAAATAAAGATTATCTTAATCTAAACTAGCATCCTAATATATCCTAACTACTAAATATATAGCATCCTAAAATATCCTAACTACTAAATATATCAGATGTGGTAAGATCTAATTTTATTCTATAAAATACCAAAGTAATTTATTCCGGTTGTTTAGGTGCTGGTCCCCCATTCGTTCCCCAAACTGGAGACGTAATAAGAGGATGCAATTTGGGTACGCAAGAAGTTTCCAGTTTAAAATATATATATATATATATATATATATATGGAATGATATATTCACCCATTTTATTACTTGAGACAGCCCCTTTACTTGGGACAGCCCCCTATGGTGCATTTATGATTCCTCTTTTACACTAAAGGGGGTTGTCCTGGGTAAAACAATGGAGAGAAAATCTATTGACGTTAAAGCCAAAAAGAAGGGGGTGGAAATGTAAGCAAAATGGGTATAAAGGCTCGGCAAGGAGGTGGAAGAATCAATTAGGCCATGTTTGACAACTATGAAAATTTATTTCGTGGAATATTTTGGAGGAGATACTTAAAGAGGGTACAATTAGAGGGACCCAGAGAGCATAGTAGGCATGAGAAATCACTAAGAAATATTGAAAATAATAATAATAATAATAATTAATTTCCCTGTCATGTTCCCCTCACTCCCACTCTCAAATTTCTCCTCCCATCCATCTTCTTCAACCTCTCCCACTAATATTTCATGGAATAATTTTTTATGGTTGCCAAACATGCCTTTAATATAGTCCTTTTCAAGAAAAATCAAAGTTAACCAAACAAACGGTACAAAGACCCGGATAGAAGGCAGAAGTATCATTTCATTTATATATTGAAAACATTGATAATGGAAAGTTTCCTTTTCATCATTGCTATTAGTTGATTGTTCAAACAAAGGATGCTTCTAATATTAAATATAGAATGTGGGTTGTCCTGCCATGCTTCCAAGCAAATCTAATGTTCATAACAATGATAAAATTGTCTACATGTAGGAAACAAACATAAATAATTTTTAAATTGAAACTAATTTGAATTTTATTTTATTTTTTTACTTTATAATAATTTATTGATTATTCTATAACGACTATCTCTCTCTCCCCCCCCCCACCCCACCCCCCCCGCCCCCGCCGCGCGAGCAAATTCCTGGCTCCGTCGCTGATTCGAAGCCCTTGTCGGGGACGAATAAACAGAGCTTGGGCTACCACATCCTTGCCAGATTTCCAGTCATATGCCTCATCTCTCTTATCTCTTATAGCGGAATCTTTTTAGGGTTTTTTCGTGTGGATAGTGGGTTTGTATTAAGTTTTTTTTCTTAGGGCTAATGGCTGTTGAAAGAGAGAAAGCAGTGAAACAAAAATGGAGAAGGTGGAGGTAATAAGAAGAAGACAACATTTTAAAAGAAATAATAAATAATGTAGAGAGAGGGGGAGCCCAACCTACACTTCAAATGGGAGAGGTAGGTGGAAAGGAGGGTATTTTCACAATTTTAAAAAACCACATTTAGTTCTTTGTGGCTACTTGGCTTTACTGGCACTAAAAGTCAAACCGGGTGTCCCAAGTAATGAAAAGGGGCGAATATATCAGCTCCCTAATATTCCCCATTATGAAAATAGAAAATTTCACTAGGATTCTCCATAAAAAAAAAATAGAATCCTCTAATTTGAGACGCACGGTCAAAGTTGGTTGATCAATATGCCCTAGAGTTGATGTTGAATGTTATTTGATAATGGCTGATACTGATTGCTGAAGAAGATGCTTCTTATTGATGTGCACGATACTGATTGCTGAAGAAGATGCTTCTTATTGATGTGCACGAAAAGTGTTTATAAAAGTCAATGGATCTTAGTAAATCATAGCCTCAATGTGGCAAGATAATACTGAGGCTTCGATAGGCATTTTTATAGACCGTATGAAAACAGGTTACTTGTTTGGGCAAAAATGGGCCTCGATGGGCAAGACATTATGAATCGGCTGATTATCGATCCTTGTGGAGTAAGAAGCTACGCTCCAACCTCAACTGCCTAGAGCAATAATTTCATGCACGCGCCCCAAACAAGGTACCTACACTCAAATGGACAAAAAAGGTACTCGACTTGAAGAAGAGAGAAGAGAGAAATAGGGAGTAGAAAGAAGAGCGACAATGGACGGCTGAGGATAATAGCAACAATACCAATGACATGGAAAAGGCACCCATGGACTTAAGAAATATAGACGTTTTAAGATATATTTTTTAGGGAGTGTTGATATCAAATGTGATAAATAGAAAAACATATGCTTCTTTACTTAGTTTTTCAGTAATCCTTCCAAACATTTCCAGATTTCTCGGAACTCTTATCTAATTATTTCCAAATCAGAACTTTGTAAGTATGAGATGGAACATAACTGTCCACCCCATTAGTTAAATTTTTGAAACAAAAAATTATCCTAAGATTTCCAATCAATGGATTGGGATCGTCTGATCAAGTACATTAGGTGCTGGCAGAGCATATGAACGGTCCTGATCAGCCATTCAAAAAAAATGAACTGTCCTGCTCACCGCAGTCAGACATTCAAAAAAAAGGAAAGAAAAAGAAATAAAGACTTACCTGGAAACGAGTGAGCTCTGATCCTGGCCGTACATTACTGAAAAGGCTGAGAATACGCTGAATAATATTAGGAGCTCTGTGCTCAGCGCTGAATCCTCCTGCCAATGACATAGGGGGTGTAAGAACCACCCGTTGCTCTTCTCCCTTCTCTTCGCTAACCTGCGCCACCCCAAAACTGAGTTTCTATAGAAAATGATATCTGAACTCCCTTGTTTAGTAGGGGCACTCTGAACTATATTTTTTGGTTAGGAAAATGATATTTCTACCCTTTTTCCCAGCTTTCCGATCCTCTTTGATTTCTGTTTTGGGTAGGGCTGTAAATGAACCGAACCGGATCACGAACATCTTTAGGTTCGGCTCATTAAAAGCTCAGCTCGGGCTCGTTCGTTTACTAAACGAGCCGAACCCGACCCAAAAATTAGGCTCGTCAAATAAACGAGCCGAACTCGAGCTTAATTTGTATAATTCGGCTTGGACAAGCTAGTGAACCTTTTAGGCTCGGTTAATAAAGCCGAGCTATATATATATTACTTAATGGTATTTATTTGATGTGTTTACTAAACGAGCTGAACTCAAACCCAACCAAGCTCGAGCCTGGCTTGGCTCTGCTCAGCTCATTAAAAGCTCGGCTCAGGCTCGTTCATTTACTAAACGAGCCGAGCCGAGCTCGAGCTTTGTTGAGTTTTGGCGAGCCGAACATGAGCCCCAAAAAAAAACTCGTCATGAAAACGAGCCTAGCCTCAAACTAAGCAAGCCGAGCACGAACACCCCAATGCTCGGCTCGGCTCGTTTGCAGCCCTAATTTTTGGGAACTGTAAAAGCCTCTCTTTGCTAATCCGAAATGATATTGCCACCCCCCCCCCTTTGCTAATCCGAAATGATATTGCCACCCCCCCCCCCCCCCCCCCTTTAAGAAAACGGCAAGCAAAAGATCGTGAAAATGCAGTCAAAATAACGAGTTTTTATGCCGTGTAAGTCCTTACTGTCCCGTATTTTTTCAAAAAGTACTGTAAGACTGCGCTATAGGATAATCCAAACCGTGCATGTGATGGGCCACAACGTAATTAGGTTGTGCCCAAAAAATCATTTCTACAGGATGATCCAAACCGTGCATGTGATGGGCTAAAAAAACGACAAGCAAAAATCGTGAAAATGCAGTCAAAATAACGAGTTTTTATGCCGTGTTAGCCCTTACAGTCCCGTATTTTTTCAAAAAGTACTGTAAGACCGCACCATAGGATAATCCAAACCGTCGGCCACAACGTAAATAGGTTGTGCCCAAAAAATCATTTCTATAGGATGATCCAAACCGTGCATGTGATGGGCTACAAAAAATCAATTCTATAGGCTGATCCCAACCCTCCGATCTACTGATGAACTGCATATTATGGGAGTTTTTATAATGTGCCCGACCGTCATGTTCCGTGTTAACGGTATCGCCTTTGATATTTTATCCAACTGCAGACCACTTTTCAAGAGGCTGCTGTTGGATCAAATATCAAGAATGGTACTTCCATCGTACCACTTACAAGTGACATGTCGGTCGGGCATCATATGGAAACTTCTATAGATCGGAGGGCTGGAATAATCCTATGGAAATGATTTTTGGAGAACAGCCTATTTACGTTGTGTTCCATCACTTGGACGGTTCGGATCATCTTATAGTCTGGTCCGTCCAGTATTTTTTGAAAAATAAGGGACTATAAGGGATTGCAATTGAAAGGGCGTGCCGATATCATTTTAATATTTCTCTGGATAGACTTGCACAAATGGTAGAAGCGTACAAAAAATGTCCAAGCCCACGATAGATTTTCATCTGAAACCATATATATTTATCGGCGTAGTTCAGCCACGAGCACCAAACCATCTTCAAGATGGTGGTGCCAGCTATTAAGCCTCCGCCTCATCGGCGCATTTTAGTGATCCCCCCTAAACCGCCGTTATCACCGGGAAACAGCTTTGGGGTTTCGAAAAAGCGGTTTTGTTATTTAGGAAACCGTTGTTAGTTTGAAAAAAAAAAAAGAAAAAAGAAAGAAGAAATACCATTGTGTGTTTTGCGGGAGAGGCAACAGAAAAAACGCTCCTTATCCGATGATTTTGGAGATACTGTGAGCGGTTCAATTCAATGCCTTCAGGATTTAATAAGAGGAGGAGGGCGCAACAGTAGGACGTAACTTTCAAACAGCTTTGATGGCCACGTGTACGGTTGTTTTTAATCAACGTAGTTTTGAAATGGCCACTATTTTATGGCCACGTGTCTGTTTGCAACATCACGAAACAAATCCTTGGATGATTGGATAAAGCTGTTCTTGGGACGGTCTTGATAATTTTTATCTTTAATAAAGGGCAGTGATAAATTCACCCCCTTGTGGGATGAATTCACGCTCTATTTTTCAAAATGGACTGTATCTGTGTAAAGGGCAGTGATGAATGGACTGTATAAAGGGCAGTGATGAATTCACACCATAGATGATCCAAACCGCCCATTCGATGGGTCACGACGTAAATAGGTTGTGCCCCCAAGAAATCATTTCCCAATTCCAACCCTCCGGTCTAAAGAGGGACTCACATTATTTAAACTTCTATTGATTGGACGATTGGGATCTTCCTATGGAGATGATTTTTTGGAGCAGAACCTATTTATATTGTGGCCCATCGAATGGACGGTTTGGATCATCCTATGGTGTGGGCTGTACTGTCTATTTTAAAAAATACAGGGTGAATTCATCTTATAAGGGGGTGAATTTATTGCTGCGCTAAAATAAACCCAGTCTGTAATCCCCACTGATAACAAGTCTCAAAAGTAGAGCACGAGCGGGTGTATCTATCAATGATCGGGCGGCGCCTTGATATTTGAACCAGCGGCATATTAGTTATAAGTCATTGTTGTTGGATGAAATGTCAAGGGTCTTTGTCGTGCTCATAGACAGTCAGAGATCATATAATTTCACCCTCACTCTAGAGCGGTGTAGGTATCAATGATCGGGTGGCGCCCTTGATATTTGAACCACCGGCATATTAATTATAAGTCGTCGTTGTTGGATGAAATATCAAGGGCCTTTGTCGTGCTCATAGACAGTCAGAGACAATATAATTTCACCCTCACTCTATTAACGGAAATAGATCCCAACAACCACTTGTTAGGCCTTTGTTGTTTCTTGTTACCTTTTTGTAGGGAAATTAATCAGGTAGAACTCACCCCTAAAAGCTAGCTGTTAGAGGGATGGTGCCCATTCCCTTATAACCCATCCCCATATATTTCACCTACAACACTACACTGGGGTTTCTGAAATGTTCCCCGAGGGACATTCCCACCCTCGGAGGCAAACCGGGGTTACCATGCCCTGAGCTCTGATACCTTTTCTTGGGAATCAAACCGGGTAGAACTCACCCCTAAAAGCTAGCTATTAGTGGGAGGGTTTACATTCCCTTATAACCCATCCCCATCAATTTCACTTATCCGATGTGGGACTAGTTTTTTGCGTGGAATCACAACACTTTCAATTCAATACTATTCATAGTTTGTCATTGAACTTGGACGTGCAAAAACGACTTAGAGGCAATGGTTAAGATTTAAAGATAGAGAAGTATATGTTATTGTATGCCAAGAATGTTTGATTTGACATGAATTATAAGGCAATAGAACATCGAAAGAGCAATCAGCACACTCAGAAAGGGATACATACAATACACTTAGGCCATGTTTGGCTGCCATGGAAATATATTCTAAAGAATATTTGTGGGCCAGGCTAGTTGTAAGAGAAGCGAGGGAGATGTGATTTGAGATGGTGGGAGTGAGGGGAGCTCACGCTCTTAAAACCAGGAACTTTTAGGTATTTTTTTCCACCCCTTTTTATTACTTGGGACACCTGGCAGAAGTGTACGTGGCAATCAGCCCCATTGAATACTTGTGACGTGAAGTACATCAGCCCCTCTAAAGTCATTGATACACTACTGTTGGGTGTCCCAAGTAATCAAGGGTGTCCCAAATAATCAAAAGGGGCGGATATATCACTTCCCTTTTTCAAAAGGTTTTAGAGATTTGAGATCTAAATCTCTACTCCTACCACTCCAAGTCCCTCCCTCCCCTTTCTTCTCACCTCCTCTCACACAGTTGGACCCATGAATATATAATCCGCAGAACTATTTTTCATGGTTGGCAAATGTTGGGGTGGGGGGTAGAACTCACCCTTAAAAGCTAGCCATTAAGGGGAGGGTGCGCAAGCCCTTATAAGCCCATCCACATATACTCACTTTTCCGATGTGGGATCTTTGCTTTTGGGTGGAACCCCCAACAATCTCCCACTCCAGGCCTCCACACGGGCAATCTCACCCCTACATGCGGAGGCAACTTAGGAACTACAAGATCTTCTTCGAGGGAATTTCACCGCCCTCGAAGGTATACCAGGGTTACCGAGAGGAGTTTCTTTCCATCCTCGAGGGTGCAAAGGAGTTACCACGCCCTGACTCTCTGATACCAATTATTGGGACCCGGGTAGAACTCACTCTTAAAAGCTAGTCATTAAGAAGAGCCCGGAGCCTTATAAGCCCATCCACATCACTTTTCCGGTGTGGGATCTTTCATTTTCCGTGGAGCACCCAACACCAAACATGGCTTTGCATGATTATTTGTTGTTCTTGTAAATTACCAAGATTTACTTATTTTTTAAAGAGAGTTGCTGGCAAAGCAGGATTTTGTTTCGAAGATACAGACAAAATCACATATTGTGGAACTATCACAAAAGACGAGAAAGTGAGCTCGTATCCCCATGAAATGTAGAAAAAAGCTGTCGAAATCACCAAATCGTCCGTCAATTCCACTTTCGTCTTTATTTTCCAAACGAAATCCCGTTTTGTTGGTGTTTTCCATTTTTAAATTACAATAATCACAACAAGAACCATTTGATTATCTTGAATCTTATCCATTAAATTTTGATATGTACCAAATATTGGTGTATTTTTTATCAAGAGTCAATGCAAGTCATTATTAGAGTTAATAAAACATAATAGCTAGTCTGCATTGCGTCTTAATCTCAAATGGGATTATAGATGAGTGGACCATCACGATGCAATCGGCATAGTCATTGTCTCATGTCGAATGGACAACCCATCAGTAAAGTTAAAGCCAAGAGAAATCTACACCTTTAGCTTCGTTTAGCAAAACCCCAATACTGGTCTAATCATTAAATAAACCCGTTAACCTTCAATAACATCTTAAGGGTGCGTTGAAATGTCGCTTCTTAAAGATATTAGTGTATTTCAGTCTTCATTAATTATTCATAGAGTCACAAGTCCGAGATCTTTAAGTTAACATTATAAATCAGTAAACACTAGTTTATCTCTATTAGGGAGAGATCTTTGAGTTATTACCATAACTCAGTATACACTAGTTCTCATCAAAGCGGGATAATTATTTAACACTATAACTTAGTAAACACTAGTTTCTCTATTAGCGAGATCTTTGAGACAACATTATAACTCAGTAAATACGATATAGGAGAGCACTTAAAGTGGCACCTTATAATTGGTCATTTAGATTCATAAAAATTCTACTCTTAGGATGCTAATCAACCATCGCTCAAAATCAAGACAATCATTGCTCAAAAAATCAAAATATCTAAAGAATTGATCAAGTGTATCATCGATCCGATCCTTACACTGCGTGACGTCTATTGATCAGTAAGATTAAGACGAAATACTAGCAATGATACCCACAAATCTATTTATGAAAGAGGGGGCCGCAAGAGCTATTAAGTGATACTTGTAGAACAAAGAAGATCATAGCAATTAGACCAAAGTCATGACCATAAGCGGTAGGCTCCTCTTAGATCTGACTGATTAATCGTGACGGAGATAGATTAGGATAAGGAGCCACGGTATAGGTTGACTCGTACTAGACCTTGCTTGAGATCAAGTTTAGGAACCATCTTACCTATTAGATTTGATGGAGAATGAGCCACCATAAAGGTCGGGTGAATCAACAAAGAAGCAGAAAATAGAAGACTAATGCAATAAAACTCAGACGTAGATGGAATCAAAGGCACGGTATTTGCAAAAAAAGGGGGATTTGGGTGATGCAAGGCTATATTATTCCAGTAACATATTAAAGAGGGGCTACACTGGCAGAAGGGTTCTTCTCCAATAAGACGATTTTGTCTTGTTCTCGATGGTTTCATCCATGGCATGTGCTGTTTTTATATACAACATGCCCAACTTCTGCCGCTACAAAACATAAACACATTCGCGCGTTTCTTTTTTCTATCTCAAAGGCTACAAATTAAGCCATTGAATGACTTTCAACGTAAATACATTACAGTTCGGTTAGATAGGAGGAAGACCGAATCAAAAACCCACTAGCTATAAAGGTATTGACCTATTAGATTTGATCATACTAATACTACTACTACTACTACTCTCTCTCTCTCAAAATGACCACTTTAGTGTTGAACTATAAATGATTAAATAACACCACCTCTAACAGCTTAAGCTTTTAGAACTAATTTTCTTATCAGCCTTCAACTGAGGTTTTTCTTACTTTCTAATGTGGAACAAAACATAAAAGAGTTGAAAACAAAAGCTTTCTTAAAGCAATAGAAAAATATTAAAATACCCTTAATGACTATGGAAAAGCTAAGCTAAAAAAGGATTATATTGATTTTTTTTTCTTTTAATTTAAAACACATGCATCTAAAGCCAGGATCATTCTATCAAAGTGGTGCTAAAAACAATAATGTTCTTGAAGCATTTTCTTTAGAAAACGACATGAAGATATATTCTTGTGTATAGGTTTTCCCAAACATTCCACTTAATGTTGCCATGTGTACGTAAATAGTGATATATTTATTATTTTAGCATAAATTGTTGAATCAAGCAAAGAGTGCTTGAAGCATTACACCCTATGCATCTAGTTTGGAATACCTAGTTTGTTGCCTCCAGCCACTATATATAGAGATACACTAGGATTATTAACTGGTTAATGGACTCTAGCTCATGTAGGCTCACTACACCGGTCCATTATCTTATTGGGCTTATATTAGAACGTACATAGGGTTATATTATATAACCAACAATCTCCTCCTATGTTCTACATATAGCACGATCCAATAGATAGATAATGTGATTTCCAAACAAAATATTGAATCATTTATATCACCATATCAAAAAAGATCCGTAATCCAACTGAAAACAAAAATACTTTTAAGAATAACCAAGAGTTTTAGAAATAATTTAAACTCAAACAAAATCAATTTCACATGTAAGTGAACAATTATTCAACTGAAAAGAAAATAATAGTCTCCACTGCTCTATAAAGATTCACTCATCAAGTAAGTCATCCTCATCAAAATCCAGATTGAGGCAAGCTCCTCCATTTTCTCCAATTCCTATAAATTACCAAATATGAATTTCATGAAAATAAATCAAATCATTTGTGTAAAACACTAAAATATTTAGTTATACCAGAAGAACTTAGTACATTTCATATTGGCTGAAAAAACAAATATCAATAAGCGTCATTGTCAAGTTTCAATACAAGAACAAGACCTAAATAGTTTCTTTTGCAAAGAACAATTTCATGTTTCATTTGGAATGTTACAGTCATCTTATCCAAATTCAAGTTAAGTTGTATCATCAAGTTTGAAATGAAACAACTTTTCCCAAAAAATGACATGTCATCAAATGTGGAATAACACAAAATAACTGTAAACATCATGGAAACATATCAAGTGCTTATCTTGGCCAAAAGAAAGAGATTCAAAAATTCAAAATAACATGGATGTAGGTTAATACCTGTCTATACAGTCTTTAACCTCATCTCCCCCACAGTTTTAAACTCAATAAGTTAAAAACTTATTCTTGATTTTTGTGTATATATATATATATATATATATATATATATGAGGAAAGTGTTTGTGAGCTTAAGCGCCCAATCACATTGGGGCCTACTTTGTTAGGATGATCCAAAGCATTCATTTGAAAGGCCCTTACATAGATGGGGTGTGTACCAAAAATCAGCTCCATAGGATCATCCTAACACATCCATTTGTGGAGGTCAAAATGGACAGATATTATTTGTCCACAAATCTGCCCATTTTTGTCCTCCACAAATGGAGGGGTTAGGATGATCCTATGGAGCTGATTTTTGGTACACATCCTATCTATGATAGGGCCTTGCAAATGAATGGTTTGGATCACCACAGAAAATGTAGGACCCATGTGATTGGGGCGCTTAAGCTCACCAACACTTTCCTCTATATATATATATAGAAAAGTGTAGCTACACATACGTGTAGCTAACTTAGCTACACCGACGCCTTAAAATACAATGGGCCCCACATTGTTTTGGTGACGCAAACCATTCATTTAATGGACCGTCACATAGATAGGGTGTGCCCAAAAAATCAGCTCCATGGGATCATCCCAACCCTACGATTTGTGAAGGCAAAAATGGACGTGTAAAAGCCTTCACAAATCTGTCCACTTTTGCCTCCACAATTTGAAGGGTTGGGATCATCTGATGGACCTGATTTTTTGGGCACACCCTATCAATGTGAGGGCCTATCAAATGAATGGTTTGGATCACCCAAACAATGTGGGCCCACTGTATTTTAAGCCGTTGGTGTAGCTAAGTTAGCTACACGTATGTGTAGCTTCACTTAACTCATATATATATATATATATATATATATATATATATATATATATATATATATATATATATATATTGTTAACCGAAGCACGTGAGTCCGTTTAGTGGTTTCTTACAACACAATTAACTCATGTGCCTGGTACACACAAATCTGTTATGTCGTTTCCTAATTGCTCCTTGAATGCATCTACCCTTCCTATGATGTACCCAAACTCACAGGCACACCTAAGATCACTAAACCTATGCTCTAAAACCAACAGTAATGAGCAAATATTATTTAATTAAATCTTATATATATATATATATATATATGAGATAACATTTCCTACACACTTGTGTAGGTAAGTTACCTACACACTACCTTAAAATACAGTGGGGGCCCACATTGTTTGGGTGATCCAAACAATTCATTTGAATGGTCCTCATATAGATAGGGTGTCCACAAAATATCAGATCCATAGGATCATCCTAACCATTCAAACTATGGAGGCAAAAAATGGACTAATTTGTGAAGGTTTATACACGTCTATTTTACCTCCACAAATCGTAGGGTTGGAATGATCCTATGAATCTGATTTTTTGTGGACACCCTATCTATATGAGGACCATTCAAATGAATTGTTTGGATCACCCAAACAATGTGGGCCCCCACTGTATTTTAAGGTAGTGTGTAGGTAACTTACCTACACAAGTGTGTAGGAAATGTTCTCTCTCTCTCTCTCTCTCTCTCTCTCTCTCTCTATATATATATAAGATCACCCCCTTAATTATGTTTATTAAGCTTTTATGGGTAAGTAAGTGTAGCACGTGCCTTTGTTGTGCCTTCGGAGTGCACATTATAATGTGACGCGTCTAGTTTGGTAGAGTGGGTCCCAACTGTAATTGATCCAAACGTCCACTTGATAGACCTTGCTTCATTCTTGTTACAATTTAATTCAATGCTATTAATTTTTTTGTCATTTTACGTGGACGTCCAAAATCTACATAGAGGCAATGGTTTAGATTCAAAGGAAAAGTACACATTATTTTATTTGCATGATCTGAACGTGATCTTTTGGGCCACAACAGATCCGAAGCAAAGTCTTGTCGAGCATACGCTGGATCAATCAAAGTTAAGACTCACCCAGTCACTCACTCTATGGTGACTGGGTGAGTCACTCACCCAGTCACTCACTCTATGGTAGGGAGCATACCTAGAGTTGGATCATACATACAAAGGCACTTGTATGATATTTTTTGGTTGGTTTTGTAAATTTCCAAGATTTGCTAAGTTTTGAAAGACAGTTTAGGCAGCCATGAATTTTCTTTGCAATGGAATATTAGTTTATCCCGTGGTGGGAGAGGGGCAACAGATGGTGGGAGAGTGGGGAAATGAGAAAGCATGAGTGAGGCGTGGGTGAGAAGTAGTTGAAAACCGGGAAAATAAATACACAACTCAGAATATATAGAGTTTTATTTTTCCTATTTTTCAGCCACTTAGCTCCAGCTCTTTACTCCTGCCCTCTCAATTATAATCCTCTCCCACTCTTTCTACCCCTTTTTTCACTACTTGGCATCTGATATTCCCGGGGAAAAAAAAATCAGGGTTGCCAAACATGGGCTGAATTACAATGATCACGGCAAGGAGCTTTTTCACCACTTGGCAAACTGATATTCCTTGGAAAAAAAAATTCTGGTTGCCAAACATAGCCTAAATTAAAAAAATCATGACAACGACCATATGGTGATTATCTTGAATCTTCATCCCACATTTTGATATGTGTACCAAGTATTGGTCTATTTTTATCATGAGTCAATGCACCATCATTATTAGGATTTATACATCCCAACCACTACATTGGGTCTCAAATGGGGGATGTGAGAACTTGGGAGTGGAGATCAAGTGAACCGTCGCAGGGCAACTCACATGGTCACGGTCTAATCAGATAGACATCACATCAGTAGAGTTAAGGCAGAGAAAAATCAACACGATTAGCTTTGTTTAGTCAATCCCTAAATGAGGTCTAATCATCAAGGGATATGCTATGAAAATAATATGCATGTCAGTCGAATAATCCATTAACCACGAATCAAAGCTTAGAGGTGTGTTGGAATGCCGCTTCTTAAACATATATGGAGCCTCCTAACATACAAGGGATTTTGGGTACTCTTAATTATGAAGACTGAAATATACTAATCTTATATGTGTAGTGCAAACCACTAAAGATCAAGACAATCATTATTGGACAATGATGTTAATAGATATAAAAAATTGATCAAATGTATCATCCTCATCTCTCTCTGAGTACTCTTAATCGCTCAAAATCATCACTTGGGATTTGCTAAGCAATTTTGCAGAAAGCCATCCTGTGGTTCACTTTTGCAGGAGAGAACAGCCACCTCGGATGGATTAAATGAATAAGATAGAATCTGGTAAAAATGAACTTGAGCCTGTGTGGTGGGTCTCTCCTCCAAAAGTTAGCTGCGAGATGGCTTTCAGCTAAATTGCCTGGCAAATCCCTATCCACTTTTGTGGTTAGCCTTCACTTAGATCTGACCTACCAATTTTCTGGTCTGCCTTAACTTGGTCGTTCTAGAAAGTCTCCTTTGGAAAGGCCTTCTATAAGCATCTAGGAGGTTGACACTGTTAGAAACGTATTTTCCATTTAAGGGATGGCCCACATTGACGTAGTTGTTTTTAACTTACGGGTTTTGAGTGGTTAAGATAACTCTCAAAAGAGTCCAAAGTGGTTCAGAGTTTTAGTGTAGTTAGGAAACTAATTTATCCCTAACCTTTGAAGGAGTGTTTGCTTAATGGAAGCAACAAACTTACTGTAATCAAAGGCTTTAGAGTTCCTTTTTTCTAAGTGGTCCTTGATCCACCAAGAATGTGCCAGTGATTCCATTGATCTAAGCTTAAGGTTTGAATAGATCATCTAAAGGCTACATCTGAACTGACTTCGTGAGGGAGCTTCTTCAACAGTTGGATCGCATCCATCATTAACAGGTTCAATCCAAGCATCATGGCCCGAGGTATTTCCGCCCAAGGTTATTAAAACTCAAACTTTTCTTACTTTCCCACATAAAACCAAACTAAAGCTTTCTCAACGCAATAGCAAAACACTAAATGCCCTAACGACTCTTTGGAAAAACTAAACTAAAAAAGGGCCATACCTTGCTATAGATAATGATGCATCAAAGCTCTCTCAAGTTGAAGATTCTAACTCCTTACACAACTACTCCTTGATTACTGGGCAATAAATATTGGGGACTGATATCTGAACGACTATGTTTTGATACTGAGGCCATTCACCTTATATTACACCTTTTTTAGCCAGTTTTCTTATGCGAACCGTAAAAGATGTGGACGTTAGCGTCTATGTGAGGTTGTTGTCAGCTATGGCAGCCCATACGTATGTAGCAATGAAAAATTATAGGGAAATGATATCAGCGCTCCAATGTTTTGATATTTCGCTAAGTTTCTTGTCTTTCAATTTTTAGAGGGCTTGTGATAGCTTTTTGGGAACTGTAATAACCCTTTTACAGCCCTTTAAATACTAAATACTAAAAGACAAGAAACTTGAGCGCAAATGTCAAAATATCGGAGCACTGATATCATTTCCCAATATTATAGGTTGTGGAAAGCATGTGCAAATGGGCTTTTCTTGTTGTCCTATTAGAGTCTTTAAGGGAGGAGCATGTTAGCTCTTCCGGGCCGTGTAGGTTGTGTTTGTATGGTCCTCCCAGAGTTGCTGCTTTCTGTTGGGTTCCAATCTCGTGGGTATCAATAAAATTTTGATAGTGGTCCATCTCTTTCATGTAGCTTCTGCATCCCAAATAGTAGTTAACATTAGCAGATTGTTTTTTTTAATCATTTTATATCGTTTCTTTTTTTCTTTTTCTTTTTTGAAATAGAGATTTGTATTAAATGAAAAGGGAGCACCCGAAAAGGTGCAACCCATAGACCAAAAACAAGAAAGAAGAAACAGGAAAGAAGAGACAACAAAAATTACAAAATTATACTACGAGGGAAGATGATCGAACCAGAGAGTACTCTGCCCCCCAACTTCCTGCTTGGCTAACACATCCGCCTTTTCGTTTGCCGACCTCCAAACGTGTTTAAAGACAATAGCCGAACCCGCAACAAAATCCTCAACTTCATCAAATAACGCCAAAAATCTCCAAGGAGGAGCTACTCCACCCTTTAACCACCGAATGGCATTCAATGAATCCCCTTCAACAATAATTTGGTCCAAGACTTCTCTACTTAACTTCATGATCCCAAAATAGGCCGCTTTGACTTCCGCCGCCGAAGAATCACACACACACACACCAATAGGGCCAGAAAAAGCCCATTTTATATAGTTTCTATTTGCTACCAAGCTTTGGAATCCTATTTTTTTATACTCGAAGTTAGTTGGTCAGTGGTTAATTATTTAGAGACGTTTTGAGTGTTGGAATGTTCAATTCCTTCCCTAGAGAGGAAGTGTCCTATGGAACATGAGCAGTTGAACCTCTTAGCCATGTGGTGGTGGCATTTGGAAAGAACACAATCGTAGAATTTTTTGTGAAAAAAATGAGCGGCATGACAACAGTTACAAAGGAGATTGTTAGGATCATCAGTGTGGCAACGGTTAAAGAGTGAGACATGAGTTTTGAGATTTCATGGAGTGATTGTATTATCAGAAGTGGGTGTGTTTATAGTCGTTAGATTGTAATAGCTTTGAATAAGGGGGTCAATATATAAGCATAACTCAGTGATAAAACCCCCTGAAGGAAGGACAAAACCCTCTGCCAATAGAACCCAAATTGAATGGTTATTGGAACCGTCTTGTTGTTTTCCATGGAATGTAAGTTTATCCAATGGTGGGAGAGGGGCAACAGAGGGTGAGAAAGGGGGGAAATGAGAAAGCATGAGTGAGGCGTGGGTGAGAAGTAGTTGAAAACCGGGAAAATAAATACACTACTCAAAATAGAGTTCTATTTTTCCTATTTTTCAGCCACTTAGCTCCATCTCTTTACTCCTGCCGTCTCAATTATAATCCTCTCCCACTCTTTCTACCCATTTTTTCACCACTAGGCATCTGATATTCCCTGGGGAAAAAAAATCAGGGTTGCCAAACATGGCCTAAATTACAATTATCACGGCATGGAGCTTTCTCACCACTTGGCAAACTGATATTCCTTGGAGAAAAAAAATCCTGGTTGCCAAACATAGCCTAAATTACAAAAATCGTGACAACGACCATACGGTGATTATCTTGAATCTTCATCTCACATTTTTAAGTTTACCAAGTATCGGTGTATTTTTATCATGAGTCAATGCACCATCATTATTAGGATTTATACATCCCAACCACTACATTGGGTCTCTCAAATGGGGGGATGTGAGAACTTGGGAGTGGAGATCAAGTGAACCTTCGCGGGTGCAACTCACATGGTCATGGTCTCATCAAATAGACATCACATCAGTAGAGTTAAGGCCGAGAAAAATCAACACTTTTAGCTTTGTTTAGAAAATCCCTAAATGAGGTCTAATCTATTGGGGTTCCAAGCAAAAGCTAAGAGGTGCGTTGGAATTCCCCTTCTTAAAGATATTTGGGGCCTCCCAACATACAAGGGATTTTGGGTATTCTTAATTATGAAGACTGAAATATACTAATCTTATATGTGTGGTGCAAACCACACATCTTGTAAAATATTCATAACAAATCTACTCTTAGGATGTTAATCAAATGTCCCTAAAGATCAAGACAATCAGTATTGGACAATGATGTTAATAGATATAAAAAATTGAACAAATGTATCATCCTCATCTCTCTCTGAGTACTCTTAATCGCTCAAAATGATCGCTTGGGATTTGCTAAGCAATTTTGCAGAAAGCCATCCTGTGGCTCACTTTTGCAGGAGAGATCTGCCACCTCGGATGGATTAAATGAATAAGACAAAATCTGCTAAAAAATGAACTTGAGCCTGTGTGGTGGGTCTCTGCTGCAAAAGTTAGCTGCGAGATGGCTTTCAGCTAAATTGCCTTGCAAATCCCTAACCACTTTTGTGGTTAGCCTTCACTTAGATCTGACCTACCAATTTTCTGGCCTGCCCTCACTTGGTCGTTATAGAAAGTCTTCTTTGAACAGGCCTTCTATAAGCATCTAGGCGGTTGACACTGTTAGAAATGTATTTTCCATTTAAGGGATGGCCGACATTAACTTAGTTGTTTTTAACTTATGGGTTTTGAGTGGTTTAGATAACTCTCAAAAGAGTCCAAAGTGATTCAGAGTTTTAGACTTTTAGTGTAATTAGGAAACTAATTTATCCCGAACCTTTGAAGGAGTGTTTGCTTAATGGAAGCAACAAACTTACGGTAATCAAAGGCTTTAGAGTTCCTTTTTTCTGAGTGGTCCTTGATCCACCAAGAATGTGCCAGTGATTCCATTGATCTAAGCTTAAGGTCTTGATAGATCATCTAAAGGCGCGCTACATCTGAACTGAGTTTGTCGAGGAGCTTCTTCAACAGTTGGATCACGTGCATGATTAACAGCTTCAATCCAATCATCATGGCCCGAGGTAACAATCTATTTCCGCTCAAGGTTATTAAAACTCAAACTTTTCTTATTTTCCCACAGAAAACCAAACTAAAGCTTTCTCAACGCAATAGTAAAACACTAAATGCCCTAACGACTCTTTGGAAAAACTAAACTTGTACAACTACTCCTTGATTATGATGCATGTGATAATGATCATGATTCGTGATTCTTGCTATAGATAATGATGCATCAAAGCTCTCTCAAGTTGAAGATTCTAACTCCTTGTACAACTACTCCTTGATTGCTGGACAATAAATATTGGGGACTGATATCCGAACGACTATGTTTTGACACTGAGGCGATTCACCTTATATTACACCATTTTTTAGCCAGTTTTCTTATGTGAACAGTAAAAGATGTGGACTTTAGCGTCTATGTTAGGTTGTTGTCAGCTATGGCAGCCCATACGTCTGTAGCAAGGAAAAATTATAGGGAAATGATATCAGCGCTCCAATGTTTTGATATTTGGCTCAAGTTTCTTGTCTTTCAGTTTTAAAGGGCTTGTGATAGCTTTTTGGGAACTGTAATAACCCTTTTACAGCCCTTTAAATACTAAAAGACAAGAAACTTGAGTGCAAATATCAAAACATCGGAGCGCTGATATCATTTCCCAATATTATAGGGTGTGGAAAGCATGTGCAAATGGGCTTTTCTTGTTGTCCTTTTAGAGTCTTTGAGGGTGGAGCATGTTTGCTCTTCCGGCCCGTGTAGGTTGTGTTTGTATGGTCCTCCCAGAGTTGTTGCTTTCTGTTGGGTTCCAGTCTCGTGGGTATCAATAAGATTTTGATAGTGGTCCATCTCTTTCATGTAGCTTCTGCATCCCAAATAGTAGTTAACATTAGCAGATTGTTTTTTTTTAATCATTTGATATCGTTTCTATTTGGTACCAAGCTTTGGAATCCTATTTTTTTTATATTCCAAGTAAGTTGGTCAGTACTTGGTTATTTAGAGACGTTTTGAGGCTTGGAGTGTTCAATTCCTTCCCTAGAGAGGAAGTGTCCTATGGAACATGAGCAGTTGAACCTCTTAGCCATGTGGTGGCATTTGGAAAGAACACAATAGTAGAATTTTTTGTGAAAAAAAGAGCCGCATGACAACAGTTACAAAGGAGATTGTTAGGATCATCTGTGTGGCAATGGTTAAAGAGTGAGTCAGGAGTTTTGAGATTTCATGGAGTGATTGTAATATCATAAGTGGGTGTGTTTATAGTCGTCAGATTGTAATAGCTTTGAATAAGGGAGTCATATATAAGCATAAATCAGTGATAAAGCCCCCTGAAGGGAGGACAAAACCCTCTGCCAATATAACCCAAATTGAATGGTTATTGGAACCGTCTTGTTGTTCTCTCCACCCCTTCACATCAATCATCCGTACATTCATCCATAGCATTCTTGCATCAATCTTCTCTACATGGATTTTCAGTGATGATTTTAAAAGATGCTGGAACAAGATCAAGTCAAGCAAAATTTAGTGTACCAGGCAAGCCTACCTACGAATTACCTTAAGCTTAAGTTTGAATGCTCTTACTTTGATACCCCGACTTGTGGAATTGGAGTGATTAGAGATCACTTAGGGGCTGTTTGGATACACGGATTTTAGACTCTTGGATTTCTTCAAAATTGTAGATGGGATACAAGAGAAGAAGGAGAGCAGCTGTCGTTTTCTGATTGCTCTCCCTTCTTTCCGTGTTCTAGGATTTAGAAATCTCAGGCTGGGGGAGAGATTTCTAAAACCTGAATTTCTTACTTAAAATCCAAGAGCCACTGTCCAAACAGCATACAACAGCTTGATCATGAACTCTCTTTTACACTGTTTTCAAACTAGAACCTGGATTCTAAAATCTGCATATCCAAACAGCCCCTCAGTCTTTGCCAGATCAGCTTTCTCTAAGCCGGTGGCGGTAAATGACTAGAGAAGCTGAGGTTCTCACTCTTAAAGTTTGAAGGTGGATGCCTCTTTTGAGTAGCTGGCCGTTGTACATGGAGGGTAATTCTTGCAACGAGATTGTTCGGCTCCCAATCCTTAGAGGCCGTTTGGATATGTGGATTTTGGAATCTTGGATTTCCTCAAAAACTTGGATGGGAGACAAGATAAAGAAGGCGACCGTCCGTATTGCTTCTCTTTAGAATCTTGGATTTTTTAAGTAAGAAATCCAGATTTTAGAAATCTCTATCTCATCCTGAGATTTCTAAAACGTGGAAACATGGGATGATCTCCTAGTCTCTTGCTGACGGAAAGAAGAGTAAGAAATCAGAAAACTACGGCTGGTCTCCTTCTTCTCTCGTCTCCCATCTACGATATTGAGGAAATCCAAGATTCTAAAATCCGTGTATCCAAACGGCCCCAAAAGGATTTAATGCAGACTATCTAGCCCTTGAGTAGAGTTTTAGCACAGGGGATATTTCTTTTCAGCATATTGTGAGAGAGACCAATGATGTGACAAACTCTTTAGTTAAGATGAGATTTAAAAGTCAGATGCTTATTATGCAACTTTATATCCCGCAGCAGCAAGGTTTCAAATTTTTGTTTCAGTCGTCACGAAGATAAAAGCATTTTGATTTCAATTCAAAATTTTGGCATAAATCTTATAAAATCATGAACACATATATAAATATATTCAGATGATAGAATTTTAAGTTGTAACTTCAAAAAATTGCTAAAATAAGCACAAAAAACACTTAGATCATATAACCAAGTCAATGATCTATAATGGTTTAACAACATCGAACACCTAGTGTCATACGTTGCTGCACATATTTGAAAACTCAATACAAACCAGATTTCACATGTAATTCATATAAAACTTCTACATAATACGTAGTCACATTTCACATGCAATTCATATAAATGAAATTGTATATAGTATAGTAGCGATATACTTATGATTTTGGTTTTGATGTGTGTTTCAGTTTCGGTAAAAATTTCAATCGTGGTGGAAATAAAAAAAATTCGGTCGTTTCGTGTCAATTTCTGTAGAATTTTAAAACCATGCCAATTAGAGAATTGTAAAATAAGGTGATTTGTCCCAGATATTAGTCCCCTAAATATATTTTTCATAGTATACAAATAAAGTAACACAATGTAGTTATGTTTGCATGTATCACATTAAAAATAAGTTTTATACATACAACCAATTAGACCGAACATATAAACAAGTAGGATTTAAGTGTAGTTTGACACTTGAAAAATAATGTCAAAATGGGGATCCATTCTGGAAATTAAAATGATGGTAGATATGACCAAAATACTCTTTTTTTTATCAGCTGGGGTTAGGCGGACCCGACCAGTATAAATTTTTACTCTTATTCATAAGTTAAATTTTTACTTAACTGCTTTCTTCACTGAGCTTTCACCGACTTTCACCGACCACCGACCGTGTGTGACAATGCCGACCTGAGTATGTCTACCTGACCAATAAAAACATCTAATGGTGGTCTATTGGCAAGTGGTCTCCTGGTAAAATAGTGGTGAAAGTAGTCTTCAAGTGGACTTTAAAAATATTGTTTGGTTGTAAAGAGCCAGTAGATTGGAGGAAAAGTGGAAGATGTTACATTTGGTTCCATGTAAAAGACTAGGATTTTAACACCAACATATCCTCTTTTATCAAGTTGTTTGATATGGAGACTACTATGTATATATGTCCCATAGGCCAACAATTATACGACAAATGCACTTGGTCTCGGTTTTTTCTTAAGGTTTGGCAACCAAACGCCTCTATTTTCCTATGTGACACCTTCAAACCCTTCTGTAAAGCCTAAATATTCGTAAAGCTTTGATGAGGAGTCAATGTAAGCTTTATTTGTTCCCAATCGATGCAATAATAAAAGGTCTTCCAGTTCATGTGATTTCAATTGTATGTTCTGGCTTTCAAGGTATCCAATCCCTTGTTACAATAACGACACTCCATTCTGTAGTCTGATACTTTTTTTTATTAACGTTGAAAAAGCTGTTAACAATTTCCCAAGATGATATCAAGAAACAATCAGTGAAATAATGAAATGGACCAGATGGTTAATAAAAGTGCAGAGTGCCATTACCAAAATAAGTGAGTGCTGGATACCATTTCATCAGTACGAGTCTTGCCATATCTAATATTTGGGAGTCTAATGTTAAAAACATCATATAAAAACTTCCTTTTTTTTTCTTTTTTTTTTGTTGCAAGTCCGAAGTAGCTATTAGGTAAGATATGGTTCGGTGAGACTCCTACTAGTTCCATGCAATGACGTTTCCACTTCTTTCATCAATAGGGGATTTTGAGTCCGAAACTGATTATTGGACTCAATTCCTGAGGCCCGGATTGTTTAAGAATATGACACGATTGTGAGTGCCAAACCGATTACTCAAAATTTGCGTTTAAATTTGAGTCCAATAATCGGTTTATCACTCACAATCTGTTTTCATAATCTTAAATGAGGCCGAATTCGTTTTAAATTATGATAACCGGTTGTTGGCCCTTAGATTATTGGACTCCAAATTTCATTTAATCAAATTACATTTAATTTGGAGTCCAACGGCCCAAAAGTGGTTGCAACAATCTATAACGAGCCTAATGCCCTGTTTGTCAAACAGATCGTGACAACCGATTGTGAGCCCCTCAACCAATTATTAGCTGAAAATTAAACGTAATTTTGAGCCAATAATCAGTTGGAGGGCTCACAATGGATGGTCACAATCTGAAATTAACCGGGCCTAAGGGTGCGTTTGGATTGCCGGAATTAGAAGTTGGAATCAGTCTTTAGTTCACCCGTCTTAAAGCATTCCTCACACTTGTAAATGTGTCCAATTGTAAGAGAAAACATCTTTTGGTACACCATCTATGTGCATTCGGCCTTTGCTGCTTTCAATATTGTATATATTTTATCAAAAATAAATAAATAAATTTGATATTGTTCATAACTTGATACGATTAGTAAAGAAAATTAGTTTCACATAAACTATGAAGGAAAATGATATTTCCACCTCTTTTCCAGCAATTTCTTTAGAGATAATCACTGACTATTTTTTAGACTTATCAGTTTTTATTTTTAGTTAGTTATTTAGAGTTGGGGTTTTTGCAAAAGAAGTCTTCTAGCTTTACAACTTACAAATAGAGGCATCACATTTGAATGAATTTTGCAAATCAGACCTTGACATGAATTTGTGACCGAAATACCCATGGTATATTTTTTGGGAAATGATTTCAGCACAAACATGTTTTGATAACATGCGCTCATGTATCTTGTTTTTTAGTATTTAAAGAGCTATAAAAGGTTTATTACGGTTCCCAAAAAGCACCTAGGAGACAATTAAATACTAAAAGACAAGATACATGAGCGCATGTATCAAAATATTGTTGTGCTGAAATCATTTCCCTATTTTTTTTACTCATAAAAAAGACCAAAATGTCTATATGTAAAATGGGAAAAATTACCTCGTAAAAAGACCAAAATACCTATAACGCTCGATATTATATTTTTATAGGGCGGATCCCACCATCTCAATTCAAACCCATGCATTTGGGGCCATCATTTTACCTCATGTTTTGATGGGGTAGGTCCCACAATCTCCATCCGAACCTGAAATGCAAGTCTGGCTTAATTAGGTGTGAAGGTTAAAATCAATTTGCCAATTTTAAGCTATTTATATCAAACACTAGTTCAAGCAATCAAGATAACACAATTAGGGTTTAGATATTTCTTATCATTTATATTTTTTAACCCTTGTTCAATAAAAAAATAAACACAAGAAGTGTTAGAATTTACCAATCATCACAAAGAGGTAAGAGAAGATGAATGAGACCACACAAAGATTTATAGTGGTTCGGTCACTAATGGACCTACTCCACTACCAAAGTTTTCCTCCTTGGGCGCTCCACGAAAACAATGAGATTCTTCAAAGGGCGAATCTCTAAGCCGTACATCCGACTCCTCCGATCTTCAAAGGGAACAAACCCTTTTTGCGCAAAACCTTGGCGAGGGATCACACCCTCTTACAACGTCTTCACCTTTGTTACCGGGCCGAAGAGAAGACCCTCAAATACAATGAAGAAAATAAATGAAAAACTCTCTCAATGCCTCTTGATAGGCAGATTACAAAGATTAAAGCTCACAAACTCTCCAACGATAGAAAATGTAAGAAGCCTAGTGGAGATCCTCTTGATAGAATGTAAAAATCAAGTTCAAAGAGGTTTTGCTTTTGATAGAAGGTTTTAGGTCAAAGAAAATGAGTTTTGATCTTTCTCAAATGTTCAAAAGCTTATTTAGATAGGTTTTGATGATGTATATATAGCTCATTTGAAAATATGACCATTTGGAGGCAAAACTGTAAAAAAAATAGGGTTGAAAAAGTCAACATGCGCAAGCCCCAACGGCTAGTTTGCCCGACCGTCGCGGTCGACCAGGCCACAGCGGTCGCCCGCCCTATCGAGCGCCTTTTTTATTTTCAAATTTCTTACCGTCGCGGTCGACCAGCCCATGGCAGTCGTCCGACGAGGTCAACCTGTTTGCTCAAAAATTTGGCTCAAAAACCTATCTCGGTCGACTACCCACGGCGGTCGCCAGCCCAAACCCATGACGGATTGTTCCTAATGTTCCAGGGACACCTCCGCAGTCGACCGGCCATGGTAAAAATTTCTTTTGTACTTTAAAGCTCAGGGGCTTTTGGGCCATGGTCTTTGGACTTAAGTCCTAGGTTTTTAAAACACATTTTTTGGTGTGTTGATGGTTTTTAAGGATATAAAATCTTAAGTGTAAAAACCATTTGAAAACCTTTTGAAAGTGCATTTAACATAAAATCAAGAGGACTCTAAATACATTCTAAAAATAAGAAACTAGAGTCTTCTTGAAATGTATCAGCTCCTTTGCACTTCCTTGGACTTCTTCAGCTTGAGTGAATATCTTGAACTTGATTCGGCTCTTGTAACTTCTCCTCCAATCTTCAATGCATGTTGAGGTATATGAAGTGTCACCATGGCATGTTCAACTCCAAGCTCCTTCTTGACATTTGGATAGGAACTTGTGGGATCTTCATGTTCGAGCTTCTTGACTTGAACATCTTCAAATGAGGATGTCTTCACTGTAGATGCAAGCTCTTGGTTCATTTGCTTCTTGTTCCACAAGCCATGTGTTGAAATGAGTTGTGTAATGGCGATTATAACATGAAAATCCTATATATAACACAACACCTCAAAGCAATACATTAGTCCATAAATGCTAATCAATTTGTATTTGCTAGCATCAAAAAAAGAGGTAAGGTGAATGATTAGACCCATGGGAACCCTTGGGCTTACAGAACCCATTTAGGGTGGAGCCCACCACTTTACACCTCATATTTTGATATGGTAGGGCGCATTTTTTTACCACCACTCGTAGCATGAGCCAAGAATGCTAGAGTACATGTAGAAATGATATTTCCACACCTGTAGTTCAAAATATATCATTGAGAATCATGGGTATTTTGGACTTTTTACAAGGCAATATTTGTCTTTTCACTTATAAGAATATTTTGGTCTTTTTATATAGTCAAAAAAATCTACCCGGGGTATTTTGGTCACATATTCATGGCATGACAAGATTTGCAAAATTCACTCAAATGTTAATACTTTATTTGTAAATTGTCAAACTAGAAGACTCTTTTTGCAAATAAAGCTATTTATTGTTAACCTAAACCGCTTGGATAGGCTTTAGAAAGAGTTTTATATTATCTAGAGTTAGTTGTTTATTAGAGAAGAGTTTGTGTCTTTAGAACTTCTAGAAGATTAGCATAGAAGAGTTTGATTTTATCTAAGTAGCTTGGTTGGGTGTGGCTGCCAAAAAATCAAAATCAAATTTGTCTTTTATGTAATGTAACTACTTGAGATACGTAAGAAGAGTGAAAACGAGAGAAGTTCAACCATGATTTGCTTCTTTGTTTTTCATATGTACAAAAAAGTAGTTTTTCCTCTCTTTTATATATCCAATCTTCATTTTCTTCAGCGAGGTGTTCGGTTGGAACTTGTTTGGGTTACTTCGAGGTGAGAACATGTTCGCATGTTGGCAGAGATCGAAAGGCTTAACAATACTAATTACATATTTACATCTATTGAAAGTCATGCGTGAAGTCGCACCTTCAGGATCTATGGGAGATAGTTAATAGCAATGACACCGAGACAACCGAGGGAGTGAATTTGCTGCAATGGAAGATCCGTGCCGGAAAAGTGATGCACGTATTAAAAACATTAAATACTAAAGGAGTAGATGGAATATATCAGAGATGTGAAGACTCCAATAAGCGTAGGAGGCACTCTCATATCTCTTTTCATGAGCGAATGATGCACACTTGCAGCATGGTTTTAAATTTCGACCGCTTGGATTTCGGTGGGGACCAAAACCGAAATTTCCCGAAATCCCATTTTTCGCTAAATACTAAATTTCAACCGAAATACCGAAATTTTGTTTCGGTACTAAAGCGAATGTGGCAGAAAAATAAGAAGCTAAAGGGTACCTATAAAAAGAGTGATCATGCAAAAAATCATGATAATTCATATATTAAGGTCCGAAACTAATTTTGGAATGTGACCTAGACGTGGCCACAAAATCCAATGGAGCGTCCTAGATCCAAATGGAGAGCACCAATGTGTGAAAATATCCTTCATATTTTTTATTCATTTATGTCTATCCATAAGAGGTATTTTTGTAATAAACAAAAATCTTACGAAAACGACAAAGTTTTTTTTTTTTAAATGGTGAGATTTATTAAAAAGCACACGAGTGGAAGCAATCACAAGAACAATGTGAAAAGAGAACGAGTACAACCAATGCAACACAACTCAAGGTGGAAGAAAATAAAAAATCTCTGAAGTGGAGCAGTTGGCGCCCTTACACACCGACCCATAAGAGATCCAAATGGATCGTGACCAAGACAGAGATTTGGATCCGATCCAAAGTGGAAATAAACACAGCAGCTTCTCTCATTACCCCCAACAAACGCACCAATGCGTAAGATAGACAAAGTCCCAAAGCCAAATTCGAGTATAACAATCAAGAACCCAATGCTCACTTTGTGGCTAGATCAACGGCTCAGAATCTAGCTCCCTATAGAAAAATTGATCAGATCAACGATCCAACGATCTTTCTTCAATGGTCTCCAAGATTGGCTTCCAAGAGCTAACAACACTTGAAGACATACGTCCTCCGCATGTGCCATTGCTCGGCTCCTGTTTCGTACTCATTCCCGATCTTTCTTCAATGGTCTCAAACATAGAGCTAACAACACTTGAAGACATACGTCCTCCTCCGCACGTGCCATTGCTCGGCTCCTGTTTCGTACTCATTCCACGGCTCCCAAGCCGAGAAGAAATTGATGAATTATGGCTAAGCTGGCTCAAAAACGAGCCACCACGGACTCGCTTGGTGGATGAGCAGGTTTGCTTGGCTATAGCTGTGAGCCGGCTAGCCAGAGCCACGAGATTGACTGGAGAAGTATCCGATTCGAAGATTGTATAAGGTAGAACATAGTAGAGTCGGCCCGGCTCGAGCCGAACCTCGAGCCCGAGAGGCTTCGAGCCAAAAGAAAGAAGATGGTCGCATGAACATAAAAAGTACTTTGGTGGCTCGCCCACAACTTGGCTTACTGTAGTCGGCTCGGTGAAGTCCTCTACGTAGCCACTCACATAAACCACACGTATGCAATCAAAAGAAGGTGTTGATCTCCTACTACAACAACAGCCCATCACCTTCTCATTCACAAAAAGAGAAAGAAAGTTATTACCTTTTCTCACAAGCACATACACCAAAGGAATATAAATACATGACCAAACTAAAGCACATACACCAAAGGATTAGAAGCCCTTTCTCCCTCTTGTGGTTTCATGGTGTTTATAGGTTGGGAGTAGATAGAAAGAGTGGACTTTGCTCTTTCTTTTCCATTGTTTTAGATAAGAGCAGCCTCTAATTACGTGTTGTTGTTTGTTAATATTTTAGGCCATAAGAGGCGTGTAAAATAAGTAAGTTTTACTAATCTTTGATTTCTTTTATGATTACAATATCAACCTTAGCTAAAGTGTGCTTATATGGATATACATTGAAATATAACAAACCTAGTTGCCTAATCCATATGGGTTACCTCATCTAGCTTATTTGCCTAATCTATTACCCTGATGATCTAACGGTGAGATCTTACTTAGTCTAAAACCTTTTAGGGGTTGTTTGGTACATGGATTTTATAAAATCCGGGATTATACAAGCTAAAACCTAGATTTTACAATCCTAAAGTGTACAATCCATGTTTTAGCTTATAAAAGAAATCTTGGATTATACAAGCTAAAACATGGATTTTATAAGCTGAAACCTAGATTTTACAATCCTAAAAATGTACAATCCAGGTTTTAGCTTATAAAGTTTGGGTTTTAGCTTGTGAAAATCGGGATTTTACAATCCTGGGGGTTTTAAATATTGAATTATACCCATGGAAATTGCCATAATTACATTGGATCAATCCTAACTCTCAAATTTTGGATCCCACATGGGAATGTACATGTTCAATCAAGATTGTTGATTTCGTAGAATATACTACTAAAACTTGTCGACTCAAAACTCATCCAAGTTGACTCGACTCACTAATAAAATGAGTTGATACACCAACGACTTAAATAGCTTAAAATGATCCAAGCTTAGGGTGCTAAACCTTAGGGTGCCCTTTGCAAAAATTTAATTCTAAAACAAAGGTCTAATCAGCTTTTCAATTACAAAGAAAAAATGAGCTGTTGTTGAATCTAGGCCGTTGATTGGACAGACTAAGAGTGCGGTGTGACGGTGTCTTTGATTTCTGAACTATGGTTCTACCAGACCAGTGGTCCCATACTCCCATCACCAAACATGTGGGCTACTAGTTCATGGAGATAACTAAGGAGGCCACGCATAGTTTTTCAACCATACCCCTTCTAATAAAATAAGTTTTTTCAACAACGCTCCTTTTAATAAAACAACCGACGTCACGAGACAGCTATTTTAATTAGAAATCTAAACCACATGACATCATTTGCCATGAAAATAGTGCTTGCTTTTTCTAAATATCTGCTTGATTGCGTGAACAAATTAATAAAAGTGATAATTGTTGATAAATAAATACAATGATATTAGATAAATAAAACAAAGGAAAAAATACAGATGCACCTTCAAATTTCTGACATTTTCAACTCTAACCGTGACCTAGGTTTCAATTTGTATAAGGTAGGTAGACCCCCTCAGTTGACGGTTCATCCACAGATCGAAGGGTTAGGATACTCCTATGGAGCTGATTTTTTAGGCACACCCTATCTATGTCAGGGCTCATCAAATGAACGCTTTGGATCATCCGAACAACATGGGCCCATTGTGTTTTTGTTAGTGTTTGGAGGGGGGTATGGGGTCTTCATTAGCATTGATAGTGCTTCAAAAGAGGGGGTCTACCTTGTACAAATTGAAACCTCAAGGGGCGTAGTTGGTGACTTTTAAAAGTCAGGGCTAGACTTGACATTGTTAGAAAGTTGAAGGGGTGTAGCTGTATTTTTCTCTAAAACGAAAGAGGATACCAGTCCTTGTACCGGTGAATTTGGTAGCCTACCTTAATCTCCACTGTACATGTGGCATGTGTATAACGATTGTAGCCAATCATTTGGCGGGGCTCACAGTGCACGGGCCAATGCACAAATACAGGACATGCACGTGGCTGGAACGATTATATTGTTTGGATTTTCCTAACGATCCTTTGCGCCCCACATGCTACTCGTATGTAAAATCAGTGAATTAGCTTAGTTAGGATTTGTGATTAGTTAGCGATTAGGTCAATTACCAAAGTCAGTGAAATCTAAAGTCTACCCCTTATTTTAAGAACAGTCGACCTAACAAGGAGAAAGTAAGACAATTCAAATGCAATTAACCTTTAAAAAAATACAACTCCCATCACTATCCATTAGGACTGCCGAAAAATGATGAAATTGTATTGAATTGTGCTTTTCTTTGTTTGCATATACAATAAAATCTGCTTGGCACCATGGTTTAAAATTCCGGTTTCGGTACCGGTTACGGACCCCTGAAATTTCGACCGAAATTCTGAAATTTCAGTCAAAATTTGGTAATAATTAAAAAAGCTTATTTAATTCATTTCAAAATTTCGGACCGAAATTCTGTAACAATTTTTATTTTATTTTTTAAGTTACATTTTCAAGAATTTCAGACCGAAATTCCAAAATTTTAGCCGAAATTCGAAATTTCGCCAAATTTCA
The DNA here is from genome assembly GCF_043159265.1 of Tasmannia lanceolata. Lineage (NCBI taxonomy): Eukaryota > Viridiplantae > Streptophyta > Magnoliopsida > Canellales > Winteraceae > Tasmannia > Tasmannia lanceolata. The sequence goes on from NW_027518683.1 coordinate 13,905,106, forward strand.
GTTTCGGTCCCTACCGAAATCCAAGATTTCGGCCGAAATTTAAAACCATGCTTGGCACACTGTTACCGCCCTTCGATATTTGATCTCTGTTAAAAGTATAAAAGATTAAATAACGCCTTCTCCAACAACTTAAGTTTTTGGAGTAATTGGTTGTTTCACTTGGTATCATAGCAAAAGATCGTGGGTTCAACATGCAATGGCAAACCCAAAAAGAGGGGCCACGTCAGGGCGAGTGTTAAAGTATAAAAGATTAAATAACGCCTTCTCCAACACCTTAAGTTTTGGAGTATTCACAATCACATGCTTAACATTAGGGCAATGACATTTCCACCCCCTTTTTGTTTGTCTTTCTTAAAAATCAGAGAAAATGGTGGGAAAATACATCAAATTTCGTGCAAAGAACGGAGGGTGGAAAGCTGGAAAAAAGGGTGGAAATATCATTCGCCTTCTATTAACAATAGAATTTTAGCATGAAAATAGCACCATCTCTTTTGCTTGCAGTACTTCAAAATAAATAAATAAACAAGTGAAAATTACCAGATGCTCAATGAGAAAATAAGATCAGTTGTTATTGAACTCATTCTTTCTATACCTCCAGTGCCACTGATATATTCTTAAACATGAATTCCTGTGTTACTGATGTGCACATAATCAAATCCAGAGTAAGTGGAAAGGAATGTTTGCAACTCTTCTTCCTTCTATTACAAAAAGATAAAAATCAACACTAAAACAGCTGAAACATTTGACCAAAGTTTCTGTTACAAATGCAGAATCGCAGGGTAGGAAAAATAGGCAGATCCAAAACAGGAAAACAGAAAAAAGGGAAAATAAAATTAGTGAAAAAGCAAAAAATAATTACTTCCAAGAGTGATCAATGCTTCACAGAACACACCAATTTGGGGATTTTCCCTGCTCAATACTTGGGAGTCAACTAACCCATCTGCTCTGCCTCTCGCCTTCCACTTTACAAACTGGACAAGCATTTGAGCCACCTGTAATTTTACATTTTACAACATCTATAATGTAAATAGAGCTTTAATGAGTTCTAATATATAGTGTCGAGAAGTTCCGCTTTCTGGGTCTGAGATGTGCATTCGGAACTGGGTTGGAACGCCAAGTGGCTCTAGATTCGAGGGTTTTAGCTGTAGTTATATAACTAACTGAGGATGGTCGAAAGGAAATGATCGACCAAAGAATAATAATCACGGGGTGGCTCAGATGGTCGTGTAACTAGAGAAATGCTGCATCAAGTTGTCTAGTGCTTCAGGGTAGAACTTTCTTGCAAATAAATAACATGGGCGCTTCATTCCGTTCCACAAGCATGGCCTCTGTTGCACTACTTTCTGCAAGTTCATACAATAAAGTTGTGATTTGCTTTTGTTATTTTTTTTTAACTTTTGAGTGAAATAAATGCATTCACGACAAAAAAAAATGTGGTATTTAAGATGGCTAATTACTGGTAATTGCAATTGATAACAAATAGAGCTGATATTAATGTTACGACTCAACTGCTTGTGATATCCATAAATTAAAGCAAAAGGGTAGTGGGAGTTGGTTACATCAGTGCATGTGGTCTAACTTTAACAGCCAAGAGAAAAATCTTGAAAATTAAATTTACCCAAAAAGTGCTTGGGTCTTCCTTAGCACATTGACAGGAGAATACTCAAATGTATACAAATTAACAGCAAACTACAGCAAAATAAAACTGATCAAGCCTTCTATCTCTCTTTCCTTGTATTTTGACACTGTATGCATATTACATAAATTTGAATAAATGTAGAGACATTTCTTCAACCTTCTATCCCTTCTATTGCATTTTGATCAGTGTTTAAAAACGCGGATGTGACGCAGAATGTGGCAAAGAAAAATCCTTGTCGACTCGGCGCGGACGCGGCCAAAAACAAAGTTGACAGGTTGACACGGTCTTAACTCGGGAGAGTCAAAGGAGTTTATTGACTCTGTAGGGAAAAACGCGGAATGTGGATGTGGTGCAACGCGGAACGCGGCCAAGGTAAAAAGGAGTCGACTCGGGAGAGTTCCTTGTCGAGTCAAGGAGTTTTTAAACACTGATTTTGATACTATTTGTATATTATATAAATTTGAATTAGAGAAGAGATTTCTTCATCACATGCTATAATTAACTTACATTATAGTATCAATATTATCTTATAATCCGAACCGACAAGTCAACATGTCCAGTTTTCCAAAGTTGCAGTATCTTATGCTTGGTTTATATTCAACAGACTGACAATCGGTCAATCTGTTTGTGTTTGACTCATTTAATGGTTGGAAGTCCACAAATACCCTAATAAAAAATATGTGACCAATGCCTCCTTCCATATCCTGATGAATAATAGAACAATCAAAGTTCCAGTATCTTGTGCTTGTTGCTATATGACTATATCCAACACTGACTGACAACACGAGTCAATCTCTATGTGTTTCACTCCTCTAATGATGGAATTTCCACAAATAGGCTAGTAAAATACATAACAAATGTCTCCTTCCTTATCCCAATAAATATTATAACAATGAGAAAATGGTGCACGCCTATAACTCTGATATATGTCCATGTGCATTTCATATATCCACGTGCATTTCCATGTGCAAGTTAAATGATACTATTAAATCATCCATATGTGCAAGCACAATTGCATATATATATATATATATATATATATATATATATATATATATATATGGGGAAAGTGATTGTGAGCGGCCCTTCATATAAGCTTATATGAGGTGACTACTAAAATCATGGTGGGCCCACATTTTTGGGGTGATCCGAACCGGTCATTTGATAGGCCCTGACATAGATAGGGGGTGCTGAAAAAATCAGCTCCATAGGATCATCCCAACCCTTCAAACTGTGGAGGTGAAAGAGAGGAAAATGGACGGGTAAGTGGGCAAATTTATACCCGCCCATTTTCCCCTCTTTCACCTCCACAGTTCGAAGGGTTGGGATGATCCTATGGAGCTTATTTTTTGGGCAACCCCTATCTATGTCAAGGCCTATCAAATGACCGATTCGGATCACCCCAAAAATGTGGGATCACCATGTTTTTAGCGGTCACCGCATATAAGCTTATATGAGGGGCCGCTCACAATCACCTTCCCCTATATATATATATATATATATATATATATATATATATATATATATATATATATATATTTTTTTTTTTTTTATTTTTATTTTTTTTTTTTTTTTGAAATAGGACAGAGTTATATTATATTATAAATCATATGGAATTTACATAAGATAGTGGCCAGGAGTCCCCCTCTGCTTTACCAGTATGGGGCCCAGGAATTCACTTCCTAGCCATAGAAACAACAAAAACCAAAAAAGTGTTCCTTATACCATTCCACTATCAACCCATTCTTCGAATTAGAATCTCCTTAAACTACCGCCAACCAAGAGAGTCAATCGACATCTTTTCCAAAAAAAACCCTAAAAGAACCTTTCAAAACCCTGATATAGACTCATCAAAAAACTTTGATATCTTCCATTGAAGATCTTGAGAAAAAAAAAACTACCTTTTAAGATGAGCATTTTCCTAGTTCTAATAAGAACCGCTCAATCTCGAACGCGAAGACCTCCTCATTCGACACGATAGCCAAGAGTTCCTCATCATGTGGTTCCCTTCCTTTAGAGGCCCTTTTCCAATCAATCATAATCTCCAGCTTCTGAATCCCCACCGCCTTATCTGCTTACCATCGGAGAAGCCTCAGATTCCTCATCATGTGGTTCCCTTCCTTTAGAGGCCCTTTTCCATTCAATCGTAATCTCCAGCTTCTGAATCCCCACCGCCTTATCTGCTTACCATCGGAGAAGCCTCAGATTCTTTTCACCCGCCAGGGACTTGTTGAAAAGGGGGTGCTTATGCATTGGCGTATGGGTTTCTTCAACATTATAGGTCCCATTATAGGTCCCTGTTATGCTGAAAAAGGCTTACGTTCTCCTATTTGCTTCCTCCTTGAGGAGCTTCCATTGCCTCTTCAGGAAATCCTTAATGATCTCTCTAGGCGTTGGCGATAACTTGGAGGCCGTTTCTTCATTATAGGCCAAGGCTTTCATTTTACAGAGAGCGTCCTTCATCTCCACCAGGCTTGCAATTGTATAAACTTATAGAAGACAGACTGTTTAAAAATGGAGATGCGGGTCAGAATGAGTTCAAAGCAAATCCTAGTCGACTCGGCATGACGTGGTTGACTACTCAGTTGATGCGGATGAGCCTCATTTGACACTGTCATTACTTTGAGAGTCAAAGGAGTTTTGATCGACTTTATAGGGCAAAACGCGGACTCAGACAAGAATGCGGACATGGAAAAACAGAGTCGACTCGGAGGAGTGTCCATGATGACACAGGGAGGGTTTTGAAAGTATGGAGGAGACTGGAGCATCAAGTAAGAGTAGAAAAAATGTCATTCTCTGGCCCAAATTTGCATTTCATCACCAACTCACAAACATGCAATGTTTCATACAAATCTTATTGATACATGTATGCATGTGCATGCGTGTGTGTCTAGATTTGTAGGTATGAGTTCAACTACTATAATATTGATGGCTACAATGATATAGCATCCACCTTGTCTAGGAGATAACGTCATTGCAGCTGAAGCTGAGACAAGTGAAGCCTTTGATTAGATCTCTGACGCAAAGATTTGTGAGGCAAGAGGAAAGAAGTCCAGGAATAAAGATAGTAAACCTACCTGAAAGTTACGTACTATAGATATGGACATGCTTGCGGGGTTCAGAAGCGACATAAAATGATAAAATGTAACACAGTAGAAACAGGTAGATGAGTATCAATACGAGCAGTTAAATGAATAGTAGAAAGATGCATTACTACATAAAATTGGGTTCATATAAAGACAAAATATTCAAGACAAGAAGAAATTAGAAACACATGAGTACATGTAGCCTAAAAGTTCGGGGCAAAATAATACATAATTTAAGGTTAGTCATAATGGCAACAAAACAAGTGCTCGACATGTTTGTGAGGAAATTTTCAAGTGGAGCCTCTCCTTTTGTGGGTGAGCAGACTAAAAGGAAAAAAGTATTACAACATAGAAGCAGACTAGATATCCTAAATAACAAGACTAAAAAAACTCGCCCAATCCCGAGTTTAGTTCCATCATAATCAACTCCTCTAGCTAGGGAATCCACCAACTCACTAACACTACTAGGGATCTGTTTGAAGCATAGTTGCCAGAGTTGAAAGTGAGTACGAGAACCGGTGCGGGAAGCGAAAGCGAGAGGTTTGGAAAAAAGCTGTAGGCAAATGATTTTTGGGGGTTAGGATCATCCTATGGAAATGTTTTTTGGGGAACCACCTACTTACACTGTAGCGATCCAAATGTACGGTTTGGATTTTGGGGAGTTCGCATAGGTAAGCTCCCTATGCAAACTCTATATATATATGTTTGAATTGAAAGGAAAATCACTATCAAAGGAAAATCTGGATGCACAATCTTTTGGAAAATTGGTGCAGCAGAAAACATTATGTTTGAATTGAAAGTATAATATGTACCTTTTTGTTGCTCGAAACATGTGTACTCTCATCAATAGACTGCAAATAACAATAATATTAGAAACTAAATCAATAAAATGTAACCAAATTATATGCATCAAAGAGATAATATTTTAAGGACAAAGCAGGATGTAGGAAATCGTGTCATATTCTTCAAGAGTTGAAATGCAACCAATGAGAGAATATTTTAACGACAAAGTAGAATCATACTGTAATATTCTTCAGGAGTTCAAATGTAACATCCTGAGCCCTGTATGCCTTGGGATGCCATTTTCCTTCAGACCAATCTACATGAGTCACTGACCAATTCGCAATTCCATTGGGATCAACCATCTGAAAATATCCACGGAAAGATTCAGCAATTGACAATAAGGTTAAAAGAACAAATATGATCTGGTGAGACTACTGTACAAAGTCTTAGGTACTGACATGGAAAAGTGTTGGCAAATAATGTTCATCAGCATAGCAATTCCGGCCCTTCACATCTGGCTGTGAAAACACAGAGTAAAAATATCAACAACATTACAATATTCAAGAAACCTAGTCAGTCTATCCTATATTTACAAAACAACATTACTTAATTTGGTAACATCCTTCAATTGGAATATTATACAACCCATGTTACATGGATTCTTCTGCATGGGCGACGTACACGTGTCGGATTCCAATACATCAGGATTCATCATGACACTTCTAGATCTCTTTTATCTGTTTTTTCGGAATACCATTTCCACAACTTTACGGCTACTGTATGTTTTGAGTTTTATCCATCAAAATAGTAAAAAAATTTATATGGAAATAAAACATTGAGGAATGATAGAATGAAGTGCACCCTTGCAAAAATCAGTTCCAAGGGCGCCCCTATTGGTTGCTTTCTACAAAGTCAACGTGGTTTCCACTTTTTTAGGCGCATTTCCACTTTTTCAAGTGCATTCCACCTTTTTCGGGGGCTGCACTTTGTATAAAACAACCAATAGGGGCGCCCTTGGAGTTGATTTTTCCAAGGGCACCCTTCATTCTATCATTCCTCTAGAACATTTTATTTACATATTAAAATTTTCAATAAATTACTTGTTATAAGCAAGGTTTTAAATTTTGGTTTCGGGATACGTTTCGGTCCTCACCGGCTGAAATTTCGAAATTTCGGACGAAATCCATCGAAATCAGATGACGTAATATTTTGTAATGTACCAAATTTTGACGAAATCCCCGAAATTTCCGAAATTACGGGATAATATTAAATATTAAACAATATCCAGATTTTTCGTGATATTCCTTAAATTTCGACCGAAATTTTGTAACGTTTCGACTTTACGCCGTTTCGGTTTCGCTCTTGACCGAAACCCGAAATTTCGGATTTCGGTCGAAATTTAAAACCTTGGTTATAAGTATATTATTTATTATGTAAAAAAATAAAATTTAAAAATTGATTAAAATATTTTGGTGAATCTGCGAATCTTTTTGAGGTTTGACAAATCCTACACCTAATGCTCGTGTCAGATCTAAGTCCCAAACCCGGATCTCCAGATCAGTCCCTACCCCACGCCATCAGTTCGTAAACAGCGACTTGGCTAGTAGAATGTGGTCTGTCTCTGCCAATATTCAGTATGTGAAGCTGTATCACTTTCTACCAGTGAGAAGCCAGATCCTTGCGTGGCTCGAACGGGAGCTTAAAAGAAGATCCAATATTCAGTATGTGAAGCTGTATCACTTTCAACCAGTGAGAAGCCGGATCCTTGCGTGGATCGAACGGGAACTTAAACGGAGTTCAAATGTAACATCGAAGCCCGAATGCCTAAAATACATAGTGACATTTGGGTTTGGTGGAAAAGACCTGAAAGCATGGTTTCAAATTTGCACCGAAACTGACACAAAACGACTGAAATGTTTCCGTTTCCATCTCCACTACCAAAACCAGGAACGCCATAGGGGTTGTATTTATTCCCTAAACAGTATTTTTGTAATTATCATTGTTCCAAATCAGGGACGTCGTAGGGGCTGCATTTATTTTTTATCACCCAGCAATACACTTCAGAGGCATTTAACTAATGTAAGCCTTCGTGTATCCTCTGTTGTTGTTTTCTCGTACATCATAAGCCCTGGAGATTTACAAAAGCCTTAGATGCAACCACATCCAAGAATCGGAAGTTTTAGTTACAAGTGGTATCAAAGTTAAACTGGTTTGAGATGAATAAAAGATTGAGAAGATATTTTTCTACACATACCATGAAATGATGTAGAAAATCAAAAGGAACAATTAGACCGGTATGATGTCAGTCCATAAAGACCAATGGTACAGCTGAAGCTAATGTTAATACCAAAAAGTACAGGGATGCTGTAATGGATGTGGACATAAAATAATGAACAAGAAACCAGTCAAAAGATCTGAGAACCGAACAAGGATAAAGAAATTGTAAAGCCAAAACCAGATAAAAAACTGAGAAAAGACAGAATCTTGAAGCATGAAAGGACTTAGAAACAACTAAAACTCCAGGAGCATACAAAACCCAGAAAAGCATACCTTATGTAAAGATATAATATATATTTATATATGTGTGTGCGCTCACGCGTGTGTGTTGGATGCTTACTGCACGTGTTGGATTAATTTCAATCCAATAAATGCATTCACTGCCCACTTCCTTGAATGAATGATTTGTGGAAAAGAAGATGTTAAATGGAAGTTCCAAGTCGTAAAGCTTCCCTTGAAAATAGCATAAAAAGAAACCACAGGCTATCCAGCAAAATTGCTCCAAGGCAGCAGATTTAAATATATCTCTAGTTTTCTTCCTCATACTAAATAACCTCACACCCTTTGGCCATAAAAAAAACCTTAAAAAATTATCCTATTGTCAGCTATACCAAGGTCTAGCTTGAATCTGAAGAGTAAGGAAAGGTACAAGGGAATTTTGTTTGAACCGTGAAGGAAAGTAAAACGGTAGAACATATGTTTCAAGAGTATCCACGAAAATATAATTCTAAAACAAGCATTTCTGACTATATTGTTGCTCTTCTGCAGAGATTATAAGAAATTATACATGGAAAATAATATCTGATCTTAAAAGACTAAGTAATTAGGGAACAATACAATAGTTAGGCATAATCATACCTTGCAGAAATTCTTGAATTTACCGTAGTAAAGGCTGTCAGCCAAAACTATCAAAGCATGCTGCCGCTTCATGGAGAACCACTGCAATGCAAATGCGTTAGAACTAACTTCCATAGAGGATGACGAGAACCTTCTAAATACTGCATTTATATGTCATTGATCAACTGTCTAGTGAGAATCAAAACCTTTCTGCAATCAAATATTTCTTTTAGATGGTAGGACTATGTCAAGAAAAGCTATCGGCAAACACCAAAGAATATGGAGAAAAAAATTCATGCATAAAAAAGATAAATTACATTCAAGATCATTGCCAACAGGAAGTCAGGAAAAGAATTTAATTATCTAATAGAAGAAAATATAGTGGATAAGTAAAAATTCATGCATAAAAAAAGATAAATTACATTGAAGATCATTACCAACAGGAGTCAGGGAAAGAATTTAATTATCTAATAGAAGAAAATATAGTGGATAAGTTCCCACATAAAATCCGATTATATAGTACACAACATATAGCTACATATCAGCTAAAATGCCATTCATATGAACAAAAACCATGATTAATGCCATATTTGCATCTGAGATAAGCTTCAGACTGAACTACTTCAACATACTATACCCTCCATATAAGGCGTGCTCTAATAAATTATTCTGGACTGGTCATAAAAATAGATACATTTTTATAGATAGAAATGCAGAATAACAAGTTAACAACCATAAACTTCTCTTCTAAAAATATTTTCATGCTCAATAGACCATAAATTGGATATAGATAAAAAGCTTCTTGATATCCTCAAACATCAACTCATCACATTACACAGTGGGGTCTATTTTACATTGCACATGAATTTGGTATACAATTGCTTCAATACAATGATATCTTTATAATTCATAGGGCGCTAATCACCCAAAACACAAACACACACACACACCAACAAAATCCGATAAAAAATTGTTTGGAATACAAAATAGTATGGTGCCTATTAAAATAAAGTTGAACCAAGATCACAACATCATTTAAAAACCAGCAGTATCCCATGTAGATGTGCATGTTTATGAGATTATCACAAACTAGATCCCATGCAAAAGCTAAAGAGTGATGTGTTCCTAAACTTTATCTTTGTGGATTTTTTAAGGCAGGAGGTCAGGTAATGTGCTTCCCTTCTTCTCGAGGCAAGGAGGGTAACTTGAGTGGCTGAGACTAATGCCTCACATTTTTCTATTTATATCACAGCAATTTAGTATTCATAAAGCAAAGAATATTAACAAGGGAAAGAGACAAAACTATGGCCATGTCATGTACCTATTATTCTTAAAACGACAATCAATTATGATACAAAAAATGTCGCTTACCCAAGATACACACAGAAGTGAAACATCTATGAGTATTAAAAAGTAAATATAAAAGTTTACACCATCAAATGTGTAAAACTAGTTGGCCCTCCTATGCAATGCAGATTCATCAAGATATAATAACATAGAACTCAAAAGCCTACATAAGATCTAGACAGTATACAATAAATACCCTCATCTAACTAGCAGCTTACACCCTCCTCATCAATGAGATTAGATGCAGAATCAAGTATGATCTTGAAATAGCTTCCTTATCCAGGGAGTTAGCTGCGTCATTAATCTGTGTAAAAGTTTTTAAAAAAGAAATATCTAACCAGTCATCATGGATGAAAAAGACAATGAACCCAGCCTCTTGGCCATAGCCCACCTAAACAATTATAGTTCCTTTCTGCAATAAAGGGTTCCAGACAAAATAAAGTACAACTAAAAGTTAAAAATAAAAACTACCCATCCCTCTTAACAAAATCTTCCATCAAATTCATTAGAGTCCCCCTTAATGCCAATCAAACCCAAGAAAGCCACTCACCGTCTCATCCATAATGACACCAATTATGCTCATGGCCCTACTTTTACTGTATTCAACACAAGCAGACATGCATGAATTGAAGAATATCTTATTAGTATTCAGTAACTAACAATTTCCTTGCAAAGTAAATAATGCATGGAAGTTAAGAGTACTGAATCGATGCAATCTCATAAAATTCCATAAAAACATTAATTTTGTATTCCCTTTTTGTTCAATGCATTATCAGCTATCTATTTATTTCTATTCAGGAACGGATTCAACTAGCTGATAGCCATACATATATTGAATTTTTCCGGCTCCAATGCAGCCAATGGTCACTATATCAAATACATGCAACCGTGCATATGATTACCTGTGCGCCCTTCCTAAAGTCCTTCTTTTCGACCTCAGGACGCAAATGGTCTGAATACCTGCCTGTTCCATGTGGACCAGGATCATCAAAGCTGAAAAAATATAAGTTTCAATTAGAGGAAACATAAATTTATTCCTTAGATCCGAAATGATCAAATTTTGCAAAAGAACGGACAAATTTGATCTTGAAAAACCAAAATAACCCAAACATCATAATGCACAAAAGTATGTAATATAATTAACTGGGAGCAGTGTCACCACTTTCAACTTTCTGAACAAAATTTATGCAATGAACCAGCAAACATCACAAGTGAAACAAAACCAAAATAGGTTCCATGTCAAAAGTACAGCTGGCATACCAGTCAATAAAGCTGACATTTGTGTCCATCAGATAGTTATACACATAATCAAAATTATGGAGTGGTACACAACTGCAATGAAAGAATAAAGAATTATTCAACATGTTGATCATAGCATCATAACAACAACTCAACAAGAAATGAGGAATTTATGCAATTCTATAAAGCTTGATCACCTGTCAGAAAGCAAGACAAAATGCTGGTTGTCAGGATCTAGGAGTGCATTTGCCAAAAGCCTCTTCTCAGCATCAACCATAGAAATTTGACCCCAGGCCACCTGCGTAGATTTTGGTCATTTCATCAATCTGCCAGTGCATTATTAGTTACCAGACAAGAATAAGAGAGAACTTTAAACCAGCCCAAACACCCTGAAAACAATTTTTCATTCATATAGTACTAATTAAAATAATAGGAATGATCACAAGCAACAAATGTTACAGCGATTCAGTAGTCCCCACTTCAAATCACGACGTGCTGATTTTTAAAGAAATTGATATGGATGTCGGATGAGGAGGAAATTTCTTTGTTATCCATCCTTGACAGTGAAACTGAAATCAGTCTGAAGGAAGAGTGATCAAAATTACCAATCAAGAAGCAACAGATTAAGTCAAGAGCGATATGGCTAAGACTAAGGGACCGAAACATGGTGTTCTTCATAGCTATGATTTGTGGACACAGACACGAGTGTCGAGTGTCAACACGGACATGGGATGTCGGACACAGCACACCCCCAAAATTTAGAAACGGGGACACGGCTAAAACATAAAGTATATCTAATCATGATTTGCAGACACAAATTCGTGTGTCGAGCTTTGACCCAAATATGAGGTGGCTGATCTCACTAGCTGTGAATAAGGGCTGGCCACTTTATCAGGTCAATGTTCAAAATGCCTTCCTGCATGGTGACCTAGAAGAAGAAGTTTATATGGAGCAACCTCCAGGGTATGTTGCTCAAAGAGAAAATTTGCTATCAGTGAGTCGACTGCGTAAAGCCATCTATGGGCTAAAACAGTCTCCTAGAGCGTGGTTTGGGAGATTTAGTGAGGTTGTACTGAGATTTGGCATTAGGCACTGTGCAGTTGACCATTCGGTGTTTAGCTCTCAGTGGAGTAATGGGTGTCATCTTCCTGATTGTCTATGTGGGTGATATTGTCATCACTGGAAGTGATAAGGAAGGTATTCAAAATCTAAAGGCATTCCTTCAGAAAGAATTTTGCACTAAAGACCTTGGACGTCTTAGATACTTTCTTGGTATTGAGGTGGCCTATTCACGAGGAGGATTGTCCGTGTCTCAAAAAAAATATGTGCTGGACATTCTAAAAGGGACAGGTTATTTGGCAATGAAGCCAGTTGAAGTGCCCATGGACCCTAATATGAAGCCTCTTCCTGATCAAGGAGGCTTGTTAGAAGATCCAGGTAGATACAAGAGACTAGTTGGGAAACTTATCTACTTGACAGTGACTCATCCAGATATTTCCTTTGCTATGGGAGTTGTGAGTCAGTTTATAAGCTCGCCACGTACACTTCATTGGGCAGCGGTTACCCAAATTGTCAGATACTTAAAGAAAGCTCCTGGTAAAGGCTTGCTCTTCAAGCGACATGACCACCTGAATCTTGAAGGGTTCACTGATGCTAACTGAGCAGGGTCTCCTACTGATAGACGATCGACTACAGAAGGATGTTGTGGCTCATGCTGATAGACGGTCGACTACAGTAGGGTGTTGTGGCCAGATCTAGTGCAGAGGTTGAGTATCGGGGCATGGCTCATACCTGTGGAGAGTTGACCTGGTTAAGGTCATTTATGTTTGAGATTAGTATTCCTTTTCATTTCCAGCCTTGCTTTATTGTGATAATAAAGTTGTTGTTTGCATTGCCTCTAATCCGGTTTTTTATGAGCGGAATAAGCATATTGAGGTGGATTGCTATTTTATCCGTCAGAAGATACAACGTGGATAAATATCTACAGTCTTCACTAGATCAGGAGATCAGTTAGCTGATGTGTTCACTAAATCTCTTGGTAAGGCAAAGCTGTCTGATATTTGTTACAAGCTAGGTTTGTATGACATGTACACTCCAACTTGAGGGGAGTGTTAGACGGGTATTTTGGACATTGTACATGTAACCCTATTGTACATGAAAATTTTCTAAAGGATTCATTAGCCGATCCCAACTAGTTCGGGACAAAGGCTTAGTTGAGTTGATTATATATATATATATATAGCATGCATTTGCTGCACTCGAGCACAGAAACAGGGTGGGGCCACATTTTGGGTGGGATCCAAAGCATTCATTTGATGGGCCCTTTCATGGGTAGGGTGTCCACCAAAAATCAGCTCCATTGGATCACCTTAGGGTGTCCATTTGTGGGGCCAAAAATGGACAGATTTGTGGACAAACAGTATCTGTCAATTTTTGGCCCCACAAATGGACACCCATTGGTGATCCAATGGAGCTGATTTTTGGTAGGCCCCCCATCCATGATGGGGCCTTCCAAATGAATGCTTAGGATCACCCCCCCCCCCCCCCCCCCCAATGCCCCCTTCCCCCCCCCCACCTGTTTCTGTGCTCGAGCGCAGCAACCCTTTTCTAATATTATATATATATATATATATAGTTCCTATTACATAGGAGCTCCCTTAAGGGATCTTCTTCTTCTTCTTCTTCTTCTTGCAACATGTATTTAAAGTGATTTCCCATGTTTTCTTGATGAATCTAGGGATCACCTTGAGAGTCCTTCCTTTAAGGAGGAGGTTAAAATTGTATTCTTTTGTCTGAAATATGGTTCCACTATGGCTTTCTCCCAGGATTCTTAGGCTCTTCTGGAGCATAAAATGATGTGTGTAACAGAGGAGCTTGACTAACTTCAAAAGGTCTGCTAAAGTGCTCAATGTCTCTACTATGTCTCTATTACAGAATTGATTCTGAAACAAATGAATGCCACAGACATCCATAGTTCAGACATATAGATTTATCATGCGAGTTTATAAATTTCTCCAAGGTTTTAGGTCTCCTAAAAAGACATGTTCTGGCTTCTTTGGTGGCTCACAGTGTTGCATGGATTCGGATTCACATGTCAGGATCGGACACGGATTCGAGGTGTCGGATTCGGCAAACCCCCAAAAGTAGGATTCGGATTCGGTAATTTTTAAATAAAATAAAATTTTCAAAATTTAAAATTTATATATATATATATATATATATATATATATGAGGAAAGTGAAGCTACACCGCCGGCTTAAAATACAATGGGCCCACATTGTTTTGGTGATCCAAAGAATTCATTTGATTGGCCCTCACATAGATAGGGTGTCCACCAAAAATCAGCTCCATAGGATCATTCCACCTACGATTTGTGGAGGCAAAAATGAACGTGTAAAAACCTTCACAAATTTGTCCATTTTTGCCTCCACAGTTTGAAGGGTTGGGATGATCCTATGGAGCTGATTTTTGGTGGACACCCTATCTATGTGAGGGCCAATCAAATGAATTCTTTTGATCACCAAAACAATGTGGGCCCATTGTATTTTAAGCCGGTGGTGTAGCTAAGTTAGCTACACCGGCGGTGTAGCTTCACTTTCCTTTATATATATATATATATATATATATATATATATATATATATATATATATATATATTCATGAAAATTTTGATGGTAGAAGGTTGAGGCGAGTTTTGTATTAAGAGAGTTGAAGGAGGAAGGGGTCGATGTTCGAGGGTTGAGGCGCGAAAGAGTACGGATTGTGCTTTCATATAAAAAAACATAAGAAGAAAAAACGTTTAAAGGGAAGATATACAGGATTCACATTTCAAACGAGACAACGATGAATCGGATTCGCCTGAAAAAAACAGGATTCGTGCGGGACACGGCTACGACAAGAATCCGGGTGTGTCCCACGTGAATCCATGTCCGATTCGGATGCGGAGACGTGTCAACACGGATTCGGCATAGGGGGCAAAGAATCCGTGCAACATAGGTGGCTCATAAACCAGAGTAACCTCGCTGGGTAGTTCACATTCTGGATGGGATTGTGACGACCAACAGACTGATTGTCCAATTCAATGGCAACGATCTTCAAATTTGATATAGAGAAGACCCAAGATTGAATTAATGGCCAATAGGGGTGGACATGAGTCGGGTCAGTTCGGTTCTGCCCCAAACCCAGAACCGAACCGATCCCTGTTGGTTCCCAAATTTGGGAACCGAAACCGAACCATGGTTCCACAAAAATGACCCGAACCGGAGATCGGTTCCGGTTCGGTTCTGTTCGGTTTTGGGTTTATCCATTTTTTTTTCCAAACAAACAGGACCTAAATCAGCAGGGCTCACAATCAGTTGGAATCAAATTCGATTCTCAAAATCCAAAACAAACAGGGCCCAAGTAATCACAGATTCACAGGCAAGAAAGAATGAGAAAAAACAGAGACTAAGTAATCACCCCCCTTCACGTTTTTCGTGAGAAAAAAGCATAAAAGAAAGAGAAAAAAGGCGTACCTTGGAAAGAAAGAGAAAAAACAGTTGGTGTTCTTCTTCTCCTTAATGAGTTCAAGGTAGAGAGGTGGGAAGGGAGATGAACAAAGAGAGAAGAAGAGAGATCTAGGGTTTTCTTTTTTTCTATCTTTTAGCAATTAGCACTTACACTTTAGCAGACAAAGAGCGACTTTTCTCCCCTTAAGACTCGTTATAACGTAAGTCGTAAGTAACTTAAGAATTAAGGGGCGTGATTTTATCTCACTCAAAAGACAAACGTTAAGGGAGGTGATTTTATCCATCAGGGAGGGAACATCACTGCCCTTTTATATTTGTTAAATCATAAATGTTCAGTATTTCAAACTTAGAGAACTGTGAACTGGTTTGGTTCGATTATGGGTTCCAGGACCCCAAACCCATAACCGAACCGGCTAATGTTGGTTCCCAAAAACTGGACCCGGAACCGAACCACCAAATTCTAGACTCGAACCGAATCGAACCAAATAGGCCGGTTCGGTTCGGTTCTTCGGGTTAGGCCCGACCCATGTCCACCCCTAATGGCCAATATTATTGTCGAAGGAAAAAGGATTTCAGATTTAAGTATTGCATGAATTCTTGGCCCCCTACGCCGAATCCATGTAGACACGTTTCAACACACGTTTTGGACATAGATTCGCGTGAGACACATCTCGATTCTTGTCGTAGCCGTGTCCCGCACGAATTTTATTTTTATTTTTTTGGCGAATCTGACGTTGTCTCTTTTAAAATGTAAATCTTGTATATTTTCCCTTTAAAAGTATTTTCTTCTTAACTTTTTTTTTATAAAAGCACAACCCATCATCTCTTAATAAAAACCCCAACGCCTTGACCCCACACCTCAGAACATCGACCCACCCCTATCCCTTTCTTTTTCGACTCTCTCAATAAAAACCCTAATGCCTAGACCTCCACCCTCAAAATTTTCATGAATACACACACACACACATTTAAATTTTTATTTTTGTTTAATAAAAATTATCGAATCCACGAATCCTACTTTTGGGGGTTTGCCAAATCCGACACCTCAAATCCGAACCCGTGCAAAACAGAGTGGAGAATTTCTCTGTAACGGTTAGCTACGGGCAGATTGGTTTCTTTAGGATTTCCAGGATCTATAGGAAAGGGAACCCTTTATCTCCTGTTCTGTTTACCATAGCAGCTGAGTCAATTGGATATCCTCTCCAAAACATCAAAGACTAGTGCCCTAAAAGGACTTGGAGGAGGGTAGTTAAGTGGTTATTCTTCAGCGTGTGAATACACAATCAAATCCTAGAAGATATTGGAGTGGCAGGTATAATGATTTTTTATTGGGGTTTGGGGCTTTTTTTCTATAACCCAGGCCACCATCTCTTTCGGATTTACAAACCAAGTCTGAGTTACCAGATGAACTTTTTGGAACTTGAATTTTCAATCTAAAGAAAGTGTGTTTGCAGCTTCTCCATATTACTGGGGAATCGAAACAGGACCGCCTACAACAAAGCCCCAAACCACATTGAAAATAATAGTTCGATATAAAGGGCATAACTCAGACATGTGCATCAATTGTGTTTGAAGAAGTAACAAGGGATGACATGTCACCTCAAATAATGTACTTTCTAGACAAACCTAAATGACATACAAATAAACACCTTTTTTTAATGGCCAAATAAACACCTAGGCATGCACATGTGTGTTGTTTGCGCCTGTATTGGAAAATTTGAAGTAGATGTAAGTGAAATAAATTCATGAAAACATTTACGGAAATCATTACCCTCCTTAAGAGATTTATAAAGACAGCAGCCTGTGGCTTCACAGTCATAAAAACATATCTTATTTGCAACAGAACACAAACAGTTCATGTATATTTTCAGAGTGTTTTATTCAACAATGCAGAGACAAAGTAAAATGGACAAGGCTCAAATAATCAAAGATCATTTAAGCTATAGATTATCAGATCAAAGACTTAATAGGATGAGCTGCCTAATCTGCACCAGAACTCATCTAGTACTTCTGCATTCAATAATACAGAAATGTCGATGTGTAAACATGAGTTCCAGAGAATTCATATAAATGAATTCATGGAAGTCCACACAAATATGAACTGAAAATTAGGTGTGCAGAAAAAATAAAGTACCTTGTTGCTGTGAATGTCTCGATTCACAAATAATGGACTCATGTGTTCAGATTTTTCCCTGGATGCATGAACATAGATGGAGAATCTCTCCTCATGGCCCTGGCAATATTGACAAAAACATGCATGTTCAGGACAATTGTAACATGATATCTGCAGTTACTCAGAACCTTTCATCAAGACAAATTTTTTGCAGTTCATATTCCATAAACCAGAGTTGGAAGTGCAAACAAGAAGGTTTCTACCAGAAATAAGTACATATTAAACAACACCTCCGCAGTATTTCAACAAAAACTCTTCCATCAGTGTAAATTTACAAAATTGCACACCAGCCACTGTTTTAGGGTGAAAATTCCGAGAGGGCTATGTTTCATTTTCTCGGTAATCAAAAGGAGCAAGCAATAATATGATAAGATAAGACATGAATGAATATAAAATCAAAGTACTACTGCACTTCCCTGCAAATCTTAGTAAGTAAATTGAATTGAGAGTTGAAAAGACTTAAAACTAAGGGATGCCTAGGTTAATTTACAGGAATTATAAAGTTGATGTAATATTTACAATGAAGACTAATGTGTTATACATTCTACTAAAACTTGACTTACAAGATTTCCCTTTGATATCTCTAACCCTCTTTTGAGCTAGAAAGTCAAAATCAAGCACTTCCAGATGGCCCATAAGAAAATCAAATCTTTTTCTTTTCTTTTCAATTTAAATTACAATAAATTATACTAAAAAAGTACATCACACAAAAGCAAGCGACGGGATGACCCCCGAAAACCAAAGACAAACCAGAACAAGCAACGACAGTACACCATTAACCAAGCAATCAATATGAAGTCGTACAACTTGAGCCACAATTAAAGAAAAAGAGACATAGGACTGAGGTGGTCAGAACAACAGGGGAAGGCGCTACGATACAACATAGAGCACCTCCACACAAAAACAATCAAGGAGGCAACACATAAAAAATCTCCAGGGACGCCCTATCAGCTCCAGTACGAGTGAGGGGATCCGCCTCAGTGTTAGCTCATCTCCTAAAATGCTGGAAGCGAACCGAGTACCGCGCCGCTTGATCTTGGATCTCCTCAAACAAATCCGTGAACCTCCATGGATGTGAGCTACTCCCAACCATTCACCTAATAAACATTGAGGGAGTCTCCCCCTACAAGAAGTCCACCCAGGTCATAACCATCCATGATTCTAATGCCATGGATTAAAGCCCCCACCTCTGACTCATCGGAGTCTTTAACTCCGATGGGGCCCGAAAATGCCCACATGATGGCTTTGATCTCATCTCTAAGAATTTCTCACACTCATACCGGGCAAGGGTTACGAATGCTTGAATCGTCAAAACTAAACTTCACCATTCTTGGGTCTGGAGGACTCCATCAGAGAGAAATCGTCTCATCCATCTCCTTGCTACAACAAATCTCCCTCCAGCACCTTCTGAGATCAAGAAAACTTGAAGCAATGTAAGATTCTAACACAGGAAATGATGGGCGATATGATCTTGTTGTAGATGAAAACTGGTGGTTTAGCTGCATTCTTAAAAGTTTGGGCATTCCTTTAAGGTTATAGATGTGAAGTGGTAAACCCACCACACCCAAACCTCTCGAGAATGCCGCTCCACACCTCTCTAGTGATCATACAATGAATAAATAAATGGTATACAGATTCGCCTGCCTCCACACATAAAGCACAATGATCAAGGATAAGGACCTTCCATTTGCGCAAATGATCAATCGAAAGGTCCGCACATAAAGCAGAGTGGTCCACCCAAATTTGAGTTCAAATAATAAATGACAGCATTGCCTCAAGACAACTAGCTATTATTGTGTAGTAAAGATCAGTCCGGAAGATATATGGATGATGGCTACACAAAGTGTTATCAGTGATGTTGTGTTTAAAAAGATAGACTAGAGAACCCAAACATGAGATTACTATTACATGCAGTGTTTATGTTATGCGTCATCAAATTACTTTTGCATTTATTGTTAAGTGGCTTAACCCCAAAAAAATTTGCTGAACATACAATGTTGTCCCATATTAGTTTCTATATAACGAATTGAAACATCCCCTGTGCTTCTACAGAGCCAAAATAAAACAAATTACAAAGAACCTTACTCATGCAAAATATTGATAAGAATATGGATGGGAAATGAGGCATAGAATCAAATAAAGAAAGCATCTTACAAGTAAGAACTTCTCCCACAGCTTTTCAAAAGGCAGTGAACCCGGAGTTAAGAACATGAATGCGATTTTTGGATTCTTTGGATGAAGAGATGGTGCGTTCAGAATGCCCCTAAAGACAACACGAGCTGCAATCTCTTCATCAGTACGGACCCTAGCAGGAGCAGGTGGAATCCATTGTTTAAATGGACGGCAAACGCTTGAAGCAAATAAGTAACAAGCGGCATAGCGTCGGGGTGGATGAACGTAAGCCCCGATCAGCGACACACAAACCAAAGAAACCAAGACAATAATCCAAATAGGTCTCCTAGTAGGAGGTCTTTGGCGCGGCAATGGCATGATCTGCACCTCTGAAATGCCTAGCCGCCACGCCTTAGGTATCTTCATCTAATGAAGCCCATCAAAGGAGTAACTCAATCTTTATCACTTATCCTCGAATCCTCGACCTATCTGACTTAAGTTGGAGTGGCTATCATCCAATGACTTCAGCTGCTGAATTTCCGTCATATGACATGCAAAAGAATCTGAAACAATGAGACAGAGAACACATCTGTTATCAGTGGTGGAACTGTAAATTCTCCCCTTTCTGAAACTCAAGAGAGTATAGAATTATAATAAGGTGTCAATTCCATGGAAAGCGAACAATTCTAAAAAAGAAGAAGAAGAAGAAGAAAATGATCTGTATATACAGTCTATACAGATCTGATGTACATATTTAAATCATTTCCTATGATTTAAATATGTACATGTGACTTCGGGTGGTTATCATCCAATGACTTCAGCAGCTGAATTTGGAGTGGTTATCATCCAATGACTGGATAAGATGTCAATTCCACGGAAACCGAACAATTCTAAAACGAAGAAGAAGAAGAAGAAAATGATCTGGATATACAGATCTGATGTACATATTTAAATCATTTCCTATGAAGTCACATAGGAGAGATGGATAAGAATTTGTATTCACTTCTACGCAAATAACCAGCTTCTTATTGTCTAATACAGATAACGAAAAGAAGGAAGTGATAAAAAAAAATGGATAACACATTCATTTTCAGATGCAGCACATAGCCTTGAAAAAAAATTGAATAATTCTTCTTCTTTTTTTGAATGGTAAGGAAAATAAGTATTGAAAAAAAATTGAATAACATGGAAAATAATAGGTAGAGCAAAAGTCACTCTCCAAAATAAAAATAAAAAAAGTCAAATTTCAAAGGGAACTAAACCAGAGACTGAATCTCAGAATTCTAAGATCAGGTATTAAATTAGCAAAATGTAACCTTAACATGAATAAAGGAAAGAACATAGAAAGCTTATTCGAAGATAAGGAGAGCCAGAAGCATTATTCCAAGTATCAACCAACCAAAAGGAAAACTCAATAATCAACACATGTACTGTCAACCATTCAATTGGAAACAATGTGAATCGACCATTAATCATCTAGAAGAGTAAATGAGATGTCCATCTGGTCATTTTAAAATTCTAATATAATGCGGGGGTTCCACGCGAAGGCAAAGATCCTACATCGGAAAAGTGAATGGATGTGGATGGGCTTTTAAGTGCTTGGGCACCCTCCCTTAACGGCTAGATGTTAAGGGTGAATTTTACCCGGGTCCTAAAATGTGGTATCTGAGCTGGAGCGTGATAAAACTTCTAAGTAGTCTTGAAGTGGGCCCTCTCATTAACCAATAGGATTCTTTTGATACCTCGTCTGTGGCCTCGAGTATGGAGAAACTCCCTCGGGGAAGATAATGGTAACCCCTGTGTAACCTTAAAGACAGAAGAAACCCCTCGTGATGGAGAACCACATTGCTTTTGCGTGGAGGGGGAGATTGTTGGGGGTTCCATGGGAAAGCAAAGATCCCAAATCGGAAAAGTGAATGGATGTGGATGGCCTTATAAGGCCTTGGGCACCCTCCCCTTAACGGTTAGCTTTAAGAGTGTGTTCTACCCTGGTCCTAACACATAAAAATTACAATTGGGAGAAAATGAGATAGTAGTATAAACAAATTTTATTTTATTTTTATTTTTTTTTGGGAGAAGGATCTCAAAATGGATGTTGATTCAAACCGAAACAAACCAAATGATAAGAAGGACTATCAAACAAATAATTTAAAGGAATTAAGAGCTTTTCCCATAATTTTCAGGTGCCAAACCTCAAATTATAACGGCATTCAACCTAACGAACTGATAAGTTCAAATCAGATTCAAGCCGCGGCTGCGGCAGAGATTGGGTGTAGGGAAAAAAAACATACATAGATATTGATTCTAAGTTCTAACAGAGAAGTATACAGAAAAAGGGAAGAAAATTTTAAAAAATTTAATGCCTTTCCAAGATTTTCCAGCTCCCAAACTACAAAATCAGACTCAAAACGTGAAAAAAAAATCAAATACCAAAGAAAACCATCCAAAAACTGTAATATCCAGCTCAAAATCTCCCGAAAACAAACCTAAATCTCTTCATTAAAAAAAAAAAACATAAACAGACCAAAACAATAAGATTCTATCAAAAAGAGGGGGGGAAATCCGATCAATGACAAAAAAACAAAAATCGGGCGCAAAAAAGGTCCAAAATCCATTCCATAAATGAATCAAAAACTCGAATTCATCAAAGAGAAAGAATACCTGACAATCCGAAGCGTAAAGCTACTGAAGATCAATGGATTCAGAGATCTAAAGAAAAAATTGGAACGAAATTCGTCAACGATCTTGACCCCGAGAGCGTCTTTTCAAGATATAGGGCAAAATAGAGGGAGAGGGAGAGAGAGAGAGAGAGAGAGAGAGAAGAAGAAGAGAGATAAAGAAATATGAGAAAAGTCTCCCTCTCTTCTCACAGTCAGTGCCAGTCTCTCTACGCTCGTTCAAAGACTTATGAGGGAAGTGATAAATTCCCCCCTGTTTCTTCCCTGGGCCAGCCTCCTGTACTTTATTTATGCTTCTCTTTCTACACTGCAAGGGGGTGGCACGGGATAGAAGAGGAATCCTTTATCGAAAGGGCATATGCTCTTTTCTATATTTCATCCAAGATTGTAGCGTTTTACGACTGAAATTACATTAATGCCCCTGTTGAGTGTTGACTACTTTGAAAGGGCATGGAGAATGAGTTGTGGGCCCAAGTTGGTTCATCCAAATTGGCTCTGCCTGATGTTTTTCCAGTTGGGAATCGAATGTGTTGTGGGCCCAACGTCTAATTAGCCGTTGATTTGGGAAATGATATATTCGCTCCCTTTGCTTCCCTGGGGCACACCCCTTCTAGTGAAAAAGAGTTGTCATAAAAACACTAAAAGCTGGTGGCCCGGGGAAGAAAAGAAAGGGGCGCTGATATTCCCCCCCCTCCCCCCCTTGTAGGCTATTTTCCACCCCCTGGACGGCTGGCTAACGTTTTCCCACCATTTGACCTCTCTCTTTCTCTCTCTCTCTCTCTCTCTCCACACACAACAGGAACAGTTGGTGGGCCCAACAGAAACAGTTGGTGGAATGGTGGGCCCATCTTTGAATAACGTAGGCCCCGCCCATACCACACCATAGGATAATCCAACCCGTCCATTTGATGGGCCATAAACGTAAATAGGTTGCGTCACAAAATATTATTTCCATAGGCTGATCCTAGCCCTCCAATCTAAATAGAAACTACATCTTATGCAACCTCTATAGATTGTAGGGTTGTGATCATCCTACGGAAATAATTTTTGGGGCACAACCTATTTACATTGTGGCCCATCAAATGGACGGCTCGGATCATCCTATGGTCTGAACGGTACACTTCATTTTCGAAAATGGGTGGGGCCTAAATTGGTACGAACCACACCATAGGATTATCCAAACCATGGACAGCTTGGATCATCCTATGTTGTGGATGGGCCTTACTGTTACTGTACGACCACAGGATGATCCAAACCATTCATTTGATGGGCCAACCCTTTTGGGGGCACAACCCATTTACGTTATGGCCCATCAAATGGATGGCTCGGATCATCCTATGGTCTGGGCGGTACACTTCATTTTCAAAAATATGGGTGGAGCCTAAATTGGTACGAACCACACCATAGGATGATCCAAACCATGGACAGCTTAGATCATCCTATGTTGTGGGCGGTACGCTTCAATTTGAAAAAATATCAGTGGGGCCTACGATTGGGCCTACCATGGACGGCTTGGATCGTCCTATGTTGTGGACGGGCCTTAATGTTACATTACGACCAACTCCATAGAATGATCCAAACCATTCATTTGATGGGCCACAGTGTAAATAGGTTGCGCCCCAACAATCACTTCAATAGGAGGATCACAACCCTACAATCTACAGAGGGTGCATAAGATGTAGTTTCTATTTAGATCGGAGGGCTAGGATCAGCCTATGGAAATGATATTTTGGGACACAACCTATTTACGTTTATGGCCCATCAAATGGACGGTATAGATTATCCTATGATGTGGTATGGGCGGGGCCTGCGTTGTTCAAAGATGGGCCTACCATTCCACCAACCGTTTCTGTTGGGCCCAAAGAAAGAGAATATACCATTTCCCGTACATTTTTATAATTGGATTCCGACTGGGATTCAACAAGACACGTTTTTTGTCCGTTGTGTTTGTTTCTCAAGTCTCAACTTCCTTCTACTTTTCTTATCTTTTATAGAGATTTTCTATGCCATATATCAGGCTTACTGCTACATTATGGGTCCCATCTTTGATTCATCCGGACCGTTCTTTTGGTAGGACCTATGTTGGATCTTTGATGGTCCAAAAGTCACAAGACTTGAACAAGGGAAGTCATATTTTCACCCTCCTTTTGTCTTTGGGCAGAAGGGGTGTGGCCAAGGACGAAAAGGGGGTGAAAATATCATTTCCATTGAACTTACAATTGTTTAGGTCAATGGAGAGTGATCTAACGTAGTATTTATCAAATGGACAGTTCAGATCAACCAAGGTAGGACCCACTCCGTGATAGTGGGTGTGCAGTTTGCATATGAGTGACGTCATGGCCTACCAAAAAGGAGAATCCATACACGTGAAATATCACCATCCTCCCATATAAGATTAGATGGTGGATGAAATATGTGCCCGATATGAATTGTTGGTGTTTACTTGTACGCATAAAGTAAGTAAAACCATTATTTGCAAATATGTGGCACTTGACTTTGGCACTCCACTTATGGAGTACTGTTTTTTATTGGTTTGTCATTTATTCCTTTTAAAACTTTTACAATTAAAAAGCTCAGATTTTTAGAGGAAAACATTTAAAACTCATATTAAACACTTTTTTGGGCCAACTTCCCAACTTTACTGGTGACATTTGCTAGGGACCATTGCAGACGGGCATTTCGCATAATGGCTGTTGCATGAGACGGCAGCCACCTCTTGTGAATTGGTTGAATAAGACGAAATGTGAGCCTATGTGGTTGCACCTCGTGCAATAGCTGTTCTGAGAAATGCCTTTTGGGTACTGAGATAGTCCCCTAGCAAATTCCTACTTTGAAAATGACAGAATTTTAAGTGTGTTTTTCCGTGTTTTCTCTGTCTGGTTGCCTTTTTTTGAGGATAATAGCAGGGAATGTAATTCTATTGATTTGCTGAATGGTGTTTGGTAGGGAATTTAGCTAAATTGGAGAGTCAGACCACCGAAGATATCGGGCCTTTGTCGGGTGACATGGCACCCGACAAACTCCCTCGATAAATTTCTCCAAATCGAAAAAAAAAGGGGAGAAATTCTCTAGCAAATCGATTTGCTCTCAATCTCCAAATCGCTAGCAAATCTTTGGCAAATCTGGGCGAAACCAAACAACATCTATTAGATTTGCTCTCAATCTCCTCGTTGACTGATTTGCTTTTAATCTCCCATTTGACTTCTTCTTCTCTAGATCTCCTAGCCATCTACAAAGCAACCAAACAGAGCTTTATGTTTTGTATCAATGACTGCAGAAGGGATGATGCCCTTCACATCACAAGGAGTCACTGGGGCTGATTGCCACGTATGCACCTGCTGGGCGTCCCAAGTAATCAAAAGGGGTGGATATATCACTTCCCTTTTTTTAAAACATTATCGTTCTAAACTTGAATTTTCCCCATCCCATTTTTTTGATGAAACAAGTTTTGCTAACTATGGATGGTTGGGTTGGGACAGGTTTAGTCCATAGAATCCCCCAAAATCACTACTCTGTATTAAAACCATGGTCCTAAAGCCTCTTTTTCATAAGTGCGAACCTTGTGATTATTGTACATCTTCTCTCCCCATTGTTCTACCAAATATTTAATACGGTGTGTGGCCGTGTAGTCTAATATTTTCTCAAAAATTATTGCTCAGCCCACTTCCAAGGATGATCCGAACCATTCAATTGTTGGGCCACAACATAAATAAGTTGTACGCCAATAATCATTTCCATAGGATGATCGTTGTTGTGGGTCAACCCAACAATCGTAACCCTCCCATCTATAGATGGGCTATAGAGGGACTACACATCATGGAAACCTCTATAGATTGGAGTGTTATGATGGTCTTATGGATATGATTTTTGGTGCACAGCCTATTTACGGTGTGGCCCAACAAATGGACATTTTGGATTGTCCTATGAAGTGGGCCGTATGGCACCTTTTGAAAAAATAGGCCCCACACCATACTAAGGGAAATGATATCTAGACAACCATGTATTGATATTTTCATTAAGGGCAGTGATAAATTCACCCCCTTGAAAGAAGAATACATCCCCTTTATCAGAGATCGTTAGATATCTTTAAGGGCTAGAGGAGAAAGCGTCAACTTCATAAGCATTATTAAAACTTAACTATTAAAATTGGGTGTATTCTTCTTTCAAGGGGGTGAATTTATCACTGCCCTTTGATTGCTCGGGGGTGGCTTGGAGAGTAGTGAAATATGAAATCAAGAGAAGTAAAAAATGAAGAGACAAGCATTTTGATTTGTCTATAATTACCTCGGAGAATAATGTAAGTAGTGTTTGGTTGCATGGTATATACTCGGAGAGTAGGAGAATAAGTAGGGGTGTCATTACCAATATAGAGAGAGGAGAGAGGAGAGAGGAGAGAGAAAATGCGAGAGCACCATTCCCTATAAAATTTAACCAAAAGTCCTTGCTTTTGGAATTGTTGAGAAAATCCACCGGGCAAACAATCCGATAATGCACAAATTTGACGGAAAAATAAAATAAACCAAGCCACAAAATGAACACCGAGATTTTACGTGGTTCGGCCAAGCCTACTCCACGGGCGAGAAAAATGATCTTCCACTATGAGAAAAAACAATATACAAGGATTACAATGGATTTAACCCAAAACCCGCAACCCTTTCCTTGCTTCCCTCAAACCCAAGACCGTAGAAGAGAAAGCCCCAAAAGAAAAACCCAAGAAGAAAACCCCACTTTCTCTTATTTTTCTCTCTCATCTCTTTCTCGTTTTCTCTCTCCTCTATTTTTTATACTCTCTTTATTCAGCCACACAAGAGACACTCACGTCTTCACTTTTTATACTTGGGTTTTTTAAGAAACCTAAAAGCAACACTTGCTATTTTGGCATATCACCAAAAAAGGAACAAAATAAGGGAAATAAGATACTCTCAATTTTTGCTTATTGCCTTCAACTTTTCGCCAACCTTGTGGTTGCCCGGCGGATTTTCTCAACAAGTGGTATCAAAGTTGTGGCTGGAGCGATCATCGATGCCGGGTTGAGTGATCGTGGGTGTTGTGGTTGGATCGTGGTTAGAGCGATCTTTGGCAGTATAAATATTATCTTCATTCTCATTCGAGGTGGAGCACTACACCGTGAAGTGCGAAGTAATATGAGATGACGGTAAAATCAAGTTCTATCCGGGTCCCAACATGAATAATTTGGTTTAAAAGTCATAAGAAGGGAACAAGGAGTTTATGTCACTAGACAATCAATTATTACATGGGGATAACCAAGAGAGTAAAAGGGGAGTCTAATGCTATTCTGGCAACAAAACGAGGAATTTGTCTTACGTGGCAGTTTTTCCAACAAACCTCCCGGACAATATAAACCCAATGGCAACCAAACGGAACTAAGGGTGTGTTCATTTGATTTATGAGGAGAGGAAAAGGAAAACCCCCTCAAATTTTCCATGGAAATGCAAAATTACGTGTTTTCTTAGTTTCCGTGGAAACCTAAATGGAAAATCCACAGGGAGATGATTTTTTCACCCCCACAAGGATTATGAGCCCCCTGGTAGCGGAGTTGTGGACAGACTTTAACGCTTTTTGACGTCAAATCAGGTTTAAAGTGGGGCGCATAATCCTAAAGTGGGTAAAAAATATGTCTGAAATCGAAAATATTATAGAAATCGCGCCTCAATACCCTAGCACTAAGGAGAGCCTCCATCATCTTCAACACAAGCAAGAACTCGTCTTCAACCTTCGAGCTCGCGTCTAAACAGGTTCTTCTTCTTCTCCTCTCTCTCTCTCTATCTCTCTCTCTCTCGTATCTTTGTTTTATTTCTCCACGAAGATCAAGCGAAACATTTCCTGGAGGTTTCTCTACGAATCAGGTTTTTGTTTTTCGGTTTCGAAATAGTTTTAGGGTTTTTGGTTTTCGGTTTCGAAATAGGTTTTTGGCTTTTGGTTCTTTGAATCTGTTGTTGCAATAGGATTAGTGTTCTTTGAATCTGTTTTTGAAATATGATTAGGGCTTCTGTGAATCTGTTTTTGCCCATCAATCTGCTTTGCTTAATTGTTAAAATGGGTCTCGTTCTTTTACTCATTTGACGTATAACCTGTAGATCCTCTTATATTCATTTGATGTATATCAAATTTAAACTGTAGTTATCTTTCAGGTTCTGCATCTTTTGCTATTTTGGCCACAGTTGGCATTATTATTTATTTTTTGATAGGTAAGCTGGGGTTTGGGGGGGGGGGGGGGGGACACTTACTGGTTTATTGAAATGAGAAAGATACTGTCTACAATCGAGCGTGCAAAACACTAACCCTATCACAAGAATAGGGATACAAAGCAAGAGTACAAAGACAAGACCTATCCCCTAGATACAATATCTAAGGAAAAGTGAAAACAACACGGAGGATCTCAGAGCCACATTAGAGTTTTCAGAACAAATGAGAGATGTTTTAGAGTTTTCCTCCCAAGAGAGTAGGGAGAGGGGTTGCGGTTGGACGTTTTAGGGTTTTTAGAGTTTTCATAACAGCAAGTCAAAAGAGTTTTTTTTTTTTTTAATCCAATCCAGTTTTCGCTACAAAACTAGTGGAACTCCTCTGTTCTGGCGCATCACATGATCAGTGTACATGAACTATTTTAGTTCTCTTTTGGTAGCTCTTCAATATGGTTTGATTACACAAACTAAATCTTTGATTTCATCCTCTGAACATTCTCTCCACTCTACGTCCTCTGCACATTCTCTTTAATAAATTTCACCGTTTAAAAAAAAAAATCATCCTCTAAACATTCTCTTATTAAACAGCTAGAGAACCAATGCTAGGCCACTCTAATGTGTATATCTGAGATATCATTCACATAGTTTTGGCATTCTGCTGTTCCTTAA
Source organism: Tasmannia lanceolata (assembly GCF_043159265.1). Classification (NCBI taxonomy): domain Eukaryota; kingdom Viridiplantae; phylum Streptophyta; class Magnoliopsida; order Canellales; family Winteraceae; genus Tasmannia; species Tasmannia lanceolata. The sequence continues at coordinate 13,934,657 of NW_027518683.1, forward strand.
TTAAATGGCATTACATTCTATTTCTGACATTACAAGCTTCTGAGTATCGATTATGCTGATTGTATTTGAGATTTGGATTTTATTATGGGTCCTAGTTTATCTAATATGTTCTCTGTACTGGTTTCTAATTTTCATCTAATTCCCATCAGTCCGTCTTCTGCCCGGGCCCACGCCCGAGACCCACATCTCGAAATCAGGTACTGGGAGACCCACATCCCTTATTCGTCTTATTTCAAACCATGAATCTTGTAGTTTTAAATTTAAGAAATAGAATAATCTAAGATCTTAGTGTTGTTTTTAAAATTTTTGCTGCAAGCTTGAGGGTGATAAACTTCTATGACATAGGAATTACCTGTCAACTACGACATATAAGCTAACTGAATAGTTGCTTTCTATTTGAAGTCTGCCGATTTCTTTACTCTCAAAAATGTCATCCCTGAGGAATGCTATCAATAGAAGGGCTCACAAAGAACGAGCTCAGCCGTGAGTGATCAATATTTATTTCTTAAATGCCTTCCATTTTCATCCCTTATGTTGCCCCGTACATGTACATGATGTTATTCATTTTATTCCCAGCCAATCGAGGAAAAAATTTGGCTTTCTCGAGAAGCACAAAGACTATGTTTTACGGGCTCAAGCTTTCCACAAAAAAGAGGAGACTATACGGGTAAGTCATCTAATACTTTCTGTGCTAAATTTCATTCTGTGTTATTCCTATCTTGCCCATGGTCAAAAGTTAAGAAGGCTTTTGCTCTCATAATCTGAAATGTATATATTTTTTGTTGACTCTGGATTGAGTGTTCAGAAACTTAAGGAGAAAGCATCATTCAGGAACCCTGATGAGTTTTACTTCAAGATGGTCAATTCAAAAACTATTGACGGAATCCACAGACCCAAGTAATGTGGACTGCTTTTCTTCATATATTGATTCTATGACTTCATTATTTCTGTTTCAGTCATCACACTAGCATAATTTTTTGTTTAGGAGTGAGGCAAACAAATACAGTCCAGAGGAGCTTTTGTTGATGAAGACACAAGATATAGGATATGTCCTTCAGAAAATTCAAAGTGAAAAGAAGGTAGATGGGTTAGGGAGTAGAATGTTGTTGCGAGTTTTATCTTTCTCTTTGTTGATCTGGTTCATAGAATTTCCTCATTTCCTGCAGAAAATTGAAAGGCTAAATTCCATGTTGCACTCTATTGATATCCATCCGGAAAATAAGCATATTTACTATGCTGAAGACAGGTCTGACCTTCCTAACCTTTAGGCTGTTTGGATGTAAAATTAGACAATCACGATTAATTGAAGCCACAAAATTGCCAATTGCAACATCGAAAAAATTGCCACTTCATTTAGGCACATTGTCTGGGCTGTTTGGTAGGCTTCATTTGAACTGTAACTGGGTTCATTACTGATTTACTGGTCATGTGCCTGTTTGGTTGGTTCTACCAATGCTTTTGACAAAATGCATTCAAAGTAGGAGATTAGACTTCAATAAATATCTGTCTTATTGCTGTTTTACATCCTTCCTCCTTGATACTACCTTGCATTTCCCGTTTATTCCCTTTTCCAATTTATTTTCTTTCTCTTCCTGGAGGCATCTCGGTCAAGGAATTTGCTCTTTTGTCTGGTTTTAATATAATTTCTCATTCAGAAAAATATCTTAAGTGAGTTGTTAGATTAGGTCTTTGAGATTCATTATGGCTGCCTTGGTGCAAAAATCAGTGCAAAAATATTAGCCTTGTATTGAAATAGACAAAAAATGCCCTGTGCGAGAGTTTGTTCTTTGCGTCTCCTTCTTGTTTTACATTGGTTTTATATTTTTCTTTTTCCATATGCAAACCCTAGCACAGTTGGGTTTGACTAGGTAGATAAAGTGATGGAGATCGGCGCCCTTTGCGCGTCTATTCGAGACGGGCCCGCCCTCCGAGAGGCCCATAGAGTTGTTTTTGTTATTATTTAGGTCCCACATGGGCATTTTTTTTATTATTAGCTTTGTTAGGGATATTTTAGCCTTTTATCTCTTAGAGTTCTATTTTAGTAGATTTCTAATTATTAAAGTTTTAGTTTTAGTATGATTCTATTTTTGTGGGTTGTAGTTGGCTATTTAAAGCCATAAACCAACGTTTATTGGTACCTTTGGATGAATATTGATTGATATTGAGAACTCTTCCTCCCCTCTTCTGTTCGTCTCTTTCTCTTCTCCTATTCTTCTCTCTATTCTTCCCCTAATTCTTCTTCTTCTAATTTCCTCTTTCTAGCCTACATCAATTTGGTATCAAAGCAAAAGATCCAAGCGTCACTGTGAAGTTCAAGAGCCTTGCAAGTCCTCCGAACACCAACATCCCTATTTGTACAGGTTTGCAAGCCTCTTTTCCCCAACGATTTGCTGCAAATAGCGCCCAGATTTCTGGGTTGTGCTGCTGCCCTGAATTAACCCCATCTTATTTCAAACCCTACCCTAACCTGCAACTCCAAGTATAACCCTTCAAACCCTAAATCAGCCCTCAATCTTACCTTGAAACCCTAACCCAAGAACCACATCCAATCACATATTGCTGCCTCTTTGCAACTGCAATCAGCCCACCCTTTATATCCTACCAGAGACTTCTCTTTCCCACCTATTTTCAGCCCCTACATCCCCTTCATAGCAACAACCCTTGCAGCCAACCACCTTACTGCCTCTCCCAAGCCTTCTTCCGGAGCTTCCACCTTCCACCCCTTTGCCGGAGCTTCCCCCGTGACCTCGTGTGTAGTGCGCCACTGCCGTTGCCTTCTAGTAGAAGCAAACCCGTGAGAAGGAAACCCTCGTGGGTGTCTTTTTCTGTTCATGAGATTAAAAGAGGAAAGTCATCTTTGATAAAAGATAACTTATATTGACACCCCCCAACTCCCCTTGCACACCCCCACCTCATATAAGTTGAGCTAATATAACCCCTTGTATTTACCAAGGCACCCCCCCTCTTTTTCAATAAGTTATTCATGTGACTTTTCAGTCACGTGAGATATCAGAGTTTCTCTCTCTCTTCATTCTCTCTCTACTTTTTTCCACTGCTTTCTCTCTCTTCATTTTGAGCTATTTCTGCTCAAATCTGGCCCTCGACCTCAACACAGAAGTTGTTCGTGACAACTTCTAGAATACATCCAGCCTATTTTCAGTAGCACAGTGATTTTCAGCACAGTTTCAGAGCAATCACAGCTGTCGATCACGTTCCTTCATCCGATCATCAGTTTCCACACATCTGATCGACGATCCGTGACAGATCTGCTGTCAGGAAGACCACCCGGACTTCTTAGGCTATTCGTAGGCTTCCGAGGTACGCATCTTCTTTACTGAAATTAAGATTTAATATTCCTATCAGTAGATAGTCGTTAAATTTGCACATAGGGCCCATATTCACCTTGTTTTCATCAAACCCTTATTTCCTCCACATTAAAACCCCTTTTGCCTTGATTTTTCGAACCCTATTTTTACACCAACCTTACGTAGTTTCCTTTATTACGTACTTGTTTCCTTGCTTTACATCAGCATAGTTTAGTTGCATTACTTTTAGTATTTGCGTTGTATATCAGCCAAAACCCCATCATTTCCTTACCCGTAGTTCATGAGCATACATAAACGTTCACAAACCAAAATGGAAGAAAGAGTCACCGCCTTGGGAAATGTTGTGAACACTCTTAGGGGAACAGTACAACAAATGGCAGGACACATAGAACAACTAGAAGAGCGCCTTACGCAGTTGGGTGACAGGTCTACCACTCACGTGGATGGACCTGGGCTCCAGGCAGGCCAATCCGGCAATGTTCGTGGACATCCTGACGGTCCAGGAGGTCTTCTCCCCACCCCTGCGAGACTTCGTCCCATTGCTAGAGAAACCCCTGCCAGGGAAAGTCATATGCAGGGCAATGATAGGAGAAATCACCATGTTGGCCATCCCTACCATGAGGGATTTGTTAACGAGGGACAATTTCAGGAAGACGACCCAGCGAATTATGTCCAGTCACCTACCCAGGCTAGGTATCTTGATAGGCGTTTTGCTACTCGACCTCCGAGACAGAGTCCAGATTGTCACCATACTGATCATATGGATATAACTAAAAAGGTCAAACTGGAGGTTCCTAGTTTTGATGGCAAGTTGGATTCCAATGCCTTCCTCGATTGGTTAGCAGACTTGGAAGCCTACTTTGCGTGGTATAAAATGGATGATTTTCATCGTGTGCAGTTTTGTCAGGTTAAGTTAGTGGGATCTGCCAAACGGCACTGGCAAACTGTTCATAAGAACTTAGTGCGTTTCGGACAGCCATATGAATTTACCTGGGATGAGATGAAAACCAGGTTAACAGATAAGTACGTGCCCCCCTTTTATAAACATCAACTGCTGGACGAATTGCTAAATTTGAGGCAGTCGACTTTTACATTCACTCAATACTTGTCTAAGTTTGAAGAGCTTTCGCTGAGATCCGATGTAACTGACGAGCTTTCCATGACTATCCAGAAGTTCATAAATGGGTTGCGACCCGAGATTAAGCGAGAAGTCGAACTCCATTCTCCTGAGACCATGGAGGAAGCCTATCAAAAGGCTCTCGCATTTGAAAAATATCTCAAGTACCCCAACCCTAGAGGTGGAACATCCCAAATGAGAGAGACCCAAACGAGTAGATCATGGTACTCACAGCAGACTGGTAGAGTCGCCCAGTCCGGTCCGTCTGCTTCAAGAAACACCATCACTGTTTCTAGAGGAAGCAATAACTTTGGTCCAACAATTAGCACTAATCGAGATAAAGGACCGGTAAATCCTACTTCTCGTCAAGGACCTGTAACTTCCAATTCCCGACAAGTACCCCAAGGTCCTGAGTGTTTTAACTGTCACCAGAAAGGTCACATTGCCTCCCGTTGTCCACATCGCACCCTTACTATAGAGGAGGAGCATGGTGAACCCTTCGAGGACCAAGATGACGAGCAAGAAGTAGAGCCTCTTGATCCTGTCGATCCGGCAGATGAAGATGACTTCGATGGCACACGTGTTGGTGTAGTGCGTTGCATTTTGTCTACGCCTGCAACAAAAGATGATTGTCAGCTCACTAACATTTTTCATACTTATCTCGCCTGCGGAGGCACAGTGTGTAAAATCGTCATCGACGGAGGTAGTTCCATGAATGTTGTCTCTCAAGCGGGTGTTTCTAAAATGAAACTCAAACCTGAACCACACCCACAACCGTACAAAGTCGCTTGGGTTGATAAGACATCCTTACCTGTTTCACAGAGGTGTCTTGTCTCCATCAACATGGGAGATTATTCAGATAAGATATGGTGTGATGTCCTACCCATGGATGTTGCCCACATCTTACTCGGCCGCCCTTGGCTTTATGATATGTACGTACTTCATCATGGGCGAGAAAATTCATATGTCTTCAAGCATCTTGGTAGAACAATTAGGTTGAAATCCGCGCTACCTGTCGAGAAAGTTAAGAGTTCTAAACCTACTCCACCCTCAAAGCCAGCTAAACTAAAGAGTCTCTATACCCTGAACCGTAAAGAATTTGAAGGAGCAAGTCAAGAGACAGGACACATGTTGGCTTTGGTGGATGAAGGAGCTCTTCAGCTCTCTTCTGAGCAACCTGTTGACCTACCACCTGAGGTCAACCAGATATTACAGGAATTTCACGACGTGATTCCTGATGAGCTCCCTGCAGAACTACCACCTATGAGGGATGTTCAGCATGCGATTGACCTGATTCCAGGTTCTCAATTGCCCAACCTTCCACACTATCGCATGAATCCTCTTGAGCGAGCAGAGTTACGTCGACAAGTAGAGGAATTACTAGAGCGTGATGTGATCCGAGACAGCCTTAGTCCCTGTGCTGTACCCGCATTACTTACACCCAAGAAAGACGGATCATGGAGAATGTGCGTGGATAGTCGCGCCATAAATAAAATCACAATCAAGTATAGATTTCCCATTCCCCGTCTTGAGGACATGCTTGATTTATTAGCCGGGTCGCGTTGGTACAGTAAGATCGACTTACGTAGTGGATACCATCAAATTCGGATTCGTCAAGGAGACGAATGGAAAACCGCCTTTAAGACACCAGACGGATTATTCGAATGGTTAGTCATGCCCTTTGGTTTATCTAATGCCCCGAGCACATTCATGAGGGTAATGACACAGATATTACGTCCGTTCTTAGGCACATTCGTGGTGGTATACTTCGACGATATTTTGATCTTTAGTCGATCAAAAGGATTACATCTCGATCACCTTAGGCAAGTTCTTGAGGTTCTTCGAGAATCTAAATTTTATGCAAATCTCAAGAAGTGCTCCTTTATGCAAACCCAGGTGATATTCTTAGGCTTTATCGTCTCGGAAAATGGTGTATCTGCAGACCCTGAAAAAGTGCGAGCAATAAATGATTGGCCAGTTCCTACTACACTTTCTGAGGTTCGAAGTTTTCATGGATTGGTCACATTTTATCGCAGATTTGTTAAGGGTTTTAGTACCCTTATGGCTCCCATAACGGACTGCATGAAGAAAGGTGAGTTCTGTTGGACCTCTTCTGCTATACGAGCTTTTCAAAATATCAAGAAAAAGATGATGGAAGCTCCCGTCTTAGTTCATCCTGACTTTTCTAAAGTCTTTGAGGTATCATGTGATGGGTTAGGTGTAGGGATAGGAGGTGTTTTAAGTCAAGAAGGACACCCTGTAGCCTATTTTAGCGAGAAACTTAATGAGGCTAAACAACGTTATTCCACATATGATAAAGAGTTATACCCTGTTATACGGGCATTGTTCTATTGGAGGTATTATCTTTTACCTCAGGAGTTTGTCTTATATTCTGACCACGAAGCGTTGAAATACCTTCATTCACAGAAGAAATAAAGTCAACGTCACGCTAAGTGGATAGAATTTATCCAAGAGTATACTTTTGTACTCAATCATTGGGCAGGAATTGAAAATAAAGTAGCTGATGCCTTAAGTCGTAAAGTTATGGTCTTACAGTCCATGAGTGTCCAAGTCATAGGTTTTGATAGGCTGAAGGACGACTATCCTACGTGTCCTGATTTTGGCATCATTTTTCAAGATGTCCATGATGGTAACCGTCGGGAACATGTTGATTTCTTGATAAATGACGGTTATCTCTTTCGAGGTACTAGGCTATGCATTCCCCGCACTTCCCTTCGCGATTTCTTAGTTTGGGAAATGCATGCTGGAGGCCTAGCAGGACACTTTGGCCGTGATAAGACGATCGCGTTAGTCGAGGATAGATTTTATTTGCCATCGTTAAAGAAAGACGTAGCGCGAATCGTGTCACAGTGTCGCACATGTCAATTAGGAAAGGCTAAGAAACAAAATACTGGATTCTATACACCTTTGCTTATTCCCCACTCTCCATGGCAAGATATCAGCATGGACTTTGTCCTTGGTTTGCCTCGGACAGCTCGAGGACATGACTCTATCATGGTTGTGGTGGACCGTTTTTCACGGATGGCACACTTCATTCTGTGTAGCAAGACAGCTGATGCCGTACAGGTAGCTAAGCTTTTCATTAAGGAAGTTGTTAAACTTCATGGGCTCCCTCTCTCTATTGTGTCAGATCGAGATGTAAAGTTTGTTAGCCATTTTTGGCGAACACTTTGGAAACTTTTTGGCACACGGTTGAAGTTTTCATCAGCATTTCACCCACAAACTGATGGTCAAACAGAGGTAGTTAATCATAGTTTAGGTGATTTGTTACGTTGTTTAGTTGGCGATCGTCCTGGTACATGGGATTTGTTGTTTCCCACTGCTGAGTTTGCGTACAATGGTTCCATCAATAGGACTACTGGAAAGAGTCCATTTGAGAGTGTTCATGGCGTCAACCCTCGTCAGCCTGTTGACCTCATACTTTTACCACCTGATGCCCGTCCCTCTCAGTCAGCCGATTCTTTTGCCCAACACATCCATGATCTTCATGCTGATATACGTTGCAGGATTGCTACTAGTAATGTTGACTATAAGCTAGCAGCCGATGTACATCGTAGGAACCTTGAATTTAATGAAGGCGATTATGTAATGGTTCGTGTTCGTCCTGAACGTTACCCTCGCCATTCTTTTAAAAAATTGCATGCTAGAGCCATCGGACCTTTTCGTATTCTTCGTAAATATGGCCCGAATGCTTATTTAATTGAATTACCTGCTGATCTGAATATTAGTTCTGTTTTCAATATTGAAGATCTAATCCCATATCGAGGTACCTTTGAGCCTCCTTCTATGCCTACAGATGTTTCTACAGGTCGGACTGGCAGCTCTTATGTTCCAGCACCAGTGCCAGTGGTTCTACCAGTGCCCCCACTTCCTTCAGACCAAATCGAGGCTATACTTGACGATCATATCGTTTCCTCCCGCCATGGTGGTTGTCAGCGTTACCTTGTTCAGTGGCGTGATCGTCCTCCTTCAAACGCTACTTGGCTTACAGAGAACGACCTTCGCCGTTTAGATCCTGACATCCTGGAGCAGTACTACTCTCTTCACTCTCCGGAGGAGAGTTCTTTTCAGCAGGGGGGAAATGATGGAGATCGGCGCCCTTTGCGCGTTCATTCGAGACGGGCCCGCCCTCCGAGAGGCCCATAGAGTTGTTTTTGTTATTATTTAGGTCCCACATGGGCCTTTATATTATTATTAGCTTTGTTAGGGATATTTTAGCCTTTTATCTCTTAGAGTTCTATTTTAGTAGATTTCTAATTATTAAAGTTCTAGTTTTAGTATGATTCTATTTTTGTGGGTTGTATTTGGCTATTTAAAGCCATAAACCAACGTTTATTGGTACCTTTGGATGAATATTGATTGATATTGAGAACTCTTCCTCCCCTCTTCTGTTCGTCTCTTTCTCTTCTCCTATTCTTCTCTCTATTCTTCCCCTAATTCTTTTTCTTTCTTCTTCTTCTTCTAATTTCCTCTTTCTAGCCTACATCATAAAGAGTACTGCAGTTGGATTCATTATTGTGATCTTAGGCCTGGCATTATGGCTCCACCATTGATGAGAGAAGAAGCTGGAATGATTTAAAAAAAAATAAAAAATCTTTGATTGGTTAATTTATTAACTAAAACGAGAAGACCAATATGGTCCAAACAAACAAGGAGAAAAAAATACAAACAGGGAAACAAAAGGATCAAATCCTCCCCTCATCTAGGTCAAGGAGGAAGGAAATCAACTGCCTCTAGATCTGTTTCGGTGACTCCAGACTGAGCGAGTGGATTGACCGAGCTCCAAACATGCTGAAAAACCACTAAATTGCCTTCCACATTATCTCTAACTCTTCGATTGCATCCGCAAAGAACCTTAGATAAGTTTGTGTTCTCTTTTTATACATTTGGGCTGTAGTTTGAACTTTGAGGTGGATTGTATCCGCTTACATGCTGAAATTTATTATGCACAAAATTTTGTGAACGCTTACACCTTCATGTATGAAGTGTTATGAAGGGTTGCTCAATTGCCAAAATTGCCCAACTTTTGGTTACACCCGACAGGGGTCACCAAGTAATACTTTCTATTCTAAATGCATGCTTATGCATTGATTGCACCGAGGTCCTTCAAACTATTATGAACGCTTATTAAGAAATTTCCCAATTGGCCTACTTTAGGTTACACCCGACAGGTTCACTAAGTAATACTTTTGTTGTAAATGCATTGAATGCCCGTAGGTCCTTCAAACTAGAAATAGAAGGATGACCCTATAAGAATGACACTTTTATGAATTTTGGTGAATTTTACTTGCATTATCAAATGCATTGAATGCCCGTAGGTCCTTCAAACTAGAAATAGAAGGATGACCCTATAAGAATGACACTTTTATGAATTTTGGTGAATTTTACTTGCATTATCAGTATATTTTTATTGGGTTTAGAACAATGTTTTAAAACTTCCCATCGTTTGCGTTCACTCCCCCGAGTCGACTCCCTTTTACCTTGGCTGCGTCCGCATCCGCGTTCCTCATTTTGCCCTACAGAGTCAATAGAAACTCCTTTGACTCTCCTGAGTTATGACCGCATCAACCGAGTACTCAGCCGCGTCAACCGCGTTCTTGTCCACATCCGTGCCGAGTCGACAAGGATTTTTCTTGGCCGCGTTCCGCGTTTTTAAACACTGGTTTAGAATATACATGTCATTGAAATGGGTAGAACTGTTATGAAGCTTCTAGAGTTTCTATTTCGAATTAAGGATGTTGAAGTTGATGTAGGAAGGTTGAATTAGTGCTGCTTTATAAATAGAAACAATTTAGGATACAAATCTATAATTTGAGAGGTGATTTGTGTTAGTTTTCTTCAAAAAGTTTCTGTTTGATTCTGAAGGAATTCTAGCTTGTTTAGGACTTTTTTAGAAGTTCTTTTGAACTTGGAAAGTGCCTAGGACTAGGAGTCCACGCTTTGGGAATGTTTTGGGTCAAAAGAGGGCAAATATATGGTCTACATAAGGTGTACTTGTGTTAGTTTTGTAACCGTTATGAAAACTAAAATTTATACAGGTAGAGTTGCCTTTTCTCTATTGCTTTCTCTTTGAGACACTCTCTTTCTTGTCTTTTATTGAGGTTATGTGTTTGGTTTTGTTGTGGATTTGAATTTAAGTTTGAAACTTGTTATTTTTATTATATTTTTGCTAGACTACTTACCCGTAACTGTGGTAAATTGCATGCTTTCTTGGGATTATTGACATAGCATCCTTTTAGCTTTTGTTATATGCACTTATGCACCCATATCTGGTCGATCTAGAAGATGGCCATAATCATGGGTTAAAAGAAGAAAGGAGTACTAGATCTCCAATATTCCTTTGCATACATGGAGCATCAAGATAGTAAAAAGGATATGGGAATTCTTAGGGAAGATCATTGAGAGCTATAGGTCGATTACAAGATAGAACCAATGGGAGGGGCTTGCATATGTGTGGAAATGGAAGGAGCTGTGGAGATGCCAGACTGGATTAACTTGCATGCGGAGGATGACGAGAAAGGGAAAGCCCAAGTTGAATCAGCTAGCAGCTATGATCATTGGGAATTTGGAAGAGAGGAGATTGATTAGATTACTGGAAAGCAAGGCAACAAACCTTGATGGAGGAGGTGGATACCTCACAGTTGGAATGGGTGGAGGAAGATTGTAGCACAGGCAAGTTCCCAAATCAGGTTATGTCTTTCAGTTTTATAGCAGACAAAAATGTTAGATGGTACTATTAGGCTGAAAGTTAACAAGCAGGAAAATGGCGAAATGGTTCGATCTAATGAGGGAGAATCTGTAGTATTGGAGGTGAGGGACTATGCATAGGCTTCAGTCTCAAGGGAGGATGACCACGATCAAGTTGAGACATGGGTGGCTTCATCCTCATACAAAAGTATGGTTGAGTGAGAGGCAACAACAATTCAGAAGATAGTCTAATAGATAGATGGGAATTTAGAAGATGTCAAGACGTTAAATTTGGGTGCATGGCAAGAGGAAGTGACGAAGGAGACCATTGGATATATGAAACCATTGGATATATATGAGAATAGTGTTCCTGAGCAGCTGCTCTTCAAAAACTCATGTGGCCCACATTTTTGGGGTGATCCAAAGCATTCATTTGGAAGGCCCTTCCATGGATAGGGTGTGTACCAAAAATCAGCCCTATAGGATCATCCTAACCCAATCAAAGGTGGAGGGGGGAATTACCATTTTTTCCCTCCACAAATGGCAGGGTTAGGATGATCCTAAAGGGCTCATTTTTGGTACACACCCTATCCATGGAAGGGCCTTCCAAATGAATGCTTTGGATCACGCCAAAAATGTGGGGCCACAAGAGTTTTTGAAGCAGCTGCTCAGATAAGCTATCTGAGCAGTTGCGCAGGAACACTATTCTTATATATATATATATATATATATATATATATATATATATAGAGGGAGAGAGAGAGAGAGAGAGAGAGAGAGATAGAGAGAGAGAGAGAGAGAAAACGGTTCCTACACATATGTGTAGAGAGTTCTCTACACACTAGCTTAAAATACAGTGGGGGCCCACATTGTTTGGGTGATCCAAGCCATCCATTTTAAAGGCCCTCACATAGATAGGGTGTCTACAAAAAATCAGATCCATAGGATCATCCCAACCCTACGATTTGTGGAGGTAAAATGGATGTCTTTAAACCTTCACAAATTAGTTCATTTTTTGCCTCCACAGTTCGAATGGTTAGGATGATCCTATGGATCTGATTTTTTATGGACACCCTATCTATGTGAGGGCTTTAAAAATGAATGGTTTGGATCACCCAAACAATGTGGACCCCCACTGTATTTTAAGCTAGTGTGTAGATAACTTATCTACACATGTGTGTAGGAACCGTTCTCTCATATATATATATATATATATATATATATATATAGAGAGAGAGAGAGAGAGAGAGAGAGAGAGAGAGAGAGAGAGAGTGGAAATGGTTTGTGTGCAGCTGCACAAACCATGTGAAGGAGGGGGGGAGGGGCATTTTTGAGGGGATCCAAGCATTCATTTGGAAGGCCCTTCCATGGATAGGGGGTGTGTACAAAAAATCAGCCCTTTAGGATCATCCTAACCCTGCCATTTGTGGAGGGAAAAATGGGCATAAACAGTGTCTGTCCATTTTCCCCTCCAACTTTGATTGGGTTAGGATGATCCTATAGGGCTGATTTTTGGTACACACCCTATCCATGGAAGGGCCTTCCAAATGAATGCTTTGGATCCCCCCAAAAAATGTGGCCCCCTCTATGGTTTGTGCAGCCATGCACAAATAGCTTATCTGTGCAGCTGCACACAAATCATTTCCTCATATATATATATATATATATATATATATATATATATATATATATATATATATATATATAAGAAGCACCATACATATAGGGATTTGCTAACCTCCTTCGTAGAAGCACCTTCGCGCTCCGTCCTTTGCAAGTGATGACAGCCGCATATGTTGACTTTTGCTTTATTCATTTAATCCATCTGGTTATGGTTAGGCTTATAGGTTATGGTTAGGGTTATGATTTATGGAGGTTTAAAATGGATGGCTAGAAGATATGCTTCTATAGATCGAATGGTTAGGATTATGGTATGGAGATGGTATGTTAGGAACAACCTATCTATGTGGGCTCCTATAGAATGAATGGACTGGATGAGTCAAACAACATGGAGATGGTGTATTTATAGTGGTCTAGCTCAGGCTGAGCTAGAGCTCAGAAAAGAGTAGGTACTGAGAGGGAGAGAGAGAGAGAGAGAGCCCGCTGGAGTAGATAACGTATCTACTCCCTAGCTTAAAATAACAGTTGGGGCCACATTGTTTTGGTGATCCAAAGCATTCATTTGATGGCCCCTCGCATAGATAGGGTGTGCCCAAAAAATCAGCTCGATATGATCATCCTAACCCTATGAACTGTGGAGGCAAAAAGTGGACAGATTTGTGCAGGTTTATACATGTCCATTTTTGCCTCCGCAGTTCATAGGGTTAGGATGATCCTATCGATCTGATTTTTTGGGCACACCCGATCTATGTGAGGGGCCATCAAATGAATGCTTTGGATCACCCAAACAATGTGGCCCCAACTGTTATTTTAAGCTAGGGAGTAGATAAGTTATCTACACCAGGGAGTACAGTTATCTACACCAGGGAGTACCTACCGTTATTTTAAACAATGTGGCCCCAACTGTTCGTGAGCTTGGGTTCATATAAGCTTATATGAGCTAGAGTGCACAAGCACATGGGTCCCATATTTTTTGTGATGATCCAAACCATTCATTTGCAAGGTCCCATCATAGATAGGGTGTGTACAAAAAATCAGGTCCATAGGATCATCCTAACCCATCCAAAAGTGGAGGGAAAAATGGACAAACACTCGACAAACAGTGTCTGTCCATTTTTCCCTCCACTTTTGGATGATCCCTATGGACCTGATTTTTGGTACACACCCTATCTATGTAAAGGCCTTCCAAATGAATGCTTTGGATCACCCCAAAAAATGTGGGACCCATGTGATTGTGGCACTCTAGCTCAAATAAGCTATATGAGCGCAAGCTCACGAACAGTTATATATATGAGTTAAGTGAAGCTACACATACGTGTAGCTAACTTAGTGGGCCCACATTATTTGGGTCATCCAAACCATTCATTTGATAGGACCTCACATTGATAGGGTGTGCCCAAAAAATCAGCTCCATTGGATGATCTCAACCCTTCAAACTGTGGAGGCAAAAATGGATAGATTTGTGAAGGGTTTTACACGTCCATTTTTGCCTCCACAAATCGTAGGGTTGGGATGATCCTATGGAGCTGATTTTTTTGGCACACCCTATCGATGTGAGGGCCCATCAAATGAATGGTTTGCATCACCCAAACAATGTGGGGCCCACTGTATTTTTAGCCGTCGGTGTAGCTAAGTTAGCTACACGTATGTGTAGCTACACTTCTCTCTCTCTCTCTCTCTCTCTATATATATATATATATAGGAATATGTTCGTGCGCTCAAGCTCTAATAGGAAATGGTGCGCTTGAGTGCACCAATCACATGGGTCCCCCAATTTCTGTGAGGATCCAAACCATTCATTTGCAAGGCCCTATCATAGATAGGGTGTGTACCAAAAATCAGCTCCATTGAATCATCCTAACCCCTCCAAAAGTGGAGGGCAAAAATGGGCAGATTTGTGGTCTGTCCATTTTGACCTCCACAAATGGATGGGTTAGGATGATCCTATGGAGCTGATTTTTTGTACACACCCTATCTATGTAAGGCCCTTTCTAGTAAATGCTTTGGATCATCCTAACAATGTGGGCCTCATTGGTTTGAGAACTCAAGCTCACCATAAGGTTCCAACGCTCAAGCTCAGAATCCTTTTCCTCATATATATATATATATATATATATATATATATATATATTTTATATATATATATATATATATATATATATCACCGCACAACTGTGACCAATGAATTTGGACACCGGATAGTGAAGGAGGGTTCTCTGTTTAGACGTTCTTTCGGCGCTTAAATGAAGTTACACAACATGTATTTCGCCGTGTGCGGCTATGGCGATCTCACATCCCCCTCGGATTGTGGGATTTGCATGGACGGTGTCCCACAGGTGCATTAGTACTTGTGATAGGCTAAAAAAGAGAAGTTTCAGATTGGCTAGTTGCTGTGCATTATGCTGATGTAACGAGGATCATCTACTCCTCCTTTGCCCTTACTCTTTCTCCGTTTGGATGGGGATCTTTAAATTTTTCGGAATGTCATGGTTTCTGCCCAACAACATATTGGAACTTCTTCTCAGCTGGGGCGGGGCTTTTCATGGTTGCATTGGTTATTCGATGTGGTCGTCAATTCCATATGAGACCATCTGGCACATTTGGGCGGAGAAGAATAACGGAATATTCTATGAGAAGTCAAAATCATGGTCTTACATCCTCCTCGACATCAAATTGACCGCCATTAATTGGTCAAAAATCAAGGAGAGTATCCCCTATTCTACATGCGATATACTCCGGAATGGCTACTCAGTTGTGACGGAAAAGCGAACATCTGATATAATTGCACCACGATGGGTGGCCCCGCCAGAGGGTTGGTTCAAATTAAACTTTGATGGTTCATCATTGGGGAATCCGGGCCGGGCCGGTATTGGCAGTGTTTTACGTGATTGTTAGAATAAGTATTATACATAGGATTATTATTGACATTGTATTACTTTGCTCTACTTATATAAATACTTAAGTGAGGGGAGTTCTACCCTAAGTCACTATTCTCTTTCTCTAATCTTTTACAACATGGTATCAGAGCCCTAGGGTTTGCGATCCCTAGGGACCGCCATTGACCTCCATCTTCTCCATCACCTTCACTCCGCCACCTCCCTCCCTCCTCGACATCTCGGTCATCACCACCCGTCCACCCCCCCCCCCCCCCCCCCCCCCCCTCCCCCCCACACACACACTACCTCCCCACCCCCTCCAGTGGGGTTTTGTGATGCTAACGAAGTGGAGGAGAGAGCACTTTTATTCGGATTTAGTGGATTCTCTCCCATAACATTGATGCACTTATTGTAGAAGGGGACTCGGCTAATGTCATCACGTGGGCTTCGAATCACTGCCCCACCTTGGAGGCTCGTACACGTGTTGGATGAAATGCGGGACCTAATTCGCCTTATTTACCCTCGGTTGACACACATACGGAGATCGGCCAACAAGATGGCGGATGGGCTTGGGGGGGGGGGGGGGTCGTCCAACGAGATGAAACATTCGTGGTCTTTGACGCCTCTCGTTTTGGGGGTCTTCTGATCGTTGATTATTGTATTTTTACTTGTTTCTTGCTTGACGTTGAGACATCTTGTCCCACCCATAGTTAGCAAAACGTGATTCGCCAAAAAAACAGGACGGCAAAAATTCGAGTTTAATACGGTACTGGTTCAAAAAACGTAGTAAAAAATACGGAAACAGAAGAAAATGAGTTTAGAATTTTGTCATTTACAAAATATGGTGGGGGTGAAATTGGAAAGTTGGCCCAAAAAAACGTGTTTAAAACGTTTGCCTCAAAAAGATGGTGTTTTATTCGTTGTGAAAGTTTTAAATGGAGTTTTAAATAGCACACCGGTAAAACACGTTTTTTTTTTTTTAAAAAAAAAAAAAGGAGTTTGCTACTATGGTCCCACCCCTCTTGTGTGCACTTGTTTTTATGGAATAAAATTGTTACCTTCTAAAAAAAAGTATGTGCTATACATTTGCATGTGTGTGTGTATCCATATTTTTTCATTACTCGTCAGTGTGCAAGATGATATTTTATTTCGTGGTTGTGATGCTGTCATGGGTTTCTGACATCAAGACATGAATGATGTTGAAAGCATTAGATGGTAGAACATTGTCTGTTTTGTGGGGCACAGAGGGTTGTCTTTCATGTAATAATTTTGTTAATATTATTATGCCATATGAATAGTTGCTAAGATTTGCCAACCTTTACTGCTAAGCTACATATTCAAAGACTTCTTTTATCTTCTTTTTCACCAGGGAAGAGGCTAAAGAGATACAATCACGATCATCTCAAAGGGGAAAACCACTTGCATCTGAAGATGTCCCGAATCAGATAAGAAGGTAAGAAATATCCCTTTAAGGTTGGAATTCAATAAATTTTCTTGGGGAGCATTACAGTATTAGAATCTTTTTAAATTTGAAAATTGGAGGGTACAATCTAGACATTGACTGATTACAAGATGCGATTTTTAGCTTTTATGATGAAAGGCTAAATTTTGGCTTTTGTAGGGATGATCCATGATGGTATTTATATGTATAGAAAGTTTTTTGTGAATGTTATATATGCCTTATTTGTGCATAATATTTACTTAAACTTAGGCCTATGTACCTTGAACTTGAACATTGTCAAATATGGAACAGTGGTGTTACATGCAACTTAAAAATCATGTTGGACATGAAAACCCTAGACATGTTGACACATCTGTATCAATATAAGCATAATATATTAATGAACATATCTATATAATTAGAAACACATTGAATCTATTTAAAATTAATATAAAACTGAAAGAAAATTGATGTTTTCTTTCACAAATATTGGCGATCTCAACTTGCATGTCCAACATAGTGATAATGTGCAATGAATCACTACTAAAACGTATCTCTAAATGGCAATACTTATCTGCTAAAATATTCAACATTTTGATTGTAAAAAATGCTTTGACCTAGCAGTCGTTAGACTATGCTTTACTAATCATGTTCATGTAATTAAAGCCTTTGTTTCATTCATTATGTTTATATATTTTGTTTTTTCATTATGTTTGTATATTTTGTTTCAAATTAATAGCTTATGCATTAGGAAATTAATGATAAGTTGTTATTTTTACAAAAAAAGTTAGTGAAAAGTTTTTGAACAATTGGGAGAATGACAAGGATGCTATTAAGGCTTATGAGATCTACCTGGGCTTTATTGAAATTTTCGTGCATACATATCAACTATAGTTAGGAAACATGGTTGGGCCAAGTCCACCTTACCTAACTTGGCTGAGGAAGGTGATAATCAGAGTTGAATTTGGAAAAGACACAATTTGTCCTTGATTTGGGCTTCGCTTGGATTATTCTATTTTGTTCAGTTATAACAAATACGATGTAAAAACTATAATGCTGACTTCGCTCGGCAAGGTGATATCTGAGTTAAATCTTGGAAAAGGCTCAATTTATTCCAAATGTAGTTAGAAAATGTGAAGATTTTTTTTGGAAGATAACACATTTTATTAATGGCAATAACCAAATTACAATCAATGGGGACGAGGCGTCCCACTCATGCAAACAGTATGACAAGCCTAGATTAGTGGGAAACAATTACACGCTCACCCCTGCCCACAGAGTTCTAAACACATGACCCTATACCATTGGTGTATCCCACCCCTTTTCAATCAAATCCCTAAGGAAATCAAGGAGCTCAGCCAGCGTCAATTAACAACCAACTTTTTGAAGATAAACTGGACCCTCTTAGCATAATGGGGATCTGTAACCTTTCGCTCCTCATTACAGCAGAGTAAAAGCACCCATTATAGTTCAGCCCTTTCCATGCAGAGCATAATGAGAAATAGCCAGATCAAATAGTGCAAGTTACCATGCTACAGATATATTGTAAAAGTCCTCAGCTAACCAGATTCCGATCTGCACTGTTCTGATATATTGCCTCAGCATAATTCCAAGCTATATGTGAACAGAGGAAGTGAAAAAGCTCATCATTCCTAAATGGGGAATATCGTAATGCACTTTACCATCACCTCCAGTTTTGAACAGCAAGCAGCGGGGTCTTCCACAGTTGTTCCTGCTCCTATCTGCCTTCATTATGGAATGAGGTAATGATCTCAACCCCCTCCTTTTCCACTTCTTAGCCAATTCATCAGCTTGGTCATTTGCAGTTCTTCTCTTAAGTTGGAGTTAAAGACCAATTTTGCATACAAGCTCCTGAATTTCAGCAATTATATTAGCAATTTAGCATCTTCCAGGTCCATTAACTTCATCTTTTGCCTAGGCCATAACATTGGATGAGTCTTCTATAGAAACATTAGAACTTTGCATGAGTTCTAAGTTGCTAGATCTTATTTCCTTCTTGCTGTATGCAAGACTATCTCACGATTGATCCATAGTAGAAATCGATCGGTTGATCGAGTTTCTAGGCCGGGTTGATACAACCGGTTGATATCTTAGCATGGACGACCATAGTTCAGTCTTCCGAGGTTCTTCACCAGTTTTGCTGCAAAACCAATCCTGTGATTGCCAGAAATCACAACCAAAGTTAGCATCCAGTGAACTTCCAAGACTCGCCGCAACAGCTGTTCGACCGAGGGTTGCTTCTGGTTTTGTTGCCACACCCATGGTTTCTGAAATACAACTAAATTTTTTTCCACATAATAGAACCTAGCTCAGAATGACTTGTCTTTTTTGGTTTTAACACAAAATATTCCCCTCTAGATGATTTCTGGTTTCCTATTTTCTAGCTGGCCACCTCTCCCGAAAACTCTCCCCTCTTTCATAAAATCTCCTTAAAAATAGCCTGTTTCTTCCTTTCCAAAACCGCCCAAGATCCCTTAATGAAACCTCCGTATTAACAGCCACATATAGCAGTTTGTAGTTGATGAAAATCTTGCCAAAACACTCCTAAAATTTAGCCCAAACACCACCTTTCACTTTTAGCGAAAACTTGTGACTTCCTTAGGTTTTAGGCACTCATGAACCTCTGAAATTTTAGTCGCAAAGGCTTTTCAAAACTTCCAAAAATTCAGCCGCAAAGTTTTGTTTCTCCTCATCCGCAAATCACATGTTTCTGGTTTAACAGTAAAGTGTGAAATTACTGCACTTTTCAGCCACCTCCTCCACCCCACATGAACAGTCCCTTCTACTTCCCTTACCTTCGTCTTCATCGCAGCCTAGGGCCCCATTCAAACCATGCCTTTTTACCCCTCATCCGAACCCTCTTGATATGAAAACAAAACTATATTTTCCCAGCCTTCCTACTCATATTACCTTAACCGCACCACTACCCTTGATCCTAAGCCCCTGTTCACCACCCTAAGATCCTACTGTGACCGTTCATCAAAGTTGGCACTAGCGCTTTCCCTTCGCTAACTTGCTTCACGATCCTCTAAATAGTTTCTCTCAGTTCCTCAAATGGTCCACCGCTTCAAGACAGTAATACGTTTCTTATAGACTTTTGAAGGACCACCTGAAGCTCTTAATAAGTGCTTGCCAAAGATGCACCAGCTTGCAAGATGGAGTTTTCTTCTTTTCAAATGATCAAAGGTATTAATTTTCTTGCACGCCAATGTCTAAGCAAACGCCATTACTCTTAGAGGGGCAGCTGATTTCCAAATTTTTGCTTGCCTTGATCTTTTCCTATTCAATGAGTTTAACCTGCAAAAGAACAAACACAAAGAAAGCGCCGTGAGGTCAGATATCCAAATATCCCACCCCCTCACCAGATAGTACCGACACCGTCTCTAGCCTCTCTATTGGTCACTAGACGGTATAGGTCCAAGAATGCATGCCACAGACATTGACTGACCTAACCAAAGATCTACCCAAAACCTTGTTTCCTTCCCTCTCCCCACCCAAAATGTAAAGATTTGCTGCAAAATAGAATGTGTAGTCTTGATCTATTTTGTTTGACTTGACTTGTTAAACCAGACTAAAACCCAAGATGAATGAATGGATACAATAGGCTTGGTATTGATCAAAACTCATGACAAACTAAACCAAAGAGGTCTGAGCCAGTCGAGTTATCTTGGTCCAGGTTTAAGACTAATATTACTTGCTCTGTTAACCAGAACAGCAAAATCTTTTTGCACTGACAAGATCTACCCAACTGAGCTATTGAGTCAATTTTGATACGCTGTCAACACATTCTTGACGAAATTGATTCATAACAGTCTGAGTCTGACTTGGCAGTCGGTCATAGTCTCAGTATTACTGGGTTTTCTATCATACCTTGAGACTTGGCCAAGAGTGAGTCCTACACATATGTATGCCTGTATTGCATGCTATCAATTAAAAGAGATTTATTAAAAGGAATAGAGCTCAGAACGAGTATGACAAAACAGGGAACTGAGAGTTTTTCTGAGAATTTAAAAAACCGAAGGCTCCCGAGGGCATCAAGCTGCAAAATTTTAAAAAGTAAAACTTCCTAGGCTAATGGTGGAATTATCCCATAGACAAAGAGGGAGCTGTGACACTTTTTTTAGCAAGTACATTGGCTTGTTATTTGCCTCATGGCGACTAGATGAATACTTTTTGAACTAGGCTCGGAAATCAAGGATCTCAGCCATATATCACTTGTCTCAACGATAAGGTTGCTGGAGTTTGTGACATAGTGTTCCGCCATATTTTAACAGTCTTCACTTTCTTGTACAGGAAAACAGCTGCGTCCTACAAAGAGCTGGAGGCAAGGAAGAAGAGGGTAAATGATCTGGAAAAATTGTACATGGACATGTCCTTACAAAAAGAATTGCAGGTAAAAACATCCTCAAAAACTTTTCTTTCATTTAACCTTTTACTCAAGACATCATAAACTTGTTTCTGGCATCCTTCAAAGGGTTTGATTTAGTAAGTAGGCGTAACTTTTTTTTTTTTTTCATGGGAACAGAAAAGGGGGCGTAAGCGTAAACTCCGTGAAGACGAGATTGTGTGCCCCACCACGGGACCTGTATACAAATGGCGAATGGAACGGAAACGCTGACTGTGTATGCTGATCCTTTTCTCATTCAAGTTTCTAGACATTAATTTGGCTCTGTTTACCACTAAGCAATATGATCTAATTTTGATTTAAATTTTTAGGGTAGCTGAAGGGAAGCTTAGACCAGATCGAGAATTCGGCATGCTCAACGATTCATTTTGGTGCCATATCCGGAGGAGGGTACTTGGAATCATGAAATGCTTGGAATTCCTGTTAAATTCCTGAGAAATTAGAAGGATGAGTTTTACCATGAAGTTGATGCAAAGTTTTTGTTTTTGAGTCACTAAATTATAAAAAGGTTGGGAGTTAGTGTAGTGTGTGTGTGTGTGTTTTGTTGAAATTGGGCAGTGTTGACTTTGATGATTGATAAAATGTGAGTACTTTGTAATAATATGCATTGATAGTAGTGTATTTAGGGATGTGAAACAATATTTTCACCCCCTTTTTCAGTATATCCACCACCTTTTGTCGGTCGTTTCGTGAAACTGATTCCATTTTGAGGAAAAGACAAAAGGGGGCAATTATTTTTCATAATAACATGTGGAAATGGATTATAAATTATTCAGTGGTGGATGAAGCTCTTAAGTGCACCTTGATTAGGTTCACGGCTGTATAATGATACCGAGAAAGTTAATCATTTTGGTTTCCAAGAGATGTATTGGCTGCTGTGGGTCATTTGATTGGAATGAAATTTGGAATTGCCACCCTTGACTATCTGAATCACTCATCTCTCAATTAATACACAGCTCGATCGTGATGATGATCTCACTCATTCAAAATGGACAGTTAGGATCATCTCACAGTACAAGTGCTGGCTAATGTATCTCTATTACGAAATCTGATCAGATGGTCCAGACTAATTCATGCATCTTACTGATCGGGCCCACTTGATCTAATGGCCTATCTTACACAATCTTCTCCATTCTCAATACAGAACTGCGTTTATTCTATCTGCCATAGCTGCTCGAAATCGACTAATTCCAGTGCCTAGATCCCGAACCAGTGATCAAGAATACAATGAGAAACAGAACTCGTCAACATATTTATTTCAAAATTAGGTAACAAAGAACAAACACTTCATCCTATTTCCCAGATAAAGGATAGGAGGGGAGAGCAATCAAAGCAAGGTAAATACACAAAAAGGGTCCAGCTAAAATAGCCTGGTTCACCGAAACGAATAAAGTAGTAACCTCTGATTTTTTGTGAGACTAAACACAGGTATCAAAGATCAGTGTTTGTATATTATAGCAAGATATGATCTTCCACCGGTGGCGTTTATCTGAAAGTTCAAACATCACCGCATTTCATCCTCAAGGTTGCGGAAACCGGCAGTGAGATCTTCGTATAGTTTACTGAATTTTGCCACCAGAGCTTCCTCTCCGTCAGCAGGATCTTCAAATTTCTGAGACCTGAAATTAAGTAATGACCATATAAATACATCCCTCCTGAAAGTTTAACTTGGAAGGAAAGCCCTCGAGTTCTGAAAAGCTCTCAAGAAAATTAATAAAAGGGCAAATGAAACACGTATTTCTGAATCGCAAGGTTTGCTCATCATTTTAGTGGCATTGCCATTGATCTTTGAGATTATAAAACAATCCAAAGAGGTAACAATCAAACCATTTTCAGAAGAAAATAAAAAAATATTCATAATTAGGGTAGTTTTATCAATTTTCAGATAAGTTCCTATCGCAGGATACTCTTTACAGGGTGAGGAAGTTGATATGGGTTTCTTTTAGTTTGGCCATAATACGATAGCAAAAATGATCACATCGAGTAGATACATATTTAACGGTGAGAACTATAATGCCTCATGGGCCAACCAAACAGTATGTTTGGCCAAGTTTACTACCGACAGTTGATTACAGGGGCGTCAACTTCAAGATCATTGTAGTAACTGTCAAAGAGGCTCACGTATTCTCAAAAGTAACAAATTGAAGGGAAACAAGAGTGAGCCACAGGGGTCAGAAAGACCTGAGGTTTTGAGGGTTTTGTCCTATTCAGTTATAGTAGGTTACAGTTAATTTTTTTTTATTGATTTTTAGAAAAAAAAGTAGGCGACTAAGCTTAGAGCCCTTCTGAAAATTTCATATGCATACAATAATACTATTTTTAAGTGAGAAACGAGGAGGTTACTATTTATGTCATTAATTATTAAAGGTTTTCTCTCTGTTTTTTTTGGCTATGTTTTGCTGTTTGAGACAGCAAAAATAGTTTTAGAGCCACATTCAAACATTTCTTCTCTGTATTTACTTGATTCTTTTCTTGCTGGAAATTGGTAAATTCTCTACTTGTACATAATCACAAATTTTGAAAATGACGGGACTTGCCAAAAAGAGTGCTATTTTACCATGCTGCATTATTCGGATTTTAGATTTTTAACTTTAAACCATGGATAAACAAGTAACAAGAAGGAAAAAGAATACCAGAAAAAAGAAGGGCATCAGTTATAGAAACACTTAGACTAATGTTAGGAAGACCGAGAGTATGACCGTGAAGGGGACCGAACAAATGGTGAAAACATTAAAGTGGCCCATCCTCCCCATCCATTAGGAATAGGAAAATCTGCAAAATAATAAAAAAATGTGTACACATGGCACATTTTCATTGTTGGGCCTCCCATCGGTCGTACTCTCGGTCTCTATATCATTTTACAAAAATTTATGGAGGCATAGATTACTTACACTAAACGGTAGAAGAGATCACCCAATCGATGCTTGATAACACTGTATGTTATCTTCTGGCCATCAGATCCTGCTCCTCGCTCCACTGCCTGCACGGTAATTCGGAAGTGTAAAAAGAAAATTAATGACCTAATGTTACAGTAATTCAAGGACAGAAGTCTACAGAGAGACGACACCTTACAAAAACTAAAGAGCTTGGTTTTATTTCCAAGATAATTCATATTTGCTTGAAACTTATCAACACCCAAGCACTAAGACAGATCATTCTGTAATCAGATTTCACATATACATCCTAATAGAGGTTAAACCAATGCTTAATGCCCTGTTTGGTTGCTTGAAGTTGGTGGGAAGATTAGGAGAAGAAGTCAAAGGGAATTAGACAAGCATGGAAGGTGAGGAGGAGATTAGAAGAAGAGTGGTAAGTAGTGTTTGGTTGCGCGGGAAGATTAGTGGAAGATGTGCGGTGTCATTACCAAAATAGAGGGAGGAAGAGATAAAGGGAAGAGAGAGAAAGAAAAAAGAATAAGACAAGAATCTTCTCCTAACCTCCCACTCAAATTCCACCAAAATGGTGAAAGATGAGAAGAAGATTGGAGGGGGGAACATTGCCGCCATATAGGAAAAAAGCTAATAATGATGCCTGGAACATGTCTGGTGGTCAAAGGGAGTTTGGGCAACCAAACATGCTTTGGGGAGATCTTGGGAAGATCTTCGGAAGATCATCTTCCAATGATCTCCCCAAAATGAGCAACCAAACAGGGCTAAAAGGCCAATCGGCTCAAAGATCTGCCTGCATGTTCCTGTATCAACTTGCCTAATTTTTTAAATACCTCATCAAACAAAGAGAGATTAGCCAATTAAGGTTTTTATGTAAATAATAAGGTTATGATGACGAGTTTCACCATTTTGAGAATGAAGCAGAAGACAAGGGAATAGTGGAGTTGGGGGCTTGAAATCATTGGAAGGGTGATAAAACTTGACTTTCAATTTTCCTTTTTTAACGACCTTTAAAATGGTGCTTTCTTTCTTTACGATGCTTGAAATTAGGGGTGTTCATTCGGTTTTAACCGAACCGATTGAACCGAGTCGAACAAACCGAACACATTTCGGTTACCTAAATCTATCAACCAAAACCGAACCGAATTGTATAAAAATCGAATTGAACCGAAACCGAATAAAGATTTCGGTTGTTCGGTTTTAACCGAGTAACGAACATCCTGAGCCAAAAAAATCACAAAATTCCATCTTTGAAACCCCAACTGAAATTTGAGTTCTCTATTATTTCAACCAAATGAAACCCACGTAAACAAAAAACATCAAACAAGCGGTTGAAGATGAAAAATGGCGTAGATCACCTGTAGAGACAAGAAAATCCTCTTCTTCTTTCACAGAGACGTAGAAAACATAGGATTTGTAGAGAAGAGAGGCAAATAGATCATGTAGAAGAGAGGCCCAGCTCTTCATGGTCGCCGGAGATGGAGTCGCGGCCGCCGGAAATGGAGTGGTGGCAGTGGCCGTGACTTCTTCCTCTCCCCCCTTCGGCAAGCAAAACCCAGCTATCTTTGCCTTAATCTTTGCTCTTTAGAAAAGAAAAGAACCCTAGGTCTAGGTGGCTACTAGCTAGGGCACTATTTTGACTAAAGGGAATGAAAAGGAAGTAATGTATTCAACCATTTTTTTCTCGGGACAGCCCCCATGGCCATGGGTATAACTACTCTTTAATCTAGTGGGGGCTGTCTCAAGTAAGAAAAAGGAGGAATATATCATTTCCCTTTAAAAAAGTAAAATAGTTATTTTGAGTCTTTTTTACTTGGAAAATAACAAAAGACTTTGCTTCTCTCATACGCAAGTGGCAACCTCGAGAGACGCGACCTCATTGGGCAGGGTGTAGCCGCCTAGCCAAAGCTAACCACATCCTTTTCTTATTTTCTAATTTGTCTTTTTGACTTTATGTCTTGTCTACTTTTCTAATAGACTGAATGAGGGGTGCTCATTATTTGGTTTTTCGGTTTAAACCAATTTTTTTTTTACGATAACCGAACTGAAACCGAAAACCTAAATATGGTCAAATAGGTAACCGAAACACTTCAGAACCGAACCGAAATAACCGACCGAATTCGGTCCGGTCGGTTATTTCGGTTTTAACCGAATAATGAACAGCCCTACTTGAAATCACCAAAGTTTTCAATGCAACGCTTGATCTTTAGTAAAAAAAATTACTTCACCGATTCCCTAGTCCAAGCTCGGGGTTTCAAACACTGGGATTGAATGCTCAGAAAAACAGACTTGGATCTCCCAAAAATAAAGTTGTTAACAATACATAATAGTTAAAATAGAAGGCTCTACCTGATTCGCCAAATAATTGAAATGGATGATGTTTCGCATCATCCAAACAGACTTGTAGAATGGACAGTACTTATCATATCTGTTCCAACAACAGCAAACATATACGTTAGGCAACACAGAAAAGCCACTATAAAAACAAGGGAACAATGATGGCTGCGTTAAGAAGATATGATGAAACTCATTTCTTTACTTGTCCGATGATGATGAAACAGTAACTGATACTCACGGAGTAAATGCATTCTGTGCAAGATAATCCTCCCTCAGAAGCTTCGCTGTCTCTAAGGTAATTTTATCAGTTTCTGCTAAGGCATCTTTACCGACAAGCTGCAATATTAGCAAGAAGCTTCAAATGGTCACAGATCAGTCATTGCTGTCAGTAATTACCACAAATAGTGAAAGCAGTCCATAAAACTTAAACAAAACTATAGGAATGTTCACATGCAGAGGGGATGGTTCAAAACACATGTAAGTCACCAAAAAGAATTCAAAGTCAGAGAATATATACTTGGACAATTTCATTCAGGTCATCTTCTCTCTGAAGAACCTCACGAGCTTTGGTTCTGATGTCAATGAAATCTTGATCAAATTGCTCATAGAAAGACTCCAAGGCCTGCAATGCAACAAAACAATATTTCAGGAATAAACAATAAATGCAACAAACAAACACCCGGAGGAATACAGCAAACTAACCTTCGAGTACTTTGAATAAGAAATAAGCCAATTTACAGACGGAAAATGTTTCCTCTGAGCAAGTTTTTTATCCAGTCCCCAAAATACCTGCAAAATGTATAAATAAGTAAAGGAGGCTGATGTTTGACTGCAACAGAGCATCAAAACTTTGCATCGTGGCTGATTAAAAATGATAGAAACTGTAAAAGCAGATCATTATTACCTGGACAATACCAAGGGTTGCAGATGTTACAGGGTCTGAGAAATCCCCTCCAGGAGGGGAAACAGCACCAACTATCGTTACACTTCCATTACGATCTGGGCCACCTAGACATTTTACTTTACCAGCACGCTCGTAAAAGGATGCCAAACGAGCAGCGAGGTATGCTGGATAGCCACTATCTGCTGGCATTTCGGCCTGTATAAGAATTTATATTTAACCATCAATCAACGCAGGGTGTATCATTTTGTTGAGTGTAGGTTAAATTGGGAGTCGAATGTTTTCCATGACAAAGTAGATTCAGAAACTAATCAGATAATAACAAAATAAACTTGAAGAACATAATGCCAAAGCATAACTTTCAGGCATGAAATTTAAGAACAAAATCCAAGGGTAATAGAATATAAATCATGAACAGAATATCAAAAGATGTGCCGGAAAAGAATCTAACAAAAACAAAGAGATAATCAAACATGCCGTAGAAAATAAATGAACTGAATATGTTTGAAAATAGTTTTCAACCATGAATTGCAGTCATAACCCCAGTGAAAAAACCCAAGAAGGTTGTTCCGAAGGGGTTGGGTAGTATGTGGCATGGGGAAAGAAATTAGGAGTGTGTGTGTTTTCGGGGGGGGGGGGGGGGGGGGGGGTTCTTTCTTTTTGTCATTATTGCTGCTTCACTACTCCGGAATCAGAACCTGGTGCTTTGATACCATGTTTAATGTCACCTAATCTCCATGGAAGAAAGTGAATGAAGAGAAGAGGAAGAGAAAGTGAGAGCCTGTAAATCAGACCTCACACACACATGCGTGTACACTAGGGTTACATATAAAGACTAAAATACCCTTCTAACATATGAGATGATGGGATTAACAAAATTAGAGGTCCTGTATTCAATCCTTGCCTAAACAGATATCCATATATGTCTTCGAGTAACATAGCAGTGAAATGGCAAGGGGAGGTAGCATGAATTTTTGTTTTCATGTGGAAATCACCCAATTGGAGCTCTAATTAGGTTGTCATGAGGAAGCTTACATTCCCAGGTATCCAAGTAACAAAGCAAGGACATTCTTAGATGGCTTAAGGATTGTTTCTTTTTCTAGGCAGGACCTACTATTGCAGAGGAAGACTCATAAACACCCTCCTGGCCCTACTGGCTACCAGCATTGGGGGGATCATTAGACCACGATGTGGTGGGGAGGGTGAGGGGCAAGGTTGGCCTTTTGCGGTCCAATTGGGATAAAGGACTCTAATGAGGTGTAAAGCCAGGAATCATGTTGTGGTCTGGCCTAAATTTCGAGCCATTTATTATTGAAGTGGACTCTTGAAACATAATTTGCTGGCTACAATCAAAGGAGCTCTACACCTAGGGATTTGCAGATACTGAAAGGAGATCAAAGGTGGTAATATATGCCAAAAAGTTTTCTCTTAACACATTTTCAACTTGCTAATGAGACTGCATATTCTCTTGCTTGGGAATGTGCTTCATGCATACGTTGCTATTTCTGATTCCTTCCCTATAGACGGTGTATTATAAGGGGTCCGAGCCCTTTCCCTATCTTGCTCCTCCTCTTGCTTGAAACCACCTAGGTCTTCAAGCTCTTGAAGGTTGGACAATTTTGCTCAATAAAATTTCTTGTTACCATTCAACACACAATTTATGAGGTTATAGATCTGACTTAGTGGCTGTAGCTATGCATCTCTTTTCATCACGTGTTAAAAACGGGTGAGAAGATGGCTCCCATGCCAAGGATGGTATTTTTACAACATCATTTTGTATGCGGGTGGGCCTTTGCCTCTCCCATAATTTCTATGCTTTTTTTCTTC
Source organism: Tasmannia lanceolata (assembly GCF_043159265.1). Classification (NCBI taxonomy): domain Eukaryota; kingdom Viridiplantae; phylum Streptophyta; class Magnoliopsida; order Canellales; family Winteraceae; genus Tasmannia; species Tasmannia lanceolata. The sequence goes on from NW_027518683.1 coordinate 13,964,124, forward strand.
CTTCTTATAGATTTGGTTAAGCAATTAAAAAAGGAAAAACAGAGGATCTACATATTAATCCTGGTGAAAAAACACAAATGGTAAACCTTCTTAGCAACGAAAGCATAAAAATCACCAAAGGTGACATTATTACGATGAATGACATTATTATTATGCAAGAAAAATATGTAATATCATACTTCAACTGCATGAATGATGTCAAAAGTGATAGGAGAGCTTGACGAGAAAGAGAAAAAATAGGCTGCACAGATAACAAAAGATAGATGCACTACCAGCCGTCCAGATATTTCACGCAATGCTTCTGCCCAACGAGATGTCGAATCAGCCATCATGCTAACATTGTAACCCATATCTCGGAAGTATTCAGCAATTGTGATGCCTGAAAATACCGTATTCACATTAATTAAACCCAACATTATTACATTCAACAAAACAAAATAGCCACCAAAATATCAGAAAGAAGTGATCCTCGATCTGAAAACAAATGACATGGAACTGTTGAGAATTGGCCACTAAAAACGAGTGAAGCATGCATTCATAAGCCTACACTGGTGTACTATAGATGCTATACCAACACCATTATGTATCCAAGGGATGCAAAACACAATTTTCAGGAATTACGCTAAAGCTTGAGCTCGTTTAGATTACATGAAGCAAATATGAGCCAAAATTTGTATCCAGTGAATCCACTCATAATAAGCTTCCCTATAAATTTTAGTACAATTGGGAAGCAGTAAGCACAACCAAGATGTAACCACATTGAGCTATCATTTATACCGACAGAGGTGCACCACACCAAATGAGCACCCTTAACATGCTGTCATGGACCATAAATATATTGGAGTGCTTATGTGCACACTGCACACAAATAACTTATATGTTGGGATATGGTAAATGATTTCCTCACTCAGCTCATACAAATTTTAACTAGCTGAAACTGTTTGACGTACACATCGCTACATTACGCATAATGCCCATTGACTTGGAAAGCACAAATGATTGGAGATCAGCATACCCAAATATTGCACTAATCAAATGATCCCCACTTCTCTCTGTCACCTTCTGATTTTTTCAGAACCTTGGTGACCAAACTGATTTCGTCAAAAACTTGGTGAGTTCCCCTGCCCTCAATTTTCCCAAAGAACAAAAGATATCAATAGGAATATTCAAGGCCTCAGGTTGCTTTGAGTATTCCAGCAGTTGGCCTACTCTTGTCAAAGTCAAATGAGTCATTCCTGAGTTGGATTATCTTTCTCTAATTGAATCAGAAGCTGATTCTACCCTGCTTCTTAACCTGCATGTTATACCTAAGTAATTGGCCCCGGTTGGCTCAAGAGGTTATTATGTCATGCTTGCTCACACACAACCAAGCACAATCAAGGTTTTACATTTCGATTTCGGTTTTAGTGACCATGGAAACAGAAATGTTTCGTTTTCGGTTGGAAACTTCAGTGGAAATTTTGTAAAATTATGGAAACATATGGAAACACATGCAATGATAGAATTTTAAGATGAAACTTCAAAAAATGCTAGAATAAGCACAAATACACACTTAGAAGCCATCACATAAGCAAAACAGTCATCCATAATGGTTTACCAACATCGAACACCTAGTGACACTTACTGTTGCGCATGTCTGATAATTCAGTACATACCACATTTCACATGCAATTCATATAAATATTTATACATAATACATAGTTACATACACTACATTTCACATCCTCAACTCAACTCAACAAAGCTTTTGTCCCAAACTAGTTGGGGTCGGCTAAATGAATCCTTTAGAAAAATTTCAGTACATACCACATTTCACATGCAACTCATAAATATAATTATATAAGACATACTGATAGACTATATCACTAACACACTTACGGTTTTGGTTTCAGTATGCATTTCAGTTTCGGTATGCTTTTTGGTGGGATGGAAATAGAAACATTTTGGTGGTTTCGTGCATGGTTTTAAATTTCGACCGAAATCCGAAATTTCGGTGAGGAACGAAACGAAATCGTACCGAAACCGAAATTCCCGAAATTTGGTATTCGAAATTTCGTTGAAATTTAAAATAAATAATACTTTTTTATTCCGTTAAAGAATTTCGGGCGAAATTTCGTCCCAAAAAATCCGGGATTTTATGCGCAATACCAGATTTTGCCCGAAATTTCGGGATTTCGGCTGAAAATTGGGTTTCGGATAAGTCCGAAATTTTAGCCGAAACCGAAATTTAAAACCATGGTTACATGTCGGTTTCGATGGAAATTTAAAACCACGAGAACACTAATGACAACAGTGTGCCTAGAAATGTTAGAATTGCTATTATATTATTCTCCCTCATATTATCTTTCGCCAGTTGAATCAGAAGTTGTCTACCATGCTTCTTAACCCACACGTAATACTTGAGTACATTCAGTCCTAGCTGGCTCAAGATCTTATTATACCATGCTTGCCCGCACACTACCAAGCTAAAAAATGACAACAATAGGCCTGTAAATGGAGGCACTGCTATTATATTATTCTCCCCTGGCTTTTAGCCTTTTACAACTATTTTCTCTACGATGGTGGGATTGGTCGTGGGTGAGGAGTTCAGATGTGTCTCTGAGACCTACCTCTGTGTTGCTCGGGATGTTGTTCATGGTAGCCATCTCATGAGAGACAGCCCCTCTCCTCGGTGATCTCCAATGCCATTTGGGACTTAATTTTGATGGTTCCAGAATCCAGATTACCCTAGTCTAGCAAGGATCAGTGGGGTATTATTAGAGGCCATAACGAATCGACCAAGTGTATTTTATTTTTCTTTTGTTTGACCAGTCTGATCAAGGTTGCTCCCTTTCTCCTTTTCTCTTAATAAGCTTCTTAATTTACATTAATAAAAACATTGTGCATGATAGTCTTCCGAAAACTCCATTGCACATACCCAAATGTCTTCGCCAGCTAGAACAGAAAAACATCTCAAGAACTCAAAGAAGAATGTTTCCTTTGGCCTAAGATTGAGTGAACATAGGAGTATGCTTCATAGTTTCCTTTCCAATAAGCCGCACCTTCAAGCAGGATTGTATTATGTACCCGTATAAATGGAAGCATCCAGATTATGATTCCTAGTTTCCTATAAGTCTAAGTCAAACCTTCACAAGCAGAATTGTACCCGTATATATGGAAGCCTCCCGAGCGGCCACAGGCATATTAGAAGTGTTCGCCACAAGTGTTGTACGCTTCATGACAGATTCTTCACGACCATCAGGCAATGTCATTGTCAATTGAGGGAAATCCATAAGAACCTGGATAAATTAAGTAATTCAAAATCTAACATACCTACAAAAACTGAAAATCCTGACTAGGGATAAAAAGACAAAGCTACCACATACCTCTGCCATTTCATTTCCTCTTTCTCCACAACCAACATAAACGACAGTGTCAGAATTAGAGTACTGCATTCAACCACAAATATTAGGTTCAGGGACTCCATTGATCAGAAGCTTCCAACATTTGGGTCTCCAAAGAAGGCTCCAAGTCAATAATTGCAAATCTACCTTGGAAAGAGCTTGACTAATGACTGTTTTCCCACAACCAAATGCTCCAGGTATAGCACAAGTTCCTCCAAGAACAGAGGGGAAAAGAGCATCAAGTACACGCTGCAGAGAGAGACAGTATAACACTACGCCATCGGGATCAAAGCACTTTTATAATAGATGTTATGAAATTAAGATGAGTGGAAAAACAACAGCCAAATATTATAGAACATTAAAAAAACAGGTTTAGTTTGTTACATTACCTGCCCAGTTAAGAGAGGTGTATCAGCAGCAAGCTTTGACGCAACAGGCCTTGGTGTACGTACAGGCCAAGTCTGCAGAGAAATGCAGCACAAACCATTGTTAGATAAATTTTCATTATATCCGGATAATAGTTAATGAAGCTCACACTTTGAAATTAATGATCAGCATTAGCAAGCTAAGAACCTGGAGCATAGTAAATTGCTTTTTAACACCTTGGAACTCCAGCTCTAGCACGGTGTCCTGTAAATATATTAAAAGGCATTTTTCAAATAAATAAGGAAAACTAAGCATAGAAAATGGCATAGATAAATGCTAACACCGAATTGTAAATTTCAACAAGGCAGTAAATTTAAAACTAAAGATCTTAGTCTCAACAAAATGGAACATCAAGCAGCCAAATTAACTAGCATTAAAGGTTTAAAAATGCACCAACTTCCGTATCAGGAATCAATACCCACATTCAATGCCCAAGTAATGTAAAAAAGAAACTTGACAACCCCAAATTTGCAGACACTATCTACACACACAACTGTCTACAAACCAATGGCTTAAAGACTTAGATGAAACCTAAGTTCAAAAACTCACTGGGTCAACATTGACTTGCAATCATTCAAAAAAAAAAACATTGACTTGTAAAGTCGACTCAGTTATGGCCCCAGTCAATAAAAAACTCATTCAACATGCCCAAGTCTAATCAGCTTTGCCTTGGGTGAATTCTTGGAATACAAATTTTTAAACAATCTCCGGTAAAATTCAACTCAGCAAAGACAGAACAGTTTCAGAGGGAACATGCACAATACTCACCTGAGTTCTAAAAGAGAGTATTCATCTCAAGAAAAACACAAAATTTTGAAATATGTGTAGCTGTAAATTTAAAACTAAAGATCTTAATCCCAACAAAATGGAACATCAAGCAGCCAAATTAGCTAGCATTAAAGGTTTAAAAATGCACCAACTTCCGTATCAGGAATCAACACCCACGTTCAATGCCCAAGTAATGTAAAAAGGAAACTTGACCAACCCAAATTTGCAGATACTATCTACACATACAACTGCCTACAAACCAATCGCTTAAAGACTTGGATGAAACCTAAGTTCAAAAACTCACTGGGTCAACATTGGCTTGCAAAGTCGACTCAGTTATGGCCCAGTAAATTAAAAAACTCATTCAACATGCCCAAGTCTAATCAGTTTTGCCTTGGGTGAATTCTTGGAATACAAGTTTTTAAACAATCTCCGGTAAAATTCAACTTGGCAAAGACAGAATGGTTTCAGAGCGAACATGCAGAATACTCATCTGAGTTCTAAAAGAGAGTATTCATCTCAAAAAAAACTTACAAAATTTTGACAAACGTGTAACAACTCAGAGTCGTCCCAGGTTTTTGGCTGGCACAGTTGGCAATAAATTCTGGTTTTCTGGACTCAAGTTGCAATTTCCCTTACGAAAAATAGAGCATGCAAAATCATAATATTGTACTAAAGCCAAAAACATGCCCTAAATCATACAAAGAGAAGAACCACCACACTTCAGGAAAACCAATGGCCAAGATAACCCAGCTCCAATGCCACTTGAAAGACCAGAATACAGTACATCCAACGCCCCATTGAAGCTGTTAAACCAGTAAGCTCACAAACCTTCAGGCTGTATTGACCTGCGGGGGCGACATAAGTGATTTTCCCCATAGAACCAGGAGGAAGCGCAACATGGTGCTGCACCAAGCTGTTCTCAAAGACGGTCTGCATTTTAAAGTGACCCAAAATGGATTAATTATGCAACATATAACAGGTACATATCAGAGGTGTAATAAATCTTATTTTCAGTAAGTTAGTTCCATGGTGGGAACAAAAGATGTTTGCCACTAAACTTACAGCATATAAGTCTCCACCAGTGAGAAGATCTCCCTCACCTGCAATGAGTTTAAAAGAAAGATCAATAGTTTTGAAACGAAAGAACAAAAGTTTTGAAATGAATCAGCAGCAATCAGTGTCCACTACAAATATAGCCACTTTTATAATAAGAGAGGACTGAAAATAAATGACATGGTTCATTGAAATTCCAAGAACTTCAATGGACTTACCTAATTTTTTAGGTTGGAATTCCCACAGTACATCTTTGTCGAGAGCAGGGACCGAAACACCACGAGGAATATAAACATCACCAGATCTTACAGCAATGGTTTTCAGGGGCCTCTGCATTAAAAAGGAAAGTGGTCTCACACATATGCAAGAGAAAAAATGTATGCAGTGCACCAAAGCAAATAACACTAGAAAATCTAATACTTAAACAAGTGAAAGGGGGAGACCATATGAATGCATGAAAAGCCATGCATAGAAGACACACACACAGAACTTCCATTCGAACTAAATCATGAGAAACAATACTATTCAAGAAAATGAAACTCCTGCTAGCATTTTGAATTTAAGTAAACCTGAATGCCATCGAAAATGTTGCCCAAAATTCCAGGTCCTAGCTCCACAGAAAGAGGCTGCACCAACAAGAATGCACAACTAGTAAATGAAACTCCTAATAAATCAATCTCTGATAAAGGTCAGAGGAAACTGATCAAACATACCTTTCTAGTACGTAGAACAGGATCGTTTACCATTAATCCAGCAGTTTCTTCATAAACTGAAGCCAATTTAATTAATTTAAGACTCTCCAGTTTCAACACAGTAAAAAAACTGACAAAATAATTTAACAAAAGCCAGACTTGAAAATTTTTTTGTAAAAAAAGGTAAAAAGGGAACTGATATTAAGATTGAACAAATACTTGAGAGCACCAAAAAGGTACATAAAAGAATAACAACTGAAGAAAAAAATGGATAATAAGCTGGGAACACAAATGTCGAATACCTTGGATCGTGGCAGAGTCTCCTTCCAAACGAATAATTTCTCCAATGAGATTGTCATGACCAACTCGAACAAGTTCATACATAGCAGCACCACCCATTCCATCTGCCACAACAACTGGCCCTGATACCTATACCAGTAAACAATCAATTCCATGCTTGATTCCAAATGACTTAATAAAAACAAGAGTCTTCATTCACATTTGCCAATAAGTAAAAAACACAACTAAGTAATTCTAATAGCGATAGCAGTGTTTCAAAACACGGTTGCCGGTCAAAATGCGGCCAAAGCAAACCTAGTCGACTCGGCATGATGCGGTTGAGTACTCAGTTGAGCGGCTTAGTACTCGATTGTCACTGTCATAACTCGGGATGATAGTACAATATAAGTAGAGAGTAGAAAACAGGAGAGCAAGCTACTATAACCACTCGATGAAACGTTAAAAAACTTTAACTCACAAAGCACATTTACTACTTAATTAAAAAACGAAATAGATCAATCCGATTGAAAGCCATGAAAAAGAAACACTGAATTCATGAGATAAAATCTGGACAAACCAATTGATTTCATAAAATTCAACCTACAAAACCTAAAAATTCCACAGAAGAGCTCACAAAAAGAAAGAAAGAAAGAAAGAAACCTTGCGGACATATCCGTACTCGCTCTCCCTCTCAGAATCCTCAAATGTGGTCATTCGATCTCCATAGGCGGAAGGCATTTTGCAGAGAGATCAATTGAGGGAGACGAAGATAGATATAGAGAAGAACGATAACCCTAATTCGAAGATCTAAACAGTTGGAATGGTGGAAATGGTGAGAATTTGAGGTTTTAAAGCAGAATTGTAAGAGCGATACGAAAGCTCTATTGTTATTCTGATGGAGACGGAGTGACGTTTCGAAAAGGGAGAAGAATACACAAGATCTGAAGCAGATACGAGGAAAATGGAAGGTGGAAAAGAGCACCCTTTTTCATTCTTTTATAGTTTTATGGGGTTTTGCAAAAAGAAGTCTTCTACTTTTCTTAATTTGCAAAAACAGACTTCTAGTTTTACAATTTACAAACAGAGTCATCACATCACATCACATGTGAGTGAATTTTGCAAATCCGGGTTAGTACTATAGTTTTGTGACCAAGATACCCATAATGGATTTTTTTCGACTGGTCAAAGAGACAAAAAATGTCCATATACAAGTGAATGGATGAAAATTTCCTTGTAAAAAGACCAAAATACCCATCGCAACCCCATCAAAACATGAGGTTTAAAGTAGTGGGCCCCATCTATGCCGGCTTGGGTGGATATCGTGGGTCTCCTACCATGTTAATCGTGGGCTCCGTCGATGGGGTTTGCGTTGATAGGTGGAACTCAACCTATGAAAACATACCATCAGGGTCATTAGGGATATTTTGGTCTTTTATGAATAAAAAATCTAGCATGGGTATTTTGGTCAGATATTTGTGGCATGGCCGAGATTTGCAAAATTCACTCAAATGTGATGTCTGTTTGTAAAATTATAAAACTAGAAGACTGTTTCTGCAAATAAAGCAAAGTAGAAGACTTCTTTCACCAAAAGGGGCGCATTTATCATTGAAAAAATTGCCAACGGGATACACCAAAATACAAGAATTGTCAACGGGGACATAATTTTTAAAAATTGTTAAAAAGAGTTGATAACTCCCTTTTGAGAGTTTGATAACCCAATTTAGAGGGTTGATAACCCTCTTTTAGAGACTTGATTACACCCATTTTGTCCCTCTCTAACAAATTTTCAAAAGTATGTCCCCCGGTTGGCAATTCTCGTATTTTGCCAGGAGAGAAGACTTCTAATGTGAGTGCTTTAAGGAAGGTTGCTTTGCCTAGAGAGAATTCTAGCCTTTCCATTTGACAGAAGAAGGTTTTTTTAGTGTAACTCAGCCTTCAGTGGCGGGAGTTGAGAAAGAGGCTTTTGACAGGCCTTTCTCAAAGCATACAAGCCATGCTTGCCTTTACTCAATAGGGCCTATGAGATAGAATTTCTTATTCCCCCCTAAGTCTCATCTTCCTCACCGATCGAAGCCGGTCGCGTACTATATAATAAGGGGGGGATAAGGAAGAATTTCTATTTCTATGAGGAAAAAGGAGTGGGGAATTTAAAGGCTGGCTTCTATGCCTTTAACGGAACAACTTATAATTAAAATGGATGGAAGCCGCACGTTGCCTGTCTCTCCACCCGAACCGCTGGGTGGCCAACCAAATGTCATTGGGATAGAAGCAGTTTCCGGGTAGAACTCACCAAAATCCAATTCTCGGCTCGTAGGGTCGTCGCCTAAAACAACAAAGATGATGGACAGTCCGAAAAAAACGACCAAGAAAGTCTGGTGAAAAGGTCCCTCTTGCCCACATCCTGAAGGTTAAGTGAAGGCAAAAAACAAAAGCCGTAGCGAGGCGACCGGAGGGAGGAGGATGACTCTATCATGATCTAACGAATCTACAACTCTCTTTACTGAGTGAGACTCTATCCAGATCTAGGACTACCTCTTCGACGCCTATCCGAGAGCGAATATCATTTTGTTTTTCCCTTCCTATGTTTATCGGAAGACGATGTGGCAAGAGGTTCAGTCCGAAGAATTGGAGCAGACTCTGCTCCAGGCTAAGATATTTCAGTGCGTCGAATTTCCGGAAGTGCCTAAAGACTCTACCTTAGGCGGGAGCGCGACCTGCTCCCCGGTCCCATGGTGCTCTTTGTTACCGTTAGCGCCCCGTTAGTGCTTCTTTACCTCCTATGGGTAGCCTACCAGCTGTTCCTCTCTCCGTGGATAGAGATAAAGAGATAGGGATCCATCAATATATATATATATATATATATATATATATATATATATATATTTTTTTTTTTTGATATTTATATATATATTGATCTTGAAAAAAAAAAAAAGATTCCATTTTGCTTTTTTACAAAGCTTTGGACAAGCCCCTTTTTTTTCTTTCGCCGAAGTAAATAGATCTAAGAGGTTTGATCCGGATTTTTCTCCCATTCACGTATTACAAATGGATCAGCGGTGAGATTTTTATTCCTTGGAGTATCCTTTGTGCCGCGTGGTTCTAACAAATCACTGTTTAGCATAAAGTACAAGTTAAATGACGAACCTACCCTTTCAAGTCTGTCCTTTGCGGTTAGTTGTTTTGCATATATTCGTCCCTTTTTTAAAACTCTGAGTGGCCCCAACTAGGGTAAAAAGTAGTCATTTACACTAACGGGGGCTGTCCCAAGTGAAAGAAGGGGCGAATATATCACCTCCCGCATTTAATTGATTTAGCCGAGAATAGCCTTGGAGGGCCCACCATCTTTTGATTCCATTTTTAAAAAGTACTACCGGACCCACATGAATGGAAGATCTAAACCATTTCAATTTTTGGTCCCACCTTAGATAGACCGTGTTCAAAAAACGGTTCATAGGATGATCCGAACATTCAGATCGTGGAATTTTTCTATACAGTGCTGTCCATACATAGATGCCAAAAAACTAAGGGTTACGATCATCCCCGTGGCCCCCATTTTTTGGGCACAATCTATCTATGGTAACTGGAAATGAATGGTTAAGATCATCCATTCATGATCGGATTCGTGGATTTTCCCAAAAAAATGTACAGATCTCCGATGATTGTAGCCTCGTCATTCATTAAGCTTTGTTTAGAGTTATACCAAAAAAAGTTGAATCGTTGATTTCTGTATGTGTTAGGACCATGTTTGGCAGCCATGAATTCTTTTTCCATGAAATATTAGTTTACCCGATGAGAGAGGAGGCCGGAAGAGGGAGAGACCAGAGAGGACGTGAGTGAGAAGATTTTGAGAAAAGGCTGAAAAACAGGGGAGACAACTCTCCAAATGTAATTTATTTTTTCTCTGTTTTTTAGGAAATTCATTTTCAATCTTGTATTTTTTTCTCATATAATAATGCAATATCATGTTCCCACCCATGAACATAAGCTTTTACGTGGAAAACGCGTAAATCTTTGTGATATCTATGTGCATGTGTGTAATTATTGTTGTCGTGGTTATTTTCTAGGTATTGGGATTGAATTTGATCGGCCGTTAGATTTCTACTGTTAAGATTATCAAACAATTGGTTGGTAGTTTTCCACTACTTTTCCTCATCAAGCATATGCATGCATTGTATAGCAACTCTTGCATCAACGCAATGTTTGGCAACCATGCAAAAATATACCAAAGAATATTTGTAGGGCTAGCTGTGAGATGGGTGGGAGAGGGTGTGACTTGAGAGGGTGGGAGTGAGGGGAGCATAAAAAGAGCCCAAAAGTCGTAAAAATCAGGGGGTTGTTCGGCAATCATTTTCCTCTTTCATTCTTTCATGCGGGGAATGAGAAATCCGAGAAATCTCTAAACATGAAGTTTGGCAACTAAGTCCGCTACCGCCCATTCCTTTCTTTTCTGATTTTTTTGCCGGGTTGAAGAGAAAGACAGATTTTGCAACACCGGAATATCTGCTAGCTTCCCAAATAGTGAAACCGAGGTTTACACTAGCTCAAGATCCACAACTGAAATGGAAGAACAACGATCAGCAACAAGATTTACTTCAATATAGTGTGTGTGTGATGGAATAACAAGAATACAAGATAAGAAACATAAAAAGAAATCTTCAAAACATGGAAAAATGGGGCAAGTTGCCACTTTTCTTCAATCATATGTGTGTGTGTGTGTGTGTGTGTGTGTGTGTGTGTGTGAGTGAGAGAGAGAGAGAGATGGAATAACAAGAATACAAGATAAGAAACATAGAAAGATTCAAAACATGGAAAAATGGGGCAAGTTGCCACTTTTCTTCAATCACAAGCTTGGACACAAGATGTTGGATTGGTGATATAAAATCACTACACTTCTTAATCGTAGGATTAACTTCTCTGTGAAGGGGCATTCTTGGAATGCGTTTTATAAGTCAACAAAAGAGGAAGTCTCTTTCTCTACAAGAAAATAGTGATCTCTCTCTTGGGAGTTTCTTCTTCTTCTCTTGTAGGAGCTTAGATCCAAGGTTATTGGGTTTCTTTTATGGTGTTTTCCTGGTTGTAAAGATGTTGTAAAGAGGGAGTTGGGTTTCTGCTTGGGTTGCAAGAAGAGGATGTTCGTGGGTTGTTTTTACCATTATTGGAGAGGCAAGGGCTTTCACCCTTGTTTGTATTCCCCCATCATTGTTTGAACTAACATTCAAGCCCACCAAATCAATGGATCTTTCCATGGATGGCCATAAATGTGAAACAACCAATTACTCTAAAAGCATAAGATGTTATAGTGGTGTTATTTAATCATTTATACTTCAACACTTCCCAACACTCCGCCTCGCGTGGATTTTTAATATCAAAGAGTTGTTGGGTTTTAAACCCAGGGTCTGCCGTGAGGCAATTGCTCTGATACCATGTGAAACAATCAATTACTCTAAAATAATCTTATTGATGAAAACTTCTAGACATCCACATTAATTTCATGACGCCAACTGTTAAACTTAAAAGATCGCATGAGTAGATATTCCTTAACCAAAATATGTCATTGAGATGGGAGCTTGTACTATGGATGTTCAGCACGGCTCATTCTCTTTCCTCTTCATACTCGAACTCGTATTTTCGTATAGAAACCTCTAATCAATAATAGAACAAGACACATTTTGCATCATATCTAACAATCTCCTTAGTTTAGAGGTTAAAAGAGCTGTCGGTTCAAATCCACTAACATGATTACCTATTCATTTCCCGCAATGCATGTCATCAACTCATAATTTCTCCCATTACATGCTAATTCTTTTGAATTGCCTTCATATGGAGGGCAAAATTCTTCATGGAATATTCTTAAACTAGATTTTTCGTTGTCTCTGAGGTCAAGAACATATTTTTTTGTAGAAAAGAATCATGGAACTTAAGAGGGGATAACTGAGATAACAATGGCCAGCTGAGTTCTCAGTTAGAAATTATTACATAGAGAGAGAGAGAGAGAGAGAGAGAGAGAGAGAGAGAGAGAGAGAGAGGTAATGCTACATTGAAGAATAACTTGCATTCTTTCTCACTTTATTCAACTATTGCTCATTAAATAATTGTATGTTCGATGATTTGTTCATACAACTATGATTTTCTTGTGGGGCAGCATGCTTGCTGATTTAGATAGAAGGATTACTTACATTGAGGAAGTACTTGATTCCTTTCTAGATTGCATACTACACATGAATTGGAGTTGAAAAGACCCAAATTACAATTTGGTTGTACATCCAAAACGCGGCCTACATGTTGTTATGAATGATTAACAATGAATCCTAATAGTGCTTAAATAAAGAACTTAATGGTTAAATAAGGGCAGGCGGGATTATAAAGATCAGCATTAATTGTCATAGTTGCTTAATTTATTTTAAATATATACCTCACTAATCCAACGGTGAAATCTCATTTTCACTATCACACCCTCTCAAACGTACGTGGATTGAGATTGAAAATTGGCATAATGCTAATATCAGACATGCACCTTAAGAGAACTGAGGCACCTCAACTCAACTAAATAGACCTGCTATTTTAGGCACACCTCAAGTGAGGCACCCCAGACTAAAGAAAAAGATAAGATTTGAAAAATAAGAAAGAAATTTAGAGAGAAAAAATTAAGAAGAAAAGAGAGCCACAACCAGTGGTTGCCAATTGTGATGACAATTATCATAATTGTGAGACAACTTTGGACTTTGGAAATTTGCGCAGTGTGAGAGGGAGCGCATTTCTTGTTTCCTTTTCTTCTTATTGCATTTAGGCATAGACGAGAAAGGGTTTGAGAAAGAGCAACATGAAGAATTTTGCCCGGTTATATGATAGTGCAAGGTCAGGTCGACATGTCCTGATACCATGCTAAGGTATGAAATAAATTTCACTAATTCTTTATTAACAATAACTAGTGATTATATAGAGCACTTAGCATGGTATATTATAGTGATTATATAGAGCACTTTCAGATTAAACGAGGAAAAGGATGAAGATAAGCGTTGTCTTCATCTAGCCTTACTACCTCATCAAGTAACTCATCCAACGGTTAGATTTCAACATAATCCGACAATGAGATCTCATTTATACTAATCTAGAAAAATTACCTTTTTACTAAAAGCATGCAAAATTTCTTTATTACGATTTCATATTTCATGGTTAAACTATTTCATGTTCTTAGGAGTACATAGTAAATGAAAAAATTGAGACAACAATTGCATACAAAATGTTCCTGCAAAGCATAACCGACAGAGTTAACTTGTAGTCTTTAGATATCAATGTGAACATTTGAAGAGGATAACAAAGAGAGTAGAACAAGGATTAGAACAACCATTTAAACAATTCATTACCATTAACAAAATGTGTCAGGTAATAGATTTAACAAAACTATATTTGTCTGCCACATAACTCCTACCTGAATTGTGATGCAGTTCAAAATATGATCAGTACCTTTCAATTCAACCTCATATTAATGTTCTTAATACCTTTCCTGCCTTTTGCCTCCAACAATTAACTTGCTTTTAAGTTTAATAATAAATGTATGAAGGTAGGATATTGTTTATTAGAAGACTCATTAAGAAAAAGACTAATGAAATTTCATATTTTGAAGTGTTTGACAAGTTAACTAACAAACTAAAATGTATTATTGTTCTAGAGCGCCCTCTTGACGACCCTTCAACGACTTCTCTCTGAATCTTACATATAACCATTACAAAAATTGGACTGAAAGGAACCCATCGGAGGAGATGAAGCATTTCTTATGAAAGTGCATCTTTCACGCAACCAAATAATAATAAAATATATTCAATAATTACGAACATTCGAGTATTAATATGATAATAATAGCCCTAGTGTTCGTTAATTATTCATGCCATCAAGAGGTGGATATCACTGGCGCTGGGTGTCCCTAGTGATCAAAAGGGGCGTAAATACCACTTCCCTATTTTTATCAACTTATCAAGTTTTCCATCCGAGATCGCAATCAAATCCCCTGGATTTTTCTGACGTCAAGTACATTAGCCACCCTTTAGTCATTGATGCACTGGCGCTGGGTGTCCCTAGTGATCAAAAGGGGCGTAAATATCAATTCCCTAAAAATATCATCCATATATGGGCGAATACGAAACTCATGAACCACAATAATTCGCTAACTATGATGAAGTTCCATGACATCGCTTAGTTATGACCATATTTACAAATATTTGCTTTGGGAATTTCTCGGGAAGTGTATATATCAGGAGATTTTAATTTTTTTCTTACTTTCAAGTTTTTATCGAGGAAAGAACTAAAAAAAATAGAAAAATTTAAAATATATAGTTTAATAAAAAATATAGAATAAAATATATCACTAAATTGCTATATTTTTCACTATAAAGGAGAAAAACAAAAATTATGTGACATTTTTAAAATCTCGGGAATATTTTGGGCTTTTGTTGTTTTATCAAAATGCAGCGATAAAATTGAGATATTTTAATAAAGTGAAACATTTCTGACTATGGTTATGACATGCATGTAGCGTAACCAAACATCAATTTTAATTATGTTGTGAATGCATTTTCAAAAAACATCTTATAAAAAATGGGATGAATGTTACAATTCCTAAGCTGGATCACCGTCAAACAAGTTATAACTATATTCTCAGAAGGATAAAAGATAATAAAAAATCTAGACTTGAACAAACATTACCAAACAAATTGTCGAAATTAACAAACTACATATGGCATGCTACTCCCCAAAATGTGATTGCGTTTCAAATTAAACTGGCAAAAGTAAATATCAATAGCTGTCAATTCAATCTCTTATGACAATTTTCAATTTGTATTTTGCCTCTTGCTACCTACTTCTTCCATTTCGCTATATTTTTCATATTAGTTGAATATACATAAATCACTTCAAAGAACGCGATCCATAGAGACTCCGAAAAATCATACTATGAAGTGTTTGACAAGTTAACTAACAAACTATGATTCTTGATTGTTAGTCATTCATTTGTTTCTAGAGTTTCTTCTTAATGAATATTAGAATTCGTCATGAATCTCGACAAAATGAATATCTTAAATAAATTATCTATCGTATAGCGTCTTCTACAGGAGACTGAGGCAAATGTTAAGAAATAGGAACCATAATGAAAACATTGGAAGTAATATTTAAACTCCCCTTTTCACTAATAACACTCCTATCTTCATTTTACACTATTGCAATTAGATGATAAAAGTTTTTACAATTCCCAAAAAACCATTACCGTCCAATTATAAAAGTGTTTAACAGTGAGTAGTGCCAATATCATCTCCCTAAAAAAAATAAAATTACCAAGTCTTTTGCATAGACGCAAATCTCATGAAATAGGTTCTTGTAGCCACATACAAACTTATTCTCACCAGATGTGACTTAGTGTTGATAGTTGTTTTAGAGAGTCAATTAGCTTTAGAAAGAAATGGTAGATGAATAGCATGTATAAGAAAGCTCACAAGATAGAATTTTTAAAAATAAAATTTACTATTACATGTAACGAATATTTTGGATTTTCTTGCCATTATGGATTATTTAGAAGCATAGCAAAGAAAATCGTCAATCAACCCAAATAAATTCCTGTAGCATTGATTGTTGATAGTTTCAATTTCTTTAAATATAAACAGTCATATAAACCGAAAAGGACACTAAAGCTTTGACTAAGAAATCTTTGGGGAACACGAGGGCAAGATCATCTGAAATTTCATATTTTGGAGTGTTTGATAAGTTAACTGTCCGATTGTGAGGGATAGCTACATTACTCTTCTTTTTTTTCAATTACATGGGAGTCTTCCTCTTCACTACACAGGTGCATGAATCTTGCCAAAACTATAAGTTAAAAAAATGTTGAAAGGGACTAGAAGGAAAACATGAGTCGGCATAATGATAATCTTACCCAATTTAGATTACATATATACGTACACACCACACTCATGTGAAACAGAGAGAGAGAGAGAGAGAGAGAGAGAGAGATAAGCATAAGCATAGGAAAGCAAGATTCTTCTCTAGCTCATGTGCAACACACACACACTCAGAGAGAGAGAGAGAGAGAGAGAGAGAGAGAGAGAGAGAGAGAGAGAGAGAGAGAGAGAGAGAGAGAGAGAGAGAGAGAGAGAGAGAGAGAGAGAGAGAGAGAGAGAGAGAGAGAGAGAGAGAGATCATACACATTTGAAAGCTAAAAAGACCCTAGAAAGACCATGTTCATTAAATTATATAGATAAGCATAAGAAAGCAAGATTCTTCTCTGCTAGAGTTTATCAAAACCAAGATTTCCAGCCAGCTACATAAGGTTAAAGGAGAACTAAAATGTCCCTCAATTCAAGTCTACTAAACTACAAAAAACAAGCTCCCAAAACTTGGGGTATAACTCGGGCCGGGTTGGGTTGAGGCCGACCCCAGTCCAACCCCAGACCCAAAACCCCCACCCTAATCGACCCGACCCAACAAAAGCCATGGACCGGGGGTTAACTTAACCCATCCGACCTCTAAATATCCAACAACCCTAAGCCAACCCAATTTTCCAAATCGGGCCGGGTTGGATTGAATCAGGTTAAAAAAACCCCATAATCCCAAGATTTTGAATCGTGATAGAATTATGGGTACAGAGTTGGGTCAGGTTGCCAAACTTGTTAGTGGTGTATATGCGGTTGGTTAGAATGTAGTTATTTAGTGATTGTGGGTTATGTGTTTTAGGGTAGTGGATGTTAGTATATGATGCAGTGTCTTGTGAGTGGGAAAGTGTTTAATGTTGTATGCTACTTCTGTACTTGTATTTAAGTACTTGTATTACAATGTAAATGGGAAGAAGAGAAATTTTACAACAAAGGTGACTTTGTTTAGGAGAGTCACGGCTCCTTTCGAGTTGAGCCGTTAGGAGGTCCGGTTGCCTCGAATCAACCTCTTTCCCCCTCTTATCTCTTTTATTTTTGTTTATTTGTGTTACAGCCAATTAGGCACGTAACAACGTCAACGCTAACTAACCCAAAATTAAATCAGGTTGGCTTTTCCTAACCCTAACCTAACCCTAACCCAACCCAACTCAAGCCAAGCCAAGCCAAAATCGAACCGGTAGAATTCAGGTTGATCGAGCCAAAAGTACGGCTAGCTGTGAGTATAGACACCCTTAAAATTAGGCATGACACCCATGTCAGTTTGTCATTACTCTCAGTTAGGAAAATATTTAAAAAAGGAAAATGATATGGAAATGCCTAAATTCATGGATGCCAATACTAATTCCTGAAAAATAAACCCTAAATACCCATTGTTGCTGTTGATATGGGAACAAATAGAATAAAAGAAACCCTAGAAAAAAAAATTGTTCTCTTTCTACAGCAAACCCTAGCTTTTGATTACAAATAAATATGCAAGCAAGAACAAAAAATAAAAGTGAGGAAAACCCGAGAAAGGTTAGGGTGGCGGGAAACAGGGAAAAGAACCCTGGTCCGAGTCATGCGAATGCCTGTTTCCCTCGGGTCATATGTGGGGCCGAGAGGATGACGTGGCACATTCTGATTGGATGATACCAATTATAAAAATTTGGCGTGGATGACGTGGGACAGGCCTTTTTCTCTGGTTTGGTCTGACTCTGAATCTGAGGGGATTACGTGAACGGGCCGGGATGGCATTTCGTTCGTTTTTGTCTCATCTTTAGGAGGAACTACGAAAATACCCACAGATTTTTATATGATTACGATATAATACTAACCCCTTTGATTGATGAGATTTTATACGGTGTAAGCCCTTATAGTCTCTTATTTTTCAAAAAGTACTGTGTAGACCGCACTATCCTCTATAGATCGGAGGGTTGGGATCATCCTATAGAAATGAATTTTTGAGCACAACCTATTTACGATGTGTTCCATCACATGGACGGCTTGGATCATCCTATGATATGGTCCGTACAATACTTTTTGAAAAATACGGGGACTATAAGAGCTTACACCATATAAAATCTCTTATTTAGATTGATAGACTTACACCGCTATTATTTTCGTGAAATCACTAGAATGCCCGCAAATCTCTCTCCGTAATTTTTTTTTTTTATCATTAGGAGGACAATCATTGAGATCAACACTAGCGATCATTTTTGGGTCCCACACGTGGCCATTATGTTTAATCGAGACTGTTGATCTTGTAGAAAATTATTATATGAGTCATATGGTCTTGGTCCCATGCAGAATGGTCATCTAATGCATAAGATAAAGGACTAAAAAACAATCAGGAGTGATGGGTAAGGGACTAAGGGCATAGGATCGCTATTAATTAGCCAATCGATCAGAATATTTTTTTAATAAAATCAGGAGTGCCATCATCAAAACAAGGGAGTGCCTACAGCTATTGCCATTATAGGGTAAAATAGTAAATTACACTAAGGTAATGGGTTTTGCCATAACTAGTCCTTTTTTTCTTAGTTATTTTATAGACACGACTAGAACACCTTGTCCTTGTGAGTGACGACACTTAGTTGGTAAGAGCTTCATAAACACACTCTCCCCTTCATCAAGATCTTAAATCTCAATCTTCTTTGCTTAGTAAGAAGAAAAGTCCGTTCATAAACCGACTCAACAATCTACATCAATCAAACCCATTGCCAGATTAGATCAGAACCGCCGGATTCCGACCGGAAACTACTTCGAGCGACACGCCATTAGATGTCTTCTAGGCCTTTTTTTCAGGTCATAAAGACATCAGTTCCACCTTGTTTATAGTTTTATAGTATGTAGATAAGATCATCTATTATGAGTTTGTCTTTGTCTTTGTCTAATTGATATTTGGGAACCATAGACTACGATGATTTTGAGTAATCCTAGTGAGTTTTGTACTTATTTTTCTTCCCAAGATTGTGTTTATGTAAAAGATGAAAATTCAAACAGCTAGAAGAAGATCATCAAGAGATTATTGATGGGTTTTTCTTATAGAGTGATGATCTTATAGTAAATTGAAGTATAGGGCGTTCTTAGTAATCTAAGTCTAGTTTCAGTGTCTCAATAGCTATAGGTGGTACACAAGCCTAGTGTTGTAAGGCATCTGGATTAAAGATCTTCGACGAACAACGGTGAGCTGAGAAACTAAGTTTGGGGGAAAAAGGAGAAGACAAGATGGATGGAGTGAATAAGGAGGAGACACTACCTCCAGGGTTTCGATTTCATCCCACCGATGAAGAACTCGTCACTTACTATCTTACAAACAAGATCTCCGACTCCAATTTCACTGGACGGGCAATCACAGACGTTGATCTCAACAAATGTGAACCGTGGGATCTCCCAGGTAGAAATCTTGACCCTTTGTTTGGTTGTCAAAAGTGTAGAACTTGTAGAGGAACTTAAAATCGCAACTGCATAGCTGTATTTTTTTTCTTAAATTAATAATATTGGTATAAGAAACATTTAGCTTTTTCATAGTGCAGAGTCAATCAGCTATGTATCCATGACACAAAGTAAAAATCAACAATTGTGTTAAATCAATACTTTGTAGCATAAAAAGGTTCAATCCTTTTGAACTTTGAAAAGACTTTAGCATGATTTGTAATTGTTGCATAAGCATACTCCTTCTATTACCTAAAATACTACTAAAACTAAAGCATGAATGAAAATTAGATGCAGTAATTAGTTTGTCTCCTCTTGTATCAGTGGGTACGTATTGGTTAATTATCAGATTAGTATTAGATATTGGTTTATCGTATCATATAGATTCTGCTGTGGTTTAGTGTTTGATGCTTAGTAAAGTTTTTGAAATGGCTTTTATTTCCTTAATGTGGAGAGAGAGAGAGAGAGAGAGAGAGAGAGAGAGAGAGAGAGAGAGAGAGAGAGAGAGAGAGAGAGAGAGAGAGAGAGAGAGAGAGAGAGAGATGGGGGGGGGGGGGGGGGGGGGAAGGAGTTAGTGACTCTATATCCCAACATAAATTTACATAAATATTGAGGTTTGGATTTTAGGGCATTTTGAAGGGAATGGAATGTGATCTTTCTACATTAAATTATAAATCATGCATGGAGATAAAGATTTCTTTCATAACTTAGAAAAAGGAAAAATTGTCAGAGAAATAAAACATTGTAGTGTGCCATAATACAAAACACATTCACATTTTCAAACCTGCCTTGTTTTGTTTTTAACAATATTTTTTTCTCAAATTTCTCACATATTTCAGAATTAAAAGTTCATTGCTTGTTATCTTTCCCATGCAATATGCTTCAAAATAAAGAATAATTAACTTAGGTAAATGTTGAGTAAATTTGTAAGTGTATCCTTAATGAATGTGATATCGGACAAACTTAAGTGAGTGTGTTCAGGTGTACTTTCAAACTATAAAATCTCATTTCATATGACACAAACTAATTTTTTTATGCCACCGATTCATCAACCAATCTGATGCAGGAAAGGCGAAAATGGGAGAAAAAGAGTGGTATTTCTTCAGCCTTAGAGATCGAAAATACCCGACCGGAGTCCGAACCAACCGAGCTACAAACGCAGGTTATTGGAAGACAACAGGCAAAGACAAGGAGATCTTTAACAGCAACACCTCAGAATTGGTTGGGATGAAGAAGACATTAGTCTTCTACAGAGGGAGAGCTCCAAGGGGAGAGAAAACCAACTGGGTCATGCATGAGTACCGTCTCCAAACCAAAGCCGGCTTCAAAACTGCCAAGGTAAACAACTAATTAATCCTAGATCAAGGGAAAACTTATTCTTTTAGGGCATGTTTGGCAATCATGAAAATTTCCAAGAAAAAAAAATTTCCCAGGGATCATTGTAGCTTTTTTTAGTTAAAAATTATTTCAGCTAAAACTTTTCCAGCAAAAAGCCATAGAAAGTCTTACCTGAAATACTTTTACCAAAAGAAGGGGTTAGAAAACCTTGGAAAGATCATTTTTTGAGGTTACTATACTAAAATTTGCATGATTTTTATATCACTGGATTTATAACACGCATGAAACTTTAGTCATTGTTCTCCATGGAGCAAGTTAGAGTGAGCTTTCTTTTTGTCCACCCACCAGCTTGATTTTAACTTGTCTAGGTAATGGGTGCATGATAGAAGTCCATTACCTCCATGTCGAGGTAATTGCTTATTTATCATTGTATTAGAAGGCAACATATAAGGTAATAGTCAGTAGAACAGTCTCACAGGTCTGATTTTGGTAGTCCTCATACTACTGAGCAAACACTTACCATTGGCCAAAAATATATGGGGATAATGCAAATGAAATGAATGTCCCATTATTTCATGTGGGTCCCATGACGATCTCACCTTCCCTTCTTGATTGGGTACCTGAGATGTTAATGGTCAGATCCACCATTATCAGAGGGAAGAATTTTAATAAAAATTTTCATCAATTTATAAACTTTGAATAATTTCATTCTTTTTGTATCAAATAACCCTAATCATCGATAAATATCAAATAAATCTGCAAATTAATTAATAGGTTTGCAACTTTTATAAACCCTAATCATGGATAGATATCAAATAATATGCAGATTAATAGGTTTGCAACTTTGGATTCTACAGGATGAATGGGTTGTTTGCCGCGTTTTCCAAAAGAGCTCCGGCGCCAAGAAGTACCCCACCGCCCAATCAAGGGCAAATCCATACAACATCGACATGGGCCCCAATTTCATGCCATCCACGATACAGGCAGACACGTGTCACTTCAGCATTGGGAGGAATTACATAAACAATGCTGACATGGCAGAGTTGAATAGGGTCCTGAGGGGCCCACCCATCATGAACCAACCAATGCAGCCACAATTAAATTTCCCTGGGGGCTTCACATTATCAGGCTTGAACTTAAACCTCGGCGCATCTGGACCACCTGTTCTACGGGCCCCACCGATTGCCTTAAGCCAACCGTCGATCGCCACCACAGATGCACAATCATCCATCATAACAGATTGTGTTATGGCAACAGAGAATGGCTTATGTTCAGACATGAATCACACGGTGAACAATAGGTTTCAAAACATGGAACCTTGTGTGGACCTGGATGGCTACTGGCCTCCTTACTGAGAACATGAAGTAAAGGATGAAATAAAGGGAGAAGGAGAGAGAAGGAAAATGTAAGTATCTTATTAGTAGTACCTGTGTAATGGGAGTTTTTTTGTTTGTTACTCTTATATTTTTATTGAGTGCAGTAATGAAGTGCAAGATTACCTTTATCATGGTTTGGAGTCGTAAACAAAGAGGTATTTTGGATGAAGGGAAAATTTATCTTGGAATTTATTTTCCATGGAAAATGAGATTTGCAGCATTTAGTTAACTTATTTACCATGGAACCTTTTTTCTTGAAAATTTCTCCTATTTTTTGGAAAATGACAGCACTAATGGACCCTGGATTTTTGTTTTTGTCATATCTTTTTCCATGCAAAAAATGGTTTTGCACATGTAATCATGGTGGCCAAACATGTCATTAGATCAAGGATATATACCTTTGTTTTTTCGTAGGAATGAAAACGTCTGGACGATGGTTGTAGACAACCCTAAACTAAGGGGCTCTACGTATCATTATTCTAAATTAATTGTACGAAATCAAGATAAAACTACGCGGCTCTTGGTATCATTATTCTAAATTATTTGTACCAAAGCAAGATAATAATATTGTTTTAAGACTCATCTTACAAAGATATATGTTCTAGATGTAATAAAATAACTTGGTTCATAAATTCTATTAGATCTCTTAACACTCACTTAAACATGTGCTAAGGCTTATGACATTGATTAGTAATAAGATAAACCCATGTTTCTCCCATAAGAAGATGGCAGCCCATTTGCTAAGCTCTCCATAATCCTCTAGAAAAGAGAGAGTACCTAATTGGATTTTGGGTGCAATTCTTGTATAAACATGGGCCCTGTTTTGATTGCAGGAAAAATATTTCTCAAGGAAAAGTATTTTCTAGAAAAATATTTTTGTTTCCATAATTTAGAGAGAAATGATAAATTTTAGTGATATAATATACTCGTAGATAAAACTTGAACTGCGGGGCTTCAAATTACATTTTCATTTGTAATCAAACTTGAACTGCGCGTCTTCAAATTGCATGAAATTTTGGAAAAGTTTTTATTTTCCAAACTTTTTCAAAAAAAATCCTGTAATCCCAATAGGGCCTTAGGTCCATCTTTTATATCTCTAAAAATTATCTGCGTATAATCTTATATGCAAATGGTTTCAAAATTAAATCTGATTGTTGGAAAATAATGATTATAATAGCTTTAGAAAGGGTGGAATGCTACACTAGCACGACCTGTCTAGTTTACGAGAGTTGCTTTGGATCTCCTATGACCTAAAATTCACGCTAATTATCTAATCCAAATATCCAATAATGTGTATTTTTTTAGGGCAAAGATAAATTTGCACCCCCGGAGTACGCATACGCACCGCTTATAATGTGATTTGACGTCAAAAAGCGTTAAAGTTGAGCACTGTTCACGTCAAATCATGGTATAAGGGGTGCGTTTGCGTCAGCCGGGGGTGCGAATTTATCATTGCCCTTTTTTTTTTATTGTTGGATGTGCCCAGTTGTTTCTACGGAGTTTTTTACAGGACAAATAATACAAATGATTAGATGTTAAGATCTGATTATTTGCATGATTTTTGAACTATTGGAATGATAAAAAGATGCAGATGGGGACAGTGATTTCCAAAGACGCCTTAATCTCTCGTTTACAAATAAGATTAACTAAGAAAATTTTACTGAAGTTAAATCCAAAATCCAAAGACGCACTTACGCTCAAATTGGATCTTGGGCGCAATTAGGCTGCAAGCTTTTTTTATTGCAAGTTATAAACACAAATTGCACCCACAAAAGGATTTGATTAAACTAAAAAACTCATGCCTTAATCATAAAATGCCCATTCAAAATGAATATCAGTAGAGTGTACGGAAACAAAAGTAGGTGTGAGTAAAATAGAAAATCAACATAGATCTTAAAAGTAACTTACATGGTTGTATATCTGTTGTACACACGCTTATTCTTGCTTAAACTTGAAGGGATTTTTTGTGGATATAGCGAAGGTTTGCTTGTTTTGCTCACCATAGACTTGAGAAAATCTCATATTGCAAGAAGCCTACCCAATTGCTTGCTTACTATAGAGAACTTAACGATTATGCATCTGAGTAATGGGTTCCTTGCAAATGCTTGGAACAAAAAACAAGAGATTCTTGAAGCAAAAACTGTTCACAAATGGGCTATACAAGTAGGTAAAAAAATTTAATTTATAGATTTTTTCCCCTATAGATCCCTAATTAACAATGTTGAGGAGTTCTTCAGTAGGGCTCTATTTTGACTTTTGAGTACTAATTTATAATGCTTTCCTTTGTTTTTCAACTTCTAACCCTCTCCTCGCTCATGCTAGACCTTTGCTCAAGCATGATGAAAAATACAACGTTTGAGATGTACTTAAGCTGTTGATTTTGAATGCTCAATCTTGCAAATGAGATCTCCATTGAGTGACGAACTTGGGCCCACTGGGTTGCCGTGTGAAGGCCCATCAGATCAACAATCCCAATCACCACACACATCACACCACATGTGCACTGAGTTGTGATACTTCATAAGAGATAGTCATTCAATCCAAGAAGACTGATAATAGTCGACATAAGAGATGTAATATCTAGTCTATCTGTTTCTATCTATGAAATAATTGAGAAGTTACAAGAGGTATTTCATAAATAGAACTGTTCTTATTGCTTCAAAATCATGATTTTTTGACATAAGGACAAATGTTTATCTGGATTTTTAGTGATTAAATTCATCCATTGTATAATTGATGAACAAATGATCATGATTTTTCGACAATAGGACAAATGTTTATCTGGATTTCCACTACATTCATCCATTCAATAATCGATGAACAAATGGTTTGCTTATACATCACGAATAAACAAAATTCCGGTTAAAATAAAATCCCTTGAAAGAATGAATGAAACAACCTCAATTCAAATCCTAGATATTCAAATTGAGAGTTAAAAAAATTTCAGTATTTCTTAGATTGATGGGCCAAATTTGATTCAGTGGGATCTATTCATCAACTGGTTTATATCCTAATTACTACCTGTCCAATTTCTTGGGAAGTTTTTTATTTTTTGGAAGGTAACTTTTATTAAAGGCCGGGACAAGGTGCCCCCCCTAGAAATACATATAAAGACCACAAATTCACAGCAGCAAGGAGCCCCACACAACGGATGCTACCTGCTCTGCTACAAAGACCTTGAGATTACAATGAGCAAAACTGAAATTTGCAGTTGAGATTTGGAACTGGATTGGATCTTTCGATTTCCAAATCAGCTACAACAGTGGGAAAATAAAATAAAATCTGATTTTCGAATCTTTTCTACGAGACATTTATTTGGAAATCAATATTTGTGGAAAGGGAAATGATATCCCCCCACTCCCCCTCCTCTTGACGGATAAAATTCCCCCCTTCAACGTTATCTGCTTAGCTTTCAAAGGTAAGAAAAAACATTAAAGGGGTTGAATTTAACATCTTAGTGAACCATTCTCACGGAAATTGTTGAGGGGGTGATTTTATGCCCGAGGGCCGGGAGGTAGCATTCCCCTTGCGGAAATTACCTTCACCCTCGCTGCTCCTTGACCTTGCTGCAGCAACAGCAAGACCTCCCTCTCTCGTACAACATGAGCATGAGGATGATTGATGTATTTTGTATCCAAACTCAAATCCAAATCCAAATACAGAATTTCAATTGCTGCTCCCCTGCACTGAGAAAACACCAACAAGGAACAGCTCCAAACAGCACCAGAAAGATCCAACGGTACTCGAATTACAGAAAATCTGCATGGGCGTTTTGAACAATTGTTATGCCTTCTCGTTGAATTTAACAGAAATTTTAATCTTAAACTTGTTTTAAAATATGAGCCAATTTCGCTGTTTAAAGTACCAAATGTGCACTGAAACAATTGAACAATTTCATTACTGTAAATTAGTAGATGTTTGGTTGCACAATTTTTTTACTGCGTTATGCCAGCATCAAAATACAGAGAAAGTTCTGAACCCAATACCCGTTAGATTTAAGTTTCCTTTCAACAATATAAGCAAGTCATAAGCACCCTTCTAATTTAGATAATTAGATTATTGAACGGTACAAAAGACTGAGGCACTGCAATAGATCTCAAATAAATCTGCACATTCTATTCTGGTAAAAGAAAGAGAATCTCTAGGAAGAAGACAGATATCTTGTACTGAAAAATTACATCTAAATCTACATACTTCAATTCTAGTAAAAGAAAAAGAAGCTCTGGACAGACATCTCTCTCACCGAAAAAATACATCTCCAATAGCATAAATAAACAACACTGCCCACCTGTAGTCTTTGTACATCTCGGTCGGGTAAGTTTGCTATTTAATACGTCATCTACCATTAAAAAAAAAAACATGTATAGTCTTTGTATGAGAAAGTGGAGCATTCATTTTAACAAAGGGTTTGAAGTTCAACCCACCATCTGATTATGTTGCGAAGAAGGATTTCCATAGTTCCAAAAGTACACCGTGTCAAAAATACGCGACCCTTACTGCACAGAACAGAATTACAGTGGCTGCAATGAAGAGGGAAAGCCTGAGTTATTGAAAAAACTCTGTTTTATGACTTCCATTTTCTGTAGAAATCCAGAATCAATAAGAGCTCTAAAAAAAAATTTGTGTAAGAAACATATTTTCGGAATTCACTTTAGGATTCGGATAATGCCAAGTGCCTAGTGACCAGAATCGGTTAGCTTGTTTCAGCACAAGTGTATTCAATCCTTCATGATAGACAAACAACTCACTTTATTAGCGTGATAAGTGGGATGCAAATGAGATGATATAGTTTCTTAGTATTTTAGATATAAATTTTCATTATCAAGTTGCTGCTCGGTACACAAAGTTACTACTTTACAGCTGGGAAAAAACAGCTACTGTGTGTTTGTTGAGTCTTTTTTTGCCTGAGGTTAATTCGTTTGACCCATGAACTCAGAGAAATGAAATAAACTAGCAGCACTCCATTGATGTTGATCTTAAGGAGGCAACAAACTAGCATATAAACCAATCCAGAAGATGGGAGGAAATAGTTTTAAGGAAATAATCTAGTTTAGTTTAACAAACTCATCTAGCAGTAGCCAATGGGAAATAAATCAGAGGAATTCATAGCAAAGTAATTTATATTCACTAAAATTGTAGTCAACAGATAAATTAACTAATGAATTTAGAAATGCAGAACTCACCACTTAAATTTGACGAGTTCACAGCACGTAGTGAAAACTGTGAAACATCGGTACCCACTCTCCTAAGATAGAAGTCTCACCGTCAAAGCAGCCACTAAATGCACTTCCTGCTCGAATAAGTTCCTTCAAAAAGGAATAGAGCAACAGACACTTCCCTACCTAACCAAAAAGATTAATGCACCCACTGTGTCTCTATCCCCATCCATCCGAATGACGCGAGGAATAATGAGATTAAGAGGACCATCATCGCACCAAGGATCATGACATAAGAATATCTCCCCATACTCATGAGCCCAAGGAGCTAGCCCTACCACACGTGTGCCAACACCCCCACTCCATCCGATTAAAGAAATCCCAAAAATCAAGGGATTCAACATTCCCTTCCCCTTGAAAATTGCCTTGTCCTTAAGGCGGATGCTCTTCTTTTTCGTCTTCCATATCACTGTCAAGAACTTCCATCAACTGAAATTGAGGAAACTTGCACTTGTGGCCGGGAACAAATTGCTCGTCACAGTTGTAGCACAACCCTTTGGAACGTCTCTCTTTCATCTCGCCCATTGTAAGCCTTCGAGGAACCTTCGGATTTGATGTAGAGGTGCTCACATCGGGCTCAATCGTGGCCTTGCCATGTTCGATTTTTTCTTCCATCATGCGTGCTAAGCCAATAGCGTCATTCAATGTCTTTGGACGGAAGACTTGAACTTCGCCTACCAATTCACCATTTAGGCCTCCTACAAAAGTCCCAACCAAGGCCTTCTTAGTCAATCTTTCCACCATATTTGACAATTTTTAGAACTCCTTCTGATATTCTCTAATCGTACTTGTCTGTTCCAGCTTACTAAGGGCTGAGTCGAAATCCTTAAACTTAGTAGGCCCAAATCAAACACACAAAGCTATCTTCAAGTCATTCCACTCCATATTTTTGTGAACCTTCTCGTACCATTGGAACCATTGTAGTGCTTCCCTCTCCGGATGAAACGATGAAAGAGGTACTTTCATGTCTTTTGCAGTTTGATGGAAGCGAAAAAATTGTTATGCGCGATATACCCATCCCGTAGGATCTTCTGAACCATCAAAGCGAGGAAACTCGAGTCTCGTGAACCTTGTTTGGACAGATCCACTCGTTGCTCCAGACCTTGATGTGTCGCTTCCTCCTAATTCCATGTTGGAAGAGGTAGCCTTGCCACGGGAAACCTCATCCTCAACGGATTTCTGGTTTTGACTTTCCATAAAGTTGGAAAATATCTCTGCCAGATTGTTAACGGTCTCTTCCAACTTCTCCACTCTCTTTTCCATGGCTGAATTGTTCTTGAGTTGACTCTTTTTTGTCATGCCAAGATCAACCAGCTTTGATACCAAAATGATAGGTACCCAAAAGTAGACAAGAAGAAGGTGAAATAATAGTTCGTTTGGGAAACCAGTCCCTTGTACAATAGCACGAAATTAAGTCGAATTCTTCTCTACCTTTTCCATTAAGAGATAAGAAAATATAAACGTCTACAATGATCTCAAGTTTCAACACACTAGGACTCTACAACCAATAAGAATAAAGGATAAATAAAAGAAAACTAAAAGATAAATATAAAAGATAGCTAAAACTAACTAGCAAATGTAATCGTTGGTTATTGATATCCCTAATCTAACGTAGCTACCAGCAATATCCGATTAAAGAAATCCCAAAAATCAAGGGATTCAACAATGTGTAAAGAAGATTTTAGCCATTATGAAAAGTAAAAGGAAAAAGGAAATAAACTAAGGATAACAACAACCAGAAAGACTAAAAAGAAAAAATCGAACATAAAGGTACTAATTTGAGGAAACGAAAGAAAAACGCACGAGATTTACTAAAATTTTCACAACCATCACATTCACAGAAAGAGCCTTCAGTAACACAAAACCCTAGCATTTAAAAGCAGACACAGCAACCAATAATGTCAAGGAAACAGATCAAACTTTAAAACAAACATCTCTGAACAAAAACCCTAACTTCATAAGAGGAAAAAGAAAAAAAAACAAAAGCAAGAGTAATGATCCGTTAAAATACGAAAAAATATGGATCTGAACAAACCTAAAAGAGAGATCTTAGATTTGAGCTGCTCCAATTCGATTTTCAGAGACGAATCGGATGGCTCGAATGCGGAAATCGCTTCTTGGATCGATGCATCTGCCGCGATTTTCAGGAAAACAAAAAAGAAGAACATAGAGAAAATCAAAAGCTTCGGAGTCGCCATGGTAAGCAGAGAACTCAAAGATTTTTTTTCTTCTTCTTTTTAAGTTGTGTTCTAGTAATCAGTAGACATGCGAGATGTAAGGAAGGGACAAAAAGGAAATGAAAATCGCATTTATAGCTTTTCAATCGGTACCGTTTCGGATTCGGCGCCTAAGGAGATGCACGAAACGAGATCTGCACGGAGATGAGTAATCATATAATATCTATCTACCTATCTACTCTAAGCCGGAAGGATTTTTTACTGTTACCCGCCACGTGTCGTCGTCCCTTACTCCCCAGCCTCTTTTTTTGGACTTCTTTCCGGTTGAACCCTCCAACAAATTATAATTTTTTGATTTTTTTGAAAATTCTACAAGAATTACACATCATTTTTTTTTGACTTTTTTTAACAAATGCACCCATTCAATTCACATATTTTCAATCCTACCCCCTCCTTTATGCTTTTAACAAAGGCACCCATTAAAGCCATATAATTTCAATCTTACGCCCCTCATTTATGGTTTTGTAATAAAAAATCTATAGGGTGATCTTAACCATCCGATTTAAGAGGAATTATGTAAACATCTATAGATTGGAGGGCTAGGATCAACCTACGGAAATGATTTTTGGGGCACAACCTATTTATGTTGTGTTCCATCACTTGGACGGTTTGGATCAACCTATGACGTGGTCCGTAAAGTTCTTTGTCGGCCCGTGCATCGCACGCACCCATTAAAGCCACATAATTTCAATCTTACCCCCCTCCTTTATAGTTTTTTAATAAAAAATCTATAGGGTGATCTTAACCATCCGATTTAAGGGGAATTATGGAAACCTCTGTAGATTGGATGGCTAGGATCAGCCTATGGAAATGATTTTTGGGGCACAACCTATTTATGTTGTGTTCAATCACATGAACAGTTTGGATCAACCTATGACGTGGTTCGTACAGTTCTTTGCCGGCCCGTGCATCACACGGGGTTTTTTACTAGTATCTATAAAGCTGAATGTGGTGAGCTGGGGTGTCGCCACATGGCACTCCCACTGCATCTCGAAATTTAAGAACGCTTGAAGGGAATGTTGCACACCGGTTTACACTTTTGGGATTCCAAAAGTTCTTTCTAGAAAAACAAATTGTTCTCCATTTCTATTAAAGAGAAACTAGATGTTAAAATCTCTCATCTATATCAATAAACAGAATTCTACACTAATGTTTCGCATTCTACACCTACAAAAATGGAATTCTACACCTTAACATTTGGTATTCTATTTTAAGTTGTTTTGCTCTTAAGTTATAATAAAAGGGGAAAGTGATGGTGAGCGGTCGCTCATATAAGCTATATGCGCAGCAGTTAAAGAGCCATCGATCTCAAACGATCGTGGCCGTTCGATACCCTTTTGCAAATGTAAAAGAAAACAAGAGTCGATAGTCTCTCTCTCTCTCTGGTTCTCAACAGACGCTGAGAAATCCCTTCTCCCTTGCCATAGAAGCTCGATCGTTTGCCATAGAAGCTCGATCGACTTGCCATAAAAGCTCGATCGTTTGAGATTCACGGTAAGATAAACCCAAACCCCTTTTCAGATCTTTCCCAAAAACAAAGACCCGATCGTTTGGCATTCAAAAACCCAAACCCTCCTCGCCGCCGGTTTTCCGACTCCAACGAAGGAGTAGACGCCCGCCGTTCTCCTCCCAGGTTAGTTTCTATTTTGATTTTTTGTTTTTTTCCCCTTTTTCTCCTCCCAGGTTGTATATATAATTCCATTTTTTGTTTTTTTTCCCTCCAGCGAAGAAATCTGCCATCTCCGCAGAAGGCCGGCGTTCTCCTCCCACCCAGGTTAGTTGTAATTTAATGTTTTGTTTATTTCCCCTTTTTCTCCTACCATTCTTTCAATTATTTCATTGGCATAATTTCCAAGCCTCCACAGACCACCTCGATCTTTTTCTTTTTTTTTTTGAATGATCACGTTGATCTTCTCTTAAAGAAGATTTTAGATTAGGGGTATGCTCCAGTGGGGGTAAGTCGTTTCAAGGTAAACCACTTTAGAGGGAAGTACTAGGGGTCTCTTCCAATGGGGGTAACTCATTTCAGGGTAAACCACTTCATGGGAAGTACTTCCCTCTGAAGTAGTTTACCCTTAAAGTGATTTCTGTTGTTCCAATGTGTAGGGTAAATTAAGGCCCATATGCTATTTCATGTGTTACAGTGACCACATGTTGCAGAGGATTTACAATTTTTTTTAACCATTCATTTGGCTACCTACATGACAATCCTTTCCACATTGTTCTTCTTAAAGCATCATAAATATTGAGTATTTTTGGAAATTGTATCGGGTGTATTTATTTCTGAATTATCATTAAAAAAATTATTAAAAAATTCTCCAATTTATTGATGATAGAGCGTGGTATGATATCTATGGAAAGCATGTATTGTGTGTATATTTCTTTTTCTGTTGTTTTTTTTTTTTTTTGGATATAAGCTATGTCACAAATATCTCCAACATTTTCAAAATATCGTGCTTTTATCCCGACATTTTGATAAAACAACATAATCATTTACCGTGAAAAGTATTGAGATTTTTTAACAATATTTTTATTTTCCCTTTTTCTCCTACCAGGTTATAACCTCATTTTCTGTTTTTTTCCCCTCCAACGAAGAAATCTGCCATCTCCGCGGAAGCCCGGCGTTCTCCTCCCACCCAGGTTAGTTGTAATTTAATTTTTTCTTTTTTTCCCCTTTTCTAGGGTTTCAGATCTACATTTTTGCTTTCTAGGGTTTTTAGGAGTTTCGGTTTTTCTTTATAGGTTTCTCCTCCAATGGACCAGACGCCATTCTCCTCCCTAGGTAACTTCTATATTTAATTTTTTGTCCTTTTTCCCCCTTTTCTAGGGTTTCAGTTAGGCTTTTTTGGTTTTTTGGGATTTAAGGGTGTGATGTATTTGGGGATAATCGTGAATCATTGATTGTTTCCTCTATTTCTTTCTAGGCTTTGTAGGGAAAATCGTGAATCATTGATGTTTCTAGAGTATTTTTTTTTCTCCATCAAAAATCATAATTTTGTTTTAGTGAGAATGTGAATCATTGATATACTGCAATGAAGCTCTGTTCTGTATTCTAATTAGAGCAGTAGAGTAAATGGAGCAGACAAGTATTTAGGATTAAGTTATTCGGTTCCAATGATGGCATCCTCTCGCAATAGTAGTTCTAGCAGACGTGGTATCAGAATTGCTACAAGAAATTGTAAATGTGAGAAGAAAGCTTCTATCCAAATAACGCAGACGGATGAGAATGGCAATAGAGGCCGCCTGTTTTACGCTTGTGCCTTCTTCTGTGTAAGTAAGCAGTGAATAATTCTAATTTTTACTAGTATGTGAAGTTTCAAATTCCTAACTCTTATACAACACGCAGGAAGGAAGTACAAAGAAGTGCAATTATTTCCGTTGGTGCAAAGAAGATATGGATGACAATGAAGATGGTTCGAATAGGGATGATATAGCCGAATTGAAGAATGAAATAGCCGAATTGAAGAATGACATGGGCACATTGGTAAATTTATTATACGAATTGAAGGGCAAACGCTTCGACGGATTGAAGGTGCATGCAAATGAATTGAAGGTGCATGGAGGCAAACGCTTCCAAGTTTTTGAGAACCAACTACAATGGATTAAAGTTGCAGTTGTTGGGTTGTTTATCTTGATCCTTTTTTGTGTCTCTGTTACTTAATGATCTAGGGCAGTGTTGTTTAGTTGGAGTTGTGGGGTTGTTTATCTTGTTTCTTTTTGTGTCTATCCGTTACTGTTGTTTAGATGCCATTTTATGAATGTAGGATGCTTAACTTAGCCTGTTTAACTTGCTTTTCCTGAAATTGGTACTTGTATGTACTTGTTTGTACAAATGTGATCACAGCCTGTTCCACTTACTATGAAACCAGCTCTACACATGGTGGCAGCAACCAGCTCAACACATGCAATGGCAAGATCCAATGTATCTTCACCAGCCCCTCATAATAAAGATTGACCACTCTGGTGGGCATTATTGTTGAGAACAACTCCATTGGGTAGGGTAGGTAAATCCTAGGGATTTATTTCAGATGGGAACAAATGATAATTTTCTTCCATTAATAGTTGTTTTATTACAGTGCCCTTTTGTGGATCTATTTTCTAAGTGGAGAGTTAATGCTGCGTTAGTTTGTGTGTAATAATCAGTATTGGACTTGAAATTGTAGAACTTGAATCATGAAAGCAATTTGTGAACAATATAAGATTTGTTTTGGATT
This sequence comes from Tasmannia lanceolata, assembly GCF_043159265.1. Classification (NCBI taxonomy): domain Eukaryota; kingdom Viridiplantae; phylum Streptophyta; class Magnoliopsida; order Canellales; family Winteraceae; genus Tasmannia; species Tasmannia lanceolata. Next base: position 13,998,437 of record NW_027518683.1, read on the forward strand.
ATGAGAACCAATTGTGAGTTGAAAACTGATTATTAAATGAGGCTCACTTTGATGAGTTGAAGACTTCTTTTGCAAATTGTCAAACTGGATGACTCTTTTTTTAATTAAAGCAGAGTTGAAGATGGGTTCTCGCCACAACATCTCAGTGCCGTAAGCCAGCCCTTAGATTTAGCACCCGCCCTAATAATGGTTATTGGGTTCCAAGTGGGAAACTGCATTAGGAGTGAAATACAGAAGTTTACTGTCACATTTAATATATCTTACAACTGATTATTGTTTGAACCTTTAAAGATATGGAAAAAAATACTCAATATTCAACTCCACATTGAAAGAGAACCTACCGTAGTTTCCATCTACTAGACCAACTTAATCAGTCCCCTTTTAAAATTTTACACTGTTTGGACTGGATTTTGATAGCTTTTTGGGAATTATACCAGCATGTAAAAGAATATTTAAATAAGTGTTAATTAAAGAAAAGAGTGCGATTATCAGAGGAGGTGAGCGTGGGTGGCTCCAACCTGAGCCAAGATGCACCCCTACGTAATTACCTGTTGAAAAAATTGGAGACTTTGACAGAACATGTATTATGGAAGTGTAAGGAAGGTGCAATAAATACATCATTACTTGTCTTGATTTTTGTTTTAGAAGCTCTTCTTTGGCTTCTTCAATGACTTTAAATTTCACTCCTTGTGTGTGTGTGTGTGAGTGAGTGAGTGAGAGAGAGAGAGAGAGAGAGAGAGAGAGAGAGAGAGAGAGAGAGAGAGAGAGAGCATAAAACCTTTAAAAAGGAAGAAGAACGTCTTGTCTTCAATTGATGAGGAAATAGAGGACCAAAATGATGAATGCTTTGGAGTAAAACATAATTCCCACTTCTTTTTTGGTGTAGACAATTGGGGTTTGGGGGACAAAACTTACAGATCTTTATATAAAAATCGAAGAGAATCATAGGGTAAAAAAATGAACAGAATCTGTTTAGATCATCCATTCAACAGGGCCTGGGACATTCCATACCAACATGGCACATGTAAATTTGATAGCTTATTTAAGAACTTAGACGAGCACTAATGCAAATAATTAGAAGATGGCCTGCTGGGCACGTCTCTAATCTCATCAGTGAACGTGGCTAATCTCCACAGCCCATCACTACTCCCTTTGGACTCCAATAATCAGTTTTGTACTCACAATAGGTACTCAAAACACAAAACAAAAAGGGTCTTGGAAAATTTTATATTCACAGATTAATTGTTAAGCAATACTTTTAATCAAACCCTGAGCCCATCATGGTTGCAGAAAGCAGCTCCATAATGCAGAACAAGCAGAACTTCAGTCTAAAATCAGTTGAAAATACGAGTAAATTTACAGGGAGTATTCACCTTCTACTAGAATGTTTGGTGAAATATTCCGACATTTCCTTACAAGTCAAAAGATGTAGAGTTCCAAGCTACAATATTATCAATTCCAGAATCTGATAGTATTTGGCTCACCAAAACCATTGATTATTCCAGATAATCCAAATCATCTGTTATTCCCACCTGTAGTAGGATTGACAAAAAACAAAAATTAATAATCTCTGAAATTATTTTTCCTAAATACTAGAATGCATGCATGTGGTAGTATCTGACTGAAACCTTAAATTACATATAATATCGTGTAATCATTTCACATGCAAATGCAATGAGGTTAGAGTCAGATAGCTATACTTTACAGTACTTAGTGTAACTACATATCAAAAGAAAAAGGGATATCATACCTCCTTATACATGTGTTCAAGCTGTTCTTTGGCTTCAGGAAAACTGCTGGAGCACCATTGTTGTAGTGTAAAGATGTTGTCTGTGCAGTAACTCAAGATAATTAGTTCAAGAAATGAAGTGCTGGGCAGCTAGAGAATCAACCGGGGCCCTGTTTCTTTTAGACTTCGAGAACCAATTTTGAGTCAAATATTCAGTTTTGGACTCAAAATCGACAAGTTGCAATTTACTTTTTCATTTATACCCTTTGTAGAAGTTTTAAATTGTATATGAATGGAGAGTATTAGTTCGCCATGCAGAAAATTCCTTGCTGTATGTAGAGGGGATGTTTGAGTTTGGAAAGAATGTCATATCTGGAACATGACTTCCGGATGCAAGCCTGGGAGATGAACGCTGATTTTTGTAATTAATTTTAATATCTTTACCATCTGAAAAAAAAAAAAATTAACGCGGAAATTTTTATGATGCGAGTGATGAGTGTTGTTCTTTCTATAGTCAGTAGTCATATGCACAAATCCATTCAAAGAACAGAACATGAGGATTTTGACTATTGTGATTATCACTCTTTAAGTTTTTCATATTGACCATAAAATTGTTGTCTCCTGTGGTCCACTACATTGAAGGCAGTGACAATCTGAAAAGAAAAAAAGCAATGCCATAAATGAGATCTTTGAAGGCAAGTAGAAATATCAAACATCTTAAAAAAGAGATACAGGGTATGCAAGGAATGGGTTCTGAAAAGAGGCTCTAAAACTCATGTATCAAATACAAGCAGAAGGCATTAAGGAGGGCATGATTTAGAGAGAGAAAAGGAATCCCAAAATTTCCATGCATTTTAGACACTGTTTGATTTAGATTTTGAGGATAGAATTTGAGCCCAAAAGAGATCATTTGACTCGAATTACAATTAGGCTCCATTTGTTTTGTTTTTGAGAACCGATTGAGAGTCCAAAACTGATTAATGGGGTTAAAATTGAACGTAATTTTGAGTCCATTAATCAGTGATGGAAATACAACCGGTTCTCAAAAACCAAAACAAACAGGGCCTTAGTTAAATAATCAGGGCCAAAGTGATGTAGATCCAGTCTACTTCAGCTACCCTATCCGGAATAAAAGAATTCACATTTGAAATACAAACAGAACATAAATTGCCTTACTATATATCAAAAATGAAAATTTTCCTCAAATTAATTACTCAAGTAAAGTATGTATAACTTAAAGGCATCAAAGTGTTGGTAGCAAGGAGAGAAACTGATTACAGTCCACAAATCCTAAATGCATGGGTAATAAGAAGCACATACCAGCCTCCATGATAAACTGCCAGAGAGATCAAACCCATGAATCCCAACACAACCTCCACCATAAAACTGATGTATCCTACTCGCCTGCAGCTCACATCCAAAAAAACAAATGAAACTCGTAAAGAAATATGTATAATTTCATAAAGAAAAATTCCTTCTGGCTTATAGTAGTAGATATGCCTTTTGATTTGGAGACCTGGATATCTAGACTTTTGGATATTTTCATATTTCCCTATTTGGTTGTGAAGGGGTCATTTCTCAAAGTTATTTTTTTACATTTTTCATGAAGAAAGACAGAATACGAGTACCTTCTTTGCTATAGGTCTTGGGTTTTTTTTTACATTTATTATGAACAAAGACAGAGTATGGTAGGAGTACCTTTTTTGCTATAGGTTTTGGCAAAACAGCTAGAGTTGAATGACTATTACTATTTTTTCCAACATTTACAGCAGCTGTTGTGCTGTTGAAGCATCTTTGAAAACTTTCTGTTGTAATATTGTAGACTCGAAGTATTTCTTACAAGTGTCTGTAGTAAATCTATAGCACTGGAAACACTTGCCTTTCCTTTGTGATAGATATTATGCATATTTCCATGGCTTGAGACTATATGCTAATAGTTGCTGAGGCTTCTATATTTGATTTCAGTTATCGGGATGGTTGATTACCTGGAAGATGGCCTGTTGGGCACGTCTTCAATTTATAAGTGCACTATTATCGAAACAAGCTACCACATACCTACGCGAATCTACAAAATCACGAAGCAATATCCACGTGCATTGACTCTTCATGTTCGTCATCCTCTTGCTCATCCCTTAAAGTCATCTATTTCGAAGCAAGAAAAATGAAAAAATTACAACATTCATAAAGACAATTAGTAAGAATAAGAAATTGAAGAGATTGACATAAGAAATCCAAACCTTCTGTTTCTTTTTATTTTCTTGTCCACATGTTGTCATGTAATGGCCAATTTCTCCACATTTCTTACACCTTCGTATCTGCTTTGGTTGGGATTGGGACTTCTCTATCGGGGATTTGAACCGGGTAGCAACCTTTGGACGGCCCTTGGTTCTTACAGGTTGGGGGTCGCGAATAGAAATCTCAACTCCTTGGCTAACAAAGTTGGTTACTACTTCGCTCCCACTGTTTGCCAAATCAACTTCCTTGGATCTCATCTCCTTCTCAGAGTCCAACAACCAAGCATCAAGGGTTTCATTCACCTTCTTGAAAAGAGTGTTATTATCTTTAAACCTATCTAGAAGTGTTTGAAACTTTGTTATTAAGCACCATCTGTGAAGTGGAGATACATCATTATTATCCAACTCTCTCATAAACACTCCACTATCCACACGATATCTAACCCCAGTTGTCCATCTATTTAAGATATACTGTTGGGGAATGCTCATCAATTGCTTCTTGGACATAATGCGGAGTATGTGTTTGCATAAAATTCCTTTCGTCTCGAACATCGCGCACTCACATGTTGCCTTTACCCCTTCAGATTCATCGTACACAACTTTGCACCATTTCCACTTCTCATCAACACTTAATCCAACTTTGTATACTGCCACGCTGCCACTCTTTTCCACCTTCTCATGATAACAGTCAATACTATCCTTAAATTCTGCCTGAAATATGTCAAACATTGTCTTCGTATAAGACTTACTAGCTTCTTCTTCCAATTTGCTCCTTGAAACAAGTACAGGCTTCGTTGTTTTAGACTTGAAATCTTCCTGGGACTCCGCTTTACGGCGTTCAATAAGTGCCCTATCATATTGCTCTACGAATTCTTTTAAGCTTGTGTTCTGATTTACATATCCATCAAAGAAAGAATTGATGCTTTCACTGCGCGCACTGGATGTCATGCCAGCAGTGAATGTGTCCCTGAAATATGCTGGCACCCAGTGGGTCCGTACATCCCACATTTTTGCTAACCAACTGTTTTCCTCAATATGATATTTCTGAATCAAATTTTCCCATGCTACCTCACAGTCTTCTTTTTGTCTCGTGTAAAACCATTTCTTGTAATCCTTGGGAAATTCACTAGTGGGATCTCGCATTAATGGAACATGCTCAAGTAAATGCTTACTGATGTGCCAAGAGCAAAATCTGTGACGCGTATTTGGAAAGACGGTTCTGATAGCATTTCGCATCGCCCCATCCATATCTGTGATGATACAACCAGGAGCCCTCCCGAACATGCAGTCCAACCACTGCTCAAATAGCCATGTAAATGTCTCTTCTGTTTCGTCTGCTATTAGCGCACATCCAAATAAGGTGCTCTGCATGTGTTGATTCACTCCAGTAAATGGTGCAAAAGGCATTCTAAACCTGTTCGTCCTATACGTTACATCAAACACAATGACATCACTAAAGGTTAGATATGCATCTCTAGCTCGTGAATCGGCCCAAAATATTGATCGCAAGTTACCATTAATATCCAACTCCATTTTGAAAAAAAAGTTTGGGTCCTCTGATTGTTTCGCTTGGAATTTCTGTGCTACCAAAACGCCTTCATGCCCCATATTATTCACCCTCTGTTTTCTCAAATGGCAAACCACCTGATTTGTCGTTATAGAACTACCTGATCCTTTATATGAAACATTAATGGCCTTCGCAATATTAGCAGGATGGATTGAGGCTGTACTCAGGTCGTCCATCAAATTCTTAACTACCTGAGTCTTGATAAATTTGTTATGCGAATGATGCATTTGTCGTTTCATTGGAGAAGTAAGCTCATGACAATGTACATCTTCAAAAGCTTTAACTTTCCACTTCCCATCAATTAATGAGATATCCATTTTAGCTTTACAACCCTCCCTAACAGTCCGACGTGGCTTCACAACTCTATCAACCACCACATTTTTAGCTTTACTGCTTTTGAACCCTGCTCTATCACAAACAAATCTCTTAAATATCACTTTCTGTGTTATCTTCGACTTATAACTTGATGATTTCCGTACTCCAAAACCGGTGGCCAACCCATATATATTATAAAACTCGTATGCATCATTTTCACTATCAAATATCTGATCCAAAAAGGGTTTCTTACCCAGATTCCTCTCACCACCATCATCATTATCAACAAATTCTACACCGCCCTCCTCATTTGGGTCTCCCTCCTCATTTGGGTCTCCCTCCTCATCAACAGATATATATCCCACCTCACTTTCATCATTTCCTAACATATCGCCAACCATAATCAGTCTATTAGCGTCAATATCATCAATTGATAAACCAAAATCTATAAAATCTCTATCATCCATTAACTTGAGTGCACTTCTTCAATCCCTTCACTTCAAGACAATCAAATAAAACAAAAAACATGTAAGCCAAATCAATGTCAATTACATAATAATAAACGAAGCATAAACATAAGCACAAATCTATAGAAATGCTTGGTCTATCCAAATCACCAAATAACCAACAGGAACAGCAGAAAAACCCTAACAGTTAAAAACTTAGAAACAAAAACAAACCTAACTGAAACCCCTAGAAGTGGGAAAAAAATAAATGGCAGAGATTGAAACTTCAGCTACTTGAAGGAAAAAACAGCGAAAAACCGAGGATGACATGGCATAGTTTCAGCTCATTTCAGATCATTTAAGAAAAAAATTAATAACTGTAAAATTAATTAAAATCACGACATTCACGTTCTCCTCAAGAAAAAAAAAAAACAAAACAGCAAAACCAGACAAAAAATTCGACACCATTCATCTCAGAGAGAGGAGGAAAATAACCAGAAAATCTCAAAAATCCATCACCGTATTTGCCCTAGAAAAAAAAATGGAACAGTTAAAAACCTAGAAACAAAAAAAACCTAAATGAAACCCCTAGAAGAGGGAAAAAAAGAAAAAAAATGAAATATAGAACTTACCTGGGGAGGAGAATGACGCCTGGTTCGTTGGAGGAGACTACACCTGTAACGCCCCGGTTTTTCTTGAAAATACAAACTCGGTGCGTATAAAAATATGACATCATCTTTCTCAAAAACTTTCATTATTCTCAAACACTTTCATTATTCCCAAGATCTCAAATACGTTTAGAGGATTTACAGAAATTAGGTCTAACTTATTACATCGTAATTCAAGACATAGTTGATACACATTTAAAACATAATTGTTCTTTAGAACAGTTCTGCATTCAACTCTAGCATTCCTCATCTTCCATCTATACTTCACCTGGGTTTTGGAACCATAAAACAAGGAAAAGAAGGGGGTGAGCTCAAATAGCCCAGTAGGGTATAAACAACAAGTGATGTAGAATTGTCAAGCTCATAAGAACATGATATTTTGCAGATATGACATCTCATATGGAAAGAAAGAATAAGCACAACAGGCTTTCCAAACGTATAGAGAAAACTTTTAGAACTTGATATCAAGATATATAGACTTCATTAAGCATAGATGCTTTCATTCATAGCCATATCTCGGCTCATTCATAGCCATACCTCGGCTCATAATCCTCTAGATTTACACTCTCTAGAGTCGTCATTACCCACGTGCACATGGAGGACTATAACGCGTCCATCCGTCATCATAGCATAACTCAGTCCATATTCAGAATTAGGGTATCACAAGATAAACCCTAAACATAAACATATCTCATTGAAACAAGTTTCGGAGAAGAAAAACCTTTATATCAGCAAAAGAGAATCAATAGATAGGCAACCCTTACCTCAAAAACATAAGGCAACCCTTACCTCAAAAACATGAAAGGAACACTCCTTACTTCAAATATAGCAAAAGAGAATCAATGAGAGAATCAATGATAGGGGACCCTTACTTAAAAGAGAATCAATGATAGAAAACCCTTACGACCCTTACCAATAGTTTTCCGGTCACAGGTTTGTTTGAGCTTACACCTTGGAGTGAATAACCTGTAAATATTCTAATTTGTATCAAAGTCATGTTTTAAGATCATGTGGACCCCACATGCACTATTCATGTGGACCCCTCATGTTACTATTCATGTGGACCCCACATGTTACTATTCATGTGGACCCCACATTTTACATTCATGTGGACCCCACATGTAAATTCATGTGGACCCCACATGTTACTATTCATGTGGACCCCACATGTTACTATGCTCAGCAGGTTTACCATTCTTTGATTTCGTTTATTTCTTGGCTACTATGCTTAGCAGTTCGCCTATGCTTAACAGTTTGCCTTTCTGTGCTGAAAGTTTACTTACGGTTACTATGCTTGCATTTCACCGTTCAAATAAGAGGGTAAAACTTGCATAATCTATAGCGAGTTATCGCCTCTTATGCATGTTTTATCCTGATTTACATAGATGGATATTTACATAGGTGGTAGAACCAACCATTTACTTTACTTTACGGTTACTATGCTAGCATTTCACCGTTCAAATAAGACTTGCATATAAAAGAAATACTTTAACTATTGAAAGATTTACCTTCTCCTCTCTCAGATTTCCCTTTCCTTCTTCTCTCTCTGATTTCCTTTTCCTTCTCCTCTCTCAGATTTCTTTTTTTTTTTTCCTTCTCCTCGTCTGCGAGCCTCTATTTATAGCCTTAACCTGAATTATTATATTATTATTTTATTTATTATTTTATTTGCATGAACAGTAACTTGAATTATTATATTATTAGTTTATTTGCTTGAATAGTATCTTGAATTATTGTGTGGGACCTACTTGTTGTGGGACCTACTGTTGGTAGGACCCGTTTGTGTGGGGCCCGCTGATGTGGGACCCGCTTGTGTGGGGCCCGCTGATGTGGGACCCGCTTATGTGGGACCCGCTTGTGAATAGTACTCGGTGGGTCCTACTGTGAATAGTACTTTTACATAGTACTTCTCAATAGTAAACTTGCATAGTATTTCTGCATAGTGATTTTGTGAATAGTAATTACGCATAGTGACTATTGGTAAGTTTTAATATATGTAAATATCTAAGCCTTTTTAGTTGACATCTGGGGCGGTGGCTTAGTGGTAGGAAGCCGTTCAATCCTAGCTCAGGATTGGGTTCGAATCGCGTATGCCCCATTATGCCAGATGTCCTCATGCCCGATTAACTCGGGGAAAAATGAGTAATGGCCGATGATTACCCACCTATGAGGCCATTTTTTTTTATTTGTATGTAACAGATATATATATATTTTACCGGTTCTTACATTCTACCTCCCTTAAAAAAAAATTTCGTCCTCGAAATTTGACGTACCTTAAGAAGTAAATAGATGAGGATACTTTTGTTTCATCTCCTCCTCCGGTTCCCATGTTGCTTCCTCGGTGGCTTGGCTCCTCCACAGAATCTTCACCAGTGATATTCTTTTTGTCCGAAGAATTTGTTCCTTTCGATCAAGGAGTTGTACTGGTTGTTCTTCATAAGACAAATTTTGTTCCAACTGCATTGGTTCTGTTTGTAGTACATGTGATGGGTCCGCCAAGTATTTCCTTAAAAGTGAGACGTGAAACACATTGTGAACATGTGACAAGGCTGGTGGTAAAGCTACACGGTATGCTACTGGTCCAATTCGTTCAAGTATTTCGTATGGTCCAATATATCTGGGACTGAGCTTCCCTTTCTTTCCGAACCTTATCACACCCTTCCAAGGTGATACTTTTAAGAATACACGGTCACCCACTGCAAACTCCAGGTCTCGACGTCGATGATCGGCGTAGCTCTTCTGTCTGCTTTGAGCCGTCCTCATATGTTGTTGGATCATACGTACTTTGTCAGTAGTTTCTTGTACTAACTCTGGGCCTAGAAGTTTTCTTTCTCCGACCTCATCCCAACACGTCGGTGTTCTACACCTCTTACCATAGAGAGCTTCATAGGGTGCACTCTCTATACTAGAGTGATAACTGTTATTATAAGAAAATTCAACCAATGGTAAGTGTTGGTCCCAATTACCTTGGAAGTCTATTATGCAAGCTCTAAGCATATCCTCCAGTGTCTGAATTGTCCGTTCGGATTGACCATCTATTTGAGGATGAAAGGCAGTGCTGAAGTTCAACTTTGTCCCCCAATGCTTTTGTATACTCTTCCAAAAATTAGATGTGAAGCGCGGGTCACGATCGGACACAATGGATGCTGGTATGCCGTGTAATCTGACTACTTCTTTGATGTAGAGCTTCGCCAATTGATCTAAGGAAAAAGTTTCTCGTATTGGGATAAAATGAGCGACCTTCGTTAATCGATCAATGATGACCCATATTGCGTCATTTCCTTTCGTAGTCCTCGGTAGTCCTGTAACGAAATCCATTGCTATCATATCCCACTTCCATATAGGCACCTCAAGTGGTTGTAAGGCTCCCTTTGGTAGCTGTCGTTCTGCTTTAACTTGTTGGCAAACCAAGCATGTAGACACGAACTCAGCAATCTCTCTCTTCATATTATTCCACCAATAATGGGTTCGAAGATCTCTATACATCTTCGTACTCCCTGGGTGTATGGAGAATGCCGAACTATGTGCCTCAGTTAGCAACTTCCTTCTTAATTCTGGATCGGAGGGCACACATAGTCTTGTATTGAATCTTAAGATGTCATCTTTATCAACATTGAATTCGGAAAGTTTGCCTTTCCGAACTGCTTCGATCTTTCCTTGTAATTCAGGATCGTTGACTTGAGTGGCCTTGATTTTCTCCAATAGTGATGGTTGAGCAACCATCTGTGCTATGTAGCCCTTAGTTTGCGGTTCTACTATTTCCATATCAAGTTTTCTCAGATCTTGGAGTAAATGCTTTTGAGTGGTTAGCATTCTTGCCAAGGTTCCGGAAGTTTTTCTACTTAATGCATCTGCCACTACATTCGCCTTTCCAGGATGATAATGAATGGTGCAGTCATAATCCTTGAGTAACTCTAGCCACCTTCTTTGTCTCATATTCAGCTCCTTCTGGGAAAATATGTATTTAAGACTCTTGTGATCAGTATAAATTTTACACTTTTCCCCGTAGAGATAATGTCGCCAGATCTTTAGTGCAAAGATTACTGCCGCCAATTCCATATCATGCGTGGGGTAGTTTTGCTCGTGGTATTTTAGTTGGCGTGATGCATAAGCTATAACTTTATCATTTTGCATTAATACGCAGCCGAGCCCTTCCTTTGATGCGTCACTGTAGATTACAAATCCTCCGGTTGGTGTTGGTAATGCTAGCACAGGTGCGCTGACGAGTCTCTTCTTTAACGTTTCGAAGCTTTCCTCACATTCTTTGGTCCAGATAATCTTCGCGCCTTTCCGAGTTAATTTCGTTAAGGGATTTGCTAATCGAGCGAAGTTTTCCACGAACCTTCGATAATAGCCGGCAAGTCCCAAGAAACTCCGAATTTCTGTTGCTGTCGTGGGTCTTTGCCATTCTTCAACGGCTTTAGTCTTCGCTGGATCCACAGAAATTCCTTCTCGGGTGACTATGTGACCCAAGAACGCCACTTGCTGTAACCAGAAGTCACATTTACTGAATTTGGCATACAGCTTCTTCTGTCGAAGTGTTTGTAAAACAATCTTCAGATGTTCCGCATGTTCTTCGCGACTCTTAGAATAGACAAGAATGTCGTCGATAAATACCACGACAAACTTATCAAGATACTCGTGAAATACTCTGTTCATTAGATCCATGAATACGGCTGGGGCATTCGTTAGTCCGAATGGCATGACAATGAACTCATAATGTCCGTAGCGTGTGCGGAACGCCGTCTTTGGAACGTCTTCTTTCCTTACTTTCAATTGGTGGTAACCAGATCTGAGATCGATCTTGGAGAAGTACATGGCACCTTGAAGTTGGTCGAACAAGTCGTCGATTCTGGGCAACGGGTACTTGTTCTTTATTGTGACATTGTTCAATTCTCGATAATCAATGCACAACCTCATTGATCCATCCTTCTTCTTTACGAACAGGACGGGAGCTCCCCAGGGTGATACACTGGGCCGGATGAATCCTTTGTCTAATAGTTCTTGCAGTTGCTTCTTTAGTTCCTCCAGTTCTATCGGCGCCATTCGATACGGTCTTTTGGATATTGGATTTGCTCCCGGTACTAGCTCGATAGAGAACTCCAGTTCTCGATTCGGTGGGGTTCCTGGTAGATCGTCAGGGAATACATCCACGTACTTTTGTATAATAGGCACGTCTTCCAATTTCATCTTCTTTTCACTCGTGTCCACAACTTGAACTTGAGCGAGATATCCTTCACAACCCTGTTTTAATAATCGTCTTGCCTGCAACGATGATATTAGTGCTGGAATTTTGTTTATGTCAAGGCTTTTATATACAAGTTGGGGTTGATCAGGCATAGTAAACCTGACTTCTTTCCGGTAACAGTCTATGTTGGCATGGTTTAAAGTCAACCAATCCATTCCTAATATAACATCGAATTCTAAAATAGGTAAGGAGATAAGATCTACTGATAAGTGTCTACCACAAATATCAACAGAGCATGCTCGATAAACTCCTGATGTAACTAGAGAATTTCCACCAGGTGTTTTAACAGAAAGTTCAAGATCTAACTTCTGAAGCGGTATGCTTAAATACTTGGCAAACTTTGGTGAAACGAAAGAATGCGTAGAGCCAGAATCAAATAAGATATGTGCATTCTTCGAATTTACAGACAAAGTACCTGTTACCACATCATTCGTTGCCTCCACTTCAGCAGTTGTGATAGCAAAAGTACGGGCCTGTCCCCTTGGCTGTTGATGTCGACCTCCTTCTACTGCTCTGGGCTTGGTGCATTGATTTGAATAGTGTCCCATTTCGTTACAATTGAAACACTTGATGTCTGGGTGAGCATTCAGAGTCTGCTTGAGGGTTGGCTGACTGTTCCGAGTCAAAGTTGGATTTTGTTCCCGTTTTGGGACCATCTTGCAGTCCTTTGCCACATGTCCTTCCATTCCGCATTGGAAGCATTTTTGTGTCCCCGCGTAACAAACACCTCTATGTCTCTTTCCACATTTGGAGCAATGTTGCTGGTTTCCTGCTTCCTTGACATTCGGTCTCTTTGTTCCAGATCCTCCTGGTTGGCTTTCATTCGTTCTCTTTACGCCTGTCAACTTGTTTTTGGACTGCTGAAAGTCCAAATGTTCAATTTCCACTTTCAAAGCACATCTCACCACGGCTTCGTAGCTTTGAAAATCTAAAGCTGCTAATGCTCGCCTGACACTAGGCTTTAATCCGTATTGGAATTTGTCCACCTTACTTTGAACGTCCGTCACTAGGTGGGTTGCATATCGAGCCAGTCTTGTGAATTTTGCTTCATATTGAGAGACTGTCTCTCCCTCTTCTTGCTTTAAGGAGATAAATTCTCTTACTAGCTGAGCTTTCAATGGTTGTGGGAAGTACTTTTCGAGGAAGATGCTTTTGAATTCATTCCAACACATTGCGTTCATTTCTTCTTCGGTTTTTGTATTTCGGAATAAATTCCACCACTGATCGGCGTCACCGTCCAATCTATATGTCGCCAATCTTACACGTTGTTGGCTGGTGCAGGCAATCACCGAAAAGATCTTTTCGATGGAGTGAATCCATCTTTCAGCTTCTAAGGGATCTGTAGTTCCCGAGAAGGCAGCAGGATGTTGCCTGATAAACTGTTCCAGTATAGCTCCTTCGTTTTGAAGTGGAGCAGGTGGGGCTCGTTGTTGGTTCATGTTTGTCATTGCTTGGGCTAGCTGTGCCAATGCAGTGGCAATGGCATCATTTCCTGCGTTGTTATTTCTAGCGTTGGCTGCGTTGGCTGTAGGTTGTTCGTTTCTTGCTTGCCTTTCTCTGCGTGGCCTGCCACGTCCCCTCCTTGCCTCAGCCTCAATTGCAAAATTCTGTTCCTGATTTTCCGCCATCTTCATATCATAGGATCACATTAGTAATCTAAATTATAACTTATCTTAAAAGCATTTAGATCACAAAAATCATAACTAGCACAAGTTCTATATTTACCAACGACTATTGGTATACTTAACATCTTTTAACATAACATTTAGATAGGTAAAATCAAATCCTATCTTTTTGAATCCTAATTTCCAAAACCGACTAAATTTCGCTTTGATACCAAATGTAACGCCCCGGTTTTTCTTGAAAATACAAACTCGGTGCGTATAAAAATATGACATCATCTTTCTAAAAAACTTTCATTATTCTCAAACACTTTCATTATTCCCAAGATCTCAAATACGTTTAGAGGATTTACAGAAATTAGGTCTAACTTATTACATCGTAATTCAAGACATAGTTGATACACATTTAAAACATAATTGTTCTTTAGAACAGTTCTGCATTCAACTCTAGCATTCCTCATCTTCCATCTATACTTCACCTGGGTTTTGGAACCATAAAACAAGGAAAAGAAGGGGGTGAGCTCAAATAGCCCAGTAGGGTATAAACAACAAGTGATGTAGAATTGTCAAGCTCATAAGAACATGATATTTTGCAGATATGACATCTCATATGGAAAGAAAGAATAAGCACAACAGGCTTTCCAAACGTATAGAGAAAACTTTTAGAACTTGATATCAAGATATATAGACTTCATTAAGCATAGATGCTTTCATTCATAGCCATATCTCGGCTCATTCATAGCCATACCTCGGCTCATAATCCTCTAGATTTACACTCTCTAGAGTCGTCATTACCCACGTGCACATGGAGGACTATAACGCGTCCATCCGTCATCATATCATAACTCAGTCCATATTCAGAATTAGGGTATCACAAGATAAACCCTAAACATAAACATATCTCATTGAAACAAGTTTCGGAGAAGAAAAACCTTTATATCAGCAAAAGAGAATCAATAGATAGGCAACCCTTACCTCAAAAACATAAGGCAACCCTTACCTCAAAAACATGAAAGGAACACTCCTTACTTCAAATATAGCAAAAGAGAATCAATGAGAGAATCAATGATAGGGGACCCTTACTTAAAAGAGAATCAATGATAGAAAACCCTTACGACCCTTACCAATAGTTTTCCGGTCACAGGTTTGTTTGAGCTTACACCTTGGAGTGAATAACCTGTAAATATTCTAATTTGTATCAAAGTCATGTTTTAAGATCATGTGGACCCCACATGCACTATTCATGTGGACCCCTCATGTTACTATTCATGTGGACCCCACATGTTACTATTCATGTGGACCCCACATTTTACATTCATGTGGACCCCACATGTAAATTCATGTGGACCCCACATGTTACTATTCATGTGGACCCCACATGTTACTATGCTCAGCAGGTTTACCATTCTTTGATTTCGTTTATTTCTTGGCTACTATGCTTAGCAGTTCGCCTATGCTTAACAGTTTGCCTTTCTGTGCTGAAAGTTTACTTACGGTTACTATGCTTGCATTTCACCGTTCAAATAAGAGGGTAAAACTTGCATAATCTATAGCGAGTTATCGCCTCTTATGCATGTTTTATCCTGATTTACATAGATGGATATTTACATAGGTGGTAGAACCAACCATTTACTTTACTTTACGGTTACTATGCTAGCATTTCACCGTTCAAATAAGACTTGCATATAAAAGAAATACTTTAACTATTGAAAGATTTACCTTCTCCTCTCTCAGATTTCCTTTTCCTTCTCCTCTCTGATTTCCTTTTCCTTCTTCTCTCTCAGATTTCCTTTTCCTTCTCCTCTCTCAGATTTCTTTTTTTTTTTTTTCCTTCTCCTCGTCTGCGAGCCTCTATTTATAGCCTTAACCTGAATTATTATATTATTATTTTATTTATTATTTTATTTGCATGAACAGTAACTTGAATTATTATATTATTAGTTTATTTGCTTGAATAGTAACTTGAATTATTGTGTGGGACCTACTTGTTGTGGGACCTACTGTTGGTAGGACCTGTTTGTGTGGGGCCCGCTGATGTGGGACCCGCTTGTGTGGGGCCCGCTGATGTGGGACCCGCTTATGTGGGACCCGCTTGTGAATAGTACTCGGTGGGTCCTACTGTGAATAGTACTTTTACATAGTACTTCTCAATAGTAAACTTGCATAGTATTTCTGCATAGTGATTTTGTGAATAGTAATTACGCATAGTGACTATTGGTAAGTTTTAATATATGTAAATATCTAAGCCTTTTTAGTTGACATCTGGGGCGGTGGCTTAGTGGTAGGAAGCCGTTCAATCCTAGCTCAGGATTGGGTTCGAATCGCGTATGCCCCATTATGCCAGATGTCCTCATGCCCGATTAACTCGGGGAAAAATGAGTAATGGCCGATGATTACCCACCTATGAGGCCATTTTTTTTTATTTGTATGTAACAGATATATATATATTTTACCGGTTCTTACAACACCGTGCCAATTTGTCTTTGCTGGAGGGAAAAAAAACAAAAAATGGAATTATATATATAACCTGGGAGGAGAAAAAGGGAAAAAAAAAAACGTGGTCATTCAAAATCTTCATTAAGAGAAGATCAACGTGATCATTCAAAAAAAAAAAAAAAAGATCGAGGTGGTCTGTGGAGGCTTGGAAATTATGCCAATGAAATAATTGAAAGAATGGTAGGAGAAAAAGGGGAAATAAACAAAACATTAAATTACAACTAACCTGGGTGGGAGGAGAACGCCGGCCTTCTGCGGAGATGGCAGATTTCTTCGCTGGAGGGAAAAAAAACAAAAAATGGAATTATATATACAACCTGGGAGGAGAAAAAGGGGAAAAAAAACAAAAAATCAAAATAGAAACTAACCTGGGAGGAGAACGGCGGGCGTCTACTCCTTCGTTGGAGTCGAAAAACCGGCGGCGAGGAGGGTTTGGGTTTTTGAATGCCAAACGATCGGGTCTTTGTTTTTGGGAAAGATCTGAAAAGGGGTTTGGGTTTATCTTACCGTGAATCTCAAACGATCGAGCTTTTATGGCAAGTCGATCGAGCTTCTATGGCAAACGATCGAGCTTCTATGGCAAGGGAGAAGGGATTTCTCAGCGTCTGTTGAGAACCAGAGAGAGAGAGAGACTATCGACTCTTGTTTTCTTTTACATTTGCAAAAGGGTATCGAACGGCCACGATCGTTTGAGATCGACGGCTCTTTAACTGCTGCGCATATAGCTTATATGAGCGACCGCTCACCATCACTTTCCCCATAATAAAAATTATTTTAAGAACATAATTTTTCGTCGCCCGTGTATCGCACAGGACTGCAACTAGTTATTATTATATATATATATATATATATATAAAAGGGAATGTCGCACACTGTGGTGCTGCCACATGCACCTTTCTATAGCCCGTTCTTCTATACCCAATCAATTATGGCATATTCGTTATGATTTCCATTTATTTTATTAACGTTTCTTTCCAAATACGGCAAACGTTTCTTTTTCCAAGATTTATAATAAAGAGAATCCCAAATGTCTGCGTGTAGGTTGCTTTGCACTTTAAACGCCTATTTTTAAGGCATTTAATATTGATTTCTTTCTATTGCAAAAGAAAAATATATTCCTCAATCCTCTCAACGTATATTTCTTAACTTTCCTAGAATATTTGTCTCTTCACCTTCCTAAAAGCCCCGAGTCTCACGTCTCTTCCCTAAATAACGCCCAAGAAATATATGTTCTCCATAAATATAGCGCAAAAGCATTTATTAAACACAACTCAATTATATATCGTTTCATATTTCCATTTCTGCCAAACCACGTCTCATCCCTAAGTAATTGTAAGGAAATAGATATTCTCAATAAAACATAGCGCAAAACAACTTCACGCGATCATGTTTAACTCGTTTCATACCCCTCATCTCCCCTCCTCTCTCTCTCTCTGCCTTTTCCTCTTCTCTAACGCCTCTTTTACTTCCTCCACCTCTCCCTTCCCCAAATACATATGCACCTACTTCCCTCAACGATTCAATTTAATGATCTCTGAACAGCTCTGCGAAGTCGTCAAATGGTATTCAAGGGTTTTTTTTTCAAATGATAGGGTTTTTCTATCTGTAAGAATAAACTGCACACATTCAATCCCCAACTCTCCTTTTGTTACGTGCCTAATTGGCCGTAACACAAGCAAACAAACGAAAAATAAAAAAAGAGGGGGAGAGAGGTTGATTCGAGGCAACCGGACCTCCTAATGGCTCGATTCGATAGGAACCATGACTCTCCAAGAACAAAGTTTCCTTTGTGCTTTAAAATTTCTCTCTCCTCTTTTCATTGAATTGCTACTACATAAATACAAGCAAGAGGGAGTGCCACATCACAAGCACACTTACCCACTAACAAGACACATCACAAGTAACTAACTCCCACTACCCTAAACACATTAGCCACAACTAATGGCCATTACACTAAAACACATACCCACTACTATGCACTAACTAACCCCACATACAACATAAGAAAATTCACATAACACCTTTTGAGTTTCTTTCCGTTTCAGGTATGAAAAACTCTAATTTGAAGTTTTTTTTTTTTTTTTTTCCCGAATGAAAACTCTCAAATCAGCACAAAACTGTAGTTTTCCATCGTCAAAAGAAACCATAAATCAGTTATCGAGGGGGGACTTTAGTGAACACTAAATGGGCTGATTTTTATTGGGTGATTTATTTATCCCGTGATATTTCCCTATTCATTTCTATTTCCATTCATGTGAGGTGGATTGAATTGAGAGCTGTTGTTATTTATCATGCTTTCGATTTGAATAATTTTTTGTGTCGCAAAACTGTATTTCTTAGTGACTCGATCAAGGATTTGACAGAGTCGATGCAAAATTGTTTGGAAGCCTATGTTTGAATCTGACTTTGAACCTAACTCGGCATAATTCTTATTGCAACTCGATTTTGAAATTATGGTGTGCTGATATCAATAGGTCCCGATAGTAGAACCCATCATTGGATGGTCAAGCTATTAGTTTATGGTATTTATTGATAAATTTACTGTTGGTCAATTGAATTTTGTTCTTCTTTTTTTATAACAATTCCTAAAATTTATGTATTTATGCTTTTTTAAAAGAGGTTGCCAGATAGGCTGACATGCTAAATGTGTTGTCCATAGGATGAGATGCTAAATGGGCTGTCCACATCATTGTTGTAATGAGAAATTCGAAATCCTGATTATTATTTCTTAGATTTTGCCTTATGATCCATGTGTTCATTGTGATCATGTGTTTGATCTCAACTTAGTCACCGGTGAAGACTTAATATTTTTACGCAGAACATCTGCAAAAAATCCTCGAGGAAAACTGCTACTAAGCACATATTTTTTTATATGCAAAAAGCCTCTACTTTCATCCTATCCTGACTTTTTTTTTTTCCTATTTTCTAAAGTTGGGTTTTCCTTTTTATTATTTTTTTTTATAAACTTTTACAGTACCTGTCATCTGAACTTGCAAGAATCCCTAACTTCTTTAGTCCCCTGTCAACTTCTTTATTCGGATTTATGCAAATGCCGAGTCCAAGAAAGAAGCTTGCATGCCCGCCAAATCTCAGCCCGGTAGATGTTGGTACTTCATTTTTTTTTGTGTGCTTAAAACTGGTTCTGATGTTTTAATCCTGCTTACTCCAGTCTTCTCGTCAAGACTTCTATAAGGTAAAAAAGAATAAAAAACCATCTGAATCAATGTCTTTCTTTTCATGTAGCTTTTTAGTTTCTGCTCATTTGACAATTTTTCTTAAATGGGTTGCAGGTTTTTGCTTTTGTTGATAAGAACAAGGGATCCTACAGCAATGGCCTGAAGACACATGTTTGCCTTTTTTTACTACTCTTATTCTGGATACCAAGTCTACTTATTTATATGTCTATTGTTCATATTTTATTTGTTGGTTCCATGAATTCTATATGCTGAAACAGACACTCCTCATAGCCTGCCCTTTTTTATTTTTTACGATATTAAATCAGGTGAGTACATAGTCCCGATGAAAATAACATTTCTAAGAAATGGGATGTTTCGTACGTTTTCCTCACAATCAAGGGAGATTATCATTTGCATTTATTTATTTATTTTTTGTTTTCCCATTTACTCATTTGAATTTGTGGCCGGAGATTTGATGTGGAATTTGGGGCTTGCATCATTCAACAAGAGGTATGAAGAAGCTTTTTAGGTAAAAAAACTTTTTAGGGAAACTCGGGATTATTTGGCTTAATTGACTTGCTATTTGTTTTCCCTGTAGATCCATCTAGTAGAAACAATTGGCTTTCCTTCTATCCAGTTCATGCTCGAGGATCATCCAGTCATGAGACATCTCTCATATTAAGCCCTTGCTGACTTTAGAGAATCAGATGTCACAAATGACCGTACTCCTATTTCAATCTCCAACTATGGTGATTTGCCTTCGAAATGTGTTCTTTGTTTATTTGTTCTCGAGTTATGAAATTGGTTACTGTTTTGACTGATCACTCTTGGTTTATAATTTATGGTCTTTTAGGTAAATATTCCGAGAGAAGAGGCCATCAAAGTATACCATGTTTTATATCATTTAATTTCTAATTTTTTTTGGTAACATGTGCTAATGACATTAAAAAATCTAATAAGAAAAAAGAAATTAAAGGTATATTCCACCTCTCCTTCTATATCTGACTTCATTATTTTTTGGGGTTTAAATAGAAGTTATAGTGCATATATAAAAATTCATCCACATGCTTATTTCTGTGACAATTTTGTTTTTAGTTTTTGGGTGCTTAATTATAAAATTGTTGACTATCCTCTAATTATAATTTTGATTCTTTGATCTACATTTAGCCACTGCATTTGACTTAAAATCTTGATATTTTATATTGTGGTTTGGTCCTTAGGATTTGAGACTTTGGTTATTGGTTTGTTGTGCAATCCGAGTCGCAGGTATGGTTTATATGAGTTGCTTCATTAACTTTTCAGTATGCTTCCAACATATTTTTATGAACCATTTTTTGTTTTGGCCTCCAGTGCAACGCACGGTCTATTATAATATAGCAGGATGGGGGTTTCACTATTGAATATCCCTTAAAATCAGCAATCAATATCTTTGTGCCGATTCGTTTCTATTTCTCTCCAATTACCCTTCCACTAATTCTCTAACGTTTCTAACTCACCTCTAAAACTGCGCTTATTATCACAAAACCTCAGACCAACGGGTAGTAACTTTTGTTTTTTTCCCTCTTATTGAGGTTTAGTGTTTTTCTTAGTGAGATTTTGGGCTTTAAATGCAGTTTGTCTCGGGTCTCATCTCTGTTTTGTGCGATCTAGGTATGGTATTTTTCTTCTTTCGAAATTCGGGTCTACGTGCAGATGCTCATACAGGGAACAGATCGAACCGAATGTTATTTATCTTTTCTAGGCATGTAAAGCACTTTTTTATGTACAGACAAATACACTTATTATGTTCAGTGCATTATGTGAAACTCCATACATCCAGTTCTTGATTAACACCTTCAGGTTCTTCCATTCTCCTGCATCTAATTACTTTTCCTTTTATTATTATTATTTTTTTGAAATGGATTAACTAATAGAGCGAACAAGAAAGCTCAGAAGCCAAGCGTAACAGGTATATTTCATGGAAGGCCATTCCTTTTCCTTTTATTATCTTCCATATTTTTAGGGTTCTTGAAGGAAGGTCTTTATCAGTTGCAACGTCCTGAATCTAATTTGATGTTTATGTTGGGGTGCTGTATTTTAGAGAGGAAAATGTTGTCCAAATGGTACGTCATCTCATTATGTTTAATTTTTTTTTTGTAGCTTTGAGTATAAATTTTCATTTTGTTTTATCTGGATTTTGAAATGAATTGTTTTTCCATGGTGATGCGTGTACTATTTTTATGATGTGCAGCTGAATTTATTTTTACGGTTGAATTAAAGAAAATGGTTTCGGGTTTTTCTGACATACTAATTTCTAGAACAGTATTTCCAATAGCCAATCCACCATGAGTGGAACAAGTCCTCCTCTGATCATATTATCATATAGATAGGACCATCTAATCAGTGAGATAATTTTTGTTCTACAGTCATGTTTACACATTTAAAATCAAGATCACCGTAAATGTGCGGTTTAGATTGGGTGATGAGCCATGCTGTGTGCAGAAAGCACTCCCTTTTTGCAAATGATTAATGGAGCTAATTATCCTTTTCACATTGAGAATGCCCTCGACTTCACTTATAACTCTATGCTACACAAACACCACCCCCTTTTGTTCTGGTTCTGTCTATCAGTATGTGATATATATGGATCAAGGTTAGTCTAGGATTTCTTCTTTTAATGATTTTATCAATTTTCATCTTCGGTTTTTGGACAGGCTGATTTCCTCTATTTCTACCATTTGAAATGTTCTGATCACTTATTCTTTGTGATTCTTCCATGAACATTATTGTCAGAACTATTTTCTATTTGCTTCCTTACTTTCATCTGTCTTTTATACAAATATAGTTGTTTCTTTTACCTCCGAGTTCATCTGTTTGTTCTCCTTAGTTTTGTTATACCTCGAAGAATAAAATGGATGGTCCCATTTCAAAATAATAATAATAAATAAATAAAAAGGATGCTGTAAAAGTTAAGACAGGTTCCTGCTTTTAAAATTAGAATGATGATCCCTATAGGATATTTGGGTTTTTGGACCTATTTTCTTTTGGTTTTTGGTCTTGAAATATTTCTTTGGGAAATACTTCTACTGATTTATTCATATGTTCGCTTTGCTGATACTGCAAAACTTGAATTGTGAGGCCAAAAATGGTTCACTTGGGAGATTCTTTCTCCGTTAGTGGTCTTGAAGTATTGCTTTGGGAATTACTTCTACTGATAAATTCATATGATCGCTCCGCGGATACTGCAAAACTGGAAGTGTGTGGCAAGGATTGTGCCTGTGGCTCAATGGTTGAGGCTTTGTTTTTCGACCTTGAGGTCTCAAGTTCGATCCCAGCTTACCTACCAGAGGGACGGGGGGGGGGGGGGGGGGGGGGGGGAAATGGTTCACTTGGGAGATTCTTTCTCCGTTAGTGGTATCACAGTTGAAATACTCCACTGGACTGATTTCTTTTCAATCACGTTCGGGTTTAACAAAAACGACAGAGGAATCATTCAATTGAATGTTCAAAAGTGAAATTCCTTGATTTCAGTTGCAGTTTAGTATACTCAATACCTCCTGTAGTGGAAACCCATCATGCGTATGAAGATTAGAATGATGCAACCACTTCCACAGATTTGTGCTAGCTTCCATTTCCCATGTTGTTGAAAAAATTCTTCTTATGTCCCCATATCCATAGTAAATGCATTTTAGTTTCTATTAATATCCACATCCACTACCACTACTATTAGCGATATTGTCTTCCCATCCAAGGTTCAAAGTAATTAATTTTTTCTATTTAACTGTCATGACCTCTTCTTTTGGGCACAGATAAACAATTGCTAAATTCTCAACTTGAACACACACACACACATATAGTAGGGAGGCTTCCCAAAGATATTTATTTTCTAATTGGATTAAAAATTTATCTATTGACTATGTCATGACTTCTTACTTTAGGCAAAGATAATAGTAATATTGATGGCCTAGGCACTAGAATATTCCCAACATGTTCTTAATGCCTACTTACCACACATTTATTTCGTAAGAGTTTCCTTGATTTTGTTAATTTTCTATTTCTACATTAATGTTCTCTTTTCTATTTTTTGCAATCCTAGCTAAATCATTTTTAAATGTGTTACTATGAATGGTTTTTAATGGTGTATATCTTTATTTCTCAGTTTGTGTTTGTTTAGTTTGTGTTTGTTTTTTTTAATCTAAATTAACATTCAAACCCGTGCATCGCACGGTTGGTCTCACTAGAAATTACTTGTGAAACTATATGCGACCCTATATATGGTGTCTATGAACCTATATGTGCATTTATAGAGTTTCATATCAAATTTTAGAGTTTTAGTGCTTTAATTTTGAAAAATGTTGCAAATGTAAAGATTCATTTCAGTTATGTATATAATGTATGTGAAGCTATGTGTGACCTTATATGTGGTATCTATGAACCTAAACGTGCAAATCCGGATGCTCCAACCAAACCAGGCCTTTTCAAATCTGAAGGGATCCTCCTCAAAGATTTTACAGATTTTCATTTTAGTTTCCATAGTTTCAATGCTTTGATTTTGCATCATTGCATTAATTTTGAAACAATTTATGTTTTTATTTCATTTCTTCTCTTATTTGAAACTGTAACTTGATCTTATTGTTGATTTCCAATTGCAGGATTGACCTGACTGTACCATGTTATAAAGCTAGCATTGTATTGAACAATAATGGATGTTAGGATGGAGGATTTGGTGTATATTTAGATCATTTGAGATCTAAAGCAAATTCTTTAAATTAGACAATTTAGATCAGTCAAAGGTGGGCCTTAGTAAAAAGAAAATCACTCTCAGTAGATGTGGATGATTCTAATTCTTCCTCAATTTGGTCATACCATTATGGCTTTTTGGGAGGCAACATGAGTCATGTTCCCAAGACTATGGGTTCATTTGCTAAACATACTTCACATGTCTCTCTTTCCTAGTGTTGTTTGCTCCCCCTTGGACAATTCATACCCCTCAATTATCTCACATGCCTCTCTTTCTTAGGCCTGTCAATGGATTCCATTCGGATTGTATCAAACCGTGCATCGCACGGTTGGTACCACCAGTCTATTATAATATATCAGGATGGGGTTTCACTGTTCATTCTAACGTGGACAGCCTCCCCATCCTGCTTTGGATCCACGTGTGGCATCAGTTTAATATCAAAACGATTCGATTTCTAAAGGTAAGTAAAATATTTAGGTAAAAAATCAGCTACATTACTATTTATTCTCTTAGGTGAAAAATCAGCGACCCTTCATCTTCCTCCCAATCCTGCTTTGGATCCAGTGTGGCACCAGTTTAATATCAAAACGATACTATTTCTAAAGGGAAGGTAAGTAGAATATTTAGGCAAAAAATCAGCTACATCACTATTTATTATCTTAGGTGAAAAATCAACTACCCTTCATCTTTTACTAGCCCCTCCTGCCCTCTGCAATCGAGACATATTCTTCATCTCTCTCCTTTTCCCTCTCCAAAAGCACGATTGTTTCACCTTCACTCTCTCCGGGTAAACTTGTTTCGCTAACTTCAGTTTAGAATAATATCCATCTGAATAAGCCATTTTTTACATTTAGGCCCTATTTGGATTACAACAGAAAAACATTTCTGATTATTGAGAAGATTTTTTCTTTCCAGGATTTAGAGGAAAATGATATGATTATAGATAATTTAAAGGGAAAAATTATATGGTGAACAACCGGTCAACCGTGCATGTATGCGCATCCCACAAATACAGTGGGGCCTACATTGTTTGGACGATCCAGACCTTTCCTTTGCTGGGCCTTGACATAAAATCTTCTCCATAGAATTGAATGATCCTAATCTTCCAATCCGTGGAGGTTTATAGTTATAAATTCTCATTTTAAGGAATATTATCTTACATTGAAGACCCCTATCATTAAAAATTGAAAAGATTGGTTCAAGTTTTCAAACTTTTTCATTAAAGTCCCCGAATCAAGAGTGTATGGAAATAAAGAAAGAAAACAAGAGAGCAAGAGACACTAGAGATTTATGTGGTTCAGCACTTTGGCTTACTCCACGGGCAATCCGGCAAGTAAACTTCAATATCAACAATGGAAAATTACAAACAAGGGTTAAAACTCTTACCTCTCCAACAATGGTGAAAACCCCACCAACACCCTCTTCTTACAACTCAAGCAAAAACCCAACTCCCTCTTTACCATGTCTTCACAACCCAAAAACACCATAAAAGGAACCCCAATAACCTTGGATCAAGTTCTTGCAATGGAAGAAGAAGAAGAAACCCTCGGAGAGAAAAAAACCCTTTTTAGTAGAGAAAAGCTCCAAATCCACTTCTTTTGAGGAATAACCCAACTAAAGATAAAACCCTCTTTACTAGACTTTTTAACACATTCCAAGAATGCCCTTTCTTAAAGAAGATATTACCAAGTGATTTAATATCACTAATACAACATCAATTAATATATTCACTGGTGTTTAGAGAAAGCGTCAGTGTCTAGATACAGACACCGACGGTTTGGTGAACATCAGTGAAAAAATTGACATTCTCCAATGTTCAAAACCATCGCAAATTACGAAACCATGTGTCGGTGCAAACTTCATCTGTTAGAAGGTTCACTATTATAATAAATTGACTACGCATTCATTGCCAAAGACTCATGGCGTGGGTGGGTTTGTCTTGGACAATGTGGCATTTCGTTCTTTCCAAAGAAACTAGGGGGGTGTATGGATTCCCCATAAGCAGATGCCTTGCAAAATTCCTCTTCAAGGGAATGAATTGGATACAGTGGTCTAGAATTTGGTGGAGAAGTTACATTTGAGTTCATTACATAGTAATCTTATATCTGTACCTCCTTATATACGAATCAGTTCGTTGACAGACACAAATGGAAGTGTTAAGAACATGTTAGCCCCTTCGGAAGTGTTAAGTTCATTCTCATTCTCTCTTTTTTTTTGAAAAGGTAACAAATTTTATTTCATTCAAACCAAGCTCACAATCATGGGGACAAGATGTCCCAGACAGGCAAGCCCACTGTATACATCCAGTTCATTCTCATTCTCACGTTATAATCAACCCCAACTGAAGAGGCTAACATGATTACATACTAATCTTATGTCCATACCTCCATATATAAATAAAGATACATTTGAATATATACTAAGAACTGATATTGTGCATTTTTTCTTAACCGAAATGGGTTCAACCAACAATAACATGACTCGAAATGGGGTCAACCAACAATAACATGAGTCGCTCCTTGGTTTGGTTGTTTGGATCACCAAATCCATCGCTGTCTATGTAATAGTGATGGGCAATCCGTGCCCCACCCAATGCGGCACTGATAAAAGGTTCAGGAAATAGAGAACAAGAGATTGAATCTTTATTCATCTTCTTCCACGTATCACTAAACAAGCCTCTTATATGTTCGCGAGCAACTGGCTCTGAAGCGCCTGTTTCATGCATGTAACATTGAACAGATTTGGGCACATCACCTCTCTCTAGTTCCGCCTGAAAAAAATACATAAGTACACACATTGAAGTCTATGATTTTAAATAACTAGTGTAACACTTAGAAGTCAGTATGGTAGAGCAAACAAGATTGCTAAGTAATATGTAGCTTATGTACCGTTGAAGTCCCCAAATCATCCCAAAGTCGAACAAGCATCCCTAGCCATCGTACCACTTTTTGATTGTTTTCTATGTAATCTAGTGCTTCCTTAGTTATCTTTGGTTTCAGTGAAAAATAAGCATGTCCTTGCATGACAGATCCTCCAATCGAGACAGCTGCATTGCTAAGATACTCATCCAGGGTCGGTGTGTACCTATTGTTGTACCATTTTGCCTCCACAAGGTAAGCTTTACATAAATCTCCCCACTGCATAAATTACACACAAAATTCTCAGTAGATGAACTTAACACTTCCAAACATGGGAATGAAATTAGCTTTTGCATCACCAAAGAGAGAAAATTAATGCAATACCAGTTTCTTCAAGTACTGGGTGATTTTCCATCCATGTGGCTGTTCTTTTAGGGTGTCATAAGCAATTTCGTTGATAGTGTTGAAGAGAGCCATAAAACATATTTTCATGTAGTCTGGAAGCTGTTCCATCGCGTTAACATCCCATCTAAAAATTTCCATCTAGAAAATTATACGAGATAGAATTGAATAAAGTTAATATTTGGAACATCACTTGTGAAGAGAGCCTTGGCTACTTCAGGTAGTACAAGGAGCTTGGCTCCTTCATGTATCATATTGGAGTTTTCTCTAAAACTGTGGTATGAGTTTTTCAAACCCCCCACGAGCCTTCGCTCGACAGTCCTGAATCACTTTCTACCAGAAAAATGTTAAAGTAATGAAATACAAACCTATCAATAACATCCGTAAAAAGGACTAATTCTTCTAGGGTTCCATATATATTGTAGATATCATCAACGGATTGGATTAGTTGAACCATTTTTGTAATCACTTCTCTAGAGTACCCAAACTCAGGTTCTGAGAAAATTCCAACAGACCATAAAAAGCTCTCCATCAAATGGTCTCTAGCAAAGCTCGAGTGCCTCCCAAGATCCAAATTCCTCCACCACCTAAGACATGATAAGTGCAACAGATAAGAGCAATGTAATTCCATTGGGGGTACCTTACACATACATTCATTATATATCTGTAGTCCTTTGCTTTGATAATGCCACCCCTCTTGTTTAACACTTTCTGATTGGATATTGATTCTTGGCTTTTTTCGGAATTGTGTCAGCCTTTAATAAAAGGGTCAACAAGAGTGATGCTAAGCTGAAGGGCGCCCTTGCAAAAAAAGGGATGAAAGGGTGCACCCGTTGGTTGCTGTCACCAAAGTGCATTTATAATTTGTTAAAGTCAAACCACATTAATTGCACTTTGGTGCCGTGCAACCAATGGAGGCTAGCTTTCAGTCCGTTTTTACAAGGACCCTGAGTTTAGCATTCCTCAACAAAGAAAGATCTGCCACCGTTTGCCATTGTTTATACAAGGAGTGTCCTTCTGCGATTGTCCCTAGCAAATCCCTTATAATGGGATTTGTTCCTAATTTTGTAAAGGAAAAATTGTCAACTGGTGACAGAAAAATGCAAAAATAGTGAATGGGTGACACCCTTTTGAAAGTTTGTGAACGGAGGTCGAAACACCTTTTTCTGACATGGCCTTTTACCGAAATACCCCTCATGGCAAAAAGAACACGTTATACTAGATTTTTCTCTCTGTTACTTTTCACCAACCAAAGTTTACCGCCAACCTCTGTTACTTTTCTCCATTAACGCCTGAAACCCACGAAGTGTAAGTGAAGGTTAGTAGCAGAAGACTTCTTAGGATTAGTGCTTCCATTATGGCGTTTGAACCCTGTCTTTAGTGTGTGATAATAACCATGTCTGTATTGTATGTGATAACCCTATCTTTATTGTGATTGATAACCCTATCTTATAACCCTTTTAAAATGGTGAATTAGGGCTTGTGCTTCTATTATCTCTGAAACTGTTCTTATAGAGTTGGTACCCTACTAATAAAGTTGGTATTAGTGTTTGATGACCCGAATATAGATGGTTTATGTAAACCCTTTTGTACATGGATCACAATTTTTTGCACTTGATAATCCCTTATTTGCTGTTGGTAAGTCCCATATATTTACCTGATAAACTTGTTTTGACACTAGATACACCTCAGAGAGGCTTGGTAACCCCCCTTCTATGTACTTGGTAATCCCTTTAGAAACTTGAAAACCCCCTTGTGTAGAGAGTTGAAAACCCCTAATTTGCAACTTGATTACCCTTTACAGAAGCCTCCGTACGGACTTGAATCCCCCATTAGGTAGCTGATAATCTCTTAGAACACCTTGTGGACTGACTTTCAAACCCCCATTGAGGTAGCAAAACCCCCTTTAGAGTCCATAACCCCACTTATGAACTTGGTAACCCATTGTGTACACTTGAATACCCCTCAAGAAGATATGAAGATCCCCTTTTAGCAACAACTCTGTTTAGAACCCCTATTTAGGATTTTATAAAAATGTCTGAAACAATGGTTTCTCTTCTTTTACACTATGATGGAGATTTGACGGATGATGTTTCTTGGAAATACGTCGGAGGGAAGAAGACATTGTTATCTGTCAGCTGCAGAATAAATTTCGACGAATTTCAAGCTGCAATCCGAAGAACGATTGGTGTTATAGAAAGGCAGGTTTTACTATCGATAAAATGCCGATATGTTGTGGATTCATATATAGTCACTTTAATCGACGTCGATGATGATGATGTCCTCCAAACAATGTTAAGGATGTTTGACAGATACATGTTAAATTCTGTGATGATATACATAACTAAGAGCATAAATGACAAATGTATTAATTTCTTAAATTCGTCAATGCTTCCCCCAAACAAACTCTGCACTAGGAGACCCTCTCTTAATCGTAGCATTCCTTCTACTTCGATTTCGTCCCAAAAACGTCTTCGTTTTGAAGTGGACTTGCAAAAAGACTACGAAAGTGAATTTGATAGGAGATATGTAAGTGAAGAAATCAGAGGTGCTCCAGCAGAACCTGTCATAAGGTATTGTAGTTCTTTGGCAATGTTTGAATACTTCCATATTTCAATTTATAATTCATATGGATCCAACTTGATTATATATTGCCGAACTATGCAGGTCTGAAATTGACTTAAATGAAACATTGGCAAGTGATTTGTATGGCAACCATGTTAGTGGAGGCATTGATGACTTCCAAAATGTGGGAGATCTTGAAGTGGACTTCAGTAATGTTAGTGAAGACGGTTTCTGTGTGAGGGGTTTAGATTTAGAAGAAGAAAGAAATGATGATGATGATGATGAGGAGGAGGATGATGATGATGACGATTATGAAAATATCGGTGTTAGTCCATGCGCTCAGCCTTTCAGTGCGGATTCTCCTATCAGAGGGGGTTCTCCTATCAGAGAGGGATCTCAACCGGTTCCGACTAACAGTAGTCGGCCAATGAAAGCAGATGGGATGTTTGTTGGGGCCCATGATGTAGATACTAATAATCTTCAGTTTGAGCAGTTAACGGTTGGGGCAATATTTTCTAATATGCAACACTTCAAAAAGGTTGTCAAAGAGTACACTATTCGGCAGAGGTTTATGTTCGTGAGGTCAAAGTCAACACCGAAGAAGTATGCCGTTCGATGCAAGGTAGATGGTTGCAAATGGCGTATAACGGGTACTAATCATATGACCTGTGTGTTAGTGAAGTCGTTTGTCCCCGACCATACGTGTAGAACTAAATTAAGGGGCAATGATCACCCTCTTGTCACAGCAGCTTGGGTTGCTCAGACATGTTTACGCTTATTTGCTTGCCCAGATGATGTGAGGACGAGGATCATACGAGAATATATCAAGATGCATTGGGGTATAATTATAAGCTATTGGAAGGCGTACAACGCGATGAACATCATACTTGAGATTAAGTGTGGGAATGTGGAGGACTCTTATCGAATATTGCCTGCACTTACAGTTCAGATGATGAGGAGAAATCCCGGCAGCTATATGCGTGTTTTCAGAGCCAGAGATTTACGACCTAGGGGAGATGATAGATTTGTTCGCTTATTTTGGACATTTGGTCCTAGCATACGGTCTTTTCATCGAACACTCAGGCCTATAATTTTGGTTGATGGGACACATCTGCGAGGGAAGTATCTAGGAATCTTATTGATTGCAATCGGGGTCGATGGTAACAACGGTTTATATCCATTAGCATTTGGGGTTGTTGAGACGGAGAACGAAGATAGTTGGAGGTGATTTTTTATGTTGCTGAGGCAGTACGTATTGGCAGCGGAGATGAACATATTCACCATATGCTCTGATCGACAGAAGGGGTTGTTGCAGGCAGTGCCTAATATATTTCCCAATTCTCATCATAGTTATTGCATGTCTAAAACCTGTTTAAACACAAACACACTTCATATTATGTTTAAATTTATAACTTCCCTACTCATTCAGAAACACAAACACACATGTCTAAAACCTGTTTAAATTTACAAGTTCCAATATTCAAATTGAAACACAAACACAAATACACTTCCATAAAACCTGCTTACATTTACAACTTCTCCACATTCATAAACAAGTTCACAATTCCATAAGACCTGCTTACATTTACAACTTCTCCACATTCATAAACAAGTTCTCCACCCATTCACAAACACAAACACACTTCCATTAAACCTATTTCAATTTACAAGTTCTCCACCCATTCACAAACACAAACACACTTCCATTAAACCTATTTCAATTTACAAGTTCTCCACCCATTCACAAACAAAAACACAGACCATAACAACTTCCCTTGCCATTTAATAAATCCCCTGCCAATCTCCATTAAAAAATAAAGTTTGATCATCAGAAGAAATAAACATCCACCAACATTAGAAGGTGTTCCTATATAAGTGTGCAGTCCCCAAACTCTCCTCGTAAAAATCTCTCACAGAGTTGTAGCCGAAATTCAGGAATGTCTGTCGGCCCAAAGTTTAGCGGTTGACCATGGTAGAGATGCTCAATCGCTTTTAGGACAAAAGCGCCGCAATCAACCCTGTATAAAAGCATGCATTGAATGGAGTTACTTTTAAGCTAACTACGAATGAGATAGGAATACTAACAAAAATTCGAAAGTTTTAAGTTTGAACCCACCCATTGTTCTGCTTTCGGAAGCCATCCATCTGTGAATATGGAAAGTCATCGATGTTGCAACCCCGGCCCTTCAAATATTCCTTCATTAATGCTACCTGAATTTAAGACAAGGAAGGAATATTGAGTGTTATACATATGGAAGTAACATTAAATGTTACGGAAGATGTTAATTTACTTACAGTGGGAGATGCTCCCTCCTGAAATGAGTCTCCTTCCATTGAGTTGAACTTGACCATCTTTTTATTCACCATATCAACAAGCACAAGAGCCCAATGAAAATCTTGACAGCATGGGATTAAAAGCATCCCAATATCTTCTGACGGGATATGGTCAAGTGTACGATGCAATAGCTCGTTCGCCAACCGATCGGTGTCCAACTTATTTTTGTCATCCATTGAATCACGCCTTGAAGTTTTATATCCCTGTACAATGAAATGAATTTTGTGGGAACACTAGATCATGGATAAGTTGTAAAGTAACATGTATAGCTACAAAAAAGCCTCTTACATGTATTGACGAAGGAATATATACAATCCGTCCAATCAAGGCATTGCTGGAGGCGCACAAATACTTCCCATATACATCCAACACCTACAACTCATAAAAATTTCTTAATTACCTCAACAATGGGTACTGAAGACAACACTTAATTTAAAAAATGACACTTACTTGGCCACTGAGGACTCCTTTCAGGTTCCACAACGTTTCGAGATCCTCGGCCAAGACTTTTACCCCGTCAACGGTCATGAGAATACGACTGCAAAAATATACAAAGGTTAGAGGAAGCAAGTATCTAACTTTGAATAATGGTTAATTGAAAACAAGTGTACTTGCCTTTGTTCTTGTTTTTTCAACTTCTCAATGAGATCAGTTCGCCTCCGTGTTACTTTCTTCGTTGCCCTCTCACTTTTTTTCTTTGTCACTGGGGGTACTGTATAGGGGCTACTCTTGGCGCAGCTTGGTTTCCTATCCCTTCTCTGATTTTTCACTCTCCTCTCATTGCTCCCTAATTTTTCCGTCCTCTTCCTCTTCTCTTTACCCTCAGGGCTATCGAGAATGGTAACAACATCTGATGCTCCTGTTACAACTGCTTCATTTACGAAGCCAACATCTTCAGCCTGACTCATCACATTTATGACCTCCATATCTTCCTCCTCTCTTCTTTTTCCCCCATCTTTTCTCAATTCTTCCTTCTCCATTTCAGCTTCATCTCCCTCCTGTCTTCTCATCGCTTCCCACTCCTTCTGTATAATTTCCCTCTCAGCTGCAATCTGTATTCGTAAATTCTCCTTCTCTGCCTCCATCTCCACCCTGACTCTTCTTAACCTCTCCTTCTCCTCTTCATTCTGTCTCCTCTCTCTTTTTATATTGTCCCATGCCTCTCCTATCTTCTCCCACTCTCTTTTTATCCTCCTATCCTCACTGGCCTCCTCAGCACCCTCCTGACCACCCTCCTCAACTACAGTATCCCTTCCTTCAAACGCAGGTGTGCCGATCAATGCTGGGACAGTAGGTGACTGCCCTAATGGTTCTCCCTGCCCAATGATTCCTTCTTCCTCGGCTTCCTAATATACAAATAAGGGATACAACACACAAAATTTGTAAACATTACCAACTTAAATAAAACATAATATAAAAAGAGGTCCATTGCGATACCTGCTCAGGAATGTACCGCAGTTCGTCCTCTCGTGGCGTCAATGTCACCACTACCTAACGATTTGAGAAAGTTGTTAGATCAGAAAATATTACAGACTATCTAAAATGGTATCTAGTAGATAGGGTCTCACCTCAGATTTGTCTATCTTCCCATGCTCAATCATATAGTACTTATTCGCTTCATTTCCTTTCGACTTCCACTTCAGAATACGTGGACAGGCATCTGGATTTTTTGGTATCCACAACTTCGTGTGCTCGAAAAGCCACACCTGCACACACAAGACAGACTTTGTTAATATTTTATTAATAGGAAGATAAATAAAAAGGCAAACTATTGCAGAGGACATGATACCTGCAATGTGAGGGAGCAACCTCCAAGATATTTCCCCCCTGCGACGGATGCGTTTAAATACTCGAGTAACCAATTGTATATTGCTTCCCCCCAGTTATAGTCGCACATCTTCTCTAAATCATCGATATAGGGCCAAAACAGCTGGTCGGCCCGATGTGCAGCCTGAGTGAATAACACAGTAGCGAATAGGTGTAGCACGACATATTTCACACAAGTCTCTATGGAGGGTTGGTCCTCTAGACCAACTAAGGCCTTGATTTGCACAGAAATGTCAGATGCCAGAACAGATCCTCTACGAAATGGCCACCCAGGCAGTAAAGGAGTGTGTTTACTCTTGTCCGTCCACGGAACCCTCGCCAAATTAATTTTTTCCCCTCTAAGGGGAAGGCCTAAAGCCAATGCAACATCGCTAGCCCTAAATGGAATTGCGATACCTCCTAGCATGAATGTCTTCGTCGCCGGATCCCACTTACTGTGTAGTGCTCTAATTAGAGGCTTATGCATGATAGCCTCTTCTAGTGGATTCTGTTCTAGGCGGATGAAGTCCTTGAAAGGGGTCTTGCCTATAGCATCATAGTGGGACTGCCGGAACTGTGTACTCCGCATCTCCTTAATAAAGTACGATGGAGAACATCGTGCAGGGACATATGGATCCTGTAAAACAACATACATAATCAGAGCGTCAAGTTTTATCAAGTAACTTAGATTAAAACTGTAAAGATCAAATACACTTACATGTTTCGCCTTCACTTCACTCTTCTGACCTTTCACGTTGCTTTTCATCTTCTCACTTTTCACATCGCTTTTCATCTTCTGACCTTTCACTTTGGTTTTCATCTTCAGACCTTTCACTTCAACTATCTTCTTCTCACCTCTATTTTTCATTTTTGCCTTCTCACCTTTCAATTTCATTTTCCCCTTACTACCTTTCATTTTAATCTCCTCATTCTTTAAACCCATTGCGGGCTTCCTATTACACTTTCGACTCCGGCTCGCATTTGCCTATTAACACAATTAGAGAATAAAAGAGCATTCTATTGACTAACAATCTAAAACGAGAACAAAAAAGACTACACTTACACGCGTCTTCATTGTAGACTTTGCCTTCTCCAAATCCAACTATATAACTGTCACAAAAAAGAACATAATTAATTGTAATGTAAGTTCATGTTTCTTAAAATGGGGTTCTCAACTCAAATATGTGATTCTCAAGCGTAGAAACCATACCAAAAATTACTATATGAACAATGATCCAAAAGAGGATTGGCAACAATCTGAAAATGGGGATTATCAACCTCCCTTGAGGGGGTTTTCAACAGTGGAGAAGGGGGATTATCAACCTCAACAGGGAGTTCTCAACACTACAAATATTAATTATCAACCTCAACCGGGATTCACAACACTGGAAATGGGTATTATAAACCCCCTGAGGGAGTTTTCAACACTAGAGAAGGGGGATTATCAACCTCAATAGAGAGTTTTAACACTGGAGTAGGGGATTATCAACCTCAACAGGGGGTTCTCAACATAGGAAATGGGGATTATCAACCTCCCTTGAGGGGGTTTTCAACACTGTAGAAGGGGGATTATCAACCTCAGGAGGGGGTTCTCAACACTGGACAATGAGGATTATCAACCTCAACAGGGGGTTCTCAACAGAAGAGAAGGGGGATTATCAACCACAGGGGTTCTCAACACACGAGAATGGGGATTATCAACCTCAACAGGGGGTTCCCAACACTGGCAATAGGGATTATCAACCTCAACAGGGGGTTCCCAACACTGGCAATAGGGATTATCAACCTCCCTTCAGGGGTTTTCAACATTGGAGAAGGGGGATTATCAACCTCAATAGGGGGTTTTTAACAGTGGAGAAGGGGGATTATCAATGTACCTAGAAAGGATTCTCAACACTGAAAGTGGGGGATTATCAGCCTGAAAAGGGGTTCCCAACACTGCAAATGGGACATTATGAACTACCTAGAGGGGGTTCTCAACACTGGCAATGGGGGATTATCAACATCCTAGAGAGGGTTACTAACACTGGAAATGAGGGGATTCTCAACACTGGCAATGAGGGATTATCAATCTACCTGGAGGGGGTCCTCAACACTTAAATTGAGGGATTATGAACCTCAAAAGGGGGTCCCAACACTGGAAAAGGGGGGTCCCAACAGTGGAAATGGGTTCTCAACACTGAAAAAGGGATATTATGAATCTCAAAAGGGGATTCTCAACACCGAGAATGAGAGATTAT
The DNA here is from genome assembly GCF_043159265.1 of Tasmannia lanceolata. NCBI lineage: Eukaryota > Viridiplantae > Streptophyta > Magnoliopsida > Canellales > Winteraceae > Tasmannia > Tasmannia lanceolata. The sequence goes on from NW_027518683.1 coordinate 14,034,864, forward strand.
CAAAAGGGGGTTCTCCACAGTCAAAATCAAACAAAATAGGGAACAAAAAAAAATTTAAACCCTAGACGTGTAAAAACTTCCAAATACTGACAATGAAACAATACACCACAAAGGTAACTTAATACAACGAAAAAAAAAAGTAAAAAAATATGAAATACGACACCCTAACATACCTGCATGATGGGGATGGGGGAAAAATGAAGCCCACGCCGGAAAAAATGAATCCCTCGCCGGAAAAATGAAGCCCTCGCCGGAGAAAAATGAAGCCCTCGCCGGAATACACTTGATAACGGAGGAGAGAGGTTCGGAATAATGCAGGAAACCGTCCCACTCCAGAGAAAAATGAGAGATCTTCACGCCGGCCACACCTCACGCCGGAGAAGATGGGTTTCAGGTGGTTCAAATGAAAATGGAGTAAAAGTAAAAAAAAAACCCTATGTATAGTAAAAAACGAAGAGAAAAAAAGCCTCTCTACAGTTAAAAAAAAAGCCTCTGTATATTGGGTTTTTCGTTCTCAAGGGTATTTACGTAAAAGGCCATGTCAGAAAACGTATTTCGACCTCCGTTCACAAACTTTCAAAAGGGTGTCACCCATTCACTATTTTCGTATTTTTCTGTCACCAGTTCACAATTTTTCCTTTTGTAAAAGACCACCTCATGGATTACTTTTTCAGAAGAATACATCCTCCGCATATGAACTAAATGAATAAGATAAGATCTGCTGCAAGGTGTTTGCTCTCTCCTGTAATAGTAAGCTGAGAAATGGCTTTTGGCAAAATTGCCTAGCAAAGCCCTATAAATAATATATAATTTATATTAGGGAAATGATATATCAACTCCTTTCTTTTTAATTTTCAGGAAAGCTCCATTTCTTTATGTGTAAAATGGGCATAAAATAAATTTTACACTCATTTTTAAGTGGAAAACAGTCATAAATTTTGTTTCAGGCCCATTTTACGTCCAAAAAAATGAAGCCGAAAGAACAAACAAAAGGAGTGTAAATCCTTGGAAAAATGTTGGAATATACCTAGCTTACATATAGGGAAATGGTTTCAGCACAAACATGTTTTGATACATGCGCTCATGTATCTTGTCTTTTAGTATTTAATTGTCTCATAAGTGCTTTTTGGGAACAGTAATAACCCTTTTACAGCTCTTTAAATACTAAAAGACAAGATATATGAGCACATGTATCAAAACATGTATATATATATATATATATATATAGGGAAATGATTTCAGCACAAACATGTTTTAATACATGTGCTCATATAGATATAAATACATACATAGTATACATATATATATATATATATATATATATTTATATCTATATATATATATATATATATATATATATATATATATAAATCTATTTATATCTATATATAGATATAAATAGATTAATATATACATACAGAAGTACCACGCTTGAGCTGCTGTGCTGTTGCATCAAATAGTGAGCTGCTTTTGGATCAAATATCAAGGATGGGATGATGTGTCCGTGTCTATATGCCAGTGGCATCTTTCATGCTCTTTACCTAGACGCAGCTTTAACGTTTGTCTGGTATATGGCCTGCACCATGTTGTAATCTAGCTTAGCCATCTGAAATAACAAAGGGTTCATGTCGTCTTCTCTAAGGTATATTTCTTCTATGTCCCACCTAGCCTCTAACTTTGGCACCCTCCAATGCAATGGAAGCTTTAAGGCATGGTCTACTTGTCTTTCCAGTTTTTTCTCTATGCTCTTCCCTTTGAGAGCCTCCGTGAGACGTATGGTCGAGAAAGCTCTGGCCTCATCCATCACGGTTTCTCCTTCAAAAGCAAGGTGTGATGCTTCATACAAGCTCAACATCCCCTTCATATCCTCGCAAAGTGATTCCATGAAATCACCCATATAGTCTTTGAAGCAATTGAAAACGTCTGTTTCTCATAAACACTGGAAAATTCAGTGATCATATATAAAAAATTTACAGGCAAAATTGTGTGATGAGAGCATATTCACCTTGTGAGACCTCAAACCCATGTTGTCTAAGGAGCCTAAATAGAAGAGCCGTAGCATAGAGATCGTCTCCCATGTTGCAGTCATTTATGGATATTATCCTCAGTGCTTCCTTGATCTCCTTCTTGAAGTGATACCCTACCCCTAAGTGTTGGAGAGTATCGATCAGCTTCAGTTGATCTACACGTTGGTCTACTTTTTCGAGCAAACACCTCACATCTTGTTGGATTTTACCAACAAACTTAAGAATCATAGTATTTCAGATTTACTACTAATCTTATAAGGGTCAAACTTGTTACTGATCTATGATCTATGGCTTTATAATAAAAAAACCCAATTTTGGTGCAAACAAAGTCAAAAGATACGTTCAGATTTCTCAAAAGAAAATAGAACAATTTAATGATTTTTAGCCTCATGTTATGATGTTGATTGTTGATCCGTTTATGTTTGCTCTTTAAAACATGAAAAGTTCCATAATTTATTTCAATTAAAGTTTTGGAATTTTACATGCTTGGTTGAAATTTATATGATGCTTTTTTTTTCATCATTTAGTTAAAACTCTTTTGATGTTTGGAATTAAATGGATCAAATGGATGGGGTTTAGGAAACACCTTGTTTTTAAATTGGTGTAAAAACCCATCTCTTATTTGGTTTGGCAAATTAAAAGGTTGAGTACCTTAGAACTCAATATTGTTATTGGCACCCAAACTAGTAGATTATACTTGTTTGGCTTTGATGATGGATTTTCTTATTGTATCTTTATACAATTGCCTCAACATGTTAAATTTCTGTTTTAAGAAATTTTATTGGTTTGTTGATAAAAGAAAAGGGAATTCATGGTTGATCATCATATGGGCTTGATATTTGGACTGTTTGTGGTGGCTCATAAAATCAGTAGCCTATGTTTTGATATCAACACCCATTTACCTAGTTAAATGTTTTGACACTTATTTGTTTTGATAATGGTACATGGTTAGAAAATGATGCTTGTCAAGTGTTTGCTAAAACGCCTTTAAGAGATAAGCTTGTCTTGTTGAATGCTTGTAAATGAATCTAATGGCAATATAAGTAATGATTCATTTTCAATGAGAAAAAATCTGCATTACTTGAATGGGAATGCTATATAGTTCATACACTATTAAAGTTTAAAGTTCTTGTTCTTGTTAAGGAACTTGGTATATTGCCATCATGTATTGGAAATGATGTTTTATATGTACTATGGCATGGGAACTCTAAGAGCCAAATTGGGTGTGGCATTATCCTAACTAGTTTATTCCATCTAAAGAAGAATTGATGAAATTCACCAATATAATGCATGTTAAAATGTCATTCTAATTTTCTGTATTTTTTTGGGAAAATAAGTAGATTTGGCATATTGGAACAAAATTTGAACAATATATGCATTATGTGCCTATTATATACATATTCTGCAGGTTGAAGAAAATAAGTCCATAAGAATACTTATATAAAGATTGGATAATTGAATGTAATTGCGTATGAGTATCGTATGGACATGACTCTAAATTCTTGAATGGGAGGCTAACCATAATTTTTGGAGTATGGCAGCTTAAAATGTAAATGCCATGTACTCACTTATGGTTTGTTGCTCAAAAGGTACATGTGTACATCAAATTGGGATGGGTATTACCTGGTAACTCAGAATTAAGAGGTAATTGTTCAAATTGTGGGGGCCCTGCTGTTCAAGAAGGCTAGGTTGTGCTAATGGATCTCTAATTGAGAGAATTCAGGTATACCAGTGGGTACTTATTCACCTTAAGTGGTGGAGCGATTTCATGAGAATCGGTTAAACAAATGTATTGTAAAGATCCACTATGATAGCAAGATTATAGCCTTATCCCTAGCAGAAGGTGGAGCCAAATGGGTCAAGTTATGTTTTTATGGCAGATGGGCTGTTATGGCCAAAACTGGTTCCCTTGGTAATTTTATATAGTGACTGCCAAAAAATGCTTTAGCCAAGGCCAAATATATGACCTTATATGGCAAAATGGGCATGATTGCCTTAGGCATAAGTTGGTAAAGCATATGAGGGACAATAACAATCGACTTTGTAAAGGCGGAGAGGAGTCTGCAGATCCTCTGGTAAAGCCACATAAAGTGGTGTATAAGGCATCGAAAATGAATGGGGTTAAAGCCCGATGCATTAACCATTAGTGATGGACACCCAACCTATGTGAAAGGAGATCCCTGGAATTATGTTCAATGGGTACTAACAAGTCACCAGATGGTTTGTTAACACAATCACCCTCACTTCTAGATGCAAAATATTGGAAGATAGTGTTCACTACAAATGCGGTAGGATGAGTTTGAGATTCTTAATCAGTTCATAACCTGAATTGGGTGGTGTGTTACTTGCGGTGCACACTTGATGACTGACCTAAGTGAATGTGGAGGTGAGACTGCTTCCTATGAGAATTTAACGGGTAATTCTCTAGAACATTTATGAGAACCAAGAGGGGAACAAGGCCAAAATGTTCCAATACTGTGAATGAATCACTAAGGAATCGAAGGTAGGGTGTGGGTAACAGGTTAGCCAGTTACACCTACGAGGAAAGGTTGAAGGAGTCTAACTCTACCTGTACTCGGTAACGTAATCTGTTTATCCTAAATATCGGTTGAAGTCCAAAAGACACCGGTATGAATCCATTCTATTTTTCTAATGTGCTCAGATGCTTCCGTTTTCAAATTGTAACTGTATTTTGAATCTTGTGGGGGATTGTTGGAAATTTTAAAGAATTTGAAAAGCCAAAAGTGATTTTTGCCTTGTCTTTAAAATTTAGAGGAAAAGATTCAAATTTTGGTTTCCCTCTTATTTCAAAAGCTAGTGACTTTTGAGTGCTTTTTTAAATGAAAAGATTCTTTTTAATGCCCAAAACGGTTTCTTTTTCTTTTTATTTAAAAAAACACTCAAAAGTCACTAGCTTTTGAAATAAGAGGGAAACCAAAATTTGAATCTTTTCCTCTAAATTTTAAAGACAAGGCAAAAATCGCTTTTGGCTTTTCAAATTCTTTATGAATTTCAACCAAGCATGTAAAATTTCAAAACTTTAATTGAAATAAATTATGGATCTTTTCATGTTTTAAAGAGCAAACATAAATGGATCAACAATCAACATCATAACATGAGGCTAAAAATCATTAAAATGTTCTATTTTCTTTTGAGAAATCTGAACATATCTTTTGACTTTGTTTGCACCAAAATTGGGTTTTTTTTTATAAAGCCATAGATCATAGATCAGTAACAAGTTTGACCCTTATAAGAGAAGTAGTAAATATGAAATACTACGATTCTTAAGTTTGTAGGTAAAATCCAACAAGATGTGAGGTGTTTGCTCGAAAAAGTAGACCAACGTGTAGATCAACTGAAGCTGATCGATACTCTCCAACACTTAGGGGTAGGGTATCACTTCAAGAAGGAGATCAAGGAAGCACTGAGGATAATATCCATAAATGACTGCAACATGGGAGACGATCTCTATGCTACGGCTCTTCTATTTAGGCTCCATAAATGACTGCAACTTTGTTTGCACCCAAATTGGGTTTTTTTTTTAATTTATAAAGCCATAGATCATAGATCAGTAACACGTTTGACCCTTATAAGAGAAGTAGTAAATCTGAAATACTACGATTCTTAAGTTTGTTGGATAGAATCCATATCTTAAGAAGCCCAAATATGATTCTTAAGACTGTTGGATAAAATAGACGGATCAGATTTCTACAAATCTTATAAACAAATAATGAAAGAATGATATATGGCTTAGTTGAACCAAAAACACGTTACTTGAAACAAAAACATATTACTCGACCTCAAAACAGTGCAAGTTGAAGCAAAAAATTCATGTATTATAAATTAAACCATAATTGAAATAAAATATGGAAAACATATTGCACTTATCTCTTTTGATGGAAAAACGTTTATGGGAAACCCGATTAAGAAGAAGAAGGCTGAGTCGTGCCATTGGCCACTCTCCTTAAGAATCGTATCCGCCCCCTACCGGTGCAACTGAGATCCGCGAACCGATGCTCTAAGATAAAACAGCCAAAGTTGACTCCAGTCCACGTGCACTCGCTGACTGGTCCACCCAGAACCACCTTAGAACTGTGCTTAGACACGGAAGGAACAGAAGGAGATGAAGCAAAACCAGAAAACATAACCCATTTTCTGTGTAAACCTCTTTATTTTTCTGTTGGCAAAAGCCACCCCAAACGTAGACCCCAAAAACTCTTAGCCTTACCCAAACCGTATTCTCTTCTCCTTTTTATAGACCACAAAGTGTCTGTTGGAAAGAGCCACCAATAATGGGTATTAATGTTGAGAAAAGCCACCATTAAAAGCCTTGAACGTTTATCTTCCAACATTCATATCTGTGACCGTTGGAGATGAAACGGTTTTGCAACTTTAATAGGTATTATTATCATAACCATTTAGCAATTAATGGGGTAAAATGAAAACCGTTTTGGGCATTAAAAAGAATCTTTTCATTTAAAAAAGCACTCAAAAGTCACTAGCTTTTGAAATAAGAGGGAAACCAAAATTTGAATATTTTCCTCTAAATTTTAAAGACAAGGCAAAAATCACTTTTGGCTTTTCAAATTCTTTAAAATTTCCAACACATCTTCCTTAAGCTTTTTCAAGTACCTCTCGTACATCTCACCCTACAAACACTACCTAACAAGTTAGTACAAACCAGACCGCTCAATATTAGAAAACTAGTGTTTCAAAATGTGGATGCAAGTCAAAATGCAGCCAAAGCAAATCCTAGTCGACTGCAAAGTAGTTGAGAGAGTTAATGAAATTTTGATTGAATTTGTAGGGCAAAACTACAAGAACACAACTAAGGTAAAAAGGAGTAGATTCGGATGAATGAAAGATGATGTAGGGGAGTTTTAAAACTACGAGAAATACACTAGGAATTGCGATGATCACCGTGTAATGACTTTTTAGTGATTGGATGACATCATAATCCGCAAAGCTTTGTTGGTAATTTGCTGATCTCCGGGTGATAGGGGGCTTCAATGTTTCAGTAGTTGAACGCATGCAAGGTGGTTGGTCATGTTGAAAATTTTCTGAGCTGATACGGGAAGATGGCGTGGACAGGAAGAGGAGATGAATAATTGTCTTAACTATAAGGTGTGATTATGGGACACATGCTTAGAGTATTTATAAGCACTTCCTCATGTAACACATGGTTTTTCACCCAATAAGGAGAGATTGCGTGAAACACCAAGTTTGCTTAATTTGGAACCCAAAAATATCATCGCCCAAAAAGAAATATGAGAAAACTAAAAAAGGACACTCCCTGCTCTCTCGCATGTAAAACCAAACACTCAACTTTTCTGTGTCACACTAAAACGTGAAGCACTCTTTCCTCACTCATTATCATGGTTTTAAATTTCGCCCGAAATCCAAAATTTCGGACCGAAATCACCGACACTGAAATTGACCAAAACCGAAACGGTCATTTATTTCGGCCGAAATTTTGGAATTTCGGTCGAAATTTCAGCTTTTCCGAATTTGACCCAAAAATACTGTTTTTTTAATATTAATTTAATATTTTACCGAAATTTTGGCCGACCCAAATTTAATATTAAATAAAATATTGGTTTCATGTTTTGTACCAAATTTCGACCAAAATTTCAAAATTTCATGTACCGAAACCGAAATTTTAAACCTTGCTCATCATGAAGAAACCGAAACAAGGGAGTTCCCTTCTCTCTCGCGCGCTCATAAATGGAAGTCCATGTCGCACCTAATAATACGGAACCCTCTCTCTCTCTCTCTCGCCCGTCTAATCTAATGAGGTGGCCTATCATGTCTCATGGTCATTTCTCATTTCATATTGGTCGATTTTTTATTTTTATTTTTAACAAGTTAAAAATCAATCTGGGTTATTTAAGAATATTCAACTAAATAGTATCATTTACACTAATAATACTCATGATGATATATCAAGTCATCAAGTCAAGCAAGCAAAGTTAACAACATGAGTACCAAAGAAAACAAAAGAAATTAGCTTTTTTTTTTTATAGGTAGAAATTAGCTTTTACAGTGCTGTAGTTGCAACTTTGTATAGAATAAATTAAAACAAGGTAATAGTGTCCTGGTAAATATTGTGTCGGGCCCGTTGATTAGCATGAGTTAGATGTGGCTCAAACCTCTTGATTAGTATGGTAATAGTAAAAATGGTTTATGACAATAATATCCATAATTTTAGTAGGATTTTTACTCAATAATTATAGAATGTTCGTAAAATAAACAAAGAAGGTCATTTTAGAAAATACTTACTGGAAGTTTAGGAATGTTTTCATGGTTTTGCTGAACAATTTCGCAGCTCAATTTTTTGTGGAGTTTCTTTGTTTCCTGACTTTACGGCTCTGTTTACCTGCGTTCCCGGGAAAGCAAATCCCTGAAAACAGCCACTTTTTTCATCGACAAGACCTTGACAAGACATAATTCTGGTGTTCACTTGCTTTCCTGAGAAAGTAACAAGCCTAGGTAGAAAATGTCAAATAATGACATGGAAATTGCCGAAAATGATGTGGAAATGTCTATTTTCTCACAAGTGTGGGAAACCAAATTCCACCATTTTGGATGGATTTGCTTTCCGGGAAAACTAGTGAAAAAAGATGGGCAAACAGTTTCTCTGTAAACCTTTTCCTGCACAGTTCCCACACCCGTGAATAGGCGCGGGAAACCTTTTCCCGCACAGTTTTCCTGGATTTCTTTTCCTAATGCCACATCAGATTCCCGGGAAACTTTTTCTTTTCCTTTCTCGGAAAAACAAGTGAACAGAGCCTACGTGTTTTTCTCTCCCTCTCCTCACTCAGTCCACTCTCATATCTATCCCTCTCCCACCCTCTCTTACCTTGGGGTAAAGCAAATATTCCAGTTAAAAACATCATTGCATCCAAAGTTGCCCTCAGTGCATTTTGGTAACCATGAAAAAAATTTCATGGACACGTTGTTTTCCTTAGGCCATGGTGAGAGATGGGTACGGTAGGTGCCAAATGGGGAGATTTGAGAGGGTACCTTAAAAACAAGGAAAATATCAAATATAGTTTGGGTTGGTAGGGCCCAAACTATGGTTGGCCAAATTATTCATTTGAGGAGGGTCGCATAGACGCATAGGAAAAGAACGTTCATGCACTAGACATGCTATTCCTTTCTAGCAGTGATGAAATTTATTGATCTGGGGAGAAATTCCTAAGAAATTCCTAAGATTTGGGGAGGAATTCCTAAGAAATTCCTAAGACATCAATTTTCTTTGGAAAAATTCTAAAAAGAGGGTGGCTGCCACTCATTGGGCCCTACATATGCCATGTGGAAGTGACCGAATCCGTTGATCTGATTGGCAAAGTTGAACCCTTTTTTTGTTGCCCCGATCTCGGTCGGATGATCCTACCCCCTTGATCCATCAAGTCACGGGTCACACTTAAGATTCCACTAAGAAAATCCAACCGTTGATTTTGGTAGTCGTTTACATTGTGACATATATGCAGCGCGGGATCAGGACCATGTGGGTCCTCTCATGATGGTCTACAAAAACAAGACCTGGCAAATGGGTGGGTCGGGTTGGGTCGACCTGCGGGTCATGCGGGTGCGGGTCAGCAACCAGGTGACCCGTGCCTAGTGCGGGTGGGTCGGGTCGACCTGCGGGTTACCCGCATGTTTTTCCAAAACAGAGTTTTTATTGGGCGGTGACAAATTCACCCCCTTCTATGTATGAATTCACTCTATAATTTTCAAAATGGATGGTACAACCTATACCATAGGATGATCCAAACCGTCAATTTGATGGGCCACAACGTAAATAGATCGTGCCCCAAAAATCATTGCCATAGGACGATCTCAACCGTTCGATCTATAGAAGTTTCCATATTGTTAGTCCGTCTTTAGATCGGAGGGTTAGAATCATCCTATGCTAATGATTTTTTGGGCAAAACCTATTTACATTATGGCCCATCAAATGCGCGGTTTGAATCATCCTATGGTGTGGGCTGTACCTTTCAATCCTCCATTTTGAAAAATAGGGAGTGTATTCATGCATAGTAAATTAGTAATGCCCATGAGCTGCTAGAAGTTGGGAGTCCTCAAAAAGTGAGATGCTGTTAGAAGGGCTGATTTCTAGACACAAGTGTACTATTCCAGCTCAAAAAGTGAGATGCTCTTAGCCCTGGATCTCATTTTCTATTTAAAAATAAAAAGTGTTAAAAAAATCCAACAAATCGCGGGTGCCCGCGGGTTGACCTGACCCGACCCGTGTTTTTGCGGGTTGGGTCACCCGCGGATAGGGGTGTAAACGGATCGAATTCGGAGCGGATATGGCTATATCCGAATTCGATTACAATATACACTATCCGAATTCGGATTCGGATTCGGATTCAACGGATATTTAATATCTATTACCGAATTCGTATCCGTCGGATATTGTTCGAATTCGGATATTATCCGTATCCGTTTATCCGGAAAATTCGAACATTTTATTGCAGCACTTCATCTTTTTTCTCTTACTTACTCGAATGAATTTTCCAAACCCTAAAACTAGACCTCTACATTCTCTTCACAAAATTAACTCTTAAACCCTAAAATATATGAGATCATCTTCTTCCTTATAAAACAAAGGCAGAGAGAGAGAGAGAGAGAGAGAGAGAGAGAGAGAGAGAGAGAGAGAGAGAGAGAGAGAGAGAGAGGGAGGCGATGGGGATGGATGATAGTGTTGGTAGTGGTCTTTGGGGTTTTTCTTTTTTTTTTGTATATGATGGAATGGGTTTGGGCTATTTTTGTTTTTATTTTTATTTTTCTAAAAAGAATATCCACTTTTCTTATAGAAACAAAAGATAGTGTGTCATTACTAAAAATAAATATTAATGATATTATTAATAATAAATAAAAAGGATTTACTTCTCGAATTCGGATGTTAAACGGATCGGATATACCATTTACCAGATTCGCATCCGCTAAGAGCCGGATATCTCATAAACGGATTCGGATAATATCCGCTTGAAACGGATTCGGATAATATTCGCTTTAAACGGATTCGGATGCGGACGGTAATCGAATTTCCGAATATCCATTTACACCCCTGCCCGCGGATCTGTTTTGGCGGGTCACTAAAACTCCGATCCGTGCCCAAAAATTTGCGGGTGGGTTGGGTCGACCCGCGGGCGGGGGTCGCGTTTGCCAGGTCTAACAAGAACCAACTATCTCGAATCTAGATTACACATTCGTGTTTCCTTGCCAAACTCAACAGTGGCTCATATATAGGGTATTTTCGCCATTTTTGAAAATTTACCCGACTCCGTTGCAGGGGCTCAAACGCGCGTGAAGAGAGAAAGGTATTTTAGAAGTTTCACATGCATCCCACCCTTCTTTCGCGTTTCTTTCGTCGCCTTTTTTCAAGTGTGCGCCTTTGCACCGAGGAAAAACCTAACGTGCGCCACCCCCTCGGAATTTCTGTAAAGAGCACGAAATATCGATATTGCGAGTTTTTTGTTTTTCTTATCTCCGGTAATTCGATCCTTCTTTCTAATTTCGTATTATCTTTTTTTTTTCTTGTTCTATCTCTCATTGCTGTTATTATCATCATCACTATTATTTCTGTCATTAGTGTCTTTTTATGATTAAAAAAAATCATGGTATGTACAAGAAAGGATGATCCTGCCCCGCTTGAGTTTTCCTAAAAATGGAGTTAGAAATATAACTTCCCACCCCAGAATGTAGAGTTTTTTTTTTTTTTTTTATTGTTTATTCCTCAGCTAGGGTTTTTAATCGGTTAAAGGAAAGGCATTTATCCCAACTTTTTGGATGCTTGATATTTATCACATTTATTTTGGACGAGGTCCCAGGTTGTTGAATGTTACGGTCCTAAGTGGGGGGCCCACCTAGGTATGGGACTGGGTGGGACCCAGCCTGGTATGGGACAGGTCTAAAGGGCCTTGCCTAACGTGTTCCATCAGCTCTGGAGCTTTTGGCGGATTGGTAAGGTGCTTAACATTTGGTATCAGAGAAGCCACCACGTCTCGTGTTCGAGTCACGGAAGGGGCAACCTGTGGAGAGGACTACCTGGAAAGGGCTCCCTAGTAAAAAAAAGCTAGAGTGAAAGCCGCCAGAGTGAAGTTGCCACAGAGTGGGCTGCCGCGGAAGGGGCGACCTGTAGAAAGGGCTACCTGGAAAAAAGGCGAGAGTGAAAGCCGTCACAGAGTGGGCCGCCGAGGACTGCGGATTCATAAGCGTGGTAGTATGTTACGGTCCTAAGTGGGGGCCCGCCTAGGTATGGGACTGAGTGGAACCTAGCCTGGTATGGGTCAGGTTTAAAGGGCCTTGCCTAACGCATTCCATCTGCTCTGGAGCTCTCAGCGTATCGGTAAGGTACCTAACGTTGATACCTTACAAATTTAGATTCCTACATAACTATTAAATTCTTTATAAATATAAATTTATTTATAGCTTTCAGATATCTTATAAATGTAGCTTTTTTTTACATATTCAATATATGTAGTAAATGTAAATTTTTTTATGTTTATCAAATGGCTTACATAGCAAACAACTATACCAAAGCAATCTATATCTATCTATCTATCTATATATATTTGAATGATAGCCAATTTTATTGCAAACAGTGGGGACTGAGATGGTCAAAGTACAAATAAGATACAAGCTATAAGAAGACAACAAAAGACTTGGAACTTTCGTAAGAAGTCAAAGAGGAAGATAGTCAAACATCTCCAATGATTCTTTAGAAACTCCTGCTCTTGCTAGACTATCCACCTCCTTATTAGCGGACCTACAAACGTGCTTGAACACATGACTACAACTCTACAAGATTCCATCCAGTCTAACATCTCGTCAAAGAATCTTATCAAATCTACAAGGTGTGATTCTGTGACCCTTGAAGCCATCGGATAACATTCATGGATTCTCCTCTACTACCACGTTGTCCATGTGATCTCTTGCTAGCAACTTTATACCTTGATGAACTGCTCTCACGTCTGCCTCAGAGGCGTCCAACTCCCCAATCTGACCCGCCCAAATAACCTCCCCAAAACCATTCCTTAAGACTTCTCCAATCGCTTCCGGGCCGGGATTCCCCTTGCTAGAGCCATCAAAGTTAAAACTTTAGGAATCCTGGGGCAGGGGGTCCCACTCTTGCACTATATTTTGCTTATTTTCTATGCTCAAATACACTCCTCTCCACCTTTTCCATAAGTCATTAAAATAGGACGGGAACAACTTCTATGATTCAACCATGGAACTATGATTAAACGACTGAGATTTTAAGATTATTCATGAGTAAATTTAATTATGCAATCAATCTGCACATATGCATGCAAATAGCAAGAATTCCAAGAAGTCACAATTCTCACAAACAAGATATTTCAATAACCCAAAAAAAAAAGAAGCATTCCAACCCCACGTACGAAAATCTTACAAGGTCTCACAATAGCAATATGCCTGTAGCGAAGGTTCTGGACCTCAAAAGGGGCTTTTGGATAGGTTTCGAGTTGATCAGACACAAGCCGGGTAGTTGTTGAAGGATACCGGGATGGTGTAGGCTATGAAGTTAGGAAATATGGGTGAAAGGGATGAGTAAAAATTAAGGGCTTGGGTCCTAAAATAGGTGATTAGGTTAGGGGAAAATTCCTACAAGGTTTATGATATGTTTGGATGGGTGCAGACATATGCCAGGAGGCAGTCGAAGGATGCTGGGAAGGGGTATAATTAGTTTTGGACAAAGTAAAAGGGGTACAAAGCATGAATAGACTGGGATTCTAGGAGTTTTGGGTAGAAGTTAACTCCCTGCCCCTATGTCTCCACCGTCAGCTCCCTGTCCCTATGTCTAGGGGTCTTTTTTCCACCTAACTTCCATCCATATCGAAGTCAACTCCCTGCCCCTATGTCTCCACCGTCACTGGTATACTCGAAATCCTGAGTTTGGATCCCCATCAGTCATAGGCCGACACAAATTTGAAGAGTGGAAGAGATTTCACCCATGAGATCGTCAGGGCTATCACTTTGATGTAAAGGAAAGCCGGGCTTTGAACCCCTTTGAAGATTCTAGCATTCCTCTCCTTCCAAAGACTCTTGCACTATATTTTGCTTCTTTGAAGATTCTAGCAAGCCATATATACTATTATATAGTATATTGTGGTTGTCGCATGGTTTAAGTGTATGTAAATAATCTACAAATGGTAACAAAATATTCTTAGAAGAAGAAAATTTAGCTGTATAAAAATATGAAAACCTACCATTAAAAAAATATATGAAAAACCTAACCTATAGTCTAAATCCAAGGACTTTGGCCGAGCAATAATAAGGCAATGTCTCCACTACCAACTCAAGAAATCGTAAGGAGTTGAGGAGCATCATTTGGGAGAGTTTCACATATTCCCCCAAAATGCAATGTGAATCATCGCCACAGGAGAGGAAAGTTGATGTTTTTTCTCTACTACATGCTAAGTTTTCAAGAGAAGCTTACGAGATGTTTTCTTCCTCTTGCTGTACGTAGTAGATTTTACTCACTTCTAAATCTGTGATAGTCTGTAGATGATCATGGATATACCTATTGATCAATCCATGGAATGATAAACTTTGAGATTATTATGCAATTGAGATCATAATTATGGAGATTATTAGGGAACTCAAAAGATTTACAGGAAATATCATTTTGATACTTGCGCTTTGTAAAAATGGAAAATATGCGATACACGCACACACTAACATGGGAATAAATAATGGAAACGAAATAAAAAAACATGATGACCTTCATTAGCGGGCTTGGAAGTTTAGACTTTGGCATACCATACTGTCATGCTTTTGCATACATTTTGCAATTCTGGATATTCATTTTTTTTATGCTTGGTTACCAGGCTCAAGACGTTGGTTTTTGGTAGCTGAATGTATTTTTTGGAGGCATCCAGGCCATACATGAGAAGAAGAGAGCCCAATGTAGCCAAAGACAACTTGCCGACGATTTGCAGTTGAGGTGATCTCTCACCTGGCCAACGTCGGCAAGTCATCCTTGGCTGCATTCCGATCTCTACCTCTTCATGCAAGGCCCTTCGACGAGTCCTATCAACCGACTTCGTGTTTCCCACCTCCAACCATAGCAAAAATCAAACAAAAACAGGAGGCTGAACAGGTATGAAACTCTCTCTTTCACTGCCCTGATTCATTTCCTATGTTGTTGTGTTCACTTATGTAGGCACAGTTGAACAATGGGTGCTGTGCTCAGATTATTCTCAGCTTTGGCCACCCCCAACAAAATTCCAAAAGGGTCATGTGGCTTTTTTGTTCATGACATGGCATGCCGCAAAAGCCGAAAAAACACACCAGCTCATATCATTCAAAAATTTTCTGCTCGGGGTAGATCAGCTTTGGCGCCAGCTAAAGATTTGTGGGTCCCATTTAGAGCATGTTGTTTGTGTGTGTGTGTGTGTGTTTGGGGGGGGGGGGGGGGGGGGGCTACCACTTCTGCAGGGTACCTGTCCTTTATGTTTGTTTTAGTATAGTGGGAATAGGATCTTGAAAGGGTGGGAGGGTTAGTAGGACATGGTTGGGACATGATGAGGGTTGGGGATTTGCCTTTTTTTTAGGGATCCACTGATATATTTGACATTTTTAAGGCATCCATGATGGGAAGGGAAGGGCTAGTTGATCTTGTTCTTGTTCTGTTGCTATTTAACATAGCATCCTTCTTGTGTTTCCATTTCCCTCTTTTACAGCCTTGTAAAAAAAAACTAGGTTATTTCCTCTGTGACAATGTGACCATGTCATTAGCTTTTCAGGATCTTTGCTTCATGACAGGAGCTCTTTTTGCATGTTTGCTTTATTTTTTTGCAAATGAGTGTGTGTAATATGTGTTGTTTGTTGGGTTGAATTATTATTGTAGCCCGATCGATTCAAGATTTAGGCCCTGTTTGTTTAGATTATGACAACCTAAATTTGAGTCCAATAATTGGTTGGGGGAATAGGATCTTGAGAGGGTGGGGATGATAAGTGAGCCATTATATGAAGGTTAGGGATTTGCCTTTTATTTGAGGGGTCCACTGAGATATTTGACTTTTTTTTTTCTGAGGCAACCTAGTTGGGAAGGGAGGTACTACTTGGTATTGTTCTTGTTCTTTCGCTCTTTAACATAGCATCCCTCTTGTGTTTCCATCTCACTCTTTTACAACCTTGTAAAAAGCATTAGGTGCTTTCCTGTGACAATGTGACCTTGTCATGAGCTTTTCAATGTCTTTGCTTCATGGCATGAATTCTCTTTCCATCTTTGCTTCATTGTTTTCTTATTTTTTATTTTTTTTCACAAATTAACCCTTGTGCGATGTGTTGTTTGTAGGGTTGAATTATGATTGTGCCTCGATCCGAGTCAAGATTTGAAAATGGGTCTGTTGTAGTAGGCCAGATGCTTTAAGCCTTGTGGTCGTGTGGGCTCACACCAATTTGGCATAATTTAGCCCATTGGACGGTGGTGCCAGCTCAACTTTTCAAACAATTTTGACTCACAGAGCCTTTAAAATGTTTTTTTAATATATGGAGGCAAAGGAGACAATGAAAATCCTAAAGGTCTGTTTTTGTGAATGAGAGGCGCGCTTTTTTGAAAGGTTGGAGCTTTTAAGAGGAATAAGAATAATGCAAAGCAATATGCAAAACAGCACTGGCAGATGACAAGAAATTCAATTTGATCTCTCTTATCTTTGACTTCATCACAATTCAATGCACCAATGTTTGATGCCATCAGGGAGAAGAAAGATGCCTCTTTTGGGTCCACCTCAAATCGCCTCTACATCTGATTGGTGGCGTGTAAACAGTTGAGAGCCATCTACCGGTGAGAGTTTTGCAATGTGACGCATTGGATGAAGGATCTAGACCGTTAGATTGTTGCAAAAGGTATACCATGGTGATACAGTGTAATTTTGTATCTGCTCTCTCTCTCTCTGAATTTATGACATGTTCTTCAATGCATGATAACATCTTAATTTGGATGTCGTTGGATCAAAGATCAAGGGCGGTGCCCAAATTACGTGCAGCAACGTGCGGATTCCATATAAAAACTTGCCATGTGTGTGCCGTGTGCATGCGTGAGTGCATGTGTACAGAGTAATACTAAACTGAAGGGTGCCTTTGAAAAAAGCAAGCTGGACTTTGGTAACATTGAATAGTTTGTATCCGGCTTACCATAGATAATGAATAAATAGGAGTTAATTTCATTCCGATTGCCCTTATGTCGCTCAACTTCGGTTATGCCCTACACAGTGAATCTCATTCTTTGATAGGTGTTAAGGAGCTACTTTGGAATTTGGTCAAAGAGACATTAAGAGAAGCTTAGGTTATTATTATTGCAGAATGTATAGCTCTACAATTAAAGAATAAAGCTATTGAACTAGTTCAAGATACAGAAGGAATTCAAAACAGTATGATCTACAAGGTACATTGTTCAAAGTTTCATGATCTTACGGAATCGTTTACCTGTAACTATTCCATATCCATAACTATTCTACTTTTTTCTTCCTTAAGGAGATCATGTCCTTGTTTATCAGTCTCTTATTGTACTGTTATTGTGTTTAGGTTCTAGTCATGGTTGCCCTTCAGCAATAAAATTTTTTCTTTGAAAAAAAAATCATTCACATCATAATGTCGCCAAATCTATTATGTCATTACAAGAGTTAAAGCACCACTTCTCACAGAAAATAGCACTAGACTTTGGCCTTTTGATTTTATTAGAGACATGCCTGAGATTAACTGGTTGGTGAGGCAACATACCAAAGAATAGGTGGCTTATCTGGGAGGTTGATCAGTCACTGGGCATGAGACACGGCCAGGCTCCTACGAGAGCAACAGTGGGGGATTTTAGACAGTTTGATAAGGGGCTCTAGTTTGACACAATACTTGACTTGGGCTAAGTTCAATTAAGCACTCGTAACGTATTCTTGAATCTCTACCTTAATCCGGCTCGATTTTGTAATCTTGCCTTTTGGCTCTACATCGAAGGACACTGAATAATTAGAATTGCATTTCACAGAGGAATTGGTTTGGTACACCTTTGGTGTTATTTTTTCCTATTAAGAGAGTCCCCTCATCGATGGAAAGGATTGTTTGATACCTTTTAATTCTAGGTAAGCTGAGATTGAACCTCCGACCTCAAGGTTGAGGAATAAAGCCTCGACCAATTGAGCTAAGGCTCAATCTTAGATTGATACTTAGCTAGGAATTGAAGATCTGTCTCTCTGCTAAACGGGATTTATTGAACACATAATTCATTAGATAATTTTTATAAATGTTGACTGAGTATCTAGGAAAAGGTTATCGAAAAGAAAGGACTTGCCCAAAGAATTCTCCCTCAATCTTCTGTTGTGTGCTTGAATGCGGATGAACACCAACAGTAACTACATAACTGGAGCCGGTGGGGAATTTATAATGTGTCCTTGATTACTTACTACAATTGCTATCCACATTACTTTGTTTCAATGACGGTACTCTCTGTCAATCTACTTATTATCCCCATGCAATTACTTCAGATTTCCATCTTCTCGTAGTTAAAAAAAGGGAAAGTATGGCCCGCACCATCGGATGATCCAAACCGTCCATTAGATGGGCCACAGCCTAAATAGGTTGTGTCCGAAAAATCATTTCCATAGGTTGATCCTAACCCTCCGGTCTATATAGGGTTAGGATCAACCCTCTAACATTCAGATCGGAGGGTTAGGATCAACCTATGGAAATGATTTTTCTGCCACAGCCTATTGAGGCTGTGACCTATCTGATGGATGGTTTGGATCATCCTATGGTGCAGTATGGACCATACTTTTAATAAAGTGAGAGTGCCCTCATCAAAATACAGTAGTGCTGATAACATCTCCCTAAAAACAATCGGGCTAAAACTTCTAAATGGAAACTAGACCATTAGCCTTCACAGTTCCAAACATATAAGTATATTTTAACTGATTGCTTATGTTAATACACAAAATCATAAGTATATTTTTGTTATGTTAATACACAAAATACCCTATCATAGTCTTCACAGTCCAAACATATATAACTATATATATTTTAACCGATTGCTTCTGTCAAGCTTCCTAGTATAAATCTTTCCATCTTTCAAGCTGAAACCCAACTCGTCCCTCCCCTTTCATGTCTATGTATCCCTATTGATGCTTGTGTCGAGCACGAATTATGCTTGCAACAGCGATGCTTCTCTTGTGTGGTGAGGAGATCTCCACCTTCTATTTTGCCTCTCTCGTCGGATCGACCATCTGGATTGCTCGATGAAGGTACACCCAACTCATGTTCATGTACGATTGGCTCTGATATGCGGTTGATTGAAATCACATGCTCAGGACTACTAGAGCCTGATCCCGAGCAACATACAGAAAGATCTGACTTTGGAGGTGGGCCCTCGTGACACTCCTGCTTCCCGCACGTGTTGTAGTTTGCGCGATTTTCCTGTGGTTTTGGTTTATTCCCACAACAGCCATCTCGTGGGGCCTTACCACTCGTGACAACCGTGCTACATTCATTATTTCTCACGTGTTTAGACCCAGCTTTGATGCACGAGTGACTACTTTTCTGGAAGATGATGCCATCTTGACCGTTGTCTAACGTGCCACTGCGCGAACAACACCGCCGATGAGCATGGGTCAGGTGGCTGTGGCTGTGGCTGGTCCCACACGTCTCTTCTTTGTTGTGCCCGTGCGAATCATGCGAGCCATGTTTAGTATGAACGTGAGAGCCATTCTCGGATTCGCAACACTTAGTCCTCGGAGGAGTCTTAGTTCCTCGAAGGAGAAGCATGCTATTGAAGATGACAAGCAAGCAGGTGCCAACATCTGAGAGGACTGCCAACCACACGAGGGGGTGGCCAGAAATAGCCAATCCAACTGGGACGGCCTTTGTAATGATCGATAATCCGATGTTCTCGATTATCTTTTGGTGGGTCCTACCTGCGAGCCGGATGGCCTGTGGTACCTGTTGAAGTGTAATTGATTCAATAACACCAACTCTTAACAACTCCTTCTATGTGTAGGGCCAACCCAAAATTGGGGCCACACGTGAGGGGGATTGTTGAAGTATATATATATATATATATATATATATATATATATATATATATATATATATATATATATATATATAGAGAGAGAGAGAGAGAGAGAGAGAGAGGAAAATGATTGTGAGCTTGAAGCTCATATAACTTATATGAGCTTGAGGGCCCAAACACATGGGTCCCACATTTTTTGTGATGATCCAAACCATTCATTTGCAAGGCCCCATCATAGATAGGGTGTGTGCCAAAAATTAGATTCATTGGATAATCCTAACCCTTCCAAAAGCGGAGGGAAAAAATGGGCAGATTTGTGGCAAACGGTGTCTGTCCATTTTGCCCTCCACATTTGGATGGATTAGGATGATCCTATGAAGCTGATTTTTTGTACACATCCTATCTATGTAAGGGCCTTTCAAATGAATGCTTTGGATCATCCTAACAATGTGGGCCCACATGTGTTTGGGCCCTCATAGCTCATATAAGCTATATGAGCTTCAAGCTCACAATCATTTTCCTCATATGTGTGTATATATATATATATATATATATATATATATATATATATAGGATTGAATTTAAGTGGCTTTAATTGGTGTCTTTGTTAGAAAGCATAAAGGAGGGGGTAGGATTGTAAATATGTGGGTTGAATGGGTGCCTTTGTTAAAAAAAGTGATGTGTAATTCCCACATATTTTTGGGAGAAATTGAAATAATTCCCTTAGTTTCCATTCCTCTCTCTCTCTCTCTCTCTATATATATATATATATATATATATATAGAGGAAAGTGTTGGTGAGCTTAAGCTCACTAAACTTATGGTGAGCTTAAGCGCCCCAATCACATGGGTCCCACATTTTCTGTGGTGATCCAAACCATTCATTTGCAAGGCCCTATCATAGATAGGGTGTGTACCAAAAATCAGCTCCATAGGATCATCCTAACCCCTCCATTTGTGGAGGACAAAAATGGGCAGATTTGTGAACAAATAATGTCTGTCCATTTTGACCTCCACAAATGGATGGGTCAGGATGATCCTATGGAGCTGATTTTTGGTACACACCCTATCTATGTAAGGGCCTTTCAAATGAATGCTTTGGATCATCCTAACAAAGTAGGCTCCAATGTGATTGGGCGCTTAAGCTCACCAACACTTTCCTCATATATATATATATATATATATGAGGAAAGTGTCTCTAGTCTCTCCCCTAGATAAGCTTATCTACTCCTCCCTTTAAAAAAACACAGTGAGCCCACGCTGTTTGGATGATCCAAAGCATTCATTTGATAGGTCCTAACATAGATAGGGTGTGCCCAAAAAATCAGCACCAAAGGGTCATCCTAGAACTTCATTTTGTTGGGCACACCGTGTCCAAAATGGACGCATATAAGTGTCCATTCTGGGTACCACAAGGCGTACACATATAAACGTCCACGTTTATATGTGTCCATTTTGGACACGGTGTGCCCAACAAAATGAAGTTCTAGGATGACCCTTTGGTGCTGATTTTTTGGGCACACCCTATCTATGTTAGGACCTATCAAATGGTATATATATAGAGGAAAGTGTCTCTAGTCTCTCCCCTAGATAAGCTTATCTACTCCTCCCTTTAAAAAAACACAGTGGGCCCACGCTGTTTGGATGATCCAAAGCATTCATTTGATAGGTCCTAACATAGATAGGGTGTGCCCAAAAAATCAACACCAAAGGGTCATCCTAGAACTTCGTTTTGTGGGGCACACCGTGTCCAAAATGGACGCATATAAACGTGGACGTTTATATGTGTCCATTCTGGGTACCACAAGGCCCCACAAAAGGAAGTTCTAGGATGACCCTCTGGTGCTGATTTTTTGGGCACACCCTATCTATGTTAGGACCTATCAAATGAATGCTTTGGATCATCCAAACAGCGTGGGCCCACTGTGTTTATATATATATATATATATATATATATATATATATATATATATATATATATATTATCTACTACTATAAGCTGGGAGGAAAAGAAGAGAATTTTTTGATTTTTTTGAAAATTATATGAGAATTACACATCATTGTTTTTGACTTTTTTTAACAAATGCACCCATTCAACTCACATATTTTCAATCCTACCCCCTCCTTTATGCTTTTAACAAAGGCACCCATTAAAGCCATATAATTTCAATCTTACCCCCTTCCTTTATGGTTTTTTAATAAAAAATCTATAGGGTGATCTTAACCATCCGATTTAAGAGGAATTATGGAAACATCTATAGATTGGAGGGCTATGATCAGCCTATGGAAATGATTTTTGGGGCACAACCTATTTATGTTGTGTTCCATCACATGGACGGTTTGGATCAACCTATGACGTGGTCCGTAGCAGAAGAGAAAAGAAGAGAAATTTTCAATTTTATGAAAATTCTAGGAGAATTACACATCACTTTTTTTGACTTTTTTTAACGAATGCACTTCAACCCACATATTTTCAATCCTACCCCCTCCTTTATGCTTTTTAACAAAGGCACCCATTAAAGCCACATAATTTCAATCTTACCCCCCTCCTGTATGGTTTTTTAATAAAGGAGAGAGAGAGAGAGAGAGAGAGAGAGAGAGAGAGAGAGAGAGAGAGAGCATGCATTTGCTGCGCTTGAGCACAGAAACAGGGTGGGGCCACATTTTGGGTGGGATCCAAAGCATTCATTTGATGGGTCCTCTCATGGGTAGGGTGTCCACCAAAAATCAACTCCATTGGATCACCTTAGGGTGTCCATTTGTGGGGCAAAAAATGGACAGATTTGTGGACAAATAGTATATGTCCATTTTGGCCCCACAAATGGACACCCATTGGGGATCCAATGGAGCTGATTTTTTGTAGGCCCCCCCATCCATGATAGGGCCTTTCAAATGAATGCTTAGGATCACCCCCCAATGGCCCCACCCCCCTGCTTCTGTGCTCGAGTGCAGCAACCCTTATAGAAATTGGTTGTTTCATACATGGTTTTAAATTTCGGTTTCAGAATGCATTTCAGTCCTCACCGAAACCGAAATTTCGGCTGAAATACGATACACCAATTAAAAATAATATTATAATTAATACCAAATTTTAGCCGTCAAAATTTTATATAATTAAAAAAATTGAGATTTTTGGGTTTAAATTTAGCCAAAATAAAGTACCGATTCGGGTATTCCCAATTTTGTTTTCGGTGCTAACCTAAATCCGAAATTTCAGCCCGAACCATGGTTTCATAGTACCTTCCGAATGTCGTTTGACATTAGCGTTACATGTCCGGTTTCAGTGGCGACTGCTGAGCCGGAGATTCCCATAGAGATACCAATGTCGGCCGCAGCTAATGCCGGAGCGTCATTCATTCCATCACCGACCATAGCTGTGGGCCCTGTCTTCTTGAGCTCTTTGATGATTCTCACTTTCTCCTCTGGTAGGAGCTCTGAATGGACTAGCTCTATGGCTTGTTCTAACTGCAACACACGAGTAAAAGCTATATATTTGGGGCTCGTTTTGTTTATGAGTTCGTTATTGGCTAAGTTAGACCGTTGAACTTGTAGACCATTAAGGCAACCCAAATGGTATTGGCTCAATGTCAAAATTAGGGTGCAACTCGGGTTGGGTTAGGTTGGGTTGAGGTTTTGGCTCAACCCTAACCTAACCCAACCTGCCTAACACAATTTGTGTTGGATTAAAAAAAAAACCTGACCATAATCGTAATTAACATTTCGAAATTGCTATCAAATTGGGATGCGTCAGGTTACCCAAGGCCTTAAGTCGAAACCAACACAAAAATAAATCGGGTTAGCCTTTTCCCAACTCTAAGGGCCGAAATCAAGTTGAATCCGTCAGGTTGAGCCCAACTCAATGTCAATGGGCATTTTGATTTAGGCCCTGTTCGCTCAAACGAGACAGGGCCTTAGGGTTTTTGCTAACGAGTGTCGTAAGGTGCATTGGAAACTGATTTGTACACATGTTTTGAGAATTGTTTATCAAAACATGTGTACATGTACGAAAACATAAGTAAAATGATTTCAAAAATAAGTTTCCAATGCACCTTAGAGAGACGCTGCCATTTTAACTTGAGACAGCCCCATCTAGCGTATTTATGACTACTCTTTCACACTAGAGGGCACTTTCCCAAGTAAAACAAAAGGGCAAGTATTTCATTACCCTTTTCTTTGTCATTATAAATGCACTTTGGTAAGATGTTCCAATGGGGGCACCTTTGTAGCTATAAATTTAATATTCGTGATTGGCGTACCTGATCATGTACACTCAAGGCTGCTGCATGGCTGTCTCCTGTAAGCATGGCGGTTTTAATCCCCAAAGATTTCAACTCGTTAATGGCCTGTGCCACCCCAGTTCGGCACGTGTCGGAGAGATTGAAAATTCCCACTACTCTCCCTTCCAACACCACATATCCTACTGTTAATCCGTTCTTGATCCCTTCTCCTGTTGGGCCTAAGATCAAGGAATAGCACACTTGGTATCAAGAAAAAAAGAAGAAGATGATGAAGGTGATCGACCATTATACTGGTAATTTTGTAATATGTCTGGCCCACCATACACATTTCCTAAACCCTTGATCATCTTAATCCAGAAGGCATCATTTGGATGATCCTAAGCCCTTAGCCATCATCGTTTTAAAACTTCCATTTTATTTTATTTTTGATAAAATCATCTTGACAAAACTTCAACACTATATGAACCCATATTTTTAAACCATGTTTTGATACTAGGGGCAGAGTCACATTGTCGTGTTGTATGCTTAACCAGCTGTTACAATTCCCAAAAGATGTCTTTTGATCAAGGTGATGATCAATGGTTTAGGATCTTTCGTATAATGGCTGTCCAAATCAAGGGAGCCACTTTAAGTGCAATGGGCATAGTAGGCTCGATGGGTTTACCAAGAAAACTGGAAGCTGAAATTATCATTTTTTAATTATAAAAAGATATTGTATTTTTTAGCTTTAGAGAAATTTACTTATTTGTATAAAATATTTAGATTCTATAGAATATTACATTTATAATAGTTTTAATAGTGAATGAAATTTTTTGAATTTCTAAGATTTTAAATAACGAACCAAGGCCTCCCATATTTTTCCACCATATATAATATGAGGAAATGGTTTGTGTGCAGCTGCACAGATAAGCTATTTGTGCATGGTTGCACAAACCATAGTGAGGGCCACATTGTTTGGGGGATTCAAAGCATTCATTTGGAAGGCCTTTCCATGGATAGTGTGTGTACCAAAAATCAGCCCTATAAGATCATCCTAACCTAATCAAAGTTGGAGGGGAAAATGGACAGACGCTGTTTCTGCCCATTTTTTCCCTCCACAAATGGCTAGGTTAGGATGATCCTAAAAGGCTGATTTTTGGTACACACCCTATCCATGGAAGGGCCTTCCAAATGAATGCTTTGGATCTCCCAAAAAATGTGGCCCCCACTATGGTTTGTGCAGCCATGCACATATAGCTTATCTGTGCAGCTGCACACAAACCATTTCCTATTTGCAAATAATATGTGGTCATTGAAAATGATATTATTAATGGTAATCTCCCTTTTCCGAATAAGATTAACTTCAAATAAACTTGTTTGCAAATAAGGACCAATTTTCCAATGTAAGAGTAAAAAATGAAGGGAAAGGGGGTGACAGATGCAAAAACAAGGGGTGGGAATATCTTATAAAAGTTTAGATGAAGAAATATGTACCTGTAATGCATCCTGCTCTGGTAACAAGCCTTTTATTCCCAATATAAATATCTTTGTCGTCAATTTTTCCATAAATTCCTTGTCCTTGAAAAATTTGGAATTCCTTAACATTTTCTGGTTTGGGTTCGACACCATTCGAACGACTATAATCAACAAGTGCGGATGCCATCGGATGACTTGATTTACTCTCGATGCTTGAAATCCTGAAACATTCCGTATTTTATTTTATTATCTAACAAATTATAAATTTGTGATTTTAATTACAAAAGGGAGGTGATAAATTTGCCCCCCCCCCCCCCCCCCCCTTCCCCCCCCGACCTCATTCACCCCATCTAACCGAATAACCGGTTGTGAGCTTCACGACCGGTATTTACAAATTTACCCCACAACTCTCTCTCTCTCTCTCTCTCTCTCTCTCTCTCTCTCTCTCTCTCTCTCTCTCGGATCGTGCGGCCATAGGATGATCTTAACCTTCTAGTTTATAGACGTAAGACACTATATGTAACATCCGTCTCTCCCTTCAAGAAAAGCCTTGAATCCACAAGGAACCTTGAATCCATGAGGAAATAAGAGAAAAAATTGAAATTTTATTTCATTCAAGATCTCTTTTTTACATACACATGTTTACACCTATTTTGGGATTAATTGGTCATAAAAGACCGAGTTATCGAGTAACGGCCTATGAAGATTGGGCTAACGAGTTGCGTGCCACGTTGGCATCTGATGAGACGTAGGAGGAACATGTATATACTAGAGCCTAGAAGGATGGGATGTTATTGAATATTTTTCATCAAAGCATACTGATCTCAAAGCCAATCGATCAAGTGGGAGACTTACCAAGACATCATCTGGTTGGACTCATACAAAGATGTGGCACAACAGTTACCAATCATGGGAACGTGGATGATAGCCACCTAGACAACGGAGAACGCGAAAATAAGGGAACCCAGCATGAGTAGTTACTAAAAAGTTCCCTCCAAGAGAACGTGGGAGTAATAAGGAACGGATACCCGAATAAAGCTATATAACGAGACATCTGTCTCCAAGGAAGAGGTCCCAAGACCAAGAATCTAAACATGTTTTAGCATTTTGTTCTTTACTTTTCCCGCACTGTACCTTTACTTTGAATTCATCTTCCCAGCCAGGCGAGTCCATCTCTTTAATTCACTTTATCCTTCGCACTGAGAGTCGGTTGCATTTTGTGTGCATCGACCAGCTGCGAGTCATTCACGTCCTGCGCATGTCGACGTGTTGTTCACATTCAGTGTGTGTCAAAACCCCTACATTTAGCGTCACGCCCGTACCTAAAAAGTCCTTTTCATTTGTGCAAAGGCAGAGGAGCCCGAGGAAGAAGTGGTGTTCCTCTCTTCCTCTCTATCTCATGAAATCCCATCTCATGGGACCGAAACGTTTTGGCTGTCAAACCCCTCAATTGAGTTTCCAGTTCTTACCTTGAGAGAGGCTGGCAAGCCCGCACACACATCATACTCTCCACACCCACACCCCACACGATTGCACTGACCGACTGCGCTAGAGCCGCTTTTAGAACGAACAACACCATACATGAATATTTATAGACCTTCAAACTCTATCACAAACTAAGATAAACTCTATCTTTATCAAGGATTAGGACAAATTCCATCCCTAATCCAACTCTATCTTAAACTGACTAATTAAAGAGACGCAAAAAATGAACTAACTAAAAGAAATAAAAAAATAATGAAACAGCCTACATCAAATCTCCCCAACTTGAAAGAAACTCGTCGTCGAGTTTAGATAAAAATAGAGGGAACAAACTGGAATTTGGACCCGTTGTGAAACAGATCTGTGCTGGTGAACTGCTCGTTTTGACTTCGAATTGATGTCCTTTCCATTTGATATATGACACTTTCTAATTTTCTGTATATTTTTTAATCAATTAGAATTTCTAATTCTGGATAAGTTAAAAACTTAGGATTAATTAGCAATAGTTGAGAGAAATTAAGAAACAAGAATATCTATAAATACTTGATTAATGGTGTATATTGAGTGATCTGTCTTCTTTATTCCTAGGCGAGACGGTGATACGCTTTTTCCACACGGTTCCGCCGTGTCAGTTGGTATCAGAAGTAGGTTTCTCATCGGATCGGATCCACTGGCATCAACCCCCAAACGAGAGGGTCTTTCCCAGTTTGTTTGCGACTCCACTAATCGGTATGTACCCCAAAACTACTATAAGAAATTTTGGTTTCGGAGAGGACCGAAATTACCCCCGAAACCGAAATTTAAAACCTTAGTTTTAAACGCATTTTAAACATGTTAAGCGCATTTTTGGCCAACTTTCCAACTGTAACCCCACTATATTTTGCAAATGACAAAATTTTAAATGATTTTTTTTTGGGTTTCTATTTTTTTTATTAAACTCAAAAATTTCCCGTCCCGCTTTTTGCCGAATAATTTGTTCAAAGAAATTAAAAAAGAAAGAAAAGAAAATAGAGAAATTTCTTCACCAGTAGAGCAATGTGTTGGAGCTAAAGTCAGGATGGATGGATTGGAACTCCGTCACGGTGAATTCTCCCGTTGTAATAGTCCCCGTCTTGTCGAAAGCCACTGTCTTAATTTTCGCAAGTACTTCAAGATAATCTCCTCCCTTCACTAAAAGCCCACTTGCCGCGGCCTTAGCAAGTGCACAAAATGTTGCAACCGGGGTCGAAAGGATGAGAGCACATGGACATGCAGTTACCAGAAGAACCAATGCCGTGCTATACCACCGTTTCCGATCATGAACTCTTAATGCAGTTGGAATCACTGCAATACCTGCTGAAATTAACACTATAGCTGCAAAATTTATAAAAAAAACAAAACAAAAAAAGGAAGTAAGTATTCAGTATAAATAAGTACTCAGTAGTTCCCATGCACATAAGTAAAATGGGAGAAAGTGGTTAGACTTGGTAGAAATTGATATTTGCACGCCTTTCCCTTTGCTTATTGGCTGTTGCATTACCCACCAAGCTGACTCAGCCATTGAAAAGAGCTTAGGGCCTCTTTGATTTCCTCTAAAAATTATTGCACACATACAATCTTGTCTATATTATATGCAAAAGCACAATGGTTTTGATTTCCTCTAATATAATAATGTTAATACACTTTCTTTTAACAAAGTGCCTCTGCATGAGCAACTCTTAAAGCACAATGGTTTTTGTCCAAAAGACTTTTAAAAGCTAACCTGGAGTGTAGAATTGAGCACACTTGTCTATGATTCTTTGTGTCTTGGATTTGTTTTGTTGAGCTTCTTCTACTAGCTTTAACATTCTTGCCACTGCAGAGTCTTCAGCTAGGCTAGTGGTTTCGACACTAATATAACCTGCAATTTTTTAAGAAAAATGCAACTACAATAATCTGTTAATATGACTTCAAAATCTTTCAGAAACCAAAATCCATGGAAAAAGAAAGTAAAGAAAAAGAATATAGAAGATAAAATTTATATTTATTTTGTTTATATTTTTTTAATGTTACCATTTAAATTTATAGTTCCTGCCCAGACCAGCGATTGAATTTGCTTAGCAACAGGCACAGACTCGCCGGTTAAACTTCTCTCGTCCACTTCACTCTCCCCTTCTACAACAATTCCGTCAATAGGAATCACTTCCCCGGCTTTAACGGCTAGGATCGTGCTCACCTTCACATCTTCAACGGCCACGATGAGCCCATTTTCTGCTAAGACGGCCTTTTGTGGGGCCATACTCATCAATGAAGACATAACTGTGGTAGCCTGTAACATGTGTGTGATTTTCAAAAAAATGTTTCATTCAAATCCAACCTATTGAATTAGGAAAGTAATCTTCTAAATGAAAAAGGCAAGTTAAGCAAGTTGGAGAGAGAATCTTGTGCGGGTGGTGAAAACGATAAAAAGACCTGAAAAGGAGGGAGAGAGAGAGAGAGGATCAAAATCTAGGGCCTTTTTTTTGTGTTCTTCTTGAGATTTTCACCGTCACGTTGAATCCTCTTGTTGTACGGATACTTCGCGATGTTTTGGGTTCTCCGACTTGAATATCGTAGCGGGTATTTGTGGTGAAAAAGTGTGATTTGTTTTTCCTAAAGAGGTAACCCTTGTATCTCTCTTATTTCTTGTATTTTCTCGAGTTTTGGGTGAAACTTTGAGAGAAAGACGTTGTATTACTTATTTTGGCTAGTGGATATTTCGCCAGATTCGCCCTGTGATTTTTTGGAGGGTTTTCCACGAAAATCTTTTGTGTTCTCTTGTGTGATTGCTCTCTTGATTGTTTGATTCCTTAAATCACATATTTATTTGCTTCGTAATTTTAGTGGGTTTTCTTCGGCAAAAAACCCTACATTAGGGACTTACTTGAAATATTTTTTAAAGAGAAACTTTTTGTCCAAATCTTAATTCCTGATGATTAATAGGTATATAATTTACAGTCTAGGGATTTATAGGTAAAAATCCCTCAAAGTTAATAAATCTAAAGGAGTTTAATTTTTTTCTAGTTCAATGCAATACAAACAAACATATTTTTATTTAAATCTTCATTCATTGGATGTTACCTGAAAGAACTGTAACAGACAACCAGAAAAGTCTAAAATAGTTGTCTTTTTATCTATCCAAGCCAAGGTTTTAAATTTCAGTTTGGGGTAAATTCGGTCTTCATTGAAACCGAAATTTAAGCCGAAATTCGGTAAAGGCGTTCAAAATGTCGGTTTTTTGGGCCGAAATGTCAGCCATTCTGTAAAGAAATAAAAACAATATTTTATCAAAAATTTCGCCGAAATGTGGTAAATTTTGGCAATTTCGGTTTCAGGATGTTTCGGTTTTGTTCCTCACCGAAATCCAAAATTTTGGATTTCGGGCGAAATTCAAAACCTTGATCCAAGCTAAGGAGGTGTATATAAAGTACATTAGTTTGTTGTTCTTTTAGTTTTGTTTAGCTGTAGTTTTTTACCACCTCGGACCTTGAGCTTTGTTCTTCTTTTTAATAAAGCTTAGCCATTAAAAAAATGATCATAAGTTAGATCATATTATTTGTTAAGGAAATGATTTTTTCACCCCCTTTTCTTTCCTTGGTCACCTTCTTCTAGTGTAAAAAGAGTAGTGGTGGGTCCTGCTTAGCTCGAAAAATATAAAGAAGTAAAGAGAAGAAGGAAAGAAAAACGAAGTTGGGTGTGTGTTAGACAGACCTTGTGACTAGCTCTTGATTCAAGCCATTCAGCAATTGTAAATAGGAAGACGATAGACCCTGCTTCTGTGTAATCTCCCATCGCAATCGTACCACCCACTGTAACAATATAAATGAATATACATGTAAGGTTTACTAGAAATGAAAACTGAGAGATGATACTGCCCCCCCCCCCCCACTTGGTTTAATTTTGTAAAATAAACCAAGTAAAATTTAAAATAATGTACCCATATTTTAAAATGAAGTCTGTTTATTTTAAAATTTATTTTACGCATATTTTTAAGTGGAAAATGAGCATAAAATTTATTTTACACCGGGCCTAATGTAAAAATATCAATGCGTATATGTTAATGTAATAGAAAGCAAGATGGTATTGCCACCCACTTGGTTTGGTAAATTGTTCATGCAATCAAGACAAGAATTACCATTTCGAAACTTCTCAAAATGAAAAAATTACCCTCAAATTCAAGGTCGGTTTGAAAAAATTTGGCAGAAAATTAAATTTACCTGCGATCAACATGAGAATGTTGATGTCGAGTGAGAGACTCCGGATCGAAGCTATGCTTCTCAGTATAATCGGTGGAAGGCCGACCGCTGCCGCTCCCAGAGCTAGCCAATGTAATGGGTGAAAAAGATACTTGAAGAATGATAATAGAAGCAAACATCCAGATGCCAATGTATAAGGACTTGGCCAATATTTTCCATTTTTTTCTTCCCCAAATACTCGAACATTTGCTTCAAGCCTCGCCTGATTTAGCAGCTTAACTGATTCAATCAACATAGAAACAGAGTTATTATATAATACAATGTGATTATTCATGACCAAATTATAACATTTTCCTATTGGAGACCCAATGTAGGGCCAGCAGTTACCAGGTCGCAAAACGGACATGGGATGCGAAACGTGAACGCATGAAAAAAAAATTAAAGGGGAAACAAGAAACGGGAAACAATAGAGAAACGTCTTGGGAAACGCATTAAGAAACATCTTTGGAAACGCAAGGGAAACATTTGTGAAACGCGAGAGAACGTTTGGAAATACGAGATGGAAACACGAGTGAAAGATTCATGTATTTGATTGTAGTGAGGACAGCGGAAAATGCCAAGAAGGTGGGAAAATGCAAGGGAAACAAGAGTGGAATGTTTCCTACGCGTTTCTCGAACGCTTCCCGTGCGTTTTCCATGCGTTTCCCGAACATTTCCTGCGTGCTTCCTACGCATTTCTGAAACGTTTCCCATGCGTTTTCCGGGGGGTTGCCGCACATTTTCCACATGTTTCTGAAACATTTCTCCCTATTTTTAATAGGTGTTTCCCACATTCCTATGAAGTCTCCAGCTTCTATGGTAGGGCCTATCAAATGAGTGGTCTGGATCAACCAAAGGTGAGGCCTACTTTTTTTTGGTATGTCTCATTGTATTACAATGCAGTCAAGCCCTATTGAAGAGTTCCAGCATTTCAGAGATAGATAAAAAAATGCTATACATTCCTGTGTTCTAATAAACTGAGTAGAAATAAGGAAATGATATCTGCAGTCCAATGTTTTGATGATTGTACCCATTTTTTTGTTTTACACTTCCCTAGTAAGTTCTTTTAGGCTATTAGAATTTACAAAGAAAAATATCAACAACCAACCTAAAAAGTGTTGTGACAATGTTCTTGCTAGTGAACAGGCTGACTTATATTAAAGTGACCATAATACCCTTTTGTTGATTGGAAATCAATTTACATGATTAATTTGGCAGCAACACTGAGCTAAACTTCCACTCAAAGGGTATTATACTATTATGGTCAGTTGGTCTGTTCCTTTGGGGTCAATTTATAGAAAGGTGTGGATGGTTTGGCAATTTTGTAGTGAACAGAAGTAGTGCTCTTGGAATTTTTACCTATCTGAAGCTGAGAAATGAGGAGACTGTCGTGGACAACTATGACTGTTCTTGAAGGTACAATCACTGAAACTTTCTCAATTCCTTCCAGTGGTTTTAAAATCTTTTCAATCAGAGAAACCTCAGATGAACAGCAAAGCCCCAAAACATCAAAATAGCTCTTCTGGAATCTGTTCACATTGGTTTTAACACCATCCATCTCTAGCTGTAAACTTCCCAAAACCAAAAGAATTAAAAAAGAGAAGTCAGTCAGTCATTGGATTCAATACCCAGATACAAAAACAAAACAAAAAGGAAACAAAATTCCATTTCTGTAAGCAAAGATTATAAAGAAAGCTATTAGAACTTAAAGCCCTGACAAATAGCACTTTTGGAATTTCATTTCATTTCTAAAAAAAATGTGAAGAACTAAGGAGATTCAAGACCAGATTTTACCATAACCAGCAGTTTTTACTCAACATGTATGTTTATTGAAAAACAATTTTGTCTACATCATTGAAAACCACTTACTCAAATCCGGCCATAGAGCAAAAGAGGAACCTATCACTGAAAGCCACCCACAGAAAAATAAATAAATGGATAACCAAGAAACCCAGATGACAATTGTGACTGGATTTCAATTTATGATAAAGACTAGGTAGAAAAAGTTAAGACTTGAGTAGTGAAACCAGAAACTTCAAAATAAACTCCAAAAACCCAATGATCAGATAAATTTCAGTTTGATAGCTTCCCAATGATAAAATTCCCATCTAATTTTCTAACAAAACCGAAGTTTGGATTGAGGAATATTTCGCAGAAAGGTCTGAAACCAGAAATTATGTTCTGAATATCTGAAAAGCTATGAGAATCTCTATCAACCCAAAAAAATATAAAAAATACATACAAGAAAATCTGAAGGCGGATAAGCACTGATCAAAGGAGGCAGCGTTGCCACAAACTGTGGAAAAAGATTGAGAGGCTTGAAGCAGATAAGTGAAGCTTTGGTTGGGATATTGATGATTGAATACAAGAGCTTGTATTGAAGAAGCGTGAAATAAGTGGCGAATCTCGAATCTCTCTTTACTCCTCGTAGCATCCAACATTTAAATATTTTCCCTCATCTCAAAGAACCTTTTGTGGCGAATCTCGAATCTCTCTTTACTCCTCGTAGCATCCAACATTTAAATATTTTCCCTCATCTCAAAGAACCTTTTTTGGATGTTTATCTCACACGGCACACCCAGCCACCATATATATAGTGATGCAAGAGACTATGATCATCTCATTCATGTCTACATGGCATGGCATGGATGGACCATCCAAAGAGGGCCCACACATAATCCCATTTTATCCTCCCATGCATCCTTCATTAATATTAGCAACTTCTCATTATAGGACAGCCTTTACAAGACTGCCTTATTTCTCTAGTTAATAATTATCATATGTGACTTTGCTGAAAATAGCGAGCAGCCGGTTGATGCCAAATAAAGAGATATAAAATTGGTTGAGGTCAATTCAAGATGGACATGTTGTTGTTCTCTAAGATTACGGGGAGCTAAGTTTAGTTATATTGGTTTTCTTTCCATTTTGTGAAGCTGCTCAATTGGCAATTACTCTATTCACAAGAATACTTTCTTCATTTGCTGATTTTTGGAGAATCCTGGATATGAAGCTTACCGTGTGGATGGCAAGTTAATATTTAATTGCTGATTTTTCTATGTCTTTCAGTAATTTATATTGTTGTCAATCTTTAAAGTTTCTATTTCACTTAGTTTCTTACTTAAATTGTAACCGGAGGAGGAAGAGAGTTAGTTTTTTGACAATTGAAATATTGAATGAAAGTGTTTCTTTCTTGTGGAGAAAAGGTGTTTTTTACACTTATTTCTTGGAATTTCCTTCCAGCGTAGGTTAGCTTTTGAGCACAACAATTAACTTTTGTTTTTTTATCAGATCGTCATCACCGTTATCAATCACGCGTCCGTCCTGCGTCATATAACCCACCATTTATCATCATAACCAATTTGTTTCTGCTGCTTATCCCACCCCACCGACTGCTTTGACTTTGACTTCACCTAAATAGCCACCCCTAGAAATTGATAGCTGCACCCTCCACATTGATAAATAGATAACAATGAAACTTTTGTCTCTCTCTCTCTCTCTCTCCCTCTTTTTCTTTCTTTGTTGAGCTCTCTGGAATTTTTCCAGAGAGCAAAAGATAACACTGACTCTAATAGCTTAAGCTTTTGGAGTATCAATGTGTAAGGCCAATCCTAAAGTGGGGCCCACATGTGATGAATGTTAAAGTATAAATGGTTAATTAACACTGACTCTAACCGCTTAAGCTTTTAGATAAATTGGTGGGGCCCACATGTGATGGGAGTGATGAAGTATAAATAATTAAATAACATCAACTCTACAGTTTATTTCGTTGTGGGTGTTAGTTAGTCAACACATGCATGCTCCTAGGGAAAGAATTCTCAAATACTTGAAAGGCTCTTCCCGTAGAGGAATTTGGATGAAAAATAATCATTCTCTATAAATTCTTAAAGGGAATGATTTGCTGGGCAATTTCGCGGAAAGCCATTTTCTGCTGGCTTTTGCATGTAAGAGCAGCCACCTCGTATTAATTAAATGAATAAGACAAAATCTCCCTTCCAGTCAACATGGGATTATATATTATGGGATTTTCTGAATTGACGTGTAAAACGTCAAACAGCGTCAAAAAGCGTCAGACCAATTCTTTTTGACGTCAAAATCACATTAAAGGGGTGTGAATCACCCTACAGTGGGGTGCGAGCTTATTATTACCCTTATTTATTTCTATTTATGCGTGCCCTTTCATCCCCTTTTCCTTTGTTTTCGTTTTCACGTCTCCCT
Organism: Tasmannia lanceolata; assembly: GCF_043159265.1. Classification (NCBI taxonomy): domain Eukaryota; kingdom Viridiplantae; phylum Streptophyta; class Magnoliopsida; order Canellales; family Winteraceae; genus Tasmannia; species Tasmannia lanceolata. Next base: position 14,070,543 of record NW_027518683.1, read on the forward strand.
GTGTTGCTTTTATAATTTAAATGAAATTTCTATTTTTAAGGAATGATTCCATAAGATTCAGTTGTCTATGCCACTTGTGAGACTCACTTGCATTGGTCCTACAGATTATGCTGATAAAATCTCACCGTTCATCTCGTGGGCCTACGCCTAGATCCACCGACATGACATTAGTATGATCTACCTTGGGGGAGACCTAATGGAGAGATGACATAACCTAAAATTCAGTCTCATCAGGTGATTATGACCGTTTGATAGGCCAACTTGAGTTTACTTTGATTTTAGGTTGTTGCTTAATTTTTATGCAACGACTTTCCTATGGTGCATCGCATGGGAACTCTTAGATAAGTGCGTTTAGGTCGTTGCTTAATTTTTATACTTTCTTATGATGGATCACATGGGAACTCTCAGATAAGTGCATTCTCTACTGTCATTCTCGGTATTTGTTTTTTAATTGAATTAGATATATAGATTGTTGTATTAGGTCGAAAACCCCACCCTCTCCCTCTTACTTTAACCATGGACCTCCTCCAGTGGTCTTACTAACATTGAATATTTTTTAGTCATAAAGCCACTAAAAAAAGGGTGTTGCTAGTAAACAATGGGGGTGTGTGGGCCCATAGATTCCTTGATGATGTATATGTTACGTACTGAATGAGTAATGTTAGGCCTAAAATTGGTAACAGATATGACAGTGACGTAAGAGACGAGCTGGAGGACCCGAGAAATCGAGGTGAGGGAGCTGAGCCCTGCGCAAGGAGCAAACGAGGTCAGAATGACCAACCCGGAGTGTTACTCCGGACAGGCCCTTCGACACTCAAGTCAATATGAGCAGGAGTGCAGAGCGAGTTTAAGAGTGGTGGGTCAGAAGTTATTACCCTTTTTATGAGTTTTGGAAGCCCTTTTATAAAGGAAAAACTGGGGTAGTTGGGGAGTTATTACTCCAGGACAGATGTCAGCCAGCTATAGGTTCGAGCTCACCTACTTTGCTGCAATTACCAAACTATCCCTGCTGACGCGGGGTCTGCGGTGGGCCATCCTCGGGCCACGTGTCGGCAGCTGATAGGCTGGTCTTTTTACACCCCATTAAGTAACTTTTCTTTTATTTTAGTTATGATGAAGGCATGCATGGATACTGATAAGCACATGTGTCGTTGTGTGATAGGAATGTAGAGTTTAGATAGAGTTGGTCTTAACGTATCATGGGTTGTTATTTTCTACTTATCCTTCTCATTTTCTTTTATTTTTGTTAATTTAGGTAGAAGATGGAGAATAATTGGTAGGCAAGTATTTAGGGTTGCTATTCTTAGATTTTGACTCTCTATATTATGTAATGGCACGAGGAAAGAAAAATAGATTTGAATAAAGTTTATTTTTGGTGATATTACTTATGAAGAGAGCATTGGCTCTTTCGGTGAAGAAGCTTTGCTCCTTTCACGTGTTATATTGGAGTTTTTCTCCAAACCGTGGCATGGGTTTTCAAACCCCCCACGAGATTATTTTAGTTGCTGCTTGTGTTGATCTCCATCTTGTTATTACCGCTCTCGCTCTCCCTTCGTTAGTTTCTAATTTAAATTGTAACCGGAGGAGGAAGAGAGTTAGTTTTTTTACAATTGAAATATTGAATGAAAGTGTTTCTTTCTTGTGGAAAAAAGGTGTCTTTTGCACTTATTTCTTTGAGTTTCCTTCCAACGTGGGTTATCTTTTGAGCACCACAGTTATCTTTTGTTTTTTTTATCAGATCGTCATCACCGTTATTGTTAGGCCTAAAATCGGTAACAGGTTATGGTAGGACTGGGTGGTCCGGGCTAACGAGCCACGGCTGAATAGCTGGTTGAGTCCTGCGCTGCACAGAGTACAGACAAGAAAGAAAAGGGTCAGAGGACCAACCCGGAGTGATACTCCGGACGGGTGCTTCGACACTCAAGTCAGTATGAGCAGGAGTGTAGAGCAATGTCAGAGCAAAAAGCTTAGAGTTTTGGTTCTCAGATTTTCAGGGCCCTCACCTTAGCACAAGTGAAGGCTATTTATAGTGATTCTGAGCCACCTGTCTAGGACAGGTGGTAGTTCTGAGCCAGGTGGTGGCCTCTGTGTGGACCAGGTTTCATACCTAAGGAGGGCAGGTGGAGGTCCCTGATTGGTCCAGGTGTCACACCTAGTGGAGACAGGTGTTGGCCTTCCAACGGTCCTTGTGAGGGCCACGTGCCAGAAGCTAATTGGATGCTGAGTTCGGACTCCTCAGTGCTGAGTCCGGATTGCTGAGTCCGGATTCCCTCAGTGCTGAGTCCGGACCCTATCAGTTGCCCCCTGGTTCTTCAAGCCATGAAAGTGGCTAGAAGAAGCAAAGAGAAGGTAAAGACAGCGTCGGGCCGTGTAGACACCCCATTTTGACAAGGCCCTAAACCCGCATATTCGAATAAAATCCCGAGGTCAGACGGAAAATGAATGAAATTCATCCGAGCAAAAGAGAATGTGGGGCCCGCTTGTGTGGGACCCGTTTGTGTGGGACCCGCCTGTGTGGGACCCGCTTTTGTGGGACCCGCTTTTGTGGGGCCCGTTTGTGTGGGGCCCGCTGATGTGGGGCCCGCTGATGTGGGGCCCGCTTGCGTGGGGCCCGCTTGTGTGGGGCCCGCTGTTGTGGGACCCGCTTATGTGGTCAAAGAGAGAATAAGGACGGTCATCATTTTCTTCGTTTTTAAAGTGGGCGTAATGAGTGGTTTTGGTTTTCGCATGGCATCCAATGCCATTTGAAAATTATTTTTTATTTTTATTTTTTATTATTTTGCAAAAAAATGGGAAATGGGGGGGGACAAGAGGGGGACAAAAAAAAACCCATCATCCTCTCTCATGATGAGTCATGAGAGCCTCCCCAGTCTTCTTCTCTCTCGGAGAGAGAAAAGACCAGAGGAGAGAAAAATCCAGGGGAGGGAACTGGAGAAGAAAAAAACCAGAAAAAAAAAACCAGAAAAAAAGAACAGAGAAAAAAAAAGGGGGAGAAGAAAAGAACCAGAGGGAGGGGAGAAAAAAAAAAAAAGAAAAAGAGGAAAAACCAGAGAAAAAAAAAAAGAAGAAAAAACCAGAGGGGAGAGGGAGAGAGAGAGAGATCTGCAGAGGGGAGAGAGAGAGAGAGAGAGAGATCTGCAGAGGGGAGAGAGAGAGAGAGAGAGAAGAGATCTGTAGAGAGAGAGAGAGGGAGAGAGAGAGAGAGAGAGAGAGTCTTCTCCTCCGGCAATCCAGCCGGAATCCGGCGAGGCCAAACCCATTTCCGACCGGCCATCCACCGATCACCACCACCTTCTCCGACATCCTCCCAACCAACCACCGGAGCTCCACCGGCATCCACATCTCCTCCGCCCCACCTCCAGCGGGTCCCACATCAGCGGGTCCCACATCAGCGGGCCCCACACAAGCACGACTCTGTCAACACCTTCCTGGATCTCTTGTGGCGTAAGTTCATTTTTTTTTTTTTTTTTTTTTAATTATTCATTCTTTGCACTACACGGGTCCCACAGTGGGTCCCACAACGGGTCCTACAGTGGGTCCCACATCAGTGGGTCCCACATCAGTAGGTCCCACAGTGGGTCCCAGCGGGTCCCACAACGGGTCCCACAACAGTGGGTCCCACAGCAGCGGGTCCCACATCAGCGGGTCCCACATCAGCGGGTCCCACATCAACGGGTCCCACAACAGCGGGTCCCAGCGGGTCCCACATCAGCGAGTCCCACAGCGGGTCCCACAGCGGGTCCCACATCAGCGGGTCCCACAGCGGGTCCCACATCAGTGGGTCCCATAACGGGTCTCACAGCGGGTCCCACAACAGCGGGTCCCAGCGGGTCCCACAACGGGTCCCACAGTGGGTCCCACAGTGGGTCCCACAACAGCGGGTCCCAGTGGGTCCCACAGCGGGTCCCATATCAGTAGGTCCCATAGCGGGTCCCACATCAGTGGGTCCCACATCAGTGGGTCCCAGTGGGTCCCACAGCGGGTCCCACATCAGTGGGTCCCACATCAGTAGGTCCTACAGCGGGTCCCACAGCGGCGGGTCTCAGCGGGTCCCACAGCGGGTCCCACATCCGCGGGTCCCACAGCGGGACCCACAACAGCGGGCCCTAGTAGCGGGACCCAATGCCAGCGGGCCCCACACAAGCATACCGACTCTGTATTGGCAGCCACCTCATTTTTCTTTTTATATATATGTCAGCCCCCTCATCTTGATATTGTCAGTCCTCTTCACTTTAATAATGGCAACCCATTTCATTTTGGTTTGTACAGCCCTCTTCACTTTAATAATGGCAACTCATTTCATTTTGGTATGTGCAACCCTCTTGCAAATGGTGTTAACACCCTTATTTGTCCTCCATCTCTTTAAGAGACATGCCTTGTCTCATTAGCATATATTTTTTAGAATTTCCAGTTTGAGAGTCAGTCCTTCAGTCAGTCCAGGAATTTTTCCTATCATCATAGGGGTTAGGATTCTGTCCATCCTCTCATCAAGTCGTGATCTTTACCCGCTCCGGCAAGGTATAGGATGCTGTCCAACCCTTGCCGAGTTATTTTCCTGTTCGTTCCCCCGCAAAGTATAGGATGATGTCCAACCTTTGCGGGATTTCAGAAGTCTCCCTACCCTTATGATGATAGAATTTTATTCTCTGGTGTCAAAAAAACAACAAAAACATTTCAAAAATACTTGAAAACAACAAAAACATTCCAAAAACACTTGAAAACAACAAAAACATTCCAAAAAACACTTGAAAATTCAAAAACATCTCAAAAACAATTAAAAATTCAAAAAACATTTAAAAATCGAAGAACTAAAAAATCTTGAGTCGTGTGCAGAGTAGTTAGGAATTCGGTCCGAACTACGGATGGCTTGATCCCTAGCTGAGGGGTACGTAGGCAGCTCAGGCGTGCTGCTGGCACCCTGAGTTCAGTCACCATTTTTAGACACCATTTTTACACCCTTTCACCATTTTCAGTCACCATTTTTTGTAAATATTTCTCATAACTTTCACCATTTTTCATAACTTCAAAACCTCCAAAAAATACAAAAAACTTCAAAACCTTTTTAAAAAAGATCTTCCCCTAGAGTTAGGAGTCTGTCCTAGATATTTAGGGTGTTTTAGAGTTAGGAGTCGGTCTTGATTTGTATTGATGTGGTGTGTCCTGTCGTGTGAGTGTCCCTAGAGTTAGGAGGCCTCGAGTCGATCGGTCAGACACTTAGTCGAACCGATGGCTAGACTAGGAAGATATAGTCAGCCCATGGTTTTCTTTATGTTGCACAGCCTAGATACACATAGGATGTAGGGCCCACCTGCATTAGCTTAAGGCTAAACAACCTGCATTAGTTAGGACATATAGAGAGTCCTAAAAATCACAATCCACTTGAATTTAAGCAATCGCAGAAAAAGCTTTAAAAACTAGTCGAGTCTCGTTGATCGAGTCTAGGATAGCGGTCCTAGAGGTTTAGGCATTGTAGTTTAGCATAGGACACCGAACTACGTTGGCTCTGATTCTTCCCGAGGCCGGGATACGTAGTGCAGCTAGGATGGATGGCCATCCTGGTCCGAGTCAAGTCCTACATTAGAATTTTAGGATTTGTCTTGTTGAGTCGTGTGTTGCGTATTTTGCTGTGTTTTCTTATTTTCATGTACAGATCCTATACCTTTAGCTGTAGCATGCATGTGCTTGTCCACCAGAACTTAGACACCAATTAGGCATGTCACATATAATCTAACTATTCTTAGGCGACATATCTTTCATTTCTTTTGTGTGTGCTTCTTATTCATCTCCGAGACATGCATGATTAGCTAGACGTTATCTCGGAGATATTCGTTCCCATTTCACATGATTTTCTCCCAAAACTCTTCAAAATTAATAATAAATGGCATAAGAGACCAGGTGCTAGCACTTGGGCGAATTGGGGGCGCCTAATCCCTTCCCCATTCGTCATCAGGCACGAACCCTTTGTATCTCTGGTTATCTGTTGCGACAGAGCACAGCATGGAATCCAGGGCCCACTTCCTTGGATGGCGACTCTTTCTTTGCTTAAGGTGCGTCTCGAATCCGGGCTAGTCCCCGAATCGAGAGGTATCTCACTTTACATCGCCGCTCATGCTGTGAGGGGCACTCTTTCGAGGGTTCCTTGGTGGGGCTCTCCTTCACGTGGATGATCTAGAGACTCGCGCGGGGGCCCGTCCCCTCACGCCCGTCCCGGATCTGGTTCCACAGGCTGGCGACTCTGCTGGGGAATTTTTGAAACATTGCCTAACTCTGTAAAAATGCCATTTCTAATTAATTTTGAGGAAATTTGGGTCAAAACCAAGTTAAATGGGAACTTTATCGTTAGAAATCCAGGGGCACCAGATAGGTGCGTAATTAAAACATGGGATTCACACACTACACATCATGCATTATCATATTTTTTATTCCTTTCATTGTTTTTTATTTGTTTTTCATTATTGGCTCCACGGGATAGATTCAATGCGTGCCCGACTGGGATGTCATTACACCCTGATGGTGCTGTTGAATCTATTTCCAAGCTATGCGCCAGCGCTGCAGCCGTAAACACTCGGTGCACTTGTGTTTACAGCAGCCGATGAGCAATGAAGCATACTATGTATAACACTCGGTGCACTTGAGTTATACATATTAAGTATGTTTCATACGCATAGTACCCGATAGATTGAGTCCGGAGCCCTACTTTTTTTTATATATTATGTATATACTTACTGGCTTAGTGAAAACCAACTAGGAAGTACCCGTGTTTATATACATCTATATTGTACTCATATAGGACGAACATATGTTGCTTACACATGTGAAGCTTAGAGTTAGGAGCCTTGTCCAATTTGTAGACTAGGGTAGCTCACCTTGCGTGGCTACAGCGCGGTCCTAGTACACTCATCAGTCTGTCACGAGTCGAGACCTCCTTGACTCCGCTAGATTAGACTAGGGTTGGTGTCCCTGGTTAGGATGTATATATGTGTATACATATTTGTTATTAGATTAGGGTTTACTTCCTAGTTAAGTTTTCCTTCATAATCTAATCAATTATTCCTCTCTCTCCATTCTGTGGATTATCATAAGATTCTTGGCTCTTTTAGTCATGATCTGTTTTCCGTGAGCCTGATCATTTGATCGATCCTGATCAGATCACTCCGCATGTCGATTATGAGTCTATCTTGCCATCATCATTACCGGAGTGTGTGTTCTTGCTGAGAGCCCTGCTTTATCTTGACCATGACGGCATACTCTTCATGTTTAGTTGCTGAGTCTCTCATACTACAGCCGTCATGCTGCCGGATTTTTCCTAAATACCTTGAGTGTGGTCACTATCTTTTTAGGCTTGTTGACAAACCATGTGCTTACCTTACCACATCTCCTAGTATAGCTGTTATGCTGTCGAATTTTCTCCGAATACTTTGAGTGTGGTCATCATCCTTTTAGGCTTGTTGACGAACCATGTACTTGCCGTACCACATCTTCATGTACAACCGTTAAGATGTCGAATTTTATCCAGGGGAAGGATGTGTTTGTGCTACCTTTTGCTTCAACTTGCACATTACATTGTCATGTGATTAATTCTCATTGAGCCTAGTGTTTATGGTGTCCATGACAGGAGTCTTAGTCACTCGTCTACCATCAACCCCAAAAAGAGCTTCCATCTCTGAACTCGCTTGGTCTAGCCCGCTACCTGATAGACAGGGATCCCCTCATTCTTCTTGAACTCAAATGCTTCCGAGAACCCTGCACCTAACCATGTTGCACTTCTTTCACCCACCATGGGAACCATTTCACCCGTTCAACCCTTCACATATCTTACCACCTTTACCTGTACCACTTCTGGGCTGGAAAATAATTGGGAAGGAAAAAGAAAAATGTCAGAGCTTGAACTCCTTGAAAATATCATACCAGAGAAAGCCTTGCCATTGTCAGGTGCTAAAGAACAATTTGAGCTGGGTCAACAGAAACCAAAGAGGCCCTCCCTTCTGAGATTCTAACTCCAGGATTGCTCTCTCCAATCATTATCATCATTAATGAAGGCACGTTGTCCTTGAACTTTCAGCGCCAATTCGTTGCCTCCGATGAAGTGTCACATCTTTGAAATTTGCTTTGAAGTGTGTATACCAACCCTCCCTGTCAAAGTTGGTAAGTCTAACCATGTCAATGTCAATTCTAAGTACGTTGTGTTTATTGGTCTCTCTCATTGTGAGCCAATATCCAGTCTTTTGTTGAATTTGATGGAGAGCCTATCGTGGCGCGTCAAAAATCAATGTATGTACTTCAAACATTCAATGCAACGAACATTTGATTCCAGTGTCGTCATTATTCTTGTATATGTTCACTCTTGGATCTAATGTTAATAAACAAATTAAGACACCCTCCTCAGACGAGGATGCCGATGAAATTCTCCTCGAGATTTGAAAGCTGATCAAACGAGGGGAAGAGCGTCGAGCAAAGCCACTCGAAGATGAAATCGATACCGTGGATAGTGTTATCGAAATCCGAAACTCGGGAAATAAGGATTAGCAAAATCTCCCGAAGAGCGCAAAGAATCGATAAACCTATTTAGAGGGTTCAAAGAAGTGTTGCTTGGTCCTATGAGGATAAACCAGAAGCGTGCCTTGGCATCGTTCAATGTGAGTCACCCTCGGCTTCAGACAGGTCAAAAAAGCAAAAAAATTCAAATGAAGAATACCAAACATCAAATGCAGTGAATGAAAAATTGAGAGAAGACTTTCGGACAACAAAGTCATGAGCATAGAGCATGAACCCCAAAAAGAATACTTGGGCTATACATTGCGATGGAATTTCAAGTTAAAGCATTCCAGGCGTAGGGGCATTCCCCACATCCAAGCAAAAAAATAAAAATCAGAATGAACAAAGAAAAATAAGATAGAATCCAGAGAAGAAAGGAGAAGGGAGCATGCCCCGCGTCAACTCCTCAAGAGCATCAGAATCGCAGGAAGCGGAGTCGATAAGTAGATTGAAAATTTCAAAATCTTCAGCATTCAGAGAAGACCCAGAGTCGTAGAATCCCAAATATCAGTGCAAGATCTCAAAGACAAAGTGGGAATTCAATCAGTCTAGCTTGCACAGTGCAGATGAAGTCTTGCCAGGAAATGCCGCCAGACTCCTAAAAAAAAAAAAAAAGTTCAAAGCCATTGAACCTTAGCCATTCAAGAAGCTTGTATGCCAAAACATCAGAAGGTCATCCTTGGACGCCAGAGCCTTAAACGCCACAAATCCCAAGTTTAAAAAAATCCTTTTGCGAACACCTTCGAGCCTCAACAAAATCAAACATTCTTTTCAAACACCCGCAAACCAGGGGCATTTCGACCCGAACTACGCGGACCTGATCCCCAACTCTTCGGGGGTACGTAGGCAACTTGATCAATTCAGGTTCGGTCAAATCCTTGGGGATAAAAGCTAAATCATCCCCTTTTCAAACTTTTGAAGCTAAAAAGCTAAACCATTCTTTGTTAAACCCAAAGCGAACTACGCGGATCTGATCCTCCATTTTTGGGATACGTAGGTAGTCTGGCGAGACCAGATTCGATCCAAATCGTTTGAACTTCCGATATCTAACCCTTTTGAACCCAAGCCCGCCTAGAAAGTCCTTCTGGTGAACAAGCAGTGGTTCAAAGTCAAGAAGAAAAAATGATGGAGTTTGAAGACCCGCTAGGCTGAAAACCCGAGAGGGCGGTCTAGGCAAAATTTAGGGTCATTCACCCGCTAAGTTGACAACTGAAAAGTCGGGTTAGGCAAAAGTTAGGGTATCGAGCCCGCTGGATTGAAAACCCGAAAAGGCGAACCAGGCAAAAGTTAGGGCAAGCGGTCCGTCAGATTGAAAACCTGAAAAGGCAATCTGATCAATGGCAATGACTTCCAGCAAAAAGTGAATCATTGAGGTGGAGAAACAGTCTTCAACCAGGGTAAAATCTCGGAGTCCAAGTAGTGCCAGCAAGCTTACTTTAACATTCCTCTAAACTGGGGCATTGAAACCGAGCAATCCAAAAGGGATAATAACCATGACCTAAACACCGAAAAAGGAGAGTAGTGCCTCTTGACACGGTCTTCGAAATACTCTAAGAATGACTAAGCCATACCCTTAAAAAATGACACATCAGATCCAAGAGCGAAGTCGAAAGCGAGTCGAGTCCTTCGAGCAATAAGAGTCTTCTTTGATTGAGTCCTTGGAAATCTGTTCCTCCTTCATATTTGTGTTCCCTTTCCTTGCAAAGTCCAAACTGTCAGGTGCTGGAAGAATGGGAGTGTGTCCTCCAAAATGCGAAGAAAATTCAGAGTAAATCCTGGTTTAGGTATCAGAATGGGCGGGAGACATCTTGTTCAAACCTACCCGAGACCTTAAGCCTCCAAAAGTGAGCCATGCGAAAGAAGAGATTTTCAGACTCAGCCATCATGGTTATTGTCCTATTCTCTCCATACAAAAAAAAAAAAAAAAAAAAAAAAAAAAAACTTTGCATCCTCAAGCCTTCATGAAACGAAACATCTTTTCTTCAACCATCATTGTCTTGCCTTCTTAAAACTCCTGTCATGGAAACACAATATACTAGGGGCATCTTTTATGACTTGCGTCATAAAAGATGTCAAGCGCACAAAGGCAATCAGTAACAATGTCTCAAGCAAGTAAGGATAAGAGGGGTACAAGCACATCTCAAGCCTAACCTCTAAACTCCTCAGTTGAGTCCTCTCTTCAGAAGAGTCAATTCTCTAAGAAAATCAGTTTCCCAAGCGGAGTCTAGAATTTGCTCGCGCAGCCTTCAATCCCCGGCAAAATCAGAAAAAATGGTCAATATCCAAATCCCTGCAAGTTATCTGAGTCCAATTCTCAGCAAGGAACTCATACTCCCAATTTCCTCGGCAAGAGGCAATCAGTCTAAAAAAAAAAAAAAAAATCATCATTCGAAATCAATCAATTCTCAGCAATATCACTGTCCTTCCAAGGCTCTTCGTGGTTTGTCAGGCAGGCACATCATGGACCCTTGCTCCCTGAATGGCTCTTCGTGATCTGTCCTTTAGGATATATCATGGACCCGCTCTCCATGCTCATTTCATTCATCTCCATTACTTGTTATTCTTGTTGGGCTCTTCGTGGCTTATTGTCATGGACCCCAAATTCAATGTTTGGCTCTTCACGGAGTATTGCCGTGGACCCTTGATTCCTTTCTGCTGGGCTCTTCATGGTTTCTTGCCATGGAGCTTAGATTCATTGCGTGGCTCTTCACGGTTTGTTGCCGTGGACCCTCGATTACTTCTTGGCTCTTCATGGTCTACCATTCAGGTATACTACGGACCCATGCTCCCCGATTGGCTCTTCGTGATATGTCCTTCCAGAAATATCATGGACCCACTATTCATAGTCATTCCATTCATATCTTTTACATGTCATTTGTTTCTGCATGTTGGGCTCTTCATGGCTTATCGTCATGGACCCCAAATTCAATGTTTGGCTCTTCACGGAGTATTGCCGTGGACCCTTGATTCCTTTCTGCTGGGCTCTTCATGGTTTCTTGCCATGGACCTTAGATTCATTGCGTGGCTCTTCACGGTTTGTTGCCGTGGACCCTCGATTACTTCTTGGCTCTTCATGGTCTACCATTCAGGTATACTACGGACCCATGCTCCCCGATTGGCTCTTCGTGATATGTCCTTCCAGAAATATCATGGACCCACTATTCATAGTCATTCCATTCATATCTTTTACATGTCATTTGTTTCTGCATGTTGGGCTCTTCATGGCTTATTGTCATGGACCCCAAATTCAATGTTTGGCTCTTCACGGAGTATTGCCGTGGACCCTTGATTCCTTTCTGCTGGGCTCTTCATGGTTTCTTGCCATGGACCTTAGATTCATTGCGTGGCTCTTCACGGTTTGTTGCCGTGGACCCTCGATTACTTCTTGGCTCTTCATGGTCTACCATTCAGGTATACTACGGACCCATGCTCCCCGATTGGCTCTTCGTGATATGTCCTTCCAGAAATATCATGGACCCACTATTCATAGTCATTCCATTCATATCTTTTACATGTCATTTGTTTCTGCATGTTGGGCTCTTCATGGCTTATTGTCATGGACCCCAAATTCAATGTTTGGCTCTTCACGGAGTATTGCCGTGGACCCTTGATTCCTTTCTGCTGGGCTCTTCATGGTTTCTTGCCATGGACCTTAGATTCATTGCGTGGCTCTTCACGGTTTGTTGCCGTGGACCCTCGATTACTTCTTGGCTCTTCATGGTCTACCATTCAGGTATACTACGGACCCATGCTCCCCGATTGGCTCTTCGTGATATGTCCTTCCAGAAATATCATGGACCCACTATTCATAGTCATTCCATTCATATCTTTTACATGTCATTTGTTTCTGCATGTTGGGCTCTTCATGGCTTATTGTCATGGACCCCAAATTCAATGTTTGGCTCTTCACGGAGTATTGCCGTGGACCCTTGATTCCTTTCTGCTGGGCTCTTCATGGTTTCTTGCCATGGACCTTAGATTCATTGCGTGGCTCTTCACGGTTTGTTGCCGTGGACCCTCGATTACTTCTTGGCTCTTCATGGTCTACCATTCAGGTATACTATGGACCCATGCTCCCCGATTGGCTCTTCGTGATATGTCCTTCCAGAAATATCATGGACCCACTATTCATAGTCATTCCATTCATATCTTTTACATATCATTTGTTTCTGCATGTTGGGCTCTTCATGGCTTATTGTCATGGACCCCAAATTCAATGTTTGGCTCTTCACGGAGTATTGCCGTGGACCCTAAATTCCTTTCTGCTGGGCTCTTCATGGTTTCTTGCCATGGACCCTAGATTCATTGCGTGGCTCTTCACGGCTGGTCACCGTGGACCCTCGATTACTTCTTGGCTCTTCATAGCTTATGGCTATGAACCATTGATTCTCAGTTTTTCTAATCCATTAATCACTCAATATCTTTCTTGCAAGGTTCTTCGTGGCTTATTACCACGGACCCCGGATTATGGCTTGGCTCTTCGCGGTTTGTTGCCGTGGACCCTCGATTTCTAGTTTCCTAAAAATAAAAAAATATAAATAAATTTCGTTCCGCGAGGCTCTTCGTGGCTTACTACCATGGACCCTCGATTCCCGTTTGCTTGGCTCTTCACGGTTCACCACCGTGGACCCTCGTTTTCTGCAAGGCTCTTCATGGCTTATTACCATGGACCCCTGATCAAAATTTTCATTCAACTGTTGTTCTTCCTTGTCTAATTTGGTGAAAAGCTGGACAACAACTCTCTCTAGTTATTTTGTTGTCAAGTCATGGTCCGTCGTTCCACAGTGTGCCGTCACCCAAGTGCGGAGTCAGGAATACCTGTGTGACCGATGTGTTACTCGAGTGTGACCGATGTGTTACTCGAGTTATTTCTCTGGTGGGAGGCTATCTCACCAATATGTTTTGAATGCTGAGTTATGTGTCCAGCATTTCACCAAATTAATATTAAGTCATGTTGAATGTGAAATTTTAAAACGAAAGTCTCTCTGAGAGCATCTTTGAGAGCATCAAGCCAATAATCAAAATCCTTTTCATTCAAAACCCCTGAGGCATCCCTTCCCTCCAATTCGAGTGAGACCCCTGAGACATCTGTTCCCTCCACGAGTTCAATCTTTGTAAAATAAATTTTGGGCCAGTCAAAATGTGTTGTCTGTTCAGCTTTGACATTCGCGCGACAAGCACACTCTGCCAAAGAGGGGCATCTGTAGACACCCCATTTTGACAAGGCCCTAAACCCGCATATTCGAATAAAATCCCGAGGTCAGACGGAAAATGAATGAAATTCATCCGAGCAAAAGAGAATGTGGGGCCCGCTTGTGTGGGACCCGTTTGTGTGGGACCCGCCTGTGTGGGACCCGCTTTTGTGGGACCCGCTTTTGTGGGGCCCGTTTGTGTGGGGCCCGCTGATGTGGGGCCCGCTGATGTGGGGCCCGCTTGCGTGGGGCCCGCTTGTGTGGGGCCCGCTGTTGTGGGACCCGCTTATGTGGTCAAAGAGAGAATAAGGACGGTCATCATTTTCTTCGTTTTTAAAGTGGGCGTAATGAGTGGTTTTGGTTTTCGCATGGCATCCAATGCCATTTGAAAATTATTTTTTATTTTTATTTTTTATTATTTTGCAAAAAAATGGGAAATGGGGGGGGACAAGAGGGGGACAAAAAAAAACCCATCATCCTCTCTCATGATGAGTCATGAGAGCCTCCCCAGTCTTCTTCTCTCTCGGAGAGAGAAAAGACCAGAGGAGAGAAAAATCCAGGGGAGGGAACTGGAGAAGAAAAAAACCAGAAAAAAAAAACCAGAAAAAAAGAACAGAGAAAAAAAAAGGGGGAGAAGAAAAGAACCAGAGGGAGGGGAGAAAAAAAAAAAGAAAAAGAGGAAAAACCAGAGAAAAAAAAAAAGAAGAAAAAACCAGAGGGGAGAGGGAGAGAGAGAGAGATCTGCAGAGGGGAGAGAGAGAGAGAGAGAGAGATCTGCAGAGGGGAGAGAGAGAGAGAGAGAGAAGAGATCTGTAGAGAGAGAGAGAGGGAGAGAGAGAGAGAGAGAGAGAGTCTTCTCCTCCGGCAATCCAGCCGGAATCCGGCGAGGCCAAACCCATTTCCGACCGGCCATCCACCGATCACCACCACCTTCTCCGACATCCTCCCAACCAACCACCGGAGCTCCACCGGCATCCACATCTCCTCCGCCCCACCTCCAGCGGGTCCCACATCAGCGGGTCCCACATCAGCGGGCCCCACACAAGCACGACTCTGTCAACACCTTCCTGGATCTCTTGTGGCGTAAGTTCATTTTTTTTTTTTTTTTTTTTTAATTATTCATTCTTTGCACTACACGGGTCCCACAGTGGGTCCCACAACGGGTCCTACAGTGGGTCCCACATCAGTGGGTCCCACATCAGTAGGTCCCACAGTGGGTCCCAGCGGGTCCCACAACGGGTCCCACAACAGTGGGTCCCACAGCAGCGGGTCCCACATCAGCGGGTCCCACATCAGCGGGTCCCACATCAACGGGTCCCACAACAGCGGGTCCCAGCGGGTCCCACATCAGCGAGTCCCACAGCGGGTCCCACAGCGGGTCCCACATCAGCGGGTCCCACAGCGGGTCCCACATCAGTGGGTCCCATAACGGGTCTCACAGCGGGTCCCACAACAGCGGGTCCCAGCGGGTCCCACAACGGGTCCCACAGTGGGTCCCACAGTGGGTCCCACAACAGCGGGTCCCAGTGGGTCCCACAGCGGGTCCCATATCAGTAGGTCCCATAGCGGGTCCCACATCAGTGGGTCCCACATCAGTGGGTCCCAGTGGGTCCCACAGCGGGTCCCACATCAGTGGGTCCCACATCAGTAGGTCCTACAGCGGGTCCCACAGCGGCGGGTCTCAGCGGGTCCCACAGCGGGTCCCACATCCGCGGGTCCCACAGCGGGACCCACAACAGCGGGCCCTAGTAGCGGGACCCAATGCCAGCGGGCCCCACACAAGCATACCGACTCTGTATTGGCAGCCACCTCATTTTTCTTTTTATATATATGTCAGCCCCCTCATCTTGATATTGTCAGTCCTCTTCACTTTAATAATGGCAACCCATTTCATTTTGGTTTGTACAGCCCTCTTCACTTTAATAATGGCAACTCATTTCATTTTGGTATGTGCAACCCTCTTGCAAATGGTGTTAACACCCTTATTTGTCCTCCATCTCTTTAAGAGACATGCCTTGTCTCATTAGCATATATTTTTTAGAATTTCCAGTTTGAGAGTCAGTCCTTCAGTCAGTCCAGGAATTTTTCCTATCATCATAGGGGTTAGGATTCTGTCCATCCTCTCATCAAGTCGTGATCTTTACCCGCTCCGGCAAGGTATAGGATGCTGTCCAACCCTTGCCGAGTTATTTTCCTGTTCGTTCCCCCGCAAAGTATAGGATGATGTCCAACCTTTGCGGGATTTCAGAAGTCTCCCTACCCTTATGATGATAGAATTTTATTCTCTGGTGTCAAAAAAACAACAAAAACATTTCAAAAATACTTGAAAACAACAAAAACATTCCAAAAACACTTGAAAACAACAAAAACATTCCAAAAAACACTTGAAAATTCAAAAACATCTCAAAAACAATTAAAAATTCAAAAAACATTTAAAAATCGAAGAACTAAAAAATCTTGAGTCGTGTGCAGAGTAGTTAGGAATTCGGTCCGAACTACGGATGGCTTGATCCCTAGCTGAGGGGTACGTAGGCAGCTCAGGCGTGCTGCTGGCACCCTGAGTTCAGTCACCATTTTTAGACACCATTTTTACACCCTTTCACCATTTTCAGTCACCATTTTTTGTAAATATTTCTCATAACTTTCACCATTTTTCATAACTTCAAAACCTCCAAAAAATACAAAAAACTTCAAAACCTTTTTAAAAAAGATCTTCCCCTAGAGTTAGGAGTCTGTCCTAGATATTTAGGGTGTTTTAGAGTTAGGAGTCGGTCTTGATTTGTATTGATGTGGTGTGTCCTGTCGTGTGAGTGTCCCTAGAGTTAGGAGGCCTCGAGTCGATCGGTCAGACACTTAGTCGAACCGATGGCTAGACTAGGAAGATATAGTCAGCCCATGGTTTTCTTTATGTTGCACAGCCTAGATACACATAGGATGTAGGGCCCACCTGCATTAGCTTAAGGCTAAACAACCTGCATTAGTTAGGACATATAGAGAGTCCTAAAAATCACAATCCACTTGAATTTAAGCAATCGCAGAAAAAGCTTTAAAAACTAGTCGAGTCTCGTTGATCGAGTCTAGGATAGCGGTCCTAGAGGTTTAGGCATTGTAGTTTAGCATAGGACACCGAACTACGTTGGCTCTGATTCTTCCCGAGGCCGGGATACGTAGTGCAGCTAGGATGGATGGCCATCCTGGTCCGAGTCAAGTCCTACATTAGAATTTTAGGATTTGTCTTGTTGAGTCGTGTGTTGCGTATTTTGCTGTGTTTTCTTATTTTCATGTACAGATCCTATACCTTTAGCTGTAGCATGCATGTGCTTGTCCACCAGAACTTAGACACCAATTAGGCATGTCACATATAATCTAACTATTCTTAGGCGACATATCTTTCATTTCTTTTGTGTGTGCTTCTTATTCATCTCCGAGACATGCATGATTAGCTAGACGTTATCTCGGAGATATTCGTTCCCATTTCACATGATTTTCTCCCAAAACTCTTCAAAATTAATAATAAATGGCATAAGAGACCAGGTGCTAGCACTTGGGCGAATTGGGGGCGCCTAATCCCTTCCCCATTCGTCATCAGGCACGAACCCTTTGTATCTCTGGTTATCTGTTGCGACAGAGCACAGCATGGAATCCAGGGCCCACTTCCTTGGATGGCGACTCTTTCTTTGCTTAAGGTGCGTCTCGAATCCGGGCTAGTCCCCGAATCGAGAGGTATCTCACTTTACATCGCCGCTCATGCTGTGAGGGGCACTCTTTCGAGGGTTCCTTGGTGGGGCTCTCCTTCACGTGGATGATCTAGAGACTCGCGCGGGGGCCCGTCCCCTCACGCCCGTCCCGGATCTGGTTCCACAGGCCGGCCTTAAGACCTCCAGGCAGCTGAGGCCGGGCTCGGACTCAGCTAGGAGAAATAGTGGCTGGACGGGAGACTCCTGGCGCCCTGGCCTGGCCTTGGCGTTTAGCCTGAAGGAGTACGGCCGGGCAGAAGGCATTCGACTATCCAGCATGGCTAAATTTTTGACCAGGGGCCTGGGCGGCCAGGGGTCCTGGACGTCCTCGGTTCAGGAAGTCATGGGGTCCTGCTCGGCTAAGGCTGTGAACGGCCAGCCGGGCAGGTCTTTGCTGGTGAAACTTTTTGTCGCCTAGCGCTTTTGTCGTCTAGCGAACGCGCCATATCCTGTCCGGACAGCCGGACAGGTCTTTTATCTTTTGAATTATCCTGTCCGGACAACCGGACAGGTCTTTGTCCTCTTGAATCATCCTGTCCGGACAGCCGGACAGGTCTTTTGTCGCCTAGCGCTTTTGTCGCCTAGCGAACGCGTCATATCCTGTCCGGACAGCCGGACAGGTCTTTTGTCGTCCAGCGCTTTTGTCGTCTAGCGAACGCGCCGTATCCAGTCCGGACAGCCGGACAGGTCTTTTGTCGTCTAGCGCTTTTGTCGTCTAGCGAACGCGCCATATCCAGTCCGGACAGCCGGACAGGTCTTTTGTCGTCTAGCGCTTTTGTCGTCTAGCGAACGCGCCATATCCAGTCCGGACAGCCGGACAGGTCTTTTGTCGTCTAGCGCTTTTGTCGTCTAGCGAACGCGCCATATCCAGTCCGGACAGCCGGACAGGTCTTTTGTCGTCTAGCGCTTTTGTCGTCTAGCGAACGCGCCATATCCAGTCCGGACAACCGGACAGGTCTTTTGTCGTCTAGCGCTTTTGTCGTCTAGCGAACGCGCCATATCCAGTCCGGACAGCCGGGCAGGTCTTTTGTCGTCTAGCGCTTTTGTCGTCTAGCGAACGCGCCATATCCAGTCCGGACAGCCGGACAGGTCTTTTGCCTTTCGAATGCCCCATATCCTGTCCGGACAGCCGGACAGGTCTTTGTCTTTCGAATGCCCCATATCCTGTCCGGACAGCCGGACAGGTCTTTTGTCTTCTGGCGCTTTGGGACCTGTGCCTTGTATTTAATGCAGGCGGCGCATTTAATGCGAGCGGCGCATTTAATGCGAGCGGCGCATTTAATGCGGAAGGCGACGTGGCGCACTCCGGCTGGCGGAAATGGGCGGGATTTTTCCCGCTCTTCCCAGCTTCTCTATAAATACAGGAGTTTACTCTTCATTTCTTACTTTTCATCTTTTACTCTCCTCCTCTTCTGTTCGGCTGCTCAAGTTTTCTGCCCGCTTCGGATCAGTGAGCCCGGAGGTCCTCATCCAACACTCCAGTTCGGTAATCTTTTTTAGCTTTTAGCCTTTCTTTCTTTTGTTTTTCTTTTTATGTCTAGCACTAGTTCGGAGACGGACTCCAGTTCAAGGGAGTCCGGTTCGACCAGTACCGCATCGGGGTCCGAGGCATCAGAGAGGGCGGTTCCGGCCTCACCTATAGTGGAGGCCGGTGTTGAGGGCGAAGAGCTAGTGATCATAATAGACGAGGAGAGCGGTGAGGAAATGAGTGTGGACTTAGACACAATCCCGGCCTGTGGGGACGGACCGGACCGGGTAGAAACCAGCGACGATGATGAGGACGTCGAAGCGGCAGTCCCTCAATCGTCGCGCATGCCGGTCGAGGTGATAGCGGAGGCACAGATGGAAGCCAACCCGCAGTATAACATCGGGGCCCTATACGAGGTGAACCATCTGTGGCCGAACAGGCTTCAGATCGTCAGGGACAAATACTGTATTCCTAGCCGGTACATTCTGAGGGCGGCTGTCGAAGGGGATCGGGCCAGCAACGATAGCGCAGACCTCTGCGTGTATGAGGAGGCCTTCCGGGCCGGGCTTAGGCTCCCCTTCCACCCCTTCTTTGCGGATGCACTGAATTACTACGGGCTGGCAGTTACACAGGTCGTCCCGAACTCTTGGAGGACACTGATCGGCTTCTTGTACCTTCTTGAAGTCCGGCTCCGTAGGAACCCCACCGTGCCCGTCTTCAGGATGTGTGCGCACCTGAAGAGGCATAAGGACGGCGGCTGGATCTACATTAGCCAGAGGCCTGAAATGAAAATGATCACTGGGATACCTTCTTCCATTCACACATGGAAGAACAGGTTCTTCTATGTAAAGGACACCGCGCCGGGCTCGCAGTGGCCGTTCTCATTACAATGGAGAACGCCAGACACTCGCCGCCTTAGTAAAAAACCAGCTCTCGAAGACTATGACCATATGACCTTCGCTCTGATCAAAGAAGAGCTCAAGCGAGGTCCAGTTCACTGCTCAGAGTTCGAAGAGGAGGCCGAGCTGGTCGCACTCGGGGTCAGCCGTGCGACGCCGGCACGTACGTAGACACTATAGGATAGCATTTATTTTTCTGAAGTATTTTTCAACTTTCATATTGCTGACTGCGCTCCGTTCTCTTTCGCAGAAATGGTGAAGCAGATGTCCCTCTTGGACAGAATCAAGCAGTCTTCGGGCGCGTCCCCAGCGCAGGAGCAGCCCCAACCAAAGGGCAAGAAGAGGAAGGTGCCGGAGTCGACCCCGCCGATGGTCGCGCTGGCTAAGCCTCTTAAAAGCAGCCGGGCGACGCATAAGCTTGCCCTATCTAGCCGGGCAGACACCACGGGTCAGAGCTCCAAGTCCGGAGCGGCGACGGGATCAAAGCACGGCGGGGCAGTACTGGGTATGCCGGCTACGGCAACGGTTGGAGGCGACAACGTCTTCCGCCCGAACTGGGCCGTGCAGAAAACGGACACCGGCCTGGGGGATACCCGGGTGGCCGCGGAGTTGATGTACAAGGGTGTCCTCGCCCGCGACCGGCTAGCAGTCGAAAAAGAGGTGCCGGAGACCTGCGAAGCGGCAATCAGCTCCGCCCTCTATCAACTCCAGGTGTACTCAAGGGATATGGCCAAGAAGCGATATCTCTTCTCTGAGACGATCACAAGGATCGAGTCCGAAAAGGCCCAGCTCCAGAAGGAGAACGGCGAGCTCAATGAAGCCGTCCAGATCAAAGAGGCCGAGCTCAACAGCTTACAGGACGAACTGCAGAGGGTCAAAAACCAGGCCGTGCAGGATCTCCTGAGTGCGGCTGAGAGGGCCGGAAGGAAGGAAAAGGCGGCCGTGGAGAAGGCCGTGAAGGAAACTGAGGAGAGGAAGGAGGCCCAGCACTTCGACTTAGGCCTCCAGGCCTACAGGGCGGGTTTCCTTCTCTGCTCCGAGCAGGTGAAGAAGATTCACCCCGACATCTCCTTGGACGGGCTAACCGTCCCGTATGCACCTCCAGAGGATGAGGAAGATGAGGAGGAAGACGAACCGGACTCCTCCCGGCCTATTGAGGTAGATGCGGAGGTGACTGTGGCCGCCGTCTCCTCAGCGGAGGGTGGCGAGCTCGCAGCCCTCACTCCCGCAGGGGTCGTCACCGAGGTGGTGGCCGACGAGGAGGCCTCATCGGCAGACTTCTTTCTTTTTGATGATAAGTTTTTTGTGTGCACAGTTGGTAACGCCTATTCTTTGTAAGCCAGCTCGGCGAAGAGAGCAATTTTTGTAATACGAATATGAATACTGAATACAAATACATTTTTTGTTCAACTGTCTGTACAGCATTCTTATTTTTTTTGTACGCATTATTTCTGTGCTGCATCGAGAACCGAGCTGGGAATATTTGAAGTTGGTTTCCACTGCGGGCGTCCTGGCTGGAACTAATCTCCAAGCCACTAGGATGAGCCGGAGTGCACCACTGCTGCTCGTCCTAAGTCTGCGAGAACCGAGCTGGAAGCTTGGTACTCAAACACTTAGGAAATATTTGAAGGTGGTTTCCACTGCGGGCGTCCTGGCTGGAACTAATCTCCAAGCCACTAGGATGAGCCGGAGTGCACCACTGCTGCTCGTCCTAAGTCTGCGAGAACCGAGCTGGAAGCTTGGTACTCAAACACTTAGGAAATATTTGGAGGTGGTTTCCACTGCGGGCGTCCTGGCTGGAACTGATCTCCAAGCCACTAGGATGAGCCGGAGTGCACCACTGCTGCTCGTCCTAAGTCTGCGAGAACCGAGCTGGAAGCTTGGTACTCAAACACTTAGGAAATATTTGAAGGTGGTTTTCACTGCGGGCGTCCTGGCTGGAACTGATCTCCAAGCCACTAGGATGAGCCGGAGTGCACCACTGCTGCTCGTCCTAAGTCTGCGAGAACCGAGCTGGAAGCTTGGTACTCAAACACTTAGGAAACATTTGAAGGTGGTTTTCACTGCGGGCGTCCTGGCTGGAACTGATCTCCAAGCCACTAGGATGAGCCGGAGTGCACCACTGCTGCTCGTCCTAAGTCTGCGAGAACCGAGCTGGAGGCTTGGTACTCAAACACTTAGGAAATATTTGAAGGTGGTTTTCACTGCGGGCGTCCTGGCTGGAACTGATCTCCAAGCCACTAGGATGAGCCGGAGTGCACCACTGCTGCTCGTCCTAAGTCTGCGAGAACCGAGCTGGAAGCTTGGTACTCAAACACTTAGGAAACATTTGAAGGTGGTTTTCACTGCGGGCGTCCTGGCTGGAACTGATCTCCAAGCCACTAGGATGAGCCGGAGTGCACCACTGCTGCTATATACTGATGTCTAAATGAGTTGCTCAAAGGAGGACAATCATTTGGGAAACTTATTTTATTCATTACAGAATTTGGATGATTACAGCAGTTCTTTACAAGCCTATTAAGGCAAACAAAATTACTGGTAGTAGATCCGAAGATTTCTAGAATTCCAAGCATGTGGCAGCATCTGTTCGTCGAGGGACTCTAACCGATAGCTTCCTGGGCGGATGACTTCCTTGACTCGGTACGGTCCTTCCCAGGTCGGAGAGAGCTTGCCCACGCTTCTTGGCTGGGAAACGGAGGCTTTCCTCAGGACTAGGTGGCCAGCGCGGAATTCTCTTGGTCGGATCTTGACGTCATGATATCTGGATACTTTCTGCTTATAGGCCGCCGACCTGATCTGAGATTCCTCACGGACTTCTTCAAGCAAGTCAAGGTTGGCACGGAGTCCGTCCCCGTTGAGCTGCTCACTGAAATGGACGATCCTTGGGGAGGGGACGCCGATGTCAACCGGGATCACTGCTTCTGTTCCGAAGGAGAGATTAAAAGGCGACTCGCCTGTGGCCGTACGCGGAGTAGTCCGATACGCCCAGAGCACATGATACAGTTCATCTGCCCAACGCCCGGCCTTGCCATCTAGTCTCTTCTTTATCCCCTGCAAGAGGGTTCTGTTCGTCACCTCTGTCTGCCCATTCGTCTGAGGATGTGCCACAGATGTGAATCTTTGCTCTATGTGCAGGTCAGAACAAAACTTTCGGAAGTTCCTCGAGTCGAACTGCTTGCCATTGTCCGTTATGAGGACCCGGGGGATTCCAAACCTGCACACCACCGATTTCCAGAAGAAATTCTGTACATTCTGCTCTGTGATCCTGGCCAGAGGCTCTGCTTCTACCCATTTGGTGAAATAATCAATGGCGACAACGACGAACTCACGGCCTCCTGAGGCCGGCGGAAAGGGGCCCAGAATATCCATCCCCCATACTGCGAAGGGAAGAGGACTGATGATCGGGGCCATCGGAACGGGTGGCTGGTGGACGGCTGGAGAGAACTTCTGGCACTTCTCACACTTTTTCACAAGGCTCAGCGCGTCCTTCCTCAGCGTAGGCCAGTACAGACCTCTCAGGAGGATTTTGATGGCCAGGGCCTTGCCCCCGAGGTGCTCTCCGCAGATTCCTTCATGGGTTTCCTGCAGGGCTAACAAGGCATCACTGGGGCGAAGACACTTCAGATACGGGAGGGTATACGACCTCTTGTATAGAGTCTCGCCATCCAGTGAAAACCTCGTTGCCCTCTGCATGACCTTACGGGCTTCCTTTCTCTCTCCCGGGAGCTCTCCGTTGCGCATATACCTGATTATCTCATCCATCCAGCACGGTTCATCGTCAATCTGCATCACCACGACGGACTGGGCGTCGATACTGGACCTCTTCAGGAACTCCATGCGAATTTCCCTGAGGGCGGTATAACCTGAGGCTGCGAGCTTTGATAGCACATCTGCCTTTACATTCTCTGCTCGGGGGATTCTGACGACCTCAAAGCTCTTGAAATGAACGGCAAGACTGCGAACCCTCCCCAGGTACTTGATCATTCGCTCTTCACGGGCTTCATATACTCCCTGGATCTGACAGACGACCAGCTGTGAATCGCAGTACGCCTTTAGCCTCTGAGCACGGGTCTGCGCAGCAAGATTCATCCCGGCTATGAGTGCTTCATATTCTGCTTCATTGTTGGACGCACGGAAACCAAACCTCAGGGCGTAGTTCAGGACGAAGTCCTCTGGTCCTGTGAGAACTAGTCCTGCACCACACCCTGTCTTGTTCGATGACCCGTCCACATAAACTTCCCAGAGCGGCTCTTCATCAAAAACTGGGTGCGCGATGACGGACTCAGTCCCGGGGGCGGTGATGCTCTGGAAACGACTCGAGGCTCTGGTACGGCCAGCTCTGCTTCTGGAGATGGAACTGCTACCAGCCCGGGGTCTGGGTCCGGAACTGTGCACTCGGCTATGAAGTCAGCGAGAATCTGAGCTTTGATCGCCGGCCTGGGTAAATATTTGATATCAAACTCACTGAGCTCCACGGCCCACTTGACAAGTCGGCCCGAAGTGTCTGGCCGGTGGAGGATCTGTCTGAGAGGCTGTCCTGTCAAGACCTTGATTGTGTGCGCCTGGAAGTACGGCCTTAGCTTCCGGGCCGCCGTAATGAGGGCGCACACGAGCTTCTCTACTCTCTGATATCTGGTCTCTGCATCATGGAGGACCTTACTAACATAGTAGATCGGCTTTTGCTGATTAGATTCTTCTTTGACCAGTACTGCTGCAACCGCCAAGGGTCCCGCTGAGAGGTACAGAATCAGCTCTTCTCCTGGCTCCGGCGTGGACAACAAGGGAGGGGAGGACAAATACTGCTTCAGCTCCTCGAACGCTGCTTGACATTCCGGAGTCCAGGGCGCGGTTTTTATACCTCTGATCGCATTGAAGAAAGGGAGGCATCTCTCGGCGGATTTTGAGATAAACCGCCCCAGAGCTGCCACCAGCCCGGTCAGCCGCTGTACTTCTCTGATAGTGCTGGGAGGAGTCAGCTCCATTACCGCCTTGATCTTCTCCGGGTTCGCCTCTATTCCTCTCTGGCTTACCATGAAGCCCAGGAACTTGCCTGCTCCGACGCCAAACGTACATTTGGTCGGATTAAGCTTCATGTTGTGTTCCCTCAAGACTTGGAAGGCCTCTTCGAGGTCGGAGACGTGGTCGGAAGCATTTCTACTCTTCACTAGCATATCATCCACGTAGACCTCCATGTTCCGGCCGATCTGATTTCTGAACAGCTTGTTGACGAGACGCTGGTAAGTGGCTCCCGCATTCTTCAGTCCGAAAGGCATCACCCGATAGCAATAAGTCCCCTGGTCGGTAACGAATGATGTCTTCGGGATGTCAGACTCGTACATTCTGATTTGATTGTATCCTGAGAAAGCATCCATGAAACTGAGCAGCTCGTGACCCGCTGTAGCGTCAATGAGCTGGTCTATTTTTGGAAGTGGGTAGCTGTCTTTTGGGCAGGCCTTGTTCAGGTCTGTGAAGTCTATACAGGTCCTCCACTTCCCGTTGGACTTTTTTACCATTACCACATTCGCGAGCCAGTCCGGATACTGGATCTCGCGAATGAAATCGGCCTTCAAAAGCCTCTCCACCTCTTCTCTGATGGCTCTCCGTCTCTCCGGTGCAAAGTGTCTACGCTTCTGCTTCACGGGCTTGCAGGTCTGATCGACACCGAGCTCGTGGGTGCTAATCGACGGGTCAATGCCGGGCATGTCTGAAGGAGTCCAGGCAAAGACATCTGCATTGGCCCTGAGGAACTGAGCGAGATCCTGCTGCGCGGCCTCTGGCAGGGCAGAGCCGATTTGGACAACCCTCTGTTCATCATCGATGTTCAATTGAATAGAGATGAGGTCCTCTGCGGGCTGGTTGACTGTGACCTGCGCTTCGTCTCTCAGATCGTACAGCTCGATTGGAAGAGACTCAGACGCATTCTTCCCTCTCAGTGCTGCCGCATAGCATTGTCTTGATTGGGGCTGATCCCCTCTGACTTCACCTACGCCTCCTGGCGTAATGAACTTCATCTTCTGGTGATAAGCGGAGGGAATCGCTCGGAGGAGGTTCTGGCCGGGGCGTCCTAGAATGGCGTTATAGGCCGACTTGGCCTTAACCACCAGGAAGGTCACCATTGCGAAGGACTGGCGGGGCGGCTCCCCGATCAGAACTGGAAGATCAATCTGCCCTTCGACCTTGACAACTTCTCCTGAGAACCCGAACAGATCTGAGTTGGCCGGCTTCAGACGGTCAGCTCCGATCATCATCTGTTCGAAGGCGTGGTAGTAGAGGATGTCGACGGAGCTCCCGTTGTCGACCAGGATCTTCTTCATTTCCCAGTTCGCCACTAGCATTGTGACGACCAGGGCATCATCGTGCGGGAGGATCAGACCGTCAAGGTCTGCCTCCGAAAAGGATATCTCATTTTCTGGCTCGGCCCTCTTGCTGCAGGCATGGACGGCGTTGACCTGCCGAGCATAGGTTCTGCGGGCCGATGAAGAGGTCCCTCCCGCGGTCGGCCCTCCTGAAATGGTACCAATAACACCATGAGGTTGGAGTTGAGGTTGAGGTACCTGAGGAGGGAGAACGGCCGGGGCTGGAGCCTGGATGCGGTCGCCCAGGGGTTGGGCGTCTCGAGGACTTCTGTCTCTGGGTCTCGGGTTGTCCTGGCGCTCCCTTCTGTTGTCGTTATTTTTTAAGTACCTCCCGAGGTACCCTCTGCTTATCAGCTGCTCGATTTCCTCCTTGAGATGAATGCAGGCGTTGGTGTCGTGGCCGTGGCTCTTGTGGAACCGGCAATACCTGGACATGTCTTGGGTGCCTGCTGTAGACACCCCATTTTGACCGTGCCCTGCACCCCCTTGTTTTGTGCATAACCTTTTCAAATCAGTGTGTGTGGACCCCAAATCACGCCCTAGGCTAGCTCAGGGTCCCACCAGGGCCCCTGTAAAGTTTCGTCGAGATCTGTGCACGTTTACCTAGCAAACAAGCTAAGGCAGTGTCGTGGGACAAGTTCAGAAGGGTGGTGATTTAGCCAGAAAAGGGGTACGCAGAAGCCTAGAAAACCAGTTCAAATATTTCGTAATGGGCTGTCCGGGGAGATATAGGGGTATGCAGATTAGTGTACAACTTAATTGAGGGGTACATTATCCAGAAGCTGGGCATTTCTGTAAATAAGAAAAAGATTCCTTTCTTCTCTTGCAAGTAATCATTAGACCCTAATCTAGCTTAAGGGAGGTTAATGGTTATGATTAGTTGGGAGAGCATCTTAGGAAGCTTCCTTGGAAGCTTCCTAGTTGGTTATGCCTCCTTTGATCCCAACCCTTGAACAAAAAGGCAATTTGGAGGGTTGGGATCAAAAGAGAGAAGATATTTTGCAAAAATTCCCCTCCCCTGTTTCCTACCTGGACCACTAACCCTATATAGAAAAATACCAAAATATATGGATGGGGGCTGCCCATGGAACAGCAGGGCTTTGAAAAATATCATTTCTATTTTCTCACCCTGGCCACTCCCCTTGCTGTGTGAAAAAAGGGTCATTGAATGCATTAGAGGGGTGTCCATGAAGGAGGGGGGGGTATAATTTTTGATGGTCTTATAAGAGACCATCGAATTAGGGCAAAAGGAGGATTTTCTTTTGCTGGTTTTCTTTCTCTCGTTCAAAACCGAGAAGAGAGAAAGAGAAAGTGAGAGAGGAAGAAGAAGGAGAGGGAGGAATCCGGCCATCCTTGCCGGAAACCCACCACCTCAATACCCTTTTTCCCCTAAAAATCCAAACCCACCACCGAGCCACCATCTTCTCCGGCAACCCCCTTTTCTCCGGCCATCCCTCAAGCTCCACCCCCGATCCAACCTCTCGCCGGCCGGCCATATCTACAAACCCTTTTCCTTTTTACCTAAAACCCAACCACCATCCCTCAAGCTCCACCGGCCAAGCCACCATCCCCCTTTTCGCCGGCCAACCTCCATTAAATCCACCTTCTTCCCCTCTGCATCTTCTTCTTTTCCCACAAACCCACTTCAATCAATCTCCAACCCCTTCTCTGCAACCCAGCTCTGAACATCTCCACCCTTTTCTCCTCTCCTCTGCCTCAGCCGCCGTCCCCAACGCCATTCCCAACTCCGGTCGGAATCCGGCCATCTACCACGGAATACGGTCATCCCCCATCCACCGACAACACCACAGCCACCAACCTCCACCTCCCAAAACTCAAACCCTCTTCCATTTCTCTGCAAACCCATCTCAACCTCCATTTCTACTGTTTCTAACTCAAACCCATTTCTACCATACCTTCATCTCCTCTTTTATACCCATCTGTTTTTTTTGTTTTTTTCCGGTGGTTTCAACCGGAATCCGGCCGTATCTCCCCAATTTTTATCAAACCCACCTTGGATTCTCTCTTTTACAAATGACTCCCCATTAAACCCTCCTCTGCCCATTTCAAGACCTTCTTATTAAACCCCATTTCTAACTATTGAAAAACCAAAATTCCCTACAAATCTGAAGGTCAGAGGCAATCCTTCTCTTGCAATATCATCATCATCTTCAAACCATCGGGTTTGGAAAGAAGCTCGAGGTAGGCCAAAGGAAATCGAAAAAAAAAATTTGGAATTAGCCACTTCATCAGGTAATTTAAACATGTTTATTTTACATATCTCTAGCATTCCATTCTGATCTTATGATAGAAAATCTTCGGTTTAATACTTGTTTGATTTTTCCTATGTATGAATTCACACCTTTGATATGAGCTGATGTTTGAGCTCAGGGATTTTGTGCAAAATAGGGCAGTGATATGGTGTGAGTGTATCTGTATAGGTGTGTGTATGTAGATGAACGAAGATATGTGTGCATATGAATATATGTATCTATTTGTGCTCAATAGTTTAGATTTTTGGTTTCGTTTGAAGCACTTAGTTGCTGATTTTGCAGGTATATGCACCCACAGTTATGGATTTTGCCTGATTGAAAGCACCTAGCTGCTATCTTATTGATGTATTCATTGGTTTGGTTCTTCACAGATTTCTCCCTTCACTGTTTTAGTTTCACTGGTTTATGCGATTCGTACATTGGTTTGGTCCCTCAATGATTCAGCTCTTAATTGGTTCGGTTTCTCGCTGATTTGTATGGTTTACACTGTTTTGGGTAGTATCTGTTGGTTCAAGCATCATTAGAATCTTGGCAATCTGATGGTCAATGGACATGTTATTAGCTGCTTGTTTCGTGTGAAATCGTCAAGCGTTATATCCTTGGGATTGCACCTTTGTTGTTACCCTCATGTTAATCAAATACTTTAGCACGGTTCATATCAGATTTTGTACCTTTGTATCTTAAGTGTCACTTTAGTAACCTGTGGGTTTGTATATCTCCTATTCTTCTCTTATGGTCTTCCCGTACCCAACTTCTGTATCTATATTTGTTCTTCTGCCCGATGGAATGTTCTGAAATAAGTGCAGATAAGCTGGGTTTAAATATAGCATTCATTTGGCATATGAAAAGAATATCAGATTGAGCGTGCTGGGCTATATATAATGCTTACCTTGATTTTTCTTCTTTATGGATGAATGAGAAAGGATGATAGGTGGAGCATGACTGAATGTACATCTTATGTCTCAGCAGAAGGGTCAATCCTTTAGGAGACTATCTTGGTCTCATTAGTGAAGTCCGCTCCTAGGAGACAGGCTTTGTCTCTAGAAATTCCCCCTTGGGAGGCTTGTATAGCTTCATTTGTGGGGCGCCCTTATAGGCAGAAGACTAACATAGTTTTTTTTAGTCGCCCTGTCCTTGCCTATCATTGCTAGGGCGATGAAGGCGCTAGCCCAAGCCCATCCTTAGGGGATTTGCTCAGTCCAAGTAGCATACCCCTCCTTTGTATAGTAGACTTGCCTAGTCTTTTAGACGCCTTTTAGGTATTAGAACCCTATTCTATCATCGCGAGGGGCAATGATGAGGTTACTTGGAGCCCGTCTTTGTGTTTTGTGGCTCACCGTTTTTTTGCACTTGAATTATGCACCAAAATTTATAAAAATCAGAAATATCATTGCATGCATTTGTATAATTTGTTGAAAATTTAACATTCTTCTTTTATGTTAAGTTTTGAGTTAGGTTCTGAAGATGAATGGATTTGTTCAGGTGAGACTATCTTGAAAGCTTATCATTTTTTTTATTATTTCATTAGGCTACCCAGCGGCTGGTCTGGGCTAATTATTTTTTATTTAAATAAATTGTTTAATTGAAGAAGGAAATCAGATGACTACTCTATTCGATGTTATCGACATGAGTACTGTTTGATTTCAAGGCGGTTTGTAGGAATATTATCATGTGTATTATGATATCAGATGATTACTTTAGCATCATCTGATTTCATCCCCATATTGGGGTGGTGTTTGTGGTTGGGCATAGAAGTGTTTGATATTGTTTTCTTTTACTTTATTAGGCTATCCAGCGGCTGGTCTGGACTAATTAATGTTGTTTATCATTTTATGATTGCTATAGATTGTGTATTTCTTCTATTGAAAATTCTTCTTTGCTTAGCACTTGATTTATTTTTTATAGGAATAAAATGGAATTTGCGATTATCTGGTAGCCTTTTCTTCTCTTTTTGATAGACTAACACAGTCTTATAGATTTCTGTTAAATTTCTTTAGATACTAGAATCCCCTCTCATTGCGAGGGCGATGAAGGCGCTAGCCCAAGCCCATCCTTAGGGGACTTGCTCAGTCCAAGTAGCATACCCCTCCTTTGTATATAGGAGACTTGTCCAGTCTCATTCTCTTGCTTAACCTCCTCTTTGTGTGTCGTTTGGTTTTGGGAGAACACCCTACTCGGCTTGGCTTCATACCCCTACCCTTATGGGTATTGGGTTGCACATTTGTTGCACCCTACGGCTAGGTAGCTGTCCGGCCCGGCTGGGTGTTTCACCTTTGCCAAATATGCACAAGGTCTCTTATTCCTTTTAGACCCGCCCGGTCTCATTCTCTTGCTAAACCTCCTCTTTGTGCGCCGTTTGGTTTTGGGAGAACATCCTACTCGGCTTGGCTTCATACCCCTACCCTTATGGGTATTGGGTCGCACATTTGTTGCACCCTAGGGCTAGGTAGCTGTCCGGCCCGGTTGGGTGTTTTACCTTTGCCAAATATACACAGGGTCTCTTATTCCCTTTTACGTCATTTGTGTCTCGGAGACAAGCCTTGTCTCCTGTAGAGAGTTTCCCCTTTAAGAGGCTTACCTAGCCTCATGTTAGAATAACCCTTCCTCCTGGCGAGTCTTTGACTCATTTTTACCCCTTTCTTGGTAGTGTTTTTAGTGAGTCTCTGACTCATTTGTGCTCCTTTTTTTTTAGTGTGTTAGTTAGTAGTTCGCCTTTAGATTTGTTGTCATTCGTCCTTGTTTGAGACTAACTCAGTCATATAGAGCCTTCCCTGCTTGGGATCTTAGATTGTTTTCTCTGTTCTTGGGACACTTCTTTACGTGTTGTGGTTTGTCTCTTTGAGACGCTAGTTGCTTATCCGGGGTTTCCCCTTTTGCTTTAGGGCTTTGCCCTAGTTTGTGGTATTACTTGCGTGTTCCCTTTAAGATTGAAAACATTTAAAGGTTTAGAGCATTGGAAAAGCTTTAAAATCCAAAAACATTAGAAATTTAAAACTCAAAAACATTTGAAAACTTTAAAAATATCAAAAACATTTGAAAATATAAGAAAACCTTAAAAAATCTGAAGTGTTGAGTGTTTATTTTAGAAGCGTAGTTTGAGAGTTCGTTTCGAACTACGTTGGCTTGATCCTCTCTCACGAGGTACGTAGTGCAGCTCGGGATCTTCATCCCAAGTCCAGCCAAACTTTGTAAATAAATGCTTTAACCCGTTTTCTTCAAAACCTTGTTTTCAACAAAATCTTCCTCTAGAGTTAGGAGTTTGTCCTAGATAGAGAGTTTTAGAGGTAGGAGTTCGTCTTTGATGTGTTGTGTGTTTGTTTGTGTTTGTTTTAGAGTTCAGGGTTTGTCCTAGAGTTATAGGAGCGCCTCCGTCCGGTCAGTTGGCGATTCAGATCGCCGACTGATGACTAGGTCTAAGATGCGCTAGTGATCCCATTGTTTTCCTTAGGAAATACAGCCTAGTTACACAGGTTGTAGGAACCACCTGCATTAGCTTAGGGCTAACCTGCATTTAGTAAGGGCATATAGGGTATCCTAAAATCTACGATCCATTGGAATTTAAATAATCGCATAAAAAGCTTTAATAACTGGTCCGGTCTTTTAGATCGAGTCTAGGATAGAGGTCTAGATGTCTTAGGCATCCTAGTTTAGAATAGGTGCGAAGAACTACGTTGCCTTGATTCTCGTGGAGGCGGGGATACGTAGGCTTCTTCGGATGAACATCACGCCATCCGAAGGCTCGGGCTAAATCGTTTTAGAGTCTTAGGATTTTTGTGGTGTTGTTATATTGTATATTTTGTTGTGTTTTCTTACTTTCTTGTGCAAACCTTATACCTGTAGCTGTAGCATGCATGTGTTTGTCCACCAGAACTTAGACACCAGTTAGGTATGTCACTCACAACCTAGCAATATTTAGGTGGCACCTCTTTCATTCATTTTTTTTATGTGTTCATTATTTCTATTCTCAGGAAATGCATGTTTAGATAGACGACTCCTGAGGATTGTTCCCATTTCACATGATTTTTGCCCAAAACTCTTCGAGGTTAATAATAAATGGCATAAGAGACCAAGTGTTCGCACTCGGGCGAATTGGGGGCGCTCTTCGGACCTTCTCCATTCGTCATCAGGCACGGACCTTCTGTATCTCTGGTTATCCATTGCAAACAGAGCATTTGTTTTGGTTCCATGGCGTGTCCATGGATGGCGACTCTGAGTTATATTTTCAGATATATCTTGGTTTCGAGCTCTGGCTCCGGATCAGGATGTATCTTTCTTTTTATGTCGCCACTCATGCTATGCTGTGAGGGTGGCATCCGTTTCGAGAGTTCCCTGGTAGAGCTCTCCTTCACATTGTGGAGATCTTAGAGGATTGCAGGAGGGATCTCGCGTCCCTCGGCACCGTCCTCAGGATCGGGGTCCACACCTGCCTCCGACGTCTGCTTCTTCGGCCACCGGATGAAGTCTTCTTTCCGGATGGCTGCCAAAATTTGAGCCCTAGACGCGGTGAGGGGCGTGTAGCGCTCCCTCGCCGGGGGGCTACTCTCCTTTCGAGGCCGGGGGGAGCTCCTTTCCTTCCGGGACGGACTGCTCTCCTTCCTCTGGGGTCTGTCATCCCTACGCTGCTTGGCGGGGTTCTTCTCCTCTGGCCTTCTCTTGCTGACGGAATCCAGGGCAGCGAGAGTCTCCTCTACGGAGATGTACTCTTCCGCCCCGGTCATCAGATCTGCCAAGGACTGCGGATTTCGCCGGGCGACTGCTCTTCGGAAGTCGGTGGACCGGGCTCCGGCCAGAAGAGCATTCGTTGCCGCGGAGGGGTCCAGGTTGGGTACCTGAAGGGCCTCCCTGTTAAACCGGCCAACGAACGCTTTTAAGGCCTCACCGTCTTCCTGCCTCAGGGCCATCAGTGAAGCCGTCGTCTTTCGAGGCCTTCTGCTGCTCATGAAATGCCGGGCCAAGTCGTCCCCGAAGTCGTCGAAATTGTCAACGGACTTGGGCTTGAGCCGTGAGTACCAGTCTCTTGCGGCTCCGGTTAATGTGGTGGGGAGTGCCCTGCAAAGGAACCCGTCCGACGCCCCGTGGAGAAGCATCGTGGTCCTGAAGGTCTGCAGATGATCCACGGGATCGGTGGTCCCATCATACTGCGGGATCTGTGGCATCTTGAAGCCCAAAGAGACTGCCGCACCGAGTACCCGATCTGTGAAAGGGGGATTGCTACTAAAGATCCTTGAAGCAGGGCGGCCATGATCTCTAGCCAGCTCCTCGATTCTGTTATCGATCTTCTGGATTCTTAGCAACATCGGATCATCCCTCTGTTCGGCCAGACGGGCAGGTCTACTTCTTACGGCTGATGGGCTCCTTGCGGATCCGGACTGGCTGAGGGGACTCCTTCGCCGGTGCCGCGATCCCTCTCCGTGCATAGGGTCTCTCTTGCTGCCCCGCTTCTGCACGGAAGGAGATCGTGACCGGTGATGCTGTCGACGAGGCTCAGGACGCACGCTCCTGTCCCGCGAGCGGTGGTTTCTTCGAGTGGAGTGACGAGTTTGGTCGCGGGGTGGAGACGCGCGTTCTCTGCGGGAGCTTTCTTCCCTCTGAACAAGTCGAGAAACCTCGACGGGGTGTTGCTGGGGTGCGGGAGCCGCATTCCTGAACTGCGCAACTACAGCGGTCATTTCCTGAAAAAGGGCCCTCATCTCCCTCGGGGTCGGGGTGGGGTCTGAACGGTCCGAGTGGGGCGAAGTCCGCTCCACGGCCGCCCCGACCTCCACCTGCGAGGCCAGACGCTCACTTCGTCCTTCACGGGGGGCCGTAGCCCGGGTAGCCCGAGAAGTCGGAGGTGCTCGCTTGCCGGTCTGTCCTACCATTTTTATCTGGGTGAGATTTTCGAACAGCTTTTTTGTTGCGTAGTCCCACGGATGGCGCCAAATCTGTTAGGCCTAAAATCGGTAACAGGTTATGGTAGGACTGGGTGGTCCGGGCTAACGAGCCACGGCTGAATAGCTGGTTGAGTCCTGCGCTGCACAGAGTACAGACAAGAAAGAAAAGGGTCAGAGGACCAACCCGGAGTGATACTCCGGACGGGTGCTTCGACACTCAAGTCAGTATGAGCAGGAGTGTAGAGCAATGTCAGAGCAAAAAGCTTAGAGTTTTGGTTCTCAGATTTTCAGGGCCCTCACCTTAGCACAAGTGAAGGCTATTTATAGTGATTCTGAGCCACCTGTCTAGGACAGGTGGTAGTTCTGAGCCAGGTGGTGGCCTCTGTGTGGACCAGGTTTCATACCTAAGGAGGGCAGGTGGAGGTCCCTGATTGGTCCAGGTGTCACACCTAGTGGAGACAGGTGTTGGCCTTCCAACGGTCCTTGTGAGGGCCACGTGCCAGAAGCTAATTGGATGCTGAGTTCGGACTCCTCAGTGCTGAGTCCGGATTGCTGAGTCCGGATTCCCTCAGTGCTGAGTCCGGACCCTATCAGTTATCAATCACGCGTCCGTCCTGCGTCATATAACCCACCATTTATCATCATAACCAATTTGTTTCTGCTGCTTATCCCACCCCACCGACTGCTTTCACTTTGACTTCACCTAAATAGCCGCCCCTAAAAATTGATAATTGCACCCTCCACATTGATAAATAGATAACAATGAAATTTCTCTCTCTCTCTCTCGCTCTCTAGAATTTTTCCGGAGAGCAAAAGATAACACTGACTCTAATAGCTTAAGCTTTTGTAAGGCCAATCCTAAAGTGTGGCCCACATGTGATGAATGTTGAAGTCTAACAGCTTAAGCTTTTAGATAAATTGGTGGGGCCCACATGTGATGGGAGTGATGAAGTATAAATAATTAAATAACATCAACTCTACAGCTTAATCTTTTGGAAATGATGGGACCCACATGTGAATGGTAGTGTTAAAGTATAAGTAGATAAATTGGTGGGACCCACATGTGAGAGGGTGTTGAAGTGTAAATGGTGGGACCCACATGTGAATGGTGGGAATGGTGGGACCCACATGTGAATGGTGGGACCCAAAATAACACTAACTCAACTCCATCAGTTAAGCTTTGGATTAATTGGTTGTTTTACAATCTGGTAAATTAATTCCTCTAATTACCATAATTAAGCTTCTAATCATAATTAAGACATCTAATTACCATATTAAATCAAACATTCAAATTTTATGTTATTTCAGCCGATTTAGTGTGTATAACTGTCAGCTTCTCTTATACATGGTCTCCTCTGTGTTCTTCGCCCTGTCAATGCTGGTACATTCGCTCCTTTATTCCTTTTAAATTTGTAAATCATGGTTGATAAATCTAAAGGTAAAACCATTGCTCATGACTATGAACATGATACAGAGATAAAACTGCAGGTGTTGTTAGTCAACACATGCATGCTCCTAGAGAAAGAATTCTTAAATACTTGAAAGGCTCTCTCGGGAATTTGGAATTTGGATAAATTTGGAATTTGCTAGGCAATTTCGCGGAAAGCCATTTCCGGCTGGCTTTTGCATGTGAGAGCAGCCACCTCGTATTAATTAATTAAATGAATAAGACAAAATCTCCCTTCCAGTCAACGCGGGATTATATATTATGGGATTTTCTGGATTGACGTGAAAAACGTCAAAAAGCATCAGACCAACGCTTTTTGACGTCAATTAACATTACAGGGGTGTGAATCACCCTACAGGGGGGTGCGAATTTATCATCACCCTTATTTATTTCTATTTATGTGTACCCTTTCATCCCCTTTTCCTTTGTTTTCGTTTTCACATCTCCCTGTGTTGCTTTATAATTTAAATGAAATTTCTGTTTTTAAGGAATGATTCCATAAGATTCAGTTGTCTATGCCACTTGTGAGACTCACTTGCATTGGTCCTACACATTATGCTGATAAAATCTCACCGTTCATCTGGTGGGCCAACGCCTAGATCCACCGACATGACATTAGTATGATCTATCTTGGGGAGACCTAATGGAGAGATGACATAACCTAAAATTTAGTCTCATCAGGTGATTATGACCGTTTGATAGGCCAACTTGAGTTTACTTTGAGTTTAGCCTGTTGCTTAATTTTTATGCAACGACTTTCCTAGGGTGCGTCACATGGGAACTCTTTGATAAGTGCATTTTCTACCGTCATTCCCAGTATATTTTTTAATTGAATTAGATAGATTGTTGTATTAGGTCGAAAACCCTACCCTCTCCCTCTTATTTTAATTCCATGGACCTCCTCCAGTCGTCTTACTAACATTGAATATTTTTTAGTCATAAAGCCACTAAAAAAAGGGTGTTGCTAGTAAACAATGGGGGTGTGCGGGCCCATAGATTCCTTGATGATGGATGTGTTACGTACTGAATAAGCAACTTTTCTTTTATTTTAGTTATGATGAAGGCATGCATGGATATGGATAAGCACATGTGTCGTTGTGTGAAAGGAATCTAGAGTTTAGATAGAGTTGGTCTTTGTGTTGAGTTTATCAAGTGGGTAATGTCATGGGTTGTTATTTTCTACTTATCCTTGCTCATTTCCTTGTACATGGATGTGGATTCTTTTTATTTAATAAGAAGGAAGGAAGCTGGAAGGGCACAGTTTAAAAACAACCGACAAGCACCTTTGTGTTTACCGAGGCTAGGTTTCCTCCATCAAACCTACTTTATCTTGCTTTTCTCCTACTGTCTCTTTCGTGGTTGCTCCAAGTACTAGGGGTGTAAATGGATATTCGGAAATTTGATTACCGTCCGCATCCGAATCCGTTTAAAGCGAATATTATCCGAATCCGTTTAAAGCGAATATTATCCGAATCCGTTTCAAGCGGATATTATCCGAATCCGTTTATGAGATATCCGGCTCTTAGCGGATGCGAATCTGGTAAATGGTATATCCGATCTGTTTAACATCCGAATCCGAGAAGTAAATCCTTTTTATTTTTTATTAATAATATCATTAATATTTATTTTTAGTAATGACACACTATCTTTTGTTCTTTTTAGAAAAAATAAAATAAAAACAAAAATAGCCCAAACCCATTCCATCAAAATAACCCAAACCCATTCCATCATATACAAAAAAAAAGGAAAAACCCAAAGACCACTACCAACACTATCGTCCATCCCCATTGCCTCCCTCTCTCTCTCTCTCTCTGCCTTTGTTTTAAAAGGAAGAAGATGATCTCATATATTTTAGGGTTTGAGAATTAATTTTGTGAAGAGAATGTAGAGGTCTAGTTTTAGGGTTTGGAAAATTCATTCGAGTAATTAGGAGAAAAAAAAGTGCTGCAGTAAAATGTTCGAATTTACTGGATAAACGGACACGGATAATATCCGAATTACGGATACGAATTCGGTAATAGATATTAAATATCTGTCGAATCCGAATCCGAATCCAAATTCGGATAGTGTATACTGTAATCGAATTCGGATATAGCCATATCCGCTCTGAATTCGATCCGTTTACACCCCTGGCTCCAACACAATAGGTACGTCTAAGAATAAGAGGAACTCTCCTCAGTACATACCAGGATAAGTAAGACAAAATCTTCTCAAATTGACGTGAACACATCTCGCTGTCCAATTCAGGAATGAGCATTCCAAATAATAACAGAGAGAGAGAGAGAGAGAGAGAGAGAGAGACTTAAATATGGCATATAAAGCCGCCCTGTGGCAGCTTTGTATTGTTAACAACTGGTTGCAGTCCCGTGCAGTCCCGTGTGATGCACGGGGCGAAGAAAAATTAGTATTCTAAAAAACTATCTATAACCCTCTCTTTATCTACGGAATTGCAATTTTTTTTTAAAATTTCGTGTGTATCTATTCAGAGAAGTCTAATAGGCATTACTCTCCATAAATATAACGTGTATCTAATCTATACACACAACTTCTATGTATCGTCTTTTTTAAGAGAGAGAAAAATATACATGCCAGTTTTGCATATAGATCCTTAATTTTAGGCAATATTTCCATTTCTTGATTTTAGCCTTTTTTTTTCAAAACCAAAATAGGAAGCGTATTTTACTATTTTAGGAGATTTAATCTGTGGAGAGATTTAATACGTGTGAAACGGTGTGCCACATCCCCATAATGCGTTATTAAATTTCGGAATGCAGTGGGGGTGACATGTGGCTCAACCTCAGCTTCCCACATTCAGCTTTACTTATATAGGCGATATTTCCATTCGTTGATTTTAGCCTTTTTTCAAATCCAAAATAAGAAGCGTATTTTACTATTTTAGGAGATTTAATCTGTGCAGAGATAATATTTTAATCAATCCTTGATTTTTGGCGATTTTTCCATTCCTAAAATCCTTGATTTTTGGTGATTTTTTCATTCCTTGATTTTAGGCGT
Source organism: Tasmannia lanceolata (assembly GCF_043159265.1). Taxonomy (NCBI): domain Eukaryota; kingdom Viridiplantae; phylum Streptophyta; class Magnoliopsida; order Canellales; family Winteraceae; genus Tasmannia; species Tasmannia lanceolata. Next base: position 14,109,335 of record NW_027518683.1, read on the forward strand.
TTTAAATTCCGGATGCAACATCCCCTTAACACGTTTTTAAATTTCGCTATTAAGGTTACGTGTGATAGAGGAATACGTGTGAAACGGTGTGCCACATCCTCTTAATGCGTTATTAAATTTCGGAATGCAGTGGGGGTGACACGTGGCGCAGCCTCAGCTTCCCACATTCAGCTTTACTTATATATATATAGATAACATTTGATTTTATTATTAATTCATTTAAAAATGAAAAACTTATAATTTATTTGCTAAATAGATTATTTTAATATGGAGCTTTTAATTATTTGGTTATTATAATTTTTAATAAAGATTAATAAATATTAAGTCGTTGCTTAGTTTTTATGCAACGACTTTCTTATGGTGGGTCATGATGGGGGTAAAGTCAGCGGCCCAATCACATGCTGCCACGTGTACAAAGATAATGGAGTAAATTCACTTCGTATGGAAACATCTCGAGAAAATTACTAGTCATTCATGCATTGCCACGTATATGGGGGTAGAAAGGTAATTCCACCAAGGCCTCTTGTCTATAAATAGCCTTTCAAGGCTCAAAGGTAAAAGTTCATTCCCAAAATTTACTATTCTTGTGCAAAATTCTATTATCTGTTGTTGGTCATTGACTTAAGCATCGGAGGGTCTTCCCGGAATAAAAACTCTAGGTGGTCTTCTGACCGTTTGTTCATGCTCGCAGGCAATCCCTCACCTCTTCCAAAGCTAGCTTAGCAGATTACAGATTTTGGTCTTAACAAATTGGTGTCATCCGTGGGACTCGTACAAAAAGCCTTTACCGGTCTGAACATAGCAGCTAGAAAGAGTGCCTGCACGAACTCAGCTCGAGGTGCCCGGTTTGCCCCTAGAAATAGTCATCAAGGGCGACGTATAACTACACAGGTTGTTGTTCCTCCTCTACTCGAGGGACAACCACCTGTCTTGTAAGACCCCAGATATAGACGTCCACCCCAACGATGGAACAATTCAACGTGCTAACACAGCAGATCGCGGCCCTCACTGACCAACCCAACTCCTCCCTCCCCTTTCATGTCTCTGTACCCCTATTGATGCTTCTGTCGAGCATGAGTTATGCATGCAACAGGCATGCTTCTCTTGTGTGGTGAGGAGATCTCCACCGTCGACGTTGTCTCCCTTGTCCGATCGACCAAATGATAAATTGGGCCATTAGTGGCGAGCTACGTTTCACCACTAATGCGAAGTTTTTAGCGGCGACAACTGAAAGTCGCCACTACATTTTACACATTAGTGACAACTTTCTATCTTGACGCTAATTAAAATATTAATGCCACTAAAGATTATAGTTTAGCGGCGACTTTATATGTCGTCACAAATCCCACATAATTGCATAAATATAGCGACTACATATATCTTGTCACTAAACATCTCGCCACTTTATCAACACTGGGGGAAATTTTTCGCAGAAAATGTTGGCAGGAATAATGCTAGTTATGAGTTTTCATATGTCACCACTAATGGAAAATCTTTTTCCAGTGGCGAGAGAGAGGTCGCCACTAATAATTAGGATAATTAGGTTTTAGTGACAGGACTTTCTAGTTGCCATTAAAGATTTAATTTAGTGGCGACTTTATACATCGTCACTAATCCTATGCAATGAGCCGCAATTTTGACTAAATAATATTAGTGACAACTTTCACTATATCACCGCTATATGGGGTAACTATCATTTTTTAGTGGTGAAATATATGGTGCCACTAATAGCTAGCTGTTAGTAACAATGTGCAATATAGTGGCGACTCAGTGGCGATGAATTTGTCGCTGCTAAAACCTTTTAGTGGTAATTTTAAGATATTTAGTGACGATTATTTTCGCCACTAAAGAGCTTGTTTCTTGTAGTGATTGTCGACCACCTGATGACCCACCTACACTAAGCTGGTTCACCAATTGAGGTGACAAGGCACATTCTCTCCCAATGTCCCCAATGCACGATAAAAACACCCAGTTGGTAATCAGTTTTCCATACAAAATAATAAATATATATACTATAATTTGGAAGACAATGCATGCGGGTGTGTGCAATATATGTCTAGGGATTGTCACGCGGTGATCGTCACCATCACGGATGTCTGGGATGATGATTGCACGATCAGGGAGAGAGAGAGAGAGAGAGAGAGAGAGAGAGAGAGAGAGAGAGAGAGAGAGAGGAATTTTTTGAATACCCTGTTGTGAGCTTCACAACCGGTTATTCGGTTCGATGGGCGTGAATGAGGTCTTGAGGGTGCGAATTTGAGGGGGCAAATTTACCACCACCCATTTGTAAATCGCAAATTTATAATTTGTTAGATATGAAAACAAGGGAAATGTTATCAGCACTACTGTATTTTGATGAGGGCACTCCTCACTTTATTAAAAGTACGGTATGGCCCACACCAGACTATGATCCAAACCGTCCATTAGATGGGCCACAGCCTACATAGGTTGTGCCCCAAAAATCATTTCCATAGGTTGATCCTAACCCTTGAACTTTTAATAAAGTGAGGAGGTGCCCTCATCAAAATACAGTAGTGCTGATAACATTTCCCTAAAACAAAATACGGAATGTTTCAGGATTTCAAGCATTGAGAATAAATCAAGTCATCCGATGTGAAGAAATTCAATTTTTTTCCTGGAGAAGGAATTTATGGAAAAATTGACCGCAAAGATATTTATATTGGGAATAAAAGGCTTGTTACCAGAGCAGGATGTATTACAGGTACATAAATTCTCCATCTAAACTTTTATCTGATATTCCCACTCCTTGTTTTTTGCATCTTTCACCCCCTGGGGTGGCACAGGCTAAAGGGAAATGATATCAACAAGCTGGTTAAGCATACAACACGACAAGATGACTTTGCCCATAGTATCAAAACATGGTTTAAAAATATGGGTTCATAAAGTGTTGAAGTTTTATCAAGATGATTTTATCAAACCAGTATAATGGTCCATAATCTTCATCTTCATCATCTATATATTTATATTTTTTCTGAATACCAAGAGAGCTATTCCTTGATTTTAGGTCCAACGGGAGAAGAGATCAAAAACGGATTAACAGTAGGATATGAGGTGTTGAAAGGGAGAGTGGTGGGAATTTTCAATCTCTCGTATACGTGCCGAACTGGGGTGGTGCAGGCCATTAAGGAGTTAAATCTTTGGGGATCAAAACTGCCATGCATACAGGAGATAGCCATGCAGCAGCCTTGAGTGTACATGATCATGTACGCCCCCACACCAAGATTAAATTTATAGGTACGAAGGTGTGCCCCCATTGGAACATCTTACCGAAATGCGTTTATAATGATATAAGAAAAGGGAAATGAAATACTTGCCCCTTTTGTTTTACTTGGGAAACCACCTTATGGTTTGAAAGAGTAGTCATAAATACACTAGATGGGGCTGTCTCGAAGTTAAAATGGCAGCATCCCTCTTCCCTTCCCTTTCTCCGCCCTCTTATAAATCAAAGTGTTTTGCACGGCATTCGTTAAGGTGCATTGGAAACTGATTCTTGCAATCATTTTACACATGTTTTCATACTTGTACACATGTTTTGATAAACAATTCTCAAAACATGTGTACAAATCAGTTTCCAATGCACCTTACCGACACTTGTTAGTAAAACCCTAAGGCCCTGTTTTGTTTGAGCCTAAATCAAAAATGCCCATTGACATTGAGTTGGGCTCAACCCGACCCTGACGGATTCAACTTAATTTCGGTCCTTAGAGTTGGGAAAAGCTAACCCAATTTATTTTTATGTAGGTTTCAAGTTAAGGCCTTGGGTACCAATTTTATAGCAATTTCAAAATCTTAATTGCGATTGTGGTCATTTTTTTTGTTTTTTGTTTTCTAATCCAACACAAATTGGGTTAGTAAGCTTGGGTTAGGGTTGAGCCAAAACCTCAACGCAACCTAACCAGACCCGAGTTGCACCCTAATTTTGACATTGAGCCAGTACCATTTGGGTTTCCTTAATGGTCTACAAGTTCAACGGTCTAACGTACCCAATAACGGACTCATAAACTAAACGAGCCCCAATATAGAGCCTTCTCTGTGTCCAATACTGCACATGCATATCAATCCAGGCCCTTCAATGATCGTCAGGTTTTGGTTGGCCCATATCTCAAAAATTGGCTTAATCAACTAATCCTAACCATATCTCAAAAACCTATTTTAGTACAGTTTCCTCAAGTGGATGGTCCCGATCAATTGCCATGTGTACCAATTAGCCTGTAGAGATTACTTGATATATACCATCTATTCTGTGTACGGAGATGCAGAACATCTGTTTTCTCTTTGTAATACACAGTACTGTAATTTGGCTAACACGTTAAGGCCAGGTTTGGATACCTCTTGGTTTTGTATTTGGATTTGGATTGATTTGAGTTTTAGATACAAAATACATCAATCATCCTAATACTCATGTTGTACGAGAGAGAGGGAGGAGCAGTCAGGGTGAAGGTAATTGCCACAAATATTGATTTCCAAATAATGTCTTGCAAAACAGATTTGAAAACCAGTTTTTTTTTTTCACTGTTGTAGCTCATTTGGAAATCTAAGGATCTCTTGCATTTCAAATCTCAACTGCAAATGTGAGAAATCCAAATCTAAATCTTGTGGGTATCCAAACGTGGCCTTAATGGATTCAATATTTTATAACTATACCACTAAATAGCTTTTGCCTGTGTGTGTTGCAGTTAGAGCAAGCCATAGAGCTAGTCCATTCAAAGCTCCTACCAGAAGAGAAAGTGAGAATCATCAAAGAGCTCAAGAAGACAGGGCCCACAGCTATGGTTGGTGATGGAATGAACAACACTCCGGCATTAGCTAAGGTCGATGTTGGTATCTCTATGGGAATCTCCGGCTCGGCAGTTGCCACCGAAACTGGACACATAACCCTAATGTCTAATGACATTCGGATGGTACTGTTAAACAACCAATTTCTGTTAAGAGTTGATGTGGCCTCACTTTTGGGTTAGCCGTACACGTAGATTTTTAATATCGAGGAGTTGTTAGGAGGCAATCGCGCTGTGATACCATGTGAAATAACTAATTTCTCCAAAAGCTTCAGCTGTTAAGAGGTGGTGTTATTGAATCAATTATACTTCAACAGGTACCACAGGCCATCCGGCTCGCACGTAAGACCCAGCAAAAGATAATCGAGAACATCGGATTATCGATCGTTACAAAGGACGCCCCAGTCGGATTGGCTATTTCGGGCCATCCTCTCGTGTGGGTGGCAGTGCACTCAGATGTTGGCACATGCTTGCTTGTCATCGTCAATAGCATGCTTCTCCTTCGAGGAACCAAGGCACCAAGAAGTAAGTGTTGTGAATCTGATCACGGGTCAGACGTTCATAAACATGGCCCGCGTCATTTTCACGGGCACCACAAGAGGACACGTGTGGGACCAGCCACAGCCCCCTGACCTAGGTTCATCGGCGGTGTTGTTCACGCAGTGGCACGTGTGAGAACGGTCAAGATGGCATCATCTTCCAGAAAAGTCACTCACAGCAAAGGGTCTAAACATGTGAGAAATGAATGCAGCACGGTTGTCACGTGTGGTAAGGCCCCACGAGATGGCTATTGTGGGAATAAACTAAGGTTGTGTTCACTTGCGCTCTCAGCATGGTTTAAAATTTTGGTTTCGGTACCGGTTTTGGAGCCCTAAAATTTCGACCGAAATTCCAAAATTTCAATCGAAATTTGGTAATAATTAAAAAAGCTTATTTAATTCATTTTGAAAATTTGGACTGAAATTCCAAAATTTCGAAACATTTCTTTTTAAAAAAAAAACAATTGCATTTTCTCGAAATTTCGGACCGAAATTCTCGAAATTTGGTAAAGGCCGAAATTCGATATTTCGCCAAATTTCGGTTTCAGTTCCCACCAAAATTTAAAACCATGGTTCTCAGGAAATGAAAAGAAAGGAAAACGCCCCAAATTTTCTCAGGAAACCTGAAATTCCACCGTTCTCTTTGTTTTCCGATAAAGTATTGTTAATGACATGGAAAAGAAAATAAATACGTGGAAATTGTCTCTTCTCGCAAATGCTTTCCACTCCTTTCCTCCCAAATCGGTAGGAAAATCACTTTCTAACGTCGTGAGAAAACATGTTTCTTGTCACAGTTTCTTTTCCCTCGTTTTATGGGCAAGTGAACAGCGAGAAAACAGGTTTACCGTCGCAGTTTCTTTTCCACTTTTCCACGTCAGATTCCTTTCCTTTCTTTTCTTTTCCTGCAGCGAGAAAACAAGTGAACGGACCCTTTTGGGGGTTATCAAGTCTCTAAAAGGGGGTTGTCAACCTTCTAAATGGGGTTATCAAACTCTTAAAAGGGGGTTATCAACCCTCTTTAACAATTTTTCAAAAGTGTGTCCCCCGTTGGCAATTCTCGTATTTTGATGTCCCCCATTAGCAATTTTTCCTAAACTAAAACCACAAGAAAATTGCGCAAACTCCAACACGTGCGAGATGCAGGAGTGTCACAAGGGCCCACGTCCGAAGTTGTATAGTAGTCCCAGGTAGGGCTGCAACTCGAGCCGGGTTTTACCCGACCCGACCCGAAAATAGCCTGGGTTGGGTTCAGGTTTCATGGGTTTCGGGTCGAGCCGGGTTGAGCATTCAAAAGCCCGCATGAATCTCGGGTCGAGCCGGGTTTGAAGGGGCCCGACCCGACCCGAACCGAGTTACATAAGTTATAGTATGTACATTTTTTATATTGTTAGTTAAAAGTTAAAAGTGAAAACCCACTGTTATTGTATGTGAGTGTAATTTCTGCTTCTATGAGTTGAGTTGATTCAAGTGTTTGATTCAGCATTGTTTGATTGTAATTACAACATTGTTTGATTACAGCATTGTTTGATTCAAGTGTAATATGAGTGTAATTACATCATTGTTTGATTCAAGTGTAATGTGAGTGTAATTTCTGCTTCTATGAGTTGAGTTGCCTGGCCAAACAAGAATTTTCCTTTAAAAATTGCGTCAACGTGAAAAAACCCGACCCGACCCGAGATTTATCATGGGTAGGGCCGGGTTTGGGAATCGTGGGTTTTCCGGAAAAAAAACCCGACCCGACCCGACCCGAGATATTTCTCGGGTAGGGTTGGGTTCTCCAAAACCCGACCCGCCCGACCCGAGTTGCAGCCCTAGTCCCAGGCATATAATTTCAATCAACCGCATATCAGAACCAATTATCGTGCATGAAAGTGAGTTGAGTATAAACTCATGGTGGGGCCCATGACCCAAATGCTATAAATGGGGAACGTCCTCTTCATTCAACACATCAATGAGAAGAGCAAATCTTCTCTAGAGAGAGAGAGGGGGAGAGAGAGAGAGAAAAGAGAGGGGAGGGGGGGGAGAGAGATTTCAAGCCAGTAGTGTGGGATTTATCTCTGGGGTTTTTGTGAGTACTTTGGACTGGGTTTCACATTTTTCACTGTGAGTTGAGCGGTGAGAAAAAGTGAGGTTCTCACAGAGGGTGATATTTTTTATTATTGGGCGTCTCAAATTTGGGTAGAAATTTGAGATGGTTTTGTATCATTTGATAGTGGAATTTTCTCGGATCTACTCCGTGATTTTTCCCTCTGCTCTAGGAGGGCTTCCACGTAAAATCCGGTGTCTCTGATTTACTCTTTTCTGCTCATTATTCTTTAGTGTGGCTCACGATTACAGGAGTTTGTATTTGTCCCAACAAAACTGACCTTGACTTTTCCCTTTGATTGACAATTGAAAGCCTTTTGAGAATTGTATTAGCCAGACGTTAAATTATAAAACTAGGTGATTGAGCACACGCTCAAAAAGTGCTGAACCGTTAAAACACTCTTATATATGTCAGAATGTTGTGTGCTATGTTGTCTTAGTCTATTGAGGTTTAGCATGCATATCCGGCTTAAACACCTATTAGTTGGCTTCAAAAAAATCTGCAAAAATACCATATATCTTCTAAAACTGGGACGATTCCAATGGTAAAGGCTTCAAACCAATTTGGTTCCCTTGATCGTACAGATGCCGACGTCAGCAATACGGTCAGGTGATGCTAACAACAAATAGACCACGTCTCTTCGTTTGATTTATTAGGGCAATAGAAGGGTTGCTCTCACATCTCTTAATTTGATTTCTTAGGACAATACATGATTAATAAATAGACAAACTTGCCCACAACCACATCAATAATGACTCATGTATGCAATTCTCACAGTAGGACTAAAATACCTATCTCAATAGGCTTTACTATTAGGGGCTTTGAACATTCATGCCATCATTACATGAGAACCTAATGATAGTAGGAGACTCTAAATGTCTGCTCATGGGCACAAAGAGACTCATTGGAACCTTGGAGATTGATGGGAATTATCTTGGGGATACTAGACTTGTGCGATGAATGTTCATATAGTAGTGATACATGCCCTCTCGAGATTAATTGGCTTCTCAAGCTGCTGTTGAGAATTCACTATTGGCTACATACTTCGGCAGAGTTGAAGGTTGATGGCTGAGTTCCGTTATTATTTTCATGTGTTGATGTATTTGTGAAGGGACTGTTGGGTATATCATATAACCCATGTATGTTCTAATATAAGCCCAATAGGTAATGGACCAGGTGTAGTGGGCCCATTTGGGCTGGAGCCCATTAACCTCTTCTAACCCTAGTGTATCTCTATATATAGGGGCTGGAGGCAACAAACTTGGTATTCCAAACTAGATACCTTGGGTGTAATGCTTTAAGCATCCTGCTTAAACCCTAATAACCTCAACAATCTTAAAGCAGTAAAACCTTTTTTTTTTTTTTTTTCTGCGTCGGCTCCTCTTGAGATTGACCATCGCCGGTGAAACCCATCTCACGGCATCTTCTTTGCCGGTCGGTGAAACCCATCTCAAACAGAGGGTTTCTCACGGAATCTGCTCTGCCGCCGGATTTTCTCCTCCAAGCCTCGATTTTCTGATTCAAGAAGAGAGACAGATTTTGGGCGTTGGGTTATCTTCTCCACAAGAATCAGTTTGGGCGTTTTGGAACCGAAAGAAGGGAGAGGAAATACTCTGCTTCAACAACGATTTGGGTTATAGTGGGTTTTGTTTAAAGAAATTTCGATCCTCTCTTGTTGGACGGGTTTCCTGCTGTTGGGTTTCTCTCCTATAGCAACACGATTGATTCACGTGGGTTTTGGGCAGAATCAGAAGTCGGAAAACAATTGTCCCTAGATGTGGGTCTCAACCCTCCCCCATCACGTATTCACGTCTCTGCAAACCAAATCTTGGGTTTTGTGATTTCTCATTAACCCCACCATCACACTGGTTTGGATTGGGAAACGGTGGTGATATCTCTCTCCTCTAATAGTTTTTCGAGCAAGCTTTTCTCACCAGGACAGAACTCTTGACATCGTTTCCAAACGACGGATCTACAACTCAACCGATCTATCTCTCGGGATTTTTTGGGTGAGGGTCACACTCTCTCTCATCTTGCAGATACCCTTTTTTGTTTTTTTTTTTTGGGTGTTTTTAGTGGCCGAACCCTCTTTGGGCCAAATTCGTGTGGCCGGTTCTTCTTGCCGTCGGGTTCTTGTCGCGGACGGGTTCACTGCCGATTATTACCACCGGTTCTTGGATTCAGCTCTCACGTTTTTGCCAATCAGGTGCACTCTTTCTAATTTTTAATTTCATCTGAAATATCCAATGGAAAAAATTTCTATGCCTTTTGAGATGGTCAAACTTCACTCCTTTGGTGGATCTGAGTTTAACTCATGGAAGCGAAAGACTCAATTCAGTCTCAAATATATGAATTGTTTTTACACTGTTTTGAGTACCTTTGCTGAGACGGATGAAGAAGTTGATGAATCTCAATGGCTTAGAGATGAGGATTTCTGCAAAGACTACCTGTTGAATTGTCTTTCAGATCGTCTTGCAGAAACCTATAGTAAATTTAACACTGCTAAAGCAATATGGGACAACTTAGATGCTCACTTTAAGAAGGAAGAAGAATTGTCCAAGACCCATCTTGTGGACAAATTCATGGATTTCAAGTTTCAAGAAGACAAGGAAATCACTCCTCAAGTTACTGATCTAGAGAATTTGAGATCTAAGTTGAATAATGAAAAAATAGCTGTCTGTGATTCGTTTCTTGTGGGTGCAATTATATATAAATTACCATCTGCATGGCATTCTTTCAAAACCGAGATGTATCGGAAAAAGGTGCAAGTGGGACTGGATGATCTCAAACGATTCATTCGAATCGAAGATGAGAATCGAGCTAGGAATAACTTGGAGATGGTTAGACAGCAACAGTCTGCTGCTAACGCGGTAACATATCCCAAGAAATTTCCTCGGAAATCCAAGTCACCTAAAAGTGAACATCCCAAGTTGGAGGCCAAAAAGACTATCTTTCAGAAAAAGAAGGGCAAGTGCCACAACTGTGGGAAATGGGGTCACTTTGCTGCAGAATGTAAACAACCTAAGAAGGCTAAATCTGACACACCACAAAAGGAAGCTCATATGATGGTGGGCAGTGCTGCGCCTAAGAGTTTTATTGCCATGTTAGGCAATGGTAAGGCCAGTACTTCTTCAGACTGGTGGTTAGATACAGGAGCCACCTGCCATGTTTGCAACTCAAAGAAACTTCTTACGGATGCCGTTGGCGTGAAAGAGACTGTTACAGTGGCTAGTGGAGCTGAGGCACAGGTGACTCACACTGGAACTGCGAACCTGGTCCTTTCTTCAGGTAAAATACTTACTTTAAAAAATGTTAAAGTAGTTCCTGCTATTCAAAAGAATTTAATTTCTATTAGTCTTTTAGACAATGCTGGCATGTGTTCATCTTTTTTGGGTGGTAGAGTAACTTTAACTGTTAACTCTTATTATTTTGGCTGTGCTTTCTTAATCGATGGTATGTATAGACTGAGTTTAGCAAATGAAACCGTTAGTCAGGTTAGTTCCACTTTGATTGATCCTAAGTTGTTACACACTAGATTGGGACATGTGAACTATAGGAAAATGGTCACACTTGCTAAAACTTATAATATACCTTTAGATACATCGATTAGATTTGACAGGTGTGAAGTGTGTGCACAAACCAAGATCACTAGAAAACCTTTTCGTTCGGTTTCTAGGAGCACACAACTTCTTGAGTTAATACATTCTGACCTCTGTGACTTTAAAAGTTTCACTACTCGAGGTGGTCGGAAGTATTTAATCACATTTATAGACGATTTTTCTAGATATTGTCATATTTATCTCCTAAAATCGAAAGATGAAGCTTTTGATAAATTTAAAATTTTCAAGAATCGTGTTGAAAATCAATTGAACTTGAAAATTAAGCGATTTAGGAGTGATAGAGGAGGAGAATACACTTTGACAGAGTTCAAGGAATTATGTGCCTCTCAGGGCATAATACTTGAAACTACTGCTCCTTACTCACCTCAATCTAATGGCATAGCTGAACGTAAGAACCGGACGTTAACTGAAATGTTAAACTCTATGTTATTGACAGCTGGCATGCCTACTAGCTATTGGGGAGAAGCAGTTTTAACTGCAAATCACATCCTGAATAGAGTACACCACTCTAAGTTGACCACTACTCCTTATGAGTTATGGCATAAACATCCTTGTAGATATGACACTCTTAAGACTTGGGGTTGTATTGCTTATGTGAGGATACAAGACCCTAGGAGACCTAAGGTAGGACCTAGAACAAACACTTGTGTTTATCTAGGTGGTGCAGAAGATAGTGCTGCTGATCGGTTTTTGGATCTATCTACCAATTTGGTTATAGAATCTAGAGATGCAGTATTCTTTGAGAATAAATTTCTCAGAGATCATGGTTTGAACCTACCTGGCGATACTGAGATGGTTACAGAATCGCATGTAGAGTTTGAACAGAATACTTCTGACACCTGTCCTACACTGATTTCTACATCAGAACCTTTAAGGGTTTCTACAAGAGATAGAGTACCCAAGAACTTTGGTGAGGACTTTGTGACCTACCATGTCGAGAATGATCCATCAACCTATAAGGAAGCGATGAGATCTAGGGACTCTTTGTTGTTGGCAGAAGCCATTGATGATGAAATGAGCTCTCTGCTACAAAATCAAACTTGGCAGCTAGTCGATTTGCCAAAAGGGGCTAAGACTGTGGGCTGTAAGTGGATTTTGAAGAAGAAACTTAATCCTGACGGATCCATAGCTCGGTATAAAGCACGTTTAGTAGCTAAGGGCTATACTCAAGTCAGTGGGATAGACTACTTTGATGTTTACTCACCGGTCTGTCATTTGGCAACGATAAGAATTCTTCTTGCTTTGGCTTCTATTGAGAAGTATGTTGTGCATCAAATGGATGTAAAAACGGCTTTCCTTAATGGAGACCTCACAGAGGAAATCTACATGAACCAACCTGAAGGGTTTGTCATGGAAGGTTTCGAGAACAGAGTTTGTAAGTTACACAAATCTTTGTATGGTCTTAAACAAGCACCTAAATTGTGGCATCAAAAATTTGACAAGGTAGTAAAGAGCTTTGGTTTTCAGACCAGTTATTCAGATAAATGCCTTTACTATCGTTCTGTGTCGAATAAGGTTGCGATTATTTGTTTGTATGTAGACGATATGTTGATTCTTGGTTCCGATCTCTCTGTAGTGAGTGACGTGAAAACCACTTTGGCTCAAGAATTCGACATGAAAGATCTTGGTGTGGTTGACACCATTCTTGGTATGAAAGTAAGTTTTGAAAGGCAAGGGATTACTCTTAGCCAAGCCCATTATATTGAAAAACTACTTTCTACATGGGGATACAGTGAGTGTAAACCGATTGAGACACCATTTGATTATACCAAGAAGCTGATCTCTAATGGAGGAGACAGTGTGAATCAGTTAGATTATTCTAAACTGATTGGTAGTCTCATGTATGCTATGAGTTGCACTAGACCAGACATAGCCTTTACAGTTGGCATGCTGAGTCGTTTCACTAGTAATCCTGGCCATGAGCACTGGGATGCCCTTATGAGGCTGATGAGATACCTTAAGGGTACTCAAGGATATGCTCTATGTTATACTGGCCATCCTCCTATCCTGGAAGGGTATTCTGATGCATCATGGGGATCAGAATTAGGAGACAGTAAATCTACCAGTGGTTATGTTTTTACACTGGGTGGAGCCGCTGTTGCATGGAAGTCAAAGAGACAGACTTGTATTGCTCTGTCATCTATGGAATCGGAACTTTATGCTTTAGCTTCTACCGGAGATGAAGCAGAGTGGATAAGAGATCTGATCCTGGACATTCCATTGACCCATTTAAAGATTAACTCTTTAAGTTTGTTCTGTGATAATCAAGCTACAATTACGATTGTGAAAAACTCACTCTTTAATGGTAAGAGGAGACATGTCAGGCTGAAACATGCCACGCTGAATTATCTTCTAGAACAAGGTATTATCACTTTGGTTGATGTGAGATCGAAGGATAATATGGCCGATGCTCTTACGAAGGGACTGAACAAAGATCGAATATTCAAAACTGTGGGGGAGATGGGGTTAAAGACTGTGTAGACGTGTCTTAACCTACATTCATATTATTTTGAATTTTTCGAATCTCCCTATCTTGGCCAAGATAAGCACTTGATATGTTTCAATGATGTTTACAGTTATCTTTATGTCATTCCACATTTGATGACATGTTCTTCTTGGGAAAGGTTGTTTCATTCCAAACTTGATGATACAGCTTAACTCAATTTGGATATGATGCCTGTAACATTCCAAATGGAAACATGGAATGGTTCTTTGTAAAAGAAACTATTTAGGTCTTGTTCTTGATTGAAACTTGACATTGATGCTTATTGATATTGATATTTATTTTCAGCCATTATGAAATTGTACTAAGTTCTTCTGGTAGAACTAGATACTTTTAGTAAAATACACAAATGATTGGATTCATTTTTTAATGAAATTCATATTTGATAATTTACAGCAATTGGCGAAAATGGAGGAGATTGCCTCAATTTGGATCTTGATGAGGATGACTTACTTGATGAGTGAATCCTTATAGTGCAGTGGAACTATTATTTTCTTTTCCGTTGATTAAATAGTTCACCTACATATAAAACTGCTTATGTTTGAGTTTAGATTATTTCTAAAACTCTTGGTTATTCTTTAAAGTATTTTTGTTTTCAGTTGGATTACAAATCTTTATTGATATGGTGATATGGATGATTCAATAATTTTGTTTGGACATCACATTATCTATCTATTGGATTGTGCTATATGTAGAACATAGGAGGAGATTGTTGGGTATATCATATAACCCATGTATGTTCTAATATAAGCCCAATAGGTAATGGACCAGGTGTAGTGGGCCCATTTGGGCTGGAGCCCATTAACCTCTTCTAACCCTAGTGTATCTCTATATATAGGGGCTGGAGGCAACAAACTTGGTATTCCAAACTAGATACCTTGGGTGTAATGCTTTAAGCATCCTGCTTAAACCCTAATAACCTCAACAGGGACACCTTGTCTCGCTCTTTTCACTATTGTATTGTTTTTGTGTGTTTGTCTGAATAAAACTTCTAGTTGATACCAGTTTTAAAAAGCATTGGACTGTGAAAGGTTCAAGCTCTCATGATACTTGAATTAGAACTATTTTGGAAAATTAGAAAAGCATGTGCTTCAATTTTCAGTCAAAATATAATAATATCTTCTGGCTACTGATATCTGTTCGACCATGTTTTGATAGTTTTACAAACTCACCTTGTTTTACATGTTTTATCCAGTTGTCAAAGGCTATTACAATTCCCAAGAACCTCTCAATATCCAATCAGATAATGTAAAACAAAATGAGTTCGGCCCATTATCAAAAGATGGTCTCACCGATATCAATAGCCTATTTTATTCGATAACATATTTCCTATCATTAATATTCCATAAATGGTAGGGGACTGATATCCACACTAACATATTTTATTAATGGCACTACTAATTTTGCTTTATTTATTTTTTAAAATTTGCTTTTAATGGCTGTTACAATAATAAAGGTGCTATCAACATTATCCAATAAGAAAACTGTAAAACAAAGTGAGTAGTGCCATTGTCAAAGTATTGTAATGCGGATATCAGCTGCTTTAATTTTATAGGTACCGAGTATTCACCATGCAGTAAAGTAAATAGTAAATACTAATACTGAAGCTGAACAGGAAACAGTTAATGAAACAATATAATTTTTTTCAGGATTCGAATAGATAGATCCATATAAATTAACATAAAAAAATAAGTTAAAGCAGTAGAACCAAAGAGAATTCATGGTTTTGTGATATTCTTCCGTTAATCCATGGAAACTATGGGCTATGGAGCATCAGTCATGAATGCGAAATATGAATATCTGAATGTATTATCTGGTTCGATCATCTTCCCCCATAGTTTAATATTGTAATTTTTGTTGTTTTTTCTCCTTTCCTGTATCTTTCTTGTTTTTGTTATCTGGGTTGCCTCTTCTCGGCTGCTCCCTTTTCATTTTATACAAATCGCTATTTCAAAAAAAAAAAAAAAAAAATGATTGATATTCCCCTTAAAAAATTCTGTACAAAACATGCTCAACATCAAATTTAAAAGTCAAGCAGAGCAGGTGTTGCTCAAGGAATGCCTAATGCCATAACTCATAAGCCTTACACGTTTTGAAAAGAATGATATACCATGCATATAAATTTATAATTTTACGTACACATGTGCATATTTTGTGTGTAGCTATAACGTTGTTGGTAATACTAGCTAGTACGAAATATTTTCGTACGTTTAATACTATTCATTTGTTTTTTAGACTTTATTAAGTTTTTACACATTGTAGTCTTAAACAAAGAACATCACCTTGGATAGGATAGAATGGAAGAAAATGATCCATGTAGACGAACCCAACTATTGTTAGGATTAGACTTTGTCAATTTGAGCCGTGTAGATTCTTTCACCTTCTTCATGAAAATTTTCTTAAGGATTCCTTAGCCGACCCAACTAGTTTGGGACAAAGGCTTAGTTGAGTTGAGTTGAGTTGAGTTTACACATTGTAGTCCTAGTTGCTGTTAATTAAAAGTTTATTAACTTGGAAAATGCTATTATGATTGCACTGTAATGGAATAACAAATCGCGGTGCGTGTGGTTGCATGTGGTTGGGGCATTTTGATCATTTTCAGGACACATGTCATAGTGGATTGTGATGGGCTTGATGGGTTTTCCACATGGAATATATTGTCCCATTATTAAAAGTCACAAGTATTTAATCTATGGAGTTTTTATATGGTGCTCGACCGTCAAGTCCCTTGTGGGAGGCACCACCTTTGATTTTTGATCCAACAGCAGCTCAATTTTTAAGAGGCTGCTGTTGGATCAAACATCAAGGGTGGTTCTTTTATCGTACCACCAACATGTGATCGACTTGACGGTCTAGCACCATATAATTTCTCTAATGTACAATATGCATCGGCAATGATCCAGCCTGAAACTCATACATGGAAAGATTACCCTGGAAGTTTTTTTATCACCATCAGATCATGATCTGATGATGATAAGTGGGCTCAACTCCATCCCAACAAAAAAGTCGAATCAAGTGGGGATGGAGTTCCACCATTGCCCATAATATATGTTATGTATACCTTCAAATTTTTTAGTATTTCAATCAACCCGACATGAATTATATGAAGTAAAAAAGCCAACTTGAACAAGGACCCAATCTATTCTATTTTACCCTTCTTAAGAGGAAAGTAGATGTTTTTCCCCTCTACTACATGCTAAGTTCTCAACAGAAGCTTAGGAGATCTTTTAATCCTCATGATGCCCGTACTATTTTTTACTTTGACTTCTAAATCTGTGATAGACGGATATATGATCATGGATATAGCCATTGATCACTCCATGGAATGATAAACATGGAGATTATTAGGAAATTGAGATCATAAATATGGAGAGTATTAAGAAACCCAGAAGATTTACAGCAAATATCATTTTGATAGTTGGGTTTGTAAAAAGGAAAAATATGCGACACACGCACACACAAATAAGAGAATAAATAATGTAAACGAAATGAAAAGCATGACGAAATTCATTAGCGGACTCGGAAGTTTAGACCTTGGCATACGGTACTGTCATGCTTTTGCATGTATATTCATTTTTTGATGCTTGGTTACCTGGCTCAAGACATTGGTTTTTGGTAGCTGAATAAATTGTTGGAGTCATCCAGGCCATACATGAGAAGAAGAGAGCCCAATGTAGCCAAAGACCAACTTGCCGACGATTTGCAGGGGAGGTGGTTCCTCACCTGGCCAACGTCGGCAAGTCATCCTTGGCTGCATTCCGATCCCTACCTCTTCATGCAAGGCCCTTCGACGTGTGCTATCAATGGCCACAGCAAAAATCAAAGAAAAACAGCAGGATGAACATGTATGGAAATCTCTCTTTCACTTCCTTGCTTCATTTTCTATGCTGTAGTGTCCGCTTATATAGGCATTTTTGGTTGAAGAATGGGTGCTGTGCTCATATTATTCTCACCTTTGGAGAATGGGTGCTGTCCACTTCTAGGACTTTTTTTTTCCCACCAATCTCCTTTTGGATTTTTTTTTTCTCCCACATAAATCCCAGGAACCAATAAAACCCGGCAACCAAACAGAGCAAAGAAAAACACACACCACCTTATATCAATCAAAACTTTCTTGTTCTGGGTTGATCTGCTTTGGCCGTAGCTAAAGTTTTGTGGGCCCTATTTCCATTAGTGGGAGTAAAGAGAGCATGTTATATTGGGTGGAAGGGGGTACCTCTTCTGTAGGGTATCTGTCCTTTAAATGTTTTGAGTAATGTGGGAATAGGATCTCGAAAGGGTGGGGAGGATAAGTGGGCCATGATATGAGGGTTGGGGATTTGCCTTCTTGTTTGAGGGATCCACTGAGATATTTTACTTTTTTGTCAGGCAACCAAGTGGGGAAGGGAGGGGCTAGTTGGTGATCTTGTTCTTGTTCTGTTATTCTTTATTAGGGAATTGCTAGGGTCCATCGCAAAGGCATTTCACGGGTGGTCTGTCGCATCTCAGACCACTGACTAGCAAATCCCTCTTTATTAACATAGCATCCTCTAGTGTTTACATTTCACTTTTTAACAGCCTTGCAAAAAGCATGAGGTGATTTCATGTGAGAATGTGACCTTGTCATGAGATTTTCAATGTCTTGGTTTTATGGCATGAACTCTCTTTCCGTCTGCTTCACTGCTTTTATTTTATTTTTTGCACATGAACCCGTGTGCGAATGTGTTGTCGGGTATAATTATGTTGTACCATGATCCGAGTCAAGATTTGAAAATGGGTGTGTGTTATCGGCAGATGCTCTAAGCCTTGTGGTCGTTGGGGCCCACAACAATTCGGCATAATTTAGCCCATTGGACGGTGGTGCCAGCTCAACTTTATAAACAATTTTGACTCCTAGAGCCTTTGAAATGATATTTTTATAAATATAAGGAGGCAAAGGGGACAATGAAAATTCAAAAGGTCTTTCTGTGAATAAGAGGCAGGCTTTTTTGAAAGGGTGGAGCTTTTTAGAGGAATAAGAACAAATGCAAAGTATCACTGGCAGATGACAAGAAATTCAATTTGCTCTCTCTTATCTTTGACTTCATCACAATTCAATGAACCAATGTCTGATGGCATCAAGGAGAAGAACGGTGCCTCTTTTGGGTCCACCTCAAATTGCCTCCACATCTGATTGGTGGCGTGTAAATGCTTGAGAGCCATCGATGATCGATCAGTGGGAGTTTTGTAATGTGACACATCGGATGAAGAATCTAGGCCGTAAGATCGCTGCAACTCTCTCTCTCTCTCTCTCTCTCTCTCTCTCTCTCTCTCTCTCATGCTCTATGTTCTTTAATGTGTACACTATGTATCTGGCACATATGGTATGCCCTTAATGCATACATACCATATTTGCAAGTGAACATACATACCATATTTGCAAGTGAAAGATGCGTAGCGTATGCATTAAATAACATATCATATATACGAAAAGAAAAACATACGTAATTCATGCATCAAAGAACATGCCATATATAGAGAGAGAATATGGTGTCAGGTTATGCCCTATATTTGATCCAATGATAGCATCTTCGGTAGGATGTCGTTGGATCAAATATCAAGGGCAGTGCCCAGATTACATGTAGCAACGGGCTAATAATAATTTGCCACGTGTGTCATGAGCACGTGTAAACAGATGAATGCTAAACTGAAGGGTGCCTTTGAAAAAAGCCGGCTTCACTTTGGTAACATTGAATAGTTTGTATCCATTGAACATTCGGCGTAGCATTGATAATGAATAAAATTTCAGTCCCATTATGGTGGTAGACTTCAGTTATACCTTTCATAATGAATCACATGCACTACACTTGGCCTTGATTTTTACTAGAGACTTGCCTGAGGTTAAACTTACGGATGATTATCTAGCCAGGCTCCCTGCGGGAGCAACAGTGGGGCAGGCATTGGGGCATTTTAGAGAGATTGGAAGGGGGGGTGGGTGTTAAGCAGGGAGTACACTCGTAAGGTATCCTTGAATCTGTAGATTAATCCGGCTCATTGAAGGATCCAGCTCGATTTTGCATTCTTCCCACATCTAATGACACTGAATAATTAGCATTGCATTTCATAGAGGAATTTGTTTGGTACACCTTTCCTATTAACCTTTTGTTCTTCTCATATTAATTGTCCATCATCGGCCGAAAGGATTGTTTGATACTTTTTTGGTAGGTAAGCTGGGATTGAACGTCTGGCCTCAAGGTTGAAGAATAATGCCTTGACCTCGAGCCGCTCAATTTCAGATTGATACTTAGCTAGGAAGATCTTTCTTTGATGTAAATGGGATCTATTAGGCCCTGTTCGTTTGGGCTCCCCCCAACACACAAATAAAAAAAAATATGATTATTGGACTCCAAATTACAATAATTTTGAGTCCAATAATCAGATTGGGGTGACAATCGGTTGCCATAATCCCAAATGAACAGGGCATAGCGTAAGTATCTAAGAAAAGGTCATCGAAAGAAAGAAAGGACGATTAAAAAAGAATTACCCAAAGAATTGTTCCATAGTAAGAAAGAAATCATTCATGTTTTTCGTCATTTAGGTGGATTAGGTAGATATATAGAATTCTCCCTTTAATCTTCTGTTGTGGGCTTACATCAAATGAACACCAAGTAATTGATGTTATGCCTACAGGACCTGAGCTTCTTGTTTTAGAGGGTGAATCCAAAATTCCCTAACATATCCTTTACAGTTCCATACATAGTAAGTATAAATATCACTGCCCTTTATCTAATTGCTTCTGTTAAGCTTCCTAAGCTTCCTTGGAAATCTGTCCATATTTCAACCCAACTCCCCCCTCCCCCTTCATGCCTCTATAGCGATTGATGCTTGTATCGAGCATGAATTATGCTTGCAACAGCCATGCTTCTTGTGTGTTATGAGGAGATCTCCACCGTCTATTTTGTCTCCCTCTTCCGATCGACCATCTGGATTGCCCGACGAATGTATACCCAGCTCATGTTCATGCACGATTGGCTCTGTTATGGAGTTGATTGAAATTACATGCTCGGGACTACTAGAGCCTGATCCCGAGCAACATACAGGATGATCCGACTTTGGAGGTGGGCCCTTGTGACACTCGTGCTTCCCACACGTGCTGTCCCCATTGTGGTTTGTGCAATTTTCTTGTGGTTTTAGTTTATTCCCACAATTAGCATGTGGGGCCTTACCGCACATGACAACCATGCTACATTCATGTCTCACATGTTTGGACCCTTTCTGTAAGATCGCACCATCAGGACCATCCTGACCATCCTCACACGGGCGTGAACAACACCGTCGATGAACATGGGTCAAGTGACCATGGCCGGACCCACACGACTGTTTCTTGTGGTGCCCGTGCGAATCATGTGAGCCATGTTTATGATCGTGTGACCCGTGATCAGATTCACAACACTTGCTTCTTGGTGCCTTGGTTCCTCGTAGAAGGAGCATGCTGTTGAAGATGACAAGTAAGCAGGTGCCAACATCTGAGAGGACTGCCACCCACACGAGGGGGTGGCCCGAAATAGCCAATCCGACGGTGGCGGCCTTTGTAATGATCGATAATCCAATGTTCTCGATTATCTTTTGGCGGGTCCTACGTGCGAGTCGGATGGCCTGTGGGACCTTCCGTATATCGTTAGACATTAGGGTTATGTGTCCGGTTTCGGTGGCGACCGCCGAGCCAGAGATTCCCATAGAGATTCCAACGTCGGCTGTGGCTAATGCCGGTCCATCGTTCATTCCGTCACCAACCATGGCTGTAGGCCCGGTCTTCTTGAGCTCTTTGATGATTCTCACCTTCTCTTCTGGTAGGAGCTCTGAATGGACTAGCTCTATGGCTTGCCCTAACTGCACCACCAAAGGCAAAAGTTATTATTATTAATTTTTGAACGGTAGCATATTTCATTAATAAGAGGGCGACCTAGTAAGTACTTACTCCAAGGAAAGAAAAAAAAAACATTAGAGACCAAAAATACAAGGCAAAATAAGAAAAAAGTACACCCCACTTATGGAGGAAGGAGTTATTATTAATTAGTGGCATTGTTATGAGAGGAATGCTAAACTCAGGGGCGCCCTTTCAAAAATGGGCTGAAAGGGTGCCCCCATTGGCTTCACGTCACCATCGTGCATTTAACATGTTAGAGAAATTACAGTTGCGTTTTACAGAAAAAAGACACCGAAAAGCTGTATCAAATCATCTATACAGTCTAATTGGTAAACATAGCCATTGATCAAGGCCATTCATTTGCATCAATAGAATGAGCGATTGGATGGTTAGGATAAGTTGATTGGTGCAATTTTTGAGTTATGGGCCAACAAGGTGGTTGAAGAAAATAAGGGGGGCTGTGTGTTTTCTCTAGGTTTTGTTTTTAGGATAAAAAAATTTGACCATTTTTCTTCAAATTTTTTACCACCTTTTGAATCCCCTTGCACAGGGAACTTCAAGTTGGGAGGGTATACATACATATATGTGGTGGGAGAATCTTGGTTTGTTGTTCCTGTGAAGGTAACCCTTGTATTCCTAAAAAATTTTGTATTTTCTTAAGTTTTGGGCAACAACTTGAGAGAGATATCATGTTACTTATGTTAAATAGTGAATATTTTCGTGGGATTCGCCCAGTTGTTTTTTCCTCATTTCATGGTTTTTCACGTAAATGTTTGGTGTTCTCATGTGATTGCTCCATATGTGATTGATGAATTGTCTCACTTATAGTGTTATTATTATTGCTAGTGCTTGGTTTAATCCTATCACTTGATGATTGTAAACTTTGATACGTTTGGTAATTTGTTCATTACGCATGGCTAAAAAAAAGAAGCAGAGGGGGATACTGAAATCTAAGCTTAGCCCTGAGATTTCAATATCAAGACATAAAAAGCAAGGAGATCCACCCCCTTCCGGTCTAATAATAAATCATTATTATAATTGATAATTGACAGGGGAAGAGGGTATCAAGGATATCACTAATAAGACTAGTCAAAAAACAGAGACCTATAAAGAGGTCGATAAATTTATAGAGGTAAAGTAAGGAAGCAAAGAAAGCATGGGGAGGCCAAGGTTCATAGCAGTGAAATATCAGGAAACCACATCATGTCATCCTAATTTGAAAGCAACCTAGGAAGGAAATTCTGGGTCACCCTCCCAGGGAGAGAGAGAGAGAGAAGAATTGCCTACGACGCTCCAAAAGATCCCAGCATGCTAATATCAAGCTAGCTGATTATGTAACTCAAGAGCATTGAGTGGTTTCAACGCTTAGGTTTAGGCCTGTTTGAGTCCAATAATCAGTTGTCATAATCTAAAACAAACAGACCTTTAGTGTTCTCTTGTTGTCTATGCCGAGTTTTTGGATCTCCCTCTCTCATGTGCTCCGCGTTAGGGATGGAGTCTTGCTCCCATAAATGTAACATCTTTTTCTTTATTTAATAAACTGGTAGGAGTCCCCGCCAAAACCCAGCTTACTTACCCCCAAAAAAATGTTCTCTCTTTTTTGTTTTAAAAAAAAGGTGGTGGTGCTCATACGGTCGTACCTGATCATGTACGCGCAAGGCTGCTGCATGGCTATCTCCTGTGAGCATGGCGGTTTTGATCCCCAAAGATCTCAGCTCTTTAATGGCCTGTGCCACCCCAGTTCGGCATGTGTCCGAGAGATTGAAAATTCCCACCAATGTCCCTTCCAACACCACGTATCCTACTGTTAATCCGTCCTTAATCCCCTCTGCTGTTGGACCTAAAATCAAGTAATAGTTCTCGTGAGATTAAGAAAGAAGAGCAACAAATAGATGATGAAGAGACACGAGTGAAAGACGAAAAACAAGGGGTGGAAAAATTAAAGTCTAGATGGAGGATTTCTGTACCTGTAATACACCCTGCTCTGGTTGCAAGCCTTTTATTCCCAATATAAATATCTTTGTCATCAATTTTTCCATAAATTCCTTCTCCTGGAAAAATTTGGAATTCCTTCACATTTTCCGGTTTGGGTTCGACCCCATTCAATCGACTATAATCAACAAGTGCGGCGGCCATTGGATGGCTTGCTTTACTCTCAATGCTTGAAATCCTGAAACATTCCAAATTTTGTTTTAATATCTTCTAAATTATAAAATTATGATTTTAATTGCAAAATATATGATACATGAAATTACTGAAATGACCATGCTTTGTAATTGAAAGGTTATATACATGAAAACACTTTCTTCTCTTCTCTAATTATCGAGTTTAATCTCATTTAGGATGCAAACATGTATGAGCTATGGGCCGTCCATAATGAGCCCCCCAAAAATGAATGGTCCACCCATTCCACATACACTGGATTAGTCACACACAGAAGAAGATAAGTGTTCCATAGAATATATCTATAGTTTTTCCTTTTATAAGATTGATGATAAATGTACCCCTATTTTAACCTTTTCAACCCTTTTAACCTCTTTATAACTATCTTTAGTTAAAAAATCACTTCAAGGGGTGGTCAGCGCTGATTTATCATTAACCTTTTATAATTTGATCAAAGAAGGAAAAAGAAAACAGAGATATCACCATTAAAAAAAAAAGAAAACAGAGATATATTACCAGTAGAGCAATGTGTTGGAGCTAACGTCAGGATCGATGGATCGGAACTCCGTCACGGTGAATTCTCCTCTAGTAATAGTCCCCGTCTTGTCGAATGCCACGATCTTAACTTTTGCAAGTAATTCTAGATAATCTCCTCCCTTCACTAAAAGCCCACTTGCCGCTGCCTTAGTAAGTGCACAAAATGTTGCAACCGGGGTCGAAAGGACGAGCGCACATGGACATGCGGTTACCAGAAGAACCAATGCCGTACTATACCATCGTTTCCGATCATGAACTCGTAATGCAGTTGGAATCAGTGCAATTCCTGCTGAAATTACCACTATAGCTGCAAAATTTTAAAAAACAAAGAGCGAAGTAAGTACTCAGTATAAATAAGTATCCAGTAATTATCCTGCACAGAGACACAAGTAAAATGGGAGAAAGTGATTAGACTTGGTAGAAATTGACATTTGCATCCCCTCTATTTTTAAACTTTGCTTATTGGATGTTACATTTCCCACCAAGCTGTCAGCAGCCGGTGAAAAAGATTAGGGCCTCTTTGGTTACTTCTAAAAATTATTTGCATATAATCTTTGTATATAGATTAGGGATTTGCTAGCGTCCATCACAAAAGGCATTTCGCGGATGGCCTGTTACAGGTGAGACACAGGCTCACAAATCAGCAGATTTTGTCTTCATTCACGAGGTGGCTGCTCTCACCTGCAACAGGCCATCCACGAAATGCCTTTTGTGATGGACACTAGCAAATTCCGATAGATTATATACAAAAGGTTATGGAGTTAGATATGTTTATTTCCAAATAATGTATATGGTAGTTTTAGAAATGATACTGTTAATGGCTTCCAAACAATATTTTCAGTAAGTACCTAAATCTACTAATGTTTATACACTTTTTTTTTTTTTTGATGATAAAGTGCCTCTGCATGAGCAATTCTCAAAGTACATTTTTTTTGTAACTTGAACCATTTTAATATATGAAACACTTGGACTAGAAAGTTTCAGGCAAAAAAAAAACAATTTTAGATGTGATTGAAAATTATTTTGCTAAAAAAGGGTTTGGTTTAGTATTTAAAGACTTATTAGAATCATTATTCAAAAAGTTAAACTTTCATACCATTTCATAATTTTAAAGTACCACTTGAGAAATATTTTGCAAACTAGAGATTTATTGGCAAAAAACCTTTTATTTAAACAAAAGTATTCAACAGCTAACCTGGAGTGTAGAATTTAGCACACTTGTCTATAATTCTTTGTGTCTTGGATTTGTTGTGTTGAGCCTCTTCTACTAGCTTTGTCATTCTAGCTACTGCAGAGTCTTCAGCTAGGCTAGTGGTTTCTACACTCATATAACCTGCAAATTTTTTGGAAAAAAAAAAGTAATTACAATAATCTTTTTTATATTTAGGGCATGACTTCAAAATATTTCAGAAAACAAAATCCAAGGAAAAAGAAAGTGAAGAAAAAGAATACGGAAGCTACCATTTAAATTTATAGTCCCCGCCCAGACCTGCGATTGAATTTGCTTAGCGACGGGTACAGACTCGCCAGTTAGACTTCTCTCATCCACTTCGCTCTTCCCTTCAACGACAATTCCATCAATAGGAATCACTTCCCCGGCTTTAACAGCTAGGATCGTGCTCACCTTCACGTCTTCAACGTCCACGATGAGCCCGTTTTCCGCTAAGGTAGCCTTTTGTGGGGCCATTCTCATCAATGAAGACATGACCGCGGTGGCCTGTAACATGTGTATGATTTACAAAGATGTTGTTTCATTCAACATTGAACATAAAACAGTTCATTCAAAAGGGAAAGGGTAAGTGAACCAAGAGCATCATCAATGTGATTTGATTCAATGTTAAAGTTGAGAAATTTTCCCGATTTAGTATAAATCCTGAATCCACAAAATATTTCACAATTAGTCATTGAAAATTGTGAAAAAATGGCCTAAATTTTCAACCAGAGAAAAAATTCTAGAAAGTCCCAAAATACATGTAACTTTTTTTCTTTTCTTTTTTTGACAACATGCATTTCAGTTACTTCTACACAAGATTTCTGCCTAAAAAATTAGCATAAACATTTCTCATTTTTTAAAAAGGATTGCAGTTTTATAAGGATACATAAAATGGGTCAAAAAGTCATGCTATTAGAGTTATTAGAAGCGATTTTTTTCCCAAAAAAAAATAATTTGATTTATTTTAACAAAGAAGCATCTGGGCTCTGTTTGGAAAGTTTGGAAAAGAAAAACTTTTCCAACATTTCATGCTTTTCCATTTTTTTTATTATGCCTGAAGAAAATGCAATGCAAACCATCTCACTTCAACTTTTATTTATACCTTTAATTTATAATGATATTCCCTAAAATTTATCATTTGCCTTTAAATTGTGGAAATAAAAGAAGTTCCTAAGATTTTTTTTATAAAAAATGGTTTTTCCTGCAATCCAAACAGGGTCTTAGACTCTTAGGGAGTTGCTGGAAATATTTTTTAAAGAGAAACTTCTAGGCTAAATCTTGATTCTTGATGATTTATAGGTATATAATTTACAGTGTAGGGATTTCTAGGTAAAAATCCCTAAAAATTAATAAATCTGCAGGAGTTTAATTTTTGTCTAATTCAATGCAATACAAACAAACATCTTTTTATTTTAATCTTTATTCATTGGGTGTTACCTGAAAGATCTGTCACAGCTATCCAGAAAAATCTAAAATAGTTGTCATTCAAAAAAGACAGACGCTTGTCTATCCAAGCTAAGGAGGTGTATATAAAAGTAAATTAGTTTGTTCTTTTCCTTTTGTTTAGCTGTAATTTTTTTACCATCTTGGACCTTGAGCTTTGTTCTTCTTTTTAATAAAGCTTAGCCATTAAAAAAATGATCATAAGTTAGATCATATTATTTGTTAAGGAAATGATATATTCGCCCCCTTTTCTTCCCTAGGCCACCGTCTTCTAGTGTAAAAAGGGTAGTGGTGGTGGGCCCTGCTTAGCTCAAAGATAAAGAAGTAAGAGAAAAATGAAAGGAAATGAAGTTGGTGTATTAGAAAGACCTTATGGCTAGCTCTTGATTCAAGCCATTCAGCAATTGTGAATAGGAAGACAATAGACCCTGCTTCGGTGTAATCTCTCATTGCAATTGTACCACCCACTGCAACAATATAAATGAATATACATGTAACTTTTATTAGATATGAAAACTGAGAGATGATACTGCCATCCACTTGGTTTAATTGGTAAAATACCATATCCAAGTCTCTGTCTCTTTCAAAGTAAAATGTGCTTAAATTTTGTTTTCAGCCCATTTTTAAGTGGAAAGTGAGCGTAAAACGTACGCAAGTTTAGCACCCATTTTACGGGGCCTAATGTTAAAAAAATCAATGTCTATGTTAATGTAATAGAGAGCAAGATGGTATTGCCATCTACTTGGTTTGGTAAAATTGTTCATGCAATCAAGATGAGAATTACTATGGCGAAACTTCTCAACATGACAAAATTTTCTTCACTTTCTTAAGGGTGCAACTAGGGTCGATTATTGGGAATTCGGGTTGAGCTTTTACTATAAAGTCAGGCAGGTTCGAGTCATAGTTGGCAAAATGCCGTTTTTTCAAACAAAAAAAAAAAAAAAACAGTTAATTTGTTTGACGTTTAATACTCTGTTTAAAACTTTTATCATTAAAAGAAACTCCGTTTTTCCCTTCTTTTTTTTTTTTGAGGAAATCATTTAAAACGCGTTTTAAAAGTATTAAACGCATTTTGTGGGCCAACTTTCCAACTTTACCCCGCTATATTTTTGTAAATGACAAAATTTTAAATGTGTTTTGCATCCCTAGTTTCTTTCAAGGATGGTTTGGAAAGATTTGGCAGAAACTTTACCTGCAATCAACATGAGAATGTTGATGTCGAGTGAGAGACTCCGAATTGAAGCTATGCTTCTCAGCATAATCGGTGGAAGGCCGACCGCAGCCGCTCCCAGAGCGAGCCAATGTAATGGGTGAAAAAGATACTTGAAGAATGATAATACAAGTAGACATCCAGATGCCAATGTATAAGGACTTGGCCAACGTTTCCCATTTTTTTCTTCCCCATATACTCGAACATTTGCTTCGAGCCTCGCCTGATTTAGCAGCTTAACTGAAATCGGAAATAATAGAAACAGAGTTATTATTATTATCAGACAATGTGATTATTCATGACCAGATTACAACATATTCCAATTACCAACATAAATCATGGTAACACTTCAATTTGTGATGCTTTAATTCCAATCATTTTTAGTGGAAGATTTTTTCTGTAAGGCGCATCATACCGTGTATTACAAAGCGGCCCTACCTTTGAACCATCCGAAATCCGAACAGTTCATCTGATATAATCTATTTTGGATCTCCAATGGCCCAAAAATCATGCAAAATCCGACAATTCTAACATCTAGTAATGTGTATTTTGATCCGCATTTTCAACCAAAATACATATTATTAGATATTAGAATTGTCACGACTTATGGGCCATTGGATATCCAATGTAAGGCCTATCAAATGAGTGGTGGTCTGGATCAAACAAAGGTGAGGCCCACTTTTTTTTATTACAATGCAGTCAAGCCCTATTGAAAAATTCCTCATTTTAGTGAAAGAAAAAAAATGCTAAACGACTAAACATTCCTGTAACCTAATAAACTGAATAGAAACAAGGAAATGATATCTGAACTCCCATGTTTTGATAACTGCACTCTTTTTTTATTTTACATTTTCCTAATTAGATCTTACAGGCTATTAGAATTCACAAAAAAAAATATTTTGGCAATGTTCTTGTTTGTGAACAGGCCAACTTTTATCAAAGCAACCATAATACCCTTGTGCTAATTGGAAACCAATTTACTTGATTAATTTGGCAGCAACACTCTGAACCAAAATGTTGAACTTCTACTCAAAGGCCATTATGGTCAGTTGGTCTGTTCTTTAGGGGTCAATTTATAGAAAGTTGTGGATGATTTGGTAATTTTCCAGTGAACAGAAATAGTGGTCTTGGAATTGAATTTTCACCTATCTGAAGCTGAGAAATGAGGAGGTTGTCATGGACAACTATGACTGTTCTTGAAGGCACAATCACTGAAACTTTCTCAATTCCTTCCAATGGCTTCAAAATCTTTTCAATCAGAGGAACCTCAGATGAACAGCAAAGCCCCAAAACATCAAAATAGCTCTTCTGGAATCTGATCACATTGGTTTTAACACTACCCATCTCCACCTGTAATTAACAAAAAAAAAAGAATTAATAAAGAGAAGTCAGTCAGTCATTTGATTCAATACCCAGATACAAAAACACAACAAAAAGAAAGTTCCTTTTCAGTAAGTTAAGATAACAAAGCTATTAGAACTTCAAACCCTGACAAATTGCACTTTTAAAATTTCATTCCATTTCTACTTGAAACATGGTACCAGAGCTTCAAACACCAAAAACAAAAGTAGTGTTCTTGGAATTTTCACATAACTTTTCGTTTGGAAGAGTACCACCGAAGAAAAAAAACCTCTTGGAAATGCAGATAATTTAAGAGCTCTAGCAAAAGAAGAAATAAAGAAAAGGTATTGGGACCCCGAAGGAAGAAATGAGAAAAGAGAAATAAAGTATGTTGGGTACACTTTCCAATCTTTTGTGATTTGGTGTATTGAGGACCATAAAGAATGCAGAAGGAAGAAATGAGAAAAGAGAAATAAAGTGTGTTGGGTACACTTTCCAATCTTTTGCGATTTAGTGTGTATTGAGGACCATAAAAAATGCTTAAAGAAAAAGAGACTAGTCACTGATGATATCCAAAAAGTAGTAGTAAGTACTAAAATAAATATAGGGCCAAGTAAGGAAGGCAAAGAGGGAAAATATGACAAAAAAGAGGAAAATATAAGATCGAGTTAGTTGATCAAGGAAAAGAAACTATTCAATGAATGTAAACCAGAAAGTAGTACAGACAAGACCCAGAAAAACAGAAAAAAATATTGAACAAAGATGGCATGTGTCAACTATGTGTACTAAAAGAATAGAAAATAACAGAAGCTTAGACGCATCTGATTCAACAGCCAAGCAAATAAATGGGAAATTAAAAACAAAATGTAGAGAGTTAGTTTATGCTATTGCAAAGGGGACTTATATAAAGCATATTAAATCAAGAATTAAAAAGCCTGATTCTGAAAGGAGAGATGGGAAACAATATATGGCAGAGATTACTCTTGAACATAAAACAGATTTGATCTCAATACCCCACAATCATAGAAAAAAATGAAAAACCAAATGGAAATTAAAAAAGGAAATGCAGTATATAGATGATGCACTAGGTAGAAGTAGGTGAAAAGAAACAAAAGAGAGAGAAAAAGACAAGATTTGTAAAATTAAATGGAATCTACCAACACCTTTGAGACTTAGAATACAATAATAACAAGAAGAAGAAATTAATTTTACATCAATTGCATAAGTGCATTGTAAGGAAACGGCATCTTAGATTCAAAAGAGTGGAATGAAAACATATTTAACTATAAAACACCAAAAAGAGAGAGGGAGAGAGAAGAAATTCAAAAGGAAAGGAAATAAAATTAAAAAGAAGAAGAAGAAATTAATTTAATGGCATCTTGCATAACTCTGTAAAATGCCAATTTCTGCTGATTTAGAAAAAATTAAATATGGTTTGACAAGTTGCTTGTAAAAATTGCCAAAATGCTTGCTTGCTGCAAAAATAAAAAAGGTCCTGGGAGTCCCCTAGAACGAAATTTACACACACAGGCACTTACATATGCATCTTGCATATCATGTTGAAGAGTGGAATGAGAACTTATTTAAATATGAAACACCAAAAAGAAAGAGTGTAAATTCAATATGCGAAATTCAGAAGGAAAAGAAAAGTACTAAATGCAAACCACTACTACCATCCCCACCCCATCCTTTCTCCTTGATGCATAACTCCCTCCCCTCAAATAGAAACAGAACATAAAGAATAGCACTAGCTGTGAATTTATTACAAGCCAACCAAAGAGGAAAAATAAATTCAGCATCAAATAACTTCTATAATAATCAGTTGAATTTAATATCAAACAATTTTGTCTGCATCAATGAAACCCACTTATGCATCTCTGAATCAAAGAGCTTTATAGAGAGAACCTATCACTGAAAACCACCCACAGAAAAATAAATAAATTGATAACCCAGAAACCCAGATGATAACCATGGTGAGATTTCAATTCATGACGGAGACTAGGTAGAAAAAGTAAAGACTTGAGCAGTGAAACCAGAGACTTCAAAATAAACTCCAAAAAAAAAAAAAAAAACCCAATTATCAGATGAATTTATGTTGGATAGCTTCACAATGAGAAAATTCCCATCTAATTTTCCCACAAACCCAAAGTTTGGATTGAGGGAAAGTTCACAGAAAGGTCTAAAACAAAAAATTCTGTTCTGAATATTTGAAAATCTATGAGAATCTCTATATAAAAAAAAAAAACTTACATGAAAATATTGAGGCTGATAAGCACTGCACAAAGGCGGCGAAAAACTGTGGAACAAAGTGGAGAGGCTTCAAGAAGGTAAGTTGAGATTTGGTTGAAAGAACAAATACTTAAGGGAAAGAGAATGCTACAGAGAATTTTGAATTATTCTTTGGAATAATTTACTCACCTTTATTTGGAATAAAAATTGTAACGTTGTACAGAATGGAATACAGTCATGCAAAGCAGATCAGTATCTGTTGAATGGGATTTGTTCTGAGAGTGAAATTTATAATGGGATTTTTCTGATCTTACTGTTATTTATTTATTTATGATGTGTCATGTGTGCCCATTTATCTTCCTTTTTCTTTTTCATCTTTCACTTTGTTCCTTTTCACCGTCCTCTTTGTGCCTTATCATATCTCTTATCTGTATCTCAACCACTAATTTTCTATTAATGTGGGGAAAAGGTAGCTTTAATAGAGGAATACTGATAGTGCAAAAATTAGAAGTGGGCCTTTTGATATTTCGACAGAATAACATGTTAACAAAATGCTTTCATGAAACAAATTAAAAGGAGAACAGGTAAGAAATGGCCTTTGCTTCATGGTCCTATAATCTTTTTTTGCTTTTATAATTTAAATGATATTTCTGTTTTTCTAAGGAATGATTCCATAAGATGCACTTGTGAGACGCACTTGGATTGGACCTACCCACATCATGCTGATAAAATCTCACCGTTCATCTGGAGGGCCCACGCCTAGACCCACTGACGTGATATTTGTCTGATCTACCTTCGGGACCCAACGGAGAGATGCCATAACCTGAAATTCACTTTCATCAGATGATTATGACCGTCTGATCTGCGAACTTGAGTTTTAGTTCATTGCTTAATTTTTAATCAAGGATATTTTTTGGTTGGTCACATCAATTCATCTAATGGGAACTCTTAGATAAGTGCATTTTCTACTGTCATTCCCTGTATTTTTTTAATTTAAATTAGACAGTCTGTGGTATTAGGTAGACACAAATCCTCCACCTCTCCCTCTTCTTTTAACCATGTATTTTTGAATTAAATTAGAAAGATTGTGGCATTAGGTAGACATATATAAATCCCCTCCCCTTATTTCTTTTAGCCATGGACGTCGGTTGCACAATTTTTTTGGAGTTTACTAGGTGTTTTGGTAGGTATGGATGTGAAACTACCATTTACTCCAAAAGCTTAAGCTATGAAGATGACACCCCTACTTCCTCCTTTACTTTTGTAATGACACTACATACTACTACTCTACGAGGAGATTACTTCACTACTATTATACACGTATATTAAAGTATTACTTCAGTTCAATTCAATACTACTCTACAAGGCAACTGCGTGCAGCCAAACAGACTAGTGGTCTTACTAACGTCAAATCTTTCTGTCATAAAGCCACTAAAAAAGGGTTTTGCTAGTAAACAAATGGGAAGTGTGGGCCTATAGATTCCTCGATGGATGAGTAAGACCAGACCATTTCAAATTGACGTGAGCACATCTCATTGTCCAACTCCAAACTCAGGTATGAACCGTCCAAATAATAAGAGCAGAGAGAGAGAGAGAGATGGATGGCCACGTTACTATGGCATATAAAGCCGCCCTGTGGGGGGGCTTTGTATTGTTAACAATATCATTTGATTTTACTATTGATTGATTTTAATAAATTAATGAAAAACTTGTAGTTCATTTTCTAAATAGATTATTTGAATATGGATGTTTTAATTATTTTGTTATTATATTTTTAGTTAAAGATTACTAATAACCAAATTAAATGTCTTTTCATTGGCTTTCTAAAGAGGGGAC
Source organism: Tasmannia lanceolata (assembly GCF_043159265.1). NCBI lineage: Eukaryota > Viridiplantae > Streptophyta > Magnoliopsida > Canellales > Winteraceae > Tasmannia > Tasmannia lanceolata. Next base: position 14,142,736 of record NW_027518683.1, read on the forward strand.
AAACAAAAACTGTTGCAGCTGACCCACTGTTATGCAGAAGAAAGCATATCTTTTCTTTCTTGGGGTTGATATCTACACCTAGGGGTGGCAACGGGGCGGGTCGGGGCCGGATGTTGGGGTCCCCTTCCCCTTCCCCTCTGCGGGGAATTTTCCCCCTCCCCTTCCCTTTCCCCTCTGCGGGGATGGTGGGGAATCCCCCTCCCCTCCCCGCGGGGAATATCTAATCCCCTTCCCCTTCCCCTCCCCGCATCCTTCGGGGACAAAATCCCCGCCCCGCCCCCTCTTTGGAACCCAATCAAACCAGCAAACAGAGCTTCTTTCTTCTACGTCCATTACAGACAATATTGTGATGAATGCTATGATTCTATTCATGTGATCAACAAACAGATGGACAAAATCAGAAATGCATGGATGAGACAACAAACATAAATAACAACAGGACCTCATCTTTCAGCAATTTTCTGCATAAATTATGGAATGATAAATAGGAAATGAGCACCAGGATTACCTTCATTAACAGACAGCCAATGTGCAAAAAGTAACTATTTCAGTAGTCACAATGAACTTTAAAAGTTCATAAGTGGGCGCTCACACACGCAAAATAATGTTCATTAGTTCATTCTGTATAGCATGTTAACCCCCAGATGAGCATGAGAAATGAGAATGGAGAAGAGAACAAAATCAACAAATGACTTATTTCTTTAACTGCAATTCAGTCTAGTGCTGACATGAAACAAATTTCTAGTAGCTAAATTTTTCTTGTTGAAAATTAAAACCTGCAATCCAACCCTAAAATTTTGTTGGCACTACGATTTTTTGATAATTACATACACTCAGCGTCTCAGGCTCTCAGCTTGTCTTTATTATTTCAACATCTGTGAAAAGGTTATTATAGTTCCCAAAATGCTCTCAGAAGCTAATTAAAAGGAAAAGACAAGCTAAGTTTATGTTTGGGGGAATCTTGTAGCCGATCCACAGAGTTTCTAGTAGTTTTCCTTAAAAAAAACACTTAAAAATTTACAAAAAAATGGCATTGATTAGCGGGGCGTGGCGGGGCGGGGCGGGGACAACTCCATCCCCTTCCCCTTCCCCTCCCCGCACCGGGGAATTTTTATAATCCCCTTCCCCTTCCCCTTCCCCTTTCAAATCGGGGAATCCCCTCCCCAAACGGGGCGGGGCGGGGCGGATCCCCGCTTTTTCGGGTGAAATTACCAGCCCTATCTACACCCACTACTTTTCTACTTTTCTACTTTTCTATACTGATGGACAAGATTATCAGATGGCAATGCTATGCAATCTGTGCAATCCAGCCGTTGAAGACACTCCCAATCAACACTGTCCATCGATCAGTGGAGAGATCTTCCAATATATCTAACCAAGTCATGGATGCTCATCTCAGTGAAATCTTGGGCTTGGCCTAGGTAAGTCAAGGACCGCCAAGAGAAAAAGAACCCTAAATCACTATGTCGAAGAAGAAATCAACACATAAGTGAAGAAATTACCAAGAAAAAATATCCTACTCTAATTAAAGTTCTATACTTCAATATACCATATGTCTCCTCCTCCTCTCTACTGTCTGTAAAACAAAACCAAAAACCAAAAACCAAGTAGGTTCAAACTCCAAAACAAGGCCCAACTCCAATTATACCCAATTATTGAGTTCGAAACATAGTTAGCAAAACGTAGTTTTCAACGAAAAATATGTGTTTTATTGGTTTGTTGTTTAGTATTCCGCTTAAACCTTTTTTTTAATGATCTCCATTTAAAACTTTTTAAGTAAAAAATTTCATTTTTTGAGGAAAACGTTCCAAGTTTCAACTTTCTGGTTTTACCCCCACCATATTTTGTAAATTGCAAATTTTTAAACGCATTTTTTTTGTGTTTCCATTCTTTTACTACGATTTTTTTAACCAATACCATATTAAACTCGAATTTTTCCCGTCCCAAGCAAATGAAGGGATTATCATTAAACATTGGACCCAAGTCCGAACACAATCTAATGATGATTACTTGATCAAGTCAGGCAGGCGCACACGCACGGCCGCGCGCACACTATTTGAAGAAAAAAATAATAATAATAAATAATCAATAATAAAAGATTTAGCAAAATAAGCAAAATTAACATTCCTAGAGCAAAACATAAAGGAAACAGTTTTAAGTAGACGAGAAATAAATTACAAAAATATGCCATGTATTGGCCCACCATGATGGGCCCATCCACATGTAACTCTATCAAAAAATAGAAATTAAATTGATGGCATGTGATTGAAGAGAGGGCCCACCAAATTCAAACCATCAATCAACAACAACAAAAAAAAGGCAAAAATGCCGCACATGTGATTCTATTTTGAACCTAACCCATGCAACCAAAAAATAGTGAAACCTTCCAACCCTTCCCTTTGTTTGTAAACTCTATTAATTAACATGTACAGCTCATTATCGCCCTATTAATGATATTGCCACAGATCCTTCGTGATCCAAACGGTTTGACATGTGTCCTCAAACAACCGACATGCACTTAAATATGTGATTTTCAGAAAAATTATTAAAAATGTAGAGGGTGATGCAAATATCAAAACAAGGGGTGTGTGCGGATATCTACTTCTAAAGGGATTTGCTAGGGACCATTGCAGAAGGCATCTCGCAGACGAGCTGTTGCATGAGAGAGGAGCCACATAGGATGAATAAATGAATAATATGTGGCTCCTCTCTCCATGCAACAGCCCGTCTGCAAAATCCCTTCGTGATGGTCCCTAGCAAAGAAGGTTATTGGGAAGAAATTAAAGAAGAGTTCGTTGATAAGACATAGAACGAAGAGTTCTTCCCTAAGTTTTGGCATTTCTAATGTGTGTGCATTGCCGTTAACACCTGAATCTCTTTCCTTTCACATGGATTGAAGAAAACAAAAATAAATTCAAAAGGGCAATAGAGAAAAGTTAAGGGCCAAAAAAATTGAGTGATTCTGTGGGGTCTACAACACATTTCTTCTTTCTATCACACATTCATTGCCGTCCCCGGTCAGTTTATATCTATCTTGGTTCTCCTTTGCTAAATTTGGGGAAAATTACCTTCTTTTCTTTTGGAAGGGACTCTTTGGATGTCAATTTTAATCTTACGTTTGAAAATGAGAGATTAAGACCTCTTTGAATGCCATTAACAATAAGCTATTATGAGATAGTGGGTCCCACCTTCGGTTGATCTGGACAATCCACTTGATAGGTGGCCCAAATATTTCCCTCTCTCACGTGTTCTGAGTTAGGGATGGTGTCTTGTGCCCTTGAATATAACATCTTTCTCTTTATCTAATAAACCGATAAAACCCAGCTTACCTACAAAAAAAATCCAATAATATGTATTTTTTTTGCTCAATGAACCCTCATAGTAATAAAAAGGTGCATATAGGATGTTAGATCTTAGGATTGTGAGATTGGAGTGATCTTTGAGCCATAAGAGATCCAAAGCAAGGAATAGATATCCAATGGACAGTCAAGATCAATCAAAGGTAAGACACTATTCAGTAGGAGGAATACCATATTGTATTACTATGAGGCCGTGCCTAAACAAAGTGATGGGGTCCGGATTCAGCACTGAGGGAATCCGAACTCAGCACTGATGGGTCCGAACTCAGCATCCAATTGGCTACTGGCACATGGCCCTCACAAGGACCGTTGGAAGGCCAACACCTGTCCCCACTAGGTGTGGCACCTGGACCAATCAGGGACTTCCACCTGCCCTCCTTAGGTATGAGACCTGGTCCATACAGAGCCCACCACCTGTCTTGGACAGGTGGCTCAGAATCACCCTTGTGCAGCGCAGGACTCAACCAGCCCTTCAGTCGTGACTTGTTAGCTCGGACCGTCCAGCCCTACCATAACCTGTTACCGATTTTAGGCCTAACACAAAGTATTATTCTCATAACTTTAAAATAAGATTTGAATGTAATATTAAATAGGATGCGGGTGATAGAGGAATTTATATATACTTAAATAGGATGTGGCACCCCACATGGCTCAAAAATTAGACCGATAATTCAATAATGTGTGACTTTTTTGTTCACATTGACCGCCAAAAAAAAAAAACTACATATAAGTGGCGTTCACATTCAACTACAAATACACATTATTCTATGTTATGACTATGTTATCAATGTGATTTTTAGGTCACGAAAAAATTTACTTTGGCGGCTATCAAATGAACGGTTCAGATCAATCAAATGTGAGACTCACTATGCCACCGTGGGGAGCCACGTATTACAATGAGGTCCCGTGGAGTAGTGTTGGCAACAGGATTCCATGTGTGATTTCAGCATAGTGAGAAAGACAGATTAGCTCGGTCATGTGTTAGTAGGGAGGGTTTGGAAGGGGCGACGGCACTTGAAAATTAAGAGAAAATAAAGAGGGACAATTGCCCCCCTTATTTTTTTGGAAAAAAAAAATCGGGATAGTGGCATAATCGTAAATAAACCGAAAAACACAGTTTAGTGAATTTGGGCTGCATTTTTTGCGGGGTCCCACTTGTCAGCAGCGGTTAAACCCCAAAAAAAAAAGCAAATGTTTTATCTTTCAATGCCTTTTCTTATCTTTCAAACCCTAGCTTTATTGCTTTAACATCTTTGAAATTTGAAACCCTAGACGAAGCAATGAAGAAGCCCATGACCAGTTCGGATGTGATTTTTCTTTCACTGCTCTCTCTCTCTTTTTGTAGCTTGGGTTTCATTTTTTGGTGGGGTTTATTTGCTCTCTCTCTCTCTCTCTCTCTCTCTCTCTCTTAAAGTTTCATTGGCATTTTGTCTTCTTTTTTTTGCTCTGTTCTCTGTAGACTAAAATTTATGGGTGTTTATGTTGTTATCTATTAGAATATCTGAAGAGTTGATTTTGAGATCTGTAAGGGAAGTTGTTTTTTTTTCCTGGATTTGAAAGGGATTTTCTTTATGGAATTTCAGCAAAAATGGAAAATAAGATGCTAGGGCTAGTTTTACTGTTTTGTGCTTTTCTGGTCTTATGTTTATTTCCTGATTTTTGACAAATAATCTTGTCTAATTTCGGCCTAGGAATGGGGTCTGTTTAATCCAATTGGGTGCAATTTGTGAGAATTGCACATTTGCAATTTTGCATCCAAAGTGCAATTTTGTGAGACTTGTGTGTAATTTTCATGTGGGTTGTTTTTTGTTAAGCCATTAAGCTTTAGGAATTGTATTTGTTTTTTTCTTTCTTCTTTTTGGGAATGGAGAGGGGTGGAAGGATTAAAATGATCTTGACATCTGATTTCAGCCTAGAATTGGGGTCTTTATAACCCAAAAGTGCAAATTTGTGAGACTTGTGTGTAATTTTCATGTGGGTTTTTTTTTTTTTTGTTTAAGCCATTTTGCTTAAGGAATTGCATTTGTTTTTCTCTTCGTTTGTTTTTGTGAATGGATAGGGTTGAAGGGATTAAAATGATCTTGGCATCTCAGTTTAATTTTAATCTTATCTGTCAATCTGTTATACGTTTGTCCGGGTCTTGGAGTAGAAATAGGAAATTGTTTCAGTTATGGAGTATTGATAATTAAATATTTTTGTGATATAGTGATAAAAGTTCTTTGTCTTTCTTGTTTGTTTTTTTTAAGTATGGAAAAATATTTTAAAAGAGCAAATGGCCGTAGTTATACATTATGTAGATAAGCTTGGGCATGTGGTTGAGCGTTTGTTAGGTATTACTCACGTTCCCAACACCACTGCTACATCCCTTAAGGAAGAAATTGAAGCATTATTGGCCAAGCATAAATTGAGCATATCGAGACTTCGTGGTCAAGGATATGATAGGGCAAGTAATATGCAAGGGGAGTTTAATGGTTTGAAAGCACTAATCTTGAAGGAGAATGAATATGCTTACTATGTTCATTGTTTTGCTCATCAATTACAGTTGGCATTAGTTGGTGTTGCAAAGAAAAATATGAACATCTCCGATCTCTTTTTTTTAGTTATAAATGTAGTAAATGTGGTGGGGGGTTCTTGTAAGCGCCATGATATTCTTCAGGAGATTCAACTTGCCAAAATTAAGGAAGCACTTGAAAATGGTGAGCTTTCAAATGGACAAGGACTTAATCAAGAGACCACACTCAAACGTGCGGGGGATACACATTGGAGCTCACACTATAGAACACTGGTTAGTTTAGAATATATGTTTTCCTCTATTCTTGATGTACTTGATCTTATTGTCAAGGATATAAAGTTAAGTTCAGATCAAAGACATGAAGCACATAATCTCTTGAAATCATTGCAAACTTTTGAATTCGCATTTTTCCTTTATTTGATGATAAGTTTATTGGGAATTACAAATGAATTGTCGTAAGCATTGCAAAGGAACGATCAAGATATTGTGAATGCCATGATATTAGTGAGAATATCAAAACAACGGCTACAATTGATGCAAGACAATGGATGGAATTCTTTGTTAGATGACATTTCTTCATTTTGTGCCAAACATGACATAGAAGTTCCTAATATGGTTGATACTTATGTTGTTCCCGGAAGAGTGCGATGGCATGTAGAGAAAAGAACGGTCTTGCACCATTTTCAAGTTGAGTTGTTTTTTCAAGTTATAGACTTGCAACTTCAAGAGCTCAATAGTCGTTTCAATGAAGCAGATACAGAGTTGCTTTTTTGTGTGGCATGTTTGAATCCAAGTGATTCATTTTCTGCATTTGATAAAGAGAAGTTGATTCGACTCTCTAAGTTTTATCTAAAAGAATTTCCAGAAGTTCAGTATTCTACAAAAGAATTAGACAACCAACTTGAAACATATATTCTTGATATGAGGTCGAATACTCACTTTGTGAATTTGAAAGGAATTGGAGATCTTGCTGGAAAAATGGTTGAGAAGGAAAAGCATGCCTTGTATCCACTTGTTTACAAGCTCATCACATTGGTACTAATCTTACCAGTCGCAACTGCAACCGTTGAGAGGGCCTTTTCTGCCATGAAGATCTTGAAGAATCGATTACGCAATAGAATGTCGGATCAATTTATGACTGATTGCTTGAATCCAAATGTTGAGAAGAATATTTTTGATAACATCGATGGTGAGACAATCATGTGTCGTTTTCAAAAAATGAGACCACGTCAAGGAAGCCTATAAAATTTTCTTATGGGTTATGTTATTAGGTTTTGCATTCTAAAATTGTAAGATGTCATTTTTGTTTACCTCAATGTATGTTGGTGATGGAATATATATGAGGGTTTTTTTGAAAACTATAACATTGCTTTCATTTGTTTGGAGAAAAAAAAATAACTATAATTTTTGCCCCCCTTGTGCAAAATTTCAAGCATCACCCCTGGGTTTGGAGATGTTTGATTTCCTCCCTTCCTAAGGGCTTTGGCCTCTTTTGTGCCCTACTTCCTCTTTTGTTCTCATCTTGTATCCCGATCTCGGACATGGTTCCTTGTATCTTTTTTCTCCTTTTAATAGAATGTTTACCATTCAAAAAATACATAATTTTAGTGGTTTATATTCCAAGTTTTTAAAAAAGCTGTTCCTCTGCTATTTTTATTGCTTCGTATTAATCTAAATCTTAAGATCTTTTATTGCTTCGTATTAATCTAAATCTTAAGATCTTTTTGTTTACTGTTCTCTCACAATAAAATATGAACTTTCTCTAAAAATTATAATGGCGTTCACATGTTCACATTGTTGCACCTTTTTTGCTACTGCAATAAAGAGATGAAGATCTCATCATCTGCTCATAACAAGACGAGTGTCTCAATTGAAATATAATAAACCTCCCTTTGCTTTACTTATTTAGGAAAATCATATATAAACTTATATACCCTTATCTATATATATTGTATAATAATGGGAACACTTAGGTGCCCCGATGCTATTATTTAAAACCTTATAAAGCTGAACCTCCCTTTAGATAAAATAGCTTACGTACTGTAAATTTAATTATAGCTATTGAATATCTTATAAATGTAAATTCCTTGTAGCTCTCTCACTCTCTCTCTCTCTCTCTCTCACACACACACACACACACATGTATATTTATACATATGAGAAAAGAGTTCCTACACACTAGTGTAGATAACTAATCCACACCCTAGGCTTAAAATACAATGGGGGACGCATTGTTTGGGTGATCCAAAGCATTCATTTGATGGACCCTCACATAGATAGGATGTGCCCAAAAAATCAGCTCCATAGGATCATCCCAGCTCTACAATTTGTGGAGGTAAAAATGGACATGTATAAACCTTCACAAATCTGCCCATTTTTTGCCTCCATAGTTCGTAGGGTTGGGATGATCCTATGGAGCTGATTTTTTGGGCACACCCTATCTATGTGAGGTCCCGTCAAATGAATGCTTTGGATCACCCAAACAATGAGCCTAGGGTGTAGATAAGTTACCTACACTAGTGTGTATGAACTCTTTTCTCAATCCAAGGACTTTTGGCTACACACAGACAATAAATAGATAAATAAATAAATAAAGGTTTACAAATTTTAACCTCTATTCCAACCTCATAAAATTTTCCAAGAATGATATATATATATATATATATATATATATATATATATATATATATATATATATATATATATATATATATATATATATATATATATATAAAGGAAACTGTTGAGCTCACCAAACTTATGGTGAGCTAGCTTGCCCAATTACATGGGTCCCACATTTTGGGGAGTGATCCAAACCATTCATTTGCAAGGCCTTATCATAGATAGGGGGTGTACCAAAAATCAGCTCCATAGGATCATCCTAACCCCTCCATTTGTGGAGGACAAAAATGGGGCAGATTTGTGTCTGTCCATTTTTGTCCTCCACAAATGGAGGGGTTAGGATGATCCTATGGAGCTGATTTTTGGTACACCCCCCATCTATGTAAGGGACTTTCAAATGAATGGTTTGGATCATCCTAACAAAGTGGGCCCCCATGTGATTGGGCAAGCTAGCTCACCATAAGTTTGGTGAGCTACAGTTTCCTCTATATATATATATATATATATATATATATATATGCAGAGTTTTCTTATTTTAATAGTGACACTCATCTCTTTGATTTACAATTTTATAGTTATCTATAGCTATAAAAGGATGCCATGACCTAAAAGTGATGACCGACATATCATATTATATAGGGAACGTAGATATCTTCAAAGTTGGGTGTTTGGCATACTTATGGGCTAAGACTAAGATTAGCATCTCTATATCCCCTCTTACATGGCCTTTTTTTTGTGAAGAATGTTTCTATTCTTACATGTTGGAAAAGTTGCAAAAAACAAATTCCATATCTCATATTCTCCATCCCCTTTAAACGTTGAAAGGTCAAATTCTCTATGTAAATCCCCAATATGCAAGTAGTGCTTTCCACAAAAGAAAGTGATTTATCATCCAACCACATAAGTTAGTAAGCAAAGTGGCATGCAACATATCCTTTTCATAAAAGCATTATAAACAAATCTTCATTTTCAAACTCCACCATGTATTCTAACATGATATCTATCCCAACATGCCTGCGCAATAAAATAACATGTAGTACAACCCATTCGGGATTTGTACAATGTTAAAAAAAAAAAAAACTATGTGAAAACCCATTTAGTATAAAAGCTAAGATGTGACAAAAAAAATCAAACGAAACAAATAGGAAAATCTATCATAGATTTTGAACTCCAAATACTCTCTTTTCTGCCACATGTATGATAGTGCAATCCATGATTATAACCACTTATATATGTGTTGCTATTCTTCTACAACATAATGAACTAATAATAAAACACTTGAGTCATTGTGAGTCCCACCTATTTTTGAAATCCTCTCTCTTTGGCTTCTGCAAGCTTATATTACTGTTAGCATTGGAAACCTTAGGCTCTCTATGAACAAGGAAAAGAAATTCACCATCTACTCACAGGCTTGCGATGAAACCATTAACTTCAAAATCATCATGATAATCCGATGCCGCGAATCTTAGTTTTAGGTAGGATTTTCCATCATCGAACGATATTGCAACATTTCGCCTGTGACTGATCAAATTTACAAAGTTAATATCGTTTCCAAAAGGGCGATGATATTTTCACCCCCCCACTAGTACGCATTCGCATCCTTTAACGCTTTTTGACGTCAAATCACGTTAAAAGGGGAGCGAATGTGTACTACAGGGGGAGTGAAAATATCATTGCCCTATCCAAAAATACTGGGAAATGGTATCTGACGTTTCCACCGAACCACCTCAGATGCTCCAAGATTTCCCATCAAGGTTTACAACAAACTTATAGCCATGCATGCCCCAATGCTTTCTTAGTTGTTCTCCCATTATAGCTATTTTTCATATAATTTACATGCCTGCATCATGGCAAATAAGACTAAGGACTTGTTTCATTATCCTCAAAATTTCTAAATCCCCACTAGGAAATTCGATTCCACTTTTTTCGACCTAACTCTATTCCACTTTTTCGGACCAATTTTAGTGCTTTCCTATGGCTGGTTGGATGAGAATAAAGGACCCAAATTCTATTTTTTCCATGCTCTAATCTAAATCTTCCAATAGTTGAGAAAACTCAGCGAAGCAATACTCTCATTGTCAGTTGTATTATTCTATACGACAATGATAGAAGATTAATTAAAATTGCTAAGATGCAACTGCATAAATAAGTATAACTGATTAGAATTGCTAAAATGAAATTTCATAAATAATATTCCAAGCTTTGCAAGATTCAAATGCTGAGTTAATCTCATCACTAAACTACTCTAGTACTCTTACACTCAAGGTGGTGCACCCTTCTTTCAATTAGGAGTCTAGTCTACACTCCACCAGCTATGTGGGATGAGATAAGAGGACCCAAATTCTATTTTTCCATGTCCTAATATAACATCGTCCAACATTTGAGAAAACCCAACTAAGCAAAACTCTCATTACTAATTTTATTATTACTTCTATACAACAATGATAGAAGACTGAATAAAATTGCTATGATGCAACTAAGTAAATAACTGATTAAATTTGCTAAGACGCAATTACATAAATAATCTCCCAAGCTTTGGAAGATTCAAATGCTCAGTTAATCTCATCACCAGAAGAAACTACTCTTACACTCAAGGTAGTGCACCCTTCTTTCCATAAGCAGTCAAGTCTACAATTCACTAAAGCTAGAAATCCATTCAACCTCCTACTATTACAAAGTTAGGAGTTGAGAAATGTCATTGTCTACTAAAAAGGCCCTCCCAACCAAAGAAAAAGGACCCATCTAATAAAAAATCAAAAGCAATCCAAACAAATCCTTGCTAACACGTGTTCAACTAATTGAACTAAGATATTGAGAAAACTGATACTCTATATAAAATTTGTACACTCCCATAACCCAATTGGATGGTGGTGTGTGTGTGCCAACCTTGGAATTTCAATACTTCAATCCTAGCTAACCTAGTAAAAACTAAAAAATATACTTAAATAAATAAAGAAATATAAAAAAATAAAGGCATTTCAACCTAAATTTTGGGTCCCATTGCCCCTAGTGCTTGCAATTGGGGCAGCCATAGAAATCATGGTGGGACCCACATAGTTCTACTTTTTGTGGAGACCTAACTTCAATGACTTCAATTAATGATGAGGAGCGTGTTTTTGACTTTTTGTCAAGAAAAATAAAAGTGGGCCCAAGTGGGGATTGCTTTCTATGGTGTCACGCACCAAGTTGTAGGCACGTGAGGCTTGCATGGCGCCCAAAAAGGTTGACGTCATACAACTGTCAAGCCACGTGTCATCTATTCATAGATGATACGTTTTATCAGGGGTGCAACTTGGGTTGGGTTTTACCCGACCCTAAAATAGCATGGGTCGGGTTTAGAAATCATGGGTCTTGAGTAGGGTTGGGTTTTAGTTTAAAAACCCAGCTTAATCTTGGGTATGGTCGGGTTTAAATAAAAAAAAACCAGAAATCCGAAACCCGACCCGACTTATGTAGGTGTACTATGACATTTTTATTTATCTCTTGAATAACAAAGCAAATTATTTTTCAATATATTGATATAATTGTTTTCATTGAGGTGATCTTTTTTGTGATGTGGAAATATAATTTCCTTCTTAAATTTATACACTTAATCACATAAATTTAGAGATTTTTTGTGTGAAGATTTGTTTTTTTTCCTACAATGTGTCAACGTGAAAAAACCCGACCCGAGAATTATCATGGGTAGGGCCGGGTTTGAGAATCGTGGGTTTTCCGGGAAAAAACCCAACCCGCCCGACCCGAGTTGCACCCCTACATTTTATGTAGATTACATTCTTTTCCACCTGCATGTGGAACATGTTATGTGCTTTGGGCCTTCGACCATGGAAGAACAAAGAACAAGACCAAGAGAATACTAGCACAGAAGAAACATGGAAAACAAATATTTTAATGGATACAATAATCTGCAACGGTCATTAATATTTTCTCACGGACAAAAACTACATGTGCTCTTCGAAAGATTCAAATCCCATGACTACAGCCCAGATTATAGAGCACAAATTTGAGATGAGATGAGCCCATCTCAAAGTCGTACGAAGATTAGAGAGCTCAAGACTAAGGGCGTCTAAGCGGATCCACAAGTATATGCATCATTCCCAACTCACAGCTAGTTATGCAAGCTAGTCATATGATCCATTCCATAGCTGTCTCTAAATCCATTATTCAATTTGCACCAATTTCATTACCAAATAAGTTGTCCATGGATTTCTCTCTAATTGGCAACAATTCCACAATTCAACTTGTGCCAATTATTCATGCTCAATTTATGTCATTCACTGCCATGATTGAGGATTCATTTAGCTTGTTTCCAAGTTAATTGTCATATTTGAATTTCTTTTTTTAATTATTTCCCTCCTTAGTTGTAGTTTTAAGAGGGGAAAAGATGCATTGCAAGAAAGACTTTTTTATTAATTTTCTAAAAAAAATACATAGAAGGGAAAAACGTCCAAGGTTTTTCTTTTATGTATCTTCTTCTCCAATTTGCTTTAGTAGGTGTGATCATCGTTCAAACCTTGTAAAATGACCAAATACGCTAGGTTAGACTATATCAATTGATATCAGAGCTTGCATTCCATGATCAAGACATTCGTCGACGGCACCAAAAATGAGGCAAATGACCTGAGCAGTAGTATAGGAGGTTGGAAGAATCCCAATGAGAGATTGAAGCACTGAGAAGGCAGGTGGAGGAACTCACGGAGTAGTTGAGATTGGTTTGGACTTCTTCTATAGTGGGGGACAGTGGGTGAGACATTGATTTTGTGAGCCAACAATCGAGTTATCCGCCTCACCGACCATATATTATACTGAAGGTGATTCTAGGGGTTGGGAATTAGGTTTCAAGATTTGAAAGGTGGCACCAGACTTGAAACCATTCTATTATTACTTAAATCAAGAAATCGTAGACTGAGAGTCACCACCAATATGCGACAAATATTCAAGTGTTGAGTATTTAATAGTTGTTGAAAGTTTAGATAATGAATTGTTGACTTTCGATGATGACATAGTGATCAATGAATCACTTGAAGCAATGATTGACGTGCGCTATAAAATTATGAACGATGAATCAAAAGAAACTGGATCTAGCAACATATTGGATGAATCAAGGGAGATTGAAGAGATGGGCGAATGGAAAAATGTTCTATCGATTTCTTCGTCAATTTATCTTGGGAGATGATATTTCCACTCCCCCTGCATTACGCATGCGCTCTCCTTATAACGTGATTTGATGTGAAATCACGTTATAAGGGGAGCACATGCGTAATGCAGGGGGGTGAAAATATCATCGCTCTTTATCTTAATCTATTTTTATTATTATTAGATCCAATATTGAAGCCTACATTGATGGATATTCATGAATACAAACCTGCTGAGGATCGAGACAGATAATATTTTCGTCAGTTTGATTATGTAGCAAGGTTCGACCCTCGAGAGTTTCAATTGATGATCATTCTCCGATACTTCAAAACTCAAGGACAAGTTTTTATGAACCAAGGGGAAATGATGCTGAAGCAAACTGCCAAGAACATGCACTCTTCGGAAGATTCAAATCCAATGACGGATTTTCTCCAACCCAAGAAGGATGATGCAACCCAGATCATAGAGCTCGAATTCTAGAAGAGGCGGACCAATCTCAAAGTCATGCAAAGGTCAGAGAGGCTCAAAGCCAAGGGTGCCCAAGAGGGTCCACAAGCAGAGGACTCATTCCCAACAACTCGTGGCCACCGTAAATTGCATGTCGGCCTCCTGTAACAATGGTCATTGATTATGTGACCATCTCCGAGCATGTCATCCGTTGGATCGTTTTACCATTATCATGCATTCATGCAAGCTAGTCGTACGATCCATTAATTCCGGAGATGGTGCTAGATCCGCTACTCAATTTGCACCAATTTCAGTACCAACTAAATCGTCCAGGGATTTCTATAATTAGCACCAATTATTTCCAAAGATGTCGCCCAAGACTATCCCAAATTGATGAGAAGATCAAGCAATAATGCTCAATTCATACAATTCACTCCCATGATGGATGATTCGTTTAGCTTGTTTCCAAGTTATCATGTTTGAATTTCTCTTGTAATTATTTGCCTCCTATAGAAGGGGGAAAGATGCATTGTAAAAGGGACTTTTATCGTTTTTCTAAATAAATAGAGAGAAGAGGAAAATGTTCATCTTCTCCAATTTGCACTAGTAGCTAGGTCGTTCAAACCTTAAAACGCCCACACATGCAAAGTCAGGCTACATCAATATGTGCTTATGAATGTCCAATTGTAAAATGCTTGCAGATTAGCTAATCCCAAAATGTTTAGTTTTTTTAAAACAAATATTCAATGAGTCTCTAACTGTTGTTAAGTTAGATGGTAAGGGTGAAAGTTATGCCGAGTTTAATCACGTAGGGTATATCGAGCCCCAAGTTCAAAATTTTAAACACAACCGAAACACGAGATGGGTTCACGAAGCTCTCCCCAAATCCAATCCGCGTCAAATAATAGGCTTTGTTTGTTTTGGAGTTTGATAACTGATTGTGAGGCCAAAAGTGATTATTGGACTCAAAATTAAACGCAAATATGAGTCCAATAACCAATTTTGGATCCACAATCGGTTCTTAAAATCCAAAACAATCATAGTAACAGAAACTCATTGGGTACCAACCAGCATTCATGTACCCATATTGAGCTGATCCGAGAACCCAAATTTAGCTCAGTTATGTACCCATATACGGAGACCCACATGCAAGTGGAAGTAAACAATAAATATAAAAGTAACTACATAATCAATTTCGAGGTACAATTAAAGACTTATGCATAGCTATAAATAGTAATCATTGATTTTCTTAAATAAATAAATTTCTTGATTTTTGCTAAGGGCTAAAGCTTGCTATTGCATTTCCCTTGCAATTGTTTTATACTTTTCTATCTATATGCCTTACTCAATAAAATTTATATTGCACTAGAAAGCCAAAGAGTAAATAAATGAGTGAGAGGCACTCCTTGAGCTTGTCTAGGGGCTTGCTAAGCAACAAGATAAGCATCAAATGAAAGATAAGCTAGCAGATCTCTCTTCTATTTTGTTGGAAAAGAGTTTTTCTTAAGAAGGGAAGAGAGAATATACCTAAGGGAAAATATCCTAAGAGAAAATATCATCAAGTAAATATGGGACTGAAGAAAACTGCCCCTATTATAAATAGGGGGCATGCATATCATTCACGAAAAAGAAAAGGAAAGAAGAAAGAATTGAAGAGGCACTCAGAAACACACATCTTGATGCTTTGATGAAGAAGATAATCTTCGCCTGAAAAGGAGAGAGTTGAGAAACCATGCACTGAGATGTAGAAATGTGAGTTAGGAGAATCTCTCACACTCGTTTTCTCGTTTGTTTCTTTTTCTCTTCTTATATCACTGTTCCTTTCCTATAATTGATAAATAGAAGAAATAGTTCTTTTATTTCATCTTTCTAGGAATTGAAAGATAAGTTTGTGAGTAGGGTTTATTTTACCCACTTTATTATATTTGTGGTATTTTGATTTCCCTTTATTTAGAAATTATACTCATGCAAAAAAGTAGAAGGCATGATTGAAAGCCGCATCAGCCAGATTGGATTATTGGCCGTATAAATTTTGTAAAATAATTTTAAAACATCCAAAAATACAGTTTTGAATAATTGAATTAGATCAATCACTTTGTTGATCCGCCATTGGCTCAGGCCTTGTTCATTTTGGATTTTGATAACTGATTGTGAGTCCAAAATTAATTATTGGACTCAAATTTACATTTTGGATTTTGAGAACTGATTGTGAGTCCAAAATTGATTATTGGACTCAAATTTTACATTTTGGACGGAATTGCATTGTTTCAAAAGGGTGAGAAGTTTGTGGGTAAGAGGATTGTCTTTTGGGTCGTTATGGGGATTTGGATGGGATTTTGGGAAGGTTGCGGGGTTTGAGGGGATTTGTTTGGTGAGAGAATGGAGAGTAGAGGTAGATGTAGGGGTTTTGGTTTTGGGGAACCTTGTTTTGAGCATTTGATCGGTTTGTTTGAGAGTGGGTTTGTTTGAGGGATTGGGGGGAATAGCATTGCTTCAAAAGGATAGAAGTAAGAAGTTTGTGGGTGACTGGGTGGGAGGACTGATATGCATGCGGAGGGAAAGGGCATTAGAGAAATTTATAGGATGGTCTTAGCCCTCTGATCTGTAGAGGGACTGCACATTATAGAAACCTCTATAGATTGGAGGGTTAGGATCATCCGATGGAAATGATTTACGAGGTACAACATACTTAAGTTGTGGCCCAACAAAATGAACAGTTTGGATCATCCTACGATACTTTTTGAAATGCCAACTTCTTGAAGATTGGCACCTCTATTCATGGGATTCAACCAAGTCAGACTCAATCAGACTCAATGTGGCCACAAGATGTGGTTACACTACCAACATGTGAGGGGCATATTTAGTTTCTTTAGGAAGTGTACTCTGAAAACAGCCTTAAGGCCTTTGCAAAACAACATAATTGAAAGGATAATTTTGGACAGGGAAGTGATATATCCGCCCCTTTTCTTTACTTGGGACAACCACCTCTGGCGTATCTACGATTGCAGAGGGGCTGATGTACTTTTTGTTAGAGTCAAGCAATGTTGCTTGAAGCATTACACCCTAGGTATCTAGTTTGGAATACTTAGTTTGTTGCCTCCAGCCCCTATATATAGAGATACACTAGGGCTATTTACTGGTTAATGAACTCTAGCCCATGTAGGCCCACTACACCGATCCATTATCTTATTGGGCATATATTAGAACATATATAGGGTTATACTATATACCCAACAATTTTTGGGAGAAGGGTTCAATGGGCCTGATTGCCATGTAAACTACAGGTGGATGTCCGATGTAATAAAAAGGGGTGAATTTATCATTTCCCTTTTGGAAAATCCTTTCACAAAATTTAAACACTTCTAACAATTGCCCACTTCTTTAAAATTCAAAATAGCGCAACTTAAAATTAGAATTTGGGCATTTAAGTGGATTTTCACAAAAAGAAAGTGTTTATGGACTTGAACTTCCTCTTAGTACAAATAATTCAAAGTTTATCAAGGATGATCACGGACCATGTCCCGAACTATCACCCCTTTTTTATGAGTCAAAAATATCACAGAATGCATCTTTATAAGTCACCTTACTAAAATTATATGCCATTACGTTCAGGCGTTAATCACGTCTTTTCTCCGAGTAATCAAGTTAGCCTAATTCAGTGGAAGCCGAACTCACTACTTCATTCAGATGAGATATGAGTGTCTATCAGTAGTGTTCATATATAATGTTCATATATAAAATGTAATACACCCATCAAAATATATCTACTACTATATAGAAAGAAGGAAATTCGGAAATTTTCCTTTTTTTTGGTCAGAATTACACATAGGCATTACTCTTTTACCATCAACCCTTTTACTGCTATGCTACATCTATATCTATGAGAAATTATACAACGGTAAAATCGTAAGTGTAATGACCTTACCTCTATTAGACGTCCCCTCAAGGGCTCTCTGTTTAACGCATCTCACCCTGTCTCTATCTTCCACGTGCCCCTCCCCATGCCTCTACCTCAGTCTCCAACGCCGCCCTCTATTTCAAGATATTTTTCTAGGGTGTTCTGCTCTTTCCACTTGCCCTAGTCACCTTCACCACAAGCAAGAGAAGGAAACCCTCAATTTCCAGATCTTTTTCTAAAGTTTGGGTTTGGGGCTGGAATTTTCATGGTAATGGATGTCCCCTGCTTTGTTTATATATATAATGTAATAGGAAGGTTTATAGAACTGTTGTTGTCAAGCTAAAGATGGTGTAGACATGTATAATGCACTTGGGTGATTTACAACCAATGGGGGCGCCCTTTCATCCCTTTCAAAGTGCTTTTAAAAAAAAAAATATATATATATATATATATATATATATATATATATATATATATATATATATATAGTATTTAATGTACTAAACATAAGTTTATTTACGGATTTACTAGTAATTTTTTTAAAAGTCAAATGCTTTGCTCAAATATTTATTCTTCGTGACTGTTGCGGCCAAAATCTATAATTTGTTGAGTTGGCTTCGGAAGAGGTGGGGAGCCACATGCCGGCAAGAACAAACTGTCAAAAGACCTATCCGGAGTTTATTCTCCGGGAAGGCCCTCCGATGCTTAATTAAGTGACCAGCAACAACAGATAAGTATAAGAATAGTAAATCTTGTGATTCGGCCCCTCACCTTTTAACCTTAAAGGGCTATTTATAGATAGAGGGCCTCTGTGTTGGGATTCTACACTAGGCTTTCCAGGGATGGAACCACCCTAATGCTCCTGAGCGCATGGCCGCCTGTAATTGGGATGCCATTTTCTCTAGAGTTTTCCATACGTGGTGGAATTACCCTGTTGCCCTTGTAGACGTGTCAGCCCTATGATTAGGCCCTTCGTTTTACCCCCATCGGTGACTAATACACATAAGCACCTTCGTATTTTCAACCTATGGGCAGCAAACAACCATTGGTTGAAGATGTTTTCTCATAGATTAGAGTTGTAAATAGTCAACAGGGAGGAGACAGGCATTAGATTTAACTGGAACTTACCTTGTAGAATAGTGGTAAGTAGTACGGTTTGGTTGTCAACCTCACAGAGGTATGGGTTTCATTACCAATAGAGAGAGAGAGAGAGAGAGAGAGGAAAGAGAGAGAGAGGAGAGATGAAAAGCATTATTCCCAAGAAATACAAGCAAAATCCCACATTTTTTGTGGATTTTGGCTTGGATTACATAGGGAGGGGACAAGAGTGTCACATCAGTGGACATGAAATGATTAACCAGGAGACATGCCAATAGTCTCCTGGGATGCCAATGCTGTATTGGCAAACCAAACAAGGAATCTCTTGCGAGTGTGGCACCCAAATGCCAAGCAAAATCCTCAAACAAATGTCATGCAACTACAACTTTATAGGGGCTCAATTCTATTTGAGCAATGAACCATTTCCAATCTGTTTTTTTTTCCCTTTTTCCTTTTTTGAACTAAGGCAAACAAGCAGTTCAATTCTGCAACACCCAGAAAAGAAAATACAAAAAAATGCTAACAAAACAGCTTACTAACATAAATGCACCGGGAATATGTAGCAGAGATGTATCCAAAAATAAAAGAAACAAGAACAAGTAGGGGAAGAAAAAACAAAAAGAGCCAAATCATGAAAAGAAGGATTCTATAGATAAAGAGGAATAACTTACTTCTTTTCAAGATAATTTAACTTCTTTTTCTATGCTTTTTGCTGGTTTCCTTCTTTCTATGCAACCTTTAAACTGATTTTCAATTCCCAAACTCCATTCTCTTCTTTCTTCTCCAAACGTCTCCTTCTTTCTCTTGCTCTCTACCTTTAATTTCTCATAAAAATCAACTTAATTTCCTCAAGTTCTTCAACTCTCCATTGGGTTTGGGTTTTGTCTTTCAATTCCCAAAGACACGCGTATATACACATGTCCAACGTTTGATAGCATGTTGGACGCTTGAAGAGAATTCGCCATGCACCTACTTCGAAAAGCTAGTCAAAGGGTGTCAAAGTAGAAATGATTAAATAACGCCAACTCTGACAATAGCTTAAGCTTTTGGTTTAATTGGTTTGTTTCACAAAGGGGCTTCACCGACCAAAACTTCAAACGTGAAATGATACTTTAAGATGCGCCTGGATTAGACAATTCTAAAACACCCATCTGAGGTTAGCACGATTTTGGCCTTTCATCTGGTGGGCCCCAAATGTAAGAAACCCACTTTTCCTCCCCAGGCCACCCCCTCTTAGAGAGATGTTTGTGGTGGGACAATCTGAGACCGAGCTTTAATCCCTCTTAGAGAGATGTTTGTGGGGGGACAATCTGAGACCCAGCTTTAATCTCCTTAACCTTAGTCTATTTTCCACTTTAAAATGGGTGAGGTCTTTCTATGTTGGAAGTTTCTCAGGCTCAACCGGATCGACGGATTTGGACCCAGATACATCCTTTCCAAGGTTTGGAACCCTTTGGTGCCCATAAAAATCCAACCCTTCTATTGGACGATGGTTTGGAACAAAATCAATACGATGGATATAGTCAAGAAGTGAGGCATTAGCATGGCGATCATGTGCGTTCTATGCTCGATGGAGAGAGAGTCTATCAACCACATATTCATCCACTGTACAAAAGCTTATAGGATTTGGACCCAAGTTTATGAATGGTTTCTCTACCAATGGATGGCTTCAAACTTAATCAAAAACATCATGTTAGGTTGGAACATTGTTGGTTTAGGCTCAATGAGAAAGATTCTTTGGTGCCTCGTCCCTTTCGCGGTTATTTGGGAAATTTGGCTTGAAAGAAATGGTAAATATTTTTAGGATAAATGTCTTCCTCCTACCTTCTAGCTTGGAAGATCAAATACAACATTATGGCTGTGTGGATTAGTCTTACCACGATTTTGGGTTATTTCGTTCAGTGCATTATTAGGAATTGGAAGACGGTCTCGTCAGGCACCATCACAAAGAAGAAGACATCAGCTTTGTGGAAACCTCCTTCTCCCAATACTTTTAGACTCAATGTTGATGGTTGCTCCCTTGGCAACCCCGACAAAGGAGGAATTGGGGAAGTGCTCAGAGATAACAATGGCGTCATCATTCTTATGTTTTCAGGCACAATTGGTTTAACAGATTCCACGGAAGCCAAGGTTCGGGCTATCCACCTTAGCATGCACATATTTAGGGAACAAATGGAAGGTAAAATAGAGGTGGAAAGCTATTCATCTAATGTTATTCTTGGGTTCAAGGTAAGAGTGTAGGTCCTTCGAGATTAGCTAGGTTTTCAAATGAAATTTCTACATTGTATGATGATGGATTTATTTCTTTTGTCCATATTCCTAGAAGTGCTAATGATCTTGCAGGTGGATTGGCCAAATCAGTGGCCTTCGGGATTCCTTGTATGTTGGGCAATCTTTGCCCATTGACGTGCACTTGTAATCTCTTGTCTCTAGTAATATAGTTATCTTTCGCTAAAAAATGGGCGGGGTCTTTTCGAGGAACTTGACTGCTAATTTCTCTTTAACTTTCACACTTGATTGCTTCAATGCTTTTGGATTCTGTTAAAAGGGATTTAGTCTCTCGTTTTAGATCAACAAAGTTCTATTCCCCAAACAATAATACCCATGAAGATCTTTTGGCAAAAATTTTATATTGTAAAGATAAAAGAGTTTAAAAACATGGGATACATGGGTGAAACTCTTAATGCTGCATAGAGTTGGGATCAGGTATTCGGTGGTTTTCTCTAAACCAGTCTCTTGTAGACTACTTCAGACAATACCTTCTTAACCTTGTAAATAGAACTTGGGGTTCTGGTCCTTGTCTAATCCCATTGATTGCTCCATGAAGATATCTTATTGGGCTTACATAATCATTCTCATTGGCCATTCTCACTACAACTTGCTTACTACTAGCACAATAGCACTTGCATAACAGGCATATTCTCACTACAACTTGCTCACTACAACCCACCTGAATGAGATTAATGTAGGTCAAAAATGCCTTTCATCATTTGTAAGGCAAAGCGCTTTCTTTTTTCTTTCGTTTTTTTTTCTTTTTTAAGGCTGATTTCTTTTTTTCCCACAGAAAGCAAGTGTGCCAATCCCAATCGCATTCATAGCAATGATGAAGGGTTACTCTTGTTCCAACAAGTTTCACCCCTTACACCACCAGTTCATTATACCCTCCAATCACTCTTTAGCTTCAAATGAGAACAAACTGGCATTTATCTGCTACATCCCCCACTTGGCAGCTACTGATTGGTGATCACAACCATTGTTCGCATTTCTACAGATGCAGTTCTCTCCCAGTAGCTTTATCTCGTCTCTTTTGCTTTGCCATGGATTCTGATCCTCTTCACAAAGAGTTAATTCCCAGTTTCATTATTACAAAAGGTTAGAGAAAAATTGATGGAAGGTCATATACTTTTCTCATTCAATATCCATGCAATTATCTATTGTTTGTTAAAATAATCAATGAAAATTACCTTAATTCACCCACCTGAAAATTCCCATCACTGCTAGCACTGTGTTTAGTAGGTAATGTCTCTTGGGTAGATAGAGAGACCTTCTCCACATCGGTCTCTCTACAGCATATCAAGCTTTGGAATGTATCCCTCAAGCTTCATATCTCCATTCAACACTTTAATCACTTCACAAATCTCTCTTGACATATGCTGTAAATCATCACCAGCATGGAATTCATGAACTTGATTATCAACCTCAATCCAACTACAACCAGGAGTTTTAGGGACACCCCTCTCTCTCATCAACCCTCTCATCCTCGCCGAATCGTCCCACCTCTCTGAATTCGCATATATTTTCGATGATATCACATAATTGCCGGAATTCAAAGGTTCCAACTCCAAAAGCCGGTGTATGATTCGTTCCCCAACCTCAACATTCCTAAGATTCTTACAGGCACCAAGCAATGCCCCCAACACAACTGCATCAGGCTTCTCAGGCATTGTCTCAATGAAATCATAGGCTTCTTCCAAGTGTCCTGCCCTTGCCAAAAGATCAACCATACATGAGTAGTGCTCAATTTTTGGGATTAGTCCAAACTTGGGTCCCATGGAATTAAACCAATAACGGCCCTCGTCAACCAACCCTACATGTACACAAGCAGAAAGCACTCCAACAAATGTGGCATCATTTGGGTCGACCTTATCTTCCCCTTGTGCCATACGGGTAAATAGTGATAAGGCCTCCTGGCCTCGCCCGTGAGTGGCAAGTCCAGCAATCATGGCATTCCAAGAAACAACATTCCTCTGAGGCATTTCTTCGAAGATACTAAGTGCTCGCTCTAGGTTTCCACACTTTGCGTACATATCGATTAGGGCTGTGCCTACATAGATGTCTAGTTGTAGGCCTTTTCGTGATGCATATCCATCTACCCACATGCCTGATTCGAGGGCTCCGACAGAGGCACAAGCTGAGAGCACCCCAACCAATGTTATCTTGTTTGGCTCAAGGTTTTCCTTTTTCATGGCGTGGAACAGCGTGATTGCTTCATCTGACACCCCATTTTGTGCATACCTGTTAAAAGAGATAGTTAACATTAAATCTAGATACAATGATAGAGCAATTCTAAGAAGAAACCTTGCATTATTACTGTATAGTGGTATGATAGAAAGAAGAGTGAGCTAAGTATGTATTGCTTGCCCTGTTATCATTGCATTCCATGAAATCACATCTCTCTTTCTCATCCTATCAAAAACCCTCCTCGCCGATTCCAAATCCCCGCATTTTCCATACATATGAATCAAAGAAGACCCCACAAAAGAATTCAATTCCATCCCATTTTCCTCCACAAAACCCTCCACCCACTTCCCCAACTCCAAATCCCCCAAGTCTCCACACGCCCCAAGAACACTCACTAGCGTCATCTCATCCGGCTTGAATCCCGCCACCCTCATCTCCCCAAACAATCCCACAGCCTCACTCGCAAAACCCATTCTCGAATACCCCGATATCATCGAATTCCAGGACACCAAATCTCTTTGGAGAATTCCATCAAACACCTTCCGCGCAATGCCCAATTCACCACACCTAGCATACATTGTGATCAATGAGTGGGTCACGTGCCCGTCCAAGTCCAATCCAGTCTTGAACACCGATGAATGGGCAACCTTTCCACAATTCAACGACGTTAGGTTCGCGCAAGCGATTAAAAGAAATGGGTATGTGAATTTGTTGGGTTTTTCGCCTGAGAATTTCATTTTATAGTATAATTCTACGGCGGAATCAAATTCCTTCCAAGTGTTTGTTAGGCCCCGGATCATGACATTGTAGGAATAATCATTGGGTTGGGGGATTTGAGAGAAGAGGAGAGTGGCGTAAGGGAGGTTTTTGAGTTCTATGAGCTTTGAGAGGATGAAATTGTGTATTTGAATGGCGTTTGTGAGCATGTGAGAGTGGATTTGTTTGAGAGATTGGAGGGAATTGCATTGTTTCAAAAGGGTGAGAAGTTTGTGGGTAAGATGATTGTCTTTTGGGTCGTTATGGGGATTTGGATGGGATTTTGGGAAGGTTGCGGGGTTTGAGGGGATTTGTTTGGTGAGAGAATGGAGAGTAGAGGTAGATGTAGGGGTTTTGGTTTTGGGGAACCTTGTTTTGAGCATTTGATCGGTTTGTTTGAGAGTGGGTTTGTTTGAGGGATTGGGGAGAATAGCATTGCTTCAAAAGGATAGAAGTAAGAAGTTTGTGGGTGACTGGGTGGGAGGACTGATATGCATGCGGAGGGAAAGGGCATTAGAGAAATTTATAGGTTGGTCTTAGCCCTCTGATCTGTAGAGGGACTGCACATTATAGAAACCTCTATAGACTGGAGGGTTAATCATCCGATGGAAATGATTTACGAGGTACAACATACTTAAGTTGTGGCCCAACAAAATGAACAGTTTGGATCATCCTAAGAAGTGGGCCCCACCGTAATTTTTGAAATGCCAACTTCTTGAAGATTGGCACCTCTATTCATGGGATTCAACCAAGTCAGACTCAATGTGGCCACAAGATGTGGTTTACACTACCAACATGTGAGGGGCATATTTAGTTTCTTTAGCCCCCTTCCCCCCAGCAAGGTTATAAAGAAGCTATTGAGTTAAAATTATATCTCAAAAATCAATTTATCTGCATCAGAGAGAGATCATTGAGTAATATTTTAACTTGTTTAAATTTTATTTAGGAGAACATTTCAAGTGGAATCTTGTATTTAGAGATCTTGCTGACACTACTAAGTGATGTCAACAAATGTATTCAATTGATCAAGCTAACTATCTTTCCTGAAATATCAAAACAATATTGCCCAGGGATGACCATAAATTGATGCAAAAGAGCAAGACAAATATTTTTTAAATGATGCTTATAGATCTAAGAAGCAAGAGCAAGTCAAACATCATAAGGGATGAGGCCAACAAATCAAAACAATAATATTAAAGACGTTATTGTAAGCGACAAGGTCAATTGTAACCGAGTGATTGGGTCAAGAGTTAAAATTTGAAATGGTGCTTAGTAGCTAAATAAAAGACAACACTATAAACAATAGGGGACTATTGTATCTCATCACACTATTGTTTATTTTTTCTCTAAATGGTTCAACCTTTGAATGATCCTTTAGATTTATGGGCCCATATCAGAGGTCCCACACGGAAGATAATATTTGACATGTGTGGATTTGCACATGTATAAACAACAAGATAAGCATCAAATGAATGATAAGCTAGCAGATCTCTCTTTCATTTTGTTGGATAGAGTTTTTCTTAAGAAGGGAAGAGAGAATATATCTAAGGCTCTGTTCACTTGCCTTCTTGAGAACGAAAAGGAGAAGAAAGTAAGCCAAATTTTCCCGTGATTGGACATGATTTTACATTTTCCGCCATTCACTTGTTTTCTTGGGAAAGCGGAATTACAGAGGTGGAAAATATAAATAATGACGTGGAAAACCAACTTTCTTGCACTTTCCCTCTAAATTTTTTCACCAAAAGGGTGAGAAAATCACTTTCCTGAGGAATGCATACTTTCTTTTCCTTTCTCAGCCAAATGAACAACGGAATTTTCTCACAAAAGGAATTTTCTCACTGTTTCTTTTCCAGATTTCCAAGTCATATTCTTTTCCTTTCTTTTCTTTTCATGCAGCTAGAAAACAAGTGAACAGAGCCTAAGAGAAAATATCCTAATAGAAAATATCTTCAAGTGACTGAAGAAAATTGCTGCTATTATAAATAAGGGGCATGCATATTGTTCAAGAAAAAGAAAAAGGAAGAAGAAAGAATTGAAGAGGCACTCAGAAACACACATCTTGAGGCTTTGATGAAGAAGAAGATCCCCTTCGCCTGAAAAAGAGAAACCAGGCACTGAGATGTAGAAATATGTTTGAGGAGAATCTCTCACACTCGTTTTCTCTTTTGTTTTCTTTTCTCTTCTTCTTATGTTATTGTTCCTTCCCTATAATTGATAAATAGAAGGAACAGTTCTTTTATTTCATCAATCTAGGAATTGAAAGATAAGTTTGCGAATAGAGTTTATTTTACCCGCTTTATTATGTTTGTGGTGTTTTGATTTCCCTTTATTTAGAAATTATATTCATGCATAGAAGTAGAAGGCGTGATTGAAAGCCGTGTCAGCCAGAACAGATTATTGGCCATATAAATTTTGCAATATAATTTTAAAACATCCAAAAATACAGTTTTGGATTATTGAATTAGATCAATCACTTTGTTGATCAACCATTGCCTCAGGCCTTGTCCATTTTTGGATTTTGAGTACCGATTGTGAGTCCAAAATTGATTATTGGACTCAAATTTACATTTTGGATTTTGAGAACCGATTGTGAGTCCAAAATTGATTATTGGACTCAAATTTAGTCACAATCAATTTTGAACACACAATCGATTCTTAAAATCCCAAACAATCACGGCCTTAGTCTAATATAATTTATTTTGACTCGAACTACGCTCGACCTTAACTTGGTCTTAACGCCCTGTTCAGTCTTTCTGTTATCTCATGTGTTTAAAACCTTTCTAGCATATGCCTTATATAGACCTCTAGGATAGGGGTGGCAACGGGGCGGGTCGGGGCCGGATGTTGGGGTCCCCTTCCCCTTCCCCTCTGCGGGGAATTTTCCCCCTCCCCTTCCCCTTCCCCTCTGCGGGGATGGTGGGGAATCCCCCTCCCCTCCCCGCGGGGAATATCTAATCCCCTTCCCCTTCCCCTTCCCCTCCCCGCATCCTTCGGGGACAAAATCCCCGCCCCGCCCCCTCTTTGGAACCCAACCAAACCAGCAAACAGAGCTTCTTTCTTCTACGTCCATTACAGACAATATTGTGATGAATGCTATGATTCTATTCATGTGATCAACAAACAGATAGACAAAATAAGAAATGCATGGATGAGACAACAAACATAAATAACAACAGGACCTCATCTTTCAGCAATTTTCTGCATAAATTATGGAATGATAAATAGGAAATGAGCACCAGGATTACCTTCATTAACAGGCAGCCAATGTGCAAAAAGTAACTATTTCAGTAGTCACAATGAACTTTAAAAGTCCATAAGTGGGCGCTCACACACGCAAAATAATGTTCATTAGTTCATTCTGTATAGCATGTTAACCCCCAGATGAGCATGAGAAATGAGAATGGAGAAGAGAACAAAATCAACAAATGACTTATTTCTTTAACTGCAATTCAGTCTAGTGCTGACATGAAACAAATTTCTAGTAGCTAAATTTTTCTTGTTGAAAATTAAAACCTGCAATCCAACCCTAAAATTCTGTTGGCACTACGATTTTTTGATAATTGCATACACTCAGCGTCTCAGGCTCTCAGCTTGTCTTTATTATTTCAACATCTGTGAAAAGGTTATTATAGTTTCCAAAATGCTCTCAGAAGCTAATTAAAAGGAAAAGACAAGCTAAGTTTATGTTTGGGGGAATCTTGTAGCCGATCCACAGAGCTTCTAGTAGTTTTCCTTAAAAAAAACACTTAAAAATTTACAAAAAATGGCATTGATTAGCGGGGCGGGGCGGGGCGGGGACAACTCCATCCCCTTCCCCTTCCCCTCCCCGCACCGGGGAATTTTTATATTCCCCTTCCCCTTCCCCTTCCCCTTCCCCTTCCCCTTTCAAATCGGGGAATCCCCTCCCCAAACGGGGCGGGGCGGGGCGGATCCCCGCTTTTTCGGGTGAAATTGCCAGCCCTACTCTAGGAGGCTTAAGTTTGTCTCACTTTCCGATGTGGGACTAAACTTAATTTTGAAGTAATAAACGCACATTTTTAAAAGCAAAGGAAAAGGAAGTGTACTTCGAAAACAGCCTCAAGGATAATTTGGAAAGGGAAGTGATATATCCGCCCCTTTCCTTTACTTGGGACAGCCACCTCTGGTATGGTATATCTACGACTGTAGAGGGACTGATGTACTTTTTGGGAGAAGGGTTCAATGGGCCTGATTGCCACGTATGCTGCAGGTGATGCCCCATGTTATAAAAGGGGCGAATTTATCACTTCCCATTTGGAAAATCCTTTCACAAAATTTAAACACTTCTAACAATCACCCACTTCTTTAAAATTCAAAATAGCACAACTTAAAATTAGAACTTGGGCATTTAGGTGGATTTTCGCACAAAAGAAAGTGTTTACTTGAACTTCCTCTTAGTATAAATGATTCAAAGTTTATCAAGGATGATAGAGAACTATGTCCTGAACTATTTGCCCTTTTTAATAAGTCAAGAATATCACAGAACACATCTTTATAAGTCACCTTACTAAATTATATGCCATTAGATTCACTCAGATAAGATATGAGTGTTTATCAGTAGTGTTCATGTATAAAATGTAATAGGAAGGTTTATAGATCCGCTAAGATAATATGAATACCATCTTAGTACTTGCATAGTATACTTCAATATAGTATAATGGTAAGCTTCATCATCTTCTACCAGAAACTCAGAGGAGAAAATACATTCTTTCTTTTATTTAGTGATCGTGGTGTCCGGTATCGAGAGTCTTTTAGTAATCCATAGATTAGGAACCGAGCAGGAAAATGATCTCTACTCTAAACTCTACTCTAAACTCTAAAGGCTGCTCTGCCACCTAGGGATAGGATACCTTTCGGTTTTGTCTTACCTGAGAGACTATAAGTTTCATTCCGAAGTTCGTATCACTTGTCTGATATCTCGGGTCAGACTAGTTTGATGACCTAGGCTTTGTTCAGTTTAAGCATTCTCCAGTGGCAATATCCTCCCTATGGATGGATGAAAGTTAATGCTGATGGTAGTGCCACGTTGAGTGATACTAAAGCTGGGGCAGGAGGTCATATTTGGGGTGATACAAGGGAATGAGGTGGATCCCAACTTGGAAGGAAGGTCGAGCAACTTATTCTATTGAATGGGCATCTGGTTCCTGTGCTTGAACGCAACCCCTTTCTTAGAATTGGGCACGGGACCCCGAATAGACCATTGAGTAGACTATAGTGTGGAGACAAGTTTTGATACTGGTGATTTACAACCAATGGGGGTGCCCTTTCATTCCTTTTTTACAAAGGCACCCTTCAGTTTAGAAGTCCTCATCTTGAGGAATGCTAGACTCAAAGGTGCCTTTGCACAATAGAGCCGAAAAGGCCAAAGAGGGGATTTTATATGAGAAATTATATGGTGCCTGATCCATGGTGCCCAATCGGGCATGTACAAAGGCAGGGCATCTCCTCGGTATTTGATCCAACAGCGACCCTTTAAATAGTTGAAAAAGTGGGCTACTGTTGGATCAAATATCAAGTGTGGATGCCCCGCCCTTGTATGTGCCCGATCGGGCACCGCATAAAATCTTATTTTATATGGTGTGTGTACATGTGGTCTATACGGAGCCCACTTCATAGGAAGATCCAAACCATTCATTTGTCGGCCCATAGGCTGCAACCAGAAACTCATTACCATAGGATGATTCTAAGTTTCTAACCCTCCGATCTCTAGGATCATCCTAAGAACCAGGGCTCGATTTAGAGAATCATTTCCATAGGATGATCCTAACCGTCCGAACTATAGAGTTTTATTCATGAGCTACATCTTTATTTACATTGTGGCCCAACAAATGAACGGTTTTAATCATCGTAGGCCCCACAGTACTTTTAAAAGAGGAGGTATCTGTCATTTTCATCTATATAGAAAGAGTATTTTCGTAATTTCCTGTTTCGACGAGGTACTGAAATATTCCCTGCGGGAGCCTGTTCTCCTGGGGCTTCGTGCTTTGAATCCAAACAGAGAGAATCAGAGGAGAGAGAAAATAAAAACAAATCGATTTCCCCCCTCTTTAATTTTTCCTTTTTAGAAGAATGGGTATTCAAGGATTCTTGGTTCTTAGTTTTGGCATTTCGAATTTATTGTCTTGCATGCTTCCGAATCCCCTATTTATGTGGGTTTTCTGGTTATTCGGACCCCCGTGAAACCCATTTTCTGGTTTCAGAAACCCATTTTCTTTGCTTTCTAGGGTTTCAGAAATCTCAATTTCTTCTATACAAGTTTGTCCTGAGGTTTTGAACTCTTCGGTTTCTTACGGTTTTTTAAATCTCAGCCTTTTGGTTGGGTTTTAGGTTTTTTAAGTTTTTTATTGGGGATTTTGTTATTTTTAGGGTTTTGTTGGAAGGATGATATATTTGCTGGGATTTTGAACTTTTTTTAGGGTTTTAGAAGCTGTGGTTCTATTCAAGAAACAGTGGTTCTAAAGGAACATTTGTTTGCTGGTTTTTTTTTTAACTATTCGAGGGTTTTACATGCGGGTTTGGTTAGGGTTTTTGTTTTTTTTTTTTTTTTTTTTTTGGATTTTTAGGTGGGTTTGATGCGGGAGTATTTTGGGTTTTTAGGATCATTGGTTGAACTTCCTTTGGTTTCATACATTTCAATGTTTTTAGGCGAGGTGTGTATTTGACGGAGTTGAGTTTTGAGCTTTATAGGGTTTTAGAGATTGGAGTATTGGTTTTACAAGAAGTTTGAGCTTACTAGGGTTCTGGGTATTGGTAGTATTCTTTTGAAATGCTTTGAAGAAGAGAAGGTTGATTGCTTTTTCAGATAAAAGTATTATTTTCTGGGCATTGATGGAGTTCTTCAAACTGAAAAAGTTTAGGAAAGGTCAAAATTTGAATGAGGGAGAAGACACGGAAGATAACCAGGCACGAGACGAGGAATCCAAAAATGAGAATGGAAATGATTTGCCAACAACAAATGGTGCTGATTCTGCAGGGGAAATTGAGGAAGATGAGGATGATTTTATAAGTAATGAGATAAAAAGGCGGCTGAAAGAGCTTAGAAACAAAAATTTCATGGTGTTGATACCTGAAGAAGAGACGTATCCAGAGGAGGAGGAGGAGGAGGAAATGAGTTCGAGTGATTGGAGGGAATCTGAAGTGGGGGACCGTTATCCGTGGTGTGGGTTTGACACATTGTATGATAAGTACTGTGAAAGAATGTTGTTCTTTGACAAGATGAGTGCTCAGTTGTTGCAAGATGCAGG
Organism: Tasmannia lanceolata; assembly: GCF_043159265.1. NCBI lineage: Eukaryota > Viridiplantae > Streptophyta > Magnoliopsida > Canellales > Winteraceae > Tasmannia > Tasmannia lanceolata. Next base: position 14,174,287 of record NW_027518683.1, read on the forward strand.
TAAAATATATTTAGTTTGAGTTACATTTTTGCAATACCTCAAATCATATTTTTTTTAGCCTCGAATATATCTAGAAACCAGGGCAGGCACTTTAAATTTTATTAATACGTAGAAGGAATTATAAGAGGGGGACATACCACCTTACCTCTGAACCCAAGAGAAGGCTAGACTTGCTTACAACGAATGCTAGGAATTCGCAAAGCAACACATCTAACAGTAACCCTAGATCTAGTCAGTAGATATATTTCAAATCGTATCTTTAGGCTTTGTCATCAATCGTTAATATGATGCTTTCACCTCATTAGAAATTGTAATTTGTATTCCTTTCCAATGGCATTATTTATATTTTCTCCATTATGTAGTATACACTACCTTTATAGGAAGTGCCACAGGTTTTGAATTGCTGATTTTCTCGATCATGGTTTGTCAAATTTTGTAAGACCAATCTTGAAAAACACCTCTGAATTGTTTGGACTAAGAATATTGATGTGATTGGAAAATTCTCATTGTTCATATACTTACTGCCATGCCTTCAGAAGGTTGTTGTTACCATGTGGATTTGTATTTTTTTTCTTTGATTTCTTGGTTCCTGCAATCATGTAATGCTTACCAAATTTTGCTATTTCCCCATTTACTTTCTTTATTTTAGAAAGGTCAATTCTTTTATCTCCTCGTAACTTGTCGTTGTTCCCATGTGAATTTGTTTTTTGATTTCCTGTTTCTTGCAATCATGTTATGCTTACCAAAGTTTACCATTTTCCCCATTTACTTTCTTGACCTGAGAAAGGTTCATGTTTTTATCTCTTGGTAACTGATGATTTTCTCTTCTTCATAGGTTCTTGGAATCCTCCAAACCCATCGCCACGATCTGCATCCAAGAAGCTTGCATCAACCCTTCGCAGCCTCTCTTTTAAGAAGAGAGAAGACCTACAGGACGGTAGTGAGCTCCTGCCACAGCAGGATGAGCCCTACCATGATCTTGAAACTGTGTATGTGGCTCAGATTTGTTTAACTTGGGAAGCACTCCACTGCCAGTATACACAGTTGAGCCAGAAAATCTCCTCCCAACCTGAAAACCCCACTTGCTATAGCCATGTAGCTCAGCAATTTCAGCAGTTCCAGGTTTTACTACAGAGGTTCATTGAAAGTGAGCCCTTCGAGCCAGGAAACAGGGTGGAGATTTATGCCCGAACTAGACATTCCTTGCCCAAGTTGGTTCAAGTTCCGAGTATTCAGGGTAAATGCAGTAATTCCCAGTAGCTCATGTAACTTCTTTATGGTTTGTGATTTTTTTCTAATTTGTGGGCGTTAAAACTTAAAATGATCCAGTGATACATTAACAGTAGGGGGGCTGTTTTGGGTGTTAAGTATCTGAGCCAAACAGCTTTGTAGAAATTTACTTTCAACACAAGAACCTCATTTGTATCTGCATTTTTTGGGTTATTCTGGCATTTTTTGAACACTTGTAAATACAGCAATGTGGTCAAGTCCTCCATTCATAGTGTACCCTTCCACTTATATGTTTAGTGCTGTAAAATGTATATTGATCAATAGAAATACTTTTGGAATTTGGTACGTAGGCCTAGTGTTATGGAACTGTGTTTCTCAACCAATTAAAGATTTGAATCCCTGTCTAGAAGAATGAATAGTTTTTAATGCCGAGCTAAAATACGTTTTCAAAAGGTTAGTTCTTTCTCTGTTTTGTTCAATATCACTACACTGCTGATTAAATCGCTGCACCTGATCATTTTTCTGTTAGTATTATTTGGTTGTTTGGGCAATCAGAGAAACGTTTTCTAAATATCACTACACTGTTGATTAAATCACTAAATCTGTTCTTTTTATGTTAATATTATTTGGTGTTTGGAGTTTGGACAATCAGAGAAATATTTTTTCAGAAAGCATGTCAGTTTCCATTATTTTATTCTGTCATCGTGAACTTTGTCAGGTCTCGATCAGAAAGAAAAGGATGAAGAAGATCCAGACTATACAGTCCTTGCTGCCGACCTAATCAGGATAATGGAGGACTCAATATTGACGTTCCGCTTTTTTCTGAAGATGGACAGGAAGAAAACAGGTAGCGTTCTGAATTTATTTGGAGGTAATCAGGTTGCAAGCTCTCTTCAGCAGGTTCATACCTCCCTTGACAAGGTACACTGTAACCAAGTTACTGCATTAGCATAAACCTCTCTTAATTTCAGCTTTAGGTTTTCCAAAGCTCTTATAATTTAGAAACGCGGACAAATAAGCTAATGGTGTCTTCTAAGCTAGGAAAACACACTGCTCCGAAACTAATCTTCTGTGCCAATCATATCATTGCTCTTGTTTCTGGACCGCTGTGTTAGGCATCCAAGATATGTTTTGTAAATTTCCCCGCTCCCATAATTAAACTGTTCTCATTCTTTCCAGAATACCTTAACTTGCAAAAAAAATAAAGTTTCAGCTAGTTCTGTGACACTGATAACACCTACCATGAATATTAAATGCCCTAGTTTTGTCATACCCATCATACTGAACATGAAAATATTGAATTTTGCTAGTTTTACTTTGATAGATAGACGAGGGAAGAGTTGCATCATGTGCTTTGATCTAGTGAATAATTTAATCTAGGGTAAAAAACCATTATCTAACAAAATGAGAGGTCAGAGTCAGGGCCTTTCAGTGGGAGAGGATGCAGCTATTCTTTGTCGGTGGAAGAAAGTTCTCAGTTCCTCTGGTAACGAAGTTGATCTGGACGGTTTGAAGGGCAAGATTCAGATGGTTGGAAGGTGTGCTTGTAAGGAGGTCAAAGACTTTAGAGAGCGGCTGTCTATCGAGCAAGGAACGAGCTGGGTGACTGGCTCTACCCCAGATGCAATTGTAGGGACTTCAAATACTGATTAAGTAGATATAATGTTGTATTTCCATTTAAGAAACTTACTACTAGGATGGGTAAAACTCAAAACATGTAAAGTTATGGTGGTAGTATTTAGAAAGAAAATCAGATAAAAGTGATCTAGAAGTATTGGAAAGGAGAGAGAGAGAGAGAGAGACGTTAGGGATGCCATCTTATTGGAAGCGAATCTCCTGTTATTGAAATTATTGAGAATGAGAATAGGGAAATGTATAAATTAGTGTAAAATTTTATATTTTATTATTTTCTAAATCATACCACCATCCCTTCGACTTCTAGGTACCCATAAAAAGGAGAAAAAGAAATGTATATATGCACTTACACATGCATGTCTGCTATGTCCATGTTTTCATGAGCAGGACTATGTGCATGTCTACTTGCGCACATGTGTGCACACATTTATATATATCAGGGCTGATGTCGGCACTGCCATATTTTGGTAATGGCACTACTTACTTTGTTTTACCCCTTTCTAATTAGCTTTCGATGGCTGTTACAATACTCATTATGCTATCAGCACCCAATCAGAAGACTGTAAACAAAGTGAGTAGTGCACTTATCGAAATATGGTAGTCCAGATATCAGCTCCCATCATTGATTTGTTGCATGATCCTTGATGACAATCCCCTGCCCTTCTTGAATTACAGAAGGAGATCAAACTGAAGGAACTGCGTAGAAAGAAGAACGGACGGAAGAAATCCTGGCCTTCAACTCCAGAGGAAGTTGAGCTGCTATTCGGCCTCATTGACATTAAGGTTGTGTTTAGGGTTCTGAGAATGGCGAGGATTAGTAAAGAGCAGTTACTCTGGTGTGAAGAAAAAATGAGCAAGCTCGATGTATCTGAGAGCAAGCTACAGAGAGACGGGTCTCCAGTCCTGTTCCCTTGTTGAATTGTAGTCATTGCCTTCTAGGTATGAAGATCCTTCTCTTTTAAAGTAAAATTAGCTTTATATAGTTGCATGCATACACACACACACAGCCAATGCATGTTGATGGTAGGCAGTGGGGGAAGTTTTGTGAATGTTGGCCTCTATGGTTGTGAACAGAAGTTTGGGAAGAACTGAAATCTACTGCGCCTTCTTCATTATTCTTGCCTTTTCTAATGAGAGTAAACTCTAACCAAACTTGGACTCTTGGATCTTGATCCAACAACTACTAGTCTCTATTCAACTATAATTAGAAGTCTCCAACTTAAGCGCCCCCCCCCCCCCCCCCCCCCGCCCCTTACTATTTTTTTAATTCGAAGTTGAGATCAGCTTTGCTTCAAATCAATGTTTAAAAATTCTTCCAATAGAATAATTTAGTGGTTGGTGGCTATATATCCCACCAGACGCCCAAATTGTCTCTCATGATGGCAACCAAACAAGAGTTTGGCACCACAATGGATGGTCAAAGGGCCAAATTTGCACCGCTAGGATGATGCTAACCTTCCAATTTGTTGCTTAAAATATGAAGGGTTCAGATTTAATGAGGGCTAAATTGATTGTATTATTCGCATCCGAACCCATTATAGTAAAGGGGCTGCCCACTTCTTTGGTTCAAGAAGATGTACAAGCATTGGAGGTTACTCCAATTTGTGCTTGGCCCATTTAGGGTTGGGCATACTTTGATAAGTTTCAATTGTTGCAGAGTCTTGTGAAATATTTTGGTCGAGTCACAATATTGTATCTCATATGGCCCAAGGGCCTATGCCAATATAAGCCTAACCTTGTATACCATATGGGCCGATGAGTATTAGCACGGTCCTCCTTTTCCTCCTATAGAAAGAGTAGTCATGAATACGGAAGAAGGGGTGGCCCAGTCATAAATACCAGGTTGCACTCCACACAGTAGGTACGGGTGCAACTTGGGTTGGGCTCGACCCGAACCTGATGGTGAATTGGGTGATTAAAAATTTGCTAGTGTGATTTGGTTTTTGAAAAACAATTTTAACCTTGTTAATTTGAAATTCAAAACAAGCAGAGTGAGATATTACCAATTACCAAGAGAAGAGAGGAATGAGTGAATCATACACGATAGACACCAATTTTATAGTGGTTCAGTTTATTCTAAAGACATAGTCCACTCTTCCAAGTTTATCTCCTTGGGCTCTTTCACTATTTTGACTCTACACAGTGGTAGCATCCAAGGTTTCTCTATAATGCTGAGTCTTGAAACTCTCTAAGAGTAACATCCCTTGTTTACAAGTATTTGAAGAAGAAAAGAAGCTCTCTTGTGTCTCTTAGTAGGCAAGTAGTATGATGGAAAAACACTCTCACAAACTAAAAATGATACAAAAGTCCTAGCTTTAATCCTCACAAAAATCAAAGTGGTAAAGTCAAGGCTCAAGAGAGTTTGTGAGGTATTTAATGCCAAGTAATGAATCACAAGTTGTTTTAAGGCTTAGTAATTGATAATGAATGGTTGGAAGAAGAAATAAATGAGGTTAGAGAGGTATTTATATAAAGAAAGCACAAAAATAGCCTTTTTCAGTTCCAACAGCTAGTTCGGAAGCCATTCGGAAGTTCGAAGAACTAGTCGTTGCAAGAAAAGAAAAAAAAAAGTGAAAATACTATCTTCTAGCGCCTGAAGATTTTGCTCGCACCTCCAACCCAGGCGCCCGAAGGGAGCTTTGAGCGTCTCTGAATATTTGAGCCTCTCGCATATGTTTTGCCCTTTGTATTTGAGCGCCCGACTCTCAGACTTCGGGCGTCCGAACTAACTTTTTTTGCAACTATTTTTCGGCCTTTTTGGGGTTCCTCTAGTGATTCCTTAGGGTGTGCTATGACTATTTAAGATGTTATTTGAGCCTTGAATACCACTAAAAACTATGGAGAGTTGACTTACATTCTAAAATGTGGAAAAAAAAAAAACATACTAGGTCTAAGGGTCTTCAACTTGTGAGCCTTGAATGCCAAACTTTGAATCTTCAGAAGGTTGCTCTCTTTGTGGTTCTTCATCGACAGTTCTTGGGCACGCCTTGATGTGTTTGTCATGAGGCTTTCTATTTGAGTTGCTTGTGGAGTAATTTCATATTGACCCGAACTTTATCTACAGTACTAACATGCAAATCATCAGATTAAATTCTATTCAATTTGGGTTTGGGATCAATCAAAACACGGGTGATCGTTGAACCATTGGGCTTACATTAGGGTTGGGAAAAGCCAACCCAATTTAATTTCGGGTTGGGTTAGAGTTGAGTCCTTGGCAACCCGACCTCTGTCCTCTTGTTTTCTCATGTTTTTCTAGGATTATGCTTTTTTCCTTGTATTTTTCTGTAGCCCGGGATGAACCCGACTCAACCCGAACGCAACTTGACCCGATTTGGAGGCGGGGGTTGGGTTAGGGTTGACCATCCTCAACCCGAGGCTCGGGTTGGGTTGGGTTAGGGTTGAGAGAATGTTTTTTCTCGGGTTGTGTTTGGATTGGCCCAACTTGACCCAAGTTGCACCCCTAACAGTAGGAGTGCAACATGGGTCGGGCTCAACCTGAACCCAAGGGTTCAACCCTATTTCGGCTTGGGTTGTTTTGGGAAAAGCCAACCCTATTTAATTTCAGGTTGGGGAGCGTTGAAGCCTTGGGCAACCCGACCATCTCGAACCTGTCTTCCATCCAATTTTATAGTGATTTTCAAAAGCGTGTTATGTTTCACGATGATAAAATGTTAAGGAAAATTTATTAAAAAATGCAAAGTTTTGGTTATATTATGAACAAAGGGTAAACGTTTCAATTTTATAAAAAAGGGGCTGTCAGTGAGAGAATATGGCTTTTAGGACAAATATACCCCCCTTGCTTTTTCCCACCACTTTTTTTGTGGTTCTAATCCCTATGTTATCCACCAACCCGTTTGACCTTTTTCTTTCTTTGTCCCTAAGCTTTCCTCCTTCCAACTAGGGGTGGACATGGTTCCGGTTCGAACCGAGGAACCGAACCGAACTGGCACATATGGTTCGGTTCGGTTCGGTTCCATATTTATATGGTTCGGTTCCGGTTCTGAATCCTGGAACCGATGGAAATTCGGTTCGGTTCTGGGTTTGAGATACCGGAACCGAAAACCGAACCGAGAACCGACCCTCACCTTAAAACCCAATGCCTCATCGCTTGATAAAATCACCCCACCCCTTTTTAATTCACCTCTCTTTAACGTGTTGCTTTGCTTTTAAAATTTTAATTCACCTCCCAAATTTGTGCTTAATTATTCCAAATTTCTGCATGTTTGTAGGTCATATATAATTTTTGCATTGTCCAAATTTGTGCAAATTTGTGCCTGATTATTCCAAATTCGTGCATGTTAGTCTTTGTAGTTCATATATAAATAGGACCGAACCGATTATAAATACGATTAGGCAAAATATCTACATTTGGTGAAGGTTGGGTAAACCCAGAACCGAACCGAAACGAACCGATTATATATGGTTCTGGTTCGGTTCGGTTCGGTTCCAAACATATATGGTTCGGTTCTGGTTCCAATTTCAGGGAACCGATTATATATGGTTCGGTTCTGGGTATACCCCAAAACCGAACCGAACCATGTCCACCCCTACTTCCAACGTGAAAACTCCATTGCAATAGTGAAAAAGCTCCATTGCCATACTGGCTGCTCTCTCATGCAACTCCACCCACAAAATGCCTTCATGCAAAAGTCCCTACCAAATCCCATATTATAGTTAGACAGATGGTGGATGATCTGAGGGAAAAAATATCGTGGGGCATGCTTATTTCAGTGATCTAAACCATATACTTGCTGGGCCCTTTCATGTAATGCATAAAATCTTCTCTACAGGATGATCATAACCCTCTGATTTGTTAAGGCTGTTTTTTTTGGATCCATTCATTCTAACCCTCTATAATCCTAATGGTTCAGATCATCCTATGGAGACCAATTTGGAAGCAAGTCATATCTATCTACACCAGGGCCCAAACAAATAAATGGTTTATGTTCACTAGGCCCCACCTGTGTCCCCCCTAAGAAATATGGAATCCATAAGTTTGATTAGATTATCATAAACCCTTGATCAAACAAGTGGTTCATCTAGTTTGTTCTAAAAGATCACATCTTATGCCCCGGAACCACTAGGGAACCACATCTTATAACATGGAACAACTAGGGAACCACATTTTCTACCCCGGAACCACTAGGGAACCACATCTTATACCCCGGAACCACTAGGGAACCACATCTTATACCACAGAACCACTAGGGAACCACATTTGATACCCCGGAACCACTAGGGAACCACATCTTATACCACAGAACCACTAGGGAACCACATTTGATACCCCGGAACCACTAGGGAACCACATTTGATACCTCGGAACTACTAGAGAACCACATTTTATACCTTAGAACCACTAAGGAACCACATTTTATGCCTCAGAACCACTAGGGAACCACATTTTATACCCTAGAACCACTAGGGAACCATATCTTATACCACGGAACCACTAGGGAACCACATTTTCTTCTCTGGAACCACTAGGAAACCACATTTTATACCCCAGAACCACTAAGAAACCACATTTTATACCCTGGAACCACTACATAACCACATTTTCTACCTCGGAACCACTAGGGAACCACACCTTATTCCCCGGAACCACTAGGGAACCACATTTTCTACCCCGGAACCACTAGGGAACCGCATTTTATACCCCGGAACCACTAGAAATTGAGCTTTATCACGTTGGCAATGGAGTTTTTTTTAAAAAAAACTACAATGGCAATGAAGCTTTATCACGTTGCAAATGGAGTTTTTTTTTTCAACACTACAATGGCAATGGAGCTTGGAAACGTTGGCAATTTAGTTTTTTTTAAAAAACTACAATGGCAATGGAGCTTGGAAACGTTGCCAATAGAGTTTCACGTTAGAAGGCTTGTGGAAGGCTTAGGAAAGAAGAAAACAAAAAGGTGATATGGGTAGGTGAGAAACATAGGGATTAGAGCCTCTAAAAAAGGTGGGAAAAGCAAGGGTGTATAGTTGTCCCGAAACCAAAATTTTCATACCTGAGAGCCCCTACTTTATGAATTTGAAATGTCTACCCTTGATTCACAATAAAACTAAAACTTTGTATTATTTTAATAATTTTCCCAAATCTTAATGCTATTCTATTTTTGTACTTTTTCTGTATAGGCTAACCCAAAGCCAACCCATCTCAATCCAACCTGATTTGGAAAAAAACAGGTTAGGATTAGGGTTGAGAGATTTAGCGGCCGGTTAGGGTTAGGGTTGAGGGAATGCTATCTAAGGTTGGCATTAGTTTGGCCTCAACCCATTCCTATCAGTCTTTCCCATTTCGTAGGTAAAGCCGTAGAGGAGCGGTAAAAATTGGGGTTAATTTATCAGCTCCCAGAGAAATGATAAATCCGCCCCTTTTCTTTACACGGGACAGCCAACTCCAGTGTACGTTTGCAATCATGCCTGTTGAATCCTTCCCATGTGAAGTACACCAGCCGCCTCAGCAGTCATATATATACACTGCAGATCAGGGGCGCAGGCAGATACAGCATGAGTGCTTCCCCACCTCCCCCCCTCCCCCACGGGACACACACACACAAAATGACCAAAGCCGGCAATTGTAAATTAGTCCGACCCCCCAAGCGTAAATTCCGGCCCCGGCCCTGGCCCTGCTGCAGATGGGTGTCCAAGTAAAAAAAAGGGGCTGATATATCACTTCCTAAACTAACAAGGCAAATGATATACTCAACCCCCTTTCTTCCCCGGGCACGTCCTTGTAATTTTAAAAGATCAGTATAAATACACTAGACGGGGTGGCCCGGGGAAGAAAAAGGGGTGAATATGTCACTTCCCTAATAATAATCCCAAAAGGAGGGCCCACATAAATTACATTGGGCGTGCCAACTGCTTTATTTTCTCCTAAAAAAAGAGATTCCGTTCGGAAGTGGCCGATACGCTCAACAGGCTTTCATTATTTCGAATCTATGTCCGTTAGAACTTTTTAGGCAGAGGGCCCCGCATATACTTTGAATTTTTGAAATTTTTGTCTCTATTTAGACTTCCACCTACCAGAGGGTTGAGGAGGGTGTTTTGGCCATTAAACAGAAGAAAGAGTGGCCCACATGTAACAAAAATTGGCTGTAGTTCAAGGTTGTTTAAATGGACATTTTTCAATTGAATTGAATTGAATTGAAAAATGAATTGTGGGCCACTCTTTGGAAGATCTAAATCGTTCATTTTCCAATTCCGGTCGTAGGTAGGCCATGCCCAAAAATGTGGGCCACAGGATGATCCTAACCCTTTGATTCGTGGAGCTTTTCCATAATGGACTCCCAAAAATGGGGGCAACAAATCGTAGGGTTAGAATCATCTGGGGCTCAGCCTATCTAGAGAGGAGAGCAAAAATGAATGGCTTAGATCATCTTCCATTTTCGGGGCCCACTGCAATTTGATCGACGTTTGCATCATAATAATATAATATGATGCATTCGTTGCATTTGATTTTTCAAAATGTAGAGTTCTCATTAGAGGGGCATTATGGTCATTGAAAACTTTTCGTGGAACATAGCAAAACAAAAAGAAGGGCATTTCCGTAGTTTCGTAACATATTATGGGCCATTCCTCTGACCAGTTTTATTCTCCTCTTCTTATTCGTCCTTCTTGTTCTTGCTTCTGAAACTCTTTCGACCGTTGCTTCTCCCAACGTCTCTCTCCGATAGTTTGAAAATCAGGTCTGCTACTTGTTTCCTTCGATTCTGCACACAATTTCTTGTAATTTTGTAACGTTTTGTCATAGAAATCTATTAGCCATTTCCTTCTCAAACAGGGGGTCCTTTAAAAAAATATGGGGTTTTTGAATCCCATCTTTATTTTATAAAAATTTTAGATGTAGATTTCATTACACCATTTCTTTTTTACATGGGCTTTTTTTGTTTTGCTTTCCTTTCCTTTCCTGAATTTGAATACTTATCTTTTTTGAGAAATTCTTTTTTTTTCTTGGAACTTAGAAGGTTAACCCACAAAAAATCACTAGTCATTGCCTTCTCAAACAGGATATTTTGAACATTTTCTGATAAAGCAATCTGTACTTTCACCCTCTTTCAACAGTTTTCATATTTAATTCCATTTTTCTAAATTTTACTATGAGTCATCCAATTATCCCCTGCGCACCTCTTTTCTAAATAAACCCCAATTTCCTGTTGGATTTTCTAATTACAAAGACTGTTCTCTAATCCCTAATAATTTAATTTACAAAAAATATCGCTTTTTCCTTTTTCCCTTCGCTGATAGATCTCTGGACCAAGAATTTAATTTTGTGTTTAATTTTTCAGTTTTTGTAAGGCTTTTTGCTTGACTTTTTTGAGCTCTGAGATTTTAAGGATGTCTGAACTCTGAAGAGAAGGTTTAAAAGAATCCTAACTGCTTGCTTCTTGAGGTAAGCTTCATTTGTTCCCAAGTCTTCTATTCAGTATACGTAACTCGAGAACGAAGACTTCTAATTTTGTATGTTAGGTGTTGAGCTTGATTTGTAGGAACAATATTTGTGATACAGTTTTCTTTTGTTGCTCCTTAAATGATTTATAATTTTCTATAATGTATTGTGGTCTCAATCTTCTCATGTTTTGACAAGGAGTCCCACAGAATTCTATGAATTTGGCAAGGAACCAATGCTTTTTCTTTAGTAACTCGGATTTCGATTTGAGCATTACACATTCTTAGAGTGGAGAGATAAATGGGATGTTCTAATTCGAAATTGGATAGTGCCGAGGCAGTCCAGCTTTGTAAGGATAGGAGAAGATTCATCAAACAGGCTGTTGAGCATAGAATTCAGTTTGCTGCCAGTCACATTGCTTATGTTCAGTCCCTAAGACGAGTCTCCCTCGCACTTCGGAAATATGTTGAGGGAGACGAGAACCGTGAGTTCTCCAATTCATACACAACTCCCCCTTCCACGCCCATTAAGAAAATGCCTCTGAAATCCTTGTCCACAACCCCAATTCAATCCAACACTGGCTCGACCCGCATAGTTAATTACTTGAGATCAGGCGGAAACCCATCAGTTATTGTTGAAGAGAGGCCACAATCGGCGGAGACCGTGCGGATCGAATCTTACACCCCAACACATCATTTTGGAATTGATGGGTTCTTTACCATGCAGTCACCACCTATGCACTCATCTTTCTTGTCGTCACCATACAACAGACCAACTTTTCCTCCACCATCACCTCAGACTTCCCAATGGGACTTGTTTTGGAATCCCTTCTCGTCATTGGATATACATGAATACCCCACTCGAGATAGTCTTGATCAAACAGTTGCCGAGGAAGAGAGAAATAAGATTGAGTTGAATTGTGCCAGCAAAGTAGCTGCGAATGGCGAGCAAGTAGACATCAATATTGTAACAGATACCGAGCATGAAGCTAAGGGGTCCCAATCACAGACTACAGAGAGCATTGTAAATTTAGAAACCCAGAATGCAGTAGAGCTTGAGGTCTGTAATGAAGAGCAGGTGGTGGTTGATACAGAGGCCGTGGATGAAACACCTGGTTTTACTGTTTATGTGAACCGAAGACCGACAAGTATGACAGAGGTAGTCAAGGACCTTGAGGCTCAGTTCATGATGGTCTGTGATTCTGCTAATGAGGTTGCAACTATGTTGGAGGCAATCAGAGGGCAATGCTCTTCCAAGACAAATGAACTCACAGGTATGGTCTAGGCTTTGCAATTCAAACATTTGGGAATTTCTACTGATGATGAATAATTGAATACAAGTATCTGGAACCAACATATATACTTCATTCGGCAAATTTATTGGCTTTTAAATATTCAGGTCATGTTTGTAGGAGTGTTGTTTTGGTCTTAATGTTTGATGTTTGTGTATTGGTCTGATATCCTCTGCATTGGTGCAGCCACTAGAATGTTGAATCCCGTTGCGTTATTCCGTTCAGCATCATCGCGTTCATCATCATCTAAGGTTTTTCACACATCGTCCAGTTCTAGAGATGATGGTTATGACACCAGTAGCGATGTCTCTGAGGAGTCCTTTATGTTATGTCAAAGTCACCAATCAACGTTGGATCGGCTATATGAATGGGAGAAGAAGCTATACGAGGAAGTGAAGGTATTTTTCTTATTGGAACTGTATTGTATCGTTAAGGACATTGCATGTTTGCGTAGTAGTTTTCTGGGATATTTAATGCAAATCTGTAGGGTGGCATGATTTATGTTGATTTTTTGACAGTCTGGAGAGCGCATACGAATAGCATATGAAAAGTATTGTGCACAACTAAGGAACCAGGATGTGGAAGGAGGGGATCCTTCTGCTGTGGATAAAACAAAAGCCACCATAAGAGATCTTCATACTCGAATCAAAGTTTATTTACATTCGGTAGAGTCGGTATCGAAGAGAATTGAAACATTGAGGGATGAAGAATTGCAGCCACAGATCATGGAGCTGATACAAGGGTATGTCCATTTGTCAAAATTCATATATGCTATTAATGCTTCTTAGATATTCGTCACATGGCTTATTTACCTCTGAGTTCATTAGTTGTGCCCACCTACTCTAGTACAGGTTGTTCATTTCAGTACATTTTAATTCATTTTATTTTTCAGGAACTTCTCATAGACTGCTAGCATATCAAGCATGAAATGATAATCTTGTTGTAGATTATTATTATTAAGATTTGGGAAGATTATTATTATTAAGGTAAAACCAATTTGCATACCCTTTAGCGTGCCCTATGAATTTGTACGAAAATAGAAAAAGAACCCTTACAATCGATTCACCACCGGGACCTTATGGAGTTTGGTATCTAATACTCTGATAGATATATGATCCCAACTTTATAATGTATGCCAAAAAAAAATAAACAGGTTTGTAAATAGATAAATCAACATCATGTAGAGAATAGTCCAATTTGAATTGGAGCTGGCGATAATGCAAAAACTGTTTATAGAGAAATCGATGGACTTGTAGGCGATCGAGCAGCAATTGTGAAGAATCTCAATTTTCTATTCCTACTTGGAGAACTGGAGATGATACAAGAAGATCAATCAGGTGTTGATTTTAATCAAGATATATCCAAGTTTTTATGGCTTGATAGATAAACCATTATATATCAAAGCATCCCAATTTGAATTGGATCTTGCAAAATATAGAAAATCCTTATTTGGAGCATTCACCATGTCTACAAACAAATCATTGAACCTGTCGGTTTGGATGCAACACCTCCTCAATCCAAATTGAAGACACATGAAGATGAATTTGCATAGATCCTAGTTTTCTGCTTTTTCCTCTTTGAAAGGCGCTAGCAATGTCTTTCCTTGGTATAGTCATACCTAAAGCCCTTTTAATCTATTTGATGGTTATCAAAACCCTTGCTTAGAAAAGAAATAGATGAATCTAAACCTAATAAACATGGGTGCCATGTAGACTAATAATGCTTACCACAGATTGATTACAACAGATTCGAGGTGTTTGCTACAATCTGGTTGCCTTCTCTGAAAATATGTGGAGTCATACCTAAAGCCCTTTTAATCTATTTGATGTTTATCAAAACCCTTGCTTAGAAAAGAAATAGATGAATCTAAACCTAATAAACATGGTGCCATGTAGACTAATAATGCTTACCACAGATTGATTACAACAGATTCGAGGTGTTTGCTACAATCTGGTTGCCTTCTCTGAAAATATGTGGACGTCTCCGACAAATTCAAGAGAGAAGTTTTATACAATCAAGTGATCAACAATCACAATAACCTTCTGATGAGCAATTTAGTTATTTCTAATAAACTTGACTCCAAAGGCAGAATCACATTCGATCCAAATTGAGAATTGAGGGAACCTTTCCTTGGCAGTGAGAAGACCTTTGAGGATTCCCTGGAGCTCCGCAGCATTATTAGTGTCTGGTCCGCGTTCATTACTGAATCCCAACAGAATATCAGCTGAAGACTTTCTAAAAATACCTCCGCAGACCCAACTGTTAACTTGGAGAGGAACCATTTGAATTTTAGTATATAAAGCAAGCACCTTTAGAACACTTGGTTGACTGTATAAAATGAAATATGCGAGTATAATAAGTATGAGACTGCCATATAAAAAAAAGTATGAGACTACTTCAACTCAACTCAACAAAGCCTTTGTCCCAAACTAGTTGGGGTTGGCTAGTTTAAACCTTCTTTAGATTAGAACTCAAAATAGAAAATGAGACTTTCTAAATAATAGCAATGGAACCAATTGGTTTATTGCCTTTGTTACAAAGAAACCAATAGGTTCACTGTGCGCTCAGGCTGTTCCAAAGGCGAGCTCATTTTCTCAAGTCTTCACCTTAGTTCAGTCAAATTGATATGTTGATTGAGCATGACTGGTTCAATCCTCTCTTCTTCTACCCTGGTGGCTGTAGTTCAGTCCTCTATTGAGGGCAACTCTATATCAATATCTTTTTCTCCTTTCTCCAACATTGAGGTCGGCAGGTTCGATCCCAGTGCAACACACCTTGTCCGAATGGGAAATTGTCCTTGCATGGGTAAACGTCATGCACTTGGCTCAGTGCAACACACCTTGTCT
This sequence comes from Tasmannia lanceolata, assembly GCF_043159265.1. Taxonomy (NCBI): domain Eukaryota; kingdom Viridiplantae; phylum Streptophyta; class Magnoliopsida; order Canellales; family Winteraceae; genus Tasmannia; species Tasmannia lanceolata. The sequence continues at coordinate 14,189,684 of NW_027518683.1, forward strand.
GAATTGGTCTGCTATATCAAAATCCATTTCTTGCATGGGTAAAGGCATGGGAATCCTTTTATGCATGATTTTCCCTTTGCATATTCCATTTTCAATGTTTTGGATAAAGGTACTGCCATTGATACCCAATAAACTTGTGCATTTTCCACCATGCAAGGCTGATGTTTGATTTCATTCTACATTTTACATATACGACAAGCTGACACTTTTATCATGCCTAATTTTAAGGGTGTCTAAGCCAGCCTGCTTAAATAAAAACGCATCATAAAAGTTGAAATAAAACAATGGTGATGGCATAATTTAAGACTAAAACTTAGATTGTATTTGCACCGAATAGATTTAAATCAGAGTTGCCAGAGTAGGAAGTGATGCAGAAAGCGGAATCGAGGACCTTGAAAACGAGAACATGAGGGAAGCAAAATTGGAGCGTAACCATATACTTTCAGGTTTTATACCCAAACGGAAATGGGAAGATCGGAGTTAAGCCTGCTCTACCAACTCTGAAGAAAGTGAGGAAAGTGTAAGAAAGCGTTCTTGAAAGTTTACATGAAGCATGTAACAAGTCTCATTGGAAGTGAACAAGAAGTGTATAGAAAGAATAGGGTTAAGTAGACTAGGGAAAAAGTGTCAGTGTAGGCTAAGGATTACAAGTAGTAACGAAGATCTCACAACTGATTAGAATTATAAGTTTTAGGGATTTAAATTTTTCACATTTTTTATTCATGTAAATTTTGAAAACAGACCCGATAAGTTTCATTTAAAACTTAAGATGTGTTTTTTAAGTTTTAAATAGACATGTTTTTTTAAATACGCTCCTTAAGTATTCTCAAAAGGAAAAAACACTCTTTTAAGAAAAAATTAATCACCCAAATAGGAAGTGTACTCATAATCAATAGGAAGCGCTTAGGTATTCTCATAATCAATAGGAAAAATTAATCACCTAAATAGGAAGTGTACTCGTAATCAATAGGAAACAACACTCTTTTAAGAAAAAATTAATCACCTAAATAGGAAGTGTACTCATAATCAATAGGAAACGCTTAAGCCTTGTTCGTTTCGGATTATTACAACTAATTGTGTGTGCCAAATCTATTATTGGACTCAAATTTAAACATAATTTTGGGTCCAGTAATCGGTTTGGCCCTCACAATCGGTTGCCAGAATCTGAAACGAACATGGCCTCAGGAAGTGTGGGAAGCATGCTTCCCCTAAACATACGGAGCAAGAAGAACTTAGCTTCTGAAGCGAGCTTCCCATCCAACTAGAAGTTTCCGGTAACTATGTTCCTCCCTAACCACTACAATCCAAATCATTCTATGTACTTCTTGTTCGTTCTAATGAGGCTTATCACATGTTTCATGTTAACTTTCAATGACAATTCGCATAAATTTTTTTATTTACTTTGGAGGTTTTTCTCTTCTCACATTTTCTCCTTTCTAAACCCCTCGCTTCCTACATCGCTTCAAGCATTTGCTTTCCATTCTGGCAACTATGCTATATACTAGTCTTCTGACACTCGAATACAACTACACATTTCATAGACTGTAGTCGTACACCACTCTAAATGCTAGAATAATATGGACACTTTCAACAAGGACAGTCAGAGACCATAACAGAAAAAACCGGGAAGACCCAAAGACACTACCAAAGGATAGTATACTAGTCTTCTTACCCTGGAATACAACTAATACACATTTCATACACTGTACACTACTCTAATATAATAAATGCTAGAAGAATGCAAACACTCAACAAGAACGGGTAGAACAGAAAAGAATGAATACCCAAAAGACACTACCAGTCACATATAAGGATAGTATGCTCATCATCTACAACTTCAATTGACCAAATCAGGAGTAAGGTAACAAGTCCTTTCAATGAAAATGTTTTATATACAATTAAATTTTCTAATATCTGCACTCTGGACCATGCCATGATATTTCCTTTTCTTTTTATTTACACAATCTGTTTAGACAGATCGAATGCAGTAGAGTATACATGTTTTTGTGGGCACTTCATATAAATTCATGCCATATATATGCACGCTCTAAAGGGGGCTTGTTTGGTGGTATTTGATTTTTTATTCAGGCCTTCGGAATGTGTAAACATTTCCTAAAGGGGAGATCTCCATGTAGAAAAGCATTCAATTACATCTAGCTTACAAATAGGCCAATCTTTAAAGCCATGTTTGGTAACCATTAATTTTTTCCATGGAAGTTTAGCTTTACCCAATGGTGAGGGGGGAAGGCAGGAGAGGGTAAGAAAGGCTATGAAAACAAGGGAAGAAAACTCCGCTTAGAGTATGATTTATTTCCCCTTGGTTTTTAGCCACTTCTCACCCTCTTCTAACTCTCATGCCCTCTCATGTCTCTCCTCTAACCCTCCCCAATCCTTTCTTACCACTTTATTAAACTAATTTTCCATGGGGAAAAAAATTACATAGCCCAAGGGAATTGATATCTGCACTCCCTTATTTCAGTACTGGATTATAGCATGAATATGCATGTTTTCTTGGTATTTCAAACATGCATTCTCCCATTGGAGATCTCCCTGAAGAAAAGCTAGGAAACAATCTAGAGCATGCAGTTCAACTTTAGATCACCAATTATACAGGACATTTTCCACATGGATGGAAGTGATCTCGACTGTTTATCTAGTGGATCTCGACATGGATGGATGAAGCGGAAAAAGCCACATTAGTAAGACAATTATAACCGTGGGTAACCGATACTTTGAATTTATTGTTTAAATAGGTTCCATGTTGTGTCCGACACGACACACTTGTCCACATGTTTTCGACACTTTTAAATGTAGTAGTAGAAGTGTAAAGACTTATGCGTGTGTCAATACGTTTTTGTACCGGGTGATGTGTGACATTCTGTTTTTATTATTGAATAGTGTGTTGCCTCTTTTATTATAAACTCTTCTTTTAGCTCTTCTTTAGCTAATATTTGGTGTTATATCCCTTCCCCTAAAACTAAAACCCTAAACATACTCTTATTCCGCTGTTATATACATTGTATCCTACTGAAGTGAACTAGATTAAATTGGTGAATTTGTTATTACTTGATTATCTCATGTTTGTTTTAGATCATAGCTGATTAATCCTAATTTTTATTATTTTGTTAATGCATTCCGTATTTATATAATTGAAAATTAGTAGTAATCAATAGTTTTATATGTTTGTGCGCACGTGATTATATATATCTTTTGTTTTATCCTATTGGTCTCCCTTTCTTGCTGCCGTTATCAGTCAGGTAACAAAATTTTTAGCAAGACACTTTTAAGAGGAATGATAGAATGAAGGGCGCCCTTGCAAAAAACAGCTTCAAGGGCGCCACTATTGGTTGATTTATGCAAAATGCATTTATGGTGGCGCAGAAAAGAGTGGAATGGAGCCAAAAAAAAAAAAAAAAAGTGGAAACCGCCTTGACTTTGCATAAATCAACTGGTAAGGGCGTCCTTGAAGCTGATTTTTGCAAGGGCGCCCTTCATTCTACCATTCCTCCACTTTTAATAACTAACATTTTTTTTCTCTCCATTTTTTAGCCTAGCCAAGATGTGGCGAGTGATGGCAGAATGCCACCTGTCCCAGAAGCGCACGATAGACGAAGCCAAGCTCCTCCTGTCGGCCGGCACGCCCACGAAACTAACCGATACTTCCTCGAAACTCTCCGAAATATCGGGGTTCGAACCCAACCGACATGCCCGATCCGCCACGAATCTCGAATCCGAGCTCCAAAATTGGCGCATTTGCTTCGACTCCTGGATCACCTCTCAAAAATCATACATCAACTCCCTAACCGGGTGGGCCCTCCGTTGCGCCAAATCAAGCACCGATCCGGAAAAATTACCATTTTCTCCCCGCAGTTTCGGCAGTGCACCCCTGATATACGGGATTTGCATCCAATGGTCCAGATTCATCGACGAAGTCAACGAGAACCCCGTGATCGACGGTCTAGATTTCTTCGCCGCCGGTATTGGGTCGGTGTACGGAAACCCTTTACGAGAAGAGGAGACGAAGAGATCGAAGCGTTTCGGTGTCGGATTTTCTCCCGGTAAGATGGAGGTTGTAGAGGTGATAGAGAAAGAAGAAAAAGACTTAACGGCAAAGAAGACGGCGGAGGTTGCCGTTAGGGTTTTCTTTGCTGGGATATCGGTTGCCGTTAGCTCCCTGAAGGAGTTCGCCGTTAACTCGGCGGAGGGGTACCAGGAGCTGGTGAAGCAATGGGAGAGGGACACGTGCGTGAAGGTGGGAACTGGGGAGTAATTTTTGGAATTGCTTAAGGGTAGTTTAGTAGTTTAGAAATTGCATGTATGTTTTTAAGGGGAAGTGATATTGACACTCTATATGGGTTGTTGAGAACATTTGGGGGAATTGGGCCAGCTCCCAACCGGTGCATGAAAAAATTATCTATGGAAAATTATTTTTTTAGATTTTGATAAAGATATTCTTATGGATTTTTTTAAATAGAATATTTCCCTATTTTAAATGAAAATTGCAAACCCACTATCTTGGAATTTTTTTCCATGAAATATTTTTTTATAGTTCTTTCCACTAGATGCAAAAGAGCCTCTTTAAAGCTAATTTGAAAAGTAAAGAAACAAAAAAAGGAATATCATTCCCGATTTTTAGTCGTGCTGCTTTTTAAAATAAAAAATAAAAAAATTAGGACAATGATTTTTTCACCCTTGCATTACGCATTTGCCCCCTTTTAACGTGATTTGAGGTCAAAAAGCATTAAAGTTGCCCCTTGTTCGCGTTATAAGTGGGGCGAATGCGTACTCTATAAATTCAACTCAACTCAACTAAGCCTTTGCCCAAAACTAGTTGGGTCCGCTAATGAATCCTTTCGAAAATTTTCATGAAGAAGGTGAAAGGATCTATCCGGCTCAAATTGATAAGTCTAATCCTGGCACTAGTTGGGTTCGTCCACATGTATCATTTTCTTCCATTCTATCTTATCCAATGTCATATTCTCTTTTATGGTCCTAGCTCTTAAGTTTTTCCTTACTATTTCTAACTAAGTTGTTTTCGGTCTGCCTCTACCTCTTTTTTACTCCATAAACTTGGCACGAGTGAAAAAATGAAAAGGGAATTGCTAGCGTCCATCGCAAAAGGCATTTTGGGTCTGGAATGCCCCAGTTCGTCTACCGTGAGCTTCTGGAACAAGTGGCATTCTGCCATCACTCGCCACATCTTGAGTTAAAGGGAGGATTTTATCTGTCAAAAGGGGGGGAAATATCATTCCCCTAAAATTTTCAATATTAGAGACAACTAAAGTTGGAATAAAAAATTAAGAAATTATAAAACAACTAAGGTCTGGAAACAACGCGATTTCTAGATCAAATAAAATCCAAGCCCTAGACTATATGGCACGCCCAATGGGCCTTTCCCACTGAGCGACCCATTTCAGCCCTCTCACGCAAGACGTCTCTTGTGTCTTCTTCCGTTTTTAGAGTCTACAAGAATCAGCCAAAAGATGACCTACACACTTCAAGAAAAACACTTTTTAATAGGGGTGCAACTCGGGTCCGGTTCAACCCGAATTTGGGTTGGGTCGGGTTAAGCTTTTTCGCAAATCGAGTTGGGTTAGGGTTGGGAAAAATCAACCCGAATTGAAAATCGGGTTAGGTCGGGTTGGGATGTCGGGCAACCCTACCCGACCCGACCCGAATTGAAAATCCCAGTTTATATCAATATTACTGCATTCCATCTGAAGAAGTTCTGTATGTGTTTTTATTTTTCAACATTGAAATAGTCTCCACAGTCCACAATGGAAGGTTTGGATATTCCTATGGTGCGGGCCATACCTTACTTTAATAAAGTCAGGAGTGTGATCATCAAAATATAGTAGTGCGGATAACATTTTTCTTTGTTAATTGTTAGTCCCTGTTTGTTTTGGATTTTGAGAATCGATTGTGAGTCAAAAACTGATTATTGGTGACTCGCTATTAGTTCTCAAAATCCAAAACAAACTAGCTTGAGTTAAGGTGGTCAACTGTTGGCACCATATCAAATCGCGTCAACCTGACCCGACCCAACCCGACCCGAATTGGAAATCGGATTGGGTCGGGTTGAGGAAATTGCAAATCGGATTGGGTCGGGTTGAACCCAGCCGGGTTGGAAATCGGGTTGGGTTGGAAAAATGGGTTCCTCAGTTTGGGACGGGTTGGACCTGACCCAACCTGACCCCAGTCTCACCCCTACTTTTAAGCCTCCAAATTGTCTCACTAGAAAAAAACTAATTAGACGTGTCCTGATACGCAGTCACGGCGGGCCCACTGGAGTTCACGAAGACAGAAGAAAGTCCACAACAGGTGAGCCGCCAGGCGTACATGGCGAAGCCACGCCAACGCAATCGACAATGCAGGCCCGCCTGACACTTGTGAAAAGCAGTTGACAAGCACCTGAATCAATGCTCCTCTTGCTAAAATCGCCACCGTTGAATAGAAGTCAGAACTAATCTCCGCTGCTGATCCGAAGGTTCACATCGCGTCAGGTCCGAACGAGGGTCTCATGACAAAAATAAATTACTTGGCCCAGTCACTAAAAATTTCTTTAATGGGTGCATTTGGTCCATTTATTTCTCTTTACCCATCCCGTGTTGGTTTTGGACTCTAGCAACTAAGGCCATAGTGGGCCACGTCCTGGATTGATCAGAACCGTCCACATGGACGGCCAAAAACTATATACTCTTATTTAATATTAAAATTACAAGATTGACATGATTTTTAATTCATAGGAGATTTAAAGCGATTCCTCTCAGTTGAACGGTTCAGATCACTCAGTAGTGGGACCCACTATGCTGTGGTGTGCGCGGAGCATTGTTTTAGATGAGGTAGGGCCCTATTGATGAAGCCCCCTATTTTTGGATGAATTTGGGAAGCGATATATCTCCCCCTTTTTTTACATGGGACAGCCCCTTCTTGCGTATTTATGAGTTATGAGTTGATGCCCACTCTCTTCCACTAAGTGGGCTGTCCCAAGTAAAAAAGGGGACGCAAATATATCATTTTTTCCATGAATTTTAGATAATGACAAGGGGAAAATCGTCATCGGAACCTTAATTATTAGCCTATTCCCGAATTGCAGGTCAAAAGCTCTTCAATTTAGGAGAAGCAACACCGTCTTGTCTTTATCAGAACATTGAACATTTCCTAAATAACGTGAAATTTAGAAGATTTTACAGTTTTACCTCGATCGAGGAGCCTATAAATGAAGGTTGGCGTTATTCGACTTTTTGAAACGGAAAGAGGCAGTTTAGTCATTTTTGTTAGCGTCTAATATAAAGAAAGATCCAAAACCTGGCTTCACTTCAGTTTTCGGGGTCAGAAAAACCTCGAGAGAGAGAGAGAAAGCGCCTTTCTCTCCTTTTTGAGCTGAAATTCAAGAAATCTCATTTTTGGATTCGCTTTTCCATGAATTCGAGCTTCCTATTCGAGACCTAGGGTTTCTAGGATGCTAAAACCAGGTAAGAGTCTTCATTCCTTGTTCTCACTTCACGATTCTCACTGTGATAGATAATCTAGGGTTTAAGAAATGGATTTCGTTTTAGTACACCTAAATTTCTACCTTTCCTGCTCTTTCATTACTAGAAACAAGTTCAGATTGTCCGTTTTGATTCCAAGCTCAGATTTCTGTTTTTGATTTTTTGTTATGGAAGTTTTGTTTTTTTTGTTTTTTTTTGTTTTAAATTTTGCTGATTGAAGAACCTTGGTTGCAGAAAATGGCGTTTTCTAGGGTTTCTATATTGCTTGAATTTTTGGTTTTGGCTGTTGATTTTAGTTGGAGGAGATTGCTTTCAGTGAATGGAAGGTTACGTTGTAGGGTTGAACTTTCAGTCAATTTATGGCTGCATGAGGTTTTTTTTGTTTTGTTTTGTTTCGTTTTTTGTTTTTTTAAGAAATGGTTGGAAATCTACTTTGTAGGATTGCTTATTTTTGTTTTTGATGTTATTTTGCTAGAAAACTTGGTTCTAGCAAAACTTTAGGGACTTTTGTAGAGTCTGTGAGGAACTAGTCTTCAGAAAGGCTGCTTTTTGAGGTTCTATTTTTGTACTTGAAATGGCAGTTTTGTCTTCATTTTCAGCTATTCTTCTGTTAATCCAAGTTGGGCACACTATTTTCCTTGAATTATTTGAGTCAACCTGCTTACTACTATTATTAGTATTAGACAAAACACTCTCAGATACTCCCATGTTGCTGTTTAAAAAAAATGTACAGGGCCTATAATCTTGCTTAGTTACCTCTTTTATAAAAAAAAATTGATGGATTGGATACCTACTTGTGAAATGAAATGGAAACATCTTTAGAGCCATAATGGAAACTGAGAAGCTTGTTGGCACCCAAATTGAAATCAAGGAGGAGTGAAAGCAGGATAATGGAAACTATGGACGTTACACCTTCCACATAAAACTACGGATGAAAAAACTATGAGCCGATGAAAGAACGCTTATATGCACAGCCACAATCTATGATTAATATCCAGCATCTAGGATAAACATATGCAACTTTCCTTGTGATATGTAATAATTTAGTACCTAACGCCGACTTGTTGATTTTTCTTTTCGTTGCAGAAGTGAGGAAGTTCCCATGTATCCCATTCCCAGCTAAATTTCGGCTTCCCATGAAGCTTGAGGTCTATCATATAGCTTATGAATGAGGTAGGCTGCATGCTATCATGGGATCTTTGAAAGTATCTATCAGAATTCCAGATTCTATTTGTTGTTTGTGATGCAATATGCCTTCATAGTGTAAGCATGTGAATGACAGTCTTTCTTTTTTTCTTCTTTCTTTACTCTTATAATTCTAAGGATTGGACTTTACTTTTGGTATTGATTTAATTCTCTTGCTAATAAATATGCTTGTACCAAAAAAATAAAACATAAACTAAATGAGCCTGTATTGCTTCCGTTATGTACATTGGTGCTCTGTGGCATATCTGTAAATAACAAATATTTAAGACCAAGGAACACAATGCGTGTCACAACCCAAAAGCATTTATATGCCATGCTGTATCATCTGACACAAAAATTGCGTTAGATGATGCAATCCATTATTTTAATCGAAGAGGAAACATTAAAACAATGTATACATCATAAGATGGTACTTAGCTGTATCTTATATAGTAAGACCAATAGACATGATGATACTTAGCTGTATCACTTTTTGGCATGAGTACCTGCGTCGTTCCAGTAAGTGGATTGTGCTTTCTGCCCGAAGTGAAGCGTCACTTTGCTAGTCATGATAGGGTTGGTCTATCATCCTTCATACCACAATTGCCACAACTTCTCTTTCTCTGTCTATTGCAAACAAGTTCATCTAGGAAATGAGTTTCTAAGGGAGAAGGCAGAGGGTGGGTGGTCTGTTAAGTGACCTGTGCTTGACCTTTCATTTAATGCCTTTCTGGGTTACGTAGGAAATCTCAACTCTGAAAAAAGAAAAGCAGTTGCGATTGGCTTCTCAAACAGCAATGAACTACCTCCTTGTTTGAGTAGATCAACCTGAAAATCATATATGTACATTTATTGGTATCTGCATCTGATTATAAAACTTTATTTTAACAAAATCATAGGTTTGCCAACATTATTGTCTAGCTGGTGGTTTCACATGCTTCTTTGGATCTCAAGTGATGTTTGAGATAGAAACTTTCTGCTGCCTTGTTTTTTTAGCTAGGCTTTTGAGATTAAAAGCTCAGTGTTTCATTCCTCAAGTAAATTCTGTAAAGTTATAATCACAGGTTCTTGTTTTTATGTAGGAGATTGTCATTGTCTCCAACATTTAGAGGTCGTTTTGCTGAACGAGGCAATACAGTTTTTTTTTGCTTTTTGGTTCAAGAGTTGGTTCTTGGTGCATTTCCTGCTGAACCAATCTTGTCGGAATGCATCATAATTCACAATAATAAATAATTTTATGATAGTCATGTGGTTTGGTCAGCAGTTTGTGTTAGGGGTGCATGTTTGGCAACTTCTGGCTTCACTATCGGTAGAAGATAGCCTGGGTCTTTGAATTTTGTGAACCATTTGTTACCTTTTTGTTGGTTGTTGATTTTCCTTCCAACTTTGACTGGAACTTATATTTCTAAAAGAATAACCTGGTTTGCTTCCAGTCAAATTTATGGTAAATGTGCTGAATGATTGCCTATATGAGATGGTATTACAAGGCTTTGATCCTTCTTTTTGATTCCTAAGGTTATGGTTTATTTTCAGTTTGAATGTATGTCCAAGCAAGTTATCTTATGATTTTTTTTAGAAATAGTGTTGTTACCTATCTCTTTTATTTGAAAAAAAATACATGTTCCTACAGCTCATTGTAAGTTGTTTGAAGTTTGAACCAATAAAAAAAGTTCTACATGAAAGAGATGGGTGGAAATACCTGCTCCCTTTTTGTTGGAGAGTTTCAGGTACTTCTCTCGAGCAAGGCAAATTGGAGAATTTGAACATATATTTTCCAGCAAGCTGTGTATCTGTCAGAACTGGAACATGGATGGTCTGATTATCATTCGGGCACAGATGGCCACCCTTCATGCAGCTTTTCTCTCCTGCTCCAGTATTCGATTTTTCCATCTCTTTTGCTCCCAAAATGATCGCAAAACCACCACGAGAATGATCTTTAAATGAGTTCAAAGCAAGCAATGAATTCTTCAAATAATCAATATCTTTGATAATTTTCTCATTTTCCACATTCCCACGTTGTATCTCATCCTTTAAGACAGAAACATGAATCAACCCATGCATCTCAAATTCACTAATTCTAAACATCTTTGTCAACTCCGATTCTCATCAGAAAATCCTTCTCTATTTCAGAACATTTTACAATTTTGGATTCTATCTCTCCTGTCCTCTGAACGTATGCCTTGATTTCCTGATTGACCTGGTCTACCATGTCCTTAAAACCTGATATTTTACAAAGACTGGCTCCCAAATTAGGGGTGCAACTCGGGTCGGGTTGAGGCCTACCCGACCTGACGCGAGGAACCCTTTTTTCCAACCCGAACCCGATCTGATTTCCAACCCGACGGGGTTCAACCCGGCCCGACCCGAGGAACCCTTTTTTCTGACCAGACCCGAGTTCAACCCGTCCCATAGAATAAAAAAATTCATAAAAAATGTCGGGTTGAACTCGGGTCGGGTTGCCCAAACCCTCAACCCGGGTTGGGAAAACCCAACCCGACCCGAAACCAACCCGACCCGCCCCGACCTTTTTTCGGGTTGAACCCGACCCGAGTTGCACCCCCATCCCAAATCCTCCATCCTTTCATGATGTCCTCCTCCCTCTACAATCACAATCGATTTTGAGCAAGTTATATTATGATGAAGGTTCTTTCTGACCTGTTTGTCAATGTTGTCTTGTTGCATATGTCCTTTTCTCATGTTTCTTTTGTTGTATCTTAATTTCCTGTATTTTTGCTCATCATAATTACAAATGCAACAAATATTGAAATTATCACATTGTTTTTGTGGAAACTGAAATCTATTTTAGTGAAGGAGCTCTATTGTTTTTTTTTCTTTCTTTGTTTCAAGAAGAATGATGACTGAGAGTCCGATGAGATTGGTGGGAAGAAATGGAGCCAGAGAGTGGCCTTCGTCTAATGAGCCCAGAACATTTATATCATCATCGACTAATATGGCAGAACAGGAGTTAGGGTTGCTTTTGACGGGCCATAGGCTTCCTGTAAATGGGAAGGATGTGGTCCCTAGTCGGAGTGGAAGTGCACCACCAAGCATGGAAGGATCGTTTGCAGCTATTGGGAACCTTATTGGTCAACAAAATTCCAGTGTGGAAGATAGATTGACGAACTTAAACAATGCGATTGAAAATTGTGGGTCTGAGGAGCAACTCCGTGCCGATCCGGCCTACTTAGCATACTACTGGTCTAATGTCAATTTGAATCCCAGGCTTCCTCCACCTCTTATCTCACAGGAGAACCGGCGTCTTGCTAACCATATTGGCGGTTTTGGGGATAATCGGAGGTTGACTTCTTTCGATGACGGCAACAGCGGCTCATTATTTTTATCTCGAGCTTCTCTCTCTACTCATAAAGAGGAGTCTGAGGATGAAAGATCACCTAGAGAGGCTTCTAGTGATTGGGCAGAAAGTAGTAGTGGGTTTCTGGCGGGAGAGTTCACAACCTTGACGACAGGTCGCCTCAAAAGTCTGGTGGATTTGATACAGGCAAGGAACTTAATCCTAAGACACTTAGATCACTCTGCTATCATTGTGTATGAGTTGTAATCTTGTACTTGTTATGGGTAAAAACGGTTATGCTGTAATACATTCATTCCCTTATTATAAACACAGGTTTCATACTTGGATATATAAAATTTGTTAGTGCATGTTTGGAAGAATGTGCTGCTTTTTTCAATTTTCAGCACATGTTTGTCGGGGTTATTATCTATGGTTCGTATTGTTTTTTAATGGGAAAATGCATTAAATAAGCAAGAAGACTGAGATGTTCCATGTAACCAGAAAAGAACAAAGGAAGAAAAAACAGACAGACAAACATGGAAACACACCTCCCTACCGCAAGGTGGAAGGAAGCCAAAAATCTCTAACATGGTTCATATTGTTTATCATTGCTAAATTGTTATTTACCAGTTGGCTTGAGGTTAACTACTACCAGTACTAGATGCATTGCATTGGAGTTGGCTTGCTAGTGCTATGCTGTGGATTGTCTACAGAAGCTTCTGGAATTTAAGCCAGAATCCTTCACCAATTAAAAATGGCAACCGATATTCCAACTACCATGTTTTGATAATGAGGCAAACTCACCTTGTCTTTTATTATTTAACCAGCTGTCAAAAGCTATTACAATTCCCAAAAAGCTCTCAGCAGCCAATTAAAAAGTAAAAGACAATGTGAGTTTGTCTAATTATCAAAACATGGTAGTGCAAATATCAGTGGCCTTAAAAGTTTACCTCTTTCTATGCTTTTAGTCTGTGAATATGCAGTTCCTATGTTGTATGATTGTTTCATATCCTCCAGGAAGACTTTCCACGAACTCCATCTCCATTATATAATCAGTCTCGCTTATCAAGTAATGCAGCAACAGACGAAGCAAGTGAACAAGATCCCAATGTCAACACTTCACATGATTCTTCCACCAGTGCGGCTAAAATACAGGAGTCGGACACGGCAACTGTGGGACCTACTCTGCGTGTGCATGACATTGGCTTACAAAGGGAATCAAACAGTGGGGATGTTCATTTGGATGATGAAGTCTTAAATAGTGGTGTGACTGGGTCAGATATTAGTAGCATTGAATCTGAAATGAAAAGTTTTAGTATATCTAACCTACCCAATTCTGAGGGGCGCAGAAATCAACAAGTGCGACAACATGCTCAACATAGTAATTTGCCACGGAACCAATTGTACCCACAAGGAAGCACTGTTTCCGAAGTTCAAGGTGCCCATTCTCAGATGATTTCTCAAGGAATAAACCATTTTTACAATGGTATGGATAATTTTACTTATGCCCACTCAAATTTTTCCTCAGTTGAGATGCAGCCAGTATTTCAGACGTCTGGAGTTACCCCTCCTTTGTATGCAACTGCTACTGCTTATATGGGTTCTGGAAATCCTTTTTACCCAAATTTGCAACCTTCAAGTGTTTTTGCTCCCCAGTATAGCATTGGTGGATATGCTTTGAATGCCCCACTTGTGCCACCATTTTTAGCTGGATATCCTTCTCATAGTGCTATTCCTATGGCTTTCAATAATCCTTCTGGTCCAAGCTTCAATGCTGGCTCTGCTGGTGGGTCCACCACTGCGGGAAATATTCCACCTGGAGCTGATTTACAACACCTGTACAAGTTTTATGGACAGCTAGGGCTAGCACCGCAGCCTTCTTTTACTGATCCTCTTTACATGCATTACTTTCAGCATCCTTCTGAGGATGCATACAGTGCTTCAGGTCAATATGATCCTTTGGCATCTAGGGTAGGTATCATAGGAAGCCAGAGTGCCTTTGATTCACCGAAAGGGGCTCACCCGGCTGCATATACAGCTGACCAGAAATCCCAGTATCCGAGAGGTCGAGCCCTAAGCATTCCAAGCCCAAGAAAAGTGGGGACCACAACTCCAAATTCATATGGAAGTGCCCCAAATATAGGTGGTATGATGCAATACCCAACCTCCCCTCTTGCAAGTCCACTTCTACCAGGTTCGCCAATGTCTGGAATGTGCTTTTCAGGAAGGAAAAATGAGAATTTCAGGTTTCCACTGGGCACTAATAGAGATTTAGGAACATATTCTGGATGGCAAGGACAAAGAGGAACTGAAAAGTTTGATGACTCAAAACAATATTCTTTTCTTGAGGAATTGAAATCCTGCAAAACCCGAAGATTTGAGCTGTCTGATATTGCGGGGCGTATTGTTGAGTTCAGGCAAGCTTCTAAATAACTGTTTTTTTATTTCATATCTATGAAATTGTATATTTGAAACATTATTTCTCTTGCAAGAAAAGTAATTGGTTGTGAATTTTTGGCATCAGTGCTGACCAACATGGGAGTCGGTTTATTCAGCAGAAGTTGGAAAATTGTAGTGCTGAAGAGAAGGCATCTGTTTTTGAAGAAGTCCTCCCTCATGCTCCAAAGTTGATGACTGACGTGTTTGGAAATTATGTTGTTCAAAAGGTATGGTTTTCCCAAACGAGACCTGCTCTCTTTCTTCGTTTTCTTAATATTCCATCTTGTATCTATGCTCTTCCTGTTCAGGCTTGGCTTTTGTATATTGTTTCTTGAAGACAGAATGTTTGGATAATTGATTCTATATGTCTACAGTTCTTTGAGCATGGAAGCCCTGAGCAAAGGAAAGAACTTGCTAATCAACTCGCTGGACATATTTTACCTTTGAGCCTTCAGATGTATGGGTGTCGTGTAATTCAGAAGGTATTATAACTTCTCGTAGCATATCTCTACACTTCTTTTTTACATTTCAACTGAATCAATAGGTTTTGAGACGCTTATGCACCTGAATTTGCATGATACTGAACTGCATTGCACCCGCCCTTTATGTAATAGGGATCCGTTGCTGACTTGCTGTGTATCAACCTTGATTTTTTAAATCCATTTCTGGAGTAACTCATGCAGTTTCCTTTGGTGATTGTTCCTCTCCTAGAGTCCAAGGCGACGTCGTTGACTGATAGGTATGCTTCTCCTTCAGATCCTGAGGATGAGCATCTTGGGCGCGAGGGAGGTGGGGCTTCAAGTTTTTAGGAAGATCTGTACTTGGCAGCTCACATGCGGTTTGGTAGCCGAGCGCCAAGGGCTTAGGTCAACACTTACATATTAGTCTGCCATATAGTGTTTAATATGTATAAAAAGGAAATGCCTTTAGAAAATCTGTTTTTATGGTTTCCCAATGGTTACATACTTCAAGATGATCAGCTTAGATGGATAACCATAGCAACTCATTTATAGTGCACCTGCAAAATGCACAATCTACTAGACCTGTCAAGATTTATTGAGTTGCTCTTCATTTCCTGGACAGTCAAGTTGCCCGCTTATCTTTTATTCAAACGGATAAAAATGCGATCACTTACACATCTGAATGGAAAAATATCCTTGAATTTTTTTGGGACGAGAAAAATGTAATCTAATTAATAGAACATCTTCACCTAGTCGGAAACAACCTTCTCTATAAATGTGTAGAGTACAAGAGGTTTCTCAGAGATGATCCATGTTACCCATTTGTTCTTTTGGAAACCCCACAATCCTTGCCTTTTTTGGAGAGGTTGAAAGTACTAAAACTCTGATTGCATTGCACCTAACCCATCTTCCAAAAGCAGTTCCAATTCAAGCACCACAAACAAGAAGAACTCGGCTGAAGAACTGATCCTTTTCCATAAAAAAGGGTCACCTACCTTGCTAAGCTACATTTTGCTTTTGTGAGAATCTTATGTCAATTAGGGGGAAATCAAGGAATTTTGGAAACTTAACATTATTTTTTGTCAGATTATTTTCGATATTGACAAACACGGGCTAGTTCTTTCCAATTGTATTCCTTTATAAGATCCTTATTGTGAACCACTTGTGTAGTTGCTTATCATCAACCACTGTGCCTTGTGTGTGGAGGCAGGGGAGTCAGTGGATCATATTTTTCTTCATTGCAGATTAGCTATATATGTATGGAGCTGAATCCTCTCCGTCAGTGGATCATATTTTTCTTCATTGCAGGTTAGCTAGATATGTATGGAGCCGAATCCTCAGGAGATTCAGTTTATCCTGGGTCTTCTCTTTACGGTTTGCTGACCTATTGGAGTGTTGGGAAGAAAGGGATGATCTTATGGAGTGTGGTCCTCTTGGCCACCAATTTGGGATATGTGGAAGGAAAGGAACACCTGTGCCTTCTTCAAAAGCTTGGTAAAAAGGTTGCATTTTATCTATGCTAAGGTGATTTCCTTAACCATTTTCTTGGTGAAGATCCTAGCATCTTTCGGGTTTATCTCAAATTATGAGCTCGTGTGCGGATGGAGAGAGATTTGTATGAGTGAAGAGTAGGTAGATGTCCCTTCCCCTTCATGGGCCCCTTGTGGTCCTGGGATGTTGAACCTAAATTTCTATTGGTCGAGTATGGATAACCCAAGGCCTGTGGGAGTTAGAGGAGTTCTCAGATATGAGAATGACGTCACCTGGTGGTCTTTCTTGGGTCCAATTGGGATCACTGATTCCAACGAAGCGGAGGGAGGGCGCTCTTAAAGGGCGTCGGGATCACAAAGAGCCGAAACCTTGGAAATTTGATCGTTGAGGGGGACTCCCTCAATGTCATCAGGTGGTTGGAGGATAGTAGTAACCCTCATCTTTGGAGATTTCTGCATTGGATTGATGAGATGCAAGATTGGGTTTCGGGCTTCCTCATTTCTTTCCGACACATTAGGAGATCCGCTAATAGTGATGTAGACAAATTAGTCCAGGCATGAGTTGATACGGCCGTTTGGCGATATTTGGATTTACCCCTCCTTGAGGGACATTATATTCTGCTATCTATATTTTCCGTTTTTAGTCTCGTTGTTCTGACCATCTTGGTCGTGGGGTTTCCCCTTCCCTTTTCGTAATAAAATTATCTACCATTCAAAGAGAACACTCACACATTGTTGTCATACTTAGAATGTTCCTATTGTTTCCCTTCCTCACTTGTTTTTATATTGATGTGTTTTTTTAATAAATATTCAAGGACCCAAAATCTGCTTGCCATTATGGTATTTTACTTTTATGATATTGTACCTGCTGTGAATCCTGAAGAGCAACTAATATTAGTTCTGATTGTGGGTCTCTACCAATCCAAACAAGGCATACATTGTTTTCCTTGAAGAACTATTGAGAGATTTAGAAAGACTTTTTGAACATATATGTGTGCATATATTAATAGATATTGCTTAGCCAGCTATTATGTTCTGTAACTCTAGATTTCTTATTGAAATATCACACTGATCATTATTGTATTTTCTACCAGTCAAAATTTAAGCAACAAAATTGTCAGTTTCTCATCTAATCAATTTGGTGCAGGCTCTTGAAGTTATTGAGCTTGATCAGAAAACTCAACTTGTCCTTGAACTAGATGGGCATGTTATGCAATGCGTACGCGATCAAAATGGAAACCATGTGATACAGAAATGCATCGAATGTGTGCCAACAGAGAAAATTGACTTTATCATGTCTGCTTTCCGTGGCCAAGTTGCGTCACTCTCCACTCATCCTTATGGTTGTCGTGTTATCCAGGTAAAATAAGGGGATAGGAAACGGTTGCAAGGGCTCCCCTTATAGTTTTGTCTTTTCTAATCCCGTGCATTTGATTTCTTCTCTCTCTCTCTCTCTATATCTTTTTATTTATTTTATTTACTATTATTTTTTGTGCGTGTGATAGAGAGTTTTGGAGCATTGTACTAATGAGAAGCAAAGTCAGTGCATCGTGGATGAGATCTTGCAGTCAGCTTGTTCTCTAGCCCAAGACCAGTATGGCAATTATGTTACCCAGGTGATGTCTTGTTTGCCTATTCTTGAGTGTGTTGTCTATTTGCCCTTTCCTTTTGATCCTTGCTAAGGTCAGCAATGTAAAAAAGTTTAAAAACTTGGACAAGGACATGGACTTGCCCAGTAGCTTTGATGGATTAAATTTTTGAGTTATCACATGTAGAGAATCTACTTCCACTGTCAGATTTTCTCCCATATGGCCAACTGGATCTCTAAGATCTCATAAATTTTCCACACCGCTGGCTGAACCAAGTATGCCCAATGCGCGCTGCCATCAAAGTTGAGCTTCATGGATCCATCAAGTGGTGAAGACTATGGAACCATCTCCTTTCATGCATCTAACCCACATTTGGACACCTTCAAACTTCATTGTCCCCAAAGCCCCAAGAAATCGCTAAAATCTTGTACCTAACCCACTTTTTTGTTCCTAACCTAGTTTCGACTACCTTTGGTCAAACTCCACGCTTCCCAAGAGCCCAAGAAACCAGTAACCTTTTGATGACATGCATTAGCTTTGAGATAGTTGAAAATTATTGTTAAAAGTTTTTTTTTTTTTCAATTCTTGTTTTGGGGCAAGACGAGTCTTCTTGATTTGGAGGTTGTTGCGAGCATGGTTTTAAATTTCGACCGAAATCTGAAATTTCGGATTTCGGTGGAGACCGAAACCGAAATTTCGATTAAATGCCATTATTTATTTTTAAAAAAGTGTTAAAATTTAGGCTGAAATTTCGAACCAAATTACAAAATTTCGGTCCGACATTTTGGATTTCGCCGAAATTTCTATTTTCGGTGGGGTCCGAAACGGTTGCCGAAACCGAAATTTTAAACCATGGTTGCGAGTGAGAATTGACTTGGGGAGGTTTTTTAACATATACATTATAATTTAGCATGTTGCCGTTTGTGCTTTCACAAAAATCTATGTAAAAACTTCTTGTTTACAGTTTTATCGTTGTTCAGTTTTAATTAAAGTAATCATTCAAAAAAAATTAACTTTAAACTAACTGCGTTTTTTAACGGCAATTGATTGTATTAAAGAGAAGAAAAAGCAGGGAACCCTGCGATTGAGATAAGCAATTACATAAGACTATATCATAATCAATTACAGAGAGAACCCAAGAAGCTCAAGGAGGAAGATAATCATACCGTTCTAAACTCTCCTTATATACCCCAGCCCTTGCCAGTCTATCGGCCTCCGTATTTGCCGACCTCTAAGATGCTGGAAGGAGATAGATGAGAATGCTACTTGGTCTTGAATCTTGTCAAACCATTGGACAAATCTCCAAAGGAAGGTATGACTCCACTTCCACCGCCTGACGACATTAATTGAGTCTCCCTCCACAACCACCTGATCCATCATATTTGCTTCTAGGAGCTTAATGCCTTGGACTACAGCTCCAACCAGTGCCTCATTGGAGGCTGCAATTGAGTCTCCTTCCACAACCACGCGAAAAATCCTACTTTTAAAAGTCTCAAGGACTTTTATTTAAGGATATACATATATCATGTTGTGCATGACATAATTTCTTATCGGTGCTTGTGCATTTCTGTAATCAAGTCAGTTTCAGAAATGAACGGTCTTGTTAAATAGAGGAGAATGAGATATGAGATAAGAGTGTTAAAGAGTTAATCACCCTCACATAAATATCACACACACACACACACACACACACACACACATATAAGTACGAGATTATGATAGTAGTGAAATGACTGGTATATCCTCAATATAGCGCAATACATCTACGACCCCCTCAAGCTAGAATGTATATGTCATACGTTCCCAGCTTGTTACAAATATCATTTAACTTAGCTGATCCCGGTTTAGTGAACACATCTGCCAGTTGATCTCCCGATCGGGTGAAGACAATGCCGTCTTTCTGAATCCTCTGATAAAGAAGTGGCAGCCCACTTCGATGTGGTTAGTTTGCTCATGAAAGATTGGAACTGTAGCGACATGGATTGCAGCCTTAGTGCCACAATGTAACTGTGCTGGAGATGAAGATAAAATACCCATTTCTGATAAAAGAGAGCTCAACCAAGTCAGCTCTCAACATGTATGTGCCATGGCTTGGTATTATGCTTCTACACATGATCTAGCTACAACATCTTGCTTCGTACTTCGCCGTGACACCAAGTTACCTCCAACAAATGTGCAATATCCAGTGATTGCCTCTTATCTGCTGGAGATCCTGCCCAATCCGCGTCAGTAAACCCTTCTAGCTTCACATGGCCATGTTTCTTGAAAACAAACCTTTCCCTATGGTACCTTTCAACTATATAATGATCTGAATCACTGCTGCCCAATGAGAAATGCATGGCGAACTCATGAATTGGCTGACCACTCCTACTGCAAGCGAGGTGTCAAGATGAGTAATGGTCAGATAGATTAACTTCCCAACCAACCTTCTGTATTTACCTGGGTCATCTAATAAGTCTCCTTGATCTTGAAGAAGCTATACATTCAGGTCCATAGGTTTAGCAGCAGGTTTTACTCTCAATGAGCATGTCTTCTCTAATATATCCAACACATTTCCTCCGCGATAAAGAAAGTCCACTTGATGCAAGAGAATACCTAATTTAAGGAAAATTCTACACTCCTAATGGGATTCAGACTTTAGGACAGTTTAGGGCTTTAGCGGAACTAAAGAACACTTAACAACTAACATAGGGCTGAATTAACGCCTAATTAATCTATGGACGTTAGCAATAATGAGACCTAAATAGCATAAATAATTGTAAAGATCATAATTAAGCATGAACTAAACCTTATACAAATCAATCAAAGTGATAAAGATTTGTAAGATGAATTGATAATAGAAGGATTAGTCCGAAACTGCAACCAATTAAAAGAACTAAAAGATAATGTAAGACCTATCAATTAGATCTAACAAAAGCATGAGAAATTAATAATAATCAATGAAGAAAAAAATGTCCAGCAGCAGGAATTGGGTCAAAACAGTCCAAATTTAAGCCGTAGGGGTATTTTGGTAAGTTCTGCAAATCTGGAAATTGAAGGAAAGCTTTCCAGATCTTAGGTAAGGGTTTAGATAGGTAAAAGAAAGGCAATTCTAGGGTTTATGTTCTGATTTGATGGTAGGTTTAGGCTATGGATCTTTAAAAAGGGTTTCCGGGTTTGAAAAGAGTAAGAATTTGCAATAGGGTTCAAAAAGGTTTGCAAGTTGAGATTCTTGTGAGTTTTAGATGAGGTTTAATCACTAAAACAATCTCTCAAAATCTCAAAACAAGATCTTGAAGAACAAGGGAGATCTATGGACTATGGATTTTGGGTTTTTCTAGTTTTAGGGTTTAAGAACAAAGAAAATATAAAATCTGATTTACTAACCTTGTTTGTGCTGATTTTATTGAAGAAATAGAAGAGAATACGTGAGAGGAGATGAGAGAAGATGGTTCCAAACCACAAGAAGAAGGGAGAAGAAGAAAGCCCAAATTTCTGGCTTCAAGCAAAACATCAATTCTATTCAATATGCAACAAGTCCTTTACATTGCTTTCATAAGATATATTTATAAGAAAATAAATCTTAGAAGATAACTTAAACCTAATCAACTAATCTCAACCATTCATCTAATCCAATGTAAATTAAATAAAGTTAAAAACTTACCTAAAATAGTAATCCCGTAATAGACCTATACCACTTCCTAAAAACACTCATAACTTGCTCAAATCGCATCCAAACATGTGATCTTGGGCTCATTAGATGGGTAATTGAAAAACCTTTCTAATAATACCAAAAATACACCAAACGGATGAGATTCGATGCCTAAAAAGTAGAGTACAAATAAAATAATGAAAATAGAAGATAAATAATAAAAAAAGAGGCCCATGTCTGTGGTCTATGCTAGAGTCTCCACCATCAGTCTCGTCCACGTCTGCGCTTGTAAACCTTGAATTCACGCCCATTGTTGATGTCCTCATCACCACTACGAGAGTAGGTGACCTCAATCCCAAGAAAATACTTGAGACGACCCAGGTCTATAATGGAAACTCTTTCTGAAGGAAAGTCTCTAGCTTATGTATGCATGTCCTATCATTCACTGTAATGACAATATCATCCACATACACGATCAAAAATATATATCTAGCATCCGACTAGTAACTAAAAACAGAATGATCAACTACACACTGCTTCATGCTGAAGCTCAAGACCGTATCACTGAATTTCCCAAACCATGCTTGAGGTTGCTTAAGATTTAAATGGCTTTGCGAAGATAACAAACTGATGAGCCAATCTCCCCCTGAGCAACATACGTCGGTGGTTGCTCCATATACACCTCCCCAGTAAGATCACCGTGTAAGAACGCTTTTTTAACATCCAACTGATATAATGGCCAACCTCGATTAACAGCTATGGAAATCAATACTCGAACGGGAAATCAGTACTCGAACCGAAGGTATCTTGGCCACAGGGGAGAAGGTCTATGTGTAGTCTACTCCAAACGTCTGAGTATACCCCTTCGCAACAAGAGGCGCCTTAAGGTGCTCAACGGTCCCATCTGGTAAATACTTAATGGTGAACACCCAACAACATCCAACAGGCTGAGCTCCAGATGGGAGAGAAACTAATTGCCACGTGTCGTTTGAGTGAAGAGCAGCCATATCAGCATCCATGGCAACATGCCACCCAGGATGAGCGAGAGCATATGAAACAAACTTGGGCACGGTGATAGTAGACAAACTAGAAACATATGAACGAAAGGGGTGTGAGATACAATTTTATTTTAATGGTTAGGCGGGTGAGATACGATCATAAGAAACAAACTGAGAAATAGGATGAGTGATAGTACGAGATCGAGTGCGTGAAGCAATAGGCAAATCAGGAAGTAGAACTAGAGAGGTCAGCAGGTGGCTAATTACCTGCAGGCGATCTGTCAGACCGGTGAGTAGGATGGTCGAGTGGAGAGGATGCATCTGTAGTAGGATGCACAATCCGACAAGGCCACGTGTATGCTGCTGAGAAGTAGGAGCCTCTAGATAAGCAGACAGTAACTAAAGAGGCAATTCGAACTCACCCACAAGATCGGTAACAGAGTCGAAAAAATAAGGAATAGACTCAAAGAATGTAACATCAGTGGAAATGAAAGTTCTCTTCAAGAGAGGACTCTAACACTTGTAACCTTTCTGGGCACGGGAATAACCTAGAAAGATATACTTTTCCGCATGAGGATCCAACTTGTCAAGACTAGGAGCCAACTTTTGAACAAAGTATGTACAACCAAAGACACGTGGGACCAAGGGAAAAGGGGTACCCAACAGATATAACACAGAAAATGGCGTCTGATCAGATAAGACGGAGGAAGGGAGATGAATCCCCAAGAAACATGCTGTGAGAACCGCATCGCCCCAGTACATTTGAGTACTTTCATCTGAAACAGAAGTGTCCGAGTCATATCTAAAAGATATTGGATTTTCCATGAGAATCAAGAGGTATAGGGACAAGAACACTGGTGGGTAATACCATGAGAATCAAGAAACTGCTTAAACCGATTACACATAGAGAAGTACTCCATGGCATTATCAGTAGACAAGCAGTTAATTGAACACTTAAATTGAAATGAAATTTCTGAATAGAAAGTACGTAATGCATTAAAAACTTCAGAACAATCTTTGATAAGAAACAACCATGTAACCCTTGAGTAGTCATCAACAAAAATAACAAAATATCGAAAACCATGTAAAGACAAAGTTCTAGAGGGACCCCATACATCAGAATGTACTAGCTCAAATGGACGAGAAACACGATCAACAACTTGAGAAGGGAAAGACACCCGATGAAGTTTACCCAACTCACACGACTCACAAGTAAAGGACTAAACATGACTAGACACTACATCAGATTTCTAAAGCTTCTCAACAGTCAGCAGAGGATTGGCCTAAGCGATAATGCCACTGATATGCATCAACAGAGCTCCGCAGGGCAACACCATCACTGCCCTACTCAAAATAATACATGCCATCGATCTCACGGCCCGAATCAATCCTCTTCCCAGTCTTCAGATCCTGAAATACACAATAAGAGGGGGAAAAAGGAAACATAACAATTTAGATATTTAGTTAACTAACTAACGGAGAGTAAATTAAAAGGAAACTTCGGAACACAAAGAACAAAAGATAAAGTGGAGCCAGTGGGTTGAGACTACACAGTAGGGTTAGGGTTTGGGTTTGGGCTTGAAAGAAGAATGAGGGAGGGGCGACAGCAAGAGGCTATGGGGTGAGGGGCTGCTAGGGTTTTAGACTAAGTTTGGTTGGGGCAGCAGCAAGAGTGTATGGGGTGAGGGGCGGTGGCCTAGAGTAGTGAAGGATAGTAGTGGCAATGTCAATGGGAGGAGGGAGGGGCGGCAATTTCAGTGAAAGGAGAAAGGGGCGGCAACTTGCATGGGGTATGGTGGTGGCTTGTAAGGGTGGTCCATAGGGCATGGTAACCCTAGGGCTCTAATACTACGTTGAAGAGAGAAGGAGAGTGAGAGAAGAGTGTGAGAGTTAATCACCTACAAATATAATATATATAGGGATTTGCTAGCGTCCATCGCAGAAGGTATTTCACGGATGGTCTGTTGCATCTGACAGCAGCCACTGATGCTCACTTTTCAGCAAATTGTCTTCATTCACAAGGTGGATGCCGTCAAATGCAACAGACCATCCGCAAAATGCCTTCTGCGATGGACGCTAGCAAATCCCACACACACACACACACACACACACACAATATTAGGGTATACTAGTGACATGACTAGTATACCCTCAATATAGAACAATATATCTAACATGTCTTACTCGAGTTGTCAAGTCATTCTACATTGTTCATGCATGGAAGCTCAATTTTTGGGGTGGTGCTTGTTCATAACCTCGCTTATGCATGAGGTCTCAATTTTTGGGAGTGGCGCTTTTGTGCTATCTTCTCAATGTATGGATGCAATATTTTAAATTTTGCTTTCAGTCTCGGTCGGCATGGAAACGGATACTTCAGTTTCAATTGGAAATTTCGTTGGAAATCTTGTAAAATTATGGAAGGGAAATGATATCAGCACAACCATGTTTTTATAATTTCACTAACCCAATGTTTATTATTTAAAGAGTTGTCACTGCCCATCTTGGTTTCTGTGTGTGTTTGGGGATGGAAACAGAACCATTTCGGTTGTTTCATGTAATTTTCAGTGGAAATTTATAACTCAGGGTGCATGCCCTCTAAATTGACCGTTTTTTTACAATGATCTTTTCTGCCGCTCGTGTTACTAATAATTCCAATTCGAGACTTTGAATCCTCACAACTGCATCAATACCCTTGTTTATTTTGATCCTTATGCGTAAGGCCTCCAGTTGTTTATTGGATGAAAAACATCAATCCTCATATGAAAAAAGCTTAGCTTTACAAAGAATAGGTGATAGGGAACAATCATGATATGTTGTTTCCTTTTGCATAGTTTTGTGAAAATAGCTGGACTTTCTCATTCCTACTGTCCCAAGTGCTTTAGATCACGTTTTGTTTTTGGGATGTCTAAATCTAGCATCACCTGGTGCTGGAGACATAAAATTGAATTTTCTCTTATATCCTGTGAAACTCCCAGTTACTCCAAAAGCTTAAGCTGGTGGAGATAGTGTTATTTATTCTTTTATACTTTAACACTCCCCCTCACGTTGGCCCCTCTTTCTTTAGGTTGGCCTACACGTGGCATATGTGGCTCCACTTTTGGGTTGACCATTGCATGTGGATTTTTGCTATCCCCGGGAGGTTTGAACTCAGGACCTTTGGCTTTGATACCATGTGACACAAGCAGTTACTCCAAAGGCTTAAGCTGATGGAGATGGCGTCATTTATTCTTTTATACTTTAACATATCCAATGAGCTTGGTGGAAATTAGTGGAGTTCAACATTGGTTATTGCTATTCCAACTCTCTATGTATTGGACTAGATACGCGTGATAATACGACATTGGGCATTTTTTGCAACTAATGCATGCATTAATTTTCATGTTGGTCTTGCTTGCATGTCTTCAGCATATTTCAGTACCGAGATTTTCTTTATTCTGCTAATATAAAAGGGCTCATCATAGGTAAAACCATGTTACAAGTATTGTGTGCATCACACACACACATATTTAATGGTTTGTGTGCATCATACTTTTCGGGCAAATATTTCTTTGATTCTTTCCAACTCGAACTCTGTCATTAGGCATTGCTCCGTACCTCTTTTCTTTATTTTTAATAAATTTTGCTTCTTATTGCCTATAAAAATATCTGAATTCGATTTTTTTCCCAAAAAAAAAATGTCTTGTTTTCCATCGGGCCTTCTGTTGTGATATTTGAATGGTCTCGGACATTCAATTTGTTCACTGGATCTGAAATTCTAATATGATTATACTGGTTGCAGCATGTTTTAGAGCGAGGAAAACCCCATGAAAGAAGCCAAATTATAATGAAAATGGCTGGGCAAATTGTACAGATGAGTCAGCATAAATTTGCATCCAATGTTATTGAGAAGTGTTTGGAGCATGGTGATGCTGCAGAACGGGAATTTTTGATTGAGGAAATTGTTGGACAAACAGAAGGAAACGATAACTTACTGGTATGTTGTAATAAAAAGCATTGTATGTTGTAATAAAAAGCATTGTTTGCTTTTAAATAGAACATTTACCTGTATTATTATTCTTCTAGTGCTCTTAAAGTTTGATACTTGATTCTATTTTCTATTTAGTAATCTCAAGTTACTCTCAGTTATCCTTGTCACCATAAGAGAAAATGCTAATGTAATTTATCGGATGTACAGTCTCTTTCCAATTATGTAGTCTTAGTGATTAATGGAAGTTAGACGAATCTTGGTTTTAAATTTCTATCAAAACCGACACGAAACAAACAAAATATTTCCGTTCCCATCCCCACCGAAATGCATACTGAAATCGAACACATCGAAATCAAATTTGTCAGTCTATTAGTGTTATACTCTATCAGTATATGTTACATAATTATATTTATATGTTCCTGAGCTCGAGCTCAGATAAGTTACATAATTCATAATTATATGAATTGCATGTGACATGTGGTGTATGTATTATGTATAAATATTTATATGGATTACATGTGAAATGTGGCATGTACTGAATTTGACAGTGCATGTCACTAGGTGTTTGATGTTGTTAAACCATTATGGATGGATTTTTTGCTTCTGTGACAGTTTTTTTTACTGTGTATTTATGCTTATTTTTGCATTTCTTAAATTTCATCTTAAAATTCTATCATTTGCATGTCTACATAGGTTTGCATATTTTATAGGATTTCCACCAAAATTTTCAAAAGAAACCGAAAACTTTACATTTCCATGGAGACCGAAATTTAAAGCATTGGATATGGTGAGTGTGGCTGCGAGAACGAAATTTGCTTTTGAATTTAGAGTCCTTTCATAATTTGATTACATTGAAAAAGGTTGTCGCTGGTTTTCTCATTGAAATAGGTTATCATTTTCGTGAGTCTGTTGGAATGCTTTATGCATGCATGTAGTCAGCCCTATTGAAAAATTCAGATCTGGATTTCCTTGCCTCCAGCCTAGCTTTGTCAGTTTGGAATTCTGTGCGTAGAATTGGACAATTCCGTTTGTACTTAATATCATTTTCCTAAGTCTGCTGGGATACTATTACACATGCACGTAGTCAGCCC
The DNA here is from genome assembly GCF_043159265.1 of Tasmannia lanceolata. Lineage (NCBI taxonomy): Eukaryota > Viridiplantae > Streptophyta > Magnoliopsida > Canellales > Winteraceae > Tasmannia > Tasmannia lanceolata. The sequence goes on from NW_027518683.1 coordinate 14,217,320, forward strand.
TATTGAAAAATTCTGATCCGTTTTATTTTTTTGCTTGGGTAATGTGGGGTTTGGCAGAACCCTACCTGTGATTAATTGGAAAAAGATTACTGTCTTTTGTAGCACATTCCTATCAAATCATTAGATACAATGCTTTGGAGAGAGGAGGCCTAGGAGGGGATAGAATCAGGGGGGGATAGCCGACCCTTTGCATGGACAATCGAATTTGGATAAAAAATTCGCAGCTGTGGGTAGAATTGGACCACTCATGTTTTTCTTAGTTTGTTGACTATTAACAATACATGCTTAAATTTTATATAATTGATAAAATATGCTGATTGGATATATATTAATCTTTATTTGACTAAATTATATGTACGTCAAGTCGTCAACATTCAAAAGTCAGATAACTTGCAGCATATTTCATACGCACCTGGACCAAATTCAGATAGCTAGCAATAATTACGTGGACAGTTCTTCCTAGAGTACCCAGTAACTAAAATTTGATTTCCATGTTAGTTGTTAAAATTTTTAGATGGGCATCGGGTCTATAGAATTTATTGAAGCCCTTTTCAAATCTTCTATTTGAATGACAAATCTTCTATCCCCTTTGTAAACTCTAAACCTGATTCCCTCTATAAAACGGTTAGAGCATTATGCCCAGTGCCCTAGCATTGCCCTATATTTACTTGCAATGACCATAGCCCAAAGATGATCCCCCTTCTCCCCGAACTGCCACAGCCATTTCCCAAGTAAAGCATCATTCATTTCCTTCAGCCTCCTTATCCCAAAGCCTCCGGCCTTCATAGGCTTGCAAACCTCCTTCCAGCTGACCAGATGAAGTTTTTGTTTCTCGCCCGATCCTCCCCAAAGGAATCTTTTTTTATATCTGCTCTATTCTCTTGATGGCACTCTTTGGACACTTAAAGATTGATAATTGATGAATTGGAATATTTTCCAGCACCGCTTTAATGAGGGTTATTCTTCCACCTAGAGAGACCAGATTACGCTTCCATGTGTCTAATCTCTTCTCTACTCTCACAATTGGATCTCATTCCCTTTTTCTCGGCCAACCTATACACGTAGGGAGGCCAAGATATTTTGTTGGAAGCGGTCTACCATACATCCGAGAAGGCCAACCATTCCTTCAGTCTCTTGAGTATCCAAGCTCACTGCATGTCTCCAAACCCATTCTCCTCATTAAGTAGTCTAAAGTCCAGACAATCCAATTCCACCCGGTCGTAAGCTTTCTCCATGTCCAACTTATAAATGATGCCCTTTTCCTTGTTTGGCGTGGTGTTAACTACCACATTTGCAACACTGTCTAGGATTTGTCTTCACTGTCTAGGATTCAGCCAAGACTTTGTATAAACATCCAACTAGACTAATTGGGTGAAAATCCCCTAGGCTCACTGCACCCTTTACCTTGGGGAGGAGCGCTATAAATGTGACTCCGGTTCCTCCACGGATATCTCGTAATCCTTCTTCCTGTTCTCACAGTCTTTCACATCTTTACCCCCATGACTAGGGTTCAGTGTATTTTCCTAGTGAGAGCGACAACTGAAGCAAAAACTTGCTATCTGAAGTTCATAACTTGCAGTTGCTGCACTTCCAATTACCTCGCTGCAGAGGTTGGTCCTCGAATTTTGTCATCAATCTGTGTTACAGAAATACAGACTTATTCTTGCAGAGGATGAAAAATCCAAGATCCGCCATCCTTATGTTTACAGAGATACACACTTCATGATTGGACGATGAAGCTATTATTATTAAGATATGGAGATAATGTTGAGATAAATGTAACTGATTTAGAAAGGTCACCTGGAATTGGACAACAGATCTAGCTTTGCTTCAAACCTTGATAACTACTAATTATGGTAACCTGGGGCCCAAGTTTCAGCTCATTTTTTCATAGGTAAGTTTCTTCTCCTACATCGCTCAAAAATAATTTCATTTTGGACTTGCAGTTTATACTGGTTAAATAAATTATTTTCTTGTTGTTCTGACTGTATTGCTGTCCATGTTTTCATTCTTGAGTATATATGTTTGGATAAATTCGCAACCTCTGCCCCAATATTGAAGCAGTGGTTTCTTTGTGTTAACAAACCAACTTCTCCAAAAGCTTAAGCTGTTGGAGAAAGGCGTTATTTATCTTTTATACTTTAACACTCCCTCGCACGTGTGTGGCCCACTCGGCAAACACGTGGCACATGTGGTCCCCGCATGTGGATTTTTGCTATCTAGGAGGTTTGAACTCTCGAGACCTTTGGCTTTGATACCATGACTAACCAACTTTACCATTCAAAAAAATATATATTGTTGAAATCTTGTCCCTATCATTTATTAATAAATTTTTGTTAATTTTCAAAAAAAAAAACAGAGAGATTTTAGGGGATTATGCTAGTATCTAGTATTGTATAATACTTCCTTGGAACTTGTTTTTGTGAACTTAATTCATGCCTTGCATTTATGTTCTAGACCATGATGAAGGATCAGTTTGCAAATTATGTGGTCCAGAAGATTCTTGAAACATGTACGAATAAGCAACATGAAATATTGCTTAATCGCATAAGAGTTCACCTACAAGCATTGAAGAAATACACATATGGGAAGCACATTGTTGCTCGGTTCGAACAACTCTCTGGTGAAGGTGTGTATCTGCTCTATTCTTCTGAAAGTTATACACATTTTTTAACATCTTGGCTTGGATATAGATACTACTAAGTGTTGTCGGTTGTTGCTATTCAATGTTAGCTCCCAATTGATCTTATCCTTGTTTGATAAGTGACGCATTTGAAATGTTTTTGTATGTTGTTTGCTTCATGATTCTTTCATGTATATTGTATTCTACCAGTATTAATTTGAATGTGGAATTAATTGAATCTTTCTCTGGTGCACCTATATGAATAGGAACTTGCATTGGCGGCTGCCATGATCATTTTTTTCATGCCATGAATGCAAATACTGTAAGCCTAAGCTTGCCATGATACTATGTATGTTTCTAGTTAGTAAAAGGACAAGTGTAGTTGATACTTATGAAGTGCATTTTCCTATACAGTTTTGCTTGGTGACACGTCGTGTCATATTTTTTGCAAGACAAACTTGACATATTTGACTATGATACCTGAATAGCTATGTAGGCCCAAACTATCATGTCCAACACAATGCAATACCAATACTTATACCGGAGAAGGTTTTGAATTTCGGTTTCAGTCGCCAAAGAAACGTTTCGGTTTTGGTTAGAAATTTCGGTGGAAATCCTTTCAAATCACAAATACATATGGAAACGTATGCAAATGATAGAATTTAAAGATGAAACTTCCGGAAATGCTATAATAAGCATAAATACACACTTAGAAACCATCACATAAGCAAGAAAACCATCAATAATGATTTAAAAACATCGAACACCTAGTCACATGCACTGTCGCGCATGTCTATCCTTTTAAACCACAAATACATATGGAATCGTATGCAAATGATAGAATTTAAAGATGAAACTTCTGGAAATGCTATAATAAGCATAAATACACACTTAGAAACCTTCACATAAGCAAGAAAACCATCAATAATGATTTAAAAACATCGAACACCTAGTCACATGCACTGTCACGCATGTCTGATAATTTAATATCCTACCAAATTTCACATGCAATTCATATAAATATTTATACATAATACATGCGCCATATTTCGCATTCAATTGATATAAATATAATTATGTACTACATACTGATCTAGTATACCACTATCACACTTACAATTTTGGTCTATGCATTTCTTTCATTTCGGTTTCGGTGGGGATGGAAACAGAAACGTTTCGTGTCGGTTTCTTTGGAAATTTAAAACCTCATGATACCAGGTACTTGATGGATACTTTTGTTAGTTAAAAAAAACTATCGTGTTTCAAACATGTCGTTCTCATATTATCATAAAAAAAAAAGCCAGTCTCATCCATCATGCCTTTTGCTTTAATATTGTTGCATATTTGCAATTAGCCAATTATATGTTTGAGTATGGGTCATTTATTATTAATGACATCTTCTAAGTTAAATTTAATTAAGTCTACAGGTAGATGTATTTCTATTTGAAGGTCGTAAAGATTTTCTTGAATGGTCGATGCTTCGTTCTTGGGTCAGGTCTTGGCTACGTTACTGCCAGTGGTACTACATTACGGCGTTGTCACCTGTGGTAACATTTGCTGAGTTGTTCAATGGTCCAGTCGTGAGTCAACACTGGAACTTGAAATATTACTTAGAAATATAACTTAATAAAAAAAGGACCAGCGTAGTTGATAAGTATGAAGTGCATTTTCCTATACAGTTTTTCTTGGTGACACGTTGTGTCATATTTCTTTCAAGACAAACATGACATCTGTGCCTATGATACCCGAAAAATTGGGTTCGCCCAAACTATCATGTCCAACACAATATAATTGCTATACCGATACTTATACCAGATACTGAATGGATACTTTTGTTGGTTAAAACAACTAGCATGATACAAACGTCTTTCTCATCAAATCAACTATCATGCGTTTTGCTTTATTATTGTTGCATATTTGCAATTATATATTCGAGTAAGGTTCATGTTTGATACTATTTTATATTTATTATTAACGACGCCGTCAAAGTTAATTTTAATTTAAGTTATATTTCTAATTAGCAAAAGGACTTTGATACTATTTCAAAATTATTATTAATGACGCCCTCAAAGTTAATTTTAATTTAAGTTATATTTCTAATTAGCAAAAGGACCAGTGTAGTTGATACGTATGAAGTGCATTTTGCTATACAGTTTTGCTTGGTGACACGTTATGTCATATTTCTTGCAAGACAAACTTGACATCTATGGCTATGATACCCGAATAACTGTGTAGGCCCAAACTATCATGTCCAACACAATGCAATACCGATCACTGATCTATCCAAGCAACAATCTTAATCTTTAAATTGAAATGCAATTTCATATTCCCTTACACCAGAGGGGCTGTTTTTCGGGTTGCTATTGGATGTGTGGCAGCCACTAATGACACTCCTCTCTCTTCATTTTACACTCTTCTAATTAGCAGTTAAACATCGTTACAATACTAAAAAACCTACAAACAGCCAATAAAAAAAGTTATATATATATATATATGAGAGAACATTTCCTACACACTTGTGTAGGTAAGTTACCTACACACTTGTGTAGGCAAGTTACCTACACACTAGCTTAAAATACAGTGGGGGGCCACATTGTTTGGGTGATCCAAACCATTCATTTGAATGATCCTCACATAGATAGGGTGTCCACAAAAAATCAGATCCATAGGATCATCCTAACCATTCAAACTATGGAGGCAAAAAATGGACTAATTTCTGAAGGTTTATACACGTCCATTTTACCTCCACAAATCGTAGGGTTGGGATGATCCTATGGATCTGATATTTTGTGGACACCCTATCTATGTGATGACCATTCAAATGAATTGTTTGGATCACCCAAACAATGTGGGCCCCCAATGTATTTTAAGCTAGTGTGTAGGAAATGTTCTATATATATATATATATATATATATATGGGAAAACTGTTTGTGAGCTCAAGCTCATATATATGTGTGTGTGTCTATTTTTTCTTAAATGAGAACAACCCCCCCCCCCAACACCCACCAAGAAACTCTCTCTCTAGCATGCTAAGGGGGAGATGGAGGCAGAAGAGAGGGCTTCTGTTCTGAGCCTTTTCGGCTTTCTGAGGTTGATTTGAGAGAGAGAGAGAGTTGATGAACTAAAGGGTTGAGGTCTGCCGGTGTTGGGATTTAAGAAGCGTGTTGCGTAATTAGGCCGGATTCAATGGAAGAGGGACAAGGGAGATTATGGTGGGAGAGGAGAGAGAAAATGAGATAGTAGTGTCACCTAGGTAAGATGGTATTTTTTTTCATTTACTATAAAAATAGTTTCAAGTGTTAGTAAGACAGAGACTTCTGACTTCTGTGCTGGACTTGAGTCTCTCTGTCGGTCTTTCCATTTCAAATTGCATCCAAATAGCTGTTGTTTTTGTATGGCACTTTCCTATGTAGCATTTTTTAGCTGATTACTACCATGCCCTAATCGTTGAATTGTTCCAATTGTTTCAGAAATCACCAGTTCAGAATCATGAGTATAAAAGGCGTTTCTCAGTACCCACCAGTATCATACCAGTGGGTGAAAACTATCGTATGAAACACCCACTGCCTCTTTTCCAGCATTGGAAAAGCACAACGTAGTGAGCGATTCCCTCCCAAATCCAATTTCTTTGAAGAGGCTGTGAAGTTCCTGAGATATCTGCAGGCCATGCTTCTTCTGTAGTAGTTCTGTTACTGTAAAGTTAGTATATATGTATTATATGTATCTCTTAGAATTGTATATTGTATATGTATAGAACTTGGGTATTGTAGATTGCTTTGTAATAGAAATATATTGTGCAAGTGTCATGGATCTCTGTGAGAAAGTAGAGAGGGGCATTTGCCTCTCCGGTAGAATATTGTTGTTCTCTGACACTCTTGTTGATTCAGCTCACCCATCACCACTATGGGCCCAATTTTTCTCGTATGATCTGAACCATTCAAATGGCGGTTCTTAGAGTTTGATGGGCTGTTTTAATTCGTCGAGGCCGTTGATCTGACCATCGTAACTGTTCAATCAGTGGACCTTTCTTTGAATGTGACCATTAATCTTTTTCTTCTTAACCATCCAATGCCATTGGTTGGAAGATTCAGATCACTTGATTTATAGCATTCCGCTCTGCACAAATCCTTTCCCAACTTCTTTTTTTGAATGAGATTGGAATATAATTCTTCACAAAAGCCATACTTTTCTCAAATGGAATGACATTAAATGTCATATGGCCGGGTTGATTGTGTTATTACTGAAACTTGGTGGACTCTGCATGGGAAGCCTCGTGATTAATTACTGAACTTTTGAATGGGCGAGTTGATTACAAACTCGGTTGAGCCAATTTCACATAAAATTGGGTCACATTAAATAGCTCTGATACCACATGTAAGTCATTGACTCTTACCTATGGTTTGTTTTAGATCTTAGCCTTTAAAATGCAAAGAAAATAAAATTTCAAACATACATTGCCCTCTGGATTCCGACCAAAACCCTTTTCCCCTGTCAAATATGAAATTAGAACGGGCTTGAAGCAGCATTCATGTCCTTTCCCTTCCAATTCCAAGAGCAACATATGAAATGGTTTCGATTCTAGGTCACCCAAATCAAGCCACACAAAAAGGATAAATCAATAGATCTTATTAACAACCAATGCTTCATCAAGCTGGTCCACAAAGAATGAACCACGGGATTGCATATCTTTGAATATGAACCATTGGCCCCTCTTGTTTTGCAATCCGCCTGGCATAGATGGTTAAGATTGTTTGGTTAATAAGATATACGCCCCATGGCGTGCCGACTGTAAGGCCCTCTCATGAACAAATCCGATCAATTGAGAGGGACCACATTTGTTTAGATTTTTTTTAAAAAAAGTGTGATGAAATTCCTTTTATATAATGACGAAGGAAAATGTCTCTGCAACAATGAAGATAATAGTTAAAAGTGATCAATCTCAAGATAAAGAATAGTACGAGTTCAAACTGTAGTATTTTATATTTTTTACCATATAGAACAAAGACAGAGATTTCAGTGACAACAAATAATAGGCAATACAGAAACTACCTGAATTTTGCAACTGAATGATGGAGCTCTGTCTCAGTATTTTACACACAGTAGAATACATGTGAGAGTATAAACTGAAAACACCCTTTGTTCTCTACTCACTTGCCTGTTCCGCAGAATTTAGCTGCATAAATTCTCCATTTTCCCCAAGATTGGAGTACTCCTTAGGCAGAGGCACATTTAGCTCCGAGCAAACTAACTGAATTATGCTTCTGGTCACACTCCCAAACGACATCTTGTTCACCGTTACGGCCATTGCAAACCCATGTTTTATGTTACAAAAGCCTGTGGACCCGCCAATCCCCGAATGCCCAAAACTAGTCAGTGATCCGTCCCTCGAACTGAGCCTCTGAAATCCGAGCCCAAATTTCCCATTTGGAAAAACCAAATTCTCATAATTGCCGATCCCCATGAACGCATCATGAATTCTCGGGTTAGTAAAGATCCTACTAACAGTATCTTCTCTTTTATCATTCCTACTACTGCCAATGTTGTTATTTGTACAGTAATCATCACCACAACCATTAGTCACGGTAATGTAATTGTCATAATTGTCATCACTGTTTTTTCTCTTGAGTTTACCCTTCTCAATATCTGTATTGTCATGGTTAGTAGTAAGCTTATTTGTATTGTTGTTGTGTGTTTTTTTCTGAGTAACTACCTCCTTTTTGTTGTTTTTCTTCTTCTGGGTTTCCAAAGTGGGAAATTTAGGGATGTGGGTGTGGCTACCAAGTGGTGGTTCAGAAGTGGTGTGTGGTGGTGGGACTAGGCCTCCAGTGGAAAGAGCTGCATAATATCGAGCCAATGCACGTGCCGAACAGTGCCCATTGGCAGCAGGGATGATTGCTCGACGAATGGCAAGTGTGTTGAAGAGGACAGGAATGGTTGTCACAAGCTCAGAGATGTTACTGGATTGTAAGGTGGAAGGTAGGTCCTCTCGGTTCTTGTTAATGGGGAGATTTTTGAGATCGACCATATCAAGGGAGAGGGTTGCAAGCCGAGATTCCACGCCTGAGAGAATGTTCGATGTTAGTGGCGACTTGAAGATGAGCTCCTTCTTATAGCATACAGATTTTAAAGTTCATTAAGCATGGTTAGAACTGAGTAAATAGGCAAACAAGAAAAGCCAAGCAGAAAACCAGCAAATGACGGTTAGAATTTTAATGAACAAAGACAGAGAATGTTTTATATCAGGCTGGGGTGTTTGTGTATATACACTTTGTGAAGCTCCCCCTATTCATATAGGCAATGATGGTATGCGTACCCATATATGTTTGACGTATGTATGTACTTAAGCATGTTCAAGTGTATTTACTTGCTGTGTAGATATGTGAAACTATGTTCACATCAGCATGTGTATGTATGTGCATGATATATGTATGCATGAGTTTCTATATGTACATCTAAAAGCATGCATACATTATACATATGTAGATCTGTCCACATGTGAATGAACAAATCAAGAGAAGATTAATATAAACATTTTACTATTGTCATTTCTTGTGACACCTCATCGTAGCCAAACCTACACAGTTCAGATTGTTGAGTGCACACCATAGTCACAAATATTTGTCTTGGGAATTTCTCAGGAAGGGTGTATCACGGATATTTTAAAATTTTTGTTGTTTTCGGGTTTATATAGGGAAAATAAAAGTATTTCATGAATATATATACAGATGCATATACAATTCAAGGGTACTTCACCTAAAACACTACAAGGAAATGGACTGGAGAAGGAGTGGAGGTTTCAGGGGCTCTGAGTGGGGGAAGAAGTATGAGTGGAGGAAGAAACTTGAATGGAGAAAGAAAACTGTTCCAAATAGTCCCCCCCCCCCCCCAAGGCGATTCCAAGAAGATGGCCGGGAGATTGGACTTGTCTATATTGTCATTATCATAACTTCAAATGGCGTACGAAATGCCGGTGGTGTTCCCAGCTAAAAAAGAAAAGAAAGAAATCGGATCCCCCTCCTCTTGGACATGCCAACAACAACCTTGGGCCAACGTCAATGATGAGGGGGAATCTTGGCCGGATTCTGGAGAAATCTTCTTCTAGCGGAAAAAAGGGACCCCGTCCTTATCGGTAGCTGGAAAGGAGGTGAGATCTCAAATGAATATCTTAAAAGCATGTTTGGTCGGTAGAAGAAAGGACCAAAATGGGACTCTACATGAACTATGGTTGTGGGCTAAAAGCTTTTGGAGTATTCCGTCTCTTACATGCCTCTGTTTGTTAGCAAAGGATGAGATCCTTTTTATGTTCGAATATGCAGATCGGGCGTTCCAAATCCTGGCCAAAGGAGGGGAAGCATGTGGAAACCAATTATTATCCCTCTCAGCTTGGTCTCGGGATTACATCCAGGGAGCAGATGAAACCTGGGTTAACTTTTATGGTATTCCCCTACATGCATGGGCAACCTCAACTGTGGAAGCTCTGGGAAGTATCTTTGGTCAGGTCCTGGAGGTAAGGATGGAGGGAGATCATAGGCAGTGCATGAGCTTTCTTACGGCTAAAATTTTGGCTCCCACATGGAAATTCTCTACCTTTGTTCTTCTTTAGGTCTTGGACTCTCATAGAACCTCAAATTATCCATCGTCGAACTCTCTAGATCTGCCATCTTTGTTTCGTCCCAGTGTCTCTGGTTTCCGGTCTACGCCCTGGGTTCTACCGGAGGGGAGTGAAAATCAGTCATTGTTCGGCTCGAGGTTAACGGGCAAAAAGACCGTTGTTCCTGTGGGTCCCTCTCTGTTGAATTCAAATTTCAAATCCCATAGGAAATTTAGTATTCCCACTTTGGCCTTACCTTCTCGTCTCCCTTTCTCTGTCATGGCAAATAAGTCAGGGGAGGGGTACCCGCCGAGCATTCCTCCAAGGAGACCTGTGGGGCCCATGCGTGATTGGATATCTGGTCCTTGAGGTCTTTACCTCTTGAAGCTATCTTATGAATTCTATTTGGATTAGGTTTTTTGGAATTCAAAAAGTCAGTCAGTCGTTTATGCTAGTAACCTGGGATCTCAAAATCGAGATATTAAATCGTGTTCATTGGAAAGGACAAAAGGAGGCGAGGCTTTCCTCCTAAAGGTGGCCGAAGCTATCATTATTTATAGTAGATCATTTATGGTGCCTTGGGATATCTGAAGGGGATGATGATTTGTAGCATGTGAGAGCCCATGCTGGGACCTTTCTACCGATGCTTACATTAATATAGGAATTTTTGTCTTATTATCTTTGGAAGTCGAAAAGGTAGTATCTTTGGTCAGAGAGTATCGGGCTCCATAAATGCTTTCCAATCAAATACGGGGCCCCTGCCTCGTGAGATTTGGGGGCGGTTATTGGTTTTAGAAAATGGCTTATGACTTAATTAGGCGGTTACCATTTTAATATAAGAAACTTTGGCAGCAAATCACACCAGTTTTCAGACAGTAAGGAAAATGGAACATCAGAATCAATCCTCTCCCACCCCTTCTTCTTCCCCGGTAGGTCTGTCTTGGAAGATGAAGCATCCTTCGGATCAATTGGAATTGGAGGAGTTTTTGTATCGGATTAGGGGCTTGAATTATAACGAAGATCAAGCATCAAAGTTCTCTCCAACTCCTAGGGAGAAAATCGGTGAATTCATAAAAAGACAATGGACTCTATTTAAGAGAGAAGCTAATAGGAGAAGGGAAGTCTTTTTTAGCTTATCTGGGACTTATAACGTGAAGGAATCCCATAAGCCAATGCATAAACACCCTTTCTTTGTCAAGTTCATGATGGACGAAAGAAGAGAAAGGCGCCAGGATTGGGAAGCAAAGAAAGAGGAAGGAATTTGGAAGAAACTTTATCTTCGGAAGAAACTTTTTTTGGCGAAATCAAATCTCTTCTTATGGAGTTGGAGAAATGCTCAGGTTAAGGGTGTTTCTCTTTGACGGTTTCTGACGGCTTTTTTAGTCTGTTGATCGAACAGATGGATAAATAGCTTTTGGGTGTATTAGCCTTTGGTCTTACGAACATCTAATGTTTTGTTAATATTGATGCCAACAAGATTAATGGGTTTTGGCTTATAAAAAGGACTGGTGATATAGAGAGAGGTTTTTGGGGTGGGGTCCCAAAGTAAAGTATGCCAATGACATGGTGAAAGAAAAAAGGAAAATGTGATTGTAATTGAATTTGTTTTGTTAGGTTTCCCTTCCCTGGTTCCGGGTACGCCCGGTCCAAGTTTATTGATATCTTGTAACGCAGTACAGGACTCCTGGTACCCAATGCTTTCCTAATACCAATGAAATATGTCATCTTTCAAAAAAAATATAGGGAAAATAAAATATTTAAAAGATATAAAATTATAAACTTTAGGGATAATTACATTTACACCCCCTCGACTATGGCCAAATTCCACTTCTAACCCCGTGGTATCAACTTCACCAAAGACACCCCCTCATCTTTAAATAATGCTTGTTACGTGACAAGGTGGACGGGAATGAAGAAATTGCCAGGGGGTGTCTTTGATGAATTTTGAACTATAGGGTGAAAAGTCAGGGGGTTTACTTAAAAATGTCAGAAAGTTGAGGGGGTGTCTTTGGTGAAGTCGATACCACGGGGTCAGAAGTGGAATTTCGCCATAGTTGAGGGGGTGTATCTGTTTTTTTCCCTAAAATTTACGAACCAAATTAGGACAACAAATAATATTGTGAATTTGTCGGGGTGTTTTTGTTATAAATAAAATAAAATGTGAAGATATATCTAAGTATTTTTCAGAATCTCAGTAAAATTTCAGGAGGTTTTTTTATAAAAAAAAATCTCAAAATATCAGGATATTTTTGAAAATGTCAAAAGATATTTGTGACTATGGTGCACCATAAAATAGAGTAATCCAATGAAAAATGTGATGCATGATGCATGTATCTAGTATGTTCGTACATGCCCCTGTTTCTTGATTCCATAAAACTCCAATCAAGAAATTCAGTTGTACGAGTGGGAACCTTCTTGATTCCATAAAACTCCAATCAAGAAATTCAGTTGTACAAGTGGGAACCTTTCCTCATATGATGCATGATGTCTGTATGGATATGCATTAGTGTGATTTCATGTTTATTTAATTATAAAGTTGTGGAAATAGCTCTTAAATGAGGGTTTGATCATACCTGGAGGAATGCCAATATATAGCTCGCCCTCAATGTTCAGAGGATGAACAATTACTTCTTCTAGAAGCTCTTGAAATCCCTTCCCAGATGCATGCTGTTTCATCCAAATGTATCATTATAATGAACTGGAAATCCAAATTAGGGCCACTAATGCCAAATTAGGGCCTAGAATCCATTTTGAATAATCCCATAATAGATTACCAATGTTGTATATGTCATTTTGGAGGTAGAGAACTTTTTTGTAAACAAAACCACAAGCATTTATATTTACAGCAGTAGCTTGGCCCTGATCACAAACCCTTTTGACCCAGTTAAAAACTTGTTGTTTTGTAAATTAATGGAAGAATTAGAAGTAAATATTGACATAGAGTGATTAAGAAACCAAGAAGGCAATATTACCTCTATAATTCCGCCACAGAGCCAACCAAAAGACAAAGAGTGATATATTTGCTTGTAACCGGGTTCAGTCTCAGGGTTTGACATCGCAATATGATTCAATGATTCGTTCCAATCGCAAATTAGTAAAGGATTCTCCTTCATAATGTCATGCATTGCACTGGGCAAGCCAGATGTATGATTAAGCACATGGTGAACCTAAAAAACAACAATAAAACAGAAAATATTGAGTTAATACTGGACTATGATTTGTGATTTGATGAATTCAGTAGAAAACCATTATACCTTTATCAGATCTTTTCCGTTGGTTCCAAAATCTGGCCAGACATTTGAAACATTTTCCTCCAGATTCAGCTTCCTGCAAAAAGTCAAAAGAGATAAACCCAGACAGCATCATGGAAAATTTAAAAGATCGGTCCGGATCACGGAAATATAGGGAAAGAATGAGAATACACACACCCTTAAATGATAATGATGAAGCTATTCTAATTTTACCAGGAAGCTCCATAGGTTCCAAGTGATTATCAAGGATTAGCTTTCATTAAAAAGAAAAAAGGCACAAAAAAAAAACTTTGCAATAGGCAGTAATAGCCCAAAATCTCATGTGTTCATACACTACATCCAGCAGGAGGCAATCTTGTAAAATCCATTTGACTGGAAATTCATTATTACCTATCACAGGCCCTAAACTTTGTTTCAAAATGGCTTATAAAGGGTGACAGCGAAGAAATTCAGATTTCCAGAGCACCAATCTGTTCTGTGGCCCATTTAACTCTGAAAGTTCGTGAGATGAGAAAATGAATCTTGATAAAAAAGAGGCAAAGATCGCTATACATCCAGGCCAAATGCATAAGGTGACTCAATTTCATTCTCAAATACTTAATATTAAAGATGTCATTTATTAAAACTTGGATAATGAAATATAAAGAGGGATCTAATCCTGTCTCTATTTTTCATGATGCACTTCTAGTTGTTGCTGTGGATCCTAATCGCATGATATAAATGGGGAAATAAAAAAAATGGAACATAAGGAGTCCACTTAAGGTGAGAAGGTGGGGTTCTTGCAAACAAGATAATGAATTTGGACCTAAATTTGCTCATCGAGTGTATCTTACTGTTCTTATAAGAAAACTGGTTCCTTTTACACTGTTTGCACATCTTTCAATCAAAGTCCACAGGAAAATATCTAACAAGAAACTACAATAGTTTAATCCCATGCTACAGGAATAAGAAAGCAAATCATTTCCTTTCTACAATAAATAAGAACATCGCTTGCTAGTTGCTACCACAGTAAGATCAGTAAGTATACTTGCAGTTTTATTTATTTTTTGAATATTATACTTGCAGTTTTATGAACCTTACAGAATTCGGCATACAGAATTGAATGCAAAAAGTATACTAAAATTGTAGCATACCCTTTATCAACCAGCCAATGTAACAATCCAGAAGTGATCCCTTTTGTTACGGAGAAAACTGGAAACAGGGTATCTGGCTGGACGGGCCGAGGATCATATCTCCCGAGCATGCCAGCAGCTGTATCTATTACAACCTTTCCATCTTTATAGGCACATACCTAAAACGAAGAGAAATTTATTCACGGTTTTGATAAAACCAACAAAAAGCTAGTGACATTGATTTTCTGCTGCAGGCATTTTGGAAAATAATTGTCATTGAGCAAGGGTTACAGTTGCATTTCAATGCTTAAACAAACAAGCATCTATAAATGGGTGTACACATACCAACGGAAGTAAAAGAAAGATTAAACTCGTATCATTGGGAAAGAATCAATCAAATTTTAGATATGACAATAAATTAAAGGGAATAAAGTATCGCTACTTTATACCTGTCTAATCACAAAATCTCAAAAAGTTTTTTTTTTTTTTTTTTTATCGGTGTCGGTCAAAAAGTATTTTCTGGTAAATGATAAGATGTAAAAACTAGTTATAGAAGGTATGCTAAGCAAACAAACATCAAATACAGAGAACACAAATTTCTTGAAAAGAAATGAGTTAATGATCAACAGATTATCTAATCAGCATATTAAGTAAAAAACAATGATGTAACAATTAACAGATCAGCTAATCAGAAATTTAAGTTCAGTGGAAAATATGGCTATCAAATAAGGATTAACAAGGAAAAAGGGTACCATCCTATCATGTGCTTAAGTTGGATAGCCAACCTCACCTGAATTCCAAGTATTTTGTCAGTGCCCAGCTCAATTAGAAGTTGTCTCAGCTTGGCCTCAACGTCAGATTGAACTGGTGTATCGTATATCCATTGTGTATTCACCATTGGTTCAGTTTTTATGCTTCTGATACCATAAAATTCATATGGAAGTTTAATTATGAGATGAGGAAAAAATATAATACACGAATTCAATAAAGATCTATCCACAGGTACTTCATCAACATAAGTTTAACAATCTGCCTTCAAACTATAACTCACCCTTGTAGAGCGGACTCGGCAAAAGGCCTCATGATGTCTAGATAAACTATGCGGACATTCAGCGTGGCTGAAAGCCCTGGAAATTTTACAGTGTCAATAAACAAACTACTAGTAAATATCAATATTTCACTGTGATACAATAAATAATGTGTTCTAGTAGATACCTCGTAGAAGATTTAGAACACGAGCGAATATAACAGCATCACCTGGAAAGGCATCGACCTAGAAAATAAAGCACGCATATTTCTCAAATGAATGCACGAGATGAGGGCTTCTAGAATATTAACTTTATATCAATGAAACAACTCGGAGAAAATAAATTATCAGTACTTGAAGAACACTTTTGGACTTACTGGATTGAAGCGTTTCATTTCCTTTTTCCCAAGTTTCATCTTTTCTTGGATGAACTTCATATTTTTTGTCCTTTGATTGTTCAAAGATTTCATGTTTTCCTTGATAGAAAGAAATAATCAACATAAGACATTACTTGAGTGGTTCAGTCGGCCTCTAAGAAGCAAACCATGAAACATACTCACAAGAGCTTCATTTGCTGGGGTAGAAGTGCGAAAGAATACGTTAGCAGCCTCCATTGCCTGTTCTGGCATGTCCAGGCGCAACCTAAGTCCCATCTCCGCAAAAGCAGACAATAGTGCTACCTGATCCCCCTGTTGCCATATGCATAAATAAAATAAAATAAAATAGAATAATGTAAACCCTTATTCAAAGGGGATGTGTTGAAACTATATGATCACCCTGTCGCCATATGCAAAAAATAAAATAAAATAGAACAAAGCAAATCCTTATTAAAAAGGAATATGTTTAAACAATTCTGAAAAAAAGACAGGCCACAAGCTGCTTTGGAAATAAACAATTAAAAAGGGATGTGCTTAAACATCTTAAATAGAATTATAGCCAAGCAGTAGAAACATATAATTGTTTGTAAAACACTGTTTCAAGGTGGAGATACTATGGTAATTGGATAGTCGTGAATATAAGTGAAACAAAGAGAGTACCAGCAATAAAAATTACAACTAGATGTTCTTCCAAAACATACAAAAAGGTCGGTCCTAGTTCCATTATCTCTCTATATAAACACATTAGAGAAGAGAAGGTATAGCGTGATTCTGTGGCCTAGAGTCAGCTGGAGTCACAAGAAGGGGAACAAAAAGAGAGATAGGGAAGATGATAATGGGTTTTCGTGGCTCCAAAAGCACCATGCCATAAGAGTTACCACAATAACTTCTAATAGAGAGTGTATTTGAATTTCCTGCACGTTCACATTTGTGGAAACTGTGGGTGCATCAGTGATAGCATCTCGTTGGTTCTTGGAAGGTACATTTCAGCCTCTACTTGTCCAATCAAGTGAAAACCATCCATATTCCCATCTCTGAGATGTGCACAACATGCTAACCTGCTACTCACAGGCACTGCTGAATGGCTAAGCCATCTCGATGTGACAAGTGTCACTGATCTTGCATCAGTTGCAGTTCTAGAAAAGCCTGTGATGGTAAAAGTTTGTGGTGAAAAATTATTGCAATCCCCGATAATGATGCAAATGATGACTCAGAATGGAACACCTACGGCATGAGCAACTGTAGAACAAAACCTCAAGTTGTGGTGATAAAATATCCACAGTAGTACAAAAGAACTCAAATTGAGAAGTTTTCTCACACATGAGTTGTCCATAGCTCCATGCAACAAGATTTTCCCACTTGTATATAGGAACCTTTTTCTTTTACTAGATATTGCACAGCTGTGGAGAATCATGTACGGTTCAATTATCTAATATCCTCCAGATTTAGTTAGTCCTAGTTAGTCCGGTTTTATTAAGTTAGAGTTGAGTTTGGCTTCTAGAGGAAATTAGATATTTAAATTTGCCTCATTGTTTAGGCTAATTATGAGCGTAAAAGTTTATGTGATTTCTAATTAGCAATTGTATTAGATAGAATAGGTGTGAGCTTGCGTCAGAACCTTAAGGAAGAGGAAATCCAAGACCTACAGAGGCTTCTGTCGATTGTAGAGTCGACATATTGCTCACAATTTAAGATGAACGAATCTGGATCCCGGCATCTAATGGGGACTTCACAGCAAAATCTTTCTTCACGGTTTTAAATGCTGGGCATCAATCCCCGATGAGGTGTATCTGGAAATCTCTAGCTCCCCCGAGGGTGGTGGCTTTTGGGTGGATTTTGATACATAGGAAAATCAACACCTGTGATCGCTTAAAGAAAAGAAAATTCAGTCTAGCAAGTATGTGCGTTCTCTGCCTGCAAGATGAGGAAACCTTGGATCACCTCATGCTGCATTGCCCATATTCATATCATCTGTGGGTAAGAGCAATTAGAGCCTTTCAGATTTCCAGGGTTTGTCCTGAGTCTATTAGCTCCCTTTTCCTCGGATGGCGCTCGTGTCCTTTCAGTGACATGGGTCGAAAACTTTGGGAAACCTTTCCGTATGCCATAGTTTGGAATATCTGGAAGGAGCGCAACAGACGAACTTTTGAGGAAAAAAGTAGAACTTCAAGTCGATTGGCTTTGGACATCAAAGTGGAACTGGTCTCATGGACAAAGTCTAAGAAACAAATTCCTTATGGGATGGGAGATCTTATAAGGAACCGGCGGTCAGTTATATGGGATAGAACTATCAGAACCAAGCCTAAACCCAAATGGATGCCTCCACCACTAGGGTGCCTAAAACTTAATTTTGATGGATGCTCCCTTGGCAATCCAGGAAAGGCCGGGATAGGGGGAGTCATTAGAAATTCTTCGGCTTCGATGGTTATGACATATTCTGGACCATCTGGTATATGTGATGCTAATGAGGCGGAAATCAGAGCTTTACTTCTCGGATTGCGGTGGGCTTTTGAGCACAACCAGCGACCCTTAATGGTGGAAGGTGACTCCACAAAAGCGGTAGCTTGGGCCTCTGAGCTATCAAAGGGTCCTTGGAAATTGCAAGAAGTTGTTGCGGAAATATTGGATCTGATACGGGTACTCGATCCGAGAATTGAACATCGTAGGCGATCGGCGAATGAAGTGGCTGATAGCCTAGCTAAGGCTCATATAGGGAAGATTTTGAAATACTATCATATTTGTAATCATTCCTCTTACTCAGGGAAGGATTGAGTAGTTTGGATTATTGAACTGTCATATTTTACTTTTTGCTTCCTGTATTAGCCTCGGGAATGCCCGGGTTTCCAATGAATACTTTGTAAAAGCAGGCTCCCGAATGCTGATTCAATATTAATGGAATACGTCACTTTTCAAAAAAAAAGAAAAAGAATAGGTGTGAGCTACCCAGGCTTTGTAGAGGAGAGAGTAGGTAGTAGGTGTCATCATGGACGATTCGTTTAAAATAACACTTTTAAGTTTTGCACAAGGAATCAAACTTCGGTTTTGGCCCGGACTTGGGTCCCCATATAAGTGGAAGTACTTTGTGGAAGTTTATGGAATCCATGGAAATCATGTAAAATGTAAAAAGTTTATGGAAGTCAAAGGAAACGATAGAGATTTAAGATAAAACTCCAAGAAATGTTAAAATAAGTAAAAATACACACCTAGAAATCATCATGTAACCAAGACAACCATCCCAGAACAGTAAGGTTCATTCTAAACATAGATATTTCACATGTTTTGGAAGTTAATGATCATGCTATTTCTTTCACTTTCAGCTTACTCATCTCATTAATAGAATGGCCATTAATGTTTACTGGATATATTGGGTCTTTTGGTTATATGTGTGCATGGCATGAAATCAAACTTCAGACTTGTATCCCCATGGAAGTCAACACATGTCGGCCGCAATACAATTTTTATTAAGTACATTTTGTATTTAGTTTTCTTCTATTCTGTCCTCTCAAATATTGTCCATTATTGCACTTCATGGAGGAGAATGGAGTTCAGAAAAGTACAGATCAAAGTGTCCACACTTGTACTTTCTTCAGATGAAAGAGAAAATGTAGGATTTTTCTAGTGTGTTTATCTGTGCACCGCTTTCAACATAACGGTTTCAATTGCGGACGTCAAAAGCTACTACATATATTGTTTTCAACAGCTGAAGCACTAGGATTCACAGGAGTGATCGTCGGAGGTTGGAGATTGCACTTGTACCGTCGTTAAGGAACGAAATAATCAAACAGTTATCAGTCTGCTAGCAATCTGTTTCAGTGGTGAAGTGGATCGGCGTTTCCAATCAGACCAAAATAAGTGGGAAAGATGCAGCCAGGAAAAACTTTGCAACTGATGGGATCAACCTAGCAAGTGCAGAGCCAGAGAAAGCCAATGAGTCAATGACCACAACTCCGGCAACATAAAGTGTGATAATGGCTGGGTGAGAAGGGAGCCTATGAAGGGAAATTTAAGACAGGGGTGGGTGTCTTCTAAGGAGTCTGATCTTGCTAAACCATTATGGATAGTTGTGTTGCCTCTATGTGAAAGTTTTTAAGTGCGTATTGTGCTTGTTTTAGTATTTCCTAAAGTTTCATCTTAAATTTCCATTGTTTGCATGGACTTCCATAAATTTCCGTTGTTTCTATGGACTTGCATGAACTTCCACATACTTTTACTTTTGTGGGGACCGAAGTCCATACCAAAACCAATGTTTGAAACCTTAAGCGGAAGCGGAATTGTGCTTCAACCTTGAGTTCGCATGTTTGATTCCAGCTTACCTACGAAACAAAACAAAAGGAAAACGGAGGGAAGCGCCAACATGACTTACATATTACAAGCTAATCTAGTCCTGAAGACACAAACAAAAAAAAAAACCCTTACAACTTTTCCTTTTAAACATCAGATCTTTTAAACACAACAAACAAGCTAATAACTACCATTAAAAAAAACACGCTAATATCCTTTACACTCCGTACCACTTTTTTTCTTCGCATATGATGGTCAAGGCCATTCATCTAGTGGCCCCCAAATGAAGAGACTGCAATTCTAGCAAGTTCCATAGTGAACATATGATCCTAATTCCTAACCCCTTGATTAAAAAAAGGGTTCTTTTAGGGTTTTTCTCTTGATTGTTGACAATTTCCATTTGCAATCCATGATTGAGTTATTAGGATCACACATTCCCTGAGACCCACAAGCACCAAATTGGTCTCATGTCAGCTCACCAGATGAACGACCTTGATCACCAGAAACATGTGCCAGACGTTTATGGTGGGGTGGCGCAAACAAAACATAGATCGAGTAGTGAAGAGACTAGTGGGAGGGCTCTTAAAACAAATGATAAGAGACCATACAAACCTCAGCACATGCCAGAAACATTTTTGCTAGGGCCTGTTTCATAGAGCTTGATATTGACTTTGTAAGCCCGAAGTCAAGCAAAACGGGACGATGTGGTGGGTCCTTGCTCACTAGAAAATTCCCTACAATAAAGTGTACCCAAAATAAATTCAAGCAGTAAACAACAAAGTAATTCTGCAACATATTGAGGATTAATTAATTACATAATGATTTATTACACTGCTCCATCTCTCAGACGGAAGTCTGGAGAACGCATACCGGGATGAGGATCACCGTTGAAAAATCCATCAACATATATTTGGTGAGCATATGCACGAGTGATTTCTTCAACAAGCTTCTGTTTGTCAATGCCAAGTGCATCTAGAGATTCATTGTCATTTAGACGAATTCCGTCCATAAATTCTAAAACAAGGACTTTCTCAGATGACTGTCCATGAGGAACCAAAAAGAAAAATAGAAAAGTAAATAATTAAACAAAGACAGAAAACATCCACCTTGTATCAAATTGAAACAATTGAAGTGGGCAAGTTGCTAGCCATGGAATAATACCTGAATAACTTCCGGAATCAATACATCCAAGCTATTATTAAGACTGGTATCATCATGTTTGCTTTTGCAGCCTAGGTTTTTGGAAACTGATCTTGTATTTTCTAGAACCACAGAGACAAATGTCAACCATGGCAATGTAAGTGACTTACAGAATGCTAGTATGCTACTAAATGCGGATGAAAGTCTCAATATAAAGGATATAACATAATAGCAGCATAAATGCACTTCTAAGAAGCCAATCTTCAAACTAATTAAATCATTCAGAACATTAAATCACACCAGAGCTATGCATACCAGCTTCACGATTGAAATCAAGTTCGTTAGGTGATTCCTTGCACCACTCATCTATCAAAGGGCTTAAGTCATATTGTGGTTCTGCCCATGCTATCCAGTCAACTATTGATTTTGCATTCTTTAAGTCCTGAAAATGAATGTTGCGTCCAACCATATAAGCCTGCTACCCTACTTTGTTCATCCCAATAATGTCATAAGTTAAAACATGGAAAACCTCTAATATGACAGCCTTGATGCCCTCGTGTTGGACTTTAACAACCACCTCCCGCATGTCGTTTAGAGTTGCTCGATGAACTTGTGCTATCTGCAGCACAACATACGACACAAGCAAAAATGTTGTGTCAGCAAGCACTTGGTATCGCATTAGAGAACAGAAAAATCTTTCACCGTTTCACATTATGTTAATTTTTCTGTGAAACTCTTACTGAAGCTGTTGCAAGAGGTTCTTCCACAAAAGCAAAGAAAATATCATTCATGGGCTTCCCCAACTCTTTCTCTATTGTTTGACAAACCTGTGTAAAGAGCAACATCCAATTAAAACATAGATGCGTGACTTGGTCAAGAAAATCAGTGTCCAAAGTTTTATACCATGGAAATACATGACTGCTTCTAAATGGAACTCCATAAAAACAGAAAACTGAGAATTTATAGAAATTCTGAATAAAAGATACCAAAAAAAGGATTTTTTTTTTGTCTGTGTTTTTTTTTCCTTTTTTTTGTGGGGGGGTGGGGGTGGGGGACTGAAAAAGTCAATCAGAACGTAAATATCTTCACTTCATTTTGGATGAAAAATCCTGGGCCTGAGTTTCTTAGAATATTGTAGCAGTCCCTAAGAAATTAAATTTCATCTGAACTTCAATGTTTTTTTAACACAAAATCACGGAATAAGCCAAATTGGACATTGACCAAGTGGATAGTTGTTTGGTGCACTATATAACAAGCTTGAGTTATGGACGGTACAAATCAATAGGTTTACAATATTTGTTTTCTAGTGAAGTGTTAGATTATGTAAATGAGTTGTTTTTTTTTTGGGGTAAGTTATTGTGAATAACCTCTTTCAAAGGTCGAGGAGGAAGAGAGTCCTGCAACTGCCTGAGAAGCGAGATATAGGCTTCGGGAAGCACATCCGCACGTGTAGATAAATACTGACCAAGTTTCACCCACAGCCCTTCCAACTCTATTATCAGACTGAGAACACGTTTAGCATTGCGCTCATGGGCTTTCTCCAAGAGAATAGCCTTTTTACCTCTACTAAACCATTTCTCTCTTTTTTGGACTGCCTGTGTTAATAAAAGAAAAAGGAATACCATTACTATCACATAAATAAAAACTAAATGACCTGGGAACAAAGTAAGACAAGTAATCAAGAAAAAAGGACTTACCTTATAGTCCAAGTAGATTATCAAAGCAACAGTAAATACTTTCATGCGCCTTCTGTAAATATTTCCCCATCCCATCAGAGACTGCAGGATTTCAGAGTGTAGACACGAAAAACCAAGCTCTTATTGATCTTTCTTATTGGTGTCAAGATCTTCGAATTCCGATCTTCATGGGAAAATTTATAGTGTTAAATGTCAAACATATCTGAACAATTTCATCATATTTCTCAACGCTCTTACTACTACTTGAAATGATAAATGAGGGAGAAAGAAAAACACGTAATGCCCAGAAAGAATACATGCATCAGATATGGACAAGGTTTTAAATTTCGGTTTCGGAGGGATTTCGGTCCTCACCGAAACAGAAATTTTCAGCAGAAATCCCGAAATTTTGGGCGAAATTTACGAAATCAAATAAAACAATTTTTTAATCTTAAGAAAATTTCGGCTGAAATTTCGGGAAATTATTATTTAATCATAAAAAATCTTCTTTTTGCGTTAAATCCTTGGAAACGAAATTTTGGTCGAAATTTTACACCATTTCAGGTAAACCCAATTTCGGTTTCGTTCTCGACCGAAACCTGAACTTTTCGGTCGAAATTTAAAACCTTGGATATGGATAAGAGAAATATAGAAATAAACAGCTAAAAAAATCACAGAATCTCTAGATGTACCTGAATGTAGTCACAGAAAAAAGTGTCAACATAAACTAACAGACAAAATGGATTCTCATATTTTAAAGTCCTTTTTTGCAGAGAATTCAATTACATTAAAAACATCAACAATGAGGTTTGGAACAGCGACACTGCAGAGGGCTGCAAAATTCCTACAACATACAAGGGCCAAGAATCGAAATAGTGAAGTTTGACTATTTGATAAATCAATGGATTTTACCTATAGAAATTCACCACAGGAATAGTGGTAAATGAATTTCTGCTAAGCTCCTCAATTTACTGCCTCTGCAAAAGAATGATAAAGTGTTATCAGAAATTTGTTGAATTATGTGTCTAAAAACTGGAAGAAGAATCAAATATAGAGTAGTTAGGGGGGAAATGATAAATGCGCTCCTTTTCATCACTTGGGACACCCAGCAGCAGTGTATCAATGACTGCAGAGGGGCTGATGTGCTTCACATCAGAAGGATTCAACGGATTTGATTGCCATGTACACTGCAGTTGGGTGTCCCATGTGATGAAAAGGGGCGAATTTATCATTTCCCTAGTTAGTACTGTCCACGAGTAAGCATATCAAATAGATTACAATGACAAGAAAAACAAATGGCAGGCATAGATATATTTTCAAAAAAATTAACTTTACTGAATCAAAGCCGTTCAAATAAGGAGAACAGAGACATGTGTACCCCCCTAAACCACATGATTTTAAGGTAAAATATACTGAGCAAAGGAAGACTCTTTTGTTCTAAGGCACAGCTATGTCATATCCAATGAGAAATAAGGAGTGAAGTTGACAAATATAAAAGAATTATTCAAACAACTAGAAATAAATATTATTTGTTCAACATCAACTGATACTGTGATAATCACAGGAAGTCTATCGAGTGGAATGAATGAACACATAATATTGACATTCCATTGCAGCAGAATAGAACACCACGAAATCTTAGTTTTAATTTCAGCTCAGGAATAAATTCACCCAGCCTGTGCTCATAAGAATTACTTATTGAAATTGAAATTTATGTGTGGAGAGAGAGAGAGAGAGAGAGAGAGAGAGACCTACTCCAACTCTGCAGAGAAGAGTATTTTTGTTTAACAATGGAACTGTAATCAAACAAAACTTTCTCTACTCAGCAGTAAATTCATCAATATTTACAAGAAAAAAAAAAACAATCAGACTCCACAACTGATACAGAAAAAATCTCTTATTGCAACTGAAAAGGCGAATGTCATTGTGTACACGTAAAACAAGCTTCCACTAGAATTTGATAATAGATAAACAGGATTAACAACAATAAGAAAACATAAGATTATGCATTTTCAAAAAACTGAAATGTAAGCAACCTTCTTCATTCACTCAAAATGTACCACATAAAAAAAAATATCAAACAATTTATCCAAAGCCACTCAAGGTTTAGCATAAAGTTGAGGTGGGCACACAGATCCAGAAATTCAAAAGACATTCAGTAAAACGACCCCTACTCTTCAGACAAAATTGAACTGGATTGTTCTTTTTCCTATACAAACAACTTCTCTGAATGTGAAGTTTTCACTCAAATAAAAGTGGGATGGATTGTTAGATGGACTCAAAAATTCGGTCCTAGACTCTGGGTAACAAGAAATGACGTGTCCAATACACCGTATAAATCAATGTGCAATTTTGTATAGAAAATTATGAATGCAAACTTATGTTTATAAAGAAATGACTAGGTGCAATTTGGGTCTTCTAAGAGCTTTAACAAAGGAAAAGGTAATCACCAGCATCACACATTCCTTAACTGCAGTGAAAATACGAAACAGTCATGCACACTAAAATCAACAAAAAATGCATGACAGAAGTTTTACAGTGATTGGAAAAAATACCTTCACGAAAACATGTGTACTCATACATCTCCCGAAATTGGGCCAAATTGGAAAGGAATAAAGACAACATGCCACAGTTTTCTTAAAGAAACATCATAGATACATGAAAATCCTAGAAAAACAGGGCTTTTTTCACTGGTATCTCAAGCAATCATACCCCAAAATTTAGCATTTTCAAGGAGTCTTCCGTTGTAACAGCAATGTTACTCTCAAACAGAACTATTCCACTTGAATTTCCACAGTTTTTCCTATGTTGACATGAAAATTTCGTAATCAATCAAAGACTTTCCCTGAGCAATTGAAGCAACCAAGCAAAAATATGAAGGCTGACAAATTTTATATACTCAACTTTTTGCAGCTATCACATGCTAAAATAGCACTTGCCTGGTCAGATTTCCAACAAAAATTCCCAATTCAAAAATGATGAATCCTTAGTCGAAAAGTGATGTTACAAGTGTTTTCAAGCAACAGACCCAAAGGTAAAATTAAAACCACAATAAAAGTGACCTCCAAAGTAATATTTCTGAGTGTCATAACCTTGGTTCAACTGTTCAGCTACCACCCAGACCTTCTGAGTTTGACATAAAAATTCCTTATTAAAGCAGTGGTGTTTTTACATGCAGTTGAAACAAACATGCCCAACATAAAAAGAAAATATAAATAAGATGAAATTCAAAACAAAACTTAGCATTTTTAAGAATTCTACCCAATTGATTACTCTACTCTCAACAGCACTCTTCCACGTAATTTTTCGAAATTCAAAAAGAAAAATCCTTAATAAAAAAAATGCCCCTTCTACTTGTAATTCAAGAAACCATAGTCAAAATCAAATGAAGCCGAAAAGAAGAAAAAATGCTCCACTAAATTTAGCATCTTCAAAAAGTTCCAGCATATCACAACTATTGCATTTTCAAATAGCACGCTTCCACCCAATTGTCCGAATCCAACATCACAACTTGTTAGTCAAAGTGCTATTTCACAAGGAATTCAAGTTGTGTATCACGAGTAAGCATACCCAAAATCAAAACAAAAGAATCAGAAAGGAAGAAATTAGCCACTAAATAGTTTTGGAATTCTATCTTAATCACAGCTACTCTGACAGATCCCTTCCAATCAAAATTCCACCAAAAACATCTGAATTTTGCTAAAAAAATCTCTCAAGCATCGAAGTTCGACTGTATCTACCAAAACCTTCCGAAATATTGACTTAGGTGCCATGGGAAAAACAATTCTTCACTCAATTTCAGATCATATCGATCAGAGTCAAAAAGAAAACATAAAGCGGCAGTATAAAAGGACTTAATTTTCAATAATTCATAGCCACAGAAGATCCAATCTGCTTCAATTAGAATAAAATCAAATGTTATCCTTAGAAACAGCAAAACTTCAACTAAAATTTCCTGGGAGAAAGACATTGATAGCGAATTAAAGATGAAATTCACCTCAATTGCAGTAACTTCCATTGGAGATCTTCATATTTCAAATGTATAAAGAAAACCAGCTAGAGAAAAATCACAGATTTGAGCATAGCATCTCTGTCTAAAAAAACATGGATTTGTAGTGTGGCGGAAGAAGATCGCAAACCAAAAAAGAAAAAAAACAACTCGCTTTCAAACCACTTGAATATATGATTTTTCTCGGAAGCCAGTAATACAAGAGAGAAAGAACGCCCAAAAGTTTTCTTTCAATTGTCATTCGTGCATATATATGCTTTACAAGTCAAAAGAGTCTTTGGTAATAATGACTCTAGTTACTAATAACCACTAAAGTAGAAGCATATCCTGATAAAAGTAAAACCCTAAAATATCTCCTAAAACCTCTTAAAACTAACTAAATTGTAAATAAAGATGAGCATAAAACAACTAGAATCTCTACAGTAACCAAGTTTCCTAACATTGAGGGCCCGTTTGGATACTGGATAGTTTGTATTTGGATTTGGAATTGAGTTTTGAAAACAAAATGAATAGATCAGCCAGCACATGTTGAGGAAGACAGAGAGGGAAGGAAGTAATTCCTGGTGGAGGGGAGAGGTTGAGGAGCAAAAAGGGTGAAGGAAACAGCTAGGTTTGTGGATTTTCAATTACTTATTTCCACAGCATATTTGGAAATTTGTTTTTTTTTTCACTGTCAGTCGCTAATTTGGAAATCAAAGAATTTGATCCGGATCCGAATAACAACACAAAAAAGGGCTGCAAATGTGTGAAATCCAAATCCAAATCTTCTTGGCATCCAAACAGGCCCTGATGGAATTTGAGCACAACTAACTCCACAGCACAAGATGCATCTTCATCCTATTCAAATCCGCAAAATTCCACCAAATCTTTCCAAATTCGACAAGAAAAAACTCTAATCAAGCAGTATTCGTTTTTTAATTCAAGAAATCATGTTAAAATTCAAAAAGAAAGCCTCAACTCATTTACTAATAACTGCTTTTTGCATGTATTTCAATTCAAGCAAACATACCAAAAATCAAAAAATACAAATTCACCACTACCTAGTTGCGAAATTCTATCTTAAATCACAAGTCCTAAGGCAGTGCTCTTCCAATCAAAATTCCACCAAAATTATCCGAACTCGACTCAAATAAATAATTGAAAAAAAAAATAAAAAAATCTCACACGTCAAAATTTGGACCGTATCTACAAAAATCTTCTGAAATATTGACTTATGCACCACATGAGAAATAAATCCTCAACTCAAATTTCAGATCATATCCATCAGAAACCGAAATAAAGCATAAAGAGACAAAAAAAAAACGCAACTTTCAGCAATGCATAGCCACATAAGATTCGTCTCGCCTCAATTACAATAAAAACAAATGCAATATCCGTGAGAAAAAAAAGTAAAAATTCAACCAAAATTCCTCCGAAAAGGAAAATTTTCGAGAATTAAAGACGAAATTCACCTCAAATGCAGTAAATTCCGTGGAAAACGAAAATTTTCACAAATTAAAGATGAAATTCCAGCCTGAATCACAATAAAAATCAAATGCAATATCCGTGAGAAAAAAGTAAAAAATCAACCAAAATTCCTCGGAAAACGAAAATTTTATAGCATTAAGATGAAATTCACCTCAATTGCAGTAAATTCCGTGGAAAATCTTCGAATCCGCGAAGGAATAAAAGAAAAACGCGAAGAGAAAATCACTGATTTGTACAGATCGTCTCGGAACTGAGAAAATTTTTCGATATCTTCGCTACAGTAAAGAAATAAACATTGAATTTCGGCATTTTAATAGAAGTTGGAAAGATGGCGTGGAATCGAGGGAAAGGAATCTGACCGTCGGATGAGAGGAGATAAGAGATCTGGACCTTCCGTCTCTTGTAAACGATACTTCTTGAAGATCTCCTCCTCGCTTCTCATATAGGCTTTTTCTTCTCTGTGGGGTTTTGTGAAAAGAGGAAGGGACGAAAACGAATGCGGCAAAGACTAGGAGCGTAGATTTCAAGCACTGGTTTTAGACATTACAAAAATGCCCCCAATGGATCAGGGAAATAACATCTACCCCAACTTGCTTTGATAATGACACTGCTTTCCTTGTTATCAGTTTTAGAACAAGTGGTGGGAATATCAAGTCCCGGTTATAATTTTATAATTGTCTAATTTAACAAGGGATTTGCTAGCAACCATTACCAAAGTGGGCTGTTGCATGTGAGGGCAGCCACACAGTCTCACTTTTCAGAAGATTTTGTCTTATCCATTTAATTAACCATTTAGCATAGGAAGATGATGTTTGTGAAATGAAAAGAGGAGTGCCATTATCAGAAGTTGGGAGTGTGGATATCCACTGCCTTGTTAAACTATAATAAGAACTAAGAAGAAAGTGAGTTCTATCGTTGAAAGACTATTTTTTAAAGTATGTATGGTCTAAGGAGTAAAACACGTGATTCTTTTGAGAGGAGTTAAAATCAGTGCCATAATTTGGTAGGTGAAGACGGGTATGTTTTGGTGAACTGGAAAAGCTTTTGTAAGGGAACATCAGCAGAGAAAATCAACAAAAAATAAATAAAATAAAATATAATTTCGTAGTTGATTTTTCTATATTTTTTGAAAGACTCGAGACAAATAAATTACAATTCTCACCCAACTGTGTCCCCGTATAGTTCAAAAGACAATTTTGCCCTTTTCTTCTCCTTTCTAATTTTTTTTGTTTTTAAATCACTGCTTAACCTCTTCATGCAACTCGGAAGAGGAAGAAGAAGAAAAGGAAGATGAAGGAAAAAGATGAATCGATGCCGGGAAAAAATGGAAGATGCCAGAAAAATATAAAGCTCTGGAAAATTGGAAAAATGAGAAGAAGAAGGAAAAAAGAAGAATTTGCAAAAACAAATTAACTTCAAATCAACAAAAATGACTCAAGATGGGGTCAATTTGGCAGTCCACTCGGTAAAAAATTCAGGCAAAAGAACAGGTTGACTAGGAAAAAGATCAGGTCAACTTGGCAAAAGATCAGGTCTACTTGCAAGAGATGATCGCATTTTTTTATGTTTTATATTTTATTGTTTCCATAATTTTTTATTCATTTTATTTATTATAGCACAAGTAAATAGATTGGTGGTCTTCTTTAGTCAAATTGTAAATGATCAGAGTTTATTTTTTTACATTTTTCTTTTAAATTTTTTAATATTATATATATATATATATATATATATATATATATATATATATATAGAGGAATAAGAGTGTGCGCTCGACCGCACCAAGCTTAGGTGCGGTCGAGGGCCAAAAACTCATGTGGGCCCACATTGTTAGGATGGCCCAAAGCATTCATTTGCAAGACCCCATCATAGATAGGGTGTGTACAAAAAATCAGCTCCATAGGATCATCCTAACCCATCCAAAAGTGGAGGGCAAAATGGACAGACACCGTTTGCCACAAATCTGCCCATTTTTGCCCTCCACTTTTGGAGGGGTTAGGATGATCCAATGGAGCTAATTTTTTGTACACACCCTATCTATGATGAGGCCTTGCAAATGAATGGTTTTGATCACTACAAAAAGTGTGAGACCCATGTGTTTAGGCCCTCGACCGCACCTAAGCTTAGGTGCGGTCGACCGCACACTCTTATTCCTCATATATATATATATATATATATATATATATATATATATATATATATATATACATATGAGGAAAGTGTTGGTGAGCTTAAGCGCCCAATCACATTGGGGCCTACTTTGTTAGGATGATCCAAAGCATTCATTTGAAAGGGCCTTTCAAACGAATGCTTTGGATCAGGAGTTGATTTTTGGTACACACCCCATCTATGTAAGGGCCTTTCAAATGAATGCTTTGGATCATCCTAACAAAGTAGGCCCCAATGTGATTGGGCGTTTGGTGAGCTTAAGCTCACCAACACTTTCCTCTCTCTCTCTCTCTCTCTCTCTCTCTCTCTCTATATATATATATATATATATATATATATATATATATATATATATATATATATGTGTGTGTGTGTGTGTGTGTGTGTGTGTGTGTGTGTGTGTGTGTGTGTGTTCGTACGCTTGAGTTCTAACATCAAATGGTGCGCTTGAGTGCACCAATCACATGGGTCCCACACTTTCCGTGAGGATCCAAACCATTCATTTGCAAGGCCCTATCATAGATAGGGTGTGTACCAAAAATCAGCTACATTGAATCATCCTAACCCCTCCAAAAGTGGAGGGCAAAAATGGGTAGATTTGTGGTCTGTCCATTTTGACCTCCAAAATGGATGGGTTAGGGTGATCCTATGGAGTTGATTTTTTGTACATACCCTATCTATGTAAGGGCCTTTCAAATGAATGCTTTGGATCATCCTAACAATGTGGGCCACATGGGTTTGAGAGCTCAAGCGCACCATTTGATTGGAACGCTCAAGCTCACAATCCTTTTCCTCATATATATATATGAGGAAAGTGTGAATGGTTTGGATCATCCTTTTCCTCAAGCACACACCCTATCTATGATAGGGCCTTGCAAATGAATGGTTTGGATCACCACAGAAAATGTGGGACCCATGTGATTGGGGCGCTTAAGCTAACCATAAGTTTGGTGAGCTTAAGCTCACCAACACTTTCCTCTATATATATAGAAAATGGTTCCTACACATATGTTTAGACTATAGAGAGTTCTCTACACACTAGCTTAAAATACAGTGGGGGCCCACATTGTTTGGGTGATCCAAGCCATCCATTTTAAAGGCCCTCACATAGATAGGGTGTCTACAAAAAATCAGATTCATAGGATCATCCTAACCCTACGATATGTGGAGGTAAAATGAATGTCTTTAAACCTTCACAAATTAGTCCAATTTTTGCCTCCACAGTTCGAATGGTTAGGATGATCCTATGGATCTGATTTTTTGTTGACACCCTATCTATGTGAGGGCCTTAAAAATGAATGGTTTGGATCACCCAAATAATATGGTCCCCACTGCATTTTAAGCTAGTGTGTAGATAACTTATCTACACATGTGTGTAGGAACCGTTTTCTCATATATATATATATATATATATATATATATATATATATATATACACACACACACACACACACATATGAGAGAACATTTCCTACACACTTGTGTAGGTAAGTTACCTACACACTACCTTAAAATACAGTGGGGGCCCACATTGTTTGGGTGATCCAAACCATTCATTTGAATGGTCCTCACATAGATAGGGTGTCCACAAAAAATCAAATCCATAGGATCATTCTAACCATTCAAACTATGGAGGCAAAAAATGGACTAATTTGTGAAGGTTTATACACGTCCATTTTGCCCCACAAATCGTAGGGTTGGGATGATCCTATGGATCTGAATTTTTGTGGACACCGTATCTATGTGAGGACCATTCAAATGAATTGTTTGGATCACCCAAACAATGTGGGCCCCCACTGTATTTTAAGGTAGTGTGTAAGTAACTTACCTACATAGGTGTGTAGGAAATGTTCTCTCTCTCTCTCTCTCTCTCTCTCTATATATATATATATATATATATATATATATATATTTTAATTTATTTTTTTTTTTTTTTTTTCTAACTAGTTTGGGACAAAGGCTTAGTTTAGTTGAGTTGAGTTGCCCACATATGGATTGGGGAGGGAGAGATGGCACGAGTGGAGAAAGGAGAGATTTAGAGGGAAATAATATGATTATGGTTAATTTAGAGGGATTTTTTTACAGGGATTTTTGGGGATTTTTTTTTATGATCATAAAATCTCTCTAAATAAAATTTGAATTGGGCTGGTTCAAGTTATATTTTTTCAAACGTTAAAAAAAAATTAAAAAAAATTTCCTTTCCGAACTTTTCCAAAAAAATTCCTGCAATCTAAACCGGACCTAAAAGTAAAATCTCAGAGAAGGGGATGATAATATTTGCATTGAAATTTGTATCAAATTCAACACATTTGCATATGAATTCCTCAGAAAAGGTGCTACCCAATTCCTTATAAACCAAGTATTGAATGAAATACTCTTGCTCTAAAAAGAAAATATTGTATCCAAATACCCTCTTAGTAAATCTCTTCAACTAGAATAGCTTACTTAAAGAGAAATGAGAAATCGAAAGAAAAAACAAGAGTAAAAAAGAAAGAGAAAACCAAATCCTAAGGTACTCGAAGTTTTTCATAAGCTTTTTGAAAAAATAAAACAAAATTTTTTTAAAATTAAAATTTTGAAGTTGCATAAACTTTTATTGAATAAAATTTAATAATACATTTATAGGAATAAAAAAACAAAAATAAATTCCATAGGTTGAGAGGGGGCGGAGGCACATATAGCATGAGGGGGGCCATGACCCCTCCAATTACTTGAAAAATCCCTTTTTATGTGCACGGCTGTACATGCATGATTGGCTAGTTTAGTGGGCATGGCCTCCCAATGACCAATGCTTAGCAAGTGTAAATAGTCCGGCCAACCAAGTGTACATTCCTGGCTTTGCTACGTAGAAATACTAAGACCCGAGCTTTTATATGGTGTTTATATGGCGGGCGTAGGTGAAGTCCAGTCTTTTTTTAAAAATACAATAGGCCCACTTGGGCCACTTCAAAGGTTGATCTGAACCGTTCATTTGTCGGGCCACAACATAACTATCTACTTCATATGATGATTCTAACCCTCCATCTATACAAGTTTCTATATTGTTCAGTCCATTTACAGATCGGAGGGTTAGAAACATCGTATGGAAATGATCTACTTGGTACATCCTATTTACGTGGTGGCCTAACAAATGAACGGTTTGGATCATTCTTTGAAGTAGGCCCCACTTTACATTTCGAAAAGTACCTGGACACTCGCGCACACACCACACCACGTAAAAAAAAATAAAAAAATAGTTGGTCCAAGTTTATGTCGGCAAAAGATGGAACGTGGAAGTTGAGAAGTCTCTTCCTCGTATTTTCGCCAAAAATATATGAAAAGGAAAATATCCACACGCCCTTGTTTTGATGATGGCACTCCTCGTTCAAAAGTTTATTAAACAGTTTTAAAAACGATAGAGTCTGTTGTTGTGAGTTTTTTCTAGAGCTTTTGACCGGTGCGATTTAAGAACAGTTCCCAACTACCATTCTTCACGCGCCATGTTAATTAGGCCCTTTAAGACATGTTTGACTATCAAGGATTTCTTTTCATGATAAATCAATGTCACCGAGTGGTCTTGGGGGGAGGGGGATTTGAGAGGACAGGAATTGATTGAGGGTGAGTAAGTGGCTACAAAATCAGGAAAGAGTCGATCAAATTTGAAGTGGAGTTTTTTGTTTCCTGATTTTCCAGGCTTTTCTTGCCCTCTCCTCACCGAGTCCCTGTCGTATTCCGAAAAACAAATCCCTCCCCAGCTTCCCTCACCACATGAAGAAGCCAATTTACAAAGTTCATGGTAGCCATTGGTTGATCCAAACCGTCCATTTTATGAGCCACAATGAAAATAGGTTGTGCCCCAAACTCATTTCCATAGGATGATCCTAGCCCTCCGATCGATCTATAGATCGGAGGGCTAGGCTCATCCTGTGGAGGTTACCATAGGTTGTGCCCCAATATGCATAGTTCCTCTATAGATCGTTGGGCTAGGATCAAACTATGGAAATTATTTTTTGGGCACAACCAATTTACCTATTTACGTTCCGGCCCGTCAAATGGTCCTATATATTTTGTGGGCCCTACTATATTTTTTTAAAATATTGTACTTGCTTACAAGTTGCATCATATAAAATTCAATAAGGGCTGCTACCAAAATGGGATTTCGTTTGGAATATAAAGACGAAATCCCACACATGCCCAAAAGCCTGATTTCAAATTTCGACCGAAATCTGAAATTTCGGACCGGAACCAAATTTTGGCCGAAATTTCAGAATTTCAGTTCGAAATTTCAAACTGAAACACCAAATTTCGGTCTGAAATCGGTACCGAAACCAAAATTTAAAACCTTGCCCAAAAGACAAGAAGTGAGCTGTATTCCCATGAAATGCAAAAAAGATGTGGAATTGACAAAATCGTGCTACTTTCCTCTTTATTTTCCAAACGAAATCCTGTTTCATAATTGTTTTCCAAATCTAATACACGTGATTGTAGTAAGATGATTGTCTGGGACAAGCCTGACTCATGCGTGTTTTCGTATTGTTTTCCTTCAAAACGTGTAAATGACGATAAGAATGTCATCGACATCACCTCCCCAAATAAAGACATGAATAAATTATAAAGAAACTTCCTCGTGAATATCTTGGTAACGAAGTGGCATGGTGAGAATTACTAAGAAATACGAACCTCCCAAGAACTCACGTGAATCCTTAAGTCCCCAACTTCTTTTCATCGTATGCGTACGTGGCTTTTGGGTGCTATGTCAGCAAAATTCTTTGTTTGGTTGCTGATATAGTATTGAAATCCCTGAAGACTTTCATGATTTCTCCTGGTTAATCAGTTCATGTCTTTTGATGTACCACTTCTTTGTCCCCTCCCCTATGATATCAAAGCCAAAAGAGAAAAGTACGAAATGGAGGCCGATGTTTAGTGAAATTACGGATTGGGGGCACCTTTTAAAACACGAACAAAAAAGGGGCTAATCTTCAAAATCGGGTTGGAAAAAGACCCTGATACCCTTCCGATATCAACAAAAACGTCATTCAACCTCCTTTTTCATTACTGGCGTGTTTCACGAGGTTCTTTTGGTTCGTCTGGTATTTGAACTGACAGAAGTCAAAGAACCTTGAGTTCGTTTCTATCTTGGCCGTCAGAAATACCTAGAGACGGATGGATGCCTGACACGTGTTGAAATTTTTTTTGGAATGCTAGCAGCTTTATACATAGTCGGTTTGGTTTTGATTGAAATCTTTCTGTGGACCCAGAGTCCTTTAAATCTTAGTCATCGCTAATGTGAATAGATGGTCGGATCCACGACATGTGGACATCAATATGAAATGGTGGCTTCTTCTAATAATACCCCTCTCTGTAACTATTAGTCCCCTCTCTGTAACCATTATTTTATACCCATTATTTCTGCCGGCGTACCCATTTTTCCCCTCTGTACCCATTATTTCTGCAGGCGTACCCATTATTTTTATTCCCCTCTCTGTAACCATTATTTCCATCGGCGTACCCATTATTTCCGCCGGCGGGTATCCATTTTCCCCTCTCTGTAACCATTATTTCCATCGGCGTACCCATTATTTCCGCCGGCGTATCCATTATTTTCCTCTCTGTCACCATTATTTCCATCGGCGTACCCATTATTTCTATCTTGACCGTCGAAAATACCTAAAGACGGATAGATGTCTGACACGTATTGAACAGATAAGTGAGAAAAGATAACGTCAGTGTTCCAAAAAGTACAATAATGTCGGGGTTCCAAAAAGTTTTCCAACAGGTGTCAAGATCCATCCGTCTCTAGTTATTTCCGACGACCAAGATAGAAATGAACCCAAGGTTCTCTCGTTTCAAATACACATTTAAATGAACCAAAAGAAGCCTCGTGAATCTGGCCAATTTAAGAGGCAGTAATGAAAAACGAGGACTCTGTCGATGTCAGAAGGGTATCAGGATCTTTTGACCACCCGATTTTAAAGTTTAGCCCTTTTTTGTTCTTGTTTTAAAAGGTGCCCGCAATCTGTAATTTCACCAACCATCACTCACATTCCGTACTTTTCTCAAGCCAAAACCCACAAAAGGTGGAATTTTGCTTAGATTTATCGAAAATAATGCTTCTCTCTCTACGTATCGGTACTGACACGCCTACTCTGACTAGGTTGACAACCAAACACTATTACAACTATTCTGTGACGTAAGTTCCAAGTCAATCCAACGCTCCTCTCCTCCGCGCCACGTTGGCTGCTTACACCACTACTCTTTTTTTTGGTGGGCAAGATGGGGTTAGGCAGGACCCCTACCAGATATATAAATATCAAAAAGAGATTACATCTAGGGGGGGGCTCAAAAGCCAACAAAAATGGAACAAGCTCCCACTTACAACCCACACACCCAAAATAGGCAAAGTAGACAAGGAAAAAGCCACAAGCGAGGCTATATAGTCCCATTAGAATCGGTAAATATCTGCAAAAGCAGCTTGAGGCTCAGTTAAGCATTCGTTGGGCAAGTCCATTGGTGGGAGTGGGGGATCTTATCTGGGTTACCTGTGAAATTTCTTCTTTTCTGGGTTATTTCATATGGAAAGATATGTGATGTTGTTGGAATGGGACCATGATGACCATGTGAGTGATCATGGTTTTCTGCAATATCAACGGTCTCGATTTGATTTTACATACAAACCCCCTTATGCCCCCCTTTAGGACAGACAGATTGCCTTTTACCAATGATGCTAGAAAAGTGACTTTCTGCCTAGTCCTCTTGTCTCTACCTTATTGAACAGAGCTCTTCACATAAAAATGAATAGCTGATTCTGCGGCGAGGGAGCACCAGCGTTGAAGAGCTTAGACTACGTCATTTGAGAATAACATACTCTGTAACCTTTAAAAATTCACTAGATAGGTGTGAATTGAGGGAAGAGTGCCATTATTGAAAGAAGAGTGACGATATCAAAATTCCTTTTTTAAATACGACATTTTGTCTTCCTAGCAGCTCTCTTCTGACTAGCTGTTGAGCGGAAAATTCAAAATTCACATTCAAAAGATTGAGAAACTTCAAAGTTAAAACTAATATGGTACTACAGTTAGGCTTCATAAATGGGAAAAAAAAAACGAGAAAGCCAAAAAAAAGGGTGGCCCAGTGCACGAGGCTCCCGCCATTGCGGGATCTAGGGAGGGCTAGATGTACGCAACCTTACCCCTGCTTTGCATAGAGGCTGTTTCCGTGACTCGAACCCGTGACCACCAGTTTCCGTGACTCAAACCCAGTGGTCACGATGCAGCAACCTTACCGTTGCCCTAAGGCTCGCCCTCAAGAAAGCCAAACTGCAAAATATTTTAAAACTGTGCCTCTGGAAATAATATTCTTGGATGGAAAACAAAAAAATTTGCATCATGAAGTTGACAGAAAATATAAAAGCCTAACATCACCATGCTTGATCAAAAGCACAGATTTTTGCCAAAATTTCACTCTGGAATAAAAATAAATTACAGAAGGAAATGTTAATTTCTGGTTTTTCGAGAGCAAACCGCACATCTAAGAGTTACTTTTCATGAAAAATAACAATTTTCTCCATACCTTGATATGGTGATCCCAACTCCCAAATGTCTCTGACATGCAACTTCATAGCTTCTTCACGTGAAAGGACTTTGATTAAAAGCGAGATTTTCGTTTACGGGCAGTGTATTTCGTATCAGTAGGCACACTGTGCCCCTTTCTCCTCAGCTGTTCCTTCTTCTTCAGCACCCATTCTCTCCCTTTACCTTTCTTGGTCATTTTCAGCTTTTTCCTTGGCCTGTTCCTCTCTGAAATGGAAACCTGCATACCCACAAAACCTTAGTATCGTTGCTATATAACAAAAACAGTGCAGGAGAAACAGGTATTTTTTTTAAAATGAGTTTCCTTGTTACATGAATTCCTATCTAATGTGAGCAGGCCCTGAATAAGAAGGCAATGATTTAAAGAATGGCTTTTTAAAAGTTTCGAGTAGATGATCTTCTACCGACATGTGAAAATGACATAGAATTGAAGTACAGGAAAAATGCTTTACAGTGCCAGCTTACCGTTTGATTTTCCTCATCGCTGCTACCCTCATCACTAGAACCCTCACCATCTTCACCTTTGGCCGTCGGAAGAGCTGTGCTTATGGATGGAGGGGCACATGTGAGGACGAGGAAAGACTTCTTTGCTCGAGTACTGTTGTAAAAGAAAGTTTGTGCACAGATTGAGTCACTTAAATTACAAAAAGAAACATAAGAAGAAGTCAAGATGCTCTAAATGCAGAAGTCGCTGAGCCAATCTCAGATGCCTGTACCCAAAGGGCTGAGTGACAGTCATAAAAGGCTTGTGTCTAAGTTCTAATGAAAAGGATTGTGTAACAAATGAAAACACAATGAATATACATCTTAATCTCATTAGAAAAAGAAAGCATAAATGATAAATGGAAGGAAATTCAACAAATGAGAAAGCTTCACCCAAAAACATAACGATAACTCCTAGTGAATGGCCAACACAAAAATTACTCCTACTGTGAAAGACACCACTGACCAAATTTAGCCGATTTTCCAAAAATCCATGTTTTATTTGCAAACTTTTCGTAACAAGTTCTTTTCAAATTAAATGCTTCATGCACGAACGACGCACACACAAACAGGTTTTTTATGAATGGTAAAATGATATATTCACCTGCAACGGAAACTGAGAAGGTCCTGCAAAGACTATAGCATCAAAACAACACAAAAGAAACAACACCAAAGCCTTACACAACAAGCTATGAAACTCACTTATGATATCAAATACAAAATGTGTGTATATTTATATACACCAATCACCCGGGCGGGGTTGGCAAGTCGGCTAGCGTCGTGGGTTTGCTCCCCATAGACGAGAGTTCGAGTCCCCTCGGAGTTACCTGATGCACGTGGTTTACGGGTGATTGTGTGCATCCATAGGGATTATTCCCGCCCTAAAATAGGGTAGGGATACCCTATGCCATCAAATATATATATATATATATATATATATATATATATATATATATATATATATATATATAGAGAGAGAGAGAGAGAGAGAGAGAGAGAGAGGAAACTGTTGGTGAGCTTAAGCTCACCAAACTTATGGTGAGCTAGCTTGCCCAATCACATGGGTCCCACATTTTGGGGAGTGATCCAAACCATTCATTTGCAAGGCCTTATCATAGATAGGGTGTCTGTCCATTTTTGTCCTCCACAAATGGAGGGGTTAGGATGATCCTATGGAGCTGATTTTTGGTACACCCCCCATCCATGTAAGGGACTTTCAAATGAATGGTTTGGATCATCCTAACAAAGTGGGCCCCCATGTGATTGGGCAAGCTAGCTCACCATAAGTTTGGTGAGCTTATATATATATATATATATATATATATATATATATATATGAGAAAACGGTTCCTACACATATGTGTAGAGAGTTCTCTACACACTAGCTTAAAATACAGTGGGGGCCCACATTGTTTGGGTATCCAAGCCATCCATTTTAAAGGCCCTCACATAGATAGGGTGTCTACAAAAAATCAGATCCATAGGATCATCCCAACCCTACGATTTGTGGAGGTAAAATGGATGTCTTTAAACCTTCACAAATTAGTCCATTTTTTGCCTCCACAGTTCGAATGGTTAGGATGATCCTATGGATCTGATTTTTTGTGGACACCCTATCTATGTGAGGGCCTTAAAAATGAATGGTTTGGATCACCCAAATAATGTGGCCCCCACTGTGTTTTAAGCTAGTGTGTAGATAACTTATCTACACATGTGTAGGAACCGTTTTCTCTCTCTCTCTCTCTCTCTCTCTCTCTCTCTATATATATATATATATATATATATATATATATATATTCCCGTCCTAAAATAGCATGAGGAAATGGTTTGTGTGCAGCTGCACAGATAAGCTATCTGTGCATGGCTGCACAAACCAGGGGGGGCCACATTTTTGGGGGGATCCAAAGCATTCATTTGGAAAGCCCTTCCATGGATAGGGTGTGTACCAAAAATCAGCCCTTTGGGATCATCCAAACCCTGCCATTTGTGGAGGGAAAAAATGGGCAGAATCAGTGTCTGTCCATTTTCCCCTCCAACTTTGATTGGGTTAGGATGATTCTATAGGGCTAATTTTTTGTACACACCCTATCCATGGAAGGGCCTTCCAAATGAATGCTTTGGATCCTCCCAAAAATGTGGCCCGCACTATGGTTTGTGCAACCATGCACAGATAGCTTATTTGTGCAGCTGCACACAAACCATTTCATATATATATATATATATATATATATATATATATATATATATATATATATATATATATATATATATATATAGAGAGAGAGAGAGACACACACACACACTAAAAAACACATGTTTTAATTTGAAAAGCACGCCTTTTTTAATAGTAGCATGACGCATTCGAAAGAAGGAACGCACATTCAGAGCAGACCGAGGAGGTTCTGTAAAGACTACAACATCAAAACAACACAAATGCAACAACACCCTAAGCCAAAGGAATAAAATCAAAAAGGTAAATAGAGATTAGCGTTGAACTCCCTCCTAAGCAAGCTTGTCGGCCTTCTCGTTCACCAACCTCCTAGCCTAGTGAAACAATATGTCTCCCGCAGACAGACATTCCATCACATGATCTATCACGTCAAGAAATCTCTAAGAAACTCTACTCTGGTCCTTCAACCATTGGATGACATTCTTAGAGTTACTTCAATAACAGCGGCTCAGAAGGAGAAGAGCCTACACTTTGACTTCGACTTCAAGCATCAAGATCTCAACCGTGCTAGAATCATACCCCATCTGGCCCAGAGTAAGCGGGCTCTTGTCACCTTGTTATGATCCCAGGTGAGGCCCCCACCCCAACCACCACCCCACCCAAGATCTCAATCGTGCTAGAATCATACCCCATCTGGCCCAATCAACACCCCACCCAGGATGAGATTCCCAAAGCTAGAACCATCAAACTTCAGCTTAAAGTAACCCAGGAAGGAAGTTCTCTATCCAAGGGATGACCTATCATCCGATATCGAACTGCGATTGTAGAAGTCTCGTGCACGCCTCAAAGTTGGACATAGACACTAGGGCTGCAACTCAGGTCGGGTTTTGAAGAACCCAACCCTACCCGAGAGATATCACGGGTCGGGCGGGTCAGGTTTTGAAGAACCCAACCCTACCCGAGAAATATCTCATCTCTTAACCCTAGTTTTTTTGTATAAAAATCAAAGCAAACAATCATAGGAAGGATTCAAAAAAATCCAAATTCGTCATTTTTCTCTCTCCTCCCAAAAAAAAAGAAGAAAAAAAAACCTCTTCTCTCTGTAAAGTGTGTTCATCTCTCTCAAAGGTTCTTCACAAAATGGATTCTTGAATTCCATTTTCTTCTTCAACAAATCACACATCAAGGATCTTTGGGATGTTCTTTGGGTCTTCTTCATCATATAAAAGGGTGCGACAAAGCGTATACCTCGGATGGTCGGGTCGGGCTTTTTTACATTGACGCAATTTTTTAAGGAAAACTCTTGTTTGGCAAGGCAACTCAACTGTTAAAAGTAGAAAAACTCAAGCATGGCAAACTCTTTAGCGCATTAACTAATAACTAGTCCAAAGAGAATAAATCGATGCATTACCAAATGAAAATTATTATACTCATATGAGATAAACAACAAACTATTTAGTGCATTAACTATTTAGTTGAAACTTGAAACCCTAGAGCTAAAGGGGGAAACGAACAGAAGATGGAAAGAGTCTCTGTGATTGCGTGCGTGTGTGAGTTTTACTTTTAAGTTTTCACTTTTCAAGTAATAAAGTTTTAGAAAAAAAAAATACATACTAACTTAAGTAACTCGGGTCGGGTCGGGTCGGGCCCCTTCAAACCCGGCTCGACCCGAGATTCATGCGGGCTTTTGGACCGTAGACCCGGCTCGACCCGAAACCCGAGAAACATGAACCCAACCCAAGTTATTTTCGGGTCGGGTCGATGCGGGTCGGGTAAAACCCGACCCAAGTTGCAGCCCTAATAGACACCCCCACAAAGATCATGAGCAAAGTAGCCCATTAGACAACCAAGCTGAAAATTGACAAGGAGATTGCCTTGCGCAACGTGGTCATACTTTGGAACACCCTCTTGTTCCTAGACAAAAAGGTGGTCGAAACGAAAAGGTTCCAAGAAAACCCTCCCTCTCGCAAAGCCGGGGAAGAACGCCCAAGACTATATCATCTTAGCAATTGAGCTCGGGGAGACCAATTGGACCCCAACTATGTCCAGGACGAATCATCAAACCTCAGATGTGATCACACAATGGACCAAATGCTGCATATAAATGTGATGAGATAGGAAGAGATGAAGCTGGTGAACATTAGACAATTGCATTCAAGCTTATTAATTATAATTGCACAATTTGCACTGACCAATGCATACCATAGCTGCATAATGCTTACTAGTTTGGACTTTGGAGTATGTGGACATTGATATTTGGTTGGCATGCTGAAATGTTAATGAACTACTTATTTTCTTGATGTCAATGATGGGCTCCAATACAATACAAATTATATTTTACAAGCCTCCATTCTGCAATACAACTATTATTCTTAGCAATTTCTCTAAAACTTTCAACCTAAAATATGTGGATACATCACACAACTAATTAGTCATTGATGTTCCATGATTTTGCCACCTCTTTCACCAAAATCTTAAAACGCCATGAATTTTCACATAGTGAATAGTCAGCAGCTTATCCGCAAGTAACAATCAAAGTTTGGGTTCAAAAACCAGATAAACATCTTTAACATACATTAATGCAAGCAATATGATACTTCATTATATTAATCAATACTTACTAATGCATACCATGATACAAGAAAACATGCATCAAAGTATATAAGTGATGACTGGTGAGGGGTTTCTCAAATCGTATGAACACAATAAATTCGTGCTATACCTGTGGGGATAATCAACAACCAGACCACCTGCAAATCCACAGCGCATGGCAGACGTTGTGATTAACTCAAGTTGGGCTTCATTTTCATGATACAGTTGGAACACTGCTCTTGCTCCCCTTGTTAGGCATTTATATAATGATCCAAAGAAAGCCCTACAAAGATGTCGGGCCAAAGTCAATATGATTATAACAAAAAAGCCATAATAAATGACACCCAATTGCAGCATTCAAGGCAGCCATTTAAAGTGAAGACATACTTTAATCGCAGTCTTGGCTCATTAGAGGTCTTATCAGCATTGCATAACCACTGCCAAATTCAAAAGCACTAATGGATCAAAACCACAGAGAAATGTAAATGGAAGGCCAACATCTACCCAAGAAATCATCTACACATAACCACTTGATAGTTCACCAAAGAAATGCCAAGATGTTATAGTAATACCAATCACATATTTAAATGAAACACCTTGTAAGACAACCTTTTGCACCAAGGTGCAAAGTAATTCATCAGAAGATCAAGCCAGTATCCTAATTATATAGGACCATAGTCGTCAACCCCTGACTTGACTCGTGACTCGGTTTCTTAATTTTATGACTCGTGACTCGTAAGAGTTTTTGACAAGAACAGAAATTTAGTTGAAAAAATATAATTATATATCAAAGGATGAAGCATGTAAAAACTATAACCCAATAGCACATAGATAAAGCACTAAGCCAAACATATAAAGAAAAATTTAATGGGAAGCCAGACATATAAATAACTATATGTTTGACAATGTATAGGACTGCACCAATACTATATTTAAAAACTCAACGCGTATCAGTGTCCATCAGAGTCGAATAACCTCAAAGACTCATCTAATCATTTATTGAGATGAAGATCAAATTAAATCAGAAAAAGGCAGGCATTGCTGTCCTGTGAAGAAGGTACGATGACCACAATCATATCCCTAAAGTAATTCACAATTGAATAACAGGTCGTAAAACCAC
This sequence comes from Tasmannia lanceolata, assembly GCF_043159265.1. Classification (NCBI taxonomy): domain Eukaryota; kingdom Viridiplantae; phylum Streptophyta; class Magnoliopsida; order Canellales; family Winteraceae; genus Tasmannia; species Tasmannia lanceolata. The sequence continues at coordinate 14,261,974 of NW_027518683.1, forward strand.
AATCATATCCCTAAAGTACATCTGTCAAGCAAAGGAACTTGGGGCTTGTGTCATGCATCGCTTTGCCAGTAAAAACAGAGTATGTAAAAATCCTCACAAAAGACAACCTACAAGATCAGCAAATAGAAAAAAGAGAATCACCTGAACTGCCGAGATACTTATGGCACCATCGACAACCCCAGGTCGTAGTCCTAAACCCTGCAACACATCCAATCAAACCATGCATAAGAATTTGAGCTGAGTCTTGATCAAATTATTCTTTTTATCACTATGCTCTATGATAGGGAACCAAAAGACACTTAAAACTTACCACTTACAAGAGTAGGTCGAAAGATGGATAAAGTTTCAAAAAGTACTCGTTTGCATGAAGATGAAGGTGGAGGAAAGTGTTGTTGAATAATGGGTGCCATTATCAAGTTGGGCTTCAAATTCACCTCGGGTGCCATTATAAAAAATAGCCCATGTGCACATGAGGCCCACTTATGATTTTCATGGAGTTTAAGTTAGGGGTTCCATGTTTCATTAGGAGCCCTCTTAGCACTTGATTTTAGAATCATTTTGGAAAATTGAGTACTGATTGCATTTTATTTTAAGTCAAGTAGTTATTTTAGGAAAATGCCATTTTCAAAATAGAAAATAGGAGAGCCTTAGTTTCCTTTTTCCTCGGAGATTCGTCTGGTTCCTCTATAAATATATATATGGCCTATTGCCTATGACCTTTACGAGATATGATGACTGGAATGAAATTTTGAGTGGCTCCCAAGCTTGGTGAAGTTTTAGTCAAGGAGATGAATTCAGGTATGGATTTTCTCTAGCTCTCTTCATCTACTCTTCTTCTCCTCTCCCTCCAACTTTCTTTTATCTTTTTTGGTTCTCAATCACTAGCACTCCTGACTACAACCTGCCTGCAACTGCTGCCGCTCCCCTCACCTACGATCACCATCACCTCCCTCACCAAGCCAACCACGAGCAGACTCCACTATTGGATCAAGCCTCTATTTCCTACACCAAAGCCTAAGTAGTCTACCTTTATATCTGTCCTATTAACCCAGAAATTTGCAGCCTTGAGAAACCCACCCAGCTTTCACCCCGCTACAGATCTGTCCATATCTGTAGAGTTTTCATACCCTGAAATCACCCTTGTTACCCTAAGTCTTATCTCTCTTTTTTTATGGAATGGTTACCCTAAGCCTCATCTTAAGGCAACCCTGAACCTTTTGTACTCCAAGAACTGATCCAGAATTTTATTTGCAGCCTAAATCCGAAATATAAGTAGATCGATTGCAGATTTCTGATCTGTACAGATTTACTGTTGCAATAGTTTTGATTTTGCCAGCAATAAAACCAATATACACCTATCCTAGGATTCTTTTACAGGCTTTAAACTGATTCTCTAATATCAGTTACAGATTCATTATCCGCTGTAGATTTACATTGTCAACAGTTCTTGATTTTGTGAAATCCTATAAATTTGATTACCGTGGTTACAACCCTAGAGTTGCCACCTTTGACCCTATGGCCAGACCTATGTTCCCTTAAGCTCGTGAACCCATCCCCTGACAACTTAACCCATTGCACAGCCCCTACCATCATCACTTCCACCCTGTTACAGACCCCGCCTCTCCTGCTACCCTCCCAACACAACCGTCCCTGCACACCATTTCTTTGACCTGAAACCCTATAAAACTACTGCTATATCTTTCCTAAAACCAAACAGTCCTGAATCATTTCTGCAGAAAATTTCCAGATCTATTATCATTATTTTATACCCATAACCAGCCCGTAGCCATTAATTATTGATCTCCTTTACCCTATTCCTTACCTTATTACTACCTAAAATCAACCTAAATCCTGTTATTCACAAGATGACACAAGCTTTTTGTTAAAACAAGACCATTCATCTTGATGCACATTAGTCATTCTCATTCAGGACTGTTTTAGATTATTAGAGAGAATGTAGAAATAAGTTCTTAGAGAGAATGTAGATATCATCTTTTATTCACAAGATGACAACAAAAGGCATGTGATTAAATGATTTTCTGCATTAGTCATTCTCATTCATTTAGATTATTAGAGAGAGTGTTAAACCTTTAAAATTGTGTATGCAAATAAGAATGAGAATGTAAATGAAATCAAGACCATTGATCTTGAAGGACATCATGAGACAACCCACATGGTCTTAGTCCCATCCCAATGGGAATCCCATGCGTAAGATAAATGACTACAAAAATCAACGGTTTATCTTATCTTGATGGAGCCCTAAACGAGACATGGTGGATCGACAGACTAGAATTATCTGATCCAAGTGTCCTCAAAAGCATTTAGTTGGAAATATTTATGTTTTGTATAAGAAAAAACATTTGGTTGGAATTATGGTTGTCATTCAGATCAACATATCTGATCACATACATGAAGAAGACATGGGGCCAAGTAAGTGCCCTCTAGGAAGGAGTGTAACAGCCCCTTTCTTTTATGCACTTTCGAAATAGAAATTGCAACATAACATGGTACCTGACCCATATCAGCAAGCAAAAGATCACCATCCACTTCACGCTCCAACGCAATATCTGCATTGGAATAAAGAAACCAAATAACAAACAGCCCACACAAAGTTTTGAACTACAAGCAGAACCAACAATTCACATACCAAGCATAGCTTGTGAAATATCAAAGCCGATCCATTGGTGTCCATTCTCAGATAATGCCTCCCCACTAAGGCCGGATCCACAACCTATAAAATAGAGAAAATAATTGACAAAAACATTCTTATCATCATGCATTCATCCCCAAATATAATAAAAGAAATAGCCCTAGCATGCTTGGAAAGAATAAGCTATTTAAGTAGGCTCACTACTGATCTAAGTAGGCTCGAGAAAGGTAAGATCGCTGCTTTGCTCAGCAGAGAGCCCTATTTCTAAGGGCACTAGCATAACATACTAAGATTGGACCCGAGAGTGCTGGAGAGAATTGAAAGTGAAAGGCCATCATCTCTGGACCGGATGATCCAACTTCTATTACAGAGGTAGCTAAGAAAACCAAATTGGGTGTAACCACAGGAATTGTTGCTCCACCCAGATTCTAGACATTATTCGCCATTTTCCCTAACTTTAACGCTTTTTTTTCCTTCTAAATAACCTTCAAGCCTTAATTTTCTTGCTTGTTTAGCCTTCAATGTGCTGTCATCCGCCCCTCTTTTCTTATTTGCTTTCCTAAATCAATGCTTTTCCCCGCACCACCTATTCCTAGTAAGGGGTGTGCGATATGATATGCATCGTAGAGATGTGCATATAGAGGATCCCCAATGTAGAGTCCAAATGACGGTGTTGAGCAGTGAATGAAGTTTGTTGTAAGTTTTTTTTTTATGATTAGAGAAAAGCATAACGTCACCCATAACAATACAAGTTGATGAGTTTTTTGAGTTCCCAATTAGGTTTTAAAACAATTATGATTAAACCCTAATTCCCAATAAATAAAATGGTATGATCGTCTTTTCACTTTCCATGATTCCTACACCATTATTTACAATATGAAGCTCACAGTTTCACATGAATTAATGTAAATGGTTAATTAAGCTTACAAAATCCAGCCCCAAATACCTTCCTAATCCTAACAAAAAAAATCCAAAATGAAAGAGAAAACACAAAACAAGGATAAAATGAAGTAATTCACCTATATCAAGCAGGAGTTTAGGAATTCCATCATCAGGCAAAGCAAGAAGCTCCAATGCTCTCTCAGTAAGTTTCTCCTTTAATACCCAAAAAAAAATAAAAAATTATAAATTTTGCTCGATACAAAAAATAAAAAATTAAAAGTAAAAAACTGATTATTTACCTGAATTTCGATTATACGAGAGGAGGTCGTGTATTTCCGAGCCTCCTCGTCGTTATAGAAGAACTCTGGAGGGGCTTTTTGCTCGGGCCTCGATGGCATATCTAAGTTTCTAGTCCTGAATCGAGAAAACTAACGATTCTCAGATCCTGAAAAAACGAATAACGAGGAAATTGATGGAGAATCGATTAATATGTGTGGAAGGTGATGAATTGAAAATGAAAAAAAAAAAAACACAAGAAACGAAACCCTAAAAACTTTAGAAGTAGAAAAATATGGAATTTTCAGATGTGCGAAGCCCTAGAAATTTATACAGGAATAGTAGAGAGAGAGAGAGAGAGAGAGAGAGAGAGAGAGACCTCCTTCGCTGCTCCTGCCGCTCGTTCTGAGGGGCGTCTTTCTTTTGAGGTTTTAAGATCGTACGGTCACTGGTTGGGCCAAAGATTTTTTACTTATGATAAAGGTACGGAATTGGTAACGGGGTATGATGTTTGAGGAAATTACGGATTATGGATATCTTTTAAAACAATAACGAAACACGGGCTAATCTTCAAAATAGGCGGTCCCTGATGCCCTTCTGACATCGACATAGTCCTTCTTTTTCATTACTGTCTAGTAAATTGGCACGCTTCACGAGGATTCTTTTGGTTCATTTGAATAGGTATTTGAACCGAAAGAACCTTGTGTTCGTTTCTATCTTGGTTGTGGGAAATAACTAGAGACAAATGGATGCTTGACACGTGTTGGAAAACTTAAACTTTTTGGAACGCTAACGTTATTGAATACTTTAGTGAGCAGCATTATCTTTTCCAACTTCTCTTTTGGCTTAGAACGGTAACGTTATTGAATACATCTATCTTGGTCCTCATTATTAACGCTGGCTTACCCCATTATTTAACTCCGATTGACCCATGAATTACGCCGGTGTACCCATGAATTCCGACGGCGTACACCCTATTTCTCTTTTGGCTTATAATCTTTTTCCTTCTCTTTTTGTCCTCATTATTTAGGCCGGCTTACCCCATTATTTACGCTTTCCGCCGATGTACCCATTATTTCTCTTTTGACTTATAATATTTTTCCTTATCTTTTAGTCCTCATTATTTACGCCGGCGTACTCATTATTTTCGCAAGCGTACACCCTATTTCTCTTTTGGCTTATAATCTTTTCCCTTCTCTTTTGGTCTTCATTATTTAAGCCGGCTTACCCCATTATTTATGCTTTCCGCCAGCGTACCCTATTATTTCCACCGGCATACCCATTTTTTCTCTTTTGACCTAGAATTTTTTTCCTTCTCTTTTGGTCCTCATTATTTACACCGGTTTACCTCATTATTTACACTTTCCGCCGGCGTACCCCTTTATTTACGCCGGCGTACACCCTATTTCTCTTTTGGCTTCGAATCTTTTTCCTTCTCTTTTGGTCCTCATTATTTACGCCAGGTTACCCCGTTATTTACGCTTTCCGCCGACGTACCTCTTATTTATCCTTTGACTTATAATATTTTTCATTCTCTTTTGGTCCTCATTATTTACGTCGGCTTACCCCATTATTTACCATTTCCGCCGGCGTACCCCTTTATTTACGCCGGCGTACCTATTATTTCCGCCGGCTTACACTCTATTTCTCTTTTGGCTTAAAATCTTTTCTCTCTTTTTTTTAGTCCTCATTATTTACGTCGGCTTACCCAATTATTTACTTTTTCCGCCTGCGTACCCCTTTATTTCCGTTGGCGTACCCCTTAATATTCCGGCGGCGTTCTCAGCCAAAAGAGACGTGAGAAATAATAAATTATTCAATAACGTTGCCAAAAGAGGCATATTCAATAGTGTTACATTTATAAACCCAAACACAAGTGAAAAGATAGAAATGAACCCAAAGCCAAAAGAGACGTATTCAGTAACGTTACCGTTCTAAGCTAAACGATAAGTGAGAAAAGATAATTACTGACTTTGGCTTGTCAGTGTTCCAAAAAGCTATTCAGCACGTGTCAAGCATCCATCCATCTCTAGTAATTTTCAACGGCCAAGATAGAAACGAATCCAAGGTTCTTTCGATTCAAATACGCATTCAAATGAACCAAAAGAAGCCGCGTGAAGCGTGCCAATTTAATAGGCAGTCATGAAAATGAAAGTTGAATGACGTTTCTGTCGATGTCAGAAGGGTATCCGGGTCTTTTTCCAACCCGATTTTGAAGATTAGCCCATTTTTTGTTCATGTTTTAACAGGTGCCCGTAATCCGTAATTACTCCAAACACTAGCCCCACTCCGTACTTTTCTCTTTTCTTAGGCTGAGATATTCACACTACTATGTTTTGGTAACGAGACAAATTCACCTTGCCTTTTTATTCTGTTGAGGGGTTTAAAAAATGGTAATGACATTTGACAACTGGTTGAATAATAAAATACATAAGCCTGTCTTGTTATCAAAACGGCCTCGGCAGATTAAAATAATTTTAGTAACTGCACAAACTTGTCCTGTCTTTTCTTCATTAATTGGCTTTTAGGAGCTCCTCAATAACTGAAATAACCTTTGATAGCTGCTTAAAGAATAAAAAGGACGTGATAAATCTGCCCCTCTTGATTACTTGGGACACCCGGCAGCAGTGTATCAATGACTGCATAGGGCTGATGTACTGATGTACTTCCATTAAAAGGATTCAATTGGGCTGATTGCCATGTACACTGCCCTAAGGTATCCCAAGTAATAAAAAGGGGCGGATATATCACTTCCCATAATAAAAACATGTGAGTTTAGTGCAATTATCAAAACATGGTGTGCCAACATCAGTAGCCTAAAAATGTCATTTGCCTCTAAACCATGGAAATAGAAAAAATTTCCTTAAGAAATGTTTTTCCTACAATCCAAACAGGTCAGGTGCAACTTTGGTCATGCTCAACCCGGTTTTGGCTCGAGTTAAGTTGGGTTGGGGAAAGCCAACAGTTAGGAAAAGCCAACCCTATTTAATTTGGGGGAAATGATAAATGCGCCCATTTTCATCACTTGGGACACCCGGCTGAATTGTACGTGGCAATCATGTCACTTCATTCCTTCAAATCTGAAGTACATCAGCCCCTTTGCAGTCACAGATTAACAGTAGCTGGGTGTCCCAAGTAATGTAAACGGGTGCACTTATCATTTCCCTTAGGGCCTGTTTGGATGCTAGAGAAGATTTTGATTTGGATTTCTCACATTTGCAGCCCTTTTGTGTTGTGATTTGGATCCGGAACAAATCCTTTGGATTTCCAAATCAGTGAGTGACAGTGAAAAAAAATCAGATTTCCAAATATGCTGTGGAAATAAGTAATTGGAAATCCATAGATCTGACAGTTTCCTTCACCCACTTTGCTCTTCAACCTCTCCCCTCCAGTAGGAAGCACTCCCCTCCCTCTCTGCCTCTCTCATGTGGGTCTATTCATTTTGTATTCAAAACTCAATTCCAAATCCAAATACAAAAATGAGGTATCCAAACGGGCCTAATTTCGAGTTGGGTCAGAATTGGGGCCCTGGCAGCGCGTCCCAAATCCGACCTTCATCTCGTAGTTTTATATTGATTTTCTTTAGGTTGTTGTATTTTTCTGTTTGGCCCAAGGTGAACCCGAACCCAACCCGACCCATTTTCAGATTAGATGGGTTGGGTTAGGTTTGAGAGATTTAGAGGCGGGTTGGGTTAGGGTTGAACATCCTCAACCCGAAACTCGGGTTGGGTTGGGCTGGGTTGGGTTGAGGGAATGCTATCTCGGGTTGGGTTAGGACTTAGGACTAGCCTCAAGGCCCTCAACCCGATCCAACTCGACCTGAGTTGCACCGCTGAATTGGTAAACAATGTCGATTTGTATGCTAATGGATGGGCCCACCTGATGAAACATGCCGAACAATTGACATCACGTGGGACTGTTGAAAATTACTCAGAAAGTCCTCACAAAGAGCCCTCTCCAGCTTATGCTAACAGGGACATTTTGGTAACTTAACTCTAAATCTCCCTCCTCATGATTCTCACAACAGCGACCAGAGAGACAGAGAGAGAGAGAGAGAGAGAGAGAGTAGAGGGAGATGGAAATCGGGAAGGCGTTTGTAGGGTTGATATGCGGAAGTTTGGTGTATTATCACTGCGCGTATCGGGAATCGAGCTTAGTTTCGCTCGTATCGGACGTATTTATCGTTCTCCTTTGCTCTCTCGCTATCCTCGGCATGCTCTTCCGTCAAATGAACATCTCGTAACTCCTCCCTCTCTCTCTCTCTCTATTGTTCGAATGAATTGAATTCCTCTATTTTAAAGTTTTTTCTTCTTGTCTTTATGTTGGTTTTTAAATCTCTATTTCGTCCTTATTTATTTGTTTTGTTTTTCTTTCTGGGCAATATTTGAATTGCTGGATGGCAAATTGTTTTGGGTTTCTTTTCATAGTGCTTGTTAAGTTGTTATTGTTGGGTTTAAGATTTTCTGATTAATTAGCTCATTTTAGGGTTTGGGAGCACGCTTTTCACTGATTAGTTTAGATTATATGGCAATTGTGGCTAAGAGAATTAAAGGTTAGGGTTCCAAGTTTTTTTTTAATTTTTACAAGGCGTCGATTTTAGGAAAATTTCAGTAAATCTTCATTTTTTGGGAGATTTGATGCTATCATAGTTGAGGATTTTGTTTGGGCTGGCCTCAATTCTGAGAAAATTTTGGTAATTAGTCTTAATTTCAGGGTTTATGTTGAGAGGTAGGCTTTCTGTTTTTGATTTGTTGTTTGATTTCATCCATGTGAATCAGATCATACTTCGTTTGTTATAGATAACTGATGACTGTTGTAGGGATTTCGGTAAAATTTGGTTGAATGTAGGGTTCCTTCTATTAAAATTATGACATTCGTGTTGCTTTGGGAAATTTTTGTTGTTGAAGTATAAATGTTTATATAACACCAACTCTAACAACTTAAGCTTTTGGAGTAATTGGTTGTTCTCACCATTGTTTTAAATTCCTCCGAAATGACCAAAATGTTTTCTTTTCCATCCCCACCAAAATGTAATCTTAATGAATTCCTTCCACATCATTCTTTCCTCCAAAATTTGACCGAAAGGGTCAAAACAACAAAATTGGAAAGATGTTATGATTTACAGCTTATAAACCGATTTTTTCTCAAAACCATACAAAAATCCTGCCCTAATCTGTATGTGATATTGACATAGAGTTGGCGTCATTAATGGGGAGACTGGTCATTGTACTTTCTTATCAAAATCCTGCCCTGAGCTGTGACATAGAGTTGGGGTCATTAGAGGGGAGACCGGTCATTGTAATTTCTTATAAAAATCCTGCCCTAATTTGTATGTGATATTGACATAGAGTTGAGGTCATTAGAGGAAAGACTAGTCATTGTATTTTCTTGTACTTCATTACATTGTACTTTATTGACTTTACTGTTCTAGACGTGTGCGATAACGCATGTCACTAGGTGTTCAATGTGATTAAGCCATTATGGATGTCTTTCTTGCTTATGTGATGGTTTCTAAGTATGTATTTGTGCTTATTCTAGCATTTCCTAAAGTTTCATCGTAAAATTTCATCATTTGCATTTATTTCCATATGTTTCCATGATTTTACAAGATTTCCACTGAAATTTCCACTAAAACGGAAATGTTTCCATTTCTGTGCCGACCGAAACCAATTCCGAAATTTAAAACCTTGGTTTGAAGTATAAATGATTAAATCAAAGTCTAACAACTTAAGCTTTTGGAGTAACTGGTTGTTTCACATTTGTAACATGGTTCTTGATTTTGGGGAACTCTTGCAGCAATTTCATTATATTAGCCTTTTTTTAATGATGGTAATTTTATTAAAATAGAAAAAGAGACCGAGATGGTCAACACAAGCAAAAGTGACAAACATGCAACCTAGTAACAAGCATGGAAGCTGCATATGGCATGGGTTTTAGGGTTCTGGTGAGGAATTTATTGAGGACTTGCCTGTAAAAAACTTAAATTTCGGTAATTATTGTACATCTAGGTCATTTATTTTCCTACTTTCATGTTGTTATTTTCTCGTAAGCTCTTTGATTGAGCTCAGAAAGTTTGCCAATTCTATGTTTTAGGACTGGCCTTACTGAGATGCAGGCTTATTTCAGAGACCATCATATACATGAAGCATATGTGGGAAGTTTTTTGAAGTTAGAACTTATCTTATGAAGGAGGCTTTTCCATTTCTATTTAAAGATCTTTCTTTACTCACTGTACATGTATAATATTGTGTAATTTTCTCAATATAAGCAAAGTTCAAGAGCTTTGTCACAATAGTAATATTTCAGGTTTCGTAGTTAAATCTTAAAGTTTCCACTTTAATTATGTTGTCATGGTTTCATGTTACTCATACAACAATGCTATTTTGGGTCCAGATATGATATCTAGAGCTCCAAAATCTTATGTGTGGGTGCATATCATGTGCAGTACCATATATGTAAGTGGGCATGTCCATAGATGTTCTGATTTTTTTTCTTAAGCTAATAATATTCAAATTCTTATGAAATTTGAAAGTCATTTTTTATCTACTTATATGTTTTGTAAATTTGGGAGGATTTTATCTTAAAGGCATGACTGGACTGTTGGCATGTTTTTTATTTGAAAATCATATTGGCATTTTCACATGACTGAACTGCCTTTGATTTGTAAATCCGGAAACTATTTTAAGTTAGTCCCTTTCCAATCTAGGAAGGCCATTTACCATGAATCCAAGCACTAATCCATGGATGATGTTCCTTTTGTTGTAGTTGTTATTTATGTTTTGTTATTTTATTCCGTATAGGCAAGTAGAAAAAAGAAGGGACTGAACTGTTGGCATATTGTTACAGTCACCTCTTAATCTCTAAGACACAAAGTTTCCTTCTGCAGCTATTGGTTTATACAAATTTCCATTGCAATTTAGGAAAGTAATTTTGGGGGAATATTCATTTATTGAAGGTGTAATTGCATGTAGGGTGCCTGTGGATCCTCTTGAATGGCAGATTTCTCAGGACACTGCTAATGGAATTGTCGCGTGCATGGCTAATACGATAGGAGCGGCAGAGTCTGTGCTAAGGGTTGCAGCAACTGGGCATGACAAGAGGCTGTTTCTTAAGGTCATCATCAATGCAATTGTTTTGTCTTTGCCTTTTGCTCGTTACAGTTTGTATCTGTGTAGGTGTTTGAATATATATGTCATACACAGCGCCTGTGCACGCACACGCACACACTTAGATCCGCGCGACCATGTTTTGATAATGGGGCGAAATCACCTTGTTTTCACTTTTTAATTAGCTGTTGAGAGCTTTCGGGAATTGACAGCCGGGCGAACTCATCTTGTTTTCATTATTTGATCAAGAGGAAACAAATCACCTAGTCCCCAGAAAATCAAATACAAAACCTCATTAGTTGATTCAGTACAGCGTCCTGCGCCCAAACAGTTGTCATTATAAGAAACGGACTGCAAAAAAATAGGAACAATTGATTGATTGAGAGAGAGAATAGTTACATTGAGGAGCAGAGGTGAAAACAAGGTGAGCGAAAGCAAGGGCACTTCTTTGTGGCCTTAAAAGAGGAGATACATTGGGGAGCAGGGGAGTGTAGGGGTGTTCTGCAATTCAAATGGACCACGTGATAAAGGCATTTTTCGTGTCCTTCTGTGATTGCTATCCAAACAAAACGAAAGCAAGGACACTCCTTTGTGGCCTTAAAATTTTATTTTTCTCATCGTCACTAATCAAAGGGTAGAGAAGGAAAGTTTTATAATTGGTGATTTGTTTCCACTCTAGTGTTAGCATTTCAGCAGAACACCCCCACACGCCCATTTGAATAGCAGAAAACCCTCACACTCCCCTGCTCCCCAACATAACTCCTCTTTTAAGGCCACAAAGGGGTGCCCTTGCTTTCGCTCACCTTGTTTTCACCTCTGCTCCCCAATGTAATCTCTCTCTCTCTCTCTCCTGTTTTTTTGCATTCTGTTCCTAAAAATGACAATTGTTTGGGTACGGGATGGTGTACTGAATCAACTAATGAGGTTTTGTATTTGATTTTCTGGATTGCATGCCTGATGTTGTTACTGTGCGTTTTACATTTCATTTATGTAACCGGTGGCTGTTACACTTAAACGTAGTTGCATGATTAAGCATTTAGTTTTTCCAATCACGGGCTCACCATGCACGTAGTCCATGTGATGATAAAAAAATTTGCACTGAGATCATACGAGGATGGCTGGAAACATGCTAACTGTATGCTCATATTTGTTTGATCAGAAGTTTTTTTGTCTATTTTCTCAAAACATTTGCACTGCTCATATTTGCATGCCTTGATTGAGGGATAGGATCTTCATTTAATGTGGGTGGGGTATTCTTGTCTGGTCCCCTGGTGACCTACAGGATCAACAGTCCATTCCACCTCACTGATGTGCCACGTGCACGATTGGGCCCCAGCTAGGATGATAATTGATGTGAATCCATGACCCCATTAACAATCCTAGTCACATGGCTGGTCTTACGACTCCTCTTTTCTATAGAATCACATAATTTGTCTCATGAAATGAGGCTTTGCTGTAATGGGGATGTAATATCTAGATTTTATGATGAGTTATCATTAAAAGAAACATACACCATAGTAGGTTAGTCTTATTCAACCAAATTTCCGGACAAAGTTTCAGAAAATTAGGGCCCCTTTTGTGCTTTTCAATGTGTGTTATCTTTGCAGGAATGTTCATACTGCTATTCTTGTTTGTTGTCTTCTTCTACATTTCTGATGAACTACGATAATACTTGTTTACTTATTTACTTTTCTTTTTTATTTTAAGGTGGCCCTTAGTCTTTTTCTGCTGTCAGCTTTGGGGCGACTGGCCTCGGGTGCTACTGTTGCTTATGCTGGTATGAATCTCTCTCTCTCTCTCTCTCTCTCTCTCTCTCTCTCTCTCTCTCTCTCTCACACACACACACACACACACACACACACACACACACAGCGCACAAACTTGAGTCATTGTGAGTATGACGTTGGGATCACATGGATGTAAGAAGTATCTGGATATCATAGGTTATGTTCTTTCTTGATCAAATAGTGAATGATTCCCGTGAATTCAGTATTTTCTTTTCGCAAAAGCTTCAATTGACAATGGCGCTTTCTTAGGTCTGCTAAATCTTCTTATTATCATTCAGAGAGAAGAATGACCAAAATTTCTTCCACCACTTTTCATTCTCCTGTCATTTGTCTTGATTTAATCGGCTTTTGATGATAAATGTAAGTTCTTATTTTTTTTCCATGGTGTTTCATAATAACTACAATTTGCTAATGTTTGTCAATTTGCACTAGCAACTGCATAATTCAATTTTGTGATCTATAGTCTATACCAAGTACTTTTAAGGGATTTTTTTTTTTGGAACGGTAGCAAGAATTTATTAATAAAAAGAAGGGAGTCAGCCCAATGGATACAAAGAGAGGAAAAAAAGAAAACCAACAAGGAAATTTAAGAAATAAATGTACCAAGAGACAGGTAACATGATGCTACGATATTATCAACATCATGCTGTTTAATACCGGCGATGGATTGTGCTACGTACGAAAAACTCTTCTTATTTTAATAAGATTTGTACAAACAGTTGATTCCTAAGACCATCGTTCCTTCGCTGGAATATTTTTGTTCCTTTTTATGGGTTATCAACCTCATATTGGTCATGCTTTCATCTCCTCTTCCCATTATTCTATAATTTGGTGGTTTTTTTCAGAGCATCAAAACATGTGGAACTTACTGCAGCATTGTTTTTATAGCAGCAACAGTAATATTGTTTTTGCAATAGAAACCGAAATTATACATAGTCCGAACAGGGTGAGGTATCCCAAAATACATCTGTGCCAACTGTCATGTATCAAAATCACCGTCCTAAAACATTCTTCAGTCCTAAAACATTCATCAGCTAAGAATTGCATTAAAATTTAACATTCTTTAGCCGACCCCAACTAGTTTGGGACAAAGGCTTAGTTGAGTTGAGTGAGTTGAGATCCCATCAAGCCTGAATCACTGAAATGCCAACACTATAGAGGAAACAAATCGCCAATTATTGAGGCCCTGGTCGTTTAAGATTATGGCAACCGATTGTAAGTGCCAAACTGATTATTGGACTTAACAATACATTTAAATTTGAGTCCAATAATCGATTTAGCACTCACAATCAGTCGTCATAATCTTAAACAAACAGGGCCTAAACTTTCCGTTTGTTTTATACATCTGTGCCTACTGTCATGGATGAACATCACCATCCTAAAACAATCTTCAGCTAACAACTGAATTGCATTGAAACCCAACAGTCCAAAATTTCTGTTGCAATCCATCAAACCTGAACCGCTGCAATGCTAACACTATAGAGGAAACAAATCAACAATTAATAAACTTTCCCTCTCTACCCTTTTATTTTCCAACTGATCTGCCATTTCATTTACAGATCTGAGTTTATGTCGATTTTTTGGATGAATCTTGCTGCACAAATCCAAAATTTCCAAAATGCTTCCAGCTAGTCTCCACGGTTACGTTGACTCTTTATTCTCCCATGACATCACATTTGTTGAGTATCCTATTAGTAATTGTCCGTTTAGCGACGAAAAAGGCCTTGGTGGACACGAAAAATGCCTTTATCACGTGGTCCATTTGAATTGCAGAACACCCCCACACTCCTAACTCCCCTCCTCCTCCTTTGGGACTCCCATCAAAAGTGATATTTATTTATCCTTGAGGGGGGAGGCCCCTATTTAGGGTTGGCAATAGATTTGGATCTTTTTTCCCTAATGAAATTTCTTAAATTCCTAAGTATCTCTTGCGTTGAGCGAGAAGACAATATCTTGCTAAGTTTTTTCCTTAAGAATTTGATCTATCTTTGTTTCCATTATCACTCAACCCAATGTCTTATTCTTATCATTGAAAGTTCAATTATTTCTTTCCTTCTTTACTAGCCAAACCATGACAAATGGGATAAGACTCCAAAAAATAAAATAAAATTTGGCGCTTCCAAAGGACCTCCCACCCCAATCAGGAATTACTTTCTCAATTGAGCTCGGGAATACCCATGAAACATAGGGGTGTCGGGTCGGGTTGAACCTGAACCCGCTAGGTTCAACCCGAAAAAAAAAAGTCGGGTTCGGGTTCGGGTTGAGGGCTTGGCAAACCCGACCCGAGTGAAGCCTTTTTATCATTTTTTTTATATTAGTAAGCTTAAAAACTCGGGTTGGGTCGGGTTCGGCTTGGAAAAAAGGGTTTCCTTGGGTGGGGTTCAAGTGGAGTAAATGGTTCCTCAGGTTGGGTTTGGGTTGGCCTCAACCCGACCTGAGTTGCACTCCTATTGAAACACTGTAATGCTTTAAGATGGTGCACCATAACTTACATGGGAATGGGGCAATGTAACATTAAGTGATCTAAAATTTCCTCTCCCCTCCTGCAAAAAATGTATCTACTAGCTTGGCGAAATATTTTTCTTTTGTGCCTATTTGCAAGTGTCAATCTTTCTTGCTACTATCATCCATGTGAAGGCTACCACTCTAGGGGGAGTGATAGCCCGCTAAAGGTTCGCAATTGAAGACTTAATCCCTTCAAATCCAACAAGTTGTGAAAGAAACATTGAATGGAAAAAACACCTTGAATGTCCTAGGTCCAAATCCTCTAATTGGATTTTTGGCAAGTGATGTTAGTGTTGCTTGGAATCATTAAGAAAGCAGAAAGGTTGTTAATTTCACTTTGTTTTACGTTTCTCCGAAGTGTAAATATGAAGCAATTGACTCATCCCTCATTCTCTCAATATAGTCAGAACTCAGAAACTCCCATTGATCTAGAAATGCATGGCGTAATGGTGACTCACCTAACCATAGATCCTCCCAAAACCTAATATCATCTCCCCCTTTCACACCCTATATCTAACTCTAGATTCATATAAGGACTTTTAACAACAAATTGAATGACATGTACCCAGATCTTTGCCTATTGGTGGGTCCTCTCTCTCTCTCTCTCTCTCTCTCTCTCTCTCTCTCTCTCTCCTTCCCATAATTTTCTTCATTTTTTTGTGCCGTAACTGTTATCTTTTCTTCTCCACACCTCCAATCATTTTCGTAGAAATGCTTTCTTTTCTCAACCTAAGCTTCCCAATTATGAGACTGCCTTGCTTTTTTGATTTACACTTTCTTCCATTTCATAAGGTGCTTGGTTTTTTGTTTGTTTCCCCTCCTTCCCAATGGAAATCACATGTAGCTTTTCCATTCTACTTGCTTTTTTTTATGATAGCTTGAATAATGACAAAGTAACTGAGATATTCGCCAATGTTGCTTTAGCAAGACTGATTCTTCCGCCAAACGAGAAATATCTTATCTTCTAAGAAGTTAGTTTTCCTTCTATTCTTTCAATGACCGGGTCCCAAAGATATGGTCCTGATATCCCAAATCTTAGTGGAAGCCCAAGATAGGTTATGGGTAACTCTTCTTTTTACATCAGTCAGTCTTGAAATAAGACCTCGTCATGTTCATCCGTACTAATATCCATGCAAAAAAAAAAAAAATTCCGCACCAAGCTAATAGGTCTAAAGCCTTTGAACTTTATATTCAAACTTGAGGTCCTCCCCAAATATTTGATAAAATGCCAATTTTCTCTTTCTTCATAATAATATATATTTTTTAATTTCTTTACAAACTTCTTTTCCAAATGTATTCTTTTGAAAAACTGAATTGCTTGTTGGTGTATTAACTGAAACAGGGTTGTGGTTGTTTTCTCTGTACATGTTTGCTCAAAGCTCCCAACCTAGCAATACGTGCTCCCCTCCATTTCTGAAAAGAAGAGACTCTGCTGGACTGCAAGATATATCTAATCTTCCGGGTTAGTATCGTCCATTCGAAAGTCCCGGTTTGTATAAAATCATTCGATTGGCTATTTCTTTGTAAAAACTTCTACGGCTATGGCTCATTTATTTGCCGAGTAATGTGATTGGTTTTTGACAAGAAAAATGTCATGGAAAGAATACCGATGTGTACTTACTGTAGCCTCTGATTTTATTACAAGATATCTATATTCTAAAATTAGGTGCCAAGTAATAAACTACCAGAACTAGCAATGAACCAGTCACTTGATAATGGATTTGTCACAAATCTGTAATTGTGGTTTGGTTTGTGGATAAGAAAGTCTAAATGAGTTTCATCCCTGAACCCTGCTCACCCTAAAAAACAGAGTTAGTATGATTCCAGCTCAAGCTGGGACAAATCATACTCACAAGAATCAGCAGGCTAAATGGGTTCGTGGAATCCCCATTCCAATGATTCAGTTTCATTCTCTTCTCTTTCATCTGCAAACCTAACAGGCCCACAAAGCAAACCCAGAATTCAAGGATCATTGTGACTAAGGAATTTTGAGCCAAATAATCAGTTTTAGAGTCAAAACCGATCTTCAGAATCCAGAACAAACAGGGCATAAGGGTACAAATATGAGAGATCAAAGCCTTGAATCCTTGACTAATGCAAATGAACATGAAAAAGTAAAACAGGTTTGTTTGACAGAACTCAAAACACAGGAACCTGATGAACATAAGCTCTCTGCTGATAATTCCAGTGGCCTTATCACTACTTGGACGCCTGAGTCACATGGGAGTCCCATGACCAAATCTCCGATCCGCAGTTCCCTGCGTCGCAGGAAATTCTATTCTGCAAGTGTTCCAAGCTTTCAATCCTCTGCATTGAAGGACTTTGATTCAATATATTCCTGATATTCCCATCATGCGTCTCACCATTTCCTAATTCAACGGTCGGCACTTGTCCAGAACTTGTTATACTAATGTCTTGCATTCCTATTGTCGGTGGCGCAAAATTCCAGGCATTAAGTTGTTGTTGTGGTGTTCCAGTGTGGTTTTGAAGGAGATGACTCAAACTGCAAGTCAGGGACCCCATAGCAACCATTTCCTCAGCCATCTTTACCTGTAAGCCACCATACAAAATATCTTTAGAGATGGCTTCTTTTGTTATTCCAATTTTGGGACCAGGGTCTGGGTTCATGGTTTTCAGCTGCAGAGCTAACTCTAATGGTATGAAAATGGGTTGTACCTTTATTCTCAGAGCTTCCACATCTGATTTAAGCACCCGATTATCTGTAGCTGCATCAGTGAATTGGTGATTCGCATTCGTAAGCTGCTTGAATAGAGAAGAATTTTCTCCCCTTAGCTGATCAACCTGTGGAAATAAATTCAAATAATCAAACAATGATTGAAGGGACTTGTAGACTGGGTTCCAGTTGAATTAGGCTCTTTTTGTTTTGGATTTTGAGAATCAGTTGTTAGTCCAAAACTGATTATCGGACTCAAAATTGTATTGTGGAGAATCACTCATTTTGGCGATGCAGAAGTTCATTTAGCTGGGTCTTCCTAACATTTCTATTATCAAACACTGAAATGAAAGGCATAGGCAGAGAGTACAAGGAAAATTAGTAGGTACCTGCAACTCAAGATCAACCAAATGTGCTTGCTTTCTTCTTCTTGACCGTCTAGCAGATTCCCTATTTGACACCATCCTATCACCATAGCAACAAACACAAATTCATGAGCTACACAACAGTGCTTTCCTTTCAGATTTTCATTCTCTTCTGTAACTAACAAAGAGACTCTATCAGTGTACCTCTTTTTACGTTTTATATCAACACTGCCTGTGCTTTGTTCACAAGATCCAGCTTCTATTTCCAAGTCTTCCTCATCTGACTGCTCCCTGGAAGAACCACTTGTTGCTCCCCTTGTTTGGTTATCTCCATTACCACCTTTGTGAGGTGAAGTTAGACTTCCAGCTGTTCAAAGACCCACTACATCCATGTCAACAAAACACTTTATATGCACTAACTAAATACCATTTCTGAAAAATTCAAACACTTCTTAATTTTTTATACTTTTTTTTTTTGGGTAGGTAAGCTGGGTTTAGGCAGGACCCCTCCTGGTGTATTAAGATAAAAAGATATTACAATCAAAAGAACAAAGTACCAACCCTATCCCTAGATACAAAATCTAAAATCTAAAATCTAGATACAAAAGATCCCAGATGAGTTGAATTCTTACAATGCCTATATACAATATCTAAAGGATCTAAATTTTTTAATTTAGAATTCAGCCTAGTGATGGATGTAACTCGAATCAATGAATGAGTGATGAGTGTTGAGTTACATAATGGGCTTGCTTGTCTGCTTCTTGCCAACTCTTTTTATACTCGACATATTCTTATATTTGAAGCTAAATGTCAAAATACGAGATTTTCCATCTAGAACATCAAATGGCCATACTTGACAAAACAGCCAAATGTTTCTTGAAAGATGGTGTTTGCATTTTTTCAGTTTGAATGTACTAGCCCTAGTTAAAGATACATTGTTCGTTGAGATATAGAGAACGACTAGGCAGACAATTGCGGACGGATCATCCGATCTAGGTGATCTCAATGAAAATCGGCTAGATCTGTGGTTGTATGTTGGATCAACGGATCCGATCACAAGTGTAGACCGTACGGGTGTGGCTCTTTGGCTTAGAGTCATGGGTATGCTCTGCATTGACATGAGTTCGAGTCCCCCGGGCTTATCCAATGCGCGTGGTTTACGGGTGATTGCGTGCATCCGTAGGGAATAGTCCCACCCTAAAAATTGGGGAGGAGATGCCCTGTGTCATAAATAAAAAAAAAACATATCTGATCGTTGGATCAACGGAGCTGATCGACACGTGTGGGACCCAAAAACTGACTCTTAGGAAAGAACCTTGCAGCTACCCGCTTTTTAGCATTTTTCAATGATAATAAAATCCAAACCATTGATACCATAGATTGATGATTGTGTATCGATCGTTGCAGAAATGCTTGGCTGCCTGGGAGTGAGATTGTGGGACCACCCAAGATCTGCCGTCAACTGCCCACAACTTGAATAGCTGTTACTTGCACCCTGCTAGTTTCACACGCCATACCAGACATTTCATTATCCGTTCTCATAAATTTTTGAAAAAGATTAACAGAAGAACAGAGAAAAAGTTTGTAGGAGAAATGGTAGTTGGAGACGCAGGTTAGGAAACAAAGTTATTATTGGCTGAAGTGATGGAAGCTGAATAATAAAAAAAAAGGTCTCTCGTTGTGTGGGTCCTTGATCCAACAGCCAATGAGAGTGCATCTCTTTCAGAGAGTTTTTATAAAAATCACACTGATCAGAGGCCAAGGAACAGTAGAAGCAATCTAATCAACAGAAAAAAGATCCAATGGTGAGGATAGTTTGATGTTCATCTATGATCTATCCAATGTGATGCCCACCAGCCATAAATCTTTTAACACTGCCACGTGGAAGTGTAATAGTTTGCTTGATGGATCTAAGCCTCGTTATTGTTTTAGACTAATCTCTCCTTTTATCTGTTATTTTGTTATTTATTTGTGGAGTTCTTATAACCCTTGATTTGTTGAGGTATTTCCAATGAATTTAGTCTTGTTTATTGTTTTCAAACTATAAATTTGAGGATTTGCTAATGAATTTAGTCTTGTTTATTATTTTCAAACTATAAATTTGAGGATTTGCTGGGCAATTTCCCGGAAAGCCATTTCTTGGTGGGCTTTTGCATCAGTGAACAGCCAACTCGGATGACTTAAATAAATAAGACAAAATCTGTTGAAAAATGAGCCTGTGTGGATGCAAAAAAAGCCGTGAAATGGTTTTCTACGAAATTGCCTAGCAAATCCCTTAAGGCCCGTTTGGATACCTTGTATACTGTATTTGGATTTGGAATTGAGTTTTAAATACAAAATGAATAGATCCGGCAGCTTATGTTGAGGGAGACAGAGAGGGAAGGAGGTACTTCCCAGTGGAGGGGAGAGGCTGAGGAGCAAAGAGGGTGAAGGAAACTGCCACATCTGTGGATTTCCAATTTCTTATTTGCACAGAATATTTGGAAATCCGATTTTTTTTCACTATCAGTTGTTGAATTGGAAATCCAAGAATTTGATCCTGGAACAAATTAAATTACAATGCAAAAAGGGCTACAAATGTGAGAAATCCAAATCAAAATCTTCTCAGCGACAAATTAGAGGCTAGGTTTGTCAAGGGACCGGGATGGTCCGACGGATCCTTTTATCTTAACGGGGTGGGACATAGATTTGATCCTTTCCCTAAGGCCTATAAAAAACAAGACCACGTGGGTCTAAGGTCCGATTTATATACAAACGTCACCGTGTTGGAACCAATCTGGATCGTTAGAATTGATCTAAACGGCTATAATTGACTTATACACACACAAGGGTTTTTTGGTCAATTCAGAAAACAAACCAAAAAAACAGAAATCCTACAGGGGAAAGAAAACAAATACAAATGGGAATATGGGATAGTACTAACCTCGTTTACGAAATCGAAGCTGAAATCGCTGAAGCAAAAGTCCTGGGCGAACAAACCAGGGGCGAAAACCCTAGCTTTCTGAACCCTAATTCCGCCATTTCTCTCATCTTTAAAGCTCCGACTATCGTTCATTTCGGGCCCTAAAAACTCCTCTAAATCCCAATCCGAAGAAGAGCTCCGCTTCATGGTTTTCTGTATCTCAAGAGATGGATTATAAACGAGAGCGAGTAGATTTTCTCTCGAATTACTCTACATTTTATGCAGATGAGATCTGCTTTATTAGCTAAAAGGAGCTCTCAATCTTAGGAGGATATCTTCGCAAGGAAGAAAAGTCACTAACCAGATCAGTTCGGAAAAGCATGCTGCATAAATGCGTTTGTTTTGAGGACTATTCACTAAAAATGCCATTACCAGTGCTTCCGGTAAATTTTTGTTCCTCTTGCTAACATGCGCATATGTTTTCTCGGGTAATATTTGAAGAGGAGCTGCTAGGAAGGAAGAGACACCCCCCATTCATTCATTCTTACCCCACAATTCACAATACACAATAGACTACAAATTTACCTTTTATGGGCAGATTTTTAAGGCTAAGGCCCTGTTTTGAATTAAAAGGTCCCGGTAAGTAAAATTTGAACTCAATTACTATTTTCCATGTGTAATCAAACAATGAAAAAGCATGAAATTTTACCTTAAATCATCTCTGTAAAATGATCCTAACCCTCCGATCTGCACAGTCCCATCAAATGAACGGTTAGGGTCACCCTATGTAGAAGATTTACGGGGTACAGCCGATTTACGTTGTGGCTCATCAAATGAAAGGTTTGGATCATCTTAAGAAGTGGGACCCGCTGTACTGTTCGAAAAATACTGGACTTCCTAGGTAGACCTGGCAAACGGGCGGGTTGGGTTGGGTTGGGTTACCCGCGGGTCATGCTGGTGTAGGTCAAATGGGTTGGGTAAAAAATGACCCCCATCCCTACGGATCAGCACTTACGTGACCTGCACCTACAGGTGGGTTAAGTCAACCCACAGGTAACCCGCAATTTTTTGCCAGAGTATTAATTTTTTGGGGTAAATAAGGAAATTATAGCCACAAAAAGAGAAGAAAAGACTTAGAAGAATGCCTTGAGTACCCCAATTGCAAACGAACCCTTGTCCCTTTTATACTAGGTTGCATTTCCTCTTAGTATAGATCGTCCATTTCTCTTTTTCTTTGATCTCACGGTTCGTATGGATTGCTTCTCAATGAAGTAACAAAAAATGCTTGGAGTACCCTCCAAAAGAGAGAAATCCTCTCCGAAAGTTGCCTTTTGTTGTGAGTTAGGAAATGCGGCCATATCTACTCAAACAAAAAAAAAAAAAAAAAGAGAAAAAACGAAATGCGGGTATCCGTGAGTTCACTCAACCCAACTCAAGTTTTGGCAGGTTGGGTGACCAGCAGGTCAATTTTGAAGGGCCACTCGGATGCCAATCCATACCTGCAAATTTGCAGGTGGGTTGGGTAGACCCGTGCCCCGCGGGTCGTCTATTCCGAGGTGCACATCATATAAGAAAATACGGTCTCACTAAAAAACGGTTTAAACTTAGTTTGACCCACGAAATTCGCACAGGTGTGGAGGTAATAGATGCCCAGGGTATTATAGCAATTTTAGGAAGAACCGGGGGGTAATAGTTGAGAAGTGGGGGCTAATGGGGGTTGATTTGGACTACCACCGACTTTTTAAAGAAGATGCTTTAATGCATGGAAAGTGTCTTTGTTGGCATTTTGCCTTCCTCCACGGCTCCTTTTCTAATTTCTTCTTTATTTTACAAAGATACCCTCAACGTCATATAAGATGGAGCTTTTATAACTAGAAAATATAGTTTTTATAGTGTTAGGCTAACTTGTCTTGCATGGATTCTTTTTTCTAAAATTAAAACATTTCTAATTTCCTGAAAACAAAACCTTTAAATCTTTGACTGTACTATGTTTTCCAGGAAAAAAAATCCATGGAAAATGACTTAGTCAATTCTGGAAAACTCTTTTTTCATGGCTAATTTGTTTACACATATAATGGATGGTATTTTTTTTTTGTGTGTGTGGGTGGGGGGGGGTGGTCTTGTATTTACCTCGAACTTGCCTCGTAGACTAGTGGTGTTTGGTTGTCAACCAAGTAGAGTAGTGGCAGGAGGTGTCATTACCAATATACAGAGAGGGAGAGAGGGAGACAGAAGATGGCGAAAGAGATAAAACACATAATTCCCAAGAAATCCAGGTTTGTGGTTTTTGCTTGGATTTTATCGGGAGGAGACAATGACGACATGTCACTAGACATGAAGGAGACAACCAGGAGACATCCATGATAATCTCTAGAGATTACATTCGACCAAACAAAGGTTTTTGATGATGCGGCAACCAAAACTCAAGTAAAACCCCTACAAAATTCGGGCTTTTGTGCAACCAAACAGGGGTCAAGCATGAGAAAAAAAAACCAGAATCCCCACTATCCCTTACAGTATAAAATAGAATATGCATAGAAGATAAATATAGATGACCCTTCAAAGATTTCCAAGTCTCATTTTATCAGATATTCTCTTTGATTTAGTATTAGTTGATACAATTAGCTGTACAGCATAGTAAGTCTCACCTTTTAATGGATATGAATTCTGAACTACTACTTGATGGGCCTCCTTGCATTGTATCTCCTATGGCTCAAAGAATCACTGAATCCTAAAACCCAATAATCTGCATAAAAAAAAGTGCCCTTTATTGCTTGTTAGGATTCAATGGTTGGCATAACTAAGCCATCTAAGATGCAGGTTCAGTCCTTACACCCTTTTACCTGCTACACTCTACAATCCCAGTAATCATGGAAGTTAAAGACTTGTTGTATTGGTAATTGAAAAATAAAAATAGATTAAGCAGAGTCAGTAAGCATGTACTTACTGTACTCTCTCACAGAAACATCGGCAAGTGATTTGATGCCGACCCACATGGAAAAATTAGCTATGGTTGGGTTCTTCCGACGAGCAAAACATCTTTCCAAGCTTCATAGAACATCCATGTAATACCAGAGGATGGCATTACTTTCAAACAGCTAGCACCCCACCCTCTATAAAGACCCCTAAATCCCCTCTCCTGTGTGACTTCTGCCAACGCTGCGGCCATGTGGCTCGGACACTTCCCTTGGAGTGAACCCACCATAAGACGCTTCCTCGCCACTTCCAATGGAAAGCTGATTGTGCTTGCCGTAAACCCTGCCGAAAATAAACCAAAGCCCAGTCAGGCAACCAAAGTTTTCTCTTTTACCTTTTATACTCGAGGGGAAATAAAGAATTTAATTGGATCAGTTACATAATTTCAAATTATCAATCAAAATTATCTAAGAAGGCAAAGGAAACAAATAATCAAGGCAACAACCCCAAACAAAGAAATCCAAGGTCCGATATCCAATCTGATCTTGTCTATCAGCATCCCAATTACTAATCGAATTCCCAGCGGAAAACAAAAAAGTAGGTTCATGGAAATTACAAGAAAGAACTCTGCAAGAACAAACAAATGTAGAAAGGCGATGAAGAAGCTAAATCCCAACTAAGGAATGCTTCAAGACTTCCTAGTTTAGATAAACAATCCGCTGCCAAGTCTGCTAACTGATCTGAGGCCAAAGACTACACACCAGAAAATCATGTGGCACAAACTGCCCAAAAGAGTCGAGTATTTAGGTTGGTCGAGTTTCAGTAAACAAAATCATGAAAAAAGTGCTAATCAGACAACTTGCCCTGAAGGTGAATTGAAAGGGATCATGAAAATTATGCTTATCAAACAACATGTTTTAGAGGTGAAACCAAAGCCTTTCCATCTCAGAAAATGCATTCTTTCAATTTGCTAGGCATGTTCTCCTCACTTGATTATCTGCTCCCACATCAGATCCTCACATGGCAGGTAAAAGAAGTGAAACTTACAAAAATATAACAGATGTTCTGATGCTTCTAACCAATCAGAGTACTAGTGTGACAAAATAAGCATCTCACATCAACCTATCTTTTTACACTGTAAAAAATGTCAAGGACATTGTCTTTGTAAAATGTATTGCAAGAACAATTGAATGAAAAATAAAACCACGTTCTCACCTGACAAAGCTCCAACCAGTAGCATCTCAGCACGGTTTAACGCCTTCTTATTCTTTGCTTGGCAATAAGACTTCTTCATTGTCTCATACATGAAATAGTAGCACGTACTGTATGGGAGCATGCCGATCAAGGTGGGCGACATTCCGGCATAAAAACCACCAATACCACCATCCTTGTATATCTTTTTACAAGCAAGGCTGATGCTAGGGTAGGCCTCCGCATTTACAGTCAAGCGATCCTGTAATAGATAAAAGACAATAATGAAACCGTTTCCTTTTCAATCAAATGAGCTATATTCCCATTGAAAAAAAAATTGAATAAATTCAAGTAAAACATTCTTTTAAAAGATCCAATAACAAGAAACAGGATCTCTCTTCTCCCCAATGCCATGAAAAACAAATCAGATAATAAAACCAAAACGAGGCTGGATCTAATCAAATTGCGAAATCATAAGTTCTTTTCAGATTATTCTGAGGCAAGAACTAAATATAGAAAGGGACTGGTGTTGCCACCCATAATTGTAAGAATTCCCATCCATATAGTTGTTCTCTTATTTGATGTAATTTCATTTGCAACTTGCCTGATTCCAAGGGTAGCCATAACAGCCTCTAATGTAGAAATATTAAAAAACATGAAAAAAAGGATCAGGCCCAGTGAACCATGCATTAATATCCTTCATGAAATGTCATCAAATTGTGACATTCCATGCCATTTCTATGCAACAACCAACCAAATAGAGCATCCAGAACAATCATGCACTGGGAAGAAGTCATTCACAATATGTTACCTGCAATAGATTTTCCTAGTTATGAGATAAATTCTAACTCTAAAACTAGGGGTGGCCAACCGGTTCGGTTCTCGGTTCTCGGTTCCATGAACCGTAAGAACCGAACCGAACCGTAGTACACAGTAGGACCGAACCGAACCGGACCGAACATAATCGGTTCGGTCCGGTCCGGTTCTTCGGTTCTAATGGCTAATTATTAATTATAATTTATAAAAACTTTTAATTAAAGTTATAATATAAGTTACTTTCTTATTATAAGAATAGCATTAACTATTACTTATTAATATTATAAGTAATTTATATTATTAAGTATATGTATAATAGAATTATAAAAATATTATATATATATATATATATATATATATATATATATATATTCAAAGTTCGGTTCTTCGGTTCCGGAACCGAACCGAGAACATTAGACCCGGAACCGAACCGAATAAGTTCGGTTCTTCATCAGTGGAACCGAACCGGACCAAAAATATTTTTTTGCAGTTCGGTTCCGGTTCGGTTCTTCGGTTCTGGTTCGGTTCTGGCCACCCCTATCTAAAACCATTATCAATCATAAAACTCTGCATTTTCCCATTTATTCATCTAAAATTTTGCCATTACGGACTCGAGTTGAATTTCTTTATTGGGTTCCAAAGTTCACACACTGAATCCTAGCATACTTAAAAGAGAGAGGAAAAAGAAAAGAAAATTCACAGGCCCTATGACTTTCTAACATTCAGATTACTCCATCAAAATTCGCACGATTCCATTCCAATGTATGTATGTATGGACACACACGCACACGCACACGCGCGCGAACACACACACACGAGCGCGCACACACACACACACGTGTGTGTGTGTGTGTGTGTGTGTGTGAATGTGTGAATACCAATCCTTTAATTTTCATCTTTTTATATCCAACTAATATTCCACAACTCCCTTTACCTTCAAAACTTCGAGAGGATGGCAGACAAGTGTGCTCACAAACCCGGCAGCTGCGCCACCAACGGCAACTGGGGAGATCCATGAAAAAGACAAATCCAGATTGAAATGCCCTATTTGCACTTTTGGGGACCCAGTTTGTTTCCACTTCTCTTGGGCTGTTGTTATAGTTCGTTTGACACATTCGAATGTGGAAAGCTCGATTGCCTGGGTTGGGATTATTCGGAGCATGTTGATGGTGTTGCCTGCCCACAGCCCTTTCCATCCCTGCTTCTCAATCACCTCAACAAAGCTGCCTGAAATCTTTCTGGATCCAACACCAACTATCATTCTTGTCCTGAAAAGGTGGCATCCATCAAATTAGATGTTTCGCAGTTCAAAATGATTTAGTTCCACAATAAAAACTAAGCCGACAAGAATCACTTTTAAGTCCCTCAGTTCAGAATCTGAAAATGTCAAAACAAATGTCCAAGAACTTGGACTCAACTTATTAACAAACTTGAATAACACGCTTGAAGACTAAAAACATTCGACAGATATAATTTAAAAGGGCCAAGTCAATTTGTATCTGGCACCACAAGATCCAAGAAAACCCCTACAAGTAGACAAGACCATACTGCTACAAAACAATATTGGTCAGCACTGATGGTTTTATAATGGCAAAAGAAGTTTGAACTGCTAAAATGGTTCTTCAGTTTTTGTAGCATGAGGAACGGTGCTAGATTAATTCAGCTGAACCAGAAGCACAAAAACTCTCTTTTGAGAAAACTAATAACTCAGAATAGTAATCATCTTAAAGTGATCAAGAAAAGTTTCTCGCATTGCATATTATACACTAATCATCTTCACTAGAAAGAACCTCAAGGGATCAATATTGCATCCACAGCTTCTCCTCATCCAAGATGTGCCATAAAGAAACAGAGTACCCTTCTGTAATATCTTGAAAGAATACATAGTTTTCTTGCATTTGGCATGGTAACTGCTAAGAAACAGGAATCAACAATTGAAGCTTGATTTCAGTTGCTTAAGACCCACCCTTTTGAAGTCATTGACCATTTTCAACGATAGCAACTTGTTATATTGATGAGTAGAGGCGAGTTGATTATGTGCTTTCAGTATCTTAGGCACTAAAATAGCCATAAAATTATGTTTATGTATGGGACATCATGAATGTACCTAGGCATTGAATACTTCAAAAGGATGAAACAACAAAGCCAAATCCTTACGAACAACTTTACAAGTTCATGGTAGAGGCAATCACTAGATACATTCCACTCAGAAATCTCATACTAGCAGTTCCAATTATCAAATAATGAATTGGAGGTTAATTCAATGTCAAGCAGCTTGCAGGTGGTGAAGACCTGTCTAGCAGGTCTCGGAGGCATATAGAAATAACAAGCCAACAATTAGGGTCTTGTGATCTCGAAATAAAGTTATAGGATCCGTTGAATGACTTGGATGATTATAGAAATCACAAGTAATGAGGGTACAAAAACTTGAAAGAACGAATTCAATGGAAACAGCAGGCCACTTTATGATTGAGTTCTCAAATATAATTTTAGACTTCCAATCCTGTTGTATGCCTTAAGTCATTTGCAACTAAATTTCTATTTTAATATATGCACAAGCAAAAACCGTAGCACTAACCACCAGATGCAAATTGTGCTTATGGATAACTAGTGAGAGAATGAAGCACCGAGTCTTATAAATCTGAACCAACAGTAAATCATTCTTATTTTGTTTCAGCCCGACCGGATAGAATTTTCCTGCTAATGAACTATTAGCCATTACGAAGACCAACCGGGGCACTATAAAAATAATCAACGATAGCAAACACGTAAACTCCCGTCCAATTTTGAATATAACTCGTTAAGAGAAAAAAATCCAGACATTGCCATAAATCACCAACCAACTGTTTTTTCCATATTGGTTGGCTCAAAAATTACCGATCGTTTGAGATGGTTTTCATGTAAGCTGATCGAAGTTTCATGTGCGTTTTTAAGCATAGGTTTATGATGCAGATATAAAACAACCATGTTTTCGATGAAGATAACAGGAAACTTTGTTATAAATATAAAGCATGATAGCGAGCAATTAAGCAAAAGGCAAAAAATAGAGAAAACTTGCCTGATTGTTTCAAGAGGAGCCAGAACAGCTTTTGTCATGGCACCTGCTAAAGCCCCACTTAGAAACTCCCTAGCTTCTCTACTCCTCATAAAACCCTGCATCACACCACACACATCTAAGTGACCATCCCGCCAAAACCACATTTTCCATTGTTCTAAGCTGATACAAGTCTCCCCATCGGCTCAAAAATCCATATGAGTGACATTATATATTTTCAAAACCAAAATAATTCAATAATAAATCTAAACAGAAAATCAGAAGTAAATAAATTCTTATGAGACTACCATCCCATCTATACGAAAACACAACAAGAATAAAATAACAAACAAAAAAATAAAGAGAATCAAGATACAAGTTCAATTCCAATCTCAAACAAAAATGATTAATATTACCAATTCACTTCTCTTGTCCTCCAGAAATCCAAGCACTCGACCATATCCAAAATAAAAAAATTACATACTTGGTAGTTGGTACTCATCTAAATGAACTTTAATCCAAGTGTAAAAAAAGTTCTTATAAGAAGGCAAAGAAGAGATCCTCAAAATCAGATTTTTCAATCAACAATCCAAAAACAAGAAAAAGATACCATATCAATCAATGGATATCAATAGAACAAGCAACAAATAAACTTCTCCGAAATCCCAAACATCACATCCAAAAAAAAAAAAAAAACCCAAAAAAACACACATCAAAATCCCAGGAACAAATAAAATAAATAAACAAAATAAACTCAGAGCAGTTCCAATAATTTAAACACAAATGATGAGTTTCAATTAGTGAATAAAAGTATCTGTGAATTTCAAAAACAAAATAAACCTTCAAAATCCAAAATAGTGCTAACCATATTCATCCAAGTCATCATAGTGATCAAAATAACTAACATTAAAAACAGATATAAAAATACCATAAAAGAAACCTCACTTTTATGGGTCCTCTTAGATCCGGAACTTGAATTCGGACCTCGAATCCACTTTCCTTTTCGAGGTCCAGCTCCTTTGGTATCATCATCACACCATAAGCATCATCCAAAAGGCAAAGCTTCTTTTTCTGAGATTCCAATTCAAAGGCCATTTCATTAACCCAGAAAAAAAAATGCAAGAGAAAATTCAAACAGGAAGATAAGATATACGTTAGGGTTGATTGATAGAACAAAACCCAGAAAGGAAAACGTGAGAAAATGGGGATTTTACTTACTGGGTCGGTCATTTTAGGAGTGGAAGTGAGATATTATCGAGTACTGTTCTGAGGCTTTTGTCTTTCTCTGTGGGAATGAGAAACCCCTTTCAAGATTTCAAATGGAGAAAATGTGCTAGAAAATAGTTATTGGAAAATCCCAAGTTAAAAACTTAAAACCCCCTAATTTAGTATCTGGTTACCAAAATGCATGATTGTATAAGAACATAGAAAGATTAATTTCATCTGGACACTTGTATTTGCCTTTTCATGGAAAATGAGTGCGTGTTTGGCGTACCGTTTAAAACACCGTTTGGCGTTTGAAACACCGTTTTGCGGCCAAACGGCCGTTTGGGAGTGTTTGAAATGCCGTTTTGAACGGAGTTTTTGGGCTATGGGTTTTTACGTGTTTGCCCTCACCGAAACCTATTTTTACATATATGCGTGCAACTTTATGCGTTACGTCAAATACAAAAAAAGTGGGCGTATTAATATCATTCTTGAGGACACAAATTTGTTAAATTATTAATATTTAATTCAAAACAATGGGGCTGCTGATATCATTATATGATCTCTTAATTTTGATTTTTTAAAGACAAAAGAATTAAAAGAAACCTTAGTTTCTTACTTTCTTCATCTACTTTGCAAAGTTGCAAACCCACTCGTCTGCCTCACTGCCTCAGCGCCTCCACTCATCCGTCAAATCCGGCCGTTAAGAAGAAGAAGGAGAAGAACCCCTTGGCAATGATGTTTAATTTTAATAGTGTTTGAATGAGATCCTAATGACCTTTTAATATTGGGCTTAATGAGAGAGTAGTTGAGTTACATTGAGGCCAACCAAATAATGCCCTTTTTGGTCATTTTACCACTAAAACTCCGTTTTGGGGCATTTGCAACCAAACACACACAATACCTCCGTTTGCCGTTTAAAATGTCGTTTTGATCTGGCGAACCAAATATGAAAACACCGTTTTGAACCAAAACACCGTTTTACAAAACGGGGTTTTAAACGATATTTCAAACAGTACGCCAAACACACCAACTGAGAGTCCGAGACGGTATCAAAATAAGGGCTCAGTCAAATAATTTGAAAATAGATGCAATTTGGTCCAATTGTCGCTCTTGATGGGTCTTTCATGGTCAGATTAACTCCAATTTTTTAATCTTACTGGTAGTAGTTTGAGTAGGTGGATCCTTCCTTTCTTACATAGTGATCGATCTATGAGCTCATATTCAACCTATCCTACTTTTGTATATCAACTTATTTTGGTCAAGAAGATAAGGAGAAGCATTAGATTGATTAAGTGATTTTGGGCCTCTTTGAATACCTCTAAAAATTATTTGCTTATAATCTTGTATGCATGTTGTCTTACATATATGAGTATGGTGATATGGAACTGTAACCCTAATTAACATGCAAAAAAAAAAAGGCAATAGTTTTTTCTGTTCAAATTAGTGAAATATGAAAGGATTAGGTGCAATGATATGTCTCATCAGTATCATGTTCAGGTTTTAGTAGTAAGATAGTTTAATTGAACAAAGTGTTACTTTTTTTTCATTTTATTTTTAGAAAGGATGTTTTAGATTTCAATTTTGTACAAGTTTTTGTTTTCTATGTAAGAATATTCTACAAACATTGCTGTGTAGGGGTGTAAACGAGCCGAGCCGAGCTTGGCCCATCTCAGCTCGGCTCGGCCAGGCTCGCGAGCGTTACCGAGCTCGGGTTATATTAAGGGCAATGATATATTCTCATTCCATCATCTTCCCTGGACAGCCCTATGTAGTGTAATTTGACTACTCATTTTACACTACGGGAGGTGGTCCAAGCAACAAATGGGGTTCCAAAAAAGAAGTGACATATTTTGCCTCCCCCATTCACTCCTTGGACAACCCTTTTAGTGTATATATTAATATAATATAATATATATATATATATATATATATATATATATATATATATATATATAATTCTTAACGAGCGAGCCGAGCCGAGCCTGGCCTAGCTCGGGCTTGGCTCGTTAATTTTAACAGGCTCGGCTTGTTAAGGATTCGAGCCGAGCTCGAGCGAGCTTCCGAGCCCAAGCCCAAATTGACACCCTTATTACTGTGAATAGGGAAGTGATATATCCGCCCCTTTTGATTACTTGGGACACCCAGCAGCAGTGTATCAATGACAGAAGAGGGGCTGATGTATCTCATGTCATAAGTTTTCAATGGGGTTGATTGTCACATACACTGCTGTTGGGTGTCGTGAGTAATCAAAAGGGGCGGATATATTACTTCCCATGTGAATAATGCTCTATTCCCCTCAAGGGTGTCAAAAAATTTAGCCCACCAACTACACCAACCATATCAATGAGTCAAAAGCAACATGATAGACATTGAAATAGTAATTTCATATTATCTTAGGCAATTTCAAGGAATATCTATACAAGATGCATTACTCTTCCGTGATTTTGTCTAACTTTATCAGAAAGAAAAATCTTTTTGAAGATAATGTGGCCAAAATGTCTTAGACACAGTTATTTTTCATTAAGGCTCCGTTCCTTTCGACGTAAAAATGGAAGTAAAATTTGTTTTATGTTGAAAAATTGAACATAAAACAAATTTTACATCCATTTTTTCATCGAAAGGAACATAGACTAATTTTCATCCCTCATATAGTTAAACTTTCCATAAACTTGATGTCAAGCATTAATTAAACAAGGGAGGACAAAACAAAAATGAAAAAGAAAATAAAAATCAAGTGAGGAGGGGACCTTGACATGGAGTCCATGTGATGCGCCTTTTCCTTTCCTGGAAAAGTTAGAGATGCTTCCAAAAGGTAAAGACCGCGTCGCCATGCTTGATGGAGAGACAGGGGAGAATCAACACCGGAGAAGTGACTATCATAGAAACTTCAACTGGTTCATGAAATTTTGGTCTCCATGAAGAATGCTTTTCTTGCCGAGTCCACTTGTACAAGCTTGTTGGCGCATGCAATGTGTACCAAAGTGTCGCTGTTGCATTAGCGTGCCCGCATGTGTGTAAATTGTGTCACACACGCTCATAGCCAATGCCCACGACAACAAACGACACATGTGGATACTTGTGTGACAAGGCAACACAGCCAACACGTGTATAGTGTCGGTGATTTTTCTTAACAAATGATTTAGTGTAACCTTTCGATGGATTAAATCACTCTCTTTAAGGTGAATTTGCACCTCTACACAATCAACTCTCATGATACAACAATCAATCTCTCTCTCTCTCTCTCTCTATATATATATATATATATATATATATATAGAGGAAAAAGATTGTACGCTCGACCGTACCTAAAGTTAGGTACAGTAGAGTGCCAAATCACATGGGTCCTCCATTTTTGGTGGGCATCTAAACCATTCATTTGCAAGGCCCCATCATAGATAGGGTGCATACCAAAAATCAGCACCATTGAATCATCCTAACCCCTCCAAAACTGGAGGCCAAAATGGGCAGATTTGTGGACAAACACTGTCTGTCCATTTTGGCCTCCACAAATGGATGGGTTAGGATGATCCTATGGAGCTGATTTTTGGTATGCACCCTATCTATGATGGGGCCTTGCAAATGAATGGTTTAAATGCTCACCAAAAATGTGGGACCCATGTGATTTGGCACTCTACCGTACCTAACTTTAGGTACGGTCGAGCGTACAATCTTATTCCTCATATATATATATATATATATATATATATATATATATATATATATATATATATATAAGAGGAACACTTCTTACTGCCCAACTGAAGAGAAAAAAGTTGCATACGGAGTGCATTCTGTCTCTAAAAACAGAGAGTAGCTCTATACAAAGGCAAATATTATTGCTAGAAATATCCTTTGAATTTTATAACATTTTCATCACATGTGTGTAACCCGAACTGAGCTGAGGTAGGCGTGCGTGTGTGATACTGTGCGCACATGCATAAAGTTAACTAGTTTTCGGACCATTTTCATCAAATCTCTCCTATGGGCAATTGGGCTAGCACATGCACGTAGGGTCCTCCTTCCCTCTCCTCATTCCTTATACAAGGAAAAAAGCAATTGGTGTCACTATGAATATTATGGTTTTAAATTTCGGTTTCGGTCCCAATTTTGCCCTTGGCCGAAACCCGGTAATAGAAAAAAAGAAATATTTTATTATTCCCTAAATTTCG
The DNA here is from genome assembly GCF_043159265.1 of Tasmannia lanceolata. NCBI lineage: Eukaryota > Viridiplantae > Streptophyta > Magnoliopsida > Canellales > Winteraceae > Tasmannia > Tasmannia lanceolata. Next base: position 14,296,456 of record NW_027518683.1, read on the forward strand.
GCCGAAATTACCGAAATTTGGTAATTCCAAAATTTCGAGAGAGAGAAAGAGAAAAGGCATGACCAACATTGAAAGATGAGAGAGAGAGAGAGCACATTATTCTCCAATCAAAATTCTACCTTTTAGAGAAATTTGGCTCGGAAGGTATAAAGAGGGGGCATGGACGTCAAGTCACCAGACATGCGATAATTACCTAAGAAACTTGTCTTGTAATGTTCAGGGATTTTGATCCTACATTGGCAATCAAACAAGAGATTTTGCTCATGTGACACCCAGATGCAAAGCAAAACCCCTAAACATCTTGGCTTTTGTGCATCCAAACACTCAGTTTATCGGTTGGCTAAGCCCTCCCGGCTGACTCAGTTTATTCCCGATCCTTTCTCCAAGTTCAGAACATTTATCTAATGATTTCCATAACCCTCTTTTAGAATTCCACCTTAAAAAAGGGAAACATTTGTTATTATATATCTTTATCTTACACACGAGATATGCATTTGGCATGAGACCGAGACCACATGGGTCACCCCACAATGTTCCACATGATCAGCGGCCCGGTGTCGCCATTCATCCCAACGGTGCTGTCTGCTTAGTAATTATTTTTTCACAAGTTTTATTAACTAGTGGCTCCCACAATATCAGGTGATCTAAACCATTCAAAAGGTGGACCCCAGGCCCCCAACCGAGATAGGCCTTGCCCCAAAAACTGATCGATAGGTTAATATTGTCCTTAGATCCGGGGAGGTTTTTATACTGTGCCATCCATTTTAAACATCAACATATCAGAGGGTTAGAATCATCTCATAACAGAGAAGATTTGGGGGCACAACCTATCCAATAAATCAAGGCTCAACTTTTTTTGAATGTTTTAGATCACCCAATAATGTGGGCCCCACTATCTCTTTTTTTTTCCCTCCGGGTAATGTTATATTCGATCCTTTTTCTTCCTCGGGGCCACCTGCTTGTAGTGTACTAAAAGTAGTCATAATTCATTAATAGGTGCAACTCGGGTTGGGTTGGGTTGGGCTGAGACCGACCCGACCCGACCTGACCTAAGTTTTAAAGCTTTTAAAAAACTTTTGATAAAACATGTCGGGTTTCACTCGGGTCGGGTTGAGGGTGGGCAACCCTATACACTAGAGTGGGCTGTCCCAGTGAAGAAAAGGGGAAGAATATATCACATCCCTTTCCCCCGTTCCATTTCTCAATATATGCAACCTCGCTCCGTAATCTCTCTATAGTGGTAGCATGCGGCCATGTCTAGGAGGAACCTCGGTCAGGCCTTGCTGCCCGCGATCAGGCACTACTCCAGGGTTTCTCCACCCCCACCTGCCCGAGCTGCCCCGGTCATCCGAGTCTCCAACAACATAGCCCATTTGGGCAGCCCCAAAGAAGGCCCAAAGCCCAGGCAACTCCTCTCTCTGCCCCCTTTCCCTGCCACCCCCTTACCTGGCAAAAAGACGGTCAGCGAACCCGGGCAGCCCGCCGTAGCTGCCCGGATGACCGCGATAAGTTGGGTCAAGTATTACTTCGCAGACATACCCGGGCTCGTCATTCAGAGCCATTTCAACAAGGGCCTGGTAAGTGCGTACGTTAGCCTTCTAGGGTAGGGTTTCGCTAACTTACACCACGTTGGTGTTGAAGCTTAGTATACACCACTCTGGAAAATCACAAGTGCTAGTTTGTAATTTACTATGGTACATGTATCAATAGCATCGGCCAAGATTTATGTAATCCATTCCACTGATCAAAACAGCTTGAGATTTAAGTAAAGTAGATTTCATGTCAAATTCAAATGCTGAAAAATGATGGATGTTTAATATAAAACTTCAGAAAGTGCTGTAATAAGCTCAAATATACACTAGAAAACCAACAAATAGACAAAAAAAAACCCACCCATAATGGGTTGACAACATCCAACACTAGTCACATTTGTTGTCGAGCATGTCTGATAATTTAGTATATACCACATTTCACATGCAATTCATATAAATATAATTATGTAACACATACTGGTATCATATTTCACTAACGCACTTAAGGTTTGATTTAGGTACGTGTTTAGGTGAACATGGATGATATCAACACTTGATGTTTGTACTTAAAATTTTAGGATACTTACCAATTTATCCTGCCATGCTTTGTGGGTTCGATATTGCACATCCATCATGAAACAAACCAATCGGTAGGCAAAATAGCAAAATTTGGAGTTAATTTATGATTTTCCTTTATTGTATTTCTTGTTTGTTGATGTGACGGAAATTTCTTTCAATTGATCAATGGAAAGCTTGCAGTCTCAGTCGTAAATACCTTTAAATTTAATATGACTGGTTCATACATAAATTCATGTCAAGGGCGTAGGTGTTGAATTCCTAGAGAGCATAAGGGAGAGGACCATGTAAGAGTTTCAATTGTCACAGCTAGTACCACAAGGACTTCTTCCTTGAACTGCCTAGGGGATTTTGTTTGGGACTTGGGACCACTAATATGGTGACTAGTAAAGTGGCTGAGATATAGATGGTCAAAATAAGAAACCGCATACTAAAAGCATTGAAAACTGGTTTAGGGAGAGTAAAAAAGAATGAGGATCACAAACAGATATGAAACAAAGGCATTTATATTCCCAATATTTTAGGTGGTATGAAGAAAAAAAAGTCCTCAGATGCCCATTCACACATTCTATTTCTAAAGAGTTATAGCAACCATGGAAAATAACAAACCAAATTAGTTAGCAGGAAGCAACCCCGACTTCCACACTGTAATAGCGAACTTGAAAAGATTGCTTTCACAATTTTTTTTGCTCCAAAGAAATTTTATAAGTTTGTTAGAAAAAAGCTCATCCTTTCTTGTGCTACACTGCCAGACTGCGTAATATTGACCATGCAAATGGATATTGGTAAGAGTTTCTCAATAAAAATGTTATACACTAGAAATTCAACAGTTTGCTACATTTCTAATGAGTACATTATTTTGTTGAGTTCCCCTGAACTCTTAGTGTGAATTGCTATCCAGTAATGGTGATAAACTCTATACTTGAAAACTGTCACCATCCACAATTCCACATCATGGATGATTCAATATACTGGTATTAATTGCATCTTCCTTGTGGTTTCTCATATTATATATTTTCAAAGCTTAAGTAGTAGGTATGCACTCTTAGAATTGGTTGAAAATAATAATAATAATAAAGGGGTATTCAACCCTCCCTCTCACCCACGCACACGCACACACACACACACAATATAAATGAGTTGTAACCTATGTTTCATTATTATTGAATTAAAGGAACTAAGCTTATACTCCATAATTTCCCTCTTCTACTTCTATCCCTATTTTTGTTATTCATCAATTTTCAAAGGATATTTTACATGGCGTCATACCTCTGAGATGGAGAAAATCCAAGGACCTATATTGAGTTCAAGGTACTTCTAGTCCCCTCCACTTTTTTTTTTTAAACAACACAATCCACCAAGCCACACAAGCCACAAAAAGCCATATCTGCCATGGATTACAAGACAGACATGTCATAGCATACAACTAGATATTTACAACTGGCTTAGAACTTTGTGTGAGAATCCGCCATGGTGTTTCCTTTATGATATATGTGTGAGTAGGAGGTCCCCTCTCTCCAAAAGGTCCTATAGAAGCCAAAAAAACCTTACTATTAGAATCATAGAAGGTGCCTTCGAACCAGCAATTCGAATTATAGCACCATCCCTATGGAGTGGCTTGCTGATATTGAGAGAGTCGCCTTCACATTTTGATGCCGCACAATATATGCTATCTTTTTTTTTTTGATAACGAAGGGTGTCCCCACCCCCTTCGGGGGTAGGACTATTTCCCTACGGATGCGCGCAATCACCCGGAAACCTCGTGCATCGGGTAATCAAGGGGGGATTCGAACGCTCGTCACTGGGGAGCAAACCCATGACTTTACGCCAAAGAGCCACACCCTTCACATTTTGATGCAAACACAATATATGCTATCTTTTATTAGCAGTTTAGAGACTCACTTGTATACTTTAATTTCGTTGTGCAAATCAGGTTCAACTGGAATGCTCAAATCTTAATGATTTATCTGAGGAAAAGGACCATCAGGTTCAATGCTTGAGAAAGGTATTTTTGTGTTCTAAAAGCCCGTGTTATATCACACATCTGATTTAAACTATAGACTACATACGTTATTTCTGATTTAAACTATAGACTACATACGTTATTTATGAGTTCTACTGGTTGGAATATCAGTGCACATTTTATTAGCAAAGGAAGTTTTTGTAATAACTTTTTGGATTGCCAGTGGTTCTATTCAAGTTGCTCTGTTGTTTAACTTTAGGATCAACATGCAGATTAGTTGTAATGAGGTCATGGGGGCTGGCATGAAAATTTATGTTCCTGTATCAGTTGCTGAGACTAAGATCTCCAAGAGATTTGACACCATACCAACTGCAACACTTTATCCAAATGCAGATGAGATAGAGTACTTACAAAGACTTGTGGTTTACAAGGTTTCTTTCCTTTCTTTACCTCTTGGCTGTTACCACATAGATGTGTGGTTGATCTTCCCCATGTGTCGTGTTTTCACCTTGATGGGAGTGTTTAGTTTTGGCTCTTGTTATTAGATTAAAACCCAAATATTCATTGCATTATTGTTTACAATTGCCATATTTACATGATTATGAATTATGAAATTTCAGGACTCAGCTATTATTGTGCTAAATAAGCCACCTAAAGTGCCGATGAAGGTTAGGGCCTGTGTATGCTTATCGTGCTCTGTAGATTCCTGTCAACCATTATGATTGTCTGAGTCTGTATTTTGCTTCTCTGAATGTTTTATAGGGAAATTTACCAGTTCATAATAGCATGGACGCTTTGGCAGCTGCAGCATTATCATATGGTTATGAAGAGGGTCCCAAGTTGGTGAGCTCTCTGAATTCGTTGTTTATTTTCTTTCATGGATAACAGAAATTTTGCGATACCATTCAAAAAAAAGAAGAAGCAGAGATCTTGCGACAACAGAAATCTTGCGACATTTTGTGATGAAGTGCAGTATTACCATTTGTTGCTCGATTGTTGTTTTGATCCTCCTCAACTGAGTGGTTTTATTTACAAAATGGTTAACCAAAATTTGTTTAATTCATAATGAGTTGTGTCGAGGTGGTTTATCATCTTCTTCATTATCCTTTATGCCCAATTGCAGGAGGTTTTTTTTCCCCTTGTTTCATATTCGGTTAGATCTTCTTGCAATTTGTTGGGCAGCCCAACTCCTGATGGATTTTCGTGCATATGTCGGGACTTCGTTTGATGAGATTTTCGTTGCATCTTTTGATGGTTTGGAACAAAAGAACTGCAGTAATCTTCTATGTCACAAATATCTCCTATATTTTCAAAATATAGCGATTTTATTGCGATATTATGATAAAATGATAAAATCCCGAAATAATCCCGTGAATTAAAAAAAATAGCAATATTTTTATTAAAATAGCGCTATCTTGGTTCAATTCTACATAAGGAAGGAGAGATTGAAGAGGACGTTAACCATAGAATAAGAGCAGGTTAGTTGAAATGGAAGCTTGCCTCAGGAATTCTGTGCGACCGTAAAGACCAAAGTGAAGGGAAAGTTTTATAAGGCAGCTGTGAGGCCAGCCATGTTGTACGGCTCAGAATGTTGGGCCACCAAGAAGCAGCATGTGCATAAGATGAGTGTAGCGGAGATGTGAATGCTTAGATGGATGTGCGGCCACACAAGATTAGATAGAATTAAAAATGAAGACATTCGTAAAAAGGTGGGGGTGGCACCAATTGAGGAGAAGATGAGAGAGCACCGCTTAAGATGGTTTGGACATATCCAACGTAGGCCTTTGGATGCTTCGGTGAGAAGAGGCGACTTGTGCCAAATTGATGGAGTAAAAAGAGGTAGGGGCAGACCGAAACAACTTGGGTAGAAACAGTGAGGAAAGACTTGATAGCTAGGAACATAATAGAGAACATGACCTTGGATAGGATAGAATGGAAGAAAATGATCCACAAAGAAGAACCCAACTAGAGCCAGGATTAGAGCCGGGTAAATTCCTTTCACCTTCTTCATGAAATTTTTCTGAAGGATTCATTTAGCCGACCCCAACTAGTTTGGGACAAAGGCTTTGATGAGTTGAGTTGAGATTTTCATTTACTGCGAAAATATCACGATATTTTTACAATATTTTACGATATTTTTATTTTATATTTTTTCATAATTTATATATTTTTATATATTTTAAAATTATTTTTTTATCATTTTTTCTGTTATAAACCTGAAAAAATAAAATAAAATAAATATATCTCAAGATTTTCCCTTACCGAGAAATTCCCGAGAACGATATTTGTGACATAGGTAATCTTTTGTGTAATTGTTATTCCCAAATTGCTTGTGGAGTGTATTTGGGGGCTACTATTGAAGTAGCATCCAAGCTGCGGAGTTCATTAGTTTTGCTACTGGACAATATCACTATATTGGGAAGAGCTGGTACGCAATTTCTTAAGGAAAGAGTGATAATTTGATTTTCATTTCCCTATTTAGGATGGAATAAATTGATTTTGATGTTAGTATTAGTTGTCGCCAAGGAAATTGTGTGTCTATTAGGGCTGGCACCATACTTGGAGATGCAAAATGCATTTATTCTTTGTTTTGCAGGGCCTTCATGTTATCATGTCCTGCTTTGAGATGTCAATTCTTCCCGGGGCCATGCGATTCTCCATAGATCAGTAGCTCTGGTTGTATGCGTGAGGGTTGTATGAGTCCTATGGGGGGAATTTGTGTTGAATCTTTGGGGATCTAGGCCTCTAGGGCTTGCATGGAGGAGATATTGTATATGTTGGTGTCACTGAGGATTAGTTTTTGGACCTGCATGGTAATTAGGTGCTTGTAGAGATCCTTGTCACTGGGTTAGGAGTATTAGTATGTTGTTTATCTGGGCATCGGGCGGTAAACGCAACTCTTTGGAGGAATTGAATGCATCATTTTCAAAGCGTTCCGGGACTTGGTCTGACCCTGAAAAAGATCGACTCCGGAGGTAGATTAGGAGCGGCTTCGCCCGCCTTCTCGGTTAGGAGTATTAGTATCTTGTTTATCTAGGCATCAATATTGTTTCTTATATATTTGTGTTCTCCTTAATTGTTGACATTATCTTTGACAATGCTAAGATTAATTGTTATTTCAAAAAGAAGAGCACTTGTATTGTTACTAGACTTCTAATTAGTGTGGTATTTTGTTCATTAAACTGTATTTTTATGGTCATTTTCACATTGAAATTCCAATTAAAATTCCTGTGAATTGTACCAAATGTATCATCTTTTCTCGAGTACCATTACTTTTGACCCCCTTTTTGTTTATGACCTTCTGACCTATTTTTTGTGGCTAAACATTTTTTCTTTGATTTTTTTGGATCAACTCCCATGTACTTCTAACAGTCATATGAAAACTGCAATCGAGGTCTAGATACGCTATCATCCATTCCGCTGACTGATACTGGTCCTTCCAATTAATGAATTAATCTCTTATATCCAATTTATTCCTTTTATTTTCTTAATAAATATGGTGTTCTTCATTTAAAAAAATAATTAAATGCAGAGTTCTTTTCTTTTCTGTGGATCCAAGCAATAAAATTCAAGAAAAATAGATATTTGATCTAGTGATTGCTCCTAAATAATATTCAGTTTGTTGAATTTGCTGTAAGTCTCTTTGGCATTATGATAATATCAGGTTCATCGACTTGACAAAGAGAGCAGTGGTCTTCTATTGATGGGGAGAACAAGCGAAAGCATCGCTCGACTCCATTGGTTGTTCAGTGACACAAATAAAACCAAGTCATCTATTCAGGTACTCATAACGTACACCCCTCAGTGATCCCCACATATGTATTGGTAAAGAAGACTTCTCTCTCACAAAAAAAAATAAAAAAAAGAAAAAAAACTAGTGAAGCAAGCTTTAGCGGCCTCACAAGGTCTAATATTGGGACTTTAGGCTGCTTCACTAAGCCAATCATCATGAAAAGCAAAATTGCTTTTGAAAAATATTTATAGTACTCCTGAATATATTGTTCAGTTTAAGATGGTGTTGAACTCGTAAAGAGAAAAAAGAAAAAGTTCTCGAGTCCTTGGAAATGCTCAAGTTTTTGGTGGCCTGATTGCTTTGCACAGGTTTCCCAAAGATGCACAGTCAAAGTTTAGCTTGATGGTCACTTTTGGTATTTCTTCTCCTTGTGAACTTTATCTTTGATAATGGAATGCCATTCATTGACCAAATCAAAAGTAGAATACCCATTAAAATCCTTTCTACCACTCTCCCAAAAGATGACTATCCACTTTATTTCTTGAACAATCCCGCCGATAGTCTTCTGTTTATCATCAAAAGTTGTATGGCTTCTTTCCATCCAAAGGCCCCAAATAACTGCAAATGGTGTTGTGCTCTATAAAATTCTCCCTTTTCTCTCCTAGCTGCTTGCAACACCATCCCTCCAATAGCGAAGGGAGAAAAGGACCCCCAACCACCACCACGACAACTCTAAGGCCACAAAATCTTGACCCTGTTTAACTTCTCCCATATCATAGGCTACCCCTTTGTCTAGGTTTCATTGGGCCATACACAGCTGAAAGCACCCAACTCTGTCAGCGACATTTCTAAACTGATGGGAAATTACGAATTGGCCCATATTAGTCTATTAGAGTTGACCCTATTCACAACTCCTTATCCCATATCACCACAATGCTCACTATCATTCCCCTTGCCAAGGATATACCATTCGGCCCCCCTTTTTCTCCACATCTGCTTGATAATCCTCTTGGAATTCTCCTCAAGCTTGGATTCCTGGATATTTGCTCTTGGATGAGAAGAATATCAACCCTTCTACATTTCATCATTTCCTTCAGATCCGTCCTTATATCGTCCAATTGGAGGCCCCTAAATTCCATCACATGACCTTCAATGTGTGATTGCGCAGCCTGTGCTTGCTGCCGACCTTAAATTCTTAACTTCGCTTGGGATTTTCTTCCTATCAACCTCAGACTCCTTGAAACCAACTCTTAGGTCTTCCAATGTTGAAAAGTTGAAGATGTCCTAGTATTTCTCTATAATCACCTCCCTATCCGATGAGGATGTGATAGATAAGGAGCTTGGACTAGTTGAGGATAGTTCATTCATTATCTACTGAAGCCATTTTGTCTTCTCTGGCATTGCCAACTCTTTCCATCGGCTTTCCACATCCATGCCTCATCCATGTAAAGAGAAGCACGTGAAGATTACTGGTTTCTATGCCGTTACTTTAATTTCCTTTCTTCATAATCAAACACAGAGCTTTCTCAGAACTTCCACCCTATGTATCCGAATCTTTCCCTCAAGATAAGGACTCGGACAAAAAAAAAAATTCGATCCCTCTCCCTTCTCCCTCTGATTCCTCTCTCTCTCCCTCCCCCCCTCTCTCTCACTCTCAATGACTACGCATCATGTTCCTTCTCTCCATGGTGGGCATTTGGTTGGACCTCTGTTAAGTGTTGCCATACTTATCTGGAATGTCTGCTGATCAAGAACAAAAAAAAAAAATTGCTATTTATTTTGTGTGTCAAGAAAAGTCATTTGTGGATTCTTGAAGCTGGTTATCAAACGCACTTGCTGCAAAGCTAGTATAGTAGCATGTTACATCTGCTTAGAATGATCCTAATTTTAAAAGTAGCAGACCCTAATTTTAACATGTCGGTATAATGTTCTTAGTTGTTTAAATCTGATTTTTAACTGTGAGTGCATGTGCGCACGCGTGCGTGCGTGTGTGTGTTTGAAATCAAACCAGAACTATTACAGGTTATGAAATTCTTTGAGAATGTTACAAATCACACCAGAACCATTACAGGTTATGAAATTCTTTGAGAATGTTACGAATCTTTCTCGTCTTACACTGACAGGTGCATTCTTTGGACTTTTATAAAAGAACACGACCATATGAATCTTAGTTGAGACAATTTGTCGAATTTCTTCCTGAGCGGTTTGTTTAGTTAATAATTGCAGAATTATAATATACTAATCATTCATTTAGACTTGGAATGATGCTTGTGAAGCAACAGCACAGAGATATTGGGCATTGGTCATAGGCTCCCCCAAAGAAAAACAAGGTGTAATTTGTGCTCCGCTTACAAAGGTTGTACTCTCTCACTCCTATACTTTGCTACATGAATTAAGGCTTGGTTTCTTACATGGACAAGAATTACTTTTTCTAAGTTTTACCATCGGTTGTCAATTTATCAAGGCTGAACCTATGCCATAGTAGAGGTGGCCCTCAAGTGTGTAGTGTTGAAATCAAGGGTTCAAACTTCATACTTCATCCTTGCCTATAAAAGATAATCAAAACTATTCAGATACTTTGAAAATATATTGACAAATGAGATATAGCCAGCTTAGCCATATTATAAATTTTCACATAAAATTTTAGTGAAATTATAATATTTTATTTATCCTTTGTTGTTTTATGTCTCTTGTATTATTTTCTGCTTTTTTTATTTTGGAGGATAGCTCGTCCTTCTGTACTAAGTTTTTTCTGCTGCATTGCAAATATGCAAGTGCATTATTCAAAAAGTATTTTATTTCATTTCTCTGTTTAACAGACTAAATAGAGAATTCCTACCAAGCAAACGGTGGAATCATCTCAATACTTGCATTTTCTTTTTGTCTTCTTTTTTTTTCAAAAATGCAGATTATATTTTAAGAGAAAAACAATGCAAAAAGGCCAAAAGCAAAACTGCAAAATTGGCATCTCAGGCCTCTCCATTAGATCCGAACATAACACACCCGTGATTAGACAATGTGTCAATCCCTGAAATTTCCTTCATGATGAATATGAGTGAAGCAGCAATCCAAAAATCTAAACAGGCTTCTTCTAGTAACATGGAAAAAGACATCTAAAGCTCCATTGGGGGCTCATCCCTAAGAGATGCAATGGTAACATTTAAATCTCCCTCAATCCAAACTTTGGATGCACCAAACTTTGATAGACTGTTGACGCCAATTCACCCAGCCTTTACTTCTACATCGATCGCAAGCGATTGCTGCTCAGACCTGTACAAGAAAATAAAATTTAAACAATAGCATCTGATATTGCTCACCCAAAGCTTGCCTGTCAAATTGACATTGTTAACTAAAGAAGCTTTGTTTATCTCGTCAAAATTCAGCTTTAGCCAACCCTGCTTCGGGGCAACCCAGATGTCTATAAACTTGGGAAACCAGTTATTAATAACACGATGAAGAGTAATATCACCGAAAAGATAGGTCTTGGAGGTCCTTTCAGCAACTTCAACAGCAAATTTTATCGATTACCATTCCAGGACTACAATATTTTCTTTAAAAAATACGATCTTTATGTTCTTACCATGCCTTCCAAGACATATGGGAATAACAGTTTTCGCATGGAAAAGTCTTTTGTTTATGATTTTTTGACTAGTCCACCAGTTTCCATACCGACCAAATTAGACACATTTAAGGGATGCTTAAAAGTCCAGATATTGGAAGATCAAACACATAGAAAGTTAAGAGGAGCTGGATTTTCTTCGAACATTCCACAAAGGGGAAAATTGTTTGTACGCAAATTTTTCTTTTCCCTAGCTGATCCCCTGTAAAGAAATTACCATTCAAAGCACACCAAAGGAAGGCACAACCTCTGGGAGATACTAGAACACTGTAGATACTTGGGAAAACATCTATCCATGCCTATCTGGGGTAGGCCATAGTAGGACTTGACAGAGTACACCCCAGATTGGTTGGGTTTCCAAATGATTTCGTCCCAAGCCCCTTCATCTGGGATAACTCTCAATAACCCAGTTGATACTCAACAAAGCCTTTGTCCCAAACTAGTTGGGGTTGCGGCTAAATGAATCATTTAGAAAATTTTCATGAAGAAGGTGAAGGGAATCTACCCGGCTCTAATCCTGGCTCTAGTTGGGTTCGTCTACGTAAATCAATGAATTCTTCAGAGGCACGTTGATAGAGCCGTGATATCCCACTTGCACGTATCAAACGTATGGAAAGACCCTCCTGAAGGATAGGCTTATCGATCAATTATTACCACCCAAAATAGGTAATCTTCCACCAAAGCTCTCTGATTGACAACTCTCACGAATAAATTCGGACATTTATCAGCTTGGAGAAGATCATCACACTATCGACCGACCAAAATAATATATCTAAAATGAACAGTCTTTTTGTGATTTTGTCTGTCTTCATTTTTCAGAATAGTAGGATTCTACGAACATGGGACATTAGTATGACACTCATTCACATGTTTTCCACTAAATCAACTGATAGCCACTGACTGCAGGTGCTATTGAATGATGGAAAAACAGAAAGGGTCATCCTTTCTGATCCTTCAGGGATTGACGGTTCTCAAGAAGCTGTAACTGAATATCGGGTGTTGGGACCTACGATCAACGGGTGCTCGTGGGTTGAGCTGCGTCCACTTACTGGCCGCAAACATCAGGTACTCCTGAATATAAGTTTGTTCTTTCATTTAACTGCATACTTCCATGTAGAAAAATGCCTTATTCTCATAATCCAAGTTTTAACATAACACTCATCCTCATTATGCTATTTTATGTTTTTGCAATCCCCTTACTAGACTCCTCCTTTTACAGCTTCGTGTCCATTGCGCTGAAGCTTTAGGAACGCCAATAGTTGGTGACTACAAGTATGGATGGTATGTGCACAAGAGGTGGAAGCAGATGCCTCGAGCCGATTTTGAGCCATTCACTGGAAAGCCATACAAATTGCGGAGACCAGAGGGGTTGGACGTCCAGAAGGGCAGTGTCTTATCCAAGGTCCCTCTGTTACATCTCCATTGTAGAGAACTAGTCCTTCCTAACATTGCGAAATTCATTGGAGTTTTGGGCAGTGAGCATGACAATCGCCAACCAAAGTCTAACTCGAAGCCGGATGTTCTTCGGTTTGTGGCGCCAATGCCCTCCCATATGAAAATAAGTTGGAATCTTATGTCCTCTTACTTAGTATAATAGTGTTGGATTAACTTAAACATTTTGAAGTGGTTAATTGATAGCAGTAGTTTGGTCAATTGTAAATGAATTTCATCAGCTTTCTGCTACTCTAAAATGGCCTTTGCGTTGCCAGCTAGAAGTGTTTGTGAAGAACCATTTTTTATGCTTAGTCTATTATGTCAATACTAATCACTACTGTCAGAATCATGGTTCTTATTTAGGGATTTGCTAAGCTCCATCACAAAAGGCTTTTCGCGGCTGGTCTGTTGCACATCAGACCAGCCACCTCGTGAATGGAGACAAAAGCTGTTGTCTTCATTAACGAGGTGGCTGGTCTGATGTGCGACAGACCAGCCGCGAAAACCCTTTTGCGATGGATGCTAGCAATTCCCTCTTATTTATAGTGACAAGTATATATCTCATGATCAACGCTTTTGTAGTTAAGGGTCAGCAAATTAATGTGACTTGAGGTACAACAATTATTAGGAAATAATCGAGTTAGAGCCGAGGATTGGTTATCTGGGTCCATAGAGAGTCCGTTTTATGAAATATCTCAGTTTTTTTTCAAAGACAACATATAAAATTGATGGGAATGTACAGAGGTTCATTATTTCAACTAGTCCCCGTGTTCCTCGAATGGATCTCTTAATGTCCCATACATTTCAGTCATAGCCATCCTACCATACATGTCCTGTTCTTGGCTGATCTGCACCATCCACCTGATTGGACCCCTCCTATATTTTGGTCTTTTTGTGTCATAGGGTTCAAAATATTGTTTTTTAAACTAATGTAAAAATAGTTTTTAAAACTATGGGATATGACTTTTTAATCTTGTGTGTAAAAAAAAAAAGAGTTTTTAACAACACTGGGGTACACTCCTACCGACCTGAAGTTGTAAAACTCTAATGTCGTAAAAATTTAGGGCTTGTTTGGCAACCATTATTTAAATGGTTTGTGTAGTTGCAGAGAATCTAAAAAGCAATAAAATCCATAAAATGTGGTTAAGCAAATGCGACCCACCACGCCCGTTTCTGCCTTTTCTACGGTTTAAGGGAATGGAGGATGAGATTTTACGGAGTGACTTGCAGTCAGCTTCTTTAGATTCTCGTAAATCCATTTCCGCCTGATTAGGAGTACCGAACACTCCCTTACATTTTTTTTATCTTATTGTCATAAAACCCAACTTTTAAACCTTTAGGGTCCGTTGGGATGCGCGGATTTTAGAATCCAGGATTTTAGTTTGAAAACAGTGTAAAAGAGGGTTCATGATCAAGCTGCTATATGCTGTCTTGGCAGCGTTTCTTGGATTTTAAGTGAGAAATTCAGGTTTTAAAAATCTCTCATGTATCCTGAGATTTCTAAAACCTGGAAGTATGGGAAGAAGGGCAAGAAGTAAAAAACGACGGCTGGTCCGCTTCTTATCGTCTCTTGTCTCTTAGCTACAATTTTGAAGAAATCCCAAATTCTAACTGTTTGGATGCCGGGTTTTTTTTTTTACCTGGGATTTATGTGGGTAAAGGTAGGAGACAAAAGAGGGGACAAGCATTAATTAGAGAAAGATATTATGATGAGTGGAGAGAGAGGGTAGAGAGTGAAAGAGATAACACCATTTTTAAGAGAAGATTTTGCTGATGTCAGCAAGAAAAAGCTGATGTGACCACTAAAACTTTACCCACATAAATCCTAGGAACAAAAAAAACCTAGCATCCAAACAGAGCAATGTGTAAAAATATGAGTTTTTAATACTTTCAGCTTAAACTTGTAAAAAACTATTAGTCTATAAAAAAAGAGGCTTTGTTAATCCTACAACTGTAAAAAGTAAGAGATGACTATCGGCATAAACTTGAAAAATCGTAAAAATCCGATCTTTTAATCTTATTGAGTAAAAAATAACTTTTTAACTCAATTGGCATAAAAATCCGACTTTTTAATCCTATTAGCATAGAAATCTGATTATTAAGCCTATTGACAAAAAAATTCTATAGGTGTAAAAATCTAAGTTTTTAAAACTATAGATGTAAAAAGTCGTCCACTAGCATAAGCTTCTAAAACCCTGCCAGCATAAAAATTTGACTCTTATTCTGGTCGGTGTAAGAATCTAACTTTCTAATCCTATATGTGTAAAAACTGAGTTTTTAATACTATCTAAAAAGTCTATCAGCGTAAACTGATAAAAACTATCGGTGTAAAAATTTGACTTTTAACCGTTTCTGCTTGAAAGTATTAGCATAAAAATCTTATTTTTACCACAATTGGAAACATTTCACTTTTTAATCCTATTGGGGTTCTTATACAGTTATACCTATCAGCGTCTCAAAGTAAACTTGTAATGCCTAATGAGCATAAAAATTCCAAGGATAGTGATGCGTTTTACATGCACTATGTCTGTATTCTTCATGAATTTTTTCTAAAGGATTCATTTAGCCGACCCCGACTATTTTTGTTACGAACTTGATGACGGGTCGGCATTTGATTTTATGAGATTTTATATGGTGTAAGCCCTTATAGGAGAATTTATATGATGGGTGGCCGTGAAAACACGGGAAGTCTAAAAAAGGTAGGTACGGCTCACTTTTTTTTGATGATCCAAACCGTTCATCTGTTTGCGCATAACATAAATAGGTTGTGCCCCAAAAATGAGTTCCATACGAACTTATGGCCGGTGGTCATTTGATTTTATGAGATTTTATATGGTGTAAGCCCTTATGGCACCTTATTTTTCAAAAAAGTATTGTACGGACCACAGCACAGGGTGATCTAAACCGTCCACGCGATGGATGAGAACGTAAACATAGGATGTGCCCCAAAAAACATTTTTTTATAAAATCTTGTCGTGCCATTATGGAAGCATGGTATTTTTGGGACGTTCAGAATCCATAATATCGTGTTTTAGGAAAATCCGGACACCGGAATTTCAGTTTCCTTTTCCTTCTGCCTTCCTTTTCTACACTCCCTCCTTGTTTTTGCCATACTCCAAACCCTACCTATGAGAAAACCCTAACTCCATATCCATCACTGCATTTGCATGCAATGGCGTTGATAAAACCCTAATTTCTCGCACTGAACCATGGCAAAGAGGATCGCTAGTAGAAGAGAGCTTTTGGATCGATGGAGAGGCATCGAAGAAGAAGACGAATCCTTTGCCTCGAATCCATTGAAGCAGCGTCAGATTCGCCAGAAAAAGGAGGAATGGTTAGTTAGACCTAATCTTACTGTTTTTTCGATGTGTTTCTCATTTGATTCGCTTTTATTCTCTTCAATTTTATGCGATCTGTGTCTGTCTTTCGAATGTAAAAAAGTAGTGATCTTTTAATGATCATTTTTTAGACACGCTCAAGAGTCAGTGATTCTCTCAAGATCGTGAATTCGGATGAATGAAAGATAAGAAAAGAATGAGAAACTCTAGAACTTGTATATGAATCGATCAAGAAATAGACTCAGTAATGCCAAAAAGAAGTTGGTGGAGATGCCAGAATAGTTAATGAATGGAGAGATATTCTTAAACTGATAGGATACCAAGTGCCCTAACAAGTGCCTAATCTTAGAGCTAAGGCAAATCTCCACATATTTCATAGACTAATCAATTCCTTACATAGCTTACAACCATTGTTAGGGGTGCAAGCTTGGCCCTGTCAGCCCTGAGCCCGAACAGGGTCTGGGCTGGATTTTCCAACCCTGAGGGCGGGTCAGGGTTCATTTTTTAGGCCCTGACTAAGGGTCGGGTTGGGTTTAGGGTTTATACCTCGGGTCGGCCCGACCCTAAGTTTTCTATTATAGAATTGAACCATCCGTGCATGTTTCTTTTGCTAATGTTTTCTATTATCTTGGATTGATGTTTCTTTAGATTATTATTATTAATTGTCTCTGCTGCCGGTCATGTTGCTGAATACATAGTCTTATTTTGTTCCCTTTCTCTGTTTATTGATCATTTTGGTCTATATGATATGTGGTTGCTTTATTTTTGGCACTCTTAACAGGTATTTGCACTAGGGTCAATCAGGGCCAACCCGGCCCAATCAGGGCCAATAAAGGCGGGCCAGGGCCGGACTGAGCCCTATAGGGCGGGCAATGGGTTGAGGTTTTTCAGCCCTGACTCAGGGTCAGGGCCGAGATAATGGGATCCAGGGTTGGGCTAAGGTTTTGAAAAACCCGACCCAACCCGACCCTGTTGCAGCCCTAACCATTGTTATCTAACAAGAAGGGAGGAAACAAATCCCCTAAATTACTAGAGTCAAACTCTAAACAGAATATGGAAAGGAAAGATTTGCAAGATAATGGAAGAGAAGGCAGCTAGCGCTCATCTATTTCACCCAAGGTTTTAAATTTCGGTTTCAGTTGGCACGGAAATGGAAACATTTCGGTTTTGGTGGAAATATCGATGGAAACCTTGTAAAATCACAGAAATGTATGGAAATATATGCAAATGATGAAATTTTTAATCTTTGAAAAAACATATGCAAATGATGAAATTTTAAGACGAAATTTTGGGAAATGCTAAACCATCACATAAGCAAGAAAGCCACCCATAATGGCTTAATCATATCAAACACCTAGTGACATGCATTGTCGCACATGTTGGAACGGTAAAGTCAATAAAGAAGTGCAATGTAAAGAAGTATAAGAAAGTACTATGACCAATCTCCTCTACAAGGACCCCAACTCTATATCAACACTCAAATCAAGTCAACTCAACTAAGCCTTTCTCCCAAACTAGTCGGGGTCGGCTATCAATACTCAACTCAACCCAACTCTCTATCAATACCACATATAATTACGAGGTATTATTGGTCCTATGCCGATCGGATATCCCATGCATAAGATACAGTTACTTTGCTGTGCAGTTCAATGATGTTGCCTACCAAATATCATTCTTTGCATTAATGAAATGAAATGAAATGAAATGCAAATAATAACATCTTTCCATTTTTTCGTCATTCTGACTATTATGGTTGAATCTCTGGAATTTCAGTCGAATTTCGGTCAAAATTTTGAGGAAATAATGACGTAAAAGGAAATCATGTAGTTTTTGTTTCGGTGGGTATGAAATGGAAACATTTCGGTCGTTTCAAGGAAATTTCGGGGAAATTTAAAACCATAATTCCACCCAAGCCATATATAACATTATTTGAAAATCAAACTGGTCAAACAAAAATCGTATGACATTATCATTTGAAATTTATTGACCGATGCCATTAAAAAAAATACGGACAAATTTGTGGTCCTAACATTCCTCCCTGATCAATAAACCTCAAGGCTTGAAACGAGGTAATCGCTGTTGAAGCTTGAACCGAGTTGCTCATGTGTCATCATTCTTGGTAGTGTCTGCCCATTGCACCATTAATTCCTTTACAGCACGATTTTGTTTGTTGAAGACTTGTCGATCCAAAACTTGATCAGGTTAAGCCTTCGAAATTACTATATCTAAAATAGCTGATAGCATGGATGTTGTGATTTCCTTTCTGCCGATAGACATTGAGGCAAGAGACGTGAAAAACGTGATCAATCTTACTTTCCTTAGAAAGTTCAAGTAATATGCCACTGGCCCACTCTTTCAACGACCTTGAGTGAGCCATAAATTTGTGGGGATAATTGAGATTGCTATGGAGGCCACTGACATTTGTCAATAGGGGGAAATATGAGTAGATCTCTAAAAAAATAAGAAAGTAGGGGGAATCCGTGCCTGGGTTGTGTGTAGGGCATCGTCTTTGGTTGTCGAGATGTAGGTGGCCTCTAAGAGAAGAAAGTGAGATAGTTAAAGAGGTGTAGCATACAATCAAAAGATAATAAGTCTCACCCTGAAGAGAGAAAGAATGAAAGATGAGGATATGAGGATTGAGTAGTAGAGAAAGTAAGATAGAAAGGATAAAAGAACGTAGAAAGAAGACAAAGATGGGGGAATAAACAAAAACCTCACTTTTCGACTAAAATACACTCTAATAACTTAATGACTGAAAATTTTCGTAATACATATCTGGGACCTATTTAAAATATTCATAACTCAAAATAAAAAAACTTAAGTGATTTTGATAGGAAAAGACTATGATACCCCTCCTATAACTTAAGAGACTTAAAAAACACCTAAAAGACACTTAAAGATGAGAATATGAGCCCTAAGATGGTCCCCATTATGTATCTCCTTGGTTTCTTCAGGTGTTGAGGTTTTATACCTCCTTCACGTCCTTTGTTCCTCATAGCTTCTATCTAATAGCCGTTGGTATCAATTAAGAAGAAAAACAAATGGATTGCCTTTTCTAGATGTCGGAGGTCCTTGCCACTGATCTAAATAAGGTGTGATTCAGTAGCTCTTGCATTTGTAGAAGAGTAGTTGCTACCACTCATATCCTCTCTATGAACCTGGAAGTTGACGACTGCTGTGTCTTAGACCATCTATGATAATGGTATCAGTTTTATGCATTGGCACTAGCATTCTTTCATTCAGTTTTTCTACTCAAATGCCATTATTGTTACCTGTTGGGCATTGTATCAAGAACCAATAGCCAGTTTCCTATTCTATGTTTTTACTTCTCATAATTTTGGTGCAGGTTTTCAGAGGCCTTCAACTTTTTGATTAATTTATCAGAGGAAACTCATATCTGGTGTGGCTTCTGGGATTTAATGGGGCCTCTTTTGGAAACCTTCTACTGTTATTTCAAGGATACACGCAATGATTCGCCTCTCAAACTTCTTTGGAAGAGGATTTCTCAAGAACTGGGACAATGTACACAGTGCATTTGTCAACACCATCAAGCCCAGGAAATGTATAATGCGGAATACGAGTCGGATATCATTGGCCCTCTTCTTAATGTCATACGCAGCCTAGATGAGGAAAGAGTCACTCTGCACCTTAAAGAGATCAATGCAAGGATAGCGAGGGGAGAAAATGATCCTGAGAGCCAAAATGCTGAAGTTGTTAGCATCATGTTTGAAGTATGTGGTTTTCTGGTGCAACTTTCACTTGGATGCATTTCATGTTCTTTACAATGTAAAATGTAACTTCTGTTCATTTAAGAGCTGCATGCTTTTTGCTTTGTCCCATACCGGCGGTTATTTTAGGGGGAACACTTGGTCACTGATAACATACAAATCTATTCGTAAAGCTAACAACGTGCATCTTTTGAAATAAACTTATTTGTAATATTTATAGCTAGCATTTTGTATGATGAATTGTTAGTTTCATTCATGTTTTGCAGTAAATTTCATATTAATTTGGAACATCAAGAGCCAATTTATACATATGGTAGATATTTTAAGTCGTTTTTTGTTAAATTTGGCTGATATCATGGTTTTTTATATTTTCTAAATATTTCTCATTTTTTGAATGTTTCTAAAAATTTTAACTACTAAAAAAAATTTCTTCAGTTGTAGAACCTTTTCCAAATGGACGAAACACCAGTATGTCCCGTCCCACTGATCAAAATGAGGCGGGAGACTGAACGAACCAATTTCATAACTATGGCAAGGAATAATAAAGGAAATCTAAGAGAAGTAAAGCAAAAAATGAGGAAAAAAAGGCACCAAGGGGTGGTTTGTACAGCCTTTTTTTTTTTTTTTTTTTTGGGGGGGGGGGACTATCCTTCACAACATAAACCCTGCCTTGTATGCTCCAACAACCTTGAAAATAATCTTAGCCTTTAAAAGTAACCTAATCTCACCCCTTCAAACCCCTTCTTGAGAGAATATCATAAGAAACTAACTTAAGTGATAGTCCCCACTCCCCACCACAAACTTACTAGCAACCAAGGATTGAAATTTCGGTTTCGGTTTCGGCCTCAGTCGAAAACAAAAATTCGGTGGCAATTTCAGTTTCGGTGGAAATATCGGTGAAAATCTTATAATTTCGGCCGAAATTTTGTAAATTTCAGTTTCGGTTTTAAATTTCGGTCCCGGCCGAAATCCGAAATTTCGGCATTTCGGCTGAAATTTAAAACCATACTAGCAACTAATTTAATTTATTAATGACTAAAGTGGATGATCCCACCATCCCAAGTCATTAAAACCCACGAACAAAAGAAAACCCCACGAACATAATGGAAAACCCAAAACTCACGAAATTAAATGGCACCACCCCGTCTCCATCAAAGGTACGACAGAGGAGCTGTCAAAAAGAAAAAAAAAAACTTGTACAAATCATTAAAATAGATAGTTGTGGAACACATGAAAATCTCCAATTTGGAGGTTTAACTTTGAGTGGCAGGCTGTGGGCAAGGATTGAAAACACAAATTGAGAAAAGAAAGGGGATTTCAGTTTAGAAAAGTTTGGGAGCTGAATAAAAGAGTTCTAAATTGGTGGGTGATATTAGAAAGCAAGGCTGCTTCTTGGACTTGGATTCTATTCTAGGAAAAAGGTTTGCGACTTTCTGTACTTTGGATATGAAGGATTCTGGGCAGAATCTATTTTTGTTACAAAACTAGTGCCAGTACAACAGTTGTTTGAGAGATTTTTTAAAAGGTTTCCCAAGATAGATATGGGTTGAGTGCACACCCAATCTTCTGTTTATAAGTTTTAGGATGTTATTTACGTGGTACTTTCTCTGTAGAAACTTGCTGTTAGGTTGGCAGAGGGATTTCTATTTTCAGTGGGTTAGGATATGCTTTTTGGTGCCCAACTAGTTTGGGACAAAGGCTTAGTTGAGTTGAGTTGTAGGATATGCTTTTTGGTAATATGAGCGGGGACTTATTGACTGATTTATGCAGTTTTTATGTTATGGAAAATTTCTGAGAACTAATAAGATTTTCGGTTGATGTTTTGTCTATAATTCATGAATTTAGTTTGGTTTTCCATTAACAGTTTTTGGCGGATTCCTAACTACATCTAACACTGACTTTTGCTTTCCAATCGCAGGTGTTAATGTTTCCTGTTTTATTAGATGATCAGTCTTTGGCTAGTGAGTTTCAAATCTTTATTGAAGCGATCGATAATTCTCATGAACTTACTCTGGCTGGACATCAACAATATCCGGTAACCGTTCATGAATTGGCTAGTGCTGAAAATTATGTGCTTTGTCCTCTTCATCTTATTGAAAATTTGATTCCAGTGGTTTGCCCTTCCATTTGAAAATAAACTTTGGCCTTTTAATTAGGGTGTCTATGCTCTTCTTTTCCTTAAAAGTGGGAAGGCTCGATCAATTGGTCTTCGTTTAGCTGGATACATGGGAAAGCTGAGGTAATGTTTACTTGATTGCTGTTATTGTCATTGATTATTTATTCTGTAGCCACATTATTGATGCTGTAATGCAAGTGATTTAAAGAAATTAAGCTATTCTTGTTGAGCATTTGTAATTAATTGATCTATTAATTGCTTTGAAGGAGTTGAAGCTGTAACCGTGCCACTATTTCAGGTTACACATAGTTCCACGAGTTTATTACTTTTTGTATTGTTTTATCCAAATATTAAAATATATCGAGTTCTGAATTATTTTGAACAATTTAACATTCTGTTCTTGTTTTTTATATCTTCATTTCGTTAAGTATGGTAATAATGAGAGATAAAAACAAGGCAAGAGATTTCAAATCCTGTATTACTACTTACTAAGATTGTTATATATTCATCTACTCCATTTTAGATGCACACTAGACTTAGTTTTATGGTACTTCATGGGTTACATACGAGCTAGATTGTCAGATAGCCACTATTCCTTGACTAATTTTGCGGCAGCACCAACGGGGCAGTTACATGCATTTGGGTGTGCTTGCTTGATACTTTCACTAGACTTGCTTGTCAATATTGGATTTGCATCACTTACTAGTACAAGGATGGCAGTTTTGGATACTTCCTCGGAACTGATGGAAAGTAAAATTATATAAATACAGAATAATGCCCAGAAGAGCTAGATTGTCAGGTAGCCACTACCCTTCGCATTACTAATTTTGTGGTAGTCACGTGCGTTTGGATGTGCGTACTTTCTTTTTTCCTCATCTAATTCATGCATGGATACTTCAACTGGACTTGCATGTCATTATTGAATACATATCACTTACGATTCAAAAAAAAGTATCACCGATTGGTTCAAGATGGCAGTTTTGGATTCATTCCACATGCACTCATCTGCAGATGGCAGTGTAGTGTTAATAGGTATGCACATGGGGACTACCGGACTATTTTAGGAACACTACTTTCTCTCCTTTTTGGTCTCCTTTACCAACGGAAAGCAAAGTTTTATAAATACAGAACAATGCCTAGAATCGCTTAGTATAAACCCAACTACAATTCAGGCACAGTCAAACACACACTGTTCTAGTAATATTCTATCCCTTGGCCTTAATTTTTTTTTCTTGGCTTATAAATTCCTTTTACTCTTCTTTCTAATGAAAATTTTCATTCATATGTTAAAAAATAATTATTCTGAAACTTGGGTTATGACAAACTCTATTCATGGCCTTGTTAATTCCAAAATAGTTATTAAACTTATTATATTGTATTTCTTTACTTAATGAAGCTGTTGCATACTTGCATGTGTGCTGCTAAGTGGTTTCATTCCCATGGGCAGTGGGTTTCCTCTCGTATGACTTGTTTATGTTTTTTATAGTAAACAGAGGCTACTCAAAGTCGTGCGTTGATGGTTGTTTGTGTATGTAGATATCCTTGCTAGAGGCGGCATGCATGTTTTTTGATGTATGGTTAGCACTGTGAATATGTAGTTGCAATAAATTAAAACTATTATGTAACATTTGAGTTTTAAATATCTTTTTTTTTTTGCGGGTAAAATTGAATTCAAATCCTTTTAGTGG
Source organism: Tasmannia lanceolata (assembly GCF_043159265.1). Taxonomy (NCBI): domain Eukaryota; kingdom Viridiplantae; phylum Streptophyta; class Magnoliopsida; order Canellales; family Winteraceae; genus Tasmannia; species Tasmannia lanceolata. The sequence goes on from NW_027518683.1 coordinate 14,320,183, forward strand.
AAAGGATGAATTTCCTTTATGAGCTGCACTCAATGGGTGATTCTGGTTCGGTGATATCGTTATTGGAAGAATACTTTCCAATGCCTATGAGTGATTTTTGGAGGGATTCTTTGTTTTTTCTTGTTCTTTTTCACTTGGGCGTGGTAGTTTGTGATCAGGGTGTTGTGCTAGGTTTTGGAAATGAAATTTGATACAAACAATTTGAGCAAGAGATGTATTGTTTTTGAGGAAGGGAAAAATCCTATCTAAACCGATCTCCCATGTGTCTAAAAAACCTTCAAGGCGTGGCCTGGTTGCATGCTGTTATTCTTGAATATTTTTTTCATAGAAAATTATGGAATAATTTACTCCATGCTGATTTATTTGAAGCTTTTTTTAAATTCTCGCATAATCTTATGAGATTTTGACTGGTCAAAGGGGAACATGATCAAGCTTATCAAAATACCTTTCTCCACCTCGGATCAAGCCAGCTGACATGCCTCTCTAGTAGCTAAGCGGTTGACATGCCGAAAACTGTTGTATACCCCTCATTGCATACGAGATCTGTTTATCATCATCAATTCTCCATTGGAAACCCCTTTTCCCTCTTTCACCAAATGAATGACATTGAGCAAGCATGGTTTTAAATTTCGTCCGAAATACCGAAATTTCAGATTTCGGCCTGGACCGACACCAAAAGTACATAAATCCAAAATTTCGGCCAAAATTTTGTAAAATACCGAAATTGTTTTTCCGAATTTTACATGATTTCTGCTTAAATTTCGGCCAAAACCGAAAAATTTCGGTTTCGGTTATGGCTGACACCGACACCGAAACCAACATTTAATTCCTTGTCAGCAAGTCCTCTTCCACCATCAAAGTGTCAAGGAGGGAGGAGTCCACAAGACAAATCCCTCTCATAGAGCAAGAACTTTCGCTTCTTACGAGTTGGTCTCGCCTATCAGACCGAGGTAATCCCATGCGATGTCACTCGGAGCTACGAAGGAGGCTATCAATACCACCAAGGCCTGGGTTACCCAAGCTGGAACCATCAAAGTTTAGCTTGACTAGCCCAAAAGTAGAGGGTGCACCTAGGCATCAGACGATAGGCATGGACCGCACTTAGACAGATCACAGCAAGTGAATGGAAGACTCTAGGAAACCTTTGAACTTAGGAAGGATTGTTGCCCATCAAACCATAATAGAGACAACTTGTTGTTACTTGTTAGATATTACGAACCTCTGCACTGACTCCCTTGAAAATTCTTTTATTTTTCGCCATCCAAATCAACCAGAAAGTCACGTAGAGAGATATAATCCATAGCAATCTATCCTTTAAGGGCTACAACACAAGTTTGCAATGTACCATATTTAAGGGCTACTGTGGATGAACTAATGGTTAACCATCTCGTCCATTGCACCGTCATACATCTATCGATGATGATTGTCTGGTGATTATGCGAATGGCAATCATAAAAATCTTCTCCACACAGGTGGTCCGGCAAAAATCACAAATGTGCTGTGGAACATGAAACTTCCACATCCTCCTGGATGGAGAGGGAAAAGCAGATTGAGCTACATGACTTAAGAAAGAGCTGACAATGACCTTCCCACCTGTAATACACGGTTGACACACTGTTGTTCAGTTGCACATAAATCGACAAGACAAAAAATCTTAAAGCTGTTGTGAGGTGCTATGAGATTTTAAGAGGACAAAGTACAAATTTCATTAAGTTGGCCTTGATGTGGTTCATGTAAATGGAGAAAAGATATGAATAGATTCGCGGTGGTTCTTGGATCTGAAGATAGTTCCCAAATAGGTACCTGGGGTTCTGTTGTGCAACAAGAGACCAAAGAAAAGGATCTGAGACCTTATAATTTAAAAAACTAGAAAAAGACGATCTTCGTGGAAGTAAGGTCTCTTTTCTATTGGTGGAAGGATAATGCTCGTTAACTTGGTCCCCTCTAATCTTCCTATCTATTACCTCTCCATTTTTTCGATGCCCAGTCGAGGTCATTAATCGGATTGAATGGCTACAATGCAACTTCTTATGGACCGACTGTTAAGAATGAAAAAAGATTCCATTTGGTGAAGTGGGAAGATGTGTGCATGCCAAAAGAAGGTGGGGGTCTTGGAATTCGAAAACTAAAGATTATTAACAAAGCTCTTCTAGGCAAATGGTTGTGGGTATTTGGGGAGGTAATAAATAACCTGTGGGGTAAAGTGATTGAAGCCAGGTATGGAGCAAGTTTTGGTGGATGGATTTCTCTTGAATATTATATGAAATTCGGGATTACAGTGTGGAGACACGTCTTAAAGGTAAAAAGCCTTTTCGATTTTGTAATTAGATTCAGGCTGTCTAAAGGTGATAGGGTGCAATTTCTGCATGATCGTTGCTGTTGCGAGATCTTTGAAATCTCTGTTCTCGAAGTTATATGTGGTCGCCAGTGGGAGTGAGCTCAACATTAAAGACTCATTTGTGTGGGCCAATGGAAAGGTGGTTCTGGAAATTGATTTTCGTAGGATTTTCTTTGACAGTGAGATTGATAGTGTTGTAGCGTTCTTTGAGACCTTGGACTCGTTCTTGTCTTATTGAAGAACTTGGACTCTGCATCAAAAGGGGCAACAAAAATTAAGAAGATTTTGCTTCGGGCTCGGGATGTGAATTTCAAGGTCCATTATTTCTTCCACTACCTCATCCCAGCATTGCTGCCCTTGCCAATCGCCGGAATTTGGAAGATTCCAGCCCCTCCCAGGGTGTGTGGATTTGGCTGGACGATGATCCTTAACATGACCCTGATCGTGGATCATCTACGGAATTGTAAGATCATCATTGTGCATCATTGTGTTCTTTGCCTTCAAGCGGGGTTAGTATGTAGATCATATTTTTGTCCATTGCAGTATGGCCAACATCGTTTGGAGCTACGCTTTAAATTTGTTCGGTATGGCTTGGGTTTTCCCCAATAATTTAGGGGCTGTTTGGATACATGGATATTAGAATCCGGGATTTCTTCAAAATTGTAGCTAAGAGACAAGAGAAGAAGCGGACCAGCCGTCGTTTTTGACCTCTCGCCCCTTCTTTCTGTCAGCAAGAGAGTAGCGGAGAGATTTTTAAAACCTGAATTTCTCACTTAAAATCCAAGAAACGCTGTCAGGACAGCATACAGCAGCTTGATCATGAACCACCTCTTTTACACTGTTTTCTAACTAAAAACCTGGATTCTAAAATCCGTGTATCCAAACGGCCCCTTAGGTGATCTTCTGGTGGATTGGAATTTCGCCCATTGGCCTGTAAGGTGAAGGACTCTATGCCACCATTCCTAGTTAACATCAACAGTTCGATGAAGTTTCAAATTGCTTTGGCGAAATTTGCATAATCACTCACATAAACCATTGAACTCCAATCAAGTTTTATGTCATGAATTTTTTTGCACATGTGATTGTGTTAATAATAAGAGGAAAGACCTCTTAACGGAAACAAAAGAAAAGAAAAAAAGAACAAAAAGAAAAAGAAAAAAAGGAACTCTGCAACTCAAGTCTTTTGCCCAATTAAACTTCATTGGTCCTCAGGATCATATGGAATGAGATCAATTCTAGAATCATCAAAAGTGACAGTAAACTATTTAGAAAATCATTCACGATATTCTTGTGGAATTTATTGAGAAAGAATTGAAGAGTCACATCTTTTAAGGATGTATCTCTTATGGTGTAAGCTTATCAAAATCCAATAGTAAAAATAACACGGATCAAGGATATTGTTTCCTGAAAGAGATTGCCTTGAAAAATCCAAGGGGGATGTTTATATCAGATTGAAAATGTTCTTCTCCGAGAGGCACTCCTCAAAGATGAATGACACAAATTGCATGGATCAAAGATGTTCTTTGCTGGAATACCCTTCATGAATTTCAATGGTGATGCATGATAATGGCAGGAACCTCTCAACTCAAGTATCCAGCATTATAAATGCATATCAGTCAAGATCACAACACACCAATGGCGAAATCACTGCTAATCTAATGTTATCTCTGGCCAAATAGACAAGGCCGAGCGGCAAACCTCTCTTTACCAAGACCCTTCATGAATTTCAATGGTGATACATGATAATGGCAGGAACCTCTCAGCTCAAGTATCCAGCATTATAAATGCATATCAGTCAAGATCACAACACACCAATGGCGAAATCACCGCTAATCTAATGTTATCTCTGGCCAAATAGACAAGGCTGAGCCGCAAACCCTTCTTTACAAGCCTATCAGCCACACTCTACGTCTACGCCACCTGATCTACACGTGACAATTTCCTGCCTGGAATACACATCTAGGATTTCCTCTAGCTAGACAAGCCACTTCTGGATACCAATCTGCCTCTCCCCAAGACGACATTTCAAGAAATGTCTTCCATTAGAAGTGGAGTATGATTCCAAGAAGAACAAAGATCCACAAAGAAGAGTACATCTATCAGCGTCATTTGTAATGTCTATTAGGCACGAAGAAGCAATGTTTCAACTCACTGTTGTCAATATCTTTTGTGAAACCATGACATGTTTTCTAGGTTCCTTGCTGCATGCAGAGGGCCAACATTTTTGGAAAATTGAACTCTTACGAATTTGGACTGTCTACTAGCAACCTTCTTAAAATTGATATTCGTGCCAAGGCCCTGGCGAAGGTAAATGTTTTCATCATCAGATAAGGCTGTATATGCTTTTGAGTCTACCATCATTGTTCTTATACTGTTGCTAATTAGTAGTTGTGCTAGCTGGACTTGCAAGCAAACTTTGGCATTGCACCAGTGGGCTAAAATTCAATGGACTGCATTTTGGAAGAAATTCTTACAGTTATGCTAATGAGTGTGTTGGGTTTCTTCTATATAAATGTTTGCTATCAGTGCTTGTTAGGAATTTTTTTTTGATTAATGTTACTGTCCTTAAAGAAAATTTATTTGGCATATTATTATATGGGGTTTCTTAATGATGGTGTAAAATTGTAATAAATTTTTGTATTAATACTGCCTTTCTTTAGGAGAGCAATAGATTTGGAACCCTTGCAACCATTGCTGAAGAAATGCATTAGCATTTTGGAGACAGAAGTATTGCCATCAGCTTTGGAGTCTTCCAGGCCAAGAGTGCAGCTTGAACGGCTAACTGTGTGGCTTGGAATTAAAGCATTGTAACAAATGGAAACCTTTATACTCAATTTTACTATGTTTCTCTTTATCTGTTATTTTCTAACAGTGATTTATCCCTGTATTGGTTTCTAATTCTTTCTAAAACATGTGTCTGTAATTGAAGACTTGGGTTCCTAGAGCCGCCCGCATTCGAAGAGGGAATATTGGAACGTTATCCCATTTTTCTTAGTATTGTGCTCAACCATGTCAGTGATGATACACTTGAGTTCACTTACGCCATTACTTGCCTGAGGTCACTCTTTGAAATGCTTGGTAGGTTCTCATTGGCACTTCTTGGACTCACCCTCATGAAATATAATGGCATTTTTCAAAGTTCAATTGTTTCTTTTGTGTGTTTGATATAGGATGCAAGCTTTGGTTGAGGACCACATTTTCACCAAGTGTGATGCGTAACACACTGTTGGGTCAGTGTTTCCATACTAGAAACGAGAAAAGCCATAAAGAAATTTTTGATATTTTCCAGCCATTTTTACAGGCATGTCCATCAAACATTTTAGTGCAATGATGTGTAATTACAAGATCGTGTTGCTTTGCTCTATACATCCTTTCCCCACGTAGCTGTATTCTATATACAGTTGTATGGAACTACTGATTTTCCCTGTATTGTCTTTCTAGTCTCTTGAAGCTTTGCAAGATGGCGAACATGAGAAGCAGCGGAGGCATTTTCTCTATTTTCTCCTTCATCAAGTAACACAGAGTAGTAATTTCAGTTTTCTAATGCGAAAGAAAGCCTGCAAGGTTAGCTCATTTCTAATTCATTTTTTTAAAGAGCCAGGTGCTTGGGCTCGTGGTTTGTACATTGTAGTAAAAACTACTTTCTGCTTCACTTTGTGCTCTTTTTTTTAAATTTATCCTTATGACTTATCATCACATGCGGTTTATTGCAAGATTATATTTTCAGATAGCACTTCAAGTCGTACATCGTGGTTATACGATGAACCCGCCATGCCCACCTTTTGAATGTGCACATATGTGGTAAGCATATTTGAGTCATTTCTACTCACCAATAATTTCAGAGAATAAGCACATGTGTTTGTAGATGTCATTAATCAGTATTTTTATTCTTATTTCTTTGGACATTTTGCTAAGATTACATAATCTTCTCGCTTCTACAATTTTTGGTGAGAATTGGAATGAAAATTGGTTGACATAGACATGCTACTTGTGGGCTAATGCTCCAAATGTGCTAGCCCAACTCGTGTCATACGCCGCATGCATTGCCCAATGGCTTGGACTCAAGTGGCCCCACCCACCATAGTGACATTTTCGCTACCATGCTATCCCATCAGTTCTTCCGCTTCTCCACCATCGCCACAGCCTCTCGTTTCTTCTTTCCTGTAAAATCACAGAAACATATGCAAATGATGGACATCTAATATGAAACTTCATAGAATAAGCACAAATAAACACTTACTATTTAAAAAGAAAAAGAAAAAGAAAAAGCACAAATAAACACTTAAAAACCGTCACATAGTAAAAAACCATTCACAATGGTTTAAAAAAAAAAACATTGAACTCATAGTGACATGCTCTCTCACGCATGTTTGATAAGTCAGTATATACTACATTTCAGTGTACTACATGCTCTCACACATATATAATGCATACAACATATTTCACGTTCACTTCATACAAACATAATCATGTAACCCATATTTGTTTTGTATAGCACTAATACACTTACGATTGTGGTTTCGGTATGCGTTTTGGTTCCGGCACGTTTCGTGTCAGTTTTGATGAAAATTTAAAAGCATGACAATGAGCTTCTATCTATTACTCCTTTTTTTTTTTAATTTCTGCCACTCGTCAATTTTCGCTGACACTTTCTGATGCTTGCTGTAACAATTTAGGTCAAAATGCACTTTGTCTCGGAACTTGCCACCGCGCAGCGCTCGCAACCCTCGACCATCTTTCTTCTTCTTTTTGGTTTAGGGTTATGAGGAGGGCGAGCTAGGTGGAGGAATATTTAAGAGGAGAAAGAGGGAAAGAAATATGCCAGTTTGTGCCATTAAGTGTTGTGGGTTTTGGGTTTTATCCCCATTTTCTAATATGGACACCCATTTCCTCATTTATTTTTTAAATAGAATTCAATTGTCATTTGGGTCCCTCACTTGGATTTATGCGCAATACACTTGATTCTAGTTTCATGCTAAATAGACATACTATCCATTAGATAAATCCCTACAAAATATAAGCCGTTGATTTTGATTGGCCTTACTCCTACATATAGGATGTCTGTTCCGTATGGGACCAGAACCATGTTGATCATCTCATGATGGGCTACAAGATGAATGGTCTCGGTTAATCATACATGCCTCTATGTGAGGCCAACAAATGATAGAAAATAATATATGCGTATTTTATGCTTATTTTATGGAAATCTCTCATTTATCTGACTCCACACAAGGATTTTATGCGAATCAAGAGCAATGATGTTGTAAGCAATCATGATTAGGACCCACTTGGTTCTAGTCCCATGGTAAATGGACATTCCATTCAATTAGATAAATGTCTACCTCATATAAGCCTTTGATTTTTGTAGTCCTTAATCATTAATCCTGTGGACGCGATGTCCATTCCATATGGGATCATAACTACGTCGATCGTCTCAGGATGGGCTACAGCTGTCCTGGAGTACCCAAACTGCTCAAACTGCAGCTGTAACAGCAAAAGACGCAGGAACAATAACTGCAGCGAGGGCGGCAAAAGAGTTGTAGGAGATGGGGAAAGAAACGACCAGATCTGATGTATGCTGGCTAAAAATACAGCAGGTATGAGATGGATGACAGCTGCTCCAGGTAAGGTTTAAAATTTTGGTTTCGGTTTCGGACATAGCCGAAACCGAAATTTTGGCTGAAATACCAAAATTTCGGCTGAAATTCATAAAAAATATTTTCAAACTTGTGCCGAAATTTGGGACTCTGGAGTATAGTTTCGATTTTGGTCGAAATTTAAAACCATGGCTTAGAGAAAGAAGCAAAGGGGGCTGATTAGCACGGGTACCTGATCGTGGATACCAGGGAAGAAGATCAGTGATGTTGGCTGCAGCCAAGGTGCCGTGTAGGCCGACAACATTAGGATTTGTAAAAGGGAGAGGGTAAGGAGGGGGAAGATGGGAAAAGGGAGGGGTTGCAGTCCTACGATTGCAACCTGGCCGAGATTGAGGGAGAAAGAAAGAAGGAAAGGAGAGAAAAAGAGGCAGAGAGAAGAGAAAGGAAGAGGAAGAAAGATAAGGGATGAAGAGAATGAAGAGGAGAATAGGGGAGGGAGAGGAGATGGAAGGAGGAGAGAGGACTCCTACACGTGGTCTGCGTTTTTGGGTTTGGGTGGGGGGTGCGCTTGCTTCACAAAAATTTCTCTATGCCCTTTAGGGCTCTCCAAGGGACTTCAATATTAAGGCTGGGACCAAGGTTGCCAGAGCGGGAATCGAAAGCGGGAATCGAAGGCTCCCAGGATGGTCGGAAGCGGGAATTGTGAAGTTGCTAGAGAGTCGTCGAGGAGTCCCCGGGGAGTCGCCGGGGAATCGCTGGGGAGTTGGGCATCGCCAGGGAATCTCCGGGGAATCGCTGGGAAATCGTGTTTCACATAATATTAAACCGCGGTTCCCAAAAGTAGGAATCGGGTTTCCGGGGAATCATAAACCGCTATTCTCAAAAGTGGGAATCGGGTTTTCGGTGAATCCGAACCGGGATTCCCAGTTTTTGGGGATGCGAGAAGATTCCCGTTTCGGATTCGAGAACCCTGGAATCGAGGTTCCCCACTCCCCGGGAAGAATCTTGCTTCCTTGGCTGGGACTACCAATGAGATATAACAAAGCCACTTAAAGGGCTTAAGTGATTTAAGTGGGCTTATTTGGGCCATGGCAAGGGTGATAAAAGATGCGATGTGGGCCATAGCTGATGTAGACAACCCCCACATCTAGGAAAGAAATGTGCCAAACATAGAAGCATAAACAAAAATAGAAACTAGTCCAAACAAATAGAAACTATCTTAAAAATTCAAACTCTAAAGGCTGGATCACTTCATATATGGTAAGAATGTAAACACAGTTTTAAATGTAAAGCTTTTTTTAATAATCAAATATCATATTAGTGTATTTTGAAATACACACATGTAAGCACATCTTTCCTTTTTTTTTTTGAATGGTAAGCACATGTTACACATGTAATTTTTTATTTACATTTTATGACTCCATCTTTATATTGTATAACTTCATTATATTGTACTTTCTTATAGAATTAATTTATAAAGTGGTTTCCTACATATTTGTTATCTACATTAATGTGATTATATACATGTTGAGTTTATTGTGAATCTTATTATTTCATAATGCATACCAATGCATGTCACTACATGCTCAATGTTGTTAAATCATTATGGATGGTTGTCTTGCTTATTCAATGGTTTATAAGTGTGCTCATTCCAGAATTTCTTGAAGTTTCTTCTTAAATTTCCATCTTTTGCATATCTTACATACATATTCATGATTTTACAAGATTTCCATCTAAATTTCCAACCTAAACTGAAATGTTACAGTTTTCGTCTATGATTTGTGGACACGGACACGGGCATAGAGTGTCAGACACGGCAAACCCCCAAAATTTAGAAACGGGGACACGACTAAAATAGAAAGTATATATATGATACAACATCAAATATTAGTTAAAGAAGAGCTAAAAAAGAGTTTATCGTAAAAGAAGAGTTAATAATGAAAAAGGTAAACACAATATGCAATAATAAAACATAATGCCACACTTGACACGGCACAAAAATGTGTCCACACACCCACATTAAGTCTAAAACTATAGCAGTACATTTAAAAGTGTCCAAAGGAGTGTCGACAAGTGTGGACACGCGTGGCATGCCGGACACGGCAACCCGTTTGCTGGCAATAAATTTGAAGTTTCGGCTCAATCATAGGTTTCCGTGTACTAGAAAGTGTACTGAAATCGCAACCTGAAGCCTTGAATATATGTATGTATATATTGTTAGGATCTGTTTTGCTTGTAGCCTTTTGCTATTGTTTTACTTCAAACATGGTGATGTGTCACCTTTTTTTTTTTTTTTTTTGCTTAGACTTTTGGTATTGTTTTACTTTAAACATGGTCATTTGTCACTTTTCTACAAATTCATTACATTATTTTCCGAATTCTTTGCCTTGTAAAATTGCTTGTTGACATCTTCATAGGCAAAATGCTTCTTTTCCTAATGGTTTTGCCTCTTTGGAAATTGTCAAGGTGAAATTTCGAATGATTTTTTTGACTTTTTTTATTGTAAATGTTTTGTAGGATGATTATGTATCATTGTGAAATCTGATGGTCCCATGCCCCATGATACATGTAGTGATTTATTGTATGGACATTTTATGCCATATCTATAGCTTTTGTATGCCCTTGTTTCTTCTCATACAGTTTTCAGTTTACCTTTCCAAATTAAAATAAGTTAATCATATGCGAAATAAATATAAGGAGGTTGGGCAAGAAATATTATGTTTTTCCTATCGAAGAACCATGTTATAAATCACATGCAAATCCTATATACCATTTTATAAATCACATGCATGTCCTGTATAAATTTTTTCTCATGATACGCACATATTTTATAACTATTTTCTATTGCATAGATAAGTATGCACACATGCATGTATGGTAAATACAAATAACTCTTACATGAATTCATTTTCAAATATATGTAATTACTTTTGCTATGGTATTGTTGGACAGGGGTCCTTCTTTGGTTGCTTCTTTGAGGGATTCATCTCTTCATGGCTCTTTACGTCAACCAGCCTTCGATCTTATTCACACTATTATAGTCTCTGATGCTGCTGCTTTGATATCCTTGAAGTTGAACTGCCATGCGCCTCCGATTATTGATTTGAGCATCTCTTCAGATTTTAACGATGACGAAGATGAGCTTCCTTTTTCCCATGATGTTGAAGAGAAGGAAAACAGTTGTTGGAGTGACTTTAGTGTTCAGGGTAAACTTTCATCCCGGGATTGTAAAGAGTGGATGTGTATTCCCATGTTATGGTTTGATGTTCTAATTGAAATGGACCCGTCAGTTCTTCCCATGTCATTCTCTAAGGCAGTTTTTTGGGCTTTATCCCGTTTCTCTATGGTGGAATCTGAAACTACGATGGAAATGTCACTCTCAGTTAAAGATTGGCTGTCATCTCATGCTGGAAAAATATCAACTACCCTCGGGTGGAATGTTCCTAAAGGTTCTGATGATGGTGCAGATGGTAATGAGTCAAGAAACGCAATCAATGCATCAACATTGTATATCCCTTTGATAAGAACATTCAAAAGGTCTATTGCATCAATTATTAACTTTCCTAATTGTTCCATGCATTTAAATGATATTAGCAAGTTGTGATTTATCGCATGCTTCATTATTTTTGTTACTTCCAACATATTGTTGAAAAATTCAAGTCTTGGATCAACTACGATTCTTTTTGTTTGCTCCTGTCACGAAGGATCCCTTGCTCAGTCCTTTACTTTCTGTATGAAGTACCTACATAAATGATATTTTGGCCTTTTAGGTGTGCTGCACATTTTGTTACCCAAATGGAGCAAGGTGAACTTCGGAAGCAGTGGACTTGGGAACCTAGGATGGCTGAGAGCTTGATCCTTTTGCTTGTAGACCCCAATGATGTACTTATCTTCTTTCTCTTGTTGTATTACACAAAAATCTCTTGTATTCTTTAAAACGGTTTTAAAAGGCTCTAATGACTTACTTTACCTTAATTTTGATTAGCCCCCATTATTATTATTACTTTCAAAGAATAACGTCCAATTGTGTACACATAAATCTTCTCTTGTTGCAGAATGTGAGGCACGTGGATAGGCTTATCTTGGAACATGTTTCAAAGACCAGAGGTCTTGCTTCTGGACTGCAATTCCTTTGCTCCAGTGCTGCTTCTCTGTCTGCCATTTATTTGGGGTTGAGATATGCTTTGAAACTGGTAAACATTTCTTGCATTTGTTCTCTTAAGGATTACTAAAGTTGACATTAATGAAGAAGCTCGGGTGGAATGTTCATAAACCTTTATTTTATCCTCTGAGAGAAAATTGTATGTAGTAATAATAACTGTTTTATCTTGCTACATTTTTATTTTATCTTCATAAACCTTCGGCATCTCATCGACTATGTCATATGCATCTCCCACAATCCCAGTTGAAAGTGAGAGAAACAAGAAAAATAGGAGAGAAGAAAGGCCCGTAGTTGTACACTGTCTTACACCATTGATTGTTTTATTAAGGCAAATTTCACAAACTATTGCCACTCTTTTGTTTTGTTAATTGAAAATTTCACTTTGTTAAATACTGTTCTCATTGCCTGTCAATGACTTTTTTTCAATCTTACAAGAGTGCCATTATTAAGCAAGGTACTACAAATATCACTTTCTTTTGTAATCATGACGACTTTTGGTTACAAGGAAAGACTAAAGTGCACTTACTTGCATAACTAAAGCCAAAGATAAAATAACAATAATACCACCGAATTAGAACAGCAATTTTATCAATTTTACAGCACCCACTCAAGAAGTATGATGACTTTATGTTCGTAATTCGGATATACATTTATGTAAGCATTTTTAGACCATACACTATTAGATGGCCTTTAGTGTTACTAAGAAAAGGTACTTGTACCATTGTACATTTAGCATATGTTGGTGGAAAGCCAGCCCTTACCAAATGATGGTGCTGCGATGGAGGTCTGTGGTCCAATCACTGTTGTCAAATTTAGAGTATTGGACATTTTCATTTTAACTATTCGTTTCACTGGCGATTGATACATAGCTAGCATTATCTGTTTGACAAGTTTTTTGGACCATGAGTCCGTTAGTATTGCGGTACATTATTTGGTCGCGTTCAAGTTGCGCTGGTGTGTGCCACTGCCATGCGTAATATAGTGTGGGCATCTTACCTTAATAGCATCTAGTCCTTAAATTTACCTTCTCCATTTTTTCAGAAATAGATGAAAGGACGTTACTTCTCTAAATTAACTTGGATGGTCACTGTTTAAAATGCCCCCAACTTCACATGTAATGTAATTAACAAATTCGACCATTGCCATTGGTCCCACTGCTATCAGATTATCCAAATCCCTTGATTGTTCATGAGCCCTGATCTTGTCGGTGGGATCTTCTTTGGCATGGGAGCAAGACCAGTTGTGTCGCCTCGTGGTGGCCCATCAAACTGACAATCTCAACCAGTGTTTGAAACCTCGTACTCTAACTCACATAAGTTAACTTGAATCAGCTTGGTTGAGTGAATTATTGGCGCTGTGAATCTTTTATTGACTGATAATTCAAAGGATTTTTTGATTGACACGATAGGGGTACAATCAAGTTGACTCGGGAAAATCAATGGTTGATCTGGGGAGTTTCTTAACGGCTGTGCCAAGTGCAAACATTTGCCCATGTCTGTCCATGGTGATCTGGAGTTCTGGACAATGTTTTGTACTATAGTTATATTCTTAATGTATTAAGGTAATTGCACACTTTGAAAAGTAAACAATAAGTACAAAGTATCCTTATTGAACACTTCTAAAAGTAAACAATAAGTACAACATATCCTTAGAAACTAAAATACTCATCCTTGTATGGAAAAATTAAATCATCGATTGTTTGCAAGCCTTAATATTGGCGGGCGAGATCTTCCTCAGCATTAGACCTTGACAAGTTGTGTTGCTTTGTGGTGTACCATCAAATCAATTGTCTGGATTAGGTTTTAAAAGCTCATAAACAGACTTGGTGATGTAAGACCTATGGAGGAAGGACTAATACTTCGGTCTGATACCAATTGATGTAGGACATAACGTTGATCAAAGGTAAAAGTCCTTGAAAGGTTCTTGAAGGGTTTCTTGAATTCTTGAAAATCCTTAAAGAAAGGTGTAAGAAAGCTAAAGACTTGATAACGAATAGGTAAAGAATGCAAAGAAGGGGTAAATATCGATAAAGATTTGTTATATTGGGGAAAGATTGGTTCATGAGCGGTTGAATGGTTCACAGGTTGTGTAAGTGAAGCAATTGGTTGGGTGGTTTATAGTAGTTGTGTAAGGGAAACGATCGTGGGTTCGTTTGGGTTTTAAAGGATATGGAAAGGGAGGGGAAAGGGGATGTGGAAAGGGAGAAAAGGAATGTGAAAGAGAAGGTGGAAAAAGGGAAAATCGAGGGTGGAAATGAGATGTGAAAGGGGGAAAAGGGAAGGTGAAAGAGAATGTGGAAAAGGGAAAAAGTGAACGAGAAAAGTTGAAAAGGGTTAGGGAAAAGGGAAAAATAAGCTAGAATAACGAAAGATGAATCCATGAAATCACTCCGGATCTCCCTAAGGCGTAGCTCCCTCGGCTTATGACCTCGCACCACAATCTAGGCCTCACACCTAGCCGATCCAAGAATCGCTCATGGAAGGAATGCTTCCCACCCTCAAGGATCTAAGCTTCTTGCCTAGATGGAATCAAGAATCTCTCTTGATCAAAAGAATAGGCATCTTACTCATCAAGAAACAAGAAATAAACTCTAACTTTTTTAATTAATCAACCATAATTGGAAAAGGGCCATATGCTTACAGATTTATAGATGAAAATAAATCTCCTATTATGACAAAGACTGAATTCCCAATGCCGTTATGAATGAAGAAATCCCATTTCATGGATCTTTCCTACCACAAATAGACTGCTAGACTTCTTCTTTTTTCTTATGAATGATAGACTACTAGACTTCTTTTAAGTTGCAAGGTGGGTCCTTGAGGTCATTTACCAACTTAAATGATTAATTACAATTGACTTAAATGTCCCAATCACTTAAGATTTTCGTATTACACTTGTGAACTCCATTTTAAACACCTATTACTTAAAGAAATCAGGTGATATAGGTGGGAAAAAACAATAGTACGCCTCCTATTTCTTAACGATCTTAAAGAAACCAAGTGATGTAGATGGGTTTTTGCAAGGCGCTCTTCAGTCTATCATTCCTCTTCATATAAATATAATTATGTAATACATACTAATATAGTACACTATATTTCATACTATGTTTCAGTTTCAGTATGGTTTCGGCGGGATGGAAATGGAAACATTCCTGTCATTTCGTGTAGGTTATCCTACACGAGTGGAGGTTATTCTAACTTTTTAGAGGAGTCATTGAACTCGGGCTTTGTTTTCTCCTCCCAAATCCATAGGGAAGGAAAGTCAATAACCCAGGCACACTTAGGACTATATCCTTTTTGTTGCTAACCTACCCTAAGAATGTAAATAATATGGATTTGTTTATTTCCTTCGCTTATGCATGCCAACTTATTTTCTTTGTGGTTTGATTTATTTTTAAGCACTTTCTATAGCTGTATTATGTTAATGACATTTGTGGTTTGGCAAAAGCTCCGTTTTCTTTTCTTTTCTTTCAGTTTTGCTGTTACCTTTCCTTGTATATCTAGATAGAAATCAGTGCTTCCCTGGACAAGTCCACTATTTTCACTGCATATATACTCTTTTTAATATTCTGCCAGAGCAATGATTGGATTATGGTTATTGGGTTATCACGCAAATCAGCTCCCATTCTCTTGATATTCATTACATTCAGTCATAATGCCTTGGTTGTTGTTTCAGCATCTCATTATATCTGCTGTTATATCTATGTTTTTGTAGGTCCTACTGGATTCTGTTTTATCAAATTTTCATAATTTACATCATTTATTTTTCGTTGTACGGAAGCTTCTCAAGGAAGTTGGTGCATCTCCCCAAAAGACACCTGGCAACCCGATTTATGACTCAAATCCATTGATGTTTTCATCAGAAGGGGGATTTTTGCGTCAACCACTCTTTGATCTTTCACCAGTCAGTCTCCCTGGATGTTCATCAAACTTTGTGGATGTCAAATTATGGGATAAGTTCTGTCGCTTACTATCAGGAGTTGTGTGGCCTTCTTCATTGAAATGCTTGGTAGAAGGGAAGGGTTTTATTGGTGATTTAACATCTCAGGTTTGGTGGTCCTTATAGACATATTCATTGTCTGTTGTTTTATAGCATATTTTTTGAAAGTGCATATCTAACTTAGTTAACCCATGACTAGAAAATTTTATGTTACCCACGGTTGATCCATTGTCTTCTCGTTTGTATTTGATTAGATAATCTGTCTGTAGTGGCCCTTTAATTACTTAATTATTCGATTTGCATTGTTTCAGATGACATGTGTCCGTTTATTGGAGATGCTCCCTGTTATTCTAGAAAAGCTTATCTCATCTCCATCTAAGTTGTCTGATAGTTCTGAAACCATGGTTTCCAATGTATTTGACTTAAAATGGCTTCATGATTTGATGGATTGGGGAAAATCATCACTTGTCGTTATAAGCAGGCACTGGAAGCAGTGTGTCATTTCTTTACTCAAATTATTGAAAGGCGTATGCCATGGTGATTCTGCATTCGTTATTGGAGCAATTGAAATGGTTATTTCATGTGGTGAGTTTATCCCTTTTTCCTTTTCTAAGTTAGTTGCAACATTGTTTTATTGCTACATTCCTAATGGAGTCTGGGCATCTTTAATTTCAGACACTGTTGTAATTGATGACATGAAGGATCAAGTATCGCGCCTTTCTGTTGCATTGTCCAGGGAAATTGTTTCTACTGTTGACAGGAAAACATTGAAGGCAAAACCCTCATATTCTGAAAGTTTGTCATTCGAGAGAAAATATACAAAGCCGTCTTCCTCTGGTGATGCTAATGCGTGTGAACTGGACTCAGGGATGCTGCCAAAAAGAAGGGCCGGAGATGAGGTGATTGTTCTTTCAGATGACGAGGCCGAGAAATTGGATTTGGTCATTTTGTCTGGCATGGCTGATCGGAAAAAGCCTGCCAGCATTAGCTCTTCAAAGAAGTTTCTAGGAGCCTTTGAGGCCAAAGAAGTTGCAGGTACTGTTGGACCTCCTTCTCAGAAGCGAGACCATGATGCATCCGGAAACAATCCGGTTTCAGTTGAAGTTTTAGATGCTAAGAAACCAGAAATGAACAATGCATGCAATATAAATGACTCTTCTTCATCACTAAATAATGCCGACTCTGCAAATGAGAAGTCAGTTCATCCAACTGTCTTTCCTAAAAGTTTAGATCGGACATGTTCTATTCGGACTTCTAATACGAATGTGGATCTAGAAACAATAGATACTGTCAGAAAAGAGTTAGCACGCGATGTTGAGGATGATCCCTGGGAGCGTGCCCTCAAACTCGCAGGACGTCCACGTCCATTACTCACAAAACCGAGTGTTTCTGTTCCTAAGCGGAAAGTCATTCAACTCGAAATGCCTATGGAAAATAAATCTGGTAACCTTCAAAGGATGGATGATGATGTCAAAAGGTTTAAGCCTCCGAAACTGGATGACTGGTATAGACACATTTTGGAAATAGACTACTTTTCAATAGTGGGATTATCGTCTGCAGATAATGATGAAGACACGTCGGCAACCAATTTTAAAGAGGTGCCTATGTGTTTTCAATCACCTGATCATTATGTTGAAATTTTTCGGCCTTTGATCTTGGAAGAGTTTAAAGCCCAGTTACGTAGTTCGTATTTAGAGGTTTCTTCAACAGAAGAAATGTACTGTGGAAGTCTAAGTGTATTGTCAGTAGAAAGAGTTGATGATTTTCATCTTGTTCGCTGCATCCCTGACGCCAGAGAATCCAATGCATCTAGAGGTTATTCCGAAAATGACTTGGTTTTGCTCACCAAACTTCCCCTGCAAAATTCTGCCCAAAATGTTCACATGGTTGGAAAGGTATTAATTCTATGTGCGTCGCATGTTTATCTGATTTGATATTACCTGGACGGGGTTTGCACGTCGGCTAGTGTCGTGGGTTTGCTCCCCATAGACGCTAGTTTGAGTACCCTCAGAGGCTCGGAGTTACCCGATGCTTGTGGTTTACGGGTGATTACATGCATCCATAGGGATTAGTCTCGCCCTAAAGTGGGGTGAGGATACCCTATGTCATAAAAAAAAAAAGAGTCTAATTTGATATTACTTGTGTGGTTTGTTTTGCCTGATGCATTGTCCTTCCATATCTCAGGTGGAGAGGCGTGAGAAAGACAATAAACACAGGTCAAGCATTTTGGTAATCAGGTTTTATTTTGCAAATGTTTCATCACACTTAAATAAATCGGCGAGGCTCCTTATGGAACGAAGCAAGTGGTACGTAAGTCGTATTATGAGCATTACTCCTCAGCTTCGAGAATTCCAGGCACTCTCATCATTGAAGGATATTCCAATGCTTCCCACTATCTTGAATCCTGTCCATCGACCTCACAGTTATCCTGAACCTAAAAATGTTGATTTGGGAAAGCTGTCACAGCCATTGCAGCGAATGTTAAAGTCATCATTTAATGACAGTCAGCTCCAAGCTATTAGTGTTGCTATTGGAACTGATGACTCCAAGAGATCTTTTGAACTGTCCCTTATCCAGGGTCCTCCAGGTTTATACCACTTATTTGATCTTTATTGCAGTTCCCATGTCTAGAAAACATTTCCAATAGCCATTCAAAAAGGAAAAAAAAGAAAAAAAAAAGAAAATTTTTTCCAACAGCTAAAACTATAATGTGTTTTCAATGCTTTCACTTACAGGCACGGGGAAGACTAGAACAATTGTTGCTATTGTGAGTGGATTGCTTGCTTTGGGGACATCGCAAAATAATAATGTTTCGACAAAACAAACTAGCGCTTCGCGACCAATCAGTGCCCCTTGCACCAATCCACGACCACAGATCAGTCAGTCTGCCGCAATTGCAAGGGCTTGGCAGGATGCATCGCTTGCTAGACAATTATTTAAGGAAGAGGAAAATAATTTCCCCGGAGTAGTGGAAAATTCTTCGAGACGAAGGATACTTATTTGTGCTCAATCTAATGCGGCAGTCGATGAACTGGTATCGAGAATATCTAGTGACGGCCTATATGGCAATGATGGACATATGTACAAGCCTTATCTGGTGCGAATTGGAAATGCAAAAACTGTTCATCCTAATTCGCTGCCAGTTTTTATTGATACATTGATTGAGCAACGTTTGGCGGAAGAAAAGATGAACGAAAATGACCCTAAAAATGATATGAGTGTAGACAATTCTGTGACACTTCGTTTGAAACTGGAAAAAGCAGTAGATAGCATCCGGTTCTATGAAGCTAAGCGTGCTAGCGTAAGAGATGGCAATTTGGAGACAAAAGGCTCTACAGAAGAGGATGATCGGCCGGAAGTGTCCGAGTCAGACATTGAGGCTAAGCTCAAAATTCTGTATGGACAAAAAAAAGCTATTTGTGTAGATCTCGCTGCTGTTCAAGCTCGTGAAAAGAAATCGTCTGAAGAAATAAGAGCACTTAAGCATAGATTACGCAAGTCCATCTTAAGAGAAGCGGAAATAGTTGTGACTACACTCAGTGGATCTGGTGGGGATATTTATGGTGTTTGTGCTGAATCTGTTTCCAAATACAGATTTGGAAATTCGCCTGCACATTCTTTGTTTGATGCTGTTGTAATTGATGAAGCAGCACAAGTATGTCTTCTCTTATGTCTGATATTTTGACCCATTGGCATTTGATATTCATACCACTTAACAGCTTCTTGTTTGTTTGTGATCTCCTCCCTCTGGGTTTTTGTTTTTTACTTTTTTATTTTTTACTCTTGTAGGCTCTTGAACCAGCGACTCTGATTCCTCTTCAGCTTCTAAAATCAAGTGGAACCAAATGCATCATGGTAATGGCTTTATTGATTTTCAAATACCTGTCACAGAATCATTTCTTGAACCTGCTCTGAAATTTCTCTTCTTCAGGTTGGTGATCCAAAGCAGCTTCCTGCAACGGTCCTCTCGAGTGTTGCCAGCAAATTTCTTTACCAATGTAGCATGTTTGAGCGTTTGCAAAGAGCTGGGCATCCTGTAATAATGCTTGTTGAACAGGTAATCTCTGACCTGGTATTTCCAAAGGAAATTTGTCTATATTTGCAACCAGTTATTTAATTGAAATTGCTTAGTAATGAAAACAGAATGGAGGCATTATAAACCCATGACTGACTGCCATTATGCATGAGTTTGTAGTGTCTGATCAGGTCCCTTTGCTTGGGCACACTGGATTTGTGATTTTATGAAGGTGCTACATCATGCGATATAATATGAAGAAGTCACATGACTCTGCATCTATGTTTGTATGTCTGTGGATTTGTGTTCATCATTTGCAGTGGTGGGCTAGGTCTGCCGTTCTCCTCGACATGGCAAACAGTTTCTTTTAAAAACAATCTACTTAAACTAGAGAAACTTATTTAAGCATTATAGAGATGAGGAGATTCTGTAATTAAAATGGTTTTATTTCCAATGTGACAAGGACATTCCATTTTTCACACACACACACGCGCACACAGAAAAAAACCCATGTCAGCCACCTGACCTGAATGTTCAACAGCATGACTATTAGGTAAAACCTTACTGTATTTGGATATTTTGTTATGTATATGAACAGTTGAGATTTATGTTTTATTGTTGGTCATATAGGCCACTTTTGTGCTGATTTATCCCTTCTAGTTGATTTTTCCCCATCCCACGAGCATCTGAATTTGCATTAATGCCTCAGCCACTGTATCGTTTGTCATTTGCATCGATATTAATATTGCTTGTATCTAAATAGTTAATGGTAAAGAACTCTGAATGAGTTTGCTGTGCAGTAGTTACTTTATTATATTCAGATTGGGATATGGCTTATAAATGCACTGATAACTATGGTTTAAAATTTCGGTTTCCGTACCGGTTTCGGACCCCACCGAAATTAGAAATTTCGAAATTTCCGACGAAATCCCTCGAAACCAGAAAAACATTATTTTATTCGATATAAAATTTCGGCCGAAATTACCGAAATTTCTGTAAAATAAAATGATTAAAAAAAAACGGGTTTTTGGGTGAAATTTCGTGGAAAAACGAAATTTCACCCGAAATTCCGAAATTTCGGACGAAATAAAATACCATTTCGGGTATGAGTGATTTCGGTGTCAGTCTCCACCGAAATCCGAAATTTCGGTTGAAATTTAAAACCGTGCTGATAACATACAAATATTAAAAAACATACAAGTACTAAACATTTTGTTAGCTGGAATATTTTCACCACTGATGTGAAATTATTTCTAGATGAATATGCTCTTGGTACCATTAAAAAAAAATAAAAATGAATATGCTCTTCGTAAACTGTTTTGACATGTTTGTGTATACTGTTATTCTTCAGTATCGGATGCACCCAGAGATCTGTCGTTTCCCTTCATTACACTTTTATGACAACAAATTATTAAATGGCAATCAAATGGCCAGTAAATCCGCACCATTTCATAAGGATCTGTTCCTTGGACCTTATGTGTTCTTTGATATCATTGATGGCCTTGAACATCATCGAAGGAATGCTGGTGCATTTTCTCTCTATAATGAGTCAGAGGCTGATGCGGCTGTCGAGGTTGTAAGGTTTTTCAAGAAAAGGTAGCTTTTGTTTTTTTTTAAATACAAGCATTATCTATCCTCCTTGCAAAATTAGCTTTAAAAAAAATATAGTTTCTTATTCTATTTTATAATTTTTGAGACAGATACCCATCAGAGTTCTCTGGTGGTAGGATGGGCATTATAACTCCCTATAAGAGTCAACTTTCATTGTTGCGTTCACGTTTTACGACTGCATTTGGACCAAGTGCTACTGTTGATATTGAATTTAACACTGTTGATGGATTTCAAGGCCGTGAGGTAGATATACTGGTACTTTCTACAGTCAGAGCATCAGATCCTAGTGATATATCTTCTGGGATCAATTCTAGTAGTATTGGTTTTGTTGCGGATGTGAGACGAATGAATGTTGCTCTGACTCGTGCCAGGCTCTCTCTGTGGATTGTTGGTAACGCAAGGACATTGGAGACGAACTTCAACTGGGCTGCTCTTCTTAAAAATGCTAAAGAGAGAAATTTGGTCATTTCAGTTGATAGGCCATATGATTCCATGTTTAGGAAGCATTTTTCTGCTTCTAGAACGGACAAAAAGGTCGATAATTCCAGGCAGGGAGTTGAACAAACCAGGATCAGTTCTAAAGAGACCCATGAAAGGAAAAGTAGACATGTAGACAGTGAAGCAAATAAAGGCACAGGTGGGCATGCATCTCGTGGAGTTTCACGGAAGGGCCACAAAGCCTCAAAGGATCTGAAGTCAATCACGGATGGAAAACGTGTACCAGACTGCAAAGGGGACGAAAAAGTGATTGATGGAGAGCTAGATGAATTAGCTGGAACAGTGGACACTGGTAAGAAGAAAGCCATTACTGAAAAATTGGGAGGCAAGACTAACTATGCTAAGGTACGACCAGAAGAGGATGCTGGTTGTAGAGCTCTGATGCCGGCTGTGTCAGAGGGAGGGCCGGAGTCTTCTAAGCATGGTGCGTTTGGTGACTCTAGCCAAAGGAATTCAGCAGTTTCACACTCTTATACTGAGGACAGCCAAAATAAGAGAGAGGAAAACATTGGCGATAAAGTTTCTACCATAGCAGAGACTCCCAATAATTTGATTGCGTCAAGGAAGCGGCAACGTGATGCAGTCAATGCTCTTCTATCTTCAGCACTTATATCTTCAAAGAAGCCTGAAATTCCATCGAAATCTGCCTCAGCCAAGAAGCCTTCCCCCACCAGCACAGCCGCAGAAGTTGTCATCAAGGCACCCAAGACAACCAAAGGCAAGCTTCTTTACCTGACCTGGTTAGGATATGCCTGGAAGTACATTTTTTTTTTTTTGCGTGGGCTCACACTTAGAAGAGAACTCATGCTAGGCACATGCTTTTATTGTAATTAGCCAGTGATAAATTCTTCCCTATTTCATCCTTGCTCACATCCCTTCTACCCATCCATACACATACCTTTTTTGTTTAGAACTTCTGTAATTGGCTGTCGATAACCTGTTGGGAATCGTAACAGCAAAAAACAGAAGTTTAAAATAGAGGGCTGCCACTCTGGAACAGGGGAGTGTGGGAATGGACATATTAGTTTGGGATTTAGGGTTGAGTTTGGGTGGGGATGGGGGGAAGTAATTTTGATTTTTAAAGTCCTTTCCCTTCTTACTGTGAGTAATCTGGACTTAGATATCCCTCCATTGTAGTTTGTGTTATTTTTGCCTCATTGAGGGATTGCCAATTTAACTTGCTTTGGAAATTCTTCTTTCTATACCTTTTATTACCCTTCTGATATATAGACATCAAGTAACCTTTTTTTACAGCGAAGCAAACTTCATCAGCGGGCCATGTGCAAGAAAGGCCAACTGGATCTTCCCACCCTCGTATTCATCATGTTCAAAAAATGAGGAGGAGTTCTTCAAGTAGCAGTGACTTGAATGAAGAATGGAAATCTTTCAAGGATATGGTTCGGGACTGGAAAGGAAGCTGACCATTCTATGTCTATCAATTAGTCACTTGTTTCAAAAGGTGGGCCACAAGGAACTGGTAGGATTCACAAGACCTGCCGCTTCGCCAACCATAAGGTCATTGGGTCAATTTTTGCCTCTTCATTCAGGTTCAACTAATACTTTCAGTTCTTATAAGTTATAACACCTTCACTGACCTCTGTAAATGAGCCTCTTTCTGTTAAATTATCTGTGTTTCTTGTCTCTGTTGTTTATATCCTATCTGGTCAATTGTATACTTGGGAGATGTTAGGATCTAGTTAGATGGGTAGCTATTGAATAGAGAAAATCAAATTTTGTGCCTTCTTGGTCTCTGTAGATGACCATATTTCTGGTCAGTTCCATCGCTGCATGTACAAGCAAATATTTAACTTATAATTTTTGGTTGTTTAATGGAAAAGCATTGCCTTTTGGCTAGAGGCTGAGTTTTGGTGCGGATCTGATATGGAGTTTTATGTGTTTTATTGTGCAGCTTATTCTTATTGTCCAATAGTCAAGCATACCGATAGTAGTGTCGCTTTAGTCAGCAGCCAACCACTCTCATGGTGACACGTGTATCTTTCTTAATTATGTTCTCACAAGCGCACATGCATGGTTAATATGAAAGCTGCCAATGTTTCAGTTACTAGAAGAGTTGAAAACTTTTTTATTACTTTGAACTATACAAGAGCTATCAAACTTTTCCTACTTTTCGACATTTACACAGGATTTTCTCAGATGTGATTATCTGTTAGATAAGCTTCCAAGCTTCACCTCCTTGCCTGTTGAACTTTTTAAGCCTTCCAAATATCATGACGAAAATGATAATGAGCTTCCCTTTTTTGCTGCATCTTCCCGACAACCCGTACCATGCATCCTTGCAGTTGCCATTGGGCTTCAGTTGCCGTTGACAACTATAGCCTGTTGATAATCCCACATTTCCATACGCACTGCACCATTTTGTAACATTTCGGTTGAAACCAAGAGTGGAATTTTAAAGGCGGGAAAATTGCAACGGAAATAATTTTGACAAATATAGCCTGTTGATAATCCCACGTTTCCATATGTACTGCATCATTTTGTAACATTCCGGTTGAAACCAAAGTGGAATTTTAAAGGTGGGGAAATTTCATCGGAAATAATTCCATTGTTTTGTTATTTTGTTGTCGCAGTTCATATTTTCTAAAGGATTCATTTAGCTGACCCCAACTAGTTTGGGACAAAGGCTTTGTTGAGTTGAGTTCATATTACTCCTTTTTGGATTTTGATGACATGTTTACTGTTTCCAGTTTCAATCCTGTATCAATCCTGTATATCAGGCTATGCTAATTGAATTTTACAACGCTAGTTTAGTGCTGTCCATATGACTTCATGAGAAGCCTATGTTATGCTTTCTGTATGTGCACTATATAGAAACAATATATATTTCCCAGTGTATCATTATAAAAAAAATAAAAAAATCCCAGTGTATACAAATTGTAACCATGCTACAAAATATTTACATAAGTGAACTTTTAAGTCCAGAGTCCATCCTTTAAAATGGGGAGATGATATCTGCATTCTCTTGCTTGAATAATGCATTCTCTTTAAATTACACTTTCTAATTGGCTAATAGAGGCTATTGCAATTCCCAAACCGTTTTCACCACCCAATTAGAAAAGAATAAAAGAAAAAAAGAACAGTGTAATTATCTAACAAAAGAGTGCGAATATCATCTCCCTTTAAAAATAGGTATTTGTCCAATGTAATGATTTTTTTTCAGGTTATGGTTTCCTCAACATACTCACCAGGCAGCAGAGGTACCATGGAGCCATGGCTTTGTAAGTGTTGGACTT
The DNA here is from genome assembly GCF_043159265.1 of Tasmannia lanceolata. Classification (NCBI taxonomy): domain Eukaryota; kingdom Viridiplantae; phylum Streptophyta; class Magnoliopsida; order Canellales; family Winteraceae; genus Tasmannia; species Tasmannia lanceolata. The sequence continues at coordinate 14,345,594 of NW_027518683.1, forward strand.
TGGATGAGGTTTACAAGTGTACAAATTTGTTATGGCAAGCTGACTGGGACCCAGTTATCGATGGTGCTTAAATGTAGCTCCATGCCGATCTCTTTTAGAGCTATTTACCTTTCAGAAGGTTAGACTTGCTTGGTCTGCTGTAATACAGAACCAGAGTATGCCAATCTTAGCTGTTGGGTCTGGCCTACCATTTTTTGTGCCAATGATATGATTGTTCTTAATTTGCCCCCATGTTTTCCAAGATGTGTCACAATCTACAATCGTATAATGGGGCCGTACTTAATATCTTTATTGATCCTAGTTGTGATTGAATATAAGTTCTTCAGAAAGAAGTCAGAGTTACTGATTGATCAACTGATATAGCTTCTTCTTTCAAGGTTTTCAGATATGTTCGACAAAATGACAAGTGGAAAAAAAGCATGGTAGCTCAGTTTGAGCTTTTCAGCTGTGCTAAATTGTCTGGGGCAGGAGATGCTGATCTCGAAGGGGCCATCTTGAGATCTTTTAGAAATATTCAGTGGGACTTCAAAAAGGTAAGAGTACTAACTTTAAACAAAGGGAGAACTCGAAGCACAAACGGATAAGAATCATATAGGTTAGTCAATTGGTAAATAGACGAGCAAAGTTTCTGTGAGTTAACATGGGCGGCTGTCCAGCGAATACAAATCACAGAAAAAAAAAAAGTTTCACTCAGTTACCATGGATGGGTATAACACAACTCATCTTATACCAACAAGATACGTGTTGTACCATCTGTTGTGGGGTCATTTGTTAGGAATATAAAAGGCTAATGACTTCACATTAGTTTCTGAACTAACAGCTTGAATCAACCACGTATCCATGATTGATATTTGTCTCAGCATGAGAATAAATCTAAAGAACGCTCGTACAACTAAACATGGGTTAATTTACCTAGCTGAACAAGGTTCATGATAAAAAACTGAAAATAACTACTGTGTACACATTGGGCATTGTTATACACTATTTAAATGGGATTTATTGAAAGGAAAAGAATACTAGAGGTATGATTCTGCATTATGGAAATGCTCTGTTTGCCCATTAAAAGATTTATACAGATTTTATTTTTTTGGTTGAATGGTAACATTAAGAGGAGAGTGAATATACTGAGTTTAAGTGCTGAAAAAAATCTATATAACAGTGTTGACTGTGCATCATTACCCATTATCTGGTAATTTGAATAATCTCCCTTGAACCAAAACAACTGAGAGATCGAGTCGTGTCATCAAGAATATGGCCAATGTTAGAATTGAGGCCTAGAACAGGAAGGAGCCTGTATGAAATTGGCAAATGCAATCTCTTTCCATCTCATAAAGCTCTAGATTACCACTAAAACAAAGGAGATTAAATTTCTGTCCATCAGTATTGACAAAGGTTTCTCAAATAAATTGTCAATGTTTTTGACACCCCATCATGAGATCATATTTGAGAAACACTATCCAAATAGCTGTTAGAATGGCATGCTCCTCCCTGTGTGTTCTCTGAACACTTGAAGCTAAATAACTGCATGGGTACATTCTTAGATAGACTCAATCTCCTAACAAAACGTCCATTTCTCTTTACATGCTTAGATAGACTCAATCTAGGCTGAACTTTAGAAATCATGGATACATTCCTTACACTGCATGCTCTAAGACTAAAAGCTAACATTAGGTCCTCATTGACCTCTGATCCAACTTGATACCGCATCACGGATGGGCTTGGTACTATTTTCCACTTAGTATTTAAAAATCTAAACACACTATCTAATGACTATTGTAATATGCGTGGTTTGGCCCACTACAACTTCTCAATCTTAAAAAGGACCTTTGGCTGTGTGACAACTAACAACAACTGTAAGAAGTGATTTAGGAGACGACCCATGAGGACAACCTTAAACCTTAGCTAGGCTAATGAAATTCTCAATGATAAACTAAATGGTCTCTTGGTTGGGAAGACAATATGGCCAACAAAAACTAAATGGTCTCTCCCTTTTCCTGAAACTGAATGATTTTCTTCCTTCTCCATTTTAAACTCAATCATCAAAGAAATGGTCAGAAACTCATACAAGAAACACGCCTTGTGGACAATAAGCTGAGGTACGGAAACCCACCATTGGGGGCACGGTCTCTGTGAATATACCATATTTTGTTCTTATTATTAGGTGATAAGAAACATTACAAGTAAAATTAGACAGAAAATCTAAACAAAAAGAAAACTTTGTTATTGTTTTGACCTCTGACTAGTTAAAAATTGTAATTTAAAAAAAAGAAAAAAAGCCTTCATTCTAAGTGCCCTACTATATTGAAAGCAATTGATATTTGTTATGATGTGTGCAAGTAAGAGTCGATGAAATTGTTCGGTGAAAGACACAACTGTGATCATGAATTTAGATGTTCTAAGGGAATTGTTGTTGGAATCTTATTATACTGAAAGGCGCCCTATTGAATACACGTCACCCAACCCTACATTTAACTATTCCTTCAATTTTGAAATTTTCAATGCCATTATAAATGTGGTTGGATGACATGGATCCAATGGGTGCCCTTAAAGATGGGTTTTTCCAAGGGCGCCCTTCAGTCTAGCATTCCTATTATGATTATGATTATGATTATGATTATGATTATGATTATTATAATGTAAACTTGCCTGATCACTTCTAGGACGATGTTTAAGACGCTGAAGTTAAGTGGGTCTTGAGACAGCTTTTCTCTCTCAGTGATGCAAATGAGGATGATGAAGATGACCAAATAAGAGAGGTGAGAGAAAATGAGATTCCTCACCACCCTACTTCTGTGGGTCCTTCTGCATTTCCTTGGACACTTATCTTCATCCTCAATCGGTAAGAAGGAAGTATAAGGAGGAAGGTACCTGGAAACTGACCAAAAATTTAATTCCCTAAATTCTTAAACAGGCCTTCCCATTCTCATTGAACTGCTGATAATTTATAAAATGCTTGTGATGCATAATAGGTGAATCAAACAAAACCCAATTCATAAACAAATTAACTTCATAATAAATTCTTTATTAATATTCAAACTCAAATGACACCCTATTTTTTATTTGATTTGAATGAATAAAATAATCTTCAAAGGCAATCATTTTATTTTATTCAAGAGAAAGTCACCCAAAGATAATGGATCTTATGTTCGATCCCAGCTTACCCATCAATAAAAAAAAAAGCTAGAATTATGAAAATAGTTCTCTCATATCATTTCATGTGGGTCCTACTGCTTCCACCAATGCTAATGAGGCAGACTTAGGGCCTCTTTGGATACCCACTAAAATGGGTCCTTGTGTTTATAGTTAATCTTATTTGAAAATGGAACATTAAGCCACTTTAGAAGATTATATGGCTTGCAAATGAGTTTGATAATGCCATTATTAAAACATAGGCGTGCAAATATTATCTAACTATGTATTTGATGCATGGCTCAATGCCTAACAACGCTTCTATTTAAAATGACCGTAAAATAATTTTACGCCTTTTTTTTAACTTAAAATGGGAATAAAATTTGTCCTGCGCTCATTTTATGTAGAAAGAAACAAAGCCTTGGGAAAAAGTCCCGGAATTCAGTTCAATTTTTGTTTCTATTTTCTATTATTTTGCAAGGGCCTTATTATTAAATAAAGAGACTTTTAGGGAGCTTCTTTGAAAAAAAACTCATATTCAGTATCTTTGCATCTATACTGTATACAAAGGGAAAATTTGGGTGGCTCCCAAAATTATTTGAAACCTTATAAATGAAAAGTTTCATATAACTATTAAGAGAGAGAGAGAGAGAGAGAGAGAGAGAGAGTACTAACATCATAACGACATAGAGCACCAAGATTGCCTGAGAAAGGATCGAGATATCGATTATTTGTTCACCAGCATGCCTCGAATTCACTGACTGAAACAAAACTCCAACGATTTTCTGGTAAGAATTCAACCCACTCAACCCCACTGAATTCCAATCCATGCAGCAAAACAGTATAAACTGTGCCACTATAAACCCCAAGACAGTAGGAACCAGATACAAGCTATGAACCTTTGGAAGCAAGTGTTCAAACCCAATCTCACTAGAATTCTTCAACATGTAATCGAATTCCACCTTTTTTGTAAATCTCCTCAGCACCCATATCACCAGTCTGAGAAAAGGTGGATACAAAGTGTTGCCCAAAAGAGCCTGTGGAATAATAAGTAGAAGGAGGCCTGAGTTTCTTATGAAAATTATCATGTTCTCATTCGTTGGAATAAAACCACAATTTGCAAAAGTAGAGACCGTTGTGAAAACTGAGAATGTCACTTCATTAATCCCTTTGTTCTTTAGTACTTCTCTTGCACTTGAAACAAGAGTCAGATATAGTAAAATCAATGAAGAACCACACACTAGTACCACTAGAAGATAACCCAATACGACAAAACCCAAGTACTTAATACAGCTATACTTCAAATCCTCATGACCCACTGACTGAATTTCGGACCCCACGAAGTCCGATTTTTCGCATTCGAAATCGGATGCTGTAATCAAATCCAAATCGATTCGAGTATCGACATGGAAACGGTTCATAGAGTTTAGTTCAATACTAACTGAATTGATTTTGTTTTCAATCCCCACTTGTTTTGGGAACAAGGCCTTGAGCAGTTGAAGACCAAGCATAGAAGTGAAAACCTCTCCACCTAGTAGCATCAAAATAGTTAAAACCACAAGCTGGGAATTTGAAAAAACCTCCATTTCAACGGTCGACATGCTCGAAACTGTTGTGGCAGACACCGAAGTGAAGAACACATCCAAGTCCTTAAGCCTATAAGATGGGTTCTTTGGACCAATAATCTTTAAAATTAGGAAACCCAAAAAGGAAAGAGAGGTAAAATAACACAGTTGAATCCAGAATGGATTCACTTGGAAGACTAGAAAGCGAAATAAATAGGTAAGAAGACATCGAAAGGATTTGCTATAACAAGACAATTGTATGCATGAAAAGGATTTTCTAAAACAAGCAAAGGAACTCATATGACTGAGATAGTCGATGTACGTGAAAAAACAAATAATTGGAAGTGTTGGAATTTGATGGTAACCAAATGGGTTTATATAGGGAGGGCAGTGAAGAAGCTTTCAATTCTAGTGAGGTTCTCTCGGCCCAGATGGCTCTAGTTATCTTTAAAAGAAGACTGACAAATAAGAGAAAATAAATAAATAAAACGAAAATGGTATTTCCATTCACTTTCCCATCATTTCCATCCTTCTTGTTTGTTAAGGTTGAGAGGGAGAGCGGTTTACTTGTGTGTGTGTGATGTGTGAGTGTGTGTGTGTGTGTGTGTGTGTGTGTGTGTGAGAGAGAGAGAGAGAGAGAGAGAGAGAGAGAGAGAGAGAGAGAGAGAGATGGGTATGTGTGGCTAGGAGAAGGGTTTTTCTGGTCAGCATATGTAGAGTGGAAAGTTAACCAAAAGTCCAGGGTTAAACCTTTTTGAAAGGGGGTAGAAGATAATACATAAAATTAAAGGTTCATGAGTGAGATTTACTCTCATTTATTATCATGCTCTAATCAATGCAATTAGCAGTATTTTTGGACAAATGAGAGACCAACACACGGATGCACATGTGGTAGGGTTGATTGCTAATGACTCGAAATTGATTGATGATTATAAAAAAAGCATGAGGAAACTTCCTAACATTCAAGGAAGTTGGTTGCTGTTTTGTTTTCTTGAACTAGCAAGAAGCAACTGCAGAAGATATTGATGGATAGATTTGAATGAATTGATGAGGTCTCAGACCAAACTCAGAAAAGAAATAAGAAATCCACATGCTTTACTCTTAGAAAGATTAGTTTTTAGGCAATGATTGTCAATATACAAAGAGGTGTGAGACCATAATAGGATATCTTTTATCTAGTCAATTTACTTGTTGATCTATTAATGCTATTATCAATCTAATTATTATGAGTTTAGATTTATTTTATCTCTCTTTACAATAATTGCTTTGATTACCCATCTTAAACCACCTCTCTCTCTCTCTATCTCTCTATTAGAGATAAAATAGTGTTTCTGGTCGACCGACCTCTCTCTCTCTCTCTATTAGAGATAAAATAGTGTTTCTGGTCGACCGACCCCCCTCTCTCTCTCTCCATTAGAGATAAAATAGTGTTTCTGGTCGACCGACCCGGTAATGCATGGGACCATGTTGCTCCCTTGGCTTCTGTTGTGGTTTGGATCAATAAGATGATCCGTTTAGCATGTTTCTACCTAATGTTAGTTTATAAGTGTGCACGAAATCATATTCCTTAACCTTGGCAATAATGTGATATTTTATCTCTAATCATTCGGCCATGTTCCATTATTGTTAGTCAATCTAGAATTTATAAATTTTATTATGAGTTGACGTGTACTTTAATTCATTGAATCTTTACACAGTTGATTTGATTGCCCAAAACTAATTGTTATCTCATTTACTTCATTTTTAGCTTGCTTAATTGCTCAGATGATCTAACAACATCAAGGATGGGAGCAATTAACACAGAATGGGTTACCATCTTTTTACTTTCTATGATGTTTGCTCGATAGAATGATCCAGTCAGAATGTCCCTACTAAATATTACCCACTTGACTACGTGGCTGCCTCTATTTCGCAGAATCAAATGTGGAATGCTAAACTGAAGGATGCCCCGATTGGATCCACATCATCACGGTACATTTATTATTCCTTGCCACTGGTTTTTCCAAGGGCGCCCTTCAGTTTAGCATTCCTCGTAAAATAATACACTTCAAAATAAGACACAATTATAAGCAATAGCTATATGATTGCAAGAGCTTACTTTAAATCTACATAAATTCAACATCTTTTTCTTATTCAAGAGATTGTTAATGAGATAAATGAAAAAAATGAACTTTGTGCTTCATTTATTCAAAGAATACATGGTTGAGAATATCTATCAATAGAATTTTATCATATTATATGAGCAGAGTCCCCAGATTCACAGATCAAAACAGCCATATCTTGGTTGAGGTCGCTGACCAACTGGGGTTGAAGCTTTTGGTACTCACTCCTCACAAAAGAAGCTGCTTCTGCCGCACGGCCCGCCTCGACAAATGCAAGACAGCATCCTCTAAATCCCGCGCCACTAAATCGGGCTCCAAACATGCCAGGAGCCCTTAGAAGGACCTCATAGAGTTGTATCATTGGCTCACAACCTATAATTCCTCAACATATGGAATATTAACATACAAAAATGTGTTGTGGGCTTTTGTCTTCCAATGTTTAAATTTTGATTTTGGGATTACAAATTTTAATTTTGAAAGAGAGAAAAAAGAAACTTGTTTGTACAAGAGAACCACTGCCATTGAGGTCCCAAATAGTATAATTTTTCAACCAAGACATGTTTCAAAGATCAATATAATATACAGAATAGTTTGCAAGTTTGCTTGCCTTTTTGTGTTTTCTTGTATGTATATGTGGACACAACCGCCAACAAAGAGCCAAAAAAGGATACACTCGACCTCCAAAACAATTTGCAAAAGACCAAGGAGGAAGGGTGTCTTCAGCCATCGTACAAATTGTAGTAAGTCACCTTCTATTTTCAATAATAAAAAAAAAATCTAATATCATAGTTTCTTTCTGTTTAATATTTTGTTTTGGAGGTACTTTCTGTTAAATAGTGGTACAAGAAATGAGTTGAACTTTCTAGAAAATATAAAAGTTTCTCTTTTATTTTTCACAGCGACGGCTTGAATATAATTGGTATTATCCTTTTCTATTTGGAGCATGTAGATCTGGGGATTAGTCAAAAAAAAAAAAAAACATGTAGATTTGGGTTTATCTTCTACTGCATGGTGAAAGTTATGGCTCCTACATTTATAGTTTATGTTAAAGTATCAAAGATAAATAACACCTTTCTCCAACAGCTTAAGCTTTTGGAGAAGTTGGTAAGTCAACATGGTATCAGAGCTAAAGGTCTCGAGTTCAAACCTCCCGGATAGCAAAAATGCACATGCGATGGTCGGCCCAAAGTGGGACCACATGTGTCACGCGTTTGTCAAGTGGGCCACACGTGCGGGGAGTGTTAAAGTATCAAAGATAAATAATACCTTTCTCTGACAGCTTAAGCTTTTGGAGAGGTTGGTAAGTTAACAGTTTCCTTATTATTTATTTATGGTCTCCCTTTCCTACAAAAAATGGAAGAAACAATGTATAAAACAGAGCAAATTAGTCGTTATGAGAACTTACCACATTCATAGTTTTGTATGGAACTTAATCCTGAAGCTGAAATCAGCTTCCCAAATTCTTCCAATCTACTAGAAGCCCACGCTTTGAGTCCTAAGAGATTTTTGAATCCACAACATCAGGTAGATAGTGTTTATAAACTAAGTAAAATGTCAGTAGAAATATTATCACTACTTCACAATAGTTGATAACATAAGTTCAAAAGAATTACAAAAAATCAGTAGTACCTTCGGTGACCCGCATGTTTTCTGTGAAGTAATGCTCGGCTCTTTTAGCTAAATTTGACTCTAGTTTGTTCTGCAGAGAGAAACAAAGGGAAAAATAATATTTTAATTCAGAGGGCTAACCAGACCTTATCGCAATAATACATTCGTTAGAATGGTGGAGAAAATACAATTAAATACAGAGGAGATAAGATAAGGCATACGGATTTTAATTTCCTCAAGTGATTAAAATCAACCTCGATATACATGTATCTATCACTCACATTGAATACAGAAATATGGGGTCATTATAATTTATGTGTATACTAGGAGTCTAGGAGAAGTCTATGACATGGAATGGTATTAAGAACATCTTTGCAGCAACAAAATTCCTCAATAAAGTATAATTATATCAGCTTAACAGTTAAAATATTATTATAATAGATGAAATATCTTAACTAATACGAGTTTCATATTTCACATATAAAATGGGAACTCGTTATGCTATTGATTATACAAAGAAATTTATCACAGATGGCGTTAGGCAGAATAAAAAAATCATTTCAGAAAATGAGATGTAACAATATAAGATATCAATACCTTGTGAGCTTCATATGTGTCCAGCTCAACTGTTTTGACAAGAAACAAGAGAATCAAACTCACTATACAATAAGTATGTTTTACTCCAAACTAATAAAGAAATGAGATAAAATGTAGGACCATTGCAAAGAAGAGGCTCCAGTTTTTCTTTTCCAGAAGCACTGCAAACAGAAGAGAGAATCAGAAAGATGCAAACCAATAGTTTTCTATGTAGTGTGCATATGCCAAAGTAACAACTGCTCCATTGAGTAAAAAAGAAAGAAAATTTCATAACGACTCACAGCGTACACTCAGTGAAAGCAAGAGTGCTTAGAAATTACCTTTAAAGTTTAAATATAACAGCAATTGAACATATATATTTTAGGATCCTAAACCCTAATTTCCACTGTCCCAACAATCCTAAAACCAATTCTATTGCCCAAAACCATCATGTAACTTTAATCCCACAGATTTAATCATTATTCTCTACGGTATCCTTCCTAGAACTCCACTTCTGTGGCTGTCCTGCATCAATCTGTTACAGTTCTCCTGCAGATTTGTTTACATTTCTGTTTAAAATTCTACAAGTCACAGTCCTGTCACAGCTTTCTTAAACACCAGCGGTCCACTTTATTACCACTTCCAGCCCTTCGTAACCCTGCAGTAGTTCATAAAATCCCATTATCCTTACCTATTACCATATCCAAATTAATTCAGACCTTGAAGAGATTAGTTTCAGTTGGTTGTCCTACATCAACTTGGTATTAGAGCTGCAAATTAGTGTTTCCTTGGCACCCATCCTATACCACTATTCAACAATAGTTTTTTACCCAATCTAATTACTCAACTCACTAAGCATTTGTCCCAAACTAGTTGGGGTCTGCTACTCCAATCTAATTACTAATCATTCCATTTCTACCGCTGCAGTAGAATCTGATCACTAGAAATTCCCTCAAGTTTCAAAAGATATCCTTGCATGACACCGTGCCACATGGCACATGTTTCCTCTAGGTACAAACCAGCAGTACAACATCAGTAAAAGGGGAAGTTTCTTGTTCACCCTTTATGAAAGTACATTTTTCATTCATTTAAATTTTCAATTAAGTTGGAGGACAAGTTTAAACTCAGAAACTACCATTCAATAAAAAAAGTTTTAAACTCAAAAACTTGGTTGGCAATCGGTAAGGCAAGCAATCCAAAGCAAAACAATGACAAATGTGAAATATAACAAATGATTGACTTCAAAAAGTCAACTGAGCCTCAGCACCGAAGCTCTTCAGGGTGGACCAAATCTAAATTGTATTTCTTCGCAGTAAATGATTGAGCAACAAAAATAGAACGCATCTAAATCAGGATTAATGAGCATATTTATTAAATGTTGCATCATTCATTATATCACATTGAGCTAATAAAGCAAAGAATCTTACAGTAAAAGAACTCTAGCAGCCTCTCGGCACTCAGAAACTCGGGAATTATATCCAGGGTTATTTGGCAAAGAATGCCTCAAGCCGGAGAATGCCAATAATATCTTGTACGCTTCCTGTCCCTTAGTGCGTTGATTTTCATTCAACCTTAAGGGTTGTATGAGTGAATAATCCTTAGTCTACAAAATCCAAATGAGATTTCTGAGTTAAGATCTATACCAACAAAATAAATATGAAAGCTACCTACAACAAATTCCAGGCAGTACAAGTTAAACAGAAGTTGCAGAATAATTGGGTGGAAATACATGTAAAATTGTTGTTCCTTAACACACTAGATGTGGCAAATGAAGGCGGCAGCTCGAGAAACAGGACCCACACATAAAGATAAGAAGAAAAAAAGAATGAAACTATCACAGTTTAGTACATACCAAAACACAATATAGTAAATATAGGTGAGTGGTAAAATTAGTGATAGAGACATCAATCAAGGAGAGTTCTTAGAGAGTATGAGATGAAGATATAGCTTAAGATACAAACTGAGAGGTTTACATTTCCAAGAAGAGTATGAAGAGTATAAAGTACAGACAAGGTAAGTTTTCCAGTTTGGGGGTTGGTTGCATACACACAGTCACAAATATCTCCGATATTTTCAAAATATCGCATTTTTATCGCGACATTTTGATAAAACGACAAAATCCCGAGCTTTTAAAAATATTTTCATTTTTATCATAAAATATCGCCATAGCATCACGATATTACCCCGGTATTTTTACAATTTTTTTATTTTATATTTGTTCTTACATTTTAAATTTTTTATATATTTTGTAAATAAATTTATTTTTATCGTTTTTTTCCTAATATAAACCCAAAAAAATAAAAAATAATAATATATCCCGAGATTTTCCCTTTCCGAGAAATTCCCGAGAATGATATTTGTGACATAGCATACACATGGTAAAAGCTGAGGCAGATTTAGGTTTTATCCTCTGCCGAAATTTGGGTAATTGAATACATGGTTTTAAATTTCCACCGAAACCGAGACGAAATGACCAAAATGTTTCCGTTTTCATCCCCACCAAAACTGAAACCCGAATGACCGAAACGCATAAACCAAAATTGCAAGTGTAACCGTGATAAACGATATTTAGTATGTATTACATAATTCTATTTATATGAATTTCATGGGTACAAGTATAAGAGCCAGAATCCAACACCAACACATGTACCACATGTCAAATTCTACAACCCCGAAAGAGCTCTGCAGTATAGTTTGATCAATTTTAAAATTATAATCTTTTTATATAATGATATGGTTTTTTTTTTTTGAATGGTAATAATGATATGGTTATAACAGGTTATATAATCAGAAGTTTAATAGGTTATGTAACCATAATGCTTTATTTTCGTATAAAGAGCTTACTATTAGTATGGATAGAAGTACAGAACTCAAAATCTAGGCTTAATGTAAATTGGTGCTAGGGACTTTAAGAAATTATCACATAACACCCACCACACAGTTATGGAATCCATACCACCCACATGCAATGTTATGGTTCAAGAAAATACTAGTGGATTTTAAGAAATTATCACATACCAATCACCACACAATTATGGAATCCATACCACCCACATACAATGTTCTGGTTCAAGAAAGACGTACTTGGCAAGGCTACTTGAACATCACAAAACATAAACAAAGTAAACAGTTCATTAATCAATTACTTTATTCAATCTGAACACGGGCTTGGGTGGTCGATACAGAGGCATGCATGATATTTCGTTCCTTTGAGTAGATCATGCAGCTTCAGGGTAGCGGAATGTTTTTTTTTTTTTTTTTTTGAATGGTAGGGTAGCGGAATGTTTGAAGTCAGAAATATTACATCCAAAAGAAGTTAGTGAAATAATGCATAAAAAAATACTAAATATCTTTATGTTACTCCATTCATAAAGATGCATTTCCCTCTTATGATTGTTGTAGAGGACAACATTTTCAAAAAGAGCCCAAAATAAAGTTTCGAGAGTCAAGATATTAACAAAGTAACTTCAAATGGATGGAGAAACAGACACTGCCATCAATATACAATACTTTCCTCAATTTTTGTTGGCATGGCTACCCACATTAGCACTAGTAACAATTTTAAATTGCCTTTAAACCAGTACCCTAGAAAGTATTTCAAATTTATGATGTAAAATGACATCAGATTCGGTTCTTGAAAGAATGGAGGAGATGCTTATTCAACAGTGTCAAAATTGCAAGAGCTAAGAGAGTACCTTGCAGTTCATGCACGTTAGACAGCCATATCTGGAAAGCAAAATTGCGGATTGATCAAGAATACCATTTCGTAGACCTAAATACTCATTTTCAATTAGCCTGCAACCAAAAATTTTTAGTAAGAAGAGTGCTTGTTGTAGGAAAAAATGTAGGCCATAAATTAGAGAGGTGCCAAATAGCCACTGCTGTCGGTGCTAACATAAAAATTAATGCATGATATGCAACAACAAATATTTTTATTCATAAAATAATTTTGATTCCTAAAATGGAACCTAAATTAACTGAGTATTCTGGAAGGTTATCAAGATGATGCCAATGAAGCTTATGCTGATATATGTGGAGAGGGATTATTTAGGGCATTTATAAAAGTCACTCAAACTTAGATTGCTATTGATGCAGGCAGGATAGTCGACGGTTTTTAAGCGATATTAACACTGTGTGTGTGTGTGTGTGTGTGAGAGAGAGAGAGAGAGAGAGAGAGAGAGAGAGAGAGAGAGAGAGAGAGAGAGAGAGAGAGAGAGAGAGAGAGAGAGAGAGAGACCTGGCTGTGGGATGGTTTTGACAGAGAAAGAGAGTGGCTCATGAGAAGAGTTTGAGAGAGAAAAAGGGAGATATTTACGTTGCTCATGAATAAGGACACTTCTGTCATACTTTTATTTATTTATTTTTGGAATGGTCACTTTTGTCATATTGAAAAGAGTAAAGAATCTCAAATACAACATAGGGGTGCAAAAATTACGGAGGACAGTAGAGATATTATTCATAAACAAGAAGCACAGGAGAGATTTCCTATTTATTTATTATTTACTTAGAATTTTCTTTAAAAGATTAGGTTACCGGCCCCAACCAGTGATAGGCAAAAACACCAAATAAACTTGGTGAAAGTACCCAATTTAAAAGTGGCAGTACCAGCCCACTTATAAGAATGGTAACTAATAATAAAATGAGCAAATATCTTCCAAAAAAAATAACTAAATGAGCTAAAGTAATCAATAAATTGTATATCCAAGATAAGATCTGTACTGTTGATCAAATGGCACAGTATTGAAGAGAAATAACTGATGAATTTTGTCTTGTCACAGAAAACTCTAGAGATCAATTGGAGTCTTCCCATAAATATCATAAGGGATTTGAAAAATTGGTTTCAACAAAAACTGAACGTGGTTTGGTTTTCTAAACCTAAATTTTCATTTATTAGATTGTAAATTACCAGGCTTCACTGTCTAAGAAATTATTCTGCCACCAAAATGTGTATTCTGATTCATGTTATAAATTTCACATAAGCAATATAAAATTCTAGAAAATGATGTGTCCATAGATGAGGAATACGAACAAAAATAAGCATCATTTCAACCTGGGGCCAGTCCCATCAGCGATATGTTCACATATACATGTTTGACTGAGCAGTGCCTTAATAGATCATGCTAAGATTAACAGAAACTGAATGCATTTACATTAATAATATCAGGCAACTCATTTTCTTGAAATTAGTCTAACCACAAAAAAATTTAAGGGATATAGGAGGAATTTACCGATCAAGTTCAATATTTTGTGTGGGAGATATGGTTAAATTATTTGCACTTTCAAGAGCCAATAGGTAAGCAACTCCAACCTGTTAATCAAGAAGCTACAAGGATTACTGTGAAGAAGAAGAATCACTATAATAGGACCTGAAACTCCACCAAATTCTGAAATTACAAGTCGTCTTTCAACACGTGAAAGATCAATAGTAAAAAGGAAGCAATAGATTCAATTTTTTTTCTCGAAGAGGTTTTTGTCTACACTAGCTTAAAGTTACGATCCAATCCAAGCAGTCATGAACATCGATTGAACTTCAATGTTTGAAATGTAAGAAAGCAACCAATACTCTGATTAAGTATTGAAAATTTCCAACGCATAAAATGTTGACCGAACAGTGATTAATTTTGTTCCATGCAAGCAACCATTAACATCTTTGCTTGAAAGGATATGGTACTCTCTCCAGATAAAGTGATAAACCATCATGAATGCAAAGAGAACTTGACACTTGATAGACAACCAATAACAAACTTACAGCAGCTGAGGAGCTAAGTCCTGAACTATCAAGTCCCTCCGAACCACATATGAACCCAATGATGCCCTGCAATAATCCCAAAAAAATTTATTAGTTGGATATAATATTCAACAACTGCACCATCAAAAATACAATTTCAGGAGTTTTCCAAGAGACAATGCATCACAAGACGTAAATTAATTGCCGCCAGCAGTATTTTATAACTTCACATGGGAAAGGTGTTCATGCATAGATTATATAAGATTATTAGCAAGCAATAATATTGTTTTTTCAGGTAAATGTGACCCAAGCTATCTAACATTCCTGATTGTGACAGAATGCATTGAGTCTATTGACATTAAGCCATCGAATATAGAACAAAAAGTTAAGAAGATTAGTTATCGATTCCGTTCCATTGGTCGTTCCATTTTTTTTCCCTGGACTGGAACATAGGGTGTCAAGGCTGTACCAAAGATCTCTATAGAAAGCAAAGAGGAAATGTGTGGGAAGCATCATTAGGAGTCAACATGAAGTATGCAATAAGTCTCATTGGAAACCAACGAGAAGTGTATAGAAAGAGTTAGGGTTATAGCAGGTTAGGAATGAAGAGTTATTATAGGTAAGGACTACAAGCAGTCAAGAAGATTGATTAGAAATACAAGTTTTAGTGATTAATAGTTTCATATGTTTTATTCATGTTTATTTAATGTTAAGATTTTGAAAAAAAAGATCCACAAACGTTTCATTTGAAACAAAATTCAGATGAGTTTTTTTAGTTCTAAATACACTATTTTTTAAATACGCTCCTTTGGCATTATCAAAAGGAGAAATTACGATAAAACAATAACAAAAATAGGAAGTATACACTTAAGTGGAAGGATGTGGGAAGAGTGCTTCCCCTAAATTTGGTAAGTAAGAACTTAGTATCCAAAGCAAGCTTCTCATCCAACTAGGAAGTTTTTAACAACGGTCCTAACTATATTAGTCTAGCTGTTGATTCTAACAACAACATTATTTTGCTTCTCCACGGTAATTAACAATTGTTTTCTATTTCTTCTTGGACCATGTTATCGAATTATTCCCTAAATACACACAAAACCATAAAGTAGACCTGTCACCGGGATCCGATCCAAAACAGCATCTAAGTAAACTAGGTACCCTAGGTTGACAAGAATTAGAAGCATCCTTCAAGCTATGATTAAAAAACTGCAGCATAGATTTTCATAGTGGACAAGCTGGGATAGAAGTATAGAACCTGTTAATTGGAATAACCTTAATAATTATACAACCAAATAATGAAACACCAAAATAGCGAACAAATGCATCAGAAAACAAGATAGAAATGTCATTCTAACCTGGGTAACATGATGTCCACCTCTTTGCAATGCATATAGGGCACCTCTTGCATAGTTGCCCCAATCAGCACATTCACGTACTTCTGATAAATCCCTCGCAAGGGTTGACTTATTTTTCCTAATAACTCCCCTTGGATACTGAACTTCATCAACTCTGTAAACCCATCATTTAAAAAACGAAGCATCACTCTTCTAAAAACGACAGTGTAGACTAAAAGCTATTAGACTGCCAAGAGAAACAAGAATAACTATTACAATGATACAAAAATAAAGGAGCAATGAAATGCTTGAGATCATGGAGAAATGCAGAACACGTACTTTTCCTAAGGAACTAACAAAAGAGCAACTACCATTCACATATTGTAGTAAAAAAAAACCACCCGATGTACGATTTTGTGCAGTGTAACTGTAGAAGGCTTAGTGCACAATCATGCAATATTGAAGAGGATGTCATGCACACTAAGCATCCAAAGAATAAGAAAAATTCAACTTCCAACATCACAATCACATGTATTAAGATTGCTTCTCCAACATCCCTCCATTTCCATGTCAACTTTTATTTCCTAAAAACGTAAAGGAATATTCTAATAGTATCTGACTTCAACTAAAAAACTACTTCTAAGCAGCCTTTTTTTTGGAATCGTAGCAATTTTCATTAAAAACAAGGGAGAGATTGAGATGGTCCATCCAAGCATTACAAGGAGGGAAAAGAGAGAACAAAACAAAGCATTACAAGAGAGAAGAGAAGAAGAGAACTAAAAAAAAGGAGAGACAATCGATCCGAGCACTCAAGAGGGGAGAAAATGAAACATCTCAAGCCCCGCCTTGGCTACATCATCCCTCACTAACTTGTCTGCCACACTGTTGGCCGACCTCCAGACATGTATAAAAGTAATCGAGGACCCATCAACAATATCTTGGATTTCGTAAAAAAAAAAAAAGAGGGCAAAGCTCCACGGAGGAACCGAAGAGACCCTAAGCCATCAGATGACATTTAGAGAATATATTGGTAGGGAATATACTTCTAAGCAGCTTATAATTGAGAAAATAATATCCATCTAAAGTATGGTACTGAATAAGTACAAATACATTGATAGCCTAGACCACAAATATTTAAAGCACTCAAAGCCATAGCCATACAAACAAAGCTTAGGTAATCCAAAGTCATCATAAGGTTTAATTCAATCAGATGATGGTTAATGCATAAAAAATTATGCTACTAGCCTACTACCATCCACAACTACTGCCTCAAAGCCCCATCTTCATCTGATATTAGATCCTTGCTGTATTCTGGATCTGTGTCAAATGTATCCATTTCTTAAAAGTCTTCAGCTTGTTGTGTTATATGCGCCAGAAGGATATATGACCACATTTTTTCTCCAATCCTCCATCTCATCTTTAGAAATTGGTATGATCTCATGCCACCTTTCGTGTACAGCTAATTGACCTCTCACCTTCATATGAAGGGCAGTGTTTGTGCATTTATGTAGCAGGGAACCATAACCATTATATAGGTCAATCAGTTTCCCTTATTATCACCGTTTCCACTTGAGGATATCTGATTTACTTGATAATTTGACAGTCTCCATTGTCACTGATGCATTTCCATTTTACAAAAGTGTAGCATTTTGTTCAGTAAGTCATTGTCAGATTTTTGGCAATTTCTAGAGACCCTATCATTAAATATAATTCTTTGGAAGTATTTGATGGGTTCAACAATGATAGTATTCTTGAAGATGACCTTAAATGGCTATCATAACTGATGCTTTAAAGCAAGGTTTACTGCATTACCAAGTTCCCACTGTAAGATGATATATAGCAAGAGAATTAAGATTATGATATTGTAAAGAACGCATGTAAATAAATGTATATATAGGGAAGTGATATCTGCACTCTTTCTGACAATGGGACTCCTGACTTTATTAAACACTTGCCTGGTTGGCTCTTGAAAGCTTTTTGGGAAACTGTAATAAACTTTTAACAGCTAACTGGAATGGTGTAAATAATGAGAGAAATGACATTTATAATGTGACTGCTGATATCATGTATGTGTAGAGAGAGAGAGAGAGAGAGAGAGAGAGAGAGAGAGAGAGAGAGAGAGAGAGAGAGCAACTGTCGTACCTAAATCTTACTTCTCCTTGAAATTGTCCTGACCGTAGTAAAACCTACATCAAGAACACCTTTTATTGTTAAGGGAAAGCAATGAGGAAACAAATTAGTTTGTTTCTAAGGTTTCCAATTTAGACATATACACAATACAAAGTTTATAGGCTGTTTGTCATGCAACATTCTAATTTATACAACAAAATAGTTTGTTTACATCAAAAGTAGATCTGGCTAAAAAATAAAAGGCGATAGACATCAAATTATGGAAATGATTTTATGTTTATATGTCCCCGGCATGATCAAGAAACCACCGACATAATTTCACGTTTCTAAAATTTATGGAGACCATGATGAACACAAAAAAAAATTTCACAACCAATGTTCTGCCCATAGCTTTTTCGAGAGACAAGCTGAAATGTAACTCAACTCAACTAAGCCTTTGTCCTAAACTAGTTGGGGTCGGCTAATGAATCCTTTAGAAAATTTTCATGAAGAAGGTGAAAGAATCTACCCGGCTCAATCTGACTAAGTTTAGTCTTGACACTAGTTGGGTTCGTCTACATGGATCATTTTCTTCCATCCTCTCCTATCAAAGGTCATGTTCTTTGTTATGTTCCTAGCCATCAAGTCTTTCTTCACTGTTTCTACCCAAGTCGTTGTTTTCAGTCTGCCCCTTCCTCTTTTTACTCCATCAACTTGGCACGAGTCACTTCTCATTGGAGCATCCAAAGGCCTACGTTGGATATGCACAAACCATATTAAGTGGTGCTCTCTCATCTTCTCCACAATGGTTACAAGCTGACATGTAACCATTGTAGCAAAACGAGGCACATCAAAGAGATGTTATGGGACCCTCATCCCCATCTTTGGTAGAGTCCTAGGCATTATAGTGCCCACACAACATTAACAAGGGGCGAGATATCCATACATATAGGCAGGGGTTCTGATGGAGTTATCCTGTATCTCCTCAACCCAGTTAAACCATCTGCTCATGCGGCTTTTTTTACATGATTTAATTGTTGTCGTACATTTATTTATGGTTATCGTGCATTTGTTTATTACAGGACACTTGGATTTGGTTATTGACCTGTGGAATAATATTGATGGTTATTACACTATTTCCATGAACAAACAACTAGCATTCATTGAATAGGATTATTGATCCCAATCTTTCCATGTCACATGAGATAATAGAAGTTACAAACGATAGAACTTGAGAAAGGACTTTATAAAGAAACATATAATGAAAATCCAGCAAACCTGGAGGCAAAGCCAAACTAGCCCTGTTTCGATTCCAGGAATTTTCAGGAAAAGTTTGGAAAGGAAAAAAATTTCGACCTTTTTTACCCACAAACAAAAATAGCTTGAACCAGCCCTACTCCATTTTTAATTAGGACCTTCAATTTATGAATCCATATCCATATCATTTCCCTCCAAATCATGAAAAGAAAAAAGTTTTCCCAAGAAAAAAATTTGCCGTCAGAAATATTTTTCTTGCAATCCAAACAGGCCCAACACTCTTTGTGATAGAGAAGAAACATGTTTACCTGAGGATCACTGGAAGGAATAAACCCCAAGAGTATTCCCTTATTGATCGCCATGGCTGAAACAGTTCCACCCTGCATCCATTCAGGGAATAAAGCAAACAAAATGGTTTTGGATCTTGTTGAGTCTTACATTAAGGGATAGAAAACGAAGTAAATTGTCAATGTGAATAAATAACCATGACAAATAGGATTATGTAAAGTCACGCTTTCAAAACCAAAAGATGTAAAATAGAAGCTCACATGCATTTACTTCAGAGATTGTGACATTAGCAAAGCAAAGTGAAACTATTGGATTAACATCTGTGATGATGAAAGTGAAAATAGGGGAAAAGAAGGAAGAAAAGAAAATGAAATTTGGGTCTATTAGTTGCAATGACGACATCTAACACTTCCATCATTCTGCTCGCTCAAAGAAATGCATGGTGTTAAAAAATTGCTTCGTTATGGATCAGGAATGTCTGCATCCCTTGAGTCAAGTAAGATGTTATCATGGTGAACCACAAAAATGTAATCTGATTCTCCTAAAAATGTTAGAAGTGGGCATACATTTCCAAACATATGCAAAAATATGAAATTATTCTAACTGAACAGATGCAGATGTGGAATCAGATATGCCTCGTAGACTTCTTTAATCTAAACATTAACAACTGAGCCAAAGCCATAAGAAATCTCAGCCATTTTTCATCTAATTAAGTTTGGAACCATTGTCTGCAATTCTTCACCCTGAGTAGCCATGGATTAGGGGAGACTTTAAAAACCTAGCAAAGAAATATACCTCAGCAAAGGAAAATTCCTATGTAGGCAAGAAATTTGATCTGTTGCTGGTGTGACAATTTTATGTTCTTTTTGAACAAGTGAACAAAATTATGTTACAACAGAAAATATGCATAAATGACTCCCTAAAAGGAAGACGTTCATACATCAAACATAGAATCTCAATAGTTAGATTGGTATTGTTGAAGTATAAATGATTAAAGAATACCAACTCCATCAGCTTAAGCTTTTGGAGTAATTGGTTGTTTCACATGGTATGAGAGCAACATGTGCTGTGTTAAAAATTCACAACCCATCGACATTAAAAGTCCACATGCAAGACCAACACTAAAAAAAGAGGGGCCACACGTGAGGGGGAGTGTTGAAGTATAAATGATTAAATAACACCAACTCCATTAGCTTAAGCTTTTGGAGCAATTGGTTGTTTCACAGTTATTAATCAGTCCAAATTTGCCAAACTACCCAATAGAGAATTTCCTTCCCTGTGGATCTGGATAATTAGTGTCTAAGGCATCAAACAGATTGTCCTAAATGTGAGCTGAAATTCACAATGAGAGGATGAGCCTGTCTTCAACCATCAAGTAACCAGCAAAGAGTCGTCCTCAAACACAAAATTTGGAGTCAGATGAGAGTTTAATGTAATTCCACAAGGCATACTTATGGATTAACATTTACTGAATGACATATGATCAAATTTTGTAATAACCATACTCATTAAGACCATATGATTTACTATTTCGATCCCACCTGATAAACTTCCATAGAAACTGATACATGATTCAACTTGAATCCTTTTTTGCTGGAGCTGTGTATGACTCAATATTTAATCACAAAATGAAATGTTGGATCTAGAGAATTGCTGGAAACATACTAAAATGATTTCCTTTCATTGTGTGAATGATGTGTGGATGCACTGTTTAGTTCATTACTACATAACAATAATATTAATGTTATAAATGACATAAAAATAAAAAGGGCGGCCCAGTGCACAAGGCTCCCACCATTGTGGGGTCTGGGGAGGGCTAGATGTACGCAACCTTTACCACTGCTTTGCAGAGAGGCTGTTTCCATGACTCGAACCCGTGACAACCATGTCACAATGGAGCCCCCTTGCTTATGATCGAGCGCTCTTGCGCTGAAGATGAGTGCTTACACCTCTGCTGAAACAACGGATTTGACATAACAATAATATTAATGTTATAAATGACAAACTGATTGAAGCTGTTAGAATAATGTTGATTTGGTCATATCATAGCTTTCCATATTTAAACATTTTTTACAGTTGTCTTCTAAAAATGTTCAAAATGGTTTATCATCTCACTCTATGACACGTTCCAGACCACCCCAATTGCAACATTACGAGCAACTGTGATTTTTATAACAACAGCAGAAACAACGTAACTCTTCAAAGGTTTCTCCATTGGTTATCACTTTCAACCATAGCTCTCCAATCTCTTCGCAAAGTCATAACTCTAATGAATTGAATTTGTATCTATAAAAAATCCAAGGATGATGAGATTTTTATTGCATTCCACAATCGCCTCACTAGAAGAAACTTCATCCCTAAAGACCCTATTATTTTTGCTCTTCCAAATGCCATCCCGCCCAATCCCACCACTCCCATCACCGAGAAAAACAAAGGAGACTATCCTCCATAAAAGTGACCTCTAACACTGAAGAAAACCACATGCCACCATCTCACAAGAAAATACATAAGATGCCAAAGAGATTTAGAAGAGCATTCCAACCACCTCAAGCCATTGCAGCGTGATGAACCGGAGATCTATGCATTCCCCCATCACTCCGCACATGATTGAAAACTACAAACTCCACCACTTCGCAACTTAAGGTATGGTCATCCATCTTCATCCAACAAAAAGCCTCCATTTTCAGACAGATTGCATCCCACAAACCCTCTCCCCGACACTAAATGGATTAAATGTTTCCATTTCCATAGGGCTAGTAACGGGCCGGGGCCAGGGCCGATGTTGCATTCCCCGTCCCCCGGCTCTAGGAAAATTCCCCTCCCCGGCCCGCCCCCGTCCCCCGCCCCGCACAGTAAAAGGCAAAGGCCAAAGGGCATATTTGGAATTTTAAAAATATAATTTTTTTTTTGAAAATACATATTATGTACTGATAATAGGGTAATGTAAGGTATTAAATGGGGGCGGGGCGGGCCTAGAGCCGTCCCCGCCCTGCTCCGGGGAATTTTTAAAATCCCCATCCCCGCCCCGTGCGGGGTGGGGAGCGGATCCCCGTTTTTCGGGTGTAATTGCCAGCCCTACATTTCCATCCCCACCGAAATGATACCGAAATCAAAACACATATTGAAACCAAAATAGTATGGATTACATAATTATATTTGTATGAATGAAATGTAGGTTTGTGGGATGCTAGGAAGTAAAGCGCCAAAATCAAAACCAAGATGAGCTCATCTTTGAGCCCTTTACTTCCTAAAACCCTCAGTTTCATCGTTCTTATCTTTCATGGGTCATGTCATGCAACCTACCTAAAATTTAGCCATACAATTACGGATTAGTGACCAGTAATTGCCTCTTCTTAGATGTATCCTTCCTATCTGAGTTATGCAATGGTGATCTCAAAAAAACTGGATAAGAGACTATTGTGGGTCTTTTCAATTTATGATATTGGAGGTTCAAATTTCTCAGTAGACATTCATGTTCAATTATGTACTAGACTTCATATGGAGGGAACACTAGATCATGGGTTATCTAGCAATGCTAATAAAAATGAAGTTGAAAACAATCTCAGTTAAGAAATTCATCACTTCTCCATCAAAAAATGATAAACGAAATAGAAAGCAATAGCACCTTAATCAATGCAAATTCCAAAAGACCTCGTGCAATTTACAAGATACTTAGTCTAGCACCAATTAGTTGTAATAAATCGAGATTCGAGACTACATGCATTAGGCACTCCACTTATGCATTAAAGTACAGGAAAATTCTATAAAGAAACAAAAGCCCTGTTTGAATTGCAAGGAAAACGTTTCTGATGGAAATTTTTTGTTTTGGAGGGGGGGGGGGGGTTTCTTTCTTCCTAAGATTTAGAGAAAAATGTTGTAATTATGGTTAATTTAGAGGGATAACATCATAAATCGAAGGTCCCTCTAAGTAAAAATTGAATAGGGTTTGTTCAATTTATCTTTTTTCAAATGTAAAATATGCATAAAATTTTAGAAATATTTTTCCTCTCCAAACTTTTCCAGAAAATTAATGCAATCCAAATAAGCCCTAAGAAAAAAAGAACCAAATGCCACCAACTTTCAACACTCCCAACACATCAATCAAACAACCCAATAACATTAATCAAATAATATTAAGTTCAAAAGCAAAAATAAATAGAAAATAAATAAAAGAGAGATGAAATTCTAACCTGATGATCAATGTGAGCTCCCAAAGGGCAGATCCTATAAGGGGAAACAACAATCCTAACATCCCCAAAACTTCCTCCTCCCATTTCAACCACCATCTTCCTCACTGTATCCAACTGCAATAAAAAAAAAACCCTTATCACCCTTATTATAAAACCCCCATCTTAAAAATAAAAAAACGTATTGGTGAAGAAATAACAATAACCCATCAAGACAAAACGAATAGATACAAAACATTGAACTTAGGATCGTTAGATTACCTCATTTTCCGAAGGCCAATGTAAACTCATCTTCAAAACCGCTCCAGAAACCACAAATCTGAAGGTAGGTTTTTGAAATGGGTTTTCCTTTCCTTGTAGAACCCAGAACCAGAATTCATTTATTTATATGTTTTTTCCGTCGGTAGGAGGATGAGATAAGAACGGGGGGGAAAATAACAGTAGGCTAGATGAGATGGGAATGTCCGTTAAAATGTCAGATGTTCGATTCTTGGTCAGCTTCCGTTCTATTCGTAGATCGTAATCCGTTTGGTTGCCAGTTAAATTTTTCTCTCAGGGAGATTTTTATCCAAACAGTGAAGTCAACAGAATTTGCTAGGTATTTTTTTTCCCACAATTCCAAAATTTCCGCCAAAATTTAGGGTGTCATTACCAAATATGGGAATGGAGGAGAGAGAGGGAAGAGAGAGAAAGAGAGATGACATCATTCCCTAAGAAAAAAAAAGAGGGGACAAGGAGTCCATATCACCACATAAGCAATCATTACAAGTGTGGGATTCAAAAAATTCTAGTGCTGAAAGGCAACCAAACATGAGATGGGACGAAAATTTTACTAGATTAATCCTAGGACAAAATTTTTACTGGCAACCAAACGGAGCCCTGGTAGTGTGTTTGGTTAGATATCAAAGCATGTGGGAGAATGGAGGGGTGGCATTAACAAAATAAATAGTAGAAGAGAGATAAAGAGAGAAAAAAGTAATGATGACCCATGGCATTTCATATTCTACTCTTCTCCCCTCTAAAATTTACCAAAAACAAGGTTTGGCATTGGAAAAGTAGGGGAGGGGACAATCCCGCCACATAGGCGCCACCTAAGCCAAAAGCTAATAATTATATCTCTTCCATGTCTAGAAGTCCAATGGGATTTGAGCTAAAAAATGATAACCAAACAACATTTGGTATTTCATATTCCTAGAAATGCTCAGCCGTCTTCCCTACTTTTTGCAACCTAACAGAGCCCAAAATTCCCTCTAATCTTCTCAGACAAGTCTACACATATCCCACCCTTGTCACCTTCTTGTTGACTACTACTTCCACTAAAATCTCATCTAACCAAACAGAGCCCGTAAATCGGGTCGGGTTTTCCAAAACCCTACCCTATTCAAGAATTATCTCGGGTCGGGTCGGATGGGTCTAATTTTTACCAGAAAACCCGAGATCCGTAAATCCGACCTTGTCCAAATATTTTCTTGGGTTGGGTCTGGTTTTCATTTTTTAGCTTTAGATAGTGACTAATTTTAAAGATTGTAAAAAAAAAACAACAATCTTCACACCAAAAATTTCTAAATTAGTGTCATCAAGTGTATAAATTTAAGTCAGCGGAACTTCATTTCTCAGAAGATAAATTGAAGGTACGCTACCGGAAACATTGTAACGCCACCGGAAAAATAAGAATACTTGTAAGAGAACATTAATGACACTATATTTTCACATAATAGACATGATTACCTCAATGAAAACATTTGTATCAGAGGAATGATAGATGCAAGGGAGCCCTTGCATAAAGAGCCAAAACGGGCTCTTGATTGGATCCACGTCATCAAATGTAACTGATTTTACTTTTTCAACCAATTTTAAAATGTGACTGAAAATGATGTGGATCCAATGAAAAGCCCTTTTGAGGCTCTTTATGCAAGGGCTCCCTTGTATCTATCATTACTCTTGTATCAATATAATGGAAAATAATTTGCCATGTTATTGAATTGATATTTAAGAAAGTCACAGTACACCTATATGAGTCGGGTCAGGTTTCGGATTTCAGATTTTTTTTCTTTAAACCCGGTCCTACCCAAGATTGAGTTGGGTTTTCCAATTTAAAACCCAACCTCACCCAAGAGGCCAAGACCCATGATTTCTAAAGCCGACCCATGTTATTTTTTGGGTTGGGTTGATGCGGGTTGGGTAAAACCTAAGTTGCAGCCCTAGAAATCTGTATTCATTTTTGTTTGGATAGTCTTTCTTGATGTTCAAACTTGGGTCCCATGAAGGAGACGTGCGATCAAGGCTGTTGAATTGGTGGATCCCAATCCTCTAATTAATCAAGATTCTAGGATCATCCATTATGGTGGAACCATATGCAATGAGTTAGATTTTGTGTTTACCCACCAATTAAAGGGATTGGATTATGCACACACGATATTTATTTACACTTGAGTTTAGACGACGATGGTTTTATTAGATACACTATGTCTTTTTTTAGAATGCTAATAGGTGCACGTATTAAAAAAAAAGCATATAGTGGGGCCCACTCCATTCAATGATCAATACCATGCATTTGTTGGGCACAACGTGAATGGAACGTGCCCTAAATAAGATGATCCTTACCCTCTGATATGTAGAGGTATGGGACTAATTATAGATCAGAGAATTAGGATGCCAAAATTTAAAATCTTAGACAACCAATTATTCATCCAAAATTGATTATTGGACTCAATTACATCTAAATTTGAGTCCAATAATCTGCTTATCAGTCACAATCAGTTGTCATAATCTCAAACGAACAGGCCTTAGGAAAAGCGGTGCCTCTTATCAAAATTTGGGATTGTTGATACTTTTACCCTTTGAATTAGGGAGAAACTAAATGATGAATGAGGGGACAAACTCGTATTCATCATCTCACCCTTGATATTTGATCTAACGACAGAGCACTTTTTAAGATGCTGCTGTTGGATCAAATTTCAAGAGCAGTCCTTCCGTTGTACTACAAATACGAGTTTGTACGCCCATTCATCATATAATTTCTCCGCAGGTATTTGCTTTTTATTTCCCTCTTTTTTCTGTACGAGGGAGGTTTCGCTTTACACATAGATTTGGCTATATCCATATCAAATAGAGTGAGGCTAATCATATTGAATTACCTTTTAAGATTTTTAGTGGTTCCCTCTTCTTTTTCAGTGGGTGGGAATGAGACTTGTTGCTTTGCAAGACCATTACATGGCTTATTGATTAAAGCATAAGCAACCCTAAATCTACAAAAAAGAATTAAGAAAAGCTTGATTAAATGAAGGCAATTACAAATAGGGCAGTGATAAATCGACCCCCCTAATATCTTAACTCGACCCGATATATCTCTCTCTCTAAGCACTGCCCTATATTGGGTTGGGGGTTAAGATATACGGGGGTCGATTTGCCACTGCCCTTACAAATAATAGTAGATGTATGGGCCTCTTTGGCAGAAATGAAAATTCTTTTCCTTGGAAAACAATTTTGTAAGGTTTAGTAGTGCCTTGTAGGACATGTCTGGCAACCATGAAAAATTTATGGAATACTTTATACTGGGGGAGGCAGTTGTGTGACATGACGGTTGACGAAGAGGGAGAGATTTGGAACGGTAGGAGTGAGCATGGAAAGTCCTTGGGAAATAGAAAGAAAAAAAAAACAATTTCAAGTAGCAAATTTTTTTGTAAGCGTTTATTAGGTATTTCTCATGCTCTTTTCCACTTGTGCTCTCACAATTCTCTCCCTCTCCCTCCTCGGTTCCTATTTCACAATTGGGCTCCCGACCATTCTATGGAATATTTTTTTGTGGTTGCTTGGCAATGATGAATTCTTTTCCATGGAAAATTAATTTAATGGTAAGGGAGGGCGGGAGAGGGAGAGATCTAAAAGGGAGTGAGTGAGAAGGTGAGATAAAGGCTGAAAAACAAGGACAAAACACTATACTCAAAATATGATTTACTTTCCCCCCCTTTTTTTTGCCTTTTGCCACCCCCTACTCACTCATGCCATCTCAAGTTTCTCCTTCTCCCACCCTCGCTACTCCTCTTTCACAATATAGTTGGGCTATAATAGTTAGTACTCTATTTATAATCTCTTATATTTTATATAAAATGCGGCCACTAATAATATTAATTTTAGAGCCCCAACCGTATTATAAACTAATATTCAATGGAAAAAAAAATACATGGTTGCCAAACATGGCCTTATGATAAAATTTATTTCAAGCAAAACTTCTCTAACAAAAAACACCCTCACAAAGTTTTGCCTGAAATAATTTTATCAAAAAAGGGGTCAACTGAAAGTTTCATCGTTACTAAACTTACTTTTTTCATGGAGTCACCCCTGCCCTAGTTGATGAGACGTAAGGGTTACTGTGTGTGTGTGTGTGTGTGTGTGTGAGAGAGAGAGAGAGAGAGAGAGAGAGAGAGAGAGAGAGAGAGAGAGAGAGAGAGAGAGAGAGTCATTCTTTGTAGACTTTGGGTGTGTGGAAATTGAGAAGGACCCATATAATACACCAACCCTAATAACAAAATCATTAACAATATATGGCATTTTACAATCTTTTTCTCCTTCCCACGCCTCATATGTTTCTCAAGCTGGTGTGAAGCCCTTCACTCCAATCTTCTCACACCCATAAAAAACATCAAGATTGTATAATATTGGAACCATGGTGATTGAACAAAAGAAGACCAACACTGGCCCAAAGATCCACAAAAGAAGTGGAAGGGCAGAATAGAACAACCTATTCCCCACAGTGTTAAGGATAAAACCCTTCTCTAACAGCTCATAAACATACTCTGGGGTCACCATAAACAAATCATCTTGGGGCACGTTAATGAGCATGGTCACTTGATTTATGAACCTAATGGAGAGAGAATGGCAAAGGAATGCAAAGAGGAAGATCAAGAGAAGGGTGACATATTTCAAGGCCACCATAAATTCCCCATGAGCACCATATACAGTGTCATTGAGTGGCTTTTTGACACTATATGTGCTACTGATAATGGCAGCCAACCCTGAACACAAGAGGATGGAAGTGGTCGCCATTAGGGTGGAACCCATGATCACATTCCGAAGAGTCTGCACAGCTAGTATGTTCTTCTTGTCATTGTCCTGCGAGAAAAGCAGGCTAGTGTTTAATAAGGTGAGGAGTGCCATTATCAAAATAAAAAAGTCTGGGTATCATTTGCTGTTTAAATAACAAAAAACTAATGAAGAGCAGTGATAATGTTTAGTACTTTTATAAATGATATAAATTGTTCCTAGGAATTTACCAGGAATGCTTGTTTGTTGTGATAAATTTAATATTTGACTCCTTGAGATAATATTGAGACATTCTTGCAAGAAAATATAATATCTAAAAATATTTCAAAACGAATGACGTAGTTTAGGAAATTATTGTTATAATTAAGTCATTAAGTAACTATTAAATGCTTCTAAATTTATTTCCTGATTCCATAATTTAAAAATGACAACAAGAGAAAGTAAAAAATTATTTCCTGCAATAAAATAAAATAAAAATGTTATAGGAAAATCCGTGATTTTTTCACTCACTATATGATCAAGACAGTAGAATAAAAAGTTCACATATTCCTTGTTGGACATTGAATATGTTGTGATATGATATTTTATAATTTGGAGTAAATATCACAATAATAACAAATGATTCATTTTGTTAGAATTAATTTTGGTACAACTCCATCAACAAAAAGCTTGTCATGTTGAAATTCTTAGGCCTTTAATATATTTATAGTTTTAAATAGGGGACTCCTTTTAAATTTTTATTTAGATTGTTGTAATATAAATGATTAAATAATAGCAACTCTAACAGCTTAATCTTTGGACTAATTGGTTATTTCACATGGTATCAGAGTTATTTCTTCATTGTAGGTCCTGAGATCGAAACCCAACTCCTTGATATTAAAAATCAACAAGTACGACCAACGCAGTAGAGGGGCTACATGTGCCACCAGCCCAAAAAGAGGGTCCGCACGTGACAGGGAGGGGTGAAATATAAATGATTAAATAACACCAACTCTGAGAGCTTAAGCTTTTGGAGTAATTGGTTGTTTCACACAAATGATAGAAACATTCCTTCTTCCTCCAAACCAAATTAGGAGAGAGAGAGAGAGAGACCAATGGTTTCCCACTTTGTTCTTTTGTGGCATTTCTGTCATTTGAATAATATGGGAGAAAAATACCTAATTTTAGGGATGTCAATATCAGTTCTGTTTCAATTCTCTAAGGCCTTGTTTGGATACTTCATGTTTTTGTATTTGTATTTGGATTTGAGTTTTGGATACAAAATACTCAATCATCCTCATGCTCATATTGTATAAGAGGGAGAGAGGGAGAGAGGGGACATCTTGCTGCTGCTACAGCAAGGTCGAGGAGTAGCGAGGGTGAAGGTAATTGCCACAAATATTGATTTCTAAATAGGCAAATAATGTCTTGCAGAATAGATTTGAAAATCGAATTTTTTTTTCCACTGATGTTGCTGATTTGGAAATCTAAGGATCTGATCCAATTCCAAATATCAACTGCAAATGTGAGGAATCCATATCTAAATCTTGTGGATATCTATCAAAACAAATCGTTGAATGTCATGTCATTTCATGCGAGGACAATCACTAGCACTAGTGGCAGCAGGCACACCATAATTAGCAAAGCAGACTCCATTATAACAACATGTGGGCCCAATGAACAAACATTAATTGGTGCCCCTTACGTGTAAAAGCTAATGAAATACGCACCATAACAATCCACTAACAATAAGATCAGGTGATAATGCATGCACTAAAAGTAACCCTCTACCTAGACGATCAAAATTTCTTTGGCCCTATGTTAGCTGGTTTATCGGTTCTCGAACTTAGTTTAGGAAGTGGCTTTTACAATTCCCCAAAAGCTTTGAAGATAGAGAAGTATAAAACGAAGTGAATCGTCTAGTTATCAAAACATGGTTGTGCTAATATGCATGGTTTTGGGTGTTTAATAACCCATGAATGGCAAGTTTTTAAACTCAACAAAGTATTCCATCGGGCAACTAATAACTCATACCCAGTATGAGTTATTTTGGATGAGCAAAGCCAACAGAATGATTCAAAAAGATCTCTGCATTGCGAACCTTAAAGAATATGATACTTTCGCCATTTCTAATACGGAAATGATATGTGCATAACCGTGTTTTAATAATTGCACAAACTCAGCTTGCCTTTTCTTTTTTAATTGGCTTGTGAGAAGTTTTTGATAAGTCTGTAATAACCTTTGACAGCTCTTTAAAGGATAGAAGACAAGATCTGTTACGGGCTGTTTGGATACGGGGATTTTAGAATCTTGGGTTTTCTCAAAAATTGTAGATGGGAGACGAGAGAAGAAAGAGACTTGCAATTGTTTTCTGATTTCTCGTCCTTGTTTCTGACAGCAAGAGAGCAGGAGATTGTCCCATGTTTTCAGGTTTTAGAAATCTAAGGATGATGGGGGAGAGATTTCTAGAACGTGGATTTCTTACTTAAAATCAAACAAACGCTGTCAGGACAGCATATAGCAACTTGATCATGAACCCTATTTTAAACTGTTTTCAAACTAAAACCTCGATTCTAAAATCCGTGTATCCAAACGGCCCCTTAGAGAAATTATCAAAACATGGCCGTACTGATATCACAGATCTCTCTATCTATATATATATCTAGGTGTGTGTATGATAATTGGAAATACAACATGAGATTAAGCAAACCAGGTATTTAATCTTCAAACTCGTATATATTGTGATGTAGGAAATTTACCGTCATTATGGCGCTGACCCAAACGCGTCGAGCAGAGGCATTAACTCCAATGATAGTAGTCATGGGTTTAGTTTTAACCTTGTGCCACAGCCATAAGTGATACATAATGCTGAAACTAAACCCCATTGGCACAAGCACCAAATCCAAATAGCTCTTCCTCCATTCCATTCTCTCTTCTCTGATGGTTTTCTCTCTTGATAACTTCTTCTTTTTATTCTTCAATGAAGCCTCACGCAAGTGTTTATTTATACGGAATCCAATTCAATGTACGTGGACGGAATTTAAGGCGACGACAACAGAATGGAAAACAACACTTGCTTTTTGGTGAAATACAAAGGTGCCCCTACTGTTAGTGGCATGACAATCGTTCAGGTTTAGCAATCTTATTCGGTAATTGCCCTTCTCTTCCGATACAATTATTCCAATGCCATTCCCTTTTTTTTAACCTCCTCCCTAGCTAACTAACTCCGTATCCCCTTTCGGATTATTGGTATTAGGATGGGGGAGTTTTTTCCATGCTACAAGGCTGCATGCAAGTCTAGTGAAAAATAATAAATTGGGGCCCGCATTGTTGGGTAATATAAACAGCTCATTTGTTGGGCCTGATGTAGGTAGAGAATGCTTGAAAATCTTTTCCTAACCCTTCTATCTAAAGAGTTTCTATATATGTTGCGCCATTTCAAAAGAAATGGCAGCACATAGAGAGTAAAAAAGACTAAAACTCTGCAGATGGGAGGGTTATGATCATCCTATGGAGAAGATTTTTGGGTCACAACATACCTACATCGGAGCCCGACAAAGAATGGTTTAATTTAAGTCACTCAATAATGTGATTTCCATTACATTATTTTTCATAGCTAGGGCTAATTTCCTACTTGGGGTAGTCTCCTTTTTCATTAAATATGAAGCAATTTGGGTTGGAGTTAATAAGAATTCATCCATGGCAGATGCACATTTCTTCTAGAATCAAAATTAGAACTACAGAATCTCCAAATTATTATCAAAATTCAGAAGAATTCTCCTATAACAGACGATTATTTCAGTTTTTGAGTCTTCATGAAAATGGGGATCATTTTTTTGCCATGACCCAATACGTACTAAACGTGAAACATGGGAATTATATCTTAGTTTTTCCAAAGAGGTTGCAAAGAACGCTCATATTCAAAGATAAAAAATACACAGAGAACGCGCCACTATGGAGAATATCACTTTCACAATCAAAGGTAAAAGGCAATTTTAGGCTATTTTTGGGCCCAATGGGAGGCATGTATGTGAAATCAAGACCGTTAATCATGTAGTCTGGTCCCATGCCAAACGGACATCCCACGTGTATGACAAAGTACTACAAAAATCAACACTTTAGCTTTTCTTCCAGAAAGAACCCTAAATGGCTTGACGCCTTGATGGATAAGGGCCTAGGATCATCCGATCAAAGTATTTTTAAGAGCATTTTGCCAGACCTATGGCAGCCATTTGGATTAATAATCTGATCAAGTACAAGAGGCCGAAGTGAGGTCTGTCTTTTAGAACGAAGAAGAATACCAACCACTTTGTCTTTAGAATTTTGCACTAGAAAATAGTGCTCTATTCCGAGGAGGGAGTGGGCATCCTCCCTTGGGCTACTACTCCCTAAGGGCGCGTTTGGCGACCATGAAATTTTTTTCATGATAAACTGGCGCTTCCAAATGGTGAGAGAGGGGTTGTGCGGGTGAAGTGTCTAAAAACCAGGAAACAAAATACAAGAAACTAAGAAAACAAAAAACTCTACTAAAAATCCGATCGCCTTTTTCCTGATTTTTTGCCCCTACTCATCACCAGAGACACTAGTTTCCTGTTTTTGGTTACCTGATTTTTTGTCACTTCACCTCATCTCCACTTGGAGACTCCCGATTTATCATGAAAAAAAAAAAAATTCATGGTAGCCAAACGTGCCCTAAATGTGGGTCATACAACAAAGGTTGTATGGCTCACATGCAGGGCGGGCCGCAGGAAGTGGCAACACTTTTTGCGCTCCCTAATCTTATTTTCCATTTTAATCAATTTCCTTGTATTTTTTAATTGAATTTGGAAGAGAGCAAAACAGCTGAAAACCTGATGAATGGGGGCATTTCTGTGGTTTCATGGAAAATTCGAGGATAAAATGATAAATATACATAAGAGAGAGAGGGCGGTTTAGTGAGGATCTGACAAGGCGTTTGAAAGAAGATAGAAGACAAGATTGAGAGTGGCCACGCACGCGCCATTTTCATGACCCTCTTTATCGTGCATTATATTATATACGAGAGCCGTTTCTTAGTTACGATGACGTACGTCGCAATAATGCTTACGTGGCAGAAAACTGCATTACAAGCTCATGAAAATGCACCTGGAGTATTCTACAAGGATCATTCACTGGTAAAAGACTATAATGCCCTTCTCCAACTAGTTCTCATTCTCAAAGATAGGCCTTGTCAAAAGGCCCATATAAGGGGTTGAGCCCATCGAAGCCCATGACTCCAACCTAAATTCCGAGGATGGGGAAGAATACCACGAATCGGATTTTTTGAGGAAGATATGAGAGAATTTGATTTTGTTTAGACAATGTGTGGTTACTTCAACCATTTCCGAACACCTCATATCATTCTCAGGGCATACTATGGTTAAATCATCTATGGGCAATTCCTCGTCCATTGCCCCCTTCCTTTGTTTCTGATAACAGAATTGTTAAATTACTACCAATGTAATTGAATAAATATTTACACTTGCTTTGAGATAATCCATTGAAAAGATGAGGTCCATAGCATCAATCAGTCTTTTCCAATGTGATAAAGTTATTTTTTCTTTGATAAAATAAGGGGTATTTCAGTACACAAAGATTTAAGGTCATTTCTTCAGTTTGCTCTCCACATCTAAGGTCATATCCTTTGCAGTAGCTTCATCGATGTTACCAACCAAATAAAAGACCTGCTCGAGAAGACCATCTAATTCTCCAGAAAGGATCAGTTGCGTTCTGAGTTTTAAATCCATCAAAAGAAAATAGGAAACTAGTAAATGAAGAGATTTTGCT
Organism: Tasmannia lanceolata; assembly: GCF_043159265.1. Lineage (NCBI taxonomy): Eukaryota > Viridiplantae > Streptophyta > Magnoliopsida > Canellales > Winteraceae > Tasmannia > Tasmannia lanceolata. Next base: position 14,380,304 of record NW_027518683.1, read on the forward strand.
AAGATAATTGAGTGGTTAAGGGTGGAATGTGGAGAGTAATCAAATTGTCGGCTTAGTAAAGCCGGACCCATATGTTAAAAAAAATGCACGCCCTTATGATGGGCTTCTCATTATGATTAATGGTGTTAATGGGCCAAACTCAATTATGGATTTTGGTAAAAAATTGAAGAACATGATTTTGGATTCGATCCAATTACAAGAAAAACTTGGATCCGTTTAGTTTATGATTCCGACACCTTGACACCACTAGGTATGGCCAAAATCCAATCATAAGTGGACAGGGTACCTATTAGTTAGGCTGGAGAAGAACAATGCAATACCCAAATTACCCCGGGCTCATTCAATGTTATTTTTTATTGAGAACGGGTACCACTCAAATGGGACCGAAGCACAGCTCACAATAATACGCCAAAACTATCAATTTATACTAGATGAAAGATTAGTGATTCATCACCACATGTTTAGTTTTCCACTTTCTTATTTACAACTCCACTAAATGAATGATTAGTGATTCATCAACACAGTTTTAATTTTCCAATTTCCCATTTTGGGGACTGATATCCGTGCGACCATATTTTGATAATGGGACGAGCTTACTTTATTTTACATTTTTTAACCAGCTATCAAAGTCTATTACAATTCCCAAAAAGCTCCAACCTACCGTTAAGAGAAGTGTAAAACAGAGTAAGTCATGTGGATATCAGTAGCCCATACACATTATATTACTTACTCTTATTAATCACGTCTGATTTGAGAAAGATTCAAGGTGTTTCTAATTACAACCAAAGAAAACCAGACTCAAGCAAACTAGATAATAGAAGTGAAACAAAGAAGTTTCCCCAGAACGACACACAAAAACAGTGAAACAGCTAACCAAAACTAAGGGAACCAGGGGTTGAGCCTCTAGTTCAATTGGTCAATTCAGGCTTTGTTCGTCAACCTTGAGGCCAGAGTTCAACCCCAACTTTCTTATTACAAAAGGAGAGGAGAGAAAAAGAAAAAACTAAAGCCATTTTTTATGGCCATGAAATTTTTTCATGGAATATTTAGCTTATCAAGTGTTGAGAGAGAGAGAGAGAGGAGTAGGGAACGTGGGAAAGGGAGAGAATTGAGAGTGTACGAGCGAGTAGATGACGTGAATTGCAGAAAAATAAGGAAAATAAAAACTTGATTCAAAATAGAGTTTTTCTTTTCCCTAATTTTGAGCGACTTCTCATCCTGTCCTCACTCATGCCCACTCAAATGTCTTTGTCCCCCCCACTCCTACCACTTGATAAACCAATATTCCATGGAAAAAAAACTTTCATTTCTGCCAAACAATGCCCAAGGGAACCAACAAACGGCAATACGTTTGGAAGTTGAAAAGATGTGTGACATAATCAATATTTTTGTGTCGGGCATGATTTTACAGTGTCCAACATCTGTTAATATTTTCTTGGAGACAAATACTGCCAATGCGGAAACTCTACAGTGCATTTCTGCGACAAGGTACTCTTCTCAGTTGGATTTGGATTGCAGAATTCAAGTTGCTCTTTTCTTTTTTCCCTACTAGAAGATGTTGCTTATTGGTTTCATTGCATTCCACGTATTGGGTAAGGTAGACAAGCACGATCGAGCAAGGATCAGCAGTGATGGGGAACAAGGACTCTCTTGGGGGACACTAGTCTTCGGGATGAGATGAAATGATCAATTTATGGGTTCCACAAGGAGACGTGCATGTCTAATCTGGAATGCTAATTATTCTGGTACTCTTTTTACACTACAAGTGGGTGACCCATGGATGAAAAGAAGGCAAATATATCATTTCCCGATAATTTATATGGTGTGTGGCCGTATAAGCACTGTACTGCCTGCTTCATTTGATGATCCAAACCGTTTATTTATTGGGCCACAACTTCACTAGGTTGTGCCCGGAAAATCATTTCTATGATCCCAACTCTCCAATCCATAGAGATTTCTATAATATGTGCAATCCCTCAATAGATCGAAGGTTTGTATCATACAATGGAAAAAGATATTCACAACACAAGCTATTTACGTAGTGGCCCAATAAATGAATCGTTTGGATCATCCTATGAAGTGGGCCGAACAATACTTTTCGAAACATAGAGGACTATGTGACCACACACCATATAAAATCTCATAATTCCCCTAAACATAAAAGCCTAAAATAAATCAACAGTTTAACTTTTTTGCCGTGTAACCTAAAAGGAGGCTTGATTGATCAAGATCCTATGGTCATCCGATCCAAATGGGTCAGCCGCAAGAGGCCTGATTGGGTGTTAATGGCCGAACCAACAGAGCCAATCACGTGTTTGGCACAAATGAGACCCAAAAAGTGCCCCGCCACACATATTTTTAAAATATATAGTTGGACCCGTAGATGATGGAAATTATTCATTTGCTTGGCCCCAACATTAATAGGGCATGCCTTGAAAATCATCTTTACAGGATGCTTCCGATCTATAGAGGGACAACACATAGAAATCTCACTATAAGAAAAATGGTTATTAACCTTACCGGCGTTCATAAAAAGCGCCCCTGATATTATATATACAACCTTGTTCAAAAAGTAGAACATACTTGTCCCGCACAAAAAAATATGCCGTATGTGTCTTCAAATAGGAGGGCTAGGTTGTATCTTTAGTGAAATTATATGATGCCCGTTCAGGTATGCTTGCTTAAGCGGTACAACAAAAGTACCAACCTTGATATTTGATCCAACACCAGCCTCTTAGAAACTGTGCTGCTATGGATCAAATATCGAGGGCCAGCATGCCCGCTCGAGTACCATATAATTTCTCGGTATCATCCTACAAAGATGATTTTGGCGCACAACCTATTTACATTGGGATCCAACAATGGCTGGTGTTACGCCCAAAATCGGCAACAGATAAGGTAATGACAAGAGAGTTGATCTGGCGAATCCAAGTTGCTGAATTGATTAAAGGATTGTGTCTTTTTTACAGGATAGCACAAGGTCAGAAGACCAACCCGGAGTCGTAGCTCCGGATGGGCCCTTCGACACTCAAGTCAGTAATAGGCAGAAAAAGGGGAAACCAAAGTTGGAATGGTGATTCTTTGGGATTCGGTCCTTTACCTTTGAGTCTTAGGAGGCTTTTTGTAGTGGAGTTTTGGGTATTGGATTACCCTTTTGCCCTTGGGGACAGATGTCAGCCTATTAGTGGATCAAACTTTACCCTTTACTTCATGCCCTTGGACAGGTGCAAGATTGTGGTTGGGCAAGGTTTACACTTGATCTTTCCTTTTTAGGCTGTAATGACCCTATTACCCCTTATTGGGTGATGAGCATGTGGGCTTGCCTTAGTGCCACGTGTTGATCCGTGAGTGGGGGATCCTTTTACACCCCATCAGTTGGATCATAAAAAAATGTGGCCCCACTCTATTTCTCAAAAAAATGTCCATGTACTTACAGTCCATGTAAAATCTCTCTCTCTCTCTCTCTCTCTCTCTCTCTCTCTCTCTCTCTCTCACACACACACACACACACACGGCGCGTGTCAATAGAGAGAGTTTTATAATTAAACTTACATATTAAGGGATTTGCTAGGGTTTTGGAAAGGCATTTTGCAGTTGATTTTTGCATTAGAGAACAGCCACACAGGCTCCCTTTTCAGCAGATTTTGTCTTATTCATTCAATTCATCTGAGGTGGTTGTTCTGTCCTGCAAAAGTCAGGTGAAAATTGAAATGCCTTTCCACGAAATTCCCAAGTAAATCCCTTATTTTAATTAATGAGAGATGAATATCCCTAGGGCTGGCAACGGGGCGGGGTGGGGCGGGACCGTATGTTGCATTCCCCGTCCCCGTCCCCGTCCCCACCCCACACAAAAATCCTCACCTCAAAAAAGCTTTTTTACGCCCATAAAAAAGAAAAAGACAAGCCGTGTTTGTGCACTTATCAAAATATAGTAGTGCCAATATCACTAGCATAAATGAAATATTTACTGTTAACGAAAAAAAACACTAAAACAGTACTAAAATAAGAGTATATTGATAATGGCTTGCATATTAAAACAGGACGGGGTTGGCCCGTCCCTGCCCCTCCCTGCTCCAAGTCGGGGCGGGGAATCCCTGGCCTGTGCGGGTCGGGCAGGTCCCCGCTTTCACGGGTGAAATTGCCAGCCCTAAATATTCCCACAACCTTATTCCGATATTTGTACTTTCTTTATTCAGTTTTTTCTCATTTGACTTTTACAATTAACAAGAGAAGATTCATATAAAGACAGGAGTGCCAGTACCAAATTAAAACAAGGGCAGTGCACAACTAATTTCCCTTAAATTTCCTAAAGTTAGCTAGCTATGTTACATAAGTGGAGAGGAGCATTTTGGTAGAGAGAGACAACACGAGCATCATTTTCTTATTAAAAAAGGTATCTCTGAATGACTTAAGAATTGCAAAACTGTAATTTTTTAATCGTTTCAACAGCCCTAGCATTTGAAAAATATATGCTTGTTAGTTCTTAGATTGTTTATTTTTTTTGGAATGAAAGCGAGAGCATGAGAAAATGGAGGTGGAATGCGCACAAACTATATATTCTCATCGTTGGAGATTGAACGCATCAAAGTTCCAATAAAACTTTATCTTATGTTTTGACAATAATTTAAGGGAAATGTTATCAGCACTACTGTATTATGATGAGGGCACTCCTCACTTTATTAAAAGTACGGTATGGCCCGCACAATAGGATGATCCAAACCGTCCATTAGACGGACCACAGGCTAAATAGGTTGTGCCCCAAAAATCATTTTCATAGGGCGAACCTAACCCTCCGATCTGAATGTTAGAGGGTTGATCCTAACCCTCTATAGATCGGAGGGGTAGGATGAACCTATGAAAATAATTTTTGGGACACAACTTATTTAGGCTGTGGCCCATCTAATGGACGGTTTGGATCATCCTATGGTGCGGGCCATACCGTACTTTTAATAAAGTGAGGAGTGCCCTCATCAAAATACAGTAGTGCTGATAACATTTCCCTAATTTAAATAACAAAAATTTTTCTCAAAGTAAAAACGAAATGTTATCTTCCAAATGATATCCCATCAGAGCCCATTTCAAATCGGAGATTTTTATATGGTGGCCGACCATCAGCCGACCAGCCGACCATCACGTACCATGCCACCAGTACCACCCTTGATATTTGATCCAACAGCAGCCCACTTTTTAAGAGGCTGCTGTTGAATCAAATATCAAGTGTGGTACTTCCATCGTACCACTTAGAAGGGACTTGGAGGTCGGGCATCATATAATTTCTCCGGTGCTATAAAGATAATTTAATATCAATACCTGTCACTCTTCTCACAGACCGACATGAATAAGATAAGCTAAAGACAGAGTAGTGACGTATGCAGGAACAAGTTTTGATTGAACACTAGATTCCACAAACACAAGCACCTCACGACCGAACTCCAAAAATTATTGGTATTTCATAAATCTAATGAATTTTCTTCCTTCAGAATCATGACAAAATGTTTGTCTGGAATTTTAGTCATCACATCCATTTATTGAATATGTGACGGAGGGTAGAGATTTGGATATTATCTTATTGCGGAGGGAGACTCGATCCCTTAATGTTATCATATGGCTAGAGGGGATGTCTCCTCGCCCATGGGGATTTTCTCAATTTATGGATGAGATCTTCGACCGTGTGGAGGGTCACTCAATTCATAACCATCACGTTAGGAGACATGCGAATGCAGAGGTCTGCAGACCGGCTAGCATGAGCCGTAGTTTCGAGAAAAGTTCTAGAGATTTTCGATCCTCCCCCCTTCTGATTTCTATTGACAATGTAGAGTTTTTCTCTCTTCTTTGTACTCTTTGATCCTATAACTGTCTTGGTTGTGGTCTTTTCTTTCTAATAGAACTTTACCATTTCAAAAAAAATGTAGTGATGTGCAGCGGGGTAATCAAAGGCATTTAACGACAGATATTGAATCTATAACTAACGATGTCTTTCCACGATGGAAAAATAAAATCTGTCGACAACAGGAAAAAAAATGAATGACAACGGGCGACAGGATAGTATAAAAACACATAGCGACGGATCTTAAATCCTGTTGCTAATAAAACATGTTGCTAATAAAACATATAATGACTGAAACAAATATCCATCACCACAATTTTGACATTTTTTTTTTATTGAAAAGGCTTTGGTGGTGCGCAAAGGGCAGTGGGGTGATAAAAAAAATGAGATGGAAAATGAATTCCATCACTAATTTTTAAACTAAAGATCATTTAAATGTGTGTATGTGTGATGAAGAATAAAAGATTACATAACATCTTCTCCAACGGCTTAAGCTTTTGGAGTAATTAGTCATTTATCATGCTATCATCAAAACTCCATAATACTAAGGGATTTGCTAGCATCCATCGCAAATGGCATTTCGCGGATGGACTGTTGCATCTGACAGCAGCCACACAGGCTCACTTTTCAAAAGTTTTTGTGTTATTCATTTGAATCATATGAGGTCGCTGCTTTCAGGTGCAACAGTCCATCTGCAAAATACCTTCTGCGATGGATGCTGGCAAATCCATAATATTAAAAATCCACATCTAATGGCTAACCCAAAAAGAGGGGCCACATGTGCCACGTGTAGGCCAACCAAAAAAAGAGGGGACACATTAAGGGGGAGTGTTAAGAGTATAAATGATTACATAACAGCTTCTTCAACGGCTTTATCTTTTGGAGTAATTGGTGAAAAGAAAAATTCTCCAAGAACATAAATTTCCATTAGAAATGTTTTTCTTGAACTCCAAACAGGGCCCTAGTGTAAGAGAGGGAAAAGATGCAGGAGAAAAAGAGAGATTTGAGATGGAAAGGAGAGCATGAGATGGGGTAAGACAATAGGGAGATAAAAATCCTACATTAAACAGGGAATTTATTTTCTTTGTTTACCAACCCAATCACATGCTCTCCTCAATCTCAGCCCTCTCAAAACTCTCTCTCACCAGCCTTGTCTACCGTTGTTGTTACACTTGGTAGGTAAGTTGGGCTTGAACCTGCAACCTGAAGGTTGAGGATCAAAGCCTTGACCATCTGAGCTACATGCTTGATTTTAAATCCTACAAAATGAAATAATATGAGAGAATATTAATACCCCTTTGTATTTCAATTGCACAGGATATTTTCAGTATTTTTGTATGAATATGTGTTAAACAAAATCTCTTTGTAAGTTTTGTCGTACATCACATATCTCGTTTGGTTGAAGTATCTGCGCAAATGATTAAATAACACCAACTCTACCCCAAATGGCAATCCCATAGACTATAAATGATTAAACCACCATCAGGATAATGGCTCTTCGCAAAGAGACCAATTGCAACACGTAAATCTGCGAAAGAGCTAGAGAGCTAGGAAGCTGAGTCAGAGGACGATAGACGCCCATGGTTATTAGGAGTTTTCAAGATTCTTCGTGCCTCCGTTCCTTAGATACTGCTTCTACTCAAGGATAGGTCTTGCCGTTGTACTGTTGGTCAGTATCCCTATTCTTATGATAGGGTTAGTTTTTGTGAGCTGATTGTATAATCATTATCATTCAAATAAACCGGTAAGGGCCTACGCCAAACCCCAGCTTGCCTCTCAAAAAAAAAAAACACCAACTCTACCAGCTTAAGCTTTTGGAGTAATTGGTTGTTTCACATGGTATCACAGCTATTGCCTCATGGTAGGTCCTGGGTTCAAAACCTAACAACCCTTGATAAATATCCACGTGTAGCGCAGAAAAAGAGCATCATGTGATGGGGAGAGTTGAAGTATAAATGATTAAATAACACCAACTCTAATAGCTTAAGCTTTTGGAGTAATTAGTTGTTTAACACATTTCTTCGTCCTAAAAAAAATTTTCAAAACTTGGTCCTAAGTTGCTCTTTGATTGACTAGTTTAAGACGGTCCAATTTGAAAAGTAACGTAACCAAAGACACCGAAAGTGGGATCCAATGGATTCTTCGATTAGAATCCAAACTGATAGTGAGACCTAGACATAGGAGGATCCGATCTGAATAGGGTTAATTTGTTGACATGACTTTGATTCAGTCCCTTGTTGGCTCTTTGAACGTAGGGAAAGAAATTATGGAATAAATATTAATTCCAAGATAGAGCCTGGTTGGGAAAAAATCAATGAAAAATGAGTTAGCCAAACACTGGAAAACTCGTATTCCCAGGAAAAAATATTTCCCGTGGATCCAAACAGCCTTTTACTCACATAATTTCTCCAAATATGCATGACACATGCAAGAACGTGGAACACAACTTCTTGGATCACTACGAATAATGACAACAATTTGATGAATTTGTTTGTTCATTTGATCTGAGATTGCTTCTTGGGTGGGGCCACACATCACAATGCATTCACTCTGTTTTTGCAAAAAGAAAGAAAACGGTGAATGGCTCCACCACTTGAAGATGCACTACACGCTTACATATGAAACATGAATTTCTCGTGCTAGCTATACTGTCATGCAACAAGTGCTTGAGAAGAATCTATAATACATCATTTCATTAACCGGTTCATGTAAAGTTGAATTTGTTTCACTCTAACAAATAGCAATTAAAGCAAGCAAAAAGATTACAAAGGGGACAAATGTGGAGAGATGTCATGTTTCCACAAGTTTCCTTTCTTTTTCTTTTACTTTTTTGTTTCCTTTAGTCTTTTTTGCTTTCAACCCATCTTTCTATTCTCTTTTCTTTTTATATATCTGATTCCTTCCCTTTATTTAGGAATCTTAAGCTCTAGACAAACTAAAGGGAAGGACCATGCACCCCAAAGACAGGCAAAGACAGAGACAGAGATATTAAGAGAGATTTTAGGATTTTATTAGGGGTGAGACTTGAGAGGGTCCCTAAACTCTTGATTTTACGGCCTATGCTTTATATATATAAATGTTGTCTACGGATATCCATAATGGAGCGAGTCACTTTGTTTTGCACTACTTGATTAATTGTTGAGAGCTTTTCGGAATTGTAATAAACTTTCATAGCTGGTTAAAACATGAAAAACCAGGTGAGTTCGTCCCATTATCAAAATATGGTCTCGCAGACATTAGTCCCCTAAATTTTTTGAGGAATGATATAGTAGGATGTGAGGGGAAATGTCTACTTGTGGGTGTTGATGTCAATTTCCAAAATTTTAAGTTGATTCCATATGCAAAATGAAAAAATAATGTATGTTTCAATGTAGCGTAGCGAGTGCATGAAGAAAGGAAGAACACCTTCTTCTCATAAGAGAGGCAAATAAGAGACAAAATATCACTTGTTGCTACCATTTCAAAAAAAATAAAAAATCACTAGTTAATATTGAAAAAAATATAATATGAATATTTTTTTTTTCATATTCATTTACATACCCAATAAGTACCCACTCTAATAAAGCGAAACTACCTAAATCTCAAGTCCTAAGTTTCAAAGACCAAAACCAATCCAACTAGCTTTTAAAAATAACTAATAGACACCAACAGAAAATAAGATTCCTAACTCCACTCTTCCTTACATCGGCCCCTCCACTAGAAGAGAAGTTTGTCGTCGAGTTTGACAATAATTGGTGAATGATAGTCACACAAATCTGCAACATGCAAATCTTAAAGATAGTCGTGTCGTAAGAAAGATCAACGACAAAAGTTTTGTTGTTAATTTTCTTTCTAATATGGTCAAATCTTTCGCTCAACTTGCTAATGTTTCTCCTAGAAAACATGCATTACTTTAATGAACCATCACATAGTGACCTTCTTTGAACATCTTCAAATGCTTATGTTCGCCAGCATCTTCTTTGTATTTGGCATTTGGCTCCTCCATCTTCTTCGTAACATTAACATTTACTGTCTTCGAGGGAGATCACCTGAAGGCATATGTATATTGTTGTTTTACTCAAAGCCTCTATAGGCCTCACATGCACAATTATCCTTCGCTACCAAGGCATACATCTATCATATTTTATTTTACTCATCATTTACAAATATCACTTGTACTGCTTCACTTAAGAACCTTGGGGGCAATTCTCTCTCATCATACGGGGCAAGAGTAATCTTATTCTTTGTAAAATATAAAAACATTTGTCCTTGCGTCTATAACTAGAATCTACATCATATACCAAATGCCCAGTAATATATTGTTTGCATTCATATCAACATCACAAATAACTTCAGTTTTATAAAGTTGCTCAACTAAAAAAATTCTACACCTTTCTCTCAGGTCGGTCTAGATGACCTTCTCAATCCAGCCAATAGCACATGGGGAATGTGCTTTTACATATGTAGTTGCAACTTTTTGACCATGGTCTTAATACAATATTCCCGTTCCTGCCTCCATCAATGATCATATCACAAACCCTTTTTCCTGCCTCCATCTGTGGTCATAGGTCATATCACAAACTCGTTCTTGACACTGCATTTGGTCCTGAATATTACATCTTTGCTTATTGGCCTCCCACAATAGAGCGTACTACAATTTCCAATGTAGTATATGTTGGTATTTGGTATTTTAATACAAAATAGCCCTTGTTGGTATTTTACAAAGTTCTTTTGTTTACAAACAGAAGCCACTTTGTTTTGAAAAATGGGTTTGCTCACTTCCTTCACAAAAGCGAATAGTCCCGTATTGGAAAGTAGAGAAAAGCTTCATGTGTTTATATAGCTTTTCACTTCTTTAGCTTTGTGAATGAGAAGAGGAAAAATGTGGTCTACGCGCATGAGCCACCAAGTGGATCCAGTGGGCTTTTGACTATACCACACGCGCGCCGCCCTGGCCGGCCAGCTGCGAGTGTGAGTCAAGGTTTTTCCTTCCCCTTTGCCAGTATTGTTTAGGTAAGCCGGCTTATTGAAACGTCAATTAATTGGTTAAATAGCGGCACAGTTCTCGGGTAAGCCGGAGGACCGCCGGCTTACCTAATCATTGTCACTGTTGGGAAAATATCTCTTCGCATTTGTAACGTGTTTTAACGGCTCTTTTTTTAAAGGTTGTATTTACTCCATTAAATGGTGCATTGAACAGACATGTTTTGATTTATAAAAGAGGAAGTTCTCTGTGTTTTCTATACATAACAGAACAACGAAAACTACTGTTTGCTTCTTGCTTTCTCTATTTTACTGTAAACAGATATTTCATTTTTCTTCTTTTATTTTACGTATTTTGTTGGGCAATTGGAATGTTCGGGTGGTTCGAATCTCCTTGATTCTGCAATTCTTGGAGAGTGCGTCGGGCTGTTGTATCCTAGGGGTGATTGCGGCCAGTAATCTACTACATCAGATTTAGTTTCCGGATAGCCGCAAATTCACCCTAAAGAGAGCGACATAGTCCGTGCCTCATCTCGCCCCATCGGAAAAGGCTTTACTAACGTTGTTTGTTTTTTGTATCTGTTCTTCAACAAAAATCTGGTAAGCCGTATTATTCCTTAAATCCACAACAGTATACTCCTCACCCTTACATCGGAGTAAACTTGAATTGTGCTGGTTAAAATTATTTCCCAAGAGCTTGGCATTTTCATGCCAAAATATGCTTTCTTTTAAAGAGATTTGAGATTGTCTTATTCATTTAATTTATAAGTGGGGGGTTGTTTTCTCCTGCAAAAGTGAGGTGCGAAATGGCTTCCCACGAAATTGCCTAGCAATAATGGACTCACAGCATCCCATTTCAAATGCAAAACCTCATTCTCATGCATTACGGACGGTATAACATGTACACAAAATTGAAAAATGAGAACACTTGTATTGAATTTTCCAGACTTTGGGCAAGAAATTTTCAGTTCTCTGTGGCATCCAAGCAGTCAAAGTCCCAAGTCTACCCATGACAAGTCCAAGGAGAGTCCACATCTCATTCTTTAGACGATCCAAGTGTCAGCCGCCAAGTGTCTCTTCATTTTTTTTTAATGATTTTTCTGCACTAAAATACAAAAACATCTTGATTAGTGAGAATAATAAGACGAAAATGAAAATAGAAATAGAGGATTGGCAGGAGCACATAGGTCTAAGGGTGTCAATTTTGGCTCGGGCTCGGAAGCTCGCTCGAGCTCGGCTCGAATCCTTAACGAGCCGAGCCCGAGTTAGGCCAGGCTCGGCTCGGCTCGTTAAGGCTCGTTAAGAATTTAATATATTTAAATATATATATTATATATTAATATATACATTAAAAGGGTTGTCCATGGAGTGAAAGGGGGGGGGGGGGGGGGGGCAAAATATGTCACTTCATTTTTGGAACCCCATTTGTTACTAGGACCACCCCCATAGTGTAAAAAAAGTAGTCAAATTACACTAGTAGGGCTGTCCAGGGAAGATGAGGGGTGTGAACATAATATAACCCGAGCTCGGTAAGGCTCGCGAGCCGCTCGCGAGCTTGACCGAGCAGAGCCCGAGCCCGAGCCGAGCCTCACTTGTGAGCTTAACGAGCCGAGCCGAGCCTGGCCAAGCTCGGCTTGGCTCGGCTCGGCTCGGCTCGTTTACACCCCTACATAGGTCCCTTTTTTCCTGGAAAAGTGTGGAAAAGAAGGAAAATAAATAAATTCCACACTGTGCCCATTTTCTAGTGTTTGATAACAAAAGGCCCTGTTAAGATCACGTGAAATTTTTGAAGAGAAGGTGTTTTTTTTATTACAAAATCTCCTACTTTTCCATTATTTAATCACACTTGATAGAAAATAATTTGAACCCGAGAAACATTTAGAGAAACATTAATGATGATATATCTCTTAATATTCCACATCCAAATCATTTCCTTCTAAAATTGTGGAAAGCAAAAATAATCCAAAGAAAAAAAAATTTCCATGCAGGGCGTAAAACAAAATTCATGGAAAAGAATTTCCATCGACCTTCTTATTGCCAAAACTCTACAAGTTTAAATGTGATATTTTCTTTTTATCAAAATAAGGGATTTGCTAGGGACCATGGCCGAAGGCATTTCGCGTACAGGAGGATGTTGCTTGAGAGAGCAGCCAAAGAGGCTCAGATATTGTCTTATTCATTTAATTCATCTGAGGTGGCTGCTCTCATGCAACAGCCTGCCCGCAAATTTCGGTTTTTGGGAAGTCCGAAACCGGTACCGAAATCGAAATTTTAAACCATGGTCTCAAATAACCCTCTTAGTATTGGGCAGATCTACCAAAATGAATAGATATTTGAACCTTACTAAACTACGCAGTTCAGTCAATGGGTCGCACCTGCAGCTGGGTTTTTTCAAGGGCGCCCATCAGTTTAGCACTCTATTATAATTATGAGAACTGAAAGACATAAGACCGAGGCCGTTGATCTTATAAAAACATGATGAGGCTATATGGCCTTGTTTCCATCCCAAATGGAATTTCCTCTTGCGCAGGAGATGCAGGATTTAAAAAAAATAAAAATCAACGGTTTAGATTTTCTTGGCAGAACCCTAATCAAGGCTTAACGGACCAAGAGTTTACACTCATCCAATTGAAGCATTCTTAACAAAATTTGGATCGCCATAAGATTGTTGTTTGGATCAACGGATCAGATCAGATAAACAAGGCAAAAATGAGGCCTAACAAGTATATTTTAGGAAGGAGCATAAAAGTGACTTTCTATTTAGCATTTTATGATACTACATCTATATGTAGCTACAAAACTAGAGTTGCATATGAATCAAATTAGTAGTAATAAATGAAAGCCTAAGATTTCATGCAAGGCCCTAGGCTATTCTCTCACATAAAATAACCTACGAAATGAGTTGCTTGTAAGGAATGACATAAAGCCCAGTTACAAGGTGGGGAAAAGGATAGGCCCATCAAACTTGAGCAAAGTCAGGCTTTTAAGGACCCATCGGACTTGGGCCTCCATAATTATAGCAAAGTCAAGCTTTTAAGCAACCAAAGCCCAATCTGGACCTTTCGCATCAGCATTCCCTTAACCAAGTAAGTGCTGTCTTGCATGATAAATGCAAGACTGTATTTAGGCCCTGTTTGTTTTGGATTTTTAGAATTTATTTTGAGCCCAAAACTGATTATTGGACTCAAAATCAAATGTAATTTTGAGTCCAATAATCAGATTTGGACTAAAATCTATTCTCAAAATGCAAAACAAACAGGGCATTAGTAGAGCCATCGTGATGTGGGCTATATAGCACATTAAAACCCTTTGATAGATATCAAAGCCCATTCTAAGGCCTCGTTGAGTACCTCTAAAACTATTTGCATATACCCAAATGGTTATGAAGTTAAATATGATTATTTGCAAATAATGGTTATAGAAATTACATAGCTTGTAAAGAGGCCTTAATCAAATTTGCAAATAAGAGTGAGTAATCAATGTGAGCTAACGAACTAAATCCCCTACACAACCATCTCAGCCAATAGCTACCACATCCCTGTCTATTTTACACATAATAGGCATGGCAGCTAAGGGTCTCTTTGGAAGCCACAAACACTCATATTTAACATTAACACCAACCATTATTTGTAAAATCCAAGCCATAAAAGCATGTGCGCGCGCAAGACTAATGTTCGAGCATAGGCCTTTTGATTCTCTTGTGATATTTAAATTCATATGCAAATAACTTTTAAATCAATATAAATCTTAAATCAAATGGTGGGAACTTGCTTTTTTCTTTTTTTTTCGAGAGAGACTTACTCGTTATGATCCGAAATTCTTCCCTTGCCTTCTCTTCTTCTTTGAGTTCTTGCCCAAACCCCTAAGGATCTCCTCAAATGCCTCTTCCTCGCACGGAATTCTCAGACCTCCTCTTTGTTCAAACCCGAAATCCTCCTCCGCTCTCTCCATCAAAATCCTAAAATCCGGGTGGCAAAGATAGCTCGTTGGGATCACGAACCTCCTTAGATCCGGACCCACGTACACTGCTAGAAACCCTCTAGGCACATCGCCTTTGTTTTTCCGATCGCCGGATAATCTCGATGAGAGGAGCGAAATCCTCGGATTCTCACCGGGTTTTTTTTTCCTCTTCCTGGTGAGAACTAGGAATTTGGGGTTTGGAATTGAAGGCAGAGCGCGCAATTGACGGAAGAAAATTGAGAGTGCCTTGCCCCCATTACTCATGGTGGAAAGGATCCGAACTTAAGGCCCGAAAAGGATCCAAACTTAAAGGTCCTATTTGGATTGTAAGAATTTTATGGAAAAGTTTGGAAAGGAAAAATATTTCTAAAAGGTCCTAATTTTTAACACATTAATAAAGATAACTTGAACCAACACGAAGATTCAATTTTTTTTACTTAGAGGGCCTCTAAATTGACCATAATCATATCATTTCCCTCTAAATTGTAGAAAGAAAAAAAATTTCCCACGAGAAATTTTCCATCAGAAATATTTTTCCTGCAATCCAAACAGGGACTAAAGATTTCAAAAAATCGGAAGAATGAACGTCGAAATCGTGATTAGATCTTCTCATGGGTAGAAAAGTCTCAACAAATCCCTCGAAAACCTACCAATAGACTGCTTAAATCTTAAACGAATTTTAAGAAATTAAAAAGGAGAAATCCCCAATTTTAATCACAGAGGAAGAGCTCTGAAAATCGAGTCTTCCTCTGCGATCAAAGCAGAAATCCCAACTTTCATTAGATGGATACATAAAGACGGTTCCAATTTTTTCCATTCTAGGGTTTCAAATCCCTTAAAACCCGCTTTTTTTCCTTTTAACGTACGCACTGATGGTTGGGGAGCTTAACCTGCGCATACCTGAACGAATTATATCCTGTTCGTAGAACAGAAAAGCGCCATTTTGGCGGGATCCGTTTTCCTGTTTTTTAGGTCAGACGAGTCTGACTCTTTGACCTAATCGTTTATCTTGGGCCCCATTTTTATTGCAAGAAAAAAAAAATCTAATTATTTAGGGAAATGATATCTCCCCCCAGCGGTTTATGTGAGAATGGTTCACTGCTTGAGGATAAAGTCACCCCCTTTGACGTTTTCTTTGCCTTTAAAACTTAACGAGTAACGTTAAAGGGGGGGATTTTATCCACTAGTGGTGGGGAAAATACCATTCCCCATTATCTATTATCTATTAGGAAATTGCTAGCGTCCATCGCAAAAGGCATTTCGCGGCTGGTCTGTCGCACGTCATACCAGCCACCTCATGAATGAAGACAACAACTTTTGTCTCCATTCACGAGGTAGCTGGTCTGACGTGCAACAGACCAGCTGCAAAAAGTCTTTTGCGATGGACCTTAGCAAATCCCTATCTATTATATCAAAGATGATGAACTTCTAACCGTCTCCTGCTGATGTGGACAATCCCCCATTTTGACAACTCAGCATCATGTGTCACTTGATTTTGGAAGCTCTCCTTAACAACCATAATTCCAATCGCTAGTTCTCCATTATTTTTCGCCCCTTCTCCATACCTACACCCCTTTGTCTCTCTCCACAACCAGCTCCCCCAAAAATCAAGCCCTAACAAAATCTCTCTCTCTCTCTCTCTCTCTCTCTCTCTCTCTCTCTCTCCAACTAGCTCCCCTAAAATCAAGCCCCAATTTCTCTCTTCACAACCAACATCTTTTGTTCCTTTTTCCAAAGATCCCTTCCTAGACAAACAAACCCAACAAGTTTCGAAATATGTACCCTCCATCCGGCCTTTCATGTCTCTCTCTTTATTTACCATCAATGTTTCATGTGCACACGAAGTGCTCCATGAAACGTAGGGTAAGAACTCCTTTGCTTTTCATGTGCACTGAAACATTATATTTTCTATATATTTTTGTGATTTTTCGTGTTGGGCTCAACATATTTTTAATCATTAAGTCTTGGGAAATCATATAACCTTTATTCATTCATGAAGTTTTTTGCCCTGCACATCTTGGTGGATAAGTGAAAACACTTATTATTTTACATCTAATTTCTTATAGATTTTTTCTTTTGAATTTTTAATTATTTTTTGCAAATTTGTGTGTTACATTTAATCTTCAGCTGTTTGGCACTGTGATGGCTCTTACTTTCGCCTGTTGCTCTTCTCTCAGAATCAACTCACTATGTTTTGTTTTAGTGGTTTCGGGTTAAAATCAGGAGTAAGAAGCTGGATTTTTTTCTCCATCGATGCTTCGAGTTAGAAATCCTAAACATACCTCTCTCATTTTCCTTCTACATTACTAAGTAAAGATGAACATACCTTTGGTCATTTTGCTTCTACATTAGTAACTAAAGATGTTCAATGTATTTCTTTCTCCGTTAATTACTATTCTATTCTAAAGGTTCGTGCTGTTTTACTGTGAAAAATAAAGGATGCCATCAATAAAATATGGTAGTATTGATATAACGTCGTGAGACCTGCAGTTGGTAATGGCACCGATCTAGGTACTTTCAAATTTTTTTTATTCCTTAGCCCAAAGCGTGTTAAATAGAGAGGAATGAAACATAAACAGAGAAGAAAGGAAGTACTTACGTTAGCAACATGAAAGGGAAATAGCTAATCCCAAGTTTACACTCCAAACATCCCTGTATGCCCATCCAATGGTGTAGATGTCATTTCATCTTCACATATCCATTTTCCAAAGCCTAAAATTCTGTTGTGTTGCATTGCAATAAAAGTTAGACATGCCATGCCGAATACCGGTGCGAATCCTGTCGCAATGTAATTGAATCCATACAAGTCGCTGAAGTTCATATTTGTCCCTAGACCGTGTGAAATTGGACTGAAAATCCACATTTTGAGAAGTTGTAGATTTTCTATTTTTATTTTTTATTTACTTTGTTATGAGGAATGCTAGACTCACAGGAGCCCTTGCAAAAAATCAGGCAAAGGGCACCCTCATTGGTCAAAACCAATTTAGGATGCGCAGAAAATCAGTCATAACTGCCACATAGCAGTTTTGACCAATGAGGGGTTTTGACCAATGAGGGCGCCCTTTGTCTGATTTTTTTGCAAGGGCTCCTGTGAGTCTAGCATTCTTCTTTTATTATATAACAATAATATTAGGGGAGTGGTAAATCGACCCCTATATATCTTAAATCGACTCCTCATGTGTCTTTCTCTCTCCTCTCTCCTCTCTGTTAGTGAGAGAAAGACAAGAGAGAGAGATACATGAGGGTCGATTTAAGATATTTGGGGGTCGATTTATCACTGCCCTAATATTATGATAATAATCATTTTTTGTTTGTTTTTGTTTTAAGGAAGAGAACAGTTAGAAATAAAGTCGTTTGGATTAGTATTAGTATTCAGGTAAGAAGACGGGCACAACTACCGCAGGAGCTGCCACAGGCACAGTTAGCAGAACCAGAGGATGATGCAGAAGCGGAGGAGGATGATGCAGAGCTGGAGGAGGAGGATGCGGAAGTGGAGGAGGATGACACAACTCACTCGGTTTAAAGAAAGATAGCGCATGGGGTGTTGGGCTGGTCTGTGTTTGATTGTTGTGATGCGTGGATATTGTTGGTTATTTCTAGAGTTGTAGTAGTTGGGTTAGTTTAGAGTCAAGCAAGTTGTTGTTTTAAGTTTAAGCTGGTGTTGCTTGTTTCAAATGTTGTCTCGTTTGTTTTTGTTCTACTGTTAACATTGTTTTGGGCCCAAAATTTGAATGGTTTAAATTAAACAAGTGGGTCAGTTGGTACTCCAGACCGTTAGATTTGTAGGTAGGTGGTGATTAAAAGGAGTCAGATTAGATCAACCTTATATAGGATTCCACATGGGGATATGTGTAATCAAGATTGTTGATTTGAGACTGTGGATTTGAGATATTTGATCTGAGGCTGTTCATTTTGAGACATTTGATCTTGTAGACCATCATGAGGTGAACCCACATGGTTTTGGTCCCATACCAAAATGGATTTTTGAGACGTTTGATCTTCGTGATTCATGAGATAAACAACTACAAAAAATAAAGGTTATTGTTGGTCATCATTCCTCACCATAAATAGTCACTGCCCTAAAAATCTTCTCCATGGAATGATCCTCACTTTTCGGTATATTTGTTGTAAGTGAACGGCTCAAAAATTAAAGAAAGAGATTTAGTGGAATAAAAATTAAAGAAATTAGAAAGGAAGAGAAGACAAAATTCAATAGATAAATCATGTATTAAATCAGATAACAAAAACCACCGGTAAGCCAACGCCATATACATGTGCTTGAATCAAGAATTTAGCAACTGTTAGCTCTTACCTAAAAGAAGAGGTCATGACACAATTCAATAGGAAGCTGTCCTCAGTTTTGGAGAAAATTGCATTCAATCATATTTGGATAGTTCTTAATTGATTAACTTTCAAACTGGGCTATGAGAACTATCCATGTAATCTAAGCCATGATATTGTTTGAGGAGCCAAACGCCTATGTCAAACCCCATTAAACAAATAACCATCTAATAAAGGATGCCAGCAAAGCAACAGAATGCCATGAAAATCTGAACTACAAATTCAAAGAGATTTCATATGAATAATCGAAATCGTACTGCAATGGTTCTATTGTACATTCTATGTAAAACTAAGACCTGGATAATATAAGAAAAGATATTTGTGCATTCTATAGAATAATTAACATTTAAGCCTTGTACTTATGAAAAGATTTGTAGGTACCAACAAATGCCTAGGCTTTCTCCTTGATAAAAATTAATTACATATTGAACTTCTCCAAGCCGCCAACACATTTTCCTGTAAAAGACAAAGCAAAGATATTGGATGTCACAATTATGAAGGGACATGAGCTATTAGTATACAGAGGGAGGATAACTCTCATAAAAAAAACCCATCTTCCATGGAAAAAATCACATTTACTTCTATTATTTTCAATCCTCTCCCACTGACACCGTCGCCCCTCCTGAAGAGTTAGCAGATTTACAGAACATGCTGCCTGTGAAAATTGAATAGGGTTGCTTCAAGTTATCTTTTAAAAATATTCTCCTTTTCCAAACTTTTATAGAAAATTCATGCAATCCAAACAGGGCCATCTAGGAAAAAGATCTTTGAAAAACATATATTCCAAGAAAAATAATCGATGATCCAGCAGAAATATTAAATGCAAGACCATCAAAACGAAATTTATGTTGCATTTAATAGTTCCAACATTCCTCTCCCTGTTATTACAGTACTCTATTCATTACTGTAATATATAGAATTCATTTTTTCTCACTGCCAAACATCATTCTGCTGAAAAAAATGAAAAAAATTGATTCTCAGACATGAGTTCGCAGAACACAATTCTGTTGCCCGGAGCACTCAAAAAAATGCATCTTGATTCTTAATCTAAGAATAAGAATCAAGATATGGTTGCCGAACATAGATGTTAAGGTACCTTTTAACTTTGGCATGCACCAGATAATACTCCAGAGGACTACTAAGATGGTTATAGTAGTGTTTCAAAGGGGGCACAAATGCAGCCAAAGCGAATCTTAGTAAACTCAGTGCAACAGGATCAAGTACTCAGCTGATACGGCTGAGTACTTATATTGTTGTGAAGTGCTCACATTGATGTGGTCATAACTATATCAGTCAAGAGAGCCAAAGGTTTTTTTATTGAATTTATAGGGTAGAATACTGACTTAGACAAGAAAACAACAAAGGTAAAACAGAGTCTGAGTTGGTGGAGTTTTGAAACTACGGTTAATTATGACAGAGTTAGACACCCCTATTTTGCTATCTCAGTTGATTTATATTTAAAATAAAAATAATACACAAAATCAAGGCAAACTATTGCTAACTGTTACGAACCTAGATCGGTTCGCAACATGATTTGATCTTCTTGGAGGGAAGATCAGCCTCTTGATCCGAAGGATAATCCTCCTTTTTGCCCAACGACACACTTTCTACCACAATCCCCCAAAAAAGACTGCGTACCTGTTATTTATAAAATAAAATAAAACCTATAATCTTGATAATCCTTGTCTGAAAGACTACCCATAACAAACTCCACACAAATCTAAAGTAATTTATTCAACCCAAGTGGGGCCTTCTAGGTACGTAACACAAACCCACCCTTCCACCCAGCATGCATTCGAGAGGCACTAGGACCTCGAGGGAAGCTCAGGATCAGAGGCCAAATCAATGTAGAAATCATATTTCGTATACATTCATGGAGGGAGGCTTACCAGTTCAAACACCATCGATGGCACTTCAAGCACTTCAATTGGCCATCAGATCCATCAATTCACCTACAATCATAGTTTTGAAAATCTTACGATTTACGGTTACGATTTGACTTACGATTCTTAGGCAAAACAATTTGAATCCCATGATTGAATCTTAATTTGTATGAATCTTACGATTTTTTATTGAATCTTACGATTCGATCGTAAATCGTACGATTCATACGATTTATGCAATTTATCCAAATTAAGTTTCGTATAAAAGAAAACATGTATTTCTTTCAAAAGACCTCATTTCCTTTCTACGTTACAAGAAGCCTTTGAAATCCCTCTCATTAGAAGGAAGAAGACAGAGGAGGAGTAGGACTTCGAACGAATCAAACCAGTCTAGCACAAAGCATTTGTTGAGGGCATTACTCACATCGAGGTGGGAGACTACCATAATAAGGACAACATCGATTCCCGTCTTTTATGATTGATATTTGTCATTTGATGTTTGAGACTTTGAGAATTGATATGATCTTGTGTCCTTTTTTAAAGGTTATTAACCAAGATGCATGGGTTTGGATGAGAATTAGATGATTAGTATGTGTCAAGTTTGTCAGCAAACAATTCATATTACAATATTGAATACTAATCATGGTAGTTTCTATTTGAATCAATGAATTTGGATGAAAAATGAATAATTGGCTATTTTTATTCATTAATTTATTTATAATTTTTTATTATACATATTTTTTTATATTTTTGAATGGATCTTACGATTTACGATCCGATACGATTCGACCCCGATTACGATTTACGATTCTATTCCGATTTTCAAAACATTGCCTACAATTACTTAATCAGCAAGTGTAGACGCATAGACCTCTCTCTCTCTCTCTCTCTCTCTCTCTCTCTCTCTCTCTCCATGTGTAGACGCGTCTTAAAACCAGGGAGGGTTGAGACGTCGAATCGGACAGCATCTATGTGCACAACGAAGTCGGGGCGTGGCAGCTTTCACTCCATTGTTTTTTACTAGGTGGTCCAGGTAGTTCTCCTCACGGGTCACTCCTTCGGTGACTCAAACATGTGACATGGTGAATGCTTTGATAGCAAAACTTTGGTACCTAACCACTACCTCAAAAGCCACAGGGACTAATGGAACACATTAGGTTAAACTCCTGAAACAAGTCCCATTCTTGGCTTGGTTCCACCTAGTCCCATACCTAGGTAAACCCGCACTTAGGACCGTATCAACTAAGACTCAAATAAAGAATCATTAGGTGCCCTCCAAAAGTAGTTACAATTTGGGGCAACTAAAAACCGTCTCAAACAGCAAAATACTACAAAATCAGAGAAATTTGAAAAATTCATTAAAAGTTAATAATATGTTAGAGTGAATTATCAAAGGCAAAATCTTCATTTCCATCAAGACAAAAGTTTAATAAAAAGATTTTGCTGGGGAATTTCGCGAAAAAGGCATTTCAAGCTAACTGTTGCATGAAGGAACCGACACACAAGGAACCAACACAGAGGCTCACTTTTCAGCAGATTTTGTCTTATTCATTTTATTCTTCTGAGGTGGCTGTTCTCTCGTGCAAAACTCAGCATCGAAATGTCTTTGCAATCACAAGAAAAAGTAGCAGCAAAAGTGCCATTTCTTCCATTTTATGGTTGAGTACTTGCCCAAGTGAATGCAAGGATATCCGTACAGTTCGATTCTAAGAAAAGTATTGCTTGCAAACATCTGTTCCCTATGTTAGAGGTAATTAGGTCAGCAAAGAGTGCTTGAAGCATTATACCCTAAGTATCTAGTTTGGAATACCAAGTTTGTTGCCTCAAGCCCCTATATATAGATATACTAGGGTTAATGGCCGGTTAATGGACTCTAGCCTGTGTAGGCCCACTACACCGGTCCATTATCATATTGGGCTTATATTAGAACATACATGGGCAGGGGCGGAGCCAGGAATTTACACTTGGGGGGGGGGGGGGGGGGGGCAAACTAATTTACACTTGCCTTCATTGGTCATTGGTGGGGCCATGGCCACTAAACTAGCTTAGAATGCATATACAGCCAAAAACCATAAAAGAGACTTTGCAAGTCATTGGGGGGGCCGGCCCCCCTCATGCTCTATGCGCCTAGACCTGGCAAAATGGGACCCGTACCCGCGGGTACACCCGGCCCGCAGGGGTGCGGGTACCAATTTCATTACCCGCGAAAAAAAATACCCGCACCCAACCTGTACCCATGACCCGCGGGTAGGTCTCAGTCCGGTGTTGGTGCCCGCGGGTTACCCGCCATTCGGTTTTCAACTTTTTATTCTTAAGGCCTAAGCACTAAACCGTAAAAAATAGACTATGTGGGTGGGCCAACAAAACAAGTCAAAGCAATCAGACTATGTGACCAGTATCTTTGGTTGTACCAAAACAAACACTTGTTAAAGTAAATGAAAAATTGTATGATGAATGGGCGTATAAACATGCACTCATCATCCCCTCTTTGATATTTGATCCAACAGCAGCTGACTTGTTAAGAAGCTGCTGTTGGATTAAATATCAAGGCTTGTACATCCATCGTACCACCTTTATGTGTTCATACACCCATTCATCATATAATTTCTTTTGGTAAATATATATATATAATTTCTTCTTTAAATTTATCAGGTTACCAGCGGGTATGCCCGTACCCGCCCGAGTGGGTTCCGGGTTCGTGAAAGGCTACCCGTACCCGCGCCGGTATTTCTTACCCGTACCCGCCCGGGTTACCCGTTTGCCAGGTCTATATGTGCCTCCACCCCTAACATGGGTTATATCATATACCCAACACCCTACACGTGTCCTTATAATTGAGTTGCTAGCAGGAGATGGACATCCAACGTGGCACTTCTGCTACGGCGACCGGCAACCCGAGGAACGAAAAAGACGGCGTTATCCCACCGAACTCCGTCAGTTATAACGGCGTTTCTGTTATTTACATTTATGGAGAATGTTGAGATCTGAAGCCGTTGTATTGGGAATGACACTCCCAAATTTTGTTAGAGAGAGAAAGAGAGAGAGAGCTAGAGTGGCAATATCATATAAACGGTGAGATATCATATTGTCATCTTGTAATTAATATTTTCCGAGGAATCAAGGGATAAAATCCGAGGAAAATGACTCTCACGCGGCAAGGATTAACTGTCGACCGTTTTTCTGAATATTTAATGGGGCGAAGATAAATTCGCACCCCCTATAGGATGATTTTCACAGTTAAAGTATGTGGCACTAACGCTTTTTAAACTTTAGAGTGGTGCGAATTATCCTACGTGCTTGCGAATTTATCATTTTTCTATTTTATTTTGCACATAGTTTTCTTTCTCCGAAGACGGTTGACCCAGGACTTGCCCGTACTTTCCGGTCACCATGTGTTTTCAGGGACGGGCAGCTGCCCGAATATCGATACGCTACAAAACATATCTGTCTAGTTTGACCGCGGTCACATCGGGTACGGTTGATTTTCTGTCTCTATATCTTTAGGCTTTAGCTAGTGGGACCCATATTTATCATCTCCAGCCCTTACTTCCGGTAATGCCATTAAATTATCCCAGCTCTCGCTTAATTGACTAAACTACCCCTTCGGGTATTAACAAATAACAACCAATCTCTTCTACTAATTTAGTTCCAATTACCTCGGAAAACAGAATGGAAGATAATTAAAATTAAAAAATGTGTGCTGGTGTTATTGGCACTACAATATTTTGTTAATTGCACAATCTATGCTTGTCTTTTCTTTTTTAAATGGCTTTCGTCATAAAACATATCTAAAATCAAATGTAAATATTAAATTGGTTTTTAGACGGCCAGTGAAACAGCCTGTTGCCATCCTAATTTACATCGGACACTATTAATTGGCCTGGCGAACTACCTCTGATCGGTGTCTGTCGTGTGCCACCATCGGTATTAAGGGTATTTTGATCATTTACCCTCACAGTTTTTAATGGCGGATGATATTTTCACCCCCGCAGTATGCATTCACCCCCTACAACGTGAGCAGTGGGCAACTTTAACGCTTTTTGACGTCAAATCACGTTAAAAGAGAGGCGAATGGGTACTGTAGGGGATGAAAATACTGTCACCGTTTTTAATTCCAAAACATAGCTCTGTGTTTTCCTTCTTTTGGGAGATGATAGATGAAGTAATGCATTTTGAGTATGAATTTACATATGAAAGGTAGTTTTAACTCACGAGGAATTCTAGACTGAAGGGAGCCCTTGCAAAAAAGAGGTGAAAGTGCTCTCCTATTGGCTGCACATCACCATCAAGCATTAATAACAGCTGAAAAGTCAAACATGATGGTGATGTACAGCCAACGGAGGAGCCCTTTCACCTCTTTTTTGCAAGGGCTCCCTTCAGTTTAGACTTCCTCTTAACTCTATTGTCATAGGGAGTGGCATTGAATAGTCCAAAAGACTATTTTGCCTTCTTTTCTAATTTTGTTTTCTTGTCTCCATCTAATTTTTTCTATTTATTCGTCTCCCCCACCTATAACTTTTGTTGCAGCGATGAAAAAGAAGATGATGATGATGATGAAGAAGAAAAAGAAGAGGAGGTTCAAGAAAAAGAAAAAGATGATGATGATGATGATGAAGAAGAAGTAAAAGAAGAGGAAGAAAAAGAAAAGACGAGGAAGTGGAAGTCGAAAGGAGGAAGAAGAAGGGGAAAAAGAATAGACATTGAAAATAGAATGTAGAGGGCTGAAAAAATGGAAGGTCCCTGAAGTGAAAAATTTTCAAACTGGCAAGAGAATTGAACTTGAATTTCAACTTGGTTTAAGGTCCTGTCACGTTGCAAAATGATGAGATAGTTTGAAAGAAGAGATATTATGTAATCTAACGCTAACCAAGGGGTGTTTAGTCAAATGGCTCTATTAGTAATGCCATCTTTTCTTGGTTAATAGTGCGCAAATGACTTCAGTTTCAACGTTTTGTTCGAACTCCCACATGTTTTAATAATAACGTCTCCGTTAATTACTATTTTATTCTAAAGGTTCGTGCTGTACTTTGTACACGGAAATACGGTCTCGTCCTTTTGCAGCTAACCTACTTATCATGTATTTATTTATTATTTTAATATAGAACCCATACCTTACTTTTCGTCGACATCAATGTCTCGAATTTCTACCGTCTCACGTGACCTTCACGGTACGATACGCTAAATAAATAATTATGCATATGATTTCTCATGCATATATTATTCTTGCTTATCTCAAGTTATCCAAAATATAATAATCACATTCCGCATTTCGTTGTTATGTTATTGTCACCATGGTTTTAAATTTCGACCGAAATTTCGGATTTCGGTAGAGACCGACACCGAAACCACACAAAACCGAAATGGTCATTTATTTCGGCCAAAATTTTGGTTTTTCCGAAATTTGACACAAAAAATCTGTTTTTTTTAATATTAATTTAATATTTCACCGAAATTTCTGCCTAAATTTAATAATGAATAAAATATTGTTTTTTTTTTACCAGATTTCGACCGAAATTACGGTCGAAATTTTGAAATTTCAAGGTCCGAAACCGGTACCGACACCGAAATTTTAAACCTTGATTGTCACTCCTTTTTATTTCGAAGGAGTTAAGGGGCTCTTTGGATACGTGGGGAATTTTTTATTGTACATTGTGTTCTATGGAAAATAAATTTTCCTGTATTTTTTTTTTAATTATTCACCATGGAAATTTTTTTCCAAAGTATTTTTTTTCCTATTTTCAAGGTCATTTGCAACCTACTATACCTTAGAATATTTTTCCATGGAAATTCTTTTCCATAATTTTTACCCTAGATCCAAACACCATGGCCCTATTTGGATTACAAGAATTTTCTAAAAATGTTTGGAAAAGGTATATTTCCCAAGAATTTCCTATTTTTTTGTTACCTTTAACTCACCAACTTCTCCAAAAGCTTACGCTGTTAGAGAAAGACGTTATTTATCTTTTATACTTTAACACTCTCCCGCACATATGGCCCACTTTGGGCCGACCATCGCATGTGGAGTTTTGCTATCCGGGAGGTTTGAACTCGAAACCTTTGGCTTTGATACCATGTCAACTTACCAACTTCTCCAGAAGCTTAAGCTGTTAGAGAAAGGCGTTATTTATCTTTTATACTTTAACTATTACACTAGAAAATAAATGAAGGACCTTCAATTTATGACACGTTCTCTCTAAATAAGTCATGATCATATCATTACCTTCTACATTCTAAGAAAGAAAAAATTCCTACAAAAATATTTCGAACGTTTGGTTCTCCTTGCATCTACACAAAATCTCACGCAAAGGACAATATCCTAACCATCCAAATTTGTAGGTCATGTCTGGCAACTATGAATTTAGTTTTCATTGATTATTAGTTTACCCAATGGTGAAGGAGGGCTGGAGAGAAGGAGAGACCTGATAGTAGGGGTGGTTATTCAGTTTAAACCGAACCGAATAGACCGAAATTTGGTAACCGAAATAATTTCGGTTACCAAATTTCGGTAACCGAAACCAAACCGAAATTATCCGAAACCAAACTGAATAAAAATTCAGTTATTCGGTTAGTGGGAGAAAAAGAGGAAAAAAATCAAAATCTCGGTTTGGATCGAAGGGCTAGGATCATCTGATCGAAATGATTTTTTGAACACAACCTAATTAAGTTGTGATCAATCAAATGGACGGTCTTGATCATCCTACGGAGTGCACATATAGTACTTTTTTTGAAAAAAAATGGTTTTCATCCATAATTTCGGTTATTCGGTTAACTGAATTTTTTTTTAACAAAACCGAAACCGAAACCGAACCGAAAAGAAAAAAACCTTGGTTCGGTTCGGTTATTCGGTTTTAACCGAATAATGCTCACCCCTACCTGATAAGGATTGAGTGAGGAGAGTTGAGAAAAGGTAAAATAAAATGCATGAAAAGAAAACTCCAGTTTAAATCGGCGATTTGACGTAGATTCCTTCCATTTTCTGGTTTCAAAAGGCAGAAATGGGACAGATGACACATCAGTTTTTTGGGGAAATTGGTGAAAATGTGGGGATGCATGCTAGTGCTTGAATGACAATTAAACATGTGGTCAATGGATTTTGATGAAAAATATACCCATTTTTCGCGCTAAGTGCTCAACTGAACTGGACAACTGTTATGTGCATATTGTGGTGTTAGTTAGAATGCGGTTATGAGTTTTAGGTTGTGGATGTAAGTTATTTGCCTGTGTTATGTAAGTGGGTTAGTGATGTAAAACTATATTTATGCTTGTATTTAAGATTGTATTTCAATGAAAAGGATGGAGAAGAGGAGAAATTTACAGCAAAAGTGACTTTGTTTTTAGAAAATCATGGGTCCTCTCGAGTAGAGTTGTTAGGAGGTCCGGTTGCCTCGAATCAACCATTCTCTCCCTTATTTCTATATTTTTTATTTTTTTTATTTTCCGTTACGGCCCCACAACATGGGGATTAAATGCTTATATTTTTATGTCGAAGAGTTAAAAGCTTTTTATTTTTTCGTCGATAGATTTTTTAGCTCCTAAATTTGTATAGATTGTCTGCCAGAAAAGGGCAATTTAGTCAAAGGATAATTCTGACGTGATTAGAGGGGTGCATGATTTGATCACGTGATTTGTGATTCAGTGGATTCAAGTTTGCTTGATTCACGGTAGCTTTAAGCCTTCAACTACTCCCCGTGCATGTACAGGAATCCAATGGTCTAGAGACTCTAAAGTCCAAACCAATAGCACAATGACGACAAAACCCTTTTTGTACACAAATTTGCCCACGTATGTAGCTTATCTTTCTGCTGAGAGAAAAATGTTAAATATCCAAGCGATTAAGGGCACGTTCGGCAAGGCTTCTCATTCTCGTCCGATTAAACGGGCGAGAAACGGAGTGATGAGAAATTTTAAAACAGTTATTTATCACTTCGTAGAATCCTATTTTTTAGTTGAAAAATTAGGCGAAATTTTAGAAACGGACCTAAATGGGTCACGCAGCCGAACAGGATTTTAGAGATTTTTTTGGCTTTCTTCATTCTACGCCCCTCAAAATGGAGAAAATCCAGGAAAAGAATAGTTGTCGAACACGCCCTAAGTAGTTGTAGAAAAATAAAAACAAAAATTCATTTTCATCGGTGGCTTCGATTAACAACAAAAGCAATCATCGCCGTTTAAAATTCCAATTTATTTTTTTTAGCAGAAGTAGGACCACCTGTTCAATGATCTAACCCTTTTATGGTTGATCCAAAACTGGTGAGAGAATGTGTTTTTGTATCATCCATATCTTACTATGGAAAAAATTGGATGGCTATTGACAAACTCTGAAGTCATATAAAACCTTACAACTATAAAGTACCCTTTGGTTTTTAATGCCTCATCAATGCAAAGTGTTTATAGCTATTTAATATCTCATTGTAGAGTTTTTATATGGTGTACGCCCTTATAGTCCCTTATTATTTAAAAAGTACTGTACGGACCACATCATAGAATGATCCGAACCGCTCATATTATGGAGCACATAGTAAATAGGTTGTTCCCAAAAAATCATTTCCATAGGATGATCCTAGCCCTCCGATCTATAGAGGTTTCCATAATATGCAGTTCTCTATAGGTCGGAGGGTTGGGTTCATCCTATGGAATTGATTTTTGGGGAGCAACCTATTTAGGTTGTGTTTCATCTTATTGACGGTTCGGATCATCCTATGATGTCGTCCATACAGTACTTTTTGAAAAATATAAAAAACTCCTCATTGTAAATGTATCTATATATATGCTTTTCTCGATCTATAGGTCCTCTATATTTATTCAATATCTGATAAGTGTAAATATCTTTATGGCTAGCCCTCTGTATAAGCATTGACAGTTGGGTTAGCATATACGCATTAACAATTAACAATTGTTTTAAGTTTTAACTTACGCAAGTTATAAAGTCCAAGATTTTATCCTTAGAAAATTCTTGGTAAGCAAGAAAAACTCTGATATTTTATGTGTAGCTATTTTGCAAAGAAGATCTAGAAGAGAATCTTACCCTTTTCCAAATGCCCAAAATCTTCAAAGTTCAAACTGAAAAGACTCCTATCTGTTCAAAATTCCTTTTTCAACCTGACCCCTTTTACTTTTCCTATCAACCTTTTTTCTTTTCCTTTGCGTATGTTTTGTTGCACAAAAGCCAGAATGGCTCGTGGGATTTGCTTTGTTTTCTCTCTCTCTCTTCCTTACCCCTCTCAGTCTCTATATTGCTAATGACACTCCTTACCGCAACTCTACAAGGTCGACACCCAAACACTACTTCCCAGTTCCCACTATTCTACGAAGTAAGTCCCAGATAAATGTAATGCTAGTCTTCTCTCTCCTTCTCTCTTAAAATAAATACAAAAATAATATTGATGTCTATAAAAATTTGAATCTTGTGAAGGCTCTCATAAATGGTAGCTCACAAGTGGTGCATGCAAGAGAAGGGCCACGTAACAAGGCAGTCAAGGCTGCACTCTTGTTGTGCTGTGAAGGTTTTTTGTTGTTGTTGGCATATTAATGAGCGCGAGGCAAATGCCCTCATTTCTTAGTTCCAAACCACTCGGAATAAACTTTTAATAAATGCCCCATTAATTTCCTGAAATAAGGAAACATGCTATTTTTCATAAATCATTATTAAATTGAAAATATTTTGAAATTACTCAACAAATCCGCTGCTAATGACACCTAGGGCTCTGTTTGGTTGCAAAAAGCAAAGAAGACGGCTGAGCATTTTTAGGAATATGAAATACCAAATGTTGTTTGGTTGTCAATTTCTAGCTCAAATTCCATTGGAATACTAGACGTGGAAGAGACATCATTATTAGCTTTTTGCTTAGGTAGCGCCTATGTGGCGGGATTGTTCCCTCTCCTATTTTTTCAATGCCAAACCTTGTTTTTGATGGATTTTAAATGGGAGAAGAGTAGAATATGTCTTGTCATATGTAATCATTACTTTTTTCTGTCTTTCTCTCTCTTTTACTATTTATTTTGTTAGTGACACCCCTCCATTCTACACATGCTTTGACATCCAACTAAATACACTACCAAAATTCCCCTAATCTTCTCTAGACAAGTCTATACATATCCCACCCTTGTCACCTCCTTGTTGACTATTACTTACACTAAAATCCCAGCTAACCAAACATTTGTTCACTTTAAATCCGCCGCTAATAATTCAGGTAACTGCGTGCCATTTCTCATAAGGGTAAGGTTATTTTGATAATTCTATTATTTTTTGGGATTTGCTAGGGACCATCGCAGAAAGCCATTTTGCGGCTGGCTGTTGCATGCGAGAGCAGACACCCAGTCTAACTTTTCAGTAGATTTTGTCTTATTCATTTAATTCATCTGAGGTGGCTAATCTCACATGGAACAGCTAGCCGCAAATGCCTTTATGCGATTGTACGTACCTAGCTGTTGAAGATATATCCGATCATTACCATATAGATCCGACCGTTGATCATCTTGGTGGTAGATTAGGGAAGATTGGTTATTTTAGGAAGGTTGGCTTGATTAGGAAATAGATTAAGTTATATCAGATAAAGAAAGATACGGAAATAGATTAAGATACATCAGATCAAGAAAGGTAAATCAGACCTTTACCTTGCCCAATTAACCGAGAATTTATATGATGCCCTACCGTCAAAGTAACAAGGGCTAGGTCTAGCCCTTGTTACTTTGACGGTCGGGCATCATATAAAAACTCCAATTAACCAATCTTCCCTAATCTACCACCAAGACAAGATGATCAACGGTAAGATCATTCTAGTAAAGATCTGATATATCTTAACTTTTTTACTAGCACATGTGGGTATTTTCGTAATACCACCTTATTTGCATTTTACCATGGCCCCCAACCCCGCGCCCCCCTTTCTCTACTTAAGACTCCACGCATCCTTTCTTTCTTCTTCTTTAGACAGAGCACTCACTTTTCCTTCTTGTTTTTTCTTCTCTGTTTTTCCCCTCTCTCTCTCTCTCATGGCCAGCACTATTAGGAAGGTAGAAAAAATCCGCCAAATCGTCAAACTCAAGCACATAATGAAGAGATGGAAAGCTACGAGTCTCCGTCGCGGATCTAACACTGACTCGGACTCGGACTCCAGTCCGGCCCGTCGCATACCCGCAGGCTTTCTCGCCGTTTACGTAGGGTCCGAGAAGCGCCGATTCGTGATTCCGACTCGTTACCTCAACCTTCCTATTTTCGTCTCTCTGCTTAAAAAAGCTGAAGAGGAATTCGGTTTTCATTCTCAAGGCGGACTTGTTCTGCCTTGTGAGGTTGGGTTTTTCAAAGGGGTTTTGAAGATTCTAGAGAGAGATGAGCACAGATTTCGTGGGTTGAAAATGGAAGAAATGCTGAATCTTTTTACCGATGTGAGTTTGGATTCTTGCAAGGAAGAGTCCAGTTCTCGCCATGGATTCACACCCCTTTTGAAGAAAGCTAAGATTTGAGAGGTGGGTTAGGGTTTCTTCACTAAGGTTTTGTATTTTATCTAGGGTTTTTTTTTTTTTTTTTCCTGTTTACTTTTGTTTGGTTCCATGAAAGAAAAGGTTTGTAAAGAGTAATACAGTGGAGTGTGTTCTGGGGGTTTTCTCAAACTATCCATGAACCCTACTTTGTGGGTTTCAATGAGATGTAACATTTTTCTTTTTTTCTTTTTTCACTCTAGGGTTTTGGAGATGAAGATGCTGATGATAATTTTTGAAATTAATGGAAAACTCTAGCTATTGCTTTTTTTTAATTTTTTTTTTCATATTTTATTTTACTTAATTTTATTGTTAGGTTTGGTTAGCAACTTTAGTTTTCAAAATTCTTATTGCAGACCAGGAGTCAACTTGTAATGTGTACTTTATTATTTAAATGTAATGAAATTTCATTCATTATAAACGGAAACCTCCGTTTGGATGCTAGAATTTTTTTAGTTCTCGGGACTTTTGTAGAATTTCCGGAGGAAGCCCACACTTGGTTGCTAGTTATATAGCGGGCAAAAAAGAATCCCACAAACCCAAGAACCAAAATAATCCCGCACGAAATCCGAGGAACCAAAATAACCAAAAGAAGAACTTTTTTCTTCCGAACAGTTCAAGCAACGACGGGATTCATAGTCCAGTCAACCAAACATGGGATTTTTATTTTACCAGGATGCTTCGAGGGAGTTTTTTTTCCCACCAATCTCCCAGGAAGTTTTTTGTTCCCCAAAAGTCCCAAGAACCAAAATAATTCTGGCATCCCCCTTGTTTTTTTTAATATTGTTGTTTTTATCATAAATATTATCATTATTAGTAAGCTGAATAAAAAATTTAATTTATTTTGTTGATTGAACCCACGCGTCTTTGATTATTTAATTTTTTTTTCAGTTCTACACACACTTGTGGGTAGTTTGTAGGGTTGTTTGTCTCTAGTGTTTAATAGAGCGGCAGGAAGGTCCATTTACCCTAGCCACTTGGAGTATTCATTCAGACATGCCATGGAGAAGTCAGTATGATTTCATGTGTAATGAAACTTTTCATCATAACTTTTAGGTTTATTCCTTTTGGATCCTTTTCTTATTCTTTTTAGTTTCCTTGGCTACTTTATTTAGGGGAAAATGATGTCAGCACAAACATGGTTTAATACATGCACGCATGTATCTTGTCTTTTAGTATTTAAAGAGCTGTAACAGGGTTATTACGGTTCCCAAAAAGCATTTACAAAGACAATTAAATATTAAAAGACAAGATACATGTGGGCATGTATCAAAACTCAAAAGCTTCAAAACATGGTTGTGCTGAAATCATTTTCCTTTTTTTTTTTTTTTTCATTTAAATATTGGGTTGAGAGTCTCATTTCAAAATTCAGATTATTATGTATTTTTTGTTGAGTTCTAATTAGGCCCTGTTTGGAATGCAGGAATTTACGGGAAAATTTTAGAAAGGTAAAATATTTTGAAAATTCTTAGTTTTACCCACCTAAAAACAAAAACAAAAGTGTTGAATTATTTATAGAGAACCAGATGAAACCAATGCTCTCTTCACTTGCCTTCTTAGAAAGGAAAGGAGAGGAAAGCACTTTCCTGAGAAAACCATCTTTGCCTGCATACTTTCTTTTCTTTTCTCGGCCAAGTGAACAAAGGAATTTTCTCACAATTTCTTTTTCTTTCTTTTCCAGTGTTCCACATCAAATTCTTTTCCTTTCCTGCAGCTAGAAAACAAGTGAAAAGAGCCCAAGAGAGTGAAAAGGGCATATTGGTCATTTGAACAAGCAAGGGCAAATTCGTGATTTCAATCTTTGGAACAGAAATCTCGGAAGGATTTGGAAAACGTTAGAGAAGACCAAAACCGTTGAGAATACGGAATTAGCTCCCATTTTCG
The DNA here is from genome assembly GCF_043159265.1 of Tasmannia lanceolata. Lineage (NCBI taxonomy): Eukaryota > Viridiplantae > Streptophyta > Magnoliopsida > Canellales > Winteraceae > Tasmannia > Tasmannia lanceolata. Next base: position 14,414,636 of record NW_027518683.1, read on the forward strand.
TCCTCGTCAGTATAGTACACGTACTGTCCCTTTATGCCTAAAAGAGATAACTATCTTTTTTCTATATTCGCCCCCTTTTCTTCCTAGGACCAGCACCCTCTAGTGTATTTATGAGACTACCCTTCTTTTACATACATGCCAAGTTGGTGGGCCACGGAAGAAAGAGGGTCGTGTAAATCATTTCCCTTTTTCTAAGCTTCTTCCAGATTAAAAAAAAGGGAGATAATAAATTCGCTACAAGGGTACGAATTTATCAGCACACTAAAAAAAAGACTGTCGCTCTTTCACTTTCCGAAGCAATTATGTCGGGCAAAACCGGTTGCTGTGAAGGAAAAGTAAGGAGAAAACCGGCAGGTTTGGAATGACCTACATATGTTGATAAAGACACTAATTTGTTTTAAACTTTCCTGGTTAGATATTGATGACGAGTAGATATTTTTTGGGCGATCCAAACCATTCATGTGGACATAGATAGGGGGTGCCCAGAAAAACTTTTGGGTACACTCTATCTATGTGGCCCAACAAATGAATGGTTTGGATCACCTAAATAATGTGGGGCCCCTCTATCTATTGGCCGTGTCAAGAGGTACAAACTACATACACCCCCTCCTATCGTGATTGGCAAAGCTCATCCTTCCTCTTTCTTAGTTAGTTCGACTTTTTTTTCTTTCTTGTAAAATACATGTTCAATGTTCTTTGTATAAAAGCTAGTATTCTTGGCCTGTACTAAGCTTGGTTGTAAAACAGTGGGTCCCGCGAATCAAAGCATAAGTTGTAAGATAGTAGGCTCCACTTCATCAAATCATGAGGTAAATAGTGGATCCCACCCCATCAAAACATAAGGTGTAAAATGGTGGGCCCCACCAAATGCATGGGTTTGGGTGGAGATTGTGAGTGCAGCGGGGATATCATAATCAAAACATATAGTATAAAATGGCGGGCCGCACCCTTATTCTAGATCCACGCTATGTATCATGTATGGAATTGGAACCCAAAAGTTGTCTTTTACCATTGGCTGTGAAAATGCAAAGTCAGCAAGATAAACCCACATCGAGGCATAGAGCCCACAATAGAATAGAGCTTGAAGATGATGTAAGGACCCCCTACCTTGATCAGATGATTCTAAGCCCTTGATCTATCAAGCCTCGTTTTGGGTTCCCAATGAGGAGTTTTTATATGGCCAGTATTTTTCAAAAAGTATTGTACGGCTTACACCATAGGACGATCCAAACCGTCCATTTTGATGGGCCACAATGCAAATAGGTTGTGCCCAAAAAAACATTTCTATAAGATTATCCTAATCCTCGGATCTATGGAAACTTGCATATTATGGAAACCTCTATAGATTATAGATTGGAGGGATGGGAACACCCTATGGAAATGATGTTGGGGGCACAACCTATTTACGTTGTGCCTGCCTCTTTACTACTAAATATGGGTTTCCATGGATGCCCTTGTCCTTTATGATGCTCTTCCTCTTTGATATCTCCTTGTTTTTAGTTTTCTCTCCCTATGTTTTATCCTTCTTGTTTTATCCATCTCGGTCTTGTTTTTAATAAAATCGGCTACCATTCAAAAAAAGAAGAAGAAGAGGGCACTGATATTCCCCCCCCCCCCCCCCCGCTCCTCTTGACGGCTGGCTAATGTAGTCCCACCATTTGACCGCTCTGTCTCTCTCTCTCTCTCTCTCTCTCTCTCTCTCTCTCTCTCTCTCTCTCTCTCTCTCTCTCCACACACACACACAACAGGAACAATTGGTGGGCCCAACATAAACCATTGGTGGAATGGTGGGCCCATCTTTGAACAACGTAGGCCCCGCTCATACCACACCATAGGATAATCCAAACCGTCCATTTGATGGGCCATAAACGTAAATAGGTTGCGTCCCAAAATACTTTTCCATAGGCGGATCCTAGCCCTCCGATCTAAATATAAACTACATCTTATGCAACCTCTATAGATTGTAGGGTTGTGATAATCCTATGAAAATGATTTTTGGGGCACAACCTATTTACATTGTGGCCCATCAAATGGATGGCTCGGATCATCCTATGGTCTCGACGGTACACTTCATTTTCAAAAATATGGGTGGGGCCTAAATTGGTACGAACCACACCATAGGATGATCCAAACCATGGACGGCTTGGATCATCCTATGCTGTGGACGGTATGCTTCAATTTGAAAAATATCGGTGGGGCCTACGATTGGGCCTTAATGTTAGTGTACGACCAACTCCATAGGATTATCCAAACCATGGACGGCTTGGATCATCCTATGTCGTGGACGGGCCTTAATGTTACTGTACGACCACAGGATTATCCAAACCATTCATTTGATGGGCCAACCCTTTTGGGGGCACAACCCATTTACGTTATGGCCCATCAAATGGACGGCTCGGATCATCCTATGGTTTGGACGGTACACTTCATTTTCAAAAATATGGGTGGGGCCTAAATTGGGCCTTAATGTTACTGTACGAACCACACAGTAGGAGGATCCAAACCATGGACGGCTTGGATCATCCTATGTTGTGGACGGTACGCTTCAATTTGAAAAAAATCGGCGGGGCCTACGATTGGGCCTTAATGTTACTGTACGACCAACTCCATAGGATTATCCAAACCATGGACGGACGGCTTGGATCGTCCTATGTTGTGGACGGGCCTTAATGTTACTTTACGACCAACTCCATAGAATGATCCAAACCATTCATTTGATGGGCCACAATGTAAATAGGTTCTGCCCCAAAAATCATTTCCATAGGATGATCACAACCCTACAATCTATAGAGGTTGCATAAGATGTAGTTTCTATTTAGATCGGAGGGCTAGATCAGCCTATGGAAATGATATTTTGGGACGCAACCTATTTACGTTTATGGCCCATCAAATGGACGGTTTGGATTATCCTACGGTGGTATGGGCGGGGCCTACGTTGTTTAAAGATGGGCCCACCATTCCACCAATGGTTTCTGTTGGCCCACCAACTGTTCCTGTTGTGTGTGTGCGGGGAGAGAGAGAGAGAGAGAGAGAGAGAGAGAGAGAGAGAGAGAGAGAGAGACCGGTCAAATGGTGGGAAAGAGACATATCCTAACGTTTAACGTTGGGGGGAGGACGGAGAATATCAACGCCCAAAAAAAAAAAAAAGATTTTTGGAATGTTATTAAGCTCTAATTGCCAATTAAAAAAGTGTAAAAAAACATAAGTGTGATTATTGAAACAGGGTTTTTTTTAATTACACTGTTCTTCAGATGACAATGATCAGATTAAAAAAAAAGGACCAATTACCAATGGGGGACAAACATTAGGCAGAATTATCAACTGGACCCAGGCTTTTCAGAAATTACGAATGGGGGACGAAATATGTACGGATGGAAAATTGGGGTCGAAAATGCCCTTTGCCTTTCTTAAAGACCACGTTGCTTTTACTTTTGTACTTTTACCTTTTCCCTCTTCTTTACTGTATCATTTTCTACTTTGGGGGTTTTTTAACGTAGCATTGGACGTGGGAAAACTCAACAAACACGTGAGTAGTATTTTTGCAATGTTTTTGTTTTCTCATATCTGTATTATCTTGTTTAGGGTTTTGTATTTTGTTGATCTCTAATGATTTGTAGTGGAAAACCCTTTTTGAGAGTTGAAAACCCGATTTCAGGTGGCTACCCTATTTTGAGGTTTTGTTTTGAGAGTTGCAAACCCTGTTTAGATATTTAGTAAGCCCCATTTAGATACTTGAAAACCCCTCTTTTATAGGCCTTAAAACCTTTAACAAACCCCTTTTGGAGAGTTAAAAACCCCTCTATTATAGACTTTAGAAGCTTTGAAAACCCTCTCCTAGAGAGTTGAAAACCCCTGTTTATATATAATCCAATTTAGATAATGGATAACTCCCTTCATAGATTTGAAAAGCCCCGTTCTATAGTCTTGAAACCCATCTAGATACTTGATACCCCCAATTAATCACATGATAAGCCTTTTTGTCCTTGAAAACCCTCCCTTAGATATCTGTTAACCCCAATTTAGGTACTTGATAATCCCTTTGGGACCTGAGAAGCCCTCTATAGACACTTGAAAACCCCAATTTAGTTACTTGATCAGCCCTATTTTAGACTTGAGCCCCCCTAGCCAACCATGTTTATTGACTTCATAACCCTCCTTCTTGAGACTTTAAAACCCCCATTTAGAGTGTTGACAACCCTGTTTAGAGATTTGAAAACTCCCTTTTTTCAACATTGTTCTTCTGACATCTTGTGTGTCTTTGCAGGTGTTTAAAAAAACCGAAACAATGGTTTCTCTTCTTTTACACTATGATGGAAAATTGAAGGATGAAGTTTCGTGGGAATATATCGGTGGGAGGAAGACATTCTTATCGATTGGACGACGAATCAATTTCCAACAATTTAAAGTTCTAATCCAGAAAAGAATCGGAACTATAGAAGGGCAGGTGATTGAATCCATAAAGTGTCGATACGTTGTTGATCCATATATATCCACTTTAATGGATGTCGATAATGATGATGCCTTCCAAACCATCATGAGGATGTTTGACAAAGATGTGTTTAATTCTATGATGATATACATATTCAAAAGCATTACTGACAATAGTAGAAATTCATTGTATTCGTCAATGCTGCCTCTAAACAATGTTTCTATTACGGGACCCTCTAATAATGTAGCCATTCCGTCTACTTCGAATCCATCCCAAAATCTTCCTCGAGAAGCAGAAAATGTCAATCATCCCCCGCGTTTTGAAGTGGATTTGCAAAGAGACTACGATGATGAACTTGATGGTACCAATATAGGAGGTGATTCAACACAACCGACTGTAAGGTATTGTCCTTCTTTACCAATGGTTTTTCCCCTTCAATATTTGAAATAAAAAATTAATCAATCTACTAGCCTGATTATATATTGTTCAACTATGCAGGTCTCGCATTGTCCTAAATGAAGAATTTACACATGATTTGACGGATCATGCCATTGAAGATATCCACGACAGACAAAGTGATGGAGACTTGGAAATGCACTTCAATAATGAATTTCAAGATGATTTTTGTGTCATGAGTGGTTATTTTGAAGAAGATAGGAATGATGATGATCATAGTGACGATGACGAGGATCATCATGATGGCATTGATGATGATCATGATGTTGATGATGGAAATCTTGGTGTCCCTCATGACAGTAGGCTGCAAATGGAAGTAGATGATATGTTTGTTGGGGCTCATGAGGTAGATGCTGATAATGTTGAGATTGAGAAGTTAACTTGTGGGGCAATGTTTGCAGATATGAAACAGTTCAAGCAGGTAGTTCGAGAGTATGCAATTCGGCAAAGATTTAAGTTTGTGAAATCAAAGTCAACACCAAAAAAATATGCCGTTCGATGTAAGGAAGAAGGTTGCAAATGGCGTATATCTGGCATTAATAATATGACTTATGTGTTAGTGAAGACGTTTGTTCCCGACCATACGTGCACAACTCAACTAAGGGGCAATGATCACCCTCTTGTAACATCAGCTTGGGTTGCTAAGACATGCTTACGCTTATTCGATCGCCCAGAAGAGATCGGGACAAGGATCATAAGAGAATATATTAAGATGCATTGGGGTATAACTATAAGCTATCGAAAAGCGTACATTGCGATGAACATCATCCTTGAAATTAAGTGTGGGAATGTTGAGGACTCTTACCGCATATTGCCTGCACTTTCAGTTGAGATGATGAGAAGAAATCCTGGCACCTATATGCGTGTTTTCCGTGGAAGAGATTTACGTCCAAGGGGAGATGATAGGTTTGTTCGGTTATTTTGGACATTTGGTCCCAGCATACGTTCCTTTAATCGAACACTCAGACCTATAGTTTTGGTCGATGGTACACATCTACGAGGAAAGTATCTAGGAATCTTATTGATTGCAGTCGGGGTTGACGGTAACAACGGATTATTTCCATTAGCGTTTGCAGTTGTCGAGACCGAGAACGAAGATAGTTGGAGGTGGTTTCTTAGGTTGGTGAGAGAAAACGTAATGTCAGCGGAGACGAACGTATTCACCATATGCTCTGATCGACAGAAGGGGTTGATGCAAGCAGTACCTATAGAATTACCTAATGCAAATCATAGTTATTGCATGCGTCACCTCGCCGCCAATTTCTATTCTGTGTTCAAAGATCTTTTACTAAAGAAATTGTTTTGGAGAGCTGCCGGGCATTGAGAGAGTGTGTTTTTAAAGAAACAATGGAGAAGATTAAGGAAATTAATGAAAATGCACACAAGTGGATAAGTGACATCCCCAAGGAACATTGGGCTAGTTTTTATTTTAAGGGGGATAGATATGATGTATTGACGACCAATAGGTCGGAGTGTTTCAATGCTGTCTTGAAGGATGCGAGAAAATTGCCGATTGTATCATTGGTAGAACACACTCGATGGAAGACTTCTGACTTCTTGCAGAAACGTCAAGAAATGGGTCAAGGTTGGCAGACAAAGTTGACCCATTACGCAGAAGAACATATGACATTGGCAAGGGAAGAAAGCCGCCAATATACAGCTTATCGAATAGGTGTTCATGATTATGAAGTAAAGTCCCTTCAAAATGTTGATGCTGTGAACCTACACCTGCAAACATGCACCTGTCGTGCTTTCCAAACGATTGGACTACCGTGCGGACATGCCATGGCAGCTATTGGCATCACAGATTTTGATCCTTACGATTACTGCAAAGAATGGTATCATGTACAGAGGTATCGAGATACATACGATGAGGTGTTGCACCCTACACTTGATCGGACCCAATGGCAAGTTCCTGCAGAACCTTTAATGACACTATTACCACCACGTGCAAAGAGGCCACCTGGAAGGCCGCGTACGAGAAGAACGGATCATGAATTGCAAAGCGGATTACATTACAATTGTACCACATGTGGACAACTTGGTCACAACAAAAGAAGTTGCAAAGAACCTCCCATCGTAAGACAACCTGTTGACGAAACTGCCATTGAACCTTCTGCACCTATTTTCAACAGGTACGTGGTATACATTATATGAATTATTCTATTTTTATAAAAAAATATTTTTCAAGAATAATTAACTGTGGTGCTGGTATTTTTTAGGTCTGGTGTACCTTGTGAACCTCCTTTCTTCTTGTAAAAGTGTGTTCCTGAGACAATGCATCGACGGCTTCACTCTCTTTTTTGAAACACAAGTGGATTAGTTGTATATGATGGATGACTTCAGTCTAATTTTTTGGAAGACAATTGGATTAGTTGCATACGATGGATGACTTCAGTCTCTTTTTTTGGAAGACAAGTGGATTACTTGTAAATGATATATTTTTGATGTACTTAACTAGACAAGGTGGGTACAAAAATATTTTTTTGTGTACTTAACCATTCTAATTTTTTTGTACTAAGTGAATTGGGATGTAATACATGAAGCACATTGAATGAATACAACATCCATTTCTTTGGATCCATATCTTTTGTTATTCCATCATGAGTAGAATTGTAATTCCATTGGAGGATTATCAAGTTACTGGTAGAGGATTATCAAGTCTACAAAAAAGGGTTATGTGAAGCTGGGGGTTTTGAAGTCCTTATTTTTGGGTTATCAAGTATAAAAATTGGGGTCACCAAAATCGAAATGGGATCATCAAGTCCATGTGTGTTGGCCAAAAGTTACTGGGCGATCCACATGGGGTTTTCAAGTCTTCGGTTTTGGGGTCATCAGGTATAAAAAATGGGGTCACCAAAATCAAAATGAGATCATCAAGTCCATGCGTGTTGGCCGAAGTTACTGGTCCATCCACATGGGGTTTTCAAATCCTCGATTTTGGGGTCATCGGGTATCAAAAATGGGGTCACCAAAATCGAAATGGGATCATCAAGTTAATGTGTCAGGCAAAAACTACTGGCCGATCCACATGGGGTTTTCAAGTCATGGGTTTTGGGGTTATCAGGTATAAAAAATGGGGTTACCAAAATCGAAATGGGATCATCAAGTCTGTGTGTGTTGGGCAAAGTTACTGGCCGATCCACATGGGGTTTTCAAGTCATGGGTTTTGGGGTTATCAGGTATAAAAAATGGGGTTACCAAAATCGAAATGGGATCATCAAGTCTGTGTGTGTTGGGCAAAGTTACTGGCTGATCCACATGGGGTTTTCAAGTCATGGGTTTTGGGGTTATCAGGTATAAAAAATGGGGTTACCAAAATCGAAATGGGATCATCAAGTCTGTGTGTGTTGGGCAAAGTTACAGGCCGATCCACATGGGGTTTTCAAGTCATGGGTTTTGGGGCTATCAGGTATAAAAAATGGGGTTACCAAAATCGAAATGGGATCATCAAGTCTGTGTGTGTTGGGCAAAGTTACTGGCCGATCCACATGGGGTTTTCAAGTCATGGGTTTTGGGGTTATCAGGTATAAAAAATGGGGTCACCATGGGGTTTTGGGATCATCAAGTCCATGCGTGTTGGCCGAAGTTACTGGTCCATCCACACGGGGTTTTCAAATCCTTGATTTTGGGGTGATCAAGTATAAAAATAGGGTTACCAACTTAGAAATGAGACCATCAAGTCTGGTGAATGTGAGCGGTGTTCTGGAGTCTAAAAATAGGGTTACCAACTTAGAAACGCAGTATACAACCTGTTTACTCAACAACCTGTTTGCAGAACAACCCATTTACACAACAACCTGTTTACAATAACCTGTTTTGAACAACAACCTGTTTACACAATCACATCATTTCTCCTATTGAAGTTCTGAACAACACAGTATACAACCTGTTTACAGAACAACCCATTTACACAACAACCTGTTTACACAATCACATCATTTCTCCTATTGAAGTTCTGAACAACACATACACATGCCATTTAAGTTTTGAACAACGCAACAACTCAAACACAACAATCACATCCGTCCACAACATTTCTCATATTGAAGTTCACATTTCCCAAACTCTCCTCGTATAAATCGTTGACATAGTTCCAGTCGCATCTGAGGAATGTCATCTGGACCAAAATTGAAAGCGACCCCACTATACATATGCTCCATCCCTTTGATCACAAATAGTCCACAGTCAAATCTGCAAAACAATAGGTAGTGTAAATGGAATAGGATTAAACTCTGAATAACATAAAGCATTCACATTTAAAAGGTTTATAGGCTGCCTTACCCATTATCTTGTTGTGGGAAGTCTGCCACTTGGGCATATGGAAAGTGGTCTATGTCACAACCATGGGACTTGAAATATTCTTTTATCAAGGCTACCTGGAGAAAAAATCAGAAATGAAATATAACTGTTTGACATATCTAAGAATCTTAGACTATCACTGAAAATGTTAATGTAATTACCGTATGCCTTGCTAGTTCGTCGAATTTAAGCTCTTTTGAGGAGTTGCACTCGAAGAAGGATTTTTTAACCATGTCAAGCACAAGCAGAACCCAGTGGTTGTTTTGACATAATGGGATCAAGACCATATTAATCTCTTCCCACGGGATATCTATAAGTCTAGCATTCAATATCCCTTTCGCAAGTTCATAATCTTTGACCTTTGTTTTCTCTTCCGTGGTCTCATCCATGGTACGAAGTCTAGAAGTAAGATTTCCCTGTTGAAGGAAAGTCCTCGATTGAAAAAAAATGCTTCAACCACCAATGAAGGAAAACTAGCATTCTTAACGTAGAAAAATTTACTCACATGTACCAATGAAGGAACAAATATAATTTTGCTATGAGGAGTTGTTGATCTGTCCTTGTAGGAGTTCTGAAGAAACTTTCTGTATACATCCAATACCTTCAATAAAAAAAGTTGAAGAGAAGATTATTCATATCGTTATTGACTTACATATATTTTCTTAATCACCTTTAAACAAAAGTCACTTACATTATTACTGAGGTATCTTCTACGTCTCCACAGGCATACCAAGTCGTCAACAAATATCGTTATACCTTCTTCCTTCATGATACAACGACTAGAAAATGATATAATTGTTAGAAAATGACACAACTATAAACAAAATAAGGTTATACATTTTGCATCTACTTACCTTGTCTCATTCTTTAACAATTTTTTAATCAATTTAGTCCTCCTATCCTTCCCATTCTCCTCCTCTTCTTTCTCTTCTTTTTCCTCCTCTTTCTTCTCTTGTTTATTCTTCTCCTCCATCTCTTTAACTTTCTCCTCATCTTTGTCCTCCTCTCTCACCTCCTCTCTCACCTCCTCTTTCTTCCCATTCTTCTTCTTCCTTACTAGCTTCCTCTTTTGGGGTAAAAGTGGTCCGTAGGGGCTCATCACGTTGTGGCTTGGTTTCCTAATGCGTGCCTCCATCTTCACGCATCTCTCAATGCTCCCTACTTCATTTTGTTGGTCAATGGTAACAGTACATGTTGTTTCTTTTCGCTCGTCATCTTTTTTCTCTTCTACCTTCTCTTTCTCCTCCTCTTTGTCATCTTCTTCCTTCTCTTTCTCCTCCACTGCCTCAAACCCTTCGAAGTGTCCTGCGCCTATTTCTTCTTCGACTTCTTCAACTTTTTCGTCTTCTTCCAAAATAAGTGTTCTTACTTTTTCTAACCTTTTTCTCCATCTCTCCTTCTCCCTTTGAAAGTCCTCCCTCTCTTTTCTGACTGCCTCCTTTGCCTTTCTTATCCTCATCCACGATCTCCTCTTCCTTTCATCCTCTCCACCCTCCTCATCCTGACTATCCCCATCTCTCTCTATGTCTTCATCCATATCAAGGTTGGGCAATGTTGAGGTTGTAGGGGAGTGACCCAATATTTCTTGGCCCTCTATTGCGGGTTCCTACCCATACAAATAAAGCAAACGATGATGAGTTTTTAAACATGGACCAATTACCAATGGGGGACAAACATACTGCCTAATCTGAATGATTTAGTGGCAGGATCCCACTTATCATGTAGTGCTCTGATAAGGGGCTTGTGCATCACAATTTCTTCAAGGTGGATCAGATGTTTGAACGGGGTCTTCTCTAGTCTCTCGTAATGGTGTTGCTGCAACCCCATCTTAGCCAATGCACTCTTGAAACATGAAGGCGAACATCTTGCAGGGACATAAGGAGCCTGCAAATCAATTAACATCATCAAAACATTAAATGGCATATGAAAACGGAATGATATTGAAAACATAAATATGAAATACACTTACATGTTGCTTCCTCCCTTCAAATTTTCCCTTCCCCTTCCCCTTCCCCTTCCCCTTCCCCTTTTGCATTTTCCCCCTCCTCTTAAGAATCTTCCCCCTTTGAATCTTAGCCTTGCTCCCCCCTTTTTCTGTCACCTTTGCCATTTATCAAAACAGACACAATATATAGATCTGTGAAAAAACAAACAAGGTTATCAACTACATAATAAGGTTATCAAAACTCATATTATTTTAAATCAAAGGCAAGAGAAGAAAGAAGACAAGGTTATCAACTACCTTGTGATGACAAGAATGAACACAATTAGAAATTTTGAATTTTAGAAAAACCTATTTTTTAAGAGGTTTGCATTTCAAAAATAATCATATCATGATTAAGTTGTATCGGGGGCTATTGCTTTTGATATGACATGTATTCACTATTCTTTCTCTTCTATGCTTGCAAGTGTTGGAGAGGTTGGCTCTTTTTCATTTATAACCAAATGGCAGATTGAAGCCATTTTATGACCACTACCTCAATATAACTTTCTTTCCTTTCTTATTCTTACTTTTTTTTTCAAGGTGTGTGAGCAAGATATAGTAATTTCGTGGTAATGAAGTATACAACATCAGGGACGATATGGATTCAGCTAGCCAAGACATGGCTGCTAATTTTATTCACAGAAAAAGACCAAGATGGTCAGGACAAGAGAAATAAATTTGTAGCACCCTTGAAGTATACAAGAAGTTCTTTGAACCATTTTTTTCTTTTTTTAAAAAATTGATAGCAACTCACATATTCCTCTATAAGTTAGACAATCCTAACACCAAACATCATGAGGAGACAACTAAAGTATTTAACACTAACCAACCTTGAGAGGAAATCTTCATACAAATAACCAAAATAGAACAGGTAGACCATTCAAATAACTGAAATAAAAGATCCGAAAATAAACATTACAATTTAGGATAAAAAACACTCTCACAAAATATGAAAATCAATTTTCACATGAAAGATCATTCAATCACTTTCATAGTCATCATTTTCCAAAATTGCTTCTGGAAGCTAGTGTCCTGTTTCAAACCCCTTCTAATACAAACTGAAATTTCTTCTTTTTTTTTAACAACCATCGTAATCTAGCTTTAGTCTCTATATATATTTTCATTTCACACCTCATTTTTAAATACATTCAAATCATAGTAGGGAAAGGCACACACGCACCTTTTTTTTATATCAGTTTTCACATTTTGTTTACTAGTCTCTTATTTATACATTCGAGTATGTTCGTTACAGCTCCAACCTATCAGTTCTACACCTTAGAACCAACCTGAATCCATATAAAGGCTCTATTTACTACCTGACTAAAGAGGGGTTTTCAAGTCTCAAAACAAAACCTCAAAATATAGTTATCCACCTGAAATAGGGTTTCTAACTCAGGGTTTTCAAGTCTCTAAACAGGGTTTCCAAGTCTCTAAATGGGGCTTACCAAATATCTAAAGAGGGATTTTCAAGTCTCTAAATGGGGCTTACCAAATATTTAAATAGGGGTTTTCAAGTCTCAAAACAAAACCTCAAAATAGGGTTTTCCACCTGAAATCGGGTTTTTAACTCTCTAGGAGGGGGTTTTCAAAGCTTTTCACCTCTCTAGGAGGGGTTTTCAAATCTCTAGAAGGGGGTTGTCAAAGGTTTTAAGGTCTATAAAAGAGGGGTTTTCGAGTATCTAAATGGGGCTTACAAAATATCTAAACAGGGTTTCCAACTCTCAAAACAAAACCTCAAAATAGGGTATCCACCTAAAATCGGATTTTCAACTCTCAAAATAGGGTAATCCATCAGAAATCATTAGAGGAACAAAATACAAAACCCTAAACAAGATAAAACAGATATTGGCAAAACAAAAGCATTGCAAAACCCTAAAAAAAATTGAAAAACAAAACCGAGATAGAGAAAATGGGAAAAGAAATAAAAAACTCACGTGTTCGTCGACTTTTTCCACCTCTAATGGTGGCTGCAAGTGAAGGAGATGACCGGTAGGTTAAAACCCCAAAGTAAAAAAATAGAAACAGTAAAGAAGAGGGAAGAGGGAAGAGGGAAGAGGGAAGAGTAAAAAAGTATAAATGAATGTGGTAAGAGGGAAAAGGGCATTTTCGACCCCAATTTTCCATCCGTACTTTTTTCGTCCCCCATTAGTAATTTTTAAAAAGGCTGGGTCCAGTTGATAATTCTGCCTAATGTTTGTCCCCCTTTGGTAATTGGTCCAAAAAAAAATAAAGAGAGTGAAAAAGAATACCCACCTTATCTGCTCAAATCCCAATTCTTTCAAGTGGATTTTATCAGCTCAAACACATAATAAGAAATCATCCATTAAATCATCACAATTCAAAAGAATCTGAGTTTAAAAAACCACAAATCTACTGAGTCATGAGTTAAAAACAGAGTCATCTTGTGTCCCTCGGCCAAAATCATACAACAATAACGGCAAAAAAGAAAATCCAGAGCATTCAAGACCCAGTAGAACTCTTCACAGCATCCCACATCTGCCAAAAAGCCCCCAAAACATGAGGAAAAACTCTTTCAGCCCCTCTCACAGTCAAGCCCGAGGCAACCCCAATAGCTAGGGTTTCTAAATACCCGGGCTTAGAATCGACCTTCATCTCCAAAATCGCGATTCGGGTGTTTACATTATCGAGCTTTCGAGAGGTATCTGATATTGGTTTATCATTTTTGCCTCGACCAGAGCCCACAACCTTCATCAAGATGGTCTGGAGATGTTCAATCGCCTTCAGAGAAGCTTCCTTTGAATTTAAGCCTTGAGACTCGTAGTGGGCTACGAGCTCTAATGGAGTTGGGGGTTTTCTCCTTTGAGTTTGTTTCTGTTTGGGAGAAGGTGATGGCATTTTAGGAAGAGCACTTGGGGTTGGGGCTTTCTCCATTACAATTTCAGGGTTTGCTTGATTTCTGCAGACTGATAAAACCCTAGCTAGGGTTTTGAGTTGGAGCTTAAAAGGACTTTTAACGGTGGCGATGATAGAAGTCCTAGATTGAGCTTTGCTGGGAGGCGAGCTATACTAAAAAGCTTCTAATGAGGTTTGATCGGACGAACCTAGATGCTTGATCCTTGATCCATCAGGCCTCTTTTAGGGTCCCACTAACAAAAAAATTAAAAATAAATAAACCATTGATTTTTTTAGTTATTTATCTCAAGCATTGGATGGGGACAAGACCGTTTGGGTAGAGCTGACAAAAAGTGACCCGGACCTGCAGGTCCACCCGTAATTTATGGGCCCGTTGGAATTTAACCCGGCCCATACGGGTCCCATCAAAACTGGGCCAGGCAGGGTGGACCCGCAGGTACCCCTAAAAACTCAAATGATCTAGATTATATGGTTAAAGCCCTTATAGGCCGGTATTTTTCAAAAAGTACTGTACAGACCGCATCATAGGATGATCTAAACTGTCCAATTGATAGAAGACAATGTAAATTGGTTGTGCCCCAAAAATAATTTCCATAGGATGATCCTAGCCCTCTGATCTATAGAGGTTTCCATAAATAATAATATGCAATTCCTCCATAGATCATAGGGCTAGAATCATCCTGTGGTAATGATTTTTTTGGTCACTACCTATATACGTTATGGCCCATCACATGGATGGCTTGGATCATCCTATTATAGTGTGGGAATAAATACAGAAAAAGAAAAAACGAGTGACCCGCAGGTCCACCTTGCCCATACGGGTGGGGTCCTGGTTCACAAGATAGTGACCCGTAAGATTTCGGATCATTTGTGACCCGGCCCATACGGGTTGGGTGAAACCCGGCCCGGCACACCCGGGCACTAGGAGTCTCAAACTTTTCAGACTCCTAATGCCTGTAATTCCAACTAAAAAGTGGAATTGTACTTATCCTTACTTTTTGAAGATAATGTGTATTGCCGTAGCATAACCTAAACGGAAATACAAGGCAACCAAAGATAGGGTCTTATCTATGAAACCTATCCTGCAATCAAACACTTCCCTATTGTTGTTCTCCTACAAGTGTAAAACAACATATTCGAAAAAACAAAACCGGTAGTGCAAATATGACCCACCTCCTCGCTCTGTTGTGGGTCCCATAATTTGGTCCAACAGGAAAAGAGAGGAGGAGTCACGGAGGACTCAAGTGGGTTTAAAAGCATAATTGATTGGGAATGTTTCATGAAATTATATGCTCATCCCTGCTTTTTCCAGCAGTTTAAGGCCTCTTAAAGCAAACAAGAGAGATATTTTTAGAGGATTTATTGGCCATTAAACGATTTTAGTGCTCTGGATAACAAGTTGGGATTCACATGGGAAGCGACACCTCTTTTACACTACTATAATATGTAAAGGGTATAAACCCATTCAGATCACAACTTCCTCTCCACCGTCCCAGAAAAAGGCCTGAAGAAATCTAACACTCTCTTTCAAAATGTTGAGCAATTGTCAATGAACCATGTGAATTTGTTAATCCCATTGAACCTGGTTTTTAGTCCCTCAATTATGTAAGTTACTTACCAATATTGATAATGGTACAACATTTAGCTTTATGCATTTTCTACTATATATTTCATTTACAAGCCTTTCTAACCCTACAAAATCTATTCTAATTACTATTTTTCAAAGCAATTCCTTCACATCGGTGTGTCAGAGACGCACATAACTAAAATTTTCATTATATATTATAGTTTTGGATCATGCTAAAGTAGCTTGACTATTGTAGCAGATTGAGATTGAAGGAACTAGATTGCACTGTATAGAAATATTTGCACAGAGATTCCTAAACCATTTTGCGTGTTCTCTTGTTCTATATAAAGTAATGAATTCAAATTCCATGATGAAACCCTGCTTTATAGGCTTCCTTAGAAGAGTTCCTCAGTGATAACAGACTATTGAGAGAAAATGCTTTGCATGCTTTATGCAGCTTACTATTACATATAAAGAAATTGACTAGGATTTGACGTGTGCATATAGAATATAGTTGATTTCGCTCTACTTTGTTTTTCATATTTTATGCTTCTTGGTTGTAGAATATTGCATAATTTATAAGAGAGATGACATCTCTAATCTGTTTCAAACTTTCAATATATAATCCCCACTTCATTTATAAGAAGAATTCGATTCAATTCAGCCCTTTTATGGATTTTATGATCCACTTCAATGTGATGCAAGTGTTACACAAGGTGTGTAAGGTACCTTTTTTTTGGGTGAAAGTGGATAAATATTTATTAACTAGAAGCAATCCTAAGAAACTTGACAATGTATGTATACCGAGTCAGTGATGAACTAAAACATCATATTAGTAGTTGAAATCTTGAATCGAAATCATGGATAAAGCATTTTACATTGCGAAAGCACGACTATTGATATTCATAAAGAGAATGGTGCTAATGTAGAAGATCTGTTGCCATAAAATTTCCCCTGCTGACTAGATTCAAAGAAACATTTTGGTCAACGACAGGAGCAGTCATCAGACTCCCCTTAGACTTCAATTTTTTTTTAACATGTTAATAAAAGTAGTAGCAGTCTGTAAAACATGTTCTTTTTCTTGGTAACAGAGAGTAGCCCACCTTACACTTGGTGGTCAAAGGTAATTAATGGCTTGAAAGTTAGAACCATCCAAATCTACAGACCCAATCAATATAAAGTGCAATGCTTAAAGTGGGCGAGACAATGTCACTGAAAAAATGGTAACACTGCCATGTTCCTAGCAACCCATTTAATACAAATATGCTTAACAAAGTGCAAAACCATCAATTTTTTAGTGAAGGGATGCTGTCATATGCTTTTCTATTGCTATTTATGAAAGTTACATCAAGAAATAATATGGCACCTCTTAAATTACCTACTCCTGAAAAATTGCATAACCTAGAACATGTTTGCAGCTTGCTTGGGAGCCATGGAAATAGAAAAGTACAAAAAAAATTCAAAAGAAAGGAATGGAAGTAGTTAAACAGTCAGAGCTCACCATCACTGTAGTCTGGGAAGGTGACACATTTGTAAACTTTGCACTCTGGACACAATACATATCCAATCTGCATTCAAGATAGGTTCATAGTGAGCTTGGAATGAAATACTTCCATGAGGTAATGGGAGAAATATCATGTACTCAAATATCCATGAAAAGTTAAACTCCCTCTGTTTGGTTTCCCCAATGTTCTGAAATTTAAAGGGACTTACAGCTCTGCAAGATGGACATCGACGGTAAATCCGGTTGTTTTCGGCCTTTACATTGGTCTTCTGTCCATTACAAAAATCACAAACCAACCATCCTCTGCCATTGCAGGGTTCACAAATAATTCCAGCATCCTGTTTTCAGAAATAAAACAATTAAAAATGGTGGTAAAAATGGTTTTAAAAAAGAGCTGAGATTTAAGGGATTAAAATGAACTGCTGGAAATTTATACATATTGATTTATGGAGAGATCACTTGGCATTAAAGGTTGGGAAATACAGATGTTATAAAAGATTTATGAAAAATATGAAGTGTTTTACCCTGACCACATTTGGTTTTTTCACCTGAACTTTGAAATCCTTAACCTTGAAATACGTTTCTAAAGTTTGGAGGTTTCCGGGTTTCCCATGTCCAACACTCCATGTCCATGTCGACTCCCGACACTCGTGTCCGTGTCCACAAATCATAGTCATAAAGATGAGAAATCTTTCCCAGAATTTTCATCAGCTCACCTGGGTACATCTTGTCTGGCAATTTTTTGGTTTCTTATGACACATTTTTGACGTATCACCCGCTAACTCGAGGCCTGACCAGCAGAATGAGTGATTTTAACCATTTGTCAGGACAAAGCTAAAATGATAGTGGAATATCCAATTCTCTTTGGTTATATGAAGCATATGGCCTGAGGGAAATGCAGGGATACACTCCATAGTTCAACAAAGCATACAAACATGATTACATGCATTGTTGGAGGTTTCAGAAAGACAATTCTTTCAACCATGTTTCAAATGGGTTTACCTTGCTTAATTTTTTAACGATTGAATGAAGTCCTGTGCATGTTCTTCTAATGGCGGTTCCCTTCCAAAAGTTGGGAGATTGGCCAAATTGTTTTCATTTTTAGTTGGTTAAGTTGCATGTACTGAGAAAGAAGGTTAGCTTCAAAATGGATAATCTTGACCATGGAGTAGAATGCAATGGCTATAGTGTGGAATTACATGCCAAATTTGAACTCTCCACTGCATACCCTTTTAGGTTCTTATGTTTGCATTCCCTATCTCTTTTATTTTCAATAGTCTACTCTTTCATTCTATCGAAGAAAATATGGCAAAGTACTCATGTTCTTGATCTGTCAGTCAAGGTCAAGACTACAATATATACAATCAAGCAAGTCATGCTCTGAGAACATATGGGTTGATACTCAACTGAAATGGTGTATATAATGAATCTTGAGGGGACGGGAGGAATGTGTTTCAACAGAAACAAGATTGACATAATCTTATCCATGCAATATGATAAGGCTATATCAAATGCATGCAGAGCTCCTCAGTTCAACTTAAGTTTCTAAATACGTATATGACAGAGAGCACGCAATCATAGTTGACATTGTTAGATTACCAACTTCTCCAAAAGCTTAAGCTGTTGGAGAAAGGCATCATTTATCTTTTATACTTTAACACTCCCCCTCACGTGTGGCCCACTTGGCAAACACGTGGCACATGTGGTCCCACTTTGGGCTGACCATCGCATGTGGAGTTTTGCTATCCGAGCGGTTTGAACTCGAGACCTTTGGCTCTGATACCATGTTAGATAACTACATGGTGCATAGAGAGAGAGAGAGAGAGAGAGAGTTAATGAGAGACGAAGGAGGGGAGAACAAGTCGTATGGTTGAGAGTTGCGTTACGACTTGTTCTCCCCTCGATCGTCTCTCATTAACTCTCTCTCTCTCTCTTTGCACCATGTAGTTATCTAACATGGTATCAGAGCCAAAGGTCTTGAAATAAACCCTATGTAAATAATGAAAAGTGACTATCAGTGCAATTGTTTCCAGGGCATCAGAGAAAATCCCGAGGATATCTTCTTCATCGGTTCATCTCCACATTATGGGCATGCTTTTTTATGCTTACCTCTATCAGTTCTTCATGAAGTACCCATCTTCATCATCCTACAAGATTATGGTGCCTCTTCCAGTCATGGAGATAAGGAGAAATTGAAAACTTTAAAAAACAGCAACTCAAGCCTCATTTTAAGCTGTTAGGAGGCATTCCTTGTAAAAAATAAGGGATTGGTTCTTTTGAGTTTGTACTTTGTGTCACATATGTCTAGTGCCATGAGCAAAGTACCATAATGAATGGCACACAAACTTATCTTGTGTTGGTTGTCTGAAGCGGCATGTCTTTTATGCTAGTACGATGCGAACAGGCAGATCTGCATTAGTAAGCTGTTATTTGTTAAGCTTAATATTTTAGACTGTTTTCAACTAGACTGAAGATCTCATAATGTTGTGGTTGTGGGGAAGAGAAAGCATTCCATTCAAAGCTGGGCATTTCAAATGGAGCTGTGCATGAGACGGGCATCTGGAACAGTCATAATTTAAGGCTTGTTTATTGAAATACTTGTGTACTCTATGTTAGTTTTGGCATCTAACCAGTATTTTAGTTTTGGGTTTTGGATTTGGGGTTTTTATGTGGTTGTTATTAGTGGCTCTTCTAGTCATTGCATTTCGAGAAAAAACATGGAGTTGCTGTTAACATCAATTACTTATAAATCGGGATAATTGAACAGAAAGAGCAACTTCAGTGCCAAATTAGCATGAAAACGATTAGCTCGAAAGTGCTATGGAGTGTTCACATTGACGAGAAGGTTTAGCACCTCAATGTCGACTTGTCACAATCTAGGCAAAGAAAGAACACTATTTTTGTAGTTTCTATGATGTACTTGGAGATAGTCGGTGTAACCTATTAAACTCTTTATAAGTATACCCTAATTTACACAGTCCAAGAACATTTTTCCCAAGTCCAAGACTAGATCTCAGTTTGACACATTCCATATTTCACCAAAGACCTTAGGGTGAGTTTCAAAACACCTTAGTTTCCTTGGTTTTAATGAAGTTTATCAAAGGAAATAGCTTGATCAAGAGAGAAAGGAGAAAGAGATAGGATAAGGGCAAAAACAAGCCCCAAGGAGTGAGATACTCTCCCAAACCTTTTTTTTTTTTTTTTTTTTCAAAAGTTCATTGAGAAAATGTATTAAGCGGAGTTTTTATCTAAGTTTTGAAGTTTTATGAAGTTCTATTGAAGAAAACATCACTAATATGTCTCCAGAACAGACGAGTTTAAAAACTTTTTTTAAAAGACAAGTTTTTCTAACAAAGGTCTAAGTCTAACCACAACTTTAGTAGAACCATGTAGCCATCATTCCCATAACAAGCAACATTATCATTCCAATTTGAGCCATAAATAAGCATATTCTTTTAAGTGAACAATCTTACAGAGCAATTTGGTTCCATAGACCTGCTTGATATTGGAATTTCCATGTAAATAATGTGAGATCCAGGTCATCAAATCCAACCTCATGATTTACACTGAAGATTGAGATAAATGAAACTATTTGATCACTAAATAATCCCCACTTGGAAAATGAGTAACAAGAAAACAGATGATAGTCCAAAATGCAGTTAATCATCTAAGACTCATGTCATCACTTCCCTAATCTCATATATTTGACTGAACATGGAGATAGCTGAAACCCATTTGAGCTAAATGTATGTATTTTTTTATTTTTTTTATATACACAAACATAGATAGAGGAAATCATCCAAAACCCATGTCATAAACACTTTAATATCATAATAATGGTGAAAATTGACAGCCAAATAGACCAAAATGTTTAGCTTCATATGGCAATTACAGTGGGGGGAAAGGAATTTGGGTTCTGAGTTTGTTTCCATTTCGGATACAAGATGATATGACGATTAGAAGAAAAATGAAAAAGGAAAGAAAAGTAAGAATATCTAGTATTTTAATTGAGAGAATTGAACTCTTTACCTGGTCTAGGGATTTTTTGAGAGGGGCACAATGTGCAGGAAATAAAGAGCGGTTCTTCATTGAAAGTTGGGATGGCAAGAGATGGAGATTCAGCTTTGTGGGGATAAAAGTCGCCATTCGAGTTGCAAAGAGAATCTCTCTCTCTCTCTCTCTCTCGATCGAGTCTCGACTCTCGAGTGGATGATGTTAAGAGAGTTTTTATATGTGATGGGCCACAACGTAAATAGCTTGTGCCCAAAAAAATCATTTCTATAGGATGATACCAACCCTCCGATCTATATCTATAGATGAACTGCATATTATGGAAACCTCTATAGATCGGAGGGCTAAGATCATCCTATGCAAATGATTTTGGGAAAAACCTATTAAGTTGCATTCCATCACTTCACATGAACGGTTCGGACCAATGTTAGAATATGTGGGATCCAACGGTTGGATTGGATTAAGATCTCACCGTTGGATCATCTTGGAGGTAGATTGGGTAAGTTGGCTAAATGAATCAACTAGATAAATAAGGCAATGGATAGAAGAGACAAACAAGAGAGATTAGAAAGTAGATTTGATTAGGTAGGTTTGATGAGGATTCTTTCCCTCCGTATAAGTACAAAATGATCCTCTTGTAATAGTACTTAGTACTTTTTGAAAATTACGGGACTATGGCTTATACCATATAAAATCTCGAAGTTAAGAATTTGAACTTCATAAGTACCCTTCGTTGTTTTGGAATAACAAAAATACCACAAGTTCGAGCCGAGTCGAGTTTGGGCGTAAGTTTCAAGCGTGCTAGTTAGGAGTTTGGGACGGGTGGAGCAAGGCCCGTTTGGAAATTAGGTCAGCTATGGGTATGAGATACTCCACCAGAGGATAGTCCTGCCTGAGTACGATTACTTTTTAGAAGAGATCGAGCAGGCATCAGAATCAATGGTAGTAAACTAGTAATCAATACTATGAGACCGTTGATCATATAGAACATAGTAAGTGACTCAAATGGTATTTGTCCCATGCTAAACAAACGGAATACTCATGCAGTCCAGAAATCCGGACGCTCTTCGTTGCGCAGCAGCGGATGTAAAATGATAAAATAAATAAATAAAAAGGAACCCTTCGAACATCGTCGTAGGAAATAGGATACTTTGAGCACCGTCGAAGGGGATGAGATTTACTTCAATCCCGTCGAAGTCAAGTTTCTTAGAGCAAACTAGAAAATACTTCTGAAGGTGCTAATCCAAGCAACCAAAAGTTCTCAAAAGAAATCAAAAGCCTAAAGGCAAATTTCATTCAATAATTCAAAAGTCCATTATAAGGCTTATATAACATATATTTATAATAAAAGAAACCCTAAAAGCTAACTTGATACCCAAGCAACTAATCATAACTGTCCATCTAAAATAATATAAATAAAACTTAAAACTTGACTAAAACTTACCTAAAATAGTAATCCTGTAATAGATACTAACCAAATAGATACTAACCAAATCCTAAAATTGCTTATAACTTAGCCAAATCTAGTTCAAATCTCGTCATCTTGAGTTCTTTAGATAGTTAATCCAAAAACCTTTCTAAGAATACCAAAATCGTGCCAAAAGAACAAAATTTGATGCCCTAAAAATCTACTACAAATAAAATGACGAAAATACAAATTAAAAAATAAGAAACTCGTTCCACACCTACGAATTGAACGATTCTTGGTGATTTCCGTCTGCATCTGATACGCATACGATAAAGAACTACCAAAATCAACGGTTTAGCTTTGGTTTGCAGTATCCTAAAAGACCATCTGGATAAGGTACTGTCAATGGTGTTTTGCTTGTTTATTGGTCTTTGATCAGACCAATGGATCCGATCAAAAAACATGGCGGTGCCGTTGGGACCCACGGACTTGACCAAGAAAAATGTGGCACTAGCGAGCCCAACAACATCTTTGCATTTCCTTGTTTAGAATTTTTAAACAAATAAGCATCCATCTAAAGTGACTGCCACTATCGGAATCAATCCAATCGTTTGTTTTTTGGGTCCCACACGCGGACGCAGTAATTAAGACCTTTGATCTTGTAGGCTATCTTCAGGGAACCCCACATGACCGTGGTCCCATGCACAAAAAAGTTGACTCTTACTGGCAATCAAGACTGTCAGTAAGGCTCCTTTTCTTTGGACCTAAAAATGGGCGAAAAAAAAAAAAAAACACGGACAGGTGTGGCTCTTTTGCCTAAAGTCACGGATGCGCGTGGTCCACGGGTGCCTGCGCGCATCCGTAGGGAATAGTCCTACCCCTGGACACCCTTCGTCATCAAAAAAATGGGCATGAAATTTGTTTTATGTTGTAAAGATAGAAGAACATAAACAAATTTTACGCCCATTTTTACGTCGAAGGGAACGGAGCCTAAAGGAGAAATTTTTCGCCGGTAAAGATTATACCAGCGGATTAAGGGCGTTCATCAATCAGCCAATAAATGTGTCGTCGGGTGTAGCTTTTACTAACGGATATTTTGTTCACCGGTGGCTCGTTCCTTTCGACTTAAAATTGGATGTAAAATTTGTTTTGTGTTCATTTTTACAACATAAAACAAATTTTACGTCCATTTTTATGTCGAAAGGAGCGGATAAAGGTAGCATTTTACTAGACGACAAATTGCCACTATATATATATATATATATATATATATATATATATATATATATATATATATATATATATATATATTTTTTTTAAATAAATAGGGCAATGATAAATTGGCACCCCTTGTGGGATAATTCGCACCCCTTCTAGCGTGAATTGACGTTAAAAAGCGTTAAAGTTATCCACATGCCCTCCTTTACAGGAGTGTGAATTATCCAAAACTGAGAAATTTAAAGTGTATATGATCCGCAGGCATGGGAACGTAATGGAAAGAGTTAACCCTGTAGCACCAAATGGGACTAAACCCATTGGTTTAGATATGTAAAATATAAGGAACTGAAACCCGGTAGAGCGGAGATCTCATTCGTAGTATAAAAGCCTACAAAAAAAATAAAAAATCAACAGTTTAGCTTTTCTTATCTAAACCCTGAGCGAGGCTTGATTGATCAAGGTGCAAGGAGCAAGGAGCAAGGAGTTAAGATGAAAGCGGAGGGACAATGGAAATGAGTTGGGGTAGAACAATGGTTCCATCACTTACACATGTCAAACATGGGTCTTGAATTGATAAACCATATCTTTCTGAGGAATCTACTTATGTATTGATTTACCCATGCTGTTCTAGTTTACATGTTAACTTAAGGGGATATTTGATTTTCAATGTTGTAGAGTACATTGTGAAGGATGAATGTATAACTTTTCTAAACAGACCTATCTAAGGTGAGGACCATGCAGATAATGTAAATTTAATCAGCCTTTATATGTGCAATATGCACTGTTGACAACACTCAAGGAGTGAAGGAAATGAAGTATAGAAGGAACTTAGAATATTTCCATATCTAAATGATAAATTATTTACCCTCTTCGGATTGCAAGAAAATTGTTTATGGCCTAGAACTTATTGAGAAAAAGGGAAATGACAGAACTATGGTTAATTTAGGGGAATACCAACATAAATTGACGGTACTAAATAAAAATTGAATGAAGTTTGTTCATGTTATCTTTTTTCGTATGTGAAATTGTAGGTTAATTTTATAAAGAGGAAAAAGATTATACGCTTGAAGCGCATTTGGTTATATACGCTTGAAGAGAGAGAAGTCTTCTGATTGGCTGAAATGGTGGGCCTAAATAATTTTTTTTTTAAAAGGGAGCGGTGTTACCGAGAGTACGTCGAAGACGCACTCTCGAAAAAAAATTAAAACAAAAACTCATTTCTCTCACTCGTTCTCTCTCTCTTCACCGTGTTTTTTTTTAAAAAAAGAACGAAACCCATATGGTTCTCCTACCAACCCAAAACCATGGACAGAACAATTTCTTCCAACAGGAAGTCTCATCTATTAGACTTGGTGCTTATCGCTCTGTCTTTGGTCCAGATAGGTGAAGAAACCATGGACAGAACAAATACAACGCCGAGAATAAAGAGCATCAACAAAATCATTGTCTATAAATCTGAACAAACCCGAAGTCCAGCAAAATGCCATTTTTTTAAATCCGAAACATAAGCAGAGAAACGGGTTATCTGTCTAAAAAAGGCCTTCCTAAAGTAAAGGATCCGATGTATAAATAAAGGATCTGTTTTGACATGAAATGGATATCTCAGTCCATCTCTGAATCATACAAAGAAAAGAAAGAATCAGTTATATTTTTCATATGGGACTAAAAAATTGAACAAAGTATTAAATATTTTCGAGTTTTCAGAATTTTAAAAGAAAGAACAAATGGTGTCTAATGCCTAAAAATGAAAAACAAGATGGGTTCACAAAATAGTTCTTATTAAGATCCAATAAAACCAATATGACATCCTTTGAAAGTGCTATAAATAGGATCCTCATATGGTTGAGACAGAGAGAGATCGGGGTAGCAGCAACCGATGGGTTTGGGTTTTTTTTTTTTAAAAACACACAGTAAGATAGAGAGAGAACGAGTGAGAGAGATGAAGAGCCGATGGGTTTTCTCATATGATTGAGACAGAGAGAGAGGGGGGTAGGAGAACCATATGGGTTTGGGTTGGTAGGAGAACCATATGGGTTTGGGTTTTTTTTAAAAAAAAAAAACACGGTGAAGAGAGAGAGAACGAGTGAGAGAGATGAGTTTTCTTATTAAGATCCAATAAAACCAATATGACATCCTTTGAAAGTGCTATAAATAGGATCCTCATATGGTTGAGACAGAGAGAGATCGGGGTAGCAGCAACCGATGGGTTTGGGTTTTTTTTTTTTTAAAACACACAGTAAGATAGAGAGAGAACGAGTGAGAGAGATGAAGAGCCGATGGGTTTTCTCATATGATTGAGACAGAGAGAGAGGGGGGTAGGAGAACCATATGGGTTTGGGTTGGTAGGAGAACCATATGGGTTTGGGTTTTTTTTAAAAAAAAAAAACACGGTGAAGAGAGAGAGAACGAGTGAGAGAGATGAGTTTTTGTTTTAATTTTTTTTCGAGGGTAACGCCGCTCCTTTTTTTTTTGAAAATTAATTGGGCCCACCATTTCAGCCAATCAGAAGACTTCTCTCTCTTCAAGCGTATATAACCAAATGCGCTTTATAACCGAATGCGCTTCAAGCGTATAATCTTTTTCCTCTTTTATAAAAGAGAAGGGTGAGAACCCCTGTTTGAGTAAGATGAGAAAGAAGAAGAGAAGCCGAGGGGTGCAAATTATCCTATGGGGGTGCGAATTTATGATCTTCCAAAAAGCATACCTTTCCAAAATTTTCCGGGAAATTCTTGCAAGGCAATTCAGACTCTCATGTAAGTAGCTTACCGTAATTACAATTCTGTGTGTACGACTATGACGGAAAAGGGTAGTCACGAGACGACGAGAAAATAAGAAATTACCGAGCGAGCAAGTGTTGGTTGGATACTTTCTAAATTCACCCAGTCGGGGGTATCAGAGTACTTTCATCCCTTCTCCCTGGGTAAGAACGCGGGAAAAAATTAAAAAGTGAAATCTCTTGCAAAACAAAAAATATATATATATTTTAGTTTTCTGGAGACTTCTAGAGAAACAACGAAACTCCCTCTTTCTTTGTTTTTTAATAGGAGCAGAGAGACAACTGGTGGTGTTTCTGTACGATCTTTCAACCTCTCTTTCGTAATTTTTCCCCCATCTCTGCTTTTCTGTCCTATTCGAATCCGTTTAGGGTTAGGGTTAGGGTTAGGGTTAGGGTTGGGGTTTCAGCAGTCCGATTATGGCTGGTTTTTTGTCGGTGAAGATGAAGAGGAAGGATCTGGAAGAAGTCTACGACGATTTCTCCGATTTCTCTCTTTCATCACCCGCCAGGAAGATTCGTAGACTGGTACGATTTGAATTCGCCTTTCTACAGAGAATTTTAGAGTTTCTGAGTTTTTAATTACGGATTTGCTTTTCTTTTTGTCCGATCGTGACATTTTTCGTCTGATCTCCACCCGATTTTGTCTAGATTTATGAAAACATGGGAAATTCACCTCGTACTCGTTCTTCTGTGATTTTCTTCCGAGAATTTTGATTAATTATTTGCGAATTTCGTTTGTTGGAATTTAGGTTTTTTAACCTCGTACTCGTTGTTCTCTTATTTTCTTTCTAGAATTTTGATAATTTTTTTTTCTCTTCATCATTATGTTGTCGTAGATTGCATGTTCCATCGTTGATTTTTTTTAATGACAGGAATACCGCTGACATACTGTTTGAATTTTATAATGCAGGATTGTAAAATCCTGGATTTTGCAAACTAAAACCTAGATTTTATCAGCCTGGATTAATAAATCCATATTTCCAAGAGGCCGCTAAAATCCAGGTTTTAGCTTGTAAAATCCTGAATTTTACAATCCTAGATTATAAAATTCATGTATCCAAACGGCCACATAAGATTGAGGTTGCTGAAATGTTTATGAACTTACAAGTGCTTTATGTGGGAGAAATTTTTGCTGATCTTTATCAACTTATCTTCAGGCATATTTGTTTTTTTGTTTTTTTGTTTTCATTTATTAATATTGTATATAATCTAAATTTGCAAGCTTGGCTGAGTTTAAAATCCACCATAGATTACTTTGTCCATATGGAAGTTCCTTGTTTCGATTTTCAGTTCAAAATGTGTGGTAGATTTCTTGAATATATTTACCTTTTCATTCTTTTACAAAATGTATGAAGATTCCCATGAATTTTCTTCTTTGAAGGAGCTTTTGAATTTTTATGCAAAGTTCATTAAATGGCTACTTATTTATTTTATTTTATTTTTGCTATTAAAAGGATGCTGAGTTGCCTCCAATAATGGAAGAAGAAGATCCAGTAATGCCTCAGGATTTGAACCCACCATTACCAGAAGAATCCATCAAAGGCAGTATACCCCAATTAGCAGTTGAAATGACAGAGGCAATGCCTTCTCTTCACTTGAATGAAGAGAGGGCTCTTGTTCTTTACAAGCCAGTGAAAACACCATTGTTAGAATCTTCAGGTTCATCCAATTTATCTTTCAGCGTGCATACGGATTTGCTTCAAGGTTTTAAGAGTAAGTATCCTAATACTAATTCTCAGTTTCCTCTGATTACCAAATTTTTCTTCATACTTCTAAATGTGTTGGTTCTAAATGCATTGGTGGATTCTTTATTTCAACTCTTAGGGGCCGTTTGGATACGTGGATTTTAGAATCCAGGTTTTAGTCTGAAAACAGTGTAAAAGAGGGGGTTCATGATCAAGCTGTTGTATGCTGTCCTGACAGCATTTCTTCGATTTTAAGTAAGAAATCAAGGTTTTAGAATTCTCTCCCCCATCCTTAGATTTCTAAAACTTGGAAACATGGGACGATCTCCTGCTCTCTTGCTGTCGGAAAGAAGAGTGAGAAATCAGAAAACGATGGCTGGTCTCTTTCTTCTCATCTCCCATATATAATTTTGAGGAAATCCAAGATTCTAAAATCCGCGTATCTAAACAGTGGGGCTGTTTGGAACTTTGGATACCTGGATTTCAGAATCCAGGCTTTAGTTTGAAAGCAGTGTAAATTTCTGGATTTCACAATGGAAGTAGGTTGCAGATGTGAGGGGTAAGTAGGTTGCAGATGAAGGGTTTAAGTAAGAAATCCAGGTTTTAGAAATCTCTCTCCCATCCTGAGTTTTAGAAATCTCTCCCCCATCCTGAGATTTATAAAACCTGGAAAAACGGGATGATCTACTCTCTCGCTCGACGGAAAGAAGGGCGAGAAATCAGAAACGACGGACGGTCTCCTTCTCTAGTCTCCCATCCAATGATTTTCAGGAAATCCAAGATTCTAATATCCAAACGGCCCCTTAGTGTATTGTAATTGCAGTTTGAGATCACATGAACCCTAAACGTAAACTAGTTGAACAATACATTAAAAAAAAAGCATATGAACAGTTATGGCAAAATGCACTTAAGTTTTGGCCCATGTATTGGGCTGATCATGGCATGTAAATGTGAGGGTTCTAGTTATGTAGGTTCAGTTGAATACTTGAATCACTAATTCTTTATGGTGCATTGCATACATTCACACAAGCAAATGTACTATTTATAACCTAAATACTGTAAGACAAGCCTTTCAAGCAATCAGTTGCCACTGAAGAAAAAAAAAGAAATTCAAAATAACCAATTATATATACCCATACAAGAATTTTAAATTTCAGGAGATCTAGTCCTACTTGAATAGTTTTACTAGTCCTTATCCACACATTTAGTGTCTCCGTCTCTATTGTTTTCTTCTTTCCTCCCTCTGTGTTTAATATTTGGAATGTCTGTGTCTTCCTGAGTAATGTTACAAAATTAATTAATTTTAGAAGGTGATTCTGTAAGTCCTAACCAATAGATTTCTCGTCTTTTTTTCGATTGGGTTTCCCCCCTTCCTGCTGATGGATATTGGTATCTTCTGTTTATTCCCAAGTGATGATGCAACAGTTTGATGAGAAGTAAACACCTGCTCCTTAAAATGATCATGATCGAGTTGTAATTCTTGAGGTAATTGCTGAAAACCATTTATCTTCATTCCATTAACAATGGAATTGTTCTGTCGGGGTACTTGGGGTTGCAATCTTGATGTCAAGGTTTGAGCCAAAGCTTAAACCCAAAGAGAGAAAAAAAAATCGATAATGATAAAATGTTACTGGTGTTTGTTACAGGTTGGAAAATCTTTTTAGACTCAGATGCTTATAATGTCAAAAATCTCAAAGTGGCTTGCTTGTTTTTTTTCTATTTGATTCAATTGGTAAACTAAACTGCATCTTCAGTTTCTAATTTTATAAATCTAATAATTGACGAGATGGAAATTCTTTCAGATCGATATTTTTGGTCGGGGAATTCAAACCTCATAACAGAGGCAGCAGGCGAAGAGGCAACCAACGACTGCCAAGCTATTATTCCTTGGGTGCCATCTCAACTCCCAGTGACCCAGGAAACAGATGATTCCGGAATGGAAATTGGGCTTTCAGAACCAATGGAGGCTGAAGAAGTCGGTGCCACTACTATGGAAGTCGAAGAAGACACCATGACAGGGAGGCAAGAAGTGAGAGAGAGTGGTGGAATGGGAGAAGGTTTACAACAGTGGCATCAGCAGCACTGTATGACCACCCCTCAGCTCCCTCCAAATACATCTACTCCCTTAATGTGGTCTTGGTAGACAATGATGTAGCAAACCAACCCATGTCTCCTTAGTTGTTGTCTGAATCTGTTATTGTCTCTACAGCCCTCGGCAGCTTTGCCCCTCTTTTAGATTCCATGTAGAAAACATGTTGGAGATTTTTGATGTTGAGGTTTTGTGGGGGTGTCTGATTACTAGTGAAAGCCCTGTTAGGGTTAGGCATATGAATGTGGGGGTATCGATGGGAAGAGGTTTGTTGTGCATAAATTAGGGTTATATATTAATGGAAATGTTCTCTTCAGTCCCTTCTTGTTTAAATCTATTTTCTACTTCATTCTTTTTTTTCCCCAAACAAATCCATCGATAAAGACTTTTTTCTTGACAAAAATCTGAAATGATAAAATTTTGCTTGACTAGAAGGCATAAAAAGCTCATCTAATCGGAGGGTTTTGGTGGTGACTACCTTCCCCAATGGATCTCAACAGCATATTCATCCATAGATAAGAGCCATGAAAATCCAAGTGAACAAGGTGTGTGTCCTTATCTTTAAGGGGCTAGGTTGGGTTCATTTTATCCCTTTTAGGCTAATTATCTTCTGTTCATTGGTAAGCAGAAACCGTTAAAAGGGGGGGATTTTATCCGTTGAAGGGGGGGAAATCATTTTAGGAAAAGCTTTTCACATTCACTCGAATGCCCCTTGGTTTTAACTTCCATGATTACACATGATTTATGCAATTTTCATATTCTAAAGCTATGAACTTGCCATGTCTTCGGTTATCTAAATCATCCACACCAGGCTAACAGATTACCAATACTCATCGCTTACAGATTACTTCCAACTTAATCAGCCACACCATTTTGTTCAATGGGTTACATATTACTACTGAATTAGTTTTTCACAAACGCGTTAGGAGCCAAAAATATGAAATTTTTAAGAAACAAATCAAAGAATATGAGCGTTTCTTCTCTATTGTTTGCAAAATATGAAACTGACTCCATCATCTGATAAACAAACAAAAGTTCAATCCCTATATATCCCGAGAATGAAAGGGAAAGACTATAAAAGAGAACAGTTACACCTCATATTTAGCTTCTCTATAAGGCTAAAAGATACAACATCACCTATATCTCCTCCACTGCAAGCCGCTACTATGTGGGGTCAGGGTCAGAGGGCAGGCATGTGGGCTCAAGTTTGATCTCCCTTTGGTTAGCCGACAACTAACACACATTTATAACCTTTCAATCTCCAAACACAAATTTCTTCTCTTCGTAGTATCTCTTCTCACTCTTAGCCTTTTTCTCATTGCGCTTCTGTACCAGAAATACGTAAAACATCAGCCCGGAGAACAGCTGTCATTTAAACCTTGCAGTACACAAGAAATTATAGATAGACAGTATTTACTATTTAGGATATTTGGAAGTAGGAGCAGCGTCTAAGAAAAAGATTTGTGAACCTATATCCTGAACACATCAGCTTATGATGAAAACACATTCTGCATAAGTTATAACATGGTCTCCATAAAGCAATTAAAGCATCCATGGAGTGTTAAGTTAAGCTTGATAGTTCAACAACAACATCAGGGTTTTATCTGATGAACAGTTCTGCCAATCCCCTTGATCTTAAGGTAACAATCTACGAGAATACACCAATGGATTCAAAGTGTAAGGTTCACAGCACAGTTCATGGAGTTTGGTGTTTTAATTAAACTTAGGGGGGATTCGGGATTCCCAGTAAAATGGCTCATAACTTCCTTCTATTAGTAGGTACTCTTGCAATCCGAGGCAAAAGACAATGTCATGCTCCGTGCATATGTTTTTGGTTAGATGGCTTAAACATAGCAGGGGACAAACTAAACTGAGGTGGATCTTTAGCTACGGGATAAACAGCAGGGTGGAGCAATTAGAAAAGATGGGAACCTCACTTTTGCTCACTACAAATTTCACAGATGACG
Organism: Tasmannia lanceolata; assembly: GCF_043159265.1. Classification (NCBI taxonomy): domain Eukaryota; kingdom Viridiplantae; phylum Streptophyta; class Magnoliopsida; order Canellales; family Winteraceae; genus Tasmannia; species Tasmannia lanceolata. The sequence continues at coordinate 14,446,906 of NW_027518683.1, forward strand.
TTCCATTAGCTCAATTGAATCAGAAGCTCCTCCATGGAAAGGATTAGAAATGAAAGAAGGAAATGCTATCACAAAAACATTTATATAATGTGGATCCCCAATTCTATAATCAGCAGTGTGAAATAGTTGAAAATGACAGTCTTCGCTAATGACATGCCAGGAATTAGGAGCTGCTTCCAAGGGAGAGCCATATCTACATCTACATGGGCTAGCGGAAGAAAATCACATAGCAAACTTCTTTAGGCAAAACTATATTCTTTTTCTTTCTCCCGTTGGTTGGATTGTAAATACTCTCGCTATTTTTCCCATTGACATATTGTCCCAAGCTTTCTGCAATCTATTCTTATTCTTAAATAATATATCTCTATATTCGTTAAAAAAATAAAAAGGAATCTAGAACTCGAAATCCTATGCAAGATACCATTAAAAAAAACATCCTATGCAAGATGGATCTCAGACGCCATGAATAGAACTCATAACATTGATTTACACAAGAAAAAAATAGCGTGTAATGAAAGAAGAGAGAAGGAACAATGAAGTACCTTATAAGCATCGTGGTTAGCGATTATCCTCTTGGAAATTGAAGCGGTGGTTGTATTTCTAGGACTGTCAATTATCTGGAAGATTCCCATGCTCTTTGGAGCAGCATATGGATCAACATCACCCTACAACAAATTATGCACTTATCTAAGATCTCATTTCATACATGAAAAAGGGAAAACCACTGATTCATTTCATCACTGAAAAATCACAAGTTTAACTTACATTCAATAGATTGTTGGTCTCGGCGACTGTCCCATGTACAACCAATGAAATATTAAAGGTTGTTATCTGCCAAAGAAACACAAATCATATTTAAACAAATGCGTCTAATATTACATCACAGAAAAGAGTAAAAAACATAGCAATGAACCCTTAAAAAAACAACAGGATCGCTAACCACTAAAACATACAAACACTAAATTCTGTCTTTTGTTATTCATTGCACTAACCAAGTGTTAGATGTGTCATGTTTGCACTCTAGCATAATCTATTATGACATAGTAATGATATTCAATTTTGCTTATATTTTGAGTCTCTAGAGTCCAACTAGAAAAGTTTTTTTTTTTTTTTCTAAAAGTTGTTCCTATTATTGGGATTGTTGCCTTTATTAGTAGTTTGTTTTATTTGGAGTTGCTATATTTGAGATTTTCTCCAATCTATCTTTGATACTAGATCTGTTCAGATTTGTTCCTTTCGCTTTTGCTGCATCACTATATACTTAGCAAGATTTAAGCTGGATCTATTAAAGTACTGTAGATCTATTGATTGGGATCAAATCCACGAATCTATGATGTAATTACTGGTAGATTAGTAGAAAGTTAAAAAACATCGAGTTTTTTTTTTTAAAAAAAAAAACTTTGTAATGCTTTCTTGCTTGTTCTTCATTTTTTCCTTTCAATAACATGTGAGAATATCAAAGATGCATGCATAAGTGATAAGGTTATTATTATCATAGTACTCTATTACCATTTCTCAGATGTTTCTTGTTACAGCTCATGTATATATGACATTGATAATCAGTACCAATGCTAAGTTGATTGAAACTAGATAATTATGTAGATCTAGCCTGAGAAAACTTTACTTGCAACTAATATATACCAAAAAAATACTAAATTTTATTTAAGTAAGCAATATCACTGAGTAATGCTACATACAAGTCGATGAGAGCCCAATAGTCATTAAATGATAATCAAGAAATGTGAATGTTTAATTGACATTTTCTGCTTTTTTTTCTCTCTTTTCCTATTTTTAGTGTTCTTCAGAACTTTATGGGGTCAGGAACGAGTCCCAATTGTTATGCACAAAACGGACTTGTATCCTGAGACTAATTGGTTTCAGACTTTCAGTCACCTCTAAGATTTTTTATATGAATGAATAAGATTATAACGTCACTTTTATGCATGGTTTTAAATTTCCATTGAAACCGACATGAAACGATCGAAATGTTTCTGTTTCCATCCACATCAAAATGATACCGAAATCAAAACCAAAATCGTAAGTGCATTATTGATATGATATGTTAGTATAAAGGCGGCCCAGTGCACGAGGCTCCCGCCATTGCAGGGTCTGGGGAGGGCTAGATGTACGCAGCCTTACTTTGCATGTGAAATATGTGTTAGATGGCTCCCACCATTGGTATGATATGTTAGTATTTGTTGCATAATTATATTTATTACTTTGCATGTGAAATATGATGTATGTATTACTATTAATGTATAAGTATTCATATGAATTCCATGTGAAATGTGGAATATGTATTATGCATAAATATTTATATGAGCATGTGAAGTGTGGTATTGACAACACTATTCACTAGGTGTCGATGTTATTAAACCATTATGGATGAAACCTAGAAAATCAGGATCTAAGCATGGCCAGGACTTATCTATTTGTCAAAATTTAATGTGTTTATTTCTTTTGCAAAATTGAGGAAACTGACCTTTTTTTTTTGTAAAATATAGATATATATTTTTTTGAATGAAAAAATATGGATATTAAATTATCTATAGGTTCAAGTTTATAATAACTTAGAATTTTAATAGCATTTAGGATCCCAAAAAGAACAAATAACATAGAGTAGGAAGTGTTAAAGATGGATCTGATGCGCAGGTGACAAGTACTATGTTGGAGCAAGATGAGGTATCAAAGTGGCATTGAAAGGGAGAAGATTCCTGCTCCAACGTTAAACCACTGGATCAGATCAAAATAAAGCGCGTGATGCATTTATGAAGAAAACAGACAACCATTAGCTACCAAGAAGGAGAACTTAACTAGAAATAATCAAGAATGTACTAGTAACCATTACCGACATGTTATCAAGCATCAATATTAAGTATAGAGATTAAATTTAGCTGACACACCATGTCTTTCGTTACTTCCCAAGGTGCACCAATAATGACTTCATCAACGTATCGGCATGCCAGTACACTAAGACTACGCTCATGAAGGTGCATAATTGGATGGGTTCCTCTATGCTCACTGCACCAAAAAGCAATTTATTTTCATGAACAACTATAATAAACAGTTCTTCCACAAATCTGATGCAAACCTATTAATGATTGTTGATCCTAGAAAGGATATTTACCCAACAATGACCAAAGGAAAAACTATAAAAAAATTGAAACTAGCAGTGGCTTGGAAGGCATACCTCACAGTTTGATCATTATGGAGACCTACAAGTAGAAAATCTCCATGCTGCCTAGCAAGCTTAAGGATCTGCATATACAACAAATAAAAACTTAGCTATAGTCTGAAATAAGAGAAGTAACCACAGTGAATTTTAATTGTAGCTTGTGAAGAAGGAAACGATGTGACATGCTCTTTCAATGGTATGGAAGCACCCTGAGGCTAAGGTATGGCCTTTCCCGGTGACGAAAGACAAATGCTCCTATATGATGCTACAAATATTGGGTAAGAGTGTGCTTATATCATGCCCATATCAGCTGACAATTTGATGCGATCCTAGGCTCTAGCACCAAATTGGTGCAAACCATAGGTTTGCGGGTTAACTTCCGGGAATTTAGGAGGCAAAAAAAGGTTCTAATTCAATTATAGCAGCAACATGCATTCCCAAAACAGGTTAAACAAAGCATAGCAATCAAATTCAGCTAAGGTGTTTGTAGAAATTCTAAATTGTAGAGTTCATTTATTAAATAGAAATTAATTTATCCCAATAGAGGCTTCATACATCAAGTTCAAAAACAAAACAACCAGGTAATAAAAAAATAAATAAGCCTCAAATAAGGTACCACAAAATCGAATTTATGATATAAACCTAACTATTTTTGAAATGGATATAAACATAACTATGACCCAATCAAAATCTAATGGAGGTAAGGGAATGATGGTGGATGATGTGGTCAATGTAGGATCATAATGGTAGAGCTAATCAGACAAATAAAGGTGTAAATCTCATAGAAAAGAATTGGGAGAGTAGGGAGTATCGGGTAAGTTGCTAAAATAAATAGAAAACGATCCGTACGTAGGGGTGACGTACCAGGCTTCGTGCCATGATCGTTTGTTACAAGTAATGGCCAAGAGGTGAAAGAGAGAAAACTGAAGTGAGGGAAAGAAGGGCAGATCTCAGCCAAGATAAGGAGAAATTAAGGAAAGAATGGTCATATCAAGAAAGATTAAGATCAAGAAACAATCCAGAATAGGAAGAGAAAAAAAATCAAGATCAAGATCAAGAAATATTATCAATTATATATATCAGTACAACTTGATCCACTATAACTTTACTGGGTGACAGGACAGATCTAAATGCAATGCTCATCAATGCAATTCCAGAAAGTGGTGAAGGATTGTTAGTGGTTAAGGACTGTTGATCAAGGGTTGACCCAGGGATAATAGTGGGAGGGTATGTACACGTTGGAAAGTGGCCAGATATATGCATTAACAAGTTAGGGCAATTCTCCACGTGAAATGTATGCATCAAATTATAAATTTATCAAATTCATAATTATTATCTAAATTCTTAGCAATAATCATAACACTTGCAACAGTTTGAAAACTCTACTAGAGCTCATCTCACGGGCCTTCACACATTAATGGAAAGCCTAAACAGGAACTTGTGATTGGAAGGAGATTTATTGAATAGAACACAACTGCTTTGGCAAAGAGGTCATCTCCAGTTCCATGGCAATTAGCCAATCATCAATCAAATTTCAGACCTCAGCAAGGCATTACATTCTTCTTTAAAATGTATTCCTAGGCACACAAATGAGGTAGTGGATACATTGGCTAAAGAATGCGGTACTAGGCATCAATTGAAAATTGTGAACCTCTAACCTAAAGGATAGAAGAACACTCATAACATCTTTCATGTACTGTTCAAGTGCTGCTGCTGTTGATATTTAAGTTACTAGTTGGGCAGCACTCTAATATATTTGCAAATGACCCTTCTGTACTTTCTGTCTTGGGTCACCTCGACACTGGGCAGCCTCTTTATGTTAGTACATTTTCTGTTTTTTCTCAAAAAAGAAAAAAAAATGACAAGTCCACCTGTAGGCATTTTAATATTATAGGTCTCTACTAATTTATTAATTGTTCTATTCTTTTCAATTTTTATGCACAGTTCCATATTTTATTAATCTTTTAAGTAAATACGTTGACTTGTTCAACACATTTTCATTTTTTATTAATCTTTTAAGTAAATTACATTGACTTGTTCAACACAGTTGACTAACCATTCAACTCACACAAGTTACCCAGCCCAGATCTCTAGGCAAATCAATGAATCTACAATTGTCCTTTTAACATCACGAAGCATTTTTCTTGCTTGAGGTTTTTTAACTGCAGCATTTCTAAAGGGCTCTTCCAAAGTAGTTCTCACTGCATTCCTTTTCCTCCCTAAATTCTTGAATTTTTATTTTGACCACGAGCCTGGAGGATCAGGATTATAAGGGGAGCTACCAAATCTTGTGGTTGTGGGCCATGTGGAGTTTTCCTAAGCTTGATCTAGAATACGTAGAGAAAGATAGTGTCAAATGATATTTTCTGAAACCTACAAGGAGAAAACAAACAACTTAATAGGAGCAGTGTTTAAAAAATCAGACTGTTTTCCTAAGCTTGATCTAGAAGACAGTAGATAAAGATCAAATGATTTTTTATTTTATTTTATTAATAAGATAGTGACAAATGATATTTTCTGAAACCTACAAGGAGAAAACAAACATCTTAATAGGAGCAGTGTTTAAAAAATCAGACACAGACGAGAACTGAACCAGCAAGGAGGAGACTTGGGCGAGTCAATGATTGGTGCATTTTAACTCGAATGAGTCAAAGCAGTTTTTTATAGACTTAGTAGGGTGAAAATTGAGCTTGGACAAAAAACTCGGCAAAAGTAGAATAGGGTCGACTCAGGCAAGTCAATGATTGACTGGGGGAGCTTTTCAACAGTGAATAGAAATTTTAAACTACATCAAAGAATGATAAAAGTTTTCAATAGGAACAATCCATAGTTCATCCAGATTGTTTAATGCAATTACTAGAAATGATATCTAATTCAATAATCCACAAAAATGAACAAACAAGAAACGTAAAAGGAATTAAAAATTCTGTATAGGTTGGTATGTGAAAGCATTATGCAAACTAGCAATGACTAAAAAATCACAGGCTTAAAACGTATGTGAATCAGACATATGTTTCATTGGCAATACCTCCACATGACCAGCATGAAAGAGATCAAATGCACCATCAATATACACCACACGAGCATCTGGTCCAGGTCCCTAAAACAAAAAAGAAAAGAAAAAGAAACAGGAGTTACTGATAGAACAATGACAGTGAAAAATTGTATACAAAAAACGTTACTTAAAATGAACTATAACACCAATGTTGTATACCCTTTTTTTATCACATTAGGGGACCACAAGATAACACCAAAATGTAGGATTACTAAGGTCTATGATAAGATTTATGCCATCGTATCGGGCATTGGAGGCTATTCAATTTCTCGTATCCAAAGGGAAGCCATTGCCTTTAGCCATTGTTTTAAATTTCCACTGAAACCGACACGTAACAGCCGAAATGTTTTCGTTTCTATCCCTCGTGAAACAATATCAAAATTGAAACGCATACTGAAACCAAAAATTGTAAGTGCATTAGTGGCATACTATAATTTCGGTTTCGGTTTCCATTTCGGTCGGCAAGGAAATGGAAATATTTCGGTTTCAGCTGGAAATTTTGGTGAAAATCTTGTAAAATCAAGGAAACGTATGGAAACATATGCAAATGATGAAATTTTAAAATGGAACCTCGGGAAATGCTTGAAAAAGTACAAATACATACTTAAAAACCATCGCATAAGCAAAAAAGGCTAGAATACAAATTCAAGTTCAAGAATACAAGTCTAGTAAAAATCATGTCCATTGCTTAATACTTCTTGGTATACATTGGGATCTTTACAATAATACAAATTCGAGTTCTTATAGGAATCGACTAGCAGCAGAAAAAGGGGTCGGCTAATGAATCCTTTAGATAATTTTCATGAAGGACAGGTGTACATAAGTACATATTAACATATGCATAGCTAATATGTGAAAAAGTTGCATATCATACTCTGCCTCGTGCAGGTCTGTCCAAGGAGGCATATTTATCTCTATTTCAGATATTAGTAGCTATACAACCAAAAGAAAAAGTTTGTATTGAAGGCAGATAAACTAGTGTTGTGACATATGACAAAGCAACTGGACGAATGTCTTGCTACCAGAATAGAATCAAATATTACCTTCCCATTTGAAAACTGCACAATCCGACGAGATGTAGGCAGAAAATGAGATACTTGGCCTCCTTTCGGGCCAGTTTCTTCAGCCGGAGTGTTGTTCATGTTAGGTAATTGTTCTGGCAAGGATGCATTGTTTCGATCACCCTCAATTTCTGCACTCCTCATGGAAGCAAGTATCCTGCCTAATAAAAAGTACTTACATAATAAGGTATAATGAAAAGAATAACTTCGGCATGAAATGTCCTAAAATGAAAGTTGAACAAATAACAACACAAGGCATTTATTTATTACTTGCTATTGTCTTTCATTACTGCGTAATCCCCATTCAAAATAATAATAAGTTGGCATGTTTGCTATGAATTCAAATTATGCCGAAGAAATAAGGAGTGTCTGCACAAATGTCATGGAGCCTCGACATGTCACTCTTTACAGGCTGCATATTAAACACTGAATTTGTACATGTTGGGTTGTAGCTTAGAAAAACCAAGCTATGAGAAAATATTCACATGGCATAAATGAAAGTGAATAAAAGATACCATGCCAAATAAGAATTATTGAATCAATATGTAAGAGCAATATCAGAAATGAAATTGCCACTACTAAATTTCAGATTAGACAAGGAAAACTCTACTACCAACAATATCTGTGCTAGAAACACCCTCAGTGCGCTTGATCTGCTTGTAACGGCCAACTTTCTTTGCAAGGGCATAAGCATCAGTTCCATCCGGAAGTAGACAAGGATCATCTCCATGTATAATGTAGTCAATCTTATGGTCATTGAAGAGACAATTCATGAAGTTCTCATTAATCTCATATGGAGCATTGGTGATGACCTCATCCACCCACTTTAGCCCACTAACGAGAACCACCCTAAGTATAGATTTGAATAAGATCAGAATGAGTACTTCACCAAGAAATAATAGAATAGTCTTAAAAAGTTTTCAACGAATTTCACTGGAGAATTAGATTTAGTTTCTAAGGAATCAATAATTAACAACATCGAGATGTTCTAGAGACTAGACTACACAACTTATCATCAGTTTTGAGTTTTGAAAAGATAAGTCATACAGGTGTCAACAAATTTTTTTTGCCCACAAGTAACATTTTGAAGTTCCAAAATATGACATCCGTGAGAACAAGAATATTCTTTGAAAGAAGAAATCCGGAGAAAGGGCATCAAATTTCAAGAAAACGAGCATCCTTTTGTTAGAATTCTACAGTAAATACACAAAATCAAAAGACAACAACATACCTCTCTTCCATGGATAAAACAGGAGGACCCTTATTTGCAATGATCTCTTCATCGCTCACCACTCCCACCACCAATTCATCTCCCAGAGCCTTTGCTTGCCGCAATGCATTTGCGTGCCCATAGTGCATGAGATCGAAGCATCCATCCATATAAACCCTAACAGGTTTTTTCCCATATTTTTTCTTCTGGAATATTCCCAAATCTGGCAAAAAATAGGGCAAAGAAGGGACCCCAATTCCACCAAAATAGCTCGTTGATAATCCAAGAAATGCAACCGTAATCATTATACCGCCAAACAGATGTGGATAGTAAACCCCATCCCAGATCCAATAATGACTTTCAAAGTCCATGGATCCAATCCCTTCTTCCCCTGTAGGAGTTTCTGCCCCCTTCTGCGTACACCGAGGAGATATAAGTCCTGCTGTTGCAAAAAACATAGTTGATATTTAGAAAAAAGAAAATAAGAATCTTTTTCTGGTTATTAGATAACTGAAAGCGCCTTAAAAAATATGAAACTTCGAACAAAAGATCTAATTGGATTTTAAAAGTAAGTAATTACAAAAAATCCTGGGAAAATATCAAGACTTTGGGAAAAGTTTCCAAGAAACCCTAACCTAACAATAACAACACCAACAGTATTTGAGGATGCACAAACAAAAAAATATAGAGCAAAATGACAAAAGAAATGAAAATATTGGAACAGAAGAACTACAGTTTTGAAAGAAAAAAATTGCCAGAAAATGGAAAACATAGCTCGGTTTTTACATATCAACAAACCCCAAATCTTTTTCTTTTTCTTTTTTAAAAATGTCACAAGAACAGTAAGAGCTACAGTGAAACTGCGTAGGAAATGAGAAACTAAAGACATCAGAACTCAGACTAAATTCAGAAATACAAAAACAAACAGATCCAGTAAAAAGTTGAGATATAACGTTGCAGGACAAAATGAGAAACTTAGGTAAAAAAACAAAACTGGGTTTTTGGTTTCATTATCATATTGTTAGTATAACATTACCACCTAGGAATGGAATCGTGAAAAATGGGTTTTCTATTGTTTCAGAAGAACCATATATTTTGCATCAAGAAATCTAACTGTGAGGTGCACCCAAGCTGAGGTAATAGATGAAATGGGCTTTTCATAACACCAAAACCAAGCCCTCAATGTAAGAACAGCCAACCCAAATGAATTTCAAGGGCCAAAAAAAAAAATCTAGTAAAAAATTCCAAAAGAAATGAGAACTAAATAAAAACCCGCAATGGTCCAATGGATGCTTCCTTCCTAGAGCAGATCCATGAGAACACAACAAGACATGGAATGAATCTTCTAGGGTATGTCACACGCACAGGCACACGCACACCCAAAAAAAACCTTTAGCTATTGAAAACCCAAATGGAAAAAATTTATTTCAGGGACAAGAGATAGTACTTGTATCACCAAAATCCTAGTCTATCAGCATATCCAACTGAATTTCAGGAAAGAAAAGAAGACATGTAACAACTAGAGATATAAATCTGCAAATGGAAATTAGAACTAAAGAAAATATCAGGACTGGATATTGTTTCCATGATTATATCATGGAAAATGACGCAAAGAGAAGGAAATGTGAGATAAATTCTCAAGGACCTGTCAGGAAAACCTTGCCTTTTCTAATCAAAATCCATGTATGAGAAATAAATACCCACTTGAAAAGAAGACCAAATTTTCCATATCACCAAAATCTAACCATCACAACAGTCAACCCAATTGAAGCTCCCAAAGAGGAAAACAGATCCAGTAAAAACTTCAGCCGTAAAATTGCCAAAAATAGAAAAGAACCATAAAATCCGCACCAGGATTTTGCTCTCACGATCATTTCATTGTAATTACTGCCTAGAAATGGAAATGGGTAAAACAGGTTTTACTGGGCTTAGAGAAAATACCCAATGAAAGAGAAAACAAGACCTGGGTTTTCTGAAACACAAAAACCTAACTAAACCTAGCAACAACAATGAATCAAAGCAAAATTCAGAAGAGAGAAAATACAGATCCAGTAAAAATTTAAATTTTCATGATCAAATAGGCAAGAGAAAATACCCAATGAAATCGAAAAAGAAACAAAAAAGACAAAAAGAAAAACAAAGCAAAAGTTTAAATTTTCATGATCAAATAGGGTTTCTAAGATTACTGAAAACCAACAATAACAAATTCAGGGAAAAGAATAGATCATTACTCAACATCAACAATCTCTAAATATAACAAATCACCAAAAAAATCCCCAAATTTTAAAAGTAGATCAACAGAATTTCAGGAAATCGAAATGCAGAATTAGTTATCAAGAATTTGCGAGAAAGCTTGACCTTTTTACATTGAAATCTCAATCGTGAGATTAAAAAAAGACCTGGATTATGATATCCTCATATCCCCAAACCCTAAATCTAAGCAAAGAAAACCAAATGATATCGCGGAAACAATAAAAATTCAAGGCGAAATCAGACGCTAACAAAAGTAAAGAATATTTCTTGATTTAAGATTTGATGATCAGATCATTGAAAAAAAAAGAATAAATTGGAAATGTGGAAATGGATTTCTAGGGTTATTCACAAAAATCTTCACCTCTCTCTCTCTCTCTCTTTCTTCTAAAAAGGATGTCTCCGACGTGGGAGAGAGGGATGAGAAAGCGAAGATTCTCCGATTTTAACTCCGCCACAGAAATTCAGAAAATTCTCGAATTTACACGTGGCTGAAATTTACTGGTCAGACTGTAGATCTGTAATTCGTTCATCGAAGTTTTCAATCGTGCTCTCTATAAATAAGTCCGCCAGATTTTTCTATCCATTGATTTCTGAGCAAAGGTGAAATGACCAAAATGCCCCACAAGTACTCACCTCACGTAATGTCTGTTACAACTTACACGTAATGGGAGCCTGTTACACGTAGTGGTAGCAACAATCGCGCGAGTGATGATGGCGAGGCCGATTATTTTTGCCGACTATGCACCGCTTCAAATTCGTCATAATTTATTCCGATAATGGGACCGGACAATAAGTGGGTCCCACCATGCAATCAAATGCCGGTTATGTGATGCATTTTTATTGGTGGAAAAATACACATACACCCCCTCAACTACTACGGCCAAATTGACACCCCTCAGCTTTCTCACATTTTTAAGTAGACACCCCCTGACAATTTCTTCGTTTCCGTCTACCCCGTCACGTAACAAGCATTATTAAAAGATGATGGGTGTCTCTGGTGAAGTCCATACCACAGGTCAGAAGTGGAATTTGGCCATAGTTGAGGGGGTGTAAATGTAATTATCCTTTTTTTTTAAAGCAATACCTAATCTAATTAAAATAAAATATGAAACTACTAACAGAATATTAATATTTTTTTTTTCATAACAAGCATTTGAAAATTTAAATAGATGTTGATATTTATTACCTGAGGAAGTCTAAACCGAAGGGCGCCCTTGCAAAAAAGAGATAAAAATCACCATCATGTTTGACTTTTCGGGAGTTGTTAATGCACGATGGTGATGTGCAGCCAATGGGAGAGCCCTTTCACCTTCCTTTTTTTTTCTTTTTTTATTTTTATTTTCAAGGGCTCCCTCGAGTATAGAATTCCTCTTAGTTATTATTTTACATAAATTCAAATACTCACCTCACCCACGTGTAATGTCTTTTACACGTAGTGCTAGCAACAATCGTACGAGTGATAATAGCGCGGCCAATTATTATTGCCGACTATGAACGCCTCAAATTCGTCATAATTTATTCAGGGAATTGGGAGTGGACGATAAGTGGGTCCCACCATTGAATCGAATGCCGGTTGTGCGTTGCATTTCTATTTAAATTTTTTAAAAGAAATACCCGTTCTAATAGAAAATTAATAGTTTTTTCACTGTACACAAGCATTTGAAAATTTAAATAGATGATGTAATTTATTATTTTTCATAAATTTATGGTATATATAAGTGGAAAAAATAGGTGGTGAAGTCAGGCATAAGGTTTATTTAAAATGTTATTAAAAATACGTATTAAATACCTTATAAATGTAAATTTGATGATTTGTATAACATCTCCTCTGTGATATTGTTATCTTATAATGTAATTTAAAGACTTTCCTCATATATAAATACCTTGTATAACAAACATCTCCTCTGTGAAAAGTGTTGGTGCGCTCGAGTGTTTAAAACGTTTCCGATGGGTTCATGTATGTGGGACCAAACATTTAGCGCAGTAGGGAAACGTTTTAAATGCATAAGCGCACCAACACTTTTCTCATATACATAACAAAATCCCATATCTAGCTAAGATCAAAATCCCATATGAAAGAAGAAAGGTAGATGAAAAAATGGGAAACCAAGAAAGGCACCAGATGAATCTCTTAAACTAATGGACAACCACATGTCTATCCCATTGCACCTTGTCCCATCATAATTGGATCATTCTAGAACCTCAGCCCCTTTGGTTTTGGATTTTGAGTCCAAAAGCGATTATTGGACCCAATTTATCAATAATCAAAATCCAAAACTGACTATTGTGCCTTTAGTAGCTCCCCAAAAGAAGCTCAATTGAGTGTTGATCTCACCCAAGATATTCACACTTGAGTGTTGAGCTCTTAGGGATGTACCAAATTAATGGTGTTGATCACACATGAATGTTATGTGGGACCAAGATTGATAATTGAAATTATAGTATAACAATGATCTTTTGGGTAGTAAACTCATAAATTTAGACTCTAATCTTTGTGTCTTTGGCTTATCTCATGAAAATCAACCATTGCCAAGCATAGTGCAAGTTGTTTTCTTATTAATATATAAAGAAAGCTAGGTACAAATGCAAATCAAATATGCATGAATATTTTATGTTAAAATGAATTGGTTGGACATCATCCCTCGATCAGAGATTAGAGATATCTGATGAAGTTAATAAATTGTAGCTATTGATGGTCTTTATCACTTGACAAATTTCTATCAAATATTGCAAACAAACACCTCACCCCACCCCCAACCAACCCCTCCTATGTGTCTTTCGATCTCTCTCCTCTCCCCCAGAAAAATTCTAGTAGTATTGAATTATTTTTATAGGTGGGAGAGGATGAGTAAAACCACATCAGTTGATGAGTCAGTTTCATACGAATGACTCATCGTGAGGTTGACAACCAACCTGCTTAGTGTGTGGGTAGTTATCTCAACAGGTTATGTGTGATTGGTTGCTTCTGAGGGCATTCATTTGCACCCTTAATTAGAAGATACATGACCTAAAACATATGCAATGCAGAGAAAATTGAGCAATGTCTCTCAATGTTACGCATAAATAGCATGCCCTCTTAAGAAAAAAGAATTAATCAAGTTGAAGATCTAGAGATCCTAACTTCTAGTGAAAATGAGATTTAATTATAGATCCTTGAAACCTCTATTCCATATCCTTCATTATGATTTTCAATGGTATTAGAGCAAGAAAATCGAAGTGGGTGTGCATTTTTGCATCGAATTTAATCAAATTCAATTTTTTTTTTACTGCTAATGAGTCGACTCATTTTCTTAGAAATCAGATGACATTTTTCGGTAGGTAAGCTGGGATCGAAGCTGCAACCACAAGGTTGAGAAACCAAGCCTCAACCATTGAGCTACAGTCCCAACCCCAAAAATCAGATGACTTATCATCTTCCTCCTTTGGTTGTGTTTTTTCTTATTATGTTGCACCCAACCGAACATTGAAGGATCCTCACAGGAGCATCTTCATTTATGAGATTTTTAAGTCTTCCTGGATGCCTGAATCCGGCCATCGTCGGCCATTTTGGAAACACATTTTAATAATGACAAGATTTTCATTAGAAACCATGGTCGTATCCTATTTAGGCGATAGAAGAGCGATAGGATATTTAAACTATTATGATTAATAAAGGTAGTTCATCTGTTGATTTTAAGCATGCGTTTACAATGTAATTATCTTTATAATTGACATATGGGATTAGGTCACATATTAAATAAATGACTAGAAAACAGTATCCAAAAGGACAAAAATCAAATGAACTTCTTACAATATTTGTAGTCCAAATATCCAAAAAGGGAGGGTGGACATACATACATGTGTTCAGCGTGTATGTCACATTCTTTGGAAAAAATAAATTTCCCATATATTTAATAGGGATAATTACATTTACACCCCCTCTAGTTTATGACACATCCACTTCCACCCATATAGTTTAAAACGTGACAAATACACCCCTGTAGTTTCAATTTGTTTAAGGTTTGCCCCCTCAGCTGAAGGTTCGTCCATAGATTGAAGGGTTAGTGTTTGGATCATCCAAACAATGTGGGCCCACATTATTTGGATGGTTTTTTGGTAGTGTTTGGATTCGGGTATGTGCCCACATTATTTGGATGATCCAAAGCGTTCATTTGATGGGTCCTGACATAGATAGGGTGTGCCCAAAAAATCAGCTCCATCGGATCATCCTAACCCTTCAATCTATGGACGAACCTTCAGCTGAGGGGGCAAACCTTAAACAAATTGAAACTACAGGGGTGTATTTGTCACGTTTTAAACTATAGGGGTGGAAGTGGATGTGTCAGAAACTAGAGGGGGTGTAAATGTAATTATCCCTACTTATATGTCAATAAGAGTAGATTGATAACAAAACTTTGACAAAGTTATACTTCAAAAATAAAAACTGTTTCTTCAAGTATGGTTTTCGTGACATTCTGTTTTATAGACATTTTCAAAATGACTTTTTTTTACTTTAGTAGGTTGCGTTTTTTTTCTTGCTCCAATTCCTTCTCTTTCTTTCCATCTCAAGTCAGAGGCGTGAGATTTCTTCACCCACTCTCCTTGCTATCTTTCTTCTTTCCACCCACTCTCCTTCCTATCTATCTTCCACACTTTGTCCTACATGATCTCCCTAACCAAAAGGAGAACAAAATTTACATGATGATTTGACTATCTTATTTTTTTCCTTTTTTAAGTCGGAGTTGCTTGTCGTGTATGCCCTGAACCCTTCAATTTTCTTTCAAGCCCTTCTTTATAAACCACAAAGAACTACTTTTCCATTATACCAGATTTCATAGAAGCTTTGGAATTTTTTTTTATTTTTTATTTTTTTTGGAACTGGTTAATCTTTATTATTAGACAATAGCCATGACCAAGACAGACATGAGCTACAAACACATTAGAAAATATCACAGAGTAAAATCTAAGATTTCCTCAAGGGGGAAAGAAAATGGAAGACCTCTAATTCAGGTCTTGTCACGCAAGACCTAACAAGCCGATCTCCTGACATGCTGATAACGAACCAAATGGCCTTCTACCTTGTCCGAGATCTCATCAAACAATTCTGAAAATCTCCAGTATTGAAGCTCGAGAACAATATAAAATGTGGTGTGGAAAATTGCTTTGGATTTCAACCATTTATAAAACCGTTAATATTTTTTTTGTTTTGAGAAAGAACAAAACCATTAATATTGGGATCTTTAAATATGGGTGTATTAGATTGACCATGTTGTAAAAGCTTCTTAAGTCTAAAATATTTAACTTCTTATGGACAGTACAACTTCTAATTGTTGTATCCACTATAAGGCTTAAAATGTATATAATTTAGGTATATATAGTGAGAAATGGATAAATCATGGATCCGAATCCAAACACTACCAAACGCTTTGGATTCGGGTATGGGCCCACATTATTTGGATGATCCAGAGCGTTCATTTGATGGGTCCTGACATAGATAGGGTGTGCCCAAAAAATCAGCTCCATCGGATCATCCTAACCCTTCAATCTATGGACAAACCCTCAGCTGAGGGGGCAAACCTTAAACAAATTGAAACTACAGGGGTGTATTTGTCACGTTTTAAACTATAGGGGGTGTAAATGTAATTATCCCTTTAGATTTTACATCTTTTGCCGACCTATATTTTTCTAACTACCGGTCAACTAAACTAACAGACAAGTGATACCGACTCTTGTGCAAACATGAGAATGCAGAATTGTGGTTCAATTTGGACCATTGATCTTGACCATTGGTCATTGACAAGAATGAAGAATAGTCATTGGAAGAATTGTCGTTCGATCTGGACCATTGATCTTGTCGGGCACAGCATAGATGGACCACAGCTCAATAATCTCAAAGACAAGTTGTAGTCACATATGGTTTGTGAACCACATTAACCAATTCTTTTCTTCTTCCTTTTTGTTTTTGGACTCTCGAATGTTGTGTTGGGCAAACCTTTTTCCGAGGTAATTCTTTCATTTTTCTACGAGAATGAGAAAACTGAAAAAAACATGTTCCACAAATACCCAATTCTCCAAACCCGTCAAAATAGCATGAAATTTCCAACTCTTCGTTTTTTCAAAACTTGGTCGAGTTGCTTCAGGCAATTCTGATTCCCCCGTGTCTGTCCCCTTTATTCCATGAGAATCAGAATCGACAGATATCTGATCTGTGGGTTCCATTTTTTGGTTCTGACCATCCATGGTAGCCCCATCATATTCTGCCAATGCACTGCTTCGGTGGACCCTCTCTCTCTCTCTCTCTCTCTCTCTCTCTCTCATAGATTTTCTATACTTCCAATTTTGAATCTTGAGACATCATTATGTTTAAGGAGGATTTGAACTGTTTTCCTAAATAGTAAGTAGGATCAAAGAAATTTCAAATATTTTGAAAAAAAGTAAATAGGATCGAAGAGACTCTGCTAGAGTGAAGCAAACCAGTGAAACCTAAGCCTAATAAAGGAAGCCCACACCCAACCTAACCCTAGCCAAGTATTAAGGAACCAGGTTCTTGTGAAAGTCCCAGACTTCAAACGTGAACCCTGCAAACGATGAAACCGTTTAAAGCAGGCTTGCAAGTAGGGATATATAGGGGGAGTGTGGTACAGAAGGTTTGGGAGAAATAAAAAAACTGAAATCCATCCATAAGCCATAAGCTTGATATTATTAAGGGAAACTGAAAAAAGAATGTTGTCCTACATATGACCAAAGATTGTAAGACCCAAATGGGCTATAAATGATTTCAACATTATTTCTTTCAAATAAAAGTAGAGAAAAATCAGGCACCTTTTGATCAAGATTGATTCCTACAACGTTTAAGAGAGCCACCCGAGAAGGGAAAAGGATGCCTATGTGATTTGTAAAAATTATCCAACTGATGTTTATGACTCACAGAAACACCGGTGCCATAACCAATGTTATTGTCGCAAGCATCTTGATAAGGACATGAAGTGAAGGCCCTGCCGTGTCTTTGAATGGGTCTCCTACACTGCAAACCAGGTAAACGAAAATCAAATGAGAAGATCCCTAAATTGCACAGATACTAAATATAGGGAGTTCAAGATAGAAAAAATCAAAACAGATCATCTCTGCTCTTTTTTTTTCCAGATTAACAGCTTGCGATAAGGCAAGTCCTAAGTGAATACCATGTGAACTCCCTCGAGGAAAAATATATATACTACTTTACTTTGCACCTTGAAATACAGTAGAAGTAAATATCTTTTTACTTACAAACAATAGAAAATCACCAGGAAATCAGATCTAAACTGCTGAACAAAGGTATACCATTGCTAATCTTTTCCTCAATAATTATTATGAGAAGGAAAAGAAAATCTACAAGGTGCAGAGGTTGCAGTTTTAGATTTTTTAACCACATAAATTTGTATCAACTACCAACATGGCTGGAAATGGCTCTAGGCTTCTTATTTTCTAAATGCATTTCCATATTTTGATATTTTTAAATAGATTGCAATAGGTTTGTATAGACGTGATGTGTCAGAGCATCTTGGAGACTCTTTATAGCATCGATCAAATCATCAGCTACGAGTGTGTTCGAAGAAATTGTAACCCAGGTCTCCCATCAAGGATAGTTGAACCAAAAACTCAACCATGCTACTCGCACCACGGCCTTGCCAAGTGTATGGAGAATGAATACTTGGAATCATAAAAAATAAGATTGTTCTAAATGTTAGTTTTCTTGTTTAAAGAAAATTATGGGTGTATTACTAATGATGATGAGTTGATGACCAAGCATCTTTAGGATAATTGCACCATCTATCATAGCAAAGCTTCCGAGCTATGTTAGTTGGAGATGAACAGCCATACATTCTCAGTCACAAAAAAAAAAAAAAACATTCAAAACAACAACTGTTCATTACTAGCTTGCACAAAGCCTAATTCCTTAACCATGAAAACTGGCTTATAGGTGCGCTGCAGATGTTGCATCTTGAAGAGAGTTGGTCCAACCAAACACCATAAACGGCGAAGATTAAGTATCCAAAATATACAATCAAAGATGTACACCATTCAGTGATGTCAAATGATCTGTAGTCAATTCAAACACGGTAAGCAATAACGTTTTGATCCACTAGATTGGTCAGATTCAAACACTAATCAGATACTAATAGTGTACCAATAAGAAAAGAAAAGTGTTTAAGAATCTTAAACATAAAAACTAGTCTTGTTCTCACAATTAAAACCTACTCGCTTAACCCACTTGTCCGGGGCTCTACTCTTGGCTTGGTCTTGCAACAGTACTCTTGCAGAATTGCTCTGCTTAGCTCTATTACAATTCTCTAATTTTGTATGGAGTGCCTAGTGTGTTTGAGTGCTCTTCAACAGGGCCTTATATATATATATATATATGCCTTTGGGTGTTGGGCTGAGTTGTCTAGCAAACAACCTCAGGGGACACACAGGACTATGCAACCAAGGGTGGGGAACTATCAACTACGATGACTACTGCACCAGAGGGGTCACATATAGTTCTGTGGACCCTAGGGAGTGGAACCGCCACATTGACCATGTACACCTTGGGCAGTTGGGCTTATGCCATGTGACTCTTCAGGTCCACCATCAGTTTGAAAAACAAAACGGAGAAAGGGCAGACCACGGTGATGCATGCGAAGTGCAGAGAGGGGAACCACCACACTGACAACGCATGACGCACCGGGCTCGATGCTTTGCACTGAGCCTTGAGGCTAACGAAGCCATGCCATTTGAGAGCGCTTTATTTAGAGAAGGGGAAGGGATACTTTATATCCCCAAGAAAACCTCGACTTCTCCAATGTGGGACTAAAATCAAGATGTGCAGAACTCATAGTAGATAAAGAAGCAATTTACAAAATCACCCTGTGACTTTTCAAAATCCAAAGAAAGCTAAGGGTAAAAATAAAAGCTTATAAAAGGCCTTCCTATTTTATAGTCAAAATACTCAAAACATTTCCAATGATAAACCCAGAAAATTAACACATTATGCATAAATCAACACATTATGCACAATTTTGTGAATGTATCATAGGAATATCAGATGCATGTTTATAGATGCAGATATTAGTTGGTATAAACTTCAAATATGAAATGAGCAATTTAATTACCAACACATTATAGCTCTATAATAAATATTATAGAAGAGTATGAAACATGAATGGACATTGGCAAAATAGAGTCTACCTATATGAAATGGCATACACGTGTACAATGTCCACATGCAAGTTGGGATGCGTGCATGTGTATATATGTGCCTGTCAGTGCATTCCCATGAGCACATGCAATGTAATTTGTTCACAAATGTTTAAGAAACTTACGTATCTCCAGTAATGGCCGCCTTGTGACAATCACTCCCTTTGCCTCCGAGAGCACCAGTCTCTATATATTTTTTTGCATTATCCCAGGCGCCACCGGATGTATTTAGAAAGAGAGCCATTAGGATACCAGAGACAGTCGCAAACATGAGCATAGAAGCCACAACCTTGGCTCCTAGTAAAGGATGACCTGTGAAGTGCCCCAATATCCGAAAGAGAATCCCTACAAACCAAATACAATTAATATACAGAAAAGGACACCAAAGAATTTTCCTTTTTTTCCTTTAGAAGAACAGTAAAAAGCTCTTAAAGCCCAGAAGGTTAATGGCCCCGCACGTGGCATATCGTAGGAAGCCATTTAGGAATTACAAGGTACAACACCAAAATAAGCAAGCTTATCAGTCTTGATGCTTGCATCACCAAAAGGCACTTCAAAAGTGAATAGGCCACAGCTTTTAGAAATGCTGTGAAATACTCCCCCATATTCATGAAGTGTACCGCTAATTAAGTCATATAAACACATTCCTCTTGATTTTTTAATTCAAGTCAGCCAGCCTAGTCTATATTTAACTATATAATTACTCGGCTGAATCCTCCAGAAAAGATAGCCCAAAAATACAAATCTATCTGAGCACCTGCCTGAGTGCTTAAAAACTTAAACTTGATGAAAAAATCAAGAGAAGGCACTTCAAAAGTCAATAGGCCACAGCTTTTAGAAATGCTGTAAAATACTCCCCCATAATCATGAAGTGTACCACTAATTAAGTCATATAAACGCATTCCTCTTGATTTTTTAATTCAAGTCAAGCCTAGTCTATATTTAACTATATAATTACCCAGCTGAATCCTCCAGAAAAGATAGCCCAAAAATACAAATCTAAATGAGCGCCTGCCTGAGTGCTTAAAAACTTAAACTTGATGGAAAAATCAAGAGAAGCAGAGAAACAGTTACAATTTCTTTCCATTCTTGCAGAAGAAAGTTTAACATGTTCCTCTGTTGTTCTTCAACTAGAAAGGGCCATTTACAGATGGGGTATGAGGCCACACAGTGCATCAATCCAACCCACCTCAATCCTCTTAATTTTTTTCAAGTAGACCTGGTGAAGGCTTGGGTAGAATCCATTACCTGTTCCACATACATTTGATTTCTTGAAAGCAAATTGACTTAGGTACTTATCAGAAACTTTGGAATGACCATAGCCCTATAGTATGCCCAAGTTACATTTTGCTTTCAAGTAGTGTACAGCACATGTACTAATGGCTACATACCAATTGGATGGGATATACCGAGGTATGGTTACATCATGTATATGTACACACACACACACACCCAACACGAAAATATCCAAAAAGGAAGATGACCCACCAATCGCCATGGGCGATATAATTGCCAAAGCACCAGGCTTTATCATCTCCCGCAAAGACGCAGATGCCACAATAGAAACACAGCGTCCATAATCTGGTTTCTCTTGATAGTCCTGCAATGTCAGTCCATGTTAAATCAATTTCAGGTCTCCTTCATAAGCTGGTCGTAAAATCCAACGTCAGAATACACACACAGATCATTAAAGAGCTCGATACCCACCATGATACCTGGCCTCTCAATGAACTGTCTCCGGACTTCATTAACAACCTCTTGGGCGGTTCGACCAACAGCGGAACAGGCCCATGCACTAAATAGGAAGATAAGCATAGAGCCCAATAAGCCGCCAACAAAAACCTCAGGAATTGCAATGTCAACCTGTATATCAATCAAAGATTAAATTGAGATAATTTAAGAAGAAGTAATCTGAAACTATTTTGACGACAAATATACTACAGAAACAGGTTAATCATGGATCAACACATTTAGCATACCTACCGTTCAAAAAAAAACAGAAGAAGAACAAAAGAGACACATTTAGCATACCTCCTTAAAAGAGGTGTGAGCAAATGAAGCTACTTCATCCATATATGCGCTAAAAAGGAGGAAAGAAGCAAGTGCAGCAGATCCAATAGCAAATCCTTTGGTGGTAGCCTTTGTGGTGTTCCCAACGGCATCTAAGACATCTGTGATCTCCCGAACACTTTCAGGCTACAAGAGATATGATAGCTTTATGTTAATGTGATGACAGCTAATAATAACTGTTCTAAAACTTCAGCCTATTTGTCAGCAATTTGGACATAGTTGACTTTCCAAGCCAAAGAGGGCCAACAAACTGAGTTTCGGAATATCCAGCTCACCCACGCACCCCTTCCTCACTCTCCTAATTGGAGTCTATTAGCACCAAAGTGATATGGAAGGCATGGGAAACTTGATAACAAGAGTTATTTCATACCCCTGAGACCCTACGACCAGGAAACAAATTAATTTTGAACTGCTGACCCAGGTATGGATTTTTTTATTAACAGTGTGCATGGACATGCTTAACTAGTAACCATTACATGGATTCTTAAAACTGGGAAGCATATAACCGTGATGGATATTTGTAGTAGAATCTAAAAAAATCCCAAAGTTTTATGCAGGACTTATCTCAACGTTGATACCACAAATTGAGTAATGGACCTAATGGCAAGTCCTTGGCCATCCATTGGAAGATTCATGAGACGTACAGTCATGCATAACTGTTCCTTCTGTCCTAGTAGGATAGACTCATATCACATTGTAGCAGGGATTCCTTCCTAAGAAAATAAACCTTCCAGATGGGAAATAATCTTGCATTCTTATTCGAAACCATATATAAGGCGATGGACTTTTGTGATCTTTGTATTCAATGTGATCAAAGCTTACTGGGAAAGATGTGAGCCAAACTGTGGGTACTAGACTAATAGCCATTTTAAATAGAAGCATAGACCGCCATTCGAAAATCAATGCAACATACAAGTATGAAAAATAAGTTGCACCCCTTCAGAATTAAGATTATAATATCATATCATGCACAAAGGACTTGGGATCTCTTCATTCAAAAGATCATAAAGGGTTAACCAACGTCTCTTTTCTGGTTATCAACAAAATCAGAAGAATTTAATTAGTAATCAACTAACTCGATTACCTGCTGACTCATCTCAACAATTCCACCTGCGTTATCAGCTATTGGGCCAAACATATCCATAGTCAGAACATAGGCTGCAGTGCTCAGCATCCCCATCGTTGCTACAGCTGTCCCAAACAGACCACCAGTTGGATTTCCAGCCTCATCTACCAGGCCAGAAGTGCGACCCAGCCAGAAAGCCGAGATTATAGAAGCACTTATGACAAGAACTGGAAGGGCGGTTGATTCTAAACCCAAACTTATGCCAGCAATTATGTTAGTTCCATGGCCGGTAGTGCTTGAAAGTGCTAACGTACGTACAGGCTCGTGCTTGTAATCAGTATAGTACTTTGTGATCCAAACAAAAACATAGGCCGTCATGATTCCAACCAAACCACATAAGGCAAAGTTCAGCCATGCAGTGGGTGCTTGTTCAGTATAAAGAAGCCAACGAGTTGACTGTCCAAAATAATTGAAATAACCAACAAGAAAATGTCAGCTTAAAAGAATGGATATTTAGATTTTAAGAATTCATGTATAGAACAAGTGGAAAAGCAGTAAAATAGCAGTATTAACGTCAGCTGAAAATATAGCTATTAATGTATAACCATGTTCATGCTGTAGACGAAGCATTACCGCACCAAATGTTAGAACAGCCAAAAGTATTGTAACAGAATAGCCTTTTTCTAGTATTGCCATTGGATCTTCTATAGGATTTTTTGCTCCAGAGTCGCGCGTTCCCCTGATTGAAAGTATTCCAACTGATGATACTACCAAGTCAAAAGAATGAACCACAAGAGGAAACAGGATAAATCCAGAAGGATCTGCAGAGGAAGAAAACCATTATCATCAGCTAATGCACATAGAAAGGGAATGGAGATATGTTGGTGGAAGTTCATTATCAGGGGGAAAAAACTAACCAAACCATTGAAGTAAAGGTTAAACCAAATAATATTGAAATACAATTGAAGATCAGAAAAGAGTTATCACTTGTCAACATATAAGCCCGAGATCAAGCTTCATATAAATAGTTTTGTTTTATCCTGTGTAGATTTGCCGATATGATCAAAGAGATTTAGGAGCGCTTATCTGACTTCCATGAGTGCTTTCTTCATGTTAAAACAACGGCAAATACTGTCACTGACAGTCTTGCGTGCGAAGGAGTAGGCAAGGGTGCATTAGAGTTTTCTAATTTCTTGCCTCCCCGATTTTGTTTTTCCTCTTTTTTGCTTTTATTTTTGCTTGTATGGCTTCTGATCATCTCGTTCATGGGGCTTTCTTTGATTTTTAATAAAATCTTTCATTACCACTCAAAATATATATATATAAGTAGTTTTGTTTTGGTTTCCTCACCAGAATGGATAGTTCCAGAAATTCCATCTGAGACATCAAGCTTCATATAAATAGTTTTGTTTATGTTTCCTCACCAGAATGGATCATGCCAGAAATTCCATCCGAGATGCAACTAAACTGATAATCAAGCATGGTATACAAAAAAATATTTTTAAATATATATAAAAACATGTAGACAAGCATCACCAACTTTTGCGCCACTTGTGTGTGCCCGTGCGTCTCTCTCTCTCTCTCTCTCTCTCACACACACACACACACACACACACACACACACACACACGCGCGCGCGCGCGCTTAAGGGAGCATCATCACATCAGATAATTTGATAACACACTAGCTTAACTCTCTAAAAAGATTCTCTGCTAACTATGATTCAAGAATTTCCATCTCAAAAATCATCATATCCATTTTAGACACTCATATTTCATGGCTTGGTGTTTGTAGGCATCTTCAAGAAGTTTGTAAACAACTATGTACTAGAGCAGCAGTTTAAAAAGTAGAGGAGTGATTTTGCACTGAATATGGAAAGCAAAACCAACATCTAGCAGGCCTTCACAAATAGAAAATGAGCAATACTGACTCTTACTGAACCGTTGAATTAATATGTATGAAAAACACAGGATAGACATCAGGATTAATATCAGCATAATCTTTGACAGAAAATAAACTGGTGTTGCAGGTAACAGCTTTGTCTTTAACACTTAATTGAATGTCAGATGAGCCTTTCTTGCCTTCAATTTTACAGCGTTGAGCCATTGTTCCCCCAAGTATCATAGCACTGATTATCTCTGCCGCAATACTTTCAAAAAGATCAGCACCTCGAGCAGCACAGTCACCCACATTGTCTCCAACCTTAAATGTGAAAATACAATAATTATATTCCACTAAAACCTAAAACTGAACACAAAGGAAGAAGTTACAAGGAAAAAATTACTGGAATCTAATGGGTACAGGCATTATACAGTCTGTGATACATGAGTTTTTTTTTTTTTTTTTTTATTGATACAGTCTGTGATACATGTTAAGGATAAGACAAACCAACATATCCATCAAATTCATATATAGTTTAGTACATGCAGATTTTGAACTTTGGTCTGTGACAATAGACAGTTGTGATATATATTAAGGAGAAAACAAAACGACATATCCAACAAATTCAGTACATGCAAAGTTTGAACTTTGGTATGTGACATAAGAACAGAACTTGAAACAAGAACCAACTGGGAAACTCATCAACTTCCTGCAGGAACCAAGAAAAAGAGAATAGATGAAGCGATAGTACCAATCTTTATCATAGACACCTCATTTTCAAATGAATTGCTCCTGCCCACCACCTCTCCAAGGTTAGGCCTAAAATTCGGATGATTTCAACTCCCAACGAAATCATACCCAGAAATCTACTAATAGCACCCTCTCCAGATGGCCTTAGGTACCAGCTAGCACAAAGGAAGTGTCACATCTGGAAGTTGTCAGGTTTATGGCTGATAATATTTATATGACAACTCAAAAACTGTCTCAGAGTACCATGTCACGATGTCCATATGACACCTCGTCAAGAACTCGTGCTCCAAGTTTGGGTAGTATCTTCCTCTTCCATCCATAGATCCTGAGCCCTTCCCCTAGTGGCAATGACTCAAATAGATAATATAGACCTAAGGATTCTATCTTCAAGTTTACATATCAAAAGTTGCACAACCCACGCCTGTTTCAT
Organism: Tasmannia lanceolata; assembly: GCF_043159265.1. Lineage (NCBI taxonomy): Eukaryota > Viridiplantae > Streptophyta > Magnoliopsida > Canellales > Winteraceae > Tasmannia > Tasmannia lanceolata. The sequence continues at coordinate 14,473,052 of NW_027518683.1, forward strand.
TTTATCATATTTGTTTCCCATCTTGCCATTTACACCTCGACATTCCTGTGGAGTAAAGACATAATTTTCGAAATATAAAGACGGATAAGTAGCTCGACCAGTGAAGATCTCTCAGCCTTTAAGAGATAGGGAGTGGTGGCATCGGGTGTTGTATAGCTTTCTATAACATATACAGAACTGTTGCACAGAAGATGCACTTTGCTAGAAATCACCATAAAAATCAGGACTTTTTGTGGAAAAATTATATTCTATATCTCTAAAAGGTTTCAAATCTGGCAGTGACAGCCTTAAATAGCTAGAACTAACCCTGAAAACAAAAACCAAAAGATGAACAAATGGACAACGTAGATAAATCTGAATGCAAAATAACATATTGCAACAGATTTAGGGTTAATGCTGACTTTTCATGAGTACAGATTCAAAGATAGGTCAATGAACAGGTTGTTAAATGAAGAGAGACAAAAACAAGCTAAACAAAAACAAAAATAACAGCCAAACCAAGTTTGAACCATTGAGATAAATGATAAATCACAGCAGGATTTCAAGGATCATTTCTTTTTATTTTGAATGACATGATTTCAAGGATCATCTTTAGGGATTCCCTGCTTGCTGACATTTCATTAGTGCACATTCAAAGATAGATCCATGAACAGGATCTTAAATGAAGATAAACAAATTAAAAAGACAAATAAAAATAACAGCCAAACCAAGATAGAACCATTCAAACATAAATGATAAATTTCTTAGTGGAAAATATAATGATAAATCTTAAAATACCAAATCTGCAATAACAGCAGGATTTCGAGGATCATCTTCAGGGATTCCTTGCTCTATTTTTCCAACAAGATCAGCCCCAACATCAGCTGCTTTTGTGTATATTCCACCACCCAACTGAGCGAAAAGTGCAACAAACGAGGCTCCAAAACCATAGCCAACCAAAAGAAGAGGCACTACAAGACAAGAGCACACATGTCAAGGAACAGATTGTAGAGAACAACAACAATACACAAGGACTTATAACCCGAAGCAGTTAGAAGAGCATGCTGGTTTGAGGTGAATTAGAGAATAGTCTGCATGTGAAACAGACAGGTAACCAACGACAATCAAACAAAAAATTTAAAACTCTGAAAGTACTAACAAGATGCATATAAAGAGAAACCATGATGAGAACCAAACTTAAAACTGCCAAACTTGTGATATACAAAGTCAAACATATTGCATGCGCATATGCATTTGAACAGGTGTTTAAGAACCCGGACTCGGACAACAAGAGTCGAGGTAAAAGGAGTTGACTCGGGCGAGTCAAAGGAGTTTTTATTAACTTGGTAGGTCAAAACTCGGACTTGGATGAGAACTCGGCCAAGGAAAAGGGAGTTGACAGGGTGAGTCAATGAACGACTCACAGAGGTTTTAAGGAGTGAATTGAAGTTCGAACAGCACAATCATGTCACTAGCAGCATTCACACAAAAGAAACAAAAATATCCAGACCACATCAAAAAATGTCAGAACTCTCCAAAAAGGATAGCCAACTAGATCATATAGAGGCTTATTTAGTTGCCACCAAGTGGCACTTGCCCACACCCTAGAGCCTAACACAACATCAGTAATCCTTCACTAACAGGTCCTTTTTGAAAAGAACTACCTGATCATCATCAAAATGCAACATATACAGGATAGTCGTCCCAAGATTTAAACTGTTGAAACCATAAACATCCAGCCTAACCTTCAAATTTTATAAAGTTTATCATTTCTCTCTAAATGGTTGAAATTAAAAAAAAATCTTGCAAAAAAAAGTTCCTGGAGAAACATTTTTTCTTGCAATCTAAACAGGGCCTAAGGAAACCAAAAATGAGTACTTGTCAAAAGATCTGTTGATGGCAATGAGTTTAAATTGATCCTGAATTTTAGACAGTTTTTCTTTGTATTGGATATAGACCGTCCTAATGGTGGGTCCATAGTTACCGGATTCGTCATCCGCCCTCCGACCCGCGATCCGGGGTCGCACGATCCCAAACGTGGTTCGCTAGCGACCTGGATCGCCAAAAATGACGACCCGCGGGAGAGAAAGAGAGACATGCATATAGACTAAGGGAGAGATGGAGAGAGCTACAAATTTTACATATTTTGGGTTGGATTAGAACTAGAGCTTTCTTTTTGAAAAAAATATGTCGGGCATACATGAGGTTTTTTTATTTTGTTTATTAGATGTAGGTAGTATGAACTATGGAAGGATATTCATATATTCCAATGGGAACTTTCTTTATGAAAAACCTCATGTATGACATACATGAGGTTTTTATATTTTGTGTATTAAATGTATGCAGTGTATACTATGGAATAATATTCTTGTAAAAATATATGAAATTATATGTGTGTGTGTGTATATATATATATATATATATGTACATATGTGTGTGTGTATCTGTGTGTGTGTGTGTGTGTCTGAATTAGCGCTCCAAACTGACCCGCGACCCTGAATAGCGAACCAGCACATCATACCCTCATCATACCGCGTACCGCGTACCGGGCTACCATCGTACCCCGTACCCATTTCCCATACCACGTACCGGAACAAACCGCGTTCCAGGTAACATTGGGTGGGTCCTATTATGGATGAACCACAAGATAGAAATCAAACCGATTGCTTGATCTTAAAACACCTAATGTGTGGGTTATAAATAGAAGATTGAATATAAATTTATTAATGGTCCAGATTGCAGGAAAATCACTCAACATTTGTTTAACTAAAGGGAAAGATAGCTTTAAAGTAATATAATCTAATGAAAATATGTTAAATTGGTTAAAAAACAGTAAGGGTATTCTGGTAGTTTACACCAAAAACTTGAGGAACCTACCATGGTACCTGGGGATTGGATTTTGGCACCAAATTAGCTCCACATTTCCAAAGACGCCTGGTCCTTCGAATCCGACCCAATCGACCGTCGGGACTGACCAAACCAGACAGATTTCTGAAGTTAGACAACTCCCGGACATAAGGACCGACACTTCACTTAGGATTGCAGGGAATATCGATATAATCGGTGGAGGACTGGCCTCAGGAGGACCAATAATTTCCTGGCAAAAGGCTTATGCCACCCAAATACATGCGGTGGAGGCTCCAGCAAAGAAGTTGCGATCGGATTTGACCGATAACGAGGAACATATAGTCTTTTCTGAAAAAGAATACGACGATGTCCACCTCCCTCATGACGATGCGATCGTTGTCCGCCTTATTATCGCCAATTTCAATGTAAGTAGGTAATGATAGACACCGGTAGCTCTGTCAATATTTTACATTACAACGCTTTTAAAGAGATGCACTTAGGATTGGACAGACTTACACCAGTAGAATGGTCGATCTACGGATTCTCCGGCGGATCGATTCGTATTGAGGGAAGGATAGACCTCCCTATTACGTTCGGTACAGAACCCCGCCAGAAAACCATCATGCAGACTTTCCTGGTTGTTAAAGTCCCTCCACCTATAATGCCATCATAGGGCGTCCGGCTCTGAACAAGCTTGAAGCGGTCGTCTCCACACCTCATCTCAAAATCAAATTCCCGACAAAAGCAGGAGTTAGAGAAGTGAAAGGAGATCAGGAAAGAGCTAGAAACTGTTATGCTGATTACTGAAGAAAGCAAAGGAATCCCTTCAAATAGCCGGTACTGATCCACGTTCGGATAATTAACTGACGCGCGGAAAACCTGTAGAAGAGCTAACTCAAGTACTGATGTTCGGGAAGATGACGAAAGAACGGTCCAGATCGGCTCACTCCTCACCGGTAAGATCCGAGCCAACTTGGTCAATTTTTTTAAAGCTAATGCAGATGTTTTTGCATGGTCTGCTTTGGATATGCCAGGTATCCCAACAGACGTTGCCGTTCATCGGCCCAGCGTCGACCCCTCTCACAGGCCCGTTAAACAAAAGAAACAAAACTTCGCTCCCGAGCGACAAAAAGCCATTAAAGAGGAGGTCGATAAACTCCTACAAGCCGGGTTCATCTGAGAAATACATTATCCAGACTGGCTTGCAATTGTAGTAATGGTAAAAAATGCGAGCGGGAAGTGGCGGATATGCGTGGATTTTACTGACCTAAACAAAGCCTGTCCAAAAGACCACTACCCCTCCCTCGAATCGATATCCTGATAGACGCTACATCTGGCCACGAGATGCTCAGCTTTATGGATGCTTTCTCTAGATATAACCAGGTAAGTATGTACTCCCCCGATATCCCCAAAACATCCTTTGTCACAGAACAAGGATTAATTTGTTATAAGGACATGCCTTTCGGCCCTAAGAATGCAGGAGCCACGTATCAGCGGTTGGTGAATAAAAATTTCGCCCCACAAATCGGTCGAAACATGGAAGTATATGTTGACAATATGCTTGTTAAAAGCTTGAAAACTACGAACCATGTTATCGACCTTCAAGAAGCTTTCGCAGTGTTACTCAAAGTACGCCTTTGGGGTAACTTCTGGGAAGTTCCTCGGATTCATGGTCAGTCAACGAGGCATAGAGGCTAATCCTGAGAAAATACAAGCCATCCTCGATATGACACCACCAAAAACCGTGAACGAAGTACAACGACTCGCGGGAAGGATAGCGGCTTTGAGCCGATTCAAGTCCAAATCCGTCGAGAAGTGCCTTCCATTCTTCAAGATACTGAGAAGCATGAAAGATTTTCAATGGATGAACGAATGCCAGGAAGCATTCGATAAACTCACGCATTACCAGCAAAAACTATAAAATCAAATGGAAGCCTCCATGAAACCTAAGCCAAAATCTAATTACCATATAAAAAAGAAGCCCCTGAAGTCATTCACAGCATTAGCCCCTGAAGTCCTTGGAGACTGAGCATGGAGTATCCATCGGCGTGGCAGGGACGGGGGAGGCGGTGCATGTTAGCCACCAGTTCTATCATGAGCCGATGCATGTGCAAGATAGCACTGGAACAGGTGGCGGTTGTTTTGAATTTCAAAATTCAGGGTCTCCAGAAAGCTACAGATGGCGTAGCGTGTGTGGTCTTGCCTGCCCTTCCTCTTCTAGAGTGGGGTCCACTTCTTCTAGCATTAATAGCTTTGCAGATATCCTTTCGGCTATCTCCCCTCGCAGAAGTCATACTTTGGTCTTTCCCAATGCCTCTAGCTCTGTCGTTTTGATAAACGAGCCCCCTTTATCTTGTGGAGATCGAGCGAGTGGGCCAAATACATCTCAAACAATTTTCTCTCCTCCAGCCTTTTCCTATGGGCCTTCGTGTTGGGCTGTCACGGAAGTTGCTTTGGGCCCTGACTGTCAGACGCCCTCCTCTTTAAGTTCTAAGGGGCTTTTTAATAAGTCCATCCCTTACGGTATTGAGAGGGAGCTGTCACTTTGTTCCCCTGGAGAACATTCCCTTCTCGAAGTCTCAGGTAGTGTCAACCATGAATCTCTTTATGCGTCCTTATGCAGCCACTCTCGGTCTCAGGTAAGCTTTCACGATAAGATCCTTGCGTGCAGGATAAGTGCACGCCTGGTTTTTGAAAAGGATTGGGTAGAGGAGGGGGTTGTTGAGGCTACTAAAGTGTTATTTGGTGCAAATTTGGTGCGATGGGACTCGAAAGAAGTATCGTATGACCAAGGAGGTGCAGAGAGATCCGGTTCTCTGATCTCTAAGAAAGACATTTGTCTACCATGGCTCTGTGGTCGGAAGAATCTTTTGATTGACCTTAGTGGGATGAGTGGCTTGGGGAATCGCTTTTTTAGCCCTCACAGGGAGTCGCCTTTTCGATTCTTAGTTAAGTTCTCTGCTAAAGGTGCCAATTATGACTTCAATTCAAGTTTCCGTTGGAGGTTCGACTCATCTTCTCTGTTGAGGATGTCCTCGCATTCTGACGAAAATTGTGGGCTGGTCCCTATGATGAACCTTCGAAAGGATATGGTTGAGTTCATAGTAGACCACACATTGAGCATAAGTAAGAAATTGGGATTGGTCTATGCGGGCCCTAAGGATCAATACCGAGCTGCAATTCAGGTAGCAGAACAAAGAGATGAAGGTAGATATCCTGTTTCTAATGGGTGTGCAGCTTTTAGTTCGAGACGAATGGATAGGGAATTACTTCGTTTAAAATCGAATATAAATTATGAATCGGGTTCTAGTGGGAAGAGCCTTCTCTCGAAGAAAAAAGGAAGATATTCAGATGCTCGATTGGGGAAGATGCATCCTATTTAAGTGATATTATGAAGATTCTATCTTGGAATGTTAATGGTCTGGAATCTCAGGAGAAAAGATAGTATCGAGCATAATAGTTTGCTGCTTCAAGAAGAAATAACCTGGCGTCAAAAATCTGGAGTTAAGTGGATTGTAGAGGGTGACAAAAACACGGCCTATTTCCATGCCATGGCTAGTGTTCATAGGAGAAGGAATAGAATTGAATCTCTGGTTGTGGCGAGGGAAAGAGTTTCTAACAAAGAGGTGATTACAGAAGAAATTCTCAGCTTCTTCAAGGATTTGTATTCTTCTGATGGTATCCTTCGCCCTATCCCACAAGAGGTGTAGTTTGACAGTTTAAGTTTGGGGGAAGCTGCAAACTTGGAAGTTCCTTTTACTGAGGAAGAAGTAAAGAAAGGTTTATTTTCCTTGGCTAAAGATAAAGCTCCTGGCCCGGACGGATTCTGTTTGGCTTTCTTCCAAGTCTGTTGGGAAGTTGTTAAATCGGATCTGATGAGTTTTTTCCAAGAATTTTTTGACGGGATTGCTCTAGATAAAGGCACTGGGGCAACCTTCATTACTCTCATACCAAAGATAGAAGGGGCTTCAAAGGTGGCGGATTTTCGTCCGATAAGCTTAGTCGGTTGTTTATATAAAATACTGGCAAACGTTTTGGCGGATCGCCTCAAATTAATTCTTCCCTCCAGAATATCAGATAGTCAAAGCGCTTTTGTTAATAGACGACAAATTCTGGATTGTTCTCTCATTGCAAACGAAGCTATTGACGCCTACAGGCGTAGCGGTCAAGGAGGAGTCTTGTGTAAACTTGATATGGAAAAGGCTTACGATAGGGTCGAGTGGGAGTCTCTGGACTATAATCTTGGAAAAATGGGTTTTGGGTCTCGGTGGAGAGGCTGGATTAGAGCTTGTGTATCTTCTGCCTGGTTCTCAGTCCTCATTAATGGCTCTTCCAAAGGTTTTTTCAAATCATCTAGGGGGTTAAGGCAAGGGGATCCTCTCTCCCCCTTTCTCTTTGTGATTGTTGCGGAGTCTCTTAGCCGGCTTTTGAGAAAAGGTAGTGAGTTGAGTCTTTTTGAAGGCTTCTTAATCGGGAGTAATAAAGTGGAGGTTTCGCTCCTTCAATTCGCAGATGATACGTTGCTATTCTGCGCCCCAGTGATCTCTCAGATATTGAATCTCAAAGCCATCTTAAGGTGTTATGAGATGGTTTCGGGCCAAAGAACTAACTTTTCGAAGTCTGGATTATATGCTATAAATGTTATTTCTTCCGAAGCTTCAGTTTTTGCAAGGATTCTAGGGTGCTCTCTGACGTCTTTGCCTGCCTCTTATCTCGGCCTTCCTTTGGGGGTGGGAAGACCGAATAAACTATTTTGGAATCCAATCATCCATAGAGTTGAGAGGCGTCTTGACTCCTGGAAACGTAATCTGATTTCTAAAGGTGGGCGTTTAGTTCTTATCAAAGCAGTTCTATCAAGTATTCCCATTTATTTTCTCTCCTTGTTCAAATGCCCAATGAGTGTCGCCCTCAGAATTGAACAGATTCAAAGGAGGTTTTTGTGGGGGGGCTCTCTTTCCTCTGGTGGAATCCCCTTGGTCAAATGGAGTTTTGTATGCCTCCCTTTGAAAAACAGAGGGTTAGGGATCCGGAGAATAAGAGGCTTTAACATGGCTTTATTGGGCAAATGGCTGTGGCGGTTTGGGTCTGATCCCTCTGCGTTATGGGTAAGAGTAGTAGGAAGCAAATATGGGGTGAGGGAAGGGAATTGGTGTACTGCGGATAATTTTAAGTTCAAAGGTATAACTGTTTGGTGGGACATTTTGAAGGTTGAGGCTCCATTCTCCAAAGGTATTCGCTTTAAAGTTTATGTAGGGGATAGAATCCGTTTCTGGTCAGATCCGTGGTGCTCAGTAGCTCCTCTCAAGGAAATGTTCCCTGATCTGTATCTGTGTCTACTCAAAAGACGGGATGGGTGGCGGAATTTTTTGAAAGGGTGAACTCAGGCGTGGTTTGGAAGCCGCAGTTCAGACGGAATTTTTTTGATCGGGAGTTGAATTCTGTCCTTGAATTAATGGCCTTGATAGAAGGGTGTTACATTAAGAGGAGTGGGAGTGATTCCCGCGTATGGTTTTGGTGTACATCCGGATTTTTCACTGTTAAATCTTTCTATCATCAGTTGGTGTGTCGCGAAGCGGAGGTTCCTTATGCTTCGATATGGTCGTCTTCCTGCCCGCCAAGGATCTCCTTTTTTGCGTGGGCAGTATGTTGTGGTCGAATCCAGTCAATAGACTTCCTGCGGAAGAGAGGGATGATTATCATCAACCATTGCCCTTTATGTTCTTCAGATGGTGAATCCATTAATCATCTTTTCATTCACTGTAAATTTGCTCGAGAAATATGGGGTTATATTCTATATCGCTTTGGTGTATCTTGGGTTCTCTCTAACACCATATCTGATTTCATTAAAAGCTGGGAATGGTGCCCCTGGAAAAGAAAGGGTAAGCTGCTATGGAAGATGTGTATGGTGGCTTCTTGGTGGTTCATTTGGAAGGAAAGAAATTCCCGAGTTTTTGAAGGTGTGGCAAAATCGTCTTATTGGATATTTATCAATATCATTTCCGAGGTTATTTCTTGGGCTAGAAGCCTTCCTATGTTTCATTTCGTCTCAGCGTATGATCTTTGGGAAGGTTGGGAGACTATTTGCAAGGAGGGGATTAGCAAAGTTAAAATTACACAACCCTGGCTCCCTCCTCCTGAGGGAATGATATAGCTAAATTTCGATGGATCCTCTCTTGGTAATCCTGGTGATGCAGGAATTGGGGGTTTATGCAGAAATTCAAAGGGGGATGTTCTCTGGGCTTTCTCGGGCCCCATTGGAGTGGCGGATTCGAATGAAGCGGAAGTGAGAGCTGTTCATTGTGGGATTAAGTCTTTGGATATGTCTGTGTTAGATAAGGTGATAGTGGAAGGGGACTCCTCTAATGTTATTCTCTGGCTCCTGGGTGCAGCCTCTCCTCCGTGGCGTTTTTTATCTCTCTTTGAGGAACTAGATGATTTATTTCTTCTCTCGTCTATATCCTTTAGGCATGTGAGGAGATCAGCTAATTCAGAGGCTGACTCCCTAGCTAAGAGTGGTGTATTTAGGCCTAGTTTGGAGCAGTTTGATTATCTCCCTCCTTGATTTTGTATTTTCTTTTTATCCTTTTCTGTACCTTGCTGTGAACCAACTCGGTTCTTAATATATTCTTTTTCTACCGTCTCAAAAAAAAAAAAAAAGCCCCTGAAGTGAAAACAAATTTAAGCCTCCTCGCCACAAAATAACAAATCGCTTTGGCAATCCCTGATGATCTAACAATGACCCTTAAAAATCGAATTATTCTAAGCAGGACTTTATAAGCTTAGGTTTTCTACTGTAGTTGTATCTACTATCAGAATCACCTCTCCTCACCACCCCAATTCTCCAAGTATAGGAACAGAAGACAAATTTCACATAGGTCCCACGTCTGTTCATTATTGTTATAGATCCATCAAATGGTCCAAAGCTGACACACCGAAATTTCCAATCCATCCAAGATATATCCACAAAATTACTCAAAATCACAATGGAGAAATGGGAATAGAAAAAAGAGTCGGCACTTGTCGCTCCCCATATAAGCCTCACAGAATGAATTAACTGAAGTTGAAACCTTCTAACTACATTTTGCAAAATTTGAATGAATCCCTCCATCACGTATATCAGATTTATGGAGAGGGTAATGTGCTACATGGCAATGGCAGGAATATTTCTTGAAGATGCCTCATGCAATTACTGGGCATATGGATGGGAACACTATAATCTTTAACCATGAGCTACTTTTCAGACTTTTGACCCAAATATTTCATTTCCAGCTTGTGAGGTAAGATCCAGGTCTCTTATTGCTCTATGATGAACCTAGAAGCATATGCATAGGTTTTGGAAGCTTACCTTAAAGAACTAGTGAATTCTTATTCTTATTTAAGAACAAAACGAGGGTGTAACGTGTAGGAAGCATCACATCCACTAAAGAGAATGACCATGACATCATGGAATAGTCTATGGAAGTTGGAAGAATCCATATGAAGATATTCACTCATGATTACTCTTTCCTTTAAATCCAACCATTTAAAGGAAAATATGCCAAAATAAAATAAAACTGCACCAGAATTTCCATATTCCCCACAAAAAGTTCAGATCACACAAGAATCCCTCTATCTCTACCATTAAAAAACAAAACAAACCATCTTTCTCAGTTCTTCTCCCTTGAGTTTTCCCCAATATGTTCCTTGATATGATCTACATCAGCGAAGAAAAAAGAGCCGAGATACAAGTGACCGATTACGAAAGCCACAAACATCCATCATTGGAAGAGGTAGAAGATGAAAAAACTAAGAGATTGGAAGGGCTTGTGGACTTGTGGTGATATGTGAGCTTGTCAAGTAAGTTATGCAAGTTACATAGATAGATTTATCCCATTTCTTGGATAGAATTCACATTCCAGTTAACCATGATTTCTTTTATCAGCAAGAAAAGATTAATTTTTACTAGCAAATGAGGATTTCATTGCATAAACCCAACTACAACAAGAACTGTAACATGCCATTGCAGATAGAATCTCATATCTAACTGGTAGACCACAGCATCTCGCGAGTCTCCCAATGCCCACTATCAGACCTTGGAACCAAAACCCTCCCCCTAGGGCATTTTCAACTCCCAATTTGCAAATTTAAGCTCTTGAGTCAGTTAGTTCTTGCTACCCCGCCTCGACCCATTCTAGCTCCCACCTGAATAAATTCACACCCTACCTTGACATATTTGTAGTTGTACTTCCATCTTGAAGGATTCATGAATTTGAATTGATAGATTTACATTTACTTCTCAATGTATCTGCAATTCAGTGTAACTTGCATTCATGAATTGGTTTCAGACACGCAAATCAATTATGAGTTCGTCATAAGAAAGCCACAGCTCAGTATTGGTGGATTGTAGAAATGCTAATGAAAGCTTCAATATAAACGTCTAAAAACATGGACACGTCTATAGACAAGCCTAAAATGCACGTCATAATAGCATAAATGGTCAACTATATATATGAAATCGCGAATAAATGGTAAGACATTTCTCCTTTAAAGTTTAAACTTTAGCAGAAAATCATCGATACAAAGCACAGTATACATTAGCTATAAACATTACATAATGAGACCTCAAATAAGTTCTGGAGAAGAATAAAAAGACCAATCTGTCTAATTTCTCTCTATGAATGTGGCGTGTAGTAACAATAGTTGTCAATTCGTTCCATTCGTTTTCTTCTGGAATGGAACGTTTTGGTGTTCCGCCTGTTTCAGTGTTAAGTTCCGGAAAAGGCCAACTTATATTAAAAAAGGTTAAAAAGTGATAAAACATTATAACAAAAAACGATAAGAAAACTAGAAAATACTAAGGCAAAACATAAACATATATTTTAGTAGGACCTACCATTTATTAATAGATAATGTTAACATCCATATAAAAACAACATAATGTAAAAATTATCTGTATAACCAACGCAAAGAGTCTGTCTTTTGTTAAAGGCCCTCGTTTGATTGGTGACGGTTTCTCAACCAAATACATCATCCAACTTTTGAAAAAGTCCAAAAAACTTTAAAAAAAGCAAAAAACTGATCGGAACAGATTGAAACAAATCGGAAGGATCGAATGACCTAAACACAGGTTGATAAGTTTTAGTGCATGCTTGAATCCTTGATAGACTTGCTCTTGAGGGATGGAGGATATCTTCTTGAGTCCTTGATCTTCTACCTCTGATACCATGCCAAACCATGTAAGACCAAAGAATATAGAGAACTCAAACCACACATGACCAAATAATATAGAGTAAGAAAGAAAAGCAAATATGGCAGACTCTAATGCACGAAATTGAAGAATGAAGAGATCAAGTCACCATCACGACTTGTCTCCTTTATATAAATCACCATCAAACCAATTTACAAGAAAGCCCTTATGTAAGACAAACCCTGATCACTTGTAGTTGTAAACACTTGCACTTGTGTATATAAATACATACAAAGAGGTCATCTTATGCAGCTTATACACACTATTACATGGAGTGATCTAAAAAACTTATTTTCCCCACTTGGCCACACAAAGCAAGATGTGGGTAGATCCATTTGGAAGTTGGGAGACTGACATTCCACGCAAATCCATGACTAACCAAACAAAAGTTTAGCCATCTCCACAGCAAAATATACGAGAACAAAATCCCTTTTTACACCAACTCATTTGCCATCCTCCACTCAGAGGACCCAGCCTGTGAAAGTCTAATTGATATTCATCAAGCAAGTGACTCAAAAAGGTTCTTGATGTCTCTCAAGCATCATACACCACAAAAACACCATCACGTAACGATCAACAATAAGAATGAATATCTAGCTATTGCTCAAATGAATAAAATGTAAGTGATAATGATGTCGTTCAGAGATTCAAACCCAGCATAACACCACGACTGAGGATAAAAAGTCACAACCCACAAGTCATATGTCAATACCAATAATTCCAAACTAACATAATGTAGATATAAAACCATGCAAACAAACATTCACAGGTAACATGTGCCCCAGAACAACAAGGGACAAGAAGAAACCAAAACTTACAATCAGTAACCTTCATGGAATCTGATGAGTCTACCCCCAACCAAACGAAAAATGTAGCATAAAGTATTGCAACTCCAATTACAGCCATACCAACAACTATAATGGCTGACAAACCACCAGCACGAATAGCAATCTGCATATAAAAAGTTAATTAATAGGATAAAAATCTGAAATAGTTTTTCAATTAACCAAAATTTGAGAGCAATTTTGAGAGAAAACCTGCAATGCCTCTCTAGCAGATCGTCTTGCAGCACTGGCAACTCTGACATTTGCTCGTACTGACACCCACATCCCAACGTACCCTGCAATACCCGAGCACAGAGCTCCAAGAAGAAAAGCAGCAACTGTAATAAATGCAGACGTTGATCTGCAGTAACATGATAAGAATATTGATCATAGTCAGCCGACATCGAGGTGCCAAACCTTCCCGTCGATGTGAACTCTTGGGGAAGATCAGCCTGTTATCCCTAGAGTAACTTTTATCCATTGAGCGACGGATGTTTTGAAAGGTAAGTCGGCACAAAAAAGTTAGATATATATATGAGGAATGATAGACGCAAGGGCTGGAGAAGGGCCCTTGAATAGATCCACGTCATTTTTAAATTCGATTGAGAAACTGAATTCGGTTGCACTTAATGACGTGGATGTATTCCAGGGCCCTTCTTTAGCCCTTGCATAAAGAAGGCCCTTGCATCTTATATGAGGAAACAGTTCCTGCGCTCGAGCGCAAATAAGCTTATCTACGCTCGAGTGCAGGAAACATGGTCGGCCCACATTTTTTGGGTGATCCTAAGCATTCATTTGAAAGGCCCTATCATGGATGGGGTGTGTACCAAAAATCAGCTCCATTGGATCATCCTAACCCTTCCATTTGTGGGGTGAAAAAATGGGCAGATTTATGGACAAACAGTATCTGTCCATCTCCCCCCCCCCCCCCCCCAGACAAATTGACACCCTAAGATGATCCAATGGAGCTGATTTTTGGTACACACCCCATCCATGATGGGGCCTTTCAAATGAATGCTTAGGATCACATGAAAAATGCGGGCCCACCCTTGTTTCCTGCACTCGAGCGCAGATAGCAGGGACTGCTCTCTCTCTCTCTCTCTCTCTCTCTCTCTCTCTCTCTCTCTCTCTCTCTCTCTCTCTATACATGTGTGTGTTTGTGTGTGTTGGTTGATATACTATGGTTCTGGGGATCTTATAAGCTCTGGATCCACCAAAATTCACAAGGCAAGTGTTTTGGCATGCGGGCGCTCAAATGGATGGGTCCCACCATGGATAGCCCATGGGGAAAAAATCCCCATTGGCAACATGCCACGTCTTTTTCTTTTTTTTAAAGAATTTTATTAATTACATGCAACACAACAAAAAAACCCACAAATGGGGAAAAACCAGATTACAAAGATGGCATCTCATGCCATTCCAATACATCCGAGCTTGCCACATGACTGATCAACAGCATTGAATATGAATGGTCCACAATTATGGTCCAATGATCATATGGTAAGCATCATATTGATTGGCAAGATATAGGACCGTCAGCAATCCATGGTAGACGTCCCACATGCAGACATGTGCGACTCGCTTGGAATAGAAATCCAAGCCTTATAAGACCCATGACCAGAACAACATTATGTCTGTGTGTGTAGGCACACATTAAAAAAATAAATAAATAAGGTAAGCAGTATATAGTACCTCCCAATGCCAGATGACTCCTGTTGGGGAGTTGTACTTCGAAATAAGTATATGCTAAGGATCACCAATGCTAACAATATTGACATCTTGGATATAGTCCCATACTGGGTTCGGAAAAAACCTTCTGCCCCATCCCGTATTGCATCCGATATCTAAAAAGTAATGACAAGCATTAGTCAAGTACACAGTTCTAAACATGTACTACAATATATTTTTTTGTTTTTGACATCTTAAACAGTGTTGTTCATGGGATGTTTATAATTTCAAATGTATCCACCTGGTGACCAAGTTGAGTCACAAAATTGTTTAGGTATAAACCTATTTTAATGAATATGAATTATCAACTCGAATTAAAAATGAAACCAAACAACAACTAATACAATCAATCCTACTCATATAGTGGTTATTACACTTGTAGCAAAGACCACTCTCATCCTAAGTGTTGTGTGGCTTGTGATAGTGATGTAGACATCAACAATGGGCGTGGATTCAGGGTTTACAAGCGCAGCCGTGGACGAGAGTGATGGATGAGACTCTAGCATGGGCCACAAACATGGGTATCTTTTATTATTATTATTTATTTCTATTTTTGTCATTTTAATTGTAGCCAACTTTTTAGGCATCAAATCTCATCCGTTTTGCGTGTTTTATCAAATCTCATCCGTTTTGCGTGTTTTTTGTATTATTAGAAAGGTTTTTCAATTACATATCAAATGAGCCCAAGATCACATGATTTGGATGTGATTTGAGCAAGTTATGAGTGTTTTTAGGAAGTGGTATATGTCTATTACAGGATTACTATTTTAGGTAAGTTTTTAACTTTATTTAGTTTACTTTAGATTAGATGAATAATTGAGATTAGTTGCTTAGGTCTTAAGTTATCTTCTAGGGTTTCTCTTCTTATTAAAAACATCTTATGAAAGCAATGTAAGGGACTATTTGAATATTAAATAGAATTAACGTTTTGCTTAAAGCTAGAAATTTGGGTTTTCTTCCTCTCTTCTTCTTGTGGTTTGGAACCATCTTCTCTCATCTATTATCTTCTATTTCTTCAATCAAATTAGCACAAACAAGGTAAGTAAATCAGATTTTCTATCTTCTTTGTTCTTGAACCCTAAAACTATAAAAACCTAAAATCCATAGATCTCCCTTGTTCTTTAAGATCTTGCTTTGACATTTTGAGGGATTGTTTTAGTGATTAAACCTCACAAAAATCTCAACTTTCAAACCCTTTTGAACCCTACTACAAGTTTTACCCTTTTCAAGCCCGGAAACCCTTTTTTAAAGATCCATAGCCTAAACCTACCATCAAACCAGAACCTAAACCCTAGAATTATCTTTCTTTTACCTACCTAAACTCACCTATGATCTGGACAGCAGTTCCCTTCAATTTCGACTATTGATGCAACCCATAGATTAATTACGTGCTAACTCAGCCTTAGGTTAGTTTTTAAGTGTTCTTTTAGTTTTCTGTGTAAGCCCTAAACTGTCCTAAAGTCTTAATCCCATTAGGAGTGTAGGATTTTCATTATCCTAGGTATAATCATCAGTTAGTTTAATTGTTGCGGAATTGGAACCCAAATAGGAGACAAGGAATTATGTTTGGGTTAGGGTCTCCAAGATGGTTGTTTGAAGATATGATAATTGTTATCATATCATTGTAATCTATCCAAGCCGAACCTACATTTTGAAAAATAATGGACTATAAGGCGCCTTTAATCATATAAAAACTCCCACTATATAATCTAAAAGAAGAGAAAACATTACCATAAATAAAAGAAATTGAGAGCCAAAGAGTCATCCGACTCTCCTTTGTTTAGAAAAAATAATTCACCACTTTTGGGGGGCTCCACTATCTCTAAGAAAACAATGCCAACTTTACAATTGTTATAATTCAAGGTAAAAGCAAAACTTTCCATGTGTGCATAAGGACATAAGAAAATAAATGATCACTCCTTGGAAGAAAACATACAATAGAGACATGTCCTAGGACTCCATTAATCAAAACACTAGTCCAACATGAAGCATACACTGTTCTAGGAAGATCTCATGCCTCGTGTAAAGAATTCTCATATCCTTTTTATAAAGAAATCAACAACAAGACCCTCAACACAGATCTTTGGGAGACAGAACAAGTGAAATTCATGTCTTTCTTAAAAAACTCAACACAGTGTTTCCCTCGTTTTTTTATTTTTTTTGAGGGAAATGAATTCTAATTATCCTAGCAGCTCCAAAAAAAATACAGTAAATACTAAGATATAGAGATAAACAAGTTATATTCCATATTTCATTGTTCTCTTCTGTTTTTGTTCCTTCCTCGAACCATACACTAATGATTACTCAATTGGGAGGATACATTTTAGTTTTCTTAATTATACTAAATATTTGCTAATCAATAGCTAAGCCAGCCCAGCTCAAACCTAATTAGGAAACTTAAAATGAGAGGAAGGAGTTTCATGGATTTTGATTGGTTTACTAAGGCTTAAGAATACGATGGGATTTTTTTAGATTTTAACTCTTTTTAACTAAAATTTTCAAGACTGCCAATTTATGTGACTTGAGTCACTTGACTTTAAAGATATCACGTATCCGCCTCAGAATATAAGGGTGATTTCCATACTTGTCTATGAGCACTTAATTTTATGGGATGACTATATTGGAAAGGCTTAAAATAATTGCTAACTAACTCGAAATCAAGAATGTTATCTTGATAGCTGCCATGCTTTTCAAATTAACCAAGCAGAGAGGTGTTTAACTGAGAGCAGTAAATAACTTGATAACTTAAGTTTCCTAAATAAATAGCAAAAAAATATAAAATGGACCGTCAAAACTGTGAGACAGACCTTTATTGTTCTGCAAAAGTCAACAAAAAGGTCAACCACTTCAAATTGAATAGGGAAGCGTGCATTGTTCAACTGAATGGCATTAATTCTATCGAATGGTCTCGCTGCATAAAGATGTTTATCAGTGGCAAACAGAAGTTGGGAGCCCACCCTTATGCCCTGAGTGCTCAGCTTTTCCCAAGAAGTGGAACTAAGTGAAGAATAAGCTACAGCTAGAAGTAAAATCATAAATTCAAGTTACCATATGAAATAGATCTAAGATCATGTTGCAAATGAGTGACAACCAATCTCCTACTACGGTTAGATAAGCGACAGCACATGCCACTACAAAAGGTCAAAAAGAAAATAACTTGCAACTTAAAGTTTAAAAAGAAAAAGAAGAGCAACAGGTACACCCTGGACAATCGAGTGCGGATATGGTCAAGAACCAAAAAAATATATACAGTGAACTGTTTAAGCATGCAACAGTGAAATAAGACTAATGTCATTTGCAAGACACTAACAAAGAGCAAAACCCAAGCCTCAAACCACAAAAATGTACTTCTGTTGAACTGAGGAACCATCTAGCATAACTAGCACCTTGTACAATCAATTGTACCAACCCTGAAAATTTGATCTCTATGTGAAGGCTCACCCTCCACTATTTTTTCTTCAGTATTTCTTTAAATAATGGGTACAATTCAACTTAAGCATTTTTTAACATGGAAAATGATAAGAATCGAATCGATGGAAGCAAACAAAATCCATATCTGAACTGACAAACAATGATGTTGGAGAACAGTAAGACAAAGGGGAGAGGTTAGAAACTTGATACAACCTGCTAAACATAAAGGAAATACATATTACCTCAACCATCTCCGGAGGCCCCTCGTCTTTAGCAAGCACCCACTTGGTAAGATAGAGAGAGAAAAGGAAGCTGATGATGCAGATGGAAAAGACGAACACAATAATTGGAGAAGTACTTGCACCAATGTAAAATATAGCTCCAAGGCCCAATAGAAAGAGGAAAAACATAACGCGCACATTAACTCCCATAAAAATTCGAAATATCTGCAAAAAGCAACAGTCAGGAAAACAGAAAAAAAAAAACTATTATAGATCAACATACATACTAATTACAAAAATAAAACTTTGTGACAGTGGAAGGATACCCAATTACCCATCATCATAAGCTTTGTATTAACCGGAATACATAATAATAATGAAATCCTTCAGTCAACATGTATAAATTTCAGCAACGTTTTGGTCATGTCGGCCAAAGCACTACCACTTTAGTATGTAGATTACAGAATTTCGGTCGACATGTATAAATTTCAGCAACGTTTTGGCCATGCGACCGGCATGCCTAACAAGTTAGCAGACAAGCTAGCTAAATTTGTTTTTAGTAGGGAATCATTTTATGTAGAGCAACTTCTACGCCCATTGTAATGTCTTTTTTTCCCCTGTTTTAAATAAACTGCTATCCTCATTTGCACATGAATTTTCCATGAATTTTTATTTATAACTTTCTTTTAAGAATAAACAAAACTTAGACACAACTTCCCAAATCATCCATTGCAGAACTGCACGTTTAGAGAACTATGATCCAAAGCAAAAAATTTAGCATAACAATCAACTGAACAAAATTCAGCATATGCTATCTTGCAGTAAACAATGCAATAAGCAAGGTATGTTGTTGGTGTAAACTGTAATGACCGTTAAAAAAACTGTAGAAAGACTAATGAAAGCTGTTGACATATGCTATCACTTTAAAGAAAAAAATAACATCGGTGAGAATTCTCAATCGCCATTAACAGTCAATAAAGTTCATACACAGAGCAAATCATTCCCAATTTTCAAGTTAAGAACAAGAAATCAGCGATCCAGACCTAAATCATCACTCAAAAAACAAAAAAAAAAGAAGAAGAGAAGACCTAATTCAATTTCAGAAACCTTACCAAAGGGGTATAGGGTTTATTCTTCATGCTAGGGAAAGTCCTCTGCCTTACATTGAAGGCGGCCATGTTACCACCACTCTCCATATCATCATCCATCGCAAAAGCATGTGAGGAATTCACCCTCCGAGCAACGAACTCGCTGCCCTGGGGCAAATCACCTCCTGATCCTGGTCGCTGAATTTTGATTGATCTTATCTTCAACAAGGAAACATAGAGTTCAAATTCATCAAAATCAAGCAAATCTCGAGATTTTCTCTCTCAAGAAAAATCACATCAAGCAAATCTGGAGATTTTTGATTTTCTCTCTCGAGAAAAAATCTCCTCTGAGTCTATCCTTTCCTGAGGAAATTCTTCACTATAGACCGACAATCTGCTATTTAAAACCGCTACGGATGGGATCAACAATGGAGATTATAAGCTAGGGTTTCATAGATCAAGAACTAGGGTTTTCGAGAGCAGAGATTCAATGTCTGTGTGTGAGAGAGAGAGAGAGAGAGAGAGAGAGAGAGAGAGAGAGTATTTTTCTTTGACGAGATGGATTTTCGGATTTCACATTTAAAGAAAAAAGATCACGTAAAAGAGGCGGAATGCTAAATTGCGCTGAGTGCGTAAATTGGGGAACGTATGTTATGTGCTAATTGCTAAACAAAGTGGCGCTTTAGTGGGCCCACAGAATGACCCAACCAAAATTGAAGACGTGCGCGTTACGCCACCTTATTTTGGGGAGTTGGTAGAGATGTTGGGATAGATAATATCATGTTTTTGGCAACGGAAACCGTTTCACAACTGTAGTATTTGCTAACGTGCACTCAGGAGGTGACGGGGGCTTAACGTATACCTCGCCATTGAAATCCCCAGTAACGCCTACTGTTTTCACTTTTCACAACGTCATATGGGAGCGATTTTAGGATAAAATTACTGCTTTTGTCGTGGGATCATTAATGATAAAATGAAGTCTTGCTCAAATTACTAGAGGGCATTTTGGTCTTTTCATATGAGGGTCCCCCACGCCCACGGTTTCTATGGCTTGCAGGATTTTGCAGATATTTTTTACCCCAAAAAATGTGGGTGAAGCGTACAAGGGAGAAGTGGCCCTGGGACAATAAGTGGGCCAGACCTAGGATTGCTTATGATCCAAGGGTCACATTTACGAGGCAATGCTAGCCGTCTGTTTCTTGACTATCATGAGATTAAATACAAATGGTGGGCTTTTTCTAATTTTAATCATCTCTTTTCTAGCCCACCATTTGATGGATAACATTGGATGCTGGTAGATGTTGGGAGGATTTGGAGAAGAAGAAGTCAAAGGGAGATTAAAAGCAAATCAAAAGGGAATTAGTCAACGTGGAGATTGAGAGCAAATCTCCCAGACGTTGTTTGGTTGTAGGAGATGTGAAGGAGTTGTTTGCCGTATTTTTTAAGATTTTTTTGGGGAAATGTTATCAGCACTACTGTTTTTTTCCGATGGCACTCCTCACTTTATTAAAAGTACGGTATGGCCCGCAACATAGGATGATCCAAACTGTCCATTAGATGGGCCATAGCCTAAATAGGTTATGCCCCAAAATTATTTCCATAGGTTGATTCTAACCCTCCGATCTATAGAGGGTTAGGATCAACCCTCTAACATTCAGATTGGAGGGTTACGATCAGCCTATGAAAATGATTTTTGAGGCATAACTTATTTAGGCTATGGCCCATCTAATGGACAGTTTGGATCATCCTATGGTGTGGGCCATAATGTACTTTTAATAAAGTGGGGAGTGCCCTCATCAAAAAACAGTAGTGCTGATAACATTTCCCTTATTTCTTTTTTGTATAGGAATTTGCTAGCCTCCAATTCCTAGCCACCTTCTCGGAGGCCACTTCTCGGCTTGTGGCCCATCCTTTGTGCAGAGATTTGCACATGGGACAAAGGTTACTAGCGAAACATAAAATAGCAAAAATAGAAAAATAGTAAAATAGCAGGAGTACTAAGTTTTAAATGAAAAATTACTGAAAAATGGTAGCAAAGTAGGAAAATTATGAAAAAAAAATACTAATAGAATGTAATAACATATGACAATTACGGAAAAAACTTCAATGAAAATTAAAAAGTTATTACAATTACGGGAAAAAAGAATTTGCCTCAGAATTTCTCTCATTTTTTCTTCGATTCGGAGAAATTAATCCGGCGAATTTTGAGGGATCTATGTCACCGACAAGCGCCCGACATCCCGGCGGTCAAACTCCCAGTTTCCCTAATTCCTCTACCAAACACCCTTCATCAATTCAGAAGAATTACAATCCCCCCTATTTTTCTCAAAAAAACACAACCAAACAGAGCATAAAGGAAAGTGAAAGGAAAAGTGGAGGAAAAGGCTAGGGCTTTAAGGGTATTGGGTTCAAGAACAAGCATGGGGAATTGAGTAGTTTTGCAATGGTGAAAGCCACAGTTGTAAAATCTGTAGCAGTTAAGATAAAACAGTGGTGAAGGCTGAGGATAAAGATGATTTGGTCGGTTGTGGGTGCAAGTAGTGGCAGGTTTCTTTGAATTATAATTGGCTACTAAGGGAAAGGAATGTGAATTAATCTTGGACGGTGGATATGGGGCTGTTTTGACGGGTTGTTGGGGCAAATTTATGGATGAGGAAACTACAGGTTTTATGATATAAATCTTGGGCTGTTGGAGATGGGTTCTTGAGCCTATGTTAAAGGATGTCTCTGATTGAGTTTAGAGTGGGATTTTGGGTGGTGATTTATGGGCTATGATGGGCTGCAAAAAAACAAGTGGATTGCGGTGATATTTTAGATTGCTTGGAATCAGTTTTCAAAAGGTAGCAAAATCTGATGGAGGGGTTGTTTTAAAAGGTTGAAACACAATGCTGAAATATAGTATTAGTTTTAGTAAGAACTAACCTGAAGATCGAGTAATATTGGTTCTTCAAGGGTTGAAGACAAAAGCAACAGATGGCTTTTGAGAGATAAAAGCCGCAGATGGCTTTTCTCTGTGTGATTTCCAGCGGCAAGGGAGGCAACAACTCCAAGGCAGCTCAGATTTTTTATTCCAAGAAAAAGACAATGAACTGTTTACAATAATGCCTATTCATAGGCTTCACAAGAAAAAGATAACGAACTGTTTACACTAATGCCTATTTATAGGCTTCACAAAAAAAAAAGGCCTACTCTATCTCAACCGCAAGTCCTACTCCTACTTTGACTCAAATCTTCTAGTTTCCAAATTAGAATAGGGGAGTGATAAATCGC
This sequence comes from Tasmannia lanceolata, assembly GCF_043159265.1. Classification (NCBI taxonomy): domain Eukaryota; kingdom Viridiplantae; phylum Streptophyta; class Magnoliopsida; order Canellales; family Winteraceae; genus Tasmannia; species Tasmannia lanceolata. The sequence continues at coordinate 14,495,646 of NW_027518683.1, forward strand.
CTCCCAAATATATGATAAATAGACTCCCCATGTGTCTTTCTCTCCCCTCTGGGTTAGAGCCTAGAGGAGTGATAAATTAACTCCCAAATATGATAAATAGACTCCCCATGTGTCTTTCTCCCCCCTCTAGGTTAGAGGAGTGATAAATCGACTCCCAAATATGATAAATCGACTCCCCATGTGTCTTTCTCTCCCCTCCGGGTTAGAGAGAGAAAGAGGAGAGAGATAGACATATGGGGAGTCGATTTATCATTTTGGGGGGTCGATTTATCACTGCCCTTAGAATATTATTCTAACTCAATCGTCCAACTCTATCCCTAAAATTTCTCAAAATCAATATTCTAGACTTCTAGTAAGATAAGGGCTATTTGGCCAATGAGAGAATTCTTTATAAAATAACCAATTTAAGACCGTTTCTTAATTTTCAACAACATTTTTTTTTTTTTGGCAGGTAAGCTTGCATTGAACCTCCTACCTTAGCTTTAAAGAACATACTCTTTAACAATTGAGCTAGAGGCTCAACCCCATTTTTCAACAACTAAATGAGATATACTTTGCAAATCAGGGATTTATCTGCAGGTATTATATTCCATTTATGCAACCCCTATACGGGTATCATGACCCCCTTATTTGTGCATCTTACGCCCTTTGCTAATTAACAAGCGCGCCCATTGAGTGTTTGTTAGAAGAAGAAAAAAAGGCATTGGCGAATCTTCCTACTAATTAAAAATTACTATGTGACAGACCAGCCGCAAAATGCCTTTTGTGATGCGATTCCCTTTCTTATTATATGCTTCCATTTGTAAAATAATTTTAAATTTGTGTAGTTGAAAAATATACAAAAAAAAAAAGAAAAAAAAAAGGTTGAATTAAACATGATTTTTAAAGAAATTCAGTAATATTTGTTAGATTAAAAAAATGCACATATATTTTCCATCATTGCATTTGCCACGGCCTTTTGCTTGTATTTTCCTAAAAATTGATTATATGATCCTCAATAATCAGACTCAAAATCTAAAACAAACAGGGCCTAAAAGATACTTATGGATCAAGGACCTAGGATCATAAAAATGAAGGTGTTCTCAGTATGGCATTTGGCCAGACCTGCGTTGCAGTCTGACCAACGTATCTGATACATAGATGTCACAAAAGCGGGGCCTATATTGAGTGCCTGTTGGGAAGGAGGCTAACAGAGACAAGCCTTCTTAGCATTTTTTTTAAATGTTTGCTAAACCGATATATTCCCGAATCCAACCTTTGCAGCTATGATATTTAAGGGTGAAAGGGCCCAAAAGGCACCAGCATAAGATGTTCAAATATAAGTCCCTGGTCATAGTAATATAATTTATCAAAAATTGTGAAAGTGTTTCCTAGGGCATGTGTGGCAAACATGAAAAAGTTTTCCTCAAATTTCTTTTGTTTTTGGGAGGTTTTCTAATGCCCTTTTTAGGTAAATATTGGCCACCAGGAATTTGTTTTCATGATAAATCGGCAGTCTCGTAGTGGTGATGAGGGTGAAGATGCTAAAAATCAAGAAAGGAAATCCATAAATGGCGCGCCTGCCACGATGATACTAAAATGCGGAAAAGGTTGGGTGGATTTTGAGCAGAGATTTTCGTTTCCTGATTTTTACCCCCCATCTCATCACGAGAGACAACCATTCCTGGATTTCCTTTCCTTATTTTTAGCAACTTAAGCCTTGAATCTACGAATTTGTCATGAAAACAATTTCCCGGTAGCCAAACGTGCCCGTTATTTAGATTAAACTTTTCCAGCGAAAAACCCTTGAAAGTTGTACGCAAAATAATGTTTTACCAAAAATAACTCAGCAAACCTTGGAAATATATTTTTTATGCCATGTTTGGGAATGATGATATTTTTATAATGATAAATTAGTTTTTCAATTGTGGTGGTCTTCGTTGGTGGGTTGGGGGCGGGCACATAAAAACAAAGAAAAAATCAATCATATTTCTGGTGGAGTTTCTTTGTTTCCTTGTTTTTCAGGCTTTTCTTGCCCTATTTCCTCCCCTGTCAATCCCTCTCCCACGCTCCCTTACTATCGGGTAAGCTAATATCCAATAAAAAATAAAATTCATGGTAGCCAAACACTTCCTTAGAGAAAAGCTACTTCAGGGGGGAAATCATGGCTTACCAAACATGCCGCGATTAGTAAGAATACCGTGCACAATTGACAAACCAAATGTTAACATCTAACGAGCCCTGATTCCCAATGACTGGATTTGTTGACCTAACAATGTAATACAAGATCACCCACCAACAATACTAATTGTTGGATCATTACTTGATATATAATAGCACCTAATTCAACTCTAAGCTTAGCACTGTTTTTTGTCAATTGGCTCCTTGTATATAACTAAAATATAAAGCACAACTAAACCTCTTTTTTGTGGACATGATTCTCTACAGAATTCTGTCTGTTATAAACAGTAGAGGATAGCTGGGCAAGGGGACCTTGTGCAATGAACGTAACTCAATTCCTTGTTTTTTTCTTTTCTCTTCGTGCCGGCATTAATTAATTGCATGAGGTGGTGAAGCACTTCTTCAGGAGAATTGGGGTCACATTGTCGCTTCAGACAGACCAAAATCTGAAAGAATGGGGCTACTGCCTTGACTTTGGTTTCAGATTTTTATATTAACATTGAGGAATCAGACCACTATTCAATAATATGTATCTTTTATTTGTTTGTGGTAGATAGGCCATGCACAAAAACCTTTTGCAATGGGAAATCCTGGCCGTCAATCCTTGCCAAATTTCTTGTAGGGTGTGGAAACGGACAGCTTAGGAAAATAAAAAAATAACGTCACTATTTTTCCTTCTGCCTCCATATTAAATAGTGCGCATCACCTTTGGTTGATCTGGATCACCCCTCCTTGTTTCTTGTTTCTTGTTTCAAGCCTCATCACATGCTCTCACTCAACATCCCCTCAAACAGATGCGAAGATCCCATGAAATTTTATCTAGGATTGCATTTTACATTTTATGTGGATAGAAATTTACTCCCTCCTGTTTGCGGACAGAGTTTCTCCTTTTGTAAACCATTCATCTACGGCCACCAGAAGAGATCATTGGTGAAGATCACCCACAAAGCACTTCAAGAACAGCCCGCAAGATTGAACCCACATAAGCCACCCACGTAAGGCTTCAAATATAGAGGAATGCGTAGGTAAGTCACTCAAAACAGAAAGTTTGAAAGGTGGTGATCATCAAAGATTGTGGGTGCAAATATCAGCTCTCTTTCTCAACTCCCAAATGTTCAACAGAAACAGGAGAAAAGAAATGAAAAACTGGGTAGGATGATAATTTTGGTAAAGGCAAAAATGAAAATGTTAACGTGAGATATCCATCGGTAACTTCCAATGGGTTTTTAGAGGGAGAGAGAATCAGGTCCCTTGCCGGGGGAGAAAAACCCATCACCTGTCTGTTGACTGTAGTAGAAATACTGGAGTAGAAAGTCCAACATCCTGTTGCTCTGACAGCATAGGTAAATTGTGGAGAGAGGTCAGGTTTGACAAGAACAAGAAATTATGGTAAGGTATGAAGATGGGAAAGTAGCATGAAAGAGAACAAATGACTATTGAGGAAGGTTTCAAAACTAGACCAGGTACTTAAAAAACTCTGGGCTAAATATTTTTTTAATGGTAACAACTTTCATTGAACAAGGGAAGACCGAGAAAGACTTCCCAAATGATACAAAGATAGCACAAAAAGAAAAGAAAACAAATACATTCGACACATACAATCCAACATTCCATCAAGGTGGTAAAAAATCAAACAACTCTAAGCCCTATCGAATTACTCCATCCCTAGCAAGTTTGACAGCTATCCCATTGGCAGACCTCCTCACATGTTGAAAAGTAATGGAGTATCTTGTTATTCTATCCTTAATCTCATTGAAGAATCGAGCGAGTCTGAACCAAAGAACCTCTAAGCCACTTAATCACATTTAGCGAATCTCCTTCGACAATAGTTTGAGACAAACTATCCTTCTCCAAGAGCACTATGCTTTGATGAGCCGCTCTAATTTCTGCTTCGCTAGCATCCACTGAACCAATAGGACCTTAAAAGGCCCAAATAACCTCTCCTGTTGGATCCCTAAGAACACCCCCGATACCCGCAGGCCCGGGGTTCGCAAAACTGGAACCATCAAAGCTTAGCTTTGACAACCCAATGGGGGGAGGTTGCCACTGTTGTACAACCAAAGGACAATTTTCTACACTATTACAAATCACTCTCCAACCCTCCCAAAGTTCAAATGCTGAGACAAGGCGAAAAAGAGGGAGAAACTTAGCCCAAACAATAGTTAATGCCAAGTTAAGGCCCATCTTTTAAGCAAATGAGAACTCAAAACAACCCTTTTCTGCTCAAGAAACTCAACCAACTGCTCAAACAACTCTTACTCCAAAAATCAGACTAAAATGTGTTTTAGCTCAAAAAATTCAAGTACTACATGCCTGAGTTAATCAGAAATCTGAAAAAGAACTTGAGCTTCTTAAGTTCCTCAATACTAGACCCTGAATGAAGAAATAGCAGCCATCACGTTCTCATGTGTCATGTTTGATCAGAATAAGATTTGAGAGAGTTCTCCATTCAAAAATAGAATGAGATTGAGAGAGCCGCATCCCAGGGATTTCTTAATAAGAAGATCAAATTTACAGGAGATAATGTTACCTGAGAACATGAGAATATGCCAAATCAGCTCTAGCACTTGTGACATCACCGAGAACATATCTGCAATATATCCCACAATGGGCTTTGTTCCAAGTTATGCTGATAATAATTATTTACAGCATACGACGTGACAAATAATTAACCTACAAACAGCACCCAAATCAAATCCCATTTTCATGTTGGCTGCAATGTCATGGAGTCATTGCATGTACGGAAATGGAATCACTCCTAGAAAATCCAGGTCAGCAAACCTTGTTTGGGATAATCGTAACATTTACACGTAGGATATGTGCTGCTCTCTAATGGCTTAGTAAATGTAGGATATTTCTCTATTTTTTTTGTTTTGAATAATGGAACTGATATATTCAAAAGAGGAAAAAGAAAGACACCCATATTGTGGGCTGAGGCACTAGTTGCCGTAATCGATCAGCTCCTAACTTGGAACATCCTTCTATTCCTCTCCTTCCAAAAGTTCGGAGAGTGGGAACACCCATGTCATCCCCCTTAACCACAAGCATCTCCCTCTTGCAGACAGATGGGAGATGTACCAAGATTCAATCACGCCATCAATTGAACGCGGGCACACCAATGCCATTCCAAAGAGGCTGAGAACGAATCTCCTAACCTGAGCTGGCCCCACATAGTGGATAAGGAGATGATCCAAAGACTATACCCACCACACATCGAGTAGTGGTTAGCCATGATCTACCTCTAATAGATCAGATGATCCACGGTGAGGATCATATCAAGCCCAATTAGTGCAATTGAAACCAAGAACTCTCTCTCTCTCTCTCTCTCTCTCTCTCTCTCTCTCTCTCTCTCTCTCTGTGAGTGTGAGGAAGAGAGGAAAAGGGAGTGGGGCATTGTGGATAAGGAGATGATCCAGAGGTCCGAATGAAAGACCCCTCCAACGTAATAACAAGGCCTCATCAATCTCCCAGTTAAGGAAGTGACAATGGAGGTTGATAGCCCAAGAAACCGTCCCATCCTAGAAAAAATAGGAATCGGCCATACTATTGTCTCTGGCAATCGTCAATCTAAATAGCCAAAGGGAACAAAGTTTGAAAAGGTTGGGCTGCACATAAAAAATGAGGTGTCTCAAATATTTTGAATAATGTTAGGTTGGGAAGGAACAAGTGAGTTGTATGCGGCCTCTCCCGCCAGGAGGGTCTCTTCCCAACCATGTTCTCTCACCAATGTCCCCCTTTCCCTCTACTTGCCTTGAGAGTTCTTGATGAGTTGATGCGGACAGTGATAGAGTTCCTTGTCGCTCCCTTTGACCAAGAAGCATGTTTACCCCTGCTCCCACGTCCTGCCCCTACCAGCCACCCCACATGATTAGCATTTCCGCCACTCATTGGGTTCTTCTCTCCTCGTTAATCCCACAATCTCCAATTCTCCTCTCTTCGATTCATCTCCCATCCCTCTCCACTAGTGAAGAAAAGCTAGAGCATGAAATTGTACAAGGGCGGCCCTTGATTGAACAACTCCTTGTACCTCATAACTCTACCTTCCCAACCAAATAGGGAGAAAAGTAAGACGGCAAATATATTACTAAATACATCACTGCAAACAGGGAAAAAATTTATTTGTAGCAGTAACAGACTTCTGAACCCAATCTCATAGGGGAGCTAAGAATTTTCTGATTGATGACCTATATCAATAACTTTTACCTTTCCAATATTCCTAGTTAGTGACCCATATCAAGGGCATACATCAATTCACACAACCTCATTTAAATCAAAATTAGTTTCTAATAACAACAGTTATTTTTCGTATGGTAGAAACCATGGAGGTTCTTCATTGCCAAATGTCACATACCTAAAACAATCAGTGTTTCATTCAAAGACCAAACCTAAACCAACGGTACCTATAACCTCCATAGTCATGAAATGAGCTAGCAGTTTTTTTTTTTTTTTTGAAGTGGGCTAACAGTTGAAGGCTCAAGAAACTAGCTATCATCATTCCAGACGAGCACAGTTGGCAGAACAAACACTAGATAGGAGAAAATATTCATGATCCTTGCCTTCATGAGGAGGATTATAGGATGGAAGAAGCATTGGAACCCTCCTAGTGGTCAAACATCGAGCACAAGATCTAGTTATCCAAATGTAGAATCATTCGTCAAAGAAAGGGGGAAAACGACAGCATTAAATTGATGAAGTAAATCTTCATAGGCTTGGGGTCAAGGTGACCTCGATAAAACAACAAAAAACACATTGAAAAATCTACCAGTAGACTAGCAACACTAATATACCTAAAGAGGGTGCCAACCGTCTATAAGATCAATGATTTTTATTGCAACATCAACTAACTTCCACGAACCATGCTTGACAGTTGACACATTAGAAAACTTGCCTTCCACCAACAAATGATCCCTAATTCAGCAATGGAAACACATAAGCTAGCAAGAAGGTCTCATCTTTCCAACTTAATTAGAATCCTTGACACAAATAGGATCTAAGAAAACATTGGCAACCTCCCCTAGAAAATCCACAAAGACTTGCCCCAATATGGGAAATCCCTAAACTCTCGGAATTAAATTATCCACATCCTGTTAATTTGCAATATGAAAAAAACTGTTCCAACAGAAAGACCCCAAAGTTCTTTAGTTACTATTGCCCACTTGATAATAATGTCCAAAGTCAAAAAAACAACCACACCTTGCTTGTACCATCAAAGAACCTTTGAATCCTTTCATTCCAATAGAACAACAAATAGGGTTACTGTTCATCATTCTAGAATTTAGAAAAAAGAAACAGTTCTGTTGAGCATATTCATGCATCTTGGATGGACAATGCTAGCTACAATTCGATCACAATGGACGATGGTAGATGCAATCAATTTCCACTCTGAAAAAGCATCTCCAACCGAAAGATTCCAAAGTTCTCCAATTACCATTACCCCTTGATAATAATGTCTAAAGTTCTCCAATTACCATTACCCCTTGATAATAATGTCTAAAGTTCTCCAATTACCATTACCCCTTGATAATAATGTCTAGAGTCAAACAAATCAACCTCATATTTGCTTGTACCGTCAAAGAGCTTCTGATTTCCTTTCATTCCACAAAAAACCATAGAACAACAAATGGGGTTCTTGCCAAACTACCCACATTCATCATTTTTTCAATTGTTCCTCATTCTAGAATCTAGAAAATGGGAAACGCTTCTTTTGAGGAGATTCTTGCAGCTTGGATTTGTCTGCGTTTCATCCTCCGTAACCCCACGCCAACCCCAGAAATTGCAAGTTCAGGAATAGAACAGCTACAATCCACTTAATTCAAATAGCTTGGATGTGTCTGCATTTCATCCTCTATACCCACACGCCAACCCCAGAAATTACAAGTTCAGGAATAGAACAGCTACAATCCATTTAATTCAAATGAGAATATATTTTGCATACCATACTGGCTAAGACGAGCTTAATGATTTAAATGGAAACACTAATAAATTCAATAAGTGTGCCAATCTTTTTTTACCATTCAAAAAAATAATAATAATAAAAAAAATTTCAAGAAGTGAAAAAGGACATCTATTGCATACGGAGTTGGAAAAAAAAAGTTCCCTAGAGGACTCATCTGTTTTCAAGAGAACTTGGTTTCTCATAAGCATCTTAAGGGAGCACCCACTAGTTCCTTGTATGGCCTCCAAAGAACATAATATAGAGAACCCGTGATCGCTAAACAAGAACACCAGAAAGCATAATACTTGAAATATTTGATTTACTGACTAAACCCATCCAAACACAACAGTTTTAAAACCAACCACCATAAACAAAAAAAGAAGAAAGAACAATATCAACTGCGGAAAACAGAAAAAGGAAAAGAAAAGGGAGGGGAAAAAAAGTTTTTAAGGCATGTGTTTCTAATATTCACAAAAAGTAAGCACAACCTACAATAACTAAACAGAAACTTGTAAACACATGCCAATGCATTTCCTAATAAGTTTGAAATTAATCAAACAGCAAAAACAAAGTCAACCATCACTTTCCACAAACAAAGCCAGGAGTAAAAGTAGCTACAATAGAAAAATTCACACCTTTCTAGTCTGAACAAATTCAAATAGGCGTAATCCACCTTTTATTACATAGATTTCAGAATTCTCACAGAAATTTCCTATATGGCCTTCCAGCATCCTCATCTTGCATGTGCTGCAGTCACGATAACCGAAAAAAAAAAAACAAGGAAGAAGATTAAACCAGTATAACACATAAAAATTACCCATCAAAATATAAAATCGCTAAAATAAATTCACCAATGGATACATAATACCCAAGCAGCAGACAATAAATTGACAATAGATCTATGAAGATGAAGAAACCCACAAAATAAATAGATTAAGCTGTATGCTAAAATGAAACATCTCTCTAGAACAAAATGAATTATAATGATGAATGATGAATAAGAAATTGGAGAAATTAGGGTTAGAAAGCGAGAGAGAAGCCAAGCAAATCAGATTTTGTAGTAAAGTAACGAAATCAGAGCACAGATGAGAGAGATTAGGGTTAGGGTTAGGGTTAGGGTTTATACGAATTCCCTGACGATGCCTTTGTAGACGAGGATAGGGAGGGCGATGCCGAAGATACCGATGATTGCGAAATTGCGGCGAGTCCATCGGAAATTGTGCTCCAGATTTTCCCTCGCCGAATTCCAGTCTTCAATGTGCTTGTTCTTGTTCACCTCCATTCCCCCTCCCATCTTTGCTTCCTCTCTTTTTCCTCACTACCCTTATCACTCAATTTATACGGGATCAATTACTAATGGGGGACAAAAATTAGGTGGAATTATCAACAGGACCCATGCTTTTCAGAAATTATCAACAGGACCCATGCTTTTCAGAAATTATCAACGAGGGACAAAAGAGGTCTTGTCATTAAAAGCTGGACGAAAATGCCCTCTTCTTAAGTAACGCATTTTGCTTTTCCAATTTTCCCTCTTCTCTCTTCTTTCCCTCTTTTTTTTTTTTTTACTTTTTCATTTTCAAGGTGTTGTTTTTTGCCCTACCAATCATCTTCTTCATCATTTTAGCCACCATTGGAGGAGGGAAAGCTCGAAAACTTGAAACGTGAGTTCATTCCCATCTCTCTCTATATCTAGGTTTTGCTTTTCATTTATTTTAGGGTTTTGTATTTCTCCTTCTCCCTTTCAATGGAGGATGAGGAAGATGAATCGTACGGTAGAAAGAAAAAAACGTGAAAATGAACGAGTGAAAAAAACATGAAGTAAAAACGTGTTCACAAGGGACTTGATAAGCCCATTCAGAATTTGGTAACCCCATTTTGATACTAGATAACCCCAACTCCAGAGACTTGAAAACCCCCTTCCAAAACTCCAGTACCCTTGGACAATTTTAGGGGACTTGATAAGCCCATTCGTAAATTGGTAACCCCATTTTGATACTAGATAACCCTAATCCCAAATACTTGAAAACCCCTTTCTAAAACTCTAGTGCCCTCGGCCAATTTTTAGGGACTTGATATGCCCATTCGAAAATTGGTAACCCCATATTATTGATACTTGATAACCCCAATCCTAGAGACTTGAAAACCTCCTTCCAAAACTACAGTACCCTTGGCCAATTTTCAAGGACTTGATAAGCCCATTCAGAAATTGGTAACCCCATTTTTTATACTAGATAACCCCAATCCCATAGACTTGAAAACTCCCTTTCAAAACTCTAGTATCCTTGGCCAATTTTCAAGGACTTGATCACCCCATTCAGAAATTAGTAACCCCATTTTTTATACTAGATAACCCCCATTCTTAGAGACTTGAAAACCCTCTTCCAAAACTCCAGAACTCTCGGCCAATTTTAAAGCACTTGATAAGCCCATTCGGAAATTGGTAACCCCATTTTTTATACTAGATAACCCCATTCCTAGAGACTTCAAAACCCTCTTCCAAAACTCCAGAACTCTCGGCCAATTTTCAAGCACTTGATAAGCCCATTTAGAAATTGGTAACCCTACTTTTAAGAGTTACTAACCCCATTCCAGAGAGTTGATAAACCCCTTCTGCTACAAAACCCCCTGCTTATAGCAACTCTTTTAATGGCATTACAATTCTGCTCATGATAGAAATAACAAAAGAAATAGATGTTGTTTTCATTAAATATACTTCATGGATTACATCCCAATTTGTGTATTACAAATTTTTTTTTAAGTAAATCAAAAAATGTGTAGCCATCCATTCATGTCTTACATCTACTTTTTCTTATACAACAACTTGTCTTCCAAAAAAGTGAGTGAAGCCATCCATGCATTATCTCCAGAACTCACCCTAAAAAAATAGCTTAAACCCTAAACAAGATAAATCAGAAACAAAGGAATGAAAAATAGTGGAAAACCCTAAAAACAAATCCTAAATACAAAGAGATGGATGGTAAGAACTCAACATTTAAGTTTTCAAGAATTGCCACCAACAATGGTGGCTGAACAAGGAGGAAGATGACTGGTAGGGTAAACAATAAAAAAAGTGATAATGGAAAAGTAAAAGAAGAGGGAAAAAGGAAAAACCAAGGTCAAAACGTGTTGTAAATGTCAAAGGGCATTTTCGTCCAGCTTTTACTGACAAGACCTCTTTTGTCCCCCATTGATAATTTTTGAAAAGCATGGGTCTGTTGATAATTTTGCCTAATGTTTGTCCCCCATTGGTAATTGGTCCATTAATATGACCTGGGTATGCTGCGTACTAAGCACTCATGCGTATTTTAGTAGGTTCATCGTTCTTTGGAAAAGACGATAGATCCCAACATGGAAAGTGTTATAGCCCAACTGTTTTTTGATAAGAGCACTCCTCACTTTATTAAAAGTACAGTATGGTATACCATAGGATGATCCAAACCGTCAATTAGATGGGCCACAGCCTCAATAGGTTGTGCCCCACCTAACCCTCCGATCTATAGAGGGTCAGAATCAACCTTCTAACATTCAGATCCTACTGGTGTCTTAGAGTAGAAAATAGGGCTAATATATCACTCCCCATGTCTTGCCTAGGCCACCCCCGGTTGTACTGTAAAAAGAGTAGTCGTAACGTAATTCGTAAATACACTAGAAGTGGTTGGCTATGTGAAGAAAAGGGACTGAAGATCTCACTAGCCCAATGGAGAGGGTTCATAAAGTGGGCCCGCCATGGTAGGCCCAACATACGATGCCAATAACAATTCACAATATTACGTACTACGGAGCGAGCCAAGTATAGAGAAAATCGTTCATCACAAAAAAAAAACCCTCTTGATCTTATGGATGGAAAGTGCCTTCGAGGTGGGACCATCACCATATGGCTCACGGTCCACCTCATGATGATCTACAAGATCAACGATCCCAATTAAACACACATGGTTCCCTATGGAACCCACTGTTGATCGTTAGAACTTAGAAATCCACGGTGACAAAAATGAGCCAAAAGTTTTCTTGGAAAAAGAAATTCTCCTTTAAAAAATTTCATGGAAATAAAACTCCATGCTCTGCACGAATCTGAAGTACCCACGTAACTTCGACAATCTCGTGACTTCAATTCACTTGAGAGGGTATTTTAGTCATAATAAAATAGATTCAGTCTGATCTCCACCGTTCGATCCAGTGGGTCCCCACTCAAAAAAAAGCATAAAGAGGAAAGACGAAGTTTTTCAATTCTTCTTAGGGTTAGGGTTTAGGCGATAGAGAATAGACAAAACCAGCAAAAGAAGAGAGACGTGAAGCGAACCAAATCAATGGCTTCAAGAGGTTCTTCTGCAAAGGGAAAAGGGAAGTCTACAAAAGGCTCAAGGGCTTCTGAAAATGGATCGACTGCAAAATGTTTGAAGGAATGGAGCACTTGGGCTATGAAGAAAGCAAAAGTCATCACCCACTACGGTTTTATCCCTCTTGTAATCATCATTGGTATGAATTCCGAGCCCAAACCCCATCTTGCTCAGCTCTTGAGCCCCGTTTGAACCAAATCTGAAATACCCAGATCGGAATTCTGGTTTAAGGTTTTATGTTTTATGTTTTATGTTTTTTTTTTTAAGTTTTCAGGCTGGGGGTCTATTTGTCGAAACTACATGAAGTGTATTAGCTCTTTTTCAGTTTTTTATGAGTTTTTTAGATAAAGGAAGGGTATCTGGACTGGTGAATGGTGTTTTTTAGTTGATAATTATATATGTATTATGCAATCTCAGTTGTATTATTTGAATTTGTATGGTGTTTTTGCTTATGGGTTGAATATTGCAATACCCAGATTGGGTTTCTACTTAATTTAAAATTTTAGGTAGATTCGTAAAATTTATTTGATTTTCCCCTTCAATGGTTGTATTTGTGGATTAGAACTCTGATGTCCGGATAGGATTTACGGTTTAGATGCTATTATGGCTTTGCTTAATTTAAAATTTAGGTAGTTGTTTGCTGGCATGACAATTATTTGTCAAGTTTATATGATTTTCTATGTAATTTTGCTGCTTTAATCTACGCCTCTTTGTTGAATATACAGAATGGTTTTATGTTTGGATTGTAGATAGGGTCATGTTTGGTGATGCCCACGGATTAACGTCTTCAAAATCAAAATTCTGATTAATGTCATCATAGCATAAATTCAAATTCGAATTATTCTTTCTCGAGCGGACGAGGAGATACCTTTATGAAAGAATTTAGCTGTCCAAAGAAATAATTTTCTAGAGTCAAGAGTTGAATGAATGCTTGGTGGGCACGGGCAGCAGAACTCTAATAGCTAAGCAACAACCCTTAGGCCCTGTTCATTTGAGATTATGATAACCGATGGTGAGCCACCAAACTGATTATTGGGCTCAAAATTAATGTAATTTGAGCCCAGTAATCATTTCATAGAAGAATGGCAAGGCTGTAGTAAGTTAATGCTAAGTTAGAGATATGGATAAGTACTTTGGAATCCAAAGGTTTTAGACTAAGTCGGACTAAGACAGAGTATATGGAGTGCAACTTTTGTAATGTAAGGAGGCAAGGCGAGGATGCAGTAAATATTTCTTGACAGGAGGTACCTAAGAGGGATATCTTTCGTTATGTTGGTTCAATTCTACATAAGGAAGTAGAGATTGAAGAGGATGTTAACCATAGAATAAGAGCAGGTTGGTTGAAGTGGAAGCTTGCCTCAGGAGTTCTGTGCGACCATAAAATCTCTATCAAGTTGAAGGGACGGTTTTATAAGACAGCTATGATGCCAGCCATGCTGTAGGGCTCAGTATGTTGAGCTGGCCACCAAGAAGGAGCATGTGCATGAGATGAGTGTAGAGGAAATGTGAATGCTTCGATGGATGTGCAAATAGCTTTGATGGCTAGGAACATAACAAAGAACATGGCCTTGGATAGGAGAGAATGGAAGAAAATGATCCATATAGACGAACCCAACTAGGGCCAGGATTAGACTTAGTCAATTTAAGCCGAGTGGATTCCTTTCACCTTATTCATGAAATTTTTCTAGAGGATTCATTTAGCCGACCCCAACTAGTTTGAGACAAAGGCTTAGTTGAGTTGAGTTGAGCCCAATAATCGGTTTGGTGTCTCACCATCGGTTGACATAATCTCAAACGAACAGGGCCGTAGCATATTTTCGTCAATGAAGCAGAACCAGTTCTGTGATTATGATCATGTCAAGCTTGCACCTAGGTCTGTTTTTGGTGGGTCAAAAGAGCATGCACAACAAAGTTGAAGGGTGTGTATGGGAGAACTATGACGGTCCCGTTTGTTTTGGATTTTGAGTCAAAAACTGATTATTAGACTCAAAATTAGATGCAATTTTGAGTCCAATAGTCAGTTTTGGACTCAAAATTGATTCTCAAAATATCAAACAAACAGGACCAAATGGTATATAAGCCGTTGGATTCTCCTTCTTGCATCGCAACACCCTCAGACTCAAACATGATATAGGCATAAAGAGTGCAATTCCATATATTTGGTCAGCACCTGTTTCATCTGAGTGATATCTTTTACATTTTTATGTGTGAATTAAAGTCATCCATTCCCTTGTATGAACCTGTTTTAATTTGTTTATTTCATTTTAGCTTGTTCTTTCTTGGGCCAGTTTTTGGGGATCAATCTAGAATAGCTGTGTGGACCCACATTACTGCGCTTATACTCGGATGAAAGTATTTCCAGTGAATCTATATGAAACTTGTCTTGTTCAAGTCCTATTATTCGATTCAATTCTCTAGGGAAATTATTCAGTACATGACTTGAGTCCCAATTGACTGAAACTGTTGGTGATCTATAAGATTCATTAAAAATTTAGTGAGTAGGGCATCACGGTTGATTGTTAATGGTTTTACTGTTAGTTTTTTTTATGGATTATAGGTGATATACAGTAACTACAAGTAGTATGGTACGACTGTTTGTCACGTCTTACTGCTCGTACTGTACAGAAATGCTAACTATACAGACATGCTTACTGCATAGAAATGCCATTGAATGTTTGTGATGCTATAAAATGGCTAGAGTTTAATACTGACGAGGAAAAAAGAAGCCTAAAGTTTGATGGAGAGTTTTTTAATAACATTTTTTTTTTTTGAATAACATAAATTTTCGTATATTTACTATACTTTGTATATATCTATATCTATATCTATATGCATGTATGTGTGTTTATATATTTGTATATATTATAAATCTATGATTCAGGATCTGATTTACAATTCTATTTGATCTGTACCTCTTATGAATTTATACTCCATGATTTGATTTTGAGAACGATAGGTATAATGGATAAGCATTTGTATATGCATTTTGTCGTTTTGTTCAAATTTTGATGACCTAGAGTTCTTTGGAACTTAATTTGTGTTCAATTACTTTCTTAGGCGACATATAATTTCGAGTCCAGTAATCACTTTTGGACTTGCAATCGGTTCTCAATATGCAAAACAGTGTCTTAGTTGAGACATGATATGGTTTAACATTGGTGTTCCTACTGTTATTATAGGTATTGAGTAAATTTGTTCATGTACTCTTTGACCACAGCAGGTGGTTTTGTGTTATGTAGTTGCTTGTGGTTTTAAAGGAAGAACGTTGTCATTAACTGTCAAAGGAAGGTTCTGTTTTATAAATGTTGTAATCATTTAATGAGAGTGTCATTGTCCTTCAGGTCCAAAGATTGTGTTTGCTATTAGTCTTTTGAAAGGCATACCCTCTGTTGTGTTATAGCTTGTTTCCCAAAACAGTTTTGCATGATATGAATGGTTATTCTCTTGACGCGGGTTTTTTCTCACGAGCAAGAGTGTGAAGGCTTATATCTTTTTTTTAAAAAGGGTGGAGAAGAAGAATACAATTGTTTTTAGGTTTATTCTCGTGTGTAGAGAAGAAAAGGAGATGAGTAAATGGGTGAGAGTTTTTCTGTTTTGGGTGTGTTTGGTTGCAAAAAAAAAGTCGGGATTTTTTAGGGGTTTTGATTGGCATTATAGCTCCACGTCAGTAAAAACCCTTGTTTGGTTGCCAATATTGCATTGACATCACAAGAGACTCCTAGGGATGTGATGCAGGGGAACTGCGGAACCGATGCTCTAGAGATGCAAGGGAATGCTTTGAGACCACTTTGATGCGGCGTAGGCGCAGAAGCCATCGATGCAAATGTGAAGGCACAAGTCAGTACCAAATAGGCAACAGATGATCCATTAGGATAAGCTTCTAACGAGGACGACTCGAGAATAACTCGGCTCAGGTAGCATTTTAGTGCTAACCGTGAGCTAATCCCATGCTCGGGTTGGAAGTGGAGCTAGATGGCAAACCTAAATTCTCAACCAACCGACCATTAACCCTCTAACTCGACTGTTGTATGGATATACAGTATTGCATTCCACAAGCATTTTGGCCACGTGTGGATACCTATTTGGATTTGGAGTTGAGTTTCGGATACAAAATACATCAATTTTCCTCATGCTCTTGTTGTTGAGAGAGACGTCTGGCTGTTGGTGCAGCCATGGTTTAAAATTTCAATTTCGGTACCGGTTTCGGACTTCCGAAAAACCGAAATAAACCGAAATTTTGTACCGCTTTTTTTTTTTTTTTTTTTAAAAGGCATTTTATGGCGAAATTTCTAATTTCGCCATATACCGGTTTCGGTCCCCACCGAAATCGAAATTTAAAACCATGGGTGCAGCAAGGTATAGGAGCAGTGAGGGTGAAGGTAATGTCACTAATATTGATTTCCAAATAATGTCTCTCCAAACGTGGCCTTAATGAGCTAAAGTGAATTGTCATGATCCATCACAATTAACAATTCAATGCGAGTAGAGCATAGTAACTGGCAACAAGCTTAAGGAATTTAAAATCCTCTCAATTGGATAAATCCATGTGTATTAGTTTCTAGGATTTGTGATTAATCTGATAAATTCCAAGAGTTTCACAAGGCTTCAATCAAACAATTTGCCAAGGTTAAGAAAAGCACTTACTTATTATACTAGTGCTCTCGGTTAAGTATGGGTCACGTCCATCTCCAGAGGCTACTATTGAGGATGTGATAGCAGAATCTCATGTGGGTTTTTGTTTCTTGTTAACTCCTCACACAAATCAATGGATTTACAATCCACATAATGATAAGAGACCAAGTGAACTTACTAGAGAAGAGATCGGCTACTGGTTACTTCAATTTCCCAGCTAAAACTTCACAAATTCCAAGTTTAATTCCTCATAACTTGCACACTTCCGAGATACCAATTCCAACTTATTTCTTTTGATACTTTTTTCAACCAATGGAAAGATAGAGTTGTATTGGCAGGTCAAGGGGATGATCAGCCATGGTTGAGAAATGGAGAATCCGTGTACGTCAAGAAGATGAGGATGAAAGAATAAAGAAGCTTGATGATCAAGCTCCAAAAACCCATTCTCTTTGGCTGAATTTGCAAGGACGAAAGAAATTTCTCTTCAAATTCCAAGCTCTAGATTTAGATCTTAGAGCGAAGCTGAAATTGAAATTCTTATTTCAAAATCAAAGTCTCTAATTACAATTGTAAGATCTCCAATGAAAAAAGAGGAAAAGGGGCTTTTATAGATGCCATTACAATTAAAATGACATAAATACCCCTACTCATGTCAAATGCCTAAAAATGCTACTACTACTGGTAAAATAACTAAAAATGCTAAAAGACAATAAAAGGACGTGGAATGATCAAAATGACTAATTTACCACTAGGATAATGTGTCTATGAAAAAAATTCCAACACAAATGAGCGTCAAAATGTAGAGATTCCAGTGGATGTTCATGCATCAGGATGTTTCCAGCTAATAATTGCATGTAGAGATTCCAGGGGATGTTCATGCAATCGTGTTTAGTCCAGCTTGTCGGAGATCGGTATCGCTCTTTCCTCTCCTTCTCAGTTGTATTGTGATAATAGGGTTGTGATTCATATTGTTACAAATCCAGTCTTCCATGAGCGGACTAAACACATTGAGGTGGATTGCCATTTCATCCATCAGATAATCCAAAAGGGCGAGATATGTACAATTTTTACAAGATCAGTGGATTAGCTGGCTGATATGTTTACCAAGTCATTAAGTAAGGCTAAGTTGAGTGATATCTGTAACAAGCTGGGAATGGATGTTATTTACATTCCAGCTTGAGGGGGAGTGTAAGAAGGTGTATGTATTTGCCTAAGGACATTATGGTCTTTGTCTCTTTCTCTTTAATATAAATACATAAGTGAGGGAGAGCATCTCTCCAACTCACCCATTTCCATTCTCTCCTCTTCTAACAGAAGAGAATACTCAAGGAGACAAACATAGAAAGAGAATAATGATAAAATTTCGAAAATAAAATCGTAATCTAAACCTAATTACCAAATCAAGCTAGTTTGTATAGACGAAATATTATCCTACTGAAACCGAGCAGCCGCAGGAAACCCTAAATATTTATTCTAAAAATGGAAAAGTTTGGCTAGTTATATGCTATTATTTACACCCTAATCAAGACCGTTGATGTTGTAGAACATGATTAGATGACACATGGACTTTGGTCCGGATTACAAAATCACCAGATTATATTTCTTTAAAGAGCCATAAATAAGGCTTGATGAATCAAGGGTCCAGATTATCCGATCAAGGTGGTCCCCACAGTAAGTTTCCATCGGATCAACACATCAAATCACATATGGGGCACGCAGGAGGCATAGTGGGCCCCATTTCTGCCTTGAGAACAGCTTAATTGAATAATCTTAATCCTTTTATCTATCAGGCATCCATCAAGACTTGTTTTAAGCCCTGTTCGTTTTGGATTTTTAGAATCGATTTTCAATCCAATAATCATTATGGACTTAAAATTTTGTTAATTTTGCACTTCTGTATCTTGATCTTCAGCATGGGACGAGGAGAGGAGCGTGTATGAAGTATTTAAAGCGGGCAATTTCATATGATAAGTGGGTATGTTGATCAGCGTAAATCCACACCCACAAAAACTTAAAGTGGTACCATTTAATTTAGATGATCTAAGTCATTCATTTGTTTGTCCTGGTGTGGGTAAGTCATCCCTCAAAAATAAACTCCATACTCCATAGACTGATCCAAACCCTCTTATGTTTATGTTGTAAAACGGCTAGCTCTAAAAGTTCTCTCTCTCTCTCTCTCACACACACACACACACAGGATTGTGATCATCCTACGGAGAAGATTTATGCCGGTTATTTAAGTTGATGACCACCTAGAGGTGCAACTTGTGTTGGCTTCAACCCGAAAAAAAGTCGGTTCAGGTTGGGTGTCCTTCAGGTTGAGATTGGGTTCGGGTTGAGTTTTCCCAACTTGGGTTGAGGGCTTGGGCAACCCGACCTGATTGAAACCTGACATTTTTTATCATTTTTTTTTTGTAAGCTTAAGAAGAAGGGTTGGGTCAGGGTCAGGAAGGCAGGTTGGGTTGGGTTCGGGTTGGAAAAAAGGGTTTCTCAGGACCTATCGGGTTGGAACTGAGGTCGGGTCAGGTTCGGGTTAGAGTAAATGGTTCCTCAGGTCGGCTCAGGTTAGCCTCGGCCCGACCCAACCCGGCCCGAGTTGCACCCCCATAACCACCAATGGAACGATTTAGATCATCCAAACAAGCGGGCCCAATTGAACGTTTTTGAGTTGAACTTTGGTGAAAATATACAACCCCTGCATCATATAGTCTCATTTTATGAGTTTTTATATGGTATGATACAAAGAGCAGACAGAGATCATTCTTTTCTCTTGTTCCTCATCTCTGCTACTGGCAATTTTGTGGGGGGTTTTGACCGGTAATCTTTACCCAGCTCCCTATTTATAGACATTTCAGTCCCTTTACGCACATTAGTGATTCACACACTCACACTTATGGCCAACTCACACACATAACACACTTGTAGATACACAATTACACACATCCACCACTACCAAACCACATCGTAGCTTCCATGCCCAAGCAAAATCATAAGCTCATCACTAAACCATGCCCTTCCCTTGTCATGTGCTATAAATTCTCTTGCTAAAGGCCAGTTTTAGAATTAATTAAAGAAGCCAGAAAATTTCGTTTCTACATATTGCTTCGATTCACCAAGTCGTCTTCAGGTGCTAATAAATCTCAAAAAAATTCAAAACTAATGAAAAATACATCAAACTTAAAATTGAACACACATCCTAATCTAACACATAAATATGCACTTAACCATCCTTCCAAGTTTTTTATTCTCAAAATTTAGAAAATACACATATATAAAAGTAGATAATGACTTTCTTAGCACACGCAGTTTTTGTACTACCCATATACATGTGCTACACCTGTAATGACCCTAACCATCCACCATGGATTGTCATGGTAGATTGAACCGATTACCCTAAATCAGCAGCCTGCAAATTATAAGTTAAAGCAAAACAAGGGCGCGTATATGACAGATAATTTATCTATGGGAAGAATTTGGAAAAAAAAAAAGAGGTGTAAATATTAACTGCCGCATTCACTGTATTCATATAGATTACCTCAAATATTTCTGTCTAATATAAAATGGGATTTGCTAAGGTCCATCGCAAAAGGCATTTTGTGGCTGGTCTGTTGCATGTCAGACCCGCCACCTAATGAATGAAGACATGCAACAGACCAGCAACAAAATGCCTTTTGCGATGGAGGCTAGCAATTCCCATATAAAATATCTATTACTTTATTCTCTAGATCTTACCCAGCACCAAAAAGAAAACCTAGATAAGATGAGCCATCAAATGTTTCACAGAAAGATAATGGAATTACTAAATAAGGGCCTTAACACCAAGTTGTTGCATTTCTCTTAGCCTCCATATAGGGTAGAGGGCGCCTTCACCAAGCTCTTCTACATCAACTTGCTGCATAGCCCATGCATAATATACAGTGTGGATTGTATCCTGAACAAAGTACCCACAAATTCTCAGCCAATACACAAGAGAAATATCAAGAAAATAAGCATTTCTGGCATGTGAATGTCTAAGCAATTTTGCACAAAACCATTTCACGGCTTGTCTTTTGAAAGAAGGGCTGCAAAATTGCCTAGACACTCCCTATATACAATTACGCAAAAAGCCATTTTGCAGCACACTTTTGTGAGTGAGAACCACCGCCTCAGATGAATTAAATGAACAAGAGAAAATCTGCTACGGGGTGGCAGTTCTTTCCTGAAAAATTTGGCGACAAAATTGCTTTTTGCAAAATTCCCTTGGCAATCCCATATAAATAGAAAGGATTGCATCAGAACCTGTAGAGATGCAGCTCTTATGAAATAATGCTTGCATCTATGTAATTGTATATGAATCATGCATGAATGCATCCAAGCTGTCTATCCAATGGAATGTCTGTTTGTGTATGTGTGTACATATCCATCACCTGTTTAGCATGTGTGTGTGTGTGTGCGCGCGCGCATATCCATCACCTGTTTAGCATGTAAATGTGTGTGTGTGTGCGCGCGCATGCCTCTATTTGTGCTATACATGAATGTATATACATACTATTGCTCAATGTCTAGTGTTTACCTTTCCCCCTTCTGTTATTGAACCATGTCTATCGCGAACACAGTAAACCTGTTGTGTCTGGAACTGCAATGATTTGCATAGAAAAACCAAGGTTTTATCAGTTCTTTTTTGTTTTCAAGTTATATTTGAGACATTCATGATAGCATAAGAAAAATGCTTACAGCTAGAATGGTAATGGGACTGCTTCCCATCAGTTTGGTTTCTCTGACATCCACATCTGATATATGAAGAATCTGCAGCAAGAAATATCATACACGGAATAGAAACATCAGTATGTCGTAATAGTCCACTATAATCCAATAATGGCAAGGGCTGTTTTGTTAAGATGAGCATAAATTACAAATGTGAACTATGTTTGATAATTCAGCAAATTCATTCCAAAGAACGAATTACAAGGCATGCAAACACAATCCCTTGGGTATAGAGGAGTCCTCAATATGAAGTGAGGAAACCCAGTTTGTCAGAAAATCCTGTACAGATTCCATTGAGGAAACAACATAGGTTTCCCTAGGCCACTCCAACAAGTACAGGATTTCCTCAAACGAATTGGCAAGCCTCCAAGGAACATATGTATCCAATACAAACATAAATTAAAGAAACCAAAAAAAAACAATGATGTATCAAGAAAGACGGGAGAGAGGGGACTGATTTACGTAGGGGATTTAATTGTTTTCCACTAGTTGTTAGCAGGGAGGGTATACTCGTCAATTTGGGTTTTTTTTTTTTTTTTGAGACAGATAATTGCATTGCAGTAGAAAGAACGGAATACAGAAGGACGAGATGACCTCCAAAGAACCGAAAACACATGATGCGCTAGAAATAAAAGAAAATGAACTACAAAATAGGAAAAATATCGCTGATAAATAGTCATTCCATCTACACCTTGTTTAACCAAAGTATCCACTTCTCAGTTGGCTGACATCCATTGGTGTTGTAGCTGTGGATTGATTAGTTTACACGTCTGAAATTTCCAAAATGATGGGTGCCAGCTTCCACATGCCTACCGTCGCCCATTTGGCCCAAGCCATAACTACTTATGTGTCCCATTCAAAGATGCATCTGCCAGCAAAAGGATCCCTAAAAATGAGAAGACCACCAAGTAGCACACTAGCCTCTACCTTGTTTGACTCGGTTACTCCACATGGGGCCATAGAAGCACTTGAGATTCGTCCATCATGATCCCAAACAATTCCCCCAATACCAACTGAAATGGGATTTTCCCATTAGAACTAACGTCAAAGTTTTACTCTTATAACATTGTATGGAGGCGGGCACCATTTAGGAGAGATTGTATGCTTTACTTTTTCTGGAAAGAAAATTTATGTTTTACTTTTCTCTCTCAAATGATGAATTTCTAATTATGATAAGAAATGCTAGAAAGAAATGCATTGATTGCCATCTTATCTTTCTTCGATGCAAATAAATATTGCTTGGTTCCGGTGATAAACTTATAAAGCGATTTATTTTTGTTGTGGAAGATGCGATTATTCCGTTTTAACCAAATATGTCACAAGATCACGAACGGTGCTAGTTGCAAAAAGCTTTTCCCATTATCTCATCCAAAACGATTGCATTAATGAAGTATTAGCATGTCCAAGCTATACTAAACAAAGAATTGCCCTCCATATTTGAAATGAAAAAGCAATGGATGAAAAGAAGCTCAATAGTCTCTTCTGCCTTCAAACAAAGAATGCATCTAACTGACAATGTAGAAGTTCACAAGTATTAGCTTTTCTTCTCCCAGCTTGTCCAAATGAAGGCCGCCACCCTTGGTGAGCACCGAGACAACCAAATTTTGTGCCAACCTATAGAGCTAGAAGGGGGGTATCTAACAAATAGGAGAATAGGGGATTGACCAAAAAATGCTTCTAGGGGCCTGGAATCAATCCAAATTCTCCCCTACCCCCCCCCCCCCCCCCCCCAAAAAAAAAAAAAAAATTTCGGAGAATAGGAGATTAGGGGAATAGGGGATTGACCAAAAAAATGCTTCTAGGGGCCTGGAATCAATCCAAATTCTCCCCCACCCCCCCAAAAAAAAAAACACTCTCAAAATCTAATGTTGGAATAAAAAAAAGGCAGGCACTTATGGACAGCCATGCTCACAAACCCTTTTGCTTATAGGTGGGTCTCGAAACTCCCATTCATTCCCTCTAACATACTCCATATTTTTCCCCATATTCCCTTAACGGAGACGGTTCAACAATATTCCCCGGTTGCCATGGATAGGCCGTCATCCGCAGATATTTCTGGGCTAAGATTAGTGCTGTAAAAAGGCGATAGAGAGAGGAGCTGTGGAACCTCAAAAGATACCTTACTTGGGGCACTCTTTGACAAATCAAGTTGATTTTCTACCATTGTGTGTCAGTCTTTATCACCTATTGATCCGCAACAAACAGACAACAGAAGGGATGACCCGGTTCAAACCACTGACGGACAAGTCGAGCAATTCCGTCGAGCCATATTGAGGAGGTGAAGAACCAACTGATCCAATACCTCTTCCGAGACAGTGTTCTGTTGTTTCCAGTGTCATCCACTTCTGGTTCGGTGGCCTAGTTGACTCAAATGAATCTGATGGTGAGATTTAACAATAAACCCCCTATTAGAGGCCTTTAATTTAACCTTATTAACCGTCAAGAATCCCTTATCAGAGGCTTTTGATTTTGCCTTGTCCACCACCTTTGCCCACAATAATCAGAAATAATTTCTGCCTCAACAAGAGAAAAGTTATTTTTCAACATTAAGATAGATTTTTTTTTGAACAAGGTAGCCAAATTTTATTAATAAACAACAAAGACAACAACCGAGATGGTCAGTACAAGAGATAAGAAGAAACAAGAGACAAAATATAAAAGGAAAGATACAAACACAAAGGAACTCAAGGAGGGAGCTCATCATAAAGAGCCAACCCCTCAAGCGGTGCACCCACTCTAGCCAAGTCATCCGCCACCTCATTTGTCAAACATGGTGAAATTCAATCCACCTAGACTTAGCTATATCGAGCATTTCATCAAAAAATTGTCAAATCTCCATGGTGGCTTTTGTGGTCCGTTTAGCCACCGAATAACATTGGAAGAATCTCCCTCCACTATCTCTGCCATCTCGAGCAATAAGAATCAAGCCTTGTAAACTGCCCGTACCTCGGGTTCAGTGGCATCGGTGGGCCGGCAAAAGCACACAAAACCTTACCCTCAATCATCTCTAAGAACACCCCCAATACCGGAAGGGCCCGGATTCCTAAAACTAGAACTTTTTTTTTTAAAGATAAAAAAGTGACGGGGTGCAACACTTATAAATAAATTTTAAAGATGTAGCTCCCCGACATCCAAATGCAGCATAAATTGAAACATTGGATAGTGAGGGGAACATTTAACATTCCTCCACATAAACTGACCCCTTCGCACCATGTCCCAAAGGGATTCCCAAAACTAGAACCGTCAAAGTTTAATTTTACAAAACCCGGTAATGGAGGAATCCACTTTTGAACCACTTTGTGCTTGGTCTCCTCACTACTACAAACCTCTGGCCATCTTTCCCATGGATCAAAGGAGGAGATAAAAGAAAAAGAGGGGAGCGACTTAGCCCAAGAGATCATCACCAAAGCAATGACTTTCAAGAAAAGGAATTGTGCATTCTTGGCCCTTTAAAAAAATCCTCGCATTTCATTCCTTCCATATTACCCAAATGATTGCTAAGAAACACATCTTCCACTAAATTCTACCCTTGCTTTTCCATGGCAACTTGGACCACGCTAAAATCAAGTCCGGTAACTTTTGCGGAAAAACCCAACAAACACCAAATCTCCGAATAACCTTGCACCAAATCTCTCTTGCCACTTTGCAATGGATTAGAAGATGATCCACTGACTCCTCATCCTCCATACACATAGAACAATGATTGACAATCAAAATCTTCCTTTTCCGAAGGAAATCCACCGTTTGAAGGAAATCCAACATTAAGATAGATTTGTGCTAATATATTAGCTTCCATTGGTGCAAATCGATTCCTAAAAGAGCTAATCGTATTCAATGAATTTGGATAACGAGCAAAATTAGCCACTTGTAATCAACGTTGAACACATGTTGAATACGGCTCACCATGACACATACCCATAGTCAAACAGACGACGCATGGGAAGTAGCATTAATGAATCGGGCATGTGTTTCCAAATCAGAGGATTCACTCGAGATTTCTAGCAGGTTTTGGGCAAGAGGGCGGGAAACAGGGGCGTACTGAATTATGAATTAATGGCTAAGATCGCTCCATGTTAGCGGTCTGATGAAGACAGGAGAAGTAAATAGCTAGTTCCCATGTTTCCATATGCAAGAGATCCACTAGATGACCTGTCATAGGGCCCCCAATGGTTTCTATTCTAGGAAAATTCCTGGCCTACCACCTCCTTGCCCTTTTTTTGGGCGAATTGGCGGGTCTATCACCTTCTATTCGTGCTAGTGTCTGATTGTATTCGGTTCCGGTTTGTTCTTTAGGACTTTCAGCTGAAAGCCTTAGATCAGTGCCAAATTCCCCACAAACTCCAATCAGATACCATCGTTCCAAAACTTCCAATCGAATTGAGGCTCTAAGGAAAGCCCATTGGGAGAATAGGATTCCTGCCCGAGCATACTTGATGTTGTTTCTATCTTCTCCCTGCATTTCAACCCCTAAAACAGGCCCAAACAGTTTACAAAGGGATTCCACCATTGATTTGGCCCAAGCATATAATGGTATCCTGTAGACAAGTACCTAAATCGCTCTCTCCAACGTTAAGTACAATATTCCAAGTATACAGACATTCCAGAGGTTCACCGCATGCATAGCTTCCCAACTGAGAGATCTTGTGAGCATCAAGTTCAGATTCTAATTTAAACAGAACTTCATAAGATCTAAACCTTTTAGGTGTACAGGGCAGAGATATTCTCCACTTTCCTTCGACCATCACTTCAGATCTTCTATTTTTCACCCATTTTCCTTTACTTTTTAGCATGGTTTTAAATTTCGACCGAAATCCGAAATTTCAGGTTTCGGTGGAGACCGAAACCTTAAGGGCATATACTCGAAACGATACTTTATTTCGTGCAAAATTTCGATCGAAAATTCGTTATTTCCAAAATTTCGTGCGAAATTTTAGGGATTTCGACCAAAATTTTCTAATTTTTAATTATTTAATAGTTATCCCAAAATTTCGACCGAAATTTCAGGGATTTCAACCGAAATTACGTAACAAATAAAATATAACTTTTAATGGTCCGTCGGATTTCAAGCGAAATTTCGATTTCGCTGGGGTACGAAAAGCATATCGAAACTGAAATTTAAAACCATGCTTTTTATAATAGTTACCCATTCTCCTTTGCTCTCCCTATTAAAAATATGTTTTTAGCACCTCTATTCTCTCTTGGACCTCTCCCCCCGAGATTACAACTGACAAATAATAATTTCATCGGTGACTCCAACCGCACCATCTTCTTTTCTTTTTTTCCTTTTTTTTTGAATGATAGCTAATTTTATTGCAAAAGAAGAGGACTGAAATGGTCAAAATACAAAAGGAGAAAAATATTCTAGAACAAAGCTAATCAATTCTACAACAAAAAGGAGTCATGGCGGCAGAAAGTCAAAAAAAGCCAAAGCTTCTTTAGAAACTCCTCTAGCTAGGCTACGCCCACCTTGTTGGCGGAGCGGCGAACATGCCGGGACGCAATCGAGGAGGATCCCACCCAATCTAGCATCTTATCTAAGAACCTGTTAAATATCCAAGGGTGATTCCGCGAACCGTTGAGCCACCAAATGACATTTAGGGGGTCCCCTTCTACAACCACATGATCTAGATGATCTCTCGCCAACAACTTCAAACCTTAGTGAACTGCACGCACCCCTGTCTCTGAAGCATCTACCTCTCCTATAGGACCTGCAAAGGCCCAAATCATCTCCCCTAGTTCATTTCTCAGGACCCCTCCAATCCCAGCCGGACAGGATCCCGCATGCTAGAGCCATCAAAATTGAACTTCAAAATAACATGAGGAGGAGGAGAGGAGGTACCCACTCTTGCACTATTTTTTGCTTTTCCTCCACATCCCAACACTCCTCTCCATCCTTCCCCTAAGCCACAGGCAAATACAAGGGTGAACATTCAGGCAAGAAGAGGGCTTTGAATGTAGGGGCTTCTAAGTGTAAAGAGGCTACACGAAGGGTCAAAGCTTCAGTAATACTGGGAAAGCGGAAAGCATGGATAGGGCAAGGGGCTGTGGACGACGTGACGCAGGGCAATCACTTTGATGAAAAATAAATCAAGACTTTTGAGATCCCTTTGAAAATTCTTGCATTTCTTTCTTTCCAACCACAAGATCTTCCAACTAGTTGTCGAGCAGGTATGCCTCCTTAGTGGCTCTGACTGGGGTATTTGCAGCATTGTCTTGCCCGGAAAAGCTCCTAGATCTTTCATTGAAAGCACACTGACAACATTCTAATCCATGCTTGAAATTGTGGCACATACATTTGGGGCAAACCAACTAATCTTTTTCTCCAAAGACCGGCTCCAATTCTTTTGATTTGGCAAATCCCATTTACCCTCTTCCTCCAAGTTGATTGAGCCTTCATCGATCTCCATCCTTGGGTTTAACTATTAGAAGCAGGAACCTTCTCTCAGGGTGCCGCTCCCACCTCAAAACCTCGATTCGGCGCTCCTTAGGAAGGAGCTTACAGGGAGCGCGACCCCAGAAAGATGGGAACCGCTCTAATGACGCTCCCAGCCTGCTTCTATTACTCTATAAGTCCCACCATCACCAACTTCCTTACATTAAACTCCTCCAACTCTTCAAAGTACATCATTAGAGCAAGCACAAAGGCTTGTGCATCTTCAGAAGGCACGAGGAACGAGTGCACACAAATGAAGACGGTGAAGATTTTTAGAAATTAGCTTTTAGATGTACTTGAATTTTGAAAGATACATATGAAAATGGTTAGAAACTATTATTTTTTTATGTACTTGAATTTTGAAAGATATATAAAGAAAATATTACATACACGCTCCCATGGCGCTCCAAAACTTAGACTCTTCTAGACCCCACGATTCCCCGCCTCCGCCCCCGCTTCGTGCTTCTTATAAGTTTTAATTCCATACGAATAGAATAGGATATGTTGTTAATTTCATTTAGGAATATTTGCTTTCAAAGTTGTATAAAGAAACATGGAATTGTCAACAGATATACAATTGAAATACAATCTCCAAAGCATTGCATCCCAAATTTGTTGTCATGCGGACTCACAGTGCATATCTTCTAGGTACATTCCCATAGATCAGAGCATTCATGGTGTTATCTCTTCGACGTGGATTCCACAAGTTCTAGCATTTAGTATAACAAATTGAATTTATTATATCATGTGAGCTGCTATTATATTTATATGTGCATCCATCTATATATCAGTGTTTCATACAAAATTCAAAATATTTTGTGCATGCATGAGCTTAACAAAATGAAGCAAATAATTGTCATTTACTGCTAGTCAGTCAAATGAGTTATATACTGTTCTAGTATTCAACATACTGTAAAAATTAAAAACAATACTAAGATATAATACATGCATTCTTCCATATTTCTTCCTATTTTCTTAATTTTCCGTTGGCTTGATAATCAGTTTGACTAAGTTAAGAGCCAAATCACCCAAGTAACCAGGTCAAATCGTCTACTCACCAACAAAGGAGTCAAAGTACAGTTTATAATCAAAATAGATTTGAATCACAAGTTGGTTAGCGTAAGATACAGCAAACAAATAACATAAGTAACAACTCAGACCTCCCTACCTTGTTATCAAAGAAGATACCCTGGCTCTCATAAGCTCTGTGCTCTGCCCTACATCGCTCAATCACTTCAGGGCTACAACTTTTTTTCAATGCTTCCACATCACCCTGCGAAAGTAACACACTTTCTTTAGGTAGAATTACTAAAAAGGTCCATATTGTGATAATATCACCAATAAGGCATTTAAGGACCAACAAATGGCACGTCCCTGCTAATGAGGAAAAAGGAACGAAATAAAAATTGGAATAATTTTTCTGTATTACTAAACAAAATCTAACACTTACTTTGATGTAAGCATTTAGGATAGGCCTGATCATTTCCTGAACTTCGGCTACAAATTCTGGTAAAGAAAAAGACCTTTCATGCAAAATTCCACAGAGCAAACAAGTTAATGGTTGTGAAGCTAAATTATAGAAGTCCTGGAGCTGAAATCCAGATGCAAAGAATCTTACGGGTCCCGACGGCGTATTTCCTTGAAAGACAGTGCCCCAGCTGTTTCTCCAAAAACAGTTTCATTCAGGCTGCAAAAGCAAGTCATATAATATCATTATTGGTAATATATTCATATCAGTAGTATATATATGGTATATTGAAGACAACTACACAGGATACCACTCAACAACAGTAGCAGCAGCAGCAGTAGAAATATCACAGCCCACAATTTACAACCCAAGTCATACGGCCAGTCAATCACACGGAAGTTCATACCAGATTAAAATTGAAGACTATTTAACCAGAAAGATGAATCATGCAACACAGACATTCAAGTTTCATGGTTGTTTCTAAGTTAGTTTCTCATTATTATTCAAAAGGCCATAGTATTTTATTATTATTCAAAAGGGCATAGTATTCAAAAGGGCATGGTATTCGAGTTTCATGGTTGTTTGTAATTCTAAGTTAGTTTCTTATTATTATTCAAAAGGGCATAGTATTCTTCTCCCATGTGTCATTTTCTCCCCTATGTATAATCAAGGGTTTCGGTTGGGCTTCCTATTGGAAAGCAAGTGACCGGTTGCAAATGATTTAAAAAGGTGTAATAAAGGTAGATGGTTCCAACTTAAGGTAAAGGTAAGTTTGGTTGCCAAGGGATACACAAAGAAGTATTGAATCGATGAGGTGAACTTTGGTGTTGCTGCCAAAACTTATCCCAAGTAGATGCATCTTAACCATGGTCGCTATGTTGGATGGGTAACTCATTCAATTAGAAGTGAAGAATGTGTTTCTTCATGGTGACCTGCAAGACAAAGTTTAAATGTCTCTTCACTCATCACACTTGTCACTCTCCTTTATATGAGTTTTTATATAGTGAACCCACATATAAAATCTAGTGGGGTCCACCTTATTGGATGATCTAAGCCATTTGAAAGTTGGACCCCGACGTAGATAGGCCATCCCTCAAATGTCATTTTTTTCAACCTGTTGGACAGCTTCGAAGTGCTGCATAGAGCACACACAACCCATCACCGTTGGACATCTGCTTCTACCCTGGGCCAATAAGAATGCCTTTCCGGGTGAGCCAGAGTTTGATCAACTCCAAAGTGTAATCAAACTTTGGCGTCATGAATTTCTTTTGTTTAAGCACCCATAAACACCAATGTTTGAATCAATGGAAGTTGCCAAGTGAAAGCATCCTTGCCAGTTTCTCACCAGCCCATCTAGAGATTCAGAAAAAGGGGTGGGTAATAGGTGCATCGTAGAGAAATGGCATGCCCTCCCTGTTCTTGCTTCGTCGAACAACTCATAAAAACTTCCTTTATATAACTTAAATTAATATGCATAATTGCTCATTAGCTGTAAACAAGAATACATGGGCATAATATAATGTACCTAATTGGCTTATATACAATCATGCACAGGAGCATATAAGTCGTGCACAAATATAGTATACTATTAGGGGCCGTTTGGATATGCGAATTTTAGAATCCAGTTTTTAGATTGAAAACAGTGTAAAAGAGGGTTCATGATCAAGCTGCTGCATGCTGTCATGACAGCGTTTCTTGGATTTTAAGTAAGAAATTCAGGTTTTAGAAATCTCTCCCACATCCTGAGATTTCTAAAACCTGGAAACATGGGAAGATCGCCTGCTCTCTTGCTGACGGAAAGAAGGGCGAGATCAAGCGGCTGGTCTCCTTCTCTCACCTCCCAACTACGATTTGGAGGAAATCCAATATTCTAAAATCCACGTATCCAAATGGCCCCTTAATGTACATATTTGACTTCAATACAATCATGCACAAGAGTGTATGTCATGTACAAATATACTTTACCCCACTTAAATTCCATGGATTATAAACACATACTACGGTGTACGTAAGACATATATACGGCTACTTGTCATGTCACCTCACAAAAGCCATATATAGTCTAATGATTTAATTGATGGTTCGCCAAGTTCAGTAGCCAGTTGAGAACAGGATTTTTTTCGATTTTCTTCATGCCTCTAGTTGTTTATCAAGAGACTCGCTTGAGATATGACCTTTTTGATCCTCTATGTGGCTGACATAGTGGTAACCAAGGTTTTAAATTTCGGTTTTGGTTTCAGTTTCGGCCTTCATGGAAATTGAAATATTCAGTTTCGGTGGAAATTTCGTCTGAAATCTTGTAAAATTCGGTGGTAATATTCCGGTTGCCCTTAAATTTCAGTGGAAATCTTGTAAATTTCAGTAGAAATCTTGTAAATTCAGTTATACCCCTAATGAAAACAAAATTTCATTAGAATTTTCGGAATTTCACTGAAATTTCGGCGAAATCTTGTAAATTTCTAATTCAATGTGAATTTCATTTCGGCTTCAACCGAAACCGGCACATTTCGGCTGAAACGATTCATTTCAGCAGAAATTTTAAACCTTGGAGGTAACTCGAAATAAACATTTGATAGCATCAAGGAATTAATAGTTAATCAAAAATCTGCTTTCGAAATGAAAGACTGAGGAAAAACTCAGCTCCAATGCTGCAATTTAGCAAAGCACCCATATCAGGGAATCCCCTAATTTTGGAAGAAAATTCAGGGGTTGCAAGATCAAATTACCGAATCACTAACATTCAAGGACGGACCATTACAAAAACAAACATCCAAGACTGGATCCATAGGATTCAATTCGTTCTGCTTAGTTGTGTTTGGTCACCTTCCATCTGGATACACCTTCAAAGTAACAGTGTTGCAATGGTTCATATAAACCTAAGGGAACGTTTGTGACATACGACGGATCTATGGAAGGGTATATATGTAGTTCTAATCCCTCTACAGGCTTAAATTTAAATCTGGGCTAAGTATACTAAGGGATGGACTGTATTTATCGGCTTTAGGACTGTTAGGAAATTATTAGAGGGCTGACAGATCTAGACAGTTGATAAGAACTGACGAAAAGCTTTATATAAAAGTCTGCAGGTTTTAAGATATTTGTAGTAGGTCAAAAGGGACTGTTTCAGGTTTCAGGTGCAGACCATGTATAAGGAAGGGGTTGGCTCTGTAAAACAGTTCTTGATAAATTTCGGGACAGCAGACTTAGAAGGCTGGAGAACTGGTTAGGTATCAGAGATTACAGGGGTTGGTCAGCCTGAAATAATAAGAATTCTTGGAAGGGTAAAGAGCAGCAGGTTTACAGTTTAAGTTTTGGGTTAGATTCGGTCTCTAATGCTAAGCAATGGTTCAGAGTTGGGGCTGAGAATAGTGTTAGGTAAAAACTGCGGGTTTGTAACACGCAGAAAGCAGAACTTTCAGGTGGGTAATGGCTATCGGGTGGGGTTCTGGGCTTGATCCGTGAACTGGTTCAATTTATAGGTAGTTCAATTTATAGGTAGTTCAAGGTTCCTAAGGAATAGATAGGCTAAAGGTAAAATGGGTAAGCACGGACATGGGTTACAGATTGCAAGAAAAAGTGGTATCAAAGAACTGTAAGTAACAATCTTAGTTTGTTGCACTATTAGAAGGGTAGGGGATGGAATTATGGTAGATCTGATATGGGAAAGGGGAATCAACAGTTCACAGTTTGGGTTTAGGCAACGGGCATAAGTTGGGATGTTCATCAAAGGAAGGGGAAGGGACTGGTTGTTACAGCAAAGTTTAAAGGAGGTTGTTGCAGGAAATCTTAGGGGCCGTTTGGATACACGGATTTCAGAATCTTGGATTTCCTCAAAATCGTGGATGGAAGACGAGAGAAGGAAACTGTCAGTCGGTTTCTGATTTCTCGTCCTTCTTTCCGTCAAGTGAGAGAGTAGGAGATCGCCCCTGTTTCCAGGTTTTAGAAATCTCAGTATGGGGGAGAGTCGGAGAGATTTCTAAAACGTGGACTTCTTACTTAAACCCTTCATCTGCAACCTACTTCCCCCACACCCGCAACCTACTTCCAGTTTAAAATCCAGAATTTTACACTGCTTTCAAACTTAAAACCTGGATTCTAAAATACATGTATCCAAACAGGGGTTAGTGTGGAGGAAATTGCAGATCAGCTTGCAGTGATCAAAATTAAAAATTAAGAAAAGAGGAATAGAGAAAAGGTGGAGAAAGATTAGACCTGGAATCACTCCAGATCTTTACTGGGGGCATCACACCACAGGGTTCTGTGGCATTGTACCTTAAGGAAGAAGAGGCACCGCACCTCTAACTTCTATGGCATTGCACTTTAGGCATCACACCTCTGACGATTCAAGGGCATCCCACCCAAAGAGATAATCAAGGCATCTCACCTATGTCATGCCCACACACCCTGCACCACGGTATAAAAACTCCTTGAGTCAATCATTGACTCTGTCAATCATTAAATCACCCAAGACTGAGTTTAGTCCTACCAAGTCAATCAAACATTCCTTTCACTCGCCAGAGTTTTTAAAAATAAAATAATCAATCATTGACATGCTGAAGTCGGCCAGCCAACACTCTGTCCTACCAAGTCAATCCAACAAGTTTTTAAACACTGCCCTATAGAACAAATTGTTGGAAGTCCTGTCTTGGTTTACCCAATAAATGCATGTGGGATATTAAATCATTGATCAAAATAGGTGATTGAATGGAGTATTTTGATATTTAATTGAAGTGGATAAATTACTGGCCGTAGCTTTGCTTTGCGCTAACTATCTCCAGCTATCACAGAAGATTGATGAGCATGATGAGATACCAATGATAATATTGTGATATGATCGTGATAAAAATGAAAATATCGCTATATTTTTAAAATCTTAGGGATAATATCATGATATTTTATGATAAAAAGGAAAATATTGCTATATTTTTACAATCTCGGGATTGTTTAGGGATTTTGTCGTTTTATCAAAATGTCGCGATAAAAACAAGATATTTTGAAAATATCGGAGAAAATTGTGACATAGCAAAGCATCACTTAATCAAATACCTAAAGCTGTAGAGAACTATGCCATATTATCCCTGAGACCGAGGTCTAACATTGACATATTTGAATTACACTCATAAGCAATATGGCTGAACTTCAATGAAAAAATTTTCAGAAGATTGATGAGCATGATGAGAATAACAATGATATCTTTCAAAAAAAATTATAATAGTGATGATAAGAAGAAGAAACATACTCTTGAATTTTGTGAACAATGGGATGATCACTCGTCTCCCACCGCTCCCGTATGTCCTCAGCTATCTACACACGAAAACATGGTGATAACCAATAATGAATAATTTGTCTACACAAATGGAATATGTCCATTATGTAACAAAAGGAAAAAAAGACAACCCACCTCCTGACTCTTTGTAACAACAGGTTCACTGTACCCACTTGCACGCTTAAACACAGGATGACCTTGCACCTTTAGGGGGAAAAAAAGAAGAAGAAATGAATACAAAATGAGATATACAATTAAACAGTGTAAGAGCTTTTCTACACACTTGACAGAAAGGAGATGGGATTAGCATGCCATTACCTTCTCTTTGAATGCCTCCCATTTCTTACCCCAGCGTGACGGCTTTGTAGGCATTATTACAATATCAGTTTTCGTACTTCTACTTTCATTTGATGAAGAGGCCTCTGCATACTTCATCTGCCTTCTTCTACCAGGGTTACTACTCAATTCATCTTTTATAATATCATAACCTTTCTTTGCTAAGTCTACAACTTTTTCATCCTTCAATTTGTAAAAAGCCGAGGAAACCATAGGAGAAGCAGTGGAAACACTTGACTTAAACCGAGCAAATAATGTCTCGGAAGCTCCGGGTGTTTCTTTAGTATTGCTAGATTCAGCATCAGCATTTTCTGCGTGTGTTGCAGAATGATTTCCATTGTTTACATCAGCACCAGAATTAGTTGTCCTGTTAGAATCTGATGGTCCTTGTTTTCCAAATCCAAATGCCTCTTTCACCTAAATAGCAATATGGGATTAAAAAAACAAGTTAGCAATGCAGCAGGGCATCTTTTGATTAAAAAATAAATGTACAATGGTATGGACTTCACCTCCTCTGAAGCAGCTGAGATCTTCTCTTTCACATTAGTAGAAATCTGTAAATGTCAAAAGACAATAATAAAACAAGATCAACCAAGTGGAAATGGGCTTTTGTACAGACAAAGCATGGTCTGTAAGAAACAAAGGAATACAAAACCTTTTTTTAATGGTAAGCAATACAAAACCTATGAAAGCGCAACATGGAAAAACCAGAGCAATGTTTATTGCCAACATGGATAGCAATATCCAAAACCAGAGATGGCAAAGAACATAAAGATGCATGTGTATCCATGTGCACACTCACATGTGCAGAAATGCAACTTGGTACAATATTAGGCTTAGGAATATGTTGTCAGTGAGCAGGCAATGTGTTACCACATATTGATGCAACGCAAAATATGCATTCAAGTATTTATCTTATAATAATACTGTATTATATTATAATTTTTTAGTGCCCATGCTTGGGTTTTTAACTTTAGAATCTCAAATCAGAAACCACGAATCCTTATTAATAAGTATATCTGTACGTATGAACGGAGAAACCATTGTGGATACAGGGGACCACATTAAGATTCTTTGAGGATCCAGTATTCCATGTGTCCTTTACAGTTGTATATCGTGTGCATATGAAATATAAATGGTAATGACATGGAGTAATATGGGGTCCATCTGGTGCAGACTCCATAAGACACTTGCAATCCCCCAAAATATGTAAAAACCACCAACACATGAAACTCTTTTTTGAGTTACATAAACGCATGAGGATACACACATGCTCATGTGCCCTGGGCATATGAATGTACAGGCTGCGGAGTTTCACTTTATAGATCAACTAATATATTTGTCAAAAAAAATAGGGCTCAAAAAATACACTGCATGTTGAGCACATGCATATGATCAAAGCAACTGCCAAACTGATACATAGTAAAAATACAATGAATTTACATGAAACTTGGTAATAATTACTTAAAAAATGGTTCATTGAAGAGGAAAAATGAAACACCATTCAAATTACAAAAGATATACATAAATACATGTATATATAGCAATTTTTATATTGTGTAAGCCCGTGTAGTCCAATAATTTTCAAAAAGTATTGTCCGGGCCATACCAAAGGATGATCCAAACCGTCCATTTGATGGGCCACAACGTAAATAGTTTGAGCCCAAAAGTCCAATTCCATGGGATGATTTTAGCCCTCTGATCTAGAGAAGAACTGTAAATTATGTAAACATCTATAAATTGCAGGGTTGGAATCATCCTATGGAAATGATTTTTACGCAACAACCACTTTACGATGTGACCCATCAAATGGACGGTTTGGATCATCCTATGATGTGGCCCGCACAGTACTTTTTTTAAATTACTGGACTTTACGGGCTTGCACCATATACAATCTCTATATATAGAACTGTAACATTTTTATGGGGAATTAATTCTTACAAGTAAATTTTAAAATCAACCATATACAGTGGAATAAATTTGGAGGTACTAATCTGACCTTTGTCGCCGTAGCTTCTGCTCCAGTCCAGACACCATCCACATGCTTGTACAGCTACTCAGCCGTCTGCTTTGTTCTGCATTTGCGAGTTCACCATCTCCCTTGAATCAGGGCCTCCTTGGAAGGGTCTGTCAGCCTTAACATACACAGTATGTCTCAACCTATCCCTAGAAACGCAAATAATATAGAAGTGTAAAGCGAGCACATCATCGAATTACCTAACTTTCAAACCCTCTTTCGCTTCTCTCGTTTTCTCTTTCAGCTCCTTGATGGACAGTTGGAATTCCTTATTGCTGCAGTCAATCCAAATCAAACAATTTTTTGCTTATGAAGTACCTAATCAATATTAAGAAATTGCTAAAAATGAATTAATATAGAGCACAAGTCAAATATGGGAGATTAATTCTCCAGCCTAAACCCAAAAAAATGGAATAATTTTAACAAGCATATGGGAATGATTATCTTGCTAAAAGTGTTATTTATTATCTGTATTGTAGTTTATTGAATTTTATGCTTGTTAGGTATGGCTTTTTTACTTAAGTTCCAGTGAGAGGTAATCTTTCGAAGCTTTATGATGTTGTCTATAATTTGTTTTTCAATTGGTAGCAATTACCTGGGGTTATGGGTCCTTAAATCTCGAGTTCCTAAATATAGATTGTGAATTCTCGTCCTAAGCTTCCATACAGTATTTGTTTGGAAAAAAAATCATTCCCATTCTTTTGGTTTAGGCTGGAGATTCGATTCTCATATTTAACTTGTGCTCTATATTAATTCATTTTTAGCAATTTCTTAATACTGATTAGGTACTTCTTAAGAAAAAAATTGTTTGATTTGGATTGACTGCAGTAATCAAGAATTCCAACAGTCCATCAAGGAGCTAAAAGAGAAAACGGGAGAAGCGAAAGAGGATTTGAAAGTTAGGTAATTCGATGATGTTGTTGCTTTACACTTCTATGTTATTTGTGTTTCTAGGGATATGTTGAGACATTTTGTGTATGTTAAGATTGGCAGGCCCTTCCAAGGAGGCCATGATTTAGGAGTGATGGTAAACTCGCGAATGCAGAACAAAGTAGATGGCTGAGCAGTTGTACAAGCATGTGGATGGTGTCTGGATGGAAGCAAAAGCTACGGTGACAAAAGTCAGATTAGTGCCTCCAAATTTACTCTAGTGTATATGGTTGGTTCTGAAATTTATTGATAAGAATTAATTCCCCATGAAGATGTTATAGTTCTATATATAGAGATTTATATGGTGTAAGCCTGTATAGTCCAGTAATTTTAAAAAAGTATTGTGCAGGCCACACATAGGATGATCCAAACCGTCCATTTGATGGGACACAAGTAAATTGGTCGTCGCCTAAAAATCATTTCCATAGGATGATCCCAACCCTCCAATTTATAGATGTTTCCATAATATGCAGTTCTTCTATAAGTCAGAGGGGGTAGGATCATCCCATGGAATTGGACTTTTGAGCACAAACTATTTACGTTGTGGCCCATCAAATGGATGGTTTGGATTATCCTATGATGTGGCCCGCATAGTACTTTTTGAAAATTATTGGACTACACGGGCTTACAATATATAAAAACGCATATATATATATATATATGAGAAAACTGTTGGTGAGCTTAAGCGCACCATTTTTTTGGTGCGCTTAAGTTGTTATAACGCCTCTCATTGGTGTGCTTAAGCGGGATCCAGCGGGACCCAAACATTTAAACTAATGGGAGGCGTTATAACAACTTAAGCGCACCAAAAAAATGGTGAGCTTAAGCGCACTAACAGTTTTCTCATATATATATATATATATATATATATATATATATATATATATATATATATATATATATATATATATATCGGAAAAGTGACCGTACTCGGTCGAGCTAAAAACAGTGGGGGCCCACATTGTTTGAGTGATCGAAACCATTCATTTGAAAGGCCCTTACCTACATAGGGTGTCCACAAAAAATCAGATCCATAGGATCATCCTAACCCATCCAAATGTGGAGGGAAAATGGGGAAAAATGGACATACACAGTTTGTCCACAAATATGCCCATTTTCCCCTCCACTATGGGATGGGTCAGGATGATCCTATGGGGCTGATTTTTTGTGGACACCCTATCTAGGTAAGGACCTTTCAAATGAATGGTTTGGATCACCCAAAAAATTTGGGCCCCCACTGTTTTTAGCCGACCGAGTACGCTCACTTTTCCATATATATATATATATATATATATATATATATATGTGTGTGAGGAAAGTGTTGGTGAGCTTAAGCGCCCAATCACATGGGGGCCCACTTTGTTAGGATGATCCAAAGCATTCATTTGAAAGGCCCTTACATAGATGGGGTGTGTACCAAAAATCAGCTCCATAGGATCATCCTAGCCCATCCATTTGTGGAGGTCAAAATGGACAGACATTGTTTGTCCACAAATCTACCCATTTTTGTCCTCCACAAATGGAGGGGTTAGGATGATCCTATGAAGCTGATTTTTGGTACACACCCTATCTATGATAGGGCCTTGCAAATGAATGGTTTGGATCACCACAGAAAATGTGGGACCCATGTGATTGGGCGCTTAAGCTCACCAACACTTTCCTCTCTCTCTCTCTCTCTCTCTCTCTCTCTCTCTCTCTCTCTCTCTATATATATATATATATATATGAGTTAAGTGAAGCTACACATACGTGTAGCTAACTTAGCTACACCAACGGCTTAAAATACAGTGGGCCCACATTGTTTGGGTGATCCAAACCATTCATTTGATAGACCCTCACATTGATAGGGTGTGCCCAAAAAATCAGCTCCATAGGATCATCCCCACCCTTCAAACTGTGGAGGCAAAAATGGACAGATTTGTGAAGGTTTTTACGCGTCCATTTTTGCCTCCACAAATCGTAGGGGTTGGGATGATCCTATAAAGCTGATTTTTTGGGCACACCCTATCTATATGAGGGCCCATCAAATGAATGGTTTGCATCACCCAAACAATGTGGGGCCCACTGTATTTTAAGCCGTTGGTGTAGCTAAGTTAGCTACACGTATGTGTAGCTACACTTTTCTCTATATATATACAAGGGACCATATCCACCTTAACGTGGTCCCCTGTATCCACAATGGAATGTCCGCTCAAATTACCAGAGGCTAGCAGCATTTATGATATCCACAAATTCTTTGGCAATAGCTCAAATTCCAAATTAACGGATGAGATTGAAGATGTATATATAATGATCTTTATGCAGTAATCTAACAAATGGACCATATTAAAAGATGATGATATATGGAAAGAGAAGAGAGGGAAAACCTTGCGTTGCTCCCTTCTAAGGTAAGCATATTTCTCAATATTTGGAACAGCAAGCAACTTGGGCATTAGGTGATTCCGAAAATGCCCAGGAGCAACCTTCACTGTTTCCCCAGCTTTACCAAGGTTTTCAATACTCTGCAAGTTTAACAAATTATAAAACAATTGTCTAAATAAAAAGATAGTAAGACATGCATGAAGTTACTGAATTCATTCACCCACCGTCGTAAGAATAACTTCCAACTTTCTATATCTGATTCTTTGACCAGCAAATAACATTGGATGAATTATACAACTAGAATTGGGCACACTTGCGTGCTTGACGAGTTCACGTAGAAGACTTCTGCCACAATGTAAATGAGCCATTATTTGGCCCTTTTAGGATTATCTGTTTCGTGCAAAAGTAAGAGAAACATCAGAATAATTATTACGCAATAGAGAGAGAGAGAGAGAGAGAGAGAGAGAGAGAGAGATGACAAGTCATAGTAAGTTAAAGCACCTTTCGGAAAACTCAAGTGTTTTGATTCGAAAATTAGATTGATAATTGAATATTTACGTATCACAATTACTCAGTTACAGTTGGGCACACAATGGATTGTCCATATCCAATAGTTGCTCTTACTCTATGCTAACTGGAAACCAAAGGTCTTTAGCCCATGTGATTAATAGTTCAATCTCAACTAGCAGGGTTAGTTACTATAGCACATGGAATAATCAACATAGCATCTATAGTGCAAATATGTGTGGTTGGATGTACCTCTGTTTGGTTGCCGGGTTTTTTTTGTTCCTGGGAGTTATGTGGGAGAGTTAGTTAAATTTTGGTCCCATCCCATGTTTGGTTGCCTTTTAGCACTAGGTTTATTTTAATCCCACTCTTGTAATGATTACTTGTGGGGTGAATTTTTTAATCCCACTTTTGTAATGATTGCCTTTTCATCCCATCCCAAGATAACCCCAGGAACAAAAATAAACTCAGGAACCAAAAATAAGCTTGAGAATATATTTTTTCTACCCAACAGTTCAAGCAACCAAACAAAGGTTTTTTTTTTCCCACCATAATCCGGTCAACCAAACATGGGATTTTTATTTTACCAGGATACTTCTAGGACTTTTTTTTTCCCACCTATCTCCCAGGGTTTTTTTTTCTCCCACATAACTCCCAGGAACAAAAAAAACCCGGCAACCAAACAGAGCAAAGAGACTACCATAGTCGGATTTCCTCGAGATTGTTCTTTCCACAATAGCTTCCACCTGGAAGTTATTTGTCAATAAGCATGAGGGCACACTTCTCTAAATAAGTGAAGAACCAAAACTTCACCTCCCATGGAGGCATAGAATAGCCCAATCCCCAATGTGTAGCATTGGTACAAATAAGACAAAATGAATTTATCCAATGAAAAGAAATTTTGAATGTGGAAGGGAGATGTGTCATTGGCAATCTGGTCCCAATTCCCAACTGAAGCCTGCCCATGCATTCAGGCTTGCCCGATTATGTGTCTAGTATGCAATGCCCAATTCTCATGTGTATTACAAATTTACTCTGGAGCCAGACATAATCTGGCCAGGGTGCAATTTTTAGAAACTTTCTACAAATGAGAAAGGTGAACTATCAAATTTTGTGGAAGTGTCAATATTTTGCAAAAATATATTGTAGATATGCAATCAAGAGTTCAATCTCCCAGTAAAATCAAGCTACCAAAAATCGCAGAGACGAGTTTTAGTAGGAACAACTCAGACAATTTCAAAATCGTAACAAGTTATTAAATTGAGGAAATACCACATACTTATTAGGAAGGCACAACAATAACTAGTCATGCTAAGTCAACAGGAATATCAATAACAAAGAGATCCAAACCAACTTCACACTAATAACGTGCCGTAGCGCTTTTAAAATAAGAGGAAAAGGAAGAAGAAAAGAAAGGACACCAACACTACCATAGTAGATTATTTATTTAAGCAATCTTTACATATGGTATACTTCAAATCCTACGTTTGAACAAAACAAAGAGTAACATGTCTAATAGGTAAACTCAGAAAGACTGATTTCCTTCAAGGAAAAGATTGAAACTCAATAAGAAATATATGCCAAAAAATGACTTGGGTTTATGCATGAAACCTATTTTGTAAAGGAAAAGCACATATTTTAATCAAAACCATTGTGGATAATTCAAAAAAGATAAACCTCGGGTTGAAAAATATGAAAGCCCGAAATTCAAATTCAGAGCCAAAATCTGCTGAATCAACTGCTTGAACGGGGGACAAGTAACGACATTTTGCATAGGGAGAAAAACTAGGGTTTTTCATATCTCCAAAGATGATGCTAAATGGCGCATGAAAAAACAAGGGTTTTTCCTTACCAGCAACCGAGGGTCAGATTGCACGGAGGGAGAAAACAGCGACACCGGCGAGGCCGTCGGAAAACGGGACGGACGGAGAAACCCTAACACGGCTTTTGTTTCGTGAGAGAGAGAGGGGGGGGGGGGGGGGGGGGGAGGATACGGACAATTCGTTAAAGTTGCCCACTGGTCATGTTATAAGTGGGGCGAATGTGTAGTGCAGAGGGGGTGAAGATATCATCTCCCAATATAAATTGTTCCCCCGTTATTTGCTATTTAACTTGTCTTTCAAGCTACTGAATTTAATGCGCCTCTCTCTCTCTCTCACACACCGTAATCCGATCAAGAAGAAACGGAGACACTTCGCCCCGGAGCGGCAAATGGTTGCCATCAGGGAGGAGGTAGAAAAACTCCAATGCGCAGATTTCATTCAAGAAATTAAATACCCCTAGCCAACGTACAAGGCCTGCCCTATCCCCCATGAGCTACTGATTTTCATGGATGCGTTCTCGGGATATAATCAGATCACGGGGTATA
Organism: Tasmannia lanceolata; assembly: GCF_043159265.1. Taxonomy (NCBI): domain Eukaryota; kingdom Viridiplantae; phylum Streptophyta; class Magnoliopsida; order Canellales; family Winteraceae; genus Tasmannia; species Tasmannia lanceolata. The sequence goes on from NW_027518683.1 coordinate 14,539,139, forward strand.
ATCAGATCAAGATGTTCAAGTCGGATATACCAAAAGACAGCTTTTATAACGGACCAAGGGTAGAGCAAATTACCAAAGACTCAGCAATAAGTTATTCCAGGAACAGATAGACAGAAACATGGAAGTATACGTCGATGATATGCGGTCAAAAGTAAGCAAGCCCCGGAGCTTATAGCTGAAGCCCGATCCGACTAAATGCGCTTTCAAGGTCACTGCAGGCAAATTCTTAGGATTCATGGTCAGCAAAAGGGAGATCGAAGCTAATCCAGAGAAGATCAGAGCAGTAGTGGAGATGACTCCGCCTACCACCATCCGGGAGATTTAGAGACTAGCTTACAAGGATGATCGCCGCTTCAGGTCGCTTCGTCTCTGAGTCAGCTGAAAGTCTTTTTTCGGAGAGGAAAAAGGAGAAAGGGAAATGATATCAGCACGACCATGGTTTGGTATTCACTAACTCATTTTGTCTTTTAGCATTTAAAAAGCTCTTACAAGCCACTAAAAATACGAAAAGACAAGGTGGTTCGTGCAATTATTAACACATGATTGTGCTGTTCAAAATATGGGAATTTCATATGGTGTAGACCCGTATACTTGAGTATTTTTTCAAAAAGTATTGTATAGGCCACATCATATGATGATCCAAACCGTCCATTTGATGCACCACAATCTAAATAAGCTATGCCCGAAAAATAATTTCCATAGGATGATCCTAGCCCTCCCATCTTTAGCATCTGTAGTTGCGAGGGCTATGATCATCCTATGGAAATTATTTTTCGGGCACAATTTATTTACGTTGTGGACCACCAAATGGATGGTTTCGATCTTCCTAAGGTATGTTCCATACAATACTTTTTTGAAAAACAATGGACTATACGGGCTTACACCAATACACCATGTGCGTTCCATCTTATGCATGGGTATAGGGAGGTTGACTGATATGTAAAACCAACGCACCAAAAATACGATATATGGTATAAAATGGCTAGCTCGAAGTGTTCAAAAAATCAAAGGGATAAAATCATCCTACGGAGAAGATTTATGCATGGGTTATCTAAGGCGGTGCTCACCAATGAAATGCTTTTGATCACCCAATCAGGTGTGACCAATTGTAGTTTTTTTTTGTTGTATTTTGGTGGAAATATTAGCTGACCCCATCTAGTTTGGGACAAAAGGCTTAGTTGAGTATTTTGGTGGAAATATATGCCCCATTTATTATATGAAGTATCACTTTAGGGATGATCCTAAGGGCATGTTCAGCACTTTTTTTTATGACACAGGGCATCCCCACACCAATTTTTTTGGGAGGGACTATTTCTTACGGATGGGCGCAATCACCCGTAACTACACACATCAGGTAAGCCCGAGGGAATTTGAACTCGCGTCAATGGGGAGCATACGCATGACTTTAAGCCAAAGAGCCACACCTGTACTGGTTTGGGCATGTGTTGGCTGCCATGAGTTTTTTTTCCTGGAATATTAGCTTACCCAATGGTGGGAGAGGGTAGGAGAGTAATAGAAACGTGAGTGATGGAGTGAGGAGAGGGTAAGAAAAACCTGAAAAACAAGGAAACAAAATACTCCAGCCAGAACATGATTGATGTTTTCCTTGTTTTTAGCCGTTGTTTGTAATGTTATAAAATGAGTAAGAGTGTGATATTGATCAGGAAAAAGAAGGGCGATGATGTTTTCACCCCCTTGCAGTACGCATTCGCCCCCTGATAGCGTGAACAGTGGGCAACTTTAACACTCTTTTGACGTCAAATCACTTTAACAAGGGGCGAATGCGTACTGAATGCGTACTGCGGGGGTGAAAATATCATTGCCCAAAAAGAAACTTAAAAGTTTGATGCATAAAATGACTAGTTTGATATGATATGGATAAACGAACCCTAAAAGTTTGGGCATGTTTAGCTATCGTGAATTTTTTTTTACTGAGGGACGGTGGGAGAGGGAGTGAGTGAGGAGCGGGCCAGAAGAGCCAGAAAAACCAGGAAACAAGAAAAAACAAAGCTTAGAAAACGAATGGTTTTTTCCTGCTTTTTTAGCCACTTATCACCTCAAATCATTCGTGCCCTCTCAAGCCTCTCCTTCTCCCACCCACTCTACCCCTCTCCCACCACCTGCAGTCACTAACTTCTCATTAATGAAAACAAAATTTCTAGCTGCCAAACATGGCTTTAATTTTAATATCTTCATAATTAACAACTAAACCTTTTATAACTATATCGACACGTGTGTTTACGTTATGTGTGCATTAGTAGTATCTGATTTACAACTCAATTTTATCTATCCATCTAATGCTTTTATAAGCCGTGTTTTGATTTTGAGAACAATATGTTGAATAGACCAGCATTTGTTTATGCATTTTGATTTTTTGTTGAATTTTGGATGACCAACATGAGGATTTAGCTTTAGTTTAGAGTTGTCTGTAACTTAATTTATGCTCAATCACTTCTTAGTTTAAGCATGTACAGATACTCAACTCAACTCAACTAAGCCTTTGTCCCAAACTAGTTAGGGTCGGCTAATGAATCGTTTAGAAAATTTCCATGAAGAAGGTGAAAGGATCTACCTGGCTCAAATTGACTAAGTGTAATCCCAACACTAGTTTGGTTCGTCCACATGGAAAGCATTTGTACAGATGATGTACTTTATTATTGGTGTTGCTACTGTCATTATAGGTATTGAGTAAACTAGTCAAACTGCAACTGAGATCCATTTGCATAAGAAAATTATCATTTATTCTTCGAATTTTCATATACATAAGAGCGGATTGGACAGACAGGAATATCAATGTAAAGGTCACACAGCTCTGCAAAGTCATTGAAAATATTAAACACAGTTTTTTTTTTTTTTGAAAGATTACACTTTATTTTATTAAAAGAGGAATCATAGAATGAAGGGCGGCCCTGCAAAAACCAACTTCAAGGGTGCCCCCCTCATTGATCAATTTCAGCAAAAGTGCATTTATGATGGCGCCATAAAAAAGTGGAATGGCTTTGAACTTTGCTGACATTGACTAATGGGGGCGCCCTTCATTCTATCATTGCTCTTATTAAAATGGCATTAACCGGATTACAAAGGGCACCCCACATGCAAACACAGCAGTTAAAATAGATCACAATTTCATCTTATACCTAGTGATTGACCTCCAAGCAATTGCGAGTGTCACTATATAACAAACCAGGCCAGGAGACCTCCTTTATATGGAATTCCAGTTGCTACAAGTTGGGAATCATAGTCCTAATGCCTTAGGTTGGAAATAAAAGTTCGAACAAAACGAAACTCCATTGGAATGGTAGTCCTCACATGACCAGAAACATTACCCAAGTGTTGTGGGATGAAAAACCTGATCTATGCGTGCGTATATCCCAGAAAAATTCAGCCCTCACATGACCAGAAACATTACCCAAATGTTGTGGGAAAATAAACCTGATATATGCATGCGTATATCCCAGAAAATGAAACATATGACAGATGAAGCTAAACGCTGCAATAGTGACAATTAGTTGAACCTATATGTTATTGTAACAGTCTGCATCTTACTCACCCAAGGTGTAACATTTAGTGCTTTGATGCCCTGGATCACCTTGGTGCCGAACTTAAGCATGTCCAAGCAATAACAATTCTCATTTTCCATTCGCTACGCTCTATGCAACTAAATGTTATACCTGCAAACTTTTACCAGTGAGGGATTGCTTTTAGGAAATCTATAGTGATGTCCAATGGGCAACAGGGTGCTCAGATATTTCTCTCTACACACTGACTCACAAATACAAATTATATCATCATGTGAGACTCTGCTCATGCATTTCTCTTTGATAAGATGTTTCCAATACACTTCTACTTTTGGGAATAGAGTCATCCAGAGGATTCACATCAATCTCACTGTCCACGACATTCCTATACAGTGATAAATCACGATGATCTCGTTTGGTTAACAACTTAGCATGTGTGTAACTGTGTGTGTATTGAGAATACAATGTGTAGTGTTTATGTGCACGCTAATCAATGGAATCTTTTAGGTAGGTAGAATAAGCTCATGAATCATGTGCTTCCTAGCCAATGTTCAACTGAAAGGTGAAGATTGGAGCCAAAAAAATGGAAACTATGTTCAGAAACTCAGAAAATGATGAGTTAACCCGTCGGTTGGCAAGAATGTTGCTTCCAAATGAACCTCTTAAGAAGATTTCAATCAAAACAGTTACTCAGCAATATTGAAGGACCTGAATCTCCAATAAAATTTCTTCAAATTAGTTACGGGCCAGAGAAGATAGGAGGGAGGACAATCAACAAGGAAATTCACAAAATCGCATGTTCCAGCAGTTCTTGCACGAACCAATTTTAAACAGTGTTTCTGCTTCTTTCTTTCACGATCTCAACAACAAAATACACTGGCTAAGCGAGGGGAAAGAGGTGAATTGGTATATAAAACTATTGAAACCAGTTACAAATCCCCAATCCCACAAAATTCTAGTAAGAAACTTCTTGCAAAGAAGCTTTAAAATTCTCCAAACTAAAATCCGAATTCAGGAAACATGAAAAACTCCTGAAAATTTATCCATGCGAGCAGATTTCATATCCAAGATCAAACTACTGAATGTCATTTTCCCAGGCCTGCAGAGGTTAGATTCGTTGCAGAACCTGCTCTGATACCATGATACCATTTTGACGTAGGGCAAGCGGCGAAAACGAATGAAATTTCAGATGTGATCGAGATCTGAAACTTATGGCAGATGTGCAGAAAATTTTCATGAGAAGGGCTCTGATTTGTAAGAAATTCATAGACTGAAAAATCTAAAAGGGGGACATAAAAATTTATTCTCTCAACAAAATACGGATGGATTATAAAATCTACGAGCAAGAAAGCAATCATATAAATTGAAAATCCATAGATCTAAGAGTAGAAATGGAAAAAAGAAAGATATTTCAAAGAAAATTTTGATAGAATTCTCAATATAGGAACAGGAAATTACATATTCCATGTGATCTTGCACTCGACAAGATGTACACACGGTGAAGGTGCCGGATCTTGCACTCAACAAGATGAACTGGCGATCCGAAGAGGAAATTCACATCACTCCATGACTGTGCAAATCTCTAACGGATGAAACCTCATTCTCCTCCCATGGAACACCTCCAAGATCTCTCCAAACTCCCAAGTCTCCAAAAATTACATTTTCAAAAGCTAAACTAATCTCTAACCAAGCCCCTTATTTATAGACATTTCAGCCTGCTCAAGTTGCCCACACTCACATACTTAAAATTGTCACTTGTACATGAACAATTACACAGTCTTGCTATGTTCAAGCCAAATCATAGGCTCCTCATTCCTAAGTCAGGCCCTGGCCTTGTCTTCAAGCTTGATCCGCTTAGATGGAGTTTGTGCCCTACATCAAAAGGAAGGGTGGAAGGGCTTGATCGGATGACATAAAGTTTAGGTTGACTGGCTTGTAACAGATTTTCGGATGAGATCTTGGGTTGCTCAAGTGACTGGTTTCTTGTCAAAACTTGGCTAAAGTTTAGGTGATGGGTGACTTTAGATGGGCGGAAACTTGGTGATAGACTAAAGGTTTGTGGATGATTTCTATAGACTTGGTAACTGTGAGATGAGGATAAAGTCTTGGTAACTTGCGAAAAAATCTAGGTGGCTTGGTTGGCGATCAATAGGAAAACAGGATCATGTTCCTTGAGTTCAACAAGAACATAAAACGAGAAGGGGCAGACTGGGGTGCTGGTGGAGGGAAAAGGGTTATGATGGCAGTGGGGCTGATGGTGGTGAGGTGTGGGAGCTTGGTGTATGGAATATTGATTACAAAACTGTTAAAAAAAGGGCAGCCCAGTGCACGAGGCTCCCGCCATTGCGGGGTCTAGGGAGGGCTAGATGTACGTAACCTTACCCCTGCTTTACAGAGAGGCTGTTTCCGTGACTCAAACCCGTGACCACCAGGTCATAATGGAGCAACCTTACTGTTGCGCAAAGGCTCGCCCTCCGTTGATTACAAAACTATTGTGGGGAAAAAAAAATCAATAATGTAAATATGGTGTCTCTCAAAACATTTATTAAGGTTCAAGTATGGAAGCACCCACAAGGTAATTCCCTCATGTGTAAAATGTGAACATTAGATTTCATTTTAGCTATGCTCCAGCATTAGAAACTAGCAAGAAAAATTATTGAATTGATAACCAGTTATCAATAGAAAAAGTAAATAAAATTAGAGTTCATCTAAGTTTCCAAAGGCATAAATCATATCCATTCCTTCTTCAATGGGCACTTTCATCAAAGGAATTGCTATTACATACGACCATGTTCTTTCATAAGGTGAACTCATAAATTGAAGTGCATGAGTCTCACCATTTCCATTATCACGGCATTAAAAAAGTGTATAATTCTTTGGATGATTCATGTTCTTGTAATAAAAAAACAGAAAACTCATAAGAAAATATAAGTTGTTTCTGTCTGCATCCAGATTTATAAACAAAGGAAGAGGAAATTGCACAATGAGGTAATAAACTATTATGAACTTCCCCAATTGAGACTAGTCAGATCCAAAATTTACCTTCTAATAGGGTATTATCACCAATCACTTTTGGATCTCCTCTTGTTGTTTCCATCCGATTGGCAATTTGGAAGGCAAGTCATCATATAAGCAAGGAGAGAAAGGATATAACTCAAGATAACAGTACGGTCTAGTCATTACACAATCAAAAGTGTAAAGCTCCTCTAATCTCATGCTATTGAAATCAAAGGAATAGACCTTAGCAAACATCTCAAGGAAAACAATGTCGAACTCCGGATGAATAGCCACCAGTCGGAATTCTATGTCATTGTCATCCCTTCCTGTTAAGCTTTTTAGACCGATACTCTTCTTTAGGATCCATTCCCCAACAGAATTGTGGTACTTGTTAAACACCCAAATTCTAAACTGATTGTCATGGGAATGTGTGCAATAATGTAGAAATCCTCCCGACACACCGAGATTTCTTTTGAAGGATTTGTTCACTGCCTCCGGCAATTGTATCTCCCAAAATCTCTCTTCCTCCACAGTGAATCCAATTACATGATTCAATGATAACACATACACAACTCCATTCAAAAATGCAGTTATACTCAAGTAGCAAGTAAAGTAAGATGCACGTGGTTGTTCGAACATTTTATAACGAACCCAATTGCCTGTTTCCGAAGAGAAAATCTGGAACCCTAATAAAGAATCAGAGGTTCTCGTTATCAAGAAACAGATGACTTTGTAATGATGGGAAATGTGGGGATCGAAAGCTAACACGGAATTGAAATAAAGATGAAAATCAGAGAAAGGAGGCAAAGCGAACCATTTATTGGTAAGAGGGTTACAAATGTAGTAGTTTGTTGAAGTTATTTCAAAGAAAAGCAATAACCCATTTCGATAATCTTGCAGAATACAGGAAGGTAAATGCTCCATACCCTTATTAATGTTGGTAACAGCACGTTCTTCTTCTTCTTCCTCTTTTCCTGGTGATGGATTCATACGAGCATATCCTATGCGAACAAAGGCTGTGTTTTTGAAATCTAAATTGGGACAGAGAAGGATGGACATGGGTAGCATTGGTTTTTTTCGAGAGATGAAATCTGAAATCAAGTTGTGAAATGATTTGGAGAGAGTCTTGCATTTGACGAGATGCTTTGCAGGTAATTTGGAAAGGATGGCCATTACCAAATCATCGCCCAAATCACCACTCATCTCTCTATCTCAAAATTCTTTCACAAACAAAGTTGGCCCAGATGAAACCCTAATTATTTCTTCTGAGAAAAAAGAAACCCTAAAATTTCTTCTCCAAAAAACGAAAGGTTTTGCTAATGCTAGCTAAGGAGCATTTAAATGTTTCTTAGAAACCTCAAAACATGCGTAAATTTAGATGAAATCAAGACCATTGATACAGCAGAACATCATTAGAGGACACATGGTCTTGGACACAAGTGGGCTCTAGATTACCAGATCAACGTATCAAATCATATGGGGCACTCAAAACACATACTGGCCCCATTTCTGCTTTGAGAACATCTTAATTGGATATCCTAATCCCTTTATCTATCTGACCTCCATCAGGCCTTGTTTAAGGCCTTTTCGTTTTGGATTTTTAGAATCGATTTTCAGTGAAATAATGATTAATGAACTCAAAATGTTGTTTGATTTTGCAAATCTTATCCTCATCTTCAGCAGCATGGGATGGGGGCTAAAGACAATGCATGTTGTGTTGGGTTGCCACATGCATTGTGTGTACGGGACCAGTGTAGGAGGCTAGCTATACTATTTGCCTTCTACACAGCGGTACATCTTGTGGGTAGGCCAATCTCTAGGTCTTGCATGAGTTCGTGCCGGGGTGACCTCTGTTGCTTTCGCGAGGTGTACACCTTGCGAATTAGTCCATGTGGCATCTTGCTTACTGGATGACCAAGCCTTTGTGCTTGCCGGATTTGTGTTTGGCATCGTCACGTCTCGTACTGATGGACTTTGCATTGGGTTTCAAGGCTCGATGTTCGATGTACTCGTAATGCAAGCTGATCTCCAAAATTTTGACTGAAATAAACTACCATTTCAGGTATAAACGATTTCGTTATCAACCGGAACCCAAAATTTCGGACCGAAATTCGGATTTCAGTAGAAATTTGAAACCTTGATCTAAGGCAATGATGACTGTAGACACCCCATTTTGACCTGACCCAATTTTCGAAATCGAATAAATTCCCGAAAGCTGAGTCCAGTAATTTTTGAAGAACCGAGCCCTGAATGCGAAGAAACCCCAAAATTTTATTGACCCACAGTGTTCACTAATTGATACAAATTTTCCCAGGATGGTTAACCTCTCCGAGAGCGTCCCTACAAATTTTAGAAGAATTGGACGAGCAATGGACATAGGCCATAAGATCAAAAGGAGAATGGATGGCTGAGATTAGGAGGAGGGTTTTAACCCTGGCTATAAAATAAATAAATAAATAAAAACAGAAGGGGGCTGGGCAGCCAAAACCCTCTTCCTTGCCTGGTACCACCACGATCCTCAACCTTCTCCACCAACACCAACAGCAACCACAATCTCCTCCACCCCACCTCCAACTTCTTCTTCTTCATTGATTTTTAAAAGAAAGGAAAAGAGACAGAACAAAAAAAAAATCCAGAGGGAGAGGAGAGAGGGAGCCGAGGCACCACCACCGTCATCCACCACCACCCTTCACCACCATCTACCCCCTCTCTTCACCTCCACCTCCACCTCCACCTCCACCTCCACCTCCACCAACAGCAGCCACCAAGGGAGAGACCGCCATCTCCATTGATTCCGGCAAGCTTGCCGGAATCCGGCCTCGAACCCGAAACCCAAAACCCATCTCCATCTTGCCACCACCACCACCGGCCTCCCTCAAAACCCCATCACCACCACCACCACCACCACCACCCTTCACAAAACCCTCCTCATCTTCACCTTCCCCAACCACCGAAGTCCAAACCCATTTCTGCACCTCCAAAATCCGGCACCACCACCACCATCCTCCACCTCCATCTCCACCCCAACACCACCCTTCGAAAATCCTCCACCATCCCCCACCTTCACCTTCCTCAACCCCCAAAACCGAAACCCATTTTCCCCAACCCCAAAAACCGAAACCCATTTCTGCACCTCCAAAATCCGGCACCACCACCACCATCCTCTACCTCCATCTCCAACCCAACACCACCCTTCGAAAATCCTCCACCACCCTCCACCTTCACTTTCCCCAACCCCCAAGGCCGAAACCCATTGTCCCCACCTCCAAAAACCGAAACCCATCTCCACACTTCGAAAACCCTCTTCCACCCTCATCTTCTCCGACCCCCACCTCCAAAACCGAAACCCATTTCCATCCCTTCCTTCACAGCCGCAACCCATAACCCACCTCTGCAACCTCCGTTCAAATCCACCCCAAACCCTTCTTCCAAACCCATCTGGATCCTCCACCTCCGTCCACCGTGTAGACACCCCATTTTGACCGTACCCCAAGCTATCATTTTGAATAAAAAATCCATCAGATGAGTGTTTCAGGGTCCCTAATTTCACCCTAAGCTAGGTTAGGATCCCCCTTAAGTCCCCGTAAAATTTCGTCGAAATCCGAGTTGGTTTGCCCTGCTAGCGGACCGAGTCAGTGTCGTAGTATAAATCCAAAAGGGGGGTGATATATCCTGGACAGGGGGTGTGCTTTTGGAAAAGTGGCCGAATTTTGTCTTTTTTTTAATAAGACAAAGCGGGTGGGGGGCGCCTATCAATCCGCGCGCCTCATCAAAAGGGCAGTAGTGCCATTATCGGCTTCCCCCATTCAATATATAAAGAAAAATAATAAAAAAATTAGGGCAACTGTTCATCCTCTGGAAAAATCAGAGAAACAGAGAGAGAGAGAGGCTCGGGCATTTCTCTCTTCTCCCTTCTCCGGCGAGCCTCATCCCCACCACTGGTCAGCACCACCACCCCTTTTCTTCTTTTCTTCTTCTTCTTCTTTTTCTTCCAACCGCCACCCCTTCTTCTCCGGTGGGTTTGCCGGAATCCGGCAAGGTCCTCACAGCCACCACCACCATCAACCTTCCACATATCCACCTCCACCTCCACCTTCGGCCTTGCCTCCACCAGCCGCCACTCCCTCTGCATCTCCGTCAACCCAACAACCCAAAACCCATCTCAACAGACCCTTCTCCATTTCCCTCATTACTCGACCATCAACCACCACCACCAGCCACCATCACCCAAATCAAAACCCCATCTGCAAGCCACCATCAGCTCCACCAAACCTGCAAATCAGCCACCATTAGCCACCACCAACCTCCACCATTACAGCCACCCCCATTTCTTTATCTTCTCCGAAATCCGGCCCGGAATCCGACCATCTAGCCACCACTGGATCCACCACCACCGGCCACCATCTTCCCATCAAAAACCCAAACCCATCAAAACCCATCTCCAACCATCGCACCTCCATCTTCCCTCCAACTTTCGGTCTGCACCACCACCACCGCCTCTACAATCCGGCCAATCCAGCTACCCTCCACCATTTTCTTCCTCCCCTTCATCATTTATCCTTTTCCTCTCTAGAAAAACCAAGACTAAACCCATTTCCCTACAAAAATCCGAAACTCCAAAACCCATATCAAAACCACCATAGCTTCCTTCTACCTCCACCTCCGATCGGATTTCCAACCACCTCCACCTCCACCGCAAGCCACCATCTGTAATCCTCAAACCCATCTTCAAACCCTCTTCCATTTTCTTCCACAGACATCCTCACAAACCCACCTCCATTTCTTCCACCGCCACTACCCTCTTCATTTTTCCCCACCATTTAAACCCAAATCCACCACCTTCTCCTACCCCTTTCTCCGACCACCACCACTTCCCACATCCATCTGCACCACCTCCACCGCAAGCCACCATCTGTAATCCTTCCACCACCTCCAAAATCCCTTTACTCGATCATCTTCCTCAACCACCTCCTCCGACCGCCGCTAACCCCACCTCAAACCCTCCACCATCATCTTCTCCGTTTAACCCACCATCACCACCACCTTCATCTCCACCATTTTATCTCCAACCCACATAGAAACCCCATTTCCACACCACCCGTAGCCATCAAAAACCACCTCTGCAATTTCCTACTCCAGCAACTCTGCCGGAATCCGGCACCGGCATTTTTCTTCACCCAATCTACCCCCTTCTCCTAACAGCCACCTCCTCCAACCACCAATACCACCACCCCATTCCCATTTCTCTACACAATCCAATACCCCATCTCAAACCCACATCAACCTCTAACCCCATCCATCTTCTCCGATCCCATTTCCCATCGGAGCTCGACCCTAGCTCCATTTCCGACCTTTCATTTTCCTTTGAAACCTCAGGTTGTCACCAAAAAAAAAAAAAAAAAAAGATAAAAAAATAAAATAAAATTTGGCAATGGAACGAGAGATTCGAAGAGGAGAGATATAAGAAAAGATTGCAGGAGCTAAAAAAAAAAAAAAAAAAGGGGTAGAGAGCATCAATTCAGGTGAGTTTTTATGGATTTTGAGTGATTGCTTGTTATGCTTTTGGATCATTTCTCTTAAAAAATTTCAATCATCTCTGCTTCCTCATTAATTCTTTTGAGCAATTGGATTTTGTTTTGTTAACTGGTTAATACTGCTTGCTGATTATATCTTTTATAATCACTTGAAAATTTCAGATGAGGTTTGGATTGTCTATGCTTATTCTTTAAATATCCTAATTTGTCCCCCTTCGCAAGAATTTCTTGTTTTCTTAAAAATCTGCTGTCCGAAATTTTGTTGGATTCTCGAAGGGGTACATATTGTGCATGACAGTTGATATGTTGAAATGGAAAGCTGATAAGGCCTAAGGCCTTATAATTTGGATCCAGATCAAATGTTTATTGTGAGTTTTTGCATTATGCATGTGCTGTGTTGTGGTTGAGCCTGAAGTGAATTCTTCAATTCAGATACCTTATGTCTGTAGCCTTACATAGTCATCTGAATTCAGATCAATTTTTTTATTATTATTTTATTTTATTTCCAAATCATAGAGCCCGATGTTTGAGCCTATTATTCCAATGAGCATTCTATTTGTGCTAAGGAAGAGATTGTGCGGGCGATGAAGGCGATAGCCCAAGCCCATCTTTTAGATGACTTACCTTATCATAATGATACCCTATGTCCTTTTCCTCTTGCTTTAGGTAGAGATCTCTTACCTTTTAAGTGCCTTCTAATTGTAGATACTCCTTTCGTTTTGAGGGCGATGAAGGCGATAGCCCAAGCCCATCTTTAAGGGACTCGCTCAATCCAAGTAGCGCTCCCCTCTTTTGTTTAGTAGGCCTACCCGACCTTTTGGATTTCTTTTAACCATTTTTTTTTTTAAAAAGAGCCCTTCTCGGGGCAATGATAAGGTTACTTGGAGCCCGTCTTTATGTTTTGTGGCTCACCGCTTCGCACTTGGATCTGCACAAGTTGATGTCCCCTGTATGCACTGAAATTTTTACTAATTGGAATTATCATAATCTTTTGATATTTCTAATACTCTTCTTATCTTAAGCATTGAGTTAGGTTCTGAAGACAATAATGAATGGACTGTTCAGGTGAGATTATCTTGAAGCTTATCATATTTGTTTAATTTTATTTAGATAAATTGTTTTAGGAAAGAAGGAGATCAAATGACCACTCTATTCGATGTTATCGACATGAGTACTGTTTGATTTCAAGGCGGGATATAGAAATGTTATCATGCGTATATGATATCAGATGATTACTTTGGCATCATCTGATTTCATTGGAGTCCCCGTATTGGGGTTTGTGGTTGGGCATAGAAGTGTTTGATATTGTTTTCTTTCACCTTATTAGGCTATCCAGCGGCTGGTCTGGACTAATTAATGTTGTTTATCCTTTTATGATTGCTATAGATTATGTTTTTTTTTTATTTTTTAATTGAAAATTCTTCTTTGCTTAACACTTGATTTATTTTTATAATAATTGAATGGAAATCTGAGTTTACTTGATAACCTTTTTCTTCACTTTGATTAGAGACTAACTCAGTCTTGTTAGAGCTTTGCTTGCTTGGGATCTTGGATCGTTTTCTCTGTTCTTGGGGCACTTCTTTACGTGTTGTAGTTCGTCTCTTTGAGACGCTAGTTGCTTATTTGGGGTTTCCCCTTTAGATTTAGGGCTTTGCCCTAGTTTGTGGTATTACTTGTGTGTTCCATTTAAGATTGAAAACATTTAAAGGTTTAGAGCATTGGAAAAGCTTTAAAATCCAAAAACATCATAAATTTGAAACTCAAAAACATTTAAAAACTTTAAAAATATCAAAAACATTTGAAAAACATAAAAAACCTTTAAAAAATCTAAAGTGTTGAGTGTTTTCTTTTATAAGCGTAGTTTGAGAGTTCGTTTCGAACTACGTTGGCTTGATCCTCTTCCACGAGGTACGTAGTGCAGCTTGGGATCTTCATCCCAAGTCCAGCCAAACTTTGTAAATAAATGCTTTAACCTTTTTTCTTCAAAACCTTGTTTTCAACAAAATCTTCCTCTAGAGTTAGGAGTTTGTCCTAGATAGAGAGTTTTAGAGTTATGAGTTCGTCTTTGATGTGTTGTGTGCTTGTTTGTGTTTGTTTTAGAGTTAGGGGTTTGTCCTAGAGTTATAGGAGTGCCTTCGTCCGGTCAATGGGCGATTCACATCGCCGACTGATGACTAGAATAGGATGTGTTAGTCAACCCTTTGTTTTCCTTAGGAAATACAGCCTAGTTACACATAGGTTGTAGGAACCACCTGCATTAGCTTAGGGCTAACCTGCATCTAGTTAGGGCATATAGGGTGTCCTAAAATCTACAATTCACTGGAATTTAAATAATTGTTCAAGAAGCTTTAATAATTAGTCCGGTCTTTTAGATCGAGTCTAAGATAGAGGTCTAGGTGTCTTAGGCATCCTAGCTTAGATTAGGTGCGAAGAACTACGTTGCCTTGATTCTCGTGGAGGCGGGGATACGTAGGCTTCTTTGGATGAACATCAGACCATCCGATGACTCGGGCTAAATCGTTTAGAGTCTTAGGATTTGTTGTGTTGTTATATTGTATACTTTGTTGTGTTTTCTTACTTTCTTGTTCAGACCTTATACCTTTAGCTGTAGCATGCATGTGTTCGTCCACCAGAACTTAGACACCAGTTAGGTATGTCACTCATAACCTAGCAATCATTAGGCGACACATCTTTTATTTTATTTTGTGTGCTTATTATTTGTATTCTCAGGAAATGCATGCTTAGGTAGACGACTCCTGAGGATTGTTCCCATTTCACATGATTTTCGCCTAAAACTCTTCAAGGTTAATAATAAATGGCATAAGAGACCAAGTGTTCGCACTCGGGCGAATTGGGGGCGCTCTTCGGACCTTCTCTATTCGTCATCAGGCACGGACTTTTCGTATCTCTGGTTATCCATTGCAAACAGAGCATTTGTTTTGGTTCCATGGCGTGTCCATGGATGGCGACTCTGAGTTATTTTTAGGTACATCTTGGTTTCGAGCCCTGGCTCCGGATCAGGATGTATCTCTTTCTTTTTTATATCGCCACTCATGCTATGCTGTGAGGGTGGCATCCGTTTCGAGAGTTCCTTGGCAGAGCTCTCTTCCGTTGTGGAGATCTTAGAGGATTGCAGGAAGGATCTCGCGTCCCTCGGCACCGTCCTCGGATCGGGGTCCACACACCATCTCTGACCCACCCCTCTTCTCCGGCCATTCCTCCTCCAGCCGACCCCTCCATTACCGCCACCATCTCTCCTCCTCCCTCCACCACCACTATCCCCATTTTCAAAAAAAAAAGGGAAAACAGAGAGAGAGAGGGAGAGGGAGGTTTGGGGTCGTCTTCTCCGACCTCGTTCTTGCCGACCATTTGCTCCGGCCACCGCCCCTACCACCATTTTCTGTTACCCATCAACCCATTTGGGTTTTCTTCTATTTGTAGCCATTCCTCCTTTCATCTACCAAAACCCAAAACCCAAAACCCATCCCCATTTATAACACTACTGATTACGGCAATCTTGCCTGAATCCGGCTGTGTCGCGCCACCGTTTCAGGCCATCACCTCTATCCCACTAATTCCCCTCTTCAATTTCAATTTCTTAATCCCAATTGGTCCCATTTTGGCCTCGTTAATACCCACGTCAAATACCCCATCAAAACCCATTTCAATTCCTATTATTTCAGCTTTCATCTCCGGCCTCTTAATTCAAGCTTCACCATCAGCTTCTCTTCCGGCATTTCCGGTACCGGCACCGATACTCCAATGAGCATTTGGTGACACCGATACTCCAATGGGCCTTTGGTGACTGCGATTTCGTCCAGCACAGGTATGTGGAATTGCTATGTGTTAAGGGGTTTCATGGTTAGGGATACCCTTTATTATTTTCCATCATTCTCTTGAGAATATTATCAGTATAACTATGTTGGGTTAGTGTATAATCTCAGCTGGTCTTCAATATTTAGTTGCATGTCTTGGGCTTGCAAATCTGCAACCTCTTTGTTTCCCTGGGATACTCTTTGTGCTTCGGGATCCCCATCGATTTTGGGAACGCTTTGTCGGGTTTAGGTGATGACGGACGGCAACCTCTTGAGCCATAACCCCTTTCAATCAAAAGGGATAAAAAAACTCATAAAAATCAAATAACAAAAAAACAACAAAAACATAAAAAAACAACAAAAGCATTTTTCGAAAAGCTGTTTCGAACTACGTTGGCTTGATCCCTTTCTACAGGGTACGTAGGCAGCTTGGGATTTTCGTCCCAAGTTCAGTCAAACTTTTCAATAAAACCCTTTAAACCCTTCAAAAAATCATTTCAGCATCTGAAAATATCTTTCTAGCTTTTCTCAAAAATACAAAAAAAACCAAAATGGGCAAGGATGGTGATCACCAGGTCACTCGGAGCCTTCCTTTCATTTCATTTCCGATTTTGATCGTGGTTTGCCGGTTTTATCGGTTTTCCGACGTTTTAACGGGTTTTGGGACGGGCGATGACGTAGCGTGGTCTCTTTACAGGGATTGTCCTCGCTGAGCCCAACGATAGGCTATGACGATCGCGAGACTTGTCCGATCTTTAGCGGATCAGGATCACTGAGCTCGATTCCTTTAGAATCGCTCTTAGAATCGCTCCCTGAGTCTATCGTATGTCCCATTTTATTTTCCCTGGCATTTTGGGTTTGCGCATACCGTCTATTTTCTGATTTCTTCCTTCCCTCGCATCTTTTAGTTTATCGTGTGTTTGTCTTTGGTTCCTTGTGTGTTTACTTTCAGCTTGCTTATTCTTTGTGCGCTTAGTTTCACATGCTTAGCTGTGGCTATTTACTGCTTTTCTGCTTATCATATCTGCTATTACTTGCTTAGCTGTAGCTGTGCATGCGGACGTTATTGCTTTCCTAGATGTGATGGGTTAGGAGTAGATGCGGTGAGTTAGGATTTAAATGTTTATTTTCTTTTGCCCATCCTCGGGTCATGCATGCTTAGATAGACGTTTCTTCGGAAAATACTCGTTCCCATTTCACATGATTTTAGCCCAAAACTCTTCAAAATTAATTAAAAATGGCATAAGAGACCAGGTGCTTGCACTTGGGCGAATTGGGGGCGCTTAATACCTTCCCCATTCGTCATCAGGCACGGACTCTTGTATCTTTGGTTATCCATTGCGACAGAGTATTTCATGGGATCCAGGGCCTACTTCCTTGGATGGCGACTCTTCTTTGTTATAGGTACATCTTGGTTCCGGGCTGGTCCTTGAATCGAGAGGTATCTCATTCATATCGCCACCCATGCTGTGAGTGGCACCATTTCGAGAGTTCCTTGGTAGAGCTCTCCTTCACATTGTGGAGATCTTAGAGGACCGGCGCGGGATCTCGTGTCCCTCGCCCATTCGTCCTCGGGATCGGGGTCCACAATGACCAATGCAATTATTTAGATAATCCAAACAGGCGGGCCTAATTGTACTTTTTTTAGTTGTATTTTAGTGGAAATATATGTCCTACCTTGCATCTTATAAAGTCTCATTTTATATTCAGATCGTCCAAACATGCGGGCGTAATTATACTTTTTTGAGTTGTATTTTAGTGGAAATATACATCTCACCTTGCATCTTATCAAGTCTCTGTTAGGATTTAATCCTAACAGTGGATGTGGCCTAAGCAAGATCAACAGCCGAGATCATTTTAGTTAGTTAAGTGTTTAAAGAATAAGATGTATCCCTTTATTGTGAAAGGGTGTATTTGGAACAGGTGTAAACAAAGAGACGTTTGAGAGAAGGATCAGCGTGATGAGGAGTTGCATCCCTTCCCTCAAACGTCTATAAAGAGAAGCCTCCGGTCCCTGCTTGTACACAACTAATCTTTTCCATTCTCTATGAATCCACGTCTAAAAGAAGATGAAAACAGTCCCCATCACTCTCTGTTGTGGAACAAGAAGATATAGCGGAGTGGAACCATTTCAAGAGACAACAAGACAATATCCATGGCTTCCGGTATGATCTTTTACTATTTCAATTTCAATCCATATGGTTAACTATGATTTTCTCAAAGTTGGACCGCCAAAGATCCGTTTTCCGCGTTCCTTTTATGATGAACAATTACATGTGGTATCAGAGCCACGGTTCCACAGTTCCGGCGAGAAAACGGCGAGAAAATCGCATTAAAATGGTAAAAATTGAAAGAAATAGGATTTTTCATGTAAAAACTGTCGTATTTTGTTTGCCTCCATCAATCCACGAATCAGATCGATGATTGAGTGCTACCGGAACGTTGTTTGTGTTCCTACGAATCCAACGCAACAAATGGTTCGTCGATCCGATGTCTGGATTGTATTTGGCCGCTATTTAAAGTTAGAAAAATCACTTTTTGGAAAGTTTTGGGCATCGCCGAAAAACGGCGTGCCGCCGGCCGACAAGTTGCTCTGACCGGAGATTTTCCGACATAGAATCGAAGTTCGTCGAGAGACAAATCCAATGGTGCAAACGGCGCCTTAATCAGAGGTCAAACGAACTCCCAGCATTAAGTCGAAATTTGCCCTTTTTCTGGAATTTATTACTGCTGTTGGAGAAGACGATGAACAGTGATGGGCCGACGGCCCGCGCAGGCCCGTTAAGGATCCATCAAGGGTCCGCGATTTTAAGAAAGGCTCAGTTGACCGATAAGGCCCACAAAACCCGTCTGGGCCCACCAGACCCAACAAGAACCGGCCCAGACTCGTCCAATCACTATTTTAGGCCTAGTTTGGCCATTTTTGGGAGTTTTTGGGCCCGTATAAGATTGCTTCTAGGGATTTTGGACCCCTTTGAACCTGATTTTGAGGTCCGTTTTTGCATTTGAGACCCGGTTTTGAAAATGACAGTGTAATTTTCAAACTTTTTGATTTTATACATTTAGATTTTAGTCAAAATTTTTGGGTTTTGAACTGGGTTAGACCAATACTTAAGGTTTTGGACCATTCTTGACCCATTTTTTGGGCCATTCTGGACCCATTTTTTGGGTCGATTTTGACGTTTCAGCATTGTTTAATGAACTTATAGTGTATTTTCAAGTCTTTTGACTTTAAAAGTTGGGTTTCGAGTGAAAGTAGGACCTCTTCTGGTGCCCTAAGTGTTGTAATGCACTGTTATGATGAAATGGGGTTGATTAATATGTTATTAATCAATCATTTCGATGTAAAGCCTCACTATTGTTTCTTTTGATGCGAAACCCTTGGTGGTTTCCATCTTAAGTTGGAAAACTCTAGAAGATTGAATCTCATGCCATTAAGATAGGCTTGAGGACTTGAGTTTTGCTAATGGGGCAGTAATAATCAGTGATTGTTTTGAATAAATCTGTGAGTGGCTAAAGTCCTATAGAATGCATTGTTTTATCTTGTTGGCATGGTTGCTTTGTTTGAAACTAGTTACTACAATAAAAGTAACTATTATAAAGTTGATTTGTGTATATTTTGAAAAAACCCTAAGATAGATGATCTTTGGTCTATCATGGAACTTGAAAGTTGGTTTTGTATACACAAGTTTATTACATTGTTCATTATTTTTAGTTGAAATTGAACTATATCTTGTGATGATTGGTCACTAAATAAATGAACAAAGAACTGCGATTCCGACTGGGAAACGAAATCGCTTAAGGTTAAGTGGTTAATTTTGAGAACCATGTCGTATACAATGACACATTTATGGACTATGAACCACTTTCAATTGCAACTATTTGTCCAAGAGCAACACTTAGCCCAACGGATGACTGTTGTTTTGTACAAATAGGCGGTGTGAGAGGGCTAGGCTTGGGTAACTTGGTTTGGGGTTGCGCTTCTGCCCAACGGTGATGTGCACCTCAAGTATAGGATTATCTGGCCCTAGTTGGTCTCATGGGAGAGTCATTTATGTCTCATGGGAGAGCCAATTATGTGCCATGGCAAGGCCCAACGGACGGGCCCACGGTGACACGCCTGGTGTCTCGCCAGAATCACAATATTGTGATTTCCTGAATTGAAAATCGTTTCTGTGTTGTGGCACAGCCCAACGGACGACCCACAATGACACGTCTGATGTTTTGTCTGGGTCACATTTTTGTGTTTTTTGTGATTCTGGTCAATCTAACTAATTTTCCCTTAAAATAGATTGACTGAGTATTGTATGTGAGAACCAATTGTGCGTGGCACGGCCAATGGACGACCCACGGTGATACACCGGTGTCTCTTCATAATCATGGTATTTTGTTTTCTAAAGTAGAAACCAATTATGCATCGTGGCACGGCCAAACGGACTGTCCACGATGGCAGATATGGTATCTAATTAGAAGCACACGTATGTATCATCGTGATTTTATACATTTTAGTCATTATTTTCAGTTTGATTAATTAAAATCGTGGATTGAGTTAATTAAACTTCATTTGTTGATTGAATAGGTGTTATAAGAAGTGAGCATGTTTGGAACTGTAAGTCTGTGTCTGTGACATTGAAGTTGTTGGTATCTTAGAGTCTTTTTTAGATACCGATTATGTTGTGTACTTTAGTGGGTCAAAAACCTTAGCAAATGATGGAATAGATTTGCATAATTCAAGACTACAAAAGGCTAGACTATGCATCATTGAATGACAGGCTCACTAAACTCACATCTAAGAGATGCTTATGAATAGTGGGAGTTCAGTGTTAGTATCAATCTAGTAGTAATGGAAGAGCTCCATTTCTGGATGCAATTCGAGATTTTTTTTAAGACTCGAAAATGCAAAGGAGTTCTTGAAGGTAGTTTGTGAATATTTTTTAAGATCATTCGAAATACTTGCAAATACCATTATGATGTGTTTTGATAACCTTAAAGTATATTAACCAAAGTAGTAGTTTTTTAGCACATTTTAAAAGACTTTAAATTTAGAACCTTGGTTGTGCTCACTTTACCCCTCTTGGTTATTTTAAAAGGGCAAATTAAGTAAAGTGGTCAAAAAGCATTTTAGCAAAGGCAACATTTAGTATCTTGCAGATGTATTTGCTCAATGATTCAATTTAGAGAGATCGAACTTGGTATCAAGTGTCATCCGAGTGTGTGACATATGACACATAATGTATAGATACCCTGTGTTTGTAATGGCTAAAAAGTTAAGGTAATATCCTGTATTATGATTCCTATTTAGTAAGTACTCCGGAAAAGGTTGGTGGATAGATTAAGGCATTGCTATTCACATTTATAATTCTATGTGAGGTCTTCTTGCGAGTCAGGTGCTTAGTAGAGGAGAGTATACCATTATATCGAGAAATAGAATAAATATGGTAGTTGAATCCATTGTTACTCGCCACTCCTGTCTGAATATTGGTTTCATATGGACTAGAAATCTTATTCTATAAAACGTGATTATTTCGGCTATGAATCAAGATTTGGAAGTATGATGGATTGGCTCTAGTTTTTCATTTTCATTTAGTGATTTTGGTTCTCTTCAGGGCAATCCTTATTGACTTGGATTGTACTTCTCTCAAGGTCAGACTTAGCTCACCTTGCATTAGAATGAGATAATCAGTAATGTTAGAAATAAACGAAGTCGAGTGGACAAGAATTCATCCAGTCAGTGGGTTAAGTTTTGAACCACATATCTGAGGATAGTTTGGTAAAAGAAGAATTCTAGATTCACTTGATTTTACTGATTCTAGTAATGGTACGAGGTACATTAAAGGAAAATATACAGAGATTAATCAGTTTAGGGTGTCACCGTGAGCATATTAAAGGTCATTCACAATGTCATCTTGGATCTTTTTGATCTGGCAGTTGGTGGCGGAAGGCGTTACCCTTTTTGATAATTTTTTTAGCCATAGCTACGTGTGTGTCTCTCTAATCAGATATAGTTGGCCCTGTCTTTGTTTGTGATCTGTAAGGTAAGAGTCAAGAACTAACATGACTTAAAAGATCAAAACAATGAGGATCAATTATACAACTCTTTGTTGCCTAAGATTGTGGGTTAAAGCTTTAAAACACCTGTGCATGTTGTGATCAAAGTAATGCTGTGTCTAAGACCCCTTAAGATTTATGGGTCATAAGGAAGCTGAAATTGGAAAACATGCAACTTTGGGTTGTTTGTATGAGGCAAAAGTTTATAACCCGCAAATAAAAGGATTGAGCCCTATGGCCAGAAGTTGCAATTTCATAGATTATCTTAAAGTATTTAAGGGTTTTAGGTTCTGTTGGTTGACCCATAGTACGTATATTGTCGGGATTAAATATGCCACACATTACAGATGTTTTGGTGGTGACGACTACCGAACAATCCTTGATATGGTTACATTAAGTGAGAATGTCAACTTTTGCTGATGACTATTGTAGACACCCCATTTTGACCGGACCTTAATTCTCAAAATCGAATAAAATTTTCGAAGTCCAATCTTGAAATTTCCTAGGAGCCTAGCTTAGATATTTTTACTAGTCCATCTTGTTCATTTTTGTGTGAGATTTTACCCGAAGGGTTGTTGCTGTCCTTGAAAGATCTGTGCAAAATTTCACGGAAAATGAGTAAGAAATGGGGAAAAAGATGGGCCGAATATGTGCAAATATCAAAACAGGTTGTGCAGATATCATTTATGATCTATAAAAAGGGAGTACATAACATTTCAAGGGGCTGTCCAAGGCAAGAGAGAAGGGGGGCTGAATATATCATTTCATAATCAAAAGAAGTAGGAGGGAGGTGAATTAGGAAATGTAGTGTACTTATCATTTGCAAGATAGAGGAAAGAAATGTAGAAAGGACAGCAAGGTGGGTGTCATGATCAACACAAGGTTGTGCCCATATTATTTCCCATTACAATAAAGGTGAAAGAAAAGGCAAGTTAGGTTGGTGCTGTTATTAAAATGGGATTAGGTAAGCACCATCCCAACTGTGTTTACTAATAAAAAGAGCAAGGACAAAAGCTGAATATATTGCAACGTCAAAGCATAGTAGGGTCAATTTCATTCCCTTTTTCTTATTCAAACCATTCTTGTGATGCTTTAAATACACTAATGGAGGGCTACCCAAAGAAACAAGGGGGGGTGCAAATGTATCATTTGCCTTTATTAAAAAGGCATCGAGGAAATGAAAAGTTCTCTTAAAAGTTCAAGGCAGAGAAGAGTATGAGAGAAAGAGGGGGTCATTTTCACTTGTGTAAAAGGCAGATGGGGGGTGTAGTTACCAAATCGAGAGTATGATGAAATTGGCTCCCATTTTTTTATTTTTATTTTACCTATAAAGGGCATTCGGTTAAAGCAAATGAGGGGATGCTCTCATTTTTTTAGAAACAGGGAGAGGTTTTAAGAGAGGGAGGAGAAGAGCTCAAGCACCATGGATCCAATCCTATTCTAGCCTCCATCTCCACTTCGCCATATCTCGCCACCATTGATCCCCTCATCTATAAAAGGCCATTGTGGACTCTCATTTTTTTTTGGGGGGGGTTTCAACAAATCCAGAGAGAAAGCAAGAGAGAAGAAAAACCCTATTTAAAAGCCCTAACCCTATCTCCAATTTCCCTCCATGAATTCTTCCAATGACCGCATTACTCTCCCTCACAATCTTCTTCCTCCTCTTTCTCTCCGTCTCAAGCCACGGGGCCGGAAACCACGACGATGATCCAATGGCGGAAAATCCAGATCTGAGATCAAAATCTCTGATCCTCGTCAAGATTTGGTGCCTGATCTTAGTCTTTGCCGGAACCTTCGCAGGAGGGATTTCTCTGTATTGTCTCAAATGGAATGATGCTTTTCTTGTGCTCGGAACTCAATTTGCAGGAGGTGTATTTCTAGGAACGGCTCTGATGCATTTTCTTAGCGATGCGAACGAGACTTTTCGAGATCTAACGGATAAGAGTGATCCTTTCGTTTTTATGCTGGCGAGTGCGGTGTATTTGGTGACTTTGCTCGCGGATGTTCGATTTTGTTTGTTTTTCGGAAGCAGGGGAATGGAAGGGAAGGAGATATTGAAGGTAGAGATTTTTGAGGGTACAAGAAAGAGGAATTATGAATGCTCAGCACAGGCAGAACATGCTTTTTCTTGAGTCGGCAAACTGTGGCATGCTCATGAGATGAAAAGCAGCAATGGACAGCACTCGCAATCACGCGTTCAGTTCTTCTGGTGAATTCGTTTGAGTTCTGGTCAGATTTCTTTTCTCTGCAGCAAGATTTGGCATTGAGACTCAAATTTGGTAAGATCCGTACCAGATCGCGTATTTTTTTAGCTGTTATTTCTTTGCAAGAGGAAGGCAAATCGCACTTCAGGTCAGTAGATTTTTGTGTTTGAATTGTTGTAACATAGATAGCTCTATGATTATGCTTGATATGCTTTTAAAGTTCAGTTATGTGAAATTTTTCTAAATCTTGTTTATATTTCTGTTGAAAGATTTATTCAGCTTTTAATACTCAGATGATTCTTATTTTCTTAGAATGGATTGATGTATATGATGGAATTTTTGTTGGAGGATCTGTTCAGTTTTTTATGCTTATATGGTTTTCATGATCTTGTGATCAAATACTCTATGTTATTCCATTTTAATCGAAGCATTGGTCCAATTTTTTTATGTTTGAGTGAAGTTACCCTGTTCTCATGTTCTTGGATTTCTAGATTCATTTCACATTTGATTGTTCATCTGTGTTGCCTCGCAGCCATGTTTGAATGATAATACTAAATTGATTTAGTTGCTTGGGAAGAATGACATTGACACCATCATGTTAGCATTCATATGACCTGATTTTCTTCTTTTTGGATGAACTTGTAAGATCTTTTTGGGAATTGTGATGATATTTTGGACTTTGGTAGATTCGATGCTTTTCTTATTGTGAGAGATATGGCAGGGGACGATTGGAATTGTGCTATGCCATGTATATCTGATTTCAGGAAGGAAATTTGTAGGAAGCTCATAGCTTTAAGGTTGATGATACCTTGGATCAGGTGGTTGTCTTAAATAGACATAATGTAATAAATGTCAGTAGTTCTCCCTGTCATTTTGTCTTTCAGGAGCATAGCTCGCATTCCTAGCTAGAGACTTGTCACATTGCATTTTCATTTTAGCATCAAGTCTATAGATATAGATAGGGATAGGGATAGTAGATAATTGAACCTTCACTAAGTAGCAGCTCAGTCATTCTTATAATTCTTTCAACAAGAAGGCTCGATTAGTTGCATTTATTTATTTATTTTTATTTTAAAAAGTACGAGATCTGTATTCAAAAGAGTAGGGTTCATAGTTCAGTTTTGTACTACTCCTTCTTACTTGTGGTTTAGTTCTTATATAAGTAGTTACTTGTGCACATAATTTAGTCTTGTATAATCTCTGGTCCATTTCTCTTCATTTTAGAAGACTTTCCGAGTCTTTCAGATATTCCCTTTAAACATGTTTTATCCGATTGGTGTTTCATTTGTTTTTGTGATCATGCTAGTTTACTTGTTTGTGACCACGCTGGTGTACCTGTTTGTGAGCACGCTAGTTTACTTGTTTGTGAATCACACTTGTTTGCTTGTCTAGCATCTTTATCTCGGAATATATTTCGAACTACGTTGGCTTGACCCTCTTCCACGAGGTACGTAGTGCAGCTTGGGATCCATATCCCAAGTCCAGCCAAACTTTTTGTAAATAATGTTTTAAACCTTCTTCAAAAACCTTTAAAACCTTGTTTTCAAAAGATCTTCCCCTAGAGTTAGGAGTTTCTTTTTGATATGGTGTTTGATTGTTTGTTTGTTGTGTGCTTGTTTTAGAATTAAGGGTCCGTCCTAGAGTTATAGGAGCGCCTCCGTCCGGTCAGTTGGCGATTCACATCGCCGACTGATGACTAGGTCTTGGATACGTTAGTGATCCCACTGTTTTCCTTAGGAAACATAGCCTAGTTACACATAGGTTGTAGGAACCACCTGCATTAGGTTAGGGATAACCTGCATTTAGTTAGGGCATATAGGGTGTCCATAAAATCTACAATCCATTGGAATTTAAATAATCGCACAAGAAGCTTTAAAAACTAGTCCGGTCTTTTAGATCGAGTCTAAGATAGAGGTCTAGGTGTCTTAGGCATCATAGTCTAGAATAGGTGCGAAGAACTACGTTGCCTTGATTCTCGTGGAGGCGGGGATACGTAGGCTTCTTTGGATGAATATCAGATCATCTAAGGACTCGGGCTTAAACATTAGAGTCTTAGGGTCTGTTGTTAGCACTTATGGCTTGTGTTTGTATATCGATTGTTACATAGGATGATGATAGTTTGTGTTCATCTCCTTGCCTACTTACGTACTTAGCTATAGCATTTACCTGCTTATGTGTTTTACCTAGTTGCTTAGCTATAGTTCTTACCTGCTTAGCTGTAGTTCTCATGTGCTTAGCTGTAATTCTCTATCGTTATTAGGTTATTGATTATTATCATCTACTGACGTTTGCTCATTGCGCAAGTTTATCTTCTTAGTTGTGACACTTTACGGTATTACTGCATTTCCTATCTGTCATTTACTGCTTTCTAGATGGGATGTGTTAGGATTTTATATTAGGCGCTATGTATTCGCCACATTGTAGATAGGCGCTATGTGCACGCCATAGGTTTTTATTATTGCAATTGCTATATGTCATTTACTGCTTTTTAGATGAGATGTGTTAGGATTTTATATTAGGCGCTATGTATTCGTCCCATTGTAGATAGGCGCTATGTGCACGCCGTAGGTTTTTATTTTATTATTCTGGTATTTGCCTGGCATTTTATTTATTCTTTATTTCATTTACTATTCATGATTAACTGTTAATTTTAGATTTCCTTTCCTGTACATCCTATACCTTTAGCTGTAGCCTGCATGTGTATGTCCACCGGAACTTAGATACTCATTAGGAATGTCACTCATAATCTAGCTATGTTTAGGTGGCACATTTTTTATCTTACTTTATGTATGCTTATTATTTCATCCCCGAGTCATGCATGATTGGGTAGACGTTCACTCGAGGATATTTGTTCTCATTTCATATGATTTTACCCAAAATTCTTTGGATCTAATAATAAATGGCATAAGAGACCAAGTGCTTGCACTCGGACGAATTGGAGGCGCTTTTCGGACTTCTCCATTCGTAATCAGGCACGAACCCATTCATTTCTGGTTATCCATGGTATACAGAGCATATTTTTTTTAGGGATCCATGGCCGTATACCATGGATGGCGACTCTGAGTTTTGTTTTTGTTTCGAGAGTTCCTTGGTAGAGCTCTCCTTCACGCGTGGATGATCCAAGAGGCCGCTGGGGGCTCGTTCCCTCACCTCTCTCCCGGATCGGGGTCCACAACTATATGTCTTTTTGAGTGGGTGAGAAATGACTAAGTAGTTTTATTTCTTTCAGTCAAGCACTGATGAGCAATCAAGAAACTCAATGGCTCGAAGCCATGAAAGAAAAGTTTCTCTCAATGAAACCTTGTCGAAGAGTTAAGAGTCAAGCCATTTGGCTGTATATGGGTCTTTACGATTATGAGAGATTCCATAGGTGAAATTAAGAGATATAAAGAAAATTTGATTGCAAAGGCTTCACTCGGAAAGAAACAATAAGACTTCTTAAAAGGTGACCCATTTGAGGTTATCTATAACCTAAAGGTTTTGAGGCTAAGGAAAGAGGCACATAGTCTGTAGAGTTAGAGATTTTGCTTAAGGTTTAGAGCAGACTTCTTGACAATAGTACATAAAGTTTCTTTTAGTACTCTATGTTAGATTGTAAGGAATTGTCATAGAATAATGGATATATCTTAAAGTCAGTGGGAGTAATATTATCTTCCTCATGTTATGTGTCAATGTTATACTACTTGCGAGTAGTACTTGGCCATGTTCAGTGATATTTATACAAAAGAATTCAGGTGAAGCATCCTACATGATAGGAGTTTAGGTTCACCTAGTTGGGACTTAAGGATTGCTGAGATTGCAGAAAGCCTGTATTGGTATAATCCTTTAAGTATTGATCATGGATAAATTACTCTATTTGTAGTGTTCCTATTGTTAAGGGTGATATATTCAGTCAGTTCCAAGGTCCCAGGATCGATTCATTATAGGAGCAGATAAAGAGGTTCCCTGATAGTTCCGCAATTGGGGGTCTATTGAATGTTTAAATCTGCACCTATCTGTGTATGACCTATATGGTGGGCAAATTTAGAAAGTACTAATGTTATTTATGTATGGATCATTGGAAATTTGCCAAAAAGTTACACATTGTCTGTAAGAGACTAAAGGTTTAATGCTCACATAAAGTAAATGAGATAATCATAGTGTGATTGGTTAATATAATTCTGACTATTGTAGGAACACCTAGAGTTCTGCTCTAATATATTTTGCAGAAAGTCCTAAATCGTGGAAGAATGTCGGATTGACACTCAGTTGTTTCCACCTTGGGTACGGAGTTTATTGTGTACTTCAAGGCCTTGTACTATGCCTTGAAGTTGCGGAATTTTGTCTCAGGGTTTTATCTTGTTGATAGTCGACAAGTTACTGAGAATGTATTGTGATAATTCCACTGCGGTTTTACAATTCCAAGAACGACAAATCAAGTAATGGGGTCAATGTATTGACATATTATCGTGAGGAAGTTCAGAATCAGTATGTATCTGAAGATTACATAAGCACCGCACTTATGTTGGCAGATCCTTTGACTGAGGGCTTGTCACCAAAGCTCTTCAGAGAGCATGTAGCGCGCATAAGGTTGGTTGACACCTTTGATAGCCTGTGACAGTGGGAGTCTGCATTAGGTATTGAGATACACTGTTGTGATCACATTTTATTTTATGATTCTGATATATATTATTTTCTACAGCTCCATTTTGTGCACATTACGTAAATGGATTGTGAGTAAGATGTAGAATGTCTGTAGACTGTTTTGGACCATATTTACATCTTATGCATGTATGCGTTTACATTCATGTTGGTAAGTATTACTAATGATATAATCGTGGGGTAGGCTATTGGGTAGAGTTGGTGACCCAATGGTTACATGGTTTATTATTAGTAGTTCTTGCTTAACGGAATGTTTTATTTATTACTTAATTGACTTAAAGGTACGATTCTTACGTATGGCACAAAGATCTTGCTGGCCAAGTGGGAGAATGTTAGGATTTAATCCTAACAGTGGATGTGGCCTAAGCAAGATCAACAGCCGATGTCATTTTAGTTAGTTAAGTGTTTAAAGAATAAGATGTATCCCTTTATTGTGAAAGGGTATATTTGGAACAGGTGTAAACAAATAGACATTTGAGAGAAGGGTCGGCGTGATGAAGAGTTGCATCCCTTCCCTCAAACGTCTATAAGAGAAGCCTCCGGTCCTTGCTTGTACACAACTAATCTTTTCCATTCTCTATGAATCCACGTCTAAGAGAAGAGGAAACAGTCCCCATCACTCTCTGTTGTGGAACAAGGAAATATAGGGGAGTGGAACCATTTCAAGAGACAACAAGACAATATCCATGGCTTCCGGTATGATCTTTGACTATTTTAATTTCAATCCATATGGTTAACTGTGATTTTCTCAAAGTTGGACCGCCAAAGATCCGTTTTCCGCGTTCCTTTTATGATGAACACTTACAGTCTCATTTTACCATGGGGTGATCTTAGAATATTCAGGCAAGAATCATGGAAAAAGTAGTACAAACTTATAAATGAAAAGGTAAGTTAGGAAAAGAAATTGTGATCAGGGCACTGCCCTCTTTACAATAAGGGCACCTTTGACTACCACAAATTTTTTTAAAATGAAAAGAGAGACTTGCATCTCACGAGTTGCTTTGCAAGTAATTGGTCAAGAATGTTCATCACCAAATCATCACTAGAATCACCACTCATCTCTCTTTAATTCTTTGTCCTCCTACAAAGACTATCAGTTTAACTAGAAAGCAAAAAAACAAAACCCTTTTTAAATCTCTGCTCTTCCTATTTGTAAAACTGGAGGAGATAGAAGATAGAGAGAGAATAGTGATATGATCTTGAAAATATAATCATAATCTAAACATAATAACCGAATCAAAGCTCTTAAGAGAATGATGATATGATTTTTAAAATATACAGCATAATCTTGTGAGATCTGGTTTTATTCTCTAAAAACGGTAACTTTGGGGATCGACCTTAACTTCCAATTTTGGGTCATGTGAAATCGAGACCATTGATATTGTAGTACATCATAGATAACAGTCTTGGCCCAGACTACAAAATCAACGGCTTATATTAACTTGACAAAGCCGTAAGTAAGGGTTGATGAATCAAAGGTCAAGATTATCCCTATGGATAGTTGACATCTGATCGGAGCATCAAATCACATACTGGACCCCACTTCTGCCTTGTTTATTCTATCATATCTGTTGATCCAAAGTGAAAAAAAAAAAATGGCAGCCCAGATCGGGCCTACATAAGGTTCCTCCAAATTGATGCTGTTGATAACAGCTTAATGCGATGATCCTAAGCTCTCTATCCATCTAGCCTACATAAGGTTCCTCGAAGAAAAGCAAAGGCCCCGTTCTTTTTTGGATTTCTAGAATCGATTTTGAGTCCAAAATTGATTATTGGACTCAAAATTCTGTTTAATTTTGCACTCGTCCACCATCTTTCGCATGGGATCAGGACCATGTGAGTCGCCTCACCTTAGATGGTTCATTGCATAAAGTATTTAAAGCGGACGATTTCATGTGATAAGTGGGTATGTAAATCAGTTTCAATACACACCCACAAAAAATTAAAGTGGGACCTACCTAATTAGATGATCTAGGCGGCTCATCTGATTGTGTGGGTAGGACATCCCTCAAAAATCAACTCCATAGGATGATCATAACCCTCATATATATGGTATAAAATGGCTAGCTCAATAAGTTCTAAAAAAAATCAAAGGGTTATGATCATCCTATGGAGAAGATTTATTGGGCACGGGTTATCTAAGGCGATGACCCCACCAGTGGAATGCTTTTGATCATCCAAAGTGGTGGGCCAAGTTGTAATTTTTGAGTTGCATTTTGGTACCCTTAATTTCATATCTTCTTAATTAATCACTAAACTTTTTATAACTATATCTATATACATGAGAAATTATATGGTGGACGGTGGTGCATGCATGTGCAGTCCGAAAAAACGGTGGAGCCAACATTTTATGGAAGATCCAAACCGTTCATTTATTGAGCCCTGATGTAGATATGGCGTGCTCAGAAAATCTTCTCCACAAGATGTTCCTAACCCTTCGGTTTGTGGAGTTTTAAAGTGGACGGCACAATATAAAAACCTCAACGGATCGGAGGGTTAGGATCATCCTATGGAGAAGATTTTCTGGGCATACCCTATCTAGATAAGGGTCCAACAAATGAACGGTTTGGATCAGCCATAAAATGTAGACTCCACAGTTTTTTGGGCTCTGCAGGTGCAAGCACGATCGGCCACCATATAATTTCTCCAATATACATGTATATGTGTGTATTTATGTATATGTATGGAATATTAGTCTCTGATTTGCAATTCAATTCAATCTATTGTTTTATGATTATTCAATCTATTCTTTTATGATTTTATACGCCATGATTTGATTATGAAAGAGAGAGAGAGAGTGATTGAGAGAGGCACGGGAAGTGTTTCAATGAGAGATTGAGAGAGACAGAGAGGGGGAGTGTTTCAGAGAGAGATTGAGGGGAACAGAGAGAGGGAGATCTAGCAAACAAATATGGGAGCGCGAATCGCGACAAATGCAACAAAACACATGAAAATGACCAGCCACCAACAAAGCACATGAAAATGACCAATTGGCTGGTGCCGGAGTGACAGCCACCTCAGATGAATTAAATAAACAGGACAAGATTTGCCGAAAAGCTAGCCTGTGTGGCTGCTCTCTCAAGCAACAGCTAGCCGCAAAATGCCTTTCTGCGATGGTCCCTAGAAAATCCCCAACCCTATCTCTAACTTAGTAGTATATAATCACCAAGTAGAGTATTAGACTATAAACTCCTAAATGCCTAAACTTTATCAGATAAGTTCTAAGTAGATTCCAAGTCCTACTGTCGTACATGTGCATATGTGTGGTATCATGTCTATCTACTGGATTGTTGTTTTTCTCTTTTAAAGTTGCCACCATACCAGTTTTTTTCTACTGGCTTTGCATCATTGCCCCCTACCTCATCCGACCATTTTTTCCCATATACCCTGTATTGTTTAAACTTAGTAAGGTTGTTTTGTCAGTTCCCTCCAATATCTCAAGCATACATACAGATATCTTTCCTTTCAAAACACCTTTAGATACAAATTAAATAGAACATCGAAGTGCTATACTGGTAAAAGTACTATTATCTAAGGAACTTTTTTTTATATAAAGACTTTGATGTTGCACCTTTTCTTTTACTTAAAATTGAGATCGAAGAGAAGAAAGAAAAAACTTATTAAACCATGTTAGGATGGAGAATAGAAAGTTGTAATGGCCTACCTATATTTTATTCAACTTTGTACGTTTTTGGCATAAGTGGTCTCCAAATGAACAAAGAAGAAAATTCCCTGTGTTAACTCCTCACACTAATAGTGTTTTATTCCATAAAACTAATTACTTGTTGTCACACGATCTCTAATTCTCTATTGGTCAGGACCTGTTAAAGATTTTTCAAAATCAAGTGTTTTTTGTCAAAACAATTTTTGGAAAATATTTTCTTTAAGTGTGTTTTGGAAAAAGAAAAACTTTTCTTTGGAAATAGTTGCTTTTTGCAAGAGAAAGAGAATAGTGTAATGTAGTTGAAAAGTTAGTCCCAAATTGGATGAGAGAAAAGAAAGAGAAGGGCTTATAAAGCACTACACTTTTCTATTACTTGTTTGATTGCACATTGGGTTGAACCCATGGTTGGACCCGCGGGACGGTGCAACGCACCGTTCGCGCACGCGCACACGCACGCGCGGCGTGGGCAATGGGCTATAGGGCGCATAGTGGCGCTTTATTGGCGCTTTTTTAGGCGCACTTTCTAGTGCATTATACTCTCTTTCTTGCTCCCACCAAAATTCGTTTTAATAAACTATTTTCTTATTGTTTATCTAATTACTGTTATACTGCAGTAACATAAATTAGACTTATTCTCTCAGGCTTGTAAGATTCTAAGGGCATTTCGGATTTGACTCCGCTTGTGCATAGCGTCGTCAAATTAGTAGGACATTCCTACTGGCTTCATTGTATCTTGGAGGCAGTTCGCGGATCCCCTTTGCACACTTCTAGTGGGGGCGAAATCTGTCTTAAGGAAAGCGATTTCGCGCCTTGAAGCAAACTGGTTACTGCTTTTTCTTTCCAACAGATACAGAATTATTTCTCTAACAGGACCAAGGTTTTAAATTTCGGTTTCGGGATGCATTTCGGGCCCAGCGTTTTTCTTTGCCACATGAGAGGGGTAGTTTTGCCGGGATGAAAAGAGCCAAAAATCAGGTTTACTACTTGAGGATACGTTGAAATATTCTCCCCCTTTATTTTTTCTCCCGCAGTATCTGTTGAAATTCCCAAAATTTCGGTAGATTTCGTTGAAATTTAACTTCCAAGTTCCAACTTGGGGTCACATTATAAATTTGTTATATAACCTATAAATAATCTCCATAAGATGAACCCTATGATATATAAAAGGTTTTTATACTGTGCAGCCCCTCTATAGATCGAGAGTTAGGATAATCCCATGGAGATGATTTACCGGGTACAACTTATTTACGTTGTGTCCCAACAAATGAACAGTTTGGATCATATGATTCTTTATATGGTGTAAGCCTATTTTTTCAAAAGTATTGTACGGCCGAAACCATATGATGATCCAACCCGTCCTTTCATGGCCCGCAATTTTAATAAGCTGGACGGTTTGGATCATCCCATGGTGTACGCAGTACAATACCTTTTTGAAAAACACTAGACTATACGGCCTTACACCACATAAAATATCTGGATCGTACTATGAAGTGGGTCACATGACTCTTTAAAAAGTACGGGACTTCAGGCATATGAATTCTGTGTTTGGAATTTGGATATGCGAGGAACCTGTATTTAAAGTGAGTAATTATATAGTGGCCGCCCTTTACATATAAAGGGTGGGGAGAGAAAATATCAACCTGGATAAAAAAATCAACCGGTTGTTGTCTGATGTTTGACGGCCGGCCACCATATAAATTCTCAAAATCAGTAATTATATATGTTGGCCGCCCTTTATAAAGGGTGGAGAGAGAAAATATAAATTCGCCTATAGATCGGAGGGTTAGGATAAACATATGGTGTCACTTTACATATAAAGGGTGGAGAGAGAAAATATCAACTCCCTTTAATTTTTTTAAAGAAAGTAAAAAAAAGGGGGTCTGATCTGGATCAAGAGTCTTTTGTTTTGCATACGTAAGGATTCTAGATTTATAATTAGGCTTTGCCCTTTTTTGTATCTTCTGATAAACACAACGTAATCTATCTATACATAGAAAACCTTAACCTCCGCCCTTTCGTATATTCGGATAAACACCGCGTAATCTATGCATAGAAAGCCTGCCAATTTAAACTGAACTTGGACCGGGCGTGTGTTTTGTGAAAATGAGGTTCGGTGAGGAAGATCACGTTCCCGCTTCTAATAAGCATCTCGTTTTCGCATACTACATCACCGGCCATGGATTCGGCCATGCCACTCGCGTTGTCGAGGTGCAATAATCGAATATTTTTCTTCATATCTTTTTTTTTTCCTGGATTTTCTATTTAAATCGATATTTTTTTTGGTAATTCTCTGTTTGAATAGTCCGTCCGTGCTAATGTACTAGGGTTCTAAAATGGGATGTTATGGTTGGATTCTTAGGGCCCTTTTGTTTTAGATTATGACAACCGATTGTTAAAATTTAGTGCAATTTTCGGTCCAATAACCGGTTGGGGATTCCGCAATCGGTTGTCATAATCTAAAACAAACAGGCCCTAATGTCTGTGAGGGATTTGATGGAGTTTCATGTTTTGGCTTTTAATCTGTTGTGTTGTTTGAATTAATCGGTGTGGCTTCAGTTTGAAAGGTTTATATTCATGAAAAAAGTTTCACTCTGTAGCTGGTAACCTAGTTATTATGATGACTGGCGTTTGAAGATAAAAAAACTGTTTGAATTTGATCATGCAAATACATTTAAAAAATTTGTTTTTTTTTTTTGGATGCTTGTAAAATAATCACACACTTCTAAAAGTTGTTTCCACGATATTGAGTCTGCCATCATAAGAAGAAAAGGGTATTTGTGAATTAGTTATGTGCTTGATTCAATTGGTACCTCTACATTCACTTTCATTCTATAACATCTAACTTCTTATGCCCTATATGTTTTGGATTTTGAGAACTGATTGTGAGTATGATGGAGACGGATCCTTTGACATGGGGAATCCTATGCCGAAAATCCTGCATAAGAGGAAAATTAGGAAACCTCCTTATTTTTGTAATTTCTGTTTCTTAATTTTTATATTTATCTTTAGGTATTAGTCAACCAGTAGTAAAAGATTTTAGGAATTTATTTTTTTGTGGTTCCTATAGTTAGTGGTTTCTAGTGGGTAGGAGTTTTATGAAGAAATGGATTCTTTTGTCTTGGAAATAAGTGGACGATTGGAATAGGGAGAAGGGGACTTTTGACGTTTTAACTATTCTAATATTTTTCTACTTTTCTCTGTGTCACGGTTTCCTGAAAAACCATAGATTGAAGTAATTTGTCTGCTATTGCGTTTCGGGTTTGCGAGTTCTGTTCTTCCTTCGCTGCACTAAGTTGTTATCATAGCCACAAGTTAATCCTTGGTTTTTGTCGTGAAAAGGCGACTGCCATGGTTAGCCATCTTGGACTTGGTCATGGTGTTCGCATGGAGGATCTTCATCAAGATCACCAGGCTAATGAAGTCGAAGAACTAAGGAGGCAAGTCTAACAACTTACGTGTCGAAACTATGAGTCCTGATAATGATAGTCTTGTCTCGGAGGATGTTAACCCTTTTTAAAATCGTACACCGCTAGGTGAACAAGTGAAAGGGGAGTTCCAGATCGGATGGGTCCTAATCAGCCATACCATGATCTTGATTTGAGGGTTGAAGGGTAGAACTAAGGGTGTCAATTTTGGCTCGGGCTCGGAAGCTCGCCCGAGCTCGGCTCGAATCCTTAACGAGCCGAGCCAAGCCGGTTGGCCAGGCTCGTTAAGCTTATCGAGCCCGAGCTAGGCCAGACTCTGCTTGGCTCGTTAAGGATTTAATATATTTAAATATATATTATATATTAATATATACACTAAAAGGGTTGTCCAGGGAGTGAAAGGGGGGGCCAAAATATGGCACTTTTTTTTTGGAACCTCATTTGTTACTTGGACCACCCCCCGTGGTGTAAAAAGAGTAGTCAAATTACACTAGATAGGGCTGTCCATGGGAAGATGAGGGGTGTGAATATATCATTGCCCTTGATATAACCCGACCTCGGTAAGGCTCGCGAGCCTGGCCGAGCCGAGCCGAGTCGAGCTCGAGCCTGGTTCGAGCCCGAGCCGAGCACTTGAGCTTAACGAGCCAAGCCGAGCTGGGCGAAGCTCGGCTCGTTTACACCCTTAGGTAGAACCCAATGAGTTTATCGATTAGCCCAACGTGGTTGAATGAGTGTGTGTTTACAAGGAGGTGCCAGATCATTGCATGGTAAAGACCGTGGCTATCAAGTTGAAAACACATGCTTCGGCTTGGTGGGAATAGTTAAAAGATTCGTAGAGAAAGATTAGGAAAAAGAAGATCAGTTCCTAGGAGAAGATGAAGGAGTTGAAGAATTTCTTGCTAGACAACTACCTTTAAGACAACTAAATGAAACTATATAATCTTTGTCATGGAAATTGGAGTTTGATTTACTTACAATGCGTTGTGTAGTGATTGAGCCTAAAGAGCAAACTCTTGCACATTATTTGGTAGGGGTGCAACTCGGGCCGGGTTGGTTCAGGTTGAGTCCAACCCTATCCCTACCCGAGATAGCGTTGCCTCAACCCTAACCTGACCCAGCTTGAGCCTCGGGTCGAGGATGGTCAACCCTAACCCAACACGCCTCTAAATCTCTCAACCCTAACTCAACCCGTCTAACTTATTTTTTTCCAAATCAGGTCGGGTTGGATTCAGGTTAACCTAGGGCCAAACAGAAAAATGCAAAAAAAAAAGACCCTAAGAAATAGAGGACGGATGTCTGGTTCTGTGGGTCGGGTTGCCCTAGGCCTCAACCCTAACGCAACCCGGAACTAAATCACATTGGCTTTTTCCAACCCTAACCCAAACCAACTCGAGGAAATGCCAACCCAATCTGAGCTAAAATCAGGTTGAGCCCGACCCAAGTTGCAACCTTACTATTTGGGAGGTTTATAGAAGTAGATTCGGGATGTGGTGACACTACAACCCTATTGGAGTTACAATAATGTGTACAAGTTGATGATTAATATCGAAATGCAACAGAACCATCGTTCAAGGCGTTTGACAATGTTTGAGTTCAAGAACATACATCGTCAATTTCAATTGGGAAATCAACCACTTTCGGTCAGTCCGCAGTGAATCTTGGCCGTGTCTGTGGTGAAAACGATCGTAGAGAGCGTGGCAAGCGGGATGGCGACCGAAGAGATATTGGTCTTGGCTCTAACCCCTCTTGCAAGCCAAAGATTGGTAGGCACCTGAGTGCTTGGGTTTTGGCCATATGGTGATAGTGTCCAAACCGAAGGTATGCAAATTTGACCGAAGAAGTTGACGAGTTGTCCAGAGCAAATGTTCTAGATGAACAACCAAACTTTGACGACTATAATGATGATGAGGGTGACGAGATCACTTGAAGCGATTATGGTGAGACTTTAGTTATTTGGCGTGCTATGAATACTACCAAAGTTGAAGAAAAGCTTGACTGGTTGCGGCATAATATTTTCCATATAAGATATACGTCGAATGGAAAGATATGCAATAACATTTGATAGTGGTAGTTGCAAGAACGTGGTAGCACAAGAGATGACCGAAAAACTCAACCTCAAGACAGAGAGGAGGCCTACGGCTAACAAGCTTGCATGCTTTAAAAGGGGAATGAAGTACTTTTAACTAACATTGTTCAATTTCTTTTTCTATTTGTAAATAAAATCAAGATGCTCAATGGTGTGATGTGGTGTCGATGGATGCTTGTCACTTATTGTTGGGTCAATTATGGCAATACGATAAAAAAGGTATCTTTTGAGTCCATCTAAGATGGAAAGCATTCTTAAGCCTTTAAAAGGAGATGGAAGAAACTTCTATCCATGGCCGAATCCTTGGAGGAATCAAAAGAAAACAATGAACTATATTTGTTGCTTGTCAAAGAGTTTAACGAGGAGATTTTGATTCCACCATTACTCGAACCCCATGATGAGGGAATAATCTGATGTTGTTTCGCATGAACTACCAGCTGGATTACCACTGATGAGGGACATTCAACATTATATAGACCTTGTCCCATACTCGAATTTACCGAATAAGGTACCCTATCAAATGAATCCTATTGGGCATGAAGAAGTACACAATTTGCTGAGGTTATTGATAAGAGACTGATTCGAGAGAGCAATAAAAAAAATACAAAGAATTGGCTGATAATTATAGCACGCATGTGAAATTTAAAGGAGATTGTTTGGTTCAACATGCGGAATGAGAGGTTCCCAAGGGGTAAGCTTGGAAAGTTGTAAGACCGAATTGACGGACTATTTCATATACTAAAGCTTATTGATAATGCTTATATGATTGATCTATTGGCAAAATGAGAGTTTCCACATGTGGGTAAAATTAGGAAACCTCCTTAGTTTAGTAATTTTATTCTTTAGCATTATCTTTAGGTATTAGTCATCTATTCGTAAGTCATTTGGCTTCTATTGCGTTTTGGGTTTGCTACTTCTTTTCTTCCTTTGCTGCACTAAGTGGGTATCATAGCTTTTAGGACTTTGAAAGATTGAATGAAACTTGGCCTTTAGGCTTTTGAGTTCGTTGAGAACTTTTGGGTTGCTAGGATTAGCAACTACAAGAGTATTTTCCATTTTCGATTTGAGAAACTCGATTTCGGCAGGGTTGAAGTCAATATCACCCACTGTGATGGCAATCGAAGTATCGCATTCCCTACGACAGTGATCGAAGGGCCTATTTTCTTCTTTAATTTATCTATTTTGCTTCCACTGCTAAGAAACGAATAACCTTATGGGTTTTCAACTGAATCAGAGTACAATACTAATTATTGGACTCAAATTTATGTTTAATTTTGAGTCTAATAATTAGTTTGGAATCACAATCAGTTCTCAAACTCCAAAACAAACAGGGCCTACAGATTGTTGTTTAACTGTGTTACTATTCTACATACAGATGAATAATGATGCCATTTGTATGAGTGAGTGCTGAATTTTAAGTTGGATATGATTTATTGACTTTTTGAAATTTTGTGTGATTTATTAACGATTTTGAAATTATGTGCAGGTTGTACGACATCTCATTGCTGCTGGACATGATGTTCATGTGGTTACGGGTGCTCCTGACTTTGTCTTTACTAGTGAAATACAGTCTTCAAATCTCCACATTCGCAAGGTTAGTTGGAGTTTAAACACAAATCAAATAAGGCTAACTGGCATGGCACAAAATGCCCAAATTAATGGGTGCCAATACCAATTCCCTTTTAGGCTCTGTTTGTTTTGAATTTTAAGCACCGAGTCCGAAACTGATTATTGGACTCACAATCGGTTCTCAAAATCCAAAACAAACAGGCCTTAACTATGGTAAAATACCGATGATTTCTTTTATTTGCCGTACTGATCATATACATAAGTGATGTTCTCATTAATGATGAGACATTTGGTTTGACCTGCCTACTTAAAAAGACTCTTCTATTGTATACCCACCTCAAATGTTGGAGGTTATGGTGGTTGAGTTACATTATGATAAAACTGCTAGCTTTCCTGAAGGTGACAGCTGAAAATCAGTTTGTGCTCTTTGGCATTAAAAATGATGGATGTATCCTTTGTTTTGATAAAAGTGTATTTTATGGGATCATAGGTTTTGCTGGATTGTGGAGCGGTGCAAGCAGATGCTTTGACGGTGGACCGCCTAGCCTCCTTGGAGAAGGTATAGGGGAAAACCTAACAAGAGTAGCACAGACTAGTTTATGGTTTTTCCATTTCTTCTTGTACAGTGGTTATAATTGATAAAAAACTTCGTCTTTCCTCAAGGCTACCTTTACTTCCCAAGTATTGCAGGCAGGTTTATGGTCTGCTTCTCTGGCATACTGCCTTTTGTGTTAACGGTTCCATTGTTTAAATTAAGTGTATTTCGATTTTTTTTTGAATGGTAATGAAGTGCCTTCCATTGAGTCATTTACTTAACGACTTCAGTTCCTAATACTATGTTTTGTCTTTTTTTTTTGTTCTTTTGCTTCATGTTCTTACTTGTAACTTGATATTTTTGTCCTTGATAATGTAGTATTCTCAAACAGCTGTAGTCCCTCGGAGTTCTATTTTGGCGACAGAAGTAGAGTGGCTGAACTCCATCAAGGCGGATTTAGTGGTACTTAAGTCTCTCTTCGCTTGGTTGTTGAATTGAAACTCATGCACTTTTTCAGAAATCATTTATGATTCTAAATGCTATTATAAAAGGAACACTATCTTCTTGAGATGCCACTGTTTACATCACAAAGCATTTTTATACGTTGAACTTGATTTATGATGGATTATAAGCCAAAGTTTTTTGGACTGGAATTGTCCTTCGTGACAAAATGTGACACTTATGAAATGATTTATGGGAACAGGTTTCTGATGTTGTTCCAGTTGCATGTCGCGCAGCAGCAGATGCTGGAATTCGCTCCGTTTGTGTTACAAACTTCAGGTAACTGGTTATTTTGTATTACATTTTTCTGACGAGAGATTAACTGATTTCTGTTATTTGGTTAAACCTGTGTTGGGTGTTCGAAGTCTTATTGGTACATACTACATAGTCCTCTGTGCTTATAATTCGGAACTAGCACAAAATCCAATCAGAACTTATTTTGCTTCAATTATTTTAGTGAATATTTTGATCACACATGCAGATTTTCGTGTACTTTGTTTCAAATATTTCGATCACACTGACATAATTTCAGATAGTTTCCTTAAAATAGTTTAACCTTAGTATTTGAAGCACATGTACAGAGTTTCATGCGGTTTTGCTTCAAATATTTGGGTGAAATGTTTCCAATCGAAACTTGTTTGCTGATTCAGACACATTTATTAGAGAGAAAATCTTGCACGGAATGAGAAGTTATATCTACATTTATCAATGGAGAATGAAATCATCTAAAAAACTGCAGTTTTCTTGCAAAATAAAGTGTTTAGTCATTTTCAAACATAGATGATTATTGGTCCTTTTGGTGTCATTGTTGTGCAATTTCATGATATTTTGAGTTCTTAGCAAGCCAAGAGAACAATTTGTATCTTTTTGAGGTTAATATTAATGTCAGCATGAGATCGTGTCTAAAAGCTTACATTTGCAATATTGATTGAGGTGATTTTTTAGTGTTGAGCTTAAAAGTTATTTGGGGATCTATTGAAGTTACCATTGGCTTTCGAGAGCTTTTTGGGATTTGTAATAACCTTTGACAGCTCATTAAATAATAGAAGACAGGATAAGTTCTTCCCACTATTTCTTTTGTTCTTACTAAATTTAAGTCTCAAGTGTACATTAGTATTTTCTACTCAATCGACTAGGTAGTGAATCTGTAAATGTGACAAATGTAAATATTGATCAAAACTTTTGAACTTAGAGGCAATATGCACAAAAGGAATGCATTGCATTGGGCTTCGTACTAGTTCCACATGAAATAGGCATGTTCATTTAAGACATTGATTATACAATGTGTTCTATTTTGATTTATACCTTTACTTTGCATGGGGAATACACTATGTTTGTTTCCGTGTCACCCCTAATTTCTGGGGGCATTCCTACTTCATAATCGGATAGATGTTATGAAGGTTCTAGTCCACTTTGGACCTCCTCTTCGGGACTCACTCAAATCCTTGTCTCCTCTTTTGGTTTGCAATGTCCATGCATTTGTTACAATTATTAATCTTCATTTGTGTCACTACGATTTGTTAGCAACTTCATCACATCGATCAATTCTATTTCTGGATTGCGTAATTGTTGTTTTTTTCATTTTGTAGTTGGGATTTCATCTATGCTGAGTACGTAATGGCAGCTGGATACCATCATCGTTCTATAGTTTGGCAGGTGACTTACTAACATGTTTTTTATTATTTGAATTTCTACATGGTTTATATTGTTCCTTCGCGGGTTTCAATAAGATGGTAGTTGCTAATTCCATTGAGACATCGGATCAATTAAGCCATTCACATGAACATAATTTTTCTTAGATTCTACCATCTCTAAGATGGTAATTGCTAATCTCGTTGAAGCATAGCCTGCTGGCTCTTCTTGGATCAATCAAGCCATTCATATGAATGGATGAGTCTATTTTCTTGGATTCTACCACTAACCTTCTGTAATAACCGGTAAAAATATATATATATATATAGTCACTATGCAAGATTACTATGCAGAAATACTATGCAGAATTACTAATCATAATACTATTCAAAACTACTATTCATAGTAGGACCCACCAAGTACTATTCACATCAGCGGGTCCCACATCAGCGGGCCCCACATCAGTAGGTCCCACATCAGCGGGCCCCACATCAGCGGGCCCCACACAAGTAGGTCCCACATCAGCGGGCCCCACACAAGCGGGACCCAACACCAGTCAAGCACGCCGTTACGAGTCAAGCCCACCAACAACGAAAATAAATTTAAATAATAATTAAATAATAATTAAATAGTATTATTTTACTATTTAAGGTACTATTGAAAATAATTAAATATACTTAATTATTATTAAATAGTCTTTACTATTCACGCAGCAGCCTTCTACTATTCATAAATAATTAAATAATAGCCTTTACTATGCACAAAAATGCCTATAAATAGAGGAAGAGAAGAAGAAGAAAAAGAAAAGAGAAAGAGAGAGGAAGAGAAGAAGAAGAAAAGGAGAGAGAGGAAGAGAAGAAGAAGAAGAAGAAAAAGAAAAGAAGAGTGAAGAAAGAGTAAAAGAGAGAGAGG
Organism: Tasmannia lanceolata; assembly: GCF_043159265.1. Taxonomy (NCBI): domain Eukaryota; kingdom Viridiplantae; phylum Streptophyta; class Magnoliopsida; order Canellales; family Winteraceae; genus Tasmannia; species Tasmannia lanceolata. Next base: position 14,582,220 of record NW_027518683.1, read on the forward strand.
GGGAAAAAGAGAGAGAAGGAAAAAGGAAATCCACTATCCAGGTAAGTCTGTCAATAGTTATTTATTTAAACAGTGAAATAACGGTGATATGGTTGGTTCTACCACCTATGGATAAAGCGTGCATATGAGGCGATAACTCGCTATAGATTATGCAAGTTTTATCATCTTAGGATAAAGCATGCATATGAGGCGATAACTCGCTATCGATTATGCAAACTTTATCATCATATTTGAACGGTGAAATGCTCGCATAGTAACCGTAAAGTAACATACAGGGCCCACATGAATAGTACATACAGGGCCCACATGAATAGTAACATGCGGGGCCCACATGAATAGTACATGCGGGGCCCACATGATCTTAAATTTGATAGAAAGAACACAGGGAATATTATCAGAAAGGAATTTGATAGAAAGAACACTGAACACAGGGAACATCAGAATTTGAAAAGGTACTTCTCACGTTGCTTTCGTGAAATTCTCATCTGCACGATCCTTTCCACGTAAATTCAGGCAAGTGAATATGGACTCGCTTCATAACGGTAATTCAGTGTAATTCCTATGATTATTTGATATGTGACTGTGTTAGAAGGTAAAAGTATCTTCAAAGGAAAAAGCATCTTCAATACCATATTGCTTTAAACTTTCATTTCAGAAAGCAAAATTTGCATATTCATTTCAGAAAACAACATTGCATAAATCCTGCATGCCATTCTAGGTTGAAATGAAGGGAGGGAGGACTAAGGCAGACCCTTATGATCCGAGATAGGACTAAGGCAGACCCTTAAGATCCGTGAGAGGACTAAGGCAGACCCTTAAGATCCAAGAAAGGACTAAGGCAGACCCTTATGATCCGTCCTTGGGCAAAAGCCAAAAGTTAGGACTAAGGCAGACCCTTAAGATCCAATAAAGGACTAAGGCAGACCCTTAAGATCCAATAAAGGACTAAGGCAGACCCTTAAGATCCAATAAAGGACTAAGGCAGACCCTTACGATCTGTCTTTGAGCAAAGCCAAAAGTTACCCAGGCTGAGAGCGTACGACACCTGGCTAACAATGCATATTCGGGTGGAACCATATGGTGACCCAAAGGAAATCCTAGAAAGGAGCACGTCTCATTAGGGGGCGGAGGTTCCTTGATGGTCAATAGTTGACGGCCAGAGTCAGGGTAATTGGGGAATTGCCATAATGGCCATAATGACCGTATGACTATTGGGGGAGAGAACATATTTGGGAATCACAGTGAGGATGAGAGTTCATACAAAGTTGATTTATTTCCAAATTTGATTTATTTGAGAAAAACTGTATAGTTTAAAATGGATTCTAATGTTGATCATTGAAAATTTTTATGGTTATTGTACTGTTTCTTTTATGTCGTGAGCCTTTTTCCTTGCTCTTACGTTGCTACATTTCCTCCACAGGATTAGTAGAAGAGGGAGCCTTCGCAAACGAAGACATATAAATAAAGCGGGAATGGGAAATAAATAGAGAGGGTTGAGTGACAGATGGGTCACCTGTCGTATTTAGACTCAGTTTAAATATTTAAATTTCGGACTGTAATAAATTTTATTTGGAATGCTAGGTCCTTAATTTGGAACAGAGTGAGTTTAAAACTTTTAAATGGATTTCAGTATTGAGAATGCTTCCGCTGCTCATAAAGAAAATCAGGTGAATTTGTCAAATAGGTGTAACGGCTTGGTTCTGGGAAATCGGGTCGTTACAGTTATGGTATCAGAGCTGCACCAGGTTTAAGCTGTGAGGAACCTGGTGAACGAGTCTTGGGTACGTCTTAAGATGGGATACGAAGACCTAATAATTAAAAGTTATGACATCTTCCTATTACCTCGGAACAAACTTAAAGGAAAACACACACCAACATAGATCGTTAAGATATTCGAGTTAAAATCTTCCAACACACCCTGGAAATGTAAATTAATTGTAGGCATCCCAACATCAGCCTCAAACTCTGAGACAGTCTGCCCCTCAGCAGAACCAGTGGAGGGGTAATCAGAATCAGTGGAGGGGTAATCAGAATCAGTGGAGGGGTAATCAGAACCAGCCGCAAAATCAAGAGAAGAGAAACCAATATCGCCCTCTGAGTCAAGATGAGAAAACGCAAGGAGGGTCAGGAAATCGTTTCTTTGCACTCGTTAACGACAGTGCTAAGGCATCTACTGCGATAACTGAAGGTCAGGAATTTAATTCTCCTTACAATTTTATTATTCGTATTCTCCTTTCAATTTTATTATTCGTATAACTAAAAGTAAGCCTGCGAAAAGTTAGATATGAGATGGTAGGATTTGTAAGGGGGAAATAGGAGGCAAATCTTTGAGACATCTGTTCAGGAGGAGGCAAATCTTTGAGACATCTGTTCAGGAGTCACTCAGGATAAAAAGGCAGGAAGGCAGGAACTTGAGGTCATCATAATAGAAGATAGTGACTCCGAGAGTGAACCTTCAGAGATCAAGAAAATCCCATATTCAGCTCAGAGATCAAGAAAATCCCATATTCAGCTCAAGTTGTGAGGTATGGTAATTGATAGCCTATGCGAATAGTAAATTTCGGGGACGAAATTTTCATTAAGGGGGGTAGAATGTAATAACCGGTAAAAATATATATATATATATAGTCACTATGCAAGATTACTATGCAGAAATACTATGCAGAATTACTAATCATAATACTATTCAAAACTACTATTCATAGTAGGACCCACCAAGTACTATTCACATCAGCGGGTCCCACATCAGCGGGCCCCACATCAGTAGGTCCCACATCAGCGGGCCCCACATCAGCGGGCCCCACACAAGTAGGTCCCACATCAGCGGGCCCCACACAAGCGGGACCCAACACCAGTCAAGCACGCCGTTACGAGTCAAGCCCACCAACAACGAAAATAAATTTAAATAATAATTAAATAATAATTAAATAGTATTATTTTACTATTTAAGGTACTATTGAAAATAATTAAATATACTTAATTATTATTAAATAGTCTTTACTATTCACGCAGCAGCCTTCTACTATTCATAAATAATTAAATAATAGCCTTTACTATGCACAAAAATGCCTATAAATAGAGGAAGAGAAGAAGAAGAAAAAGAAAAGAGAAAGAGAGAGGAAGAGAAGAAGAAGAAAAGGAGAGAGAGGAAGAGAAGAAGAAGAAGAAGAAAAAGAAAAGAAGAGTGAAGAAAGAGTAAAAGAGAGAGAGGGGGAAAAAGAGAGAGAAGGAAAAAGGAAATCCACTATCCAGGTAAGTCTGTCAATAGTTATTTATTTAAACAGTGAAATAACGGTGATATGGTTGGTTCTACCACCTATGGATAAAGCGTGCATATGAGGCGATAACTCGCTATAGATTATGCAAGTTTTATCATCTTAGGATAAAGCATGCATATGAGGCGATAACTCGCTATCGATTATGCAAACTTTATCATCATATTTGAACGGTGAAATGCTCGCATAGTAACCGTAAAGTAACATACAGGGCCCACATGAATAGTACATACAGGGCCCACATGAATAGTAACATGCGGGGCCCACATGAATAGTACATGCGGGGCCCACATGATCTTAAATTTGATAGAAAGAACACAGGGAATATTATCAGAAAGGAATTTGATAGAAAGAACACTGAACACAGGGAACATCAGAATTTGAAAAGGTACTTCTCACGTTGCTTTCGTGAAATTCTCATCTGCACGATCCTTTCCACGTAAATTCAGGCAAGTGAATATGGACTCGCTTCATAACGGTAATTCAGTGTAATTCCTATGATTATTTGATATGTGACTGTGTTAGAAGGTAAAAGTATCTTCAAAGGAAAAAGCATCTTCAATACCATATTGCTTTAAACTTTCATTTCAGAAAGCAAAATTTGCATATTCATTTCAGAAAACAACATTGCATAAATCCTGCATGCCATTCTAGGTTGAAATGAAGGGAGGGAGGACTAAGGCAGACCCTTATGATCCGAGATAGGACTAAGGCAGACCCTTAAGATCCGTGAGAGGACTAAGGCAGACCCTTAAGATCCAAGAAAGGACTAAGGCAGACCCTTATGATCCGTCCTTGGGCAAAAGCCAAAAGTTAGGACTAAGGCAGACCCTTAAGATCCAATAAAGGACTAAGGCAGACCCTTAAGATCCAATAAAGGACTAAGGCAGACCCTTAAGATCCAATAAAGGACTAAGGCAGACCCTTACGATCTGTCTTTGAGCAAAGCCAAAAGTTACCCAGGCTGAGAGCGTACGACACCTGGCTAACAATGCATATTCGGGTGGAACCATATGGTGACCCAAAGGAAATCCTAGAAAGGAGCACGTCTCATTAGGGGGCGGAGGTTCCTTGATGGTCAATAGTTGACGGCCAGAGTCAGGGTAATTGGGGAATTGCCATAATGGCCATAATGACCGTATGACTATTGGGGGAGAGAACATATTTGGGAATCACAGTGAGGATGAGAGTTCATACAAAGTTGATTTATTTCCAAATTTGATTTATTTGAGAAAAACTGTATAGTTTAAAATGGATTCTAATGTTGATCATTGAAAATTTTTATGGTTATTGTACTGTTTCTTTTATGTCGTGAGCCTTTTTCCTTGCTCTTACGTTGCTACATTTCCTCCACAGGATTAGTAGAAGAGGGAGCCTTCGCAAACGAAGACATATAAATAAAGCGGGAATGGGAAATAAATAGAGAGGGTTGAGTGACAGATGGGTCACCTGTCGTATTTAGACTCAGTTTAAATATTTAAATTTCGGACTGTAATAAATTTTATTTGGAATGCTAGGTCCTTAATTTGGAACAGAGTGAGTTTAAAACTTTTAAATGGATTTCAGTATTGAGAATGCTTCCGCTGCTCATAAAGAAAATCAGGTGAATTTGTCAAATAGGTGTAACGGCTTGGTTCTGGGAAATCGGGTCGTTACACCTTCCATTGGAACATTTTATTCGTCCAAATTGTTTGGAATCAGGTTGTACCCATGTTCATGAGTCTAATACTTTTTAATTTGCTTGGAAGGAAGAACTTCGGTGCACAGGAGGTGTTTTGTTTTTGGGAGATGATAAATTCGCATCCCTTATAACGTGAATTGTGGCAGACTTTTACACTTTTTGACGTCAAATCATCTTACAAGGGGTGCGAATCATCCTACAGGGGGTGTGAATATATCATCACCCTTTTTTTTGTCAACAATTTGAACAATAATGACCTGTCTAGTTTGATTAGTTTTTTGCAAGTTAACAGAATGTTGCAAAAGCATGTATTTCTTTGTGCTACTTTTTGATCAACTTCTCTATATGTAAGTCCAAATTCGACTAGGTTAACTTCCAAGGAAACAAAATTACTCCTACTAGTAGATTCTAAATACAACAATGTGGATAGTCACGATGGACAGATGTTTATGCAAACAATGAATATATAGAGTTCCCATTTTCTACATGCAGTTTGTTGGATGAGTTTTGCAAAATTTAGGAATAATTCTTCTTTTGGATTGTATTAGAATTTTCTTGTTCAATATGAGGCTATATGGGTGTAGAGAAACTTTTGATGGAAAAAAAATTCCAGGGTTCAGCAGGCTTGAAATTTTCTTAGAAAACGAGGAAAAATTTGAGCCCGGAAAAAAACTTTCCATGTAATGTGACTGGCAAGTGCCGGAAAACTCATTTTCCAGGGCAATTTTTTTCCAAGAAAATATTTATCATAGATCCAAACAGCCCCTAACAAAATTTATCACTGAAAATAGTAACTTCTGTGCTTGAATATGTCGCAACAAAATAGTTATTTGTCATTTCAGCAATCTTCAAACTGCCTATGTTACCTTCTCAACTCAACTCAACTCAACTCAACTAAGCCTTTGTCCCAAACTAGTTGGGGTCGACTAATGAATCCTTTAGAAGATTTTCATGAAGAAGGTGAAAGAATGTGCCCCGCTCAAATTGACTAAGTCTAATCCTGACACTAGTTGGCTTCGTCTGCATGGATCATTTTCTTCCATTCTCTCCTATCCAAGGTCATGTTATCTGTTATGTTCCTAGCCATCTAGTCTTTCCTCACTGTTTCTACCCAAGTTGTTTTCGGTCTACCCCCTCCTTCAAACGGCCTATGTTAACTTAAAAGTAAAAAATCAATTTCCCCTCCTTCCGATACTTCTTCTCTTGCCTACATTTGGCATCACATATAAAATGTAAAAAAATAGAATATATATTACTTTTTATTGTATACATAGAAGTATACTATATGTTTTTTAACTTGCCATTATTAATTAGTGTTGATGTTATTAATAAAATCAAAATAGTAGGTCTTGCAGATAATGCAGTATTTATCTCAGTATCTGAACATTTCTAATGCTAACAAATATTCATCTTGAGTTATAAATAATGTTGTTATGTGATACATGTGATTGTCATTGTATTGAAAAAATAACATTGGCATGCAACAACCACTTTTTTGATGGTACAAACTATTTACCTGCTAGGCTTCACTATGAATGGGCCATGCCCCAAAATTTTTGCCATATTAAATGATCCTACGACTACTATGATATCATTGCAACATTCTGCTGACACCAATAGTGGGTCCCACTGTGGTCTGGCTGGCAAGAAAATGAATATAGTGGTCACTTTACTCATTATACTAATTTTGGCGTTTTTGAGATCTTTTAGAGTTTGTTTACTGAGGTTTAAGAAATCCCTATTGTAAATGCTTTATGGCTGGTTTTATGTGTTTGACTATCCCCCTTTTTTTTTTTTTTCCCATTTGTGAGAGTTTTAATAAGTTTTAGAGGGTTTGTTCAGTGATTCTAAGGGTTAGGATCAGATTATTTAGTCAAGGTTGGTCGATTAAGTCAGGGTTCTATTAATTTTTGGAAAGGTTTTAGAGTTCTATTATTATGGTTGGATGTGTAAGCTTCTCGCAGCTGTGTTTTTCAGTAACATCTAATAGGGTCTCTGTTTCTACTTTGACTGGATTATTGAGAATTGTTCATTGCATTTGCTTTTGGTTCATTCTTTTCTTAACTTAAATATAGACCACTGATAAGTTTTGAATATTGCCATAAACTTTTCCAGTTTAATCATCCCTCATGGATGATTGAATACTCAATTCTATAGGGATTGGAAAAGATTGATTTTGTCATAAAGATAATTGAATCCATTCACTGAGTCTAGGTTGACCTTGTTAAAGTATAAAAGATTAAATAACGTTTCTCCAACAGCTTAAGCTTTTGGAGTAACTGGTTGTTTCTTATGGTATCAGATCTGGCTCATGAGTTCAAACCTCCCTTGATAGCAAAAATCCATATGCAATGGCCAAACCCAAAAGAGGGGCCACATGTGCCACATATAGGCCAACCCTAAAAAGAAGGGCCACACGTTGGGGGGGGGGGGGGGGGGGGGGTTCTTAAATTATAAAAGATTAAATAACATCTTCTCCAACAGCTTAAGCTTTTGTAGTAACTCGTTGTTTCACAGACATACATCAAGTTCTGTCTTGAGCATTCATCTATTGCTTTTTTATTTTTACGTATTATATTTGTTGATGGGTTGGGGTGCTATTCTTCTTTAACTTGTGTCCCTGGGCCTTCTTTTAGATGTTCTGTAGGGATGTTAGGGGATCTGAGAGGTGCCTTATTTGTAGATAGAATGTTAAAATATATGCAGTTTTAGTTGGGGCAATTTGGAGGAGGGTCTTGGGGTTCCTGCATCCTTATGCCTCTCCTAGCTTTGATGAATTGTCATGACCATGTCTTTTGTTTGAATTATTTGATGGGTGTTAGAGTTTGCTTTTTCAGTTTCAGTACGAATTCCTTTTCTCAGGTTCCTAAAGATGGAGTAGATGTTCTTTGCATTTTGAAGAAATCTGTTGCAATGTTGACTGTACACTGGAGTTGCAGATTCAGTTTGCATAAGTTCTAGTGTTTCCTTAATTAGAAATTTAAGTCCGCTTGACTTGATTTTAAATATTTTTCATGATTTGTTTGAAGTTTCTTTCTTCTCTGTCTTCTTCCTCTTCTTTTTTGGGAAGATGAAGAAAATTTATTGGAGGATAGATCACAACAGAAAATCAACGCATTACAGGAGGGCTAGAGATTGCCCCAAAGCTAAAGCAGTCCTATATAACCCTCCTTTGCCAACAAATCTGCAATATAGTTATGAAAAAAGAAACACCCGCAATCATTGGTCTCAAAGCATGAAAAAAGAACACCCAACCACATACACATATCTAACATCTTATTTACCAAATACATCAACCTTCAAGGCCAGACTACAATGAAGCGCCCATGAAATAATATTTACAGAATGTCCTTGCACCAACTTTCCCATCCTGCTCATTAGTTAGCAACTTGACTCCAGTGAGTAGCTCGCACCCAGCTTCCTTAGAGTTTGCAAAGCCAATAGGAGCAGATAAAACTTCATCATCTCACCCTTGTCGTCTAAGACATTCTGCCAATTCCGTCCAAAGCAGTCCTATTTGCTCCCTCCTTTGCCAACAAATCTGCAATATCGTTGGCCTCCCTTAAGTGTGGGGAAAATAAATATCCAACCACCTACACAGATCTGCATCTTATCCATCCAACACAGCAACCTTCAAAGCACCATACTACAACAAAGTGCTTGTGAAATAAGATAGCGTTTGGAGAATCGGCTTGCGCCCACAAATTCCTACACGGCTCATTAGCTAGCACCTTGATGCCTGTGAGTAGCGCACACCTCAGATTCCTTATGGTTTGCAAAGCCAATTACAGCAAATAAAACTTAATTATCTTACCCTTGTCATCCAAGAAAATTCTGTCAATACCCACCCTGTGCTCGGATTTCCCAAAAAGAAGCCATCAAAGTTCCGCTTAGTAGTTGAAGGCAGAGGCGGGATCCACTTCAGGATTTTATTCTCTTTAGATTTTCAACCAAAGATATTCAAAAACCACTTTTGTAGAGAACTTGGGCTGTGATTCCAAAAAATCAGCATGCATTAAATCATACAAAGAGATCAAGATCTTCATTTTAGTGATAATCTTCCTCACACAAGAAGTCTTGCCCTCAAACATCCTTTGGTTTCTTTCTTCCCAACCAAGCCACCACAAAAAGCATGTCCCTTTTAAGGCCCTCTCTTTCCAAGGTGTGATCTTCTTTGTTCCTCTAAAAGTTAAGGCTAAAATAGGAGGGAAAAACCCAGCATACACTAGACCTCCCATGAATTGAGCACAAAATCTTCCTATCTATGGAACAATGAATAAAGGATGATCGACAAATTCCTCGCTCATGACATAAGATGCATTTTTTGCCACCTAGAAACATTCCAGTCTTAGCAAAATGGGTGGTATTGATCCTCTCTAGGGCTGTAGACCAGTAAAATGCTTGCACCTTGTGAGGAATTGAAGAGCTCCAAACGAAGCCCCAAACTGCCCGACCATCACCATTCGCCTCTACATACCAGAAATAGGACTTGGTTCAAAAGGTACTTTGAAAGTCAAAACTCAAAAGCCATAACCCCCTATCTTCCCTTTACACAAGAAGACTCTTAATTTCATCATCATAATGTTTTTTTTTTTTTGAAGAAGGTAGCCAAATTTCATTAATAAAGACCGAGATGGTCAATACAACAGAACAGAAAGAAAGCAAGAAGAAGAAGAAAAATACAATCATACAAACAGAGGGATAATCAAGGCACTCATCGTCATAATGTTTCAACGAAAAAATTGTCCTCAAAGCCCCACTATCTCGGAATAGTCAACCACTCTAACCCCATGCTCTCTAACCAACCATATAGACTAGGAGAATCATGACAATGACCCTTCACGCACCCACCCACAAAAGCACACACGCACATAAAAAAAATGATTTTTCAAAACCTAACCTTTTTGCTCGCCTCATCTGAAACTCCACACTCGACGTGAACTTCGACTTGACCAAAGCTATACACTAGCATACTCTGGAGCCTCTACATCCATGATTCTAGATAATGATCAAAACCAGCACAAAATGACCGAAATGTTTTCGTTTCCATCCCCACCAAAACAAAATCCTTTGGTTGATATTTATTGATTTTGGTAACGTTTCGGTCATATGGACCGAAACACTACCACTTTAGTATGTAAATTACAAAACTTTGGTTGACATGTCAAAATTTCAACCAAAGTGCATGTAGAAGCTTGGGCTTTCACTGTTTTACTTGAAACTGTTTATTTTATGTTTTTTTTTGCTTGAATCTTTTTTTTCTTGTATCTTCAAATATAGTGTGCATTGCGTGCACTAATTGCTGATTTTGATGCATTTACACTTGGATTGGTACATTAATTTTCATTTTCCATGGATTTATGGTTTTGAAAATCGGGACAAAATTGCCATTAAAAAAAAAAATTGGACTTCGTCGATCGGTAAATCGGGCAAGAACTCACATATATTATTGAATAAAAACTAATCATATTGGCATTTTTTTTCTAAATTCATTATATGTGAGGTCTTGCCTGATTTACCGCGTTAAAGTATAAAAGATTAAATAACGCCTTCTCCAACAGCTTAAGCTTTTGGAGAAATTGGTTGTTTCACATGGTATCAGAGGAATTGCCCCATCGGTTCAAAACTCCTTGATATAAAAAATCCACATGTAATTGCCAACCCAAAAGAGGAGCTACATATGCCACGTGAAGGCCAACCCTAAAAAAAGAGGGGCCACATGCGAGGGGGAGTGCTAAAGTATAAAAGATTAAATAACGCCTTCTCTAACAGCTTATTCTTTTGGAGAAATTGGTTGTTTAACATACTGATTGACAGAGTCCGATTTTTTCATTCAAAAAAATTATTAGTTTATTTAATTTTGTTAGAAATTCCTTTTAAAATAGGGAAAAACTGTGTTTCTGAAACAACTTATCATAGATAAATGTTAACTTGCTATTTTTATGTGAGTTATTCTAGCCAGATCTACTGATTAATGGAGTCATACTTTTTTTATTTCAAAATTTGATTATTTTATTTTTTAAATAACTCCTTTAAATTTTCATCATTATATTGTACTTATTAAATTAATGACTGAAGTAGCCTTTTTCCTTACATTTTGTGTTTATTTGAAGCATATGTATATATGGTTGTATACATTCAGTTTAGATTGGACCTTACTATTCCAAACATGCACAACTTATGTCATTAAGTGTTTTATCTTATTAAACCATTATGGATGATTTTCTTCCCTATGTGATGGGTTGTAAGTGCGTGTATGCGCTTATTCTAGCATTTCCAGAAGTTTCATATTAAATTTTAATCATTTGCATGCATTTCCATAAACTTTCATCATTTTATAGAATTTCTACCGAAATCTATGACTGAAACTGTCATGTTCTCTTTCCCGTGGTGACCGACATGCATACCTAACTCCTCACGATCCTATCCATGCCATTCCTTACCATATTTACTTGCAATAACTAATCTCCAAAGAGCACAGAGATTGTGGTGGAAATTGGCATAAATTGCTCTTGTTGAGGGGCATTTTGTCATCTTTCAGTTCCCATTAGAGGAGGGTGTGAATGACATTGTAGCAAACGGCCCATATATAAGTTGCATGCAACTACTTTCCCTGTGGTTATTGTTAAAAGAAGTTTAGCAGAAATCATTAAAGCTGCTTTTAGGTGGATTTACATGCTTGGAAGCTTACACCCAAGGTGATCGTCCTCTTCTATCATTGTCTCCTCTGGCCATCACAGATGCCATGGGTTGAAAAGGACTACTTGATATTGATCAATCCAGAAGCTAAAAATTTAGTCCATGTAGTAATTTTCAGTAGACTACTCTCCTACCTCATCCAACCAACAACTTTTCCCATTAACATTGATTTCGGAATAAATTTCAGGCATGCTATATTTAACTTCTTTATTTTGTTTCTTTCAGATAGCCGAAGATTATTCTCATTGCGAGTTTCTACTCCGACTTCCAGGATATTGCCCAAGTATGTTATGTTGGACTTTAATGGGCATACTATGTGTCTTGTTTTCTTGGAGTTCATCCACACTTCAGTACATATGTATCCTGATTTGTAATCAGTTTTTCACATTGTTTCCAAAATACATATACTTATTTTGCAGTGCCTGCTTTTCGTGATGTTATTGACATACCCCTTGTGGTTAGGAGATTACACAAATCCCGTATGCAGGTTTGGGCCGTGCAATTATGCAGAGCCTTTTGGTGTTAGAGTGGATGCACTTTTCAGTCTCTTGATAATGTTCTTCCATTGCAGGTGAGGAAGGAGCTTGGAATCGGAAATGATGTGAAGTTGGTTCTTTTCAATTTTGGTGGACAGGTGAGACTGTGAGACATCATTTATTCATTTAGATGTCCGTTTATGGTAAATGTGTTGCCAACCATAATTGTTTCAAGGATTTAATTCCATGTCTTGGGCACTAGTAACTTTTTAGGTGCATTTTATTATGAAAATAACACTTCTTTATGTTTTCACATCTGGAAATTTTCTATGTAACTTCAAATCAGCGCCCACAGAGCTATACATGTTTGGCCATGTTGATCTCATTCACTTAAGACACTGGACTATCATTTGAACGAATTGGCTGCATGCCATTGTTTTTATTTTCTCATTGCTAAAGGATTAAACAAAAAAATGTATATTCTGTCACCAATCTCTAATGTCCACATAGAGATGATAAAAGACAAAAAGTCAAAAACAACATCTACCTTCTATTGTTCTTGATGCAAAGAGAACTTAGGAATGCTGGAAATACTACAGCAGATACCTTGCGGTTCATATGAACCACAGCAAAAAATAAAACCCAGAAGCTGCAATCAGTATTTGGGGATTTCTGCTCACTTCACAGATTTTTATTAAATAAAAAGAATAATAGAAGAAAAGGAGAAGGAAAAGGAAGAATCAAACCCTGTACTATTTGCTCTGATACCATGTTTTGAAAAATAGAAGAAAAGGAGAAAGGAAAATAATGAATCAAACCCTGAACTATTTGCTTTGATACCATGTTGTAGTCCAGGGTTTTGAACATAGACATGAAAAGGAGGAGGGATAAGAGAAGTGGAAATCGTGAGAGACGGAGAATATCAAATCTCTCTCACGAGAAAACTAACACACACACAGATATATATATATATATATATATATATATATATATATATATATATATATATATAGGGGAAAGTGTCTCTAGTCTCTCCCCTAGATAAGCTTATCTACTCCTCCCTTTAAAAAAACACAGTGGGCCCACGCTGTTTGGATGATCCAAAGCATTCATTTGATAGGTCCTAACATAGATAGGGTGTGCCCAAAAAATCAGCACCAAAGGGTCATCCTAGAACTTCGTTTTGTAGTGCCTTGTGGTGCCCAGAATGGACACATATAAACGTCCACGTTTATATGCGTCCATTTTGGACACGGTGTGCCCAACAAAACGAAGGGCTAGGATGACCCTTTGGTGCTGATTTTTTGGGCACACCCTATCTATGTTAAGACCTATCAAATGAATGCTTTGGATCATCCAAACAGCGTGGGCCCACTGTATTTTTTAAAAGGGAGGAGTAGATAAGCTTATCTAGGGGACCGAGTAGAAACACTTTCCTCATATATATATATATATATATATATATATATATATATATATATATAGGGAAAGGTGTGCGTACTCGGTCGAGTAGATAACCTTATCTACTCGGTCGGGTTAAAAACAGTGGGGGCCCACATTTTTGGGGTGATCCAAACCATTCATTTGAAAGGCCCTTACCTAGATAGGGTGTCCACAAAAAATCAGCCCCATAGGATCATCCTAACCCATGCAACAGTGGAGGGAAAAATGGGGAAAAATGGACAAACACAGCTTGTCCACAAATCTGCCCATTTTTCCCTCCACTGTTGGATGGGTTAGGATGATCCTATGGGGCTGATTTTTTGTGGACACCCTATCTAGGTAAGGGCCTTTCAAATGAATGGTTTGGATCACCCCAAAAATGTGGGCCCCCACTGTTTTTAACCCGACCGAGTAGATAAGCTTATCTACTCGACCAAGTACGCACACCTTTCCCATATATATATATACACACACACACACACATTGAGGGGTTAGGATGATCCTATGGAGCTGATTTTTGGTACACCCCCTATCCATGTAAGGGACTTTAAAATGAATGCTTTGGATCACCTAACAAAGTGGGCCCCCATGTGATTGGGGCGCTTAAGCTCACCATAAGTTTGGTGAGCTTAAGCGCACCAACAGTTTTCTCATATATATACACACACACACACACACACACACACAGAGAGAGAGAGAGAGAGAGAGAGAGAGAGAGAGAGAGAGAGAGAGAGAGAGAGAGAGAGAGAGATTTTATATGGTGCCCGACCGTCAAGTACCATCAAAGCGGTACCACCCTTGATGTTTGATCCAACAGCAGCACACTTTTTAAGAGGCTGCTGTTGGATCAAATATCAAGCATGGTACTTCCATCGTACCACCTTCACGGGACTTGACGGTCTGCCACCATTTAATTTCTCTCTCTCACACACACACATATATATATTTTATACATATATATAATAGTGTGCTTTTAAAATAGTAAGTGATATCACCAAAATACTTGTCCTTTATACAATATAACATATACTAACATATCTAATCAATGAAATCATTTGAATTAAATCCCATAATATATCGTAAGATCTACCATTCTAAGAAGCAATATATTTCCATAGAAGTAAATCGATGCATCCACTTGATTGTGTTGAGTCTGTTGACAGCCCTAGAAGAATTCCTTTTTCCTTGAGGGATGTACAAATTTCGATCTTCACTTCATGTAATTGGTATTCCGTGCACCTTCGTGACTAAGGAATCTATCCTTAAAAGAGTAGGCTAATGCTTTTGAGCTATACGTTCACAAAAGCATGAGATACTGAAAGTTAAAGTGACATGCATACTTATTGGTCAGCGTTTTTAAATTTCTATGTCGATCATCATGTTCAAATATTGGGTTCTCCATGCATCTTAACGTACAATTAGATTTTGTCATGCAACCTTCTGATATGAATTTTTCTACTACTAAGGTCAGATTGACTGATGATGTCCATTATGTTCCATACTTCAATGGCCTTTACTCAGTTATTTGTTATACTTGGAAAATCTCGTGTAGTTAACATCTGTCAGTTCTCAGTGACTCTAATTCTGCTATCATATACTTATCTTTCACTTGCAGCAAGCAGGGTGGAAGTTGAAGCAGGAGTGGTTACCTGCCGGTTGGCTATGCCTAGTATGTATTGTTGGACATAAGTTGTAGATTGTTTTCGCTCTTTCTTTGTTTTTTTTTGAATGATTTAGTTGTTTTCTCTGTTGTATGAATCTGTATTAATAATCTTTGTATCATAGATGCTTTGCTAAAGTTCTTTATGGTCTCTGATTAAGGTTTGTGGTGCATCGGATAATCAAGAACTTCCCCCAAATTTTATAAAGCTCGCAAAAGATGTGTATACACCCGACCTGATTGCAGCGTGTGACTGCATGCTTGGTATGCTTTGGGAGTGATTTAAGGGTGGCCATGCTTTCTTTGGATAAAAACTAACCTTAAAGTACTTCTATTTGCTAATTTAGGAAAAATTGGCTATGGCACTGTCAGTGAAGCTCTGGCATACAAGTTACCATTTGTCTTTGTACGTCGAGATTATTTTAATGAAGAGCCATTTCTGAGAAATATGCTTGAGGTACAATTATTTCTTCCTATTCTTGTTCTTCACTTGGATACTTGGAACATAAAATCTGAACTTTGTCAGGCATAATATCTATTTTATTTCAACAGTATTACCAGGGTGGTGTTGAGATGATTAGGAGGGATTTACTAACCGGTCATTGGATACCATACCTTGAGCGTGCAGTGTCTCTGAAACCATGCTATGAAGGAGGTATTAATGGTGGTGAGGTATGCCTCTGCTTCTCATAATTAATTGTATATAATATTTTTACAACCTCAGGATCGAGTACCTATGCTGCTTTGGTGGTGGACCTAACATTTTTCTTGTTTGAGATCCTTGTATGTAAGTTCGTGGAAGATTCTCTTGGCTTTTCAATTGGAGCTCTCATTTCAAAATTTTTAATTTTTTTGTGCTATACTTTAAAACTAAGGAGACAACCCGTGCAATTCACGCGTCAGCAATAAAAAAAAGTAAATGACATCATTTATAGGTGATATGATAAATAAGGTATAAATGAACATGCCTAGAATCTTAATTTGTATATAGAACATGCCGTCTCTGTGAAAAAATCCAAGTGTAACATGAAATGAAGATGTGCAAAACCCGTATAATGTTGAACTTGAATTTTACTCATTCCTACAGATATTACCTGCCTTAGAAGCCCGAGAAAGAAAGTTCATGGAATAGAGAGAGCTAAAAACAATACATGACAGCGAAGACTGACGACTGTTCGCTGTATCTTTTCAAAAGACCAACTTAACAACAAATTAGATTTTGAGATTTGAATTTATGGTTAAAACTTAAAACTACAACTTCCTACAATCATTCTATGCATGAAGTCTGCTGTAGGGTAATCATATGCAGACAAACATTATCACATCCAATGAGCCACTGCAATTCACATTAAATTTTTTTGCTCTTATTTCTCATAAAATGTGATTAATTTGGTATCATATGATTTTTCCTGCAATAATTTCCCTTGTTCGGAGCATGTTACTTTGATAGCGTTTAAGACTGACGTGGGAAATCATATTAGATCTTAATACTGTATCAAGTAATTGTTCTTGCCATGTCCTGTCTAAACATTATAGATAGATGTATGCCTATTAAATGTTTATTTATTTAGCAACTGGAATGCATGATATCTCTGTTGTAATGGGGAAGACAAATTCTAACAACATATGTAGGATATACATGATCCAACTAATATCTCAAAAAATGTAAGTGGGATCTAGGTAATTCTTAGTAACAAATTTAGGGGAATGGGATTTCAAAATGCATGGTATCTCTGCCCTTGTTAGCATTTTCGGTTTCCCTATTTCCACTCACTTGCATTTTTTTGTCTGAATAAGCAAGTGTATATTAACATAAGGTTAAAAAACCAAAAGAAGAGAGAACAAAACCAGGGGTAGGAAAAAAGAGAGCTGACCCTGAGAAAAGATAAGAATTTTGCCTGAAACCAAGGCTAGATGAAATGAAAGTGCAGAAGCATATTCATCCAAGATGTTGGCAAGAGAGAGAGAGAGAGAGAAAAAAATTTGATGAGATCCCTTTCTTCATGAACCAATAGGGGGACTTTCCAAAACCGAAGTATTTTGGAGTTTTTTATCCCATTGGCGATGGCCGAGTAGTGCAGAAGACGGGGAAAGTTGTTTCCAAAGACTTGGGATGAGAGGGAAGAGTTGCTTTCAGTGACAAATTCCAAACAATCCTGAATAAATAAAATCTCGAAATCTTTGCAATTTAGAAAGATCGCAGATAACTAAATGAGAGAGGGAGGGAGATTAATAGCAATACAAAATTTCGCTCAAGGAGAGTTTATGTTTTTAAGGCTTTAATTAACCTTGGCTGCCCTAAACATTTGGAAAGAGGAGAGATTTAGGGAAGGGGCGGGGGGGGGGGGGGGGGGGGGGGGTCTGTGTTTTGAATAGAATTGATTTTTCTAGTTTTTTAATCCAAAAATGGGTGGTAACAACAATTAAAGAGGAAACCAAATCTTTATTTGATAGAGTAAGAAATTATTTCGGGATTTAATGCTGAATTTGTAGAGAAAGTGCTTTGCGTAAAAAGAATAGCAATCTAAAGTGATTTCGCATGCCACCTAGGATTGAATGCTAGATGGGGAGGCTGTCCACGTCAGCCTGAACAGTGAAACCCCCATCTAGCTATATTATAATAGATGACTTCTATTGAATTGTTATAGTGCAAGGCTGAATTTCATTGGCCCTCGCTTTGTGGCAGTGAACTGTGTTCTATATGCGATGGTTTCGCAACCAAAGGCAAATGGGGGCCTGGGCATTGGCAAGATCAGGTTGCGAAACAAATCTCTAATTGGCAAATGGCTGTGGAGATATGGTAAGGAAAAATCTGCTCTCTGGCATAGGGTTACTAGGATGAAATATGGCTCCGAATGGGGGATTGGAGCTCCAAGAAACCTTTGGGGGGAAAGGGATCAGGTGCATGGAAATCTATTTGCTCAGTCAAAGAAGAATTTGACCAAGCAATTCGGTACAAAGTGGGACAGGGTACCAAGGTCAGATTTTGGCTGGATCTCTGGTGCGGCCAATCAAAGCTTTGCTCACAATTCCCGCGAGTATTCAGAATTGCAACAACCCCTGAAGCTGCAGCTGCTGAATACCTGGTCAGAGAAGGTCAGAGTGGTAGAGGATTCTGGGATATCCGTATGGGTCGCAACCTTAAGGACGAGAAAATCCAAGAATTCCAGAATCTTCATTGGTTAGTAGAGTCAACATACTGCTCGCAATAAAAGGAGGATGAAAGAATATGGATTCCTGCACTGGGGACTTTACAGCCAAGTCTTTCTTCACTCTGTTGAAGGGGGCCACCGCTCTCCGCTGAGGCGTGTTTGGAAATCATTGGCTCCACCTAGGGTGGTGGCTTTTGGATGGACCTTGATACACCGGAAGATAAACACCTGTGACAGTGTGACCGTCTAAAGAAAAGACATTTCAGTTTGGCGAGTATGTGTGTTTTGTGTCAGCGAGACGAAGAAACTTTGGACCATCTAATGCTCCATTGCCCCTTTGCTTATCATTTGTGGACACGTGCAATTAGAACTTTTGGAATCTCTTGGGTTTGCCCTGAATCTATTAATTCCCTTCTTTTTTTTTTGGGGGGGGCATTTGGAGAAATGGGTAAACAATTATGGGCCACAGTTCCATGTGCCGTTGTGTGGAACATTTGGAAAGAACACAATGTGTGGAACATTTGGAAAGAACACAATAGACGCATCTTCCAGGAGAAGAGTAGATCGGTAGCACGTCTTGCCTCCGACATCAAGGTGGAAATAGTATCCTAGACGAAGGCAAAGAAACAAACCCCATACAGAATGGGTGACCTGATCAGGAATTGGTGGTCAATAATATGGGATAGAACTATCAGATCCAAGCCTAAACCCAAATGGAGGTGCCCACCAACGGGATGGCTTAAAACTGAACTTTGATGGCAGCTGCTTTGGTAATCCAGGAATGGCAGGGATTGGAGGAGTAATCAGAGACTCATCTGGGGCAATTATTATGACTTTCTCAGGACCTGTGGGACATGTGATTCTAATGAAGCTGAAGAAAGGTCTACTCTTTGGCTTGCGATGGGCGTGCGAACATGATTAGCATCCACTTATAGTGGAAGGAGATTCATCAAATGTAGTGGCTTGGGTTACTGAAACAGCAAAGGGCCCTTGGCGACTACAGGAGACTGTCGCGGAAATATTAGATTTGATGCGAATCCTTAACCCAACACTTGAACATCGCAGGCGATCAACAAATGAAATGGCGGACACTCTGGCTAAGGCGGGAGCAAATAGGGATGATTTTGATATAACTTCATATCTGTAATTACTGCAGCCTATTAAGGTGTGGTAATGGCCAACAGGCCTTTTTGTAATACCTTGGATTTATCTGGGAAACATCTATAATGTTTGTAACGGCAGGCTGGGACTACTGGTCCCGATTGCTATTTCAACATTAATGAAATCTGTCAACTTAAAAAAAAAAAAAAATGTTCTGTATTCGATGCATATGAGCAATTTCCTGAGGGCTTACTGATTAAGTACACACAAATGTGTGTGTATCTACATATATATCTTAGTTCTTCTTAAATAATTTATTCCAAATATCTTCTTTAACTTATCTATGATGCAAACCGTATGTCACTGCGAGGTTTTACCGTGTTTTGGCTGTATTTGTACTTGCATGCCTGCTTATAGATTTTGGAGAAATACTGGCACTCCAGGGAAGGTTCACTATGTAACTAAATGTTAAGAAACTCACCATCACTTATTGAACGTATGTTAACGGCTTAACAAGCATAGGTTAATGGCCTAACAGATTACTGTGATTGACTGCTAGGAGGATTTCTAGTTACTGGCATATACAACTGCCTAGTGATGCATAAAGATTTGCATAATGTTAAATACTGAAAGAATTAATAGCAGGAGCCACGGATAGTCTTTACAATTCAAAAATATCTACGTAGCCAGTCAAATTAGATGTGAAAACCTTTCTGATCCTCATTGTTTAGGCAGTTTCTATTAATTAACTTCTGATCTGCCCTATAGAATTTGGAACAATTTTTTCAGCTATAGGCTTCTAGGGAAAAATATATGAGGGATGAAACCCTCTTATCTGTTGCCATAACAGTGATTATAGACTTGGAATTTATCGACCATATGATCTGTTTTGTAGCTACAGATGCACATACACTTGTTCAAAAGCATGGATAGCTGTAGCATATACAACCTACCAAAAGAAAACATAATATACCTTTGCCCTTAGACTGGCACAGAGATGCCACTCATACCTTTATTTCCTGCTAATTATGCACCTCCTGTGACATTAACCTGTGTGATAATTGCCTCGTTAAAATTTTCAGGTGGCTGCTGGCATATTACAGGATACAGCCATTGGAAAGAATTATGCTTCAGATAAGGTGATGCATTGTAGGTGTCTTTATTGTTCATATGGAAAGAATTCTTAATTTTATATTGTTTACTCTTCCTTCTGCGAACTTTGTCATTCTCGGTAAGTTGAAATCCAATACTGCATCTTTTCTTCATGCATGAATGGATTGTCATGTTTGTTTCCTTGCAGGTTATGTACTCTGTAGTTAGTTTTTTTTATATGACATAGGGTATCCCCACCCCATTTTAGGGCGGGCCTAATACCTATTGATGTGTACTCTATAGTTAAAGCTATTTTCTTTTTATCCACATGTAATATTTGTACTCATTTAACTTTATTGTTATGGTGGGATCTTTAACAATCTTTAGATATATGAATCTGCTTGCTAATTTCCGGAACAGCATGCTCCTTCCAGCCTCGGTGATCTCTATTGTGTCTATCCCATGCCAATAGCTGGCCATATTTCATGTTCTGAAGTGTTAGGATTTAGATCATTCGGAGTTGCCTGTAATTTGTTATTGAATCTGATGTTTTCAAGCCTTTCTACAGTGAATGCATGGTCTTATTGGCATCTTATAGCTTGCCAAATTGGAGACTTTTGTTTTTTTTTTGGCATGTCTTGTCATGTTGGTTGGTACCGAGGTGTCTTTTCATGCTTACATGGAGAAACTACTGTCATCTTTGTGGTAGCAACTAGCAAGTGTCAATGTGTTAATCTGTTATGCTTAGAAAAGTAATGAGATGTATTGATGGTTTTATATTGTGTAGTCATGCCTGAACTTTGGTTCAAAAGGCACTCGGGCATTACTTTATAACGTCCTTCAATAAATTTGATGACTAATGGTGCGGCTCAGGTCAACTGACACGAAGAAGATACAGTTACTCAACAATTGGCAGGGTGTTACAGTATAATGTTCCTTCAGAAATTTGATATTTAATGGTGAAGCTTAAGTCAACTAACATGAAGAAGATGCAATTACTCAGTGATTGTCTTGTCCCGACTCTTGAACTCCATATAAGAAGGAAAGAAACACAGTAGTGGGCCCACAAAACATAGCTTAAAGAACTTTAAAGCACAACTTAAGTGAGTGAATAAATCACATAAGCTTACTTCCATTGTGGGGCCACTTATTGAAGTGGACAAAGTTCTCAAACACCTTCTGGATGTCCCAGAAACTATTTGTGAAATGCTTTCTGCCACTCTCATTGATCCATGAAATGATCCGCTTCCTCTGCTACTGCATCAATATCCCATCCACCATATCAAGGCCAACAAACATTTGATGATTATTGTTTCTTTACAAAACCTTATAAGGTGCCTTGATCACCATTGATCAAGGGGCTTGTGTCATCTGTTAATATTGCAATCAATCGCAATGGGTTGTGACTCTGTGGCCGACCAAAATATTGAGCACATCACGTGCACATGTTGACCAGGATGATGATTGACCTTTTAGTATCGCTTAAACTTTCTAAATTTAATATTGATATTATTATTGATTTACTAATTTTTATGTATCAAATATTGCCCATTCTTGTAAATAATGGTCGCTTTTAAAAAAAAGGGATTTATTAAAGAACATTGGTATGAATAATCAGGGTGGGAAACGAAACGGGAAACGCTTGAAAAAAATATTAGGGGAAACGAGAAACGAGAAAAGAATAGAAAACCGTACGAGAAACGTCTTAGGAAATACATTAGCGTTTTAGAAACGATAGAAAAAACACATATGAAACACAATGAAAACACGAAATATGTGGTTTTGTAGATTTAAATTTTGTTAATTTCAAATTTCTATTTGATTTTTTCTTATTTTTATTTTTTTCACAATATATGCTATTGTTTTCTTTTTTAATATCTATTCCACAATTTTTGATGTGTTATTTCCAAAATGATTTTCGTAAGTTCCACATATGTTTCCTACACGTTTCACGTGCGTTTTCTACGAGTGTTGCATATGTTTATCGTGCGTTTCACTCATGATTTACATAAGTTTCTCATATGTTCCTATGCATTTCGGAAACATTTCTCCAATTTTTTTATCATATTTCAGAAACGTTTCTGAAACGCGTGTCCCACGTCTTAGGGGAAACGAGTTTCCCATCCACGAGAAATGTGTTTTAGGGGAAACGGGTTTCCCACCCGCCCAAGGAGTTTCTGGCAATTATGTGAATAACAGCCTTTTTTCTTGTATAACGGCTGTTATTTGTTAAATAGCGACCATTTTTCATACTTTTATTTTATTTTACGAGCATAAGAGGATGTCATCACTACTGGTATAGTGAGCATTATCATTTTTTAAACCATGGTTGGTCCTTTTGTTAGGGCTGTTTATGGTGGTGGCTGCTCCTAGTTTGCATATTGTGGGCTTAGTTGCCCCTGCGTTATTGATTTATTTTTAAAATTCTTCATAACACTGTTTATAATGCAGCAATTACACTGTTGGCTTTTCAGTTTGGTTTAACTCATCAAGAACAATAGTCGGGCTTTTCTACTGATCATAAATCACTGAAAAGAATTATTTGTAAAAGATGTGTCCTCCTTAGTGGACTACTATTCATCTCCGTTGGATCTAATTTTGTAGAATGATTCACACTCTCTATACCGGAAGGCAGTACCATACTCTCAAGAGTGAACACC
The DNA here is from genome assembly GCF_043159265.1 of Tasmannia lanceolata. Taxonomy (NCBI): domain Eukaryota; kingdom Viridiplantae; phylum Streptophyta; class Magnoliopsida; order Canellales; family Winteraceae; genus Tasmannia; species Tasmannia lanceolata. Next base: position 14,605,459 of record NW_027518683.1, read on the forward strand.
TAAAGTTCTTAAAAATAATTTACCATACAAAAACTTCTTTTCTTTTCTAATGTTTATCTACTCTTACCAGCAAACACCTATTCTTAGAATAATCTACAATACAATAACTGATTTGCTGGCCTCATCTTTATGTCACAGTATGGATGGACCATCATTTTCTGTGAATCTTTGGCTCTTATTATCAAATGCTAATTCTTCAGAATGTTATATATTCTAAATTAATCTCTTTTCAAATCCGTTGCTTAAAAGCATATTCTGGTTGGTTATACACCAGCATGTCCTATCTTTGTGGAAGAATTACAAGACCGAATTCCATTTTATTAATCGCATTGACAATATGTATTATTTTGTACTGGCATGACCTACTTTATTTTTTTTTTGCAAATGTAGTTTAGTGGGGTAAGGAGATTACGTGATGCTATAATACTTGGGTACCAATTACAAAGAGCTCCCGGTGGAGATATCAGCATTCCTGAATGGTATATCCTTGCTGAAAATGAACTTGGTCTTCGCCCTGCATTGCCCATTGTGGAAACAAATGGGAAAAGCTCTCTTGCAGAATCGTAGGTTTCCGAGGTTTTTTCTAGTTTTTGATAGTTCTACATGTTCCTCGAGTATTATGTGTACATCTTTTGGTGGATAACATTTTCCATTTTTTGTCTTGGCAGATGCATCGAGGACTTTGAGATTCTTCATGGTGAACTGCATAGTCTGTCTGATACGATGGCTTTTTTAAGGAGTTTGGCTGGACTGGATAGTGGACTTGACACGGGAAAGAATGCTGAGAAGCGACAAGTGCGGGAGCGAGTTGCTGCTGCTGGACTCTTCAATTGGGAGGTATTGTTCCATTTTGCATATTATTTTGTTATAATAATTTTTTTATTAAGTTTTGGCAGAAATTTCAGGGGGATTTCGGCCAAAATTTCAGTATTTCGGCCGAAATTTAAAACCATGCTTCACACACATTGTCAACACAAACTCGTACTCCTGACTTTCCAAATCGATCTAGATGAATTTGAAATTATGAATATGTAAGCATGCGACCGCACATCTGTGTATTGTGTATCTGCATGTGCTTGTGTTGATGAGTGTCGGTTCCTTTACTAAATTACCAACACGAGAGGATTACTGATGCCAACTCTAATTTAGTCATCTTGAGGCATATCCATCATGGTTTAAAGAGGGGCTTATGGACGTTCTGATCCCTTAGTTGAGTTTGGCCAAGACTCAGTTCGGTCTCACACACGGTCAGGAACTGATTGTTTTTATTTAATGTTGCAACACAGAAGGATAATTTATACAGAAACATGTCATTTAGTACATAAATCTGTAATGTATTGGTCGTTATATGCGCATTCATTTTTTTAATGCATTGTATAAAATTATGAATATAACATTGTAAAGGTTGGGGAATGAATGGTCTAAACCTTGTAAGGTTCATGGGAGCCTTGTTATCGAAACAACAACAGGTGGTACGAGGGAACGGAAGGAAAAGGCATTAGACAGATAAGCTTCAGGTGCCCTTTTATTTACGAAAGGACGATGGGATTCGAACCCCATTTCAGAACATCCAATAAAGAGAACGGGAAAAAGACCCCTGACACAAAATTGGTTGCTGGTAGGTAGATGTGGCCGAACAGAAGTTCTGTAGAGCTTTTGGCTTGCCTCGGTGAGCTCCCCTTTTGGCTAAGTGGCAAACAGCGAGCGAGCTATGTGTAGCTCCGCCAAACCAACACAGTTTCCAAAGTCGACTCATGTGAGGGGCTAGCGCCATAAACATTACGAGTATATCATTGTAAGGAAATAGGATTTGTTGATATTTCAGTACATATGGTATGCCTTATAATTAACAATAACATTGATATGGAGTCTGAACTCACTCCTGCATGACTGCGTGTATTCCGTGTGCTTTTCCCAAAACTGCAAAACGCTTAAAGAGAGTATCGCTAGTTTTCCGATCAGGAGACCTGAGTAAAGCCTTATTCAAGCCTCCAAGCAGGAAGAAATAACTGGAGAATCCACTCATCACCATTCCTTATGGTAGAACAATCACTGGACTGAATAATGATTAGTCTCAATGAAGAAATTCATCAAGTATCTAGTTTTGCAAAGGCAATACTTGTGCCAACCGCTCATATTATTTGTTTCTCTCTTTTTCTTCTATTTCATCTCCCCTCTTGCACTAGTCAAGTAAATGCGTTAGAATTTATACCATGCAATTACATTCAACTGATCAATAGTCTGCTAGCCAAAATTTAGGTCTTCTCAATTGGGTTAAACTGTCTTGCAGGAGGAAATTTTTGTGGCAAGGGCGCCTGGAAGGTTGGATGTAATGGGAGGAATTGCGGACTATTCAGGAAGCCTTGTTCTGCAGGTCAGTTTCTTCCATTCTTGTCCCCCTGTGTTTCCTAATTTGGATTCATGCTGCCGTTTGACAAATGAAATTTTTTTGTACATCCGCATAAACTCCACATCAACTTTTTTATCAACAAAAAACATGTGCCATGTTAACTCATCATCAAAAGTGCAAAGTCACAGAATCACTAATTGGGTTAGCTAAGCTTACCAATAATTATGACAAATAATGCTACCTAGTTCAAGAATTTCTACTGTTTAGGGTTTTGCTGGTGTTGCACTGTCAATATATGATTTAGATCTGGGGCAGATCTGAACTAACTGACCCAAGAGATGAATGAAAACAGAAATTAGGTAGGGAAAATACCTAAACCAGCTGTATTCAATGTCCAAATTAATGCAGAACCAACAATAGAATGGAAGAAGGTTAACTTCTTACTCCAAAGAGAGAAGTGCATTTTATTCTCCTTTTCTTTTCACACACATGTAATACTAGCATTCTTGGCCCATGTTATGCATGAGCGTAAAATGGTGGGCTCCACCTTTTTATTTATTAGGTGGTGGGCTCCACCCTATCAGATTAGTTGTGGGAAATGAAAGTTACCGGAAACGGAATCTTAATTAGAAATGGCAAAATCGAATTAGTAGGTGGCAAAATCAAATTTTGGAAGCAATTTTGTTGGGGCCAAATTGGTAGGATAAATTTGCAAAACTTATTTTCGGAGGGGCAATTTTGTAGGGGCCATAATTCGGCAAAACAGGAAGGGAAAAACTGATTTTGTAGGGGTCATGGTATATCGGCAAAACCGATTTTGTATGGGGTGGCAAAACACAATTAATGCAAAACCGATTTAATAGGGAAAAACTTTTCCAATAAATATATTTCTTGGAAAAAAGATGAATGACAATGGAAAGAAACATCCTTAGTATATATTATAGATAGATAGATAGCTGTATATATATTATTTACATATATTATATATTTTACACTCACATGTATATGTATACACACGCACATACACTTATCGATAGGGGGTGATATCCATCAATGGCACTTCTTTCTTCATTTTACATTATACAGATACACATGCACACACATGTATATGTGTACACACATGCGCATACAGTTATCCATAGGGGAGTGATATCCGTCCTCCCTTTTTTAATAACGGCACTCTTTTCTTCATTTTACGCTGTCATAATTAATTTTTGAAGGTTACTACAATTTCCAAAACGTTTTCGATAGCCAATCAAATAAATGTTATTAAAGTGGTAGTTCCATTATCAAAACAAGGGAATTTGGATATCATTTCCTTATATATATATGTGTGTGTGTGTGTGTGTGTGTGCATGCATATATATATATATATATATATATATATATATATATATATATATATATATATATATACACACTTATTTACTTGCACACACACACACACACACACACACATATATACTTATTTACATGAGTGCACACACACACACACACACACACATATATATATATATTATCACACACACATATACATACATATATTTCTATGTATATATGTGTGTGTGATTGTATGTACACGCACATATATAAGCAAGGGAAGCACCATTCACGTTTTTATACACTCCCCACATGATCAAAACCTAAAAACCTTTTAGTAGAGCAGATTAAAACAAATAAAAATCTCAAAATGCGCCCTCATAAGCGAATATTAAAGGCTAAATATTCCTATCTTAAGTGATTAAATAAATAAATATGAAACACACTAAAGTGACATAACTAACGGTAAGTAAGATTCATAAAATTTTCTGTAGAGAAAGCCTAAGTCCTCAAATGTTTCCTTGCCCTGTATGCAGGTCCCTTTGTACCTCATGGGCCCACTCATGAGGCAATCTTCTATAGTTGAAGAAGTTTGACTTCGAATTTGATCTATTTTTGCTATTTGCTCTTTTACCATGATAATTGGATAGTTCAGCCATGCAGAATATATTTGACATCTCTATCTCTGGTTGGAAAATCCATCAAGTATGTGTATTGCCTATTCTCTTCAGCACACTAAATGCCCCTGCTTTCCGATCATTCAACTTATTGTATATGCGTAGTGGAAAGGGCTCTTTTCGGTCAATAGACTACATGAGATGTTGTCGGCAAACTCTGCATGTGGTAATGCTAAATCGCATTGATTCTTACTGTCTCACAGCCAAGATTCCTAATGAACTGCCTGAAAAAGTTTCAAACTTACGAAGCTGAGCACATCATGTATATTTGTAGGTATAGGCCAGTCAAGGCTAGCCCTCACTGTCTCTTGATCCACATCAATCCTATTAGCTGAAACAACGAGCACCAGCATATCATTCAGATGGTCACATTTATTCGGATCGGCATACGACTTTTGCTCAAGAACCACATCCATCAATCTGATGCAATTGCACTAGTTGACCCTCCCCACTAGCACTGTACACCAAGATGTCATTAAAATACGGCACTAAAAATCTTCCAATGAACAATCGTAAGACATTGTTTTTCAACCTTATAAAAGTACTCGGTGTTGACAACCAAACGGCATAATTAGCCATCCATATAATCCCTCCCGCATCTTAAATGCAGTTTTCTATTCATCACATAGCGTGATACTAATATGATGGAAACTGCTCTTAAATCTATCTTTGAAAAGATGTATGCATGTTCAACATATCGTACAGACACGGTATTAGCAAGAGGCACTTCAAAGTAATCTTATTAGTGGCTTTTAGGTGTTAGGAGAGGTGGACAGCACATGGGCTCTTTCTTTTTCGGATCAGGCCCTTTTGTAACAACTCATCAACTTGTTGTTGCAACTCCCTGTGCACCTTAGGGCTCATCTGGCTGCGTTTTTTGGTAAACTCAAATCAGGGATGAGGTCTATCTGATTGGGAGGTATTCCATCTGTTAATTTATCCTTAGTCAAGTCAGCATACTCTATCATCAATGTTTAAAGTTTAGGTGGATTCTATCACTATCCTCCTCAACCGTCAATGCACTACTCCATCCTTGGTCTCTAACTCTCTATGTAACTTCAGCCACAGAAAGGAATTTGTTACTCTTCGTCTCCACTTTAAGTGGCACTTTCCCTCCTTTGGGACCATCTTCACCCCATCTTTGTTAAATGTGAAGGTGTTCTTATATCCGTCATGTATGGTATGCCAATCGTATTTTCATGACCTGGCCAACAAAAGATGACAAGCATACATTGCCACTTCATCAAGTCACACATTGTCCTTGTATGATTTCCCAATTGAAAAGAAACTAAGCAGCATTTAGACTGTGACTCCATTATCTTTCTTCAACTAGGCTGTTTTGTATTCCTTTGTCTTCACTTTGTAATAGGCTCCTTTTGCAACTCCCACTATGGCACTATCTATATCAAGGAAGCAGGATTCTTCCCTGGGACTGGGAGCCTTCGATTCCCGCTTTCGATTCCCGCTCTGGCAACCTTGAGCAGGATTCTTCCCTGGGAGCCTTCGATTCCCGCTCTGGCAACGTTGATCTATATTCATATTCCAGTCACAGTGCTATGTGTGTGAAAAAGTTGGTATGCAACCGGTCCTCTTCTTTCTCTACCCCAGGAGATATCATAATATTAAGATCCGCTTCCCCACGATCACTTCGAGCTCTTCATCTTCCTTCAACAGTTCATCATAAATAGGCTCGCCTTAGGTTCTCTGGCTTCTTCAACCTCTTTAAAAAGGTTCGCGACCTTGCAATTTATAGAATCCAAAGAGATAGTGCCCAAAGCCAAGGCATTTAAGTTGCTGTCCTTATCATAGTTTTAAATTTTTGCCGAAATCCGAAATTTCGGTCGAAATATGTCTGTTTCAGCCAAGGCCAAAACGAAATACACCATGAATTGGATTGTTACAGGATTTCACCGAATTTCTGAGAAATTTCAACCGAAATTTTGTTTTTCACCCTTATTTATAAAATTTCCACCGAAATGTTAAAGATTTCCACCAAAAATTTAAGATTTACACTGAAATTGCCAAAATTTCCACCAAATTTTTAGACATTTCGACGGAAATTTTAAAAATATCGATTTTTTTAATAACGGCAACATAAAAAATACTGTAAATTTAACCTAATTTTACTTGATTTTGGCAGAAATTCCCACCAAAACCGAAATATTTCGATTTCGGTGGTGGCCGAAACCGACACAAAAACCGAAATTTAAAACCTTGGTCCTGATTAATCAACTAGCAGTATGTAGGCTTCCTTTGCTGTTTATCCGCCTTGATTGCTAGTTTATACTCATTATATTGCAACCAGTAAGGATGCAAGTCACTATTTCTTGGATGGCTATGTGCAATCCACGCAGATATCTTGCAATATTTGGTTCCTCCTTTTCAGCCACATCATTTATAGGAAGCAGCTGGTTGAATTCTTCAATGTATTCATCGAGGCTTCTTCTACCCTCTTGCTGTAGATTATGCATCTTGCTGTAGATAAATGCAATTTCTTCCCCCCAATAATTAACCTTGAGTTTTTGTCCTCTTGCATCTATTGTAATTGTTCCCACCAAGCCGAAGCATGCTTTTTCAACCTAATGGCTAGATTATATTCACCTTTTTTGTGGTTTGACACTTGTAGTTGAAAGTTTTCATTGCCGTACTCAACCAATCAATAAGTCATTCTGGCTGCTGTCTTCCTTCGAAATCTGGTATATCTACCTTAGTACCAGCTTATATCCATAAATATTACAAGTCAAATATCCTTTAACCTTTCATCTGGATCATTATGCAAAGCACAATTATGTAAAGGGGTAATTTCTCTGTCTTAAGAAACATGACTGTCCTAATCCTGTTCCTGTAGCTCATAGCGATCAAGATGCCACATTCACTGTTGGATTTGCCTCCTCAGGTCTTGGATTCCTTCAAAACTAGCATCATGTGGAGGTTTTATGTAAACAGCCCGGCCTCAGCCTCTTCTAGAAGCCATGACCCATGGAGTTACTGATTTCACAGCAACACAACAATATCCCTAGGCTTTGATACCAAATTAGCAACTGATGTAGATCTGAACTTACCCAAGGTCTTGAAGATATTAATGAAAACATAAATATAAAATGGAACATACCTAAGGCCAATTGTTTTTTGTGTCCAAACTAATGCAAAACCTGCAATAGGATGGAAGAAAAAGACTATATATATATATGAGGAAAGGATTGTGCGGTCGAGGGCCCAAACACATGGGTCCCACATTTTTTGTGCTGCTCAAAACCATTCATTTGCAAGGCCCCATCATAGATAGGGTGTGTACAAAAAATCAGGTCCATTGGATCATCTTAACCCATCCAAAAGTGGAGGGCAAAAATGGGCAGATTTGTGGCAAACTGTGTCTGTCTATTTTGACCTCCACAAATGGATGGGTTAGGATGATCCTATGGAGCTGATTTTTTGTACATACCTCATCTATGTAAGGGCCTTTCAAATGAATGCTTTGGATCATCCTAACAAAGTGGGCCCACATGAGTTTGGGCCCCTCGACCGCACCTAAGCTTGGTGCGGTCGACCGCACAATCCTTTTCCCCTCTCTCTCTCTCTCTCTCTCTCTCTCTATATATATATATATATATATATATATATATATATATATATATATATATATATATATATCGGAAAAGTGACCGTACTCGGTCGAGTAGATGGGCTTATCTACTCGGTCGAGCTAAAAACAGTGGGGGCCCATATTGTTTGGGTGATCCAAACCATTCATTTGAAAGGCCCTTACCTACATAGGGTGTCCACAAAAAATCAGCCCCACAAATTACCTATATATATATATATATGTGTGTGTGTGTGTGTGTGTGTTTTTCTCGAAGAGATTACTGGTCACGTTTTTCTCATTTCCCCACCTTAAAACCTCTAGTTGACCACTTTAAAACCATATAAAGACCCCATCGTAACCCCCCAAGTGAACTATAATGGAAAAGACTTAACATATTTCTATTTTATGTGATTAAATGAAAAATGCTGAAACGACTTTAAGTGATGCAATTATTGATAAATAAATTTATAGAAGTTGCTTAGCGAAAGCCTGATGTTTCCCTTGCTTCCTTGCTCTGTGTCGGGTGCTGAAATGTCTTTAAGTGATGAAATTAATGATAAATAAATTTATAGAAGTTGCGTAGCGAAAGCTTGATGTTTACCTTTCTTCCTTGCTCTGTGCCGGGTCCCTGTGGACCTTTTGGGCCCGTGTGTGCATCGATTTTAGTTTAGTCTTCTTTTACTATTCTGAAATATTTATTTCTAACAATTTTTATCTTATAGATGCCAATTAAAGAGGCCTGTCACGTTGCTGTGCAAAGAAATCATCCAAGCAAGCAGAAGCTTTGGAAACATGCTCTATCTCGTCAGCATGCAAACGGGCAACGACCGATCCCTGTATTGCAAATAGTATGTCATTAACCTGGTTGAATTTATGTGTTTTTGTTATATATTCATCTATATGCTAAAGAGAAAATTTTCATCCAGAACAGAGTTACTTTCCACTCTCTTAAGAATTTGTTTCTAATCTAAGTGCTATTTTTGAGCAGAACAGAGTTACGTACTTATATGGTGGATCTCACATTAGTTAAGTATACCTCGAGATGATCTATTATAGGAGACAAGTATCTAGATAAGATCACTTTCAAAAAAAAAAAAAGTATCTAGATAAGATTGATGATATACATCAGAGACAATTTCAACAAGAAGCTCCCAATTTCGAAATATCATTGACAATGGAAAGTAAGTACCCAGCAAGCATTTTCTTAAATCGGATTGTGAATATGGCCTCAATTTCAAGTCAGGTTCTTCTTATCGTGTCATTTAGCCTCCCTCTTAACACGACCGTGACAACAATAGACATCTTCACATTTTTGTTCCTCTTTAAAGAGTCAAATATCCTTTGTTGAATGTCATCAAATTTCATAATTATCAAAAATCCATTCACCCACCAAAATATATCAACCTCTGTATTGAAGAACTGCAATATAAGCACTGCCTCAAGGAGTGACACTTGTAACGTTATGTTGCATCCTCAAGTGAACTTCTCCACATGATTGACATCCCTTGTACTTAGTTATTCTCCATATACCTATGCTCTTCTTATCTAAGTATGCTAGCATTAACAATTAGGAGTAGGGCACTCATGCTTCTACCATGAATCTTGTCTTGATTTGCAAGGAACCTCAAGCATCTCCTAGGGTTCAAAACATGCCCAAATGAACCGGTTGTGGGTGTGTTCCACCTTTGATTACAGTTGTATGAGAACTTGTATAGAGAAGGATTTCCTGCGGCGCAGCAGTTCTTCCATACCAACTTGGTTGCCCAGCGCTGCTATTGGCTTAACAACCGGTACACTGTAGGTTGGCCCAACCCAGTCCTCTCGTACTAGGGTTGGCTCCTCGCAGTTCTCCCTTTAACACCAACTGTAGATAGGAACCAAACTGTCTCACGACGTTCTAAACCCAACTCACGTACTGCTTGAATCAGCGAACAAGCGATCCCTTGGGACCTTCTTCAACCCCAGGATGTGATGATTCGACAACTGTAAGACTAATTGCTCTTTGTCCCGAACTCGGTAGCTAATAAGTAGAACTGCTTCCTATGATCATTTGACTCTACCCCAAGAGCTCCGCTGGGAAGGGGTGTTGCCTCGCTTGTTCATGAGGTATCAAAGTAGTTCTCTAGCAGAAACTCAGGTGCATTAGCCAACACCGTTACTAAAGAACTAGAGCAGACAAGCCTATCAACAAGGGAAGAGTGCCTGTCCACAAGGTTTTTACGGAATCCTGTTTCGATGTGAGACTCGTCTCCCTTCGGTATCGGGTTGATGAGGTCTTCATCCCCGTTCCCAATTTGTGATTTGCCCGTTCCAAGTCGTCATGGGAAAGAAAGGCAGAAATAAGAAAGAGATTATTCCCTGAGAGCTTGTACAGTACAACGGTACTCAAAATGCCTTTCTGTACCTATTCTATTTTTTAATATAAAACCACCCTCCACTATAAGGGCAAGCTATAAATGCTACTAGGTTTGCTGGAATACATCATTCTGTTGCTTCTGCTCATGCTTCCAGAGTTCCAGGCTAGTCCTTATTAAGCTGTTGCTCCTTTAGGGACATTTCCAATACCGACACTCCCCTCCCACCTCCTCCGTGGTTCAGGTTTAGGAAAGGGTCAAACGCAAGGATCTTACTTTGAAACATTCTCTGGAGTTTGCCCTTATCCTTACTTCTTAGTCATGGACCTAAAGCCACCTTTTCCCTCCAAAGCCCTTTAAATTTGTTATTTTCTAAGGTTTCTTGCTTTTATAGAGCTTCTCTTTTGTTGGGATTTCTCCATGGAAGCCCTTTCCAGCTGTCCTAGTCTCAGAGAAATCTCTGTTGTTCAAACTCTTCAATCAAGACCCCAACGAGACGAAATGGGTATCAGAATCAATAAAACTTTGGTAATTTCTAGCTCTTTGAGATGTTAAACAATGGCGGGTGGGATGGGGTTTCACTGTGGATGGCATCCAGAGTAAGTTCTAAGGGATAGGGACATTGAGAAATGGGTTTGGTTTGGAATTTTAATTTTCTTTCTTTCGTAGTTTATGAAGTCTGGTTTGAGATTGCCTGAAGAAGGCAATCATACCGACTTTTGAGGTGGATTGTACACAATAATCGGAAGTAGCAAAGGTTTCATCTTTTAGCAGGATTTCTCTTGCGAGTTACTTGAAAGGTTCATTGCTGACTGTTTAGTTGAAAATTGGTGGTCAAAGGTTGAGTATGTCACTAAAAAAGGCAATGAAAAACCTGCATGTGACTGTTTGTGATCTAAATTAATTAGCAATTTATTGCTATTATGTGCCCAACCACTATGTAGAGTTTGTAGCAATTTATTTCTATTATGTGCCCAACCACTATGTAGAGTTCGTACAAGTTTCTGAAAGTATTATCAAGTGTGAATACATGTGCACATGGAAGATGAGGCTAGGTGCTTTCCTGATTCCTTTGGCATACATTCCAAGCAAAAAAATGAAGTGTCCAGTTATGTAGTATCCAATTTCGTTTGGTATGCAATTGTCAATTTGACTGATGTTGTTTTCCTTTTTGATAGAGTGAGACTTAAGTTTTAATATCAACTGGGCATTTTATATCGTCTGTAGTCTCTAAACTTTGAAATATGCTTCTATGAGATAATTATAGATTTGAAATAAAAAAATTGCAATTACTGCCACAATATAGTTTTTGAAGTTGATAGATGATTTGGATACCATAGTAGTGACAATTTTCTTCTTAGCTATTTAGATTAATCATAAGTTTACAAAGTCAATCCTCAAGCTTATTGTGCATATGTTGTTTATGCTTCTAGGCCTTTGGCATATGTCTTTGTTTAATATATTTCCCAATTAATTTTATACAGCCTATCATCGTGAATACTTTCCTACCTGCATAAAATCATTTTATGATCCTAGCATTGATTCATGTATATTTATACCTGAACTAGGCCTTTGGCATTGATTTTTGACTCAGAGATCATGATATTTTATTGTGCCCTTGGCCATTTCAGGTATCATTTGGCTCAGAATTGAGTAACCGTGCACCAACCTTTGATATGGACTTATCTGATTTTATGGACGGTGATAAGCCTATAACATATGAAAAGGCATACAAATACTTCGCACAAGATCCATCCCAGAAGTAGGGCTTTCATCTCCTTTATTTGGATATTTGATCTGTTTGCATTTCTTGGTTACTAATACAGATTCCATTGCAGTTGGGCAGCATATATTGCAGGGACGATTCTGGTTTTAATGTCTGAATTGGGTGTACGTTTTGATGACAGTATCAGCATATTGGTAGAACTCCTTCCTCTTTCCTTTTAAACTTCAATTGAAATGGAAGTAAATTCTGCATTTGAATTGATTAGAAGCATTATATCTTAAAATGTAAACTTGTAATAGCTCCAGTAATTAAAACCATCTGAGGAAAACCAGTGTCTAGTGTTCGAACTAGGTCGGCCGTGTTTCAGATTATTGAACCTCGAGTTGTAGATCCTGAATTCTAGTTACTGGATGGAAAAAGATGAACTTCTTAGTCAAAACCCTTCTGAATCTTTTTTTTTCTTTAATTAATTGTTCAGCTATGCCACTCTATTTTTGGAAATCTTCTAGGGTCGCAAACGACACTGACATTCTGGAAGTTTTTCGTAGTGCATCTATTTCCATTTCCAAGCATTAAAATAAGGGAAGTGATATATCCGCCCCTTTTGATTACTTGGGACACCCAGCAGCAGTGTACGTGGCAATCAGCTCCATTGAATCCTTCTGATGTGAAGTACATCAGCCTCTGTAGTCATTGATACACTGCTGTTGGGTGTCCCAAGTAACCAAAAGGGGCGGATATATCACTTCCCTTAAATAATTTTACTCAATTATGTGGAAGGCATTGTTTCACAGTACCATCAAGAAGTTATGTTCGATGCACCTTGTTATTTTACATTTTCTTGAAGGTGTTGATAAGCATAATTTTGCTTTTTTGGAGTTGTTATTTTACATTTTCTTGAAGGTTTTGATAAGCATAATTTAGCTTTTTTGGAGCTAGCACTCCGCAAAAAACCCTAGGAATGCAGATCTGGCATGAAAATAGGATGAAAAAAACGAAAAAATCCTACCCAAGGACCAATAGGATAATAGAGTTATGGAAAGAGAGTACTGACCTTTTTTTTGGTTCGAGGCTTCGAATCTGCGTGAAATCAAGACTTCGAGGCTTCCTTCTCGAGCGTAGCAGAAGGAGAAGAGGTCGTTAGGGTTTCCTTCTTTTCTCTAGGCAGAATAGGAGAAGTTGTCGAAGAGGTCGTCGATTGTGTGTTCTTTTTTTTCTCTCACATCTATGCGTATTCGAACGGGCCTACTGCAAGGACTAATAGGATTTTAAATAACCAATCGAGCGCAGCTACCTTAACTGAGGTCGAGCGCAGGAACACTAGAGACACTCTCTTCTCTCTCTCTCTCTCTCTCTCTCTCTCTCTCTCTCTCTTTATATATATATATATGTGTGTGTGTGTGTGTGTGTGTGTGTGTGTGAGGAAAAGGTTTCTGAGCTCGAGCTTATATGTGTATATGCTTTTGCTTCAAATTTTGTATGATAGAAGTTTGATCAACATATATCCGTGTGATCTGAGTGATCGTCCACCAAGTTTTGTTTCTTTCAGATCCCTTAATAACATTGTGCTTTATGTACAAGTTGTCCCATCTTTAGTAAATATGAATTCATTCTTCCGGAGAATTGAAGCAAGTGGGGTTCCCTCCCTGCTATTTTGTTGGGTACTTTCGGTTTCGCAAAACCACCGTGTCTCATAAACAATGAGTGACCTGTTTGGTCTCAATGATGTGGTAGTGTCCACATGTGAAACCAGTCTCAATCACAAAGTGCAAAAGTGGCTAGCACTAAATGAAAATGGAAAAATCAAGAACAAATTGTTGTTTCGAAGTCTAGATTTTGTTGTAGTCATTTATATCAAGAACTGCTGCCTAGGTGTTCTCATCCGAAACATTGACAGATATATTTCTCAGAAACTTCAACTCAAAGAAACGAGAAATAATGTAATGGATCATTTCTGTGAAGACTCAAATCTTTTTTCTAGTTGGCATGGGCACTTCTTCTGTATACCTTTATAATGCCCACTTTTGTGGCTTGACCCAATGAAAATATCACTACTATTATTAGTTTGATGTACATCTGACCAGTATTCTAGATGTTTGACGTAATCAATGTAAATTTCCAGGTTTCTTCTGCTGTTCCAGAGGGCAAAGGCGTGTCTTCTTCTGCAGCGGTGGAGGTTGCTACCATGTCCGCGATAGCTGCTGCTCATGGTTTGTTGTCCTTCTCTATATTATCTACTCCTTTGGACCAAGTCATTGAGATTTCCTATGATTTTTTCCGGACTACTATTGCTAGAATGCAGAGTTGCAGACTTATTATCTATGATTTCCATGCCTTAGTTTTTTGTTTTTACCTGTGACCCTTGGTTTAATTTAGAAATCTAAAATACCGCGAAGGCAGGGTGTAAGCATCACAAAAAAGGGATTTTCTGTAGAAAAAATGGAAACAGATAGGAGAAAAGGAAAGATGGGAACAATAGGAACAATAAAGGAAGAACATTAAACATGGCATTAGAGGACTCACCATTCATTGTTTCTACTATTAGAAATTCATATTAACACTCATTAAGAGTTAATGAATCATGGTATTATCCATTTATCCATTTATCCATAATATCAATATTCGCATAAAACTAGCAATAAAGTCATCATACCATAATCATTCAAAAAAAAAACAAAAAAAACAAAGTCATCATACCATAATCATAGATTGCACTAACAATAATCCTTCACCATTTATTAATTATCCACAATTGCCATATGGTCACTGCTCATCACAGATTGTAATTTGGTGATGTTATTTTTGCTAGCAAATCTAGCCTATGCATCTAACAAACTGACATGGTCACTCAACAACTAAAACATTCACCAGTCAAATCAAAACTATTCAACTCCATAATGTTTCTTTTTTTCTATCGATACCGCTGTCTACATAGTGCACTTTGCTGGCCCTAGCCCTCGCCTTGTGGTCTGCCTCGAGGATAAGTGAGTTGCCTTTTTCAAAATCTTATATATCATTTTTCTTGTGATAGAATACTGCATAGGGCCTCATACTTTTGACAGGGATATCATGTAAAGAACAATTACCCACTCTTGATGGAGAACATGGATATCACATGCAACCGTTTGTAATGTAATGTTGACCACTAATATGTATATGTAGTTTTTATTTAATAGGTCAAGGTTTCCTTTTTATGCAACCACTAATCCAAATTTACTCTAATATTGCATTCTTAGATAATTTCATGCTTGCAGTAGTGAAAGATGGTATCCATATTCTCTTGGAGACACATGTATTAAATAAACTAAGTTTTCACTTTCCTCTTATCCGCAGGCTTGAAAATCGCACCGAGAGATCTTGCGTTGTTATGTCAAAAGGCATGATTATGCATATCCATTTGTACAAATAAACTTTTTGTTTCTCTAGGGTGAATTTTCAAAATATAGGTGATTCTCTTTCCTATAAAAATTTTTGGCAGGTGGAGAATCACATTGTGGGAGCCCCATGTGGAGTGATGGACCAAATGACATCTGCATGTGGTGAAGCCAACAAACTTCTTGCCATGGTTTGCCAGGTGTGCTTTGGTAGTTGTGGACAAAAGCTCCAAGTTGTTACTATGATAAAAAAATATGTACATTACCTTCTTTATGTTCTCTTGTTCAGCCCGCTGAAGTAAAAGAACTAGTTAACATCCCTACTCATATACGGTTTTGGGGCATTGACTCAGGCATAAGACATAGGTATGAATTCTAGTTGATGCTTTTATTATTGTTTCTTGTGATATCAAATGGTTGACGAGACAACACTGTTGTTTAAGTTATTGCTATTCTTTAGTCTAGGAGGGCTTAAAGTTTGAATAGTTAAGGTTCTGAACTTTGGAGCATGAGCACATATTTTGAATATTCTTGTAACAGAGATACTTCATTTTCTGAATATTCATATTAACATTCCTATTCCTGTATCGTGATTTGTGTCTCTAATGTTAACATTCCTATCCGTGTACGATTGATTTTTGTCTCTTAAGTGGAACTGAACAGAACATTCAATATATTGCTAGTGCTATTAACTATTCACTCCCGTAGAAACCACTCTTCTCCTACTCTCAAGCATCTATTCAGTTGTCATAATTGCCTCTGATATAGCTGTGGTTGTTTAAGGAGCCTGAATCATCGTTGCCACCTCCAGTACTATCGGATTAGTGGGAAACGGAAATAGAGAGAGAATCTTTCTTTAGGTTTTGGAAACCTAGATATAAAAGTCACAAAATCTCCTGCGTGAAGGAGTGCGCGGCAAGAGATGCTATTGTTTATTTTCTCTAGAGGTTTTCTTTCGGGTTTTCTTGGGTTACTCTCTTGTATGATCTTGGGTGAGAGAAACAAGGAAAGGGTTGCGGGTCTATGGGTTTGGGTTTAATCCATTGTATTCCTTGTATATTGTTTTTCTCATAATGGAAGATTGTGTTGTCGCTCGTGGATGTATGCATCTTGGTCGAACCACATAAAATCTTGGTTTTCATCTTGTGGCTTGTGTTTGATTTTACTTTTCGTTTATTGTTTGCAATCGGACCGGATTTGCCCGGCGGATTTTCTCAACAGGACCCATCTTAAACTTTAAACCCATATGCACCACCATGACCCCACGACTAGAAACCTCGTAACCAAATTTGGACTCGTACCCGAATATGAATCCCTTGCTGCTCCCACTCGAGACTGACCAGACCCCGAACCATACAATCATTTCTAGGATTGTTAGTATTATCGTCAGTCATGGAGGAGTAGGCTGTGCTAGCAAGGAGATGCCAAAATTAATTTTTTTGTTGGCTTTCAATCTTTGAAAATTTTCTAAAGGATTCATTAGCCGACCCCAACTAGTTTGGGACAAATGCTTAGTTGAGTTGAGTTTCATTTTTGCTTCTATCTTTTGGTTGGCTGTTTTAGATTTTAGCTTGTCATAACTCCTACCTTAGGTTATGAAAACCTCTTGAGAGACAATAATAACGCTTGAGAGAGAGAGAGAGAGAGAGAGAGAGAGAGAGAGAGAGAGAGAGAGAGAGAGAGAGGGAGCTTAAATGGGGGTGGAAATATCACCTAGTATTGGACCCTATGCATTGGTGTAAAATGATGGGCCCCACTCTATCATGGCTTTGGGTAGAGATGGTGGGCCCACTGCATCAAAACATGGTCCAATCATCAGGGTTTCGTCCAATCCTGAGCTCTCAACAGGCCTAGCTAGCTGCCTTAGAAGAAGAAGAAATGAAACCGAGGCTCGCACAGCACTAAGAGTAAGTAAGAGAGGGTCCGCAACTCTCCCATTCATAGATAGAGTAGTGCGTTAGTGTTACGACTGGTGAGCAAGTGCACTTTAGAAAGTTGTTGAGTGCCCGATGAGGTAGAATAGTTTTCAATGTGTCCATTATGGAACACACGACCAAGTCTATCTTCAGACCTTTCATTGGTTTCCGCTAAGGTGACATCCTTGTAACTTCTATCCTTTTTTTAAAAGGATTCTTCTTTCTTCCATCCACTTTCTGCTTGATCCTCCTGGCCGTCCCTTGATAATGATGACTTCTGGTTTTTTTGTACGCGTTCCGTCTTTCTCATGATTGTTCTTGTACTTATTTGTTCGGATTTGAACCGATTCCTCAGAGAAGCAGAAATCTCAGGGAAACACTACGCCGGAAAGACTAGAGCAGGTCATAGCCTTAATGACCGCTCCGCTACTCATCACCTTTGATACTTCGCGCCACATGCTCTCAAACGGGGTGATTTTGAATAAATTCCTTCATTTTGGTTTTTCCCGTTTCCCGGGTATAAATGATTTGATTTCTTCAAAAGTAGTTCCAAAAGTTGCTAAACCTATTTGTGCAGTTGGCTACCTCGCTTTTCTACCCTTGTTTAGGAAGGGAATCCTGGTGAAAGCTTCAATCTTGTAGCAAGTGCGATGAATGGAGCACGTTGTGCGCCTAAGTGCGAAAAGACAGTGCAAGCTTTGTTATGCCGAAACCTAAATGTATAGTCAGCAACACTTCCAAATGCCACTTCTTCCTGTCGCTTCTGTCTTCAAGACGATATAGCCACACCTTTTCTTTCAAAGAGGCATTAAGGCATTTCACAACATTACTTTGAATAAAAAAGCCAAAAATGCTATATTAGCGCTTGTTAACATCCCTCAAATTGCCTTTTACGGCCGTTTTCTTGCATAGTGGGCCTCACCCAAGCTAGGCATGTTTATAAAATGTTTGTCTCCACCTCACCATAGCATGAGGTGTAAAATAGTGGGCCATGGTGGGCCGTACCCAAGCTAGCCATGGTTATAAAATGTTTGGCCCACCCCATCCGAGCATGAGGTGAAAATAATGGCCCCCACCATATTTCGAGTGCAGAAATTAGAAATATGAGTGAAAATACTCTTAAGACCTCCATTCTTGCATGTGCCTTACACTACCTCATGAAGCACAACTTGCCACTTTCAGACAACTTTTTTTTTTTTGTTTGAAAATTGACAATTTCATTTATACTATGGAAATTACATTGGGACCAGGGGTCCCTACTTGCATTACATAGAATCAATTAAGGGTGGCCAGGAGCATACTCCTAGGCCCGTGAAAACCAAAAGAAGTGATATTTTGGGTCAATCGCTACAGTTAGCTCTACACTTCCCTGTGGTGCCATAATTCCAAATAACTTCTTCACTTCCCTTTCGAATTCTTCATCTACTACCGCAGCCGGAAGTACCTTCATCATTCCCCCTTCCTTTCCTTTACCATGCCCAATGGTCTCTACCATATTTGTGGGCCCTCACCACTCAAGATTGTGACCTACCACGTCACACAGACTTGTCCACCACATTTCAGCTGGCGAATTCAATTTTCAAAAATCCCACTCAAATGCCTGGAGCTATTGTGCGCCCTTAACCGTGCACAATAGCCATCCCTATATTACCCAGTAGTCTACAATACCCAATAGCCTCAGCTGTGTCAGATTCAACATAATAGCCATATTTGTGGGCCCACAGTCAAGAACGTGATCTGCCACGTCACACAGACTTCTCCACCACATGCCAGCTGGCAAATTCAAATTTCAAAATCCCGGTCAAAGACTCATTGCTATTGTGCGCCTCAACACCGCACACAGCAACCAACAGCCCATCACCATCATCCGATTTCCGGCGCCTCCATT
The DNA here is from genome assembly GCF_043159265.1 of Tasmannia lanceolata. Taxonomy (NCBI): domain Eukaryota; kingdom Viridiplantae; phylum Streptophyta; class Magnoliopsida; order Canellales; family Winteraceae; genus Tasmannia; species Tasmannia lanceolata. Next base: position 14,624,647 of record NW_027518683.1, read on the forward strand.
TCGCACAACCACCAAACTCCGGCGGCCTCCACCTCGCACCACCACCAAAACTCCGGTGGATCCCCATTACTTATTCCTTCCACCATCCTCTCCATCCCTCCATCCACTAATCCTAAAACTCAATACCAAAATCCTACAATCTCCATTACCGCTAGCCCCTAAACCAACATTAGGCCATCTCCCACGGTCCTAAGTCCGGTCTCAGTAGTAGCCCCAATCTCGCACCTCGATCGACTACGCTACATCACCCCCGGAACTCCTGCCGGCAATCCCAATGCTATCTCTGGCTACCTATCGCCTCCTCCACTCAACACGGCCTCCAGATCCAACGACCCACAGCTTCCCAAAACCATTTACCGGCATTCCACAGCTCCATTTCCTGCATCACACGTGCGTTCCACGTTTCTCTAGGGAGAAGAGGATTTGGAATACCCGGCAATCTCAATGCCGCCGTCCGCAGCCTCCATCATTCTCTTCCTCCACCACCACCACCACCACATCTAACCTCCTCCTTTCCCCCCCGAATCCGGCCACCCTTTTTCATAATCCTGCCACGTCCACCACTTCCAACGACTCACCAGCCCACTATCTCCATCCACGCTACCCATCTCCAGACCTTTCCCAATAAATCCAGCCAATTCGAACCCAGATCCGGCCATTCCGCACCTCCAGCTACCATTGCTGTGTCACCTGCGAGGTCTGCTCAAACCTGGGCATTATCTGACCACCAACACCTCCCTTGCCCATCAAGAGAGAGGGAGAGGGAGAGTTTAGAGAGTATGAGAGATAGATCTAAGAGAAAGAGAGGCCAGAGAGGAATAAAGAGGAGGGGATCAGAAAAAACAGACAGGGAGATCAGGGAGAGATCATGAGAATAGAACAGGGGATAGAGGGGGAGAGAGAGAGAGAGATCAGCAAGGGAGAGGGGAGAGAGAGGGGAGAGAGAGGGATCGATCAATGCACAACACTTTCAGACAACTTAAACCACAACAAAATAACTATGTCTATATATTTTACTATAAATCTCATCATCAATAACCATTTAAATGAAAGTGTTATTATTACAAGAACATGAACATTGTTCAAGCAAAATCACGAGCATTTTGCCTTGCCTTCCGTATTTTTTATTTCATGGGTTTATCCTTAAGTGCATATTGTATTTTAAACGCATTTTAAACGCTTTCCTATTTTATGTTCTTCTACCCACCCAAAACAGAAAAAGGAAAAAAAGTAGAAATAACTGGATTTGTTATGTTTCTTCTACCCACGAAATGAATAAAATCTGCATTTTCTAGCAGAAGAAAATTCAATTTCTGTAGACGAAAAAAAGGGAGAGCTGAAGAAAGGAGGCAAGGGAAAAGAAAAAAAAATCAACATTTATGCTTACTTGAGGAGAGCAGAGGAAAAGCGAGATGGCGGAGGGGCGGCGACCGGTAGATAGATGGCTGACCGGCAGAAAGATTGCAAGGCCGTTTCTTGGATTTTTCGTCTTCTCAGGTAGAACGATTGCAGAGAAGCCAATCTAAGATAAAAAAAACATAAGAAAAATTAAAACCTAGTAAAATGAAGAAGAAAACACATCTTTTGGTAGCAAACAGATTAGACACATCAAGCTGCGATTTAGAACAACAAGATTGCAGAGAGTCGGAGACTTAATAAGATTGCAAAGACTTACCTGGGTTTAGCTTCTTCTTCCGATGGTTTTCTCTTGTGAAGGAGTACACTAGGCATGGAATTATTGAACTTTAGCTTGTAGAGAAGAGAGATTTGTGAGCTGCGGGTGATATATGTAGAGAATGGAGATGAGATAAGATTGCAAAGAATCCCTAGAGTGTTGGTCGTGGGTGGAGAGAGAGAGAGAGAGAGAGTGTGTGTGTGTGTGTGTGTGTGTGTGTGTGTGTGTCTTGAGGAACAGCATTCTGGTAAAACGTGGTTCCTAGGGAGCAAAAAATGCAAAAAATTCTTCCGGAAAAGTGTTAAAGAATGCAACCTAAGTGCTCCAGTCGTTGCTTACTTATTCAAATGTTTCATTGATTGATTATTTTCACTATTGTTTCTTTTCCTAGTTATAGTTTATGTTTAGAATTTTAATGGTTTTATTTGATACTTTTATATATGCTCATATTTAATTGTTTTCATGATTCCTTGAATGATTATGGATCTTATGATTTGATTCTCAAGGACTGGCTTCTGTTGGAAACTTTTAACCCACTCACGAATACCTGTGCTGGTAATATAATAAGATAATTAAAAGAAAATCTTTCCCTGACTTGTTAGGTGCCACCTATGTGATACTGGGATATTTGGAAATATAGGGAAAATGTCACTTTCTAAAAATATGGGGAAATAATATTTTTTTCTGAAATGTTGCACCAAAATTCTCCAATTTCCAAAATCATTGAGAGATTTGTACCTATGATGATTATACCCATGGAGTTCAAAATGTCCCAGTAGAGATGAGTGACTTGTTGTGCTCCCTATGTAATTTTCATTCTGTGTGATTGATCTAAGTTAAACATTTCAAAGAGGCACTGATAGATTGAATTGTCTTTCCGACAAGTTTTGCTGCAATCTTCCTGCCAGCTGGTATGTTGGTTATGATCACTTAAAAGTTGTGATATAATGAATATATTGTATCTATCCCTCCCCATGCTTTAACACAAATTAATATCGCTTGTAGTATTGGTGGGGCGGACTATGGATCTGTGAGAATAGGTGCATTTATGGGCCTAAAGATGATTAAGTCAGAGGCAGCTGCCTTGTTGTCCCGGTCAGTGGGTAGTGTAAATCCCCCCCAGCATGAGAATGGAACAAATTCCTATGAATTTGAAGAGCATGGCATTGAATTACTTGAAGCTGAAGCTTCACTTGATTACTTATGCAATGTCTCACCTCACAGGTAAGATCCTTTGACTTATGGTTTCTTCTAGATTTAGATATTGTGACTTGATTTCCATTGGAGTCAATGAATATAATGTTTTCTCAGTTCTTACTTGGCTTTTTAGTCATTCAGTTAGCTACTACTTGAGATGTTTGTCTCATTGAAATATTTTTTAAATGATCGGTTCATTTTGGGACCTACTTAATTGCATTTACTCTATGAAACTCGCATCCTAGTAATTTTTTTTTCCAAAATTGACCAAAACACTTAGTGTGCTCAGGAAAGTTACACTGCACCAGTTAATATTTCAATGTGACAAATGAATGTGAACTTCAGCACATAGCATGTATCAAACTAGTTATGGTATTATTCTTGTTGAAAAATTCGAAGTTGACTTGAAAATCAATTCGTCAGTCTCCAAGACTTCAAACCCATACCTGCCTGTGCAACCGTCCCATCACCTTGTATCTTGCATGAAAAGTAGGTTTACTGTCTAGCCACATTTTCCTAACCTTTTTTCACAAGGATGACGTTTGGTGGCTTTAAGGTTTAGAAGAATAGAGAAAGAATAATGCAAGAAAGAGAGGAGAGAAAGGAGAAGAAGACCAACCTCTCTCTCTCTCTCTCTCTGCTTGCGTGTGTGTATAGACACCCACACACGCATGCATATATGTATATACATACATAGATGTGTTTGTGTGTGTGTACACTACACATATGCACACGTATATATTGTGCATGTACACTACACATTCACACGTATATATTGTGCATGTTTGCAGATCTTTTAGAAAACCCATAAGAATGAAAGAAACATCTTGAGATTTATGTAAAATATTCACTGTTTAAAAACTCCTTGATTCAATCACAGGCTCACCTGAGATTACTCCACTTTACCTCAGGATGATTTTTCGTTTGAGTCCGAGCCTTGGCTGACTCAGTCGTTGACTGTATCAAAAATTCCATTGACTCGCTCAAGCTAATCGAAAATTGGCTGCATCAATCATCGGCTTGCCCTAGTAGACATCCATTTAGCTTGGCCGAGTAATAATCCAAGTGCAAGTTTTTTTATTATTTCTCGTTCGAGTCCGAGCCTTGGCTGCGTCAGTCGTTGACTGCTTCAAAATTTCCATTGACTCGTTCGAGTTAATAGAAAATTGGCTGCGTCAATCATTGACTTGCCCTAGTAGACATCCATTTAGCTTGGCCGAGTTCTCGTCCGAGTGCGAGTTTTTAAACACTGAGGATACTAGCAGGTTTAGTATACCTACAATTGGAAGTTTTTAGGAGCTTGGTGATCCATTCTGGAAAACCAGAAAGCATGGCTGATTCTGGATACAGGGCCCAAGTTCTGTAAACATATTATTGTTTTGGGAAGATGGAAAATTTATTTATTTTTTCCTTTATATCTTTTGTTGCAGATATGAAGCTTTCTATACAAAGAAGCTTCCAGAGTTTATGCTTGGAGAGACATTTTTGGACAAGTACGTTGATCACAATGATTCAGTGACAGTGATTGACTGCAAGCGCAAATATGTTGTCAGAGCACCTGCTAGACACCCTATCTATGAAAATTTCCGAGTCAAGGTTAGTTACTTCAATGTACTTTGATTTTATTGGAATATAAGATTGTGCTTTTATGAGATTTTATAGTGTAAGCCCCTATAGACTATAGTCCAGTATTTTTCAAAAGTACTGTACGGGTTACACCATAGGATGATCCAAACCATCCATTTGTTGGACCACAACATAAATAGGTTGTTGCCCAAAATGAATTTCCATAGGATGATCCCGACCATCCGATCTATAGAGGTTTCCATAATATCCAGTTCCGCAATAGATTGGAGGGCTAGGATATCGTATGGAAATCATTTTTTAGGCACACCATATTTACGTTGTGGCCCATCAAATAGATGGTTTGGATCATGCTATGGTGTAAGCCTTACAGTACTATTTGAAATATGTTGGACTATACAGACTTCCACCATATAAAAACTCTGCTTATTTAATGTATATCTTCAGGGAAAGTCCTTTCTGCCGTACACCTTGGGCATGTTACAAGGGCATTGTGGTTATCATTTATCATGGACACAAGCATACATTGTTATTCCGAGTTCCATGACGGTTATTCTCTACATTTGAACTGTAAAAATCGATTGGTGGCAGTTGTTGCTAAAACTATCATGAGAGAACCCAAATTCACTATCAGAACAGAAATCTTCTAACTTTACTGCTCTGTCACTTAATTTAAAACCATCAATACTTATGGAACTATAATGGTCCATTTTTATTGGATCTTACAGTTCACATACAACAATAGTCAAATAAGATTCAGATGAAAGAATAATGTCTTGGAAAAACCAGCGCCAAGGGGACTGGTTCTGTTCACTCTGTGCTTATTACAATTTCAAATGGAGGCGTAGGTGTCGATGGTGTCACAAGAAGAAGAAGGCATCACCAACCGCAGTTTACCGTCCGGTGGATGAGGTCCTGACTGGAAAAAGTAAGAGTGATCAGTGGTGGAGGCATGGGGATTGATTTTGTTCGTCCTGTAACTACTCTAATTTTCAGCGACGGACCAGATGTTGCTGGTGTCACCTGGGTAGAGTGGAGAAAAGAAGCTACATGCTCTGTACTACCCCCCACCATCTCAAGGGTTGGAGGTTTAACTCAGGATATTTACCCTTGGCCTGACTTCGGAGTAATCTCCCCCTCTTCGGAGGAAGATGGGTCTTTGTCCCTTTCTATTTCCGGAAAGGAGGTGAAAACGTGATTGGACTCCGTAAAGACATGCTTGGTGGGTAGAAGGAAGGATTTGTCTGGAACCCTACATGACCTTTGGTTGTGGGCCAAAAGTTCCTGGAATATCCCCACCCAACATTACCCTTGCTTGCTCTCTAAGGATGAAATCATCTTTATGTTTGATTCGAGGGAGGTGGCCTCAAGGGTTTTGGCCTTAGGGGTCGAGGTTGGGGGAGACTATTTATCTTCTCTCTCCTTTTGGTCCCTAGATTACATTCAGGGGTCTGAGATCTTATGGGTTAGTTTTTTTGGCATTCCATTACATGTCTGGGCTATATCGACTGTTGAAGCTTTGGGAAATCTCTTTGGGCAGGTAATGGAAGTGAAAATGGAAGGAATCCATAATTAGTGTATGAGTTATGTATCGGCTAAAATCAAGGCCTCCAGTTGGAAGCTGATTTCTCCCTCTGTGAAACTACTCGTCTACGATCATTGTTACACAGTTGGAGTCTCAATTCAGGATTCTAAAGGATTTCATCTGCTATTTGGGCTGGTCTGAGTGAGCCCTCCCCCCCCCCCTTCCCCGCCCTTGTCGGATACCCTGCCGGTGAATAGGTTCCCCTTGAGATTCAGAACAGGTGCTCAGATGACACGCGGGAGCCCCACCATCAGGATTCAAATTTCAAACCTTCAGGGGTAAGAAGTGGAAAATTACAAGACTCCCTTCCCAAGACTTCCCTGATTTCAAAAGCATGGTTTTGGCTTACCTTGGAATAGAGGCTTGAGTGCAGATTTATCTAAAGTCAGGCTTAATCGAGACTCGGGAGATATGGCCCGGATCTCTAAAAGCCTCCCCTGCTCTTCTGCTTTACACGTGGCCTGCTCAAAGGTTAGGATCTCTAGGTTGCCTTTCTTCCTGACATGATCTGTTTTATCTATGTGAGGGCTATCAAATGAACGCTTTGGATCATCCAAACATTGTGGGCACACTGTGTTTCTGGCCGATGGAGTAGATAAGTTATCTACTCGATCGTGTAGATACACTAATCCCATGTCTGTGTGTAAAACGTCTCGATTCTAAGAAAGATCTGTTTCAATGTAGTCTGGACCGGCCACACCGAGGAATTTCACTAAATGGAAGGGAAAGGAGGTGTTCCATCCATTGGGTCTCTCTCTCTCTCTCTCTCTCTCTCTATTTATCTATCTATAATATATACCAACCATGTTTCTTTCCATTGTCATTCATTTTCTTTCCAAGAAATATTTTTATTGGAAAATCTTTTCCTCTAGAAACACAGTTTAGCACTATTTTACATAGGGTGGAGCCCACCATTTTACACCTCATGTTATTGATGGGATGGGGCCACCGTTTTAAACCTCATGTTTTTATTAGGTGGGGCCTACCATTTTACACCTCAGATTTTGACGAGGTAGGGCACACCATTTTACCCCTAATGTTATTGATAGGGTTGGACCCACCATCTCTACCAAAAGTATACATTAAGGTGCGGCCCACCGTTTTACACCTCATGTTTTGATGGGGTGGGGCCCACGATTTTACATCCATGCATAGCATGGGCCCGGAATCCTAGTCTCTCTCTCTCTCTCTCTGTATATATATATATATATATATATATATATATACTAGCAAAAAACCCCGTGTGATGCACGGGCCGACAAAGAATTGTATAGACCACATCATAGGTTGATCTAAACCGTCCATGTGATGGAACACAACATAAATAGGTTGTGCCCCAAAAATCATTTCCATAGGCTGATCCTAGCCCTCCAATCTATAGAGGTTTCCATAATTCCTCTTCAATCGGATGGTTAAGATCACCCTATAGATTTTTTATTAAAAAAGCATAAAGGAGGGGGGTAAGATTGAAATTATGTGGCTTTAATGGGTGCCTTTGTTAAAAAGCATAAAGGAGGGGGTAGGATTGAAAATATGTGGGTTGAATGGGTGCATTTGTTAAAATCTGCAATATCTCTTAAAAAACACACAGAAATCCTAAATCAATTAAGAAGAGGAAAATCTGGGTTTAAACTACAAGAAAATCTGATTTGGAGGATGTATTTTGTAGTTGAGGATGTATTTTGGTTGGTTGAGTTATATAGAGCTTTCGTTCTAGGTAAGTTCAGTGATTTTTTTAAACCCTAACCCGAGAAAATCGAAAAAAACGGATTTAGGGGTTTTTCAAAGCCTGCAGAAAGCATTTAGGGCCCGTTTGGATGCTGAGAAGATTTTGATTTGGATTTCGACAAAATACCTGGGTGGAAGATGAGCTTTCGCAAAAGAGGTCTTCAAAATCCAGTTGTGGAAGATGACCACGATACCAAGCAAAGAAACCCAAGCTTTTCCCTTATTTAATCAAAGTTGGGTCTCGGCCTACTGGTTAGGGGAAACCAGTGGTGAAGAAGAGGAGAAGAAGGGGAAGCTTTCGTGGTGGAGTTAGATCTTTTCGACGAGGTGGAGATAGAAATGTCCGTCGAGGGTTAGGGGAAACCCTAGTTTTCTCTCCTCTTTTTTTATGTACAATTGAGGGGAACTCGAGTGGAATGAGGACTCGAATGTAATTTTTTCCGTTTCTGGCTAGTGTTGGAGGCGAAGGCGGAAGAGGGAGAACTAGAAACAGAAAAAAAAAAACCTAGCTTTCGTCTGGTTCGTTTTGGGAGAGAGAGAGTTACGATTGATAATTGTCATATCTTACTACATCTTGTTGGTATTTTTTTTGTAATTTTCAAACTTTAGAACCATTTCTAGGTAATTTTTCATTTAAAACTTTATAACTTCGCTATTTTACTTTTTTTTTTGTAATGATTACTTTTTTTCTTACTTTTGCTTTTGCTAGCAACCTTTGCCCATGTGCGCATCTTTGCACAAGGATGGCCACATGCCGAGAAGTGGCATAGGAGAAGTTTGCTAGCAAATTCCTATAAAAAAAAAAAGAGGAAATGTTATCAACACTAATGTTTTCTTACGAGGGCACTCTCACTTTATTAAAAATACGGTATGGCCCACACCATAGGATGATCCAAACTGTTCATTAGATGGGCCATAGCCTAAATAGGTTATGCTCCAAAAATCATTTCCATAGGATGATCCTAACCCTCCAATCTAAATGTTAGAGGGTCATTTATATTTTGTACGTTAAAACTACGGGGGCTCGAGTGTCATTTTTCTTCTTTTGTTGAAACGTTAAAATGTATGTGGGACCCATTACCATCAGCGAATGAAAAGCATTTTAAGAAACTAGTGCGCAGATAGCTATATGCGCAGCTGCGCAGAAACACTTCTCTCATATATATATATATATATATATATATATATATATATATATATATATATATATATATATATATATATATAGTAGAAGAGAAAAGAAGAGAATTTATATACACACACACACACACACACACACACACACACACACACAGAGAGAGAGAGAGAGAGAGAGAGAGAGAGAGAGAGAGAGAGAGAGAGAGAGAGAGAGAGAGAGAGGAAAGTGTCTCTAGTCCGCCGACCAAAAACACATGGGTCCCACATTTTTTGTGGTGATCTAAAGCATTCATTTGATAGTCCCCATCATAGATAGGGTGTCCACAAAAAATTAGCTTCATAGGATCATCTTAACCCTTCGATTTGTGGAGCTAAAAAATGGGCAGATTTGTGGCGGTTTATAGCCGTCCATTTTAAGCTCCACAAATCGTAGGGTTGGGATGATCCTATGAGCTGATTTTTTGTGGACACCCTCTCTATGTCAGGGCCCATCAAATGAATGCTTTGCATCACCCAAATAAGGTAGGACCCATGTGTTTTTGGTCGGCGGACTAGAGAATGATCTCTAGTCGGTAGACTAAAGACACTTTCCTCATATATATATATATATATATAGATGTGCGTGTCTGTGTGAGTGACGCATTCATTGTATAAAACTGTTCCAGTCAGTTTCACTCGAGTTTTTCGTATCGTTCGAAATGATTGCTAGAGTAAACTGAGATAGATTTTCCTCCACATGATTTCTTAATTTGCAGGCCTTCAAAGTTTTACTGACTGCAGCTACAACAGATGAACAACTTTCTGCTCTAGGAGAACTCATGTATCAGGTATTTACCATTTTGAGTGCATGTGGTTTTTCTTGTTTGTTATTGGAATGATACTAAAATTTCAATTTTTGTTCTCATGAAATAGCTTAAACTCTTGAATTTGTAAAATTTTCTATTTTTGTCCTGATCTTTGCAATTGTAAAAAATGCTTCCATGTTGATTTATGAGAATAGAGTGGTTTTTTTTTTGCCAAATGCGTGTGTGTGTGTGTGTGGTGGGGGGTGGGGGGGGAAGAGAATGATTTTAGCACTCCGCTCTTTTTATATGTAGCGAAAACTTCTTGTCTCTGAAACTCAGTAAAGCAATCAGAGAAAAACTACAAAAGTAGCGATAGAAAATCACAGATGAGGAACAAGATCTCTCAATTCTTCATTTCTTAAAACATAACAATAGAATATCCAAGTATCATTCAAAAAAAAGGCAATAGAATATCTAAATGTCCCTCAAAATATGATGTATAGATATATGTGTGTGTGTGTATATCCTCTCTAAACAATGCTGAAAACTTTAATCTCAATCATTCATTATCATCTAGTCCTGGACCTTCATTGTAAGCCTAGTACCCCTTTCCTAAAGACAAGTAGTTAAGGATTTCTAGCACTAAGCTTAAAAACTAAGCAATCAACGCCGTAATTTTCATCTCTAGTCTCAGTAATGAACTATCGACTTCTTTTTGAGGCACGAAGTAATAGAATCTTGAAAGATACATTAAATAGTAATAGTAGGCCTTCATATCAAGCATCAGCTCAAGTTATAGTTGCCCGCGCGGGGGGGGGGGGGGCTGGGTGGGGGGGTAGATGCCCAATTTAATTTTTCACATACATTCCCACCAAAATAGTTGGAATAGATGCCCAATTTAATTTTTCACGTACATTTCCTTCAGCATCCTATACACTTTTTGCTCATTGATCTAAATCATTGAAAGCATGATCATGTTCCCAACTCTTAGACAATCTTCATCGAAGATTGGTTTGGTATTTAAATCAACAATTTTAGCCTCCTTAAATTTTGTGGAATAAAATGGCCACTCCCATTCTATTACTGTATTGTGTTATGAGCACAAATGCCATTCCCACTCTATTGTTGTATTGAGTCTTTGAGCACACATGTCATCTCTTCTGCAATTTGCAGCTCAGAGTTTTTAGATAATAATACCCTGTATTGGCTCATCATATGAATCAGTGGCATAGGTATGAACTCTTGTTCTTTTTGGACGGAATTGATGTCGTCGTGCTCTAAAAGTCTGGCTTGCTTCTTCTATGAATGACCCACTCAATTTGGTATTTAGGGTTTTACATTGATTTTTTCTGTTCGAGATCAAGATAATGCAACTTTGCTTGCAATTGGTTTTCCCGAACTCCAAGGATCAAAGCTTGCTCTCATACCAAATAATGCAAAATAAGAGGATGGAGAGGGGGTTTGATTTGAAAATCAAGTGGGGGAATTAGATAAAATAACAAAAGTAGTGATAAAAAAATCGCAAATAAGGAGCAAGAGCTCTATATTTTCATTTCTCGATACATAGTATCCCTCTCAATCTCTCTCTCTCTCTCTCTCTCTCTCTCTCTCTCTCTCTCTGTGTATATATATATATATATATATATATATATATATATATATATATATATATATATAGAGGAATAAGATTGTACGCTCGACCGTACCTAAAGTTAGGTACGGTAGAGTGCCAAATTACATGGGTCCCTCATTTTTGGTGGGCATCTAAACCATTCATTTGCAAGGCCCCATCATAGATAGGGTGCATACCAAAAATCAGCTCCATAGGATCATCCTAACCCATCCATTTGTGGAGGCCAAAATGGACAGACAGTGTTTGTCCACAAATCTGCCCATTTTGGCCTCCAGTTTTGGAGGGGTTAGGATGATTCAATGGTGCTGATTTTTGGTATGCACCCTATCTATGTTGGGGCCTTGCAAATGAATGGTTTAGATGCCCACCAAAAATGGGGGACCCATGTGATTTGGCACTCTACCGTACCTAACTTTAGGTACGGTCGAGCGTACAATCCTTTTCCTCATATATATATATATATATATTTATATATATATATATATATATTTATATATATATATATATATATGGAGAGAGAGAGAGAGAGAATAGTGTTCCTGCGCAGCTGCCCAGATAGCTTATATGAGCAGCTGCTTCAAAAACTCATGTGGCCCACATTTTTGGGGTGATCCAAAGCACTCATTTGAAAGGCCCTTCCATGGATAGGGTGTGTACCAAAACTCAGCGGGTGTGTACCAAAACTCAGCCCTATAGGATCATCCTAACCCAATCAAAGGTGGAGGGGGAAATGGACAGACACTATTTCTGACCATTTTTTCCCTCCACAAATGGCAGGGTTAGGATGATCCTAAAGGGCTCATTTTTGGTACACACCCTATCCATGGAAGGGCCTTCCAAATGAATGCTTGGATCACCCCAAAAATATGGGGCCACCTGAGTTTTTTGAAGCAGCTCAGATAAGCTATCTGAGCAGCTGCGCATGAACACTTTTCTCTCTCTCTCTCTCTCTCTCTCTCTCTCTCTATATATATATATATATATATATATATATATATATATATATATATATATATATATATATAGAGAGAGAGAGAGAGAGAGAGAGAGAGAGAGAGAGGAAAGTGTTGGTGAGCTTAAGCTCACCAAACTTATGAAACTTATGGTGCGCTTAAGCGCCCAATCACATGGGGGCCCACTTTGTTAGGATGATCCAAAGCATTCATTTGAAAGGCCCTTACATAGATTGGGTGTGTACCAAAAATCAGCTCCATAGGATCATCCTAGCCCATCCATTTGTGGAGGTCAAAATGGACAGACATTGTTTGTCCACAAATCTGCCCATTTTTGTCCTCCACAAATGGAGGGGTTAGGATGATCCTATGGAGCTGATTTTTGGTTCACACCCTATCTATGATAGGGCCTTGCAAATGAATGGTTTGGATCACCACAGAAAAATTGGGACCCATGTGATTAAGCGCACCATAAGTTCGGTGAGCTTAAGCTCACCAACACTTTCCTTATATATATATGAGGAAAGTTTTTCTAGTCGGCCGACTAGAGAAGCTTCTCTAGTCCGCCGACCAAAAAACACAGTGTGCCCACATTATTTGGATAATCCAAAACATTCATTTGATAGGCCCTTGCATAGATCGGGTGTGCCCAAAAAATCAGCTACGTAGGATCATCCTAAACCTTTGATTTGTGGAGGTTAAAAATGGACAGATTTGTGGAGTTTATACGCGTCCATTTTAACCTCCATAAATCGAAGGCTTAGGATGATCCTATGGAGATGATTTTTTAGGCACATCCTATCTATGTCAGAGCCTATCAAATGAATGCTTTGGATCATCAAAACAACGTGGGGTCACTGTGTTTTTAACCTCCACTGTCCATGTTTAACCTCCACAAATCGAAGGGCTAGGATGATCCTATGGAGCTGATTTTTTGGGCACACCCTATCTATGATAGGGCCCATCAAATGAATGCTTTGGATCATCCAAACAACATGGGCCCACTGTGTTTTTGGTCGGCGGACTAGAGAAGCTTCTCTAGTCGGCCAACTAGAAAAACTTTCCTCACATATATATATATATATATATATATATATATATATATATATAGAGGAATATGTTCGTGCGCTCAAGCTCTAATAGGAAATGGTGCGCTTGAGTGCACCAATCACATGGGTCCCACAATTTCTGTGAGGATCCAAACCATTCATTTGCAAGGCCCTATCATAGATAGGGTGTGTACCAAAAAACAGCTCCATTGAATCATCCTAACCCCTCCAAAAGTGGAGGGCAAAAATGGGCAGATTTGTGGTCTGTCCATTTTGACCTCCACAAATGGATGGGTTAGGATGATCCTATGGAGCTGATTTTTTGTACACACCCTATCTATGTAAGGCCCTTTCTAGTGAATGCTTTGGATCATCCTAACAATGTGGGCCTCATTGGTTTGAGAGCTCAAGCTCACCATAAGGTTCCAACGCTCAAGCTCACAATCCTTTTCCTCATATATATATATATATATATATATATATATCAGAAAACGGTTTCTACACACAAGTGTAGATAAGTTATTTACACACTAGCTCAAAATACAATGGAGGGCATATTGTTTGGGTGATCCAAGCCATTCATTTGATTGGCCCTCACATAGATAGGGTGTTTACAAAAAATCAGCTCCATAGGATCATCCCAACCCTACAATTTGTGGAGGTAAAATGGACGTGTATAAACCTTCACTAATCTGTCCATATTTTGCCTCCATGGTTCAAAGGGTTAGGATGATCCTATGAAGCTGATTTTTTGGGCACACCCTATCTATGTGAGGGCCCATCAAATGAATGGTTTGGATCACCCAAACAATGTTAGCCCCCACTGTATTTTAAGCTAGTGTGTAGATAACTTATCTACACTTGTGTGTAGAAACCGTTCTCTCTCTCTCTCTCTCTCTCTCTCTCTCTCTCTCTCTCTCTCTCTCTCTCTCTCTCTCTTTATATATATATATATATATATATATATATATATAATATTCTAAACAATCCTAAAACTCACGCTAACTCTTCATTGTGACCCTAGTCACCCTTTCCTAAAGGTGTAAGGAGTTCTAGTGTTGAAAATAGAAAGTAAGACAATTAAAAGTCTCATGTCGTAACTAATCTTGTCATTTATGTCTTGAAATGTCCTATCTCAAAGAGATCACATAAGAGGGATCATCAGGTTCAAAGTTATGTCCTGTGGAAGATTAGGATGTTTGGACTTGGCTCGACTTGGATTTTGCATTGCATCTGTCCCTCCCAATTGGAAAGAATCGTCCTCAAGTTTAGACCCTCCGACATTTTCTTTTTCAAATTATAGTTTTACTTGGAGTAGAGTTCCGAATTTGTTTTCACAATCTTTTACCCTTCCGCTCATCGATCTGAATCAATAGCAACGACATCACATTCCCAATGCTTAGGCATTCTTCATCTAATTTTAGATTCATAAAAGCTTGCTTCAGCTCCTTATCGAAATGTTAAACTTCCATATAAATAAAGAAGAGACATCCCAAATTCGAAAACATGTTTGTCAGCATAGTTAAATCGTTTTCTTTAGCTTCATCAAAGAGTTTCTCCGAACTCCTTCATTATGTTGTCTTTGTATTCATTGAAAGTTGGTCAACTTTCCCAATCAATTACTTCATCATCCGTAAATTTCATGGAATAAAACAGCCGCTCTACAGTGTTTCATGGATTTGGACACGAAAATCATCTCATTCTCAATTTGTAGCTTGAACATTTTGTGTAATAACCCTCTTATCAGCTCATCACGTTAGGCTCAAAAATAAAGAGGGCCTCTAGTTTTTTCTTGGATTCAACCATCGTCATAGTGCTCCAGGAGTCCCACATGCTCCATCCCATGTATCATCTACTAAATCTGGTGTCAGAGGATCTGCATCTCTTCTTCTTCTTTTCTTTTTTTTTTCTTTCTTTTGAACAATAGGTTCTGCATCTCTTCTTCCCTTTGAGATTCATAATCTACAACTACTACCCTTTGAGGTTCACAATAAAATAGCTAACATATTCTCAAAATGTAAAATGAAAAGAAAAACTCTCTAAAAAAAATCTACAACTACTACCCTTTTAGTCTCTTTGATTATCTTGTAATCCTATCACTTTAACCTAATAACCCTTTCCTAAAAGCATAATGACTTCTAAAACTAAGGCAATCACAAATTTTCCACTAATCTCGTTGATGAACTTCTACAACTTTTTGAGGTATAAAAATATGAAATATTGTAAAATATGTAGAATAGAAATTTTAGGTCCCAAAGTGATCTTCAAAATCACGTTCAAAGCACACCCTCTCCTCTTTGTCATTAGAAAAACACTGTCCTGGAATTGGAAGGTCTTGTACGCCTACTAGGACAAAAGTTTATCAATTCGGTGGGCTTTTGCTATTTGTTAGTTATTAGTTGTGCAGTTTGATTGTAATTTAATTTGTGTTGATACATTTTTCACTGCCCTGCACTTACAAGACCTATATGCATTAACATGTCTTTCGACATCATCGTGCAATTATTCAAATGTGTTTGCATGTCTGGGTCATTCCAAGGCCACCATGTCTAATTCCATGTGTTTGTTTTTTAAACTGACACTCAATGTCTGTGTCTAAATCATATAGATTACTCTAGAAAGTAAGTGTTTCCTTGTTTTGCAGTGCCACTATGGTTATGGTGAGTGTGGTCTCGGCTCTGATGGGACAGATAGACTGGTAAAACTGGTGCAGGAAAGGCAGCACCGTAGTGAAAGCAGGACTTTATTTGGTGCTAAGATTACTGGCGGAGGCTCTGGTGGGTCCGTTTGTGTTATTGGAAGGAACTGTATCCGAAGTAGCGAGGAAATTCTTGAGGTAACTTTTCTAAATCTAAGTTGGTGAAGATCAACAAATGAAAACAAATAATACATCCGGACATCATTCCTTTACTAGTTCTGACCAGAGTCAGTGTCATCCGCCTAGACTCCTAGGCATTCAAACTTGTGCCCACCCCTTGGAATCTAGGGCACACATGCCATACCGGGGATGGCAATCTCCGTGGGTCTTAGGCAATTGCCTTATCACCTAATGACTGCTTAAGATCTGGTGACTGTCTGTGACTAGGAGTACAAATGGTTGACTCTAGGTTGTATAAAACCTCCTTCACTCTTCTCAAAGGGAGAGATAACATTAGTTTTCACTTGCTTCATTTTCATACGTGGTAATTTGATGTTTTATTACTAATTAGTAGCTAAGGGCCAAATTGGATCTCTTTATTAGTTGCTAATTAAAGTAACTTTTATGCATGGACAATGTTCTAAATATTAACATAAATTATATGAATTAAACATGTTAAACTTATGCAGTTATTCAGTGACCCTGTGAAGCTCACTCATAAATATGGCATACAGCATTGGGGTCACATGTATTTCCACATGAAACATGGATTGCTTGCATTTTTTTCTCGAAATATTAAAGTATTTTCATTATATTAGAAATTTTCAGCCCTTCACCCCTTCAAAATTGAATTCAAAACTGGAATGATTGAAAATGCTTCTCTTCAAATTATATCCAAAGTGCTGCTGCTATGAGTGTAAAGAGTCTAAAGATCCTCACCTTTTCCTAAAAGTGAGTAACTTTGGTTTTAAATGGCCTGTCCTCTTTTTTATCTCATGACGGCATTTGTCATTATGGGGTGTGCTAGAATGAAAAAAAAAAAAAAATTAATAACATTCGGGATTTTGTAGGTCAAAAAGTCCCTTCACTATATAAAGAGGTGTTATTCTGAATTTGTATGAGACCCGCTTCAGCAGTGTCCATTTGTTAGGCAGTTACATCTGAAATTGTAGTGTACAAATCCCATGTTGTTTTCCTTGGGACTAGTGCCAATGCAAGGGTGCCTTTATCATCTTAACCATTACCTGCCTTTTCCCTTAATCTATAACCCTGTCATCAGTTACTTGAAGATATGAATACCTTGCTCTTTTGAAAAATTGATAATTATTGTGTTGGAATTTGCAGATTCAGCAGAGATACAAAGCTGCCACTGGTTATTTGCCATATATATTTGAAGGCTCGTCTCCAGGTGCCGGAAAGTTCGGTTACCTAAAAGTGCGCCGCCGGTTTACATCAGGCTGGAATCCACACAATTAATCTGATAAAGACTAAAGATTATGACAACCAATTGTGAGTGCCACTCAAAATTGCATTTAAATTTGAGTCAAATAATCAGTTTAGCACTCACAATCGGTTGTAATAATCTTAAACAAACAGGGCCTAAACGAAGGTAATTATTGATAATGTTGGTTCTATTTTTTATTTTTAGTTTTTTGTGTGTGTTTGTTATGAATGTTTCTAGCAACACCAACTTAAAACCACATTTGAAGATGGGAGAATGGGGTTGATATTATTAGTAGTACCATTATTTATATTCAATAAAGAAGTTGGTTTTATTCTATCATTACAGTTGACAGTTGGAGGAACATCCGTTCATACGTAAATTTATATGTAGATATGTTCCAAATGTGTGTACAGCAAAACAGGACAAGGGAAAAGAAAAAAGAAACTCTACTCAAAATATAGTTTTCTTTTTCCTATTTTTCGGCCACTTTACCACAATCTCCTGCCTCCTGCCCTCTCAAATTCTATCTCTTTCTCTGTCTTTCTACCTCTCTCAACACTTGGCCCTGGAAAAAAAAAAAAAAATTTCATGGTTGCCAAACATGGCCTAAATAAAAGTCAATAGATATTTCCACCCCTTTTCTAGTTATTCTGCCTTCCTGTGTTATCTTTTACTGAAAATGACTCTATTTTCGGTAAAAATGAACAGGAGGGGAGGGAAATGCTGGGAGAGAAGGGGGGAAATAGCATTGTTTACTATTAAATGAAGAGAAATTATATGGTGGCTGACCGTCTTGTAACAAAGGGCTGAGAGAGAGAGAGAGAAAACCTGTCACCCTTGATATTTGATCCATGGAAAAGTCAAAAAAGGGGCTTTGATGGATCAAAAATCAAGGGAGGGAGGGATTTTCTCTCACCGACCTTTACACGTAAAGGTCGGTCACCATATAAAATCTCTTAAATGAATATACATTGTTTAGTGAAAGCACATCGTTTAATATTAATATTAATATTTTGGGAGATGATATTTTTACTCCCCCCTGGCTAGGGCTGCAACTCGAGCCGGGTTTTACCCGACCCACATCGACACGACCTGAAAATAGCCTGGGTTGGGTTCAGGTTTCATGGGTTTCGGGTCGAGCCGGGTTGAGCATTCAAAAGCCTGCATGAATCTCAGGTCGAGCCGGGTTTGAAGGGGCCCGACCCGACCCGAGTTATATGTACATTTTTTTCTATTGTTAGTTAAAAGTTAAAAGTGAAAACCCACGCAGCCACTGTTACTGTATGTGAGTGTAATTTCTGCTTCTATGAGTTGAGTTGCCTTGCCAAACAAGAATTTTCCTTAAAAAATTGCGTCAACGTGAAAAAACCCAACCCGACCCGAGATTTATTATGGGTAGGGCCAGGTTTGGGAATCGTGGGTTTTCCGAAAAAAAATCCGACCCGACCCGACCTGAGATATTTCTCGTAGGGTTGGGTTCTTGAAAACCCGACCCGCCCGACCGGAGTTGCAGCCCTACCCCTGGCCCCTGCATTACGCATGCACTCCCTTTTGACGTCAAATCACATCATAAGTTGGGCGCATGCTTAATGTGGGGGGGGGGGGTGAAAATATCTTCGCCCTAATATTTTTTGTGGCTGTTACTTTAGAACCCAAGTAATAAACATTTTTGTTCTGATATTGTTCTCATTGAAACATCCTTGGAATCTTTTGAAGTGAAGGATTTTTTGGTAAGATTCATTAAACAGAGTCATAAGAATATCGGATAAGTTGGGCTTTGGCAAGGCAAGGCAAGGCAATATAGATTTTCTATAGTGGGCTTGTGCGTAATTTTTCAAGCCCGTTAAAAGCTTGGGGATGGGCTTAGGCCTATTATAAACTTGGACATGCATAGTATGGGCTCAACATTTCCTATCTCATACCCAGTCCATCTACACTTCCTGAAAGCTTGCCCAATTGGTTCACTTGCTCCTTAGTATGAGCCCATGTTACGCAATATATCCATGCAGTGGACTCTACAGTCGGGGTAGTCCTTTTGAAAGGTGTTATTTATGTTGCTAATTCAGTAGGCAAGATAAAATCACTCAACTTTGTTGAAAAACTTAATTCTCACCTTTGGTTCTCTTGATTCATCCTACACTTGGTGTCAAAGGATTAAGATGATCAGTTGGTGATAATTCACTATGACTGCATTTGGATTGCTGGAATAACGAATCGGAATCAACATCATATTTTTAACCAAATGTTAGAATAGGGTAGAAACGAAATAGGATGTCAACACCTGATTTTGGCATCCAAACACACCCTAAGGCTCTGTTCACTTGTTTTCCCGGGAAAGGAAAAGAAAATGTTTCCCGGGAATCTGACGTGGCATTAGGAAAAGAAATCCAGAGAATCTGTGCAGGAAAAGGTTTCCTTGGACTGTTTCTGGACTGTTCACTTGCGCAGGAAAAGGTTTCCAGGGAAACTGTTTGCCCTTCTTTTTGCACTAGTTTTCCCGGGAAACGAAATCCGAGTGTTTTTGGTCGGAAATGAAATCCCTAAAGGGGGGGAAATGGGCTTGTCCATGACATTTTTTTACTTATTGTAGAAATTACACGTGTAATTCTATTTTCTCGGGAAAGCAAGTGAACACCAGAATTATGTCTTGTCAAGGAAAAAAGATGTTGTTTTCCAGGGATTTGCTTTCCCGGGAACGCAAGTGGACCACTTGTTTTCCCGGGAAAGGAAAAGAAAAGGTTTCCCGGGATTCTGACGTGGCATTAGGAAAAGAAATCCAGGGAAACTGTGTAGGAAAAGGTTTCCCGCGCCTGTTCACGTGCGCAGGATCTATGCAGGAAAATGTTTCCCGAGAAACTGCTTGCCCACCTTTTATCACTAGTTTTCCCGGGAAAGCAAATCCAACCAAAATAATGGGATTTGGTTTCCCACACTAGTGAGAAAAGAGACATTTCCATGTCATTTTTGGCAATTCTATGTCATTATTTGACATATTCCACCCAGGCTTGTTATTTTCTCAGGAAAGCAAGTGAACACCAGAATTATATCTTGTCAAGGTCTTGTCAAGAAAAAAGGAGTATGTTTCCAGGGATTTGCTTTCCCGGGAACGCAAGTGAACAGAGCCTAAGGGAAATTATATTGCACTCCTTCTCCAGCATTTCTGTCTCCTTTTGTTTGTCTTATCCTAAAAAGGACTTGCATTTCTAACCCTTGTTTTTATCTCTTAATGGTAAAAATGGCTTATTTCCATCAAGAGAAACACAAGATGATTCAAGTAGTATGAAAGATTCAACAATGTATGAGAGTCTAGTGTGGATTATTATAGAAAATGATTGAGTGTGAGATCATTGCTAACCCTAATATTTGTAATGGAATTCAATCACAATGAGATTCTTGTAGTTGATTATATTTACAATGAATGGTGAGATTTGGATGTGTGTCCAACCATGCATCCCTCATCCCTCTTGTGGCTTATCCAACCCCTTAGATGGTGACCCAATACTGCAATGCAAACACCAAACAAACATTCCATGTGGAAGAGGTAAGAGCTTTAAAGTCAGGGCTGTTGGCTTTAACTCCTTGGTGGGCCCACACTGTCCACATCAGCAACAGAATGTCCACATCATTCATCGTGCAACTGCCCATCCCGGGTGGGGAGTGTAACAAAGTTCTTACGTGGAGTGGGTTATGTGTATTATTGGTGAGTTGTCTGTGTGTGTAGTGTGGCCCATCACATGAAGTGGTATTTGATTTAGCATTAAATGCCATTTGGCTTTATCTCCTGTCAGTCCTGTGAGCATGAGATGCTAAGTTAAAACTCAAATTCCCAACACCTTTTGTGCTAACCATTCATTCAATGGATTGCTAGAGTGTGGGGATATCTATCAAGAAAGAAAATAATATTTTTTTTTCAATATAAGTAGGGTAGTTATGAGTTATGAAAACTCTAGTCAATCATCAACTCACTTGAATCAACTCAAATTTACCTTGAGTCGATGAAAACTCTTTTAACTCATCCGAGATAAGGAGAATCTGACTGTGTCAATCATTGATGTTGAGGTGCGGGTATATCTTTGCTTCTATGGGGAACCCATAACAATCTTCCCCTCCACGCAAAAGCAACGTGGACAATCTCACCCTTCTATGGGGGAGCAACGTGGGAACCTCGAGATCTTCTCCGAAGGATTTCTCCTTCCTTGACATTACATTGGATTGCCGAGATCTTCCCCGAGGGATTTTCCATCCTCAAGAACACACATGATTTACCATGCATAGCTCTGATACCACTTATTAGTACCCGAGCAGAATTCACCCTTAGAAGCTAGCTGTTAAGGGGAGGGTGCCCAAGTCCTTACATCCACATCCATTCACTTTTCTGATGTGGAATCTTTGCTTTCTCATGGAACCTCCAATAATTGACTCACCCAACTTAACTCCCTTTTAACTTAACGAGTTCTGGTCTCGACCCAAGTTTTGTAACACTGGCTTAACCAGAGCTGAGCCTCCCAAAAATAAAAAATAAAAAATAAAAATAAAAAAATTGGAGAAATTGAATAATACAAAACTCAAAGATATATGTAAAAATTGATGGATAACTTAGTAATTTCACTTGGACAGATCCTCATTTGTTCTCCCCGCACTTTACAAGGCCATTCTCAAAAGGATTGAATAAATGGACCCAACTTTGCCCTTCATCCTGATGACAATGGATCATGAAGGAGCATATTTCTCACGACCCAAGATCATATTGTCGGCCATCCAAAAGACACGTGTCAACTCTTCTATCAACCACGTGGACCACCTAGATGACTAAACATATAATTAGTATGGTGCATGAGTCTTGGATTTTCAGTTGGCATGACACATTAAAGTGTAAAATTCACAATAAAGTGTAAGTTGTCACTCCTTTTTAATGGCTTGTTTAAAATATATAAGACAAGTTGAGTTCATGCCGATTATCAAAACATGGTCATGCCAATATCATTCACCTTTCGAAAATCTCGATACCTTTGAGGACCTGTTTGGGTGCAGAGAAAATAAAATTTTTAACGTTTGGTTCTCATTTTCCATGTTTTTTTTTCCAAAATAAATTGTTTCCTTGTTTTCAAGGGAAATTGCATACCTACCAGACCTTGGAATTTCATTTTCCATTATTTTCTTTTCCCTAGTTCCAACCGCCCCCATAATATAAGTAGCGTGTAAAGGACCTAAAAACTAATAATCGGCACATAAAGCATGGATTAAAAAAATCAGGGCACAAATAGTGTGTTCTTCTTCTCTAATCTGGTAAGTATGGGATTAAACTCGAGACCGATGGTTGCGAGATTCACGAGCCGTTCGGATACATGTATTTTATAATCTATGATTGTAAAATGCTGAAATTTAGTAGCTAATTAAAATTTGGATTTTATAAGCTAAAATCTGGATTTTACAATGACATGATTTCTTAGGAAAAGGAATGTGACTTTCCTTTGGTAATCATCCTGTAAGTGTTGAGGCAAATCTTGGATCAATAGAACGATATAAGATATGCTTTTATCAATTTCACTAGAAAAGTATAGAGCTCCTTTTCCATCCTCAACCTTGCAAAAGGAGGCAATCCACCACATGTCACATCCTCATTTGTCCATGTCACCTCTGTCGCCCTCTAATTCGGCCGCTATCGGACCCAAAAGTGCTTACATGAAAAATGCCAAATGGGTTGCCTTGAAATCGACAATCACCCGTGGCAACAACACTTTGGTAGACAAAGGGTGGGTCCACCTCAAGGACTACTCTTAAAGTCTGAAGGAAAAGAGAGTGTATTTTTTTCCACTGCCTTCAAGCTTAGGGAAAGCTGCCTTTCTAAATTTGTTAACCAGCTAAATTAGGGGTACTTTCTCCATTAAGAAAACTAAAGACTTCTTGCATGGTAACATGGAACAATCATATTGTCCCCTGCAGGGACATTCTTATCCAGGATTGTCTCCCAGACAAGAGAAATGAACATAATTTTAGGGTTTTTCCTCTTGTGATACTTAGGCATGAAATATCACTGATTAATCAAATAATGGTCCATGATTACAAAAATGATGGTGATAGAAACCTATATGAGCACTACCGTATTTTGATGAGGGCACTCCTCACTTTATTAAAAGTACGGTATGGGCCGCACCATAGGATGATCCAAACCATCCATTAGATGGGCCACAACCTAAATAGGTTGTGCCCCAAAAATTATTTCCGTAAGTTGATCCTAACCCTCCGATCTATAGAGGGTTATGATCAACCCTCTAACATTCAGATCGGAGGGTTAGGTTCAACCTATGGAAATGATTTTTGGGGCACAACCTATTCAGGCTGTGGCCCATCTAATGGACGGTCTAGATCATCCTATGGTGTGGACCATACCTTACTTTTAATAAAGTGAGGAGTGCCCTCATCAAAATACAGTAGTGCTGATAACATTTCCCTATTAATATTGAAAAGATGAAAAAAGAAAAGATAAAAAGCCCATCTAAATATCAAAGCTTAAGATGAAAAAATAAAATCTAAAGGCCTCTTTGGATACCCTAAAAATTATTTGCATATACCCAAAAAATTAGTGGCCTTTTTATTTTTATTTTTCTAAGATCTTTTAAATGTTATTGTTTCTCTTTTTAATTATATTTAGGTAATATGGTCTCATCAAAGAGTAGAAACAAGTTATTTGTAATTAGATAGCTCAAGGATTTTTTAATTAATCTCCAAGAGGAGCCAGAAAAAAATCACCATGTTTGTTCAGAAGATCTATAAACACAAACCATAGATTAAACTTTTTTTTATCAATTTTCCTTAATTACCACATATAAACCATGTTAAGATGGCACTAATAGATGACATGGTTAAGAAAATAGATACATCTGTTAATTATGTCGGCGATGGAGATGCAAAAAGAAAAGAAAAAATCTTTTTAGTGAATTATGAGAAATTCCAAAGGTGATAATTAAAACAATAATCTTATTCTTCTCTCTATTTAAAATGTGTCGGGTATTTTATTTTTAATTTTTGAATGAAAAGTCCCAATCCATTTTAAATAGAGAATTGATATCTGCACTCCCCTGTTTCAATAATGGCAAGGTGAGTTGGTGCAATTATCAAAACATGGCGGTGAGAATATCAATAACTGTTTCTTTTTTTAATTTGGAACATGGGATTTGCTAGGGATCACCGCAGGAGGCATTTCTCGGATCGGCTGTTGCTTGAAAGAGCATGCAGACACATAGGCTCGGATTTTGGCTTATTAATTTAGTTCATCTGAGGTGGCTGCTCTCTCGTGCAACAGCCGAGAAATGCCTTTTGCGATAGTCCCTAGCAAATCTCCTACAACGTAACTTTACAAAAGGGTAGGATAAATCAACCCCCTAATATCTTAAATCGACCCCCATCTCTCTCTCTCTCTCTCTCCAGGCACTGCACTATACTGGGTTCATTTAAGATATATGGGGTCGATTTATCATTGCCCTTTACGGAAACCTCAACAGCACGCGGAAGGGAGATCCAAGGTTTGTTAGATGGAATTCTTGAGAATAGGACCGTATGGATCATGTCGTTTCAACCATGGATCTGATCCTAACCCTATCAAAACCATAAAATAAGTTCGATGAACAATAAAATATTATACCCAAACAAGTTTAATAATAAATAATCAATACATTACTCTAATTAGTAGGGCAACATGTATACTTTAGTGACTTTGGCCATCACCTTCACATGGGAGCTCAAATTGACACACACACACACATAGGCTATTGATCTTGGCACTACCAAGTTTTGATAGTTGCACTAACTCATCGTGTCCTTTATTATTTAAACATTTGTCCAGGGCTATTACAGTTCGCAAAAAGCTCTCAGAAGCCAATTAAAGAAGAAAAGACAAGCTGAGTTTGTGCAATTATTAAAACATGGCAGTGCCAATAGGCTGTCTTATATATATAAGTAAAGCGGAATCCTCTAAGCCGTGGTGCTGCCACGTGGCACCCCCACTTCATCCGAAATTTAAAAACACTTGACTTTTCTGTTTTTTTGTTATAGTTATAAATTTAATTTAATCTTTCCACAATTCAAGATATTTCATCTCATAAATTAAGGGATATCTTCATATCGTTTCCATATCGTTTGGGATTATTTTCTAATATTAAATGAGGCGTTAAAATCTCTCTCAGATATAACGTTCGGAACACGTCGTTTCTAATATTGATCATATCATCCCAACCCTTCGTATTGGCATTGGAATTTCCAACGTGTCATTGATAAGTCAATTGAAATTACTAAAACCGTTTGGTATTCTACAATATTACTATTTCGGTTCACGGGTTTTCGGATTCAACGATTTCTCATCTACCACACCCACTACGATATTTTTTCCAAGATTTTCTCTGTCTCTAGGATTTTTCCAAATTTTTGGGGAATTATCCCTTACCCAAGGTATATCTTCTACTATTCCATGGCTCTCTCTCTCTCTCTCTCTCTCTCTCTCTCTGTTTGACGTCACTACCACAAGCACCAATTTGGGAAACATGTTGGTGGGAAAGATAAGACACTAGGTTCCTTTTCTTTTTCTCCCACACCCATTATTGCAATTTCTACTAATTTCAAAGCCTTTTACGTTACCCTATTCATGAGTTTTTTTTTTCTTTGGTATTTTTTTCTGTATTTTTCATTCGTCCTTGGTGTTAATTTTATAATAGTTTTTTTTTTTTTTCAATTTTCTAATCTTTTTCTTTCTACATGTCTCCAAAGATAGCCTACTCCTACAGCTGCCAGAGAAGATAAAGCTGAGTTATATTTCTGTTTTCAATGCAGGCTCACTTGAAACCTGCTTCTAATCGGCTGACAATGGATCCGTTCATAGTAAAGAAGACATTCAACTGGAAAGTATTTGATTTTTTAACCTTTGATCAACGTTTAATGTTGGTTTTATGCAAAATAAATCATTTAGGTATGTCCACAGATGCTACCAATTTGATGGTGAATAGAATACTTTATGTAAGTTTCTTTTTTATTTTGTGTGTTCTATTGTCTTTCATTGTGTTCTATTGACAGTGAATAAATTTACTATCATTGCATTTTTTTTTGGGTATGCTGTTGAGGAGAAGAAAAGGAAAGATGTGATTGCACCGTTCAAGTTCCCACCAATGACGACCATTGCCTATTTCGTGCTGAGAAAATACTACATAAGTTTATGGTATCATTGCAAGAAGGCTTAATTCTTCAGATTGTAGGGGCCTTTGGTTGCTCCGGTGGGTAAACAAGAGAAAAAAAAATTCATGTTTTCCCTTTCTGCCTTCCTCCTCCTCCTTCTCAGTCTCTCATTGCGACCACTTTTTTCTTTGGGCTTTCATATCAGCAATATTTAATTTTTGTGTTAAGATTAGTGGGTTACAAATATTAGTTTAATTTTTATGTTTTTTACACTTATGTTTCTTTTATGCATTTGTTTCATTGGTTGACACATCTTTTCCAAGTAGCCTTGAAAGTGATCTGATTTAGGGATGAAGCGTAATGTTGGTAGCATGGCTCTTAATATTAACTTCTAATGGAAATTGTTTTGTTTTTAAATTTTTTTTTTCTGGCATGGTGATGTTTATGGCCTTTTTTGGTGATTTAAAATGAGCTTGATCTTAAGGTTCTTATCAATTGATTGGCATGTCCCTGCTTTATAAATATTTCTTTTTTATTGATTGCTTTATAAATATTTCTATTTGCATTACAAAAGAATTCATAACTTACGAGCTTAACTGGCTAAAAAAAACTCATGAGCTTAACTTACTATCCAACTTGCATAAAGCAATTTTAGTTTTTATTTTAAAACATTTTTTTATGAATCTTTTTCTTAATCATTTACTTCATACATTCTCTTTTTCGACAACGTTTTCTTACGAATCATTTACTTCTTTTGTGTTATTTTCTTTATGGCCCATTTTGGAGTTTTTTTTACGAATCATTTACTCTTCTTTTCATTTACTCTTATTTTCAAATGAGATAGTAAAACATCTTTGGCCATTATCTCTAAAACTTTTGAAGTTATTTAATATTTACATATAATCATATTTAAGTTCAATGCTATTCTTGCATAAGATTTTAGATGTACTCATAGAGGCTCTAGGAGCCGCTTAGATACCCTTGAAATTTATTTGCATATACTTTATTGTAATTATTTGGATCAGGTTGTTTCTTTGATTATATGATTCAAATTAATTGTGTGGCTCATTCATTCCTTTTTAAAGAATTGGATGGGATGGATATTTGTTTGTAGTTGAATCGAAGGTAATTTTGTTACTAACTTGATTTTCCCTTTAAAAACTTCAATTGTTCCTCTCTCTACGTGTGTACGTAAATAGATTGAGCACCCAATTATTTCTTACATAATGTTTGGTTTATGCATTTTAATCTATTGAATGAGTTTGAGAGTGAAAATATTTGTGAGTCATATCTTCTCTTCTATTTGATTTCAGGGCAGTATGAAATTTCTTTTCTTTCTTTCTCTAAGTTTTCATCATATAGTGCAAACTTATGCTTTCATAGATTGAAAGAATACACTCCATTAATATTGCATATTCGTCATCTTACTCTCAGACCTACATAATGGGATTATCATTTAGCAGTTATGGATTATCATTTAATTTCTCATTTGTTTTACACTATTTAAGAATAAGTACTTATTTCCCTCTTTATCGTTTTCTGTCAATGGCAGTTTGAATTCCCATCAACAAAAATAAGACTAGATGTCCATTAGTGGATTTACAAGTAAGTGAAATTGGTAAATTATTTCTGTCCACCTATTCAGAGGCATCTCTTTTGCACAATTTTATAGTATAGAAAGTCATGAATACTATCAGGATATTTTATACTTTATTTACGCAAATAAGGATTGCGAATGCTTGCCGAAATTTCAGTGTCTGTCTTCTTTTTGAAGGGAGAACTAATATTTGAATCCCCCGTAAGCACAACATTGTTTATATTGGGTTTTTAAGGTTTAGGATTTGTTGAATCTAGGTTATTGGGTTTTAAATACTTACTTGTAAGTTCATATTCATTTTTTGCCTTTTCAAGCTCGCCAATTGTCAGTTATGATGTCTAAGATGCTATGAACTGACTTGGCAGCAATTCAAACAAGATTAATCCATATGGGGTCAGATTTGTCAGTGTTTTTAAGGCACGTCCTCTTCCACTGGAACGCCCATGTTATTTCCTTAGTTTCTTTTGTGTGTTTATTTGTCTGTGGTATAAGTTTTTAAATTTTTATTTTTCCTCAAAATGTATGTTTCCTGACTGAAGGTTCATTCAATATTTTGTCAAATATTTAACAAAGATTCCTAACTTATTTAGAAGACATACCATCAACGAAAAAAATTGGATTTTTGAGTTTTTTCCTATACAGTGAAGGGGTTTGGGTTTTTGGCTGTACATTTATGGATGAAGCTTTTATGCATGACTAAACCCAAGGAGTGATACAGATTAGAAACTACAAAAATAACTCATTTCTGCAAATGTGCTTTTAACATTTGTAAAACTTAAATCACATCTTTAAATATTATGAAGGTATGCATAATGAGCTAAAGCTCTTCTTAGTTTCTTTTTTTATCTTAAAAAAAGTTATAAATATTTCTTTTTTGGGCCGTCCCGTGCATCGCACGGGTCTGCAACTAGTATATATAGCAACTAGGTTCTTTCGCCATGACTGATATATTTTGGCTATGTATTTTCATTATAATATGGTAAAAGAATTTAAAATGGATCCCAAACCTAAGCTATGTTTCTTGACAGAAGGATTTCTTCCTTTTTAATTAGATAAATAACGTTTTGGAATTAAAATATTTGCACTAGCATGTGCTCTTCGCATGGAGTAGTAAATGCATCTACAAAATTAATTCCTCGTGGTGAGCCTCACTTTTTTGTAAATTATGTTTAAGAAAATGAGATTTAATTTGCAATTTATAGCATGGGATTTGCTAGGGACCATTTCGCACACCGGGTGTTGCATGAGAGAGCAGCCACATAGGCTCGCTTTTCAACATTTCTTGTCTTATGCAGGAGGAAAACTTGGAAGGAAATTAATTAAGCTGGGATCGAACCTGCGACCTCATGGTTGAGAAACATTGAGCTACAGGCCCAACCACATATCTATCTATAATATTTACAGTAGTAAAACTTGAGTGTTCTGGGGTTATTTAAAACTTTATAAATGTAATTTTTTCTTTAACTATTAAATGAAAATATCCTTCACATATAAATTTCCCTTACAACATAATTTTCAATAGTTATTAAAAGTTTTTACATTTTAAGGGAGGGCTCTATCTCTACCTTAGAAAGATCTATCTCTACTTAGGTCACTCTTAAACCCGATTTTATTACACTATTTTATGAGAATTTTACGTGGGTAGAATATAAGTAGGACCTACTAGGACAGACGGATGATCCGAATTGAAATGAATCCGACCGATGAGGGATTTGAGTGTACTGTGACAAAGACATTGGAGGATCCGTTCCAAAGTGGATCCATTGAATCCGGAATTTAAGAAGAAGAAGAAGAAGAAATCTCGTGTTGTTGAGGTTATTTGCGTCATTAAAGAAATGAAGGGGTATGATCGTTAATAAAGAAAAGTTGGTGGTTGAGTGGGACACGCTAATATCGAAAAGCAAATGTGAAAGCGAAGGGGCGGCGTTAATAAGATAATGGACGTAAAGTTGGTCTTCGGTGCTGCTTCCACACGATTTTCACCAAACCCCATATTCTCCTGTTTTCCTCTCATTGATTTTGTCTTATTCGTTTAATTGAAACGCTATCGGAAACTAATTAAATAAGAAAAGACAGGGCGAGTTCGTCTCATTATCAAAGCATGCCGGTGCAAATATTAGTACCCATATTAATACCCATTAAAGAATGGGTTAGCCAAAAACCCTTTGGGGCCGTTTGGATACGCGGATTTTAGATTTTTTGATTTCCTCAAAATTGTAGCTGGGAGATGAGAGAAGAAAGAGACTAGCAATCGTTTTCTGATTTCTCGCCCTTCTTCCCGACATCAAGAGAGTAGGCGATTGTCCCATGTTTGAAGGTTTTAGAAATCTTACGATTGGGGAGAGATTTCTAAAACCTGGATTCTTACTTAAAATCCACGGAACATTGTCAGGACAGCTACAACAGCTTGATCAAGAATCCTCTTTTACACTATTTTCAAACTAAAACCTAGATTATAAAATCCGCGTACCAAACTGCTTATAAGGTAATTAATAGTTGAAGGAAACTTTGCATGCTTTCGTAAAGCCTCGAGGATTAATTTCGTTTACAAATAGCCTCAAGGATTGATTTGTGAAGTGAAATGATATCAGCACGACCATATTTTAATGATTGCGGAAGTGTAACTTATCTTTTTATATTTAATTGTCTTGTGAGAGCTTTTTGGGAACTTTAATAACAATTGACAGCTCTTTAAATACTAAAAGACAAGATGAGTTATTGACAATATCAAAACAAGGTTGTGCAGATATCATTTCCCATTTGTAAATGATGGTTACGAGAATATTAGAAATAATATATTTAATGGCATCTAAAGTTGCGTTAATGTCCCATTTACAAATAAAAATGAACTTGTAGGAGTTTTATTTGCAAATTAGTATTGATTTTGGTCGCGCCCCGACGTATAAAAGGCTTAGTCTTAAATAGGTTATTAGGTGAAACAACCGTTACTCCATAAGCTGTTGGAGAAGGCGCTATTTATTCTTTTATACTTTAACAATTTAAACAAAACTGCTTCATATAGAAAATCGAAGAGTGCAATCACATGCGAGTGTAAATCTATATTTATATGGCAGGATGGAAAATCTTGATTATTTTTTATTTTTATTTTTCGTTTTTTGTCCTTCACTTTCTCTGTCTCATCCTATCTCTGCACCGACATTTTAGACTCACAGTAGATAACAAAAATCAAGTGTAACAATAAAACTACAAAAACCAATAGCTTATAGGGTTGCGACCCGGGTAGAACTTACCCTTCAAAGCTAGCTGTTGGGGCGTTAAGGCGAGGGTGCCCAAGTCCTTGTAAGCCCATCCACATCCTTTTACCTTTCCGATGTGGGATCTTTTGCTTTTGCTGTCCTCCGAGGGAACTTAAGAGTCCTCGAAGGTACACAAGGATTACCGAGATCTTCCTTGAGCGATTATTTCCATCATCAAAGGTACACCAGGGTTACTACGCCGCAGCTCTGATACCATTTTGTGGGACCCGGTAGAACTCACCCCTAAAAGCTGAGGGAGGGTGCCCAAGTCCTCATAAGCCCACCCACATCCTTTCACCTATTCGATGTGGAATGTTTGGCTTTTGCATGGAACCCCCTACACATATAGGAATATAACAAGGGAAATGATATTTCCCCCACCTTAAATGGATAAAATCCTCCCCGCCCCCACTCTAACGGTTTCTGTGAGAATGGTTCACTGCTTCATGATAAATTCACCCCCTTTAACGTTTTTCTCTGACTTTAAAACTTAACGGATAACGTGGGGGGGGGGGGTAGATTTTATCCGTCGGATGGGGGGAAATATCAATTCGCATATAACAATTGCTTTTTGAACTTTCCTAGAAAAGAAAATGTAAAGTGGATTTTTTTCACTTGAATTACCTGATATATCAGCTTGACCCTAACTAGTTTGAGACAAAGGCTTAGTTGAGTCGAGTTAAGTTGAATTACCTGATATATCAAAAAATCCATTGAAGGGCTAAAGCAATAAATCCTTACTTCCAAACTACCTGTAGGCTGCCTGTAGTTGGTGGAAACGAAAAAATTGTCCTAACATTTGTCTTGCCACAAATATTTTTCCTGCCATCCCAACAGAAATCATAAATGGGCATCCCCGTCAAGGAATAAATTTTCAGATGCTTGTTTTACATTTCACCCTTCCATTTATTTTTTAACTCGGTAAATTTCGGATACTGAGATGCTATTTTTTTACCCGATCAATGATAAATTTTCAGACGCTTGTTTTGGTAACCACACGCTTTCATTTATTTTAAACTCCCTCCAAAGTGAAAACTGAAGAAGCGTGTGGAAGTTACCAAAATACGGGTTGCCTGTCAGTTTCAACTCCTCGTTTCTATCGGCTTTTGACGTACTGACCGAGAAACGCAGTGTTAACGAATTTCACGCGTGGTACTAACGAAGCACGCGGGCGAGAGATCGAGGGCTAGAAATCGCTGTCTTCAAGATACTTTCCATTGAATCCGTAGATTTTGCCACATCAGCAGGCATCCCGAACCGACCGCTTTGACCTTTGTTCAAAGGCGTGGACCCCACCTCGCACCGATCCTGGAAACACGGATGGGGCCCTCACACTCGTTGTTTCTGATAAATATTTAATAGTAAAAAAATAAGTGGTGATTGATAAAAATAAAAATAAAAATAAAAATAAATAGGAAGAAAAATGTCATGTCAACGACAGGCGGGTCCCACCACAGGAGTACATTTGGGCATGAAATTATTAAATACAGTGGTTTTTAGTTAACCGCGGTTAATTTATAAACCGGAATGTACTAATCGTTCTTAAGTGGGTATTAGCACAGCTACTACACTTTCGTCATGACTGAAATACCCTTGCGTCACTATTGCCAATCCCTGGACCCACCCTACGTGTGGGTGGCACGTGTAAGGGATGCTCGTGACAGCCCTCACTCTGCACCGAACTTTTTAAGTAATCATTTTAAAAACATGTATTTGTTTTTAATCCTTGAACTAATTGCAATTTTAAATTACTAAAACATAATTGAGAATATTTATGTACATTTAAAAGGACAGTTGTTAAAGTATAAAAGATTAAATACTGCCTTTCTCCAAAAGCTTGAGCTATTGGAGAAGTTGGTAAGTTAACATGGTATCAGAGCAAATGCCTGGGTTCAAACCTCCTTGATAGCAAAATCCACATGCAATGGCTAAATCCAAAAGTGGGGCCACATGTGCCACGTGTAGGCCAACCCTAGAAAGTGGGGCCACACGTGAGGGGGAGTGTTAAAGTATAAAAGATTAAATACTGCCTTTCTCCAAAAGCTTGAGCTATTGGAGAAGTTGGTAAGTTAACAACAGTTTTGTCATTTTAGATTTTAATGTAATCTACTACGTCTGAGCCCCGTCTCATCGTTGTCTGGTTGCAAAGATCATATCTGAAAAAGAGACCTTACCTCTCTCCTTTTGCCCAAAAGGTATTGGCGCTTTCAGAATCAGCCTTTTTCTTCATTGGTCAAAGAAAAGAGGAAAAATAAAAAAGCATTTGTACTAAAAAATCTCGGGCGAATGATGAGAAAAATGCAAAGTTTATTCGAAATTGTGAATGAAAGGTAGTAATTTGAAAAATATAAAAAAAAGGGTATGAGGGGAGAGAAAATGTGTTTGAAGACAGTGCCCTAGTGGTGACTGTATGAGACGATTAACACAAGAAGACTATCGGTATCTGAGGTCTAAGAAGTTTCTATTTAAGAGTGTGTTTTGCACTACAGACAATTAGCAAGATTATGATAACCGATGGTGAGGCCCCAAACTGATTGTTGGATTAAAAATTAATGTAATTTGAGTCCAATAATCAGTTTGGGGGCTCACCATCTGTAGTCATAATCTCAAACGAACAGTAGTCATAATCTCAAACGAACAGGGCCTTAAATTGCATCCATCTAACCTCTAATCATATATCATCTTCTCAGCAAGAGGAGGATCATTATTGAAATTTGAAACAATGCAATGCAGATCTCATTTCTCTCTGGTCAATACAAATAATCTAGAAATACAAATAATTAAATTTTTGCAAGGGAGATGATATCTTCTCAACAAGCCATCAAAAAAGAAAAATTGAGAAAATTAAATGAAAATAAATAGGCTGAGTGCCAATACCAATACGAGGGAGAGTGAAGATATCATTCCTCTATGGGTTATTCTGACTCTGACAGAGGTTTAAATCGTCTTTTGGAAAAGGGCCGAGGGCATTTGGAAATACGAATAATTATAGACGTTGGTGGATCCGATTAACCATGGTTAAGTGATTAACCCACGTGGGTTAAAACAGGCATCAACGGAGAAAAAAAAAAGAAATATGTCTGATTGTAGGGAGAGTTAGGGGGCAGAGCGAGAATATTTTTGACTCTCCGGTCTTCCTCTTGTCGGCCACCGTTTCGCGGCAGGTTTTCCGGTGCCCGATCCCCGAAACTTACCGGCACGGGCGCCACGAGCTCTCCAGCTACGTCTCGGCCTGAAAATATCGTTTTCGGACCCCGATTATTACATTGAGTCCCCGATTTCAAACCATCTACTCTCATTTCTTCTCTCTCATTTCACGTTGTTGAGAAATAGGGTTTTAAGGTCTCTAGAGAGACAAATTCGAGATTTTCCGGCTGGTCACGGCGCCGTGAATCTGACGCTATGCATCTATTTCTCAGCTAGTAAACGTGCCATGTCATATTTCCGGCTGTTTTCCTGCGAATCAGAGTGGTGAAGTCGCCGGAGACCGTACAATGAGGGTTCAGGCGAACGGAGTGGCACCAAATCCCTGCGAAGGTAAAAGAGAAAAAAAAAAAAAAAAAAAAAAACTATCTCGGCTGCAAATGCATCTTCCTGTTTGGATTGCAAGAAAAACATTTCCGATGGAAAGATTTTTCTCTGGAAAAATTTCTATTTCCACGATTTAGAAGATAATAATATGAATATAGTTAATTTAGAGTGAATATTATCATAAATCGAAGCTGCCTCTAAAGAAAAATTTTGATATTTTTCAAGTGTAAAAGACGTAGGAAAATTTAGTGATATTTTTCTTTTCCAAACTTTTCCGAAAAATTCCTTCAATCCATTGGAAATTCATTTTCTTTTGATTTTTCATTTATTTTGTTGTGTTTTTTTTTTTTTTTTTTGAAATTGTGAATTTTAATGATTTATCTTCATTTATTTTTCTTCTGTTGGTTTCTCGGTGTCTTTTTGTTGCCGGGAAGAAGAAAGGTACAAGGGTTTCGTCTTGGTTTGGAATTTTTTTTATCCAATTAAGTGTTGACACGTGTTATCTCAGGAGTGAGAAAGAGCATAAACCCGGAGCTATGGCACGCGTGTGCCGGACCACTTGTGACGTTACCGCCCGTGGGAACTTACGTGCTTTATTTTCCTCAAGGCCACAGCGAACAGGTAAATTAGGTTTTCTTGCTATCGTGCGCCGTGTTGTGTTACTCGTTAAACTTCGCCTCTTACTCTTATTTTATTTGCTATTGTTAAATGACTAATGTACCCTTTGATCTATGGCTATCAATTTATGTTGAATATATTTCTTACACGGGTAGAAGAAGGAATACGTAGGAAAAATACTAGTTTTTTTCATGGTTTTTTGTTAATTGGCAAGGAATGTGGGTTGGCATTTTCTCTAGTCTGTTTGGATGTATCATCACTTTGCTAGGAAAGTACGTGGAAAGTGGATTTTTGACCGCTTGATCTGTCAAAAAATCCATCAAAAAGTTGCCCAACCTGGATTTTTTGATAAACCAAGCGGTTTGGTGTTGAAAAAAATACACTCTCATGTTCTTTCCCAGCACAGCAACACAATCCAGGGATGTTTGGATTTATGCCTCGGAGAGTAGTAGAATAAGGAGTCAAGAGATAGGAGACAAGCATTGGATTTGTCTAGAATTATCTCTAGGAGAATAGCGGAATAGACTTAGTAGTGTTTGGTTGCGTAGCATAGACTCGGAGAGTAGGAGAAAAAGTAGGGGTGGCATTACCGAGAGAGAGAGAGAGATCTGGCATTCTGGCTATTATATGCATAGTGGCGAAGCTTTTTAACTTTTGTATATGTTGCGGTCCTAAGTGGGGGCCTGCCTAGGTGTGCGATTAGGTGGGACCCACTATGGTATGTAACAGGTTTAAAGGGCCTGGCAAATTAGCTTGCCTGTGAGAACAGCCACACAGGTATACTTTTTGACATATTTTGTTTTATTCATTTAATTCACCTGAGGTGGCTATTCTATCATGCAAAAGCCAGCCAAGAAAATGGCTTTCCGAGAATGTGCCTAGCAAGTA
The DNA here is from genome assembly GCF_043159265.1 of Tasmannia lanceolata. NCBI lineage: Eukaryota > Viridiplantae > Streptophyta > Magnoliopsida > Canellales > Winteraceae > Tasmannia > Tasmannia lanceolata. Next base: position 14,661,108 of record NW_027518683.1, read on the forward strand.
CCTTATTATTATTATTTTATATCTGCATTTTCATTCTCATAGAGATAAGCAGAAACAAATTCCGACTTAAAATTTAATAAATCTTAACCATAGAATTTTTTATTTTTTTTGGTAGAAGGCTGGTTTGTTTGTAAATGGGTTTTGATCGCCTTATTTTTATTTCATCATATTTTGTTTTGAATTTCTTTTTTGCTATTATGACCAGTTTCAATACTTCTTAAACCACCTGAGGTGGCTATTCTATCATGCAAAAACCAGTTTCAATACTTTTTTACAATTGTTTTTTGGACCATCTCCAGGTTGCAGCTTCTATGCAGAAGGATGCCGATGCTCACATCCCAAACTACCCCAATCTGCCTTCAAAGTTGATTTGCCTCCTTCACAATGTTACATTGCATGTATAACACTTTTTCTTCAGCTCTTTTTACTTTGTAAACACACATAATTTGTGTTGTGATGGAAATCGGTTTTCGTTGGTCTCTACTTTTTTCCGTCATAGGTGGGTTTTCAATAATCGATAATCTGATTACCTTATTTATTTTCATTGTGTTCTATTTCTAGGCAGATGCGGAGACAGATGAAGTATATGCTCAAATGACACTTCAACCAGTAAATACAGTAAGTATTCATTCATGTTAATTTCAGTTGTTTCCTTAATTGTCATCTGAATGGCTAATTGTCAATATCTAATGCTATAACTTATAGGCTTATAGCGCTAAATCATTTCCTGAAATTATAGAACAAAGTATCTACTATTGTGAATTTGATCTTTCTTATGTGTTCTCTAAATGTTTGATTGCTGCAAAGGTGCAGGGCATCATTTTTTTTTTTTTGAATGGTGGCTGTGAAATGTATTACTAAAAAAACAGTACAATTAAAGACCAATACCACAAACAAATGCAAGGGATGAGCCGCGTCAAAAAGAGACAGTAACGATAAACTACAAATAAAGAAATTAGTCCGTCCTAAAAGTGATGCAGTCCAGGGAAGAGATAGAAGAATCAGAGAAGAAGAATTGGAGAGGAAGAATAGAGAAGAAAGAGGGGAAGAAAAATGTAAAAGGGGAGAAATTTTCAATCAATTTTATTAATCATCAAAACTTAAAATCTCTAATACATGAGAGGCCTATATATAGGCAATGAAAATAAAGTTCCATGGAAGTAAATAAAATCCTATCTCTAAATAACATGGAGAATAAAATCCCTAATACTAAATACCATGGAAATAAAAATCCTAAAACACATTGTGAGTACAAGTTTTATTTATTTATTTATTTGCTTATTTTTATTAATTTTATTTTACTTCTTTTTACTTGGGAGTCTCTTGACATGTCTGCATGAAATATGTGTTTATTATGTGTGTGGTTAGTGGAAGTGGAGAAAGATTTTGGGAGGATATTTGGGCAGGGAGATTTACACTGTGTTAGTTATATCAGGTGCCTTTTGTTTTAGTAAGGAGTGTTAAAATTAGGGTGGAAAAGGGGGATATGATATGATTTTGAATGATATTTGGGCCCTGGAAATTGCTCGTGAAATGTTTCTATCGATGAATAGGACAACACTAATCGAGAGGAAAAAGTTGGAGATTGCGTTGGGGGATTGGACTCAGTTGCGTAGTGTTGACAGATGGTGAGCTTGTTGCATTAATTGAGATCCTAGGCATTTCAGAGTTTGATGTTTTTTTTTTTTTTTTTGAATGGTAGCAGAATATATTAAAAGAAGACTGAGGAAGTCCCCCAAACAATACGAGAAAAACAAACAACACCCAAGGAACTTAAACTATCCGGGAGATACATTTAGGGAGGAAGAAAATCATAAAGATCGAAATCCTGCTTCGAAACTCCATCTTTCGCCAACTTATCGGCCACATCATTAGCAGATCTTCTCACATGCTGGAAAGATACCTGAAGCCCTTGTAAGATATCTTTAATTTCGTCAAAGAAATGAAGAAAACGCCACGGAGAACACCTAGGGCCCCTAAGCCATCTGATAACATTCAGCGAATCACCCTCCACAATACAACTTTCTAATCGGCCCCTTGCCAAGCACAGGATACCTTGATGCGCTGCTCTTACGTCCGCCTCGTTCGAATCTGCTATGCCGATTGGACCAGAAAAAGCCTTAAAGACCCCACCATCACTGTCTCTTAATACTCCACCAATCCCTGCTGGACCAGGGCTACCCAAGCTTGAGCCATCGAAATTTAATTTGACTATCCCTTCAGGAGGAGGGCACCAGTGCTGGATGGAAACATTAATATTCTCCTAGCTATTGCAAACAACTCCCCACCCTTCCCACAATTCGAAGGCCGAAACGAATCGGAATAACGGAAGAGCTCGAGCCCAAGAAATAGTAAGAGCAATGACCTTAATAAATAGAAAGTAAGGAGATTTAGCTTTCCCTTCAAAGACTCGAGAGTTCCTTTCGATCCATATAACCCTAGGAAGGCCATTAGAGAAAGCCACCACAATCGCTTACCTTTTTTGCCCCATGGTGTACATGACCAGCCTGCGAACAAGTCTGGAAGAGAGGATGGAAACACCCAATTAATACCAAACCTTTCTAAAATCCTCGCCCAAACCTCCCGAGCTACTCCATAGTGGATGAAAATATGGTCTACCGACTCCCCTGATTCAATACACATAGCACAGTGATCAATAATCAGCATATTTCTCTTTCTCAGAAAGTCCACCGTTGGGATTCTATTTCTTAACGCTGACCATCCAAAGAAACATACTCTAGGAGGAGCCTTTATTTTCCATACCCTTGCTACCAGAGCATTTTCCTCATAAGGCAACAGACTATTATAGAAAGACTTGACCGAAAAACATCCTGAAGAGTTTAATACCCACAACCTTCTGTCTTCCCCTGAAGAACTTATATAGATCTGATCAAGAGTCTGAAATAGATTTGTCACCGAGGGCAATTCTCGATCAAAAAAATTCCGACGAAAGAGAGGATTCCAGATAACTTTACCAGCGAGTCGCTCATAGCAATCTTTCAATAAAACTGACTTATCAGCGGCAACTAAAAAGAGGTCAGGGAATAAAACTTTTAAAGGGGAACTCGAACACCACCTCATGGACCAGAAAGAGACCCTGTCGCCGAAATACACTCTATACCTAACTCCTCGATCAAATAGAGGAGTTAGGCACAGGATATCCCTCCATATTGTCACCCCAGATTTGCTAAAGCTATTCATAGTAACCCAATCACCTTGAGCAGCACCATATTTCCCTGATATTACTTTAGTCCATAGTCTTGATTTTTCTTCACCAAACCTCCACAGCCATTTTCCCATCAGTGCTTGATTTACCTGCTTGATCCTTCGAATTCCGAGGCCTCCTCCTTGAATTGGCTTGCAAACCAATTCCCAATTCACTAAGGTCATAACCCGCTTCTGCTCAGATCCCCCCCACAAAAATCTTCTCTGAATCTGTTCAATACGCTGGACAACAGACACAGGGCATTTAAATAATGATAACTGATACATCGGTATATTGGCCAATACGGCCTTAATCAAGGTTAATCTGCCTCATTTAGATACCAAGTTCCTCTTCCATGTATCAAGTCGTCGTTCGATTCGTTCCACAATGGGATCCCATGCACTTTTATGGGGTCGCCCTCTTCCCAAGGGCAATCCCAAATAAGATGCAGGCAGACTCTCTAGCGAACACCCCATAATATTGGCTAGACTAGAAGCTCCTTCCTCGTCTATATTAACAGCGTAAAGTCTGGATTTTGAGAAATTTGATCGAAGCCCTGTTACTAATTCATAACACCTGAGAATTGCCTTAAGATTGAGGATCTTTGAGGCCTGGGGAGAGGAAAAGAGAAGGGCGTCATCCGCAAATTGCAAGTGCGAGACTTCAATCCCAGATTCGCTACATTTAACCCCTGAAATCAGACTCTCCAATCGGCCTTTCATCAGCAGCACGCTGAGGGCTTCCGCAACAATAACAAATAAAAAGGGAGATAGAGGATCCCCTTGACGCAAGCCTCGAGACAATTTAAAGAAACCTTTTGCAGAGCCATTAATAAGAATGGAAAAATAGGGTGAAGATAAGCAACTTTTGATCCACCCTCGCCACTTCCCACCGAAACCCATTCTTTGTAGAAAGTAGTCCAAACATTACCAATCCACTCTGTCATACGTTTTTTCCATGTCCAGCTTACAAATAACACCTTGCTCACCTAATTTTGCCATCCAATCCACCATTTCATTAGCCACCAGCGAGCAATCCAAGATTTGTCTGTGGCCAACAAAAGCACTCTGATTCTCAGAAATGATAGTTGGAAGTACCCTTTTTAGCCGGTCCGCCAAAACTTTGGACAAGATCTTATGTAGACAACCTACCAAGCTAATAGGCCGAAAGTCAGATACTTTCACTGCTCCTTTAACTTTTGGAATGAGAGCAATAAAAGTGGCTCCTGTTCCTCGATCCAACTCCAACCCATCGTGAAATGCTCGAAAAAAGGCCATAATATCTCCCTTTACATACGCCCAACAAGCCTGAAAGAAAGCAAGGAAGAAACCGTCCGGCCCCGGAGCTTTATCACGATTCATCGAGAATACCCCTTTCTCCACCTCCTCCTCCAAAAAAGGGCTTTCCAGTCCCGAGATGCTAATAGCATCGAGAGATTTAAAGATCACCTCATCCAGCCTGGGCCGAACAATACCTTCCGCTGAATATAACTTCCGATAGTAGTCAAGAATTTCCATGGTAATCACCTCTTTGCTACAAGATAAGGATCCCTGCACTTCCAATACCTCGATTCTATTATTCCGACGCCTTGCACTGGCCATGTTATGAAAGTAAGCAGTATTTTTATCTCCTTCCTTTAACCAACTAACTCGGGACTTCTGCCTCCATGAGATTTCTGCCTGCAGGAGGCTGCCTCTATGTTCCTCCTTTATTTTTCCCAGTTCATTCAAATCATCCTCTGAAGCTAACCTTTCCTCATCGGCCAAAGATATGTCCCGAATTCGATTTTTTAGCCATAATTGACGCTCATGGAGAGCCTCTAATCTGAGAGAATTCCACTCTTTGAGCTTTTTTTTAACAAAACGGAGTTTCGCCCCTATGATCTAGTCAGCTACACCATCCACCGTATGTGATTCCCACCACCCCCCCAGCCTCTCAACCATGTTAGGAATTTCTAACCACGCTATCTCGAATCTGAAAGGTGAGGGACCTCATGAATCCAATCTTGGATCCAACAACAGCGGGCAATGATCAGAAACGGAATGCACAATCGCCTTCTGACACACTTCCGGGAACATAGAATTCCAACCAGGGCAGAACAAAAAGCGATCTAACCGACTTTTCCTTGAGTTTCTGGACCAAGAAAATTTAGCCCCCATCAGCGGAATATCAATTAGTTCATTTTCAGCAATGAAATCTGAAAACTCAATCATATTCTGGGAAGTTCTGCTACACCCCAATCTTTCTTCGACCCTTCTGATTTCATTGAAATCTCCCCCTAAGCACCACGGATTTCCCCATTTACTCCTAATCATGGTAAGTTCCTCCCACATCTGGCGCTTAGCCGACCTATCTGTAGGGCCATAGATGCCTGAAAAAGTAACCACATCTTTGTTTCCCACCTGACTGAGAACTATTGAGACGGAAAACTGACCTACCCAAGAATCTTGGATCTCCCATTTAGATTGATCCCACATAACTAAAATACCTCCTGCAGCCCCTTCAGATGCCAGCGAGAGCCAATCCCAATTGGAATTGCCACCTAAACTCATGATCAGAGCTCTGTTTGCTACCCCTATTTTTGTTTCTTGAATACAAACTATAACCGGCTTAGTACTTTTTACTATGTCTTTGACCTGTGCCTTTTTTTCCAAGGACCCCAACCCATTTACATTCCAAGATAAAATCTTCATTTACAACCGGACGACCGCTGTGCACTTCCCCTGGGGCAATTTCTACTATTCATTCGCGAATTACGAACCACTTTCTTACTAGCGGGAGATTTTTCATAATTTACATCTGATTTCAGTTTGGTTAGCTCCCGTAACATCTTCCTGACACCTTCTAACACTCGAAGGATCTTCAACGGTCCTATGATCCATTTCTCGAAGCTCCGCAACTCTGAACATGGAACGCAATTGATCTTCCGGTCCGGAGTAGGTCAATCCCAAAACTGTGCTGGTGGAAATTATATGATTTACAAAAATCTCCAGAATTTCGGATTTGGGATCGACCCAGGAAAGAGGACTAATATTTTCCTCCACACATAATACTAACGCTAGGCTTTCTTTCACGGTATCTTCTCGGGAAACCAGACCACCTCCACTATACTCTGCCTCAACCGTACACTCCCTCCTACCGGCGTGAGAAAAATCGTTCGTCATTCGGCTAGAGCAGAAATCGATTAGGCCTCGCTCCGGAGAGTCCACCCGAACTTGGCTATGGCAAATTTCTTTACCGGAGACTGAACCCCCAAGTGCCGCACCAGCGTTTGGAATCAAAGCAATGGTCGCACAAGATAGAGTATCTAGATCTGAGTATTCCTAATCGTAACGATCCAAACATCCCCCCTATTGTATACCGTGACCCTCTTGAGTATCTTCAATATTAAGCTCATCATAGGACACTCCAGTAAATGCCTCAGATAAATTGACTACTAGACGAGAATTTCCAGCCGCTACCTTATCACCAAGAAGCAGAATATGGGATTCTGAAAGCTGCGAGTGGCCAACAAAAGCCGATAATTGGATAAGAGGTGAAGATGGGCTTTTGTCCTTTGCGGTAGAACCGTCAATATGGGCTATAACCCGATTAAAAGATGAAAAAGGAGAAAGCCCTATATTATATTTTTCAGACAGGCCCAACACTTTAGGCTGAGTTGGAGGGGCCCACATCTTCTTTATACGCCGATCCGACGGATAGGGAGACTCAAGTTGAATCAATGGAGATAGGAGAACCTGGGAAGTTGAACTTGTAAAGGCTGTTTCCCGCCGTCTGGAGGAGCTTGCTCCAATCGCCACGTCATCCTGACAGAGGAGACCAGACGCAACATGCCTGACACCCGTCCCCTTCCCATTTCTGCATACGCTATCACTCACAGCATAGGACACGTAGGAGGGTAATAGAATATAGGGAGGTGCGCTCGTTAGACCTACCACCGCAGAATTACTATCTTGCGCCATTGTCTTCTCCGACCGCCCATTACCGGAGTTACAGAGAATTTCCGACCAAGTTCGCTTGAATTCGTCTGAGTGTCGAACTTTGTGTACGTCCGGACGTTTATCATTTCTTGACGCCATCACCCAGTACACTGTTTCGTCGATGCAAACCGGTAATTTCAGAGAATCTGGGGTGGTTGAAGATGTCATCAGAAGAATTAACGCTTTCTCATAACCATCACATGATCCATCTGTGGCTAGCACCCTTCCAATACGACAACCTATTTTCCTGAAATTTTCCACCACCCATGCATGTGGAGGAAGCCCTACAATCGACCACCATGAAGACGTGAAATTCCCGGAAAATTTATCCTTCCATTCACGTAGCTCTTCAAAAGGACAATCCTTGGCATTAGCCCACCGAAGTCTGCAGTCAACGTACGAGGCATCCGGGGAAGACGTTATAGCAACCTCCTCTTGGGCTATCGGAAAAATCTCGAACTTGGCTGAAATTCCCAAAGCTTCTTCTAACCAACATTTTAACTTCGTAAAATCTTTCATTGATCCTGTTCTAGTTTTACCCCAAAAAGTTCGTTGAAGGTCGAACCTAGATCCCAACTCAATGGATTCAGCCCATATTTCTTCCGGGCACTGAGACAGATTGTCCATCACCTCCGGGCCTACCGCAACAACCTCCGTCTCCTGCTGACTCCCTTCGGGCTCTATCTGTCCCCTAGATTGCATCCCCTCCAAACGGTTCTGTAGGAAATTCGTGGTAGGCAGCTTCTTTACAGTTCTAGTTGAGGTAGACGGGAGCTGACGTTGGAAACCAACTGGGATATTACGGTCAAAACCCGACCACACCTTCCTACATCGGTAACATTCGGGACGTCGTCTGAAGTTTAAGAATCTGCACTTGGAGCATCGCCAGTCCCCCAGGTTACTTGCTTTTCTTCTCTCTATAACCCTTTGCAGTCTCTCCTCTCGGCGGCTTTTTTTAATCTGCCACCGGACAACTGAGGACCCCCGGCCGTCATAGTTGCGATTTCCAAGATCAGATTGGGAGAGAAATCTGTTCGACTCCAAACCACTAGAGCGCATATTCTTCGTGAACTCCTCCATTCGACCAGCTGAAATATCCCAACCTGACCTAAGACACAATGTGCAGACCCCTCCCTCCTCCTACGTCCGAGGAGGAAACGGAAGGAGAAGAAGAGTTCGAAATGGGAAACGCGACAGATACCGAAACGGAGTATGATGAACCAGAAGTATACACGGTAGGAGAATCAACCTCTGAATCAGAAAGTGCTGCCACCGAAATATACGAAGGAGGAGATGAAGAAGAAGAAGAAGAAGAGGAAGAAGGAGAGGAAGGAGAAGGCAGAAAGACTACAGAAATTGAATCCCCCAAAGAAGGAGAGGAAGGAGAAGGCAGAGAGACTACAAAAATTGAATCCCCCAACGAAGAAGAGACAGTTAGGGCCCGCCGGAGGCGAAGCCCAACTCCTAACAATCCCTCCTTTGAAGCTTTTCTGAGAACCTTGCAAAACCCATCTCCTCCTCCGATGATGAGTCCGAACAGCGACGCAGGAATTCCAGAACCTGTGTTCTACTTAGGAACATCGTCGGACGACGAAACCTCCTCAACGGCCGGCGACAACTGAGCCCACTCTCGTCTCCGGCGATCAACTTACAGTTAGTAATTGTGCCTCTATTACTTTATGCATCATTTCGGATTTAGAGATTCCACACATCGATTGACTTATGTGATCATCATCAGTTGGAGAGTGTTAGAAAAATGGCAGCGTAAAATCCTTCAGAGTTTGATGTTTCTAAGAATGAAGTTGATAACGGGTTGTTTAAGTGTGAAAGTGAGGAATCATTTCGCGTAGATCCTTCTTCAGGTTTAGCTTAGGATACTTACTCAAGATTACGCTCCTAGAGGTAGGTCCTTGTATTATTTATTGCTTTCCAAGTCCTATATATGTAATAGGGTAGTTCCCTTTTCAAGGCAGGTATGCAATCAAAAATCTTCCTTGGCCAACAAAAAACATTATAGCAAGTGGATAATGTCATCGTATGGATGACTTTGATCTACCAAAGCTTTATAGTGCACAGAAGATATTGTTTGCGGGATTGGGTGAGTTTAACACTCACATTCACAGACATGAATGCACCACTTATATAGCTTGATGCTCAACTTATCATAACATTTATGGCCCTTCTGAATTTGCCATTTCTTATGTAGTATGACAAGGACGCATTATTAGCATCGGATCTTGCACTCAAGTCAAATAAACCGCAGATGGAGTTTTTCTGCAAAACATTGACTGCCAGTGATACAAGCACACATGGAGGTTTCTCTGTACCCCGTCGGGCAGCTGAGAAGATCTTCCCTCCTCTTGTAATTGAATATCCCATACCCAAAACTTTGTTACGCTAGTTACACAGTTCTGTAACCATCAGTTGCTTATTTTTTTTCCTCGGTTGTTTATGTAGGATTTCTTGCTGCAGCCACCCGCCCAAGAACTTGTGGCCAGAGATTTGCATGATAATGCATGGACCTTCCGCCATATCTTTCGAGGTAAGCCAGTTTAACAGTCATTCAAATGATCCGAGGTTTGTAAAGTCGAGGATTTTCTTATATTTTTTATATTGGCTTGATTCGGAATTTACTTGAAACTTAGTTGAGTGCTAAATCGAGTTTCCTGAGTTAGAACTATAATCTTTGTTTGAATTTTCAAGTAATCGATTGAGTTTTTTCAAGTTACTCCCTTGATCTATGTTTTAATGAGTTGAGTTGGCTTGGCATGTTTTTTAGTACCCAAGCTAATTATTAGATACTGAATATACATGGTGACCGAGATTTTTTTTATTTATATTTTTTGAATCATAATTGGATAATGTACATGTACTGATGTACATTACTACCTATCTTTTGTGCATATATATGGTTTTTCTAATTTAGTGCCTAACATATCCGAAAGTCAATTCCATTCTGTTCATAACTGCAGGACAGCCAAAGCGCCATTTACTTACAACCGGTTGGAGCCTATTTGTTAGTGGAAAGAGGCTATTTGCTGGTGATTCTGTCTTATTTATTAGGTATATATAATCCCAATGGAAATTTTCTAAAAGATTCATTAGCTGACCCCAACTAGTTTGGGACAAAGGCTTAGTTGAGTTGAGTTGTATATAATCCCAATGAACTACAAATGGCCAGTCTTATTTCTCTTTTCGCACATTCAGAGCCAGCTAATGGTGTTGTCCATCTTTCCATTAATTTCCATTTCAGGGTCTGCTAATTCTTTTGTTCTTTGCTTATTCATTTCGTGTTTATGAGCAGAGATGAGAAGTCACAGCTTCTTTTAGGTATTAGGCGGGCTAATAGACAGCCTACAAATATATCATCATCCGTCCTGTCAAGCGATAGTATGCATATTGGGATTCTAGCAGCTGCTGCCCATGCTTCTGCAAACCACAGCCCCTTCACTATATTTTACAACCCGAGGTCAGTTGCATGTCTTTCTTTTATTTAGATTTTTTTTTCCTTTTAGAAAATGATAGCCAAATTTTCTTAAGATTATCTTAGTGTTATGATTTTTACATGCTATTCTGTGTAAGTTCGGGAATCAAGTGGATCGAGGTTGGTTTTCTTTGGACTTTGACAGACTGTCTGAAACAATCTTCTTGTTCTGCAGGGCTAGTCCTTCAGAATTTGTTATTCCTTTGGCCAAGTATAATAAGGCAGTTTACAGCCAACAGATAACCCTTGGCATGCGGTTTAGGATGATGTTTGAAACTGAAGAATCAGGAACAAGAAGGTGATTTTACTTGGTTTTTCTGTTATCTCAAATTAATTCAACTCTTGTGACAGTAGCTTTCTAAATTAATTTCGACAGCCACGGTCCACTTTACACATGGCACCCAAGTTCGATGATCAGAGCAGTTGATCTTATGGGCTAACCATCAAGCAACACTATTAGTCTAAGTCTCATTCTTAAAAAAAGGTCCCATCTGTTAGATACATGGCTGCAAAGGAAAAGTCAACAGCTAAGCTCTTCATAGAAATCCAAGAAATATTGTCATTAGATCAGGGGGCTAAGATCATCCGATCATGACAGGACTGACACCCAAAAATGTTGCCACTTGCGAAGTCTGTACATGTGGCAGCGGGCCATGCCTGTCCAGATTAACTTGGACAGGTTCTCTCCCCAGAAATTCTTCTCATCTTAAATAAGCTTATATTTATAATGTTGACCATCCACTTCTTGATGGTTTGTAAGGGACAACAAGAAGGTTTAAAAGCTTGAGACTTGATTAGGCCCTAAGTCCAAGGCAACTCAAAACTCGGTGCTCGATTGAGTATCTTGAGGGGTGTTCTAGTTTGCTTTCTCTAGTTTTTTAGTTTCTTAAGGATTTATTGAAACTGAGTTTTTCATTTAATTCAATTCTATTCTTGATTGTGTTGCATTTGCAACTTTTTGGATCCCTTGATCGAGTTACTAAACCCTGAATAATAACTTTAGGTCCTTGTTCTGCAGGTATATGGGTACAATTACGGGCATCAGTGATATAGATCCTGTAAGGTGGAAAAACTCGCAGTGGCGTAATCTTCAGGTAGAATTTATGGTATATGCTTGATGTTTCTTGCTTTTTTAAACTCTCTTTAATATTAATTTATGTTTCCCGCCATCCTATGTTCTTAAACAGGTTGGCTGGGACGAGTCCTCTGCCGGAGAAAGACGTAACCGGGTTTCAATTTGGGAGATAGAACCTGTGGTAACACCATTTTTCATCTGCCCCCCACCATTTTTCAGATCAACCCGCCCTAGACAACTAGGAATGCCAGGTACTTCGTGCATGATCTTTCTTTGACCTTATGGGGCTGTTTGGATAGCATCATTTTAAAATCCTAGATTTCTTCAAAATCTAGGATTGAAGAAAGCCTGATTACTAAATAAATCCTGGATTTTAGAAAATACTGCTTGGTTAACATCGTGTCATTTTCAAGGATTCTGCATTATGCTGTTTGGACTTTGGATGCAAAAATGGATTCCAAAGCAATGGTGGGTATTGATAGTGTGAAAGCATGCCTTTAGGGCATGGATAAAAATATCAAAATGTTCAGCATGGACAAAAAACCTAGAGCTTAATGATTCTGCAACTAATTCAGTAGCACTTCTTTATACGAAAACAGGTTTCATGGATCAATTGAGAGTAGAGACGATTGAAAGGGACAAATGAACTAGTTTGATACATACAACACATCATTATCTGAAAGAACCACGATGAATAAAACTCTTATAAGAAAGAGGGTGAATCCAATGATCTTTTGATGAAAGACTTGTCCACACCTTCAAACCCTAATCAAATATGGCAAGAAGATGGCCAAAACAAAGGAACCAACAAGATTTGGAGAAAATATTCAAAATATTAATTTCTTGATATGCAACGAACACTTCTTTAGAGCAATCTCCAAATCCCAGCCAAAATCCTCCCAAAATCACCTTTTTTCTTGTACAAACTTCAACAAAAGGAGCTGAGAAAATGTGTGGATTTGATCTCGTTCTTCCGATATGTTTCTTTTTTCGTTTTTAAATGCATGCACTGGTCCCACTTCTTGTAAGAAAGAAAAAAAAAACAGAAGAAATCCGGAGAAGGGGATGCATCGTCCGAAGAACCCTAGCAAGTTCAAGAGAGGAGCAAGAAGAAAAGCAGAGTTCTTGGCTGACCAAGGGAAAGAGAAGAAGGGGGAGGGTGGGCATGGCGCGTGAAGTGAGACGAAGAGTGAGAAAGAAAAGCCCGACTCCTGACATTTTTCCAATCCAGGTTTTAAAAATCTCAGGATGGGAGAGAGATTTCTAAAACCTGGATTTCTTACTTAAAATCCTGGCTAATGGATTATAAAATCCCGTATTTTAGCTATCCAAACACTACTTTTAAACTAAAACCAGAATTTTATAATCTTGGATTGTAAAATCCACATATCCAAATCTAAAAGTCAAATGCCAAGAGTCAATCTGTTGATTTCCTATTTTCACGTGGCTCAGCTGATAAAGAAAAACACTTCAAAAAAGATGAAAAAAAAATCCTTTGATGGTGGGTATGGTTATTTATGTTAAGGTTATGACTTTGTAAGCAAACAATCTGAGGGTTCAATTTTTGCTTTCCAAATCTTGAAAATACTTGAAATCAATTTTTGAGTTCCAGTTTACTTGCTAGCTGAAAATCAACAGTAATTGACATGCAAGCTCATGACACTGATTATTTACATAGGATCACAATGCTCTGTTTGAATGGTCACCCTTTTCTGGTTATTAAACTTTTGTAAACTGCTCTTTTACAGTTCCAATGGTGGAATTATTGTCTAACCATATTTAGGATCAAATTGCAGATGAGGAAAGGACAATACCTTGGCTCGGCGAGGAAATAGGCATCAATGATCCTCAGTCTCAGAATGGTGTCATCCCTGGGCTGAGCTTAGTTCAGTGGATGAACATGCAGCAAAATCCTCGACTCACTAACTCAACAATGCAGCCCGATTACATGCGATCACTAACCGGACCCGTTCTACAGAATATTCCTTCAACTGATCTGTCCCGTCAGTTGGGTTTGCAGGCTCAGATCTTGCAGCAAAATAACTTGCAGTTCAATGCCCCAGGACCACCTCAGCAAACACAACACCCCGATCAGCATCCAAAGCTACCAGTCACATTGAACCAATTAGGTTCCGTTAATCGCCCACAACAACAGCCTTTAGATGAAATTAATCAGCGGCAGGGACATCATTTGGTTAGTCAGACACTTTCCCAGAACCAAAGTAAGAACCAATTAATACATCCTCAGGTTCTGGTCCAGACCCAAAACCATCAGCATCAAGCGAATCTCCCTCAAAATCAGCAAAATATTGGTTTAAATCAACAGCAAAACCAAATGCCAGCTCAGCTCTCACACCAAGTGAATCATAAATTGCAGCTCTCTGAACAGCAAATCCAATTGCAACTTTTGCAGAAGCTACAGCAGCAACAGCACACACTGTTGTCGCCACCCGGGCCCCATCAATTGGCCCCACTTCATGAGCAGCAGAGACAACTCTTGGAAGTGTCGCAACAGTTACTGAATCCGAATTCACTTTCTCAGCAGCATGTGATACCACAACAGATGGCAAAGAATACTCAAATGAGCTCCCGGTTGTGTCAACCCATGCAGCACCAGCCACAGCAGAGGCTTCAGCAGCAATCAGCTATTCTGCCAGAGTTGTCTGGATTGGTGGGTCCGCCTCCTCCATCGACCAATATGCTCTCAAGTCCTCCCAACTGTTTAGAAGCAGCTCCAGGATCACAGTCAGGGCTCACTGACGATATGCCATCCTGTTCCACATCTCTTTCGACAAACAACTGTCCTGTTCTTCCTCAATCGATTTTAAACAGGAGCCATCGGGGAATGGTTTTAGCAGAGGACATTTCTCAGATGCCTCAGTCACCATCAACTATTTTGAGCCCTGGTACTTTGGAGGCAATGACCGTTACTCCAAATGTATCCAAGGAGTCACAGAAAACTGATGTCCGTGGCAAGCCTTCAATAACCATCTCCAAGACTCATAGTCAGGGGGGTGCCCAACAAGTGTACCTAAGCACTCCACAGATGGAATACTTAGACACATCGTCTTCAGGGACTTCGGTCTGCCTATCTCAGATTGATGGGCCTCTCCATCAAAGCCTCCCGCTATCCTCTTTCAATCCTTCAGCAATGTTATTCAGAGACAGCGTGCAAGATGTTGAAGTTCAGGGTGACCCTAGGAATAATGTTTTGTTTGGAGTTAGCATTGATGGGCCACTGGGCGTACCATTGACTCCCGATCCTTTGTTAGCAAAGAGCATTGGATCAGATAAGGATTTCCAGAATCATCTCTCTTTGGGGGATATGTTAACAAACTATAGCCACTCAAAGGAAGTTCAACAGGAATTATCGTCCTCAATAGTTTCTCAATCTTTTGGGGTCCCAGATATGACATTCAATCCAGGAATCTCAATAGATTCTACCATCAATGATGACAGCTTCTTGAACGGAGGTTCGTGGGCACCTCCACCACCTCAGTTTCAGCGAATGCGGACATTCACCAAGGTTAGTTGTTTCAGTAAGCACTATTCTTACTCTGTAGCAAAGATATTTCCTTTTAAAAGAACTGCCATGTTGGGTGTTTTGGACACTCGTTGAGCTTGGTTATTAGACACATTCAGACGCTCAGTGACATGGCTAATCAGATTAAGCTTATCTTTTCATTTTTCTTGTTTATTGTTTATTAGTATGTTATTTAAGAAAAATCTTAAAAACTTTGTACCAGATCCCATACTCGGCCAAGATAAATCAGTTTCTTTAAGAATTAAGCACTTTGTCCCAGAAAGAAAGGAATAATGGCTGTTTGGTTTTGCTCAATTTATTTGTCACTTTTTGCACATTTTCTTAAAACTTAAATACTAAATACTCCTGAACTCTTCACCTCATCCACTTACAAGTCATTATAAATAGAAATGCTTCTTTTCTTTTTCCTTTTATTCATGGATAGTAATCTTAAACACTATTGGATTCTTCGCCTACAGTAGAAGCACTTCAATTGGAAGGACATGTTTTTTTTTCTCATGTTTTTTCCCCTTCTTTCTCGTTTGAAAGTAGCTTTATTAACTAATCCTCCTATGTCTGAAGGTATACAAGCGTGGGGCTGTTGGCCGATCTGTAGATATAGCTCATTATTCGGGATATGACGAGCTCAAACAAGATCTTGCACGCAGATTTGGAATAGAGGGACAGCTCGAGGATCGACAGAGGATAGGCTGGAAACTGGTCTATGTTGATCATGAGAATGATGTCTTGCTTGTTGGTGATGACCCTTGGGAGTAAGTTGAATTGTCTTTTTCTAGTAGTAGAACCTTTGTTTTCATTCAAAGTATTATTATCTTCATTGCATGCTGCAAGATTTGTCTGTTGAATCACTTGATTTGCTGCAAGAATTTGGAGAAGCTGGTGTTCAGTCTAATTTTTAGTAACAAAAAACAGTAGGTTTCTAAAGTAAAAGGTATTATATGGCTTTCGGTCTGACCAAAAAAAAATTGATAAAGATTTCATCACATGTGAGACATTATAAAGTTATCATTGTTTAAGGAAAAGCCCTTATCAGAAACCCAGATGTGTTTGAAGAGAAATAGGGACGAAAAGGGGAGATTGGGAATGGAAGAGTTGAAAGATCAAAAATGGGTTTGTGTTCTTGGGGATTGATAATTTTTTGGGCGAGTTTCCATTTTTATCTGAAAAATAAAAAGATGGAATACAATGTTTTCTTACACGACAATGTTTTGATTATGGGATGACTCACTTTGTTTTGGGATGACTCACTTTGTTTTACACTTCGTTGATTGGCTACTGAGAGCTTTTGGGAATTGTAATAGCCTTTCAGTGCTGGTTAAAAGATATAAATCAAGGTTAGTTTTTCCCATTATCAAAACATGGTTGTATAGATATCAGTCCTCTTTAGTTTTTGTTCATAAAAAAAATGGCTCAAGTTTGTGGAATGCAGCTTTCCTTTCTTTGGTTTTTTTTTCCTGTGCAAATCGCCAAATCCCTTTAATTCAACCTGATTTATACAGTTGAGTTGACCTGGTGAATTTTGCGAGACATAATTGTCCCTTTTATGTTGGTTAGATTCAGGTATGATTTCTGGGTTTCTGTAAATCCACAGGGAATTCGTGAGCTGTGTTCGCTGCATCAAGATATTGTCTCCTCAAGAAGTTCAGCAAATGAGCCTGGATGGCGATCTTGGGAATAATGTCCTTCCAAATCAGGCTTGTAGCAGTTCAGATGGGGGAAATGCATGGAGGGGCGGTCAGTGTGACCAGAATTCCGGCAACCCTTCTGCCGGATCATACGATCACTGAAAGCAATGTGAGGAAATTGTTAATGCAAGATTGTTTTAGAATTAGAGAGCAGATTTATGTGGTACTGATGTTACTGGTCACATGATTTTGTTTCTGCCTTTTGATTGCTAATTATCTATTTGTCATTGCTGGTGATTCTTGAAGAACAAAGTGTTATTAAAGCAGTCTCCATGGTTGGCCAGAGCTTGCTTTTGAACTAAAAAAGCTCAAAAGTTTGTAAGATCAACATGGAAAGGATCAGAGAAGTAGAGGTCCAGAAGGATGAGTGAAAAGTTTCGATCAATCGATTCGAGCTGGTAGAGAAGATCATCTTTTGAATTTATGAACTTTGTTTGGAGGGAAGAATCTCAGTTGCAGAGGAAGAAAGGTGGTTTTCACGCTTCTTAATACCCGATTGTTGTAATATTTCTTTTTGTATTTTTGTCTTATATAAAGCTAAGGCCATAATTTGTATGGATGATTTCAAATCTGTAAATGTTTAGCTTCTTTTTTGCTTCTCTTGTTGTATAGTTTTGGTGAATTTTAGGCTATTGAATGAGATAAAAGCTTTAGGTAGAAACCTGTTTGGGTGAACAAGTGAAATGATTTTGCACAAATTGAGTTAAATCCCATACAAAATTTAATAATATCATCATTAATCATTTGTTTATTTCCATTGTTTCTTGTCTCTATGGTTGTTAATGATAAGTTGATAGCTTGGTGGCTGTTAAGCTATTTCCTAACGGCCATTTAACTTGCCCACATGCCATGTGGATGTGACCAGGTCTATTGATCTCAGTGGCAGGATTATGGTCTACAAGATCAAAGGTTGGGACTGCGTGGTTGGAATTTGCAACTTTATTAAGAAGCTAATAGAGAGCTTATAATAGGAAAACGGTATTTATCCAAATTGCATAATTTTCGAATGGATACATGAAAAATTGCGTATGCAGACCTACTGTTTCGGGGATACTTCTACCTGCTGTTTGGATGGAAGGGAGAAAAATCAGAATTTTTTCAATAGAAAATTGCTTTTCATTGTTTGCTAAACTCATTTCACATGGAGTTCTTTTCCTAAAATAAAATTTTTTTCCCTTTTTTTCAAGGAAACATGCAAACCTACTAAACCTTGGAATTTTATTTTTCCATAGTAATGTTCTTTTCCCTGGATCCAAACACCCCTTGTCCTGGTCCTCCTGGACCTACTAGCAACTGTTGGGGCCCCTGTCCACATCAGCCAACACTCAGATTGTAGGGCAATCTTGACCGTTGGTGGGTTGCATTACCATTAAGAGAAGATGTGATCTAGGTGATGACAGACAAGGTTGCATACCTGGATGATTGTAGGGCCCACAAGTTTGAGGATGAAGGAGGAGGGGTAGAGCAGGTCTCCATAACAAACAGCGAGCTAAAAGGAAGACATAGGTGACAGAATTTTTTAAAATTTTTTTGAAAAGTGCTACACCATTGCATCCAAAACATCTCTCTTCATAATAAATAAAAAGATTGTTTACAAAACAATAGAAAAAATACATAGAAAAGTTCCACACCATTGCATCCAAAACATCTTCTCTTTAGGGAAAAAAAAATTTACAAAACAGTATACTTCTTACTCGCTTGATGGAATCATCTCTTACTGATATGAAATGAAAAAATTGCCCATGGGCATGAAATACATACACTACAAAATACATGATTGTTCTGGTGGGCTCATGGGAATAATATAAGAAATATAATGAAAAAATTAGACTAGTAGAAAGACTTGGATCATCCTTATAGACTGGTGTTTGATGCAGTTGTCTTGAGACCAATATAGTAAAGTGGTTTCAATGGTACCTGCTAAGCATGTGGCATATGTGCAGTGTGATTGTTACCAACCAATTGTCTGAGCATAGCAGGGATGGCCACGGCCCAAAAATTGCATCGATTGAATGTGGAGCCTCCCCCATATTTGTTTCGGACTGCACGCCCGGATGCAGGCTACTGATTGAGAATTTTCACCTTATTGAAGCAATTTCTACGCAATAGGTCTGTTGGATGGGTTTGGATTCATGAGTGTTTGCCATATTTACAGGAGTCGGCGAGACACATCATAACCCATGTGTGTCAAAACCAAAACAAGAATGTGTTCTGCATCAAACAAAACAAGAATTTTTGCACTATCCAAGCTTGAGATAAGCGTATAATCATTTCTAAATCAATTTTACTCGAACTAAGAACCAATAGCAAACTACTGTGAAAAGCTACAAGAGCGCGAGATATAGAACATTATGACCAAAGGAGCAATCTAGAAACTTAACTTCTGATAGACTGATACAGTTAAGTTGGAAATGGATATCAAATGACCAGACGGTTTCATGGGAGACACTGATGCTACAAAATGCTACAAAAATTGTATAGAAGGCCCTTATTCCATAAAACAAAAGCAACAAGCCCTTATTCCATAGAACAAAAGCAACTAGACTTAAAATAAGGACATAGATTGCCCCCACCCCAAGACAGATTGTCTATACACCCTATTTAGGTAATGAATCTGCATTTTCATAAGAACCTTTAAGAAGATGGAAAAAAGTGATCTCCTTTCCCCCATACAAGTCATGATCATATCCACAATACAAGCCAAACACTGTCAATGTAAGATTTGTAGGGAAGACCAATTCACTCACTAATATATGCAAAATCACCCAATACCATGGTTGAAATTTGAGTTTCACACCCTAGAAAATAGATCAAATCCATCCTTCGGTCCCTCCAATGTCTTGAAATTCACGATCCGGGTAAACCTAGTTGATCCCAATCAAAATCAAGTTGATCCCCACCGTTGGACCTCAAGATTAACACTTCTTAGAAATATGATGTTCTAGATTGATTCAATCTAACTATTTGATCTCAATATTGGATCAGTTCAGATTAATTAGATTGATGCTTTAGTAAAACTCTTGAATGAAACTAGCAAAACAACTTGACAAAATCAAATAAATGGAAGGTCTAGAAATTCGATCAAGAGAGAAGAGAATGGTAGAGATTACCTTGATCAGATGAAGAAGACGACGAATAACATAGGGCATTGCACCTCCAGAACCAAAGGCCTCAAACCGATGTGCCATCAAAGGCATAACATCAAGACCAAGAAGAGAAAATCTCCATACGCAAAGCTTTTTTCATTCATATCATATGCAAAAATGGCCTAGAGGCTACATTTATATAAAGAGAGAGAAGAAAAGAACCTAGAGAGCTCTAAAGTCCTAAATAATCTCCATAAGAAAGTATTTTTTTCATTCATATCATATATAAAAATGGCCCAGAGGCTACATATAAAGAGAGAAAAGAAAAGGAACCTAGAGAGCTCCAAAGCCCTAAATTAATAACATTCCACTTTTGAAACAAAAAAATATCCTCAATAAAACCCATGAAAATAAAAACCCAATTCCTCCTCCTCTCCCCTCCCCCCCCCCCCCCCCCCCCTTCGCTGCCTCTCCTTGTTAAAATCATGGTCGTGGAATAGGGTGGGCTTATCCCTTTTAACTTAACTCACTTGAGTGTTTTAAGTGACACTTTCAAAACGATCAAACTAACCCATGTAAATGAGCAAAACCCAATTCCTCCTCCTCCCCCTTCACTTAAAACATAAATTAAAACCATCTATTTAGGCTTCCATCTATTTAGGCTTCTACCTTCTAGACAGGACCCATCTCTTCATTGAAGCTCCATAACAAGACCCGGGGTTGACTAGTTTGACTGGGGATGCCATGTAAATGCCTATTTTGCTCGTTTTGTTCCTGCAGCTATAAACCTTGAAGTGATCCCTATCAATCAGTCACCTAAGAGATGATGGAGGAATCACCATCCATCAACAAATTCTTCTATGACAACAATCAGCTCAAAACAGTTAGCTAAGTCTCTTATACAAACTCCACCTTAAAGATACAGAGACCCACTAGAAGAACACGATCTTCCACCCCATTAGGATCCATGATGCCAATAGGGTCAGGGAGATTTGAAGGTTGAAAGTGATTCTTTGGACGTAATTATGTGGGTATCGAAGGTTAAACTGGATCCTTTGAGATACGTTAATATCATGCTAGCTATCCATGAATCGAATTGAGAGTTGCTCTCTTATGGTCACATCCCTAAAAGTGTGAACGACATGGCGGATTCTCTAACATGGGAGAAGTTTTTTTTGAGAAGGTAATGAAAAATGCATTGAATCAAAGAGAAGTACATAGGGACAAGATGTCCCCAGGATCAACAATGAGTCCATGACAATGCCAAAGAAAAAAGCCCCACCCGAAATTGGGGCAAAAGAAAATACCCAAAAGAATTTACATCTCAAGAGCCGAGTGAAGAAGGAGAGATGCGCGATCTACCCCGGCCTTAGCAAGCACATCCGCAAGATCATTGCCCGATCAGCGCATATGCTTAAGCACCGACCGAATAGCAGCAACCAAATCCCTAACCTCATCGATCTTAAAAGCGAGACGCCGTGGCCCAGAGATCTTGTTTCCAGCCCACGCAATGACATTGGAGGAGTCGCCTTCAGGAATAAGTGGACCACGCAATGACATGGGAGAAGTTGAGAGAAAGGTTCATTGTGTTGGGAGTAGACTGCTACTCCAGTATCTTGCTTCCCCATTCATTAATTGAAATATTTCATTAATCTCTCTCATTCCCAGGAAAGGAAAAAGAGTTTCTCTTATAAACTGTAATTTGAATGAATCTTGTCCCTAAAAACTTATAAATTGTGCAGAAAAAATAGCCAAATCCAACTCAAAATAGCCAAATCCAACTCAAATTAATGCAAAAATGATAGATCCCACGTGTGATGATCAATTAAAACTTTGTGGATAGTTACTTGAGTGCATGACACTCTCACTGGGGGAAAGGATTGCTATCTCGAAAGTAAGTTTCATGTGAAATTTCCAATGGAAACAATAAGTTACTTAAGAAGTTACATGGTAAAGAGCCTCAGTGTTCATTGTTCTAACAATTAGCCATAGTAAAAGCTCTATATGTACGTAATGCATTATATAAAAAATTACAGAGACCTGGAAATAACTATCAAGCTCAAAAGCAAGATGCCTGGAAGGTCATATGTATTGGAGGAAGCACTTGTCGCTAGTCAGACCACCCCTGCCTTAATAAATGATTCCAACATTAGAATATATCACTAAAAAGGGCGGCCCAGTGCACGAGGCTCCCGCCATTGCGGGGCCTGGGGAGGGCTAGATGTACAAATGGGAATATATCACTGTTTTAATAATTTTTTTAGCACTTGTATATGAATGGGAAAATAAGTACTTTGCTCACAGAGTTCTATCGGAGAATAATTGCTGTTCTCGACCTATCTCATGATGCAAACATTGGCTGTCAAAGACGCCCTTGGCAATATTTGAATTGGCCCTTGAAACAAGAAGAATACTTGACAATATTAGTTCCAAATAACAAAAGTGAAAGTTGTCACAAAAATGAGGAAACTATTGGGAGAAGCATTTCATATTACCCTGCACCCTTATACGGACATTTGCGCTTGTCATGGTCGGGATGCTTGCAAATTTGACATTTTCTTCTCTTCTTTGGTTGCTCCTCACATGCAGAGTCCAGATTATTATTAGGACCTCCATCTCTTTTCTTGCGTTGAGGATCACAAAAAGTTATGTCACTTGATGCATTATCTGCTAGATTTCCATCACAAATATTGCTTTCACGAACACCATCACTGTCTGGAAAGCTAGGTTGTGTGACCATCCCATCACTTTTTTTGGCAGCAACAACCTCTTCAAAAGCTTTTTGCAGAGCATGTCTCGCCACGTTGCAAATATTTACAGTTGTTGCCCCTTCAGCCGCATATTTAATAGCTCGATGAAACAAATCAGTGTATTGCAAGGTCGGAGATTCTTGACAATCACTTTGGGGTTCAGCATCATTTTCTTGGAATACAACACTACCTGTGGCACTTTTCGTCCATCGCTTCAAAATGCAATGAGATGGGAGAAGCATAACATTTTTCATAGAGAAAACTCTTAATATATGCTTGCAAAGAATGCCTGCATACTCAAACATTTGGCAGCTACAACTTGCAGTGACTTTTGAAGCATTGAATGTAACAGTGTATTCCCTCTTATCTAACCCAAATTCTACCACTCCAAACGTGCTAATTGGTCCGTCCTCGTTTGATATTTCTGCAATGTGGTGAAGACTTTGAAATAATTGCTCTTGAAATTCCAAGAATATAGTTCTTGTATAAATTTCAGCTGCTTGGTTTTCCATTGGCAACCCCGTCTTCATTATTGGTTTCATATAACTGGTCTTGGAATCGTCTTCGAGTTCCTTTTCATATTGACTATTTATGGACTTCTCACATTGATAAACAAATGCTTTCAAGGAGGTATCTGCATTCACATACCCATGAAAAATAGAGTTCATGATTTCATTTTGTTGTGTATTAGATACATTTGCAATTAACACATCTTGTACGTATACATGGACCCATTCTTTGCGAGTTTTGTATAATGTTTGAAGCCATCTGTTTTCTTGAAGTTCATACTTATCAATGAGTGACTGCCAACTTGATTCAAATTGATTCAACTCAGTCAAGTTGATGCATTTAGAGAATTCCCCTACGAAATCATGATGTTTGCGCTCTATATGACCCAACTTCTCGGGGAATTTTCTTAAGATGTGCCACTTGCAAAAATGATGATGAGTTTTTGGGAATACCTTTGCAACTGCTTCTCCTATATCTGGATCTAGGTCAGTAATAAGTGTAATTGGATGGCATCCAGACATTGCTTCAAGCCATGTTTCAAATAACCAAACAAACGAAGCCTCAGTTTCATCAAGTAATAGTGAGCAGCCAAAAAGTACAGGTTTTTTATGATGGTTAACACCTATGAATGGAGCAAATGGCATTCCACAGCGATTCGTTCGATATGCAGTATCAAATGTAACCACATCGCCACAGTAATTGTAGGCCAACCTTGACCTAGCGTCAGCCCAGAAAAAATTGGTCATACGATATTCTTCATCAACTTGTATTGCATAAAAAAATGACGCATTCTTTGCTTTCATACGCTTGAAATATTCTACTATATATTGAGGATCTCCTCCAAGGATCCTCTTTCGAAGATTTAGAATATAGTTTCTGCGATCTTGCGTAGTAGAGCCAGTGTTGTTGAATCTACTTGGTCGGTCAAATAAACGCTTATATAATCGGAGGGGAGGCACTTCTCTTGGACTTGCCAATGCATGATTATGGTCCTTTACAAATTTTATAACATTCCACTTCCCGGAATCACCCTTCTTTACCTTAAACATTGCCTTGCAGCCTTCCCTTGTTTGACGTCGCTTACTTGCGTATTTCTTTCGTCGAAAGCCCTCTTTGGAACATACAAATTCCAGGCCAATAGTGGTTCCATCACGTCTTGAACGACGCCTCAAATTGGTGCGGATGCTAAAACCTATACGCCAAGCATAGTCATAGTAGAATATCGTCGCAGCCTCCTCAGATTCAAACTCCATACCCACATATGGATCAAAATTTGCAAGTCTTTCAGATTCAATTAAGGCCCTTCCCACAGAATTTCCTACCATTGCATCAGCCTTACTTGTGCTAGCATCAACATCTCCCTCAAGGGCCCTCTTTCGAAGGCTTTGAATGTAGTTTGTGCAGTCTTCTGAAGTGAATTCAATGTTGCTTGATTTTCCAAATGGATCAGACATACGCCTATGCGATCGAAGGAGAGGCACCTCTCCTGGAGTTGCCAATTCATGATTATGGTCCTTTATTAATTTTATAATGATCCATTTCCCACTAGTATCCTTTTTTACCTTAATCATTGCCCCACAGCCTTCCCTTGTATGTTGTCGTATACTTGTGTATGTATTCCGACGAAAGCCCTCTTTGGAACATACAAATTGTAGGGCAATAGTGGTTCCATCACGCTTGGAACGACGTCTAAAATTGGTGCGTATGCTAAAACCCACACGCCAAGCATATTCGTTATAGAATATCCTTATAGCCTCTTCAGATCCAAACTCCATGCCCACGTATGGATCAAGATTTGTGGGCCCTTCAGATTCAATTAGTGGCCTCTCTGCAAAATCTTTTACCATTTCATCAATCTCACAAACACGAGCCTCAACATCCGCTAAAATGTGACGTTCTACGTTAGTGTGTTCTGAACCCATGTAAGATTCTTTCAATGCACCACTTTCATTTGTGGTACCTTCCATGACAATTAATGACCTTTATGGAGAATATGTTATGATTTCATCGATCCCACAGACATGAGCCTCAACAATGTAAGAATCTTTCGATTAAATACTTTCATTTGGGGTGCCTTCCATGACACTGTTTAGCAACATATGCAGACCTCACAAAGAAGGTGAATTAACACATTAAAAGTTTAGGATCCCTTTCTCATCCCCAGAAGCATCCAAAACTAGAACGCTGTTAACAAACCCAACATATAGTGAATCAATAAATTGACATCAAAGCCTAAAAAAATAATAGAAGAAACAAAGAAAACACAATGCAATATAAAAATCAAGATAAACACCAAATGCAAGTTCTTTTACTCAGATCATTCCTCAAATAAGAAACTATATAAAATAATTTTACGAATCAGTCAATTTCATAGTGGACCATCTGACCACCACCATAAATTCAGGTGGTTCCCCTGTCATGTAGACACCACCTGAATTGATAGTCCTCCACGATCCTTTCTCACATTAGAAATATATCCTCGGATTACTTAATCGATAGTTCATAAGCCTCCATTCAAAATGGGCCACTTTATATAAACGGTGGAAATTGAAGTGGACTACTAATTCAGGCGGTCCAAGGACGTCTTTAAATCCGCCATATATTCTTCATTTACAAATTTCAAACTACCTAAATCAATAAAAAGGAATATTCATCTGCAATTGAAGATCTATTACTAGAATTTACAGAGGCATGTGTGATAATTTATTGGAATTGTAAACCCTAAAGCAACAAGAAAAATCAATATGGAGAAAATTCCTTGTGAGAAAACTAAAATCTACTCTATGGGAGAACCATAGGTCTATTATGCATATAAAAGTAGCAGAAACCCTAATTGAAAGATGAGGAGAGGTGAGAGAAAAACCTGATGGGACAATCCAAAGGGAAAACGAGGGAGAAGATAGAAAGCGCGACTGATAGTTTTCTATCTAGAGCGTCGGATGGGAAACGGCGGATGTAACTTTTCCATCCATCGCAAATCCTCCCTTTTTTTCCCCTAGGAATGATTTATGCACTCCCTTGTTTCTATAATGGCACTCCCTTTAATATATGCTTTTTTCTGTTCCGTCGTTGATTAATAGATGATTTGCAAAGATGTCTCACAGAAATGAATTTCGAGACACTACTACGTGATCTATGTTTGGATGCCACATGCAAGGGATCCTCAACCAATCTACCTGGTATTTGTTTGCCTATGTAACATTCAAATCCCGAGAGACGACTTGATAAGAACCATGTGTGGCATCACTTGGATTTACATATGAAATATCCTAAAAAGGGAAGAGAATTTAAGTAATACTCCCCTCCTCTCCTAATTAACTTGCATCCATACATAATCTACCACATGGCTTTACTAAGGTTTTAATTGCATCCAACTCCCCCAAGGTTTTAATAGATGATTTGCATAGATGTCTAATAGAAATGAATTTGCACGCTCCTACAAATCTATGTTTGGATGCCACATGCAAGGGACATCCTTGAAGATGCCAGGCATGGGGCATGTTTGGTTCCGTCGGGAGTGGCTCGGAGAGTAGCTGAATAAGAAGTCAAAAGAAAGGAGACAAGTATTTTGATTGGTCTAGAATTACCTTGGAAAATAGTGTAAGTACATTTGGTTGAGCAGTGTATTGTCGGAGTAGGAGAATATGTAGGAAGTGTCATAAAGAAAGAGAGAGGAAGAGCGAACATCATTCCTTCGAAAATTCAACCAAAATTCCTTACTTTCGAAAGAATTTGGTTTAAAGGTCATAAGGCCACACATGCAATTATTGCACGGGAGACACCTAAGGGAGTGAAAGGAGAGTCCTATGCAAATCGGAGCCAAATTCTAATGGCTGAGGAGCATCCAAACAGTAGATCCGTATTTTTTGAGATCCTCCAAGGACCAAATAAATCATAGATCAATATTTAGAATATGGGGATATGTCTGAAAATCCAGCTAGAGTCTGACAAATTACAAAATGCCCTGACATATTCTATATGGTTTAAGAAACGAGCAGATTGGACATCCCTTCATCCGATCTGAATCCAAATATTTTTTCCTCTATCCTCTGCTTATCTAGTGTAAAAACTGTCCCTCCAGTGGACGGTGGACCCCATTGTAGATAGAACAAATTGAAAAGCTACACAGATCCAACAATCTTAACCGTACCATGGATGGACTTCTTAAGAAGAATTATTCTAAACAAGTTGCTTTTATACTCCTTTCTAAAAGACATTTTTAGGTCCCACTTCTACCTGTGATCAAATCCGTTGATCTAGAATTCAACCCAAATATCATTGAAACACCACCACCTCGATCCACCAATCCTAGTCCTCTCTAGAGACCCATCAAGAAAGCCTAAACCGTTGATCTTATAGTAAACACGTAAACATGGAACTGGTTAACAATTCACTGCAGAAATTCAAGCCGTTTCTCTCATGTCATTTAACTGGAACTGTTGAAATATACACAGTAGTATTTTTGGAGTGCCACGACATTATCCTCAAACGGAGCAAACCATTACCAAATGTTTATGAGCTCATCGGCACGGGACGGCTTGATGAAACCACATCCAGTAATGAATTCCTGGGCTCCAATTCTTCTTCGTGCCACCGCGGAAGAGTATCTCCCGAGTGGAAGTTTCTTGTGACACCGTCCGAGTTTATCTGCGTAGGGCAAGCCCCAAAACTGGTTATAACAGTCTAGCTAGTTTCAAAGCAAACAGAAACTGGGCATATTCAAATGCAATCCCAAATATGAACCAATTCGGAAGATAAATTTGTTAAAGACATCACATCAAGATTTCTTGGGTGTGATAGGCAACGGCTGGGACAAATCCATTCACCAAAGAATCCAAAAGAAAAAACCAAATTGATGTTTATGTCCAATTGCAAAAGACTCACAATAACAGTTCGAACAACACCCCCACTAGCACTGTCTCGAGCAATGGCGAGAGAGACTGCTTTCACCACTAAGTTCTGCATTAAGAGAAGAAAGTAAGAAATATATCTCACATGTGCTATTCCTCAAGAGAAACAAGCAAAACAATTGAAATAATAACGGCAGCAGCAAGTAGAATAACCATGAACCAATAGGAATTGATCAACTTAACAGGAAACAAAAAAGAAACGGCTAAGAATTGATCAGCAATGTGATAATCAAAATATGTTGAAAATATTACAGAACACAAGAAAGGCCAGCAAAGTTAATCCTAGTGACTTGAACAGCAGAGTTAATCGTAGTCGAGTATGTAAGGTTCCAAAGATCCCAAAATT
Organism: Tasmannia lanceolata; assembly: GCF_043159265.1. Classification (NCBI taxonomy): domain Eukaryota; kingdom Viridiplantae; phylum Streptophyta; class Magnoliopsida; order Canellales; family Winteraceae; genus Tasmannia; species Tasmannia lanceolata. The sequence goes on from NW_027518683.1 coordinate 14,689,683, forward strand.
GATAGCCTAACCCTAACCTCCATAGTTAATATTCTCAACTTGTATTATTGCTTACGAGAGAGCAGAAAATCGCAAGTTTGGATCAAATCAGCGATCTTCCAAAAAAATAATTGTTTTGGAGAGACCTTAACGGAATTGATAGCCTAATATCAATACTTGATTTTCTCAACTCGTATTGTACACCTCCTCCCCCCCCCCACACACACACACACAAAACTCCACCACCCACCCACACAGGAAAAAAAAAACTTGTTTGATTGTTTGATTATAGGGTTTGGACTCCAGACACTCCAACGATCATTTCTTCATAGCTTGACTACCATGAATCCAGTTGTGGTAGAATTTAGAAATCCACAGCTCCACCTCGGGTCAGAGCTTTCGCATGGACAATGGTGAAGAAAAGAATTAATACTTGCGAACGACTCAAGAAGTTGCAGCTTGTCAGTAGGTGTTTCTTTTGCAAGAAGAATGAAGAAACTTTAGAGCATCTTTTGGTTTGATGTCCTCTCTCAAATCGCATGTGGATGGGCATTATGAAAAGTTTTGGTCTCTCTTAGGCACTCCAAAGTTCTATTAAAAAAAAGATAATACTAAACTAGATCAGCAGACTTTCTCTGGTGAATCGGGTTGTGTCTTGTGGAGACTTGTTCCCTTTGCCTTGATATGGCATATTTGGAAAGAGAAAAACAATCGCCTAATTAAAGACCATAAGGTAGGAAAGGGAAGAATTCTTCATGATATCAAAATTGATCTCAAAATGTGGGGGAGAGGCACCAAGCTCAATTCAAGCTACAGTGTGGAAGACTTTCTTAGATGTTGGAGGACGATAGTAAGGGAAAAAGGAAGGGAGTTCAAAGTATTACCCAAGTGGACTCCCTTCCTCCAACCGGTTGCGTGAAATTCAACTTTGATGATAGCTCTAAAGGCAAGGCGGGAACCGGGGGCATTTTCCGTGACTCTAGCGGGCAACTGTTACGATTATTTTCTGGTTCAACAGGTGTTTGCGAAGCAGAAGCCCGTGCTTTCTTGTGGGGACAGAAATGGTTTTCAAAGTTTGGGTTTGGGCCAATTATTATTGAAGGTGATTCATCAAACGCTAATGCTAGGGCCAGCAACAAAGCAGTTAGGCCGTGGAAGTTAGCCGACACCATAGCATATATTAATGAATTGGCCTCTCTAATCAAGTCAGCTTTCCAATGCAGGAAGATAAGGAGGCCGGCAAGCTCACAAAAGACGGAGCAGACTAGGAGGGTGAGGTGATCGTAAATTCAGAAAATATAGAAATGCTTTAGGGGCTGGCAGAAACAAGGGGCCATCGGTTGGGTGACGGCAATTTTGAATCTGTATCTTTTGTTCTTCTTCCTTTGTTAATACGGCATTGCTGTTTTAGTCGTTGGGGACATTTTGTTCCCAGGGTTGTGCATTCTACTATATTTTTTCTTAAGTAATTCATAGTTTCTGTTATCTTTAAAAAAAAAATACGTCTCTACAATGGCATGATAGGACAGAAGAATTAAAAAGAAAAAGTGAAAGAATGAAATAGAAATATAAATATGGAATTACATATTCTTTTCCTCTTTATTTGTGAAAATATCGAAAATTCAACACAAACTTCACCTCCCATCTCCAACAGCATAAGACCACCAACTTTATTATATAGAAGAATGAACTTTAAGCCAAGTAACTAGTGCCACAATCGTGAATCATTCAAGATTATAACATCTCATAGATCACCAACCTCATAAAATCAGATAAAGTAGAACATATGTAATGCAGTAAATGCAGAGAGACAAAATACGTAAATTGTCATGTCCAAAAAGAACAGAATGAAAAGATTACTGAAATAAGCATCAAATGTACGGAGCCTCTCCCATGAGCCATGTCTTTTGAATGCAGACTAATACTGAGAAGATGACTGAAAAATAAACCAAGGCTACGCTATATAACAGAACCAACCAACAAAGTTGAGATGCAAATGAATGGATTCTGTTTTGAATCTTCAATAGCTAATCCATGATCTGAGCAATTATATTACAAAGAAAAGGTGTTGAGCCAAATGTACAAGAGGTGTTAGGATCAAGTTACTAAATGAAAATTTTATACAATTGCTTTGTGCAAACATATAGTACACAATTAGAACAAATTGATACAAAGTTCCATTAAAAAAACATGATCAAATTAAAACCATTAATGGAATACATCTATGAACATCAAAATTTACATACCTCGGCTTCATCTTTACTCATCCCTCCCTTCCATGCTTGATCCAAGAATCCATACAAGTAACTAGAGCCAGACCCTTTAAAATACAAATTGTATGAAGTCAAGACATAAATCTAGGCATACACAGAGACACACACCAAGAAGTAAGCTTCAAACGAGGTTAACTCCATCTTTCCAATTCCCAATAAAATCAAACATACTACAACAAAGCAAAAAGGAAGAACAGATACAACAGAAAATACAAAATCAGCTGTCAATGGCAGAAAAAGAAAACTGTCTGTACACAGTCGTCCTCAAATAAAAGGTCAATCTGACAAAAGAGTTGAGTCTCTAGTGACCATAGGGCAGGCAAGAGAATTTGCATCCAAGTTGGCTGATCACCAAACATGTCTGAGCTCAAAGATATACCCCTTTAGGATGTATTGAACCCCTTAGTAGTGTTCGCGAATCTCCATGATGACTAATATGGTCTCTCAACCGTCTAACCACGATGAGAAAACGACCCTCAATAATAATCTGATCCAACTGTAACCTGTCCAACAACCTATTGTCATGAGGGAGGACTTCAACCTCCGCTTCATTGGAATCTTTTACTCTGATAAGGACCAAAAAGGCCCAAAGCATCTCTCAGTCCGCAGTACTCAGAAGACCTCCAATGCTAGCCAGGCAAGGATTGCCAAGACTTGAGCCATAAGAAGGCAATTTTGGCATGGCTACTGGTGGGAATGAATTCTCATAACCAATAACAGCCTTTTGGTTATAGCCATTCGCCACTAGCCAAGCTTTGCAGGTCTCTCTACCACTCCATTGAGGCCTTACTTCATACCATTCAAAAAAAAAATCGAGGCCTTTCTTCTTGTTATAGATTTATTTATTTCTAATGGGCTTAATGCCCTTTGGTGGATCCACTAGTCCAGACTACATTGGAATAAACCGAATCCATTTCGGATTTCATCGCATCAATCTAGTCATCATCATCAATATCTGATATTGCTTCCTCATAGCTCAAAAGATCAGTTTCACTCTTCTGAAACCATACATTGGCCCCAAACACTCACAAGTGTTTGAGAGATGACTTCTTGCCACTCCATATCTCATATGGTATTTGCGGAACAGTCTTAGATGGAATCTTATTGAGAAGGTAAATTGCAGTCTATAAGGCATAGCCCCATAAAAACTTAAGCCTGTGAAACTCATCATGGATCGGACAATGTCCAACAATCAGAGTCTGATTGCTCCTCTTCGCAACACCATTATGTTGTGGTTTTGCATAACAATCAGAGTCTGATTGCTCCTCTTTGCAACACCATTATTTTGTGGTTTTGCTGGAGGAGACCACTGAGAAAAAATCTTGTTGGATTTAAGATATTTCCTAAACTCATCCGAAAGTTATTCTCCTCCTCTATCGAAGTGATGAAATTTAATCTTTTTGTGTGTGGTTTTCTACTTCATTCTTGAATTCTTTTAACTTTTTAAAGCATTCAAATTTATTCCTCACAAGGTACACAGCCATATCTATAGCAATCATCAGCAAATGTTATGAAGTGGACCCACGTCCACCAGGATGGCTTAACGGTCTACATACATTTGTATTTATTGCAACTTTATCTTCAACTATTTTCATGGGAATTGCACTTAATTTCTTCAAGTGTGCAGGCCTTAACTATCATTTTTTTTGGGCGGAATTCTCAAAATGTTCCACTCTCGAACAAAATATGAAATGAAAGACTCGATGTAAAACTTCGCCATGTTCTGGTCTATTCCGCTCATTCTGGCTAAACGACCCGTTCCACCCTAAATCATGCCAATATTCTCATTTCACACTTTCGAGAATGATAGTTAAGGTCATTTTGCCTCTTTTTATTGATAGTTGTCTGCCTATTTGAAGGGCATTTGATGTATTTTAAACAACCCAAATGAATGGAGGATTAAAAAACATCAAAACCATCTCATTTCACACTTTCAAGAAATTTTTTCCACTGGCCTAGTTTCCAGGTTTGCAAGTTTTCGTTTTTTTCCATTTTGTCCCTTTTTAGTGATTATTTTGAACCCATTTGAGGGGCATTTGATGTTTTTTAACCTTCTCCCAAACGAATGGGAGGGTTAAAAAACACCTATATAAAAAACAAAAATAAAAATTCCATAGGTCGTAGCATCTTCTCTGGAACGAAACATTGGAACCTTGCAATCCAAGGGGAAAAAAGGAACAACGACCAGAATGGAATTGATAACTATGGTGCAGACTATTGATAACTATGGTCACATGACTCACATATCTATGGTCACAGGTATACAATGCCAACAAAACACCCAAACATCATGTAGCAAATGTGTGGGGACATACCTCCAATTGCAAATGGTTGCTCCAAAAGTGTACCCCCGAGAGGCACAGAATATATCCGACCACCTTCATACGCGTCCCATCCACCAACAATCATGCCGGTCTCTAACATACTCTGCCAAGTTCAGCAAATAATGGGAAACTAAGCTGGAAACAAAGATAATGGACGCATAAATAAATTGTACAACCAGGAGTTTCTTTTGAACAATTTTCGTTTACTCAGATATGAAAACACACATTTCATATTATGCCTATTAAAATGAACTTTTTGGGGATGACAACTAGGAATTTCTTTTAAACAAATTTTGTTTACTCATAAAACATCATGATAAACAGGCATTTCAGAAAGAAATGACGCCCCTAATATCGTGCCATGTGCCCAAGAGAAGAAAGAAAAATAGCAGGTGGTAACACTTTCACAAAATAAGCAAACTACTCCTTCTAGGGCTAATTTCCAAAAGAATGTCATAAGTTGTATTGCCATCTACGGCCATTGGATGAGACAAGCGGTGACCAAGGTCTCATCACATCGACTTAAACGACATCGAAGAGGAGTCTGGCCAACAAAAGGTAGTCCACCAACCACTAAAAAATCAATCTAAAATAAAGAAGTATCAGTTTCCCAGTGGCTGGCAGACCATCTTCCACCTTCTGCTGGAAAGATTCCTCATCAGCACGATATAAGCCAGACCGCGGGACCCCAACCGATATTGGTCTCACCCAGTAGCAATAGATGGTAATTTAAATAATGGCATTGATTTTGAAAATCAACCCCTAAATTATACTTATTTTGATCATTTTTGTGAAACTCCATTACCAACAAATGTTTTTTTCTGTCCTCTCACAGGATGCATGAAGTTTTGTGTGAATTATCTTTTTGGCAGAACTCCAGTATTTACAACCTATACACATAAGGGAAGCAAACAATATGTAGACATCCTAGAACTCCAGCATAGTAAACTAGTTCAGAGTACACATGTGGTGAAGTCCAATTATTATGGGCCATGCTTCTTGATACTGTGTTTCAGCAATCTTCTTTCACATAAACAATTTCGCTGGAAAAACCCTACTTATAAAAGTAATTCATTTTGAATTCTAGAAAAAAAAGACTATAAATCATCTCGTGTGCCTAATTAGCAAGATCACTAAATGATAGGCACTATTGGCAAAGCAAATCTTGCACAAAAACTGAACTATGTAGGTAGTAAATTACCCTAAAAGAGAACTTGAAAATTAATTTCACTAATCTCGAGTTTCAGTGTCATTTTTCATAAAGCCATGCTTATACGCACATATTTTGGAGATCGAAGGATGTTTGGTCATACCTTGTTATTATATGCTATTAACCTAATCAAACTGGAAGCCACTTTGACGGTTGCAGGTTGTCCAAGTTGGATTCTGCATTCAGAAGACAGTGGAATATAGGATCAGGTAAGTATATAAAATTATGAAATGTACTAGACAAAATACTGGGTGCATGACACACATGGAAATTTACATTAACAACGGAGTTAGGAAACCTTTCCCAAAATAAACACCCACAGATGTGGAAACAATAATACATTAGTAATGGATAGCTCTGTGTCATGCCACTAAAGTGTCAAAGACTCAAAACACTACGGACAAATGATTTAGAGTGTTTTCAAGCTTTCGCTATCTTGGTTCGATCCTGCGTAAGGAAGGAGAGATTGAAGAGGATGTTAACGACACTTCGGATTCGGATATAGCCATATCCGCTTTGAATTCGATCTGTTTACAGCCCTAAATACTAGATTAGGAGACTAAGGATTTGAAATTGTTTATTTCAGAAACTATGAATTTATGACTACTCCTGAGGCCTAGAAGCCAAAGATAATTGAAGTAGAACCAATAATAATATATGCAGCATTGTTCCTTTTTTTTTTAATGTTTATGCAGCATTGTTCTTAAGCATGTACTTTGTCATTTTCTGAGTATTATGCCTGTAATTATGTTCTCTTGAAAAAAGGAGGGGAAAAACAACGATATCGAAAACTATTATCAAGACTGTATACCCATCTCCGGGCCCCCTTTTCATGCACATCCATGCTTTCCATTTATGTTAATCATGATTTGACATTATTCCATGTATCAACACAGAAAAAACAATAATTGCCGATGTCAAGTAAAGAGCGTTCCTTTTCTCATGAAAAGATAAACACCCACAAATTGATGATGGCAAGATTCTGCTGAGTAAGATGATGGCAAGATTCTAACGAGTAACTTAAGAACCCTTTCTTATAATAAAGGTAACATCTACAAAGATCACCAGAAACCAGTAACATTTTAACTGGTTTAAGTGTCTAAAGCAATGTAATAAAGTCCCATAAGAAATCAAGCACAATTTAAGCATCACTGCTTTCTGGCATATTTTTTCATTTTGAAGCTAGGAAAGTCAGGATCAAACCTGCATTCAACTTCAGTTTCCCACAAAGAGCACCATCTAATTTGGTCTTTGGCTCAACCAGCTTTTAAAAGCTAAATACGTCAATAATTGACTTTCCAAGTCGACCAATTTTTGAAATTACGAAATTAATCAAAAACTCGTTCAACCCGGTTGAATCCATCAAAACTCACCAAGCCAATTATTGATTTGAGCAAGTCGACCTTGCCTTGGTCCTTGACTAAGAATGAGTCTTTAAACAAGGGTCGCAGTCCCAATTCAAGCCAGTTCACATTAATAGATACGTATAAAAAATGTGGCATCCAATGTTGAGCAAATCGGATAACCATGAATCATCAGCCAAGCATAAATTTATGGATACCACAAATTCAATTGTGTACAGAGCCTATATGGGATGACAATAATAAACTAGGCAAACCAAGAGGAACGTGGTAGAAAGTGCCACAAGGAACGACATAAATTAAACTCACGTATACTGATGGAGGTAGTAACGAACATAATCAGAGACAACTTGGGAATCTGCAGCCTGCAAAAAAAAAAAAAAAAGTTACAACCATGTAAAGAAATGTGTATATTGGGGAGAGAAACTTGACGCTACTACAAAAACCTTCTTGTTTCAATGCAAAGTATAGAAGATTCAAACAGTAGAAGAAAATCATGACTAATAACTACAGGCAGACGATGGGAATAAACACTTGTAACAAAATTATGGATGTTTTCATGACGAGTAAACAAAAAAAGGTCTACACACAACACAGCTCAAAAATCCAGTTGATGCCATTTTCAACGGAAAACGAAGAATCAAATGAATAGAAAAAAAAAAAAAGGAGCCCATGAAGAGAGACAGTAACAAGTGCTTGTTCTGGAATTAGCACCAAGGACAGCGCCACCATCATATGTCACTCCGATAATCATCATTCACATCAACTGGGATGTGTTGAGATCAAGATCATCCATAGCAGGAAATTGCAGAGGAGGGGGAAAAGAAAACGAGAGAAACCCCAAAAACACCCAGAATTGCAGTTGCGATGGAAGCAAAAGGAAAATGAACGTGACGAAAAACTATGCTAGGGTGAAATATGGACACTTGGAGCCCCTTTCCTCAATCAATTTACTCTTTTTCTTTAAAAAACAGTAACAACCGTCTTCTTTTAACAAATTGACAAATATATGTGCTGCCCACATCCACCGAATCGCCACCATTCAATTCAAAGTAAAGATGAAAATATAAAAATAATAATAATAATCTCAACTCAACTCAACTCAACAAAGCCTTTGTCCCAAACTAGTTGGGGTCGGCTAAATGAATCCTTTAGAAAAAAAATCATAAAGAAGGTAAAAGGAATCTACCCCGCTCTAATCCTGGTTGTTCTGATTGGGTTCTTCTACGTGGATCATTTTCTTCCATTCTATAAAAAAAAAATAATAATAATAAATATTAAAAACACACAAATAGATGACTAACTTTATAGATCAAGCCTACCAAACATGCAAAAGCATAAAACAATGAAATAGAAAAACAAAACATACATTAAATTGGAAAATTGGGAAAAACAAAAAAAAGGAAGGGGAAAGAGAAAATAAGCATAAACCACCATCAGATCTCATCAAATCTTACCTATGAAATGCATATTCATAGAAACACGAGTGCTTTTTATGTTTTACATCTAATCAATCACAAAAGAAGTGAAAAAACTGAAAAAATTAGGTCTTCTACCCCAAAGGAGAAAATATCAGATTCTACAAATCCACTTTCAATCCATTGATTCATACTTGCATCCGTGTTTTTTATGCTTGATTCAACTAAATTTTTGTGAAATTTAGTCATATGACCCTTAATCCCAAACAAAAAGTGAAAATAAGAAATACTCAAGAAAGTGAAAAGGGGGTTCGAGTTGCATTTTTACATAAACCCAAACACCCTTGTACTGGGCCAAAACAACCATTACAACCGATAGGCCTGCAATTTTTCACAGGTGCCGGTATAAAAGGTCGAAATCGTGCCACCACATGCCTAAATATTTGATAGCTACCGGCAGATATCCAATACGTACTGCATTGGCTGATATCCTGTCCCACAACCATCATAAGCCTCCTTCACAAATGTTTTCTTTTCCTCCTTATAACCCTTCATTAGTTACACTTACAGTCACCGTAGCATGGAAGTACATGCGTGAACTTTCCTGTATAATCTTTGTGTCAACAATGATAGCTCTTATGTGTGTGCGCACAAGGCAATCTGTTTGAGCTCCATCACCGCCAGAAAAACATTGTCACGCTCTGGAATTTGGACCCATTATCATCTATGTTACCTGGATACAGGTTCGGATATCAAATAATGTGAGAATTTGGTACAGGGATCCTCCAAGTTCCAAAATCTTAGGATATGGATATGAAAAGTTATGATATATGGAGTGTGGGATATGGGTAAGTGCCCATTAAAAAATGTTAAAATAATTTATGCCCAACATGGTTTGAATTTTGGAAAGCATGCACATCTCTTTCATACACAAATCAACACCTCCTTTCCTAGAGACCTCTCCCTCTAACTTAGAATTCTTATTTCCTTTGTGATGATGAATATATATATATATATATATATTTTAAAAGAATAAAGGAGCATATGTTTCCTTTTTTATTATGTGAATATAAAAAGAATAAAAAATATTTATGCTCAAAAGGTCATCCAATAGAGCAAAAGCAAAAGCTAAATACGAGAATACAGATCAAATGTAACCGGCATGTATCCCACATCCTTATCATATCATTGGTGAAGTACCTGAATCACATACGATAAGCATTGTAGTCTGAAACCAAGATCCTCTAAAATTGGTGAAGTGCCTGACCTGAATCAAATACGATAAGCATTGTAGTCTGAAACCAAGATCCTTTAAAATTGGTGAAGTACCCTGAATCAAATACGACATGCATTGTAGTCTGAAACCAAGATCCTTAAAAATTGGTGGAGTGCCTGACTCAACATGATATGATATGTGGGATACATGTCGGTTACATTTGATCTGTATCGTCATATTTAGCTTTTGCTTTTGCGATAAGAATGTGATTAAAAGAATGCAACCTAACCGAAACAGGTTCGAACCACCTGACTAAAGTAAACCAATCCAGTTTGACCAAGGCAGGCTTGAACCAAAGATAGAGAAGAAAGAGTGGTGACCATTTTCTTGATTAGTGAACCATCACAGTGTTTCTTTTTAGCTAAGTTTGCTTTTGAAGTCCGATCAAGACTAACTTTCTGTTACAATATTGATTAAAAATTCCCATTCGGAACTTTAGTTCAGACTATTGTCGCAGTAGAACTCTTTTGGCCAGTTCTCTGATCTTCATTAATACACATCTTGATCAGTTTTCTGTCGTGAGTGCTGATTGGTTTCCCTTTGTAGGGTTTAGTTTAGTCAGTTCTCTATGTGAGCTTTTAGTGTAAATCTAATTGGTCACTCTTTCGTAGTCCTCTGATTGGCTTCATAAAGGTAGCAAAAGCAATTCTTGATATCAGATTGAGTCTGGATTGGTAGAGGTCGAATCTTGAAGATAAAAAAGGGTGGCCCAGTGCACGAGGCTAATGCCATTGCGGGGTCTGCGGAGGGCTAGATGTACGCTGCCTTACCCCTGCTTTGCAGAGAGGCTGTTTCCGTGACTCGAATCTTGAAGATAGAAATGCTTAAATCCCTTGCACTGCCTCAATCCTTTGCATGCTATAAGGCTCTAGCCATGTTCGAGGAGCAGCATTGTTGCATGCCTTTAAGCCCAGATTTTGTTTAACAAGTAGCTAATCAACATGTAGTTTTGCTCAAAAATAAGCTAACAGGAGTAGGGCAAAGAAAACCGAAACTGACATACTTCCATCTCCACGACTGAAATGCATACAGAAATAAAACCAGAAGCCATGGACTACACTAAAAAAAAGGAAGGCCAAATGAGTCGCCGAGATTTTGGTGAGTGCTGATCCAAATTTCCAAGGTCCCTCAATTAGAAAGAAAGAAAGAAATTCCATGACCTACTAAGGCCATATTATGAAAGGGATTAGCACAGCTTATAAGCCAAGTGAATCGGAACGATTTAAGGAAACGAATAAGTAGGAGTATGAGCAGAAGCAAAATGAATCATGGAAAGAAAAGAAAAAATAAAGAACTTGGAGAAATGAAGACTGAAGAAGCCCTTCCTAAGGTCCCCCTTTGTTTACATTATGTATGGAGGTCCTTTATGAGTATCCAACACTCTATTATGCCCACTTAACCCCTCTTCCCCAGCACTGTTTGTCCATATTCACAGCAAGTATGCATATTAAGCGCTCTGACAATAATTAGGACAGTTTTTCAACTGGAGCATAAGAACTATAAAATCCAAATCCATTTGAAATAGAACCTTGTGAATGAAATACAGAAGGATTTGTGTGAAAAATAACAAATCTATACATCTTAAACACCATCACTCGAGAATTTGATTTCACTAGCAAAATTTTAATTGCATACAACAACCATAAACATCTAAAGAAAAGCAACATTATTTGAAACTCCCCTCTCATTACCAGGCCAACACTTCCTTGGCCCTTTTGTTTAAATTATATATGGAGGTCCTTCATGAATATCCAACACTCATAGTATGCCGACTACTATGCCCCAACCTAAAGCCCCCTACCGCTGTTTGTCCATATTTACAGCAAGCATGTGTATTAAGCACCGCGCCATGAATTGTGACAGATTGTCAACTAGATCATAAAAACAATGAAAGACAAAGGAATTTGAAATCTTGGAAAATGAAGCAAAAATGAATTACGTCGCAATAACAGATCTATACATCTTAAGAGACGTCATCACCATCACACAGTAAAATGATTTCACTAGCAAAATTTCAATCATTTGAAATGTCCCTCTCTCATCATCAGGCAAATGGGGTGAAGGGAAACTTTCCTTGTTTAATTCAGACTTTCAATAGACTATATCAATTGAGAAATAATGTTTGAAACATATACGCATGATTTATGAAGGAATCTCTTAAAAGATCGAAAAGCGAAGCAAATGGCATCCTCTCATGAAATTATATGCCCTAAAGGATACAGAAATGACAGCAATAAACAGCGAGTATCGGAAAGGGAAGAACTTCTTACTGATCCAGAACGACATATGTAAACATTATCTGTCAGCTGTGTGATTTTGTCTGATGCCCGATTCGCAACATACATTCCTAAATAGATAAATCAACGAGTGGATCGTTTATTCATTGAATGAGATTTCTTGTACAACAGAATCTTGACACTAGTACGAAAATTTTCTTAACTCAATGCAAACTCATCAAAGATTCGAAAAATACAGAAAATAATGAATAATAACACAGTTACCAGTGCTTGTTCTGGAATCGGCACCGAGGACAACGCCACTGTCATACGTTGCTCCGATAATCGTTGTTCCCATCGAATGGGATGCGTTGAGATCGAGATTATCCATGAAAGTTGCAGAGGAGGGGTAAAAAGAAAAAGGAGAAACCCTAGAATTGAAGTTGGGATGGAAGAAAGAGGAAAAGTAGAGGATGTGACGAGGAACTTAGGCTGGGGATTATTGACACTTGGAGGCCCCTTCCTCAAGCAATTTGCTGGTTTTCTTTAAAACGTAACACCCGTCTTCTTTATTAAATTGACAAATACGTCCGATGCTTCCATCCACCAAATCCCAGCCATTCAATTCAATGGATGGCTGGGATTAAAAGAAAATCATAACAAGTTGGTACGGCTCGTTAGATCAAGTGGGTTGTTTGTTAAGTAAATAACAATCCGTGGATAAGTTTAGGGCAGTGATAAATCGACTCCCTTATATCTTAAATCGACTGATTATGTTTGGTTGCCGGAATTTTTTTGATTCTTGGGACTTTTGTGGAATTTCCACAGGAACCCACGTTTGGTTGGTGGGACCAAAATAATCCTAGGAACCAAAATAACCCCACACGAAATCCGAGGAAGGAAAAAAAAATACTCCGAGGAACCAAAAATAAGCTTGCAGAAGAATTTTTTTTCTTCCCAATAGTTCAAGCAACCAGACAAAGCATATTTTTTTCCCACCTGCATGGGATTTCTATGGAGTTTTTTTCCCACCAATCTCCCAGGAAGATTCTTGTTCCACAAAAATCCCAAGAACCCATGGTTTTAAATTTCGACCGATTCGGATTTCGGTGGGGACCTAAACCGAAAATTTCCGAAATTGGAAATTTTGTGAAATTCCAAATTTCAGCCTAAATTTCGGAAATTTCGGTCCGAAATTTCTATTAAATGCCATTTTTTATTTTTTAAAAAAATGTTATCAAAATTCGGACGAAATTTCGGTCCTAAATTTGGAGCCAAAATACGAAATTTCGGATTTCGGTAGGGTCCGAAATCGGTACCGAAACCAAAATTTAAAACCTTGCAAGAACAAAAAAAAATTCCGGCAACCAAACGTTTTAACAACCACTTTAACGCTATACGTTAGAGCAATACCCATACAGCTGGTTACAAAAACTGATAAATATCGTAAAGATGTAATCTGGGTGGGCCCATGTCAGGCGTCTTCCCACAACGGGTCTCCCAAAAATGCCCACACACATCATGAGATGACCAGATTACCCTTACCTAAATTGGGGTTTCCTTTAAGCCTTATGTTGCGACCGTTGGGCTTTAAAATGACGAGATTGCTCAAGGTTCTTAAAGCCTTTCATGTTTGAGACACCCTTAGCTATTGCCCCATTACAGAATGTGAGTGGTGAAAATTAGCGACAAAATTTAGTTCTTAAGAGAAATAGAGACAACTGAACATGTGCATTCATAAATGAGATGTGCCCCTTAACTTCCTTGATTTGTCCAGATATAATTTGAAGTGTAGATGCCATAGTCCATACTATATTGCTAATAAAGTTTATCACTGCTATTGTTGTTTTGAATTCCAGATGTATGCCTCCCAATTCCCCAACTTCAAGTTCTCAAGAGAAGGTATCCATTCCCTATAGCAAAATGAGATGCCAAGTTCTAAACAGAAGGTATACATTCCATTCTTACTGTAGTGCCACTCCCATCATAAGGCTTGAGAAATTCACCTCCTTCGTCTTCTCAAGTAGGCCTAGATGTGTAGGCCGCTGTTATGAATGCACCTTTGAGTGGGGAACATGTTGAATGCCAACATCATCCTAATACTAATAAGGAAAATCAATGGCCACTCTAGTTTCGAGTAGGTACTTTATTGACCATAGAATAGATAGTGACACATCACTTTGTTTTGCTTAAGTGGGTTTAATAAGGTACATCTATTTCATACAATTTTTTGTGGGTATATGAAGAAACAAGCTCAATATCATATACTGCTGATGCTCCAAAACTACCCACTTGGCTTGGTCAAATGAAGGAAAGGGTGTTCACCAAAAATCATGCTTTTAAATCTCTAATCCATTAAGTTCTGCTTCTAAATTGCTCTCCCAAAAGCCAAAGCAAGATAAACCAAAACCCTTGCATTGTTGTTGTTGGTATCCCAACCCTGGCCACAATTAAAAGAAAGAAAATCAGCATATGGACTGATATGGTAAACATTGCTTTGTCTATTGGGAAAATGATTGGGGAAAATCAAATGGACCCAGATTGGGGGAAATGAAGAACACAGATCAGGGAAAATTGCATGGATACAGATTGGGGGAAATCGTACAGATCAGGGAAAATTGCATGGATACAGATTGGGGGAAATCGTATGGAGTGAACTGTGTCCTTCATTTTCCCCAGACCCTACAAAAACCCTCCCATTTTTTGCGAAAATCACAACCTAAAACTAACAAAAACAGAAAACAAGTTAGGGTTTCTTTTTCTCTGCTAGGGTTTTCCTTAAAAAAATCAAGGTTTTCTTTGCTTGGGGCGTTGCAGAGAGGGAAGAGGCTTTGCAGAGAGAGAGAGATTACCTTCGAAGTTCTTCTCCAGAGATGATGAGGAACAAGGTGGGCTAGGCTGGGCTAAGGAAGGAATGGTGAGCGTCTCTCGCGCCCAAAAACTTTCAAAGTTGAGATTTTACTCTGCCCGGTAATAAGTTGTAGTGTAACCGGCTGTAAAAGAGACCCCTTAACGTAAAACGTTGGTTGCCGGGTTTTTTTCTTTTCCTGGGATTCATGTGGGTAAAGGTAGGAGACAAAGGACGGCATAAGCATTAATTAGAGAAAGATATTATGATGAGTGGAGAGAGAGGGGTAGAGAGAGAAAGAGAGACCACCATTTTCAAGACAAGATTTTGCTGATGTCACCAAGAAAAAGCTAATGTGACCACTAAATATTCTCCCACATAAATCATAGGAAAACCAAAAACCCAGCAACCAAACGGAGCTGAGAATAAACTTAGGGAGATGATATTTTCACCCCTCTACAGTACGCATTCGCCCCCTTATAACGTGAACAGTGGGTAACTTTTAACGCTTTTTGACGTCAAATCACATTAAAACGGGGCGAATGCGTACTGCAGAAGGGTGAAAATATCATCTCCCTCTTATTATGGGATTTGCTAGGGACCATTGCAGAAGGCATTTCATGGGCGGCTGTTGCATGGGAGAGTAGCCACCTCAGATTAATTAAATGAACAATACACAAATTGTTGAAAAGTGAGTCTATGTGGCTGCTCTCTCACGCAACAGCAAACCTGTGAAATTGCTTTTTGTGATGGTCCCTAGTAAATCCCTATTACTATAAAAATCAAAATCTCAAACACAATTTTCTGAGGTAATTATTGGCAAATCAAAATTCTTGTCTCTTCCTTTAACTTCCTATTCCACTACTCTTCGAGCCAGTCCAAGCAACCAAACGTAGCTTAAGGCCCTGTATGTTTGAGAGTGTGCTAACCAATTGTGAGCCCCCCAAACCTATTATCGGAAGCTGCATTTGGATTGGAGGAATCAAGAATCGAAATCGAAATCATATTTTGATTTATATTACAGTATTTCTATCATTCGGACCAGCAAAATCCGCTCTTAAGCAAACTCCCATTCCAACTCTTGGTGAGATGATTCTTACCACTCGGGCAGATAAGGCTCCAATTAGGGGTGTCAATGGACCCAAACGGTCCGGTGGACTTTTTGAATCCAAACTTTAATGGACGGGATCTAGACACGTTACCATGATCCATGGCCACATTCTGTGACCGTATTGTATATGATATGAAATTATTAGCGATTGGATCCAGACAACTTACAAAAGCTCGTGGGACAGTCGTAAATCAGATTTTACTATACTATTTTACGAAAATGCCCTTTAATTTTCTATAACTTTAAGTGTTATTTGAGGGGTATTTTTAATAAAAATAAGTGTAGACACCCCATTTTGACCGTGCCCTAAACCTTCCAATTTTGTGCAAAACCCCATCAGATCAATGATCTAGGGTCCCAAACTTAACCCTAGGCTAGCTTTGGGTCCCAGCTAGGTCCCCGCAAAATTTCGTCAAAATCCGAGTACGTTCGCCTAGCGAACGAGCAGAGAAAGGACCGTAGTGTAAACCAGAAAAGGGGGGTGAATTATCCTGGAACGGTGCAGAGCAGATTTCGAATAAGACACGATTGGATGGTGCGCCCATCAATTTTTCCGCCAATAGTGCGCCCATCAATATTGGTAGTGCCAATATCACCACCCTGTTTTTATAAAATAAAAAAAATAAAAAAAATAAAAAATCCGTTTTTTTTAGAGAGAGAGAGAAGCGAATCGTCGGTTTCTTTTATATATATATATATATATATATATATATATATAATATAAAATAAAAACCCATCATCATTGTCCCCCCTTTTTCTCTTTTCTTGGGCCCACACCTCCCATTTGACGAAAAAAAAAAAAAAAAGAAAAAAAAAATCATGATGACTCATGATTGTTTTCTCTCTCGCGAGAAAAAACCAAAAGACCAGGGGAGAAAAGAGAGGAGGGGGAGAAGAAAAAAACCAGAGGGAAGAAAAAAAAAAAAAAAAAAAGAAGAAAAAACCAGAGGGGAGAGGGAGAGAGAGGGAGATCTGCAGAGGGGAGAGAGAGAGGAGAGATCTGTAGAGAGAGAGAGAGAGAGAGAGAGAGTCTTCTCCTCCGGCAACCCAGCCGGAATCCGGCGAGGCCAAACCCATTTCCGACCGGCCATCCACCGATCACCACCACCTTCTCCGACATCCTCCCAACCAACCACCGGAGCTCCACCGGCATCCACATCTCCTCCACCCCACCTCCAGCGGGTCCCACATCAGCGGGTCCCACATCAGCGGGCCCCACACAAGCACGACTCTGTCAACACCTTCCTGGATCTCTTGTGGCGTAAGTTCATTTTTTTTTATTTTTTATTTTTTAATTATTCATTCTTTGCACTACATGGGTCCCACAGTGGGTCCCACAACGGGTCCTACAGCGGGTCCCACATCAGTAGGTCACACAGCGGGTCCCAGCGGGTCCCACAACAGCGGGTCCCACAACGGGTCCCACAACAGTGGGTCCCACATCAGCGGGTCCCACATTAGCGGGTCCCACATCAGCGGGTCCCACATCAACGGGTCCCACAACAGCGGGTCCCACAACAGCGGGTCCCACATCAACGGGTCCCACAGCGGGTCCCACAGCGGGTCCCACAGAGGGTCCCACATCCGTGGGTCCCACAGCGGGTCCCACATCAGGTCCCAAAGCGGGTCCCACAGAGGGTCCCACATCCGCGGGTCCCACATCAGCGGGTCCCACAGCGGGTCCCACAACGGGTCCCACAACGGGTCCCGCAGCGGGTCCCACAACAGCGGGTCCCACAACAGCGGGTCCCACATCAACGAGTCCTACTATGAATAGTAGTTTTGAATAGTACTTATAAATAGTAATTATGAATAGTAGTTTGAATAGTACTTATAAATAGTAATTATGAATAGTAGTTTTGAATAGTACCTATAAATAGTAATTATGAATAGTATTTTTGAATAGTAATCTTGTATAGTAATTATAAATAGTAATTATAACAGTCTTCAGCACAGGAGTCAGTCCTTCAGTCAGTCCAGGAGTTTTTCCTATCATCATAGGGGTTAGGATTCTGTCCATCCTCTCATCAAGTCGTGATCTTTACCCGCTCCTGCAAGGTATAGGATGCTGTCCAACCCTTGCCGAGTTATTTTCCTGTTCGTTCCCCCGCAAAGCATAGGATGCTATCCAACCTTTGCGGGATTCCAGAAGTCTCCCTACCCGTATGATGATAGGATTTTATTCTCTGGTGTCAAAAAACAATAAAAACATTTCAAAAATACTTGAAAACAACAAAAACATTCCAAAAAACACTTGAAAATTCAAAAACATCTCAAAAACAATTCAAAATCCAAAAACATTTTAAAAATCAAAATTTCAAAAAATCTTGAGTCATGTGCAGAGTAGTTAGGAATTCTGTTCCGAACTACGGATGGCTTGATCCCTAGCTGAGGGGTACGTAGGCAGCTCAGGCGTGCTGCTGGCACCCTGAGTTCAGTCACCATTTTTACACCCTTTCACCATTTTCAGTCACCATTTTTGTAAATATTTCTCACAACTTTCACCATTTTTCATAACTTCAAAACCTCCCAAAAATACAAAAAACTTCAAAACCTTTTCAAAAAGATCTTCCCCTAGAGTTAGGAGTCTGTCATAGATATTTAGGGTGTTTTAGAGTTAGGAGTCGGTCTTGATTTGTATTGATGTGGTGTGTCATGTCGTGTGAGTGTCCCTAGAGTTAGGAGGCCTCGAGTCGATCGGTCAGACACTTAGTCGAACCGATGGCTAGACTAGGAAGCATATAGTCAGCCCATGGTTTTCTTTATGTTGCACAGCCTAGATACACATAGGATGTAGGGCCCACCTGCATTAGCTTAAGGCTAAACAACCTGCATTAGTTAGGACATATAGAGAGTCGTAAAAATCACAATCCACTTGAATTTAAGCAATCGCACAAAAAGCTTTAAAAACTAGTCGAGTCTAGTTGATCGAGTCTAGGATAGCGGTCCTAGAGGTTTAGGCATTGTAGTTTAGCATAGGACACCGAACTACGTTGGCTCTGATTCTTCCCGAGGCCGGGATACGTAGTGCAGCTAGGATGGATGGCCATCCTGGTCCGAGTCAAGTCCTGCATTAGAATTTTAGGATTTGTCTTTGTGGAACCAGATCCGGGACGGGCGTGGAGGACGGGCCCCCGCGCGAGTCTCAGGAGATCGTCCACGTGAAGGAGAGCCCCACCAAGGAACTCTCGAAAGAGTGCCCCTCACAGCATGAGCGGCGATGTAAAGTGAGATACCTCTCGATTCGGGGACTAGCCCAGATTCGAGGCGTACCTTAAACAAAGAAGAGTCGCCATCCAAGGAAGTGGGCCCTGGATCCCATGCTGTGCTCTGTTGCAACGGATAACCAGAGATATAAAATAGGGTTCGTGCCTGATGACGAATGGGGAAGGGATTAGGCGCCCCCAATTCGCCCAAGTGCTAGCACCTGGTCTCTTATGCCATTTATTATTAATTTTGAAGAGTTTTGGGCGAAAATCATGCGAAATGGGAACGAATATCTCCGAGATAACGTCTAGCTAATCATGCATGTCTCGGAGACGAATAAGAAGCACACACAAAAGAAATGAAAGATATGTCGCCTAAGAATAGCTAGGTTATGAGTGACATGCCTGATTGGTGTCTAAGTTCTGGTGGGCAAACACATGCATGCTACAGCTAAAGGTATAGGATCTGTACATAAAAATAAGAAAACACAGCAAAACACACAACACAACACGACTCGACACATGACCCGACACGACAAGCCCTAGACTCTAATGCAATACTTGACTCGGACCAGGATGGCCATCCATCCTAGCTGCACTACGTATCCCGGCCTCGGGAAGAATCAGAGCCAACGTAGTTCGGTGCCCTATTCTAAACTACGATGCCTAAAACTCTAGGACCGCTATCCTAGACTCGATCCACTAGACTCGACTGATGTTTAAAGTTTTTTGTGCGATTGCTTAAATTCAAGTGGATTGTAATTTTTAGGACTCTATATGCCCTAACTAATGCAAGTTGATTAGCCTTAAGCTAATGCAGGTGGGCCCTATATCCTATGTGTATCTAGGCTGTGCATTCTAAGGAAAACCATGGGTTGACTATATGCTTCCTAGTCTAGCCATCGGTTCGACTAAATGTCTAACCGATCGACTTGAGGCCTCCTAACTCTAGGGACACTCACACGACAGGACACACCATATCAATACAAATCAGGACCGACTCCTAACTCTAAAACAC
Source organism: Tasmannia lanceolata (assembly GCF_043159265.1). Lineage (NCBI taxonomy): Eukaryota > Viridiplantae > Streptophyta > Magnoliopsida > Canellales > Winteraceae > Tasmannia > Tasmannia lanceolata. The sequence goes on from NW_027518683.1 coordinate 14,709,923, forward strand.
CCTAAATATCTAGGACAGACTCCTAACTCTAGGGGAAGATCTTTTTTGAAAAGGTTTTGAAGTTTTTTTGTATTTTTTTGGAATATTTGAAATGTTTATTTTTAAAGGTTTGGCTGGACCTGGGATGTGGACCCCAAGCTGCACTACGTACCCTGTTGAAAGGGATCAAGCCAACGTAGTTCAGACCAGAATTCCTAACTACTCTGCACATGACTCAAGATTTTTTTGAAATTTTGATTTTTAAAATGTTTTTGGATTTTGAATTGTTTTTTAGATGTTTTTGAATTTTCAAGTGTTTTTTGGAATGTTTTTGTTGTTTTCAAGTATTTTTGAAATGTTTTTATTGTTTTTTGACACCAGAGAATAAAATCCTATCATCATAAGGGTAGGGAGACTTCTGGAATCCCGCAAAGGTTGGACATCATCCTATACTTTGCGGGGGAACGAACAGGAAAATAACTCGGCAAGGGTTGGACAGCATCCTATACCTTGCAGGAGCGGGTAAAGATCACGATTTGATGAGAGGATGGACAGAATCCTAACCCCTATGATGATAGGAAAAACTCCTGGACTGACTGAAGGACTGACTCCTGTGCTGAAGACTGTTATAATTACTATTTATAATTACTATACAAGATTACTATTCAAAAATACTATTCATAATTACTATTTATAGGTACTATTCAAAACTACTATTCATAATTACTATTTATAAGTACTATTCAAAACTACTATTCATAGTAGGACTCGTTGATGTGGGACCCGCTGTTGTGGGACCCGCTGCGGGACCCGTTGTGGGACCCGTTGTGGGACCCGCTGTCGGACCCGCGGATGTGGGACCCTCTGTGGGACTCGCTTTGGGACCTGTTGTGGGACCCGCTGATGTGGGACCCGCTGTGGGACCCACGGATGTGGGACCCTCTGTGGGACCCGCTTTGGGACCCGCTGTGGGACCCGTTGATGTGGGACCCGTTGATGTGGGACCCGCTGATGTGGGACCCGTTGATGTGGGACCCACTGATGTGGGACCCGTTGATGTGGGACCCACTGTGGGACCCACTGTTGTGGGACCCACTGATGTGGGACCCGCTGATGTAAGACCCACTGTGGGACCCACTGATGTGGGACCCGCTGTGGGACCCGCTACTGTGGTGTATCGTGTAGTGCAAAGAATGACTAATTATAAAATAAAAAACTGAACTTACACCGGCTATAATAGGAGGAACAGAAGATCCAGGAAGATGTTGACGGAGTCGGCCCGCTGATGTGGGGCCCGCTGATGTGGGACCCGCTGATGTAGGACCCGCTGGAGGTAGGGTGGAGGAGATGGGATGCCGGTGGAGCTCCGGTGGTTGGCTGGGAGGATGCCGGAGAAGGTGGTGAGAGAAGGTAGAGGTGGCTATTTGGGTTTTTGGGTTTTTGGGTGGTTCGAGAGACCGGTTGCAGAGATGGATTTTTGGTGGGGTTTCGGTGGTGGTTGACGGTGGCAAGGGTGGAGTTCCGGTGGAGAAGAAGAGATGGGGGAGGTGACGGTTGGCCGGCCGGAGGAGGTGGGTCTCTCTCTCTCTTTTTCACTCACGCTTCCCTCCTGTTTTCTCAAAAAAAAAATCCTCCTCCTCTCCTCTACGAACAGACTTTTAGTATATAGATGAGGGGTGTGTTGATTTTGACACCCCCTTGCCTTAGTAAATGCACACCCCCACTTGATTTATACCCACCTTAGTTGTCTATCGGGGCAGCCCAAGCAAAACCACTCTACCTATAAATGATATGTTCACTCTTTTTCCTTCACAGGACAGACCCCTCATGATATATTTCGACTATTTTATTCTAAAGGGGAGGTCTAAGTCGAAAGTGATTAGGTATGGCTTTGACTTCCACCCTTTGAAATATTGGCTAAAGTTAATAACCCAATATAAAATGCATCCAACAACCCACATGCAACCAGGACTTTTATAATGCTCGGCCCCATGGAGCAGCTGTTAGAACCATGACTTAGCGGCATAATTGATGTGTAAATTCGCAAATTTGACCACATTTTTTTTTATAAAAAAACAAAAATTCCACATCAACATGATCTCCCTAATCATGGTGAGAGAGACATCATCCCCATCCTTGGACTACTTGAATTTCTTGATGGCAATGTATTTTCCTCTGTTGGTTTGATGGGGTTTTGCATAAGATTGGAAGGTTTTAGGGCACGGTCAAAATGGGGTGTCTACAGATGCCCCTCTTTGGCAGAGCGTGCTTGTCGCGCGAATGTCAAAGCTGAACAGACAACACATTTTGACTGGCCCAAAATCAGAGGGTTTTTTTTTTTTTTTTTTTGTTTTTTTTTTTTTTGAAAATGATACTCACAAAGATAACATGGTGAAATAGCCTTTCCCCGGACGCTGACTCTACAAACGCTGGTGAGATAGCCTCTCTTGAACTCGTAACTCAATTATGGATATATGGATGAGATGGCCTCTCAAGGGATAGTGAGACAGAGACAGACTCTCACCAATTGCAGAATGGAATGATTAGACAACATCTAATTAAGCCACTCAGGGATTTGGAGATTGTAAAGCGGAATGATTGGACAGCATCATGATCAAACCTGATTCGGGATCCGAGAAGACGGCATCTTGACAAATGAACGCAGCGAATTGATTAGACAGCATCATGATCAAACCTGGATCGGGATCTGAGAAGACAGCATCTTGACAGATGAACGAAGCGGAATGATTAGACAGTTATCATGATCAAACCTGGATTGGGATCTGAGAAGACAGCATCTTGACAGATGAACGAAGTGGAATGATTAGACAGTTATCATGATCAAACCTAAATTGGGATCTGGGAAGACAGCATCTTGACAGATGAATGAAGCGGAATGATTAGACAGTTATCATGATCAAACCTGGATTGGGATCTGAGAAGACAGCATCTTGACAGATGAACGAAGCGGAATGATTAGACAGTTATCATGATCAAACCTAAATTGGGATCTGAGAAGACGGCATCTTGACAGATGAACAGGGCGGAATGATTAGACAGTTATCATGATCAAACCTAAATTGGGATCTGGGAAGAGAGCATCTTGACAGATCAACACGGCAGAATGATTAGACAGTTATCATGATCAAACCTAAATTGGGATCTGAGAAGACAGCATCTTGACAGATCAACATGGCGGAATGATTAGACAGTTATCATGATCAAACCTAAATTGGGATCTGGGAAGATAGCATCTTGACAGATCAACATGGCGGAATGATTAGACAGTTATCATGATCAAACCTAAATTGGGATCTGGGAAGACAGCATCTTGACAGATCAACATGGCGGAATGATTAGACAGTTATCATGATCAAACCTAAATTGGGATCTGGGAAGATAGCATCTTGACAGATCAACATGGCGGAATGATTAGACAGTTATCATGATCAAACCTAAATTGGGATCTGGGAAGAGAGCATCTTGACAGATCAACACGGCAGAATGATTAGACAGTTATCATGATCAAACCTAAATTGGGATCTGGGAAGACAGCATCTTGACAGATCAACATGGCGGAATGATTAGACAGTTATCATGATCAAACCTAAATTGGGATCTGGGAAGATAGCATCTTGACAGATCAACATGGCGGAATGATTAGACAGTTATCATGATCAAACCTAAATTGGGATCTGAGAAGACAGCATCTTGACAGATCGTAAAAAACGGAATGATTAGACAGCATCATGATCAAACCTAAATTGAAAATTTGATTTGAAAAATGCGTTCAAGTTTTCTCAAATCCTGATTCGTTAAAACTGATATCTCAAACATCAATGCATGCTAGGTATCTTTTATGGTCTGACTTTCGTCAGGACATAAAAGATGCCCCTAGTAAAATTTCGCTTCCAGTTCAGGAGTCTTAACACAACTCAAACAGATCCAAGCTTTCTTTTATGAAACTTGGGTTACAAAGATTTTGAAGGTACAAGAGACCGACTCTTGCCGAAAGGTCTACCACTTTTATGCCAATTGCAAGGGCTCCGGACCTCAAAGGCTTTCAAAATGCACAAGAGACTGATTCGGCTTGAAACACTTTCAATTTTCCACCAGCTGTCAGAATTTCAGGTTACAATGGTTTTCAACCCCCAAGCAGACTGATTCTGCTTGACATATCTTCAACCCTCCGCCTGTCGCAGGAATTTCAAATGGGCCTGAGAGCTTGCCACGCTTCTAGACCATGTATAGGTCATTTCGCCTTCTAAAGATGCGACTGCATTTTCTGGTACCTGTTACCCCAGCTTTTTGAAAGGATACTGGACCAAACAGGTCAATTTGGGACACACCTGATTCGACTGAGTACACGACTTTGACTTGACAAAGAATGACCTTGACGACTGCTTGACAAAGGACTTTTGGTGATTACACGACCGAGTTACAAGACTGACTTTGAAGAAAGACTGAATCTGCTTCTCAATTTGATAATTGTTTTAAGATGGTACAGTTTACCACTCTTGGAACTCTTTGAATACCGTGTTTTAAGGTGATTTCGCCTCTTTCTGGTATTTAGTCATGGTTATTATACCTTTTGGATTGCTCGGTTTTAACCCCTAGCTTAGAGGAATATCAAAGGAAGCCTTGCCGGCACTTTTCAGACCTTGAAGTGATGCCGATACAGGTATGACGTCTTGCTAGCTTCTGAAATTTAGTCCTTCGCGAGAAGTCACTGCCATGACCAGACTGCCTTTTGGGTTTTCAATCTGGCGGACCGCTTGCCTTAATTTTTGCCTGGACTGCCTGCCCTTGCAGGTTTTCCATCCAGCAGGCTCTGCACCCTGATTTTTGCCTAAGCCGCCCTTTCGGGTTTTCAACTTAGCGGGCGAATGACCCTAACTTTTGCCTAGACCGCCCTTTCGGGTTTTCAGTCTAGCGGGTCTAAGACTTCATTATTCTTTTCTTTTCTTTTTCTGTTTTGCCACAAACCTTTGCCTTATCACACCAGGAGGACTTCTAGGTGGGTTAGGGTTTGAAAGAATTGGATTAGGATGTTTGCATTGACTGGACCGAATCTGGACCCTTCCAGATAGCCTACGTACCTCCAAAGAGTGAGGATCAGGTCCGCGTAGTTCGCCCCTTGGGGACTTCGGGTAGAGATTGCTTTGATTTAAGTCTCTTTCTTTTCTTTTCTTTTTTCGAAAGCTTTGAAAGATTTGACCGAACCCGAGTTTGTCAGGTTGCCTACGTACCCTGTGGAAAGGGATCAGGTCATGGCGTAGTTCAGGCTTTGCATCTTTTATGACGCAAGTCATAAAAGATGCCCCTGGTTTGAGTGTGACAAAGAAATTTTGATTATTGGCTCAAAGGGTTTGCAAACGGTCTTTGACTTTCCCTTCTTCTTTTTTTTTGAATGGGATTTTTGGCTTTGAAGCTCAGATCGACCAAGGACGGCCTCCCGGTGTCTCAAGCATAATACTTTTTAAGTTGATCAAGGTTTGTGGGTTCTGTTAGTTTTTCACCATTTTGATCAAGGAGTCTGACGGCTTTTCCAGGCAGGACTTCATCGACAATATAAGGACCTGACCAGTTTGGCCTGAACTTTCCTCGGGGATCATGGACCGGTGCCCTGTAGGACTTCAAAACGAGGTCACCCTTCTGGAGATCTCTGATCTTCACCTTCTTGTTAAAGGCTTTCTCAATTCGACGCTGATATCCCTGGACGTGATACAGGGCTCTGAGCCTCTTCTCATCAATCATCTGCAACTCCTGATACCGGGCCCTTGCCCACTCTGATTCTGGCAAATCAGCTTCCATCATTACCCTTAACGAAGGAATTCTCAGCTCAACTGGTAGGACCGCTTCCATCCCATATACTAATGAATATGGCGTAGCTCCCGTAGAGGCCCTGATCGACGTTCTATAAGCCCACAAAGCATATGGTAACTTATTTGACCAGTCCTTATACGTCTCTGTCATCTTGCTGATGATGGCTTTGATGTTCTTGTTTGCGGCTTCGACGGCTCCATTTGTCTGAGGCCTGTATGGTGAGGACTTGTGATGCTTGATCTTGAACTCCTCACAGAGGTGTACCACTTCTTTCTTGAAGTGCGATCCATTGTCTGAGATCAGCTCATGCGGTACCCCATATCTGCAGATGATGTTTGTTCGAATGAATTTGGCAACTGAGGCTGAAGTCAGCGATGCGAAGGATGCGGCTTCGATCCACTTAGTGAAGTAATCGATGGCTACCAGGATGTACTCATGCCCACTTGAAGATTTTGGAAACACCTTTCCAATAATATCGATTCCCCAGACTGAAAACGGCCACGGCGAAGTCAGAGAATGTAACTCAGAAGGCGGCACATGAATGAGATTCGCATAAACCTGACATTTATGACACTTTTTCACAAAAGCAAAGCAGTCAGCTTCCATGGTTGGCCAGTAGTACCCAAGTCTCAGGATCTTTCTCGACAGCATCTTCCCGTTCATGTGAGGCCCACAGACTCCTTCATGCGTCTGCTCTATGAGATTAGCTGCTCGATCTTCATCTACACAAAGAAGTTGGATTCCATCAAACGACCTCCTGAAGAGCTCATTGCCACAGATAATGAAGTTAGCCGCCAACTTCTGGAGAGATCTCCGCTCTTTTCCTGACGCTTCAGGGGGGTGCCCTTGGCCTAAAATGAGATTCTTTATATCAATGTACCAGGGCTTTCCATCTGGACATCGGGCTGCTATCTCTATAGCGTTCACATGCGCTGGAGCCCATTGTAACCGCACTACTAGAGGCTGAACTTCCATTGATGCAGAGATATCTAACATTGAGGCTAGCGTAGCCAAAGCGTCCGCGAAATGATTTCTTGTCCTCGACAGATGAGTGAATGTAACATTCTTGAACCTCCTGACCAGGGAATCCAGGTGCGTGTGATACGGGATCAATCTATCCTCCTTTGTTTTCCATTGACCATTGATCTGACAAATGATCAAGATCGAGTCCCCAAAAACATCTATCCCTTGAATATGCAGAGCCAAGGCTGCTTCGAGACCAGCAATGCAAGCCTCATACTCGGCCTCATTGTTGGTACACTTGAACTGCAATTTGATGGACACAGGGATGTACTCTTTCTTCGGAGATATCAACACTGCTCCAACTCCTTGACCTCGGTTGTTCACAGCACCATCAAAATACATCAACCATCTGGTGCTTTGGACCTCCTCTTCTACAGCCATGATCTCTTCATCAGGAAAATCTGCCGTTAGAACGGCATTCTCATCTATAGGCGCATCAGCCAACTGCTCAGCTATCACACGCCCTTTAACTGATTTCTGGGTCACATAGGCAATATCGAATTCAGACAATAGCAGCAACCATCTGGATGTTCGCCCGGTGAGAGCGGGCTTCTCGAACAAGTACTTCAACGGATCCATCCGTGAGAGTAAGAGAACCTTGTTCGATAACAGGTAATGCCTAAGCCTCTGAGTTGCCCAAACCAGTGCCAGACAAGTCTTTTCCAAGATAGAATATTTGATTTCATACTCCAGCATTTTCTTGCTGATGTAGTAGATAGGCTTTTCTTTCTTCGACTCAGGGTCTTGCTGGGCTAACATGCAACCCATAGCTGTGTCAGTGACAGACAGGTACAGCAACAGTGGCTGGTCCGGGATAACTGGTGACAGGATAGGAGGCAAAGTTAGACACTGCTTGACTTTCTCAAATGCTTCCTGACACTCATCATTCCACTTCTTCGGAGAATTTTTCTTCAGCAGCTTGAAGATGGGTTCACACGTCATTGTCAACTGATTTATGAACCTTCTGAGGTACTGAACCTTTCCCAGGAAACCCCGGATCTGCCTCTCGGTCCTCGGCGGCTCCATCTCTTGGATTGCTTTGATCTTTTGAGGATCTACCTCGATCCCTCTTTCGCTGACCATGAATCCCAACAACTTCCCTGAAGTGACCCCGAATACACACTTGCTCGGGTTCAAGCGAAGCTTGTACTTCCGGATCCTTTCAAAAAACTTCCCCAGGACTATGGCGTGCTCTGGTCGAGTCTTGGATTTAACAATCATGTCATCGACATAAACCTCGACCTCTTTGTGAATCATGTCATGCAATAAGGTGGTAGCCGCCCTCTGATAGGTTGCCCCTGCATTCTTCAACCCAAACGGCATTACTTTGTAGCAATATGTTCCCCATGGAGTGGTGAACGCAGTTTTTATCATGTCCTCAGGGGCCATCTTGATCTGATTATATCCGGAAAACCCATCCATAAAGGATAACAAAGCGTGACCAGCTGTATTATCCACCAGGCGATCGATGCTCGGCAAAGGAAAGTCATCCTTGGGACTCGCCTTGTTTAAATCTCTGAAATCCACGCACATTCTGACTTTTCCGTCCTTCTTGGGCACCGGTACTATGTTAGCCAGCCATTCCGGATATTCAACCACTTGAATGAAGCCCGCATCTAACAGCTTCTTGACTTCATCATGGACTTTCAATTCCCATTCTGGTTTTAATTTTCGAAGTTTTTGCTTTTTCGGCTTGGCGCCTGGGATTAAGGGAAGACGATGCTGGACTATGTCTTCGCTTAATCCTGGCATGTCATCATAGGACCAAGCAAAAACTTCTTCGTATTCTTTAAGCAAAGTGATTAATTCTTCACGCTCCTCCGGGGATAACGTTTTGCCAATCCGTATTTCCCGAATTAAGGTTTCATCACCTATGTTGACGATTTCAATTTCTTCTTCAAGTGGTTTAGCCCGACGCTGCTCCTCCTGAGTAATCATGTGTTTGATCTCAGGGGGAGTTTCGTCGACATCCTCGTAAGAGGGGGAGTCTTGATCATTGTTATTAGTTTTATCAATTTGAGAAGCAGAAACAGAGACAGGAAGATACTGAAACGAGTCCTTTATTTCATTCATAGAATCAAAGTTTACATCATTAATCAACTGGCCCACAGCAGGCTTTACAGTATGCTCAAAAAGAAAGTTTGCATCGTCAACTGAAATGCTGACACTTGACTCAACTGGACCATGTATGGACTTTGTAGTATATTCCATAACAGACTCATCTTCATAGACAACATCTATACCGGAGGACTCGCCACCCACACCAGGAATGTCTAAGCTTTCTAAGGTACCTGCATCCAAAGAATTGTTAGAAATAGCAGACTTTATATTTGACTCGGAAACAGACACATACTCAGAAACTTGAGACTCTTTTGGAGGAACATGACCACACTGAAGAACTAATTGAGGAATGACCTGAGAAGTCCAGTTATCAAGGGGTACCTCAGCTGGGGTAATTCGGCCCTTCGGATTCAGGAAGCGTGCATCTTTTCCGATCATAGCAATGACCGGTGCCTCAACCTCGAAGAGGGAGTCCAGAAGCTGCGACTCTAAGTTCTTAGCCCAATCAGATTCCTGCTTTTCGACGGCTACAATCTGTCCATGGAAGTATTCATCTGGCAATTCATCAGTGGAGAAGATTTCAAAACCTGGTAACTCTTTTCCAGACTCATCAAACCACGGCTCGGGAAAACCATAGAACGGGCGATCGGCTCCTTCTTTCCTGTACTTACCATTCATCAACAGACTGAACGGCCCCATAGGCAGCTCTAGGCCCCGACGACGCAGCTCTGCCCACTTCAGCATGTACTGCTTTCTCTCCTTGATCTCTTTCTGGGTGGGTTCATATCCTAACCCGAACAAATTGTTTGCAACCTTCAGCTCCGGCCACTCAGTTAAACCTTGCAGGCTTCTCCCCAGACCAGTTCCAGGAATATACCCATACTTGCGCATTATTCGGGCTACCTGCGCATTTGTACTGGACATAAACAAAATTTCCTCATTCATGGCTTCTTCCATAGTAATGGTTGAAACTTCAAGTGAAAATCCAGTCAGACTGACATCTATGGTGCTTGAACCGATCTGCTCTTGGGAAATCTGCCCAACCTCTGGTTCTGGATCCCCTCTAACAGTGATAATTCTGTTATTCTTGATGAACTTGAGCTTCTGATGGACAGTGGAAGGAACTACTCCGACTTTGTGAAGCCAAGGTCGGCCGAGAAGGAGAAAGAAAGAGGTCTTGATATCTAGAACTTGGAATTCTACGTCAAACACTTCACCTCCGATCTCAATTTCGGTGACCAAGGTGCCGATGACGTCTCTCCTAGTCCCATCATAAGCTAGTATCCCCTGCTCCGACGGAATATAGTCATTCGGCCCAAACCCCAAGGCAGTAGCGGTGCTCAAAGGACACACATTCAGAGCTGACCCGTTGTCGACCAAAACCTCTGGCACTTTCTTCTTATTGCACACGACGGTAATTCTGAGAGATTTTGTGTGATTCTTACCCTCCGGGGTCAAATCTTCATCCGAGAAGGACACGGTCATAGCTGATCTGGCCATAGATACGAGCCCAACCAGCTCATCAGGGGTTATATTCACAGACACCTGCGCTGTATTCAATTCACGAAGTATAACCTGCCGATGCTTAGGTGATGACATCAACAGACCCCAGATAGAAATATTAGCTTGGGTCTTTCTAAGCTGCTTCAACAGAATGTCCTCATCTTCCTCAGGACTCAACCTCTGATTCTGATTCTCAACAGCTCTGGCAATCTCAGCGGGATTCTCTGCTCTCAACTCAGGGGGCTTAAAGAAACGTCCACCACGGGTAACATGGCGAACCTCATCACACGGATCGTTCAACAGCAGCAAGTCCTCGTCCTCAAGCTTAAGGACATATGGGACTTTGCTTTTCTCCTCCTCCCCCTCGAATCTGAGGACATAAGGACATCCAGAGGATTCCCCAACTTCTTGCGCAGAGGATAAGACATAAGGCTCTTCGCGCTTTAATTCTTCATCATCGGATTCCCATCGTAAGATATACGGCTCATCAGAGATAACGGCGCATATACGAGAATGGTCCAGGACAACCTCTTCAGTGAGAATAGCGTAGACATTTGGAGGAGGCATAGTATGCGTCGGCAATGGATTCCTGGTGACATTGGGAAGAGCTTCCACCACAATTTCTTTTGCCTCGATCTTATCCTGGATCCTATGCCTTAGTGCCAAACATCTGTCAGTCAAATGCCCAACACTCTGGTGATATTCGCAGTACTGATCTTTTCTCCAGTATTTCGGGAGAGGATTGGGAACTTCCCGGGGTTCTAGTAGAGTGATCTTCTTGTCTCTCAACAGCTTTTTGAGAGCTACAGACAGGGAATAAGGTAAAGGAGTGAACTCTCTGGGCTCATTTCTTTCCGGACGAACTCCTCCGGGACCTTCTCTCCTAACTGGACGAGCAGTATTCATGTTGTTAACTTCCTTCGGAGGCGCCATAGGCCTTTTTCCCTCTCTGACATCTGAAGTGGAGGCCCTAGTTCTCAGGCCGCCCTTAGCCAGTATGTCCTCGATTCTTGTCCCGGTCTTGATCAGGTGATCGAAGTCATTGAAGTACTGGATTGACATATGAGGAAAGTAAAAGGGGGAAAGATTCTTGACGGCAATCTTGATAAGATCGTCATCCGGTAACTTGTGGGTCATTTGTGCTGCCTTTCTCCTCCATCGTCGAATGAAGGAAGTAAATGTCTCATTAGGTCCCTGCTTCAGCGATTTCAGATCCCTTTTTGTCACGTCAATCCCCTCTTCCATGGAGAATTGCTGAACAAATTTGTTAGCTACACCTTCAAGAGTCCTGCTTTCTTCTGGCTTCAGATGCAAAAACCACTTCTTGGCTGTCCCGGTCAAAGTTCTAGGGAACACCAAAGCAATCTGCTCTGGGGATAAACCGTGCTGCTGCAATAGAGGAATGACTGACTTGAGATGGCTACGAGGGCACCCCATTCCGTCGTATTTGTCAAAGTCTGGCATTTTGAACTTGGGCGGAAGTACGACCCCTGGAGCTATCATGAATTCAGACATATCCAAATTTTTGGGACCTTGGCACTTCATGGTTTCCATATCCCGGGTCAGCTTTTCAATTTGGCCAGCCAATTCTTGTGCTTTATCAGGATTTCCCAGGTTGGGAAGACAGTTCTCTGCTGCGTACTGGCCCTCATCAAAGTCTTCGAATTCAGGCAATACAGCCGGCCTGGATGGAACAAGAGGAACGGAAGGTATGACTGGAGACTGCTGATTGGCATGATCTTTAGAGGTAGAAAGATGATCATTTTTCAAGAGGGTTATGTCGTCCTTCATGGCACTCAGCTGAAGAAGGATAGCCTTCATCATCTCATTCGTATCTGGATTGTTGTTTCCGGTACCTTCCATTGATTCAGATGCAAGTGAAATGGGTGAAAGAATTTCTGGACAACCAAGGAGAAGCGGCGCAGGAGAAGTAAAGGATTCTGGGGAAAAAGAAAGTCTATTCAGCCTGGAATCTGAAGACGGACGGGACCAGGCTGGTTTTGAATTGACTTTCTTGGGAGCAATGATGTCCCGCTAAGACTCCTGAATGGAAGTTAATAAGTTAGATTGCACATTTGACAATTGAGATGGAACACTTCACACAAATTCCAGACAAGAGAAATTGAAAAGAACACATTTCCATTAATCACAAATCCGACTGTAGTTACGATTCACAAATCCGACTGTAGTTACGATTGATAAACAAGTAGATGAACCAAATGAGCATAATGAAACTTGAAATTAAAATGACAATTGCATGAAAATGGTCTTCAATGTTCCATGATCCGAGCTCTCTTTCCCGCAGGCTTTTCTGGTAACTCCTTCCGATGAACTTTAGATGATAGAGCAAGTCTCTTAGTGGTAACCTTGTTTCCCCAAGCAGCTACTATAGACTTTATGAGACCGGGAGTAAGCTTTTCGCAAGGAGGAGGGGTTACAAATCCGGGAGGACATGGATTTCCCGTGATCTGGTGAAGCAGACGAGTGGGCGCATAAAAGGTTGACTTTTCCAAACCCATAAGATACACAAATGGGTGTGGGTAGGTGCTAGTGATAACATGTAAGCATGAATGACTCACCCAGTGAAATTGATCCTCCTCCACATGTTGCAACCAATTACGCCACTCATCAATGGATTGAGGTTTATTGGCCATTGGTTGCCACGAAAGATGATCCTTGAGGGTGTACTGAAGGGAACTCTGTGGCCGAAGGATGGTGAGTTTTTCACAGAGCCATAAATAAAGTAACTTGACGCACCCATGGAAATTATCTTTCACCTCTTGCCTAGCAATAAGATCCAGCCCAGAGAAGGTTTCTGCTAGCATGAGGGGGACAGGATTCCTTCCTTCATGAATTTGATCGACTACACTCAATAAGGTCACAGGGGCAATACTGGAGTCTTCACGGACAACGTGACGTGCAAGGACACCAAAGATTAAGGCACTGCGTCGACAATTTTGGAAACGGGAATCGATAGGGTCAACGTTTTTAGAAAAACGCTCAATGAGGTCATCGAATTGCACGTACGTGTCTTTGAAATAGGGCATAGCATCAACAGTTTGGTTCTCGAAAAGCTTACAGAAAATGGAACGAGGAGACGCTATACTCGAAGGTTGGATCCAGAGTCCCTCGGGTGGGAGTTCTAACAGGGCGCACCAATCCTCGAATATAGGACAGATTTCAAAGGGACCAAATTGAAAAACATGAAGAATAGGATCCCAGAGTCTTGCAGCTGCTTGAAGAAATTGCCAATTCACACCGGATGCGCTCAAATTATTAAACGTGCTGATGAACCTGTCGGCCGTACTCCACTGTGCACGCTCGCGCGGGAGAGCTCGAATTGACTCACTTATCCAAACCCTCATCACTTTGTTCGACATGATTTAACCTAATCACAGATAGGATAAGATCAGAAGAGAGTGAAGATAACCCTGAATAATGAAATAATAGGGATAAATTTGACCGATCATGGGAAGGATACAACTGGTGACACAAATTTTGTTCATCAATAAACGTGGACTTTCGAATATATCAGAAAGGTAGACCACGGCCACAAAATGACAGAAGTAGGTCATAGACTGGGTCTCAAATATGATGATGGACATTGACAACTGTATGATCAAGAGGATCGATAATGATAGATCATGGTCACAGAGACAGCGGACAAGCCGTCGACCACATCTAAGACAGAACATGCAAATAGCAAAAATCTAACCCAATGAGTAATATCTACACACAGTACGGATCTATGACACATCCAAAGAAAGGGTACACAGTCGAAGGGTAATATACATATATGTCATGGATCTGTGTACACAACATGAATGAACTCATGATAAAAAAGGCAATGAATAGGTCATGGTCACGAGAGTGACGAGTACAGACCACTAATCAGGTGACTCTGAAAGAATGTACATATGATTGATTAAACCAGGAATCCCTCACTGGAAAAGAGGGTCCTAACCTAAACAACCGACAACACTGAATATACAGAAAAGACTCGTACAATCTGAAGACAAAACGACAGACATAATCTCAACAAGGTAAAAGAAATACTATCGACTGCATCGAAGGAGTGCAAATAGGATGGATCAGACTTGGAACGCCTACTGCAAAAGGTGGCCTGATCTGAGCGACTGACTCAACAAATAGGGTACGTACAAGACGATGGCAAAACTGTACATCGACTCAGCGAGTAATACATGTACAAAGAAACAACACCACCATAAACTCTGGAGACAAAACATAGACCATGATCAGGATAAAGACCAGAGAAAATGATTAACCATTTTGAAGACTAGGGAATGAAACTATGTAGCTGATAGTTAGACCAGAAAATTCTATTGATAGACAGACCCCGGTCTAACAGGTTAGCACACAGACCGAACAGGAAAATAAGGAATCAAGGACTGGACCATGACCATGAAAGGTGGTGAACAAAACCGTCGGCCAGACCCAAACTGAAAGAAGGAATAGACTCCACCTGATGATAATGGATCAGAACAATTCGAACACATGAACCCAACACACCGGGGGACCATATGATAAGAGATTACGGGGTAAATCATTGATTTGGCTGACTGCCAAGCAAGAGTAAGGGTCATCGATCAGATCTGAAGGAATGCACGACTGCGACAGACATAGAAACCTAATCTAGGAGACAGGTCCTAATCTGAGAATAAATATAACACGTACACGTACATATATACATACATATCCTAACCAGGGGCACCGGCCCTAACCTGATCTAGCGGAGCCAAAGAGGTCTCGACTCGTGACAGACTGATGAGTGTACTAGGACCGCGCTGTAGCCACACAAGGTGAGCTACCCTAGTCTACAAATCGGACAAGGCTCCTAACTCTAGGCTTCACATGTGTAAGCAACATATGTTCGTCCTATATGAGTACATATATATAGTGTCCTAGCAAGGGTTCCCTAATTTTGGTTCTAAAGGGAGCAACTAATATATATACATAATATAATGAAATGAAAGTAGGGCCCAGGCATTTCTGCAGGGTACTATGCCTATGACCATACCCTTGATGTATAACGCCAGCACACCCAGCATTATACAGAGTATGTTCATTGCTCATCGGCTACTGTAGAACACCAGCACACCCAGTGTCTACGGCTGCAGCTCCGGCGCATAGCTAGGAAATAGATACAACGGCTCCCATCTGGTGCGCGTCCTATCTATTCCCTGAGGCCAATAAGGAAAATAATGAAAGAAATAAAGAATATGACAATGCATGATGTGCAGTGTGTGAATCCCTTGTTTTATTTACGCACCTACTTGGTGCCCCTGGATTTCTAACGATAAAGTTCCCATTTAACTCGATTTTGGCCCAAATTTCCTCAAAATTAGTAACAATGGCATTTTTACAGAGTTAGGCAATGTTTCAAGAAATCCCCAGCAGAGTCGCCAGTCTGTGGAACCAGATCCGGGACGGGCGTGGAGGACGGGCCCCCGCGCGAGTCTCAGGAGATCGTCCACGTGAAGGAGAGCCCCACCAAGGAACTCTCGAAAGAGTGCCCCTCACAGCATGAGCGGCGATGTAAAGTGAGATACCTCTCGATTCGGGGACTAGCCCAGATTCGAGGCGTACCTTAAACAAAGAAGAGTCGCCATCCAAGGAAGTGGGCCCTGGATCCCATGCTGTGCTCTGTTGCAACGGATAACCAGAGATATAAAATAGGGTTCGTGCCTGATGACGAATGGGGAAGGGATTAGGCGCCCCCAATTCGCCCAAGTGCTAGCACCTGGTCTCTTATGCCATTTATTATTAATTTTGAAGAGTTTTGGGCGAAAATCATGCGAAATGGGAACGAATATCTCCGAGATAACGTCTAGCTAATCATGCATGTCTCGGAGACGAATAAGAAGCACACACAAAAGAAATGAAAGATATGTCGCCTAAGAATAGCTAGGTTATGAGTGACATGCCTGATTGGTGTCTAAGTTCTGGTGGGCAAACACATGCATGCTACAGCTAAAGGTATAGGATCTGTACATAAAAATAAGAAAACACAGCAAAACACACAACACAACACGACTCGACACATGACCCGACACGACAAGCCCTAGACTCTAATGCAATACTTGACTCGGACCAGGATGGCCATCCATCCTAGCTGCACTACGTATCCCGGCCTCGGGAAGAATCAGAGCCAACGTAGTTCGGTGCCCTATTCTAAACTACGATGCCTAAAACTCTAGGACCGCTATCCTAGACTCGATCCACTAGACTCGACTGATGTTTAAAGTTTTTTGTGCGATTGCTTAAATTCAAGTGGATTGTAATTTTTAGGACTCTATATGCCCTAACTAATGCAAGTTGATTAGCCTTAAGCTAATGCAGGTGGGCCCTATATCCTATGTGTATCTAGGCTGTGCATTCTAAGGAAAACCATGGGTTGACTATATGCTTCCTAGTCTAGCCATCGGTTCGACTAAATGTCTAACCGATCGACTTGAGGCCTCCTAACTCTAGGGACACTCACACGACAGGACACACCATATCAATACAAATCAGGACCGACTCCTAACTCTAAAACACCCTAAATATCTAGGACAGACTCCTAACTCTAGGGGAAGATCTTTTTTGAAAAGGTTTTGAAGTTTTTTTGTATTTTTTTGGAATATTTGAAATGTTTATTTTTAAAGGTTTGGCTGGACCTGG
Source organism: Tasmannia lanceolata (assembly GCF_043159265.1). Lineage (NCBI taxonomy): Eukaryota > Viridiplantae > Streptophyta > Magnoliopsida > Canellales > Winteraceae > Tasmannia > Tasmannia lanceolata. The sequence continues at coordinate 14,726,996 of NW_027518683.1, forward strand.
GATGTGGACCCCAAGCTGCACTACGTACCCTGTTGAAAGGGATCAAGCCAACGTAGTTCAGACCAGAATTCCTAACTACTCTGCACATGACTCAAGATTTTTTTGAAATTTTGATTTTTAAAATGTTTTTGGATTTTGAATTGTTTTTTAGATGTTTTTGAATTTTCAAGTGTTTTTTGGAATGTTTTTGTTGTTTTCAAGTATTTTTGAAATGTTTTTATTGTTTTTTGACACCAGAGAATAAAATCCTATCATCATAAGGGTAGGGAGACTTCTGGAATCCCGCAAAGGTTGGACATCATCCTATACTTTGCGGGGGAACGAACAGGAAAATAACTCGGCAAGGGTTGGACAGCATCCTATACCTTGCAGGAGCGGGTAAAGATCACGATTTGATGAGAGGATGGACAGAATCCTAACCCCTATGATGATAGGAAAAACTCCTGGACTGACTGAAGGACTGACTCCTGTGCTGAAGACTGTTATAATTACTATTTATAATTACTATACAAGATTACTATTCAAAAATACTATTCATAATTACTATTTATAGGTACTATTCAAAACTACTATTCATAATTACTATTTATAAGTACTATTCAAAACTACTATTCATAGTAGGACTCGTTGATGTGGGACCCGCTGTTGTGGGACCCGCTGCGGGACCCGTTGTGGGACCCGTTGTGGGACCCGCTGTCGGACCCGCGGATGTGGGACCCTCTGTGGGACTCGCTTTGGGACCTGTTGTGGGACCCGCTGATGTGGGACCCGCTGTGGGACCCACGGATGTGGGACCCTCTGTGGGACCCGCTTTGGGACCCGCTGTGGGACCCGTTGATGTGGGACCCGTTGATGTGGGACCCGCTGATGTGGGACCCGTTGATGTGGGACCCACTGATGTGGGACCCGTTGATGTGGGACCCACTGTGGGACCCACTGTTGTGGGACCCACTGATGTGGGACCCGCTGATGTAAGACCCACTGTGGGACCCACTGATGTGGGACCCGCTGTGGGACCCGCTACTGTGGTGTATCGTGTAGTGCAAAGAATGACTAATTATAAAATAAAAAACTGAACTTACACCGGCTATAATAGGAGGAACAGAAGATCCAGGAAGATGTTGACGGAGTCGGCCCGCTGATGTGGGGCCCGCTGATGTGGGACCCGCTGATGTAGGACCCGCTGGAGGTAGGGTGGAGGAGATGGGATGCCGGTGGAGCTCCGGTGGTTGGCTGGGAGGATGCCGGAGAAGGTGGTGAGAGAAGGTAGAGGTGGCTATTTGGGTTTTTGGGTTTTTGGGTGGTTCGAGAGACCGGTTGCAGAGATGGATTTTTGGTGGGGTTTCGGTGGTGGTTGACGGTGGCAAGGGTGGAGTTCCGGTGGAGAAGAAGAGATGGGGGAGGTGACGGTTGGCCGGCCGGAGGAGGTGGGTCTCTCTCTCTCTTTTTCACTCACGCTTCCCTCCTGTTTTCTCAAAAAAAAAATCCTCCTCCTCTCCTCTACGAACAGACTTTTAGTATATAGATGAGGGGTGTGTTGATTTTGACACCCCCTTGCCTTAGTAAATGCACACCCCCACTTGATTTATACCCACCTTAGTTGTCTATCGGGGCAGCCCAAGCAAAACCACTCTACCTATAAATGATATGTTCACTCTTTTTCCTTCACAGGACAGACCCCTCATGATATATTTCGACTATTTTATTCTAAAGGGGAGGTCTAAGTCGAAAGTGATTAGGTATGGCTTTGACTTCCACCCTTTGAAATATTGGCTAAAGTTAATAACCCAATATAAAATGCATCCAACAACCCACATGCAACCAGGACTTTTATAATGCTCGGCCCCATGGAGCAGCTGTTAGAACCATGACTTAGCGGCATAATTGATGTGTAAATTCGCAAATTTGACCACATTTTTTTTTATAAAAAAACAAAAATTCCACATCAACATGATCTCCCTAATCATGGTGAGAGAGACATCATCCCCATCCTTGGACTACTTGAATTTCTTGATGGCAATGTATTTTCCTCTGTTGGTTTGATGGGGTTTTGCATAAGATTGGAAGGTTTTAGGGCACGGTCAAAATGGGGTGTCTACAGTCTTGTTGAGTCGTGTGTTGCGTATTTTGCTGTGTTTTCTTATTTTCATGTACAGATCCTATACCTTTAGCTGTAGCATGCATGTGCTTGTCCACCAGAACTTAGACACCAATTAGGCATGGCACTCATAACCTAGCTATTCTTAGGCGACATATCTTTCATTTCTTTTGTGTGTGCTTCTTATTCATCTCCGAGACATGCATGATTAGCTAGACGTTATCTCGGAGATATTCGTTCCCATTTCGCATGATTTTCGCCCAAAACTCTTCAAAATTAATAATAAATGGCATAAGAGACCAGGTGCTAGCACTTGGGCGAATTGGGGGCGCCTAATCCCTTCCCCATTCGTCATCAGGCACGAACCCTATTTTATATCTCTGGTTATCCGTTGCAACAGAGCACAGCATGGGATCCAGGGCCCACTTCCTTGGATGGCGACTCTTTCTTTGCTTAAGGTGCGTCTCGAATCCGAGCTAGTCCCCGAATCGAGAGGTATCTCACTTCACATCGCCGCTCATGCTGTGAGGGGCACTCTTTCGAGGGTTCCTTGGTGGGGCTCTCCTTCACGTGGATGGTCTAGAGACTCGCGCGGGGGCCCGTCCCCTCACGCCCGTCCCGGATCGGGGTCCACAGACTGGCGACTCTGCTGGGGATTTCTTGAAACATTGCCTAACTCTGTAAAAATGCCATTGTTACTAATTTTGAGGAAATTTGGGCCAAAATCGAGTTAAATGGGAACTTTATCGTTAGAAATCCAGGGGCACCAAGTAGGCGCGTAAATAAAACAAGGGATTCACACATCGCACATCATACATTGTCATATTCTTTATTTCTTTCATCATTTTCATTATTGGCCTCAGGGAATAGATATGACGCGTACCAGATGGGAACCGTTGTATCTATTTCCGAGCTATGCGCCGGAGCTGCAGCCGTAGACACTGGGTGTGCTGGTGTTCTACAGCAGCCGATGAGCAATGAACATACTTTGTATAATGCTGGGTGTGCTGGCGTTATACATCAAGGGTATGGTCATAAGCATAGTACCCTGCAGAAATGCCCGGGCCCTACTTTTATTTCATTATATTATGTATATATATTAGTTTCTCCCTTTAGAACCAAAATTAGGGAACCCTTGCTAGGACACTATATATATGTACTCATATAGGACGAACATGTGCGACCAGCATATGTAAGCCTAGGATAGAAGTCAGCCTACCCATGTAGTGTAGAAGGGTAAGTCACACCGTGGTTACCCGCCGCGTTATCTAGTACACTCACAGACACTTCTGGGTCAAGATTTTCTTGGCTGCGCTAGATTAGACTAGGGTTGGTGCCCCTGGTTAGGATGTATATATATGTATATATTTATTATTAGATTAGGGCTTGCTTCTTAGTTAGGTTTCCTTCTAATCTAATCAATTTTTCCCCATCTATCCATTCTGTGGATTATCATCAGATTCTTGGCTCTTTTAGTCATGATCTGTTTTCCGTAAGCCTGATCATTTGATCGATCCTGATCAGATCACTCCGCATGTCGATTATGAGTCTATCTTGCCATCATCATTACCGGAGTGTGTGTTCTTGCTGAGAGCCCTGCTTTATCTTGATCATGACGGCATACTCTTCATGTTTAGTTGCTGAGACCCTCCTAGTATAGCCGTCATGCTGCTGATTTTCTTTCAGAAACCTTGAGCGTAATCATTATCTTTTCTGGTTCGTTGACAAACCATGTGCTTATCTTACCACATTTCTTGCATAGATGTTATGCTGCCGGATTTTATCCATGGGAGGATATACTCGTATCATCTTTTGTCTCAGCTTGTGTATGGGATTTTCATTTGATTACCCTATATTGAGCTATAGTGTTTGTCCATTCCATGGCGGGAATCTGACCTTATTGACCTCACTCATTTGCAGTACCTATTTCTATTCAACCCACACCAGAACCTATGGCTGAATCTGGAAATACTCTGGCCGAGATGAATGAGTTGATGAAGTCTATGCTCCAACAGATGAATAATATGAGTGAGGAGATAGTCCGTCTGAAAAGTGATAGAGGTTCTACTTCTGAAGAACCTGTACCCCGGCAAATTCCACTTATACCTCCCCCACATCCTGCAATGGCCAGGCTTGCTGTTTTGAATGTCGAAGACGATGTCGAGGATGAGCAGTATGCAGAAGATAATTGTCTCCCTCATCTGGAGAGAGCCAATGAGGGCAGAGCGATAACAGATAGGTTGGATAAGCTAACCCGAGAAATGGAAAGCATAAAGTTCCAAGGCCCTAAGAAGTTGAGCATGTCCGACTTCATGATAGTCCCGGGAGTTGTTCTTCCTCCTAAGTTCACAGTACCTGATCTTGACAAGTATGATGGGACGGGATGCCCCACCAGTCATCTGAAATCTGTCATTCCTCTTCTACAGCAACATGGACTTTCTCCAGAGCAGATTGCCCTCGTATTCCCTCGATCTCTAGTCGGAACTGCTAAGAAATGGTTTTTGAGCTTAAAGTCTGAAGAGATCCGAACCTTAGAAGACATTGCTAACAAGTTTGTGGAACAATTTTCCATGGAGGAAGGGATAGAGGTAACCAAAAGGGATCTGAAAATGTTGAAACAGGGGCATAATGAAACTTTCACTTCCTTCATCCGAAGATGGAGAAGAAAAGCTGTTCGGATGACCCACAGATTGTCCGATGAAGATCAGATTAAAATTGTGGTGAAGAATCTGTCTCCACAGTATTATCATCATATGGCTATCCAATACTTTCTCGATTTCAATCACCTCATCAAGACGGGAACCCAAGTAGAGGATGCACTGGCTAAAGGCCTAAAGACAAGGACCTCAACTGATGTTAGAGACGGAAAGAGGACTATGGTGGCAGCTGAAGAAGTCAGTAATGTGGAGACCTCTCGTCAACCTTTCAAGAAGGTGGCTCAGAAAAGAAACAAGCCTATTCAGAAGCCAGGTAAAGAGATTCCTCCATTGCCGAAGAATTTTGAAAAAGCTTTGAGAGGATTGGTCGAAGTGGGTAAACTTGAACTTCCTGAACCTTCTTCTCCTCCAAATCCTCTTCCTAGCAACTTTTATGAACGAGACTTCTGTGAGTATCATCGAGTTCATGGACATTCAACCAACAGTTGCCAAGCCTTGAAGCATAAGATCCTAAAACTTATCAAGGATGGTAAGGTAGTTGTTGGAGAACCCGGGGCTACCAAAAAACCAGTGCAAAGATCAGTTAGCCCTTTACCGATGGTAGGAGCTATCTCTACAGATGAACCATTATTGGATCCTGCATCCCTTATTCGTCCTATCTCAGAAATGCCACCTGTTCCATCAAACTTTCGACCAATGGAGGAATCTTTTGAAAGGTCGGCCCTCATCCGAATGGAAAACTGGATGGTTAAACTCTTTGGTCAGATGTCCATGTTAACTGAAGAAGTGAAGGAGATGAAAACTCAGATACGATATCTGTCTACCGGATGTGATTCAGCTCCTAAGCAGTTTGCCGATATGGGTACTATGACAGAAGAAACATCAGTTCAGAGTTTAATTCTTGACAGATATGTTGATTTGCATAGTGGGACGAAGCCTGTATTTGTTCCCAGTGAAGTTCAGAATGTTGAACCCTATCGTCAACCTTTTAAGAAGCCAATCATAGCAGTGGAAGAGAGGATGGGTCAGAGACTGAGGAGGGAATGTGCTCAGCTACCATGTTCTCAGGAAGTTATCATGAAGAAATGGGTCAGCGAAGGTCGTTTGACACTTTTAGATCCGAAGCTTATTCCTAACCCACTCCCCAAGCACTGGAGAAGAGATCAGTATTGCGAGTACCATAGAGGTATTGGTCATACAACAGAAAAGTGCCTGGCATTGAAACACAAAATTCAGGACGAGATAGATGAAGACTCTTCCCTTCTTCCTGAACTCTGTGCTTTCATGAATTATGCACCGGTTAGACCTATTCAACCCTTCAACGGTTCCACCACCTCTGTTTATGCTGCATCAAAGCAGAGGGATGCATCAAAAGGGAAAGAAAAAATGTCAGAATGTGAGCCTCCGAAGAATGTCAGGGCAGAGAGCATGATGCCACCAGCAGGTTTTCAGGGGCAGTTTGGGCCAGGTCGACAGAACTACATGGGACCACCTCTTCCGAGATTCCTATACCAGGACCGAAACCACTAGCCGACAACATCATGGAGAAAGACGTGTACTTCTGAACTTCAGTGCCTAGTCCTTGTCCGTGTCCAAGTGTCGTGTTTCAAGTGAGGTGTTCCAAATATCATGTTTCAAGATTTAACTTCTATCGAGTGTATACCAACTCTTGTGTTGAAGGTTGGTGAGTCATAGTGTCAATGTCAAAAAAAAAAGAAAAAAGAAGAAGGGGGTGTCCTGTTTGTCAGTCTTTTTCATTTAGAGTCGGTGTTTTATTTTCTGTCAAGTCTGATGAAGAGCCCACTGAGGCGTGTTGAGAACTATTGATGTACTTGAAAGTTTTCAATTCAATAAAGTTTGATTTCAATATCTTCAATGTTTTATGATTCACTCTTGGATCTAATGTTTAAAATAACTAAAGACACCCTCCTCGGACGAGGATGCCGATGAAATTCTCCTCGTGATTTGAAAGATAATCAAACGAGAGGAAGAGCGTCGAGCAAAGCCACTTGCAGATGAAATCGATACCGTGGATAGTGGTATCGAAATCCGAAACTCGGGAAGTAAGGATTGGCAAAATCTCCCGAAGAGCGCAAAGAATCGATAAACCTATTTAGAGGGTTCAAAGAAGTGTTGCTTGGTCCTATGAGGATAAACCAGAAGCGTGCCTTGGCATCGTTCAATGTGAGTCACCCTCGGCTTCAGACAGGTCAAAAAAGCAAAAAAATTCAAATGAAGAATACCAAACATCAAATGCAGTGAATGAAAAATTGAGAGAAGACTTTCAGACAACAAAGTCATGAGCATAGAGCATGAACCCCAAAAAGAATACTTGGGCTATACATTGCGATGAAATTTCAAGTTAAAGCATTCCAGGCGTAGGGGCATTCCCCACATCCAAGCAAAAAAATAAAAATCAGAATGAACAAAGAAAAATAAGATAGAATCCAGAGAAGAAAGGAGAAGGGAGCATGCCCCACGTCAACTCCTCAAGAACGTCAGAATCGCAGGAAGCAGAGTCGATAAATGGATTGAAAATTTCAAAATCATCTTCAGCATTCATAGAAGACCCAGAGCCGTAGAATCCCGAACATCAGTGCAAGATCCCAAAGACAAAGTGGGAATTCAATCAGTCAAGTTTGCGCAGTACAGATGAAGTCTTGCCAGGAAATGCCGCCAGACTCCTAAAAGAAAAAGAGAAAAAGTTCAAAGCCATTGAACCTTAGCCATTCAAGAAGCTTGTATGCCAAAACACCAGAAGGCCATCATTGGACGCCTGAGCCTTAAATGCCAAAATCCCAAGTTAAAAAAAAAAAAATCCTTTTGCAAACACTTTCAAGCCTCAACAAAATCAAACATTATTTTCAAGCACCTACAAATCAGGGGTAGTTCGTCCCGAACTACGTCTGACCTGATCCCCAACTCTTCGGGGGTACGTAGGCAACCTGATCAATTCAGGTTCGGTCAACCTTTGGGATAAAAATCAAATTATTCCCTTTCAACCTTTGGGATAAAAGTCAAATTATTCCCTTTCAACCTTTGGGATAAAAGTCAAATTATTCCCTTTCAACCTTTGGGATAAAAGTCAAATTATTCCCTTTCAACCTTTGAGCTTAAAAGCCAAATCATTCTGTTCCAAACCTCAGCGAACCACTCGAACCTGATCCTCCATTGTTGGGGTACTTAGGCAACCTGGCCAATCCAAGTATAGTCGAAACTTTGAAATCCAAGAGAAATATCCAACCGTTTTGAACCCCAGCCCACTTAGAAAGTCCTTCTGGTGAACAAGCAGAGGTTCAAAGTCAAGAACAAAAAACGATGGAATCTGAAGACCCGCTAGGCTGAAAACCCGGGAGGGCGGTCTAGGCAAAATTTAGGGTCATTTACCCGCTAAGTTGACAACTGAAAATTCAGCTTAGGCAAAAGTTAGGGTATCGAGCCCGCTGGATTGAAAACCCGAAAGGGCGAACCAGGCAAAAGTTAGGGCAAGCGGTCCGCCAGATTGAAAACCTGACAAGGCAATCTGGTCAATGGCAATGACTTCCAACGAAAAAGCGAATCATTGAGGTGGAGAAACAGTCTTCAACCAGGGTAAAATCTTGGAGTCCAAGTAGTGCCAGCAAGCTTACTTTAACATTCATCTAAACTAGGGGCATTGAAACCGAGCAATCCGAAAGGGATAATAATCATGACATAAACACCGAAAAAGGAGAATAGTGCCTCTTGACACGGTCTTCGAAATACTCTAAGAGTGGCTAAGCCATACCCTTGAAAAATAACACATCAGATCCAAGAGTGAGTCGAAAGCGAGTCGAGTCCTCCGAACAACAAGAATCTTCTTTGACCGAGTCCTTGGAAATCTATTCCTCCTTCATATTTGTGTTCCCTTTCCTTGCAAAGTCCAAACTGTCGGGTGCTAGAAGAATGGGAGCGTGTCCTCCAAATTGCGAAGAAAATTCAGAGTAAATCCTGGTTTAGGTATCAGAAGGGGCGGGAGACATCTTGTTCAAACCTACCCGAGACCTTAAGCCTCCAAAAGTGAGCCATGCGAAAGAAGAGATTTCCAGACTCAGCCATCATGGTTATTGTCCTATTCTCTCCATACAAAAGAACTTTGCATTCTCGAGCCTTCATGAAACGAAGCATCTTTTCTTCAACCATCATTGCCCTGCCTCCTTAAAACTCCTGTCATGGAAACACAATATACTAGGGGCATCTTTTATGACTTGCGTCATAAAAGATATCAAGCACAAAAGGCAATCAGTGCCAATGTCTTCAGTAATTTGAGATAAGAGATGTACGAGTATATCTCGAGCCAAACTTCAAACTTCTCAGACGAGTGCACTATCTAAAAGGTCTACTTCCCCAGAAAATCAGTTTCCCAAGCAGAGTCTAGAATTTGCTCCCTCAGCCTTCAATCCCCGGCAAAATCAGAAAAATGGTCAATACTCAAAACCTCAGCAAGTTACCTGTGTCTGGTTCTCAGCAGAGATCGCGCACTCCTAACGTTCTCGGCAAGAGACAATCAATCATGTAATGGAATCGATCGAAATCTCGATTTCTTGAATCAAAATTGTTCCTCCTTGAGTTTCGTGCTCTTGATTCTTAGAGTGGTTTGATCATGATAGCTGTCTAATCATTCCGCCATGTTGATCTGTCAAGATGCTATCTTCCCATATCCCAATTTAGGTATGATCATGATAGCTGTCTAATCATTCCGCCATGGTGATCTGTCTAGATGCTATCTTCCCAGATCCCAATTTAGGTTTGATCATGATAACTGTCTAATCATTCCGCCCTGTTGATCTGTCAAGATGCTATCTTCCCAGATCCCAATTTCGGTTTGATCATGATAGCTGTCTAATCATTCCGCCGTGTTGATCTGTCAAGATGCTATCTTCCCAGATCCCAATTTAGGTTTGATCATGATAGCTGTCTAATCATTCCGCCGTGTTGATCTGTCAAGATGCTATCTTCCCAGATCCCAATTTAGGTTTGATCATGATAGCTGTCTAATCATTCCGCCATGGTGATCTGTCAAGATGCTATCTTCCCAGATCCCAATTTAGGTTTGATCATGATAGCTGTCTAATCATTCCACCATGTTGATCTGTCAAGATGCTATCTTCCCAGATCCCAATTTAGGTTTGATCATGATAGCTGTCTAATCATTCCGCCCTGATCATCTGCCAAGATGCTATCTTCTCAGATCCAAATTCAGGTTTGCATATCTTCGACCTTTCGGTTCATTCGCAACCAGGTCAATCCTTGAGTTTTGACTCATTCGCAGTCTCGCTCATATCCTCGACCTTTCGGTTCATTCGCAACCAGGTCATAGGTTTGATCATGACAACTGTCTAATCATTCCGCCCTGATCATCTGCCAAGATGCTATCTTCTCAGATCCAAATTCAGGTTTGCATATCTTCGACCTTTCGGTTCATTCGCAACCAGGTCAATCCTTGAGTTTTGACTCATTCGCAGTCTCGCTCATATCCTCGGCCTTTCGGTTCATTCGCAACCAGGTCATAGGTTTGATCATGATAACTGTCTAATCATTCCGCCCTGATCATCTGCCAAGATGCTATCTTCTCAGATCCAAATTCAGGCTTGCATATCTTCGACCTTTCGGTTCATTCGCAACCAGGTCAATCCTTTGAGTTTTGACTCATTCGCAGTCTCGCTCATATCCTCGACCTTTCGGTTCATTCGCAACCAGGTCATAGGTTCGATCATGATAACTGTCTAATCATTCCGCCCTGTTCATCTGCCAAGATGCTATCTTCTCAGATCCCAATTCAGGTTTGCATATCTTCGACCTTTCGGTTCATTCGCAACCAGGTCAATCCTTTGAGTTTTGGCTCATTCGCAGTCTAGCTCGTATCCTCGACCTTTTGGTTCATTCGCAACAGGGTCAAAATCTTAGGTTTCCGACTCATTCGCAGTCAGGCCTGTTTTCTAAACTCTTGACTCGTTCGCAGTCAAATTAATCTCTTTGACTTCAGTTCGTTCGCAACCAAGTCATCATTCCGGCCTTTTGGTTCATTCGCAACCGGGTCAAAATCTCGGACTCTTCGGCACATTCGCTGCCAAGTTCTCGCTGATTTCTTGATTCATTCGCAATCAAGATAATCTCCCTGACTTCGACTCCTTCGCAGTCGAGTCAATCTTTCAATTCTTAACTCATTCACAGCTCAAATCAAATTCCATCCTTTTGGTTCATTCGCAACCAAGCTAAAATCTTAGACTCTTCGGCTCATTCGCTGCCAAGTTTCTTGCTGATTTCTTGATTCATTCGCAATCAAGCTAATCTCCCTGACTCTGACTCATTCGCAGTCGAGTCAATCCCTCACTTTCTAGTTCATTCGCAACTAGGCCAGTATCCTTGACTCTGGCTCCCTCGCAGTCAAGTCAAACCCTTTGCTTTTCGGTTCGTTCGCTTCAGTTCGTTCGCAACCAAGCCAGTTCCCGTTCCTTTGACTCATTCGCAATCAAGCTAATCTCCCTAACTCTGACTCATTCGCAGTCGAGTCAATCCCTGACTTTCTGGTTCATTCGCAACCAAGTCAATTATTCGGTCTCATAGTTCATTCGCAACTCGGCCAGTATCCCTGATTTTTGCTCCTTTGCAGTCAAGTCAACCCTTCGCTTCTCGGTTCGCTCGCAACCAAGCAAATTTTTGACCTTCCGACTCATTCGCAATCAAGTCAATTCTAGGCTTCTGGTTCAATCGCAACCATGCCAATATCTTTCCCGGCTCTCTCGCAGCCAAATCAATCTTTTAAGGTTCTGCAAGAGAGGCTATCTCATCCATACATCCATTATTGAGTTACGAGTTCAAGAGAGGCTATCTCACCAGCGTTTGTAGAGTCAGAGTCCGGTGAAAGGCTATTTCACCATGTTATCTTTGTGAGTATCATTTTCAAAAATCAAAAAAAAAAAAAAACCTCTGATTTTGGGCCAGTCAAAATGTGTTGTCTGTTCAGCTTTGACATTCGCGCGACAAGCACGCTCTGCCAAAGAGGGGCATCTGTAGACACCCCATTTTGACCGTGCCCTAAACCTTCCAATTTTGTGCAAAACCCCATCAGATCAATGATCTAGGGTCCCAAACTTAACCCTAGGCTAGCTTTGGGTCCCAGCTAGGTCCCCGCAAAATTTCGTCAAAATCCGAGTACGTTCGCCTAGCGAACGAGCAGAGAAAGGACCGTAGTGTAAACCAGAAAAGGGGGGTGAATTATCCTGGAACGGTGCAGAGCAGATTTCGAATAAGACACGATTGGATGGTGCGCCCATCAATTTTTCCGCCAATAGTGCGCCCATCAATATTGGTAGTGCCAATATCACCACCCTGTTTTTATAAAATAAAAAAAATAAAAAAAATAAAAAATCCGTTTTTTTTAGAGAGAGAGAGAAGCGAATCGTCGGTTTCTTTTATATATATATATATATATATATATATATATATATAATATAAAATAAAAACCCATCATCATTGTCCCCCCTTTTTCTCTTTTCTTGGGCCCACACCTCCCATTTGACGAAAAAAAAAAAAAAAGAAAAAAAAAATCATGATGACTCATGATTGTTTTCTCTCTCGCGAGAAAAAACCAAAAGACCAGGGGAGAAAAGAGAGGAGGGGGAGAAGAAAAAAACCAGAGGGAAGAAAAAAAAAAAAAAAAAAAGAAGAAAAAACCAGAGGGGAGAGGGAGAGAGAGGGAGATCTGCAGAGGGGAGAGAGAGAGGAGAGATCTGTAGAGAGAGAGAGAGAGAGAGAGAGTCTTCTCCTCCGGCAACCCAGCCGGAATCCGGCGAGGCCAAACCCATTTCCGACCGGCCATCCACCGATCACCACCACCTTCTCCGACATCCTCCCAACCAACCACCGGAGCTCCACCGGCATCCACATCTCCTCCACCCCACCTCCAGCGGGTCCCACATCAGCGGGCCCCACACAAGCACGACTCTGTCAACACCTTCCTGGATCTCTTGTGGCGTAAGTTCATTTTTTTTTATTTTTTATTTTTTAATTATTCATTCTTTGCACTACATGGGTCCCACAGTGGGTCCCACAACGGGTCCTACAGCGGGTCCCACATCAGTAGGTCCCACAGCGGGTCCCAGCGGGTCCCACAACAGCGGGTCCCACAACGGGTCCCACAACAGTGGGTCCCACATCAGCGGGTCCCACATTAGCGGGTCCCACATCAGCGGGTCCCACATCAACGGGTCCCACAACAGCGGGTCCCACAACAGCGGGTCCCACATCAACGGGTCCCACAGCGGGTCCCACAGCGGGTCCCACAGAGGGTCCCACATCCGTGGGTCCCACAGCGGGTCCCACATCAGGTCCCAAAGCGGGTCCCACAGAGGGTCCCACATCCGCGGGTCCCACATCAGCGGGTCCCACAGCGGGTCCCACAACGGGTCCCACAACGGGTCCCGCAGCGGGTCCCACAACAGCGGGTCCCACAACAGCGGGTCCCACATCAACGAGTCCTACTATGAATAGTAGTTTTGAATAGTACTTATAAATAGTAATTATGAATAGTAGTTTGAATAGTACTTATAAATAGTAATTATGAATAGTAGTTTTGAATAGTACCTATAAATAGTAATTATGAATAGTATTTTTGAATAGTAATCTTGTATAGTAATTATAAATAGTAATTATAACAGTCTTCAGCACAGGAGTCAGTCCTTCAGTCAGTCCAGGAGTTTTTCCTATCATCATAGGGGTTAGGATTCTGTCCATCCTCTCATCAAGTCGTGATCTTTACCCGCTCCTGCAAGGTATAGGATGCTGTCCAACCCTTGCCGAGTTATTTTCCTGTTCGTTCCCCCGCAAAGCATAGGATGCTATCCAACCTTTGCGGGATTCCAGAAGTCTCCCTACCCGTATGATGATAGGATTTTATTCTCTGGTGTCAAAAAACAATAAAAACATTTCAAAAATACTTGAAAACAACAAAAACATTCCAAAAAACACTTGAAAATTCAAAAACATCTCAAAAACAATTCAAAATCCAAAAACATTTTAAAAATCAAAATTTCAAAAAATCTTGAGTCATGTGCAGAGTAGTTAGGAATTCTGTTCCGAACTACGGATGGCTTGATCCCTAGCTGAGGGGTACGTAGGCAGCTCAGGCGTGCTGCTGGCACCCTGAGTTCAGTCACCATTTTTACACCCTTTCACCATTTTCAGTCACCATTTTTGTAAATATTTCTCACAACTTTCACCATTTTTCATAACTTCAAAACCTCCCAAAAATACAAAAAACTTCAAAACCTTTTCAAAAAGATCTTCCCCTAGAGTTAGGAGTCTGTCATAGATATTTAGGGTGTTTTAGAGTTAGGAGTCGGTCTTGATTTGTATTGATGTGGTGTGTCATGTCGTGTGAGTGTCCCTAGAGTTAGGAGGCCTCGAGTCGATCGGTCAGACACTTAGTCGAACCGATGGCTAGACTAGGAAGCATATAGTCAGCCCATGGTTTTCTTTATGTTGCACAGCCTAGATACACATAGGATGTAGGGCCCACCTGCATTAGCTTAAGGCTAAACAACCTGCATTAGTTAGGACATATAGAGAGTCGTAAAAATCACAATCCACTTGAATTTAAGCAATCGCACAAAAAGCTTTAAAAACTAGTCGAGTCTAGTTGATCGAGTCTAGGATAGCGGTCCTAGAGGTTTAGGCATTGTAGTTTAGCATAGGACACCGAACTACGTTGGCTCTGATTCTTCCCGAGGCCGGGATACGTAGTGCAGCTAGGATGGATGGCCATCCTGGTCCGAGTCAAGTCCTGCATTAGAATTTTAGGATTTGTCTTGTTGAGTCGTGTGTTGCGTATTTTGCTGTGTTTTCTTATTTTCATGTACAGATCCTATACCTTTAGCTGTAGCATGCATGTGCTTGTCCACCAGAACTTAGACACCAATTAGGCATGGCACTCATAACCTAGCTATTCTTAGGCGACATATCTTTCATTTCTTTTGTGTGTGCTTCTTATTCATCTCCGAGACATGCATGATTAGCTAGACGTTATCTCGGAGATATTCGTTCCCATTTCGCATGATTTTCGCCCAAAACTCTTCAAAATTAATAATAAATGGCATAAGAGACCAGGTGCTAGCACTTGGGCGAATTGGGGGCGCCTAATCCCTTCCCCATTCGTCATCAGGCACGAACCCTATTTTATATCTCTGGTTATCCGTTGCAACAGAGCACAGCATGGGATCCAGGGCCCACTTCCTTGGATGGCGACTCTTTCTTTGCTTAAGGTGCGTCTCGAATCCGAGCTAGTCCCCGAATCGAGAGGTATCTCACTTCACATCGCCGCTCATGCTGTGAGGGGCACTCTTTCGAGGGTTCCTTGGTGGGGCTCTCCTTCACGTGGATGGTCTAGAGACTCGCGCGGGGGCCCGTCCCCTCACGCCCGTCCCGGATCGGGGTCCACAATAAGTCATGCATGTTTTTAATAACTCCTATTTTTAGTATTTTTTTTTCACCATCTCTCTCAAGTCTCAAGTCACCCTCTTCTCTTCTACCTCTAACCATTGACCCTAACCCCTAGCCCATTGCGTTGCCGCTGTTGTGGCTCACCATCGCAGCTATCGGTCATCCTCGCACCCGCCCTCTTCTGAGAACTTTAGCTGTCAAAAATATAAGTAGGACCTATTAGGGCACTCAAATGAAATGGATTCGTGACTGAGACACAATAAGCAGAAGAACACTATAAATCTTACCTGACTAATAAGAGATCAGAATGGACCGTGCTAAGACACAGGTGGATCCGATTCGAAATGGATCCGTTGATACCCCTAGATCCAATGTCAAGACTCCAATGTCTTTGTTGATCTTTAACCAGTTATGACTCCTCTCTCATCACTAAGCTAAGCGACACTGCAATTAAAAAAAAGTTGGGATGACATAGGGGTTTTATTTGGTACATAGGTGTCGTGTCAGCGACCTCCCTGTTTAGTTGCCATTGAAATCCGTGAGTACTTCGAGGGTGGTATAGTAATGGCCATAATTGCCAACCGACGTCTATTATCTAATTCACGCGACTTGATAGTATTCATTTGTTATGGATGTTGGGGCTTGACAGTGTTATGGCATGAATTAAGGGTAGGAATTAAGGGCAATCCCTTATATAACTGATCATCTAGATCGGTGGATATCATGCCTTGTAACGGGAATGGAAACTCCCCACCGAATTGACCTCTGTGGCCCCGATCCATTGCCACATTTTTCTTCCTCCTCCTCCGTTAGCAAAACCCTTGCATGGTTGTTGACGTGTCACCCTATGTACAAAGCAAAACCAGAATGATGCTTTGATTTTGCTTGGATTGGATTTCTTGCCAATGATGTCCTTTCCCTCTTTCTCAGCTTCTAACAACACCCCCCTGATGGGGTGTAAAAACAGCAGCCTATCACAGGCCGATACCTGTCCTGGAGTAGGTGAACTCAAACCTATCACAGGCCGACACCTGTCCTGGAGTAGGTGAACTCAAGCCTATCACAACCCGACACCTGTCCTGGAGTAGGTGAACTCAAACCTATCACAGGCCACCACCTGCCCTGAAGTAGGTGAACTCCAGCCTATAGCAGGCCACTACCTGTCATGGCATAGGTCATCCCACGTCACTAACTCTGCCTCTATAAAAGGGAATTCAAAGCTCAAACCATGGGTAATGCAAAACTTCCTCTCCACCCAAAACTCTTAAACTAGTTCTGCACTCTTGCTCATACTGACTTGAGTGTCGAAGGGCCTGTCCGGAGTAACACCCGGGTTGGTCTTCTGACCTCCCTTGACTTTGTGCAGGACTCAGCTCTCTCAGCAGGACTCAGTCCCTTCCCTCCACTTCACTCTGGTCCCTCAGGACTCGGTTCCTCTGGTCATCCAGCTCAGCTCTTACGTCACTACCGTACCTGTTACCGATTTTCAGCCTAACAGATTGGCGCCATCCGTGGGATCCCAGAACTAAAAGCTGTTCAGATCTCTTTCAAAAATGGCAGGGCGCAGAGTGCGCGATTACCAACCGCACGGGCTACCCAAACCGTTCTACCCCGCAGGACCCGGAGTGAGCGAATCGCCTCGCTGATGGTGGCAGCCTCTGCCACAGCCGAGCAGAGCCCTGCTCGTTCAGAACACCTCAATCCTGCACCCACTCCGGATAAAGTTCAAGTTCTTTTTCAGCAGATGACGGCCCTCGTCGGTCAGTACCAGCAACTACTTCAGGCACCTCCCCAACCTCCTCCAGAAGCTCCACGACCTATACGGGAAAGGTCGAATGCCCACGGGGGAGAGTCAGCGCTCCAAGGAGAAGACCAGACTCACCACTCGAGGCAAGCCCACTACTCCAGAGCCAGGCATGCCCAGACAGAGCCTCACCGCCGCCAGAGGCCGCGATCTCGCTCTACACAAAGGCATTGAGCTCATGAAGGGCACGCACCACAAGAAAAGTCACGGCCTCATCGAAGGAGTCCGGACAGTCAGTCCCGCTCTGCGGCGAGCCCGTAAGTGGAGAGAAACAGGTCGCTAGACCAACCAGACCGTAGAGGTGATCCAGTGCTTCTAAGGATGGAAGAAATGGACCACCGCATAGATGAGCTGGCAAGAGATCAGAGCCGGCCTACTGTGCGGGCGTTCACAAGCAGACCGCCGTTTACCGACGATGTCATGGGTGCCCCAGCACCCAGAGGGTTTAAGATGCCTACTGTCCCGCAATATGACGGAACCACTGACCCAGTGGACCACTTAGAGACGTCCAGAGCGATGATGCTCCTCCACGGCGCGTCCGATGGCTTCCTCTGCAGAGCGTTACGACAACACTGACCGGTGCGGCCCGGGACTGGTACTCCAGGATCAAACCGAATTCCGTCAGCAACTTTGAAGATTTTGGGGACAATCTGGTTGGCCACTTCATGAGCAGCCGCAGGCCAAGGAAAACAACAGCATTCCCTGATGGCCTTTAGGCAGGAGGATCACGAACCTCTCAAGGCATTCGTCCGCCGCTTCAACAGGGAGGCACTCCAAGTACCGAATTTGGACCCCTCAGCGGCAATGAGCGCGCTCCTCAGGGGTGCCAGATACAATGACTTTCGCCGCTCAGTGGCTCGCCAAAATCCGCACTCACTGGCGGATCTAATGGCCGGAGCTGAGGAGTACATAGCAGTGGAGGAAACGCTGGCAGCGCTGGACTCAACTCGGAGGAGAACCTCTGAGGACAAGAACCCTACCAAGCAGCGTAGGGAGGAGAAAGCCCCCAGAAGAGAGAAGTCCCCTCAGAGGAGAGAAGAGAACTTCACGCCTCTCAACACCTCCCGGAAACACATACTGGCCGCCATCAGCGGAGAAGAATTCGTGAGGTGGCCAGCTAGAATGATGACCAATCAAAATACTGTCGGTTCCATAGGGACTACAGCCACGACACGGACGAATGCTGGCAACTCAAGGAAGAAATCGAGCAGTTGATTTGCCGAGGCTATTTGAAAAAATACGTCCGAAGTGACGGCCGCAAACCAGAGAGAAGAGTCCTCCAGGCCGCAACCCTCGACGGTCACAGCCGCCCCCTGTCCGGAACCAATCTCCTCTGCCGCCCAGTTCGCAGCCGGGGGCACAGCTACCCCGGCCAAGGTGGGTCATCGGCACAATTATGGGCGGTCCGGCGTCTGGGGGCACATCGTCTGCTGCTCGAAAAGTATACGCACGGCGAGTCACCACCGTGCACACATGCAGTAAAAAGTTGAAGGTGGAGAATGAGATCTCCTTTTCAGATGCGGACCTTGACAACCTGATATTGCCCCACGACGACGCCTTGGTCTTAACCATGCTCGTCGCGAACTGGGAGGTGAAGAAAATTCTCATCGACAACGGGAGTTCGACAGATATCCTATACTATCATGCCTTCCAGAAAATGATGATAGGTAATGGCCGTTTGAAGCCGGCGAGCTCGGATCTCTTCGGTTTCTCAGGGGAGGTCGTAACAGTGGAGGGGCAGATTGAACTCCTAGTCCTCGTCGGAGAACCGCCCTGTCAAGCGTTCACCATGGTCAATTTCCTGGTAGTGAGGGCCACTTCGGTCTATAACGCTATCTTAGGACGACCTGGCCAGAACCTGGTTCGTGCGGTGGCTTCAGCATATCACCAGAAGATGAAATTCATAACGCCAAACGGCGTGAGTGAAGTTCGGGGAGATCAACCACAACCCAGGGACTGCTATGCCATGGCACTCAAAAGGCAAAGATGTGAGAGACGAAGCCCAGGTGACTGAACCCGCCGAACACAAAAGCGGATGCCATTGTATTTACGCTTGTGTGGAAAATGGAAAAAGGCTACTGCTTCTTTGCAAAGTACCGAGTTCCTCAGATCAAACCATCTTGAAAACCTAGTTCGCTAAAACTGGGTACTCGCTGCTTGGTTCGCCACGGCTCGTCTCCGCAAAGGCCGGGAGCTCACTCCTGGTCCGGAACC
Organism: Tasmannia lanceolata; assembly: GCF_043159265.1. Classification (NCBI taxonomy): domain Eukaryota; kingdom Viridiplantae; phylum Streptophyta; class Magnoliopsida; order Canellales; family Winteraceae; genus Tasmannia; species Tasmannia lanceolata. The sequence goes on from NW_027518683.1 coordinate 14,746,227, forward strand.
AGCCCGGAAAGCGGAAACCAAAGCCGCTCGGAAACCCAGTTCGCTAAAACTCGGGTACTTATTATCTAGAAACCCAGTTCTCTAAAACTTGGGTACTTATTATTTGGAAACCCAGTTCACTAAAACTAGGATACTCGCTGCTTGGTTCGCCACGGCTCGTCTCCGCAAAGGCCGGGAGGCTCACTCCTGGTCCGGAACCAGCCCAGAAAGCAGAAACCAAAGCCGCTCGGAAACCCAGTTCGCTAAAACTTGGGTACTTATTATTTGGAAACCCAGTTCGCTAAAACTAGGGTACTCGCTGCTTGGTTCGCCACGGCCCGTCTCCGCAAAGGCGGGGAGCTCACTCCTGGTCCGGAACCAGCCCGGAAAGCAGAAACCAAAGCCGCTCGGAAACCCAGTTCGCTAAAACTTGGGTACTTATTATTTGGAAACCCAGTTCGCTAAAACTAGGGTACTCGCTGCTTGGTTCGCCGCGGCTCGTCTCCGCAAAGGCTGAGAGCTCACTCCTGGTCCGGAACCAGCCCGGAAAGCAGAAACCAAAGCCGCATGGAAACCCAGTTCGCTAAAACTCTGGTACTTATTATCTAGAAACCCAGTTCTCTAAAACTTGGGTACTTATTATTTGGAAACCCAGTTCACTAAAACTAGGGTACTCGCTGCTTGGTTCGCCACGGCTCGTCTCCGCAAAGGCCGGGAGCTCATTCCTAGTCCGGAACCAGCCCGAAAAGCAGAAACCAAAGCCGCTCCGAAATCCAGTTCGCTAAAACTTGGGTACTTATTATTTGGAAACCGAGTTCACTAAAACTAGGGTACTAGCTGCTCGGAAACCCAGTTCGCTAAAACTAGGGTACTCGCTGCTCGGAAACCCAGTTCTCTAAAACTAGGGTACTCACTGCTCGGAAACCCAAGTTTAATAAAACTTGGTCATCCTAAGCCGTTCAGAACATTTCAGCCAGACCCGATATAACGCGTGGGTAAAACTTAACCTGAAGAAGGTTTATCCGTCATCTCCAGGCCGAACTGGATATAGCGCAAAGCGCTACAGGACAAAATTCAGTTCATCTCAAGCCGAACTGGATATAGCGCAAAACGCTACAGGACAAAATTCAGTTAATTTTCAGGCCGAACTGGATATAGCGCAAAGCGCTACAGGACAAAATTCAGTTGGCCGCACTGACTTTTCAGGCCGGACTGACGGCTTAGCCGCACTGACTTTTCAGGCCGAACTGACGGCTTGGCCGCACTGGATGTGACGCGTCTCGCTACACGACAAAAATCAGTCCAACCCAAGCCGGACTGGATATGACGCGTCTCGCTAGAAGACAAAAATCAGTCCGGCCTAAGCCGGACTGGATATGACGCGTCTCGCTACACGATGAAAAATCAGTCCGGCCCAAGCCGGACTGGATATGACGCGTCTCGCTAGACGACAAAAATCAGTTCAGCCCAAGCCGGACTGACAAATTTCCGGATTCATTTCCAAGCCGAACTGGATATAGCGTAAAGCGCTACAGGACAAAATTCAGTTCATCTCAAGCCGAACTGGATATAGCGCAAAGCTCTACAGGACAAAATTCAGTTGGCCGCACTGACTTTCCAGGCCGGACTGACGGCTTAGCCGCACTGACTTTCCAGGCCGGACTGACGGCTTAGCCGCACTGACTTTCCAGGCCGAACTGACGGCTTGGCCGCACTGGATGTGACGCGTCTCGCTACACGACAAAAATCAGTCCGGCCCAAGCCGGACTGGATATGACGCGTCTCGCTAAAAGACAAAAATCAGTCCGGCTCAAGCTGGATATGACGCGTCTCGCTACACGACAAAAATCAGTCCGGCCCAAGCCGGACTGGATATGACGCGTCTCGCTAGACGACAAAAATCAGTCCGGCCCAAGCTGGACTCACAAATTTCCGGATTCATTTCCAAGCCGAACTAGATATAGCGCAAAGCGCTACAGGATAAAATTCAGTTCATCTCAAGCCGAACTGGATATAGCGCAAAGCGCTACAGGACAAAATTCAGTTTATTTCCAGGCCGAACTGGATATAGCGCAAAGCGCTACAGGACAAAATTCAGTTGGCCGCACTGACTTTCCAGGCTGGACTGACGGCTTGGCTACACTGACTTTCCAGGCCGAACAGACGGCTTGGCCGCACTGGATATGACGCATTCGCTAAACGACAAAAGTCGGTCCGACCCAAGCCGGACTGGATATGGCGCGTTCGCTAAACGACTAGCAAATTCTGGACTCATTTTCGGACTGGATATGGCGCGTCGTTAGAAGCCAGTCTGGCCCAAGCCGGACTCATTTTCAGGCCGGACTAGCAAATTCCGGACTCATTTCCGGACTGGATATGGCGCGTCGTTAGAAGCCAGTCCGGCCCAAGCCAGACTCATTTTCAGGCCGGACTAGCAAATTTCAGACTCAATTCCGGACTCATTTCCAGACTGGATATGGCGCGTCGTGAGAAGCCAGTCCGGCCCAAGCCGGACTCATTTTCATGCCGGACTAGCAAATTCCGGACTCATTTCTGGACTCATTTTCAGCAAATTTTCGGACTCATTTTCAGGCCGGACTAGCAAATTCCGGACTCATTTTCAGGCCGGACTAGCAAATTCCGGACTCATTTCCGGTATGGCGCGTCGTTAGAAGCCAGTCCGGCCCAAGCCGGACTCATTTTCAGGCCAGACTAGCAAATTCCGGACTCATTTTCAGAAAATTTCCGGACTCATTTCCAGCAAATTTCCGGACTCATTTCCAGCAAATTTCCGGACTCATTTTCAGCAAATTTCCGGACCGATTTCGCCCATTCAGGAATGTAATTAACCACACTTCCCCAAGTCACTGCAATGACTTGGATAACTGAGGGGCAACTGATGGGGTGTAAAAACAGTCGACACCTGTCCTGGAGTAGGTGAACTCAAACCTATCACAGGCCGACACCTGTCCTGGAGTAGGTGAACTCAAGCCTATCACAGGCCGACACCTGTCCTGGAGTAGGTGAACTCAAACCTATCACAGGCCACCACCTGTCCTGGAGTAGGTGAACTCCAACCTATAGCAGGCCACTACCTGTCCTGGCATAGGTCATCCCACGTCACTAACTCTCCCTCTATAAAAGGAAATTCAAAGCTCAAACCATGGGTAATGCAAAACTTCCTCTCCACCCAAAACTCTTAAACTAGCTCTCCACTCTTGCTCATAGTGACTTGAGTGTCGAAGGGCCTGTCCGGAGTAACACCCGGGTTGGTCTTCTGACCTCGCTTGACTTTGTGTAGGACTCAGTCTCTTCCCTCCACTTCACTCCGGTCCCTCAGGACTCGGTTCCTCTGGTCATCCAACTCAGCTCTTACGTCACTGCCGTACATGTTACCGATTTTCGGCCTAACATATCTCTTTATATCCACCCCTTTTGTTTGTCTTTTATTTCAAATGATCCAAAATGACGAACCCGAGAATTGAGCCGTTTTTAGGGAAAGTACAAAGCAGCAGCGGCGGTTAAAAAAAAAAGAAAAAAAGAGGCAGCACGCCGTTTCCTATGAGACTTGTTAAAACCCAAAAAGGTAAATTCAACATTTCGTGGCAGTTTTTCTTGTGGTTGGCCTTAGGAGTTTGGATCCGACTTGCCGGGTTTTTTTTTGTTCCTGGGAGTTATGTGGGAGAAAGAAAAATACCCTGGGAGATAGGTGGGAAAAAAAAAGTCCTAGAAGTATCCTGGTAAAATAAAAATCTCATGTTTGGTTGACTGGATTATGGTGGGAAAAAAAAAAACCTTTGTTTGGTTGCTTGAACTGTTGGGTAGAAAAAAATTCTTCTCAAGCTTATTTTTGGTTCCTGAGTTTATTTTTGTTCCTGGGGTTATTTTGGGATGGGATGAAAAGGCAATCATTACAAAAGTGGGATTAAAAAATTCACCACACAAGCAATCATTACAAGAGTCGGATTAGTGCTAACAGGCAACCAAACATGGGATGGGACCAAAATTTAACCAACTCTTCCGGGGACAAAAATTTAACTGGCAACCAAACGGAGGATTCCAACTCTCATCATCCGCCACATTTTTCCATTTCAGGTAAGCTAAATCTTCTCCCATTTCATCCGCATTGACATAAATCCAATTGAAATCGCGTAAAAAACCCTACTTATTGTCCAACTTCCTAAAATCGTACCACAAACTCTAATTCTCATCTAACTTCTTCGGGGTAAACTCTTCATTCTTTATGCTCAGAAACCCTAGCAGATCTGGAGCTGAAGCTGGCCTTTATTGGGAGGAATCGTATCGTAAACCCTAATTCTTGCGTCTTCCTTTAATCTGTATAAATTCAGTAAAAAAATGGAAGAATCCCCAACCCTAGGAAAGCGAAAACTACCGGATGATCCAGAGATCAAACCCCAACCATCCCAAGAACCAGAGAAACCCGAATCAGCCTCTAAACGAAGAAATCTGGCTCGTACATGTGTTCACGAGGTTGCGATTCCCACTGATTACACAGCCTCAGAAGACGAATCAACACATGGAACCCTATCTAACCCTATTTACAATGGAGAAATGGCCAAAAAATACCCTTTCAAACTCGACCCATTCCAACAAGTATCCATCGCTTGCCTCGAACGCCACGAGTCAGTCTTGGTATCGGCACACACTTCGGCGGGCAAAACCGCTGTCGCCGAGTACGCTGTTGCAATGTCTTTTAGAGACAAGCAAAGGGTCATTTACACATCTCCATTGAAAGCTCTGAGCAATCAGAAGTATAGAGAGTTGAATCATGAGTTTTCGGATGTCGGGTTAATGACTGGCGATGTCACTGTTTCGCCCAATGCCAGTTGTTTAGTTATGACTACGGAGGTTCTTAGAGGAATGTTGTATACGGGTTCTGAGGTGTTAAAGGAAGTTGCGTGGGTTATTTTCGATGAAATTCATTATATGAAGGATCGAGAACGGGGTGTGGTTTGGGAGGAAAGTATTATATTTTTGCCCCAGGAGATTAAGATGGTATTTCTTTCGGCGACAATGTCGAATGCCACTGAATTTGCGGAATGGATTTGTAATGTGCACAAGCAGCCTTGTCATGTGGTGTACACGGATTTTCGTCCTACCCCACTTCAACATTATGTGTTCCCCATGGGTGGTTCAGGTCTGTATCTTGTTGTTGATGAGAATGAACAGTTCAAGGAGGACAATTTTATGAAGATTCAGGAGACATTCACGAAACACAAAAAGCCAGGTGATGGGAATAAGAGTGGGATTGATAAAGCTAGTGGGAGGATCGCAAAGAGTGGGTCTGCGTCTGGGGTTTCTGACATTTACAAGATTGTTAAGGTATTAAATTTCTTTTATGTTTTTTTTTTTTCATGTTATTGCATTGACTGTATGTACAGGTAGTTATTGCTTCATTAGATCCATCTTATTGTAAATGGTGTACTTCATCTTGGCCATCATTAATTCCCATGGTTGTGTACCAAAATCTCTCCAAACAATTGACTCATTGCTCATAGTTTTTGCCTAGCCATGCTTTTAATCTTGAAAAATACAGGCAATATTTACAGTGCCTTTATCGTTGTTTTTAGGTCCTCAGACTTGAGTGTGATACTCCTTTTGATGGGTAAAATTACGTTCTTCAGGTGTAGTCATATTTGCTCAGTAGCAGCGTGATGCGGATTGTAGGCCCAATAAGAGGCATATTTGCCCATTAGGATTTATTTATATGTTATTTAGTTTTTAGGATTTTATTTTCATGTTTTTTAGTTTTTAGGGCTTTTATTTCTTTCCATTGAATTTTATTTCCATTGCCTATTAATAGGCCTCATGTAGTAGATATTTTAAGTTTTAGATGGTTTATTGAATTGATAACTTCTCCCCGAATTTCTTTCTTCCTCTATTCTTCTCCTTATATTCTTCTATTCTCTCCCTCTTCTTCTACTTCTTCTTCTTCTAGTCTTCTCTTTCTCTTCTCTTCTCTTCTTCTTTTTTCTCCCCTTTCTTCTATTTCTCTTCCTGGTCCTACATCAAATTTGGTATCAAAGTTACTACCTAGCTTGTAATTTAATTCTAATTTTATTATGGGTATCTTTGTTTCATATGACACTTTTGAAAAGTGAATCTGGTAATATTAATTAAAAATAGTGAAGTTTTAGTAGTTGGCCGTGATACTATTTTTTTTTAAGAAGAAAAATATGCTGTTTTTACTGCAATCAGAACATTGAACATAAACACATCCGTCTACTTTGTTTCACTTCTATAGTAGTAGCTGTTCACTAGAACGATTAACGGTAAAACTCGCAGCTCTGTAGTACCTGCAGCTAAAGGATATATGATTGCCTGTGGAAGCAACAACGCCAACTTTAGAACCTACCAGAAAAGGGATTTGAGAGGGAAAAAGGGTACTGACTATGGATCCAAAACCTCAGTTTTTGTAATCATCACCAACCAGTAACAGAGCCCGAACAATATCAAGATTCATCCTCGTCTTGAAGAAGGTTCATCGCCAATTTGGACTGCTGCCTCTTCAACCCTTCCCGAATTCGGTCTTTAATGTCAGTTTCCATTATATGGCAACCTTCCTCAAACTCAAGAAAACATGTAATCCAAAGATCTGCATTCTCTACCCACTTGCCATGCTGAATACCAGCAGTCTTTGCCCCAGTATGTAACTTCTGGCCCAATTTTTCCTGATATTCTTTCACTTTCTCACTTAACTCCGTTATTCCCATGTTCACTCTCAAATGTTTTTCTTTCACGTAGCTCACACCAAAGTCCTTCCTTGAATTTCTTCATCGGCTTCTGGGAAGGTCTGCCGCTTCCCTGATAATTGCGCCATCAAATTCCCACTGTCCGATCTGCTTTGTTTTATTTTAAGATCGGAAGGGAATTGGTTGTGATACTGTTGTTCCTTGAAAAAATGTTATGTTGTTTATTGTAAAATTATGGAGGACCTGACCTGAAAGTTTGCTTGTTATCTCAACTACTGTTTTCTTTATTTGCTCCAAGCATCAAACAACTAATTTTAAAGTAAAAACTTTTCTTTTCTAGCATTTTACGCATTAGGTTCCTCAATATGATCTTCTACCCTCATTTGTTCTTTTCCTATTAGGCGTTCTACGCCCACATTGCTTTGCATCTTTTATAAATTAGCTTTGTATTCATCAGTCTAATTATTGTTACCTATAAAGAAAAAAGATGTATTTGCCAACTAGGATTTCTTTGCAGATAACTGATTGTATTCATTTACAGTATGCTTGGTCACTCCATTTCTCATCCTGGTTATCTCTTAGCAAAATCAATTTTTATTATCTTTTTTTCTTTTGTTTAATGCTTAAGTTGGAAACATGTTTTGTATCTCAGATGATTATGGAACGGAGATTTCAACCGGTTATCATTTTCAGCTTCAGTAGAAGAGAGTGTGAACAACATGCTATGTCCATGTCCAAGCTTGACTTTAATAATAAAGATGAGAAGGATAATGTGGAACACATTTTTAGGAATGCAGTAATAACCTTGAAAGAAGAGGACAGAAATTTACCTGCTATTGAATTAATGCTGCCACTTCTTCAACGAGGTATTGCTGTGCATCATTCTGGCCTTCTTCCAATAATTAAGGAATCAGTGGAGCTTCTCTTCCAAGAAGGCCTCATAAAGGCCCTTTTTGCGACAGAAACAGTAAGATGATCATCAATACCTGTCCGCTTTTAAGTCTCTGTTTGTTTGAGATTGTGGCAACCGATTGTCACCCTCCAATCCGGTTGTTGGATTCAAAATTACATTAATTTTGAGTCCAATAATCAGATTGGGGGGTGACAATAGGTTGTCATAATCCCAAACGAACAGGGCATAAGAGTTAGGTTTGTTTATTCTCATTATTGTATTATTTGAAATCAAATGGCATCTTCAACCTTGTATTCCGTGGTCTTGTATGTGATGAGGCAGTTTGCCATGGGCTTAAACATGCCGGCAAAAACTGTTGTTTTTACATCTGTTAAGAAATGGGATGGTGACAGTCGTCGTTACATTGGATCTGGGGAATATATCCAGGTAAGTGAAGATTTCTAGAACTTCATTTGTGATAATATTTGTCATGGCTTATTCTCATGTCTATTCCTTGGTTATTAAAAGCTATTTGCTTAAATTTATTATGTGTAGATGAGTGGAAGAGCTGGGCGTCGTGGCAAAGATGAACGTGGCATTTGTATCATAATGATTTATGAGCGGGTACAATAATGCTTGATAGTTTCCCTTTGTATTGTTCTCGACTTCCAGTTCATCATTCATCTTTTGCCACTAAAAAGTTCTGGAAGGGCCACATGTTTCTCTAATCTTTTTGTAACAATTTCTGTTTTTGAATTGTATTAAATAATTCTTAATTGGGCATTAGTGTAATTTATGAGCCGATACACTAGAAAGTATTTTTGGGTAGAACTACTTTGTGCCTTCAGATTTTATCATCTGGTATTATCCATCCGTTTTTTCTCACTCTTATCTATTGTCACTATGGTTTCCCTGTTCTTCCATTATCTTGTTGTATGCATGTCATCTTCATGTATCTTGAATTTTGGACTGAATTTTCCTAGAAAGTAATTGACAGCAACTTGCAGTTGATTTATCTGGATCTTCAAAAATTATCTGGTTCGTGGAATAGTCCGTTTATGCATTTTTACATATCAACGACTCAATCCTCATTTATTTTCCTTTCAGATCGATATGAATACTTTCAAGGACATGGTTTTGGGTAAACCTGCTCCTTTAGTCAGCACTTTCAGATTGAGTTATTACTCAATTTTGAATTTAATGAGCCGTGCAGAGGGTCAGTTTACTGCTGAACATGTCATCAGTAATTCCTTTCACCAGTTTCAGTATGAGAAGGTTTTCATTTGACCCTTGTTCTTGAGTTGTTTGTCAGCAACTTCGCATCTACTGTGGCATAATGTAAATCAGCATTAATTTGTTTTACTCTATTTTAAGGCATTACCCGACATTGGGCAAAGGATTTCTAAGCTTGAAAAAGAAGCTGCCGTGCTTGATGGCTCAGGGGAGGTGATCTTTTCCCCTTTTATCTTGTTGAATATGTTCCACAGCACTTAAATTACATATTGAGCTTTTGTGCGTTTTGTTGTACATTGGCTGAACATGTTTTGTTGTATTCATAGGCTGAACTTGCGGAATATGATAAACTGAGGCTTGATATAGCCCAACTAGAGAAAAGGATGGTGTCAGAAATAACCAGACCTGAAAGGGTTCTTTATTTTCTTCTACCTGGTAGACTGGTATGTCCTAAGCATGATCATGTTGATGGAATGATTAGTGTTGATGCCACAAGCTTGTTTATGCCAAGTCGTAGTCCTTCTGATATTACATAATCTTAGCAGCAAACATACAAGTTGGGAAGTTAATTATGGTATTACCTTTGTTGTTATTCTTTTGGGAAGAGAAAATTGATCAAATCTCTATTTCTTCTCTTTATTTTTCTCTGCTTTTTATGTCAATTTTGTTTTATGTTTGTCTGTGTTAAAGTATAAAAGATTAAATAATGCCATCTCTATCAGCTTAAGCTTTTGGAGTAACTGGTAGTTTCACATGGTATCAGAGCAAGGGTCCTGACTTCAAACCTCCTTGATAGCAAAAATCCACATGCAATGGCCAAACCCAAAAGAGGGCCCACATGTGCCACGTGTAGGCCAACCCTAGAATGAGGGGCCACATGTGAGGGCGAGTGAAGTATAAATGATATTTAAAGCCATCTCTATCAGCTTAAGCTTTTGGAGTAATTGGTTGCTTCATAGTATGCTAGTCTTATCTGGGCTTCTATGCTGCTTTCTTGAATTGTTGCTTTTGATCCTGTTAGTTTTAAGTAATTCTTTCAAGCATCACAGGTTAAGGTACGGGATGGCGGAACTGATTGGGGTTGGGGGGTGGTAGTCAATGTGGTGAAGAAGCCCGCAGCCGCATTGGGCACTTTGCCTTCTGCACTGGCTTCTGTGGGGAGTAGTGGTTATATAGTGGACACCTTGCTCCATTGCTCTCCTGGTCTAAATGAGAATGGTTCTCGCCCAAAGCCGTGCCCACCTCGTCCGGGGGAAAAGGGTGAAATGCACGTGGTGAGTTGATGTTAATTGGAAGCGACATATTTAAAAGGGCCAGTTCATATTTCTTATCAGAGAGGCAGTCCAAGTTTAGATATAGTTTTGGGTACTATGGATCCATGAACAGATTGATATGATATTCATGTTTTTGATCTTCTGTAGGTTCCTGTTCAGTTGCCTTTAATTTGTGCTCTCAGCACTATCAGAATATCTATTCCTTCTGACATCCGACCAGCTGAAGCACGACAAAGTATACTTCTGGCCGTACAGGAGCTGGGGACACGTTTTCCCCAAGGTCTTCCAAAACTGAATCCTATAAAGGTATCCTCCCCTTCTTATTTGTAGACATGAAATATTAGCAGTCTACTATTATATGTGAACAGCATTATTCATTTCACGCCGAAACACTTCGGTACAACTTACTTCTATTCTCCATGTGCATATTATGTATGAATTAATTGTCACCAAATCGTGGTTGCTTTTCAATTCAAGTATTGTTTTAGGTACAACAATTTCGATTAAAAGTTTTTGGGTCTTTTTTATAGAAGTGAAATGAATAATTTAAATCCTGAAAATAATGAAATGAGCTTAGGAAATACAGAATTAGCTGAATCATCTATATTCCTTCATCTCCACAAATTTGTAGTTAATCATATAATATCTGACGATAGTTTGGGTTTTCACTTTTCACCCACTGAAGAACATAAACATGGCGCCTGTGTTACCCAGGTACCGGGACAATCTTGGTCAGCTTAGCTATTGTTGCATGAAGAAAATGTGCATTTGGCATGATCTCTCTATCTACATCTCTCTAATGGAGTGAGGGTGTCGATAATAATATTCTAATTTTGAACTTTTGCTCTAATATCATCTCCTTTTCATACTATTTTGCAGGATATGGGCATTGAGGACCCAGAATTTGTTGAGTTGGTCAATCAAATTGTGGAACTTGAGCAGAAATTATTTGCTCATCCACTACATAAGGTTTGCATCATTTGTTATTCGTATATATCTAGTATCTAGCAAGTTTTGCTTGATTCGAATGGTTGATGTGTATGTCATCATTTATGCTCCCTACACACACGCACGCACGCACCCACCCACCCACTCACACACAGATAGGCTTATCTGTGCTCGAGTGCAAAAACAGGGGTGGGCCCACATGTGTAAAGGGTTTATGCGCTCAAGGGCAGATAAGCTTATTTGTGCTCGAGTCAAAAACAGGGGTGGGCCCACATTGTTGGGGGGATCCAAAGCCTTCATTTGGAAGGCCCTTTCATGGATAGGGTATCCTCCAAAAATCAGCTCCATTGGATCATCTTAAGGTGTCCATTTGTGAGGCGAAAAAATGTGCAGATTAGTGGACAAACAGTATCTGTCCATTTTCACCCCCACAGATGGACACCCTATGATGATCCAATGAAGCTGATTTTTGGTACACCCCATCCATGATGTCCATGATGGGGCCTTTCAAATGAATGCTTAGGATCACCCCAACAATGTGGCCCCACCCTTGTTTCCTGCACTCGAGCTCAGATAAGCTATCTACGCTCGAGCGCAGGAACCCTTCTCTCTCTCTCTCTCTCTCTATATATATATATATATATATATATATATATATATATATATATATATATATATATATATGGAAAAAAGGTTTATAAGCTCGAGCGCAGATAGCTTATCTGCGCTCGAGTGCTGATCAATCATGTGGGCCCACATTTATGGGGTGATCCAAAGCATCCGTTTGGAAGGCCCTTCCATAGATAGGGTGTGTACCAAAAATCAGATCCATAGGATCATCCTAACCCATCCAATAGTGGAGGGGAAAATGGACAGAACTGTTTGTCCACAAATCTGCCCATTTCCCCCCTCCACAAATGGAAGGGTTAGGATGATCCAATGGAGCTGATTTTTTGTGGACACCCTGTCTATTATAGGGCCTTCCAAATGAATGCTTTGGATCACCCCAACAATATGGGCCCACCCTGTTTCTGCACTCGAGCGCAGATAAGCTTATCTAAGCTCGAGCGTAGGAACAGTAAGCCCTATATATATATATATATATATATATATAAGGTAAAGTGTAACTTTTGTATTTATGCTCCTAATATTGATCCTAGTGCTGGCCACTCGAGTTGCATTCCCCAACTTATATTTGTCTATGGGATGGACCGTCAGAATTGTTCTTATAATTCATGCTTTCTCTAGTTATTTAAGTTTTTTTTCCACTTATTCTATGTATTCCATTTCACGTTCTTATAGTCATTTAAAAACGAGCAACAATTCAAATGTTTCCAAAGGAAAGCTGAGGTGCATCATGAAATTCAACAGCTCAAATCAAAGATGATACGGGACTCTCAGGTATTACAATTTTGTTGAATGCTTAGCACCACTTTGTTGCATTTTATATGATATTCAACTTCCCTTTTTATCTATAAAGCACAATGCACTGGTTTTATATGCACACACACAAATATGCAAATGCAAAATCTGGGTTTTAATTTTAAATTTCTGATGTAGTCGTTGTCACTACTTGCGGATACCCATTATTCCTTTTAGCTTCCCCATGAAACTTCTCTGTTAATAGGTTTGAGGTTTTTATCATTACTTATTCTCACAAGTTTCTTTGTAAATTTTATCTACAAAGTTAAGAAAAGAGAAATGCATATGATACTGATTGGACTTTTAAATTACAAATTAAGTTTTATAGACATTGGCTGTGTAGCTTATGCCATGGGATTTGGTGGGAATTACAAAGTTACCCGTTTTCCTTTTTTTAGAGGTTTAATTGCTTATTTTATTCGTGCAGCTTCAAAAATTCCGCGATGAATTGAAAAATCGTGCACGTGTTTTAAAGAGGCTTGGTCATATTGATTCTGATGGTGTGGTCCAATTGAAGGGACGGGCTGCCTGCTTGATAGACACTGGAGATGAACTCCTTGTTACTGAGCTGATGTTCAATGGTGATATTTTTTGTTCAATGTCCAGTGTTTTGTTTAGTATCAACCATGTTAGACTAATCATTAATAATAATAATAATAAATCAACCATATTAGACAAAATCTAAATCAGTGATTTGTTAGGTACATTTAATGATCTTGATCATCATCAAGTCACCGCTCTTGCAAGCTGCTTTGTTCCTGGAGATAAATCAAATGAAGAAATACATTTGAGAACTGAGCTTGCAAAACCATTACAACAACTTAAAGACACTGCGAGAAGAATTGCGAAGGTTTTTCAACTTTTTCACATGACTCCATTTTTTCTAATAATTTGCTTATGGAAAAAAGTTGCCATTTATAAATTTCGATCTACATTTGAAATGCAGATACAACGTGAATGCAAGTTGGAGATAAATGTGGATGAGTATGTGGAATCAACTGTGAGGCCGTACTTGATGGATGTTATTTATTGTTGGTCAAGGGTTAGTGTGGCTTTTATATTGCTCTCTCCGGTAACTTTTTGAAATTTGGGACTTGGTTTTGACAAGTTTCTCCTAGCACTGTTCGCATTTTTGGTCATAGATGAGTTGAGAGAATACTATTGTTCGAGCTATTTTCCAACACAAAGTTCTAGACTACATTCCTTTGATCTTAATAGATAAAGCTTTGCTGATGAACCATTCATGATAATATATTTATGTATGTGAAGCAGATTACACCTTAAAGTTATGTTGATAACATGGTTGCTGATGCATCTTTTTGTCCTAAAACGATAGAGGAAAAATTTATTAATACCGAGAAAGATGTATATAGTTACGAAGGGGACAGAGGTGGGTCCACAACAAGTGTGAACCGGCTTCCATGGGCCCCAGGTTGACGCTCATAGCCCATGCAGTACCATTTGACGAATCCCTTTCCCTGCAACTCCGCCACGATGCTCAATGAGGATTTGGAGCCTGTTTAAAAGATCATATGCATCTGCCTTATCGGAGTCCATAACTCCATTAGGACCAGAAAAGGCCAAGATGGCCTCCCAAAATGCCCCATCCCTGTTGTCCTCGGGTTGCCCATTAATGAACCTTTATGCTCTGTTTGGTTGCTGGGTTTTTTTTGTTCCCAGGATTTATGTGGGTAAAGGTTTAGTGGTCACATCAGCTTTTTCTTGCTGACATCAGCAAAATCTTGTCTTGAAAAGGGTGTTCTCTCTTTCTCTCTCTACCCTCTCTCTCCACTCATCATAATATCTTTCTCTAATTAATGCTTGTCCCCTCTTTTGTCTCCTACCTTTACCCACATAAATCCCAGGAAAAAAAAAAAACCCGGCATCCAAACAGAGCATTAAAGTTTAACTTTATTACATGATTTCGTGGGGTATCCATTTTACAGCTTGCTTGTATTTTCAATATGTACTCACTAGAATCTAATACAAATTTCTAGGTCTTGCGTTGCATAGTACCAAAAAGCTCTTGATCCAATTGCCCACTTCCACATTAGACTTTCCACTTCCAATAATATCTTTGAAGTTGTTGCATCTTTTTCATTCAAGATCTTTCGGTTCCTTTCATTCCATATGATACATTCAACTGCAAAGGCGGTCAGCCTACGGAGTTCATTTCTTCCCAAATCACTCACAATGTAAAGCTATGTCAAAGGAGAAATATCTATATTCAGTGTGAGTTTGGAGTTCCCCTTCTGGTATACTGATTAGTAGGGTTGTAAGATAAAATTACACTCACCATTCTGCTGAAAAAGTTCCAAGGAGGTCATCACCCTGCTGAAATTCTATTCTGGAAATACTATATGAGATTTTCAGAATTCATGAGTGTCAGTCCTCTTGAAATTTCTGTGTATACAAAATCTAACGTTTCTGGAATTTTTAGATGACACCAAATTCAGTGGCATAGAAAATGCAGCACTCTAAAACTATCACACATGAAATTAAAATCACAGAAAAGTACTGGTGAACCTTCCGAACAAGTATAAAGTAACAGGAAATCGAGACACACGGACTGAAATGAAATCCCAAACATGAAAGATAGCAACAAACATGTGGGCTGAAGAGAAACAAGCAGTGGAAGTTTTTAAAGTTCTGAAACTTGAATAGAATAGTAAAGTGGGAACCTCCAGAGAAAAGAAGAAAACATAATCCAAGTAAATTTGTGTAGGGTCACTAATGAGCGGCCCAGTGCACGAGGCTCCCGCCATTGTGGGGTCTGGGGAGGGCTAGATGTACGCAGCCTTACCCCTGCTTTGCAGAGAGGCTGTTTCCGTGACTCGAACCCGTGACCACGAGGTTACAATGGAGCAACCTTACCGTTGCGCCAAGGCTCGCCCTCTTGTAGGGTCACTACTCTAGTTCTTATTTACAGGCATGATATGTACAGTTGGGCCAAGGCTCGCCCTCTTGTAGGGTCACTACTCTAGTTCTTATTTACAGGCATGATATGTACAGTATATCGTTTAGTTAAGCAAAATTGCAAAGCTATTTGCTAAAAATAAACTTCTAAATTACTAGAGCTTTTAAGATCTTCATAAATCATAATCCTTCCAGTATCTTCAAGCTTACACGCCCTGACCCTTCTCAAACACTTCCGAATCAGCCAAGAATCTGAAGAGCTTCAGAAATTTTAAAAGAGTACTCTTGATTTCATTAGGTAAAAGTGACCTGGTCTGGAAAGCTTCAGTCTTATATGACCTCTGTGAGCGCCCCTGCTGATGTCATTAGATCTCATGCTGGCATCAGCTATATGGCCCCAGCCTATTCTTTCCTTTTATACTTCCTTCTGAGATGTGTTTTGATTGTTCTTGTGCTGTTTGGATATGCAATTTCTAAATCGTATACAGTATTGACTTGTTTATAAACTAGACATGGCTATCATCACTAAGCATATTTAAAGTTTAAACTATTACATGTGTACAGTTATCATAGGAAATATGCTAAAAAGACTTGCTGTTGTTAGATTCTTTCCTAACAGCCACTTTTTGGGCCCCACATGTGCCGCATGGACATGGCCGGGTCCAGAAATTTTTATTAACTTAACAAATGGGCATGCTGGATCATGCATATATCTCGATAGACCGAAAGATAAATTGAAATATAGATTCGCACCTGGGATGTGTCTACATATCAATTCATATGGCCATGTTCTATTTGGGGGAATAAAATAGAGATTGTTTCTCGGAGAGATGTCCAAGTGGTGATAGTTGATCCGCTTGGCGATTAACAGGTCCAGCCCACTTCCATTGACCTCACCATGATTGGATGGTCCTAGCTTCTTGACCCATCAAGCCTCATTTTGGGTTCCACCAGGAAAAGCTAAATCGTTGAGTTTTGTAGACACAGACCATGTGGGTCGCCTTATGAATGCCTAGAAGATCAAAGGTCATGACACTTGTATATCTCCTTGTGGGACACAAGAATTGACCGGTAGCATTAATCCCAGCATTCGTCCCCCACTTCACTAGAAATGTGATGCATGTGTATTTGTGACTTTCTAACCACGAGACAAACTCCACCAAGTAGCCCTGGTAGGTAGGTATCACACCATACCTAAACATGCAATAGTTTCTGTATTCTAGTTTGATCACATCAATTGAGACATCAATGCAAGAAGTGGTTTTAATTTTATATTTATTTTTTATTGTTGTGGACAACTTTTTCCTGCTACCTGTTCAATGTTTATGTTTTATCTGATTATAAAAGTACTTTAGAGTATTCAAACCTTGTTTCCAGATTTACTAAGTAAACATTTTCCTCAGGGGGCGACTTTCGCGGAGATTATTGGAATGACTGATATTTTTGAGGGAAGCATTATACGTCTTGCAAGAAGACTGGATGAATTTTTGAACCAGGTAATCTCTCTCTCTCTCTCTCTCTCTCTCTCTTTCTCTCTCTCTCTCTCTCTCTCTATATATATATATATATATATATATATATATATATATATATATATATAGAGGAATAAGATTGTGCAGTCGACCGCACCAAGCTTAGGTGCGGTCGAGGGCCCCAAACTTATGTGGGCCCACATTGTTAGGATGATCCAAAGCATTCATTTGAAAGGCCCTTACATAGATAGGATGTGTACAAAAAATCAGCTCCATAGGATCATTATAACCCATCCAAAAGTGGAGGGCAAAATGGACAGACACCGCTTGCCACAAATCTGCCCATTTTGGCCCCCACTTTTGGAGGGGTTAGGATGATCCAATGGAGCTGATTTTTTGTACACACCCTATCTATGATGGGGCCTTGCAAATGAATGGTTTTGATAAGCACAAAAAATGTGGGCCCATGTGTTTGGGCCCTCGATGCACCTAAGCTTAGGTGCGCTCGACCGCACACTCCTTTTCCTCATATATATATATATATATATATATATATATATATATACACACACAATGGCTTGTGAGCAGATCTGATCATGGATTTTAAAAACAAGGGTGGGCCCGCATTTGGGGGTGATCCTATGCATTCATTTGGAAGGCCCATCATGGATGGGGTGTATACCAAAAATTAGCTCCATTGGATCATCCTAACCCTTCCATTTGTGGAAGGAAAAAATGGGCAGATTTGTGGACAAACAGTATCTGTCCATTTTTCCCTCCACAAATGGACACCCTAAGATGATCCAATGGAGCTGATTTTTCGTACACACTCCATCAATGATGGAGCCTTCCAAATGGAATGCTTAGGATCACCCCCAAAATGTGGGCCCACCCTTTTTAAAAAAATCCATGCTCAGATAAGCTATCTGAGCAGCTGCTCACAAACCATTTCCTCTCTCTGTCTCTCTGTCTCTCTGTCTCTCTCTCTCTCTCTCTCTCTCTCTATATATATATATATATATATATATATATATATATATATATATATGTGGGAAAATTGTTTGTGAGCTCGAGCGCATATAAGCTTATATGCGCTCGAGTGCCACAAACACATGGGACCCACATCTTTTGGGGGTGATTCAAACCATTCATTTGGAAGCCCCATCATCGATAGGGTGTCTACCAAAAAACAGGTCCATTGGATCATCCTAACCACTCCAAAAGTGGAGGGCAAAAATGGGCTGATCCTAACCCATCCATTTGTGGAGGTCAAAATGGACAGACACTGTTTGTCCACAAATCTGCCCATTTTTGCCCTCCACTTTTGGAGGGGTTAAGATGATTCAACGGACCTGATTTTTGGTACACACCCTATCTGTAATAGGGCCTTGAAAATGAATGGTTTGGATCACCACAAAAAATGTGGGACCCATGTGATTGGGCACTCGAGTGCACCAACACTTTCCTCTCTCTCTCTCTCTCTCTATATATATATATATATATATATATATATATATATATATATATATATATATATGAGAAAAATGTTTCTAAGCACGTGCTCAAATAAACTTGTCTAAACACATGTGGCCCACATTTTTTGGGGGATCCAAAGCATTCATTTGGAAGGCCCTTCCACGGATAGGGTGTCAGGGTGTGTACCAAATCAAAGTTGGAGTGGAAAATGGACAGACACTGTGTGTCCATGTTTCTGCCCATTTTCCCCTCCACAAATGGCAGGGTTAGGAGGATCCTATAGGGCTGATTTTTGGTACACACCCTATCCATGGAATGGCCTTTCAAATGAATGCTTTGGATCACCTCAAAAATGTGGGCCACATGTGTTTTTGAGCATGTGCTTAGATAAGCTATGTTAGATGTGGGGGCCACATTTTGGGGGGGATCTAAAGCATTTATTTGGAAGGCCCTTCCATGGATAGGGTGTGTACCAAAAATCAGCACTATAGGATCCTCCTAACCCAATCAAAGTTGGAGGGGAAAATGGACAGACACTGTTTTTGCCCATTTTCCCCCCCACAAATGGCAGGGTTAGGATGATCCTAAAGGGCTGATTTTTGGTACACACCCTATCCATGGAGAAGGGCCTTCCAAATGAATGCTTTGCATCCCCCCCATGGTTTGTGCAGCCATGCACAGATAGCTTATCTGTGCGGGCTGCACACAAACCATTTCCTCATATATATATATATATATATATATATATATGAAATTCTTTTGTATCACATATTCACAGGTGCTTGTTTTTCCAGCTTCTCTTTGTAATAAAAGTTATTAATAGCATCCAATGTTCACACTGTGGGCATTTAATAGTTATGGGATATCTATGTTAGATGTGGGCATTTAATACTCCATTGTAACTTGAGCTTTTGTCGTCACACTGTGATTCTATATTTCTCTGCCATAAGTTTTTTAATTGATAAAAGTGGAAAAGATACTGTAAAATACATATATTTATGTGTCTGTATGTATTATTTTCTTGACCTGTAACCTGGTCCGCTATGGCTTTTCCAGTTACGTGGCGCTGCTCATGCTGTGGGAGAGGCTGATTTGGAGAACAAGTTTGCTGCAGGTAGTGAGAGCCTCCGGCGAGGTATAATGTTTGCCAATTCCTTATACATGTGATATGGGCTGCTAGATCCACTGGATTTGTATGGCGTGCTCTACCATAGGTAAGTGTTTTTGTTTTGTTTTGCCTTCTCTTAATATCGCCTTCTTTATTTCTGCCATACTAAATTTCCTCATTCACGTAACAACTCATCAGTATGTACATGCATTTTTAGGAATGTAAATGATATGGCTCTGGGAGTAATTTGGGCTGTATTTTTGGGAATAAAGGCTTCTGTATTCTGAGAATTGGGATAATGACTTCCTGGTTTCTGGGTTGTAATTCCATAAGCATGTTAAATCCAAACTCGCCAACTTAAATGACCCCCGAAAAATATAGAAAACCACTATCAATTTCTCATGAGTCTGCAGTGGTCTCTCCATGACACACACACACACGTGTTACTTAAAATTGGGGTTTTTTTCTTTCCTGTTTTTCGGGAGGTTTTCATGCTCCCCTCACTCCCACCCTCTCAAGTCTCCCTCCATCAATCTCTCACAACTGTCTATACTAATATTCCATGGTTGCTAAACATGCCCTACCCTTTCAGTGAATTTGAAACTTCGAATGAAAACCTATCATGCACACCTAAACAATGGTCCCTCTGTGTTGGAATGATCAATCCATATCATTTTTTTTGGGTAGGTGAGCTGGGATTGAACCCCGACCTCGAGGTTGAAGAACAAAGCCTTGACCATTGAGCTAGGGGCTCAATCACTTTGTATACGATCACTCCATATCATGACGATGCCACATGATATGCCATGTGTTATTGATTTTGCATTTTCAAAATCATGTATATTACATGTTTTAGTGTTTTGGAAAATGTTTTATCAAAAGCGTTTGGGAAAAAGAAAATGTTTTCTTGGAAATATTTGCTTTTACAAAAGGATGTAGAAGTGTAGTTGAAAAGATAGTCCCGTACCGGATGAGAGAAAAGAAAGAGAAGGGCTTATAAAGCACTACCTTTTCTAACTCTTGTTGATTGCACATTGGGTTGAACCCATGGTTGGACCCGCGGGACGGTGCAACGCACCGTTCGCACACGCGCAACGCACGCGCGCGCTCGGCGTGGGCAATGGGCTATAGGGCGCATAGTGGCGCTTTATTGGCGCTTTTTTAGGCGCACTTTGCACTTCGCACGTACGCAACGTCACGAGGAGCGATTGGAGCCTTTAATTTTTCCAGATTTGATCTGCACCGTTGGATCAAGATGAAGGTGGACCGGTCGGATGGGTGGGTCAAATGGTTCGCAGGCCCATCAAGCCGAATGGTTCAGTTGGGTTGGGCTTCGGTTCGGGCCTAACGGTGGGCCCGTTTCGGTTCGGGCCTAACGGTCGGCCCAACGGGCCCATGACTCCAACGGTCAAAGGGTGTGATCGAATGGGTTGTGTCCCTTCCCCCAACGGTCATGTGCCAAGAGGGTGCGATCCACACCATAGATGGTTGATCTAACGATGACTGGGTTGGAGAGAGGTTTTACTCAAACCAACAGTCACCTCTAGAATCGATCAGGACCATTCAATATCAATGGGTGCGATCTAACGGTCAGATTTCAAACATTCTGGAAAGGTGCCCTGTAGAGGTGTTTTTCACACTGAAAAGACACCAGATGGTCTATAAAAATGTGCAAATTTCAGTCATTTCAAATAGAAATCGAATTGGCAATTCTGACTGACTTTACACTCTCTTCTACACTCCTACAAAAAATCCCAAAGTATTTCTACATACTGTTTTTCTTTTGTTTACTGTTCTAGATACTGTTTTTCTGCAGAAACAGAATCTAGAGATTTCTCTAAGGCTTGAAATTTCGGAAGGGCATTTCGGGTTTGATTCCGCTAGTGCTACGCGTCATCAAACATTAGTAGGGCTTCCCTACTAGGCTTCATTGTATCTTGGAGGCAATTCGCGGATCCCCTTTGCACACTACTAGTGGGGGCGAATCTTGTCTTAAGGAAAGTGATATCACGCCTTGAAGCAACAAGTTTCTGTTTTCTATCATCAACAGTACCCTCAACAAATTTTCCAATAATCTTAAGACAAGAATCTCTACTGTTGTTTCAATGGCACTTTATTCGGTTCGTCAAATGACCCAAGACTATGTCAAATTCGAACGTTTCGACAAAGGAAATTTCAAGCGCTGGCAGAAGAAGTTGCACTTCATTTTGACATCACTCAAAGTGGTCCAGGTTCTCACTACTCTAAAGCCGTCAGCAAATGAAAATGAAACTTTGGCGGAGGCTCGTGCAAGGATGAAGTGGGAACATGATGACTACATTTGCAAAGGGCACATCCTAAATGCTATGTCAGATACACTATTTGACATATATCAAGGCATGGGATCAGCAAGTGAAATCTGGAATGCACTTGAAGCCAAATACTTGGCGGAAGATGCCAGTAGCAAGAAATTCACTGTCAGTCAATTTTTAAATTTTAAAATGGTAGATGATAAGTCTGTTATTGATCAATTACATGAAATACAACATGTAATTAATCAAATTCATTTGCAAGGCATCCTTCTTGATGATTCCTTCATTGTCCCGTCAATTATTGACAAACTTCCACCAAATTGGAAAGACTTTAGAAAAAGTCTAAAACACAAGAAAGAGGAAATGTCTATTGAAGACTTGGCTCAATGCCTCAGGATTGAGGAAGAGTCAAGATTCAGAGACAAGAAAGAAAATGAAACTGTATCCTCTAAGATCCATTTGGTGGAAAATGTCAAGAATTCGAACCAACAAGGAAAAGGCAATTGGAAGAGAAACAAACACCCTGAAAAGAAGACTAATAAGAATAAGAAAAGAAAGGGTGCTTGTTTCAACTGTGGCAAACCAGGCCATTACAAGAGTGAGTACCGACTTCTTAAGGATAAGAAGTCGGGTGCACCAACAGACAAAGAAAAGTTTGTCGCCATGATTTCAGAGGCAAATATGCTTGAAGATGGCAATGATTGGTAGATTGACTCTGGTGCGACGATGCATGTCTGTAAAGACAGGAACCTGTTTTCAACTTATGAAACAGTTGAAGATGGAAGCGTGTTATACATGGGAAATTCGTCGACAGCAGAAGTCAAAAGGAAGGGCAAGGTGGAACTTGAGTTCACATCCGGCAAGCGACTCACTCTAACCGGTGTCTACCATGTACCAGAAGTTAGAAAGAACTTAGTGTCTGGAAGCATTCTCAACAAGAATGGCTTCAAACTTGTATTTGAATCTGACAAGTTCATTCTTTCTAAGGGGGGTACTTTTGTTGGGAAGGGATATATGTATGAAGGGATGTTCAAACTTAATATCAATAAAGTGAATGTCTTTGCTTATGTTTTGGATTCTTCTTTATCTTTATGGCATAATCGTTTAGGATATGTAAATACTAAGAAAATGAATGATATGGTTAAGTTAACCTTAATTCCTAAATATGAAAATGACTTAGTAGATAGATGTAAAACATGCATGCAAACCAAGATAATCACTAAGTCATTTCCTAAAGTAGATAGAACTTCTAACTTGTTAGATTTAATTCATAGTGATGTATGTGACATACATAGTGTTCCCACAAAGGGAGGTAAAAAGTATTTTGTTACATTTATTGATGATTATTCTAAGTACTGTTATGTTTATCTACTTAGTCATAAAGATGAGGTTTTAGAAAAATTTAAGATTTATAAAACTGAAGTAGAAAACCAATGTATAACAAGCATTAAATGTCTCAGATCAGATAGAGGTGGTGAATATCACTTTCCTCATTTCTGTGAATCAGTAGGCATAGTCTATGAAACTTCTGCCCCTTATACACCACAACAAAATGGTGTAGCAGAAAGGAAGAATAGGACACTTACTGAAATGATTAATGCTATGCTTGTTAATTCTGGTTTAAATAAAAGTTTTTGGGGTGAAGCCTTACTTACAGCTTGTCACATTTTGAATAGGGTACTAAGTAAGAAATCTAATATAACCCCTTATGAATTGTGGAAGAAAAGGAAACCAAACTTAAGTTACCTTAAAGTTTGGGGTTGTAGATCTATAGTTAAGAAAATTAGGTGAAAAGGGTATTGAGTGTATCTTTTTGGGATATGCTAGCCACAGTAAGGCCTATAGGTTCTTAGTTATAGAACCTAATGATTTCATAGATGTCAATACCATAATTGAATCTAGAGATGCCTTTTTCTATCAAAATAGGTTCACTTCAATTCCTAAAGAAATTGAACCTACAACTTCTGTAGATCATCCTTTAGAATCACAAACAGAAGTTGGTGAACCTAGTGTACAACCTAGTAAAATAAGAAGAAGTTCAAGAGATAGAAGGGATAGAAGTTTTGGCCCTGACTTTGTAACCTACCTGGTAGAAGGGACAAGGGAAAAACTCCAAGGTTCTGTCTTGTTAAACTTAAGCATAGAAAGTGACCCTCAAACCTATGGAGAAGCCATAAAGTCACAAGATGCTGCTTTTTGGAAAGAAGCAATTAATGACGAAATGGATTCTATCATGAGTAATAAAACTTGGATTTTGGTTGATCTACCACCTGGGTCTAAACCGATAGGATGTAAATGGATCTTCAAGAAGAAGATCAAAGTAGATGGGACCATAGAAAAGTTTAAGGCAAGGTTAGTTGCCAAAGGGTTTACTCAAAAACCCGGTATTGATTAATTTGACACATATGCACCTGTTGCTAGGATTTCTACCATTAGAGTGTTGATTGCCCTTGCTTCCATATACAAACTTCACATTCACCAGATGGATGTTAAAACCGCATTCTTAAATGGTGAACTTGATGAAGAAGTGTATATGGAACAACCTGAGGGATTTATTCTGCCAGGCCAAGAGCATAAAGTATGTAAGCTTATCAAATCTTTGTATGGGCTTAAGCAAGCCCCTAAACAATGGCATGAAAGATTTGATAAAGTCTTAGTGTCAAATGGTTATAAGATACATGAGTCAGATAAATGTATATACAGTAAATTTAAGGGTGGCAAAGGTGTTGTTATTTGTTTATATGTTGATGACATGTTAATTTTTAGTACCGATATTGAAAGCATTCAGAGTACTAAATCATATCTTTCTCAAAACTTTGATATGAAAGATATGGGTGAAGCTGATGTGATTTTGGGTATTAGAATCATAAGACAGAATAATGGTCTTATTCTAACACAATCACATTATATTGAGAAAGTTCTCAAAAAGTTTAACCATTTTGAATGTTCACCCATTTCAACACCTTTTGACCCAAATATAAAGTTGTATCTTAATACTGGCAGGACTATCTCTCAACTAGGGTATGCTAGTGTAATTGGTAGTCTTATGTATGCTATGACTTGTACTAGGCCAGACATAGCATATGCTGTAGGTAAACTTAGTAGGTTTACCAGTAATCCTAGTTTTTCTCATTGGAATGCAGTCTATAGAGTTTTAAAATATTTAAAGAAAACTATAGACTATGGTTTATGTTATAGTGGGTATCCAACTGTAATAGAAGGATACTCTGATGCTAGTTGGATAACTGAGCGTATAGACCATTTATCAACCAGTGGGTGGATTTTCACCCTTGGTGGGGGAGCAGTCTCCTGGGCCTCTAAGAAACAGACATACGTAACAACTTCAACTATGGAAGCAGAGTTTATAGCTCTGGCAGCATGCTGTAAAGAGGCGGAATGGCTTCGGAATTTATTATTGGAAATTCCGTTATGGTCTAAACCAATGCCATCGATTTATGTCCATTGTGATAGTCAGGCCACACTATCAAGGGCATATAATCATGTTTATAATGGTAAGTCCAGACATATAGGACTTAGACATAGTGCTATAAGAGAGTTACTTACTAATGGAGTAGTAACTATTGATTTTGTGAGATCGAGCCAAAACTTGGCCGATCCATTCACTAAAGCTCTTGCAAGAGATCTGGTGTGTAAAACATCATTAGGGATGGGGTTAAAGCCATTAACCAATAGTCACCAATGATGGAACATCAACTCAACACTTGAATAAACATCAAGTCTTGAGTTCAATGAGTCCAAGTACATCATATGGAGTGATTGCAAGCACTATAATCTGTATTATTTGTCATCCCAAGGTAAAGTGCTTGGTACCTGTAATGTTTAAAAGGAGAAGGCTGAGTATTTAAACTCTTAATAGGCTTATAACATAGTGTTGGAGTGTTTTAGTTACAGGGGCACTCTTGATAAGCCTACCTATGTGAGTGTGGAAGTGGTGCCGCTTCCTATGAGACCTGGCTAGTCTCTAGAGCGCTCATGAAACCAAGATATAGACACAAGGCCAGTACATGTGTCGGTTTTAGAAATTGCCCAAAGAGGTGAAATCTTGTGTGTGAGACGTATCCGGTTAACCAAATAGAATAGCTAGTTCAAAGATACGTCTACTATGCAATTCTGGTTAACTTTGATATGTCCTCACTAAGTGAAGGTTCAAATCGAGAGATACCTTCATCTATGCATAAGATTTCCAAGCCTGATGAAAAAATTTTCTTTGATTTTGGAAATGGTGGGGGATTGTTATTGATTTTGCATTTTCAAAATCATGTATATTACATGTTTTAGTGTTTTGGAAAATGTTTTATCAAAAGCGTTTGGGAAAAAGAAAATGTTTTCTTGAAAATATTTGCTTTTACAAAAGGATGTAGAAGTGTAGTTGAAAAGATAGTCCCGTACCGGATGAGAGAAAAGAAAGAGAAGGGCTTATAAAGCACTACCTTTTCTAACTCTTGTTGATTGCACATTGGGTTGAACCCATGGTTGGACCCGCGGGACGGTGCTACGCACCGTTCGCACACGCGCACGCGCGCGCTCGGCGTGGGCAATGGGCTATAGGGCGCATAGTGGCGCTTTATTGGCGCTTTTTTAGGCGCACTTTGCACTTCGCACGTACGCAACGTCGCGAGGAGCGATTGGAGCCTTTAATTTTTCCAGATTTGATCTGCACCGTTGGATCAAGATGAAGGTGGACCAGTCGGATGGGTGGGTCAAATGGTTCGCAGGCCCATCAAGCCGAATGGTTCAGTTGGGTTGGGCTTCGGTTCGGGCCTAACGGTGGGCCCTTTTCGGTTCAGGCCTAACGGTCGGCCCAACGGGCCCATGACTCCAACGGTCAAAGGGTGTGATCAAATGGGTTGTGTCCCTTCCCCCAACGGTCATGTGCCAAGAGGGTGCGATCCACACCATAGATGGTTGATCTAACGATGACTGGGTTGGAGAGAGGTTTTACTCAAACCAACAGTCACCTCTAGAATCGATCAGGACCATTCAATATCAATGGGTGCGATCTAACGGTCAGATTTCAAACATTCTGGAAAGGTGCCCTGTAGAGGTGTTTTTCACACTGAAAAGACACCAGATGGTCTATAAAAATGTGCAAACTTCAGTCATTTCAAATAGAAATCGAATTGGCAATTCTGACTGACTTTACACTCTCTTCTACACTCTTACAAAAAATCCCAAAGTATTTCTACATACTGTTTTTCTTTTGTTTACTGTTCTAGATACTGTTTTTCTGCAGAAACAGAATCTAGAGATTTCTCTAAGGCTTGAAATTTCGGAAGGGCATTTCGGGTTTGATTCCGCTAGTGCTACGCGTCATCAAACATTAGTAGGGCTTCCCTACTAGGCTTCATTGTATCTTGGAGGCAATTCGCGGATCCCCTTTGCACACTACTAGTGGGGGCGAATCTTGTCTTAAGGAAAGTGATATCACGCCTTGAAGCAACAAGTTTCTGTTTTCTATCATCAACAGTACCCTCAACAAATTTTCCAACACCATGCCCTCTTTCGTTTCCTCCAGTCCGCCTGCATGTTCATGTTGGGCGTTTTCTTCTTTATGATTAAACACAAAAGGAGGAAGAAGGAAGAAACTTCACTTTTCAGTAATTGAAACAATAAAGCCAAGGAAGAGCAAACACGTTTTCTCACTTGTAATTGGTTACTATGGCCTTTCCAGTTTCAAGCCTTCTCCCATGCAGTAGGAGAGGGAGATTTGGAGAACAAGTTTGCGGCAGGCTTAGGGGGGAGGGAGCCTTCGTCGAGGTATAGTGTTTACCAACTGTCTTATACTCATGAGGTGAGTCACTATTCCATACCGAATTTTATGATGCTTGGTAAATATCAAGTCGTTGGCATGCACATATATAAAAAGGAATGTAGTTTTACAGGGAAAATGTTTCTGTTGTTCTCAAAGCTACTTTGTTTTTGTTGTGAAACAAAAGGGCCAAATTCGGTCTATATGGTCCGGAGAGATGCTTTGCACGCACAAGAAGATATACGTGGTTCACTGGGGCGAGAATTTCTACTATATCGATCAACATTTTTTCTTACGGTGAAAATGATTTGGTCTGGTTCAGGAATTTGGTGCAAGGTTTATGCCAAGGCTTGAGAGTTTTATATTCTCTAAAAAACAATGCTTTTAGAAGATAATTGCCATAGCATCCCTAAAACCAACTGTTAAGTTATTTTGCTCTGTTAATATTTTAAAATGATAAATTATTACCCTCGATTTAAGTGCTTTTTTGTCCTCATGGCTCTGTTCACTGGAAAACAGCCTCTTTTTTCCTTGACCGGTGTTCACTTGCTTTCTAGTTAAAATAGAATTACACATGTGGAATTTCTGCAATAAGTCAAAAAATGACATGGAAAAGCCCATTCCCCCCCCCCCCCCTAGGGATTTCATTTCTGACCAAAAACACACAGATTTCGTTTCCCTGGGAAGCTAGTGCAAAAAGAAGGGCAAGCAGTTTGACTGGAAACCTTTTCCTGCGCAAGTGAACAGTCCAGGGAAACCTTTTCTTACACAGATTCCCTGGATTTCTTTTCCTAATGCCACGTCAAATTATTGGGAAACATTTTCGTTTCCTTTCCCGGGAAAACAAGTGAACAATTGGAAACGTTGACATAGAGCATAGTGAATCTTACTTTTGACTGATCCAAGTCGTCCATTGGAAAGGTGGTGTTTTCAATGTCATGTCCTAAAATTTACGTTCAATCAACTCCAACATCCAATCATGTGCATTTTTAGTACAAAGGCTATTTCTTTAAATTTTCGGTCCATTAAATCTAACATCCAATCAACTCTAATATCCATTAATCACCCAACCCGACCCGAGTTGTGCCCGAACTACGGCAAGGTGTGTCCCACTTTGGCTGTTCTTGGTTTGGATATCTTATGGCATTGAAAATGCAACATAGTGGAGCCCACCTTTGACTGATCTAAACTGTTCATTTATGATGATTTGCTTTCGATCTCCTATTCCAAAAAATCACGCTAAATCATGCAACTCTAACATTGAATTGCAACCCGTTAAAGCTTTCTTACAAGGAAATCTTTTGTCTTAGTTTGTCTAGTCTAAGCCTTTCTCCTACTCTAACTATAGGACACCACAACAGAAATCCCATGATTTTCTAAACCTTGAAAGACTCAATCCGTTTTAGGAAACTCATCCCACTCGGGTGAAACAAGATTCATTTTGAAATCTATAATAGTCATCTTTCAAAACAGTTGGCATGGCATTCTCAATGTTAGCAGTGTCATTTTGAAAGTCAAAATTGAGGGCGAGTTCACCTTGTTTGACACTTGTTAATTTGCTGGTAAGAGCTTTTTGGGAGTTGTAACATCCTATGACTGCTAGCTAAATAATAAAAAAGGTGAGTTCACCCCATTATAAAAATGTGATCCTATGGCGTGCCTCGGGCCGGCACGGCCCAGTTGCCACCTTGATTCCCAATGTACCTTAACGGGCGCCCTTTTAGGGCACGTAGCAAAACCCTTTACTTAAATCAGCACCTGCATGTCGGATCATATGCAAAAAGGCCATAAAGTTTTCACCTCTTTCAGTATCTCAGTAATCGTATTTTTCAAACTAAGGTAAAACACCAGCCAAAGCTTAAAAAGGTGGAATCATATAAATGCACGTCTACTTAGAAAAATGAAACCATAAAACAAGGAAGAGATTAGACAAAACATTTCTTTCTTGTCAATTGAATATCTAAGACGTTACATTGTTTGAGGTTGTATAATAACGTTAGCTGATATAGGATTGTTAACCTCTATATAACGTAGTTAAAAGAGAGGGAGATTTTCAAAAAAAATGTTGGGAGGGTGAAGGGAGGTTTGGTTTTTCTTCATTTTTTTGTTGGGGTTTTTGCTGCTTCTTCTCTACTCTAAGAAGTGTCCATGACAATGGTTTCTTGAAGGGGGGCAACACGGTGCATGTGCGGAAACTCAGTTCTGTGGGAGATGATGTGAGTCCCACTCATCTTCTTCTCTCTCGCCCTTCCCATTACCCCAAGAACCTTCCTCACTTCGTTTGCCAGCTCTATCACCGATTCCTCTGGGTGACCTGTTTTTATTTAACAAAAACAATATTGAAACAGAGTAGAGTCAGCATCATATTAGGGAAAAAACTATGATTGAAACATAGAACTTAAAACAAACAAATAGTCACGTAAAACTATTACGGTGACACTCTTCCTATAGGAATAATATTTTTGTGAAATTTTTTTCTAGGACTTTTTCGTTTCTATGATTTGGAGGGAAATGATATACGGTAATGGCTTATTTAGTGAGAGATCATTATCAATTCAAGGTACCCTAAGTAAAATTTGAACTAGAATTTGAATTTTCCAAGAAGGTGAAGACAGCTGCTCAAGAGTAACAGATTATTAGAGTGACTCAATTTCAACTTGCTGACCTCCAACAGCCTTGGAATGATCTGTCTTTACTATTTATTTTTCTTGAATTGTTATATTCAAGCTTTGTACACCTTCTTCCTTTAGAAGTAGGTATTTTGTTTAAACTCAGGCAGAACAGTGAGAACAAGTTTGGATTGGCTCAGTAGGCCAAAGCTGAGTCGGCTCAGGCAAGTAATGAATGATTTCGAGGGTTGTTAAACAGGAGCTTAAACAATGATCCATGAAGAAAGGAGAATGATAACTAACATACTAAATGATTAGGAAGCTCAAAGCACAAGCGTACCAATATCGTTCATGGCCTTCTCTAACAAGAACAGGTAGTCTCTATTGTCTCCACAAGGGCCTGTAGCGGTTGCAATTTGGCTGAAACAAAGAGAAAAGCAATACATCATAAAAGATATCAATATCTAACCTAACCACCTATTTAAGATAACTAACCAAATATGCAAATCAGAAATTAATGGTGAAAGAGAAGACAAAAAGGAAAATTCTGTTTATTTTCTCATATTTTCTTTACCTCGCCATTTCCTCCAGTGGGGCTGGACCTAAGTAGTACTTGTTTGCTTCTTTGTCAGGAGTAGATGTGAATCTGCAAATGAATAGGAAATTTAACAAAGATTGATACTTCCCCCCCTTTTTTTTGAATGATGATTGATACTTTCCCCTTATATGTTTAAAAGTAGAAGCTGAAAGCAAAGCTACAGTAATTGTTATTTTTGTGTGTGTTTAAAAGTAGGAAATGAATGAATTGGAAACATTAGGTATAGACAATAACCTCAATTTAACTTTTGAAAAGTCACCAATACATTACATTCAGCCAATATTTTAATCCAATGATACAAAGAAACTCAGTGACTAATTTGATGGATGTATTAACCAAGTACAAATTTCTGATTTCATAAAAAATCAGCCAAGCCAATCACCGACTTCCAAATTTCATATGAGATTGAGGTTTTTAAAAATTATTCTGAATTATAATTACTGTGAAGAAAAGGAAACAAAATGAATTTCCGAGGCAAGTAACACGGTCCCAGTTCTAGACTTCACTTGAAAGTTTTTTTCTTTAAGTGTCATGTTATAAATATCAAATTTCTTTACTGAAACTTCAGAAATTTAGGCTTTGAATGTGGGTAGAAGGACTTACACCATAATTCCAGTTAAGGCCGGTATTAAAGGATCTCCTTCCTGGAAAGAGAAAAGCGAACACAAAATGAACACAAAAAAAATCACAAAGGTAAACATGTCAACTGCTAATTACTATGAGAATAAGATTTAACAAGTGAATTTTGGCCTCTACCTTGTAAAAATCTACGGATGTTTTCTGATCGTACTCACATTCTCTTCTCTCCAAATACTACAAATCAAGAAAAAGAAGTTAAACTACTGTAGTTTAGAGTTGGGTCTTTGTTTTCAGGTAATGGAAACTTCAATTAAGGCTCACCTCCATAGCTGCTTTTTCCTTTTCCGGACCTCCTCTTACACAGTATGCAGCACCCCACTAATAAAATATTGCAAAGACAAGTGTCAGAACACAAAACAAAATATAAGCTGGTGAAAAAAAAACTATAGATATCCCAATCAGTAAAAGATATGCAAAATCAATGTCTACTTAGATATGTCTCTATATCTTAGTTTACAATTGTCTATTTTTAACAATTAGTATTAGAGCATTGACACTGACTTGTATTTCAAAACTCAAGATCTACTTGGAAATTGGACCTCTGATATCCAAGTTAAATTTGCCAACACAATTAAATACAAGGACTCATCGATTGATAAACTAATTGGTAAATGACAAAAGGATAGGTACGTTCATAGTTGTGGGTTAGTGTTGAAACTTGAGCGTAGGTTAAAGGAAAACTGAGATGGAGAAGGAAAAGAAGAGAGGTGTTCTTTTTTTGGTATTGAGCTCTCAAGCGAATAAGAAAGAAATTTTGAAGGGATCCTTCATATCACCTATCCAAATTAGGAGAAAGGAAAAGAAAGCAGAAACTAAGAAAGGTTATCTCCATTTATGTTTCACAATTCATCGGAGTACATATAAATTATAAAATAAGAAAATGACAGCTGCCACTGGTTGGATAGCCGTGGATCTTCTGCGATATGCATAGGTTCCCGACTGCTTCAGCCAACGGAACCGTGTGGACCACATGTCCTGGGGGTCACTAAACCAATCCTCAATTGAAAATTAAAAAAAATAAATTAAATAACAATTGATAAACTTGTCGATTTTATTACGACTCAGCTAGTAAATCACAACATTGGCGGTCATTTTTAAAAAACCAACAGATCAGGTTCTACTCACACAGATGGCTCCTTTCTCAGCTTCCAAGGTAAGAGTTCTAGCTGGGTTTTTAGGCGTTCCTCTGTGATCAATGCAAGCTGGGACAGGAAAAATCAAACATATACCCATAAGAAATCGATCACTTGTAAATCTCAGATACCGAATTCTAAAATCAAAACATATTTTTTTGTTATCCGCTATGCAGAATACAACACCTTACCAAGGTCAAATA
Source organism: Tasmannia lanceolata (assembly GCF_043159265.1). Lineage (NCBI taxonomy): Eukaryota > Viridiplantae > Streptophyta > Magnoliopsida > Canellales > Winteraceae > Tasmannia > Tasmannia lanceolata. The sequence continues at coordinate 14,778,903 of NW_027518683.1, forward strand.
CACGCTTGTAATCCTTGATGAAGCCTATCACTTTCTCGTCGAATTCGAATCCTGGGTTCCAGACCAAGGAGCCATAACCAAATACCCACAGCACCATGATTTATCTTCCTGAAATTTTGCAAAGTTTCAATTAAGGTATACAGAAACCATCTTCCTTAGCTAGTCAATTAAATAATAACCATGGATTAAAAAATTGTGACTTGGGTTCAACTCGTTTGGCCATAGATCCAGCCAGCCTAATAATCTTTTGGCTAGGGATTTAAAACTTAGTACTTACTGTAGATGTTTTTTTTTTGACAAGTAAGCAAAATGAGATCTTTAGAAAGGATAAAATCCTTAAGGACTTTGAAATTTTTATGGACTTTGAAAAGCTTATGGCTCATTTCTAAGAGAGAAATGTTAATTAGTCATAGAATGTGCTTTGTAAGCACATCACAGCAAAAACATATTTCAAGAAAAATAAAATAAAATAAAGAAGATCCTAACCGTACTGCTTTCCCTTGCATGCATAGAACAAATAAAACAACAACAATGACAGGAATTACTATAACAGTTATTCTTATCTTATTTGGGAGCTCTTTCTGCTAAATCTTCAGCTTAGCAAGAATCATCCTCAAAACAATGGTTTGATAATAGTGACAGTAAAAAAGGCAACGCAGGGATCCCCATTTTATGTTTATTTCTGGTTTTATATGATTATATCTACATCACAAGATCCAAACTCAAAACAAAAGCTAGAAAATTTGAAAAGAATGCGACTTGGAAAGCTACATTGTCTACTTTGCACTTGCAGCTAGCAGGGATGGAAAGAGCAAAAAGGAGAAAAGGAAGACGAAGGCAACTTGCCATAAAAATCAAACTAAAGAGAAACAATTTTTTTTTCAATCATCTGCTGATTATCAGACACATATCCAAGGCATGAAGATAAATGTCAGATTAGGAACCAAATGACATGGACGGGAAAAAAAGAGAGAGGCAAACCTCTTGCAAAAAGGAGTTCAAGAACTTCTTCAAATTCAATGAGGAAAAACACCAAACGAAGGAGCTGAATGCAATAATCTAAGGAAAATTGCAAGAAGCTGCTGGAAGTTCAAGGTTCTTCGTATCTTGCTGAATCTTCTCATCCATTAGATCTGTAAGTGATATCTCTATCTTAGGTGTTTTGCATTTCAAATTTGGCAAGAAAATCATGGAAATCAACCTCAAAGCAGCTATTGAATGTGTAGCCTATCTCTTACTACTAGTGGTGGATTTGGTTAATTCCTCTACATTTCCTCTCTTGTAATGGCACTTGGAAAAGGCACTAACTCTTGTGATAGGGAAGGTCCTATAATTGTATGCCTATTGTTTGTTGAAATGTCTATGAGGTTCAAGTGGAAATTCCTTGCTCAAAAGCTTGTTCCAGATCTGGAACCTTGTATTTGGACGTCAATATGCATGTAGTCCCCCTCCCAAGGAAGCAGGAATCTCTATGCATAACGGGGAATCCCGATTCCCTGAAAATCGATTCGGAAATGGGAATCTTCTCAATTCTCCATTTTTTTGGAATCCCATTCCGGAAACATGGAAAACGTGATTCCCACTCTATGGGAAACACATATCCCACTCTATGGGAACTGCGTTTCCTACCTACCCTCCCCTTCTCTTGCTGATCCACTTCTCTTCTTGCAGGTCCTCTTATGTCTTTACTACTTTTATTATCCATTTACTTGAGATTAGGATGTAAATAAGGGAATATCCCCCATTTGAATCTATTAAAACTAGTTTCAAGACCCAAATATAAAAGGATAGAAAGTCAAGTTTCCAGTTCTAGTACGAAATTTGAAAAAAACAGGTCAGGTGAAGATCTTTACTTTCAAATGATGGGGTATTTTTCTAATTTTAAAAATTCATAAATTCTATCATGTCCAAATATTATTAAATCTCAGAAGTCCGGTAAAAAAATCTTATAATTTGATATCTAAATTTTTTTCATCTTGTCACGCACTGATCAACGCAATGGTCAGCATAGGCATTTAAGTTGATAGTGATTTTCCTTTTAAGTAAATGTTGGATCTTTTAATAAAAAGTATTTTATTAAATATTTGGTTTATATGATTATTTCTTATATTTTTAGTATTTTTTTTTTAATATTTAACTATTAAGAAAAAATCCTTCGACCCTTCACGCGCCGCGCCTCTTCACGATTCCCGCTTTTGACCATCCTGGGAGCCTTTGATTCCCGCTTCGCTTCCCACTTTTGATTCCCGCCCTGGCAACCTTGGTCCCTCCCTCCATGATACCTACCTGAACTTTAATTTCAAGGAATGCTATAATACTGACGTTTAGAGGTGGAGTTGTGTTTTTCTTTTTCTTTTTTTTCTTTTTTTTTTTTTTTTTTTTTTGAATGGTAGGTGGAGTTGTGTTTTGTTTTTGTTTTTGTTTTTTTTTTTTAATTAATTGTCCCATGGAAACATATGAAATTTTTAGCATGCAGCCGTGTAATAAAGCATGTAATTGCAACGCCCAGATGGCCATGGAAGAAAAAAGGCCAACCACGATTTATATCTACAACAATGCACGATTCAAGAACAAAGAAACTTAGATCTATAGCATAGCGAAAATCCATGGAAGATTAGAATGAGAATTAGTAAAGGAAAACTATATTTTAAACCTGAAGGAAAATAAAAAAAAGATTAAAACGAAAAATAGTAAAAGGAAAACTAAATTTTAAAACTGAAGGGAAAATCAACAGAGAAACATGAATATAAGACCAGATCAAAGATTCTTATGAAGTAATGACAGAGAAATCAATGATAATAGAGAAAAAAAAGAGAAGATAGATGTATCTTACCAGAAAGTCAGAAAAAACAACCAGATCTAAGAATCCGAAGCTCCAGAAAACCGAACTCAGCGCCGAGCCTTCTCTACGAGCAAAAATAAAAACCCCTAATTTCGAGCTCCCTGCAGATGGAACCTTAGAAATCTCACGAATATCCTCTGTAATGGGAATCAAAGAGCGTTTTGAGAGATCTCCAAATTAGAAACTTTCAGATATTCTACTAATCAATGCGCATGAGAGAGAGACGATAGAGAAAAATCGCTTAGGGTTTTTCCAAACCCTAAAACTCGAAAACGCCTATATTCCCGTCTCTCCCTCGTTCTCTGTTTTTATATTTTTCCCGAGGAAGACGAGCGGAGGGGAGGAGATCTGAGACTTCTTATAGAGGATGCATGATGTGTTTTCTTTTAATACATGATGTCATGTATGTTTATTATTCTATACATACATCATCCATCCTGCATGGTTATTTAGTGACACGAAAACGACGTGTACTATCGGTTTCGGGACCACAACTGAAAATCTGGACGGTGAGGATCTCTATACACGCGGACCATGTGCAAGTTGGTTGCTGACTTGCTTCCAAATTGTGGGCCCCAACTTTGAAACTACGCTGGATGGCCGTACGACATGTGATGCATCGTCGTATACGCGCGTCATGATGATCTATACAAGTGCTGGAAAGAGGTGGAAATATCATTTGAGGAGTTGTAGTGAGAAATTAAAATAGGGAGAGGTGGTGGCAACTACCAAAAGAAGGGTGGAAATAATAGATATTTAGTCAAATTGAGAGGTAGTGAGGGAATTATTTTAGAAGAGTTTAGGTAGATGGGAGAAACATGTTTGATTAAAATATATAGGATCAGTAACGGTGAAAGATGACACTAAATAAACTATCATGGAAATAATTGACACGTGGGAGCATGTGTTTCATAAATTCAACATAAAATTTGGCCACAATCACTATCAAGTAAATTATTGAGGGAGATGGTTTGACCCAAAAATCAGTCTTTCACGTTTTTTAAAGGGTAGAGGTTAAAGAAAATGTATGTAGTTTGAGATACTATTCTAGCAACCATCGTTGGGATTTGGTTCGATCAATTGATCCTCTTGTGTGTGCGATAATTTCATATGGGGGTCGTCACGAGGTAGAGCTTTGATATCATCCATAAATTATTGCTTACTCTTGGTGAAACCCCGAAGATGGTTTGTTGATCAAGCGCTAGGGTTACTTGGTCAAGGTGGGGGGACCTTGTGCTTGTCTTTCTGATCAACATGACTGATCACATACTAGTGGGACACATGGAGCCCAACAGCTTGGATCTTGGCATGCCATTTGCTAAGTATACAATAGGAAAACGAGAAGCATCATGAAATTAGCCAATGCGGTCTAATATGTTATAAAAGCATTTATGTACAAATGTAGCTAGTAGCTACTTATGTATAATACATGGATGCTCACTGACAAGCCAAAAGGCATTTCGCGGTGCGACAGACCAGCCACATCGTGAATGGATGTGCTAGGGTCCATCGCAAAAGGCATTTCGCCACATCGTGAATGGATGTGCTAGGGTCCATCGCAAAAGGCATTTCGCGGCCGGTTTGCCGCATGTCAGACCAGCCACCTCGTGAATGAAGGCAACAACTTCTGTCTCCATTTACGATGTGGCTGGTCTGACGTGTGACGGATCAACTGCGAAATGCCCTTTGCGATGGACGCTAGGAATTCCCTATATATATATATATATATATATTTAATTAAATATATATATATTTAATTATATTTAATTAATTAATTTATAATGGAAAACCTGAGCTGCAAGGTAATTTTCATCTTCACACACATGGATATCCTGGTCTTTTCATAGTCAAGAAATCTACAAGGGATATTTTGGTCATAAATGTATGGCATGAACTAAAATGCCCTCTCATGTGATAACTATTTACAAATTGTGAAAATAGAAGACACTTCTTGCGAATAATGCAAAGTAGAGGACTTCTTAGGCAAAAAACCCATATAACTATTCTTCTAACTAATAACACTAATTACTCTTGTGCCCCCTCTCCTCCTTCTCCTTAGTTGAGAGCTATGAAACAAGTCCACGGTAGTTCAAAACTGAAATTGGCACATTAGCGCGGAGTGTCCACCCTTGCTCAGATCTGGATGAAGTGACTCAGGGTTTACCCAATATAGGTGCTAGGCTTGAGAACCCATCTCAGATCTGACCAATCGCACTAGATCTTGATGATTCTCATCTAGGTTACTCACTACGCAGTTGGCCCAAGCTGGATCTACCACATTGGGCCGGACCAAAGCGAACTGTGGTGGTGATGGAAAAAAGTAGCTCTCGGCATCAATGGGTTTGTATTCGTGAAGGCGGATCGGATGTTCTTCTGGTATGAGCTCGTTTTCAATCAATTCCTCATCAGCATCTTCATCAATTCTCTTTTCTTCCCCGAGTGAATCCTCAAGGAGAGGTTCTTCTGGCATTTGAAGATCTTCAACAACAGCTGGAGCTTCCACTTTAATTGTCTCGTGTTGAATCTTGAGTTTCAACAACTCCGTCGGATTTTGTGGTTTGATGCTCTGATCCGTCTCTGGCGTTCGTCGTGGTGGAACAAGAGACTCTGTCTGGTGACCTTTTTCTTTACGTAGTTGTTTAGCCTGGAGCATTTGGAAAGCTTTTGGGACAAAAGCTCTTAAAAATTGATCACAATTTTTTTTTCCAATGCACTTTGAGAAATAGTTCTCGAGAGTGTTCCATACATTGCCACCAATTTTTGGCGCAACCTCTGACAGTGTCGTCGATGCACTCAATTATTTCTTCATGAATCAGATCTTCTTCTTCAATATAGTCATCGATGGCGTCGATCCAATCAAGGCACTCGGTTTCATCTTCGCCACAGAACAAGGGTATGTGGGATCCGAAGCTCTGATATTATCAAGCTTCTCTTGACATATTTTCTTGTCCAGGATTACAATAGAGATAGAATCTCTTGTTCCCTTGCTCTGATACCAATTAACGCAGAATGTATAGCTGAGATATTGGCACAACAGCAGGTGGTTGTAGCTCTTCTCTCAACGTTTACAATGGATGGCCTTTTATAGATTTTCTATAGCCAAAATAAAGAAGAATTCTAAATAAACTCTAACTTCTATTCTAATCCAACTATAATTAAGAAATAAAACAAATCCCTAGAATATCTCCTCTACTTCGACTTTGAACAATGAAAGCCAAATTTTAAAATCCTAAAGTTTCTCTACTACTTCGCAATTTTACTCAAAGAAAATCTTGCGAAAAGCAAAACTCCTAATTTTTCTCTAAACTAAATCTATAAAATATTACAAAATTCCTCCATTCTACGTTCCCTAAAATTCTCAAAAAAATCCTAATAAAAGCAAAACTCTTTAATTTCTTAAGGTGTAGTAATCAACGTGAGCCGTTGATCTAGATGCCGTCCAAAATCACCCAATCTGAAGGCCTCGAGCGATCTGATTAAAGGTCGTCTATCTTGACCGTTGATCTTCGTCATCGTCGAGATGAACCTGCATCATCATGCTAGGATCTTTATTATAGCTCTTCCCCCATATATACGCATAGATGCCGGCTTCTTGTTGAGCTATCGTTCCTGACATCCACTTTGAATCTACTCGATTGCATCCATGTTAGCATAAATTTTATCGGCGATCTTTGCAATGAAAGCTGCAATTGTGACGCAATGTAAAGCAAAGCAGAGGGTCTTTATTAGCTAGGGCCGCTCGCACGGTGCCGACTGTCGTAAAGAAAGCTACAAGCTATAGCGGGATTGGAAGAAGGCGGAATTCGCGTGCGCCCTTAATAGTCAATTTAGCTTGGAGTGCTGCACGGGGGGACAAGGAAGAGGAAGAGCTAAATTTGAAACATACACTTAAACATACGATGAAGCCGAAACCAACAAATTTCATTTTGACAGACGAAATGAATAGACTTTAGTTGACGGAAAGGTAATGCTGGTTGGGTATAGCAAACAACCGAAGCTTTGCAGCCCCGTCAACCTTCCTTGCCCTTTCCCGACGCTCGGGCACGAATTTCGATCCAGAGTGGGATGGACCGCCTCACTTCTTGGTCTTTGACCCATTGGTGACTACTAGGGGTGGACATGGTTCCGGTTCGAACCGAGGAACCGAACCGAACCGGCACATATGGTTCGGTTCGGTTCGGTTCGGTTCTGGGTTTGGGATCTCGGAACCGAAAACCGAACCGAGAACCGACCCTCACCTTAAAACCCAATGCCTCATCGCTTGATAAAATCACCCCACGCCCTTTTAATTCACCCCTCTTTAACGTGTTGCTTTGCCTTTAAAATTTTAATTCACCCCCCAAATTTGTGCTTGATTATTTCAAATTTGTGCATGTTTGTAGGTCATATATAATTTTTGCATTGCCCAAATTTGTGCAAATTTGTGCCTGATTATTCCAAATTCGTGCATGTTAGTCTTTGTAGTTCCTATATAAACAAGACCGAACCGATTATAAATACGATTAGGCAAAATATCTATATTTGGTGAAGGTTGGGTAAACCCAGAACCGATTATATATGGTTCTGGTTCGGTTCGGTTCCAAACATATATGGTTCGGTTCTGGTTCCAATTTCAGGGAACCGATTACATATGGTTCGGTTCTGGGTATACCCCAAAACCGAACCGAACTGAACCGAACCATGTCCACCCCTAGTGACTACGAACGCCTCCCGATCAGTGCAATGGGATGTGTCACCGCTCCAGATTCCTAATGTGATGCGGGCACATGTGCAAGAAAAGGATCAGCCAACAGCTTAAGTTTGTCCTGATTCGAAACCTTTAGAATTCACAGCACGGCCTTGTTTGCCAAGAAGAATCTTTGATTCGTGGCTGTAGATCAAGGCACGGATCGATTCGAAGCGAGCTGCAAGTGTAGGTTGCTATTAAGCCTGCCCAAGCACACATGCGCAACATTTGTCATTTATTTTCTGTAAATATCATGAATTTAAAGAAAGGATCATATTTCCCGTTGGTTGTATGGGAAAGTTTGGAAAGGAGAAATATTTCTAAATTTTCTTAGTCTTTTAATAAGAAAAAAAGATAACTTGAATAATATTCTTCTAAATTAACTCTAATCATTTTCCTCTAAAACATGGAAAGAAAATTTATTCCTGTCGTATATGTTTTATTACAATCCAAATAGGTCTTTAGTGGATCATGTCCAGATACATTGAACCTCCAGATTGTCGTGAAAAGAAATTTCAGTTTCGGTCCTTTCGGGATGCTATGGGTCTTTTCAGTTGAACACAGAAAGAGACCACTCGCTGAAAGGATCTGCAAAACTGTCCACGTTCAATGAATCCATCTAGATGCGTCATGTACCTACATCGCATGCATCCATCTACATGCATACATGCATAAGGTCGCCAAATATACGTTTCCTCGATAAATAGACGCCAAGATTGAAGGCCACGTGTACGTCGTGGCAAGTCCATTTGGAATTCTGGAAATGCAACAGCCTTAATCTGGGTCGCTCATTTAATCTTTTGAAAATTTTGATCTTTGTTCAACAGCCGTTGACCGTTTATTGTTGACCTCAGTTGATCGAATGGCTGAGATACACCAGGCAGTTGATCACATGACATTGATGTGTATAGTTTACAGATCAGAAATTGTGACCTTATCTAATGGCTAAGATAGCTAGAAGGCGTGTATGCCTTGATCCCATTAGGGCCCACTACATCAAGGCTTTGATCATACATGAATAAGTTAATGATGGGATCATCGTAGCGATTATAGTTTAATTTTAAATGTTTGTTACAAGAGTGTCAATATCAATTAAGGGTAGCACTAAAGAACTTTTTGGGGTGTCCTTATCATAAAAGTTGGTCATGGAACATAGATTTTATCCAATAGGTCCTTTTTTTCAGTTTGATTTGAGGAAGATGAAAGAAAATGAATAAGAGAAACTCCCAGGAGGGAGGAAACTTGTAGCCCCTTTCTAATTCTAATTTCGACATTTACTTGATTAAGAAAATGATGCAGGTGCATCTCGCCCGATGACAAAGATCAACGGTCAAGATCGTCAGAACCTTGATCAACGGTCATATCAGAAGATATAAGATGTCATCTAGATCAATGATCCACCTTGATTACTACTCTTCAATAGAGTCCTATTTTAGTTTGGACTTGTTTTAATTATTTTTAGATATTTTCTTTAATTGCGACGTTGAAGGTGAGAATGTATTTAGGGAGGTTTACTTTTACGTGGATTGAGTTGAGAGAATTTTATTTTTAGATATTTTCTTTAATTGCGACGTCGAAGGTGAGAATGTATTTAGGGAGGTTTACTTTTACGTGGATTGAGTTGAGAGAATTTAGGAGTTTTACTTCTGGTAGGATTTTCTTTGACTAAAATTAGGAAGTAGTAGAGAAACTTTAGGATTCTAAAATTTGGCTTTCACTGTTGAACGTCCAAGTAAGGAGATATCCTAGAGATTTGTTTTATTTCTTAATTATAGTGAAGTTAGAGTTTATTTATGATTCTTCTTTATGTTGGCCATAGAAAATCTATAAAAGGCCATCCATTGTAATTGTTTTTAGATAACTTATTGTGAATAAAATTTTAGTTGCCTTTTGTTGCGTCCCGACGTGATAGCCACCCGCTGTTATCATTGAAAACAAAGTCCACTGCTACTTGTTGTCGCCCTTCGCAAGCCATCTGCTGCTTGCTTATCATTGTTGCCGCTCACCGGAGAAGAACAAGCAATCCGTTGCTTGTCTAGAGAAGAGGGAGCCATATGTTGCTTGTCTCTATCTATTTACAAGGTATGTTTTACACTTTCCCTTGGCTGCCGCCACGCCTAGTCGTTGTCTTGTTTTTGACAGACCATAGAACCTTTTAGCCTTGCAGGCAATGGAACCACCGACCATCACTTTCCATCCTTTAATTCCATCCTTCAACTGACAAGTGACAACCCATCTACCCACATATTTCAATCAACCACCTACATTCAAGCCTAGATTCCTCTGAAAACCTGTTCCTATTTTAGGCCATAATCCTCTGGCCATAAAAAAAAGAAAAGAAATATATATTTTCGTTGTTTTTTTTTTTTGCGCTCGCTAGTCGCTACCTGCCTGTGTATTTCAAATCCAAGCTTCCCCATGCGTTAGAAAATAATTCGAATTACACTCGATCAACTATAAAAATGCTTTTTGATGTAGAGAACATATATTGGCCTTTGGAAAAGAATTTCCAACAAACAAATTTAAAGAGATCTTTTAATTTCTTATTACTCATAAAAGGACTAATGAACCAAAATGTATAAGGTACATGTAGACCGCATGAGGCTTATTAAATCATCTTGTGTTTAAGGGCGACGATATTTTCACCCTCCTGGAGTATGCATTCACCCCCCTTTTAACGTGATTTAATGTCAAAAAGCATTAAAAGTTGCCCACTGTTCCTGTTATAAGCGGGGTGAATGCATACTACATAGAGGGGGTGAAAATATCATCTCCCTTTGATAACACCATCAAATTCCATAAGGCCACATTTGGATACCTCATGTTTTGTATTTGGATTTGGATTTGAGTTTTGGATACAAAATACATCAGTTATCCTCATACTGATGCTGTACAAGAGAGGGAGGGAGGGAGGGAGGGACGTCTGGCTGCTGCTACAGCAAGGTCGAGGAGCAGCGAGGGTGAAGATAATTGCCACAAATATTGATTTCCAAATATTGTCTCGCTAAAAAGATTTGAAAATTGGAGTTTTTTTCACTGTTGTTGCTGATTTGGAAATATCAGGATCTGATCCAATTCCAAATCTCAACTGCAAATGTGAGAAATCCAAATCTAAATCTTGTGTGTATCCAAACGTGGCCTACAGAAAGTTACGATCTTAATTTTTTGTGCCAACTTAAATGGAATTTTCCCAATGGGGGCACTCTTTGCACCCTTTTTTTTTTTGCAAGGGCACCTGTAAGTCTAGCATTCTTCTCAAGTTTAATACTGTAACTAAAGTTTTCAATGATTCTTAATATTCCTAGGAATTTCTTATCCAAAGATTTCTCTCCCTGTCGTGAACAACCCCACTATAGTTCTTTTTTTTAACTCGATCAAGCCTTGCAAAGATCAACGGTCAAAACACACTTATTTTTTAAGTTCAAAAACCCAAACCAAGTGTCAAAAATATCTTTCTCAAATGCATATTTCTATCAATCTCTATAGCAAATTAATAACATGTCACACACTCCCCATTACAAGAACATTTTATTAGTGAAGAGAATCTTACATTTTCAAGCTAATCAAATACATAAAACTTAGGGAAATGATATCAGAGCACAACAATGTTTTACTGATTGCACAACTGCAGCTTGTCTTTGCTTATTCAATTGGCTTGGGAGAGCTTTTTGGGAACTGTAATAATAACCTTTGACAGCTCTTTAAATAATAAAAAATGACATGACATTGCAAATATCAAAACATGGTTGTGCTGATAACATTTCCCAAAACTTATTTATCATAAAATGTGATCAAATTAAGGCTCTACTGGCCGGAAAATGACCGTAGAATGGTTCGCGATATGCAAGCTGAATTGCCCTCCCTTCTCGCTCACATCGATCTTCTCCTCTCCTTCTGGTGGATATAATTCGAAATTCGATACCAATTTCCCAATCACAAGTCCTAGAATTGGCAATGCTAATATAATCCCCGGACAACTGCGCCGACCCATCCCGAAGGGTAGGTACCGGAAGTCGACCTTGCCTCCGGCGACTGCTCCAGTCCCTTCTTCCTCTTCGAGAAACCGCTCCGGCCGGAATTCATCCGGATTCTTCCACCATGCAGGATTGTTAGCAAGCCACCATGCATTAACAACCACTTTGGACCCTTTGGGGATGGTGTAACCATTCAACTTAGCTTCTTCAAGGTTCATGTGGGGTACTAACAATGGTATAGGGGTGTGTAATCTCAAGATCTCTTTGACCACGGCCTGTAAGTAGGGCAGCTTAGGAATGTCAGATTCTGTCACCGGATTTCCCTGAAGAACGGTCGAGATTTCTCGTCGAAGATTGATCTGGACTGCAGGATGGTTGACTAGCTCTGCTATGGCCCACTCCATAGACCACAAGGTGGTCTCTATAGCTGCAAAATGCCATGGCAATTGAATAATAAGCATCTTAAATAAGTGTCCTACTGAGTATGGACTCTGCCCAGATAGAAGGGCTGGGGTTATTCTTCCAGGGTGGGACCAGCAAGCAGTGGCGCACAAGATCAACGGCCCCCACTCATCACAAACACATGCCCAATTTACAAAAGACCAATAAAGTAAGCATGCCCATTAGGATAATAATGGGTCCCACCTTAGATTGATCTAAACCGTCCATTTCAGAACTGTATCTAAACGACTGTGCATATTCACCAACAATAACAACACACAATTGGATGTTTAAACATTGTATAACTGGCTTCAATTTTAAGGGGCAGAGGATCCAAAGCAAGGATTAGCTAAAAAAATGGACGGTTCAGATCAACCTAAGGTGAGACCCACTATGTGGTAGTAGGTGCGCCTCATTGTATTACAATGAGGTCGCGTCCTACTGAAGCATTCATTGGTATTAAAATGTCATATTTGGGTTGAAATGTCGCAATGACAAAAACACCCTTATTTATCTAAACCCTTAATTAATGAAAAATACAAAATCCAACCCTTAAACAGGGGTATTTTTGTCATTTAAATAATGAATCACTAATTCATGAAAGAATAGAAAAACCATTAAGACTCACCTGCCACATTGATATTCTCCACTATGTAAAGCACATTTTTCTCATTTATCTCTCCATTTCTCTCGGCCTCTATTATATGATCAATAGCACAACTTATCTTATGCCTATCTCCATTCTTGGCTATGATTTTCCTGCAAAATGAGAAAAAATGTTAGACTTTACCAAGGGATGAAATTTCCATATGCTTCCTCCTAAACCCAAAACTGTAACAAAAGCTATACTTTTTATATAATTCCAAAATACCCTTAAGAAAGATATGAAGTCTTGAATCAACTCTAAGGCGCAATATCATAATCTGTTTCCCGCCCAAGAGGTGGTGTTTTGATAATGCCCCTCGGAATGAATTTTTATTAGAAGCGTTTCGAATTAATTTTTGTATTTTTTTTTTTCCATGGGATGGTGGTGATTCCAATTCCTGATTCCGACAATCTAAACGCGGCATATAGGGATTACGTTGGATAATTACCTTCGATTCTTGATGAAATAATTGTTGAAAAATGCCAGCCTTTTGGATTGAAGCGCTCTACACCTCTCCAAATACCCTGCCAAAAATGGTCGGAGAATAGGAATGAAATCTCCATAATTATACTCAAAACTTTGAGCCAAACGACTTCTCTCGGCGTTAAATCGAGTCGCCTCTATGAACAATGGATCCTCCTGTGACTCGAACGTGAAATCGAACATCATCCTATACATAATATTGTAGAGCATCAATTGCAAGCGTTTTCTAATCACTAATCCTTCAACTCTTACTCTTTCATCCTTGTACAAATCCTTAACAACAAGCTCCATTTCTTCCTCCCACATCTCCCTATATTGTTGGACCACCTTGTTAGTGAAAAAAGGGACGGTCATGATTCGTCGCATCTTGCGCCAATGATCTCCGTAGATCGTGAAGACCATATCTTGGCCGTTGCCCGTAAATATGTCAAAGACGACATTTTGAGGGCGCGAACCAAATTCCACCCCTTGTGTATGTAGGACTTCACTAGCTAGCTTGGGGTCCGATATGGCGACTAAGTTCCTAGCCCCTAGTCTTAGTAGGAAGATGGGACCATATTTTTGAGACATGGTCGCTAGAAATCGATGGTTGAGATCGTTTCCGACTTGGAGCCAATTGCCAAAGATGGGGAGAGATCGAGGGCCAGGAGGAAGGTTGGTTTTTTTGAAATTGGACATGAAGCGCGAGATTATGAAGAGTGAGATTGCAAAGTAGGGAAGATTTGAAAGGGTGGCTAGGGTGGGAAACAACAACTTGGTCAATGATAAAAGGACTACTGAAAGAAGGGTGCAAGAAGCTGATTTTTTTAGAAAGGTACCCATGTCGAAACGAGGGAGAGTTGAGAATGTGGTTTATGAATGAAGAGGAGACATTTATAAGAGACTGAAAATTGGGTAGGAAGCTTAGGTGTTTAATGGTTTTATGGGAATCCATGGGCTCACTTAAAACCATGGTAGGAGGGTGGGAAAAGGCTTTTTCCAAGTCAAAAGGGTTATTGGTTGTTGAAGAAAAGGATATGTGTGTGCTTAGCGCGCAACACTTCATATCTTTGGCATTTTCTTGAACTCTTCCCGACGAAATGACTCAAATACCCTCAATGCTCTCAGCAAAATGACCAAAAGACAATGGCATTGTTTTGAAAAATTAAACCCTTGGAGAAGGGATATTTGGTCACTTTAACCATCTTTGAATGTTTTTTTTCCCCCTTGAGGCCCTGTTTGGATTTTCTTTATTTTAAATGCAAGAAAAGTGTTACGAACCCGGTTCGGATCGCAATGGATTTGATGTCGGTCGTCCTTTGTGCACACGCTTTTTGGAATAAATTTCTGCCCCCTTTCATTAAATCAATTACAGTTATTTATATGAATCCAAGTGAAATACTGATCCTAAACTTTAGCAACAACATCCTACGTGCATACTCCTAAACAATAGCAAATTCTCCTAAAAAATTGCAAAGTGATAACCACTTCGTTTTTAACTAAAATCTACCGAATAACCCATGTCCATACCCAATCCCTTAAAAATCTCAACAACGTGAATACGTAACATTCCACCCCTCTTGGAATCAACCTTGTCCTCAAGGTTGGAGATGAAACACTTGCTAGTTGGAGAAAAATGAAATCTTCTTGTGCAGGATTTTTCGAAAGTCTTCTCTGTTATCTTTTCTCTTTTTCCTTCGTGCTCCCTTTCTTCTTCTTTTTTCATCCTAAGATTAGTCTCCATTTTGTATGGTGTCATCCAGGGTTGAGCCAACTCCATTTTCAAACTAATCTGACCGTGTGGATCACCAAAGTTCCATCGGCGTATTTTTTTGAAATTTTGACACGCGGATGGTCTGGAAGAGAATCTACTCGATTGCGTTGGATATATTGCAAGGAACGACGGATTTTCCGACGACGACCTTGTCGGAATTGACAAGGCTGGTAAACATACACCTTTCTTTTATGGCTTTTTCTCCTTTCCTTTTTTTGTACTTGGGAAGAAGAATTCATTAAATGTGAAACATTTGCCACATAGAGGCTATAAGATCTACCTCTACCATTACAGTCTTGGTTGTTGGAGCGTTCCTCTTGGTCGTGCGTACATGTAGCTGCCAACTAGTCAAACCGAGCATTCATAATAGAAAACATCACCTTTATCTCGTTGGTCATTCTCTCTTGCCCCATAGCAACATAACGCACTATGGCCTCCAATTGTCCGATTCTTGGATCATCCATGCCTTGCTCTGATACCACTTTGTTATGAATCCGATTAGGATCACAACGGATTTGATCTTCTTAGAGGGAAGATTGGCCACTTGAAATTTCTGCCCCGTTTCATTAAAACGATTACAATTATTTATATGAATCCAAGTGCAATATTCATCCTAAACTTCAGCAACAACATCCTACTTGCATACTCCTAAACAATAGCAAATTCTCCTTGCAAAGTGATAACCACAACCTACAGAAATCGTTTTTAACTAAAATCTACCCAATAACGTCCTCTGTACCCAATCCCTTAAAAATCTCAACAAAGTGAGTACATAACAAAGACTGGAAATATCATTACCCTTTATTTTATCGAAAGCTTTTCTATCATATGGATTGACATTGGTACATCCATTTGGAAATATCTTACACATGGAATGATTTGAACAGATGTACTTTGAAGACAGACCTCATTTGTCTGTCTTAAAATTGTTGGAAGGCCCCCACATGAGCCAACTCAGCATCACCAACAAAATCCACGTTGTTGCCACATAGGCAAGTCATATAAGAACGACCTCATCTGTCACCGGGGCAGTAAATGAAGGTTGGTATACCGACAAGAGGACTAGGTCCAAAACAAGTACCTAACAACAAGAGAACGTGCCCAAGTAAACAACCTCTTTATGACTTTCCAAAAAACTCCTTAACTATAGGTAAAATGCCCAAAAGCGAATGACGATTTTATATCACCAAACCAACCACCTCTTTAGACGCTTGGAAATGTTGGAAATCAACAGGCCGTGGATCGGAAGTTGCTATTTAGACAAGTCAAAACCATTAAAAAATTAGTAAAGTGATATATTCCCCCCCTTTTCTTCCTCAGGCCACCCCCACTACTGTACTTATGATATGACCATGGTTTTAAGTCCGAAACCGAAATTCTCAAAATTCCTTAAATTTACCAAATTTTGGCAATTTAGGCCGAAATTTAATAAAAAAATGCCCTTTTTATTTCTTTACAGAATTTCGGCACTAAAAATCGAAATTTCATGACTTTCTACCAAATTTCAGTTTCATCATGACCAAAATTTTACCGAAATGAAAACTTAAAAGAGGAAAGTGTTCGTCCGCTCGAGCGCACCAAGTTATGGTGCGGCGCTCGAGTGTCCAAAACTCATGTGGGTCCACTTTATTAGGATGATCCAAAGCATTCATTTGAAAGGCCCTTACATAGATGTGGTGTGTACCAAAATTAGCTCCGTAGGATCATCCTAACCCATCCATATGTGGAGTTCAAAATGGACAGACACTGTGTGTCCACAAATCTACCCATTTTGCCCTCCAAGTTAGGATGATTTAACGGACCTGATTTTTGGTACACACCCTATCTATTATAGGGCCTTGCAAATGAATGGTTTGGATCACCACAAAAAATGTGGGACCCATGTGATTGGACACTCGAGCGCACCATAAGCTTAGTGCACCATAAAACTTCCCTCCATTTAAAACGACTACTCTTTTTAAACAAAAAGGGGTGCCCTGGGGAAGAAAAAAGAGCTAATATATCAATTCTCTGGGCCAACCCCACCAGTTAAAAAGCGTTTTGTTCTCCAAACAAAAGATTTCTATAAATTTACCAAGATGCCAACATGAAAAACCAAGCCCAAGCTATATTTTGCAAAATCTTCCTTCGCCTAACCTTCCAAGGCCTATACAAAGATAGTCTTCACCAGTACAAACTACTTTCCTACGTGCACGCCAAAGGATATGTAACAAAAAGATGTTAGCTAGCATCCTTCGCCTAACTATAAGGTATATTTACAGAAAAAAAACAAGGACCAAATCTGATTCAAACCCATGTACCTGTAAAAAGTGGCTTCTTCGTTAACGCTGTCTCTCCAAACATCGCTATTAGATCCGAAAAAGAGGCCCCCGTCTTCAACTTCAGTCTTAATCTCAAGACCCAATTCTTCATCTATGTCATCTGAAGCAGATATAAGCAAGAATTCACAGCCTTCGTAGTTTAGAAAGCCCGGCGGGTCGGCCGGACAATAATGACGGGCGCCAAATCGGGCCTTGAGGTGGGCTGGGAAGACGGCCTTGTGATTGCCCTGAAGTCCTTTAAATTGGGAACTTCTTGGTTAATCTGGGTTCTTTATTTGTATGAGGAATGACCCTTCCCTTTTCACGTTGAGCGATTCTTGAAGCTCACTATTCACATCTTCTGGAGGGAATTCTAGTTTGTAGACCAAATGGGTGTTTTTTTTTTTGCCTGAGTGGTGCTTTATTATCCTATAAACGCCTTCAGCTATGGCTCTCGCCGGAGGTTTGAGCCTGCGTCCTCTGGTGGCGGTCTCGTACTCTGCTTTGAAACCATTCAAAACCACATTCCGTACCTTTCTCTAGGTTGCAAGACTAGGGGTGCAACTTGGATCGGGTTGGCCTAGCATCCCCCAACCCTAACCTAACCCAACTCATCTAAGCAAAATCGGGTCGGGTTGAGTCGGGTTCACCTTCATAAAAAATCAAGATAAAATTAGAGGAGGGAGGTCGGTCCAGGTTGCCAAGGCCTCTACTCTAACCCAACCCAAAATTAAATTGGGCTGGCTTTTCCAAACCCAACCAGAGAAAATGCCAACCCGACCTAGCCAAAAATCAGGTTGAACCCGTCCCAAGTTGCACCCCTACCAAGACATGGCCCAAGTATCAGAAAATTTCATACCAGAAAAGATAATGAAAGACTACAATACTCCTTTCAGAGCCTCTTTTATGTCGTTGATGTTAGTGGTAACCATGTCTACAAATCTCCAATATGGTCGTCTTCGCTTGCTTGGATCTGGAAGTCTTTTTCGCCCCATTATCATCAATCTCAGAAGCGGTTGCTTTTCGATATTTACTTCCTTCAAGAAAAAACAAAACTAGTTAGCACGTACTCTAATAACTTAAAATACTAAACCTATACAATCCCCACATCTAACCTTGAGTGGTAAGAATAATGATATCAGCACTCATTTGATGGGCCACAGTGCCTCAAAAATCATTTCCATAGTATGATCCTAGGCCTAGCTATAAATGAAGTATATATTATGGTAACAGAAGGCATGAAAAAAAATTCATGGTTGCCCAGGAAGACCTTAATCAACTGAGAGCCCATTATCAAAACAAGGGCGTGTGGAAATCATTTCGCCAGGTTAACTAATGACCTACGTAAACGGTAAACGTTAACGAATGATATGCCTGTTTATGAATTGGTAGCACTATCACTCAAATGACTTCTTTACCCCTATATTTTTCTAGACCCGCCAAAATTCATTTGGGCAAATCAGTCATTTTGCGACCTGTGACCTTAAGCCACCACATCCACTCCATGGTGCAACTTACCAAAGGACAATATAAATAAAAGGGAAATGATATTTCCACCCTCTTTAGTTTGCCTTCTCCTTAAAAAGACTGCATTTTCATCACTTTTGTTTTTGTCTCTTCTTCAAAAATGAAAATCACTTTGAAGAAAAGACAAACAAAAAAGGGCCATATATAAAGCTATGTTGCATGGCCACCTTCAGTTCCCTTATCAGTGGACTTGGCTTTCTCACCGGAACTCGATGCACCTTCCTTACCAGAATCGGACTTTTGTTTTTCTTCAACGGGCCTTGGGCCGGATTCGGGACGCATCACAATATAGAGCCTGTTGGAAAATTTGTTGAGGGTACTGTTGATGATAGAAAACAGAAACTTGTTGCTTCAAGGCGTGATATCACTTTCCTTAAGACAAGATTCGCCCCCACTAGTAGTGTGCAAAGGGGATCCGCGAATTGCCTCCAAGATACAATGAAGCCTAGTAGGGAAGCCCTACTAATGTTTGATAACGCGTAGCACTAGCGGAATCAAACCCGAAATGCCCTTCCGAAATTTCAAGCCTTAGAGAAATCTCTAGATTCTGTTTTTGCAGAAAAACAGTATCTAGAACAGTAAAGAAAAGAAAAAACAGTATGAGAAATACTTGGGGATTTTTGTAGGAGTGTAGAAGAGAGTGTAAAGTCAGTCAGAATTGCCAATTCGATTTTTATTTAAAAAGACTGAAGTTTGTACATTTTTTATAGACCATCTGGTGTCTTTTCAGTGTGAAAAACACCTCTACAGGGCACCTTTCCAGAATGTTTGAAATCTGACCGTTAGATCGCACCCATTGATATTGAACGGTCCTGATCGATCCTAGATGTGACTGTTGGCTTGAGTAAAACCTCTCTCCAACCCAGTCATCGTTAGATCAACCATCTATGGTGGATCGCACCCTCTTGGCACATGACCGTTGGGGAAAGGGACACAACCCATTTGATCACACCCTTTGACCGTTGGAGTCATGGGCCCGTTGGGCCGACCGATAGGCCCGAACCGAAACGGGCCCACCGTTAGGCCCGAACCGAAACCCAACCCAACTGAACCATTCGGCTTGATGGGCCTGCGAACCATTTGACCCACCCATCCAATCGCTCCTCGCGACGTTGCGTACGTGCGAAGTGCAAAGTGCGCCTAAAAAAGCGCCAATAAAGCGCCACTATGCGCCCTATAGCCCATTGCCGATTGCCCATGCCATGGGTTCAACCCAATGTGCAATCAACAAGAGTTAGAAAAGGTAGTGCTTTATAAGCCATTCTCTTTCTTTTCTCTCATCCGATGTGGGACTATCTTTTCAACTACACTTCTACATCCTTTTCTAAAAGCAAATATTTCCAAGAAAACATTTTCTTTTTCCCAAACGCTTTTCATAAAACATTTTCCAAAACACTAAAACATGTAATATACATGATTTTGAAAATGCAAAATCACTAACAGAGCCTTCGTACATCATCAACACTGTGAGCTTCTTCTTTATTCACCTTAGGCATATAGAAAAAGAAAATTTCCTCCCTTTCCTAGCTGCATTTTCCCAACAAATATACGTTATACACATTTTGTAGAATATTTCTACGCGCGAGAGAGAGAGAGAGAGAGAGAGAGAGAGAGAGAGAATCCCGATCTGGGTGTTGTTTCTCGTCTTCAATTCCTTGCCTTGTCCCATCTCCTGTTCTGTACTGTTCTCTTAGAAGATGAAGATAAAGAGTTATGCTGTGTTCTTCTAGCTCCTTAAATACGTAGGGATATAAGGAGTACACGTGGCACAGTGCATGTTTCAAGCCATATCTACGTGTCATTCCAAATCTCCAAGTGGCAACTCTATCAAGTGAAGATGCAAATTGTATCTCCAAGTGGCACTTCCAATCTTCAATATTTTGCTTGAAGCTTATATATCCCATCTGAACCGTTCATAATGTGGGCCCTAGTACCAAGATTGCCGTGATTGTACAGCTCGAACTATTTGGAACTTTCTTCATGGAATATGAATTGTCGAGTGTTTTTAACTATTACATGAACAACTACAATTTTCCCATTGATAGGTTTTTTTTCCAATGAAAAACATTGATTTGGATGATTTAATCAACCAACTTCCTACCCATTTTCCTGAAAGTCAAATCTAATAAATTTCCACACAAAGAGAAAGTGATAGATCTCTACTCAAAAAATCATTAAAGAAAAGTTAAAAATGATGGTAGCACTAGAACTACAAAAGTTCGTAGTCCACCCTGTTAAGCTTAAAATCGGTAACAGATACGGCAGCTTAAAATCGGTAACAGCAGTGACGTAAGAGCTGAGCTGGAGGACCTGAGGAGCCGAAGTGAAGGAGCTGAGTCCTGCACAAGAGCACACGAGGTCAGAAGACCAACCTGGAGTCGTTGCTCCGGACGGGCCCTTCGACACTTCGTAGTCCACCCTATTCAACAAAATTTAAAATGACAGATAAACCATCCCTATCACCTGGTCGGGCCGAAAGTGGATCCACCGTTCGATAAATGGACTTGTGTTCATAAATGTGAACCATTTTCCCTTTCCACTTGGTTCACTAATTAGATACATAGAGTTGCCTGATTGTTGGATTTTTTTATGCCTATTGATGGACCCCACAAGGTCCTACTTGTCCTGTTTCATTGCTCTTTGCCAGTTTTTACAGTGGCCCACCATGGTGGGTCCCACAGGATGATTGGGCAGTGGGCAGATAGTGGCGGATCACCCTCTTTGGTAGTCCGAAGACTACTAACACGGCCTTGTTAAAGAAAGAAAACTTGGAATATTAAAAGGGCAGAGATAAAATCACCCCCTTCTATGTTCACCCATATTTTTCAAAATAGACGGTACTTCCCACACCATAGGATGATCCAAGCCGTCTGTTTGATGGGCCACAATATAAATAGGTTGTGCCCCTAAAATCATTTCCATAGGATGATCCCAACTGTCCGATCTATTGAAGTTTCAATAATGTGAGTCCCTCTTTAGATCAGAGAATTCTAATCATCCTATAGTAATGATTTTTTAGACACAACCTATTTACTTTTTTGCCCATCAAATTGACGGTTTGGATCATCTTATTGTCTGGGCTGTACCGTCTATTTTGAAAAATAGGGGTGAATTCATACGCAGAAGGGGGTGATTTTATCACTATTAAAAAAACACAAACTCCAGCTTAAGGTTCCAATTTCCTCGGCGGTGCATTCAATCTGCAACTCTCCTCGATTTCATCGACTCCCTTCCCCTCTTCCTCCTTCAATTTAACCCTCTCTCTCCTCCTCCTCTTCAAAACCCACATCTCCTTTTTGTCTAAATTTCTTAAAATTCCACCCTTCTAGTCCCCTCACAATTCCAGGTACTTCTTTTCAGATCCGATACTCTTGCAATTTTGTTTACTTTCACTCAATTGTAGTGGTTTTATTCTTCTTATTTTGAAATGGGTCTCTTTTGTTGTATTGTGGATTTAGGGTTTTAGTCTCTGAAAATGGAGACCATGTTTGTCTGCAAATCTGTTCGCTTGTCTCCTGTAAGTCATTACTAACTTCTTAATTTTTGTTTTTTTGTGTTTTCCTTTTTTTTGGGCATTGGTTTTTACTTGAGTTTTATGGTTAGATGGAAACACTGCTTTATTATTTTTGTTTAATCTGGTGTAATAATGTAAAAGAAAGAGTTTTTGAATTTTTGAGAAATTTTTATTAGCATTTTTCTAATTTGATTGCATGCAAGATGATTCTTTTATCGTTTCGATTTAAATATATTTAAAAAGGTTATTGTTAGATTTTATGAGGCATTTGATATGGTTCTCCTGCCTTGTTGATTACATGCAATTTGCTTCATTTTTCATTTTCATGAGGATTTTTTTATAGTGGGTATTACACATGCAGTCTGTCTATTTTTTTTTTTTTCAATTTTCATTAGTTAGGTTCATTGTTTGAATTTTATTTAGAGGCATGTAAGATCCAATGTTGGGGGATATTTGCATTTTGATAGTTTAATTATGTGGAAGCTGTGCCTTTTATTTTTTATTTTTAAATTCTATGGTACAGTTATTGAACTGGGTTTGGCTTAGATGTATGCAAGAAAGTTCAATTTCACTGTACCTATCGATTCTGATATTGCGTTTGGCTTGTTTATGATTTGCCTAAGTGTGATATTTCTGATTGCAAGGGTTTGTTCATGGGGCAACCTAGAGGAATAAAGAGCTCGCAATGTAGCTTTGTTTTTGGAAATGGTGTGAGTTTTCTTAGGCAAAAAGTTGATCTCGTAAGCCAAAAGTCCAAGACACTTGGAGGAGCGCTCAGCGCAACATGCCAAGATGAGAAGATTCTTGTTGCAAATAGAGGGGAGATTGCTGTACGCGTGATAAGAACTGCTCATGAGATGGGGATACCATGTGTTGCTGTTTACTCAACAATAGATAAGGATGCCCTTCATGTGCGGCTTGCAGATGAGGCTGTCTGCATTGGGGAAGCACCAAGTAGTCAGTCGTAAGTGACCTCAGTTTCCTTCTTTTTTGCAATCAGATATTAATAGTTTCTCAATTTTCATTCAAATAGTTACATACATCAATTGTCACAGGTTATTTTCTTTTGATTTTGAGCTTCATTGATGACTTAGGTGACATGAATATTATGCTCTGTACTGTTATGATATATTGTCATGTTATGTTGTTGTCACGCCCAGACGCCGGTTCTGGGTTTTCCCACCCTCCCCGATTTTGTTTTCCAGCAGCACTATCGTGCCTGATCCGCGGGGCCCGCCCCTTGGAGATGCTGAAAACACATTTACACAGGGAGAGGGAGGATCCACATATATAGCCCATAAATCTTTTCTCCCTTTCTGATGTGAGATCTTACAGATATATTGTCACTAAGTTAGACTGTTCAATAGTTTATAAGTTATGGATATATGGCCATTATAGCAGTGTAGTTATGTGGTCCATATGGCTAAAGAAACCAACGCATATTTAAAGATAAAGAGAGATTTAGCAGGATTATGCTTGAAGTCAAAATCATTCTGGTTGATTAGTTTCTTGTTAGAAAGGGATTTTGGGACTTGACTTATTAAGATTCTCTTAGATGTTGAAAAGAAATCATTGGAAGACTAAGGTTGAGGGAAAAGGAAAAGGAAAGATAGATCCCTCTGTCTCCCCAAGTGATAAAGCTTAACTTTGATGGCTGGTTCGATGAATCCAGGGACGACAGATGCTGGGGGTGTTTTTAGATTTGAAAAAGATGAAATTCTTTCGGCATAATTGGATCCGATTGGCAGCACTGACTCAAACGAGGCCAAGGCTAGAGCAATATTAACAGAAATTAGATATACAAAAGAGTTGTCGGTGTGACCAATTGTTTTTACTAAGGCCCTGTCTGGATTGCAAGAAAAAAATTCTTGACGGAAATTTTTTTCTTCACTCGATTTAATGAAAAATTATTTAATTATGGTTAATTTAGTGGAATATTATCATAAATTGAAGGGTCTCTCTAAGTAAAAATTGAGTAGGGTTGTGTCAACTTTTATTTATTATTAGTATTATTACAGGCCATGAGAATTCTCATCTTTCTAGTTCTAAACTTGCGACTTTTGTTGCCCGTGTATAAAACACTCAAGTTGCTTAACTGTCTTCTCTAATCTTTGTAGTTCATCCCCTCAGTTAGGTATTGGTTATTTTCGTCTGACTTTCATGGATCATTTGTTGAGCTTGGGCATGTCTTCCTCTGTGTTCTGACAGGTATTTGTTCATTCCGAATGTTCTATCTGCTGCTGTTAGCCGTGACTGTACTATGTTGCATCCTGGATATGGTTTCCTTGCTGAGAATGCTACTTTTGTTGATATATGCCGAGAACATGGAATTAATTTTATTGGGCCCAATGTAAGTACTCCATATCAAAGGATGAAATGATAACAAACTGTGATTAGGCCCTTCATGAGGATGATGGATGTGAATTGTCCATTTATTCTTGTGAGTACCCCATCTGGGTTATAACCAATGACACAAGTATTATTGTTGCGGTACTTGTAATATTGCATTCGCTATGAAATTTCCAACGATGATTGTATTTGGAGCCTTGTGTTCCATTACACCATGGTTTTGTTGGATTTTCACTTGGAACTTTACATTTGGGGATATATTTTCTTGAACGTAAAGACTGTTAATGTTAGCAGTGTTATACTTTGATTCCTACATACTTCTAAATGCTGCTGAATTCATGCCTTACATATTTCTTTTTCCTAGTTGGATAACGAAGTTAGTGCTTGATACAGGACCTTCTACAGTTGCAGAATTTCAAATTTGAGTAAATGAAGATCTTAAGTTCAAATTTGGGTGAATGGAAACTGAAGTTTTCAGGGAAGGAAGACTCCCTAAAATAATTCCACAAAATATTAGTTCATAGATTTTGAACAGAAATGTAGATTCTAAAATATCTAAACAAGGAAAAACTTTTCGCTTTGGCTTTTAAGATTCTTCCAAGTAACTTAGTCCACAATCCTATCTCTTCCATTGAGAAGCCCAAAATTCTATGTCAATTTATAGCTTCTATTCTGTTGCAATTGCAAGGACAGCAACATTTCAAATACGCAAGATGCTTCCAAATACATGCATTCAGTTCGAAGTCCTCTTCATGGAGGTGCTCTTTACATATTCAATCCTCAAAAAGATATTTTACCTAAATTCTTCCTGATTTCCGAGTCGGTTAGCCAAAGAATCATTGTAAGATGGGTCCAACCTGAAGACCATAATTTAACCTAGAGATTATTTAAAATAGTCTTTCTGTTGGAAGAGTATGAAAGTACTCCTAGGAGTGATTCTTTTGAAGAATTGTTTAATAACACAACTGAGTACTGGAAACAATATCACCAAGTCAGCTCAAGTCAGTCAAGTGACTTAAGTGAGTCAACTGAGTACTGGAAAGAATCTCACCAGATATAGTTACTACTACTCTTGATCTTGAAAATCTGAAGGGTGAATCCTCAGTTGAAATCTTTATGTGCTGGAGCTTAGGTAATTAATTTCTCCTGGAATCACAGAATGTCTAGTCATGCCACTTGGAGCTTCATCCCAGGCAAGATTAAATACCAAATGTGATAATAAAGATAGCATAATTAATACTACAAATAAATTTGATGAAGGATTGTATCATTGGAACCTTGTATTATAGCTGAGCCTTAAATCAGGCAAAGTATTTTGCATGTCTGGATGGGGGCGAGAGGGAGAAAAATAAAATATGATGCCGTCTCTTTTGTAATTTGTACTTTGTCGACTGATAGAATGTGTAGAGAAGCTTGCTGAGTGCCATGATCAGGAACTTATGAGTTGATTAAATTGCTCTTATAGGTCTCTGATCTTTAATTGAATAGAATTTTCCTTATTGGTGCATAAGAGTGCCCTGTTGGAAATGCATTTTTGAAGAGTTGTCAAGAACTCAAGATTCATTACTCATAGTTTTATGATCTTGCAGCCTGACAGTATTCGCACTATGGGTGATAAATCTACTGCCAGGGAAACAATGAAAAAGGCTGGTGTTCCAACTGTACCTGGAAGTGATGGATTGTTACAGGTAATAGATCAAATGCAGTTTGTACAATTGGTGTGAGAGTGTGCTTATTCCTAAATTAGGAATGGTTTTTTTAATCTTTATCTTTCTTGAAATTTTTAGTCCACAGAAGAAGCTATCAGGCTTGCTCATGAGATTGGTTTTCCTGTGATGATCAAGGTATAGTATCGCTTTTCTCCAAAATGTGAATTTAGACTTCAAATGAAATTATTAACTTTTCCTTGGTTAAACAAATAACAAGGGCTTGGTGATGATTGTTGAACTTAAATAAAATAAAACAGCGTGAATAGTATAACAATAAGGTTTTGAGCATGGATTGATAGAGGAATAAATGATGACATTTAATACTAAAGCCCAAACTGTTTCCCATTCCCAGAAATTGTACGTGACTATACATGGACGAGACGGAAATTATAGAAGCTAGGCTCATAACCCATTGAATTTAACTCAAAGAAACCTAATATAACTTGCCAGTCATGAAACCAAGGAAATGATGTTATGTTCTAAACATTCACCAACAATAGGGTTGCAGCTTTCCCTTTCAGTTGACATAATCAAAGAGCATAGTTAAATAATTTTTTTGAAGGACATCAAATAAATTGGTGAAATGAAAACTGAAGGTGTCCATAGTAACATACTTGTTCTCTTAGAATCAGATATGGTCCCCATCACTGTATCAACAAGTTCCCTACTTTCCATATCATTTCTCAGTACTTATATTACATCATCATATTTTTGAAGGCAACTGCTGGTGGTGGAGGACGTGGGATGCGTCTGGCTAATGAACCTGGCGAATTTGTGAAGCTGTTACAGGTATTCCATTCCATGGGTGAAAATTCTTTCATCTCTAAACATTAAGTTGCAGATTCAATTGATATTCCATGGGTGAAAATTCTTCCATTTTTAAATGTTATAGTTGCAGACTCAATAGATATTTCATGGGTGCAAAATTCTTTCATTTTTAAATGGTAAATTTGCAGACTCAATAGATTGTACTTTCCCTCAATAGATTGTACTTTGTAACTGTTCCCATTTGATTTATGCGTGTCTTCATAAATCTGTTTTGTTATTCCATCCACTTCACAGTTCACACCCCCATATTCAACCATGTTCTATTGCAACCTCTTGGGCATCTAGCTATGTCCACACGGTTTCTTATTGTTGCAAAACCTAAACTCGACTTGGAAACTGGCCTCCAATTTTATGAGTTTGACTTGTTCAAGTTGGGGAAAAACTTGCTGAAATCATAAATTATTGGATTAGTAAATCGTCAACCACGCTTTATAAAACTGGAATTTTGAAGAACAGTCAGCAAGTTTTTTAACACAGGCATATTTAACCTACACATTGAATTGCAGTGAACTTCTCAAACTTATATAGATGGAAAATGCCAGTTTAAGTTCAGGTATCTGTGATGAATTTGATGTTTTAAATATATTTAACTACTGGGATCCGTTAAAATATGATGATAACCATGTGAATTTTTAAAGCTTTATAACATTGAAATGACCCTCCTTGGTATTTTTTCTTCAAACACCAGGAGATTAAGCATATTGTTTCTCCCACTACTATGGGGTGCATTTTATATGTGCTTATTGTAGCAAAATTCGCCAGTTGATAGGCTGGACTGTGTAGATTGTACTAATTGGAATTATATGCCCGAGTTGTATATTTGTAAATTGCCAGACCTTGGTGGGTCTTTCTTCCTTCTTTCTAATGAAGATTTGAATCACTTGTTCGAAAAAGGAAAGAACTTCTGTTATAAGTTTTAGGATATTGAAATCTGTCATCAAAGCTATAAGTTTGGAAAGCGGAAATGATGTTCATTAAATCTGATGCCGCTAACTGAAAGAACTTGAAATAGGACACTTCTTAGTGATTCATACCGTTTTTTGTGAAGTTATTACAATGTTAGGCTATATTTGACAATGGATATTATTACTCTGATTTAATTGTCAGTCCAACCGGGTTCACTTGTTCATTTTTTTTTTGTTTTGTCAAAAGTTTTGAGGATATTGAAATTTGTCATCAAGGCTGGAATTTTGGAAAGCAGAAACGACACACATCAAATCTAATGGCACTAACTGAAAGAACCTGAAATAAGCCGCTCTTCTTAACGATTAGAACTTTTTTTTTCTCTTGAAGTTGGTATAATGTCGGGTAATATTAAGCAGTGGATACTATTTCTTTGATTTAATTGTCAGTCCGACAGCTTTTGGTTATGTTAACAGTTAACTGTTAATCGGTCACTTGCCTTGCATTTTATCTGAAAAGTTCTGAACTGTGGGAACTTCATGTTTATCTCAATTATGTGCTGAATTAGACTTTTTTCAATTTCAAAGCAAGCAAAGAGTGAGGCTGCAGCTGCATTTGGAAATGATGGGGTTTATTTGGAAAAGTACGTAAAGAACCCGAGGCACATTGAGTTCCAGGTAAGTATTTTGATTGGACTTCCGGCCATATTTATTGCATCCATTATTTTTATATGCTTAGATTTTTAAAGTGAGCATCAATTTCGGATTATTGTGCTAATGACTTAAACTGTGTAGGACGGAGAGTTGCAATGTGCATGTTTACTGTCATTGAAGAAGCTTGTGCTGGATATTAGTATGTAAGCATGTGATTCACCTTTAAAATGCTATTTCTCTTAACAGGTTCTTGCAGATAAGTATGGAAATGTTGTTCACTTCGGAGAGCGTGATTGCAGCATTCAGGTACTGATGACAAATATTTTAAGATGCAGTTTGAATGAGATACTTTGGGTTATATTCCCTTCATTGCTTAGTGCCGACTTTGGAATTCTTTTCTTTATCATCACCTGAATTGCCTCAGCTCTCTCTCTCTCTCTCTCTCGGGCTTCAATGGCTGCCTATCACAATGCATACACGGCAAGACATAGTTTTTTGGAGATGGGCAGCTTGTCATTAAGGAATGACCGGGCATATCATTATTAGTGTGTCTTGATGAGAATGGTTTGCCATGCAACTTGAATGTAGAGACTTTGTCAGTGTTGGACATGGGTAGAGGTTCTCAGACATGACCGACTTCAAGGCACCTGGTATATTGACACAACGTATCAGGATATTAGGGGTTTTGTTGACATGGGCTTAGTGTAGGCCATGTTTACTAGCGATTAAACTTTCAGCTGACTCTTTAGCCTTGTTTAATGGAGAAAATGTGATAATGGGCCTGGTCTTTTTGTTGACACTGCTTTCTCTTTCCCTTTCTCATTACTTATTACTAAAGTTTTTTTATTGGTAAAAAACGTCCTTTCAGTCAAAAGACACTCCTTTCTCTTTTCCCTTTCTCAAACCCTTCGTACATCTCCTCCCACCCCCACCTCCACCCCCACCCGCTCTCCGCTCTCTCTCTCTAAGAAATAAGATTTAGAAGAACTATATTGACTCTGCTTCTGTGATGCTCTTAATATCCTTGATTCTTCATACTGATCTGCAGAAACAACTTGCCAGAAAGTTTTGTGATGCTCTAAATCTCTGGAAATCATTTTTACCCCTAGTTTGAATTAATTAATTAATTATAAGCATGATACTTTTTTAGAGAGTGCTTAAGGTTACAGCATCAAAACTATATTGACTCTGGTTTCTATAACAGCGGAGAAATCAGAAGCTCCTAGAAGAAGCTCCTTCTCCTGCGTTAACCCCGGAATTACGAAAAGCTATGGGTGATGCAGCTGTTGCGGCAGCTGCGTCTATAGGTTACATTGGTGTTGGCACGGTTGAATTTCTCTTGGATGAAAGAGGTTCCTTCTACTTTATGGAAATGAATACTAGAATCCAGGCAAGGGCTGCTTTACTAAAAGCTTTTAAAGTTTCCACTTTGTCTATCATAATTTTATCAGAGAGAAATTATATCTTTCCTGGTAAAATTCAGGTGGAGCATCCTGTGACTGAAATGATATCCTCAACCGATTTGATCGAGGAACAAATTCGTGTGGCACTTGGAGAGAGGCTCCAGTACAAGCAGGTCATGATTGGTATTTTTAAGAACCTCTTTGTTATTATCTTAAAGACTAGGCTGATAAGATTCCATGACTGCTATCATCTGCAGGAAGACATTGTGCTCAGAGGACATTCAATTGAATGTCGTATTAATGCAGAAGATGCTTTCAAGGGATTTCGCCCGGGGCCCGGTATACATATCCTTGCTTCTCTTTCTTATTTTTTAAGTATGAGTTGTATCGGCTATTTCCATCATCTGACAATCATCTAAGTATCTATAGCCATCTACAAAATAGAAAAAGGAATATCATCTATATTCATAGCATGTTGTGTATGGCTAATCTTCTATTTCAGTACCTCACTACTGCTTTCCCCATGTAACAGACTCAGATTTTCATTCATTAGTTGCCAGTTTTTTTTTTTTTTAGCTGATCCATTTTCCATTGGAAGACTAATGTGAACTTTTATTTCATTTAGTAAATTGATTCCTGCCTTCTTTCTTCCTACTGAAGTCTACTTGTTAGAAGATCATCAGTACAACGGGTCTAAATTTTCATAATGGCGCTCATCCGTGGTCAGATTTATGTCATTTTTGTGCGGGACAGGGCATTTGCCATTTTTCCTATGTTTTATTTCACTTGTGTTTTTTGGTGTACCCATCAATGTTGATATTGTCTATTAGTTGAATAATTGGACTAGTTTTGAAAATTTAAAACTATAATGCACAATGGTTACTTAATTAGCTGTCGTATAACTTAATGTGCTTTTAAATGATAGGAAGGATAACCGCTTACTTGCCATCCGGAGGTCCATTTGTGAGAATGGACAGTCATGTTTATCCAGATTATGTGGTTCCCCCCAGCTATGACTCCCTACTCGGAAAGGTGCACTGCTTGTCTTTTGATGAATATGCATAATACATGCATGAATATGTGCATGTATGATTATATGTGTGCACCTAGATACACATGTGCATGTTTATACATATGTTGGACATGAATGCTTGTTGTTGTGAGGGTTGTATGATGACAAAACAAACGTACTTAACACACACGCGCGCGCGCGCGCACACACACACACGCACGTGTGGAATTGTATCTGATTGAGATGTCTTGAGTCCCTTTTCTAAGTGGGTTATAATGAAACACCTTAACACTTTTCTTGTTTTGACCTACAACACCAACGTTTTTTTTTTTTTTTTTCCGTGAATGGTATCAATACTAACTTTTTATGCACTGTCTTCTAGCTAATTGTTTGGGCTCCAAACAGAGAAAAGGCAATTGAACGTATGAAGAGGGCTCTTAATGACACCATTATCACAGGTCAGTGACTAGTTCCTTGATAACAACCATACTTGGAAGGATTATATTTCACCGTCAATAGCCCTTGAAAGGCCACTGAACTGTAGGACCAATTTTGCTTCATATGCTATGAATTGCTTATTGGACTTACCCAGTAAACGAGGCATCCATATTTCTGTGATCTATGTAACAAGAATTAGGAAAGTTTTCTCTTTTGTTTATTATTGGTACTGTTTATGTCTATTTAGCAGGTTTACTGTATTACTATTTAACTAGATACATGTCAAGGCGATCTTTGAAAACCTGGCAGGCTGACAAAGTGCCTTTGTCAAACTAGTACATGATCTTTGTTGTAAGTTGCATAGGTCAAAATATCGCATGGTCCATTATATGGGCTGTGGAACGCATGAGGTTAATAACATAGTTGAAGATACCATCCTAACACACATGTATTTGTGTTAGGTTATGCAATACATACGGACAGTACTGATCCTGTTTAGCATCACCAATTTATTTCTTCAAATCTTATTTTGAGGATTTTCCAGATTATCCTCGCTTTCTCTATTTTTTTGGCTGTTTTAATTTTTTGTTATTTTGGATTTAAAGATTTGTGAAAATTTCTTTTATTTTCTTTGAATCTTTATGCTAGAATGAAATGTACCTGTGATACATATGACCAATAACTTCTAATGCATCACTATTGGCAGGTAGCTTATGTAATATATCCAAACTGTATTTTGAACTTTGGTGCTATAATGGGCAACCATATATTTCCCTATTAATGTAGAGGCGGCTTCAATGATTCACAAATTGCAAGAAAGCATTGAAAGCAATCCACCAACAAATTCTAATATTTATCATCCTTGTGATGTATCAGTTTAAATGATCTTAAATACTTCTTTTCGCAGGAATTCCTACAACCATTGAATACCATAAACTCATCCTTGATATTGAGGTGCGGAGATATTCATCTTTATATGATTGTGGACATTCTTAATTCCGACTTGCTAGACCTAAAATGGCAGGGAGAGTGCTGCTGGCAAGGCATCTCCCCGTCAGATGGCTTGGCTAACCGAAGCATTTACCTATCCAATTTCTGCATGTGGGCTTTGGTCTTAGCGAGGCTTTGAGATCCTATTTATTCCCCTTTTTATATGAATAAATTTCAGAATCATCAAATTATTAGTCTCCAGAGGCTGGTGATCTATATAACCTTGTCATCTGGTTGTGCCCCTTTGTATTGCAGGATTTCAGAAATGGCATAGTTGATACAGCATTTATACCAAAGCATGAGAAAGATTTAGCTGCGGTAAGAAAAGTCTGTGTGTGACATATTTTTCACTGGCCAGAATGATATAATAATGATCTCCGAGCTAAAGAACTATTGATATTTGAAATTTTGGAAGACTTAAACGACAATCACAATTCATTTGGAATGTCTAGATGTACCTGCTTTTTTCTCTCTAGAAGTACCAACTTAGAGAAGTTCCATGTTTTTCCATGCAAAATAGGATAAATTTCATTATGTCAAGTGAGGGTCTCGTTACTCCTTGAGGGCCCAGAAACTTCTCTTCTTCTTTTTTTCCTCTGGATGTTTTTGTTATTATTTGATAGATCTGTGTGCTTTTTCCCACATTCCGAGTTCCATTTAAATCAAACTTTGTCATACTTTAGAAATTGCAAAATTTATACCTAATTCATAGAGAAGAATAAAAATGATCTAGCTGCAGTAAAAAGCTATATGAATGTGCTTGTTTACAACTGTTCATTACTTTTTTGAGTGTTGCTTGATTACTGTTGGAGAATTAGTTAATAACTTCTGATCTCTCGAAATCAACTAGCATCTTTAAATACATTGATGATATATTTTGGTCCACTCTAGAAGATCAAGTTAATAACTGCGGTTCTTCCACAGTGACTAGAACTACCCAACTGGAGAAGTTTCATGTTTTTCTACTCAGAAGTGGGTAAATATCTCTAAGCGAAAGTAGCTTTACTCATCGGATTCCTGTCATTTCCATTGAAATTCCATAAGCACTTCTTTCTATATGCATGTTTTGGTTACTTTTCAATCCATTTGGGTGCTAAGAGAACTTTGAAATCCACCCAGTAACTGCTAGGGTTCCTAAACTTCAAAATTACAATTAATTTATTTTCCTTTTTGGGTGGTTGGTTTGTGGTGAGAATGTGATGTTTTTTTGTGGAGGTTCATTTTTTCTAAGTAAACTGAATGCAGATTGTTTGTGTGTGTGCTTTGCAGCCTCAGAAAATGGTGCTATCCACACCTGCCAAAGAACCGGTGGGCGTGAGCTCGTAGAAAGAGCTCATGTGCAGAACCCCGACTGCAACCAAATCATTTCGAGGGTTGATCTTATTTTGTTGCAAAAAACAGTTTTGACATGAGATCAATCCTTTATCTAGTTAATTTTCTTTATTTATTTCATAATTATTTTAGATAATAAAACAGTGATATGTCTATGTAAAGTTGTAGGAATTAATACCTTTATTATGCTGAGAAATGAGTTGGAAGTGTTGGATTTCTCATCAGGAGAACTCCTAGTTTATTAGAAATCCCTTCTGGTATCTGTTATGGATTTCACTTTTTGCATGGAAAGAATAAAGGGTTGATGTTTCCCAAGTTGTTTGGTTTAGTAATAGATCTTTGCTGTGGATTTAGTAGAAATATGAAGTTCCCATCTGATCTTTCATCTAAATAAGAGCAATCACAGCCTCACAGGGTCTGATATTTAGGCCATGTTTGGCAACCATGAAAGAATATTCCATGGATACTGTGGGGCCTGTTGTGAGAGATTTTGGGGGAGGGAGAGACTTGAGAGGGTACTAGTTAGTGAAGGGAGCATGAAAAGCTCCTAAAACCTGGAAAACAAAAATCACCTATCTATCTATCTATAATTTGGGATTTGCTAGCGTCCATCGCAAAAGGCATTTTGCAGATGGTCTGTTGCATGTGACAGTAGGGATTTGCTAGCCTCCTTCACAGAAGCT
Organism: Tasmannia lanceolata; assembly: GCF_043159265.1. Taxonomy (NCBI): domain Eukaryota; kingdom Viridiplantae; phylum Streptophyta; class Magnoliopsida; order Canellales; family Winteraceae; genus Tasmannia; species Tasmannia lanceolata. The sequence continues at coordinate 14,813,409 of NW_027518683.1, forward strand.
CCTTCACGCTCCTTCCTTTGCAAGTGATGACTAATCTATCTCCCTATAATTTATAATCTATCTACCAATACGGCCCTTCATCATATAATTTCTCCTGTCTATATATATACACTAGTAAAAAACCCCGTGCATCGCACGGGCCGACAAAGAACTGTACGGACCACGTCATAGGTTGATCCAAACCGTTCATGTGATGGAACACAACATAAATAGGTTGTGCCCCAAAAATCATTTCCATTGGTTGATCCTAGCACTCCAATCTATAGAGGTTTCCATAATTCCTCTTAAATTGGATGGTTTAGATCACCCTATAGATTTTTTATTAAAAAACCACAAAGGATACGGACCACGTCATAGGTTGATCCAAACCGTCCATGTGATGGAACACAACATAAATAGGTTGTGCCCCAAAAATCATTTCCATAGGCTGATGCTAGCCCTCCAATCTATAGAGGTTTCCATAATTCCTCTTAAATCGGATGGTTAAGATCATCCTATAGATTTTTTATTAAAAAACCATAAAGGAGGGGGGTAAGATTGAAATTATGTGGCTTTAATGGGTGCCTTTGTTAAAAAGCATAAAGGAGAGGATAGGATTGAAAATATGTGAGTTGAATGGGTGCATTTGTTAAAAAAAGTAAAAAAAAGTGATGTGTAATTCTCATAGAATTTTCAAAAAATTCAAAAAATTCTCTTCTTTTCTCTTCTGCTATATAATATATAGATATATAGCATATTCCTTTCCAGTCTTTCGCTTTGTTTACAAGAAAAAAATTTACCCAAAAACCTTTTCTTTATACCTCATGTTTTGTTTTGAACTTTTGATTGATAAGGTAGTGCCTAACACTTTATACCAAAGCATAGCATGGGTGGGGCCACCATTTTAGATGTGGGCCCACTATTTTACACCTTAAGTGAGAAGGTGGGGACCACCATTTTATAATCATGCCTCGCATGGGTCTAGCCCACCATTTTACATATCATGCCCATCTCGATTTCATTCTCCAAATCGGGATTTTCTCTGAGTTCCTTGAAGAAAATTCTGTAAGGTTGAGAAGATGCAGCAGAGATTAAAGCAGCCGCGATGTCTCAGGTTTAATCTCATAACTTTTCTTTCCCTCTATCGTCTTTCACATTATCGGTTTATGCTTTGTAACTCTTGTTTTTATAGTAATGTTTCTTACTTTAGGGCTGTTGAACTCAAAATTTTATCAAATCATAGGGTTAACAGAGAGAGGGTTAGGGCGGGTGAAATGGCTGAAACTAGTGTTTTAAGTCGTGGGAAGTGGCTAAAAATTCCTATTTTTAGCCACTTCCCACCCTACGCCTCTCTCACCACTTGACACTGATTTATCTTGAGAAAAGAATTCCTGGCTGGCAGACATGACCTTAGTGTTTTATTTTATGAAAATTACTAACATAGAGTTGAACATGTCTTCAATGCATTACTTCTTTTTATCTTTATTTTCCTTTTGGATAAGATTACCACCACTGAAGAGATCAATTCAATGCTCTCACCATTCAAAAAAACGAAGGAAAAAGAAAACGAGATCAATACTTGGTTGGCCGGGTTTCTTTTATCACACAGAGTTAATGCATTATTTCCTTTTATTCTTCTTTTTTCTTTTGGATAAGCTTACCTCTAAACTTTTCAATTTCATTGTCTCCATTAAACAAAAGAAAGTAAAAGAAAAAAAAGTGATCAATATTTGGTTGGGTTTCTTTTAATAAGAAAGAGTTTATTTAATTTTCCATTTTAGTTTTTTTATGAAATTATGAGTCTATTAATATGCTCAAGGTTTGAATGCCATATCTTCTCTGTTATTTGTAATGGATTGATGTAGAGTTTTTTTTTTTTTTTTTTTTTTTTTTTTTTTGGGAGATGATATTTTCACTCCCCCTGCATTACATGCACGCTCCCCTTATAACGTGATTTGAGGTCAAAAAGCGTTAAAGTTGCCTATTTTTCACGTCAAATCACGTTATAAGGGGAGCGTGCGCGTAATGCAGGGGAGTGAAAATATCATCGCCCCTTTTTTTTTTTTTTTCATAAGATGTGAAACATGCTCGACAGGGACATAAGATATGATTCATGCAAGGTTTTACATAACTTTTCCAAATACATGCTTACATAGATAAGTCCGAGATACAATATCAAAACATGATCTGAAATCACAAGGAATAAGCAAGAGCATTTAAAAATACCCACTGTTTAAGAAAACACTGGTATAGTAGGGAAAGACACTTACAAAGAAAGTTGATAGAATTCTTCCGTAAACACAAAACCTCAGACTGATATTTGTTATAGAATGATTGGGGTCCAAAACATGCATTAAAACTCTCCCATAGGTCCATTAAAAACGGCGAAGTCCCTGGTCAGTTGACTGTCGACTCCCTTGGTAGACCGGACCAAGGGACTGTCGCATAAGAAGCCACGGTCGGTTGACCATTCGGATCCTCGGATGACCGTGACTGTCGACCGATCGGGTGTTCAGGATTTTCTCATTTTTAACACAATTTCACCCAAAATCCCAAATTTCCACCACTAACCATTAGCCTTCTAATATCTAAATCAATGATTCTAATGCTCCCGTCCCTCATACCTCCAAAATGAGCCTGCCAAGGCGGATCTCGCCAGATTCCTGCCGATGGAAGGATCCCAACGAGATCACTCAAATTGCTAAAACGTCACCAGACGGTAGCACAAAATGTGCATCTCTTCGTTTAATTTCATTTGGAAACTAGGGGCGATAAGCTCTAAAATGTGCATCTCTTCGTTTAATTTATTTTGGAAACTCTATAAGCCCTATCTCTTTGACTCTATCCCATTTCATTACTGTCCCGACATTCTACTTTCTCAACAGCTTTCAATAATCCCTTGCTCTCTGTTTGGCCTTCTTACTCTCTTCTTCCATCGACTGGAGCCCCATCCATGTGACACCATCCTGCTCCATTTCTTTCCAAATAATCAAGCTTCCACAAATCCTTCCCTCTCTGCCCGAACCTACGTACCCTCTCCTATTACCAACCGGGGCTGGTTATTAGATGCTTCTTACTTTGGCCGGCTCCTGTTCTCGAATCCCTGACTGTATAATTTATGTATGCCTCTTCTATCCCACTTCTTGTGCACAAAGCTTCTTTACTTTCACGATCCCTAAAGCGAGAATGATCCCCCCTTCTATATCTCTGCCTTTGTTTGAAAATCTGTGCTGGAATAACTTGCATATTTGCCTTGTTCCCTTGGCTCCCAACTGCATCTCCATTCCCATCTCACCTTTTGAAGTTCCAATAACTTTGGACGAAAGGATCTGAAAAGTGCAGATGACATCCTTTTAAAAGACTCTTACCTCCAGTAAGATCTAATGGCCAAATTTTTGGCCTTGCTTTGGTGTGCTGCCGTATAGACACATTAGTGCTCCTGGCTATAGTAGGTGGTGACTGAAGTCTCCTATGACTAAAATGAGTCACTATCTAAACAAGTGTCCCGCTTTGCAAGTCCCTCCATGTCAATTTCTTGAGTTTGCCCAGTGGAGTTCCACCTTTGACGGCTACTGGTTGAGATGAATCATCCTGGGTCATTAAACTATGTCCATCTGAGATTCTTAGTATAATTATACATACCTGTTTGTACATGCACATCCTTCGTAGCCTATCCAAGTTTTGTAACATGAATTTGTCCTGCAGAAGGTTTGCTGAAGGGCATATCTCATCTTCTGATCACAGTTCATTTTTCTGTTTTGCAGATGGTCAGATTTTAACGATGAAATCTCCGGTAAATAACTCAACATATACTACAGTTTACGTTGGGAACCTTGCTCACGAGGTATTTGGACCAAGGAAGCAGGATTCTTCCCTGGGAGCCTTGGATTCCCGCTCTGGCAACCTTGAGCAGGATTCTTCCCGGGCAAATCAAAATATACTTTTGGTGCAAACACAACCATTCCCAGGGATCTTTACAGGTGGTCTGTGTCAAAATCGTCAACAACAGATGAACTCTAATAGGTTGGGGATGACTGTTCCAGGTCTTAAACCAGGAGAGACCTTATTCTGTACTGTCCCAGAGAACCTTCGAGACTTACCAAACCTTGTTGCAACAGATGGCCAGAATTTTAATGACGCATCTCCTGTAAATAACCCAGCATATGCCACAGTTTATGTTGGCAACCTTGCTCACGAGGTATTTGGACAACATGCAAATCAGAATATACCTTTGGCGCAAGCACAGCCATTCCCAGGTATCTTGGCAGGTGGTCCGAGTCAAAATCTTCAACAGATGAACTCTAATGGGGTGGGGATGACTGTGCCATATTTAAAACCAGGAGAGAAAATAGTCGTAAATGTCCCAGAGTTCCTTCGAGACTTACCAAACCTTTTTTCAACAAGGAGATCAAGAACAGACTGGAATGACGAGATGTTAATGGATAGACCTGGTGTTTTGGTGTGGGGAATAACAGATGATCAACTTGCAGATCTAGGTGATTATGTCTTCCAAACACTACAATCTACATGCGATGAGTCAATAGTGGGAATTCTAATGTTGATGGCGTGGAACCTCAGAAACACAATCAATGACAAAGGATATTTCCCCAAGTTGATCCTACTGCTACCGCCACTGATGTAACTTATACAAATCTCTCAAATCAAAATTCCACTGCATGGGGAATAAGCATAGCAATAGACACCAGTGCACCAGTACATCGAAGAGCAGCTTGCTATGCATACTCATTGGCTGCTTTGTTAAGACTCTTTACAAAGTCATCAACCAATTTTGTTAATGCATGGGAGCGTATTAGGGAGGGTTTCAACAATTCTACAAGTATCAATTTCCTGTTCATGGTCTAAGGATCCCGTCTCGGGCAATCGAGTTCATACACAATGCCTTTTTCTCAGAATCCGATATTCAAGAATAGTATAACCGGAATGCTCTATCTTCATGACACAATCGAGATAGATTCTGGACTGAGGAAGTATTTGTATGAGCAACATCTTGCTTGTACAGGGATGCATGCATACAGTTTGCTATGGAGAGTTTGTAACAGGATGAGGAGGGTCAGCACAGGGATGATACTGGCTTTACTGAGTAACAACTCTACAAAAGAAAGTGTTAATGAGTTAGCAATAGTTATAAGGGATTTTGTCACTACCCCCAATCAATCAAGAGCAAAGAGGACTTGGAGATTCTGTAGGGTATATGAGTTTTTTTGTCAGGTCCAAACAAAAAATTGTCCCAATCTGGTGAGTATCCTAGCTAATGCGTGCTCTATTTCAGGAGCTCAACCTTGAAATGCAGGAGATGTACAACAAATTGCGCAATTGATAAACCTGTCCCATGAAGTTAAATCATGTCACGAGATAATTGCTAATCGGATATATTATTTTATATCCGTCATGGACACAGAAAGGGCAAGGAACAATCAAATCTCAAGATAATTGCTAAGAGGATTTGCCACTGCTTTTTACTCCATTCCGAGTCCTTCCAATGCTTGGCTTGAATCTGTTGGGTATATAATATAACCCATGTATGTTCTAATATAAGCCCAATAAGATAATAGACCGGTGTAGTAGGCCTATTTGGGCTAGAGCCCACTAACCTATTAAAACCCTAGTGTATCTAATATATATAGGGGCTGGAGGCAACAAACTTGGTATTCCAAACTAGATACCTTGGGTGTAATGCTTCAAGCAACCTCTTGCTTGACCTAATTCCTCTAACAATCTTGAAGCATAAAAAACCCTAATTTTATTCGTTTTGATTTGAAGCGCCTCTCTTTCGAATTACTTCAAGTTTGGGCAAAAGGGGATTTTTATTTCAAGATTGGTTCTCACGTGTTTTTGGTACTTCCACACAGAGAAAACAATTTGAACGATTGTTTATTCACCCACAGAAGTTCGTTTTGGTCGTGGGATTCTCACCCAGAGAAGTTTGTTTTGGTCAGTGGATTTTCTCCCACAGAATTGTTATTGGCGTGGGTTTCTCCCTTTCAACCCCACCTCTGCATCTCTCTCGTTGGCATCAACTATTGTGCACTACATCTGACCGTTGCTTGAAACCCTAGTTGGGTTTAAAGGAAAAAAAAGGGGGCGAACAGCCTTTTTACTCCTCTAATCTTTCTCCCTCAACAGTTCGATCTGGGTGGAATTTTCTTTGGGTTTCGATTGGAAACAGCCCTCACTCACGGTAGTTGGTGTTGGACTCTCTCTCGGTGGAAAAAGAAATCAAGAGCCTACTCTATCTTGATCCCATAGAGATGTCTGCTTAATTGATGTGGGTTTATTTCATTATTGAAGTGGGTTCAAGAAAGAGACATCGAGTAGAAATCTTGTTATATCTTGTAGTGCTTCTTTGCAATTCCGTTTGAGTCCTCCCCACATGGACAACTTGAGACACCAATGAAGTCATTTGTGCGTGGGTTTCACTCCCACAAAATTCAATTTGGGTTTCTCTCTCGGTTATAAATTCCGATCGAACCTTGCAGATTTTTCTTGCACGCCAACTTGCAGATTTTTCTGTGGAATTGAAGTTGGGTTATCTCTCTCGGTTAAAACCATTGCCGAATTACAATTTGGGTACAAAACCCATATTGCATTGTTTTTTGGATTTGGTTCGGGAGATTTGTGTGGATTTCGTTCTTGGAGCTTGGTTTGGATTTGTTTCTTGGAGCGTCGTGTTCCTTTGGCGGCTAAGCAAAATTGGCCGCACCCTCTTAGAGAGTCCAACCTATTGGCGGAACGCTACTTTGGCATTCTTTTGGGTATCGGGTATCACGTTCTTTTGCTACAGTCAGGTGCACACTTTCTATTTTTGCTTTCTCTAAATTCTACAATGGAGAAGAATGCAATCCCAATTGAGATGGTCAAACTTCAATCCTTTGGTGGATCTGAGTTTAATTCACGGATGCGAAAGACTCAATTCGGTCTACAATATATGAATTGTTTTTACACCGTTTTGAGTACCTTTGCTGCCTCAAATGAAGAAGTTGATGAATCTCAATTGCATTCTTTTAAAAATGAAAAGTATAGGAAAAAGGTGCAATTGGGACTGGATGATCTCAAACGATTCTTTCGAATCGAAGATGAGAATCGAGTCAGGAATAACTTGGAGATGGTTAGACAGCAACAGTCTGCTGCTAATGCGGTAACATATCCCAAGAACTTTTCTCGAAAATCCAAGTCACCTAAGAGTGATATCCCCAAGTTGGAAGCCAAAAAGACTGTCTTTAAGAAAAAGAAGGGCAAGTGCTACGACTGTGGGAGATATGGTCACTTTGCTGCAGATTGTAGGCAACCTAAGATGGTTACATCTAACACACCATATAAGGAAGCTACTACGTTAGTAGATAAGCTTGAGCCTAAAAGTTTCACTGCCATGTTGGGAAAAGATAAGGCCAGTACTTCTTCGGATTGGTGGTTAGATACAAATGCCATTTGTCGTGCTTGCAACTCAAAAAAAAATAAAAAATAAAAAAATCCACTGGTGTTACCAAAGTAAAGGAGACTGGTACAGTGACTAGTGGAGCAGACATGGAGGTCACTCACACTGGTACTGCGAACTTGGCCCTTTCTTCTGGTAAATAACTATCTTTATAAGATGTTAAAGTAGTTACTACTATTTTGGCATATGTAATTCATTTATGTGTGGTAGAGTAACTTTAATTGTTAACTCATACTATTTTGATTGTGCATATTTGATAGATGGTATGTTTGATTTGAGTTTTAGATAATGAGACTGTTAGTTAGGATAGTTCATCGCTAATTGCTCCTAAGTTGTTACACAACCGATTGGGACATGTGCATTATCAGAAAATGGTCTAATTTACTAATACTCATAAGATACCATTATATATGTCAATTACATTTGACAAGTGTGAGTGTTAGAAGTGATAGAGAAGGAGATGATACACATTGACAGGGTTCAAGGAATTATGTGCCTCTCAGGGCGTAATCCTTGAAACTACTGCTCATCTCTCACCTCAATCAAATGGCATAGCTGAGTGTAAGAACATGACGTTAACTTAAGTGTTAAACTCCATGTTAATGTCAGCTGGCATGCCTAGTTGCATTTGGGGAGAGGCAGCTTTGACTGCAAATCACATCCTAAAACTCTAAATGCTCCTCCATGTGATAGAGTACCCAAGAATTTTGATGAGGACTTTGTGACCTATCATTTAAAGAATGATCCATCATCCTATAAGGAAGCGATGAGATCTAAGAACTCTATATTGTGGGCAGAAGCCATTGATGATGAAATGAGCTCTCTGTTAGAAAATCTAACTTGACAGCTAGTCGATTGGTCAAATGAGGCTAAGACTAAGGGCTGTAAGTCGATATTTGTATGTGATTATACAAAGTTTGTTATGGTCTTAAACAAGCACCTAAATTGTGGCATCAAAAATTTGACAAGGTAGTAAAGAGCTTGGGTTTTCTAATCAATTACTCGGATAAATGCCTTTACTATCATTTTGTGTCGAATAAGGTCATGATTATTTGCTTGTATATAGATGTTTATTCTTGTTTCCAATCTCTCTCTCTGGTGAGTAATGTGAAACTAACCTTGGGTAAAGAATTCGACATGAAAGACCTGGGTGTTGTTGACACCATTCTTGGTATGAAAGTAAGTTTTGACAGGCAAGGGATTTCCCTTAGCCAAGCCTATTATCTTAAAAAACTACTTTCTTTATGGGGATGTAGTGAGTGCAAACCGATTGAGACACCATTTGATTATACCAAGAAGCTGATCTCTAATGAAGGAGACAGTGTGAATCAGTTAGCTTATTCTCAACTGACTGGTAGTCTCATGTATGCTATGAGTTGCACTAGGCCAGACATAACCTTTATAGCTGGCATGCTGAGTCGTTTTACTAGCAATCATGGCCATGAGCATAGAGATGCCCTTATGAGGCCGATGAGATACCTTTCGTGTACTCAAGAGTATGCTCAAAACTATGGTGGCCATCCACTTCTCGTGGAAGAATATTTTGATAAATCATGGGGATCAGAATCAGGGGACAGCAAATCTACTGCTGTTGTGTGGAAGTCGAATTGGAACTTTATGCTCTAGCTTCAGTTGCAAATGAAAGCAGAGGAGATAAAGCTTTTGATTATGGTTATGGACATTCCACTGACCCAGTTAAAGATTAGTTCCTTATGTGTGTTCTGTGATAATCAAGCTACAATAATGGTTGTGAAGAACTCACTCTTTAATGGTAAGAGGAGACATCTTAGGCTGCAACAAGCCATATGCTGAATTATCTCAAGAACACGGGATTATCACTTTGATTGATACGAAATCGAAGGATAACAGGCCGAAGCTCTCACAACGGGGTCTGACCAAAGACTGAATATTCAAAATTGTGGGGGAGATGGGGTTAAAGACCGTGTAGACATGTCTTAACCTATATCCATGTTATTTTGAATTTTTCGAATCTCCCTCTGTTTTGGCCAAGATAGGCACTTGATATGTTTCGATGATGTTTACAGTTGTTGTGTGTCATTCCACATTTGATGACATGTCCTTTTTGGGAAAGGTTGTACATTCCAAACTTGATGATACAGCTTAACACAAATATGGATAAGATGACTGTAACATTCCAAAAAGAAACATGAAATGGTTCTTTGCAAAAGAAACTATTTGGTCTTGTTCTTTAATGAAACTTGACAATTAGGAATGATTATTTGTAAAAGAAGCTGTTTAGGTCTTGTTCTTTATTTAAACTTGACAATGATGCTTATGGTGAGAGTGATACTGATACTTTTTCAGTCATTTTGAATTGTACTAAGTTCTTCTTCAGGTAGAACTAGATACTTTCGTGAATTATGGAATTGTACTAAGTTCTTCTTCAGGTAGAACTAGATACTTTAGTGTTTTACATAAATGATTGGATTCATTTTCATGAAATTCATATGTGGTAATTCACAGGGATTGGCGAAATAGGAGGAGCTTGTCTTGATTTGGACTTTGATGAAGATGACTTACTTGATGAGTAAATCTTCTAAAGTCATAAAGACTATGCTTACATTTCAATATGCATAGAGTTCACTTTTTTGTGGAACTTTATTTTGGATCTCGATGAGAATCATACCTCATGAATGAATTCATCTAAGATCAGTGGGGTTCACTTATATGTGAAACTACCTTTTGGTTGAGTTTAGCTTGTTGTATATCTAAAAATCTTGGTTTGTCATAAAAGGATTCATGTTTTCATTTGGATTACAGATCTTTTATGATATAGACCATATGGTGATGTAGATGATTTAATATTTTGTTTTGAACATTACACTATCTATCTATTGGATTGTGCTATATGTAGAACATAGGATGAGATTGTTGGGTATATAATATAACCCATGTATGTTCTAATATAAGCCCAATAAGATAATAGATCAATGTAGTGGCCTATTTGGGCTAGAGCCCACTAACCTATTAAAACCCTAGTGTATCTAATATATATAGGGGCTGGAGGCAACAAACTTGGTATTCCAAACTAGATACCTTGGGTGTAATGCTTCAAGCAACCTCTTGCTTGACCTAATTCCTCTAACAGAATCAAGGCTACTCAGCTGCAGAACTATTGGCTTACCAGCGCCAGGAGCTATTGATGATGTTCTCTCAGTGGTATAGATCTCCTCTTCCATTTTTAGGTTCTATGTTTTCCTCTTTTTTTTTCTTTAATGGTGTAGCTTAGATCCGAGATTCTTTTGGATTTAAGTTGTTTTTCTGCTTTGGGTTTTATGTTTTTGCATCCTAAAGTATTTGAAAGCTTGGGTTCTCCAATATGATCATTCAATGCTTCTCAAAAAAAAAAAAAAATCATATATCAGCTGAGCTGTTATTGTGTGGTGGTGCCTGACCTCGTGTTCCTTTCTTTTGATATTGTGAGTATCTCCCCATTAATAAAAAAATATAGGTACCTCCCTCCCTAAAATTTTCTTTTCGTCTTAGTAAGGCATAATTATGGATGCGTTATTCTGGCTTTGAAACCTTCAATCCAGCAATATTTTAATCACTTAAAATACCAGAAAACCTAAATCTGGTAACTGAATCAGTTCGTGAAATAGCTTATATTTTTCCCTGTTATGTGGTTTGCTTTTTTATAATCATTGCTTTAATTCTCTATATCTATGTCTATTCTTCATTATTCAGCAATGATTTCGAGTTGAGGAATCATTCAGTTGGTGAAATAGCTTATATTTCTCCTGGTTATGGGTTTTTTTTTAAAAGTTTGGCGGGTTTTGGGTTTTATAATTATTGCTTTTATAATCTCCTGGTTTTGGGTTTTGTTTTTATAATTATTACTTTTTTTTAATGGGTAAGCTGGGGTTTGGCGGGGGACCCCTACTGGTTTATTTGATAAAGATAAAGATGATACAATAATAGGCACAACCCTAGCTCGGAACATGCGAGAGAGAGGGAGAGCAAAGGCTCAGCACATAAGAGCGATAAACACTAAACCTAAGAGATCTAAATGCTCAACACTTGCGATTTACATAATCAGCTAATTTGGTAGGGGTATGCCGGGCTCTTTGTGAGCGTCTTGGCCAATGTTCTTGTGAACTTCCTGCCATGATTCATTTGATTTCTCACTTTCAGAGTTCTTTTCTTCAAAACTATCCTCTTGCTCGACTGGGATCAGGTAAACTTGATTACATTCATCCGCCCAGGATACTTTCTATATCAACATTTATTTTGCATTATTTGGCAATGATTTTGAGTTGAGGAATCATTGAGTTATTGGCTGAGAAGGAATGGTTTTTATTCATGATTTCAAACAAGAGAACACTCACAACCTACTAATTTTCCCGTGCTTAAATTCTATGCCTGCTAAACCATCTTATTTGTCTCCTAGTGGTTTATCCACTTGATTCTTTTCATAATTAGTAGTAAATACTCTGCATCACGACAGTTCAAATTATATGTTGGGTTTTTTACATGGTTGTTTCACCTCCGTCACAAGGAAAGAGTGTAGACTTAGTTACGGAATGGATAGCCATTAGAAATGTGCGATGGGCTTGATTTACTTTGGGCTTGATTCACTTTGGGAGGAAATATTATGTTATATGTGATCTAGTATCCGATTATCTATAAAAAAGTAGTAGTTTAAAAGCATAGTTTCAAAACTCCCCCGTGTCGTTGCTGACTCACCTGAGTCATCCTTTTACCTTGACTGTGTTTTTGTTTGAATCTGTTTTCTGTCCTACGAAGTTAATCAAGGCTCCTTTGACTCTCGAGTTATGACTGTGTGAACCGATTATTTAGCAGCGTTAGCCGAGTATTCATCATGTTGTAAGAAAATTATTTAGAGTATGTTCTTGTCGATCTTCATGAGAAGTGTGGAAAAATCGAGTTTGATACGATGGGGATTTTTCCTATGCCATAGCATTTTATGTCAGATGCATTGCTTAATGAGTATTCAATTTGGATATGCAATAAGTTTCAGCAAATGAGTAAATAACAAACGAGATTAAAGTCTATACTTTATCCGATTCTTTTAAAGGATACATAGTTTAGTAAATACAAATTTGGGCTTTTTTTTATTAGTGCTGCTTGCTTTCAATTTGTAAAACAGAAAAATATGGTGTTTATTTGAAGAAGTAGGATCTGAGATTGGTGATTCTCCTGGTAATGCTCTGGTAGTAATGTAATAAAGCATAATGTTTTGATCCTCACAGGAGTAAACTGGTTACACATTTTAGAACTTTCTGCACTGTCACAAGTTTATCCAATGGCTCTGTGTTTCCTGATGAAGCCTATGATCCATCGCGACTGAGGCAAATACTAGACAGCCGTCAATATGGGCCTTACTTGACGCTGTCGATGATGAGAACCATCGGCCAGCCTTTACATGCATCATTAATCTCCTTTATACTTAACCGACCCAAAGCAATTTGATTATCATCCAATTCGTGACGATCATAAGTGGAAAGTTCATATTCTCCAGTCATTGATAAACAGTTTGTTGGACAATACTCAACGCAGTTACTACAAAATATACAGATTCCGAAATCAAGACTATAATTAAACAATCGTTTCTTTCTAATATCTGTTTCAAATCTCGAGGATAGAGATCCATAGATAGGGCATACAAGAGAAGACATGGGCAAGTCTAGTCATAATTTTTCTGTTGAAGGATCTTCAGTGAATGGAAGTTGATGTGGCCGAACCTTTGATGCCATAGCCAAGAGTCCTCAATTTCTACTTTTATGGCTGTCTTTAATGTACTGCTCATATTTTATCTTTGTTACCTTTTCTTAATAATGAGAAACAATTTGAAAGAACCGAGTCGACCCCTAGAGCTGCCTCCTAAAACAAGAAATAAATTGGTGTTTGTTGCCGTTATTTGCCGTGGATTGCAAATACTAGAAAACTCCGGTTGAGCGTGCGTGAGCAGTGACCAAGGAGAAGTCTTATAGAGTTTAATTTGGAGGGGAGAAGAGACTCTCTCTTCGTGTCTTTTCTCCATTTGGACGTACTGGGAAGTTTCAAGGGCCTCTAAAGCTAATCTTACAAATTCAAAGGGGAGGGGGCAATATTAGAGATGACAAAGCGAAGGTGGACATGACATTCTCTAGCATGTATGGCAAAGGATCCAACATGAATGGGAATGCAGGGCCATCTCGATGGTTTAAGGGTATGTAAGTCTCTGAATATAAAACCCTTCGAAGTAAAATCAGACGTCAAAGTTCTAGTAGACATGGTAATAAACAAAGTTAGGCCACTCTGAATTCATCCAATACTTATGGTCGCATGTAAGGGCCCACTCTCACTATTATTCATGTATTTTGCATAAGATGAAGCTTGTCTGAGCCAGGCCAATCACCAATAATTTTGTTGGAGGGATTAATTTTGTTGGAGGGATCTTCCTTGAGATGTTAAAGGAGCGACGCGATATGATCATTTAGAGACTCTCCATTTTCGTCTTAAGGGCTGATCATTTCATTTTTTTTTTTTTTTAGCACTGCTACGAAAACAGGATTCCGTTTTGGAAAAAAAAAACGGGTATAAACCATTTGAGCCACGTCCGCTAATAGACAAATGGATGGAGCTCAAATCCCCATAAAAGCAATAAATACACATTTAAAAGGGTCAAATCAACAGTCATTTAAGTTCCATTTTTATTTTCCAAACGGAATCCCGTTTTCATAGTGTTTTCCTTTTTATTTTGTAGTTTTACAAACAGTATTTGTCTTTGTTGTCTTGTGATTAATAGGGCTTCAACTTGGGCGGGCTCAACCTGAACCCGACGGTTTCAACCCGGGAAAAAGTCGGGTTGGGTTGAGTTCGGGTTGAGGGCTTAGGGTTGAGGGCTTAGGCAACCTGACCAGAGTGAACCCGACTTTTTTGATAATTTAAAAAAAAATTTAAGCTAAAAATCTCGGGTTGGGGTTGGCAAAAAGGGTTCCTTGGGTCGGGTCGGGTTTGGGTTGGCCTCAACCCGACCCAAGTTGCACCCCTGCTTGTGAACATGATCAGGCTGCTTTGTCTTTTAATTTTCTTTAGGCTCCGTTCCTTTTCGGCGTAAAAATGGACGTAAAATTTTACGTCCATTTTTACGTCAAAAAGGAGCCTTGGTAAAATTTTCGTGGGATTGCAGGTGAAAAAAAAACTTTTACCCCTTTAAAGGAAAACTCTAACCAATCATTCTATAATAGCACCCTAATGATGATGCTAAATGATCCAAACAATATTGGAAATGATATATTCACCCACATTTCTTCCCTGGACCACTCCATTCTAGTGTAAAAAGAACAGTCATAAATACACTAAAGTGGGTGGCTATACACATATCGTATCTATCCACATCTATAATGTATGTCCTACATTGCAAGGGAGAGGGACTTCTAGAATACTGCCATGCTTGGGTTCCTGTGTAGCCCACTCCCAGGTGGGATTGTCCTTCACCCTCTTTCCTTACTTTTATAACACTCTGGCCCAGTCCCACGTGGAGAGAGAGAGAGAGAGAGAGAGAGAGAGAGAGAGAGAGAGAGAGAGAGAGAGAGAGAGAGAGAAAGAGAGAGAGAGCAATATGCTATTTGATCCATTCTTAAGGGCCTTGGCTTGCAGAATTAGAAACAACAATCAATTTGCTCAACCCCTCTTAATTTCTCTCCATATTATATTATATGCCGGTGATACCAAGTTTATTTATATGGGTACCTTTTTTTGTTTGTTTTTTCCTTTTGTTCTTTCATTTTTGGTCTACATATTATATAGTTAAGCTGCCGCAACACCATCTGAGAAGAGTCTTGGAGCTGAACAGGGAGAAATAGAGTAATCAAAAGGTTTTAGAGCTTCAGATCCACATTTCTCTTTGTATTCATCACTCAGAATTTGCTGGCATCTGCATTCCACACTACAGAAGGCTTTATCTCCTCTGCAAGTCGGAAAACCATAAGCTTTATCAATACTCTAGTCATGAACAAAAGATTATACTATGCTAGTTCATCCCAGGAAAAAGCATCAGATTAAAGAACAACTAAGACCCAAATGGGTTTTCTCCCACTAAATTATTCCCACAATAAGCATCAATTATGCACAAAAAATTAGTCTCCCAAACTAAATTATCTCCAAAACATCGACAAAGTTAATGGCAAAACAGACCCGAATGAAATTTTCGAGAATGAAAATTATTTCAAAAGAATCATTAAATTCAGAGACGGCAGTGATAAATCGACCCCCATATATATATATATATATATATATATATATATATATATCTTAAATCGACTCCTTTTAACGGAAAACGTTAGGGTGTGTGAATAAAGTTTTCATCCGCCATTAAACACCGTACAAGTGTGCAACACACACGCCCTAACATTTTCCGTTAAAAGGGGCCGACTTAAGATATATGGGGCCGATTTATCACTCTCCTTAGAGAAAATATGACCAAATTAGAAGAAACCAACCGTCACTATCCATATAATACAAAAAAATCAAGTAAGAAACTCAAAGATCGAATATATATAAGGAAAGGAAACTCCAATTCAAGAGTAAATTACCCTAAAACTATCCTTAGTTGCAGGGTTAACTAAAACAGTCAAAACCAATTTGAGGTGAAAACTATCAGTACTAACAATTGAGGCTTCAGTGATTGACTCGGAACTTAGTTTGGCAAGTGTGGTACTCTGATTTATAATGAATTGGTCAGGTCAATAATCAGATTTTTTCATTAAATCGGTGCCAAACGAACTTTAAAACCCAAAGAAAAATAGAAGGATATTTATGGACTGATAGACAATGATAAGAAAAATAGAAGGATATTTATGCATACGACAAGGTGTTGAATTCATTACCCTGGCATGTTTGTGGATTGATAGACAATGAAAAGAACCCAGATACAGGAAATAAAAGCAAATTATGCATGCAAAACTGTCCACGAAATACAACCGATATGAAGATTCCAAACAAAAACAAGCAAGACAAAAACTGTCACTAATCCAGCACTGCAAGAAAAACCAACATGACAACCATCCAAATTCAGAAATTTGAAAACCCAATTGACAAAAATAAATGACAATAAATTCGTCACAACAAATTTACCATGAAGATCCCAATTCCAAAGAGCCCACCCACCGATCCTCATGTCCAAAGAAAATGAAGAGAACAGACCACAAATGTACCACGAAGACCCCTCTATAAGTTCATATGCATAAAAGAATTTAAAAATTAAAGACTGCATTTTTTATATTTTTACACCAACTAATTCCATTGTCTACTTGAATAGAAGAGCCTAAATGAATGCTATATTTAATTTCACATTTCCAGCATTAATCAGCAGAGCGTAACGAATAATATTGGCCAGATGATCAGGGGCGGCGTCACATATAGTGTGGGGGTGGCCACGGCCCCCAATGCAAACTCCCTTTTATCACTACAACAAAAAAAGGGTTTTTCCGGCGTTCACAAATGCCGCTAAAAGGCAGAAATACATTTAGCTTATCATAAAGAATCTTTGCAGCCGACAGGCAAAATGGTGGACAGATTTGGACATCCAAATCAATAAAATTATTGGATTGCTGTTTTTAACACAAGTTTATATCAGTCAAAGCAAATTCGAATATGGAGTTATCTGATTCAATAAATTAAAAAAAATTAAAAAGGACTTGCTTTTCGAAGTATCTGTCTCACAGCAAATAAAATTAGAGAAAACGGTTCCTGCACATATGTGTAGATAAGTTATCTACACACTAGCTTAAAATACAGTGGGGGCCACATTATTTGAGTGATCCAAACCATTCATTTTTAAGGCCCTCACATAGATAGGGTGTCCACAAAAAATCAGATCCATAGGATCATCCTAACCATTTGAATTGTGGAGGCAAAAAATGGACTAATTTGTGAAGGTTTAAAGACAACCGTTTTACCTCCACAAATCGTAGGGTTGGGATGATCCTATGGATCTGATTTTTTGTACACACCCTATCTATGTGAGGGCCTTTAAAATGGATGGCTTGGATCACCCAAACAATGTGGGCCCCCACTGTATTTTAAGCTAGTGTGTAGAGAACTCTCTACAGATATGTGTAGGAACCGTTTTCTCATAAAATTAATGAATTGTCTCAGCAAATTAGATCCATAGAACAAAAACCAGCCAATAAGTTCTGAT
Organism: Tasmannia lanceolata; assembly: GCF_043159265.1. Taxonomy (NCBI): domain Eukaryota; kingdom Viridiplantae; phylum Streptophyta; class Magnoliopsida; order Canellales; family Winteraceae; genus Tasmannia; species Tasmannia lanceolata. The sequence goes on from NW_027518683.1 coordinate 14,831,009, forward strand.
GATCCTTTAAGAAATGTTTGTAGAAGAATCTAACTAACAAATTGACGCTTCGGTTAAGGGAAGAGTTCAGTCTGTTGGTGTTCTTTGCTAGAGACATTTCATTTTTATACAATCAAAAAATCAGATCCCATGTGAAAAGATTCTATCAGTATGAAGCTCTAAGCTAGAGATCAGGCTAGCTTTCCCCCCCCCCCCAAAAAAAAAAAAAAAAAATATTCACAGAACGTGGATCACATTATTTCAGTTCCACAATGCAAACTTTAGAAAACTTTATATACTTCAGAAAAAGTACTAATGAACTACATAAATATGGGTTTAGATCATTGAAATTGTAACTAAATCACATTGATCAGAAGTTCAGAAACCTGAGATCCCATATAAATCAGGAAATAAGAAAAATTAGGAAACTAGTAATCCCATTCAAAATCTAAAACTATCTAGAAAAGACAACAGATAATATCATCAGCTTCCTTTCATGAACATCCAAAACAAAACAAAATAAAGATAATTTGATCGGAATAATCACAGACATGAACCAACATGTATCACCAAGACAGACATATCCTCAGGTTTGAAAGAAAACCCAGATAAAAATAATAAGAAATTCTCATCCTATCACAAACTAATAAAGGGGAAAATGAAAAGAAAGCAAAGGAATAAAGAATCCATCTGCAGGAAATATATCAAAAATCTTGTATGAATTAAAAAATCACAGTCCAAAAAAAATTAATAAAATCCATCAACCAAAGAATCTAGATCCATTGAAATTCATAAACCACCCAAAAATCAGAACTTATTGGCTTTTCAAACAGACAACTAGACAAGAAACTTAAAAAAAAAAAAAAAAAAAAAACTCCACGGACCCAAATACAATAATTCTCTTAACTAATGGCCACTGATATTGGCAGTATCATGTTTTGATAATTGCACAAACTCACTTTTAATAATTTAAACAGCTGTCAAAAGTTATTGCAATTCCCAAAAAAAGCTCTCGGAATGCAATTCAATTAAGAAAGGACACGATAATTTCGTTTAATTATCAAAACATGGTAGTGCCAATATCAAATGAAAACAGAGAAATAGAGAGCGCGCTAAATTCACCTGTACATAAAAATATCCAATCCACGAAGCTTCTTCCCGCAAAGATAGCAAAAATTCAAGAAATCCCCCATCCGGACCGTCCGGCCCAAGTCCGAATACCTAGACGGAGAGGCATAAAACACCCCCGAGTTTTCCCAATAATTACCATCAATGCCATCTGGCTTTTCAAAGTACTCATATTTTCGGACCGATTCATTTCCGACATTCGAAATCACGCAAGTATAGGTCTCCGACAACTCCAACTCATCAGAATCCGATATGGGTCCGCTAAATTTCGAGGCCCGTTTGCCCGAAACAATCGGAATCGGATCCGATCGGGGCGAAACAACGGTTTTCATGGGCCATTTTGGGTCGTGAATATCGGTAGTTTCGTTCATGGCGGCCACGATTCCGAGTCCGACTACCCCTTCTTCGAACTTTTTTGGGGATTTCGAGAAAAGGAGTTTGTAATCGAGGGGCGACTTTGGAGATTTGGAGGGGTCCGAACGGGAGTTTAATTCAGTGAAGTTTATGAAGAGAGGGAGCTTGATCGACCCTCTCTTCTCGTGGGATTCAGACATTACTTTTTTGGGGATTTGGAGTGGTTTAGAGAGAGACAGAGAGAGAGAGTTCCTTGCCTACTGACATGTCTTGGGGGATTTTGAAGGTTTATAAATACATCAGATGAGGTTACTGATATTGACACTGCTGTGTTTTAATAATTACACAAAACAGGGTTGTCTTTTATGTTTTAGTTGGCTTCTGAGAGCTGTTTGAGAACTGTAACAAAAGACAGTGCTCAGTTTGTGCAATTATCAAAACAAGGTAGTGCCAACATCTCTTTTCCCAATAGAAAATTGTTTTTTTTTTTTTTGAAATGGCAACCAATAGAAAATTGTTTTCTTCTCAAGAAATGATTTATTATTTTCTTGGGATTTGCTAGGGAATTTTGAGGAGAGGCATTTTGCAGCTGGCTTTTGCACAGCCACACAGGCTCAATTTTCAGCAAATTTTGTCATATTCATTTATTTATGTGAGGTGGCTGTTCACTGGTGTGAAATTCAGATGCAAAATGCCCTTAGGACGAAATTCCCTAGCAAATCCCTTCTTTCTTATTTTGTCTATTTTATATGGGGAGATTCTTTGAAATGAATGATCCGAAGTTGGTTTCAATAAAATAACCTACCTTTTGTTTTATCTTCTTTTAAATTAACTTCAAATATATAAATATATTGCTTCATCCTCTTGGCTTCCACCTTTCTCTTTCTCTTCCATGTGATCCAAACTCCTTGTTAATTGTTATTATTCTTCCCTCTTTCCTTTTGCTTTGTTATTATACAATTGTCTAGATTTATATAGTAACATCCTCACAAAATTTAATTGTACGAAAATCCATTTTCATTTTCTTAACTCTATCATTAGCTATTTGATCAATGGTTGAGATCGTCTGTTACTGATCTACCAGTGCTAGTGTACGTGGCAATCAGAACCACTGGAATTTTCTGACGTCAAGTACATTTGCCCCACTTTAGTCATTGATACACCGGCGCCGGGTGTCCTTGGTGATCAAAAGGGGCGTAAATATCACTTCCCTTTTTTTCTTTTTTTTTTCCCGAGGTGATTTGCTTGGCCATTTCATAGAAAGCCATATCGTGGCTCACATTTTTAGGAGAGAACAGCCACCTCCCAAAGTGGCTTTCTGCGAAATTGCCTAGCAAAAATTGCCTTTAACAATTAATTGAAAATGTACTGTAAATAAAGAGGGGATTGACATTATTAAAACAAGTGCTAACATCATATCCCTTTTACTAAAATGTATAATTCATGTGTTAAAAAAAAATATTAACTAAAGGGAGATATGATAATGGCAACACTTGTTTTGATATTGACAAACCTTTCTTATATATTTAAATTTCCTCAAATTGGCTCCTCTCTGAATAAACTCTATATAACTCCAGGTTTGGACATCACAATAATAGTCTTTACCAACGTCTTTTATCGCGAGGTCGCAGTATAATTCATCTGTGTTTAAAATGCTTGTTGACATTTCATATATATGGAAGGGGAGATCTAGGACAAATACACTATGTCATGTTGTATAAAGGATTTAGGACAAATACACTATGTCATGTCACAACCTGGCTTGACTCGGCATGCATGTGAAATGTTTTGTCTCTAAGGCCATGTTTGGTATGAAGATTTTTTCATGGAATATTAACTTACTATATATTGAAAGAGAGGAAGGAAGAGTGGGAGAGGAAGAGATTTGAGAGATTTGCCCCTCTCCTAGGAACCAATATTCCATCGAAAAAACGTTCATGGTTGCTAAACATTTCTAAATGTCTCTTAACTTTCTTTAGATCACAATCCTATGTAAACTCAAAGGTCGTCTTGTGCACAATTAACGTGGGACTAAATATTTTCACTGCTCCGTTTGGTTGTCGGAATTTTTTTTATTCTTGCGACTTTTGGGGAATTTCCGCAGGAAACCCAGATTTGGTTGGTGGGCCCAAAATAATCCCAGGAACCAAAATAACCCCTGACGAAAACCTAGGAAGGAAAAAAAAAATACTCCCAGGAACCAAAAATAAGCTTGTAGAAGAATTTTTTCTTCTTCCCAACAGTTCAAGCAACCAAACAAAGCATTTTTTTTCCCACCATAGTCCGGTCAACCGAACATGGGATTTCTATTTTACCGGGATACTTTCAGGAAAATTTTTTCCCACCAATCTCCTAGGAAGTGTTTTTATTCCACAAAAATCCCAAGAACCAAAAAATTCCGGCAAGTGAGAAAAGAGAAAACAACCTAGGTGAAACACAATTTCAAAAAAAAAAAATGTATCTTTTAAAAATCAGTAAAAGATAAGATTTTGACATCATATTAGATGTCTTTTAACCGATAGAAATCAGTGAGTCTTCTTTTTCATCTTCTTCTTGCAGCTCCTCCTGAATTTTTTCGTTATTTTTTCCTCAGTAAAATAATGAAAAGTAAAGAATGGATATTTGATTGCGGAGCAAATTCATTTTTTCAATAGGAATTGATATCAACACTCTTTATTTTCTTAATGATACTTCTCAGCCTATCAACTTATCTTTTTGATTGGTCGATGATAGCCTTTTGAGAATTATACATTCAAGTAAAATGCAAAGAATGCTATATTAAAAAAAGCCAAAAGGGGAGTGCAGTGCAGATATCAATTATCTTTCTCCATTTTTTCACTACTAAGGTAAGTTATTGTCCTAACTTTAGAAAAGTAAAAAAATCATTAAAGCTTATCCCTTTTTTATTCTAATGATATTTTAATTCTCTTTCTTCTACTTCCACTTTATTTTTTCATTGTTCAGATAATGTGACCCTATCGGTAAATTTTTTTAGCTTCACGTCATTACCGCGAGGCTTTTATCAAAAGTAAGAAAAACAAATTGTTCTAGCTTTTTAATCATCCAATTAAATAAAAAATAAAAATAAATAAATTATGCCCACCGGAATTTACCAAACCAGCGGCCAAAACCGGTGGCACTACCTTTAATACCAGCTCTTTGGAAGTAGACAAAAATGCCCTTACCTTTTACAAAACTGACGTACATAGCATATTTGATAATTACAATTAGAGACTAAGCAATTAGATGAAAAAGATATTTAATAAGGGTGATGATATTTTCACCCCCCAATACTACTTGCACAACCCTCTTTAATGTGATTTGACATAAAGGGAGTGCGCACGTAATGCACACTTCTCACGTCAAATCAGGTTATAACGGGGTGTGCACGTTTTGGTATTTACACCACCCTTGCTGCGTCAAGAAATCCGGCACTCTCATCGCCGGTTTCCCGGTTCCCAACAGAGTCGGAAACTCTCTCCTCGGATTGTGTCAGATCCCGGCGAGCGTCAGTCGTACGAATACGGTTTCACCAATGTTTTTTCGCTTTTCCTGACAGAATATAAAGCTGTTACATGCCACGTCACAGTCCCTTTTCCCAATCAAAAGTTGCCACGTTACAAACTCACTCGCATGCAATTTCCTGAAAACTATATACACGCACCAAACGAGAGAAAAAAAAAATCTGAATCATGCAGAAAGTAGAAAGAGAACGAGAGATGCAATGAAGAAACTTCGGTTTCAGGGAGGTTGAGCAAATATTTTATCATGGCGAAAACATCCCCGTCTCTTTGATTAAATGACAAACGTATCCTTCGTTGGCATAACCCCTTAAAAACGACCGATAAGTAACGGTCGGATGTGTCATATTCCGGGACGGGGAAAGATGTTTGGGCGGTGCTCTAGATGGGTGACACGTGTCGTGGTACAGGTGTACGTCACGTCAGGACGGAGACAGTTTCGGAATCTGCCCGTTATGATTAATTGAGCGGGGCCCACCACTAAAATGTACTCAACCACCTCCGCTTTTGGTTTATGTTCGCCTCTTTCTCTCTCTCTTCTTTATTCGAAAGTGATAAAGCGCGTTGCTTTCAGTTTTCTAGGCTTCATTGCATTTCATCTTTCTTGACTTGTCTTTCCCAAGCCAACTTGATACAGGGGTGGAGACTAACGTGCGCCGGTAGGGTGTTGTGTGTTACACTGAAACTTTTAAATGACATTGATGACCACCCTTGTGACTTTTAATAAACACTTTTCTCTTTCGTAATTGGAGGGAATACTTGTACCCTTCCCCTTGGCTTGCAATTTTATAATCATTTGTTAGAGGCTCTTCTCACGAAGCTAATAGAAAAGGTGCAGAACAAAGAGATAATACCAAAAGAGGTGGCCCTGGGAAGAAAAGAGGGGCCCAATATATAATTTCCCAAATAATAAGAGGTTTTAAGTTAAGTTGCCCCCTGCCGTTAAACAGGGTACAAGTGTACAACTCACATGCCCTGACGTTTTCCATTAAAAGGCTTGCACTCCTATCCCAAGATATTAAAGTACACACACCAAGGAGGAGACAAGCATTGAATTTACCTCAAACTTACCTCATAGAGTAGTGGTGCGGTAGTGTTTGGTACTTTGGTTTTCAACCTTGTAGTAATGGTAGGAAGTGTCATCACCAATAAATATATATATATATATATATATATATATATATATATATATGTATATATATACATATAGAGCATTATTCCCAAAAAATCTAATAAAAAAACTACATTATTTTTAAGGCAATCATAAATTCGCACCCCTTTAACATGAATTGATGTTAAAAAGAGTTGAAATCTGCCACATACACTCCTTTAAAGGGGTGCGAATTATCCTACTGGGGGTGCAAATTTATCATCGCCCTATTTTTAATTTTGGCTTGAATTTTCTAGGGAGGAGAGAAGGGTGACACATAAGCAAACATGCAATGATTAACCAAGAGACATCCTAGAGACTACTCTAGGGATTTCGATGCTAACTAAGTAAGAAATTTTGCTGATGTGTCAGCCAAATACCAAGCAAAACCCGTAGGCTAACTTGACTGGGCAACCAAATAGGCCCTGGTTGATTACACGATATCATGGGTTTACCAGGAGTTTTGACAATTTGTGGAGGTTGCACGTCATCAAAAAATTGTCTTTTTCGTGGATTTTTACTAGGAGACTACATGGCTTGTCTCCTCCTTGTCTACCCAAGTGGCATATCGGCAACTACTAGTAAAGACCAACGAAAAAGACGATTTTTCACAAGTAGAATCTTGAGATTTATGCTTTAGGAGATGATATTTTAACCCCCGGCCCGCAGTACGCATGCGCACCTCCTTATAACGTGATTTGATGTGAACAGTGGACAACTCTAACGCTTTTTGACGTCAAATCACGTTAACAAGGGAGTGCATGCGTACTGGAGGGGGTGAAAATATCATCACCCTTATGCTTTTCCTCTATTTCTTTCTCTCGTCCCTCTTTATAATGGTAATGACAACCCCTAATGTTACTTATCTTGATAATGACACTCCGCACCTGGAAACTACTTCAGTTGACACCCAAACACTACCTACGAGGAGACTGCCAGGCTTGTCTCCTCAATGTTGACTATTTTAATCCACCACTACTCCGTGAGATTATTACCTCCACCAAAATCATCATTTTCACTGTGGTTCTATGCTTTGAGGAGGGAGGAAATAAGATGAAAATCATGTAAAAAGGCATTTAGGTGGTTAAGCCACTATTATAGAAGGCAAACTTATCTATTCAATTTTATATATGAATGTTGGAAATTGTAATGAAGTGGAGTTATGATGAGATCTCATAGAAAGTTAAAAGAAAGTAGAATAAGGGTGTTCGATAAAATCAATGACTGGTGACTGGTTGATGATAGTTTTTTTGGAAGGGAAATGATAAATGGCCCCTTTTCATCGCATCGGACACTCAACTGCAGTGTAATCGGCAATCAAAGCCGTTGAATCCTTCTGGTCCCAAGTGATGAAAAGAGGTGGATTTATCATTTCTCTTTTGGAATTATATAGCATGCATCAGTGCCATTAATCCCGCGGGACATTAGAGGGGTGTGTGGGGGTTCAAAATCAAGATCTTGGAGCAATCACAGCTGACTGGTTACTACATGTGAGAGCAGCCACAGCGGTTCACTTTTCAGCAATTACGGTGGTTGTTTCTAACCCACTTTTTTACACTTGTTTTAATTAGGGGTGCAACTTGGGTCAGGCTCAACCCGAACCAGACGGGTTCAACCTGATTTTGGCTTGGGTCGGGTTGGAATTTCCTTGCGTAGTTGGGTTGGCTCCCGACCCAATCTGATTTAATTTCAGGGCCTTGGCAACTAGACCCGACCCGACCCGAACCCAACCTCCGTCCTCTAATTTCATCTTGATTTTCTTAGGGTTATTGTATTTTTCTGTTTGGCCCGAAGTGAACCCGAACCAACCAGACTCAACCCAACCCGATTTCGGATTAGATGGGTTGGGAGATTTAGAGGCAGGTTAGGTTCCATACATTTTCTGCGCCCTCTCCTTGTCCCTCCCCCATCTTTTCCCTCGCTTATTCAAGGGTTTAAACTGCAACGTTGTTTTAGGGTCTCTCTGTAACAAGGCAATTTAGAAGATCACGTTTCAGCTCGAAAGCTACCATTTTCGAAACTCTAGTCCCTTTCTCTTGCTTTCAAATTCCTATTTTTTTTCTTCGTTTGCATTCCTTCCATTTCCCAGTTTCATGGACTTGTGTGATTGAAATTCGATCTTACTCTGGTCTTTTCCTAAGAACTATGAGAACAAATTGGAATTGAATTTTATCCACATTGCATCATGTTTGTAAATATCTTGATAGTGGAGCTCAAATCTTGACCATGCCAGAGGAGATTTCTATGCATTTCGATAAGCAATTAAGGTGATGATTAATGGAGTGGTTTCTGGCCTTTTTTGTTGATATTGCATTCTTATTGCAGCATCAAGTCTTATATTTGCTGAAAACAATGTCAGAACACTCACCAATCTGGTTGAAATTTGGCTGATTGGCTAGTCCCTCAGTATTTAGTCTGGACTTAAAGTTTAAAATATAATGGCTTAGCTAACTTTTCAAAAACTCCACTATGAGTTTTAGGCCCCGTCCGTTTTGGATTTAAGGAATGATTTTGATTCCAAAACTGATTATTGCACTTAAAAATACTCGAAGAGGCCTCCTCACCTCTATAAGAAAGTGATAGCTATCATAATATCCTGGGCGAAGATCCTCCCATGTTTCAGATTTGTGGCAGAATATGACTTATGGTATGAATGGAAGGAAATATGTAAATACTACCAAAGATCGTACAAGATTGGGTGCCCCCTCCTTTAGGTTTCTTAAAGTTGAATTTTGATGGCTCTAGAATGGGGAATCCAGGACCATATAGATAGGGGGAGTATCAAGGGATGAGCATAGAGCAATGCGATGGGCCTTCGCAGGTTCCATAGGGCACGCACGTGCAAATTAAGCTGAGGTACGTGCAATCCACCAAGGAATAAAGTTTCTTGAGAAAGAAGACTTGAATATTGTAGTGGTGGAGGGCGACTCGCTCAATGTGATTAGATGGCTTTCAGGCACACACCCTATTCCTTGGAGGTTTGCCTCCTCCTTTGATGAGATCCAAGAGATATTGCACGCCTTGGATATCTCATTCACTCATGTTCTGCTATCGGCCAATAGCGTGGCCAACAGATTAGCGAGATAGGGCATCTTTAGAGGGAGTATGGATCTTTTTTACTTTCTCCCGCCATAGATTTTATACCATATATTTTTCTTCCTTTTTTGTATTGAGTCTATTGACCTTCTTTGTCTCTTCTTTTTAATGAAATTGATTACCCAACTCAACTAAGCCTTTATCCCCAACTCAACTCAACTAAGCCTTTATCCCAAACTAGTTGGGTTCGGCTAATGAATCCTTTAGAAAGTTTTCATGAAGAAGGTGAAATGATCTACCCGGCTCAAATCGACTAAGTCTACTCCTGACATTAGTTGGGTTCATCTACATGGATCGTTTTCTTCCATTCTATCCCATCCAAGGTCATGTTCTTTGTTATGTTCCTAGCCCTCAAGTCTTTCCTCCACCCAAGTTGTTTTCGGTCTGTCCCTACCTCTTTTTACTCCATCAACTTCGCACTAGTATCTTCTTCTCACTGGAGCATCCAAAGGCCTACGTTGGATATGCCCAAACCATCTTAAGCGGTGCTCTCTCATCTTCTCTTCAATTGATGCCACCCCTACCTTTTACGGTTGTCTTCATTTTTAATTCAATCTAACCTTGTGTGGCCGCACATCCATCTAAGCATTCACATCTCCGCTACACTCATCTTATGCACATGCTGCTTCTTGGTGGCCCAACATTCTGAGTCGTATAGCATGGCAGGCCTCACAGCTGTCTTATAAAACTTTCCCTTCAACTTGGTAGGTATTTTACGATCGCACAGACCTCCTGAAGCATGCTTCCACTTCAACCAACCTGCTCTTATTTTGTGGTTAACATCCTCTTCAATCTCTCCTTCCTTATGTAGGATTAACCGAGATAGCAAAAGATATTCCTCTTAGGTACCTCCTGTCTAGCCATATTTACTACATCGTCGCCCCGCCTCTTTACATTACTAAAGTTGCACTCAATATACTCTGTCTTAGTCCTGCTTAGTCTAAAACCTTTGGATTCCAAAGTAGTTAGCCGGTAGAACCATTGGTGAACTCGGCTTACTAATACGGTTGTTAGTCATACAGGAAGTGATGGCCCTCTGAGTCAGAATAAATATGTTTTCGAACTCTCTTTAAAATTGAAAGTGTATGTTCTAGCACTCTGTTGTTTTACAGGTTAATCAGTTTCAGTAAGATTCAAAGTAGCTCTCTAATATGGTTTGGGTGGGCAGCCCCAAGTAGACATCCACATGAATTAGCTTATCGACTCCCCGAAGCCGGGCAACTACTACGGCTCGTATCATCGACTACTACTCTCATGTTAGGCAGATGCGGACCATAACTCAAACTTAGCATTAACTCCTGCTTTGGTTTTGTCAATTAATACTATGTCATAAGCAAATAACATACACTACAACACCTCGTCTTGGATACCATCTGTAAGTTCATCCATAACTAGAGTCAAAAGATAAGGGCTTGGAGCTGATCCTTGTTGCAGTCCTATTGTAATTGGAAACTCACTAGACGTGACATCCGTAGTTCTAACTATGGTTTTAAATTTTGACCGACCGAAATTTCGGATTTTGGTGGAGATCGACACCGAAACCCATAAAAACCGAAGCGGTCATTTATTTCGACCGAAATTTCGGAATTTAGGTCGAAATTTTGGTTTTCCTAAAATTTGACCAAAAAGATATTTTTTTAATATTATTTTAATATTTCACCGAAATTTAATATTGAATAAAATATTACTTTCGGGGTTTTGTACCAGATTTCGACCGAAATTTCGAAAATTTGAACTCCGAAACCGGTACCGAAACCGAAATTTTAAACCTTGGTTCTACTTACTGCTCCATCGGATTGATTAAGTGCAATTTTTAGTGGAATAATCAGTGTTGGACTCAAAATCAATTCTCAAAATCCAAAACGAACAAGGTCTTAATGTGGGTTACAAATAGGCAGTTCGATGATGTAAGTGATGTCATCCGAATGTTTATCCAGTATCCAAGTGATTTTGTCCTGGACGCTTTGCACATCCTTCTGGATTTAGTTCAGAGTTTCCCAAATGTCTGGGCATCACCGAAAGATCATGGCCATTGTTCTAAGTTGTTGACTGCATATTGTTGCGGCAGTGAATCTTCATGTAATGAGCCTGAATGATGATTCACAAGACTAGTCCATGGTAGTTGCCTTTCAATCATGGATATATAAGAAAATGTTGATGATTTTTCTTTCTTTTCACATTGAAAAGAGATTATCCAGCATTGGAACCGGCACAATAGTGGCAAAGAAAAGCATATTAATGTGGACTATGCTCCATTAATACATATGTTGGGAGAAATTAAAATGACTGACGCCACTCTACAAGTCTTGCTTAATTGAGACCAAATCTAAAGGTTTTGTTCCTAGTTGTGCTACCTTGTTAGCTTTTTATGTAGATAATTGGCATTTTCTCGAAAGCTCAGGCCATTGGGTGTGAGATTATAGATAGCTCATTTGTGTTAGGGTAGTTTCAGATCTAATGGATGCATATGGGAAGATGAGACGCTTTGATGGTGTAACAAGAATCATGCACGATGTGACTTCAATGGATTCCAACTTGTGCTATGAGGCTTGTTATCGGTAATCTAATGTTTGGGAAAGGGAGGGCAGCTTGAAATGATGGAAGCGATCACGATGGAAATGGTTCCAAGTTGTTTCAACGTTGATTCTGTCACTGCAAATGAAGTTGTGAGATACATTGATATATTTGGCTCTCTAATATATATGGAAAGTGCTTATGGTTGCCTGAAAAGCTCCAGAATCCTTGTAGAGAAAGAAGCAATTCGGGCAATGGCCTTTGAATATATAAGCAAAAGGTTGTTGGAAATTATAAATCAAAATTAATATGCTTGGTTTTGTGGAAAGACTTTGTAGTCTTCTAGGGTATTTGTTGTGTGTGGAAAATGTAGTCTTTTGTTCTTCATGTTTGGAAATTATAAATCAAAATTAATATGCTTGGTTTTGTGGAAAGACTTTGTAGTTTTCTAGGGTATTTATTGTGTGTGGAAAATGTAGTCTTCTGTTCTTAATGTCTAGTTAGATTGTTAAAGAGTCAAATTCTGAGTTCCTGTGTTGTTGCTTAGGATACCTAGAGGACTCATGGGAACTACAACTATGTGTTTAATGTTTTTCTATTTTAGGCGTCACTTAAGTTTAAGTATGGAGTCTTTGCTGTAGAAATTGTAAGCTTCAAGGGAAAGCTTAGAGAGAAGCTTTAAAGGAGAAGAAGTGTAGAGATTCTTACTTTGATTTAGCCAGCATTTTGAATTTATTGCCGACACACATGTCCTACCGTGTCCGACACAACACGCGTGTCCACACGTGTCGACACTCTTTTGGACACTTTTAAATGTATTACTAGAAGTCTTAGATTTAATGTGGGCGTGTGGACATGTTTTTGTACGGTGTCAATTGTGACATCCTGTTTTATTATTGAATATTGTGTTTATCTCTTTTATTATTAATTCTTTTTTTATTAGCTCTTCTTTAACTAATATTTTATGTTATATCCCCTCCCCTAAATAAACTTGTCCCAATACTATATTTATTGTTTCATATAAGTCTCCCTTTCTCACTGTATATTGGAGACGAAAGAGAACTAGATTAGATTGATGAATACATTATTATTTGATTATCTCATGCTTGTTCTAGATTATAGTCGATTAATTCTAAGATTTATTGGTTTGTTAAATGAATACCATATTTATATTGTTACAAATTATGATAGTAATCAATAATTTTATATGTATGTATGTGTCACCATTTCTAGATTTTTAGAAGTTGTCAAAACTGGATAACACGAATCTGTTCCCACAAACCATGATTACTTTTTATTTGAGCCGTGTCCCCATTTATGAATTATGGGGGTTTGCCGTGTTTGACACTCCGTGGCATTGTAGACTCCCGACACTCGTGTCCGTGTCCACAAATCATAGGATTCTTGTAAGTTGTTTTGATACAGAAAAATCTTTCTTATTTTGGTGTTATATTTGTATTTTGGTGGAGCTCTACACAGGCCTTTGGCCGTGTATCTCCCAAGCTCCCTTACCTCTCTTTTGATCACAACACGGCATAATCGACCCATTGAAGTGGGGCCAATAAATGTGGTTTTATAAATTATGTGAATTTGTAAGAGATGCAGGTCTTGGTAGGCCCGTAATACAAGAAATCCTTCGTGGAACCTCCTTTTGCTCTCCTATGCTGCCAACCTCAAAATGAAAAGCCTGCAGAGAGAATTTTTGAACGTGATGGAGTGATGGATACCTGAATTTTTGACATATGGTTGTATCATTGACTTCAGACTTGAATAGAAGGCTTGGGAGAAACTTAGCTTTTGCTTTAGGGGCCGTTTGGATATGCGGATTTAGAATCTTGGATTTCCTCAAAATCTTAGATGGGAGACGAGAGAAAAAGGAGACAGTCCATTGTTTTCTGATTCCTCGCCCTTCTTTCCATCGAGTAAGAGAGAAGGAGACCGCCGTGTTTCCAGGTTTTAGAAATCTTAGGATGGGGGAGAGAGAGTACTAAAACTTGGATTTCTTACTTAAAATCTAGGATTCTAAAGAGAAGCGAAACTAAGTGTGCAGAGGACTGCCGTCCCTTTCATATTAAAACCTGGATTCTAAAATCCGAGTATCCAAACAGCCCCTTAAAGAACATGAACACACTTAGCTTACAACAGATTTTGACAGAAATCTAAATTAGCTTCAGGCCAAGCAATACCATGGAAATGGATTAAACTTGAAATCAATTTTGAAGAAGACAACATCAAATTATGAGTGCCAAGTTGTTTACACAATCTAATGATGCAAGTATTATTGCTTGACGCAAGGTCTTTGGATCAATACTATGTGTGTGCAGGCACTGGCAAGGCAGCCTGACACAAGAACAAGGGTACAGATTAGACTCCTAGAGCTTTGTGTCTCCAATTCCTCATTTGAGATTTGTAGAGATGTTGCTTTCGGTCACAGTATCAACTATTACAAAGTTGGGTATAGATAAGAAGCCACAGACTTAGAGTTGTAACTCCCAGGTTCTTCAATTGTTTAACCTTGGCGGTATTTGCTATAATCCGGTCTTACTCCAGTTTTTTTAAGATATGCTTATTGTAGATTGCTTGGACAACTTTAAACCTATTACATTTGTTATTTATGATGAGCATTCTAGTATGCCCAAAAATATGTGAGCAGCCTGAGAATCTATCTTGTGGTCACATCTACAACTGCATCAAATTTCATTGCTATTCGGAAAATACCTTTACATGAAAACAAACATTATGACAGCAGAAAAAAATATGTTCTCTGCTTGAAAGCGAGGCCTTTTCTTTTGGTGCCTTGCTCTTGAGCATATTCATCTTATTTGTAACAAAAAAATTAAGAAAAAAAGAGTTGCTAGCTCAACAAGACCAGCAAACAACTCTATGTACTTTGGAAAGCTTCTTCAGCTCCTCATCTCAATACCATATTTCCAGCATGGATGCAAAAACCCCAAATTTAAACGCCAATTTTTTAGCTCTGTTGGCTTAACTTCTCTACCATTCTTCATCAAAAGCAAAAAAAGCTTCATAAATCTTGAAAATCTTATGACGGTTTTGTCCCATTCTTTCAGGCAACACCTGTTCTCCTTCCAGCAATCGACGAATGGCTAGAGCGGATCCTTGAGCTGTCATATCCAGAATGCGTGTGATGATCATTCATCACCTCCTGCAAGAAAAAGTTTCAACAGTTCATCTATTATTCAAAAGTTCTGTTCGTCTAAGTCGGGTTTAACTTAGCAAGGTTATGACCTGAATGAGGTCGGATTTGTTACACTTACAATTATATATTAATATTTTAAAAAAATTAACATCACGTATACATCATTATATCCCCTCTCTCTACTTTTTTTTATTTTTACCATTAAAAAAACCTATTTAGTTAAATGCTATAATATTTAAAAGATTGGTTGTTGAGTAGAATACTACTATATCATATCTCATGTTACTTAGATTTATAAATGCTTTATTCATGATGTGGGGGGGACTCAACAGGATCCCCAACCGAGTCTCTGATAAAGTCCTAGTTTAAATCTCAATTTTCACACCAGTACTTCTTTTTTCAAGTGAGCTATTTATTCTTTACAGTCATTGCAGTAGTGACTGGATTTGCTTCTACAAGTATATGAATACACATGTAGTGAAGGAAGAATGCAATTATGTATGTACTTAGCTATATGTGTGTGTTCTTGACTGACCTGGTGGTACATGGAAACATGGCTGTGATTGGGTGAGGGACCATTACTGCCGCACAGTATGATCTGATGCATATTTTCATCGGCAATTGCTCTCAATCTCTCAAGCTCTGGCAAGACAACCTCACTGAGATCTGGGCGGTCTTTCCTTCTCAGCTCCGCGCACTGGAGTGCCAGCTTGGCAAAACTCAAGGCTTCTTCTACTGGCCAGTCATGCACTGCGGGGTCCAGCATCTCTTCGAATGTCCCTTTCTCAATAGCTCGGTCGACATGGTGAGTCAGACCCATAGGCGGCTTAGCTGTTATTAGTTGTAAGAACATTATCCCAAGGGAGTAAATGTCGGATTTTATGCCGAGCATTCCGGTTTGCTGGTATTCTGGGTCTATGTAGCAGAAGGTTCCGGCGGTTGACGTCATGCGGTACTGAGTTACATTGTTGGCGACGTTTGGGGGGACGAGTCTAGCTAGGCCAACGTCACTTATTTTGCTTACATAGTTGCTGTCAAGTAAGATATTGGCGGGTTTGAGGTCACGGTGCACCAGTGGCTCTGGCTTGGTCTGGTGTAGGAAGAGAAGGCCAGTGCCAATCTCTGCTGCGATTCTGAACCTCAGCTGCCAAGAGAGAACCGGGGTGTTCCCTCGCCGGAATAGACGATCTTCCAAGCTTCCATTGGCCATGTATTCGTACACTAGGCAGCCGTATTCTGGGCATGCTCCCAGAAGAAGAACCATATTGGGATGCCGTATGCAGCTCAGAATTTCAACCTGCATTGGAGTTGCCAGGAAAAAGAAAAGAAAAGAAAAATTAGATAATACTACAGCCGTTGTTACTCAATATTTATGCGGGCACAAAAACTAATGAATCAGTGTTGTAAAAAATCCTAGGACTTCAAATATTATAATCGATTTCAATTTCCATTTGAAAAAAAATCCCAATTCAACTTGGACTCTGTTTTATTAGAATTGCATGGTTCACAAAAAATGGGATGTAGCAGAGTTAATTATTATGTTTGATTTGAAGTTGCTTGTTATTGTTTATTCAGTAGTTATGTTGACAGGAACTCATGACCTGGTGTTGATAAAATCCAAGGGATTCAGATCTTACAAGTGGATTCAATTCCCATTGAGCAATGCACCGCTCAACTTGGATTCTATTTTACTAAGATCATGGTTCACAAACGGGTGCGGAGTTAAGGATTATCTGTGATTTTGAAGCCATGTCTTGTCAATAAAGGGAGAAAAGAAAAGTAGGTAACAATAACATGCTACTAAAGATCCTTCCAATGTTTGATTGGTCTGAATGCACCATATAGTTTACTACTGCATAGAGTGGCTATGGGGTTTTCTATATTAACTTGAATTTGATGTCGAATTTTGGAATATGGTTGATTGGGTCATATCTTGTTGTCATTTTTATGTTAAGTACTTTTTATACGCTTTTTAATTGTCTAGAATCCAAAAGAATCTTTCAACAGACAATATGGCTATATGATAATGATGCCATTCAATTCTGGCCCTGATGCTTTTCTGATCTGATTCAAAATTCAAAACATTAGGATGAATGGTCTGCTAGTCAGGCACATTATCTCCATGTTTTCGAACAAGTCCATAGGTTTAATGGCTTTAAGATTGATATGTGTTTGCTTTGAGGTATGGAGTAGATTCAAAAAGGTATACATTGTTTCATAAGCAAATCAGATCCTAATTGGGGTTCATAGAAATAAGCGTTTTCGGTTTCTCACCTCTTGCTGAAACTGCGACCTTCCTTGAGCTGCATCTGGACGCAAAACTTTAATGGCAACCGAGGTATGATCCAGATAACATTTGTAGACAGGTCCATAGCCTCCTTCGCCTACTTTACGATTTTCAGCAAAGAAGTCTGCTGCCACTTCAATTTCCTCTATCGTGTATTTCCTATATCTGACATCGGAATGTGCCAAAGCATCCAATGCCTTCTTCTTCTCTTCTGATTCTTTGAGTGCTTTCATTTCTGCATTTATTCTCTTCTGTGCTTCCAGTTCTGCAATCCTTTGGGCTGCTTCGGCTGCCTCAATAGCTGCCCTGCACTTCACTTTCTCTTTCTCTGCAATTGCCAATGCAACTTCCTCAGCCAGTCGTGCCTCCTCTAGTCTCCGCTCTTCCTCTATTTTCCAGTGATGAAGCTCTCTCGCCTGCCGAGTCAAACATGGCCCGAAAAAACAGTCAGGTTTGAGCTGAATAGTCACAGAGACTTTCACATGCAGACATAGAGAAAAATTGTTACCTTCTTGTTTGCATTGAGTGCTTCTTTGCAGGCTGTACTGTACATATCCATTGTCTGTTTGAGCTCTAATTTCAGCCTCTTCATCTCAGCTTCCGTATCATCCTGCGATTTCCAAGATAAGTAAGCTGCATTTATCTGTTCTGTAGTTTTTTTTTAATAGTCACATGCTCTGTAGTATTTATCTTACATCTGTGCATATCTGTGCTTTTCCATACACATGTATGCGGCCCATACATTTCTTAAAATTTGTGCTTATAAACAACATGCATATACCGACCATGGTTTTAAATTTTGGCCGAAATACCGTAATTTCGGATTTCGGCCGGGACCGACACCGAAAGTACATAAATCCGTTCTCCGAAATTTACAAGATTTCCACCAAAATTTTAGGATTTCCACTGGAATTGCCAAAATTACCAAAATTTCGGCCGAAACCAAGATACGAAGCTTCAGCTGTATGCAGATGCGGGATAATGGTAATGGGTAGTGAAGATGAAACTGAACAATTGTGATTGCGCGGTGATGCAAAAATGGGATAGTTGGTGGGGTAATTCTATTATCTTTTCCAATATGAAATCGAATGGGCAGGAGAGGGATTTATATACACCTCTCACTCCCACATTCATACGGTACTCTTATAAACCATCTAATTCAATATCTTTTAACAATTATGTTTCAGTCCATAAAGATACACGCAAGTAGCTCTGTTTGAATGTGGGTATATGCATGTAGTATGTGGCACAAGAACTTTATGACCTCACCTTTGTTTGTGATGACCATGACGTTCTTCCGCTTTCCATGGAGGCATTAGAGTGATTGTGGTGGCCCATCGAGTGGAGATCGAGCGGACTGTGTCCCCCATGCAGCGACTCGAAGCTTCTGTTATCAGCGTTGCTGCTGCCATTCGACAGCCTTGGAGCCCTGTCGGTATCTAGATGATCATAGAATGGAAACGTGCGATCTGTGCTTATCCTGCCGGAGCTCACAAAGGATATGTCAGTATCTGGCAATGAGATATCTCCATACGATTTGGCATTCAAACCTTTCGCACCCCTGGTAAAAGGAGACCTGTTTTTGATGAAAAATATCAGTCAGTCATTTGATAGAGAAGGTAAGAAAGAAGGTAGTAAATCAATCTTTTTTTCCATTAAAAATTATTGAACTGCTGTATCTTAGTGAACCAGAATAACATACACAAAATGTTTCAGGTAGTTCGACTTACTTGATCGATTCCAACTCTTCATGCATCCTCCGGTTTTTTTCCAAATGTGTCTCAGCTGTGGATTGAAAAGTTCAGAGGATTTTTGTTTTCTAAAGGTCCATGAACAAGAACAATGAATACAGTAAAGAAAAATATTTGTTCGATTATACGAAAGATTAGATTATAATTATAGTATATATACCTTTTGGATGATGACTTGGATGATGACTTGGATGATGACTTGGATGATGACTCTGTGATAAATGTGTTTCAGCTGATTCGTTTTTTATACTCGGCTGGTTATGTATATGAGGGGCGCGATGGGAAGAGACGTGGGGTGCCGGCCGGGCCGCAGACCGCACTGATGAGATTTTCCCTTTGGAAATGACATACACAGTGCAGAAATCAGGTGCCCCTTTGGAAACACTGGTAGGAACATCTTGATTCTTGAACCTTCTGTGAAAAACATATACAGAAGTTAAGGGAACATGTATTAAGAAACTTGACCCTGTTCTTTTTCGATTTCGAGAATTGATTTTGATTCCAAAAGTTATTATTGGACTCTAATCAATTTTCAGTCCAATAATCAGTTTTTGAATCAAAATCAGTTCTTAAACAAGATTTCTTCCCAAGAATTAAACAAGATTAATGGGTGATAATTTTTGAGACAGTCTTATTAATTAGGAAATTACCTTACGAAGGCATTCCTGGATGAAGCACCAACCAGTAGATTGTCAATTGCATGATGTGTAACATATTCGATTATCGCTTTTGATATGTCGGCATCTTCGAGTAGAACATCATTGCAGTGTATCTGAATTAAAATCAAAATTGTATTATAAAGGAATTACTCAGTATTCACAAGGCTTACACATAATGGTAGCTCAAAAAAAAAAAAAAAAATGGAAAAATAAATTTGCTGAAAATAACTGAAATAATATGGAGCTCTGATAAGAGGCCCCCAATCCTGTAATTAATTTTAGGCAGAACACTTGTGAAAAAAAATGAGAACACAGAGGTTTTTTTTGTTTTTTTGAGTGATATTACCCAGACAAAACATCTGAAGAACCTTAAATAACTAACAACAGAAAATGGTTGTTGTCATTTGCACGTTTGTTTTGATCTGTATTACAACCTAAGAGTAAATTTCTTACAAATAAAACGACCACTCTAGTTAGGGTGAGGATCATCCGTCTTAAATTCTATTCTAGCTCCATCTTAATAGGTGTTGGAAGGAGATATGCTATGGATTAGATAGGTTAGATGAACTCCACCTAACTCTAGCTGGCTCAAGTTGACGAATCTTGGCAACTCTGGATCGGCAGGGGTGGGAGGCTTGCTTAGAAATGAGGAGGGAGCAACCAATTGGGCTTATTCCAGCCCCATTGGGGTCAAAGACTCAAATGAGGCTGAGGTGAGAGAGGTTCCAGGGGCACCACGATTACTGAAAATAGGGCTTTGGACTGGCTAATTGTAGAGGGAGATTCCTTAAACTCCATAGTTGGATGGTAGCAAGCCTCACCTGTGAAGATTTGCAGAGTTTATTGATGAGATTCCAGACCGCGTGGAGGGGCATTTGGTTCGATTTCAGCATGTTTGTCGGTTTGCTAGTAGTGACGCGGAGTGGCTTTGACAAAGATGGGGTGAACCAGGAGAGTATGGAGATTTTTTTATTATCTCTTCCCTTGAGAGTCTCTTATGTTGCAAATTTTTATAGTTCTTTTCTCCTCTGTTACATTTGGGCGCTTTGGTGGCTTATAAAGCCTCCCATTGCTTCGTATAGCGGGTCCACCTTTGCAGGTTTACAAAAAGTGACGAATGTGAGGCTTTATAAGCCACTTTCCTCATAATTATTATCATTATCACAACTACTCTAATTTTTTATAATTCTCATATAGGAAATAATTGGTATAAAAGGTGGAGGGTACCCACATCTTTTCGCGTGCAGAAACAGCGAAAGGGAAGGAACAGTTCCTTGTTCTGAGCATCAACCTGTTGCTGGTATGCCGATGCGACCTCTTCACTTACCTCAGAAATGGAGACATGCCCCCCCACTGCATGCATGAGAAAGAAAATGTGATTTAGGGGCGCAGTGGAAACTTAACATTTGCTAATGCAAGAGGATTACCCCACCAAAACAAATAAAATAAAAAGGGAAATGCTATACAGACAGCTGAAGTGAGCATATTTTTCCTAATGGTCACCCTTGTTGGGCTTTAATTTCTCCTTTTGGATTCCTTCTGCCCATGCAAACATTGTAAATCGATTTCCCCTTAGATTTTATCTCCTCAAATTTAATTTCCTTGAAGTTGATTCCTTCCTCAAATTGATTTCAGTGCAGAGGGATCATATGGATAGTAATTTGGTTATCCCTTTCTAAATCTAGAAACAATAATGGAAAAAGCTTCTCCAAAAAGAACACCCAAGGAGCTTCATCCAGGCTGACCAGGCCCATCAACATGAAGTCAGCACCTTGGAGGCCCACCATAGCCTCTTTATGGTGATTGAAACTGTTATTAGTAAGCCCAATACGGATGTGCCATGATGCAAGGTCACACCTTCAGGACCTTTGCTCTTGAATGTGAATTCTTGCCTATTTCTTTAAATTAATATCAGTTTCAAACTAAAACCAACGTAAGGTTTTAAATTTTGGTTTCTGTTTCGGTCATCATAGAAACAAAAGCGATAGTTGAAATTCCGGTGGAAATTCTGTAAAATCACGAAGAATGTATAAAAAAAAAATGTAAATGATAGAATTTTAGGATGAAACTTCAGAAAATACTAGAATAAATACAAATACACACTTAGAAACCATCACATAAGTAAAACAACCAACCATAATCCTGTGCATACCACATTTCACATGTTTTTCATATTACATAGTATATATGCCACCTTTCACATGCAATTCATATAAATATAATTATGTAACGCGCACTGATATAGTATACCACTCATGCATTCACTAATTTGGTTGTTTTGTGTCGGTTTCGGTGGAAATTTAAAACGGTGGCTGAGAGAGAGAGAGAGAGAGAGAGAGAGAGAGAGAGAGAGAGAGAGAGAGAGAGAGAGAGAGAGAGAGAGAGGTTACTTGGAGAAGGAATTGCGTGTGATTTGTGGGTGACATGGATTAAAGTAAGGGTTTGGCCTTTGGTGAGGAGATGATCCACTGCCCATTTGAGAGCGTGTTGGCTCCCTTTGTCTTTGTCTACGGCAATTGCAACCAATCCATGACCTCCATCATCCTTCTTATCCACATGTGGCTTGTGATGGTGCCCCCACATATCTTTATTTTTCCTTTTTCTCTATTCAAAGTTCAAAAAACAAAACACAAAATCCCTGCAATAGCTTGAAAACCCACAAAAATCCTACCCCCAGAGGCCCAAAATATGCAGATTTTCAGAAAGGAAGAGAAGACTCAAGACCCAACTCCCATCCCATAGTCTAGAGAAGGCTAAAAATTCAAATACTCCCACTTATATCTAGTAGTGCTGCACCCTTTGTTCCTTTCTCAATAGTCTCTAAAGCTATCAAAACTTCTCTATTACTTCCTCTCTCCCCTCCCAGAAGACCTACAAGGCCAGTGGCAAGAGAAAAAGAGAATTCTCTTTCTCTCTCTATTTCTCTAAATTAAGTTCCCTGTAATTTTCCATTTCTAGAAACAATAATCTCTCAAACAGAAACAAACTAACACCTTACTCTTCCATCCTTTTTCCTTCTATTTCGGAGGAGAGACCTATAGTTTTTCTTTTTCATTTCTCTGTTTGACCTTTGACTTTGATCTCTACGTACCCTGTATAGTCGGACCCTTTTATGGCCTAAATAAAAGAAGACCAAGTCAAAGAAACCTCCCTAAATTCTGGTTTGCCCCTAATTTCTACCCTACGTATGAGGTGATTTGGAATGCTCAAGAGATCAAACACCACACGATTTGATCAACGGTCTTCTAAAAATGGCCCATACTTTACATCCAAAAAAGTCCCTTCATTGAACAGTCAGGATTGTCTGATTAGTGTGATTTTTGCCTCATAGTCAATCCTTAGGAAAGGATCCATGCTTACAAGAGGTTGGAGGGAACCACATTTGGAGAGGTCCTCTCTATAAAATAATTATATGGAGGTATTTATAGAAACATGGTTTACTTTGAATCTCACAAAAATACTTATAAATCTAATAAAAATTGCTGCATTGAAAGGTCTGGATTGTTAGTCACTAACATTCTGTAGAACATGAGCGGGGTCAGAAACAAAAAAATATTCAGATAATTCGGAAATGCTTTCAAGTTTGAAAACAATCAAAGCTAGTTTAAGGTCCCTTTCTCAAAATTATTTGCATATATAAGGTTGTTGATCATCATTTCTCCCTTCATGGCTTCCAAAGAAGTTATAATGTTTCATATGCAAATAAAGTCCAATTTTTCCAAAGAGGCCCACAACATAGAAAAAACTAATATTAAAAATAATTAGAGAAATGCTAAACTGAAGTACCCCATTGCAAAAACACAAGATAAAAGTTCGATAAAGAATATAAAAATATATATTTTTAGAGTCACTAGAAGGGTATTTTGGTAAAAAAAAAATGTTTAGTTCCTAATGTATGTTAACATAATTAAGTAGAATTTAGGACTAGTGGAAATATTTTTTTAAAAGTAACTTAATGGAGAAATCATGATTCTTGATTATTAATCTGTCTATATATTTTACATAATAGAGATTCATAGGTTGAGTTTTAAACCTCATCACATAATAAAAGACTAAAATGCCCTTAAAGTTCTAGATTAAGCAAATAACCTAACGTGGATTGTTGCTCATTTGATCTCACTCGTCCATTTCCAAGGCAAAAGCAGATGTAGTTAATTGAGACCATCGGATGAGCGTAGTTTACAGACCGTCTCTTCTCCCCAATAGGCCCAACCAAATGAAGGGTCAAGATCACACTGATATGGGAGGATTGGATTAAGCTTCTCATTTTCTTCTCATATTAAGGCTTCGAATAGTATCATTTGTCCAAAAAACAAATAAAATTTTATGGGACCTTCCTTCAGACGCCTTGATGATTGGAACCACCTAGACCTTTCCTCCAGCTGGGCAGGGCCCAAAACTCACTCAGAAAATCTTACGCATCTGCAATTGGGGCCCACAAAGGTACAAGTTAAAAGAAAAGATAAGAGCAATTATCTACATTCGATGGGTAAAAATTGTCTAATGAAAGATGGTTAGGATCATCTGATCAGATTCATCAGAGCTACTTATAGGCTTTGATCGATCCCTAGTGAATCAAAGAACAGTCTGGATCGAGCTGATATCATTGGGGTCTGTAGGATTACAAGGGTTCTGGCCGAATCCTATAGGAGACCTTTGATAGAGTATTTTCTGTAAGGCCATGTTTGGATTGCTGGAAAATGATCAGATTATGGCTTACATAGAGGTATATGTTAGAAATTAAAGGGTTCTTAAGTAAAACTTGAACTGTGGTGGTTCTTGTTACTGTTTTTTATTTGTAATCAAACAATGGAAAATTAAGTTCTGGAAAAGTTCTTCTTGTTCAAACAATTCCTGCAATCCAAACAAGGACTTAAGAAAAATGAAAAAAAATAAGATTTTGTACGTCTAACAATATGAGAGAGAGAGAGAGAGCAACAAATTGCTTACACCTATTTCTCATGTAGTATTTGTTAGGATTTAATCCTAACGGTGGATGTGGCTTAAGCAAGATCAACGGCCGAGATCATTTTAGTTAGTTAAGTGTTTAAAGAATAAGATGTATCCCTTTATTGTGAAAGGGTATATTTGGAACGGGTGTAAACAAAGAGACGTTTGAGAGAAGGGTCAATGTGATGAGGAGTTGCATCCCTTCCCTCAAACGTCTATAAGAGAAGCCTCCGGTCCCTGCTTGTACGCAACTAATCTTTTCCATTTTCTGTGAATCCACATCTAAAAGAAGAGGAAAACAGTCCCCATCACTGTCTGTTGTGGAACAAGGAGATATACCGGAGTTGAACCATTTCAAGAGACAATAAGACAATATCCATGGCTTCCGCTATGTTTTTTTTACTATTTTAATTTCAATCCATATGGTTAAGTGTGATTTTCTCAAAGTTGGACTGCCAAAGATCCGTTGTCCGTGTTCCTTTTATGATGAACACTAACATGTGGTGTCAAAGCCACGGTTGCG
This sequence comes from Tasmannia lanceolata, assembly GCF_043159265.1. Taxonomy (NCBI): domain Eukaryota; kingdom Viridiplantae; phylum Streptophyta; class Magnoliopsida; order Canellales; family Winteraceae; genus Tasmannia; species Tasmannia lanceolata. The sequence continues at coordinate 14,856,081 of NW_027518683.1, forward strand.
GCGAGAAAATCGCATTAAAAGTGATTGAAATAGGATTTGTGAAAACTTGTATTTTGAATGCCGCCATCAATTCTGGAGTCGGATCGATGATTAAATGGCACTGAAACGTTGCTTGTGTTCCCACTAATCCAACGCAACAAACGGTTCGTCGATCCGATGTCTGGATTGCGTTTGGCGGCGATTTAAAGATGAAAATTTTAACTTTTAGGGAAGTTTTGGACCTCGCCGGAAAACAGTGTGCCGCCGGCGACCGGCTTGTCCGACTGGAGATTTTCCTACGTGGTTACGATGTTCATCGAGAGACGAGTCCAACGGCGTATTGTGCGCCTCAATCGGACTTCAAACGAAGCCGCAATAATAAATCGAACTTTGAGTGTTTTTTCGGATTTTGCTGGAATTTTCACTATTTTAATGAAGAAGACGATGAATATTGTCGGGCTTCGCGGGCCGAAACGGGCCGCGCGGGCCCATCAAGGATCCGTAACAGGTTTTTCAATTAAAAATGGGCCCAGTAGACCCTCTAAGCCCACCAGACCTCTTGGCCCAACCTGACCCGAACCGGCCCAAATCTGTGTTTGACTCGGTTTGACCCATTTTTGTGATATTTTTGCCGAATTATAGTTGTTCTGGGGGTTTTGGACCCTTCTTATCCTGATTTTGGGGTCCCTTTATGTATTTGAGGCCTATTTTTCATAATTATGGTATAATTTTAAAAAACTTTTGACTTTATAAGTTGATTTTAAGTCAAATATTTTGAGGTTTTGGGCTTAGGTAAAACCGGTTCCTAAGCTTACAGACCGTTCTGGACCTATTTTTGGGGTCATTTTTGGTATTTAAGCACCGTATGATATAGTTACAGTGTAAAATCAAGACTCTTGGTTTTGTAAGTTTGATTTTAAGTCAAATATTTTGGGGTTTTGGACTTGGGTTAGATCATTCCTATGGTTTTAGACCATTCTGGACCCGTTTCCAAGGTCTGTTTTGGTGTTCGGAGTCTGGATTTTAAAATTCTAGTGTAATTTTATAACTTTTGGGTTTTTTAAAGTGGGCCTTGAGTTTGATTTTGATTTCAAACTCTTAAAGAATTAACTAAATGCCATGGAGACTCAGTTATGTAAAGTTTTGATGTTGTTTAATGATTAAAACTTAGTCAATGAACACCTTTGGTTTCTAATTCTTAACTTAAGAACCCTTATATGTTGTTTATATGCTTTGTGTTTTGCATATAACTTAAGGGTTAAAATGATTAGTTGAAATCATATATGGGACTAAACTTTTAACTTGAATGCACATTAGTTCATGCCAGATATGCTTAAAACCTAAGCTTATGGTTATAATAAACTGATAGTGTGTATTTTCAAAACCTAAAACCTTGAATTATGTTTGATCATGGAACTTGAAAGTTGGTTTTGTATACAAAAGTTTATTACATTGTTCATTATTTTTAATTGAAATTGAACTATATCTTATTATGATTGGTCACTAAATGAATGAACAAAGAACTGCGATTTCGACTGGGAAACGAAATCGCTTATGGTTAAGTGGTTAATTTTGAGAACCATGTCGCATACAATGACACATTTATGGACTATGAACCACTTTCAATTGCGACTGTTTGTTCAAGAGCAACACTTAGCCCAACGGATGACTGTTGTTTTGCACAAATAGGCGGTGTGAGAGAGCTAGGCCTGTGTAACCTGGTTTGGGGTTGTGCTTCTGCCCAACGGTGATGTGCACCTCAAGTATAGGGTTATCTGGCCCTAGTTGGTCTCATGGGAGAGCCAATTGTGTGCTGTGGCACGGCCCAACGAACGGCCCACGATGACACGCCTGGTGTCTCGCCAGAATCACAGTATTGTGATTTTCTAAATTGAAAATCGTTTGTGTGTTGTGGCATGGCCCAACGGACGACCCACAATGACACATCTGATGTTTCGTCGGGGTCACATTTTTGTGTTTTTGTGATCCTGGGCAATCTAACTAATTTTCCCTTAAGATATATTGACTAAGTATTGTATGTGAGAACCAATTGTGTGCCGTTGCACGGCCCAACGGATGACCCACAGTGATACACCGGTGTCTCTTCATAATCATGGAATTGTGTTTTCTAAAGTACAAACCAATTCTACATCGTGGCACGGTCCAACGGACGGCTCACGATGGCACATATGGTATCTAATTAGAACCACACTTATGTATCATCATGATTTTATACATTTTAATCATTCTTTTCAGTTGGATTGATTAAAATTGTGGATTGAGTTAATTAAACTCCATTTGTGGACTGAATAGGTGTTATAAGAAGTAAGCATGTTTGGAACTGCAAGTCTGTGACATTGAAGTTGTTATCTTTTTCTAGATACCGATTATGTTGAGTACTTTAGTGGGTCAGAAACCTTAGCAAGTGATGGAATAGATCTGCATAATTCAAGACTACAAAAGGCTAGACTATGCATCATTGAATAACCGGCTCACTAAACCCAGATATAAAAGATGCTTATAAATAGTGGGAGTTCAATATTAGTATCAATCTAGTAGTAATGGTAGACCTCCATTTTTATGCAATTCGAGATGTTTCTAAGACTCGAAAATGCAAAGGAGTTCTTGAATATAGTTAGTGAATATTTTATAGGATCATTTGAAGCACTTGCAAATACCCTTATGATGTGTTTTGATAACCTTAAAGTATATTCACCAAAGTTGTAGTTTTGAGCACATTTTGAAAGGCTTTAGATTCAGAACCTTGGTTGTACTCACTTTACGACACACCTCTTGGTTGTTCTAAATGGCAACATTAGAGCCTCCAAGATATAGACTAGCCTTAGCATTATCAATTAAAGAGAGTGAACTTGGTATCAAGTGTCATTATCTTGAATAATAAATGACACATAAAGTATGGATCCCTTAAGTTTGATATGGCCTGGAATTAATATCATATCGTTGTATATTATGATTCCTATTTAGTAAATACTCCGGAAAAGATTTGTGAATAGATTAAGGCATTACTATTCACATTTAGAATTCTATGTGAGGTCTTCGTGCGAGTCAGGTGCTTAGTAGAGGAGAGTATACCATTATATCGGGAAATAGAATAAATGTGGTTGTTGAATCCATTGTTACTCGCCACTCTTTTCTGAAATTTTAGTTTCATATGAACTAGAAACTTTATTCTAGAAAAACTTGATTCCTTTGGCTATGAATCAATGTCTGAAAGTATAATGGATTCTCTCTAGTTTTCCATTTCCCATTTAGTGAGTTTGGTTCTCTTCAGGGCAATCCTTATTGACTTTGATTGCACTTCTCTCAAGGTCAGACGTGGCCCACCTTGCATTAGAATGAGATAATCCGTATTGTTAGAAATAAATGAAATCGCGTGGATAAGAATTTATCCAATCAGTGCGGCTTAAGTTTTTTAACCACATATCTGAGGATAGTTGGGTAAAAGAAGAATTCTAGATTCACTTGATTTTACCGATTTAAACAATGATACGGGGTACATTGAAGGAAAAATATACAAAGATTAATCGGTTTAGGGTGTCACCAAGAGTATTGATCTACTAAAGGCCATTCACAATGACATCTTGGATCTTTTGACTCTGACGGTTGGTGGCAAAAGGTGTTACCCTTTTGGTTAAATTTTCTAGCCATAGTTAAATGTGTCTCTCTAATCAGAAGTAGGAGGCCCTATCTTTGTTTGTGATCTATAAGATAAGAGTCGAGAATTAACTTGACATAAACGATCAAAACAATAAGGGTCATTTATGCAACTCTCTGTTGCCTAAGTTTGTGGGTTAAAACTCTTAAAACACCCATGTATTTTGTGATCCAAGTAAGGCTATGCCTAAGACCCTTTAAGATTTATGGGTCATAAGGAAGCTGAAATTGGGAAACATGCAACTCTGGGTTGTTTATATGAGGCAAAAGCTTATAACCCACGTATATAGTGATTAAGCTCTATGACCATAAGTTGCAATTTCATTGATTATCTTAAAGTATTTAAGGGTTTTAGGTTCTGTTGGTTGACCCATAGTACGTATATTGTCGGGATTAAATGTGCCAAGACTTCTAAATGATGGTGACCTTAGTGGGAGTGTAGTGTCTTTAGTAAAATCACCTTTAAGGATAACCAAATTGTAGTACCTGTACTGGTGATACAAGAGTAGGTGGTACCAATGCTCGTTGGAACATCAAAAGGCACATATAAGTTAACAACCCATATTATAGATGTTTTGGTGGTGATGACTACCAAGCAATCCTTGATATGGTCACATTAAGTGAGAATGTCAACTTTTGCTGATGATTATATGTCTTTCTGAGTGGGTGAGAAATGACTAAGTAATTTCATTTCTTTCAGTCAAGCACTAATGAGCAATCAAGACACGCAATGGCTCGAAGCCATGAAAGAAGAGTTTCTCTCAATGAAACCTAGTCGAAGACTTAAGAGTCAAGCCATTTGGCTGTATATGGGTCTTTACGACTAGGAGAGACTCCATAGGTGGAATTAAGAGATATAAAGAAAATTTGATTGCAAAGGCTTCACTCGGAAAGAAAGAATAAGAATACTTTCTCTCATGTTTTAAGAAATATTCTTTTGGAATGGTCATGAAGTTTGTAACTCGTTGTGATCTAGAGTTACAATAAATGATTATAAAAGTGACTTTCTTAAAAGGTGACCCATTTGAGGTTATCTATAACCTGAAGGTTTTGAGGCTAAGGAAATAGGCACATAGTCTGTAGACTTAGAGATTCTGCTTAAGGTTTAGAGCAGACTTCTTGACAATAGTACATAAAGTTTCATTTAGTACTCTATGTTAGATTGTAAGGAATTGTCACAAAATAACGGATATATCTTAAAGTCAGTGGGAGTAATATTATCTTCCCCGTGTTATGTGTTGATGTTATACTACTTGCTAGTAGTACTTGGCCATGTTCAGTGATATTCATGCAAAAGAATTCAGGTGAAGCATCCTACATGATAGGTGTAAGCCCAATGGTTTCCACCTTGGCATTCCCATCTTATTTTGATGATTCCAATACACAAGTTATTTATGATCACTAATGTGTTTGATTGTCTAAGTTGTAGATCACATTGGTGCTAAGACAACATTGCTTGGATTGAGGCCAAGAAACACTCATTGGACCAAATCATGAAGGCCAAAGACAACGAAGTCCAAGACAAATGAAGACTTGTTGTGCTTGTCATCATAAAAAAGGGGGAGATTGTAAGCCCAACGGTTTCCACCTTAGCATTCCCATCTTATTTTGATGATTCCAATACACAAGTGATTTATGATCACTAATGTGTTTGATTGTCTAAGTTGTAGATCACATTAGTGCTAAGACAACATTGCTTGGATTGATGCCAAGAAGCACTCATTGGACCAAATCATGAAGGCCAAAGACAACGAAGTCCAAGACAAATGAAGACTTGAAGAATCCATTGAAGACCAAAGTCTTATTTAGATTGTAAACGATCCAATCTTAGTTTTAGATTTTAGAGGCATAATTAAGCAAATAAACAAACACCCTAAATAACTAAGTGATTGTCCTTGTGGAGTTCCAACACCTTGGAACCCTCATAGCAATCCCAACTTGGTGTTAAGTTAGAAGCCTAAAAACATGAAGTGAAAATCTGCTCTTCATAGGCTTCTCGGAACTCCGAGAAATATTCTCGGAACTCCGAGAAATGGTCCAGTAGCTTTTTTTCAACTTCTGTTTGTATTCCCGGAACTCCGAGATTTTTTCTCGGAACTCCGAGAATACTACAACAGTCGGAAAAAGAGCCGTTTGGAATTTCGCAGGAATTACCACAATGCCATTAAACGGTCATATTTTGGTTTTCCTATATATATGGGCATTCCAAACATTACAACAATCAATCATAACACTCTTAAACTTCATTTGAACATCCAAAGAGTGAATCAAACTTGATTATGCCTCTCATCCTCTAAAGCTTAGGATTTGGATCATAGGCCCAATTTGTACATCTTCTGCAATTCTTGTAAACCCTTGTGAGGGATTTTTTTTGTTCTTTCTTTCTTAGTCAAGAACTTGTATCGGGCGAGTGTTCGGAGAAGCGTAGCCCACTCTTCGTGGTGAAGATTGCCACCAAGGTTAAAGGTAATCGGTATTTGTAATCTGCACCGATCTTCGCCGAAGTTAAGAAGATCACATAGTGAAGCCATCAACGGGTTTGGTTGGTGGAGTGGAGTAGGCCTCGCGTTTGGAGGACCGAACCACTTTAAATCTCGGGTGCAATCTCTCTTACTCTTGCTCTTTAGTTTGCATTTGCACTTTAGATTTAACTTGCGTGCTTGAATTTTATTGTTGATCTCTTAATTTCTAAAATTGGGTTTGAGTTTTCAAAAGAGTTAAAACTTGTTATCAACCTAATTTCTCACTCCTCATAAGTTGCCGTACTAGGGACCACCCTTGGATTTTCACTTGGTATCAGAGCACAAGGCTATTAAAGGATTTTCTTTTCTTAAAATCTTTGGTAAATTTTTCCTTTAAAATTTCAAACAAGGGAAAGATCATAAGATCTTTGGCAACTTTCTATTTTGTGAAATGGCAAATTCAAATGGAACCGGACTTCCGGAGGGCCATTCCACAACCAGACCTCCCTTCTTTGATGGGTCCAACTATGGACATTGGAAGACAAGAATGCGCATCTATCTTCTTTCGATAGATGTGGAACTTTGGCACATTGTTGAAAATGGATATATGTTGCCTTCCAAACCATTTGAAGAATGGAATGTCGTAGAGAAAAGGCATGCAAATTTAAATTACAAAGCTATAAATTCTTTGTTTTGCGCCCTATCTACCGAGGAGTTTAATCGAGTTGCTCTTTTTGATTCCGCCAAGGTTATTTGGGATACACTTGCCGTTACCCATGAGGGAACATCTCAAGTTAAGGATTCCAAAATAAACTTGTTAAAGAGCAAATATGAAATGTTTAGAATGGGTCAAAACGAAAGCATTTCCGAAATGTATACTCGTTTTTCTAAAATTTCTAATGAACTAGCTAATCTTGGTAAATCTTATCCTACTGATGAGCTTGTGAGTAAGTTGCTTAGGTCACTTCCTCCACATTGGGATCCAAAGGTCACCGCGATACAAGAATCAAAGGATCTCAAGGCGCTAACCATGGAGGAGCTTGTAGGATCTCTCATCACCCATGAGATGCTCCTCACTAGCCAACAAGAGGAGAAGAAGCCGAAAGAGAAAGAAAAAGAGAGTCGATCTCTGGCTCTAAAAGCCTCCCAAGCGAACTCATCATCCTCTAGCGAGGCGGATAGCGATGAAGAAGAAGCTTTAAGAAAATTTAAAAGCTTATGGAGAAAGAAACATAAAAAGGATAAAACGAAGAAGAAAGAAGAAAGTGAAGTAGAAGGAGGAATAAGGTGCTATAATTGCAAGAAGACCGGACACAAAAGACCGGATTGTCCTCTTCTCAAGTCATCTTCCTCAAAATACAAGGGAAAGAAGGAATGGAAGAAACATAAAGCTCTTGCCGCCGGATGCGATGCTACTAGCACCTCGGGAAAGAGTTCAAGCGAAGGGGAAGAAAAGAAAGACGATCTTTGCTTCATGGCACTCACCCATGAAGATGAAGTAGACTCTAACCCCTCATGTTATTCATCTAGTAGTGATAGTGAAAAAATATCATATGATGAATTGTGCTCAACCTTGCACTCTCAAATTTCTAAAAATAAAGTTCAAAAGAAATCCATTTCAAAATTAGAAAATGAACTTAATTTTTTTAAAAATAAATTTTCTTCCAAATCTCAAGCACAACTTGAAAATTTTAAACTTGAAATTGAAACCCTTAAGGGTTGTTTGGATGAGAAAATTTGTCAAATTGCAAAACTCCAAGATGTGGCAAGCTCTTCCAAGTCTTATGAAGATGAATTTAATGATTTTCTAAATCAAATAACCCATCTTCATAATGAAAATGAAAGGTTAAGATTATGTCTCCATGGATTCTTAAATGGTGATAAAATTATTGACATAATCTTAAAGAAGACTAGTCAAAAACCTAAACATGCATATGATATGACTAGCGTATCTAACCCTCATGTTAGATGCCATTATTGTAGAATAAATTGTCATTACCAATTCCAATGTGCATCTAAGATTAGGGATAGTGTTGGAACCAAGAAATCTTGGGTTCCCAAAGCCCCCATATGATTATCTTCATATGTGCTTAGATTAGGGGCTTTTGCTTTAAAATTGAATATCTTTTTGAAAGTTAATTAAATATCCCCTCTTATGTTGAATAAAAATTCTAAATAGGGGGAGTTCTATGTTTGTCTTTTTCCTTGAAAAAGGGGGAGCTTTAAATTGAATATTTCATCCCTTTGTTTCTCTTTTACCCCAATCTTTTTTATTGATGCCAAAGGGGGAGAGAATTCTTGTGTAAGGAAAATATGAATGCTTTTATTGGAAAATCTCTTGTGCTTGTCATCATCAAAAAGGGGGAGATTGTAAGCCCAATGGTTTCCACCTTGGCATTCCCATCTTATTTTGATGATTCCAATACACAAGTGATTTATGATCACTAATGTGTTTGATTGTCTAAGTTGTAGATCACATTGGTGCTAAGACAACATTGCTTGGATTGAGGCCAAGAAGCACTCATTGGACCAAATCATGAAGGCCAAAGACAACGAAGTCCAAGACAAATGAAGACTTGTTGTGCTTGTTATCATAAAAAAAGGGGGAGATTGTAAGCCCAATGGTTTCCACCTTGGCATTCCCATCTTATTTTGATGATTCCAATACACAAGTGATTTATGATCACTAATGTGTTTGATTGTCTAAGTTGTAGATCACATTGGTGCTAAGACAACATTGCTTGGATTGAGGCCAAGAAGCACTCATTGGACCAAATCATGAAGGCCAAAGACAACGAAGTCCAAGACAAATGAAGACTTGAAGAATCCATTGAAGACCAAAGTCTTATTTAGATTGTAAACGATCCAATCTTAGTTTTAGATTTTAGAGGCATAATTAAGCAAATAAACAAACACCCTAAGTAACTAAGTGATTGTCCTTGTGGAGTTCCAACACCTTGGAACCCTCATAGCAATCCCAACTTGGTGTAAAGTTAGAAGCCTAAAAACATGAAGTGAAAATCTGCTCTTCATAGGCTTCTCGGAACTCTGAGAGAAATTCTCGGAACTCCGAGAAATATTCTCGGAACTCCGAGAAATGGTCCAGTAGCTTTTTTTCAACTTCTGTTTGTATTCCCGGAACTCCGAGAATTTTTCTCAGAACTCCGAGAACGCTACAACAGTCGGAAAAAGAGCCGTTTGGAATTTCGCAGGAATTACCACAATGCCATTGAACGGTCATATTTTGGTTTTCCTATATATATGGGCATTCCAAACATTACAACAATCAATCTTAACACTCTTAAACTTCATTTGAACATCCAAAGAGTGAATCAAACTTGATTATGCCTCTCATCCTCTAAAGCTTAGGATTTGGATCATAGGCCCAATTTGTACATCTTCTGCAATTCTTGTAAACCTTTGTGAGGGATTTTTTTTGTTCTTTCTTTCTTAGTCAAGAACTTGTATCGGGCGAGTGTTCGGAGAAGCGTAGCCCACTCTCCGTGGTGAAGATTGCCACCAAGGTTAAAGGTAATCGGTATTTGTAATCGGCACCCATCTTCGCCGAAGTTAAGAAGATCACATAGTGAAGTCATCAACGGGTTTGGTTGGTGGAGTGGAGTAGGCCTCGCGTTTGGAGGACCGAACCACTTTAAATCTCGGGTGCAATCTCTCTTACTCTTGCTCTTTAGTTTGCATTTGCACTTTAGATTTAACTTGCATGCTTGAATTTTATTGTTGGTCTCTTAATTTCTAAAATTGGGTTTGAGTTTTCAAAAGAGTAAAAACTTGTTATCAACCTAATTTCTCACTCCTCATAAGTTGTCGTACTAGGGACCACCCTTGGATTTTCAATAGGAGTTCATGTTCACCTAGTTTGAACTCGAGGATTGCTGAGATTGTAGAAAGCCTATATTGGTATAGTCCTTTAAGTATTGAACATGGATAAATTACTCCATTTGTAGTGTTCCTATAGTTAAGGGTGATATATTCAGTCAGTTCCAAAGTCCCAGGATCGATTCATTATAGGAGCAGATAAAGAGGTTCTCTAATAGTTCCGCAATTGGGGGTCTATTGAATGTTTAAATCTGCACCTATCTGTGTATAACCTATATGGTGGGCAAATTTAAAAAGTACCAATGTTACTTATGTATGGATCATTGAAAATTTGCCAAAAGGTTACTAAAGGTTTAATGCTTACATAAAGTAAATGAGAAAACCATAGTGTGATTGGTTAATCTAATTCTGACTGTTGTCGGAGCACTTAGAGTTCTGCTCTAGTATATTTTGCAGAAAGTCTTAAATCGTGGAAGAATGTCAGATTGACACTCAGTTGTTTCCACCTTGGGTATGGAGTTTATTGTGTACTTCAAGGCCTTGTATTATGCCTTGAAGTCGCGAAATTTTGTCTCATGATTTTATCTTGTTGATAGTCGACAAGTTACTGAGAATATATTGTGATAATTCCGCTGCGGTTTTACAATTCCAAGGACGACAAATCAAGTAACGGGGTCAATGTATTGACATATTGTCGTGAGGAAGTTCAGAATCAGTGTGTATCTGAAGATTACATAAGCACCGCACTTATATTGGCGGATCCTTTGACTGAGGGCTTGTCACCAAACCTCTTCAGAGAGCATGTAGCGCACATAAGGTTGGTTGACACTTTTGATAGCCTGTGACAGTGGGAGTCTACATTAGGTATTAAGATACACTATTGTGATCACATTTTATTTTATTTTATGATTCTGAGATATATTATTTTCTACCGCTCCATTTTGTGCACATTACGTAAATGGATTGTGAGTAAGAGGTAGAATGTTTGTAGACTGTTTTGGACCATATTTATATCTTATGCATGTATGCATTTACATTCATATTGGTAAGTATTACTAATGATATAATCGTGGGGTAGGCTATTGGGTAGAGTTTGTGACCCAATTGTTACATGGTTTATTGTTAGTAGTTTTTGCTGAACAAAATGTTTTATTTATTACTTAACTGGCTTAAAGGTATGATTCTTATGTATGACACAAAGATCTTGCTGGCCAAGTGGGAGAATGTTAGGATTTAATCCTAACGGTGAATGTGGCCTAAGCAAGATCAACGGCCGAGATCATTTTAGTTAGTTAAGTGTTTAAAGAATAAGATGTATCCCTTTATTGTGAAAGGGTATATTTGGAACGAGTGTAAACAAAGAGACGTTTGAGAGAAGGGTCAACGTGATGAAGAGTTGCATCCCTCAAACGTCTATAAGAGAAGCCTCTGGTCCCTGCTTGTACACAACTAATCTTTTCCATTTTCTGTGAATTCACATCTAAAAGAAGAGGAAAACAGTCCCCATCACTGTCTGTTGTGGAACAAGGAGATATACCGGAGTTGAACCATTTCAAGAGACAACAAGACAATATCCATGGCTTCCGGTATGTTTTTTTTACTATTTCAATTTCAATCCATATGGTTAACTGTGATTTTCTCAAAGTTGGACCGCCAAAGATCCGTTGCCCGTGTTCCTTTTATGATGAACACTAACAGTATTACCTTATCCAACTATACAAATCCGTAAGACTTATAATAAAAAGTGGAGAGAGAGAGAGAGATCACATATATGTTGTATGGTATTATCTTATCCAACTATACAAACCCCTAAAAGACATTGAAAAGGAAGACAAAATAAAAGACCCTACATATATCCACCCACATAAGAAGATAGAGAAAGCCAACATTCATCTGACTTTCCACCAGTTTATCTTCTTATGAGTTATGACCTTGTCTATTCCTATTAGACCCTAGAAAGCATAACAGAGAAGAAGAAAAAGACAAAAAAGGGTTCTTTCCTACTCCCAAGTCCCAACCACACTAAAAGGAATCCTTCACAAGCCCATTTCACACTCCAAAAGTTAAAAAAGATGAATAAAAGACCCACGCCCATCCAAGTCATTCACACCACTCCAAGCTGGCACTAACCCCACCACATGCAGAAAATTCAAACCACTATCCACACTCCCATTTTCAATTTTTTGAACCCATTGTCATAAACTTTCCCCTCTTTGAATCCTCAATTATTCATAGAGAAAGAGAACTCATCCTCAGTCATACTCGTACCACCTCCACTAGCATATGAAGAGTAATCCTCACCCTCTTCTCTCAACTCTTCAATCTTCTCAACTGCTTCCCTCAAGTCCCACCTCTTCTCCACATCCACCTCACAACAACCCAATCCAATTTGCAAAAGCTTCAACATCTCACCTTCACAATTCTTACTCCCCCTCATCTCACTATCAAACACTTCCCCTGTCCACTCCTCCCTAACAACTGAGTTGACCCAACTCGCCAAATCCGTACCCGATCCCTTCCCCTGATCGCGAAAATTCGCTGGGAACTTACCCGTAAGTAACTCCAATATAAGTATTCCAAAACTCCAAACGTCGCTCTTCTTCGTAGATCGGCCAAATTGTGCAAATTCGGGCGACTTGTATGCCACCATGAGTTGCCTAGCATATTCTTTATTTATCACGGGCGCTAGGCCGTAGTCAGTCAAGAGGGGCTCGAAGGACTCGTCAAGGAGCACATTGGAAGACTTGAGGTGACCATGTGGGATACTTAGCATGGGGAGCTCATTGTAGAGGTAGTACAAAGCCCTTGCCACTCCTTTGATGATCTTCAAGCGGGTCGGCCAATCAAGCGATGGCCGGTTTGGACTCCGACTGCCTGAGCATTTCAAATCATATACCAAAAGGACAAATCAGGATTGCTAACACACATGAATAACAATCAACAATGATGGTGTTTAAAAAGCATGTCATGCATAGTTGTATACATAAAACCCGGTGTTTAAAAAGTAGGACATGGAGAACTCTGCCAAGGTAAAAAGTATATTAGTCAAAAATATTTGCCTCTGGGATTTCTTGGGAAGTGTATATCCCGGGAGATTTTAATAGTTTTTTGTTACTTCCGGGTTTATATTTGGGAAAAAAAAAAACTGAGTCGACTCAGGAGAGTCAATAGTTGACTCAATGATAAGTTCTTAAACAATATAAGAAACTATAATATTTCTAGGCATGTGTATGAATGACTCACCATGGAGTAGGTGCACCAAGCTCCCATTCTCAACAAATTCAGAAACCAACAACTTCTCCTCCTTCCTATAGAGGAAGGCCACCACAGGTAGCAAGTTAGGGTGTCTCAACCCCGCTAACCTTCTCATGTGTTCTTCAAACTCTTCCTTCCCAACACCATTCATCTCCCTAAATCTCTTAACCACCATTGAAGGACCACTCAATAGCACAGCCTTATAAGTTGATCCAAGGCCTCCACTCCCCAACACTTCAGCTGAGGCCTTCAACAAGTCTTGTAACTCAAATCTTTTCTTGTCATTCCTCACAAACACCAACCTTCCTTGATCATGATCTTTACCGGCGGCCTTCTTCTTGACGCCAACGTTCTCCGGTGACCCGCGTTCCATTCTGTCTTCCTCGTAAGCCGCCACCCTCGTTTGCCTTGCCGACGGCACCTCATCCACTTTTGAATTCTTCGGCCGGCGACGGCAAAAAAGGATGAAGATTGAACCCATGATTGCCATTGCAACCGCTATTGCTACCACAATGATGGCTACAAGTAAGGCAATGGACAGCTTCTTGCATTTGGTGTTGAGAGGCTCGCCGCATAGAGCTGTGTTGCCTATATGGTCGGAAAATTGTGTTAATTGCCGGAATTCGGCCGGAAAACATGGGAAATCCGTAATAATTAAGTGCTTTACATTTATGAAATGGCACTTAAGTTCACAAATAGTGATGTGTGGTGCTTAGTGTTAAGTTAGCTGGGGACAAGATGGCCTTTTTCCGAACCAAGGTGGACCATTACCCTCAGGTTGATAATTGGAAAGAATGAAAAAACAATTTGAAGATTCTATTGAGAATATCAAAATCTTGCTCTACTATTTTGGAAGACGAAACTACCCTTAAGATATGTTCATATCAAAGAGGCCTATTGAAATAAGCCAAGATTTTGCTACGGATAAAAAACAAATGGATCTGTTTAGTAGTCCTCGGACTATGGAAATTGGTAGTCCAAAAGTCCAATATGCTGACAATTCTAGCCGTCCGATCAGTGGCCTGCAAACAGATGTTAACAATAACGGGCATCCGTTGATTCAATAGCAAAAGTTCCACTGTTTGGATGGAGGATTACCCAACTGCTGACTTCTGAAAATATCAATTCGTTTCAGAATTATTCAATAAAAAAATATTTTCGAAAAAATTATGTGCAATTATAAAAAAGAACCATTCTCCTGTGAATCTCAATACTAATTTTGAAGTTTTTCTGGTACAGAGGCTTTCTTAATTTACAAGTGGAGACCTTAAATTAGCCATAATTACATTTTTAGAAAAAAAAATTGGATAGCAACACTAACAACAACCATTACACAATAACGAAATTTAGATACACTCGTTGCTTTCTCAATTTATAATGAAGGACTCTTGGTAAGTGAATTTATCGCAAATATTTAGGAATATTTATGATATATCGGCCTCTATATTGATATTGGACGGGTGCTGATATGGCCGATACACCGGGACCTTGAAACCTTGCTAGGGTTCAAACATGAGCTCACAAATGAAATGGGTAGCTCAGGATTGAACCCATAAAAAGGGTCCCGATATGGCCGGTATATCAAGACCTTGAAACCTTGCAAGGGTTCAAACCTGAGCTCACCTATGAAGGATTGAACCCATACAGCTAGATTGAATAGAAATATATGTTGCAACTTGAGGTCATAAGGTTCTATCAGAATTCAAAAATGTAAGGGCAACTCACCTTCAAAAAATCTTGCATGCATTTTTCGCAGGCCTTTCGGAATCTGACCAACCAATTGATTATATGACACATTCACCACCATCAAATCTTGTTGACTAAAATCTGGTATGTTATGGGAGAAATTGTTCTCCCCCAGCCACACATACATAAGCATAGGAAGAGCGGTAAGTGACTCGGGAATTCGTCCTGAAAACTCATTCTTTGAAAGATCAATCTTCTTCAATGACCCCATGCTCGAGAATGCATTCGCCGGAATCACGCCGGAGAACTTATTAATAGATAGGAACACTGACTTCAAGGAGCCTAGCCTCCCTATCTCAGGCATTGGGCCTTCAAAGCTATTGTTCTTAAGGCTAAATGTTCTCAAATCCGGCAAGCCCGCAAGCGATTCAATGTCGACTAGGCCCATTAGGGTCATGTTCTCTAGTTGCAAGCCCCACAAAGTCCCATTTTTACAAAGAACGCCAATCCAACCATTATCAGTATTCGGAGGACATGGATCCGAGCCGTTTTTCCAGTCGATAAGTGCATCGGCGTTCCCCAATGATCCCTTAAATTTGAGGAGCATGTCGGCATTCGCAGCAGTGGCGAGTTGGAGAGATTCGAGGTAAGAAAAAGGGATCAAGATCAAGAAAAGATGTAAGATCAGAGATGGGTCATTACTAGCCATGACGAGGGTGCACCTTTGCGCGCCCCTTAGGGGTGGGCTTGTGTTGGGTGCAATGAGTGAGTAGTGGAAGGGGAGGTAAGAGGGGAGATGGGGTTTGAAGACATGGTTTAGATAGGAAGAAAGGTGAGGGGAGACAAAGAGGAAGGGGTGAGGTCTAAGAATAGATGTTGATGAGAAGAGACAAAATGCAGGTGGAGAGATTGACGGAGTCCCCTAATTAGCTTCTTGTTGTTATTGTTATTGTTGTTTGCATGGGTTAAATGTGAGTTGTGGATGAGCCATTTCATGAGAGATATAAGGCCGGCCTTGAATTTTATTCTTTTTTTTTTATTTCATAAAGAAAAGAAAAGGATATGAAAACACGATTGTGTCAACGTCGTTCAAAACATCCTTTGTAATGCTCCCCACATTTACTGTGATAGGGTTATTTTTGTCATTTCATTTTCTTGTTATGAAAAATTGGTCATTTGCATATGAGTGAACATGTGGCGCAACAGGGAGAGTTGTAAGAGCTAGGGTTCAACACGAGCCGGATTGGGTCAGTTTGAATCCAACTATAACCTAACCATGATTTTAAATTTAGGCCGAAATCCAAAATTTTGGTCGCAAATTTCGGATTTCGGCCGGGCCCTAAATTTAAAACCGAAACCGAAATTACAAGATTTTCACCGAAACCAAAATTCCCACTCGTTTTCGGCTGACGCCAAAACCGAAATTTAAAATCATGCGTCCAACCCAAGGAGCATTCCCTCAACCCAACCCGTTTTTTTCGGGTCGGGTTGGCTAGGGGCAAAATTTTATAAAAAGTACAAAAAAAAAAAAAAGCAATGTTATCGGCACAACCATGTTTTGATATTTGCACAAACACATAGTATCTTTTATTACTTAAAGAGCTGTCAAACGTCATTACATCTCCGAAAAAGATCTGACAAGCCACTTAAAAAAATATGCTGCATTTGTGCAATTATTAAAACATGGTTATGATAATAAGATTTCCCAAAAAATTACAGCCTTCATATTTTGATAATTGCACTAAAATTAAAAGACAGGACCGGGTCAGGTCGGTCCACCCAAGGCCTCAACCACACTACGCAAAATTAAATTGGATCGGCTTTTCTCAGCCCTAACCCAGGCCCTTGTCTTTTTAATGGCACTCCACTCCATCCTGTCCTCTATTAACTAGCTTTTAAAATCTTTTTACAATTCTCAACAGCCAAGAACGTAGTTAATAAGGTGTGGAATGTCATTATCAAAAGAAGGAGTGCAGATATCACTTCTCTAATTTTAATGCCAGGGAAACTGATGTTTGCAACCATTTGTTTTGGAAAATAGACCCCTCCTTTATTTTGAATTTTTTTTCCTCAGATGTATTGGTTTATAGGGATTAAATTTAGGAGTTGTTTACAACTAAATCTAAAACAAGAGGGGGTATCAGTCACAAAAAAAATTATGCCAGATGCATCTTTGCTAAAGAGAATTGATATCTACACTCCCCTGTTTCAATAATGGCACTCTAATATATTTTTTTCCTTAATGGCAAGTTCCCTTCTGCCATCTGATGAATTTGAGAGTAATGCCCAGTTGATGGAACTAAGAATACTATCTCAGTCATGCATCAAAATTTTAAAAAATAAAAAATAACCCATGATTGGGGCACTCCATACCCTGAATTCTAAAATCCACTCTTCCAAAGAGTCAGGGTTAAAGAAGCCAAACTAAAACCAATGTGAAACCCCCCACCAACAAACTCATTTAAAAAGTGAAGACCCTTTTACAATCGAGGTTTTCATGATAAAACCTCCTCAATCGACACTGTTATTTGTGGAATAAACACTCATTCTCTGAAAACCTGTACAACAAAATCATTGCCCATACACAGCTTTAGAAACCCAACCAACTACTGTAAAAAAGAAAATCTCTTTTACACTTGAGGTGATTTAGCATAAAGCCCAGTTTTTTTTTTTTTGAATGGCATAAAGCCCAGTTTGTTCACATTGTAATCTTGTGAATGAAAAACTTATTAGTCAAATCCATTTTCCAATGAAATCGTCTCTTACCCAAAAAGGGCAATTGATTAAGAAATAATGGAATGGAAAAAAATTCAGGAATTTTAAGATGCCTGCGCTTAAATATATCCAAGACAATTTGATATAATCTAAGCTTAAAAAGATAACTAAAGGAGCAAATAGTAACATCAATATAATCTTAAGTTTAAGAAAATAACAAAAGGAGCAAATGGTAACGACAAAAACATACTAATCCATTTGTCATAGTTACAATTAAGGAACTCAAGTTTCTTGAAACTTAGTTCTGAAACCAAGTTTCAATTTGCCCATTGCCATAGTTACAAAGGTTAGATTCAGGGACAAGGAAATAGTTAATAAAATTCAAAAACAAAATACATACAAAAAATAAATAAGAAAAAATATTAAAACATTTCATCACCAAAAGAATTATTACCAAATTTCTTAAACAAAAAATGAATAGAAAAGTTTTTTTTTTTCTTTCTTTATTGATGACCATGTGGGGGAGACGGCTTCCTAATCAGGAAAAACTGCTCCAACAAGTGGAACTAATCTTTCAGATCAAGCTTTAGAAACTGGAGGACCTTGAAGGATGCTGGCTTGTAGCTCAATTCCTAAGAAAGAAAACCGGCGCTGAATTCAATAAAAAGATGAGAAAGAAGATCCTTACTTCATATAATATCAGGAAGAGAGTGGCCTAGCAATGTTACAGCCAAATTTTAATCTCAACACAAAGAAAATGAAAATATTTAGATTTCTTCAGTATATGAATTAGGTCTTTAGTTAATAACATTCAACAAACAATCTATTGGAGAACTAGAGCATTTTAATCATGGTTAAAATTGAATGGCTTCCTCTGTAAATGATAGAATCTCCCAAATGGGGAGACCAGTCTCAAAGTTTATCAACAAAACAAGAAGCAATAGAATTTCACTTACCAATTACAAATACTTGGCGTTTGAGCCAGTTATTATTCTTAAGAGAAGGTATTATTTGGTAATTTAGAAGCCTCTGAGTTAGATCTTTCTAGCAAAATCAAAGATATTTACAACAGATCATGGAAATTGCACACTTTGTATAACCATTATCACAAAGATTATGCATTTTTACAGGACCATGATGCAGAATGAAAACTCATATTGCATGGCTACATTTATGAACTGCCAATGGCTTACCTATGAATAAACAAGATGTGGCATAACATCACCTGCCTCCACGCGTCCCAACAGGGAGTAGTTGTACTGCCGCCAAATGGTTCACTTGAAAGGAAAATGCTAGCTGCCATATGTCAATAAGCGCTTTCCTAATTGATAAAGTTTGTTCGGTAGCAATCTGAAAAAGTAAGACAGAAAATATTTCATTCAACTCAAAATACATCCATGGCGGTGATCAAAATATACTTAACTCAACAAAGCCTTTGTCCCAAACTAGTTGGGGTCGGCTAAATGAATCCTTTAGAAGAAAAAAAAATTCATGAGTTGAGTATATGAGGTCAAGAAATTTGTCTCCATCTCTTTAAAGAAAAGAGATGTTCATCACCCGTATTATGTCCCAGATTGAAAAAGAAAAACATTGACTTCTTTTATCAAGTTAATTAATATAACGAAAAGACCTGAAAGGTCCAAGAAGCAATAAAATTACAAAATCATGCATGTAATTCAATTAACTTTCCCCAAAAATAAAATAGTCTTTTTTTCCCTATAGAATGAGCAAAAGCCCACATAACATAATAATAAGAAAGGCCCTATATGTCAAATAATAAGACATTGTTCTATTAATCACAAATTTTCTATGCATATTCTGTTTGCCACATGCATATGTTTGTACAGACCAGGCATGCACACACAGACATATACAATGAGTAGAATATCATGGACTTCAATCATATATACAATTTCTAGTCTACCTCTTGATTTTTTTCATGCTTTAATATTGGAAAGGAAACAAATAAAAAGACTATCAAGAAGAGAAACTCTCACCGTTTTAAAACAGCGCCTTTCCTTTGAAGAATGTAGTAACTCAAAAGGAACAGTGAGCCCCAGATCACAATCCTTCCTTGAGAAATGATCAGTCGAGCACTGCCAATTTTCGAAGTGACAGTACGGAACCACCATAGCAATTGGCTTATCCACTTAGAGAAACGCACAAGAGATAGATGTATGGACTTTAAAACAGCGGGTTTTGTATTATCTCCTTGAAGTGGGCATCTAGCATCTACAGCTTTTGAAAATCCTTCAACTTCAGATATAGCAGAATCTGTGCCAAGAATTGCTTGGGCTCCAGTTCTCTCCAATGGTTGAGATGTCCAAAGACCTAATGATGACTTGGATTCTTTACGAGAAGCAAGGCATTAAAACCAAATGTAGATGACCATACTCACTTTAAAAACTTAGCAAAAGAGGTACATTTTTTTTTGCCACTTCGGATCAAATAAATTATAAGGCAAAATTGTTGACTAACTCAATCATTGGGCTTCTCCCGCCCACCCCACTCCCCGTTTTTTTTTTTTTGGCCAGCACCTTACATTTTATCGATGAATGAGAAAAAATACATGAAGAGGTACATAAGAAAATAATGGAAAAGGAAATGAGAGGGTGAACATCTATGATCAATTTGTGATTTCTTTTTCCCGGCAAGTTATTTTGTATTCCCATCAGAACTTGGATCACACGCAGCGTCTGTCTGTTTGAGTAATTTCGTTGCGCAGAAAACACAGGTATTGCTGTCACCCCCCTAAAAACTTTCTAGTGTTAAAGCCCCAAAACATTATAAATTCCAGAAATAAGAACTTTACATCAAAGGTTAATATCTAAGATGGATACCTGTTTGAGTTATATGGTATTATAGCCCTGTACGAGCATCCTTGGCGTTATTATTACATAAATGTTTTTGGCAGTATTTGGATGCAGACAAAAGCTTTACTAAGTAAATAGATTTCCATAAAAACAGTTTTACACAGTTTGGATTGACCAATTTCTGTAGAAATCTATTTCACAGTGCAAGAAATTTCACCAGCTTTGCAAATGAGAGCGTTCCTCCCGTGGTAGTCGGAATTTGGTTTTAGCAGAAATCGAATTCAAAAGTTAGTGAATTCCCATCAAATGTAATATTGAAAATTCCTTGAAAACAAAATCAATTTTTGTAAGACAAAGGTATAAAATGATAAAAATACCCTGATCTCATAGAAAACGATAAAAGCACCTATATCTCTAAGGGTTAAGTTTCAAAACAATATCACTACCTCTATAGCCATCTTCAGAGAACACTAATGCTGATCGAACTCTTTCCGCCCAGCTAATAGAGGGTAGAAGAGTCCAGTCCGGAAGGATAAGTCGTCAACTGCAAAAAATCAATCCAGAATTTAAACGTTGAGTTTAGATTGATTTTCCAATGACAAACAGACATCCCTTTGGTAGTTGGATTGATTTTTCTTTATCCAACTTGGATCTCATCACCCCTTTTGTATGAATGACCACTAACTAATCTTTAGTTTTCATGTATGGGAGGCATGATTGACGTATGTGCCCCGCTTGAGGGAGAGTGTTGAGTTAGATTGTATTGTAGCAATGTAGGGGCATTCTTGTCATTATTATGAAAAAAGACATAAAGGAATAAAAATTCGAGAATGATATCCTTTGAGTTCGTCCGCTGGAAATTTCTTTCATGTCCTTCCTTTCTTCTCTTCTTCTTCACTGTCTCCTTTCTCTAATGAACTCATTGCATATCCCAATTTTAGGGTATGTATGGTTAAAGTGAAGGATTCAACATATGAGGGAAGTCATACCAATCCAAAACTGTGGGATTCCCTAATTAGAAAATTAAACACTAATTATAAGGTACCATGGCGACTATGGTCACCTAAGATATGGACCTTAGCGACTTGCTCTATCTTCTCATAGCACAGATGGGTCAGGGTTTGGCTATTGGTGATGGACTCAAACTAGAATAATCAGGAGGGCAGTACAACCTCTGCAAGATCTCAACAGACTTGACATGGACCTATCGGTGAATCAAGTACCATCTGGGGTGTCAATAGAAGCCCTGTGTTGTTGTTCTATTATGTGATGTACCCTAATTGAATAGTAACGAGAGTTTAGGCTATGCATTACATTGAAAATGGGAAGTTGATTTAAGTTCAGGTGAGCATTTTCAGGGCCAGATGGTGTTAAAGAACTCAAATGAGGCGTCCTTGCTCTTAAAACTGGCATTCTTCGTGCAATGGTGATTTCTAAATTCTCTAGCGGTTGAAGGGAAGTTCATGAATGTCATTAGTTGGACAGTGGACAGAAAGGTGTCTCTTGGAGATTTGTGGAGCTATTGAGGAGATCCTCGACCATATCGAGCAGCACATGGTGAGACTTTTCATAACACCTTTCAGTTGGAAAATGGGGATGCAGGCGCTCTGGCCTGTGGTGCTGTGTATAGGGCTTCAGTGCTTGGGAATTACATTTCTTCAACAATCATGATGATTTTTGTTTTGCCTTTGCGTATTGCTTTTGTGCTTGTTTTCCTTGACTGTCTCGGTCGAGCAGTGCTTCCTTTTGTCCTCCTTGCTTTCTTTTAATAGAGTTTGCTCCATCATTTCAACAAAAAAAGATATACCCAAAATTCCAAAACAAATATATTGGCAATGTTGAAAAAGAAGTATGTTAAACTGAGCATTGTGAGCCAGTCCAAGCAAGATAGAAAAAGATGTCACTCCAGATAACAAAGATTATCTTGGTGGAATAACAATGGCTCAGAACTTAATATTACTCTAAATAACCATTCGAGTCATGCTGAAACAGATGAAGATTGACAGGACTCATGCATGATTTGAAGTTTCATTGATTCTTCTCCAGGCATCAAATCAATATCAAATTATAATTAGCATAAGGAGAGCAGCTTAGCAGTGGCAGTGGCAGTGGCAACAAATGAAGCTATCGCCAAGCTGAGAACCCCAAGGCCAAGGATTGCTGAAGTTAAACTTTGATGGTTCAAGCCTAGGTAATCCTGGGCCAGCTGGCGTAGGTGGCGTGTGGCCAAGTGGGGCTTTCTGAGGCCCAATTAGAATCGCAGATTCAAATGAAACTGAGATCACAGCACTCTTACAGAGTATGAGGATTGCAGATAACAGAGATCTAAGTAGATTGATTGTAGAAGGGGACTCACTCCATGTTATCAGGTGCATGAGGGACATTCAGCCGTATCCGCGGAGGTTTGCAAACATGATTGATGAGATATTGGATCGACTCGAGTGTGTGTTAATGACTTTTCATCATGTAAGGAGATCCGTTAACTTTGATGCCGATCGCCTAGCACGGACGGCGGTTGAAAGGGTCAGCCTTGCTATCTTTGACTTCTTGCCTCATTAAGGGGTGCATTCTTCTGTCTATTGTATACTTGGTTTTGACCTCAGTCGCCTTTCTCTTTAATGAAATAATTTGCTATTAAAAAACGTAGAAGATAAGCTATTTTGGGAGCTAACCGGCAAGCAGCTTGGCAGTGGGAGTGGCAACAAAAGCTAGAAAATAAACTATTTTAGGAGCTAAAGTTTGTGTGATACAATGTGCGACCCTGGCCTTACATAGAAGATTCCTCCAACTATACCCAAATAGGATGTGTACATCTAGCCCTCCCCAGACCCCACAATGGCGGGAGCCTCGTGCACTGGGCCACCCTTTTTTTAATATTGTACACGGAAGTCTGGCATGATGATAGCACCACTAAGTTCACAAGCACTGTGCTATTATGGTTCTACACCTGGGTAGTTCAAGTTCCACACATGAAGAACTAGCAAATCATACAAATTCAGGAAGTAGCAAGCATCTTACAATCCCCTCTTGCTAGAGGATACTTGTGAGTCTTATACAATATGATTAACAAACAATATCCACGATGGCTACTTTCAAGTCAGGATCAAGATATCAATTCAGAATTGAATCAAGGTATCTCAAAATGATATGCTCATAAAAAACAAACAAGATGCCAAATATAACTCTTACCTGACGCCTTTCTTCTAGCAATTAAGCTTTCTCTACCCAAGAAATAGCAAGGTCAATATCCCCCACAACCATCCCAAGAAGCGTTACAGCATAAACCTCAGCAACCTCCATGTACCTTTCGATTCCCAGAAAAGAACACCTAGCACATCCTTCATAGGAGGAGCTCTCAGGTTCCACATATTTATGAACATAGGACTTCCCATCTACATATTTCCACTCGCCAAGGAATTCCTCAAAGATTGACGGAAGACCAGCTGAACATCCTTCTGCTATCTGAAAGCAGGCCCTGCCAAAAGATCCACGAACAATAAAACCCACTCTCCTCAAGTCTTTGGTCCCACATTACCTTAACTAAATATGGAAAAGGGGACCTAAAATGGAAAATTACTGCATCATCTATTTCACAGGAGATCTATAATACCCAGTGAGAAGAACTGGAACAGGTATGGCAGTTGCTGAACCAAACAAAACTTTAGGTTCATTCAAGATTTCCGACGTCCTGCATGATTCACAAGAAGGGAAAAAATGACGACGGAATAAGCATGTACCAATTCATGAAACCCACAAGTGCATATAGATCCAGACAAGAACATCTATCTCACATACCAATTCATTGGACAAATCACAATCCTTTTCAATGGTTTCTGAACATAATTTCCAATGACATAACTTGCTCAGGATACAAAACAAGCATCACTAAACCATTTTTACAAAAAATGTGAATGCGGGTGAAAACGCAACCAACAAAAATCCTAGCCAACTTGGCATGACGTAGTCGAGTACTCGGTTGACGTGGTTGAGTACTTGATTGATGTGGTCATAACTCGAGAGAGTCAAAGGAGTTTTGGTTGACTTTATAAGGCAAAACACAGACTCGGACAAGAATGCTGCCAAGGTAAAAGGGAGACTCGCTAGGAGGGGGAGTCCACGATGATGCGGGGGAGTTTTGAAACTATGAGATCTCATTAACAGAGAGAGAGAGAGAGAGAGAGAGAGAGAGAGAGAGAGAGAGAGAGAGAGAGAGAGAGAGAATTATACATCTATAACTAAATTTCAAAACCCGGCTCATATACATCTATAACTAAATTTCAAAACCCGGCTCATGGTTAAAATGAAAAATGAAACTATAAGAATCAAACCCCCAGCTATCTCCAGAAATATACCTAGCTCAGCTTCAAATTAAACCATAAATATAAAACAAAAAACAATTATTTTCTGACTATTCTGAAGGATTGTAGGAAAAAAATTATCTATTCAGTACTAGGTTGCATTAAAAGACACCCAAACTGTAAGAATTGAATTTCAGATAATATGCAGGCAATATTATTCAAGATGACATGTAGATAGAAGCTTTATTTCCCTTGAAATTCCTTAGTAAGATTCTTCTTATACTATGGAAAGGTGTGACTAACATTCATCTTATAATGCAGTGCCCATTGTCACAACTTCTATTTTTTCCACCTTTAGATGAACACATAGATAGATGTTCATCCCATTAAGAACATGGGGCCCAACCAGTCGGTATTAGCTCTTAATCTAGTGTTTAGAACATGTGATATCTGATATCTCTTTAATTTGCAAACTAAAACATTTTTTCAAACTATTGAAAAAGTAGTCAACTGCAGAAACAATAAACGGAAAATTGATGAACAATATTTAAAAACAGAAAATTCATGAGGATTGAACTTGGGCAAAAAAAAGTTAAAGGTGTATAGTCGAATTAAGAAATAATTAACCAATAAAACGTACAATTTAGTGCAGAAATGGCAAAACTTAACATTAACGAAACAGAAATAACTGAAAAAAAATCTGCTAAAATACGGGGAAAAAAAAACAAAAAAGAGAAAATATAGTGAGTGAAGCGTAGGGAGATGGGGTTAGATTATTCAGAGGTACCTTTCGGAGAGTTGTATATCTTCCCATGTTGCAGGGTTGCAGGGTGAAAAACCCATCTTCTCAGAGAGAGGTAGAAGAGGGTTGAAGAGAGACACAGCCATCTTTTCAGAGTCCGCGAAATGCCTTTTCCCCGCGTTTACTATCGACTTTCGGTTACGGGTAAGGCCGTAAGGGTGTCAATTTTGGCTCGGCTCGGAGGCTCACTCGAGCTCGGCTCGAATCTTTAACGCCGTTAAGCTTAAAGAGCCGAGCCTAATTTAGGCCAGGCTCGGCTCGGCTCGGCTCGGCTCGTTAAGAATTTAATATATTTAAATATAAATATTATATATTAATTTATACATTAAAAGGGTTGTCCAGGGAGTGAAAGGGGGGGCGAATTATGTCATTTCATTTTTGGAACCCCATTTGTTACTAGAACCACCCCCCATAGTGTAAAAAAAGTAATCAAATTACACTAGTAGGGCTGTCCAGGGAAGATGAGGGGTGTGAACATAATATAACCCAAGCTCGGTAAGGCTCGCGAGCCTGACCGAGCCGAGCCTGGTTCAAGCCCGAGCCGAGCTTTTGAGCTTAACGAGCTGAGCCGAGCCTGGCCAAGCTCGGCTCGGCTCGACTCGTTTACACCCCTAGTTACGGGTGCAACTTGGGTCAGGCTCATACCGAACCCGACGGGTTCAACCCCATTTTCACTCGGGTTTGGGTTGGCATTTTATCAGGTCGCGTTGGGTTGGGTTGGGCTATAGTTAGCAAAACATGATTCGGCCAAAAAAAAGCGGGACGACAAAAATTTGTATTGGTTAAAAAAATAAAAATAAAAACGTAGTAAACAAACAGAAGTAGAAGAAACTGAGGTAAAAATTGAGCGATGATATTTTCACCCCTTGCAGTACACATGCGCCCTACTGATAACGTGATTTGACGTCAAAAAGCGTCAAAGTTGCCCACTTTTCACTAGGGGTGTCAATGGATTCAGACGGTCGGATGGATAGTCCGAATCCGAACGTTAATGAACGGGATCTGAACATATGAATAGGATCCATGGGCATATTTCGGATCATCAAATCTGGGATCTAAAAAATTTTGGATTGTGTATGGGCACGCCACAGATGCCCATTTGATAGTCACGATCCGAAATAGTTTACAAAAATACCTTCCAAATTTTGTTTATACTAACTGTCCTATGAAGGGTATTTTGGTCAAAACCTCTCTTATCACTTAATGAATCGGATGGGAATGCGATTTCACTCATTTCAGTCGTTTCATTTCATACTTTCACGAAGGAAAAGGGAGAGGGGTTTTCTTCTTTATGCATCATATTCTTTGATAATAGTTATACATTATATTTGTGTATGTAATTTTAATTAGTTTTATTGTTTACGAGCATTATTTTACACATAGATTAAACATAGACAAATTTTTAATTTAGTTGAAGAAAATGTACAGAGACGAACTAATAGTGGACTGCCATTCTATTTCCTTTTTAAAAAAATTAATTGTTTACTTAGCTTAGTGGGACATAATAGGACACTCCGATGGACGGTCCAAATTAAAATGGATCGTGATCATGACGTGGAAAGTAGGATCTGAAGAACAATCTAACTCCGACCCGACCAATAAGGAATTTGAACGGATCGTGACTGTGACAAAGGTGGATCCGTTGACACCCCTACTTTTCACGTCAAGTCACGTTATAAGAGGAGTGCAAGCGTAATGTAGGGGAGTGAAAATACCATCTGCCTAAAAATTTTGGGTAGAGGTAAAATTGGATAGTTGGCAGAAAAAAAATATGTTTAAAACGTTTGTGTAAAAAATAGAGTTTTTTTTTTCATTGTAAAATGCGCTTTAAACGGAGTATTAAAATGCACTTTTAAAAAAGAAAAATTTAATGGAGTTAAAAATGGACAGTAGGATAATCCAAGTTGTACATTTGATGGGCCACGACGTAAATTGGTTGCGCCGTAAAAAAATCATTTCCATAGGATGATCCTAGCCCTCCGATCTATAGAGAAACTGCACATTGTGGAAACCTCTATAGATCGGAGGGTTGGGATGAGCCTATGGAAAAGATTTTTGGGACACAACCTATTTACTTGGATCATATCATACAGTGTGGGCCGTACATTAAATTTTGGAAAATACTTTCCTGTACAGGCTTACACCATATAAAAACTCTATTCTCATAACCAGTACTCTCTCTCCTGTCTTTAAGCACAGAACTCTTAATGGGGCACCATGGTTTAGATCTTTGACCAAGGTGTAACATCATAAACATGTATTTTTTTTATTTTTTTTTTAAAATCACTTGGGCTCACTTTGTTCGAAGATCCAAACTATTCATTTGTTGCGACCGAGCATAAATAGGCCTTGCCCTAAAATGCATCTCCCTAGGATGATCCTAACACTTTGATCCGTGGAGATTCATATATGGTGTAGCCCTATTAGATTGGAGGGTTAGGATCATCGAGATGATTTTTGGGGCACAGACTTTTTACGTTGAAACTCAACAAATGAATGGTTTGGATCTTCGAACAAAGTGGCCAATGATTTTTTTATTTTTTTATTTTTTTTAAATACGGGTTATATTTTGTATGTACGTAGGTGAGACGGGCCCAGTGTATATTGCATTTGTTCGTAGGTGACCATATATTTCGAAAAATACAATCCTTGTTAGAAGATCCAAACCATTCAGTTGTTAACGTTACTAGACTGTGCCTCAAAAATCAGCTTTATGGGATGATCCTAACCATTGAATCTACTTATCTATTGATAAACTATACCATATAGAATATCTTTATAGATCGAAGTATTAAGATTATTCTATGGAGATGATTTTGGTGGTACGAAGTATTTATGTTGGGGCCTACCAACTGAATGGTTTAGATCTTTGAACGTGTTGGGACCATACACGTGTCCAATGCACCTCATTTTCACTATATTATGGTGCACGTGAGCCGCACCGAATCATCTCCGGATCCTTTTCAAAGTCTAATAAAAGGTCTCTTTTTCTCTTCCTTTTGTTTGAAAATTATAATATTTTGTTGCTTTCTTGTTTCAACTATAGCATGTGAGTAGAGTTGTGAGTCTTGTGAAGGCTAACCACCATACAGTGACAGGTGGCCGGAATTAAATCCCGGCAACTTATTCCGGTAGCCGATTATTCTTTCCGGCCGAATGAAGGAAAGTCGGTGTAGACGTGGAAGAAAGAAAGCCATGATAAAAAGCTTTTAGACACCCTTTATTCTTCTCTTCTTTGAGACATTTGGGAGGGTGTAGTGATCACATTCACGGATCATTTGTAGAAAAGCTTTTCTTTTGCTTTTTCTTTTTCTTTTTCTTTTTCTCTTTATTTTTTTTAATTGAACTTTCGGCTATTTAGAATTTGAGGAATGCTATACTCAAGGGCACCCTTGCAAAATTAAGATGAAAGGGCGCACCCTCATTGGTTGCTAAACTTGATATCACCCATATGCATTTATTGTTGTTTGAATTTTATATTTTTTGGTACTGTTATATAAATGCACTCTCGTGATAGCAACCATTGGGGGGTGCCCTTTCATCTTAATTTTGCAAGGGTGCACTTCACTCTAGCATTCGTCTTAGAAATCATATTAGTATCATTATGGGAAATTATATTAGAGAAAAGTGTTTCTGTGCACGTGCGGAGGGAGCTCCCTGTGCTCAAGTGGCTTAAAAAGCCAACCGATTGGTTCATATGGCGGGCCACCTCTGCGGGGTCTACAAAAAGCGACCAATCGGTGTCTTTTTAAGCCAATTGTGCGCACTCGCACATAAACACTTTTCTCATTATATCAACAAGGGCGCCTTTAAGTTTATCATTCCTCATATATGTTAATTCCTTTTCTCTCTTTCGGTTATTACGTATAAAGCCACTACATATATATCTTTTCCTAATCTCTTGATTCCTTCAGAAACCATAAAAACTAAAGAGATCCATTGACCGATCCTTTTAATTTTCTACAATATATAAAATCTCAAAACAACAAAAACCCAACATCCCTCTCAATCCTCACACCAACATGCATCCCAATAATTACACTTCCACCTCCGGCCAAACCCAAATCAACGTGGAATTTTCCGACCAGCCCGACGAACCCGGGCCCACCACAGTCCCCTTACTCAACCCAACCCAACCACCATCAAAATCCTCCCTCTTTAACAACCTCCAAAACTTCCAAATAGGCCTCCAATGGTGCGCTCTCGACCACTTAAATTGCACATGCAAGATCTTCTCGTACCTCATATTTGCAATCCTCGCCGTCGCCGTCCCTATAGTCAATGTCGTCGTCGTCCACATCCCACACAGTCACTCTTCCGGCGTCGCCTTCGACAAGCTGGTCCAATTGCCGGAATCCGCCCTTGCCGCTATCGCCTTCTTGACCATGTCCGCCTTCCTCCGGCAGTACGGCCTCCGTCACCTCTTATTCCTCGATGGGCTGGATGATGACACGCCGTACGTACGACATGGGTACTGTGAAACAACCAATTACTCCAAAAGCTTAAGCTATTAGAGTTTGTGTTTTTTAAAATGTACTTAACGAGTTTTTTTTTTTTTCAAATAGTACTGTGTGGCTTACACCATAGGTGGATCCAAACTTTCCATTTGATGGGCCACAACGTATATAGGTCTTGCCATATATAAAATCATGTCCATGGAATGATCCTAGCTTTCAGATCTACAGAGGTTTCCATAATATGCCGTATCTCTCTATATATCGAGGGCTAGGACCATCCTATGGAAATGATTTTTTGCACAACCTATTTACATTATGGCCCATCAAATGGACGGTTTGGGTCATCCTATGGTGTAAGTCGTACAACATTTTTTTGAAAAATACTGGACTATACGAGCTTACACCATATAAAATCTCTAATGCTTGTATTTTCACTAGGTTTTGAACCCAGACCTGTTGTGAAGCAATTGTTCTAATGCCACGTGAAACAACCAATTACTCTAAAAGCTTTATCTATTATAGTTTGTGTGTTTTTTAACCATTTATACTTCAAACAGGTACTCGGGCCAGCTCGACCGCACCTTCCGAAACCTCGCCTATATCCTCTTGCCTTCCTTCGGTGTCGAGCTTGCGCATAAAATAATATTTTTTTCGACAGTGACCGTATCGTTGCCATTCCTGAACACTCGTATACCGGAGAATTCAGTCATGTTTATGGCCGTGCTGACGTCATGGGTTTATCGGACGGGGATGTTTTTGTTGGTGTGTGTTCTGTTTCGGGTCACATGTGAGCTTCAGATTTTGAGGATCGAAGGGTTTAGGAAGATGTTAGAGGGGTGTGGGTCAGATGCAGGGGACATTTTTCGGGAACATTTGAGGATAAAGAGGCAGTTGTGGGTTATTAGTCATAGGTATCGGATTTTTATAATTGGGTGTTTGCTTACTATTACCGTGACTCAATTGGGAGCTTTGTTGTTGGTCTTCGCTTCAAAATCTCAGCCGAATTTCTTCAATTCGGGTGATCTAGTGGTAAGCAAAAAGACATCATTTTTTGAAAATTTCTTTCCATATTTTAAAATTACACTTTAAACGATCATTGATAGTATTCATTTCCTAAAGATCAACCATCATTCTTGGGCCATGTATAACCCCTTGATTAATAAAAGAAAACCTTGCCATCCTCCACATTAACAGTCTTGATTACAAACATGCCTGGGATCCAACGTTGACCATTAGGATTCAATCCTAACTTTTCCATGTAGTCGAATTCATACTAAAATAATATTATGAGACTTGCTAGCGTCAATCCGAGAAGGCATTTCGCGGATTGTATGTTGCATGTGAGAGCAACCACGTCATGAATGAAGACAAGATCTGCTAAAAAGTGAGCCTGTGTGGCAGCTCTCACATGCAACAGACCATCTGCGAAATGCCTTTGATTTATTAATGGCATAGAATGCTGTGGAACAATGAACTTTTCTATTGGCCTAGTTTGGCTACTTTGCAAAACAAGACCTCTACTTTGCTCTATTTGCAAAAACAGTCTCCTAGTTTGACAATTTGCAAATGGAGTCATCATGTTTGAAAGAAATTTGCAAATCAGTCATACCACCAATTTGTGACCAGATTAACCATGGTAGTTCACAAAAGACCAAAATTTCCTTATATGTGAAAAAAAATGAAAATTTCCTTTTAAAAGATCATGTGATGCTATTGCTTAATGATATGTTTTGATAGGGTTAGGATCATACAACATTCTTGGAACTTCTGCCTGTAAATCCCTAATCTGCAAAATGTTTCCCAATTAATCATTGAAATTATAAAATATTGAAGTAGTATACAAGGAATTATTGAAAATATTTTTTAAAAATCATAATTTAGTACGACTAATCGGTATAATATTTTACAGATTAGGGATATATAGCAAAATTCCTTTGTTTATTTAACCACGAGGGTGGCCCAGTGCACGGGGCTCCTGCCATTTCTGGGTCTGAGGAGTGCTAGATGTAAACACTATAACATCATGACCATGTTTATATAAGTTAATAACACACCTTACATTAGCCAAGCCTTTGGAAACTCATACTACATTTGAAATGTAATAATATTACATTTTATTTGCAGGTATGTTCGGCTGTTCAGTTGAGCGGTTTCTCCATGTGTTTGATGGGGGCTGCAAGAATAACACACAGAGCTCAGGGGGTGGTAGCCATTGCTACTAAATGGCACATGCTCATCACATCCTCTTCCAGTGCCCAATCCAACACTCTCTCTCCCAAAAACCCAACACCACCTGTAGCAAATGGGTCGTCCACACCAAATCGTGCAACTGATTCCCAGTCATCTGATGCTATTATCGTCTTTCCTAAGCGAGATTTGTCCAATTTTGAGACCAGGCAAGCTTTAGGTAAGTGTGCACATTTTTCCCGACTTATGTTCATGAAAATGCCATTCAATCAACATCAAAGTCATCATTTTTTTGCCTAATTCTTTGTCTATTCACTTTCATACAAAAAATGATCCTTCTATTTAACACAATTTGTGTTCAGGTTAATGAAAAAAAAAAAACAAAGATTATATATTTATTTATAGTGTTATTATTTTTGCGCTACACAGTGATGTATTTGCAACACAACAATGGTGGGATCACGTTGTTTGGATTCGCGCTCGACCGTGGATTGCTTCACTCGCTCTTTGCGTTTGAGTTTTCTCTAGTTTTGTGGATACTGAGCAAGGTTATAGTTCTCTCATGATTTATTTATTTATTTTAGACCTTTTTTACAAACAAAAAAAAAAAATAGTAAGGAATTTGTAATGGAATTTCCACAATCTATTGTCAAAGGCAGAGAATTTTACCTATCACATCTATGTTAGATTGTTAGTAACTTGTAATGTGGACACGTGTAGGTGAGGATCATTCATCTGGTGAGCCCCAGTTTTGATGGGCCAAAAACCCAAAATCACACTAATTGGGTGATTCTAATTGTTGGATTAGAGGATAATTAACCATTGAATGTGGACCCTTGTGCATGGATGGACTCCTTTCCATCCATGCACAAGGATGGAAAAGAGTCCAAGAAGAATTCCCAGAGGGACCAAAATGCAAGTAAGCACACAAAAAAAGTTTTCAGTTTGTGTCTAGTTACATAAGGGTGTAAGACCTGCACTCTCATGCCATGATTAGGTTAAGATGATCACAGCTCTATGTGGAAGATAGCCTAAAAGGACACAATTTTTAAGCCAAAAAACCTTGATTGTCCTTGCATACTTTCACCACATGAAGTCACATTATCCTTTCCAACACCCCAAGAATTTCACCTCTTTTTTAATGGAAAAGAGTTAAATTGATAGGAAAAAGGAACAGGGGAGTACCCTGGATGCCCCCGACGATCGAGAAGATCAAAACAAGAGAACAAAGGGAAAAGAAAACATTCACAAGACATAGACCTGCCAAGGGGGTAGGGAATCAAAGATTTCCAAGGTTGCCCTAGAGGCTCGCCTCCCTTGCTGGTCTATCAGCCCCACTATTCATCGATCTTCTTACATAATGAAAAGAAATGGAGGATCCTGCTACTCTATCCAAAGATCTCATCCATCTAATTTGCAAACCTCCACGGATGAGAGAAACTTCCCTTCAACCATCTAATAACATTAAGGGAGTTATCCTCGAAGATCCTAATTTCTTGATGAGCCGCTCTAATATCCGCCTCATTGGAGTCTGTAATCCAAATGAAGTCTGAGAAAGCCCATATCGTTTTTTTTATTCATAAAGCCTATGTCGTTGCACCAGCATTGTCTGAAAGAAGACCACTTACTCCAGCCGACTCGGGTTGCAATAGAGACAAAGTCTGGAATGTTAACTTCTCCTAATTATCTCAATGTTCAAGTTACTTCCATTAAACATAATGTTTGTAACTACGTTCAATGGGCCTCAAATCTGTTGATTTTTTCCTTATGGCCAAAGATAAAGTGAAATATCTTATAGTAGACAAGCCAAAGTTTAACGGGTTGTGAGGCCATGACATTACAATCTTCTCTTTCTTTGCTTCAGTGACACTCTTCTCGGCCACACATATTTACTTAGTCTGAAGTCATTAGTCCTGTCTTTGAGTTAGTTGTCTTCTTTAGAGTGCGAAGCTTGTAAGCCCGTTGTGTCTTTTTCTTCTAGAGTCAATAATCAAAGTCTAACGGGGTTGTTTCTATTGCTGATTATGTGGTGAGCGGAAACTGCCCCTCTGATGTGTTCTGGGACATCAGAATGCTTCGAGACTTGAAGGACGAAGAGAGCGCCCGTCTTGGAAGCCTATTGAGTACTTTATCAAAATGCTATTTACCCCCCTTCAAAGAAGACGAGTGGATATGGTGTCCTAATGCAGATGGCGTATTCTCTGTTCGGTCTTTTTTTCAAAAAGATGATTGAAGGTGGTGAACGTCAGTCTAAGAAGGCATGTGTATGGTTATCGATGGTACCCCCTAGAATCGCAACCTTTGCAAGGACATTGGTATCTGGCGGCATTAAAACCTTCAATAGATTGAAAAGAAGGGGTCTTCAGTTGGCGAGCAGGTGCGTCTTATGCAAAATGGCGGAGTAGTGCATCGAGTGCCCCTAGGCATACGGTTTATGGATGGCAATCATGAGAGCTTTTTGTTGCTGTGGGGTGTTCCAAGGAAAGATATACGATCTCATGTTGAACTGGTACGGAAGCCTTAATGGGAGCCTGGGTGAACCTTTTT
The DNA here is from genome assembly GCF_043159265.1 of Tasmannia lanceolata. Classification (NCBI taxonomy): domain Eukaryota; kingdom Viridiplantae; phylum Streptophyta; class Magnoliopsida; order Canellales; family Winteraceae; genus Tasmannia; species Tasmannia lanceolata. The sequence continues at coordinate 14,890,794 of NW_027518683.1, forward strand.
GGAAGGCAATTCCCATGGCGGTGGTGTGGCATTTATGGCGGGAGAGGAATAACCGAATATTCCTGAACAAGAAGAGGGGACTCCATCATGTTGCTCTTGAGATTAAACTATCCCTAACAGCATGGATTAAGGCAAAGCGCGGATTACCGTATCCTATCAGTACTATCCTCAGGAATTGGTACCAGGTGATGACGGAAATAAAAGGGAGCTCATGTATTATGCCCAAGTGGTCCCCTCCCCCTCTCGGATGGCTAAAACTCAATTTTGAAGGAAGCTCTTTAGGCAATCCGGGACCGGCGGGGTATGGAGGGATAGTTCGAGATTCGGATGGCAATACCATTATGACGTATTCGACTTCTGCGGGAGTCTGTGATGCAAATGAGGCAGAAGCGAAGGGCCTGCTCTTTGGACTAAAATGGTTTGCATCGAATAATTTAGGAACGCTAATGATTGAGGGGATTCCTCAAATGTTATCGAATGGGCACTTGGGAGAAGTGGTGGACCGTGGCGTATCTATCGGATTATCGAAGAGATCAGGGACTTAGTTTGGCTCCTAAAACCCCAGCTATCCCATAAGCGCAGATCGGCGAACTCAAATGCAGACGCTTTGGCTAAAGCCGGGGTTTTCTTAGCTGAGCCAAGGATCGCAGTATCTCATTTTGAGGGGATTGTGTTGTAATTTTGGCTCTTTTCTTACGGGTGTATATCTCTGGCTATGGCATTCTGTAATGGTTCTGTAAGTGGGACATCTTGTCCCCTTCACTGAGTGAGTGGTTGGATGTTCTTTGAGGAGCCATAATAGAGACAAAGTCTGAAATGTTAATTTCTCCTAATTATCTCAATGTTCAAGTTACTTCCATTAAACATAATGGTTGTAACTGCGTTCAATGGGCCAAATCTGCTGATGTTTTTCCTTATGACCAGATATAAAGTGAAATATCTTACAAAACACAAGTCAAAGTCTAATGGAGGTTGCGAGCCCATGACATTACAATCTTCTCTTTCTTTGCTTCAGTGTCACTCTCTTCTCGGCCACCCATCTTTACTTAGTTAGAAGTCAATACTCTAGCTTTGAGTCAGTTATCTCCTTTGGAGTGTGAAGCTTGTAAGCCTGGTGTGTCTTTTTCTTATAAAGTCCATAGCCCTTTTCAGTTGGTTCATTCAGATGTATGTCGCCCCTTACTTGGGATTTAAGTATTTTGTTACCTTTGGGTAGCAAATAGAAGAGGAAAGGTAGCCCTCTTCCTATTTTCGTTGTTTTACTGCTTCCCTCTCTTCTTGGGCTGCTCTTAAGTCAGTGCAGGAGGCTCTGTCAAAATTTGGGTATCAAACAGAAATGGAAGAGGGCTACGCTTCACCATAATGGAACTTGAGAACAGGTTTATCTTCCTCCTAAGAAATCGTTTGTCAATTGTCAGAGACTATACACAATCAAATATTACCCCAATGTTTTTGTTGAGAAGTTAAAGGCACGCTTGGTTAGAAAGGGATATACACAGACAACAGCAAATGTAAGCCCTGCGAGCTGCGAGGGGAGAAAAGGAGCCAACCTCACCAACTAGCTAATCGGACGCAAGCCAATAAAATTCTTCTAGATAAGAATGAATATGCCGGATCAGCATCAGCACCAGATTTCATTGTCTTATGAACCTGGTAGTGATTTTCAATCCCCTGCTCCACCTCTTTCAATGCTTTAATCCACTAGTCATTCCCCCTCAGATAGAGGGGGCACCACAAACAAGGAAGGATTTTCTTAGGGGTGCGGATATTGGAATGTCGTCTTTGGCACATCCTCCTCAGCAATGTACTGATTGTATCCGGAATGTCCGTCCATAAATGACATGATATTGCTGCTAGCCGTTCCTTCAATTCAGAGATCGGCGAGCGGCATGGCCTTTTGGAGAATAGAATATGTTGGAACCTTTCTCCCATGGCTAAGATAGCATCTGTGGATGGAGTTCTGTCTACTGTTGTTAATCTTCACTAGCCCTTGTATCAACTAGATGTTAAAGATGCATTCTTACCTAGTAATTTGCCAGAAGAGGACTATATGGAGAGAATTTTGGGGTATGTTGCTCAGTGTGAGTCTGGGAGAATGTGCATGTTAAAAGAAGGTGATTTATGGTCTCAAGCAGTCTCCACGTGTTTGGTTTGGCAAATTGACGCAGTATTAGAGTTTGTAATGAAAAGGTGTCAGTCTGATCATTATCTGTTCTGCCATGACTTAGAGATGGGGAGAATTATTCTAGTATTGTATGTGGATGATATTGTCTTCACAGGTAGTGATGCTAAAGGCATTGAAGATTCCACACCAAAGATTTGAGAAAGCTGTGTTATTTTCTTGAGATTGAGTTTTCCAATTTCAACTATGGGATTAGATTGTCTCGGAGGAAATATGACAGAGATTTGCTGGAGACATAACTATTGGGGTCAGTACCACCTATCACTCCAATGGATTGAAATACTAAGTTGTCAATTGATCAGGATATGAAGCGATATTTTCATCTAGTAGGTAAATTGAATTATTTGATGACATTTCATTCATCTTCAGAATTGTCAGTCAGTATATAGTCTCCTAGAGTTCCTCACTAGGAGGTTGTGTTTTGCATTTTGTGGTAACTTAAGAGAGCTCCTGGACGTGGTCTTCTTTATAACTCTATTGGAAACTTACAGGTTACCGTGTTTAATGATGCTAATGGGGCTGGATCTCCTTCTGATCAAAGGCCCACCATATGTTATTGAACATTTCTAGGCGATAACTTGGTGACCTAAGAAAATTGGGAAAACAGTGGTGTTCCTCGTTCTAGTGTTGAGGCCGAGTATCGAGCAATGGTTACTATATGTGAGTTGGCTTGGTTGAAGCATTTATTACAGGAGTGGCATTTTCAGTGAGGTTTCCAATGAAGTTATTATGTGATAATTAGGTTGCAGTGCACATTGCTTTCTAATCTGGAATTCCAAGAACGTACCAATGATATTGAAGTCAACTGTTACTTTCTCTGTAAGAAGGTTCTAAGTGGAGATGCATCTACACCTTTTATAAAATCTAAAGAATAGCTAGCTGACTTGTTTACCAAATCGTTGAATCAGACATTGATTTCATTGGTTCCAAGATGGGATTATATGATATACAGTGTTTAGCTTGTGGGGGAGTGTTAGAATACAATATATTGTGTAGGGGTATTTTGGTTAAATCAATATATTGGTAAAAATAAATATACATATACATAGATTCACTAAGGAGAGAGGAAAAACTTTCCTCTCCTCACACGATTTCCCCTTCTCTCTTCCCGCCCTAGACAATGAGCACAGACCCAATGAAGAAGTTTCAAATCCTTGCAAATAACATGAACAAGCATCTGTCATATAAAGCCATGGCCCTCTACATATTATTCAGCCGTTAACACAATGCTTACAATAATGAAATTGTGATATAACTTATGCCATCCAAACAAGCAAGCAGTACAGGTTTATGAAAATAAAACGACCACCCATTTCCTTAGAGCATGTGACACATATTGCTCCCTATTTAGAAAAAGCTAATAAACAAAATATGAAAACAAACATTGTGATGGTTAAAAGTTAATACTTTTCCTTTTTAACAAAAACTCATCAATACATGAAAATGGCTTACATTGTTAAGATGCCACACCAATAAACAATAGAAATTAATCTGTGAAAATTGCTACTAACAATAGTATTTGGGACTAAGAAAAAGTGTAAATGCAAACTAGAAAAGTTTTTTATGCCTTGAGAAGATAAAATCAATGACAAACCATATTATACCTTTGCTTTATAAGATTCAAGACATAGCCACTTGCAAAAACCAGAATTAGCTTTGATGCTCTCAAACAGAAGATAAAATCAATGACATAACATATGGTTGCTCTAGATGTGGACAGTCATCTGAGATTCCTACAATAAATTTAGGCATAACACATCAAAGACTCCACAAGAAGGCCTTCAAACCCATCTCCAATAAATCCCCAGTCCCGTCAGCAAGGCCTTGACTTCAGCAGTGTTGGAATAGGAAATACCAATAGGTTCAAAAGCTTTCAACCCTTTAGAGCCGCCGCAATCTCTAAATACAAACTGAACTCAAAATTTACATTGTGCTTGGGGCTAGACGAACATTCGGGTTATTCATTTTCTGACCTGACATGTGGTTGAGTCCATTGTGACATGTGGGTCCATTGTGACCTAGTGGTCACGGGTTCGAGTCACGGAAACAGACTCTCTGCAAAGCAGGGATAAGGCTACGTACATCGAGCCCTCCCCACCCCGCAATGGCTGGAGCCTCGTGCACTGGCCGCCTTTAACATGTGGTTGAAGCCAGCTACAGGATGAAGGCAACTAGGCAAGGCATCATATAAGCAAGGGAAAAAAGGGTAAAAATTAAAAGATGTCCGGCAAGGAGGAGTCATTTCAGGATTACAAGTATAAATCTCCTCGACTCTGGTGGTATTAAGATCATAGGAAAGGATCTTACCCGATCTTTTAAGAAAAACAATGTCGGAATCCGGATGAAAGGCTATGGATTTGAATAACATATGATGATCATTCTCTATTGTAAGGGTTTCTAAATTGATTTCATGCTTTAGGATCCATCCACTCTGGCAGTCCTTGAGCATCCAGATTTTCAATGGGTCATTGTAATTATTGGCATAATGGAGATACCCTTCAGACACACCTAGACATTCTTCAATGAAAAAACCAGATTCGGGCAGCGATATTGCCTGAAAGTTCTCTTCCTTCACATCGAAACCAACAATGCAATTCGGATAAGCAATCAAATGAACAACTCCATTCAGAAAGACTCCTGTTGAGTACAAAAAATGAAATGGTTGGACATGCTCAGACCCGACCCACTTGCCAGTTTCCGAAGAGAAAATATCAACCCTAATTTGCTGTTCAGGGCTTAATGTACGATCCCACGGTGATTCCGAAAAGCGAATTACTTTGAAGTGAGGGGAGATGCGAGGATCGAACGCTAAGATGGAGAAAGACTTAAACCCTAGTTTGATGGGTGGTGAAGGAGGACAAGCAAACCATTTTTGGTAAAAGGGTTCCAAACACAATGGGTGTTTGTAATCATTTGGACTAAAAGAAGCAACCCATTTTGGCAATCTTTCAAATTATATAGACTGATATGCTCATTGACATTATTAATATTACTAATAACATGTTCTTGGTTTTCATCTTCTTCTTGTCTAGGACGAGCATATCCCAAGCCAGATTTAGGCACGCCACAGGTATCTTCATAGAATTCATAGAGGAGAATTGAGATGGGAAGGGTTGGATTTTGAGAGATGAAATTTGAAATCAAGGTGTGGAATGATTTGGAGAGACACTTGCATCTCACCAAATCCTTCCCAGGCAATCCGGAAAGGATGGCCATTACCAAATCATCACCCAAATAACTACTCATGTTTCTAATTCTTAAACTTGTACAGAGATTATTAGTAGAAGAGGAGAGATTTTAATATCTGAAAGCTGAAAAAGAGAAGGAAATAGAGTGAAGAAGGATTACCAAAGTAGAGAGATTAAACCCTAATAAAAAAGTGAATACCGTGAAGTCAGTGATAAGGATTATATAGCTTAGCAGATGCCTTAGTCGAGAAGAAAAACAGCTCTCCCGTTCCGTTACTTCGCCTCTGTCTCTACACGAACCCTTTGGTTGTGGCTAACATCTTTGAACAAGGCCTGAGGCCTCTACTTGTTCTCAGAAGAGCACTGGTAGGAAAAAAAAGGAAAAAACGGGCATCAACAAGTTGAACCACGTCGACTAAAAGACAAATGAAGGAGCTCAGATCCCCATAAAAGCACTAAATTCACATTTAAAAGGATCAAATCAACGCTCATTTCACTCCAGTTTTTATTTTCCAAACGGAATCCCGTTTTCAAAGTGTTTTCATTCTTGGAAATACACTCCCTTCTTTTTCCCACCTTATATATGAATGCTTTGGATCATCCAAACAATATGGGCTCACCGTGTTTTTAGTCCGCGGACTAAAGACGGTTCTCTAGTCGAACGGCTAGAGACGGATCTTAATTAGCATTGATAGTGTTTCAACAGAGGGGGTCTACCTTATACACATTGAAAAGTCAATGTGTGTAGTTGATGAGTTTGAAACTGCATGGTTATCGTTGAATGTGTCAAAAAATTGAAGGGTGCAGCTGTATTTTTCCCTAAAAAAACATATAGGGATTTGCTAGCCACTTTCTCAGAACGTCATTTCACGCTCGGCTTTTGCATGTGATGAGAGCCATGTCAGATGAATTAAATGAGTAAGACAAAATCTGCCAACAACATGTGGAGCTTTTATCACATGCAAACGTGGGCGCGAAATGTCAATTTTTTGGGCCAAAATTTTGGCCGAAATTACCAGCTGAAATTCTGTAAAGAATTAAATAATTAATATTTTATCCAAAATTTCACCGAAATTTCCGAAATATCGGTTTCAGAACGTTTCGGTTTCAGTCCTGACCGACATCCGAAATTTTGGATTTCAGCCGAAATTTTAAACATTGCTATCAACCTGTTAGGATCAGATTTTTGGGGAAAAGGCCAATTTATATTGGTACCCAACAAATGAATTGTGAGCTCATATAATCCTTCAATCCTGGATTATAAAATCTCGATTTCTTCAAAAACCTGTGTAATAACCGGTAAAATATATATATATATATATATATATATATATATATATATATATATATATATATATATATATATATATATATATAAGGTATGTCCAATTTCGAGGACGAAATTTTCATTAAGGGGGGTAGAATGTAATAACCGGTAAAAATATATATTAAAAATATATATTAAAAATAGTCACTATGCAAGATTACTATGCAGAATTACTATTTAAAATACTATTCAAAACTACTATTCACAGTAGGACCCACCGAGTACTATTTACAAGTGGGACCCACATCAGCGGGCCCCATACAGCGGGTCCCACACAAGCGGGTCCCACATCAGCGGATCCAACGCCAGCGGGTCCCACATCAGCGGGCCTCACACAAGCGGGTCCCACATCAACGGGTCCCACATCAACGGGTCCCACATCTAGTGGAAAACGGAAATATCATCGCACCGACGAAAATAATAATAAACAAATCGTAAATAGTAGCAAAAATACTATTGACCGACGAAATTAATAATAAAAAAATATATTATTTACTATGCAAGTACTGTTAACCGACGAAAATAATAATTTAAAATAGTAAATAGTCTTTACTATGCAAAAGTACTATGCAAAAATACTATTGACCGACAGAAATAATATTAAAATAATAAATAGTCTTTACTATGCAAAAGTACTATGCAAAAGTACTATGCAAAAAAATGTTTATAAATAGAGGAAGAGAAGAAGAAGAAGAAGAAAATAAGAAGAAAAGGAAAGAGAGAGAGAGAGAGAGAGAGAGAGGAAGAGGAAAAGAGAGAGAGAGAGAGAGGAAGAGAAAGAGAGGGAAGAGAGAGAGAAAAGAAGGAAAAGGGAAATCCACTACCAAGTAAGTCTTTTATAATAGTCTCTCTTTCAATGGTTGGTTCTACCACCTAAAATTATTTGAAAGCAATGATCTCTTTCAATGGTTGGTTCTACCACCTAAATTATTTAATGATCTCTTTCATGGTTGGTTCTACCACCTACCTATATTTTATTTGAAGTAATGGTTGGTTTTACCACCTATATGGATAAAGTAATGGTTGGTTCTACCACCTATATACTTAACGGTGAAATACTAGCATAGTAACCGTAAAGTAAACTTTATCAACTTATGGTGAAATGAATAGTGACATACGGGGCCCACATAAATAGTGACATGATGGGGCCCACATAAATAGTGACATGCGGGGCCCACATAAATAGTGACATGATGGGGCCCACATAAATAGTGACATGCAGGGCCCACATAAATAGTGACATGATGGGGCCCACATGAATAGTGACATGCGGGGCCCATATAAATAGTGACATGACGGGGCCCACATGAATAGTGACATGCGGGGCCCACATGAATAGTGAATACAGGGAACCTTATTTTAGGACATAAATGGACACAGAAAGGACAAGTGCTGCCTGTGTGATATTAAAAGGACCTAGACTAAAATAAGTTGACCTATTTCACTTATTTGCCTACAGGAGCCATCTCGTCCTACTGCGACTATAAGATTAAGGCAGGTGATACCTAACTTTGCTCGTACGACTTTCAATGTATCCAACAAGAATGGTGAAGTATTTGATTTACATTGTTTCTAAGTTATTCTATATTATATGTTGAAATGGATTCAGTTTAAATTGTATTTATTTGAAATGATTCTGAAAATCTCGAGGAAAGGTAGGAAAGGTTGCTGGGCTGTATATGGAAAATTTCTCCTCACTATGTAGACGTGTTTTAAAACTGGGGAGGGCGTGGACCCAAAAGGGCAGTGACCCAAAAGGGCATGACCCAGAACCGGATAATAGCAGACAATATCTACATGGGTAGGATCGGGATTTCACATCATGGTATCAGGGCTGGACCTTCTATCATATTGGAAAAGTATTTGTTCAGTTTATTTGAATTGAATTCTGGTTTAGAAAATCTCTATGAATTATTATGTTGGAAAAGTATTTGAATGTTATTTGAATAAATATGGATCTTGATCTGCTGTTTAGATTGAACTATCATACCTGCTAGGTTACTATCACTCTGCTTGACGTTGATTCCTCCACCACAGGGGTTGAGGCATTAGATGGCGGAGCATTTGCAAATGAAGGAACCATGGGATAAGGGACTGTGTGATCAGAGAGTTTGTTCCTGAGTTTTTACATTTTGACGCCTTGCGTCATTTACCATGTCTATCAATACTTTGTTATGATAAGACATCTTTCAGTTGTAATAAGATTCTATCGTGGTTGATGCTTGTATAAAAAAAAAAAAAAACAAAAAAATAGTTACAGTTATGGTATTCTTTTGCTTGTAGCGACTCGTCGGAAATCGGGTCGTTACAACCTGGATCGAAGAAAGTCGAATTTGAAAATCCTGGATTTTAAAATATACTGTTCGGGTTACATCCAGTGATTTTCAGGGATTCACTATTATGTTGATTGGATGCAATCCTGGATTTCAAAAACGCTGATTTTGATTTTTAACGTTAAATTTCTTAAATTTTATCAATTAATAAAATTAGGTGGAAATTCCAACGAACATTAATGCATTTAAAAAAGACATTCTAGAAAATGAAGGATTTTATTACCAACCCTTCAAGGGCCAACTGATGAGTGAATTGCCTCAAATATCCATGTAATAAATAAAAAATAAAATTATTAGAATTAATATGGAGCTCATGAGCTCATTTTGACTGTTTTTGTACAATGTTGGTTCTAAATTCGAATCGAGGGTAAAAATCTCGAGAAATAGAAAAGAATGATCAAATAAATATGAAAATGAACGAAATCCAAAGAAGGGTTTTAAGGAAAACAAAATTTGTGGTTTGGGCTCACAGCACAAATAGTTAGATAAAGTGGGTCCCTCAGATAAAGTCATCAACTTTGGACCCCGATAAGATTTTTCTAGCAGCACTATTGCTTGAAAACGTTAGCAACTCCTTGTTTGCATGATCAACTATCACCTTGGCAGTAGTGCTCCTTTGGTACCTGTAGAATGCAAAGAAATTTTGGTGGTCCTTTCAATTTTGAAGTACCCATTCCATCTCCATTGAATCTCTTTTCAGGGCAAATACCATCACAAAATAAAAATCATGAATCTCAAGAGCACAGAAAGAACATAATGGCACATCAAAGTCACATCTCTGATTCCTTAGAAGGTGGTGCTCTACTGTCCTACTTGATACAAACAATATAAGATCCTATGTATCTATGGCTGCCCAATTAAAAGGTCTTCTATGAAGCCCGAAATTTCTGACTATAGGGATCCATTCCTCTCCACTGATGGCAGGAGGATGGTGAGGAATTGTGGAGGCGGCGCTCCCAGACAAAGAGAGATAGCTTGTGTAGGCTGAAATAAGTGAAATCTGTGCACTAGTGCAGAAATTTCTGCACTAATTCCACCTCAAGTTGCAGTTTATTACACTTCAAGTGATTTTGACAGTCCTCAGAACTAGGAATTTTCAATATACCCCATGAGCAGAATTCAGTGTGCACTAATCTTAAAAGGGAACAAATGTTTCAATCCTATGTTGCATCATTATTTTGTTTATGATGATGCGACCTTTTTGAATCAGTTCCTTTCTTTTCTAATGAGAGACAGCTTGTCGATGAGGATTTGTCTCCTATTTCCTCCCTCCCTTTTAGTTATCGAGACCTTGGTTCCCTATGCCTTTAAGCCTCCAATTGTGCAGATGTACTCACGTTGTACTCGAGATCTCTCCAGTTAAGTAAGTTCTTCACCATATGCATCTCATATTTCAGTGCCTACTCTCAACGACCTTGATTTTCCTATTAATAAACGAAAGGCTAAACTTTCGTGTACTCTTTTGACTCATTGCTCCATTGTGCATCCCATTAGAAAATCTGCATCATATGCCTCTTTATCTTCCTCTTTTTGCTGTTTTACTACTTTCCTCTCTTCTTTGGTTGTTCTTGAGTCGGTGCAGGAGGTTTTGTCTAATTTTGGGTAGCAAACAAAAATGGAAGAGGGCTGCCTTTCACCGTAATGGAACTTGGGAACACGTTTATCTTCCTCCCAAGAAGTCGTTTGTTAGTTGTCAGATGGTATACACAATCAAATATTACCCCACTATTTTGATTGAGAAGTTGACGGCACACATGGTTGGAAAGGGATATACACTGACATATAATATGGATTATGATGAAATCTTTTCTCCCGCGGCTAAGATAGCATCAGTGTATGTAGTTCTGTCTATTGTTGTTTATCTTCATTAGCCTTTATACAATCAACTAGATGTTAAAAATGCATTCTTACGTGGTGATTTGAAGAGGTCTCTATTGAGCAACCTCCAGGGTTTTTTGCTCGGTAGGAGTTTGGGAGTATGTGCATGTTAAAGAGAAGGTAATTTATGGTCTAAAGCAGTCTCCACGTTTTTGGTTTGGCAAATTCAGTGGTGAGGTATTAGAGTTTGGAATGAAAAGGTGCCAGTCTGATCATTATGTGTTGTCATGACTTAGAGAAGGGGAGAATTATTCTAGTACTATATGTGGATAATATTGTCATTACAAGTACTGATGCTAAAGGCATTGAAGATTCAATACCAAAGATTTGAGAAAGCTGTGTTATTTTCTTGAGATTGAGTTTTCCAATTTTAACTATGGGAATAGATTGTCTAAGAGGAAATATGTCCTATATTTGCTGGAGGAGACATATCTATTGGGGTCACGACCTGCTCACACTCCAATGGATTAAAATACTAAGCTGTCAATTGATCATGAGATGATTTGATGATCCGAAGTGATATTGTCATCAAGTAGGTAAATTGAATTATTTGATGATTACTTGGCTAGACAATTCATTCATCTTCAGCATTGTCAGTTTATGGAGTCACTTACAGTTCCTCACTAAGAGGTTGTAGTTTGCGCTCTCAGGTAACGGTCCAGATCTGATTGAGTAATAATTTAGCACTTCAAATCAGTCCTCGTGACGATGCCTACATGAACAAACTCGTCTGATCACCGATTGATCATACTCTCCAAACAAGAACAACACAGATCGCAATCTACCGCCTAAATCTATTCAAAGGGTGGCCCAGTGCACGAGGCTCCCGCCATTGCAGGGTCTGGGAAGGGCTAGATGTATGCAGCCTTACGCTGCTTTGCAGAGAGGTTGTTTCCGTGACTCAAACCCGTGACCACCAGGTCACAATGGAGCAACCTTACCGTTGCGCGAAGGCTCACTCTCCGCTTAAATCTATTCAAAAAAAATAAAAAAAATAAAATTAACACTCCTATTCGCTCCTCACGACAATGCGTATTTGAGCGATCTCATACGATCATCTATAACTCTATTGGAAACTTACAGGTTATCGTGTTTACTGATGCTAATTGGGTTGGATCACCTTCTGATCGAAGGTCCACCATAGGTTATTGTACACTTCTAGGCGATAACTCGGTGACCTAGGAAAATTGGAAAGAAAGCTTTATTGCTTGTCATAGTGTTGAGGCTGAGTATTGAGCAATGGCGCATACTATATGTGAGTTGGCTTGGTTGAAGCATCTATTACAGGAGTGGCATTTTCAGTGAGGTTTCCAATGAAGTTATTATGTGATAATTAGGTTGCAGGGCACATTGCTTCTAACTTGGCATTCCAAGAACTTACCAACGATATTTAAGTCAACCGTTACTTCATGCGTGAGAAGGTTCTAAATGGAGATGCATCTACACCTTTTATAAAATCTGAAGAACAGCTAGCTGACCTGTTTACCAAATCGCTGAATCAGAGACATTGATTTCATTGTTTCCAAGCTGGGATTATATGATATAAGGTGCCTAGTTTGAGGGTGAGAGTGTTAGAATATAATATGTTGTGTAGGCGTACTTTAGTAAAATCATTATGTCTTGTAAAAATATGTATACAGAAATATACATGTACATAGATTCACTTGGGAGAGAGAGAAAACTTTCTTCTCCTCTCACGATTTCCCCTTCGCTCTTCCTGCCCTAGACAACGAGCACAAACCGATTGAAGAACTTTCAAATCCATGCAAATAACATGAACATGTATCTGTCATATAAAGCCATGGCCCTTCTACATATTATCCCCCGGTTAACACAATGTTTACAATAATGAAATTGTGATATAACTAATGTCGTCCAAACAAGCAAGCAGTCCAGGTTTATGAAAATAAAATGACCACCCTTTTCCATAGAGCATGTGACACATTGCTCCCTATTTAGGAAAACTACTACACTTGTTGGATTAACTTCAAACGTGTAAAAACAAAATATGAAAACAAGCACTGTGACAGTCAAAAGTTACTAATTTTCATTTATAACAAAAATTCATCAAGACATGAAAATGGCTTACATTGTCAAGATGCTGCACCAATAAACAATGGAGATTAATCTGTGAGAATTGCTACAGATAATAGTATTTGGGACTAAGAAAAAGTTTTTCAGTTCAATATGCTTTGAGAAGATAAAATCAATGACAAACTATGTTATACCTTTGCTCTATAAGATTCAAGACGTAGCAACATGCAAAAACCAGAAGTAGCTTTGATGCTAACAAACAGAAGATAAAATCAATGGCATAAGTCATAACATATGGGTGCTTTACCATTCGAAAAAAAAAACATCAAGATCCGGACAGTCATCTGAGATTCCTACAAGAAATTCAAGCATAACACACCAATGACAACACCACAAGTAAGCCTTCAAACCCATCTCCAATAAATCCTCAGTCCCGTCAGCAAGGCCTTGACTTCAGCAGTGTTGGAATAGGAAATACCTGTAGGTTCAAAAGCTTTCTACCCTTTAGAACCTCTGCCATCTCTAAATACTAATTGAACCCAACATTTACATTGTAATTAGGTCTAGACGCAGATTCGGGCTACTCATTTTCTGATCCAACATCTGGTTGAGTCCAGCTAGAGGATGAAGGAAAGGCATCATATAAGCAAGGAGAAAAGGGGTAAAACAGATAAAATGGACAGCAATAACCGGAATAACAGGCGAGCGGCATGGCCTTTTGGAGTATAGAATATGTTGGAACCTTTCTCCCATGGCTAATATAGCATCTGTGGATGGAGTTCTGTCTACTGTTGTTAATCTTCACTAGCCCTTGTATCAACTAGATGTTAAAGATGCATTCTTACCTAGTAATTTGCAAGAAGAGGACTATATGGAGAGAATTTTGGGGTATGTTGCTCAGTGTGAGTCTGGGAGTATGTGCATGTTAAAAGAAGGTGATTTATGGTCTCAAGCAGTCTCCACATGTTTGGTTTGGCAAATTGACGCGGTATTAGAGTTTGTAATGAAAAGGTGTCAGTCTGATCATTATCTGTTCTGCCATGACTTAAAGATGGGGAGAATTATTCTAGTATTGTATGTGGATGATATTGTCTTCACAGGTAGTGATGCTAAGGCATTGAAGATTCCACACCAAAGATTTGAGAAAGCTGTGTTATTTTCTTGAGATTGAGTTTTCCAATTTCAACTATGGGATTAGATTGTCTCGGAGGAAATATGACAGAGATTTGCTGGAGACATAACTATTGGGGTCAGTACCCCCTATCACTCCAATGGATTGAAATACTACGTTGTCAATTGATCAGGATATGAAGCGATATTTTCATCTAGTAGGTAAATTGAATTATTTGATGATTACCTAGCTAGACATTTCATTCATCTTCAGAATTGTCAGTCAGTATATAGTCTCCTAGAGTTCCTCACTAGGAGGTTGTGTTTTGCATTTTGTGGTAACTTAAGAGAGCTCCTGGACGTGGTCTTCTTTATAACTCTATTGGAAACTTACAGGTTACCGTGTTTAATGATGCTAATGGGGCTGGATCTCCTTCTGATCAAAGGCCCACCATATGTTATTGACCATTTCTAGGCGATAACTTGGTGACCTAAGAAAATTGGGAAAACAGTGGTGTTCCTCGTTCTAGTGTTGAGGCTGAGTATCGAGCAATGGTTACTATATGTGAGTTGGCTTGGTTGAAGCATTTATTACAGGAGTGGCATTTTCAGTGAGGTTTCCAATGAAGTTATTATGTGATAATTAGGTTGCAGTGCACATTGCTTTCTAATCTGGAATTCCAAGAACGTACCAATGATATTGAAGTCAACTGTTACTTTCTCTATAAGAAGGTTCTAAGTGGAGATGCATCTACACCTTTTATAAAATCTAAAGAATAGCTAGCTGACTTGTTTACCAAATCGTTGAATCAGACATTGATTTCATTGGTTCCAAGATGGGATTATATGATATACAGTGTTTAGCTTGTGGGGGAGTGTTAGAATACAATATATTGTGTAGGGGTATTTTGGTTAAATCAATATATTGGTAAAAATAAATATACATATACATAGATTCACTAAGGAGAGAGGAAAAACTTTCCTCTCCTCTCACGATTTCCCCTTCTCTCTTCCCGCCCTAGACAATGAGCACAGGCCCAATGAAGAAGTTTCAAATCCTTGCAAATAACATGAACAAGCATCTATCATATAAAGCCATGGCCCTCTACATATTATTCAGCCGGTAACACAATGCTTACAATAATGAAATTGTGATATAACTTACACCATCCAAACAAGCAAGCAGTACAGGTTTATGAAAATAAAACGACCACCCATTTCCTTAGAGCATGTGACACATATTGCTCCCTATTTAGAAAAAGCTAATAAACAAAATATGAAAACAAGCATTGTGATGGTCAAAAGTGAATACTTTTCCTTTTTAACAAAAACTCATCAATACATGAAAATGGCTTACATTGTTAAGATGCCACACCAATAAACAATAGAAATTAATCTGTGAAAATTGCTACTAACAATAGTATTTGGGACTAAGAAAAAGTGTAAATGCAAACTAGAAAAGTTTTTTATGCCTTGAGAAGATAAAATCAATGACAAACCATATTATACCTTTGCTTTATAAGATTCAAGACATAGCCACTTGCAAAAACCAGAATTAGCTTTGATGCTCTCAAGCAGAAGATAAAATCAATGACATAACATATGGTTGCTCAAGATGTTGACAGTCATATGAGATTCCTACAATAAATTTAGGCATAACACATCAAAGACTCCACAAGAAGGCCTTCAAACCCATCTCCAATAAATCCCCAGTCCCGTCAGCAAGGCCTTGACTTCAGCAGTGTTGGAATAGGAAATACCAATAGGTTCAAAAGCTTTCAACCCTTTAGAGCCGCCGCAATCTCTAAATACAAACTGAACTCAAAATTTACATTGTGCTTGGGGCTAGACGAACATTCGGGTTATTCATTTTCTGACCTGACATGTGGTTGAGTCCATTGTGACATGTGGGTCCATTGTGACCTAGTGGTCGCGGGTTCGAGTCACGGAAACAGACTCTCTGCAAAGCAGGGATAAGGCTACGTACATCGAGCCCTCCCCACCCCGCAATGGCGGGAGCCTCGTGCACGGGCCGCCTTTAACATGTGGTTGAATCCAGCTACAGGATGAAGGCAACTAGGCAAGGCATCATATAAGCAAGGGAAAAAAGGGTAAAAATTAAAAGATGTCCGGCAAGGAGGAGTCATTTCAGGATTACAAGTATAAATCTCCTCGACTCTGGTGGTATTGAGATCATAGGAAAGGATCTTACCCGATCTTTTAAGAAAAACAATGTCGGAATCCGGATGAAAGGCTATGGATTTGAATAACATATGATGATCATTCTCTATTGTAAAGGTTTCTAAATTGATTTCATGCTTTAGGATCCATCCACTCTGGCAGTCCTTGAGCATCCAGATTTTCAATGGGTCATTGAAATTATTGGTATAATGGAGATACCCTTCAGACACACCTAGATATTCTTCAATGAAAAAACCAGATTCGGGCAGCGATATTGCCTGAAAGCTCTCTTCCTTCACATCGAAACCAACAATGCAATTCGGATAAGCAATCAAATGAACAACTCCATTCAGAAAGACTCCTGTTGAGTACAAAAAATGAAATGGTTGGACATGCTCGGACCCAACCCACTTGCCAGTTTCCGAAGAGAAAATATCAACCCTAATTTGCTGTTCAGGGCTTAATTTCCGATCCCACGGTATCACCGAAAAGCGAATTATTTTGAAGTGAGGGGAGATGCGAGGATCGAACGCTAAGATGGAAAAAGACTCAAACCCTAGTTTGATGGGTGGTGAAGGAGGACAAGCAAACCATTTATTGGTAAAAGGGTTCCAAACACAATGGGTGTTTGTAATCATTTGGACTAAAAGAAGCAACCCATTTTGGCAATCTTTCAAATTATATAGACTGATATGCTCATTGACATTATTAATATTACTAATAACATGTTCTTGGTTTTCATCTTCTTCTTGTCTAGGACGAGCATATCCCAAGCCAGATTTAGGCACGCCACAGCTATCTTCATAGAATTCATAGAGGAGAATTGAGATGGGAAGGGTTGGATTTTGAGAGATGAAATTTGAAATCAAGGTGTGGAATGATTTGGAGAGACACTTGCATCTCACCAAATCCTTCCCAGGCAATCCGGAAAGGATGGCCATTACCAAATCATCACCCAAATAACTACTCATGTTTCTAATTCTTAAACTTGTACAGAGATTATTAGTACAAGAGGAGAGATTTTAATATCTGAAAGCTGAATAAGAGAAGGAAATAGAGTGAGGAAGGATTACCAAAGTAGAGAGATTAAACCCTAATAAAAAAGTGAATACCGTGAAGTCAGTGATAAGGATTATATAGCTTAGCAGATGCCTTAGTGGAGAAGAAAAACAGCTCTCCCGTTCCGTTACTTCGCCTCTGTCTCTACACGAACCCTTTGGTTGTGGCTAACATCTTTGAACAAGGCCTCTACTTGTTCTCAGAAGAGCACTGCTAGGAAAAAAAGGAGCTCAAATCCCCATAAAAGCACTAAATACACATTTAAAAGGGTCAAATCAACGCTCATTTCAGTCCAGTTTTTATTTTCCAAACGGAATCCCGTTTTCAAAGTGTTTTCATTCTTGGAAATACACTCTCTTCTCTTTCTAACATGAATCCTTGGTGGGGCCGACCATAAACGGTTTAAATATCTGAAGAATGGGTACACCATAAAAAATAAAAAATATAAAAAAAAAAGGGAAAGGAGGGGGGGATACAATTACAGCCCTCAGATCCGCTCAGTTGACGGTCCATCAACAAATCAATGGGTTAGGATGATCCTATGGAACTGATTTTTTTTGCCCACCCTATCTATGAATGCTTTGGATCATCCAAACAATGTGGGCCCACTGTGTTTTTAGGCCGCGGACTAAAGGCGGTTCTCTAGTCGAACGGCTAGAGACGGATCTTAATTAGCATTGATAGTGTTTCAACAGAGGGGGTCTACTTTATACACATTGAAAAGTCAATGTGTGTAGTTGATGAGTTTGAAACTGCAGGGTTATCTTTGAATGTGTCAAAAAGTTGAAGGGGTGCAGCTGTATTTTTCCCTAAAAAAACATATAGGGCCTGTTCAGTTGTGTGAAGGAAACGGAAAATAAAAGAAAATGACGTGGCAGAAAGAAATGGAAAGGAAAAGAAACTGCTAAGAAAGCAGTATGAGTGCGCATTTAGTTGCCAGGAAACGGAAAAGAAACAGCAAGAATGTGCATTCAGTTGCCAGGAAACGGAAAAGAAATAGCACATAATATGTTCTTTACCAGATATAAAGCAAGTTACGCCCCCTAAGCCTTACCAAATAGTCCACTAACAGAAATAAATACTCAAAAAAACTAAAGAAGCAGATTTCCTCTACCTCCTTAAGAAGTCAATCTTATTATGGATTTCCTCAACCTCCTTGAAGGATTTCCAACCTCAACCGTATGCAAAAGGAGCTTGTTATGGGAATATGTTCACAAACTTCACTAGTGACAACTGGTTTTCAACAAAATGTAAGTGGCAGCTGGTCTTCAACACATGGCTTGGTAAAAATAATTCCCAAATCCAAACGTTTGCCTGTGCTTGGAGTACTCGAAATTATTCTCTATAGCAGGTATGTAGAACTGTGGATTCCAAATACTATAGCCATGGAGTTGTGAACCTTGTATCCAAATTGTTTAACAAACCATGCTAATGCAATTAAAGAGGCTATGTTGGTCGTTTGAGCACAATCTTGATTTCCACTCTAATGTTCATCTCTGAGCATCTATCTATTTGGAGTCGGTTCTTGTTATTCAAGATATTAGTGGAACTCATTTAATTTGTTAACAACAAAAGAGACACTTGAGGCTCTTTATTGCATTCGATTCAACTTTATACAATTATACAAGTGGCAGCCATCAGAGACATGCAATTGCCAGGTTGCTAACCAAATCCCCAAGTTACACATGCACAAGCCGTGGACTTATCTACTCACAGAAACTGTTTGGAGATGACGGATGGGATCAGAAAAGACAAAAATAGATGGCAACATTCATTTAATGACCATAAAAGCTACGCACTTTGGACTTATCTATACTCACAGCTTTGGACTTATCTAAGCTAAGCTAAGCAGTTACACTTGCACAAGCTAAACTGCTGAAGCAAAGCATTTTTCTATTTCCGAGGGTTTTACAGAGTTTAAAAAAAAAAAATGTCAGGAAGAGGAAAGGGAGGAAAAGGGCTAGGAAAGGGTGGCGCAAAGCGTCATAGGAAGGTGTTGAGGGATAACATTCAGGGGATTACCAAGCCTGCAATTCGGCAATTGGCTCGTAGAGGTGGTGTGAAGCGTATTAGTGGTCTTATTTATGAAGAAACAAGAGGGGTTCTTAAGATCTTCTTGGAGAACGTTATTCGTGATGCTGTTACTTATACTGAGCATGCTAGTTGGAAGACTGTGACGGCAATGGATGTTGTTTATGCCCTTAAGAGGCAGGGTAGGACCCTCTATGGTTTTGGTGGTTAAATCAAAACCCACCCTTATTGTCTATTTTTCCTCCCTTTTCCTCATGGGTTTTTTTTTTTATAGTAAGATTGATTTTGGAAAGGAGGAATATGTAATGGGTTTTGGGTATTGAAATATTTCAAATTTCCAATCTAATCTCTCTGGTTGCTTCAGTGAAAAAAAAGAAAAAAAAGAAAAGCAGCTACACTTGCACAAGCCTTGGACTTATCTAGTCACAGCTTCGTTAGATTTGGGCGCAATTTCGACGGAAGTCTTGGAAAGGAAAATGAAATCCGACTAAATTTCACGGATTTGAAACGGCGGAAATGGCCTTGCCACGCGAGATAAGTGGGATTCCACGTGAGACGTGCAAAATCCTAGCGCTTTCCGTTATTCGCCAACAAAATGACCATTTAAGCTCGTTTCCACGGAAAAGGCCTCCCTTTTCCGTTTCGAGGGCGCAACTGAACAGCCCATAGGGATTTGCTAGCCACTTTCCCATAACGTCATTTCACGCTCGGCTTTTGCATGTGATGAGAGCCATGTCAGATGAATTAAATGAGTAAGACAAAATCTGCCAACAACATGTGGAGCTTTTATCACATGCAAACGCTGGGCGTGAAATGGCCAAAGTAGGTAGCAACTCACTTAAAAAAAAAAAAAAAAAAAAAAAAAAAATCAGCTCACTTGGTTCGAAAATCTACACCGTTCATTTGTTGGGCGGCAATATTAATAGTCCTTTCCCATAAAACCATCTCGTTATGATGATCCAAACCGTCCTATCAGCCAAGGTTGTAAATTTTGGTTTCGGGAGTACTTTCGGACCTTGCCGAAACCGAAATTTCAGCTTAAATCCCAAATTTTCGGCCAAAATTTGGTAGAAGGGCTCGAAATGTCGTTTTTTTGGGCCAAAATTTTGGCCGAAATTACCAGCTGAAATTCTGTAAAGAATTAAATAATTAATATTTTATCGAAAATTTTGCCGAAATTTCCAAAATAACGGCAATTTCAGTTTCAGTCCTGACCGACATCCGAAATTTTGGATTTCAGCCGAAATTTTAAACATTGCTATCAACCTGTTAGGATCAGATTTTTGGGAAAAAGGCCAATTTATATTGGTACCCAACAAATGAATTGTGAGCTCATAAAATCCTTCAATCCTGGATTATAAAATCCCGATTTCTTTAAAATCCTGGATTGAAGAAAGTCTGAATTTAAAAATCCTGGATTTTAAAATACACTGTTTGGATTACATCCAGTGATTTCAAGGATTCAATCCTGGATTTCAAAAACGCTGATTTTGATTTTTAACGTTAAATTTCTTAAATTTTATCAATTAATAAAATTAGGTGGAAATTCCAACGAATATTAATGCATTTAAAAAAGACATTCTAGAAAATGAAGGATTTTATTACCAACCCTTCAAGGGCCAACTTATGAGAAGGTGCATATGTCCATAAAGAATTGCCTCAAATATCCATGTAATAAATAAAAAATAAAATTATTAGAATTACTTTGGGGGAGTGATAAATCGACCCCCTATGTGTGGATTTAAGACACATAGGGGGTCGATTTATCACTGCCCTTAATATGGAGCTCATTCATTTTAACAAGCCAAGGAGCTCATTTTGATTGTTTTTGTACCATGTTGGTTCAAAATTCGAATCCAGGGTAAACTTCTGTGTCAGAGGTTTGGGCTCAGCACAAAAAGTTAGATAAACTGGGTCACCTCAGCTAACTTTAAAGTCATCAATTTTGGATCCCGATATGATTTTTTAGCAGCACTATTGCTTGAAAACTTTAGCAACTCCTTGTTTGCACGATCAACTATCACCTTATCATCAAAATATACTACCTACCCAGAATCAGCCAATAAAATTTTCAAGCTGCAACAAATTTAGAGAGAAGAAACCCAAAGAGTCAGCGCCAAATGCAGCCTCTATAACCTGGTGCAACTACAATATTTCTTCATGAAAGTAGGATAACCGAAGTAAAGATAGCTCAACATGTGAGCTGATTCCCTAAAATCTAAATTGGCAGTAGTGCTCCTTTGGTGCCTGAAGAATGGAAAGAAATTTTGGTGGTCTTTTCAATTTTGAAGTACCCATTCCATCTCCATTGAATCTCTTTTCAGGGTAATTACCATCACAAAATAAAAATCATGAATCTCAAGAGCACAGAAAGAACATAATGGCACATCAAAGTCACTTCATACAAACAAGATAAGATCCTATGTATCTATGGCTGCCAACGAAAAGGTCTTCTATGAAACCCGAAATTTCTGACTATAAGGATCCATTCCTCTCCACTGATGGCAGGAGGATGGTGAGGAATTGTGGAGGCGGCGCTCCCAGACAAAGAGCGATAGCTTGTGTAGGCTGAAATAAGTGAAATCTGTGCACTAGTGCAGAAATTTCTGCACTAATTCCTCCTCAAGTTGCAGTTTATTACACTTCAAGTGATTTGACAGTCCTCAGAATTAAGAATTTTCAATATACCCAATGAGCAGAATTCAGTGTCCAATAATCTTAAAATGGGAACAAGTGTTTCAATCCTATGTTGCATCATTATTATGTTTAAGCTGATGCGACCTTTTTGAATCAGTTCCTTTCTTTTCTAATGAGAGACAGCTTGTCGATGAGGATTTGTCTCCTATTCCTCCCTCCCTTCTAGTTATCGAGACCTTGGTTCCCTATGCATCTGCTATTTCAGTGCCTACTCTCAATGACCTTGATTTTCCTATTAATAAACGAAAGGCTAAACTTTCGTGTACTCTTTTGACTCATTGCGCTATTGTCCCATTAGAAAATTTGCAACATATGCCTCTTTATCTTCGTCTTTTCGCAGTTTTACTACTTTCCTCTCTTCTTTGGTTGTTCTTGAGTCGGTGCAGGAGGTTTTGTCTAATTTTGGGTAGCAAACAAAAATGGAAGAGGGCTACCTTTCACCGTAATGGAACTTGGGAACAGGTTTATCTTCCTCCCAAGAAGTTGTTTGTTAGTTGTCAGTTGGTATATACAATCAAATATTATCCCACTATTTTGATTGAGAAGTTGACGGCACACATGGTTGGAAAGGGATATACACTGACATATAATATGGATTATGTTGAAATCTTTTCTCCCGCGGCTAAGATAGCATCAGTGTATGTAGTTCTGTCTATTGTTGTTTATCTTCATTTTTGTTTTTTGAAATGGATTGTTGTTTATCTTCATTAGCCTTTATGTCAACTAGATGTTAAAAATGCATTCCTACGTGGTGATTGGAAGAGTTCTCTATGGAGCAACCTCCAGGGTTTTTTGCTCGGTAGGAGTTTGGGAGTATGCGCATGTTAAGAGAAGGTAATTTATGGTCTAAAGCAGTTTCCACGTTTTTGGTTTGGCAAATTCAGCGGCGAGGTATTAGAGTTTGGAATGAAAAGTTGCCAGTCCGATCATTATGTGTTGTCATGACTTAGAGAAGGGGAGAATTATTCTAGTACTATATGTGGATGATATTGTCATTACAAGTATTGATGCTAAAGGCATTGAAGATTCAATACCAAAGATTTGAGAAAGCTGTGTTATTTTCTTGAGATTGAGTTTTCCAATTTTAACTATGGGATTAGATTGTCTAAGAGGAAATATGTCCTATATTTGCTTCAGGAGGCATATCTATTGGGGTCACGACCTGCTCACACTCCAATGGATTAAAATACTAAGCTGTGAATTGATCATGAGATGATTTGACGATCCGAAGCGATATTGTCATCAAGTAGGTAAATTGAATTATTTGATGATTACTTGGCTAGACAATTCATTCATCTTCAGTATTGTCAGTTTATGGAGTCTCTTAGAGTTCCTCACTAAGAGGTTTTAGTTTGCGCTTTCCTGTATATCTTATGGGAGCTACTGGAGGTGGTCATGCCCAACGGTCCAGATCTGATTGAGTAATAATTTAGCACTTCCAATCAGTCCTTGTGACGATGCCTACATGAACAAACTCATCTGATCACCGATTGATCATACTCTCCAAACAAGAACAACACAGATCGCAATCTACCGCCTACATCTATTCAAAGGGCGGCCCAGTGCACGAGGCTCCCGCCATTGCAGGGTCTGGGGAGGGCTAGATGTACGCAGCCTTACCCTGCTTTGCAGAGAGGATGTTTCTGTGACTCGAACCCGTGACCACCAGGTCACAATGGAGCAACCTTACCGTTGCGCCATGGCTCGCCCTCCGCCTAAATCTATTCAAAAATAAATAAATAAAAATTAACGCTCCTATTCGCTCCTCGCAATGATGCGTATTTGACGATCTCATACGATCATCTATAACTCTATTGGAAACTTACAGGTTATTGTGTTTACTGATGCTAATTGGGTTGGATCACCTTCTGATCGAAGGTCCATCATAGGTTATTGTCCACTTCTAGGCGATAACTTGGTGACCTAGGAAAATTTGGAAAGAAAGCTTTATTGCTCGCTATAGTGTTGAGGCTGAGTATTGAGCAATGGTGCATACTATAAGTGAGTTGGCTTGGTTGAAGCATCTATTACAGGAGTGGCATTTTCAGTGAGGTTTCTGATGAAGTTATTATGTGATAATTAGGTTGCAGTGCACATTGCTTCTAACTTGGCATTGCAAGAACTTACCAACGATATTTAAGTCAACAGTTACTTCATGCGTGAGAAGGTTCTAAGTGGAGATGCATCTACACCTTTTATAAAATTTGAAGAACAGCTAGCTGACTTGTTTACCAAATTGTTGAATCAGAGACATTGATTTCATTGTTTCCAAGCTGCGATTATATGATATAAGGTGCCTAGTTTGAGGGGGAGTGTTAGAATATAATATGTTGTGTACGCGTATTTCAGTTAAATCATTATGTATTGTAAAAATATGTTTACAGAAATATACATATACATAGATTCACTTGGGAGAGAGAGAAAACTTTCTTCTCCTCTCACGATTTCTCCTTCCCTCTTCCTGCCGTAGACAATGAGCACAGACCCAATGAAGAACTTTCAAATCGTTGCAAATAACATGAACAAGTATCTATCATATAAAGCCATGGCCCTTCTACATATTATCCCCCCCTTAACACAATGCTTACAATAATGAAATTATGATATAACTTATGCCGTCCAAACAAGCAAGCAATCCAGGTTTATGAAAATAAAATGACCACCCTTTTCCATAGAGCATGTGACACATTGCTCCCTATTTAGGAAAATCACTAAACTTGTTGGATTAACTTCAAAAGTGTAAAAACAAAATATGAAAACAACCATTGTGACAGTCAAAAGTTACTAATTTTCATTTATAACAAAAACTCATCAAGACATGAAAATGGCTTACATTGTCAAGATGCCGCACCAATAAACAATGGAGATTAATCTGTGAAAATTGCTCCAAACAATAGTATTTGGGACTAAGAAAAAGTTTTTCAGATCAATATGCTTTGAGAAGATAAAATCAATGACAAACCATGTTATACCTTCGCTCTATAAGATTCAAGACGTAGCAACACGCAAAAACCAGAAGTAGCTTTGATGCTAACAAACAGAAGATAAAATCAATGGCATAACATATGGGTGCGTTACCTTTAAAAAAAAAACATATGGGTGCTCAAGATGCGGGCAGTCATCTGAGATTCCTACAAGAAAGTCAAGCATAACAACATCAAAGATTCCACCACGAGTAGGCCTTAAAAAACCAGAAGCAGGCCCTCAAACCCATCTCCAATAAATCCCCAGTCCCGTCAACAAGGCCTTGACTTCAGCAGTGTTGGAATAGGAAATAACAGTAGGTTCAAAAGCTTTCTACCCATTAGAGCCTCTGCCATCTCTAAATACTAATTGAACCCAAAATTTACATTGTACTTGGGTCTAGACGCAGATTCAGGCTACTCATTTTCTGATCCGACAAGTGGTTGAGTCCAGCTACAGGACGAAGGCAAGGCATAGTATAAGCAAGGAGAAAAGGCGTAAAACTGAAAAAATGGAAAGCAATAACCGGAATAACAAGTATAAAGCTCCTCGAATCTGGTGGTATTGAGATCATAGGAAAGGATCTTATCCAATCTCTTAAGAAAAACAATGTCAAAATCCGGATGGAATGCTATGGGTTCAAATGATATATCATGATCATTCTCTATTGTTGAGGTTTCGAAATTGATTTCATACTTTAGGATCCAACCACTCTGCCAGTCCTTGAGCATCCAGATTTTCAATGGGTTTTTGAATTTATTGGTATAATGAAGATACCCTCCCGACACACCTTGACATTCTACTTCGCCGGAATTAGAATCAGGCAACGAGATCACCCGAAAGCTCTCTTCCTTCACATCGAAACCAACAATGCAATCCTGATCAGCACTCAAATGAACAATTCCATTAAGAAAAACTCACGTTGAGTCCCAGAAGTGAAACGATTGTGCGTGCTTAGACTTAACCCACTTGCCCGTTTCCGAAGAGAAAATATCAACCCTAATTTTCTGGTCAGGGCTATTCCCCCATTCCAAAAGGCAAATTACTTTGTAGTGAGGGGAGATTCGAGGATCGAAAGCTAAGATGATTTGATCTGTCTTATTGTATAATTGAAAAGTAAATATTAAAGTATTCACAACCTCTTCACTTGAGCCCATCCTTTCCAAAATAGAAATTCTAATTTCTATGTGAACATACAATCCTTTTTTCACTATATCCAGGACACATTCAATTTTAACATCTTGAATTGATCTATTTTAATTATATCCGTTTGTTGATTGATAGCAATAATTAAATTCAATAATTTTCAGAGTGCATGTAAAATTAGCGACTTCTTGCTTATGTGAACAAAATTACCCATATATGTTTCTGGCTTAACTGTTCTAGCAACATATTGTAATGTTTGATCATCAATGTGTTGTCCTACACACCTTCGACAATAAAAAAACAATTTTGCTAAAAAGTGAGCCCTTTGAAAACCCAATTTTGCCCGATTAGATATTCATACTTAAAACGTGACAACAGTCCTACCAATATATTGTTTGAACTGAAAAATGTGGAGACACAATCAATTCCATCATCACTTCTACTTAGAAGATATCTGAATCAACTCTCACAATAAGAATTGGCTGTTCAGGGAAACGTCCATAGTATGCTGTTCTTGGTGTTGTCACTTGTATAAGGATTTTTGCAAATGATATTGCAACCTATTAAAAAGTAATCATGAAAAGACATATCATTTATCCACAGGTAGTAGAGCATGGCGGGCAAATGAAATTTTGAAAGCGTAATCTGCTTCTTACTACAATCATGAGGTTAATCTCAACAGATGCAAAAAGTTAGAGTAAGGAAGACTCCCATGCATGCAACAAAATCTGGGCATGGCCCAATAATTGTCCATGCACAAAACGAATATCCAGAAAAATTAAGCAACGGGACGATGTTCATAACTTTAATTAAGAGGGGAAAGGAGAGGAGGGTCTAACATGAGGTGAACCGTGCAAGGCATATACAATTCTAACGATGCAGGAAACGTGAGTTGTGAGTACCATCACCATCAATAAAAGTTAATCACAACCGAACAAAGAATATGATGTAACCATGGCATGATTCCTGCTATTTAAAGGAAGCAGAAGACGGGCAAAATTAATAAGAAACATCTAGGAGGAGCAATGCAATGAAACATAGACTAAATATTCATTTTAGTACTTCCTGAGATCACCACAAATCAGATGACTTATAGCTGCAATGCACCCATGAAACTAAACATAAATTTCACAGATGTTGATAAAATATTTTTTGAATGGTACAAATATTAATAACTCAGCATGAAAAAACCTAAATAACATATATTATACTAAAGCATCCTGTATAAAACATGTAGGAACTAAAATCAATCAAGTAATAAAAATGGAAAAAAACCTATTCAGATGCGAGGCAAGATCCAGGCGCTCAAAATCTCCCTTTTCATCGTTTTTTTAAAGTTCTGTAAAAGAAATCTGGGCAAGAGGAAAACTAAGGTTAGAAGATGGTTTGATGGTTTTCTAGTTGGAAACTTCAAGTAATAAAAATGGAAAAAAACCTAGATGGGAAAGGAGTACCTCAGAGGCCTAAAATTCCTAGGGGTCATATTATTGGATGATTCAGGCCATTCAATTGTGGGATCCCCCAAGTTAAATAGGGTGTGCACCAAAAATCATTTTCATAGGGCTATCCCAAACATTGAAATTGTAGAGCTTTACATATTGTGCCATCCTTTTAAACCTCTATTGATAGATGGGTACACTAAGACATTTTTGGGCCACAACCTATTTAAGTTGAGACCCAACAAATGAACATGCTCGATCCACCAATAATATGGGCCCAATAAAGTTTTTTGGGTGTGCATGTATTCAGTCCGTCACATGGGGGGCCAAAAAAACCAGTGTCGTCATTAATCTTGGGGCAAGTCATGTTTGTTCTCCACGCAAGTCATGTTATGCCTCACAATAACGCATGTTAAGTCTTAGGGTAATGGAAAAAATTAAAAAAAATAATTAAAAAAATGTAAAAGATAGAGAAATACTTAAAAGAGTACAAAGAAGAAAAGAGAAAATATCATTTTTTTTTTTTAAAGAAAAGAAAAGAAAAGAAGTCAAAATACAATGTGGTCAATCATGTTTGATCTTGCGGTAAGTCATGTTTGTACTGGTATGTCATGTTATGCCTCAATGCAAGTCATGTTAATTTTCAAGATAATAGGAAAAAGAAAAGAAAAATAATACAAATTATAAAAAGGGAAGTGATTTCAACATAAACATGTTTTGATACATGCTCGCACCTAGCTTGTTTTTTAGTATTTAAAGAGCTATAAAAAGGTTATTATGATTCCCAAAAAGCAAGAGGGCGAGCCTTGGTGCAATCGTAAGGTTGCTCCATTGTGATCTGATGGTCATGGGTTCGAGTCACGGAAACAGCCTCTCTGCAAAGCAGGGGTAAGGCTGCGTACATCTAGCCCTCCCCAGACCCCGCAATGGCAGGAGCCTCGTGCACTGGGCCACTCTTTTATGATTCCCAAAAAGCACTTACAAGCCAATTAAATACTAAACAAAAAGGTAAGAGCGTGCATGTATAAAAAATACAATGTGGTCAATCATGTTTGGTCTTGGGTAAGTCATGCTTGTACTGGTATGTCATGATATGCCTCAATGCAAGTCATGTTAATTTTCAAGATAATAGGAAAAAAAATAGAAAAATAATACAAATTATAAAAGGGAAGTGATTTCAGCATAAAAATGTTTTGATACATGCGCGCACCTAGCTTGTCTTTTAGTATTAAAGAGTTGTAAAAAGGTTATTATGATTCCCAAAAAGCAAGAGGGCGAGCCTTGGCGCAATGGTAAGGTTGCTCCATTGTGACCTGATGGTCATGGGTTCGAGTCACGGAAACAGAAATAGCCTCTCTGCAAAGCAAGGGTAAGGCTGCGTGAATCTAGCCCTCCCCAGACTCCGCAAGGGCAGGAGCAAAGTGCACTGGGCCGCCCTTTTTATGATTCCCAAAAAGCACTTACAGGCCAATTAAATACTAAACAACAAGCTAGGAGCGCGCATGTATCAAAACATGGTTGTGCTGAAATCATTTCCCTTTTTTAATTTGTATGATTTTTCTATTTTTCCTTTTTTTTCCTATTATCTTGAAATTAACTCTGGCTTTTGATTGTAATCTAGTCTTAGCCCATGCCTTTACTCCTTTGCAGTCATAATTGGGTACACTGATGGTTCTGAGGTCGAGGATCGTGCTCTCCATCGAGGATTGAATCATCTTCCTTAATCAGATGGAGGGGAGTTTTGAAGTGGAAAGCGACTCTTTCAATACAATGTCCGCGGAGATCAACCAAATTCATTGATGAGATTGGAGCTGTTTTTGGGTAGGGTTATCTCCATTTTGCTCATTCCTAGAACCGCTAACTGTTTGGATGATCTTATTGTCTTCAAAAAAAAAAAAAAAAACATAATCATTTCAAACCCCCCGAGTCAATCATTGACTAGCTCCGTTTTGGCCCTATTGACTCAATCAGAATCTCCTTTGACTCACCCAAGCAAACAAAAACTCGTCCCATCAATCAATGACTCCCCTTAATTGACTCTATTACCTTGGGCAATTTTTTGTATGGGTGCAAGTTATAAACATTGCATAAATCCTCTAAAAGAATTATTTAAAACTAAACAGACCTAGAGGCTTAATCCTAGCTCTTGACTGTAATCTACTTTTACCCCGTTGAAATGTACCAAACAAATCTTCTCTCCAAACCAAAATAACCAAATCCTGCAAAATCTATAAATATACTTCTACCCCAAAAGACCAACGCCCCACAGCTCTGATATTTTGGCGTTGCCTTGTACATTGGGTAGAACTACTAGAAAGTTAGAAGCATTAAAGAATTCTTTTTCTGATCAGTTTCTCCATTAAAACAACCTATCAAATTTTTTTGAGAATCCCACTTTGTCGATCTTGTTGTTGAAGAGCAGTCCTCCATCAAATTCCATTGTGCCTGATACTAATCATAGATTAGATCACTTAACTACTCAATTCTTCCTTCTCCGTCACACGCTGGTTCATTAATCAAAAGCATGAATTCACGTAATATTCCTGTTATCTTCCTAGCAATACAACGTAGACTCCTTAAATTGACCTTCCCACCAGACTCTGGTTTTCTTCATCATAAAATCCCAGTTCTTTTGCACGAAAATCAAATTTCATGTAGATACTTTGTATTTCTCCATCCTTCGAATGTGAGGACTCCACTTGGATTATTTCTCTAGCATTCAAGGAGACCAATGTCCGAGCCTCCAATGATCAGAACTTTGATATCAAATCAGCACAAAAAGATTGTAGGAACAAAATTTGAACAAGAACTCATGATACATTCCACCTGCTGTTATTGCACTCGTTCCGAGAGCTTTAGCTGATGCCTCAGTATACATCCCATACAATACTTGCTTATGTAGACCAAAATAATAGTACCACATGGTTTACAAGTGCACAGGACCAAAAATACTGAACTAGGTCCAAAACAAAAACCAGAGTGAGAGGTACCTAAAGATAATCCAGAGAGCAAATAACACCAGGAAGAAGTAGCTATCAAGTTCAAGTGTTGGCGTCGTTCGGTCTAAAACACGATGAGTGTATGAGCACGTGCGCGCGCTTGTGTAAGTATATGTGCGGGCGTGCCAGCCTCTCTCTCGAGGCAAAAACTCGGAAACTCAATTCGAGGGAGGTCAAAGACCAAAACGTTTTTGTCCACTGGGACTGGATGTTAGGTGATCGAGAAGAAGAGGGGAACGACACCTTCTTCCTTGGGCCCCTCTGCCTTTGCACATGTGGAAAGGACTCTTTAGGGGCAATGCGTGACGCTAAAGGCTAAAAAGAAAAGAGAGAAGGGAGGGGGGGGGGGGGGGGGGGGCTACACGCGCATGGTGCGGACAACACTTAGGGTCGAAAGACCGTTTGACTCAATCTACACAGCAAAACAGACACAGATCAGATGCCGGTGAGAAGGATAAACGAATTAAAGAGACAGACTCTATGAACTCTTCCTTAATCCAGGTACAAGCTATAGCTACGGAAAGTAAAAGGATACAGGTACCAGAAAAGTAAAGATAAAGTGCTAATACATGCTTACACTCTTTATAAAATTGTTTGCAACGATCTTGAATTAAATCATTTCAAGTCATTTGGAATCAAAAACAAGTCTACAAGGGAGTCGTCCGTTTCAACATCTAAGAATTGATACTACTAATCCCTTAAGATCATAAATCTGGCAAAGAACACGTTTATGCGATTTATAAGAGACTTAAATGATTTGGTATTTCGGGATTTCAACTGTTCTTTTAAGTATTTCAATTTGTTTTTTTTTTAATGGCAAGAGAAAATTCATTGAAAGAGAGACTGAGGAGGTCCCAGAGAGAACAAAATAAAGAAAGGAACAAGATCCGGAAAAAATTATAGAAAACAAAGCAACTAGGGAGGAAGAAAATAAAAAAGCTCAATACTATCCCTAAAGACACCCTCTCTCTAGCTAGCTTGTCAGCCTCTCCATTCGCTGACCGCCTGAAGTGAAAGAAGGAAATCAAGGATGATCCAATTCGATCCTAAATCTCATAAAAAAGAGCGTTGAATCTCCAAGGAGCAGAACAAGATCCTTTTAGCCACGTAATAACATTGAGTGAATCCCCTTCCACAACCACCTTATTAAGATCTGTATTATGAAGTAACTTGATGCCATGATGGATAGCACAAACTTCCGTCTCATTAGCGTCAGCCACACCAATAGCACCACTGAAAGCCCAGATTACAACTCCTTCATTCCTCAAAAGACCTCCAATACTCGTTGGCCCCAGATTCCCCAAACTTGAGCCATCAAAGTTAAGTTTGAGAATCCCATGGGAAGGAGGGGACCAAACTTGGATAACTTTGGGATTGCTACTAGATGCCCAACAAATCTCTTTCCAACCATGCCACAATTCATATGCCGATACAAATCTGAAACCTTTTAAAGTTTTCACCCAAGTTATGGTTAAGGCAACCACCTAATTGAAAAGAATATGTGCTCCCTTCTTAAATCCCTTAAAGACCCTAGCATTTCGTTCCTTCCAAAGTACCCAAACTGTAGCTAAAAAGGACACACTCCACAGTGTTTTACCTTTCCTCTTTCATGGAGCCGCTGCCCAACAATCAAACAGGTCTACGAAAGACTTTGGGAACACCCATGCAATCCCAAAAGTGCTCAATAAACTACCCCAAACCTCCCTCGCCACCTTATAGTGAACTAGGAGGTGGTCCACTGATTCCCCCGCCTCGATGCATAGGGCACAATGATCTATAAGTAACATGTTCCTCTTTCTGAGGAAGTCAATGGTCTGAATTCTGCCGAGGATCGCTATCCACCCAAATAAACAAACCCTCGGCGGAGCTTTTATGTTACACACTTTGGCTACTTTGGAGGGACTGAGGCAAGGTAGAAGTTGGTGGTAAAATGATTTTACCGAGAATTCCCCACCTGAGATCCAAACCCAAATTCTTTTGTCTACACCATCCAACCTAATATAACACCTTTCTAGAATCTGCAGAAGCCTCCCCACCACTTCTAGCTCCCTATCAAAGAAATTCCTTCTAAAAGGAGGGCACCAAACCACACTATTATCAGTTCTACTAAAACAATCTTTTACCATTACCTCCTTATCTGGTGCTAGAGCGAATAGTTGCAGAAATGACTCCTTCAACGGAACATCAGAACACCACTTGTCCCCCCAAAATCTAACTCTATCCCCAATGTATACTTTGAACTTTACTCCTTCCATAAATTTTTCTTTGAAGCACATCACATCTAGCCATATAATTCTCCTTGGCTTCCTAAACTTGTCCTCCGATTCCCAATGGCCTTTGCATGATCCATATTTGATTTCAATCACTTTCGCCAACAAATTATGTCCCTCCTCCCCAAATCTCCATAACCACTTCCCTAGAAGAGCTTGGTTGGTGTCCTTAATGCCTATAATTACAAGGCCACCAGCCTTGATGGGTTTACATACTTCCTCCCAACTTACAAACGGAATCCCTTTTTTATCATTCAACCCTCCCCAAAGGAAACGCCTCTGAATTTTTTCAAGTCTCAGGATGATGCTCATAGGGCATTTGAAAATTGAAAGCTGATAGATGGGTATGTTAGCCAATACTGCCTTAATCAAGGTGAGTCTCCCCCCCCGCCCTAGAAACCAAGTTTCTCTTCCAAGTTTCAAGCCTCTTCTCCACTCTATCAACGAGAGGTTCAC
Organism: Tasmannia lanceolata; assembly: GCF_043159265.1. NCBI lineage: Eukaryota > Viridiplantae > Streptophyta > Magnoliopsida > Canellales > Winteraceae > Tasmannia > Tasmannia lanceolata. Next base: position 14,924,088 of record NW_027518683.1, read on the forward strand.
AACTTTCTTTCTTAGGTTTAGCAACTCCCAAAGGCAACCCAAGATATGTCGACGGTAGAGAGTCAATCGAGCACCCCATAACACCTGCCAATACCCTTAAAGTCTCATCCTGAATGTTAATGCCAAAAACCCCTGACTTGTGGAAGTTCATTCTTTGACCTGTGATCATTTCGTAGCATCTAATGATAGCTTTTAAATTCACCACTTAGAGGAGATCCAGGGAGCTGAATAGCAAAGTGTCATCCGCGAATTGTAGATGAGAAACCTCAAGTTGACCATCACGAATATCAAAGCCCTTGATTAGAGCTCCCTCTTTGAGCTTGTGTAATAATCTAGTCAAAGTGTCTGCTACAATCACAAATAGAAAGGGAGATAGAGGATCGCCTTGTCTCAACCCTCTGGAAGACTTAAAGAACCCTTTTGGTGATCCATTGACAATCACGGAGAACCAAGCTGAGGAGATACACTTTCTAATCCAAACCCTCCATTTCGAGCCAAAACCCATACGCCCAAGCAAGTAGTTAAGACAGTCCCATTCCACCCCATCATAGGCTTTTTCCATGTCTAACTTGCACACAATTCCTTACCCATTTTAGCAAAGAAATCAATAATCTCATTACCAATCAATGAACAATCCATAATCTGCCTCTCATTTATAAATGCATAATGAGAAGGTGATACGATTTCCGGCAACACCTTTTGTAATCTCCCAGCTAGAACCTTGGCTAACACCTTGGTATAAGCAACCAACCAAGCTAATTGGCCTGAAATCGGATATCTTCAGACCACCCTTAACTTTGGGTACCAAGGTTATAACGTGGCTCCTGTGCCCTTTTCCAATTCAATCCCCTGATAAAATTGTTGAAAAAAGACATTAAATCCTCTTTTACAAAGTCCCAACACTCCTTAAAAAGCCAAGCTAAAACCATCAGGCCAGGAGCTTTATTTCTTCCCAACAAAAAAACCCCTCTCTGCACTTCCTCCTCTGAAAATGGACGTTCTAGCAATTTTCTACCTTCTTCCAATAGACAAGCAATTGTCTACCTTCTTCCAATAGACAAGCAATTGTCTACCTTCTTCCGATAGACAAGCAAACCCCATCCCCTCCAGGACACGACTGTGAAACAACCAATTACTCCAAAAGCTTAACCTGTTGGAGAAGGTGTTATTTAATCTTTTATACTTTAACACTCCCCCTCACGTGTGGCCCCTCTTTTAGGCCTACACGTGGCACATGTGGCCCCTCTTTTGGGTTTGGCCATTGAATGTGGATTTTTGACAACAAGGAGGTTTGAACCCAGGCATTTGCTCTGATACCATGTGAAACAACCAATTATTCCAAAAGCTTAAGCTGTTGGAGAAACTGTTATTTAATCTTTTATACTTTAACAACCACGAACCCTCCTTTCAGAAGCATATAATTCCTGGTAATAGTCAATGATTTATTTGGAATTCTCTCCTTATTGTCAGCCATCTCTTCATTCACTTGCAATGCTTCGATGCGGTTGCCTCTTCTCCTAGCTCTCGCCATGGCATGAAAATAGGTCGTGTTTTTATCACCCTCTTTTAACCATTTCACCCTAGATTTTTGCCTCCAAGATATCCCCTCTTGAAGGACCAATCGATTATGCTCTTCCTTTAAATGACCAACTTCCTCTTCTACACTAGCTTCAGCAACTTCCTCCTTCTCAACTAACACTTTAATTCGAATTAGAAGCCACTCCTTTCTCATAGATGACTCCTCTCTTTCCAACACTTTCTTAGTTTTTTCTTCACATACCGAAGTTTAGACCCGATGATCACATCTGCCGACCAAGATACCAACCCTGTCTTCCTTTAAATGACCAACTTCCTCCTTCTCAACTAACACTTTAATTCGAATTAGAAGCCACTCCTTTCTCACAGATGACTCCTCTCTTTCCAACACTTTCTTAGTTTTTTCTTCACATACCGAAGTTTAGACCCGATGATCACATCTGCCGACCCAGATACCAACCCTGTGTTCCACCCACCAAGCACCCAATTTTTCATCCATTTTGGGATACTCAACCAAGCAAGTATTTCAATTTGTTCATGGAGTAATTTTTGTAACAATCAATGATGCACTCTTTCCACATGTCATCAATTTCAGCCTTAATTCCATCAATTTCGCACCAAGCCAAGTTAAATCCAAATGGTTTAGTCTTGAAGTTTTAATCCTCTTAAAATAATAGAGGGTAATAGCAGAAAACAATTCTATGGGGAGCCATCATTCTGAACTCCAAGAATTCATCCTCCCAGGGGCGGAGCTACATGTACCATAAGCGGGGCAGCTGCCCCCCTTGAGTTGGGCCAAACTCCTTAATAAGCCCAGCTCAATTGGTCCAGCCCCGTTTAATGTCTATAAGCCTGCCCCCCCACCCCTCTTTGAAATGTCTATATGCCTGCCCCCCTTATATATAAATCCTGGCTCTGCCACTGCATCCTCCCAATCCTTTGAGATCATATATATGTCCAAATCTGGCTCTATTTGGTTGCCAAAACCCTGGCTACACAAGAGGAGGGTTCGGGACTTGCCCGAGGGTTTTCAATACGTGGTGGGTTCGGGACGGGCGGTTTGGGCTGGGTGGATGGGGGTAGGTGATGAGGACCCGGTCCCACAAGATCCGACTAGCGAAAAAGAGGAAGAGTACCTATCCAAGGTGGAGTATCCAAAGACACTAAGAAGATCTGAGAGATTAAAGAACAAGAATCAAGTGAAAGCAAAGTGAGGGCTAGTGGCATCCTTGTAAATATAAGAGTGGTGATTGTGGTAGAAATGTAGTAGTTTGAGGTTAATTGTAGGGTTGTTGTTGTAATAAGGGGACCACTTGACATGTGGCGATCATTGATGAACCTCCAAGGGGACCAAATGCCATGTGTCAACTCATGGAGAACCTCCAAGGGACCACATGACATGTGTCATCCCATAAAGAACTTCAAAGAGGACCACATGCCAAGTGTCACTCCATGAAAAACTACTTAATTTGGACCACCATTGGACATATCCTTTTGGCGACACGTAGCATTACAGCTCATCAGGGCTAGCTGTCACTGTGAAGGTTCTAGACACCTCCCTCCATCTATAAATAGAGGAGATGTCTCCCATTTTCGGAAGCTTTGGAGTGGGAGAAAACGAGAAGGAGAGAGAGAGTAGTTCTCTGATTCCTAATGAGTCTTTGAGAGGATTAAGAGAAGAGTACTAAAGTGAAGGTGGGAGAAAAGTCCCTTCGAAGATTCAGGTCCTTTTCTCCTCCTCCTTTCTCAGTTGTATGATCTGCTGGGATGAGTCTCTTTCTTTGATTGTCAGTCATTCTTGCTACACAGTTATAGATCTATTCCATTTTTTTGTCTTCTTCTTACATCTTAAAAAGGTATACCAGAACCTAATTCCTATTGCTCTGTTTGGTTGCCGGGTTTTTTTTGTTCCCGGGAGTTAAGTGGGAGAAAAAAATACCCTGGGAGATAGGTGGGAAAAAAAAAGTCCTGGAAGTATCCTGGTAAAATAAAAATCCCATGTTTGGTTATGTGGGAGAAAAAAATACCCTGGGAGATATGGTGGGAGAAAAAAAAACCTTTGTTTGGTTGCTTGAACTGTTGGGTAGAAAAAAATTCTTCTCAAGCTTATTTTTGGTTCTTGAGTTTATTTTTGTTCCTGGGGTTATCTTGGGATGGGATGAAAATGCAATCATTACAAAAGTGGGATTAAAAAATTCACCCCACAAGTAATCATTACAAGAGTGGGATTAAAATAAACCTAGTGCTAAAAGGCAACCAAACATGGGATGGAACCAAAATTTAACTTACTCTCCCACAAAACTCCCAGGCACAAAAAAAACCCGGCAACCAAACAGAGCATATAGCATTTCATTTTTTTACTCGGTGGAATAACTAGATCAGAGACTATGTTTTGTTCTACTTCTATTATCCTAGACAATTGCTTCCTGTTCATTGATTCCAAAGCTGGATTACATCAATTCTAACTAGAATCATCCTAGATCTGCATACATCAGAGCCATTCACTCTCTTGATCATTGCCTTTGAATACTTGTGCCACTTCGAATGTGAGAACTTGAGGCATACTCCGAACCAGCAATAGTGGACTCTGCAACACTTACTGGCTGCGGAAATTGGTCTCTTTCCTGGGCGGAAATACGGTTGAAGGGGGACATTCCAGCTATTGTTCTCTATATGAGAACAAAATTTCTTTAACATTAAAACTGGCAGCTACCACATTTAGCAGTTGAGCTACTCTCACACATATGGCACCACGGCGAGTTAGATGAAGAATTACCTAACCCATCTGTTTCAGCTTTGATGGAGCAACTCCAAAGATTGACAGAACAGCAAGCTGAACAGTTCCGAACATTAACAGATAACCAAAATCAACAAGCCGAGCAACTCCGGGTGATGGCAGCTCACCAAGAGGAGTTGTCAGCAAGGCTTGACAGGATGAGCGTGCGGGGACATTCTCGCCATTACCCCCGGGGTTTGAGGATGGCCGATGGTGGAGACGATGAGGAAGAAATTAAGACTCCTATGAGATGTGGCAGAACGGGTACAATCCCCCAAAGCGGCATCCGCCTCATTTTGACCCTCCATTTGTCCGCCATGATAACCAGTGGGAACACGGTTTAAACATAGAGATCCCGAAGTTCGATCGTGGGAGAGAACCCGAGGGTTTATTGGACTGGGAATCCATAGTGGAGGAGACATTAGAACTCAAAGAGGAACGGCCGATAAGGTCAATCTCTTATTTGCGACACGCTTGAGAGGGCGCGCTCTGGCTTGGTGGCAAGCTGAGAAGTTCCGACGGCGCCAACTTGGAGAACCACCCATTTCTACATGGGAAATGATGCGGATGGAACTACGACGGGAATTTTTGCCGTATAATTTTGGCCACGAATTATATCAGCGCCTGCATAAGCTTGTGCAAGGACCAAAGTCTATGAGCGAGTACACCAATGAGTTCCGACAATTGGTTGCCCCTAATAAATTACTTGAGATGGAGGAACAATTGGTATCTAGTTATATTAGTGGCTTCAGGTTATCCAAATATGATTCTTTAGTGGCACACTCCTTGCCAAGTGTCACCGAGGCCCAAAGTAACACACGCGCTATTGAAGAGTCTCAACGACGAAACTCTTATAGTCGTTCATCTTATGGCGGACCCACAGTTTTGCCTAGGGCCAACTGTACTGCTAGCACTACTCTCCCACGAATGGTTCCCACCTCGGCCTCCACTAGTGCTCCACAACGGCCAATTACTAGAGCTAAGACTAGTGGCCCAGCAGCCCCACCTCGTCCTCAAAATGCTCGGGCCAATATTAAGTGTTTCCGATGCCAAACCATGGGCCATTACTCTTCTTGATGTCCCAAGGCAAGGAAACAGTTATACACCCATGAGGAAGATGGGGAGAAGCCTATTGAGGAGCCATTGGTTCCAAAGGAGGATATAGAAGAAAAGGACATTCTTTTAGCTAATGATGCCCAAGGAGAGTGCTTGGTATCTAGGAGATTGTGCCCGACACCCAAATCAGAGGAGGATTGGCTTAGGCACAATATTTTCTCTACAAAGTGCTCTATCAACGGTAGGGCTGCAAATGACGTGAGCAGGATCACGAACATGTTTGGGTTCGGCTCATTAAAAGCTCGGGTCGGGCTCGTTCGTTTACTAAACGAGCCGACCCGAGCCCAAAAATTAGGCTCGTCAAATAAACTAGCCGAACTCAAGTTTGTATAGTTTGGCTTGGTCAAGCTCGTGAACTTTTTAGGCTCGGTTCATAAAGCCGAGCCGAGCTATAAAGCTCTGATTATGTTCGTTATATTACTATATATTATATATATATATATATATATATATATATATATATTACTTGATGGTATTTATTTGATGTGTCTACTAAACGAGTTAAACCCGAGCCCAACCAAGCTCGAGCCTGGCTCGGCTCGGCTCGGCTCATTAAAAGCTCGGCTCGGGCTCGTTCGTTTACTAAACGAGCCGAGCCGAGCTCGAGCTTTGTTGAATTTTGGCGAGCCGAACACGAGCCCATAGTATAAAGCTCATCACGAACACGAGCCAACGCTCAAACTAAGCGAGTCGAGCCCGAACACACCAAAGTTCGGCTCAGCTCATCTGCAACCCTAATCAACGGAAAGGTTTGCACCCTTATTATAGACCCTGGCAGTTGTGAGAATGTTATCTCACAAGAGGCGGCACAGAGGCTAGGGCTACAGTTAGAACCATGTCCTCGGCCTTATAAACTCCTCTGGCTGAATAAGAACAGAGAGGTTTGGGTGAAACAAACGTGACTAGTGTCACGGGCCAAATGTTTGACCAGCGGAATAACCCGTGCGGTGCCCCAACATGCACGAATGCTAGGGCAAGCCTTCAATCGTGCAAGGCTTTAAAGGCCCTACACGCCAACACCCCTTGATGCTTCGAATGTACACACAAACTCAAAGCTGTTCAACAGGCTACTTGGCTCAGATCTTGACATGCGCTTCTAGATACCCACACTCATGATCAGCCTGCATCACGAGTACATCAAACATAAGGCCTTGAGGTCTAATGCAAAGTCCATCGAGTACGAGGCATGACAATGCCACGCACCAATCCGCCAAGCGCTAGGGCTTGGTCATCCAAGGAGCAAGATGCCCCATGGACTGATCCACAAGGTGAACACCTCGTGAGGGCAACCAAGGTCGCCCCGGCACGAACTCATGGAAGGCTCAGAGATTGGCCTGCCCACAAGACGTATCGCGGTGCAGGAGGCAAACAGTATAGCTAGCCCCTTGCACCGGTCCGTACGCGCAATGCATGTGGGAACCCGACCCAACATGCACTGTCTTTGGCCCCCATCCTCGACCCAAGAAACTGGAGCATCCCTGTGGATAGCTCACAGTCCGCACCCAAAGCTCCCTTAGAGCACGCCTACGATTTGAAGTATGATTTCTTGCTATGTGCGCCAAATGCACAACCAAGTCCTCTTGCAACCCATGAGCAAACCGCCAAGGTTCCTCCTGCCCACACCTGCTGGGCCTATAGGGAGGAGTCAACAGGTCACAAGGCCAACTCTCCCTATAGAGTTTCGCCAACTAACCCCCTTAACCACCAGTGGCAACCAAAGGTGTTGTAAATGACGACTTCTCAAGACGCAACGAGACGAGGTAAGTTTGGATTTTAATACCGGTTGTGTCCTGAACTGTTTACCCGTGACACTCCCCCACCTGATAACGTCGACGCCCTCGTCGACACTGAGCGCTCTGTGAAGCTCAGGTCCACAATAGCAATGACTTCTCAATCTTGAAAACAGCTGGCACTGATACTTCGACAATCAGCGCATTCTGACTTCTGCTGCATACCACACAGTCTCATGTTCTGCCAACCACTACTTTGTAGCTCTGCTGGAATTATCTTCACAACGATGGTTTTCTTGGACTCCATCAAACTAGGCGAAGGTTTTCTGGCGGTGCCTACAAACGTTGCGGAAGGTTTTGGCTAACCTACAACCAGATAGCGTGCCATCACTTTAGGCACAGAAGGTTTTTGGCTAACTTACAACCGGATAGCGTGGTTTTGGCTAACCTACAACCGGATAGCGTGCCATCACTTTCGGCACGGAAGGTTTTGGCTAACCTACAACCGGTGATGATGGATTGAGCACTCCACCATATCAGTCCTGCCTCCTCCCAAGGCCAAGAATCCCCTGTTGGGATTAATTAGCACAACACACCTGCTACCCTTCGAGGTGCATAATCATATTGGGAACCAACTACATCCCCAGTTGCGACGCTTAGTCTTGCTTACTTTATTCCAACGCCATAGTACTTGATTTGAACAATCAACCCTTATGCCACAAATGGTCTCCTTGGGCACTCTCGGCTAGTACTCACACTACTAACCACCCAAATCTTCCATCATTCAGATTGAGCTGTCCTTTCAGTTTCGACAAACACAGCGATTCTAAAGTAGCAAGAAACACACAAACATGCCATGTATAGGAAAATACTAATCAATTTTGGATAAAAAAAAACTATCCAATAAACTTGTGCCACAAAGGGATGAGAAACATAAGTACTAAAATAACCTTGTAATAAAATTGTTGGAGGGGGTATTTTAGAGATTTTTTGAAATATATAAGTTTTGGACGAGCATACCCCCCAAACTAGCCGTTTGAAACACCTATTAAGGGGTATTCTCGGGTTTTTTTTTTTTTTAAATCACATTTTTTAAAGGGGGCATCTGGGCTCGCGGGCCGGGCCGTGCCGTACCTTAGCAACGGGTCGTGCCGTGTCGGCCCGCCGAGCCGCCCAACCAAGCCCGGCACGGCCCACGACTTCGTACCGTGCCAGCATGGCATGCATCACTGTAGCTATACGTGCCGTGTGTCACGGGGAAACAGTTCAGGACACAACCGGTATTAAAATCCATCCCGTCTTGTCTTGGAAATGCGTTGTTTATAGCACCTTTGGTTGCCACTCGCCGCTAAGCTGGTTGGTTGGCCAAACCCTATAGGAGAAGTTGACCCCGTGACTTGCTGACTCCTCGCCCGTTAGGCCCAGCAGGTGTGGGCAGGAGCCTTGGTGGCTTGCTCATGGTTTGCAAGAGGACTTACTTGTGCATCTGTTGCACACAGTAGGAAATCATACTTCAACTCGTAGGCGTGCCCTAAGGGAGCTTTGGGTGCAGACTGCGAGCTATCCATAGGGATGCTCCAGTTTCTTTGGTCGAGGATGGGGGCCAAAGACAGTGCATGTTGGGTTGGGTTCCCACATGTATTGCGCGTATGGACCGGTGCTGGGGGCTACGTATACTGTTTGCCCTTCAGCACCGCGGTACGTCCGGTGGGTAGGCCATTCTCTAGGTCTCCCATCGGTTCGTGCCGGGGCGACTTCGGTTGCCCTCGCGAGGTGTACACCTTGCGGATCAGTCCATGGGGCATCTTGCTCCTTGGATGACTAAGCCCCAGCGCTTGGCGGATTGGCGCGTAGCATCGTCATGCCTCGTACCCGATGGACTTTGCATTAGGCCCCAAGGCCTTATGTTCGATGTACTCGTGATGCAGGCTGATCATGAGTGTGGGTATCTAGAAGCGCATGTCAAGATCTGAGCCAAGTAGCCTGTTGAACAGCTTAGAGTTTGTGTGCTCATTCGAAGCATCAAGGGGTGTTGGCGTGTAGGGCCTTTAAAGCCTTGCACGATTGAAGGCTTGCCCTAGCATCGGTGCATGTTGGGGCGCCGCACGGGTTATTCCGTTGCTCAAATATTTGGCCCGTGACACGTACCTTGCCGAGCCGCAGGCCGGCACGGCCCGTTTGCCACCTTGAGCGACTTTATATCCGAGGCAACATTTTATCTAAGGCGACAATGTATCAGAAGGCGATATAGTATCCTAAGCGACCTTGAATCCGAAAGAAAAATAGTATCTGAAGCTCCATTATATCCGAGGCGACACTATATCCGAAGGCAACATAGTATCCGAAGCGACATTTTAGCCAAAGGCAACATAGTATCCGAGCCAACTTTATATCTGAGGCAACAGCGTATCCGAGGCGACATTGTATCTGAAGCGACCTTGTATCCGAAAGAAAATACTATCCGAGGGTACATTGTATCCGAGGCGACATTATATCCGAAGGCAACATAGTATCCGATGCAGCATTGTAGCCGAAGGCAACATAGTATCCGAGGATACATTGTATCTGAGGCAACATTATATCCGGGGCGACTTTGTATCCGAAGGCCACATAATATTCGAAGCGACCTATCCGAAAGCAAAATAGTATCCGAGGCTACATTATATCAGAAGAAAACATAGTATCTGAAGCGACATTGTAGCAGAAGAAAACATAGTATCCGAAGCGATAGTTTAGCCGGAGGCAACACATTACCCGAGACGACATTGTATCCGAGGCGACATAGTATCCGAAGCGACCTTGTATCCGAAAGAAAATACTGTCCGAGGCGACATTATATCCGAATCCAACATAGTATCCGATGCGGCATTGTAGCCGAAAGCAATATATAATCCGAGGCGACTTTATATCCAAGGCAACATTGTATCCTGGGCGACTTTGTATCCGAAGGCGACATAATATCCGAAGCGACCTTCTATCCGGAAGCAAAATAGTATCTGAGGCAACATTGTATCCGATTCGACATTATATCTGAAGGCAACAGAGTACCGGAAGCGACATTGTAGCCGAAGGCAACATAGTATCTGAGGCTACATTGTAACCGAGGCGACTTTATATCCGAGGTTATATTGTATCCGAGACGACATTGTAGCCGAAGGCAACATAGTATCCGAGGCTACATTATATCCGAAGCAACTTTATATCCGAGGCAACATTGTATCCGAAGCGACCTAGTACCCGAGGCTACATCGTAACTGAGGCAACATAGTATCCGAAGCGACATTGTAGTAGAAGAACAACATTGTCTCCGAGGCGACTTTATATTCGAAGCAACATTGTATCCGAAGCGACATTATATCCGAAGACGACATAGTATCCCAAGCGACCTTGTATCCGAAATAAAATAATATCCGACGCTACATTGTATCCGAAGGCGACATTATATCCGAAGGCTACATAGTATCCGAGGCGACATTATATCCGAAGGAAACATTATAATATTGCCTCGGATATAATAGTATCCAAGGCGACATCATATCTGAAGGCAACATAGTATCCGAAGCGACATTGTTGCCTTCGGATATATTGTATCTTAAGGCAAAATAGTATCTGAGGCAACATTGTATCTAAGGCGACATTATATCTGAAGGCAACGTAGTATCCGATGCGACCTTATTGTCGAAGGCAACATAATATTCGATGGGACATTGTATCCAAGGCGACTTTATATCCGAGACAACATTGTATCCGAGGCGACATAGTATCCTAAGCGACCTTGTATTCGAAAGCAAAATAATATCCGAAGGCAACATAGTATCCGACGAGAATTTGAAGCCGAAGGCAACATATTATCCGAGGCGACGTTATACCCAAGGCAACATTGTATCTGGGGAGAGATTGTATTCGAAGCAACCTTCTATCCGATAGCAAAATAGTATTTGAAGCGACATTGTATCCAAAGGCAACATATTATCCGAGGCTACATTGTATCCGATTATAACTGAGGTAACATAGTATCTGAGGCGACATTGAATCCGAAAGCCACATAGTATCCGAGGCAACCTTATAACCGGAAGCAAAACAGTATCCGAGGCGACATTATATTCGAAGGCAACATAGTATCCGAGGCGACATTGCAGCCGAAGGCAACATAGTATCAGAGGCTACATTATATCCGAGGCGACTTTATATCCGAGGAAACATAATATCTGAACCGACATTGTAGTCGAAGAGCAACATTGTATCAGATGCGACTTTATATTCGAAGCAACATTCTATCCGAAGCGACCTTGTATCTGAACGCATAGTCTCTGAGGATACATTGTATCCGATGCGACATTACATACGAAGCCAACATAGTATCCGAAGCGACACCGTAACCGAAGGGAAACATTGTTTCCAAGGCGACTTTATATCCGAGCCAACATTTTAGCCGAGGCGATATAGTATCCTAAGAGACAGTGTATCCGAAAGAAAAATAGTATCCTAAGAGACCTTGTATCCGAAGCTCCATTATATCCAAGGCGACATTATATCCGAGGCAACATAGTATCCGAAGCGACATTGTAGCCGAAGGCAACATAGTATCCGAGGCAACTCTATATCTGAGGCAACATTGTATCCGAGCCGACATTGTATCCAAAGCGACCTTGTACCCGAAAGAAAATACTATCAGAGGGTACATTGTATCCGAGGAGACATTATATCCGAAGGCAACATAGTATCCGAGGATACATTGTATCTGAGGCAACTTTATATCTGAGGCAACATTATATCCGGGGCAACTTCGTATCCGAAAGCGACATAATATACGAAGGCGACATTATATCCAAAGGAAACAAAAATTTCCGAAGCGACATTGTAGTTGAAGGAAACATAGTCTCCGAAGCGATAGTTTAGCAGGAGGCAACATAGTACCCGAGGCAACATTGTATCCGAGGCGACATTATATCAGAAGGCGACATAGTATCCGAAAGAAAATACTACCCGAGGCGACATTATATCCTAAGGCAACAAAGTATCTGATGCGACATTGTACCCGAAAGCAATATATAATCCGAGACGACTTTATATCCAATGCAACATTGTATCCGGGGTGACTTTCTATCCGAAGCGACCTTCTATTCGGAAGCAAAATAGTATCCGAGGCTACATTGTATCCGATGCGACATTGTATCCGATGCGACATTATATCCGAAGGCAACAGAGTACCGGCAGCGACATTGTAGTCGAAAGCAACATAGTATCTGAGGCTACATTGTAACCGATGTGACTTTATATCCGAGGCAACATTGTATCTGAGGCGACAATGTATCCGAATGCGACATAGTATCTGGAAAGACTTCGTATCTGGAAGCAAAACAGTATCCGAGGCGACATTATATTCGAAGGCAACATAGTATCCGAGGCGACATTGCAGCCGAAGGCAACATAGTATCAGAGGCTACATTATATCCGAGGCGACTTTATATCCGAGGAAACATAATATCTGAACCGACATTGTAGTCGAAGAGCAACATTGTATCAGATGCGACTTTATATTCGAAGCAACATTCTATCCGAAGCGACCTTGTATCTGAACGCAGTCTCTGAGGATACATTGTATCCGATGCGACATTACATACGAAGCCAACATAGTATCCGAAGCGACACCGTAACCGAAGGGAAACATTATTTCCAAGGCGACTTTATATCCGAGCCAACATTTTAGCCGAGGCGATATAGTATCCTAAGAGACCTTGTATCCGAAAGAAAAATAGTATCCTAAGAGACCTTGTATCTGAAAGAAAAATAGTATCCGAAGCTACATTATATCCAAGGCGACATTATATCCGAGGCAACATAGTATCCGAAGCGACATTGTAGCCCAAGGCAACATAGTATCCGAGGCAACTCTATATCTGAGGCAACATTGTATCCGAGCCGACATTGTATCCAAAGCGACCTTGTACTTGAAAGAAAATACTATCTGAGGGTATATTGTATCCGAGGAGACATTATATCTGAAGGCAACATAGTATCCGAGGATACATTGTATCTGAGGCAACTTTATATCTGAGGCAACATTATATCCGGGGCAACTTTGTATCCGAAGGCGACATAATATACGAAGGCGACATTATATCCAAAGGAAACATTATATCCGAAGCGACATTGTAGCCGAAGGAAACATAGTCTCCGAAGTGATAGTTTAGCAGGAGGCAACATTGTATCCGAGGCGACATTATATCAGAAGGCGACATAGTATCCGAAGCGACCTCGTATCCGAAAGAAAATACTACCCGAGGCGACATTATATCCTAAGGCAACAAAGTATCTGATGCGACATTGTACCCGAAAGCAATATATAATCCGAGACGACTTTATATCCAATGCAACATTGTATCCGGGGTGACTTTCTATCCGAAGCGACCTTCTATTCGGAAGCAAAATAGTATCCGAGGCTACATTGTATCCGATGCGACATTGTATCCGATGCGACATTATATCCGAAGGCAACAGAGTACCGGCAGCGACATTGTAGTCGAAAGCAACATAGTATCTGAGGCTACATTGTAACCGATGTGACTTTATATCCGAGGCAACATTGTATCTGAGGCGACAATGTATCCGAATGCGACATAGTATCTGGAAAGACTTCGTATCTGAAAGCAAAATAGTATCCGAGGATATATTGTATCCGAGACGACATTATATCCGAAGGCAACAAAGTATCTGAAGCGACATTGTAGCCGAAGGCAACATAGTATCCGAGCCTACATTGTATCCGACGCAACTTTATATCCGAGGCAACATTGTATCCGAAGCGACCTTGTATCCGAAAGCAAAATAGTATCCAAGGCTACATTGTAACTAAGGCGACATTATATCCGAAGGCAACATAGTATCCGAAGCGACATTGTAGTCGAAGAACATTGTATCCGAAGCGACATTATTTTCGAAGCGACATTGTATCCGAAGCGACAGTATATCTGAAGGCGACATAGTATCCCAAGCGACCTTGTATCCGAAAGAAAATAATATCCGACGCTACATTATATCCGAGGCGACATTATATCCGAAGGCAACATAGTATCCGAGGCAACAATATATTCAAGGTTTTAAATCTCGGTTTCAGTTTCGGTCATCAACAAAACAAAAACGTTTTGGTTTCAGAACGAAATTTCGTACGAAATCTTGAAAAAATTTCACCAAAATTTCGGTGAAATTTCCGAAACGTTTCGCCGAAATTTCGGGTGAAGTTTTGTACTTCACCGAAATGTTTCACAGAAATTTTCGAAATTTCACCAAAATTTCCTAAATTTCACCGAAATTTTACCGAATCGAAACGTTTCGGCGAAGTTTGGTACTTTTCCGACTCACTGTGAATTTCGTTTCGTTTTCCATCGAAACGAAAAAATTTCGACCGAAACGAAACATTGTCGGCTGAAATTTAAAACCATGAATATATTTGAAGGAAACATTATAATATCGCCTCGAATATAATAGTATCCGAGGCGACATTTTATCCGAGGCGACATTATATCCGAAGGCGACATTTTATCCGAGGCGACATTTTATCCGAGGCGACATTATATCCGAAAGCGAGATAGTATCCGAAGCGACCTTGTTTCCAAAAGAAAATACTATCCGAGGCTACATTATCTCCAAGGCGACATTACATCCGAAGGCAACATAGTATCCGAATCGACATTTTAGCCTAATGCAACATAGTATCTCAGGCTACATTGTATCCGAAGCAACTTTATATTCGAGGCAACATTGTATCCAAAGCGACATTGTATCCGAAAGTGACATAGTATCCGAAAGCAAAATAGTATCCGGGGCTAAATTGAACCGAGGCGACAATATATCCGAAGCAACATAGTATCCGAAGCGACATTGTAGCTGAAAGCAACATAGTATCCGAGGCTACATTGTATCCAAGGCGACTTTATTTCCGAGGCAACACTATACCCGAGGCGACATAGTATCCAAGGCGACTTTATTTCCGAGAGAAAATAGTATCTGAGGCAACATTGTATCTAAGGCAACAATATACCCGAAGGCAAAAAAGTATCCGATGCGACCTTGTTGCCGAAGGCAACATAGGCGACATTATATCCGAGGCAACATTGTGGCGACATAGTATCCTAAGCGACCTCGTATCCGAAAGCAAAATAATATCCGAAGCGACATTATATCCGAAGGCAACATAGTATCCGAAGCGATTAGCCCATTTTTCTCATTGCAAGGGCAATGAAAGAGTCATCTAGAGCCCACCCCCTCAGGGAGACAAGCTATGTCTCAGTAGAAAAATTGTACCCTTTGGAGACATACTCTGTCTCATTAGAAAAGTCACACTATTTAGAAACAGGCTTTGTCTCATTAATGAGTCACACATAGGAGGATATCCAAGTCTCAAAATAGATCACCCATACTAGTTAAAGACTAACTTAGTCTTGTAGTACTCCTATTCTATTTATCATTGCAAGGGCAATGATAAGGATACTTGGAGCCCACCTCTGTGTTTAGGAGACTTGCCCAAGGCGACGTTATATCTAAGGCAACATTGTATCCGAGGCGACATTGTATTCGAAGCGACCTTCTATCCGATAGTAAAATAGTATCCGTGGCTACATTGTATCCGAGGCGACAATATATTCGAATGCAACATAGTATCCTAAAGGACATTGTAGCCGAAGGCAACTTATTATCTGAGGCTACATTGTATCCGAGACGACTTTATATCCGAAGTAACATAGTATCTGAGGCGACATTGTATCCGAGGCGACCTTATAACCGGAAGCAAAATAGTATCCGAGGCTGACATTATATTCGAAGGCAACATAGTATCTGAGGCGACATTGTATCCGAAAGCCACATTGTATCCGAGGCGACCTTATAGCCGGAAGCAAAACAGTATCCGGGGCGACATTATATTCGAAAGCAACATAGTATCCGAGACGACATTGCAGCCGAAGACAACATATTATCCGAGGCTACATTATATCTGAGGCGACTTTATCTCCGAGGAAACATAATCTCCGTACCGACATTGTAGCCTAAGGCAACATAGTATTCAAAGCAACATTATACCTAAAGGCAACATAGTAACCAAAGCGACAATGTAGCCGAAGGCAACATAGTATCCGAGGCGACTTTATATCCGAGGCAACATAACCTTGTTTCCGAAAGCAAAATAGTATCTGAGGTAACATTGTAATCGAGGCAGCATTATATCCGACCGCAACATAGTATCCGAAGCGATATTGTAGACGAAGGCAAGATAGTACCAGAGGCGACATTGTATCGGATGGCGACATGGTTTCCGAAAGAAAATTAGTATCTGAGGCAACATTGAATCCGAGGCGACATTATAGCCTAAGTAAACATAATATCTGAAGCGACATTGTAGACGAAGGGCAACATTATATCCAAGGCAACTTTATACCAGAGGTAAGATTGTATCCGAAGCGACATTGTATCCGAAAGCAAAATAGTATCCGAGGCTACATTGTATCCGAGGCGACATTATATCCGAAGGCAACAGAGACCGAAACGACATTGTAGCCAAAGGCAACAAAGTATCTGCGGCTACATTGTAACCAACGCAACTTTATATCAGAGGCAACATTGTATCTGAGGCGGCATTGTATCCGAAGGCGACATACTATCCGAAGCGACTTTGTATCCGAAAGCAAAATAGTATTCGAGGCTACATTGTATCCGAGACGACATTATATCCGAAGGGAACATAGTATCTGAAGGCAACATAGTATCCGAGGCTACATTATATCCAACGCAACTTTATATCCGAGGCAACATTGTATTCGAGGCGACATTGTATCCGAAGCGACCATGTATCCGAAAGCAAAATCGTATCCGAGGCGACATTATATCCGAAGGCAACATAGAATCCGAAGCGACATTGTAGTCGAAGGGCAACATTGTATCCGAGGCGACTTTATATTCAAAGCAACATTGTATCTGAAGTGACACTGTAGTCGAAGGGCAACATTGTATCCCAAGCGACCTTGTATCCGAAAGAAAATACTATCTGACGCTACATACTATATCTGAATGCAATATAGTATCCGAGACTATACAGTATCTGAGTCGACATTTTATCCGAGGCGACATTATATCTGAAGGCGACATAGTGTCCGAAGCGACCTTGTCTCCAAAAGAAAACACTATCCGAGGCTACGTTATCTCCAAGGCGACATTATATCCGAAGGCAACATAGTATCCGAAGTGACATTTTAGCCTCGTGCAACATAGTATCCGAGGCTACATTGTATCTGAAGCGACTTTATATTCGAGGCAACATTGTATCCGAAAGTGACATAGTATCCGAAGCGACTTTGTATCCGAAAGCAAAATAGTATAATAGTATCCGAGGCGACAATATATCCGAAGTGACATTGTAGCTGAAAGCAACATAGTATCCGAGCCTACATTGTATCCGAGCCGACTTTATTATCGAGGCGACATAGTATCCGAGGCTACATAGTATCCGAAGCGATCTGGTATCCAAAAGAAAATAGTATCTGAGGCAACATTGTATCTAAGGCGACATTATATCAGAAGGCAATGTAGTATCCGATGCAACATTGTATTCGAGGCGACATTATATCCGAGGCAACATTGTATCCGAGGCGACATAGTATCCTAAGCGACCTTGTATCCGAAAGCAAAATAATATCTGAAGCGACGTTATATCTGAAGGCAACATAGTATCCGAAGCGAAATTGTAGCCGAAGCGAAATTGTAGCCGAAGGCAACATAGTATCCGAGGCGACATTGTATTCGAAGCGACCTTTTATCCGATAGCAAAATAGTATTTGTGGCTACATTGTATCCAAGGCGACATTATATTCGACTACAACATAGTATCCTAAAGGACATTGTAGCCGAAGGCAACATATTATCCGAGGCTACATTGTATCCGAGGTAACATAGTATTTGAGGCGACATTGTATCCGAAAGCCACACAATATCCGAGGCGACATTACAACCGGAAGCAGAACAGTATCCGAGGCGACATTGTATCCAAGGCGACATTTTATTCGAAGGCAACATAATATCCGAGGTGACATTGGAACCGAAGGCAAGATAGTATTCGAGGCTACAATATATCCGAGGCGACTTTATCTCCGAGGAAACATAATATCCGAACCGACATTGTAGCAGAAGGCAACATAGTATCCAAGGCTACATTATATCCAAGGCAACATTATATGCGAAGGCAACCTACTAACCAAAGCGACATTGTAGCCGAAGCCAACATAGTACCCGAGGGTAAATTGTATCCGAGGCAACATAACCTTGTTTCTGAAAGCAAAAAAGTATCTGAGGTAACATTGTATCAGAGGCGACATTATATCTGACTGCAACATAGTATCCGAAGCGATATTGTAGCCGAAGGAAACATAGTACCCGAGGCGACATTGTATCGGATGGCGACATAATTTCTGAAAGAAAAATAGTATCTGAGGCTACATTGTATCCGAGGCGACATTATATGCGAAGGAAACATAATATCCGAAGCGACATTGTAGACGAAGGGCAACATTGTATCCGAGGCAACTTTATATCAGAGGTAAGATTGTATCTGAGGCGACATTGTATCCGAAGCTGACAATGTATTCGAAGCGACCTTGTATCCGAAAGCAAAATAATATTCGAGGCTCCATTGTATCCGAGGCGACATTATATCCAAAGCGACATTGTAGCCGAAGGAAACATAGTATCCGAAGCGAGATTGTAGCCGGAGGCAACATAGTATCCGCTGCGACAATGTAGCAGATGGCAATATAGAATCCGAGGCTATATTGTATCCGACGTGACTTTATGTCGGACGCAACCTTGGATCCGGGGTGACTTTCTATCCAAAGGCGACATAATATCCAAAGCGACCTTCTATCCGAAAGCAAAATAGTATCCGAGCCGATATTATATCCGAGGCAACAGAGTACCCGAAACGACATTATAGCTGAAGGCAACAAAGTATCTAAGGCTACATTGTAACCAAGGCGACTTTTATATTTGAGGCAACATTGTATCTGAGGCAACATTGTATCTGAGGCGGCATTGTATCCGAAAGCGACATACTATCCGAAGCTACTTTGTATCGGAAAGCCAAATAGTATTCGAGGCTACATTGTATCCGAGACGACATTATATCCGAAGCGATATTGTAGCCGAAGGCAACATAGTATCCGAGGCTATATTGTATCCGATGCAACTTTATATCCGAGGCAACATTGTACTCGAGGCGACATTGTATCCGAAAACAAAATAGTATCCAAGGCGACATTATATCCGAAGGCAACATTGTAGCCGAAGGGCAACATTGTATCCGAGGCGACTTTATATTCGAAGGAACATTGTATCCGAAGGCGACAAAGTATCCGAAGCGACATTGTAGTTGAAGGGCAACATTGTATCCGAGGCGACTTTATATTCGAAGGAACATTGTATCCGAAAACGACAAAGTATTCCAAGCGACCTTGTATCCGAAAGAAAATACTATCCGACGCTACATTGTATCCGAGGTGACAGTATATTCGAAGGCAACATAGTATCTGAGGCAACCATATATCCGAATGAAACATTACAATATCACCTCAGATATAATAGTATCCGATGCGACATTATAAACGAAAGCAGCATAGTACTCGAAGCGATATTGTAGTCGAAGGTAACATAGTATCCGAGGCGACATATTATCCGAAGCGACCTTGTTTCTAAAAGAAAATACTATCCGAGGCTACACTGTCTCAAAGGCGGCATTATATCCGAAGGCAACATAGTATTCGAAGCGACATTTTAGCCGAATGCAACATAGTATCTGAGGCTACATAGTATCCGAGGCGACGTTATATTCGAGGCGACGTTGTATCCGAAGCGACATTGTTTCCGAAGGCGACATAGTATCCGAAGCGACCTTGTATCAGAAAGCAAAATAGTATCCGAGGCTAAATTGTATCCGAGGCGACAATATATCTGAAGCAACATAGTATCCGAAGCGACATTGTAGCCGAAGCAACATATTATCGAGGCTACATTGTATCCGAGTCGACTTTATTTCCGAAGCAACATTGTATCTGAGGCTACAATGTATCCGAGTCGACTTTATTTCCAAGGCAACATTGTATCCGATGCGACATTGTATCCGAAGCGACCTTGTATCCGAAAGAAAATAGTATCTAAGGCGACATTGTATCCGAAGGCAAAGTAGTAACCGATGCGACCTGTATCCAGGGCGACTTTTATCCGAGGCAACATTGTATCCGAGGCGACAGTATCCGAAGCGACCTTCTATCCGAAAGCAAAATAATATCTGAAGCGACGTTTTATCCGAAGGCAACATAGTATTCTGAGGCAACATTGTATCAGGGGCGACGCTGTATTCGAAGCGACCTTCTATCCGATAGCAAAATAGTATCCGTGGCAACATTGTATCCGAGGCGATATGATATCCGAAGACAACATAGTATCCTAAGGGACATTGTAGCCGAAGGCAACATATTATCCGAGGCCACATTGTATCCGAGACGACTTTATATCCGAGGCAACATGTATCTGAGGCAACATAGTATCCGAAGCGACCTTATAACTAGAAGCAAAATTGTATCCGAGGCGATATTATATTCGAAGGCAACATAGTATCCGAAACGACATTGCAGCTGAAGGCAACATAATAACCGAGGCTACATTGTATCCGAGGCGACTTTATATCCGAGGCGACATAATATCTGAAGCGAAATTTTAGCCGAAGGCAACATAGTATTTAAGGCAACATTATATCCGCGGCGACATTATATGCGAAAGCAACATAGTAACCAAAGCGACATTGTAGCCGAAGGCAACATAGTACCCGAGGCGACTTTATATCCGAGGCAACATTACCTTGTATCCGAAAGCAAAATAGTATATGAGGTTACATTGTATCCGACCGCAACATAGTTTCCGAAGCGACACTGTAGCCGAAGGCAACATAGTACCCGAGGCGACACTTTATCGGACGGCGACATAGTATCTGAAAGAAAAATAGTATCCGAGGCTACATTGTATCCAAGACGAATTTATATCCGAAGGAAACATAGTATCCGAAGCAACATTGTAGACGAAGGGCAACATTGAATCCAAGGCGACTTTATATCAGATGTAACATTGTATCCGAAGCTACCTTCTATCCGAAAGCAAAATAGTATTCAAGGCTACATTGTATCCGAGGCTACCTTCTATCCGAAAGCAAAATAGTATTCAAGGCTACATTGTATCCGAGGCGACATTATATCCGAAGGCAACAAAGTATCCGAAGCGACATTGTAGCCGGAGGCAGCATAGTACCCGAGGCTACATTGTATCAGAGACGACTTTATATCTGAGGCAACATTGTATCCAAGGCGACAATATTTCTGATGGCGACATTGAATCCAAAAGAAAATACGAACGCTACATTGTTTTCGAGGCGACATATTCGAAGGCAACATTATATCCGAACTATACATTATAATGCCGCCTCGGATATAATAGTATCAGAGGCGACATTATATCCGAAGGCAACATAGCATCTGATGAGACATTGTAGCCAAAGGCAACATATTATCCGAGGCTATATTATATCCGAGACGACTTTATAACCGAGGCAACATTGTATCCGAAGGCGACATAGTATCCGAAGTGACCTTACATCTGGAAGCAAAACAGAATCCGAGGTTAAAATGGATCCGTGGCGACATTATATCCGAAGGCAACTTAGTATCAGAGGCAACAATGTAGCCGAAGGCAACATAGTATCCGAGGTGACTTTATATCTGAGGCGACTTAATATACGAAGCGACATTGTAGCTGAAAGCAACATAGTATCCGAGGCTACATTGTATCCAAGGGAACATTATATCCGAAGGCAACATAGTATCCAAAGCGACATTGTAGCCGAAGACAACATAGTACGCGAGGCTACATTGTATCTGAGGCGACTTTATATCCGAGGCAACATTATCTTGTATCCGAAAGCAAAATAGTATCTAAGGTTACATTGTATCCGAGGCGACATTATGTCCGAAGGTAACATAATATCCGAAGCGACATTGTAGCAGAAGGGCAATAATGTATATGAGGCGACTTTACATCCAAGGAAACATTTTATCTAAGGCGACATAGTATCCAAAGCGACCTTTTCTCCGTAGCTACATCGTATCCGAGGCAACATAGTATCCGAAGCAACATTGTAGCAGAAGGCAACATAGTATCCGAGGCTATATTGTATCCGAGGCAACATTGTATCCGAGGCGACATTGTATCCGAAGCGACCTTGTATCTGAAAGCAAAATAGAATCCAAGACTACATTGTATCTAAGGCGACATTTTATTCGAAGGCAACATAGTATCCGAAGCGACATTGTAGCCAAAGGCAACATAGTATCTAAGGCTACATTGTATCCGAGGTGACTTTATATCCGAGGCAACATTGTATCGAAGGCGACATTGTATCCGAAGCGACCTTGTATCCGAAAGAAAATAGTATCCGTGGGGACATAATATCCGAAGCGACATTGTAGCCCAAGGCAACATAGTGTTGGAGACTACATTGTATCCGACGCGACTTTATATGCAAGACAATATTGGATCTGAGGCGACGTTGTATCCGAAAGCAAACCAGTATCCAAGGCGACATTATATCCGAAGGCAACATAGTATTCGAAGCAACACTGTAGCCGAAGGGCAACATTGTATCCAAGGCGACTATATATCAGAGGCAACATTGTATCTGTGGCGACATTGTATCCGAAGCGACCTTGTATCCGAGGCTACTTGTATCCGAGACATTATATCCGAAGGCAACATAGTATCCGAAGCGACATTGTATCCGAGACGACTTTATTTCCGAGGCAATATTGTATCCGAGGCGACATTGTATCCGAAGGTGACAGTATCCGAAAGCAAAATAGTATACGATCCTACATTGTATCCGAGGGCACATTGTATCCGGAGCGATATTGTATCTGAAAGCGACATACTATCCGACGCAACCTTTTATCTAAAAGCAAAATAGTATCCGATGCGACATTAGATCTGAAGGCAACATAGTATCCGAAGCGACATTGGAGCCGAAGGCAACATAGTATCCGAAGCGACATTGTATCCGAGGCGACTTTATATCCGAGGCAACATTGTATCCCAGGCGACATAGTATCCGAAGCGACCTTGTATCCGAAAGAAAATAATATCCGATGCGACATTGTATCCAAAGCGACCTTGTATCCGAAAGTAAAATAGTCTCCCAAGGCTACATTCTATTTGAGCCAACATTATATCCGAAGGCGACATAGTATCCAAAGCGACATTGTAGCCGAAGGCAACATAATACCCCAGTCTACATTGAATCAAAGGCGACTTTATATCCGAGGCAACATTGTATCCAAGGCGACATTGTATCCGAAGCGACATTGTATCCGAAAGAAAATAGTATCCGAGGCGACATTATATCTGAAGGCAACATAGTATCCGAAGAGATATTGTAGCCGAAGGCAACATAGTACCCGAGGCGACTTTATATCTAAGGCAACATTATATCTGAGGCGACATTGTATCCGAAGCGACCTTTGTCCGAAAGCAAAACAGTATCCGATGCGACATTATATCCGAAACAACATTGTAGCCGAAAGGCAACATTGTATCCGTGGCGACTATATATCAGAGGCAAAATTGTATTCGGGGCGACATTTTATCCGAAGGCAACATAGTATCCTAAGCAACATTGTAGCCGAAGCAACATAGTAGCTGAGGCTACATTGTATCCGAGGCAACATTATATCCGATCCTACATTGTATCCGAGACGATATTGTATCCGAAGGCAACATTGTAGCCGAACGAAAACATTGAATCCGAGGCGACTTTGTAGCCCAAGGGAAACATTGTATCCGAGGCAACATTGTATCCGAGGCGACATTGTATCCGAAGGCGACATTGGATCCGAAGCGACCTTGTATCCGAAAGCAAAATAGTATCCGATGCTACATTGTATCAGAGGCGACATTATATCCGAAGCAACCTTGCATCCGAAAGCAAAACAGTATCCGAGGCGACAATATATCCGAAGGCAGCATAGTATTCGAAGCAACATTGTAGCCGAAGGGCAACATTGTATCCGAGGCTACTTTATATCCGATGGCACATTGTATCCGAGGCGACATTGTGTCTGAAAGCGACATAATATCCGAAGCAACCTTCTAACTAAAAGCAAAATAGTATCCGAGGCTACATTGTATCCGAAGCGACATTATATCCTAAGGCAACATAGTATCCAAAGCGACATTGGAGCCGAAGGCAACATAGCATCCGAGGCGACTTTATATCCGAGGCGACATAGTATCCGAAGCGACCTTGTATACGAGGCTACATTGTATCCGAGGCGACTTTATATCCGAGGTAACATTGTATCCGAGGCGACATAGTATCCGAAGCGACTTTGTATCCGAAAGAAAATAGTATCCGAAGCGACATTGTAGCCGAAGGCAACATAATATCCGAGGCTACATTATATCCAATGCGACTTTATATCCATAATTTCCTCCCACTTAAGGATGTGTCTTTGTGTGTAGTCTAAGCCTCCATATTTGATGAATTTCACTCTTTGATAGTTCCCTACATCACTCGTGTTGATATGCTTGATAATGCTTAAGAGCTCATCCATGCAATCTGTAAGAATTTTAAATGAATTTGTATAGCAGGAATTCGGCTTCTCCTTAAAGTATTTCAGTTTGCCCATAAAGTTTATCATTCTAACCATCAATTCTCCACTCTTTTCGCCAGTTATCAATTCCAATTTCAATTCCATGAATTTCGTGCCATGCCAATTTAAGTCTAAATGGTTTACTCTTGAAGTTTTGCTCTTTCGAAAATCATAGAGGACAATGGTCAAAAACCAGTCTAAGGAGAGCCATCACTCCAATCTCCAAGAATTGATCCTCCCAATCCTTGAGATTATAATAAATCTATCCCAGCCGCTAAAGATTGAATGTAACTAACTATTGGTTCAAGTGAATCTCCAACCATCCTTTGGCAAGTTAATAGGTTTTTGATCTTGAATAAAGATTGACTTGCTTCCGACTACTAATCGTGTATCTCATACCATTCTTTGGCAAGTTAATAAGTTTTTTATCTTGAATAAAGATCGACTGCTTCCTACTACTTAGTTGCGTATGTCTTTTCTCATGAGTGAATCCGACAGTGTTAATCACTTCCCCAATACATCACAGAAGATTTCATGTTGCAACTGTACCCAGTTACATCCATAGGCGATCCCTTCTTCTCGTGTAGACCCTAGTTAGAATCTATTTGAAATTGTTTATAATCTTCTTCAATCAAATCATTTCCCAACATCTTGAATCGAATCTGTGTTAAGAATTTTTCGGTGTGATGGCCCACTGCAATCACTGTATCTTTCTTTTTTGAAACTAATCATGTATCTTTCTTCTAGATAATAATTATGTCATCCAAAGGCAACATAGTATCCGAGCCAACTTTATATCTGAGGCAACAGCGTATCCGAGGTGACATTGTATCTGAAGCGACCTTGTATCTGAAAGAAAATACTATCCGAAGGTACATTGTATCCAAGGCGACATTATATCCGAAGGCAACATAGTATCCGATGCAACATTGTAGCCGAAGGCAACATAGTATCCGAGGATACATTGTATCTGAGGCAACTTTATATCTGAGGCAACATTATATCCGGGGCGACTTTGTATCCGAAGGCCACATAATATCCGAAGCGACCTTCTATCCGAAAGCAAAATAATATCCGAGGCTACATTATATCCAAAGAAAACATAGTATCCGAAGCGACATTGTAGCAAAACAAAACATAGTATCCGAAGCGACAGTTTAGCCGGAGGCAACACATTACCCGAGACGACATTGTATCCGAGGCGACATTATATCAGAAGGCGACATAGTATCCGAAGCGACCTTGTATCCGAAAGAAAATACTATCCGAAGCCAACATAGTATCCGATGCGACATTGTAGCCGAAAGCAATATATCCGATGCGACATTGTAGCCGAAGGCAACATAGTATCTGAGGCTACATTGTAACCGAGGCGACTTTATATCCGAGGCAACATTGTATCTGAGGCGACATTGTATCCGAATGCGACATAGTATCCATAAAGACTTTGTATCCGAGGTTATATTGTATCCGAGACGACATTATATCCGAAGCAACTTTATATCCGAGGCAACATTGTATCCGAAGCGACCTAGTATCCGAAAGCAAAATAGTACCCGAGGCTACATCGTAACTGAGGCAACATAGTATCCAAAGCGACATTGTAGTAGAAGAGCAACATTGTCTCCGAGGCGACTTTATATTCGAAGCAACATTGTATCCGAAGCGACATTATATCCGAAGACGACATCGTATCCCAAGCGACCTTGTATCCGAAATAAAATAATATCCGACGCTACATTGTATCCGAAGGCGACATTATATCCGAAGGCTACATAGTATCCGAGGCGACATTATATCCGAAGGAAACATTATAATATCGCCTCGGATATAGTAGTATCCAAGGCGACATTATATCTGAAGGCAACATAGTATCCGAAGCGACATTGTTGCCTTCGGATATATTGTATCTTAAGGCAAAATAGTATCTGAGGCAACATTGTATCTAAGGCGACATTATATCTGAAGGCAACGTAGTATCCGATGCGACCTTGTTGTCGAAGGCAACATAATATCCGATGGAACATTGTATCGAAGGCGACTTTATATCCGAGACAACATTGTATCCGAGGCGACATAGTATCCTAAGCGACCTTGTATCCGAAAGCAAAATAATATCCGAAGGCAACATAGTATCCGAAGAGAAATTGAAGCCGAAGGCAACATATTATCCGAGGCGACATTGTATCCGGGGAGACATTGTATTCGAAGCGACCTTCTATCCGATAGCAAAATAGTATTCGAAGCGACATTGTAGCCAAAGGCAACATATTATCCGAGGCTACATTGTATCCGATTATAACTGAGGTAACATAGTATCTGAGGCGACATTGAATCCGATAGCCTCATAGTATCCGAGGCAACCTTATAACCGGAAGCAAAACAGTATCCGAGGCGACATTGTATTCAAGGCGACATTATATTCGAAGGCAACATAGTATCCGAGGCGACATTGCAGCCGAAGGCAACATAGTATCAGAGGCTACATTATATCCGAGGAAACATAATATCTGAAATGACATTGTAACCTAAGGCAACATAGTAACCAAAGCGACATTGTAGTCGAAGAGCAACATTGTATCAGATGCGACTTTATATTCGAAGCAACATTCTATCCGAAGCGACCTTGTATCTGAACGCATAGTCTCTGAGGATACATTGTATCCGATGCGACATTACATACGAAGCCAACATAGTATCCGAAGCGACACCGTAACCGAAGGGAAACATTGTTTCCAAGGCGACTTTATATCCGAGCCAACATTTTAGCCGAGGCGATATAGTATCCTAAGAGACAGTGTATCCGAAAGAAAAATAGTATCCTAAGAGACCTTGTATCCGAAAGAAAAATAGTATCCGAAGCTCCATTATATCCAAGGCGACATTATATCCGAGGCAACATAGTATCCGAAGCGACATTGTAGCCGAAGGCAACATAGTATCCGAGGCAACTCTATATCTGAGGCAACATTGTATCCGAGCCGACATTGTATCCAAAGCGACCTTGTACCCGAAAGAAAATACTATCAGAGGGTACATTGTATCCGAGGAGACATTATATCCGAAGGCAACATAGTATCCGAGGATACATTGTATCTGAGGCAACTTTATATCTGAGGCAACATTATATCCGGGGCAACTTCGTATCCGAAAGCGACATAATATACGAAGGCGACATTATATCCAAAGGAAACAAAAATTTCCGAAGCGACATTGTAGTTGAAGGAAACATAGTCTCCGAAGCGATAGTTTAGCAGGAGGCAACATAGTACCCGAGGCAACATTGTATCCGAGGCGACATTATATCAGAAGGCGACATAGTATCCGAAGCGACCGACCTTGTATCCGAAAGAAAATACTACGCGAGGCGACATTATATCCGAAGGCAACAAAGTATCTGATGCGACATTGTACCCGAAAGCAATATATAATCCGAGACGACTTTATATCCAATACAACATTGTATCCGGGGTGACTTTGTATCCGTAGCGACCTTCTATTCGGAAGCAAAATAGTATCCGAGGCTACATTGTATCCGATGCGACATTGTATCCGATGCGACATTATATCCAAGGCAACAGAGTACCGGTAGCGACATTGTAGTCGAAGGCAACATAGTATCTGAGGCTACATTGTAACCGATGTGACTTTATATCCGAGGCAACATTGTATCTGAGGCGACATTGTATCCGAATGCAACATAGTATCTGGAAAGACTTTGTATCTGAAAGCAAAATAGTATCCGAGGATATATTGTATCCGAGACGACATTATATCCGAAGGCAACAAAGTATCTGAAGCGACATTGTAGCCGAAGGCAACATAGTATCCGAGCCTACATTGTATCCGACGCAACTTTATATCCGAGGCAACATTGTATCCGAAGCGACCTTGTATCCGAAAGCAAAATAGTATCCAAGGCTACATTGTAACTAAGGCGACATTATATCCGAAGGCAACATAGTATCCGAAGCGACATTGAAGTCGAAAAACATTGTATCCGAAGCGACTTTATATTCGAAGCAACATTATATCCAAAGCGACAGTATATCTGAAGGCGACATAGTATCCCAAGCGACCTTGTATCCGAAAGAAATTAATATCCGACGCTACATTATATCCGAAGGCAACATAGTATTCGAGGCAACAATATATTCAAGGTTTTAAATCTCGGTTTCAGAACAAAATTTCGTACGAAATCTTGTAAAAATTTCACCAAAATTTCGGTGAAATTTCGGAAATTTCCGAAACGTTTCATCGAAATTTCGGGTGAAATTTTGTACTTCACCGAAATTTTTGAAATTTCACCGAAATTTTACCGAATTGAAACGTTTCGGCGAAGTTAGGTACTTTTCCGACTCACTGTGAATTTCGTTTCGTTTTCCATCGAAACGAAAATATTTCGGCCGAAACGAAATGTTTCCGGCCGAAATTTAAAACCATGAATATATTTGAAGGAAACATTATAATATCGCCTCGAATATAATAATATCCGCGGCGAAATTATATCTGAAGGAAACATAGTATCCTGGGCTACATTGTATCTGAGGCGACATTTTATCCGAGGCGACATTATATCCGAAGGCGAGATAGTATCCGAAGCGACCTTGTTTCCAAAAGAAAATACTATCCGAGGCTACATTATCTCCAAGGCGACATTACATCCGAAGGCAACATAGTATCCGAATCGACATTTTAGCCTAATGCAACATAGTATCCCAGGCTACATTGTATCCGAAGCAACTTTATATTCGAGGCAACATTGTATCCAAAGCGACATTGTATCCGAAAGTGACATAGTATCCGAAAGCAAAATAGTATCCGAAAGCAAAATAGTATCCGGGGCTAAATTGAACCGAGGCGACAATATATCCGAAGCAACATATTATCCGAAGCGACATTGTAGTTGAAAGCAACATAGTATCCGAGGCGAATTTATTTCCGAGGCAACACTATACCCGAGGCGACATAGTATCCAAGGCGATTTTATTTCCGAGAGGAAATAGTATCTGAGTGGCAACATTGTATCTAAGACAACATTATATCCGAAGGCAAAGTAGTATCCGATGCGACCTTGTTGCCGAAGGCAACATTATATCCGAGGCAACATTGTGGCGACATAGTATCCTAAGAGACCTCGTATCCGAAAGCAAAATAATATCCGAAGCGACGTTATATCCGAAGGCAACATAGTATCCGAAGCGAAATTGTAGCCGAAGGCAACATAGTATCCAAGGCGACGTTATATCTAAGGCAACATTGTATCCGAGGTGACATTGTATTCGAAGCGAGCTTCTATCCGATAGTAAAATAGTATCCGAGGCGACAATATATTCGAATGCAACATAGTATCCTAAAGGACATTGTAGCCGAAGGCAACCTATTATCTGAGGCTACATTGTATCCGAGACGACTTTATATCCGAGGCGACCTTATATCCGAGGTAACATAGTATCTGAGGCGACATTGTATCCGAGGCGACCTTATAACCGGAAGCAAAATAGCATTCGAGGCGACATAATTCGAAGGCAACATAGTATCTGAGGCGACATTGTATCCGAAAGCCACATTGTATCCGAGGCGACCTTATAACCGGAAGCAAAACAGTATCCGGGGCGACATTATATTCGAAAGCAACATAGTATCCGAGACGACATTGCAGCCGAAGGCAACATATTATCCGAGGCTACATTATATCTGAGGCGACTTTATCTCCGAGGAAACATAATATCCGTACCGACATTGTAGCCTAAGGCAACATAGTATTCGAAGCAACATTATACCTGAAGGCAACATAGTAACCAAAGCGACATTGTAGCCGAAGGCAACATAGTATCCGAGGCGACTTTATATCCGAGGCAACATAACCTTGTTTCCGAAAGCAAAATAGTATGAGGTAACATTGTAATCGAGGCAGCATTATATCCGACCGCAACATAGTATCCGAAGCGATATTGTAGCCGTAGGCAACATAGTACCAGAGGCGACATTGTATCAGATGGAGACATAGTTTCTGAAAGAAAAATAGTATTTGAGGCTACATTGTATCCGAGGCGACATTATATCCGAAGTAAACATAATATCTGAAGCGACATTGTAGACGAAGAGCAACATTATATCCAAGGCAAGTTTATACCAGAGGTAAGATTGTATCCGAAGCGACATTGTATCCGAGGCGACATTGTATCCGAAGCGACATTGTATCTGAAAGCAAAATAGTATCCGAGGCGACATTATATCCGAAGGCAACAGAGACCGAAACGACATTGTAGCCAAAGTCAACAAAGTATCTGCGGCTACATTGTAACCAACACGACTTTATATCAGAGGCAACATTGTATCTGAGGCGGCATTGTATCTGAAGGCGACATACTATCCGAAAGCAAAATAGTATTCGAGGCTACATTGTATCCGAAACAACATTATATCCGAAGGGAACATAGTATCCGAGGCTACAGTATATCCGACGCAACTTTATATCCGAGGCAACATTGTATTCGAGGCGACATTGTATCCGAAGCGACCATGTATCCGGAAGCAAAATCGTATCCGAGGCGACATTATATCCGAAGGCAACATAGTATCCGAAGCAACATTGTAGTCGAAGGGCAACATTGTATCCGAGGCGACTTTATATTTAAAGCAACATTGTATCTGAAGTGACACGGTAGTCGAAGGGCAACATTGTATCCCAAGCGACATTGTATCCGAAAGAAAATACTATCTGACGCTACATTGTATCCGAGGCGACAGTATATTTGAAGGCAACATAGTATCCGAGGCAACAATATATCTGAATGAAACATTATAATATCGCCTCGGATATAATAAGATCCGAGGCGAAATTATAAACGAAGGCAACATAGTAGCCGAAGCGACATAGTATCCGAGGCTACATTATATCAGATGCGACATTTTACCCGAGGCGACATATTATCCGAAACGACCTTGTTTCTAAAAGAAAATACTATCCGAGGCTACATTGTCTCAAAGGCAGCATTATATCCAAAGGCAACATAGGATCCGACGCGACATTTTAGCCGAATGCA
Organism: Tasmannia lanceolata; assembly: GCF_043159265.1. NCBI lineage: Eukaryota > Viridiplantae > Streptophyta > Magnoliopsida > Canellales > Winteraceae > Tasmannia > Tasmannia lanceolata. Next base: position 14,956,024 of record NW_027518683.1, read on the forward strand.
ACATAGTATCCGACGCGACATTTTAGCCGAATGCAACATAGTATCCGAGGCTACATAGTAGCCGAGGCGACTTTATATTCGAGGCAACATTGTATCCGAAGGCGACATAGTATCCGAAGCGACCTAGTATCAGAAAGCAAAATAGTATCCGAGGCGACCTTATATCCGAAGGAAAACATATTATCCGAAGCGACATTGTAGCCGAAGGAAACATAGTATCCGAGGTGACTTTATATCTGAGGCGACTTAATATACGAAGCGACATTGTAGCTGAAAGCAACATAGTATCCGAGGCTACATTGTATCCAAGGGGACATTATATCCGAAGGCAACATAGTATCCAAAGCGACATTGTAGCCGAAGACAACATAGTACGCGAGGCTACATTGTATCTGAGGCGACTTTATATCCGAGGCAACTTTATCTTGTATCCGAAAGCAAAATAGTATCTAAGGTTACAATGTATCCGAGGCGACATTATGTCCGAAGGCAACATAATATCCGAAGCGAAATTGTAGCAGAAGGGCAATAATGAATATGAGGCGACTTTACATCCAAGGAAACATTTTATCTAAGGCGACATAGTATCCAAAGCGACCTTTTCTCCGTAGCTACATCGTATCCGAGGCAACATTGTATCCGAAGGCAACATAGTATCCGAAGCAACATTGTAGCAGAAGGCAACATAGTGTCCGAGGCTATATTGTATCCGAGGCGACTTTATATCTGAGGCAACATGGTATCCGAGGCGACATTGTATCCGAATGAGACAATGTATCCGAAGCGACCTTGTATCTGAAAGCAAAATAGAATCCAAGACTACATTGTATCTAAGGCGACATTTTATTCGAAGGCAACATAGTATCAGAAGCGACATTGTAGCCAAAGGGAACGTAGTATCCAAGTGTCACAGGCCAAATATTTGAGCAACGGAATAACCCGTGCGGCGCCCCAACATGCACGAATGCTAGGGCCAGCCTTCAATCGTGCAAGCCTTTAAAGGCCCTGCACGCCAACACCCCTTGATGCTTCAAATGTGCACACAGACTCTAAGCTGTTCAACAGGCTACTTGGCTCGGATCTTGACATGCGCTTCTAGATACCCACACTCATGATCAGCCTGCATCACGAGTACATCGAACATAAGGCCTTGGGGCCTAATGCAAAGTCCCTCGAGTACGAGGCATGACGATGCCACGCACCAATCCGCCAAGCACTAGGGCTTGGTCATCCAAGGAGCAAGATGCCCCATGGACTGATCCGCAAGGTGTACACCTCGCGAGGGCAACCTAAGTCGCCTCGGCACGAACCCATGGAAGGCCTAGAGAATGGCTTACCCACGAGACGTACCGCGGTGCAGAGGGGCAAACAGTATAAGTAGCCCCCTGCACCGGTCCGCCACGCAGGGCATGTGGGAACCCAACCCAACATGCACTGTCTTTGGCCCCCATCCTCAACCAAAGAAACTAGAGCATCCCTATGGATAGCTCGCAGTCCGCACCCAAAGTTCCCTTAGGGCACGCCTACGAGTTGAAGTATGATTTCCTACTGTGTGCAACAAATGCACAAGTAAGTCCTCTTGCAACCCATGAGCAAGCCACCAAGGCTCCTGCCCACACCTGCTGGGCCTAACGGGGGAGGAGTCAGCAAGTCACGGGGTCAACTCCTATAGAGTTTGGCCAACCAACCAGCTTAGCGGCGAGTGGCGACCAAAGGTGATACAAACAACGCATTTCCAAGACGCAACGAGACGAGACGAGATGGATTTTAATACCGGTTGTGTCCTGAACTGTTTCCCCGTGACACTCCCGCACCTGATAACGTCGACGCCCTCGTCGACACTGAACGCTCTGTGAAGCTCAGTTCCACAATAACAATGACTTCTCAATCTTGAAAACAGCTGCCACTGGTACTTCGACAATCAACGTATACTGACTTCTACTGCATACCACACTGCTAGGGCCAGCCTTCAATCGTGCAAGCCTTTAAAGGCCCTGCACGCCAACACCCCTTGATGCTTCAAATGTGCACACAGACTCTAAGCTGTTCAACAGGCTACTTGGCTCGGATCTTGACATGCGCTTCTAGATACCCACACTCATGATCAGCCTGCATCACGAGTACATCGAACATAAGGCCTTGGGGCCTAATGCAAAGTCCATCGAGTACGAGGCATGACGATGCCACGCACCAATCCGCCAAGCCCTAGGGCTTGATCATCCAAGGAGCAAGATGCCCCATGGACTGATCCGCAAGGTGTACACCTCGCGAGAGCAACCGAAGTCGCCCCGGCACGAACCCATGGAAGGCCTAGAGAATGGCCTACCCACGAGACGTACCGCGGTGCAGAGGGGCAAACAGTATAAGTAGCCCCCTGCACCGGTCCGCCACGCAATGCATGTGGGAACGCAACCCAACATGCATTGTCTTTGGCCCCCATCCTCAACCAAAGAAACTGGAGCATCCCTATGGATAGCTCGCAGTCCGCACCCAAAGTTCCCTTAGGGCACGCCTACGAGTTGAAGTATGATTTCCTATTGTGTGCAACAAATGCACAAGTCCTCTTGCAACCCATGAGCAAGCCACCAAGGCTCCTGCCCACACCTGCTGGGCCTAACGGGGGAGGACTCAGCAAGTCACGGGGTCAACTCCTCCTATAGAGTTTGGCCAACCAACCAGCTTAGCGGCGAGTGGCGACCAAAGGTGCTATAAACAACGCATTTCCAAGATGGTACGAGACGAGACGAGATGGATTTTAATACCGGTTGTGTCCGGAATTGTTTCCCCGTGACACAAGGCTACATTGTATCCGAGGCAACATTGTATCGAAGGCGACATTGTATCCGAAGCGACCTTGTATCTGAAAGAAAATAGTATCCGAGGAGACATAATATCCGAAGCGACATTGTAGCCCAAGGCAACATAGTATTGGAGACTACATTGTATCCGACGCGACTTTATATCCAAGACAATATTGGATCTGAGGCGACATTGTATTCGAAGCGACCTTGTATCCGAAAGCAAAACAGTATCCGAGGCGACATTATATCCGAAGGCAACATAGTATTCGAAGCGACATTGTAGCCGAAGGGCAACATTGTATCCAAGGCGACTATATATCAGAGGCAACATTGTATCCGTGGCGACATTGTATCCGAAGCAACCTTGTATCCGAGGCTACATTGTATCCGAGACATTATATCCGAAGGCAACATAGTATCCGAAGCGACATTGTACCCGAAGGCAACATAGTATCCGAGGCTACATTGTATTCGAGGCAACATTATATCCAATGCGACTTTATATCCATAATTTCCTCCCACTTAAGGATGTGTCTTTGTGTGTAGTCTAAGCTCCATATTTGATGAATTTCACTCTTTGATAGTTCCCTACATCACTCGTGTTGATATGCTTGATAATGCTTAAGAGCTCATCCATGCAATCTGTAAGAACTTTAAATGAATTTGTATAGCAAGAATTCGGCTTCTCCTTAAAGTATTTCAGTTTGCCCATAAAGTTTATCATTCTAACCATCAATTCTCCACTCTTTTCGCCAGTTATCAATTCCAATTTCAATTCCATGAATTTCGTGCCATCCCAATTTAAGTCTAAATGGTTTACTCTTGAAGTTTTGCTATTTCGAAAATCATAGAGGACAATGGTCAAAAACCAGTCTAAGGAGAGCCATCACTCCAATCTCCAAGAATTGATCCTCCTAATCCTTGAGATCATAATAAATCTATCCCAGACGCTAAAGATTGAATGTAACTAACTATTGGTTCAAGTGAATCTCCAACCATCCTTTGGCAAGTTAATAGGTTTTTGATCTTGAATAAAGATTGACTTGCTTCCGACTACTAATCGTGTATCTCATACCATTCTTTGGCAAGTTAATAAGTTTTTTATCTTGAATAAAGATCGACTGCTTCCTACTACCAGTCGCGTATGTCTTTTCTCATGAGTGAATCCGGCAGTGTTAATCACTTCCCCAATACATCACAGAAGATTTCATGTTGCAACTGTACCCAGTTACATCCATAGGCGATCCCTTCTTCTCGTGTAGACCCCAGTTAGAATCCATTTGAAATTGTTTACAATCTTCTTCAATCAAATCATTTCCCAACATCTTGAATCGAATCTGTGCTAAGAATTTTTCGGTGTGATGGCCCACTGCAATCACTGTATCTTTCTTTTTTTAAACTAATCATTGTATCTTTCTTCTAGATAATAGTTATGTCATCCTTTAGCCATGTAGCATGTGATTTTTGTGTCCAACTAACTTCTTCCCAACTAAGGATGTGCCTTCGTATATTTCCTAATCCTCCATGTATAACTGAGCTTCACTCTCTTATGTCTCTTTTTTCGCTCATTGTATCAATAAGCTTGATCATGCATAAGAGCTCATCCAAGTGATTTGTACAAGCTTTAAATGAATCGGTATTCTAGGATTTTAGCTTGTCATTAAAGTATTAATGTTTGAACATGGAGTGTAATATTTGAACCATCAATTCTGGACTCTTCTTGGTTACCAATTTAAGTTTCAATTCTATGGATTTCACACCGAGCAAAGTTAAATATGAATGGTTTACTCTCAAAGTTTTGATTCTTTGAAAATAGTAGAGTACAATGGTGGAAAACAAGTCTATGGAGTGTCATCATTCGAACCTCTAAGAATTGATCTTCCCAACCCCTCGAGATCAAAAATCTGGCCAAGCCGCTAAAGATTGAAGAGAACTGATTGTTTCTCCAAGTGTATCTCACACTATCCTTTAGGATGTAAATAAGTTCATAGTCTTGAGTAAAGTTTGACAGCATCCTACTATTAGCCGTGCACTTGCCCCCATTACTTTTATAATGGCCGAATCTAGTAGTGTTGATCTCTTCCCAAATACATAATGAAAGATTTCATCTTTGATTGAACCCCGTTAAATCCATACGTGGTGATCCCTTCCTCTTGTATCAACAGATTAGTAAACCCTAAGTTGAAATCCATTTGAAATTATTTGCAATTATCATGAATTGAAGCATTTCTTGTCATACAGAATAGAAATGAGACTGAGAATTTTCCAGTGTGATGGCCCACTGCTCTTTTATTGTATATTTCTCCCTGGTAGTAATTATGCCATCCTTGAGCCATGTAGCATGCGATTTTTATCTCCAAGTAATTCATGACGGATTGTTTTGGTTGCAAGTTGCAACTGTCGCAACAAATTCCTCCGCTTTTTCTTTTCCTCCGAGGCAAAGCATGTTTAAGAAATGACAACATGGAGAGAGTTGGTTTTGTTTGTCTAATCAACTTTCTTGATCTCTAGGACAATTGGTATGATTGATAACTAAAAAATACACTTTGGAATCTAAAATAAGAATTGGGTTTTGTCAAAAAACACTGGAATGAATGGAAGGGAGGATAAACTGAGGGTGGGAATGTCTGAGATCCAACCTCATGGCTGCAACACAGCAATATCCCAAAAAAATCCTCTAAATCCAAGTTTGATAAAACTTGCCTACTTTCTCTCAATCAAGCTTGATTATTTGGAAGTTTCAGTGAAGTTTCAAATGGAAGAAGGGTGGCTGCAATACTTAGATGTCAAAGGGCTTGGTTGATACTAATGATTGCACGGTACCTGAAAATCCGTCAAGGATTGGGCCCCCAACAATATGTTATCGCCTGTACAGTTAAGCCCAAGTCTTAAAAGGAAACAATTGAAAAAAATTGAAAAGTTGTTATGAACTACACTTTGTAAATGCCTATGGCGATTTGTCTGTGAATGTCTGCTAAAGTCTATCCAAATTCTCACATATACATTGACCATCTTGCATTGCCCTTGGTCTTTGACTACTCTAGTTGTCTTATCTAGATGAACTCAAACCCATGGAAGAAATAACTCTGTTATCATCAGATGTCTTACAACAGAACATAACGAAAAATGCATTGACAGATTATGAAAAGAAAAAAAAAAGAGTAGGCATGTCCACAGAAGTAAGACACAAACCCATGTAAGAAACAACCCTATTATCATCAGATGTCTCACAGCAAAACATAACAAAAAATGCATTAACATATTATGAAAAAAAATACTAGGCATGGTGTTGCATTTCGTCCGAAAAGAGACATCAAAGCTATACTCGGATGCATAAAAGAAAATAAAAGGAAGATGGCCAAAAAAGGGTGACATTTTTCCTAACTTCACCTTCTAATATAAAGATATGAGGCTAGAATTCAGGATAAATATTTTGTATAAGAAAATTTAAAAGAACAGAAAAAACTTATACATAGTATCCGAAAGCGACATAGTATCTAGAAAGACTTTGTATCCGAAAGCAAAATAGTATCCGAGGCTATATTGTATCCGAGACGACATTATATCTGAAGGCAACATAGTATCCGAAGCGACATTATAGCCGAAGGCAACATAGTATCCGAGTCTACATTGTATCCGACGCAACTTTATATCCGAGGCAACATTGTATCCGAAGCGACCTTGTATCCAAAAGCAAAATAGTATCCAAGGCTACATTGTAACTAAGGCGACATTATATCCGAAGGCAACATATTATCCGAAGCGACATTGTAGTCTAAAAACATTGTATCCGAAGCGACTTTATATTCGAAGCAACATTATATCCAAAGCGACAGTATATCTGAAGGCGACATAGTATCCCAAGCGACCTTGTATCCGAAAGAAAATAATATCCGACGCTACATTATATCCGAGGCAACAATATATTCAAGGTTTTAAATCTCGGAGCGATAGTGTCCGACGTGACCTTGTTTCCAAAAGAAAATACTGTCAGAGGCTACATTATCTCCAAGGCGACATTATATCCGAAGGCAACATAGTATCCGAAGCGACATTTTAGCCTAATCCAACATTGTATCCGAGGCTACATTGTATCCGAAGCGACTTTATATTCGAGGCAACATTGTATCCGACGCGACATTGTATCCGAAAGTGACATAGTATCCACAGTGACTTTGTATCCGAAAGGAAAATAGTATCGAGGGCTATATTGAATCCGAGGCGACAATATATCCGAAGCGACATTGTAGCCTGAAAGCAACATAGTATCCGAGGCTACAATGTATCCAGGGCGACTTTATTTCCGAGGCGGCACTATATCCAAGGCGACATAGTATCCAAAGCGACCGTGTATCCGAAAGAAAATAGTATCTAAGGCAACATTGTATCTAAGGCGACATTATATCCAAAGGCAAGGTAGTATCCGATGCGACCTTGTTGCCAAAGGCAACATAGGCGACATTATATCCGAGGCAACATTGTATCCGACGCGACATTGTATCCTAAGCGACCTCGTATCCGAAAGCAAAATAATATCCGAAGCGACATTATATCCGAAGCAAAATTGTAGCCGAAGGCAACATAGTATCCAAGGCGACGTTATATCTAAGGAAACATTGTATCCAGGGCGACATTGTATTCGAAGCGATCTTCTATCCGATAGCAAAATAGTATCCGTGGCTACATGGTATCCGAGGCGACAATATATTCGAATGCAACATAGTATCCTAAAGGACATTGTAGCCGAAGGCAACTTATTATCTGAGGCTACATTGTACCCGAGACGACTTTATATCCGAGGTAACATAGTATCTGAGGCGACATTGTATCCGAAAGCCACATTGTATCTGAGGCGACCTTATAACCGGAAGCAAATCAGTATCCGAGGCGACATTATATTCGAAGGCAACATAGTATCCGAGACGACATTGCAGCCGAAGGCAACATATTATCCGAGGCTACATTATATCCGAGGCGTCGTTATCTCCGAGGAAACATAATATCCGTACCGACATTGTAGCCTAAGGCAACATAGTATCCGAGGCAACATTATACCCGAAGGCAACATAGTAACCAAAGTGACATTGTAGCCGAAGGCAACATAGTATCTGAGGTGACTTTATATCCGAGGCAACATAACCTTGTTTCCGAAAGCAAAATAGTATCTGAGGTACAATTGTAATCGAGGCAACATTATGTCCGACCGCAACATAGTATCCAAAGCGATATTGTAGCCGAAGGCAACATAGTACCAGAGGCGACATTGTATCGGATGGTGACATAGTTTCTGAAAGAAAAATAGTATCCGAGGCTACATTGTATCCGAAGCGACATTATATCCGAAGTAAACATAATATCTTAAGCGACATTGTAGACGAAGGGCAACATTATATCCGAGGCAACTTTATACCAGAGGTAAGATTGTATCCGAGGCGACATTGTATCCGAAGCGACATTGTATCCGAAAGCAAAATAGTATCCGAGGCTACATTGTATCCGAGGCGACATTATATCTGAAGGCAACAGAGACCGAAACGACATTGTAGCCAAAGGCAACAAAGTATCTGCGGCTATATTGTAACCAACGCGACTTTATATCAGAGGCAACATTGTATCTGAGGCGGCATTGTATCCGAAGGCGACATACTATCCGAAGCGACTTTGTATCCGAAAGCAAAATAGTATTCGAGGCTACATTGTATCCGAGACGACATTATATCCAAAGGGAACATAGTATCCGAGGCTACATTGTATCCGGCGCAACTTTATATTGGAGGCAACATTGTATTCGAGGCGACATTGTATCCGAAGTCACCCTGTATCCGAAAGCAAAATAGTATCCGAGGCGACATTATATCCGAAGGCAACATAGTATCCGAAGCGACATTGTAGTAGAAGGGCAACATTGTATCCAAGGCGACTTTATATTCAAAGCAACATTGTATCTGAAGCGACATTATACCCAAAGGCGACATAGTATCCTAAGCGACCTTCTATCCGAAAGAAAATTGTATCCGAAGCGACCTTGTATCAGAAAGCAAAATAGCATCCGAGGCTAAATTGTATCCGAGGCGACTAAATATCCGAAGGAAAACATAGTATCCAAAGCGACATTGTAGCCGAAGGAAACATAGTATCCGAAGCAACATAGTACCCGAGGCGACAATGTATCCGAGGTGACATTACATCAGAAGGCAACATAGCATCCGAAGCGACCTTGTATCCGAAAGAAAATACTATCCGAGGCGACGTTATATCCAAGGAAACATTGTATCCGAAGCGACCTTCTATCAGGAAGCAAAATAATATCCAAGGCTACATTGTATCCGATGCGACATTGTATCCGAAGGCAACAAAGTATCGGAAGCGACATTGTAGCCGAAGGCAACATAGTATCTGAGGCTACATTTGTAACCGAGGTGACTTTATATCCGAGGCAACATTGTATCCGAATGCGACAGTCTCCGGAAAGACTTTGTATCCGAAAGCAAAATAGTATCCGAGGCTATATTATATGCGAGATGACATTATATCTGAAGCGACATTGTAGCCGAAGGCAACATAGTATCCGAGGCAACATTGTATCCGAAGCGACCCTGTATCCGAAAGCAAAATAGTATCCCAGGCTACATTGTAATTGAGGCGACATTATATCTGAAGGCAACATAGTATCCGAAGCGACATTGTAGTCGAAGAGCAACATTGTATCCGAGGCGACTTTATATTCGAAGCAACATTGTATCCGAAGCGACATTTTAGCCGAAGGCGACATAGTATCCCAAGCAACCTTGTATCCGAAAGAAATTAAAATCCGACGCTACATTGCATCCGAGGCGACATTATATCCGAAGGCAACATAGTATCCGAGGCAACAATATATTTGAAGGAAACATTATAATATCACCTCGGATATAATAGAATCTGACGCGACATTATATGTGAAGGCAACATAGTATCCGACACTATACAGTATCTGAGGCAACATTTTATCCAAGGCGACATTATATCCGAAGGTGACATAGTGTCCGAAGCGACCTTGTCTCCAAAAGAAAATACTATCCGAGGCTACATTATATCCGAAGGCAACATAATATCCGAAGTGACATTTTACCTTAATGCAACATAGTATCCGAAGCGACTTTATATTCGAGGCAACATTGTATCCGAAAGTGACAGTATCCGAAGCGACTTTGTATTCGAAAGCAAAATAGTATCCGAGGCGACAATATATCCGAAGCGACATTGTAGCTGAAAGCAACATAGTATCCGAGGCTACATTGTATCCGAGGCGACACTGCATCCAAGGCGACATAGTATCCGAAACGATCTGGTATCCAAAAGAAAATAGTATATGAGGCAACATTGTATCTAAGGCGACATTATATCAGAAGGCAATGTAGTATCCGATACGACCTTGTTGCCGAAGGGAACATAATATCCGATGCAACATTGTATCCGACGCGACATTATATCCGAGGCGACATAGTATCCTAAGCGACCTTGTATCCGAAAGCAAAATAACATCTGAAGCGACGTTATATCCGAAGGCAACATAGTATCCGAAGCGAAATTGTAGCCGAAGGCAACATAGAATCCGAGGCGAATAGCAAAATAGTATTTGTGGCTACATTGTATCCGAGGCGACATTATATTCGACTACAACATAATATCCTAAAGGACATTGTAGCCGAAGGCAACATATTATCCGAGGCTACATTGTATCTGAGACGACTTTATATCCGAGGTAACATAGTATTTGAGGCGACATTGTATCCGAAAGCCACATAGTATCCGAGGCGACCTTACAGCCGGAAGCAAAACAGTATCCGAGGCGACATTATATTCGAAGGCAACATAATATCCGAGGTGACATTGCAGCCGAAGGCAACATAGTATTCGAGGATACAATATATCCGAGGCGACTTTATCTCCGAGGAAACATAATATCCGAACCGACATTGTAGCAGAAGGCAACATAGTATCCGAGGCTACATTATATCCAAGGCAACATTATATGCGAAGGCAACCTACTAACCAAAACGACATTGTAGCCGAAGGCAACATAGTACCCGAGGCTAAATTGTATCCGAGGCAAAATAACCTTGTTTCTGAAAGCAAAAAAGTATCTGAGGTACCATTGTATCAGAGGCGACATTATATCCGATTGCAACATAGTATCCGAAGCGATATTGTAGCCGAAGGCAACATAGTATCCGAGGCGACATTGTATCGGATGGCGACATAGTTTCTGAAAGAAAAAAAGTATCTGAGGCTACATTGTATCCGAGGCGACATTATATGCAAAGGAAACATAATATCAGAAGTGACATTGTGGACGAAGGGCAACATTGTATCCGAGGCAACTTTATATCAGAGGTAAGATTGTATCCGAGGCGACATTGTATTCGAAGCCGACAATGTGTTCGAAGCGACCTTGTATCCGAAAGCAAAATAATATCCGAGGTTACATTGTATCCGAGGCGACATTATATCCAAAGCGACATTGTAGCCGAAGGAAATAAAGTATCCGAAGCGAGATTGTAGCCAGAGGCAACATTGTATCCAACGCGACATTATATCAGAAGGCGAAATAGTATCCGAAGCGACCTTGTACCCGAAAGAAAATACTATCCGTGGTGACCTTATATCCGAGGGCAACATAGTATCTGATGCGACAATGTAGCCGATGGCAATATAGAATCCGATGCTATATTGTATCCGACGTGACTTTATATCCGAGGCAACCTTGGATATGGGGTGACTTTCTATCCGAAGGTGACATAATATCAAAAGCGACCTTCTATCCGAAAGCAAAATAGTATCAGAGGCGATACTATATCCGAGGCAACAAAGTACCCGAAGCGACGTTATAGCCGAAGGCAACAAAGTATTTGCGGCTACATTGTAACCAAGGCGACTTTATATCTTAGGCAACAATGTATCTGAGGCAGCATTGTATCCGAAGGCGACATACTATCCGAAACGACTTTGTATTCGAAAGCAAAATAGTATTCGAGGCTACATTGTATCCGAAACAACATTATATCCGAAGGCCACATAGTATCCGAAGCGATATTGTAGCCGAAGGCAACATAGTATCTGAGGCTATATTGTATCCGACGCAACTTTATATCCGAGGCAACATTTTATTCGAGGCGACATTGCATCCGAAGCGACCTTGTATCCGAAAGCAAAATAGTATCGAAGGCGACATTATATCTGAAGGCAACATAGTATCCAAGGCGACATTGTATCCAAGGCGACATTGTATCCAAGGCGTCAAAGAAAATAGTATCTGAGGCAACATTATATCCGAAGGCAACGTAGTATCCGATGCGACCTTGTTGTCGAAGGCAACATAATATCCGATGGAACATTGTATCCGAAGCGACTTTATATCTGAAACAACATGGTATCCGAGGCGACATAGTATCCTAAGCGACCTTGTATCCGAAAGCAAAATAATTTCCAAAGGCAACATAGTATCCGAAGAGAAATTGAAGCCTAAGGCAACATAATATCCGAACCGACGTTATACCTAAGGCAACATTGTATCCGGGGCGACATTGTATTCGAAGCGACCTTCTATCCGATAGCAAAATAGTATTCGAAGCGACATTGTAGCCAAAGGCAACATATTATCCGAGGCTACATTGTATCCGATTATAACTGAGGTAACATAGTATCTGAGGCGACATTGTATCCGAAAGCCACATAGTATCCGAGGCGACCTTATAACCGGAAGCAAAACAGTATTCGAGGCGACATTGTATTCGAAGGCAACATAGTATCCGAGGCGACATTGCAGCTGAAGGCAACATAGTATCAGAGGCTACATTATATCCAAGGTGACTTTATATCCGAGGAAACATAATATCAGAACCGACATTGTAGCCGAAGGCAACAAAGTATGCCAAGGCAACATAGTAACCAAAGCGACATTGTAGTCGAAGAGCAACATTGTATCAGAGGCGACTTTATATTCGAAGGAACATTCTATCCGAAGCGACCTTGTATCTTTCATAGTCTCTGAGGCTACATTGTATCCGATGCAACATTATTTACGAAGCCAACATAGTATCCGAAGCGACATCGTAACCAAAGGGAAACATTGTTTCCAAGGCGACTTTATATCCGAGCCAACATTTTAGCCGAGGCAATATAGTATCCTAAGCGACCTTGTATCCGAAAGAAAAATAGTATCCGAAGCTACATTATATCCGAAGGCAACATAGTATCCGAAGCGATATTGTAGCCAAAGGCAACATAGTATCTGAGGCAACCCTATATCTGAAGCAACATTGTATCCGAGGCGACATTGTATCCAAAGCGACCTTGTACCCGAAACAAAATACTATCTGAGGGTACATTATATCCGAAGGCAACATAGTATCCGAGGATACATTGTATCTGAGGCAACTTGATATTTGAGGCAACATTATATCCAGGGCAACTTTGCATCCGAAGGCGACATAATATCCGAAGGCGACATTATATCCGAAGGAAACATAATATCCGAAGCGACATTGTAGCCGAAGGAAACATAGTCTCCGAAGCGATAGTTTAGCAAGAGGCAACATAGTACCCAAGCCAACATTGTATTCGAGGCGACATAGTATTCGAAGCGACCTTGTATCCGAAATAAAATATTACCCGAGGGGACATTATATCCGAAGGCAACAAAGTATCCGATCCGACATTGTACCCAAAAGCAATATATAATCCGAGGCTACATTGTATCCGATACGACTTTATATCGAATGCAACATTGTATCCGGGGTGACTTTGTATCCGAAGCGACCTTCTATGCGGAAGCAAAATAGTATTCGAGGCTACATTGTATCCGATGCGACATTATATCCAAAGGCAACAGAGTACCGAAAGCGACATTGTAGCCGAAGGCAACGTAGTGTCTGAGGCTACAATGTAACCGATGTGACTTTATATCAGAGGCAACATTGTATCCGAGGCGACATTGTATCCGAATGAAATACAGTATCTAGAAAGACTTTGTATCCGAAAGCAAAATAGTATCCGAGGCTATATTGTATCCGAGACGACATTATATCCGAAGGCAACATAATATCCGAAGCGACATTGTAGCCGAAGGCAACATAGTATCCGAGTCTACATTGTATCCTACGCAACTTTATATCCGAGGCAACATTGTATCCGAAAGCAAAATAGTATCCGAGGCTACATTGTAACTAAAGCGACATTATATCCGAAGGCAACATAGTATCCGAAGCGACATTGTAGTCAAAGAACATTGTATCCAAAGCAATTTATATTCGAAGCAACATTGTATCCAAAGCGACAGTATATCTGAAGGCGACATAGTATCCCAAGCGACCTTGTATCCGAAAGAAAATAATATCCAACGCTACATTGTATCCAAGGCGACATTATATCCGAAGGCAACATAGTATCCGAGGCAACAATATATTCAAGGTTTTAAATCTCGGTTTCGGTTTCGGTACGAAATTTCATAAAAATTTCACCCCGAAATTTTGAATATTTCCGAAACGTTTCATCGAAATTATGGGTGAAATTTTGTACTTCACCGAAACGTTTCACCGAAATTTTCGAAACGTTACACCGAAATTTCACCAAAATTTCCTAAATTTCAACGAAAGTTTACCGAATCGAAACGTTTCGGCAGAAATTTCAGAAACGTTTCGGCGAAGTTTGGTACTTTTCCGACTCACTGTGAATTTCGTTTCGTTTTCCATCGAAACCGAAATATTTCGGCCGAAACGAAACGTTTTCGGCCGAAATTTAAAACCATGAACATATTTGAAGGAAACATTATAATATCGCCTCGAATATAATAGTATCCGCGGCGACATTATATCTGAAGGTAACATAGTATCCTAGGCTACATTGTCTCTGAGGCGACATTATATCCGAAGGCGAGATAGTGTCCGAAGTGACCTTGTTTCCAAAAGAAAATACTATCCGAGGCTACATTATCTCCACGGCGACATTATATCCGAAGGTAACAAAGTATCCGAAGCGACATTTTAGCCTAATGAAACATAGTATCCGAGGCTACATTGTATCCGAAGCGACTTTATATTCGAGGCAACATTGTATCCGAAGCGACATTATATCCAAAAGTGACATAGTATCCAAAGCGACTTTGAATCCGAAAGCAAAATAGTATCCGAGGCTAAATTGAATCCGAGGCGACAATATATCCGAAGCAACATAGTATCCGAAGCAACATTGTAGCTGAAAGCAACATAGTATCCGAGGCTACATTGTATCCGAGGCGACACTATATCCAAGGCGACATAGTATCCAAAGCGACCTTGTATCCGAAAGAAAATAGTATCTAAGGCAACATTATATCCGAAGCCAACGTAGTATCCGCTGAGACCTTGTTGCCGAAGGCAACATAGGCGACATTATATCCGAGGCAACCATTGTATCCGAGGCGACATAGTATCCTAAGCGACCTCGTATCCGAAAGCAAAATAATATCCGAAGGCAACATAGTATCCGAAGCAAAATTGTAGCCCAAGGCGACGTTATATCTAAGGCAACATTGTATCCGGGGTGACATTGTATTCGAAGCGACCTTCTATCCAATAGCAAAATAGTATTCGTGGCTACATGGTATCCGAGGCGACAATATATTCGAATGCAACATAGTATCCTAAAGGACATTGTAGCCGAAGGCAACTTATTATCTGAGGCTACATTGTATCCGAGACGACTTTATATCCGAGGTAACATAGTATCTAAGGCGACATTGTATCCGAGGCGACCTTATAACCGGAAGCAAAATAGTATCCGAGGCTGACATTATATTCGAAGGCAACATAGTATCTGAGGCGACATTGTATCCGAAAGCCACATTGTATCCGAGGCGACCTTATAGCCGGAAGCAAAACAGTATCCGGGGCGACATTATATTCGAAAGCAACATAGTATCCGAGACGACATTGCAGCCGAAGACAACATATTATCCGAGGCTACATTATATCTGAGGCGACTTTATCTCCGAGGAAACATAATCTCCGTACCGACATTGTAGCCTAAGGCAACATAGTATTCGAAGCAACATTATACCTAAAGGCAACATAGTAACCAAAGCGACAATGTAGCCGAAGGCAACATAGTATCCGAGGCGACTTTATATCCGAGGCAACATAACCTTGTTTCCGAAAGCAAAATAGTATCTGAGGTAACATTGTAATCGAGGCAGCATTATATCCGACCGCAACATAGTATCCGAAGCGATATTGTAGACGAAGGCAAGATAGTACCAGAGGCGACATTGTATCGGATGGCGACATGGTTTCTGAAAGAAAATTAGTATCTGAGGCAACATTGTATCCGAGATGACATTATATCCGAAGTAAACATAATATCTGAAGCGACATTGTAGACGAAGGGCAACATTATATCCAAGGCAACTTTATACCAGAGGTAAGATTGTATCCGAAGCGACATTGTATCCGAAAGCAAAATAGTATCCGAGGGTACATTGTATCCGAGGCGACATTATATCCGAAGGCAACAGAGACCGAAACGACATTGTAGCCAAAGGCAACAAAGTATCTGCGGCTACATTGTAACCAACGCGACTTTATATCAGAGGCAACATTGTATCTGAGGCGGCATTGTATCCGAAGGCGACATACTATCCGAAGCGACTTTGTATCCGAAAGCAAAATAGTATTCGAGGCTACATTGTATCCGAGACGACATTATATCCGAAGGCAACATAGTATCTGAAGCAATATTGTAGCCGAAGGCAACATAGTATCCGAGGCTATATTGTATCCGACGCAACTTTATATCCAAGGCAACATTGTATTCGAGGCGACATTGTATCCGAGGCGACCTTGTATCCGAAAGCAAAATAGTATCTAAGGCGACATTATATCCGAAGGCAACATAGTAACCGAAGCGACATTGTAGTTGAAGGGCAACATTGTATCCGAGGCGACTTTATATTCGAAGGAACATTGTATCCGAAGGCAACAAAGTATTCCAAGCAACCTTGTATCCGAAAGAAAATACTATCCGACGCTACATTGTATCCGAGGCGACAATATATTCGAAGGCAACATAGTATCCGAGGCATCAATATATCCGAATGAAACATTATAATATCGCCTCGGATATAATAGTATCCGATGCGACATTATAAACGAAGGCAGCATAGTATTCGAAGCGATATTATAGCCGAAGGCAACATAGTATCCGAGGCGACATTATCCGAAGGCGACAAATTATCCGAAGCGACCTTGTTTCTAAAAGAAAATACTATCCGAGGCTACATTGTCTCAAAGGCGACATTATATCCGAAGGCAACATAGTATCCGAAGCGACATTTTAGCCAAATGCAACATAGTATCTGAGGCTACATAGTATCCGAGGCGACGTTATATTCGAGGCAACATTGTATCCGAAGGCGACATCGTATCTGAAACGACCTTCTATCCGAAAGCAAAATAGTATCCGAGGCTAAATTGTATCCGAGGCGACAATATATCCGAAGCAACATAGTAGTCGAAGCAACATATTAGCGAGGCTACATTATATCCGAGTCGACTTTAATTCCGAGGCAACATTGTATCCGAGGCTACATTGTATCCGAGTCGACTTTATTTCCGAGGCAACATTGTATCCGAGGCGACATTATATCCGAAGGCGACATAGTATCTGAAGCGACCTTGTATCCGAAAGAAAGGCGACATTGTATCCGAAGGCAACGTAGTAACCGATGCGACCTTGTTGCCGAAGGCAACATAGTATCCGAGGCGACTTTTTATCCGAGGCAACATTGTATCCGAGGCGACATAGTATCCGAAGCGACCTTCTATCCGAAAGCAAAATAATATCCGAAGCGACGTTTTATCCGAAGGCAACATAGTATTCGAAGCGACATTGTAGTATCAGAGGCGACTTCATATCTGAGGCAACATTGTATCAGGGGCGACGCTGTATTCGAAGCGACCTTCTATCCGATAGCAAAATAGTATCTGTGGCAACATTGTTTCCGAGGCGACATGATATCCGAAGACAACATAGTATCCTAAGGGACATTATAGCCGAAGGCAACATATTATCCTAGGCTACATTGTATCCGAGACGACTTTATATCCCAGGCAACATAGTATCTGAGGCGACATAGTATCCGAAGCGACCGTATAACTAGAAGCAAAATTGTATCCGAGGCGATATTATATTCGAAGGCAACATAGTATGTGAAGCGACTTGCAGCTGAAGGCAACAAAGTATCCGAGGCTACATTGTATCCGAGGCGACTTTATATCCGAGGCAACATTATATCCGAGGCGACATTATATGCGAAAGCAACATAGTAACCAAAGCGACATTTTAGCCGAAGGCAACATAATACCCGAGGCTAAATTATATCCGAGGCGACTTTATATCCGAGGCAACATTACCTTTTATCCGAAAGCAAAATAGTATATGAGGTTACATTGTATTCGATGCGACATTATATCCGACCGCAACATAGTTTCCGAAGCGACACTGTAGCCGAAGGCAACATAGTATCCGAGGCGACACTTCATCGGACGGCGACATAGTATCTGAAAGAAAAATAGTATCCGAGGCTACATTGTATCCAAGACGACAGTATATCCGATGCAACATTGTAGACGAAGGGCAACATTGTATCCAAGGCGACTTTATATCACATGTAACATTGTATCCGAAGGCGACATTGTATCCGAAGCTACCTTCTATCCGAAAGCAAAATAGTATTCAAGGCTACATTGTATCCGAGGCGACATTATATTCGAAGGCAACAAAGTATCCGAAGCGACATTGTAGCCGGAGGCAGCATAGTACCCGAGGCGACATTATATGCGAAAGCAACATAGTAACCAAAGCGACATTGTAGCCGGAGGCAACATAATACCCGAGGCTAAATTGTATCCGAGGCGACTTTATATCCGAGGCAACATTACCTTGTATCCGAAAGCAAAATAGTATATGAGGTTACATTGTATCCGATGCGACATTAAATCCGACTGAAACATAGTTTCCGAAGCGACACTGTAGCCGAAGGCAACATAGTACCCGAGGCGACACTTCATCGGACGGCGACTTAGTATCTGAAAGAAAAATAGTATTCGAAGGAACAATGAATCCGAAGGCGACAAAGTATTCCAAGCGACCTTGTATCCGAAAGAAAATACAATCCGACCCTACATTCTATCCGAGGCGACAGTATATTCGAAGGCAACATAGTATCCGAGGCAATAATATATCCGAATGAAACATTATAATATCGCCTCGGATATAATAGTATCCGATGCGACATTACAAACGAAGGCAGCATAGTATTCGAAGCGATATTGTAGCCGAAGGCAACATAGTATCCGAGGCGACATATTATCCGAAGGCGACATATTATCCGAAGCGACCTTGTTTCTAAAAGAAAATACTATCCGAGGCGACATTATATCCGAAGGCAACATAGTATCTGAAGCGACATTTTAGCCGAATGCAACATAGTATCTGAGGCTACATAGTAACCGAGGCAACATTATATTCGAGGCAACATTGTATCCGAAGCGACATTGTATCCGAAGGCGATATAGTATCTGAAGCGACATTGTATCAGAAAGCAAAATAGTATCCGATGCTAAATTGCATCCGAGGCGACAATATATCCGAAGCAACATAGTATCCGAAGCGACATTGTAGCCGAAGCAACATATTATCGAGGCTACATTGTATCCAAGTCGACTTTATTTCCAAGGCAACATTGTATCGGAGGCTACATTATATCCGAAGCCGACATTGTATCCGAAGCGACCTTCTATCCGAAAGAAAATAGTATCTAAGGCAACATTGTATCCGAAGGCAACATAGTAACCGATGCGACCTTGTTGCCGAAGGCAACATAGGATCCGGGGCGACTTTTTATCCGAGGCTAAATTGCATCCGAGGCGACAATATATCCGAAGCAACATAGTATCCGAAGCGACATTGTAGCCAAAGCAACATATTATCGAGGCTACATTGTATCCAAGTCGACTTTATTTCCAAGGCAACATTGTATCGGAGGCTACATTATATCCGAAGCCGACATAGTATCCGAAGCGACCTTCTATCCGAAAGAAAATAATATCTAAGGCAACATTGTATCCGAAGGCAACATAGTAACCGATGCGACCTTGTTGCCGAAGGCAACATAGGATCCGGGGCGACTTTTTATCCGAGGCAAAATTGTATCCGAGGCGACATAGTATCCGAAGCGACCTTCTATCCGAAAGCAAAATAATATCCGGAGCGACGTTTTATCCGAAGGCAACATAGTATTCGACGCGACATTGTAGTATCAGAGGCGACTTTATATCTGAGGCAACATTGTATCAGGGGCGACGCTATATTCGAAGCGACCTTCTATCCGATAGCAAAATAGTATCCGTGGCAACATTGTATCCAAGGCGACATGATATCCGAAGACAACATAGTATCCAAAGGGACATTGTAGCCGAAGGCAACATATTATCCGAGGCCACATTGTATCCGAAACGACTTTATATCCGAGGCAACATAGTATCTGAGGCGACATAGTATCCGAAGCGACCTTATAACTAAAACAAAATCGTATCCGAGGCGATATTATATTGGAAGGCAACATAGTATCCGAAGCGACATTGCAGCTGAAGGCAACAATGAATCCGAGGCTACATTGTATCCGAGGCAACATAATATCTGAAGCGACATTGTAGCCGAAGGCAACATAGTATTTAAGGCAACATTATATCCGAGGCGACATTATATGCGAAAGCAACATAGTAACCAAAGCGACATTGTAGCAGAAGGCAACATAGTACCCGAGGCAAAATTGTACCCGAGGCGACTTTATATCCGAGGCAACATTACCTTGTATCCGAAAGCAAAATAGTATATGAGGTTACATTGTATCCGATCCGACATTACATCCGACCGCAACATAGTTTCCGAAGCGACACTGTAGCCGAAGGCAACATAGTACCCGAGGCGACACTTTATCGGACGGCGACATATATCTGAAAGAAAATTAGTATCCGAGGCTACATTGTATCCAAGACGACATTATATCCGAAGGAAACATAGTATCCGAAGCAACATTGTAGACGAAGGGCAACATTGTATCCAAAGCGACTTTATATCAGATGTAACATTGTATCCGAAGGCGATATTGTATCCGAAGCTACCTTTTATTCGAAAGCAAAATAGTATTCAAGGCTACATTGTATCCGAGGCGACATTATATCCAAAGGCAACAAAGTATCCGAAGCGACATTGTAGCCGGAGGCAGCATAGTACCCGAGGCTACATTGTATCCAAGGCGACATTATTTCTGATCGCGACATTGTATCCAAAAGAAAATACGAACGCTACATTGTATTCGAGGCGACATATTCGAAGGCAACATTCTATCCTAACTAAACATTATAATGCCACCTCGGATATAATAGTATCAGAGGCTACATTATATCCTAGGCGACATTATATCCAAAGGCAACATAGTATCCGATGAGACATTGTAGCCGAAGGCAACATATTATCTGAGGCTATATTGTATCCGAGACGACTTTATAACCGAGGCAACATTGTATCCGAAGGCGACATAGTATCCGAAGTGACCTTACATCTGGAAGCAAAACATTTTATCTCAGGCGACATAGTTTCCAAAGAGACATTTTATCCGAAGCTACATTGTATCCGAGGCAACATTGTATCCGAAGGCAACATAGTATCCGAAGCAACATTGTAGTAGAAGGAAACATAGTATCCGAGGCTATATTGTATCCGAGGCGACTTTATATCTGAGGCAACATTGTATCCGAGGCGACATTGTATCCGAAGCGACCTTGTATCTGAAAGCAAAATAGAATCCAAGGCCACATTGCATCTGAGGCGACATTTTATTCGAAGGCAACATAGTATCTGAAGCGACATTGTAGCCGAAGGCAACATAGTATCCAAGGCTACATTCTATCCCAGGTGACTTTATATCCGAGGCAACATTGTATCGAAGGCGACATTGTATCCGAAGTGACCTTGTATCCGAAAGAAAATAATATCCGAGGAGACATAATATCTAAAGCGACATTGTAGCCCAAGGCAACATAGAATTGGAGACTACATTGTATCCGACGCGACTTTATATCCAAGACAATATTGGATCTGAGGCGACATTGTATTCGAAGCGACTTTGTATCCCAAAGCAAAACAGTATCCGAGGCGACATTATATCCGAAGGCAACATAGTATTCGAAGCGACATTGTAGCCGAAGGGCAACATTGTATCCAAGGCGACTATATATCAGAGGCAACATTGTATCCGAAGCGACCTTGTATCCGAGGCTACATTGTATCCAAGACAATATATCCGAAGGCAACATAGTATCCGTAGCGACATTGTACCTGAAGGCAACATAGTATCCGAGGCTACATTGTATTCGAGGCAACATTGTAGCCGAAGGCGACATTGCAGCCGAAGGGAAACATTGTATCCGAGGCAATATTGTATCCTAGGCGACATTGTATCCAAAGGTGACAGTATCCGAAAGCAAAATAGTATCCGATCCTACATTGTATCTGAAGGCAACATAGTATCCGAAGCGACCTTGCAACCGAAAGAGAAATAATATCCGAGGCTACATTGTATCCGATGCGACATTATATCCAAAGGCAACATAGTATCCGAAGCAACATTGTAGCCGAAGGGCAACATTGTATCCGAGGCGAGTTTATATCCGAGGGCACATTGTATCCGAGGCGAGTTTGTATCCGAAAGCCACATAGTATCCGAGGCGACCTTACACCCGAAAGCAAAACATTATCCGAGGCGACATTATATTCCAAGGCAACATAATATCCGAGGTGACAATGCAGCCGAAGGCAACATAGTATTCGAGGCTACAATATATCCGAGGCGACTTTATCTCCGAGGAAACATAATATCCGAACCGACATTGTAGCAGAAGGCAACATAGTATCCGAGGCTACATTATATCCAAGGCAACATTATCTGCGAAGGCAACCTACTAACCAAAGCGACATAGTACCCGAGGCTAAATTGTATCCGAGGCAACATAACCTTGTTTCTGAAAGCAAAAAAGTATATGAGGTAACATTGTATCAGAGGCAACATTATATCCGAAGCGATATTGTAGCAAAAGGCAACATAGTACCTGAGGCGATATTGTATCGGATGGCGACATAGTTTCTGAAAGAAAAATAGTATCTGAGGCTACATTGTATCCGAGGCGACATTATATGCAAAGGAAACATAATATCAGAAGCGACATCGTAGACGAAGGGCAACATTGTATCCGAGGCAACTTTATATCAGAGGTAAGATTGTTGCCGAGGCAACATTGTATCCGAAGCCGACAACGTATTCGAAGCGACCTTGTATCCGAAAGCAAAATAATATCCGAGGCAACATTATATCCAAAGCGACATTGTAGACGAAGGAAATATAGTATCCGAAGCGAAATTGTAGCCGGAGGCAACATTGTATCCAACACGACATTATATCAGAAGGCGAAATAGTATCCGAAGCGACCTTGTATCCGAAAGAAAATACTATCCGTGGTGACCTTATATCCGAAGGCAACATAGTATCCGATGCGACAATGTAGCCGATGGCAATATAGAATCTGAGGCTATATTGTATCCGACGTGACTTTATATCCGAGGCAACCTTGGATCCGGGGTGACTTTCTATCCGAAGGCGACATAATATCCAAAGCGACCTTCTATCCGAAAGCAAAATAGTATCCGAGGCTACATTGTATCCGAGGCAACAGAGTACCCGAGGCGGCTACATTGTAACCAAGGCGACTTTATATCTGAGCCAACATTGTATCTGAGGCGACATTGTATCCGAAGGCGACATACTATCCGAAGCGACTTTGTATCCGAAAGCAAAATAGTATTCGAGGCTACATTGTATCCGAGACGACATTATATCCGAAGGCAACATAGTATCTAAAGCGATATTGTAGCCGAAGGCAACATAGTATCCGAGGCTATATTGTATCCGACGCAACTTTATATCCAAAGCAACATTTTATTCGAGGCGACATTGTATCCGAGGCGACCTTGTATCCGAAAGCAAAATAGTATCTGAGGCGACATTATATCCGAAGGCAACATAGTAACCGAAGCGACATTGTAATCGAAGGGCAACATTGTATTCGAGGCGACTTTATATTCGAAGGAACATTGTATCCGAAGGCGACAAAGTATTCCAAGCGACCTTGTATCCGAAAGAAAATACTATCTGACGCTACATTGTATCCGAGGCGACAGTATATTCGAAGGCAACATAGTATCCGAGGCAACAATATATCCGAATGAAACATTATAATATCGCCTCGGATATAATAGTATCCGATGCGACATTATAAACGAAGGCAGCATAGTATTCGAAGCGATATTGTAGCTGAAGGCAACATAGTATCCGAGGCGACATTATCCGAAGCGACCTTGTTTCTAAAAGAAAATACTATCAGAGGCTACATTGTCTCAAAGGCGACATTATATCCGAAGGCAACATAGTATCCAAAGGCAACATAGTATCCGAAGCGACATTTTAGCCAAATGCAACATAATATCTGAGGCTACATAGTATCCGAGGCGACGTTATATTCGAGGCAACATTGTATCCGAAGCGACATTGTATCCGAGTCGACTTTATTTCCGAGGCAACATTGTATCCGAGGCTACATTGTATCCGAGTCGACTTTATTTCCGAGGCAACATTGTATCCGAGGCGACATTATATCCGAAGGCGACATAGTATCTGAAGCGACCTTGTATTCGAAAGAAAATAGTATCTAAGGCGACATTGTATCCGAAGGCAACGTAGTAACCGATGCGACCTTGTTGCCGAAGGCCACATAGTATCCGGGGCGACTTTTTATCCGAGGCAACATTGTATCCGAGGCGACATAGTATCCGAAGTGACCTTCGATCCGAAAGCTAAATAATATCCAAAGCGACGTTTTATCCGAAGGCAACATAGTATTCGAAGCGACATTGTAGTATCAAAGGCGACTTCATATCTGAGGCAACATTGTATCAGGGGCGACGCTGTATTCGAAGCGACCTTCTATCCGATAGCAAAATAGTATCTGTGGCAACATTGTATCCGAGGCGACATGATATCCGAAGACAACATAGTATCCTAAGGGACATTATAGCCGAAGGCAACATATTATCCGAGGCTACATTGTATCCGAGACGACTTTATATCCGAGGCAACATAGTATCTGAGGCGACATAGTATCCGAAGCGACCTTATAACTAGAAGCAAAATCGTATCCGAGGCGATATTATATTCGAAGGCAACATAGTATCTGAAGCGACATTGCAGCTGAAGGCAACAAAGTATCCGAGGCTACATTGTATCCGAGGCGACTTTATATCCGAGGCAACATTATATCCGATGCGACATTATATGCGAAAGCAACATAGTAACCAAAGCGACATTGTAGCCGAAGGCAACATAATACCCGAGGCTAAATTGTATCCGAGGCGACTTTATATCCGAGGCAACATTACCTTGTATCCGAAAGCAAAATAGTATATGAGGTTACATTGTATCCGATGCGACATCATATCCGACCGCAACATAGTTTCCGAAGCGACACTGTAGCCGAAGGCAACATAGTACCCGAGGCGACACTTCACCGGACGGCGACATAGTATCTGAAAGAAAAATAGTATCCGAGGCTACATTGTATCCAAGACGACAGTATATCCGAAGGAAACATAGTATCCGAAGGAAACATAGTATCCGAAGCAACATTGTAGACAAAGGGCAACATTGTATCCAAGGCGACTTTATATCACATGTAACATTGTATCCGAAGGCGACATTGTATCCGAAGCTACCGTCTATCCGAAAGCAAAATAGTATTCAAGGCTACATTGTATCCGAGGCGACATTATATCCGAAGGCAACAAAGTATCCGAAGCGACATTGTAGCCGGAGGCAGCATAGTACCCGAGGCTACATTGTATCAGAGACGACTTTATATCTGAGGCAACATTGTATCCAAGGCGACATTATTTCTGATGGCGACATTGTATCCAAAAGAAAATACGAACGCTACATTGTATTCGAGGTGACATATTCGAAGGCAACATTATATCCGAACTATACATTATAATGCCGCCTCGGATATAATAGTATCAGAGGCTACATTATATCCTAGGCGACATTATATCCGAAGGCAACATAGTATCCGATGAGACATTGTAGCCGAAGGCAACATATTATCCGAGGCTATATTGTATCCGAGACGATTTTATACCCGAGGCAACATTGTATCCGAAGGCGACATAGTATCCGAAGTGACCTTACATCTGGAAGCAAAACAGAATTCGAGGTTAAAATGGATCCATGGCGACATTATATCTGAAGGCAACATAGTATCAGAGGCAACATTGTAGCCGAAGGCAACATAGTATCCGAGGTTACTTTATATCTGAGGCGACTTAATATACGAAGCGACATTGTAGCTGAAAGCAACATAGTATCCGAGGCTACATTGTATCCAAAGGGACATTATATCCGAAGGCAACATAGTATCCAAAGCGACATTGTAGCCGAAGACAACAGAGTACACGAGGCTACATTGTATCTGAGGCGACTTTATATCCAAGGCAACATTACCTTGTATCCGAAAGCAAAATAGTATCTAAGGTTACATTGTATCCGAGGTAACATTATGTCTGAAGGCAACATAATATCCGAAGCGACATTGTAGCATAAGGGCAATAATGTATATGAGGCGACTTTACATCCAAGGAAACATTTTATCTGAGGCGACATAGTATCCAAAGCGACCTTTTATCCGTAACTACATTGTATCCGAGGCAACATTGTTTCTGAAGGGAACATAGTATCTGAAGCAACATTGTAGCAGAAGGAAACATAGTATCCGAGGCTATATTGTATCCGAGGCGACTTTATATCTGAGGCAACATTGTATCCGAGGCGACATTGTATCCGAATGAGACATAGTATCCGAAGCGACCTTGTATCTGAAAGCAAAATAGAATCCAAGGCTACATTGTATCTGAGGCGACATTTTATTCGAAGGCAACATAGTATCCGAAGCGACATTGTAGCCGAAGGCAACATAGTATCCAAGGCTACATTGTATCCGATGTGACTTTATATCCGAGGCAACATTGTATCGAAGGCGACATTGTATCCGAAGCGACTTTGTATCCGAAAGAAAATAGTATCCGAGGAGACTTAATATCCGAAGCGACATTGTAGCCCAAGGCAACATAGTATTGGAGACTACATTGTATCCGACGCGACTTTATATCCAAGACAATATTGGATCTGAGGCGACATTGTATTCGAAGCGACCTTGTATCCGAAAGCAAAACAGTATCCGAGGCGACATTATATCCGAAGGCAACATAGTATCCGAAGCGACATTTTAGCCAAATGCAACATAATATCTGAGGCTACATAGTATCCGAGGCGACGTTATATTTGAGGCAACATTGTATTCGAAGCGACATTGTATCCGAGTCGACTTTATTTCCGAGGCAACATTGTATCCGAGGCTACATTGTATCCGAGTCGACTATATTTCCGAGGCAACATTGTATCCGAGGCGACATTATATCCGAAGGCGACATAGTATCTGAAGCGACCTTGTATTCGAAAGAAAATAGTATCTAAGGCGACATTGTATCCGAAGGCAACGTAGTAACCGATGCGACCTTGTTGCCGAAGGCAACATAGTATCCGGGGCGACTTTTTATCCGAGGCAACATTGTATCCGAGGCGACATAGTATCCGAAGTGACCTTCGATCCGAAAGCTAAATAATATCCGAAGCGACGTTTTATCCGAAGGCAACATAGTATTCGAAGCGACATTGTAGTATCAAAGGCGACTTCATATCTGAGGCAACATTGTATCAGGGGCGACGCTGTATTCGAAGCGACCTTCTATCCGATAGCAAAATAGTATCTGTGGCAACATTGTATCCGAGGCGACATGATATCAGAAGACAACATAGTATCCTAAGGGACATTATAGCCGAAGGCAACATATTATCCGAGGCTACATTGTATCCGAGACGACTTTATATCCGAGGCAACATAGTATCTGAGGCGACATAGTATCCGAAGCGACCTTATAACTAGAAGCAAAATCGTATCCGAGGCGATATTATATTCGAAGGCAACATAGTATCTGAAGCGACATTGTAGCTGAAGGCAACAAAGTATCCGAGGCTACATTGTATCCGAGGCGACTTTATATCCGAGGCAACATTATATCCGATGCGACATTATATGCGAAAGCAACATAGTAACCAAAGCGACATTGTAGCCGAAGGCAACATAATACCCGAGGCTAAATTGTATCCGAGGCGACTTTATATCCGAGGCAACATTACCTTGTATCCGAAAGCAAAATAGTATTCGAGGCTACATTGTATCCGAGACGACATTATATCCGAAGGCAACATAGTATCTAAAGCGATATTGTAGCCGAAGGCAACATAGTATCCGAGGCTATATTGTATCCGACGCAACTTTATATCCAAGGCAACATTTTATTCGAGGCGACATTGTATCCGAGGCGACCTTGTATCCGAAAGCAAAATAGTATCTGAGGCGACATTATATCCGAAGGCAACATAGTAACCGAAGCGACATTGTAATCGAAGGGCAACATTGTATCCGAGGCGACTTTATATTCGAAGGAACATTGTATCCGAAGGCGACAAAGTATTCCAAGCGACCTTGTATCCGAAAGAAAATACTATCCGACGCTACATTGTATCCGAGGCGACAGTATATTCGAAGGCAACATAGTATCCGAGGCAACAATATATCCGAATGAAACATTATAATATCGCCTCGGATATAATAGTATCCGATGCGACATTATAAACGAAGGCAGCAAAGTATTCGAAGCGATATTGTAGCTGAAGGCAACATAGTATCCGAGGCGACATTATCCGAAGCGACCTTGTTTCTAAAAGAAAATACTATCCGAGGCTACATTGTCTCAAAGGCGACATTATATCCGAAGGCAACATAGTATCCGAAGCGACATTTTAGCCAAATGCAACATAGTATCTGAGGCTACATAGTATCCGAGGCGACGTTATATTCGAGGCAACATTGTATCCGAAGCGACATTGTATCCGAAGGCGACATAGTATCGGAAACGACCTTCTATCAGAAAGCAAAATAGTATCCGAGGCGACAATATATCCGAAGCAACATAGTATCCGAAGCGACATTGTAGCCGAAGGAACATATTATCGAGGCTATATTATATCCGAGTCGACTTTATTTCCGAGGCAACATTGTATCCGAGTCGACTTTATTTCCGAGGCAACATTGTATCCGAGGCGACATTATATCCGAAGGCGACATAATATCTGAAGCAACCTTGTATCCGAAAGAAAATAGTATCTAAGGCGACATTGTATCCGAAGGCAACGTAGTAACCGATGCGACCTTGTTGCCAAAGGCACCATAGTATCCGGGGCGACTTTTTATCCGAGGCAACATTGTATCCGAGGCGAGATAGTATCCGAAGCGACCTTCTATCCGAAAGCAAAATAATATCCGAAGCGACGTTTTATCCGAAGGCAACATAGTATTCGAAGCAACATTGTAGTATCAGAGGCAACTTCTTATCTGAGGCAACATTGTATCAGGGGCGACGCTGTATTCGAAGCGACCTTCTATCCGATAGCAAAATAGTATCTGTGGCAACATTGTATCCGAGGCGACATGATATCCAAAGACAACATAGTATCCAAAGGGACATTATAGCCGAAGGCAACATATTATCCGAGGCTACATTGTATCCGAGACGACTTTATATCCGAGGCAACATAATATCTGAGGCGACATAGTATCCGAAGCGACCTTATAACTAGAAGCAAAATCGTATCCGAGGCGATATTATATTCGAAGGCAACATAGTATTTGAAGCGACACTGCAGCTGAAGGCAACAACGTATCCGAGGCTACATTGTATCCGAGGCGACTTTATATCCGAGGCAACAAAATATCTGAAGCGAAATTGTAGCCGAAGGCAACATTATATCCGAGGCGACATTATATGCGAAAGCATAGTAACCAAAGCGACATTTTAGCCGAAGGCAACATAATACCCGAGGCTAAATTGTATCTGAGGCGACTTTATATCCGAGGCAACATTACCTTGTATCCGAAAGCAAAATAGTATATGAGGTTACATTGTATCCGATGCGACATTATATCCGACCGCAACATAGTTTCCGAAGCGACACTGTAGCCGAAGGCAACATAGTACCCGAGGCGACACTTCATCGAACGGCGACATAGTATCTGAAAGAAAAATAGTATCCGAGGCTACATTGTATCCAAGACGACAGTATATCCGAAGGAAACATAGTATCCGAAGCAACATTGTAGAGGAAGGGCAACATTGTATCCAAGGCGACTTTATATCACATGTAACATTGTATCCGAAGGCGACATTATATCCAAAGCTACCTTCTATCCGAAAGCAAAATAGTATTCAAGGCTACATTGTATCCGAGGCGACATTATATCCGAAGGCAACAAAGTATCCGAAGCGACATTGTAGCCGGAAGCAACATTATATCCGAGGCGACAGTATATGCGAAAGCAACATAGTAACCAAAGCGACATTGTAGCCGAAGGCAACATAATACCCGAGGCTAAATTGTAACCGAGGCGATTTTATATCCGAGGCAAGATTACCTTGTATCCGAAAGCAAAATAGTATATGAGGTTACATTGTATCCGATGCGACATTATATCCGACCGAAACAAAGTTTCCGAAGCGACACTGTAGCCGAAGGCAACATAGTACCCGAGGCAACACTTCATCGGACGGCGACTTAGTATTTGAAGCGACATTGTAGCCGGAGGCAGCATAGTACCCGAGGCTACATTGTATCAGAGACGACTTTATATCTGAGGCAACATTGTATCCAAGGCAACATTATTTCTGATCGCGACATTGTATCCAAAAGAAAATACGAACGCTACATTGTATTCGAGGCGACATATTCGAAGGCAACATTATATCCTAACTATACGTTATAATGCCACCTCGGATATAATAGTATCAGAGGCTACATTATATCCTAGGCGACATTATATCCGAAGGCAACATAGTATCCGATGAGACATTGTAGCCGAAGGCAACATATTATCCGAGGCTATATTGTATCCGAGACGAATTTATAACCGAGGCAACAATGTATCCGAAGGCGACATAGTATCCGAAGTGACCTTACATCTGGAAGCAAAACATTTTATCTGAGGCGACATAGTATCCAAAGAGACATTTTATCCAAAGCTACATTTTATCCGAGGCAACATTGTATCCGAAGGCAACATAGTATCCGAAGCAACATTGTAGCAGAAGGAAACATAGTATCCGAGGCTATATTGTATCCGAGGCGACTTTATATCTGAGGCAACATTGTATCCGAGGCGACATTGTATCCGAATGAGACATTGGAGCCGAAGGCAACCTAGCATCCGAGGCGACATAGTATCCGAAGCGACCTTGTATCCGAAAGAAAATAGTGTCCGAGGCTACATTGTATCCGAGGCGACTTTATATCCGAGGTAACATTGTATCCGAGGCGACATTGTATCCAAAGGCGACATAGTATGCAAAGCGACCTTGTATCCGAAAGAAAATAGTATCCGCAGCGACATTGTAGCCGAAGGCTACATTATATCCAATGCGACTTTATATCCATAATTTCCTCCCACTTAAGGATGTGTCTTTGTGTGTAGTCTAAGCCTCCATAGTTGATGAATTTCACTCTTTGATAGTTCCCTACATCACTCGTGTTGATATGCTTGATAATGCTTAAGAGCTCATCCATGCAATCTATAAGAACTTTAAATGAATTTGTATAGCAGGAATTCGGCTTCCCCTTAAAGTATTCCAGTTTGCCCATAAAGTTTATCATTCTAACCATCAATTCTCCACTCTTTCCGCCAGTTATCAATTCCAATTTCAATTCCA
Organism: Tasmannia lanceolata; assembly: GCF_043159265.1. Taxonomy (NCBI): domain Eukaryota; kingdom Viridiplantae; phylum Streptophyta; class Magnoliopsida; order Canellales; family Winteraceae; genus Tasmannia; species Tasmannia lanceolata. The sequence goes on from NW_027518683.1 coordinate 14,987,883, forward strand.
TGAATTTCGTGCCATGCCAAGTTAAGTCGAAATGGTTTACTCTTGAAGTTTTGCTCTTTTGAAAATCATAGACGACAAATGATCAAAAACCAGTCTAAGGAGAGCCATCACTCCAATCTCCAAGAATTGATCCTCCCAATCCTTGAGATCATAATAAATCTATCCAAGCCGCTAAAGATTGAATGTAACTACCTATTGGTTCAAGTGAATCTCACACCATCCTTTGGCAAGTTAATAGGTTTTTGATCTTGAATAAAGATTAACTTGCTTCCGACTACTAATCGTGTGTCTCATACCATTCTTTGGCAAGTTAATAAGTTTTTGATCTTGAATAAAGATCGACTGCTTCCTACTACTAGTCGCGTATGTCATGCTTTTCTCATGAGTGAATCCGGCAGTGTTAATCACTTCCCCAATACATCACAGAAGATTTCTTGTTGCAACTGTACCCAGTTACATCCATAGGCGATCCCTTCTTCTCGTGTAGACCCCAGTTAGAATCCATTTGAAATTGTTTACAATCTTCTTCAATCAAATCATTTCCCAACATCTTGAATCGAATCAGTGCTAAGAATTTTTCGGTGTGATGGCCCACTGCAATCACTGTATCTTTCTTTTTTGAAACTAATCATTGTATCTTTCTTCTAGATAATAATTATGTCATCCTTTAGCCATGTAGCATGTGATTTTTGTGTCCAACTAACTTCTTCCCAAGTAAGGATGTGCCTTCGTATATTTCCTAATCCTCCATGTATAACTGAGCTTCACTCTCTGATGTCTCTTTTTTCGCTCATTGTGTCAATATGCTTGATCATGCATAAGAGCTCATCCAAGTGATTTGTACAAGCTTTAAATGAATTGGTATTCTAGGATTTCAGCTTGTCATTAAAGTATTAATGTTTGAACATGGAGTGTAATATTTGAACCATCAATTCTGGACTCTTCTTGGTTACCAATTTAAGTCTCAATTCTACGGATTTCACACCGAGCAAAGTTAAATATGAATGGTTTACTCTCAAAGTTTTGATTCTTTGAAAATAGTAGAGTACAATGGTGGAAAACAAGTCTATGGAGTGTCATCATTCGAACCTCTAAGAATTGATCTTCCCAACACTTCGTGATCAAAAATCTGGCCAAGCCGCTAAAGATTGAAGAGAACTGATTGTTTCTCCAAGTGTATCTCACACTATCCTTTAGGATGTAAATAAGTCCATGGTCTTGAGTAAAGTTTGGCAGCATCCTACTGTTAGCCGTGCACTTGCCCCCATTACTTTTATAATGGCCGAATCTAGTAGTGTTGATCTCTTCCCAAATACATAATGAAAGATTTCATCTTTGATTGCACCCCGTTAAATCCATACGTGGTGATCCCTTCCTCTTGTGTCAACAGAATAGTAAACCCTAAGTTGAAATCCATTTGAAATTATTTGCAATTATCATGAATTGAAGCATTTCCTGTCATACAGAATAGAATTGAGACTGAGAATTTTCCAGTGTGATGGCCCACTGCTCTTTTATTGTATATTTCTCCCTGGTAGTAATTATGCCATCCTTGAGCCATGTAGCATGCGATTTTTATCTCCAAGTAATTCATGACGGATTGTTTTGGTTGCAAGTTGCAACTGTCGCAACAAATTCCTCCGCTTTTTCTTTTCCTCTGAGGCAAAGCATGTTTAAGAAATGACAACATGGAGAGAGTTGGTTTTGTTTGTCTAATCAACTTTCTTGATCTCTAGGACAATTGGTATGATTGATAATTAAAAAATACACTTTGGAATCTAAACTAAGAATTGGGTTCTGTCAAAAAACACTGGAATGAATGGAAGGGAGGATAAACTGAGGGTGGGAATGTCTGAGATCCAACCTCATGGCTGCAACACAGCAATATCCCAAAAAAATCCAACTTTAAATCCAAGTTTGATAAAACTTCCCTACTTTCTCTCAATCAAGCTTGATTATTTTGAAGTTTCAGTGAAGTTTTAAATGGAAGAAGGGTGGCTGCAATACTTAGATGTCAAAGGGCTTGGTTGATACTAATGATTGCACGGTACCTGAAAATCCGTCAAGGATTGGGCCCCCAACAATATGTTATCGCCTGTACAGTTAAGCCCACGTCTTAAAAGGAAACAATTGAAAAAAATTGAAAAGTTGTTATGAACTCCACTTTGTAAATGCCTATGGCGATTTGTCTGTGAATATTCGTCTGTTAAAGTCTATCCAAATTCTCCCATATACATTGACCATCTTGCATTGGCCTTGGTCTTTGACTGCTCTAGTTGTCTTATCTAGATGAACTCAAACCCATGGAAGAAATAACTCTGTTATCATAAGATGTCTTACAGCAGAACATAACGAAAAATGAATTGACATATTATGAAAAGAAAAAAAAAAGAGTAGGCATGTCCACAGAGGTAAAACACAAACCCATGTAAGAAACAACCCTATTATCATCAGATGTCTCACAGCAAAACATAACAAAAAATGCATTGACATATTATGAAAAAAAAAAATACTAGGCATGGTATTGCATTTCGTCCGAAAAGAGACATCAAAGCTATACTTGGATGCATAAAAGAAAATAAAAGGAAGACGGCCAAAAAAGGGTGACATTTTACCTAACTTCACCTTCTAATATAAAGATATTAGGCTAGAATTCACGATAAATATTTTGTAAAAGAAAATTTAAAAGAACAGAAAAAAAAAATGATAAGAAAAGATAGTGATTGGATAGTAGCACAAAACCTCTGGTGATTGAATCTTGGTGTTCCGTGGGAGAAATTAATCCTGAAACATAAAACAGTGCAAATCATCTAAGAGGTCAAAAACATATATCCTACTAGCAGCATGGAGTCATAAACTGAACCAATTGCAACATCAGACCTGAGTGATAAGATAAAAATCAGATAAAACCCCTTTTTTTTTAATGATGCTAAAGGTGAGATAAAATCCTAAAAATTCAAACTGACTCTCTCAATTCTGAAACCTAGAAATCCTACATAGAATGAAAAGAAAGAACCAAAAATCAGTGCTGATCAAAGACCACTCCTTTATGTTCAGTTTTCTGGCATTAGTCTAAGCTACATCCAGTCCATGCCTTTTAATTTTCTTCCCATATTAACATTCCACTTTCTAATAGACCGGCAGTACAGTCCACATTCAGTTTGAAATAAACTCCTACCTCTGTTTTTTTTTTTTTTTGAATGGTTCAACTCCTTCCTCTGTTACGACTTGCAAAAACTGAAACTGAACTACACTGAGCAATTTGTTCCTAAACGATGAGAATGAGACGAGCAAAGAAACATACCATAGCAATACATGATATGCTCACGGCATTGGTGGGAGTAGACGGGAGTCGGGTGCAATGATGGCCTCTTGCACAAGTTTCGTAGAGTTATTAGGATCAGGACCCCAAAGGAACTCGCTCATGTTAGGTGTCTCAACAAATGACATGGTGAACTCTCCCACCTTCTCAGCTTTCCCTCTCTTTCCTGCTCATAGAACAAGATTGTTCCTATGATAGGAGAAAATGCCATTACTAAGACGAATTATGTCACCCGGCTCAAAGGCATTGCATTCACACCCCCAGAATTGGAAGTGAACAGCCGCAGTTTCATCCGCAACCGGTGCGAAGCAAGTTCTTTCTTGCCCTTCTTTGCCTGCAACCTCTTTGTCCAACAATATGAATTGTGTGTTCACAGTGTTTACAGCGGCCGGGACTATATCTTTTAAGGAGGTCATTTACGCTAGCTACGGCTGAAAAGACAGCAAAGAAAATGGCAATGACATTTTTTTTTAAAAAAATTGACATATTTTATTAAGATTAAGATAGCATTTGGGACCAGCAGTCCCATCCTGCAATACAAACTATTAAGGTGAACTAGACCGACATGCTGCACTAGTCCAGACAAGATAAACTAAATAGTATCCAGATTTAGTACAGTAATCCATCAAAATCCAAGTCATCCCATCAAACGCTTCTTTTCCATTTGTCAAAATTTCCAAAGAATTCCATCCTACTCCTTTGCCATCTTCACATTTTTCGATCCAGTCATAACCAAACCCCAAAAAATTGTCTATTGAGACCATTTAAACAGAAAGCCAAAAACCAAAATACCTATGGCCGAAAGCTTTCATGCACAGTCGCTCAATTCCACTGATTTGATTCCAATATCTAGTTCCAGTTGCATATCTTCAGGCCAAAAGTCTGAGGCGAACTGCGGAAAGGGGACCTCTTCGACCAGATTCATCAGGATTGATATCAGATTCAATATTTTCCGAAGGCAAAGGTTTTTCTTCGCCTCCCATTCTACTGGTTCAAGGATGGAGGGGGCTTCCACCGAGGCTTTAGCCCTATTATATTGCAAGCTCCGAACCCACTGGCGATGCTGGAACCACTCCGAACAGTCCGGGAACTCTCTCCTTAATCTCTTGAAGGTTCGAGGAGCCTTAGAAGAAGAAGAAGAAACTGCCATTTTTCTTAAACTAAATAAGGATTACCCCTTCCTTCCTTTGCTGAGGAGAGCCAAACGACTAGATAAATTAGTCATCATTACCATTAAGTAATTTAAAGAAATGCCACTCCTAACTGCAAATACTTTGGCCCTCTTCCAATTCTCAAAAAGACGGTTATATCGAGACTAGATTATCCCAAATGCTAATCGTAAATTCAGTAAAAAGGAGTCGTCACCGCTCAACTATAAAAGAGGCAGAGGAAAAGCCACCAAAACAAAACCCGAGGGAGTAATTATTGAAATATATGTCTTATCCGTGATATTTTCCATTAATCATGCAAGAAGCCCCCAAACCCTAACTCCTTGATAATTTACTTTGAAGATCCATGTCTACAACATCATCATCACTACAAAAAGAAAACGGTCGCACCATCTTACCTCTAAATTATCCCAAAATTAATACGAACATTTCCCAAGCTCAACCAGGAAGCTTTGAAGAAATGAGATCGGAAAAGCCTTGAAAGGCTCTCCCAGAGACCTTTCCATGAGGCCAGGGGAAGATCGAGATTCTATTTCTTCTTCCAGTTTTGAAATAGCCATCTCCCTAGAGACATGCCATACATTACTTCGATGCCTCCTATCCTCTGGCAGGCTTCCAGATCTAACGAGGAAGGCATTGGCAACTGCTAACTCATCGACATAAACCATTCCTCTCATCTTATCAAGAATCGCGTGTAGCACCATGATTTCTATGAAAAGGTTCGGCCTTCGACCTCTTGGGCAAGAAGATGATTCATGGAGCCCTTGATCCTCCATCTCTACTACCGAAAGAAAACCTTAAAACTTACCTTTGTATCGATTCCATCACAAGGTTCCCCAGATTCAAAAGAATTTTAGCGATTACTACTCTTTACTGCTATTTACAACATAAAATCAGATCCTCCCTTTTTTGGCAAAAGATTTTAGGATCTTTTTCGTCCCGCTTTTCCTAGGTCCCGGAGTCAACGCCAGTGCTACCTTCAACAGATGTATTATAAGCTTCAATCATTTGAATCGAACCATCGAGAAAATTCCCAACTGGAAAACTCCATGACTTCAGCTAATGGAATGTGCTTATAGTGATAAAATCTTCATTTTTTTGACAATTTAATTGAAAACCCAAATAAGAAATACCATGAAACATGGTGGTTTTGGGTGTAGGTTTTGATAAAAGTGCAATTTATCACCTTTAGGGGCTGTTTGGATACGCAGATTTTAGAATCCAGGTTTTTAATTTGAAAACAGTGTAAAAGATGGTTCATGATCAAGCTGTTGCATGTTGTCCTGGCAGCGTTTCTTGAATTTTAAGTAAGAAAACCAGGTTTTGATTATTCTGATGCAACGATTAGTATTGAATAACATTGATAGCCTCTACTCGTGTCATCCTACTGGCTTTGCTCATCCGAAATGGATATCTTCCAAATTGGGGAATATCAATGAAGCCCCTTTAGTAGGCTATTCATAATACGAATGAGAGTTCATTACTCTGTTTCATCTAGAACAACATACTTTGGCAATTTTTTCAATCTAACGAATGAGGGGTGTTGGATGTTTCATGATTCATGGTTCAATCAACGGTTATATTTGCGTTAGCTTCGCGCAAAGAGGGGAGAAAACACACTTCCAAAATGAATAAAATTGTGTAACTAGAAAAAGAGAGAAAGATAGTGCAGGATTCGAGTAATTTAACTACTTATAAAGCATAATAATCTAAAGAAACCCATGACACTATCGTTTCATGTTTATCAAGGCGTAGTATTTTAGCATATAAACCAGATTAGTCTAAGGTAAACGGGATTTGAAGTCCAGTGACGAATAAAAACAGTATTGAGCAATGGTGCATACTATATGTGACTTGGCTTGGTTGAAGCATCTATTATAGGAGTGGCATTTTCAATGAGGTTTCCGATGAAGTTATTATGTGATAATTAGGTTGCAGTGCACATTGCTTCTAACTTGGCAATCCAAGAACTTACCAACGATATTTAAGTCAACTGTTACTTCATGCGTGAGAAGGTTCTAAGTGGAGATGCATCTACACCTTTTATAAAATCAGAAGAACAGCTAGCTGACCTGTTTACCAAATTGTTGAATCAGAGGCATTGATTTCATTGTTTCCAAGCTGGGATTATATAATGTAAGGTGCCTAGTTTGAGGGGGAGTGTTAGAATATAATATGTTGTGTAGGCATATTTTAGTTAAAACATTTGGCATTGTAAAAACATGTATACAGAGATATACATATACATAGATTCACTTGGGGGAGAGAGAAAACTCCTTTTCTCCTCTCATGATTTCCCCTTCGCTCTTCCTGCCCTAGACAATGAGCACAGACCCAATGAAGAACTTTCAAATCCTTGCAAATAACATGAACAAGTATCTGTCATATAAAGCCATGGCCCTTCAACATATTACTCCCCCATTAACACAATGCTTACAATAATGAAATTGTGATATAACTTATGCCGTCCAAACAAGCAAGCAGTCCAGGTTTATGAAAATAAAATGACCACCCTTTTCCATAGAGCATGTGACATGTTGCTCCCTATTTAGGAAAACCACTATACTTGTTGGATTAACTTCAAAAGTGTATAAACAAAATGTGAAAACAAGCATTGTGATGGTCACAGGTTAATAATTTTCATTTATAACAAAAACTCATCAATACATGAAACCGGCTCACATTGTCAAGATGCCACACCAATAAACAATATAAATTAATCTATGAAAATTGCTACTAACAATAGTACTTGGGACTAAGAAAAAGTGTAAATGCATACTAGAAAAAAAATTCAGTTCAATATGCTTTGGGAAGATAAAATCAAAGACAAACCATGTTATACATTTGCTTTATAAGATTCAAGATGTAGCAACATGCAAAAACTAGAAGTAGCTTTGAGGCTCACAAACAGAAGATAAAATCAATGACATAACATATGGGTGCTTTACCATTCAAAAAAAAAAAACATATTGGTGCTCAAGATGCGGACAGTCATCTGAGATTCCTACAAGAAATTCAAGCATAACATATCAAAGACTCCACCACGAGTAGGCCTTCAAACCCATCTCCGATAAATCCCCAGTCCCGTCAGCAAGGCCTTGACTTCAGCAGTGTTGGAATACGAAATACCAGTAGGTTCAAAGCTTTCTACCCTTTAGAGCCTCTACCATCTCTAAATACTAATCGAACCCAAAATTTAGAGTGTAATTAGGTCTAGACGCTGATTCGGGCTACTCATTTTCTGATCCAACATGTGATTGAGTCCGGCTACAGGATTAGGGCAAGGCATCGTATAAGCAAGGAGAAAAGGGGTAAAACAGATAAAATGGACAGCCATAACCGGAATAACAAGTATAGAGCTCCTCTAATCTGGTGGCATAGAGATCATAGGAAAGGATCTTATCCAATCTCTTAAGAAAAACAATGTCGAAATCCGGATGAAATGCTATGGGTTCGAATGATATATCATGATCATTCTCTATTGTTGAGGTTTCGAAATTGATTTCATGCTTTAGGATCCAACCACTCTGCCAGTCCTTGAGCATCCAGATTTTCAATGGGTTTTTGAATTTATTGGTATAATGGAGATACCCTCCCGACACACCTAGACATTCTACAACGCCAGAATTAGAATCAGGCAACGAGATCACCCGAAAGCTCTCTTCCTTCACATCGAAACCAACAATGCAATCCTGATCAGCACTCAAATGAACAATTCCATTAAGAAAAACTCGCGTCGAGTCCCAGAAGTGAAACGATTGTGCGTGCTTAGACTTAACCCACTTACCCGTTTCCGAAGAGAAAATATCAACCCTAATTTTCTGGTCACGGTAAGGGTGTCAATTTTGGCTCGGGCTCGTAAGCTCGCTCGAGCTCGGCTCGAAAAAAGCTCGGCTCGAGCTCGGCTCGAATCCTTAACGAGCCGAGCCGAGCCGGCTTGCCAGGCTCGTTAAGCTTAACGAGCCGAGCCCGATTTAGGCCAGGCTCGGCTCGGCTCGGCTCCTTAAAGCTCGTTAATAAAAACCGTATAAAATAATAGTAATAAATATAATAAAGTAGAAACAGCTGAGGCGTAATTATCATAAGTCGTAACTTTTTTCCGTAATTTCCGTAATTGTCATAACGTCGGAACTTCTGTTGGTAAATTTTTAGTAATTGTAATAACTTTTTAACTTCAATCGGTAATTTTCCATTTAAAACTATACACATTCAGCTATTCACTTTTTTTTCCGTAATGATTACTTTTTTTCTTTTTTTGCTTTTGCTAGCGGCGTTTGCATGTGCGAGAATCTCTGCAAAAATGATGTTCACATGCCCGAGAAATGCAATAGTAGAAGTTTGCTAGCAAATTTCTTTTTAATATAACGCAACCAGCCAAGCTCGATAAGGCTCGCGAGCGGCTCGCGAGCCAAGCCGAGCCTGACCGAGCCGAGCCGAGCCGAGCCTAGTTCGAGCCCGAGCCGAGCCCGAGCTTAACCTTTGACCTTAACGAGCCGAGCCGAGCCTGGCAAAGCTCGGCTCGGCTCGGCTCGTTTACACCCCTAGGTCACGGCTATTCCCCCATTCCAAAAAGCGAATTACTTTGTAGTGAGGGGAGATTCGAGGATCGAAAGCTAAGATGGAAATACACCCAAAACTTGGTTCAAATCCTAGTTTGATTGGCGGAGGAGGAGGACAAGCAAACCATTTATTGGTAAAAGGATCCAAACACCATGGATATTTGTAATCTTATGGACAAACAAAAGCAACCCATTTTGGCAATCTTCCAAATTGTATGAAGTGATATGCTCATTGACATTATTAATATTCCTAATAACATGTTTCTCGTTTTCTTCTTTTTCTTGAAGAGGACGAGCATATCTCCACTCAGGTTGAGGCAAGCAACCCCCTTCGTAGAATTCATAGAGGAGATTGGACATGGAAAGGGTTGGCTTTTGAGAGATGAAATTTGAAATCAAGGTGTTGAATGATTTCGAGAGACACTTGCATCTCACCAAATCCTTTCCAGGCAATCCGGAGAGGATGGCCATTACCAAATCATCACCCAAATAACTACCCATCTTTCTAATTCTCTACCTATAAGGACAGATTTTAAAATCTGAAAGCTTGAAATAGAGTGAGAGAGAAATACCAGAGGAGAGATTCCCAAGTCGTAACAAACCCTAATGATTCCCAAGTCTGAAGGTTTCCTCTTTCCTTTCTACGCAGTCGGAAGGTTTAGATCATTAAAGTAGGTGGACCCCGTAAAAAGTGACTTGGGCCTATCTTCTTCAAAGATCCAAACCGTTAATTTGGTGCACTTGCCAACAAAATCATCATGATACAAACCCTGATCAGCATCTACAAATCAGAGGATTATTCCATTGCATGTCTCTTAAAGCACTATACTACTCACAATGGTCTTATTCCATTGCAAAACAAAAATTGAACAGCTTGTAAACATGAGATATATTTTCACGAGATGAAACTGACAGTGCCATACTTTTTAGCCGGCCTAAAAGTATCACATTGGCACTGAGCCACTGACTTCTGGTTCCATATTATCCCACAGGAAATTCATAGGCACGAATTTTAATTTCCCTCTTGCACCAAGTGCTACTTTTATAAACTTAGCCAATGCAAGATAATTGGGCCCATTCATCTTCACATAAGTGAATTGCAACCCCAGCAGCTTCATAGCATTGGGTAGGCTAGGCTTACTTTTACTTATGATAACAACTTTCAGGGTAGCAACTAGCAACTGATCAAAATAAATGACGCAGCACGTAGATCACACAATGAGAACAAGAAGCCTTTAAATTCACTAAAGGGATATCATCAATAGGGCAGTATGTGATCTACACTAAAAGATATGCAAGGTGATCACAAAATATTGGGCAACATACAAATAAATAGAGAAGAACTAATAATGACTAACAAGGTAGCACAGACACACAAATGAGGCAGCAAGAGGATCATTCAATCCACACAAACACTATAGAGGCACTATTCAAGCAAGAAAATTAGCAAGAAGGCAATATTCAGGCCATTCGAACAGCAATAGGCACCACATAATCTCTTAGATGCCACTATATGGGTTGTACACAGCCTATAGCCCACCCAAGCTTCATAGAAATTCCACAAATAGGGAAGCAATACTTACCATCCTTACTAGGACAGAACCAATAATAAAAGGTCACAATTCTTCCATGATTTAACATCAAAAGAGGAATGATTACTGTAGCAAACACCCAGGCACAAAACCCAGAGACCCTCATAGTTTTCTATCACATCAAGGGGGAAGAGCCTAGATCTTACGGTCCGACCACCACGTGAAAAATCTACAATTTCTAATAGATGTATCTAGAGTGGAGAAAAGATGAAAGAGAATTTAAGTATCAGAACAATTTCTGATACCATATTAATCTATAAAGCGAAGGACAAACCACTTGGAGACGGCAACCCAAATCATTGGAATTAAGGTAGAACATATATGGATTCCTTGTTTTCAATAGCAAACCAATTTTTCTTTTTTCTTTTGTTTTTTGGAAAATAAAGGAAACTCCCCTAAATTTGGTGCTGAAAGGTTTTGGAATAAGCTCACATATATGAGCTTTCAAAAACGTTGTTTTTGGGAAGTGAGTCGCACTCCTCAAACACTTGCAATGACTAATCCCATATGAATTTTCTAACTACTAATATATCTAAATGAATATAACTGAAGAGGGAATGTTTCAAGGAAATAAGAAGTAAAGGGGGATGCAGTACTACATTTTCTAACACTGATTAGTGCAAACATGATTTCATCAAACCGATTTGATTCAATTAATTACATAATACTTGTTTAGTTTTGTCATCATAACATTCACAAAAAAAGTTGTCATTTTTCAAATCTAGATGCTCTAAGCTTCTATAAATTCAACTATTAAATCAGTTAATCTCTCAAAACACTAAATATGTTTCTTTCTATCTAGAGCTCTTTAATAATGCTCTATACTAGCACTCCCATTTCTTGAGTCCTTTTCAGAACCATTGTTTCTTAGCACCGCTAGCAGGCCTGCTTCTTGCAACTATGGAACTTAACTTCCCGATCATTCAAAACCCGTGTATGCCTAAATGAATTCTATGAAAATCAGAAGGGCATGAATTTGAATCACAATAAATAAGACAGTAAATCTAATGGAGGAAAGTATACTCATCCAAAAAATTTCAATAAAAAGGGGTATACTCATCCAAAGACCACCATGGCAATACTAAACCAAATCCTAATTGATCATCATTACAGGATGTTGAAATACAGGCTGTGAGATCCCAAAGGCGCAAAGCTTTGATCCCACACCCATATTTATAACATCAGAAGCCTACTTGATATTATCTGAAATGATTCAACTATCCAAGTAATTGAATCAAGGTACTCGGCCTGAATCGATTATAACCCAAGCTCCAAGTAGGAATCTCGTTGTGACCGTTCAATTAAACTATCCATAACGTTACATTGCATTTTAATCTCATTCGTGCAAAATCACAATGTTGTGTGAACTGTAAAGACCATACCGAAAAAATATAATATGAACCATGTCAAATATGCTATCAGCCTATTACCATTTCACATGTATGAAGATATTTTGCCCAGTACAAAAAGCCATGTAATTATAACATTTAATTTCACATAAAATAAATAAATAACACATGTAGAAGTAGAATAGAGACCTTCGAAGGGATATAAGTTCCACGACCCATTTGAATCAGAAGATCCGTGTAGCCTTTCCTTGCCAATTCTTCTTTAACTTGTTGGGTATCTACCACGCTAACAAGAGCATCGAAACAAGTGGTACCTACAGTCACGAATACAGTTTTTTTCGATCTAGCATTGTCATCGGCTTTCCCCATCTCTCAGGTATCTTATCTCAATTCGAAAACACTGGCCATGTTTTACAAGCACTGACGCAATCAAAAACCGAAATTCAAATGAAGACAACCATCTACATCTACAGTCCGGAAGATAGAACTATTGTACTATGCTACAAAAATTTCCTATGGGGAAAAGTAACCAATGATACAATTTAAGAAACCAACAAAGTAGAATATAACTAAAATAGCAAAGTAACTAAACCAAACAGAATCCATCTCACTAAAAGCTGACGGTTGCGTAAAAGAGTATTGATAGAATAAACTTTATCATAAGGAGCAATGTGTTGGTCTTTGATACAATACATCAAAATTTTATTGCACTATGTAGTGTAAATTTTATTTTTCTCCTGATTGGATGTCGTATAAAATTCTAATGCAATAATATGTAGATTTAATTACCAAAATTATGATATTCAATATCATCTTTCAATTTAGGAAAGCTATAGAGTTTTAATGACTGGTCACGAGACCCTCACATATGGTTCTAGTACCCACTTGGAAATAAATAAATATGCGGAAAAGATTAGAAAAAATACCATAATTACACTAAACTCAAGCTAATATCGGAATCATTTTCCTAAGAAATGAGGAGTTTAGTGATTTTTGAAATATCATAAAAAATGTAATGGAAAATTGCATGAAAAAATAGCAGATAGAAAATAATAAATAAATAAAAGGACAAAAGATCAAAAGAGACTATCATCCAATGTGACTTCCATTCGAGTGGCAGCCATTGACATAAAGAGACACCCATCATAAGATTGGCACATCAAATCGACGGCCAAATCACCCTAAATGTTTGCCAATGCAAGGAATAACAATCGTTGTTGATCATTCCCTGTAGTGGAACCACTTTTGGCATATTTTCACAAGGAAAAGAGTTTCATCCCATACCAATCGGACTGACCCACTCCGACAGGTGTCCTTGTGATATAAGCAGAAAAAATTATACGTAAGACAAATCTGATAACACTTGATATAATTTTTTTTTTTTTTGGTATACCACTTGATAAAATAGATATCTCTAAACTTGTTCTATTTATGGTAAATTTGATACCACTTGATACAATAGATATCTTCAAACTTTCACAAACCATAAAATTGCTGCAATGGAATTTCTGAGTATGTAAAACAAGGGATTTGCTAGTGTCCCTTGTTTGTCGCATGTCAGACTAGCCACCTCGTGAATGAAGACAACAACTTTTGTCTCCATTCACGAGGTGGTTGGTCTGACAAGCGACAGACCAGCCGCAAAATGCCTTTTGCGATGGACTCTAGCAATTCCCGTAAAACAATATGTGATTGTGATCTTCGTGGATATAAGATATGAAAAAATAAACTTCATAGAAATAATTAATGACTGATTTTAGTCAAAATCCGCACGAACAAATCGATGTAAAAAACTAGTCCTAGATTGAATACAAAGCTAGGTAGGTGCCTTGGTGCTTTGTGGATATCTGGTTGCAGAAATTTTCAACTTTAGAAGCTTCTTCCCCCAAACCCTAAAAGAGAAGAAAACATCAAAGGCTTCCAAAGAACAAGGGAAAAAAAAACCTAAAACTCTTATTTTTATTCAATCTCCGGAACTACCCTGAAAATTGGCTTACAATAGTATTTGCCTTCCACATGCGACCCTGATTCCCACGAAAACAAAGACCTGACCATCTCCTCACTCGTGACTTTTATCCCCTACCCCTAAAGTTTGTGACTGAAAGCAAATGCGCCTTATTCTTGTAACTTAAACATAACTTAACCAATAAAGAGTGGACCCCAATTTCGTGGGGAAGAAACTATTCTTCTCTTGCAATTGTGTTGATACTTCCACCCCTCCTAGTTGCATGCTTTCGCTCCCTTGCACTGCCTCAATCACGAGAGCCCTTTTTTTTCCTCTTGTGCATCTTTTGATTTCCTTTGGATCCCCTAGATGCTATACATGGTGGTCTACAATTTCTTCAATGTAAATGAGAGGATGTACTAAATGACCTTGTTTGCACACTAATCCATTTAACTCCTAATTGCCCTCACATTCAAGCCAACATCACGATTCAAAACCATTCATATTAACTTCCATAAATAGTTCATGTGGTGGACACACCATATATATGAGTCATTCATGACCTAAAAACCAAGGTTGATGACACATGCATCAGTGGAGCCAATCAAATAAATGGCCTGGGTCACAAATCTCAAATATCCATGTCACAGTCGAGTACAAAAATGTATAGGTTGAACTCACTCATCATAAGAAAAAAATTTATATGGCCTACCGCCTACACATTAGCATTTTTGGCTTCGCACAAACTTTTGTCTCATAACATCACATTCGTAAATACAAATATGAATTTACAAATATTTGTAAATTTATTTTCAAAAAAAAATCATATTTGTAAATAATACCTTGAATCATATGAATGTAGAGAAAAAAGATTACGAGAGCGACAGAATTCCAAAACAGAGAGGACATACGCATTTTTCATTAAGCATTATCTGCAGAGAACATGGACTTACATACAATACGCAAATTACCAAAATATCCTTAATGAAAGACTAATCAATCAAGCACTTAAAAGTCAATATCGCGCACAAAAGCCATCATGTGATAACCCATACGGGTGTGGCTCTTTGGCTTAAAGTCATGGGTATGCTCCCCAGTGACGAGAGTTCGAACCCCCCTGGGCTTGCCCAATGCGCGTGGTTTACGGGTGATTGCTGCATCGTAGGGAATAGTCCCGCCCTAAAAATTGGCGTGGGTATACCGCATGTCATAAAAAAAAGGACATCTGTGATCCTTTTAATCAGTTTGTTGCAATTAAACAACCTCCTGATGAGCACAGTAAATTTTGTTACACACTAGACAAGATTACTTATGATTATCATATCTTCAGCACCTTGTTGCTGACTACATATAAGTTCCCATCCTTCCCCGACCTATGAGTCCTGCTGCTACACTATGATGGTCTTCTTCAGTCTACGACGGATCTGCTAAGAGACCTGCCTATCAGTCTTCATCTTTGGCTTCTTTAGAGACTTTTCATCCAGTTGGCTTGTATAACACCCACAATTGTGGATGTGGATGTGGTCATGGACAAGGTAGTGGTTGAGATCGCGGTCGCGGGAACCCTCATTATCAGAAATAGGGATATCCTACACCTCAACCTGGATAATAGGCTCTTTGTTCCCACTACGGTGATCCCTGATGTGGTTTGCTATCCACCCCACAATAGGGATATCCTCCACCCCAACCTGGATAATAGGCTCTTTGTTCCCCTACGGTGATCCTCAATGTGGTTTGCTATCTACCCCACCTACATCAAGGCATGCTACTATGACACTCACCTTCCAAGAGAATCTGCCTCTACTCCGTCATATTGTGGCTAGCCTTCTTCTCCAGCTAGCAGTCAGATCTATGGTCCTTGGAACCACATTGCTATCGAGTGCTGTCATCGATACAATTCTGACGATCAGCAGTGTCCCAAGATAGCTCTTGTTCATCAGCCGAGAGACATGTACCTTACTACTCTGTCTGAAGCATATTAGGTGGCTGATATGGGTATCACTCCCCTAATGACAGAAGTAAGCGTTCCTCCTTAGTTCCTTAACCGTGCTCCTCCCATATTGTCATGAGTGGTGGGTTATCTCTACCGATTATCCACATTAGTACGACTTCAATGACATCCACTTTTTGGTCACTTCCATGTTCCTGATACGCATTTAGTTCCCAATATCCAACATAAATTGTTAGCTTGCACCTTCCTATGTTCTTGAGAAGGATTTATGAGTGGAGACACTCTTGGCTAAGGGTGTTCGCTGTGGAAACCTATACAATTTTGCATGCATCTGATATTAGATCCTCCTAATCAGACACCTCTATTGAATATTTCAGTGTGGCATCATAGCTTAGGACACACTAATTATCATACTTTAACTTTTAGTCTTTATTGTCACAGTCTTTTATTGCCGACCCCAACTAGTTTGGGACAAAGGCTTAGTTGAGTTGAGTTTTGTCAAAGTCTTTTATTAATGTTTCTAGCAATAAGCTTCCCGAGTCACATCTATGCCGAAGTTGTGTACTCGTAAGCAAATTGAATTTCTTTTTACTTCATACACTTTCTTTCCATTCTGGTTGGTATATTCTGATGTGTTGGGAACAACTTTGTCTCCTCTTTCTAGTTCACGATTTTATGTTATATTTGTTGATGACTTCTCTTGGTTGGCCCTGGATATTTTTCTTTAATTAGATGTTCTTCAATGCTAGATTTTACAAAGATGAGTTCATCTTCTTCATCAAAACACAGAGAAAAGAAGAAAACCCAAACTCAAAGCTCAAGTCAAAACACAAAACAATAGAAAAGAGGAAAATATAAAACAAGTTTAAATTGAAAGACAAATCACCATGAGAGTGCGAGAAAAATCAAAACCATGTAAATTGAATTTCCAAAAGACGCAAGAAATGGTGGGATAGACGATGAGGATTGAGGACCATTTAAAAAGTCCGTGTGAAATACCTAAGTTTTAGACCACTCAAATCTGTAACCATTGAGAAAAAAATGAAAAAACAGAAACCGGAAAAAAAAAATGCAAATACCTAATGCGACATTGTACCCGAAAGCAATATATAATCCGAGGCAACATTGTATCCGAGACGACTTTATATCCAATGCAACATTGTATCCGAGGGTGACTTTGTATCCGAAGCGACCTTCTATCTGGAAGCAAAATAGTATCTGAGGCTACATTGTATCTGATGCGACATTATATCCGAAGGCAACAGAGTACCGGAAGCGACATTGTAGCCGAACGCAACATAGTATTTGAGGCTACATTGAAACCGATGTGACTTTATATCCGAGGCAACATTGTATCTGAGGCGACATTGTATCCGAATGCGACATAGTATCTGGAAAGAATTTGTATCCGAAAGCAAAATAGTATCCGAGGCTATATTGTATCCGAGACGACATTATATCCGAAGGAAACATAGTATCCGAAGCGACATTGTAGCCGAAGGCAACATAGTATCCGAGCCTACATTGTATCCCACGCAACTTTATATCCGAGGCAACATTGTATCCGAAGCGACCTTGTATTCGAAAGCAAAATAATATCCGAGGCTACATTGTAACTAAGGCGACATTATATCCGAAGCGACATTGTAGTCGAAGAACATTGTATCCGAAGCGACTTTATATTCGAAGCAACATAGTATCCAAAGCGACAGTATATCTGAAGGCGACATAGTATCCCAAGCAACCTTGTATCCGAAAGAAAATAATATCCGACGCTACATTGTATCTGAGGCGACATTATATCCGAAGGCAGCATAGTATCCGAGGCAACAATATATTCAAGGTTTTAAATCTCGGTTTCGGTTTCGGTCATCAGCGAAACCGAAACGTTTCAGTATGAAATTTCGGACGAAATCTTGTAAAAATTTCACCAAAATTTCGGTGAAATTTCAGAAATTTCGGAATCATTTCACCGAAATTTCGGGTCCAATTTTGTACTTCACCGAAACGTTTCATCGAAATTTCCAAAATTTCACCGAAATTTTACCAAATCGAAACGTTTCGGCCGAAATTTCCGAAACGTTTCGGCGAAGTTTGGTACTTTTCCGACTCACTGTGAATTTTGTTTCGTTTTCCACCGAAACCGAAATATTTTGGCCGAAAACGTTAAAACCATGAATATATTTGAAGGAAACATTGTAATATCGCCTCGAATATAATAGTATCCGCGGCGACATTATATCTAAAGGTAACATAGTATCCTAGGCTACATTGTATCTGAGGCGACATTTTATCCGAGGCGACATTATATCCGAAGGCGAGATAGTGTCTGAAGCGACTTTGTTTCCAAAAGAAAATACTATACGAGGCTACATTATCCCCAAGGCGACATTATATCCGAAGGCAACATAGTATCCGAAGCGACATTTTAGCCTAATGCAACATAGTATCCGAGCCTACATTGTATCCAAAGATACTTTATATTCGAGGCAACATTGTATTCGAAGCGACATTGTATCCGAAAGTGACATAGTATCCGAAGCGACTTTGTATCCGAAAGCAAAATAGTATCCGGGGCTAAATTGAATCTGAGGCGACAATATATCCGAAGCAACATAGTATCCGAAAACAACATAGTATCCGAGGCTACATTGTATCCGAGGCGACTTTATTTCCGAGGCGACACTATATCCAAGGCGACATAGTATCCAAAGCGACCTTGTATCCGAAAGAAAATAGTATCCGAGGCAACATTATATCTAAGGCGACATTATATCCGAAGGCAACGTAGTATCCGATGCGACCTTGTTGCCGAAGGCAACATAGGCAACATTATATCCGAGGCAACATTGTATCCGAGGCGACATAGTATCCTAAGCGACCTCATATCCGAACGCAAAATAATTTCCGAAGCGACATTATATCCGAAGGCAACATAGTATCCGAAGCGAAATTGTAGCCGAAGGCTACATAGTATCCAAGGCGACGTTATATCTAAGGCAACATCGTATCCGGGGCGACATTGTATTCGAAGCGATCTTCTATCCGATAGCAAAATAGTATCAGTGGCTACTATTGTATCCGAGGTGACAATATATTCGAATGCAACATAGTATCCTAAAGGACATTATAGCCGAAGGCAACTTATTATCTGAGGCTACATTGTATCCGAGACGACTTTATATCCAAGGTAACATAGTATCTGAGGCGACATTGTATCCGAAAGCCACATTGTATCCGAGGCGACCTTATAACAGGAAGCAAAACAGTATCCGAGGCGACATTATATTCGAAGGCAACATAGTATCCGAGACGACATTGCAGCCGAAGGCAACACATTATCCGAGGCTACATTATATCCGAGGCGACTTTATCTCCGAGGAAACATAATATCTGTACTGACATTGTAGCCTAAGACAACATAGTATCCGAGGCAACATTATACCCCAAGGCAACATAGTAACCAAAGCGACATTGTAGCCGAAGGCAACATAGTAACCAAAGCGACATTGTAGCCGAAGGCAACATAATAGTATCCGAGGCGACTTTATATCCGAGGCAACATAACCTTGTTTTCGAAAGCAAAATAGTATCTGAGGTAACATTGTAATTGAGGCAACATTATATCCGACCGCAACATAGTATCCGAAGCGATATTGTAGCCGAAGGCAACATAGTACCAGAGGCGACATTGTATCGGATGGCGACATAGTTTTTGAAAGAAAAATAGTATCTGAGGCTACATTGTATTCGAGGCGACATTATATCCGAAGTAAACATATTATCTGAAGCGACATTGTAGACCAAGGGCAACATTATATCCAAGGCAACTTTATACCAGAGGTAAGATTGTATCCGAGGCGACATTGTATCCGAAGCGACATTGTAGCCGAAAGCAAAATAGTATCCGAGGCTACATTGTATCAGAGGCGACATTATATCCGAAGGCAACTGAGACCGAAACGACATTGTAGCCAAAGGCAACAAAGTATCTGCGGCTACATTGTAACCAACGCGACTTTATATCAGAGGCAACATTGTATCTGAGGCGGCATTGTATCTGAAGGCGACATACTATCCGAAGCGACTTTGTATCCGAAAGCAAAATAGTATCCGAGACGACATTATATCCGAAGGGAACATAGTATCTGAAGGCAACATAGTATCTGAGGCTACATTGTAGACGACGCAACTTTATATCCGAGGCGACATTGTATTCGAGGCGACATTGTATCCGAAGCGACCCTGTATCCGAAAGCAAAATAGTATCCGAGGCGACATTATATCCGAAGACAACATAGTATCCGAAGCGACATTGTAGTCGAAGGGCAACATTGTATCCGAGGCGACTTTATATTATTGTATCTGAAGCGACATTATCTCCAAAGGCGACATAGTATCCCAAGCGACCTTGTATCCGAAAGAAAATACTATCCGACGCTACATTGTATCCGAGGCGACAGTATATTCGAAGGCAACATAGTATCCGAGGCAACAATATATCCAAATAAAACATTATAATATCGCCTCGGATATAATAGTATCCGAGGCGAAATTATAAACGAAGGCAACATTGTAGCCAAAGGCAACATAGTATCTGAGGCAACATTATATCAGAGGCGACATATTATCCGAAGCGACCTTGTTTCTAAAAGAAAATATTATCCGAGGCTACATTGTCTCAAAGTCAACATTATATCCGAAGGCAACATAGTATCCGACGCGACATTTTAGCCGAATGCAACATAGTATATGAGGCTACATAGTATCCGAGGCGACGTAATATTCGAGGCAACATTATATCTGAAGGCGACATAGTATCCGAAGCGACCTTGTATCAGAAAGCAAAATAGTATCCGAGGCTAAATTGTATCCGAGGCGACATTATATCCGAAGGAAAACATAGTATCCGAAGCGACATTGTAGCCGAAGGAAACATAGTATCCGAAGCAACAGTTTAGCCGGAGGCAACATAGTACCCGAGGCGACATTATATCAAAAGGCGACATAGCATCCGAAGCGACCTTGTATCCGAAAGAAAATACTACCCGAGGCGACATTATATCTGAAGCCAACATAGTATCCGAAGCGACATTGTAGCCGAAAGCAATATATAATCCGAGGCGAGGCGACTTTATATCTAAGGCAACATTGTATCCGGGGTGACTTTGTATCCGAAGCGACCTTCTATCACGAAGCAAAATAATATCCGAGGCTACATTGTATCCGATGCGACATTATATCCAAAGGCAACAGAGTACCGGAAGCGACATTGTAGCCGAAGGTAACATAGTATCTGAGGCTACATTTGTAACCGAGGTGACTTTATATCCGAGGCAACATTGTATCTGAGGCGACATTAAATCCGAATGCGACAGTCTCCGGAAAGACTTTGTATCCGAAAGCAAAATAGAATCCGAGGCTATATTGTATGCGAGACGACATTATATTTGAAGGCAACATAGTATCCGAAGTGACATTGTAGCCGAAGGCAACATAGTATCCGAAGCGACATTATAGCCGAAGGCAACATAGTATCCGAGGCAAAATTGTATCCGAAGCGACCCTGTATCCGAAAGAAAAATAGTATCCGAGGCTACATTATAATTGAGGCCACATTATATCCGAAGCGACATTGTAGTCGAAGAGCAACATTATAATTGAGGCCACATTATATCCGAAGCGACATTGTAGTCGAAGAGCAACATTGTATCCGAGGCGACTTTATATTCGAAGCAACATTGTATCCGAAGCGACATTATAGCCGAAGGCGACATAGTATCCCAAGCGACGTTGTATCCGAAAGAAAATAATATCTGACGCTACATTGCATCCGAGGCGACATTATATCCTAAGGCAACATAGTATCCGAGGCAACAATATATTTGAAGGAAACATTATAATATCGCCTTGAATATAATAGAATCCGAGGCGACATTATATCTGAAGGCAACATAGTATCCAAGACTATACAGTATCTGAGGCGAGATTTTATCCGAGGGGACATTATATCCGAAGGCGACATTATATCCGAAGGCAACATAGTATCTGAAGTGACATTTTAGCCTAATGCAACATATTATCCGAGGCTACATTGTATCCGAAGCGACTTTATATTCGAGGCAACATTGTATCCGAAAGTGACATAGTATCCGAAGTGACTTTGTATCCGAAAGCAAAATAGTATCCGAGGCTAAATTGAATCCGAGGCGACAATATATCCGAAGCGACATTGTAGCTGAAAGCAACATAGTATCCGAGGCTACATTGTATCCGAGGCGACACTGTATCCAAGGCGACATAGTATCCGAAGCGATCTGGTATCCAAAAGAAAATAGTATCTGAGGCAACATTGCATCTAAGGCGACATTATATCAGAAGGCAATGTAGTATCCGATACGACCTTGTTGCCGAAGGCAACATAATATCCGATGCAACATTGTATCTGAGGCGACATTATATCCGAGGCGACATTATATCCGAGGCAACATTGTATCCGAGGCGACATAGTATCCTAAGCGACCTTGTATCCGAAAGCAAAATAATATCTGAAGCGACGTTATATCCGAATGCAACATAGTATCCGAAGCGAAATTATAGCCGAAGGCAACATAGTATCCGAGGCGACATTGTATTCGAAGCGACCTTTTATCCGATAACAAAATAGTATTCGTGGCTACATTGTATCCGAGGCGACATTATATTCGACTACAACATAGTATCCTAAAGGACAATGTAGCCAAAGGCAACATATTATCCGAGGCTACATTGTATTCGAGACCACTTTATATCCGAGGTAACATAGTATTTGAGGCCACATTGTATCCGAAAGCCACATAGTATCCGAGGCGACCTTACAACCAGAAGCAAAACAGCATCCGAGGCGACATTGTATCCGAGGTGACATTATATTCGAAGGCAACATAATATCCGAGGTGACATTGCAGCCGAAGGCAACATAGTATTCGAGGCTACAATATATTCGAGGCGACTTTATCTCCGAGGAAAGATAATATCCGAACCGACATTGTAGCAGAAAGCAACATAGTATCCGAGGCTACATTATATCCAAGGCAACATTATATTCGAAGGCAACATACTAACCAAATGGACATTGTAGCCAAAGGCAACATAGTACCCGAGGCTACATTGTATCCAAGGCGACTTTATATCTGAGACAACATTGTATCTGAGGCGGCATTGTATCCGAAGGCGACATACTATCCGAAGCGACTTTGTATCCGAAAGCAAAATAGTATTCGAGGCTACATTGTATCCGAGACGACATTATATCCGAAGGCAACATAGTATCTAAAGCGATATTGTAGCCGAAGGCAACATAGTATCCGAGGCTATATTGTATCCGACGCAACTTTATATCCAAGGCAACATTTTATTCGAGGCGACATTGTATCCGAGGCGACCTTGTATCCGAAAGCAAAATAGTATCTGAGGCGACATTATATCCGAAGGCAACATAGTAACCGAAGCGACATTGTAATCGAAGGGCAACATTGTATCCGAGGCGACTTTATATTCGAAGGAACATTGTATCCGAAGGCGACAAAGTATTCCAAGCGACCTTGTATCCGAAAGAAAATACTATCCGACGCTACATTGTATCCGAGGCGACAGTATATTCGAAGGCAACATAGTATCCGAGGCAACAATATATCCGAATGAAACATTATAATATCGCCTCGGATATAATAGTATCCGATGCGACATTATAAACGAAGGCAGCATAGTATTCGAAGCGATATTGTAGCTGAAGGCAACATAGTATCCGAGGCGACATTATCCGAAGCGACCTTGTTTCTAAAAGAAAATACTATCTGAGGCTACATTGTCTCAAAGGCGACATTATATCCGAAGGCAACATAGTATCCGAAGCGACATTTTAGCCAAATGCAACATAATATCTGAGGCAACATTGTATCCGAAGCGACATTGTATCCGAGTCGACTTTATTTCCGAGGCAACATTGTATCCGAGGCTACATAGTATCCGAGTCGACTTTATTTCCGAGGCAACATTGTATCCGAGGCGACATTATATCCGAAGGCTGTCATAGTATCTGAAGCGACCTTGTATTCGAAAGAAAATAGTATCTAAGGCGACATTGTATCCGAAGGCAACGTAGTAACCGATGCGACCTTGTTGCCGAAGGCCACATAGTATCCGGGGCGACTTTTTATCCGAGGCAACATTGTATCCGAGGCGACATAGTATCCGAAGTGACCTTCGATCCGAAAGCTAAATAATATCCGAAGCGACGTTTTATCCGAAGGCAACATAGTATTCGAAGCGACATTGTAGTATCAAAGGCGACTTCATATCTGAGGCAACATTGTATCAGGGGCGACGCTGTATTCGAAGCGACCTTCTATCCGATAGCAAAATCGTATCTGTGGCAACATTGTATCCGAGGCGACATGATATCTGAAGACAACATAGTATCCTAAGGGACATTATAGCCGAAGGCAACATATTATCCGAGGCTACATTGTATCCGAGACGACTTTATATCCGAGGCAACATAGTATCTGAGGCGACATAGTATCCGAAGCGACCTTATAACTAGAAGCAAAATCGTATCCGAGGCGATATTATATTCGAAGGCAACATAGTATCTGAAGCGACATTGCAGCTGAAGGCAACAAAGTATCTGAGGCTACATTGTATCCGAGGCGACTTTATATCCGAGGCAACATTATATACGATGCGACATTATATGCGAAAGCAACATAGTAACCAAAGCGACATTGTAGCCGAAGGCAACATAATACCCGAGGCTAAATTGTATCCGAGGCGACTTTATATCCGAGGCAACATTACCTTGTATCCGAAAGCAAAATAGTATATGAGGTTACATTGTATCCGATGCGACATTATATCCGACCGCAACATAGTTTCCGAAGCGACACTGTAGCCGAAGGCACATAGTACCCGAGGCGACACTTCATCGGACGGCGACATAGTATCTGAAAGAAAAATAGTATCCGAGGCTACATTGTATCCAAGACGACAGTATATCCGAAGGAAACATAGTATCCGAAGCAACATTGTAGACGAAGGGCAACATTGTATCCAAGGCGACTTTATATCACATGTAACATTGTATCCGAAGGCGACATTGTATCCGAAGCTACCGTCTATCCGAAAGCAAAATAGTATTCAAGGCTACATTGTATCCGAGGCGACATTATATCCGAAGGCAACAAAGTATCCGAAGCGACATTGTAGCCGGAGGCAGCATAGTACCCGAGGCTACATTGTATCAGAGACGACTTTATATCTGAGGCAACATTGTATCCAAGGCGACATTATTTCTGATGGCGACATTGTATCCAAAAGAAAATACGAACGCTACATTGTATTCGAGGTGACATATTCGAAGGCAACATTATATCCGAACTATACATTATAATGCCGCCTCGGATATAATAGTATCAGAGGCTACATTATATCCTAGGCGACATTATATCCGAAGGCAACATAGTATCCGATGAGACATTGTAGCCGAAGGCAACATATTACCCGAGGCTATAATGTATCCGAGACGACTTTATACCCGAGGCAACATTGTATCCTAAGGCGACATAGTATCCGAAGTGACCTTACATCTGGAAGCAAAACAGAATTCGAGGTTAAAATGGATCCATGGCGACATTATATCTGAAGGCAACATAGTATCAGAGGCAACATTGTAGCCGAAGGCAACATAGTATCCGAGGTTACTTTATATCTGAGGCGACTTAATATACGAAGCGACATTGTAGCTGAAAGCAACATAGTATCCGAGGCTACATTGTATCCAAAGGGACATTATATCCGAAGGCAACATAGTATCCAAAGCGACATTGTAGCCGAAGACAACAGAGTACACGAGGCTACATTGTATCTGAGGCGACTTTATATCCAAGGCAACATTACCTTGTATCCGAAAGCAAAATAGTATCTAAGGTTACATTGTATCCGAGGTAACATTATGTCTGAAGGCAACATAATATCCGAAGCGACATTGTAGCATAAGGGCAATAATGTATATGAGGCGACTTTACATCCAAGGAAACATTTTATCTGAGGCGACATAGTATCCAAAGCGACCTTTTATCCGTAACTACATTGTATCCGAGGCAACATTGTTTCTGAAGGGAACATAGTATCTGAAGCAACATTGTAGCAGAAGGAAACATAGTATCCGAGGCTATATTGTATCCGAGGCGACTTTATATCTGAGGCAACATTGTATCCGAGGCGACATTGTATCCGAATGAGACATAGTATCCGAAGCAACCTTGTATCTGAAAGCAAAATAGAATCCAAGGCTACATTGTATCTGAGGCGACATTTTATTCGAAGGCAACATAGTATCCGAAGCGACATTGTAGCCGAAGGCAACATAGTATCCAAGGCTACATTGTATCCGATGTGACTTTATATCCGAGGCAACATTGTATCGAAGGCGACATTGTATCCGAAGCGACTTTGTATCCGAAAGAAAATAGTATCCGAGGAGACATAATATCCGAAGCGACATTGTAGCCCAAGGCAACATAGTATTGGAGACTACATTGTATCCGACGCGACTTTATATCCAAGACAATATTGGATCTGAGGCAACATTGTATTCGAAGCGACCTTGTATCCGAAAGCAAAACAGTATCCGAGGCGACATTATATCCGAAGGCAACATAGTATTCGAAGCGACATTGTAGCCGACGGGCAACATTGTATCCAAGGCGACTATATATCAGAGGCAACATTGTATCCGTGGCGACATTGTATCCGAAGCGACCTATTATCCGAGGCTACATTGTATCCGAGACATTATATCCGAAGGCAACATGGTATCCAAAGCGACATTGTACCCGAAGGCAACATAGTATCCGAGGCTACATTGTATTCGAGGCAACATTGTAGCCGAAGGCGACATTGCAGCCGAAGGGAAACATTGTATCCGAGGCGACATAGTATCAAGGTGACAGTATCCGAAAGCAAAATAGTATCCGATCCTACATTGTATCTGAAGGCAACATAGTATCCGAAGCGACCTTGCAACCGGAAGAGAAATAATATCCGAGGCTTCATTATATCCGAGGCTTCATTGTATCCGATGCGACATTATATCCAAAGGCAACATAGTATCCGAAGCAACATTGTAGCCGAAGGGCAACATTGTATCCGAGGCGAGTTTATATCCGAGGGCACATTGTATCCGGAGCGATATTGTATCTAAAAGCGACATACTATCCGAAGCAACCTTTTATCTAAAAGCAAAATAGTATCCGAGGCTACATTGTATCCGAGGCGACATTATATCCGAAGGCAACATAGTATCCTAAGCGACATTGGAGCCGAAGGCAACATAGTATCCAAGGCTACATTGTATCCGAGGCGACTTTATATCCGAGGCAACATTGTATCCCAGGCAACATTGTATCCAAAGGCGACATAGTATCCAAAGCGACCTTGTATCCGAAAGAAAATAATATCCGATGCGACATTGTAGCCAAAGAGACCTTGTATCCGAAAGTAAAATAGTCTCCCAAGGCTACATTCTATTTGAGCCGACATTATATCCGAAGGCAACATAGTATCCAAAGCGACATTGTAGCCGAAGGCAACATAATATCCGAGTCTACATTGTATCAAAGGCGACTTTATATCCGAGGCAACATTGTATCCAAGGCGACATTGTATCCGAAGCGACCTTGTATCCGAAAGAAAATAGTATCCGAGGCGACATTATATCCGAAGGCAACATAGTATCCGAAGAGATATTGTAGCCGAAGGCAACATAGTACCCGAGGCGACTTTATATCCAAGGCAACATTGTATCTGAGGCGACATTGTATCCGAAGCGACCTTTATCCGAAAGCAAAACAGTATCCGATGCGACATTATATCCGAAGCGACATTGTAGCCGAAGGGCAACATTGTATCCGTGGCGACTATATATCAGAGGCAAAATTGTATCCGGGGCGACATTGTATCCGAAGGCAACATAGTATCCGAAGCAACATTGTAGCCGAAGCAACATAGTAGCTGAGGCTACATTGTATCCGAGGCAACATTGTATCCGATCCTACATTGTATTCGAGACGATATTGTATCCGAAGGCAACATTGTAGCCGAAGGGAAACATTGAATCCGAGGCGACTTTGTAGCCCAAGAGAAACATTGTATCCGACGCAACTTTATATCCGAGGCAACATTGTATCCGAGGCGACATTGTATCCGAAGGCGACATTGGATCCAAAGCGACCTTGTATCCGAAAGCAAAATAGTATCCGATGCTACATTGTATCAGAGGCGACATTATATCCGAAGCAACCTTGCATACGAAAGCAAAATAGTATCCGAGGCAACATTTTATCCGAAGGCAGCATAGTATCCGAAGCAACATTGTAGCCGAAGGGCAACATTCTTTCCGAGGCTACTTTATATCCGATGCCACATTGTATCCGGGACGACATTGTATCTGAAAGCGACATAATATCCGAAGAGCAAAATAGTATCCGAGGCTACATTATATCCGAAGGCAACATAGTATCCAAAGCGACATTAGAGCCGAAGGCAACATAGCATCCGAGGCGACTTTATATCCGAGGCGACATTGTATCCGAAGGGGACATAGTATCTGAAAGAAAATAGTATCCGAGGCTACATTGTATCCGAGGCGACTTTATATCCGAGGTAACATTGTATCCGAGGCGACATTGTATCCAAAGGCGACATAGTATCCGTAGCGACCTTGTATCCGAAAGAAAATAGCATCCGAAGCGACATTGTAGCCGAAGGCAACATAATATCCAAGGCTACATTATATCCAATGCGACTTTATATCCATAATTTCCTCCCACTTAAGGATGTGTCTTTGTGTGTAGTCTAAGCCTCCATAGTTGATGAATTTCACTCTTTGATAGTTCCCTACATCACTCGTGTTGATATGCTTGATAATGCTTAAGAGCTCATCCATGCAATCTATAAGAACTTTAAATGAATTTGTATAGCAGGAATTCGGCTTCTCCTTAAAGTATTCCAGTTTGCCCATAAAGTTTATCATTCTAACCATCAATTCTCCACTCTTTCCGCCAGTTATCAATTCCAATTTCAATTCCATGAATTTCGTGCCATGCCAAGTTAAGTCGAAATGGTTTACTCTTGAAGTTTTGCTCTTTTGAAAATCATAGACGACAAATGATCAAAAACCAGTCTAAGGAGAGCCATCACTCCAATCTCCAAGAATTGATCCTCCCAATCCTTGAGATCATAATAAATCTATCCAAGCCGCTAAAGATTGAATGTAACTAACTATTGGTTCAAGTGAATCTCACACCATCCTTTGGCAAGTTAATAGGTTTTTGATCTTGAATAAAGATTAACTTGCTTCCGACTACTAATCGTGTCTCTCATACCATTCGTTGGCAAGTTAATAAGTTTTTGATCTTGAATAAAGATCGACTGCTTCCTACTACT
This sequence comes from Tasmannia lanceolata, assembly GCF_043159265.1. Lineage (NCBI taxonomy): Eukaryota > Viridiplantae > Streptophyta > Magnoliopsida > Canellales > Winteraceae > Tasmannia > Tasmannia lanceolata. Next base: position 15,017,255 of record NW_027518683.1, read on the forward strand.
AGTCGCGTATGTCATGCTTTTCTCATGAGTGAATCCGACAGTGTTAATCACTTCCCCAATACATCACAGAAGATTTCATGTTGCAACTGTACCCAGTTACATCCATAGGCGATCCCTTCTTCTCGTGTAGACCCCAGTTAGAATCCATTTGAAATTGTTTACAATCTTCTTCAATCAAATCATTTCCCAACATCTTTAATCGAATATGTGCTAAGAATTTTTCGGTGTGATGGCCCACTGCAATCACTGTATCTTTCTTTTTTGAAACTAATCATTGTATCTTTCTTCTAGATAATAATTATGTCATCCTTTAGCCATGTAGAATGTGATTTTTGTGTCCAACTAACTTCTTCCCAAGTAAGGATGTGCCTTCGTATATTTCCTAATCCTCCATGTATAACTGAGCTTCACTCTCTGATGTCTCTTTTTTCGCTCATTGTGTCAATATGCTTGATCATGCATAAGAGCTCATCCAAGTGATTTGTACAAGCTTTAAATGAATTGGTATTCTAGGATTTCAGCTTGTCATTAAAGTATTAATGTTTGAACATGGAGTGTAATATTTGAACCATCAATTCTGGACTCTTCTTGGTTACCAATTTAAGTCTCAATTCTACGGATTTCACACCGAGCAAAGTTAAATATGAATGGTTTACTCTCAAAGTTTTGATTCTTTGAAAATAGTAGAGTACAATGGTGGAAAACAAGTCTATCGAGTGTCATCATTCGAACCTCTAAGAATTGATCTTCCCAACCCTTCGAGATCAAAAATCTGGCCAAGCCGCTAAAGATTGAAGAGAACTGATTGTTTCTCCAAGTGTATCTCACACTATCCTTTAGGATGTAAATAAGTTCATGGTCTTGAGTAAAGTTTGACAGCATCCTACTGTTAGCCGTGCACCTTCCCCCATTACTTTTATTAATGGCCGAATCTAGTAGTGTTGATCTCTTCCCAAATACATAATGAAAGATTTCATCTTTGATTGAACCCCGTTAAATCCATACGTGGTGATCCCTTCCTCTTGTGTCAACAGAATAGTAAACCCTAAGTTGAAATCCATTTGAAATTATTTGCAATTATCATGAATTGAAGCATTTCCTGTCATACAGAATAGAATTGAGACTGAGAATTTTCCAGTGTGATGACCCACTGCTCTTTTATTGTATATTTCTCCCTGGTAGTAATTATGCTATCCTTGAGCCATGTAGCATGCGATTTTTATCTCCAAGTAATTCATGACGGATTGTTTTGGTTGCAAGTTGCAACTGTCGCAACAAATTCCTCCGCTTTTTCTTTTCCTCTGAGGCAAAGCATGTTTAAGAAATGACAACATGGAGAGAGTTGGTTTTGTTTGTCTAATCAACTTTCTTGATCTCTAGGACAATTGGTATGATTGATAACTAAAAAATACACTTTGGAATCTAAACTAAGAATTGGGTTCTGTCAAAAAACACTGGAATGAATGGAAGGGAGGATAAACTGAGGGTGGGAATGTCTGAGATCCAACCTCATGGCTGCAACACAGCAATATCCCAAAAAAATCCTCCTTTAAATCCAAGTTTGATAAAACTTGCCTACCTTCTCTCAATCAAGCTTGATTATTTGGAAGTTTCAGTGAAGTTTCAAATGGAAGAAGGGTGGCTGCAATACTTAGATGTCAAAGGGCTTGGTTGATACTAATGATTGCACGGTACCTGAAAATCCGTCAAGGATTGGGCCCCCAACAATATGTTATCGCCTGTACAGTTAAGCCCACGTCTTAAAAGGAAACAATTGCAAAAAATTGAAAAGTTGTTATGAACTACACTTTGTAAATGCCTATGGCGATTTGTCTGTGAATATTCGTCTGCTAAAGTCTATCCAAATTCTCCCATATAAATTGACCATCTTGCATTGGCCTTGGTCTTTGACTGCTCTAGTTGTCTTATCTAGATGAACTCAAACCCATGGAAGAAATAACTCTGTTATCATCAGATGTCTTACAGCAGAACATAGCGAAAAATGCATTGACATATTATGAAAAGAAAAAAAAAAGAGTAGGCATGTCCACAGAAGTAAAACACAAACCCATGTAAGAAACAACCGTATTATCATCAGATGTCTCACAGCAAAACATAACAAAAAATGCATTGACATATTATGAAAAAAAAAAATACTAGGCATGGTGTTGCATTTCGTCCGAAAAGAGACATCAAAGCTATACTTGGATGCATAAAAGAAAATAAAAGGAAGATGGCCAAAAAAGGGTGACATTTTACCTAACTTCACCTTCTAATATAAAGATATTAGGCTAGAATTCACGATAAATATTTTGTAAAAGAAAATTTAAAAGAACAGAAAAAAAATGATAAGGAAAGATAGTGATTGGATAGTAGCACAAAACCTCTGGTGATTGAATCTTGGTGGTCCGTGGGAGAAATTAATCCTGAAACATAAAACAGTGCAAATCATCCAAGAGGTCAAAAACATATATCCTACTAGCAGCATGGAGTCATAAACTGAACCAATTCCAGCATGGAGTCAAAAACATATATCCTACTAGCAGCATGGAGTCATAAACTGAACCAATTGCAACATCAGACCTGAGTGATAAGATAAAAATCAGATAAAACCCCCTTTTTTTAAATGATGCTAAAGGTGAGATAAAATCCTAAAAATTCAAACTGACTCTCTCAATTCTGAAACCTAGAAATCCTACATAGAATGAAAAGAAGAACCAAAAATCAGTGCTGATCAAACAAAAAATCACTGTTGTTGCAAAATTCAAGAAAGAACCAAAAACCAATGCTGATCAAACAAGAAATTCCCATGAGTTATCAAAGAACAGAAAGAACGAAAAAGGAATTCACCATCAGACGAACCCAAAAATCGACGTTGCAGAACAAAGGAAAGGAAATGGACATGAAGAAACCCTAATTCCCCAAAACCTGAAAACATCCAAAATTAAATCCCCACAAAACCTGAAAAATAAAATCATCAGAACATACAAATGAGAAAGAAAAGTGCCTCTGAAACTCTCTTTCTCCAGACCAGAAATAAAATCTAACAACCGAAACCCTAACCAGAGAGAGAGAGAGAGAGAGATCAAGTGTTTCAGAAAACCAAACCCAAAAGGCCAGAACAAAGCGATCGAGCATTTCAGAAACCTATAACCCCAAACAAAGAAGATCAAGCGTTTCAGAAAACCTAACCCAAAACGAAGAGATCAAGCGTTTCAGAAACCCTACCTAACCCAAAACAAAGAAGTTCAAGCCTTTCAAAAACCGTAGAGGAGATGTTTCTTTTGAATGGTAAATAAGAGATGTTATTACCACGATTACATCTTTTAAACCATTTTCTTCTCCCAAAGAACTTCTCAAATCAGTTCAACTCTCTATAATGTCCTTTTTCAGAAAAAAAAAATCCTAAGAAATTCTACCCATCATTACACATCTGAAAATGCTTCCATGAATCAAAAGGAACAAAATCAATCACAGAAACCGCATTCTGATCACAAAACCAGGTCAAAATAAAAAAAAATTAGGTTTCTGTAACCTAAAAACAAATGAAATTGAAAGAGAAAAAGGAAACCCTACCTGGAATTCCCGGGATCTTCGGTGCTAAGAGGCACGATTTCTCTGTACAAAGTTGTTCGATTTCTCGTCGCCATGGAGAGAGAGAAAAAAAACGAGAGGGAATAAAGAATTAGGGTTTTGTGTATATAGAGAATGATTTGTTTACAGATCAAACAGATCTGTAGATGAATATTCTTCTACATGAGGTTTTTTTCATTTTCTGGGAAAGAAATAAAGCGATAAAGGGTTAGGGTTTTCGGGAAGGAGGAAAAAAGATGAGATTTGTGCCGGCAATGCTTAAACAATGTTTAACCTGTGCTCTTACTGTACGGACCACACTATAGGATGATCCAAACCGTCCATGTGATGGGCCAATACGTAGAATAGGTTGTGACCAAAAATTCATCTATAGAGAAACTGCATAAGTGAGAATTGAAGAAGATTCTTTGGGGATTTTGAGGCGTTGCAATGGTGACGGAGAGGAGACGAAATGAGAGAGTATCCGATCGTGCTTCATTGATTTTAGGGTTAGGGTTTGACAGAGGCGGAATACGAAATGGGTTTTTGCATTTTTTTTAGGGTTTTCTGAAGAACAGGTAGAGAGATAGAGAGCAAAAAAGTATGAGAAAGAGGGGGGAAATCAGAGGAATCGATGAGGATCCGATTGTATATACAGAGGAACAAAGAGGAGAAACGATTCTGATAAAATGATGAGAGAGAGAGCGAGATTTTTTTTTTCTTCGGGGATGAACAGAGGCGGAATAGGAAATGGGCTCTTGTATTGCTGAAGAAGGAAACTGTTAATCCAGCTCAGCACTCGAAAAAAAGGAAACTTTTACAAACCAGCTCAGTGCTCTCACGTGGTGCACAACGACCGACATTCTCAATGAACACGTGTGTAGCTTATAACCGTAGATCCGATATATTATCATCTCGTGGTTCATAAATCCTCGGTTGTTAAAAAGAGACGGTCAACTGAATGTTCCCATTTTAGTAAAAATACGGGCTTGCAATATTCAAATTACTTAAGCAGGAAGATCGTTTTAGAAACCACAACGGCTCTCTTGTCCGAACGTCTTTGCCTTTCCCACGTGGATGACACGATCTAAGCACGCGTGATCAAGGTAACTTCTTCCCACAAGACATTTTATTGGATCACCCCTTGTAGGAAGGGTGTCAATTTTGGCTCGGGCTCGGAGGCTCGCTCGAGCTCGGCTCGAATCCTTAACGAGCCGGCTCACCAGGCTTGTTTAGCTTAACGAGCCGAGCCTAATTTAGGCCCGGCTCGGCTCGTTAAGAATTTAATATATTTAAATATATATTATATATTAATTTATACATTAAAATGGTTGTCCAGGAAGTGATAGGGGGGGCAAAATATGTCACTTTATTTTTGGAACCCCATTTATTACTAGGACCACCCCCCATAGTGTAAAAAAAAGTAGTCAAATTACACTAGTAGAGCTGTCCAGGGAAGATGAGGGGTGTGAACATAATATAACCCGAGCTCGGTAAGGCTCGCGAGCCTGGCCGAGCCCGAGCCCGGCCAAGCTCGGCTCGGCTCGTTTACACCCCTAGTCAAAAAGCATTAAAGTCTACCCCAATTCACGTTACAAGTCCTATTGGGGGCGAGGGGGGAGGGGCGAAAAAATCATCTCCCTTTTTACTGGGGCCTACGTCTTCCTGGCTTTGAGAATCAGTTCTGTTGATCTGAGTGGCAACTAACAACTTGATCAGATAATCTAGACCATTGATCCTTTGACCATGGAAAATGACTCGACAAATTATATGGGTACTCTCCTAGTAAGAAAATCCTCATAAAATAGGCAATTACAAGGGGGCATGTGTATGTGGGTCCATTGGGTGTGGGTGTGGGCCCACTTGCGAGGCAACAAGAAGACAACGTAACGAAATGTTCTTTTCTAATTTTTCAGTTATGAAAACCAACAAGTTTTGTGAAAAAAAATAAACTTTTCCAGCAAGTTTGTGAAAAAAGAGGAAATACTTGTCTAACTCTTTATTTATAAAGCCATGTTAAACCCAGCGGGTTCAAATCATATGCCCAACAAAGATCCCACACTATTCAGAAAATTGAGGCTTGCAAATATCAATTATGTAAAGTCATTCCTTGAATGTGATTAATTGGATGACCAGAAGAGAGAAATATTCCTTGAGTTGTGCATTATAAGATTTTAATAAATGTGGCAATGGATCTGTGTAGTAGGATAGTTGTTTTGAGAAACGAACACAATGCTCATCATAAGTCCAAAAGTGACTATTTGTCACAAAATTAAACATGATTTTGAGTCCAGTAATGTTTTTTGACTCAAAAATTGATTCTCAAAGCCGAAAACAAACATGGACTAAGTGAATTATATGGTACGCTGATCTTTAAAAAAAAAAAAAAAAAGAATTCGATGGAATCCAATCCAAAAAAATCAATGAAATCAGTGGAATTTTTATTTAATTAGAATAAAACTTCTATTTTTAACAACTGGCCCAGATGATTTGCGCAGATCTGACCATTGGATATTAATCATAGAACATGAATTAATATCTTGCTTGAGAAGAATTCTACTGAGAAGAATTCCACTCTTTTATGTTCAGTTTTCTTGCATTAGTCTAAGCCACATCCAGTCCATGCCTTTTAATTTTCTTCCCATATTAACATTCCACTTTCTAATAGACCAGCAGTACAGTCCACATTCAGTTTGAAATAAACTCCTACCTCTGTTTTTTTTTTTGAATGGTTCAACTCCTTCCTCTGTTACGACTTGCAAAAACTGAAACTGAACTACAGTGAGCAATTTGTACATAAACGATGAGAATGAGACGAGCAAAGAAATATACCATAGCAATACATGATATCCTCACGGCATTGGTGGGAGTAGACGGGAGTCGGGTGCAATGACGGCCTCTTGCACAAGTTTCGTAGAGTTATTAGGATCAGGACCCCAAAGGAACTCGCTCATGTTAGGTGTCTCAACAAATGACATGGTGAACTCTCCCACCTTCTCAGCTTTCCCTCTCTTTCCTGCTCTTAGAACAAGATTGTTCCTATGATAGGAGAAAATGCCATTACTAAGACGAATTATGTCACCCGGCTCAAAGGCATTGCATTCACACCCCCAGAGTTGGAAGTGAACAGCCGCAGTTTCATCCGCAACCGGTGCGAAGCAAGTTCTTTCTTGCCCTTCTTTGCCTGCAACCTCTTTGTCCAACAATATGAATTGTGTGTTCACAGTGTTTACAGCGGCCGGGACTATATCTTTTAAGGAGGTCATTTACGCTAGCTACGGCTGAAAAGACAGCAAAGAAAATGGCAATGACATTTTTATTTTAATTTTAAATTGACATATTTTATTAAGATTAAGATAGCATCTGGGACCGACAGTCCCATCCTGCAATACAAACTATTAAGGTGAACTAGACCCACATGCTGGCACTAGTCCAGACAAGATAAACTAAATAGTATCCAGATTTAGTACAGTAATCCATCAAAATCCAAGTCATCCCATCAAACGCTTCTTTTCCATTTGTCAAAATTTCCAAAGAATCCATTCTACTCCTTTGCCATCTTCACATTTTTCGATCCAGTCATAACCAAACCCCAAAAAATTGTCTATTGAGACCATTTAAACAGAAAGCCAAAAACCAAAATACCTATGGCCGAAAGCTTTCATGCACAGTCGCTCAATTCCACTGAATTGATTCCAATATCTAGTTCCAATTCCATATCTTCAGGCCAAAAGTCTGAGGCGAACTACGGAAAGGGGACCTCTTCGACCAGATTCATCCTGATTGATATCAGATTCGATATTTTCCGAAGGCAAAGGTTTTTCTTCGCCTCCCATTCTACTTGTTCAAGGATGGAGGGGGCTTCCACCGAGGCTTTAGCCCTATTATATTGCAAGCTCCGAACCCACTGGCGATGCTGGAACCACTCCGAACAGTCCGGGAACTCTCTCCTTAATCTCTTGAAGGTTCGAGGAACCTTAGAAGAAGAAGAAGAAACTGCCATTTTTCTTAAACTAAATACGGATTACCCCTTCCTTCCTTTGCTGAGGAGAGCCAAACGACTAGATAAATTAGTCATCATTACCATTAAGTAATTTAAAGAAATGCCGCCCCTAACTGCGAATACTTTGGCCCTCTTCCAATTCTCAAAAAGACGGTTATATCGAGACTAGATTATCCCAAATGCTAATCGTAAATTCAGTAAAAAGGAGTCGTCACCGCTCAACTATAAAAGAGGCAGAGGAAAAGCCACCAAAACAAAACCCAAAGGAGTGATTATTGAAATATATGTCTTATCCGTGATATTTTCCATTAATCATGCAAGAAGCCCCCAAACCCTAACTCCTTGATAATTACTTTGAAGATCCATGTCTACAACATCATCATCACTACAAAAAGAAAACGGTCGCACCATCTTACCTCTAAATTATCCCAAAATTAATACGAACATTTCCCGAGCTCAACCAGGAAGCTTTGAAGAAATGAGATCGGAAAAGCCTTGGAAGGCTCTCCCAGAGACCTTTCCATGAGGCCAGGGGAAGATCGAGATTCTATTTCTTCTTCCAGTATTGAAATAGACATCTCCCTAGAGACATGCCATACATTACTTCGATGCCTCCTATCCTCTGGAAGGCTTCCAGAGCTAAAGAGGAAGGCATTGGCTACTGCTAACTCGTCGACATAAACCATTCCTCTAATCTTATCAAGAATCGAGTGTAGCACCATGATTTCTATGAAAATGTTCCGCCTTCGACCTCCTAGGCAAGAAGATGATTCGTGGAGCCCTTGATCCTCCATCTCTACTACCGAAAGAAAACCTTAAAACTTACCTTTGTATCGATTCCATCACAGAGTTCCCCAGATTCAAAAGAATTTTAGCGATTACTACTCTTTACTGCTATTTACAACATAAACTCAGATCCTCCCTTTTTTGGCAAAATATTTTAGGATCTTTTTCATCCCGCTTTTCTTAGCTCCCGGAGTCAAAGCCAGTGCTACCTTCAACAGATGTATTATAAGCTTCAATCATTTGAATTGAACCATCGAGAAAATTCCCAACTGGAAAACTCCATGACTTCAGCTAATGGAATGTGCTTATAGTGATAAAATCTTCATTTTTTTGACAATTTAATTGAAAACCCAAATAAGAAATACCATGAAACATGGTGATTTTGGGTGTAGGTTTTGATAAAACTGCAATTTATCACCTTTAGGGGCCGTTTGGATACGCAGATTTTAGAATCCAGGTTTTTAATTTGAAAACAGTGTAAAAGATGGTTCATGATCAAGCTGTTGCATGTTGTCCTGGCAGCGTTTCTTGGATTTTAAGTAAGAAAACCAGGTTTTGAGTATTCTGATGCAACGATTAGTACTGAATAACATTGATAGCCTCTACTCGTGTCATCCTACTGGCTTTGCTCATCCGAAATGGATATCTTCCAAATTGGGGAATATCAATGAAGCCCCTTTAGTAGGCTATTCATAATACGAATGAGAGTTCATTACTCTCTTTCATCTAGAACAACATACTTTGGCAATTTTTTCAATCTAACGAATGAGGGGTGTGTTGGATGTTTCATGATTCATGGTTCAATCAACGGTTATATTTGCATTAGCTACGCGCAAACAGGGGAGAAAACACACTTCCAAAATGAATAAAACCGTGTAAACAGAAAAATAGAGAAAGATAGTGCAAGGATTCGAGTAATTTAACTACTTATAAAGCATAATAATCTAAAGAAACCCATGACACTATCGTTTCATGTTTATCAAGGCGTAGTATTTTAGCATATAAACCAGATTAGTCCAACGTAAACGGGATTTGAAGTCCAGTGACGAATAAAATTGAGCAATGGTGCATACTATATGTGACTTGGCTTGGTTGAAGCATCTATTATAGGAGTGGCATTTTCAATGAGGTTTCCGATGAAGTTATTATGTGATAATTAGGTTGCAGTGCACATTGCTTCTAACTTGGCAATCCAAGAACTTACCAACGATATTTAAGTCAACTGTTACTTCATGCGTGAGAAGGTTCTAAGTGGAGATGCATCTACACCTTTTATAAAATCAGAAGAACAGCTAGCTGACCTGTTTACCAAATTGTTGAATCAGAGACATTGATTTCATTGTTTCCAAGCTGGGATTATATAATGTAAGGGGCCTAGTTTGAGGGGGAGTGTTAGAATATAATATGTTGTGTAGGCATATTTTAGTTAAATCATTATGCATTGTAAAAACATGTATACAGAAATATACATATACATAGATTCACTTGGGGGAGAGAGAAAACTTCCTTCTCCTCTCACGATTTCCCCTTCGCTCTTCCTGCCCTAGACAATGAGCACAGACCCAATGAAGAACTTTCAAATCCTTGCAAATAACATGAACAAGTATCTGTCATATAAGGCCATGGCCCTTCAACATATTACTCCCCCGTTAACACAATGCTTACAATAATGAAATTGTGATACAACTTATGCCGTCCAAACAAGCAAGCAGTCCAGGTTTATGAAAATAAAATGACCACCCTTTTCCATAGAGCATGTGACATGTTGCTCCCTATTTAGGAAAACCACTATACTTGTTGGATTAGCTTCAAAAGTGTATAAACAAAATGTGAAAACAAGCATTGTGATGGTCAAAAGTTAATAATTTTCATTTATAACAAAAACTCATCAATACATGAAACCGGCTCACATTGTCAAGATGCCACACCAATAAACAATATAAATTAATCTTTGAAAATTGCTACTAACAATAGTACTTGGGACTAAGAAAAAGTGTAAATGCATACTAGAAAAAAAATTCAGTTCAATATGCTTTGGGAAGATAAAATCAAAGACAAACCATGTTATACATTTGCTTTATAAGATTCAAGATGTAGCAACATGCAAAAACTAGAAGTAGCTTTGAGGCTCACAAACAGAAGATAAAATCAATGACATAACATATGGGTGCTTTACCATTCAAAAAAAAAAACATATTGGTGCTCAAGATGCGGACAGTCATCTGAGATTCCTACAAGAAATTCAAGCATAACATATCAAAGACTCCACCACGAGTAGGCCTTCAAACCCATCTCCGATAAATCCCCAGTCCCGTCAGCAAGGCCTTGACTTCAGCAGTGTTGGAATACGAAATACCAGTAGGTTCAAAGCTTTCTACCCTTTAGAGCCTCTACCATCTCTAAATACTAATCGAACCCAAAATTTAGAGTGTAATTAGGTCTAGACGCTGATTCGGGCTACTCATTTTCTGATCCAACATGTGATTGAGTCCGGCTACAGGATTAGGGCAAGGCATCGTATAAGCAAGGAGAAAAGGGGTAAAACAGATAAAATGGACAGCCATAACCGGAATAACAAGTATAGAGCTCCTCTAATCTGGTGGCATAGAGATCGTAGGAAAGGATCTTATCCAATCTCTTAAGAAAAACAATGTCGAAATCCGGATGAAATGCTATGGGTTCGAATGATATATCATGATCATTCTCTATTGTTGAGGTTTCGAAATTGATTTCATGCTTTAGGATCCAACCACTCTGCCAGTCCTTGAGCATCCAGATTTTTAATGGGTTTTTGAATTTATTGGTATAATGGAGATACCCTCCCGACACACCTAGACATTCTACAACGCCGGAATTAGAATCAGGCAATGAGATCACCCGAAAGCTCTCTTCCTTCACATCGAAACCAACAATGCAATCCTGATCAGCACTCAAATGAACAATTCCATTAAGAAAAACTCGTGTCGAGTCCCAGAAGTGAACGATTGTGCGTGCTTAGACTTAACCCACTTACCCGTTTCCGAAGAGAAAATATCAACCCTAATTTTCTGGTCAGGGCTATTCCCCCATTCCAAAAGGCGAATTACTTTGTAGTGAGGGGAGATTCGAGGATCGAAAGCTAAGATGGAAATACACCCAAAACTTGGTTCAAATCCTAGTTTGATTGGCGGAGGAGGAGGACAAGCAAACCATTTATTGATAAAAGGGTTCCAAACACCATGGATATTTGTAATCTTATGGACAAACAAAAGCAACCCATTTTGGCAATCTTCCAAATTGTATGAAGTGATATGCTCATTGACATTATTAATATTACTAATAACATGTTTCTCGTTTTCTTCTTTTTCTTGAAGAGGACGAGCATATCTCCACTCAGGTTGAGGCAAGCAACCCCCTTCGTAGAATTCATAGAGGAGATTGGACATGGAAAGGGTTGGATTTTGAGAGATGAAATTTGAAATCAAGGTGTGGAATGATTTGGAGAGACACTTGCATCTCACCAAATCCTTTCCAGGCAATCCGGAAAGGATGGCCATTACCAAATCATCACCCAAATAACTACCCATCTTTCTAATTCTCTACCTATAAGGACAGATTTTAAAATCTGAAAGCTTGAAATAGAGTGAGAGAGAAATACCAGTGGAGAGATTCCCAAGTCGTAACAAACCCTAATGATTCCCGAGTCTGAAGGTTTCCTCTTTCCTATATATATATATATATATATATATATATATATATATATATATATATATATATATATATATATATATATATATATATAGCTTAAGCTCACCAAACTTATGGTGAGCTAGCTTGCCCAATCACATGGGTCCCACATTTTGGGGAGTGATCCAAACCATTCATTTGCAAGGCCTTATCATAGATAGGGGGTGTACCAAAAATCAGCTCCATAGGATCATCCTAACCCCTCCATTTGTGGAGGACAAAAATGGGGCAAATTTGTGTCTGTCCATTTTTTTTTTTTTTTGAAATAGAGTGTCTGTCCATTTTTGTCCTCCACAAATGGAGGGGTTAGGATGATCCTATGGAGCTGATTTTTGGTACACCCCCCATCTATGTAAGGGACTTTCAAATGAATGGTTTGGATCATCCTAACAAAGTGGGCCCCCATGTGATTGGGCAAGCTAGCTCACCATAAGTTTGGTGAGCTTAAGCTCACCAACAGTTTCCTCATATATATATATATATATATATATATATATATATATATATATGAGGAAACTGTTGGTGAGCTAGCTTGCCCAATCACATGGGTCCCACATGTTCTGTGGTGATCCAAACCATTCATTTGCAAGGCCTTATCATAGATAGGGGGTGTACCAAAAATCAGCTCCATAGGATCATCCTAACCCCTCCATTTGTGGAGGACAAAAATGGGCAGATTTGTGTCTGTCCATTTTTGTCCTCCACAAATGGAGGGGTTAGGATGATCCTATGGAGCTGATTTTTGGTACACCCCCCATCTATGTAAGGGACTTTCAAATGAATGGTTTGGATCATCCTAACAAAGTGGGCCCCCATGTGATTGGGCAAGCTAGCTCACCATAAGTTTGGTGAGCTTAAGCTCACCAACAGTTTCCTCTATATATATATATATATATATATAGAGGAAACTGTTGGTGAGCTTAAGCTCACCAAACTTATGGTGAGCTAGCTTGCCCAATCACATGGGGGCCCACTTTGTTAGGATGATCCAAACCATTCATTTGAAAGTCCCTTACATAGATGGGGGGTGTACCAAAAATCAGCTCCATAGGATCATCCTAACCCCTCCATTTGTGGAGGACAAAAATGGACAGACCCAAATTTGCCCCATTTTTGTCCTCCACAAATGGAGGGGTTAGGATGATCCTATGGAGCTGATTTTTGGTACACCCCCTATCTATGATAAGGCCTTGCAAATGAATGGTTTGGATCACTCCCCAAAATGTGGGACCCATGTGATTGGGCAAGCTAGCTCACCATAAGTTTGGTGAGCTTAAGCTCACCAACAGTTTCCTCATACATATATATATATATATATATATATATATATATATATATATATATATATATGTATATGTATATGTATATATATATATATATATATATATATATATGTATATGTATATGTATATGCAGTCGGATGGTTTAGATCATTAAAGTAGGTGGACCCCATAAAAAGTGACTTGGGCCTATCTTCTTCAAAGATCCAAACCGTTAATTTGTTGCACTTGCCAAAAAAATCATCATGATACAAACCCTGATCAGCATCTACAAATCGGAGGATAATGATCATCATATTGAGATGATTTATGGGGAATGGTCAATTTACATTGTTGCCCATAAAATGAACAGTCTAGACCTGGGCCGCAATGAATCTGCACATGTATTTTTTTATTATAAAATAGAGTGGGAGCCACCTTGTTCAAAGATCTAAACCATTCAATTGTTAAGCCCCAACATAAATACGCCTTCCAACCATTAAAAAAAATTCGCCTTACCACAAAAATCATCTCCATTGGATGATCCGAACTCTTGATCTATAGAGATTTCTATATAATGTAGGTTATCTACAGGTTAGAGGGTTAGTATCATTCAATGGAGATGATTTTTGAGGTACGGTCTAGTAACATTCTAGTAATATTTTTGAGGGTTAGTCTCTAGGCAGAGTTATGCAAGAGTCTGTGTAGAAGTCGATGTGGATAAAGACTCCCAAACACAGTTTGCATTCAAACATCCTTGAGTAAAGTCTTTCAACCAGTTGAATATGACTGGAAACCATCTCCTTGCAAGAGATGTAAAGATTTCAGTCACTCACCGGACAAGTGCCTTGTTGCTCCTCTTACCCAAGAGATCAAGCCACCTCAAGCAAGACAAAAATGGATCCAAAAAAAGAAAATGCCTGAAGCAAAAGAAGAAGAAAACCTTCCTAAATGCAATAACAAAAGGAAGAAAGAGATATTGGTAAAAGCCAAGAGGAGGAGGATGAAACAAAGAACGTTATATTAACATCAAGCACCTTCAGCATGCTAGAGTCCTTGGAGGATGTTATCCCATAACACCCATGCAGGGAACCTATGGGCCCCAATCAAGTAAAGCATAACTTGAACTCATCTTCAAGCACATGTACAGATCTTGAGATCCTAAACCCAAGCCGTGGGTTATTGGGCTCTTCCCCTAAACCAACTATAAAAGATGGCTATGCTATACCCGAAGAAGGAATAGAGAGTGAGGAAGACACTAGACTACTCCGACCCTGATGAGGCCTCCTCATCAGAATCCTCCTCAGAAAAGGAAGAAGATCCAACAAACACAAAAGGTCCCAAATAATCTCAAAAAAGAAAGAAAGAAAGAAAGTATCATGGGCGGATGAATGTAGTCCACCTGATCCCAGTCGAGCAGGAGGATAGTTGTGAAGAAGAGAATCCAAAACTTGAGGAATCAAATGAATCATGGCAGGAAGTTCTCTAGAAAGATTGGCCAAGACGATCACAACGAGCCCAACATACCCCTACCAAATTAGATGATTATGTAATTCACAAGTATTGAGCATTTAGATCTCATAAGTGTTGAGCATTGGTTCTCCCTCTCTCACATGTTCAATAGGGATGGTTTTGTGCCTATTATTGTATCATCTTTCTCTTTATCAAATAAACCGGTAGGGGTCCCGCCAAACCCCAGCTTACCCACCAAAAAAAGACTTTTATAGTAACATTGGAGCCTAACAGGTTTGGATCCTCTAACAAGATGGGCTTCATTGTATTATCCAAAATATATGCTCACCTAAATTATAAGGAGCGGGGTTTTCGAGGTGACAAGGGAGATAGAGTGACCGGTTTTCCGTAAGGTTTTGGGACGCACAGGGGTTGCGTTGGTGTTATAGCCGGTTCGAGCGTGGTTTCGTTGATTGTCAATGCCGTCTTGGTTGAGTTATCCGATCGAGTTTTTGCCGGAAGGGGCATCCAGGATTAGGGGTTCAACTTGGGTCGGGCTCAACCCAAACCCAATGTGTTCAACCCGATTTTGGCTCGGGTTGGGTTGGCATTTCCTCGGGTTGGGTTGAGTAAAGCCAACCCGATTTAATTTCGCCACAACCCGACCCGAGTTGCACCCTTATGCAAGATTTCCTAAGTGAAAGACACGGAAATGTATGGATAGAGGCTCATTTACACGTGTCCACCAGAAGATTATTTTTTCTGTAATTCCCTCTTGATTTTTTCTTAATTTTTGCCTATTGATAATGGCACTGGCATGTTTTGATAATTGCACTAAGTCACCTTGTCTTTTACTATTTAACAAGCTGTCAAAGGTTATCTCAATTGCCAGAAAAGCTCTAGGAAGCAAATTAAGAAAGAAAAGACAAGGTAGGTAAGTGATATTACTAAAATCAGGCAGTACTATAAGAGGAATTTTCTATTATCTCTCCCCAATGAATTTTATATAATTCTCTCTTTCATGGATACATTTTATATAATTCTCTCTTTCATGGATACAAACGATAGACATAGGGTCCCGCAGCTACCACATGGAAACTTGTGAACAGGGTTGTGATCACTAATCGGATCAACGGGCCTGATCAAGTCTAAGTTGCCTTTTGGGCAGCAAAATAAATGAATGTTAGGAAATAGCAACAATTGTCTAAGTCCAATTCTAAACCGAGATGATCTTAGCCTTTTGACGAAACAGACACAGCCGTTTATCTGAATGACACATTACAATTGAAACCCAATAGACCGGAGATCCAATTCGCAATGGGGCTAAGCTTATCTTCCATGGATCATTGGAAAGTTTTTTTTTTTTTTCTCCTTGTATAGAGTTCCTCTTCGCGAACATTCTTTCGTTCTGGATAATTTTTTCCAAAGGAAGCCAATATTGGAAACCCTTTAATTTTAAAATTTTAATAAATTATTATTATCAAATAGTTTCATCATAAATGATTCTTATAAATGTGTGGAGTCGATTCATAGGTGATTATAGAGTAAAGATGTGCCTTTATGCCGATGATATTTTAATCGTCCGTACGAGTCTAGATGTTAAAATGATTCTAAAGACCTTTTATCAATGAATTTTGATATGAAAGATCTTGAAAAGGCAGATGCAATTCCTAAGGATTAAGAAAACTTAGAAGGAATTATTCTAATACAATCTCATTATGTTCAAAAGATCGTTAAAAAATTTAACAAATTTGATAGTAATCTCTCAGTGTACCAAACGGTCATAGTTCAAACTTCAGAAAAATGAAGAGAAGGAGTATATCCCAATTAGATTACTCCAGAATTATTGGCAGCTGAATGTATTTAATAAACTGCACTAAACCAGATATAGCTTACGTAGTTTGTAGGCTAAGTAGATATATATGAGTAACCCAAGTAAAAAAAGTGTATCATGCCTGAATCTAACTGGAGTTCGCGGTGGTGGAGGAACCGGATCGGAAAAAAGAGGGATTCTAGTTGTAAGATATCTAATGAAACCGTAGCTTAGGAATGCAGTTATCAGAAGTTTAAGATATTTGGAAGACACTCTATGGTATGAATTCTACTATGGTAGTTATCCCGCTGTATTTGAAGGATATAGTGATGCAAACTAAAATTCAGATTCAGAAGAAACTAAATCTGCAAGTGGATATGTTTTCACTTTGAGTGGTGCTGATGTCGCTTAGAAATATACCAAGCAGACATATAGAGCACGTTCCACATAGAATCTGAATTTATTGCTTTCGATAAAGCAGGTGAAGAGGCGAAATGGCTTAGGAATCTGTTAGCAGATATTTTTCTATGGTGCAAGTCAATTCCTGGTATCTCAATTCATTATGATAGCCAAGCTACAATAGCAAGGGCGAAAAGAAGAACATATAATGGTAAATTTATAAACATTTATATGATGCACAATAATGTGAGGCAATTGCTTTCAGATGAAGTAATTGCAATTGACTTTGTAAAGTCAAAAAGAAACTTGGCAGATCGGCTGACCAAAGGACACACTAAAAGGCTACTGGCTGAAACATCAAGAGGGATAAGGCTTTTGCCTATCAGATATAATCGCCAATAACAGAAGCCCAACTTATGACTGAAGTGTTAGTCGAACAAGGTATCCATGCGTGGCTGAAAAGGCTTGGAAACCATGAAAAAAATTCCTTGTTCTTTATCCCAAAATACCTATATTACTAGATTATCGATGCTGATTCAAATAAAAATACATAAGAACAAGAACATATCACCAGATTTAAGTTGAATCAGTAGCTTCCTTTGATTGCCAGAGACATGGAGGATTGATGAAGAACCTTTCTTCATCTTCTTGGTTTCCAAACCAAAAGGAAAATAGGAACCTCTATTAAGATCAAAAGAGAGAAGATTTTAGAGGGAGAAGATGGAAATTGGAGAGGGGAGAGAAAAAACGTGCAGAGAGCTTGTCCTCTCCTTTTCCTCTCTTTCCTTCTCTTCTATTTAAAGTGAAAGGAGTGCTCGGACGTCCACCAACACTTGGACGCCCAAGGCAGCCCGAAAATATCTCCCAATTTCCATATCTTTAGGTTTCTTGCTAATTTCCCATTAAACACAATTTCAAAATAATTTTAAAAAATAGAAACTTCTTCTCCATTTTATCTCTCCCTCTTTATTCTCAAACACAAATTCCAAATTTCCATCTTAATTAATTAGATACTATACACCGTATCTGCACTATATACATATACACCGTAGATGCACTAAAGTGTTTACACCATAAATACAGTGTAAATCCTCCCTATATCTCATACAACGGGTCTCATCTGTCCGTGCAATCCATAAATCCGGGACCTTGATTCTCCAAAGATCGTAAAGGGTCAAGCGGGTTATAAGTGGGATCATCGTAGTGATTCGACAGTCGATCTCGCAGACCCCAAGATGGGACCCACTGCAACCTTGCTATGTAATCTTACCACGGTCGCATTGGGCAAGTGGCCCCCACCAAGATGTAACCCTGAAGATGACCGTCGGACCATCCAATACCCCTAATCACATCTTATGTGTACGTCCTTCCTCTAAATGCTCACTAGGCTAGGCCTCACGAGGGGTGGGGGGACATTTACCACTCCCTTAACCTACTCTATACTCTATGGTATACCTTTCAATTCGCATGCTTGGAGCAAACCATCAAAGTTCAACTTTAGATATCTGCCCGAGCCTATGGAATGGTCTACCCCTGCTCTCTGCTGGAGCAAACCTCTGACTAACCTCGCCATAAGTCAAGCGCTGACATGAATCAAAAACTGGGCAGAGCCCTGACCCAAGAGATGGACAATGCAATCATCGTAATAAAGAGGAAATGGGAGATCATTTACCAATCTTCTAAACACCCTTGTGTTCCTCTCTTTCCATAATACACAAATGGTGGTTAATAATGTCACATTCAATAAGATTTTACCTCTTCTACACTAAGGAGCGAATAACCAGCTTTCCAAGAGTTTTGGTAGCTTGGAAGGGAATGCACATGATATACCAAACCCATTTAGAGTTGGGTTCCACACATACCTGACTGTGTTGTAATGAATGAACATGTAATCGAGTGACTCTTGTCTCCACACATAACACACAATGGTCAATGATCCACATGTACGAATTACGGAGGTGATCCACTGTGAGGATCTTGTCTAGAACCGTCATCTAAGCAAAGGCACATTGAAGCAGTTGAAAGTTGGAAGCCGTGCCTTGATGTGGTAGGGTGAGGCTCTAGAGTGGTGTGCAATATAAACTCAAAGGGAATCGTAAGTTGCTGCTGAAATTGGATCAGAAAATTCAAAGAATCTGCATTAGTGTAACCAAGTAATTGGTCATTGAAATCCTTTTCTCAAGTAACTTGAGAGTAGACCACATTCCAAATAAAGGATTCTTCTTCGTCAAACTGAATTTGGACTTCAAAATTATTACATCTGAAACAGTAGGATTGGCTTCTTAAGCTTTGTGTTAGCCGAAATACTCAAAGCTTAGGACTTGGACATTCATTGGTCTTTAATCAAACAGAGCATAAGCATGGATTCAACTCAAGGTTTAAGTCCAATAATCTTTCTGAGAGCTATTGTTTTACATGGAATCTATCTCCTCGTGCTTACTGCGATGGGAAGCACTTAAAGAATAACTCACAATAAGGAAACTCAACGTAGGAGATCATGCCATGGCTATGTATCCTTAAACTCCAATATCCATGGTTAAAAACTCTTTGAGAGGATTTTGCATTGATTTCATCTATATGTATCATCTCATAACTCATAAGCACTTCAATTGAATAAACAGAGAGCAACATTGGCTCTGCAAATTGTTGCACAAATAGTTAATTGAGGCTTTGCTTCAAACAATCAAAGGGCATTATTTTGTTTTTCAAGTTGATAGTGGAATACACGGATGCATGATAGCTTCTAATGTAGAACTAACAGTTTAGAAACGTCTGAGTATTGATCAAAGGCTGAGCTAGGCATTCATCACATTTACAACCCAAACATCATTCGATCAGGTAGCTATTAATCAAAACCTTTCAAATCTAAGTCCTAGACACATTTGAGCAGTAAAGCACTTTGAAGCTCAGAACATCCTTGGATTCATGAAACTTTCCACATGATTTAAATCGTCACAGTTCAATTAAGATCAAGAGCCAACATTCTTATAGTGGTCATTCAAAACTAGCAAGAAATTCAAACCAATCAGAGTCACATGGAGAATTCCACAACCGGTCCCAGCACAAGTTTACCACAACACCAATGATCAAACCGTGAGCATATGCTTGCTCTGATTTCTCACTAGTGACTAATTAGCAATTGAATTTCTTGCCATAACTCTTGCAAGATCTTCACAGAAATGACAGGCAATCGAGGATGGAAGAAATTGCTTACCTCAGCAAGATTTGTAGGGATTAAGCCAAGGAATTCACGAAATTTCCATGGATTACAACATTACTGGTAAATCTGGACAGAGCCTACACCGATCTGATCTTCTTGCTCCTTCTTTGGATGAGTTTGGATCTGAAAACCTTGTAGGTCTTGCACCAAGGCTCAAATGGAATAGACTTCCTTGCAAATCAAGGATGGAAAATGACAAAGAAAAGGGAGTAGGCCTCCAAACCAAAGTTTCAAATGAAAAACAAATCAAAGATGAAAATGAAAAGGATGGAGGGAAGGGTATTTGTAGTTTGTACCCCACATTAAACTGAATTTCACATGCAAGTGAAAACTACAATACTACCCCTAGTTGTGAAAACATATCAATAAAAGACAGAAAATGAAACTGACAAAACTATCCCTACTTATGCAAATGAAACAAATGCAAAATTCCTAGGCTAAGGAGTGATTAAGGACCGATGTCGACTTTCCCCAGGGATGTTCCTGCATCACACATACCCTAGGAGGAGCCAGTATGTTCCACACTCTAGGCACTGGTGAAGCTGCAGAACTGAGTGCAATCAGGTTGTAGAATGATTTGACCCAGAAAATTCACCTCTAAAACTTATTTAGGCCCAAAATCTAGAATATTCCACTCATTCTCTTACTTTATTCTTGCCAACTCTCTCTATATTACACTCACCCTCTCTTTTTCTTTTTTTTGAATGGTAGCAATTCATTAAAGAGAAGGGAAGACCGAGACAGTGAAGCCCAAAATACAAGGACGTAAAAAGAAAAGAAAATACAAGCCCAAAATACACTCACCCTCTCTCTACTCTAGCTTATCCTCTTCTAACTAAGATTTCATCTCTCTTCAAATTGGTTCCCTCTTTAGTCCTTAGATCATCAACTTCTAGAAACTTGCAAAACAAAACCACTCAAACCACTGGTCTTCTAACTTAAGTCCTTCCCCTCCGAATGTGATGTAATTGCACGCAGAGACAACCGCTCCAAAGAAGAAGAAGAAGATCAACTCCAGACCCATGTCTGGAAGATCTGACCATTCATCTTAAAGGATTCAAGCAGGGTTTACGGATGGAATCATTTTTAAGAAAAGTTCCAGCATCATTCTCATTAGAATCCACTTTTAAGAAAATGGATTTAAGGATGGAGTCAAATCTGCAACCTTTACAGAAAAAAAAATATATTCGGTTATTCGGGAACAATCAATATACCTCAAATGTTGAATCAGGATTAACTAGGACAGAAATATAGCTTTCTTCTCGCCCACTGATGCACTGGTTTAAGTTTTGAGACTGCAAGGGTAGTAGGGGGTGGAACCTTTGCTCCTCCCCAAATGGTAATCATGAAGGAACCTTGATATGTAGTTCATAAGGAAAGAAATTTGTAACACTATTGTTTCTTTCACTCCAATGTTCTAAAGGGCAATTAAACCCATGCATCTCCAAAGGATTTTCAAATATTCATAAGAAAACTGCCATTGGCCCAAAAGAAAAAGGAATGGGATGCAAGCATTTGAGGCATTTTAATTCAGAGATTCCAGTTTTCATGCCAAAGGCTATTCATAAATGGACATGACAAGAAAATGTGAAGGTGTCCAAGTGATAGGGGAATCCATACCTAGTCTAAAGATTGACTTAAACTGCATTAAAAAACAACAGAAATTCAAAAAGTACAATCAGTCATGAAGATAACAAATATTGCTGCAGTTATGGTTAAAAAATACATGGAAGTTAGCAATATTATGCTTCTGAATGTGCACAAGTAGGCGAGCTGATTGATCCTATATTAATTGATGAGCCACCCCACGCCTTTCTCATCAGTTGGTTTGTTTCGTGAGCACCAAATTGAAGTAGGGCTCACAGAAGCAGCCATAGCTCTCCTTGTCGAATGGCCTAATATAAGAGTCATTTGATAGAAACTGGAGAGAAAGCAAAGGATATGACTATATTATACAACAGAAAAGATAGGAAGGGTGATGCATCAAATTTGAATGGATATCACAACTGTAATGAAATGGGAAGTACAATGCTACAACTCTAATGAAACGTCTTTCCAATTCCACAGTTATCTCATCCAATGATAATCTCCAGAATTCCTTCCTAATAGCCACCCAATAGATGATTGATAACTTGATCTCTCCAATTAATTTGTGTCACTCCAAATCGAGGTAACACAATTATCAAATGTCTAATATTTCTCTCACTAAATGCCCCACAAAGCTACGCATTATGACCGAAAGACCCAACAGATTCAAAAAAAAAAAAAAAAACGCAACGACCAAAGATGTCAGATGGAAACACTTGTTTTTCACCAAAACAATCTAGGACTGATGCAAAGGGATCTGAAATTACAAAAAAAAAAAAAAAAAGTTGATTTGTGGGAAAAGTTGAACCATGAACATGCTGCTTTCAGTGTTGAACAAAAGAACCAAAACATTTTACATCAATCCCCACATTGAGAGCATACTATTTTCAACTGAATGCAAGTAAGAAGTTGAAATTGAGCGGTGGCAGATTTTCATGCTCAGATCCACCACATTAAGATTAGTTACCTCCAACTGAAGAGAAAATATGAAAAAACCACATTAAGAGCCATACTATGTTCAACTGAATACAGATTTTCATGCTCAGATCCACCACATTAAGAATGGTTACCGGCAGATCCACCACATTAAGATTAGTTATCTCCAAATGAAGAGAAACTATGCAAAAGAAAAACAAGGCAACAGATTTCATGTTTGAACATCCATAACTAACTCAACCTGCAAATACTAAATATTAGATTGACTGCCCTGAAACCATAATTTAAATAGCAACCACATTAGCAGTCACAACGGTTAAATGGATGGAATAAAAAAGTTATCCAAGTTCGAGTCCCTAACAACAATTGAAAATAGCACCAGGTTACCATCAATCTAAATCAAGAATGGGAAGAGACGCCAAATGAGGAGCCACTTCCCTTCTTTTTTTTTCTTCCTAAAGTGGTTTTAAACAGCTGGGAAACTCTTACAACCCCAGCAAGGGTTAAGTTCCAAAGCGAATATGAAGGGTGTGGGGAATAGTGGATAGAGGGCAAGGAAATACCGTTCCCCAGAATAAAAGTGTAGATATCAGAAAGAATAGAAAACATAAACAGAAGGTGGTTGTAGACCCATGCATGTCACTTGTACATAATCGAATTTGTTGGACTGGCGGGCAACCATAAGTGTGGCCCATTGTATCTGTTCCCACCATAAAATCTTAAAATCTTAATCAATAAGACATATATACGAGCCCCTGAAAATAAACTAATTGTTAGCTTTTATCAGTGTTGATCTTACAGATGGGAAGCATCCATGATCTCATAAAAATTCAGTCACAAAACACATTTTTTGGATGAATCATGTTCATGAATAGTGCAGAAAGACAACCAAATTTATTAAATATACAAAAGCTGAACCAGGCCAGGAAAAAAAAAAGAAAGCTACAGGCTTTTAGAGATTGCCCCTTCAAAAGAAATGCACACCTAACACCATCTATGGCCAAAGTGTCCGCATTATTATTGGCCATTGGCCACCCAGAGATTATGTTTTCCTCCCTTGCGATGCCCGATAATCTCATTGATTGTGAGCTTCAAATGCTACATCCCTTCGATTTTCCAGCTCCCCACCAAACTGCATTTTGGGAATCCCTTTGCACCACGAGCAGGCCTTCAAACCCATCTCTAATAAATCTCCAGTCCCATCAGCAAGGCCTTGACTTCAGCAGTGTTGGAATAGGAAATATCAATAGCTTCAAAAGCTTTCTACTCTTTAGAGCGGCTGCAATCTCAAAATACTAACCGAACCTAAAATTTACATTATGCTTGGGACTAGACGGAGGTTCAGGTTAGTCGTTCTCTGATCCTGGTCCAACGACATGTGGTTGAGTATGGCTACAGGATGAAGGCAAGGCATGATATAAGCAAGGAGAAAAAGGGTAAAAATTAAAAGATGTCCAGCAAGGAGTCATTTCAGGACTACAAGTATAAAGCTCCTCGACCCTAGTGGTATTGAGATCATAGGAAATGACCTTACCCAATCTCTTAAGAAAAACAATATCAAAATCCGGATGAAAGGCTATGGGTTGGAATGATATATGATGATCATTCTCTATTGTGAAGGTTTCTAAATTGATTTCATGCTTTAGGATCCAGCCACTCTGGCAGTCTTGGAGCATCCATATTTTCAATGGGTGATTGAATTTGTTGGTATAATGGAGATACCCTCCCGACACACCGAGACATTCTTCAACGAAGGAATCAGATTCAGGCAACGAGATCACCCGAAAGCTCTCTTCCTCCACATCGAAACCCACAATGCAATTCGGATCAGCAATCAAATAAACAACTCCATTAAGAAAAACTCCTGTTGAGTACCTGAAGTGAAATGGTTGGGTGTGCTCTGACTTAACCCACTTGCCCGTTTCGGAAGAGAAAATATCAACCCTAATTTGCTGCTTAGGACTCAATTTGCGATCCCATGGTGATTCAGAAAAGCGAATTACTCTGTAATGAGTCGAGATGCGAGGATCGAAAGCTAAGATGGAAAAAGACTCAAACTCAAACCCTAATTTGAAGGGAGGAGAAGGAGGACAATCAAACCATTTATTAGTAAAAGCGTTCCAAACACAATGGGTCTTTTTAATCTTTTGAACAAATAGAAGCAACCCGTTTTGGCAATCTTCCAAAATATAAGAATTGAAACGCTCATTGACATTATTAATATTACTAATAACATGGTTTTGGTTTTCATCTTCTTCTTGACCAATACGAGCACATCCTAAGCCAGATTTAGGCAGGCCACAGCCTTCATCAAAGAATTCATAGATGAGAATCGACATAGAAAGGGTTGGATTTTGAGGTATGAAATTTGAAATCAAGGTGTTGAATGATTTGGAGAGAGATTTGCAGGTCACGAATTTTTTTCCAGGTAACCGTGAGAGGATTGCCATTACCAAATCATCACCCAAACAACTACCCATATTTCTAGATTATTAGTATAAGGAGATAGAATTTAATATCTGAAAGCTGAATAAGAGAAGAAGAGTGAAAAAGGATTACCAAGTATAGAGATTCTCAAATCGGATCGGTGGTAAGAAACCCTAAAAGAAAACCCATATTTGTAACAGGACTTTCTTAGGTCATCAAAAAGTCAGATGTGAAATTCCTTTCCGCGAAATTTCCTAGCGAATCAGAATTTTCGGTCTCAGAGAAAGAGTCATTTAACATTAGATCCACGTGGCACAATATGGAAGACCGTTGGGAACTTTAGTGACGCTGACGAGTCTTCGTAGCAGCTCACCAATTGTAATGGCTCCCCTCGTAATACTCAATAGAAAATATGGGTATTTTCGTATTTTAAAAACCATCGGTCCATAAAATTTCTTGGAAACAAAAAACCAAAACCTCAAGCTCTGAAAAACCCCCTATTTTTTTGTAGCAGAGGATAATGGCTGCCGTATCCTTCTCTTTGGCCCTCCCAAACCGTGCCCTAAACGAGACACGTGCGAATCGGCTAAATCCATCCGTACCAAACAGATGTACACGTGTCACGTACCCTCTGAGCAGATGTAGAAGAACTCGGATGAGGTCCAGGTGCATCAAAGGGAAAGAAAACAATATCGGGTCAACAGATCCAGAAACCGATACGGAGGGAAAGGCCGAAACGGGAGAAGAAGGCTCTACGGAATTGAGAGCGCTTAAAGAAGCGATAAAGGAGAAGGGGAATAAGAAGGATGATGTGTGGAGTGGGGTTTTGGAAGAGATAAGGGAGATAGAGTGGCCGGTTTTCGGTAAGGTTTTGGGGACTACGGGAGTGGTTTTGGCGGTCATAGCCGGTTCCAGTGTGGTTTTACTCACTGTTAATGCCGTCTTTGCTGAGTTGTCTGATCGAGTTTTTGCCGGAAGGGGCCTCCAGGATTTCTTCTGATGGATAGGAGCTCACCTACACGTGTCCAGCACAAGAGGATTTTTGGTGTAATTTTTCTGGATTTTTATGTACATTTTTGGGTGCTGATATTCGCACTATCTTGTTTTGATAATTGCACTGGACCACCTTGTCTGTTTTTTGTATTTAATAATTATCACAGGATTTTTGCTGTAGTAATTCTTCTGGATTTTATGCACATTTTACCTACTGATCTTCGCACTACCTTGTTTTGATAATTGCTCTAAACCACCTTGTCTTTTTGTATTTAATAAGCTGTCAAAAAATCTTTAAGAAGG
Source organism: Tasmannia lanceolata (assembly GCF_043159265.1). NCBI lineage: Eukaryota > Viridiplantae > Streptophyta > Magnoliopsida > Canellales > Winteraceae > Tasmannia > Tasmannia lanceolata. Next base: position 15,043,732 of record NW_027518683.1, read on the forward strand.
AAAGCTATTACTATTATAGAAGGGTTTTGCTTCATTGGGAAAGAAATTTTCCAATCATTTTTCACATCGATTTGAGAATTTGTCATTTTTTTATCAAAACATATGTAAAATTCCTGAACCCATTATCAAAATATGATAGTGCCAATATCAGTAGCCAAATTTTTTATATGAAATCCCCCCTCTATGAATTTTCTCTTGCTTTTCTTGTTTTTTTGGTGAAAATTCCCGTCAGATGGATCCAAAAGATCGACATCACCCACTCGGAAACTTGTGAACAGAAGAATTGTGATCACCAATCGGATCAACGGACGTGATCATGTTGCATGTGTGTCCCTTAAAATGAACGTTAGGAAATAGGAAGACACTAATAACTATAGCCGTTGATGTAAATGACCCTTTACAATTGAAATCCAATAGGCCGGAGACCCAATTGTCAATGGGGGCTAAGCTTATCTTCCATTGATCATCGGAATTTGGAAAGTTTTTCTTCTTCTTCTGAAGGGTTCCTCTTGGAACAATTTTTTTCTAGATAATTCTTTTCCAAAGGAAACTGATGTTGGCTCCCCTTTTATTTGAAAAATATCATTACCAGACAAGTGTAAAACTGGGGGACAATGGGTTGAAAATCTGAAACAAAGTTAATGGGATGATAATCTATGTAGAACTGCAAAGTTTTCGCTAAATATGATTCTATATTCCAAAAAAAAAAAAAAAATTCACTCAATTGCAATACAATGGAGAGAGAGATTTGCATGGAAACAACATCAGTGTCTCAATCCAGGCCAAAAACACCTTCCAAATTGAAGTTCCCAATAGATATATATTTCCATTACCTAATGAAAAATCCACATCTCAATCTGCTGATAATAATTCTACAATTCTAGTTCATTCCAATCAGTCATCAGGGAATCCAAGAAATCTGTTCATGATCTTCGCAACTGGTTTGGCATCTGCTGGTGGGTAAGGTATAATATACTCCAAATCCATTGTCTTGATAGTCTGGTAAAGCGTCTGTGGGCGAGCGCAAAGGAGATGTTTTCTCTCTGCCAATTCTTCAGCTAACTCGCTTTGGTGATTGTCCATCAAATCCTCATTCACAACTACAATTAAAGGCTTACTCAAGCGCAATGATTCAAATATGCTTCCGGACCCTGCATAGAACTAGAACTATTATTGCAAGATTTCTTCCTAAATTCTACTAGGTGCCCTGAACAATTCAAACTGCGTCAAGTAAGCATTTGAGTGAAGGGTTTCACCGAGTTAAACCCATCAGGGTTTTATAAAAGCAGTGGAGGTTTTCACCAGTCCAACTAAGAAATAAAAAGACCAATTTCCAAGTCGAATCCAAGTTTATGAACATTTATTATAAAGAGAGAAAGAACTGAATTGAGATATTACCAGCATGACTGATTATAAGAGATGACGATCTGAGGTAGTCTGCGATGCTAGGGGAGAAAGTGAAGTAATTTACCGTCAGAGGCCCATCTTCTCCTGGTGACTGCATTGTAAGACTGTTAGATGCTTCACTTGACAATAAGGGGGATTTGTTTCCTTATCATACTTAAAACAAGAAAGGTCATATGATTTAGAACCATGCAAATACTCAACTCAACTCAACTGAGCCTTAGTCCCAAACTAGTTGGGGTCCACTAATGAATCCTTTAGAAAATTTTCATGATTAGAACCATGCAAATCATTCTTTAAATTTCACCAGAACCAATACCACATAACTAAATGGAGAACTAGTACTGCTTGCGAAGTTAATAGTAGGAAGAGCTAATAGAACTTCTCTGAACACCTTTAATTCAGAGAATATACGTAATTTTGCAAATGGTTGTGTGTGTACTGTAGTTGATATCCACACTCACAGTTTTGTAATGGTACCCCAAGTAGTTGTCTCTTCGCGAGTGACAAAAATTCCTTATGCTTTACATCAATTTACCCAAATGACTTAAAATGAAAAGAGAGGAAGGGGGAAGAGAAGAGTGACGAAGAAATGAGGAAAAGGAAGAAGAGAGAAGAGTCACATCCCATCTTTTGGCATCAAGACAAAAAATGCTTCTCCATCATAAGATAGAGAGAGAGAGAGAGGGAGGAAAATTCGAACTTAAAAAACCCTCCTCCCGAGCAAAGAACTTTGAGAAGTACCACAAATGTTTTTAGGAAAATCCTTCACAAACTCTTCCAAACAACAATAAATACTAATCCATTTTTCCCTTCTCAAGTCCAAAACAAAACAGAGGATCTCCTTTCACAAACAATAAAAGATCATTCCAATGCAGAGACATGAAAGAAAAGCGATGTATGCTAATCCATGAAAAGCTATCAAAGGTGGTCCCAATGTATGTGTATGTGGTTGCATATATGTAAAAAAGAGATCGGTGCAATGTGCACGTTCTCCATTTCATTACTGCAATTCAGGCCACGAAGTCAAATAGTCAAATGTAGTAGCCTAAGAAGTTAAGAAAATAATGCAAGTCAAGCAAGTGGGGTGGGTACTAATAACATAGGCACGTTTAGGGCCCAAAATAGCATTCATATTCCAGGGGTAGAGGCACATGGGAAAATACTCCATTGACTCCTTTTCAAAATCGTGTTCATAAAAGCTACATGGCCCACCTATTATAGGATAACAAATGTCTACAGTGGACACTTGATCATTTCAAAATCATCTCAATTTTGAAAGTTGTTGATGGTTGGCATTAGAAAACCACAGCAGTGCCAAATGAAATAATACCCAAAGGAGCATATTTACCTAATAATGCATTAGAGCTTTAACTTACCATTTTAGTTTTAACAACCTCTTTGTCTACATAGGAATCGATGCAGATATTAGGATTTATTTACGTGTTATTTAGTTTCTAAGATTTTATTTCCATGTTATTTAGTTTCTAGGAATTTATTTTCCACGTTATTTTTAAGGATTTTATTTTCCATAGAATTGCAGTTCCATTGCTTATATATAGGCCTTATGTAATAGAGATTATTAACTTCGATGATTAATTGAATTAATTGAGATTTCTCCCCTCTACAGGTTTCTTCTCCTCCCTCTAATTTCCTCTCTTCTTCTCTCCCAGATTTCTTCTTCTCTTCTTTTCTTCCCCTATCTTCTCTACTTCTCCCCCAAGTCTTCTTCTCCTCTTTCTCCTCTATTCTTCTTTTTCTTCTCCTATTCTCTTCTATTCTTCTCCTTCTATTCTATTCTTCCCCTATTCTTCTCTTCTTCTCCCCTTTCGTCTATTTCTCCTCCCGGTCCTACATCAGGAATCCTACAACGAAGGAGAACAGATATTACCAAACCAACCTGGCAATCCAACTGTTGGCTTTCATAAATGGTAAGATCGTAGCTCGATTGGGCCATCATCAGCGACGAAAGGCCACCATTCTCTCTAGTCGAATCATATCTAAATTGGTTGCGTGTCATCACCCTCTATTATATTCACCCTCTATTATATAAGAAACGTGATTAGTTGGTCAACCCATGCAAGCTTGCCAAACTAATTCCAACAAGTATTTGTATTTTGGTTGTGGTTATTACAAGTGCAATTAATACCCTTCCTGATTCCACGGCCTCTACCACATCCTCCCCTTGAATCACGGCCTCTACCACATCCTACTCTTGAATTACAGCCTCTACCAAAATCCCCACCTCTAAAGGATTACAACACTTTTACGATGAAAAGGTTAGTAGGTGAAGGGAGCTCTCTAGTAGCCAAAATCTGTCCATGAACTGATACCCCTGGTCGAGACAGAGAGGATTTTGGCCACTCTAAACTCCTCTCGCTGTCTCAAGCAATTTTAAATCACTAGACAAGGCCCGATTCATATTCAGCTCTTCCCACATGTCTCTTAAAGCACTATACTACTCACAATGGTCTTATTCCATTGCAAAACAAAAATTGAACAGCTTGTAAACATGAGATATATTTTCACGAGATGAAACTGACAGTGCCATACTTTTTAGCCGGCCTAAAAGTATCACATTGGCACTGAGCCACTGACTTGTGGTTCCATATTATCCCACAGGAAATTCATAGGCACGAATTTTAATTTCCCTCTTGCACCAAGTGCTACTTTTATAAACTTAGCAAATGGAAGATAATTGGGCCCATTCATCTTCACATAAGTGAATTGCAACCCCAGCAGCTTCATAGCATTGGGTAGGCTAGGCTTACTTTTACTTATGATAACAACTTTCAGGGTAGCAACTAGCAACTGATCAAAATAAATGACGCAGCACGTAGATCACACAATGAGAACAAGAAGCCTTTAAATTCACTAAAGGGATATCATCAATAGGGCAGTACGTGATCTACACTAAAAGATATGCAAGGTGATCACAAAATATTGGGCAACATACAAATAAATAGAGAAGAACTAATAATGACTAACAAGGTAGCACAGACACACAAATGAGGCAGCAAGAGGATCATTCAAGCCACACAAACACTATAGAGGCACTATTCAAGCAAGAAAATTAGCAAGAAGGCAATATTCAGGCCATTCGAACAGCAATAGGCACCACATAATCTCTTAGATGCCACTATATGGGTTGTACACAGCCTATAGCCCACCCAAGCTTCATAGAAATTCCACAAATAGGGAAGCAATACTTACCATCCTTACTAGGACAGAACCAATAATAAAAGGTCACAATTCTTCCATGATTTAACATCAAAAGAGGAATGATTACTGTAGCAAACACCCAGGCACAAAACCCAGAGACCCTCATAGTTTTCTATCACATCAAGGGGGAAGAGCCTAGATCTTACGGTCCGACCACCACGTGAAAAATCTACAATTTCTAATAGATGTATCTAGAGTGGGGAAAAGATGAAAGAGAATTTAAGTTTCAGAACAATTTCTGATACCATATTAATTTATAAAGCGAAGGACAAACCACTTGGAGACGGCAACCCAAATCATTGGAATTAAGGTAGAACATATATGGATTCCTTGTTTTCAATAGCAAACCAATTTTTCTTTTTTCTTTTGTTTTTTGGAAAATAAACGAAACTCCCCTAAATTTGGTGCTGAAAGGTTTTGGAATAAGCTCACATATATGAGCTTTCAACAACGTTGTTTTTGGGAAGTGAGTCGCACTCCTCAAACATTTGCAATGACTAATCACATATGAATTTTCTAACTACTAATATATCTAAATGAATATAACTGAAGAGGGAATGTTTCAAGGAAATAAGAAGTAAAGGGGGATGCAGTACTACATTTTCTAACACCGATTAGTGCAAACATGATTTCATCAAACCGATTTGATTCAATTAATTACATAATACTTGTTTAGTTTTGTCATCATAACATTCACGAAAAAAGTTGTCATTTTTCAAATCTAGATGCTCTAAGCTTCTATAAATTCAACTATTAAATCAGTTAATCTCTCAAAACACTAAATATGTTTCTTTCTATCTAGAGCTCTTTAATAATGCTCTATACTAGCACTCCCATTTCTTGAGTCCTTTTCAGAACCATTGTTTCTTAGCACCGCTAGCAGGCCTGCTTCTTGCAACTATGGAACTTAACTTCCCGATCATTCAAAACCCGTGTATGCCTAAATGAATTCTATGAAAATCAGAAGGGCATGAATTTGAATCACAAAAAATAAGACAGTAAATCTAATGGAGGAAAGTATACTCATCCAAAAAATTTCAATAAAAAAAGATATACTCATCCAAAGACCACCATGGGAATACTAAACCAAATCCTGATTGATCATCATTACAGGATGTTGAAATACGGGCTGTGAGATCCCAAAGGCGCAAAGCTTTGATCCCACACCCATGTTTATAACATCAGAAGCCTACTTGATATTATCTGAAATGATTCAACTATCCAAGTAATTGAATCAAGGTACTCGGCCTGATTCGACTACAACCCAAGCTCCAAGTAGGAATCTCGTTGTGACTGTTCAATTAAACTATCCATAACGTTACATTGCATTTTAATCTCATTCGTGCAAAATCACAATGTTGTGTGAACTGTAAAGACCATACCGAAAAAAAATAATATGAACCATGTCAAATATGCTATCAGCCTATTACCATTTCACATGTATGAAGATATTTTGCCCAGTACAAAAAGCCATGTAATTATAACATTTAATTTCACATAAAATAAATAAATAACACATGTAGAAGTAGAATAGAGACCTTCGAAGGGATATAAGTTCCACGACCCATTTGAATCAGAAGATCCGTGTAGCCTTTCCTTGCCAATTCTTCTTTAACTTGTTGGGTATCTACCACGCTAACAAGAGCATCGAAACAAGTGGTACCTACAGTCACGAATACAGTTTTTTTCGATCTAGCATTGTCATCGGCTTTCCCCATCTCTTCTCAGGTATCTTATCTCAATTCGAAAACACTGGCCATGTTTTACAAGCACTGAAGCAATCAAAAACAGAAATTCAAATGAAGACAACCATCTACATCTACAGTCCGGAAGATAGAACTATCGTACTATGCTACAAAAATTTCCTATGGGGAAAAGTAACCAATGATACAATTTAAGAAACCAACAAAGTAGAATATAACTAAAATAGCAAAGTAACTAAACCAAACAGAATCCATCTCACTAAAAGCTGATGGTTGCGTAAAAGAGTATTGATAGAATAAACTTTATCATAAGAGCAATGTGTTGGTCTTTGATACAATACATCAAAATTTTATTGCACTATGTAGTGTAAATTTTATTTTTCTCCTGATTGGATGTCGTATAAAATTCTAATGCAATAATATGTAGATTTAATTACCAAAATTATGATATTCAATACCATCTTTCAATTTAGGAAAGCTATAGAGTTTTAATGACTGATCACGAGACCCTCACATATGGTTCTAGTACCCACTTGGAAATAAATAAATATGCGGAAAAGATTAGAAAAAATACCATAATTACACTTAACTCAAGCTAATATCGGAATCATTTTCCTAAGAAATGAGGAGTTTAGTGATTTTTTGAAATATCATAAAAAATGTAATGGAAAATTGCATGAAAAAATAGCAGATAGAAAATAATAAATAAATAAAAGGAAAAAAGATCAAAAGAGACTATCATCCAATGTGACTTCCATTCAAGTGGCAGCCATTGACATAAAGAGACCCCCATCATAAGATTGGCACATCAAATCGACGGCCAAATCACCCTAAATGTGTGCCAATGCAAGGAATAACGATCGTTGTTGATCATTCCCTGTAGTGGAACCACTTTTGGCATATTTTCACAAGGAAAAGAGTTTCATCCCATACCAATCGGACTGGAACACTCCGACAGGTGTCCTTGTGATGTAAGCAGAAAAAATTATATGCAAGACAAATCTGATAGCACTTGATATATTTTATTTTATTTTGGTATACCACTTGATATAATAGATATCTCTAAACTTGTTCTATTTATGGTAAATTTGATACCACTTGATACAATAGATATCTTCAAACTTTCACAAACCATAAAATTGCTGCAATGGAATTTCTGAGTATGTAAAACAAGGGATTTGCTAGTGTCCCTTGTTTATCGCATGTCAGACTAGCCACCTCGTGAATGAAGACAACAACTTTTGTCTCCATTCACGAGGTGGTTGGTCTGACATGCAACAGACCAGCCGCAAAATGCCTTTTGCGATGGACTCTAGCAATTCCCGTAAAACAATATGTGATTGTGATCTTCGTGGATATAAGATATGAAAAAATAAACTTCATAGAAATAATTAATGACTGATTTTAGTCAAAATCTGCACGAACAAATCGATGTAAAAACTAGTCCTAGATTGAATACAAAGCTAGGTAGGTGCCTTGGTGCTTTGTGGAGATCTGGTTGCAGAAGTTTTCAACTTTCGAAGCTTCTTCCTCCAAACCCTAAAAGAGAAGAAAACATCAAAGGCTTCCAAAGAACAAGGAAAAAAAAAACCTAAAACTCTTATTTTTATTCAATCTCCGGAACTACCCTGAAAATTGGCTTACAATAATATTTGCCTTCCACATGCGACCCTGATTCCCACGAAAACAAAGACCTGACCATCTCCTCACTCGTGACTTTTATCCCCTACCCCTAAAGTTTGTGACTGAAAGCAAATCGGCCTTATTCTTGTAACTTAAACATAACTTAACCAATAAAGAGTGGACCCCAATTTCGTGGGGAAGAAACTATTCTTCTCTTGCAATTGTGTTGATACTTCCACCCCTCCTAGTTGCATGCTTTCGCTCCCTTGCACTGCCTCAATCACGAGAGCCCTTTTTTTTCCTCTTGTGCATCTTTTGATTTCCTTTGGATCCCCTAGATGCTATACATGGTGGTCTACAATTTCTTCAATGTAAATGAGAGGATGTACTAAATGACCTTGTTTGCACACTAATCCATTTAACTCCTAATTGCCCTCACATTCAAGCCAACATCACGATTCAAAACCATTCATATTAACTTCCATAAATAGTTCATGTGGTGGACACACCATATATGAGTCATTCATGACCTAAAAACCAAGGTTGATGACACATGCATCAGTGGAGCCAATCAAATATCCATGTCACAGTCGAGTACAAAAATGTATAGGTTGAACTCACTCATCATAAGAAAAAAATTTATATGGCCTACCGCCGACACATTAGCATTTTTGGCTTCGCACAAACTTTTGTCTCATAACATCAGATTTGTAAATACAAATATGAATTTACAAATATTTGTAAATTTATTTTCAAAAAAAAAATCATATTTGTAAATAATACCTTGAGTCATATGAATGTAGAGAAAAAAGATAACGAGAGCGACAGAATACCAAAACAGAGAGGACATACACATTTTTCATTAAGCATTATCTGCAGAGAACATCGACTTACATACAATAAGCAAATTACCAAATTATCCTTAATGAAAGACTAATCAATCAAGCACTTAAAAGTCAATATCGCGCACAAAGGCCATCATGTGATAACCCATACGGGTGTGGCTCTTTGGCTTAAAGTCATGGGTATGCTCCCCAGTGACGAGAGTTCGAATCCCCCTGGGCTTGCCCAATGCGCGTGGTTCACGGGTGATTGCTGCATCGTAGGGAATAGTCCCGCCCTAAAAATTGGCGTGGGGATACCGCATGTCATAAAAAAAGGACATCTGTGATCCTTTTAATCAGTTTGTGGCAATTAAACAACCTCCTGATGAGCACAGTAAATTTTGTTACACACTAGACAAGATTACTTATGATTATCATATCTTCAGCACCTTGTTGCTGACTACATATAAGTTCCCATCCTTCCCCGACCTATGAGTCCTGCTGCTACACTATGATGGTCTTCTTCAGTCTACGACGGATCTGCTAAGAGACCTGCCTATCAGTCTTCATCTTTGGATTCTTTAGAGACTTTTCATCCAGTTGGCTTGTATAACACCCACAATTGTGGATGTGGACGTGGTCATGGACAAGGTAGTGGTTGAGATCGCGGGAACCCTCATTATCAGAAATAGGGATATCCTACACCTCAACCTGGATAATAGGCTCTTTGTTCCCACTACGGTGATCCCTGACGTGGTTTGCTATCCACCCCACAATAGGGATATCCTCCACCCCAACCTGGATAATAGGCTCTTTGTTCCCCTACGGTGATCCTCAATGTGGTTTGCTATCTACCCCACCTACATCAAGGCATGCTACTATGACACTCAGCTTCCAAGAGAATCTGCCTCTACTCCTTCATATTGTGGCTAGCCTTCTTCTCCAGCTAGCAGTCAGATCTATGGTCCTTGGAACCACATTGCTATCGAGTGCTGTCATCGATACAATTCTGACGATCAGCAGTGTCCCAAGATAGCTCTTGTTCATCAGCCGAGAGACATGTACCTTACTACTCTGTCTGAAGCATATTAGGTGGCTGATATGGGTATCACTCCCCTAATGACAGAAGTAAGCGTTCCTCCTTAGTTCCTTAACCGTGCTCCTCCCATATTGTCATGAGTGGTGGGTTATCTCTACCGATTATCCACATTGGTACGACTTCGATGACATCCACTTTTTGGTCACTTCCATGTTCCTGATACGCATTTAGTTCCCAATATCCAACATAAATTGTTAGCTTGCACCTTCCTATGTTCTTGAGAAGGATTTATGAGTGGAGACACTCTTGGCTAATGGTGTTCGCTGTGGAAACCTATACAATTTTGCAAGCATCTGATATTAGATCCTCCTAAATCACATCTATGCCGAAGTTGTGTACTCGTAAGCAAATTGAATTTCTTTTTACTTCATACACTTTCTTTCCATTCTGGTTGGTATATTCTGATGTGTTGGGAACAACTTTGTCTCCTCTTTCTAGTTCACGATTTTATGTTATATTTGTTGATGACTTCTCTTGGTTGGCCCTGGATATTTTTCTTTAATTAGATGTTCTTCAATGCTAGATTTTACAAAGATGAGTTCATCTTCTTCATCAAAACACAGAGAAAAGAAGAAAACCCAAACTCAAAGCTCAAGTTAAAACACAAAACAATAGAAAAGAGGAAAATATAAAACAAGTTTAAATTGAAAGACAAATCACCATGAGAGTGAGAGAAAAATCAAAACCATGTAAATTGAATTTCCAAAAGTAGCAAGAAATGGTGGGATTGACGATGAGGATTGAGGACCATTTGAGAAGTCCATGTGAAATACCTAAGTTTTAGACCACTCAAATCTGTAACCATTAGAAAAAACAGAAACCGGAAAAAAAAAATGCAAACCCATAAGATAAAAATTCCCAGGCAACCTAAAATTACCAAAAACACATATAGGTAAAATTCAAATATGAACCCAAAATTATGATCGGAACTGAATATTTACAGCAAATCTAAACTCATTATTAATTTTTTTTTATTTTTTTATTTTTTAAAAACCCACAAAGCCATAGGCTACAATCACAAAGCATCATGTTGGGTTGCCCAAGATACAATTAAAATAGAAAAGCAAAGATAAGAAAACCCAAATAAAAGGAACGGAGCAAGACCAGGAAAGACCAAAAAACCAACATAAGAAACCAATTTCTTGATGCAGTCCAAATCAGACGGGAAATTTTAATGGAAGAAAGGCATAGTTTTGAGTAATCCAAGAAATGAATAAGAGAATAAGAGAAGAAATTACCTCTCATAAGCAGAATCAAAGCGATTGAAGTTGACGGATTTTACAATCCAGCAGGAAACCAATAATCGGTTTGGCACTTACAATCGGTAGTCATAAACAAAGGTTTTTTCTAATTGCAATATCTAGAAGAGAGAGAGGATGTATCGATCTGTTTCTAACTTTCTATGCATGAAATTTTTTCCATGGATTGGATTTTTTTCCATGGAATATTTTTTTCATAATTTTTTTTCCATAGATCCAAACACCCTGTTAGAACATGTTGGCAACCATGGAAAAAAATTTCATGGATGTTTAGTGGGGCATGAAAAGAGATGAGTTGTGAGAGAGATGAAAAGCCCCTAAAAAAAAAAAAAAACTCAATTTGAAATAGGGAGATGAAAAATTCGCACCCGGAGAATTCTCACCCTTGTAACTTAAGTGGTGTTAACATCAATTGAATTCACTCGGCTAATGACAGGAATGATTGTAGTGTAACTTGTTCTCGCGCATGCTTTAACCTTAGAGGTGCGAATCATCCTACAAGAGTCATCCCCCAAATTTGAAATAACATATTTACTTTTGCTCCGTTCTCTCGTCGGAAAAGGAAAGGAAGTGAAGGGAAGTAAACTGATGTGGCAGAAAGGAAAGTGAAGGAAAAGAAACCTGACAGAAACATGTCAGATGAGCGTTTCGTTGCATAGAAACCTCACAGAAACTACAGAAATATGCGTTTCGTTGCAGGAAAACTCAATAGAAACCTGTTAAATAGAAACTGTGACAAACTGATATGCAGATTGATGCCAACATAGAATCTAGTCTAAAATAAGTGGGTCCAACCCTCTGAAGTCAATCAAAATAAGAAAACCATGACAAACAGAAGTTGAACAATAACGATGCCAATCAAATTGTCACAAATATAGAGTTGCCAAGATATAAATCAGGCAACCAACATAGACTTGACATAAAATTGTCACAGATATAGAGTTGCCAAGATAGAGTTGAACAATAACAATGCCAATCAAATCGTCACAAATATAGAGTTGCTAAGATAGAATTGCCAAGATATAAATCAGGCAACCAACATAGACTTGACATAAAAACTACATATGTAACAAGCGGATAGTGCTCAACAACAAGAGGAAGAAGCCCCAAAAAAATGACTAAGAAAGATGATAAGGCAACAATAGAATGACAAATCCAAGTAAACAAAAAAGTGTAAACAAAAAGAGCAAAACAAGGCCGAGCTTCCCAATAGACATTCAAATCCCAAATATAACAAAGATCTCAAAGGACGGGCACGTAAATCAAGCTACCACAAGGGGTGAAAGAAATTTGTTCACTTTGTTGCATGTGAAGAAATTTATTTTGAATAACTAGGGAAAAAACAGAATAAAATAACAGAGAAAAACAGAGGTTTCAATCACAAAAATCTATATAACACAAAAACACCACCAAAATAAAGGAATCAAACATACCCACCACCAAGATCCAAAAAAAAATCTCAGTACCTTTCGATTTCGAAAAACCCTATTTCAAGGAAATGAAATAAGATTAAACTCACAAAGCTCAGTACAACAAAATCACAAAAATAAACACCAGCAAAATGCATTGTACAGAAACCCCCAACCAAAGACATACCAACAAACCCCTTTTATGCCTATTTTTAGCATAAAAAGTAAAAAAAAGCAACCAAAACCCGCAATAAAAAAATTCCTAAATCTAAAAAAAAACCCAACAAACCTAGAGCTTGGATTATCGGTTCTTAGACTCGGAAAAGAGGGAGAATGAAACTTTATTTCAATTTTATGAAACCCGAAACAGGGTTTCTGTAAATATTCTCAAATAGGGTTTCTCAAAAACATGAAATAGGATTTCTCAAATCAATTTTACAGAGCTATTCATAGAAACCCTATTTCATATTTACTATATCAGGTTTATAGAAACCCTATTTCAGATTGGAGAAGATGAGCACAAGGGTTTCAAAAAAAATAAATGAAAGAATGGGGAAGAGAGACAAGAAACAGAGAAGAGAGAGTGAGAGGATGTACCGTGAGCGAGGTCAGAGATGAGGCTTTTTCGCTACAGTGGGAGGATGGAGACGACAGAGTTGTTTGTCTTTTTTTTTTCTCCACACAGCTACGATCGGTGAAACTTGAGAGAAAGTAGGTTTTCCGATAGTTTGTAACGGAAATGGAATGGGAGAAAAGTCGCGGAAAAGCCTTTTCCACGTAATTTATTTCATATTCCACGTTTGACAAAAGAACACCACAAATATCAGTTTCCGCGGAAAAATACAGGGGTTTCCCCGGAAACCCAACGGGAAAGGAAACAAGAGAACGCATTTGGGAAATGATGAATTGGCCCCTTTTATTTACATGCGACAGCCGGTCCCAGTGCAGGTAGCAATCAAGCCCGTTGAATCGTTCCCACGTGAAGCACATCAGCCCATCTGCAGTGATAGATACACTAGAGGTGGCTATCCTAAGTTAAAAAAAAAAAGGGGGTGGGGGGTTGGATATATCACTTCCCATTGTTTTTCATGGATCTCTCTCTCCCACACGCAAAGACACACGGAACCTCATATATTCCATGGAATAAAATTGCATGGTAGCCAATCTCCCAAAATGCCAGCGAGCAAACTACCAAACAGCATACAACCAATATTGTTCCCTTTGCTTTCTTGGCATACAATGTAAGGCCGTATGTATACACAGATTTTAGAATCCTAGATTTCCTCAAAATCTTAGATGGAAGATGAGAGAAAAAGGAGAACAGCTGTCGTTTGTTGATTTCTCGCCCCTACTTGTCTTTGAACCGAAGAGCATCCCGTTTCCAGGTTTTAGAAGTCTCGGGATAGGGGAGAGATTTCTAAAACCTGGATTTCTTACTTAAAATCTAAGAAACACTGTCCGGACAGCCTACAGCAGCTTGACGAAGAACCCTCTTTTACACTGTTTTCAAACTAAAACCGGATTCAAAATAATCCACCTACGGCCTATCCAAACCACCCCGGTGTACCATATTTTCAAGATTTTTCACCTAGTGAGGGCAGTCAAATAAGATGCTAGGTGGGCCCCAAAATTAAGTAAGCATGCTCAAGAATTAAATCAAATTGCAATTTAAGCTTTTGCCCTATAGAACAATTATGTAGAGAAGCAGAAAGGCTATCTCTTGGATTCATTCGGAGACTGGTATAGAGTATAGACAACCCTCAAATTAAAAACGACACACATGCCAGTTTGTCTTATATATGAAATGCCATTCTCTATTTCGTGGCCTGCGCAATCATATTGCTTATGGAACCAGCCTCCTCTTTCGCAGTCTCCACCAAAGAATCCTGAAACACAAAACCATTTTTTGTCAACATATTCTCACGAATCAAAGGCATCATACAAGATACAGCCAAGAAAAACACACATACCTGCGCAGCTATAACTCGCGCAACTGTTTTCTTGCTCGACTCTTGAAGTTCTCCAGCAATCAGAATTTCATCCAGTATATAGTATGCCTAAAAATGAACAGTCAAGTGATATCTAAATATGAATTTTTAACACTAATTGTGCAACTCTGGTTTGCTGGGGTTTAAGATTTTAGTGCCATAACATTACTATTGGTAGTTGTAAACAAGGATTTAAATGTCAAGTCATGGACACTTAAAAAAATATTGTTCCTCCATTTCACAGTAATATCCTTAAACCATTGTTTCAAGGGGTTATTAATCTAAAAAAAAGATGCATGTGGCTGCCCTAAAACCTCAAAAGCGTTAACCTCGAGCCAGTGGTTTTTTTAGGAGAAAAGGAGATTCAGAAAGAATGGGTTCAAGAAATTACCTTGTGAAAATTAAAGATCAAGTCCAACTCACAAACCTGAAAGCAGGAACAAATGAATTAAGGAAATAAATAATATAATATAAAATACTGATATTGGAACTACCTTGTTTTGATAATGAGCCGAACTAACCCTGTCGTTTATTATTTAACCAGCCGTCAAAAGCTATACCAATTCCCAAAAAGCTCTCAGCAGCCAAATAAAAAAGAAATGACAAGGTGAATTTACCTCATTATCAATACATGGTAGTGCCAATTTCAGTACATATATATGTATGAAGTTAAATGAGCAAGCTATTGATTCTGTTATAATAATCATGACTGGTGATCATTTGCTCACACTGCCAAAATATCGGTCTAGTATCTCAACAAAATGGTGAATTATTTCAAGAATCTCGAGTTCGTTGTCATCAGGGTCAATACACATGCAGAAGTAGAGGCTGGCATATCTGCATATGATGATTACAAAACAAAATCAATTTTGTCAGCAAGAAAGTCAAGTAAGTTTCTGCCAACACACACATCTAAGTAACACTTGCATTACCTTTTATACACCACTTTGTATCCTCTCCACTCGACAAAATTACAGAGCTTTGGACCGCGGGTAAGAATCACTCCACTCAGCTCTCGCAGTACCTTCGCAAAACAATAGATGCAGAAAAGGCACATAAATACCAGAAGACAGTAAGAAATACGAAAATCACACAACACTAGTTCCTAGAAGATCACTATGCTTCTTTCCATTTGATCAGCTCAGATTCAAGAATAATTTAAGGCAAGTGTTTAGTTCTCAGAAACTCGCTGTGATTCTTTCCATTTGATCAGCTAAGATTCAAGAATAATTTAAGGCAAATGTTTGGAAGGTTCAGGATAGTTCAAAATTGAAACATCTTTTGGACATCTATATACTTCTTTTTTTCTTTTTTTTGAAATGGACATTTATATACCTTTCCAATAAAATAATATTTGTAGATTATATGGACATATGGTAGTAAGTGCATGGGTATTTTTCGTTAGGGTCTTGGGTTCAAGTCTTGTTAGGTTGGATTTTAATAGTTGTTTAATTTTTTGCAAGATAATAGGTATTTTCGCAGAAGATAGAAAAAGAAAGCATATTTTATTCAGAAAATTCATATTTTATTATTTAAAAAAAAAAGAAAATCACAATTTATTCGGAAAAAAAACTCAACTTTTCAAATAGTTCGCAATCTTTTTCATGAAAAAATGAAATTTTTGGACATAAATCACAATTTCTTTAAAACAGTCTCTGTGCAAAAACCATGAATAATTTGTTTTGGCCGAGAAGCCCAATGGATCTTCAAAATATGAATGAAATGCCAACCAGCTCGATCACAACCACAGTATTATTTGAATCTACAAACTTAATTCTACACCATAAGTTACAGCTAAAATGGAGAAGGGAAGAGAACAATCAGTTGAAAGTATAACAACTTAGAATTTTCAGTGTGCACAAAACAGAAAAACAAAAAAAAACAAATGAACTCTGAATTCTCCAAACGCCACTTTAAAGTTCTAATCCTGATGGCCAGCTAATTAGAAATCTGAACTTCTAGCAGATAATTTGTCAAACAGTAAGTATTCCACTCAAAGGAATCACCAGAACCACAGATGGCCCTCTAATAATTACTATTTTATAAACTAATACATCAATATTAAATAAGATTTTTGAGAAACCAACTTGGTTAATAACAAATAATATCTAATATCTTTTAACTGACAATATTATTTTGAGTGTCCTTATTACGAAATTATATATTAGAACATATTTTTACCTCTACATATAGGGTAAAATACATACATCATTGTGTTGATGAATGTATATGCATTACTGATTGAAATATTAAATAACCGCAAGTGCACGGATCGTGTAAATACGGGTCGAACTCAAGGAAGAGAAATCTAGTTGTCAATCCTATTCTTGTACCGATTAGAATACTAGCTATGATATACTGTTGCCTGGCAAAATCTCAGGATTTCCGTGGACTTAGACCTCGGAGCCAACACTATATATAAGCGTGTATTCTATTCAATCTAAGAATCAAATTCAACTACGATCTTGATTTGGAAATCTTAATTTAGGCAAAGTGTGCCAAAATTCTAATAATCTTTGTTAACTACTTATCTAATCTTATTAGAAAATTAAAATTCTAAAGGCCTAAGTTAATTGGAAAATTGCAAAAGTAATTTGGAATAATGTAAAAATCTTAATTCAATATAAAATATTACTTAGGGTTAGAATCCACCATGGGTTTGGATTAGATTGATTAATTAAAACAACTATTTTGAATTAGGTTGAAAATCCAACTAAACAGTCAATAAATAATAAGATCTAAAAGATGTAATTATTTATGAGTATTTAATCGAATTAACCCTCTAATTTATATTAATTATATAGAATTTAGTCTTTGTCAATCAACAATCATCCATACGAAAGGGGAAAGCCAATGGCATGGATGATTGGGATTTGTACAAAAACAAAACTCTACATAATTTGTTAGATAAGCCACTGGTTTTAATTACTTCTCATTCTCCTTCCCTATGGCTTCATCTAAACCCTAAGTATAGTGGGTTTAGCTACTCATGGAGAAGGCTAAAGAAACAAAAATAAAGGGGATAGAGAAGGGAAGAAGTGCCATATAAGAACTTAAAAAGAAAAATAAAAAGAAAATAACTTCTTCACTAATGGGCAAATAAACTAAAAATACATCAAATTGAAGCTTGAAATAAAGAACAAAATAAAAGAAAAACTTAGTCTTTTTCTCCTTCAAGCAACGGCCAACTTGTCATTCTCCATCTCTTGATGTCACCTTGGAGTGGAGCCTTGGATGGTTGATCTTTGGTTGAAGAGATAAAAAGATGAAAGAAAACAAGAAAGAACAAGAGAGAGTGCTTGAGAGTGGTAGAGAATAAGAGAGAATGGAGAGAGAGGAGA
The DNA here is from genome assembly GCF_043159265.1 of Tasmannia lanceolata. NCBI lineage: Eukaryota > Viridiplantae > Streptophyta > Magnoliopsida > Canellales > Winteraceae > Tasmannia > Tasmannia lanceolata. Next base: position 15,061,604 of record NW_027518683.1, read on the forward strand.
ATTGTAGAGAGAATGGTGATAGAGAGGAGAGTTCTTTTTTATTCTTTTCACCAATATATGGAGGGAATCTCTTTCTATTTACAAGCCCCAAGGAAGTTCACAAAAATAACTTGGCATCTTTGAAATTTTAGCAACTTCCACCTTGTGTGTATAATTTCAGCAACTTTGTACCTTGTCTTGGTAATTTGGGCCATTTTTGTTGACTTTTTCCTCTTCTCTTACGTATAAATGGGTGGGAATTTAGCAACTTTCTCTCATTCTTCATGGTGGGCCCAACCTATATTAAATGTGCAAACAAGTAAAACAAGTTAGTAAGTGGGTCCCATTTGCATTATATAACATATAAGACAAGCTATTTTTGAATCCAAAACCGTGGAATGCTATTTTTAATCTTCAAGTGGGTCCCACAAATGCATGTATAGCAATTAGGAAGTTGCTATTTCTTTCAAAAGGAAACGTGGGTTGTAGAGAGTTTTGCATGTATTTGGTAATTTCCAAACTGTAAATGGGTCCCACTATTGTTGTAACACAATATGGCAATTGCCAAAGTTGAGGGCTGCTTGTTGATGATATCCACACTCCTTGTTTATTTTATACTCGCACCCCATTCTAATATTAAAAGTTTCTGCCTTGGAGCACGCTGGATTTGCAAACATCGTTAGAATAACGTGGGGCCCACCATGAATATAAGGAAACTGATATTTACGCCCCCTTTGCATGTGCTTTCGAAAATCCCATCTCAATAGAACTGTACGTGCATGCATGTACTCACATAAGAATCCAATGGAAAATTTAGTTGCCCTTTCCATCTACTGCCACAAAGAACCTTCTTTAAATATAATATGTGAGTTGAGAAAGTAGGCCCCAATACATATACGGATATTTCTTCAAATTCGAACCATCTCTTTCTTAGTGCAATTCCTATTTAAGATATTTGGTTATTCTCTAAATGGCAAAACTGCCCCTCCATCATATATATGTCCAAAAATCCCATAAGCAACTTCCATATGATGATGTGACCGTCCATTTATTTAAAACCCCCTTCCATGCAGAGAGGTTATGCCCCTTAATCGTTTCTACAAGGCAATCTGAACTGTTCATTGGATGGTCCATAAATAGATCCCTTGGATTATTTCCGTAAGATGATCCAAACCGCTCATTATGTTGGGCTACAAGATAAATTAATGACGCACCTCACCCATTGTCGTATGATGATCTAAACCGTACAAATGATGGGCGATAATATAGAGTGGTTGCACCCCTAATTCATCTTCGTAGAACGATCCACACCGCCCATTTAAAAGTACCCAAATTGGTTTTCATAGGACAATCCAACCATCCAATTTGTTGGCTGCAAGGTAAATAGGATTGTGCCTTTTGAATAATTCCAAAGAACAATCTAGACCATCCAAATATTAGTGATAAAAACTACTTTTAGGGGCCACTTGTTCGCTAATCCAAACCATCTAGACTATGAGCTTTGACGGACTTTTCCCAAACCATTTCTATTGGATGATCTAAACTATTCATTTAATGGGCCGTGATGGTAATCAAGTGCACCCTCTAAATCATTTCCATAGCTGATCCGAGCCATCCAATTTAATGGTCCACCATGTAACTTGATTGCTTCCCTTAAATAACTCCAATAAGGTAATCTGAACCGTTAAATTCAACCCAGTTAGAGCATCTTGAACTCGGCCACCAAAGTATCTTGAAATTTTAGATTTTCTTGAAAATTGATTGTTTTCCTTAGGAATTTCATCTCCTTAGCTCTATTTTCCGTGAAAATCCATAAATAACCCTGCAACACCAGAAACACACAAAATACATTAGTAGCACCGCTTTAATTATCAAATATGCATGCTTTTTACACCTACAATTCACACATAAATGTGCTCATCAGATTCCCCCATACTTAAGTTTTGCTTGTCCTCAAGCAAACAAAAAGAAAAACTAAAACAAACACAAAAACTAAATAAAAATAAAATCCTAACTCACTTTCGTAGGAATCACGATTGCACTTAGCGCGTGCAACAAGCCTTTAAACCCCCAGGTTACCCTAGTGGACGAGTTGTGTCTCGTGAGTGTTTGCAGTGAATATACACACAAAATTCTAAAAATAAACTTTTCTTTTTAAATCTCACTATAGAATAAAGCCAAAAATTTCTAATCCTTTTTATTTGTTTGATAAATTACTCAAAATAGAAGAACAAGAATACATATATACTTAAACTTTGCATCCTATCCCAAGTCGGAAAAATTAGAAAAATATTTTAATCAAGGAATCCTCTTTTGAATTTGTCCTACTTTGCTCCCTTAAACTTGTCTCTGATGTAATCGTACCATAAAAGAAATTTGATTCGGAAACTTCGTAGAAAACTTACAAATTTATATGGTCCACCATACTTTCAACTTTTCCCATAGTTTCTAAGAATAGAACTCATTTTTTTTTTTTTGTAATCCTCTACTGCTTTTGGCGTGAATGACATGCAGGGCATGCACCAGACACCCAGGCTACTAAGCAGTGTCCGACTAATCTTTGATTTGCATATGTCATAGACATTGATGCATATGAGTCCAAACTTTACCTTTGATTACGTGCAATGCTTTGATTTATTAAGCTTTCTAATTGACCCATGTATGTAGTTTTCAGTCAGTTGCTCTCAAGCCAGTTGGCTTTAAGGAACTAGGCATAAAAACCCTTCAGACTTAATAGCTCAAGTCAAAAAGGCTACAAATCAAAACTATAATCAAGAAGCAAACTTTCTAAAAATCATTCTTTCTTTCTTTTGTTTCAACCTTTCTTTCCTTTTTATCCATACCATATAAAAAGCAAGTTTCTATTTCTATTTCTTATTCAAATCCTTTTAAAAGAAAGATTCCAAAAGAAAGCAAAACTAAGAAAGGAAAGTATTCTTTCTAATTTTTTAAATTCCAAAATTAAAATATCCACAAACTTTCTTTCTTAAAATAGGAAAACAACTTTCTTTTTAAGAATACCAAGTTCTTTCTAATTTGAAAAATTACCAAAAACAAAAGGAAAAGAAAATTTCTAACTTTAACTATAGAAAAGATTAGAAAAGAAAGTTTCTAAAAGCTACCCCCCCATACTTGAATCATGCAGTGTCCTCAATGCATGCAAAAATAGAAACAAGGACAATAAAGAGAAGAGAGGGGCGTATCTTTTTCTTTTAAGAGAGATTTGAATAAAGAGGCTCATGAAGATCCATGACCTCTTCTAAATTAGATCTTGGTAACTCAACAAAGGACTTCAATCTGAGTAAATGAAACTTGTCCTTCCAAGTAGAGTCCTTATTTTCTTTTAAAAAATTAATTAACTCTTCTTCTTGGGTCGAGTTTAAGTCCATTTTGATTGTCACAGGAGATGTGCAAGTCTTACCCAAATATGCTTTTCTTAAATTTGAATGCAAAGGCGGCAAATTTAACTGTGGGGCCTTTTTGGGTGGAGGCTTGGGAAGGGGCGGAGATAGGGATGCTCCAAATTCTATTTGTTGGATGCTAAGGTCATCAGAAAAGGAGTCCCCTATATCTCTTGCATTCTCCAAGCCTTCTTCATCCAGAGCTTCTTCAAATCCTGCATTCAAAATATTTTCACAATTAGTCTCAGGAGAGGAGTGCAACATATTAATTTCTTCTTGTAAATTAGGTTGCTTACCTAATCTAAAAACATTAAAGTCCATGGAAGCATTCCCAAAAGTTAATTTCATTAAACCATTTCTACAATCAATTAAGGCGTTGCTCGTAGCAAGGAAAGGCCTACCAAGAATTATAGGAATTTGATCCTTGATATTAGCAACGGGCTCAGTTTCTAGCACAATGAAATCTACAGGAAATAAGAACTCTCCTACTTTAACTAGGACATCCTCAACCATCCCTTTCGGTTTCTTCATTGATCTATCCGCCAACTGAAGAGTGACGGTGGTGGGTTTGAGTTCTCCTAATCCTAATTGTTTAAAAACAGAAAGAGGTAATAAATTCACACTGGCCCCTAAATCTAAAAGAGCATGATTAATATGAGTATTTCCAATAGTGCATGCAATGGTAGGACATCCCGGGTCCTTGTACTTAGCCACCATCTGTTGAGACAAGATGGAACTAATGTTTGCAGCCAAGAATGCCTTCTTGGGTACATTAGACTTGCGCTTTTGTGTGCACAAGTCTTTTAAAACTTTGGCATAAGTCGGGACTTCGGAAATCGCATCTAACAATGGAATATTAATTTGCACTTGTTTAAACATATTTAAAATTTTCTCCTTAGCAGCCACATTTTTATTATTAGCAAGTCTCCTTGGAAAAGGAGCTTTAGGCACATACTCTTTTTCAGGTGGAGAAACTGCCTGCTCTGTACTTACCTGTTCGGGCTCTTCTTCGGAACAAATGGAGGATGACTCTTTACTTACCTTAAGTGGAGATTCTTGAGCATCTTTAGAAGGTTCGGATCTGCCCTCCTCCCTTTGATATTCTCTGCCACTCCTTAAAGCAAATACAGTGTTACAGTGATCGGAGGGCTCCTGCTGCGGCAAGTTTGGTTGCATGGCATTCAACTGATTTACCTGTGGTTGTTGATTTCCATTTATGGCCACATTCCTTGGATTAGGAACTGGTTGACTTGGCATCTTCCCCTTTTCCCTTTCATGCAAGGCCATGGCAAGTTGGGAGATTTGTTTCTCCATATTGTGTTGGCTTGTCATGAAAGTGCTAGTGAGAAGTTCTATGCTCTTTTCTAAGGAAGTTATGCGTGCCGACTCCCCTTGTTTTGGAAAACCCGGTGGTTGCTGATTTGAAACATTATTTAAAATTGGGTTTTGAAAAGGTGGAGGTGTGGTTAGGGGTAGTCGAACATTCATAGAAGGGAAGGTGGGCCTAGGTTGGCCAAATTGGCCTTGACCTTGGAAATTTGATGGCCCTCCTTGATAATTCCCTTGATTCCAAGAAAAGTTGGGATGATTCCTCCATCCCGGATTATATGTGCTACTATATGGATTATTTAAAAACAAGGCACTTGCATTTTCATTAGAATTACCAAATTTAGCAAGAGTTGGGCACTCTTCCATGACATGGTCCGTGGCTTGACACCAATTGCACATAGGAACACTATGTGCAATTTGATGGACCTGTGAAGGTCCCTTAACCACTATGGCTTCTAGCCTTTTGATAAGAATATCTAGGTGAGCCTCTTTAGCTACAGTACCCTCAATGAAACCCTTACCAATGGCTCTTTCACTCTCTTGAGTTGATTCCCACTCACGAGTCTTTTCAGCTAATTCAATTAAAAAGTTCCAAGCATCATTTTCATCCGTATATGATGTAAATCCTGTTGGGCACATAGATTCTAACAACTGCTTGGTTTGATAGTCAATACCCTCATAAATAATTTGGCATAAATGCCAAGTGTCAAGTCCGTGGTGAGGGCACTCTTGGAGAAGATCCTTAAACCTCTCCATGAACTTGGAAAAAGACTCATGGGGTTTTTGCCTAAACTGAAGAATGTCATTCCTTAGTTTATTCGTTTTATGCATAGGAAAGAACTTTTTAAGAAAGGCAACAGTGAATTCTTCCCAAGTAGTGATAGAATTGGTGGGAAGACCATAGAGCCATTTCTTAGCCCCATCCTTGAGTGAAAAAGTGATAAATCTAAGCTTTACCGCATCATCTGAGAGTTGCTGCATTTTAATGAGGACACACACTTCCTCAAACTCCCTAAGAAATAGATAGGCATCCTCAGAAGGTAGCCCATGAAAATGAGGTAACATGGTGATGAATTGGGATTTGAGTTCAAAATTATTTCCCTGCACAGCAGGCAGACGTATGCATGAAGGTTGCGCGGTTCGGGCCGGATAGAAGCGATCGCGCAAACTCTTGGGTGTCTCTTGTTCTTCCGCCATGACTACTTGATTTGGATTTTGTGCGATGTCTTCCGCCGTCTCTAACCGGTTTGATCTTTCTAGTCGATTGGCCGAGTTCCGCACCCAACCTTCACTCATAAACACAAGAAAACCAAGTAAGAGAGATGGATAGGCAAGAAACCAAAAATATAACTAAACTAAAAATAACTACTAATCTAACACTTCGAATAATTAAGATTCTAATGCAACTCTCTTCCCCGGCAGCGGCGCCAAAAACTTGATTGAAATATTAAATAACCGCAAGTGCACGGATCGTGTAAATACGGGTCGAACTCAAGGAAGAGAAATCTAGTTGTCAATCCTATTCTTGTACCGATTAGAATACTAGCTATGATATACTGTTGCCTGGCAAAATCTCAGGATTTCCGTGGACTTAGACCTCGGAGCCAACACTATATATAAGCGTGTATTCTATTCAATCTAAGAATCAAATTCAACTACGATCTTGATTTGGAAATCTTAATTTAGGCAAAGTGTGCCAAAATTCTAATAATCTTTGTTAACTACTTATCTAATCTTATTAGAAAATTAAAATTCTAAAGGCCTAAGTTAATTGGAAAATTGCAAAAGTAATTTGGAATAATGTAAAAATCTTAATTCAATATAAAATATTACTTAGGGTTAGAATCCACCATGGGTTTGGATTAGATTGATTAATTAAAACAACTATTTTGAATTAGGTTGAAAATCCAACTAAACAGTCAATAAATAATAAGATCTAAAAGATGTAATTATTTATGAGTATTTAATCGAATTAACCCTCTAATTTATATTAATTATATAGAATTTAGTCTTTGTCAATCAACAATCATCCATACGAAAGGGGAAAGCCAATGGCATGGATGATTGGGATTTGTACAAAAACAAAACTCTACATAATTTGTTAGATAAGCCACTGGTTTTAATTACTTCTCATTCTCCTTCCCTATGGCTTCATCTAAACCCTAAGTATAGTGGGTTTAGCTACTCATGGAGAAGGCTAAAGAAACAAAAATAAAGGGGATAGAGAAGGGAAGAAGTGCCATATAAGAACTTAAAAAGAAAAATAAAAAGAAAATAACTTCTTCACTAATGGGCAAATAAACTAAAAATACATCAAATTGAAGCTTGAAATAAAGAACAAAATAAAAGAAAAACTTAGTCTTTTTCTCCTTCAAGCAACGGCCAACTTGTCATTCTCCATCTCTTGATGTCACCTTGGAGTGGAGCCTTGGATGGTTGATCTTTGGTTGAAGAGATAAAAAGATGAAAGAAAACAAGAAAGAACAAGAGAGAGTGCTTGAGAGTGGTAGAGAATAAGAGAGAATGGAGAGAGAGGAGAATTGTAGAGAGAATGGTGATAGAGAGGAGAGTTCTTTTTTATTCTTTTCACCAATATATGGAGGGAATCTCTTTCTATTTACAAGCCCCAAGGAAGTTCACAAAAATAACTTGGCATCTTTGAAATTTTAGCAACTTCCACCTTGTGTGTATAATTTCAGCAACTTTGTACCTTGTCTTGGTAATTTGGGCCATTTTTGTTGACTTTTTCCTCTTCTCTTACGTATAAATGGGTGGGAATTTAGCAACTTTCTCTCATTCTTCATGGTGGGCCCAACCTATATTAAATGTGCAAACAAGTAAAACAAGTTAGTAAGTGGGTCCCATTTGCATTATATAACATATAAGACAAGCTATTTTTGAATCCAAAACCGTGGAATGCTATTTTTAATCTTCAAGTGGGTCCCACAAATGCATGTATAGCAATTAGGAAGTTGCTATTTCTTTCAAAAGGAAACGTGGGTTGTAGAGAGTTTTGCATGTATTTGGTAATTTCCAAACTGTAAATGGGTCCCACTATTGTTGTAACACAATATGGCAATTGCCAAAGTTGAGGGCTGCTTGTTGATGATATCCACACTCCTTGTTTATTTTATACTCGCACCCCATTCTAATATTAAAAGTTTCTGCCTTGGAGCACGCTGGATTTGCAAACATCGTTAGAATAACGTGGGGCCCACCATGAATATAAGGAAACTGATATTTACGCCCCCTTTGCATGTGCTTTCGAAAATCCCATCTCAATAGAACTGTACGTGCATGCATGTACTCACATAAGAATCCAATGGAAAATTTAGTTGCCCTTTCCATCTACTGCCACAAAGAACCTTCTTTAAATATAATATGTGAGTTGAGAAAGTAGGCCCCAATACATATACGGATATTTCTTCAAATTCGAACCATCTCTTTCTTAGTGCAATTCCTATTTAAGATATTTGGTTATTCTCTAAATGGCAAAACTGCCCCTCCATCATATATATGTCCAAAAATCCCATAAGCAACTTCCATATGATGATGTGACCGTCCATTTATTTAAAACCCCCTTCCATGCAGAGAGGTTATGCCCCTTAATCGTTTCTACAAGGCAATCTGAACTGTTCATTGGATGGTCCATAAATAGATCCCTTGGATTATTTCCGTAAGATGATCCAAACCGCTCATTATGTTGGGCTACAAGATAAATTAATGACGCACCTCACCCATTGTCGTATGATGATCTAAACCGTACAAATGATGGGCGATAATATAGAGTGGTTGCACCCCTAATTCATCTTCGTAGAACGATCCACACCGCCCATTTAAAAGTACCCAAATTGGTTTTCATAGGACAATCCAACCATCCAATTTGTTGGCTGCAAGGTAAATAGGATTGTGCCTTTTGAATAATTCCAAAGAACAATCTAGACCATCCAAATATTAGTGATAAAAACTACTTTTAGGGGCCACTTGTTCGCTAATCCAAACCATCTAGACTATGAGCTTTGACGGACTTTTCCCAAACCATTTCTATTGGATGATCTAAACTATTCATTTAATGGGCCGTGATGGTAATCAAGTGCACCCTCTAAATCATTTCCATAGCTGATCCGAGCCATCCAATTTAATGGTCCACCATGTAACTTGATTGCTTCCCTTAAATAACTCCAATAAGGTAATCTGAACCGTTAAATTCAACCCAGTTAGAGCATCTTGAACTCGGCCACCAAAGTATCTTGAAATTTTAGATTTTCTTGAAAATTGATTGTTTTCCTTAGGAATTTCATCTCCTTAGCTCTATTTTCCGTGAAAATCCATAAATAACCCTGCAACACCAGAAACACACAAAATACATTAGTAGCACCGCTTTAATTATCAAATATGCATGCTTTTTACACCTACAATTCACACATAAATGTGCTCATCAATTACCTCGAAACAGAGATTGTATACAAACCAAAAGTTTTTGCACAAGATGTTATAAAGAGACGCACTAAATTGAAAGAGATAAAATCAATAACTAAAATTCTCTAACTTATATCTCTTTCCACAAAAAACATCTTTATTTGAGGGCTTACTAATAAATTACTCTATTATAGGACAGGACAAGTCAAACAAGAACTGTACATTGGGAAGGCAGACAATTTGGTTTCTTATATTTTCATCATGCTAACAAGAAAAAGAAAGTTGGAAGTCTCATGTAAACCACAAGTCTTCTGGAGATTTGGAAAGTAAACATTTTTTCCACCCAAAGCAAAGCCAGAAGTAAAGGCAAGAAAATGCATTCAAAATATGCAATTGCAAAACGGGGAAGGAAGACCAAATCATGGAATATGCACATTGCTTGCCTTGGTTCTTTCCTTCTGTGAGTACGGAGAATACCATTTTGTCAACCTCACTTTTCCTTGTCGACTAATAAGAAGTACAAAGTGAATCTGGAAAACCATGCAAAAGCATAATTCGTTACAGTACAGGACATGCAAATAACCACAAATGTATCAGCTACACAAAAAAATAAAGACAGACAAGTTTTGTCAAAAGAAAAAAGAAAAAAAGACACTAGATTTAGAACTGTCCACTCCATCTAATTTCTGAGAAATCTTTAATGATTGCAGGGCAAACATGATCATTCAATACGGGAGTACACAGTATGCAAGAAAGGCACTCAGATCTTGTACAGTATAAAATAACAGAAACTAAACCGCAGGGACCTGTGCAAAAAGAGAGACAAGGCTATGATAATTCATCACAGCATACCAAATAGTTAAAAACCCACAAAGAAGTACAAATGGCAGGCCCATCTCACTTATTGATTCAAAGACATCTGCAGTGACAAAGTTCCCAAAAACATTTAATACGTATCTGTATATATTGAACCTAATGCCAGTCAATTATAATTCGAAACAACTAGACCCTCAACCATGCATGGGCTTAAGTGCTTAGCCAAGAAGCCAAGGACACCACATTTAATAGGTTTGTTTTTCGCCCAGGATAAATGATCAGGGCAAGAGCGTAATGAAGTTCCTAAATTAACTCATATAACCAACAACCTGTATTGCTAGGTATCAAATATGGACAACCAAAGACTATATACCCTGCTTCCATGAATAGGATGAAATCATGAAACTAACAAACTTATCTAATTCCAAAAACACTCTTTCAAGGTAAGCAGATTATGGGGAAAGCAACTCCCAAGTGTTTCTGGCTACTAATTTGGCCTTGTGCATACGAGTGGGTTCATCTAGTTTCTGGCTTTCTGCTTGAGTTTGTGCACCCATTTGCACCCTACCACATTTCTATTTGCAGGTTCCGTTACTACTCACAAGTGTTGATCTTGTAAATGGCTCTCATTTCTTCTTGCATTGCTTCTATCCACCTTTAACCTTTAATTAGTGATTGCCTCCATAAAAGGTGAAAGTTCTATTGTGCCTTTGGCGACGTCTATGGCTAACACTTGCTTTTGCCTTCATCTAGCATAATGCTTGGCATAGTATGGCACGAAATGACCACGAAGTTTGGTATCTGTCACATGTTCAGGAACATGTGAAGGAATAAGAATGTCAAAAGCAGCAACTTCCACATCAGAATCAGCAACATAATGAGATGTAGAACTCTCCCTCTTAAGCTCTGAGTCGAATGTTTGGCAGGCCATAGAAGTCCCATCTCATCAAAAGAGACATGGAGTGAGATTATGATCTTTAGTAGACAGAGAATAACACTTGAACCCCCTTATGGTTATCGCTACAACCAATGAATATGCACATCATACATTTGTCGCGGGGGGGGGGGGGGGGGAGATTTTCGAAGAGTGTTTGACGAAAATGCACATAGCATATCCAGCCCCAAGAACGAAGAAGAGAGTACTCGGGATCCATACCAGCAAGGAGTTTTGTAGGGGACGAGTGGCCGAAAGATGATGACGGAAGCAAATTAATATCATTATCATGTGGAAGGCTTATGCTCATAGATGCTTAGGTGCACCTAAGTGAAAAAACATCAAAAGGCCTACCTGTGATGTGTATGTGTTTCCTTCCCACCACAACATTTTGTCATGTGCAGACAAGAAAATTGATGATGAATACCACGGGTGAAGCAAATATTTCTGAATATATGCCAATATGACTTTATTAGTCATAGTTTTGCATCGGGACATAGTGTTCGTCCGAGTGAGATGCAATAGTTATGGTCCTTTAAGGACAAGTTTGAATCTGTTTTGATTAACCTAGCGTGGGTGAGACTTTTTTTAGTCTACGAAGGGTCTCGGTTCTAGCCACAATTATTGCAGTACTTTCGAGGGTGAGATCTTCCACGAGCATAGTGGGGATTTGGCTTCCCACGGGATTGTGGGCAGGTTCTGTGACTATGTAGTCTAGCAGTACTAGTCTTACCACGACAGTTACAATTATAGTTATCAGCATGTTATGCCAGTTTCATTATACCAGTTGCTAGCCAGTTAGCTATACAGTGATTACATAGAATGCCAATGAAAACTGTTACTTTGATGTTTATTGAATTTCATGTTGATATTTCTGTTATTTAATTGTTAGTAAGAACTTGTTTATTTCATTGAGCTTTGGCTCATTCCATGTATTCTATGTTACAAATGGAGAACAATAGGATATTTTGATTCGTGGGCTTCTGGGAGTGAGCAAGCACAATTTAGGATTTTAAAGTTATTCAGTATTTGAGACAGTACTAGTAGGAATGAACTTTTAGTTGATTCAGTTGGTTTAATTCATTGTAGTCCTTTGGACAAGAGTTTTAGTTTCCACATTTATTTTACTCTAACAGTTGATCATTTATTTACGGATTAGCTAATTTAGTTGCTCTGTTTATTGCATGGTTCTTTTTTAATGCCTTACATATTCATGGTTAATGAAGAATATGTGGCGTTGTTATGTGACTGAACCGAATCTCGGTTTGGGGGCATGACATTAAAGTGGTTCTCTTTCCTACCACCTCGACGCTTTCCATAATTTTGCTAGCTTTTGTAAGTTTGGCTCTGTTACTTTCTTATTTTATCTCTTCCTTTGATTGTATTTGACCATCTCGGTCCCTTGATGAAATTATTGACCATTCAAAAAATATATATATATATGGAATTCATCAGAAATTTATGGCTTTATTTCATCATATATTCTATGCAGAGATCTCCATTTTCCACAGGTGTAACTGGATCTAATAGATTGATACAGGAAGGAAAAAAAAAAGATTGAGAACATTATACTGGAAACGATATGCATAATCAGATGCCACAAACAAATAAAAAAAGAAGATTCAACAATTCCCTTACCATAGTTGGGGATTGAAGGATCGAAGAACAGTCGCAATCTTTGAGAAAAAAAATACCCTTAAGGTAGCACCTTTTTCCTTTTGTAATGTGGATGGAAATGTGCAATTAGACCAATTAGAAGCACTATCACCCATCAATTTTAACAAATAAAAAACATCAAATACATACCTCTAAAGTAAGAAAAAAGATAAATATCAAAGTCTTATACCACTGAAAACCCAAAGCACATATCACACTCAAGGAGAACAGGAAAAACAATTCAATCACTGTTTGCAGTAGATAATAACTGAGCTACAAGGTTTCCTTTTTCGTAAACAATTCAAACAGAACATAAATTGCACCCTCTCTTTTTCCAGGTTAAAGACAGAGTTCGGGATAGTTTCTATCTGGGATAGTTCCTGAGCAAAAAATAAAATAAATGCTTGTTTGAGAATAAGTTCAGTCCAGAAAAAATTATCTTTGATTAAACAGGCCCTAAAGGGTCCATGAAATTAGTATTCAATGGATGCCTGTTTGCCTGCATAGGCTTTTTCTTACAGTTATCAATCAATTATCGTTAGCCATATGAGTGATTATACTTTAAATTAGAGTTTGAATGGTTCAATTTGAATGATTCTATTCCATAAATCCAATATCTGTGCTTTTTTTTCAATTTGAATGATTCTGTTCCATAAATCCGAGATCTATGCATCGTCATTTTTGTGATACGTACACGAAATTGTGAATGGAAAGGTATGACAGATTCAAAATGCCATGGTTGTTACAAAAAAAATCTCACTAGTCTTATTATTGGTGAGATGAATACAATCCAAAATGAAACACAATCTCCCAGTTTTTTTAAAACCAAGCGGATGATAACAATAGAAGATATTCAGCATAAAGAGGAAAGAAAACCCTAGAAATTGATTTAAAACAAAGAATAGATAGAAATCACACAAATCAATTAGCGTCTTCTTCAGAAAAATAAAATAAAAATAAAAAATCCACACCCAATTGAAACCTAAAGCTGGAACAGAAACCCCTCCATACCACATGTAAAACCCTAGAAAATGGAGCTAAAAAGGGGGAAAATAGAAACCATACAATTCAATCGACATATTCTTCAGAAGAACGAGACAGAATTCGATCAGAAGCAGAATTCTCTGTGTCAATAAGTGGGAAAAAAGGAATTATAATAGATTCTGACAGACCTGAATTCAGTGGATCTGTCTCGTTCTTCCCTTTGTCTCGGACAGAAAGAGATCTGAGTAAAAACTCAGGACCAAAAAATGAAAACTCTTTCTTGAAGGGAAATGGTCTATTCGTGCATTTTCTTATTTCGGACAGCCCCCTTCTTGGGCAAAATTGTAGTCATACTCATAAATACAATGGAGCTGTCCCAGATAAAAAAGGGGCACATATATAACTTCCCTTCCTCTTTTTCACTAACTATTCAAGGGAAATGATATTATTCGCTCCCTTTTTCCTTGGGCCACCCCGCTTGTAGTGTAAAACGGTAACGACTACTCCTCATTACTCATATTCATTAACATGGTTTCAAAATTTCGGTTTATGAATGCCTCTTGGTTCTCACCCAAACCCAAAATAAAATGACGAAAGGGTTCCTACGCTCGAGTCCAGAAACAGGGGTGGGCCACATTTGGGGGATCAAAAGTGATGGGGTGTAAAAACACCAGCCACTCACAGGCTGCCACCTGTCCCAGAGCAGGTGAATTTCCAGCCACTCACAGGCTGCCACCTGTCCCAGAGCAGGTGAACTCCAGCCACTCACAGGCTGCCACCTGTCCCAGAGCAGGTGAATTCCAGCCACTCACAGGCTGCCACCTGTCCCAGAGCAGGTGAACTCCAGCCACTCACAGCCTGCCACCTGTCCTGGAGTAGGTGAACTCCAGCCTCTCACAGGCCGCCACCTGTCCTGGACACCTGTCCAGGACACCTCACCAGATTTTCCCTATAAATAGAGGATCAAAGCTCAGACCAATGGGTAATGCGAAAATCCCTTCTCTCCCTAAACTCTTAGACATCTCCCCTTCACTCCTGCTCATACTGACTTGAGTGTCGAAGGGCCTGTCCGGAGTAAAACCCGGTCTGGTCTTCTGACCTCGCTTGCCTTGTGCAGGACTCAGCCCTCATAGCAGGACTCGTTCTCGACCACCTCACTCCTCGTTCACTCCGGTCCCTCCGGACTCAGCTCCCCTAGTCATCCAGCTCAGCTCTTACATCACTGCTGTACCTGTTACCGATTTTAGGCATAACAGATTGGCGTCATCCGTGGGACCCCAGAACTAAAAGCTGTCTTTACACCCCACTCACAAAAATGGCAGGATGCAAGAGTACGCGGATGCCTACTGCGCGGGCGCGGACTACCCAAACCGCGCTACCCCGCAGGACCCGGAGCGAGCGAATCGCATCACTAGTAGTAGCAGCTTCTGCTACAGCAGAGCAGAGCCCGGCTCGCTCAGAACATCTGAATCCCTTGCCCACCCCGGAGCAAGTACAAGCTCTATTTCAGCAGATGACAACCCTCGTTGGGCAATACCAGCAACTACTTCAAGTGCCCCCTCAACCTCCCCCAGAGGCTCCGCGATCTGTCCAAGGAAGGCCAGACGTCCACAGGGGAGAGTCATCACACCATGGTGAGGGCCGAACTCATCATTCCACCAGACAAGTCCCTCACCCCACGACGAGGCATGCCCAAACAGAGCCTCATCACCGTGAAAGGTCGTGTTCCCCCTCCGCACAGAGGCGCCGAGCTCATGAAGATCGTGCGCCACCAGCGAAACGCCGACCTCGTCGTATGAGTCGGGAGAGCCAATCCGGCTCCGCGGCGAGCCAGTCTGTGGAAAGGATCAGGTCCTTGGACCACAGGACGGATCCGCTGCTACAGAGAATGGAGGAGATGGATCATCGGATAGAGGAACTGGCGAAGGACCAGGGCCGGCCCGTCTCCAGGGCGTTCTCAAGCAGGACGCCATTCACTGATGATGTTCTGGGTGCCCCAGCACCCAGAGGGTTCTCACTGGCAGATATCATGACCGGGGCAGAGGAGTACATCACGGTGGAAGAGACACTGGCAGCTCTTAACTCAAATCGGAGGATAACCTCTGAGGAGAAAAATCCCGCCAAGCAGCGTAGGGAGGATAAACCTCCCAGAAGAGAGAAGTCTCCGCCTCCGCAAAGAAGAGAGGAAAACTTCACGCTTCTCAATACCTCAAGGAAACATATATTGGCTGCAATCAGCGAAGAGGAATTCGTGAAGTGGCCCGCTAGAATGATCTCCAAAGGAAACCGTAGAGATCCATCAAAATACTGTCGGTTCCACAAGGACCACGGTCACGACACGGATGAGTGTTGGCAACTCAAGCAGGAAATCGAGCAACTCATCAGCCGGGGCTATTTGAAAAAGTATATCCGAACTGACAGCCGCAACCAAGAGCGCAGAGGAAAGAGCCCCCAGGGCCGCAGCCCTCGAAGGTCACAGCAGCCCCCTGCTCGGGACAAAACCCCTCCGCTGGCCAATGCGCAGCCCAAGGCACCCCAACCTCAGCCAAGGGGGGTCATCGGTACAATTATGGGTGGGCCTGCAGCTGGGGGCACCTCTTCTACCGCCCGCAAAGCAT
The DNA here is from genome assembly GCF_043159265.1 of Tasmannia lanceolata. Lineage (NCBI taxonomy): Eukaryota > Viridiplantae > Streptophyta > Magnoliopsida > Canellales > Winteraceae > Tasmannia > Tasmannia lanceolata. Next base: position 15,077,740 of record NW_027518683.1, read on the forward strand.
ATGCACGGCGAGTTAACGCCGTGCACACAACCAGCAAAAAGACGAGAACGGAGAATGAGATCTCCTTCTCAGATGCAGATCTGGATAATCTTATCCTGCCCCACGACGATGCACTGGTTCTAACCATGCTCGTCGCCAACTGGGAGGTGAAGAAAATCCTCGTAGACAATGGAAGTTCGGCGGACATTCTATACTACCACGCCTTTGAGAAAATGATGATAGGCGACGACCGTCTGAAGCCGGCAAACTCAGATTTATTTGGCTTCTCCGGAGAGGTCGTGAAAGTGGTGGGGCAAATCGAGCTCCCTGTTCTTGTCGGAGATCCACCTTGTCAAGCTTTCGCCATGGTCAACTTTCTAGTAGTAAGGGCCACTTCGGTCTATAATGCTATCTTGGGACGGCCTGGCCAGAACCTCATCCGTGCAGTAGCCTCGGCCTACCACCAAAAAAAGAAGTTCATAACCCCCAATGGTGTGGGTGAAGTTCGAGGAGATCAGCCTCAATCCAGAGAGTGCTACGCAACGGCACTTAAAGGCAAAAATGCAGTGGAGTCACTGCCAATTGAACTGCTCTATGTAAGGGACGAGCTCAGAGGGACTCAACCTGTTGAAGACCTCCTCTCCATCCCACTGTGCCCAGAGGACAGTGAGAAAGTCGCTCTGATTGGTTCCTCCCTCAGCACCGACATTCAGCACCAGCTCACCACCTTTCTCCAGGACAATGCAGATGTCTTTGCATGGGTTCCCGCCGATATGCCCGGCATTGATCCAGAGATCAGCACACGTAGGCTCGGCGTTGATTCAACCTGCAGACCGGTGAAGCAGAAGAGACGACATTTCGCCTTCGAAAGGCGGCAGGCGATAAAAGAAGAAGTGGAGAGGCTTCTGAAGGCTGACTTCATTCGCGAGATTCGATACCCGGACTGGTTGGCAAACGTAGTCCTAGTCAAGAAGACTAATGGGAAATGGAGGACCTGCGTCGACTTCACCGATCTGAATAAGGCTTGTCCTAAGGACAGCTATCCACTCCCGAAGATCGACCAACTCATTGACGCCACAGCGGGTCATGAACTGTTGAGCTTCATGGACGCCTTCTCCGGATATAATCAGATCAGGATGTACGAGTCGGATATACCAAAGACCTCCTTCGTCACAGATCAAGGGACTTACTGCTACCGAGTTATGCCCTTCGGCCTCAGAAATGCCGGAGCCACTTACCAAAGGCTTGTGAACAAACTTTTTCAGAACCAGATCGGCCGTAATATGGAAGTCTATGTAGACGATATGCTGGTCAAAAGTCGGAGTGCGCAGGATCATGCGTCTGATCTCAGAGAAACATTCCAGGTCCTGAAGAAGCACAACATGAAACTTAACCCCACCAAGTGCACATTTGGTGTCAGCTCGGGGAAGTTCTTAGGATTCATGGTGAGCCAGCGAGGGATAGAAGCAAATCCATAAAAGATCAGAGCCGTAATGGAGCTTACTGCCCCAAAAACCATCAGGGAAGTCCAGCGGCTCACAGGAATGATAGCGGCGTTGGGTCGCTTTATCTCCAAATCGGCAGAAAGGTGCCTCCCCTTTTTCAGCGCGGTCAAGGGACTCAAGACCGCGCCCTGGACGGAAGAATGCCAGGTCGCATTCGAAGAACTGAAAAGATATTTGTCCTCCCCGCCATTATTAACAAAGCCGGAGCCGGGCGAGGAGCTATTTTTGTATCTCTCCATCAGCTCCACGGCTCTGGCAGCTGTACTCGTCCGTGAAGAGCACCGCCAGCAAAAACCTATTTATTATGTTAGCAAGGTTCTTCACGACGCAGAAACAAGGTACCAGCGGGTCGAGAAATTGGCTTACGCGCTGGTAATGGCCGCCCGGAAGTTAAGGCCGTACTTCCAAGCTCACACTGTAAAGGTCTTGACTGATCAGCCACTTCGACAAGTTCTCCATCGACCAGATATCTCCGGGCGACTTGTGAAATGGGCTGTAGAGCTAAGCGAGTTCGATATTCAGTACGCACCCAGGCCAGCTATCAAGGCCCAAGTACTGGCAGATTTTGTAGCAGAGTGCACTATCCCCCAGCAGGTCGTCGACCCTGAAGCATTGCAGCTCCCAGTTGTAGAGAAAGTAGTCCCTGAAGAGCGTATGACAGAGGAAACTCGGACAGAAATCAGGCCACCTTCAGCCGGACAGGACTCCATAACCAGCACACCGACTTGGGAAGTATACGTCGACGGATCTTCAAATAAAAACGGCTGTGGAGCTGGCCTCATCCTCACTGGGCCTGATGAGTTCAATGCGGATTACGCCCTGAGATTCGGGTTCCGTGCATCAAATAACGAGGCGGAATATGAGGCCCTGCTTGCCGGAATGAGCCTTGCGATTCAGACCGGCGCCCAAAAATTGAAAGCATACTGCGACTCGCAGCTGGTAGCAAACCAGATCCAAGGGGTCTACGAAGCCCGAGACGAGCGTATGATTAAATACCTCGCCAAGGTTCGCCAACTCTCCAGCCGGTTTGCAAGTTTCGAGGTCATCAGAGTGCCAAGAACAGAGAACGCCAAAGCTGACGTGCTGTCAAAACTGGCTGCCTCTGGATATACCACTCTCGGAAGCATACACATGGAGTTTCTACAGAGGTCCAGCATCGACAGTAAAGCCATGGAAGTCATGCAGGTGGAAGATGAGCCGTGCTGGATGGATGAGATCATGGGTTATCTGCGCGATGCTAGACTCCCGGAGGATAAGAAAGAGGCTCGTAAGGTGATACAGAGAGCTGCCCGATTCTCCCTCAGTGGTGACAATCTATACAAAAGGTCATATACTCTCCCATATCTGAAGTGTCTGAGGCCAAGCGACGCCGCGTATGCACTACAAGAGACTCATGAAGGAATTTGCGGAGAACATCTGGGGGGCAAAGCCCTGGCGATAAAGGTGCTGCTCAGAGGACTGTATTGGCCTACTATCAGGCAGAATGCCCTGGATCTGGTTAAAAGGTGTGAGAAGTGTCAGAAGTTCTCTCCTACCATCCACTAGCCTGCCGTAGCAATGGCTCCAATTATTAGTCCGCTTCCCTTCGCAGTATGGGGGATGGACATCCTGGGCCCTTTCCCACCGGCCTCTGGAAAGCGCATGTTCGTGGTAGTGGCGATCGACTATTTCACTAAGTGGGTGGAGGCAGAACCTCTGGCCCAGATCACTGAGCAGAATGTGCAGAACTTCTTCTGGAAGGCAGTAGTCTGTAGATTTGGGATTCCCCGTATCTTGATCACGGACAACGGCAAACAGTTCGACTGCCGGAACTTTCGAAAGTTCTGCTCGGACCTAAAAATTGAACAGAGATTTACTTCGGTCGCTCACCCCCAGACCAATGGGCAAACGGAAGTAACTAATAGAATCCTGCTTCAGGGAATAAAGAAGAGGCTGGACGAAAAAGCTGGCCGTTGGGCAGATGAGCTCTATCACGTTTTGTGGGCTTACCGCACTACTCCTCGCACGGCGACTGGTGAATCGCCATTCAACCTTTCCTTTGGTACTGAGGCTGTGATACCAGTCGATATAGGCGCTCCATCTCCCCGAATCACCAGCTTCAACGAGCAGCTTAACGGCGACGGGCTCCGTGCCGATCTCGACTTACTAGAAGAAATCCGGGAAGAATCTCGAATCCGGGTCGCCGCTTATAAGCAGAGGATATCAAATTATCACAACTCCAAGATTCACCCCAGAGAATTCAGGACAGGAGATTTAGTCCTGAGAAAGGCAGCCGTCTCCCAACCGACGAAAGTCGGGAAACTCTCCCCGACTTGGGAAGCGCCATATCGAGTGAAAGAAGTTATCCGGCCAGGAAGCTATAAACTGGAGACACTGGAAGAGCATTTATTACCTCACGCCTGGAACTCCAAAAATCTCAGGAGATATTATCAATAGACAAAATGTACAGCGTGAAAAGGTGACTTTGTAAATTTGTCAATTTGTTGTTATAAATAAATAATCTCTTTTGCAGACTTTGTTTCACTCTTACTCTCTGGAAACCCAGTTCTTAAACTTGGGTACTCACTGGAAACCCAGTTCTTAAACTTGTGTACTCACTGGAAACCCAGTTCACAAAACTTGGGTACTCACTGGAAACCCAGTTCTTAAACTTGGGTACTCACTGGAAACCCAGTTCTTAAACTTGGGTACTCACTGGAAACCCAGTTCACAAAACTTGGGTACTCACTGGAAACCCAGTTCACAAAACTTGGGTACTTACTGGAAACCCAGTTCACAAAACTTGGGTACTTGTCGTTCCTGAACTTGGGTACTTGTTAAAAGACCAGTTCGTCACAATTCGACTATCAACAGCCTCAGTCCCAGGTCATCAAAATTAAAAAGACAAGTCAAGCAAATCACTCAGTTGAGAAGTATCAGAGACAGACAAATATGATTTCATTGATCAGAATATGTGGGGCCTCGAGGGCCATTACAAAATTCACTTTAAAAAGGCTGGTAAGAGTTGTAGGGTCTCAAGGACCATTACAAAAAGAGGTCAAAACAAACAAACAAAAAATATAATACTATGCATCTGGAAGAGAGGTGATGTCAGCAGGAGCATCAGCAGGAGCATCTGGCTCCTCATCAGTAATCTTCGGCCTGGCAGGGAGAGTCATGTTCTGCATCAATAAGTTTGGATTGCAGGCCTGGAGCTCCTGGAGGCAGTCGTAGTATCCAAGACTATAGGCCTCGCTCGACAGGCTGAAAAGTTCAGCCTCCTTCGCCTCTGTGGCCTCCTTCACTGCCTTCTCCTGCCTCTCGGTGGCTCTTCCTCTTTGAGCCTCCATGGCTTCAGCAGCCTTGACCAGTTTCTTCTTCTCTGCGGCCAGATCTTCCTTCAACAACCTCTTCTCCTCCTCTACTCGCCCGATGCTCGTTTGAAGCTCCTGCACCTCAGCGGCCAACTTTCCGTTTACCTCTTCAGATGCAGTAATGGCTTGGGAGAACTTCTTACTCTTCTCCTTGAGGTCATTATAGTAGAGCAAGATCTGAAGAAAGAAACAGGCATCAGTACGATGAAAGGAATAAATGGGCAGAAAGTTAGCAAACGGATCACCACTTCCTTACCTGGTAAGCGGAGGATAACACAGCCTCCTCTCATGTAGCTGGCGGCTCGTGAAGGATCTGTTGCTTGTCCTTCCGCAGCAAACACTTGCTCATGATCTCTGCTGCCACTCGGCTCTCGCCTAGGGCAGTGTCATCCTTCAGAACGGCCCAATTGGGTCGAAAGACGTGCTCACTAAGCCCCGTAGGAGGACGAGCTCCAGAACCGGTTCCGGTAGAAGCACCACCGGACTTAGAAGAACCACCGCCCTGAGCAAAGGGGCCTATTAGCTTCACTGTAGTCTTGGGCCTCTGGGATGGGGGTGGAGGAGTGCCCTGTGACGGGGCCGGACTCCCCAGTACAGTCGTCTTTCTCTTCTGGCGCTCCTGTTGTGCCTGTACAGCACCCTCCTGTGCTCGTGGCTGGGCTCCCTGTCTTATCTTCTCGACAATCGATTGTTTCTTCATTTCTGCCAGACAAGCAAGCAGTCAGAAGCAAGCATATAAAAGTAAAACTATTCTAAAAGACAGGTCTAGCCACATACGTTCTGGAGTCGCGACACTCACGCCCAGCCCAACTAGCACCTCCTCTCCTGAGAACTCTGCACAGCGGATAAGGCCTGATTGCTCAATCTCCTTCCGCATCAAGACGAAAGTCTCCTGGTCCTCACTCTCGAGGAGCGGCTTTCGACTTAATTTGGAGGTGTCCGGAGTGTCCCACACTAGAGGGACAGGCCAGGGCTCATTGACCTCCTTATCCTCGACGTAGAAGAACCTATTCTTCCATGAATGTATTGACGAAGGGATACCGGTAATGATTTTGAGTTCAGGGCGCTGGCTAATGTAGATCCAGCCCCCTTCCTTATGCCTCTTCAGATGTGCACAAGCACGGAATAGCGACAAGCTCACGCTCCTCTCTAACCGGCCGTGGACAAGATACAAGAACCCAGTCAGTAGTCTCCATGAGTTCGGAGCTACTTGAGCCGGGGCCAGTCCGTAGTATCGAAGCACCGTTGCGAAGAATGGGTGCAGAGAAAATCGGAGTCCCGCCCTCATCGACTCCTCATAAATACAGAGATCTCGACTCTCGTTACAGGCCATGTCTCCCTCTATAGCTGCCTTCAGTTCAAATCTTGGAGGCACACAGTACTTATTCCTAATATCGCCTAGCATGGACCTGGTGAGGTAGTTCTCTTCGACTAAAGCTCGCAGGTTGTATTTTGGGTTGGCATCCATCCGCGCTCTAGCGACTACCTCCACCGCCTGACCAGGAGGGAATGTTGTAGACGCCTCAGCAACGTCACTTTCAACACTCCCTTTTGCTCGGGAGAGACTAACAGTGGGGATTGGAGTGGCGTTCAAGTCTAAAAACACCTCCTCCTTGTCCCCTTCGTCGTCACTATCTACAAGATCTACTCTAGCGGACGCCCTAGCCATTACAGGCTTCTGCGGCGGCCTAAATTCTGAACTACTGCTAGTGGAGGACTCCGTACCGGACTCGGAACTCGAATTACTACTATCAGACATGTAGTAAAGAGAAGGGCTGAGAGGAATACCGGTGAGTGGAGCTCGTCAAGTCCTTGCGCAACTCGAACTGGGAACTGCGAACTGCGAACTGAGAACTGAGAAGTCGAAGCTCCCAGAGCAAGAAAAAGAAGAAAAGATGAAAAGTAAAAAGTAAAGAATGAAAGGGGGTAAAACCTCCTTTTATAGCTTTTCAGAGGCGGTGGGGCATTAAATACGACGCACGCATCTCGAGGACACTCGAATGGGCCACGTGTCCCATATTTATGACGGACACATTCTCCCACTCAAGAATACGATCAAGCACGCGCGTGTTCCTACGTGCATGAAAATTCACATCTCCGCTCCGCACTACATGCTCCGCACTCCACGCTCCGCACTCCGTACTGTATCTTTAAATCCGAACTGGATATAACGCGTTTCAACAAAACGACAAAAACCAGTCCGGTCCGAACCGGACTGGCCGCAAGACGACAAAAATCAGTCCGGGAAAATCCGAACTGGATATAACGCGTTTCAACAAAACGACAAAAACCAGTCCGGTCCGAACCGGACTGGCCGCAAGACGACAAAAATCAGTCCGGAAAAATCCGAACTGGATATAACGCGTTTCAACAAAACGACAAAAACCAGTCCGGTCCGAACCGGACTGGCCGCAAGACGACAAAAATCAGTCCGGGAAAATCCGAACTGGATATAACGCGTTTCAACAAAACGACAAAAACCAGTCCGGTCCGAACCGGACTGGCCGCAAGACGACAAAAATCAGTCCGGGAAAATTCGAACTAGATATAACGCATTTCAACAAAACGACAAAAACCAGTCCGGCCCGAACCGGACTGGCCGCAAGACGACAAAAATCAGTCCGGGAAAATTCGAACTAGATATAACGCATTTCAACAAAACGACAAAAACCAGTCCGGCCCGAACCGGACTGGCCGCAAGACGACAAAAATAACTCCGGACTGGACCTCCGGACTCCACTTCCAGCCGGACTCCGGACTGGATCTCCGGACTCCACTTCCAGCCGGACTCCGGACTGGATCTCCGGACTCAACTTCCAGCCGGACTCCGGACTGGATCTCCGGACTCCACTTCCAGCCGGACTCCGGACTGGATCTCCGGACTCAACTTCCAGCCGGACTCCGGACTGGACCTCCGGACTCCACTTCCAGCCGGACTCCAGACTCCACTTCCAGCTGGACTCCGGACTGGACCTCCAGACTGAACCCTCCGATTCACTTCCACACAACACCTGTCCATCCAGATAAGCGATCAACCACACTTTCCCAAGTCACTCAATGACTTGAAAAACTGGGGGGCAACTGATGGGGTGTAAAAACACCAGCCACTCACAGGCTGCCACCTGTCCCAGAGCAGGTGAATTTCCAGCCACTCACAGGCTGCCACCTGTCCCAGAGCAGGTGAACTCCAGCCACTCACAGGCTGCCACCTGTCCCAGAGCAGGTGAATTCCAGCCACTCACAGGCTGCCACCTGTCCCAGAGCAGGTGAACTCCAGCCACTCACAGCCTGCCACCTGTCCTGGAGTAGGTGAACTCCAGCCTCTCACAGGCCGCCACCTGTCCTGGACACCTGTCCAGGACACCTCACCAGATTTTCCCTATAAATAGAGGATCAAAGCTCAGACCAATGGGTAATGCGAAAATCCCTTCTCTCCCTAAACTCTTAGACATCTCCCCTTCACTCCTGCTCATACTGACTTGAGTGTCGAAGGGCCTGTCCGGAGTAAAACCCGGTCTGGTCTTCTGACCTCGCTTGCCTTGTGCAGGACTCAGCCCTCATAGCAGGACTCGTTCTCGACCACCTCACTCCTCGTTCACTCCGGTCCCTCCGGACTCAGCTCCCCTAGTCATCCAGCTCAGCTCTTACATCACTGCTGTACCTGTTACCGATTTTAGGCATAACAAAAAGCATTCATTTGATGGGCCCTTTTATGGATAGGGTGTCCACAAAAAATCAGCTCAATTGGATCACCATAGGGTGTCCATTTGTGGGGTCGAAAATGGACATATCTGTCCATTTTTCAGCCCCACAAATTGACAACCTAAGATAGTAAGATGGCCCGATCGAGCTGGGTTTTTTTTTTTTTGCACGCCCCCCATCCATGATGGGCCTTGTCAAATGAATGCTTAGGATCAACCCCCCCCTTTTAGCACTCGAGCGCAAATAAGCTATCTATGCTCAAGCGTAGGAACCCTTTTATCAAATAAAATAATATTTTACCTCCAACGATATTTTCAGGCAAAAATACCAAAATTTAAGGAATTTCGGCTGAAAATTGGGAAAATATTAAATAATGGGCATTGATTTCAGCTAGGGTTGCAACTCGGGTCGGGTTTTCCATTACCCTACCCTACCCATGAAACTAATTCAGGTCGGGTCAGGTCTAATTTTAAAAAACCCGGGATTCCTAAACCCGGCCCTATCCAGGATAGTTTTTCGGGTTGGGTCGGGCCGGGTTTTCCACACTCTCGAGATACATGTACTGCAATATATTACAAATTTAGAAATGAAAAAAAAAAACTCATCGTAACCAAGAATGAATGTAAATGTTCATAAGAAATTACAACATACGAAAAGGTAGTCCAATTATCCTGCTTCTGCATGTAGATTGGTCCATAGCATTTGTCAGGTTTAGAGACGAGGACTGATTAGTTTTTAGCAAGAGGCAACATCAAAGGTTTAGAGACGAGCAGTGATTAATTTGTAGCAAGAGGCGACATCAAACCTTTGTATTATTAGAACACATCAAATGGACTTTTTTTTGTTGTTGTAGAAATACCATTATCTGAAAGCTGTGAAAATCAAAGGGCAAGATTAAGATTTATAGAACTTCAGGTAGTGGGCATAGAGGTCAAAAGGAGCTACAAGTAGTTGAGTCAATCCTAGATCATGTCCTTGGTGATGGTTCAGCCAGCACGGAGATATCAGAGATTGCATTGGCCTTTCGGAGTGGAGCCGCATGTGGAAGGCCATCATGGGCATCTACAGAAGCAACTTTCAGGGCTGCAACCTTGGGTTGGGTTCATGATCTTATAAACAACGTCTTCAGGCCAGTCAGTTTTCAAACAATACTTTATTTTGTGAATTGTTTGCACTGGAGATGTAGGTCTTCCAAGTATTAGAAGTTGAAAAATAGCAAACCAATGCAGCACTTGTGTTAATTGGTTAGTGCGAATTGGGCTGGTGACAACTTGCAGGGGATTGCGATGGACAATAAATAAAAGCAAGGTGATGATTAAATACAGATAACTTGGTACGGCAACAAATTGCCTATAGCTGTGAGAGAGAGAGAGAGGGGGGCTAAGGAATTTGATGAGTGAATAAAGTAGTTTCCAATTTTAATTTCAAACTTATCCATCTGCAGAATCTTCAGCAAATCCCATCTTATAATAATAAAAACGATAAAAGTGGAAGTAAAACGGGTTTCCGGGTTTTGAGCCATTAAACCCGACCCGACCCAAGAATAACTTGGGTTTTAGATTCTCCAACCCTACCCGGCCCAAGACCCACACCCCTTAAACCCGGCCCAGGTGTTTTTGGGATCAGGTTGATGCGGGTCGGCTTTTACCCAACCCAAGTTGCAACCCTAATTTCAGCACTTCAGTGTTCTATAAAGATGTGCGAGGTATCTTGTCATGTAATATTTAAAAGGTCAGTAGAATATCACGGTTCTAAAAAAAACTCTCTTTAAGCCCTTTAAATACTCCACCACAGGATATCTGGCTCATATTTATCAAAACATTGGAGTGCTGACATCATTTTCCTAAATAAAATATAGATTTTGGGGTGAAATTCCTTAAATTATGAGAGAAATGGAATTGCCTTCGAAATTTGATAATGTACCTAGGGGTGACCATTATTAGGTTAACACCGAATAACCGAACCGAACCGAATTGGTCAGTTCGGTTCGGTTTTGTTTTTTTTTTTTGGAAATTCGGTTATTCGGTTTTCTAAAAAAATAATTCGGTTAACCGAATAACCGAAATTATGGATAAAAACCATTTTTTTCCAAAAAAGTGCTATATGTGCACTCCATAGGATGATCTAAACCGTCCATTTGATTGATCACAACTTAATTAGGTTGTGCTCAAAAAATCATTTCGATCGGATGATCCTAGCCCTCCGATCCAAACCGAGATTTTGATTTTTCCCTCTTTTTCTCCCACAAACCGAATTTTTATTCGGTTAAGTTTCAGTTCGGTTTCGGATAATTTCGGTTTAGTTTAGTATTTCGGTAACCGAAATAATTTCAGTTACCAAATTTCGGTCTATTCGGTTCGGTTTAAACCATATAACCACCCCTAAATGTACCTGATTTCCATTTTGGTCTCGACCAAAACCCGAAATTTACCACGGTCATTAATACACTAGAGGGGCTGGCCCAGGGAAGAAAAGGGATCAAAAAATACATCATCACTTCCCAACCAATGCTCGGGCCCACTATATAACAGTGGCGTGTCTTAATGTATACAACGTAGTGGCGCCCTAACGAGCGTTCATCTCTATTTTCTTTCCCTGTTCTGTTCACATTTTCTCTTTCGCCCCCTACTCCGCCCTTTTCCCCTTCATCTCTTTCTGTAAAAATGGGGATTTTCGAACCCTTCCGAGCGATAGGTTATATAACGAGCGGCGTTCCTTTCTCTGTCCAGAGATTGGGTTCCGAAACGTTCGTCACCGTTAGCGTCGGAAAAGCATGGCAAATTTACGACGTAAGTTTTTTTATTTATTTACCCGTATAATCTCTGTTTCTTGCATTGGATTATAAGGTTTGTATTTGTATTTATTGTATTTGAATTCACCAAGTTTAGTTTTGATTTGATGTCTAATGGTAAACGACCCAAATGAATGCTTCTGTTCCTCTTTTCTTGTTCGAATGAATCTTATGAGCTTAAACCCTAAAATTTGTTTTTTTTTTTTTGAATGGCATAAACCCTAAAGTTTATTACATGACTAAAATGCCCCTAAATTTAAGTGAAGTGACATCCGCTTGTCTCTTTAAGTTGAATGAAGTCCATTCGAATTTAGGTTAGTATGGTAATTATAGGTGTTTTTTTTTTCTTTTTTAATTTGTGAGCTCTTGACCCAGAACTTGAGTCTAAGGTTAATCGAGAATCACAATAAAACTCGTTACTTTCTAAAGATGGCGTAAGCAACCTTCTTATATTGTTGGCTTTAAATTGATGAACATATTACCTCACTAATTCACTATCCTGTGATATTGGCTTGCGAGAATTGAGGGCGTTATGGTCATTTACAAGTATGTTTTGGTCAATTAGTACAATTTTGTGCTCCTGATGCTTTTAAGTATATTCTGTTCTTGTTTTTTTAAAAGAAAGAGCTGCTCAAACCTATTTGTTGGGAAAGTTGCCTTATTTCCCACCCAAGGTGGTTGCTTGGGTGGGAAGGCAAAGGCAAAGGCAAAAATAGAGATTTCTATTTTTAGCTTTCGGGAAAACTAAACTATAAAAAGAGAAGTGTTGCTCTCTTGGGTTGCGGCGAAGCAAGACGTCTTTGGTGTGTCGGCTGCCAAAGGAGAGAGAAGAAAAAGACTGAGAAAGGAAGAAGAGATTTTTCATCTTGGGGTTTTCTCTTGGGTTCTTTTTCGGGTTTATCTCTCGCGTTATCTCTTGTGTACGGTCTTGGGTTTGAGAAGCAAGGAAAGGGTTGCGGGTTTGTGGGTTTGCGATTAATCCACTGTAATCCTTGTATATTGTATTTTTCATAGTGGAAGATCATGTTTCTCGCCCGTGGAGTAGGCTTGGCCGAACCACGTAAAATATTGGTGTTCATCTTGTGGCTTGTTTGTTTATTTTACTTTTCCGTTTAATTTGTGCACGATCGGATCGGTTTGCCCGGTGAATTTTCTTAACAAGTGGTATCAGAGCTCAGGTGGAGCGATCGTCAAGGCCGGGTGGAGTGATCGTGGGTGTTGTTGTTGGATCGCTGTTAGAGCGATTATTGGGAGTAGAAAGATTGTCCAGGAAAGATTCTCGTGCGAGGTAGAGTGCTGCACCGTGAAGTGTGAAGTAATTTGAGATGGCGGTAAAATCAAGTTCTACTCAGTTCAACATCGACATATTTGACGGAAAGAGCAGTTTCACCCTATGGCAGATGAGGGTGAAGGACATCCATGTTCAACAGGGCTTGGCTAAGGCGTTGAAGGGAAAGCCGTTGAAGAGAAAGGATGACAAGCATAAGAGGATGACGGTACCTGCGTTGGAGAGGATGGATCGAGATCCCTCTCCAAGGTTGACCAGGTGAGTCAACGGGTTGGCAGCTACACATGTGCATTGGCCATGTTGATCGAATCGGGAGGAGTCAGAACTAAGGTGATTCGAGGGTGTGTAGCTAGTACTTCAAAAGGCCAATGGTGGTTTGCGGTGATAGCGGATCGGTGGCAACATCAACGGAAAATCTTCAAGTGGCTGGGAAATTAGCTAAGGTGGAGATTGTTGGGAGAGTTGCCTTATTTCCCACCCACGGTGGTTGCTTGGGTGGGAAGGCAAAGGCAAAAATAGAGATTTCTATTTTTAGCTTTTGGGGAAAACTAAACTATAAAAAGAGAAGTGTTGCTCTCTTGGGTTGCGGCGAAGCTGTCTTTGGTGTGTCGGCTGCCAAAGGAGAGAGAAGAAAAAGAGAGAGAAAGAGAGAAGGGGTTTTTCATCTCGGGGTTTTCTCTTGGGTTCTTTTTCGGGTTTATCTCTTGTGTACGGTCTTGGGTTTGAGAAGCAAGGAAAGGGTTTGGGGTTTGCGATTAATCCATTGTAATCGTTGTATATTGTTTTTCTCATAGTGGAAGATCGTGTTTCTCGCCCGTAGAGTAGGCTTGGCCGAACCATGTAAAATATCGGTGTTCATCTTGTGGCTTGTTTGTTTATTTTACTTTTCCGTTTAATTTGTGCACGATCGGATCGGATTGCCCCACGGATTTTCTCAACACTATTAATGCATGAATTTTCTTTATTTTTTTTGTAGTTACACTGGAAATTCACGTGTCCTTTCACTTTTGATAGGGGAAATTTTTTGATCAGTAATTTATTTGTTACTATTAAGGTGAATAAATGATGAGATGAACTTAAAACACACTGTATTCCATTTATTTTATTTTTTTCAAGTGATTTCTGAAATGATTTGTGTTTGAACCTTTGGCATCAAACAATGGGTGGGATGTGGTCCTCTTTTCGAATTGGTATGTAATGGACCCAAATGCTTAGAGATGAGCTCATGTCCATGCTGAGGAGTGAGGACTTTATTTTGAAGCATAATCCCACACTTCAATTTCAAGTGTGACTGCCTTAACTATGACATGCTTAACTATGACATGCTTTTGCCGTGCTCATGCTCTACTTAGGTAGCATAGATATGAATGTACATAGATACTTACATGTTATCGCATTCATCTAATGGTTTTACTGTTTAATATCCTTTTTTACATGGAGGATGTAGATACTCTTCTTTTGCATTGGTATGGATATCTTGGTTATTGAAGAAAAAAAGTCCATATCCATCTTTTGAATATACAGTACACAAAGACCTGCATACATAGATGTGCATATGTATGTATGGATGCACAGAAACATGCTTTCTAATGCATGTTTATGCAATACATATATTTTATGCCCACGCTACGATGTTATACAAGTTTCTTTTTTATTTAATGAAATATGAACTTGTATGCACACTTGTGTAGTGAACATCTATATACACATGCGTAGATGTGGATATATGGAACTGCATTATTTTCTTTTAGAGGAAATTAATTGGAATACTTTTTGTTTATTATTTATTTATTTTTCTCGTTTTTTTTTTGCAGTGCGCTAAATTGACATTGGTGCTTGTAGGTATGGCTCCGAGCTTTTAGGCCCTTTTTATTGCTGTCGTATGTGTGTGTCTATGTGTAATTGTTCATGTTTTGAGTCATCTTGTTGAATAAATAGAAAATATGTTGCATCCTTAATTGTCTATGATTGCTAACGCCATCCTGGATATTGTCAGATCATATTTATGCACTCTTTTATTTGAGCAAAAAGAAACATCTGACTTAAGTTGTTGCAAAGTTTTGTGAAAGATCCATGCACAACGAGGAAATCTGGTTCTCAAAACTCTTGGTTGAAATGTTCCAAAAAGAAGGGAAAATAAACTTGTAGTTGAATGCTAAGAAATCAACAAATTTTACCAACTTGGAAAATCTATTTATTGTAGTTTCTTTATGTATTTTATTCACGGATTGGTGGGCTTGATTCTCTGAAGTGTGGAAAGTGTCCAAATTGCTGCATCTTCACTATTGTTTTCGAGTCTTTTAGTAGCATCCTATCCAAAGCAGCCACTATTGGAATCATTGAGGGGGTGGATGTTATAACTTAACTCCAATTTGCCAATGACACTTGATTTTAAGCAGTCTAAGCCCTTCATTTTGTTCTTTTTTGTCTCAAGCCTTAAGATCAATATGGGGAAGATTTCTATGGTTGGTTGCAATGTGGAAAAGGATAGAATGGAAGCTTTTACTATGGAGTTGGGATGTAAAATCGAGAAGCTACCAATCACATACTTGGGCATTCCTTTGGCTTTTGCTGTTCTTAAATCACTTCATTTGGGCTTTGTTGTACGTCCTAAATATTTGGGCTTCGGTTTTAGAGCGAATGGATAGGAAGTTATCAGGGTGGAAGAACGATGAACTCTCCTTTTGAGGGAGAATGCCAATGACTGCCGTGCTGTGTTTTAACTTTTGAAGTTACCAGTTGACATTTTAAAAATGCTATTCATGCCTGTCATTTCTGTCCCATGCACAAGTAGCTGCTTTGTGATCTTGTTGTTGGTGCTTGGTATTATAGATTATCAGCTCATCATGTGCACATCGCTACCATTTTCTCTCTGTGCTATGAGAAGTGCTGTTGCAAGATGTCATGGCCATATTTGTTATTATGCAATTACCTTTTGCAACTATTACGTGACATGAGTTAGTTCATCGATCCAAAATTGCAATATATTATGTGCAACTCAATAGGACAGATTTATTGGGAGTGATGGTAGAAATTGGATACAAATGGTTTGTAACCTTTGGCGGACAGAATCTTATTTTCATGCCCAATGATTATCAGTTTTTTGGTGCTTAGAATATATCTTGGATGGATTTTGTTGCATATACTCTGCTTTCATAATCTCTCACTTGTTTTAACGTTGGACTTCTATTTAAACGGTTGATGAAGGACCTCAATTGCCAAAGAAGATCCGAGCTCTTGCTTCCCATCGTGACTATACTTTTGCTGCATTTGGAAATGATATTGCAGTTTTTAGACGTGCTCATCAGGTTTGTCTATGGAATGTAAGAGGTTCTTGTTTTGTCATTGCATAATGTTTCAAGGTAGGTTTCTCTAGATAATATTAATTATTCAAATCTTCACTTATGGTTTTTACGAGCATTGTGTTTTCTCTTTACATTTTTATCACTCATTTCAAAAAATATATATATAGAGAGAAAAGCGTTCCTGCGCTGCAGCGCAGGGAGCTTAACTGTGCTTTAGTGGTTTATAAAGCCTTCCCATTGGTTCATATAGTGGGTCGCCCTTTGAAACGTATAGCGGGTCCACAAGAAAGGAACCAATGGGAGGCTTTATAAATCACTAAAGCGCAGTTAAGCTCCCTGCGTTGCAGCACAGGAACGCTTTTCTCATATATATATATATATATATATATATATATAACAGAAGAGAAAAGGAGAGAATTATTTGAATTTCTCCCAAAATTCTATGAGAATTACACATCACTTTTTTTGACTTTTTTTAACAAAGGCACTCATTCAACCCACATATTTTCAATCCTTGCCCCCTCCTTTATGCTTTTTAACAAAGGCACCCATTAAAGCTACATAATTTCAATCCTACATTTTTGGAATTATTTGAAAAAGCAAATCATGATTTGCTAGCCACCTTCTCCAAAGGCTACGTCTCGCCCATCCTTTGCAATTGTATGTGTTCAGAGATTTGTCTTATTAGACATGGTGAAAAACTGCACGGAAATACTATTTCTTGAAAGGTGGCTAGCAATAATAAATACCTAAAGAAGCTAGCAATAATAATCATTACGTAGTATAGTTTTGTAGGGGAATTACGGACAATGGGTACCTGTATATGACAATTACGGAAAAAACTACAAAGAAGAGGTATCGAAATATGACAATTACGAAAAAACTACTTTTCCTCAGTAATTTTTTTAGGATATTACGAATTCCGCACACCTTTGAAAATATTTATTTACGAATTCCAGGCACCTTAGGAGGAACAACATATTATGGAAACCTCTATAGATTGGAGGGCTAGGATCAGCCTATGGAAATGATTTTACAGGCACAACGTATTGATGGTTTGGATCAACCTATGATGTGGTCCGTACAGTTCTTTGCCGGCCCGTGCATCGCACGGGTTTTTTTTACTAGTATATATATATATATGAGTTAAGTGAAGCTACACATACGTGTAGCTAACTTCGCTACACCGACGGCTTAAAATACAGTGGGCTCACATTGTTTGGGTGATCCAAACCATTCATTTGATAGGCCCTCACATTGATAGGGTGTGCCCAAAAAATCAGCTCCATTGGATGATCCCAACCCTTCAAACTATGGAGGCAAAAATGGACAGATTTGTGAAGGTTTTTACACGTCCATTTTTGCCTCAACAAATCGTAGGGTTGGGATGATCTTATGGAGCTGATTTTTTAGGCACACCCTATCTATGTGAGGGCCCATCAAATGAATGGTTTGCATCACCGAAACAATGTGGGGCCCACTGTATTTTAAGGCGTCGGTGTAGCTAAGTTAGCTACACGTATGTGTAGCTACACTTTTCTCTCTCTCTCTCTCTCTATATATATATATATATATATATATATATATATATATAGTATTACCCTTACACATTATTGTAGGCTGAAGGAATATCCGGTTTGAAATTTTTTATTTGGTTTCATTAAGGGGGTAACTGTCAATGATGTAAAAAACTAGATCACCAACAAAGGGGAAATAGAGGGTTTGGAGACACCGTGGGATGTTTGTTGGACTCACACCAACGAGACCAAAAGCATCGCACCAATCCAATGAGTTCCCAAGGCATCACACCGAAGGACGTCAAGGCATTACACAGAGAAAAACAAAAGGAAGGGCGGCCTCAGTGCACAAGGCTCCCGCCATTGCGGGGTTTGGGGAGGGCTAGATGTGCGCAACCTTACCCCTGCTTTGCATTGCTTTGCAGAGAGGCTGTTTCCGTGACTTGAACCCGTGACCACCAGGTCACAATGGAGCAACCTTACCGTTGCGCCAAGGCATTATACAAAGAAATAAAGAGAAAAAAACTAAATGCACTTTTAATGGGCCCCACTATCATAATTAATCCCTTTTCTGATTTTCGCAAAGGCTGGGCCTCCATCAATATTATTACAAGCAGCCATTTATTCTATATATCATCTTATTGTTGTCATGTACTATATCATTTCATTTGTTTTTTTTCTTTTCGATAACATAGGGTATCCCCCCCCCCCCTCCAATTTTTTGGGTAAGCCTGGGGGATTTGAACTCGCGTCAATGGGGAGCATACCCATGGCTTGAAGCCAAATAGCCTCACCCGTACGTGTTTGAACTTTCCATTTGAATTTTCAAAGGAAAGACGCATTATGTGAGATTTGCACCAAACTACAATTTTACCTAATTGAGTCCCTTAATACATTAACCGTCAAATTAACCAAACATTTTGCTACGATGTCCGCCATGTGGTATCTAATGGACATCAAGCTGCGTTTTTCTTTATCTCTCTTTTAAAAAAAAATAAAAAATATTGAACCCAGGCCAGATTTTATATGAGCATGATTTAAATAGTCACCAACTGATGAGTGGGTGACAGTGTTTCCATTGATTGCTTTTTAACATATATATAATACATCCGCATTTATTTTCTGGTATTCTTGGAAACCTTGATGCTGAACAGGTTCTATGCATGGGGATTTCTAATACAATATTTGCTACTTTTTCATGTTAACGAAATTCATAGAACCTAAATGATAAATTTTATGAAGAAACAGCTCTACATCTATACGAACAGACTTCTATACTTTCCATCCATTTATTTTTCACAGTTTAAAATGGTTCAGATGATATCATTCCAAAAAAAATAAAAATAGTTCAGATGATGGGAATTTCTTTTTGTTCTACTTGAATCTTTCTACAATTTTAACATTATGCCTGAAAACCAATTGAGCCATATGTACAAAATTTAGTTTATATTGAAATAGAGTTATTTGCATACTTCCTTCACAATATATTATTTCTTCTGAAGGACTAAATGCATGTGTAATTGATTGTTTTTAAAGCATGGTTCACCCTGTGCAAGTTAATCTTGCTAAACTTATTTGGCCTGTTTTCCATTAGCCTCAAGTATCCATATATTCTAATGGAGTAGTATTTTTCCATGTATGAATTACATGGTGCACTAGATTGTTTCTATTCTTCCTGTTTTTCACGACATGGATGAAATTTGTACAGGTGGCAACATGGAGCAAACATAATGAAAAGGTTAATTTTTTGCTCTTGTTTGGAGAACATATCCTAAGCGTTGATGTTAAAGGGAATCTGTTCATATGGGCTTTTAAAGGCATTGAACAGAATCTTGCACCTATTGGACACATTGAGCTAGAAGAGAAATTCTCGCCGAGTTTCATAATGCATCCAGATACTTACTTGAACAAGGTAACTGCTTGTTCCATGTTCCTGAAAAAACTTCTGTTTGATTTGAAGAAAATTATCCCTTTCATTTTGACTTCTAAATTTATTATTAGAATCCTTTGTTTTGTAGAGTAACTATACTCTGAATTATGCACAATTTCAGGTTATTATTGGGAGCCAGGAAGGATCATTGCAGCTTTGGAACATCAGCACAAAGAAGAAGCTTTATGAGTTTAAAGGCTGGAATTCATCTATTTATTGTTGTGTCTCCTCACCTGCCCTAGATGTAGTTGCAGTTGGCTGTGCCGATGGGAAAGTTCACGTTCATAATGTACGGTATGACGAAGAGATTGTAACATTCACACATTCTACTCGGGGTGCTGTGACAACCTTGTCTTTTAGGACTGGTAATGCCTGAACCAGAATTTTGTATTTTTCATATTTTTTTGTGTTTTAATGGTGTTGGTAACTTCATCTCGTGGTTTCTTTTTTCCCCATCTCCAGTGAGGTCTTTCTTTGCTCTTTTGCTTCCGTGTGGTTTGTAGTATCATTGAATGTCTTTTCCTTGTTCATAATAAATTAGATGACTTTTCTTTTGTTAAGAGGTTTTCTTATGCACACCACTAGATGGTTCGAACTTGGCATTTCACACATTTCCTTTGCTAATTTTATATGCAAATATTATAATATTATCTGTGTGTTTATACTGTTTATAAGTAACTGAGTAAAAAAATATAATACGAGTCATTTAGTCATGGGCATGTTCTCCTTTTGAATGCTACTTCTACCTGTTTTAGAAAATTTGCTAGTTGGTTATAATAGGGGCTTTTATGTATAATCAGCACATTACATCCCATCTAAATGAATTATAGGTTCGATGTTGCAGCTGAAGGTCACCATATAACTTGTTTAGTTCCTTAAATTTTATGCAAATAAGAGCTCATTTCTGGTCTCATTGCTCTGCAGAATTCGTAATTTCATCAAAACAATACTGCTGATGTCTACTCAAGACTATTGCATTGATGCAACAATTAAATTAATATTTAAGATAGTTGCAGTAGTGTAATCCACGGTATCGGTCATGATGCTCAAATGGATCATTTTCTTGAAGTGAAAGAGTTATATTAGACATCTGAAGCAAGAGCTTTGCCAGGATGGTTGTCATAATAGCCTCTCGCTCCACTATTTGAGTTTGTGCAGATCAGTTCTTATAAGAGGTTTTGGATGAAGGAATTTTGACCAATAGGGGGAATCTATGGTTCTCCTTTCCATAGTTACAAATTTGGGCTTAGTTGAAAAAAATGTGAAAATTTTGCCATTTTTTGCAGTCATTTTAAAGCAAACAAAATTCCCATATTATTCATTGATTTTATGTATTTAGAAAACCAATCGAGTGCTTTAAGAATAAAACATGATTAATTCAAATATTTGGTTAAATAGTTGGTTTTCAAAAAGATCCAAAGCATATGTCCGCAACCAGCACATGTTTCTCTTCTCCCTTTTCTCTTCCCACTCTCTCCCAGTCCTTCTTGTTCTTAGCCCATCCCACAGCCTTGCCGGCAGCTGTCATGCCCCACGGCCATGACTGGACAGATTTTCTTGATGACCCAGGGTTACTCATCTTTTTGCTTGTGTCTTATCCCCAGGCAAACACAGATTTTCTTACATGCTGGAATTTGTATTTCTCCATGTTTTAAGTTTGTTAGACAGTTGTGCAAGATTCTGTTTTGGTTCTTGTTTTCTTCAGCTTTGAATATTCTTTTTATTTTTTCTGCTCGGGATATCTCTTTGAATTTCATCTATTCTCTGATGCATGCAAGGCTGAAACCCTGCTGTTCGTTGTTAGTTACTGCTTGCCGTAGGCATGTATCATATGTTGGTGGTTGCTGTGCATGTATTCTTGAAACCCTGAATTGGCCGTCCCCCACTCCCATTTTTTTGTTACTTTGATTATTGCCTTATTGGATATTATGTTTTAGATATCTATTCTTGCCCATGACAATATATTTTTCAGTTTAAAATGTTATTAAAATGGTTGTATATCTTGACGTAGATTGGCCGTCCCACTCTCCCACTTTTTTGTTACTTTGATTATTGCCTTATTGGATGTTATGTTTTAGATAACTATTCTTGCCCATGACAATATATTTTTCGGTTTAAAATGTTATTAAAATGGTTGTATATCTTGACATAGATTTGTCGTAACTCACATAAATATATACTGAATCATTCCTGAAATCTCCCTCTGTGTGTGTGTGTGTGTGTGTGTGCGCGCGTGCGTGTGTGTGTGTGATTCCTGGAATGTCCGAATTTTTGCCTTTCCGATTTTTCCCCAGACCTGAACTTTATAACTATGCTGTTGATGTTGTTAACTACAATAGGAAACAAACCTTTCTTATCTCTTCAGTATGCACTTACTCTCTTTTTAGAGGTCATGATATTCTTAATTCATTTAAGACTATGGAGTTGATCCACCCAAGTTTTATGATTCCCAAGAAATTTGGCTATCATCAGGTCTCTATTTGGTACATACATTTAAGGGAGTCCCATCTATGTCATCCCATTGTCCTATTCTTGTGTTTCCATGGATTCACATTTTTTTTCTGAGTATAAATAGTAATATGTTGGAATGATTCATCTATCATTACCATATAGATATTTGAGGACTATGCAAGTGAATCTTAATCCATAGCTTCACTTTGCTCTGGAAGTTTCATCCATGGACTCAATATCTCCATTTTCTTAATTGTTATTGCCTTGCTTATAGATTGCTAAAGACCTTTTTTTATGCAAGGGATCCGAGTCGAATGTCTCTTTGGGCACTACGAGTTCAGCTGGTTTTTTGTTCCTATATATTCTTTAGATAATATGCATTATCTTTATTTATTTTATACTTTCTGTAAAAGATTATCTCATGCAGTTTTGCATATGTATAACTTCCTATCTTATTCTTTTCAGATGGGCAACCTCTTCTAGCATCTGGGGGTTCATCAGGTATGATAAGCATATGGAATCTTGAGAAGAGAAGGCTGCAATGTGTCATAAGAGAAGCGCATGACAGTTCAATAATATCACTCCATTTTTTTGCTAATGAGCCTGTTCTGATGAGTTCTGCTGCCGACAATTCTATAAAAGTAAGGGTGTTTTAGATATCCATAATTTGTGTTTGGATGGAAGTTCTGTTTCACTTTATGGTAGTTGTCTATCATGCTTTACTTGTTTAGAAAACCAATTCTCGATGCTTGTTATACATTGATGAAGTTTTCTCTAAAGTAGCTTTTAGATATTAATCAATGCATACTCAACATTTGCAAGTTTATTAATGTTGTGCAGATGTCTTGTAATCTGGCATCATACAGACCCTGATGGACTATAAACCCTAGAAACAATACCCTTGCCCATAGGAGGTTTCACCGTCTTCACCAAGTCGTAAATACGAAGCAAAACACCTTAGCGATACACTCCTCGCGAAGGTCCTCTACGACTCAAGCCCCTACTAATCAAAGGCAAACGACGGGAAGGGATGCTCGCACGGAGGCAAGGGCAAGGTATTCATTGCGATTGGTCCAAACCTTCGACCAGCGGCTTCTTGCGACCTGCTCAGAATGCCCATACATACCTTCGGTTCCAAGACCTTGTTCGCACAGCGGATGAAGGCCGGGTTGAAGGGGGCAGTCAGCTGGCTGCTTCTTGGCCACGCCCCCCTGCTTATAGATACGAGATACTTGATCTAAATTCTCAAGTAGGAAATTGCAACCCCCCGGCAAGTCATTCCACTCCTATCTATTCCGGCTCTAAGCGACTTGACCACTTTCATGCTTCGAATGAGAAGTAGTGCTTTCGATCTTGTTCTCAGCTCCAAGATTGGGTCCAGTCCTTTAGGCGAGGCTCTTTACTTTACAGGGTGGTTCCCTTTACGGTTCAGGAATTTTCGTGGTTGGCTCACTTTTGTTTGTTTGGTTACAGTTCATGCCCACTCGTCATGAACCCCCGTCCGCCCTGATGCTGAGTCGCAACTCTTCCTGTAGAAGCCCCCTTAAACTGATTCAGAAACCATGCCTACAGCACTTTGGGTGTCTAGGCCCTCGGCCAGGAGGATCACCCGCTTTGAGGTTGTTATGAGACCGGCTAGAGGCTAAAGACGCTCGTAGATCAGGTTGTTTTCACAGAACAGCAGTGGGACGGTGTAGCTGTTTGCTCTCTTCCCCTGGGCACGTAGCTCTCTTACCGTTAGTAGCTTCCTTCCCACAGCAACTACTGCCTCCCCCGCGACGCACACGTGGGTCGCTAGGGTACCGGGGGTAGCGTGCCCCTACCGGGGTGTGAGGCAGCGCCCTGTTAGAAAAAATTTATTTTCTGTTTTTTCACTGAATGGTATTTCGGTAAATTTCTCCATGTAGTAGCGTTGATATATAAGCCACATGGTAGGGTTGCAAGTTTGAGGTTTTTATTTTTGTTTCTTGGTCAAGAAGAAGAGAGTTTGTAACCCTAGACTGAAATAGTGAAAATCTTCCCCCGTGGACGTAGGCAGTGTCGAACCACGTAAAATCTTGTGTTCTTTGCATCGTTCTTTCAGTGTTTTGTTGCACATCATGGTTGATCTTTGTCGAAAAGGTATTTCTCAGTTTTTCTACAATTAAAATTAAATTGTGGAATTACTAGTTTTTTCTACGTTTTCTTCTCGATATGTTGATGCGTGGAACAAAACTTGACAGGCTTTTCGTCAGAAATCTGCTTTTCATGAGCATCGATTTAATTCTTTCTCTTGAACAAATTAATCCTCATCATAATTTTGTCCTTGATCCTGATCATCTTGCTTTGGACCTTGAAAGTGACATACCAAAGCCCCACATTGATGATTGGTGATGTAGGCTAGGGAGAGAAAAGTTTGCACTCAATATTATTCCAAAAACGCTAGCATTGAATTGCCACAATTGGGAATTCATTTTCCTGTGGCTGTTTTTTATGTCTCAACCCTGGAACAGTAGCATGTTATAGGTTGATCAGCATATCAGCTGGACAACCTTATTCTTGTGGCTGTTTTCTATACAATCTCTGACTCTTGAATCCCCTGATGGTTCCCTCACCCTAGTAAATCCTCAGCACTTTCCAGGGCATAAAACCAAATTTAGCAGAAATTGCGTAAGTTGTGTATGGATTCCCAGTAGTGAGGGGTCTCTCCCAACAATATATAGAAGGCCCAACTGCCAATCCCCATTTCCCCAAACAACTCTGTCAAATAAATCACTAAATCATTGAAAAATATGGCTATTGGCTAGCTCAAAAATAATCTGCTATATGTGCACTCCCTTTTATCAGGAACAAAGAAGAATGGGAACTGCATGGCATACCTCCTTTCACCCTATTGTACTCCAATCAATAGTAGGTTGCTCTTACCTTTCAAAAAAAATGTAGGTTGTTCTCCTATACTCTTATGAAAATCATGTGTCTGGAAGTCTTCTCAATGCATATTTTGCTGACAGATCAAAAAGCACGAACATGACCCTCGTATAATATATGCAGCATCCAGTTACCTAACAACATTATTAAATGCTCTCAAACTGCTAATATATAAAGTCGAAGGATCTTGGGTGTGTAAACTATTATAAATGGAGTTAGGGTTAGAAGAGAGGAAGAAGAAGAGGAGTAGAGAGATGGAGAGTCTCCACTAGGGAGCACCTCATGTAAATGATGTATGTATGGGCCCAAAGTAGGGCAACCTTGTACAAAGACTACAATACCCCTCATACTACAAATATGACTAAACTACCCTAACACACTATTCAACACTCCCCCTCAAGCTAGAGTGTATATACATATACTATGGAACTCCAGCTAGGTACAAAGAAAACTACAATACCGATACAAACAATTATAAAAACCATACAAGAAAAAAGGATAATCACTCATACACCCAGCCAACTTGGTACAACACTCCCCCTCGTTAGGGGTGGACATGGTTCCGGTTCGAACCGAGGAACCGAACCGAACCGGCACATATGGTTCGGTTCGGTTCGGTTCCATAGTTATATGGTTCGGTTCCGGTTCTAATAACCTGGAACCGATGGAAATTCGGTTCGGTTCTGGGTTTGGGATCCCGGAACCGAGAACCGACCCACCTTAAAACCCTTAAATATGCCTGTTTTTACTTGGATTTGGTGAAGGACTGAGTCGTCGTCCCCTTTCGATCAAGAGTCAAATATCATGTAATCCATGTCTTGATGACAAATGAGAAAAAAGTGAAAGATAGCATTCTACCAATCAAAAGCGCGTTTTAAAAATCTCATGTATAACGCCCCCACAAAGTCATATTCATCAGCTCATTACAGATTTTTGTGCTCTGCTTTTCCCATCAATGATAGGCTGGAAACAGAAA
Source organism: Tasmannia lanceolata (assembly GCF_043159265.1). Lineage (NCBI taxonomy): Eukaryota > Viridiplantae > Streptophyta > Magnoliopsida > Canellales > Winteraceae > Tasmannia > Tasmannia lanceolata. The sequence goes on from NW_027518683.1 coordinate 15,103,444, forward strand.
GTTATTCTATCTCAAGAAAAAAAAACCAAACATTCAAACACAAGGAGGGAAACTGTTGTGAATAAATTCCGTTGATTTGGTGAAGGTCGGGTAAACCCAGAACCGAACCGAACCGAACCGATTATATATGGTTATGGTTCGGTTCGGTTCCAAACATATATGGTTCTGGTTCGGTTCCAATTTCAGGGAACCGATTATATATGGTTCGGTTCTGGGTATACCCCAAAACCGAACCGAACCATGTCCACCCCTACCCCTCGTAGTGAATACATAGTGAAATACGTAACAAAAAAGGGGACAACGGACACATCGAGTACAACAACGAGATCAACGGCCACCAAAAACTACGAGCTCCCCCTGACTTAGCGCTATAGCGAGAACGATCAAACAAGGCCCTTCCCATGAATGAGAGCACAGAGAACAAATCCGCATATCAACGAGCAATGGAGGCGTCATAGCAGGATCCAGCAATGGTCTAACGAGCAAAATAGGCACACCAAAGGTGCGCACATGAGCAACTACAAAGCACCACGAGCGAGAACACCAGTTAAGCAGCACAACGCCATTAGAAGAAGATAACTAACGATGTGGAAAACCGTCAGAGACAAGGTCGACGGGGAAACCGTCGCCTGAAGAGAACCAACCAACGATATGGGTACCATCGTCTGGAGATGAGGTCGACGGCATGAACATCGTCGCCTGAAAAGAGGTCGACGGAGAAACCATCTCAGGAAGAGAGCCAACTAATGATAGGGATACCGTCATCTGGAAAGAAGGTCGACGGCATGAACATCGTCCCCTGAAGAGAGCAGACCAACGATGTGGGTACCATCGCCTGGAAAGAGAGGTCAACAGGGAAACCACTACCTGTAAAAGAGTCGACCAACGATGGGGAAACCATCGCTTGGAAAGAAGGTCGACGGGGAAAATGAAGCCGTCGCCTGTAAAAAAGCGGATCAATGATGGGGAATCCATCGCCCGGAAACAGAAGTCAACGGGGAAAACAAAACTGCCGCTGTAATAAAGGAGCCGACCAACGATGGGGAAACCATTGCCCGGAATGAGAGGTCGATCGTCGCCTGTAAAAAAGCCGACCAACGATGGAAAACCATCGCCCGGAAAGAGAAGTTGAGGGGAAAAATGAAACCGCCGCCTGTAAAAGATCCGACCAACAATGGGGAAACCATCGCCTAGAAAGATAGGTCGACTAGGAAAACGTAATCGTCACCTGTAAAAGAGCCGACCAACGATAGGGAAACCATCTCCCGAAAAGATAAGGCGTAAAGCCGGACAAGAAGAAGGAACTCACAGTACGAAGAAGAGACTCACAATGTAAGAACAACGACCAAGGAGACGAACGAAGAATATAAAGAGAAGACGATAACACTCCCCCTCGAGCGAGACTACATGAGCCTGGAGATAACAAGACAAGAAAAGACATGAAAACAAGACAATACTCCCTCAAGAAGACAATACTAAGACAACACTAAGAAAAAGACAGCACTCCCTCTCAAGGAAAGACGACAAAAGAAGAACTACATAACACTACCCCTCAAGTTGAAGGTCGAATACTTTCAACTTGATACGAATTGAAGACAAGCAAGGCACCACACCTCTCTCGGACATTTTATTGAACACTTGTTGTGCGCCTTGAAGAAGATAGATGAACGAAGACAAATAAGACACCACACCTCTTTCGGACATTTCATCGAACACTTAGTGTGCACTTTGAGTAACAACACAAAAGAATAGAAGACAATGGAAAGAACGAGACGACAAGAAGACGACAACTAGATTTCAAGGCGCAGAGGAAAGAGGACAAATAAGACACCACACCTCTTTCGGACATTTCATCGAACACTTGGTGTGCACCTTGAGTAACAACACAAAAGAACAAAAGACAATGGAAAGAAAGAGATGACAAGAAGACGACAACTAGACAAGCACAAGAAACAATACAAGACAACCCTCCCCCCCAAGTTGAGGCCGAAGGCCGTCAACTTGAAACGGAAAGAAGACTTCCAAGGCCCAAAACCCCTTTGAGACATTTTATCAAACACTTGGGGTACACCTTGAAGATGAGATGAGAAAGACAAAGGCCGAGTCCAAAAAGCTATAGAAAAGAGAAAATAAAGAGAGATTTGGAGTGGAGGAGAACCCAAAATGAGTTTACACGAGTAACACATGCATTTTTTTTTTTGGGATAACAGAAACTAGATTGACGAGAGAGAGAGAGAGAGAGAGAGAGAGAGAGAGAGAGAGAGAGAGAGGGTTATGACGACTCGAAAACACAGAGAGAAATATGAGAGATGAAAGCGGGAGTAAATACGAAGAAGGAGAGAGAGATAATGGTGTGATGGTGATGAAAGGATAGTCTCTTCTTCTTTCCTTTTTCCTTCTCAAGGATCTTTGCTCTAATACCATGTTAGAAATGGAGTTAGGGTTAGAAGAGAGGAGGGAAAAGAGGAGTAGAGAGATGGAGGGTCTCCACTAGGGAGCTCCTCATGTAAATGATGTATATATAGGCCCAAAGTAGGGCAACTTTATACAAAGACTACAATACTCCTCATACTACAAGTGATGACTAAACTACCCTAACACATTATTCAGCATAAACATTTAAAGCATAAGCCTTGACCTTGTCTGGCTCAATGGTCAAGGCTTTGTTCTTCAACTTGGAGGTCGGAGATTCAATCCCAGCTTACCTCTCAAAAAGAAGAAGAAGAAGAAGTATATACTGTATTTATTTGATAGTAATAGTATATATTGATGTCTACTGGTTCTTATGATGTAATTTTGTTGGTATTAGTTTTATTGGCCATGCAATGGGTTTTAACAGTGGTCATGTTCTTTAATTCTAGCTAAGCTTACACATGAGTGAAATTTGAGACACTAAGCTGTCTTCAATGTGGGAGTATCATGCCTTTTTTTTTTGTTTGCCAGCACTTAACATGCTTGCTATTCTTCTTTTAACCGAACATACATGCTTGCCTTTTCAATTGTAATAGATGTGGATTTTTGACACAAGCGATGGGGATCCTCGTCTTTTACGCTTTCGAAGTGGACATAGCGCTCCTCCTCTGTGCATAAGGTGAGAGTGACGGTTTTCCATGTGTTCTTTTTTGTGGTTTCTTTCCCCACCTTTTCCTGAGTTGTTATAAATGTAAATCTTTTTGTTAAAAAATGAGCATTATTTGAGTTCAAAAATTGTTTCCTTATCCATTATAGTATCTTTCATGCCAAAAAAGATGGTTTTAGAAGGCTTGATATATTCTTGAGTGGGTGAAGAAGTTAAAAAGAACTTCTAGATTGTGTACTCACAAATGCTGTAAATTACTATTACCCATGTTCAGATGAGGGCTACGGTACATGTGTCTCAATTGTTTTGTGGATATTGTGTGCAATAACTTGATTCAAAATTTAGTTGTACAGGCATGCTTAGGCGATGGTCTGACCCATTATTGTTTCAGCCTTTGTTTTTTCACATTCCTGTGCATCGTAACTTTTCAGCGTTCATTAAAAACAAACATTGATTTTATTTCCTAGGGTCTGCATATTCTTCCTCGTCCATTTCACATGTGGATACTTAAACTCAAGGTTGTGGCCTTAAATTTATTCATCTAAAAGATAATTTTGGTACAAATCATGTCCAGTGGCAGTGACCTGAATTTCATTTGTGGTTAATGGTTATGTTTTTATGCTGCATCATTTTTACTCTATTCATTCACCCATGCACGCACACGCACGTGTGTGTGTATATATTTATATATGCAGACACACACACACACATTTATATCTATACATGTGTGTGAGACGAGTACACTTGCCTTGTTAATCTAATAGAGGTGCTGCATAAAAACCGCTATCCAAAGTAATGAAAGTACTTATCAGGTCCTGTCTGCAACGCTAAAGTCTTATTTGAAACATATGTATATATTTATGTGTGTGTACACACACAGAGAGAGAATAGATAACTTATCGAGTACACTTGCCTTGTTAAGCTAATAGAGGTGCTGCATAAAAACCGCTATCCAAAGTAATGAAAGTACTTATCAGGTCCTGTCTGCAACGCTAAAGTCTTATTTGAAACATATGTATATATTTATGTGTGTGTACACACACACACACAGAGAGAGAATAGATAACTTATCTACTACCTAGAATAGATAACTTATCTACACCCTAGGCTTAAAATACAGTGGGGGCACATTGTTTGGGTGATCCAAACCATTCATTTGATGGGTCCTCACATAGATAGTGTGTGCCCAAAAAATCAGCTACATATGATTATCCCAACCCTTCAATTTGTGGAGGTAAAAAAGACACTTTAGTATGGCGAGCATGTCTGTTCTATGCCATCAAGACGAAGAAACTTTGGATCATTTAATGTTGCATTGCCCTTTTGCTTACCATCTATGGATTAGAGCAATTGGAATTTTTGGGATTTCTTGGGTCTGTCCTCAATCTATCAGCTTCCTTCTATTGGGATGGCGTGCAGGGCCTTTTGGAGAAATGGGGAGATATCTCTGGGCAACGACTCCATATGCCATAGTATGGAACATCTGGAAAGAACGCAATAGACGGATCTTTCAAGAGAAGAGTAGAACTGCCACTCGTATTGCTTTTGATATCAAGATTGAACTGATCTCCTGGACGAGGGCAAAGAAACAAACCTCTTATGGGATGGGAGATCTAATAAGGAACTGGTGGCCGGTAATATGGGACAGAACTATCCGCTCCAAGCCTAAACCTAAATGGACGAGTCTGCCAACGGGGTGGTTGAAATTGAATTTTAATGGCAGTTCTTTGGGCAATCCTGGAAGGGCGGGGGTTGGAGGAGTAATTAGAGATTCCTCTGGATCAATTATTATGACGTATGCTGGACCATGTGGAATATGTGATGCTAACGAGGCTGAGGTTAGAGCACCACGTTTTGGCCTGAGGTGGGCGTTCGAACATAAATATGTGATGCTAGCGACTCCTCAAATGTAGTGGTCTGGGCTTCTGAATCATCAAAGGGTCCTTGGAGATTGCAGGAGATTGTAGCGGAAATACTGGATCTAATGTGAGTACTCAACCCAAGACTAGAACATCGTAGGCGATGTTCGGTGCTCTACTAATACTGTTCTCCTAATTTCTGGAGGGATATTCACGCCTCCCCCTTTCTGAAAACATCGGATATGTTCGGTGCTCTACTAATATTTGTAATAGCAGGCTGGGACCACTTGTCCCGAATGGTTTTTCAATATTAATGAAAATTGTCATCTTTCAAAAAGAAAAAAAATTTGTGGAGGTAAAAATGGACGGGTATAAACCTTCACAAATCTGTCCATTTTTTGCCTACACAGTTCGAAGGGTTAGGATGATCCTATAGTGCTGATTTTTTGGGCACACCCTATCAAATGAATGCTTTGGATCACCCACAATGTGCCCCCACTGTATTTTAAGCCTAGGGAGCAGATAAGCTATCTACTCTAGGGAGTAGGAACTCTTTTCTATATATAGACACCCGCACGCACGCACGCAGAGTAGTATAATAAAGTAGGGATTGCCAATATCAAAATAGAATGAGAATACACTCACACACACACACACACACACACTACCAACTTTGTTAAAGGGACGGACTCACCGTGCCTTTTCTTTTTTAATTGGCTGCTGAAAGCTTTTTGGGAGTTGTAATAACTTTTGACAGCTGGTTAAATTATAAAAGACGATGTCAGTTCGTCTCATCACCAAAACATGGTAGTGCGAATATCAGTAGCCTATCTATCTATATATTGCCACTTACCTGTTTTGGTGCCTTCACGGCTTCACCCATCTCTTTATCTTGAATTTTTTATGTAAATATATAGGAAGTATTTTTGTGTGTGTGTGTGTGAATCTAAATGATGATGCTTGCCAGGTTCTATGGCAATGGGAGGCATATTTTATCTGCCGGTCAGGATCGTGCCTTTCGCCTTTTCTCAGTCATTCAGGTTTGACATGAACTCTCTTCTTTCTACGTAGTGCTAGCTTCTGTTTTGTGAATTTGTTTCCTTATACTAATTATTTGTGTTCATCTCTTTAGTGTTCTATGTAACTACCAGTGCTCTTGCTTTTTTTATGTGAATACATCACTAGTTTGAGTTCATATCGTTGATTTTTTTATTCCACAAAGAAATTCCACAAAGAAATTCAACTTTATGTGCTTCTCGCAGTTATACTTATTGCCTTGTAGAATCTCGAACAAGATGTTACTCTTTCTTTGATGTTTTAAAGTTGGACTAAGCTTGCAGAACATTTAAAACCAGATTGACCATCAAATTGGCGAATTATTTGGTCAACATTGAGCGGTCTATACTGCAACATCCACAATTTCATTTGATGAATCATGAATCCTTCAGTTATTTTGAAGTTTGAACAACTCATTTATTAGAGTTAGTTACTATCAAACAATTGGAATTTTTCCAAGACTAAGATCATTTTGTCGTTTATGCAAAAGTTGAGGAGTTGTTCCTTCTTCTTCTTGATCTATCTCTTTGTAACAAAAAAGTAAAGAAGTTTGTAAACATGTAGAAGAAAGATGTAGGATGGTTGGAGGATTGTCCGGTAAAAGAAAGACAGAAGGCGGAGAGAACTTAGTGGACAATCTTGATCTTTGTGTCGGTGGCTGGGTCACTAGAAGTTCACGAGGTGTGGGTATGTGAATTTTAGATCTAGCATGCATTGCAGAGAAACAAAGGAACGGTGATGCGTCCATCACTGTCAGGGGGTGGTGTGTTTCTTCTCATGTGTCTAAAGTCGTCGTGGAGACATATGAAGGTTGTTTGAAGGTCGTCTCGTCATTATTTAACTGTTAATGGATATCAAATGTTTTAGATTGTATAGCTACAAATTGCTTGATGGTAGCCATGATTGGTCCGAAATGGGTGTCAGAGAGACTGGCTTGGAAGGAGTATGTTGAGGAGGACATAAGGTGTTGTGGTGACAAGCTCAGGAGATAAGGGTTTGCATTCTAGATGGGCGGTGCACATGCTGTGACCTATGGTGCATGGTTACAGGTTGGTAGTTTCGGAAACTGAAACTGGTACCAAGTGTCGAATTAGGCAAACCTCAAGAAAAAGAATTCTTGGATTTGGAAATTAAATTTTGGAAATATATTTTAATTTCCAAAATTTAATACATGTACATAATAATATGGTTACCTCATGTAATGCATTGGGAATTTTAATAGGTTAAGAAAAATTAATATTTTTTCCATATAAAGCTTACTATTAGGATGGACAAAACTCAAAACTCTGGTAACTGTAAATTTTGGTTAATATTCAGGGAAAAATCGATAAAATGAATCTAGAAGTGTCGCAACGAATCCATGAATTTACGGATTCCAAAATGTGTCCAACATGGGTACTTCACCCATTCAGAAGAATCCATGTAATATTGGCCATGACATATGATATAACATGGGAAGATCTTTAGAAGACGGAAATAGGGGCTATGTTTGTTGCTTGGAATGTTAATAAAGATTTAGTGTGAAACTATGACATTATGGGCATCCAATGTGTTTCATATTCAAAACTGATTCATTAGATAATTGTTTTTCATACGAGTGTTTTTGTGCTTTACTGTTTGTTTGGATATTTATTGGAAGAGATCTATGAGAAAAATATCAATAGTTCCACATTCTGAGAAATAATTACCGGTATCTTTTTGTATGAGCAGGACCAGCAAAGTAGAGAGCTTTCTCAACGTCATGTGGCCAAAAGAGCCAAGAAACGTAAGATGAAGGTACGACAATTACATGGAAAATGGTTTTTCTGGTCATTACTTGATCTTGCTGACTTATGTATATTCATATAAGGGATTTGCTAGGGACCATCACAGAAGGCATTTCTCTAACCGGCTGTTCTCTAATGCAACAGACACTCCGCGAAATGCCTTCCGCGGTGGTCCCTAGCAAATCTCTTCTTATAAAGTTATCTTTTGGATTGAGTCTCTGTTTCAGTAACTGACAGTGGAGAAGTTTCCACCATTCACAACTTGATTTCGTCCGTTGTATTTTCAGGAAGAAGAAATAAAATTGAAGCCTGTTATTGCATTTGATTTTGGTACGATATCCCCCTAGGATTCTAATGCAATTTGTAAACTTTACCTTCTACTGTTATTTTACTATGTTGTCAGGCTTCAGTTTAAGGCCGTGAAATGAAATTATCATAAAGTATCGGCTTCTGGTTTCTACTTATAGACAAGATTTGCCATTTTATTTGTGAATTATGCCGCCATAATTAATATCCTTTGTGATGACTAGCTCGGTCGTCCTTTTGTTCTCGTTTCTGTATAGTTATGAATAATTTTTTGCATTGTTAACAAAAGGCTTTAATATTTTTACTTTTGGTTTCTCATGGAACTTCTAACAACAAATTTGTTTCTAGAATGTTTTGTTCAATTCCCACCTGTATGCCAATTCAATGTTGTTTCTTAATACATGATTTATTTACACACCCTTCTAGCACCTCAAGAGTCAAGACAGGTGATAGTATGAATCGTATGATACACCGTCAACTGATACAGCAGCCTGAAAAGCTGAGTGATTCTGGATATAGTAGAAATTTATGAATCTAGTAGCCATTGATTATTCTGGAACTTGAAAAATTTATCCAACGGCATTAACTTACAAACACTTAAGATGTGTGATGCACTTGTTTATAAATGCATTTCCATGCAACTTATATACACCCAAGAATGGTTTATAATTTTATATAAGTCGTCTATGTTCTACAGACACTTGTATGACCAGTCTGCGGACAGTAGAAGGTATATCACCCTCAGGACTGGATTTTTTTTCCTTGATTTAGACAGGGAACAAGCAGTCCCACAGTGTAAAAGAAGGAATCCGTTTATGTTGATTCTACTGATGAAGATTCTGTGCAAGAAGATTAGGCCCAGTTGAACTTGGTTGAGTTAGGAATCCCTTGAGTCATATATAGTGAATTGGTTGTAAATTCATCAATGTTTTTGTTCCCTCCTATCTGTGAGTTGGTTTTGATGTTGGTCCATCCAGTTGTTCAACAATGTGTGACTCTCGTATTGGCTTTATCTTTGGGGCATATGTGCACCATTTGGTTATCAAAATGTGTTCTATGCTAAGTATTTTTTTTTAATCCATCAAAAACGAAAAATAAACTTTAAAGTCGAAGGAAAGGTAACACTTTTGAAAACTTTAATTATTTTAATTGGGTCAACATAGAGCTTCCAACCTCTGGTAAAATTTGTGAATTGACGGTTCATATTACAAAGTCGCATCACTCTGAACCTGAGTTGTGGCATTTTTTTTTTTTTTTGGTATGTAAGCTAGAGATGATAGAGTTCCCAGAAGTGTTATGTGGTGGGTGAGTGGGTCATTGAAAGGAAAAAAGTGCATACTAAATATGTAGATATGATTAAGGATATGTACGATGGAGCAGTAACTAGTGTCAGAACCACGGATGGCACGTTTAGTGAGTTTCCAATTAAAATAGGACTGCACCAAGGATCAGCTCTAAGCCCTTATCTTTTTACTCTAGTTATGGATGAGCTCACGGAGGGTATCCAGGATGAGGTGCCGCGGTGTATGTTATTTGCAGATGGCATAGTATTAATCGACGAAACCAAAGTAGGAGTAAATGCTAATTTAGAGTTATGGAGAACTACTTTGGAATCTAAAGGTTTTAGACTGAGTAGGACTAAGACAAAGTATATGGAGTGCAACTTTAGTAATGTAAGGAGGCAGGACGAGGATGTAGTAAATATGACTGGACAGGAGGTACCTAAGAGGGATATCTTTCGCTATCTTGGTTCAATTCTACATAAGGAAGGAGAGATTGAAGAGGATGTTAACCATAGAATAAGAGCAGGCTGGTTGAAGTGGAAGCTTGCCTTAGGAGTTCTGTGCGACCGTAAAATCCCTACCAAGTTGAAGGGAAAGTTTTATAAGACAACTGTGAGGCCAACCATGCTGTACGGCTCAGAATGTTGGGCCACCAAGAAGCAGCATGTGCATAAGATGAGTGTAGCAGAGATGCAAATGCTTAGATGGATGTGTGGCCACACAAGGTTAGATAGAATTAAAAATGAAGACATTCGTAAAAAGGTGGGGGTAGCAGCAATTGAGGAGAAGATGAGAGAGGAGTAAAAAGAGGTAGGGGTAGACCGAAAACAACTTGGGTAGAAATAGTGAGGAAAGACTTGATAGCTAGGAACATAACGGAGAACATGACCTGGGATAGGATAGAATGGAAGAAAATGATCCATGTAGAAGAACCCAACTAGAGCCAGGATTAGAGCCAGGTAGATTCCTTTCACCTTCTTCATGAAATTTTTCTAAAGGATTCATTTAGCCGACGACCCCAACTAGTTTGGGACAAAGGCTTTGTTGAGTTGAGTTGAATTTTATATAAGCTGGGGAGTTGAGGCAATTATTGAGAAGATTGAATCCTTCCTCTTGCCTCTTGATTGAATGACTCTGCCACCCTGTTAAGTATAAAATTACACTGACGATGAGATTGTGGAAGAGGGGACATAAATTTTGTATGGAGTTTAACATGATATTTTCTCGTTACTCAGCACATCATACAATCTATCTTATATACACAAAATTACAATGACCAAAATACCCCCTGCAAGAGTTGATAGATCAAGTGAATAAGCCCCTTGTCTGTAACAAATACAAGTACTGGTTTTCTTGGCTTGCCAAGTCTGACCAAATCATGTCAGGCAGGACCTCTAAAGAGTCCTTCAAATGCTGGTAATCTTGTAACTTGTTTGTTTCTAAACATGTATGATATAGATCCACGCTTTACTTTCTTAGAAGCAACGCGGTTTATCTCTAAAATGTGAGGGGAGTCCTGTATAAGTGAACTGGGACAATGATGAAAATACTAATGAGAACACTGTCATGCCTACATGATTCCTAGCTGAAACAACTAATGAGATATTGCATTCGATTGCTTAATTATACGTCTTTGACCTCTTTTGTCAATGTTTTATGTAGGCTTGCAATCCAACTCTTGTTCCATGTCTGATTTTTTATTTTTGTTTTCTTTCTCTGATGATTTTTTAAATGATCTTCTGTTGCGAAAAAGCCGAAATCCGTGAGCGTGATTGGTGCAATGTGGTAACTTGTCATATGGATACGCCACAAGCATATGTATGGAGGCTTCAGGACTTTGTCCTTGGTGAACATATATTGACACCCTGCCCCGACAATCAAACACCTGTTAAGGTATGATTTTAAAATCTTGTATATTTTTCTGTTTGTCCAATCCTTTATCAGGTGAGCAGATGCTTGCCAAAAAATGCAAAAGGTGTTTTGCATGAAATGCAATGGGAAGTTCACCGTTTCCACCGTAAAGTAATCTACTTGTGGAGTCCATCCGCGCATGATTTTATGAAAGTTCTACTTGGGACTAGTTTATGGGGCTTTTCTCTTATTTTCTTATGTGGCAGGCGTGTGCAATCAGTGCCTGTGGTAATTTTGCTGTTCTAGGGACAGAGGGTGGTTGGATTGAAAGATTTAATCTCCAATCTGGACTTAGCCGAGGCAGTTACTTGGACATTTCTGGAGCAAAAAGTTGTGCCCATGATGGGGAAGTGGCTGGAATTGCTTGTGATGCAACAAATTGTCTCATGATAAGTGCAGGATACCATGGTGATATAAAGGTTTAGTTCCACATCATACTGTTTCATGTTCTATATTTGCCTTTTGCCGATATTTATTATTTGTTTAATTGGAAACAATTAGGTTGTGCGCTATTTAATTGCTCCAGAGTGAACTACTTCTGACCGAATACTGAGAAATGATAACCATATTGTGTTAAGCTTAAAAATGACTAGCGATAGAAAGCATGCAAAGATAACTAACTTGTTAGTTTCGAATGGGCTAGAATTTTGAAACGGTTTAGTATTCAGCATGGTTTTAAATTTCGTCCAAAATACTGAAATTTCGTCCGGAATTTTGGATTTCGTTTGGTACCAAAACTGAAGTCACCAAAATCCAAATTTCGTCCAAATACTGAAATTTCGTCCGGAGTTTTGGATTTCGTTTGGTACCAAAACCGAAATCACCCAAATCCAAAATTTTGGCCAGAGCTCAAAATTTCGGTCTAAAATTTTGAAATTTCTTAATTTCGGGAAATTTTGATTTTTTTAAAAACTGTTTTCCTAAAAATTCAGCCGAAATTTCGGTACAGTAATGGAATGCTTTGTTTTTTTTTGGCTACCGAATTTCAGCCGAAATTTCAGTTTCGGCTATGTCCTAAACCGAAATTTAAATCCTTGGTATTCAGTACACCCAAAGATGCATTTCGTTTGTAATGCCATATGAGAAGTGACGTGTTGGCTGGTGAACTTTGGATTGCAATGTTTGTTTATTTTGGATAGAGCAATTACCGGTCAAAGTCATTTAGGGATGAGTTCACTCAATAGATTCTGGTTGAATGTATGCTACTTAATGAAGCATCGGTTTTATGATGCCCAAAAAGTTACATTTGGCACAGGGCTGCACATGAAATAAGCTGTGATTCTGGTCATTCCAAAGTTAGCTATACTATCTGTGGACTCTAACTGAGCCCGGCGTCCATACTGGAACTTACTTTTACATGATGTCATGCCCATTGCTTTCTGCCCTTTCTAATTATTCATTAATGTGATCCAATTTGAACTTTCTGCATCCAGTTACTAGAAGGATTCATAGTATATTTTTTCTGAATCTTTTAGTTATTTGAGATTGGAAAGGATGAATGAATAGTTTGAAGATTCATGAATGTGTGGATATCTGTCTTGTCTTTATTCTCAGGCTGTCTATGTGTTTGTGTGCATTCATGACTTTTAACTATTTTTGTGTGAGTCGTGTTGCTTGAGTGAGAGTAGTGCACTATGCATGACTTCTTGCCCATTCCAGTCCATATGCCTCCACATGCTTGAGTCTTCTGTTATTCTATTTGAATGCTCTGATGCCTAAGTTGAGTGAGTTATGTTGCATTTTCTGTGAATGAATCTGTGTGCATATGATATTTCTTCATTTTTTGTCAATGTTTTCTTGAATTCTATTTTTTGCTGCTGTGTGTGTACAAGCATCGTTTGTGTATAATTGCCTGGTAATGTGCCTGGCTCTCTCTCTCTCTCTCTCTCTCTCTCTCTCTCTCTTTTTGTGGTTCTGGATTGTGCCTTTTTTGTATGTGAAGAGTCATTATTCTGCTAGTATAATGTGCTGCTGATTTCTTTCTTTGATTTTGTTTGTCTGTTTGCTTCTGCATTATGGATTTGTATCACCAAAAGCTTTTTTTTTTTTGTTTTGGGGTTTTCTGCTATTTTTTTTTAATTTGAGTTGGTGGTGGATTTAATCCTGATGTAGGTTTAAATAGAATCTAGAGCCTTTTTATGATATGTGAATGCCAGAACCTTGATAATAGATAAGTGATTTGGGAAAAAGTGCAGCAAAAATGCTGATGAAAACTATACTGATAGTGTTTTTTCATAATAAAAATGTAGAATCCACCTTACAATGTGAATCAAGCGTGGGGTAAGTTTTTGAGATAGGAAAAGAGCAAACATTTACTTAAGAAGATCTCAAAGAAACTTCTGATTGAGGCGAGAGGCGTAAGCACCGTTTTTTCTGTAATCAAATTTTTTTTTTTTTTTGAAATGGTTTCTTTAATCATTGTTACTGGTGCTTCATTAGTTTCCCATTATTTTTGTCTTCAATATTTCACAACTGTTTAGTCATTTTTTCACAAAGTAATTTATTTTATTGTGACTTACAAGTTTCAAGAGCAACAATGTAGAAACTAGAAAAGATGAAGTGGAGTTATAATTTGAATAGAGCCAAGTGAAATGAGTGAAGTCCATTTGCCATTAAAAAAAAAATGATTGTAAGCCCATTTTTTTGGCTAGGCAGGATATTCAATGAAGGCTCCCTATAGAAGTAGGGGTGCTTGCTAGTAAATCGGAAAAGCCGGTGGCAGGTTTCACATTTGGAGGCAAGACAGACATATTTGGTTTGGTTTTTAGGTTGGGAAGCAAGAAGGTAATGGACTCTATCATTCTATGAAGGGGAAATGATAGATGTAATGGTGAAATTATGGCATGGATGTCGTGTGCCCACAAGTCTGTCACAATCACATAAGAAAGTCCAAGCAGTTTTTAAGTTCTAAAGCAATTGCACGATATATGACTAACATTTAAAAACAGTATTCATGGCCATAAACAGATAAACAAATGCCCTAGAAAGCAAGTAATAGTATCCATAATGACTGTTAGATTTAGCTCTAGTTGTAAGTTCAATGGTAAAGAACTGAGGTCTCCTAATAACACTAGTATTCGTAATGCTTGTTAAGTTTAGCGCTGCTTGTACTAGTCGGTCGTATATTGATTATTATATAACAACCATCCCATCCCCCACCCCCGGCCACACACACACACACACACACCCCAACACCAAAAAAGAAAGAAAGAAGCAAATTCCTGTCTCCATCCCTACCTTGCACAAGTACTTAATGTAGGGGTGCAACTTGGGTCAGGCTCAACCCGAACCTGACAGGTTTAACCCGATTTTGTCTCGGGTTGGGTTGGCATTTCCTCAGGTTGGGTAATTGGGTTAGAGTTGGGAAAAGCCAACCTGTTTTAATTTCGTGTTGGGTTAGGGTTGAGGCCATGTCAACCCGAACCTGACCTCCGTCCTCTAATCTGATCTTGATTCTCTTTGGGTTAATTGCATTTTTCTGTTTAGACCAAGGTGAACCCAACCCAACCCAACTCAACCCGACCCGATTTCGAGTTAGATGGGTTGGGTTAGGGTTGACCATCCTCAACGCGAGGCTCGAGTTGGGTTGGGTTAGGGTTGAGTGAATGCTATCTCGGGTTGGGTTAGGGTTGGCCTCAACCCCCAACCCGACCCGTGTTGCACCCCTAATTTAATGTTGATGGCCTAACCTTGTTTCACATCTGCGAAGGGGTTTCAAGCTAGGTTAATGGTTCACACATATTTCAGGTTGATGATACTCACCTTGTTTGACATGTGTTGGGTACTGATACAGGCACAGCACTTCCAAGTTCAAAGTGCCCTATAACAAGCCCAAATCTTTGTTTTATTGTGAGAAATTCTTCAATTTTGACTTCTGAATGATTTTTTTTTGTGGAAATTTCTCATTGAAAATATCCACATAAGTTATCTATAATAATTTACACATATTCACATGTGTTAATCCTATCTTGCTGTACCTTCCATTCCTTTGAAGTTATTGTACTCGAATGAGCATCAACTATGTTTTAAGATGATAAAAGTTGCTGTGAGACAAATAGGATTGGACTATGGTAAAATCATTTGAGACCTGGTACAAGGACCCCACTCTAATGGAGGTTATAGGTCAAACTGCTTGAGCCACACCTTCGAGGCTGGATTGGATGAAATCCAATTAGGTGCATTGCGGGTTGTGTCTTTAGCCTCAGGTGTTGTTTTGAGTTGATTTGCCACCGAAGAGCGTTGATGACGATAATTTCAATTATTAGGTGTTGGTATGTTATGTTTGGTTAGTTGTTATTATTAGCAATTTGGCAACATATCGTGGTACTTCAATAGAACTTCTTGTGTTAATCACAGGTGTAGCTTAAAAATATGGTTTAAATCAATATCTTTGCATGTTGCAGAAATTGTCTCTTCTATATGGCTGTTCTATCTTTGTTCCTTCTTTTTTTTCTAGGTGGTGCGAGTCTAAAGTGAATGTTGTTGATGGTTCTTATAATCTTGTCTAGGTGTGGGACTTCAAGGGACGTGAACTGAAATCTAGATGGAAAGTTGGTTCTTTTGTGATCAAGATTGTCTATCACCGAACCAATGGTACTTGTTTATAAGATGTTTATTATTCAATCTTGCTATTCTCGTTTAGGAAGCAAATATGATGACACAATGTTCAATGTTATATTTTCAGGTCTTTTGGCCATTGCAACAGATGATATGGTTCTCCGTCTGTTTGATGTTGTGGCTCAACGGATGGTTCGCAAATTTGAAGGTCATACCGACCGTATTACTGATTTGTGTTTCAGTGAGGATGGGAAGTGGCTTTTATCTTCTAGTATGGATGGAAGTCTTAGAATTTGGGATATTATCTTGGCAAGGCAGATAGATGCAATACATGTGGATGTGTCCATCACAGCATTATCTCTGTCGCCTAATATGGATATTTTAGCAACTTCTCATGTTGATCAAAATGGTGTCTACCTGTGGTAAGTTTATTTGAATGCTTTTAGGCTCTTTTGTCTCTTAAATCAATCATCTTGGCACCATTTGGAGTCTTGGTCTAGTATAAGTTTGTATTTTATAAAATGAGATTGAAGAGAAGACTTCAATTTTTGAGAACCGTTAGAACAAGGATGAGTGTATAACTCTAAGATTGGCTGAACTAGTGGTATTGGTCTACTTGCATGAATCCATATTTTATAGATTTCTTTGTAGATCTATATTGCTAATATACCATTTTTGATTAATTATATATTTCTATCTTTCAAAAAAAAAAGAAATATATATATATATTTCTGTTAATATCCTTTTCTCGTCCTTTACTGTTTCTAAAATTGTTCTGTTGATTGGTCGAATATGTTTCCTTTCTATTTCTTGTGATGCTATGAATCAGCAAGGCATGAACTCTAAGATTGTGACTTTTATTTACCATTTTGGTACTCATCCCTCTTCGCTTTTTTTTACATTAACCTAAGCTGATTTTCCTTGAAATGTGACAGGGTTAATCAAGCAATGTTCTCTGGATCCTCTAAGTATTGCTCTACTTGCATGAATTCATATTTTATAGATTTCTTTGTAGATCTATATTGCTGATATACCATTTTTGATTAATTATATATTTCTGTTTATATCCTTTTCTCATCCTTTACTGTTTCTAAAATTGTTCTGTTGAATTGGTCGAATATGTTTCCTTTCTATTTCTTGTGATGCTATGAATCAGCAAGGCATGAACTCTAAGATTGTGACTTTTATTTACCATTTTGGTACTCAGCCCTCTTCGCTTTTTTTAGATTAACCTAAGCTGATTTTCCTTGAAATGTGACAGGGTTAATCAAGCAATGTTCTCTGGATCCTCTAATGTAGACTTATATGCAAGTGGGAAAGAAGTCTTCGGTGTTAAAATGCCTACTATTTCTTCAAAGGAAGGTTCTGAGCTCGAGGATGAGGAATCTCATCGCCCTATGGGGCACCAACTACAAACTGAGGACAATAATTCTGCTCCCTATTTCAGTCATCAAATCCCTGATCTTGTTACCCTTTCATTGCTACCCAAGAGCCAGTGGCAAAGTCTCGTTAATTTAGACATTATAAAGGTGTGTTTATATGAATATCTGCTAAATTTACAGAACTTGACATTTTTATGTACTGATCATTATGTCTCATTCATGATTGCAACCCCCCAAATCTTATTACATCTCAAAAGTGCTCATATTTTTCTGATATGATACAGTCATCCCCAAATTAACCTGCTGCTTATACTATTTTTAATGAAGTAATTTAACTGCATTTATTTTTTATGCCATTTTTTATTTTACTTTTTTGCTTCTTGTATGTGCCAACTGGAATTTATTGATCGTTTTGGTTAACCTTTTGCTTTATTTCTGGATTGTTTTTGCAATTTTCAGGTCCGTAACAAACCCATTGAGCCACCAAAGAAGCCAGAAAAGGCTCCTTTTTTCTTGCCGTCAATTCCATCCCTCTCTGGAGAAATATTGTTTAAACCTAGTGACATAACAACTGGTGAAGAAAAGGATACAAAAAATGAACTGGGACATAATAAGAGAATGCCAGATCTATCATCTCAGTTTTTGCAACTTCTTCAATCCTCTGCCAAGACAAACAACTGTAAGTCTGCCTGTTAATGCTAATCTTGTTTGCAATTTCTTAAATTATGAATGCCATACTTCCATTGTGGCTATTAAATTAATATACTAATGAAGCATAGGGTTTTAATTTTGGAGAAAATTCCTTCAGGTGAAATACTAAAATATTGCAAAATGGTGTAAAATGAGAAACAATTTGTTCATTTTCACCCTGCTAATGTTTTTTTTTTTCTTTGAAAATGTTCCACCCTGCTATTGTTATGGTGGAAATTCACAATCAATCTTAAAAAATAAAAATAAATTCAATTATCATTTATTTGTTATGAATGCCATACTCAAAATCAATTATCATTTTTGGCTTGAGACTTGTGATATGTTAATTCTGATTATATTGTTTTATTAGCATAAATTAACTGTCTCCAGAAGCTGCTAGAAAACAATTTGTTAATTTCACATCTTTATATTTCTCTGTGGCAGTTTCAACATTCACAGACTACCTCAAAGGTTTATCCCCCTCGACTCTAGATATGGAGCTCCGAATGCTTCAGATAATAGATGATGAAGATCTGCAAGAACCTGAAGGGAGACTGGAGTTATGTTCTATTGAAATGTTATTGGATTATTTTATTCTCGAGGTTTCCTGCAGAAACAACTTCGAGTTCATTCAAGCTGTGGTTAGATTGTTTCTCAAGGTACTACTAACTAGTTCAGCTTTGGGTGATGCATATTTTTTCAGTTTAAATTACCATATTTTTGGTTATGATCAAAATATTTTGGACAATAGTTGAGCAACATGCAAGTTCTCAGATGACTAATATGCATATGTTTTTGTTTTACCAATTCAGACATTTTCTCTTCACAGATGGATGAAAGTAGCTTGGGCCTATAAAAAATGGGCAATATGCATGTGGAGAAAATCACTTTTCATGTTTTAAGCAAAAAGCTAAAGAAAAACATTTATACTGATAGTTCTGCTAAAGTCTTGCGAGGGCCGCAGCCTTTTTCTCATTCGCCTAAAACAGTATTTTGGATTAACCTGTAGGAGAATTGTTTGTCTTATCTCAATTAGAATCCCGGATAGGTCTCTTTTGAAATTCAGTAGACGATTTTTGAGAAAGACCTCTTACAGGTTTGGTTAATTTGAGAAAGACCTCTTACAATTTTTAACCTATTATCTTCGTTCTGTTTCCTATACAGATACACGGCGAAACAATTCGGCGTCAGTCAACACTACAGAGCAAGGCAAAGAAGCTTCTAGAAATTCAAAGCTCAGTGTGGCAGAGAATAGATAAAATGTTTCAAAGTTCTAGATGCATGGTTACTTTTCTCAGCAATTCACACTTCTGAGTGTTTCAATAGTGATATTTCTCATCCAATCTCTGTTTCAATGCCTTCATTCTCTCTGATTGTTCTTCTAGTACGGTCTCGCCATGAAATTAGCTCTACGTCTTCCTCACATCTGCGTGCACCAAGTTGTCGAAGATTAGCAGTGAGGACTTCCATGGTTTTTCCTGATTAAAATTTCGTTTCGTGATTGCTCGGGTGTGTTGTATCTGGTCAATATTGAGGCCTTTGAAACTGCAGAGTTCTTACATGAAACTGTCGATTGGCTCTACCTACCTGGAATTCGATTTTTCAATTTCCGAGTTCCGCTTCACTGAGTTAGTGACGAACGAGTTAATTTTGTAAGAAAATGGGAGCTTGGGCATGTATGAAATTGTCGATTGGCTCTACCTGGAATTCGTTTTTTCAATTTTCGAGTTCCGCTTGACCGAGTTAGTGATGAACGAGTCAATTTTGTAAGAAAATGGGAGCTTGGACATGTATTTTGAGCTTGCTAAATCGAGTTAAAACTTCCCTGACTCTGAGTTGATTGGGAAGTTCTTCATCATTGCATCTGTAAGTTTCTTCCTCTTCCAAGAAGCTAAATTGAATTACTCGTGATCTAGGTTGTCTATTTTTTACAGTAGTTTATGTTTA
Source organism: Tasmannia lanceolata (assembly GCF_043159265.1). Lineage (NCBI taxonomy): Eukaryota > Viridiplantae > Streptophyta > Magnoliopsida > Canellales > Winteraceae > Tasmannia > Tasmannia lanceolata. The sequence continues at coordinate 15,123,280 of NW_027518683.1, forward strand.
CAACATTCAATTCCTTATGACTCTGTTTAGGTTGCAGGAAGAAAGATTTCTTGGGGAAAATTCTTTATGATTCATTCTTTTCTAAGGTTTAGAGGGAAATGATACAGTTATCCTTTTTTTTAAGGGATATCATTATAACTTGAAGCTCCTGTAAATAAAATTTGAACTGCAATGGTTCAAATTCTGGAAAAGTTTCTCTTTTTCAAATTCCTCTAACAATCTTGCAATCCCCTCATCATATAAAATCTTAGAATGGTTAGGAGAGGGTGAGAAGTAGCTGAAAACTGGGAAAAGAAAAACTCGACTTGAAATAGATTTTTTGTTTTCCTTATTTTTAAGCCACTTCCCAACATTTCCTCACTCTCTCTCTCTCTCTCTCTCTCTCTCTTTAATATGTACAAGACATGGTTCTTTTCATTGTCATTTTTTCTTTTAGAGAAATTTTTTTGTTGGAAATCTCTACCCATCTACCTTTTTTCATTTTTTTCGCTCCTATTGCTAATTTCTGCAACTCTTCATAGTGGGACCAACTGTTTTACACCCCGATGCTATGATCGTGTGGGGCCCAACAATTTATAGTCTTGGCTAGCATGGTGGGGTCCTCCATTTTACACCACATGTTTTAATGTGGTGATCTCCTCCCAAACCCATGCATACTGTGGCCCACCATCTTACACTCGGATGAGACCACCGTTTTATATCTCATGTTTTTTATGGGATGGGGCCTACCATTTTACACTTTAAGGCTTTGATGGGGTGGGTCCCACCATTTACTTCTAATATTAATGATGGGTTAGGACCCACTGTTTTTACACCCAAGCACATGCTGTGGAATACTAGTTATTAGAGTATATCAGATCTTTACAAGATCTAACCGTTGGATCACCAACCATTAGTACAATCTTTAATCAGTATTATATTAGCTGAGTAATAGCCTTTGCCGTTTATTCGATGGAATTCTCATGGGCCCAACTGTGGAAAGCTGAGAACTGAGAAGGAAGTAGACCGGGCAAAAGTGACCCGTGCCCGCGGGTCGACCCGGCCCACCCGCAAATTTGTGGGCACGGGTCTAAGTTTCCGTGACCCGTCAAAAACCAACCCGCGGGTGACCCAACCCGCAAAAACACGGGTCGGGTCGGGTCAACCCGCGGGCACCCGCATTTTTACAGTATTTTTTAATCTTTTTGAGAATGTTATCATCACTGCTGTTTGTTTTTTATGAGTAACTCCTCACTTTATAAAAAGTACGGTATGTCCTGCACCGTAGGATTATCCAAAGTTCCAAACCGTCCATTAGATGGGCCATACCCTAAATAGGTTGCCCCAAAATTATTTCCATCGGTTGATTCTAACCCTCCGATCTATAGAGGGTTAGGATCAACCCTCTAACATTCAGATTGGAGGGATAGGATCATCCTATGGAAATGATTTTTGGAGCATAACCTATTTAGGCTATGGCCCAACTAATGGACGGTTTGGATCATCCTATGGTGTGGGCCATACATAAAGTGAGAGTGCCCACTAGTGTTGATAACATTTAAATGTGGTTTTTATTTTATTAGAATTTGCTATCAAGCTTCTCCTTTGGCAATTTCTCGGCAAGTGGCCTTTGTGTATGCAAAGATGCGCGCATCCAAATGTTGCTAAAATGTTCCTAGAAAATGTAAAAAAGTAATCATTACACCACAAAAAGTAAATTAGCTAAAATCAAAATAATTATTACAATCCCGCGGCATATTTGCGGGTGATCCGCCGGTTGACCCGGCCCACCCGCGGGCCGCGCGGGTCACGTAAATTTTTGACCCGCCAAAATGCGGGTCATTTTCTCACCCCGACCCGTGGACCCGCACCCGGATCACCCGCGGGTTGACCCGGCCGACCCACCCGTTTGCCAGGTCTAGAAGGAAGGAGGAGAGAATTGAGCTGGCGGCAGTAGAGACAGCATAAAAAATTAGTGAAAAGAAAATACCTATTTAGAATTGGTTTTATGTTTTCCTGGTTTTTATCATGCCTGACCCTACAAATATTCAATGAAATATTTTTTCATGGTGGCCAAACATGGCCTGAGTTGCTATGTAAATATTCAATTAGGCAAGTAGCTCGATTGGTTGGGCCCCATGCCAACCGTGAAATTATCATGCCAAGGACGATGGCAAATTGCAACCATTCAATAAATCTTAAGGCTCACGTGGCATGATCGGATCCTTTCATCTGACAGACGACGAAAATTTTGGCTTTATGTTTTTATTATAACCCTACCAAACTTTGTTTGATACAGACTCAATGACACCAAATAGAATGACTAAGCAGAGAGCATGTGCATCTTGTAGAACATCGTGAAGAGACCCACATGGTCTTGGTTCCATGCCAAATGGAACATCCCACACGCTTAAGGTTTGGATTGCCAGAATCAGGAATCGGAATCGGAATCGGAATAAGATACCGATTCTGCCGCGTAATTTAGGCAAAAAGAAGTCGACTTCACTGGGGATCGAACCCAGAATCTCTGGTTTCGTAGACCAGCGCCTTATCCATTGGGCCATGAAGTCATGTCTGCCCAAAATTATATTGATATATTATATATTTAAATATCGGTTAATGGGTTTTACTTTGGCTTGGCCCACGGGTACGGCTATTGGATGGCTGTAGTCCGTCCACGATGAACCCTACAATCTGACCTCCCATGAGCTTGCGGTTAAGATACATTGAATATCTGACAGTACGACTTACGAGGTGACCGAAACTTACCGGTAAATTTCGGTTAAAATTTTGAAAAAAACGCCCTTTCTTTATTTCTTTACAAAATTTCGGTAATCTTGGCCAAAATTTCATTTTCCGTCGGCACCGAAATTTAAAACCATGGTCTCGATGGACCGAAATTTTGGCCGAAACCGAAATTTAAAACCATGGTGACGATATCATTTTCCATTTTGTTAATATTTAATGTGAATGTTGACATATAGCTATACGTATGCACATTCCCTACCAAAAAAATATACACATACCCTACGGCCCTACAGTGTAGAGGAGTACTCGTACAGGCTGTCCCAACTCCCAAGTAAAAAAATGGGGCCGAATATACCACTTCCCCTGTGACTAATAGACATAGCTCTATGGTCAGTAGTTCACCTGATACATTCGGAACGTATACCTCTGCAGTACGCATTCTGCCTCCTCTTAACTTGATTTGACGTCCAAAAGCGTTAAAGTAGCCCAATGTAGACGTTATAAGGGGACGAATGCGTACTGCAGAGGGGTTAAAATCTCATCTCCCAAAATATTTTGCTCTCTTCACCCCGGTTTAGAAATTGGAAATGGTAAATCCCAATTCCAGATGTATGATTTATAGGAGAAATTATATGATGAACGAGCGGACACGCCTGGTATTCATTCTGCCCTTGTTATTTGATTTGAGAAATTATATGATGAAGGGCTTTATGAACATGTATGTACTCATCATCACATCCTTGATTTTTAATCCAACAACAGCTCCAAAAAGTTAGCTGCTGTTGGATCAAATATCAAGAGTGGTACCTTTATCGTTATGGTTTTAAATTTCGATCAAAATCCGAAATATCGGGTTTCGGTCAACCCCGAAACCGAAATTGGGGATACCCGAAGCGTTACATTATTTTGACTGAAATTCAGTCCGAATTTTAAGGAAATTCAAGCAAAAATCGCAATTTTTTTAATTATTTAATATTTTCCCTGAAATTTGAAACCATGTATCATACCACATTTAGGTGTTTATATGTCCCTTCATGATATAATTTCTCACAATTATAGATCTAGAGACAGAAAGTAAATGGTGGTTGTTATGTGCATATTAATGATGTTAGTTGTGTGTAGTTACTAAGTAGTGCTATGTAATGTGGGTAGTGGCACTACAAGAAAAGTGATATTCACCGACGGTCATGACCGTCGGTGCATATGCCAATGAACATCGGTGCATCTTACACCACGGTGTGTGATTATTAAGTAGTAGTGTTGATGTCATGTGAGTAGTGGTAGTCGGTTAGGGTGGTTTTGTTAGTAGTGGTTACATTATGCATGTGCCAAGTGGCATATATTTGTACTTAAAATGTTATCATCTAATGAAATGGAGAAGAAGAGAATTTTAAAGCAAATGAAACTTTGTAGGAGAGTCGTGGTTCCTCTCGAATCGAGCCACTAGGAGGTCTGGTTGTCTTAAATCAACCTCTCTCCCCCTCATTTCTATTTTCTATTTTGTTTATTTGTATGACAGCCAATTAGGCACGTAACAAATTGGTATCAGAGCCGTCGATCTTGCGCGATGGCTGCGGCTTCGGAGTTTTAGGAATCCATACGCGAAGATCTGTAGGAGATTAAAGCACTGGCTTTGAAAATGATGGAAGAACACCGAAGATTTGCGGAAGGCTTGAACAAAATTAACAAAATCAGCATGGAGATAAAGGACAAATGAAAAGATGAAGGAATGATGAAGCTTGAAGATTTTAATGTTCGGATAGAGAAAAAAATGACAAATGATGATCATGAAAAATCGTATTTCTTCTCAACTTTGCTCACAATAGATTTCCAAAGTGAGATTCAAGAGATCATGATGATTATTTATGCAGAACATGAAGGTCAGATGTACATTATTATGCTCAACAAAATTGTGTCCCATAGGATTTGAGACCCTAGTGGAATAACGTATTTTCTCCAACAAATCAACCTTGAGGACAAGGTTGTTTCTAGGGGGGAGGAATGTTAAGTGTGTGTTAGTGGTGTTAGTTGTGTGTGTAGTTACTAAGTAATGCTATATAATGTGGGTAGTAGTGTGTGGTTATTAAGTAGTGGTGTTGATGTCATGTCAGTAGTAGTAGTCGGTTAGGGTGGTTTTGTTAGTAGTGGTTGCATTATGCATGTGCCAAGTGGCATATATCTGTATTTAAAATGTTATCATCTAATGAAATGGAGAAGAAGCTAGAATTTTAAAGCAAAGGAAACTTTGTCGGAGAGTCATGGTTCCTCTCGAATAGAGTCACTAGGAGATTTGGTTGCCTTGAATCAACCTCTCTCCCCCTCATTTCTATTGTCTATATATTTTGTTTATTTGTGTTACGACCAATTAGGCACGTAACAGTGGTAGACCACATTCCATTAGATGGGCTGTGCCTAAATAGGTTGTGCCCCAAAAATTATTTCCATAGGTTGATCCTAACCTTCTGTAGAGGGATTGAATGTTAGAGGGATAATTCCCTCTAACATTCAATCCCTCTACAGATCGGAGGGCTGGGATTAACCTATGGAAATGATTTTTGGGGCACAACCTATTTAGGGGATGGCCCATCTAAAGGATGGTTTGGATCATCCTATACTTTTAATGAGGTGAAGGGTGCGATCATCAAAATACAGTAGTGCTGATAACATTTCCCTAAATAAAAACTTCCAATATCAATTGGGTGAAATTAAAATACCACCTCTTGGGTAGGAAATAGATTCCGGAAAATATCTTTTTCTATCACTAGAAAAAAAAAATGGTGACATCCCTTTCTATTACTAGAAAAAGATGATAGAGAAGGCACCTTCCTCATTTTCAACTAGAAAATGATGAAAGTGGCTTGCGTTATCATAAAACCCCTGTGGTTTCTCGACTCAACAGCAATTATTTAGGGGTCGTGTATGTCACATGGACGTCATTGGATCCATTCATCAGCCCATATCCATCGATCAAAGGATCCATAAAATCACGTTTAGAGTTCCACCAAGAAATATTAAAGCTGTTGATTTTCTTAGTCATTGATAGGAGATAATGGGACTACTCACTTTGTTTTACATTTCTCTGATTGACTGCTGACAGCCATTTAGAAATTGTAATAGCCTTTTATAGAAGGGAAACACTTTCAAAATGGAACTCAGTTCTGAAAATAAAGAGGCCGCTGCAAATGACCAAACTACCCTTTTTAAAAGGTCAAATTTTCTCTCAGATGCCATCACCACTACAGTCAACAGCTAGCACCGGAGATTGTTTGGTAGTGGTATGAAATGTATCCCTTGGGTAAAGGGTATTTCGTCATTTGATGGAAACAGCCCACCACAAATTCAACACAATATAAGATTAAAGTCATATAGATATGATTCTACAAGAGCAAACATAAGCATTGATAGAAGGGAGTTAAGTTGCAATAGCGCAGTATGATAATGCAATAATAAGGGCAAGACATAAACTTCAGTAAGAAGAACATCACAACATAATAGGTTCCAGGGATCACACTTTGCTTCCACTCTTAGTTGTAAAATACAGTGGCAGATTTGGGCAAGAAAATATACAACCTAGCTTCCATATTCGTTTGCTTCGGCACTTCAGCTGATAGTAGAAGGACAACACAGATTTCTCACAGCTGATATGTACTGCAACATTTACGGCCGAGCTGCAGCCAAAACCACCAAAAGAGCGAAAATTAGATCATACTTTACCAGCCAGTGATATTATGGCTTTTTGAAACGGGATTCATGGCATGGCTTTATGGTTTTTTTCCTGTTGAGTTCTGTCAAGTGATGGAGGAGATTTGTAAGCATGAGTTCATGATATGAGTTGGGTTTTCTAAAAACTAGCTAATTTTCTCACTTGGAAGCATGAGTTCCTTTCCAGTGATGAAAAATGACAGATGAACTCGTTTCATATCTCATTTAGACAAGTTAAATGGCTTAATAAAAAATTCCAAAAGAAGTTTACTGATGAGGTTCCAAAATCCAAACTCTGGTGAGAAGTAAAAAACCTGCAACATGATCTACAATGGCGGTCGCTTTGTACATCTCCATTTTCAGGTATTGAAAAATTGGACACGTGATTAATGTCTTACAACTTCATATGTGGTCATCAAGAAACGTCCAAGGCAACAGAAATTACAAGCTGTAAGCTTAACCTCAACTTGTTGTATTTAACTAAAGTAAAAATTATTTCACGCTATTCTGACTAGGGAAAAAGAAGTTTACTCCTATTTATAAGAAACTCGATGATGAGAAAGCAACAAACCAAATTAGAAAATATGTGCAATTAGAAAGAAAAAAAAGGAGAAAGATCCCGAAAAACTTGAAAGTGGAAGGCTGTGCGAAAACCAGATAGGTGAATGGAAGGGTCAGGAAAAAGACTAAAAGTTGGGGAGGATTGGCAATGCCCTTTTTGTCTCTACCATAATTTTGGGTGGCGAAATAGATGTAGAAGATGTTCGAAAGTCTGGGCGGATTCGACCCCTTTATCGCCTCTAGATGGGAAGGGGAGCCCTTGTAGAAACCTCAAGCTACACCAAAACAATAGGTTGGGAGGATGGTCCTGCTCTCCCTGCCAATACCTTAATTTCAGTTGGAAGGATGACTGTCGATGGTGTCATTGGGCCAGATCTCCTTCAAAATGGGTTCCTCGCGCTAACCCATCCTCGAGGGTTGACTCTACTGATGACAAAGATGAATGCTGGCCTGATTCAGGTAGAATTTATCATCACAAAATCTCAGGGTGTCCATTTTTATCTATCTCGGGGAGGGAAGTAGGCGCTCGAATGGGCTCCCATAACGAGTCCTTGGAGGAGCTTTGGAAATGGGCACAAAAAGGATTGGGATATCCCATCTTTACATTGTCCTGCTATTTTGGCAAAGAATGAGTTTCTCTTTATGTTTGAATCAGAATTGCAAGCATCGCAGATCCTTGCTAAGTGATCTAAGGCTTTGGGTGATCATTTGCTCTCCCTCTCACCATGGAGTAGGGATTTTATTCAAGGTAAGGAAGTCCAATGGGTTAATTTTTATGGCATCCCTTTACGCGCCTGGGCTGTCTCAACAGTGGAGGCTATATGGGGCCTTTTTGGTAGGGTTATAGAAACCAAGATGGAAGGTAATAAACCGAATTGTATGAGTTATGTTTCAGCAATGATTTTTGCCCCCCATTGGCACTTTCATAAATCCTCCCTTAAAATCAAAATTCTTGACCAGTACCATTGGGGTTGAATTTCCGGAGGATTCCGATGCCTCAATTTTCTCGGTCTTCCCAGATTTGGGTCTTTCCTCGCCGGCGGTTTGTCCTCCGGCGTGCCAGGGGCGGAATTCTGGTAAGCCTCTGAATCCCATTGTGATTTCAAATTTGAAATCTGCCCAATCGAATCCTCTGCCTTTGCCGTTTCTCGAGAAAGGTGCGGTGGGACCTAAGAAGGTCAAATCAATTTTACCGTTAGCTAGTCGTGAGGTCCCTAGGCAGGAAGTTGGCAGGATGGGTGCTCCCTTCAAGAATTTCAAGCCAGCTGGCCCTCATCAAAGAACTAGGAAGAATTTTGTCTATCGTGCCCCTGGTAACCATTATGATGGTACAAGTTCCGTGGCCAAGGGGTCAAGATTCCAAGAAAATATCATGAATATCTTGGAGTCTGTCCTGGTTACAAATTGTGGGTCGAAAAAGACAAATAGCAGGTTGGTAAATTTCCTTAAATTCTATGCTAAATCTGGTAGGATAGATTCCGTCTACAGATAATTCAGAAATCTTGACCCTTGAAGCTAGTAGTTTTTTTTTTTGGGATGGGAAGACTTTCGTCTAGTAGTCTAAAAGCTTGAAGTGGGTGTAGTCCTATCTCCTCGGTTGGCGGGATCTCGATCTCTCATATCGGGTCATTTTAGTATTTTCTCTAGCGCTCCCCCCTTCTAGGAGCGGAGTCTTCAAAGCCCTGGTATTAGTATTAATATGAACAAGGTGGAGAGATACTTAAGTCTTAAGTATAGGCCTCCCTCTCACAAAGAAGGTATGGAGAATCCAGGAGACCTACGAGGATCCTCTTCTGGCTTTAGAAGAAGTCATGGAAGAGTTGAGAGAAGGCATAAATAGGACATGTATAAGGCAGGCTCCCGGCTGGAGGGATCGGATGAGGTGGGAACTTTTCGAACCTTAGGGTGTGATCATACCGGCACAGAGGCACTAAAATTCTTAACAAGTGTTCAGATTTCGCGACGTGCCCAAAAGTACAAACTAAATAACTATCTAGATGGTGGTGTCAGGTTCATGACTTGCCTCATCCCAGCCTTGCATGGAAGGCTTCAGGACCTCAAGAAATAAAGCCCTGGTGAGGTTCATGACTTGCCTCATCACACTTTGCAACCATGTGTCTACCCGTGATAGAACCTTGGGATCAGTAAAGCCAGCTAGATTCATCAGTTGTTCAATCAATGTCAGATGTTGTGTAGTTCATGGGCAGAGCAGAGGATGGGAGGAAGTCGACCTGGCGTGGCATCTGATGTGTAAGGATGGAGGAGGTAGGAGATGTTATATACATGGCAGCTGTATTATGGGATGTGCATGTTCATGCCTAGGAAACTAAGCCTTGGGTGAGATAATTTCTTATGATCACTCTAGATATAGAAGGAAAAGCTTCAAGGTGGCAAGTATCTGCATTAATGTTCAAAACCTTTGCCTTGGGAGGTTCTCGTTGCAGTTGATGGTCACCCAACAAATATTTTGGAACTCCTAGGCATGGGAGGATAACATGCGACGCGAAGAATATTGGAGGTAGTGAGCCTCGAGTGCCCACTAGCTGATTTGGTTCAAGTAGCTAGAGGTGCTAAAGGTTCGGTGAGCCCTGGGAATGGAGTCACAATGACCTCATACGTTGGGAAGTCTGCGATTGCATCTGGAAGTGGTGGAAATGGTTGTGCAGTTTATGGGCAGAGCTGAGGATGCGAGGAAGGAGGTGTGGAGGAGGGGGGTGTTGTAGGGGATGTTATACACATGGAAAGGAGACCCCATTATGGGTTTGACTAGCTTAGACCGAGGAAGGATTAGTGTGGCAATTCCATATTTGGAATCTCTCCCCTCACCCCTTGTCTATGCAGAGTAGAGGGCAGCTTGGGGAGACAACGACAAGGACACACAGTGAGAATTGGGAACATGTAGCCAAAAGGAAGTAATGCGAGCATGTAACCATGCATCTACACGTGATACGGTGATAGAGCCTTAAGACCAGTAATGCCAGCTAGGTTCATCAATTGGTCAATGCACGCCAGGTGTTGTTAGGCCATTTTTACTGCGGTTAGTTCCACAACTACCTGGAAAAGAGCTCCCCCATCCCGTGCTTGCTACACCCTTTTTCCCTCTCGCATCCGGCAACAGGCTTCAGCTCCAACATATGAGTTTGGGAAGTGGGGCCAGCAAGTTGGTAAGTCCTGTCACTAGCAGACAGCAAAGCTCATTATGAGGCGAGGAGGATGGGTTGACTAGGCATTTATCAACCAAGTTAAATGAGGAAGCATGCTGAGTCTGCCCCAAGCTTTGGTAAGTCGGTGTGATAAGTTATTGGCATTCTATTGGATGATTGAACAAGTCAGAGCATCCCATGCATAGGCAAGAGGGTCGATCCTTTGAGGGAGATGAGGAAGGGCAGCATGCCCCTGGTTTTGGTGACAATTTAGCTGGTCAAACAAGAATGGAGTTAGCTATCTGCCCAAGATGTGGAAGACAGTGTGATTTCTACTGATATGGCACTGCTAATTGAGGTTTGTTGAAAGGACTGATAGGCAAGTTAGGGTCGTGCTAGACAGTTCTTTGTCAGAAGTACAAGGGAATCGGGCTGACAACCCTATCTTCATGGTGAGACAGCTCCTCTGATTGCCTTTTGAATCGAAAGAATGGGGTTCAAGGAGTTATTTGTAGCCCTTGATAAGAGAGAAGGGAATGAGAGACCATGTGTCTACCACGAGAGGCAGAGAGGGGACCGTAGAAGAAGAGAACTAGTGAGGCCAGAATTACGTTGAAATATGACAACCGGGTGGGAGACCCAAAAACAAATGCTGCGACAATATTTTCCAATAAATCAATATTTTTCAACCGGGTGAGAGACCCAACAACAAATGCTACAACAATATCACAGTCTACACTAGTGAGATTAGATTAGATTATCACATATTTGAGGTTTGAAATCAAGAATGCTACCGCAATATTTTCCAATTAATTACATCCTATTTTCATTTTATCATGATCTAGAGATCTCTGAACTGCTTCATTACTCCAATCACCCATACACTGAGCAGAGGAAGGGAACCCAAAAACACACATGATATAAGAAAATGATCATCCATGTAGTGCAAGCACAAACAGACAACTCGTTTCCAGTGTCTTGATTTGAGAAATCCACATCAAACAACCCATTTTTTTATAGAAATAAATCAAAATAAAAGAAAACAGTGTAGACCAGTTTATAAGCATCTAAACAAATTTCAATAGGTAAAAAGGAAAGGCCAATTTGAATGCTACATGGAGATTACCATAAAGACATTTAATGTCTCTCCTCCTGCCGCTGATGTTTCCTGCTCCTCTTCTTATGAGACCGTTTTGTGCCACGGCCAATCCGTGAATCATCCAAGCTGCTACTACCAGAATCAGTCGACAATGCCGGCCTCCTGTTCTTCTGCTTACGCTGCCCATCGGATTCTTCAGACTCATCAGAATAATCTGAATGTCGATGACTCCTCCTCCTTTTCTTCTCCTTCCTACTCTTTCTATGACGGTGACGCTCATCATCTTCATCATCCGAATACCCATGTCTACTTTTCCTTTTCTCCTTCCTTCTCTTCACATCACCATCATCCTCTTCATCTGAATCCCCACTAGCCCGTTTCCCACTTTTCCATTTTCTCGATCTCCCTCTCTTCCTCTGGCCTCCCGAATCTGACCCATCTTCATCTGGCGCCCGCCTCTTGCTCGACAACTTCACCTTGTGATTCACGCCCTTCTTCCCAACCCGAGTGGCGATAATCTTCTCAATTTCCGAATCCACATCCGAATCCGAACTCTCACTTTCCTCTTCAGAGCTCTCCTCCGAGCTCTCCTCCGCACCTTTACTATCTCTTCCATTGGCCTTTGATTTATCCAACAACGATCCCGCAACAGTCTGAAGAGCAAGTGAAGGATCTTTATCCTTGTCACTACTAACCTTAGTACTGAGGAAATTTCGACACTGGAAGGTGAGGTGGCCCACGCGGCCGCACTTCTTGCAAGCACCACGTGCCTCGTCAGCATTGGAGCCAGTACCGGTGATGCGGGCAAGGGCTAGGAGACCTTGGAAGCTGGCATAGGCATTCTCAGCATCGGGTTCGGAATTTGAAGACTTCACACCGGGCTCCTGGGCAGAATGCTTCGAATCATCCTTGTTGGGGGCGTATGGATCGTAGCCTATTGCGCTCTGCCATATGCCGTGGGTTTGGAGGGCAGCGCTGCTGTGCACGCGATTGTTCGCGGGCATGCGAACCCGGCCTGCGGTCGCCGGCATTTTGTAATTCTAACTGGAATTTGATGCTGCAAGAGAAAATATGAAGAATTGAGGAGACACAATCAGCAAAACAAATTTTGAAACAAATATGAAGAAAGATTAGGGTTTTTCTGCACTTTGTAATTCTAACTGGAATTTGCTGCTGTGAGAGGAAAGATGAAGAATTGAGGGGACAGAATCAGAAAAAAATAAAATGTTGAAACAAATATTAGGAAAGATTAGAGTTTTTCTGCACTTTGTAATTCTAACTGGAATTTGCAGCTGCAAGAGGAAAGATGGAGATTTGAAAAAAAATGTTGAAACGAAAATGAAGAAAGATTAGGGTTTTTCTGCACTTTGTAATTATAACAGGAATTTGCTACTGCAAGAGAAGATATGAAGAATTGAGGGGACAGAATCAGAAGAAAAAAAATGTTGAAACGAAATGAAGAAAGATTACGGTTTTTCTGCATTTTGCAATTCTAACTGGAATTTGCTACTGCAAGAGAAGATATGAAGAATTGAGAGGACAAAAAAAAAAAAAAAAAAAAAAATTGAATAAATGGAAGAAAGATTAGGGTTTTGAGAAAATGATGGAATCGGAATGGTTATTGCGGGAATCAATTTCAACTGAAAGAGATATAAGGTGACTGTTTGGGTGCAGTCGAAATTTTCCGCGGATATTAATTTCCACTATTTGGATGGCATCCAAACTCCCAAGAAATATTCAAGAAGGAGGGAAATGCTATTAGGACTTTTCTGTTGTATGCAATTAGGGTTTTTTCTGTTATATGCAATTAGGGTCCGGATGGAGGGAGGTATTTTAAGGGTTTTGAGAGAAATTCAAAGGATACTCAGATGAAACCAAGAAGAATCAAAGAGGGAAAGGCTACTAGGGCTTTTCTGTTATATGAATTTACCGTCTGGATGGGAGAATTTTAGGGCTTTGAGAGGAATACAAACGATCCCAGATGAAATCAGGGCTTCAACGGTAGAATTACGGATTTGAGTAAACGTAGATCGGGTCGAATGGAAGAGAAAAGTGTATTGGAAATACCTAATTTCCAATTAAAAGAAAAAGAGTATTGGAAAAAGATTTTAGGATTTCAGAATGTAATAGATAGAAAATAAGGATAATAACAAAAATTGAAAATAAGAGAAGGGCTTACATGCAGAGGGTTCGAGTTCTTACTCCGGACGCGATTTCGCAGGCCAATCGGCTCCCGTTGCGAAATTGTGATAGAGAAGGGATTTCTTCCGCAGACCTTGCTTTATATACGAGGGCTAATGGAAACTAGCACGAGGACTATGCACTTTGGTGTCTTCTTTGATGAATCTAGAGCCGTTCACGTGTCGCTGAGGATTGTAGTTCCTTGGATCAAAGCTCAGTTAAGTATAATTTTTGGTTAAAGTGACATATTCGCCCTTTTTCTTCCCCGGGCCACCCCCTTCTAGTGTATTTATGACTGCTGTGGCCCCTTCCTCTTCCATTGAATAGCACCTAAAACCCTAATTTGGAGAGTAGCGATCATTTCTGCAAGTAAATCAACGAAATTCACAATCGAGAAACCAGGATTTCGAGAAGAGACCTCTTCAATAGGTAGATCATAAGGTATGTGATCTACCTATTAAACTATTTTCATTCTTTTTTTTCTAGGGTTGCCAATCATATGCTAATCGGATCCATATTTAATATTTTTAATAGGACCGGATTTGGATTCGAGCTATTAATTTTTATTTCAGACATATAATTGAGTCGGGTCCCCTTCTACTCATTTTTTTCACAAATCTTGTTTTTTTTTTACTTATGTCCTTAATTTTATTTAATTTTAGTTTTTGTATGATTGATTTATTTTGTGCAGAAGCAAAAACCCTATATTCAAGGGTTTTGATGTCTAATTGAACTCAATGCCCTACCAAAGTATCGAGTGCCCGTTGATCCTAAGATATTTGATATACCCATAATTGTCAGTAGGGCAGTGATAAATCGCCCCCGTATAGGGCAGTGCAGAGAGAGAGAGAGATGGGGTCGATTTAAGATATTAGGGAGTTGATTTATCGCTTAGAAAACTATTCATGCTTACTATAAAGGGGGGCAGAGCCAACCAGTGACAATGGATGAGAGACGAAAGGCAAGCCCTTTAATTAATGGCCATGGACGATAGAGGACGAGAAACGAACAAAGCAAATATAGTACCACTAGAAAGACGAGTAGGTTTTGAAGCTCGAGTAGGAAACAGAGATAGAGCTAAGAGGCATAGGTAAGAGACCGAGAAGAGTAGTTTCTATAGACCTGTGACGAGTGGTGCAGACACCGTAGGCTCTGGAAGAGTTTCGTGATGAGTGCCCATGTGTGTGTTTGCATAGCTCTCTTACTCTTTACCTAACATCCTCCCCAACCATGGTAAAGGGAAAAAGTCATTTATAATGGAGGGAGTTCCACGATCAGACCAACAACTCGCGCTGAAGAGATGGATATTGGCTCTTTTTTGCTAGTAGGGATATTCGCTCGTCTTTGAGTATAAAAAGACAAATCCCATTTGAAGTGGAAGGTGTGAGTTTGTCAAATGCTCGACAAGCCGCTACATTAGCGGCGCATAAACTATGTTCGTCAACCAAGTTTGTGCAGTGGTTGTAACGTAATTGGTTAGTGGGGAAAAACCGGGCCGGGACTCAAAAGAATCAGACAAAGTGTCTGTTGTCGCTTGCTTCTCGCTTTGAGATCCGCTTCCGACTTCGCTTGACCTGTACTTTCCAAAGCCAGAAGCGGATCTCAAACTCAAGCTAGAAGAGCCTGTATAGAATATAAAGGGTTTCCGATCACGCGGATCAGTAAATATGGTGGATAAGGCTCTCAGTCAATGTCAATAAGGTATTGCTCTATCATCTTATTACGAGCATATGACAACAGGCGTAATAAGCAGCCCTACCCTAAAGACCTAGGGACTTGGGAGAGTCCCTGCCCACGCTGCTAATGCTGGCTTAACCATTGCTTTAGCTCGAGCTCCTATGATCACTCCCCGATAACTCTAAGATAGGGGGTGTTGTTGGTGTAAGATAGTAGTAGTTCGAGTTAAGTCCTATAAGGAGATTAGTATTAGTAGAACTCAGTTCCGCTTGCTTACTTCTTCTCCACTTGCTTGTTTTCAGATAAATAGCGGTATTCAACCAACACGCACGCTTCCTAAAACTATGAAGCTAGCGGACGAATAGGCGCTATACACCTCTCCTTGGCTAAGAAACTAAAGATGCATAACTGGACTTTTTTGTATAGAGCCCAATTATGCGCCGAGGGAATTCTAAATCCCTCCGCCACGAGTGCGGAAACGGATGTGGCCAAAACATATAAGAAAAGATCGGCGTAGTCACTCATAGGGACATATCTATCCGGATAGAGGATAGTCTAGATCGATTCAATGATATCTCTCTCTCCATATAGATAGGTATCTCCTTGGATAGAGATAAAGAGTATATAGATCTTGAAAAAAAAAGATTTCATTTTGCTTTTTTACTCGTTTTTCAATTATGACTTGCTTGGTCGGAGCGTAGACGAGTGAGCAGAACCTAGGAAACAGGGAAGCCCGTCATAGAGCAGTTGACATCTTATAATATATACTAATTAATTACACCCTGGGGGAGGATCCCATAAGGAACGGCGGAGAGCCTTTATGACGATTCGATCTTTCTTCTTTCATGATTCAAATTATATCAATTCATCGATCCATTCATTCAACTAAAAAAACAAATAAACAGAGACCATTTATTTATTTTCTTTTTCAATTTATCAATTCCTATTATCTTTTTAGGTTCCACAGTCTGTCTTTCCATATCATGGAGTTCCATCCTTGTAGCTAGGTCAATAAGTAGTTCAACACATTGTTGTACGTAGAACAGATTGTGGCACTATCCGAGGTATTTCCGTGAGTCCTCGAAATGGGATGGAGGAATTTTGAACTTTGGAGATGTACTTTGAGTCCACCTGAGTTATGATTTGAAGGTCGGTCCATGGATTTTCCTTCCTTTTGCCACATTTCGCTCAAAGGGTTGAAGGGAGATAGTGCAAGTAATAAAGCCGTGGAATAATCTGAATGAATCGGCATGACTCGATGAATTGGATGATTTAGAAGATGAATAATTTATGACGACTCGATTGTATCCTACTCTGTAAGATTTGGGGATCCTGCTTTCTATGTCTGAGACTCTGAGCCATGGTCTCAGTAAGAATCCAAGCGTCCACTAGAGATAAATGAATCCAATACACTTCATCAAATATTTTCATTAGTGTCTGGGTCCCATTCGATTAAAAATTTCTTGGCTATGTCTCACATGGGACACTCCAACGGACCAACACCATTTGTCTATGTTCCACTCCAGCATACTCAAATCACTTGAATTCACTGGGGTTGACAACCCTGCATGCTAGTACTCTTATCTATTTTCCTGAAAATTTGTACCCAAAACTGGTTTCCAAATTTTCATAAATTTGTTTCTTAATCCATAAAAGGGATTTGCTAGGGTCCATCGAAAAAGGCATTTTGCAGGTGGTCTGTCGCATGTCAAACCAGCCACCTCGTGAATGATAACAAAATCTGCTAAAAAGTGAGCCTCTGCAGCTGGTCTGACATGCGACACACCATCCGCGAAATGTGTTCTACGATGGACCCTAGCAAATCCCTCTATAAAATATACTACACACGTTTCGTTCCTTTGTCATTAGCTTTCTTTCCATGAAATTTTTTTTTGGGAATACTTTTCTATAGGCTATATTTCTTACATAACACGGGCAAAACAATTGTTTTACGCCCATTTTAGGCGGAAAGAAACCGAGAGACAAAGTTGAATTTTTTTCCTACTATGGTGGTTTGATATGGTGAGCCCCTTCATTTTGCACCCTCGCATGGCATGGGTGGGGCCCACCATTTTACGCCTCGTGTTTTGGTGGGTCCATTATTTTACATATGCATGGGCCGAGGATGGTGGTTTCCAGTCCAACCCCTCTTGCCTGTCTTTACTTCCTAATTCAAGAAGGTGAGACATGCCTATGTATGGTTTGTGGGCCACCTTGAATCTGGTGTGACCTCGCTTGTCCCCCTTTGTTCAAATGAAATTGGGACGCATTTGGGATTGCCAGAATCAAACGAAATAGCAAAGTGGAATTTCGAGTGGGATCTCGCGTAGATTACATCACCGACAAAGTGCCTGTTTGGCGTACAGTTTAAAACACCGTTTGGCGTTTGAAACACCGTTTTGGGGCCAAATGGCCGTTTGGGAGTGTTTTGGTGCGCAGCCACCGTTTGAAACGCCGTTTGAAACACCGTTTTGAACCCTCAAAATAGCGTTTTGCAGACGGAGGGGGAAGGTCCGTTTGCAAAACGCCGTTTTGAACGGAGTTCTTGGGCTGTGAGTTTTTATGTGTTTGCCCTCACCAAAACCCATTTTTACGTATATGCTTGCGATTTTATGCGTTAAGTCAAATACCAAAAAAGTGGGGGTGTTAATATCATTCTTGAGGACACAAATTTGTTAAATTGTTAATATTTAATTCAAAACAAAGGGCTGCTGATATCATTATATGATCACTTAATTTTGATTTTTTAAAGACAAAAGAATTAAAAGAAATCCTAGTTTCTTACTTTCTTCATCTACTTTGCAAAGTTGCAAACCCTCTCACGCCTCACTGCCTCAGCACCTCCACTCGTCCGTCAAATTCAGCAAATCCAGCCGTTAAGAAGAAGAAGGAGAAGAACCCAAAGGTATAGCCATTTTTTTTGGCAATGATGTTTAATTTTAGTAGCGTTTGAATGAGATCCTAATGACCTTTTAATATTGGGCCTAATGAGAGAGTAGTTGAATTACATTGAGGCCAACCAAACAATGCCATTTTTTATCATTTTACCACTAAAACTCTGTTTTGGGGCATTTGCAACCAAACACACAATACCTCCGTTTGCCGTTTAATATGTTGTTTTGATCTGGCCAACCAAACATGAAAACGCCGTTTGGCAAAATACCGTTTTGCAAAACTGCGTTTTAAACGCTAAACGCTATTTCAAACGGTACGCCAAACACACCCAAAATCTCTCTCTCTGGCCAGCACAGCCTGCACTCACATATTTTGGAGTTAGAGGATTCACTGACCACACCTTAAATTAGTCGTCACTTACTCCCTTTTGCTATCTCTTTTTTGTTTCTAAGTTTACCATACGGTTATTAATTTGAGGAACCATGTGTCCTCTCAGGACTCATCATAATGATCCTAACCGTTCGATTAAAAATTAAGTTAAAGGATTGTCAAATTGGAATCCATGATTGCCCATAAATATGGTGGTCAACTAGGCCACAGCTCTGATAATCCCTCCTCCCCCCCCCCCCCTCCCTCTCTCTCTCTCTCTCTATCCACGCCAACCTCGATGTGCAGAAACCCTAACTTGTGCAAAACTCCCGAAATCCCTCTCTCTCTAAACTCTGATAGAAGTGAGAGATGTCAATAACGATTCCTAATTCTAATGTGTACCCAAACACTGGAATTGGAATTGTCATTCCCTTTAGAATAGGAATAGAATTTGATGTGGATACTGATTCGTGATTCACCCGTTATAAAGGCCAACGAAAAGTCCAAACAAAAACAAAAACAAAACAAAAAAAATTGTCGAGGACAATGACATGGCTCAAAAGAGGAAGATATGTCATTATCAAATGTATAAATTCTCACTATATTGAAGTTAGGAGCGTCACAACCAACATCAATGGTAGTAACCATCTTCTCTCATTTTTTTATTGCTTGCCTATTATTTATACTAGTAAAAATGCACGTGCAATAAATGCACGTGCGATGACACACTAACATCATCTGATAGGATTTTAGCGTACCTATAAGAGAAAAAGAAACGAACTTTCTAACCCATCTGATTCTACTTTTTGAAGTTTAAATGATGTTGAAAATAAAAGATAATTGCTAATGTTATTTTTCAATTTATGTTTTGGTCGATGGAGGGTCATTAGTGCTATTGATGAAAAGTTAAAAAAAAAAACTCAGTATATTAGAGAAATATTAAGGTTAATGTTAAAAACCCCATTCAAAAAATTAATTGTGTATAGATTACATATTCATTTATATTACCTATCGCATGGGAAATTGTGAAAAATACTGATCTCAAATCCTCTAGAAAAGCAAAAAAATTTACCTAAAATCTGTAGAAAATTTTACATATTCATCTATAATACCCATTAACTTTTGTCGATGTCGTGTGCTAAAGTCAGATGCGTATGGTGGCTGGTCTGAATTTTAGGTCTTAAAAACTTTTACCCAAGATCATTGGGTTGGGATCATCCTATGGAAATGATTTTTCGCACAGAATCTATGGTGTAAGTCCGTATAGTCAAGTATTTTTCAACAAGTACCGTACAACCTATACCATAGGATGATCCAAACCATCCATTTGATGGGCCACAATATAAATCAATTGTTCCCAAAAAATCATTTCCATATGATGATCCTAGCCCTACAAACCTTGTCATACAACCTATTTACATTGTGACCCATCAAATGGATGGATCGGATAATCCTATGGTGTAAGACGTATAGAGCTTGTGAGTGCCTACAAACATCTAGGTTTTGTGGCCCACAATGTCTTAATTTCTCATTTATCCTGAGAAATTGTATGATTAAAGGCCATATAAACACGTAAAGGTGGTACTACAGAGGTGCCACCCTTGATATTTGATCCAATAGTGAGCTTCCGTTGGATCAAATATCAAGGGAGGGATGATGGGTACGTCATACGTGTTCATGTGGCTTCTCATCATATAATTTCTCAATCGGAGTTTTTAAGATTTTTTTTTTGTATAGGAATTTGCTAGCCACCATCGCAGAGGCCACTTGTCGGCTTGTCGCCCATCCTTTGCTGCAAAGATTGGCAGAAGTACGATTTGTGCAAAGGTGGCTAGCAATAAATCTAGGAAAAAATAATAATCATTACGGCTATCTGCAAAAAGATTGGCAGAATATTAAGTTTCAAATGAAAAATTACGGACAAATAAGCAAAGTACAAAAATTACGGAAAAAATACCAAAACAATGTAATAAAATATGACAATTACGGAAACAACTACAAAGAAAATTCAACATTTATGATAATTACGGGAAAAGGGCGGAATTAAAAGGAGACAGGTGCGTTTTTTTGTCGTATTGTAGGGGTAAGAGGGTCACGGAAATGACGAAAAAACCATAGAAACCAAGGAGATTTACGAAAGAATAGCTACCAACAGGTGGGGCATGAGGAAAATTTCACGAAAAGAACGTGCCGAAAAATATAGGATTCTCCCTTTTAGTATAGTAAGGATTATCTAAGCCCCAGTTTGGTTTGGATTTTTTTGAGAAACAATCGAGAGTCGGTTTGTTGTGCTACATCCACAATGGTAATGCATGGAAATACCGTAAA
This sequence comes from Tasmannia lanceolata, assembly GCF_043159265.1. Taxonomy (NCBI): domain Eukaryota; kingdom Viridiplantae; phylum Streptophyta; class Magnoliopsida; order Canellales; family Winteraceae; genus Tasmannia; species Tasmannia lanceolata. The sequence continues at coordinate 15,143,962 of NW_027518683.1, forward strand.
AGAAACACTTAGGCTCTATTCACTTGCGTTCTCTGGAAAGCAAATCCCTGGAAAACAGCCTCTTTTTTCCTTAACAAGACCTTGACAAGACAGAATTCTGGTGTTCACTTGCTTTCCAGGGAAAATAGAATTACACATGTGGAATATTTGCAAAAAAGTAAAAAATGACATGGAAAAACCCATTTTTCCACCATTTAGGGATTTCATTTCCGACCAAAAACACACGGATTTCATTTCCCTAGAAAACTGGTGCAAAAAGAAGGGCAAGCAGTTTCCCTGTAAACCTTTTCCTGCGCAAGTGAACAACCCAGAAACAGTCAAGGGAAACCTTTTCCTGCACAGATTCCCTGCATTTCTTTTCCTAATGCCACGTCAGATTCCTGGGAAACATTTTCTTTTCCTTTCCCGGGAAAACAAGCGAACATAGCCTTAGTTCAAAAATTCATGTGGTTTAGTTTGATATTTTCAAAATATTCATATTCTTACAATATAAAAATTATTGTTGAGATATCATGCCTCTTCTGTGAAGAATAAGTTAGTGGACGGCACTGTCATATCTGTAACCCATAATTTTTAGCCTCTTTAATGCTAGACGCAGACCCTCTATAATGCTCCATTAGTAGAACCCTGATGGAGGCCTTATGATAATGGTTTAGAATCATCCATTCAGTGCGTTCTTAAGGACATTTTTGCCAGAATTGATCAACGTAGCACGCATGGGTCCAAAAAGTAATCTTAGGAAAAAGCATTGCCACCATCATGACGTGGCCCAATGTCATGATCCCATATTTGAGTATTGCACAATGGGTGCCACTTACGGTTGATATGGACCATTCAACTCATACAATGCCACTTGTACAGTGATCGGGTCCATGAATATTGTTGATCATCACAAGTCTGTCCTATTGTCATGGGTCCAATCCACATCGGATGATTCTTTGAATGTAGATATTTGATTGCGTAATTTGCGTACAATGAAAGAGACATATATTAAGATGTTTTTAAGTTATTCTTTGAACACCGGATCCGGAACTGAATCTGGGTCCGGACCTGTTTGATCTACACATGTGCACTGATTCATGGTTGTCTTCGTTCATCAACGCGGGACCGTGTCTTCCGTGTGGAGATCGTCCTATTCAAGGTTTTAAGTTTCGGTTGAAATCTTCAGTGAGGAAGGAAACCGAAATTGTTGAAACTTACCAAATTTCGGTCAAAATATCCGAAATTTCAGTGATTTTCTTATAAAATATTAATTAATTATTTATTTGCATAATTTCAGCCCAAAATACCAAAATTTTGGCCCAAAAAACTAACATTTTGATTGCCTTTACCGAATTTCAGCCGAAATTTTGGGATTTCGGTTTCGGTGAGGACCGGAATTATCACCGAAACCGAAATTTAAAACCTTGATCCAATGGTGTGGTACCTAAAGTACTTTTTGAAAAATACAGGACTATAAGGTCTTACACCATATAAAATCTCCTCTTGAAATAATGTGGTAAAGATGCGAGCAAAATCACCGTGACATACCTAACCTCATGAAAGTATGAAACTCGAAACCGAAAGGAGACAAGGAGTAGTGTGAGACAATTAAAACTCGAAAAGGATTTTTCTGATTCTCAAAGAATGAAGGGCAAAGGGATTGATCGAGAAAGATCTCTTGTTCTTATTATAAGATTGTGATTTGATCGGCATATCCTATCCTATATATAGATGTAAAGCGGAATCCTCTAAGCTATGGTGGTGCCACGTGTCAGCCCCTCTTCTATCCCGCAGTTTTAAAAAGCCCTATTTATCAAGTGTATCTATTATAATACGCAATTAAAGTCATGTTACAAAGGTTTCTAAAAACACAATTAATATGCAATTAAGGTCATGTTCGGCAACGCTTCTCATTCTCGCCTACTTAAATCTGTTAAAGATTTTTCAAAATCAAGAGTTTTTGGTCAAAACAATTTTTGGAAAATATTTTCTTTAAGTGTGTTTTGGAAAAAGAAAAACTTTTCTTTGGAAATAGTTGCTTTTTGCAAGAGAAAGAGAATAGTGTAATGTAGTTGAAAAGATAGTCCCAAATCGGATGAGAGAAAAGAAAGAGAAGGGCTTATAAAGCACTACACTTTTCTATTACTTGTTTGATTGCACATTGGGTTGAACCCATGGTTGGACCCGCGGGACGGTGCAACGCACCGTTCGCGCACGCGCACACGCACGCACGGCGTGGGCAATGGGCTATAGGGCGCATAGTGGCGCTTTATTGGCGCTTTTTTAGGCGCACTTTGCACTTCGCACGCCGCATCGTAGCGAGGAGCGATTGGAGCCTTTAATTTTTCCAGATCTGATCTTGACCGTTGGATCTAGACGATTGTGGATCGGTCTAGTGGGTGGGCCGAATAGTTCAAAGGCCCATCAAGCCCAAGCCCAGTGTCGAATAGTTCGATTGGGTTGGGCTTTGATTCGAGCACAACGGTCGGCCCAGCGGGCCCAGTGCTCCAACGGTCAGTGGGTGCGATCCATTGGGTTGTGTCCCTTCCCAACGGTCAAGGATCTAAGGGGTGCGATCTGTACCATAGATGGATCATCTAACGGTTAGATGGGAGGACGGGAATTTAAATATCCCAACAGACTCTCTAGGATTGATCTGGTTCGTTGAATCGCGTATGGGCGCGATCTAACGGCCAGAATTCAAACCGATCTGGAAAGACTCTATACATGGGTGCTTTTCACACTGAAAAGACACCAGAGGCTCTATAAAAGTTGCAGAACCCAACCATTTCAAAGTACAATCGAATTTACCCATTTCTGGATAAATTCTTAAGACTTCTAGTGCATTATACTCTCTTTCTTGCTCCCACCAAAATTCGTTTTACTAAACTATTTTCTTATTGTTTATCTAATTACTGTTATACTGCAGTAACAGAAATTAGACTGATTCTCTCAGGCTTGTAAGATTCTAAGGGCATTTCGGATTTGACTCCGCTTGTGCATAGCGTCGTCAAATTAGTAGTACATTCCTACTGGCTTCATTGTATCTTGGAGGCAGTTCGCGGATCCCCTTTGCACACTTCTAGTGGGGGCGAAATCTGTCTTAAGGAAAGCGTTTTCGCGCCTTGAAACAAACTAATTACTGCTTTTTCTTTCCAACAGATACAGAATTATTTCTCTAACAAAATCTACTATCACACATGTTTAGCAAAATTATTTCTATTATTTGAGAAAAAATCTCCCCTATATCTCACCTTTTTAGCAAAAAAATTTCTCTCTCAATATCCCACCTCTCATTCCTCCTATTATTTTAATTTCCCTACGTGAGCACTTTTGTAGATGTAGTTACAAAATAATTAGTGCGGACGTTTTCATTTTACAGTGGGAACAGTTCTTTATGGCAAAATATATTGGTAGTGGACAGGATATAGGTACTAAAAGAAGTGGACAAGATATATGTTTCTCTCTTCTCAGGTTTCTTTGTATTTTTTTAGATGGATTTATCAATTCATAGGTGATTTTTTAGCTGTTCGTTGTATATTCATTAGGAAAAATCCTGTGTTCATTGTTTAAAAAACAACTAACTTTGTTTTCAGCAATTACTTTTGGATATTCTAAGTTTTTGATAGATTTCAGCATGTTTCTTAACGCATCTGATTTCTATATGATTTCGTAGTTGATTTCAACTTCCCTTGCATTAGGTAATACACCCTATTGCTTTTATCTCATTCCGATTTCCTATTGTTAAAATGGGTAGTTGAATCGGAATCCATGTACTTTTTTCCCATTTCAATTGCTTGGATTTTTGGGAGAATGGATATTATCGACTCCATAATTATACCTTTTGATTTGTTATTGGTTTCTTCTTTAGACATTTCAACATAAATGGAAATTTGTGAAAGCAAGATTCCTTTATCATGAGTTTCCTCTTTGTTGTCTTCTCATTAGTAGTATTTTCTCTTTGTTGTTTTTGTTGGGTATATCATATAACCCATATATGTTCTAATATAAGCCCAATAGGTAATGGACCAGGTGTAGTGGGCCCATTTGGGCTGGAGCCCATTAACCTCTTCTAACCCTAGTGTATCTCTATATATAGGGGCTGGAGGCAACAAACTTGGGATTCCAAACTAGATACCTTGGGTGTAATGCTTCAAGCAACCTCTTGCTTGACCTAATTACTCTAACAATCTTGAAGCATTAAAAATCAAACCCTGATTTTTGATAGTAGTCAATCTCTCCCGCACATACGAACGATTTTTTGGGCGTGGGTTTCTTCCAACAAAAAATCAAGATTTGGGCGTGGGATTCTTTTCTCGAATCAATTTGGGCGTTGGGTTTCCTCTCTCCCTCCTTCCTAAAAAGAACGGTGGGATCTACTGTCCTTCTCCCATCTCGTCTCTTTCTTTGCCTAAGAACCGTTTGAACCTTTTTTGGGTTCTTCCAGGGGCCTCATATTTCTGAGATTAGAATTGGTTTCAAGGCTTTGTCTTGATTGTTCTTCAACGATAGAGCCACAACTGTTGTTGGGCCCTCTATTGCACTGAGTTGAGGAAGAAGCCCGCATGGATTGGTTGAGACAGAAGCTAAATTAGCTTCTTCCAATTTTAGATTTGGAAGGGATCCTACGATTGAAAATTTTGTTTTTATTGGTCGTGTGTTTCTCCGCAAAAGGCAACTTTCCTATCTCTCTTGTCAAAAAAAAGAAAAAAAAGGGCAATGTTCCTATCTCTATCCTGAACAGGCAACGTTCCTATCTCTCTCCTACAGATTGTCTTTTGATTTGGTGTAGCAGCAACCAAACAAAAAAAAAAGAAAAAGAAAACGATCATTTCTTTTCCTTGCTTAGGGGTTTCATCTCTGACCCTTAGAATATAAAAAAAATTCATCTCTGAAATAGCTGGTCTGGTGGAGGTTGTCTTTTTGTTGGGCTGAAATTCTTGTTGGACGGAATTAGACTTCTGGTGGGGTCGAATTGCTTGGCCGACATTCGATTTTTGCTTGGCTGCAGATCACAAGCCGCTCTGTTGGGGTTTGTCGATTTGCCGAAGCCGAATCGACGCTGAAATTTTTGCCGTCAGCCTCCTCTTGTCGTCGGCCACTTTCTCGCCGCCGACTAATTGTTGAGCCGCTAGTTCTTATTTTGTTTCTTGGATTCCACTTGGATTGGGTTTTCGTGATTCGTCAATCAGGTGCACGCTTTCTAATTTTCTTTTCATCTTAATTATACAATGGAAAAGAATGGTATGCCTTTTGAGATGGTCAAACTTCAATCCTTTGGTGGATCTGAGTTTAACTCATGGAAGCGAAAGACTCAATTCGGTCTAAAATATATGAATTGTTTTTACACTGTTTTGAGTACTTTTGCTGAGACGGATGAAGACGTTGATGAATCTCAATGGCTTAGGGATGAGGATTTCTGCAAAGACTACTTGTTGAATTGTCTTTCAGATCGTCTTGCAGAAACCTATAGTAAATTTAACACTGCTAAAGCAATATGGGACAACTTAGATGCTCAATTCAAGAAGGAGGAGGAATTGTCCAAGACCCATCTTGTGGACAAATTCATGGATTTCAAGTTTCAAGAAGACAAGGAAATCACTCCTCAAGTTACTGATCTAGAAAATTTGAGATCTAAGCTGAATAATGAAAAAATAGTTGTCTGTGATTCATTTCTTGTGGGTGCAATTATATACAAGTTACCATCTGCATGGCACTCTTTCAAAACCGAGATGTATCGGAAAAAAGGTGCAAGTGGGACTGGATGATCTCAAACGATTCATTCGAATCGAAGATGAGAATCGAGCTAGGAATAACTTGGAGATGGTTAGACAGCAACAATCTGCTGCTAACGCGGTAATATATCCCAAGAAATTTCCTCGGAAATCCAAGTCACCTAAAAGTGAACATCCTAAGTTGGAGGCCAAAAAGACTATCTTTCAGAAAAAGAAGGGCAAGTGCCACAACTGTGGGAAATGGGGTCACTTTGCTGCAGAGTGTAAACAACCAAAAAAGGCTAAATCTGACACACCACAAAAGGAAGCCCCTATGATGGTGGGCAGTGCTGCGCCTAAGAATTTTATTGCCATGTTAGGCAATGGTAAGGCCAGTACTTCTTCAGACTGGTGGTTAGATACAGGAGCCACCTGCCATGTTTGCAACTCGAAGAAACTACTTACGGATGCTGTTGGCGTGAAAGAGACCGTTACAGTGGCTAGTGGAGCTGAGGCAAAAGTGACTCACACTGGAACTGCGAACCTGGTCCTTTCTTCAGGTAAAATACTAACTTTAAAAAATGTTAAAGTAGTTCCTGCTATTCAAAAGAATTTAATTTCTATTAGTCTTTTGGACAATGCTGGCATGTGTTCATCTTTTTTAGGTGGTAGAGTAACTTTAACTGTTAACTCTTATTATTTTGGCTGTGCTTTCTTAATCGATGGTATGTATAGACTGAGTTTAGCAAATGAAACCGTTAGTCAGGTTAGTTCCACTTTGATTGATCCTAAGTTGTTACACACTAGATTGGGACATGTGAACTATAGAAAAATGGTCAAAATTGCTAACACTTATAATATACCTTTAGATACATCGATTAGATTTGACAGGTGTGAAGTGTGTGCACAAACTAAGATCACTAGAAAACCCTTTCGTTCGGTTTCTAGGAGCACACACCTTCTTGAGTTAATACATTCTGACCTCTGTGACTTTAAAAGTTTCACTACTCGAGGTGGTCGGAAGTATTTAATCACTTTTATAGACGATTTTTCTAGATTTTGTCATATTTATCTCCTAAAATCGAAAGATGAAGCTTTTGATAAATTTAAAATTTTCAAGAATCGTGTTGAAAATCAATTGAACTTAAAAATTAAGCGATTTAGGAGTGATAGAAGAGGAGAATACACTTTGACAGAGTTCAAGGAATTATGTGCCTCTCAGGGCATAATACTTGAAACTACTGCTCCTTACTCACCTCAATCTAATGGCATAGCTGAACGTAAGAACCGGACGTTAACTGAAATGTTAAACTCTATGTTATTGACAGCTGGCATGCCTACTAGCTATTGGGGAGAAGCAGTTTTAACTGCAAATCACATCCTGAATAGAGTACACCACTTTAAGTTGACCACTACTCCTTATGAGTTATGGCATAAACATCCTTGTAGATATGACACTCTTAAGACTTGGGGCTGTATTGCTTATGTAAGGATACAAGACCCTAGGAGACCTAAGGTAGGACCTAGAACCAACACTTGTGTTTATCTAGGTGGTGCAGAAGATAGTGCTGCTGATAGGTTTTTGGATTTATCTACCAATTTGGTTATAGAATATAGAGATGCAGTATTCTTTGAGAATAAATTTCTCAGAGATCATGGTTTGAACCTACCTGGCGATACTGAAATGGTTACAGAATCGCATGTAGAGTTTGAACAGAATACTTCTGACACCTGTCCTACACTGATTTCTACATCAGAACCTTTAAGAGTTTCTACAAGAGATAGAGTACCCAAGAACTTTGGTGAGGACTTTGTGACCTACCATGTAGAGAATGATCCATCAACCTATAAGGAAGCGATGAGATCTAGGGACTCTTTGTTGTGGGCAGAAGCCATTGATGATGAAATGAGCTCTCTGCTACAAAATCAAACTTGGCAGCTAGTCGATTTGCCAAAAGGGGCTAAGACTGTGGGCTGTAAGTGGATTTTGAAGAAGAAACTTAATCCTGACGGATCCATAGCTCGGTATAAAGCACGTTTAGTAGCTAAGGGCTATACTCAAGTCAGTGGGATAGACTACTTTGATGTTTACTCACCGGTCTGTCATTTGGCAACGATAAGAATTCTTCTTGCTTTGGCTTCTATTGAGATGAGGATGACTTACTTGATGAGTGAATCCTTATAGTGCAGTGGAACTATTATTTTCTTTTCCGTTGATTAAATAGTTCACCTATATATAAAACTGCTTATGTTTGAGTTTAGATTATTTCTAAAACTCTTGGTTATTCTTTAAAGTATTTTTGTTTTCAGTTGGATTACAAATCTTTATTGATATGGTGATATGGATGATTCAATAATTTTGTTTGGACATCACATTATCTATCTATTGGATTGTGCTATATGTACAACATAGGAGGAGATTGTTGGGTATATCTGTAAACACCCCATTTTGACCGTACCCTAAACTTCCCGTGTTTGTGCGAAACCTCATCAAATCAGCTAGGTAGGATCCCAAACTTCACCCTAAACTAGGTTAGGGTCTCAACTAGGTCCCTGCAAAATCTCGTCAGAATCCGAGCGCGTTTGCCTAGCGATCGAGCCGAAGCGGTGTCGTAGTGTAAACCAGAAAGAGGGGTGAATGTATCCTGAGAGGGGGCGAATTTATCCTGGAATTGACGAATCTGGACCTAAAAAGACGCGGATTGCGCGCGCGTTTATCAATTTTTGCGCGCCAATCAATCTTGGGCTGCCAATATCAGTTTTATTTTTCTCTATAAATAATGGATTTAAGCTCATTTGAAAAGAGAAAAAAGAAGAGAGAATTCGTCTGAGAGAGAGAGAGAGAGAGAGAGAGAGAGAGATTTTTCCCCAAATCCTCTTCCGATCATCTTCTCCGACTGAATCCGACCGCAATGTTCTCAATGTTTTTACTACCTCAGCCTCTGTTTTCCTCATTTAGCTCACCTCCATTATCACAGATCCAAATCCCTCATACTTTTGTTTCCTTTCCTGCTCTGTTCCAACCCTTATCCAAGATCTCTTACCTTTCAAAACCCCAAATCTGACCCCATCATCAGCACTTGCAACGGATTTCACAAGATCTGGTGACCTTGTGTAAATCCAACGGATCTCTAGTGTATTCTCCATGCTCCGGCCACCTGCCCCGATTCCCCATTTGTAATCCATCCATTTTCGTTTTCTTGATTTTCTTAAAGCTAAGAGGAATCTGCAAATCAAGAAAATTAAAGAGAGATCTGAGAGGCTAAAAATCAGAGAGTAGAGGGAGAGATCCGAGAGATTTGAGCTGAAAATCATAGTGTAGAAAGAGGGAACTGAGTGAGAGAAGTATAGAGAGAAAGAGAAAGGGATTCTGAGCATTGACTTCATTGTGCCATTAGTTCCGGCAGCATCATCTTCTCCGGCATGCATTTCTGTCAATCGGCAAACTCACCGTGGGCGATCTAGGATCCGGTCACCGTTTCAAGGTCCAATCCGAATCAATTTTGTAGTCTCGGCCATTTTGCAAATTCCGATCATAGTCAGCCATCATTTCCGACAATTGTACAATTTCCGGTGCTAATTCTCTTCTTTTCTTTGCTATTTTTCTCTATATTTACTCCATCTTGGATATATTGCATGGATTCGATTTATTTTATTATGGTTCACTGCCTAGATTTTCAATGAAACTTGTTATAATCATCAAAATGGATTTCAGGGTATCATTCATTTTCTCTGGTAGAATAAGACCAATTTGTTTTGCTAAATGAAGCTTTGTGATAGTAGTTCCAGATTGGTTTCTTTACAAGACTTTTGAGCCTACTTAAATAATGTTCAGGATCGAAGTGCTATGGCTTTTCCTTTTGATACTCAGATTGTTCGAGGATGTGAAAATGTTGGATAGTTTAAGGGTTTAATACTTTTTTTATTGGGAGGAGTAAGTGGAATTTGGGCATTGTCTAGTATGACAATTATGGTGCAATACATATCTCTAATCAATTCTTATTACTTGCCTCAGAATTTGTTTTGTATACCCTCAATCCCTGTGACACAATGAATATGGGCATTGTCTAGTATGACAGTTATGGTGCAATACATATCTCTAATCTATTCTTATTACTTGCCTCAGAATTTGTTTTGTATACCCTCAATCCCTGTGACACAATGAATATTAGATTTTAATCTTTCTTAACATTCAATAAGTTACGGTTTTTTGGTCTAATGCATCCCATCGAGTTCTTGGGCATTTTTGTTAACTTGGAACACATGTGTCCTCCTCTAGTTCCCAGTACATCAGTACTAGACTTGTGCATTTTATTTTTACTTCGGGTCATTAATATTTCCATCATCATGTTTAGGCTACAGGGAAAGTTTCCTCTTTTTGATCGGTTTTGCTGAATTGTTGAAATAAGATGGAAAAGGTGAAGCAAGTAGGATAGGGATTATCATTCGAATAGGGCGATGAAGGCGTTAGCCCAAGCCCATCTTTGGGGGACTCGTTCGTTTCTAGTAGCACTCCCCTCTTTTGTTTAGGAGACTTGTCCAGTCTCGTTAGATCTTTCGTTTGCAACCTTTGTGTATAGGAGGCTTACCTAGCCCCATGTTAGAGCCTCCCTGTCTTTTAGAGAGTCCTTGACTCATTCTCTTTTGGTAGTGTTATTAGAGAGTCCCTGACTCATTTGCGCTTTCCTTTTAGTGTGGTTAGTTAGAAGTTTTTTCCATTAGAGACTAACTCAGTCTTATTAGAGCTTTGCTCGTTTGAGATATTAGATTCGTTTTTTCTGTTCTTGGGACACCAGTTACTTCTTGTGGATCGTCTCTTTGAGACGCTAGTTGCTTGTTTGGGGTTTCCCCTTTAGATTTAGGGCTTTGCCCTAGTTTGTGGTTGTTCTTGCGTGTTCCCTTGAAGATTGAAAACATTTAAAGGTTTAGAGCATTGGAAAAACTTTAAAATCCAAAAACAATAGAAATTTAAAACTCAAAAGCATTTGAAAACTTTAAAAATATCAAAAACATTTGAAAATATAAAAAATCCTAAAAAAAATCTGAAGTGTTAGTATTTCTTTTAGAAGCGTAGTTTGAGAGTTCGTTTCGAACTACGTTGGCTTGATCCTCTTCCACGAGGTACGTAGTGCAGCTTGGGGTTCTTATCCCAGGTCCAGCCAAACCTTTGTAAATAAATCATTTAATCCTTTTAAAAAATACCAAAAATCTTCCAAAACATTGTTTTTCGAAAAAATTCTTCCTCCAGAGTTAGGACTTTGTCTTAGATAGAGGGTTTTAGAGTTATGGTCTTGTCTTTGATTTGTTGTCTGTTTGTTGTGTGCTTGTTTGTGTTTGTTTTAGAGTTAGGGGTTTGTCCTAGAGTTATAGGAGCCCCTCCGTCCAGTCAGTTGGCGATTCACATCGCCGACTGATGACTAGGTCTTGGATACGTTAGCAATCCTATTGTTTTCCTTAGGGCATACAGCCTAGTTACACGTAGGTTGTAGGAACCACCTGCATTAGCTTAGGGCTAACCTGCATTTAGTTAGGGCATATAGGGTGTCCTAAAATTCACAATTCACTGGAATTTAAATGCAGGTTAGCCCTATTCACTGCATTTAGTTAGGGCATATAGGGTGAATTGTGAATTTTAGGACACCCTATATGCCCTAACTAAATGCAGGTTAGCCCTAAGCTAATGCAGGTGGTTCCTACAACCTACGTGTAACTAGGCTGTATGCCCTAAGGAAAACAATAGGATTGCTAACGTATCCAAGACCTAGTCATCAGTCGGCGATGTGAATCGCCAACTGACTGGACGGAGGCGCTCCTATAACTCTAGGACAAACCCCTAACTCAAAAACAAACACAAACAAGCACACAACAAACAGACAACAAATCAAAGACAAGACCATAACTCTAAAACCCTCTATCTAAGACAAAGTCCTAACTCTGGAGGAAGAATTTTTTCGAAAAATAATGTTTTGGAAGATTTTTGGTATTTTTTAAAAGGATTAAATGATTTATTTACAAAGGTTTGGCTGGACCTGGGATAAGAACCCCAAGCTGCACTACGTACCTCGTGGAAGAGGATCAAGCCAACGTAGTTCGAAACGAACTCTCAAACTACGCTTCTAAAAGAAATACTAACACTTCAGATTTTTTTTAGGATTTTTTATATTTTCAAATGTTTTTGATATTTTTAAAGTTTTCAAATGCTTTTGAGTTTTAAATTTCTATTGTTTTTGGATTTTAAAGCTTTTCCAATGCTCTAAACCTTTAAATGTTTTCAATCTTCAAGGGAACACGCAAGAACAACCACAAACTAGGGCAAAGCCCTAAATCTAAAGGGGAAACCCCAAACAAGCAACTAGCGTCTCAAAGAGACGATCCACAAGAAGTAACTGGTGTCCCAAGAACAGAGAAAACGAATCTAATATCTCAAACGAGCAAAGCTCTAATAAGACTGAGTTAGTCTCTAATGGAAAAAACTTCTAACTAACCACACTAAAAGGAAAGCGCAAATGAGTCAGGGACTCTCTAATAACACTACCAAAAGAGAATGAGTCAAGGACTCTCTAAAAGACAGGGAGGCTCTAACATGGGGCTAGGTAAGCCTCCTATACACAAAGGTTGCAAACGAAAGATCTAACGAGACTGGACAAGTCTCCTAAACAAAAGAGGGGAGTGCTACTAGAAACGAACGAGTCCCCCAAAGATGGGCTTGGGCTAACGCCTTCATCGCCCTATTCGAATGATAATCCCTATCCTACTTGCTTCACCTTTTCCATCTTATTTCAACAATTCAGCAAAACCGATCAAAAAGAGGAAACTTTCCCTGTAGCCTAAACATGATGATGGAAATATTAATGACCCGAAGTAAAAATAAAATGCACAAGTCTAGTACTGATGTACTGGGAACTAGAGGAGGACACATGTGTTCCAAGTTAACAAAAATGCCCAAGAACTCGATGGGATGCATTAGACCAAAAAAACCGTAACTTATTGAATGTTAAGAAAGATTAAAATCTAATATTCATTGTGTCACAGGGATTGAGGGTATACAAAACAAATTCTGAGGCAAGTAATAAGAATAGATTAGAGATATGTATTGCACCATAACTGTCATACTAGACAATGCCCATATTCATTGTGTCACAGGGATTGAGGGTATACAAAACAAATTCTGAGGCAAGTAATAAGAATTGATTAGAGATATGTATTGCACCATAATTGTCATACTAGACAATGCCCAAATTCCACTTACTCCTCCCAATAAAAAAAAGTATTAAACCCTTAAACTATCCAACATTTTCACATCCTCGAACAATCTGAGTATCAAAAGGAAAAGCCATAGCACTTCGATCCTGAACATTATTTAAGTAGGCTCAAAAGTCTTGTAAAGAAACCAATCTGGAACTACTATCACAAAGCTTCATTTAGCAAAACAAATTGGTCTTATTCTACCAGAGAAAATGAATGATACCCTGAAATCCATTTTGATGATTATAACAAGTTTCATTGAAAATCTAGGCAGTGAACCATAATAAAATAAATCGAATCCATGCAATATATCCAAGATGGAGTAAATATAGAGAAAAATAGCAAAGAAAAGAAGAGAATTAGCACCGGAAATTGTACAATTGTCGGAAATGATGGCTGACTATGATCGGAATTTGCAAAATGGCCGAGACTACAAAATTGATTCGGATTGGACCTTGAAACGGTGACCGGATCCTAGATCGCCCACGGTGAGTTTGCCGATTGACAGAAATGCATGCCGGAGAAGATGATGCTGCCGGAACTAATGGCACAATGAAGTCAATGCTCAGAATCCCTTTCTCTTTCTCTCTATACTTCTCTCACTCAGTTCCCTCTCTCTACACTATGATTTTCAGCTCAAATCTCTCGGATCTCTCCCTCTACTCTCTGATTTTTAGCCTCTCAGATCTCTCTTTAATTTTCTTGATTTGTAAATTCTTCTTAGCTTTAAGAAAATCAAGAAAACGAAAATGGATGGATTACAAATGGGGAATCGGGGCAGGTGGCCGGAGCATGGAGAATACACTAGAGATCCGTCGGATTTACACAAGGTCACCAGATCTTGTGAAATCCGTCGCAAGTGCTGATGATGGGGTCAGATTTGGGGTTTTGAAAGGTAAGAGATCTTGGATACGGGTTGGAACAGAGCAGGAAAGGAAACAAAAGTATGAGGGATTTGGATCTGTGATAATGGAGGTGAGCTAAATGAGGAAAACAGAGGCTGAGGTAGTAAAAAAACTGAGAACATTGCGGTCGGATTCAGTCGGAGAAGATGATCGGAAGAGGATTTGGGGAAAAATCTCTCTCTCTCTCTCTCTCTCTCTCTCTCTCTCTCTCTCTCTCTCTCTCAGACGAATTCTCTCTTCTTTTTTCTCTTTTCAAATGAGCTTAAATCCATTATTTATAGAGAAAAATAAAACTGATATTGGCAGCCCAAGATTGATTGGCGCGCGAAAATTGATAAACGCGCGCGCAATCCGCGTCTTTTTAGGTCCAGATTCGTCAATTCCAGGATAAATTTGCCCCCTCTCAGGATACATTCACCCCTCTTTCTGGTTTACACTACGACACCGCTTCGGCTTGATCGCTAGGCAAACGCGCTCGGATTCTGACGAGATTTTGCAGGGACCTAGTTGAGACCCTAACCTAGTTTAGGGTGAAGTTTGGGATCCTACCTAGCTAATTTGATGAGGTTTCGCACAAACACGGGAAGTTTAGGGTACGGTCAAAATGGGGTGTCTACAATATCATATAACCCATATATGTTCTAATATAAGCCCAATATGTAATGAACCAGGTGTAGTGGGCCCATTTGGGCTGGAGCCCATTAACCTCTTCTAACCCTAGTGTATCTCTATATATAGGGGCTGGAGGCAACAAACTTGGTATTCCAAACTAGATACCTTGGGTGTAATGCTTCAAGCAACCTCTTGCTTGACCTAATTACTCTAACAGTTTTTACATTAGTAGTAGTTTAGGATTTTCCCCGTTGTTAAGGAAAATGATACAATGTTTTATATCTTTTCAAGATGTTGTTCCATATGGAGATACTTAGGGAATTGCCGCTTTTTTAAACAAATTTTGTACTTCGTCTTCTCTTCTCTTCATTTCTTTCATCCTAGATCTTTTGGGTTTCTTTTTTTATTAGTAATTTTATGTTCTCTATCTACCGCAAGGATTTTTTTATAGATCGAAGGGTTAGGATCAACCTATGGAAGTGATTTTTGGGGCACAACCTATTTAGGTTGTGGTCCATCTAATGGACGGTTTGGATCATCCTATGGTGCGGTCCATACCATACTTTTAATGTAGTGCTGATAACATTTCATCTCTTTAAAAATCTTTCTTATGGAGCATTAGGTTTAGATGCCAAGGCAATTATTTTTTATTAAATATTTATGTGCTTTAACTTTTTTTATCTGTAAAGATTGATCCAAATAATCTTGCTGGCTAAGACGAAGGAAATCGTTCAGTTGAATTGAGAGGATTTTCTATAGTAGTTTCATATTACTAGTAAGTTCTTTTTTAAGGTAATGATAAATTCACAACCCTGTAGAATAATCCGCACCCCTTTTTTAAATGACAACTTCAAATAAGTTGGAACTTTTATTCATAGTTATTAGGAAACTACTAATAATTCGGTTGGAAAAAAAAATTTGAGATAGATTTTCGTTTGGTGGAGATATTCTCAATTTTTGGAAGATAAAAGGGAGAGATTTTAGGAAGATTTATAGGTTTTTTTAATAGTTTAATAGAAGGAGAGGGAGTTTTGCAAACAGATGGGACTTATGCCGATTTTAGGAGAATAGTGAGAAAATATTATAGCGTGAGAGGAAAAAAAAGAAGGAAATGATAGTTTTAGGGCAGCGATAAATCGACCGCTAATATCTTAAGGGAAATGTTATCAGCACTACTGTATTTTGATGAGGGCACACCTCACTTTATTAAAAGTAGAGTATGCACCGCACCATAGGATGATCCTAACCGTCCATTAGATGGACCACAACCTAAATAGGTTGTTCCCTAAAATTCATTTTCATAAGTTAATCTTAACCTTCCGTTCTGAATGTTAGAGGGTTGATCTTGACCCTCTATACATTGGAGGCTTAGGATCAACCTATGGAAATAATTTTTAGGGCACAACCTATTTAGGCTGTGGCCCATCTAATGAACATTTTGGCTAGACCTGGCAAAAGTGACCCGTGCCCACGGGTCGAACCAACCCACCCGCAAATTTGCGGGCACGGGTCGGAGTTTTAGTGACCCGTCAAAATCGACCCGTAGGTCACCCAACCCGCAAAAACATGGGTAGGGTCGGGTCAACCCGCGGGTTTTCTGGATTTTTTTTATTTTAAAAGAGGGCATTAATAAGCATGAATATACGCCCTATTTTTCAAAATGGTCTCGAATTTCAGAGAACGAGAGAGGGTTTGAGGGAGAACGAGAATAAGAGAGGACATTATTTCTGGTTATCTTTCTTAGCCATTATTCCTCTTCTTTGATTTCTTTTCATAAATACACTTATGGATCTCACAATCATCTTTTCATTATTTTTTCCTTTCAAACTCCAGATCTGAGCCTCCAAGCTCTAGATCTATTAATCTCTGACCTCCATATACCCTCCTATATTTTTATTTCCTGATTTTTTGTTAGCCGAGAGAAATTGAGAGATTTGTAGAGAAAAATCAGAGAGAGATGAGAGGGGCTACTAGATCTGTAGGAAAACTAAGAGAAGGGGGTTTTGAGAGCTGAAATTTGAGGGAGATTGAGAGATTAAAGGAGATTAAAGTTCTATCAAAAGAGGTCTTCTCTTGTTGGCATCAAGATCCGATCGTATTGAAAAATAGGGGATTGTTTCTCTTCTCTTCTCTCTCTCTCTTAAAGCAGCACCCTATGTTGGGAAGCTACTGTCTCCATCCAATCCGATTAAGAATGAGTAAATAAAAAATGAGAAAGGTAAAAAAATAATTAAGAAGTGCTATTTTCTTTTTATCTTCAGCGGTGATCCTTTTTTATTCATCACTGGTCCTTTATTCACCGATGCACGGGCCTGCAGCTAGTTTTGGTAAAACGAATAATCTTCTCCTTTCAACCATCGGCGTATTTTACAAGTGAGGATATTCTAGTAATTTCAACATATCAATTCACGTGACCAGCACCGAACATTTGTTTATTCCGGAATGGCGACAACAATAGGCGTGGGTTACTGAGTCTGAGGATATTCTGGTAATTTCAACTTCTCTCTTTTTCTTACGTTCTCTCTCGCTATCTCGACATAGAAAATCTCTTATTTCTATTTCATTCACTAATAGGAGCTCCTGATACTTCCTGACTGGCAGTTTTTGCCCTAGCATCTCCTTATAGAAAATTGTAATTCTGAAGGTAATGTATCCTCTTTGAACGAATTTTCTCTTAAATTCTCCGTTTTCACATCAAATTTCAACGAAATCTAGACAAAACTCTGCATTCGAACTTGAAACCGAGTAAAATGCCGCAGGATTTTCATTTTCACCCATTAATTTCCTCTTTGTTTTCACATCCACACATTCAATCGATTTCTAGCAAATTTTTCTCACATTTCGCTACAAATTCTAAGAGATATAGTCCGATTTCAATTGAAATCGTCGGAATTTGGATTTTCAGTTCTTGGATCAACAATGTGGAAGCTAAAGATCGCGGAAGGAGGGAGTCCATGGCTTCGGACTTTAAATAATCACGTCGGAAGGCAAGTTTGGGAGTTCGATCCGAAGCTCGGAACTCCCGAAGAGCGAATGGAGATCGAAAAGGCTCGCGAAAGCTTCTCGAAACTTCGCTTCGAGAAGAAACACAGCTCAGATCTTCTCATGAGGTTACAGGTATAAAAAAATGTAAAATCCTGCTTATAATATCATTTGTTCATGTTCTGTAAGGAGAATTTTCGATAGTTTATGATTTGTACCTGTTTTGAATCTAAGATGAGCCCTAAATGTGTTGTGGAGTGGATCTATTTGATGTTTGTAACTTTAGTGTCTCTTACACTGTTCTTCTTTTTCTTAAATATAGTTTGCTTGTTCATGTTCTGTATTAAGTTTTGCATTTAGTAAGGAGAATTTTCGATAGGTTATGATATGTACCTGCTTTGAATCTAAGATGAGCGGTTAATGTGGTGGTAGAGTGGAGCTGTTTGATGTTTGTAACTTTAATCTATTTTTTGCTGATTCTTGTATTTCTGAAATATAGTTTGCGAGGGAGAATCCTTGTGATAATTTAGATTTACCTCCAGTCGAATTAAAGGATACGGAAGACGTAACAGACGAAGCAGTAACAGTCACCTTACGAAGGGCTATCGGATTTCATTCGACTCTCCAAGCACATGACGGACATTGGCCGGGGGATTACGGTGGTCCGATGTTTCTTATGCCTGGCCTTGTAAGTGCTTCCACTTGTGAAGAATGAAAATTGCTCATTGTTAGTTCATGCTATGCATGTTCCTGTTTATAATCTTTGGTGTTCGCTGATGTTGGGAAGAAATTTCTTGTTTAATTACTTGTTTCGGATTACTGAGGCCCTGGTCGTGAGTGCCAAACTGATTATTGGACTCAAAATTAAACGTTACTTTGAGTGCAATAATCACTTTGTCACTCACGATCGGTTGTTATAATCCTAAAGGAACATGGCCTTAATTTTGGATTTTTGGGTGTTGCTTCTTTCAACCTTGCCCCTTGTCGTGTTAAGGTAGACAAATACACATCCAGCGTCCAAATAATATATCTTCCGAAGTGCAAGAGTTAATGCTGAGAAAATGTACTTGCATCTTCCTTTCAAAATGTGTGATGGCCAGCAGAGTAACTGCTTTGAAATTTTCCTTATGCATCTGGTGGAACAGGTGATCACTTTATATGTAACAGGGGCGTTGAATACTGTTCTGTCATCAGAGCACAAACGTGAGATGTGCCGATATCTCTACAATCACCAGGCAAGGGTGTTTTACAAGTTGCTTATATGTTTTTTTGGCATATTTTATTCTTTCTTCTTTTGGATTTCATATTGCCCGTACCACTATTCCCGATGCATATTTCTTTCCCATGGAATGCTTAACGTACAATTAATTTCACAACAATAATTATACGTGTTGCAGAATGAAGATGGAGGTTGGGGTTTGCATATTGAGGGCCCTAGCACAATGTTTGGTACAGCCCTGACCTATGTTACTCTAAGGTTGCTTGGTGAAGGAGCTGAAGATGGAGAAGGGGCGATGGAGAAAGGGCGAAAATGGGTCCTGGACCATGGTAGTGTCACTGCGATAACTTCATGGGGAAAGATGTGGCTTTCGGTACATTACTTAACCTTTATTGTGTTGGTTTAAAACTGCAAATTCAATGGGTTCAGGTGCTTAATAGTATTTTTTAATGCCTGTATGCTGTAATGCTGCAGGTACTTGGAGTATTTGAATGGTCTGGCAACAACCCATTACCCCCAGAGATATGGCTACTTCCATATATTGTCCCCATTCATCCAGGTTGGTTTCATTTAAGTATATCAATACATCAACTTTATGTAAGTACTATACATGCACAGCTTATACCAAGCTATATGTTCATAGGAATTGCATGAGCAGAAGTGGGCAGAAACTTGATTGGCACCCAACCGAAGTTGATGTTTGATCACATATATAAGAGATTAAGGGTCTCACTCAGAGTAGGAAAAATACGTCATAGAATATTACCAAACACTAAAAATTAATAGACTCATCTTGATTTAAAAATGGTTCAATTTTAATCAGAGGGCGGCCTAGTGCACAAGGCTCTCGCCATTGCAGGGTCTGGAGAGGGCTATGTGCTTAAGCAGAGATGAACTAAAAAACTAGAAAATCATAATTCATTAAACTATGTGCTTATCTTGGTAGCATGTACATAAACAAATTCATACATTATATTAACCAATCATTCAAATCAAGTGTCAGCACGATGAAAAGATTTTCATTGAAAAAAAGTTAGAGTTATGATTGAGAACATACATATGTCAACACATGGGAATTTTAATTCAAGTCGAGTGTCAATCACGATGAAAAGTTTTTCATTGAAAAAGTTTGTGATAGAGAACATACACATGTCTGCTTTCGTTTGAATAAAATTGCAATCATTCAAAAAAAAGAGAACATACACATGTCAACCTATGGAGATTTTCATGGGTTGCATATTCTTCTTAAATAGAACACACATCTTGCACATTTGCATGAGTTGGCAGATTGGCTGGGATTTTGGCATATTTGCTGAAAGGGAAAGCCTATCTTGCAGATTTCTTGGAATTGAACAAGAGTTGAGAATTGTCAGATTTGCCGGAATTGGATAAAGTTATTTTTTTTACTTTGTCACATTAGCTCTCTCTTTCTCTCTGTCTGTCTTCTTTGGGTTTGAGGCTACAACAAAGATATGGAGTCCCTTTTTCAACCACTGTACTGTAAAATAGAGAGACCTAATGGGAAGAAGTGAGAGATGAAGAGAGAAGAGGAGAGGAGAGGAGAGGAGAGGAGACAAAAAATGAGGAAGAAAGGATGTTTTCATTAATTTCAAAATCTGTGTATACACTGACATGCACAATACATCACACAAATGACTAAAATACCCTCACAATCTTACGTATAGTCATTCTCGAGCACTCCCTCCAACCTGACTATTCCCTTGAAACTTATCCAGCTTGTTAATCAAGTGTGTGAGCTGCTTTCTGGTCAATCCCTGGTGAACACGTCTGCAATTTGATTTCAACAAGATATTTGACTTAGAATAATCTTTCCCATATCTACCATCTCATGAATGAAGTGAAATCTATTTCCACATTTTTGGTCCTCATGGGAAATTGAATTCTGCGACATCTTAATGGCACTCTGATTATCACAAAAAAGAGCTTGTGAACGTGGTTTGAGATCAAGATCATGTAATTTATGCCATATCCATGTAAGCTCTACAGTGACAAACGCCATGGCTCCATACTTAGTCTTTGCATTGGACCTGGCAAATGTTCTTTATTTCTTGATGCTCCATGATATTTCGCTTCCATTCATAATGGCACAATATCCTGTGATTGACCTTCAAGTATCAAGATCTCTTGCCGACTCTGCATTTGAGTAACCCTCCAGTATAATGCCTTGGCCTTATTGTCTTTTACAACTCATTGCACAGTCCATTGTTCTTATGTGTGTGTGTGTGCATATATACCCTACACACACACACACACACACATATATATATATATATGTGTGTGTGTGTGTGTGTGTGTGTATATATATATATATATATATATATATATATATATATATATATAGAGAGAGAGAGAGAGAGAGAGAGAGAGAGAGAGAGAGAGAGAGAGAGAGAGAGAGAGAGAGAGAGAGAGAGTTCCTACTCCCTAGAGTAGATAACTTATCTATTCCCCTAGGCTTAAAATACAGTGGGGGCATTATTTGGGTGATCCAAACCATTCATTTGATGGGCCCTCACATAGATAGGGTGTGCCCAAAAATCAGCTCCATAGGATCATCCTAACCCTTCGAATTGTGGAGGCAAAAAATGGACAGATTTGTGAAGGTGGAGGCAAAAAATGGACAGATTTGTGAAGGTTTATACCCATCCATTTTCACCTCCACAAATCGAAGGGTTGGGATGATCATATGGAGCTGATTTTTTGGGCACACCCTATCTATGTGAGAGCCCATCAAATGAATGGTTTGCATCACCCAAACAATATGGCCCCCACTGTATTTTAAGCCTAGGGAGTAGGAACTCTTTGCTCATATGTATATCATAATCCTTTTAGTTGCCCGCCAAATTTTTTTTAATTGTAACAAGATTTCATTAATAAAGAAGAGACTGAGAAGTATTCCAAGATACAATGCAAATTTAAAGAACCGAATAGACAAAACAGAACAATACAAATATTAGAGTCACTAGATGCTCCCTCTCTCGCTAATTTGTCCGCCTCCCCATTAGCTGACCGTTTAACATGGGTGAAAGACATCGATGTGGAACCCAACCTATCCTGGATTTCATCAAATAAGGCTGCAAATCTCCAAGGAGGTGTACGTGTGCCTCTTAAACATCTGATGACGTTGAGGGAGTCTCCCTCTATCACTAGCTTGTTCAAATCCACATCCTGAAGCCTTTTAACACCTTCATGAATGGCACGAACGTATGCTTCATTAGTGTACGCCAACCCAATCGGGCCCCTGAATGCCCAAATTACTCTCCGTTCTTCATTCCGCAATAATCCTCCAATGCCAGAGGGACCGGGGTTTCCCATACTAGATCCGTCGAAGTTTAGTTTTAGAATACCATGGACCGGTGGAGTCCATTTTTTGAGAAATTGTAGGCTCATTTCTCGATGAGTTGCAAATCTCCCTCCAACCATGCCACAAATCATATGCCGATACAAACTAAAACCTATGATTTGTGGACACGGACACGAGTGTCGCCTGTCGACACGGACACGAGTGTCGCCTGTCGACACGGACACGAGTTTCGACTGTCGCCACGGACAAGGAGTGTTGGACACGGCAAAAATAGAAAGTATATATGATGCAATATCAAATATTAGTTAAGGAACAGCTAAAAAAGGGTTTATAATAAAAGAAGAGTTAATAATAAAAGAGATAAACACAATATGCAATAATAAAACAAAATGTCACACTTGACATGGCACAAAAACGTATCCACACACCCACATTAAGTCTAACACTTATAGCAATACATTTAAAAGTGTCCAAAGGAGTGCCGATATGTGTGGACACGCGTGTCGTGTCGGATACGGCGGGACACGTGTGTCAGCAATAAATTCAAAGTGTCAGCTAAATCATACCGTAAAACTTTCTAGAATTTTTACCCATGATATTATAAGCGCAATCACCTTATTGAAAAGGTACCGGGCCCTTTTAGAGTATCCCTTGAAAATTCTAGCATTACATTCTTCCATAGCACCCAAATTGTGGCTAAAAAAGATGCATACCAAATTGTTTTTCCTTTGGTCCTCCAAGGCACCAAAACCCAACTTTCCAAGAGTTCTAGTAATGTTGCCGGGAACACTCAATCTATCCCAAACCTAGATAGCAATCTGCCCCACACTTTAGCTACTTTGGAAGCAATGTGGCAAGGTAGAAGGTTGTGGTAGAAAGATTTGACCGAGAAATCCCCCTCTGAGTTTCAGACCCAAATTCTTTTATCTTTCCCATCTGCCTTAATGTAACAACACTCCAATGTCTTCAAAAGCCTTCCTACCATTTCAAGCTCCCTATTGAGAAAGTTTCTCCTAAAGGGAGGGGACCATAACACCCCGTTCTCAGACCGAGTGAAACACTCTTTTACCATTGTCTGCTTATCCAATGCCAATGTATACAATTGCGGGAATGCATCTCTGAGGGGAATATCGGTGCACCATTTATCCTACCAGAATCAGATCCTGTCCCCAATATACACCTTGAATTTTTCCCCTTGCAAGAATTTAGCTTTGAAGCATAAAACATCCATCATTCGCCTACCACTGTTCCTCTCTGGGATCATGTAATGCTGACAGACTTGATTGACCGCATATGTAATGTCAAGTCTGGTAAAGGTATGGCATTCTAATTCATTAGCCATATTATGATACATGAGAGGGTCCTTTTATATTTCCCTCTCTTTCCTAGCCATCTTTTCATTAGAAGCTGCAGGAGTATAAATTGTCTTGCAATTCATCATATTGAACTTTGAGAGTAGATCTGATATGTGTTTTCTTGAGTCATAGTCACTTGGTGAGTTTAATTTTGGCAGCTGGGAAGTAGAGCTATACTGCTATTCCCCAAAACCCTTTACATCGAAGTGACGCTTAAAACCTTTTTTCAATATCATTATTCATCAACATCATTATTAGTGAAAATTAAGTCATCAATATAAACCAAAATGAGAACACTACCTGATAAGTTTCACACAAATATTGAGTTGTTTGACTTATTTCTTTGATTGTTTGTCTTTTGAGATCTTCAAGAAGTCCATCAAACCAAGCTTTGAGAGCTTGTTTCAATCTGTATTTTATGGCCTTCTTTACCTATCAATGATGTCGTCCTTTTTCTTGAGCTTGTAGATATATTCTTTTCTAGAGGTTTAGGTACAATCTCCCACGTGTCATTCTTGTATAATGCATTGATTTCATTTTCCATAGATTGGACCCATTTGTCATATTTTATGAATTCTACAGATGAAGAGGGTTCCCTGATGCTTGTTACCTGGGCTAAAAAGGTCTGTTCATGTTGATGCTGACGAAAATAGTATTTCTCATAAAGTTGCAAGATACCTGGCCTGTGAGTAGAAGGTTGGATGGTCGTTGGGCAATATATCACGAGATGAAGTGGTGATGGTGGTAGCGATCTCCCCCTTAAGCTCACTCCCTATGGATAGAGGATCATAGAAGTGCCCTCCATCAAAGGACACATGGCGTTTTCAGTTAGAAATTAGAGGGAATAAAAAAGGCAGCCACGATGTTTGTCACTATAGCCCATAAATATATCACAAGTACAACCCTAAGGAGATTACTTATTGCATTGAGATACCAATATGTGAACATAGCAGATGCCCCCCTAAATGAACGTAAGAGCGAATAATCCAGATGTCATTGAGTGAGAGCATACTACATAGGGTGTAATTGCCCAGTCATGGATGGGAGCTGGTTAATTGAATGGGTGATTGTGTGAAATGCCTTCGCCTATAAATGTTGTTGCGTTTCAGAGTGAAACGTCATATAAATTTGCCTCGGTGATATGACACTGCTTTCACTCATCAACACCATTTTAAGAGGGTATATGTGAGCAGGAGAACGGCTAAAATATGCCATGAGAGCGGCAGAAGCCCTGAAAGCTATGTTGCATCAGTACGGATACGGGTGTCGGAATCCAACATGGGTATCGAGTGCCGGATTTGCCACACCTCAAAAAGAAGTATTCGTGGATTCACCAAAATATTTTAAACAATTCTCAAGTTTTAGTTTTTTTACATAATAATATGATTATAATAAGATTATAGTAATATGATTATAAGAAGAATATATTGGCAATTAATAGGTTAAATAGACACAATATTTTGTTCCCATTAAATAAACTTACTATTAGGAGGGGTAAAACTCAAAACATGCGGTAATTGTAAATTTGTGGTAGTGGTATTCGAAAAAAAAAAAAACAGATAAAAGAGATGAGAAGTGTCTCAAAGAATCATGAAGTATTGGAATCCGAGACATGCCCGACATGGATTCTTCGCCCATTTAGAAGAATCCATGTAACATGGCCCGAAAGGCTTAGGAGGTGTACTCACCTCCACCATCATTTCTTAGGTGCTTGATCTGAGTGCCATGATGTCTGGCAACATTTATATGAAAACGAGAAATGACAAGTAAAACATGCTTATACACTTGCTATCTCTCGTGATGGGGGTATTAACTCATGCTTGTCGCCACTTTTAAATAATTCTTCACAAAACATGCTTATACACTTGCTATCTCTCACACAAAATGTTCTTGGGCATTCCATGAAGTCTAAACACTTCTCTAAAGATCAAGTCGGCAACCTGCACCGCTGCATATGAAATTGAAATAGCATGGAAATGGGCAAACTTGGTCAACCTATCATTTTTTTTTAGTTTCATTCTTCCGTACTTGGTAAGAGCTCATAGATGGTTTTTTATGTGAAGATAATTCACTTACATGCTTTTCTTTACCATTCAAAAAAAATAAAATAAAAATAAAAATAAATAAATCACTCGCATGCTAGCATTCAGAAAATAAATAAATAAAATCCCTTACATGCCCTTTGTCACTTCACTCAAATTGTTGAGCTGAGCTAGAACTTAGACCATGCAAGTTTTGTGAAACCAATATGGACTACACATCATATTGGTTTTGCTGTGATTATAATATTTCTTTGCACGCGGAAATTCTTTATGATATTTTTTATATATTTAAACCGTGTGTGTTTGTTTGCCTGGTTAAACTTGTTCTTATTTTTCCGTAAATCACACATTCATGATTTTGGTTAATCAAAATCATAGAATTTTTGCAATCTCCGTAACTTGTTGACTGAAAATTTTGAAGTGAACTTTGTACGTGCGCCTTGAGTGCCCTCCAAAATTTCTTATTGTACAGGAAGAATGTGGTGCCACTGCCGGATGGTTTATTTGCCCATGTCATACTTATATGGGAAGAAGTTTGTTGGTCCGATCACACAAACAATTTTGTCATTGAGAAAGGAACTCTACAGTCTCCCCTATCATCAAGTAGATTGGAATCAAGCCCGCAATTTGTGTGCAAAGGTTGGTTAGATTCATTTCCTGTTATTGTAATCCTTGCAATGGTGGCTATTGATATAGATATTCTGTTTTTCTTATCATATATTTCCCAACTTCTGCTGTTGTAATCAATCTTCTTGTACGGAGATGTGTTGTAAGAAACTTCAAAATTTTGTAGGCTAAACTCATAATTTTTTTTCTTTTTGAATAGTAGGCTAAACTTATAAATTGAGATCTATTAAGTAGATTACATGAATAATGAACTTGAAGATTCTCCTTTTTGAAACTAATATAACCACTTCCCAAGAACTCCCGCAAAACGAAATTAGATGGGTGCAACTTTCTATTCTACATGTCTAGGAAACCTAAAACTAAGACAACGAACCTACAAGGTTTGGCGTCAACTGTAGATCTCTGACGTCAATGGCCTTCAATGTGAAATGTGTAATTAAGTTTCCTGCTTTATTCGTTTTGTTTGGGTTTTTGTCTTTGTTTTTAGCTTTCTACGCTTGTCCTTGATCCATACCCATCCTGATGTCACTTATAATTATCAAAATTTTCTTTGAGTTGATCAAGAAAAAAGAAGTGCTTTTTCTATGGAAACCACTTCTGTAATTGTATGCGTGCTGGTGTGCCAGAATGTTGCATTTGTGGGAGTCATAGTTTGGAACTTTTTTTTTTTTTTGTGATTCACACCAACCCACATGCCCTTGTCAAAATCAGATAGGTTGAGTCTGGTTAAGGTTCATGATAAAACAACCCAAATTTACTAAAATCAATTCGAAATTTTGTTAATGTTATCTTTCATCTTCTTACATCATTCATTTAGTATGGAGTATGCAGATAGCCTTAAGCTGCCCAAAATGCCTCCATATAAAGAAATTGTTCTCTTCCATCTTTACTCATATTCTGGGTAGTGATAATGATGTGGTGGGTGGTCTTGGGAGGGAAGTGTTGATCGCGAGGCCCTAACCATTGGTGCCTCTTTAACACATTTATAAGGGTTGTTGCCCTTTTTTTTTCCTATTCTTCTCATGTCTTTTTTCCCCTGCGGGGTCACTTGTACCCCGTGTATATTTTGTTAGATTGGTTGTAAAACCCTGAGTAAAATCGCTACACGTTGCGGAAGAATAAACCATGTAGAACAAAAATTTTGCTCTAACCCAGGATTCTTAGGGACTAATTAATTTTATTGTGATTTAATAAACATAAATATAAATACCTTTATGTAGAAAAGAACTCATCCGCTTGATCTACTCCTCGAAAATTCGCCGGCGATCTAATCGACGCGAAACCGCAAGTTGAATCGATGGATTCCTTTTGTTGCATAAAGGATCTTGTGTACAACTCTTTGTTCACTTTATAATCTGATCTAAATCAGATTATAATGTGGGAATATGTATTTAGATCAATGGAGCATGATTGGGTGTTTGTCTTTGATCTAGAAAAGACAAAACTAGTTGATGGAATTGAAGGAGAAGAAGAAGAGAAAGACTTTGGGGTGTCTCTACCAATTTCCAGCACATAGAATTATGGAAGAGCTCATGAAAACTCCAACAATATGTCTTATTTGTATAGAGTTCTCAATTTCCACATGCACAATCTAAAGTTTCTAGAGAAATCTCACAAAACATAGAAACTAGCCACAATTGGAAGCTCAATTGGGAAAAGCAAGCAACACCCCATTATGGAAACCCACATGGGATGTCCAACAAGGTGCTTGCTACCCAAGCAATCCTTGGTTGCCCCAGGTGGTTCCAAGTTTCCAATTTTGGTTTGTTTCTTCTTTCTTTCTCTCTCTTACCAATTTCACATGTGTTGCTTTAATTTGAGAAAACAAATCAGGCAATTATATTCTAACTATAATTTAAATTCCCAATTGATAATGGCATACCACATGGGGTGTGTGGCAATGGGTCCCACCCAAATTCGTCCCATGCGGTCCACTTATCCAATTCAAATTCCCATTGCATTTCACATTTAATTCCCAATTAAATTATGTAATCCAATGCTATCCAATAGGATTAAAGCTCAAATATAATTTATGATATTCCCAAAATAACTTTATGGTTAATACTTAACCATTTTGGTATTCCCAATGTATCCCATAGTGCATACACACTATATACATTGTGTATATTCTTTCAATGCATCCAATGCCACGAAACTAGTTCGTGTAAGCAACTAAATAAATGTGGGACCTCTATCTAATAGATTATAATAGGTCAATCGAGTAGTGAGTGGGATCGTAGCGGAGATTCAACTGTAGATCCTATAGAACCCAGAAGTGGGCCCCACTGTGATTATTGCTTCGTAGCCAATGCTACAATCGCATTGAGTCAGTAGCCTCCATCGAGACGTAACCCTGAAGATAACCGTCAAATCATCATACGAATAACATCAAATGTGTAAGTCCTTTCTCCAAATCCACATCTACTGAGTTGAGTCCTACGGAGGGTGGACATCAACTACCCCCTGAGCTCACTCACGGTATACCTTTCAGTCAAGATGTTTGCCCGCAAATGCATTTGCTAAAACCATTTCAAAACTTATTGTGTGAAATCCTTTTGATATATACTTTATCAAATCCACCTAGCCAGGTATTTTTCTAGGCCTACTGCTTTGACTAAAACCGTAAATGTTATCTTATAAAATAGGTGGAGAGTTCCATGTTGGGTATCACTATTGACTTCGAAGGTTTGTCCAACACTCCAGTACTACCTTCTGGTGACTCCAAGAGAATCATGGTTAGATAGACCGAGAATGAGAGACTCGTCGACAGACCAATATGATCCCTCAGGTCAAAGGACATGTAAAGGGTCCTGTCTGGTAGAATAGCTCATCTGTCTCCTGTCCACAAGCTATTTTAATGCAAGGTATAAATTTCGTTTCGTTTCGTCGAAATTTCGGATTTCGTCCGAAATTGCCTATAACGGCTAGTTTGATTGTTTTTTGCAGAAATTACATCAATGCTCCTGTAACGGCTCTTTTGGGTTTTTGACCATTTTAGCCTCCAAATGTGACCGTTTATAGCTGTTGGGAAGGGTATTTTAGTTATTTTTACTTGCACAAACAATAAAAAACTCTATAAATAGCCATTCCCCTACCTTCTGCTCCTCCACCTTCACATAAGTCATTCTCCTTTTCTTTTCTACTTTCACTTACACTATCTATTCTAATAAATTTCCTACAAGTCTACACTCTTCTTCAACTCAATCCAAGTCCATTTTGGAGCAAAGGGAAGGCCTACCTTCAACTTACAACTACAAGAACTATTTCCTAAGGCTTGCAAATTATAAGTTACACTACAAATTTCAAGTGAAGGCTTACAAGTTACACTACAAATTTCAAGTGAGGGAAGGCTAATATTATCTTATTCTCTTCGAATCAAGTTCAACCTTAAGGTTCTCTTTATTTCTTTCCATTTCCTTTCTTTTATTTCTTACTTCATTTGTCCCCTTCTACTTCATTTTTTTGTAATTTGTTTCAATTTCCTTTCTTCTAATTCATTTCCCCCTTCTTCTACTTCATTTCAGAGTGAGTGGGTCGGGCTCGGGACCTTCTGCAGGAGCATCCTTTATTGGTTCGGCACCCGCTAGATCGGATGACCCGGCATGGGCTTACGGTACATCGGTTCCGGGTCAAAAAAATAAAGTAACCTGCATATTCTGTGGCAAAGTCATATCGGGTGGAGGTATAACCCGCTTGAAAGAACATTTAGCGGCTGTTCCTGGTGAAGTAGCATCATGCAAAAAAGTGACTGAAGAAGTAAAATATCGAATGAAGCAACTTTTAGATGCAAAGAGAAAAGAAAGGGCTATGATGAGCCTATCCAGAGCAGAGGTTGGAGGTTTTTATGGCACACCAGACGAAGAAGAAGAGCAAGATGAAGAAGACATTGGCACACCATTGCCTCAACGAAGGGGTAAGGAAGTTCTTGTAGAACCGAGTGGTACAAAAAGGAAGAAGAAGGGAATCACAGGAGGGATCAAGAATTTCTATGCACCACGAACAACCCCTGGAGCACAGCCAAGCATTAAAAGTGCTTTGGCTACCAAAGAAACAGTGGATAGAGCAGACATGGCGGTTGGCATGCTTTGCTACGATGCCAATCTCCCTTTCAACGTTGCCAATTCACCTTTCTGGCAACCTATGTTTGATGCTGTGAATGCCGTGGGTTCGGGTTATAAGGCACCTTATCATGTTTTAAGGGGTTCCATTTTGAATAATACAGTGGATGGGGTAAACAACTACTTGGAGGAGATTAAGATGTCATGGAGATACACTGGCTGTAGCATTATGGCAGATGGATGGACAGACACCAAACAACGTTCCCTAATCAACTTTTTGGTGTACTGCCCTAAAAGAGTCATATTCCTCAAATCCGTTGATGCATCTGGCATAGTGAAGAATGCCGATGAATTATACAATATCTTTGAAAAGATTGTCGGAGAGGTGAATCCGGAATATGTGGTGCAATTTGTAACTGACAGTGAGCCAAGTTACAAAGCTGTTGGGAAAAGACTAGAAGCCGCGTTTGGTACATTCTTCTGGACTCCGTGCGCAGCCCATTGCTTAGATCTCATCTTGGAGCATCTGTGCAAACCGACTGTATTTCCTCACATAGCAACCACAATTGAGAGGGCTCAGACCATTACAAAGTTCATCTACAATCATGGAAGCCTCTTGAATTTGATGAGGAAGAAGTTCACAGGTGGGAAGGAGTTGTGTCGTCCTGCTGCAACCAGATTTGCTACAAATTTCATTAGCATACAAAGTCTGGTGTTGAATCGGAAAGCACTTCAGCAGATGTTTGTGTCTGATGAGTATAGTACTAGTAGGTTTGTCCAACACCCACTGAGTGAAGGGGTAGTTAGTACTGTGTTGGATAAATATTTTTGGGACCAATGCAAGTACATTCTAAACATCAGCGAGCCTTTAGTGAGAGTGCTGCGTTTGGTAGATCGGCAGGACAAACCGGCGATGGGTTACCTATATGAGGCCATGGATAAGGCCAAAGAGAACATCAAGGAGAGGTTGAAGAGAAAATCAGATTACATGCCCATATGGAGGATCATCAACCAAAGATGGGATAGGCAACTCCACAGTCCCCTCCATGCAGCAGGATATTTTCTTAACCCTACTCTCTTTTTCACTCCTACCTTCTCTAGGCACAGTGAAGTAACCAGAGGCTTGTTGGCATGCATCACTCGACGTACCTGATGAAGCTACACAAGACCTCATCACCAATCAGATTGAGGATTATCGAGAGGCTAAGGGTATGTTTGGAATGAAGCTTGCAATCCATAACCGAACGAAGTTGGGACTAGGTATATTTGAGTTGTTTGTTTAATTAAGTATAATTCATTTTAACTTTCAGTTTCTCAACAAATAATGCTTTACTATTTGTTACTTTACAGTTGCATGGTGGAATCAATTCGGAGGTGACGTGGAAGAATTACAGACCTTTGCGATCAGAATCCTCAGTCAGACCTGCAGTGCGACTGGGGTGTGAAAGGAATTGGAGCACCTTCGAACACATTCACTCTGCAAAGAGAAATAGGTTGGAGCACCAGAGATTGGATGACTTGGTGTTTGTCCATTACAATCTTAAGTTTCGACAAAGGTATACAACGTAATATAATATTTTCAACTCTCACCTCATCACTTTAAGCTTTTAAGTTTAACCTTTGACATTAAACTTAATGTTTTCCTTTTCAGGGACTTGTTGAGGAAATCATCTACCACTAGTGACCCTTTGAGCATAGACCATCTGGATGTCATATTCACGTCGGAAGACATTGGGTGGGAAAATCTTGAAGCATCTACTGCTGTGGTTGGGGCCGGGGACGACGACGATGACTTTCTCATGCCTCTTGAAGAAGATGTCCCTACTGGTAGTCCAGGTGGTGATGACGGCGGCGACGACGACGAAGAAGACATTGAGTATGATCATCTGGGTTATGATAACTGAGAGTTGTTGCTACTAGCTATTGTCTATGTTTCACTTTCATGTGTCTTTTTTTTTATGTTTTTCTATGTATCAGACTATCAGTTGGACTTGTGCAAGACTTTATGTGTTTAAGTAATGAATATGCCTTTTGGGACACATATTTTGGACTATTTATTAGTTTTTCATAATTTTCTATTTATTTTTTATTTTTTTGGATTTTTTTTTAATATATTTTTTGTGTGACCGAAAAGTTTTGACCGAAATGCACCGAAATGACCGAAATCCCACCGAAATTTTGTTTCGGTGGCCAAAACGAAATGGCGACCGAAACGGAATTTACAACTATATTCTAATGTGATCCTGTTCAGTACGCAATCTCACTGTCGTACCCATTCTATCTTGCCTAGGGTCCACTACCCGAGTGATTGAGATAAGTCACTTCACATCTCGTGAATGTTGACAAGATAGATGTTAGTTGTATACAGGAGGAGGTGTCCAACCTCAACCCCAACTAGGAACTATTAAGGTCTGCAAAGAACCAGAATCCCATATCTCCTTGCTCCCTGGGATCTGTGAATCCATGAGCATGGGTTTCCTACTTTGCTACCTAAGGACACATACGTGTCAATAACAAGTAGCATGTCACACATATTTAACTTTTAGTACCCATAAATTGTCATGAGAAGAAACTTTTATTGATTAACATGCGAAATATATTGGATTTTAGGGCACCAACTCTAACATATTTTATTGTTGTTCATAAAGCTTTTACTATGTGCATACTCTAGAAATTAAAGTAAATTTGTTGGGAATTGGTTGTAGACAAAGCTTGAGGTGCCATGGATATTTTGCACTCAAAGACTGGTTTAGAATTTAAGCAAGCTGTTTCTATAGATTGTAATATGCTTAAGGTGCCATAGATATTTCGGTCAAACTTAAGGTGCCATAGATATTTCTGTCAAACTAGAAGATGTTTTTTGTGGGTATTAAAGAGCACATGTGAAATATTGAAAGGGAGAACAAAGAAGATAACAGAGATTATGGAAAGAAAATGTCCAAATAGAGAGCCTTGATGGCCAACTCTTGATTAAATCCGTTCGTTGGGTAGTTAATGCCCCTCAACGTAATGGAATAATGGAAAAAACATAATAAATCTAAATATATACTCATCTCTACTGAAAATTAGTAAAACTGTTGGCCAGTTATTTATCTTAAAAAATAGTTCTGTTGTCACTTGTGGCCCTTTTTGTTGCCAATATCTTCATTTCGTTGTTATAACATGTTATTGCTGACCTCTATATGTTTGATTTGTTCCATTTGTGGGCACTCTTAATATGACAAATGGCTAAACTTTAATAAGCAGAAAGAAAGTCCTTGGTATGGAAAATTCAATCTTTCATTATGCTTTTATCTATCTCGTGTACTGCTTTACACTGTGATTGTGTTCCTTTAACATATTTGATTTCTACATTTCCTTTATTTATATACATATATGACCAATGAAAGCAGAAATACATTATATGCCTATATGGTATTTGTACAACACCTTTGATTTAATACTTCATCATGTCTTTTCCATCTTGTGTACTGCCTTTACCTGACAGGTTTTTCTTTTGATTTTAAACTGGAAATTAGATATGAGGATATTGCTACACTCATATTGCAGGAAGATCTATACTACCCACATCCACTAGTACAGGACATCCTTTGGACATTTCTTCACAAGGCTGTTGAGCCTATTTTAATGCTTTGGCCTGGTAACAAGTTGAGGGAGAAGGCTCTGCACACTGCAATGCAACATATACATTATGAAGATGAAAATACTCGTTATATTTGTATTGGGCCTGTAAACAAGGTATGTTGAAATGTTGGCTACACTGCTCCTTTATTTTATAAAACAGAAATTATAGTCATCCCAGATGAAGTTTAATTTTAACTTGCGTCAGCTAGTGTTTATAGTACTAAGAGGATATGGCATTTTCATAGGTATAGCAAAAAATAATTGCGTTTGTGATTTACTAGTAATTATTAAAGAATTTAACTAATAGAGTTTGGTTTCTTAAAATAATGATTACTTAGATCTTTGAAGCTTCCTCTTGTTGGTTCTATTTGCACATTCATTTCAAAGTGCATTAATTTTTCAGCTCTTGCAGGAGCTTGGATTTGAGTAATTGTTAGGCATATCTCAGCAACAATACTTGTTGGTTGTTCCACTCTTTATTCTTAAGTAATTTTTACCTAAATTTCATTTAGATCTTTTAGCTTTTAAAAACTTCTGTTAATCTCTTCATTCCTATGGTTTATGATGGCTAATCCTCTCAATTGGATTGACTTTCTTCATCTAAGTCTGTAGCTTTTGATCGTTTCATATACCTTCTTGGGATTTTCTATTAGACAAATAAGTGAGTTTTTCCTACTTCATAGCAATTCATGCGATTGCATATTTAAAATCTTCTATTTCCAAAAAAAGCATATTTAAAATCTTCCATTTCCAATGCAAACCTTTAACATGCTTGTAAGGTTCTGAAGTTGTCTTCTATTTCTTCTGTTTCATAAATCAGGATAGCTATCAGCCGACCTTATCTTCTATTGCAATGTATTGGTTGTTTTTATAAACAGGTGTTAAATATGCTTTGTTGCTGGGTGGAAGATCCAAATTCAGAGACGTTCAAGTTGCACCTTCCAAGAATTTTTGATTATTTGTGGGTTGCCGAAGATGGCATGAAAATGCAGGTCTGGAAATTAACCTCAGCTATCTTTGCTTCTATTTTTGTATCAGCATTCCTCATTCTTGGAACTCCCTCGGCTTAGAAAATCCTTGTGAATTCCTTGTTCCCAAAATTATTTGATAATTCATCAATAATACGTCAGAAATTAGCTATAGAATAATACTTTATTATGTATTGAAAAAACTATTTAAATACCCTTCTAAAAATTATAATGAATGTATTACTAAACCCCCCTTATCATCAGGACTTCAGAAGCTTCAAGTGATGATTTCTTTCCCTGGATTTGGTCGTAGATGGTCCCCATCACCACATCCTATGTTGCATTAGTACGAGTAGATCCGACGGTTAGGAAGATTCTTTGGCGATGATTTTTGGGGACTAACCTATTTCTGTTCGGGCGATCCAAATTAATGGTTTGGTTCTTCCAACAACGTGGGCCAGCTACAGTATGAAAAATTTGCTCAAATATGCTCAGCCACATGTATTTTGGTGTAAATACATTGTTCACAAAACAAATGTAAAGTGGGACTCACTTAGATGTTCTAACCCATTCATTTGTTAGTCCTTGTATTCACCAAAATATTTTAACCAATTCTCAAATTGTAATATTTTTTGCATTATAATATGATTGTAACAAGTAATATCTTGAATTTTTTTTGAATGGTACTATCTTGAAAATTTTAATAGGTTAAGTAAATATAATGTTTTATCTCCTAATAAAAAAATATACTATTAGGGTGGATAAAACTCAAAGCATGCGGTAATTATAAAGTTGTGGTACTAGTATTTAGAAAAAAAAATTAGATAAAAAAGATCTAGAAGTGTCGGGGCAAATCCTAGAGTATTGGAATATGACACATGTCCAACATGGGTACTTGCCCATTTAGAAGAATTCATGTAACATAGATCACAGATCACATCTTTTTCACCCCACTTCACTATTGTCTTTATCCCATAGTGAAATGAAGATTGTAACTCGCTATAGATTGGAATTGTGAATAATAAAGTATGATTTTCATCTAAGAGGATTATAAGTTTTGGAATTAGCTGAATATCCACGGGTTCGAGTCACGGAAACAGCCTCTCTGCAAAGCAGGGGTAAAGGCTGCGTACATCTGGGCCGCCCTTTTCTTTTGAGAAATATGTGACTATCTGGTTCCTTGGATGATAAATTGCCGAGCAATACTTACATGCTTATATTTGGCAATGCTTTATGCCTTTATCCTTATATGATGTTCTTAAAGGTCATTTTGGTCTTTGGAAATCACTTTAGCTTTTATCAATAAGATATTTTGTGTTAACCAGCGTGGTTAGATACATTAACTTTGCTTCTTTCCCACATCTTAATGTATCTACTACTTGTAAAATCTATACTTATGTGCTGGCTATGAGGTATATTAGCAGTCATCATGACTAAATTTATCGCATTTATTGAAATTGAATTTTGCCACTGTGTAAAATTTAATAGCATCTATTTCAGGGGTATAATGGCAGCCAATTATGGGACACGGCGTTTGCTGTTCAAGCAATTATCTCCACTGATCTTTCTGATGAATATGGTCCAACTCTTAAGAAAGCGCATGAGTACATAAAAGCCTCTCAGGTTTCAATCTCTTAATTTATGGGCAGTTGTTTTCTCATCTTAATGATTTCTTATTTTATTTTATCTTATTTTTGGTTTGACTTGTTCCACTCTGCTTGGTAGGTTGTGGAAGATTGTCCAGGTGACCTTAGTTTCTGGTATCGACACATTTCTAAGGGTGCGTGGCCTTTCTCAACCAGGGATCATGGATGGCCCATCTCTGACTGCACGGCTGAAGGCCTAAAGGTTATTCAACAAACTTATGTATAATTAATTGGTTAAGTTCACTTGTAACCTTCTCTCTATCGTACAGGCTGCACTCTTATTGTCACAGCTTCCTTCACAACATGTTGGTGATCCATTGGATGCAGAGCATTTGTATGATGCTGTGAATGTCATTTTCTCCTTACAGGTAACATAAGCCTATATTTTATTTAGTATATTGCCAGCATTCATGTTAATCGATAACAGATTATTGCCGTCACAAACATTATTAGTGCATCTGATAAAAGTTGTAATGTGCAGCTTGTGGATGCCATTTAACATACAAATTTGGAACCTTTATGTTATTATTAGCGACTATTGTTGCATGCAGAAGGTTCTTTATCATAGTCTCCTAGCGGGTCTGGTGTTTCAATTTATGTTAGAACCTCAACTCTGGCAAATGTCTCTATATTCACCTCTGGCATCCTTGAATGCTGGGAAATTATTACTGTATGGACTTCACAGCTCCAAATGCCAACCATGCTGATTCCCACCACTAGTCCTGGTTTTATAAATGGATAGGCTCCTCTGACCTCACATCTTATCTTTATTTCCCTACAACTAATAAATCGGTTTGGGTGGTCAAATAATTTTCACATTTAAGCATAGAATGGTCTCTAATTTTACAATAAAAAGGAAATGAGGTCTATAACTCTAGTATGATATGTATGTGACTTATACTCATCCACTAAGTTATACTGATGTATTTT
Organism: Tasmannia lanceolata; assembly: GCF_043159265.1. NCBI lineage: Eukaryota > Viridiplantae > Streptophyta > Magnoliopsida > Canellales > Winteraceae > Tasmannia > Tasmannia lanceolata. The sequence goes on from NW_027518683.1 coordinate 15,181,193, forward strand.
TCTAGTTGATTTGCAAGTTCTTGTTCTACGTGCTCATTCAACTCTATTTTTCTACATACCTTCTTGCACATCTAGTTGTTCTTTGGTTATATGGAAGTAGATCACTATTGTTTTCTGATATTCACCCCTTTTGGTATCATTGCAGAATAGTGATGGTGGTTTTGCAACATATGAACTGACAAGATCCTATCCATGGTTGGAGGTAACCTCCATTACATGCACATTGCCATTTTGTTGCACGGGTCTTTTTTTAGGCCAGCCCACTTTGCAAGAAGTTTCTTATATTCTTTGATTTCAGTACCAATATTCTAAGAATTCTGCCTGTTTATTTGTGAATGTTTAGCCAAAATTGTATCCTGAATGGAAACTGCTAGCTTTGTTTTCCAATATTCACTAGCCAGGTAGCTCTTGTTTTATAGTTCACTGGAGTGAAACAACAGCTCAGTTAACCTCCTCATTCTACTTTATGAAGAGGATTATTAGTTTTAAAAGGTTCAGTGTTGTGGTGACAGAGAATTTATAAGGTGGACGCCGTGCATGCACGTGCATCCAAATAATACATTGGGGTTTTGGGTGATTTAAACCATTCATTTGTTGGGCCCTGACATAGATAGGGCGTGCCCTGAAAATCCTCTCCATAGGATGATCCTAACCCTCCTATCTATGGAGGTTTAAAATGGACTGCACAATATAGAAACCTCCACAGATCAGAGGGTTAGGATCATCCTATGGAGAAGATTTTCTAGGAATGCACTATCTACGCCAGGTCTCAACAAATAAATGGTTTAGATCACCAAAAAAATGTGTGCCCCATTGTATTTTTTGGCTGCACATGCATGCACGGCCATCCACCATATAAATTCTTGTGGTGGAAAAATGCCTTTGTGTTCATCAGCTTCATGCTAGGCACATTGATCAACTTTTACTTCCCCATCCCCATTTTAATTTCAAATAAATCTCTACAAATAGCAATGATATGTTGAAATTTATCATTCCACATGACTGATACTGTATATATAGCTATCTGATACATCATTATCTTCCTGATGTTGCATCGTTATGTCCCTGACAATACCGGCACAAGTGCCGCCAAGCTACACTTCTACAAAAATGATAACTATATGCATTTAAGCTTTGCCCTGTAGTTACACCATTGTAACACGCTTTCGTTTCCTATTGTTGGTCAAACAAAGAGTAAAGACACATACTATTGAGGGAAATACTGAAGCTCTTGAAGCAGTTGCCACCATTTAAGCTCTTGAAGCAGTTGCCACTATTGAGAGAAGCCTCTACATGTAGTTATGGAATACCACAAACGTTCTGTTTCCAGTTGAGAACCATTAAGTATTCTCTATAAGTTGGAGTTTAAAGCAGCATGGCTAGTTTGTATGCTAAAGTACCCATTTTTAGTACAGATTGTAGGAACTATCTTCACTATGGAAGTCTCCTGATTTATTTTTCCTTTTAATTCAATTCTACTTAAATATGCTACCCTTTTTTCTATTTTCAGCTAATCAACCCCGCTGAAACGTTTGGAGACATTGTTATTGATTATCCGTAAGATTTCATCACCTTGGTTTCTACGTTTGTCTATGGATTTATTCCATGTTGAAAGCTATAGCAGATTTTTTTTTTTATCTAATTCCAACCGGAACGATACTGTAGGTATGTTGAATGTACCTCGGCAGCAATTCAGGCGTTATCATCATTTAAGAAATTATATCCTGGCCATAGGAGGAAAGAGATAGAAAGTTGTATCACAAAAGCTGTTAATTTTATAGAAAGCATACAGAAACCTGATGGTTCATGGTTTGTTTTCTTCTTATACATCTTGGACTGTGTATTATTTTTCTCTCAAATGATGTGTTACAAAAGTTTCATGACTGAAGCGGAATCTTTGGATAGGTATGGCTCTTGGGCAGTCTGCTTCACCTATGCTACATGGTTTGGAGTAAAGGGGCTGGTGGCTGCTGGAAGAACCTACCAGAATAGCTCTAGCATTCGTAAAGCTTGTGATTTTCTATTGTCAAAACAGCTTGCATCTGGTGGTTGGGGAGAGAGTTACCTTTCATGTCAGGACAAGGTAATTTTTCATTCCAATCACTTCAAATCAAGTTTATGTGTTTTGTTGTTTTTCATTTTTTATTTAGGCACACGTTGAAGGTTCAGGACAAGGTAATTTTTTCCAATCACTTCAAATCAAGTTTATGTGTTATGTCGTTTTCCATTTTTTGTTTAGGCACAATTTGAAGGTTCAGTTGCCTAGGAAGTTTTCCTACATAATTTATGAAAGTCAAATTGTTTTTTTTTTTTTTGAATAGAAAATATCATTCATCAATCAAAGAAGAGACCGAGATGGTCAATACAAAGAAAATAACAATAAAAAGGAAGAAGGAGAAAACTTCCCTCCGATAGGAAGAAGGAAGAAAGACAAGGATGAAGGTCAAGGAGGAAGAAAATCAAACAGCTCCAAGGCCTCCTTGAGAACCCCAGCCTTCGCAAGGCTATTTGCCTCCCTATTGGCCGATCTTCTAACATGCCTGAATGAAGGATAGTAGCCTTCCGCTAAGTCATGCATCTCATCGAAAAGAGGAGCAAATCTCCAAAGATGAACGTGAGAGCCACTAAGCCAGCGGATGACGTTGAGTGAATCTCCTTCGCTGATGACTCTATCGAACAATCCTTCCTCAATCAGCTTCATACCCTGGTGTACTGCACGCACTTCCGCCCCAGAGATGCATGACTTGCAACTACTTGGAATTGAGTGCTTTGATTTAAAAACTAAGCAGGAATAATGTGTATATTCCTAAGGATAACACCCTACTGAAATCGATAACCAGATTTAATTATCTGTTTTGTGTGGAGCCAGAACCATATTGGTCGCCTCATGATGGCCTACAAGAGCAATGGTCTCAATTATACATACAAGCCCATGCCAAAATTGATAGCTAGCCTTGATCCAAGACTGTTGACCTTTTGTACCATTCGGCATGGGACTAGAACCATATGTGTCCTCTCATGATGGTTTACTAGAACCTCCTGAATATTTAGACACTTTGGCTGTGAAAGAGACTTTTCACGGAATAGGTCTAGTCATAGTTGTTCACAAGGTTCTGAAAATCGGAATCGAATCGTAAATCGTAATAGGGTTCGAATCGTAAATTAGATCGTAAATTGTAAGATTTTTTCAGATTTATATATAAAGATGAGAAAAAATGTTAAAAATCTAAAAAAGGTAAAAAAATAAGAATAAAATGAGTAATTATCTATTTTTCCATTTGAAACTATTAAATTAAATATTTAAATATAAAATTCCATGATTAGTAATCCGAAGCACAAACCATATTCATCGCACAATAAATTACTAAACGAAGCACAAACTATATTCATCATATAATAAATCATTATATAATTTATCACAAGAGTAAACAAAGCACATACTCAAATCTATATAATCATCATACAAAGAATTATCAGCAATAAACAAAGCATTTTGAAATGATTTTCATTTTGAAATCACAATTAGTTCTCAAAATCCAAAACAGATAGAATCGTAAAAATCGTAGAAAAATCACACTATTCAAAATCAAATCATACTTGAATCGTAAGATTTTTACGAAAAAAGATTGTTCGTCTGATTTGAATCGTTCAACCCGTGAATTGATCTAAATCGTAAGATTTTAACAACAGAGGTTGTTCAGGTTCCCAAAACTTGTATTAAATGTTAACTAACTAAAATGCTGAAATAATCTGAATATTTATTATACCAAAACTTGTGTTAAATGTTAATTACTATTTTTTTTTTTACATTTTCAAGAAATTGATAAAATAGCTTTTTATATATAAAAAAATCATTAAATGTTCCAAACATATAGTAAATTTGTAATAAAAATATTTGCACTGGAAAAAATAGTAAAAGAAAAGGAAATTTGTTGCCATTTAAAAAAAAAAAAAGGAAATTTGCAATTAATGAACGTAACTTGCATTTGTAATTTGCAATTGTGTATGGTGGCCTAGTCGTAGTGTTGGACCTGTTTGTAAATTTGTACCACTATTGGTAGGAATTATTGAATGTAACTTGCGTTTGTAATTTGCAATTGTGCACGGTATCCTAGTAATAGTGTTGGACATGTTAGTATTTAATGGTTTATACAATTATGTTAGTTTTTACATATTTTTTATTGTTTATTTTATCATTTCTTTAATTAAAATAATCGTTTCTACATTTTTCTTGAATTAGTTACCAAAATATTTAATAGACAACCAAACAAACAAGGTCCCGATATATGCTCACCGGCACAATACAAATCTAAAAAATCACCTTAAACTATCCAATCATGTTTTTAGTTTAATTAAAAATGTAAAAATCATTACAAATAGAAGTAAACACAAATACATGGTCGACACATGGTGTATCACTTTATTTCTAAAACCATGGGAATCCTATTGTCCAATTCAAGTCGATAAAACCATATGTATCACCTATATAGTTGATACGTATCTCTTCGGCCTTCGGCCTATATGTTGATCTACACTGATATTTTGAATCTTTATTATATCTGTTTGAACCGTATAGGAATCAGTATCTAATGAATTCAATGGTTCCAACATAAATGAAAGAAGGGGATGGGATCACAATGAGATCTCGATCTCATAAGGGGGATATGGCGGCGGATAAAGTAAGGGAAAACCTCTGAAATGATTTCAATATTAGACCTTGGACATATAATAGTTCCGAATCGAATCTTTTATAGGATAATGACAGTTCAAAGTGAACTGATGAAAAATTTCTAAAAAGAGGGATGGGGGGAATGGAAAGTAACAAAACCATTTTCCTTTACAATTTAATGTGAGTATATCTATTTAAACAGCTTTGGAGCATAATGGCCATTCAAAATGGCTGGAAGTTAAACTGTTAACAATAAAAAATATATGAAATATATAGGGCTACTGGTATTCCCACTACCATGTTTTGACTTTTGAGAATGGAGTGAACTCACCTGTCTTTTATTATTTAATTGGCTGCTGAGGGTTTTTTGGGAATTGTAATAGCTTTTGACAACTGGTTAAATAATAAAAGACAAGGTGAGTTTGTCTTGTTAAATAATGCGTGTTATTTGGTGGAAGTTGACAATTGTTTTCATAAAATAACACTAGTTGGATTTTAGCCGTGAAAGGAAAGAAACTCATTACAAAGACACTAAATAACAGATTATGCCATAATGGCTATTATTCAGACCATGTTCCTGGGTGGAATATTGTTTTTGCTAGAGCTACCTTGAAAATTTAAAAAGGGCACCACTCATTCATTATAATCACTTGTTATTCATAGCCATTTTTTACATCTGCATTCATGAATAATACTGTTAACTTTATTGTCATTACAAAATGACTTTATTCTCTTCACTCATTTGGCAATAATAAGAGTTTCAGGATCTAAACCAACATTTCAAAAAGTGTTCTGAGCTGTTAAGAATTGTAACTAGGGACTGTATTTGTGAAAATATCAAATCTGCAACTGAAGATTTTATTCCTATATACTCAGCTACTTCTGACATGACAAACCATCCCATTTTTTTCTGAAACAGGTATATACAAACCTCGAAGGGAATCGATCACATGCAGTAAATACAGGATGGGCTGTGTTGGCTCTTATTGATGCCGGGCAGGTTCGTTTAGAAATCAACTTTACTTCTTCTATTGTTTTGTAATTTTTCATTAAAAACAAAAGAATGAGAACAAAGTGGCGACAGGCGTACCCAACAACAAAACAGAAACAGAAACTCCAAGGAAGAGCTAAAAACAGAAAAATGTCACACTGCTTAATTTGGTGTTAACTGTTAAGCAAATGAGAGTGAAACTTTTGGAAATGGCCATTTCTTTTCTTGTCAAATTTTATCATTTCAGTATTGTTTATGTAGTTGTACTGAACAAAGTTCATACATGGCATATGTAACTTAGACAAGAATTCTGTGCCTGTGTCAATCATGGACACCACTTGTTTGGCATTACAACCATGCAAACCAGATGTGATGTCATCTCTGTTCAGTTACATATAGTATTGGAATTCGGAAGGTATACTAATTAATGCATAGTTCATTGAGTATGGAACTATCTATCTATCTATCTATATATATATATATATATATATATATATATATATATATATATATATATATATATATAGAGAGAGAGAGAGAGAGAGAGAGAGAGAGTAGTGTTCGTGCGCAGCTGCTCGGATAGCTCGGATAGCTTATCTGAGCAGCTGCTTCAAAAACTCATGTGGCCCACATTTTTTGGGGTGATCCAAAGCATTCATTTGAAAGGCCCTTCCATGGATAGGGTGTGTACAAAAAATCAGCCCTATAGAATCATCCTAACCCAATCAAAGGTGGAGGGGGAAATGGACAGACACTGTTTCTGACCATTTTTTCCCTCCACAAATGGCAGGGTTAGGATGATCCTAAAGGGCTGATTTTTGGTACGCACCCTATCCATGGAAGGGCCTTCCAAATGAATGCTTTGGATCACACAAAAAATGTGGGGCCACATGAGTTTTTGAAGCAGCTGCTCAGATAAGCTATCTGAGCAGCTGCGCAGAAACACTTTTCTCATATATATATATATATATATATATATATATATATATATATATATATATGCGGAAATGGTTTGTGTGTAGCTGCACATATAGCTTATCTGTGCATGGCTGCCACAAACCATGGGGGGCCATATTTTTGGAGGGATCCAAAGCATTCATTTGGAAGGCCCTTCCATGGATAGGGTGTGTACCAAAAATCAACCCTATAGGATCATCCTAACCCAGTCAAAGTTGGAGGGGAAAATGGACAAACACTGTCTCTGCCTTTTTTCCTTCCACAGATGGCAGGGTTAGGATGATCCTATAGGGATGATTTTTGGTACACACCCTATCCACGGAAGGGCCTTCCAAATGAATGCTTTAGATCCCTCCAAAAATTTGGCCCCCCCATGGTTTGTGGTAGCCATGCACAGATAAGCTATTTGTGCAGCTGCACACAAACCATTTCCTCTCTCTCTCTCTCTCTCTCTCTCTCTCTCTCTCTCTCTCTCTCTCTATATATATATATATATATATATATATATATATATATATATATATATTGTACACATTTACTTTGCATGTTAAAAAGATAATATTATGTCAACAAGACCAAAAGAAGAGAAAAAAAATACATTTATGATTTTTGAAAATAGCCATGTCATCATTTGTTCTACATCCATGTCAAGCATTCCACTTTTTTCTTCAATTAGCATGTCCTTGTTGCATGGTATATGACTTCTATTTCCTGCTAGCTGCTTTAATGTGTTGAATGTCAGTTGATGATCATTATGGGTCTATGCCTCTTCACGTATGATGTCTCTCCATAGTAGGTATAATTACTGTTTTATGTGTTTTGGATGTTGACGAAATGCAAGGGGATCTTCCCTATTTCTTTTTCTGTCTATCCCAACACAGATGTTGTATTTCCCAGTTCCTATACAAAGGAGCAAAGACCCGCATTTCTTTTATCTTCTCCTTCTAGGATTGCACATACAATTTAGTGGCCGCCGTTGTCAAATGTAGTCAACATGGTTTGAGATGTAGCCGATGCCCCTCATTTCTATGTAGAATGAATGATATAGCTTAACTTAGTTTTCACTTTTCATTAGTTGTCATACTCAATATTGAGGGAGTCAGGTCTTTTGCTGTTGTAATGTTCCTCTATATTGAGAAATCAGTTCTTCTGTTGCGTTACAGGTTCCTCCATATAGAGGAATCAGATCTTCTAGTGTATTTAATGTTCCTTTATAGACTGAGGCAAGTCTATGAAGTTTCTCTTATATATAGAAAACTCGGGCCTCAAATTATATTACAGGTACCTTTATATAGGGCAGTGGGGCGATCTGGCCTGCTTTTTCAATCAATGTTCGGCCATAAAGACAGATGCAGATATTGCTGCAAGGTGTAAGAAGTCTTGGTCTAGTGTCAATTTATATAGAAGAGCAATGAGGTGATCTGTAGAATTACTTGTTACTCCATGGAAGAGACTACTCCTCTGTCCTAGGGCATGTTTCTCTACGTATAGTGTCAGCTCTCGTTTATCATGTCTGCAACCCTTCAGGGACATTGTAGTCTTGCAACACACACACAGTTGCTCATCCTTGTCTGCTTTGCTTGCTTGCATTGTCGACCTAAATATTTTTGTTAGAGTGAAGAATCATCAACTTCAATATCCTTATAAATGCAAGAAAGGTGGACAAGACGTAATAAGTAGATATCAATTTGCCGTTAACCTTCTCATGAACGAAATAAAAATCCCCTCTGGGTATTTAATCCTCATAAAACACCTAATTAGTAGCAATGCATGTAGCGGATTGATTATCGCAATACATCTTCATTGGCTTGCAGGCTTCAAATCCTAATTCTCCCATCAATGTCTTCAACCATACTAGCTCTCACATGTGCCACGGCTCAATGATCTGCTTTTGCACTAGATCGTGCAACTAGATTATGCTTCTTGCTGCTCCATGTGACTAAATTTCCCCCCAAAAAATACTGTAACCCATTTTAGAATGTATATGAGAAGGCGACCCTGTCCACTCTGCATCTGAGAAACTTCCACTCTTAGATGATTATTTTTCTTGAAAATAATCCCTTTGACAAGGTCCCCCAAAATAATCCCTAGACGAAGGGGTTAATATTTGCTTCGTAAAATTTTGCCAATGGGCGAAGAATATCATTAGCTGTTCGAATGGAAGAACCCTCCCTTGATATTGGAGAAATAACCCAGCTGGGGCTAGAATTGTCTGTGTAGTCATTGATTCAAGCTGTAGAATTTTAAGGCCCTTTTGAAAAGATGAGGGAACTCTGAAGCCAAAGTGGAAGTTCTTCTCCATTTTTCTAACCATAAAAAAAATGTTAGCCTCATTATCAACATTAAATCAGGCACCTTTAATGATTTTGATGAATTTCATATCTCTAGGATTTCCAAATGTGTGATCCCCCCGCCCTCCATTCACCAAGGCAGAGGCAGCCTCTAGATTTTTAGTATTTGACCACAATGATTTTAGTTCACTGATCTTCTGGTCCAAAAACCAAGCTTCACCGCCACTTTTTCAGACTGGAATTCTGATTTCTAATGCATATGACTCCAAGACCCCATCTCTTTGGATTTACACACATTCCTTCCTGCCACCGGTGAAGGAATTTTGTATGATGACAGACAATACGTTGAATACACATTATTCTTTTTTTCTTAGTTACCTCTATACCCAACAAAAAGAATAGAAAATTTTTAGTACCTGTTTGGAGCTATGGAGGATTGATAAGCCCATTCGTCAGCTTCACCATTTCAATTTCCATTTACGCCTCCATTTTAGATGTCACACATGTAGGGAATAATTGGAGCTGTTGGCCTTGTCAACCGCCGCATAACTTATGGCACACTTGATGGTCCCAAAGCTAACGGATGATCCTAACCTCTTGAACAGACAAGTTTCTGTAAGATTTTCCAAGAAAATATTCAGTGTCTCAACATGTGCCACGTGGATGAAGAGGTAGATGAGAAAAGAATTTCAATTGCATAAGTTTATTCCTTATTTATAGAATAACTTATTTTCCATTATCATTATACAGCTGTATAGACTGGCATTGTATAAGGTCTCACACCATGATGCTATGCATGTCTAAATTACATAGGCCCATGCATTGCCAAGTTGATGCTTCTTTACTAATTACTGTTTAGAACCAAAGTATTTCATTTTCTCATCTTTCTCCAAATGGATATGATTTTGTAAGATCACTGATATCTTGATTTCTCAACACTTCTTTGGAGTAGGCTGAAAGAGATCCAATGCCTTTGCATCGTGCATCAAGGGTATTGATTAATATGCAAATGGAGAATGGTGATTATCCACAGCAGGTAATTCTATGACACTCCATTTAACCATTTTAAAGCAATTCATGTTGTCAGTTTTAAAGTATCTCTGAATGTAACATATCCGCGAACAGCTGATATGGTACTTTCAAATTTATTGGTGATACCCAATGCGGCTATGATGTCTTTCTTTTTAATTCTGAAGTGGGAAGCAGGAAAAGTAGGCCAGATGTCAAATTTTGAGACGTTTTCAATATAGTAAATAATGTTAGATTAGGGGAATGATATCCGCACTCCATTATTTTTATAATGGCACTCTACATTCTGTTAACCACATCTATGATTTACTGTTGGATTTTGGGAATTGTAGCAGCTTTTAAAAGCTAATTAGAGAAGTGTGAAATCTTTATCAAAAAGAAAAAGAAAAAGAAAAGAAAAAACAATAAAATTAGAAAAGTGTAGAGTAAGAGTGGAATGATACTATTGAAACAAGGGAGTGCAGATATCATTTCCCTAAAATTATTGGTTAAAATCCTTACTGGGGAACATACACATATGTATAAAGGGAAATGATATTGACTCTCCCTTGTTTTGATAATGGCACTCATTTAAACTTTTCTAATGTGCCATGAAAGGCTGTTATAATTCCCAAAAAACCATCAACAGCCAATCAGAAAAGTTAAGTAACGATTGCAGTGCAGATATCGCTTCATAGAGAGAGAGAGAGAAGGGGCTATTTGGTTTGTGGATAAGCAGGATTTGCATTCTTGTTTTTTTTTTTTTTTTTTTTCAAGATAAGCAGGAAAAGACGGGTGTGCTTGATCCTGAATTCCACTTTTCTATCCACAAGGCAGTTGTCGCACTGAGAAATCAGAACTGTTTATGCTGCATACTAGAACTCATTAACTCTCTCTCTCTCTCTCTCTCTCTCTCTCTCTCTCTCTCTCTCTCTCACACACACACACACACACACAGGGAGATATTCCAATGAAAAATGTGTGGGGAAGAAGAAGAAGAGCCATTATAATTTGAAATGTTTGAAGGATGAACCGTTATGAATGTCGTAGGGACGTGACTCGAGAGGATTATAGTGACATGAGAGTGAGATGGAGTGGTTAGTTATGGTTAGTGATAGTATTCAAATTTGCTTGGAAATGACTACAACTGATCAAAAGCATTAAAATTATTTTATAACTATACATGGCCTCTATTCCTCTGTTGATTTCTGATGCTCTTTGTTTATTTGCTTGCTTTCTCTATCACAGGAGATAATGGGTGTCTTCAATAGGAACTGTATGATCAGTTATTCTGCATACAGGAACATTTTTCCAATATGGGCACTTGGAGAATACCGTTCTCGAGTTCTGCATGCCGCTAAAGAACATTGATATTCCGAAAATCTGTTTCCATTTTGTTTTCAACAATGTGAATATAGTATTTCCTGTTTCTTTGAAACCAGATCCAATCTTTTCTGAATTCTAATTTAAAGATTAACATCCTGGAAATGAACAGGAAAAAATTATAACCAGAGTCCCTTATGTAGGGAGAATAAGACTCTCTTTGGATATGCTTCTCCCACCATCAATGGATGAGCTTTGACCCTTCATCAAAAGCTGGTGTTTTTTGGCCTCCCCAAGTGAGAATGGATTTTTGCAGGCTTTGATTGAGCAAATGGATCTTCATTTGGTATTAGATTAAAAGCAGAATCGCCATAAACAAGCATGAAAGCAGGACACCAAGGCCTTAAGGATTTAATCAGAAACTTCCCTGCCAAGAGTATGTCAATCTGATCGAAAAGTGGAAATTGCAAGGAACTCCATGGGTTAGTCACCCAGAACCTCAATACCCATGGCTCTATTGTATGATGATCCACTTTATTCATATGGTAGGTCTGACTATGGGTAGACAGTGGTACAAATTTTCACACTTATTGGACAAACCTAAATTGTCATAAATTGCATGGTTCAAAACAAAATTGCTTATAAGTTTCAAAGCAAAATCTATCCTATACAAATTTTCACACTTCTTGTACAATCCTAAATTGCCTAATTGCATGGTTCAAGACAAAATTTGCTTAGTAGTTTCAAAGCAAAATATATCCTTATATTTAATGAGAAGCCACCTCCTAATTTTAACAGGGACGACTCTTGGACCATCAAAATAAATCTATCTACATCGACTTAACTTGTATGTCTATAATTTGTACAAAGAGAAGCTCTGCCTAATCGGCCGTAATGCAAATAAACAAAAGTAAAGATTGAAAAAAGGGGGGAGAGAGGTTGATTCGAGGCAACCGGACCTCCTAATGGCTCAAATTGGATTGAACCATGACTCTCCTACAAAGTTTCCATTGCAGTATTCTTTCTTCTTCTTTCATTCAATTACAACTAGATAAATACAAGTAAAAGAGAATGCCACATCACAAGTCCATCTACCCACTTACAAGACACATCACCAATAACTAACCCCAAAACTCTAAAACACATAGCTACTACATAATAACTAACCCCATATACAAGATTAACTTGCACATATCAAGCTCCCTCTTAACTTTATGTTTTAATGGCACAGATTTTATTCACGAAGAGAAAAAAAAAAAGGTAATTTAAGCAAGCTGAACCGCCTACGAATTGGGTGAACGTCATTACGCTGACATACCATTGAATGATCATCAATTCTATCATTAACCTCTCTCAACCGTGTCTGCAAATTGTCATGGAAAGGTAATCCCTTTCATCTAGGGGTGCAACTTGGGTCAGGTCGTGTTGAGCTTTTGCTAAAATATGAATACGAATCAACCCGACCTGATTTTAAGGTAAAAGGTCAAACCAAATTCCCAAAAATCGACCCGAGTTGCACCCCTACTTTCATCCATCTTATAACATTGATGAGTCCTGAGTCAGCTTCTACAATTAGGAATTTAGGAAGCTCTAATCTGCTTTAATGAGTCCCTGTCAGAAGGGGAAACTTCCACTGAGTTGGAGTCCTGTATCCCAAAGGATCAAGAGAAGCTCCCTCTAACTCCAGGAAACTATTAAAAATCAATGGATCGTTTTACTATTTCACCTAGCCTCTCTAAGACAACGCCTGAATCATTACAGAGTTATGCCTCTTGTGCGGGCTGGAACTTGACAAGAAATTTCACTATTGTAATTAGGGGTGGACATGGTTCCGGTTCAACCCGAGGAACCGAACCGAACCGGCCACTTTGGTTCAGTTCGGTTCGGTTCCACATTTAAATGGCTCGATTCCGGTTTGAGATCCTGGAACCAGTGGAAATTCGGTTCAGTTCTGGGTTTGGGATCTTGGAACTGAGAACTGAACCGAGAAAATACCCTAAACTGATAAAATCACCCCACCCCGAACAGTTTCTGATTTCCATGAGGAAATCCAACCCCCATTTAACGTTTTGCTTTGCTTTTTAATTCACCCCAACCTTTTAACTCACCCCCCTTTATCGATTTGCTTTGCCTTTTAGTCTTAAAAAGTTAAAAACGAATAAAATCCCATTCGTAAAACCCAGAACGTTCTTGTGGATATACATTGCACCTAGGTAAACACAAAACCGAACCGAACCGAGCCGATCAAGTTTGGTTTTGGTTCGGTTCGATTCCAGAGATAATTGGTTCGGTTCTGGTTCCAAATTCCCGGAACCGATTACATATGGTTCGGTTCTGGGTATACCCAAAACCGAACCGAACCGAACCATGTCCACCCCTAATTGTAATACCTGGCCCCATGCAAGTGGGACAAAAATTTTATGGGTGCCCTTATCAATATTTTGCTTGTGATTATTTTTGGAATGTGTGCCATTAACAGATATAGGGGGTGTGAGTTTAAGATATGAGAATTTGAATTTGTGATGGTGTCACTATCAAAAAGATTAATGACAAATTGTAGCACTTTCAATTTGGCAAAAGGGTAGTAGTGTCAGGTGATTTTTAGCGAATGAGAGAGGAGAAATAGAAGGACAAACTTGGAAGTTATGAAAGAAGAGAGGCTTTAGAAGTCTTGCTCAAATTATTTTAGCCAAATTTTTAGGTTGTTTCCAATTTTGGTTTGGGTTGTGTTAAGAAATAAGAAAGTCAATTGAATTTTGAGAAAAATACAGATACACCCCCTCAACTTTATGACATTTTCAACTCTAACCCTGACTTTTAAAAGTCACCAACTACACCTCTGAGGTTTCAATTTGTATAAGATAGACCCCGTTGACAGTTCGTCTACCGATCTAAGGGTTAGGATGATCCTATGGAGCTGATTTTTTTACACACCCTATCTATGTCAGGGCCCATCGAATGAACGCTTTGGATCATCCAAACAATGTGGGCCTGTTAAATTATAAAAGATTAAATAACGCCTTCTCCAACAGCTTAAGCTTTTGGAGTAGCTGGTTGTTCCACATGGTATCAGAGCAAATGCCTGGGTCCAAACCTCCTTGATAGCAAAATCCACATGCAGTGGCCAAACCCAAAAGAGGGGCCACATGTGCCACGTGTAGGCCAACCCTAAAAAGAGGGGCCACACGTGAGGGGGAGTATTAAAGTATAAAAGATTAAATAACACCTTCTCCAACAGCTTAAGCTTTTGAGTAAATGGTTGTTCCACAGGGCCCACTTTGTTTTTGGTGGTATTTGGATTCGGGTATGGGTTTGGAGGGGGGAGGGGTCTTCATTATCATTGAGAGTGTTTCAAACAAGGGTGTCTACCTTGTACAAATTGAAACTTCAAGAGTGTAGTTGGTGACTTTTAAAAGTCAGAGTTAGAGTTGAAAATGTCAGAAAGTTGAGGGGGTGTGATTGTATTTTTCCCTTGAATTTTTAACCAATAAAGGAAAGCCCCTTTATAGGGAAAAAACTACAAAGGGATTTTTGCTGATACTACCCTACATGGCAAAATAATTACTTATTAGTCCCTAAGAAAAGCATATTTATCCCACTAGTCCTACTCTTTGAAAATATTTGCTAAAAGGTCCCTAAAACTCACCTACGTCAATTTTCTCCGTTAAAAACTCTAAATGGCAAATTTACCCCAACCCCTTTAATTTGTTTGAACGTATTTTGATTTCTCTTCCAATATTTTCGGGAAAAAAATTAGGAAATAAGAAAAAATAGTATCTCTTCCCATATCCTCGTCAAAAATCTTGCAAAATCCTTCAAATTTTCAATACGGCATCCCGTTTTAGAATCTCTTCCAAAATCGTTCTCGTAAATTTTTTTCTAAAATCTCTTCCAATTTTCAATACGGCATCCCATTTTAGAAGTGTTTTCTTACTTTTAAATTGGTTTGTAAGAGATTTTTGGGAATTGTAGCAGCTCTTTAATAAAAGATGGATTAGTGCTTCTCTTACAAAATGCCTTCCACTTAGGTCCCATTGAATTGTAGGGATTTTATTGGAAAAGTTCAGAAAGGAAAAAAAATCTAAAATTTCTTATTTCTTACTCGTAAAAAGATAAGGTAAATTAACCAATCCTATTCAATTTTTCAGTTAGGGACCGTCGGTTTATGAGGTTATCCCTCTAAATTAATCAGACATAATTTCCCTCTTAAATCATTGAATAAAAAAAAATTCCTTAGAAATAACCAAATAATATGATTTTTAATTTATTTAATTCTTAAAATGATTTTTTTGTTGAAGGATTTTTGACGAGAATATTGGAAGAGATAATATTTTTGCTTATTTCCTAGTTTCTTTTCGAAAATATTAAAAGGGAAATCAAAATACGCTAAAACGGATTAAATGGGTTGGGGGTGAATGTGTCATTTTAAAAATTTTAGCCGACAAAATTGGCGTAGGTGAGTTTTAGGGAACATTTAGCAAACATTTTCTAAAAGTAAGACTAATCAAATAATATGATTTTCTTAGGGACTAATAACTAATCCAATAGCATTCAATATTCTCTGACTATTGTAGTATTGTAATATTGCTCTTATTCAAGGGCATTATTGTCTTGTAAAATTATCTACTCAATATAAATAGTAACCACATCAAGAACTGATGCATTGATTCAAAAGTCTAATTAATTGTCTTTATGGTATTAGAGACATTGTGATCTTTCCACGAAAAATCGCTTTCTTTCTACACTTCTATTTTTTCTCCTAATTTTTCTTCAAGAATCTACGAAAATCTTCTTCTCAAATTCACCCCTATTTCTTCTCCTTAAATCGCTTATTTTCTCTCCTATTTACGGCAAATTTCCCTCAATCCGAAAACATAGTTACTACTTTTTCTCCTATTTACGCCTATTTTATCTCAAAATTTTAATTTTCAATATTTTTATCGCAATGGCTTCTCCAAATGATGATACACCTACTGTTCTTGGTCAAAATCTTTGATCCTTTGCCCCACATCCTCTCAACAACTCTCTTCACATCTAGTCTTTGATATCATAAATATTAAATCTATTGTTTCCATTAATCTTGACCGAGAAATTTTTATGCTCTGGCAGACTATCTTTATTCCAATTCTTAATAGTCATGACGCTTTAGATCATGTTGATGGAACATCTCTTCCTCCACTTTCTACAATCTTGAACGAATCTGGAATTTCTATCATAAACCCTGATTTCACTCAATGAAAACATATTGATGATCGTGTTGTTTCTTGGCTCAATGTCACTCTTTCAACTTATGTTCTTAAACATGTACTTAAACCTTATCAATCTCTCACAGCCCGTGAAACTTGGACTGTACCTATAAGATGATCGAAACCGTCCATTTGATTGGCCATAAAGTAAATAGGTTGTGCCAAAAAATCATTTCCATAGGACGATCCTAGCACTCCGATCTATAGAGGTTTCCATAGGATGCATGTGATTTTTAGCGAACGAGAGAGGAGAATTAGAAGGTACAATTTTGGAAGTAAAGAAAAAACGAGGGAGGTTTTAGGAATCTTGATCAAATCGTTTTTGGCCAAATTTTTAGGTTGTTTCTGATTTTGCTTTGGGTTGTGTTAAGAAATAAGAATGTAAATTGAATTTTTAACCAATAAAGGAGTCCCTTTAGGAAAGGATCCTTTAAAGAGATAAAACTACAAAGTCTTGGAGATCTATCTTTGGGCTGGACGGTTTTGAGGGTGAGTAGTTTAAAGAAATAAATGCTATTCAAGAGGGAAGGTTAATAAGGGAGGTTTCTTTCCCTTTGTAATTCGTTAGAGTGAGAAAGAATTTAAAAGTTCTTTTTAGGAATCCTTTATGTACTTATGTAAAAGGATTTTACAATATTTAGCCAAGAAATCAAAAACGAATTTGCATTACTTATTGGACGTCTATAAGAAGAGGAAGAGGAAGAGAGCGAAGAAAAAGAAGTAGAGAAGGAAAGAAGATGCTCCCATCATTGGAGACCGGTTCTAATTAATGAGAAGACCGATTAGAGGTAAGAACTATGTTTAGATTGTGATTTCCATTCTGATCTATTAAAATATTTTAATTTATTAAATATTAGGTTGAGCTTGAAGACAGATTACGAGCTTTCCAACGAGCCCAACCACGCACAATTCCGGTAAAAAACAAATACGATATGGCAATTTGAAGTTGTGTGGGAGATATATAAATAAATAAATAAAAATTATTATATAATTAATAATGAAATACGCGGGTACGGTTTCATGGGCTTTGCTCGGTCCACTGAAACCAAGAATCCCTCTATCCGCGCCCGGAGAATTCTAAAACTTCAAAAATTCATAACTATTTTTATTTCTCATCCGATTTCAGAGTTCTTAAGCATTCCAGAAAGCTTAAGAGGCATACTTTTCATAGAAAATATTTGAGGCCTCTCAAATTTCATTAATTGTATATTACTATGTGTGGGACTTCCGAAAAGCATATTGTCATCTTCCTAATTGCCTATTAATGAGTATTTTGTACCTCTATTGTACCCCGTATAGCATTCTTAGACACTTTCATGATCAACCGAATGATTATTTGATGCCAGGTGACTGAGTCCGAATCCCGAGGATATTGGAGTTGTGCTTTAGAGGTAAGTAATATCGTATTAATTTAGTTCTTTGATCTCAGAACGTTTTCCTTCGCACTCTGAAATTACGACCCTGGTTCTAGCATACTTCTATTTTTGCTCCATTGACTAGTCTTTGTTATTGTTTTGACATTGGATATTGTTCCATTGACTCATCACCGTTTTGTCATGATATTGAATATTGTTCTTTTGATTTGTCTCCATTATTGCGATGATATTGAATATTGTTCTTTTGGCTTATCTCAGTGTATGCCCTTGTCAATTACTTATGTACGTATCTCTCTATGATGTTTGTGTTACGAACCTGAATCAGTTCCAAACGGATTTGATCTTCTTAGAAGGAAGATCAACCTCTTGATTCCACTTTGAGGAAAGGATCGGTCCTCCTGTGAACAAAAAACACAATTTTTGGAAATAAATTCTTCATTGATCTAAGAGAGGCTGCATACAAGTTATTTCTAGAAAATCCCTAATCTAGATAATCCTTATATCTAGACTCCACATCCCAAACAACTATAAAGAAAACCCTACTAATTGATAAAATCTAAACTAATGTATTCCAGATCAAGTGGAACCCATAATAAGCCCGTAAATTTCTCCCCCCTTGAAATCAGATTATTGGAAATAAATTTATTCCACCAGGTTCCCAAATCCTATTGGTTATACTTGATATTAGCCTTTCATGTTCTTCAAAAGTAGTGGTCGCGATCATTTGAACCCCACCTTCAATATCTGCTGAGATCCAAGTTGGAAATAAATATGATTATTCATGGAGTTGCATCGAAATGACAGAATGATCGAATAGTTAAACAAAATCAATACGCTCTTCGGTAATGTGTTCAACTAACTCAGCCTTGTCGCCATCAATTCTTGTACTTTCCTCGACCCGAACATTAATATTTTCAAGATTCTGCTTTTCTTCTTTGCTCAATTCCTCGATCACTATGCTGATTTCGTCCAAGCCTTCCGCAAACCGCCGATGCCCTTCCATCATTTCCAAAACAAGTTCTTTGATTCTTCGAAAATCTTCATATAGAGAATCCAGAATCTCCCAAGACACAACCATGGAGTAGGATCGATCGCTCTGATACCAAATTGTTATGTTCATAAAATAAATTCCTCAATGAGGAAGCTTCTTGCGTCTGTTTCTTGCACCTTCAAGCTATGGTGTCTCACTGGCACTGCTCAAGAGGAAAGGGAAAATAATCTCGTATGGGAGATTGCACCAAAATAAAGGGAAAATAGTAATAAAATCTTTGCAATTTCTATTATGATAACTCCTTAAATACAATTGCAAAATAAGCCTACTAGATAACTCCTAAAAGATAGCTACCATACCTACAAGATAGCCTCTAATGGCTTTGTTTACAAAGACAACTCTTATCAAAACAACCCAGCTAACTCTATCTTATCCTAACAAGCTAAAAAGAAAACAGTCCAACCTCACAAAAAAACGCATGTATCAACCCAACCCCCTTACAATGGGCCTGCTCTCAAGGCCAAGCGTCGGACGACGCTAAATGCCTTCCTCCTCCTCGTCAAATTCAATACCTTCTACCCAAAATGATTGCTAGAACTTGCACCGATGGCCTGGATGAAAATTTTCATCACAAGTTTAACATAACCCATGATCTTTTCAATCTTTAGCTTCGGCTGGTGTATGGCACTTGATGGGCAGAATTAGGAGTGCAACTCGGGTTGGGTCGGGTTGAGGCCAACCCGACCCAACCCGTGAAACCCTTTTTCCAACCCGACCCCGACCCGACCTGATTGCAAACCCGACGAGGTTCAACCCGACTTGACCCGAACCGAGGAACCCTTTTTTCCAACACGAACCCGACCCGGCCCGACCCAATTTTTAAGCTTACTAAAACAAAAAATGATAAAAAAAAAATGCCACGTTTCAGGTTGCCCAAACCCTCAACTCGAACTCAATCCGGGTTGGCAAAAGTCAACTCGAACCCGAACCTGACCCGAACTCAACTCGGACCGACTCGACTTTTTTTTCTGGGTTGCACCCAATCCATGTTGCACCCTTAGGCAAAATCGAAGGATCCCTAGTTGTGGTAATCGAACCACAAGTGATCCAGGGAGCGTGGAGCAATAACACTAAGATAAAGATCAACACAAGCAGCAACTAAAATAATCTCATGGGGGTTTGAAAACCCATGCCACGGTTTGGAGAAAAACTCTAATAAAACACATTAAAGGAGCAAAGCTCCTTCACCCACGTGAAAGAGTCAATGCTCTCTTCACAAGAGATGTCCAAAAATAAACTTTATTCAATCTTTTTCTTTCCTCATGCCATTACATTATATAAAGAGCCAAAACCTAAGAATAGCAACCCTAAATACTTGCCTAACCATTATTCTCAATCTTCTAACTAAAACAACATAAATAAAAAGTAAAAACATGACTAAAATATTCTTAAAATAGTAATCCCGTAAATATACCTATATCATATCCACAAAATGCCTATAACTTAGCCAAATCAAGTCCAAATCGCATAAACTTGGGCTCTTTAGATAGGTAATCGAAAAACCTTTCTAAAAACACCAAAATCATGCCAAAAGAACAAGATTTGATGCCCTAATAAAATACTACAAATAAAATGACGAAAATAGAAAATAAAAATAAAAGACTTGTTCAACGCCATGCGTTCTGCTTCATTCACCCCCGCTTGAAGAAAACTCGACCTCGAGTTTAGGCCATCGGCCTCCAAATCTGATTTTCGGCACTGCACCAACCTTCCATTCTTCCTTTCTTTTTTCATCTTTTCTTGATACCTTACATGAAGTTTTTTTTTTTTTTTAATTTGTTATGGCACTCTCATATCCATAGCCGTCTTCTCATGGATGCGGGCTTCGAGTAGTGCTAATTGTGTGTGAAACTCTTCACTTGTTGGAGTTCTTTGTTCTCCGCGGCTAGATCAAGCTGGCCGACGTTAGGTGCAACGACTTCTTCATCCCGTCGGGCATTCGTCGGAGATCTCTTGTGCTCTGATACCAACTGATGCAGGGAACGTGGAGCAACAACACCAAGATAAAGATCAACACATGCAGCAACTAAAATAATCTCATGGGGGTTTGAAAACCCATGCCACAATTTGGAGAAAAAACTCCAATATAACACGTGAAAGGAGTGAAGCTCCTTCACCCACGTGAAAGAGCCAAGTCTCTTCATAAGTGATGTCCAAAAATAAACTTTATTCAATCTTTTTTCTTTCCTCATGTCATTACACTATATAAAGAACCAAAACCTAAGAATAGCAACCCTAAATACTTGCCTAACCATTGTTCTCAATCTTCTAACTAAAGCACCATAAATAAAAAGTAGAACATGACTAAAATATTCCTAAAATAGTAATCCTATAATATATCTATACCATATCCGTAAAATGCCTATAACTTAGCCAAATCAAGTCCAAATTGCATAATTTTGGGCTCCTTAGATAGGTAATTGAAAACCTTTCTAAAAACACCAAAATCATGCCAAAAGAACAAGATTTGATGCCTTAAAAAAATACTACAAATAAAACGACTAAATAGAAAATAAAAATAAAAGACTTGTTCAACACCACGAGTTCTGCATCAACAAGGCAACATGCTTGATCCATCACCTGAAGCTGAATAGCTATTTTCATCCTAGAGTCGTGCCAAGTTGCAAACTTCAGGGAGAGTAGCTATTTTCATCTTTTGTACACCATCCCACACCTCATCCTTGAGACCACTAATGAAAACTTTAATAAGGTAGGATTCAGATAACCCTTTTACCTTGTTGGACAACACCTGGAATTCCTTTTGATATTTCAAACCGTGAAAACTTGGCGTAGCTTAGATAATCGACTTGCATAATTTTTCGTTATGTGCAAGACCTAATCGGGCATCCATTACCCCCACCATGTCTAATCGCTATACCATTGGCACCATTCAGTGCATGACTTTTCATATTAAGAGCCCCACGATTAACCATTGCTCTGTCGGTACCTCACGGTACCCAAAATAATGCTTGGCTTTGAGGATCCATCCGTTTGGATGTGTCCCATCAGAGTGAGGAAAATCCAAGCGCATAGACAGACCTGAAGGACTGCCCATTGCCTCCAAGTGAGCTGCTACCCGAGGGGCACTGCCGGGAACGTGAGAGCGGCCGATAGATCCTTTCGGGTCCTTGGGTGCCGATTGTAGAGCATTTAGCTTCTCCAGAATTTCCACCAACCCCATGACTATATGTCATTTCTTTGAGCGCTTGCTAAGCAACTTGCGGATTCCGCACCCAATCATCCATTTAATTCAATCTTGTCCCCTCTGCCATTGGACCACTCTGCTTTGATACCACTTGTTATGAACCCGAATCATTTCGCAACAAATTTGATCTTCTTAGAGGGAAGATCGGCCTCTTAATCCAGTTCAAGGGAAGGAGCGGTCCTCCTTTGTGCACAAAAAGACAAATTCTAGAAATAAATTATTCATTGATCTAAGAGAGGTTGCGTACAAGTTATTTATGGAAAACTCCTAATCTAGATAATCCTTATCTCTAAGACTCCTCCACATCCCAAACAACTATAGAGCAATTCCTACTAATTAATAAAAATATAAACTAATTTATTCCAATCCAAGTGGGACCCATATAAGCACGTAACCGTTTGTTTGTTAAAACTCCTTGTGGACCTTGCCAATGGGGAATGCATAATACGTTGACACACACACTCTCTCTCTCTCTCACCCTAAAAAAACGACTTTAAGAGACTTTGTTTCTTTTTTTAATGGTGGAAAATTTATAAAAGAGGCCAATGTAATACAAGCAAACTGACTGAGTAGGTCGTAATGAGGATGCAACTTAACACAAAGAAGCCCCTTTCAAAGACGGAGGCAATCCAAAATCTCCATGCCATCTCTTTGAGCCCCCGCTCTAGCAAGACTATCCGTCTCGCTATTAGCCAACCTTATGACGTGTTGAAAAGAAATATCAAAAGCCGCCACCCGATCCAAAATCTCCTCAATAAAGTGGGCAAATCTCCAAGGGTGAGGGTTTCTACCCTCCAACCATCTTATGACATTGCATGAATCACCTTCCACTATTAAGCTCTTCATTTCTCTCCTCTCAATCAACTTAATGCCTTGGAGAATCAGCCACACTTCGGCCTTATTGGAATATGTGATTCCAATAGGTCCCGAAAGAGACCATCTAGTGAACCCCCACTTGTCCCTTAAGAGACCTCTGGACCGGAGTTTCCAAAACTAGATCCATCAAAATTAAGTTATAATTTCCCCTTAGGATGAGGGTTCCAGCTTGGAGTATGCCTTTGCTCCCTAGCATCGCACACCTCTTGCCATCCTCTCCACAAGTTAAAGAATTTTCAAACAGTGTCAGGAGAATGTGGAACTTTTTTTCTAACTGCTTGCTTTGAGA
Organism: Tasmannia lanceolata; assembly: GCF_043159265.1. NCBI lineage: Eukaryota > Viridiplantae > Streptophyta > Magnoliopsida > Canellales > Winteraceae > Tasmannia > Tasmannia lanceolata. Next base: position 15,204,475 of record NW_027518683.1, read on the forward strand.
ATCTTCCTGTACGATTCACTATAATGTCAATGCCACTACAAATCATAGAATTTTGACTTGTCCTGTATAATGGTTGAGAGAGAGAGAGAGGTCACACAGTAGGTTAGAAGAACTTTACCACAGTTCTTCGAGCAGAGAGATTTTAGACATGGTAATTGGCTTTCATTGATCTAGCAGAACCATCACTATCACTAGTTCAACACATCGCCTCTAGTCCAATTCTGATTAAATGATCCCAACCGTTGATCAATCCATCACCCAAAAAAGACATCTTTTCAGTATCCAGACTAGTGGCTCGCCCTATGATGGCCCATAGAATCAGATCAACGGTCTAGATCAGCATCAGATTTACGGTACCAATCACCAATCTCCCATGCCACATTTGCGTATTGAAGTGAACTTGTAATCCTGTTTTATCTCAATATAAGTAATCTTTCATTAGAAAAAATAATACCATTCTTTCCAAGAAATCAAAACTAAAAATTTGAGTCAGGCAGATGAGTTCCATGCAATCATTCATGTCATTAAAATATATGTATAAAGAAAAAATAAGTTGTCATACAAGTATTTTCAAAAAAAGACATCCCCAGCTCCTCCACTCTACTCTTCTTCTCTCCCACCTCTTGGACAATATCAGCATTTTATTTACATACTTGAACAAATCAAAATTATCACAAAATTTTAGGTTCCAGCCAGGGTCCCTAGATAAATTCCAGGTTTCAAATACTAGAACAAATCAAAGCTTGCAAAATGTTGAATTATACAATTGTGGGTTCCATGGATTTCTTATAATTAGGATATGCTATTTTGGGGTCAATCTGTAAGGATCTGTAGGGATAGGAGCATGAAGGTGTGGTCCATTCACATTAAACTGAAGAAGGGGCAGAAGAATACACAAGAACATCCCATAAATGGCGGAAGTTTGTCCGGTTCTGTTCTACTCAGCTCTGCTCTTCCATTCAAACATACTGCCTATGGTTGAAATATACATAAAAATAAAACCAACAGTTAAAAAAGACTATTTACAACTGCATCCAATTCCTAGGTCTTGCTACTGGATCACACTTGTACTGACTTTTGGACGGACGTCAATTCTTCGAGCTCTTTCACGATTTGGTTGACAGCATGAAGGGTCATTTTCTTCACCTGTTCCAACATGAACAAATTCATTCAAGAGAAGCACCAACAAAACGAGAAAGCTTTAACAAGGGCTCTATCTCTCATGGGTTTGTGTTTGCTGTTTGTGAACAAGTGTGGCTATTATCAGTTGACAATAGCTTTTAGCTGCACCACCCAGGATATAGAAGCTCTTGGGTTCACAAGAACACCAATTGATGTAGAAAACAAGTCCATTGGCATATAGAAACATTTTTCAATAGATGATTTACCTCCAATTTGTCTTCATTTGTCTTGTGATTCTTTGGAAGTCGCCGGAGCTCCTCTGTCAAACGGATGCACTCATGAACATTTTCAGGTGAGACGAAGTCAAGTGCAACCTTGGTACATGACTGTAGAAGAGAGGAGAAACAAAAGTGTAAGAAGGTAAATGCCGTATAATTTCAAAAGTCAAAACCATGATATCATCCTCTAGCACAACATTCTCACAATTCATTGGCACACGAAATGGTTCATCAGTTGGAAGATAATGTTCAACACATACAGAGATTATTTTGTTTATTACTCTATTTTCCTTTCAAATAAAAAAAATAAAACTAATTTAGCGACGTAAAATTTCGTCTCTTAACACATACCTTGAGATTTCTAACTTGATGCGGACATCCGGCAGGAATAAAGACAGCCTCTCCAAGCTTTTGTTCAAATGTCCAGGGTTCAACTCCTACAGAAAGTAAAAACCCAAGGATCTAATCAGAACTGCATGTTGCTTGAATATTCAAAAATTCTAATCATTGCGAAGTGTTGTACTAACCGAATTCCTCCTTGAGCTTCCTTTTATGCTCCAAATTTAAATAGAAAGTTTGGTCATGAATGGGATGAACAACCTGATCGCAAATGTTGAACAGTAATTTTAGATCACCATGTAATAATTGACACGTATAAAGCTATGATCTTTGGAGATAGAATCGGGTGTGTTAAGTGTTGACATGCATATGAGGTAATTGACACAGAGACAACTCAGATTCAGGAACGGGGATACGCCAGTACACACGCACGTAAAATTACTGATTAACAATCTTAAATAGCAAAAAAACAAATGTGGTGTTCATTTAACAACCTAAGAAATCTAAAGATTAAGCAAGCAGATACAAGTGTTTTATTTTAATAATAGAACAAATACTTGACACGGTACAAAAATCTGTCAACACGCCCACATTAAGTTGACACTTATAACAGTATGTTTATGTGTGGCGCGTTGACAGGTGTGTCACCCATAAGTTCAAAGTTCCAGGTAACCAATTGTTGGTATAAAGTGTTGCGCAGCATTTATATTTTGTAAGTAGCCCATTACCTGCTCAACAGGAGAACAATGGATATGCCTAAATTCCCTCGAGTGCTTTCTAAGGTAAGCCTGTAGCTTAGATACATCTTGTCTCCGGAAAATGTCCCACAAAGCACCACCAGTTTCATCAGTTTCAACTTCTGACGGAATGCCAGAAACATCAATTTCTTGCTTCTGACCATCAATTAAAACCTCACGTGCACAATTTTCAGCCAAGACATGTGATTCACTCTCATCCAGCTCTCCCATGGATTTCCCAGCAGGCAGTGGTTTGAAATGCTTCTCATTGACATTTACATGATCAATTTGAATTGCATCAAACTGTTCCCTTTCATCTTGAGCCTTGTGCCTCTTTTTCAAACGTTTTATCACAGATTGCTGTTGGCGAGTAAGTACCACTTCTGTGGTGTGTGTCAAAACATTCACCTGAGTAGAAAAAAATACCAAGAATATGAATTGCAGGGATATCCCACCCAAAATTGAGAGAATCATCAAGGTAAGATTATGATTGTGTCACTTTAAAACCATGGTTCTGACAGATACATTGATGCAAGACATGACCTAGTCAAAGCAAATCTTACTAGAAGATTTTCATCTTAAAGAAGATGCTTATTCTGAGAAATTATATGATGAAGGGCCGTATAAACACGTACCCATCATCCCATCCTTGATATTTGATCCAACAGCAACTCTGAGCTGCTTTTGGATCAAATATCAAGGGTGGTACTCCTATCATGCCACCTTTATGTGTTTACACGGCCTTTCATCGTATAATTTCTCACTTATACTTTTTTTTTTTTTGAAAAACAATTTCTAGCTTATGCTAAACAATATTTTTTCTGACATTAATTTGTAACATATGTTGAAAAGCTCATGAAGCTCAAAGAAGGATTATCAGTGTTCAGCCAGAGGTAACCACAGCCAATGGAGATCTCAATAAAAGATCTGAGCTAAATTAGAGCTTATTGAAAGGGAGAAGATGATGAAGCCTTTCCCTAGGATCCAAAATTATTTGGACAATAAGTTACATTCAGGCACAAGGCAACAAAACCATGTTTTACAAACCAAGCTTCCTAAAATTGTTGCAAAGTGAAATAATTTCAGAACAAAGATAAACAACATACAAAATTCGAATTTCAATAAAAGTGGGACTTATATAAAGTTATCAGATATCAGAACCAACAGCATAAAGCACGTCAGTCAAAATTATACAATTCAATTAAGACATACCGCATCTGACATATCGCAGTGAAGCTTGGTCACAGAATCCCCCCTGCCGAGCTCTTGAGCAATCCCATAAGCAATGTATGTTTTGGGGCCCATGTCCGGCTTCAAGATTTCCGTTGGCATCTTAACCGCAAGATTAAGAAGACCAGATTGAGGATCAGTATATTCTTGAAATGGCAATGCGCTGACGAATTCATCACCATGGCGGGGCAAGCGCTCCTCAAAGAGATTAGATGGGGGCCAGTCCTTCAGTTTGAGCATCTCGGGCCATAGATTTTTATATGCTCGTCCCTCCAGATATCCTTTGAAAAATTGGTGAGCATTAATCTCAACCTGAAGTGTATTAGCAAAGATTTGATCAGTGTAAATATAACTTTTTATGCAGAACACAAAACCATGTACAAAACAAATGCAAGCACAAAACTGCCCATTGAGATTCCAGAAAATTCACGCAAAGCAAAAATTGAGAGAAGAAAACTATCAATCACTGAGGTCTTGAGCAATGGTTCATGGGTCCTGTGAGAAAGAAACTCCATGCATAAAACTAATAGAGCAGAAATAATATGTGCAGAACTATTTGGACGTACTTGAAGCAGACCCAAATGTACACCTTATGTATACCTTTCATGGAAGGAACTCCCCACACCCATGATGGATTCTCTTACAACATGTAACCACACAATCAACAGATTCCAGACTATCTAGCACACTGCCTTTCTATTCACTCTCCTGATATTAGTGATAATGGCATGGCAAGAGCTTAGAAGCAGAAAGCTTCCTCATGGGTGCCGCTCCCATGTCAAAACCGAGATTCAGCGCTCCTTACGACGAATACCGCTCCCATGGCGTTCCCGAAGAGACGGGAACCGCTTCCATAGGGCTCCCAACCTGCTCCTATTACACCATCAGTCTCATTATCACCAACTTCCTTGTATCAAACTTCTCCTACTCTTCAAAGTACTTTATTGGAGCAAGCACAAAGGCATCTTCACAAGGAAAGAGGGCACAAAAATGAAGATGGTTCGAAATTACTACTTTTTGATGTACTTAAAATTTGAAACATGTATTTGAAGATAGTTAGAAATTACTATTTTTTGATGTACTTGAATTTTGAAAAACATATAAAGAAAAGATTATATAAACGCTCCCACGGCTCTCTCAACCTTAGACTCTTCTTGACTCCCTTACTTCCCTGCACCCGCTTCTTGCTTCTAAGGGCAAGAGGGTGCAAGACCAGGCATATATATAGAAAGCTTTGCACCCTCCACCAAGTTCTCACCTATAAAACTAGGATCAAGGCATGGGGATCCAAATCTCATACAAAAACATTAGATCTAGAATGCCATGATGGCATATAATAGACCTAGAGGAAATTATATTACAGATCTATAGAAAACAATCTAATCTAATCATGCAGTAAATCTAGAATACAAAAGAAGGATAAAACTTACCTCGGTCAGTCATGGCGGCTCATTGATCTGGTTTGGATCTTCTATTGCCAATCTGGATGACCTGATCTCCGATTGGGAAGATCTCCTTATAGTCAGTAGATGGCAGCAGAGACCAACCCAAACTCTAACAAATTAATTAACTACTAGTCCTGACGTAGTTAAACTTCAGGCTACACTACACATCCATGTCTTAATAGGACAAGATGAACCCATTACCCTTATACCCCTTATTGACCACTTTGGTCAACGTGTGAATCCGGTAATTTCACAATTAATCTCATTCATCAATCTAGACCGTTGATCTAAGATCAATGATTGCCCACCTTAAGGTCTTACATTCTCCTGCTTGGGCAAACATTAATCATAAGATTAACCTTAACGCATATCTAGATCGGATAAACATTATAGCCAAATAAAATTAATGTGAATAGCGTCTCATAATTAAGATCCTAATAACGAACTATAGAGGTCAATACTCCTATCAAACAGTGTGCGACCTAGTATGATCATAATTATTAGTAATCTCATTCACAATTATCACCAATAAACACCGAACATGTAGTATGGAAATAACGTACTTTATGTGACCGTTTACGCTAAGTCCATTATTGGTCAACCGTTATCGTTTCTCACGAAAGCCTTTATGTTTCTCACTTGAACCTTAATGTGACCATTAACCGTCATGCTTAAGAATAATCTTAAATCTCTTTCTGCTTCTCACTTGAAGCCTTTCATGTGACTATTAACCGTCACGCTTAAGTACAATCTCAAGTCTCTTTATGCTTCACCTGAAGCCCATAATGTGACTATTAAGAATAGGGCTACGCTAAATATCCACATCTTAATAGGATAAGATGAACTGATTACCCTTACACCCCTTATTGATCACTCTGGTCAATAGGTAAATCCAGTAATTTCACACTTAATCTCATTCATCAATCTAGACCGTTGATCTAAGATCAATGATTGCCGACATAAAGTCTTATATTCTCCCACTTGGGCAAACATTAATCATAAGATTAACCTTAACACGTATCAAGATTGGATAATCATTATGGCCAAATAAGATTAAAATGAGCAACATGTCATAATCAAGATCATAATAACAAATCATAGAGGTCAATACTCCTATCATATGGCGTGCGACCTAGTATGATCACAATTATTAGTAATCTTATCAACAATGATCCCCAACAAAAATGGAACGAGTAGCATGGAAATAACGTACTTTAAGTTATCGTTTACGCTAAGTCCAATATTGGTAAACCTTTATCGTTTCTCACGAAACCCTTTATGTTTCTCATTTGAAGCCCTTAATGTGACCATTAACCGTCCATACTTGAGAACAATTTTAAGTCCTTTTCTGCTTCTCACCGGGAGCCCTTAATGTGACTATTAACTGTCATGCTTAAGAATATTCTTAAGTCTCTTTATGCTTCACCTGAAGCCCATAATGGGACTATAAACCGTCATGCTTAAGAATAATCTCAAGTCACTTTATGGTTCTCACATGAAGCTCATAATGTGACTATTAACCGTCATGCTTAAGAATAATCTCAAGTCACTTTATGCTTCTCACATGAAGCTCATAATGTGACTATTAACCGGCATGCTTAAGAATAATCTCAAGTCTCTTTATGCTTCTCACTTGAAGCCCCTTATCAATAGTCATGCTTAATGAAATTTTTAAGTCTTTTTATTTCATGAATATTCACATAATTATATGACGATACACATATCCTTAATCAAGACATAATTATCATATAATAACACATATTCTTGACTGATAGTAGTAATTTTATTTGTTAATAATCTAGATGGTAAGAGAGAGAGAGAGAGAGAGAGAGAGAGAGAGAGATGGAGGAGAAGCGTGAGTGGGAGAGAACGATCTGATGTTCTCTCCCCTCATATATATATATATATATATATATAGCAGAAGAGAAGAGAGAATTATTTGAATTTCTCTCAAAATTCTATGAGAATTACGCATCACTTTTTTTGACTTTTTTTAACAAAGGCACCCATTCAACCCACATATTTTCAATCCTACCCCCTCCTTTATGCTTTTTAACAAAGGCACCCATTAAAGCCACATAATTTCAATCCTACCCCCCCTCCTTTATGCTTTTTTAATTATGGAAACCTCTATAGATTGGAGGGCTAGGATCAGCCTATGGAATGATTTTACGGGCACAACCTATTGATGTTGTGTTCCATCACATGGACAGTTTGGATCAACCTATGATGTGGTCTGTACAGTTCTTTGTCGGCCCGTGCACCGCACGGGGTTTTTTACTAGTGTGTGTGTGTGTGTGTGTGTGTGTGTGTGTGTGTGTGTGTATATATATATATGAGGAAAGTTTTTCTAGTCGGCCGACTAGAGAAGCTTCTCTAGTCCGCCGACCAAAAACACAGTGGGCCCATGTTGTTTGGATGATCCAAAGCATTCATTTGATGGGCTCTATCATAGATAGGGTGTGCCCAAAAAATCAGCTCCATAGGATCATCCTAGCCCTTCAATTTGTGGAGGTTAAAAACATAGTGACCCACGTTGTTTTGATGATCCTAAGCATTCATTTGATGGGCCCTGACATAGATAGGATGTGCCTAAAAAACATCTCCATAGGATCATCCTAACCCTTCGATTTATGGAGGTTAAAATCGACGCGTATAAACTCCACAAATCTGTCCATTTTTAACCTCCACAAATCAAAGGTTTAGGATGATCCTATGTAGCTGATTTTTTGGGCACACCCGATCTATGCCAGGGCCTATCAAATGAATGTTTTGGATTATCCAAATAATGTGGGCACACTGTGTTTTTTGGTCGGCGAACTAGAAAAAATTTCCTCACATATATATATATATATATATATATATATATATATATATATATATATATATATATATAGAGAGAGAGAGAGAGAGAGAGGAAAGGATTGTACGCTCGAGTGCCAAATCACATGGATCCACAAATCTGCCCATTTTGCCCTCCAGTTTTGGAGGGGTTAGGATGATTCAATGGAGCTGATTTTTGGTACACACCCTATCTATGATGGGGCCTTGCAAATGAATGGTTTACATGACCACAAAAAATGTGGGATCCATGTGATTTGGCACTCGAGCGTACCTAAGGTTAGGTACACTCGAGCGTACCATCATTTTCCTTATATATATAACACGATGAGAAAATAAAGTATGTGCAGCTGCACAGATAAGCTATCTGTGCATGGGATCTAAAGCATGGGGGGGGGGGGGGGGGGGCACATTTTTTGGGGGATCCAAAGCATTCATTTTGGTACACACCCTTCCATGGATAGGGTGTGTATATAGGATCATCCTAACCCAATCAAAGTTGACCCCCAAAAAATGAACCAATAGGGATGTCTTTGGATCCCATGCACAGATAGCTAGCTGCACATACTTTATTTTTTCATATATATATATATATATATATATAGCAAAAGAAAAAAGGAGAGAATTTTGTCCATTTAACACGTCAATTGGATGATTTTTACCGTTTTTTTGCCCTCCCCACATATATGTACATACTATCTATGTGAGGGTAAAAAAGGTATGAATGTTCGGAATTATTTGCAAAATCTATGGCATTAACACCTCCCACCTCGCTGGTAATTTCGAATCTTGATTTTGCTAGCCACCTTCTCCAAAAGCTATGTCTCGTCCATCCTTTGCAATTGTATGTATTCAGAGATTTGTCTTATTAGATGTGATGAAAAATTGCACGGAAATACTATTTCTTGAAAGGTTGCTAGCAATAATATGTAAAGAAAGAAGCTAGCAATAATAATCATTACGTAGTAAAGTTTGGGAGGAAAATTACGAACAACGGGTACCTGGAAATTATGGACAACGGGTACCTGACAATTACGGAAAAAACTACAAAGAAGAGGTATCAAAATATGACAATTACGAAAAACTACTTTTCCTTATTAATTTTTTGAAGATATTACGAATTCCGCACACCTGTAAAAATATTTACAAATTCCGGGCACCATCAGACGAACAACAGATTATGGAAACCTCTATAGATTGGAGGGCTAGGATCAGCCAATAGAAATGATTTTACGGGCACAACCTATTGATGTTGTGTTCTATCACATGGACGGTTTGGATCAACCTATGATGTGGTCCGTACAGTTCTTTGTCGGCCAGTGCATCGCACGGGGTTTTTTGCTAGTGTGTGTGTATATATATATATATATATATGAGGAAAAGGAGTGTGCGGTTGAGCGCACCTAAGCTTAGGTGCGGTCGAGGGCCTAAACACATGGGTCCCACATTTTTTGTGTTGATCAAAACTATTCATTTGCAAGGCCCCATCATAGATAGGGTGTGTACAAAAAATCAAGTCCACTGGATCATCCTAACCCCTCCAAAAGTGGACGGCAAAAATGGGCAGATTTGTGGCAAACGGTGTCTGTCCATTTTGACCTCCACAAATGGATGGGTTAGGATGATCCTATGGAGCTGATTTTTTGTACATGCCCCATCTATGTAAGGGCCTTTCAAATGAATGCTCTGGATCATCCTAACAAAGTGGGCCCACATGAGTTTGGGGCCCTCGACCGAACCTAAGCTTGGTGCGGTCGACCGCACAATCTTATTCCTCTATATATATATATATATATATATATATATATATATATATATATATATATATATATATATAGAGAGAGAGAGAGAGAGAGAGAGAGGAAAATGATTGTGAGCTTGAAGCTCATATAGCTTATATGAGCTTGAGGGCCTAAACACATGGGTCCCACATTTTTTGTGTTGATCAAAACTATTCATTTGCAAGGCCCCATCATAGATAGGGTGTGTACAAAAAATCAAGTCCACTGGATCATCCTAACCCCTCGAAAAGCGAAGGGCAAAAATTGGCAGATTTGTGGCAAACGGTGTCTGTCCATTTTGACATCCACTTTTGGATGGGTTAGGATGATCCAATGGAGCTGATTTTTTGTACACACCCTATCTATGTAAGGGCCTGTCAAATGAATGCTTTGGATCATCATAACAATGTGGGCCCACATGTATTTGGCCCTCAAGCTCATATAAGCTATATGAGCATCAAGCTCACAATCATTTTCCTCATATATATATATATATATATATATATATATATATATGAGAAAACGGTTTCTACACACAAGTGTAGATAAGTTATCTACACACTCGCTTAAAATACAGTGGAGGGCATATTGTTTGGGTGATCCAAACCATTCATTTGATTGGCCCTCACATAGATAGTGTGTCCACAAAAAATCAGCTCCATAGGATCATCCCAACCCTACGATTTGTGGAGGTAAAATGGACGTGTATAAACCTTCACAGATCTGTCCATTTTGTGCCTCCACGGTTCGAAGGGTTGGGATGATCCTATGAAGCTGATTTTTTGGGCACACCCTATCTATGTGAGGGCCCATCAAATGAATGCTTTGGATCACCCAAACAATGTGGGACCCCACTGTATTTTAAGCTAGTGTGTAGATAACTTATCTACACTTGTGTGTAGAAACCGTTCTCTCTCTCTCTATATATATATATATAGAAAACGGATTCTACACACAAGTGTAGATAAGTTATCTACACACTAGCTTAAAATACAGTGGGGGCCCACATTATTTGGGTGATCCAAACCATTCATTTGATTGGCCCTCACATAGATAGGGTGTGCTCAAAAAATCAGCTTCATAGGATCATCCTAACCCTTCAAGCCGTGGAGGCAAAAAATGGACAGATTTGTGAAGGGTTTATACACGTCCATTTTACCTCCACAAATTGTAGGGTTAGGATGATCCTATGGAGCTGATTTTTTGTGGACACCCTATCTATGTGAGGGCCAATCAAATGAATGGTTTGGATCACCCAAACAATATGCCCTCCACTATATCTTAAGCTAGTGTAGATAACTTATCTACACTTGTGTGTAGAAACCGTTTTCTCATATATATTACACAATGACAAAAATACGCTTAATGCGTCTAACACTCCCCCTCAAGCTGAAATGTATATATCATACATTCCTAGCTTGTTACAAGAATCCTTCGACTTAGCACACCCTATAACGGCTTGGTAAACATGTCTGCAAGCTGATCTGCAGATCAAGTAAACACTGTGCGAATTTCACCTCTCTGAATCCGATGACGAATGAAGTGACAATCTACCTCAATATGCTTGGTTCGCTCATGGAATACCGGTAGGGGTGTAAACGAGCCAAGCCGAGCCGAGCCGAGCCGAGCTTGGCTCAAAAGCTCGGCTCGGGCTCGGTCGGGCTCGGCCAGGCTCGCGAGCCTTACCGAGCTCGGGTTATATTCAATTCACACCCCTCATCTTCCCTGGACAGCCCTATCTAGTGTAATTTGACTACCTTTTTTACACTATGGGGGTGGTCCAAGTAACAAATGGGGTTCCAAAAAATGAAGTGACATATTTTGCCTCCTCCTTTCACTCCATGGACAACCCTTTTAGTGTATATATTAATATATAATATATATATTTAAATATATTAATTCTTAACGAGCCGAGCCGAGCCTGGCCTAAATCGGGCTCGGCTCGTTAAGCTTAACGAGCCTGGAGAGCCGGCTCGGCTCGGCTCGTTAAGGATTCGAGCCGAGCTTTTTTCGAGCGGAGCTCGAGCGAGCTTCCAAGCCCGAGCCAAAATTGACACCCTTAAATACCGGCTTTATTACAATATGAATTGCAGCCTTATTGTCACAATACAACCGTGCTGGAGATGTTGATGAGAACCCAATTTCTAACAAGAAGGAGCGAAGCCAGATTAGCTCCCCGCTCATATAGGACATAGTCCCATACTGAAATGACCCAAACTTACTGTAATTCTATGGCCCTTTTCACCCACATTGTTAACTACAAATAGGGAATGCACATTCACACACACATTTCAACAAACACCTTAAGTGCACCAACTCATAGGGGACTGTTTTGTAATTCTTTTTCTGTCAAACGCCAATAATGGCTTTACACAAGAGAATTAAAGCTATGCTCTCATAATATGGAAGATTGGGAAGGTTCCAATCACCAATTACAAACTGGCAAACAAAAAAACAACATTGGTATTGGAATGGAGGTTGAAGATGGGAAGCTTGGTTGGGCATTCTCTTCAATGGCTGTGGAAGATGGAGATTTCCAAGGGCACACTACCTGCTGGAAGGAAGAGGGAAGATAGATGGGGTGCTCACTGCATTGGCCAGTTGGGAGGCTCACTGTCTTCAAAACTGATTGGCTTCACTAGCCAAGGAGGGAAACTTGTATTTGTTAAATCTTTTTTTTTTTAATATCATTCCACATTCCATATTTAAAAACCAAAGGGTTGGGTGCCAAGACCAATTCTGTTTAAGGCAAAATCAGCCCCAAGATGCCCATCTCATAGCCTTCTTTAAAGGCCTTCCCCAATTCAATCGTTGAGTGCATATAAAGAGTGGGAGGGTGCTCATATCATTTCTGCCCCCTTAGCAAATAGTTCACAATATGGCCACCCAATGACCCATTTTACTATTAGATGGCCTCACGGTCAATGCCCAAACACAAAAGAAAGCCCCACATGGCCCTAACCCACAAAATTAGGCACCATAGCCTATGCTCCTAGAAGGGGATATGACATATACTTAGCCTTTGCACTTGACTTAGAAACATCTTGCTTTTTACTTCTCCATGACACCAAATTACCTCCTACAAACATGCAATATCCAGTCGTTGATCTTCTGTCTGCAGAAGATCCCACCCATTCATGTACATATTTTCTAAAACATAGGCCTTTACCTGAAGAACCGTTCAAATATTTGATAATCTGAATGACAGCCGCCCAGTGAGAAGTACGTGGAGCACTCATAAAACGACTAACCATACCAACTGCAAATGATATGTCTGGCCTGGTGACAGTCAAATGGATCAACTTACCAACTAATCTTCTGTATTGAACAGGATCACTTAACAACTCACCCTGATCAGGAAGAAGTTAAACATTTTGATCCATAGGAGTAGTTGCAGGTTTTACCCCCATTGATCCAGTCTCTAAAATGTCTAAACATATTTCCTTTGTGACAAAGAAAGGCCAAGACGTGAACGAGCTATTTCAATACCGAGTAAGTACCTGAGTTGACCCAAATCTTTAGTGGAAAATTCCTTTTGAAGAAAGGATTTCAAATTTTGTATCCCGGACCTGTCATCTCCTGTGATGGCTATCATCAACATACACTATTAGAAGGATATATCCAGTTGCAGACTTGTGGCTAAACACGGAATGATCAACCACACATTGTTTCAACCCAAAACGCAAAATTGCAGTGCTGAACTTTCCAAACCAAGCCCTCCGTGATTGCTTCAAACCATAAATCGCCTTCTGAAGACGGTATACTGAGGAACACATCTCCCCCTAAGCAACATACCGAAGAGGTTGCTCCATATAAACCTCCTCAAAAAGATCGTCATGAAGAAAGACATTCTTGACATCAAGCTGATATAAAGGCCAACCACGATTAACTGCCAGAGAGATGAATACGTGAACTGATGGAATTTTAGCAACAGGTGAAAAAAGTCTCCTGATAGTCAACACCAAACGTTTGAGTGTACCCCTTAGCAACAAGGCGGCTTTTACACGCTCAACGGACCCATCTGGAAGATACTTGATGGTAAAAACCCAACGACAGCCAATAGTTTGAGCAACAGAAGGGAGAGGAACCAACTACCACGTTTTATTTGAGTGAAGTGCAACAATCTGAGCATCCATAGCAGCCCTCCATCCAGGATGATTTAAAGCATCTGTAAAAGACTAAGGCAAAGCAATCGAAGACATGCTCAAAACAAATGATCGAAAAGATGGTAAGAGATGCTCATAAGAAACAAAATTAGAAATAGGATGAGCAACAATACGAGATCTAGTACGAGATGCAATAGGGGAATCATGAGGAGGGGAACAAATACCTGAAGGCGGACAATCCGACTGTGGAAGAGGATCAGTAGGTGGAGATGGTGATTCAGTCGTAAAAAGAACAACCTGGCGAGGTCCCCGAGTATAGGTTTTTAGTTCAGAATCCTTAGAATCCACAGTAGGACCCGTGGCACAGTCTGGGATAGCCAGAGGGGCTGGCAGAGGAGGACCCATCACTGTAGGAACTGGCAGGATAGGTATGTCAATATGTAATGGAAGACCTGAATCAGACAAATAAGGCTGGTCCTCAAAGAATGTGACATCGACAGAGATATATGTCTTTCTAGGTGAGGACTATAACATTTATAAGCTTTCTGGGTACGAGAGTAACACAAGAAAATGCACTTCTCTGCCCTAGGGTCCAATTTGTCAAGTCCTGTAGACAAATTATGAATAAATCATGTGCATCCAAAGACGCGTGGCACTAGTGGAAATGGATCGCCTAGAGGGTACAAGACAAAAAAAGGTGTTTGCCCAGATAAAATTGAAGAAGGAAGACGATTACCTAGGAAGCATGCTGTGAGGACTGCAGCACCCCAATGAATCTTAGGAACCTTCATCTGAAACATAAGTGTTCGGGTCATATCCAACAAATAACGAATTTTTCTTCCAGCAACACCATTCTGTTGCGACGTGTGTGCACAAGACGATTGATGAATAATACCGCGAGAGGAAAGAAAATCATGAAAGCCATTAGCCACAGAAAATATTCCTTACCATTATCAATACGCAAACAATTAATAAAACATTTAAACTGATTTGCTACCTCAAAATAAAAAAGACGAAATGCATTAAACACTTGAGATCTATCTTTAAGTAAAAACAACCACGAGGCCCTCGAATAATCATCAACAAATATGATAAAATATTTATATCTATATAATGAAGTAGTTCTAGCTGGGCCCCAAACTTCAGAATGTATAAGCTCAAACGGACGAGACACCCTACTACTAACTCGAGAAGGGAAGGACACACGATGGTGTTTCCCTAACTCACACGACTCGCAATGAAAAAAACAGGAACAGGATCTGAAACAAAAGAAGACTTTCTAAACATATCCGCATGTGGATGTCCCAAACGACAAAGCCACTGATAGGTATCCACAGAAGTAGGAAGAGCTACACTGGCACTAGCCTGGTCAAGGTAGTAAAGACCATCAATTTCACGACCCAAGCCAATCTTCGTCCCAGTCTTCATGTCCTGAAAAACACGGTAAGAAGAAAAAAGAAAACAGAACAACTTAGAGATTTCGTTAATTGGCTAACAGATAACAAGTTAACAGGAAAAGACAGGACATACAAAACAGAAGACAATTGAAGACCCGTGGAGATGGAGACTACACCCATGCCAGAAACAGGGGATGTAGTCCCATCAGCCAATGTAACAGTACGAGGACCTTAGTTATAAATTCCGTTCCGGTCGCCGTTCCGTTTTGGCTACTGGAAGGGAACGTTCCGGTGTTCCGGCCGTTTCGTTCAGCGTTCCGGTCGAAACTTTTCGTTCCGGTTGAAAAAAATAGTTAAAAATATGAAAAAAATCCTAAAAAATTAGAAATTGTTAGAAAAATATAAGAAACACTTAAATGAACTAAAAGACATATTTATTACTTAAAAACCAAAGTTTAATAACAAAAAGACGAAAAATGCCCTCCTAACAACTACAAAACGGTCACAAAATGAGGGCAAATGTGTAAAATACACTCCCCAACAGCCATAAATGAATTTATGTAATTTTTTGGATTTTATTTTTATTTTTTTTCCGAATTTTTTTGGAAAAAGACGAAAAATGCCCTCCTAACAACTATAAAACGGTCATAAAACGAGGGCAAATCTATAAATACACTCCCCAACGGCCTTAATGGCATTTTTGTAAATTTTTTGAATTTTTTTTTATTTTTTTTGAATTTTTCCGCATTTCCGGCCGGAACAGTGAATTCCGGCCATTCCGGCCGGAATTCCGACCGGAATGACCGGAACGGACTGGAATTCCGGCCGGAACGGAAAATATGCCCATTCCGTTCCGGAATCCGGTCCGTTCCGGCCGGAACGGAACGGAATTTATATCTATGACAAGGACACATTGAAGGAAATGACTAGAAAGAAGAAAGAATGTTAGGATTACCAGTCATATGATGGGATGCTTCTGAATCAATGAACCATGATCCAGAAGAGGTACCAGAGAGAAAACGTGACGGGCTAACTTGATTGGCAAACATGGCAGCTAGTTGCTTCCCTTTGTCTCTGAGGCGCACAAGTTCATCATATTCTACACGAGGTACTACCATAGTATCAGGGGTCATATAGGGAGAAACAGAGGCAAATAGACTATCAGAAACAGCAGCAGAAGCACTCGCAGGTCTATAGGGACGAAGCGCAGAATGTAAATCATAGCAATACTCAACACTATGGCCATCCATACGACAATGTGTGCAAAAATGGGACCCTCAGCTGCGACCACCACCATCTTGACCTCCACCTGGCTCACGGCCACCCCCACGGCCAAACCGACTACTCCCACAACCACGATCAGCTCCAACATAAGTCACATGAGCAGACCCATCCACCACTGGGTCACCAGGCGGAACCACACGCATACGCTGAACCACAATTTGAGCACCAGAAGGGACAGGAACCAACTACCACATTTTATTTGAGTGAAGTGCAGCCATCTCAGCATCCATAGCAGCGCTCCATCAAAGATGATTTTAAGCATCTATAACAGACTGAGGCAAAGCAATCGAAGACATGCTATGAAACCATGTTAACTTACCAACTTCTCCAAAAGCTTAAGCTGTTGGAGAAAGGCGTTTTTTATCTTTTATACTTTAACACTCCCCGGCACGTGTGGCCCACTTGGCAAACACGTGGCACATGTGGTCCCACTTTGGGCCGACCATCGCATGTGGATTTTTGCTATCCGAGAGGTTTGAACTCGAGACCTTTGGCTCTGATACCAAGTTAATAATCAACATGGTGAGAGAGAGAGAGAGAGTGAGATAGAGAGAATAAGGAGAGAGATGGAGGGGAAGGCGTGAGTGGGAAAGAACGATCGGCTGTTCTCTCCCCTCGTACGATATATATATATATATATATATATATATATATATATATTACACAATGACAAAAATACCCTTTATGCGTCTAACATTATTAAACTAAAACAGCTACACTCAACGCCATTAAAAAAAAACAGCTACACTCCAATTAACCTTACGAGTTGCCTGTCCCTAGAGTGGAATGAAGCCTATATCTAGCTCTTGAATAAGCTCCATCTAACCTTGAGGCATATATTGATCAATCAAATGAGGTACATACAATCTAAATCCAAAACTCACTGTTTTGATGACTGTTTGAAATCATAAATTGACATCTTTAATTTACAAACCATGAGCAATCAATGCTATAATGATCCCAATGGAGTCTCAAAGATTATACACTTCCACTAATATCTGCATCCTTAATAAGTTATCTCACTTTGTTTCTATAACCCTGGTGACGTTATCTCAACTTTAAAGACATTTAAGCCATCATATCTCATATTGACATGGCATTCGTTCGTTTGGGAAGGTTAAAATGGAAAGAAAATAGTCGATTCAAGCTCATGAAGGATTTTAAGAAGGTTTTAGGAATGAATAGAATTCTTAAAAGTGTGAAAATTGACTACATAGCACAAGACACTATGATCCAAAATAGGCATTCAGTCAAAATTTTAAAAATTATCTACTAACAAATGTAATATGAACAAATCTAGAATGGTCAATGCGTCGAAGAGAAATTTCCAAAATTCAAAAAATGTCTACAAACAAATGTGATCAGAACAAATCTAGAATGGTAAATGTGTCGAAGAGAAGTTTCCATTCGAACAAGTATGCCAACATCTAGTATTGTCGGACAAGACATTGGTTACAAATGAGAGGCAAATGAATAGAAAAGGTTGAACAAAGCCTCTTATTCATGCTCAGATGTTTGAATGACACCTTAGTTATCAATTTTGTTCCGATGATTGTTCTGTTTCCATCTTGGATTTGAACATTCTACTATTCCGGTCATTTTGGTGTTCTAAAAAAAAAATACAGCACTTTTTTTTGAACAAAAAATTGTTCAAAAAAAATGGCAAGAAAACAGTTGTATTCAAGCTCGGGTAAGATTTTAAGAGGATATAGGAATGACTAGAATTCTCAAAAGTGTGAAAATTGGGGTGTGTGTGTGTGTGTGTGTCCGGAACAGAGCGAAAGAGAACAAAAATCTAGGCAGACAGTTCCGCTCTATTCTGTGTTCCGTTTTCCTTTCCAGAACAGGATCTTTTGGCCATTCTCAACAAAACGAAACAGATTGATGACTATGAATGCGACACACAGTGAAACAGCAAAAGTAGATATCTATTTCAGTCCATGTCTTCCATTTGAGACTACGTAATATAGACCGGTCACAGGACAACAATTATCTACAAAGAAGAACCAATGTATGTTGGAAACATCATTGATTAGTTTCTATAGTAAAAAAAAAGAAGTAAAGATTCTTCAATTTCACATACTTGTATATATTCTCAGGAAGCAAATCTAGGTAATCAGGTGTACCTCCCATGATAAATTTGTCCAGTTTAACAGACCCAAGCAAATGGTACATAACCAAACATTATATGGTAATGGTCTATATAAACATGCTGTCAACAATCATGCAAAGAGAATTAGAGAACTGACCTCACAAGAAACTAGGCAATCAATGGCCTTCACTTTTGACAGCTTAGAAAAATCCTTGGAATTCCTCTTTCCACGTAGTGCACGCCACATAACCATCGGCTCCCAGCTCAAGCCGGATGTATGTTTGAGCACATTACGTACAATCACAGGCTCACCTTTGATCCAATGGCTTTGGAAATGCTCTAGGCCATCTTCTTGAATGTCTATAGAAGTCGGACAATACAAGTAGTTGTCGTGTGAACCTTCCCTAGAAGCTGCTTGAATTGACTTCATAGCACCCGGATGAAAACAGCGGCACGGGGCAGAAGCATCATGCACTTGTAGAGCTCCATATCTTCCGGCTATTTCCTCTGCCTTCACTTCCAAATCTGAAACCCAGTTTTCTGGAAAGATGTGTTTCAGCTCCAGAAGGTGATCACCACAGCCACCCATTGCCCTTGTGGGACAGGGAATGCTGCCATCACTATTTGCTTGCCATTCATTCAAAGACACACGATGAACCGTAGAGCTCGGCTTCACACATACATCCACCGCCCCCTTTTCGCCCATAGTTTCTTGAAGGGGCTCTCCACCATGTGCATAAGATTTCCCTCTAAAGGGAAAATGCCAAACTATCTCTGCACCACCTCCTTGTAGGTTATTCTCACGAATCTCTCGACAACAACTAAGGCAGAGATCGTACGAACAATTCGGACAGCTTCTATGTAGATTAGCAATTGAGGTACTGCAATTGTTACTGTTCCAAAACAGCATGCCAATGCAGGAGAAATAAGAGGAATATATATCTGGAAAGCACAAAATGAATTTAACTAAAACTACTACATAAACAAAGAGGAACCTACCAGAACATGCGCTCATCATCAAAACAGACCGCCCGCTGTATATTCATTTCTGACAATGATGATAATCCTATTCAAATTTGAGCAGAACATCAGTCCACCCAAAAGGATATAGAAACACGAGCTATGAATCACAAAACAATGTCCAAAGAAACCCATTTGTCGATACCTTGAATTTTAGCCTCTGCCTCCAATTCCACCGTTTCTTCTTGACGTATTTGTTTCAGAAAAGGAAGAAGGAAGCCTAACATGTAACTGGCGTGCCGGATTTTTTCAACTTTGCTCACCTCCATGGGCGGATTCTGCAGCAAAAGAATAGCTCAGACGATTCCTATAAAACTAATAACTTGATTTCAATTCCAGCAGAAAAATCAACTAAAACCAAACCTTAGCATGTGCATTCCTTAGCAAGCATGCCTTGCAATTGCAATTCCCACAACAGACGGGGCAAGCTTCTGCAGTCTCTGCCTCTGACATCTGTGGATACCTATGACAATTTCCCCATTCCCAAACAAAATATCAAAAACCATTAAAAGAGAAATCAAACCCAAATTAGAACCAAACCTTAACTAAACAGGCATAATTACAAAACAATGCATTAAAGAACTAGGGAAATCTACCATTTAAACCCAAATTAGAACCAAACCTTAGCCAAACAGACATGATTACAAAACAATGTAGTAAAGAATTAGGACAGAAATCTACCATTTAAACCCGAATTAGAACCAAAACTTAACACAATGTAGTAAAGAACTAGGGAAATCTACCATTAAGCCCAAATTAGAACCAAACCTTAACTAAACAGACATGATTACAAAACAATGTACTAAAGAATTAGGAAACAAATCTACCATTTAAACCCAAATTAGAACCAAACCGTAAATAAACAGACATGATTACAAAACAATGTAGTAAAGAACTAGGACAAAAATCTACCATTTAAACCCAAATTAGAACCAAAACTTAACACAGTGTAGTAAAGAACTAGGACAAAAATCTACCATTTAAACCCAAATTAGAACCAAAACTTAACACAATGTAGTAAAGAACTAGGACAAAAATCTACCATTTAAACCCAAATTAGAACCAAAGCTAAACACAATGTAGTAAAGAACTAGGACAAAAATCTACCATTTAAACCCAAATTAGAACCAAAACTTAACACAATGTAGTAAAGAACTAGGACAAAAATCTACCATTTAAACCCAAATTAGAACCAAAACTAAACACGATGTAGTAAAGAACTAGGACAAAAATCTACCATTTAAACCCAAATTAGAACCAAAACTTAACACGATGTAGTAAAGAACTAGGACAAAAATCTACCATTTAAACCCAAATTATAACCAAAACTTAACACAATGTAGTAAAGAACTAGGAAAATCTACCATTTAAACCCAAATTAGAGCCAAACCTTAACTAAACAGACATGATTACAAAACAATGTAGTAAAGAATTAGGAAACAAATCTACCATTTAAACCCAAATTAGAACCAAACCGTAAATAAACATACATGATTACAAAACAATGTAGTAAAGAATTAGGACAAAAATCTACCATTTAAACCCGAATTAGAACCAAAACTTAACACAATGTAGTAAAGAACTAGGACAAAAATCTACCATTTAAACCCAAATTAGAACCAAAACTTAACTAAACAGGCATGATTACATGACAATGTAGAAAGAATAAGGGCAATATATCACTTAAAGCCTAATTAGAACCAGGCATGATTAAAAGACAATGTAGTAAATAATTAGGGCAATAAAAAATCTACCATTTACTTATGCATCTCAAACAATATCGTCGACTCTTGCACTTAATACACCTGATAACAGTTCCACAGTCGCTTTGCTTACACTGGTGGCACATCTTGCTGTCTTCTCCTCTCCTCCGCCTAAAACCCTAAAACCAGACAAAAAAAAACAAGAATCAGAACAAAAATAATCCTAATATTTAAACAAATAAAACAAAAAAAGAAAAATAACAGCTACCTCCTTTTTGATAAAAACACCCTCCTCGCTACCTCCATCAGAAACTGTAATCGAAGAAGAAGGAGAAGATAAACAAATCACATTCTCCTCATTGTTATTGTTTCCGTCCGATAACTCTCCGCCGGAGACTATTTTCTCCGGCCGCCGGAGTTTCTTTTCCGAGGGAAAAAACGAGAGATTCTGTTTTTCTATTAATAACAGATTTTTGATACTCCGTTGCTTTCTCTTACCAGGCCTCGGAATCCATTCCACGTCATCATTGTCTTCTTCACTTTCTCTCTCACTTTCATTGCCGGAAAATCTTTTCCGTTGTTTTTTCCGGCGAGTTTTTCTTTCTTCTGGAATATCAGTGATCGCTCTTTTCTCCATGTAAATCACCATGGAATATACAGAGGTTGAAACTGGAAACTTGAAAGACGAGGATTTTTGTTATTTTTTTTTAAAGTGTTTTGGACAAATCTCTCTCTTAAAAGAGAAGATTTTGTTTCCTTTTTTGGCGCACTCGGTTTCCATTTTAAGTACGTTTTTCCGCGGAAACTTCATTTAGATTGAGTTGCTAAAATGAAGGTAAGGTAAATCCTAACGTTCAATGTTGGTCCCACATTGGTACATTTTTTTCAGAATCGGAACCGTTGATCTTCTAGAATTTTATCCGAAAGATTAAGAGATACAATAATCAACGGTTAAGATTCTGTCAGAGAAACCCTAGATAAAACCCTGAAAATAAAAAGGCTAATATCATCCGTTTGAGGCAGAAAAATAAAAACTCCGGATCGACGATCTAATCAACGGATCAGATTATGTCCACGTGGAACACAATGTGCCACAGGTGATTAGTAGGAAAGTGCCTCCGAGCCACCGTATTTTTAGCACTTACTAACTATAATAGGCACTGGCTAACTGATTGATCCCCTTAAAAGATGGGCAATGATAAGTTATGATAAATTCGCACCCACGATAAGATAATTCACACCCCTTTACGTGATTTGACGTTAAATAAGTTATACTCTGCCACATACCCTTATGTAAAGGGATGCGAATTATCCTGTATGGGGTACGAATTTATCACCGCCCTAAAAGATTCCTTCTCTACGATTTCATCCGCCCCCTAATTTGCCGTGACTTCTATTCACGTCTGTTTCGTGAATAGCAAGTCACACGAAATTGGGAATGTTTTCAACAGTTCATTTGCAGGTCCGCTGTGAAATCCTAGCCGTTGATTATGTGTGGTGGAATTCTATGTTAGAATGATACTTAGAAAGTGATTTGCTGTTGCTCAGGGAGGCTGATTTCCGCACTACTATTTTTTTAATGGTACTACTATAGTGAGTAGTGCCAATTATCAAAGTGTACTAGTGTGGATATCCGCTGCATTTATTAAGGGCACAGTGACATCTTTCTACTACAATGTCATGGTGCCACGTGTCTGCTTGTTATTTTTGGGCGAATTTTTTTTTTTTTTTTTTTTTTTGAGAAATGATTTCTGCGCTTCAATGTTTTGATAAACATGCACTCCATATGTTTGTCAGGTAGTATTTCAAGAGCTTTAAGAGCTTTTTGAGAACCCTAATAAACATCTGGAGCGCATGTTTGTCGAAACGCTGGAACGCATAAATCATTTCCCTTTTTTTTATTGTTAATTTGGAACTAAAATGGTAACGACCAGGAAAGTAATATGAAAAAAGACAAAGTTCCTATCGGTTGGGGAAGTTGAACCCAAGTCTGCGTCGGGTTCAAGTTGAGATTTCGGGTCGACCAGACCCGCATCAAAACCCGACATTTAAAAAAAAAATTACCATATTTTTGTTCAGTTTTTTTTTGAACATAAAAACCTTCAGTGGAAAGATAGCACCATAACCGACCCAACCAGACTTGAATTGGGAAATTGGGATCGGGTTTGTGTTGGGTTCTGGTAGAGATATTAACTTTTAGGGCCAGGTTGGGTTAGCCTTCATCAGATTAAGAGCCGGGTCGGGTTGGGTTCGGGTTGACGGTTTAGATATTCGAGTTGGTTTCGGGTTGGGTTCAATCCTGCCCAACCCTAACCCGAGGTGCACCCCTAAAAAAATGAGATCTAATTTTGCTACGTGAAGGGGGCGAAACCGGAATTTATGCGCCCAGTCGATAAGATAAGAGAGAAAATTGAGGGCAGCGAAAACTGTTGATCCAAAATTGTATTTTTTAATGTTGAGATAAATTGGTTTTTCGCTGATAATCCGATATGAGTAACACATCACAAATATAATAGAGTGCAAACAGCCACTACTCACATACCTATCTTTCAATTCCTAGAAAGATAAAAATAAAAGAACGTTTTCCTCTATTTATCATCGATAGGGAAGGAACAATTATCTAAACAGAATAGAAAATTAAACAGAAGTGCAAAAAAAAAGTAGGATAGATTCTCATGATAAACATATCTACATCCCAATGCATAGGGCTGCAACTTGAGCCGGGTTTTACCCGACCCGCATCGACCCGACCCGAAAATAGCCTGGGTTGGGTTCAGGTTTCATGGGTTTCGGGTCGAGCCGGGTTGAGCATTCAAAAGCCCACATGAATCTCGGGTCGAGCCGGGTTTGAAGGGGCCCGACCCGAGTTACATAAGTTATAGTATGTACATTTTTTTCTATTGTTAGTTAAAAGTTAAAAGTGAAAACCCACGCACCCACTGTTTTTGCGTGTGAGTGTAATTTCTGCTTCTATGAGTTGAGTTGATTCAAGTGTTTGATTCAGCATTGTTTGATTGTAATTACAACATTGTTTGATTACAGCATTGTTTGATTCAAGTGTAATGTGAATGTAATTACATCATTGTTTGATTCAAGTGTAATGTGAGTGTAATTTCTGCTTCTATGAGTTGAGTTGTCTTGCCAAACAAGAATTTTCCTTAAAAAATTGCGTCAACGTGAAAAAACCCGAACCGACCCGAGATTTATCATGGGTAGGGCCGGGTTTGGGAATCGTGGGTTTTCCGGAAAAAAACCCGACCTGACCCGACCCAAGATATTTCTCGGGTAGGGTTGGGTTCTCCAAAACCCGACCCGAGTTGCAGCCCTACCAATGCATGGTTTCTCCCTTAAAATAACATATTTCTAAAAGAATAATGTTCACACCTAGCTGGTGTTGTTTTCTTGTTCTGTTAAAATTTTAAAGTCTTGTCATTGTCAAAAAATTTAACCACATAAATGGTGGTGGTACCGAGGTCTCCCACCCAGCTATATCATTATAGATGTAAAATAAAAATTTTCAGTAACTTTGGATGTATTACAAAGAGCCCTTGCAGACTTGGCAAACGGGCGGGTTGATTTGGGTTCCCCGTGGGTCATGTGGGTGCGGGTCAAACGGTTTGGGTCAAAATGACCCGCATACCTACGGGTCAGCACTTAGGTGACCCACACCCGTTGCGGGTGGGTTGGGTCAACCCACGGGTTACCCGCAATTTTTTGCCAAAGAGTTTTTTTTTTTTTGGGTGAATAAGGAAATTATAGCAACAAAAACATAAGAAGAGACTTATAAAAGAAGCCAGGAGTACCCCCATTGCAAATGAACCATTGTCCCTTTTATACTAGGTTGCATTTCCTCTTATTCTAGACCGTCCATTTCTCTTTTTCTTTGATCTCACGATTCGTAGAAATTGCTTCTCAATGAAGTAACAGTGCCATCCAAAAGACAAAAATACCTTCTTTTATCTGAAAGTTGCCCTTTGTTGCAAGTGAGGAAATGCAACCGTATCTGCGGGGTTATCCGGGTACCCGCGGGGTTATCCGTGGTACCCGCGGTTCACCAACCCAACCCATGTTTTGGCGGGTTGGGTGATCCGCGGGTCAAATTTGATGGGTCACTCAAATGCCGACCCACACCCGCAAATTTGCGAGTGGGTTGGGTCGATCTGCGGGCACGGGTCAATTTTGCCAGGTCTAAGCCCTAGTAAGTGTTTATATGGATAGGGATTTGTTAGCGTCCATCGCAAAAGGCATTTCGCATATGGTTTGTCGCACATAAGAGCAGCCACACAAGCTTGCTTTTTAGCATATTTTGTCTTCATTCACAAGGTGGCTGCTCTAACATGCGACAGACCATATGTGAAATGCCTTTTGCGATGGACGCTAACAAATCCCCTCAAGGGATAAGCATACAATGATCTAAAATATTCTTAAGATAATTATGGAAATAACTAAATAAAGGTGTTCCTAATCTAGACTAATTCCTAATATTCATAGTTGCTTACTGAATGATCCAACGGTTAATTGTTTCTCGGGTTCCAATAATTGGAAAAAAAAATGACTCACTTGCCACCAAAGGGACAGGTCAAATAAGACAAAATAAAAACAGAGATGCGTGGACGTGGAAGATGAGAGCAAGAGAGGCTCTACCATTGCAGGATCTTTAATGTCTCATGAGTATAGGCCATGTTCGTTTTGGATTTTGAGAACAGATTGTGACCTCAAAATTGATTATCGGACTCAAATTTATGTTTATTTGTATAATTGTATTCCAATAATCAGTTTTGGCTCACAATTGGTTCTCAAAATATGAAACAAATAAGGCCAAGTGGAAGTTTTCCAAAACTAGAACGAAGAAAGGATACCAAATAGAAGTTCGTTAAAAATCAAGTGAAAAGAAAGGTGGTGTGATGAATGGAAGACAACCACGGTGCCCTGCTTTTGAAACCCCGACTTAGTGGACTGATTTTAGGTAGCTTTTGCCGTTGAAAATTGGATTGGGTGTCGGGAGGTGACTTGTACTGAGATAGTCGTTGGGGGTTCCTATGAATCAAGTTATTAGGATTTTCTATTTGTTTGGGAATTTGGTTTCTTTATAAATCACCCAAAAAAACGTCTTGTATGCACGGGCATGACTGGTACAAAAACCATGTGCTTCATGGCTAATTTCTTTTCGCTAATCAAATGATCGTTGTTAATGAGTTCCCAATGCATTCATATTTTAAATGATCGCCGTTAGGAACTTCTCCGTGGATTCATATTTTAATTTTTTTTCTCCATGGATGTTCAAACCCTTCTCGCAATCGGCATAAATCATCAAGATTAGATTATGATTAGGTATAGTGGAAGATATGGAACACTACTGCCTGTAACTCATGTGTATTTGTATCAATGTATTAGATCTCATACCAAGTTAAGATGGACGATCGAGATCGAGATCGAAGGATGATACAAGATGTAAACTCAGAGCGGATAGGAGAAGAAGGTTAGAGAGATGAAGCTCCAGCTTTAATTAGAAACTAGTTGCAGTCCCGTGCGATGCACTGGGCGACTAAAAAATTATAATGTTGAAATATTTTTCTTTAAAAGAATTACTAAATGAATTTGGTTTCCATTCTCACTTATCATACGTGCGTATCGTTTGGAAAGGAGAGGATTGGCATTGAAGCTTGCCAAAGCCGAAAATATAAGAAAACTATTGAAGGCAGAGTTAGGAAAACGTAAGGAATTGAATGCCAAAACGAATAAGAGAAAATAGGGCTTTTTAAAACTGCGGGATAGAGGAGGGGTGACATGTGGCACCGCAACAGCTTAGAGGATTCCGCTTTTACTTATATACATAGGATAGGATAGGAATTATTCCCGCTATACCACTAACAGCCCCAAACTTTTTAAATTACTTAAACAATCAGTCTCAACAAAATAATTTAAGTTATACCTTAGTGAACAAAGTCACATAATAGTACATGGATTTTTTAGAATACCATTGTCACATTAATATTCAAAATAGCACTTTTCATATTAATTAGTTAACCCTAAATAACTCTTAATAATGTATCTCACTATCTCATATACTTCTAAAAGTTGAGCATCTTCTTAACATAGAGAGCACCTCATGAAAATGTCCATCTAATTAGAATGACAATGGCACAATGCCTCGACTCTATATAGCTTGCTCTAGACCTGCATAAAAGAAAGGGTGGCCCAGTGCACGTTGCTCCCGCCATTGCTCTAGACCCGCATCACATACATTAAATTGAATTAGTTTTAAGCACTCTTACATCGACACGTTCCATAAAAGCTTCTGCTGGAAAAAAATAATTCACGGAACTCCGTAGATCTTCATGGAGTTCCGTTAAAGCTTCTGTTTGAGAAAAAAAAAAATCACAGAGTGGGCCGGCACGGCACAAGTGGGCCGCGGGCCGTGCCATGCCTAACCCAGCCTTTGCCGTGCCGGCATGGCACGGCCCGTGGAGCAATCGTGCCATGCCGTGCCTGGCCCACGGCCCGTGTGGGCTGAATTTTTTCCCAATTGCCACCTTGATATCAAGGGCGGTAATCCTGTCATTCCGCCTACACCAATCTACATGCGCATTCACTATATAATTTCTCCTATTTGTAAAGGGAAATGATCTCAACACAACTATGTTTTGATACATGACGCCATGTATCTTGTCTTTTAGCATTTAACTGTCACGTGAGTGCTTTTTGGGGACCGTAAAAGCCCTTTTACAGCTCTTTAAATATAAAAGACAAGAAACATGAGCGTCATGTATCAAAACATGTTTGTGGTGAAATCATTTCCATTTGTAAATCGTCAAACTAGATAGTTTTTGCAAATAAAGCAATGTAGACGACTTCTTCTGGGGAAAGAAAAAAAAAAACCCTTATTAAAAGATGGTACTGCCAATAAAACGTCCACTAGTTTCTCATTTTATGATCAAAATCCATGGCTATTGAAACTAGATCCGGCAAAAAGTGACCAAGACCCTTGGGCCTGGCCTGCCCGTAATTTATGGGTACGGGTCACTAAATTAGTGACCCGTTGAAATTTGACCCAACCCGGCGCGGCCCGTACCCGCGGATGTCTGTAAAAACCCAAATGAATTAATCTCATTCATTTGGGTTCCAGACTTCCATCTCCCTCTCTCTCCTCTAAGGTTCCGCTTCCCCAATTTGTATGATAATCCTAGTCTTTTTTTTGGTAAGAGACAATCCTTGTCATTTGGACTGAAATGGGAATAAAAACAGCCAAAAAAAAAAACTGAGTGACCTGCGAGTCCACTCATCCCATATGGTTGGAGTTCACAAAATAGTGACAGTAAGATTCCGGGTCATTTGTGTCCCGGCCTGTACCACCCGAACCCCTAGGGTTGGGTGAAACCCAGACCGACCCACCTGTTTGCCAGGTCTAATTGAAGCTCAAATTAATTAGGTGTGTTTATTTATTTTCAACACAGGACCCCGTTTTAGAAGTGCTTTTCGTTTAGTACTGGGGATTCAATATCGGCCATTCCCCGTCCGAAAGTGAGAGCCTACCCCCTCACAACTCGGAGATCCTATTTGATCTAATGGCTGCAAAATAGCAACAGCCCTTTAAAAAATCCCCAAAAAAATTGGGAAAATGATAAATGGGCCCTTTTGATTACTTGGGACACCGTGCATCTGGATGTCCCAACTAATGGAAAGGGGCGCATTTATCATTTCCCAAAAAATTATGGGAAATGATATTCACCCCCGCCCCATAAACGGATAAAAAACCCCCTTTAACGGTTTCTGTGAGAATGGTTCAGTGCTTGAGGATAAATTCACCCCCTTCAACGTTTTTCTTTGCATGTAAAACTTAACGAATAACATTAAAGGGGGGTGATTTTATCCGTCAGAGGGGGGGAAATATCATTTCCCAAAATCAAGGCTCAGATCATTCAATCACAGTGGGTTGGTAACCAAGTGCTTGTCACCTGCCACGTTTGTAACACGCGACAGCGGGCCATGCGGCCCATGCCCGTTCAAATTTAGGTCAGTGATATATTCGCCCCTTTTTACTCGAGACAGCTCCCTCCACTCCTCCAGGGTTTTTATGAATTATGACTACTCAAAAGACTACAGTGGGTTGTCCAATGTTAAAAAGGGGGCAAATATATCATTCCCTTCTCAAAGTGACCCTACCCTGTCTTTCAACTCGAGTTCTCTGACAAACTAAGCGCCTTGGTTTCCATTGGACGGCCAACGTCCGTCAATAATCCCATCTCCAAATCTCCACCGTTGCTTTCAACTAAAGCTCCATCACAGAGTAAAACCCTTCAACCCAGAGTCAAATGAGTTTCAACTCGAAACCCACCCTGACAGATTGGATCGATTACACGTGTCACCAATCCAACGTCAAATAGGAACACTATAAGAGGCCCCACCAACTTTCTGAAATTCGAAATGCAGAGTAGAAAGCGCGAAAAAAAATGGAGTATGGGGCGAGTTAAAGCTCCTCACGGAAAATCTCGGATAATCTCTGCACTCTCTCTCTCTCCCTCTCTCTCTCTCTCTCTCTCTCTCGCTTTTGTAGGTAAGTTCTCCTCGAAGTTCGTTATAAACATTTCGTACTCAGATTCGTTCTTCTTTCGGATCTTTCGCTTTTATTTGAATCCGATACGTTTTTTTCCTTATCCGCGTCTTGCATTTTCCCGATTCAGTGATTTTTTCAGAAGATAGAGAGCGTCAGGTTCTCGTAATCCCTAATTTTTCTTTTTCTCTTATCTATATTTTCTTGTGCTGAGATCAGTTTTTTTTTTTCCCCTCGTGTTCTGATGAGCTTGTTTTGATGGTTTGATTTTTAGGTAATTTATCTTATAATTAAATTGATCTAGGTTTCTGTTTCCACAAATTTCATTTTTTGATTTTTTTAATATATTTGGAGAGGGAGAGCAAAAAACGAGGGATTTTCCGATTTCTAGGGTTTTCCCTCTCTTATTTTTGATTTTTTTGTTAAGTTGATTCATTTTTTTTTAAAAAATTTCCGCTTCTTGCTTGTTGGATGCATTTTGTTGATCATATTTTTTCTCCTTGGAGTGTAATGTAGAACTATTTTGAAGGTATTTATAAAAGGGTTTTATAATACCCTTCTGAAGTTCTGATTTGTTAGTTTTCTTCAAATGCTGGTGTTTTTGCTGGTATTTATCTTTAAAAAGGTGTATGCTGATGTTTTTATTCTCTCACAAGATTTTTGGGATTTTTTTTCCTATATCAGATTTTCAAGTATCTTTCGACATTTTTTCTCTGGAGGTATCTCTTCTTGATGGAGCATACTTCCTATTTCACTCCACATTTTACTGTGTTTATTATTTTACTTTATTTGTTTTGCGTTCATTCACGTATCTTTATCGATTGAAGTATTGAAAAGAACCATAGCAAATAATTCTGAAATATAATTGCACTTCACAACTCATTGTGTGATAATTGAGCGTGTTTAACTGTGATGGCTGTTGTTTTTGTTGTTGTTGTTGTTGTGACCTCTATAGGTATTTTGTTATCTCATGGGAGAGCGATTTGGAAATTTCATCTATGATGGTTATGAGTATGATATAGTCATTTGGCCTGTTCTAAAGTCTCACTTATTCTTCAATGCATGCCAAAGATTTAATTGGTAAGAGATTTGGATCACAGCATATATTAGTGTTGGGTTGATGTATGGAGGACAGGACTCTGGGTATTAATTCAAGTTGGAGTCCAGTTTAATTCAAGTTGGAGTCTAGTATAGTTGTTAGAAAAGGGTTGAATGAATAGGCGACCTCTTGTTGTCCTCTGGGGTATGTAAAAAATGAAGGCATATGCACATTCAAAGGGGAAAGGGGGCGGCAGAGTTACCCCTCAGCAGGCGGTTTTTGAGCTCAAGCATCGAGTGGTTGTTGTACTGAACAAGCTTGCAGATCGAGATACTTACCAGCTTGGGGCAGAGGAGCTAGAGAAAATAGCTGATGGTTTAACTCCGGAAGGGATTGTGCCATTCCTTTCATGTGTTGTTGAGACTGACTCGGAGCAAAAGAGTGCTGTTCGGAAGGAATGTATAAAGATCATGGGTACGTTAGCGAGGTGTCATGGGGGGCTTCTGGGACCTCATGTTGGAAAGATGGTGGGTAGCATTGTTAAGCGCCTCAAGGACCCGGATTCTGTTGTGAGGGATGCTTGTGTGGAAACTGTAGGTGTTTTGGCTTCAAAGATAGGCAGTTGCGGGGGCGAAAGTGGTGGACCCTTTGTTGTGTTAGTGAAGGCTCTTTTTGAAGCTTTGGGTGAACAGAATAGGCAGGTGCAGATTGGTTCAGCATTGTGCTTAGCCAAGGTCATTGATAACACGAATGATCCCCCGACGGCGATTTTGATACGTATATTGAGTCGCATCATAAAGTTGCTTAAAAATCAACACTTCATGGCAAAACCAGCACTCATTGAGTTGATTAGAAGCATTATTCAGGTCAGTTTTTAGTGCTAGGAAGTGAAGTTAAATTCTACAAATTTTTACTGAGTTCTATTGTTTGATTTGTTCCCCACAGAGATTGATTCATGATTCACACTTGTTTAATGGTGCAGGTTTACATGATTCCAACAATTTGTTGTTAATGGTTAATTAATGTACATTATTAACCCATGATAATTCACAATTTAATGACACATGAATCAGCATTTACTTCCAAAATAGAAATATTTACATGATAGTTGGTGGTCTTACATTTAGTAATATCTTATAAATTGAAGGAAGATTAACTTTAATGACAGGTAACATACTGGAAATAACTCTTTTATTATGCCTTACTCGTTTGAATGCTCTACACACACAAAAAAGAAACCCATGGATTGTTAAAATTGATTGATAATTTGATATCTTACTTGGAACATTCAGGTATGATTTTGCGGTATCGTCACCGTCTCCGTCCTCTCTTTTTTTTTGTTTTTTTAATACGGTTTTGGTTATTTCGTAAAAAAAAACCCTGGAAGAACCTTTCAATCTACAATCCAATTTTGTGATTAAGAACTTATAGTCTGACATCTAATATTGATTCCTTTAGTATTTCTTCCTATCTTTAGCATTGTTTTTATGTGCTACTTTAGGAAATATGAACAGTCCCCATTCATTCTATGCACTTTCTAGTTTGATTAGAATCTAAATCGTGTTAAGTAATAACTAATTTACTTATATACACTGGAATTAGAATTTCGTTCCTTTCCTGATTGTTCTATTTTGTTAACTCTTGGTCATCATTTCCGCATCTGCGATTTGGCACATTCAATGGATTACTAAACCAGGAAAGTGTAAAATAGAGAGATTTAATGTGAAGAAGTGATAGAAAAAGAGAGAAAAGGAGGGGAGACAAAATGGGAGGGAGAAAATATGTTTTTATTGATTTTGAAATCTGCGTATACAGTGATTTATAGACAATACCTGACAAATGACTAAAATACCCTTACATACACTCTTGTTCTCTTCTCCCCCTCAAGCTGAATGTTTCCTTGTGTTAAAGTACTGTTAAACATGTTAACACAAGCACTTAAGGGTATTTTGGTCAATGCACACAACACACATAATATAAAATAATTTTCGTGTGGAGAGAACCCTAACTCTTACGCACGCTTCTCTCTAACTCTCTCTTCAGTGTCTCTCGTTCTTTTTCTCTTCAATCCCTGATCTCTTTAAACCATGTAATCATCTAACAAGTACAAAAGATTTAATAACACCTTCTTCAATAGCTTAAGCTTTTGGAGTAACTGGTTGTTTCACATGGTATGAGAGCAAAGGTCCTTGGTTCAAACTTCAAACCTCCTCGATAGTAAAAATCCACATGCAATGGCCAAACCCAAAAGAGGGGCCACACGCGAGGGGGAGAGTTAAAGTAGAAAAGATTTAATGACACTTTCTCCAACAACTTACGATTTTGGAGTAACTGGTTGTTTCACACCTTGAAATATATTTAGCTTGTTAATCAAATGTGTGCTACAATCCAGTGAAGCATATCGCGAACACGTCTGCGATTGAAACTCCACTAGATACCGCATGGAATAATCTCCTCCATCTCAAATTCCTCATGAATGAAGTGAAACTATATTTCCATATGTTTCTTTCTTGCATATAAAACTGGATCCTAAGACATCTTAGTTGCACTCTGGTTGTCACAGAAAAAAATCTGAGAACCTGAGCAGAGAGTTAGCTCCTATAATGTATGCGCATCCATGTAAGCTTTGCAATGGATCTCCGGTTCTTTGTTTCTTGCCACTCCAAGAGACTGCACTCCTGTCAACCACTATACAATCTTCGGTAAGAGTGTGAATTTAATAGGGAAGGGAGAGGTGTTGGGGTATGAAATTGGGAAGAAAAATGGATTGTGGAGATTCAAATGGAGAAGCTAGGTTTTTTCTGATTTTTGTGGGGGTTTGGCTATTTTTCGTGAAGGGGTGCTAAAATGCACCTTTTTTTAAAGTTGGGTGCTAAAATCCACCTAATGTGAGCCGTGAGGTGTGGTCTATCTTTGTGTTTAATAGGCTCCTCACCTTCTTAATTGCTTAAGTAAGCCCAAGGTTTTAAATTTTGGTTTTGGTTTCGATCAGCACATAAATTGTAACATTTCGGCTTCGGTGGAAATTTCGGTGAAAATCTTGTAAAATAACGGAAACATATGCAAATGATAAAAAATTTTAATCTTTCAAAAAAAAAAAAAAATCATATGCAAATATGAAATTTTAAGATGAAACTTTGGGAAATGCTAGAATAAGCACAAATTCATAATTAGAAACCATCACATAAGCAAGAAAACCATCCATAATGACTATCACATCGAACACCTAGTGACATGTGTTGTCGCGCATGTCTAAAACAATAAAGTCAATAAATAAGTACAATGTAACGAATTATAGGAAAGTACAATGACCAATCTCCTCTATAAGGACGCCAACTCTTTGTAGAGTTACGAGGTAATATTTTTCCCATGCCAATCTGACATCCCATGCATAAGATATGATTACTTTGTTGTGCAGTACATTAAAGTTTCCTACCAAATATCGTTCTCTACATTAATGAAATGGAATGAAATGCAAATAATATCTTTCCATTTTTTTGTCGTTCCGACCTATGTCACAAATGTTGTTCTCGGGAATTTCTCGGCAAGGGAAAATCTCTGGATATATTAATTTTTATCAATTTTTTTAGGTTTATATCGGGAAGTAAATAGTAAAATTAAAATTATTTAAAAAATATATAAAAATATTAAATTTAAGAAAAAAAATATAAAATAAAAATATCGAGATAATTCACGATATTATCGGGATATTTTATGATAAAAATGAAAATATCGCTATATTTTTTAAATCTCGGGATTAGTTCCGGATTTTGTCGTTTTATCAAAATCTCGTGATAAAAACGCTATATTTTGAAAATATCGGAGATATTTGTGACATAGGTTCCGACCATTTCGGTCGAATATCCGGAATTTTGGTCAAATTATGGGAATTTCGGTCAAAATTTCAGGGAAATAATGACAAAAGGAAATCATGTAGATAGGATATTTAAAACCATTAAGCCAAAAGTGAGGTGCCTGTTATAAGTGGAAAGAAAATGGATGAAAGAAAGAGAAGAAACCCTAGCAGTTGGAAATGGAGGCGTACAATATTTTAAAGAAAGAGATTTTGAATGAAAGAAAGGAGAGAAATTAGGGTTTTAAAGCTGAAATGAAGAATGAATATGATTATTAAGAATTAAGAAAGAGAGACAAGAATAGGGATTTCGAAGATAGGAAGAGATGTAATGGTAAAGAGAAGAATACATTGGAAAGGGAATGAAATACCTCTTTAGAATGATAAATCTTGGCCTTTAGCTTTCCCTTCCCGATCTGGTACCATGTTAAATATAGATATTTAGTGTGAAGAAGTGAGATGAGGAAAGGTGGCAAAACATGAGGAAATATGTTTTCATTAACTTCGAAATCTGTGCATACAATGACTTATATAGAATGCACAAATGACTAAAATACCCTCACCTATACTTTTATTCTCGAACATGAAGCATTTATTTACTATATGTATTGTTAATCTTCATCGCATCGGCAAGGTTACTCCATTGTGACCTGGTGGTCACAGGTTCGTGTCACGGAAATAGCCTCTCTGCAAAGCAGGGGTAAGGCTGCGTACATCTAGCCCTCCCCAGACCCTGCAATGGTAGGAGCCTCGTGCACTGGGCCGCTCATTGTTAATCTTCATTGCAAAAGAGAAAAAAAATTTCACTAGAAATGTAGAAACTAGAAACATCCTTTAAGAATTGGAGCATCATGAATCTTCCTTAAGAATTGGAGCATCATGAATCTTCCTTTAGAAGACTTATTAATTTCCAATTTTCCATATGCTCACATTTTCAATTGAATTCAAAATCTTCCCTGATTGAAATATTATTGTTTTCATGTCCATTGTTGGTTTGGGGAAAGCTGTGCTATGTATTAGACTAGTCAAGTGTAATAGCTCTCAGAGCTTTTGTGTTATTCCAGTGAAGTGGGACTTTTGTCCTTAAAGAGGTACATATTAGTAGAAAATGGGAGGCTGTAAATCCATTGGCAGATACTAAAGACCCACCTGGCTACCCATGTGTCGAATGGGTTGCCAACTGTGTCAGCTGATGGGACTGCAAATCATTGTAGTCTTTTGACCACCGAAGTGGGTTTCTCATAGAAAAATGTTGATATCTGATTGCTCTTTAATGTGCCAGAAGAGGAGTTTGTCTCCCCTTTGGCCGCAGGGTGGTATCCCTCTCTTTATCTCCCCTACTTCTGCTCTCTTCCACAGTTTTAAAACTCCCCCGCATCTGTATCGACTCCCTTTTACCTTGTCCATGTGCCGCGTTTTGCCGCCGCATTCCGCGTTTTGCCCTACAGAGTCAATAGAAACTGCTGTGACTCTCCTGAATTATGACCACTCCAATTGAGTACTTGACATATATTGCTATCTTTCTGTGTGTGTGACTGTATTGCAAACATGTTTGGACACATTTAAGTTCAATGATAACTTTTCTTAAAAGATTAACTTGAATGTGAAAACCCTAATTCAAATTGATTAACTTATCGAATGTTTAATCTGCTCTTTGGACCGTCGTGATACTTTAAGATTGACCCATTAAGCTCCTAAGAATTCTCCGGAATAAACTGCGAACCCTCCGGTTTGCACCGCTATCTTATGTGCTTTTGTTGATGCCATATCTGATAACCATTAACTCATTGCATACATTTGGTTTTCCGATGCTTCTCTCAACCTTACAGGCAGGAGGTGCTTCAACAGAACATGCCTTATCGGCAGCCATTAATAGCATCCAAGAAGCCCTCAAAAGCAGTGACTGGACAACACGTAAAGCTGCCTCTGTGGCACTGGCAGGTATTGCCGCAGGTGGTGGATCTCTGCTGGGGTCTCTCAAGGCGTCCTGCATCCTTTCGCTTGAGGCGTGTCGGTTTGATAAGGTCAGTGTTATTCAGTGATCTCTACCTTTCGTGGGTCAGGATTCTTCACAAAGGATCAAGCCTAGGATCCTCTTAGCTGGTTCCTGTTCTTTCTGCAGGTGAAACCGGTCAGGGATTCGGTTATTCAAGCTATACAGTATTGGAAGAGTCTCCCAGGATCTGATTCTCCAGAAGCTTCTGAAGCTGGATCCTCTACAAAAGGTTTGTTGGATAGTTATTTGAAATATTGACAAAGTTTTCTGCTGAAAATGGCGTTGTTTTCTTTTTCCGTGGAAAATCATTGTTATTAGCTTGAAATTTCTACTTTCCTATCTGGTATTGTATTATTATTGATTATTATTTGGTTGTTGGTTCTTCACTTGGTCAATCTGTAAACTAACTTGGATTTTAACTCCACTTTTTCCTTGTCATGGTTGTTTTCAGGTCAATTTTTGGTAATAAAATTTAAATCTGAAAACAGCCTTTCAGTTTATGCTCTTGGGGTATCGAAGTAGATGAAAAACTACCTGATTTTATACAATCCAATATAGTTGATGATGGACAGTCAATGTTTGGACTCACTCCTGGGAGGTCAGACTCCCAAGTTGACTGACTTGAATTCCTTGTCTATCTATTAGTTTTTCAACAATAGGCAGGTATGTATAAAGCACCAAAGTAGGGTCTTTAAGATCCTAATATTTTGGGAAATGCACAGTGCACTAACCAAACTGTGTTGACTCGTCTGAGAAGTCATTGATCTATGGTCTGAATGGTTGGGCAGCTTATATTTTTATTGAATTTCCCCTTTGGCTGGTTGTTCTGAGCTATATTAGCCTTTATGGCATAGACCAAGTAATGTGTTAACTGTTACGTATCTCCGAAAATTCAAAGTGTAAAAACCTGCAGTTTTTTTCTAATTATTTCTGTATATCTTAGCAGCCTATGCATGTACTTAAAGTTTATATATGCTTGAGTAAAACAGCATCTCTGCTCTGACTATGCTGTGCAAGCATGATATATTCAGATGCCTATACTAGCTTAGTTTCATTTTCTTATATGCATTTCAGTTTCTTCCATGGTTCTTCCTCGATAAGTCAGTACTTCTCATAATGCTAGTATTCTTGTCTTCTTTTACCTAAATATCTGAAATTTCCAACAGAAAATTTCGGTGGAGACGACAATGCTGATCTGACTAGTGATAGGGACAGCGTGTGGAAAGATAACCCTGCCATGAAAGTTGGTTCCCGCTCTGCTCTAAGTGGAATTCCAATCAGCTCAACAAAGAAAAGGGCTCCTTTAGCTTTAAGGAAAACATGTCCAAATTATGTACAGGATCCCCAGTATTCTAAAACAAACGATTGGCATATTGAGATAGCCCTTCCGAAGACCGTTTCTGTTTCTTTAGCCGGTACCCACGATGAAGAATCTGAGGGCAGTTGTGTCACTAAGACCTTCGGGAGAAGAATTGTAGATGCAACCGAGGATCAAGATAACGAGTATGATTCTATGCCAATGGATGATAAACCTGAGTGTTCTTCCATGTCGGATCTTGTCAGTGGTAGCTTTGAAACTAAGCGTGTGACGGTTGCTCATAACTGTCTTCAGGGCGACAGTTCAGTGAAGACAATGGAAATGAATAACAGTGCCCCTGCTGAAGATGTTGATCCTGACACTCATATTTGTTCTCTAAGGATGCAGGAGCGTAAGAGTCTAGATTCCACAGTTACTGAATTGAGTTCGCGAGGATTAAATGGGTGTTGTTCGCAGACTGCCATTGAATTGGCTTCCATCCGAAAGCAACTCTTGGAAATTGAAAGCAAACAGTCAAACTTATTGGATCTCTTAAAGGTACTTTGTTTAGCTTCATTGGATAGTTTAGGAGTGGGAAATGATATATTCACCCTCTTTTCTTCCCTGGGCCACCCGCTAGTTGTGTAAAAGGAGTTGTCATAAATACAAGGGTGGCCCGTGGAAGAAGGGGGCGAATATATCACTTCCCCTTAAGAGTTCATACTTATGATTGCACAGGTCAGTATATTTGCATGGATCTTCGACTTGGGCATCCCTCCCGCTTTAGGATTTCTGAGTTGTTTATGCTTCGGGCTCTAATATATTTTCCACAGTTTTTTGTTGGTGCTCCTGCTTCTGCACCAACTCTTGCTTTTGCATCTATTTCCCGCTTGAATCTTGTAACTAGGATCTGGAGTTGACTCTGGACCTTGAACAACATACTGGTTATTGAATCCTTATATCAGTAAAATGTTTGTTATTTTTTATTCTTTATATCTTATTAAAAAAATTTCATGTTGTGTCCTGGCTGCTTCTAATATTAGATACTTTGAACTTCCATGTTCTGAATTGCTATGTTGTTTATCTAAATACACAAGAACATTTTCCTGCATGAGACAGATTAGCTGTATGGGCACTGATTTATTTGCCCACCAAACCATCAGTGTTTGGAGCCTGTTCCGAAGTTTTTTGAGCTCCTTATCCATGTTTGATACTTTTAAGGATACAAATGCTTAGGAGAACTTATATAAGCAGAAAATCTTGGGAGAAATTTACTCGCTTTGTTTGTATTCAATGCTTTAAAGCCATTCATATTGTTCTGATCTTTACGATTTGCCAGAATGATATTCATGTGGGTCTCACTCATTCTTTTTCTTTGGGCACTTTTCAGGTATTTATGGGGAGCTCAATGGATAGCCTCTCTATGTTGCAGTCAAAGGTGCTTGGACTAGAGCATGCAGTAGATAAAATATCACAAGACCTTACTCATGGTGGAAACTATCCCAGCACGGCAAGCTACAAGCTTTTGAAGAACAATCAAAGTGTATCTTCTTCTCCCAGGTTGTCTACCTGTACTCCAAGGCCATCAGTTGATACAAATTATAGACAGGCATCAATGTCTGCCAAAAGTAGAGAGCTGTGGGAGGAAAGTTCATCTGCAAAGAGCAGATCAAGCATTTCTGTCAAACGAGGAGTAGATCTGTGGAAGGACCCCACACTTAATATAATTAGAAATCCAATAGCAAAAGGAGTTGAAAAGAGCTTAGGACGCGGTCCTCAAAAGACAGGAAACTGCCATTCTAGGAAAGCTGCAGATCAACTCCATGTTTCGGCTTGTAATGCTAACACCAACCAAAAAACTTCTGAAAGTAAGAATGACTCGTGGAAGCGTATAAGAGATTTTCTTTGTGTGGGGGACCATGAGTCTGCATTCATTGAGGCTCTCTGCTCTGAGGATGATCTTGTTCTGATAGAGCTTATGGATAGAACTGGACCCATTCTGGAAAGGTTGTCCGATGAAACAATCAGTGAAATTCTCAGAAATGTGGCAGCACACTTGCTAGACCAAAGGTTTATGGACTCCATAATCCCTTGGTTGCGTAAGGTAAGCAACTTAACTCTCTAAGCTGAAAGTTAAGATTATTTTCCCCCTCTGGTCTATCATTGAGTCTAGAGTAGATTCTTGCACATCCTTCACCATAAAAGTTGAGAATGAGTTCCGAGGATTACAAAATTCTAGGACTGAGTGTTTGATATGAAATGTCCATGCTGACTTTGTTTCTCAAGCTAGTGAATTGGAATGCTTATGTTACTTGGCCTGGGTATTGGTGAAAGTCACAAGGACTGCCATGACTTTGTACAAGTTTGGTATGTATGCATTACCTGAATGTCATATACATCAATGTCACATGCATCGGCCAAGGTCCTAAACGGCACTCCTAATTTTGTCAAGTGTATCAAAACAGGGATATATTTGTCATTTTTTCAAATGATAGGGCATAGGGTACTTTTGTCATAAAAAGGTAGTCTTGAAAAATGGCAGAATAGAGAGGATTGTCAAGGGCATCCTTGACCTGGCTGTATCTTCCTAGCAGCTCTCTTTAAAAAATAACGATGGATCACTTCTTATCCCTGTTGCTCAGTGTATCTCCACTCGGAAAGTAATTTTCTTCAGGAGACCCAAAATTGAGATCACATACCCTTATACACATACATTCATACTTTACATTTAGGTGCTTCAGTGCTTGTGAATATGCATCAATGCATGTGTCTGATTTCATATGGATGCATGAGACTGGCTGTTTCTTTTTACTTGTTTTCTGCAAGTTTTCCTTTCTCCTTTTTCATTTTCCAACAAAAACAAAAAAACCGTAGCAACTCATCTAGTGAATAACATACATAATATACATACATACATACATACAAGCGCTTGTCTGTGTAATATCTACGTATGCATGTGTATGTGCGCATGTGTATGATCTCATATGGATGAATGTATTTGATGGAATGTTAGGGTTTTTTTTTTTTTTTTTTTTTTTTGCTTCCATTTATTTATCAGGTTTCTCCAGTTTCTGTATTTTTTCCCATAAAAAATAAAACCGTAGCAACTCATCTAAGTGAATCACTCTGCATTAACCGTGTTTTCTCCTGGGCTAGCACAACACCCAATAGGGAAGTTTTAATCCTTCATGGGTACTCAGTCTGTTCCTCTGTTCCTAGTGACATCTGCGTGTGTATAGGGGGTGTTGAGGGCAGGTCTGACTAGATTAATTGACCGAAACTTAACTTGTGATTGGATGGGGCTAGGTTGGGCAGGGCCCTAGCACTTTCATTTCTTGGTTCATGCCTGGTCCATGATTTTTAATTTTTGCCGAAATCGACACGAAACGACAGCAATGTTTCCGTTTTTATCTCCACCGAAACACATACCGTAATCAGAATGCCTACTGAAAACAAAACCGTAAGTATATTACTGGTATATTATTCCTGTATGTGTTACATAATTATATTTATATGAAGGGAAGTGATATATCCGCCCCTTTTGATTACCTGGGACACCCAGCAGCAGTGTACATGGCAATCAACCCCATTGAATCCTTCTGACATGAAGTACATCAGCCCCTCTGCAGTCATTGATACACTGCTGCTGGGTGTCCCAAGTAATCAAAAGGGGCCTCTATATCACTTCCCTTATATGAATTGCATGTGAAATGTGGTGCATCTCTTAAGCATAAATGTTTTTATGAATTACATGTGACATTTGGTATGTAATGAATTATCACTAGGTGTTCGATGTTGTTAAATCACTATGGGTGCTTTTTAAGTTTGTATTATTTGTGCATATTCTAGCACCTTGAAGGTTCATTTTAAATGTTGATTATTTGCATATGTTTTCATGAGTTTTCATGATATCAAAATTTCTACCTGAGGCCGACATATTTTCATTTCTGCCATGATCGAAACACATACCAAAACCCAAGCTTGAAACCTTGGCCAGTTCATGTTCACCTATATGTTACATATTCAGTCTAGCCACAGGTAGATGTGGTACTCTTGTACTGTATAATTGATATTGTTATAAACTCGTATGAGCAGTAATGTACTTGGACTATAGTAACCTGCATACAGCTTTCTTTGTGCCTTCTATTGCTGTAAGCTAATAAAATGAGTTTTTTTCTTTTCTATTTCTTCACGCGGCAAATGATGTCACAAGTTTATCTTTGGTAAATGATATACAGAGGTAACTGTGATTCTTTTTCCATTCTTCATAAATTTAGGTGGTGGACTTGAGCGCTACTTGCGAACCGAATTATTTTGTTCTGTCTGCAAAAGATAGGAGGGAGTTCATGTCAGCAATCCAGGAAGCATCAGCCATGGATTTCTCTCATCCATCAGACAGGAGATCTATTATGCAACTTGCACTAAAGTTGCGCCAAGTCTGGGGTGAGGCCACTTGGATACTTAAACCTAAATTTTCTATGTGCAAATTACATCTTGACTCTCCTTTCTCCCAGCTTAAGAAACAATTGTTTAAAAACTTTGTCAAAGTAAAAAAAATTGCTTAGTCGACTTGACTGGATATGGACTCTGATGGAGTTAAAAGGGGTAACTCCGTTTTTCTAAGAACCAAAAAGATCCTTATTGGCTACCTGAAAACTTCAAAATATCAGTTTACACATACCCTGTCCCTCTTTCTGCAATTTAAGCTTGAAAACTTGCTTTAGTTCTTGACCATGTTCTAAATGCTGCACACAAGTTGTCATCTAATTAGAGGTACTTTTAAATGTTTTGACCTTGATCCATAATCGTCTTGAATCATAGAATGAAAAACTTTACATAAACTCTCCTTTCGATGCCACCCCCCTTGATTTTGGTAGCTTTCTACTTTCGAACTTTTTTCATTGGCTCCTGAAATGTACTATCCAATTATTTGTAATAACTACAGGAGCTGACAAGTACCAAAACAGGAGGCTGGAATGACCTGCCCCCTTTTATGAAAATGATAAACTTTAAAACTACCCACCTGTGAAAAAATGATTACATCAGTAATTGGAAATTTGGAATTAATCTTTCTCTAGCCCAACAGGAGAATTTCTGGGACTCAGACAACTGCTGGTTTTATTACTCCTTCCCCTCTAATTTTGTCAAAAATTTGATGTTCATAAGAAACATGAACTGAACCTACCGTTTAGTCGTTCTTTATCACAACTATGATGGATGATACCTTTTAAGCTTATAGTTCCTTTTAGATGTTGTGCTCCTTAAATTACATGCTTTTCTATCATAAACATGGGCCAATTCTACCTATTGCTGGTTCTTTATCACTAATTATAATGAATGACATCCTTTCTTTGTTCTCTCTCTCACTCTATTTTTTTTCTTTTTATTATATATCTGTTAGTAAGTTTCTTCAATTGATGTTTTGGCTGCTTATTGATTAGCACCTCTTTTGAGACTCAAGTCAATTAAAAAGTTGCCTTTTGAACTCTGTTTTATCCTGGGCAGGTTCTTGTCCAATTACGAGTTTTTTAAACACTGATTTGCTAATATGTCCATATACGAGTTGTACATGCATGCAACTTCCGTACACAAATGGTGCATTAGAAGTTTCTATACGAAAACCTGAAATGATGATACAACATGCAGAAGTTGAGATTTGAAATCGTATTTAAAATACTACACAATAAATACATGCATTCATCATTTAAAAAAAAGAAAAAAATAGAAATCTCCTAGGAAGACACACCCATGTCAGGGAGGGCCCCTAACAGCCCTCTATGTTGAGCTACGCGTTCAAGATCAAATTACCAACTGTTTTTTTCTTGACAAGAATAACCCTTACCCTACTATTTTGTTAAATTATATATATATATATATATATATATATATATATATATAGGAAAACGATTGTATGCTCGAGCGTACCAAGCTTATGGTACGCTCGAGTGCCCAATCACATGTGGGCCCACTTTGTTAGGATGATCAAACGCATTCATTTGAAAGGCCCTTACATAGATGGCGTGTGTACCAAAAATCAGCTCCATAGAATCATCC
Organism: Tasmannia lanceolata; assembly: GCF_043159265.1. Lineage (NCBI taxonomy): Eukaryota > Viridiplantae > Streptophyta > Magnoliopsida > Canellales > Winteraceae > Tasmannia > Tasmannia lanceolata. The sequence goes on from NW_027518683.1 coordinate 15,248,640, forward strand.
TAACCCATCCATTTGTGTGTGTGTGTGTGAGAGAGAGAATAGTGTTCCTGCGCAGCTGCTCAGATATGCTTATCTGAGCAGCTGCTTCAAAAACTCATGTGGCCCCACATTTTTGGGGTGATCCAAAGCATTCATTTGGAAGACCCTTCCATGGATAGGGTGTGTACCAAAAATGAGCCCTTTAGGATCATCCTATCCCTGCCATTTGTGGAGGGAAAAAATGGTCAGAAACAGTATATATAAACAATATATATATATATATATATATATATATATATATATATATATATATATATATATATATAAAGAGAGAGAGAGAGAGAGAGAGAGAGAGAGAGAGAGAGAGAGAGAGAGAGAGGAGAGTTCCTGCGCTGCTCAAATAAGCAGCTGCTCAGATAGCTTATCTGAGCAGCTGCTTCAAAAACTCATGTGGCCCCACATTTTTGGGGTGATCCAAAGCATTCATTTGGAAGGCCCTTCCATGGATAGGGTGCGTACCAAAAATCAGCCCTTTAGGATCATCCTAACCCTGCCATTTGTGGAAGGAAAAAATGGTCAGAAACAGTGTCTGTCCATTTTCCCCTCCACCTTTGATTGGGTTAGGATGATTCTATAAGGCTGATTTTTTGTACACACCCTATCCATGGAAGGGCCTGTCAAATGAATGCTTTGGATCACCCCAAAAATGTGGGCCACATGAGTTTTTGAAGTAGCTGCTCAGATAAGCTATCTGAGCAGCTGCGCAGGAACACTATTCTCTCTCTCTCTCTCTCTATATATATATATATATATATATATATATATATATATATATAACCATTCTCTGGGGACACAGCAACATTAGAGCGGCTATTTTGGACGATCCAAAAACAAATGTCTCTCTTTGGATCATTTTCCAAAAAAATAATAGACCTTGTGATCATGTTTGGCAACAATAAAAAAAAAATCCTGATTTTTTACTCTTTGAAAATGAATTTTCCTCGGATCAAAAGACGATTGAATGGATGGAGATCGTCATCCCCGTTGTGAACGCTTGACTGGCAACCACTGATGCATAGGCGAGTTGTAAACCATTTTCTTAAGTAGAAGTTTTTTCCAAAGAAAATACCCCCCCAACACATCCTAGCCAAACATACTCTAACAAAAAGAATGGTGGACGTATCTGCAGGGATAACCTGCTTTGTGCCATTGAGATGCCATTCTCCCATGACATTGGCTGATGAATCTTAGTTGATTGATAGACCATGTGATACATGCCCATGTTGTCTGTTTTTCACTCATGCAGTTGAATGTTTACTGAGTGGGTTATGGATCATTTGATAAAGCCACACCCATTAAAGAAGCAAAAACTTGAACTTTAACTTCCCTAATGCTGAGAATGTTTTTGGGTTTTTTTAGGAAAATGCTCCTATCATGTGTTTTGGGGAATGATAAATGCGCCCCTTTTCATTACATGGAACTGCCAATTGCAGTGTACGTGGCAACTTGTGTGAACAACCCAGGCTACAGCTGTGATTTGTTTGTTTGTTTGTAGGAAAATGCTCTTATACTGCAGCTGCATTTTTACTGACTCTTGAGTTGTGGATCATTTGATATAACCATACCTATAAAAGACGCAAAAACTGACCTTTTAACCTCCCTACTGATGAGATTTTTTTTTTTGCTATGAAAATGCTCTTACAGTGCAGTTGAATTTTTACTGACTCCTGAGTTGTGGATCATTTAAACCTCACCCATAAAAGAAGCAAAAATTTGACTTTTAACCTCCCTATTGATGCATCTTCTTTTCCGTTTTGTAGGAAAATGCTCCTAACCACAGCAAATCAGGAGAAGCAGAAACATGGGATCCATTCAACACCAAGAGGCTGGTGTGCAGAGCAAAGTAGGAATTCAGATTTAAAATCGTTTTAATCTTTTGTTTATTACAAGAAATGCTCGATACGGATCCAATTCTCTGACTTGTTAGTGATTCCTATAAAATGCGTCCTTTTCAATGTTCCATCGCGAATGATGTTCATTCGGGAATCTTGTACTGTTATTTTTTTTTAAATTTTCTTTGAACTGTTTACCTTCCACTGCCCCCTCTTTAATGAGAAGTTCTTCTCTGAATAATTAAATGTTGTAATTGCTGCAGAAGCCTATTGTATCCTTTATTAAAATCATTAAGTGAGCCTCTTGCTTCGCCTCAGGAACATGTACAGAACATTCAGATGAATGCACACTGGGAGGTGATGAGCCTCCCCATCAGATTGTCTTACGGTCCTAAATGGGGGCCTGCTAGGGATATGGGGACCATTGGTATGGGGTATGTTTAAAGGGCCTAGCGTAGGGGTGCAACTCGGGTCGGGTTCAACCCGAAGGTCGGGTTAGTTTGTGTCGGGTTCGGGTTGGCTTTTCCCAACTCGGGTTGGGTTCGGGTTGAGGGTTTGGCAACCTGACCCGAGTGAAACCCGGCATTTTTTATAATTTTTATGATTTTTTTTAGGCTTAAAAACTCGGGTTGGGTCGGGTTGGAGAATGGGTTCCTTGGGTCGGTTTGAACCTCGTCGGGTTGGAAATCGGGTCAGGTTCGGATTGGAAAATTGGGTTTCTCGGGTCGGGTCGGCCTCAACCCAATTGAGTTGCACCCCTAGGCCTAGGAGGTGGGGTTGAATTTTATGGTCCTAAGTGGGGCCGACCTAGCTATGGGACTAGGGGGGTGTAGGCGTGTAGCCTGGTATGGGACAGGTTTTAAGGGCCTAGCCTAACATGTTCCATCAGCTCTTGGGCTTTTGGAGTATTGATTAGGTACTTAATGAGTCAGCTCAAACTCAGTTCATCATATAATCCTGAAACGGTTTTACTTGGACTAACAAATTGATCTGGTGTATGTTCTATTCATACAACGTTCTTTTTTATTGTACTCCAAGTTCCGGTCATGGAAGAAGAAACAGAGGAGGTATCAGCAACAACTTGTTTTTATCATGGGACAGCTCATGATGTTCATTTCGATCAATTATGCACCTTTGCATCTAGTAAAACCATTGAAGTGACGAATCACAAACACGCCGTGCGATGCGGGAAACACCCAAAGTAATTTTTTCCTGTTTAGAGGCAAGTCAATCGACTTCAATTTAAATTCTCAACTCAACTCAACAAAGCCTTTGTCCCAAACTAGTTGGGGTCGGCCGACTTCAATTTAAATTACATTACTTATATGGCTCTGTGTACTGTATGGCCTAAACTTTGACTGATGGATTCAATGATTGTCCATAATCATTTTTTTCAATGGCAAATGATGAAATCTAATGAAAAATTCTGATGGGTAGCTTTTTTATCTTTGAAATTCTAAGCTCTTGTTGGTAAAATTCTTATCTTTCCTTGAGAGTTGAGACTACTGTCTTGGCAAACCACAAAACATCTCCTATCTACACTTTTTTTTTCTGGTAAAGAAAGCTTTCATCAAGACGGCAAACAAAATACAGCAGTCACAAGGGGGGCATAGATTCCCCCCCAACAAAGAATCACTAAGAACACTTCTTGTGGCGAAACAGTCCCCCAAGTCATCGGCATTGAGCAGAGTGACAAAATTCCAACCATTTGTAATCTGCCAAAAGATAAATATGGGGATGAACAGTGCCAAGATTGTATCTTTCAAAAGAAAAAAACATTCCTCTCTCGTATGAATATCTAAAAAAAACTGATGTACCCAAACCAGCAACACAGATTTGCAGTTCCTTCAAAAAAGGGACAGAAGGAAAGGGAAAACTATTAACACAGATCTGCAATGGAACTGGTGTAGAGTAGCATGCATGTTCTACTCAAGGTGCTGGTATGCCGATCATTTCAAGTAGTATTATGGTTAATTGGAACAAAAAACAAGGCTATTGAAGCTGAGTATATTTTGAAAAAATGAGTACAATCTTAGGTTCTTTATGCAAGCAAAATTCCCAGACCAGATCAGTTCTCAAAACCAATTGACTGCAGAGAATTACAATGTCACAACTTACACAAATCAATCTCATCTACAGATGTCTTCTCAGCTCTATTCCTTGTCGAAGGTAGTGTTTTCACGCCAGGAATCATAATCAGATGAAGGGCTATACATATCAGATTCAAGAGCAGGAGGCTCACTTTTGCTCCTTCCATTTGCTGGTTTACTTCTTCTCTGTTGTTCTCTTTTGTCCCCATCCTTTAAGGAGGCTTTCTTTCCTTCAGTAGAATTATCCGCTGTACTTTTGGGAACCTCGTAAAGGGTCACACCGCTGCCTCCACTCTGGAACAGTGTGCGTTCTTCATTCTCAGCTTGCATTTGAAAAGTCTCTAGGATCTCAACCACTTGGCTCATGGTAGGCCTCCCTTTAGGATTTTGGCTAAGGCATTGGTAGGCCAAGTTGGCCACCTTTTGGGCGGCTTTGACTGTGTATTGACCTTCCATTCTTGGATCTAAGATCTTAAGCAACTTCCTGTTATTGCTCAAAAGCGGGCGAGCCCACTCGACTAGGTTGTGTTCTCGACTTGGCCTGCTCTTATCCATTGCTCTCCTTCCGATGAGCATCTCAAGGAGCACAACTCCGAAGCCATAGACGTCACTTCGCGCTGTTAGATGACCTGGTCACATGAACTATATGGGTTAGCTCATAAGTAGAATGTTTGTGAATCAAGAATTTCTGATGGATTAGTTTTTCATCAAATCAGAACTCTCATAAGCAAGCAGGGAAATTTAAGAGAATTCCCTCCTTTATAATCCCATGATTATAAATGTTACACATCTGAATAACTTTGTATTACTGTTCACAGTTGATTACACAGAATATGGAGGTATATGCAAATTATTTCATTGTATGTGAAGCTCAACATGTTGTTTTGCAGCACCCATGTATGCCATTTGACTCGGATTAAATTAAAATAATTTTATTTGCAAATAAGGACCAACGTCTCTTCCGTTTCATCTAATTTGTCTGGATCCTCTTTTTCTTCCGAACAGAGGGGAAGGTCTTCTTTGGTGGATCCCTCTTGTTTCCGTTTAGTTCCCTTTGTTTTTTCAATTTCTCCAGCTCTTTCTTCCCTACTTCGAACAACCAAAGATAAAATCTCTAGATGGAAAAATGAAAGATGCCGCTGGGTCCTCATGGCCGGATATCTATGACATGATCAAAGTTACCGGGATCTCCCTCCCACCCTCCGACCCGGGATCCGGGGTTGCCGACCCGAAATGTGGGTCGTTTGCGACCCGAATCACAAAAAATGGCGACCCACGGAGAGAGAGAGAGAGAGAGAGAGAGAGAGAGAGAGAGAGAGAGAGAGAGAGAGAGAGAGAGGAACACTTCGGTGGACTAGGAAAAGAGAGTATCACAATAGTTTATTAGTTTGTTCATATTTTTGTGTTCTTATTTCATAACCGGGTAGTTATTTTCTGTTTGGCTTCATTTAAGATCAAGAATGCAATATATGTTTGTACTTAATTTAGTGATATTTGGAGATCTTCAAATTTTATATATTATGGATTGGATTGGAACTGGAATTTTCATTTTCAATATATATGAATGGCACGCATAATGTTTTTGGTTTTGTTTATTAATTGTAAGTAGTATGGACTATAGAATGATATTTTTGTAAAAATATATGAAGTTATATACTAGATTTGCACTCCAAATCGACCCACGAGCTAAAATAGCCAACCGACTAGCCTACGCACATCGTACAACATACCGGGCTACCATCGTACCCCGTACCTATTCCTGTATTGCGTACCGCAATGAATCGTGTTCCAGGTACCCTTGGACATGATTAGCGGGATCAGACTTATGACAAGCGGTTTAGAAATGATATAGTAAATGGCTTCAAAAGAGACCTTAATGTCCCACTTGCAAATATGACTAAACTAAAATAATCTTATTTTTTTGAGAGAAAAATTAAAATAATCTTATCTGCAAACAAAGACCAAAGCCACAACTTTAGGCCGGCCTGTTCCGGCCAATCACAGCCTGCCTGACCGTGCAGCACGGCCAGATAGTATCTGCTCTCCATTATAGATAACAACAGCCAGAAAAAAAAAAAGACAGGAAAAAAGACTTTATTCTTGAAACCATATTATTGCTCATATATATATAATGGGTTGAACATTATTTTATCCTACTAATAAGCCTGTTTCCAATACATGATGCACAGCTATTTTTTCAGAAATGGAATGTCCTCATCACATGCAAATGTGTTCAATTTGTAAACTCACCAGTCATTACGTACTCCGGAGCTGCATATCCATAAGTACCCATTACTCGTGTGGAAACATGGGTCTGGTCTCCCATGGGCCCATCTTTTGCAAGCCCAAAGTCTGAAAGCTTTGCATTATAATCCTGCAGGTTATGATGCAACATTAGTTGTAGAATGATGTGATTATTGGTTCCCAGTACTTATTTATTTTCTTTGATTCATTATTTCAATTTTCTTTCCCTCTCTTTTTATTCCCCTCCATCATTCCTCAAGTCCCATAGGGTTGATCCCGTAGAATCTGACCCATTTTCTTATCGAGTGAATGGTACAAAATCAATCTAATTCAAAAGAGAATAGTAGAAGTGGAAACCATCAGAACTTCCACAAGTACGATGAAACGGTTATTTCTTCATTGTAGTTTTTTTTTTTTTTGGAGAGAGAGAACGGCAAGCAGCTTCTCATTAAGAGAAGAAAAAGAGTACACAGAAGGGCAGAAAGAAGCATAAAAAAATAAAATTACAAGTGGGGCAGAGATTGCCCCCTCAAAGAGAGTCACCTGCCTAACACTGGCTTTAGACAAGGAGTCAGAAGTCTTGTTGGCCTCTCTAACAGTATGGGTAAAAGCAGTTGCCCTCTCTAGCATGTCGAGAATCTCATTAAAAATGAGGCTAAGATGCCATGGTCGTCTAATCTTTTTGGCTCTCAATTACACTGCATTTTGAGAGTCTCTTCAATCAAGATAACCCTCAAATTTCGATCGAAACATTCTCAACTCAACAAAGCCTTTGTCCCAAACTAGTTGGGGTCGGCTAGATGAATCCTTTAGAAAAATTTCATGAAGAAGGTGAAAGGAATCTACCTGGATCTAATCCTGGTTCTAGTTGCGTTCTTCTACGTGGATCATTTTCTTCCATTCTATCCTATCCAAGGTCATGTTCTCTATTAAATTCCTAGCTATCAAGTCTTTCTTCACTGTTTCTACCCAAGTTGTTTTCAGTCTGCCCCTACCTCTTTTTACTCCATCAACTTGGCACGAGTCGCCTCTTCTCACTGTAGCATCCAAAGGCCTACGTTGGATTTGTCCAAACCATCTTAAGCGGTGCTCTCTCATCTTCTCCTCAATTAGTGCTACCCCCACCTTTTTACGAATGTCTTCATTTTTAATTCTATCTAACCTTGTGTGGCCGCACATCTCCGCCACACTCATCTTATGCACATGCTACTTCTTGGTGGCCCAACATTCTGAGTTGTCAAGCATGGCTGGCCTCACAGCTGTCTTATAAAACTTTCCCTTCAACTTGGTAGGGATTTTACGGTCGCACAGAACTCCAAAGGCAAGCTTCCACTTCAACCAGCCTGCTCTTATTCTATGGTTAACATCCTCTTCAATCTCTCCTTCCTTATGTAGAATTGAATCTAGATAGCAAAAGATATCCCTCTTAGGTACCTCCTGTCTAGTCATATTTACTACATCCTTGTCCCGCCTCCTTACATTACTAAAGTTGCACTCCATGTACTCTGTCTTATTCCTACTCAGTCTAAAACCTTTGGATTCCAAAGTAGTTCTCTATAACTCTAACTTAGCATTTACTCTTGCTTTGCTAAGTTAGAGTTATGGAGAACTACTTTGGAATCCAAAGCTTTTTAGACTGAGTAGGACTAAAAATGCCTTTTCTTCAGATACAGTGATACCCATGGGGCTAGAGTAGTCCCACAACGTAGTGTCATTCCTATCCCTAAACACTCCACCAATCCCAGCTGGTCTGGGGTTTTGCAAAGAGAATCCATCACAGTTCAGTTTGATGGATCTAGATGAGGGGGAATTAACAAAGTTGACCTATCCTTTCTTCCTTTTCTGCCCGCTAGAACCTCCTAAGTCTTGACATTTTCTTAAGAGATCATATTCAGAGATTTCAAAACTCCCCCGCATCATCGTGGACTCCCCGAGTCAACTCCCTTCACCTTGGTTGCATTCTTGTCCAGTTTCACGTTTTGTCCTACAAAGTCAATCAAAACTCCTTTGACACTCCCGAGTTATGACCATGTCAACCGAGTACTCAGCCCTATCGTGCCGAGTCGACTAGGATTTTGCTTTGGCCGCATTTTAGCCCGCATCCGCATTTTGAAACACTATTAAAGACCTCATTGCTAATTGAGACTAGGGGTGCAACTCGGGTCGGGTTGAGACCAACCCGAACCCGACCCGAGCAACCATTTGGTCAACCCAAACCCGACCCAACCTGAGATTTTAAGCTTAAAAAATTAAAAAAATTATTTAAAATGTCGGGTTCACTCAGGTCGGGTTGCCCAAACCCTCAACCCGGGTTGAGAAAACCCAACCCGAACCCGAACGAGACCCAAACTCAACCCAACCCGACTTTTTCCCGGGTTGAGCCTGCCCAAGTTGCACCCCTAAATGAGACCTCATTGCCAATAGCCCAATTAGCAACCAAAAACTTAGTTCCCCATAGTAATCTCCTTACGTATCTTTGAACAGCTTCTAACAGGCGTTAATTCCTTTTGGTCCGAGTGATCGAAAAGATGGCACAATGAACCACATTCAATGTGATTGCAGTCCGAGATCAGTATGGATCTCCACCTCCTTCATTGTAATTCATATATGCAATATTACTCTGTTCTACTCATCTTCTTCGAAATCAGAGACTAAAAATTGCTAATTGTCATTATTTTGGAAGTGAATGATCTTATATGGATTGACAGGATTGTAAACAGTAAACTTTCTAAAGTGTGAGAAATGAAAATGGAGAAGTCGTACCATTCAAAAAAAAGAGAAAAAAGAAAAGAAAATGTAGAAGTCGAAGGTATGAGAGATAGAGCAGGCACTAACTGAATCCAACAAGATGTTTGATGTCTTGAAGTCACGATAGATAATAGGCCTCTCTGCTCCGTGAAGAAAGGCAAGCCCTTTCGCTGCACCCAATGCAATCTTCATTCTAGTAGGCCAAGGCATTGTAACACATACCCCTGTGAACAGAGTAGAAATGGGATGAGTAATCAGAGCAACTGTTTTACAAGAACAGAACAAGGTTTCATTTATCTGACTTGTTTTTCTTCAAGTACTTGCAAAATATTCTAGTTTTTTTTTCCACTACGAAACTCCCACCTTCTGAAAACACTGTATCCTTATATTAATGTTTCTTCCCATCGATGAAAAATTGCAACCTTCCTTTATAACACACACACACACACACACACACACACACACACAAATTAAAAAAAAATGTTCATCATCCTTGTCCCAAGATATGTACTAATCACAAAACAAAGTTATTAACCAGTATTACTTTTGATATGACTATCAGATACAGAGACCAAAATTTTTTTCCTTTAGGATACACATGAAGGAATATTTCGGCACATACGAAATACTTGGTTCAAACCTAAGACATAGTAACTTCCAAATACTGGAATTAATGAATGAATAAAATGATAAGGCCTTGGCTATCATTTTTTCCTTAAATATTGTTGTATCATTTCCACTATTAATTTAGGGAGATGATAAATTCACACCCCCTTTAGGATGATTCTCACCCCTCTAACGTGAATTGCGGCAGACTTTAACACTTTTTGACGTCAAATCACGTTATAAGGGATGCGAATCATCCTACAGGGGGTGTGCATATATCATCACCCTTAGGGCCCGTTTGGATGCCGAGAAGATTTTGATTTGGATTTCTCACATTTGGATCCCTTTTTGAGTTGTGATTTGGATCCGGATCAAATCCTTGAATTTCCAAATCAGCGACTAACAGTGAAAAAATCAGATTTCCAAATATGCTGTGGAAATAAGTAATTGGAAATCTACAAATCTGCAGTTTCCTTCACCCTCTTTGGTCCTCAACCTCTCCCTTCCAGTTGGAAGTACCCCCTTCCCTCTTTGTCTCCCTCAACATGAGCTAGCGGATTTATTCATTTTGTATTCAAAACTCAATTCCAAATCCAAATACAAAATATGAGGTATCCAAACGTGGCCTTAATTTATTTCTAACTTTCTATATTTGCATGATTGCATTTTCAATGCTTTATGTCCGTATATATTAATATTTAATTACCCCCTTCCCTCTCTGTCTCCCTCAACATGAGCTGGCGGATCTATTCATTTTGCATTCAAAACTCAATTCCAAATCCAAATACAAAATATGAGGTATCCAACCGTGGACTTAACTTATTTCTAACTTTTTATATTTGCAGGATTGCATTTTCCATGTTTTATGTCCGTGTATATTAATATTTAATTATTAATATATATGAAAGATAGACATGTAAGCATGTTGGATTTGCCAAGTTCACCACTTGTTTGTGACCAGGTTTGACAGTGACCCCATGTCCAAGTTAAAATGACTTTAAAAACTGAAACCACTAATACCTTGTGAGCATCAAGTGCTTTTTATATATTTTGGATGATATGCTTTTACTAATAGAATGCGATTCGAACACTTAATCAAGAAAAGAAAATCTGTCATTAAAGGTGAGTTTGGTAACTTACGTCGGAAAAGGTGCTTTTCAAGGCTTCCGCAGGCCATGTATTCATAAACCAACAGCCTGTGCTCATCCTCACAGCAGTATCCAATTAGTTTGACGAGATGTGGGTGTCTAAGCTGCCCAAGATAGTTGACCTCTGCCTGCAAGAAGTACAAGACAATGAATATGCACCATACGATTTCCATAACCATTATCATTCAAAAATATAAAACAATTTCCATAACCATCATAACCAGCATTCCTAGCTCCCGATAATCCATTTATTTATGTATGTGTATGGATCAATGTTTCAAATACCAAACCAAACCAGCCGGTCCCATCCGGTTCGACCTGAACTAACCGTGTTCTTGGTCCAGTTTGATCAAACCACTTACAATCAGCAAAAACTGAATGAACCGTTTGGTTTGATAGTTTAACCACTTGAACCATTTGAATTGAACTGTTCTCTCCAAAGCGGCAGTTCATTTTATGCCTAAATAAACATCCGAAAAAGTCAATAATTGAAAACAGAAAAATGCAATCTACATGATGCGACTCTTGAGTCTTGAAGAAAGCTTCTAACTAGTTCATGGTCTATCCGTTCTTTGGAATTTCGAACTTAGCAACTAAAATTGAACTTTTCAACTTTCTCACCATCTCATCTCACATCTTCCTTTAATTTTTTATGTTATAGTTTAGTTATCTTTTTTTTTTAATGTTTTTCTATTTATAAAAGGCGGCCCAGTGCACGTGGCTCCAGCCATTGCGGGGTCTGTCAAGGGTTAGATGTACGCAACCTTACCCCTCCTTTGCAGAGAGGCTGTTTCCGTGTCTCGAACTCGTGACCACCAGGTCACAATGGAGCAACCTTATCGTTGCGCAAAGGTTCACCCTCTTTTATGTTTTTTCTATTTATAATTTACTTAATTATGATGTCTCAGTTCAACCTGTGCAGATAGGTAACAAGGGCACCCCAATTTCGGAAAATAATTGCCATGTCAAGCTTATTTTTGTCTTAATGTATACAATATTTATATGATATCACTTCTTCCTTCTTCCATATTATCATATTACTTCAAAACCTTGCCAGCATCGGGTTGCCATGTTCAATGCCTTTGTATTTTTTCAACACAAAAACAAAAAATGCATTCATCTGTGTTTGATATCGGACACCAAGTGTTTGTGTCTATGTAACAAGGATTGGTAGCAATATCTTGTGCAGATTAGATTTGATTGTTTTACATGCTATTTCTTGAGGTTTGGAATTAAACTATGAAACAAATTTTCCCTATTCTGACATCCTTCTTTTTATGGATTCCTGCGACAAACTTGGTAGCAAACTCAATGCCAATCACGATCTATAGAGTTTCCACAATATGTATTGTAATGACTGTGATTATCTTCTCTTTCAAAACCCTAAGATTTGGGCCTTTGGATCAATGGATCTATTTTCAAGGGTGGGGATCAACGATCCATTGTTGACCAACCCTTGATCTTAAATTTTAATCACTCTTTTCCCTTCGATTTGCTTGGATCCATAGATCTTAGAATCTATGGCTATTGAATGTTATATCTAAATTCTCTAATTGAGAGAAAAAAATAAGTCTTGTTGTAAAAAAAATAATTTTCGTGGAAAATATCACTTAAAAGGTGGAGAATTTTTGTATTAAAAGTGGAGGGAAGAAACCCACGTTTTTCCTTGTATGGAAAAACGTGCATATGGTGTGGGTCCACCTAAAAATCTTTTCAATAATCTATTGAATATGGTATACTTTGCTTTTAATTAGTAATAGCATTTCAAAACTACTAATTATATATATATATATATATATATATATATATATATATATATATATGAGGAAACTGTTGGTGAGCTTAAGCGCACCAAACTTATGGTGCGCTTAAGCTCCCCAATCACATGGGGGCCCACTTTTCTGTGGTGATCCAAACCATTCATTTGCAAGGCCTTATGATAGATAGGGGGTGTACCAAAAATCAGCTCCATAGGATCATCCTAACCCCTCCATTTGTGGAGGACAAAAAATGGGCAGATTTGTGTCTGTCCATTTTTGTCCTTCACAAATGGAGGGGTTAGGATGATCCTATGGAGCTGATTTTTGGTACACCCCCCATCTATGTAAGGGACTTTAAAATGAATGCTTTGGATCATCCTAACAAAGTGGGCCCCCAAGTGATTGGGGGCTTAAGCTCACCATAAGTTTGGTGAGCTTAAACGCACCAACAGTTTCCTCTCTCTCTCTCTCTCTCTCTCTATATATATATATATATATATATATATATATATATATATATAGGGTAAGCAACAATGATTGGATGATAAATAAGTTAAGAATGTTGGGAAGGGAAAGATTCTTTTTCTTTTGGAGATTTGATATCCACTTTGAAAGGAATCTTGTACTCCTCTTTTGGTATGATAGACTTACTTATGTAAAATTCAAAATCTCAAAATTTTAGGAGATTTCTTAAAAGATAAGATCTTGTAATTTTTGGAATATGAGCAATCAAATCCCAACTACAGTAGGACCCCCAACTCATTGGGAAATCAAGGGATTTGATTGTGAGCAACTACCATATCTCTTTCACTCTCTTTTGTATATTGCCTATATTACATAGTAGTCATTGGGAAATCAAGGGATTTGATTGAGCAACTACCATATCTCTTTCACTCTCTTTTATATAAAACTACAACAATGAAGAGAAGAATATAAGAAACTTGGGCTCTCTCCCACATCCAAATTTCTGGACGCCCAAGTGAGAGAGAAAAGAAGAAAGAAGAAGAAGAAGAGCTTTACTCTTGATTCTCTTTATACCTTGATCCATCCAAGTAAGTACCTTATTTCTTTCCTTGTCTTATAGTGTTTTCTTGGTCCCAAAACGGACCAGATTTATACCCTGTCAATGTATGTTTTATGGGTCCCAAAACGGTCCAGATTTAAACCCTGTTAATGTATGTTTTATAGGTCACAAAACGGTCCAGATTTAAACCCTGCTAATGTATGTTTTATAGGTCTCAAAACGGACCAGATTTATACCCTGTTAATGTATGTTCTATAGGTCCCAAAACGGTCCAGATTTATACCCTGTTAATGTTGTTAATGTATGTTCTATAGGTCCCAAAACGGACCAGATTTAACACTGCTTTTGTGTGTTATTGTTGGTCCCAAAATGGACCAAATTAAGCGTTGTTTTGTATGTTGTTCTCGGTCCCAAAACGGGACAGCAACTTAATGTTTTCGCGTATGTATTTTCCGTCCCAAAACGGGACAGCAACTTAATGTTTTCTCGTATGTGTTTTCCGTCCCAAAACGGGACAGCAACTTAATGTTTTCACGTATGTATTCTCCGTCCCAAAACGGGACAGCAACTTAATATTTTCGCGTATGTATTTTCCGTCCCAAAACGGGACAACAACTTAATGTTTTCACATATGTACTTTCCGTCCCAAAACGGGACAGCAGTATAGTGTTTCAGTATGAGTGTTTTTACGCCAAAAACTGGGCAGCAATATGATTTTTTGATGTACGAGTTTTATGCCCTTGAACAAGGCAGCAATATGGTGTAATTAAGAGTATGCGTGAGCCCTTGAATTCTTATACTGGTTCAGTTTCTATCATCCTGCTGACCTTATTTTTATTCCCAGGATTAGAGAATTCTAATGAGGGTGCGTTTGCTCACGAGGACGTTTGGGAGCGTAGGATGATGGGAGCAAATAATTAAGGAAGACGATACCCTTCATCAACACTTTGAATTTATTTTAAATTGACTAGTTCGAGACTTTACTTAATTGAGTAAATTGGTTTTAAATTAAAGTTATTGTAAGGAGACATTTTGGAAATGGAATAAGAGCGATGGCTATTTAATTTTCGTATATGGTTTTAAAAAATTAAAAAAAAATTAAAAAAAATAAAATAAAAATATATATATATATATATATATATATATATATATATATATAGAGAGAGAGAGAGAGAGAGAGAGAGAGAGAGGAAAGTGAAGCTACACCGCCGGCTTAAAATACAATGGGCCCACATTGTTTAGGTGATCCAAAGAACTCATTTGATTGGCCCTCACATAGATAGGGTGTCCACCAAAAATCAGCTCCATAGGATCATCCCAACCCTTCAAACTGTGGAGGCAAAAATGGACAAATTTGTGAAGGTTTTTACACGTTCATTTTTGCCTCCACAAATCGTAGGGTTGGGATGATCCTATGGAGCTGATTTTTGGTGGACACCCTATCTATGTGAGGGCCAATCAAATGAATTCTTTGGATCACCAAAACAATGTGGGCCCATTGTATTTTAAGCCGGCGGTGTAGCTTCACTTTCCTCATATATATATATATATATATATATATATATATATATATATATATAGAGAGAGAGAGAGAGAGAGAGAGAGAGAGAAAAGTGTAGCTACACGTATGTGTAGCTAACTTAGCTACACCAACGGCTTAAAATACAGTGGGCCCCACATTGTTTGGGTGATGCAAACCATTCATTTGATGGGCCCTCATATAGATAGGGTGTGCCCAAAAAATCAGCTCTATAGGATCATCCCAACCCTACGATTTGTGGAGGCAAAAATGGACGCGTAAAAACCTTAACAAATCTGTCCATTTTTGCCTCCACAGTTTGAAGGGTGGGGATGATCCTATGGAGCTGATTTTTTGGGCACACCCTATCAATGTGAGGGTCTATCAAATGAATGGTTTGGATCACCCAAACAATGTGGGCCCACTGTATTTTAAGCCGTTGGTGTAGCTAAGTTAGCTACACGTGTGTGTAGCTTCACTTAACTCATATATATATATATATATATATATATATGAGTATTTTGACAGGTGTTTGCTTGTAGCGATCCGGTCATGGAAATTGGGTCGTTACAATATATATAACCTGATGCATACACTCATGTAAACCTATAAGCCTTGTGAATTGGCTTTGAAACAGTCCAAGATTAAGTGGAATTTTAGAAGAAAACAGTCACAATCTCTGGTCAGATGATCCAAATATCTTAATCCCAGGAATTGATTTTAGATGATAAGGAAAAGGTTGCCAAAGTATCTTTTTCTTGTTTTCTGGAATTATTCATATAAAATTTATGTAGTTTTCATGCGACTATTTCTACATCCGGCTTTTATAAATTATGCTTTTAGAGGGTATGCATGGGTTTCACCCATGACTGGTCTTACAAATTATGATTTTCCCTATCCCCTATATGTATCAAAACAACAGAGCTCTTCCTCTCCTCCTTCCCTCCGTAACACCCTCTCTCCATCAACAAGAAGGGATAGCGGCACAAGCTCTGGTGGAAGAGGAGCACCACCTTGATAGCATGACCAATCATGGCCTTGGTCACAGGTGGCATTCAAATGTTATTTCTATACTGAATGAGACTCAGATTGACAAAACTGACCCTTGATCACGACATACAAAGTTATCGGTCTTATGGAATATTTTGATGATTGCCTAAGTTCTTGGAACCACCAGTGGTGTTTTTATGGTTTGAGTCTAGGTCTGATGGTGTTTCTTGAGACATGTATGTCTTCCATTCTTCACTACAAAAAAGAAAAAAAGAAAAGAAAAAACCTCCATCGTCTTTTATTTTAAATTTTGCTCTCTCTCTCTCTCTCTCTCTCTCTCTCTCTCTCTCTCTCTTGTTTTAAATTTTAAATTTCATTCTTGGAACCACCACTGAAAGTGAACTATATGTCCAGATACTCTTACTCCACTACTAAACTAATCTTTCAGTTTCTGTGTTTTAATTTGCCAAATCAAAGGGAAAAAGTCACTAATCCCTTACGAATACAGGCTTGAATTCAGAGTGCAGCAAAATCAAGAGGACTTGGGATAACTTTTTAGTCAAGCACGGAGGAAACAAACACTGTTCCCTTTCTTGATGCTTTGGGTCTCTAATATCTTTCTCAGATAGCTATTCTCTGAGGCATGTAATATTACACAAGATAAAACAAACTGCTACATGCTAAATTAAGATGAACTACATCGCAAAAAACAGACTACAGGTTTCATCAACTTAGTTCCGATTAATCATGTTTCAGATCCACCAATCTAGAGAAGTTGAGTTGATCTTTTCTTTCTTTCCACTTCTATGATTATCGATGACCATAGACACAGTCCTTTACATGTAAAGCTAAAATAGGATTGATTGACTGGAAAACTGAAAGTAGGGAAGAAGAATACCAGCCATTCTCTGTCCCCCTGGAAACCTTCTCGATCAAGCTCTTTAACAGCCACTTGCGTAGTCTTGTATCCTGGTCTGACATTCTCATCTATAACACCTTTATAGACAATGCCAAATCCACCTTCACCGAGAATTTGATCTGGTCGGAAGTTCTTGGTAGCCATCCTCATTTCACTATATGTAAAGTTATCAGCATTTTGAGATCCGCTTATGTGCCTGAAATCCTCGACATCTTTCGGTGTTGCTGGCACACTCAAGGAATTGCTGTTCTCTGAAATGACTAGTTTGCTTGGTTTTGTAGGAGATAAAGGCGGCCCGCGCTCTATTTGAACTGCATTATTTTTCCAAAAAAGAAACATTAAGCATGCATTTAGAAAAGATAAGTAGAACTATCTTTCTAGTGGCCATGATCACTAATCCATACTATATTTAATGGGAAGACTTGGGCAACCCCTGTGGTTTTTCAATATCTTACAATGTAAAGATCATTTCATCATTCCTCTTATAAGAGAAATGAAGTGAAGAAATACCTTATCTATATCTAATGTTTACCTGAGAAGTTACAAACCTCTATATCTTGAGTGGCCATTAGGTTATTTAAAATCTTAGAAATATAAATTTCTTTCAACTATTAAATACCTCATAAACGTCTAACAACTTATAAATGTAAATTTCTTTATAACTACCAAATATCTTATACATGTAACTTTTCTATAGATATTAAATACTGCAATAGAGGTCCCAAAAACACTACACTAAACTAATAAATGCGGGTTTCCTTTCAACTATGAAATACCTAAACAATTTCTTGTTTACTATAAATGCCACTAGTACTTCTACTCCTGATGAAACTACTACTACTGCTGCTGTGTAAAAATGTCCCAGAATACTACACTAAATTTTTGTTGACGAAAATGCCCTCAAGTCAACTCTAAAATCAAGATTTTTTTTTTTTTGCCTAACGACTTAGTTTTTTTCATATTAAAAGTGATTGAACATTTTTTTTTTGTGTGTGTGTTGTGTGTGTGGGTGGGTTGGGGAGAAGGGTAATGATTGCTGATTGCATAAGAACACAAAATTCAGTGGGGAAAAACAATCTTGCTTTTAGATTTACTTAAAGGACATTTTGTGAAAAAATTAAGTGTTTATTAACTAGGGGGATGTATTGGCAAATGGGAAGTGATATATTAGCCCCTTTTTCTTCCCTTGGCCAGCCCCCTCTAGTGTGTTTACCCCTTTACTAGTAAGCGGGTGGCCCAAGGAAGAAAAAAGGGTGTGAATATATATCAATTCCCTTGGCAAAAATCAATTACTTGTATTTTCAGGACTGTAAAATACGGAAAATATAGGGGTATTTTAGTAAATTCAAATCCAATGCGTTAATGAGAAGATAGAATTGCCGACAGAAGCTACGGTAAGAGCCAAGCTAAAAGACCGACATGCCCTAATGGCTTCATGCAATATTAGAAAAATAATAGGGCCAAAACAGTCATCATATTATTAAATGAGTGTATTAGTTGCATTAAAAAAATAAAAATGAGTGTATTAGTTGGTGTACCATCAAGTTTGACAATTGACATTGCTGTTAAAATCATTTAGCTAGGCGTACGTTAAGCATCCATCACCAAAAGGGCGCATTTTAGCAAAATAAGATTTTTTTTCCCAGAAATATCAAGAAGGTTGTTGTTCTTGTTTAGTTATTTGCAGAAGTAGAGTGATGTCGATTCTCAAAGAATCTCTGAATAAATTTCAAACGAAATGCAGAAAAAAAAATCTACTTATATTTTTCCTAAAAGTATAACACAATTGAAGAAGAGAAATGGAAAAAAAAATTCACCTGGAGTATTCCAATCACCCTTTCTCTCATCCGTGGATAAACAGCTCCCCATTAATTTGATTCCCAATCGTCCTTTCAATCTCATCCTTCCATTTCCCGATCTACGGCTGAGATCCCCCGTTCAATCGTGTGGATTTTCAGTCTACATGAGTTTCAAGGGTAAAAGATCTGAGCTTTGTTTTCTTTAGGGGGGAAATCGTTTTACTCCGATCAGATCTGGTTTTGTGAGAAGGTTTGATCTGATCGGAGCTTCCGTAAAATATCTTCAGCTGATGTAATTCCGATCTCGTCGCCGGAAAATCGGTTTCTTATCGCCGGAAAAAGGATTTTTGAGAGAGGGTTTGGGTTTGGAGAGGTTTTGGTTTTACTTTTATCATTGGGATTTCTGGGAAGAAATGCAAAACCAGAAGCCATTATAAAAAAATTGCCGGAAATAGGATGAAATTACGAAATTGACCTCTAAACGAAAGGAATGATATTGCCACCCCCTCCTCTCTGTCTTTTCCTAAAACTGGAAGCATTTCCACGTCATTTTCGTTGTCTTTTTTTGTCTTCTTCATTTTCAGAATAAGACAAACAATAGAGGGTGGAAATGGTGAGAAAGTTTCTGGAAATATCATTTCCCATACGAAAATGAGGAAAAGGGATAGATTCCCTCTATTTTAAGCTGTAGAGGGTGTTTTGGTAATTGGACATTGTGAGGGTACTTTAGGAATTTCATTTTCTTGGATTTTACGTGTTTTGTTTTTCCATGTCGATTATTTCCAAGGGAATTTGATTGGGTTAAAGTCTGTCGGTGTCTCAAAGATCCTACAGAGCTAGGTGCAGTGCAATTACTTAAATACCCTTCACATCCTCTTTTATTAAATTTTATTATTTAATATGTAAAAAAACAAGTGGACTTTTGGGGCTGTCCCAAGTAAGAAAAGGGGGGCGAATAATTCACTTCCCTTTTTTTCAATCTTCAAATCATGTATGTATATGCTACTTGTATGATTGATTATCCAAGCCGTTGATCTAACTGGAGCCCATCTCGATTAAGAAATTAGGAATCCAACGGTCGTCAAATCTCCAGAATCAGATGGCTAGGATTCTAATTACAATTGGATTAATCGATAAATCACATTAGTCTGAAATTTAACAATGTTGTAAATTAGCTGTTAAGGGGAAGTGATGCCAAAAAGTTAGGTGAAGAAAAGGTGGCGGAGGCATTTGAAATTAATAGATAATCAAATAAAACTAATCCCGTTCTTTGACAACACCTTTGAAACTCATTAATTTCATTTATTTATTCATATTTCATACTTAATACTTTTGTTTGTTTTGAACTTTTCTAATCAACCAAATTCACGTCTACATTTTCCAAAAAAACAGCATCTAATAATCCTGAAAACATACCATCCAAGTTTTTAGCTTGTAAAACTCAGGAGTTTACAATCCTAAGTTATAAAATCGTTGTAGCCAAACGGCCCCCTAAATTTTCTTATTTTAGAAAATTTAGGGGGCCGGTCGGGTTGAGTGCATGGTTGCTCGGGTCAGGTTCAGGTTGAGGCCAACCCGAACCTGACCCGCCCGAGTTGCACCCCTAATTATAAATGCATTTTTGGTGAGATGGTCCAGTGGGGGGTGCCCGTGTAGCCGGTTTCTGAAAGGTGCACCCTTCGCTTTAGCATTCGTTTAAAAAATATTTTATCCAAACTATCCAATGATTTAAAGGATAAAGCTATATTATGTGTGCATTTGACAAAATATTTAATAATTGGAAATTAAAATTTCAAATTCTAGAACTAAATTTTTTTTCAATTACAATGCCATTCAAGATTGCATCCGATGTTGCGATTTCAGCGTCTGAACAATATATGATCACAAATTCTTGTAAACTGCAAGCTTTCGAAAGTTAGTTTGAATTTGGCTAAAACTTATACAGATATTTAAGTTTTCAAAAATTATATGTTTGGTCTATTCACATATGTTGTTAGTAATGTGTCCTTTAAAAGCTCCTTTTATTTTGCTAATTGTATCTTAATAGACTCTCGTTATCAAGCTATGACTCATAAGTTGATAATGGGAGAGATTTAGAATGAACCAAAATTATAAAAAGGGGATCACACCTTGTCTTTTGGTACTGTGAGTTTTCACAATCTGCCCATTAGATTTACCATCGCAGCCGAGGTGTTCTACCTCACAAGGTTAGTCTTATATTTTATTCGGAGAAAATCCAACATATGTACTCCAAACTATTTATTCTCAAAATTTAAGGTCTGCATAAAAGGTTCTCAAACACTCTTTTTGTGAGAAGAGTGAATAATTTTTTACAAAATTTGTTTTGTATGGATAAGACAAAATTAGATATGAGGGCCGCCGTTCTTGAAAATGTGAGCCGTGAAATTGTTTTTAACAAAATTGCATAGACAATCCCTTATTATTTTTTATCTTTGTTTCCCTAGAGATGGCTGATTTTCCAGGTAAAACAAGAGGTGTTTTTGTTATTTTATAAAAGGGATTTGCTCCGCAGCATCGCAAAAGGCATTTTGCTGAGCGTCTATCGCTTGGGAGAGTATCCACTTAGGCTAAGATTTTGTCTTATTCATTTAATTCATTTGAGGTGGTTGCTCTCTCATGCAACAGCCGCTCCGTGAAATGCCTTGTGCTATGGTCACTAGGAAATCCCTTTATAAAAAAGAGAGTGCTCTTCTTATCATAAAAATATGACTATTATATAAGGTTGGAGAGGTGAGCTGATAAGGGAACATTCCTATTTGGAGTTTCTCAAAGGCCTTGTTTCTTTTGGATTTTGAGAATTGATTTTGAATTCAAAACTGAAAATTGTGTTGAACTTTGAGTCTAATAATCAGTTTTGGAGTCGATCAAAATCCAAAACAAACAGGGCCTAAATGATTAACCTCCCCAGACAATCTGGGGTAGATGGTCAACTTCCTATTGCAGGCCAAATTTTTCTGCAAGCAAAATGACGAAAATTCCACTACTATGATGGTATAATAATAAGGAACAATATTCTACACTCGTCTGTTCTTCTCATTGAAAAGTCTAGAGCAGATAGGAAAACGCGTAAGAGTAATAATATGAGGCTTTGTCCCTTGGGTTTTGACAACTTTCTGGTGTAACCACCTTTAAATTCGGGAACCACCCACCTCAGTTTTAATATTAACAATCTGCTGGTTTAGCCACCATTAAATTTGGATAGTTGTTATATAGCAAATTGCACGAAATATTCTATAGAATATTTGTGGGGCCAGTTTTGAGAAACTGCCAGAGATGGAGAGACTTGAGAGATGGGAGTAAGAGGAGCAAACAAATTCTAAACAAGTATTTTTCTTTGAGGGAAATTTTATTCCATCTCTACTCCAACCCATTCTCAACCTCTCTCTCTCTCTCTCTCTCTCTCTCTCTCTCTCTCTCTCTCTCAGAGTACGTTGGAGATACGAATATTGAATGGAATAACTCTTCATAGTTGCCAAAGATGAGCTTATAAAGTCAATAATCTATTTCTAATAAGACACGTTTAACAAGTTGATCAAAATATTAGAAAGAAAAAAACATATAATTAGAAATGAATAAATTTAGATAGGGATCTGCTAGGGTCCATCCCAAAAGGCATTTCACGGCTCGTCTGTCGCATGTCAAACCAGCCACCTCGTGAATGAAGACAAATAGTCCAGCTGCGAAATGCCTTCTGCGAGGGGAATGATATTTCCACCTTTTGCAGAAAATGGTTCAATTACCAAGGGGTAAAAGTGACATTTCACTTGACCTAGTTACAGAAAATTAACACTTCCGTCTGTCCAACCGAGTCACACAACGTAGGGAGAACCAGAGAAGCATCTAAAATCTCGCGAGATGAGATGGATACGAGAACTAAGTCAATCTTTCGTTTCATTGACTCGTTAGAGAGACCTCACCTAATGACAGATGGTTTGGAGGCGACTTGCAGCTAATTTTTGAGACCGCTCCCTTCAGTTTAGCATTCTTGTAGTTATATTAGCTTCTAAAATTCAAAAGAAATTTTGATAAATAGAAACAACAGAGAAGATAACATCAAGAGTACGTTTGAACGACAGAAAAGAGTGTAAGATGGTAAAGGCTTTAAAGAAAACTCAATTAACCTACCTATAAAAAAAATTAAATGGTTTAAAGAACGTAAAAGGAATGAGATGGGGAGAGCAAATGGGAAAGTAATGGAAAGATGACTCCATGATAATTTTAACTTCCAAAGCTTTTCCACAAAATTCATGAGATGGGGAGAGAGAATGGGAAAGGAATGGAAAGACGTCTCCATGAAAATTTTAACTTCCCAAACTTTTCCAGGAATTTTCCCACCTGGACAAAAGAAAAACTTGGGAATCGGATATTTCTTTCTTCACATAAGATGATCCCAATTACACAGTACCATAAATCATATATTTCTTCTTTAAACCCCCATATGAAAAGTTTCAGAATGTAATCCCAACTAAATAAAAATTAATGGTCTGAAAAACCACTAAAATTACGGGGCGAGCCTGGTGGGATCGCGGGGAAAGAGAGACGTCAAGCGAATGTTGTTCAGAGCACAAAAGAGCATCACCACGCGCTCCAAGCCAACACCAAACCCGCCATGAGGAGGTGCACCATATCTGTCAAAAAAGTTGAAAAAAAGGCAGTCATGAGAAGGTTACAATAAGGGATTTGCTAGGGGCCATCGCTGCCTTTCGCGGCTGGGCTGTTGCATGTGAAAGCAGCCACACAGGCTCAGATTTTGTCTTATTTATTTAATTCATAAGAGGCTGCTCTCACATGCAATAGCCTAGCCGCGAAATGCCGTATGCGATGGGTCCCTAGCAAATCCCTTAAAAATAAAGTATCACTAATTGGAGCAGTCACAAATATCCCTGGCAATTTTTTAAAATATAGCAGTATTTTCCTATTGTATATTGTTATGAAATGACATAATCCTGAAATTTTCCCTGAGGTTTTGAAAAAACATCAAGAAATCTTCATATTTTATTTTTACTGCAAAAATATAATGATAAATATCATATTAATTCACGATATTATTTGTTGTCCTAATTTTGTCCTTAAATTTTATATTTTTATATATTTAAAATATTTTATTTCCCAGTTTTTTTTCGATATAAACCTAAAATTGACAAAAAGTAAAATAAAATATCCCGAGACACACCCTTCCCGATAAATTTCTGAGACAAATATATGCGACTACGCTACTTGAGGAATAGCCCATACAATGGGGTCCACCTTTTGAACAGGTCCTCCAACTAATAGACGGCTAGGGATTTCGTGAGCAATAATTTGGGGCAGTCTCACATATCAACAAGCAGTCCTCAATTATATTGTGGAACCGCATCAAATATTGAATCAGAAAAGAAAAATGAATGAAAATGACAGCTGCCCTTCAGTGCATTACTAAAGCCTGTAGTTCTACAATACCCTTGTTATAGACTTATATGGGGCTTATTACAAAACTCCCTAAGTATTCCATGCAAACCCCAAGACCACTCACACTTGAAACAGCTTCCAATTTTTTGGCTACAATTTCTAAAAGAATTCTAATAGAACTTCAGGAGCTCGTGGACTCGTGAAGTTCTCTAGATTTATGACGAAGATTACAATTCCAAATTTAATTGAACAGGATTCGAGAGGTAATTCTTCAAGAACTTGGTATCACATGCCAGATATGTAAACAATGAAGGGTTTACCCTTACCAGACTTGTGTTTGTAAATTTGCACCTTTATTAATATATTATAATGATAAAATCAAAGCAACCCGAGAGGAATGTTTTGACGATGGTTGTGGAAAAGGAAAATGATATCTGTGACTGAGAGTAAGACCAAGGAAAATGATATCGTGACCAAGAGTAAGACCGATGGGAGACCCAGACAATGAGAGTGTGCCATGTATTAAAAAAAAATCTGCTTCTTGTTGATTTTCCTAAACCTAA
This sequence comes from Tasmannia lanceolata, assembly GCF_043159265.1. Classification (NCBI taxonomy): domain Eukaryota; kingdom Viridiplantae; phylum Streptophyta; class Magnoliopsida; order Canellales; family Winteraceae; genus Tasmannia; species Tasmannia lanceolata. Next base: position 15,273,330 of record NW_027518683.1, read on the forward strand.
GGGCTGGCATACGTCACTTGTGATGTTGTGGCGAGAACCCATTTGTTTTGTTTGGTCCCCTGCTCGGTCTTACCCTCGGTCTAGCTAGCATTACTCTGGTGGGAAATATAATTCAAGGTTCGAGGACAAGAGAGAGAGAAAAGAAAGAATTGAAAGGAATGTAACCAAAGAAACATACCTGAATGAATCAATGTATGTTGATATTGTCTTCACATCAATACCGCATGCCTCTGCACGAGCAGTCAGAAACTCGGGTATGTGTACACGCTGAGCTCCTGAGATAATCTCCTCACCTTTAAGAAATAGCCAAAACAAATTAACACTGGACAAAGAGGAGAATATGCAGCACTTCCTATGTTATTCCAAGAAAACATTACCACCATTCCGTTTCTTGTTAATCAATTATGGATATGACACATCATGAAAAGTAAAGTACAAAGTTTCTGGCCATGCACCAAAAGTTTAGTTCAAAGAAGAGATGGGTGCGCCAAATCTTAAGAGGGTCCAAGAACAATTTAAGAATCATCGGATTCTTTTTTTAAAGCATGTCCCATACACCAATGAAAGAGTGAGAAAGCATATTGGTCGATTGGATGCTTTCAAAAGAAGACTTGAGGACTCAAGAGTTTTTAAGGTAAATCATAGAAGTTAGAAGTGAGGAGCTGAGGAAGGTGGCAAGATGGAAACCACGTCCAAACCAAATGATAAAGCTCAATTTTGATGGGTGCTCTTCGGGAAGCCCTTGTCTGGCAGGTATCGACCGTATCGGTGGAGTTTCTATGGATAATTGTATTGAGAATTTTCTAGTCATTCCTGGTTCAATTAGAGTTGACGACTTCAATGAAGCAAATCGTAAAGCTTTACTTATGGAGTTAGTCGTTTGTTCAAGGAGTTTGTTCAAGGAGTTGAGGGGGGGTATTTGGGAAGAGAGGGATTTAACGAACGCAACAGACCGAACTAAAGGGGGAGTGTCTGTGGAGTTTTGGCCGTTTCATAAATGAGATTACAGATAGTGTTTGAGGGATGGGTGTCTCTTTCACCCACAGCATAGTAGCTTATGACTTAGCCAATTCCCCCGCAAAATGAGGGGACGGCCGTGAAGTAATGTTTGTGGGGAAAGCTTTGCCCTATTGTTTGTTTTTTCTTTTTTGAAAGTTGACATAATATATTGATAGATTATACGAGAATTACATAGGGGAGGGGGACTGGGAGTCCCTCATGAAATTACAACGTATGGGGAGCCAGGAGATAACTCTCGGTCCCTAACAGAAAGATCCAATAACAGAAAGATGCAATTTGTTTCCCCCATTACTGACCACTCTAAGTCCCCATACAAAACAGAATAACAGAATAAAGGTGCAATTTCTGCTATCTACTCAGAACTTCTTCATAGAAAAAACTTGTTGAGACAACCAAAATCTTTGCGATCTTCAACGAAGATCTTGAAAACCCTTCCTTGAACCCTTATTATATACTGCCAGGTATGCAATATTTCCCAAAATTCTATTAAAAAGGCCTGCAAAGTCTGACCCGAAAACATCCATACTTTGCATCCATAGACCTGAGAATCCCCTGCATCAGACACATATCACCTCCTTACTTTCTCAAAACATCCAAACTCCAAAAAGGGGCCAGTTCACCGGAACCTAAATATTTCTATACTGATTTCAAAGAACTCCCTATCCTATATACACTAACAGTAATAAGTTCTTCTAACTTCCTGATGCAGAGAAGACGATCCGCCTCCCAACTGTATCGTTGGTCCCTAATCTCATCATCCAAATGGTTCTTGAAGAATGGGAGTTCGTAAATCGGCAAACAAATTTCCTTGACAATGCGAGTGCCCGTAAGTGGAAAAAGCTCCTCAATGTTTTGCATATAATTTTCCTGAAATTGGCGCCATTGTCTTTTGATGATGCAATTGACAATCTCTGTAACAGTAGATGATTCAGAAGAGGCTTTGATTTCATTATACCTCCAGCATTTGACCATCTATAGATTCTCAATCCACAAAGAGCAGTTTATAGTCTCCGTCCTCCTTTTGAAAGTGCAAACTTCCAGGGTGGTAGACAAACTTGGCTCCATTTTTCCGTCCTTTCTTATAGAAATCCTCTACTTTTTCTTTGAAACCCAAGAGACTATTGTGTACTCTGCCACCCATAATTGCCAATAAAGTGGCCCCACAATTTGTGCATAACGTGTAGAAACAAAAGTTACTAACCTGGATTTCTTCCTAGCTAAGGTAAAGGAGAGGGTCTCAATATCAAGGCAACCGCTGCCTCCCAATTAATGTAAGCGGTGACGGTACCAGCTGTCGCCGTGCAAAGATTTAGGTTCATCCAAGAAAAACACTTCTCCATACAAAGTCTAGATACTACTAATTACATATAATTTTCATCCTGAGAGCGCCACATCCCAGAATACTTGCAATACCCTAGGCCTTAAAAGAAGTTAAAAATTTACACATCTCAAATACTCCACGAGTTGTAATTGAGGCCGAATTATGCCCAATAGTACCCCTAGCTAGAGTGCGAAGCACCTATTCTATTTTTGTGTTAGCGACTGAATTTGCACAGCTCAGACGAGACCAAGTTCGACGCCTAAACTTTCTTCTGCCATAATGACCTTGCTTCCCAGACACATCTACAGCAGGTGGAGCAGGTGCCTTAGGGATGGTATCCACTTTCATCCTATTAGTGACTTTCTGAGAGGATTTTGATAGTGACGGGTCAGTGTCACCCGGAAAACAACAATTTTCTAATGGAGTAACCTTGGAAGACCCATTCCGAATAGAATGGAGAATTTGAAAACTACCCGTGCAAATTGTACGGGTCTGACACAACAGAGCGGGCCTGATGGATTATGGAGGGTCCACCAACACTGTTCCGGTCGAGATCCCCAACAATGGCCGATTTCTGGACCAGCATCCGCTTCCACTAATTCGAAGGACAGACCCCAAGATCACTGGGAGCAGCCGGCGGCCGGTTAAGAGTTCCCAGGCGAGGCCCCAAGGCGGGATCAACCAAGGAGGAGAAGACCATGGCTGGAGATTCCTTGGGCTTAAAAGTTTACTTTGTACTCTGCTTTTGTGACTTGGGGGTGACGGAGCCTGGATTTCTACTCCTATCTTAAAGCATATATTATGTATTCGGCTATGGACAAAAGGTTTGATTAGGGGCCAATCAGAGGTGAGAATTTGCACAAACGCAAAGGTCATACCTTGACCATGGCTTCCTTCCATTCTAACTTCCAAGACCTTCCCAAACAGGCTGCCCAAAGCCTCCACTGTCGAGGTTGCCCGTGCATGAAGGGGGATCCCGATGAAGTTTACCCAGACTGCCCTTTCCCCTTGACTGTGTTCCGGGCTCCACGCTAGAAGGGAGTGGAGGAAAGTGCCATAAGCCTTTTCTTCCAGCTTCAAGATCTTTAAGGCCGTATCGTCACTTTCAAACATAAAAAGAATCTTATTAGGACCAAGAATGCCCGGTTTAGCTAGGGACGAAATTTTCCATAGATTTCTAGCCCGATTCCATATATCATCAAGGCCCCAGTTTTTCCATTCTATCCTACCAACCAGGCAAGATTTTAGAAGAAGTTTGCGAGCTTCCACCTCCTTCACTGAGATGGTTAGGGTTGGAATTCCTTCCTCCGACCCGGATGATATGTTTCCAGAGCCAGGCCAAGCCCCTTCAATCCACTCTCCTGGTGATGTGGGGATATGATTTTCTGACGATAAGGGCCGCCTTGATGATTCTTTTCTCCACCCATACTTGCAACATTGACAGCTCCTCCGCCAAGTGAAGTTGTGGTAGCCACATTTGGTACAAAACCAGTCGCCCTTTTTTGTTTCTATCATCTTCCAAATCCTTGTTTTTTACACCCTCTCAATTTCTCAATACTAGAGAAAACCAAAGAGAACTCCTTTCATGAGTTTCAAAAGCAACTTTACTAAACTTGTCAATAATCTTGCCAATAGTAGTCAAATCGGTTTTTTCTAAATCTTGAGAGGAAATAGACAAATGGATCCCCACATTTGTTCTCTTCCTCTAATGATTCTATTACTGTTTCTAGAAGAAAAAAGAAAGAGCAAAAGAGCAGCTTTTGAGTACAGAATTGAGTATACATATAATGTTGACCTCTTTAATTAATAAAAAATATATTAATTTGATAAAATTATAAAACTGTATGTCTGTCTTACTGACACCATCAAGTGGCCCCCAAAGAAATTTAACAATGAAAACACCACAGGGACAAAGGATTATGTATTCAATCAATCTTGTAGGGATTATGTATCCACAAAGAAATCCTCATCTCTTACCTCTAATGAAGACATCAAAAGAATTACTGTATGCAGGATCGTCATAACACGGCATGGTGTAGAATGGTCTAACAGCCATTGGATAGCGATGAAGTATATAGAACTCGGTGTCATACCTAAATTCACAAGTAAACTTCAGCTTCCCAGTCTGATAATTATTCATCACATTAAAGCCCAAAATACAAAAGTAGATATGAACAGGTGGGGAGGGAAAATAACTTACTTCTCCAAAACCAAATGACCCAACTTTCTCTCTGTCTCTGTATTTAGATCCCCTAAAGGATCAACTTCTATACCAGCTTCCTATACAAACACAATTCCTGCATCGTCACCATACAGAAAGAAATACTGGCCAGGAACTCAAACATACAATAAGAGCATGCTCTATGCCGAAAAAGGAAAAAAAAAGTCCAGATATGTGTTGAATACGCTCCACAACCTTAATAGATGTTTATTGTTATTGTTCAACATGGATGGCATCACGAATGCACAGACCCCCCCCCCCCCCCCCCCCCCCCCCCCCCACACACACACACACACATATATATATATATGAGAGAACGGTTCCTACACACATGTGTAGATAAGTTATCTACACAGTAGCTTAAAATACAGTGGAGGGCATATTGTTTGGGTGATCCAAACCATTCATTTGATTGGCCCTCACATAGATAGGGTGTCCATAAAAATCAGCTCCATAGGATCATCCCAACCCTACGATTTGTGGAGATAAAATGGACGCGTATAAACCTTCACAAATCTGTCCATTTTTTGCCTCCACGGTTTGAAGGGTTAGGATGATCTTATGGGCTGATTTTTTGTGGACACCCTATCTATGTGAGAGCCAATCAAATGAATGGTTTGGATCACCCAAACAATGTGGGCCTCCACTGTATTTTAAGGTAGTGTATAGATAACTTATCTACACATGCGTGTAGAAACCTCTCTCTCTCTCTCTCTCTCTCTCTCTCTCTCTCTCTATATATATATATATATATATATATATATATATATATATATATATGAGGAAAGTGTTGGTGAGCTTAAGCTCACCAAACTTATGGTGAGCTTAAGCGCCCCAATCACATGGGTCCCACATTTTCTGTGGTGATCCAAACCATTCATTTGCAAGGCCCTATCATAGATAGGGTGTGTACCAAATATCAGCTCCATAGGATCATCCTAACCCCTCCATTTGTGGAGGACAAAAATGGGCAGATTTGTGGACAAATAATGTCTGTCCATTTTGACCTCCACAAATGGATGGGTTAGGATGATCCTATGGAGCTGATTTTTGGTACACACCCCATCTATGTAAGGGCCTTTCAAATGAATGCTTTGGATCATCCTAACAAAGTAGGCCCCAATGTGATTGGGCGCTTAAGCTCACCATAAGTTTGGTGAGCTTAAGCTCACCAACCCTTTCCTCTATATATATATATATATATATATATATATGGGGAAAAGGATTGTACGCTCGACCGTACCTAAGGTTAGGTACGGTAGAGTGCCAAATCACATGGGTCCCACATTTTTTTTGGTCATCTAAACCATTCATTTGCAAGGCCCCATCATAGATAGGGTGTGTACCAAAAATCAGCACCATTGAATCATCCTAACCCCTCCAAAACTGGAGGGCAAAATGGGCAGATTTGTGGACAAACAGTGCCTATCCATTTTGACCTCCACAAATGGATGGGTTAGGATGATCCTATGGAGCTGATTTTTGGTATGCACCCTATCTATGATGGGGCCTTGCAAATGAATGGTTTAGATGACAGAAAAAAATGTGGGACCCATGTGATTTGGCACTCTACCATACCTAACCTTAGGTACGGTCGAGCGTACAATCCTTTTCCTCTATATATATATATATATATATATATACGAACGCACGCACGCCCACCCCCACCCCACCTAGTGTGTAGATAACTTATCTACACATGTGTGTAGAAACCGTTCTCTCTCTCTCTCTCTCTCTCTCTCTCTCTCTCTCTCTCTCTCTCTCTCTCTCTCTCTCTCTCTATATATATATATATATATATATATATACACGCACGCCCACCCCCCCCCCCCCCACACACACACACACACATATATATATATATATATATATTTGAATGGTATACACACACGTATGATATGGTCACGAGTACAATTGTATCCAGCATCACCATCGAACATGTGACACATGTAGGGTACACACCACAAGCTGATGTCCACCCCCCAACCCCACCCTCTTTCAACATAGTCAACATCATGATAGCAATTCTCAAAATACACAGATATGTGTATATGGACAGTGTGATCCCAAGTCAACTATGTGTGTGTGCGTGCGTGCATGCGTGATATGGTCCCGACTTCACCATCGAACACGACACAAGTTTGGGCTTAGGCCACTAGCAGGGGCGCATCCAAAACAAGTAGAAAAGTTAATCACCATATGTTTTTTCATCATCATGGTGTTCGGAGTTCTTGTCCAGTTTGGCTCTTTTCCAATTGTTTTTGCCTTTTTGGCTATATCCGACAAGTATTTGCCAGTTCTTTAGAAGCACAAATCCCATATATCTCATCATATTCGATGACGATTGACCGGTCAATGATGCCTTGCATGCCACCGTTATCGGGCAATCACGTCCATCCGATAACAAGCCAGATAATGCAAGTGTGGTGAATGGGGCAATGAATCCACATGCAAGTGATGCAATGAACTACACAAGAGAATTAAGCACCAACCAGATGATGCATACCTTGAGCATTTGAATCCCTTCTTTGAAAGTAAGTCGCAAAGTCTTCTTCAAAAACTGTGGCAACCAATAAAATATTAATAAAAAGAAACACGTAGAACAAAGATACGAAAGTTATAGCTTTCCTCCGATAAAAGAACAGAATAATACCAACGAAAGTATTTACAGAAAATAGCAGAGGGAAACAGATAATGACGAATGCAGGCAATGAAATACCAACAAAATTAAAATTTTGAGACTCGGACGAAAATTCTAACCTTCAAAGGTTTAAATGGGTACTGCTTTCCGATGGCATCAAGTTCCATTTTACATTTCTCGTTCAAAGTTTCAAACATTGAGACAAATAAGCGGTCCACAATGTCCAATACCTTCACAAAATAGTGAAGGTGTCAGCAATTAATGGATAATTTACGTTCACTAATTCCTGATGACCTAATGTTACCTCAAAATAGTGCTCCTTAATCTCCATTTCAACGTCAAGGCCTGTAAATTCACACAAATGCCTATGTGTGTATGAATCTTCAGCTCTGAAAACAGGACCGATTTCAAAAACACGTACAAAATCACCACAAATTGCCATTTGCTTGTGAAGCTGAGGTGACTGCGCTAAGCAAGCAGGTTGCCCTTTATACTCCAGTTTAAAAACAGCTGATCCACCTTCACTAGCTCCTGCTATTAACTTTGGAGTATGGATCTCAACAAAACCTTCATTTAATAAGAATTGTCTGAATATCTGCACAGAGTATACAGGCTTTTAGAAACATACTTCCAAAGTATCACCAAATCTATATACGCAAACAAGAAAAGGGGGAAAAGGCGGCATGGCTATAACTTAGCTGGACAAGAATGCACTTTCTGCCCTGGGCACGAAAGATTAATGCCCTTACAAATATACAAATATTTAAAAAGGCGTCAACTCACTTACTTCAAATAAAGATTTGGTACTACACATACATATTTAAGAGAGTAAACAAGTCTGTGCAAACACCAAGAATAAATCCCCAAGCCCAAATGGACTTCAGCAAGTGGTATTTTCATACACCTTTGACACATGCACAAAGTTTTCTGAGTGCTTCCGAATTCCAATAGCATGGATAAACACACCTTTTTATTATTGTCTCTCCACTGATATAAAGGTGTCTTGGTCCTATGGGCCACTGGTGGATGTATCAGGCATTAGAGTGGCTATATACATACATTACTCACAACTGGTAGAACCATGGTTTTGGTTTCGGTCATCAGCAAAACTGGAACATTTCGGTTTCGGTATGAAATTTCGGCCGAAATCTTGTAAAATCATGGAAACATTTCGATAAGAAATCACAGCTGAAATCCAAGCAGGAATCTTTACCGCTGGTTTTTCTTTTTCTTTTTTGTATTTTTTAGAAATATCTTAAAGGAATCTTGCGGTTCTCCTCTTTTCTAAACGTGGAGTTGATTTTTGTCAAGGTTTCTATTGAAATTTCTTTGTTTTTTAATCTGAAAAGTTGCATGTTTCGCATATTTCGACCGAAACATTAATGAAATCCCAAAATTTCGGAAAAATAATGAATGACATAAATATTTGAAGCTTTTCCTCTTGTGTGGATGTGATGTTTACTCTTTGCCAAGGTGTGGTGTCTTGATCTTCCTAAGATAATCCCATACAAGTGTGATCCACCCTACATCAATCAGTCTACCCTCTCAAATCTCTCAATTTATTTCAGACAGTTCTTAAGATTTTGGTGCTAGTGCAAGGCTGGCTTTGTACTCTTAGTTTCTTTTTTCTTTTCTTCTGGTTGCCTTTGTAAGCATGGACCACCTCAGTCCTTTTGCTTTAGCTAATGAATTTTACCTTTCAAAGAAAAAAGGTTTTGGTGCAAGTGTCAGAAAGGTGATAAGTAATTCCAAATGCACTATATCCGGGAATGGAATAATAGGACACAAGTATCATCCGATTAATTGGGAAGAGGTATGCAGACAAAAAAAAAAGTTATCAGAATTGAAAACTTGAGTAGAAACGATGCTATTCCAGGGTTAAGCAGGTTTGAGGAAGAGAATACAACACATTGGGGACCATGATTGGGGCTACAGGGGTTAGTTGTTAGAGGTTGTAACTTGAATGCATCACACTTCATGTCTATCTGAGCATTTATGGGAATGCTAAAAGTAGGGGAACTGTGATTTGAAAATTCTAAGAGAGAGTGGGAAATAAGATTGTCAAAGACCAATTTTTAGAAGAAAACCTAAAGTCATCAGGAGGATGGACGAAAGCTATATCCTTGGGGTTAGGGTAGACATGAATGTTAGTATAGGGATCATCAACAGCTGTTTTGGTTAAGTCTTTTATGCAGTGTTCTTGCTTCAATTAGAAGGAACACATTCCCTTGTACCAAGTTATGAGAAGTTCTTGTTTCTCCAAGAGCCAGGGACTCAATGGATAAAATCCACATAAATAAACTTCAAGATGGGGATATTTGGCTTACAGATCAGTCCTTCATGTGTGAGAACTTAGAAGTAGGTCAATTATATTTCTCAAAATGCTCGGTTGTTCGAAATGTTTGGTTGTTCTGCCTCGATCTTTTTGGAATGATATGGGTCTTTACTAACATGCCCTATTTAAAAGGTGGTCAGCCCAGCCGTATCTAAGGAGGTAAATCTTATAAGAAGTACCAACTTATGCCATCTAGTAAGGGGGTGTCTAATGAGAGGTATAATTCTAGAGATGAAAGTTCTTCCATGTCAAAATTAGTGGAGGATAAAGATCTTCATATTATTCATTGGACTTTGCCCAGCAAGGAATTTTGAGTATCGAGGTATAAGAACCATGAATGGATTTGAGCAAACAAAGGCACATAAAGAGTGGAAAAGATACAAACAAGATCAATAGGCCCAATTAAGCCCAACTTCAACGGGAGATCGATAAGGCAACTGGGGGACTAGTGTTCCAGGGATTCTATGATAGAACTGAGGTGAAGTTTCCTCTTTTGGGCCCCTTAGAGTATTTTAGAGATGAAGTTTCCTCTTTTGGGCCACTTAGAGTCCTTTTGGATATAAGTATTTTAGAAGTATAAGTAAAATAAACGAAAAAAAGAAGTAATACCAAAGTAAAAAAAAAAAATTAACTTTCTGCAAGCCATTTGGTAGACATGCAATAGATATAAGGTAAATCTAAATATAATTAAAACCTATCTCCCAGAAGGTTCCTTAAAATAGATATAAAACTGGTTATCTTTTCTGAAGGTTCCTGCTGCATGCGAAGATTGAAAAATCCTGCTCTCTCTCTCTCTCTCTCTCTCTCTCTCTCCATTTAGTCTTCTCCAATCCTATTTTCTTAGAACAAAAAGAGAGGAACGACGATGCTGGATGGTCTGCTCTACACGGGATTTTCCTCAAATAGTATGCAAAGAGAAAGATTTATATATGCATCTCAACCTCATCACTTCTCCTTTGATCTCAGGGGTTTCTGTATCTCTTTTGGATCTTTTCTTCCATGTTCTTTGCTGTTTTGACGATTTTGTTTCGTTGTGGTTGTTGCAGCAAATAGCTGATCCAAACTAGAAGGGTTGCTTCCATATTACGATTTGGGAGATGATCTACACAGAGAAGATCTTAAGAAGCCGGAGACAATGATGACAGTTTCTCATTCCAAGGTTAGCTGACAGCAATGGCAACGCTTCCTTGTTCCAAAATGAGCCGATGGCAATGGCAATGCATCCACATTCCAACATGAGCCGAAATCATAGAGAGAGAAGCCCGATTTTCAGACAGATTCCGACCTTTTTCAGCTCGATTAGGGAGGAAAGAGCAATGGCTCTTATTCAGAAAATCAGACACCAACAAGAACTGTGGGCTTGCCAGAGAAAACCGACCGAATGCCGTTTGGAAAGAGAAAATGATGTCATTTGCTGCATATTTCTGAGGGATTTGCGATTTCGGGGACAACCGAACACACCCTTAGGAATCAAAGTATTAAATGAAGTGAAGACTTGAGCGCTTCCAGAATGGTTAAGGATCTTTTGTATGAGTTTAGTGAATAGTCAATTGGTTAAGGTGACTATGAAAAGTGTCATCGCATGAAATCCAAAAGTGAATCAATGTACATGGAAACTCATTTTTTTTAGCATCATAGGTGAGATGTTGGATTTAACTAGTAGCAGTCTAGCAGATGTATCCATTCAGACACATTTTGCGTGGAAAAAAATAGGCGTGGATTCTCTCTTTAAAGGAAAGCGCATGTAGACCTTTATATATTGGGAGATATTTGCCGCTTGTGTAAAGGATACTTCACCTCTCGCTTTTAACAAAGCAAATAATTATATAAAAAATTGCAGTAGCAGTAACAACAGCAGCAGTAGCAGTAGTGGTAGCAGTAGTAGTAGCAGTAATAGCCAAAACGAAATCACATTTTTGTTTGCACCATTGAAGAAGCCTCAAAGTTTGTAAACATGTAGCGATGTATAACAAAGTAATGCATATGCTAAAGATCTATAGCTATATAGCACTACAGGCTCTGATGAACAAAGGTTAATCCAGAAATATATACAACTTACATTTCCAACTTGAGATTGAATACTAAATATCCCTTGATTAGCAGGTGTGCGTGTGTCGAGAAATCTGTAGTTTAAGCGTGTATCTCGATTAACACCGGCAAGAACAATTCCATCCTGCAGCCTTCAAAATACTATTAGTAAAAGAGTGATTGATTGGTAAATATACAGAAAAAAGAAAAGAAAATATTCAACGCCTTGATTAAGAGCTCTGAATTGGAGTTTCAGTTAAAGAACAAATACAAAAACCGCCACTTTCTATCAAAACACATGCTGACTAACTTATTAGATTTAGGAACGTGAAAAACATTATGTTCTTCAAGATTAAAAAGACAACAAAAGTTCACATTAAAAAGTATACCTTCTTAGCTTCCTCGATCTCTTTTTCACTTCGAGCAGCATCCTCGATATTGATAGGTAGATTGGGCACTGCTTTGCTGATGCAATAAAGTTTTCTTACTTGTACTTCCACCTACATACAAGATAAGAAATATATGGATTACCCTCCATTATTAAAGTAAGACTTAACATAGATAGAAAGATATTGGAACAATGATCATGAAAGTTTGACATATAGATGCCTGAACAGAACATAAGTAAATAGTGGTTAGTGGATGCTTCCTGTCCTGTGTATCATCCACCATTTATTGAAGTAGGATAGAAGCAGATTGATATGGGGCAACTGAATCCATAAGGATGCCCTATGTTGCATCGGTACAGCTACAAGCATTGGACTCCAACACGGCTACAAGCGTTGAACTACATTACATATGGTGCACTAAACTTTTTTTTTTTTTTGAATGGCTTATGGTGCACTAAACTAATGAATGGTTCCAGGTCCACCCCTAAAATTAGGTACGTAACCCATGTCACATAAGAAAGCTGAAAGAAACAGAAATGAGCATTTACATTTTTTTTGTTTGTTCTATATAATCACATAATAACAGTCATAATCACTTTGTCATTTTTTTAATGAGTCATAAATTCTTTTTTTTTTTAATGGTAAAAGGATTTCATTAAAAAAGCAAGACCGAGGAGGTCCCAAGGTTACATCAAGATAACATGTTATCCAGCTCAGGAAAACATAGTAAAACCAAATCAGGAGCTAGAGAGGAAGAAAATCAAAGAGCTCAATCCTCTCCCTAGAGACTCCTCTCACCAGTCTATCCGCCTCGCCACTGGCTGATCGTCTAACATGATTGAAAGAGATGGATGCCGAGCCCAATCTATCTTGCATCTCGTCAAATAAAGCTGCAAATATTCGGAGAGGCACATGCAAACCTCTAAGCCATCTGATGACATTGACAGAATCTCCTTCAATCACCACCTTGCTCAGGTCCACGTTATGGAGCATTTTGATTCCTTGATAAATAGCATGGACCTCTGCCTCATTCGCATCTGCCACCCCAATCGGACCACTAAAAGCCCATAATACTACTTCTTCATCCCGCAGCAATCTTCCAATTCCCGAAGCCTTGGATTATCCAAACTAGAGTCATCAAAATTCAATTTTAAGATTCCATGGGCCCTTGGTATCCAAGGTTGAATTATTTTGGGTTCACTTGGAGAAGCACCCACATTCCATCCATGCCAAAAGTCATATGCCGATACAAACCTCAAGCTTTCTAAAGTTTTCACCCATGATATTGTTAAGGCAATTATCTTATTGAACAGAAACTTATGGCAACTATCCATGCCATAAGTCATAAATTAATGACCAAAGAACTTAACAAATAGCTAGAATTCAAAGTAAAAAAAGCACCAATTACTTTTCTGGAGGGGTATGTGACAGAAATAAAATACCAAAGTGATTGCCAAGTTACAAAACAAGCACAATAATCTATACTATATATAACATTAAAACTTGGCTTTTCATGCCAACTTTGTAAGCTACTCAAAAGCTTACAAATGTAACTTTCCCTACAACTCACAAAATTAAGCTTTTGACTTTTACCTTTTAATGTTCTGATGCGAACCTGGAAGATATTACCTGATAATATCTATTAGTTATTATTTAATACTTATCTATTATTTAGAGATTTAGTAGGCGATCTTGGTCGTATTTTTAGCAGTTATCCTATTCTATATTCAGTAGGAAAGTGGCATATGATCATTTTAATAAAAATAATTTGTAATCTTCTATTAAATCATGAATGAAAAATCATCTTCTACTCTCCCTATTCTTCTATTGTTCTTGACATATGATTATTTGAGTCTCACTTACCTAAAAGCACATATAAATGAATCATGTTCGGAGTTTTATTGTACATATAAAAAGAACTGAATTATACCAAATTATCACCTGTTGAGAAGTTCCAGTAATCGCAACCTGAGGAACTGAAACTTTCCCTTCCACATCAATAATGGATTCTCTACTCAATCCAGCTGCAAACTTCACCATCTGTCTACTAACAAGATCTTCAGCCACAGTCAAAACACACTGAACCGTACAACCCTTCTCTCTCAAAACCAAAAAAGCCATGTTTTTACCAACTGTTCGGCTCGTATGAACCCGTCCACGGATCAAAACCTCATTCCCCTTCAATTCCTCATTCAAAAACCTAATCTCAGTCCATTTTTTTCCCGTAACCGCTTTCGATTGTAGATCATTGAGCGGAACTTCTCCGTAATTTTCCGAAAGTGGATCGATTTCAAGGGCAGATAATGCGGCTGCGGCTGCGGCTGTGGCGGCTTCTTGTTGGCGCCTTAATTTCTCTGCTTTTACGGCTTCTTTTTTCGCAGCTTTTTTGCTCAGAGTTTTTGAGTCTTCCTCTGTGGATGCTAGGGTTTCGGAAGGATTTTCAGATCCTGACGCCATTTTTAGGTACTACAAATTTTACTTTGAAGGAAGGAGAGCTTGAAAAGTGGAAAGAGGGAGAGACTAAACCCTAGAAGAGAGAGAAAAGAGAATACAAACCCTAGACGAGGGAGAGAACCACGGGACCTGTCAGGAAAAAACCTCGAGCAAAACCCAAGAATTTTTTTTTTCCGCCCCCTGGTTCGTCGTGGAGACTATGGAAAAACTTTTCTTGAGCAAGAAGTAATGACTTTTACAGCAAGTGATATGTATATATATATTCACCCCATTAGCTTTCCCGAAGCGCCCCCCCCCCCTGCTGTTAGAGGGTACTGGAGGAACTTCCTCCAGACTGTTCTGAAGACAAGTTTTGTGATATGCTTAATATAGACTTTATGCTTATCATAGACAACACTTTCTTCTATAATTCTAACAAGGGTACGTTTGTCAAATCATATTTCAAAAGAACGATTAGTTGATCTAAACCGTTCATTTGTTGATCTAAACCGTTGTTAGAATGATGGCAAGAAAATAATTACAGTGGGACCCACAGATTTGGTTGATCCACCCCGTTCATCTGTTGGTTCCCACCATAGATCGTGCCCAAAAAGCTGCTGCATAGGATGATCTAACCCTTCATTTTATCCTCATGACGTTCTACGAGACCAACGACCTATGACGCCTTATAGCGGGGACGTGACATACTCACCCCTTTTTCTTCCTCGGACCATGGTTTAAAATTTCGGTTTCAGTAACCGTTTCGGACCCACCGAAAACCAAAATTTCGGCGAAATCCAAAATTTCAAAATTTTGGGCGAAATTTTGTAACACTTTTTTTTAATAAATAATGGCATTTGATCGAAATTTCAGACCGAAATTACCAAATAAATGGCGAAAAATGAAATTTTGGAAAATTTCGGTTTCGGTCCGAAATTTCAGCTTTCGGTCGAAATTTAAAACCACGCCTCGGACCACCCACCTCTACTGTATTTATGACTTATGAGTCTTATGATTACTCTACATGAGGTTGGACTGGGGAAGTAAAGGGGGGCGTATATATAGCTTCGCCTTGTATGACCCGAAATTTTGCCTTTTACCACTCTCTTTATGCTTATATTCGTAATAATCGACATGTCATTCAAAAGTTTATTCGTCCAGCATTGCTCACCTTCCAAGAAATGCATGCTCGAATCACCACTAGTTATCAGGAATTTTGTCTAAAGATGCCCGCTTTGCAAACTATTTTCTTGTTAGTGATTGAAAATTATGAGATGGCTAAAATGTCAAACTTTTCAAAATACTACACCAAACTTCTTGATTTAAATGCCCTCGGCTTCACTACAAAATTATTAACCTTTTAGTCTTAGGCCATGTTTGGCAACTATGAATTTTTTTAGTGCTCAAGGGTCTGATTGGAAGTGTAAATATTTTTTTCATGTTCTGTATACTACACAAAATATTAAGTGTGCAGTAAAAAAAGTATATCAACAAAATTTTGCAATGAAAAAAATATGGGATTTGCTAGGCAATTTAGCGGAAAGCCGTTTCACAGCTGACTTTTGCAGGTGAGAACAGCCACCTTTGACGAATTAAATGAATAAGACAAATTTGCTGAAAAGTGAGCTGGTGGGGCTGTTCACTCCTGCAGAAGTCAGCCGCGAAATGGCTTTCCACGAAATTGCCTAGCAAATCCCAAAAAAATATATGTCAGAGATAAGATTTGTTCTTCCATGCAAACTTTCATGTTATATAATGTTTTGCATGTCTGCAATAAAAAAAAAGTGTGCATTCAACAGACCATGAAATATATCATATTGTATATGATGTATGAAGGCCCTTTTTATTTTGGATTTTAAGTCAGAAACTGATTTTGGACTCAAAATTAAGCACAGTTTTGACTCCGACAAACAGGGCCAGATGCAATTCTTAGTCCAATAATCAATTTTGGATTCAAAATCAATTCCGAAAATCCGAAATGCACAGGGCCAAAGTCGACTTATCATTCAATTTACACGAGTATTTCAGTCATTTAAAGGAGTGTTTGTTTTGATAAACAAAAGAGGAAAGACTGGGGGAAATAAAAAAATACTGGGAAAACAATAAGCAATTGAAAAAGAAAATGTACTTCCCCCCTATTGTTAATATTTAAGAAAATTGTTCTTTGTTACATGGATTATTGGGGCGGTCGATCCGGCTAGAACTTCGAGCCTCTTCTCTAGACGTTCTCATGCTCATCCTCATTCGCATAGGAGGAGAGATTGCACCACCTCCGATATCGGTGGCCGGAAATCTGGCTCTGACTGGAAAAAGGCAGAAGAAAATTGTTAATATCATGAGAATTTTAGGATGGTGAAATTAAAATAAAAAATAAAAAATTGAAGCTTAGATGCCGAGATTACTAAGCCCAGTTTGTTTTGTATTTTAAGAAATCCAATTCTGAGTCCAATAATAATCAGTTTTCACTCAAAATCAATTCCAAAAATCCAAAACGAAGAGGGCTCAAGTGAATCTAACTCGGAAATAAAAACTAGATTTTGGCTAGCAAGCAGCTCTAAATGGTTTGCAAAACACAATTTTGTGAAGTTTTAAGAACTAGATTTTAGCCCGCAAACAGTGTCCTAAATGGTTTGTAAGACACAGCATAATCGGGACTCGCTCCGCAGAATCCTAAAACTAGGCTTGATGTATCAAGGGGCTAGAATCTTCCAATCAAGGTAAGTTTGACATATAGATGCCTGAACAGGACATAAGTAAATAATTGTCAGTGGATGCTTCCTGTCCTATGTATCATTAACCATTTAATGAAGTTGGATAGAAGCTGATTGATATTGGGCTCCTGAATCCGTAAAGATGTCCTATGTTGCCTAAGCTAGAGCACATAAACCGGCCACCACTCCCATAGTTGTTTCACTTATCCAACCCATTCATTTTATAGGTTATGATTAGGGTTAGGGTTATAGGTTAAGGTTAGGATTAGGGTTATGATTTGTGGAGGTTTAGAATGGATAGCTGGAAAATTGGCTTCTATAGATTGAATGGTTAGAATTATAGTACGAAGATAGTTTGTTATGAACACCTTATCTATGTGAGGTCCTATAGAATGAATTCGTTGGACGACTGAAACAACATGGAGATGGTGTATTTATAGAGCTCTAGCCCAGGCTGAGCTAGAGCTCAGAAGCCTCGCCCTCTTTGGCAATATATTATAGTCAAATTTAAAATCTAATATTTTTATTATAATAAAGTTACGACAGGTAGTGTGTTAGTAATTTTAAGTTTTTAACAGGTTAAATGAATCTAATGTTTTATTTCCGTATAAAAAGCCACTATTGGGTTGGATAAAACATAGAAACTATGGTAACTACAAATCTTGGTTACTAGTATTTAGGAGAAGCAAATAAAAGTAATCTAGAAGCGTTGCGACTAATCTATGAAGTGTTAGAATTTGAGACGCATCCAACACAAGTAATATTCTTGCTGGGTTCTAAGATAAGGTTTAAATAATCATAATCATGAAGGCATGTATATATCATATACACAACATACACAAAAAGTTGATAGACCAATGATTCACATATACATATACAGCCACATCACATATGGTGCACTAAGCTAATGAATGGTTGTACCCCTAAAACTAGGGACACAACCCCTTTCAAGAGAGCTGAAAGAAACATAAATGATCATTTAATAAAAATATTTTATAAGCTAAAACTTATATTTTATTATCCGGTGGATTTTATAAGCTAAAACCTAGATTTTATAATCCTGGATTTTTTGAATGGTACCTGAATTTTATAAGCTAAAACCTAAAATTTAGAATCCTAAGGATTTTATAAGCTGAAACCTGGATTTTATAAGCTGAAACCTGGATTTTAGCTTATAAAATCTTATAAAATCCTAGGTTTTAGCTTATAAAATCCATATTTCGCGGATTATAAAATCCACGTATAAAAACGTCCTCTTACCTCTTTTTCATGAAATCACATAAGAATAAATCATGTTTGACGTTTTCCTGTACATCCAATAAGAACTGGATTATACCAATTTACCTGTTGAGAATTTCCAGTTATCGCAACCTCAGGAACTGAAACATTCCCTTCGACATCAACAGTCGATTCTCTGCTCAATCCAGCCGCAAACTCCCCCCCCCCCCCCCCCCCCCCCCCGTGCCCCTTTTTTTTATTTTTATCGGTAACTATGATCTATAATTCCAACTTCGGCCCTGTTCAGTTGGAATTATAGATCATAGATTATCATCTATAATCGATTCGGGATAAATGGCACTAGTATGTTACAATCTGATTACCGATTAGGTGCGTTCGGAGACGGAGTTTTACAAAATTCCGATTTTTTTTCCAAATATTTCGTCGTATATTTTCCAATATGAAATAAAAAAAGCATTTGTTCTCTCCTCGCGTAACCCTACCTCAATCTCTCTCTCAACTCTTGACGAGTGACGAACCCTAATCTCTCTCTTGAGGAACCCCAGGTCCCGAGGAACTTCTGTTTTCCTTTGTGCTCTCACTTCCGATATGTAGTGGGCTATATATTTGAAGATTTTTCCTTTATTATTTATTTTTCTGGTTCCTCCTTTGTATATAATCTTTCTGTTTCAAAAATTTCTAACATTAATTTTCAATTACTCTCTTTGATATCTAAAACTACTTCAAACCCCATGCATCGGACTGGTTGTCCACTAATTTATCATAGATATGGGATGCCAGTTCGAATGGGAGTCCCTTCTTACGATCTACAAGATAAACGGTCTTGATCTCATATAGCACCCCCAAATTAATTTGGGTTAAATACACGTAGCATATGTGGGGCCCAAAAAGTGGCTATTATTAAAAAAATAGCACTACTGTATATAAGGAATGGTCTAGGCTAGCAACATATTAATGGGGTCATCCAAAGTGGGGTCCAACTAATGAATGGTGTAGATTATCCAAATTCGTAGGCACCACTGAATTTCTTTCCTTAAAAAAACTCCTCTAAGACACTCATGATTTCTATTCTTCTCTACTTCTTAGGGCTTTAGCCGACCCCAACTCGTTTGGGACAAAGGCTTTGCTGAGTTGAGTTGAGTTGAGTTCTTCGGGCTTTAGCAGGCAACTAGTACCCCCGTATATTTTCCAATAAAAAAACATTGATTTTTCCTCCCGTCTCTCTCTCTCTCTCTCTCTCCTCAAACTCAAACTCTAATCTGTCTCCCGAGGAACCCTAGGTCTTGAGGAACTTCTGATTTCCTTCAAGCTCTACAGATCTTGTGAAGATCTTTCAGGTAGGGTTTTTTCTCTTTGATTCGGTTCTTTTTCAATCGATTATCTTGTTCCTCTTTCTTTCTCTCACTCTGTAAAATTTTGGTAAATTAGGGTTTGTTCTTTGTGTCTTTGGTGTCTTGTAGGTGTTTATGTCTTTTGTTACTGCATCAGTGAAGGATTTCGTTCGATTTATTCGACATTGTTTCTAGAAATTAGGTTTTGGTGATTTGTGCTCAGGCTTTTTTTAGAACTCAATTTTTATGATGAATACTTTTTTTCTTCTTATTATTATTTCTGTGTTGTTTTCTGAAATTATTTGCATTTATCTCTATTTGGAGGAGTAAGATAGATTGGTTTGATTTTGTTAAATTGCTTTTTTTTGTTGTGTGTGTGTGTGTTACGTGCCTAATTGGCCGTAACACAAATAAACAAAATAGAAAATAGAAATGAGGGGGAGAGAGGTTGATTCGAGGCAACCGGACCTCCTAATGGCCATGACTCTCCTAGAACAAAGTCTCCTTTGTGCTGTAAAATTCTTCTCTTCCCTTTTCATTAACATAAACTTCTTAAATACAAGAATGAAGGTAGTGTCACATAACTACCCCATTAACCCACTTACATAACACGTAACAAGGAACCATAACAAGACACATCTTAAACAACTAACTCCCACTACCCTAAACCCATACACCATAACTAACACCCATAACTCTAAAACACATTCCCACAACTAGATAATAATTAGATTATAACTACCCATATGCACCATAGTTATATGCACATAACAGTGTGTTTTATTGTTTTTACTTTTGGTTCTTAGATTTTGACAGATGGAAGACTGGAATTTTGTGATTCGGTGGTGAATTTTTAGAGAAAGGGTGTTTGATTAGCGTTTTTTTTAATTATTTTCTTTATATACTTCTTGTTCCTCTTTTGCAGCGTTGATCGTTTGATTTCACTTCTTTAGTTCGATTTGAATAACAATGGCTTCTCGATTTTGGGGACAGGTACATTCAATCCCCAAATCTAATTTAATATTTTCAGAACCCTTGAACAATTAAAAAAACAGAAATAACATTTGAAAATCACTTTTTTTAAAACAGGGTGATAGTGATACTGAGGAGGAGGAGGAGGGGAGTGAGTATGGAGAAGGAACCGAGACCGGTGTAGGTGCGGGAGAAGCTTCTGGTGCAGCCGCCGGAAGTAGGTATTTGCAAACTAATGCTAGCGACAGTGAGGATTCTGATGGCCAGAGGCGTGTTGTTCGATCCGCTAAAGACAAGCGGTTCGAAGAGATGTCGGCCACCGTAGATCAGATGAAAAATGCCATGAAAATCAACGACTGGGTCAGCCTCCAAGAGAGCTTTGACAAGATTAACAAACAGCTTGAGAAGGTAATTCGGGTCACGGAGTCCGAAAAGGTCCCAAATCTCTACATCAAGGCCCTTGTAATGTTGGAAGATTTTTTAGCTCAGGCATTGGCGAATAAGGATGCGAAGAAGAAGATGAGTAGTAGCAATGCCAAGGCATTGAATTCGATGAAGCAAAAGCTCAAGAAGAACAACAAGCAGTTTGAGGAAGTGATTAATAAGTACAGGGAGAAGCCAGAGACTGAGGAGGACGGCGATGGAGATGAACCGTCTGGTGATGAAGAAGATGACGATGATGATGGTGAGTTTGTAGAGGATCCGACAAAGATCGGGAGCTTGTCGGATTCTGGGACTGATGGTGAGGACGAGGATGAAGATAATCAAGCAGAGGTTGGTGGGGGTTGGGAGAAGAAGATGAGCAAGAAAGATAAGCTCATGGATAAGCAGTTCATGAAAGACCCGAGTGAGATCACATGGGACACGGTTGATAAGAAACTCAAAGAGATAGTTGCTGCTAGAGGTCGGAAGGGTACCGGGAGAGTAGAGCAGGTAGAGCAACTCACATTTTTGACACGGGTTGCCAAGACTCCGGCCCAGAAGCTTGAGATCCTCTTCAGCGTCGTCTCTGCACAGTTTGACGTAAACCCGAGCCTCAGTGGACACATGCCTATAAACGTGTGGAAGAAGTGCATACAGAACATACTCATCATACTCGACATCCTTGAGCAGTATCCAAACATTGTGGTTGATGACTCTGTGGAGCCAGAAGAGAATGAGTCTCAGAAGGGTGCAGATTACAAAGGGACAATTCATGTTTGGGGGAATTTGGTCGCCTTTCTCGAGAGGATGGATATTGAGTTCTTCAAGAGTTTGCAATGTATTGACCCCCATACCCGGGAGTATGTTGAGAGGCTCAGGGATGAACCTGTATTTGTTGTTTTGGCACAAAACGTTCAGAATTACTTTGAACGGATTGGAGATTTCAAGGCTGCTGCAAAGGTAACCTTGAGGCTTGTTGAACTTGTATATTATAAACCTCAAGAGGTCTACGATGCTATGAGGAACCTTGCAGAGCAAAGGATAGATGGTGCAGAGGATGGAGAAAATGGGGATATGGAAGCAGATGAGGAGCCTCAAGTGGTTGAGGAAAATAGGGGCCCTCCATCATTCGTTGTTACTCCTGAGCTTGTGCCTCGAAGTCCTACTTTTCCTGAGAATAGTAGGGCACTGATGGATGAACTGGTTTCTCTCATCTACAAGTATGGAGATGAGCGGACTAAAGCCCGGGCAATGCTTTGTGATATATATCACCATGCAATCTTAGACGAGTTCTCAACAGCCCGTGATTTGTTGCTTATGAGTCACTTGCAGGATAGTGTCCAGCACATGGACATATCAACGCAGATACTGTTCAACCGGGCTATGGCCCAACTCGGTCTATGTGCGTTTAGGGTGTCTCTCATAACAGAAGCACATGGTTGCCTTTCTGAACTATATGCCGGTGGAAGGGTGAAAGAGTTACTTGCACAAGGTGTTTCACAGAGCCGGTACTATGAAAAAACTCCAGAACAGGTACTTCTATGCTTCAAGAGTTTATTTATTTTCCTGTTTCTTTCAGTGATCATTCTCTGCTGCTATGTTATTTGTCTCCTCGTTCAGTTTCTTATAAATTTCATTGTCATGTAAAATAAAATAAAAAAAGAATTATTTCTTGACAACATTCCATTGAGAAAGAGGTCCATTCTCATGGATTATTATGGTGACTTCAGTGTATTCTCCAAGTACTTATGTCTGAGGACAGAGGCTTTGAGTTTTTCCCTTCGGTGTACGGTATCTGTCTGGAGTGACAGGACCTTATTCTGCTTTCTGCTTTATAATTAAACCTTGTTTTTTCACTTGTTTGAGTGGATCTGATTTGTGATGTTGCTGTCATATAGGTGCATGCATCTGTCTGATTATGCTTATGGGTGTGCATATATTGCTCTTGTTGCCTTGACTCAATGACTTGTGAGGCAGGTCAAGGTGGTTTGGTCATTCTCGAATTGAGATTTATAAAAGTGGGTTTAGTCTTGTTCATTTTAGAACATAAAGGATTTTTGTTTTCATTACTCGACAATTGAGTATTGTTTATGTTTATCTCTAAATTGTGACTGATTGACCACTTTCCTAATACAACCAGACCATGCTTGTTTAAAATGTTTTTACTGTGATATTTTTTTTGAATGGTGGAGAGAGAGTTATGGACGACTTTTCATTGTGACACTGAAGAACTTAATCCTCAATATCCAGATTATATGAGCAGTATGTATTTCCGTTTTTGCAAATGGTTATTTTTAATACCTTTGTTGCCATTATTGTTAAGTACATGGCATCTCTCTGTCTCTCCCTCATGAAGTTTATCTTGGAACCTTAAAAAGATAAAATGGTACATTTGTAATGGTACATATGCTTATTATACTCTTCTTTTATGGATTTTTCTTATTGGAAATTGTACCAATTAGTTTTTCGAAATGTGGAGTGGCTTAAAACATGGCCAAATTTAATCATAGTTGACTCGGCACGACATGGTTAAGTATTCGGTTGACCCAGCCGAGTTCTTGGTTGAAGCGGTCTTAACTCGGGAGAGTCAGAGTTTTAATTGACTCTGCCGGGCAAAATCTGAAGTGGCTTGATGCCACAAAATGATTTGACTAGATGATCAATAGTAAAACCATTAAAAAAAGATGATCAATAGTAAAACCAATCTCTTGAAGTAAATTAGCCAACCATGTCAACTCACAAACTGTGTGAGTCAAGGTTGGAACTGTGTCTCTGCAATAGATATCACAGCCAAACTTAGCTTCTTACTTCTCCATGTTACCAGATTACTGTCAATCAAGGTACAATAGCTAGTAGTGGATCGTGTTATGAAGGATAGCTAACCCAAACAACGTCAATACAAGCCCTTAATCCAAATGTATTCGGTCCACTTATAGGGGCACCTTTAAGGTATCTCAATACGCAGATCACAATTTCCCAATGTGAAGCAAGTAGAATCTACATAAAGGGACTTGACACACTAACTACAAATGTGATATCGGGTCTATTAATGGTCGGGTAGATCAGTCTTCCAACCAGCCTCCTATATGTTCCTGGATCCTCAAAAAGTTCTTGATCAACCGCGAGCTTGTTATTGGGACTCATAGTCATGCCAACTGCTCTTGCCCCTTAGAGACATGTTTCTTCGAGCAAATCTTGTCCATACTCCCTTTGGGAGAGATCAATATCAAGCCATGATTGAGCCACCTCAACACCCAAAAATATTGAATTTTTTCAAGATCTTTAGTATGGAATTGTCGCTGAAGAAACAACTTGAAGTCTTCAATAGCTCCAATATCACCATCATTGACCTAGTGATTGCTTCAGGCCATAAATCGATCTCTTCAATCTGCACACTTTCCCTGACCCCGCCTAAGTAACAAACCTAGTTGCTTGCTCCATATTTATACTTCTTGCAACTCAATATGCAAGAAGAGATTCTTCACATCGAGTTGGTAAAGATGCCAACCCTGGTTGGTTTCCACTAAGATTACAACTTGTACAAACCCAATCTTGGCAACGAGAGGAAAGTCTGAATAATTAAACACCAAATGTCCAAGTGTAGCCTTTGGCGCCCAATCTTGCATTAATCGGTCCACCTATATCTCATAACGTTATTGTATAAACCTGGTGCAAACCTGAGGGTTCACGGATAACTCTACGATCTGTAGGAGCTCAATGGGACCAAGTCATGACAATGATGTAGCCAAACCATATCCTCAAGCAGATAAAATAAACAGTGTTTAATGACTTTCAGCATAGAGAATCATGAGGATTAGCATTGGACATAAACCACCAATTTGAAAAGATTCCACTCTAAACAATTGTTGCATATAACAACTTCCATACAATCAGAGATGGGAATTAAAGGCTCAATTATATGAAAGAAAACTCAACATACATGCTGTCCATAAAAAGAAATAAAGTTCTAGGGCCCAAATTTTTTTTTTTTTAGCCAATTTCATTAAAAGAAGACCGAGATGGTCAAAATACAAGGATAAAACAGGAGAGCAAAATAAGAAACAAGAAAATGATAGCATCAAAACATGAAGGTGGAAGAGAATCGAATAGCGCCAACTCCTCCATAAAGACATCGTCTCTGGCTAGAGCATCTGCCATCGAATTAGCAGACCTACGAATAACGGAAGAGCTACTCAAGAAGAAGCATAGGAGGGATTTACACCTGATAAGAGAAGCAGGAGGTGTATAGGCTTATTCAGGCCCTATAGTGTAGAACATAGAGCTACTCAAGAATGGAGACCACCGGCTCAGGGTATGTTCAAACTCAACTTCATCAGATCTAGCATGGGAAATCCGGGATCGTCTGGAATTGGGGGTATTTTGAGAGATGACCAAGGGACCGTGATATAGGCTTATTCGGGCCCTATAGTGATCACAGATGCCAATGAAGTGCGGGCCGTCCACCATGGATTAAACTAATACGAAATATAGAATGGGAGGTGGAAATAGAAGGGGATTCTTTGAAGACGATCAGATGGCTTAAAGGATCACTTCCAAATCCTTGGAGATTTGTCACTCTATTTGATGAAATCCACGATAGGGTGGGATGTTCAATTTTGTCTGCCCAACATTTCAAGAGGTCTGCTAACGGTGAGGCGGATAAATTAGCTAGAGATGGAGTAGTAAGAGAGAGAATGGAGCAACTTAACTTTCTCCCTCCTTAAACGTCGGCTATGGCCTTGATTTGATCTTCTCTTGTATTTGTTCTTATCTTGTACTTTTCCTCAAACTGAAGTATTTGTTCTTATCTTGTACTTTTCCTCAGACCTTATCGGTTTATTTTTTAATGAAATCTTTGCCATTCAAAAAAAAGGAGCCTCCGCCCAACTGTCTAGGAGATCTATTAATTTCCCAGGGAACACCCACACCATACCGAATCTAGCTAGTAGTTTGCTCAAAATGTTTGTAGCCACTGTGCAGTGTATGAGTGATCCACAGTTTCACCCGCCTCTAGGCACATAGCGCAACTGTCAATGATTATCATCTTTCTTTTTTCTTAAGAAGTCAACGGTTTGAATCCTCTCCAGATTAGCCGCCCAACCTAAAGTGTAGACTTTAGACGGGGCCTTGATCGACCACACTCTAGCTACCCTGGGGGACAAAGGACAAGCCGCAAGCTGTTGCTAGAAAGACTTAACTGAGAAGTCCCCCGATGAATTCCAGATCCAAACCCGTTTATCCATTCCATCCTGTTTAATGTATCCGTTTTCCAACAACTCCATCAAACGACCAACAGATGCAAGCTCCTGACCAAAGAAATTTCTTCTAAACTGAGGACACCATACCACTTTGCATTGATTCTTGAAAAATTATCCCTCACAAAGCTATCTCTAGCCGCAGTGAGAAATAAATCCTGAAAGATCTCAAAACTACACTAAACAATGGAAATAACTCTAAAATAACCTTTCTATAAAAAAATTTCTAAAATAACCTAGGATAAACTAAGGGTATGGATCCTACAGGTAAAAGAGGGGGTAAAGGTCTCAAAATAGGGCTGAAATAAAAGGAAAATCCTCACCCGGAATCGCAATAGTCATTTCACCTAAGAATCGTGTGAGAGAGGCCCCAAGAAAAGCGGTGGAGAAGTTCGCCGTTTCGATCCATACACGGGGTAGCAGCAACCCCCGAAAGAACGTGTAAAATAGGGAAGAAAGAAGGGTGAAAACAAGGAGAGATGTAGATCAAGAAGAGGAGTAAAGGAAGCAAAGAAAAGAAGAAAAGATAAGAAGTGGAAGAAGAGAAAGAAGGAACATGAAAGAGAGAATGGATGAAGCCAAGAAAGAGAAAATAAAAGAGAAATAGGGAAGGGGAAAAAGAAATAAAGGAATGCGAGAAATAAGATAGATTATGAGAGAGATTGAATGAGGGAGAGAGAGATATATGAGGGAAAGAAAGAGAAAGATATGGTGACTGTTAGGGAAGAAAGAGAGAAAACAAGAAAAAGAAGAATGAGGAGGAGAAAAGAGAAGAAAAGAGAGGAGAAGAGAAGAAGATGGAGAGAGAGAGAGACTCACGTGTGGATGGGAAGAAGAGAAAATGCCCTAGGCGTCGTTGGAGGGGTCGGCTGCCCTCTTTTTTACGATTTTTCGTCTTTGTTTATTTTCAAAAGTTATCGCTGTATGCTCCATACTCTCTTTATATAATAGTTCACTGTGGTGGGGCCTCTTCTCAACAAATAGTCTTCTTCTTCTTTTTCACTCAAATCATTTAAGTGACATAATTGGATGCAAAAGGATTACTACGCCCCTCAACTGCAAAACAATCAAAGTCAATAGGAGGGTAAGATGGGAATAATCGGCTAAATAAATAAATAAAAGAGAAAAGTGATGTGTGCATGAGGGGCCCTAGATGATGTGGACATCCCCTACATCCAGGATCAAAATACTAATAACAAATAATCAAATTTCCCAGGCCGGATCACATCAAAACCCCTACATCTCATAACTTGTTTGCCAGGTAGAGAGTGGATTGCTCTAAAGTATTATTTGAATGAAGGGAAGCTATATCATCTTCCTTTCTTTGCGTCCGACCAGAATCAAAGTGGGCTTCCTGTAGAGTTTTAGGAACGGACACAAAATGAAGAAGAAATAAAACTATGAAACAAGAGGGAAATTATCAAGTGAAACAATCTACGAAATAGGGTGCACGGTACTAGAACATGTATCTTTACAGAGAGAAATGTGAAGATCATTTGCTGATTTCAAAGGAGTAGGATCTGTTGGCAGCGAAGATCACTTGCTGATGGCAAAGGAGTAGGATTAATGCGGGTGCTTAAGAGGGAAGAAGAAGAAAATTAGAACTCAAGAACACGACAAGAAAAGAAGAAGAAAATGGGAGCAATGCTCAACTCAATTGATATTCCATCAATTACATAAGTGGCACTGCGTCAAGGATCTATAGCGAACTACTCATATATTTGATTATTAGGACAAATTTACACTTGAGGACTAATTTTTATTTCATATTGATCGCCAGCCATGCTGTACGGCTCAGAATGTTGGGCCACCAAGAAGCAGCATGTGCATAAGATGAGAGTAGCGGAGATGCGAAAGCTTAGATGGATGTGTGGCCACACAAGGTTAGATAGAATTAAAAATGAAGAAATCCGTAAACAGGTGGGGGTGGCACCAATTGAGGAGACGATGAGAGAGCACCAGTTAAGATGGTTTGGGCATATCCAACGTAGGCCTTTGAATGCTCCAGTGAGAAGTGACTCGTGCCAAGTTGATGGAGTAAAAAGAGGTAGGGGCAGACCGAAAACAACTTGGGTAGAAACAGTGAGGAAATACTTGATGGCTAGGAACATAACATAGAACATGACGTTGGATAGGAGAGAATGGAAGAAAATGATCCATCTAGACGAACCCAACTAGTGTTAGGATTGATGGAAGCTCTATTGGTAACCTGGGGAAGGCAGGCATTGGGGGTCTGATTAGAGATGACAAACAAACTACTATAATGTCATTCTCAGGTCCAGTTGGGATATGTGATTCGAATGAGGCTGAAATGAGGGCTCTTCTTTTTGGATTGCGATGGGCATATGAGAATAATCAGCGACCATTAATAGTTGAGGGAGACTCGACAAATGCGGTGGCTTGAGCATCGGGTATCTCAAAGGGCCCCTGGCGACTAGCGGAAACGCTTGATCTTATAAGGTCGTTGCACCCTAGGATTGAGCATCGAAGGAGATCGGCAAAAGAGGAGGCGGATGGACTAGCTAAATCAGGAGTTATGAGGGAGGAAATGCAAGTTGTTAGTTCTTTGACCCTTGAGGGTATGTTTCTGGATCAATGATCCCTATTTTGTAATATGGAGGGGACAACTTGCCCCAACCAATATTCAATAAATTGTCAATTTTCAAAAAAAATTCACCTTTTTCATGAAATTTTTCTAAAGGATTCATTAGCCGACCTCAACTAGTTTGGGACAAAGGCTTAGTTGAGTTGAGTTGAGTATTGATCAGTTTCTTCTTGTTGGAACTTTAGTACGGAACATGACATCGATAATTTAATTTTTGTGGATGATTGAAACTTTCAGCATAGAATTTCTTTAAAATCCGTTGCAGATTTTGATTATTCATGTTATGTTTGTACTGATTTGAAAATGCTTGTTACTAATTTTATTGAATTAGAACTCATTCTATTGCTCCTAAATTCCTAGAAAGTCACCTGCGAACCATTTTTCCGTATCATAAAGTTAGGTAGTAATAACTGACGGTAGGTTAAAGTGTTGTTTGGGTGCTTACATGCATTCAACATGCTGTAAAAAAAAAAAATGACACTAATAATTTCTGTGGTTAGGTTCTAATTGCTTTTCCTTTAGAAAGCTATTTTAACTTAAGATACATTGACATGCAGTCTGACTAACACCCTGGAAAACTTTGCATTCCAACTAACAGTTCACAGGGTATGTTCTTAGAGGTGCTCACAGGATGTGAAGGGGGTGTGTCCGGATCAGCAAATTGCCTGTAGGGCTGGAGCTACTGAACATGTGGCGTACAGGGGAATGTCTGTATCGGTCTTGACACTCTCCCTGCACATCTATTAAGTATTAGTTGGTAAAAGTGCGAACGGAAAAAAGTGTTTCTAGATAAGAGGTATATTAAAACTAGAAGAGGGGAAAAAAGGTGAGTTTAGGTTTTCCTTTAGTGGGTGATCTATTGAGTCTGTTATGCTGCACGTCTGTACACGAGCGTTTTCTTTTTCCAGATGTAGCTCATTAGAATTACATATCCCAAGGCTTTTCTCTTGGACTTTATCTCTGTATATGGTTGGCTGTTTTAGTTCTGTGGAACTCCATCTAATGTCCAGAGTTTATTTCTCATTTAAGAAGCAATTGTAGATACATGTTGAAATAGAACTGGCTTATCTTTACTCCATGATCATGGAATTTGTGATAATTTTCTGTTTATCTGTTTTTCCTTCAGGAAAAGCTGGAAAGGAGGCGACAGATGCCGTACCACATGCACGTAAACCTCGAGCTATTAGAGGCCGTCCATCTGACATGTGCAATGCTCCTCGAGGTTGCAAACATGGCTGCCAACACACACGATGCCAAACACAAAGTTATAAGCAAAACGTTCCGTAGGCTGCTCGAGGTGAGTGAGAGGCAGACTTTCACGGGTCCTCCCGAGAATGTCCGTGATCATGTCATGGCCGCAACTAGAGCCCTGTGCAAGGGAGACTTCCAGAAGGCATTCGATGTAATCAAATCCCTCGACGTCTGGAAACTCCTTAGTAACAAAGACAATGTTCTTGAAATGCTCAAGTCCAAGATCAAAGAAGAGGCTCTGAGAACCTACCTTCTCACCTACGCCTCAAGCTATGATTCATTGAGCTTAACCCAACTCACTGCCATGTTTGACATCTCAGAAGCTCATGCTCACAGCATTGTAAGCAAGATGATGATCACAGAAGAGCTCCACGCGAGCTGGGACCAGCCCACAAGATGCATTGCATTTCACAATGTAGAGCATTCAAGATTGCAAAGTCTCGCATTCCAACTAACGGAGAAGCTCTCTGTCCTTGTGGAAAGCAATGAGAGGGCATTTGAGGCGAGGACCGGTGGAGGGCTGGACGGGCTGCCTCCAAGGCGAAGAGAAGGTCAGGACTATGCTGGTGCGGCTACCGGAAAATGGCAGGATAACTTTCTTTCCCAAGGAAGGCAGAGCGGTTATGGTGGCCGTTCAGGGTACGTTGCTGGGGGAAGATTTCCAAATTCTGGTCAGGCTCAGGGAGGATTTTCGAAGGACCGGATGGGACAGCAAGGGTTAAGAGGAACAGGTGGACGCTACCAGGATGCATATGGAGGTGGCGTTGGGAGGACGCCTTATCAGATGGGTTCGTCTGTGAGATCTCAGACCGATACATCGGCTCGCATGGTTAGTCTAAACAAGGCTGGTCGTGTTCATTGAGAAAAAAAGGAGAATTGAGAGAGGCGAAGAGGAATTTTGGTAGAAAATTTCTGTTTATTTCTGTTTTCTGGGGAGGTTAGAGACCTTTAGTAGATTAGACTTTGAAAGTCATTAACTATATCATTATCATTATTTATAAAACTACTATTTATGAGTAAAATAGACTTCAAATTCTTGTCTATGGAGGGCAAAAATGGAATGAATTTGTCAAGCCTAATTTTCATCAATGTATGGGCATCCTTTCACCTAAAGGAGGCATGGATCATAGTATTCAAATTAATCATGGGCCCATGTTTAGCAACAAATACTTGATTTGAAAAGAAATCTTTATCATTAAAATCAGCTTTTATGGTTTTAAGATAATTCTGATTGTTCAAATGTTCCATTTTCTATTCTTGTGGTAAAAGCCACTTGATTTAGTAAAAACCATGGTTTTTAATTATTGGCTACCAAAGGAATTACCATAAGAGAGATTCTGGTTCTGGGAATCTGGGTGCATTAAATGATCTTGGACAAGATGAAAATTTTGCAAAAAAATTTAGGGTAATGTAGAAAATATGGGATTTTCAAGGCCATTTTAGGGATTTTTAGAGTAAGGAGGGTAGTTTTGTAGTGAATACTTCAGCCCTACAAATCAATTTGGCACCATTTTCAGTCGATATAATTGATTCTTTGATGTATGGATCAATCATAAATGCCCCTAGGCCTACTGCAGACCCTCCATTTTTCAATCCTTAGCTGTAGTGATGAAGAATGTTCTATTCTTCTCCCTGGTAAGTTTATCTTATTAGTATTCATTCAAACCCTGCTGATTTGAATGATTGTGATTGGGGGATGGATCGCTAGATAAATTTTCCGATTGATTGTGATTGGGGGATGAATGCCATTCTCTTTACAGAAATGAGAATGGAAAGATCCTCTTTACATGATATTCTTTCTTCAAACTATCCCTTGTGAAGACCAATTTCTGATGGGTAGCTTGAAAACACATTAAATTATGTGAATTAGCTTGATAATACGAAATCTTTGGTTTATGAGTGACTAGAGATACCAGATGGTATTTATGGTGGCCTACAAGATGAATGTTGGATTCAAAATCAATTCTCAAAATCCAAAACCAACAAGGCCGAAGTCGACTTATCAGTCAATTTACATGAGTATTTCAGTAATTTAAAGGAGGCTCATTTTTTCTTTCTTTCTGTTTTGGTAAACAAAAGAGGAAAAATGTGGGGAAATGAATTTGGCAATTCGATATTCTAATTTTTTTTGGAAAAACAATAAAGAATTGAAAAAAGAAAATGTACTTTCTCCTATTGTGAATATCCAAGAATTTTTTTTTTGTTACATGGATTATTGGAGTGGTCAATCCGGCTAGAACTACGTGCCTCTTCTCTAGTTGTTCTCCTCTTCATGCTCGTTCGCATCGGACAAGAGATTGCACCACTTCTGATATTGGTGGCCGGAATTCTGGCTCTGACTGGAAAGCGATTGAAGATAATTGTTAAGATCATGAGAATTTTAGGATATTGAAATTTACAAAAAAAAAAAAATGAAGCTTAAATGCCAAGATTACTAAAGCCCCGTTTGTTTTCTATTTTGAGAAATCTAATTTTGAGTCCAATAATCCGTTTTGACTCAAAACCAATGATCCTAGCCCGACCCACCAATCCTTGTTTTAGGTTTCTGCCAAGAAAAGATAAATCATTGATTTTTGTAATCCTTTATCTTAAATAACCCCATTATGTCAACAACTCTATTTTGGATTCTGTAGTTACTACTCACTAGCAGCAAATGTCCAAAGAGGGAACTGCTATGATGGGGCTATTAATAATAGAAAGTGATGAGATTAACAACAGTTTTACCTGTACACAGAGAGCAATGACATCGGCAAACCGAGATAGTGACTTGGGAGGGTATAGTCCACGTAGAGCAGGGTCCACCATATTTTCTAACGCGCTAATGTCGTGGAGCTGTGGCGTAGCCCACCGGACTAGAGATTGCTCTGTTCGTGTTTTAGAACTGAAAAGAATAAGAACTAATCAGAATAGTGCGAGGGATCTGCTATTTCTAACATTAGAAAAAATGTCCAAAAGAACAAAATGTCATAGTCGCATCACCTGTCAAAAGGCATCCGGCCTGTCAACAGCTCCAACATAACCACGCCAAAACTGTATACATCACTTTTTGAAGTGTATGCCGATGCTGAGGTGCACTCAGGGGCATTGTATCCCGCACTCAAGTTTAGACTTGTGTTCTGGTGAAAAGTTAGTTTCAATACATGAAGAAAATCATGCTTAAGCTTTTAATATTAATGTAAATACTGGGAAAAGTGATGGGAAATGAATATTGGAAGAAGAAGGGGACGTGGACCTTGCGATAAACAACATATTTATAGGTAGACGGGCCTCCCTTTTTCTTTTTCTTTTTGCCAAAAGAGAGGTGTTGCAGCATGATGCACCACCCCACCCAAGACAGCCTCTAAATATCAATATATTTAACAAGGCAAATACAGGTTTTATAGCAATGACTCTTCTTTTTGTAAAATTTGAAGTTTCTTCCCAACTTTTGACTTTTCTAGAAATGTTTAAATAGAATTATTATATTTTAAGACTTTTTTCGCATATTGGCTGTCTTGAGCTTGCCATTTTCATAAACTTGTATCTGACATACATGCTTGTGCCAAGTTAACATAGACAGTTTAGTGGTGATATGCAAGATTTATTAGAATTTCTGAAAACCTGAATAAATGGCGCCATTCCACAGTCTGAGAGGTGGGCATTGAGCTGTGTATCAAGCAAAATATTGGCCGACTTGATGTTCTTGTGAACTACAGATGGGGAGCAAACATCATGCAAATACCTGAAGACAGACACATCATTAGAAGCATGAGAAAATAATACAAGAGATTGGGACTATAGAGGTCGTAACTGTATTTCCAAATGTAGAGGTTCACAGAGCATGAGTTGAATAATTACATAGCCACAAGACAATTAAGAATGCTAGATCATGGTGATGACTATGATAATGATAAATGAAGAATAATTTCCATGGGCGTAATAAGAAAAGTGAGCATATAAATGATCAAATCGTGAATTAATCAGATTACACAACTAAAGTAGGTCAGGGGATGATTAATATGATGACGATGACCTAATTCCAATACGAAATCATTTTATGAAAGATGGCCTTTCTCATTAAGGAGAACAACTACTAGACGACATGGATCCACATCCAAATGCATTTAACATGATAAGGTCACAAATCGAGCTCGTTGTCCCTGCCATCATCGAATGAGCCCAGTCCCTTGATCAAGGGTGACACAAAAGACATCCTTTTAGGTTTTCTCCAAGCCAAAGATTGTTTGCATTATGCAATCTTGCAGATGTGATCTCTGCTTGGTATGAGATCTAGATTCTAGTCCTACTTGTTTGCCTAGTGATGGTAATCAAGATGGTACCATCTTGCTAGTTGATAACTATTCCAGTATTTTTATGGCTACAGTGAACCAGTTTCCAAATCGACAAGCACAACAATTAGGAGATAATGAACATAAGCATACCATTAAAAAATAGAAAAGATAATGAACAGGCAGTGGTGACCAGATTCCACAATGATATGAACATGATGATGACAGTAGTGATTATTACGTGCTGAAGAAGATGACCACGACAATGATGGTAATAATGACGACACCCAAAGAACATGTGCACTGGTAACAACCTGTTCTAAACATTGTGAATGGGAATAACTGATGATGATGACAAGAATGACAGTCGTCTCAGTTACAATAATGGCACTCAATGAAAGGTCACAGACTACATCTTAGGAATAGAGGATTTTTTTATTTTTTATTTTTGGAAAATTAAAGGAATAGAGGATTGTGATAGCAATGATGAAAAATAACTCCTTCATGGGGCAAAGCAGTGGATAAATGCGAGAGGAATACCAAAGATTAACGTAAGTAGGTCAATGACAGGGTGGCGAGAATAATCATAAATGACAAACAACTAGACAAGATCTTGCTGTGCTCCCATGAAATCCATTATTATGATTTTCTCAGTGTTGAAGACCCAACAACATTCATCAGAAGAGAATAATGCAGGTGACAACATAAACTATTTAGATGATGGTCATGGTGGTGGTAGTGGTGCTACCACTTGTCAAACTAATTAGTCTATGAAAACGGTATAACTCATTTTGATTGCAGTGATCAAGACCAAACAAATGCTCACACAATGCACATAAAATTAAACTTACTCTATTGCTCGAGCTGTGCCAAGAACTATCTTGATTCGAGTGTTCCACGTCAATGGCCTGCTGTAATCATCTGAAAGATGCAGGAACTCATGCAGTGACCCACTCTTCAAGTACTGATAGACCAATAGGTGATAACCATGGTCAGAACAGTAACCAACGAGTTCGGTAATGTTTGGATGTTGTAGCCGTGAGATGCTGGAAACCACCTGCATGAAATCTTCAGAACCGCCACTTCGAATAAGTGCAGGGTCAATTCTTTTCACAGCCAAAACCTGAGAAAGGCCCATGAATTACAATGAATATTATCATCATATTAAACTAGATTACAAAGTGAAATTAGAAAGCAGCAAAGATACCTACTGACGCGAAATACTATGAAAAAAGCAATGAATTAACAGTAAAAGTGTGCCTAAAATACAAAGTACATATAGATTCACATCGGGATAAACAAGAGAAACAAGGACCCTGTTTATGACAACAGAGACTGCATAAGAACATAAACTGAAAAAATGATTACTAAAGACAAAGCAGAGTTCCTCATTACATTGATGTGCTCCTCCGGCAACAACCAGGAGCAGCAGTAGACTAGTATTTCCAGTATTTGAAGCAAAGTATTCTCGTCACCCTGTGCCTATGCCTTCCAATACCCTTTGTGAAGCTATGAGCAGAACAAGCAGTTCCCATAAAATGACTTTCTACGATGGTCCATAGCAAATCCTTCCCACCCCAACACACACACACAAATAGAAAAGTGTTCCTGTGTTCGAGTGCAAAAAAATCATGTGGGCCAACATTTTTAGGGTGATCCAAAGCATTCATTTGGAAGGCCCTTCCATAGATAGGGTGTGTACGAAAAATCTGATCCATAGGATCACCCTAACCCATCCAAAAGTGGAGGAAAAATGGACAGACACTGTTTGTCACTTTGTCCACAAATCTGCCCATTTTTTCCCTCCACTTTTGGATGGGTCAGGATGATCCTATGGATCTGATTTTTTGTGGACACCCTATCTAGGTAAGGGCCTTCCAAATGAATGCTTTGGATCACCCCAAAAATGTGGGTCCACTTTGTTTTTTTACTGCGCTCGAGTGCAGGAATAGTAAGCTCATATATATATATATATATATATATATATATATATATATATATATATATATGAGGAAATGGTTTGTGAGCAGCTGCTTAGATAAGCTTATCTGAGCAGAGCTCACAAACCATAGGGAGGGAGACACATTTTTTGGGGGATCCAAAGCATTCATTTGTAAGGCCCTT
This sequence comes from Tasmannia lanceolata, assembly GCF_043159265.1. Taxonomy (NCBI): domain Eukaryota; kingdom Viridiplantae; phylum Streptophyta; class Magnoliopsida; order Canellales; family Winteraceae; genus Tasmannia; species Tasmannia lanceolata. The sequence continues at coordinate 15,309,897 of NW_027518683.1, forward strand.
CCATGGATAGGGTGTGTACCAAAAATCATCCCTATAAGATCACCCTAACCCAATCAAAGGTGGATGGGAAAAGGGGCAGACACTGTGTGTCCATGTTTCTGCCCATTTCCCCCCTCCACAAATGGCATGGTTAGGATGATCCTACAGGGCTGATTTTTGGTACGCACCCTATCCATGGAAGGGCCTTCCAAATGAATGCTTTGGATCCCCCAAAAAATGTGCCCCCCCCGTATGGTTTGTGAGCTCTGCTCAGATAAGCTTATCTCAGCAGCTGCTCACAAACCATTTCCTCTCTCTCTCTCTCTCTCTCTCTCTATATATATATATATATATATATATATATATATATATATATATATATATATATATATATATATATATGAGGAAACTGTTGGTGAGCTTAAGCTCACCAAACTTATGGTGAGCTAGCTTGCCCAATCACATGGGGGCCCACTTTGTTAGGATGATCCAAACCATTCATTTGAAAGTCCCTTACATAGACTGCCCCATTTTTGTCCTCCACAAATGGAGGGGTTAGGATGATCCTATGGAGCTGATTTTTGGTACACCCCCTATCTATGATAAGGCCTTGCAAATGAATGGTTTGGATCACTCCCCAAAATGTGAGACCCATGTGAATGGGCAAGCTAGCTCACCAACAGTTTCCTCTATATATATATATATATATATATATATATATATATATATGAGAAAACGGTTCCTACACATATGTGTAGAGAGTTCTCTACACACTAGCTTAAAATACAGTGGGGGCCCACATTGTTTGGGTGATCCAAGCCATCCATTTTAAAGGCCCTCACATAGATAGGCTGTCTACAAAAAATCAGATCCATAGGATCATCCCAACCCTACGATTTGTGGAGGTAAAATTGATGTCTTTAAACCTTCACAAATTAGTCCATTTTTTGCCTCCACAGTTCGAATGGTTAGGATGATCCTATGGATCTGATTTTTTGTGGACACCCTATCTATGTGAGGGCCTTAAAAATGAATGGTTTGGATCACCCAAATAATGTGGCCCCCACTGTATTTTAAGCTAATGTGTAGAATTATTGTTCATTTAACACGTCAGTGTGGATGATTTTTACCGTTTTTTGCCCTCCCCACATATCTGTACATACTAGCCATGTGAGGGTAAAAAAGGTATGAATGTTCGGAATTATTTGCAAAATCTGTAGCATTAACACGTCGCTGGTAATTTTGAATCTTGATTTGCTAGCCACCTTCTCCAAACGCTACGTATTGCTTATCCTTTGCAATTGTATGTATTGAGAGATTTGTCTTATTAGATGTGATGAAAAACTGCACCGAAATACTATTTTCTTGAAAGGTTGCTAGCAATAATACGTAAAGAAAGAAGCTAGCAATAATAATCATTACGTATTAAAGTTTGGGAGGGAAATTACGGACAACGGGTACCTGGATATGACAATTACGGGAAAAACTACAAAGAAGAGGTATCAAAATATGACAATTACGAAAAAACTACTTTGCCTTCTTAATTTTTTGAGGATATTACGAATTCCGCACACCTTTAAAAATATTTACAAATTTCGGGCACCTTCAGAGGAACAACAGATTATGGAAACCTTTATAGATTGGAGGGCTAGGATCAGCCTATGGAAATGATTTTATGGGCACAACCTATTAATGTTGTGTTCCATCACATGGACGGTTTGGATCAACCTATGATGTGGTCCGTACAATTCTTTGTCGGCCCGTGCATCGCACGGGGTTTTTTACTAGTATATATATATATATGAGAAAACTGTTGGTGAGCTTAAGTTGTTATAACGCCTCCCATTGGTGCGCTTAAGCGGGACCTAAACATTTAAACGAATGGGAGGCGTTATAACAACTTAAGCGCACCAAAAAAATGGTGAGCTTAAGCGCACCAACAGTTTTCTCTCTCTCTCTCTCTCTCTCTCTCTATATATATATATATATATATATATATATATATATATATATGGTGGCCGACCGTGAAATTTACAAAGCAGAGTGTCAAAACTCTGCCCCTTGATTTTTTGATCGAGTCAAACCCCCTTTTTTGACTTTCCACTTGATCAAAAAATCAAGGGGCAGAGTTTTGACACTCTGCCCTTGTAAATTACACGATCAGCCACCATATAATTTCTCATATATATATATATATATATATATATATATATATATATATATATATATATATATATATATATATGAGGAATAAGATTGTGCTGTCGACTGCACCTAAGCTTAGGTGCGGTCGAGAGCCCAAACACATGGGTCCCACATTTTTTGTGCTGATCAAAACCATTCATTTGCAAGGCCCCATCATTATTTAGGGTGTGTACAAAAAATCAGGTCCATTGGATCATCCTAACCCCTCCAAAAGTGGAGGGCAAAAATGGGCATATTTGTGGCAAATGGTGTCTGTCCATTTTTCCCTCCACTTTTGGATGGGTTAGGATCATCCTATGGAGCTGATTTTTTGTACATACCCCATCTATGTAAGGGCATTTCAAATGAATGCTTTGGATCATCCTAACAAAGTGGGCCCACATGAGTTTGGGGCCCTCGACCGCACACTCCTTTTCCTCTATATATATATATATATATATATATATATATATATATATATATATATATATATATATATATATATAGAGAGAGAGAGAGAGAGAGAGAGAGAGAGAGAGAACTAGAAAGTCCTCAAACCCTAAAGTCTAAACAAAAACCCAATACTTTAAGACCAAAATACCCTCTAATGACTTAAAGACTCAAAGTCCTCAACCATAAAGTCTAAACAAAAACCCAATACTTAAAGACCAAAATACCCTCTCATGACTTTAAAATAAATTCACACAAGTGACTCAAAGTGATTTTATAACAAAAAGACTAAGGTAACCCCCAAGTCCTATAACTGAATTGCTCTTTTCTCCAGGAGATTTGCTTTCAAGTTTGAAATGGCGAATTGATCATGTAAGCTTTCCAGTGGGTATGGTCTGATAGTTTGTTGAACAACCTTACGTTTTCAACAGCTAGGCTTAGTGGCTAACAAGGTAACAATGTGAACTGATAAATGTAATGGCTTGGATGGTGCTGCAGGATCTAGAAATTGTGGCAAATCAATAGATAGAAAAATAATAATATCAACCCTTGGAGATGCATACATGCCCATAAATCAAGGATCACTCAATCAATAGTTGGCAATTTGGCACTAAGGTCATAACTCTTCTGTGTGAAGCAGCAGATTCCATCAAGCAGATGCTATAGTCCAATTTAGAACGCAAAACATTGCAGGGTTGTGTAGATTTGACATTCTACAAGCTTAAGAAAACCCAAATATTTAGTGTGATCAGAACAGTCAAGGTATCATTAAACATCAAGGTTGCCAGAGCGGGAATCTAAAGCGGGAATCGAAACAGGAATCGAAAGTGGGAATCGAAGGCTCCCAGGGAAGAATCCTGCTCAAGGTTGCCAGAACGGGAATCGAAAGCGGGAATCGAAACGGGAATCAAAAGCGGGAATCGAAACGGGAATCAAAAGCAGGAATCGAAGGCTCCTAAGGAAGAATCCTGCTTCCTTGTAAACCATATAGCATAACGATTCATGTCAATGAACTCCAGCATAGTAAACTGTAAGCTTGCAATCTTTCTAGAGGCACACAGATGAAGGGGTGCAAGCCCAATGAAATATTTGAAAATTAGGAACACATGTGCTGACAATTGACATTAGAGCAGTAAATTGAGAATTTCGAGGGGTGCATCCATCATCCTCTGCTGTGCTTTGCGCACTTAGGAAATACACCTTGGACCTCCCAAGCAGTGTTTAAAAACTCCTTGACTCGGCAGGGAACTCGCCCGAGTCGACTCCTTTTTACCTCGGCCGCATTCCGCGTTTCACCACATCCGCGTTCCGCATTTTGCCTTACAGAGTCAATAAACTCCTTTGACTCTCCTGAGTTATGACCTTGTCAACCGTGTTAACCGCGTTCTTGGCCGCGTCCGCGCCGAGTCAACAAGGATTTTTCTTGGCCGCGTTCCGCGTCAAATCCGCGTTTTTAAACACTGCTCCCAAGCGCTTTAACTTGTGCAATTTTCACGTCAAGGGTGGGTCTCTAGGCATTTTTTGTGCAGCTCGTGTTCAGGAATAAACCTCCAACACCTTTAAAAGCAATAAATTCTATCCTGAAATCATAAATCTAACAATTCTCTGAATTAAAGCTACCTCTGAGCCCTTTCACTAATTTCTATAATTAAGTGCACTAAAACCATGATGAACATGATAGTTAAGACCTAAAACAAAATGAAACAAACAGCCACAACACTCTGGACCATTTCACTAATTTCTGTAATTAAGTGCACTAAAATCAAGCTGAACCTTATAGTTAAGGCCTACAACAAAATGAGGCAAACAGCCACTACACTCTTGTCATTAGACAAAGATTATGGGCAGCATACATCAATTTCATGTTCATTGTATGTGTTATCTGTCATACTTGGAGAGAGGAAAACTTAGTTTTGTGCATGTTTAATACATTGGACTTTGAACAAACCAGACTTTGCACAAGTGTAAACTGCTATTGTTTCCAGTCAACATATGCAACTCAAGGAAAAGGAAAAGTATTGCCATCAACGGCTTTAGAATATGCTTTTAGTCCAAGTAGAAAAAGAATGATAAATATTTATGTGCGTGCTCAAAAGACAAAAAACCAAGAGGCAGGATGGTTATCTACTCAATTAATTAAATATGAAGAATTACCCAAAGAAAGTAATACCTTTCCATCTGCAAATGTGGCCTTATACACGCGTCCAACAGACCCTTCACCAATAATTTGTTTTGCACCAAAGCTGTTTGTAGCTGCCTGCAAGTCCACCAAGGAATAACTTGTGGCACCACTGAGATCTGTGCTTCTTTTGCCACTTAATCTGTTTGCAAACTCGCTATCGCTTAAAGGTTTGTGCCACTCAGAAGGCGTAGGTTTAAGACCCACTGAAGAAGACGTCTGCAAATTCTTCATAGAAAATGAAGAAGATGACTTCATCGACTTAAGCTCTGCAGCAGGCATAGCTTTTGATCAGTCTCGAGGTAAAGTTACAAGAAAACACCCAAAGATGTAACATCAATAAAGCGACATCTATAACATATATGCATACATGAAATGCCCCTTGACAACATGGGCATAAAAGAACCCTGTCAGGATTAATTTTCAAAATAAAACTTATTAAAAAGAACAGCACTAAAAAACAAAAAGAATCTTAGCACTCGACATGTCTGCGTATGAAAACTGAAAAGCATGGAAAGCAAAACCATAAATAATGGCCTGTCCTTCATAAATTACTTATCATGCTTAACTTGACCTAAGAAGCACAAAATTGGCCTGTAGGAAATGGAATGATCCTTGACAGAGAATCTTTAATAATTTGAGGAATAAAGAAATGTGCAATAACCATTAAGAATCAAGAACCAAAGTTGCAATGAACAAGAAGATGATGTGATGGGTACCAGGGCATCAGATCTAAAGCAACACATAATAACTGTAATCTGCAAAAGGGAAAAAATGGAAATCATGCAACAATTAGACTCTATCGAGTCTCCATTTGATAGCTCTCGTGTCACGGACAAGACGGACTAGTTTTCTGGGTGAACAATGTATGTGCATTATGATCTATAAACTGTTAGATGTGTATTGTCCAACTCAAAATCCAAGTCCCATCGGAACAACAATTTGATAGCTCTCGTGTCACGGACAAGACGGACTAGTTTTCTGGGTGAACAATGTATGTACATTATGATCTATAAACTGTTAGATGTGTATTGTCCAACTCAAAATCCAAGTCCCATCGGAACAACAAGTCTCGGATATGAAGATACACAACCTTGGAAGAACCACGGACAGAATTTCGCAGTTTCAAAATTCATATCAACGAGAGAGATAGGATGCTTCCCATTTCTATTGTCCAACTCAAAATCCAAGTCACATCGGAATATCAGGTCTCGTATCTGAAGATACAAAACATGGGTTCAAATTTCAGATCAAAGAGAAAGGAAGCTTCCTATTTCTGTCATTAAAGAGGTCATCGCATGCTTAAATAAGTAAAAGCTGTTAGAGAGAAAGAATGAGAGAAAGGGTTTGTGTAAGTTAGGGATGTCTCCCCCTTACACATGTATTTATAATAACAAGAGTATAGTACAAAGATAGTTATGCCCTCAGGCATTCTACATATTCTAACAAAACTCCTTCCTCCAGCTTCACATGTGCCTCTGACATCCAAAATCTCACTTCATTTAGCAGTTATTGATTGTTATTGATGTGCACCTTCCACTCACAGTAACAACTTTCATCCCTTGTTCAACAGACCAGAACAACATGAATCTACTTAAATAGAGCTGGTGAGACGTGATGACTTGGTTTTACCTTGGCCAAGCTCTCATCTGAGTTTTACCCCTTTCTTAAATAGAATTTTGCATTCAACATGTATATGTTACATCATTTCGGTCAGAACTGGGAAACATGTCGATTTTAGTATTAAAATATTAGAAAACAATAAATAATGTTTAAAAATAATAAAAAATCATAATAGGCAAGGAAATTATATAAACAACACAATTTGTACTATTGTAGAGTTATATACTCACTATTTCCTATTTTTGCTATGATTTTTTTTTAAAAAGATTAAAAATCATTTAAAAAAAGAAAGAGTATCTTTCTTTGCCATATAGTGCATTAGTGGGGTATACTATACTAGTGCGTGTTACATAATTATATTATATGAATTGCATGTGAAATGCAATAAATGTATTATGTCAGCACGTGCAAATTTCACCGTGCATTGTTATACACGGAATAAGAGCAGGTTGGTTGAAGTGGAAGCTTGCCTCAGGAGTTCTGTGCGACCGTAAAATCCCTACCAAGTTGAAGGAAAAGTTTTGTAAGACAGCTGTGAGGCCAGCCATGCTGTACGACTCAGAATGTTGGGCCACCAAGAAACATCATGTGCATACGATGAGTATAGCGGAGATGCGAATGCTTAGATGGATGTGCGGCCACACAAGGTTAGATAGAATTAAAAATGAAGACATTCGTAAAAAGGTGGAAGTGGCACCAATTGAGAAGAAGATGAGAGAGCACCGCTTAAGATGGTTTGGACATATCCAATGTAGGCCTTTGGATGCTCCAGTCAGAAGAGGCAACTCATGCCAAATTGGTGGAGTAAAAAGAGGTAGGGGCAAACCGAAAACAACTTGGGTAGAAACAGTGAGGAGAGACTTGATAGCTAGGAACATAACAGAGAACATGACCTTGGATAAGATACAAGGGAAGAAAATGATCCACGTAGAAGAACCCAACTAGAGCCAGGATTAGAGCCAAATAGATTCCTTTCACATTCTTCATGAAATTTTTCTAAAGGATTCATTTAGCCAACCCCAACTAGTTTGGGACAAAGGCTTTGTTGAGTTGAGTATTTTCTCACTATTTCCTATCTTTGCCATATTTTTTTTATAAAATGTTAAAAATCATTTTAAAAAAAAGAAAATTTTTCTTTGCCATATACTGTATTAGTGGTATGCTATACTATGAATGGCATGTGAAATGCAATATATGTATTATGTCAAAATATTTATATAAAATACATTTAAAATGTGGTATGTCCTGAATTATTTGGCATGCATGATAACGGATATTATTAGGTGTTTGATGTTGTTAAACAAATATGGGTTTTTGCTTATGTGATGGTTTTTTAGTTCATGCTCAAAGAAACAAAGGAATTAAAGTTGAAGGATGCTCAGTACTACCAGGAAGTCAGTTATAGGCCCTGTTGGAGAATTCTTCACTTTGTGGAGTAGCAAAAAACACAACACAGTGGCAAACCTAGTGCAAAGGCAGAATATCAAGCTATGTGTCATGAGCATGCTCATAGCCTCACACATGCAGCAAGCATGCAATGCTCTGATGTTATGGCCCTAACTCATCCTAACCGAGGTGGCCTAGCCTTGTACCCAAGGCAAGACAAAGACACTCTCAAAGAAGCACATAATACCTTATATTACTTGTTGAAAGCTTGCAAAACTAGGTTTTCAGAAGTTTTTTACAAATGGGGATGCCTTACCTATCTATAGGCTACCTCCTCTCATACCAATGGTTTGGAACTTTCCATGTGGAAAACATCCAAGTCCCAATGCATATCTCTATCAAGAAAATAAATGAATAGAATCTCCTAAAATATCTACAAGTGTCTACACACCTCTAGACTCCCCTAAGAGACTTCTACACATCACAAGTAACCAAAGGTTCTCTACTCCTCCATAGCCTTCTTGAGCCTCCATTAGGCCGATAAAAGGAGATTAGTGGTGACTAATTGTCACCCCGTGACATATGAATTCTGCTGGTACAAAACTCACATAGCTTAGACTTTGCTAACATTTTTACAAAGGGTCTGACAACATATCATCACATCACATAGATTCGATGAGATTGAGGGGAATGTCAGAAGGCGTTTTAGTCTTTATTTACTCTTTGTATATAAGGCATTGCAAAACACATGAGTGGGATAATTGAAATTAGATTCCTTCCTCTTGCCTCACGAATTTACTTTTCTTCTAGATTCAAGGAGTCTTAACAGTGCATTACTTCTAGCATTTTGGAAGCTTGCATCAAATGAAAAGGCATGGTGTTAGTCACCTTTGAACAAAGATGTTGTACCCAGTAAGTGTTAGGATTTTAACCTTCTAGGATTTGAACAAAGATGTTGTACACAAGATAAGTTGTTTCTGCAAACTGTACTCTAGAAGAAACTAATATGCTGCCCATGATAGTTTCAAATATTCTCAATACATGATACTTTAATGTTATGAAGGCTTAAACTCTCCAGCAGTAATAGCTACAAATCATGTACAAGTCAAATGTAGTATGTCTTCCCTATTGGTGAAGTATTCAAAATAAATAGAAAACATGTTCACAAAATAAGCTTAACAAAAGCAACTACAGTAAATTCCGAAATGGTGAAGTTTGAGCAAACAAAATGAAAAAATATACCTACCTTTGAATTCATGGGATACTAGTGGCGTAAATGATCTGCTTTGACTATGTTTTTCCTCATCAATAATAAAATGGGATGCATGTGATGATGAAGATTTTTTTGCAAATAAGGTCATTAAAGTCACAAGCAAAACCAACACAATCATCACTGTTATAGCAATGACTACTCCACTTAGAAGAGACTTATTTCCTTTTCCGCCTTTAGATCCATTGGATTTGTTTCCTTTCTCAGTACTTGCACCATTTCCAGAAAAAGAATTTCCTTCAGTCCTTACAAAAGAAAATAGCGATGTTAAGAAGAGAATTTGACAACTACTAATGTATCCCAAAAATAAATAATCAAACAAAAGCTTACTCAATATTGTTTATATTCATTAACTCGTTCGGGATCGCCCCAGAGAATTGGTTGTTTGCAACATTCCTGGTAACATAACAAGACAAACCTTTTTATTAGGTAGTGCAATGTTAATTAGCAACTTTATCAAACATTGAAAAGTTCTTGATGAGGGAGTAGGGGTGCTTTTCGAGTTTCTCTCATACTATACAATTAAAATTACAATTTTGAATTTGCATTGTTCGGTAGCAAATTAACCCTTCAATAAAGCACTCATAGTATAACTATAAACATATATTTTGATAGTATATCAATTGGTTAGGAAAATAGTTACATTATGCTAAATACTGGTAACAAAAAAAAATAATTAGACAATGAAAATTAATGATAACTGATGGTGAACAATTTTCAAAGTATACAGATGTAGGGGCAAGAAAGTGATAGATGGTCATTTCGAAGACACTTCGGCTCAAATTAGTCAACCCCAAGCCTTGGTATAGCAAGAATGTGAGCCATGTCTGGAGTTAGAAGCCCGAGGAGAGCCTTTTATTTCATGTGAAAGGACCGGGGTGCGGGAGTGGAGTGGGGCTGGCTATCTTTGTGATATTTGGAGGGGGAACTGGGTGAACTTGTCTTCCGAGACTTTGGGATTCTTGAGCAAGGGTTTTGAAATTTTGAAACTCTCGAGAACCCTTCCCTCTTCTCTATATGTGTAGACCTTAAGGCCATGCTTTTGCATATCTTATGAATGAAATAAAACCAGAGCTTTATGCTTGCAAAAAGCTTTCTTCTCCTTTAGATCTTGAAGTGTTTCTTGAGCCCACGTTACTCTAATGCCTTCGGTCCAGTGGTGTGATGCTCTGAAAACTCTCTTCTCTATCTTCTATATCCCCCTAAGATGATATCTAAACCACCGATTTCTCTACTTTGCTTGAAAATTAAAATTTTCTTAAATATTTAATTTTCAATTGCAAAGTTCAAATTTTATTCAAGAGTTTTTCTAAATGCACATGGGTGATCAATCTGATCTAATCTAATAAGATATCTGATGGTTGGATTAATTCAACCACAACCATTGAATTTCTAAATTGAGTTGATCATAAGATCCAACGGCCGGATCAACTTGATTTCAACTTGAGTCGTCTAGATTAATGCCAACAGATTTTGGATATGCATTGAAGGATTAGATCTGATTTTATTGTAGAAAGTGTGTGAAAACTCAATTTCAACCAGATTTTGGACAATTTTGCATAAGTTAAGGATTGAATTGAACAGCCTCTTTGATGTGAATTGTAGGCCCAATAAGTGGCATATTTGTCCATTAGGACATTTTAGGGATTTATTTACATGTTATTTAGTTTCTAGGATTTTTATCTAGCCAACATCACTCTTTTAATCCTACATGGCTACATCAATAACTTGTGAATAAAGTACAACACACATGTCCACTAGATAACAAACTATTGGTTCAATCCCATCTCCGATTATCAATCAAGAATTCAAAGTGCTTTTCTTCCATATTTGTAATGAAAAATGTTCATTGTTTATATATAAATGTAGGAGGATCAATGCAAACATGCAAATTCCATGTTTTCGGAAACATTTACCGTCCCCAGGGAGAAAAAAAATTGGAATCTTTGTCTAAAGAACTGACTTGAATGTGTAAAGCATCAATGCGATATTGCTTTTTGAAATCTCTCAAAATGGAATGTATTCCAAACATATATGTCATGAAAACTCCCCCAAGCAATTGTTAAGGATCCTGAAACGACTCAGTTTTCGCCCTAAAGAATTAGATCAAGTTGATAAAAACTCGTGTCAAAAATTGACTCGCTGAAGTTGACTCAATTTTACTACCTTGGGTGAATTCTTGTTCGAGTACAAGTTGTTAAACTCAAGGTAGAAGCATACAAAAGCTACAAGTCTATTAAATTGTTAGACCACATATAAAAATACTCCTAAAGTAGCTTTTAGAGTAAATAACAAAATGTGCATTAAAATCAATACATTAGAAAAAAATTCTAATCCGTGCAAACTATAACAAGTTAGCACAATCTTCACAGGAAGTTTTGAATACTTAAATCATGTAACTGATAATATTTTAGATCGTACCATAGATACTACGGTAATGTTGTTATGTTGTAATGAGTAAAGAAAATCAATACTTCAGGAAAATAAGCAAAGGTGGCCATTTTTTGTAAAATTTGGAATATTTCAACCAATTCTTAAGATCCTAAGAGCCACATTTGTTAGTTCATGAATTTTAATCCTACAACGTACTTACAGGTCATCAAGAGGAAGAGTTGCAAGAACACCAATTGGACCATTAAATTGATTGTTTTGCAAGTGCCTGTAAGAACAAATAGCCATTGTTAGCTAAAAGGGACTCGGGACAAATGGTTTATCCATGTATCAAAGGTTGTTCCTTACAGAGTGGCAAGACTTTTGAGGGATCCAAAACTCTGAGGCAGGTTGCCTGACAGGCTGTTGAATGAGAGGTCCCTGAATGTCATTTCATCGGCTAATCAATTCATACATAAAATAAATGTGCACAGAAGATAAATCCTTCATAAATTAGCGGTCAAATTGTTGTACAAGAAATCATGGAAAAGGATATCTTCTTAAGAGATCAATAATGAGCATGAAATGGATGATTTGTAGAGATATATCCTAAGATGAATGTCTTAGGATCAGTTAAGGATAAATAGAAAATTTTCAATTGACTATGGTGATATATGAGCTTGAATATTATATTATGAAGATATCCTTTTTAAATAATTCTTAACTGATCCTAATTCTTAACACAAGAATTTTCAATATCATAATGAGCTTGAATATTATGAGCTTGAATATTATATTATGAAGATATCCTTTTTAAATAATATTATGGTGATATTATGAGCTTGAATTTTCAATCTTCTTAGGATCCATACAGTACAGTTTAAATAAACAGCCCATGAACAAATGTTACAAGAAAAAGTATACTGTTGAAACATTTATTTTCTTCTCCATATCAGTTAATCACTTAATCTAGTCTAAGATATGTGGCAAATATTTACAGTACCAGATTGTTCACTGAGTAGATGTCATGGATGGGACATCGCTCAAGAAACAGACCAATAGGATGATCTTAACCATTTTATGGCTCGCAGATGGACAGTTAATAAGAAATTTTACCAACAGTCCACATTCATCAGGTATAAGTATCTGATCTGATCATTAGTATCCCCCAACAAGTATTAATTTTTGGGCAATAGCCCATCCACAATGAAGATGAACAGTCTGGACCTTGTTTGCATTTGCCACATGGAGCAGATTAGCATCACTGATAATGAGAAAAATAAAAACCTGGTTATTACATTATACTTCCTCAATAAATATTCTTATGCAATGAACGGCACATACTCACTTAAACACAATATCTTAAAAGTGGAAAAAAGAAAAAGGAATCCTTGAATAAGAGGTACAACTAGGAGCACCAGGCATGTAGCAAACATGCATGGCACCTTCTAACACAAAGATAGAGACATGTATTTTTCATTCCATCACCTCTAAATAATAAAAGAAAACCTATAGTTTCCATAGTGGGAAACTGAGTGCGAGAAGCAGAAGTGGATGCGAGGGATCTAGAAAAGAGAAAATGGGAGAAGCAAAAAGCTCTGAGGAAATTAAAGAGGAAACATGTGGGAAGGATCATCAAAAGTCAACAAGAAGCATGTAAAGAGGGTTATCATAGGTTAGAAAGTATGTTGCACGGATTCTTTGCCCCCTTATACCGAATCCGTGTCGACACAAGAATCAGACACGGATTCGTATTGGACACACCCGGATTCTTGTTGTAGTCGTGCACCGCACAAACCCTGTTTTTTCGGGTGAATCTGACACATGATTGTCTCTTTTAAAATGCGAATCATGTATTTTTCCCTTTAAACGTGTTTTCTTCCAACTTTTTTTTATATAAAAGCACAACCCGTCATCTCTTAATAAAAACCCGATCGCCTCAACCCTCAACACACGAACACCGAACCCTCTTCCCCCTTCTTCGACTCCCTTAATGAAAGCTCTAATGCCTGAACCCTCCACCCTCAAATGTTTTCATGGATATATATATATATATATATATATATATATAGATTAAAGTGTTCCTGCGCTCGAGCACAGAAAAGCTTATCTGCGCTCGAGCACAGAAACAGGGGTGGGCCACATTTTTTTATTTTTTATTTTTTTTTTGGGGGGGGATGGATCCGGTACCCCCCCCCCCCCCAAAAAACAAAACAAAAAAAAATGTGGCCCCACCCCTGTTTCCAGCACTCGAGCGCAGGAACCCTTTTCTCATATATATATATATATATATATATATATATTATTATTATTTTTTAATATTTAATAAAATTACCAAATCCGTGAATCCTACCTTTTGGGGTTTGGCAAATCCGACACCTCGAATCCGTGTCAGATCCCGACATGCAACTCCAAATCCATGCAACACATGTTGATGTAGGTTAGGGTTACAGGTAGTAAAGAGGGCTCCTCAACTAATTAGAATTAAAAGTTTTAGCCTTTTAGGGAGTCGTAAAGAGGGCTCCTCAACTGATTCCCTTCTTCTTCGACTCCCTTAATGAAAGCTCTAATGCCTGAACCCTCCACCTTCAAATATTTTCATGGATATATACATATACAAATATAAATATATATACACACACACACACACGCACACACACACACACACATTTGTTATTTAAAAAAAAAAATTATTTAATAACCAAATCCGTGAATCCTACTTTTTAGGGTTTGGAAAATCCGACACGGACTCCAAATCCATTCAACACATGTTGATGTAGGTTAGGGTTTCAAGTAGTAAAGAGGGCTCCTCAACTGATTAGAATTAAAATTTTTAGGGAGTCGTAAAGAAGGCTCCTCAACTGATTAGAAAAAGCATCAGGGATTTATAGTTTTACATGTTTTATTCGTGTGGAGTTAATGTTAAGTTTTTGGAAAAAAGATCTACACAAGTTTTAGTTAGAACTTCAGAAGTATTTTTAAGTTTAGTAAATGAGAAATACACTCCTTTGACATTATCGAAAGGAGAAAATTCACCTAAATAGGAAGCATTTTATTAATTAATAGAAAGCGTATAGGAAATGCGCTTCCCTTAAATTTAGGAAGAGAGAAGAATTTAGCTTTCCACGGGAGCTTCCCACCCAGCTAGGAAGCTTCTGGTGACTATATGATAAATTACTTAATTAGTGCAAGTAGGCGGCAAACTTAAATTCTTTTACCAAGTAAATTAAGTAAACATTCTCTTTTGTTCTTTAATGGCTTCCAACGGAGTACATGCCTCTCTTTCTTCTTAATAAATGTAAACAACATTTTTTTATCCTCATCTTCTCCTTTCTCCTCCCATTTCTACCATCTTTCAAAAGTTGTGACCTTTTAGGTAAGAAAATAAAACAATTTATTTTTAATCTCTATAAGAGATGAAAGGGAAACACAATGGCGGGAGCCTCGTGCACTGGGTCGCCCCTTATAAGAGATGAAAGGGAAACACATATTTTTAAACCAAAATTATAGAAAAATCCATTTCCCTCGCAAACCTACAATATCCACATCGATTTCATTTATCAAGACAACAGATAAATTTGTATAGAACTATGCATATAGAAAGTATAAAATGTAATAAAAATGTCACTATTTTGCATACATCGGGATGGCCCTGATCTTATTATTCCTGGGATTGATGAGACCTTATGAAATGATACAAGAACCCATGTGAATTAGCACGGTTCTTGTCACTTGCACCAATGGGAATGGGTGGACTTCAATTCAGGAAGTCCAAGGTGCTTGCTAAAATGGTCCTGTTAAAATTACCAAAATAAGGAATAAGGTAAAATAATGTTCTCTTCCCGATTTCTATGCTAACATTTGTATCATACTATGTTAACATGTGTATCAGTTCCAAGGTGTCTTGAATGAAGTAATTTAGGAAGCTAAGTGTTGCTATCTAGAGTTTTATGTTAAGTGGACATGATTGAGGACATATTAGTATGTAGAGAGCAAAAGAAAGGGCGCAAGGAGATCAACCACAGTTTCTTCTTTTATCAGTTAGTTCTTCAGTTTAGGTCGAATAGCACTTCCTAAAACAATTCATGACCCCATTTTGCCATTTTTATCATGGATAATTTAACATTTTATCTTGCAAACCAAATCAAGGCTTTAAGTGAGCAACTCTTGGAGGAATCTAGTAAGTTATATGGCTCGCACTTTAACCATTGTCTGGTAGCAGCCCCAGCCTAACCAAAGTATGAATGGGCCTAAACAATACTATGCTACACAAAGACAAGAAAGTGATACCGTATAAAGGAGAGGTGAACTTACAGAAAAGTCAGTCTGGGAAGCTGCCCAAACATATCACTTAATTGTCCATTTAGCTGATTATGACCAAGATTTCTGCATACACACAAAAATCAACTGTTTAATAAATTAGCAGTATAGAAAGTAGTATAAGTACTTGAAAGAAGCACTACTTACAGATACTTAAGGTCAGTCATTTGAGAAATTGAATAAGGCACTCCACCGGTGAAACTATTTCCAGCAAGATTTCTGCACATCCAGCCCATAATATTACTACACACCAAATCATTCGGATTCCACTTTTCCTGTAAATATAATAAATATGAGGTCTGCTTATGGAAGACCATTGTACATGACTACCAAAGATTGTAATTCTTTCAAGTTATATTAATGGACTGGTAGGGTCCCGCCAACCCCAGCTTTCCCACCAAAAAAAAGACCATTGTATATGAGTTAACATTAAAATGTTGTGTCATGTAAAGACTATGGCAGCATTCATAAAGGGGATATTACACATTAAATAAGTGAAATGCCTTTATTCCCAACCCTCGCTCAATATATGTCTGCCCAAACATACCAAATTTAGTGGGCAAGTGAAATAAAAGGAACGGCTTTGTGCCATGTAGCAACTTACATGTGAAGTGCATTTGGTGGAAGCTGGTATGGTATATCACCCTGAAGGTTATTCTTGCTCAAGTCACTGTACTATCACAAAGCAAACAATTGCCTTTAGTTGAAACACATTCAAGAGAAAAAAGAAAAGGTGCAAACATGTCGAGTAACAAAAGCTAGGCCTCACAAGTAGGTTACAGAAGTCAAGCTTGAGAGCTGATACCCCATAGACCCAGTCAGTCCAAGACCTGATAGTTTGCTGCTCAATTTTAAAGGGAGAATACACATTTCAGTATCACCTTCCTTGACACAATGAGTAACATATCAAAGGAAAAAAAGCAATGACCTGATTTAACATAACATGGCCAGCAATCAGCAATGCAAAGAAGGAAACTTTCCCAAGTAAATTGAAAACTCGAGTAAGGAAACCCAAAAAGGAGCTGAATCTTTAAAAATGATAGTCATCTTAAACCAAAGAGCAGGACACTAATTTCAAAAGATTCCACAGGAATAGAGCAAAGTTTGCAATAGAAAAGAAATAAATGCTAATTTAACACGGGAAATGATATCAGCACTGCAGTGTTATAATAACATGCGCAAAGAATGTTGTCATTTATTATTTAAAGAGCTTGAAAGAGTTTTTTGAAAACTATAATATCCCTTTGACAGCCCTTTAAATACTAAACGATAAGATGCTTTCGCGCATCTTATTAAAACGGTGGAGTGTTGATATCATTTCCCTTTAACATTTATGTTTTCTCATTATTTATTTGAAGTTATCAAGTATCTCTCTTAGAAATGCTTCTGAAAGTCTTAACAACAGGACTTCACTAATCTACCTTAATGCCATTTTTCATTTCTTAATATCAACAGAAATACAAGCACATCATGATATGTTGTCATTCCTAGTTAAAAGTTTGATCATTTCCTTAAAATTTGATAGTGAGATGACAACAATAACCAATAGCAGAACCATAAGAAAATAATTCCTTAAAGTTTGATAGGGAGATGACAACAATAACCAATAGCATAACCATAAGAAAATAATAGGGTAGTACAAATGGCGATACATTTCTGTCACGGATGAGCCTGAGCACTTGATTCCCTTCCAGCCTTGGCCACAGGGGTCCCCTCCACTTGAACTCCAGCCAGTCAGTTGAGAAGGAGAATTTAAGCTACTGTACATCACTCTGAGGGCAGATACTGAAAAGAAAGAAGAAAAAAAAAAACTAAACCCGATTAAAAACTTAAGAGAAACAGTTTACAACTCAAAAACAACAAACGGAGTTATGTGCAATGGAGTTTAAAGAAAATGTATGTGCTTTTCATAATGTGTAACATCGACGACATTAATAAGATTCAATAAGCTACTCAGTTTTTCACTTCGAAAGAAAATCATGCTGTCCATTATGCCCCATGGCATTGGCATTCAAAACTCTAGCAAATTAACCAATACCCTTTAGTGTCAGTGGGATGTATCTCACAAAGCCAATGAGAAATCGAGCAAGAGCATCCTCAAAAAAATTTGCGAAGAGAAAGAGAAATAAATGAAGGAAGAGAAAGGTGAGGATATGAAGACCATGTGATTTTTAATTATAAGTTACTCATGTGACTTGTACATATGGGCTCAATCAATTACATGCGTTCCAGTTGGCCCTAACAGTGCAAAACATCAATAGTACTTCGAGCTTTTAGATATGTCTTTTGAGTTAGGTCACTTTTCACATTTCATTGAAGTAATTTAAATCAAGTATAGACTAGAGTTTGTGAACTGGGGAAAAAACCACCAAAACAAAGTATAGACTAGGGTTTTGAGAGATATAAATATCAGAAAGCTGATATTTTCACCCCTTATTGTTTTCTCTTTTTAGAACCAGTTAAGGTGGTATTCATTGCATGAGCCAATTTCCTAATAGGAAAAGAAGGTTAAAGGCTTTACTTAGATTCACTCTCACCACAGTAGAAAGTGCATGGTTTGATGGTGATGAAGATTGAGCAGAGAGAAGAGAAAGGAAGAGAAGAATAAGAAAAGAAAAAGAAAAAGATTAGGAAGAATTAGGGTTAGATTAACCTTTGGTCTTATTTAAGTATTTATTACAATAATAATTATCACTATGCCATTCGAGGAAATATAATATCGTCTAATTCCCAACATAATACAATATATCAAAACTCCCCTCATGTGGAGTATGTGTGTGTGTGTATTTAAAGGTTGGGTTGGGTTAGGGTTGAGATAATGCTACCTCTTCTTGGAATTGAGAAGATGTCTTTCCATAACACAGCCCTCCTCTGGAAATGGTTATGGAAATTTGCTGAGGAAAGACCTGTTCTTTGGAAGAAAACAATCTTTGGAAAACAAATTTCACAGTTTTATTACCTTCATTTGCTCACTCGAAACTTGAAACTTCTTACATATCGTAGGTTGAGAATGATAAAAGTGTGTGCGCTCCCGACCCAAAGGGTTCCTGTTCTATCATGTCTTTCTTTAAGATTTTGTCCATGGAAGTGTAATCTAAATTTAATTGACAAAAAAAAAATGGACATGTTCTGTTTTTAAATGATAGAATACTAAACCATGGCATGCTTTTCTCCGACTGAGAATTCAAGCTTTCACGTGGACTCTTATCTAGAAGATCAACACGATGGATCAAATGCAAAGAAGGGATTGGAGGGGGGGAGAAGGTATGGGGTGTTTGGATGGAGAAGAGCAGGAGGATGTTTGATGGAAGATTTGCTCATCTTTTTCTTCAACTGGTGACAATTTATTAATAACGAGGCAAGAAATGCCCAACGACCGAGATGGTCAAAGGGATTAAGCCTGAATTTGCTCATCTTTGCACGTGGATCCGAAGCATGAAGGTTTCCATCATAAGTTGGAATTATTGAAGATTGACTTCGAAGGATACTCGTTTCAAGACATCATAAGGAAGTGGAAGGATATTTTTTTGGTAGGAATCCAAAAAAGAATATGGTGGCTGTTTGGATGAAATTGCTGGGTAGCACCATCAAATTTTAATTTCGATAGGGGCTCCTTAGGCAGCCTGGACCCAGCTTGGGGGGAGGGGGTGTTGGGTGTAAGTGTAGGGATGGGAATGGGAATGTTTTGCACTCCTTTTTATGCACAATTGGAAGAACAGATTCAAACAAGGTGGAAAGGCTAATGATGTTCCCAATTCCATGATTTGATAACAAGACGAGCTCATCTTGTCTTTTATAATTTAACCAGCTGTCAAAAGCTATTACGATTCCCAAAAAAACTTAAAAGTAGCCAATTAAAATAGAAAAGACAAAGTCAGTCCGTCTTGTTATCAAAACATGGTAATGCGAATATCAGCAGCCTTAGGGCCCTCCTAACTAAGATTAGAATATTTAAAGAATGTTTTACGCCCTTCTCATCATTGAGGGCCATTCATCAACACAATTTCTTGGGCTAATAAGAGTAAGAAACTGTGGTGCATTGACAAACATAGTGTACAAATATGACCATGCCAACCTGCATAGGTCTTTGGACACCATAGGTTATGATAAACATATAAAGGTAAGGGCAGAGTATGAGCATAACAAAATGTACAATTTTAAATTCTAAAATTTTAATCCGATTTGGCTAACAATAGAATAAGCATCCTCTGCCTCCATGTTAGAATCATAAAAAAATGAGCATTCTGGAGAATCTTTTGATAGAGAACTTAAGTTTTCAAACTAAAATATGACTGAAGCAATTTTTGTCTAATTAGTTTTGGAGCTGTTTTATTGTAGGCTTTGCGTTTTGCTCAATAAAGTTTATATCATCTCTTCAAATAAAACTTGATATTCATCATAAAATTCTGTGATATGGTCTTAGTATGGATAGGATAAGGGTTGTCTAGATTGGCTTGGGTAAGAGATTTAGAGGAAGTGGTCAAGTGGGTTTTCTATTTGGTAGAGATAACATGTAAGTAGTCTTTTTTAGAATCAAGTAATGAAGAAATTTATCTCAAAAATTGCGTTTTTGCCTTTCCCTCGAAGTGGGTCAAGAGGCTAATCTGATCTTCCCTCTATGAAGATCAATCACATTGCAAACGGATTCAGGTTCATAACAGTTCAAGGTGCAAAACACATAATTCTCTCTTTTTTTCTTTTTTTTGAATGAGAAAAGGATTTAAGAGATGAATCAAAATCAAATGAGTTAAAAAAAAAAAAATACATCAATAGAAGAAGTACCATCAGGAGCGTCGGTTTTTCCATGGACCGGGATCAAGATCCCCAAAACAAAGGCGCAAAACCCTAGAAAGATCTGAACCATATTCACCCAGTCAGAAACCCTAGAATTATCTGTTTTCCATCATCCGAAACCTGAAAATCAAAGGGTTTCGAGGGGGAATAGAAGGAGAAGGTGGGTTTGATTTCGTCATGAAAATGAAAAAAAGAGAATCGAGAAAGAGAACCCCCCCTACGAGTTTCAAACCCTCCGTGATTTTTCTTGGTTTCCGTTGCTTTTCTCAAATTTAGCGAATCGCTGCTAAATTTAGAAGAAACGAGGTCAGAGTTGGCGGGGGAGCTCCACATCGCCATGGAGCCAAAAGCGAAACGCGCGGGGAGCCTTAAATCTTCTATTTAAATCAGTTTTTCCCCGTTTGGTTTCATTTAATATGATTTTTTCCTAGGAAAGTGATGCAACCAAACAGACTAGTAAGGACAAAAAATTTAGAAGTGAGCCATGGGTGGGGCCACCATCTCCAGGATAAAAAATTAGATGTGAGCCATGGGTGGGCCCACCATCGCCACGGTTACAGGTATATCCATCATTATACAAGATGTTTTGATAAGGTGAGCCCCGTAATTTTACATGTATACATAGAGCATCGGTGGGGGTCCTCCATTTTACACCTCGTGTTTTGATATGGTAGGACCCAACATCTCTACTCAAACTTTTGCATATGGTGGGGCCCACCTTTTTTGACAGATTAGCCACCCAAACTTTGCCTCAGGTAGAGCCCATCTTCACCCCAATCTGGGCCCGCTTCCAACACAATAACTTTCAACCATGAACGCTGTTGGGAAACATGAATCCGTTGGGTGATAAAAAAAAAAAAAACGGGCATCATTCATTGGAGCCACGTCCACTAAAAGACAAAATAAAGGAGCTCAAATCCCCGTAGAAGCAATAAATACACCTAAATCAACGCTCACATCACTCCCGTTTTTAATTTATACACGGAATCCCGTTTTCAAAGTGTTTTCCTTCAAACATGTTAGAAATAATAATAACAATAATAATAAAAGGAGAACTAAGTCATTCGTGCACATAAAAAAAGTTAGGGATAATTACATTTACACCCTCTCTAGTTTCTGACACATCCACTTCCACCCCTATAGTTTAAAACGTGACAAATGCACACCTATAGTTTCAATTTGTTTAAGGTTTGCCCTCTCAGCTGAAGGTTCGTCCATAGATTGAAGGATTAGGATGATCCCGACGGAGCTGATTTTTTGGGCACATCCTATTTATGTCAGGACCCATCAAATGAACGCTTTGGATCATCCAAACAATGTGGGCCCACATTATTTGGATGATTTTTTGGTAGTGTTTGGATTCGGGTATGGCCCAAAAAGTCATAATGATTTGATGGTAAACTGACTATAAAAGTATTAAGTAGTGCATAATAATAATAATTAAGAACTGAAAATATAATCTGCTGAACATGAATTCTCTTCAAGGACATTCAAGATGGATTGGGAAGATGAACTTACGAGTATTCGTCATGACGGACATTCATTATATGTTTTATCAGTTTCCTTCGGCATCTCAAGTATGTTTACAAAATCCTTAACATACAAAACACCTTCAAACACAAATAAAATAAAATATTAGAATGCTTTATTGAAAAAATATAGAGCTATTTAAGAAAAATAGCTTTTTTATATAGAGCAGTTGAGGTATACCTTAACTTTTACTCAAGTTTGAGGAGAGAAAGAACAGGTGGACCTCATGAATGTTAAGATGAAAAAGAATCACATGCCATAACTATATTTTTCATTGGGATTTGTTAGGCAATCCCTCTTTTTTTTCTTTTTTACCTTTGGAAAAAAAATTCTGTTTCCTAAGGCATAAAATTTGTATTCACCCCCCACCCAAATTTTACGAGTGAATCATTTTATCATCAAATTTATTTTTACCCTAACAAATCCTTTTTTTATTATTTCATTTGGAAACATTTTCATTTTGCTTCTTTGGACGTAAAAATGGACATAAATTTTGTTTTATGTTCATTTTCGCAATGTAAAACAGAGGAATGATAGATGCAAGGGCCCTCTTTATACACGGGCTAAAGAAGGGCCCTCGAATACATCCACATCATCAAGTGCAACCGGATTCAGTTTCTCAAAATGAAATGGATCTATTCAAGAGCCCTTCTCCGGTCCTTGAATCAAGAGGGCCCTTGAATCTATCACTCCTCTATAAAGCAAGTTTTTCATCCATTTTTACGTGGAAATAAACAATCCTTCAAGGTTTGTTCTGTTTCGTAAGGCATAAAATTTGTATTCTCCCCACCCAAATATTGTGAATTGTGTGCGGACTTTTAACGTTTTTTGACGTGAAATCACGTTAAAAAGGGGGCACATAATCCTAAAGGGGGCGGAAATATAAAAATATATATGAGTTAATGGGAGATGATATTTTCACCCCGTTCACCACCTTTTAACATGAACAGTGGGCAACAGCTTTTGGATGTCCAATCGCGTTAAAAAGGGGCGAATGCATACTGCAAGGGGTGAAAAATGTTGAAGGATTTACTGTGGAGATGGTGGGGAATAGAACAAGAAAAGAGATGCTTCAAGGCGCGATGTTGCTTTCCTTAAGAGTTAAATTTCACTCGGAGGAGAAACCTTATAGAGATCGTATTGATTCTTATCAAAGAAAGACAGGTTTAACCAAGGCTGTTCAAACAGGCATATGTCAACTTAATGGTATTCCCATAGCAATTGGGGTTATGGATTTTCAGTTCATGACAATATTTGCCTCCATTAGTAAGTGCCTCCAAGATACAATGAAGCCTGGTGTTTCCAACACCAAAATGTTTGTCGACATTTTTGCACTAAATGACCTTTGGAAGGATTTCTACATAACCTGTTTCTACAAAACGGGTGTTTTCAACACTAAAATGTTTGTCGACGTTTTGCACTAAATAGAAACAAACCCAAGAACCACCTTTGGAAGGAAAAAGTATTTGAGATACAAGTTACTCTTTCTACAGAAAACAAGTAACAATGCAGGGAGGCTTCCAAAACTCCTATCTGGTTCACAGATATAGGCCAGAAGCGTGAGCCGTCTAAAGAAAGGCTAATTCGAGTGTTAGCGTGGCATTGCTTTGATCCATCATACTGGTAGAATTGACTCCATCATGCCAAGCTAGAGCATAGTTGGTTGTGACATGATTCAATTGATGTTTTGATGGAGTGGGTCCCACCAACTCCACTCAAACCCATGCATCAGGTGGGGACCACCATCTTACCTCATGCTTTGATAGGGCGAGTTCTACAATCTCCACCCAAGCCCTACATAGGGTGGGCCCATCAAGTTCTGGATTACATAAGAAAAATAGGGGAATGATATTACCCCTGACGGATAAAATCCCCCCTCTTTAATGTTTTTCGTTAAGTTTTAGGCAAAGAAACACGTTAAAGAGGGTGAATTTATCCTCAAATCAGTGAACCATTCTCACAGAAACCGTTAGGGGGGTTGGGATTTTATCCGTTTGGCGTGGGGGGGGGGGGGGGTGCAGGATATCATTTCCCGAAAAATAATGGGAAAAGTGTAAATAAGTAGCTAGAATTGTCCAATGGGGTGTATTTTGCACCATGAACCAGGAATAAATGGTCTGTATCATAGAACAAGTTCAAATGTTTGGCTACACTGAATATTTTTTTCCCATGCAAAACAAACTTTTTGAGGGTTTCTAAATCACTGTTAGGGCATGTTTGGCAACCATGAAAAAAATATTTTGTGGACTGTTAGAGGGCTAGTTATTGATGGTTTTTACAGAGACTAAATGCACAGTATGCAAATGCAAATGCAAATACAAATTGAGGATGAGACTATGAAGAGGATAGGGCTCTCGAATTCTTCCAATAAGAATACTATGTGTGTGACAGTGGCAGCAATGAAGATCTGTTCGAACAAATTACAAAGGGGAAATGGAGCCTAACGGTTACATTTGTTCATTAGTTACAGTTATGAGATGGGCATAGGGGGAAACTTGAGAGGATGGAAGTGATGGTGCATGGAAAGGCACCCAATAACAAGAAGAAAAAAAGGGCAACGAACTTCTCACAGATAGAGGGTGGGACTTGATCCTCCAAGAGCAGCAATATTCCAAGTTCAAAAATATCCTCTCTGCTATGCTTATCCCGGAAAATAAAAATGAGATCATACGAAAACCTTCAGCTGATGGTAGCTTCGCAACAAAATCTGCCTGTGGAGAACTCAAAGCACCTAGGTCTTCCTCCGTATGATTTGTAGGCACATTCAGAACCATAGTTTCATCTCATGACAAGCAATTCTCGGCAATCTTAGCACCCGCGATCTTCTTCTTCTATACTTCCTTGGTCCAGACAGAGAGTACCCAAAAATGTTTCCATAAAATGGATGGGTTCAAATCAATCAAGGAAAAAAAAAACTCATGTAATCCAATAAGATAAGTCAAACTATAAAAACTCATCCTTTTACAAAACCCAAAAGTATTTTTATTTGATACATCTTTTATTACATGTAGCAATACAAGAAAAAGGAAAACTAAAAAGACAAAATAAAGAAGTTACATGGAAATTGAGCATATGATACAGAAAATAACCGTGGATTGGGTCAGCTTGACTCGAGCCCAAAGATCAGTTATGATGCTTAGATTTACGCTTGGCTCAGCTCAGCGCAGCATGGCTTGGCGTGGAGTGGCTCCATGCTTAGTGAGTTTCTTCAGTATGCAAGCCATGGCGAGCTTAACGCCAATGCTCGCATGGCCTCGAGACAGACAAATGATGCCTCCAACAACAAGAAGACCATTTGCTATCAGTTTCTTTGACGGTCTTTTCGAGAGTTTCTTCTCTCTAAATTCTCCCACTACAGAGCTTTCGGGAAGATCTCGTTGGGCAATCTCAGTCCCAGTCTCTAATTCGGGCGGGACCTAAACAAGAAGAATGCCATAATGTTAATAAATAAATATGCATATTCAAAATTCAGAGTAAATTGATCCCATACATGCTTTGTTAGAAAGATGCATCTTTTAAGATTTTAGGAAAAAACCATGGTTTAAAAACTCCCCGAGTCAATCATCAACTCGCCCAATTGGACTATTTTCTTAATATACGCACAAACACAGATGAATAACATATACAGTAATGTGAAAAAGCCACAAGCATATATACATAAATTTGTAAACAGTACAAGTACGGATATTTATACAGATTTTTTCCCAAATCAAGATGTGATCATATCGAATATACAGGCTAAATCCACAATTAACCATCCATGGCCATCCAAATTGGTTGAAGGGTTAAAAAAACCAATCTTTATATACTCGACAACAAAATCGGTCTCAGTTTCAAGTTCAATTTGACAGAATCAGTGAAAAATTTTACCATTTTTCTTGAGAATTCAAATTTATCTAATCAGTAGCTTAGACAACCCAAGTCGAGTCTACCAAGTTCAGAGTCTATCAGTGAGATTTTGGCATTGTGAAGCAATATCGGGCATTACTGGCAATTATAGATGGTGTATGGAGTACTCACCTTCCGAATAAGCTTGAGTGCAGTAAGAGTTGAGCTCGATGGAGTGGCAATGATGGAAGAGTATCTACGCAGCGCGTTATCCATCTTGCACACGTAACTCCATATCCCCTTTGCAAAGGCCAGTTTTGTCATCTCCACATTCAGGCTGGCATCTTCTTGGTGCACCATTGTGATCTCACATGCATCTCTACCATGGACTGTTACCAGTATCACAAAGCAATCAGCATTGAACGAGAAATCCAAGAGGAATAAATAAAGATTTTTTTCATAAAATAAAATTAAGCAAATTGCTTGATTCAACCATTGCAACTGCAACTACAGCAATTAGAACCACCCATGTGATTATGTGTTCTAGTTCCCATTACTTATCATTAATAGAGAGAACCCCTAACTACATATGATAGGACACTTCATTGGACCAATGTGCAAATACACGGGTTCCGCTAGGAAATTGGTCCTTAATTCGAGTTTGACTTGGATTAGGTGTTTTTTGGGTGAAGAGCCAAAATGCACCCTTGGTCAACAAAACATAATAAATGATCGGCTACGAAATTGGAGATTGAATCCAGTATTCAAAAGCCAAACAAACTGAGCCCATCAGTGTTTTTTTTTAATATTGGATAGTAAGTCTACGGATATTTACATTGTGAAAATGAATTACTAATTGCAGGTACTTTGAAACGTATTATTTTACGGAAAATTTCAAATGCCCAAAGCACTCAGTTATCATCTCAATTTGCAATTGCTAAAAGTCAAACATAATGCAAAATCAATAAAATTCCAAAGAAAGCGACAAACATCGTGGACCAGAGTAACCCACAACAAAAAATAAAGATGTTAAAATGAAGCAACTCTATTTGTAATTGCTAAGAGCTAAACCAATGGCAGAACCAACCGAATCTCAATGGACAAATCAAGTCATGGAGCCAAAGAGGGCCACAATAACAAGGATACCAAAATGAATTCCAAGTGGGTTTTGCTTCTTACAAGAAGTGAAGTGGTTTGACTAATTCACTGAAGCCCACACTTCAGAGGCATGTTTGAACGTTCTAAAGAAGAGATGCATGGTAGAAATTCAAACTTCGAAAACTCGGTCAAATTTCGAAACCAGTCACTAGATTCCAAAATTTGATTAGACCAATCAACGAAAAACCCTTCCAGTTTTACAAAAAAATAAATAAAATGGCTGAGGACATTTTTAAGAATTAATGCATAATTGGCTCTATGATACCAGACAAACCAAGTTAATCGAGGCAAGTTCTAAGTGAACACTGAGTTCCGAAAAAATGGAAAAAGAGCAGGTTATGTGGACAATTGATAGTTTGCTAAATGAGAAATGATAATAATAAGATAAAGAAAGAAAGAACTGATGAGAAGTGTTAGGCACACTTGCCTTTCCTGATTCTCCAACCAGATCTGAAAACCCCAACACGTACGAATTTCTTCCTTCGTGGAGCAAGAGCATGTTCACAGTCCTAACCATAGTCACCACAAGAAATAAAAATAGAAATTAATAAGGGACAAAGTTGTACGAAGGAGAGACATGTCAAATGCTGGAACGAAAAATGTTTTAACATTAGAGCTTATTAAACAATACAAGCTCTTTTTCCTCATGCCTTCACTGACATGTCAGAATACCTTTCATACAAATATAATTTTGTTAACTCCCGCTCAAGTATATATTAATTTGTGTTAATCGTTGAGATCTTAATTGCAATTATTGAGTCATTAGTGATTCAAATGAATCATTGTCAATTGCTTGAATTTCTTACAACCTTTGACAACAGCAACAGTAGCAAATAGCAATGCTTCTTCTTGGAAAATGTTCCAAACTAAATGTGCAGATGGAAAATGAGCCAAACCCATCAAAATACCTATTAATTAGGTTAGTATAATACTAATTTCACTAAAATTAAAAAAGAGGGCTTGCTACAAAATTCAAGCATGTAGTCTCTGCTACCTACCACAAAGTCTGCTTTGGAAGTTGGTAAGAAACTACCCTTCCTAAGACAATAAAAGAGTGCTTGCATAAATAAAGCATTTTATTTTTCCAAGAGTAGTTCTTTCCACAGTTAAAAAGTTCAGATTCGGGAAAAAATTGGCGAGGAAAAATTTAAGAAAATTTGAAAGAAAAAAAAGCGCGAACAATTCTGTAAAAATTCAGAAACAAACGTAAAGTATATAATGAATATGTGTATATACTATATACCATCACAAACCCAGCCTTGGCAGTCATTAGAGAACACAAATACAGTGTTTGTCACATAAAATAAAGGATGCTTTATATGTTTCTAAAGGGCATCCCTTTGTTCAAAATCATGTTTTATTAACATTGTTTCATAGTAATGAAAATGGAAGTTAACAATGTGTCCCTACATTGTTACACTGAAGAAGTTGTCCGGAACTAAACTTAATCTACCCTGTCGGATTCAATAATGCTGATCTTTCTAAAATCTGACACTGCTGTAGATTCTTTTAAAACCATTCATTAAAACAAGCTGAACTTAATCTACCACAAAAGAGAAAAAGAGTTCATATTAACATCAATATCATAGTCATTTCTATAACAGTCTTAGTTAATACTTAATACAATAACTCAATAAGATATCATTTTTCTGTTCAACAGAAATCTAGCAGTATGTTATGACTTTTTTGCAGTAGATGTGATCCTTGGATGCATTGAAGAGAATATCTAAGCATGGTATAAGGAATCGTGAACATGATCAGATGCTTGCACATCCTCTGTAGTACTGTAATTCCAGTTTCCAAATGAGTATAGCAGGCCATACCTTTATAAAACAATAGAAGGTCTTCTCTTTCCCTTCCCACACACGCCATGCCAACACATACTCTCTTGGTGTCAGCAGTGGGAATTTTTTAATTGTGCGGCCAACTTCCATTCCACTAATTTCATCAATCTGCAATTGCTCATGCTCAACCAGTATCTTGTCCCATTCTATCCGGTATTCGTTGTCCATGTAGAAGTCCCTTAACAGTTTGGTTGAACAATTCTCGAATGTCGTAACGCTCAGGTATTTTAGGGGAGCATCCTGCAGGGCAAAGCTTCCAATCTCACAGGCAGAAAAACCAATCAAATAGCTGAACAACCTGGAACTCATCCCACTTGGAGTTTATAAAAAGTTAGTCAGTGGTCAGTTCAGTACTTCCATTTCTTTTAAATCCCTAGAACATTGGTTTTAATCATAGCTAAACAGTTAAACGATGAGATGACGCATAAAGTAGCCAGTTCTGAGAAAAGATAAGGAAGGAAATTGTATGTTTCTTGATTTAGCATCTATCAATGTCAACCGTACTACAAAATCAAACTTGCAGTGGAAGAGAGAGAGAGAGAGAGAGAGAGAGAGAGAGAGAGAGAGAGAGAGAGAGAGAGAGAGAGAGAGAGGCCAAATATTTAGGTGAAGGTATAATAGAGTTTGACAGGTGGCACTCAAAGGTAATTCAGTAATTGATAGGGTCAGGCATCATTTTTATGCGGGCATGAGGAGACACGAACCTAAAATCTTTTTAAAAACATATTGCAAACTGGGGAATCAAATGTTAGAACAAATGCTCAAAAAACCTGTTGCTTGACTATCAACTCAGCCTGGTCAACCTAGTTCTGCATACTGAGTTAAAACCCAATTTAGGGAAATGATAAATGGGCCCCTTTTCATAGCTTGGGACACCGAGCTGCATTGTATGTGGCAATCATGTCACTTCATTCCTTCAAATGTGAAATATATCAGCCCCTTTGCAGTCATACATACACTGTAGCTGGGTGTCCCTAGTAATGAAAAGGGGCGCATTTATCATTTACCCCCAATTTTTTATTAAAATTCACCAGCCCTGGATTTTTAAAAATTGGGAAATTATCTCTATGTTGTGTTCGTATTTTAGTTTTTTATCAGAATCGAAATCTACTGATGAGACATGGGGCTCCATATTCCTCATGTGGACAGATGTCATTATGTCAATGTTATTTTGTATGCTGCGGCATTGTCATAGACTTGTTTACATGTGAATAACTAAAATCACTTGAATTGAGAAGATACAAAATGCCCATATGACCTTTTCTAACCAAAGTCTGAGTTTAGTGTGAAAATATCAGCAAAGCCTCCTTTGCTCATGACCAGTGTTTGAGAAGTCATAATCGGACGAGGACATGCCCAATAGGTGAGCCAATGATTGACTAGTTTATATATAATGCTTATGATTATTCAATTAAAACTGAGACACGCATGATGTTGACTGTCTAAAGAATCAAAATTGACATGGCAAACAGTTTTTTGAGCTTGTAGTTCCAATTGACAGGCAATGAAAATCTTGGTGACTTGCCAAGTTGATAAAAAATTAAGATAAATGATAAAAAATGGAAAAAAACATAGGGAAAACAAAGGAATATATAAGTAGGGAAAATAGCAGAAGAATGAATAAGAGAAGAAATCTCAGTAGAGGTGGATAAGGATTAGGTTTAGACAGTAAGAGTCCACCGAGAAGAAGAATAAAGGAGAAGAGTAAAGAAGAACAAGGAAGATTCAATGGCTGTTTGCAGAGGAGAGTTTAAAATCACTAAAAGAACTCACAACTGATGAGCAGTTAAAAGGAAATATTTTGAGCAGTAACAGAAAAATAATATTCTGAACTCTACTATTCAGAAACTTGGATGAGATAATGAGAAAATGGCCCAAGTGGATCATTGACTCGGGAGAATTTAGAAAAAAACCACCAAGCTTTGGAGGCTCCGTTCTCATATAACAGCCAAATCAATTGACCTGACAGTTCCTTTCTAAGTCCCTCACCTTTATATATTGGCCATATATAACTAATGGTTAATGATCCTTGAAACAGGAATCAAGTGGGAACCACTTCATACTGTAAGACCAATATCCTCTACAGACAGTGAAGTTGTGACTCTTAAAAATAGCCCCAATAATATTGTCAACGAGCCATAAATCTTCAACTAAAGCAGTATCGCATCATAACCTCTTTATGATAACTGCTAAGAGATACATATTTTATAGCAGAAAATCCAGTAAATCATGAAAGAACTAAGGGCCCGTTTGGATACCTCATGCATTTGTATTTTTATTTGGATTTGAGTTTTGGATACAAAACACATCAATCATCTTCATGATCATGTTTTAAGAGAGAGAGAAAGAGAGAGGGAGGGATGTCTCGCTGCTACTGGAGCAACGTCGAGGAGCAGCGATGGTGACAGAAGTTGCCACAAATATTGATTTCCAAATAGTGTCTCGCAGAAAAGATTTGAAAATCAAAACTTTTTGCACTGTTGTAGCTGACTTGGAAATCTAAGGATCTGATCCAGTTAAAAATATCAACTAAATCCAAATCTAAATCTTGCTGGTATCCAAACATGGCCTAAGCATATTAGGGTTTTGAAATCTTCTTCACCCTTTCTCTAAACTAGTGGATCTTTTTTTTTAATGGTCTTGTGTCTCTTCAACTAGCAAATCAAAGTCAAGGAAAACAGTGAAACCAAGGGCCATGGAAAAAGCCACAAAGAATTTGATTGAGTGCTTGAAAACCAAAGAAGTTATTACATGAAAAGCTTTTTAAACTCAAAAAGCTCATCTCTGAGTACTTGATCAAATTTCAAGTCAACTCAGATCAGACACTGACTAAGTCCGATTCATAGTTGAGTGTTTAAACCATGAAGGAAATAACCACGCATAACAAGGAGCTGGGAATCCTCACAGAAACATAAAGAAATAGAATCGACTTGACCTGCCCATTATCTATTTCTTCAAGTAAATCAAAAGTATCAACTAGCGAGTCCCAATCATTGTACAATGCATGAATACTTAGCTCTCTGCAATTTTTATGACACCTTTCCTTACAGAGCAGCATATATATATATATATATATATATATATATATATATATATATATATATCAATATTCACATTAATTCAGTGAGATAGAGCACATACCTTTGGCTTACAACACTTCGCTTTGTAGGACATAAGATTGTTTCTCCTATCTATGACATCATCCCATTTCTCCTTTTCGTCTACCTTCCGTTCCAAATTGTTAACTAAATTTCTTAAATCATCATCTGAAATGATCTCTGAGATTCTGCATACACAAGAACTTTGACCTCAGATCACGGGAAGGAATAATTATAAAACCTTGCATCTCCTTTAATGACAAAAGGGAGCCCACATAGAGCTAGCATGATTCAAGTCTACGGATGAGCCTCACTTCAGTTCACCCATCATATTATACAACATATTGAATATAAAACACTACCAAAGATTGATTGGATGCATTCAAAGTTCCAAACACACAAATAATAGGACATCTTAACAGTGAATTTGATATGTATGAGAAAGAGCTACCGAAAGATGAAGTCAAAAAGCTTGGCACGTGTACATAATCTTGATGAAAATGTTGATGATGGGTCCTCCATGAAACCAAATTTGAATTAACAATTAACAGATATCAATACAAAGTTTGCTACTAGGTGATTGGTTATTTGACCATTCTTCAGTCCCAAGATAATTTATCAGCATATTTCCTTCACTGGACACCATCTTATCTGCATTGCAATATAGTTTTATGCAGGATTCATAGACTAGAGTCTAGTGTTCACATTAAAGGTGTGAGAGTGGAACTGGTAATGGTCTCAATAAAATCCTACGCAAGAAAGTTCCCCACTAATTGCCCAATAGCAACATCAATCCAGACATTTCTATTATCGTAACCATTGAATTAACCCAACATATAAGAAGATATTGAATTGAACTATGATAGCAAACCATATCCACTTAACAAAATAGCAATAGGGGCAACAATATGTTACCTCTGATGAACAATAGAGTGCTGAAATCCATGAGAGAGAGAGAGAGAGAGAGAGAGAGAGAGAGAGAGAGAGAGAGAGAGAGAGAAATCAAATGAAGTGTTTAAGTTTTGTACAGAGAATTACTACGGTCTGAGCATCAACTCATCATCCTCTATTAGAGAAAATTCTGTTACATGCCTAGATGGTGGGTTCCACTTAGGGTGGAATTATCAAACTAGTTTAGATTTTCTAGTTTGTAGGATTGGCTCTCTAGTTGTTTGGTATGGGTAGGAGTCTTAGAAATAAAGGTTAGGATTTCAAGTGGCTGCCAAGTGGGGTTTTCCATTTGGTATAAATAACAAGTAGCCCTTTTCAAATGAATGAAGAAAGTTATACCAGAAATTATGTTTTTGTACACAAAGGAGGACTGACCCTTCCCTCAAAGTGGGTCAAGAGGATGATCTTCCCTCTAAGAAGATCAATCACATTGCAGACCGATTTGGGTTCGTAACAAATTCATGGTCCGATCATCAACTAAAATCCCATCAGCCCCAAAAAAAAACAACCCAATTACCTTTTAACATTGATCCATTAAATAATTTCAGCTAGAGTAAGATCCAAGTATACCACAACCAAAATCTCCAATCAATGAGAAGAAAAAAATAGCAGGAGGGAACATTGAACTACACATGTTGTAAATAAGAATGAAAAATAGAAACTGACCCAATTGTTGAATTTCCATTTGGGGAAATCGTTGTTGGCACAACTACTAGATCGCGTTTCAAAGGTCTTGTAAATGCCCTTCGAAATTGCCAGAGGAAGAGAAATAACAGTACGATGATCGTTGCCCATCCCCCACGAATGGTATCCCCCCAAAATTCCTCAGACCCAACATACATTCCCTCCAAATTCAAGGGAAAAAACAAAGGTTTGGCCATTTACAGAGATTCCTCTCAGTCCTTCCTTGGACTTCCTCTATTTTATTTTCTTTCTATTTTCTCGAATTTTTCTTTTTCTCCTTTTGTGTGTCCCAACTCCCAAGTAAAGAGAGAGACAGTGAGTTGAAATCATCGATAGAATACACGCATGGGCGCGGATTATGCGTAATTGCGTGTACACTTTTTGGATTCGTCCAGACGTCCACGCATCGGATAAGCATTATGCTTGAGTAGATTTGGTGGGACCTAACCTATCAAAAATTAGTGCAATATGGTGGGGCCCACCCTACATATGGATTTGCTTGGAGATAATGGTGGGCCTATTTATGGGTGCAAAATGGTGGGACCTACTGTATGCATAGGTTTGGGGTGACATGGGGGAACATACCAGATCAAAACATGAGCTATAAAATAGTGGGCCCCGCCCATGCTATACATGAGCTGTAAAAAACTCCACCTATGAAAAATTCGAATAAAAAATTTATGTGGAAAAGGTTTTCAAAGAAAAATTAGGTGGAAAGAAAACTAATGGCACAGGAAAGAAATAGGTTTAGTGTATATATATATATATATATATATAGGGCAATGATATTGTCACCCCCCCTGCGTACGCATTCGCCCCCCTTATTAAAGCTTTTTGACGTCAAATCAAGCCAAAAGGGGAGCGAATGCGTAATTTAGGGGGGGTGACAATATCATCGCCCTATATATATATATATATATATATATATATATATATATATATATATATGAGGGCCCACATTGTTTGGGTGATCCAAGCCATCCATTTTAAAGGCCCTCACATAGATAGGGTGTCTACAAAAAATCAGATCCATAGGATCATCCCAACCCTACGATTTGTGGAGGTAAAATGGATGTCTTTAAACTTTCACAAATTAGTCCATTTTTTGTCTACACAGTTCGAATGGTTAGGATGATCCTATGGATCTGATTTTTTGTGGACACCCTATCTATGTGAGGGCCTTAAAAATGAATGGTTTGGATCACCCAAATAATGTGGCCCCCATTGTATTTTAAGCTAGTGTGTAGATAACTTATCTACACATATGTGTAGGAACCGTTTTCTCATATATATATATATATATATATGAGGAAAGTGTTGGTGAGCTTAAGCTCACCAAACTTATGGTGAGCTTAAGCGCCCAATCACATGGGGGCCTACTTTGTTAGGATGATCCAAAGCATTCATTTGAAAGGCCCTTGCATAGATGGGGTGTGTACCAAAAATCAGCTCCATAGGATCATCCTAACCCATCCATTTGTGGAGGTCAAAATGGACAGACATTGTTTGTCCACAAATCTGCCCATTTTTGTCCTCCACAAATGGAGAGGTTAGGATGATCTTATGGAGCTGATTTTTGGTACACACCCTATCTATGATAAGGCCTTGCAAATGAATGGTTTGGATCACCACAAAAAATGTGGGACCCATGTGATTGGGGAGCTTAAGCGCACCATAAGTTTGGTGAGCTTAAGCTCACCAACACTTTCCTCTATATATATATATATATATATATATATATATATATATATATATATATATATATATATATGAGAAAACGGTTCCTACACATATGTGTAGAGAGTTCTCTACACACTAGCTTAAAATACAGTGGGGGCCCACATTGTTTGGGTGATCCAAGCCATCCATTTTAAAGGCCCTCACATAGATAGGGTGTCTACAAAAAATCAGATCCATAGGATCATCCCAACCCTACGATTTGTGGAGGTAAAATGGATGTCTTTAAACTTTCACAAATTAGTCCATTTTTTGTCTACACAGTTCGAATGGTTAGGATGATCCTATGGATCTGATTTTTTGTGGACACCCTATCTATGCGAGGGCCTTAAAAATGAATGGTTTGGATCACCCAAATAATGTGGCCCCCATTGTATTTTAAGCTAGTGTGTAGATAACTTATCTACACATATGTGTAGGAACCGTTTTCTCATATATATATATATATATATATATATATATATATGAGGAAAGTGTTGGTGAGCTTAAGCTCACCAAACTTATGGTGAGCTTAAGCGCCCAATCACATTGGGGCCTACTTTGTTAGGATGATCCAAAGCATTCATTTGAAAGGCCCTTGCATAGATGGGGTGTGTACCAAAAATCAGCTCCATAGGATCGTCCTAACCCATCCATTTGTGGAGGTCAAAATGGACAGACATTGTTTGTCCACAAATCTGCCCATTTTTGTCCTCCACAAATGGAGAGGTTAGGATGATCTTATGGAGCTGATTTTTGGTACACACCCTATCTATGATAAGGCCTTGCAAATGAATGGTTTGGATCACCACAAAAAATGTGGGACCCATGTGATTGGGGAGCTTAAGCGCACCATAAGTTTGGTGAGCTTAAGCTCACCAACACTTTCCTCTATATATATATATATATATATATATATATATATATATATATATATATGAGAAAACGGTTCCTACACATATGTGTAGAGAGTTCTCTACACACTAGCTTAAAATACAGTGGGGGCCCACATTGTTTGGGTGATCCAAGCCATCCATTTTAAAGGCCCTCACATAGATAGGGTGTCTACAAAAAATCAGATCCATAGGATCATCCCAACCCTACGATTTGTGGAGGTAAAATGGATGTTTTAAACCTTCACAAATTAGTCCATTTTTTGCCTCCACAGTTCGAATGGTTAGGATGATCCTATGGATCTTATTTTTTGTGGACACCCTATCTATGTGAGGGCCTTAAAAATGATTGGCCCTCACATAGATAGGGGTGTCCACCAAAAATCAGCTCCATAGGATCATCCCAACCCTTCAAACTGTGGAGGCAAAAATGGACAAATTTCTGAAGGTTTTTACACTTTCATTTTTGCCTCCACAAATCGTAGGGTTGAGATGATCCTATGGAGTTGATTTTTGGTGGACACCCTATCTATGTGAGGGCCAATCAAATGAATTCTTTGGATCACCAAAACAATGTGGGCCCATTGTATTTTAAGCGGGCGGTGTAGCTTCACTTTCCTCATATATATATATATACCAAACTTATGGTGAGCTAGCTTGCCCAATCACATGGGTCCCACATTTTGGGGAGTGATCCAAACCATTCATTTGCAAGGCCTTATCATAGATAGGGGGTGTACCAAAAATCAGCTCCATAGGATCATCCTAACCCCTCCATTTGTGGAGGACAAAAATGGGGCAGATTTGTCTGTCCATTTTTGTCCTCCACAAATGGAGGGGTTAGGATGATCCTATGGAGCTGATTTTTGGTACACCCCCCATCTATATAAGGGACTTTCAAATGAATGGTTTGGATCATCCTAACAAAGTGGCCCCCATGTGATTGGGCAAGCTAGCTCACCATAAGTTTGGTAGTTTCCTCATATGTGTATATATATATATATATATATATATATATATATATATATATATATATATATATATATATATATGGGAATTGCTAGCGTCCATTGTAGAAGGCATTTCGCAGCTGGTCTGTCTATAGATTATAAAGTTGTGAACTCTATCAGGTCCAAACATAAACGGGGGTCCACAAAAAGGCATAGGATCCGCTAAACTATGAACATATCATATCATATCATATCATATATTCTATTATAATATAGCAGGATGGATGTAAGGGGAGTCCAAAAAAGGCATAGGATCCGATAACTAAGAACATATCATATCATATCATATAATCTATTATAATATAGCAGGATGGGGGTTTACGTCCACGTGGACAGCCTCCCTATCTGCTTATATCTTATGTAGCTCCCTCTCTCAAAAGACGCAAAGAAATTTTAGAAACCGTATTATTTAGGAATAAAACTCCTTTCTAATTGTAAAAATACTCAATTTAGTAACCAATAAGGGGCCGCCACCACCATAAATCTAGGGCAGTGATAAATTCGCATTGTGAGCAGGGAGGAGAGGGGTTTGGGAAGATGCAGGAAGGGTTTAGAAAGAGAAACGATTTCATTTGGTCTTTTTTAATCTCAATCCTATAAACCAAATCAAGCCTTTCAAATTAAAATGGTTATTGGGTTGCTGCACTAACCCAACTAGCTAAGAATTTTTTTTTTAAATCATACAAGCCTCAGTTCAAGTCAGTTGGGGTCTTCTACTGCCTTCTGCAGTAACTGAGGTGAGACTCCCCACATGAGTTTTCGGTTTTGGTGTTATTTTTTTTTATTTTTTTCAGAATTTAAGATGTACAGTGGTTGTTTAACGAGGACTCTTTTTTGAGTAAAGAGCTCAAGGTATTGATAAATAATGACTTTAGTTGAGATTGGGTGCTAGATAGAGTTTGTGATTGAAATTTACATAGGCCAACAATTATTTTTTGAAGAAGGAAACAAATTGATTGAACACAAAGATATACATGGCAGATTCTATCATAGATGGAGTTCTATGATAAATGGGTATGCGAAGTTTGGCAATTGCAAAAAGCTCTTGCGGTGTTCATACATCCACACACACAATCATACGCGCCAGGAGAGTTTTTGCTGATTTTGTTTTTCTTTCGTATCCTTACTTTTTGAGACACCACATTTTTAAGAGATTTGGGGATTTTTATTTGAATTGCAATGATTATTTCCTAATGCTGAAAGACTGAAAGTAATGGGTCGCTGTTGAAAAATGTGTTGTCTTCAATTAAAATGGTGCTAATTGGTTTGTGGTGGAGTTGGAAGGCAGGTCGGTTTGTATGTTGAGAGTGAAATTTATAATGAATGATGATGGTTAATGGGTCCTTATGATGTCTTCCCACCACTAACAACCCTTTGCCATGAACATACAGGATTTGAATAGTTGTGGGTTTCTGGAGAGAGTACTCCCATCTTCTGCAAAAAAATCTGAGACAAGAACCCATCTGTATTGGGTTGTTGAGAAGCCAGAAACCTGAAGAACAATATGAGAACAAGAAAGGAACCAAAGAAACCAAGACCCATATGGGAACAAGGCCTGGTGTCAGACACAAGAGGGAGAAATGAAAGAAAACCGGGTAATTTGTCACCCCTAATGTCCCAAAACTTTCATTATCTACAATTCCTGGTACTTCCAAAAATTTCCTGCAACTCTTGGAAGTTCAAAACAACCATTCAGTGAGAATAATTGGTTTTGGCTTTTTGGTTTATATTTGGTGTTAGTGTCTTTTGCGTTGGGAAACTAGGGATTTCTATGTCACTTGCTTGTTTTATGAATCACGATCTGGCGTAATCTAACAGTCATATATAAGCAGCCTATGTTGATTAGGTACATGGAAAGGCTTCTTCTCCCTCTCCAACTATTTATAATCTCCCTTTCTATATCATTTTCATTTTTTACTCTCTTGTTATCTGTTTTCTGTAGAAACACAAACTAGTATGTCGCATACTTGCCAAATTCAAGTGTGTTTCGGGTCTGTTTCCATTTGTGCATTACGTCAACAGACATCAGTCTACTAGACTTCATTTTATATTGGAGGCAAAACACTTGGTGCATATCAATTCAAAAAATGGTGGGGGCAAATATCTGTCTTAAGGAAGAGGCATCAATAACGTGCCTTGGAGCATCATGTATTTATAGCTCCACCAAAATATTCATCATCTCCTACAAATTTTCGTCAACAGTTACACAATATATACACACTGGAGATTTGCTAGGGAGCAACGTAGAAGGCGTTTAGCGGACTGGCTGTTGCATGAGAGAGCAGCCACTTTTCAATAGATTTTGTCTTATTCACTTAATTCATCTGAGGTGGCTGCTCTCTCATGCAACAGCCGGTCTGCAAAATGCCTTATGTGATGGTCCCTAGCAAATCCCTACACATGGATATGTATATTATTTATACATATATCTGTTGGAGCAAGTGGTTGAAAGCAATAGATCTCACTAAAAATAACAATGCAAAAATATAAAATTAGAGTAATGCTAGGGAAACCGAGAGTAGGACCTAAAAGGGGACCCGACAAATTGTTTCACAACACAACAGCACTAGTGACGTGAGCAATCCCTTAAGTTTAGAGAAATCGTCAGAAGTAAATTTTTCTTTGACACATGGCATACTCTCATTGCAGGTCCAAATTAAGGTCGGACTCTAGGTCTCCATATCATTTTCCATTAAATTATACCGACTTGAATAGAGGATAACAAACAATCTGAATTGTGATACTGTCGTACGTCCTCGAACGCCCTCCTTAAATTGTTATTCGGCCCTAATTCCAGTGCAAGGATCACACGACTGAACCACCTCCAGGAACAGTAGGAGAATGAATTGTTGCAATGCACCACTCAACAATTCGATAAGGCAAGCCCTCTATCAAACACTTTTTGTTGCTCTTGAGGCTCTAGAGTAGTCTCTTTCTCATGCCTCTGGATGTTAGAATGAGAGCTCTCTTTATAGAGTTCAAATAGCAAGCCAAAGGTCTCCTTAGAAAACCAAGTGACTCTTTAAAGAGATACACCAATTCAATGTGATAATTTATGAATTCATAGAATTCTAGGCGACTCTTCGTAGATTCAAAGCCTACCAAGAGTCATACATGAATCTTTAATTAATCCCAAGAGTCATCACTAATGAGAGTACTCAAAACTAAGAGTCATCATTAATAGGTTAATAAAAAAGCCATGGAATATGAAGAGTTGCTCACAAAGAGTCAAAACTTTCATGAACCTATTAATGTGAACCATTAAATAGATTCATTGCTCCAACTCATTCACTTATCCAAGATCCAAGTCATGACTTTTGGAGTCTCAACGAATACGAAACGTCATCATTAAAGCCTCAAATTTAATTTGAATTTGAAACCATTAATTGGAACAAAATCCAACAATATCAACACACATTATATGCTGTAAATGATAAATTCACCATTTAAAGCTTTTTTGACAACTTTTATTGGAGTTTTTCTTGAAAACAAAGTCAATTTTCAAGTAAAGGCAAACAAGGCCATTTGCAAGAGTGCATACTGTTTATATTGTATTTATGGAAATAAGCATATAAATGGTTGGAGTTGGATCAACATTTCGGAGCATGCCCACTTTTAACAGACTCTAACCAGCTTTGTTTGAGCGCAACAGTGTCATGCAGTGGGGAGTACTCCTGCAAACAACAATCAAAACACAAGATATCATTCCCTACATTTTCCTGGAAACTTTAAGGCCCTGTTCGTTTCAGATTATAACAACCGATTGTCAGCCCTAAACTATTGGACTCTAATTTAAATGTAATTTTGAGTCCAATAATAGGTTTTGGACTTACAAGCGGTTGTCATAATCTGAAACAAACAGGGCATCAGTTTTGTCACCCACTCCAATAATTTCACCAACCAATAAAAAACATACAATAAAAATCTCTCTCTCTCTCTCTCTCTCTCTCTCTCTCTCTCTCTCTCTCTCTCTCTCTCTCACACACACACACACACACACACACACACACAAGACTCATATTTACCTCCATTTTTCTAATTAGCTCTTCGGCTGTCTCTGCTGAAACTACAATGTGTCTTTCAGAATCCTTTATGAAACCTTCCTCTACCCCTTTATCAAACAATGCAAGCAAGCTGTTATAGTATCCATCTACATTCAATAGTCCCACCTGTTCCATAAATTTAAAATAAATGAAAACCCAATTCATCAAAATTTTAATAAAAGTTAAATTAAACAAAGAAATGGTCAATTAAAATCCAATCTTACAGGTTTTTCATGAATGCCCAGCTGAGACCATGTTATCATCTCTAACATTTCTTCCATGGTTCCAAAACCGCCTGGAGGTAGAGGTTGAAATTTTGTAACATGGGGAAGAGTTCTAATGCAAAGGAAACTAGAGGAAATTTTGCAGGTGGATAGTATTTGAATTCACCAGGAAGGGCAATGAAAGCATCTGCAAATTTGGCCATCATGGACTTCCTTTCATGCATGTCTGCAACTATTTGCACTTCCCCAGCGGGTTTTCCTGAAATCTGATAGTAAGAATTAAGGTTGATCAGTTTCCAGCCAACATCTATGTATCTATCTATAATCTATCTATCTATTTATCTATCACTAATCTATCTATCTATCAATCCATCTATAATCTATAATCTATACTGAGCATATGGATTATGGTGGGGCCTACTATTTTACACTTCATGAATGGTGGTGCGGGGCCCAAAATTTTATAACAATGCCTAGCATGGGTAGGCCAGCCTTTTTACACTTCCTACTTTGATGAGGTGGGGCCCACCAACTCTACCAAAACCCATGCATAGCATGTGCCCCGAATAATAGTATTGCAAGAAAGAGAAAACAGATAACAAGAGCAGATGAAGTTTTACCTCATCTGTCATGAGAGCTGCAGGAATTACTCTGCCATAAAGGGAAGAAAAGCAAACATTTTTATAAAAATAAAAAATCCTCCTCAAAAGGATTAGTTTAAATAAACGATGGTTTAAGTGAGGGTAGAAAAACAAAACCCACTAAAAATGCAATGAAAAGTATAAACATACCCAAGAACATGACAGCCACCATTAAAAACAGACTGAGAGAGCAAACCCATCAGACCCAAACCACCACCACCAAAGATCAAATTGATTTTTTTCTCAACCTGAAAAGAAGAAGAAAGAATAAAAACTTGAGAAAGACTATCAAACAGCACAGAAAAATCCATCATATTATTAGTTTATTACCATATGTTTTCCAAGCTCAAGAGCTGTATCCCTAAAACTAGGCTTGTTTCCTGCTCTACTCCCGCAGAAAACACAAATCCTTTTGAACCTCCCTTTCTTCTCACTCACTACAGATCTCTCCTCAACTCCTTCCATTCTCCCAAATGAAAAACAACAACTCAAAAAGGCAAGGGAAAAAAAGGAACGTAAGGGCAATAAAATCAAAGTTTAGGAATTTCACTAAACTTGGGTGATTTCCATTAATCAAAGAAAGTGCTTATATAGAGCACAGAAGGATAAACATCGAAGGAGATTTAGATAACAATGGAAATAGCTAATCCTAACCTAATACAATTGCCTAATTTAGCCCTAATACAATTGCCTAATCTAGCCCTAATACTTAATCTGCAAACTAAGGTAATATGTCCAGCCGTGACTTTGCTGGCAAATTTACCCTTTCGTTTTAGCTCATTTTTTACCTAACTTTACTAAAAATTTCTGAATATTTTCTGTTCCAAACTTTTTTCAGTAAATTCCCAAGAAAAACCTTTCTAATGGAATTTTTTTTTCTTTCCTGATGTAGAGGGAATTTATATGCCTGCTTAATTTTGGAGGGATATTATCATAAATTGAAGGTCGGTTCGAGTCAAAATTGAATAAGCGCAAATTTAGATAATATCCCTTAATATTAACCACTCATATTTCCCTCTAAATCAGGGAAGGAAAAAGAATTCCTAAAAAAAAAAATTCCATCAGAAAGGTTTGCCCTATTGTACGAATTTTCCATAGAAAAGACAAATAGTTTAAATCTCTCTTCATTAATAATGGCAACATTAATCCTTTTTGGAAAAAAAATAGATTTCTCTCTAGTCTACTTTTAGGCTTTTAGCCAAGGTTTTAAATTTCGACCGAAGTCTGAAATTTCGGATTTTGGTGGAGACCGACACCGAAATCACCCAAAACCGAAATGGCAAGGGAAAAAAAGGAACGTAAGGGCAATAAAATCAAAGTTTAGGAATTTCACTAAACTTGGGTGATTTCCATTAATCAAAGAAAGTGCTTATATAGAGCACAGAAGGATAAACATCGACGGAGATTTACATAACAATGGAAATAGCTAATCCTAACCTAATACAATTGCCTAATTTAGCCCTAATACAATTGCCTAATCTAGCCCTAATACTTAATCTGCAAACTAAGGTAATATGTCCAGACGTGACTTTGCTGGCAAATTTACCCTTTCGTTTTAGCTCATTTTCGACCTAACTTTACTAAAAATTTCTGAATATTTTCTGTTCCAAACTTTTTTCAGTAAATTCCCAAGAAAAACCTTTCTGATGGAATTTTTTTTCTTTCCCTGATTTAGAGGGAATTTATATGCCTGCCTAATTTTGGAGGGATATTATCATAAATTGAAG
Organism: Tasmannia lanceolata; assembly: GCF_043159265.1. Classification (NCBI taxonomy): domain Eukaryota; kingdom Viridiplantae; phylum Streptophyta; class Magnoliopsida; order Canellales; family Winteraceae; genus Tasmannia; species Tasmannia lanceolata. The sequence continues at coordinate 15,353,799 of NW_027518683.1, forward strand.
GTCGGTTCGAGTCAAAATTGAATAGGCGCAAATTTAGATAATATCCCTTAATATTAACCACTCATATTTCCCTCCAAATCAGGGAAGGAAAAAAAATTCCTCAAAAAAAAAATTCCATTAGAAAGGTTTGCCCTATTGTACGAATTTTCCATAGAAAAGACAAATAGTTTAAATCTCTCTTCATTAATAATGGCAACATTAATCCTTTTTGGACAAAAATAGATTTCTCTCTAGTCTACTTTTAGGCTTTTAGCCAAGGTTTTAAATTTTGGCCGATTTCGGTCAAGACCATGGTTATAAATTTCGACCGAAGTCTGAAATTTCGGATTTTGGTGGAGACCGACACCGAAATCACCCAAAACCGAAATGGCAAGGGAAAAAAAGGAACGTAAGGGCAATAAAATCAAAGTTTAGGAATTTCACTAAACTTGGGTGATTTCCATTAATCAAAGAAAGTGCTTATATAGAGCACAGAAGGATAAACATCGAAGGAGATTTAGATAACAATGGAAATAGCTAATCCTAACCTAATACAATTGCCTAATTTAGCCCTAATACAATTGCCTAATCTAGCCCTAATACTTAATCTGCAAACTAAGGTAATATGTCCAGACGTGACTTTGCTGGCAAATTTACCCTTTCGTTTTAGCTCATTTTCGACCTAACTTTACTAAAAGTTTCTGAATATTTTCTGTTCCAAACTTTTTTCAGTAAATGCTCAAGAAAAACCTTTCTGATGGAATTTTTTTTCTTTCCCTGATGTAGAGGGAATTTATATGCCTGCTTAATTTTGGAGGGATATTATCATAAATTGAAGGTCGGTTCTAGTCAAAATTGAATAGGCGCAAATTTAGATAATATCCCTTAATATTAACCACTCATATTTCCCTCTAAATCAGGGAAGGAAAAAGAATTCCTCAAAAAAAAAATTCCATCAGAAAGGTTTGCCCTATTGTACGAATTTTCCATAGAAAAGACAAATAGTTTAAATCTCTCTTCATTAATAATGGCAACATTAATCCTTTTTGGAAAAAAAATAGATTTCTCTCTAGTCTACTTTTAGGCTTTTAGCCAAGGTTTTAAATTTCGGCCGATTTCGGTCAAGACCATGGTTATAAATTTCGACCGAAGTCTGAAATTTCGGATTTTGGTGGAGACCGACACCGAAATCACCCAAAACCGAAATGGCAAGGGAAAAAAAGGAACGTAAGGGCAATAAAATCAAAGTTTAGGAATTTCACTAAACTTGGGTGATTTCCATTAATCAAAGAAAGTGCTTATATAGAGCACAGAAGGATAAATATCGAAGGAGATTTAGATAACAATGGAAATAGCTAATCCTAACCTAACACAATTGCCTAATTTAGCCCTAATACAATTGCCTAATCTAGCCCTAATACTTAATCTGCAAACTAAGGTAATATGTCCAGACGTGACTTTGCTGGCAAATTTACCCTTTCGTTTTAGCTCATTTTCGACCTAACTTTACTAAAAATTTCTGAATATTTTCTGTTCCAAACTTTTTTCAGTAAATTCCCAAGAAAAACCTTTCTGATGGAATTTTTTTTCTTTCCCTGATTTAGAGGGAATTTATATGCCTCCTTAATTTTGGAGGGATATTATCATAAATTTAAGGTCGGTTCGAGTCAAAATTGAATAGGCGCAAATTTAGATAGTATCCCTTAATATTAACCACTCATATTTCCCTCTAAATCAGGGAAGGAAAAAAAATTCCCATCTGAAAGGTTTGCCCTATTGTAGGAATTTTCCATAGAAAAGACAAATAGTTTAAATCTCTCTTCATTAATAATGGCAACATTAATCCTTTTTGGAAAAAAAATAGATTTCTCTCTAGTCTACTTTTAGGCTTTTAGCCAAGGTTTTAAATTTCGGCCGATTTCGGTCAAGACCATGGTTATAAATTTCGACCGAAGTCTGAAATTTCGGATTTTGGTGGAGACCGACACCGAAATCACCCAAAACCGAAATGGCAAGGGAAAAAAAGGAACGTAAGGGCAATAAAATCAAAGTTTAGGAATTTCACTAAACTTGGGTGATTTCCATTAATCAAAGAAAGTGCTTATATAGAGCACAGAAGGATAAACATCGAAGGAGATTTACATAACAATGGAAATAGCTAATCCTAACCTAATACAATTGCCTAATTTAGCCCTAATACAATTGCCTAATCTAGCCCTAATACTTAATCTGCAAACTAAGGTAATATGTCCAGACGTGACTTTGCTGGCAAATTTACCCTTTCGTTTTAGCTCATTTTCGACCTAACTTTACTAAAAATTTCTGAATATTTTCTGTTCCAAACTTTTTTCAGTAAATTCCCAAGAAAAACCTTTCTGATGGGATTTTTTTTCTTTCCCTGATGTAGAGGGAATTTATATGCCTGCTTAATTTTGGAGGGATATTATCATAAATTGAAGGTCGGTTCGAGTCAAAATTGAATAGGCGCAAATTTAGATAATATCCCTTAATATTAACCACTCATATTTCCCTCTAAATCAGGGAAGGAAAAAAAATTCCTCAAAAAAAAATTTCCATCAGAAAGGTTTGCCCTATTGTACGAATTTTCCATAGAAAAGACAAATAGTTTAAATCTCTCTTCATTAATAATGGAAACATTAATCCTTTTTGGAAAAAAAAATAGATTTCTCTCTAGTCTACTTTTAGGCTTTTAGCCAAGGTTTTAAATTTCGGCCGATTTCGGTCAAGACCATGGTTATAAATTTCGATCGAAGTCTGAAATTTCGGATTTTGGTGTAGACCGACACCGAAATCACCCAAAACCGAAATGGCAAGGGAAAAGAAGGAACGTAAGGGCAATAAAATCAAAGTTTAGGAATTTCACTAAACTTGGGTGATTTCCATTAATCAAAGAAAGTGCTTATATAGAGCACAGAAGGATAAACATCGAAGGAGATTTAGATAACAATGGAAATAGCTAATCCTAACCTAATACAATTGCCTAATTTAGCCCTAATACAATTGCCTAATCTAGTCCTAATACTTAATCTGCAAACTAAGGTAATATGTCCAGACGTGACTTTGCTGGCAAATTTACCCTTTCGTTTTAGCTCATTTTCGACCTAACTTCACTAAAAATTTCTGAATATTTTCTGTTCCAAACTTTTTTCAGTAAATGCTCAAGAAAAACCTTTCTGATGGAATTTTTTTTCTTTCCCTGATGTAGAGGGAATTTATATGCCTGCTTAATTTTGGAGGGATATTATCATAAATTGAAGGTCGGTTCTAGTCAAAATTGAATAGGCGCAAATTTAGGTAATATCCCTTAATATTAACCACTCATATTTCCCTCTAAATCAGGGAAGGAAAAAAAATTCCTCAAAAAAAAAAAAAATTCCATCAGAAAGGTTTGCCCTATTGTACGAATTTTCCATAGAAAAGACAAATAGTTTAAATCTCTCTTCATTAATAATGGCAACATTAATCCTTTTTGGAAAAAAAATAGATTTCTCTCTAGTCTACTTTTAGGCTTTTAGCCAAGGTTTTAAATTTCGGCCGATTTCGGTCAAGACCATGGTTATAAATTTCGACCGAAGTCTGAAATTTCGGATTTTGGTGGAGACCGACACCGAAATCACCCAAAACCGAAATGGCAATGGAAAAAAAGGAACGTAAGGGCAATAAAATCAAAGTTTAGGAATTTCACTAAACTTGGGTGATTTCCATTAATCAAAGAAAGTGCTTATACGGAGCACAGAAGGATAAACATCGAAGGAGATTTAGATAACAATGGAAATATCTAATCCTAACCTAATACAATTGCCTAATTTAGCCCTAATACAATTGCCTAATCTAGCCCTAATACTTAATTTGCAAACTAAGGTAATATGTCCAGACGTGACTTTGCTGGCAAATTTACCCTTTCGTTTTAGCTCATTTTCGACCTAACTTTACTAAAAATTTCTGAATATTTTCTGTTCCAAACTTTTTTCAGTAAATGCTCAAGAAAAACCTTTCTGATTGAATTTTTTTTCTTTCCCTGATGTAGAGGGAATTTCTATGCCTGCTTAATTTTGGAGGGATATTATCATAAATTGAAGGTCGGTTCTAGTGAAAATTGAATAGGCGCAAATTTAGATAATATCCCTTAATATTAACCACTCATATTTCCCTCTAAATCAGGGAAGGAAAAAAAATTCCTCAAAAAAAAAAATTCCATCATAAAGGTTTGCCCTATTGTACGAATTTTCCATAGATTAGACAAATAGTTTAAATCTCTCTTCATTAATAATGGCAACATTAATCCTTTTTGGAAAAAAAATAGATTTCTCTCTAGCCTACTTTTAGGCTTTTAGCCAAGGTTTTAAATTTCGGCCGATTTCGGTCAAGACCATGGTTATAAATTTCGACCGAAGTCTGAAATTTCGGATTTTGGTGGAGACCAACACCGAAATCACCCAAAACCGAAATGGCAAGGGAAAAAAAGGAACGTAAGGGCAATAAAATCAAAGTTTAGGAATTTCACTAAACTTGGGTGATTTCCATTAATCAAAGAAAGTGCTTATATAGAGCACAGAAGGATAAACATCGAAGGAGATTTAGATAACAATGGAAATAGCTAATCCTAACCTAATACAATTGCCTAATTTAGCCCTAATACAATTGCCTAATCTAGCCCTAATACTTAATCTGCAAACTAAGGTAATATGTCCAGACGTGACTTTGCTGGCAAATTTACCCTTTCGTTTTAGCTCATTTTCGACCTAACTTCACTAAAAATTTCTGAATATTTTCTGTTCCAAACTTTTTTCAGTAAATTCCCAAGAAAAACCTTTCTAATGGAATTTTTTTTCTTTCCCTGATTTAGAGGGAATTTATATGCCTGCTTAATTTTGGAGGGATATTATCATAAATTGAAGGTCGGTTCGAGTCAAAATTGAATAGGCGCAAATTTAGATAATATCCCTTAAAACCACTCATATTTCCCTCTAAATCAGGGAAGGAAAAAAATTCCTAAAAAAAAAATTTCCATCTGAAAGGTTTGCCCTATTGTAGGAATTTTCCATAGAAAAGACAAATAGTTTAAATCTCTCTTCATTAATAATGGCAACATTAATCCTTTTTGGAAAAAAAAAAGATTTCTCTCTCTAGTCTACTTTTAGGCTTTTAGCCATGGTTTTAAATTTCGGCCGATTTCGGTCAAGACCATGGTTATAAATTTCAACCGAAGTCTGAAATTTCGGATTTCGGTGGAGACCGACACCGAAATCACCCAAAACCGAAACGGTCATTTATTTCGACCGAAATTCCTTTGGCCCAAAAAATCTGTTTTTTTTTTTAATATTAATTTAATATTTCACAGAAATTTCGACTGAAATTTAATATTGAATTTGGGTTTTGTACCAGATTTCGACCGAAATTTTAAAATTTCAGGGTCCGGAACCGGTACCGAAACCGAAATTTTAAACCTTGGTCAAGATTCACACCGAAATGGTAGATGGACGAAATGTACAAAATTTCTGTAATTTCGCCAAAATTTTGGAAAAAATATTAATTTTTTATTCCTTTACCAAATTTCTGGATTTCTGCTGAAATTTCGGTTTTGGGTGGGACGGAAATTAACCCCGAAACAGAAATTTAAAACCTTGTGTCTTAGGTGCATCCATTCATTTATTGGGCACCTAAAATAGGATCCATTTGTGTTTATGTGATGAACGGTTGTGCATGCCCAAAATGCAGTGGGGTCCACATTGTTTGGATGATCCAAACCATCCATTTGTTGGGCCCTGACGTAGATAGGGTGTACCAAGAAAATCTTCTCCATAAAATGATCCTAACCCTCAAGATTTCTATACTGCGACGTCAATTTTAAACCCCGACAAATGGATCATTTTGTGGAGAAGATTTTCTTGGTACACCCTATCTACGTTAGGGCCCAACAAATGAAAGGTTTGGATCGCCCAAATAATGTGGCCCCCACCATATTTTGGACGTACACCATATAAATTCCCCATGTTTGTGAAAGAGATAGAGAACAGAGTTTGTAAACATCATCTATTAATATAAATAATGTTAAAATCGGTAAATAAAAAACTGAATGTTATTGAAGGCACAAAACATTAGTTTTAGTAACTTAGAAAATTTTGGGTAAATTTTGGCAAATTTACAAGAGGGTAAATTTGCCATTTTCATAATTTTAACTCAAAAAATTGACTTTCTATTTGTTATAGGGAACTATTGGCAATTATATTTTAAAGCAAGACCGCTTAGATAATATGTTATTCTTAAGGACTATTTAGCATTTATTTTGCCAAGTATGGACTAATAAGCAAAAATCCCATCAAAATATCAATAAAAAAATTTGAATCAGAACTTTTAAAATTCATAAAATTTCAAACAATCCCCCATCGATTCAAAATTTAAAATCTAAAACTATGGGCGAAATCGGGAAAACATTATGCATGGTAAGGTGTCTTGTAGGCTTGAACCTATGCCAAAGTTTATCAAAGTACCTAATTGAAGTCCTGAACTAATCACTTTATATGAAAATTTTTTAAACATATCACCTAAAATATCTTCCGCACAAATTTATTGTTCTACAAGGATGACACATTTTGATTTTCAAGATGTACTAGATAAATTGCCTTAATTCTGATTAAACAATTAACTTTCACACTAATATGGGTGAGTCCAGTCTAGGGGTGCAACTCGGGTCAGGTTGGATCGGGTTGAGGCCAACCCTAGCGCAACCTGAGATAGCATTCCCTCAACTCTAATCCAACCCAATCTAACATATCGAGTCGAGTTGGGCTGGGTTAGGTTGTGTTCGGGTTCGGGTTCAGTTTCACCCAAGGCCAAACGAAAAAAATTTAGGAACAAAACATAACCCTAAGAAAAACATGATAAAATAAGAGGGCGGATGTGGTTTGGGCTGCCTAGGCCTCAACCCTAACCCATCCCAACTTGAGGAAATGCCAACCCAACCCGAGCCAAAATTGGGTTGAACCCGTCGAGTTCAAGTTGGGCCCTACCAACATTGCATCCCTATAAATGGCACCTTGTAAATTATACACCCTTCATATAAAAGTTGCCTATTCGGGGCAAAACTGGGGGTGCAAGTCGGGTTGGGTTGAAGCCAACCCAAACCCAACCTGAAATTCTAAACCTTCAACCCGGACCTGACTCCCAACCTGATGAAGGCCAACCCAACCCGACCCGAGAAATGAATATCTCACGCCGAACCCGACCCAATTTCCCAATTAGGTGACTCGGTTATTGTGATATCTTTCCCCTTTAGGTCATTATGTTCTAAAAAAACGAAACAGAAAAATGGTAAATTTTATCTTTTAAATGTCGGGTTTTGATGCGGGTGGGGACAACCCGACAACCTAAACTTGAAGCCGACCGGACTCAAACACAACCCGACCCATGATTTCTTCGGGTTGAACCCGACCCGAGTGGCACCCCTAGGCAAAACTCTCCATACTTACCATTACAGGTGGTATCGCATACAATTTCTAGGAGAGACTCAAAGAGATCTGATAATCTGTTTCAAAGGTTTAGTGCTTTGAACAAATAACTCAATAATTTATTTTTCGAACAAATGACTCGATCCTTTTTTTTTCCCATTAAACCTAGTTCCTGGGTTCCCTTGGCATATATGTGCATGTTGGGAGGCTCTACCTATCTTCCAGAACTAATATAGCACTACACCTCTAAGCTAGGGTTCAAGGTTAGCCGACGTGTACTTTTTTTTCCCAACGAGAGATGCAATGTTGTGAAAAGAATATTGGGAAGCTAAGGGAGGTGAGGCATGCCAGTAGGGATGGAGTGGACGAGCCATACTCCACAACCGGTGGAGATCAAGCGAGGTATGTTTGGATAAAAAGTGTAAGGAAATATGAAAGAATCGAGGAAAAGTAAAGCCATTGAAACTATGCCCCCCCTCCTTCCTACCTTGCAACTGTGCTTCTCCACGCCTTCTTATTGGCTAAGAGCTATTCAACCCATTAAAGGCAATTTGTTCATTTAAGAAAAAAGAACGTTTATAAAGGACAAAAACGAGAGGGAGTGAAGGGGCCAGAAATAGGGGTGAAATATGATTGTGTACAAATGGTTTTGGACTATTAGAATCAAGGATTTAAAGAAAGAGAAAACGGTTCCTATACATATGTGTATAGAGTTCTCTACACACTAGCTTAAAATACAGTGGGGGCCCACATTGTTTGGGTGATCCAAGCCATCCATTTTAAAGGCCCTCACATAGATAGGGTGTCTACAAAAAATCAGATCCATAGGATCATCCCAACCCTACGATTTGTGGAGGTAAAATGGATGTCTTTAAACCTTCACAAATTAGTCCATTTTTTGCCTCCACAGTTCGAATGGTTAGGATGATCCTATGAATCTGATTTTTTATGGACACTCTATCTATGTGAGGGCCTTAAAAATGAATGGTTTGGATCACCCAAATAATGTGGCCCCCACTGTATTTTAAGCTAGTGTGTAGATAACCTATCTACACATGTGTAGGGACCGTTTTCTCTTAAAGAAATGGGCAGAATGGGCTGGGTTTGGTGAACACTATTCCCCCATTTTTTGTTGGAAAAATAATCCAAGCTGTGGGCCCCACCCAAATTAGTCTTTATCTCTTTGGTGTTCTAGAAGTAGCTTGGCTAGTGGAATTCTTTTGGTAGTAGACGTCTTCTGGTAGTTGTGATCTTTTAGTTTTGTTAGATTAGATTCTTATCTACTAGCTAATTTCTTAAGAGTTGAATTTATCTATTTGAGTCATGTGTAGATATAAGTGTTAAAAGATAAGTGACGTGAGTTTTATAGTAGATGGAGTGTCTTTCTATTTAAAGGGTACTTGTAGTTATTTGTGAAATGGAATAGAAATATGAAAAATTACTGAAAGAAAAAGCTTCTTATATCTATCTTGTATTTTTTGGTTCTTAAATCCTACATTTTTTTCCAATCTTTAAGGGCATGCTTGGCTACCCTGAATTTTCTTTTTAACTTGCCCAATGGTGAGAGAGGGATGGACACGAGAGGGAATGAGTGAGAGAAGAGGGTAAGAAAAGTCTGAAAACAAGGAAACGAAAAACTCCACCCAAAATATGATTGATTTTTCCTAGTTTTTTAGCCACTTCCCACCCCTAGTCAGTCACGTCCTCTCAAGTCTCTCCTTCTCCCACCCTCCCAGCATGTTGTGATTGCCTTGAATTTTGCAAGGCATTTACGGTTTTGATATTTAGTTTCCATGTTTTAGAAATATTTTTTTATGACATAGGGTCTCCCCACCCCAATTTTTAGGGCGGGACTATTCCCTACGGATACGCACAGTAACTCGTAAACCATGCGCTCGGGTGAGCTCTTGGGGATTCGAATTCACGTCAATGAGGAGCATACTCATGACTTTTAGCCAAAGAGCCACACCATATGGGATTTTAAGAACGAGACTCTTAGTTGTTATTTTTGTTGAAGTAACCAAATTGAGAGGGATTATGCATGACTTTGTCAAAACAAGAAAAAGGATGAGAAAAAACTTGCATACGATCTTGGAAGCTTTGAAAAAATAAGGCGGCCGCACCAGGCTCCCGCCATTGCGGGGTTTGAGGAGAGCTAGATGTACGCAGCTAGCTAATTTACGTCTGCTTTGCAGAGAGGCTATTTCCGTGACTCGAACTTGTGACCACTAGGTCATAATGGAGCAACCTTACCATTGCGTCAAGCCTTGCCCTCTTGGAAGCTTTGAAAAAAGAAAATAAAAGAAAATCTTCAACGGATTTTGGATCTCTCGAGGAGCTGAGGAAGAAGAAGCACGGCCAACCGAGGAGCATCGACCCTTTGATCCTAGATGACATCGAGTTTGTGTCTCGAATAATTTAGAGGAAGTTTTGTACTTTAATTCAGTGAGTACTTCTTATAGCCCTTTTATTTTACCTCATAATAAAATATTATGAAGTCTTCTCGTGTGGATGTAACCACTCATTGTGGTGAACTACGTATATCTTGTGTGCTTTATTTTTGTTTGTCTTGCACTTTGTTTTATCCTGTTCTTGCAAATTGTATTCCGAAAACGTTGGATATTGCTAACACACAAATCCAGAAACACGATGTGTGCTTGGATTATAATTAGTGGGTCACCACATAGGGCTGTTTGACGCCCTAAATTCATAACAATGCCCCTCTCTCAACACTTGAGACACTAATTTATCATGAAAAAAAGGGCGATGATATTTTCACGCCCGCTGCATTACGTATGCGCTCCCGTTACAGAGTGATTTGATGTCCAAAAGCGTTAAAGCTGCACACTGTTCACGTCAAATCACCCTATAAGGGGAGCGCATGCGTAATGAAGTTGTGGGGGGCAGCGCCCGGGTGGAAAGCCCTGCCAAGAAGGGTTGAAGGAGGTGACCATAATTACCCATTCCAAAAGTTCACCTCTATTCTGTTCGAGGATGCTGCCACTAAACCCCAAGTAAAGAGAGTAACTTCTCCTCCTAGAGGAGAAGTAAGTATCCCTCCATACGAGGACTTGGCTAGTGATGAACATAGTCTATGTCACTTGCGTTTAGTACGAATATCATGTTGTATTTTCTTTGACTCGATCCAACAACTCTTCCTTTGTACAACAAGGAGTGAGTATAAAGAACGGCATGCCCGTGAAAAAAGAGTCAACAAAGCTTTTGTAAGACCACGTTTGGAAAACGAGATGGAGTCTAAAACGCGAAGGTCGATAAAACAAAGCCACGACAAGAACTAATCGCGAGAACGTCTTCTTGGAAATTTCACGTAGGAAGGACCAGTACAAGGCCAACGCGTGGCACATGAATGCGTTATTATTCCGACCTTTTCTTTTCTTGTCTTTCTTTCCTCTCAATTGGCCTATGATTTAACTTTTTCACATGACAAAAATACCCTCACTTCTTTTGGGAAATCGCGTTCAAAATGTAGAGGGTAAAAGAGGTCATTTCGTGGAAGCAGTGTCCACTGCCGTGTACCTTCATTTCGTTTGAATCAACTATTTACATGACAAAAATAGGGAGATGATATTTTCATCCCTCTGCAGTACGCATTCGCCCCCTCGTAGCGTGAACACTGGGCAACTTCAACGCTTTTTGACGTCAAATCACGTTACAGGTAGGAGTGTCGACGGATCCACTTCCGATCAGATCCACCTATGTCTTAGTCACGATCCATTCAAATCCCTTATTGGTCGGATCGGATTCAGAGTGTTCTTCTGATCATACTTCTTGTGTCCCGATCATGATCCATTTCAAATCAGACCGTCCATCGGAGTGTCATAATAGGTCCTACTTACAAAACAACAAAAAATCTCAATCTTCTTTATTTGAAATGAACTCCAAAACTTCCTCAATTCAGAAAACATTAGTCGCTATATCTAATAATAACCCATGATTTTGATGAAGAATAGATTTATTGCTGAAAAGAACTCCAATGTTCGAGAGTGCGCGACGATAAAACTTTTGAGTAACTAATCCGTGTTGAAGGTAAGAAGCAAGTTTACAGGAAGAAAAACCGATTGAAGATGGGAAGAGAAAAAGATACTTGGAAAAGGGGGGAAGTGAAAAGTTGTAAGTTAAGTAATATTTAGTTCATTTTTATGCAAAATGCCCGTCCATAAAGTATTAATATAAGAAATATTTTGAGGCTATTTTAGTAAAAGGATTTCGGATAATGCGCCATGTCTTGATCACGATCCAAAAAATTTCGGACCTTACGAAGAGGATCCATAATATGTCCATGGATCCTTCTCATGTGCCTAGATCCCGTTTATTAAGGTTCGGACTGTCCATCGGACCGTCTGGGTCATTGACAGTCCTATTAAAAGGGGGAGAACGAGTCTGTGCAAAAATAACCTCTTTTCTGGGGAATTGCGTTCATAATGTAGAGGGTATTTTGGTCATTTTAAGGATTGATTCATTCCAAATTCGGTCGAGGTGTATGAATTAGAATCCTCTTCCTCTCGGGAAATGAAAAAAATATCCTTCCAAAAGCCAAAACTCGTGTAAGTATTTGTTGAATTGACTAGAATGCCCTTCTAAGTTTCAGAATGCTTTTTTAGAATATGACGTGCCCTAAGTTCCAGGTAGGGGTGTAAACGAGTCGAGTCGAGCTTGGCCAGGCTCGGCCAGGCTCGCGAGCCTTACCGAGCTCGGGTTATATTATGTTCACACCCCTCATCTTCCCTGGACAGCCCTACTAGTGTAATTTAAATACTTTTTTTTACACTGTGGGGGGTGTGGTCCTAGTAACAAATGGGGTTCCAAAAATGAAGTGACATATTTTGCCCCTGCCTTTCACTCTCTGGACAACCATTTTAATGTATATATTAATATATAATATATATATTTAAATATATTAAATTCTTAACGAGCCGAGCCGAGCCTGGCTTAAATCGGGCTCGGCTCGTTAAGCTTAATGAGCCTGGGGAGCCGGCTCGGCTCGGCTCGTTAAGGATTCGAGCGAGCTTCCGAGCCCGAACCAAAATTGACACCCTTAGTTCCAGGTCTACTTTTGTCATGGGTATTATAGTAGTTTACTATTGCAGTTGGCTACAAATTTTTTAGGGCCACTGCATTCGCACCCCCTTATAACGTTTAACAGTAGGCAATTTTGACGTCAAATCACGTTAAAAGTGGGCGAATGCGTACTGCAGAGGGGTGAAAATATCATCTCCCAACTTTTACGGCATATGAAAAGGGGAATTAATACAATGAGACGTGCTTGTTGTCAGAAGCTCATAAGGAGCTTTATCAGGGCCTACCTAATGATGTTAACAATTCATCGGGATGGCATGCCTAAACGTAATGTTAATCATCAACATTTGTTATCAGACCTCCGATTGGATGGTTAAGATTTAAGGCCACAACATCCATTTTGCTGGACCCGCAAGATGAAAGGACCAGATCATGTGACAAAATGGGCCCCGATGAAGTTCCTAGTAATCCTCTCATGCCACCATTTTCCGAAGTAACAATGCAATATGCAAGTCCCAAACTACCCAAAAACCCCTGAATCATGCTGCCATAAAAATCATGAGCTAGTGATTACGGTATTATTCGTGTTTATAAGGGCATTATTGTCATTAAAAAGAGAAACTAATCAACCATGTTGTGGAAAATAGCTGTCTCCGTAATAAGAGGCACGCAAATTTCGGCTTGTGTCATATCAAAATATCGCGATAAAATCGCTAGAAAACGGTTTATTATCGCGTAGAGTGAAAGACCAGCTTAGGAAAGCGAGGTTAATTAAATAAATAAATAATAATAAAATGATGTAAAGAACTGAAATAAAGGAATAAATAAAAAATAAAGTAATAAATGAAAACGAACCAAAAGAAATGAGAAACGACGACTTACTCTTCTTCTTCTTCTACTAGTCCTCTCCTCTTTAACGAGGCAAAATCCCTCTCAGAATAGCCATTTTTCCTTTGATCTCGATTTTTTCTGTCCTGAGTAGCATTTCTACCTCTGATTTCAGGCATCTCCTTTCAAATCCCTCTCGATCGAGGTACGTATCGAGAAAATCGGTGATTCGACGGTTCGGATCAGAAATTTCGCAAAATTTAACGGTTTCTGAGTCTTTTTAGCTGTTTATTTTTAGTATTTGTCTGTCTAGTGTAGAAAATCCGATGCAGTTGGTTCGGAAATTTATCTACTGATTCTGAGGAAAGCCTGTAATTTCGGATTGATAGTTCTATGGTTGTTGATCTCTCTTTTTCGAAGATTTTTTTTTTTATTCCTTTGCTTTGGTGTTATTTCGTCAGGTTTTAGATTGTTATAGTGAGAGTGAAGAAGGTTCGGTCGCTGACACTAAAGAAAAAAGCTTTTAGTTCAGATAGGACTGGAAACTTAGGGTTTGATTCTTAAGATTTTACTTCTTTTTTAAGGTTCTTGGTTTTTATCTGTATAGTTAGATGCTGAGATATTTATTCTATAGAATATTGAGAGAAGCCTTGGTTGAGAAGTAATTGGAGCTGTTTTTAGGGTTTTTGTGAGGATTTCAGCTTGAAAACTGATGTTGAGAAACTAATTAGGTTTTGAGATTCTGATTCGGGCTAGAAAAGATGGTGGTGGAGGGTCCGAAATTCGCTGGAATTATTGGCACTGACAATGAAAACAACTTCTATGATTTAACACAAGGGTTTTACCAGAAACTCGGCGAGGGTTCCAACATGTCGATTGACAGTGTTGGGAGCTTGCAGACGAGTAATGGTGGTGGGTCCGTCTCGATGTCTGTTGATAACAGTAGTGTTGGTTCTAATGACTCCCACACCCTTATGCTACACCACCAGGGCTTAAGGACTGTGACCAACAACTATGTTGGCCACAGCGTGTTCCGCCCTGGGAAGGTTTCACATGCTCTCAGTGATGACTTGTTAGCCCAAGCTTTAATGGATAACAGATACCCAGCTGAAGGGCTCAAGAATTATGATGAATGGATTATTGATCTGAGGAAGCTTAACATGGGAATGGCTTTTGCACAGGGAGCTTTTGGGAAGCTTTATAGGGGTACTTATAATGGGGAAGATGTTGCAATTAAGATACTGGAAAGGCCAGAGAACAACCCAGAGAGGGCACAATTGATGGAGCAACAGTTTGCTCAGGAAGTCATGATGCTTGCAACGCTTAAGCACCCGAATGTGGTTCGTTTTATTGGGGGTTGTAGGAAGCCCATGGTTTGGTGTATTGTGACTGAGTATGCGAAGGGTGGATCAGTTCGACAGTTCTTAATGAGGCGGCAGAATAGGTCAGTGCCCTTGAAATTGGCGGTCAAGCAAGCTTTAGATGTTGCAAGGGGGATGGCGTACGTGCATGGGTTGGGGTTCATTCACAGGGATCTCAAGTCTGACAATTTGTTAATTTTTACGAATAAATCAATCAAGATTGCAGATTTTGGAGTGGCAAGGATTGAGGTGCAGACAGAGGGGATGACACCGGAGACAGGAACATACCGTTGGATGGCTCCGTAAGTCTAGATATTTTGTTTTGCCTTCCATAAAATTGCCTTTTCTGTTTCTATCAATAAATTGTCATATTTATATTCGGTGATCTCCTTAGGACTGATTGCTGTAGCTTTAATGTAGGAATAAGCTAAAGATTGCATTGTCAATGGGGTGAATTTTAATTCACTAGAGATGATTTAAACACGTCTTTTTTATTCACTAGAGATGATTTAAACGTGTGTCCTAATTGTTTTATATATTTTTTTTGCCCAATCTTCATGGTGAAATCATTCACAAGCTTCCCAATCTATCACGATAGATGGTGATATGACTCTAATCCGATAAAAAGGTGAGTTTATCGACGTATCCACTATATCTTCTATGCATCACATTCTTTTGATGTTTTAAAGCTTTTTTGGTAGGTATTTTAAGGCCTTTTTTATGCAGCAATTTCATGTAAAATTTCATTTTACTACTATTCTTATTATTTTTTAATACTCTTATGTATTATAATAGAATTCTTGTATATTAAGTTATTATTTTTTTAGTGTTAATCACCGATTTGTTACCTATAAAATCCCATCCCTGGATTTGATTGGGACCATCCCATAGAGGCATTTTGCGGCTGGCCGTTGCATGTGAGAGCAGCCACACAGGCTCACTTTTTAGCAGATTTTTTCTTATTCATTTGATTCATCTGAGGTGGCTGCTCTCACACCAAACAGCCCGCCATGAAATGCCTTTCTACAATGGTCCCTAGCAAATCACATCCTATATATAGCCGATTAATTGCTATATATGTATAACACATTTTTGATATATTCCCAATCAACTTTTTTGTTTGAATATGCTGAAATGGACTTCTTTGATTGATATCTATAAAGATTTTATGGTCTTATCTTACCGCCTTAGTGAGAGGAATCTTCGACCTATTCACTCAATTATTCACCCCTTCGGAAATTCACCCTCATTTTCTTTCTTGTTTGTAGTCTTCGACCACTGGCTACCACTACCATGGCCCATCCAATCCACCCTTAGTTATTATAAGTGGCAGAAAGGAGGAGCGTGATAGGCTCTGAAAGGTAGAATATACTTATTTTATGAATCGAGTGTCTAAGAATTATGAGTCACTAAAAACGGAGTCTCATTGTAGGTAGAAGATACGTGCAATTATAAATTCACCGTAAGGGCACCAGTTTTGTATTAATTATTATTTATATTGGGAAGGTAACTTTTTTAGCCTCCTTGGTATTAGTGCCTCTTTTCTCTAATCCGGTTCATGCATTACTGTGTATGTGATTCATATTGTTAAGCTGACTGGCCTCATTGTAGATGGCTCATAGCTGCAAAGCGCATTTCTCGGATGATCCTAACCCTCAATGATTACCCATGGATGTGGACTATTGGGTTTCTTTTTCTTCGTCTTCTTCCTTCTTTATGAGCTGTCCGTTTGCACTCCTCAATATTCTTTCAAGTCAGATGATTACGGCATGACCTATTGATGATAAGGGGGTCTCGACGCACCACAGCAACGGTTGGGACCACTCATTGTTCGAGAACTTACTAGGTGCTTTGTGGACCTGCCCAAGTCGACCTATTTTGGATCTATCGACTCCATTGAAAGTTCATTCTACTTGGCTGAAAGAGCAAAAAGCTCATCGGGTATTTCATTGACTCAATTTGGTCAACCTTTCTTTTTGGTAGGTAAGCTGGGTTCGAACCCCTGACCTCAGGGTGAAAGATACATAGTCATTACCAGCTGAGCTAGAGGCTCAACCTCTAATTTGGTCGACCTAGTTTTGCCTTGGCCAAATGCGAGTTTTTAAACACTCGAGACACTTGTTCAGCATATTCTGGAGTATAGGCACCATTACCACACAGAATAAAATGTCAAACACCATAAGCTTTCTTCTTAGTTTATTTTGGCCCTGTTCGTTTGAGATTGTGACAACCGATTGAGAGCCCAAACTGATTATTGGACTCAAAATTACTTTATCTCAAACGAATAGTGCCTTTGTGTCTGAGGTCTTGATATTGTTAAAACTCATAGTTCTTTTGTTTCCAGACCTTAATTTTGTTTTGAGAGATAGGTGTAATTTCGTATTTGTAAAATTCTCAAAACAGCTGTAAAATCACCTTTTATAGCACCTTAACAGAGTGCCCTTAGCAAAACCCATAAAAGAAATGGTTTTTTATTGTGCTACTAAAATAAAAAGCAAATTTAAAATTGTACCGTTATTTTATACAGGCGAATCCTAGCGGTTTGTGCTTTATTTTTCTGAGAACTGGTGATTCCTTGATCCTGAATTCATAACTAAGGTCTTAATTTGTTGAATTAGGTTTTGATTTTTAACGTGCAGTGTCTAGCTGTATTGCTGCCATGTATGATATTCCATGTCATGTCAAACTTGTATCTATGATGTACTTATTCGGGATAGATTTTTATTTAATATTTTGTATCACTCTTCTATGTCCCACACAAAAAGGAAATGAACTTGAGTATGGTGGATGGCTATGTGGAGGCTGTCCATTCAATGAGATGTTTCAGAGCGAGAATGAGATGAGTTTTTTTCAAGACATAAACTAAGCACATAATGTATAGTCACTTGGTGTGATTAACACTTGTGGTCTGATTGTACTGCTAGGCTTGCCTGTTTTAAGTTATTTATTCAGTACGATATAAATAATATTGGATTACAATATGTACCGAGAAAAATAATCAAAGGATGACTTAATAGGAAAAGTGCACCTCCACCTCCTATTCCACAGCGAAATCTTCATGGCTTCACCTCCTATCCAAAGCGTACACTATGTACACTTTGGATGGGAGTTGGAGGTCTACCCTGCATAAGTTAAGCGATCTATCCTGCATAAATACATAATTATTTATACACATTAACATTACACTCCCACAAATAAAATAATGAATTAATTAACAATTAATCTTATGATACTGATCGAATTACTTGTGGGCAACCTTAGTGTTTATAAAGTTGTGAACAATAACTAGTCATGTTGTAACCACGGTTTTAAATTTCGGTTTTGGGGGTAATTTCAGTCCCCACCAAAGCCGAAATTTTAGCCGAAATTCTGTAAAGGCACTCGGAATGTCGTTTTTTGGGCCGAAATTTCGGCCGAAATTACTTAAATTGTAAAGGAATAAATAATTAATATTTTATGAAAAATTTCGCCAAAATTTCTGAAATTTCGACCAGCAATTTTAGTTTCGGAACGTTTCGGTTTCAGTCCTCACCGAAATCCGAAATCCGAAATTTCGGATTTAACTACCTATACGACTAAGATTTAAGAACTATATGAATTATGAATTGTACCTAACTAACTTGCACATACTAAGAGGAACAATTAAGCTAATATTCTGATTTAATCAAAGTATCAAAACAAGGTTGCCTATAAGTAATAAAATAATTACACTCTAAAAAAAGGGGCGGCCCAGTGCATGAGGCTCTTGCCATTGCAGGGTCTGGGGAGGGCTAGATGTATGCAGCCTTAACCCTGCTTTGCAGGGAGGCTGCTTCCGTGACTCAAACCTGTGACCACCAGGTCACAATGGAGCAACCTTACCGTTGCGCCAAGGCTCGTCCTCTAAATAATTACACTCTAAAGAGACCAATTAATCTAGCCTAATCAAACAAAGGTTGCGGATAAATAATTAACTAGTGGCACAGAGAAAAGGGAAAAAAGAGAAGAAAACCAGCTTTCTTCTCTCTTCTATCTTTTCGTCTTGTAACTAATCAATTAATTTGTAATTAATCAATTAAGAACAACTGCTACAAATGATCACGTAAATAAAGTCTCGTAAATTAAAGAAAAAAAAAGAGAGATGGAGAATAAACGAAGAAAAAATAAAATAAAATGCACCCTTCTTCCTCTTCTTCTTGTAGTTAATTTCTTAAGAACAACTCAATGACTCCAACAAAAGAACAGTTGACTTAATCAAAATCTCTAGAATTAAAGGAAAATAGACAAAGGGGGGAAAGAATTAAAAATGCACACTTCCTTTTGTAAGCGCTTGAGCAAAGAACAACTCTCACAACAGAACATTTAATCAAAGACTCAAAACTTAAACCAAAAAAAAAGAATAAGAGAGGGGGCAGGGGGGTTAAAAATAAAATGCACTTCTTCTTCTTCTTCTTCTTCTTTGTCTTCACACGTAATGGAATTCTGAAGAAGAATTAAAGCATATTGGAATTTGGAATTGAATCATATTTTAATGGAATTCACTGTAATTCACAAACACAAAAAAATCGCAAAAATAAAGAATTCCAGTTCTTCTTCTTCATCTTCTTCTAAAAGGGGAAAGAAAAAAAAGAAAAAGAAGAGCCCCCTAGGAGAGGGGGATATGTTAGAGCTAGAAAAATTGGATGCCTCTTGGAGGATGATAAGGGACATGGTACACTCGTAGTCCTCGGTGAACGATGAAGGTTCGTCGACAACAAAACCTAGAGGGGTAGAAGTAGGGGAAGATCGGGAAGGAGCCTTTCCAAGGGACTCCCATCAATTAGTGACAATATGAAGATATTATCGTGGAGTGTGAGAGGGTTGGGTCACTTCGAGAGAAAAACACATGTTGAGCAATTAATGATTGAGTATAAGCTAGAAGTCATGTGCATCCAGGAGACAAAGATGGATTTTAAGAACCGAGCAATAATTAAAGAGCCGGGGATAGATCATCTTAGGATTTTGTCACCATTGACACAGTTGGCTTTGCAGGGGGGATTTTAGTCACTTAGGATTCAATGATATACAAGGCGATTGAGAATCACATTGGAAGATTTTCAGCATCGATCCTAGTGAAGAAGGTAGCTGATAATTCTTTGTTCACTTTCATAAGCGTGTATGCGCCGATTCAGGGAGAGGAGAGGCTATCCTTATGGGCAGAATTGGATGAGGTTAGGAGCAAGTGGGCTGATCCATGGTGTATTGGAGGAGATTTCAATGAGATTAGAATGGTAGAGGAAAGGGTGGGATGTAGTAGAACTAGTCATTGCACGATGGATTTCTCTGACATCATCTGCATAAATGAGCTTATTGATCTTCTTTTGAATGGGGCCTAGGTCACATGGTGAGAAATTCGAATCGCGGTAGAATCAACCGACTTCTCATTTTTCCTTAATGGATGCTCTCCTTCCTTATGTTTGCCGGTATGCATTCAAACCACATCTTATCATTGTCCTATTCTTTTAGATCCTAGACTGGAGTCGTGGGGTCACATTCCTTTCCAATTTGAGCTAGCACATCCCTTTCCGATTTGAGCTAGCTTGGCTGGAAGTGCCCAAAATGGAGAAATTGCAGAGTTGGTGGAATTAAAAAACAGCCTTAGGCTCAGCTGATGCGGTGATTGGAAAAAAAATCCACATGGAAAAGGAAGCTAAAGGAGTGGAATCAAGATAGGCAGAAATCGGGGGCTGAAAGAAAGTAGGGTTGATCTTCAGAATCAAACTTATAGCTAGAGCGGATGAGGAAGATCTAGCCCGTTCGGAGGAGGTAGAAAAGATGGCTCTCTAAAGCAAGAGTTTAACCAAATTGTAATGCAAGAAGAGATAGTGTGGAGGCAAAAAATCAAGGGTGAGATGGCTCAGAGAGGGAGATAAAAAACGACATACTTTCATGGGGTAGCTAGCGCTAGAAGACGTGGTAATCATATAAGCGCATTGCAGGTTGACAGAATGATCAAGGAAGAGAAGGATCTGATTGCAATGGGTTTCTAAAAGGGCCTCTACTCATTAGAGGATTTTGTCTGCCCTACACCAGAGAGGGTGGAGTTTAGCTCCTTGGAAGATAGAGAGAGCTGCCCTGGAAAAACCTTTCACGGAAGAAGAGATAAGGACAGGGCCTTTGTACTTGGAAGAGACAGAGCGTTAGGATCGGATGACTTCTGCCTAGCTTTCTTTCAGACTTGTTGGGATTATTTCAAAGAGGGTTTAATTAAGTTACTTCAATGAGTTTTACGATGGCTTGGAGCTAGATAAAGGTATTGGGGCTACATTCGTTGCGTTGATTCATAAAGTAAAAGGAGTTGTTAATATGGTAGGTCTTTGACTTATTAGCTTAGTCGAATGTCTATATACGGTGTTAGCTAAAGTATTAGAGGAGCGGTTGAAGAGGGTTCTTCCAAAGATCATCTCGAGCAACTAGTAAGCCTTTATACAAGAGAGACAAATCCTTGATCGTGCATCGATAGCAAATGAAGTAGTGGATCATTATTCCAAGAATGGAGACAAGGGAATAGTTTGAGAGTTGGATATGGAAAAGGCTTATGACCGAGTTGAGTGGGATTGTTTAGTTCACATGCTAGGAAGGTTGGAGTTTGGAAGTCGATGGCGGGCTTGGCAAGGAAATGTGTCTCCTTGGCTTGGGTTTTTATTCTTATAAATGGGTCTCCTAAAGGTTTCTTCAAGTCTTCTAGAGGACTTCAGCAAAGAGACCACATTTCCCAATTCTCTTTTGTGATTGTAGTAGAGACACTAAGTAGAATGATGGAAAAAGGGAGGGCTCAGGGGCTGATTGAAGGGTTCAGGTTTGGTAATCACAGTGGAGGTATCACATCTCCGGTTTACAAATGATGCCCTGATATATAGTGCTCCTCAGGTGGGCATGGTCCTAAAGTTGAAGGCTATTCTTCATTGCTATGAGGGGATAACACGCCAAAGATCGATCTTCACAAGTCTAGAATCCTTGGCATTAATAAATCAGTAGAGGAGATTGATGGGCTAGCTGGTTGCAAGATAGATCAGTTTCCGACATCATACCTTGGACTTCCTCTTGGTGTGGGAAGGCCGAGAAGAGAGGGAGTGAGATTTAATAGTAGAAAGGGCGTAGAAAAGATTGGATTCATGGAAGGAAAATTAGTCTTTGTGGGGAAAGGATAACTCTCATAAAGGCAGTACTGGCGAATACTCCTATCTACTAGCTATCATAATCCTATCTACTAGCTATCACTGTTTAAATGTCCCATGAGTGTGTGATCTATCGCATCGAGCAAATCGAGCGTCAATTCCTTTGATTGGGGTTGATTTTTTTTTTTTGAGTCGGGGGGGGGGGGGGGGGGGGGGAGGGGGGGTGTTGATCAGATGAGAAGTAGAAGTTGCATTTGATAAGCTGGAATGAGGTATGGAAACCAATAAGAGCCAGTGGACACTGTATTAGAATACTAAGACAAGTGAACAATGCCCTCCTTGGGAAGTGGCTTTGGAGGTTTGGAGAGGATAACCATAAATTATGGGTCCGGATCATTGAAAGTACGGTATGGTTCTTCTTCTGTCTTATGGATAACTGACGGCAAGCTCAGACATGGAGGAGACACGGAGGATTGATTGTTTGGGGGGACATCTTGAGGTAAAGGCAGAAATTCAACGAAGGCATTAGATTCTGGGTATACTTGGGTGATAGGATCAGATTTTGGTTAGACAAATGGTGTGATGAGGTACCTTTGAAGGATGCGTTCCCTGATTTGTTTGTCCTGGTGGTGAATAAGGAAGTATTTGTTAAAGAATGCTTTGAAAGGAGAGATGATAGAATTGCATGGAACTTCTTTGACAGAGACCTTGATCGAGTGGCTAGGCTTCTAGAGATTTTAGAGGCCAATTATCGATTTGGTGCTCTTCTGGAGTATTTGGCATCAAATCATTTTACCATTAGATTGTACCATGCACCTGTACTTCGTGTGGATCCAGAGTGTGGAGCATTCCAACTCTGCCAAGGGTGTTTGCATTTGGCTGGTCCGCCTTCCTTGATAAAATATCGATAGTGGATCATCTCGGGAATCATCACATGCTAATCATTTATCATTGCGGTCTATGCATCCAGCGAGGAATTCGGTGGATTATATGTTCCTACATTGTAGTTTCACCCGCGAGGTCTGGAGCAGAATTTTATCCAGATTTGATATAATGTGGATTTTTTCATCTAGGCTTATTGACTTTCTAAAGGGTTGGTCATTTTCACCTTGGCGGAAAAAAGGAAAGATCTTATGGAACGTGGTAATGTTGGCCGTGATTTGGGTCATATCGATGGAAAGAAATGCCCGGGTATTTAGAAGCTCAATAAAAGTCCCTCGATTCATCTTTTGGAAGTTTATAACTCCGACTATCTCTTGGGTCAGGATCTTGCCCATTTTTAGGTTCATCTTAACTAATGACCTTTGGCACGGATGGAGGGAGCTATGTGGCAGCTTGGGCCATGAGGCATTGTATCCTCAAGAGTGGGAACCACTGGCCCCTCGTCAGTTAAAGCTCAACTTTGACTGATCTAGCATGAGGAGCTTGGGGCCAACATGAGTATGAGTTCCTGGAGATGAGAACGGGGTAACATCGTGTGTTTTTTCCAGTCCCACTGGGATCACTAATGAGGAAGAGATTAGAGAAATAGTCCAAATAGTCCAGGGCATCATGCTTCTAGAGGGAAACCTTATGGGTCGAGTGGTTGTGGAAGGAGATTCCATTAACACCATCAAGTGGCTAAAGGAGAGTAATACCTTCCCGTGGAGATTTGCCCAATGTGTGATGAGATCCAAGACCAAGTGGCAGGTTCATATATTTCCTTCCACTCTTCCAGCTTGTTAGAAGATCGTCAAATACTGATGCCGATTGATTAGCGAGGGTAGGGATATATGAGGGGAGCTTAGTTGCATGATTATATACCTCCTTGAGGTTTTCATATTCTTTTTTCTATTTCCTTCCAGCATGTTAGATTATCGCCGATAGATTGGCGGGGCCAGGGGTATATAAGGAGAGCTTAGGGTTGTATGATTATCTTCCTCCTTGAGGTTTTCATATATATATATATATATATATATATATGAGGAAAAGGATTGTACGCTCGAGCGTACTAAGCTTATGGTACGCTCGAGTGCCCAATCACATGGGTCCCACATTTTTTGTGGTGATCCAAAGCATTCATTTGCGAGGCCCTATCATAGATAGGGTGTGTACCAAAAATCAGCTCCATTGAATCATCCTAACCCCTCCAAAAGTGGAGGGCAAAAATGGACAGATTTGTGGTCTGTCCATTTTGCCCTGCCCTTCACAAATTGATGGGTTAGGATGATCCTATGGAGCTGATTTTTGGTACACACCCCATCTATGTAAGGGCCTTTCAAATGAATGCTTTGGATCATCCTAACAAAGTGAGCCCACATGTGATTGGGCACTCGAGCGTACCATAAGCTTGGTACGCTCGAGCGTACAATCCTTTTCCTCATATATATATTTTGTAGTATTTTTTAGTTTGTAGCCTCTTGTACTGACCACCTTGGTTGCGGGGCATCCCTCCTTTTCTTCTTTTAAATACAGTCATTTGCCATAAAAAAAAAAGAGCCTCTTTTACAAAAACCAATAGGGGAAAGAAGCAAGTCGAAAGTGGATAGAAAAAGGGGGAAATAAAAGAAAACAACAAGCCTACCTCTCCTCCTCCATTCTTCTTCTCGGTAAATGACAAACGAGTAATGACAGCGAGAGGGGTGGCTTTTTGTCGGCAGCGAGATGGTGACGACGATGGGGAAACTCGATTTCCAAACACAATTCCCAGAAAATGGGATATGTGCTTCCTAAAATTGGAATACGGGCTTCCTACACTTCCAAATCACTCTTCCCCAATTTCTGGGAAGCAGGAGGTTTTTTGATTTGGAAACATGATCCCCTGGAAGTGTGCTTCCCATCTTTCAGCGGCATTTACAGTAACATTGGGGAGGAACATCCAAATTGAGAAAATGGAAGGAGGCATGTTGGAACTTGTTTGCCTTTTGCAATGATTTCGCTATGGAGAACCTACTCTTGGTTCAACAAAAGGGACTACGACATACCCATGTTCACTTAGTCTTTTAATGTGTAGTTGGAGTGTGATATTTGGTTGCACGCTTTCATATGCAATTCTCTTTTATACAATGGCAATAACTGTAAAAATGTTAATTATCTTGTGCATTTGGCGACCTGCTTATGTGAACATTCTGAGGTTTATTGATGATATTTCTTTCAGTAAAGTATTTATCAATGACATGTCAAAATGTGAAGTTTATGGATGCGTCAATTGGTTTTCTGAGTAGTACAGAAATCAAAATGACAAGCATACTGGTTAGCCTTCACAAAGGGGATTTTCCATTCTCCTCGCTCCTCTTAGTGGCAAATAGGAATATGTACACTAGATGCACCGTGATGCATCTACTGCAGCTAATCATTTTGGATTCCAATTTGGTCTACGAAATTTTATCGCTATTGACTTTTGTAAATATGTTAAATATCTACATGATTTTATAAATATCTGCAATTTAGGTTTCTACAGACCAGTCACATATTTTTATCTTAAAGGTTTTCTCTGCAAATGGTGTCTCTCATTCCTAATCTTTTCAAGAAAATGTCTACCTTTGTCATGCTATGTCCTTGTAGGATGCGCTTCTACTTCTGCCATAGGAAAAAAACATTTAATGCTTAGATTCTCATCAAAATGTCTGCCTTTGCCATGCTATGCCCTTTTAGGGTGTTATTCTACTTGTTCCGTAGGAAAAAAAAAATTAATGATTTGATTCTCTTTTTTCCAAGGCAAAGGAATCAGTCTTTTTCATCATTTCACTTTTGATAAAAATAAAACATTGGTCTTGAGTCCCTGTTTCAGGATAACTATCCAGAGGCAATTGAGTCTTTCTCACTGTCACACTTCTCTTGTTCTTATCCTTTAATCTGTCAGTACTGTCACGCAGTCCTCTTGTCAACTCCCTTCTATCATTTTGATAGGGAACTTGCAGGACTGCTGGCATAATGTTAAAAAGTTGTATCTGGATGCATCTTAAGGTTATGGTACTCACTGTTATTGAATATCGATTGCCTTCAAGGATATATTTGCACAGATATTTGCACAGATATGTACTTAGGATTGCAATCTCTCTTTGTAATCTCTCAATTGATTAGATGCTTTGGATCATATAATAGATTATTTTTTGCCTTTTCTTCTGCTGATTTCTTAAGTACAGACTCATAACAAGAAAGGTGTTTCCTTTGTTCTCTATCCTTCATCATGATTTATGTACGGGTGTGTTTTGTGGTGTTGTTTTTTATTCTATCGTATGTTTTCTATTTGCTCCCAAATGGCTATTTGAGTGCATCCCTCATCTTGTTGGCAGAGAGATGATACAGCATAGGCCGTACAACCAAAAAGTCGATGTGTACAGCTTCGGTATTGTGCTTTGGGAGCTCATAACAGGTATGCTTCCATTCCAGAACATGACAGCCGTTCAGGCAGCATTTGCAGTCGTTAACAGGGGTGTCAGGCCAATCATCCCTCATGACTGCCTCCCTGTGCTCGGCGACATCATGACCCGCTGTTGGGATGCCAACCCCGAGGTGCGCCCTGTCACATATTTCCGACATTTTCAAAAAATAGTGATTTTATCGAGACATTTTGACAAAACGACAAAATCCCGAAATAATCCCAAGAATTTTAAAAAATATAGCAAAATATTTATTTGCCACGATAATATCACTAGACTTTTACAATATTTTATATTTTATATTTTTTCTTAATTTAGATATTTTTTAATAATTTTATTTTTATATTTTCCCAATATAAACCTAAAAAAAATAATAAAAGAAATTAATATATCCCGAGATTTTCCCTTGCCTAGAAATTCCTGAGAATGGTGTTTGTGACTTTAGGTGCGCCCACCCTTCACTGAAGTGGTCCGCATGCTCGAGAACGCAGAGACGGAGATAATGACAAATGTTCGCAAGGCTCGTTTCCGGTGTTGCCTGACACAACCAATGACCACAGACTGAAACAAGGCAATTTCTTCAACCCCCTGCCCCATGTATCTACAGTATTTTCTTCAAATAGAAAAAAGGAAAAGGTTGCAAGCCTCTGGTATTTACTATCCTCTGTTATTTAGTAGATTCTGCTCCCTCGCCTTACTGAACTGTTGCTGAAAATAGTGATTTGAATGTGTATGCCTTCTGCCATATGTGGGCTTTAGTTGTTTTGTTTAGCAGAAGGTTCTATCAGATCCCTTTGGTTTCCTTCTGTGTTGTTGTTGGATACTCTTTTGTTGTATTAAGTTGTTACAGCTTATTTGATCTCTCCTAAACATGAAATTTTCTTCTGTCTACATACCTGCAGATAACAGGCAAAAATGCCATAAACCCTTCTATAACTTTCATGTTATGATAGTTGTCATGAATGTATTACAAGTAGGAAGTGAACAGGAAGCACGAGCATGTAGAAGAGTTCATATCCTAACAGCATCTGATAATCATATATTCATGCTTTTATGTTATTAGCGGCATTAGATTAGCTCCTGATTCATCGGACAGTCAGTCCCATTCATGTCATGAACAAGGTGGTCGGATTTGATCTAGGGAGGACAACCCCATACCACAACAGGGAAAAGCAATGTGGCCATATCTTTGGGATTGTAAGTGGCATTTTGGTGAGAAAAGAACTTAAATCAAAATACTTAGTAACAGTGTGATACATTTATACGTAACTTAGGAACCACACCAATCCAACTCGAACTTGGTGGTTAAACTCTACTTTGGTGACGATGCTATAGAAGTGGTAGCTAGATTTAAAGGTTTTATCAATTTTTTATGCGTAGGATTTGAGTTTTGAGTATAGGTTGATGTATAAAAAAACTTACTTATATATAATCTTAAAGGGATTTGCTGGGCTATTTCGTTAGAAGCCATTTCGCCGCTCACTATTTGATGAGAGAACGGCTACCCCAGATGAATCAAATGAATAATACAAAATCTTCTAAAATCAACGTCTACTTTATTTTAAAGTCTTGTTCTTACTTTTTTTATTATTTCCACCTTCTCGCTCTTGTGAGCTCACCATACTTTCCGGAGGCAAGGTTGAAGCCATGTCCAGCAAGGGTGACGATTTCCAACCTCACGGCAAGAATGTAGGGAACTTGGTTTGATGTGTTTTCAGAAAAAAACTATTCCATGAAATATTCGCGGGCTAATTGTATGAGAGGTGCAGAGGAAGAGGAAGAGTGAGTTATGAACCATTGAGAAAGATCGGCGAGGATTTCTTTGATCTTGGTGAGGGCTGGAATTTTTTTGAAGGGGCATTTGCAGTTTGCCTTGAAAACCATTAACCGATCAATCTAGAGGGGTCCCATTTTAGATTGATCGGAACTGTCCATTTGATAGGTTTTTCTTACAGTTACAGCCCATCAAATCTTACAATTCTAACTAATAAGTCGTATTTTCCAAGTACAATACAAAAAAAAAATACATATCATTAGATTTTATAGTTGACTAATTATTAAGAAATCCAAAAGAGTGGGACCCACCTTATAAACCTCATTTGGATCCAAGTGGGGCAGTTCTCCCCACGGGGATAGAAATCCTTGGATAAGTTGTTCTTGGCACTTAGGATTGGGTATTCCATGCGAATAGTGTATCCCACCCACTGTCCCTGTTAACGATAATGAAAAGGGATAGTTATCCCTAGTTTCAACAGGCAAAATTCCATAGAGGGATTTGCTAGGGACTTCCGCAGAAAGGCATTTCGCATCTGGCTGTAGCAGCCACCTCTGATAAATTAAATCAATAAGACAGAATCTGCTGAAAAGTGAGCCTGTGACTGCTCTCACATGCAACAGCCAGCTGCAAAATCGCTTTCTGCGATGGTCCCTAGCAAATCCCATCCAGAAAATATAAAAAACATCCCAGTTCTTGTTGAAATTTTACAAAGAAAACGAAATTCCTTGCTTCTTATTACTCTGCCTTTAAACTGGGAATTTTACAGAGGCTGCTTCCAATCACAACTGCTCACCCATAAAGAGAACATATTAGCAAAAACAAAAACACCAAAAAAAAAAAAAAAGGAAAGAAAAAGAAAAAGAAAAAAACCGAGGAGATAAGTGAAACACATCTAAAATTACAACAAAAAGGCGGAGGGTGTATACTATACACATTCCTCAGAAGCCGCCCGGAAATGTATATGAATCGGAAAATGCCACAATAACGGCCGACGCCTCTCCATCTGACCCACATAAAACCTCTGATCAAATTCACTAAAAGAGGGGTGATGTATGATATGGGTCAGATTATACCCACGAACATAATCCTAGCTGCTCTGTAATGTAACACTGGTTTTTGTGAGATTTTCGGGCTTAGCTCCGGTGGCAGCGGAAACTCCCTTTTCTGAGTCTTCTTTACTGCTATCTTCCAACCGAACGACCTGAGCGAAGCTCTTTGACATCTGCTTTATATAGTCACCGGAGAATGCCACGTTCCTGTGCTCACTGCCTATGGCTGTCGGGACTGTCGGCAGGCTCGTTTGCTGCCGGGCCTTCCTCTCCTGCATGGCTTTTTGCCGACCTTCGTAGAAATCAAAGTCATCGAGGATTGACGTGTCGGACTCGTATTCATTGAAAATGGTTAGCATCTCAAGACCCTGTTCCAACTTTACCTGCAAGAAATCAAGGCTAAGAAAGCAGTTTGATGACACTGAAAATAAGGAATAGTAAAAATGGAAAGAAGAAACAATTGTGGGTTGTGCACCAAAAAGAGGACCTATAAGACAAATTATGAGATTCAATCCACTTTAAAAAGTCCCAAAGTCAATCATGAACCCACTCATGTCGAGTTGATTTCATCCAAGTTCGAGTTGTTCCCTACCAAGTAAGTTCAAAAACATCTTTGAGCCATCCGAGTTAATGTAAAGGTGATGTTTCAATCATTGGCTCAACTCAAGTCTGACTGCCTTTCAGCTTGGCCAAATTCTCATTCGTGTTTGACTTAGGGCTGCCTTGGATACCTCCAAAAATTATTTGTATACAATCCCATGTCTTAACTTCTTTGAGCCATCGAGTTATCAAGCATGTTTAAGCTCCCCTGGATTATCCAGATGATAGAATAGTTCAATCTCCAGTTGTACGAAAGTTGAAGATGCTCTTTGATGAGAGATCTTGGGGAATCAATGGATCCAGATCTCTAAAGAACAAGTACTCACTCCCAATGATCCCATTGATGAAGCGAGCCAGCCAAGCTTCCAAAGTAAAAACTAAAGTTTCTATCCTATGGGATCAAATATGACATTTCTAACACGCAAATGATTGTGTTACCATTCCAAAAAAAACCAAATGAAATCAGAAAGAAAATATAGAAACACTAAAACAAAATTGTAAAGTAGAAATTACAAGGCCAAAAGAAAGAGCAAAGCCAAAAATTGACATCACAAATCACAAAACATAATTTATTTTTTTTTGAATGGTTTCACAAAACATAAAATCAGAGATATCAAAACAGAAAGAAAAAGAGGGACGAGAAGGAAGCACTCAACACTTCTTCTCCAAGGACAATGGTTTCTCCCAAAACACTTCTAGGACTTCCCTACATAAATAGAGAGAGAGAGAGAGAGAGAGAGAGAGAGAGAGAGAGAGAGAGCTTCAAGTTGGTCCAAAAGAGGTATGGGAATGTGATTCAGTGACATTGATAGCTGAAATGTTAGTGGATCAATAGGAGCATCATAAACCAATTTGTAAACAGTTGGGTGTCTGGGAAGTGTCTGGAAGGTGTTCGAGAACCCCAAGATGAAAAGTCTTGGAAAGAAGAATGGGCAACCTTATTTTCCGTCTCTATGTCGTCGTGGGTATCGGAGTTGGAATCTGGGGGGTTTACCCCAATTAGGGGTCTGCACATCTTTTGGTTATTGATTGGGAGGTTTCTTGTGTAGTCTGTTGGAAATGTGGAGACTGGAAGCAGAGTCTGTTGTTGGGTATGGTACCGGAAAATCAGTTGCATCGGGCGCTAATTTGGTTCCTCTGGGCACTGAAGGTGGCTTTCGAGCGGGAGTTCTGAATTATGGTGTAGATTCTGGGTGGTCTAATGTTAAAAACAAAACTGTTAGAGGATTTGAAAGCGTCCTCAGGAGAAGAAAGACTGGGCTTCTGGGGGATTGGAGGTGCTGTAAATGTGGCTTTAGAAACTTCAGAAAACGAGTGAAATGCTGGAAATGTAATAAGTTCTGGTCTCGTTTGGATTTCAATTTCTCCACTCAACCAGAAGGCAAGTCGAAAGAGAAATCCTGGTTCGATGTTCTGGAAAAGCCATTACTTGCTCCGAGTGTGGAGAAGATCTACCCCTCCACTTCGGAAGATATGGCTTTTAATATTGAGGTGGTTCCTCTTAAATCGATCAGCAACGCTGATATGGGATTATGGGGAAATCTTTGTGAGGGTTGGTCTGGGAATTTGGCTGCTTTGGAGTCGTGGTTATCTCGGAAGAGTAATATGAAGGAGGGGGTGGTGGTCTACAAAATTGCAGACTTGGAAGTTCAAATCTCCATTCCAAGAGGGATAAACAGATCGCAGATAATCTTATGCTGGCAAAATGCAGTGAACTCTCCTTTTGTTGACCTAAGGGTGTGGGGTGACAAATTTCCAAAAGAAGCCAACCCTTTTTCGTGGAGTATTGAAGGAGTTCCGCCGGAAGCTTGGTGTGAGGATAACTTCAGGCGAATTGGGGAAAAAATAGGTAAGATTGTGGAAGTGGACCCTTCATGCTTCGCTGGAAATGGCTACGACAAAGGGCGTATTCTTGTTATCTCGTCTGGAGTTCCAGGAAAGGAGATTTCGATTCAAGTATCTCTTGATGGGACCATCCGATGGGTTCTTGCTTCAAAAGAATCGATTGAAGAAGTGGGTGCTAATTCCTTTGTGGGAGCTGCTATTCATGGGGATTCCAGTTCTACGAGGATTGAAGAGGGTGGGGAATTACCAATAGTTGGAAATGAAGAGATTGAGGAAGAAGAAGAAGATGAAACTTCTTTAATACCAGTAAATGCTCCTCTTAATGTTTTGAACGACATTTCTGTCATTGCAGAAGTCCAGACCTTGGAGACCGAGCATGGAGTCTCTATTGGGGTGGCAGAGACTGTGGAATCGGTGCATTTTAGCCACCAGTTCTATCCTACGCCGCATAGTGTGCAAGTTAGCACAGGAACAGATGGCGAAGTTTTTGAAATTCAAAAATCGGGGTCTCCAGAAGGCTACAGGTGGCGCAGTTTGTGTGGTTTTAACTGTCCTACCTCTTCTAGAGTGGGGCCGCTTCTTCTTTTATTAATAGTTTTGCAGACATCATTTTTGTTCTCTCCCCGTGTCGAAGCCTGCAAATGGTCTTTCCCAATGTATCTTCATCTGACGCTTTGATAAAAGAGCCCTCTAAAATTTTGGGCGATCAAGTGAGTGGGCTTGGAAAATCTCAAATATTTTTGTCTCCTCCGGACGTGTCCTCTGGGCCTTTGCGTTGTTGGGCTTTCCCGGAAGATGATCTGGGCCTTGGTTGTTATTCGCCCTTAGCTTTATTTTCTGAGGTTAGTTCTAATCGGTATCACCCTACCTGTAATGAGAGGGAGATGTCTCTTTGCTCCCCTGGAGAAAATCCCCTGATAGATGTCTTTGGCAGTGTTAACCATGAAATTCTTTCTTCGTCCTTATTAAGCCATTCTCGGTCTCAAGAAAGTTTTCACGATAAGAACCTTGCGAGTGGGATTAGTGTTCGCCTGGTTTTTGAAGAGGATCGGGTAGAGGAGGGGGATTTAGAGATTGATGCTGTGCCCATCAATGTTAATTTGGTGCGATGGGATTTGCGTGAAGTGTTGTTTGGGCAAGTTGGTGTGGATCGATCCTGTTCTTTGATTACTAAGAAAGGATTCTGTTTTCCTTAGCTCAGTGGCCCTAAGAATCTATTGATTGACCTTAGTGGTATGTTTGGTTTGGTGAATCGCATTTTTAGTTCTCAGAGGGAGAATCCTTTTCGATTCTTAGTTATGATCTTTCGATTCTTAGTTATGATCTCTGCTGGAGGAGTCAATCATAATATCCATTCAAGCTTCTGCAGTCAGGTAAAATCTTCCTCTCTGTTGATGGCGTCCTCTCTTCTTGGTGGAAATTATGGGATGGCCCCTGTGTTGAACCTTCGAAAGGATCTGGATGAGTTCTTGGTTGATCATGCCTTGTGCATAAGCAAGAACTTGGGGTTGGTTTACGCGGGTCCTGAGGACGTGTATAGAGCTGAAATTCAGGCAGCGGAACAACGAGATGTTGGTAGAAATTCTTGCTCTACTGGGTATGCTGATTCTTCTTCGAGAAGAATGGATAGAGAATTACTTAGATTAAAATTGAATATTAATTATGATTCGGGATCTAGTGGGAAGAGCTCTACTTCGAAGAAGAAAGGAAGATCTTCAGGAGCTAGACTGGGGAAGTTGTCTTCTAATTAAGTGATATTATGAAGATTCTATCTTGGAATGTAAATGGTCTGGGGTCTCAGAAGAAAAGATTACAGGTTAAAGAATTGCTAAAAGTTTTGAAGCCTGAGGTTGTTTGCATTCAGGAAACAAAATTGGCCTATATTAGTAGCCTGGATATCAGAAGTATGGGTTTTAAAAAAGAGTGGGATTTTGTTTTCTTAGCTTCTAAAGGGGCGTCCGGAGGTTTGCTGCTGGCCTGGGATAATGTTAGTTGGTCTCGTAAGGAGGTGTGGTCTGGAGATTTCTCCTTATCAGTTTCTCTTCAAAAGATGGTGGATAAGTCTGTATGGCTCTTCTCTGGAGTCTATGGTCCTTCGTCAACTCCCCAAAAAGGCCTTTTTTAGGAAGAATTGGTTAAGATAAGAGAGTGTTGTTCTCATCCCTGGTGTATTGGGGGGGATTTCAATGAAATCAAGGAACTAGGGGAGAGGTTAGGGTGCAATAGAGTCTCTAATAACATGAAGGTTTTCTCTGATTTTATTGCAAACAATGAATTAGTTGATCTTCCCTTGGGTGGTGCCTCTTTCTCTTGGGTCAGAGGGCAGAGTAGAAGCAGGCTGGATAGATTCTTGATTTCCGAGAAGTGATTGGAACTCGTTCCAGAGGTTTTTCAGAAAGCGCTTCCACATTTGGTGTCTGATCACTGTCCCATTCTATTAGATCCTAGAATGGAATCGTGGGGTCCATCTCCTTTTAGATTTGAGCTTGCTTGGTTAGATTCTTTCCAGATGGAGGAGAGATTAGGGAGGTGGTGGTCTTCTTGTCATTCAGTTGGCCCAGCTGACATAGTTATTGGTAACAAACTGAGATATGTTAAGACAAAATTGAAAGCTTGGGTCAAGGAGAGAAAGTTGCTTGATCATGGGCGGAAGCGTTGGTTGGAGAATCTTATGTTAGAATTAAATGCTCTAGGGGAGTGTGGTTTGGCTTCGAAAGAGGTTTGGGAGGAATTGGGAAGGATCAGCCAAGAACATAATAGCCTGCTGTTTCAGGAAGAAATATCTTGGCGTCAAAAATCTAGAGTTAAGTGGATTGTAGAGGGAGATAAAAATACTGCTTACTTCCATGCTATGGCTAGTACTCATAGGAGAAGGAACAGAATTGAATCTCTGGTTTTGGCAAGGGAGAGAGTTACAAACAAGGAGGTGATTACAGCAGAAATTCTTAGCTTTTTCAAGGCTCTGTATTCTTCTGAAGGTATCCTTCGCCCTATTCCGCAAGAGGTGGAGTTTGACAGTTTAAGTTTGAGGGAAGCTGCAAACTTGGAAGTCCCTTTTACGGAGGAGGAAGTCAAGAAAGGTTTATTCTCCTTGGCCAAAGACAAAGCTCCTGGTCCAGATGGATTCTGTCTCGCTTTTTTCCAAGCTTGTTGGGAAGTTGTAAAATCAGACCTGATGAGATTTTTCCAAGAATTTTTTGAAGGGCTTGCTCTAGACAGAGGTACTGGGGCAACTTTCATCACCCTAATTCCAAAGATAGAGGGGGCTTCAAAGGTGTCGGAATTTCGTCCGATAAGCTTAGTCGGTTGTTTATATAAAGTATTGGCAAAAGTTTTGTCGGATCGCCTCAAATTAGTTCTTCCTTCAATAATTTCAGATAGTCAAAGCGCTTTTATTAATAAAAGACAAATTCTGGATGTTCTCTCATTGCCAATGAAGCTATTGACGCTTACAGGCGAAGCGGTCAAGGAGGGATCTTGTGTAAACTTGATATGGAAAAGGCTTATGATCGGGTTGAGTGGGAGTCTCTAGACTATAGCCTTGGCAAAATGGGTTTTGGTTCTCGATAGAGAGGTTAGATCAGATCTTGTGTATCTTCTGCTTGGTTCTTTGTCCTCATTAATGGCTCTTCCAAAGGTTTTTTCAAATCATCTAGAGGGTTGAGGCAAGGGGATCCTCTATCCCCCTTTCTCTTTGTGATCGTTGCGGAGTCTCTTAGTCGGCTTTTGAGAAAAGGTAGCGAGTTGAGTCTTTTTGAAGGGTTCTAAATTGGAAGTAATAAAGTGGAGGTTTCGCTCCTTCAATTCGCAGATGATACGTTGCTATTCTGTGCCCCAGTGTTTTCTCAGATATTGAATCTTAAAGCGGTCTTACGATGTTATGAGATGGTCTCGGGCCAAAGATCTAATTTTTCAAAGTCAGGGTTATATGTTATAAATGTTCCTTCTTGTGAAGCTTCTGTTTTTGCAAGGATTCTGGGATGCTCTTTGAATTATTTGCCTACTTCTTATCTTGGCCTTCCTTTGGGGGTGGGAAGACCGAATAAACTATTTTGGATTCCAATCATTCATAGAGTGGAGAGGCGTCTTGACGTAATTTAATATCTAAAGGAGGGCGGTTAGTTCTCATCAAAGCTGTTTTATCAAACATTCTGATTTATTTTATCTCTTTGTTCAAATGTCCTGTGAGTGTAGTTTTTAGAATTGAACAGATCCAAAGGAAGTTTTTGTGGGGTGGCTCTCATTCCTCAGGTGGCATTCCCTTGGTTAAATGGAGTTCTGTGTGCCTCCCTCTGAAAAATGGAGGGTTAGGAATTCGGAGAATAAAAGGCTTTAACACGGCGTTGTTGGGAAAGTGGCTGTGGTGATTTGGGTCAGAACCTTCTGCCTTATGGGTTAAAGTATTAGGGAGCAAGTATAGGTTGCGGGAGGGGAATTGGTGTACTGCGGATAATTTTAAGTTCAAGGGTATAACTGTTTGGCGGGATATTTTGAAGGTTGAGGCTCTATTCTCCAAAGGTATTCGCTTTAAGGTTTATGTTGGGGATAGAATCCGCTTCTGGTCAGATCCGTGGTGTTCGGCAGTTCCTCTTAGGACATTATTCCCTGATCTGTATCTGGTGTCTTCTCAAAAGGTGGGATGGGTGGCGGATTGCTTTGAGAGGGTGAACTCGGTAGTGGTTTGGAAGCCGCTGTTCAGAAGAAACTTTTTTGATAGAGAACTGAGTTCAGTCTTTGAGTTGATGGCCTTGATTGAAGGGTGCTATATTAAGAGGAGAGGTGTTGATTCCCGTGTATGGTTTTGGTGTTCATCCGGTTTTTTCTCTGTTAAATCCTTCTATAATCATCTGGTGTGTAGTGAGGTTGAGTCTCCTTTTGCTTCGATCTGGAAGTTTTCTTGCCCGCCGAGGGTTTCCTTTTTTGCGTGGGCAGTAGTAGGTTGTGGTCGTATCCAGACAATAGATTTTTTGCGGAAGAGAGGGATGATTTTGGTCAACCATTGTCCTTTTATGTTTATCGGAGGGCGAATCCATTGATCATCTATTCATTCATTATAGTTTAGCTCAAGATTTATGGGGTTTTATTCTATCTCGCTTTGGGGTTTCTTGGGCTCTCTCTAAAACCATATCAGATTTTATTAAAAGTTGGGAATGGTGTCCCTGAAAAAGAAAGGGTAAATCGCTCTGGAAGATGTGTATGGTGGCTTCATGGTGGTTCATTTGGAAGGAAAGAAATTCCCGAGTATTCGACGTGGTGGCAAAATCGTCTTGCTGGATATATATTAAGATCATATCAGCGGTTATTTCTTGGGCTAGAAACCTTCCTTTGTTTCATTTTGTCTCAGCGTATGATCTTTGGAAAGGTTGGCAGACTATTTGCAAGGAGGGGATTAGCAAAGTCAAAATTATTCAACCCTGGCTCCCTCCTCCTGAGGGATTGTTAAAGCTGAATTTCGATGGTTCCTCTCTAGGCAATCCTAGTCATGCAGGAATTGGGGGTTTATGCAGAGATTCCAAGGGGGATGTTCTCTGGGCTTTCTCGGGCCCCATTGGAGTGGCGGATTCTAATGAAGCGGAAGTGAGAGCAGTTCATTGTGGGATTAAGTTTTTGGATCATACTGTGTTTGATAAGGTGATAGTGGAAGGGGACTCCTCTAATATTATTCTATGGCTTCTGGGTGCAGCTTCTCCTCCGTGGCGTTTTTTATCTTTCTTTGAGGAACTTGAAGATTTAGTTCTTGACTCCTCTATACCCTTTAGGCATGTGAGGAGATCAGCTAATTCATATGCTGACTCCCTAGCAAGGGGTGGTGCTTTTAGGCCTAGCTTGGAGCAGTTTGATTATCTCCCTCCTTGATATTGTATTTTCTTTTTCTCCCTTTTTCTGTATTGTGTTCTGAACCAACTTGGTTCGCCTCTTAATATATTCTCTTTTTACCGTCCCAAAAAAAAAAATAGAATGGGCAACCTTTGCTCATTTATAATTTTCTTGTTCTTTTTCATAATATATTTCTGCGTTCTTTTCAAGGGGAAAAAAATCAAGAGAAGAAAAAGATGGGTTTGCTATGAATCTCTGATCAGTTGTGGAATTTTATGACAAGGTTGTTGTGGAAGGCGACTCTTCAAATGTTATCAGTTGGCTTTCGGGAGTTTTGGCTCCTCCGTGGAGATTTCTTTCCTTTTTTGAGGAGATTTCAGATCTAACTCGTGGTTCTTTTATTATTTTTAAGCATGTAAGGAGGTATGCTAATGGTGAAGCAGATTCCCTAGCTAGGGCGGGTGCGTCTAGGTTGGGTTTGGAATGGTTTGACTTCCTCCCGTCTTGATTTTCTATGCTTCCTTTCTTTCTTTCTTTGTAATCCTTAAGGACCATCTCGGTTCTTTTCTCAATATTTATCATGTTGCCATTTCAAAAAAAAAAAGAATCTCTGATCAGTGTCTTTTTTTTATGGGCAATCTTTGACAACATCTAGAATCTCAATTGAATACCCAAGAAACTCACAGAGCCAACCCATCTTGGGGTTTGTGATGCCTCGGAGTCCGAGATGAAAGCGGTATATCATGGCATGAAAAGAATTGATAGAAATATCATGGATCGCTTTATTGTGGAGGGTGATTCTCTCAATGTGATTAGTTGGTTAAGGGGGTGGTGGTGCCTCCTTGGAAATTTTCTGGTATTTTTTATGAGATTGATGATCTAACATCGGGCTCTGCGATTGTTTTCAATCACGTGCGGAGATCTGCTAATGGGGAGGCGGATTATTTGGCGAGGGGTGGGGTTAGTCATTTGGATTTGGAGTGGTTTGACTTCCTCCCTCCTTGAGAGGTTATTTGCTTTTTATTGCTGTATTGTTGTTTTTTCTATTGTACTTCTGGGAGTGGTCCTCCTCGGCCCGCTTCTTTTTTAATGTTATCATTCTGCCATTTCCCCAAAAAAACAAAAAACTAAACTAAACTCACAGAGCCAACTCAGCTTGTTCCAGACCTTTTTTTTTAATGGACAGCTTGTTAAAGACCTAATAGAGTTAAAACTAGAAAAGCACCTTTTTTATTCTCTTTTTTTAAATACCTCCCCTGTTTGATTCTCAACTAGAAAAGCTCCTTCCGTACTAAAAAAATTGAAATGCCTTGAAAAACTCAGTGGAGTCGCCAACTTTGAGCCAATAATGACCAGGATGCTCATTGAGTCCAAATTGTGTCCGAGTTCCTAATCATGACCCTGATGCTTGGATAAAATGGGATGAAAGTAAACTAGTAGGAATCACAAAATAATCGAGCCTCTAAGGCAATTAGAAACACCAGCTAAGCGCGAAAAGGCAGTACACAATCAATGCAAAAAGGGCCCACATCAGGCCTGTATATTCAGAAGGGTTGGGAAGCAAGTTTCAATTGATCAATTAGGCGGGATTGAATCCACAACCTCAAAATTGCCATCCAATTGAGATATGGTCCAAAGTCCAAGCCCCAAGATTATTATTTTTTTGGTGGGTAAGCTGGGATTGAACCTGTGACCTCAAAGTTGAGATGTAAAGCCTCAACCATTGAGCTTCAAACCCCAAGAATTGCCACTTAATTTATAATTAGAGATAACAAGGAAATTCTCACCTCTTGCGTGTCTCTGCTGTTCGTCACGGGTTTGTTGTCATTGTTTTCGAGGATAATGTGACGAAACTGACTGTTGGGAACATCTTTTATAATATGCCACTTGACGGAGAACTGGCCACTCCACTTATCTTGTTGCCAATAATCCACACTCTTATCAAAATCTACAGGTCCCATCATCTCAGCCACTCCGCAGAACTGTGCACTAGCATTTACCTGCACATAGTCATGATCAGCATTTTCAAGCTTATGATTTACAATTCAAGGCAAGTCCCAAATAGAATGGACCATAACCAACAGGACTCTTATTTGACTAAAGGTATATAATAAGGGATTTGCTAGCCACCTTCATTAAAAGCCATTTCGCACCCGTCCTTTGCATGTGATGACTGCCACCTATGTTGACCTTTTGGCAGATTGTCTTATTCATTATGTGGCTGTCATCATATGCAAAGGAGGAGCACGAAATGGCTTTCTGCGAAGGTGGCTAGCAAATAACATACAGTTCAAACAGATATGGAATTGTGTAGAGGCCGCCCCCTAACATCCATCACTACCACATTCTGATAATGCACTACTATTTGTTGTACAATTTTAATTAGCTTTTCACAGCTGTTACGATACTCAAGATCTAACAACATCCAATCAGAAAAGTGCAAAACAGAGTAATTACTGCCATTATCAGTATACGGCAACAACAACAATAACAATAACAATAATGATCGCCCCCTCACCATAGGATGATCCAAACCGTCCATTAGATGGACCACAGCTTAAATAGGCTGTGCCCCAAAAATCATTTCCATAGGTTGATCCTAACCCTCCGGTCTATAGAGGGACTGAATATTAGAGGTTTGATCCTGACCCTCTATAGATCGGAGGGTTAGGATCAACCTATGGAAATGATTTTTGGGGCACAACCTAATTAGGCTGTGGCCCATCTAATGAACGGTTTGGATCATCCTATGGTGCAGGCCATACTGTACTTTTTAATAATGTGAAGAGTGTAATCATCAAAATACGGTAGTGGTGATATCATTTCCCTAAGCGTGATAACAAAAATAGCTGTCTGGTAGTTTATTATTATTATTATTATAACAACAACAACAAAAATGACAATAGAAATAATAATAGCTGTAGCATTAAAAAAAAGAAATAATAATAGTTGTCTGGGAGTTTATGACTTACAGAGAACAACAGGAAGACCGGGCAGGTGCCTTCTTTCTCCTTCGCTTCACGATAAGCAGAATCTAGCTTCCGGTTCCCATTAGGTGTGCTTGCCCAAATGCCATACTTGATACTCTTATGGACATTATCCTCACTGTATGATTTTATTATGAAAAACTTAGCATCCTTATAATAAGACACAAAGTCTGACCGGTTATATAACTCGTTGTTGGCCTCAGGAGTAGACGTGCCATTTTTGCTGTCAAGAGAGGAATTACGTTCTGACTTTGGTCTCGATGCCCTTGGACCTCTGTTTTGCTCACTAAGGACATCAAGCGTACCATTGCAACTGCACAGAGAATCACTGCCCCTTCCTCTTCGTCTACCCTTATCAAATGCAATCCAGCTCCGTCCATTCATCCCCAAACCAGAAATGGACCCACCAAAATTTGTACCTTGATAAATCCCACCTTGTGAATAGCCTCTGTCATAGGAGCTTGTTGTGGAGCCAAATCCATATAATGGTCTCTGCTGCTGCTGAGAAGCCTGAAAGTGATTAAAAATAGTCTTGTGAACACACTATGGAACAAAAGACTGCAAGATGAAAATGAGAAAATATAAAACAAATGTAAGTTCGAATGGGCAAATGGACCAGTACTAAAGAAGAATCAAGAATGTTAGAGATGATTGGTTCAAGATAACAAGCATCCATATAAATATCATAAAGATGTACACACACACATGTATATGTATATGCATATGTATGTCTTACAAAAATACACATAAATAAGGGGAAGGCAAGGCTAACATTCAGAAACAAAATACAACTACAGTAGCATACCACAGCATGGGCTTTTTTATGGGATGAAAAATACTACGTGTTTTATATAGCTTGCCAGAAAGAAGGGTAAAAAGGAACTGCTGTAACAAAAAAACAAAAAAGAGATAACATATTTAAACTTTATTATTTATAAAATATCAACATAAGAAGCTGCAATGCGACTCATAAAAAACCAATAAAAGTAAGTATATCCATCCACTAGCAACTATAATAAAATCTGTGTTATTGGCATGTAAATAACCATTTCAGAGCCCCATGAAAAAAGAACACATTGCATAGAGACACTAATTTCCCAGAAAACAAACCATTCCAGCAGCAAAAGGTGCGGCATTGTGGGCAAATGACCCTAGTGCGCCAATCGGTTGAGGTGAAGCCACAGGTGATAACAACGGTGTCAAAGACCTCTGGCCATCTGAGGATACAGACCAATCTGACCAAGGCGCACCAGATCCGAACCCATCAAACCCTTGCCGTGAATCGTATAAAGGTGGATTGCCAGTGCCTCCTGTGAAGCTACTACCCCTACCAAAAGAACCATATTGGACAGAGTAACCAGGTCTTGGCCCAAACAGCATTCCGTTTGAATTGGGATTCTCAGCAAGATAAGCAACTTGTTGATCAACGCCAGTTGGCACTGACAGCTCTGATTGCGACACAGGAATTGGTGAAGTTATATAAGGCATGCTAGGAGGAACCAGTTGCTGATAATAAGGACCTGTGATTGGGAATTGTTGAAGGGAGTACAGCTGGCCATCTCCCCTCCCGGAAGGCAGAGGTGTTGTAACGGGAGAATAAGGTCCATAAGGCATTTGAGGATTATATCCATAACTGGTGTGAAACACGAGAGACGGATTTTCATTGTAGATGCCCTTCAAAAGAACAGGAAAAAAGAAGCAAAAAATTACTTCGTATAATATCAATTGTGAAGTGGGTGCAAGAGACGTACAGAAAAGGATTATAATACTTACGGGAGATCCGAGTTCCATGCCTTCCGCATTTACAAACTGAGGATATGCATCCCACTCACCAGTAGGATTCTCATAACCTGAAGTTACATCATAGTAGAGAAAATGGCCTTTAATGGATGTTGCACAGAGTATTTGCCATGTCAGCTCAGATCCCATAAAATGACGTTAATGCACTTTGAATATTAAAGAAAATGGATAGGAAAACGAAAGAGCATAATGAAAGAATTATGACACTGAATGTCTAATTTATGTATCAGCTCATTATTTATGTTTGTTTATTCAGAAGAATGTCAGTTCTCCAGCTATAACTGCACAAATATTCTACTTAAGGTTAGCTCCCACTCGGAATCTTGAGAGTTCCAGACTCCTTGGAACATAGACTAGGACATCTCCTACCAGACACTGCTGCTCCAGTGTCCACTTCCTACTGCTTCTGGTAACTATGCTTCCAATGGAAGGTATTCTACCCTTGATTACCAGCAAGTGGCAGAAAGCAAGACCTGGTGTGCGCAGTAAGAAGAAAACATGAAATTTAAGTTTTAAAGAGCCAAAACACTACCACTCTCTGCATACAGGATTCATTTCAACAGTTGTCAAAAGAAAACGAGAGAAGATTTTTGGATCTCCAAAGAGTCCTATCCATCAAGGTTGAAATGATTATGGGAAGGACTTCTTATTTTGATGTGACAACATGTTTTTCCTCTTTCATAGTTTCAGTTAGAATGGTACGTTTATTCATATATGACTTCACTAGAAAATCAGTCATCTGATTTCTGAGATCCACTTGGCCAACCAATGATATGTTTATTCATATGTGACTTCACTAGAAAATCAGTCAATTGTTTCTGAGACCCACTTGGCCAGCCAATAATTGACAGGATTGAACTTCTGTAACAGTGGAGAATGGGCACGGTACCCA
This sequence comes from Tasmannia lanceolata, assembly GCF_043159265.1. Lineage (NCBI taxonomy): Eukaryota > Viridiplantae > Streptophyta > Magnoliopsida > Canellales > Winteraceae > Tasmannia > Tasmannia lanceolata. The sequence continues at coordinate 15,396,737 of NW_027518683.1, forward strand.
GAGCCCAACCAAACAAAATCAACTCAGCCTAGTTCCAAGTCAATCAGCGTGTTTTTTAACATTGGTTTTCCTTCTGATTTCAACCAAGTGTACAAAAAGCTAACTGCACTTGGCCATAGAACACAGTTGGGAAAGTTAAAAACAGAAGTATTACTTCCCAAAAACAGATTTTTTTTTTTGAAATGGACTTCCCATAAACAGAAAATTGTAAGAATTGGATAGGTAACTAACCAACCTCCATAATAAATTGCATGTGCCTGAGGAGCATAGACATTGGATGGTGGATACACAGCACTACGATCTCCACCTGCATCCAATGGTCCCGGAATTCCCATCACATCCCTCAAAGGACCCATGTTGGTCGCATTGTGCAAAGTGCTGGGAGGAACCATTCTCTCATCTTTGGTGGCAAGAGGCTGGAATATAAGAAATGCAATCCCACGATCAACATGCGACCAAATTTAGAAGCAAAGGAAATAAGGCAATAATGGACAGATTGGCACTACCTGTTCCTTCAAATTCTCTGCACCAGCTGTTTTTTCTTCATTATCTAGTGTCGAGATGTTGTCCAGTGACTCGGTAGAGTCTGGAAAAACACGACCATATAAATTACGAATCATTTTTTAATGGCATACAAATTATGAATCATATGGAACCAATTTCAAGAATACTTGAACATAAAATAAAAACGACGAACAAACATTTGGTAATGTCTAGGAGCTTTCCACCCAAATTCACCGCTATTTCAGAAAAGTTAATGAATGAATTTGACAAGGGCTGCGAGGAAAAATAATTCTAGCAATATAAAATCACAAATTATAAGCAAATACCGCCTTTCTATGAGGTTTTAACTCAAAAGATCCATGTAAAATTGCAGTAATAAATACCCACAAACTTAAGAAAAAGAATCCTCTATTCAAAGCTGAAGTGGGATAACAGATAAGGGTGCTTAGAACCAGATCTTGAATATCACACGATCACCCGGGGGGGAATAATTCTAGAAATATAAAATCACAAATTATAAGCAAATAGCCCTTTTCTATAAGGTTTTAAGTTTTAACTCAAAAGATCCATGTAAAATTCCACCAGTAGATACCCCCAAACATAAGAAAAATAATCCTCTATTAAAACACACACATGCATATGTACGAATGGTTTTTTTTTTTTTTTCTAAATGGTTATATGGGAAAGCTAATTTGCCCAATTCAAGGGCATATTAGGGAAAATGCTTGAGATTTGAAACTTAGAATAAAAAAGAAAGCCTCCATGGATTTCTAGCATTTGAAACAAGTAACAACTGAATGCTGGAAATCCTGTGCTTTTCTGAAAAACTGAAGGTGGTGGTGACAATTGATGGTGTGATTGTAGAGATTGTGAGACGGTATCCTTGAAAAAAGGAAGGTGATGGTGGCAGGGAATGGTGATAGAATAGTAATGATCATGAGCCAAAAATAATAGCAATTAACAGAGGCAATGTGAGATTATGGTAGTGCTGCTGGTGGAAGCAATGATGATGGATGTGGTGAGGGAGGAGTAACAACAGCCACGATATGGTAGGGTTTAAAACAGCACCATTCGCAGTGGAAAGGTGTAAACAAGAAGATGCATAGAAAGGAGAGAAGAAACGAATTAAAAAGTAAATTACCATATCGCCCATACTTCTGTGAACCTTCGTAACGAAATTATATGGACAAAAAAAAATATGAACAATATGCTGCTCTATCCGCGAAGTGGGCATATCTCTCTGTGGAAAAGAAATTAGTAAAACTCTAGAACAAGGTTCAAGCATACATAAACCAGTCAATGCGTCGTGAGTTTGACCAGAAATCAAACCAAATCCACCTCTTGATCTCTAGAGAAAAAGAAGTTGACTACATCATAAGCGACAACAAAATTATAAATGACAATCACTGCGAAAATGGATGGATATATTGACGACTTGGTAGCGTCAATAGAACCGAGGTTTTAAATTTTGGTTTCGGTCGCCACAGAAATGGAAATATTTTGTTTTCGGTTGAAAATTTTGGTGGAAATCCTGTAAAATCATGGAAACATATGGAAACATATGCAAATGATAGAATTTAAAGACAAGACTTCAGGAAATGCTAGAACAAGCACAAATACACACTTAGAAACCATCACATAGTTTAAAAATATAAAACACCTAGTGACATGCATTGTCGCCCATGTCTGATAATTTAGTACATACCAAATTTCATGCATAATTCATATAAATATTTAAACATAATACATGCACCATATTTCGCATGCAAATCATATAAATATAATTATGTACCACATACTGATATAGTATAACACTATTACACTTACATTTTGATTTGTACATTTCAGTCGTTTTTGGTTTCGGTTTTGATGGGAACGGAATCATTTCAGTCGTTTCGTGTTGTGAAAATTTAAAAGCATGAATAGAACTAGATGTCTTTCTGCAAAATTCCAAGGCAATTCATATGGAGAAAAGAATAACAATTTACTCTTTCCAAGATGACAATGGTGGGAGGGGAGCATTAGGTCTTAAAATGATGACAATAATGCCAAGTATTAGGTAGGGTGAGGTAACCATGGTGACATGCAAAAAGGAGGCAATGACTGTTACATATGATTCAATTGTTGAAGTTACTTAGTGTTTCTAAATATTTTATTTTTTGCAGTTTCTTAACTTTTATTCAAAAACTATTAATCCTTCAAATGGAAGCATCAGCTGAAACAAGTAAAGAGAAACTTGAGAAATCTGTAAGTTGAGGACATCATTGAATCCAAGCCAAAACAAAACTATTAAACCATGATACACAGTCCATTTGGTATTGAATTTCTCCCATCGGTACATTTTGGTCCATTTTATAGAAACTTGGGCTTGAGTGGAATGTAGCTCCATAGTTATACTTACTAAGAGTGCTAATATTATATCAAATGATCAAAGAGCCCTTCATTACCATGAAAACTGGATTCATCTAAAATTATTTTACATCCATCTAGATGCCCCATCATTAAGTCATCTTTGAAGATAAGAAAGCATTAATTTACAATATGCAACTTCACGTTTGCAAATCCCATGCAGAAGGAAAAGCTTCTGAATGCATGTTTATGATTCCGATGTGGTTCCCAGTTAATCATAGGAAAATCCTATGATTCACGATTAAAGTCCCACAATTCAAATTGAGTCTCATGGAAAATGGTTTACGATTCAAGGTATATCATGTGACAATGAAGCAGATGATTGATAAACCTTTAGGTTATTCAAACTGAGTCTCATGGAAAATGGTTTCCGATTCAAGGTATATCATGATAAGTTGATAACCCTTTAGGTATATCATGTGACAATGAAGCAGATGAATTAAAAATGAAGACATCCGTAAAAACGTGGGAGTGTGCCAAATTGAGGAGAAGATGAGAAAGCACCGCTTAAGAGGGTTTGGGCATATCCAATGTAGGCCTTTGGATGCTCCAGTGAGAAGAAGTGACTCGTGCCAAGTTGATGGAGTAAAAAGAGGTAGGGGCAGACCGAAAACAACTTGGGTAGAAACAGTGAGGAGAGACTTGGGGGCTAGGAACATAACAGAGAACATGACCTTTTTTTTTTTGATAGGAGAAAATGGAAAAAAAATGATCCATGTAGACGAACCCAACTAGTGTCAGGATTAGACTTAGTCAATTTGGGCCAGGTAGATCCTTTCACCTTCTTCGTGAAAATTTCCAAAGGATTCATTAGCCGACCCCAACTAGTTTGGGACAAAGGCTTAGTTGAGTTGAGTTGAGTTGAGTTGAGTATTATAGTTCATTGATGTTTGGTTTAAACAAAGTTAATGAACAAGCCCATGAGTCAACAAAGATGATTCATGATAAGAATGTCAACCGAGACAAAAAAAGTAGGCCCAAAGGATACGCGAACATCATACCAACGTCAATAGCAGGCCCTACAGGTCTCTACATGTCATGAAAACTAGCAAAATCGGTCGCTGTGATTTATAATAATTTATAGTGACTTTTATTTAATTTCTAGGTAACGTTTAAGCAGGTTTTCGTGGGGCGTATAAAGGCAAACACAAATGATGTCATCTTTAGGCTAGAACTTGGATCTTCAGGGTAGGGACTAATAACTTCCAATAGGTAAGAGAGTATTTTGGCTTTTTGTGTTTCATGGACAGCAACATGTAATCCGCTTCTTTTATTTTGAGCTGCTCTATAATAGATATTATCCATTATATATGTTGAAGTTTTGGCTAAAATAGTGACATACCAATGGTTAGACTTTGTTCACATTTTAGATGTACTATTAAGGAGGTTAATGAATCATTACTAGTTGTGCTTGTCAGGTAATGGATTTAATAAACTTTGTTCACATTTTGATTATTATTTTTAATGGTACATTTTGATCAAATTTATCATAATTTTATCTCTCATTGTATTTTGCACAATTCAATTGGTGTTGTCTGATTGTTGCTATTGGCACATTTTATGGTGTGGTAAATTTTTGGTACTTCCATCGTGTGTGATCATTGAGATGAGCCATTCCAATAATATGTTTCATATGATTTTTGCAACCATTCTACTTTCATTCAATTGTATCGAGAGATGTGAATAAAAGAAATCGGCAGAGTTCCTCTTTAGTAGGTGTCTGAGTTTCAGGATCTCACGGGTAAAAAAAACAGTGGTTCTAGAAGCTTATGTTGTACAGCAGATGGGGGAAGAATCATGTGGCTTGCTTACTTTTTTAATGAGATTTATGATATTATCAGGGAGAATCATGTGGCTTTCTAGCATGTTAGATGGTTGGCTAATGAAGTGGCGGATTCTCTTGCTAGGAGGGGGTCGGTTTGGAGTCGTTAGAGAAATATGATTTTCTTCCTCCTTGATGTTGTTATCACTTGATTTGTATATGTAATTATCCTTCGTAATCTTTGACCATCTCGGTCTTTTTAATGAATTTTACCATTCAAAATATATAAAAAAGCAGAAGGGGGAAGAAAGGAGTTCATATGATGCATGCACAGTTTTTAGTTACAGTGAACCACTATTGGTTGCTTCTACTTCTAAAGAGATAATTTAAGATTACTTCTTTCCATTATAAATAGCAGCAAAGAACAGGCTGAGTGAAAGCACATGTAGCAACCCAGGTCCAAGTAGGGTTGGAGGAGTTTTTTAAAACGAAATAGGAAAGAATTTAAAAGCCTTCTCTGGATCACTTGGGCCATGAGATGAAAACTCATCCCCCTCCCACCCCCACAAGCTTCCTCTAACCTCTCCATAACCAGTAGCACAAAAAAAAGAAAGTAAATACAACTACATAAACTTATAACAACAAGGTCTATGTCCAGTCACCAGTTCTCCTGAGCAAGCTATTTTTATTCACTCGAACTAGCGAACTGAATTCGAACACACTTTTCTAAGCATAAATTTAGTTTTTGAACATATTACTCATAGCGGAATGTTACATACAAATTGCAAATCATGAAAAAAAAATGTCATTTTCTACAAACAATGCATTCTATTTTTCTGGAAGAAGCCGAGCGTGTAGAAAAACTATTAGTTGTGTAAATCCCAGTGTCTAAAAGCATGGATGCGGGTCTAAACGTGGCCAAAGCAAATCCTAGTCGACTCAACATGACGCGATTGAGTATCGGGTGCTCAGTTGACACGGGTGAGTACTTGGTTGTCATGGTCATAACTCAGGAGTGTCAAAGGAGTTTTGATTGACTTAATGTGGACTTGAACAAGAACATCAAAGGTAAAAGAGAGTCGACTCAGGGGAGTCCACGCGGAGGAGTTTTGAAACTATGGTAAATCCCAATCCCAGACTTCACTTGTAAGACAAATCCATTTGTGACCACACACAACGCAGATCTGAATGCAATCATCATCAACTAAACTCAGAAAACAAAAAAAAACATTATTTTTACAATGTTTTATACAAGATGAAGGCTCAAATCTCCAGTATGTTCATACTCTAACCCATATAATGTAAACAAAATCCAGTTCTATTCCCTCCAAATAAAACCTAGTAGAAAATCGGTTACTGATATTTACACATGAAAAAAACGAATTCAAATTCCATGTATTAAAAAAAAAAGGAGTAATTCTCATTCCAGATCCCACAAAATCCCACCAAACGCAAAATAGGTTTTTAATTTTCCATATAAAACAGTGTCAATCGAATCTAGGCACAACCCACTTTTAGGGCTTATAAACTAATAACAAGAAACAAGTAGCAGATATAGAGATCTATCAAAAGATCAAATCAGAGGAAACAAAATTATGGGAATTTTAGATACCAGTGGAGAGGATACGATCTGGTACTTGTTGGGTTGCTGCCATAAATCGGAGATCTAGAAGAACAAGTTGAGAATCTAAAAGGGCGTTTTTTGTTTTTTTTTCTTGAATATTAAGAAATAGAACGGAACTTTGACGAGATAGGAAACATCTTGGTTTATAGGCAGCTTTTATTATTGCCTTTTTTTTTTCTTCTTCCTTTTTAATATTTTTCAGTCTCCTTCACGGTGGTTTCCATCGAAAAGGTGTCAGTGATTTTAATGCCATAAGAGGGCGTGAATGGTTATTGACTGAGGGTATTTTGGTCATCGAAATATGAGGCACTCACTTGCGGCAAGAGGAAAAGACTAGTTTAAAAACTGATTGCGGGTGAGAAAAAATGTTTATTTTTATAAAAAAATTAGTGTGTTTCGTTTCACAAGAGCCATGATAGTTTATGGGGTTGAGAAAGAGTACGGAATGAGGGCTCAAGTTTATAGAAATTACGGATTTCTGGCACCTTTTAAAACAAAAATCAAACACGGGCCATTCTTCAAAATCGGGTGGTAAAAAGACCCTGATACCCTTATGACACCGACAGAATCCTCCTTTTTCATTGATGCCTATTAAATTCACTCATTTCATGAGGCTTCTTTTGGTTCGTCTGAATGTATATTTGAACCGACAGAACCTTGGGTGCGTTTCTATCTTGGCTGTCAGAAATAACTAGAGACGGATGGATGCTTGACATGTGTTGGAAAGCTTTTTGGAACGGTGACAACCAAAGTCAATCATTATCTTTTCTCACTAAGTCAATCATTATCTTTTATCACTTCTCTTTTGGCTTAGAGCGGTAATGTTAATGAATACGTCACTTTTGGCTTAGAATCTTTTCACTTCTCTTTTGGTCCTCACTTCTCTTCTGGCTAAGAACAGTAACGTTATTGAGTATGAGATTTCGCCGGCGTACCACTGAATTCCACCGACATACACCATATTTCCGCTTACACCATATTTCCGCTATTTTGGCTTAGAACGGTAACGTTATCAAAAGAGACGTATTCAATAACGTTACCGTTCTAAGCTAAAAGATAAGTGATAAAAGATAATGATCGACTTTGGGTTGTCAGCGTTCCAAAAAATTTTCCAACACCTGTCAAGCATACATCTATCTCTAGTTATTTCCAACAACCAAGATAGAAACGAACCCAAGGTTCTATCAGTTCAAATACACATTCAAACTAGACCTGGCAAAACTGACCTGGCCAACTGGTCGACCCGACCCACCCGCAAATTTGCGGGGTACTGGTTACAGTTTTAGTGACCCGTGAAAATCGACCCACAGGTCACCCAACCCTCCAGAACATGGGTCGGGTCAAGTCAACCCGCGGGTTTTGTGGATCACATGAATATTTTTATTTTTTTTAAAAAAAAACAAGGGTTAAGATCACATGAATACACCCCCTATTTTTCAAAATGGATGATTGGAAGGTACAACCCACACCATAGGATGATCCAAACCGTGCATTTGATGGGCCATAATGTAAATAGGTTGTGCCCAAAAAATCATTAGCACAGGATGATTCTAACCCTCCGATCTAAAGAGGGACTCACAATATGGAAACTTCTATAGATCGAACGGTTGAGATCATCCTATGTCAATGATTTTTTATTTTAGGGGCACGATCTATTTATGTTGTGGCCCATCAAATGGACGGTTTGGATCATCCTATGGTGTAGGCTGTACCGTCCATTTTGAAAATTAGGGGGTGAATTCATACATAGAAGGGGGTGAATTTATCACCGCCCAATAAAAACACTATTTTGGAAACAATTGCGGGTAACCCACGGGTTGACCCGACCCACCCGCTTGGGTACGGGTCACCTGGTTGCTGACCCGTAGGAATGCGGGTTGCCCCGACCCACATGTTTGCCAGGTCTAATTCAAAGGAACCAAAAGAAGCCTTGTGAAGGGCGCCAATTTAATACGCAATAATGAAAAAGGAGGACTCTGTCGATGTGAGAAGGGTATTGGGGTCTTTTCCCACCCGGAATCCGTAATTTCTCAAATATTGAGCCCACATTCTGTACTTTTTCTCTGGGGGGGTTTTGTCATGCATTTGGGTGCCATATCAACATGGTTTTAAATTTCGACCGAAATCCGTCAGCACTGAAACCGGGAATACTCGAAACGGTATTTTATTTCGAAAATTTTGAAATTTCCTTTTTTACGAAATTTCAACCCTATAATCTCGTTTTTTAATTATATAATGTTTTCCCGAAATTTTGGTTTCGGTGAGGACCAAAACGCATTTCAAAACCGAAATTTGAAACACGCACATCAGCAAAATCTATTGTTTGGTTGCTGATGTATCATCTAAATCCCTATAGACTACGAGACAAGTTTCATAGGTAACTATTGTATGTCTGGTGACGAATCATCTATATCCCCTCCTTATACCTAACGTTTAAAATTTCGGTTTCGGTACTGGTTTCGGACTGTGAAATTTCAAAATTTCGACCAAAATCTGGTACTTGACCTGAAACTAATATTTTATTCAATATTAAATTTCGGTGAAATATTAAATTAATATTAAAAAAACATATTTTTTGGGTCAAATTTCGGAAAAACCAAAATTTCGGCCGAAATAAATGACCGTTTTGGTTTTGGTGCATTTCGGTGTCGGTCTCCACCGAAATCCGAAATATCGGTTGGAATTTAAAACAATGCTTATTCCTTCCAAGCCAATTTGTTCAAAAAGGTGGAATTTAGCTTGGATAATGATGATTTTTTCTCTTTCTCTCTTTTCTCCTTTTCTTTCTCTTTCCTCTCTATCTTTTTTATATTGGTAATGATAACCCCTCTCACTACTCTATGAGGTTGGCAACCAAACACTACTTATCGCTATTATATGAGGTAATTACTTGGTAAATCAAATAATTTTCTCCTCCATATTGACTACTCATACCACTAATCTACAAACTAGCTATCATTTTGGATCTTGAGAACCGATTGCGAGTCCAAACTGTTTTTTGGATTCAAAATTATAATTTAAGGGCTGTTTATATGGTGTAAGACTGTAAGCCCATATGGTCCATTATTTTTCTCCAAATGATATTGTATGGTCCTTACGATAAGATGATCCAAACCATGTAAATAGGCTGTGTCCAAAAAAACATTTCCATAGGATGATCCTAGCATTCCGATCTATGGTGTTGGTCGTACAATACTTTTTGAAAAAATAATGGACTATACGGCTTACACCATATAAAATCTCTTTGGCCCAGCAATTAAACCCTTTACTGCGTCCTACTATAAGTGCGGTGCATGCCAATAGATGGTGTTTGTAATGAAAACGAATTTTTTTTTTTCAAGCGACCATCTTATATTCTAATAGTTGAGTTGTACATAATTTTCAAAAAGTTAAATTTATCATAATATAAATTGAATCAGACACACCATTTTCATAATGAGAAAACGGTTCCTACACACGTGTAGATAAGTTATCTACACACTAACTTAAAATACAGTGGGGGGCCAGATTATTTGGGTGATCCAAACCATTCATTTTTAAGGCCCTCACATATATAGGGTGTCCACAAAAAATCAGATCCATAGGATCATCCTAACCATTCGAACTGTGGAGGCAAAAAATGGACTAATTTGTGAAGGTTTAAAGACATCCATTTTACCTCCACAAATCGTAGGGTTGGGATGATCCTATGGATCTGATTTTTTGTAGACACCCTATCTATGTGAGGGCCTTTAAAATGGATAGCTTGGATCACCCAAACAATGTGGGCCCCCACTGTATTTTAAGCTAGTGTGTAGAGAACTCTCTACACATGTGTAAGAACCGTTTTCTCTTTCATAATATGTAATATTAATAAATTGTTAGTTAAATGACCATTTTCACAATTTGCAAAGATGAAGGATCCCACTCGAGTAGTGCAAAACTATTAATTTTAAGTTGCTTCAGTTGAAACTTATTGGAGGTGAAATTGACCTGGCAGATAGATTGTATATTCTGTGTGGAGGGAAATGGAAGAAATTCACAAATATTTTTTTTAATGAAAAAAAAAAATCCCATGTGCCTGGCACGGTTGAAAAAATCATATAAGGTAGGAGTTTTTTTGGTAGGAAAAATCCACGGGAAATGAGTTAGCTGATAAAACTCATAAATTTTCCCTCGAAAAATTGTTCTCATAGAAAATTTCACTACATATCATTCCCTCCACTCACCTCTCCTCTCCTCATCATCTTTGAACGGTAGTTTAAACTATCCAAGTGAGAGTTTTCTCTTGACATGCGATGGTAGAAACCTCCTTTCGTATTCGATAAGTGAGATGGGAATGTAGAGATTTCTCTCACAAAAATGGCTAAATGACAGTCAAAGGGAGGGGATTCATGGCCAAAATGGGAGCTGTATACAATTATACATGTCTTCTTTCTACTGAGTTTGTATTTGTACGCAGTAATTTAATGTTTTTTTCTTTCAAGGAGTTGTATTCCTTCCAATGAATTTAAGTGAATGTTATACAAACTAGCCTGATCGCGTTCTTTTTCGTTCCAATTGAGCTGTAAAGGGCTTTGTGATATCAACTGCGACTTGCGAGCTAGCCCAAAACACTGACTTAAACTAAAGTTGCCGGCCGTCTCTCCAACGCTGAGTTCCTCCCTAACCTTGGAGACCCCCACTCTCCTGTCTCACCAGTTTGTGTTCCATAACTTGTTTACTACTTCTCAAGTCCTATTTTCATTTTTTTTCCATCTTGGGTTTCAAGATTGGAATTACCTTTATAGTTGTCTATCGTTTTTAAGACTCATGGTCTCTTTATTTGGTTTTTTCCAATTATTAAAGTTCCATACAATTTCTTGACATAGTAGGATCATAGCTAATGAAACCACAATTTCTCGATAGAACTTCTAGAAAACCTCAAAACTTATAAATTTTTTTTTTTTTTTTTTTAAATCTCTCTATTCATTTTCAGTCTAGGCATGAATGAATCACGAGTTATTATTCAAGGTTATAATATTTGATAACATGTACTGACAAATATTTTATAATCGTGGATGTAAGTAATTAGATATTTACCACGTTTTATTAACACGGAATGTCACTTTAATTGTGTTCTCTCACTCATTGTTTTTGCCTTCTCATTTTGACTTGTTTTTTATTTTATTTGTTTTCTCTAGATACAGACATCTTGAATCCATCTTTTTTGGCTTGCCATTTTCTCCGTTGAACATTTTGCTAACTATATTGGTCTAACATCTTATTTTTTATGCTATATCTTTTTGGGGATTTAACATCCAAGTGGGAACTCGTTGTTGATCTCATTAATACATTACATTCCATAAAAAAATCATGGGAAAATTACATTTACACCCTCTCAGTTTCTGACACATTCAACTCTAACCCTGACTCTCAAAACGTGACAAGTACACCCCTTGAGGTTTCAAAACGTGACAAGTACACCCCCTCCGTCAACGGTCCGTCAGTTTAACCTAACAAAAAGACTGAAACTAACCATGGTTAATATTTTGAGGACAAAAATACCTTTAATTGCAGAGGGATTAGGGTTACGTCATTTCCCACCGCCGCCGTCGCCTCTACCAAAGACAATGAAACCCCACCCCATGGTTAAATCAAACCCACATTTCAAGAAGAAGACATTGATAAAAACAAATACAAAAAAACCCTAAAATATTATGGTTTATGTGCAAATCATGATAGTGGTGTGAATGAAGAAAAATAAAACTTATAAATTGAGGGTTTATGTTGATAAATAAACAAGGGTTTGAATCAAACCCTAATTTTCAGTTTTCAAGTCTGAAAACCCTAATTTTCAGTTGAAGAGGACGAGGGCTTTTTGGTCATTTCTGCCTCACCGTCTACTCCGTCACGTTAACAAAACCATAGGGGGTGTACTTGTCACATTTTGAAAGTCAGGGTTAGAGTTGAATGTGTCAGAAAGTAGAGGGGGTGTATCTGTACCTTTCCCAAAAATCAATTATAGTAGGCGGAGTTTTCTTTCTGAGAAATTATATGATGCCCGACCATTAAGAAACAAGGAGGGAGAGAGAGAGAGAACTCCCCGCCCTTGATTTCCGATCCAATAAAGAGTCAAAAAATGGGGGCTTTTGTTGGATCAGAAATCAAGGGAAGGGTGGTTCTCTCTCTCTCCGCCCTTGTTTCTTGACGGTCGGGCACCATATAAAATCTCTGCTCAAATTTGTATATTTACACATCAATATTGTGTTACCATTCAATGAGTTGTATTTGTGCTAATAATCAGAGTGAATAAGTTATACAACCCGTCTTGTTCTCATTCTTCCTCTTTTTCCTCATATGTGTAACCTTGGAATTTGAATTTGCGGAAAAATATCTCTCCTGATAAGCACCTCCTCAAGTCAAGGAGAAGAGATCCATGGTTAGATGATATGATGAGGAGCATTTCTAGAGTTTATAGTACTTTATAGTTTATACCATAGTTACCAGGGTGGGAAACAAATTTGGAAAGCGAAACATGAAACAAAAACGGGAAACACATCGAAAAATAAAGGGAAAACGAGAACGGAAGATGAAAGAAAATCACATGAGAAACGCATTGACAGACGTCTTAGGGCATTGGAAATGTTTCAGAAACGATTGAGAGCAACAAATGAAAACACATGAAACACAAAATAAATAGTTTCGTAAATTTAAAATTTGTTAGTTTTAAATTTCTATTTGAATATGAGAAAAGCATTCCTGCTCTGCTTCAGGGAGCCTAACTATGCTTTAGTGGGTTATAAAGCCTCCCATTGGTTCGTACATCGGGTCCCCCTTTGAAACGTATAGCGGGTCCACAAGAAAGGAACCAATGGGAGGCTTTATAACCCACTTAAGTGCAGATAAGCTCCTGACACAGGGCAAGTCGGACAATAGCCTTATTCTAAAAGATTACAATCCAAGTTGTAACAAGCATTTGAACAAGCATCTCGCAGGCAAAACCTAAATAAAAGCCCTATGGCTCGGTCCTTAGACTAGTAATAGGAATTTCAAATTTATGAGCTTCTATGGCATTCGCAAGACCCAAAGGTAGAGGAAAATAAGAGGCACGATTACAGGAACATTCACCCGATTCGAATAATTTCCATCATTTTCTTACCATGTTTGAAATGCAAAACACCTAAGATAGAGGTATCACTTACAAATCTGATGGACTAGAATATTCAGTGAGATAAAATCACAAACAACCTTGAATTTCCAGCCGCTTCTTGCTATTGATGAACAGATTCTCCAATAGAGATATCTGCTTTGATATATTTTTTTCAAATGAAAATTGGTTGGGCAATGTGATGCTTAGCTGGATATAGAAAAGGGTAACAATCCTTGCAAGCTACAAGGTAAATCAAGAACTAGGAGAGGAAGCTTGAATCCCAAGCTTGCTATCTTCCTTGCCCAATCGTTTCCAACATCAAGGCGTAGAAACCCTAAGTTTCAAATAGGAAATTACCAAAGTCCCCTCAAGAAGAAAATGTAGGGCTTTATAAAGTAGCCCACTTCAAGGAAAAATACATAACTATCCCTCCCCATGAAAATGACAATCAAGGTTACTAAAATCTTCTAAATGACTAAGCTACCCTAGACTAAGTTATACCCATGTTCTTTGGCCGGGACCCGCCCTACATCAGCTCCCCGCGCTGCAGCACATGAACGCTTTTCTCTTTGAGTATTTCTTATTTCAATTCTATTTCATTATTACAATATATGCTATTGTTTTCCTATTAGATGTCTATTCTACAATTCTTGGTGTGTTTTTTCCGGAACAATTTTCACAAGTTTCATGCATGTATCCCACACGTTTCACATACGTTTTCTACGAGTTTCCATGTGTTTCTCAAGGTCTCACACGTGTTCCATATAAGTTTCTCATGTTCACATAAGTTTTCATGTATTTCGCATGCATTTCAGAAATGCTTCCCCAATTTTTTCTATCAAGTTTCGGAAACAGTTCCTAAGCATAGGAGGCGGCACATTTTAGTGAAAATGAGTTTCCCACCTGCCTAAGATGTTTGCAGCTACAACGGTTTATACGAGCGTTGTCCATGATGTTGTTATTAGGCTACAAAAATAGTTATTCAACTAGGACGTGGGCAATTACCATTTGTCTCGCCCTTCTATGTGTTTCACTCATCCATATTCCGTCGTCTTTCCCATTATCTTTTCCTGGATTTATTTTATTTTATATACTACTTTAGTACTTTATATGATCCATTGTAATTAAAAATTAAAATATTATTTATTTAACATTATAAAACCATGTATTGTAAAATGTTGGGCCCCATCCATGCAATGCATAAGGTGTAAAAAGACCCATCAAAGAAAAATTATACTAAAATTTTTTCGGGCAACGGATGCTGCATTAGAGAGCAGCCACCTCATTGACAAAATATGTTCTAAAGTGAGCCTATGTGGCTGCTATCTCATGCTGTCCTGATGCAGCCATTCCGCGATGCGATGGTCCCTAGCAAATCCCATATTATATAGGGAAGTGATATATTTAAGCGATGTATTTGTCCTTTTCTTCTACCTGGGACCATGGTTTTAAATTTCGGATTTCGGTGGAGACCGGCACCGAAATCACCCAAAACCGAAACGGTCATTCGAAATTTCAGTTTTTCCGAAATTTTCCCCAAAAAATATGTTTTTTTAATATTAATTTAATATTTCACCGAAATTTAATATTGAATAAAATATGAATTTCGGGTTTTGTACCAGATTTCGACTGAAATTTCGAAATTAACCGGTACTGAAACCGAAATTTTAAACCTTGCCTGGGACTGTCCCTCTGGTGTAAAAGACTAGTCAATTAATTAGTCATAAAGAGGGGCGGTCCCAAGCAGAAAAAAGGGTGAATATATCATTTCTCTATTATTTATTACAGAGAGATTTTTTACGGTGGCCGACAACCGTGCATTCAAGTTCAGTCCAAAAAACAATTGGGCCCACATTGTTTGGGCGATCAAAACCATTAATTTGTTGGACCTTGACATAGATGGGGTTTGCCCAAAAAATCTCCCCCATAGGATCATCCTAACCCTCCAATCAGGTTTCTATAATATGCTGTCCATTTTAAACCACGGAGAAGATTTTCTGGGCACACCCGATCTAAGTCAGGGCCCAACAAATGAATGGTTTGGATCACCCCAACAATGTGGGCCCCACCGTTTTCTCGTGGTTCAAAAAACATATAAATAAATGAGTCCACTCCATTCGCTTATTGGGCTCCTACTTATATAGTTATATAGGCCATGCCCCAAAAATCATCTCTATAGGATGATCCTAGCCCTCCGATATGTATATGGTAGTGGATCCCACTTTATATTTAAAAAAATACATGCGAATAAGCTCAGGGATTCGACTTCATCCAACTCTCATACCAATCTCGCCATAGAAGAAGCTTACTCTCTTTTTTGGCGCCTCAAAACCCTAAATCTCGTATTCTCGCTCCTGCAACTGCAAGAGCCCTCTTTAGCAGGTACTTTTTCTCACAGAAATCTTAAAAAACTGTAAATCTGTTGATTTTGTGGGTTGCCTAGGCTTCTTTAGGGTTACCATAAGCAGAGATTGTGTGATTTGGGGATATTTTAGAGTTGGGTTCGTTCCAGTTTAGTTCTTATGGTAATTTTTTTAACATGTTTGGTTTTTTGGGATGATTAGTGGTGGATTTTTGAACTGGGTTTGGTTCTTTTGGGTAGCATGGTAAATCTTGTTACTCGGTTCTCTCTCTCTTGGCTTTTTGACCATTTTTGATATAAATTCGCACCCAAATACCTGCTCTGAAGCTCACAGAAAATCATTCCATGCTCTTGGAATACCATATTTCCATGACCTTGTGTAAATCAAAGCTGTCTGGTTTGACTGTTTTTATCTTTTTTCATCCATTTTGGTAAGTGTTTTTAGCAGATTTGGAATCAAAATGGAGCAAAGACTGGCTAATAGTTTTCGAATGACCACGAACGAGGGGAAGTTCATCGAGCTCGCATTGCTTTCAGACCTTAGGGTTGACGGTCGTCGCCCTTTTGATTATCGTCAGTTAACTGTTAAATTTGGGAGGCATGTATTCTCTCTCTCACATAAAAAAATGTATCATTTGGTATATAGATTAAAATAATTTGCTTATAACTTTGTATGTTTTGAAGTTACATTTGATTTCTTTTCAAATAATGATTATAATAGTTTTAGAAATGATATATTTAATGGCTTCCTATGAGGCCTCATTGCTACATTTGCAAACAAGATTATGGCTTGTGACAAGCTGAATGTTTTGTGTGGTTCATATAGAGAAGATGGTTCATCAGAGGTTCAGCTTGGTCAGACTCATGTTATGGGCTTTGTGACTTCTCAGCTGGTCCAACCTTATAGAGACAGGCCAAATGAAGGGACACTTTCCATTTTCACAGAATTTTCACCCATGGCCGACCCTTCATTCGAGGCAGGGCGTCCAGGAGAATTTGCAATTGAACTGGGACGCATAATAGACCGTGGCCTAAGGTGAACACTTGTTCTTGTCTCATCAGGTTTATTTAGGGTTTGATTGCATGCTATATTTTAAATTCTATTCGAATTTAGTTTTATTGTACTGGACAGAGGAGATTAATGTCTACTTTTTTTTACTAAATGCACTAAAAATCAATCAGCTTGTATTTTTTGGCTTGAAATATCATTTTCAAGAATATTTCTATTCGTGCTCTGAGACCTTTTTTGAATTCCCCCCTTACACAATATCCATGTGTCTTTGTAGTTGCTTCTAGTCTTGTTGTCCTTCACCCCTTTTTGAAAGAACCTGGCCTCTATATTGTTGGAAGTTGATTTGGTATCTCTCCCAAAGATGTAGACTCTTACACAAATCAATCATTGAGGTTTTTTTTTCCCAAGGAATTTTCTAAATTTCATGAAAAATTGGAGGCTACTCCTACTACCTGCCTCTTGTTCATATCAATTACTGCTGTTATGATTCCCCTAAGACCACATTAACTTCGTCAAGTGTTCTATCTGCAATATTTGTCATTTCTGAACCTATATACATGGTTTTAAATTTCGGCCGAAACGTTTCGTTTCGGCCGAAATATTTCGTTTCGGCCGAAATATTTCGTTTCGGCTGAAATATTTCGTTTCGGTGGAAAACGAAACAAAATTCACAGTGAGTCGGAAAAGTACCAAATTTCGCCGAAACGTTTCGGAAATTTCGGCCGAAACGTTTCGTTTCGGTAAAATTTCGGTGAAATTTCGATGAAATTTGGGTGAAACGTTTCGGAAATTTCGGTGAAACGTTTCGGTGAAGTACAAAATTTAATTTTGGAAATTTGGTGAAACGTTTCGGAAATTTTGTGAAATTTCGGTGAAATTTTTACAAGATTTCGGCCGAAATTTCATACCGAAACCGAAACGTTTCGGTTTCGGTGATGACCGAAACCGAAACCGAAACCGAGATTTAAAACCTTGCCTATATATTACATATCTAGTATGAGCTGAATCTACTTGAATGGTGTTCCGGTCATATTTTTGTCATTTCTGAATTAATAGAATGGCCTTCAATGGCCTAGTACTACATCTATGAGTTGCTTTCCCTGCCGATCATATTTAGTATGAGTTTAATCTACACGAATACTATGAGTTATATTCTATTAGCAGATTTCATTTCCGAACCAGTTGAACTGTTTATATTACATATTTATCATTTATGGCCTTGCAGGGAAAGCAGGGCTGTGGATACCGAATCACTTTGCGTCCTTGCTGGGAAATTGGTATGGGCCATTCGTGTAGATCTTCACATTCTGGATAATGGCGGGTAAGTTGTAGTACATCTCAATAACTTCTACACCAATATTATATCTTGCTGTATTTTAACCATCTCGGATCATTGCTCCTTATAGTATCATTTCTGCTAATGTTTCAGGAATCTTGTTGATGCTGCCAATGTTGCAGCTTTGGCTGCACTTTTGACATTTAGAAGGCCTGAATGTACATTAGGAGGAGAAGATGGTCAAGAAGTGACAGTACACCCACCCGAGGTTAGATATTATCAGCATTCCTCTCTAACTAAAACCTGGCACAGTCAGTGTGATGCGTTTAAAAAAAAAAAACGAAAAGACAAGAGTCAGTTTGATGTGTTAGTTTTAGTCACTGGTAGGCTTTAACAATGATGAGGATTTATTTAAAGAGAAGTATATTAGTTGTTTTTGAATCTTTACTCTTAGACCCAAGACTTGCATCTGCATCTGTTTTGAGACTGGTATATGTTTTGGTAGATTTTCTTGCTAAACTTGAAAAACGCGTGTATGTTTGAGCATCTTGGTGACATTACCTTTCTCTTTCATTTTGTTTTCATTTTGACAGGTCAAGGAGCCACTTCCTCTTATTGTACATCATCTTCCTATAGCAGTAACTTTTGCATTCTTTCACAATGGGGATACAGTGGTATGCAAATTGAGTCCCAAACCCTGTCTTGCACTCAACTGGTCTCAGTAAAATGCTTGTATGATATCCAGTTGTTCTTCTGACATTCTGAGTGTTGCATAGGTGGTAGATCCAAGTCACCATGAAGAGGCTGTTATGGGAGGAAAGATGACTGCTACATTGAATACAAATGGTGATATCTGTGCTGTCCAAAAGGCTGGAGGAGAGGGTATCATACAGAGTGTAATCATGCAGTGTTTGCGCATTGCTTCTATGAAAGTTGCTGTAATAACAACAAAAATTAAAGATGCTGTGAGTTTCTCTGCTAACACTGTCCTCTGCAAATTATGGTACCCCTTTTACGTTATATTTTTTATCCACTTGTCTCTCCTACATGATATAGCTTTTGTGGATAACCCTGAAATTTTCTTACTCCAAGGATGGATGTTCCATTATTTGAAGTGGTGCCCTAGGATGTAGAAACTAGAAAGTGCTTTATTTGGTTTATAATGTGTCCTCGTGAGTTCTCAATTGTATCCATTTTGCTGGATACAGACTGGTGTATTGGTCTCAAATTCATACACAGAATGTTTGCACGAGTTTTCTTAAGTTTACAACGCATAAATTCACGAGGATACGGACCAATGCTGTAATATTTTATATAAAAAAGTAAGAGTTTGTAAAAATGTGAAAACACAGTAGTGTCATGTACTATATTTAGTACACTCTTGTAGTATTTGTACCATTTGCAATATCTGTAGTACTTTATGACCACTAGAAACTATGCTGTGCATGTATGTAGTATGCATGCAATACATATGGCTTGAGAGCAATGGCTTTGACAGCTAAGAGAGCTTTATGACTAAGGATTTGCAATTTGTGTGCTTGTGACAATTCCTTGTTGATTCCTAGTTCCTTCTATCAAAATAACTCAATTTTTCTTAACAGTTTGATGAATTTATCTAGTGACATGCATTGTATGGGACAATAAGGTTCTCTTTCAAAAAAAGTATGGGACAGTAAGGTTCAATTCAAACTTAAATATTTCACCTGTTCTGAAAATTGACGATCGTGCAATTTCTTTTACTTCTCAATGTAGTCATCTTATTAATTGATTGGGCATTAATATTTCTTCAATAAATGGGGCTTTTTGGTTATGTGGGTGTATGCAAGGAATCGAACTTCATACTTCTGTTTTGGTCTGGAATTACTGCGTGGAAGATTATGGAAATCCATGGAAATCTTGTAAAAACCATAGAAGTTTATGGAAGTTGTTGGAAACAGTAGAAATTTAAGATGAATATATATATATATATATATATATATATATATATATATATATATATATAGAGAGAGAGAGAGAGAGAGAGAGAGAGAGAGAGAGGAAAGTGTTAGAGGAAAGTGTTCCTAAGCTATAGCTTTTCTAAGCTTATCTAAGCTATAGCTCAAAAACACATGTGGCCCACATTTTTTTGGGGGATCCAATGCAATTCATTTGGAAGGCCCTTCCATGGATAGGGTGTGTACCAAAAATCAGCCCTATAGGATCATCCTAACCCAATCAAAGGTGAAGTAGAAAATGGACAGACACTGTGTGTCCATGTTTCTGCCCATTTTTCCCCTCAACAGATGGCAGGGTTAGGATGAACCTATAGGGCTGATTTTTGGTACACACCCTATCAATGGAAGGGCCTTCCAAATGAATGCTTTGGATCTCCAAAAAATGTGGGGACACACACACACACACACACACACGACTTCTTCATATGACCTATTCGAAAAAAAATACAACTTCTTCATATGGGTCTCAACATTTTGCATGGCAGATTCGCAAAACTCTAGCACTATCAGTCAGATACATAATACACATGTGAAACTTGGGATATTTTAATTTTTGTTTCTATTGATCTTTAATAGTATGTGCTCAGAACTTTTTGTTTTTATTCTATTCCTTAAACCGAGTTTGGTACCTTCCTTAGTATCTCATAAGTGGATTTTATGTTTCTGCTTCCATCCTTAATTTTCTGTTGCGAATTTGTGTAGGTAGAGGCATACAATACAGAAAGAGCACTAAAAAAAGTCAAGCGCCACTCATCTTTGGTGGCTGTAGAAGTTGGCGGACATATTGGGGGGAGAGAGCTCCGAGGCCAATCTGTTATTAAAAAAGAGGTTGGTGAATTGTCAAAACATCTTGAGATGGGATCAAAGGACAAAGCGGAAGAAAGGTTTAGTCATGGCAATATTAAAGGTGCTACTGGTTCATCTCTCAAAAGAGAGACTTATGAAAGTGGTGAAAATGCTAAAACTTTCATTGGTGGTCCTTCCACGTGGTATGCCTATCATCCTATTGTGTTGTCAGTAAAAAATTGTGCTTAATCACCTCATTGCCGTTTTATTTTATCAAAGCTCCACAGTTTTTTTTCTTTCAATTTGCAGGGATCCGTACTCAAAGGGAATTGATGTAGATTCTGTTAGAAATCCCCGGGCTCCACCTGGTATTAACTGCTTTCCTAATCTCTGATAAGAAATAATGTATCTTTGCATATTATAGTGCTGTTCTAATTTCTAAATTGGTTTGCTTTTAATGGTCTCCGATGTTTGGGTTTATTTATCATCTGCTCTCTTAAAGATAATAACTAATAGTCAAACGAAGGTTATGATATGCCCGCAAACCTATAAGTAATCTTTTAAGCTCTAGGCACATATACTTATGTGTTCCTCTCTCTCTCTCTCTCTCTCTCTCTCTCTCTCTCTCATCCCTAAGAAAAAAAAAATTAAATGGGTTTCCAGTCTTCTAATGTGTTTTTAGTTTTTTACTTGAATATACAATATCAACCATCTTATGTTTTTCCAACAATCCTCAAAATATTGCACTCAAATCATGTGGTTTCAGTCTTCTAATGCGTCTTCACTGGAATATACAATATCGATCATCTTATGTTTTTTCCAACAATCCTCAAAATATTGCACCCAAATCACGCCCGCTCTGGTACTTTTTAATCTCGACTGAGCTGGTATCACTTGTAGTTATGTTGTTGTTGACGTGCAAATCTACAGTCTGGTAGGAAACTGCAGTGGACAATCTTAAGCTAAATGATGCAAATCTAATGGGCCCACAAGTTACTACAATCCTCCCAATCAAAGAGAAAATTCAAAATGGAGATGACTTTTGGTTTTTTACTGATATTTTTCTGTGACCTTTTGAAATCTTGTAGCCGTTGTAGGCGCTTTAGGAAAGTCAAGTTTTGGAACGTTCGAGTTTCTTAATTAGCCAGTTAGTGCAATTTGACTTCTTTAGTTGTTGGAAACTTGGAATTGAGTTTAGAAAGAGTTAGCAGGCATGGACACTAGCCTAAAATTTGGAGTTAGTAATTTGGCATCTTGTCTATAGGGTCTTAATCATTGCGATGATTTATGCTAATAAGAGGCAGCTACTTTTCAAGCTACTGTCCTTGTCATTGTTTTTGAGTTTTTAAATACTTTTGTCATTATTTTTGAGTTTTTAAATATTTTTTACTGCTAGAAAGTGTATAGATGATTCCTATTATTCTCCTCCCCTTTTATCCTAGTTTGATGTTATTTGCATTTTATTCAGTATCTGATACATCAAATTTGTATCAAAGCCTTGAAATTTTTTATATTTTGTGGACTTTCATGGATGGAATGAGTAGTTGTGGATCATATCAAAATGATGTCTCAAGGTCTGTTGAAGGATCGGATCAGCACGAGTATGTAGGTTGGAATAATTTCTCCATTGTTATACTAGCAAGGCTGCCAAGGTCAGATCAGCACGAATATGTAGATTGAAAGACGATCTTGTTGAAGACTGAAGTAAGGAATTTGGCGCATTGCCTACGATGCAATCTTTAAAAATGATTAAATTCAAAATGAACTAGGAAACCTACTTCCAAGTTGAGCACTATGTGAAAATCCATTTGATGTTTTTGCTTGAAAATTTTGAATATTATGCATGAAACGATTTCCTACAGCCACATTATGGATGAAACGATTTCCAAAGCAAAGATCCAGAAAGTGTTGAATACTTGTTAGAAGACGGTCTAAATTGCAATGGAAATTATGATTTTTATAATGCAGAGGTCAAGCTAAAAAGTTCCAATGATTACAATAATGAAGGATTTGAAGAATGAAAATATTGCCATTAAAAAAAAGAATGAAAATTTTGGAAATCAAGAGTTTGAGAGGAAGAATTTGATGGACATCAAAGTAGTTGAACATAATGAAGATGAAGATTTCTTTTGCATGTAGGAGTGTTCATTGTTGGTTCTACGAGCTACCTTCTTTTTACACACATCATTAGGTGTTCAGGGTTGGGGCTATCAAATTTTTTTAAGAAGATTATTGAGGAAGATAAAAGGGCGATGATATTTTCACCCCCCCTGCATTACGCATGCGTCCCTCTTTTAAAGTGATTTGACGTCAAAAAGCGTTAAAGTTGCCCACTGTTCACGTCAAATCACGTTATAAGGGAGGCGCATGGGTAATGCAAGGGGGTTGAAAATATCATCTCCCAGATAAAATTGTCAATATTTTTGATGATTCTTCAATTTTCTCCTTGGCAAAGACATGCTATTCTAAAAAACTTTTAGGGAACATTTGGATGAGTGGGATTTGGGTTGGGTGGATGGGGGTGGGGTTGGATTTAAGATGTCAAATCCAAATCTTCCATTTGGGGAACAAATGGGAGGGATGGAAATTTGATTTGGTGAAATCCCAGGGATTTCAATTCCTTTTTTAGCCAAATTCCAAGGATTTGTGATTTACCTCATTTCTTTGGTTTTTTCTCTTTATCTTCCGCTATTGTCTCTCTCATTTTTCAAGGATTATTAAAATGCTCAGATCGTGTCATTGATTTTTACAGATCAGGTTTTTACCAACGAGAGATGAAACCCGAACGGTGAACTCTTGTTCTTGGTCATTTGTAGATGTTTTCTTCATGGTTTGGGAAGAACTCCTTCCCGAATTTTGGTCGTCTCTTTCCATCTCAAGCCGTCATGAATCGACTTTAATTTTCGGCTGGTAGAAGATCTGAATCCAAAGAAAAACAAGACGAGAAAAACATCCATTTTGGATATTTTCCCAACTTTCACGCTCAGTCAATTACCTCTTCATCACCAGTATTTTCCTGTTGCCATCATACACAAGACACTATTCCAGCCAGTAATCGACACCATTTAGGCTTGCATCTTTGATTAGTGTTATTTCGAAAATACATTTTCCCCTATTCTGAAAATAAAAATATGGTGATAATCAATGTGAAAGTGCATCAAATCTTAATGTTAATGGGTGTTAGTGCATGTTAATTAACGAAAGAAGAAAAAACCACACACACACACACAAAAACCCACATACCTCTCGAAAGAGGGAAAATTTGTTCCACTTTGGTAGAAATGTTGACATTTTGACCGAAGTTCAGCACCTTTATACATGGGTTTATAGCTTTTCGGTCGACATACTGAAATGCTAGTGATATCAACTAACACGGGGTTCGATATCCTGGAACGATGTTTGTCCTGCGAAATTTTGTGCCAATGGAAATTGACACCAACATGTCGATTGAAACCTTAGTTGTGTGTACCGTTGTGTTCTGTAATCAAGGAGCTGAGGGTTGTGAGTAATGAGCAAAATTCCCTTCTTGTGTAAGGCCGCCTCCTCGTTGGAGTCCGTGTCACCAATGGGCCCAGAAAGCACCCATCCCACTATGTTGTCATGGCCTCTAAGGATCCCACCAATCCTAGCTGGGACAGATTATAACCATCAAAGTTAGGCTTAAGGGAACCGGTACTCCTCAAGCTAGAGAAGTTGTGTGGACACTATATAGATAAAAAAGGGGTTTACTTATTAGTGTCAATCGTAGTTTCAAAACTCCCCATAATCATCTCAGACTCACCCGAGTCAATTCTCCTTTACCTTGGCTGCGTTCTTGTTCAGGTCCGCATTTTGCATTACAACGTCAATCAAAACCCTTTGACTCGCCCGAGCTATGACTCCATCAACCAAGTAAACTTTGTCAACCGAGTGCTCGGATGTGCCAATTGAGTAATAAATCGCCCGCACCGAGTCGTCTAGGATTTTCTGTGGCCTCATTTTGACCCGCATCTGCATTTTGAAACATTGGTCTCAATTACTCTATTGAAGCGGAAGCTTGTGCCCTTCTTATGCCCCTCTGAGGCTTTTGTTAAGGAGATGAGGGAAGGCTCTTGGTGGAAGGGGGGATTCATCCAATGTTAAAATGCAGGCTTCTACTCACAGCCAAGGTCCTTGGAGGATGGCTCATTTTGTAGATGGAATCATCACCATTTGTAGAAATCTTGTCTCTCTCTTCAGCATTCTTTTAGAGATGCTAATGATTTAAACGATAGGTTGGATATGGGTATCTAGATTGTTTGTATATATCGGGCAATCTGTGTCCTGTATTTCTTCTCCTTTTTGGTACTGTTTGGTTTGGTTATCTTCTAAAAAAATCTAGAGCTATTTTTAGTGCTGGATCATCCTAAGTTTTTTTGTTTTCTAAATTGTACATGTCTCAATGTCTCATCATGGTATTATACCATCTACATATGGAACCTGCAGGAACGATAATGCCCGATAAAGAACAACAGGAGGCAAGAGGCGTTCAAAACCGAAATGAAGCCAAGCCTGTGGAACTGGCTGTAAATCTTAGTGCTGTTAATTCTGCAACAATTGAACCAGCTGATATGAGGCCACAAGTGAGCGGTGAGAAGAGTCTGAAAGATGCTGTGAAGGCAAAAAACAAAAAGAAGAAAAACCCATCCTCTTTATTATAGTTAGCCTTTGCAATTGAACAGAGACTGAAACTGAACAGGTACTCTCATTTCCCAATGGAATGGGGATTCAACAGAAACTTAGTGAATGCTTCTTCTGCGTTTTCTTACCACAAAATATTTCTATCTTGCAGATGTTTTTTGGCCATTGGTTGGCTATTTCTCATATATTCAGTGGACCCTGCAGAAAGGGAAAAGTAAAAAAGGGGAACAAAAACTACAAAAAGATCAAGGAAAAAAAATGGATAGCAGATTAGGAGAGCTATTGCACTTTACAAAGATGTCATGAACATTTGCAGTCATGGCTAGCTCTATCCATTTGACTTCTAGGAACCTCACAGCCAAGTGCCAACTAAATACAGATTCCAATGAGAATCGACTCCTCAGAAATTGCTACTTGGATGGATCTCTACTTGCTTAACAGTGAACTGTAATCGGAATTGAATCATGACTGATGAATGCGTGCTCCTTTTATGGACTTTGTACACTTGGAACAGTAGATTATAACACTTATCAACATTTTATTTCATGTTTTGTTGGTATTAGAGAATCAAGTCATCGGCATTTGCAAAATTTATTTCACTCTATGAAATTAAGATGTTTTGAGTCCTTTTTAAATTTTTTTACAGGACTGGTTGAGTGATCCTCGGGCCTTTGGAAGTCCCATCGGAATTTGATTGGGCTGGTCTGATCTATTTTGAAGTAAAATGGCAACCAGAAATCATGGATGCGACTGGCTCATCAACGTCGCAGGTAGGCTGCTGTTCTGTTTGAATATCGGAAAAAATTGTGTTAATCTTTTTGATTTTTAGCGCATGTTTGACTACTCTGAAACACTTCTCATTGAAACATTTTTACCCTTGAAGAAAATTTCAGTGAGAAATCTTCTCTAGTAAAAGAAGGAAAAACAAAAAAGCCCAGCTACATGTGCTATTCTTTTCTAGTTTCTTGAAGAACAAATATAGCTGGAGAAACTTTTTAACTAAAATGATGGGTTACCAAACATCCAAAGAAAAAAAGAAAAAATCAATTTTCATGGAATGTTTTCTCAGGGTCTTTTATTTTTAAGCCAAGAGAAACATGCCCTCAGACATGAAAATACCACCATTTTCTTGCTCTTTCTAAAACTCTAATTTGTTCTTCTTTCTTAAACTTTAAGTTCTTCTTCTTTCTTAAACTTGAATTCCTAACTTTTTAAACTTACGTGGGCCATCTGTCTGAAGGACCTTTATTGACTGCAAATGGGCAGCTGAAAAAATAGTTAGATTTTATAATCCAGGATTGCAGCTGAAACCTAGATTTTATAGGCTAAAACTTGGATTTACAATCCTGAAACTGTACAATCCTGGTTACAGCTCATAAAATCGAGGTTTTAGATTATAAAATTCAGGTTTTAGCTTGTGAAATCCAGGATTTTACAATCCTGTATTATTAATTACATTTCAGATATTGATATATACATTTCAAAGCATGCTATTCCTTACCATTTCTCAGAATTTTTTATGCACTGGTTATGCTTAGAAGGAAATGAAGAGACTCAGGGCCTCTCTGGATACCACAAAAGTAGGGCCTTATTGCAAATAAGGTTATTTTAAGGTAAAAATTGGTATGCAGATGAAACTTGATGGCCTCATTGGGCCATTAGTTACATTATCCAATGATAAATAGAATCAAGATAACCTCTTTGGGGACGCCATTAAGCTTTTGTTCTTCAACCGTTGAGCTATACTATAAGCCCAACCCCAACTACTGTAATTTCACTCCTGTGTTTTGATAACTCACCTTGTCTTTTATTATTTGATATGCTGTCAAAGACTATTACAAATTTACAATACCTAAAAAGCTCTTAGGAGCCAATTAGGAAAAGACAAGGTGAGTTTGTCTTATTTAATCAACTGCCATAATTTGATAATGGCACTAAAAACATTTTCATGCACTTTTTTATTTAGCTTTTCACGGCTTTGATGATACTCAAAGATGCATCAACTTCCCACTGTAAAACAAAGTGAGTAGTGCCATTATCAAAAGATGATCATGCCACATCTCTGTGATCAGATCAGTTGGTCAGATGGATAAAATAGAGGAGGACTATGCAAGTATTTTATAAAAAAATATCGTGCAACACATTATTTGATGATTCAAACCACTCATTTGTTGGGTCCCAACTTAAATTTTCTTTTTTGTAGGATGATCCTAACCCTTCTGTATAGAAACCTCTACAAATGGGAGGGTCAGAATCATCCTATGAAGTTGATTTTCAGGGCACAGTTCCATCCGTCAAATGGATGGTTTGGATCATCGATTAATGTGGGATCCACTTTATTTTTTCAAAAATTCTTTCGTGAAGATATAGACAGGACAGGATATAAACTAATTAAATTGGGGGAATTGCTAGCGTCCATAGCAAATGGCATGTTGCACATCAGACCAGCCACCTTGTGAATGAAGACAACGGCAAATCCCTTAAATTGGAGGGTGAGGATTGTCCAATCTGTGCAAGGAAGAAGACAAAGGCAAATCCCTTAAATTGAAGGGTGAGGATTGTCCAATCTGTGCAAGAAAGACAACACCGTTGATGTGGCCCTTTTAAATGTGTATTTATCGCTTTCATGGGATTTGAGCTCCTTCATTTGTCTTTTAGTGAACGTGGCTAAATGGGTTGAAGCCATTTTTTTTTCCAAAACGGAATTCCGTTTTCCTAGCAGTGTTAAAAAAGAAGAAGAAGAAGGGATAATTACATTTACACCCCCTCTAGTTTCTGATACATCCACTTCCACCCCTATAGTTTAAAACGAGACAAATACACCCTTGTAGTTTCAATTTGTTTAAGGTTTGCCCCCTCAGTTGAAGGTTTGTCCATAGATTGAAGGATTAGGAGGATCCAGGTTTATCCATAGATTGAAGGATTAGGATGATCCGATGGAGTTGATTTTTTGGGCACACCCTATCTATGTCAGGACCCATCAAATGAACGCTTTGGATCATCCAAATAATGTGGGCCCATACCCGAATCCAATGCATTTGGATGATCCAAAGCGTTCATTTGATGGGTCCTGACATAGATAGGGTGTGCCTAAAAAATCAGCTCCATCGGATCATTCCTAACCCTTCAATTTATGGACGAACCTTCAAACCTTAAACAAATTGAAACTACAGGGTGTATTTGTCACGTTTTAAACGGAAGTGGATGTGTAGAAATTAGAGGGGGTGTAAATGTAATTATCCCAAAAAAAAAAAAAAAAAACTATTTCATTGGAAATAGTAAAATACTAGATCGATAAAACAAAACCCTAGCCCTCGCTCTTTCAACTTTTCTCGGTTTCTATGCGAAAACCTATAACCTTCGACAAGAATATCTATCACTCTCCGATCTACTGTTCTCGATCGCGATGTCTCAGGTATTCTTCTTCTTCTTCTTCCCCAAATTACAAATTACAGTCGTGTTCTCGAATTTGGATGTCATTTCATGATTTTTGCCCTTGTGCCACTATATACATATTCCTTTTCTTAGCATTTGAAGCTTTTAGATCTGTTTATTCATCTCCTAAATTGGTCTTCCATATTTATAGAGATGCTCCGAATATCAATTGATGGTTAATTTACACAAAATTTCTTATACACATCTCTGCACTACATTCAGCATCGGAGGAGGATTTCCTTTTTTGTGTTTTATTTATTAGATGTTCATCTCTCTTAGAGTTCATGCTTCTTAAGATTTCAGCATATTATTTTTTCTCTTCTTATATTCTCTTTAATTTCCAGATATTATTCTTTTTGAGTCAACAGTTTTTGTGCCTTTATCATAAATGTGAAAGCATTTTTGTGTTAGGTTATTTGAGAAATTTCAGTGATTTTATGAATTTTCGTCACGCGGAACCATTCTTCTTTTCCTTATTCATCCACACCATTTGCTTTTTGAATGTATTACTTCAATGGTTTTTTTTTTTTTTTTTTTTTAATTTTTATTCGGGGATTGAACCTGACCTTTGACTTGTGACAAAGAGGACCAAACTGAGCATGTGTTTTCCTAATTGTTAGCTTGTTGAAAAATTAGTCATTTGCAAAATTTATTTATATAATCTTTTGATTTTTTAATCTTGGATTGAACCTTTGACATTTGAGTTGTGATAAAGAGGACCAAACTGCTGAATTTTAGCAGTTTTTTGGTTTTACTTATCGTTGATGGCATTTTTTTTTATTTTAACTGCCCCGTCATTTCCCTTTGTATCATTTGTCATTTCCTCATTTGCTATTATTCATCCACACCAATTGCTTTTTGAATGGCATTTTTTTTTTTGTAACTATTGATTCTATAGATATTTGTGGTTTTTCACTTTTTTAATTTTTTTTTTTTTTTGCAACTCATTCCAGTGATTGTACTTTGTCACATCTGGCTAGTTCTCACTGTTTCAAGGGTTTATTTCATTATTCTTGGACGTCTTGAAATTCCAACTCAGTTTATAGCTTGAAATCACTTCATTTTCTCCATAATTAATATTGGCATACTGTTCTTTGAGATTTTACACCAATCACTGGTTTTACTGTACTGTACTTTCCTATTTCAATGGTTTTTCTACACTCTGCATGATGGACCCTCATATGTGTCGCTGGAGGGATGATTTCTTTCTCTTCTGTGCAGGTGGATAACCGAAGCTCTTCAGCAGCCAAACGTGCTCGGACTGATGGTACTTCCTTTTCTTCTTTATCAAAAACTCTTTGTTATTTGTTACACTTTGTGATTATTTCCCATGCCTTTTTTTTTTTTTTTCACTACTGTTCTGGACCATAGAACTACTATGCTGACCTCAACTTGTTTGGGACAAAGGCTTAGTTGAGTTGAGTTGAGTTCTGGACCATAGATCAGAAATACTATGCACATTCTAACATGAAGCTGAAATAACAGGTTTAAAAAATGACTGCGAGCCTATGATAGGTGTGAACTCATGAACTATCAATAAGAGTTTTCAACAGGAAGAATGTGATTTTACTGACA
The DNA here is from genome assembly GCF_043159265.1 of Tasmannia lanceolata. Lineage (NCBI taxonomy): Eukaryota > Viridiplantae > Streptophyta > Magnoliopsida > Canellales > Winteraceae > Tasmannia > Tasmannia lanceolata. The sequence continues at coordinate 15,427,246 of NW_027518683.1, forward strand.
TGTAAGGATCTCTAGAGAAATCGATGGATGGGATCTTAAATGAAGAAGAGGAGGAACTAAATTTAAATGATAAAAAACTTTGGTTAGCTTTGGATTTGATTAGTCTTAGAAAAAAATATGGTTCCTTATTGGAGTAATTTATGCTTTAGCTTTGTTATATTGCATTTCAAGATTTAAATACTCAAAAAGTTGAAAAGAAAAATGAATTCAAGTAATCACCTTACTAATTAGTAGCTTTCTTGCAGTATTTTCCAAAATATTTGCATATTATATATTTTACTGGCATATCATATATTTCTTTCTTTTTTCTTTTAACAAGCACAAGATTTTACCATTTTGGGTATTATGTTCATTATATTACATGGTGTTAAGCAATTTACAAAATGTCCATTGCCCTGAATGAATTGATGAATGTATCTCATAACTTGTTTTGAATTGAGCTCAGCACCACTTCAAATAGCCACATTATATGCCATATGGTACTTAATGCCATATTGTATGCCATTTGCTTTTGTTAACAGTTTTCTTTTAATATTATACTCTATGAAATGATCGTATAGAAAGAGATCTAGGTTTATTTTCTTGCTTTTCTTGGGCTTCCTGTTTAGAAAGAGATCTAGGTTTCTGCATTCATTTCTTTAAGGTTTTCATATGCTTTTGTTTATTATAGGTAGTCGTCGTGAGGATGATTGGACATGCCCTAGCTGTGGGAATGTCAATTTCTCATTTAGAACAACCTGCAATATGCGTAATTGTACCCAATCCAGACCTGCTGATCATAACTCTGTAAGTTGTTTATTGATTTTCGATGACTCAGTGAGCATATCAGGATCAAAATAAGGTCCACCGTGCCAATTGCAGAGAAAAATCTACTATTGACTCAGTAGTCTATATTTTTGTGTGCGTGCGTGCGTGTGTGTGCGAGTGCGTGTGTGTCATTTTAGAATCCTTTGCTATCTGATATGGAATAAATAATTGATTCATATGCCCAGTTTGTTGACCGACACTGCACCGGTGGTATCAATATTGAAAATTAGATTGTAAGGAAGCTATTGCTCTGTTCGTTTGAGATTGTGACAACCGATTGTGATCCCCAAACCTATTATTGGTCTGGAAAATACATTTAATTTTGAGCCCAATAATAGGTTTGGGATTCGCGATCGGTTTTCACAATCTCAAACGATCAGGGCCTATGTTTATGATTACTATACTGTGACCTGTCGGCTTGCCAGCTTTGTTGGATGCTTAATTGGTATTACATGCACCCCATGAAGACATTTTCTGTTTTTTTTTTGTTGGGGTTTGGAGGGGGGGGGGGGGGGGGGGGGGGTTCATATTAGAGCCTACTACATATTACAAGGTGCTCTTGTTTATGATTTGGGGGATTTTGGGAGGATATGCTTCACGTGATATCTGAATAATGACATGTTTCAATGGTTTTGGGCATCAAATTGAGTGATAAGCATGGTTTTAAATTTCCACCGAAGCCGACACGACACGACACGATCAGGATGTTTCCCTTTCCATTCCCACCGAAACAATATCAACATCAAAACGTATACCGAAACCAAAACCGTAAGTGCATTAGTTGTATACTATATCAGTACGTGTTACTTAATCATATTTATATGAATTGCTTGTGAAATGTGGTATATGAATTATGTATAAATCTTTGTATCAATTACATGTGAAATGTTTTATATACTGAATTATCAGACATGCGCAACGAGCATGTCATTAGGTGCCTTATGTTATTAACCATTGCGGATGACTGTCTTGCTTATGTGATGGTTGCTAAATGTGTATTTGTGCTTATTTTAGCTGTTTCCTGAAAACTGAAGTTTTATCTTAAAATTCTATCATTTGCATGCCTTTCTGTGATTTTATAAGATTTCCATCGAAGTTTTCAATTGAAACCGAACTTTCCCGTTTCCATGGTGACTGATGATCTATAATATATGTGTGTGTGTGTGTGTGTGTGTGTGTGTGTGTGTGTGTGTACACACACACACAGAGATATATATTGTATGGATTACTCCAAGTTGATGGAGTAAAAAGTGGTAGGGGTAGACCGAAAACAACTTGGGTAGAAACAGTGAGGAAAGGCTTGAGGTCTAGGAACATAACAGAGAACATGACCTTGGATAGGATAGAATGGAAGAAAATGATCCATGTAGACGAACCCAACTAGTGTCAGGATTAGACTTAGTCAATTTGAACTGGGTAGATCCATTCACTTTCTTTATGAAAATTTTCTAAAGGATTCATTAGCCGACCCCAACTAGTTTGGGACAAAGGCTTAGTTGAGTTGAGTATATATTGTATGGATTACTGTGAGGGCATGTGCAGGTAACTGAAGGTTCTGGAGAAATATATGTGCAGGCCCTTGGTTTTTGGAACACGTGATATAGTTGCGTTTCAGCTTCATGCACTTGTGCTCCATCATGATGCTTATATAAGTTTTAAATAAAGGGCTCTGTTATTTTTCTCTGTCCAATCTGTCCTTGATTTTTTTTACGAAATTTCTGACTGTCTTACTGTTTTTAGCATAATGCTAAGTAATTTTGTATTTTCCCCTGCCTCTGATTTTTGGTTATGGAATCATTCCAGAAGTCCGCTGGAAAGACCCTACAAGTTCCCCAGAGTTACTCTTCTGCTTATTTGGGTTATAGTGCTCCCTCTTCCATGTACCTTAGGGCACCACCATACAGCTCTTCTCTCTTTAATGGAACGTCGCTCCCACCACCATATGATCTCCCAATTTCTGGAGGCACAGGTTATCATTATGACTTTGGCAGCCGGCTTTCTTTAGGCAGTCCTTATGGTCCACGGTATCTGTCTGGACCATCACCTTATCCCAGTGGATCTATGTTGGGCGCAGGTAAATTTTTTGTTTGCCATCTTGCTGAGCCAACAAAACATTTATAGTTGTGCCATTTTCACTGCCCAAGTAGTTTGTTTGTACCGGTAGCTCGGGCATTATTAGTATGATCCATTTTTTTTAATCATATTATTAGTATGATCCTAATTGTGCTGTTATCATCTTGCTACTTAATGCTAACTTTTAAAGTGTCTCCAGGTGGGATCTATGGTATGTCCCCTCTGATGGACAGATATGGCTTGGGACTGCCTATGGGTCATGCTGCCATGGTATGTTATATGGTGTATTTGATTTTTAATGAGTGAATTATGGTTGCACAATTTTGTTAGTTGATACATTGGCTTTTTTGGCCTTTTTGATCTTCTCATGCAAATACGTTGGCCCCATTCGAAAAGTTCTATTTAAATTTCATCTCTCTCTCTCTCTCTCTCTCTCTCTCTCTGCTATATTCGTATTTAAAATTCATGCCTATACGTCGTTCTGGTGGAAAGATACTGTGCTTGGGCCCTATTCTGTCTTTCAGATGCTTTGTTTAATTCTGTCAATTTATCATTAAGTTCTGCTTTTATTATTAACAAAAATGGAAAATCATGGTTAAAAACTCTGTTGTAGGGAGCACAGCCGGGAGTTTTTCTGGCTGAAAACCCTCAAAAAAAGGCTACAGGTACGCCTGGATTGATTTTTATTTTTTTTATATATATATTTTTGTGAAATATGCTCCTGTCTGCTGCACCCCTTTATACCATGTAGCGCCCTTTATTCACTTATTTTTGGTGCCTTTGTTTTTTTTCTTTACACATGCACATTTTTTTATGCAGGGCGGGACAGTGACTGGACATGCCCTAAATGTGGGAATGTGAACTTTTCTTTTAGAACAGTTTGTAACATGAGGAATTGCAGTACCCCAAAGCCTGGAACACAGGTTTGAGATCTTTTATTTTTATGGGAGGAAAGTTTCTTCTTACTTGAATTGTTGTATTTCTTTCACTTGTTAGTTATTTAGTTTGTTGATTTTTTTTAATGGTTTATTTAGTTTGTTGATGGTATCTTTTTAATTTAAAGCTATTTCTTTGACTGCTTTGGTTCATGGTTTCAATGAAGTGCCTCTAGTTTGATTCGACTGGGAATTCTTTCCTTCTACCCAAATCAGTTTTTGCTTTAAAAATAGAACGTAGAGCGGCCTAAAGATTGGGAACTGTATACCATTACTTTGTTACATTTATTTTGGGTGACATCACAAACATTGCATGAACTTGTAAGTCGCAAATGTTGAGGAGATAAATAATATAATTTAGAAAGAGTAGCAGATACTAGACTTTGAAGCTGCAAGTCTCATCGTGGAGAAGAGATTTTTCCTTAGTAGCAGGTAAAATTGGGCTAAATTCTTAAACTTAGGGTTCTGAATTTAGAAAATCATGAATTTCGTTCTTTGAATGGTGATAGATTTGAGTTGAAACCACCCAACCCTTTGGATACTTACAAAACCAAGCAGAACAATAAAGCTCTACTTTTTCCGTGGCCTGTGTCATTTTATTTTGGGAAAAAAAACGGGCAAATCCCTGATATAGTCAATGGGAACATACTTGATCAAATTTTCCTTGGTTTTTTGTAAAAAGAAGTTACATTAAATACAGTTGATTTGTTGTGCGTTATGAAATTTTGATTTGAGTTTCTGTTTTAAGTCCTGTATTTTGTGTCCAGCCAGCTTCCTAATTTGTATGAAGTTTCCATGTTCTTTAGGTTAGAATTAGAGCCTGATTAGGTGGACAGTGATAGTTGGGATCAATCCTGCCGACCTATTTTTTGGTCTGACACGAGGACATGCATGTAAGTTATCATGAGGTGACACATGTTTCTGGATCCATGCCGGATAGACATCCCATCAATAATATGAAAGGCCTACAAAAATCAATGGTTTATTTTTTTTTTTGCTGGAATCCTAAATGAGGCTTGATGGATCAAGGGGCTAGGATCATTCGATCAGGGCAGGTAAGTGAAAATAGGCCGGAGTTGTGGGTGGCCAGACCAATGTATCACATCTACATGGCAGCCATGGGGTCGAAAAAGTGGCTCTAGTAAAAGAGCCAAACAGACACTATCATTTTATCAATTTTTCGTAGAATTATTACTTCATTATGATTTGACCTTACTACATTCTTTATTTTATTTATTCTCATGAGAATACTTTGTTTATTGGACAGGGATCGAAATCTGAAAATTCAAAGGGTTCCAGTAAGTTACATTCTCAGCCACAATTTTTATTCCAGTGGTATATCATAGTTTTGATTGGTACTCACGATGGGGTTTTGCAGAGCAAAAAATGCCAGAAGGGAGCTGGAAGTGCGAGAAGTGTAATAATATAAACTACCCATTCAGGGACAAGTGCAACCGGCAGAACTGCAGTGCAGAGAAACCTTCAGAGTCGAACAAGTCCCCGACGCTGACATCCAATGAGGACGATCAGGTTTGTTGGCAGACATATTTCATTTATTCATCCTTCCACTACCCAAAGGTAGCGATTTCTGTTCATCTCTTCCTTGTATGCATGACAAACTCAGTAAAACCATTCAAAAAAAAAAAAAAAAAATCAGTAAAGATATGAAGCCACACACAATCTCCTTAGTTATACTTGCAAGATTTATCTTTTTCAGTTCTCCATAATTATGTTGATACTATACATTCTAGTGCATCCATTGATTTTCCGCCATTGTCTAATGTTCCAGTGAGTACTAGAACTCATTTGAGTTTGAGAAGGTCCAGAGTCATCGTCAGCATTGCACACATATTGGTGTCTGAAAAAGTCAGTTGTCTGTTGTCATGTTGCGGCCATTGTCGGCTCACTACTCTGCCTTCTCATGATCAGTGTCCAGTCGTCATATTAGCAGCAACCCCAGATATTTGGCATATATGGTCTTATGGGATCTTTTTTGTCGGAACTGTTTATGTGTCAGCAATATTTTACAGGTTGGTTCTTTTGGATTTCTTTAAGGTGGACTTTTTGTGCATTCTGGAATTAATTCCTGTCTATTTTAGTAGGTATGTTACCCTTTGACATGAGCTTTCCGGGTTCTGGTTATAGTCAGAACTTGTGGGGACACCAGAAATTCCAACCTGTACTCTTCTGGTTTCCATTTAGTTAAGACTTGCCTGTTATTCAGTTCCAAAAAGTATGTTGTTTAAATGTTCTGGTGAATTCTAGCTAGAGTATCTGGAAGTTCAAAAATTCAAGTGTCATTATTAGGTTTCCGTTTTGCTGAGTTTATTAGAGTAGAATTGTTTCTGGTTTGATATTTTCTGTGGGTAGCATGTCATATGATATTTGAAGTCAAATGTTCTTTGAACCTGTTGGTTTTATTGCAAATAGATTTGAATTTTTTATTTTGAACAGTCATTGGTCAGTTATGGTTGTGAAATCTGAAGCCAAATCATTTGAATTAGGTCTTGACCGTTTACTTTTAACTTCCTGTGTTACCGCTTAAATCCTATAGTCTTAAACTTTTGAAATCCATATGGTTGATTCTAGTATCTAGAGCCTACAGCCTGCACTTCCAACCTTAAACTGTTAAAATTTATTAACTCTAAAACCTAATGCCCTAGTACGTTTTACCTCCTTAAACCCCCTAAGTTTAAACCCAATGCCACGATTTTTCTTCAAAACCTTGGCTCTTAACCTTATTGCAGTCTATCTCAGTTGGTTTCCATTTGACACAGCATCTGGCATAGGTTGCTGATTTCTGGTGATTCTGTTTGTATTTTTTCCCCATATTTTCTTTTTGAATGGCAAATGTTCTCCCCATAATTTGTGGTAAAAATCTGTAAGTTTTATTCTTGACCTGTGGGAGAGAGTGATCTGATTTAAGAACATCATCACCGAGGCAGAGTGTCCTATGATAATGTCGCACTAATGAGGAAACGAAAACTATACAAAAATGCAAAAATGTATAGGGCTATACGGACTCAAACCGTAGACATCCTCGGTAAAACAGATCAGATTATTATCAAAATGATTCGAACTGTTTCAAAGACCCAACATGCATTTTTTCGCATTGGGCTCTATCATCAACTGATAGAAAGGAGGAGAATGATAGTCCAAACCCACTTAAGACAATGAACCGTTTTATCACTTTTATGTACTTTTTCTGTTTTTATCTTTGTATTCAGTCTGCATTTGTGTATCCACCTTAGGTTTAAATTGTCCCACAATGGCCTCTAGACCTGAGGATCTGCGGAGAAGCTAATAGTCTGGTGAGTAGGCCTTATCTCCCTTATGGGACGATTTAAACCTTTGGGCCACAGGAAGTTTGCCCAGTTGCCTATTATTTAGGTGCAGCTTCTAAAAATGGCCAATTGTTTTCTGGTAACTTTTGCCATGGGGGTTTGGAGCAAACTAGTCAATCAGGTATGCACATACTGGTTGCAACTTTGTTTTCCCTGGTATGGCATATATGCAAACTTACAGGAGGAATCAAGATAGAACACATGGTTACCAAAAATGCCCTAAGCTTGATAAAGAAGAATATTATTTACATTATTTAGTCAATCAGTCTGCTCAATATATGGAGAGAAAGGAGGTGGAAAGGAGACAAAGGTGTGGGGGGAGGAGAAGAGGAAGGGAAAGCTCTCTTGAAAATAACTGATTGTATTTCAAGAAACTTGCCAATGGTTAGGGGAAGATGCTTCTAGTATTTTGGTGAAGTTCATATTCTAACCATCTGTTATGCCAAAACAATGCCTCCTTGGGCTTGCAAGGAAATTATAGATAGAAAAAGAACCTTCATGGCATCACCTCATGCTTGTAGAGGTGAATAAGATGTTCAAGGAAAGGATGTCTAAGCAAAGTTTCATATCAAATAAATTAAGGGATTTGCTAGTGTCCATCGCAAGAGGCATTTCTTCTGTTCTGTTGCATGTCAGACCAGCCACCTCGTGAATGAAGACAACAGCTTTTGTCTCCATTTACAAGGTGTCTGGTCTAATATGCGACAGACCCGGCGCGAAAAGCCTTTTGCAATGGACTCTAGCAATTCCCTATAAATAAATGTTGGAAGGAAAAGAATGCAGCTTCAGAGCGTTGGAATGATGAGGCGGAGTTTTAAGATTTGTATATCCGACTAAATTCTTCGTGTTTTTTGTGTTTTTTTTCTTCTTTTCAAATCTTCTTATTCTTTACCTGAATTACTTTCGGAAGATGTTTTTTGTCATTGGTTTCTCTTGGAGTTTGAGATTTTGGTTACCAGTTTTTTCTCTATCTATTCGCTTTGCACTGTACACATTCATCTGCTTCAAAGTTTTAAATTCATGTTCTTTCGATTTCATTGATATGCCCATGAATATTCTTCATTTGGGTTGGGCCTTTTTCATTTTGGCTCTGTTGCTTTCAATGTAAAATGGGCGTAAAATTTTACTCCCATTTTCAAGTAGAAAAGTGGGCTTAAATTTTGATTTACTAGAAAGAAAGGGAGCCTTTATAGTTGTCGTTTCAAAATCATTATATTTTGAAGGGAAGTGATATATTCGCACCCCCAGGCTAGCCTCCCTCTTGGTGTAGTTATGACTATTTTTACAATAGAAGGGGATGGCCCAAGGAAGAAAAGGGAGCGAATAGTACATCATTTCCCTATTTTGAATTTGAAAGGAACCCATAGAGGGGTAAAATTGGAATATTTTACTCTCCCAGTGAAAAAAAAAATGGGCGTAAAATTGGATTGTTTTCATTTTGGTTCTGTTGTGTCTGCCTAATCTAGGGGGCTCCATACCCAGACTCTATGGAGAGGTTGCTTATCTCAATGCGAAATGGATGAACATGAACGACCTTTCCTTATATTTTCTCTTGCATTCGACTTGCTACCGAGAAATTTAGATAATTTGAATCTATAGGCCTTGGCACGAAGTAGTCTTGCTGCCTCAGCAGTTATATATGGTGGGGATACTATTTTTTTTTAATCAATGTCTTGGAGCAAGCACTATTGTGTTGGAAGAGGGCGAGCCATGGCGCAACGGTAAGGTTGCTCCATTGTGATCTCGTGGTCACGGGTTCGAGTCACAGAAACAGCCTTTCTGCAAAGCAGGCGTAAGGCTGCGTACATTTAGCCCTCCACAGACCTCGCAATGGCGGGAGCATGCAGAAGCATTCCACACAAATTCCTAAATATTAAGAAGGAATAATGTGATCTATCCCACCTAACACTATCTAAACATGAATGTTTGGGCGTGTTTGGCAGCTATTTTCATTCTCCCGAAAGCTGACAACGGAAACTGGATAATGAGAATAGCCGGAATCAAATCTGAATGGCTAAGATATTTCTCCTGCACTATTATTTTGTGGGGATCTGGAGAAATGAGTGGAAATGGATTTTGTTTGCCAAATTAGTTCTTCTCAGTTCTCTTAATTTTTCTCATTCTTCGGGAGGAAAAAATTAGAAAAGCCCCTAGGGATCTGTTCACTTGTTTTCCCGCTGCAGAAAAGGAAAAGAAAGGAAAGGAATCTGACGTGGCAAAATGGAAAGGAAAGGAAAAGAAACAGTGATTTTCCCTCGCTTTCTCGCTGTTCACTTGCCCAAAAAGCGAGGGAAAATCACAGTTTCCTTTCCTTTCCTTCTGTGAAGTAAAGAGGAGATTGCAACATAATAGAGAAATTTGAACCCTAGAAACACCAAGTACATGAAATCCAACCCAGAAATCCGACCCATGAAATCCGACCCAGAAAACTACAGATCAGAACTTTCGGTTCTTAAAAATACATTTATGCAAAACCCATTTCACAAAAATGAAGAAAAGAAACCCTAAGAAGCAAAAAAGAATGAAATAATCAGAGAGAGAGAGAGAGAGAGAGAGAGAGAGAGAGAGAGAGAGAGAGAGATCAGTACCTTTGCCGGAGTTTCATCGGCGGTGAAACGAGCTTGGTGGACACGAATGGATGGCCGGAGAAGATGAGCGAAGAGAAAAAACCAACCTTATAGTGTAAAGAGATAAAAGAAAATAAATTGACCTAAACACAACAAAGAGAGCAAATAGAGAAAATCAAAGAGAGTAAAGAGACCAAATACGATGAGACCCTAGATCGAGAGGAGGAAAAATAAAAAAAATCAAAGCAAAGAGATAGAGAGAGAGGTACCTTACTGGCCGGAGAAGAGGTAGATGGTGAAGACACGATGCCGGAGTATGATCGACAGTGAAATGGGCTTGCCAGAGGCAACTTGCTCCCCTGAGAAGATGAGATGGTGGCGAGGGGTAGAGTTTCTTGGTTCGTGGTCGAGAGAAATATGAGCGGGACTTTTTTTCTCTTTCTCGGGAAAATAGGTTTCCTATGCTTTTAGTCAGAAAATATATCGCGACTTTGCGAGAAAATTCCAATTCCACGTCTTTTTTTTAACTTTCCCTGTTAGTATTTATTTTCCCTCGAGAGAACAAGAGAACGGCGAGAATTTAGCTTTCTCGGGAAAAAAAACCACGCTTTCTTTTCTTTTCCTTTCTCGAGACAGCAAGTGAACAGAGCCTAGGAGAACGGTTTCCAAACATGCCCAATGGTTGCCTTGTGACTCAGCAATTTGCTGACCCGAACAATACGTTTATTATCTGGGTTTGAGCCTCTAGCACTATTGGTAAAGACTGTTCTTTGACCATGAGGTCGGATGTTCAATCCCAGCTTACCTACCGAAAAAAACATGGTATTAAAATGTTTTTTTGATAATGACACTCCTCACCAGGAAACTTTACCACTACTCTACGAATAGACAACCTCATGCTATTACTTCTATTCATTACATCAGTTTTAATTCACCACCATGCGAGGCAACACTACATGCAACCAAACTGACCAGGGCTTTGTTCTCCGTGAGGTAATTATGATACACCTCCGTATTAAAATGGAAAGTCCCTGTTACGACCATTCCTAAAAGGCAATTATAGGACCCTACTTCTGCCTAGTTTATGTCATCAGGGCAATCAAAAGTGAATATGTTGATCAGAAAAAGCATAGCAGACTTGGGTCATGTTTGGCAACCATGAAAATACATTCCATGGAATATAAGTGGGGCCAGTTTTCCAATCCTATAGATCATTTCACAACATTTTACCTAACCAGATCCACCAAGCACTAATGTTATGCAAAAACGTATCTTTATTCTTTAGTTTAGCTACGACCAGTTTATTTTGCAGCCAATTCTCACGTTTTGCAGCTTCCTCATTTCATGAAATAAAACCAGAAGAGTAAAAAGAAACAGCTGATTTTGATTATGTGTGCTGTTTCAGCAACAGCAGAAATTTCAACAACGCCTTGGCAGTGCTCAATCTTTTTGAGACTTTCCAAAGAACCAAACCTACTGTCTTATACTGCAGGAAAGTAAGAATGTAAGAATCATCTTTCCCTTTGATAAAATCAGCCTGCCTTATTGTAGAATAGTCTAAGGCCATAACAGAAGGCGCCTATGTGAGTATCTCATTCGGCATAAGGTTGAAACCACAAAAACCATGATTTAAAAGAGCTTGAAAGGGCCGGCTAGTGTACCATTTCACAGAGTATGATTAGCATGGAAATAAGAATAAACCCATGTAATCAGCCTTCGCAGTTCGTCAGTGCCTTCGGCTGTAAATGGGAACTTCACCGAGTCCGGCGGCTTTCGCACATTTGGCCAAACCGCAGATATTCCTGAAAAGTGGCTATCATTTATCAGGTAATGTAGAAAGTAAGGAAGACTTTCAAACAAAATACCAGATACAATCTCAAACAAATTATGGAATGGAGGTTCAATAAATTCTGCAAAAATACCTTCAAACAAAATCTAAAGCTATTTGTTCATGGTGGAAAAAGATGCCTTCTACCAAAATTTAAAGCTACTTGGGCATTTTGGGTGAAAATACTAAGTTTAAATTTGGCTCAGAGAGGGAATTTTCATCTTTGGGTTGGATCTTGTGCCAGCCTTCTCATCCGCCCGCCTTCTCTCGTTCCTCGAAAGAGACCTATAGCATGGGGCCACTGCTCGCTCTCCATGGGCCCTCCGAATAGTTTCCCAGGTGGTGCACCATCTAATTGCTTAGAGGGTGTGATGCAGCACCGTGAAGAGAAATTGAGGAAATGGGAGAGAAATAGACGAAATGAGATAGAATTAGAAGAATAGGGGAAGAAGAGACAAAAATAACCTGAAGAAGAGACGAATTTAGAGAGAAGTAGAAGAAAAAGAGAAGAATAGACAAATTTAGTGAGAGAAGAGAAGAAATCAGAAGAGGAAAGAAGATTCTAGAGGGAGAAGAATCATTATTCAATATCAATCAAAGTTAATAATCTTTACTACATAAGGCCTATATATAGGCAATTAGAAGTCCTTAAAATAAGGAAACTGCCTAATTTAAGAATCCCTAAAAAGTAAATATTGAAATAAAATTCCTAGAAACTAAAATAACATGGAAAATAAATTCCTAAACTAAATAACATGGAAATATAAATCATAATGGGTAAATATGCCACTTATTGGCCTCTTATCTGCATCATTCTCCCCCGGTTGAAAAGAACTCGCCCTAATAAAGAAACTTGTACTTGCCTTTCCTTGCCTTGCCTTTCTTATTTTTGTGGCCCCACTTACACAATTTTATTCTATTATGCTGCTTCTTCTCTTCTTGGTCACGTGACCTGCTTCTAAAAATATGCTTTTTTCTAAAGCATGCAATGCCTTATTGTGCAAGCTTCCTTTTATTATTTTGTATTGCTTGTGGTCACGTGACCTCTTAACACCCAGAAAGAAAAGTTCCCTCTCTTAGATAATTTCAAGAAAGTAACCCTAAATATTTCCTTCTTCCTCACGCAGCAGTATAGGAGTTTCTTCTCGAAAGGAAACTTGGCAGTGGTGATTCCGGAAAAAAAAAAGTGCCGAAAAACCTGCAAACCAATTCTATCAGCCCAGAGAAGATAGATGGGACAGAGCTGCAGGGAAGGGCCGATGGAAAAATGGGTTTAAAAGCTACAGGAAAGAGGCTTTGTGGAGGTGGTTGTTGGGATTGGGCTGAGATTAGGGTATGATTTGAATAGGGTATTTAATGGACTGATCTTAGGTCTGACTTTTGAATCCTAGGGCTGAAAGTTGTTGGATGAAATTGTTGGGCTTGCAATCAGTAGGATAATTTGAATGGAGGGTTAGGGAAGAGTTTTGGGGAAGGGAAACTCGGCTAGGGCTACGTTGTTGTTAGAGATGTAGGGTTTTTTTTTTTTTTTTTTCTCTGCAACTCTCGGATGCTACTGGGTTGTTTGGTTCACAAAAGAACTGGGAAAGAATGCGGGGGTGGATGGCTGGTGGTGTTTTTTTTTTTTTTTAGCTGAACTGGTGGATTATTGGTGGAGTATGGCACTGCTAACAAGAAGGATCTGGGTCAGGGTTTGGGTTAGGGAAGAACAGCAGTTAGGGTTTCAGGTTTGTGGCTATTCAAAAGTTGGTTTTGGTGAGTTTCATGTGCAAGCTTGCAGAATGGGGCTGGTTTGGGTTAGACGCAGGACAACAGTGTTAATTGGAAGAAACCACCGAAAACTGAACACTCGTCTTGGATCTTTAGCTCTGATACCAAATTGATGCAGCACCGTGAAGAGAAATTGGGGAAAGGGGAGAGAAATAGACAAAATGAGATAGAATTAGAAGAATAGGGGAAGAAGAGACGAAAATAACCTGAAGAAGAGACAAATTTAGGGAGAAGTAGAAGAAGAAGAGAAGAATAGACGAATTTAGTGAGAGAAGAGAAGAAATCAGAAGAGGGAAGAAGAAAACTAGAATTAGAGGGAGAAGAATCTTTATTCAATATCAATCAAAGTTAATAATCTCTACTACATAAGGCCTATATATAGGCAATTAGAAGTCCTTAAAATAAGGAAACTGCCTAATTTAAGAATCCCTAAAAAGTAAATATTGAAATAAAATTCCTAGAAACTAAAATAACATGGAAAATAAATTCCTAAACTAAATATCATGGAAATATAAATCCTAATGGGTAAATATGCCACTTATTGGCCTATTATCTGCATCAGGGTGTCAGTGGCTGCCCAGAGATTTGCTTGTTCAGTGAGAAGTCTTCTACTGCTTCCTCACCTAATTAGAGCTCCCTCGGCCTTCCAGACATTGGCCAGCTGAGGTATCCATTATCCATCCCTCTTTGAATAGTCGGAATGCAGGAGCTGACCCTATGTCCAGTGGAAGAAAGCAGAAAAGAGGATATTCCAATTAAGGGTGTCAATTTTGGCTCCGGCTCGGAAGCTCACTCGAGCTCCGCTCGAAAAAAGCTCGGCTCGAATCCTTAACGAGCCGAGCCCGAGTTAGGCCAGGCTCGGCTCGGCTCGTTAAGGCTCGTTAAGAATTTAATATGTTTAAATATATATATATATATATATATATATATATATATATATTATATTAATATATACACTAAAAGGGTTGTCTAGGGAGTGAAAGGGGGAGGCAAAATATGTCACTTCTTTTTTGGAACCCCATTTGTTACTTGGACCACCCCCCTAGTGTAAAAAGAGTAGTAAAAAAACACTAGATAGGGTTGTCCAGGGAAAATGAGGGGTGTAAAATTAAAATAATTCGAGCTCGATGAGGCTCGCGAGCCTGACCGAGCCGAGCCGAGCCGAGCCTGGTTCGAGCCCGAGCCCGAGCCGAGCCTGGCTTTTGAGCTTAACGAGCCGAGTCGAGCCTGGCCAAGCTCGGCTCGGCTCGGCTCGTTTACACCCCTAATTCCAATGCATCCAAGCAAAAGATCGGTAAGGGTAGCCCTTTCAGAATGTAGCTCTTCTGATTCTATCAAAACTCAGGTACAATTATCCCTCCATTGTCTTTAGCTTCAACCGCTTGGGATCTCTCATCTGAAAAGGTGAAGGGGAAGCATCCAATCGATGTCCCAGTCAGTTTTTGCCCTGATTATGATGAATTATTATCAGGGCAAAAACTGAAAAAATTGGTTCCCAAAATGACCTTAACATAACGTTAGTGCAGTTGAGAGATTTTCAAAACCTTGAAGAATAAGTCCGAGTGAACTAGTCAATCCTGTCTCCTCCATCGAGTCTAGATTAAGACCCAAATCTGTTCCTCCCTAGGGGTTCTTGGATCATCTGGTATCAGATAAAGATCATCTCGTGGAATGTTACAGGCCTTTGAGATGCTGACAGAAAATCTGTTGTATATATTTAATTAGGTCTTTCAAACCTGATACATCATTATTAATGGAAAGTTGGAAACTAAGATTTCGTTACAATAGATTCCATTAATTCTGTGTGGAATGCAAAGACGGCTGTTATTCCGGCCCTTGGTTTGTCTGTGGGAACTTAGGTCTTGTGGGACAGTCACTATAAGCTACATACAGATATTTTTACTGTAAGTACTTATTCTCTGTTCAGTTGACTATAACAGTTTCAAATGGTTATGTAAGTTGTGCAGACCATTGTAATGACCTGAAAGAGAAGGCTTGCAGTCTGAGTTGTTCTACAAAAGGTTCCCCATTGGGAGACCTTATGCAGGGAAGATTCTTATGGATGACCAATTGCTTAAAAGGAAAATCCAGGACCTCCTGGACAGTTTTGTGGCTCCCTAGGGTAAACTTAACATAATCAGTCATTGTCCTTGGGTGGTCCAATATGGGAGCTATATTCTTGGCTTATTTAAAGTTCCCTTCCATAAATACCTTTCTATTAATGCTTTCTGGTAAACCTGATGCGCATGGTTTAAAGTAATGGTAAACCCGGACGGGTGTGGCTCTTTGGCTTGAAGTCATGGGTATGGTCCCCAGTGACGAGTGTTCGAATCCCCCTGTAAACCCGATGCACGTGGTTTACGGGTGATTGCGTGCATCCATAAGGATTAGTCCTGTCCTAAAATGGGGTGGGGATACCCCATGTCCAACACCGTCCCTCGTCTCTCTCAAACTAACATGTCCAATAATGAACTCTATGACTTTATTACCTACCTTTCCGTAGAACTTTATGTTATAAGAAGTAACAACTGACAACAGGTTTGCATTTCATCATGCAGAAAGCACCGAGCAAATCTAATGCATAATTTAACTGGGACAATCACATTCCACACTTAGATCACTCACCTTCTACTCCAAGCAAGTAGCACAAATGTCCCAAACCCTTCATATCATAGGTTTCTTTCAAGATGTTTTTGACCCATTGAATTGCAGCACTATCACTTCTGATAATGTCATCATTATGCACAATAACCAAAACTATCCTAGAATGTGTACGCTTGACAAGCAAGGTATTATCAAATTTGCTTCTCTTGTACCAAGCGTTTTAGAGAGCCTGATGAAGGTTTTCAAACCAAGCTCTGGGGAGGTTGCTTGAGCCCATAGAATGCCCTCTTGAGTATGCACGTGTTGTTGCTTTTGTCTGCAACTTTGAAGCCTTTTAGTTGTTGCATGTAAACCTTCTCCTTGAGGGACCTGTGAAGAAGCACATTCTTCACATCCATTTGACTAAGAGTTCACTCAATTATGATGGTCAAGACTAAGAAGAATCTCATTGCGAAAATCCCATCATAGTCAAGAACATGTCTCTGATTATACCCATTTTCACTCGACATCATTCCTATTTGCAAGAATGTCGACATCATTCCTATTTGCAGGAATGCTTAATTTCTTCCACAAATTATATTCGTAGAGAACCATCATTTCTTCTTGCATGGCTCCTATCCATTTGTCATATGAGGCGACCTTAGTGAGTGTCATCGGTTCCTCAGCATTCTCGATAACCTGTGTACCTGGTACTTTGCTTGTTCCTATTTTGACGAACGTAATGCTTGATATCGGCATATCGCTGCATGAGATAACCAGTGGCATTTGCAGTTGGCATGGAAGTGGATGTGGATGTAAGGATATTGCCATCTCAGTCATAAGTGATCTCCCCTTAATCTCAAGCCCAATGATCAGCGAGTCATAAAAGTAAGGCTCGTCAATGGATACAAGTTATGTGATTAAAATCAGCCCTCAAGACAATGAGTAGCTTGTAACCCTTATGGTGATCACTGTAGCCTATTGAAATACCGGTAACAACCTTAGGGAACTTTCAACGAGTAGTACATGTAATATGACTGTAATAGATGCAGCCCCATGAGTGAAGATGGATATAATGAAGATTTGTACCCACGAATAGATGTGTAAGAGGCTGAAGTGATGAGGGCACATTGATGACTTGAGTGTTTGTATGAAAATTGCCTCTATTCATAGATGAAAGGCTAACCTTTGTGATGTGTCTGTGCTTCCTTTCTACTACCCCATTTTGTGATACAGTGTGGACTAGAAAACTGCAGATGTATGTTGTTTTGGAGACAAAAATCCCTAAATGCCTGAGATGTATACTCACCAATTTTGTCACTTTGCAGAAATGGGATATTACACCATAGTGTTAGGTAACAAGAATAAAAAAGCTAATGAATGTACAGAGAACACCCAAGTCATTTTTGAGAAAATAAAACCATGTAAAACAAGAATAACCCTCCACAAAATTAACATGAAAATAGGAATTATAGCAAGAGGCAACTAGGGCAGGATCCCAAACAAAAGAATGAAATAATTGAGATGAAAAAGAGGGCTTTATATTATTATGAGTAGAAAATATAAGTTCACACTTCACACGTGTAACTTCGTATTTTTATTACATGAAGAAAGAAACGACTGAGAAACTAAGGGCGTGTTCGGCAACCATTAAAAAAGGAAAATGATATGGAGACTGAGTGTGCCACGATGGAGAGACCAACAATGAGAAAGTGCCATGTGTGCAATAAAATATTGCTTTTTTGTTGATTTTCCTAAACGTAAGGCACGCTCACATCACATGATTTTTGGCGAGAACCCATTTGTTTGTTCCCCTACTCGGTGGTACTCTCGGTTTCCGTAGGATTACTCTTAAAAAATACTTTCTGCTGATTTTGTTGGCATAGAAACGAGAAAAGCGTTGAAATCCCCAAAAAGCTTGTTCGGCAAACGGGGCTGCAGAGTCCGATTCAGCTATTTCTGCTTTTTAGGTGGCTAGCTGATGAGATTTCGCGGAGCGACTCGGATTTGCTTCCGCAGATTCTCATTAGTCCGATTCTGCCCGAATCTTTCGGTGAGAACGAAAAACGTTGCTGAACATGCCCTAAATAATGCACAAAAATGGATTTTGTGTGACCAAGCCGATCATGTCACAAATAAAAGGATGATGCCATGAAGGTAACGAAGCATAGGAATCTGTCAAGAAATAGAAGTTTCCACAAAGTACGCCTTTAGCGAGTAGCTTTCCCATTCACAAATCCTTCACAAGATCAGATTTTGGTGTGAACAAACACAAAAACCAGGAAGTAAAATGGGCAATAAACAAGAGCTTGTATCGCATACTAGGTATGACAGACATCAAAGACTTCTAATTCTAATGAACCTAAAGATGAAGATGCAGATACCCTACCGATGTGGGTGATGGAAAGGGAAGATCCATCACACATGATAATAAGAGATTAACCTTAATGTCGAAGACATGAACTAATTTTGGATGTATCAGCAATGATCTTTTTGACATGGAATCAGAGCAACATATTGTGGGTTTAAAACTCACAACTCCTTGATATTAGAAGTCCATGTGTAAGTCCACCACATGGCCCACATGTGAGGGGAAGTGTTAAAAGTATAAAATAACGCCATCTCCAATGGCTTAAGCTTTTGGAGTAATTGGTTGTTTTACATGGTATCAGAGCAATTGCCCTGGGTTCAAAATTCCTTGATATTAAAATCCACATGTAACGGCCAACCCAAAAGTGGGGCCACACGTGAGGGGGAGTGTTAAAGTAGAAAAGATAAAATAATAATGGCCAACCCAAAAGAGGGGCCAAATGTGAGGGGGAGTGTTAAAGTAGAAAAGATTAAATAACGCCATCTCCATCAGCATAAGCTTTTGGAGTAATTGATTATTTTACACATCCGACCTATCTGCCTAAATTTTAAAATTCGGTATCCTCCTAAGAGGTACTGTCAGTGTCAGAAGCATGCATTGATATATTCTCAATTATCAGAGAAAGAAGGTCTATATCATTTGCTTAGTCCTAAACACCATTTTACCCGAGTAAAGAAAATCACCAATTAAATAAAGAAAAAAGAAAAGCGAAAGAAAACCCACTGACCTTGGCATACACTTCTTCCAGCCAGAAAAAGATGATTGGCCTCCAGCAATCAGTGCATATTATGGTTGTCAAGAAAAGCCGATTGATACGGTGTTTTGAATAGCTGAAACTCTTGAAACTGGCTTCCATTGCTCTGTAAGGAAAATGGTGCCACCCGGGATTCCGATGGGTACGGCTCGGCTTGCCAATACTCCGCACTAGCAAGTGGCAAACATTGATGCACTTCATGCATTGCCGTTTGAGCTGCACTCGTGTGGGTCCCAAGTACAAGATGGTCAAGAGATGCAGATTCGGGGTCAGATGGACCCCAGGGATTAATTGACAGAAGAGAGAGAGCATGTCGAACGTCTGTTGATGCATCCAAGTTGGAAGCGATCATAGAAGCTTCCAGACCTGCAGCCAGTGATTGCATTATAACAGTAGCATGGGTAGAGTAATCTTAAAAACGAAATACAAGCAGAAAAAAATAGACCATCTCGATGATGCAAGTCAGAAACATCCTGAAACAAAAAATGGGCCTAAAACAGACCTTGATTGAGGACCTCGGCAGTGGTGCCCTTAAACGGCAAGAGCCTGTCAAAGTCATGACGAAGGGGAGAGATGGCGTTTGGCAGTTCAACACTAGGAAAATGCAGCAACCCATCAATGCTACCTGTTTTCGCAGTCCTCATCCAAGGTCCTTTTGGTTGTGCAAACTTGAAGTCGCATGAGCCTTCCCATGTAAGACTTGCAGCAGATTTTGCATGAACAACTGGGGCTCTGTTCAACGCAAGGTTCATCTGTTGCCTACCATCTGTGTAGGGCAAAATGATTACAACAAAACAAATACATGAAAACAGTCACGGAGTCGATACTGTATACATGACAAAAATCTGCTCTTCTTCAAAAGAAATATAATTTGTTGAAGAAATAAGTGGCTACTTAAGAATTATGGAAGGGAATTTATGTCCAAAAACGGATAATATACAATAATCTGCTCCACTTCAAAAGAAATATAATTTGTTGAAGAATAAAGCAGCTACCTAAAGAGTTATATGGAAGGAAATTTATGTCAAAAAATGGATGGAATTTATATTTGAAATCAGAATTACACCAATGCATTTTGTGTTCTCAAATTTACATGTTCCAACATCAATCACTAATTAAGTACATAAAACTATCAACAACAAGCCAATGAAAATCTAATAATATTGGCAGAACTTCGAGCCAAAGTGCAGAAGAAAGATAAAATGGAGATGACTAATGCTTAGGGGTGCAACTTGGGTCAGGTCGGGTTGAGCTTTTGCCAAAAAAATGAATAGGAATCAAGCCGAACCCGACCCAATTTTAAGGTAAAAGCTCAACCCGAATTCCCAAAAATCAACAAGTTGAGTAATGCTTGGAGCATTGCATAATGTACATTAGATCTAATGCAAATCTGTTGTGGCTTGTATACTTAGGTCATCTTGATACAAGATTTAAAAGTTCACCAAGTTCTTGCAGATCTTCTGACGGTCCCTCACACTAACTGACATAAAATTGTTTCTGACCTTATTTGCTCCCCTTTTTTACCTTATTTTCTTTCAAGGGCAGAGGTGAGCAGGTTTCGTCTCATCCTTGTGTTAAGGCTCCCTTTTTAGCATATTTTGCATGGTCTATGTTGGTTTTCATTGGGCTTGGTCAAATTACCTCTCATGCTTGTAGGTGGTATGATGGCAAATTGGTAAAATCAAGAAGTAAGATAAGCACATGGCTTAAGTTAGGGACATCGAGTTACGTACACTTCTTTTGTAGGAAACTGTAAGAATTTTTTAACACGGGGAATGCGATTTCATCTTCTTCTGCATGATACCTGAGATTCTTTTTTATGGAGAGATTATAAAAGCCTCATTTGGTGTGATGCTACCAAAATCAGTGAATCAGATGCATTCTGGATTATAAGGCTCGCAGCCGGACTGAACAGAATATTGAAGGAACATTTAAGATCATTTTATTTTTTATTTGATTATTATTTTATTGCTGGAATAATTTTCTTGCATCAATCTGGGTGTTGCTGGAATTACTTGTTTCCACGTTATCAAACAAGGAACCATGATGTCTGGTGTACTCCACAAGTATCATGGACCCTTGATGTGATAAAATAATTGAATTTTTCTCTGAAGAACTAGAGAAACAAACATAACACCAAAGCAGGTTCATGTTAGATGTTAAATTAGAAGCATCCATGCGTATTAGCGACAATGATGCAGACAAAAGCAGACTATCCAATCTGGTACTCATGCTCAAAAACTACTTGAGACATTGGAAACTAAATCAACCTATGATAGGGCATGATGGTCAAGTTGCCAAAACCAAGGCTCGACAAAGCCTCCCTAGAATTTTGGAGGTTCTGCCATGTCAAAAGCAGTTTGGTCATTCCTTCATGTTACAATCACTGAAATCAACATGAATGGTTAAATCTTGGTTATCTCATGGCAAAGGTTAAGGCTGAACTTTCCTTCATTCAGCTATATCTTCAAATTAAAACAGAATTTCACAGGTAACATTAATCAACTGAAATCAACATGAATGGTTAAATCTTGGTTATCTCATGGCAAAGGTTAAGGCTGAACTTTGCTTCATTTCAGCTATATCTTCAAATTAAAACAGAATTTCACAGGTAACACTAATCAAATGAAATCAACATGAATGGTTAAATCTTGGTTATCTCATGGCAAAGGTTAAGGCTGAACTTTGCTTCATTTCAGTTTATCTTCAAATTAAAACAGAATTTCACAGGTAACACTGGCCAACCACAAACAGAAACATATACATGTAGAGTTTATGAGGGGCGCAAGCATGCAGAGAGTGTAAAAAATGGCATGAAATCAAGAGGAAAGGCAATGAAAATCACAAATCATTGCAATGTTCCCTTTGTTTCTGACTTCCAGGAACAGAAGAGATGGTTGTTAACTTGCTTCACTTAGCTTGAGCATAATATATGGCCATATAGTATGTTTCTATTCATCTAGTAAAATTCAAAGAAAGAAAAATGGATAGGAAAATGTCAGAAATGAAAACCCTACCATAAAATGATGAAGACAGCCTTGCAGTATTGAATGACAATGCATCTGGCTGTGGCTTACGGCGACGTGCGTTATGATCAGATAGACGTCTGCGACAGCTTCGCTTTTTCTCATCGAACTCTGACAAATCATGGAACCTTCAAAATGATCAAGTGACTGTTACATTGATATCCTTTTTTTTAATGGAGTTACATTGATATCCTTGAAACAAATTAAAACAATCTAGTCATAAGTTCAAAGACAGAAAAATATTTTAACTTAACCATAGCTTGCAACTAACACAGGCAGTACCGGTAAAATAATCTACCAAGAAGATGGACAACTCAGCCAGCAGATTGTAGTTTCATCATAAAGCTTTCTCCAAACAATTACGACAAGTGTAGAATATTTACCTGCTACACTGTTGGCAAAATCGGCGCTCCTGACCGGAAACAACTACCTTTGGACTTTTAGAATGGTTTTCACAGACTCTGTGCTTGCGATGGTATTCTTTAGCTGTAGTGAGGTTAATGTTGCAACCTTCGACTTGGCAATGTGGCGTCTGCATGCTCTGATATGATGGCCTAGACTTCTTGACAGAATTTGTGGATGATGTGGGAATTGCAGAGAAAGATGACGATTTAATGATGTTTCCAGCACAAACATCTTCAAAGTATGTTCTCTTACCAAGCTTCAAACCAATCAGTGGTTCCCCAGAGCCAACTGATGCCACCAGTTCCGGAGAAGTTCCCGTGTCTTCCACCCTGGCCAATTCCTTCTTTTTGTGAAGATCTTTAGGAAAGCCTTCGATTGCCTGAAAGTTAAATTCAGATACTTTGATTCCAGCCTTCGATGAAGACTCAATGGAGGCTGAGATCGAGCTCTTGGAGGACGAACCATTGCCAAAATCAGACCCAGAACAACCAACACCACCGGATGAATAAACAGATCCATTATCGATCCCTCCTTCTCCCTCAATTCCCCAGTCCATTGGTTGTATCTGCTTGGGAATCTCATTAACTTTCTCATTGAACACCATCAGATTCTCCCAATCCCACAGAGAGGGAGTCCTTGCATTCCACTCCATCATAGAAAAGACCCCTCGGATACTGAATTCACATGTTATACTTCTTCATAACAAGTAAATATACCAGTCTCCACTGTACAGTGAAAAATTCCGCAAGCATAAACTTGAAAAGAGGAAGAGACAGTTGCAACCTAGCAGCAGAAAATTTTTATGAACTGGGTAACAAATTTGTAGCTATAACTTAAAGAACTCCACTCGACCTCAGCCACAAGCCAATCAAATACAAAGGTAGAACAAGAGATGATGCAAAGACTTGCGGATTGACGAGTAACTGCAAAATCAAGAATCAAATCAGAAGATAAGATACAAAAACAAGGACATGCCTAAAAATAATAATTGGGGTTGAGCATCTAGCTCAATTGGTAAGAAGCTTTGTTCCTGAACCAAGAGGTCAGAGATTCAATCCCAGCTTACATACCGAAAAAAATAACAGGCCAATTAAGCTTACCTCCAAAATCATATCATGAAAATGCAAGGATCAACCAGTGCATCAGCAAACATATATGGCGGGTAGCAAATCCTTCTGATGTTCCCCAGGAAAGAACAAGTTAGACCCCATGTTCCCTAAGCCATAAAGGAATACAAAGTTAAACGTTTAAACCAAACTCCACAGCTCAACTGAAGAAGACAGATGAAGAATGGTAAATGATAGAGAAAAAAATAAAACATGTACCTAAAAAGCATCATTTTCTAAAAAGCATCATTTTCAACCTATCACACATCTCCTGATTTTAACCTCTCTCCTACTCATCCAAAGTGAAACCAAACATCCAAACCTCAACCTAACAGAGAGTAACAACCAAGCCCTAAAATACCCACATCTCAATCTTCAATGGCTTTCCTGCCTATGAATCCAAAACATCTCAAGCTCTTCCTACTTAAATAAATCTCCCTTTCTCAACTTTACTGAAGAGCTACTTAAGTTTCTGCAATTCTCCAAAACCATCAACCCTCTCTCTTTAAACCTCACTTTTTATGGGATGTTACAATCACTAGTCTGAAATTCAACTACCTTCTGTCCACAGAGCTACTCTCAAGCATCAGAAACTCACCTTTCACTATTTCAAATGGACAAAACCTCCAGCTATTACTGTTTTACTGTACAACTAACTTTCCCCAAATATCAATTTTGTGCTGTTATAATCTTCTTTCGAAAAAAAATTATGAATGATTAATCTCCAGGAATTTAGGGTTTCCACCAAAAATCCAACCTCCACGACATGAAAATCACCAACTAATTCAAATAATTCGTCATGATTTCTCCCGCAAAACTCAATCTCCAAACCCTAAACACCCGAAAACTCGCTTCTAACTCAAATCTCCAAACCCTAAACACCCGAAAACTCGCTTTTAACTCAATCTCCAAACCCTAAACACCCGAAAACTCGCTTTTAACTCAATCTCCAAACCCTAAACACCCGAAAACTCGCTTTTAACTCAATCTCCAAACCCTAAACACTCGAAAACTCGCTTTTACTGTTTTACCTCACAATCAAACCCATCCATTACTTGCAAAATCATTCCTGTTTCCCGAAAGAAGACACTAATTTTCTACCTAACCTAATCACAAGATTTTTGCTTTATTTTCTCAATAAAGACTCGATCTTTGACTAAAACCTTGCAAAAGAGAGGAAATTCAGTGTTTGGTCTGATTATACACGTAATCCATCAATAAACCAACATCATTGTGATTGTTTCCTCAGAAAAATACAGGATAAATGCCCTAAATAGAATCAAATCGCTTTCAACATTGTTCTCCACCTAATCCATCAACAAATCATCAGACTTTACAGCAAGAAAACCGTTCTCCTATTTATTTATTTTTACAGTGGATCGATCGTAAAATTAAGGAAAATTAGTCCTAATTTCAGTGAGAAAGACAAAGGATCTTTGACCTGGACCCACTAAAGACCGCATTCAACTTTTTTTACACTGTTCTGAAATTCTCACCTCATTTCTTTATTCTGCGTGGAGAAAAACAAAAAAGGTTTTTTTACTGCATCAGTAGTTTCACTGTACTTTTTATTGGGCGATGATTTTTTTCATCGTCTGTAAGATTATGCGCCCCCTTCTAAAGTGAATTGTGCCAGACTTTAACGCTTTTTTTATGTCGAGTTAAATGCGGGGCGCATAATCCTGTATTGGGGTGAAAAAGTCATCTCCCTTCTTATTTTGTTTCTTTAGCTTTTTCTAGGGTTTCCACTTCCAGCGTGGAAATTTTTTAAAATCGAATTTTATTTACCTCGTTTGAAGTTACAAAACGCTTTTTTCAGTGGTTTTCGAAAAAATTTAGAAAAGGAAAAACACAGATTTTAGTGCATCTGTTCCTTCTGTTTTGGGGCAGTGATTCCCCCCCCCCCCCCCCCCCCCACCCAAAACAGTTTTTAACTTTATAAGGGATTGGAGAAACAACCGTTAACTCCAAAAGCATAAGACTTAACGATTTCTGTTGGGGGCGATATCACTTCCTTTGTTCTTTTCCAGTGGAGGTGATATTTTTTCGCGAAAAAAGTACAGAATGTGGGCTCATGTTTCGAGAAATTACAAATTTTGGACAGCTTTTAAAATAAGAATGAAACACGGGCTAATCTTCAAAATTGGATGGTGAAATGACCCCGATACCCTTCTGACATCAACATAGTCTTCTTTTTTTATTACTGCCTATTAAATTGGCGCGCTTCACAAGGCTTTATTTGGTTCGTTTGAATGTATATTTGAACCGACAGAACTTTGGATTCGTTTCTACCTTGGCCGTCGGAAATAACTAGAGACGGATGGATGCTTGACACGTTTTGAAAAACTTTTTGCAATGCTGACGTTATTGAATACTTTTTAGAACGCTGCCGTTATCTTTTCTCACTTCTCTTGGTAATATTATTGAATACGTCTCTTTTGGTTTAGAATCTTTTCCCTTCTCTTTTGGTCCTCATTATTTACGCCGCCGGAGTACCAAAAAGTGGGTACGCCACTTTTTGCTTATAATCTTTTCCCTTATCTTTTGGTCATCATTATTTACGCCGCCGGCGTACCCACTTTTGGTTTAGAATCTTTTCTCTTCTCTTTTAGTCTTCATTATTTCCGCCGGCGTACCCATTATTTTTCGCCGGCGTACGCCTTAATATTCCGACGGTGTACTCTAGAATCCGGCGGCGCTCTCAGCCAAAAGAGACGTAAGAAATAATAAAATATTCAATAACGTCGTCATTCTAAACCAAAAGAAACGTATTCAATAACGTTACCGTTATAAGCCAAAAGAGAAGTGAAAAGTTTCTAAGCCAAATGTGACATATTCAATAACGTTACCGAAAATTTGAAATTTCACGGGTCCGAAACCGGTATCGAAATCGAAATTTTAAATCATGCTTCAAATACACATTCAAACGAACCAAAGAAGCCTCGTGTAACGCGCATTAATGGGCAATAATGAAAAAGAAAGTTGAATGACGTTTCTGTTGATATCAGAAGGGTATATGGGTATTTTTCCCATCCGATTTTGAAGATTAGCTCTTTTTTGTTCTTGTTTTAAAAAGTGCCTCCAATCCGTAATTTCTCCAAACATAAGAACACATTTCGTACTTTTCTCTTTTTCGCTCCCTGTCGGATTATGCGGCTCCCTGTTAGCTTGATATGACGTAAAAAGCGTTAAAGTCTGCCAACATTGCCAACATTAGAGGAGGGCGCATAATCCCTAGGGGGGGCGAAAAAATCATCTCCTTTTCTTCTGCATTCGATTGAGAGGCTGTATATTTCAGAGATTTCAGCTAGGAAAAAAACAGTCGAAAGGATGAAATATTCTTACCACATTTGAGGCGTTCGGATCGGACAGCAATCTCTAGTGATTTTCGGGCGGTTGAAGGGAGAATCTTTACCACGTGTAAAGTCTCGAGCCTCGACATACCTTTTTCCTCTGGAAATATTCCGGGGATCTTAAATGCGGTTTCAGAAGTAGCAAAAGGGGTAAAAAAAGAAAGTAAAATTGAGGAAAAGGCAGAACTTTCGGGCGTAAAAAGAAGTAAAGTGGGTGATGGTGATAATGTGCGAATCCTGGCACCGATCTCTGTCATTTTTGGGATCTCTAGGACCACACATATTTATACCCAATATAGGATGCTATTATCCGCACTACTATATCTTGATAATGACACTACTCACTTTTTTTTAAACATCTTGTGGAATGTAAGTTTGCAACAGCCGTTAAAAGCTAATTTAAAAAGTGTTAAACATAATTAGCAGTACCATTAAAGCCGCTAAAAGCTAATTAGAAAATGTTAAACAGAATGAGTAGTGCCATTATCAGAATATGATAGTGCTGTGTCAGTCGTGGTATGTAATGTAAAGCACTAAAGCGACGCTCCTCCTACTTTTAAGTGGCAATTCAAACGATTATCACGGCTACTCTATATAATTAATTCTAAAAAGTTTTTTTGAGGTTAATTTAAAACCTTGTAAATTTAATACTTTCTTTAGTCATTAAAATCTAGCTACTCTATATAATTATTTGTAATACGTTGTTCTGAGGTTATTTAAAAATTAAAACCTTATAAATTTAATATTTCCTTTACTTATTAAAAACCTCTCACACAAGTAAGTTTCTATTTAGCTATTAACTATCTTCTAGATGTAAATTATTTAAAATAAAGACTAAATGCCTTATATTTTTAAGCTTTGGCTCTCCTTTTACCTTAAAAATTGGGGTTAGAGAGAGAAAGAGGAGAGAGACAGACACATGGGGAGTCGATTTATCACTGCCCTAAAAATTTTACTCACAAAAGCAAGTAATTTTTCTTGTGAATAATGTTCTCGCTTAGTTTTCTGAGACACACTTATAATTATATATAAGTAAAGCTAAATTTTAAATATCTAATAAAACTCGTGTAAAATAAGGTTTTAAAATATTCTCAAATCTTGTAAATCTTATGCAGTTTTAAGAATTTTTCTCATTTCTCTTTGCATTATTCTATAGGTGGGTCTCAACTTTGATTGATCGTGACTGCCCATTTGGTAGCCCCCTATATTCAGTGTGTAATGACAGAAAATCTTGACCATTGGACAATCCTAATATCTAATTGTAGGTATTTGTGGATGTTGACTAGGCCCATCACCTGTTCAATTTCAATCATTTTTAGTGAAGAAATTAGTTTACTACTTCACTATTATATAGTGGGTCTTACATTTGATTGATGCTCATCGCTAGGGGTGGCAAAATTGGCCGAACCGAACAGGAACCGAACCGAAAATTCGGTAACGAAACCGAATATTTCCAATTATTATGAGTAAGGGGTGGCAAAATTGGCGGAACCGAACCGAAACCAAACCAAAAATTCAGTTTTGGTTCGGTAAAACCAAACTGATTCAAATTTCGGTTCGGTTCGGTTCAGTTTGGGGGTCGAACCGAACCGAAACCGAACCATTGCCACCCCTACTCACCGCCCATTTGGTTGGCCCTATATTCAATGTAAAATGTCCAAAAATCTCGGCTGTTGGACAATCCTAATACCCAATATTAGGTATTTCTTGGACATAGCACCGCCTGTATATGCAGCTTTTAACTATCTTATATTCAACAACCAATATTAGAAGAAGCTAGATTGTTCTATTAACACAATCTTTGGGCCTCATTAAAGATCCGCAGTAGAGCCCATTAGATAGATAGCCCAGATCAGTGAGATGTGGGCCCATATGTTTCCTCATTGTACTAATAAAGAGGTTTAATTGCAGGGTAAGAAAAAAGATAAAATAAAGACAATGTGTTTAGCGAACATGATATGATAAAATATTTCTTTTACATTTTTAAAAACCTGTAAATGCATGTTTCTCGATAGATATTAAATATCTTATGGATGTAAATTACTTTTAAAAGTATAAATACCCTGAGCAATGATAGATACAAGGGAGCCCTTGCATAAAGAGCCGCAATTCATTGGATCCACATCATTTTCAATTACATTTTAAAATTGGTTGAAAAAGCAAAATCTTTTGGGTCTGTGTATAATGTTAGCACACAGCACGTGTTGTTTTCTTATATATATATATATATATATATATATATATATATATATATATATATATATATATGAGGAAAGTGTTTCTACTCGGTCCCCTAGATAAGCTTATCTACTCCTCCCTTTAAAAAAATACAGTGGGCCCACGCTGTTTGGATGATCCAAAGCATTCATTTGATAGGTCTTAACATAGATAGGGTGTGCCCAAAAAAATCAGCACCAAAGGGTCATCCTAGCCCTTCGTTTTGTTGGGCACACCGTGTCCAAAATGGACGCATATAAACGTGGACGTTTATATGTGTCCATTCTGGGCACCACAAGGCACTACAAAACGAAGGGCTAGGATGACCCTTTGGTGCTGATATTTTGGGCACACCCTATCTATGTTAAGACCTATCAAATGAATGCTTTGGATCATCCAAACAGCGTGGGCCCACTGTATTTTTTTAAAGAGAGGAGTAGATAAGCTTATCTAGGGGACCGAGTAGAAACACTTTCCTCATATATATATATATATATATATATATATATATATATATAAGAGGAAAGTGTTAGTGAGCTTAAGCTCACCAAACTTATGGTGAGCTTAAGCGCTCCAATCACATGGGTCCCACATTTTCTGTGGTGATCCAAACCATTCATTTGCAAGGCCCTATCATAGATAGGGTGTGTACGAAAAATCAGCTCCATAGGATCATCCTAACCCCTCCATTTGTGGAGGACAAAAATGGGCAAATTTGTGGACAAATAATGTCTGTCCATTTTGACCTCCACAAATGGATGGGTTAGGATGATCCTATGGAGCTGATTTTTGGTACACACCTCATCTATGTAAGGGCCTTTCAAATGAATGCTTTGGATCATCCTAACAAAGTAGGCCCCAATGTGATTGGGCGCTTAAGCTCACCATAAGCTCACCAACACTTTCCTCTCTCTCTCTCTCTCTCTCTATATATATATATATATGTGTGTGTGTAAAAGCGAAAGCTAAATTTTAAATATCTACCAAAACTCCTGCAAAATCAGGTTTTCAAACATTCTCAAATCTTGTAAATCTTATGTACTTAAAGAACTTTCTCTCACTCTATCTATTTCATCTGAAAGAGGAGAGCTCAGCCTTTGATCGTCACCATCCGTCTTGATCTTCAGACACAAATCTCTAGCCCACCTTACTTCTTCATTTATTTCTGGCAATGTCATCAACTATCCAACAAGAAATTGAAGGGATTGAAGAATCTCAAACTACTTTCAACTTAGTTTATCAATTAATCATTCTATAACTTTTATATATTTTATTGCATAAACATGCTTCATTAAATAGAAAAACCTAGATTAACGATATCTATTAGCTTACTTAATATTATTTTATAATTTTTTCTTTATATCCATAAATTTTTAGATTAAATTATTTTACCTTTATTATCATGCTAATTCACTATTATATAATGGGTCTCACCTTTGGTCAATCGTGGCCGCTCATTGGGTAGGCCGCACTAGGCACAATATTCAATATAAAATGGCGAAAAATCCCAGCCGATCGATTTGATAATCCTATAACCCAATATTATGTATTTTTTTTGCCGTTGATCATGGCTCGGAGCCAGTTCAATTTCAATCATATTTCTTAGAATAAGTAGATCATCTGTCCTTTCTTGTGGGTCTCACCTCTGGTTGATCGTGACCCGCCCATCTGGTAGGCCCTATAGTCAATGCAAAATGCCCAAAAATCTCGGCCATTAGATAATCCTATTACACTATGGCCCACTGCATGTATATAGCTTCTAACCATTCACATTCAACAACCAAAAACACAAGAAACTAGATTGTCAGATTAACTTGATCTTGGGCCTTCAAAGACCCACAATAGGGCTTGATAGATAGACGGTCCAGATCGACCGGATATGGGGCCCATATGTATTGCCAACTCCCTGTAATCGTAATTGATGGGAAAAAAATAAAATAGGAACAGTGTATTCGATATTATTGGGTTGGCAATTAAAGAGTGGGTCCCTCTAACTTGCGCGGTGGGTGAGGTAGAAAATCATCTAAAAGCATGACACCAATAGCATTGAAGGGAACGACAGGCATCCGTAGAGCCAGCAATCTCTCACTTTTCCTCTAAATGTGGAAATGCGCCTTTGGCGTTTTTTAGTTGTTTTGTCTTTTGACGGGTAGCGAGCGCACTTATTTGTGGTTAAAAGGAGCGGGTCCCTCTAACGTGCACGGTTAGGGTATGGTAGACACGAGCTTTTTGCGCTTGAAAGGAAAAGATGGGGCAGGGGTGACAGAGGAAGTGAAGACGAGAAGGGTGGAGGATATTAAAGCAGCGCACATGCGCGCACATGAGGGAGAGCCTTGCATGTATTGCACTAGGTGGACCCTACCACTGATGGATCTGCTTAATCTATTTGAAATGTTGTGGCCCACAAAAATCAATGGATTGGATGACCTTGATTTTCAGATCAAGCATTTTTTTTTTAAATCAGAGAAGTGATTCATTCACCCTTTTTTTTACTTGGTATAGCCCCCTTCTAGTGTATTTATGACTAACCTTTTACACCAGAGGGCGCTGTCCCAAGTAAAAAAAAAAAAAGGTGATTTTATATGGTGCCCCAGAATGAAGTGCAGTGGAGGGGCACCGCACTTGATATTTGATCCAACAGATCAAATATCAATAGGGTGCTTACGTCGTATCGCCTGTGTGCACTGGACTTCACGTTCAAACTAGGGGTGCAACTCGGGTCCATTTTTTGGGAATTCGGGTTGAGCTTTTACCTTAAAATCGGGTCGGGCTTATTCCCATTCATTTTTTAACAATAGCTCAACCTGAACCGACCCAAGTTGCACCCCTAGTTCAAACTTCAAACACCATATAATTTCTCAGTACAAAAAAGGTGAAAATATCACCTCTCTTTTTATCACTCTTCTCACTTTTTAGTTACACATGCACAAAAAAGACAAGAAGGCAAGGGCTTAATTGTCGGGTTTAAATCTTACTCCCAAGTCCCAACCCTTCATTTTGGGGTATATCTTAAAAGTAATATGGAGGGATCCTAAGCCGCAATATGCCACTGAAACCTACTGTGGGTCACCTCATGATGTTCTATAAGATCAAAGGTTGATCACACATCATGTCCCCCCATGTCGTCCTTGGAAATAGCTAAAAATAAATAAATTACATGTTCAAAATATTTAATTGCTATATGGAAGTTTACATTTACAAGGTAGGTAAAAAAATGAAATTTTGTATGTATAAGGTTTTAAATAGCTCCAGAGAAAACACAAGTCTGCCCATTATATATGGTATAGATAGATTGATAGGGTATTTAATAGCTATAAGACAACTAAGTACTTGTTCCATTATATAAAGTATAAGGAAATTTGTGGTCTACGGGTGATTGCGCTCATCCGGAGGGAATTAGTCCCACCCTACAAAGTGGCGTGGGGACACCCTACGTCATATATATAAAAAAAAGGAGTAGCAGTGTATGGAAATTTACATTTTTGTAAGATATCTATGGGGGGTGAAAATATCATCACCCTAAAGAAAGCTCGAGGGGGGGTCGAATATATCACATCCTTTTAACTAAAGATCGAGATGTCATATGATATAACTCGAAACCTTTGTACATATCAACTCCATGATGTGGTCCACAGCTTCCTTGTTTTTGTAGAAACCTATAATACAACTTAGCCCTATGATTAGTACAACTCTGACGAAAGCCCATAATGACAATGACAATGACAATGCAATAAAGGGTTTGATGGGCAATCTAGTGGAAAGCCATGTTGGGGCTCAACACTTATTATCAGATCTTGTTTTATTCATTTAATTCATCTGAGGTGGCTGTTCTCTCCTGTAAAAGTAAGTCGCGAAATGGCTTTCCGTAAAATTGGCTAGCAAACCCTATGTAAAATTAAGGTTATAATTGTTGGAGATTTTAAATGATCTGTGGCCATAAAAAAAAGTCTCAGTATTTTTCAGAAATGTACAGTGGGGCCTACTTCATAGGATGATTGAAACCATTCATTTGTTGGGTCACAATTTAAATAACCTGTACCTTGTAAATCATCTCTATAAGATGATCCTAACCCACCCATATATAGGGGTTTCCATAATGTGCAGTACTACAAATCAGAGAGTTAGGAACATCCTATAGAAATGATTTTTGGGTACAGCCTATTTCTTTTGCGGCCCAACAAATGAATGGTTTTTTGTTGAGCCTCAACATAAGTACCTTGTATATCATCTCTATAGGATGATCCTAACCCTCCAATATATAGAGGTTTCCATAATGTGCCTTCCTACTGATCGGATGGTTAGAATCATTCTATAGAAATGTTTTTTTGGGGTACAACCTATTTCTTTTATGGCCCAACAAATGAATGGTTTGGGTCATCCTGTGAAGTGCGCCCACTGTACTTTTTGAAATATACTGGGGCTTTACACAGCCCACACCATGCAAAAACTCATAATTGTTGATAGAAGAAATGGTTTTCTTCTTTCTCCACAGTAAAAGGGGTCACTATAAGGAAGTCCCGATGAACCTCCTACCATGTATTCGTAACAACTTCCTCTTAAACCTAGAAATTGTGACTAAACCTCTACTTTATACATACTTTCGAAGAAACCCTTAAAAAAAGACAATCATAAACCTATAAAAATGTCTAGACATATCAGGACTTTCTATGGGAGGGAGGAGAGGACCTTTCAGTGTACTTACATGTCTCTACATAAAATACCAGCAAAAGTAGAAAAGAGGATAAAATTCTCAAATTGACTAAGTCTAATCCTGACACTAGTTGGGTTCGTCTACATAGATCATTTTCTTCCATTCTCTCCTATCCAAGGTCATGTTCTCTGTTATGTTACTAGCCATCAAGTCTTTCCTCACTGTTTCTACTCAAGTTCTTTTCGGTCTGCCCCTACCTTTTTTTACTCCAAGAAGTGACTCGGGGGGCCATCAACTTGGCCCGAGTCACTTCTTCTCACTAGAGCATCCAAAGGCTTACATTAGATATGCCCAAACCATCTTAAGCGGTGCTCTCTCATCTTCTCCTCAATTTGTGGCACCTCCACCTTTTTGCGGATGTCTTCATGTTCTCTCATTACAGACGGGGGAATGTAATGAGAGAAATTCCTTTTCCTTTTTATGCTCCGTTTGGATGCCAGAATTTTTTTGGTTCTTGGGACTTTTGTGGAATTTCCGCAGGAAACCCACGTTTGGTTGCTAGTTATATAGTGGGCAAAAAAGAATCCCACAAACCAAAATAACCCCGCACGAAACCCAAAGCTGGAAAAAAAATCCCAAGAACCAAAATAATCCCGCACGAAATCCGAGGAACCAAAATAACCAAAAGAAGAACTTTTTTCTTCCCAATAGTTCAAGCAACCAAACAAAGCATCGAGATTTTTATTTTACCGGGATTTTTTTCCCACCATAGTGCGGTCAACCAAACATGGGATTTTTATTTTACCGGGATACTTCCAGGGAGTTTTTTTCCCACCAATCTCCCAGGAAGTTTTTTGTTCCACAAAAGTCCCAAGGTTCTGGCATCCAAAAACTCATAATTAGAGTCAGCTTCCTCCACGACAGGTGATAGGTTCAAATGATCCCTAGCCTCTGACGTTTCATGCAAAGGACTCCTCTATCCATATTTGAGGGAGATGGTGGCAGAGAAGAGATTTAGTCTAGCAACCGATAGAGAGATAAGAGCTTGTGACTATATGGTGACCGCGGAAATTGGAAAAGGGGAGGGAGAGATGGTTTGGTCTATAGACCTTATAAGGAACTTGTCCCAACTCCTAAGTCTTCTAGGATCCCAATATTGTTTCTATTCTTCCCAAAACCACAGTGTGGAACAACCGCCTGCTCTCCTTTAGAGCAGTTGACATGGGACAGCCAAGAGCAGAAAGACAAGGGACAAAAGACCCACTGGACAGTTGAAGAATGAGGTAAGCTGGCCCGAGGCACCGGTCTGTTGGCGTTGAGTTGGCAGATACGACCGAGGCACCTTAACAGTCAGTCAACTGTAATCGAAGGTGGAACACACCCACTATTAGATCGTGGAGAGAAAAAGAGAGTAGAATGCTTGAAGCATTTCATACAAGGCATCAAAGTGGAATGCCAAGATCGCTGCTCCCAGCCCCTATTTACGTTGGTAAATATTGAAGGGTTTGAGTCGGTGATTGAGTCGGTGATTGAGTCGGTTAAGTTAATGGGCTTAAGCCCATAAGGCCCACTACACTTAGGTCCATTATCTATGGGCTTATATGAGAACATATATCCAACAATCTCCTCCTTAAGTTCTACGTATAGCATGATCCATAGATAGATAGTGTGATGTTCAAACAAAATATTTAACTATCCACATCACATTATCATAGAAAATCTGTAATCCAACTGAAAAAACACGAATACTTTTATGAACAACCAAGAGTTTCATATATACATGAACCTCACTGATCTAAGAAGAATTCATTCATGGGGTATGATTCTCATCAAGATCCAAAATAAAGTTTCACATATAAGTGAACTCTATACACATACTGAAAGAAGGCACCCAGTCTTTACAACTTTAGAAGATTTACTCATCAAGTAAGTCATCTTCATCAAAGTCAAAATCAAGATGCGCTCCTCCTTTTTCGCCAATCCCTGTGAATTACCAAAATGGAGTTCATGAAAATGAATCCAAACAACAGTGTAAAGATGAAAGTATCTAGTTCTTCCTGAAAAAGAACTCAGTACAAATCCATAATTCACGAAAGTATCTAGTTCTACCTGAAGAAGAACTTAGTACATTCCAAAAATGGTTGAAAAAGGTATCAGTCTCACTCTCACCATAAGCATTATTATCAAGTTTCAATAAAGAACAAGACCAAAATAGCTTGTTTCTTTTGCAAACAACCATTTCATGTTTTCATAAAATGTTAAGTCATCTTATCCATATTTGAGTCAAGTTGAATCATCAAGTGTGGAATGTTCAACCCTTCCCCAACAGGCCAACCAAGTTTGAGTTAAATTGTATCATCAAATGTGGAATGTACAACCTATCTCAAAAGAGGGTATATCATCAAGTGTGGAATGATATACAACAACTTTAAACATAAAGAAAACATATCAAGTGCTTATTTAGGGCCATACAAGGAATATTCGAAAATTCAAATTAACATGGAGAATGTAGATTAAGTCCATAACCTGGATAATATAAGTTAAGTCTTTTCTATAAAGGCTTTAACTTAATTTTCCTCTATCTTTACAGATTTTAATCCCATTTCCTTTACAATTTTGAATGTTCGAGCTTTATTCAATCCTTTTGTGAGAGCATCGGCCATATTATCCTTCGATCTCACATCAATCAAAGTGATAATCCTGTGTTCAATGAGATAATTCAGCATGGCATGCTTCAGCCTAAGATGTCTCCTCTTACCATTAAAGAGTGAGTTCTTCACAGTCGTAATTGTAGCTTGATTATCACAGAAGATACTTAAGGAATGAATCCTTAACCTAGTAAATGGAATGTCCATAATCAGATTCTTTATCCACTCTGCTTCATCTGCAGCTGAAGTTAGAGCATAAAGTTCTGATTCCATAGACGACAAGGCAATGCAAGTCTGTCTCTTTGACTTCCACGCAACAGCAGCTCCACCCAGGGTAAATACATAACTACTGGTAGACTTACTGTCTCTTAATTCTGAGCCCCATGATGCATCAGAATATCCTTCCAAAACAGGAGGATGGCCACCATGACAAATAGCATAATTTTGAGTACCCTTAAGGTATCTCATCAGCCTCATAAGGGCATCCCAATGCTCATGGCCAGGATTATTAGTAAAACGACTCAGCATGCCAACTGTAAAGGCTATGTCTGGCCTAGTGCAACTCATAGCATACATGAGACTACCAATCAGTCTAGAATAATCTAACTGATTCACACTGTCTCCTTCATTAGAGATCAGCTTCTTGGTATAATCAAATGGTGTCTCAATCGGTTTGCACTCACTGCATCCCCATATAGAAAGTAGTTTTTCAATATAATGGGCTTGGCTAAGGGAAATTACTTGCCTTTCAAAACTTACTTTCATACCAAGAATGGTGTCAACAACACCCAGGTCTTTCATGTCGAATTCTTTACCCAAGGTTAGTTTCACGTCACTCACTACAGAGAGATCGGAACCAAGAATCAACATGTCATCTACATACAAGCAAATAATTGTGACATTATTCGGCACAGAACGATAATAAAGGCATTTATCTGAGTAACTTGACAAAAACCCAAGGCTCTTTACTACTTTGTCAAATTTCTGATGCCACAATTTAGGTGCTTGTTTAAGACCATATAAAGATTTGTTTAATTTACAAACTTTATTCTCAAAACCTTTCATGACAAACCCTTCAGGTTGATTCATGTAGATTTTCTCTGACAGTTCTCCATTGAGAAAAGCTGCTTTACATCCATTTGATGCACAACAAAATGCTCAATAGATGTCAAAGCAAGAATAATTCTTATCATAGCCAAATGACAGACCGGTGAGTAGACATCAAAGTAGTCTATCTCACTCACTTGAGTATAGCCCTTAGCTACTAAACGTGCTTTATATTGAGCTATAGATCCGTCAGGATTAAGTTTCTTCTTCAATATCCATCTACAGCCCACAGTCTTGGCCCCTTTTGGCAAATCAACTAGCTGCCAAGTTAGATTTTGTAACAGAGAGCTCATTTCATCATCAATGACTTCTACCCACAACAAAAAGTCCCTATATCTCATCGCTTCCTTATAGGATGATGGATCATTCTCTAAATAGTAGGTCACAAAGTCCTCACCAAAATTTTTGGGTACTCTATCTCTTGTAGAAACTCTTACAGGAACCGACTCACATATCAATTTTGGACAAGTGTCAGAAGTAACTGGTTCAGACTCAACCGGCAATTCTGTAACCACCTCTATATCGCCTGGTATGGTCAAATCCTGATCTATGAGAAATTTATTCTCAAAGGAAACTGCATCTCGAGATTCTATAACCATATTGGTTGATAGATCCAAAAACGATCAGCAGCAGTATCTTATGCACCTCCTAGATAAATATAAGTGTTTGTTTTAGGTCCCACTTTAGGTCTCCTAGGATCTGGTATCCTTACATAAGCAATACAGCCCCAAGTCTTTAGAGTATCATATCTACAAGGATGTCCATGCCATAACTCATAAGGAGTGGAGGAACATTTTGAGTGTGGCAATCTATTCAGGATGTGATTTGCAGTCAAAGCTGCTTCTCCCCAATAACAATTAAGCATGCCGGCTGTCAATAACATGGAGTTTAACATTTCTGTTAATGTCCTATTTTTACGCTCATCTATACTATTAGATTGAGGCGAGTAAGGAGCAGTAGTTTCAAGTATTATGCCCTGAAAGGCACATAATTCCTTGAACTCTGTCGAAGTGAATTCTCCTCCTCTATCACTCATAACTCTCTTAATTTTCAGGTTCAGTTGCAATTCAACTCGATTCTTGAAAACTTTAAACTTAGCAAAAGCTTCATCCTTTGATTTTAACAAATAAATATGATAATATTTTGACATATCGTCTATAAATGTGATCAAATACTTCCGACCACCTCTAGTAGTAAAACTTTTAAAGTCACAGACGTCAGAATGTATCAATTCAAGAAGTTGTGTGCTCCTAGAAACCTGACGAAAAGATTTTCTAATAATCTTAGTTTGAGCACAAATCTCACACTTGTCAAAATCATTTGACATATCTAAAGGTATACCATAAGTTTTAGCAAGTTGGACCATTTTCTTATAGTTCACATGTCCCAGTCTATTATGTAACAACTTAGGAGCAATCAAAGGTGAACTCACTTGACTAACAGTCTCATTTGCTAAACTCAATCTATACATACCATCTATCAAGAAAGCACATCCAAAATAATAAGAGTTAACTGTTAAAGTTACTCTACCACCCAAGAAGGATGTACACATGCCAGCATTGTCAAGCAAACCAATGGAAATCAAATTCTTTTGAATAGTAGGAACTACTTTAACAACTTTTAAAGTTAGTATTTTACCTGAAGAAAGGGCCAGGTTCACAGTACCAGTGTGAGTGACATCTGCATCTGCTCCACTAGCCACTGTAACAGTCTCCTTTACTTGGGTAATATCAGTGAGAAGTTTCTTTGAGTTGCAAACATGACAAGTGGCACCTGTATCTAACCACCACTCAGAAGAAGTACTGGCCTTCCCTTTGTCCAACATGGCAATAAAACTTTTAGGCTCAGCCTTATCTACCATCATAGTAGCTTGCTTTTGTGGTGTGGCGGATTTAACCTTTATAGGTTGCCTACAATCTGCAGCAAAGTGACCCCATTTCCCACAGTTGTGGCACTTGCCCTTCTTCTTCTTAAAGATAGGCTTTTTGGCCTCCAACTTAGGGGTATCACTTTTGGTTGACTTGGATGACTTAGGAAATTTCTTGGAAACGACCACAGTGTTAGCAGTTGTCTGTTGCTGTCTACTCATGTCCAAGTTATTCCTAGCTCTGTTCTCATCTTCGATTCGAACGAATCGTTTAAATTCATCCAGTCCCACTTGTACCTTCTTTCTATACATATCTGTTTTGAAAGTGTGGCATGCAGATAGTAACTTGTATATAATTGCACCTACCAGAAAAGCATCAGGTAAAGGAATGTTCTCATTGGCTAATTTAGATCTCAAAATTTCTAAATCAGATACTTGAGGAGTGATTTCCAGGTTATCTTGGAACTTGAAATCCATGAATTTGTCCACAAGGTAAGTCTTGGACAATTCCTCCTCTTTCTTGCATTGAGCATCTAAATGATCCCAGATTTCTTTAACAGTGCCAAATTTGCTGTAGGTTTCTGCAAGACGATCTAATAAACAATTCAATAAGAAGTCTTTGCAGAAATCCTCATCCTTTTTCCATTGAGATTCATCAACATCTTCTTCCGTATCAGCAAAGGTACTCAGAACAGTATAGAAAACATTCACATATTTCAAACCGAACTGAGTCTTTCGCTTCCAGGAACTGAACTCAGATCCTCCAAACGATTGAAGTTTGACCATCTCAAAGGGAATAACAGTCATTTCCATTTTAATATTTACGAAAATAAATTGGAAAGAGTGCACCCGATTGGTGAATCGCAAGAATCCAATCCGAGAGTGGAATATGCGCAAGAAACAGATTCTAGGCCGAGTTACAAGAACCGACTTTCTTTTTCAAAAAGGTTTCAACAATAATTTCAACCCAAAACCACAGATGAAATTTGACAAAACCCCCAACGTTCCACCCAGCTTCACCTAATTTGGGTAGAATAGAACACGCCAAAACGAATTTGAAGTGAAACAAACCCACGGCCAAAAAACAATTTCTAGTGGAGTAAAACCACAAGAATCAGCCACAAGGATTTCTACCCAATACAAGTTCCAATCAAGGCTTTGAAAAACAAAACCCACTTCAACAGATGAAACCGATCAAATCACACCTTTTAAATTCCAAACGAGGGTTGGAACTAGGTTTGAGGATAAAAGAACAGGATCTCCCAAATTAAGAGGCAGACGTTCCTCTTTCTCTTGTATTCCAACGAGGGTTCCCAACAAGGGTTTCAACGAGAGTTCCTAACGGTCCTCTCTGTTGAGAAGAGGCACACCAACAATTCAGCCCCAAACTTGATTGTAATCCCAACGAGGGTTTCTTAATTCCGAACTAACTCTGTGGGAGAGGAAACCCACTTCCAAATACGAATTTTGAGGCTTTTCAAAGCCAAGAGATTTCAGCAATTATGTCTGAAATTGCAGAGAAGAAACCCCCAATTCGTCTGTAGTTGAAAGAAAATTTCGACCTCAACGCCCTTTTTCAATCGAACAAAAATTAGGTTCAAATGCTTCAAGAATGTTAGATCTGTGGAGAGAAAAAGAGAGTAGAATGCTTGAAGCATTTCATACAAGGCATCAAAGTGGAATGCTAAAATCGCTGCTCCCAGCCCCTATTTACGTTGGTAAATATTGAAGGGTTTGAGTTGGTGATTGAGTCGGTTAAGTTAAGGGGCTTAAGCCCATAAGGCCCACTACACTTAGGTCCATTATCTATGGGCTTATATGAGAACATATACCCAACACCCACAACCGGTTCATTTGCGTTCGGTCCCTCACCTGAGAGACCTCACTTTCAGTGAATCAAAGAACGTAACTCATAGAACTTGATGGAAGGGGAGATCTGATTCGGTATACCAAGAGGACGTAAAAAGGTCGGAGATCAAATGCCGATCTCTGAGAGTTAATCTCACATCACTAAAGAAAGTGAAAACCCTCCTTACCTCACCTTGAGCTTTTTTTCTAGAGGTTGGCTGGAGAGGAAGGGGCAAGGAAAAACCTCACAAAAGATTAGTGATGAGCAGCCTTTCCTAGGATTGCGGCTTTGCATGGACGGTGGTGTGTAAAAGAATTAATACATACGAGAGCCTCAAAAAAGGAGGATAGCAAATAGATGCATGTTTTGCAATGAAGAAGAAGAATATCTTGACCATGTGTTACTTCACTGTCCATTCATCTTCAGCTTATGGAAGATGATCATCAAAAGTTCTAGCATGTACTAGGTTTTCCATCGTTGATCAAAACCCAATTTTGTATTGGAATAACAGGCCTTTCTAAAAGATGGGGAGAACCCTTTGGGGGGGCTTGTACTGTCCACATTGATTTAGCAGAGAGAGAGAGGTATGTTTGATGAAAATGAAAAGAGGCATAGCAGGATAATAATGGAGATCAAGATTGACCTTATATCTTGGGGAGGGATAATTTCACCCTATCTTGATATACCATGGAAGACTGTCATTCGGGAAGAAGAGGCTAAAATGCAAGATGTCCTCAAAATGGTGCCATTTCCTCTTGGATGGGTAAAGTTCAACTTCGATGGAAGCTCAAAAGACAACCATGGGCGTGCTGGAATTGACATTGTATTCCATGACATTGATGGCCATACACTATTATTGTTTTTTGAACCGTCAGGGGTATGCGACTCCAATAAAGCTGAAGTGTGCCCTCCTGTGTGGGGTTACGATGGTATGTAAGAGAGGAGCGGATGCCACTAATCAATGAAAGAGACTTTGCAAGTGTCCTGAACTGGGCAAGCC
Source organism: Tasmannia lanceolata (assembly GCF_043159265.1). Classification (NCBI taxonomy): domain Eukaryota; kingdom Viridiplantae; phylum Streptophyta; class Magnoliopsida; order Canellales; family Winteraceae; genus Tasmannia; species Tasmannia lanceolata. Next base: position 15,469,507 of record NW_027518683.1, read on the forward strand.
AAAAAAATGCCCAGGTTTTGAAATTTATCCAACAAAATTGTAGATATCCAATACCTTTGGGGGAGTGATAAATCGACTCCCCATGTGTCTTTCTCTCTCCTCTGGGTTCGATTTATCACTGCCCTACCTTTGTCAAATTTTAAATTATGATTGTTCTTGCGTGAGGTAAGATGGTCATTTGCGTGAGTTCTATGCGTGTTCAAGTACGAATGAATAATTAGCACTATCTCTAACAGCTTAAGCTTTTGAGAACATGGTATCAGGGTTATTTCCTCCCGGTAGGTAGGTCCCGGGTTCAAAACAACACAACTCATTGATAATAAAAATTCCACACGTAAGGGGTAGTGTTCAAGTATAAATAAATAAATAACACCATCTCTAAGCTTTTGGAGTAATTGGTTGTTTCACAATGAAATATCCACTGTCAGTTCAGGCAAAAGCAAGGAGGAGTGCCCCTAGGGCTTTTTTTGGGGGGACCTTATATCCTGAGGCCCGATTAATGATAAAGGATTAGTATCAATGGTTACTGGGATAGAGGGTTAAATAGATGTTTTTCTATCTAATGGAATAGTGTAACTTTTGATTGCATAAGTGGGACATCTCCCCATTTTGATGTAATCATGGTTTTAGATTTCGACCTAAATCCAAAATTTCGTAACACCGAAACCGAAATTGCCAATACCCGCAACGGTACCGGATTTCAGCCAAAAAAAATTTATAATTTCATCCGAAAATTTGAGAAATTCAACCCAAAAATCTCAATTTTTTTTAATCATATAGCCATTTCCCGAAATTTTGGTTTCGGTGAACGCATATCGAAACCAAAATTTAAAACCATGGATGTAATTCAGTTACAGACATTGAAAAAAATTTGTTGCTATCTCAAGAAAAAAAAAACAAAGAAATGAACAGACGCGAGTCAGATTGGTGCGATTTTTTGGGCCATTGATAATCCACAGTAGGGTCCATCCATTCATGGGTCCCAGTTGCCAAAAATGTGAGCACATGCACTAAGCCAAATCATTCCTCTAGTCTGTAAGGTAAATTCTGTATTTTTTCGTGAATAATACTCTGCAAAGTAATAGTTTCATTCTCCCTGTAGAGAACTTCAATGATCGAGTACATGTGGGCACACGTGTAAGTGATGCTCTTAAGTCTTAACACCAAAAAGGACAAATGAATCGCCGATATATAGCACTAAATACATAATATTCTCGGAGTTTTTATAAACATGTTTTCTCAGGTTTCGAAATTACAAGGAATGATACCTGTGAATAAGTGGAGGGTGTTGAAATGATTATTACAGTCCTTGAATTGCCTATGATTGAGCTCCATATCAGCAAGCCGAGCACCTAGGTAGATAGTTTTCAGTATTTTAAATTCAATAATTGCTTATCTAACAGGGAAGATTAGTGTAAAAATAATGGAGGAAAAAATGGTGATATTAGTGCAACATGTCACGAAACATGTCACGAACCTGATGTGGTGGTTTCTTGGGCAGTCGAAAAAAATCCGGACAAGAAAGCTCACTAATGACGCATCATTTCTCGAAAGATATTTGTCACATTTGGAGATAATCTTGGAAGGTACTTGAATAACTGCATGGTAGAAGGAAGGAAAAAGGAAATAAAATATCAGTTTAACAATGATGACACCAGATATTTCTTCAAAATGACAAAGCACCTGTTGAAAATCTTTGAAACAAAGGGTTTTCATTCAAATAAATAAATAAATCTTTGAAACAAAGAAAAGTTTCCCTGTTCCAATCTCTTCACAGACCCAACATAGCAATTCATCACTCTTATTGCCATTTCTAGAGGTAAAGTTTTGCTTGTATACATTCCTAAAAAAAAGAAAAGGAAAGTGGCTTTACAATGGCCAAATTAGGGATTGTTTGGATACCACCAAAACTGGTCCTTATTTGAAGTCATGCAGGTTTGTTTCATGAAAGCCCAGGGATTTTAGACGAATATATATATAAGTGAGTCTATGTCCATGATCCGCATGAAATAATTTAATTGCAAGACATACCCAAAGCTTCACGCATGCATCAATAACAACGGGAACAAAGCAAACAAAAATGGTTACTGCAGCCTGATCAACTTCGAATCCGTAATGCTCAAGAATTACTTCTATCAATGTATGCCAACCAGATTCAGAATGATACCTGCATGTGTGCAGTCAAACAAATTTCAGAGATTGATTTCAAAGTAAAAAACACCTAAGTGATGAATATCTTTTATTCTTACCATACACAAATGTTCTGATATATACACATGCATACATATGATTAATAGTCTTTATTTATCTATCTAGCAATGCATCTTTCCATATGGTAGACGGGGAGGTAGATGGATAGATAGTGACGTATGATGTGTTACTACCAACAGTTCACTACTTAAGTAGATCTGATACTAATTTGAGCAGGAAAGCCAACTGAAACATTCCATATGTTTAAACTCATATCTGGGTTGAATATACTAATGGATTGGGCTGGATTTATATGGTGTATGACAAATGTGACAGATGTCAAAGGGAGGGTAGATCTGTCAAGTCTGAGTAAAAATTGGTAGAACTTGAACTGCTTTGGATTGTGATCTGAAGTCTGAACAGTTGATAGGGAACTGGTTACAGGGTTAAGGCATAAAAGGCAACAGGTTTCAAGGTTTCATGTCAAAGGCATTTGGTATGGGTACTTGGACAGGTGGCAGTCCATTATGAGGGCACTGTTGCCGGTTAAGGATGGACTGTGACAAGTGTCAAGAGGCTAAAGGTTTCAAGGTTTCATGTCTGTTATGAGCATGGTTTTAAATTTCGGCAGAAATTCGAAATTTGGGATTTCGGCAGGGACCGAAATTTAAAACCGGCCGAAATTATAAGATTTACACCGAATTTCGGTTTCAACTGAGTCCGGAAACTGAAACTGAAATTTCAAACCTTCGTTATGAGGGAACTTTTTTTTTTTTTTGAATGGTGGGAACTGTTGCAGGTTAGGGATGGACTGTGACCAAGTGCCAAGAAAATTTTGATAGGTGTGAAGGTTGATGATAAGAGTCAGAGCTGTTGACAAGTGTCAAAGTTATTGATAGATGTTAAGGCTGGTGACAAGTGTCAAGGGACAGCTGGCAGGTGTCAAGAAAGGTTGGGATAATTTCTAGGATTTTATGATAGGCTAGGGTATACAAATATGGGTCTTGGTCCAATGCTGGGAAGTTGGACTGTAAGTTTCAGATTTAGGAGCTGGTTGGATAGCGACAAGAAGCAGGTAGTAGGACATATTTTACTGGACTGTTGCAGTGATAGGGGCTGAAGTAACAGGGCTTGGATGAAGTTTCTTGGGGCAGTCAATATAGGTAAGTTGAAAAGGTTTAAATGATTGGGAACTGTTGTGTTGTGGGAGGCTAGTGTTAGCACTGATTAATCTAGAAGGGTTCATGAATTTAAGTTTCCACAGAAATCGACAATAAATGACCAAAATGTTTCCGTTTCCATCCCCATCGAAACCAAAACTGAAATGACCAAAATGTATAAACAAAAATCATAACTGCAACTGTGTAATAGTGGTATAATATATCAGTAAACTCAACTCAACTCAACTCAACTAAGTCTTTGTCCCAAACTAGTTGGGGTCAGCTAATGAATGCTTTAGAAATTTTTTATGAAGAAGGTGAAAGAATCTACCGGGCTCAAATTGACTAAGTCTAATCCTGACACTAGTTGGGTTCGTCTACATTGATAATTTTCTTCAATTCTCTCCTATCCAAGGTCATGTTCTATGTTATGTTCCTAGCCATCAAGTTTTTCATCACTGTTTCTACCCAAGTTGTTTTCGATCTGCCCCTTCCTCTTTTTACTCCATCAACTTGGCACGAGTCACTTCTTCTCACTGGAGCAACCAAAGGCCTACGTTGGATATGCCCAAACCATCTTTAGCGGTGCTCTCATCTTCTCCTCAATTGGTGCCACCCCCACCTTTTTACGGAAGTGAGTAGGTCCAAAACTAGGGTTCTAGTGAATTTCAAAGGGTGGAGAGGCCAATCTAGAGTTTTGAATGGTGAAGTGGATAGATCTAGGGTTTGGTCCAGATATAGGGTTTTATGGAATGAATGTGATACCTTCCACCATTCAAATGTGATCCCTAATAAAGGTGTAAGCAAATTCAGATCTTAGCCTTCTTGGATGCAATCCTCAATAAAGATGGAAGCCAATGAAGGAATAAGAAAAAATGTGAATCCAAATAAAGGTGGAAAGCAAAAAGCCAGATCTTAGGTTTACTTTTTGATGTGATCCCCAACATAGGTGGATGCATAAGAAGAAACCAAAAGAAATTAGTTTTTGAAATCTTTTGCTCTAATACCATGTCAACTTTGAGCATCTCTACCCATAACTAAGCAATGAAAGTGGACAAGAGTAAATAGTAGAAAGATGAGACAGAAGAAGAGAATAAAGAAGGATAAAGTGGAGAAAATAGAGTTCATGAGAGTTGTAGCTCATCCCACGAATTCGTCATATTTATAAGATATTTTTTATTTTTTAATAGTAATATTCATCATGAATATTAGTAGTATGCCATTAGGACCATCAAATAAATGCATATAGTTGGCCCTATATAGCGGGCCCTATCTACCTTAATAACTTCAATGAGAGTTGTAGCTCATCCCACGAATTCGTCATATTTATAAGATATTTTTTATTTTTTAATAGTAATATTCATCATGAATATTAGTAGTATGCCATTAGGACCATCAAATAAATGCATACAATTGGCCCTATATAGCGGGCCCTATCTACCTTAATAACTTCAACAGACTCAATACTCAAATATTAACTCAGATGAGTTCTGAGTCGAAGACCTAATTATTTATACATTCCTAACAACCAGTTGTGCCTCATCAAGTGAGTTACTAAGTCAGTTGCAAGGCAATTCATTACAAATGAAATAATGCATATTTTACAGATTTGGATAAAACCTCTTTCGCCTCTGCATTCAGGTTTCTGATCTGCTTCCAACAGATTTTGTGGTGGAGAGAATATTCTAAGTGAATGAAGATGGATAAAAAGTATTTGATATCTACCAGATAACTTATTGGTGGTAACTGTAGGATTGAGTAACATCACATTATTTTCCGTAATATGGAACTTAACTAAAAATTAATCTAATAGATTTGAAGCCGCTACAAAAAGGTAAAAACATAGCTACAGATTTGCATGTTTAGCTCACATACAGGTATACATGCTACTACTAAAGAACAGGAGCCTTACCCCAAAAAAATGTCTGTAACAAGAATAATAAGAAATGCCTTCCCACTATCTGATATATTATTTAATATTTTGTATCCTGTGAATTTCAGCAAAGCTACCTGAGCAAGAAAAAAAAAAGACAATCAAGACGAAACCAATTTAAACCATTAGCAATTACCTAGAAGGAACATAATCCAAGATTACGTGAAAGGAGTCTGCCTTAGGCATGTACCTAGGGTGCAACTTGGGTCTTGTTGGGTCGAGCAGTTGAACTTTTGCTAAAAGAATGTATTAGGTTCAACCAAAACCTGACCTGATTTCAAGTTTTTACCTAAACTAAGTCTCAAATATCAACCTGAGTTGCACACCTAATTGCAGTCCTTTAGATATATGAATTGGATTTCTTGAAAAATTAAATTTTAAAAACATTGGCCAGTCTCCATTGACATTTTAGATTGTTGGAACTAGTGCAAAGCAAAATATCAGGCAGATAATACAATGCGTATAAAACAAGCCTCAGGTTGACAGTAGGAGGTGCATCATAATGGGTTTCTCTTGGCCAGCCTATGTATATTCATATATTAGGAGTCAACCAAAATATCACAGTAATATATGAGAATCTCTCCAAGAATGCTTTACAACTTATCAGCCACATAATAAGACACATAAAAATGGGTGGAGCCAGGAATTTGCTCTAGGAGTGGCAGAGAATGGTGGTTATATAATAATTGTTAAAGTATAAAAGATAAATAACGCCTTTCTCCAACAGCTTAAGCTTTTGGAGAAGTTGGTAAGCTAACATGGTATCAGAGCCAAAGGTCTCGAGTTCAAACCTCCCGGATAGCAAAAATCCACATGCGATGGTTGGCCCAAAGTGGGACCACATGTGCCACGTGTTTGCCAAGTGGGCCACACGTGCGGGGGAGTGTTAAAGTATAAAAGATAAATAACGCCTTTCTCCAACAGCTTAAGCTTTTGGAGAAGTTGGTAAGTTGACAATAATTAATAAATTACTATAAAGTTTAAAAAAAAAAAGTTGACATAAATTTCATTTCAAATTGCTTTAATTTTTTTTTTTAAAAGATCATTCACATTTATTTGTCCACCCCATTTAGTGATGAAAACACTCTAATTTTCTCTTGTTTAGTTGTGTAGGAGTTTTATGTTATGACACAATTTTTTTAAAAGAAAATTGGAACATAGAAATAGGATTCTTGAGTATGACAAGGGAAGATTTTATATGGTGTGCGGGGTTGAAGTCCAGTACTCTTTTAAAAACCCCACTTCATAAGATGATTCAAACCGTACATTTGTTGGGTTGGGCCACAATGAAAATATTTGGCACCCCATAAATCATCTCCATAGGATGATCCTAATCCATCAATTTATAGTGTTTTCCATAATGGACAGTCCTTCTACAAATGGAATGGTTAGGGTCATCCTATGGAGATGATTTATAGGTACAACCTATTTGTGTTGTGGCCCGACAAATGAACGGTATGGATCATCTTATGAAGTGGGCCTCATTGTACTTTTTGGATCATCTTATGTGTGTGTGGCAGCAAAAAACAATATTAAATGCCTTAAAAATAGGCCTTTAAATGCCTCACAATCAAACAATGGAACTACCCGAAAGGGTTAAATCCCTCAAAAATAGACGGGGGTTAGAGAGAATGCGGTAAAATGCCTAAAAAATAGGGATGCTGAAAACAAAGTTGTTAAAGAGGATGTACTAAAGATCTTAAATGCTTCAAAAAATGCCTTAAAAATAACTGTTTTGGAAAGAACCGTGGTTAGCGAGAATAATTAGGGAGAGATAAACTTGAAAGTAAAACGCTTCCAAAACGGGATTTCCAAATTAAAGAGGGGCAAACTTTTAGGAAAAAATCCAAAGGGAAAAAAAAAATCGCCAAAACTCCATATAAACCAAGCCCCATTACAAGTTTTTTCACACATATCAACTTGGTTGATAGAAATAATCCACAAAAACCAATTTGTTGCACATAATCATCACTTAAAGAGCCATAAGAAGTATTAAGTAGATAGAAATATGCAACTCATGACCTTAAGTTAGGAAAGAATGAATGTTGCATAAAATGGAATAAAAAGGGTAGATGAAACCAATAAAAAAAAAGAGTAGCTGAAGAGTGAGAATATAAACTCACTTTGCTTTGGTTGAAGTATATAAGAACGAAAAATGCAATCCCAAATACCATATCTGACCAAATATTGGCAAATGCTCTCCTGTTTTCTAACCTCCGTTCATCTCTCAACTCTAACCTGGTAAACTCAACACAAGAAAACAAGATCAAGATAGATGCAAAGGAGGCATCCCTAATTCACAGTTAAATTAAGCAAATGCAGAGTGTATTCTCGTGGATTTCATAAATCAATCAGTTTCTTGGAAATCCTAGTAGATTGTGTAAAACATGTTTACCTAAAAATTACCATACACATGGGACCACTTTCAGTGTGGGATGTTAGATTGCAAATAAAAGTGCTGAAATTTCAACTAGGTAAGGCCACACCAGGATATGCAAAAATTGTTTGTTGTACATCTTCCTCCTTAATCTATCATCGAAAAAGGAATGGATACATGGGTACATAGTAGGGCACAAGCAACTCAGAAACCCCACGGGTTTCCTATGCACAATGAAGAGAAAATACTAGAGTTGAACTAAAAAATAAGAGATCCACGGAAGAAAATTAGAGAACGGAAGATCAATCTAGAGTTTTCAAAGGAAAAACACATATACACTCATGGATCTTGCTCTGGTATCGTGTTAAAGTGTAGAGACAGATAGAACTACTCGAGGAGACCACCTAATCTGTGTAGTTAAGGTTAGAGAAGAAGACACATGAAAAAAGGAGGACAGAAGTAAGGAGGAGAAAGGAAAGTCCTGAGGGTTGAAATCCAACACTACAACCTTCACAAACCCTTTATAAAAGAATCACTAAACTCAAATTACAATGATGCCATCAGGGCATCCATTATGAAGGGCCCCGGCCTAATTAGCCATGAATGATAAAAGAAATGTAACAAAGTAATATAAAAAGAGTAATTAAACTATTCTAACTCTTAAGAATAATCAAAAATAAATTTTCCAATGAAATAGAAATCAAAGAATCTTCATCTCACGCTTTATGACGCAACTCCAACCAAACTTCATCATCAGAAAGAGGAGGAGATTTGCCAATCTCAACTTCAAAACGGAATCTAGCTCTCTCAACTTTTAGGGTCTTTACCATCTCAAGTTTTTGATGTCTGCTAACATCAAGCAATTCAGCCGCAAGCGGTACGGTCTTCACGTACCTGTTCATAATATAAATGACTATGCAAAATTAGAACATTAAGATCTTAATATGCTTATGCCTAGGATTGGTTTTAGTAAGCATTGTCACTGAACATGATTATGGGAACATTTGCAAGAACTGACTATCTAAATTTTAAAAAAGAAGAAATTATAGCAAAGAATTTTAAATATCATGTTGGATCACATCTGACAATACAATTCTCATATTTAGAGTACTTACAATAAAATTAAGGGAAACTGATTGGGCGATAAAAAGCACTGTTGGAATATTACCTGTCTAAAAATGGCATGAGAACATAGTCATGTACTAGAAAATCTAAAACCCATGGCATAAGGATCAAGAATGCCAAGAATTTCGCCTGGAAGAAACACAAATGATGAGTGAGTCTTAAGATCTCCTATCCTGTATTTCAACAATAACATATAAATACAAAAGCATGCCATATCAACTAATCAAACTAACATATGTGATTACAACTCATGATCATAACATAATCTTCATGTACCTACCGAGCTGGATGATGCATAGCGAAACACCCTATCTTCGTATAGCAAATCAACGTCATCATTTTTAAATACCATGTCCCTAATAGCTTCAACCATGCCTTTCTCGGGAATTACCTGTTAAAGTATAAGAGATTAAATAACGCAAAACGGTTTAAGCTTTTGGAGTAATTGGTTGTTTGCCATGGTATCAGAGCAAATGTTCTGAGTACAAAACTCCTTGATATTAAAAATCCACGTATAATGTCCAACCCAAAAGAGGGGCCACATGTAGGACAACCCTAAAAAGAGGGGTCACACGTGAGGGGGAGTGTTAAAGTATAAAAGATTCAATAACACTATCTCCAACGGCGAGTAAGTAACACACTACCTCGCTTGCATCTGCAGAGGTCTCTCTTTCTCGTTCCTCTAGTCCATCCCCCCAATCCCGATGCGAGGAGGAATTTGAATTTTCAATGCCAGACGATCCCTCTACAAGCCAATCTTCCCACACTCGATTCTCTTCATTCTTCGAATCTTCCTGAGCTTCTCGCAATTCTGAAATTGCCTCTGCCCTCCTCTTCCAAGCTTCAAACCTTTCCTTGTCAGATAGTTCGTCCCCCTCTGTTTCTCCACTTGACAACAAATCATTTTCACTCAGACCAAACCAATTCCCATCCCCATCCATGAAAAACTTCTCCCACCAAGTTCTCTTCCTGGACTCGTTATTTTTCGCATTTGGAATCAAAACACAAAGCCTTCTCCTTCCATTAGTCAACGGAACCACCAAATTCAATGTATTGTACGAACGCAATGCCCTCTGAAACTTGATCCGATTAAAAATAACAAAATTCTCGGATAAACGAAAAGAAGTGCTCATTAAGAACATGAACGGATGTCCACATTTTTCATCCTATTGAAACCCTAAAACCCTCTAAATTCCACACACCAATTTTCAAACCACTCAAATGAAGCCACGAATTGCATTTTTCAGCCTCTCAAAACCCTAAATTCCTCAACAGAATTACTCCAACCTTACTCCTGTCAAAATCCAAGCAACTCCTCATCAAACCACACAAATTGGCATGAAAAACGAAAACCCCTCGTATTTCCCTAATATCAAAACCCTATCCCGTAAAAAATCCCTAAAAGAAAGCATTCCACTGCCATTAAAAAAAAAACTCTCCCCGACAGAAAATCACGAATGTTCTACACGAAACAACAGCTAAATTTCTCACAGAAATCGTCCACGAAATTAAGATATTGAGCCATTTGGATTAAGGAGAAGTCTAAAACCCTAGAAATGAGGAGAAAATGTCAGAAGAAGAGGGTCGGAGCGCTCACCTGCTTTTGGGATTTCGAATCTCTTTCGCTTTTCCGTGCGACTGAAACGAAATAACAAAGAGAGGCGGGAGTGGATAACGGTTTATCAGTAATAGGGATATATTTTGCTAGTTACTTAAATACCCAAAAGTTCTAAGTAAATTACTAAAGAGAGTGAGATTTTAAGGTATGTTACGTGGTTCGCTAAATACCATGTCTTATGAGTTATGAGTCATCACGACCCCGGGTTATGGTAAAACTAGTGGGGGACTGCTGTGCAATTTCTCCAAGGACTACTTTAATCAGCCACACATGCTCACTTTTTCGCAGATTTTGGCATTTCGCAGCTGGTATGTTAGACCACGCATTTCGTTAATGGAGACAAAAGCTAGCAAATTTTAAGACAAAGTCTGCAAAAACAGTGAGCATGTGTGGCTGTTCTCCCCCATAAAAGTAGACCCAGCAAACGGGTAACCCGCGCGGGTACGGGTAAAAAATACCCGCGATTATACGGGTAGGTTTTTCATGTACCCGGACCCAACCTGTGCGGGTTGGGTCAACCCGCGTGTAACCTAATAAATTTATATTATTTTTAAAATTAAAAAAAAACTATGTAGCAACGACGATTTCATTCATTTCGCGGCCTATATTGTTGTTAATTGTTGTAAGTTTACCAACCATTCGTTGCAAATTTCAGCACCCAATTAAAGTTAATTAGGTGGATCAATCACAACCATTGAAATTTGGGTCCCACACATAGGGACATGTAAGTGCAATTGACTGTTGGCCACCCACATAGTCTGATTGCTTTAACTTGTTTTGTTGGCCCACCCACATAGTCTATTTTTTATTGTTTACTGTTTAGGCCTTAAGAGTAAAAATTGAAAACCGAATGGCGGGTAACCCGCGGGCACCAACGCCCGACCCAGACCCACCCGCGGGTCATGGGTACAGGTTCGGTGTGGGTATTTTTTTTCACGGGTAATGAAATTGGTACCCGTACGCTTGCGGGCCGGGTGTACCCGCTGGTACGGGTCCCATTTTGCCAGGTCTATATAAAAGCAAAAGCTGATGCCTTCATTCACGAGGTGGCTGGTCTAACGTGTCCCGAAATGTGCCTTTTGTGATGATGGACGCTAGTGATTCCCAAATTTTATTTTTGCTCTATTTGGTTGCTTGTGGATGGGTGGGAGATTAGGAGAAGAAGAAGAAGTCAAGGGGAGATCAAAATAAGATCAGTCAACGGGGAGATTAGGAGAGGATGCAGGGAAGGTTGTTTGGTTGCTTAAGATGGTGGCTGTTCTCTTCGTGCACCCAAAAAGAAATAGCTGTGGGCCCAGATTATTTGGGTGATCCAAACCATTCATTTACTGGGGGTGTGTCCAAAAATTCATAGGATGATCCTAACCCTCCCATTTGTGGCTGTTTAAAATGGACGGCATAGTATAGAAACCCCAAAATATATCGAAACGGCTTTCCTCACATTGTTGCTAGGGTTTTTAGCTGAGATTCAGCTACTACTACTTTTGTATTATTCTGGAAGAAAACTAGGGTTTGTTGTGAGAAACCCTAGATGAAGCCCGTGGTGGGGATGGTGGTTTCAAACAAGATGCAGAAATCAGTGGTAGTGGCGGTGGATCGTCTCTTCCATCACAAGGTCTATAATCGCTACGTTAAAAGAAGTAGCAAATTCATGGCCCATGACGAGAACAACCAATGCAACATTGGCGATCGGGTAATCTCTTTGTTACATACTTAGGTTTGGGATAAGTTAGTTGCTTATTATTTGATGATAGGATGTTATCATGAAGGTAGGATAATAGTTTTGTGTTAGTTTTTAGAATTAGCATGCTGATTGTTTTTGGATGAGAGTTAGTGGAGTTATATAAGTCTTAGTTGGTTCTATCTTTAGTAGTTTTATAAGACTAGTTTTCTTGGTTGTTAAGTGGTTCTATTTGATATATAAATAACTTATAATTCTTCAAATCAATGAAGAAATTTATCTATAAATTGTGTCTTTGAGCACAAAGGAGGACTGACCCTTGTCTAGGAGTGGGTCAAGAGGCTGATCTTCCCTCTAAGAAAATCAATCGCGTTGCAAACTGATTTGGGTTCGTAACACTCTCTGGTCCAGTTGTTTTAGCCAGTTTCGTTTTTGAAATTCTATGAGAGTTCTTTTCTATGCTTCTCTTTCTAGGGTTAGGAAGTGTTTGGTGACTTTGCCAACCAGGCCATTATCAATTTGAACAATAATGCGGCTCGTCGTCGGTGCAGAAGTTAATTTTCATGCTACTTTCTATCTATGCTTCACCTGCATGAATTAAGAAATTTTAAGATTGTTGTATCTTGCGATAGGTTCTGTAAAATTGGAAGAACTGATATTCAATTTGCATTCTCTTTCCTGTATGTAGTTTCTGATTTTCAAGAATAAGACAAAAAAACAATGCCACAAGAAATCTATTACTGATCAACAAATTTGTTGGTAAAATTGGAAGAACTGATATTCAATTTGCATTCTCTTTCCTGTATGTAGTTTCTGATTTTCAAGAATAAGACAAAAAAACAATACCACAAGAAATCTATTATTGATCAACAAATTTGTTGGAAAAATTCCGTGCTGAAATTGCTGTTACAGAGGTGACAAAACTCTAATTTTAACTCAAAAATATAACAAAAAAGAAAAACGACAGAGCCGATCATGTTATAAGAACAACTAAGTTAGCAAATATATTAAAATAATGAGAACTTCAACATCTTATTTTATCTAGTCCTTTTAATTGGCAAGGCAACATAACCAACTGCAAAGTGGACGCACAAAAGATGTTGTGAAAGCATTGATCACAATTATTAGTCATTCCTTTACTTTTGAGTACGCTCACACTACGGCCTTCTTGTTTTCCTTGGTTTCTAGTCCACTTCGCTTAATATTCTTTCTTTTTTGTCTTGAATGGTGATGAAGCTTTATTAATGGAGAAAAAAAGGTGGGGTGGTAGGAGGGGCTTGACTGAGCTGCTCAAGGATCGTCAATCAAAGAAGAGGAAACAAAATACAGCACCCCTCATAGGGAAATGATAAAACACCTCCAAAATCTCTCTAACCACACCTGACAGAGCTAACTGATCTGCCGCCCCATCAGCGAAATAGAGGGCATGCTGAAACGATGTGGTATGGGAAGGCAGTGGAGTTCAATGAGCAATGGAAATGATGAGAACACAATGCAAAGGACTGGAGAATCGGGTGTTGGGAGGAAAATGGATATGTTAGGCAGTTTGAGCTGCCAGAAAATGTATACTGGAGAAAAAATGGAGGCATATTAAGAAGATTGAGCTACCAGAAAATGCATATTGGAGAAAAATAGAGGCTTATATCAATGATGAGCACTTTCTTGAGATAAGATTATAAGAATTCAAAAGAATGTATTCGACTCCAGTAATTCTCAAGAAAAGTGGTGATTCTCAACGAATCTAAATTTGTACGAGTGATAAAAATAAATAGATGGCTTAGAATAAATTCATTTTGAAACAGCAAATCAATGACGCCATCAGTATTTGATTACTGCAGTAATGAAAAAAATATACATGTAAATTTCAAGCGCGGATCTCCAAAACTTTCTATGAAAAGAATTCTCTGTTTTTCATTGACACTGGATAGTTACAAATCATGTTTTAGATTGTATTATCTCCCCAAGAACAAATCCTATGTTTGAAATGGTGAAATCGACTGGAATCTCTCATGATGATTTCCCCACTGTCCACAAATATTTGCACCAAACCTGTTTCATCGAATCAGTTATTGTTAAGTGATGGTCTAAAACGTCTTTCGAAAAAGAAAATTTAACATTTACACAAGGGAATCATGGCCTTATCCTAAACTATTCTGATCCAAGCCATTGAACTGCAGACCCTTCACAGTACAGTGACCTCTGTTTATTTGTTTTGGTACTTTTTGGTGGCTAAGTTGGGATGAGCCCATTGCATCAGTGTTGCAAACCCTTCAAATTTACAGAAGGACATCAGGTCATAGACATGGCTCTTCTTACTTATGCAGTTGATTGACCAGGAATTTGAGGATAATCTCTTAAAACCTCTAGGCCAGCTAGACAAAACTCAGTTTTATCCTTAAACCCTTCATTCAACCATGTCATCGGTTCATCTCTTGCTGCAACATGAAAAGCCCTCTTGCTTACCAGATTCAAAATCTAAATGAGTAAGGTTACATTTTAGAGCTTTTCGAAGTTTAGAGCTTATCTATACTATTCAAAAAAAAAAAAAAACATTTTAGAGCTTTTTCGAAGTATAGATAAGACTCAGTGAACACCTATGCCTTAGTTAAGATGCAAAAGACGGAAGAAAAACTTTTCCATGTTACCATTACCTGGTAGTTCTACTTTCAATACATGCTTAGTAGTATCGATTGTGAAACAATCTATTATCAATTCCCGGGGGTTTTACAAAAGAATCTCCAACTCAAAGTCCCATTACCCATAGGGGAAAAAGTATCAGAGTCAGAGAATTCCCAAACAACAATCGGCTGAATAATGACCCCTCATCGAAAACTTTATGTACAGTCTTACCTCCCTAAGAAATGAAAAATCTAACACATCTTCACTTAGTGATACAAACCATGGACATGCAATTTAGACATCGAATAAACACCACGGTGCGGTTTATGGGCATGTGCACAGTGGAGGACATGTGGGATATGTTGTTAGTCTCACGATGTGGCTTATATGGGGTATATCTTGAGCCGTACCAATGTTATCCTTAAGTTGATGGATGCACCATGGCATGCATGGTGCATACCCATGACCCTTTTCAGTGTAGGAATTGGCATTACTTGTCTTTTAATTACTAAACTCCACATCATATCCCTTTTGTGTTATCTATAAAGCACTCTCCATTACTTACAGTATTAGAGAGATGCATAAGCTTTTGAATTTTTCCACACAAACATGAGTTTTTATAAAAATCTTAATCCTCCCATATTAAGTAGCAATTTTTTCTTTAAGCTTGTGAACTGATTCCCTCCATAGAAGAATGGAATATACTAAGGGGGAGCATTGGATCAACATTCTACTGTGGATTATGGCAGCAAGAAGGCTTCCCAAAAAACTCTGTTCGTGAACTACTATCTACTATTCTGACCACAAAGTAATGTGATCGATAGCTATTCTGGGAAGAAAAGGAGAAGGAAATTATGACACGGGAGTCTCAGGTGACTGAGGACAAATATGAGAGAAGGGTATTTGAATCTTGAAGAAGAGATCACTTTCTTCATAAGTAAAACTATACTAGCGATCCAACACAAGTGCTGATCACATGAACAATAGGGAAGAATACAAGTTGTTTGAGCTGTTTGACAGACAGAACATCTAATGAGAATACAAGAGTAATTATTCTCATAAATTAGCCAATCCTTATATAAAAGGCTAAGTTACCTACAAATAAAGATGGAAAAATTAAAAGAATCAGAAGCCCCAGAACAAATATTGGATAACAAGGCCCGGGTTACTTAGAAGATTCATGCGCAAGTCGTAGCTTTGCGAAATAAACCCATCACCCCCAAGCCAAAAGAAATAGAACTCCATGTCAATGTACTTGGTGCTACCATGAAAGACAGGGTTAAATGCAATTTGCATCTCATTGGCAATGTCTGTGTGGCGAGAAGTGGGAGTGGAGCTACATCATTAAAGGTCACTTGGCCTCACAATCTGTCAATCTCAGTACATGGCATGGTTCAATTCTTTGTATTTAGTATTTCCATGACATTAATCACCAGCCGAGAGGAGCACATGAATCTGTGGTAGAGTTTAAAGGAACTAATGAAGAAAAAAAGAGAGCAATAATCCAAATTCACCCTTTTAATGACTATATGGTATTGGGACAAAAAGGAAAGCTGAGCATGAAGCTAAAGGGGTTCCCAAATAGGTTCCCAATTAGTGAAAGATCAAATGTAAAGAGAAAAAAATACGAAGGGGCCTTCCAGTAGCACCAGGGTCAAGCAACACAAGTGGATCTCATCTAGAGGGCCGCGTAGTAGATGGGCCCAGCTGCCAAAATGTAAGCAAGAGCTACTGCATGTAGGGGATTTCAGATTTGTTCCAAATAATAACTCCTTTCTGTAGGAGAGATCTGTCCATCTTATATTGCTAATCTATAGGAGAGAATTAAGCTATCCTTTTAGTGTGGTGATGTGAATAAATGAAACCATATTTTCAAAATTCCTTTGCGTGAATCGCGTCATCATGGACTCCCCCCGAGTTGACTCCCTTTTACCTTGGCCGCGTTCTTGTATGAGCCCGCATTTTGCCCTATAAAGTCAATCAAAACTCCTTTGATTCCCCCGAGTTATGACCGTGTCAACCTGAGTACTCAGCCGTGTCGTGCCGAGTCGAGTAGGATTTGCTTGGGCCATGTTTTGACCTGCATCCGAGTTTTGAAACAGTAAATGAAACTATTGAACATTCTCCAAACATCAGCTCCAAGCCAGGTGTCACAGACCTTTTTCTATAATTTATACTTTGGTACTGATATTTGTTTTAATGTAGATATGTACAGATAGTTTGGCTTTCTGGTTGCCATCCCAGACACCTTGAGCAAATACGTGTCCTTGTCGCTTTAAATTGTGGGAATTGTTGTTTCAGGTTAGGTTGGATTCTTCTAGGCCCTTGAGCAAACGAAAGCATTGGATAGTTGCTGAAATTCTGAAAAAGGCTCGTATCTATGTGCCACCTTCAGCAGAAGCTTCTTCTTCTGGGAATTCAGCTGGCCAACCGGGAGTAGCTGTTTCTTCATCATCGTAAGGGTCAGAATGTTTTCCTCGGGCTCTTTTTTTTTTTTTTTTTTTTTTTTTGAGAAAACTATTACTTTCATTTTCCTAGTGTTGAAGCTTAAGAGTGGATAGTTTTCGATGTAGAACAGTGTAGTCTATTCATGAATAGAGATGAAAGGATTATTGAAGAGTTGTGTTTCTAGATAGTTGGGATAAAAGTGTATTTTGTTAATTAAGTCCTGTATTAACTGCACTTTACTTTTTCCTTGGAAGAACTTCATTTTATGTTGCCATATTTCTATAGGCAATTATTTAGCCTTTGATTTTTTCTTTTGATGGTATTTGAAAATTAACACTTGACAGTATTTGTTAAGATCCACAATATGACAACATAAAATTTGCTTATGTCATGAAAGACGAATCTGTGGCAAAAGTAGCTGATAGTAAAAGCAGCTGTTCCCATTCTATTTTCCACATAAATATAGGGAAATGATATCAGCGCAACCATATTTTGATATTTCCACAAACCATCTTGTCTTTAAGTATTTAAAGGTCTGTCAAAAGATTATTACTTTTCCCAAAAAGCTATCAGGTGGCAACTAAAGAAGAAAAGACCAGTGTTTAAAAACTCCTTGACTCGACAAGGAACTCCCCCGAGTCGACTCCTTTTTGCCTTGGCCGCATTCCGCATTGCACCACATCCGCATTCCGCGTTTTGCCCTACATAGTCATTAAACTCCTTCGACTCTCCCAAGTTATGACCGCGTCAACCGCGTTGTTGGCCGCGTCCGCGCCGAGTCGACAAGGATTTTTCCTGGCCGCGTTCCGCGTCAAATCCGCGTTTTTAAACACTGGAAAAGACAGCTGGGTTTGTGCAAATATCAATATATGATGGTGCTGATAACATTTCCCTAATTATAACTCCAAATTACCAAGATTACTACACTAGGCTAATAAACTGAACTTTATCTTGAATACTTTGACACTGATCCTGTATTTTTAAAGAGAACATGTTATAAACAACGACCTTCCTTCTAATCTTGCTGACGTTCTTCTGATTTGAAATCCTACCCTATTCTTTAAAATAACTAGAAACCGATCTGACATTCTTCATTAAGAAATCAAAATCCCTTAAACAATTTTCTTCTTGAACATTATTCATTTAAAAAAAAGAAGCAAACATGCTTGTACGACCAACTCTTGGCAAAAATTCGTTCTTTTATCACTAAATCTTGATAGATGAAAGTAGAGATAGAGAGCTTAAGAATTAAGGCATTTAGTTGCCATAAAGAAATTTACATCTGAGGTATTTAATAGCTATAGATTAATTCACATGTATAAAGCATGTGGTATACTAAACTAAAGGGCGTCCTTGCAGAAATGGGGTGAAAGGGGGCCTTCATTGGCTGTGAGGAGCGGAGCAGTTATGCACTTTGACTTCCAGCATGTAAAGGTTACTTTAAATTTGTTTTACATTTGTAAGGTTTTAAATAAAAGGGGGCTGCTAGGAAACTGGCATGGAAAGTAAAGACAAATGTGGAATTGACCAAACACCAATGATTTTCCAAGCTCAATTCCAATAAAGACAAATGTGGAATTGACCCACAATTTGATCATTTCCACAACAATGATTTTTCGAGCTCAATTCCTTGATCATCTTTGGATAATTCGTCCGACCCAAGGATAGCTATAATGTCCTGAATTTCTTTGAAACATTGTGAAGTTTGCTTAACTCTCTGTGCAGTTTCATAATGTTACTCGCCTACAATCTTAGGTTGGAGCATAGTTAATGTTGAATCTAAGGGATCTACTGCTGAATAGATACCTTTGGCAACTAATCATCTTGCATGAAACGTATGCTTGCGTATTCGTCCATAGGTCAAATCAGATATGTAAAGTGTTGGAGACTTAAATGATGGATATGGCATTGTCACAAGATATAGGGTTCCAATTCCTAGCTAAAATAACCTGGAGTTAATGCACACAAAATCTAGCGGGTGTAATCTTTAGGGATCACATGACCTCACCACAGTGCCACTTGCATTTCTTTGCATCACGCCATCACCTTCCTCCTTCATGCATTCCCCCACGTGCTCTCAACCTTATTACGTGAGAGCTCCATTACTTATCCTGTTATCCATCCACATCAATCAAGGACTCTCCCACGAGCTCATATCTCATATGGGACGCCCATAAATACCCCAACTCCTCCCATTTCATTTTACTATTGAACTGTAATAAGGTTTAAACACATACTGTGTTCTGTTTATACATTTTCAAGTGGTTGTCAGATATGGTTTCCACTTTAGGGACAGTCGGGAAAGGCAAATTGAGGCAAAGGAAGAACAATTCGGGCTTCAAGGGGGTCCGGATGAGAAAATGGGGTCGATGGGTGTCCGAGATTCGGATCCCAAAGACCCGATCAAGGATTTGGTTGGGATCTTATGATGCACCCGAAAAGGCTGCACGTGCGTATGATGCTGCATTGTATTGCCTACGTGGCCCTAGAGGACATTACAATTTTCCGGACGAAAAGCGGCCGGAATTCCCCGACGGCATCCCGGAGGCGATGCCTAAGACCGATATAAAGGCGATAGCCGCTCTATTTTCAACATCACCCGTGAATATTCCGGCGAATGTTGCATCGCCACATGCCACCGAATTGACTCCAGCCTCGGCCTCGGCCTCTCCCACTTTTACGATGCCGGAATTGCCCTTGTCCGACGAGATGGATTCTATATATGACTCTGCCGGATTTCCGGGCCCCGACGGGTATTGGTCCGAAAGTTTTCTATTCGTAGATCCGATCACATTGGAGCTGGAAAACATATGGGATATCTTATAAGAGGCTACATGTAGGGCTTTATATTTCAAATGACATGAAGGAAATTGACAGAAGATTTGTGCACAAGAGTATATAATTGCATTTTTATGTTAAGTTGATGTTATATATCTCGCTGTAAATAAGGTTATTGAGCTTAATATGGATATTATGATAATAGAACTTTCATTACCAGTATACTCATGCCCGATCGTCAGACTGCCGAGGGTTCCCACTTGTATAAACTGCATCATGACAAGTAATGAACATAAATAACCCATCAAAAAATAAAGAAAAAAAAGAATGAACATTTGCTAGGGACTTTGGCACAAAGGCATTTCGCGGCTGGATGAATTAAATGAATAAGACAAAATCTACTGAAAAGTGAGCACGTGTTGTTGCTCTCTCAATCAACAGCCAGCCGCGAAATGCCTTTCTGTAATAGTCCCTAGCAAATCCCACATGAACTTTCACACACTCTTACCAAATATTTCCTACATTTTTTTTCAAAATTTTGATTCGCCGAATTATTCCCCAATCCGAACTTTGAGAGCAAAGATTAAATGAAGGGATTTTTGCTTATTAGTCCATACATGGCAAAATAATTGCTTATTAGTCCCTAAGAAAAGCATATTATCTTATTAGTCATACTTTTACGTCCGGATGAATTAAATGAATAAGACAAAATCTAATGAAAAGTGAATGTGTCGCTGCTCTCTCATGCAACAGCCAGCCGCGAAATGCCTTTCTGTAAAAGTCCCTAGCAAATCCCATATAATTTGCATAACTTTCACAAACTCTTACCAAATATTTCCTATGTTTTTTTCAAAATTTTGATTCTCCAAATTATTCCCCAATCTAAACTTTGAGAGCAAGGATTAAAAGAAGGGATTTTTACTGATTAGTCCCTACATGGCAAACTAATTGCTTATCAGTCTCTAAGAAAAGCACAGTATCTTATTAGTCCTACTTTTAGAAAATATTTGCTAAAAGGTCCCTAAAACTCACATACGTCAATTTTCTCAGTTCAAAATTCTAATATGGCAAATTTACACCCCCCCCCCCCTCCCTAATCTGTTTTAGCGTTTTTTTATTTCACTTCCATTATTTTAAGAAAACAATTAGGAAATAAGCAAAAAAAGCTAAGGTAAACCAACCCTATTCAATTTTTCAGTTAGGGACCTTCGGTTTATGATGTTATCCATCTAAATTAATCAGGCATAATTCCCCTCTTAAATCATTGAATGAAAATTTTTTCCATTGAAATAATTTTCCATCAGAGTTATTTTCTTGCAATCGGACCAAGACAGGAATTTTTTGGAAAAGTTAGAAATGGAAAATATTCCTAAAATTTTTTACTTTATTCCGACCCTATTTAATATTTTAGAGAGATTTTCAATTTATTTAATTTTGGAAAAGTTAAAAAAGAAATTTTTTCATAAAATTTCTTACTTTATTCCAACCCTATTTAATATTTGAGAGAGATTTTCAATTTATTTAATTCTTAAAATGATTTTTTTGTTTAAGGATTTTCCAAGAGAATATTGTAAGAGATAATATTTTGCTTATTTCCTAGTTTTTTCCCGAAAATAATGGAAGTGAAATTAAAAAATGCTAAAACCAATTAAATTGGTTGGAGGGTAAATTTGCCATATTAGAATTTTTTAACAGAGAAAATTGACGTGGGTGAGCTTAAGGGACCATTTAGCACATATTCTCAACAAGCAGGACTAATAAGATAATATACTTTTCTTATGGACTAATAAGCAATTATTTTGCCATGTAGGAACTAATCAGCAAAAATCCCTTAAAAGAAAGAGAAAATGTGATATCAATTACGAAAATATTGTGAAATATCAGCATATAATATATCTGTAAATGAATATGTCAATATATTAGACCTAGGTGTGTCAATGGGCGTAGATGATCTGATAGATCCAAAGGGTCCGAACTTAATTGGGCAAGAATTGGGCCCACCAGATGAATCTATAAGACACAACTCAGGTTTATATTCTATGGTTTGAAATCGTGTCAATGAGAGTCGCATTAATATACCCATATAATTCGTTTGAGCATCTAGATCCCTTCGAATGAGTCTCAAGTCATCTCTCTCTCTCTCTCTGTTACGTTTTTTCTTCACTCCTATTTTTTCTAACCCTAAGCCCTAGCCAGTTAGGCATTAACCTAACCCTAGATGCTGACTATTTCCTAACCCTAAGCGATAGCCAGTTAGGCATTAACCTAATACTAGATGCTAGATGCTTGTATGAAGTTGAGATTAATTATTTTGCTTACAATCATATTTTTTGATGTTTTGATTAGTCGTAAGGGACTATTTCGACTGACTAGACTTCGTAGACATATGTCAATGGTGGACGTAACATTCTATTTTTTTTTTTTCAAAATTCCATGTACAATGTAGGTAAAAGCTAGGATACCTTAGATTAGGAGAAAAGTACAGAATGCAGGCTGATGTTTAGTGAAAATATCGATTGCGGGCACTTTTTAAAACAAGAAAAAAAAAGGGGCTAAACTTCAAAATCAGGTGGTCAAAAGACCCTGATACCCTTCTGACATCGACAGAGGAGTCCTTTTTTATTACTCCCTCTTAAATTGGCTTGATTCACGAGGCTTCTTTTGGTTCATTTAAATGTGTATTTGAACTGAGAGAACCTTCGGTTCGTTTCTATCTTGGCCGTCGGAAATAATTAGAGACGGATGGATCTTGACACGTGTTGGAAATTTTTTTGAAACAACGACCTTATTGTACTTTTTGGGACACTGACGTTATCTTTTCTCACTTATCTTTTGGCTTAGAACGGTAGATGTTATCTTTTCTCACTTAATGGGTACGCCGGCGGAAAATAATGGGTATGCCGATGGAAATAATGGTTACAGAGAGAAAAATAATGGGTACACCGGCAGAAATAATGTGTACGGCGATGGAAATAATGGTTATAGAGAGTGAAATAATTGGTACGCTGGCGGAAATAATGGGTACGCCGATGGAAATAATGGTTACAGAGAGGGCAATAATGGGTATCCCGGTGGAAATAATTGTTACATAGAGGGGAATACCGCCGGCGGAAATAATGGGTACGCCAATAGAAATAATGGTTACAGAGAGGGAAATAATGGGTATGCCGGCGAAAATAGTGGTTACAGAGAGGGGAATAAGAATAGTACGCCGATGGAAATAATAGTTATAGAGAGGGGAATAATGGGTACGCCGGCGGGTACACCGATGGAAATAATAGTTATAGAGAGGGGAATAATGGGTACGCTAGTGGAAATAATGGGTACGCCGATGGAAATAATGGTTACAGAGAGGGGAATAGGAATAATGGGTACACCGGCGGAAATAATGGTTACATAGAATGAAATAATGGTTACAGAGAAGGGAATAATGGTTACAGAGAGGGGCATTATTAGAAGACGCCACCATTTCATATTGATGTCCACGTGTCGTGGATCTGACCGTCTATTCATATTGGCGACGACCAAGATTTAAAAGAACCTAAGGACTCTGGGTTCACAGAAAGATTTCAATCCAAACCAAACCGACTATGTATAGAGCCGCTAGCATTCCAAAAAGTTTTTCAACAAGTGTCAGGCATCCATTCGTCTCTAGGGATTTCCGACGGCCAAGATAGAAACGAACCCAAGGTTCTGTGACTTCTGTCAGTTCAAATACCAGACGAACTAAAAGAACCTCATGAAACACGCCAGTAATGAAAAAGGAGGCTGAATGACGTTTCTGTTAATGTCAGAAGGGTTTTCCCCACCCGATTTTGAAGATCAGCCTGTTTTTTGTTCTTGTTTTAAAAGGTGCCCGCAATCCGTATTTTCACTAAACATCGGCCCGCATTCCTTACTTTTCTCTATCCTAGACAATGAAAGTAGGATCCAAAGAATAATTTGAAGATGATCCAACTTATTAGGTATTCGAATGGATCTTGACCCAACCCGTTTGGATACGTTGATTTCATAATCTGGGATTGTAATATCCTGGATTTTACAAGTGGGAACCGGGATTTTATAAGCTAAAACATGGATCTTACAATCCTGAAAATGTACAATCCACGTTTTAGCTAATAAAATCCAGGTTTTAGCTCGTAAAAGATTTTTCAGTCCTGGATCATAAAATCCCAGTATCCTGACAGCCCGAATAGGTTGGGGATCCCACCGTAATTACACGGTACAAGAACCTTGAACAACGTGACACTGGTTTCTTTCAGTAAGGTCTCTATGTGGCAGAGTCATGGATCATTAGACCACCTCACCTTGTTGATCCACCAAATCAATGGTCTAAATCTCAACCGCTTAACTTAGTCTACATTTTCTATGACCTTTTAAAATGGGTTGAGAAAGTAAATTCGGTTGCACTTAATTACATGGATCCAATTAAGGGCCCTTTTCTGGCTATGCAAGGGCGCCCTTGTATCTATCATTCCTCAAATATATAATAGGAAAACTTAGGTGGCCACGGATAAGCCCCTCAACAAGGTGTCCCTACTTCATTTAGCTAAGTTTTCTTCTCTTTAGGTCATGTTTGGCAACCATGAAAGAAATGGGCAGTGTGATAAATCGACCCCCTATGTAAGAAGTCCATGAATCAAAAGATGAAGGGGCCCCACGTGGCACACATAGGCCCCAGTAGAAACATGGAATTTGAAGGCACCTCTCCAAACACATCAAATTCCTCGTACTACGAACCAGCTGCCTTTGCGCCTTCACGCATAAAAGCACCCAATTCCGTTAACCTTAGCTTCATAAACAATACATTTCTCACTCCTATTTGGAAATGATATATTTGCCCCGTTTTCTTCCCCGGGCCACCCCCTTGTAGTGTAAAAAGGCTAGTCATAAATACAATAAAGGAGGTGGCCCGGGGAAGAAAAGGAGGCTTTATTTTTGAAATCCTCCACCAAATCATGCAAATTTCCTTTGTTCTTTAACAATATGTTACGTATCTTCTTACAGTCATCTCTACACTCCTACATATCTCATCTTTAAAAGGAGAAACCACCCTTCAACACTCCAGTTTATATACATATTTTTTCATAGACATATCAATAATTGCACTTATTTTCCATGGCAAACAAACAGGAAATTCTATCGCCCGAGATTGTGAACCGAGGGATCGAGGGGTCCGGACCGTATGCGGGTTCACTTAGTTTCTCAGTTAGGGTCCGACAAGGCATGCCGGATTTTCTAAATTCGGTTAATTTGAAGTACGTCAAGCTCGGCTATTCTTATCTTATTAATCATCGATTTTATTTCATAATTCTGCCATTTCTTATCCTAATTTGCGGAATCAAAATCGGGAAGGTGACATGGGGAGATCTACTGCCGATATACGATATGACGAATGCTTCTTTTATTGTGGGATTGCTAGTTCTAATAGTGTATGCTTACCTCGATTTAAGTCCCCGGTCCACTTATTTAGTCGATTTCGCTTGTTATCGGCCACCGAATGAGCTTAAGGTAAATGCAATTTATCTAAAATTTTCACTAATCTAACTTTTAATCTTTCCATAAGTGTTTTCATGTGGAAAGTAGTAGAGTGTGCTATTTAGTTTTCTAAACGGGGGCGATATTTCCATCCCTATGGCCATGCTTGGATTGAGAGAAAAACATTTCTGAGGGAAAAATTTTCTTAGTAAAATTGGTTCTTTCAATGATCTATGGGGAAATTATATGATTATGATTAATTTAGAAGGATTTTATCATAAATTAAAGGTCTCTCTAAATAAAAATTGGGATTTGCAAGGGGCCATCTTTGGGGAGGAATAGTCCCTCTGCCATTGTAGCCCAAACGATTGATTATTGGAATCGAATCAGTGCTATCTTCTCGCTACTTATCTCATATCCTTGCATAGAGCATTCGCCATTTTTCATTGCATTGCATCATTCTGGGTTTTCAAACACTCCCCATTAGGTGTGGCGTCTTTTTGGGTGGCTCTACACGTGATTTTCTTTTAATATCAAGGAGTTTGTTGGGTTTTGAACCCGAAGACCTATCGTAAGGCAAAAGCTCTGAGCCTCACCATGTGAAAGTGAAATCTACAAAAGCTTAAGCTATTAAAGTTGTTACTTAATCACTGTACTTCAAGACATCTCTTTAAAAAAGAATTAAAAGCAAGGAGGAGACATATAGGGCACGTTTGGTACCAAGTGGTGAAAGAAGGGTAGGGCCGGTGAAATGGCTAAAAAATCAGGTAACTAGTGTATCGATCAAGAAACAAAAAACTCTACTCAAAATAGGAATCTCTATCCTTATCCCACCCGCTCTACCCCTCTATCACCACTTGGAGACACTAATTTATCAAGGAAAAAAAAAATTTCATGCAGACATGACCTTACTGTTTGTTGGTTGGTGTTCAAGATCACAAGGTCCAAATTCATTGAACTGGCGAAAAAATCCGGCAACTTTGACGAAGCAGCGATCGAATTCCAGCATCGGGTTCTCAAGAACTCCGGGATCGGAGATGAGTCCTACCTGCCTAGATCCGTCTTCCTCCCTGTAAACAAGATCACTCTCAAGGAAAGCCGAGAAGAGGCGGCCACGGTCATGTTCAATGCCATCGATGACCTCCTAGCCACCACTGGAGTACGGCCGAAAGATATCGGAATCCTTATAGTGAATTGTGGTATTTTCAATCCTACACCATCGCTCTCCGCAATGGTGATCAACCATTACAAGCTTAGAAGGGATATACATAGCTTCAACCTCGGAGGGATGGGATGTGCAGCTGGAGTGATCGCCATTGATCTAGCTAAAGATCTCCTTAGCGCGCATCCGGGCACGTATGCACTAGTAGTGAGCACAGAGATTGTGACTTTTGCTTGGTATGTAGGGAAAGAAATTGACATGCTCGTACCCAATTGCTTCTATCGGATGGGTGCCGCAGCTATGTTGCTCTCCAACTGCCGCCTAGATCGATGGCGCTCCAAGTATGAACTTAAGCAGGTAATTAGAAATAAATGTTTTCTCCACAGTATTTCTAAGCCCCGGAGATTTTAATTTTTTTTGAATGGCAAAGAATTAAATTAATAGTGAAAAGACACAAGAAACCCCGAGATGATCAAAGACAAAGGGTCCAAAGATTTTAATATTACTATTATTATATTTTATTTTAGTTTCTTTTTTATTTGTGCTCGTGTGTGTGCGCGTTTAAAAATATTATTTCCAATTAGCCTTTAAATACCCGTAATGTTAATATGCATAAGAGACTAGACATTTTTTTTGAAAGATATAAAAGCGTACTTTTTAAGTAACTCTAAGAGCGCGATATTTCTACCATAAAAGAATATACGGGTACGAGTATTGGAATATCGAGTATCGGATTCAGTAAACCACAAAAAGAATGATTAATAAATATGCCAAAATGTTTTAATTAATTTTTAATTTTTATATATTTTTACATAATAATATGGTTATAGAAAGTAATGTATTAGAATTTTTAATAGGTTAAGAAAATATAATACTTCATTATCATAACAAAAACTTAAGATATTTTTTTGAAACATAATAAAAAAAAACTTACTATTACAATGGATAAAACTCAAAACATACCGTAAGTATACAATAGTGTTAAAAATACGTACTGAATCCTGAAGTATTGAAATTCGATACATGTATTTTCAAACATTTCATATTCTTCACTGAACAAATGTTTTACAAATTAGGGATTATAGGCAAAATCCTTTTTTTTTATTTTTCATTTTTTCAGTTAAACGTTTTTTAGTATTCATATAATTCAATTATTGAAATGATACAGCTTGTTCGCACCCACAAAGGAGCCGATGATCGTAGCTTCAAGTGCATTCACCGTCGGGAGGATGCCGAGAGGAAGCCGGGCCTTTCGGTGAACAAAGACTTGTTGGAAGTCGGCGGCCACGCGCTCAAGGCCAACATCACCACACTGGGTCCACTAGTCCTTCCAGTCTCAGAACAATTCCAATTCTTCAAGACATTGCTCTTTATGAAGGAGACAGAGATTTACATTCCAGACTACAAGCTTGCCTTTGAGCATGTGTGCATATTGGCTTCTAGCAAAAGGATTTTGGATGAGTTGCAGAAAAACTTAGAGCTGACTGAGGAGTACATGGAGGCTTCAAGGAAGACTTTGGAGAGGTTTGGGAACACTTCGAGTAGCAGTGTGTGGTATGAATTGGCATACCTTGAGGCTAATAGGAAGATAAAGAGAGGGGATAGGGTGTGGCAGATTGTGTTTGGGTCAGGATTCAAGTGTAACAGTGTAGTTTGGAAGGCACTTAGGAGTGGTGGGAGGCCTAAGAGAAGCCCATGGATAGAGGATTCTACTTAGTAAACTAGACTATAAAACCTTAATCTGTAAAATATATTAGAATTGGTCTAGCTAAGATGTCTAAACTTTCTTATATAATTCAATAAACGCCCCAAATACTACTTACGTTAATATGCAACGAGAAATAGAAAGGTGTTTTCTTCTTAGTTTCTCCTGCAGTAAGAAATAGAAAGGTGGTTTCTTCTCTCTTTGGGCTGCTTGTGTACGATCTTGATTGAGAGCACGAGAAAAATAGTTATGGTTTGTGGGTTTATATTAGTAGTTGTAATCTTCGTAATTTTGTTTTCTCACATTAGAAGATCGTGTTATCGCCTCATTATGTATCCCCTGGCTTGTCTATTTCTACTATTCTTTTTTTCTTTTTTCTTTTTTTGCGTGCCATCAGATTGGATTTTTCCGAGCAAATTTTTCTGTACATCAATTGTACATTCTTCGTAGTTTCGAGGTTTACATTGCCAGACAAGGAACAATACCGGTGAGGTTTGCACCAGAGACAAGAAATGAGAGACCGGGCTCTTTAAGAGCATCCACAAATACTAGTTGTAGTCAGTAGGACAATGGAATCTAAAGTACATACATCAAAAGGTAGATTTTGATGCATGTAAATATGTAATTAGATGATTTGTGATGAGAGAAGAAGATTTCCTAACGACGCGGTGAGATGAGGTTGTGACCGTAGGATCTTCCTCTCTTGTTTTTTGCCTTCAAATATTCAAAACTCGAGTTTCCCACCAAATTAAATAGAAGAAAAGCAGTGGTAAAAGAAAGGAAATCCATAAATAAATGTCAAAACTCAAAGAAATGTTAACATACAGAGAACACCCACCACCAAACTAACCACCAGATTTCCAAAATACCTGAATCTCCGATCACTTCCGGACTGACTTGGCTCGATCATGATCGGAAACCTGCAATTTGTAGTTGATGGATTTGTCGTTGTTACCATGGAAAGATGTGGAAACTTACATGCGCTATCTTCCTGATCAATCTTCTGATAGTAACTGTTGAATGCATATGAAATGTTCCCCCGGGCGTCCAAATCCGCACACGTTGTTCCATATCCAAGGCTCGTGCAATCGGCATTGGCACAAGCAAAACTCACACTTGGCCCCACTTCTGGATTGTCAAGGCTCGCCGACGGCGAGAGCACACACCACTTTCGGCTTAGATACTTCACTTTCTTCGCCGGAACCAAAGTCCCTGAGTTTGTTGACCCTAAATTAAGCTGATACTTAGCTGATCCATCGTAGTTAAATATTCCCCAATGACGTTCAAAATTCCCTGGCGCAATGCTCTTCTCATCCTCATCTACCAAGCTAAATAGATAGGCATCAATAGGTCCAGGCCTCAACGGGGTTCCTTTACCCGTTAAGATGTGAGTCATGAAACCTTGGTTAAATTGCTGGGCGTAAGCCAAATTAGCATTCTTGTCTCCGTCCGTGGGCCACCCAATTTCGCCGATAATGATGGGTAAATTTCCATAGCCATTTTTCTGCAAGGCCCATAGGAGGGTGTCGTGATTCGCATCAAACACATTGTTGTAGATGGTCCCCCCATCGCTCACCGGAGTTGAGGTTCCACCAAAGAAGGCATAGTCGACCGGGAAGTTTGAGTCAAGGTAAAGGCTTATGAATGGGTATATGTTGACAGTGAAAGGGCCGCCGTTATCGCTCAGGAACTTGATGATGGCGACCATGAGATCATGGATGTCGGTTCGGAAGTCGCCGCCCGATGGGACGCCTGACGTTGTCTGGTAGACATCGGCATTGAGGGGGATGGTGACCTTTACCTGGCTGCTCAACCCAGCTTTTATGAGGGCACTTTGGATGTTCTGGAGAGCTGGGAATGTTGTCCTAAGGAAGCTTCCATTGTAGGTCGGAATGGTTCATTGCCAACGGCTACATACCTGTTTTTACGAAGATAAAGTAGAGTGAGAACTGAGAAGAGACTAAAAAACATGCAAGATATTCCAATTTTAAAGGTAAAAGTCATGCAAGGTTTCTATCTTCAAGTGTATTTGTATTTCCTTCAATTCTCTCTAATGGATCTTTTCCCATTACCTTCTAAGACAAAGGTACTGTGAAAGTATCAAAACATAACAATTCAACAAAAAAAAAATACATGTGACTTTGCAATTTGAAAGTGGGTTTTTTCAATGGCTTCAATAAGCCAAGAACCTGTTAAAGTAGAAAAGACTAAATAACGCCATCTCCAACAGCTAAAGCATTTGAAGTAATTGGTTTATTCACATGGTATCAGAGCAAAGATCATCTTTTCAGAACTCCTTGATATTAAAAATCCATATGTAATGGCCAACCCAAAAGAGGGGCCACATGCAGGCCAACCCTAAAAATAGGGACCACGAGTGAGGGGGAGTGTTAAAGTATAAAAGATTAAATAATGCCATCTCCAACAGCTTATGCTTTTGGAGTAATTGGTGGTTTCACTGAACCAGGAGATGACCAGGTCAATGTCCTCAAATGGTCTTGTTCTATTATGTCCATCAGATAGTTTCATAGAGAATGGAAGCAATGCAGAGCTGGCTCAGAAACAACTTTTTTTTTTTATGAGCTCACAAACAAATATGATAGAAGGTTTTTGAAATTTAAAGCTTCAAAGATGCAGGAGCGAAAACATCAACTAAAAGCAAAAAACAAGCTAATCCTTTCAACTAAAAGCAAAAAACAAGCTAATCCTTTTGAGTGCCCAAATCACCTAGGAATAGCGAGATTTTTTGCTTTTTTTTTTTTTTTGGCAGAGAAAGAATTGCAATATTCTCAAGTGGAATTGGTATCCTAATCAGAAGACTCCAATAAATGTGACAAGTAATCTTAGTTTTTCTAACTGCGTGAATGAATCATACAGACGTGAAACCATTGTTTGTTACCTACTTCGTTGGCAGACTCAGTTAATGAATATGTATAGGTTTGTGGCTCAGTGTTCTTTACTTGGTAAAGAAGTACTGTATGCTAGGGGCTATTCAGTATTTCAGTGTTATAGAAAGTAAACAAAAGTATATGTAGTTTGTAAAAGTACCATGGTTAAACAATGAAAGAGAACAACTATATAATAAAATCCATTAACTATGTTATTTTTAAAACTATAATAACCATTATTTGCAAATAATATTTGTTTGACCTCAAAACCATTTGCACATAAGATTATATGCAAATAATTTTTAGAGGTATCCAATGTGGCCTTAAGCCTTTCCACAGAAAGAGGAATATTGTAGCTAAGAAAAAGGGGTACATACAAAATCGTGTAGCTTATCAATAGGAAATTACCATAGTTTTTCCAAATACATTTTAAAAAAATTATAGAACGAAAGGACAACTCATTCAAAAATAAAAATAAAAAAAATGCAAGGACAAACAGCGATGGAACACCGGAATATGGGAATCAGAACAAACAGAAACCTCAATTGCTTCCTTTCATAGAGGTTCACAATTTGAAAACCAATTCACTGAACCAGCTAAGCCTGATCAAGGTAACAAACACAGCTCTTTATATTTTTATAGTTTAATAATTTCTTTTGGCAGTTTTCAATTTTTCTTCATTGTGGATGTTATTACTAATTAGTATTATATCCAGTTATGTCTGTAGTCTGTAACAATGTTCTTGTGCATTAATGACTCAAAATCGACATGCCTAGCACACACCCTGTTATTTATGTCCCAACACTGACGTGTCTCCATCCAAGTTATACAATCTAGCAACTATAGCAGAAACTAGCAAGAATTTCTGGCTCATGATGACCTAAGCCCATTTCTGTGGATATGGTTCACCACACCTTGCAAATTCTGAAATGCAAACCACATCTGAACTAAGAATCTGGCAAACAAGTAATAATATTTGTACTGAATGATTCCTGTCCACTATTACTGTCCATCTGGCAACTATAAGCAATCCTATTTGTAGTAAATGATGCATGTGCCTTATTTTGATGTCTGTAAACAAGATAGTAAGGAAAGATGGTAAAAGTTAAAATGTAAGAGCTGAGCATGTATTTAGTTGTAAGGTGAGCTATTTAGACTTCTATGGTCTTCGTGTTTTCTTATTCTATGAGCACCTTGACAAGGAAGGAAAGGGATCGCGCTCAATGAAAATAACACAACATACATGCATACACCCCATTGGAGATATTTCCATATTTCCATATACACTATGCTTCGCTTCCCTGTTCCTTCCCTGTTCCTCACAGGAAAGTGAAAAGCATTGACGACCTTGCTGAACAATGTGTTGGTCTGCATAATATCAAGGAACTGATATATGCTATTGAAATCCATGCGGCAAGACCTATAGAATGAGCTCAGATTCATCCATACCATTTCCAGACTACTTTTGGTGCATTAGCGGAAACTCAAATGAATGCCTTATGCAATCAAATATGAAAGGGGAGTCAAATATTTGAGAAGAGGTATTGATAATTTCGAGGATCACATTGCTGATTGTGATTTGGTTGACCTACCACTCTATGCTGCTTCTTTCACTTGGTCTAACATGAGGAAAGGGAAAGAAATGGAAATCCGATATCTACTTGGATAGGGAAGACCATCTGCAGGACAATATTCAAAAAGCGGGGACACATTCGCTTCCGATCATGACCATGCTCTTCATTTCTATCCCAAAAAACTTCCCTCCATGCAGGGGCGGAACCAGGAATTTACACTTGGGGGGGTGGGGGCAGACTAATTTACTCTATTGTGGTGTTTTTTTTTTTTTTTTGTCATGTGTGTGTGTTGTGTTGTGTGTGTGTTGGTGGTGGTGTGTGGTGTGTGTGTGTGTGGCGGGGGGGGTGGGGGGGGGGTGCGGGGGTGGGCGTGGGCTTATTGAAATGAAACACGAAATTTGGGGCGAAAAAATCATCAGCCATTTTTACTCTCTCTCTCTCTCTCTCTCTCTCTCTCTCTCTCTCTCTCTCTCTGCTATAAAAGGGATTTTGCAAGTCCATAGCATGGGGGGCTGTGGCCACCCCCATGCTATATGTGCCTCCGCCCCTGCCTCCATGGCATCTTTCTGTTTCGAACTGATGTGGTTGTCCCTATCGAAATCTAGAACTCAAGGTTGTGAACTGGCTTGAGAGAATATTCAGAATACATTTTCAAAAGAGGAAAAGCCTAACATTCCTTTACCTTAATAATCAAAGAAGGGCTAAAGATTGCAATACCCTAAGGAGAAATTGAAAGTTAATTTATATTCATCCAGTTATACTGCAGAATTACACAATCACTGAGTATAGATTAATCACATTATTGAAGGTGAATCATACAAATCATCCTAGGGAATCAGTATACAACCACTGATACTGAAAATGACTACATCCCAACTCAGAAGAACCGAAAGAAAAGAAGACATGTATAAACACGAAAAGCAAAACCAAAAGATTGAACAAAGAATGAAAGAAAGACAGCAAGACAAACAGAAACTAACAGACATGGCATTTCCAAGAGAGAGATAGGTATGGATTAACAGCTGAACGTGGGGATCACGACAAAGAAATGCACTTCCCTGCCATCTCTGCCGGCCGAGTGCAGCGAAGGTTCATTCATCAGTAGTAATTACTAATTGTAGCTAATTCAATGACTGAAAGGGATCTGCCCTAACTGAGATGGGCCAGAACTGAGACTGGAGAAAGATGTTTGGGGGGTGAATACCAAATAGAACAATAGGTCAAGATCCATGCATACTCCATTTTGGATCCAGATCGTGCTTGTTGCTCTACTGCTAGTCCCTTTAGGGACTCGTTCAATGGACCAAGGGTGGGAGAGGAACATCGTTCTCACAATTGGAATCGGGTAATGCATCCATCAGAGTGGTTGGGGTGGAGTAGTCTCTCATCCTTGCTTATGCGAGTGATAGGTCTGAATATGCAATAGGGGATCGCTTTGTGGAGGAACTCACTTGATCAAACAACCGTATCAAGTGCCTCTCCTGATGCTGGGATGGCTTGGTTGGGAAGTATAAATAGAAAGGCGTAAAAGGAGGCTTGGTCTGAAATGGTGGGAGATTGAATCATTCCTTCATTCTATTCCGGCTAATCGTAGCAAGCCAACAACTTTCATTTCCAACTTGGCTAATGAGGTTCAGGGCTATTCCGGTAAGAAATATGACATCTTCGATTCGCAGGCAGGATATAGAAATCGAGCAATATCTTTCAATAGTTGTTCATAACTCCTCACCCTTAGTCGCAGCTCTGGAACAAACTATATGCCTAGAAGAGGTGATGCAGATAATGCGGTGTTTGTCGGATTTTGAGTTGATCAAAATGCAATTTACCAAGTCAAAGCCACAGATTGGAAGGCCTGTTTTAATAAACTGGGTTTATATAATGATCAATACACATGCATGCACACATATTCTTTTTGGTAGGGAATGCACAAATATAGTGGACCCATTACCCTAAGTAGGGAACACCAACTACCAACTACAAAGATCAAATATCACAACTGACAAGGTAAATGTCAGGATTTGCATTTTATCTCTAATTTTAGGAAATACAATACTGACTAAGATAAAATGGATGAAAAGATGGAAAAGCAAACTACCATCTAACAGTAGCACAAATCATGAGCTCAAAAACTAGACATTCCAACTTATAGTATAACTTACTACAGTTCATCTCCGAAATCTAGACTACGACAGAGATAATTTTACAACCACCAATTCTGAAATCTAATAGAAGAAGCAAATCATATTAACGGTTATCCACAAAAACATTCAAGACTGTTGTACATCTAGCCCTCCCCAGACCCCGCAATGGCAGGAGCCTTGTGCACTGGTCCACCCTTTTTTACGGTTGACATCATAAACTGAGGTCCAATAAAGTCATGGAACAATAATGTCTATGCTGAGCAATGTATAATCCCACTATAAAATCCGAAATCTTCAGAGCTTTAACCAATTGCGGAAACAAAAATCATGAAATTATTGAAACAACAGCTACAATAGTTTCGTATCTCTGAGGAGAAATAGATGACCATGAGCCATATCAGAAATACAAATACCATCAGATACAAATCACATAACAGCAGACAGCAATTATCAAGCTGTTATTGTCCTCCCCAGAATAATCAGGCTAATCCCTTGAAAAAATCTAGTAAGAAAAATCCCTCAAACTCATCAAAATAAACAGAACCTTGAGATGGGTTTGGTAACCATTCTCATAATCATTCCAACAGAACGTAAAATCGTGCAAGTAACTCGGTTTTGATCGGCAAAACTTTGCATGAAATGCACTTTTGGAAAAAAAAACCTTGGGCCACATTCTTTTTGCTAAACACCATTCACATTCGCTGGAGAGGCAGAATCAGAAAATCGGGGTTACCAAACGCATCCTAGATGTCCTGAGCTGAGAAATGGATCATAAAACTGCAAAGCTGGATAGAAAATCTTAAATTTTTAATAAATATAAAACAGAGATTTTACAAAAAAAATGCAAGAGGAAAGAAATATGGAATTTAATGTCAACAAATGAAAGGCATTTAAGCATTCCAAACAGAATATTAGTCAATTTATAACATTCCACACCATTCTGCTTAGTAATTTACTGCATAAGAATACAGAACAATCAATGAAAAAGTCAAATATTAATGCACTGCGTAAGGGCACAGAACAATCTATGAAAATAATTTTTTTATTCTCATCAATCCCCTAGACAAAAGTAAACATAGAAGCATTAAAAAAATGAAAAATGAATACATAGTTTTAAAACTCCCCCGCGTCATCGTGGACTCCCATGAATGACACCGTTTTACCTTGGCCGTGTTCCGTGTTTTGCCCTACATAGTCAATAAAAACTCCTTTGAGTCTCCTGAATTATGACCACGTCAACTGAGTACTCAGCCACGTCATGCCGACTCAACTAGGATTTTCTTTGGCCGTGTTCTATGTTGTATCCGCATTTTTACATAAACCTTTCCATATCCATATAAGCGAATGGAGCGATTTTCCATTTCAAATAGGACCCAGGTGCAATCACATAATGGTTTTTAAGGAAAGTTGAATCATATTAATTGAATAGCAAGCTCTACAATTTTGACAACATTAACCAGCTTCTAGTAGAGCAAATTGAACCCAAAAAACATCCCCTTGTAGAAGAAATCTGTTACAAACCCAAATCATTTCGCAATATGATTGATCTTCTTAGAGGGAAGATCAGCCTCTAGACCCACTTCAAGGGAAGGGTGAGTCCTCCTTTGTGCTCAAGGACACAATTTCTGGAATAAATTTCTTCATTAAAAACGACTACTCACATGTTATTTATAGAAAACCTACTCGACCAAGCCAATCTAGATAACCCATATCTCTAAGACTCCTATCCATACCAACAACTAGAGAGATGATTCCACAAAATATAGACTAATTTATTCTACCCTAAGTGGGACCCATCTAGGCATGTAACAATATCCAACCACTACCAAAACAGAATGAAAGCATTTCAATCAATTAAATGATATAAGGGGCTAAGGAGAGAGACTCCCACCTGATGTTCACACCATTGTTCACATGTACAGAGACATTCTTAGAAACCCATGTCTCTGCTGCCTTCATACTAGTAGCAAGATTGGCAAGCATGTCATTTGGAATCCCCACCATCACTTCTATTCTAGAGTTTTTAAGTGTATCTAAAGTCCCTGAATCTGCATCAAAAAGCTTCACCTTCTGAAACCCATTATCCCTCAACAGCTCAACTATCACATCTGGTGGCAAAGGGTGGCTTGTTTGAGTCCCCCAATTAGCCCCAATACCACTCACTGAAACTACTAAATAAAAGCTAAAAACCACCCCAAAAATAACAGAAAAACACCTCATCACAAACGCTTCAATCCAAAACAGGTTACAGATTTGAAACCCCAAAAACCACCTTTGAGCTCAAAACAGCTTATCCACTCAAAACCCTAAAAAAAAGGACTTTGGTTACAACCAACAGACACTAAAACGATATCAAAACAAAACCACTAATGGATTTGGAAAAAGTTGACATGGGCTTAAAAGCAGAGGTGGGACGTGTAAGAGATTATAAAAGGAGGGAACCAAACCATAAAAGGCAGTGCAAACCGACTTGGATCCTCCTCTGAAATCCCAAAACTGGTTGTAGACTAGAAACCCACTTCAAAAATGAGATGGATGATGCTGGAAAAATCTAAAAAGAAACATAAAGAAAAGAGTTTGGACGGTTCAAAAAAGATTAAAAAAAAAATGAGAGGAAAGATTAAATGGTGGGCAAAATAAGGATAATAAGGCCCAAAAAACCAGACAAAGCAGTCCAAACTATGTTCTAAATCACCAAAACTACATGTAAAATCCAAAATGGCTAAAAAAATAGTACAAAACTTGGGTTTTTTCAAGCTCTAGTAAGATGCTGGAATATATGTATTTAAAAACGGATTTATTAAACAAAAATAGTGGAAAATCGAGTAAAGGAGATCAAAAGGATGGTCAGATTATAAAGGCATGAAGCTAAGAATCTAGGTCTGGAGTGGAAAGAGAGCTCAAGAATCTGCCACTAGTAGAGTACAAAATGAAAAACAAAGAAAAAAGGCGAAGTGAAATGAAATTAATAGTTGAAATTATTTATTGTAATGATATTGGCACTATATTTTAATAAACGCAAGAAATCATCTTGTCTTTTCTTATTAAAAAGCATTTTTGTGGGTTTTTAAACAGCTGTCAATGGTTATATCAGTTCTTAAAAAGATCTCAGGAACCAATTAAAGAGGAAAAGACAATAAAGTTAGTGTAATTATATTAACGTCGTAGTGCCAATATCATCAGCCAATATTTATACTAGATTGTCTCTGAGAAATCCTGAGGAACCTGTTCTGTAACGTTACTTTTTTGTGTACAATACTGGACACTGACTTGATTCCTTCTTGCCTTAACTTCACGGCGTTATAACGGCGTTAGTTTTGAAAGACCACGTTACCGTCTGCTAACCGTAACCGGATAGGAAGGAGACCAGTAACTCAGATCAGTCACCTGAATTGCTTGACTGCTCTATCTCCACCATACACGTGTCACTCTAATTTGATCGAGATATTCTTACAGTCGGCCAGAGTGGGCCCATCAGCCTTGAAAAACAAGGTAAAGTGATATATTAGTCCCCTTTCTTCCCTTGGCCACTCTCTAGTGTATTTATATGACCAGTTTTTTACCCTACACGGGGTGGCCTGGAAAAGAAAATCGGCGAATAAATCTTGGGAGATGTTATCGGCACTACTGTATTTTGATGAGGGCACTCTTCACTTTATTAAAAGTACGGTATGGCCCGCACCATAGGATGATCCAAACCGTCCATTAGATGGGCCACAGCTTAAATAGGTTGTGCCTCAAAAATCATTTCCATAGGTTGATCCTAGCCCTTCGATCTGAGTGTTAGAGGGTTGATCCTAACCCTCTATAGCTCGGAGGGTTAGGATCAACCTATAGAAATAATTGTCGGGGCACAACCTATTTAGGCTGTGGCCCATCTAATGGACGGTTTGGATCATCTTATGGTGCGGGCCATACCGTACTTTTAATAAAGTGAGAGTGCCCTCATCAGAATACAGTAGTGCTGATAACATTTTCCCTTCCCTTGAAAAATTTCTTAGGAAAATGATATCAGCAGCACAAACTCAGCTTGTCTTTTCCTTTCCTTTTAACTGGTTTGTAAGAGCTTTTTGGGAACTGTAATAACCCTTGACAGCTTTTTACATAATAAAAGACAAGATTTGGTCAGTGCAATAAAAACATTGGTTGTGCTGATATCATTTCTCCAAAGTTAATTATAGTTGAACAACGTTCTGTTTTTGTCTTTTCCACAACGTTCTGTTTTTGTCTTTTCCTGAATATAAGAAAAAGCCAAACAAAAAAGGTCTGGAAAATGGAAATACTGAGGAAGGGGTGGAAATATCATTTTCCTTACGATATGACAAACAAGTGGAGTTGAAATGCTGGAAGAGGGGGTGAAAATATCATATCCGGACCTAATATGGTACTAAATACGGGTGTCATTCTTATGTCATGGTCCACCTACAGCGGGACCCACAGAGGTAATCATGTAGTAGAAAAACGTAGAGATCTAAGAGCTTTCTATCTTGGAATCTCTTTTCCAATAGAAAATAATTTCTCCTCGCATAAGAAAAAGCAAATGGGCAGCTTTTGAGACAAAATATTCTAAAAATAAAACTGGGTTTTCAAAAGTTTATAGGGAATCCAATCCTTATCGCTTACCTTAATAATAACCCCCTCTTTTCGTAAATACACCCCCCTTCTTTTTTGAATTCTCTCTTAGAAATCAATGCCCAGCTTAGGTCTATCAAAGGGCCCGAACAATCCAACGAACCCTGAGGATCCGACTACATTTAGCTGGGATAGAGAAATTCAATAAGAACCGTCTGATCTGAATTACAAGGTCCGAAATCAAGTCAGATCGTGATCTAGACTAAAGGCTCTGTTTGTTTTGGATTTTGAGTCCAAAACTGATTATCGGACTCAAAATCAAACTGATTATTTTAGATTTTGAGTTCAAAACTGATTATTAGACTCAAAATCAGACATGAGTGGACGGGCCCTCCCACCATGTAGAAGGAAAAACCGGGCTAATCTCCTTAGCACCTAATGTAAGAAGAGTTTGTCTCTAACTTTAGGCCCTTATTTTTGGATTGTAGAATTGTTTTTGAAAAGTTTGGAATGGAAAAATATTTTTGAATTTCTACTTTTTTACACACAAAAAATGATAACTTGAACCAACCATATTCAATTTTTATCTAGAAGGACCTTCAATTTATGATGAAACCTTTTTGAATTAGTTAAAATTATATCATTTCCCGCTAAATCGTGGAAAGAAAAAACAATTCCAAGAATAATGTTTTTCTTGTAATCCAAACACGGCCTTAGTGCCCGGAAAATCGGAGGAGGCCAAATCTGAAAGTAAAGAAGAAGACACATTTTCACATGGACCCACATAAAAGGATTCTAGATTTTTCTTTTGAAAAAAAAAATTGTAGATAGGGCTGTTACAATCCTATCAAGAGGGTATCCGATAAAAAATGTAAAACAAAGTGAATTGCGTCATAATCAAAATATGATAGTGCTGATAATTGATTATGCCGTCGCTTTGTCTATTTGTTAAAGTATAATTGATTAAATAATGCCATCAAACTTTGGAATTTTATTTTTCCTTGCTTTTGTAGCTTTTTGTTACTCTCTCC
This sequence comes from Tasmannia lanceolata, assembly GCF_043159265.1. Taxonomy (NCBI): domain Eukaryota; kingdom Viridiplantae; phylum Streptophyta; class Magnoliopsida; order Canellales; family Winteraceae; genus Tasmannia; species Tasmannia lanceolata. The sequence continues at coordinate 15,509,987 of NW_027518683.1, forward strand.
TGCCCTCCCTCACCATTGGGTATGCTAATATTCCATGGAAAAAATTAATTGTGGTCAAACATGGCCTAAGGCTCACAATTTTAAATATTGCCGAAGCTCAAGTAGAAAATAACAAACTTAAAACTGAACGACCTTAGAAATAGTAAGGAAGGATCCAACGTGTGGTCCACTTGGCAAACACGTGGCACTTGTACTTTAACACTCCCCCGCACGTGTGGCCCACTTGGCAAACACGTGGTCTCACTTTGGGCTGACTATTGCATGTGAATTTTTGCTATCCGGGAGGTTTGAATTCAAGACCTTTGGCTCTGATACCATGTTAACTTACCAACTTCTCCAAAAGCTTAAGCTGTTGGAGAAAGGCATTATTTATCTTTCATACTCTAACATCAAAGTCCCTACTTGATTTCGCCTTGTTCCAACTTTCCAACAACATATGACTACGAGATGGATTTTAACATCATTTCAAGAAGTAATCATCAATGGAACAGTGCAAACGATATCTAGGTCTCAAACTTGTTTTCCGTTTTCATTAGCTTTTAACTTAATTTAAGAGTATACTATAGTCACTAAAAAGCATGGAAGCTTTTGGTAAAATTAGCTTTTGGAAACAGGAATTGCACCTGATTTTTCTAAAGCGACCCTTCAAATTTGGCACCCAACACTATAATGACCAAGATACCCCTAGTATATTTGCCAAGCAAGGTTTTTTTGGTCCAGTGATTCATCTTCGAGGGCATTTCAGTCAATTTAAACTTGATGAGATTTTCTTGTTTATTTTATAAGTTCTTACATTTCAGGGGTTGCTTGGACCCCCCGCCCTTCCTCCCCCCCCGCCTCTCCCCTCTCCAATGTGAATGGATATAATCAAATTATAAATAATAATCCGACACTAATTAAAATAATCTAATAATATTCTAGTTCAGCACAACTTGGATTCTATAGAAGGCCGGATGAGTATGAAAATTCCTCATATTCTCTATTCCTAATGAATTTATCAACAATAGCCCAATTGATGGGAAAATGATAACTTGAACCAAACCTATTCAACTGTTTTGCAGATAGCTCTTCATTCCTGCTGCTCATCTGGGAAGTACTAATCCTTTGTATTTATTTATCCTATGACCTAATTAAAAATAACAAAAAACATTGTATTTTTAGGAATCAAATTTAAAGAGTCACAACTGGGTCCCAAGTCTCCAAAACTTAGTAGGGACTGTTAGAAATTTTAAAGGTTTGAAAAGTCAAAATTGCTTTTTGCCTTGTCTTTAAAATTTAGAGGGAAAGATTCAAAATTTGGTTACCCTCTTGTTTCAAAAGCTAGTGACTTTTGAGTTCTATATTAGGTTTAAATAAAGAGATTTTTTAGTGCCCAAACAGTTTATATTTTACCCCATGTTTTTGTTAAGAACACCCCCATTAATTGCTAAACATTTTTATTGACACTCCAAACGATTGTAATGAGGACACCCATTAAAGTTGAAAAACCGTTTTATCTCCAACGATCACAAATGTGAATGTTGGAAGAGAAACGTTCAAGGCTCTTAATGGTGGCTTTTCCCAACGGTCATATCCATAAATGGTGGCTCTTTCCAACAGACACTTTGAAGTCTATAAAAAGGGGAAGAAACATCTTTGTAAAAACACAACGGTGTAGGCTTAAGATCTTTGGACAGACATTTGGGGGTGACTTTTGCCAACAGAAAAAGAAAGAGATTTACACACAAAAAGAATTTTGTTTTTCTGGTTTTTCTTCATCTCCTTTCATCCATTTCGTTTCGTGTTTGAGCACAGTTCTAAGGTGGTTCTGGGTGGACCAGTCAGTGAGTGCACGTGGACTGGAGCAATATTTGGTTGTTTTATCTTGGAGCATCGATTCGCGGATCCCGGTTGCACTGGTAAGAGGCAGATACGATTCTTAAGGAGAGTGACCAGTGGCACGACTCAGCCTCCTTCTCTCTTCAAATCTGATTTTTCAAAACGGTTTTCATCAAAGAGATAAGTGCAATTTGTTTTCCATGTTTTATTTCAATTATGGGTTGATTTACAATACATGGATGTTTGGTTTTGAGTTGCATTATTTTTAGGTCGAGTAACATATTTTCGGTTTAAGTAACCTGTTTTAGGTTCGAAAAACTTGTTTTGATTTCGACTTTCTATTTTGGGTTCGATTAAGCTATATATCATTTCTTCATTAAGATCTGTAGAAATCTGATCCATTCATTTTATCCAACAATCTTAAGAATCGTAATATTTGGGCTACTTAAGATATGGATTTTACCAACAGAGACTCTAATACAATTCACATTTCACAATCGAACTAAATTTGGATCTTCTGATGGCGTATCTATGGAATTATAATAGCCTTTTATGGCTAATTAGAAAAGTTAAAAAATGAAGTGATGTCTTTTATATTATATGTTAGGGCACTGATATCTCCACCCCCCCCCCCCCCCCCTCACGGCTGGCTAACGTTAAACGTTAGGCTTCAACGGCTAACTCTAAACGGAGGATATATTCCCCTTTTTTTTATGACATAGTGCCCCCCCCCCCCCCCCCCCCCCACACACACCTTTAATCATTTAGTGCATGTTTCCCACCTTTACTCTCTCTCTCTCTCTCTCTCTCTCTCTCTCTCTCTCTCTCTCCACAACAGGAACAGTTGATGGGCCCCCAAAATTCTCCTCCTTGGTGCTCAAATCTAACCCACTATGACAGTGTACCGTCCAGACCATAGGATGATCCAAGCGGTCCATTTGATAGGCCACATCGTAAATAGGTTGTGTCCCAAAAAACCATTTCCATATGATGATCCTAGCCCTCAGATATAAAGAGAAATTGCTTATTATGATAACCTCTATAGATTGGAGGGTTGTGATCATCCTATGCAAAAGATTTTGGGGGCACAACCCATTTATGTTATGGCTCATCAAATGGACGGCTCAGATCATCCTATGGTCTGGACGATACACTTCATTTTCAAAAATATGGGTGGGGCCTAAATTGGGCCTTAATATTACTGTACGAACCACACCGTAGGATGATCCAAACCATGGACGGCTTGGATCATCCTATGTTGTGGACGGTACGCTTCAATTTGAAAAAATATAGGTGGGGCCTACGATTGGGCCTTAATGTTACTGTACAACCAACTCCATAGAATTATCCAAACCATGGACGGCTTGGATCGTCCTATGATGTGGACGGGCCTTAATGTTACTTTACGACCAACTCCATAGGATGGGCCAAACCATTCATTTGATGGGCCACAATGTAAATAGTTTGTGCCCCAAAAATCATTTCCATAGGATGATCACAACCCTAAAATCTATAGAGGTTGCATAAGATCTAGTTTCTATCTAGATCGGAGGGCTAGGATCAGCCTATGGAAATGATATTTTGGGACGCAACCTATTTACGTTTATGGCCCATCAAATGGACGGTTTAGATTATCCTATGGTGTGGTATGGGCGGGGCTTTCGTTGTTCAAAGATGGGCCCACCATTCCACCAACGGTTTCTGTTCGGCCCACCAACGGTTTATTTGTGTGTGGAGAGAGAGAGAGAGAGAGAGAGAGAGAGAGAGAGAGAGAGAGAGAGAGACCGGTCAAATGGTGGGAAACGTGACATATACGTGAAAGCCTAACGTTTAACGTTAGCGAGCCGTGAGGGGGGGGGGGTGGGGGGGGCGGAGGGAAATATCAGCGCCCTATATGTTATCATAAAGTTAAAAAATATCTGCACTCCTTTGCTTTAATACTAGTACTATTTTCTTTATTAAATTCTCTGTGATTGGCTTTTAGAGATCTATTACTCTGTTTGGTTGCTGGGTTTTTTTTGTGCCTGGGAGTTTTGTGGGAGAGTAAGTTAAATTTTGGTCCCATCCCATGTTTGGTTGCCTTTTAGCACTAGGTTTATTTTAATCCCACTCTTGTAATGATTACTTGTGGGGTGAATTTTTTAATCCCACTTTTGTAATGATTGCCTTTTCATCCCATCCCAAGATAACCCCAGGAACCAAAATAAACTCAGGAACTAAAAATAAGCTTGAGAAGAATTTTTTTCTACCTAACAGTTCAAGCAACCAAACAAAGGTTTTTTTTTCTCCCACCATATCTCCCAGGGTATTTTTTTCTCCCACATAACCAAACATGGGATTTTTATTTTACCAGGATACTTCCAGGACTCTTTTTTTTCCCACCTATCTCCCAGGGTATTTTTTTCTCCCACATAACTCCCGGGAACAAAAAAAACCCGGCAACCAAACAGAGCTTAGGTGTACTTGGGTTAGTGTTAGTAATGGGTGTAGGACAAACTTGCCGACCTTGGTGTTTGATCCAAAGACAGCTTGTTACATAGTCGGCTATTGTGGGATCAAATATCAAAGAGAGCTTCAAGGAAAACTTGATTTTGCTTTGTAAAAATGACCAAATCTCATGATGTGACACATGCGCAAGAGGACGAAGAGCATGGATCCCGACTAAATGCAAAAAAAACACTTGAAATGTTCAAATCGTAGGTAAACTTCACCTGCTTTTTATTTTCCAAACAAAATTATGTTTTTCAAGTGTTTTCCAATATGAAATATGGCACTTTGATTATGTATTATATAAAAGCTCTAGTTTTGGAAATGATATGGTTAATAACCTCCAAAGAGACATTGAGGCCTCGTTACCAAATAAGACCCAACTCATGGAGCTCCCTGTTTGCAAAACAGCAGAGGTATACCCTCCCCAAACTTGAAAACAAAGTGCCCCTCACAGATAAAAGTGGAAAGCCCTCTTTTTGAATTTGAAGATGAAGATTTTGAGGAACCAGAGAGCAAATGGGAAAATAGTTTGGTGGGATACTTCTTGGGCCCAATTTCAAAGCTTTGAAAGACCATATTGCAAGGAACTAGCAGCTCAAGTCAAGGGTGAGGTTCAACTTTTCGCTCTTGATAACAGATTTTCCCTTTTTAAGTTCACTAACCAAGAAGATTGCACTCGGGTATTAGAGGCAAGCAACTACAATTATGGAGGAAGAGTTCTAATGCTAAGAAGATGGAAAATGGATATTGCTCTGAAGAAGCTCAACAAATCATCTGTCCCAATCTGGATCCGCCTCCCAGGCCTACACCTCCCAGAACTATGCATTGAGGTAGGTGCAGGTGTAACCCTCACAGATAACATTTGCATTGCTACTCTAACTGGATGGGTTAGACAGAGGATTGAATATGACTAGAAGCCAAGGTTTTGCACCAATTGCAATGATTTCAACCATGCCACAGGTGATTGTCGAAAGGGTTCAATTCCAAAAGATAAGGATCGAGAAAGTGACTTAGTAAGAATGGAGACCTATCCAGAAGGATTCCAACCAGGCTGAAAAGGCTGGAAAAGAATCAGTAGACAAAGAATACGGTGCAAGAGGCTGAAACTAAAAACAATAGGAATGCTCATGAAGTGAACCCTTCCAGCACTGCAAATACGTTCTCAATCCTGGACAGCCATGAAAACGAGGAAGATGAGGATAGTAAAAATCAATCCCACCATGAAAATGATTCAGTCGATGATGAATCAAGCACCTAGAATGGGTGCAACTTGGGTCGGGTTTAACCCAACCCGAAAAAAAGTTGGGTCGGGGTAGGGTTCGGGTTGAGTTTCCCCAAACCCAGGTTGAGTTCAGGCCGGGTTTGAGTTGAGGGTTTGGGCAACCCGACTTGAGTGAAATTTGAAATTTTTTATCATTTTTTATTTTTGTAAGCTTAAAAAGTCGGGTTGGGCTGGGTTGAACTCAGGTCAGGTCGGGTTCTGGCTCGGGTTGAGTAAATGGTTCCTTTGGTCGGGTTTGGGTTGGCCTCAACCTGACCTGAGTTGCACCCGTAGCACCTAGGGAGAAGGGGAGTCCATTTCCGAGAGAACTAGCAGTGGTTCACCCTCTTCGATGAGGCTGAGATTGAAAAAGACAAATATGTCATGACGGATCAAATCAATTCAGGCACAAAGCCATGGAAGAATTTTTAAAAGAAAAAGTACCCCGACACTCCCAAAAATGCTCATAACAGGGCGGATCTCCTCCACACCGAGGAACCCGGCCTCAATGATGATTGGGTTTTGTCACTCATTAAGGTGCATTGAAAAAAATCAACAATAAATTTACATAGGGATTAAGAGTTGTACATGTGTTTTGAGTCTTTTTTCTCAAACAATGTGTACATTTACATTTCCAATTCACCTTAACGTGTGCCCCGTTAACAAAACCCATGATGATTTGTGTCAATTGTGTCCCATCAATTGAATCCAGACAACTTGTGAAATTTTTAGTCCCAATTTGCATGGTTAGATCCAAAATCTATGTTTTGGTGTTTGTAATCAAGGGGTATTAGTGCCTTGGCTTTTCACTCCAGTTCTTTAGACATCATTGCCTATGCTCTATTTGGTTGCTTGTAGATGGCTGAGAGATCTAGAGAAGAAGAAGTCAAAGGGGAGATTAAAAGCAAATCAAAAGCAAATAAGTCAACGGGGGAGATTGAGAGCAAATCTAACAAACATTGTTCGGTTTCGCCCAAATTTGCAGAAGATTTGCCAGCATATCTAAAAAGGTGGAGATGTGATTTGCCTGAGAATTTGTCCCCTTTTTTCTATGATTTGGAGAAATTTATCGAGGTAGTTTTCAGGGTGGCACGTCACCCGACAAGGGCCCGACATCTCCGGTGGTCAAACTTCCCAATTTAGCTAAATTCCCTACCAAACAGCTTTCAACAAATCAATAGAATTACATTCCCTGCTATTATCCTCAAAAAAAAGGCAACCAAATAGAGCACTAAGGATTGGGCTTGCATTTTGTACTCGCAAATGTAATATCCTTGTTTTTTAATACACAGGTAGAGGTCCGCTAGACTCAGCTTACCCATAAAAAAAGACCCAACTAAACTAATCATATTTTCAAATAAGAATGAACATTTTGGTGGCATCCAAAGAGTACCAAAATCATTTCTAAAACTATTATAACCATTATTTGCAAATAATCATATTTAGCTTCAGAACGGGATCCAGTGCTGAAAAAAAAAAAGCACGGGATCTTCTATCGTGACACCTGTGCATAAAAAAAAAAGTGGGGCAAGTATCCCGGCTCCATATTAAGATTGCGGAATCAAAAGCGATCCACGAAGCCTCCCTTTCACGACTCACGCACTCTCACACGCTAGCACATAAGCACGCACGGGGAGCTCCTAGCGGACCTGTGCCTACTATCTACTTAGTGTGTACTAGGGTAGGGAAAGCAAGCAAGCTGTGCAGTTCTCATTGTGTCCGGTGACCAACGGGCCATACTTATCCCGTCTTAATTTCCCGAAAGGGATTCCGTTTTAGAATTGTTTTCCTCCTCTAGAGGTATCGAAAGAGTCTCTAGAACACGAATTTATTATAAACCAAGTAAACTTGATGCCATTTATTAGTTCAAGAATAGATAACTTGGCTGGGTTAGCCAAGCCTTCTCAATTTCAGGAATTTGGGGACCAATGGACCACTAAATTCTCCCTTTACAAGTTGGAACCCCACCTTTATCTTGCAAAGAATCTCAAGCCTGGCTGAGAACAAATTATCAGCAACATTTTATATCACTATAAATGGATTTATTAGTTAATTAATTAAATAAAATAAGGGAAGTGATATATCTGTAATCCGCCCCTTTTGATTACCAGGAACACCCCCTGTCAGTGTTTCTGGCAATCAGGGGCAAAAATAGGGAGCTGATATCCGCACTACCATATATTTTAGGGACTGATATATGCATTACCATCTTTTGATAATGGGACAAAAGCCTTAATTTATACTTCTATAATTGGCTGCTGAGAGCTTTTTGGGAATTATAATAGCTTGTGACAGCTGGTCAAAATAGTGTAAAACAAGGTGATTCATCCCATTATCACAACATGGTAGTGAGAATATCAGTCCTCGATCTATTTCTACAATGGCACTACTCATTTTGTTTTACAGTTTTAGGATTGGATGTCGTTAACATTTTGAGAATTATAACAGCCGAATATTAAAAGCTAATCAAGAGAGCGTAAAACAAACTGAGTAGTGGGATAATCAATAAATAAAAAATTCAGTGAAACTTTTTGCCAGGTCTATCAAGAAAAGTTCCACCGTTGATTTTTGTGAAGTCTTTTTATCCAATGACTGGGATCGACATGGGAGTAGAACCATGCGGGTCCCATGTTTGTCGCCTCACGATGTGACCATCTCCTCATGGGGGGCCCTAAAAGTCGATCAATTGGGTTTTTACGGGGCCCAGTTTTGATGGGACAATTATGAGAGGGCCGGGTCGACCTGCGGTTCCGGGTCATTTTTTGCCAGGTCTAGTCAATGGGCCCAATTCTTATCAGATTCACCTACCCAATTCCGATTGGATCCACCTATTTCTCTATCATGAACCGTTTGAATCCTAACTCAATTATGTCATACCCACTTAGATCCATGGATCATACCTTTTTGTGTCTGTCTCACGGTCTCATTAATAATCAGAGCATCCATTGAGTGTTCCAGGTTCTAAGGTTGTTTTAAACTGTACAAACTTTAAATTTTCACTATGTTTTCAGTCCACCACAAAGTGATATATAGAAAAGTGTTGATAATCACTTCATGTTCTCTACTAAGGAAGACAGGCGAAGAACAGCAGCGATTCGGCACATGAAGATGAATAAATGTGATAACAGGCAATCGAGGATTAAGGAATGGAGACGACAATCGATGAATGTATTTTTAGGCGCGGGTTCATCAAGAGAAAATGAAGATGGATGCAGACTCCCTTCAATTAGATTCAGGCGAAGAATAGCAGTGCTAGATCCTTAGCCTGTACCACTAGTAGATCGATTACAAATTTGCTCAGCCCGTTAATTTGACACTAGGGATGAATGTTAAGGAAGAGATGTATCACCTCGTGGGTCCTTAACGTATACTCTCATACTACCCCTGCCATGATCATAATTATAAACAAGCTATATATGGGGATAATTTGTTTTACGTATGCCTCATATCTTCAACATTTAGCAAAGCAGGTTGATAGTGATCTAGTTCTTCTCATTCTCTCCTTAGAATACCATAGTATTCTTCCACTGATGTAGTGTAGCCGATAACTATGGGCCCTACAAGAAATAAGGCACCTAAAATCCTACAATTCCGAACCCCAAATCCCAAACCCTAAACCCTAAACCGCTAAACACCTGGAACCTAAGTCCAAAACCCATAAACCTTAAACCCTCCCGCCTATTTGGTGATTCAAACCGTTTTGCTTCACTATGACGAATGCTTGTTGCAACTGTTGCCTAATTTTTAGCAGTTCATGTGCAAATTAAGAGATTTAATTAAAAAAAAAATTTGGATGGTCAGGATTTTTTGGGGCCATGACTTATCGACTTATCGATAGTGGGGCCAACATAAGTAGTCATCGAACAAGTGGCCCCAGTATTAATGTCTCCAAACCCAAAAGTCAATTTTTGCTTTATGACCAAAATAACCCTTTTTTTATTACTGTGTGGTGATTGGAAACTAACTACCAAAAATACCCCTTATTTCTTTTCCCATCATGTGGGAGTTCTCGCCTTGCTATTTACGTTTCAGAGTCGTTTTCTTGGCAGCGTAATGGTGCTGGATTATTCTACTTAGAATATGATTGAAATAAACTCCGAATTTTTGGTCTTTAGACCATAGTAGCCTTGGAAAGTGAAAATTGCTGTGCATATCAACCAACAGTCAGGGATGTTTTGGTAATTACGACACCAACCATTGCAATTTAAAGGGTAGCTTTATTAAAATAGCCAATGAAATTTAGAAAGCAGTGCAATTCCATAGTTTAAGGGCACGTCTCTTTCACAGCGCTGGGACATAAACGCCACTTGCACTGCGAAAGTGGCTTTTGGCTAGTTAGACCATTGCTTTTTCCAATTGAAGTTATCCTCTTGTCTTCTTGTTCTTGATCTATTAATTTATTTTCAAAATATATAGCCTATAGCCTCTTTTTCTTTTTTCTTTTTTCTTTTTTAATAGGTGCACTCCTCTAGAAGGTTAGATCATCTAAATAGGGTAAGTCTTGGGCTATTTTTGGTTGCACGTAGTTGATTCCTAGAATAGTTTTTATATGGTGCACGACGGTCAAGTACGGTGAAAGCGGTACCACCCTTGATATTTGATCCAATAACAGCGCACCTGTTAGGTCTAAAATTGGTAACAGGTTATGGTAGGGCTGGATGGTCCGAGCTAACAAGTCACGGCTGAAGGGCTGGTGGAGTCCTGCGCTGCACAAGGGTACAGACAAGAAAGAAAAGGGTCAGAGGACCAATCCGGAGTGGTACTCCGGACGGGCGCTTCGACACTCAAGTCAGTATGAGCAGGAGTGCAGAGCAATGTCAGAGCAAAAGCTTAGAGTTTTGATTTTTCAGATCCCTCACCTTAGCACAAGTGAAGGCTATTTATAGTGATTCTGAGCCACCTGTCCTAGACAGGTGGTAGTTCTGAGCCACCTGTCCAGGACAGGTGGTGGCCTCTGTATGGACCAGGTCTCATACCTAAGGAGGGCAGGTGGAAGTCCCTGATTGGTCCAGGTGGAAGTCCCTGATTGGTCCAGGTGTCATACCTAGTAGGGACAGGTGTTGGCCTTCCAACGGTCCTTGTGAGGGCCACGTGCCAGCAGCCAATTGGATGCTGAGTTCGGACCCATCAGTGCTGAGTCCGGATTCCATCAGTGCTGAGTCCGGACCCCATCAGCACCTTTTAGGAGGCTGCTGTTGGATCAAATATCAAGGGTGGTACTTTTGACTTACCACCTTCACGGGACTTCACGGTCGGCCTCGGCCACAATATAATTTCTCGTAGAGTAGTAGTGAATTAGAACTCAAGGGGTCTAACATGTGTAATCGAAGTAAAAGATTCTCCTCGTTGAGTAATGAATGATAGTGTTTGGTTATCAGCTGAGGTAGTCTCATAGTGGGAAGTGTCATTACCAAAATAAGGGGCAGTAGAGGTGTCATTTACCAATATGTAGAGAGAGATGAGAGATAAAAGTGCTAAGTCTCAATACTCTAGTAGCAAAAAGCTTTCTTCTTTTGAAGTTGTTTGATCGGGGATAAAAGTGATGTCATTGAAGCAAACAAGGAAGAGAGACAATGCAAGTTGTCTCCTTGTAGAGCAAATACAAAAATGGAACCAAACACCATTAATAGAAGTGTAGCACTCCAAAACCAACTAAAACACCGAGTAAACCCTAAATATTGTGCAATCAAGGAGACTCTTGGGCCTCAAGCTATCCGATGATATTGGCACTATCATGTTTTGGTAACTTGAGTTTCTCACCTTGTCTCTTCTTTTTTAATTGGCTTCTGTCAACTTTTAGGTGTCCGTTCACTTGTTTTCTCGGTGCAGGAAAAGAAAAGAAAGGAAAGGAATCTGACGAGGAAAAATGAAAAAGAAACTGTGACGGGAAACCTCTTTTCTCGTTGTTCACTTGCCCATAAACCAAGGAAAAATATGCAGGAAAGTGGTAATTATGCTGTTCACATGCCTGGAAACCTTGAGAAAACTAGAGAAACTAAACAGATTTATAACAAACCATATTAAATAGCCCAACACAATTTAGATAAGGATCAGTGGGCCCAGTCTTCATATAAAACCATGTATGTGAGCCAACATACCTCATAAACAAGTGAAAACAAGGTCTAAAATGCTACTTTCATAGCTACTAACCCCACACCAATGGCTAACACCGAAAACTAAGGAATAGTGTGCCAAGGATCCATAGGGATGTGGATGTCCTCTTCACGCTTATCTTCCAAGTGCTCTTCATGGCGTTCATCATATTGGCGAACAAAGAGCTCTGCACTAATGCATTCAACATACGCATTAAAGGCTGCTTCTGCCTCCTCCCTCGTGCCTTAGGAGCGATAAGATGCTCCACTATACCCGTTGACTTGAAGGTGACAAGGTGCTCTTCATGGCGCTCATAAGATGCTCCCTCTTTTCGAAACAATTAGTTCTCTGAATAAACGCACATGAAAAAACTAGCAGCCATGAAAAAATGACAAGAAATGGCTGGAAAAAACTGTAAAAACCCAACCCCTTATATGATTGTAGATCTGAACACACATAACCGTTTAAATGAAAAAACGACAAGAAAACGAGTATTGATGTAGATCTGAACAGACAGAATCGAGAAAAAAAACCCCAAACCCTTATATGGTTCAGCAAAAACCCAACCCTGAACCTTAGATTCGTCATTTCTAAGGAGAAAAAAGTGAAAATGAGAGAGGGAGACGAGATCTGACCTTTAGTAATGTCGCCGGAGTGTTGAGCTCGCCGGAGAGAATGAAAGTTGCAGGAGAATATCACCCAGCAAAGAGGAGATGACGAGGGTTACTTTGAATAGAGCGAGAGAGGAGGCGTGAAAGGGTAGTCCGTGTTTTCTCACAACAGTGAGAAAATAGTTTTCTTATCAAATCGTTGGGAAAAGAGTTGAGGGCTTTTGCGAGAAAGAACAAATTCCACATATTATTTTTTATTTTCCACGTCAGTATCACTAGTTTCCCGGAAACGAAGAGAACAACGCTATTTGTGCTTTCTCGGGAAAAAATGAGTGATTTTCCTTTCCTTTCTAGCGTCGGGAAGACAAGTGAACACAACCTTAAGGAAATGTAATAACCTTTGACAGCTGGTTAAATAAATGAAAGACAAAATGAGTTTGTGTAAGTATCAAAATATAGTAGTGCAAATATCAGTAGCCAAAACAATTCAAGAAACTTACGTATAACTGATCATTTAAGCTCTGTAATGCAAAACAATCAAACTTCCAAGTTTAGAACGTAAAAGTGCATGGTATCTGTCCTTCCTCATATATCTTATAAAGAGAATAAAATTAGGAAGATTCATTCCCTGCACAAGAAAAAAGGAACCTCCTTCCTTTAAATAATGGCCATGTTTGGAAACCATGAATTTTTTTTCCCCATAGAAAACTAGTTTACCATGTGCAATGTCTTGTGAGAGGGCAGAGACAAAGACTATTTTGAGTATACTTTTTCTTTTCCCTGTTTTTCAGCTAATTCTCATCCCCTCCTTTCTCATGCCCTCTCCTTCCACCTGAAAGACTAGTATTCCATGGGAAAAACTTATATGCTGCCGAAACATGGCCTAAAGGAACTCACTCCCCCCCCCCCCCAATACTCTCTCTCTCTCTCTCTCTACTAATATTCCATCTGAAAAACTTCTTTTCCCTGTTTTTTAAGCTACTTCTCACCCCCTCCTTTCTGATGCCCTCTCAATTCTGTCCCTCTCCTACCACTTGAAAGACTAATATTCCATGAAAAAAACTTATATGCTGCCGAAACATGAAAGAGTAGGGGCCGTTTGGATACGCGGATTTTAGAATCCGGGATTTCTTCAAAATTGTAGCTAGAAGACGAGAAGAAGCAAATCAGCCGTCGTTTTTGACTCGTTTTTTACTTCCCGCCCTTCTTTATGTCTGCAAGAGAGTAGCAGATCCTCCCATATTTCCAGGTTTTAGAAATCTTAGGATATGGGAGAGATTTTTAAAACCTGAATTTCTCACTTAAGATACAAGAAACGCTCTCAGGACAGCATACAACAGTTTGATCATGAACCTCTTTTACACTGTTTTTAAGCTAAAAACCTGGATTCTAAAATCTGCGTATCCAAACGGCCCCTAATATTCCATGGAAAATAACTTATGTGCTACCCAAGCATGGTCTAACAATAAAGTCGTTTCCAAGAGAAAGGCAAACCAAAAAAGTTGGAAATGGTGGAATTGGGGCGGAAATATCATTGCCCGCAGTGATAAATCGACTCCCCATGTGTCTATCTCTTTCCTCTTTCTCTCTCTAACCCAGAGGAGAGAGAAAGACACATGGGGAGTCGATTTATCATATTTGGGAGCCGATTTATCACTCCCCTAAAATAATTATCTTCTAAGGATGGTATATGTTATTTTATGTACCTTAGAACCTTCATGTGCTTCCATGGAAGTAAGGGTTATATTGTTAGCTTTTTGTTTGTTGAATTTGTTGCATATTTTCAAAATAAAAGATTTTGAAAATAGTTTCTTAAAGTGGTGTAGAAAGGCTTGTGTGAAGGCTAAAAAGTTTAACCCCAGTTTTTTTCTTTTTTTAGTACTTTTTGAATGGGAAGCGATGTATTAAGGCTTATTCGCCCATTTTCTAACTTGGGATAGACTGACTACAAAGTGGCTGATTTACTTCGCGTGGGAAGGACTCAATGCCCTCATTGCCACGTATGCTAGAGTTGGCTGTCCATGTAAAGAAAAGGGGTGGATTTATCATTTTCCTTTTGAATTTATCAGATAAATATTGAGGGTGGAATGATGGATATGAGCATGTCCTGTCGTTCCTCGTCTAATTTCTCCCATCTATTCGAACCCACTGTGTACGATGGGTGGCAATTTGGTAATTCCGAATATGAACAGGGGATTTCCTCCCATCAGGAGTCATGCCCAGAATTTATGACTACCCGTTTTGCTTGTGAAGCTTGGCCTCATTTTTAACTTGCGCAATTAATATATTCACCCCCTTTTCTCCATGGGCTAGCCTTCTTTAGTGTTTTTTTTTTTTTTTTTTTTTGAAAGACTCCTTTATCGCATTTATGGATGTAGCTTTAAATTTTCACAAACGAGATGATATTTTCACCCCCTGCATTACGTGCACACCCCCCTTATAACCTGATTTGACGCGAAAAGTGGGGCAACTTTATGTCAAATCATGTTATAAGGGAGGTGTGCAAGTACTGCAGGGGGAGTGAAAATATCATCACCCTTTCACAAAACGGTGAAAATGTTCTGGTTTCTATCACCACCAAAACGAAATTTCAATGAATTCCTTCCACATCATTAATTTTGACCGAAATTTTTGAAATTCAACATAAAATGTTGAAAGGACAAAAAATAAGGAAATGTGTTATGATTTAAATCGTTTAAAGCTATCTATATCGTATTGACATTTCATTGGGGTCCTTAGAGGATAGATTGGTCATTGTACTTTCTTATACTTCATTACATTGTACTTTTCTATTGACTTTATTGTTCATGTGTGACCACGTATGTCAATAGGTGATCCGTGTGATTAAGCTATTGCTTATGTGTTGGTTTGTAATTATGTATTTCTAATTATTTTAGTATTTCACGAAGTTTCATCTTATAATTTTATCAATTGCATATGTTTTCATGATTTTACAAGATTTCCACTAAAATGGAAATGGTTCCTCTTCCGTGCCGATTGAAACCGAAATTAAAATTTAAAACTTTGTTTATGCCATCTTTTATACTACAGGTGGGTGGGCCGACTAAGAAAAGGGGAAACGTATATCAGTAGGTGATTGATGTGATTAAGCCATTATGAATGGCTTTCTTACTTATGTGATAGTTTGTAATTATGTGCTTTGTGCTTATTTTAGTATTTCATGAAGTTTCATCTTATAATTTCATCAATTGCATATGTTTTCAAGCGTTTTCATGATTTTACAAGATTTCCACTAAAACCGAAATGTTTATGACATCTTATATACTACAAATGGGTGAGCCTACTAAGAAAAGGGGCAAATATATCATTTCCCATTTGACATACATGTATATATCGGCCCCACCATTGGCTGGTCTAGGTCATGTGCTTGGTGTGCCCCACTTGAATCTAAATGTGAGCCCACCTAGTGGACAATACAAATGTGGGACCCACTGTGTTAAATAGGCATCCCGCGTACCTCGTTGCATTACTAACATAAGATAGTGTGTCTATAAAACAATGGCCTATAATTATTAGGGCCTCTAACTATTAATTTTTTTTATCATTCAAAAAAAAAAAATTTGTTTATTAGGAACCAAATAATTATTGGATCTAGCATTTAGATTCATATTACCGAGGTTGTTCTTCGTAGGGATAACAAGCCAGGGTTTTATTTATCCGTGGATAGGCTTGCTATCCTCTGTTCACAATATCAGTGTGTCAGGTATAGTTTGGGTTTTCAACGAATAGGATTGGTCGTTGGAAACCCTTAATGGTTGGATCCTATTTGAAGTGTTCTTCATATCCTACTTAATTTTAGAAAAAATTGAGTGTTTTGTCTACTAATTATTTGAAGTGTTCTTCATATCCTACTTTCGGTTTTTGGGTCACGATCTATTTTTGAATCAGACCGCTCATCGAAGTGTCACAAGTCCTACAAGTTGTACACTCTTAATTTTAGAAAATTTGGGAGTGTTTTGTCTACTATTGGTGGCTATCAACGCAGTTTATTCAATCGAGTAAGCCTATTAAACCGTGGTCACCCAAGAAGTTCATAGAAAAATGAAAAGACAAGCTTAGTTTGTGCAATTGTTAAAACATGTTAGTGCCAATATCAGTTCCTAAAAATATCTTCATAAATACTCTTTCATTTACTATAGGAAGCACATCAGAAAACTCTAGATCAGATCTCGGACTTTAAGATGGATTTTCTAACATATACGGACACAATCTGGCATGATAGCTGTAGAAAATCTAAGAAATACTTCTCAACACGTATCGAGCATGATGTCCAACAATATACAAAAAGAACAATGCAGAGAAACACAATTACACAATCACACAAGATTTTACGTGGTTCGGCACTGCCTACGTCCACAGGGGAAAGATTTTCACTATTTCAGTCTAGGGTTACAAAGTCTCTTATTCTTGACCATGAAAACACAAAAGAATAAAAACCTTATCCCGCAACGCCTGTGCGCACATTGGTCTGTCAGGATCCTGTTTAATGCCAGAATACAAGACATCTGAACAACAATTGTAGACATTATAATTTGGATTTAAGACCAAAATAGTAGTTATCGAACAAGTGGCCCCAGTATTAATGCCTCCAGACCCAAAAGTCAATTTTTGCTTTATGAGCAAAATAGCCCTTTTTTTATTACTGTATGGTGATTGGAAACTAACTACCAAAAATACCCCTTATTTCTTTTCCCATCATGTGGGAGTTCTCGCCTTGCTATTTACGTTTCAGAGTCGTTTTCTTGGCCGCGTAATGGTGCTGGATTATTCTACTTAGAATATGATTGAAATAAACTCCGAATTTTTGGTCTTTAGACCATAGTAGCCTTGGAAAGTGAAAATTGCTGTGCATATCAACCAACAGTCAGGGATGTTTTAGTAATTACGACACCAACCATTGCAATTTAAAGGGTAGCTTTATCAAAATAGCCGATGAAATTTATAAAGTAGTGCAATTCCATAGTTTAAGGGCACGTCTCTTTCACATTGCCGGGGCATAAACGCCACTTGGACTGCAAAGTGGGCTTTTTTTTAGGCTTGTTAGATGTGCCATTGCTTTTTCCAATTGAAGTTATCCTCTTGTCTTATTGGTCTTGATCTTTCAACTTATTTTTTAAAATATATAGCCTCCTTTTTTTTTATAAGTGCACCCCTCTTGAAGGTTAGATCATCTAAATAGGGTAACTCTGAGGCTATTTTTGGTTGTGCGAAGTTGATGCCTAGTAGAGTAGTGAGTTTTTATATGGTCCCCATACGTCAAGTACCGTGAAAGTGGTACCACCCTTGATATTTGATCCAACAACAGTGCACTTTTTAAGAGGCTGTTGTTGGAATTAGAACTCAAGTCGGCTAGGCATATAATTTCTCGTAGTGTAGTAGTGAATTAGAACTCAAGTCGTCTAACATGTGTAATTTAAGTAAAGTAGTCTCCCGAGTCCCGACGAGTAATGAAAGGTAGTGTTTGGTTATCGGCTGAAGAAGTTTCATAGTGGGAAGTGTCATTACCAAAATAAGGGGCAGTAGAGGTGTCATTTAACAATCATATAATATAATCTATTATAATATAGCAGGATGGAGGTTTCACTGTTCACGCTCATGTGGACAGCTCCCCCATCCAGCCTCAATCCTATGTGGCATAAGTTCAAATTTAATTCCTTTTTTTTCCGTAATAAAAAAATCTCAAACGTTTCTTTTTATAAAATAAAGCTATTTCTAAAGGATGGTAAGTAGAATAAGGAGGCAAAAAATCTGCTACATTACTATTTATTCTCCTAGAAAAGTGGGAGGCAGGCAAAAAATCAGCTACATTAAGTGACCTTATGGTTCTTCATAGCCTAAAAGGCAGATGCATTCGAAACAACGGGTGTTTGGAAAAGTATCCCTATGGTCCCTGGTCTATGAGTAGTGGTGTATAGTTTTAATGCCTACAGGGAAAAAGTATCATCTCATTAAAATGACACCATCCGAATGTTAGAACCCTCTTTGTGTGAAATATAGTAGTCCCCAAAAAAAAAAAAATGTTGTGCCCATAAACATACTTTTCAAGGTCTCACAAGCAGGGGCGGACCCAGGAATTTCTGCTTGGGAGGGGACTCATTTACACTTCGCCTGCATTAGTCATGGGAGTGAGTGCGTATGTGCCTCCGCCCTTGCTAGCAAGACATACAAGGCGTTATACATGGTGTTTTTGTGGTTTTTTTTATTAGATTTCTGGATTTTTTGACTTTTTTTTTGGGGTCTAAATGATCCTTACTAAAATCCAACATTTACATTAAACTCACCACATTCATTCTTCTTTCTTGGCTTTGTAAAATATTTGAAAATCGTCCGAGCATCACACGGGGTTCTTACTAGTATATATGTAAAACATAATCCTGGATGACGTGGGTGCGCCACATGGCACCCCTTCTAGACCCAGTTTTCTTTCCTCATAGGATTCATGATTAAGATAAAAATAGAAAAGTAGCTAATTTTTTGCCTCAATACTCTACGGGAATAAATTAAAACGTTTTGATATTGTGTCCAGTTTCCTTTCCTCATAGGTTACCTACAAAAAATCATTCTCTTCCCAAATATAACGTTTCCTCTTTATTTTGAACTCTTTTTACCGCTAAAAATAGTTAAATGGTCGTGAGATTTCCTTAAAACTTCTTTATCGTTGGCTCAAATGTGAGCAAAGAGGTATTTCTTTCTATGGTTAGTAACTTTTTCTTTCTTTTCTTATTTCTTTCTACAACTATAGTTTCAACCATGGTTTAAAATTTCGGTTTCGGTACCGGTTTCAGACCCCTGAAATTTTAAAATTTCAGCCAAAATCCGGCTAAACAAAGAAAAGAATATTTTATTCAATATTAAATTTTGACCGAAATTTTGGTGAAATATTAAATTAATTAAAAAAACAAGTTCTTGGGTGAAATTTCGGAAAAATCGAATTTCAACTGAAATTATGAAATTTCGACCTAAATTCCGAAATTTCGGCCAAAATAAAATACCGTTTCGGGTTTTCGTGATTTCGGTGTCGGTCTCCCAGAGGTGAGCCCTGACATGCGACAGACCAGCTGCGAAATGCCTTTTGCGATGGACACTAGCAATTCCCTTGCTGCATATTTTCAAAATAAAAGATTTTGAAAATAGTTTTTGAAACTGGTGTACAAAGGCTTGTGTGAAGGCTAAAAGTTTAGCCGTAGTTTTTTTAAAATACTTTTTGAATGGGAAGATATATTTGGCTTATTCGCCATTTTTTAACTTGGGATAGACTCCTATGGTGTATCCATGACTCTAGAGGGGCTGATTTACTTCGCGTGGGAAGGACTCAATAGCCCTCATTGCCATGTACACTACAGTTCCCATGTTAAGAAAAGGGGTGGATTTATCATTTTCCTTTTGAATTTGTATTATAAATATTGAGGGTGGAATGATGGATATGAGTTTGTCTTTCGGTTTCTTGTATGATTTCTACCATCTATTCGACTCCACTGTCTGTACAATGGGCGGCAATTTGGTAATTCCAAATATGAACAGGGTTTTTCCTCCCATTAGAAGTCATGCCCACTTGGCCAGCATTTATGAGTTATGACTACCCTTTTGCTTGTGAAGCTTGACTTCATTTTTGACTTGCGCAATTAATATTCGCCCCCCTTCCTTCCGTGGGCTAGCCTCCTTTAGTGTATATATGACCATAGTTTTAAATTTTCACAAAACTATGAAAATGTTTGAGCAGTGATAAATCGACCCCCAAATATCTTAAATCGACTCCATGCTTTGGTTTCCATCACCGCCCAAACGAAATTTCAATGAATTCCTGACGCATCATTAATTTCCACCGAAATTTATAAGGTTGAAACGACAAAAAAAATAGAAAGATGTTATGATTTACATCGTATAAAGCTATATATATCGTATTGACATTTCATTGGGGTCGTTGGAGGGCAGATTGTTCATTGTTCATTGTACTTTCTTATATTTTGTTACATTGTACTTTTCTATTAACTTTATTGTTCCAGACATGTGCGGTAACGTATGTCAATAGGCGATCGATGTGATTAAGCCATTGCTTATATGTTGGTTTGTAATTATGTATTTGTGCTTATTTTAGTATTTAACGAAGTTTCATCTTATAATTTTATCAATTGCGTATGTTTTCATGATTTTACAAGATTTCCACTAAAACTGAAATGTTTGTGACATCTTTTATACTACAAGTGGGTGAGCCAACTAAGAAAAGGGGCAAATATATCGTTTCCCTTTTGACATACAGGTATATATCGGGCCCCACCATTGGCTGGTCTAGGTCATGTGCTTGGTAGGCCCCACTTGAATCTAAATGTGAGCCCACCTTGTGGACAATACAAATGTGGGACCCACTGTGTTAAATAGGCATCCGGCGTACCTCGTTGCATTACTAACAAAAAATAGTGTGTCTATAAAACAATGGCCTATAATTATTAGGACACCAAATAATTATTGGATCTAGCATTTAGATTCATATGACCGAGGTTCTTCTTCATAGGGATAACAAGCCAGGGTTTTATTTATCTGTGGATAGGCTTGCTATCCTCAGTGTGTCAGGTATGGTTTGGGTTTTCAACGAATCAGATTGAGATCAGATCCACCTATGTCTTGGTCGTTGGAATCCCTTAATGGTCGGATCCTATTTGAAGTGTTCTTCATATCCTACTTTCAATTTTTGGGTCACGGTCCATTTTTGAATCAGACCACTCTTCGAAGTGTCCTAAGTCCTATATGTTTGTACACACTAATTTTAGAAAAAAATCAGTGTTTTGTCTACTATTGGTGTCCACGCTCATCGAAGTGTCCTAAGTCCTATATGTTGAACACACTTAGAATTTTAGAAAAATTGAGAGTGTTCTGTCTAGTACTGTAAAAATATCTTCATAAATACTCTTTCGTTTACAGTAGGAAACACATTAGCAAACTCCAAGTCAGATCTAGGACTTTTAGATGGATTCTCTAACATATATGGACCCGATCCGACATGATTGCTGTAGAAGATCCGAGAAATACTTCTCAACACGGATCGAGCACGATGTCCAACAATATACCAAAAGAACGATGCAGAGAAACACAATCACACAAGAAACATAAGATTTTACGTGGTTCGGCACTGCCTACGTCCACAGGGGAAGATTTTTACTATTTCAGTCTAGGGTTACAAAGTCTCTTCTTCTTGATCCGTCAGGGTCCTGTATAAAGCCAGAATACAAGACATATGCACAACGATTGCAAACATTATAATATGGGTTTGAATTATGCAATGGATGGGGCCGCTATTTCTATGTCCAAGGGTGTTTGGTTGCACCAAAGCCAAGGAGGCTTAGGAATTTTCTTGGCATTTGGGTGCCACGTCAGCAAAATTCATCCTTTGTTTGCCAACATAGCACTGAACTCCTTACAGTCTCTCATGTAAGCCAAAATCCGTAGAAAAAGGTACAATCTTGCTTGAAATTTCTTAAGAATGGTGATCCCCCCCACCCTTAGGGGTGGCAACGGGGCGGGTCGGGGCCGGATGTTGGGGTCCCCTTCCCCTTCCCCTTTGCAGGGAATTTTCCCCCTCCCCTTCCCCTTCCCCTCTGCGGGGATGGTGGGGAATCCCCCTCCCCTCCCCGCGGGGAATATCTAATCCCCTTCCCCTTCCCCTTCCCCTCCCCGCATCCTTCGGGGACAAAATCCCCGCCCCCCCCCTCTTTGGAACCCAACCAAACCAGCAAACAAAGCTTCTTTCTTCTATGTCCATTACAGACAATATTGTGATGAATGCTATGATTCTATTCATGTGATCAACAAACAGATGGACAAAATCAGAAATGCATGGATGAGACAACAAACATAAATAACAACAGGACCTCATCTTTCAGCAATTTTCTGCATAAATTATGAAATGATAAATAGGAAATGAGCACCAGGATTACCTTCATTAACAGGCAGCCAATGTGCAAAAAGTAACTATTTCAGTAGTCACAATGAACTTTAAAAGTCCATAAGTGGGCGCTCACACACGCAAAATAATGTTCATTAGTTCATTCTGTATAGCATGTTAACCCCCAGATGAGCATGAGAAATGAGAATGGAGAAGAGAACAAAATCAACAAATGACTTATTTCTTTAACTGCAATTCAGTCTAGTGCTGACATGAAACAAATTTCTAGTAGCTAAATTTTTCTTGTTGAAAATTAAAACCTGCAATCCAACCCTAAAATTCTGTTGGCACTACGATTTTTTGATAATTGCATACACTCAGCGTCTCAGGCTCTCAGCTTGTCTTTATTATTTCAACATCTGTGAAAAGGTTATTATAGTTCCCAAAATGCTCTCAGAAGCTAATTAAAAGGAAAAGACAAGCTAAGTTTATGTTTGGGGGAATCTTGTAGCCGATCCACAGAGTTTCTAGTAGTTTTCCTTAAAAAAAACACTTAAAAATTTACAAAAAAATGGCATTGATTAGTGGGGCGTAGCGGGGCGGGGACAACTCCATCCCCTTCCCCTCCCCGCACCGGGGGAATTTTTATATTCCCCTTCCCCTTTCAAATCGGGGGATCCCCTCCCCAAACGGGGCGGGGCGGGGCGGATCCCCGCTTTTTCGGGTGAAATTGCCAGCCCTCTCTCTCTCTCTCTCTCTCTCTCTCTCTCTCTCTCTCTCTCTCTCTCTCGTTTATCTCTCTATATTAGTATTGACACCCCCTACTTATTCCCCTACTCTCTTAAGTCTATGCCGCGCAACCAAATACTATACCAATATTCCTTGAGATAATTCCAGGTAGATCTAATGCTAGTCTCCTCCTCGTAGACTACTTATTCCACTACTATACGAATCTATGCTATGCAACCTAGCATGGATTTGCTAGGCAAGTTTTTCATTATAAATTGGCGTCTCCAAGTGGAGATGAGGATGAAGTCGGCAAAAAATCCTGAAACAAAATCTATGAACTAGTGTCTCCGCGGGAAGATGTTGTTAAAAATTGAGAAACCAAAAACTCTACTCAAAACCGGATCAACCTTTTTCCGGTATTTTAGCAACTTCTCCACTAACTCCAGGATTTTGATTCCGGATATTTAGCCTACTTCACCCTCATCTCCACTTGGAGAAGCCCAATTTATCATGAAAAATAATTCCTGGGAGGCAAACTTGCCCTTATTCAAGACAAAATTATCCAAGAAGGATAGCCAATCCCAGGAACAGCTTATCCGAGGATATCACTCTCCCTATTGAGAACAGGCATTTTTGGTAATCACACAGCAAAGCAGGGCTATTTTGAGAAAGCTAAGCTACAAAACCGGCGAAAAAATGGTAAATGAATAAGGAGTCGTCGTTCACTAGACTATGAAAGGAAAATTCCAATTAAGATATTTAAGTTTGCCAACTAATAAGAACGCTAAAATTAGAAGGAAAACGCTATCGAAGCTACCGAATCACGAAGATTCCAAGGCGATAGAATAACAACCTCTTGTATATTTATCTCATTCCTCCCATTTTTCTCTTCAACTCCTCTTCTTTGAAAAACCCGTACAATCACAGAGAGAGAGAGAGTCTTTAGGGTTTCGGACTCCCTTCTTCTCCTCCGATTAGGTAAAAAAATATCCTGTAATTTTTTTCTCTTCTTATTCGATTTTCTGATACTGATGGCGATTCTACAGAGATTTATCGTCGTGTGATTTTGTTTTTTGTTCTTGTTTTAGTGCTGCTTTGATTCGTTTCTGATTTTCCTATTTCTGCGTCTGGAATGGATCTATTTTGGAGATTTTTTTTTTTTTGTTCGATCTTTTATTTTCTATTTTTTTTTTGTCCAGTTTTGTTGTGAATCGTTACCTTTTTTTTCATTTCTGATTGATTTTGGTTGCTAGAAGGTTGTTATACCGAGTTTTGATTTTGATTTGTTCGAATTTTGAGAAGATTCTATTTTGTTTTTGTTCGATTTGAGTTCTTTCAAGTCTCGGCTTTTTAATCGGTTTTCTGCTGAAGGAAGTTAATAGTAAGAAATACTTGTGTTCATTTTGCTGGATTTGTTGTGATTATTGATGAAGTTTTGGTTTTCATGTGTTCTGAATATGTTTTTTTTTTTATAAAAATATATGTTTTTTAATTGTTGAATCTCTGATCTTCCTTGCTCTCTGCTTTTAAGAAGGTGAATATTGAGGTATAAGGTTGTTGGAGTTTGACTTGTATTTGCTTGTTAAGGATTTTATGTAGATGTAGGTTTTTAGACAGAATCGGATAGTATCATATAGATAGTTTTTTATTTTTCTTTTAGATTTTAGTTTGCTTTTTCTTTTTCTTTTAGATTTTAGTTTGCTTTATTTTTTGTTTGTCATATCTGTTGCAAGAAGGTGATTAGACGGTATTTTAGGTCAGTTGTATACGATTTTTGGTTATATTTATGGAGTATATCTTTTTTATGGAGTTTTGGTTAAGTTTTTTGTCGGAGTCTTGTGATATTCAACATGATTTTGCTATGCTTTTGATTGGGGTTTTTTCTGTAAATCTTTTTTATTGAGTTCTATTTTAGTTTTTGTCAATGTCTTCTGATATTCAACATAATTTTGCTAGGCGTTTGATTTAAAAAATTTTCTGTGTGAGTTTTCTTTCTTTGCGTGTAGGTTCTGGAAGCTTAAGAAAAAATTGTTAAGCTTCTTTGGTTTTGCTTGGCTTTTATTGTCTATATATGATTCCTGATGCTATTTGATACCTATGTTTTTACTTTTTAGTGCTTCCTTTCCACGTCTCCTTTTAGTTATCAACATGTCCAATTTGAGGAAATTAGGCTGTGGCAGCATGAACTGAACTGCGATGCTTAGATCAATTTGTTTTGATTCAGTTCAAGCTGGTTGATAACTTGATATATTCATTTATTGCTAAAATATTGTCTCCGTATTTCAAACCGCCATAGGTTTTTCTTGTAAACATGGGATGGGAGGAGGTTTTGTTTCTTTATTTGCTTGAAGGTTCATTAGGCATTGATTGGTTTATGTCATGCTTCACATGGGATTAAAAATACTCTGGCCATCGCAGGAATTGCCAAACTCTTCTTTTCTAAGTGTATATTTTAGCTTATTGCATCGTGCTTAGATTTGATTGCTATGATTTTCTATTTCGTATTGGGATGGAAATGTCTAATTTTTAATCTGGTTGTCTTAGATGTTAACCAACAATTGACGTCTGATGGATCATTGAGACTCATGTTACTTCATTCTAGTTTGATCCTTTTATTTTGTGATAAAAATCACTGACACTCATGTTACTTCATTCTACTTTGATCTATTTATTTATACGGAATATTATGAGAATTTTTTATGAGCTAAAAATAGAAAAGGTGGAAGTCAGGAGATTAATTTTCTTTGTTAAAGAAGGATTTACATTTATAAGGTTTTAAATAATAAAGGGTAGTTAGCATGGGAGCCCAAGTTTTCCCATCATATACGTTATAGATGAGGTGTTTAATAGCTAATGAGAAAATCATGCTTGTATGATATTCAAATGGTTTTGATGTAAAAAATTATTATTTGCAAAACAATGGTTATAATAGTATTAGAAATGATATAGTTAGTGGCTTCTAAAGAGGCCTTAATATCTGATTTGAGAACCTCTATAATGGTTATAATAATTTGTGTACCTCAAAATAATGGTCATAGCAGTAGATCTATGTTGATTTAGGTCAGAGCATCCTAAATCAAGCAAGACATGTTTGAAAATGACAAAAAGGTGGAAAATATGAGGTTCAGGATATTCACGTGAACATCACATCATACAGACCTTGTATTTGCACCATAGTTTTAAAACTTCCCTACGTCCGTGCCGACTCCCCTGAATCGATTTCCTTCTATCTTGGCCGTGTTCCGCATTGTGCCGCATCCGCGTTCCACTTTTTGCCCCACAGAGTCAATAAAAACTCCTTTGACTCTCCCAAATTATGACCGCATCAACCGAGTATTCAGCCGCGTCAACCGAATACTCGACCGCGTTGTGCCGAGTCTACTAGGATTGGCTTTTGCTGCGTTCCACGTCGCATCTGTGTTTTGAAACACTACTTGGCACTGTATCAACCCATACACCTTGCATATCAGCCAGTACCTGCAATTTTTTATGAAGCTTAATACGATGATCTGTATTGTTTTGGACCCACTGATATGGATATGTATTGGCCAACTCACACACACACACATATGTAGATATAGATATTGATATACTGGATTGTGATCATTGAATTTGGGAGTTTGGCCATTAAAGTCATGATTGTGCAATACTTTATTGCTTTCTTAAGCTATAATGAGTTATGGATACATGTTTTTTTTGTAGTCCTTGAGATTACTTCAAAGGATTTTGTCTTTTTATTTTGTGTTGGAAGTTACAGTGATCTTGAGCTGACTTATAGAACATTTCTCCTTCAAAATCTGTATTTTTGATTAAATAACTTCAATCAGTGTCCTTTTGAAAAATAGGCAGTTTCAATATGTAAGAAATGAAAACAACAAGAAATAGTTTCTATGCGCTTTTTTAATGGCATAGTTTTTATGCGCTTTTGATTTGAGAGTGAGTGCTCATGTCAAATATCAATTTTAAATTCAAGCAACAGATTGTTGTGATGACCTCTTTTGATTTGAGAGGAGTGTTCATGTCTAATATCAAGTGTAAATGTAAGCAACAGATTGTTGTGATGACTTCTGATTGTACTGATGTTTCTTCCTTCTGATCTAATGATGCTCCTTTATGATGGTTATTGCAGAGGGCTTTGCTTCCATATTGTAGTGTTAATTTGTTGGAACAATGTTTATTAATCGGACTGCACAGATTTCTGTTGCTATTGCCACATTTGGCGTAGTGGCCTTCATCTTTGGAGTCATTGCTGAAAATAAGAAGGTTAGTTCCTCAACTAATTCCGAATGTCTTGTTGCAAGAAATGAAACTAAAGTTTGCTCCTTTGCCTCGTGACTGCATTACGAACAATCCTGCGGCAGAGTGTTCAACCAAAGGGACTAGATAAAATCGAAGGAGCCATTTGGATAGCATCATTTTAAAATCCTTGATTTTTTCAAAATCTTGGATTGAAGAAAGCTTGATTATCAAATCTTATATTTTAAATGTGTTGTTTGGATATAATCTGCATAAAAGTTATTTCAAATTTTTTTTTGCATAAAAGTTCATGCATGGTGGTTTATAAAATCTAGCATTTTAGTTATACAAATACTACTTTCAAGCTAAGCTCCTAAGCCAACGTTGGCCAAATACTTACTCAACTCAACTAAGCCTTTGTCCCAAACTAGTTGGGGTCGGCGTTGGCCAAATACTTGAAATGAGGAAATTTTTAACTACAATAGATACACTAATAGGTGATAAAATTTTACTGATTGTTCAGAAAGACATCTTGTAGCTTGGTCTTAGATTCTATTAACTTTAGGAAGCTAGGCCTTTAGGAAGTTTGGCCTTTTCGTATTGCTTGACCTAGTATGTATAACATTGAGATTAGGGCTTCAGTCTTGTCTAATCTATTGAAAGAAATGCATGCTTTTGTCAGCCAGAGAAAAGAGGTGTTCAATACATCTTACAAGATATTGTTGCTGTATAAATATTTCTTAGAAAAATATTACTTTATTTAGCTATAAATCATTAAAATACATATCCTTATAGAGATGCATTAGAAATTACAGTTTTTTGGAAATTTTGTTTTTTCACATCTCTTTATTGAATTTTCTTCTATTGTTTCTTGTTGGCAGCCTGCAGCTGGAACTGCAATTCGAGGGCAAGATGTTGTAATATGTAAATATCCATCTGACCCTACTGTTGCCTTGGGGGTCTTATCTGTCCTAACTCTTTTTGTTTCGAGTATTCTTGGTGTAACATCGATCTTCTTTCCCTACAAAGGCCAATCTGTCCCAACCAAAGCATTGTTCCAGAGCACCACCTTGCTTGTGTTCTTTGCTGTTGCAGTGTAAGTTGCGTTATTTAATTTTTCAAACTTAACATTTATTTTGGTGGTATATAATCACTGAATACACAGAAGAATGTTTGACTATTAAAATCAACTCAATAGCCACTTGTCAGTTTCTGCGTAGCCGAGCTGATGAGAAGTCACTAGGGCCCTGTTGTTCGTTAAAAATTATGACAACCAATTGCGAGTGCCAAATCAATTATTGGACTCAATTTTAAACGGAAGTTTGAGTTTAATAATAGGTTTGGTACTATTGAGTTATGAAGTTGTCATAATCTTAAACGAACAGGGCCTAAGAAAAATGGAAAAAATAAGAAAAAAAAAGTTATGAAGTTGATTTTTGTTTATCCAAGTAAGGAAAAAAGTTCAGAAAAATGAACCAGTGTTTACTCAGACAACCGTAAATTAAAGAGATGTTGACAAAGGCTGGTTTAAAACCAATTTAATTAAACTGTCTCAAGTTCATGAAAAAAAATTAGCAAGCTGGTCACTGAATTCCAGATTATTTGAAAAGCATATAAAGCTGCCTAATTTTTATGAAGCTTTGGTTAATAGCTTGTAAGCATGCAATTTTATAATTGCTGTTTTGTGTTAGCTCCATGTTTTCTATCTTCTCCCCAAATCAGGTTTAAATCTTCTCAAGAAAAGCTTTACTTCAATGGCATGTATTTGTTCCCTGTTGGCTATTCTTCAAATCCCATGTGATTGTTACTTTACTAATGAAAACATTGTTGATCTTTGATTTTGTTAGTGCGTTCTGATTTCTGAATGTTCCTGAGATTGTTGTTAGAACATTGACTGCTCTGCTTTTAGTGTAATTGACAACGGCTAGACTAGTTTTGGTATTACCCAAATACCATAACCTCCCTCGCCATACACCCACCCACCCACCCCACCCACCACAAAATAAGTGGCAGTGGTTAGAATAAAGAAGAAATCCTTGAAAATTGTAAGATTTCTGTTTATACATCATACATTTGAGAGAAACTTAGACTTGTGTGTGTGTGTGTCTATATATATATATATATATATATGGGGTTGATGTTTCTAGTCCGTCGCCAAAAAATCAGTGCGGGCCCACATTTTTTGTGTGATCCGAAGCATTCATGTAATAGGCCCTGACATGGATAGGGTATGCCCAAAAAATCAGCTCCATAGGATCATCCCAACCCTATGATTTGTGGAGGTTAAAATGGACGGGTATAAAACTTCACTAATCTGTCCAATTTTTAGCTCCACAAATCGAAGGGTTAAGATGATTCTATGGAACTGATTTTTTGGGCACACCCTATCTATGTCAGGGCCTATCAAATGAATGCTTTGGATCATGCAAACAATGTGGGCCCACTATGTTTTGGGTCGGCGGACTAGAGAAGGTTCTCTAGTCGGCCGACTAGAGACACTTTTCTCTCTCTCTCTCTCTCTCTCTCTCTCTCTCTCTCTCTATATATATATATATATATATATATATATATATATATATATATATATATATATATATATATATATATATGAGAAAACGGTTCCTACACATGTGTAGAGAGTTCTCTACACACTACCTTAAAATACAGTGGGGGCCCACATTGTTTGGGTGATCCAAGCCATCCATTTTAAAGGCCCTCACATAGATAGGGTGTCTACAAAAAATCAGATCCATAGGATCATCCCAACCCTACGATTTGTGGAGGTAAAATGGATGTCTTTAAACCTTCACAAATTAGTCCATTTTTTGCCTCCACAGTTCGAAAGGTTAGGATGATCCAATGGATTTGATTTTTTGTGGACACCCTATCTATGTGAGGGCCTTAAAAATGAATGGTTTGGATCACCCAAATAATGTGCCCCCCCACTATTTTAAGCTAGTGTGTAGATAACTTATCTACACGTGTGTAGGAACCGTTTTCTCATATATATATATATATATATATATATATATATATATATATATATATATATATCTTTGATTAAAGTAGGTCGAACCCCATCTCATGCTCTCCTAACCAACCCCTCAAATCTTTCTCTCCCGTCTCTTTGCCCCTCTCTTACACTACACCCATGTCTGGCAGCCAGGATTTTTTTTTTCATGATAAATTACTGTCTACAAGTGGTGAGAGAGGGGTAGGGCAGGTGGGAAACAGAGAGAGATTTGAGAGGGCAAGATAGAGATGAGGGTGAGAAGTGGCTAAAAATCAGGAAAAAGTCAATCCTTTTTTTAGTAGAGGTTTTTGTTTCCTAATTTTTAGCCACTTCTCACCCTCATCTCTATCTTGCCCTCTCAAATCTCTCTGTCTCCCTCCCGCCCTTCCCCTCTCTCAACACTTGGAGACACTAATTTATCTTTAAAAAAAAATCATGGCAGCCAAACGTGCCCTAAGTAAACCTGTCTTAAATGTTTGATTTAGGAATCATATCTGTACTCCCTTGTTCAATTCGCTGCTAGTAGTTTTGGGGGAATTGTAACAAACATATAAAAGCTAATTAGAACGTTCAAAATGGAGAGGAGTGGCATTATCTAAACACGGAAGTGTGGGTATCAATTTCCCTGATATAAGTACTTATGTTTCTTCTTTCTGCATAACTTCGTACATACATATTTGCCTGCTCATCTCTCTCTTTTGGCCCATATGTGTTAAATCAGGTCCGTCTCCCTTCTGGCTGAAGGAATGATGATTTGGGCTTCGATCACTGAAGGTCTTCACCGTGTTCGCAATGTTCACCGTAACCTCAACTATGATTGCCCAACTGCCAAGACCGGCCTCTTTGGTGGTGCCGCCTTCCTGGCCCTCGATGCATCCCTATTCTGGTTAGTCTGTCAAATGCTGACCCTCAACGCCAGAGCCGACTACTTGGAAGACGATGATCCTAAAGGCGATTATGGCCAAGTCCTTGCTACCGATTACGAGGTAGATGTGAATAAGAACAACAAGGTATAGATTATAGAACTTAGGGAACAGGTGAAAACATTTTCTTTGATGTGTGGCTGTTCTTCATTTCACTACTTTGGGTAAAGTTTGGAACTCTTCTTTGTTCATAAATAACTATGCATGGATCCTGTAATATCTGTTTCCAGTTTAGAAGTAGGGTGTTTTTCTTCAATGGAACTCATCAATTGTGGCATGATTAGGTTAAGTTATTATTACTGGTCTATTTCTCTGGTTACATGTTTGCTTATTGCTCAAAAGGTGCAATGATGTATTTTGTTCTTTTCTTTTGGTTTTTTTTTTTTTCAT
The DNA here is from genome assembly GCF_043159265.1 of Tasmannia lanceolata. NCBI lineage: Eukaryota > Viridiplantae > Streptophyta > Magnoliopsida > Canellales > Winteraceae > Tasmannia > Tasmannia lanceolata. Next base: position 15,541,449 of record NW_027518683.1, read on the forward strand.
GAATCCTGAACTCTAGAAAATCATACTCGATTCGGTTGCGGTGCAATCTGTGTACTAGGTTGACGTGGGCTAGTACTAGGTTGATGCAGGCATAACTTGGGAGAGTCAAAAGGAGTTTTGATTGACTTTGTTGGGCAAAGCACGAACTCCGATAAGAACTTGTCCAAGGTAAAAGTGAGTTGACTCGGGTGCCCTCCATTGAACTCTACTGTCTTTAGGGTTGCAACTTGGCAGGGTGGGGTTGAGCTTGAGCTTTTGCTATAAAATGAATTGGAGTTAATCTGAACGCGACACCATCTAATGTTAAAAGCTCAACTCAAATTCCCAAAAATCGTCCCAATTTGCAGCCCTGACGGTCTTGTTAGAATGTAGGGAAATTATAGCTTGGAAAAGTTTGGTATAAGAAATGAGTTTTCCAGCATTTTGGCCTCAGTTTGCAAAGTAGATTTGTTTTCCCGATTTCTAAGAAAAATGCAACCCCGCTACCCTCAATAGTAGGACCGCTCAACTGATGGAAACAACTCCCTTATTTAAAATTTGAGTAGTGGACTCAATTGATGAAAAATAATAAACGTTTTAGTAGGTTTAGGTGAAAATGGTGCAAACTTATTCTGAAAAAAAAAAACCGAACAAAAGTTTGTATTGTTCGGGAAGGATTCGTTACAAAAATTCCAGCAACCGACCAGTGACTCTTATTGGTGATATTTGTATGGCTCAATTGATGAAAACAACTGAGAAATTGAGTTGTTTGCATCAATTGAGTCACGCCAATAACACCAACTGGCCAGGGTGCCGCTGAAAGACACCCAACAACCAAAGCCCCTTTTACGGTACAAGAGATGATGATTTGATGCTAAATATCAAAAGTTTGGAGCTTTTCGACCGTGCTTTTAAATTTCGGTCAAGTCCGAAACCAAAACTACTGAAACTGAAATTCCCGAAATTTATCAAATTTCAGTCTAAATTTTGGGAATTTCCGCCAAAATATTGAAAAAAAAGCCCTTTTTATTTCTTTACAGAATTTCGGCCAAAATTATCTAAATTTCGGCCAACAAAATCGAAATTTCAGGACTTTCTACCGAATTTTGGGGTTTCTGTTTCGGCCAGGAAGGAAATTTTATCTAAATCGAAATTTAAAACCATGTTTTCGACTTCCTTCTCCCATGATATCTCTCTCTATTTAATTTAGTTTTCATATAAAAAGCTGGAGATAGTCTTGTATCTTTAGGGGCCTTCTCGGGCTCCGTTTCTCTTTAATGAAATCTTTTTACCATTCAAAAAAAAGATTGTCCATATCGAGAATCAGAATTGGCATCCTATTTTGATTCCCCCATAAACAGAATAAAAATATATTCAATATAAATATTTAACTTGAAAAAATTTCGTCACGACTAGGGGTGAGCATTATTCGGTTAAAACCGAATAACCGAACCGAATCGAATTGGTCGGTTCGGTTTCGGTTTTTTTTCTTGCAAATTCGGTTATTTGGTTTCGGTTTCGGTTTTCTCAAAAAAAAAAAAAAAAAAAAAAATAAAAAAAATAAAAAAAATCGGTTAACCGAATAACCAAAATTATGGATGAAAACCATTTTTTTACGTGCACTCCGTAGGATAATCAAAACCGTCCATTTGATTGATCACAACTTAGTTAGGTTGTGCTCAAAAAATCATTTCGATCGGATGATCCTAGCCCTCCGATCCAAACCGAGATTTTGATTTTCCCTCCTTTTCTCCCACAATTTGGTTATTCGGTTACAACCAAATTGTGATTTTTCTCCCACAATTCGGTTATATAACCGAATAACCGAATTTTTATTCGGTTCGGTTTTGGATAATTTCGGTTCGGTTTCGGTTACCAAAATATTTCGGTTACCAAATTTCAGTCTATTCAGTTCGGTTTAAACCGAATAACCACGCCTAGTCACGACCTAGGTAGAATCAGAATACATTCTATTGGGGTAGGAAACAGGTACTTACATTTCTCCTTTTAATTCCACCATGGTGTCATTTTGGGTCTTCTGATTCCGTTCATATTTTTTGAACACAATGCAGGGTTTAGATTATCGGGTCCACGGTACTCGTATTTTAGCAGTGTGTTTTTTTGCTATCCTGTTTAGTTTTTAAACAAGGGTTTAGCTAGGGAGTTTGTTAGGGTGGCACTGCTTAGGGTTTTGCCAGATTTTTGAGTTGTTGAAAGAACTTACTGTAAAGAATCCACCGATTGCTGATTTTTGGTTGAGAAAATGGCACTACAATCGAATACGGTAATGGGGTCTCATCAATTTTTTATTCATGGGTTCTCTTAAACCCCCGCTGGAATGTGGCTTGGAAAATTCCTTAGAAGTCAAAACTTTCAACGTCGGAAGATAGTACTTCTCAATATATCTCTACCCGAACGGGAGACATTGGGAGAAGAACAGGTAGCATTTCGGACAGTAGTCGTTGCCACACGATCCTACGCTCCAGATCGCACCTGATGAGCACTAGCTGTTGGACACATCTGAGCATGATCCTACAGTCCAGATCGATCAATGGCTTTTATCGACCCTGGAAAAAATTAAGCGCCGCGTTGTGCGCCAAAAAAAGCGCCCTACAGCCTATGCTGTGGGTCCACCATTTGCCAAAACCCACATGTGTTACAAAAGCAAGAAAGAGAAGCGGGAGGAACTTTATTGGTGCACCTCATCGAGATGAAAATAATTCGCAACTTTTTGTAGCCTGTATCAATTGAGCCACACCAATATCACAAAACTAGCTTAAATAAATGCTACGATGTAGTAGACAATATGAATATTTGTTCAAAACCAATAGCACTAAAGGATCTTTTATGTGATGTTGGAGCCACTCAAATGTTAAGAAACAACTCAATAATTCAAGTATCAATCTAGCCACATCGTCATTGTAAAATTGGCAAAACTACTAGAAATAGTGTGGGCTCACATTTTTGGGGTGATCCAAAGCATTCATTTGGAAGGCCCTTCATAGATTTGGTGTGTATAAGAAATCAGATCCATAGGATCATCCTAACCCATCCAAGAGTGGAGGGAAAAAAATAGACGGGCATTGTTTGTCCACAAATCTGCCCATCTTTTCCTTCCACTTTTGGATGGGTTAATTTTTTTGTGGGCACCCTATCTAGGTAAGGGCATTCCTAATGAATGCTTTGGATCAGCCCAAAAATGTGTGCCCAATCTGATTTTTCGCACTCGAGAGCAGGTTAGGTTAGCTTATCTACGCTCGAGCGCAGGAATACTAAGCCCTAACAATATACTTACAATACTTTTGTGCAAAAAATCCTATTTTGATTCGCCCATAAACAGGATAATTACATTTACACCCCCTCTAGTTTCTGACATATCCACTTCCACCCCTATAGTTTAAAACGTGACAAATACACCCCTGTAAGTTTCAATTTGTTTAAGGTTTGCCCCCTTAGCTGAAGCTTCGTCCATAGATTGAAGGGTTAGGATGATCCGATGGTGTGCCCAAAAAATCAGCTCCATCGGATCATCCTAACCCTTTAATCTATGGACGAACCTTCAGTTGAGGGGGCCTACCTTAAACAAATTGAAACTACAGGGGTGTATTTGTCACGTTTTAAACTATAGGCGTGGAAGTGGATGTGTCAGAAACTAGAGGGGGTGGTAAATGTAATTATCCCTAAAAAAATATTCAATATAAATGTTTAATTTGAAAAAAAATTCATTATGATTTATGACCGGGGTAGAATCAGAATACGTCCTATTGGAGCGGGAAATGGTGTCATTCTGGTCTTCTGATTCCATTCATTTTTTTTAACAGAATTCTTGAAAAATGGTGGAATCGGAATAGGAAAGGTGGAATCGTATTCAGGCGGAAACGTCTATTTAAACCCAGAGGAAAAACCCTAGAGAAGCCGTAGCATATGTCTTCGTTATTTCGTTCCTCTCCTCTGCTCTATCGATTAGGGTTTCCACTGTATTTCATTTAATTTGTCGATTCTTTAAAACCCAAAGCAATATCTCGTAAGTTATTTTTCAAAATTTTAAAGATAAATGATATCTTAGTTTTTGAGCTTTAGAATCCTTCACATTCTCTGATTTTATACATATCTACCAGATTTTTTTTTTTTTCCTTTATGAATATCTCATCGTTGAGGAAGAACAAAGCCTTGACCATTGATCTAAAGGCTTAATCCCTATCTAAAAGCCTTGTCTCAGAACTTTAGGTTCTTTCCTAAAAAGAGTTACAGATTTGAAACTAGGGTTTTGAGTAATCGGAATCAGGTAAAAGATTTTGTTTGTTTTGAGGTGTCTTAGGTTTTGAGCCTCTAGCTCAATGGTAAAGGCTTTGTTTTTTTGACCTAGAGGTCGGTGGTTCAATTCCAGCTTACCTACCCAAAAAAAAACTTAAAAAAATTCGTAGGTTTTTATCCTTTGACTTCTCTTTGTTCTTAAGATGCCGCTAGGGTAAAGACAGAGAGATAAAAGTGATTCGCGGTGCCGAATCGAGGTGGACAATGAAATGCCTGAAGTTTTTTCTCTCAATCTTTCTAGCGGGGTGGATTTTGTCGTCGCTCCTCTGGTTAGTAGAATTGTTTTGACCTACATTTTCGATAAGATGCTTCATAAGCTTGTTAGAATTTGTAGCTTATTTGAACCACATTATGATAATGATAGAAAATCCTGGTTTTACAGTTGAAATCTATGCATCATAGAAGTAGTAGTTTTTAATTCTTTAAATCAAAGCTATAATTGAAAACTACGAATTAAGAAGGTCGACAATGACATGCCTTAAGTTTTGGCTTTCAATCTTTCTGGCACCATTGAATTTTTAATCGCTCCTCTGGTTAGTATAATTGGTTTGACCTTCATTTTTCGATAAAATGCTCCACAAGCTTGTTAGAATTTTTAGCTTATTTGAACTGCATCATGATAATGATAGAAAATCGTTGTTTTACGGTTGAAATCCGTGCATCATCTTGGGGTTTTTGGGATTTCATAGTTGAGTTGTTGTGTTTGACAACTATTATCCTTTATAGAGTAATTTTCCTTTTTATATTTTTTTTCTTTTGATTTTTCAATGAGTTGGTTGGATGCTTTGGTGCAACGTCGGAATGATTGAGCTGGTTATTCTTGAAATGCCTATCCAACATGGATAAAATATGCTGATTGATTTGGGACTCGGCTAAGTCTAGTATGTTGGCTGAGCTATGAGTACTGACTCTGTGCTCTAATTATAAATTTGAGCTATATGAATCATAAAGATAAAGTTTTGATGCATTCTGGCAGTGAATGTAAAATGTCACGACGCCAGTTTTTTTTTTAGAAATGGTTTCTTAACTTGCCCATCTCCTTTCTTTAGTTGAAATGCATTTTCACCTTTTTTACATTATTTATGAGATGTGGTTGGTAATCACCATTCTTTAGGATACACACCTTGAATGCTTACTGAATTCGTTGGTTTTTTATGCAACATTTGATCGATGCAATGTGTAGAACTTTTTACCACTTCCAACTAAATGCGTATCATGCTTCTGAGTATTGTTAATTTTCCATCTTTAATGTGAATTGATTGTAAAGGATCAAATTACTGTACGGTACAAGAGTGGCACCTTCCTCTTGTTTGTTCTTTTGAAAGAGTATGTGATAATTGTTTCCTTCGACACTTTCAAACCATAGAGGTAGTCTTGTTTTAGAAGCTTACGTATTGGCTGGTCATTTTTGGAAAGCTTGTATGCTACTAGAAAGGTGGTGGCAATTTTTTTATGTTCTTAGTTATGCTAAGCGTGAGTCATGAGAGTGTCTTCGATTTTAATAATTTTTTTGAACCATTGTTCTTTCCTTAATAAATGTACTTTTGTGATTTTATATTTCTTAGCATATGTATTATGGTGTTGCTTGCACAGAACACAGTTCCATTAATGACATGAATGATTAAAATCATCCGGTGGCCAATTAGCCAGTCACATAACAGCCACCTGGATGCTTTTGTGTGAATGGTCAGTAAGCTCACCTATAGTACTGATATGATGGTATCACACTGAGGAAATATAATTCTGTTTTCTCTAAAATACCATCATGTAAATTTGAATAAATTGATGTGCATGGGAGGCTGTAGACGCAGAGAGCCATATGAATTTCCCATTATCCACTTGAATCCACTTGAAACTTTCTCTTTTATGGTTTTTCTTCGAGTAAATGACTCTTTCAAATCATTGTTTTCTTTAATAAATTTACTGTGGTTTATATTTCTTAGTACATATACATATGAGAAAAGGGTTGCTGCGCTCGAGCGCACCTATGCTTAGCTGCGCTCGAGCACAGAAACAGGGGGGTGGGGCCATTGGGGGGGGTGATCCTAAGCATTCATTTGGAAAGCCCCATCATGGATGGGGGGCCTACCAAAATTCAGCTCCATTGGATCACCAATGGGTGTCCATTTTTTATTTATTTTTGAATGGTACCAATGGGTGTCCATTTGTGGGGCCAAAAATGGACAAATACTGTTTGTCCACAAATCTGTCCATTTTTGGCCCCACAAATGGACACCCTAAGGTGATCCAATGGAGCTGATTTTTGGTGGACACCCTACCTATGAAAGGGCCCATCAAATGAATGCTTTGGATCCCACCCAAAATGTGGCCCCACCCTGTTTCTGTGCTCGAGTGCAGCAAATGCATGCTCTCTCTCTCTCTCTGTCTCTGTCTCTCTCTCTCTCTCTCTCTGTCTCTGTCTCTCTCTCTCTCTCTATATATATATATATATTATGGTATTGGTAGTACGTAAAGCTGTTCCACTGTTCTCATGAATGATTAGAATCATCTGGTGGCCAATTAGCCAGTCACATAACAGCCAACTGGCTTCTTTTTGTGTGAATGGTCAGTAAGCTCACCTATAGTACTGAGATGATAGTATCACACTGAGGAATATAATTCTGTTTTCTCTAAAATACCATCATGTACATTTGAATAAATTGATGTGCATGGGAGGCCGCAGACGCAGAGAGCCATATGGATTTCCCATTATCCACTTGAATCCACTTGAAACTTTCTTTTCTTTTATGGTTTTTCTTCGAATAAATGACTTTTCTAATCAGTGTTCTCTCTTTAATAAATTGACAGTGGTTTATATTTCTAAGTACACACACACACACACACATATGAGAATAGTGTTCCTGCGCAGCTGCTCAGATAGCTTATCTGAGCAGCTGCTTCAAAAACTCATGTGACCCACATTTTTGGGGTGATCCAAAGCATTCATTTTAAAGGCCCTTCCATGGATAGGGTGTGTACCAAAAATCAGCCCTATAGGATCTTCCTAACCCAATCAAAGGTGGAGGGGAAAATGGACAGACACTGTTTCTGACCATTTTTTCCTCCACAAATGGCAGGGTTAGGTTGATCCTAAAGGGCTCATTTTTGGTACACACTATCCATGGAAGGGCCTTCCAAATGATTGCTTTGGATCACCCCAAAAATGTGGGGCCACATGAGTTTTTGAAGCAGCTGCTCAGATAAGCTATCTGAGCAGCTGCGCAGGAACACTTCTCTCTCTCTGTCTGTCTGTCTCTCTCTCTCTCTCTCTCTCTATATATATATATATATATATATATATATATATATATATATATATATATATATGAGAATAGAGTTCCTAAGGTGTCACCTCATATAGCTTATATGAGGTGGCGCTTAAAAACATAAGGGGCCCACTTTATTTGGATGATCCAAAGCATTCATTTGATAGGCCCTCACATAGATAGGGTGTGCCCAAAAAATCAACTTCATAGGATCATCCTAACCCTTCCATTTGTGGAGGTTGAAATGGATGGGTATAAACCTCCATAAATCAGTCCATTTTTAACCTCCATAAATGGAAGGGTTAGGATGATCCTATGGACCTGATTTTTTGTAGGCACCATATCCATCTAATGGCCTTTCAAATGAGTGGTTTCGAACACCTCAAAAATGTGGGTCCCTTATGTTTTGTGAGCGCCACCTCATATAAGCTATATGAGGTGACACCTTAGGAACTCTATTCTCATATATATATATACATATATATATATATATATATATATATATATATATATATATATATATATATATAATGGTATTGGTAGTACATAAAGCACTTCTTGATAATGGATAGTGGCTCGATATAACCACCTTTTCAAGAATGGGTAGTGGGCTTATTAGAAGATCAAGGACGCCTAATTACCTAGTCTTTTGGTCTGCAAAGGTGAGTGTAACCATAGGTTCTTTGATAATGGATGCCTCCTCCTTTTCCGCGGGTCCCAGAACCTTCAAGAGACTAAGAAGAGAGATCCCGGACCTTTCCGAATGGTTTGAGCACCGTCGATGGGTTCGAAGCTTACAATACAATAGGACTTTGGCCTCTGTAAAAACACCCACTCTCCCTAAACAGGTTAAAAAGTCACTCAAATGTCAATGGCGGGATTTCCAGGTGGAGTATGAAATGGTTGCTGAAGAACTTTTGCCGATCACAGGTACTTACAATTTAAAGGATATTTGTATACCAATTTACAAATTTCCTTTCTTTCAAGGCTGGTTGGACTTTGCAAATGATTTAAGGCGGTCAGAATGGGAGGCAAAGAAAAATCTTAGCCTCCGGAAACTAGCTGATTTGATTTCAATTCGGATGAACCCTACAGAAGAGGTCCCCCTCCCGCAGCCCGCCCCAGAATATTGGCCTGATGACATGGAACTGGAATTGGACATTGGAGTTCTAGCAGCGGAGTTGAGTGATTGTGCTTGATAATTGTTGGGCTCAGGTTCTTCGCTCTTTGGTTCAAAAGGTTTTAAAAGAAAGGGATTGACAAAGGAATAGAGGAGAGGATTATGTGCAGATTAGAATTAGGTGAAGTTCCTGAATCATGTGGAGTACAAGAGAGGAAAGGAATAGTTGGTTTTTTCTAAACTTACTATGGTTACTTTTTATTGGCTTCGGGTATGCCCGTGCTAATTTGTTAATATTTTGTATAGCAGGATGGGACCCCTGGTCCCGAATGCCTTCTGAATATTAATGTAATATATCATCTTTCAAAAAAAAAGTACATAAAACAGTTCCACTGTTCTCATGAATGATTAGAATCATCTGGTGGCCAATTAGCCAGTCACATAACAGCAACTGGCTGCCTTTTTTATGTGAATGGTCAGTAAGCTCACCTATAGTACTGTGGTGTTGGTTTCACACGGAGGAAATATTACTTTGTTTTCACTGGAATACCATCACCTACACTTGAATATATTGGCGTGGAGGGTACATCACATGTTCAGAGAGCATCTGAATGCTTCATTCTATGTTCCTATTGTGAAATTCCCATAATCCATTTGTATCTTTCTTTTCTTCTCTGATATTTCCTTTTTTTTTTGAATGCTTCTCTCATATTTTATACTGCTATTTTTTTTTGTAGAGTTAGTACCATCAATATACTGGGAGCAAAATACAGAATGGTGCAAATTCATCTGAATCTATTCTATGTGACGGAACTGCTAGGATCTAGGTACAGACTTCATACCATGTGCAATACAACTATTTTTTATTTGTTTCTCCCATGGTTAATTCTTTTTAGCGATGTTTTAAGCTGATTAACATAGCCTGGCGAAATGAGCGAATAAGAGACTAAATTGTGAAAAACGTGGAGAATCTTCACATGAGTGAACTGATCTTTAGAAGTTGATTGAAAAATACAAGGATATAAATATTGAATACAGCTTCTGAGAATGGCACACACATCGGGAATGGTAGGAGTATGGCTTCTTCTTTTTCCAACCTTATTGTTTTGTGGTGCTTTTTTCTCGTTTTTTGTGTCTATCATGTTGTTATAACTTCAGATCTCTTGTCTTTCTTGTTCTTGGGTTTCTTACAATGATTTTTGCGAAGGGACATGTATGCTTGATTGGGAGTATTTGGCTTTCATTTTGTCTTTATTGATATCTTTATATGGGTATCTAGCTCAAGATACTTATGAAGATCTATAGACAAGCTTTTTAATTTAAAGCAATGTTTAAACATTTGTACTCAGTTAAGAACTCACTCAAGGTAAGACTAAGTTTACTTAGGTATTAATGATTGGCATTGGTGAGTTTTTATTGACTCAGCCTAGTCAAAGGTGAAAGGAGCTTTTGATTGACTCAACAGGGTCGACGAAACTGAGTCGAATCCATAATTGACTCAGGATTTTTAACCCTGACTAAAAGTACATTCTTTTGTTTATGAACGGCTGCTCCAGGTGCACAAGTTTTATCCAACCAGTGATGGCATTAAAGCTACACAATGGCATTAACATCCTCCTTATACCCTTGTATACACCATCGTTTTTTGGAAGAAACGTGCCTTTGGATTGCTGGGATGGGTGTTTGCAGGTGAAATCACATAATGATGTGGCATACTTGGAAACTGCTTAGGTTTTCAAATTACTTAGCGTGGCAAGGCTTGCTCCTTCCAAACCTGTGAGCTTTTCATTCACATTCTAATTTCATCATAATTCCTTTAATTATCTTAGGTCTATGAGTTATAATCATAGGGGTGACTCATGTTTCCTTCATTTTTGTTAAAAATATCAACTGATGCATTACATTTGTTTCCACTATCGTATTTATAAATAAAGACATTGTTGATATTGATACTATGTATCTTACCTGGATTTTACTGTTGTTACTTATCACAAGCATCCATGAGAAACTGTTTTTGTTGATCTATAATTGATTGCCCTTTGTAAAATTGAATATAACATCTCAAAAGGTTTTTTGTATTATTACATTGTAGTAAATCCCCCCACTGCCTGTAAAATTGAATATAACATCTCAAAAGGTTTTGGGCATTATTACATTGCAGTGAAGTTCACTATTCTTAAATCATTCTATAAGATTTCAGAAATTGAGAATTGGCAGTTCACTTTTTGGAGAAAAGCAATTTTCTATTGCAGCAGTTGCTTTAGTAATCTAGAATGCATTCATGATTTTTGGTTTTTAATTTTTTTTGGCTATTTTTCATATTTACACATCCAGATCACTTGGCTAAGCAAAGCAATCAGCGATATAAGAAGTTGAGGTCTCAGATACCTAGCGATACTGGATCGTTAATGGTGCATGGTAAGCTGCTAGAGTCCTTTTCATGGTTTTCATTTTGATATCCTCTTTAAATCAGGGGTCAAAAGTACTTCGTATTGTGTGGACATGAAAAAAATCAAATTGACTCGTTGAGCCTGGTACACTCTATTTTTTAAATTCCTATAAAATGGGTTTTTTCCTATGATTTGTGGACACGGACACGTGTCGACACTGACACGGAGTGTCGGACACGGCAAACCCCCAAAATTTAGAAACGGGGACACGGCTAAAATAGAAAGTATATATAATCATAATTTATCGATACGGATTTGTGTGTCGAGTTTCGACACGGATATGAGTTGTCTAATATTATTACATGTAAAAATCTAGAAATGGTGACATAGAAATACACATAAAATTATTGATTATTGCACAAATAAGTGTCTACACACCCACATTAACTCTAACACTCTTAAAAGTGTCCAAAGGAGTGTCGACATTTGTGGACATGCGTGTCGTGTCGGACACGGCAGGACACGTGTGTCGACAATAAATTGGAAGTGTCGGCTAAATCATAGGTTTTTCCAAATTGAATTTTGTTTGACTGGTGAGAAAAATTGTAAATGAAGTTAGAAGCTTGTGGAAAAATGTTACCATTGAAGGAAAAGTGAGAAAATTTTTTGTTTATAAATATGATATTGTATTGTTAATATTAAAATAATTCAAAACATTAAAAAGAAAATCATTAATATCAGACGATGCTACTGAAAGAAATAGCCCCATAAAAAGAACCCAAAGTAAGTAAAATGGATTACATGGTATTTCACATTGCATGCATATTTGTTGTATAACAACACAAAATTAGAAAACATTTTAGTAAATAAAGGAAGGCAGAATCTTCAAAAAGCCCTAATATCAGTTACAAATGCATTTGCTGGACACAAATTGAGAACTACAGAGGAAAGATAAAGATTGACCCCATCTGATGTGCATCTCAATCTGCCATCCTACCTCTCCATGTGTCTAGTCAGCACATGGATTTCTGAATGGGTGCCCCATTTAGAGACATATCCGATTCCAACACTTCATAAGTTCGGCCAGACATTTATAGGTCACTTATCACTTTCTTTGAGTTCTAATCTATCTCAATATATTTCATGCTATAATCACATTATTATTTGTAGACTTGATTATCCATGCATCATTTTTCTTGAAACTTACTGATTTTGACACCTGTGCCCGCACTGGATTCCGACACCCTACCCATACCATGCAGCATAACTAGTAGGGATATTTATAATCATTTCAGTCTCATTATCCTGAGAAGAATTCCCAAAATCAGATCCATAGGATCATCCTAACCCATCCAAGAGTGGAGGGAAAAAAATTGGACAGACACGGTTTGTCCACAAATCTGCCCATCTTTTCCTTCCACTTTTGGATGGGTTAATTTTTTTGTGGACACCCTATCTAGGTAAGGGCATTCCAAATGAATGCTTTGGATCAGCCCAAAAATGTGTGCCCAATCTGTTTTTTCACACTCGAGAGAGCAGGTTAGCTTATCTACGCTCGAGCGCAGGAACACTAAGCCCTAACAATATACTTACAATACTTTTGTGCAAAAAATCCTAAGCTGCATCCTATTTTGATTCGCCCATAAACAGAATAAAAAATATTCAATATAAATGTTTAATTTGAAAAAAAATTCATTATGATTTATGACCGGGGTAGAATCAGAATACGTCCTATTGGAGCGGGAAATGGTGTCATTCTGGTCTTCTGATTCCATTCATTTTTTTAACAGAATTCTTGAAAAATGGTGGAATCGGAATAGAAAAGGTGGAATCTTATTTAAGCGGAAACGTCTATTTAAACCCAGAGGAAAAACCCTAGAGAAGCCGTAGCATATGTCTTCGTTATTTCGTTCCTCTCCTCTGCTCTATCGATTAGGGTTTCCACTGTATTTCATTTAATTTATCGATTCTTTAAAACCCAAAGCAATATCTCGTAAGTTATTTTTCAAATTTTTAAAGATAAATGATATCTTAGTTTTTGAGCTTTAAAATCCCTCACATTCTCTGATTTTATACATATTTACCAGATTTTTTTTTTTTTTTCCTTTATGTTTATCTCATCTTTGAGGAAGAACAAAGCCTTGACCATTGATCTAAAGGCTTAATCCCTATCTAAAAGCCTTGTCTTAGAACTTTAGGTTCTTTCCTAAAAAGAGTTACAGATTTGAAACTAGGGTTTTGAGTAATCGGAATCAGGTAAAAGATTTTGTTTGTTTTGAGGTGTCTTAGGTTTTGAGCCTCTAGCTCAATGGTAAAGGCTTTGTTTTTTTGACCTAGAGGTCGGTGGTTCAATTCCAGCTTACCTACCCAAAAAAAAATTAAAAAAAAATCGTAGGTTTTTATCCTTTTACTTCTCTTTGTTCTTAAGATGCCGCTAGGGAAAAGACAGAGAGATAAAAGTGATTCGCGGTGCCGAATCGAGGTGGACAATGAAATGCCTGAAGTTTTTTCTCTCAATCTTTCTAGCGGGGTGGATTTTGTCGTCGCTCCTCTGGTTAGTAGAATTGTTTTGACCTACATTTTCGATAAAATGCTTCATAAGCTTGTTAGAATTTGTAGCTTATTTGAACCACATTATGATAATGATAGAAAATCCTGGTTTTACAGTTGAAATCTATGCATCATAGAAGTAGTAGTTTTTAATTCTTTAAATCAAAGCTATAATTGAAAACTACGAATTAAGAAGGTTGACAATGACATGCCTTAAGTTTTGGCTTTCAATCTTTCTGGCACCTTTGAATTTTTAATCGCTCCTCTGGTTAGTATAATTGGTTTGACCTTCATTTTTTGATAAAATGCTCCACAAGCTTGTTAGAATTTTTAGCTTATTTGAACTGCATCATGATAATGATAGAAAATCGTTGTTTTACGGTTGAAATCCGTGCATCATCTTGGGGTTTTTGGGATTTCATAATTGAGTTGTTGTGTTTGACAACTATGATCCTTTATAGAGTAATTTTCCTTTTTATATGTTTTTCTTTTGATTTTTCAATGAGTTGGTGGGATGCTTTGGTGCAACGTCGGAATGATAGAGCTGGTTATTCTTGAAATGCTTATCCAACATGGATAAAATATGCTGATTGATTTGGGACTCGGCTAAGTCTAGTATGTTGGCTGAGCTATGAATACTGACTCTGGGCTCTAATTATAAATTTGAGCTATATGAATCATAAAGATAAAGTTTTGATGCATTCTGGCAGTGAATGTAAAATGTCACGACGCCAGTTTTTTTTTAGAAATGGTTTCTTAACTTGCCCATGTCCTTTCTTTAGTTGAAATGCATTTTCACCTTTTTTACATTATTTATGAGACGTGGTTAGTAATCACCATTCTTTAGGATACACACCTTGAATGCTTACTGAATTCGTTGGTTTTTTATGCAACATTTGATCGATGCAATGTGTAGAACTTTTTACCACTTCCAACTAAATGTGTATCGTGCTTCTGAGTATTGTTAATTTTCCATCTTTAATATGAATTGATTGTAAAGGATCAAATTACTGTACGGTACAAGAGTGGTACCTTCCTCTTGTTTGTTCTTTTGAAAGAGTATGGGATAATTGTTTCCTTCGACACTTTCAAACCATAGAGGTAGTCTTGTTTTAGAAGCTTACGTATTGGCTGGTCATTTTTGGAAAGCTTGTATGCTACTAGAAAGGTGGTGGCAATTTTTTTATGTTCTTAGTTATGCTAAGCGTGAGTCATGAGAGTGTCTTCGATTTTAGTAATTTTTTTGAATCATTGATCTTTCCTTAATAAATGTACTTTTGTGATTTTATATTTCTTAGCATATGTATTATGGTGTTGCTTGCACAGAACACAGTTCCATTAATGACATGAATGATTAAAATCATCCGGTGGCCAATTAGCCAGTCACATAACAGCCACCTGGATGCTTTTGTGTGAATGGTCAGTAAGCTCACCTATAGTACTGATATGATGGTATCACACTGAGGAAATATAATTCTGTTTTCTCTAAAATACCATCACGTAAATTTGAATAAATTGATGTGCATGGGAGGCTGTAGACGCAGAGAGCCATATGAATTTCCCATTATCCACTTGAATCCACTTGAAACTTTCTCTTTTATGGTTTTTCTTCAAGTAAATGACTCTTTCAAATCATTGTTTTCTTTAATAAATTTACTGTGGTTTATATTTCTTAGTACATATACATATGAGAAAAGGGTTGCTGCGCTCGAGCGCAGCTAGGCTTAGTTGCGCTCTAGCACAGAAACAGGGGGTTGGGGCCATTGGGGGGGGTGATCCTAAGCATTCATTTGGAAGGCCCCATCATGGATGGGGGGCCCTACCAAAAATCAGCTCCATTGGATCACCAATGGGTGTCCATTTTTTGTTTTGTTTTTATGAATGGTACCAATGGGTGTCCATTTGTGGGGCAAAAAATGGACGGATACTGTTTGTCCACAAATCTGTCCATTTTTGGCCCCACAAATGGACACCCTAAGGTGATCCAATGGAGCTGATTTTTGGTGGACACCTTACCCATGAAAGGGCCCATCAAATGAATGCTTTGGATCCCACCCAAAATGTGGCCCCACTCTGTTTCTGTGCTCGAGTGCAGCAAATGCCTGCTCTCTCTCTCTCTCTCTCTCTATATATATATATATATATATATATATATATATATATATATATATATATATATATATTGAGGAAAGTGTTTCTACTCGGTCCCCTAGATAAGCTTATCTACTCCTCCCTTTAAAAAAATACAGTGGGCCCACGCTGTTTGGATGATCCAAAGCATTCATTTGATAGGTCTTAACATAGATAGGGTGTGCCCAAAAAATCAGCACCAAAGGGTCATCCTAGCCCTTCGTTTTGTTGGGCACACCGTGTCCAAAATGGACGCATATAAACGTGGACGTTTATATGTGTCCATTCTAGGCACCACAAGGCACTACAAAACGAAGGGCTAGGATGACCCTTTGGTGCTGATTTTTTGGGCACACCCTATCTATGTTAAGACCTATCAAATGAATGCTTTGGATCATCCAAACAGCGTGGGCCCACTGTATTTTTTTAAAGGGAGGAGTAGATAAGCTTATCTAGGGGACCGAGTAGAAACACTTTCCTCATATATATTATGGTATTGGTAGTACGTAAAGCTGTTCCACTGTTCTCATGAATGATTAGAATCATCTGGTGGCCAATTAGCCAGTCACATAACAGCCAACTGGCTTCTTTTTGTGTGAATGGTCAGTAAGCTCACCTATAGTACTGAGATGATAGTATCACACTGAGGAATATAATTCTGTTTTCTCTAAAATACCATCATGTACATTTGAATAAATTGATGTGCATGGGAGGCCGCAGACGCAGAGAGCCATATGGATTTCCCATTATCCACTTGAATCCACTTGAAACTTTCTTTTCTTTAATGGTTTTTCTTCGATTAAATGACTTTTCTAATCAGTGTTCTCTCTTTAATAAATTGACTGTGGTTTATATTTCTAAGCACGCGCTCACACATACACACATATGAGAATAGTGTTCCTGCGCAGCTGCTCAGATAGCTTATCTGAGCAGCTGCTTCAAAAACTCATGTGGCCCACATTTTTGGGGTGATCCAAAGCATTTATTTTAAAGGCCCTTCCATGGATAGGGTGTGTACCAAAAATCAGCCCTATAGGATCTTCCTAACCCAATCAAAGGTGGAGGGGAAAATGGACAGACACTGTTTCTGACCATTTTTTCCCTCCACAAATGGCAGGGTTAGGTTGATCCTAAAGGGCTCATTTTTGGTACACACTATCCATGGAAGGGCCTTCCAAATGATTGCTTTGGATCACCCCAAAAATGTGGGGCCACATGAGTTTTTGAAGCAGCTGCTCAGATAAGCTATCTGAGCAGCTGCGCAGGAACACTTCTCTCTCTCTGTCTCTCTCTCTCTCTCTCTCTCTCTATATATATATATATATATATATATATATATATATATATATATATATATATATACATATGAGAATAGAGTTCCTAAGGTGTCACCTCATATAGCTTATATGAGGTGGCGCTTAAAAACATAAGGGGCCCACTTTATTTGGATGATCCAAAGCATTCATTTGATAGGCCCTCACATAGATAGGGTGTGCCCAAAAAATCAACTTCATAGGATCATCCTAACCCTTCCATTTGTGGAGGTTGAAATGGATGGGTATAAACCTCCATAAATCTGTCCATTTTTAACCTCCATAAATGGAAGGGTTAGGATGATCCTATGGACCTGATTTTTTGTAGGCACCATATCCACCTAAGGGCCTTTCAAATGAGTGGTTTCGATCACCTCAAAAATGTGGGCCCCTTATGTTTTGTGAGCGCCACCTCATATAAGCTATATGAGGTGACACCTTAGGAACTCTATTCTCATATATATATATATATATAATGGTATTGGTAGTACATAAAGCACTTCTTGATAATGGATAGTGGCTCAATCAACCTCGATATAACCACCTTTTCAAGAATGGGTATTGGGCTTATTAAAAGATCTAGTCTTTTGGTCTGCAAAGGTGAGTGTAACCATAGGTTCTTTGATGATGGATGCCTCCTCCTTTTCCGCGGGTCCCAGAACTTTCAAGAGACTAAGAAGAGAGATCCCGGACCTTTCCGAATGGTTTGAGCACCGTCGATGGGTTCGAAGCTTACAATACAATAGGACTTTTGCCTCTGTAAAAACACCCACTCTCCCTAAACAGGTTAAAAAGTCACTCAAATGTCAATGGCGGGATTTCCAGGTGGAGTATGAAATTGTTGCTGAAGAACTTTTGCCGATCACAGGTAGGGGTGTAAACGAGCCGAGCCGAGCCGAGCTTGGCCAGGCTCGGCTCGGCTCGTTAAGCTCAAAAGCCAGGCTCGGCTCGGGCTCGGGCTCGAACCAGGCTCGGCTCGGTCAGGCTCGGCCAGGCTCGCGAGCCTTATCGAGCTTGAATTATATTAATTTTACACCCCTCATTTTCCCTGGACAGCCCTATCTAGTGTTTTTTTACTACTCTTTTTACACTAGGGGCGTGGTCCAAGTTACAAATGGGGTTCCAAAAAAGAAGTGACATATTTTGCCTCCCCCTTTCACTCCCTAGACAACCCTTTTAGTGTATATATTAATATATAATATATATATTTAAATATATTAAATTCTTAACGAGCCTTAACGAGCCGAGCCTGGCCTAACTCTGGCTCTGCTCGTTAAGCTTAACGAGCTGGCTCGGCTCGGCTCGGCTCGTTAAGGATTCGAGCCGAGCTCGAGCGAGCTTCCGAGCCCGAGCCAAAATTGACACCCTTAATCACAAGTACTTACAATTTAAAGGATATTTGTATACCAATTTACAAATTTCCTTTCTTTCAAGGCTGGTTGGACTTTGCAAATGATTTAAGGCGGTCAGAATGGGAGGCAAAGAAAAATCTTAGCCTCCGGAAACTAGCTGATTTGATTTCAATTCGGATGAACCGTACAGAAGAGGTCCCCCTCCCGCAGCCCGCCCCCAGAATATTGGCCTGATGACATGGAACTGGAATTGGACATTGGAGTTCTAGCAGCGGAGTTGAGTGATTGTGCTTGATAATTGTTGGGCTCAGGTTCTTCGCTCTTTGGTTCAGAAGGTTTTAAAAGAAAGGGATTGACAAAGGAATAGAGGAGAGGATTATGTGCAGATTAGAATTAAGTGAAGTTCCTGAATCATGTGGAGTACAAGAGAGGAAAGGAATAGTTGGTTTTTTCTAAACTTACTATGGTTACTTTTTATTGGCTTCGGTATGCCCGTGCTAATCTGTTAATATTTTGTATAGCAGGATGGGACCCCTGGTCCCGAATGCCTTCTGAATATTAATGAAATATATCATCTTTCAAAAAAAAGTACATAAAACAGTTCCACTGTTCTCATGAATGATTAGAATCATCTGGTGGCCAATTAGCCAGTCACATAACAGCAACTGGCTGCCTTTTTTGTGTGAATGGTCAGTAAGCTCACCTATAGTACTGTGGTGTTGGTTTCACACGGAGGAAATATTACTTTGTTTTCACTAGAATACCATCACCTACACTTGAATATATTGGCGTGGAGGGTACATCACATGTTCAGAGAGCATCTGAATGCTTCATTCTATGTTCCTATTTTGAAATTCCCATAATCCATTTGTATCTTTCTTTTCTTCTCTGATATTTACCTTTTTTTTTTTTGAATGCTTCTCTCATATTTTATACTGCTATTTTTTTTTGTAGAGTAAGTACCATCAATATACTGGGAACAAAATACAGAATGGTGTAAATTCATCTGAATCTATTCTATGTGACGGAACTGCTTGGATCTAGGTACAGACTTCATACCATGTGCAATACAACTATTTTTTATTTGTTTCTCCGATGGTTAATTCTTTTTAGCGATGTTTTAAGCTGATTAACATAGCCTGGCGAAATGAGCGAATAAGAGACTAAATTGTGAAAAACGTGGAGAATCTTCACATGAGTGAACTGATCTTTAGAAGTTGATTGAAAAATACAAGGATATAAATATTGAATACAGCTTCTGAGAATGGCACACACATCGGGAATGGTAGGAGTATGGCTTCTTCTTTTTCCAACCTTATTGTTTTGTGGTGCTTTTTTCTCGTTTTTTGTGTCTGTCATGTTGTTATAACTTCAGATCTCTTGTCTTTCTTGTTCTTGGGTTTCTTACAATGATTTTAGCGAAGGGTCTATGTGTATGCTTGATTGGGAGTATTTGGCTTTCATTTTGTCTTTATTGATATCTTTATATGGGTATCTAGCTCAAGATACTTATGAAGATCTATAGACAAGCTCTTTAATTTAAAGCAATGTTTAAACATTTGTACTCAGTTAAGAACTCACTCAAGGTAAGACTAAGTTGACTTAGGTATTAATGATTGGCATTGGTGAGTTTTTATTGACTCAGCCTAGTCAAAGGTGAAAGGAGCTTTTGATTGACTCAACAGGGTCGACGAAACTGAGTCGAATCCATAATTGACTCAGGATTTTTAACCGTGAATAAAAGTACATTCTTTTGTTTATGAACGGCTGCTCCAGGTGCACAAGTTTTATCCAACCAGTGATAGCATTAAAGCTACACAATGGCATTAACATCCTCCTTATACCCTTGTATACACTATTGTTTTTTGGAAGAAACATGCCTTTGGATTGCTGGGATGGGTGTTTGCAGGTGAAATCACATAATGATGTGGCATACTTGGAAACTGCTTAGGTTTTCAAATTACTTAGCGTGGCAAGGCTTGCTCCTTCCAAACCTGTGAGCTTTTCATTCATATTCTAATTTCATCATAATTCCTTTAATTATCTTAGGTCTATGAGTTGTAATCATAGGGGTGACTCATGTTTCCTTCATTTTTGTTAAAAATATCAACTGATGCATTACATTTGTTTCCACTATCGTATTTATAAATAAAGACATTGTTGATATTGATACTATGCATCTTACCTGGATTTTACTGTTGTTACTTATCACAAGCATCCATGAGAAACTGTTTTTGTTGATCTATAATTGATTGCCCTTTGTAAAATTGAATATAACATCTCAAAAGGTTTTTTGTATTAATACATTGTAGTAAATCCCCCCACTGCCAGTAAAATTGAATATAACATCTCAAAAGGTTTTGGGTGAAGTTCACTATTCTTAAATCATTCTATAAGATTTCAGAAATTGAGAATTGGCAGTTCACTTTTTGGAGAAAAGCAATTTTCTATTGCAGCAGTTGCTTTAGTAATCTAGAATGCCTTCATGATTTTTGGTTTTTAATTTTTTTTGGCTATTTTTCATATTTACACATCCAGATCACTTGGCTAAGCAAAGCAATCAGCGATATAAGAAGTTGAGGTCTCAGATACCTAGCGATACTGGATCGTTAATGTTGCATGGTAAGCTGCCAGAGTCCTTTTCATGGTTTTCATTTTGATATCCTCTTTAAATCAGGGGTCAAAAGTACTTCGTATTGTGTGGACATGAAAAAAATCAAATTGACTCGTTGAGCCTGGTACACTCTATTTTTCAAATTCATATAAAATGGGTTTTTTCCTATGATTTGTGGACACGGACACGTGTCGACACTAACCCGGAGTGTCGGACACGGCAAACCCCCAAAATTTAGAAACGGGGACACGGCTAAAATAGAAAGTATATATAATCATAATTTATCGATACGGATTCGTATGTCGAGTTTCGACACGGATACGAGTTGTCTGATATTATTACATGTGAAAATCTAGAAATGGTGACATATAAATACACATAAAATTATTGATTATTGCACAAATAAGTGTCTACACGCCCACATTAACTCTAACACTCTTAAAAGTGTCCAAAGGAGTGTCGACATGTGTGGACATGCGTGTCGTGTCGGACACGGCAGGACACGTGTGTCGACAATAAATTGAAAGTGTCGGCTAAATCATAGGTTTTTCCGAATTGAATTTTGTTTGACTGGTGAGAAAAATTGTAAATGAAGTTAGAAGCTTGTGGAAAAATGTTACCATTGAAGGAAAAGTGAGAAATTTTTTGTTTATAAATATGATATTGTATTGTTAATATTAAAATAATTCAAAACATTAAAAAGAAAATCATTAATATCAGACGATGCTACTGAAAGAAATAGCCCCATAAAAAGAACCCAAAGTAAGTAAAATGGATTACATGGTATTTCACACTGCATGCATATTTGTTGTATAACAACACAAAATCAGAAAACATTTTAGTAAATAAAGGAAGGCAGAATCTTCAAAAAGCCCTAATATCAGTTACAAATGCATTTGCTGGACACAAATTGAGAACTATAGAGGAAAGATAAAGATTGACCCCATCTGATGTGCATCTCAATCTGCCATCCTACCTCTCCATGTGTCTAGTCAGCACATGGATTTCTGAATGGGTGCCCCATTTAGAGACATATCCGATTCCAACACTTCATAAATTTGGCTAGACATTTCTAGGTCACTTATCACTTTCTTTGAGTTCTATCTATCTCAATATATTTCATGCTGTAATCATATTATTATTTGTAGACTTGATTATCCATGCATCATTTTTCTTGAAACTTACTGATTTTGACACCTGTGCCCGTGCTGGATTCCGACACCCTACCGTACCGTGCAACATAACTAATAGGGATATTTACAATCATTTCAGTCTCATTATCCTGAGAAAAATTCCCAAAATTTTCCAGTGCCTTCATAATTTTCATGCATTTGTTGTTGGTGGATATGAGTTTCTTATAAGACACTTACTTGCATTGCCTGTGGGTGGTAGAGCTCCTTTGAGATGAAAAGTGTGGCTTTCTTTGTGCATGTTTGGTATGAATGGTGTGTCACATTACTCCTCTTTGCCTATCCACAGCCCTAATGGTCGTTCTTACTGGGTTGGTCTGTAATATATAAATCATCTTCAGATATTTGGGCTTTTGCAGCTATAACCAGTGAGAGATGGAGAAAAAGCCACAAGGTAGCCCTTTGAAGAGGTTTGTCAAATTTATATCAGTCATTGGTCTGAGAGGGAGAGAACTGACTGTTCTCTCATTAGAATTTTAGTAGAATTGTATTTAGGTTTGCTTTCTGAAGAAGTTTGTTCATTGCACATCGGTAATTGATCGAGGGGAGGCACAGAGAGGTAGAGTACCAACTGCCCTCTTGTTAGTTTAAGATAATGACAACCGAAATATTAAGAAGAAATAAACATGATATCTTGGAACAGGGGTGTCAATGGACCTGGACAGTCCAATGGATCAAAAGGGTCCGAATGTTAATAAACATTGTTGGGCAGAGCAACTTGATCAAACCGTGTCGATTGGAATTAATTTCGGATTGTGGACCATATGTATCCACAACTTCCGATGGAACGACCTAGATCTGAGTATAGGGTGCCAATGTATGAAAATACCATTCATATTTTCATTCATTTATGTCTATTGACGACTGTATTTTTCAAAATATTAAAAAAAAAACCCTACTCCAAACCACAAATAAGGTTTTGTTTTACTGCTTTTAGTTTTGATGATGATTTTCCTCTCCCTCCATGACTTTCTTCCCTATTCTCCAACCCTAATCCATAATAGTGGGAGAAAAAGAGGGAAAAAGTAAAATCTCGGTTTGGATTGGAGGGCTAGGATCATCCTATCGAAATGATTTTTTGAGCACAATCTGATTAAGTTGTGATCAATCAAATGGACGGTTTTGATCATCCTATGGAATGACTGTATAACACTTTTTTTTTTTTTTTAAATAATGGTTTTTATCATAATTTCGGTTAGGACCAATTACCAATGGGGGACAAGCATTAGGTAGAATTATCAATTGGACCCAAGCTTTTCAGAAATTACCAATGGGGGACAAAATCTGTCTTGTCAGTAAAAGCTGGACGAAAATACCCTTTGGCATATAAAACACGTTTTGACTTTGAAAGGGGGTTTTCAAGTCTCTATGATTAGGGTTATTAGGTATCAAAATGGGGTTACCAATTTCAGAATGGGCTTATCAAGTCCTTGAAAATTGGCCGAGAGTTCTGGAGTTTTGGAAGAGGGTTTTCAAGTCTTTAGGAATGGGGTTATTTAGTATAAAAAATGGGGTTACTAATTTCCGAATGGGGTGATCAAGTCCTTAAAAATTGGCCAAGGATACTAGAGTTTTGGAAGGGGGTTTTCAAGTCTCTGGGATTGGGGTTATCTAGTATAAAAATGGGGTTACCAATTTCTGAATGGGCTTATCAAGTCCTTGAAAATTGGTCGAGGGTACTGGAGTTTTGGAATGGGGCTTTCAAATCTCTAGGATTGGAGTTATCAAGTATTAAAATGGGGTTACCAATTTCCGAATGGGCATATCAAGTCCCTAAAAATTGGCAAAGGGCACTAGAGTTTTGGAAAGGGGTTTTCAAAGGACTTGATAAGCCCATTCTGAAATTGGTAACCCCATTTTGATACCCAATAACCCCAATCGTAGAGACTTGAAAACCCTCTTTCAAAGTCAAAACATGTTTTATATGCCAAAGGGTATTTTTGTCCAGCTTTTACTGACAAGACAGATTTTGTCCCCCATTGGTAATTTCTGAAAAGCCTGGGTCCAATTGATAATTCTGCCTAATGTTTGTCCCCCATTGGTAATTGGTCCTTTCGGTTATTCGGTTAAACAAATTTGTTTTTTTAGATAACTGAAACCGAATAACCAAATTTCCAAAGAAAAATAACCGAACTGAAAAGGAAAAAAACTGAACCGAACTGACCAAATCAATTTGGTTCGGGTTGGTTATTCCGTTATAACTGAATAATGAACAGCCCTAGCGAACAATTTATGTGAAAATGGTTCCCTGCTGAAGGATAAATTCACCCCCTTCAACATTTTCTTTCCCTTTATAACTTAACAATTTCGTTAAGGGGGTGGGGGTTGGGGTTGAGGGGGGGAGGATTTTATCCGTCAAGAATATATTCTAAGCATGTTTCTTTTCATCTGTTATTCCAAGAAAAATGTTTCTTGGAAAACATTTTCTATATACATCATATTTCGTTGATAGCCTGCTGTGTCCAACAATAACCAAATGCGTGGGCAACTATTGTACACTTGATCCGGTGGGCCCCCAATCCCTGCCCAAACCATGCACATGTTGGGGTCCACTATTTTACACCTCATCTCATGCTAGGATTAGGCAAGGCCCAACATTTTACATCTAATAGTTTTTTAGGGTGATGATAAATTCGCACCCCCTGTAGTATAATCAATCCCCGCTTTAAATGAGGGTACGTGAGAGACTTCAACGCTTTTTAACCTCCAGGGGTGCGAATTTATCATTGCCCTCTTTAATGTGGTGGGCCCAACATCTCTATGCGAACCATGCGAACCCATGCATAGGGTGGGCCCGACAATTTATACCTCATCTATTGATGGGATGGGGCCCACCATCTCCACTCAAACCTATGCGTATGGAGGGACCCACAATTTTACCCCTAATATTACTGATGAGTGATGAGGTGGGCTCCATCGGCCCTACGCAACCCTATGCATTAGAGTGGGGACTACCATTTCACACCCCAGGTATTAATGGTCGGGCCCACCAGTTACATTCTATGCAAGGACGCAAGGTGAACGATGCCCGCTTTTTTTATCCTCCGATATTTTTTGTGCGATGATAACTTCGCACCCCCTGTAGGATGATTCGCTCCACATTTACACGTACAAAAGCGTTCCCTAATTCACGTTACAACTTACAAAGGTGCGAATCATCCTACAGGTGAGGCGAATTTATCCTCTCCTCATTATTTTCTTCTACCCCCTTTATCATCTCTGAGTGATTTTCCCTTTTCTTCCCCTCTCACCAAAAAATTCCTAGGGTTTCCTCCGATCGCCGATCCTGCTAGTGGCCTCCGAAAGGTATGATCTCTCTGCAACAAAATCTGTTAGATTATTTGATGCGCTTCATTTTATAGGGCTCCTTGTTCGTTCCTATTCTTTTTTTAGGGTTTCTTTTCTTTCTTTTCAATCCTCGGTTCTTGTTCTAGGGTTTTATTAGACTTCCCTTTCAATTCCCTCATACCGCATGATTCCTTCTCGAATATATAGTTCTCCTCTATAAACAATCAGGTTCTTCTTTAAATTTGTCTCACTACCCTGACGATCTGAAAATTATTTGACCATGACTCCTGCTTTCTCTTTTTTTTTTTAAGATTTATTACCCCCTTGAGAGAGACATTTTATTTCTCCAAATTCTTTCTTTTCTTCGAAACCTTGATTTTGTTTTCTTTTTTATCAGATTCAATCCCTTTCTAATTCTTATCTCAATCTTCTATTTTGTAAACTTATGTTTCTTTTCTTGTTGAATTGCTATGAGCCTTTTAGGTATGTGATCCTCTTTTTTTCTTACAGTGATTGATTTTTCCTTACAGATTGATCTGAGAGCGTTTTGCCCCTATTTCTAGACTTGTATTGTGTACGATGTACAACGGTATTGGGTTACAAACCCCTCGAGGTTCGGGGACCAATGGTTATGTCCAGACGAATAAATTCTTCGTCAAGCCGAATAATTTGAAGGTGGAAACCAAAGAATTTGAGGTGGGCCAGGGTACTGGCGGTGTCAAGAAGGCGAACAAGGAGATTCTCGAGCATGACAAGAAACGCCAACTTCAGCTGAAACCCGTGCTGTTGGAAGTTACCCTAATTGACCAGGGTTATTCGGATGAAGAGGTTGCGGTGAAGCTCGAAGAGGCAAAGAAGGCCTTGGAAGCAGCGGCAGAGGAAAGCAATGTTGGAAGTGGCTTGAAGACAGAGAAGAGGTATTAGTTCTTTAGTTTGCAAATTCTAAAGTCTTTGGAATTGATTTTGTTCTTTTCTTTGTGTTTTGAGCTAACTGACTAGGTTACTAATGATCAAATTGTTTTTTCCACATCCTCATTTTAGAGTTATATATGTAATCCTTGGTTTGTTTTGGGCGTGTCGTTTAGGACTGGGGAGATGGGTTAAATCTCTTTTGAAGATGGAAATGGTGTCCCAGGTGTGAGGTTCATGCAACTAGGGTACTGCTGCATATGCTCGGTGGAACCTTCTCTTTTTATCATTTTAAAAAAATTGGTACTGCTGCATATATGCATTTGAATTAGAAGATAATGGTGCGGTGTAAAGATGGATATGGTATAGGTTTGGTGTTACTACCACATCATGGCTCTTTTCTTTTTACTTTATTCCATTAATTAGATGCAAATGTGTGGTGTATGTTGAATGTTTGAATAAAATTTCAGTTCAGTATTTGGGTATTTGCACCCAAGAAATATTTATTTATTTCTGAATGGTGCGCAAGAAATATTTATGCAATAGTGCCTGTTGCCATTATTTGGTTTTCAAATTGAAATGTGATTTTGAGACGTGAGTTTGTCGCTTTATTATGTGGTTTTCAAATTGGAATATGGGAAATATTTTGTTTTCTCACTGTGTACATATTTACATATTTGTGGAAAGAACCCTTTTTAACAGATGAACTGTTTGATTTCTAAAACTGAAAAGGGCATTACCTGACGTATCTTCTTTCTTGCTTGCAAAGAAACATGAATAAACCTAATAAACTGAATTGGTGACATTCATATCTTCATTTGTTATTCATATTTTGTAAAGAACCTGATAGACTTTTAACTGTTAAATTTATGCGTTAAATTTAAATTATCACATAATAGACTGATCATCATAGCACTACAGTGGTCATTTTGATGGTAAAGGTGATATAGAAATATCAAACTGGCAGAATCCCATCTACTGGTTACTTTGTCTTGTATTGATTGGGACAAATCTATTAGGCTATTACCCCTTTCCTTCCATTTTGCTGATAGCACATTCCATTTTTTCTCATTCCCATTCCTTGCCTAATACTCTGGTTTCCTCTCTGAGTTGGCTGTGTTCATATCTCTGATGTTATTCATGTTACCTAGGTGCTTGAAATTCACATATGGTTTTTACAATCGCTCATGTGGGGTTGGTTAGCTCTTTTTTATCTTTTTATGAGTAAGCTGGGATTTGAGCTGGGATTTGGAAGATCCCAACCATTTCATTCACAAGATTGATCATTTACGATGGTTGTAGTTGTTCCCAACATGAGAAGAACCATGGGAAAAATGAAGGTGTCGTAGTTTCCTCTCGCCAACACCATTTTGCTCAGAGGTGTAGGCGCAAGACGACAGATGGGCAACGCCATGGGAGGATAAGAAATCGCGAAAGGCAGCAGATGAGTACTCCTTAGCATTACCATTCAAAAAAAAAAGTACTCCCTAGCATTATCAGTGCACAAACATTTAAGAGTACAAGCATATTGTGTAGTGATCTCAGCATGAAATGTGCGAAAAGTAATAAAGACTTCAGAGCGGTCTTTAAGTAGAAATAACCAGGTCATACGGGAGAAATCATCGACAAAAATGACGAAGTATCGATAAACAGAAAGAGGCGTGGTCAGGGAGGGACCCCATAAATCAGAATGCACTAACTCAAAAGGAGTAGAGACTCGACTAAGAACTTGGATGGAAAGGACACACAACGGTGCTTTCCAAGCTCACATGATTCACACTAGAAAGAAAAAACAGGACGAGGAATAAAGGATGATGACTGCTTAAACTTTTGTAGTGAGGGATGACCTAGACGACAATGCCACTGATAAGGATCGACTGATGTATGCAAAACAGCTGGACGAGGGATATCTAGGCGATAGAGACCATCCACCACTCGACCCAAACCAATTGTCTTCCAAGTTGATAGATCCTGAAAAACACAATAAGAGGGAAGAAAGAGACAGAAAAGTTAAAATGCTCTGATACCATGTTGAGAGGAGAAGAGTTGGAGAAGAGATTAGATGAGAATGAGAGAAAGAAAGCGTAAGTTGGATAGTTACTCCCCCTCACTTATGTATTTATATATTGAGAACAAGAGTACATAGACCATATTGCCCTTAGACTCATATACGCTTCTAATAGTTTCAATCAGATTCTTTTTTGTATAATTTGTGCATTGGTGGCCCTTGTTGGGCTGTACAAATTGAACTTTGATGATTACTCTATTCGTAATCTTGGGCCTCTTGGCCTTCACCTGTGCTTCTTTTGAGGGTTTGAAGTCCCCATTGAAGTAATATGTGGATGCAATTCCTTTGTTTTACTTCTCTTTCGGGTTGTGATTTTGGGTCCAAAGCCTAGTTATCAGAAGCTCCTTCGTTTGGTTTGGAATCTCGCTTTATAAGCTAAATTCTTCCCGCTTCTCCAATTTAGGAGAAGCACATGTCTTGCTTCTTTTTTTCTAAAGCAGTCCTTTCCCCTTTTGATAATTCTGAAGGATTGATTGCATTTAAAACTGAAACTCACGGTAAAACTTTACATTAATTCTAAATGAATAAAACATCAAGCTTTTGAAGCAGTGCCTTCTGTTAAATGTTTTTTTTTTAATTCTTAAGAATTCAAGCTTGTTTTGGTCTGTTTTAGAAGTGTCCTAAAGTTATAAAATGTGTAGAAAATGTTTAGTATCGTTATGTTTAGGAAGGAAAACATTTTGGAAGTTAAAAAACACTTTTTTGGGAGATTCTGGTTAATTTACGGGACATGGATTTTATGCACGTTAATTTTATGTGCCGATTTCTCTTTGAAACTACCGTTTCCTTCTTTCAATTTTGTCTGTTATTTAGCTATGTGCCTGGCTATGTTTCAGGTTTGAATTTAAGATTTGTTGTTGTGAGGAATTAAGGTTGTGGGAATTACACTCGAGCAAGGGTAGGTATTAACCTCATGTATTTTGATATAAACTCACTTCTTGAAAAGACAAGTAGATGCCTTGACGAGACAGACGGGTAGGCTGACACTAGAGTTCCAACTTGTGTCATGAGAAAGCCGAGAATCTCTTAGAAAATTCCAGTAATTTATTAGAAGGTAATCAAGGTGAAAGTCAAATTCCAACCCAACTGGAAGGTGGTATTGTACAAGTATAGGGTCCATATTGAAGGAAATCAGCATGATGGAGGTTTAGGGGGCAAACTTCATATGTCGAAGTGGAAAGCCAATCTTTCAATGAAGAAGAAGAGTTTTGCTTTTCCCAATGTGCTACCAGAGATGAAAATTATGAATTGTACTTTTTCGTATGTAATTTATATAAATATATTTATGTGGGAAGTTGTTACGAAATTGGAAAGGGCTTTCGACTTCCAGTGTTGACCTTCTTACTTCTCCGCCTAGCAGCCAAAGCCCAAAGTCAGTAAGTGTAACTGTTTCCTACTGCATCAATACGTTGAGGTCGATTAACGATGAAATTCTTGTTTCATTCTGTTTTTAAGCTCTACTGCTTGTTGGTTTTTGTGACTAATTCCCCATTTCATTGGGGGCAGAAAACGAATTGACATCTCGATGTGATACAACCCTTTCTATTTTCGTTGGGAAAGAACGGTGAAGTCCATCCGAACCGTCCAATGAAGAATAAGAGGAGAGCAAAGCACCAATGGTGCGCGAAGCGGGCACGGAGAAAAAAAAAAGTGTGGAGGAGCAGCAGCCGAGCTCATTCCCTTCGCTTCTGAGTTTTCCCGCTTTGCTTCTTTAATACGATTTCGCCATTCAAAAAAAAACAATCATTAAAAAAAATACCAATAGTATACCACTTATGCACTTTCAATTTTAGTTTTGGTATGTGTTTCAGTGATGGAAATAACAACATTTCGGTCGTTTCGTTTCCGGTCTGTGAAAATTTAAAACCATCACCAGGGTTTCAGGTTTTAGTTTCAGTATGTTTTTCAGTTCCGATGGAAATATAAACATGTCAGTTTCAGACTTTATTTCGGTGGAAATCTTGTAAAGTTATGAAGACTATAAAACATAGGCAAATGATGGACATTTAAGATTAAAAATGAAGTGCTAGAATAAGCACAAATAGTCAAATACAGTCTAAAAAACCATCACATAAGTTAAAAAAAAACTACCATAACAGTTTACACATCGAACACTTACCACTTTTCACATGTAATCCATATAATTAGTTGTACATGGTATATCACATTTTACATGCAATTCATATAAATATAACTATGTAACAGATGCTGGTATGGTATACTACTGATGCAGTTACGTTTTTTGTTTTGCTATGTGTTTCAGTGGAGATGGAAATGGAAACGTTTCAGTCATTTTGTGTTGGTTTTGGTGGCAATTTAGAACTATGAATGAGTCATTGGGGCCTTTGATATTTTATTTGTCTTGCCCACCTTGATTGACACCATCTTCACCTCTTGTACGGCTGGCCCATATGGCTACGTTGAATTCTGATCTCTGTCAGTGTGAGGGGGTCAAGTTATTGCTCACTCACTCAACGAGATCAATAAAATGACGTAGTGGACAAATTGGCCAAGGATGTGGTGGATTGACCTATGTTGTTCACCAGCTATTATCTCCGTGGTTAGTGGCAGCGGTGTCTCTATTTCATTGCTGTTCCAGTTATGGCTGTAGGGTGTCGTCCTTGGTGTTTCTGTTCCTCGTTTTTCTCTTAATCGATGTCCTCAGTTTTCACTTTCAGGAAAAAAAAACATCTAATAAGAACACAATTTGCTCCTGGTGCCATACCATTATATTTACCATTATATTTATAAAGTGGGCAGAGAGGTCAACAAGTTTGGTATTTATCAAATGAGAAAAATGATGTCAGCAAGTTGTATTGTGGAAATATAACATCTGGTAAAATTTGGAACTTATATTCTTGGTATTCATTCAAGTTTTAGAGACACTAGGCAAGTGGGTGGGTGGAGTCATAGAGTTCCTGCATGTAGGAGCACTTTTGGTACCCTATCACGGAGACGATTTTACTACAAGTGGCAAAAACTTGTATTGTTTTCAAGTGTTTGTTAGTATTGATTCATTAGCAGCCTTAATGATAAGCTAGCTATTTTTTTAGTAATAAAATCAGCCAATATTTGTTATTTTCAAACCACCAACCATTTCCATTTCACTCCCCTAGTAAAATACTGGCATATTGATGTAATTGTGATGTGGAAATGACTCCATCTGTCATTGGCATGTGGCAGGTGTTGTGCATAGCGGCATGCAACTGAGCTAAAGATTCTAGTTAATTGCGAGCTGTTTGAGAAGGGGATGGAGAAGTTGGTTTTCATCTTGGGATTATGAAGTTGGGTCCCCAGAAATTATAAATTTAGCCCACTTCAATGCCTTTTCAATTCAATTCCCATTATCAATTAAATGAAAATCAGACATCACCTTTTTCAATCTCAATAATTTAAAGATAAAAAACTAAAATAAAAATACAGTAGAGTGAAATTAAGAACAGAACAGTGTGTGACTAAGCAAATGAACAGATTCGGCAAATCAATACTCATAGTAATAATGCGACATAAACTATCTTCATGAAAAAAAATTATGTCCACTTCCAAAAGTTGATTAGGAAGGATGGGTGGAAAAAATGGAGTTTTTATGATTAGAAAGGACGAGATTGTTTGTGAAAATGTTTTAAAGCCAAAATAAACTATACAGTAAACTAAAACTCACCTACAGTCGTTGACTGGAGGAGGGTCTTGAAACCGGTGCCGTTACTCCGGTTGTCCGTTATGATCATTTTTCCAATCCCATCACCAATGAAAGTAGCATTGGTTTTATTCTCCTCGATCAACACACTCTCACGGTATACTCCGGCCTTGATATATACGATGTATCTCGGGCCAATGGAGCTCGGTACTGCCGCAACGGCTTCAGAAATAATGGTGAAATTTCCAGAACCATCTCTCGCAACAATAAGATCATGCTAGGGTGTGACTTTCTGCATAATAGGAAACATGATAAAATATGTGAAGGCCATTGTGCTGATGTTGTGAAGGCCTTGGTCTTGATCTTCTTCTCCATCACCAAAGCCTTCACAACATCACCCCAATAGCCTTAACATATTTTATCTCGTTGTTTATGTCTTTCTTATTTTGCAGAAAGTCACACCCAAGCATGATCTTGTTGTTGCGAAAGATGGTTCTGGGAATTTCAGCATCGTTTATGAAGCCGTTGCGGCGGTACCGAGCTCCATTAGCCAGAGATACATTGTATATGTCAAGGCCGGAGTATACCGTGAGAATGTGTTAATCAGGGAGAATAAAACCAATGTGACTTTCATAGCTGATGGGATTGGGAAAACAATCATAACAGCCAACCGGAGTAACGGTACCGGTTTTAAGACCCTCCAGTCAGCGACTATAGGTGAGTTTTAGTTTACTGTATAGTTTGTTTTGGCTTTAGAACATTTTCACAGACAATCTCCTTTTTTCCTAATCATAAAAAATGTATTTTTTCCACTCATCCCTCCTAATCAACTTTTGGTAGTGGACATAATTTTTCTTTTTATGGACATAGTTTTTTTGCATTATTACTATGAGTATTGATTTATCGAATTTGTTTCTTTGCGTAGTCGCACACTGTTCTGGCGCCTTAGACCAACTCGGCCATCTCAACATTAGTTAAATGAAAGCTATATGTTCTTAGTTTCACTCTGCTGTATTTTTATCTTCAAATTATTGAGACTGAAAATGGTATTGTCTGATTTTCATTTAATTGATATGGAAGTTGAATTGAAAAAGCATTGAAGTGGGCTAAATTTACATTTTCTAGGGAGCCAACTTCAAATCCCCAAGATAGAACCCGCTTCTTCTCCATCCACAATTTGTTATTGGCTGGTGGCAATTGTTGGGCGTAGAGGCATGTAAGTGACAGCTAAAGATTCTAGTTAATTGTGAGCTGTTTAGCTCATGGTCATCAAATTCTGATTTATGTTTTGTAAGATTGTTAACATCTGGAATTATTTGATCTGGTTTTTTCAGGGTTTTATATACACAGGCCCACCAAATTGCTGCAAGAAAAGAGAGGCAGATGGAGACTTTAAGAGCTGCCCTTGGTATTGCCAGAGGAGATGAAACCTCTGAACGGGAACTTCGTGAACAAAAGCAGGACAAAGAACTTGACTCTGAGACTGAAGAAAGTGATAATGAGAAAGCGAGGGAAGACCAGAAAATTGGTTCAAGAGACAGTACCAAGCACGGTGATCGGGATGTAGATAACAATTGAAGGGAAACAAAGATGCAGACGGCCTGAATACCGAGAAGGATGTAAAGAAGCATGAAAGGGGGGGGGGGGGGAAGGCGGGAATTGTTGTGTCAAAGCACCTCCAAAATCAAGACAACCGAAGGTACGGGGACGATTCGGCTACTGCTAGCAGTGAAAAGGAGGCCAAAAGAGCAAAGAAACATTGAAAAATTAACAAGGGATATGATTCTGGTGAGGATTCTGATACCGGTGACAAAAAATCCTGAGAGAAGCAGAAGAAAGAGAGTAGGAAACATGACACTGTTCATTCTGATTCTGACAGTTATATTGGAAAGGAGAGTGCGAAGAAAGAAGCAAATCACGTAAAATATAGCCATAGGCATGATTCAGAGGATATATCTGATTTGAAAGACATTCACAACAAGGACCCACCAGGGAAACAGAGGACCAAAAGTAGAAGACATGATTCCGAGGATGGATCTGATACTGATAGTGGAAGGGAAAAAAGAAGAAAGCAAATGGAGAAACATGGTAAACACAGCAAAAGACACATCATGGATAGCGACATTGATAGTCACGGTGCCAGGAAAATTGTTAAAAATGACAACCAGAGGCATGAAAAAAGTAGCAGAGCGTACGGCACAGATGATGAATCCAATTCTGATAGTGCAAGGAAAAATACTACAAGGAAAATGGAGATAAGTAGGGTGAAGAGGAGACATGACACGGATGAGGACGACTCTGATACTGACAGTGGTAGAAAAAATGTGGAAACTATTGTTCAGCATCATGGAAAAAGCAGAAGAAAGCAGAATGCTAGAGATGAATCTGATCCCGATAGAGCAAGGGAAAATAATAAAGAGAAGATAGCAAAAAATAGGTGTAACAGAAGGCATGATATCGAGGAGGATGAGTCTGGTTCAGATAGCAGCGCGGAGAATACCAAGAATTTGACGGAGAAACGAGGTAAAGGGAAAAGGGCACTAGATTCCCCAACTGTTGATAGTGAGAGCAACACAGATGATTCTGACATTAGCAGGGACCTTGATTCTAGCAGCAGCAGTGATAATAGCCATGAGGAACGTGCTAGGAAAGAGGCCAGGGAAGATAAGAGAGGATATAAATATGTTTACAAAGATGCTAGGACTCATCATGGATCTGTTGCGGAGGAGTGGAGATTAAGTTCCGGAGTGCATGGAAGAGATGGCCTAAGGAAAGAACGAAATTTTGATCAACACAATGGTGATAATCGGGAGAGCAGCGACGGTTTGAATCCTAGGAGGAAATTAGCAAAACCAAATTGGCTTGAAACAAGGGGAGAAATTAGGGACAGTGACTACGTAAATGAAGAAACAAGAGGAAAGAGGAAGCTTGAAGATGGGGACCATGCTGAGCAACCCGAGTCAAAGTCCAGAAACAGGGATGTTGCAGATACAAAAATGAGGCAGAGATAAAACAAAGGTGAATTCAACATAGATGATCGCGGAAAAAGTGATGATCAAAAGAGAGGAGTGCATCAGACTTTGAATAGAATGGGCTATGGAAATCCAGAAACGAGGGGAAAGAGAAAGCTGGAAGATGGGATTCATAGTGAGCAACCGGTGCTAAAGTCAAGAGACAGGGATTTGGGAGAGGCAGAGGGGGGAGGTATAGAGAGAACAGGGGTGAACTTGACTCATTTAAGAGGAACCATAGAAACAGTGACATAAGTCTGAATAAATCAGGAGAAGAACAAACATTTCAATATTGTATGACAATATTGGACATAGGCGTAGAAGATATGATGCTGAACTGCGTGGAAGCAGAAGGCATGATGATGAAGACCGGGTAAGCGGAAAACACAATGATGAAGAGCCCAGAAACAGAAGGCATGATAGTGAACAGCGTGGAAGCAGAAGGCGCATTGATGAAGGGCATGAAAGTAGAATGCATGCTGGTGAAGAAGAGTGTGGAAGCAAGAGTGTGGAAGCAAAAGGCGCAATGATGAAGAGCTTGGAAATAGAAGGGGTGACTATGAAGAGCACATAAGCAGAATGCATGATGATGAAGAGCGTGGAACTAGAAGGCGTAGCAATGAAGAGCGTGGAAGCAGAAGGCGTGGTGATGAAGGGCTTGAAACCAGAAGGCATGATCATGAAAAGCGTAGAAGAGACACAAGGATGGATGCTAAGGGCAGATATGACGATTCTGGGTCGAATAGAAGGTATGATAATTACAGCAGCGGTGATGAAGATCGACCTAGGAATCGAGGCTAATAAACAGTTGGGGTACTTACACCGGAACTGGTATTATGGTGAGTCATCTACCCAGGTTGAATTTTTTTTTTTCTCATAATATAATATTAAGGTCCCTACTTAGAGAAAAACACATTATATTGCGGAATAAAGTAAAATTAGTGGCGATATTTTTTTCTTACTCTTTTAACAATCCTTAAAATAATGGCTAACCAACTGCTGGGATCTTTATAAGACACTTAGAAGGGCAAGGGATGAAGTAAATAGCATACAGCGATAGAAGACTGCAAACAAATCAGAATTTGATAGTATTTTCGTAAGCCTCCGTTTCTTTCGACGTAAAATAGTTGTAAAACAAATTTTGATTTGTATGCAGTCCAATTTATGCCCATTTTACATCGAAAGAAACTGAGCCTTACGAAAATATTACCAAATTCTGATTTGTATGCAGTCTTCTATAAATTGCACTATTCTACATTTTTTAATATTTTAATCGCTTTGCGGTATCCTATTCCTTTTCAGCCTACGGAGAAGTTGGCGTCTTATCAAATGTTTGAATGGCTGTTAGTGCAGAAGGGGCTCAGCTTCATCAGAAGAGGACTTGGAAGTGTCCTGATAGATCAGAACATAAAAGGTGTGAAGATCAATGAAGGGTTATTTTCGGAAGATTAGACCACACGGGAGTTGCTATAATGGTGACTTCTTGAATAGGGAAGTGATTAAATGATGTTTCTCAACTTCCAGAGATGTTGTGAAGTTGTTATATATGATATATGCCTTTGCATGCACATGAAATTGTAACTTCAGATTTTGGTAAGCAGCTTTGTGTTGTGATGTGTACTTAATTATACTTTTGGTTCCCATTAATATATTTGGAAGTATACATCTTACGTTTTTGTGATTTGATTTGGCACATCTTATTTGTATTTGGCTGCGGCATTTTATGTTTCAACTGTAATTTCTGATTCACATTAATACTGAAATATTTGTGGCTTTTAGAGACTTCGAATGCATCTTATAAGTACTGTTTGTTTGTGTAAGAATTACGCCACAATATCTGAGTTATTGATTTCTTTAGTTGCTTTTGTAATCTGTTTACAGATGCTGTAGCTTGAACTGTTGCCATGTGGTCTGATTTTGAATCTACAGCTTGACCTGTCAACGAAAAATTGGAAGAGAATCAAATAACCTCCATTCTCGTTAATTTTTTTAAATGTATGCTAATCAAATTCAGTTTATTTAATTATAACATACTTTGTAGGTAAAGATAAAATGAAGTGATGATAAATTTTCTAGTAGATTAACATGAAAATATCAGTTTTTCAGTAGCTTTTCTTATAGTTGCAGTAACTCCTGCAATCTTGATCTTAAACAGTAAACTAAAGCTACATTAAAGTAGGTCTTCTTTTTTTCTGCTAGGAGACAACATTAGAGAAACAACAGGTGAATAAATAAGAACAAGGAAAGACTTAATAAGCCATAAAATAACATGATGTGGAAAAGAGGTATGAAATTATGCTACAAAAAAGTAGGGTTTATGACATTGTGTTAATAGACATTAATCTCCACATGTATAAATTCAGAAATATTATTTAATGAATGAAGATAGAGGCTTACAATCTAAATTGAAATTATGGTCTACATCCCATTAACAGCTCAAAAGGCAAAAGTGTCCATCAAGAAGGGGCAAAACACTTGGGCTGCTCGGAAGTAACTGCCAATATCTTCTTTTGATCTTAATTATAAAAAATCCATGAATACTTTGAGTTTAGAATTAGGATTAGATTTAAAATACTTACCAAAAATTATTGAAGATCTTGTTCTTTCTAGTAACCAGTTTACCCAATCGTAAATTTACTTTCTATTCACTCCATGTTCATTTTACTTCCACCTCACTTCTATTATACCTTCCTTGTCAATCCTTGACAGAAAAACAACCAGATAGTGCCTAATGGGTTGATGCCAAGCCAAAGGATACCCGATGGTTATAGGAACTAAGATCATCCAAGGTAGGGTAATCAGCTGAATTTATGGTCTCAAGTTGGATCAACAGATCCGATCATGCCCACGTTGCACGTGTAGCCCAGATCCGATCCACCTGTCTTACACACAATCAGTCGGGATCCCTTATCGATCAGATCGGTTTAAGGGCACAACAATAATATGATACTATATTTATTAGGGCTATTCTTCTTATTGATGGAGGGCCCTAAACATGGTAAGGCCCATCTTGTTCTTCTCACTGTCCAGTGAAGTTTGCTTTGGGCCCCGTTTGTTTTAGATTTTGACAATCGACTGTGAGTCCAAAACCAGTTTCTGCTTGGAATTCTTGTCATTTTATTATGATCCCAAGGAATAAAACACTACAAAGAAATTATTTGCATGTAAAAGAAATAAATACTTACTTTACAGTCGTTGATCGATATAAATTTTACAACACATATTTTACATACATCTATGAAAGAACAAGGCCAGTTTCTGAAATAGAATGAATCTCTCTCTCTCTCTCTCTCTCTCTCTCTCTCTCTCTCTCTCTCACACACACACACACAAGTAGAGTACCCTATAGTTTCCATGCCCAAGTTAGTTCTCGACTCCCCAGATTTTTCTATCCACGAATAGATTTTCTCTGCAAAGAAAAGAAAGAAACAATTAAGAGCCAAATCCTTCTCCAGACCAAAACAACAGGAATGATCTGGTGCACCCCATTCATCACCATATTGGACACATAGATGCTTAAACCACTGATCTACACCGTCCATCTAGTGGGCTCACTGAATATTGTCCATTCTGCAAATAGGATCGAACCATCCATACCTTCGATTGTGATCAGATCTGGATACCCATCCTTCACAATCCACCAATCAATGAGATGATTGGGATTGTCTACTAGAACAAATTTCAGGTGCTTTCAGCAATCCAAGGTGCCGAGAGATGGACGATCTACATCAATGATCTCATCATCCACATGTCCCATATATATGGTTCGCATTGTTAAATGTTTAAAGCGCCTCATAATTGGCAAATTCGTAGGTTCAATTCCTAGTGGATGCATGCCAATTGGAAAGTTTTCGCACCATAACATGCTGTGAATCACAAGTGACAGTAGATGAGATCTTACATTATGGGTGTCTGGAACCTTGAATCGATGACCACCTGCCCGAAGAAAGGATTTAATGGTGAATGAAATGGTAACTAAATTTGGATTGGGCCTCGATAGTCGCTATAAAAATTATTTGCATATAATCTTTATATGCATATTGTCTTAAAGTTTAATAGTCGTAAAATATATAGGTTTTACAAATGATGATTTAGAGGCTCTAAAGAAATCTATCTCCCATCAGTAAATAAGATGATTTTAAAATATTCATAGTTGCTAATAAAAAAGGTGTCGAGTCTCTAGCTCAATTGTTCAAGGCTTTATGGTTCCATCGAAGGCCGTGCTTATTTTCCAAGTGGTGAGAAAGGAGTGTGTGTGTGAGAGAGAGAGAGAGAGAGAGGTGATGCTAAGTGGCTGAAAATAGGAAATATAAAGGTCTACTTTGAGTAGAGTGAGTTTATCTTTTCCCTGTTTTTCAGCCTTTTCTCACCCTCTCCTCACTCATGCCCCTCTCAATCCTCTCCCTCTCCAACCTCCTTGCCCCTCTCCCACCTCAGGATAAACTAATATTCCATGGAAAAAATTTTCATGGCTGCCAAAGATGGCCTAAGTGTCTTAGAAAATCATGGTTTATTTGTATTCAAGCTCGTGAGAAACAAAACCATTAAAATATGAGTTATCTTTTAAGGTGAAGAAAAATGTGCACAGTATTAATAGAGAGAAAGAAAATCCTTGGAGAGAAGATAAATGCAAAATGCAATGGATGCAATGAGAATGATCAATGCAAAGGATGAAGACAAAGAGAGACATCTAGGCCTGAAAGAGTTAAACAACCCTCATCAATGTTAAAAGGATTATCATAGAGAGAAGGTAGAAGATAAAGAAGAAGAATGCAAGTTTTGAGATGTTCAAACCATGGGACGATAAAGGAGGGCGGGTAAGTGTAAGGAGCAAAACCGCCAAGACAATTGGGACGCCATGTCTACGCTCCAAGATCCTCATCGTCTGATTAGCCTTGTTCTTCTCTTTCTTCTCCTTCTCCTTAGATCAAACTGATAAATTCATGGGATGGGTGAGGCTAAAGATGACCAAAATACACATCTCTTATAAAAATGAAAACATATTAAAAAAATACTCTCAAATCAAGACAAAAGGGAAAGTAAAAAAATGGGAATCCATATTCCATTGCTTCTTCTTCTATATTATGGTTAGACTATGCAACATTTAATTTAATATCAGGAAATTGAGCCAAACAACTTTTTTGATTTATTAGTTTGATTTTTAACGTTTATCATCCCTTTTCTTTATCGGAAGGTAAGCTGGGATCGAACCTCCGACCTCTAGGTGGAAAAGCAATGCCTTTACTATAGAGCTAGAGGCTCAATCTTTTATGTTTAATGCGGCTGCATGTTTGTCATTCCTTATTCATGGGACAGTTATTAGGCCCTGTTCGTTTCAGACTGTTGCAGCCAACTGTGCGCCCCAAACCGATTATTGGACTCCAAACTAAACTTAATTTGGAGTCCAATAATCAATTTGGGGGCCACAATCAGGTGCAACAATCTGAAACGAACAGACCTACGGGTGCCAACTTGGGTCGGTTTGATGCCCACCCGATCCGACCGGACCGAGTAACCCTTTCTTCCAATCCGACCCGACCCTACACTACACGGCTACCTAAGTTTTTAACCTTACAAAAATAATTGATAAAAAATGTCGGGTTTCACTCGGCCTGGTTGCCAAACCCTCAACTCGAACCGTACCCGAATCAGAACTCGACCCGTACTCAACCCGATCCGACTTTCTTTAGGGTTGAACCCAACCCGAGTTGCACCCGTACATCCTCTCCTCCAGCCTCCGCCTCCGATAATTAAAAAAAAATACAAAAGAAAAACGTTCGAAGCTTCACGAAGAATCGTGATTTGCACCGTTGATTCCATCAGCGGTCAAGAAGACTCGAGACCGAAAACACCCTCCCTTAAAAACTTCCCCGCAGTCATCGGAAGCTCCCTCCCAACCTAATATCTCTCCATCCAACCTGCCAAAAAACTCGTAAATTTTTCTAGGTTTCGGTTTATTTAGGAAACAAGATCCCGTTCAAAGTCGAAGCTTTTCTCAATCCTACTCGTTAATTTCACACAGATCCCTCGATTTCTAGAGATCTGTGAATCCTTTGTTTCCTTCCTTTGATTGGGGATTTTTAGGGTTTTGGAAATGGAGAGTGAGGCTACAGAGAAACAATCGTCCTACAGGTATTGGGTTAGGGAATCGAGGGAAGACGCCGCCCCACCGCCGGTCCCTCGCAAGCTCTCGGCCGAGGACATTTCCAGCCAATCCCAGCCCTCCGCTCTTGGATCTGTCTGGAATCAGGTAATCAAAGATTTTTATTTTATTTTTTGTTTGAATTTCGAATGTTTCTTTTTTTATTTAATTGTTATGTATTAGCAATGTTAGGTTGTATGTAATTTCTCTATTTTTGTTCTTCTTGGTGATTTTGATTGTAAGTGCATGTCAATCTATGACTAGCTTTCATTATTCGGAACCCTGTTTGGATTGCAGGAATTTTGTAGAAATGTTTGGGAAGGAAAATTCTTCCTAAAATTTCCAACTTATTTTTACACACTAAAAAAAGATAAACTGAAACAACCATATTCAATTTTTATTTAGAGGGACCTTCAATTTATGATAATATCCAACATCACAATCTTATCACTTCTCTCTATTTGTGGAAAGAAAAAGTTTTCCTAGGAATTTGTTTTCCATCAGAAATGTTTTTCTTGAAATTTAAACAGGGCCAAGGATCTTGGCTTTTGCATTTTTGCTATTGTTGTTTTGAGTTAGAAAATGGGTGAATAAAAAAGCCCATAGAGAA
Organism: Tasmannia lanceolata; assembly: GCF_043159265.1. Taxonomy (NCBI): domain Eukaryota; kingdom Viridiplantae; phylum Streptophyta; class Magnoliopsida; order Canellales; family Winteraceae; genus Tasmannia; species Tasmannia lanceolata. The sequence continues at coordinate 15,583,332 of NW_027518683.1, forward strand.
GAAGGAAGAGACGAGGGAAAAAGGGGAGCTTCTACTTGCCATCTTAACTCCATTAACGACCATACGAATGTGGGGTCATTAATTCTCCATGTTGGGTATAATCAGCAGTTCACAACGCCATCTTGAAAAAAAAAATTGAAAAGAAAAGGAGAACCGTGAAAAGGAGAGACTATGGAAGAACAATATTTTATGATCTACACTTAAAGGAGGATGTACTGAAATTATCACTGTACTTGGAAGATTGATCCAGATGCACTCCAAGTGACTGATTTGCCAGTTTGAGTGTACTTAAGGAAAGATGGGATGAAGATTTACAAGTTTAAGCATCACATTTCACTGTTGTAGATCAAAGCTCTCTTTGGATGGAAAGACCTGACAACTATCCAATTCGATTATTATATCTACCGCTTAGGCCTTGTTCGTTTGGGATTGTGGCAGCCGATTGTGATTATTGGACTTTAAATTACATTTAATTTTAAGTCCAATAATCACAAGCGGCTGCCACATTCCCAGACGAACAGGGCCTTAATCAAAATAAGCAAACTTAATAACCTGCCTTCATAGCAATCGCCCTAGAATCAAATTTCTAGCCACTCAAGAAAGGAACCTCAGCAACTAAATCTTTATCCAAACAAGAGAATTCCATAGCTCCAGAGGAACATGATAGTTCACATGAGAGATCAAAGAAGGTAGTTCTAGAACAGTCACATGGACCTAAGAAACTCATTTTCATCTCTTGGAAAATCTTCATATTCCTTTGCTTGTGCTGGAGCTTATTGGGGTCCTCTTTAGAAAATCTTCATATTCCTTTGCTGGTGCTGGAGCTTATTGGGGTCCCCTACATCATTTGCTATGTACTTCGAGAACTCGAAAAAAGCAGCTCATAAACTTTAATCTGTATCAGGGTTCAATCGGAAAGCAAGCTTGATTCCATTAAATTAGTAGGTAATTGTTTTTTTTTCTTTTTGGAACTAATGACCTGTTCTGGAAAATAACTGCTTTAACTTATTGTAGGCTGGAACTTGGGAGGAGAAGAACCTTAATTCATGGGCAAGCAATAGGATAAAGGTTTGTAAGTACCTTTATTAACTCCTTAAGTTGAAAAATTGGTTGAGTTATGCATTCTGTTTATATTTGAACTTCTGCATCAGCCATTTGAATTATAATGTCTTTGGTTTTCAATTGCAGGAGTTGCTTACTTCTGTGGGCTGCTTGGAGTTTTCAAGTGGCAAAGCAGACATTGCAGAAGTATCAAAATGTGCAGGCGATGTGAGTTTTTCCTTTTAACTATTTGATTATGTTTAAGTTGTGATTCCGTTTTTTGTATAAACAGAAAAATGAAAAATGAACAAGGATTTCTATGAATGTCCATGAGGATTCATGCAATTTTGGTCCAGGGGGTATCAGATGTGTTCCTAGTTCTTTTATCTAATTGAAACTTGGTTCTATGGACTCGATCACTAGCTTCTTCGAATGACTCGTAACCCTTGTTGATGTAGCTCCACCTCTTGGTCTTCTAGTCGAAGCTTCACCCACATATTTAGAGTTCATCATTGTTGGGCGTTCAGGGGGTCAATTAGTTGACAGGTTATAGGCAGACCAATACTCCTCCCAATTGCCAGTGTGCTTCCTCTTAATCATATTCCACTGGTTAACATGTTCAAACACTTCGTGCATTGGTGTTATTTGATCTTCTAAGTATCTTGAAAAGTGCCTTCTTGTTTTTTGCCAAAAAAAGCTGCCTGTAAAGGGTATCTTCTGAATTTTCTTCAAGAAAATCTTTTGACTTTACTTCTTGTGCTTTCGAAAGAGATGATTAATTACTATTTGCATGTATCTTCTGCTTAGAATGCCATCTCATTCTTGAATCTTGAGAATCATGACTCCGGAGAGAGTTGGTTGCATGTACTTTCAGTTATCATGTAGAAACAAGGACGGTTGCCTCTTCTACTTCTTATTTGTTGCCAAACAAAAGCTGCCTGCGAAAGGCATCTTCTAAGTTTTCTTCAGCCTTGATGTCAAGGTGATTAATTGCTATTTGCATGCATCTTCCGCTTAGTGTGCCATCTCACTCTGAAATCTATAGAATTGTGACTCCTGGGAGAGATGGTTCCTGAGATAGCTTATTTTCTGCTTTCTGTTGACTCTTCTACTTCTTTCTAATTTCAGTAATTATGTAGGAACAAGTTTGGTTTTGCTTTCAGACTGGATCTTTGGCTGACATTAAACCCTTGAATTTTTATCAGGCATTCTTGGTGACTGTGCGACACAAGAAACGTGTTGGCTACACATACGAATTAACTTTGAAAATTAAAGGCAAGTTATAGCAGTGCAGGATTTCCTTCTTTTTTTTCTTTTGTTTTTTCATTATTTGTATTTATCAAATATCTATGTAATGGGCATAGGTGAATGGTCAGTCAATGAGGAGAGGAAGAATATCAAGGCCCACATAGATGTCTTGGAGTTTTCATACGGTGAATTGGACGACTTGCAGGTATGTGCCATAGCATCTTGTAAGCGTTTAAGCTTCGCTGCTGGAAAATTTCTTTTTGAAGAAAAAGAAGAATTCAAAAGAGAGAAGGGAAAATGGCCATTAGACTGATAAAGAGTTGAGTAAATTAGTACTTTTAGACTGTGTCAACAAGTCTGACATAGACTGGTTTGTTTGTTTGTCACACATGCCCACACATACACAATCTACTTATGTGTGTGTGTGTGTGTGTGCGCGCGCGCGTGCGTTAGTTATAAGTTGTCATATTTTAATATTGGGGAGATTTTGATCATTTTGACCAATCCCGATATTTCTGACTTGTAACTTGAATTCTGATATGGTGAATGAATTGAGTTTTTGACTTCCATATGAAATCTCTCCTCGTTCCTTGTCTTCATTGATTCATCAAATTAAGTCAAAAACCTCTCCTCGTTCCTTGTCTTCATTGATTCATCAAATTATAATTATATTTGACATGGTATCAGAGCCATATGATCAAGATAAACACTAAAAAGCACCTTTCTCATCTTTTTAAAGGTATTTCTGCTTCCACAATTTCAATGAAGTTGCTATTCTCTCTTTTCTTCGTATTCGTCACTTCATATTCTCACAACTCTTAATATCTTCTCCATTGTCATCTTTTCCCTCTCCGCATTTCCTCTTCTTTTAAAATAATATATAATAATCAAATCTCTTCTTCTCTTTACCCCTTCTTAGACTAAGGTTTTTCCTCATCCCGCTCAAATTGTTTTCCCTTGTTCTTTTTCTCTTGCTTACATGCGCCCCACTTATGTGAAGTTCTTATTAGCAAGTCTATTAAGCTCCTTTTATTTCTTTTCTTTATCTTTGAATAGTAAGCTCATTTATTTCTAGTAGGCCCTATTTCTTTGACTTGAATAAAAGGTGTGTTTTTCCACCCAACTCTAAAATAGGTGCATTTTAACATCATCTTAATAAAAATTAACAAACCCTACCTTTACCCTTCCTGACAAAAATTTCAATACCCATTCTTTCTCTTGTGGTCTCCTCCATCAATTCCAGCCCTGTGCACCCTTTCCCTTCACTTTGTCAATAGCTCATCTACTATTTGATCCCATGATCTTCATCCTCTTCATTATATGTCCTGTCCTACATTTTGACCTCCTTCCCTACCCTCGTCTCTAACCTTGCATAATGATCTCTTTTTGTTCTCGTCTCTCTTCTTTATTCGCCCAATCCTTCCCTATGTTATTTGATTCTCTGAGCTTGTTATAAATCAAACTTTCACACGATAATTTCTTACTTTGGAACGTCAAATCCTCCGTTTTCGTGCTTGAGGGATTCTTGATCTATTTGGGGGTTTAGTTATACTCCCAGATGCAATAATTAGGATATAAAAGGTTGAGGGAGCATCTAATGATGGGAGTTCCAAACGCACTACCACCCTTCTTTGGGAGAGCAGTCTCGAGTCCCGACTATGATTCTTGGTATGCCAAGGATCAACTTAATGCTACATTTTCTAGACCTATCAAAAGATTTACATGCTTTCTATTCCTTCCAGTGTAAAGCCCATATCGTGCATTTACAAAACAAGGGGAACCCGCAATACAAGAGTATCTCGCCAAGATGTTGTCTCTTTTACCAGTTTGTCGCTATTCAACAATTTGTGAATGATCGTGATAAAGTCAATACACTCCTTAGGGACTTGGCAATGACAGCACCATGTTTACTACTTTCACACTCTCTTAGTCATTCCTACCTTTGTTGAGATTCAAGTGTTGCTATTTTATCGCCATGGTTGATTGTCTGCTAGCAAATTCTATGAAACATCAGCCATGCCTTCCACGACCAACACAATATCTCAGGACTTCTTTGAAGTGTTGTATTGGAACAACACAAATTAATCCAGAAGTAGTCATGGACTAGGTAAAAAATTTCCGTATTATCAACAACAATAGTCATATTACCCTCAAAGACAGGAACTAATCATTCTCTCCTGGGACAATAGCTGCAACAACGTGATAACAGTCTTTATCTTGTGCGTTCTTGGCTATCTGGCCTCCTACTTTATTGCCCTGCCTCAACCGATATATGGGTTTTTCGGTTTTCGTGAGCACAATGTAGGCTTTTTTAATGATAACGATTTTATTGGCAGAGAAACAGAGGGGAGAGCCCCACGACCGAGGTGGTTAGATTCGTTAGAACAACCGAGCAACAACAAAAGACATCATACAATCAACCAAGTATAAGAAAAATACATCGAGGGAGGTAGTAAAAAATCTCCAAATGAGTCCTCGCGCCAATCTATCCACATCACTATTAGCTGATGTCATAATGTGCTGAAATTAAACCAGGTACCCTTCAAATTGATAATGGATCTCTTCAATAATATCTGTGAACCTCCAAGGATTACTCCTCTCCAGCCAACGGATAACATTAAGGGAGTCTACTTTCACAATTAGCCGTCCTAAGTCGGTACTCTCAGTAAGTTTGATGTCTTGAAGAATCACCCTTACTTCGGCCTCATTGGAGTCCTTCACTCCAATGGTGTAATAACCGGTAAAAATATATAGGTGAGTAATCATCGGCATTACCAAATAGTCACTATTCAAAAATTACTATTTACAGTGGGTCCCACACAAGCGGGGCCCACATAAGCGGGCCCCACATTAGCGGGTCCCACACAAACGGGTCCCACATCAGCGGGTCCCACACAAGCGGGTCCCACATCAGCGGGCCCCACAACAAGCAGGACCCACAAATAGCGGGTCACGCCACAACCACTATAGTTGCACTTACCAATAAAAATAATAATTAATGAGAAATCATTATTGTTAATCTTATTTAAGAAGATGGTGGGTGAAATCATTATTGTTAATGGTGGGAGAAATCATTATTGTTAATCTTATTTAAGAAGATGGTGGGAGAAATCATTATTGTTAATCTTATTTAAGAAGATGGTGGGTGAAATCATTATTGTTAATGGTGGGTGAAATCATTATTGTTAATCTTATTTTAAGAAGATGGTGGGTGAAAATACATCTATAAATAGAGAAAGAAAAGAAGAAAAAAAAAAGAAGAGAAGAAAAAAAGAAAAGAAAAGAAAGAAAAGAGAAGTAAGGAAATAGAGAGAAGAAACCATTGGTCCTTCTATTCTTCTTCAACCTCCATCATTCTTTTACAACAAGTAAGTGTCTTTATTTTTAAATTCTTGGATTTCCACATCTCATGTATCACAAAAACCATGCTCAAATCTCACGATTTCATCATATGCAAAACCCATATCTCTGTTAAAAATAAATAATTAAGGTTGTTGTAAACAAATGAAACTAGGCAAAAGGAGGGGCATATACAATCGTGACCTTGTCTTCTCTTTCCTCTCACGCCCAAAATTTCAGCAGAGAGAGAGAGAGAGAGACTCGTTCAAAACAAAATAAATAAGAAAATAAGAAAGAAAAGAAGAATAGAGGGAGAGGAAGAAAAGACAAGGAGGAGACTTACCTAACCATATGAATACGTGCGTACTGTTATATAGTTAAATCAAAAAAAAAATTATATTTACATTGATATATGCGAAATTATGTGCCTGATTTACCGTATTTAATCTGAAATATCTATTGTATTACATGGGCATATACACTTAGGTTTAAACCTGGAATTTGTATATATTTAATTTGTGCTTACATGTACGTATATATCTATAGATTTTAATTATAAAATTTAAATCCTAGTACTGTTTTGTACCTTAAACGAGATCACCAAATATGTCCAGATTTATGTTCTATATATATATAAGTATTGAGGTCCAAATGGGACCAGATTTTCACACTGTTGGTCGAAGATTTTAGGACCAAAAGTGGGCCAGGTTGTGTTTGAAAATGAGAGCATCTTATGTCTCCAAAAACGGGACAGATTTATGTACTGTATGTGTGTGTATCTCCGAGCCCAAAACAGGACAGATTTATACACTGTACGTGTGGGTGTTTTTGGGTTCCAAACATACCAGATTTATGAGCTTTGGGTGTGTAATTCTTGAATCCAAAAACGGGACAGATTTATGTACTGTATGTGTGTGTATCTCCGAGCCCAAAACAGGACAGATTTATACACTGTACGTGTGGGTGTTTTTGGGTTCCAAACATACCAGATTTATGAGCTTTTGGTGTAGTAATTCTTGAATCCAAATCTGACAGAAATGGGGTATAAGTATTCGCATAAACCACTATACAAATAATGGTATGTGTGGTCTTATTTTCAGGATAATCATTTCCTACTCTATTGGGACTTTTCAGGTTCTAATTTCACTCACATTTCCAAGTTTGAAAAGGCAGGTGACAGCTAGACCTTGTCTTGTAATGGTATTCAATATAATTGTCTATGCAATATAGCTCTGCTTATAAATTGCTTGATAAATACCTGCTTAGTGAATTTATACTCGCTTGCCTGGAATCAAATGAATGCAGGAAGAAAGGCAAAGGTAAGTAATTCCATACATGTTGCATACATGGGGTAGAGTGAAGGGGAACTTAAGGGTGTGGTGGAATCATCCTGGGACCTAAGGTCCAAAGGCCAACGCGAGAAGCGTGTACTGCCTTTCGTTGGCAAACCAACCAAAAAGGGAAAGTATCCCCGAGGGATAGTATCCCCGGCTCGGCAAATGCGAGACCGTAATCCAAGTCCATAACGTCACTACCTTCAGACAGGGGTAGTGGGTAGTCGTGCGGCAAGGACACCGGCAGAAAAATAAAATGAAAAAGTCAGAAAAGAACTGACCGAAAAATAAATGGGGGAAAAGCCGGATGTACCTGGGGAATGTGCTGTCTCATAATTGTTGCATACATAGTATAAATTGAAATTATTGTCATTGCTTTTATTTATATTGCCATGGGCATTGTAATCTTTATGATATTGTTTCTAGACATTATTGAGGATGTGGATTATATTGTATGCACTGTTATTATTGTCTCTTTTACTTTGCTCGGTCTCTGGATGACCCTGCTCTGACGTTGATTCCTCCACCACAGGGGTTGAGGCATTAGAAGGCGGAGCATTTGCAAATGAAGGAACCATGGGATAAGGGACTGTGTGATCAGAGAGTTTATTCCTGGAGTCTTTGCATTTTGACGCCTTGCGTCATTTACCATTTCTATCGATACTTTGTTATGATAAGACATATTCAAGTTGTAATAAGATTCTATCGTGGTTGATGCTTGTAAAAAAAAAAAAAAAATTATTTCCATGATTTTTACTTTCTTTTGCTCGTAGCGACTCGACGGAAATCGGGTCGTTACAGTTGTGGTATCAAAGCCAGGTTTTACGGAAAATCTGGTGCTTGTGGGTTGAGTCGTTAATTTGGGTTAGATAGGTAATAGGTGACATATGATATGTCACACCTTTAAGGTCAACCGAGAATTCGAACGAGATAGGAGAACTACCCTAAAAACCTTAGTAAGTAAACAATTGATTAGAAACTTCATGGTACCTCGAAATTTAGTTGTGAAATAAAGAGATTTCGTTCTGACCCATAGTTTTCTCCTCATTCCATGTATTCTTGTATCTTATAGATGTATTCAAGAAGGAAGCAAACTGGCAGTAATGGCAACACTAACCAAGCTCCTGCGCCTGACAACAATACCCAGGGCCCAACTCAGGATCAGAATCAAGATGACCTACAATTACTGGCTGAAATCCTCAGGACAAATCAAGAGGCAAATCAAGCAGCTCTTCAGGCCATTGCAGCGAGCATTGGGACTCGTCAGGAGCCAAGATATCATGAGGATACCACTCAAGTCCATAGACAGTTCAGGGACTACCATCCCTCTGAATTTAATGGAGAAGGAGAACCCTTAGCAGCTGACCATTGGTTAGTTGAAATGGAAAGGATCTTCGCAGTGATGAATTGCACTGATACTCAAAGGATCCGCCTTGCATCATTCCAACTAAAAGACGATGCCGGTGTTTGGTGGCAAACAGTAGAAGAAAATTACCCGACGGTTAGGAACGAAACTTGGGACCAGTTCAAATCACGATTCAACAATCAATTTTTCCCTTCGCATATCAAGGACCAGTTAGCAGGACAGTTTGCAGAACTGAAGCAGGGAACGTTGACGGTGGCTCGATATGGGGCCAAGTTTAGGGCTTTGTCGCGCTATGCCCCGGGTTATGCAGCGACAGAAAATGATAAGGTTAGAAAATTTGTTAGCGGTCTTCGTCCTTCCATTAAGGCGAGTATCGTTAACCTTGGTTCTAGGACCTTGGCAGAGGCCTGTGAAAAGGCCGAAGTGGCGGAAGACTGTGAGAAGTCAGTACAGGCAGCTAGATCTCAATCTATTATTAGCAGGAATCAGGGACCCCCACCCAAAAAGCAGAGGACGGATGGTGGTTCGCAATCCAAGACCTTGTGCTCTCTTTGCGGAAAATTCCATTCAGGCCAGTGTTGGAAAGCAATGAATGTCTGTTTCAATTGTGGAGATCCCAACCATAAGCAGAGGGATTGCCCTAAGAAGAAGCGCCAGCAGTATGCTAGACAGCCATATCAGCAGCAACAGCAGGCTCTTCCTAGACCTCCATACCAGCCGCAGCAGCAAAATCAGTGGAGGGGAAACCCAAATCTCATACCAGTTCAAGGAAGAAATGCACCCCAAGCTCCTATCAATCGGGTCTTTGCCTTAAGTCAGCGCGATGCTGAAGCATCTGATGCAGTTATCGAAGGTCAGCTTCTCGTTAATGGTATATCTGTTCATGTCTTATTTGATTCTGGCTCTACATTATCATTTATATCGCCTGATTTTGTTCGAGAATTAGCTTTATCTCCTGTACCCTTACTACATCCGTTGAGAGTGGTCACACCAGTAGGTGATGTAGTAATTACTAACTTGGTATGTAAGGGTTGCAAAATTAAAATTGAGGACCGGGAGCTTTTGGGAAACCTTGTATTACTGAATATGAATGACTTCCAGGTCATCTTAGGCATGGACTGGTTGGCGTCTTATCACGCCAGTGTGGATTGTTTCCATAAGGTAGTGGTGTTCAGAATACCCGGAGAGGAAGAATTCTTGTTTGAGGGTGTGAAGCGCCCTGGCAAGATCAAAATTATTGCTGCATTAAGGGCCCAGAAAATGTTAAGTAAGGGATGTGAAGGTTTCTTGGCGTATGTGAAGAAAGAAGATGATGGTGTAGGGTTATCAACAGCTGATATTCCCGTGGTGAGTGAATTCCTTGATGTTTTTCCAGAGGATCTCACGGAGTTGCCTCCCCACAGGGAGATCGACTTCACCATTGCTCTCGAGCCAGGAACCTTACCCATTTCCAAAGCACCTTATCGGATGGCCCCTGCCGAGTTGAAGGAATTGAAGGAACAGTTGTCTGAGTTGCTCGAGAAAGGATTCATCAGGCCAAGTTCTTCGCCGTGGGGTGCTCCTGTTCTATTTGTTAAAAAGAAGGATGGCAGCCTCCGTTTGTGCATCGATTATCGGCAACTGAATAAGGTTACTATAAAAAATCGTTATCCTTTGCCTAGGATCGACGATCTTTTTGACCAGTTGCAGGGAGCTTGTCATTTTTCTAAGATTGATCTCAGATCAGGGTATCATCAGCTTCGTGTCAAAGATGAGGACATATCCAAGACAGCTTTCAGGACCCGATACGGTCATTTTGAATTCGTGGTAATGCCATTTGGATTGACTAATGCTCCAGCTATCTTTATGGATATAATGAACAGGATCTTCAAACCCTTCTTAGATCAGTTCATTGTAGTATTTATTGATGATATACTCATTTATTCTAAGTCCAAGGAAGATCATGCAGAGCATCTGAGAAGAGCACTTGAAACTTTGAGGCAGAATCATTTGTTTGCCAAGTTTTCGAAGTGCGAATTTTGGTTAGAGAGCGTGACATTCCTAGGTCATGTGGTCTCTAAGGAGGGCATCTCGGTGGACCCAGCTAAAGTCGAGGCAGTGTTGCATTGGAAACAGCCGTCTAGCGCAACTGAAGTCAGGAGTTTCTTGGGGCTAGCTGGTTATTACCGAAAATTTGTTGAGGGATTTTCGGCATTGGCTGGTCCTCTTACCAAGTTGACTAGAAAGAATGTCAAGTTTATTTGGGCAGAGGAGTGTGAGCTCAGTTTCCAGGAATTGAAGAAGAGGTTGACTTCGTCACCTGTTCTTGTCCTTCCTTCTGAAGGAATGGATTTTGTTATTTATAGCGATGCTTCCATAAAGGGGTTAGGTTGTGTACTTATGCAGGATGGGAAGGTGATTGCATATGGCTCACGGCAGTTGAAGCGGCATGAGGTAAATTACCCTATCCATGACTTAGAATTGGCAGCTGTGGTTTTTGCGCTCAGGATCTGGCGTCATTATTTGTATGGTGTGAAGTTTGAGGTTTTTACGGACCACAAAAGCCTCAAATACCTGTTTGATCAGAAAGAATTAAATATGCGCCAGAGGAGGTGGCTTGAGTTCTTAAAAGACTACGATTTTACATTGAGCTACCATCCAGGTAAAGCCAATGTGGTTGCCGATGCTCTCAGTAGGCAAGGATGTGCTAAACTTGCATGCTTACTGATGGAAGAGTGGAAACTTCTTGAACAGTTTAGAGATTTGACTCTGGATATTTGCAAAGTGGGTGAAAAATCAGTCTTAGCAAATTTTCGAGTTCAGTCAGACTTTTTGGAGTCGATAAAGGCGGCTCAAGCAGATGATGCAGAGTTGATCAAGTTGAAGAAAGAAGTAGATTCCAGACCAGACTTTTCAATTGGGGCAGACGGTTTCTTGTACTTTAAAGACAGGATATGTGTGCCAGCTAAAGAAGATCTCAGAAGGAGTATCTTGGATGAGGCTCATAAGTCTCGCTACACCATTCACCCGGGTAGCACCAAGATGTATCATGATTTGAAAAGAAACTTCTGGTGGAGCGGAATGAAAAGAGAAGTGGCTAGCTATGTTTCGAAATGTTTGACTTGTCAAAAAATAAAGATTGAGCATCAGAAACCTGGAGGCACTCTAAAGCCTTTGGAAATACCCATGTGGAAGTGGGATAGCATTTCTATGGACTTCATCATGGGTTTGCCCAAAACCAAGAACGGTTGTGATAGCATCTGGGTAATTGTTGATCGTCTCACCAAATCTGCACATTTTATTGCCATGAAAAAGACTTGGACTTTGAACAAGTTGGCTGAGGTGTATGTGGCTCAAATTATCAGATTGCATGGAGTACCTACTTCTATAGTATCAGACAGGGACACCAGGTTCACTTCTAAGTTTTGGCATGGGTTGCATGAGGCTTTGGGGTCAAAGCTAAATTTTAGCACGGCCTATCATCCTCAGACGGATGGTCAGACCGAGAGGGTTAACCAGATTGTGGAGGACCTATTGAGAGCCTGTATTCTCGATTTTGGGGGAGACTGGGAGCGTCATTTGCCCCTAGTCGAATTTGCTTATAATAACAGTTATCAGCAAAGTATTCAGATGGCTCCCTTCGAGGCTCTTTATGGTCGTGCTTGTAGATCACCATTGTGTTGGGTTGAAGTTGGTGAAAGGCAGTTGCTTGGGCCGAAATTGGTGGAAGAAACTTCTGAGAAAGTAACCTTGATCAGGGAAAGGTTAAAGACAGCTCAGAGTAGGCAGAAGAGCTATGCCGATCAGCGGCGTAGAGAACTCGAGTTCGCTGAAGGAGATATGGTTTTTGTTAAAATCTCGCCTTTCAAAGCGGTTATGCGGTTCGGCAGGAAAGGTAAGTTGAGCCCTCGTTACATCGGGCCTTATCGCATCTCTAAGCAAGTTGGATCTCGAGCTTATGAGTTGGAATTACCTCCAAACCTTGATAGGATGCATAACGTATTTCATGTATCCATGCTTCGTCTATATCATCCCGACCCTTCTCACGTGCTAGAAGAGGACGAGGTGGAGCTTCAGGGTGATTGGTCCTTTTCGGAAGGGCCTGTGCGCATTCTGGAGCGCAAGGATAGAGTTTTGCGGAACAAGTCGATTCCCCTTGTCAGAGTACTTTGGCGTCACCATGGCGCTAATGAGACTACTTGGGAGCGAGAATCGGATATCCAGAAAAATTTTCCAGAATTATTTGGAGGTACGCTTTTAGTTATTTAGTGATAAAGAGGAATTTCGAGGACGAAATTTTTTTTTTAAGGGGGGTAGAATGTAATAACCGGTAAAAATATATAGGTGAGTAATCATCGGCATTACCAAATAGTCACTATTCAAAAATTACTATTTACAGTGGGTCCCACACAAGCGGGGCCCACATAAGCGGGCCCCACATTAGCGGGTCCCACACAAACGGGTCCCACATCAGCGGGTCCCACACAAGCGGGTCCCACATCAGCGGGCCCCACAACAAGCAGGACCCACAAATAGCGGGTCACGCCACAACCACTATAGTTGCACTTACCAATAAAAATAATAATTAATGAGAAATCATTATTGTTAATCTTATTTAAGAAGATGGTGGGTGAAATCATTATTGTTAATGGTGGGAGAAATCATTATTGTTAATCTTATTTAAGAAGATGGTGGGAGAAATCATTATTGTTAATCTTATTTAAGAAGATGGTGGGTGAAATCATTATTGTTAATGGTGGGTGAAATCATTATTGTTAATCTTATTTTAAGAAGATGGTGGGTGAAAATACATCTATAAATAGAGAAAGAAAAGAAGAAAAAAAAAAAGAAGAGAAGAAAAAAAGAAAAGAAAAGAAAGAAAAGAGAAGTAAGGAAATAGAGAGAAGAAACCATTGGTCCTTCTATTCTTCTTCAACCTCCATCATTCTTTTACAACAAGTAAGTGTCTTTATTTTTAAATTCTTGGATTTCCACATCTCATGTATCACAAAAACCATGCTCAAATCTCACGATTTCATCATATGCAAAACCCATATCTCTGTTAAAAATAAATAATTAAGGTTGTTGTAAACAAATGAAACTAGGCAAAAGGAGGGGCATATACAATCGTGACCTTGTCTTCTCTTTCCTCTCACGCCCAAAATTTCAGCAGAGAGAGAGAGAGAGAGACTCGTTCAAAACAAAATAAATAAGAAAATAAGAAAGAAAAGAAGAATAGAGGGAGAGGAAGAAAAGACAAGGAGGAGACTTACCTAACCATATGAATACGTGCGTACTGTTATATAGTTAAATCAAAAAAAAAATTATATTTACATTGATATATGCGAAATTATGTGCCTGATTTACCGTATTTAATCTGAAATATCTATTGTATTACATGGGCATATACACTTAGGTTTAAACCTGGAATTTGTATATATTTAATTTGTGCTTACATGTACGTATATATCTATAGATTTTAATTATAAAATTTAAATCCTAGTACTGTTTTGTACCTTAAACGAGATCACCAAATATGTCCAGATTTATGTTCTATATATATATAAGTATTGAGGTCCAAATGGGACCAGATTTTCACACTGTTGGTCGAAGATTTTAGGACCAAAAGTGGGCCAGGTTGTGTTTGAAAATGAGAGCATCTTATGTCTCCAAAAACGGGACAGATTTATGTACTGTATGTGTGTGTATCTCCGAGCCCAAAACAGGACAGATTTATACACTGTACGTGTGGGTGTTTTTGGGTTCCAAACATACCAGATTTATGAGCTTTGGGTGTGTAATTCTTGAATCCAAAAACGGGACAGATTTATGTACTGTATGTGTGTGTATCTCCGAGCCCAAAACAGGACAGATTTATACACTGTACGTGTGGGTGTTTTTGGGTTCCAAACATACCAGATTTATGAGCTTTTGGTGTAGTAATTCTTGAATCCAAATCTGACAGAAATGGGGTATAAGTATTCGCATAAACCACTATACAAATAATGGTATGTGTGGTCTTATTTTCAGGATAATCATTTCCTACTCTATTGGGACTTTTCAGGTTCTAATTTCACTCACATTTCCAAGTTTGAAAAGGCAGGTGACAGCTAGACCTTGTCTTGTAATGGTATTCAATATAATTGTCTATGCAATATAGCTCTGCTTATAAATTGCTTGATAAATACCTGCTTAGTGAATTTATACTCGCTTGCCTGGAATCAAATGAATGCAGGAAGAAAGGCAAAGGTAAGTAATTCCATACATGTTGCATACATGGGGTAGAGTGAAGGGGAACTTAAGGGTGTGGTGGAATCATCCTGGGACCTAAGGTCCAAAGGCCAACGCGAGAAGCGTGTACTGCCTTTCGTTGGCAAACCAACCAAAAAGGGAAAGTATCCCCGAGGGATAGTATCCCCGGCTCGGCAAATGCGAGACCGTAATCCAAGTCCATAACGTCACTACCTTCAGACAGGGGTAGTGGGTAGTCGTGCGGCAAGGACACCGGCAGAAAAATAAAATGAAAAAGTCAGAAAAGAACTGACCGAAAAATAAATGGGGGAAAAGCCGGATGTACCTGGGGAATGTGCTGTCTCATAATTGTTGCATACATAGTATAAATTGAAATTATTGTCATTGCTTTTATTTATATTGCCATGGGCATTGTAATCTTTATGATATTGTTTCTAGACATTATTGAGGATGTGGATTATATTGTATGCACTGTTATTATTGTCTCTTTTACTTTGCTCGGTCTCTGGATGACCCTGCTCTGACGTTGATTCCTCCACCACAGGGGTTGAGGCATTAGAAGGCGGAGCATTTGCAAATGAAGGAACCATGGGATAAGGGACTGTGTGATCAGAGAGTTTATTCCTGGAGTCTTTGCATTTTGACGCCTTGCGTCATTTACCATTTCTATCGATACTTTGTTATGATAAGACATATTCAAGTTGTAATAAGATTCTATCGTGGTTGATGCTTGTAAAAAAAAAATAAAAATTATTTCCATGATTTTTACTTTCTTTTGCTCGTAGCGACTCGACGGAAATCGGGTCGTTACAAATGGGGCCGGAGAAGGCCCACTTAATGAGCTCAGAACCATCTCTCTCCCTACTCCAGCAGGTCCGAGGTTGTTCATTATCGATCTGTCGAAGTTTATCTTGATTAGGCATGGATCGGGAGGGGACCACCAGGGTGACAACACCTCCATCTTTTCCTCACAAAAGCAAATCTCCCTCCCGCATTGCCAGAGATCATAGCTAGGGATATACTTAAAGCAAGGAAAAGGCTTCACCCAAAATATGGCAAGCGATATGGTCTTCATGAAAAATATAATACGGAGCTCTGGAGGAATTTTTGAATATGCAGGTGTTTGTCTCCTTCCAAATCACCCATATGGTGGTCAATCGCTCCACCCTCCAAAGAATTCGCCCTTTCTTAGGCCAAAGAGCATAGGGCCAACTATGCAGAATCTCAACAAGATTGTGTGGGAATACCCACGCCACCCCAAACCTCCCAAGAATACAACTCCATATGTCTCTGGCTATCCTGCACTAAAAGAAGATATGGCCTACATATTCTCCGGCCTCTAGATAAAAGGCACAATGATTGACAATGAGTATCTTACGACTACGCAAGTGATCAACAATCATAATCTTTTCTAGAAAAGTAGACCATCTGAATGCACACATTCTAGGCAGTGCAGGAATATGCCAAATCCTATAAATATGCAAGGTTAGTGTGCTCGGAACAATATGGTGATAGAAAGACAGAACGCAAAATGCCCCGGAGGAGTTCTAGATCCAAACCCTTTTATCCATTCCTTCCTAATGAACGTGGATTAAAGAGCATTCAGCAACAAAGCCACACTTTTGATCTCCCCATAAGAAATTCTGCTGGAACTTAACCTTCCAGAAAATCTGCCTGTCTACCCACTCAAAGGAGTCTTGGACATTAGCTTCTTTATCTGTGGCCACAGCATAGAAATCAACAACATCTCCATCAACTGTAGCCGACCATACTGTGGTTGATTGCTACTACTGATATAAGCCTGTGTCTTCCCATGCATCTCCAGTTCTTCTGGCTCATTATATGGGCGACTTAACACAAATATCATTCATGTTTTGTGGATTGTAGATACAAGTGCAGCCCATCACATTACAGATGATGCAGGTAACACACGAGTTCATCTATTCCCTATTTCGGTTCATATGGCATTATCATGTGCCAAAATTGTAATCTTGGTAAACATTGTGAACTTTTCCTTTCCAACTTATTCATCTGATATTTAGGGTCCAAAACTTGTTGCATGATTGCATCTAGATATGTTTCTCGCTTTTATGTTATTTTGTGGATGATTACTCTTGTTTTCCATGGAATTATTTTCGTAAAATTCAATCCCATGATCTCTCTGCATTCATTTATTATCACATTGTTGTTACCGAGCATCACACTGCTCATATTTCTTTATTTTGCAAAGTGATGGAGGATGTATGCCTCAAGAATGTGGGGATTTTTGCCGTACGCATGGTATCCATCAACTGTTTTCCTATCCACATACTCTGTCTTAGAAAGAAGTAGCTGAAAGGAAGCACAAACATATAACGATAGCTGACCTTTTTGAAGATCTTTCATTACAAAGCACCAAAACACGTACAGACAGGATATCCATATGACCGTTCACATCATCAACATGTTCTCCTTGATTACTCTTCCGACAGTTATCTCTCACACTATGATTATTCACACCTTCGCTCTTGGGGCTACTTATGCTCATGTTCCTTCCAATATCTGTTGAAAGTTTTCTCTGAAGCTGCTACTCATATTTTTGTAGGCTAGAGTGGAGTGACCACCATAAGGGGTATATATATGCCATTTGTGAGGTTGTAGTTACTAGTTACCACCATAAGGATTACAGTTGTTATGCACCATCAACCAAGAATACGATGTGTCATTTGATAAGTTTATGACCCACTGACAATTGGGCATGAGATTAAGGGGGAGAGTACTTGTCTTTGAGATATCGATGTCATCACAACCACTTTAACCTCTAAGCCCCTCCTACAAATGACATGGGACACCTCATGCAGCTACATGACCAGCATTATGCCCGAATGCCCGTTGTAAAAATATAAAGCAAGTACTGGAAACTCTACTGCTCAAAGGTGTTGATGAACCTACAACATTCACTGAGGAAGTTTCTTGTGACAGGTGGTTAGAGGCTATGCAAGTAGATAGTAAATATACTAGGAATGATATATGTGATACTGATAGTAGATATACCAGCAGGTAGGAACATGGTAAATGGGTGTACAAACTCACCTGGTGGGACCACCATTAGACAGAAGGCTAGATTAGTGGCCAAAGCTTCAATCAAAGACATGGACGACTATGATTAGGATTTTATATATTTAAGAGTGTTGAGGTGAGATTTATCTTGGATTTGACTAACATATTTGGGTATACCTTTTGATGGATGTTAAAAAAGCTTTCCTACCAGGCCACTGAAGGAGGAGGAGATTTACATGGAACATCTAGAAGGCTTTAGAAGCAACCATGTATGCAGTCTCAAAAAAGGCAATCTATGGGCTAAAGCAGGCTCGAGTATGGTTTGATAAGCTTCATCTAGCTCTCAGAAGCAGTCAGTAGAAGAAGCAATATGATGACTTTCTATTTGTCAAGTGCACTCAATTATGGATGGTTTTGGTCATGGTATATCATTACAGAGAAGGACAATGTGGGCATTTAGAGACTCAAATATAAAAAAGGGCAACCCAGTGCACGAGGCTCCCGCCATTGCGGGGTCTGGAGAGGGCTGCGTAAAGATGTACATTGCCTTGCCCCTGGTTTGTGGAGAGGCTGTTTCCGTGACTCGAACCCGTGACCACCAGGTCACAATGGAGCAACCTTACCATTGCAGCAAGGCTCGCCCTCTTTGATATGGAGCCTAAAGAAATCTTTAGAGACTCAAATATAGCCTAAAGAAATCTTTGATATGTAGGATTTGGTAATCTTCATTTTCTAAGGATGCAGTGAGATTGTCCCAAAGTATGGTCTAGATTCTCTCCACAGGTTTTGGATGATGAATTGCAATCCTGTCGATACTTTACTCCTGCTATTTACAATAAGTCATGTGGAAATGAAGGCAACAGAATAAAATAATCCACACACCTATCGAAGCATGATAGGAGCTCTTGGGAAGACATAAACCAAGTTTGCTACTATTTTATGTGATCCTTGGGAAGAGCACTTAAATGTTGGCAAGCATATCTTGACTCTTGAGGTATCTGAGGGGGCCTTTAGATCATGGACTGTTCTACAATGTTTCTCAAGACAAGCCAATCAAGATGTGTTGTTACTTTCTTGATGCTCATTGGGCTGGAAATCCTGACACATGCAAGTCAGTCAGTCACAGGATATCTTCAATTGATGAACGATTGCTTTATCTCTTGCGCAGAAAGATGAATATATGACCAGGACCACGACCACGACCACGACCACGACTGCAATTGAGCTTACATGGCTAAGATTCCTCTTTCGGGAGTTTCACTTGACGTCATGCTCACATATTGTATTGAGAAAACCAATACTACATCAAGATTGTCACAAAAATCATGCTTTTCATGCCAGCACCAGGCATAATGAGATTAACTACTAGTTTGCTCATGAAAAAGTTGATTACGGAGAAGTCTCTTTATGGTATGTTACAAGTCATAACAAATTGCAGATCTCCCGGAAGGGCTCACAGCTGACCCTCACCAGTATCTTGTGAACAAGCTTAGCATGCCTCAAGGGAACATGTTAGCTTGAGAGGTGGTGTTAGAGGTTGTCATAGTTTTCGGTAAAGGTGTATTTTAGTCGTTTTTACTAAACCCTTTTTTTATGAATTTTTGAATTTTGATGTGATTAATGACTCTTTTTGAATGATCGCCAATTTTATTGTAGATAACTACAAAAGATCAGGAAAAAAAAAACAATAACTACAACGTAAAATTATGGGAGAAGAGAATCAAACAAAGCCAAAGATTCCTTCGACGGGCCAGACTATTGGCCTTCTCGTTTGCCGACCGCCGAACATGCTTAAAACACAAAGGAGGATGATCTCATCCAATCAAACATCTCATCAAAAAGCCTATCGAATCTCCAAGGATGTTTTTTGTGCCCCTTTTAGCCACCTTTTAACATTGAGGGAGTTCCTTTCAATTTTTATTTTTTTTTGAAAAGTAACAAGATTTTATTCCCAGAAACAACTTCCATACAGTGGCGGGGACAAGAGGTCCCCCGTGTGATTAAAAATACATCCCCAACATACACCCACTTACAGGCTACATTAAATACAATTTTCTGTTTGTGGTATCATCCAATTTTAAAGACGGTGATGCTCGTTTCAGCGACGTCAACACCAACTTTCGCCAATTCGTCAGCCCTTGAATTAGCCGATCTCCGTCTATGGCAGATCTGGGGGTGGATGGCTCTAATCAGATCGCGAATCGCATCCAATGTGTTGTGCAGTTCCATGGTCAGCTGCATCGATTCGATGCCCAAGCAATCGTATTTGCAGAATCCCCTTCCACAATCAGTGGTCCCAGATTGTTTTTAGCATACCATTGTAGTCCAAATAGTAGTACTCTCACCTCTGCTTCATTGGCGTCACAGAGTCCCCGACGAACCCGAGTATGTCATAACTGTTCTTCCATCAGCGTCCCTGATGAGGCCGACAATCCCCGCCCGACCCTGATTTCCAATGGTGCTGCCATCGAAATTAAGTTTAAAGCATCCATCTGTTGGTGGTGTCCACTTCGGGGTGAACCTTAGTGTAACTTTCTTCTCTGTAATCACCGTGTTCCAGTTCCGTTAGATGTCACCCACCGAATAGGGAAGCCCCACCTTTCAACGAGACCACTCGATAATAGAAAGCTTGATATCAAGTACAATGTGTTGCCATGTTCTGGTGCTTTTCTGGAAAACTGCAATTGTGCTCCCTCCAAATATGCCATATTATGGCGTATGGAATTGCCAACCACATGGATTGTCCGTGACATCCGTTAAACGCGTCCCTCCAGTTAAGAATTATTTATGAAATGTGGTTCTGTAATATCCATGCTGTACCAAAAAATTTGAAAACAGCCATCCAGATTCGGTAAGCAAAAGGGCAAACAACAAGGAGATGGTCCAGTGTTTCCACCGCATTACGGCATAAGACACACCGGCTTGCCATATGAAAACCATGCCTCATGAGACGGTCACATGTGTTGATGTGACCTCTTCAATTACCACATTATCCACTCTATTGGAAGCCAACAGTTTAATTCCCTGATGGACTGCACGTACCTCAGCCTCCGTAGCATCTGCCTCCCCAATATGACTGCCATAGGCCTATACTATCTCCCCTTGGTCATTCCTTAGCACTCCTCCGATTCCGTCCGGTCCCGGATTACCCAAACTTGAACCATCAAAATTTAGCTTGTTAGTTGAATTTTGATCAATGACTTGTTAGTTGACCCAGATACAAAATCTCTCTTTTCTTCTTCCTATATTCAGTGACATATACTCCATATGAAAACCACTATTCATTTGGGATTGTGAGATTAAGGTGACTTAGTGGAAGTTGCCATAAAATGATAGAAAAAAATGACAAGCTCACGAGAAATAGAAGGGCGTAAACGGACAAATTCTCAAAAGATAAGGGTAAAGAGAGATGAATTATAGGAAGATTGTTAGAGGTTGTTAGGACCTAGGACTTAAGAGGGTTATGGAGAGCTGAAAGGTGAAGAAGGGATAGATGGTAATTTGTTTGGTGTATAGGTCTGCTGGGCATTTTGGGTTTGTTGGGTGGATGTGGGGAGGGGTGTAACAGCGTATTTGAATGAAAAACTGCAAAAAGAACTTTAAACATATGAAATAAAAAATCAAGCTGTAATTGGAAATTAGCTTTCAGCTTCAGCATTTTACTTCTAGAAAAAATTGGTGGGAGGAGAAACTTGTGGTGATCAGATGGAAGGGGTGTAAATTAATATTTAAATAAAATTTACTATAAGTAGTCTAAGAAGTTAAAAATCAAGCCCTTTAAAAAAAAAACCATAACTGGAATAAGCTGCAGATGAATTATTTCATGGACTTGCCCAAGCTAATGAAAAAATTGTTTGAGATACAAATAAGGTTTCAGATCTAGGCTTTCTTATGAGTTCCAAGTTGTGTATTTATCGATATGAGCAAGACTGCATTGCATGCTGACCTTTTCTAACATTTAAATACAAATTATGGCATGGAATTTATATTGGCAATTATTTACCATAAACATGCCAATCGATTTTGAATGTTAAGATTCAATCCTTTTATTTTAACTCCTTGGGTTATCTGCAGATTCAAGTGAGGCTCTCTGAAGAGAAGGATCTTGCCAAGGAAGAGAAGCAGCAAATTTGCAAGGATTTGAGGCTCTTTTTGACGCCCATACGTGAAAAGCTACTTCAGTTTGAACAGGAGCTCAAAGACAGGTAGAAATGCAGGGCCTTTTTGGGTTCCTTGCACCCACTATTTCTCTGTGATGAGTGCTGTTGGAGTGTTGTTAACTATTGGTAATCTAGTTGTTTTATTAACTTTAGATTTATGTACGGGGAATCTGAGCCCCTTAAAAAGCTTCTAGGGGCTTAAAGCTTCTAGAGGCTGCTGTAGTAGTATTTCTGTATTAGAGAACATTCTTTTAGTTTATACTTATAGATTTAAGTTAAGATTGTACGAGGGGATTAAAAGCATTTGGAAAGTGTTAAACACTCATTTGTCTTCAATGTTCAAAAACTTGCTTATCAATGCATGGCCCAAATGAGACAAATTTTGTGAGATAATAAGAAAAAAAAGGAGAAATGGAAGCAGCGGGTAGGTGCTAGGTAATTTAACCATAAGATTTGTTAAATTTTGGGAGAGGGAGACATCGTAATTAACAAGGGAACGATGTAAATTGCAAGCGATAGATTACTTAGATGAAAGAGTTCCATTACTTAGATATCTGGACAATGAAAGAATTCCATCTGGGATTTTCAAATTTTAACTCTTAAGGGGTTTGCTAGGGACCATTGCAGAAGGCATTTTGCAGACTTGCATGAGAGAGCAGCCACAAAGGAAGTGACTGCTCTCTCATGCAACGGTCGGTCTGCAAAATGCATGATCTCTATCAAATCCCTAGAAACAATTATATCAATATATTAGAATATAACTTGTCATGCTGCACGATCAAATATCAAGGGTGATACGTTTGACGTACCACCTCGGCGGGACTTCACTTTTGGGCCACCAAATAATTTCTCAAGTCATAGTCCACTTTTAAGAGTTGGGCGGGGTTTATTTTTTCTCTTTAAACCCAACCCGACCTGAGATTGAGTTGGGGTTTTCAACCTGAACCTGACCCAACCTAGGACCCATGATTTCTAAACCCAACCCAGGTTATTTTCGCGTAGGGTAAAGCCAAGCCCCAGTTGCAACCTTACCTATGTCGTTACCCCTGTTTGAACACCATATAATTTCACATTTTCATTGGAAGAGGGGCAGCAGTAGTTATATGTAAGATCCAGACATCATCCAACTGCTCCTGTTAACGCCACTAGCACTAGACCATTAGAATCACCTTCAAATATATACACACACACATCCTCAAGGCTTCCAGCTAAAGCTACCGGAGAGCCCTTGAGCGTTGATGATGATTTAAAAGCGTGCCTACAAAAGACAAGCCTTTACCCAATTTCGCCATTTCTCATCCCTCTCTTTTTTCTGTAGTAAATATATTCATTTGGAGGGAGAATGCCACCTAGAATTTGCTTACCTTTAGCCAAAGCTTCTTGGTATGGGGAAATAACCTCATGCATGACTTTTTTTTAGCCTTTGAGCTAAGATTTTAGCCAAAAGGCAGTATGCACCAAATTAATTGGTCGAAAATCTATCAGCTCTGTTGCACCTTACTTCTTTGGATTAGGATGATGAAGGTGGCATTGTTTTCTTTTCCCAATTTACCCTTTTCGTGAAATTCATTTAAATTTCATTAAATTAAACTCGATATCCTCCCAAAAGATTTGATAAAATTCCATAAAAATATCTAGCCCGTTCATGCTTAAAGAAACTGTGTTCCAAACTTCTTAAACTTTCCATTCCAACGAAAAGAATCGAGCTGCGATCCGAAGTTAGATTTTGCAAGGCTCTCTGAGAAATATGAGGGTTGTATCTAGCCTACTCATTTCAAGGTTAGGTAGGTTATTTCCAATGGCAGATCAACCAACTCACACTTTTGAATTAATTTCAAAATTATCTGCATACTCATTGTTATTTTCTAAATTGGTTTTTTCGCGGGACCCTTATTATATTGAAGTTAACTCCTACAATCCATGGGCCATTCCATTGATTATAAATATCCATAAACTCCCTCCATAAATATCTTCTCATACTAGACTAAGAAAAAGACCCCCGACTCCCATTTGCAAGATAGGTTGAAGAGAAGAACATGCAGTTCATGATTGAAGAGGTAACAAAAGATTTGAATTAAGGAACAGGCCAACAAGAGCATAGAGAAGTAATTCCTTGTCTGAGATGGGTTGGTTGATGGCTGCAATGGAGTCAGAAAGGGAGTAAGTAGTTAATAGATTGAATGTCTAAAATTGAAAGAAATCATTTCTTGACAGTTTAGAGTTGATAGCCAAGCTGTAGGACACTGGATTGGAATTGATAGGTAAACAAAATAGAAAGACTTCCACACATCTTTAAAAGTTAAGTGACCATGTACTTGAGCTAGAACCTCTTCAATGAGGGTTGCATTAGTCCAACAAGGGGTAGTCTATTAGTTTGAACCGATTGAAGATAAGCAGGGTTAATAATAGGAGTTTATAAACGAAGCCATAAAGGTCTTGATACTTCAGGATCAGAGTGAACTAACTTTTCCATAGAAGAGAATTATTTCTATTGAGTTTAATGGAGAAAGAATGGGTGATATTTGAATGTTGGGGGCTGTAACATGGGAAGGGGAGGAGCTCGGAAGAGATTTCAAGAGATCCAACAGGATAGCCTTGATGGATGAAGAAGCCAATGAAAGTGGAGGTAAGTAAAATTTAAAATAAAACATGAAAACATATAAGAATTTCAACCCCCTCTCTCTTGCTCGTGCTCTTTTACTAGTTGAGATGTTTTAGAAACCGACAAAGGAAACTAAACTGTTCTGCTCCTGACTCATAACAGTAGCAAACCGAATCCAAGCTACGATTTCATTGAGAGGACGGCAGGAAGCCCAAGGGAGATATAGAAATCTACCAGAAGATATATACAGGGGAGTTAGGAATCATCTACCAGAAGATACATACAAGAAGCCCATGTTAGACATAAAAAAATGTGCATTAATATACCGTTGACACATGTACGAGTAATGGAAGTCAGGACATGATTCTTCTTCCTCGTCGCAATCACATATGGAAACTTTCCTGTAGAACTATACATACTCACAGGCGACTTCCACTGGAGGTAGGGCCAAATCCCAGTGAGAAATATTCCCCAAAATGCTCCTGAAAAGATTATCAAGGCTTCTATTTATAATTTTGTTGATATCTTTGATTGTTCATAGATGCATAGATGGAGAGAGCTAGAGAATTGGAGCTTAGTGCCTGCAGCTTTCGTAATGTCCTTCAAAAGTGAATGCCGATTTTGGTGTCACAGTCCAATCTTATGGTCTTTGGAACTCCATGAAAGCTCACAATCTTAGAATCTGTTAGAAGTGTTATAAGCGTCCATCACCTTTCTGCAAGGTATAAATATGCTATTCTTTTCAAGAATCCATCAGTGACCACAAAAATAGAATCTACGTCTTGATGAGTCCTAAGATGACTTAGAACAAAATCCATTAAAGACATACACCCATGGTGCGTCTGGAATAAGAAGTGGTGTATAAAGCCCATGCTCGGAATGTGCCCCTCTGAGCCTTGGGCCCTGGCACATTCGACACATAACAACACAATCTCTCCGTATCTCTGAACACACGTGGCCAATAGCGCACTGCTTCAAACTCCACCATCATCATCTCTCCCAAGATGTCATCCTAATCCCTACAATGTACTTTAACGCTTAAAGAAAATTCAGCAATACATAACCTAACCAATTTAATTAGAGAGCTATCATTGAGTTATATACTCACTGAGAGGATTACATTCATCTCTACATCTATCGCATGGAAGAAAGGCCCATCTTTATATTTCCCTCAGAGTGATTCAAATTCTAACGCCTCGAATGTTCTCTTCCCTTCTACACTATGGTTAATTTGAAAGGAAAGTGGTCTTTGCTGGTACTCATAAATCATAATAGTGTAAAGGAGTTGATTGCCTCCATTGTGGTTGAGTTTTTTAAAAGAGCTTCTTCACCAGATTGTTTGTAAGGTGTCCCTACTAAGGATATAATCCATAAAAGAAAATACCTTGGTTTTTCCCCTTTGTTTGGTTTGCGTTTTTTCATATGTTCAGAAAAATGGAGTATTTCGGCTCTAAATATCAGCTACTTTTTTTATTGCCAACCTTGTGCCACACCAAGGCATAAAAATCCCAAGCATATTCTCATTTCTAGCATTAATTTCTCTCAAAAACTGATAATAATGGAGTGCTTTATTGTTCAAATATAAAATAAACTCAATCCATTACATAATGCAGCTAATTATGAAAAGCTAGAATGACAACATAAAACTCCTTATAAGCAGAGTACCTCTAGTGTGCATTGTTGAGTTTTTCATTAAACTATAGGATTGGACATCCTCTTGGGAGAAACAACACCAATACCAACGTTAGAGGCATCACATTTAACCACGAAGACAGTGGAAAATCCTATAACAGATTGACTTCTTTATGAGATTGAAGCTCTTGTCAGATGTAGGGCTCCAAGAAAACTGTTTCTCTTGGTGCCATAATAGTGCCAAAATTTCTAACAAAACAACGACAATAGTAAGTGTTTCCAAAACGTAATAAGGTCGAGCCTTGGTGATAGTCTTAAGTATAGGACACTAGGTTATGACTTTTATGATGTCTGAGCCTATCTTAATACCATTGGAAAAGACAAAAAGTCCCAAAAAATCCAGGTAGTGCATCATAAATCAACACTCCAAGTTTATATAGAGGGATTTGTTCCTCGGTACATCGAAAACTTTTCTCAAAAAGTTAAGGTGGTCATCATGGTTAGCACTGAACGTCAAAATATCATCAAAGTATACTGAAAATTTACCGTTAAAAAGATACACTCATTGTTTATCAGCCGCATAAAGGTACTGCGGGCATTGGAAATCCCGAAACATTCATAAAGACAATCCCATTTTTTAATGTGGTCTTCCATTCAGTGTGATTCGAATTTGGTGGTAGTCACTTTGTAAATAATGTTGGAAAATACCACAACATGTAATGCCATTTCAAAAAAAAACCACATGTAACATATTTAGCATATCATTTAGGTTGACACATTGGAAACCAGTACTTGAACATGATTTTACTTATTGCACAGTTATCCACGTACATTCTCCATGCTACATCCTGTTTGGAGTGAGTAAAGCTGTACTACACAAAGTGACATGCTCTCCCTGTTGAGTCCTTTCTTCAACCAAGGTTTTAAGTTTCGGTTTCGGTTTCAGCACGGAAACAGAAACATTTCGGTTTCAGCTAGAAATTTTGGAGGAAATCTTGTAAAATCACGAAAACGTATGGAAAAATATGCAAATGATAAAAAATTAAGATGAAACTTATGGAAATGCTAGAATGAGCACAAATACATACTTAAAAACCTTCACATAAGCAAGAAAGCCATCCATGATGGCTTAATCACATTGAACACCAAGTGACATGGCTTGTCGCACGTCTCAGGAAAAGTCAATAAAGAAGTACAATAACCAGTCATCCCTCCCATAACCCCAACTTTATGCCAGTACCATAGTTGCCAGAGTGGGAAGCCAGTGCGAGAAGCAATGTGGGAAGCGAGGGGTTTAGGAAAGAGAAAATGCGGGAAGCAAAATGCTCTAAAGAAAGTAAAGAGAAAATGCATGGGAAGTGTCATTGAAAGTTAACATGAAGCATGTAAAAAGACTCGTTGGAAGGGAACAAGAAGTACATAGAAAGAGTAGGATTGCAGTAGGTTAGTGATGCGGGAACATCCCCTGTATTTACTGCATCAGCCCATATTTGGTAATTAGAGTAGTTTTTCTTTACTTACTATTGTTCATGTAGTGGCTAGTGTTTTAATCTGTGTAACCAGTCATGTCCCTATTATGTCTTTTATGACACTAAAGGTAGTTTGGTTATTTTGTAAATACTCACGTACTCTTTAGTCATTTTACCTTACTAGGGGTAGTTAGGTCACTTTCATTGTAAGAGGGCTATAAAAGGCCATTTCTCCTCCATTTGTAATCAGCTTTGTTTGAATTTGAAATAAAAAGGGATATGATTTTTTCAACCTCCCGTAGGATAATACAACCCCCTTGTAACATGAATTGTGGGCAGACTGTAACACTTTTTTATGTCAGATCACATTAACAGCGGGGTGTATTATTCTACGCGGGGGCAGGGGGTGCGAAAAAAATCATCTCCCAATAAAAATCTCATACCTAGATCCTAAGATTTGGGTTTTAGCAGGAAATTTTCAGCTAGGGCTGAAATTTCTACTATAATTCTCCTTTGATTTCTTGTGGAATCTAGAGTTGAAGGCTGGAATCCCAACTTTTCCCTATTCTTGTTTTCTTTTTTTTGAATGGTAGCTTTTCCCTATTCTTCTCACCCCTAGCCTTGTAGCTCGCAAGGATTATAGAAATCTTACATCTCCTCACAAGATTCATGGAGTTTTTGAAGAAATATCAAGAAAAATACTAAAGTGCAAGATCTGCCCTGAAAGTTGTTGAAAATTTTAGAGCTTCCGGGTGTGAATTGATGATTGTGATTAAAGTTTGATGATCTCCTAACAAGCCGGAAAATGACGTTATGACCCTCTATCTCATCCAAAATTTCTTCGATCATGTCGGTGCATCTCATCGGGAAAGGATTGACCTTACTTAGCCATCTAATAACATTCAGAGAATCTCTTTTGATTGTGATTCTATTAAAAGTCTCTTTCATCCACCAACCCGGATCCCCATGAAGAGGGGCAAGCACTTCCGCTTCATTCCTCTTTAACCCTAATTGGGCCAGAAAAGGCCCATCTAGCAATCCCATTGTTGTCTCTCAGAAGACCCCCCACACCTGTTGGGCCCGAGTTGCCAATGATAGAACCATCGAAATTGAGCTTTACTTGGTTTGAGCCAGGGAGGGTCCATCTGGGAGTGAGAGTACTCCCCACCTCTTTACTAATGCAAATTCTTTTCATGCCCAACGAAGGGCAGATTCCGGAATATCTTGTGTGAAGCTTATAAAATGGTGATGGAAGCCACACGTTAAATTAAAACCTTGATTGGATTTTATTCATATATAATGGAGTAAGGTGAATAAAATCTATACAGAAACATGAATTATTTTAAGCAAGGACGGAGCCCGGGGGCGAAATTTGAGTCAACTTTTTCCTTAAGTCATGTTTTAAAAAAGACCAAAATGGCAACAAAGTGGAGCCTCCCTCCCTCCCTCTGAATTAAGAAGAAATCTCTCCATAGAATTTGCAACGTAGAATCCTGTAAAAACAAACTCACCCTCGCTCTCTCTTTCTCCACACCATTGTGAATTTTGCAAGCAATCAATGAACCAGAGAATGACCCCTCTCGAAAAACACTTCCTAATCTCTCCTCTCGTTCCCTTTCTCTCCCTCTTTCACCATTCCTTCAAGATTGTATGCGGGCGTGTAACTTAAGTTTAGGCGTGGAATTAAATACTTGTCAATACATAACTAAAATCAACCTCACAATATATTATATTTTAACACTACCCCCTCAAGCAAGAGAATATATATTATATAATCCCAACTTGGAACCAATGAAGTCAGCACGTTTTCGATTTAGTCATATGGTCAACACATCAGCTAGCTGATCTTCAGATTTTAAAAAAGGTGTAGATATATCTCCACTTAGAACCTTCTCACACACGAAGTGACTTCCACTTCAATATGCTTGGTGTGTTCACGGAACATTGAATTAGATGCAATGTGCACTGCAACTTGATTATCACATGATAACTTCATCGTCAACTTCACTGAAAATCCCAATTCCTATGATAAATGCCTCAATCACGTCGACTCACACCTAGTATGCGCCATCCCTCAATACTCGGTCTCAACACTATAACAAGCAACAACACTTAGTTTCTTGCTTTTCTGGGTTACCAATTTACTTTACAAATTGTACAATAATCCAAGGTGGACCTTTGATCAGGGAGGAGATCCGGCATAGTTAACCTTAGTAATCCTAATAACCTGTAGGTGCCCATTAGACTTAGGGGTGGACATGGCTCGGTTCGGTTTTGGGCTAAACCCAGAACCGAACCATATATAATCGGTTCCCTGAAATTGGAACCAGAACCAAACCATATATGTATGGAACCGAACCGAACCAGAACCATATATAATCGGTTCGGTTCGGTTCGGTTCTGGGTTTACCCAACCTTCACCAATGGCCCTGTAACCCCTGTTTAGTGTTTAGTAGATGTCCATTCTGCTAAACATCTACATGTGTCATGCGACAAGGCGCAAACCATAGTAACAGTAATAGTAGTGGGCTAGTAACAGCCTGGGTGATATTTATTGTTTTTGGTCGTCATTTTACATTTGATTAAGGCATGAAAAAGCAGAAAATGAACGGTTTGGATATTCCTATGAAGTGGGCCGTACATTACTTTTTTGAAAATACTAGATTTTAGGGCCACACCCCACACCCTATAAAATCTCGTGAAAATGATATTTCCATCCCCTGCATGAATTAAAACTTATAAGGGGGTGAATTAAAATGGGCGTGGGGTGATTTTATCAAATGAGGAGGTATGGAACTTAAGGACTTAAGGTGAGGGTCGGTTCTCGGTTTGGTTTTCGGTTCCGGAATCCCAAACCCAGAACCGAACCGAATTTGCACCGGTTCCCGGATTTCGGAACCAGAACCGAACCATATAGAAATGGAACCGAACCGAACCGAACCATATGTGCCGGTTCGGTTCGGTTCCTAGGTTCGAACCGGAACCATGTCCACCCCTAATTAGACTTATAAAGAATAACACATCCAGAAGCCCCCTTAAGATACTGCAAAACACGAGTCACATCATCCCAGAGAGGAATTCTTGGAGACTCCATAAACTGACTGACAATACTGATAGTGAATAAATTTGTTGGCCTAGTAGTCAGATAATTCAATTTACCCACTAGATGTCAATATCGCTTTGGATCCTAAACACATCTCCTTTATCTATTGAATGCTTGGTACCTGGATCCAGTGGAGTTTTAACAGGTCGTGACCCCAATAGCCCTATCTCCTCCAGCAAATCTAAGACATATTTCCTCTAATACATTCTAATCCCACAGTTATACCTGACTACCTCAGTCCCAGGAAAATAACACAACGTTTTCAAATCTTTGGTATGGAACCTGTGCTGAAGAATCCTAGTCAAATCTTCAATGCCTTTAGCATCACTACCTATAATGACAATGTCATCCACATACACTAGGAGAATTATTCTCCTAGTTTCTTAAGTCACAGCAAAACACAGAGTGATCAAAATGACACATTTTCATTCCAAGCCCTAATATCGTGTCATTAAATTTGCCAAATCAGGCAAGTGGAGACTCTTTGAGACCATAAATCGCCTTCTTCAACCTGCACACACTCCCAGATTTCTGATTCCAGAAAAGTTTTGTGTTCACAAAATGCAGCTACAAGCAATATTTTCACAGCCACCAAACACGTCACAAGAACATTCCTTTTATCATTTCTTGATTTCACATGATACTTCCAACCTTACACAGCCCCTATTTGGGTGTACACCAAGATCAAAGAGGGAAAAAAAAGGAGAAGAGGGAACGGAGAGATAAGGAATATAGAGGAGGTATAGAGAAAAGAGAATGGAGAGAGGAGAAGGATCAAACCCTATATTGTATGATCTGATACGATGTGGAAGTTTAGGGTTTGAACATGGAGAAGCAAAAACGAAGACTAAAGAGAGGAGAAATCGTGAGAGAAAAGTTCTTTCATTCTCTCCCACATGAATATATACATACATATATGTATGTCTAGGTATTTACAATACATGACTTAAATACCCATACATAATATATTAAATTATAACACAAACTCCCTTCTGACCCACATTGTCAATTGCCACATCAAGGTGATCCTCCCAATCTTCAATTGTTTGTGCAAAAAATGACTAAGACGATTAAGGGTGTCAATTTTGGCTCAGACTCCGAAGCTCGCTCGAGCTCAGCTCGAATCCTTAACAAGTCGAGCCCGAGTTAGGCCAGGCTCGGCTCGTTAAGGCTCGTTAAGAATTTAATATATTTAAATATATATATTATATATTAATATATACACTAAAAGGGTTGTCTAGGGAGTGAAAGGGGGAGGCAAAATATGTTACTTCTTTTTTGGAACCCCATTTGTTACTTGGACCACCCCCCTAGTGTAAAAAGAGTAGTAAAAAAACACTAGATAGGGCTGTCCATGGAAAATGAGGGGATTAAAATTAATATAATTTGAGCTCGATAAGGCTCGCGAGCCTGGCCGAGCCTGACCGAGCCGAGCCGAGCCCGAGCCGAGCTTTTGAGCTTAACGAGCCGAGCCGAGCCGAGCCTGGCCAAGCTCGGCTCGGCTCGGCTCGTTTACACCCCTAAAGACGATGAAGCTCCCACCTAAAGCCTCCACCTCAGCCCCAACCATACCTAGTTCACTTTAGATTTTATCAGTAATGGGAAACTCTCATTTCAAATTGAAGGAGAGCAGTTTAGAAGTTTGCAGAGACAAACAATAAATAATAATGAGTGGCACTCCTAATTCCAATTTGATATCAAAATCCTGTGATTAGCAAGATGGTTTGATTACCAATGAACATGATGAGAGGGAGGAAGAGCCCTAATTACCATAGCACATAGCAACCAGCAATATCCTAACATCACCAAACAATCGGGCTTGGGAGTACATTATAAGTATAAAAAGTATGAACGAAGATATGATTTGCCAAACCATCCTAAGTTAGAACAACTATGTCTAATGGTGGCAAAGGCATGACACTGATAAGGCAGAGCTAAATTCTATGAAAATTAGTATTTCCAGTTCAGCAATTCTCTATTTAATGTATTTCCAAGACTTTAACCCATAAGTCCAATAAACAAAGAAATATTGGCAGTGAACTTGAAGGGCAAGGAGGGAAAAAGGATGCATAGACACGAAAATCCAAAATAATATGAGTTGAATTAAATCCCCATTTTTATTTTTATTTTTTTGGTGAATCAAACTGCAAAGCTTTTAATATCTATTGCACCAAGGAAACATGGAGAACATGATCTATTATGGCATAAATCATTCCATACTCTTCCAACTTTTTATCCTCTTAAGAAAAAGCAAAAAAGTAGACAATAAACACAATGGACGTGCCATAGTTCCACATTTTCCTCACCTTTCATTTTGAAAAGCTACCATCTATTAAAAGAAAAAATAACCCAAATTGGCTACAATTTCTATGCAAGAAAGCAGATAAAAACATTCTAACTTTACCAAAATCACTGCATCCTAAGCTTAAACATAAAAGAACACTGAACACCAACAAAAACCTATCCTCAAATTCTTTCAGTAAAAATTTTCAGTTTTAGAACCTTCATATTTCCTATTTTCCTAATCCCTAAACTGGAAATGAGAAAAACCCCATCTGGGCAACATTTCTCACTTTCCCACATCCTTAATGTCATCAAAGCAATAACCATAAGAGAATAAAAAACCCGATTCGGTTACTAATTTTTATCAAAGATAAGCAAATACAAAAATTCTCGTAACTCAAACCAGAACATCAATAGAAAACCTTATACTCGACTTCCCATCTTTCTTCACTCCATGACGACTTTAACCCATAAAACCAATAAACAGAGAAATATCGGCAGTGAACTTGAGGGGGAAAGGAAAAAAGATGCATAGACAAGAAAATCAAAATCCAAAATAATATGACTTGAACAATATCCCTATTCTTATTTTTTTTAATTTTTTTTTGGTGAAGCAAACTACAAAGCTTTTAACCTCGATTGCACCAAGGAAACATGGAGAACATGATCTATTATGGCATAAATCATTCCATACTCTTCCAATTTTTTATCTTCCTAAGATGAAGCAATATGCATAAGATAATCAAAAACCCGATTCGGTTACGAATTTTTATGCAAGATAGGCAAATCAAAAAATTCTCATAACTCAAACCAAAATATCAATACAAAACCTTATACCCTCCTTCCCATCTTTCTTCATTCCATGACGACTTTCGCACCGAGAGCCTTCATCTTCTCAATGATCTGTTCACCCTCCTCCTTAGAAACCCCCGTTTTGATCACAACCGGCGTCTTCTCCACCAACTCCTTTGCTTCCTTGAGACCCAAATCAGTGAAAGTCCTAACCTCCTTAATGATCTTAATTTTCGAGGCCGCATCAAATGCATCCAATCTCAACTCAAACACAGTCTTCTCCACCTTCTTTTCTTCCTTGGCAGCCCCAGTGGCCTTCCCCGTAATTCCACCCAAATTCGTGCCTGCTTTCATAACCCCAACAACAGGCATCTCCTTCATACCTAATTTTTTCATCAAAATTGAAGAGAGCTCTGAAACATCAACCAATGTGAGATTAGAAATTTCATCTACGAGCCGAAAAACCCTATCGGTGGGAGGGCTCCGGTGCTCCGTTGGATCAAAATTCGACGGATCGTAATCAGCAGGGAGCTTTCTTTGATCAACCAACTCCGCCTCTTCTTCTATTTCTTCCTCTTTTCGTGCGGGGAGAGAAAAATCACGAAAAACCCAATTCAAATTCATGGGTTTGGACATCAACGAAGCAATGAAAACTGGTTTTGGATAAAACCCATTTGAGAAACGGTGCCCTAATCGAGAAATGAAGCTCATTTTTAGGGCTTCTGCGAGTTATGTGATCGATTGAGCTAGAAATATGTCATTTTTTTAACCTAGTACGATAATCTAGGGTTTAAAAACCACGAAAAGATAATTTACCTACTTGAATTGATTTGCTTTCTTCGACTTCTACGCATTTTGCAGAGCTCAAGCTTCTTGATGGTGAGAGTGTTTTGTTAGGGTTTTGTGCTGATGGAGGGGTTTTTGGTCTGTTTCTCAGCTTATGTTTTGAGAGCTAGAATCACTCGCTCGCATCCTATCTATGAACGATTTGTCAGATTAACGTGACACGTGTAGGGATCTCGACAATTGATTGTAGTCACCACGTTCTCTATACAACAAATAATTTGGCACAAGACATGGACCCCTATCTATTTTGAAGCATTAGCTTAAACATATCGGTGTCGATTTGAAGACCACAACCTGGTGGATCTCCTAGAGAAACAGAACGAACAAAGAGGGAGGGGCTGTATAGGGGAAGGTGATCAAATAATTCCAACTCCGCTCTAGAGATCCTCTCTCTTGCAAGCCTATCCGCGGTATCATTAGCCAACCAACGAACATGAAGGAAAGATACGGAAGCACCTTGTAACCTATCAAACATCACGTCAAAGAAAGCAGCGAATCTCGATGGAAATGCATGAGAACCATCTAATTACATTAAGAGAATCCCCTTCAATCTATTGGCTAGAAGCTTTATTGGCTAGAAGCTTCACTAGGCACCGACCTCAACTTCTCATTCAATGAACAATTAGAGGAATGCTTCACTAGGGCACGACCTCATTGTAATTCAATGTGACTACGCCACTATGGCATAATGAGTCCCACCTTTAATTGATCCTAATTGTTCAATCGATAGGCCCTACTTTGGATTTCCTACGTTCCAAAACTCCATTTGATCCCAACAAGAAAGTGAGCCTGTGTGGCTCACTTTTTCAGGAGATTGTATCTTATTCATTTAATTCATCTGGCTGCTCTCATGCAACAGCCAGTGGCGAAATGCCTTTATGCGAAAGTCCTTAGCAAGTTCCAAGTAAAAAAATTATTTATGTTATCACCTTGCAAATCAAAGTAGCGGTTGCTTTCTACAACCTAAACAAAGAAGTGGATTAGCAAAGATCTATGGACCAGGTACTCCACAAATCCAATGGAGTGTAGATATCACAGATATTCAACATCAACCTGTTTTCTTATTCAATGGTGCCTTATCTAATCGTATCAGTCTTGACCATAGATATTGTACACCTTACCTTAGATTTCCAATGGATCAGAATGCATATGTGGATAATGTAATAACCGGTAAAAAATATATATATATATATATATATATATATATATATATATATATATATATATATATATACAAATAAATAAAAATGACCTCATAGGTGGGTAATCATCGGCCATTACTCATTTTTCCCCGAGTTAATCGGGCATGAGGACATTTGGCATAATGGGGCGTACGCGATTCGAACCCAACGCTGAGCGAGGATTGAACGGCTTCCTACCACTAAACCACCGTCCCAGATGTCAACTAAAAATAAGTAGATACTTACACATATTAATTACCAATAGTCACTATTCATAATTACTATTCACAAACAATAGTCACTATGCAATATTACTATGCAGAAATACTATGTAAGATTACTATTCAAAAATACTATGCA
The DNA here is from genome assembly GCF_043159265.1 of Tasmannia lanceolata. Classification (NCBI taxonomy): domain Eukaryota; kingdom Viridiplantae; phylum Streptophyta; class Magnoliopsida; order Canellales; family Winteraceae; genus Tasmannia; species Tasmannia lanceolata. The sequence goes on from NW_027518683.1 coordinate 15,619,358, forward strand.
AGTTCACTGTTGAGATAAACTATTCAAAATTACTATTCACAGTAGGACCCACCGAGTACTATTCACAAGCGGGTCCCACCAACAGTGGGTCCCACATCAGCGGGCCCCACACAAGCGGGTCCTACCACCAGTGGGACCCACAACAAGCAGGACCCACAAATAGCGGGACCAACGCCAGCGGGACCCATCACTAGTGGGAACCACTACCAGAAGGACACACCGCAACCACTTTCATTAACTCATTGGTTAAGCGGGTCACTCCACAACCACTATCATTAATGAGTAGTTGCGCTTCACCGACGAAAATAATAATTAAATAATATTAATCATCCTGTTACTATTCAAGCAGCATTTACTATTCATTTATTTATACCTTTACTATTCCTATATTTTTGTGAAAGCATTTAAGAGAGTAGTTGTGAATTTAAGACTGTAGTTGAAAAAAAATACCTATAAATAGAGGAAGAGAAGAAGAAGAAAAATATAAAAAAAGAAGAGAGAGAGAGAGAGAAAAGAGAACGAGAGAGAAGAAAGAGTAAGAGAGAGAGGGAAAAAGAGAGAGAGAAGAAGAAAAAGGAAATTCACTTCATCACTACCAAGGTAAGTCTTTCATATAGATAGTTAAAGTATTTATTATGGGTAATATGGTTGGTTCTACCACCTATGTAAATATTAGGATAAAGCATGCATAAGAGGCGATAACTCGCTATAGATTATGCAAGTTTTATCATCTTATTTGAACGGTGAAATGCTAGTATAGTAACCGTAAAGTAAACTTTAATCAAAGAAAGACGAACTGCTGAGCATAGTAGCCCATCTTATTTGAACGGTAAAATGCTAGCATAGTAACCGTAAAGTAAACTTTAATCAAAGAAAGGCGAACTGCTGAGCATAGTAGCCAAGAAATAAACTAAATCAAAGAATGGTGAACTGCTGAGCATAGTAACCTGTGGGGTCCACATGAATAGTAACCTGTGGGGTCCACATGAATAGTAACATGTGGGGTCCATATGAATAGTGCATGCTGGGCCCCATGATCTTAAAAATTTAATAGAAAGAACACTAAACACAGGGAACATTATTTTGGATATAGATGGACATTACCTGGACAGAAAGGACACTGCCTTAAAACATGAATTTGATAAAATTAGAATATATTTACAGGTTATCCACTCCAAGGTGTAAGCTCAAATAAACCTGTGACCGAAAAACTATATGTAAGAGTTTTCTTCCATTTATTCTCTTTTGCTATATGTAAGGGTTTTCTTCCATTGATTCTCTTTTGCTATATGTAAGGGTTTTCTTCCATTGATTCTCTTTTGCTATATGTAAGGGTTTTCTTCCATTGATTCTCTTTTGCTATATGTAAGAGTTTTCTCCATTGATTCTCTTTTGATATATTGGATGTGAATATTTCATATTCTTTGATTATCTTTATACGCAATTGCTATAAGAGTTTCTATCATTCTAAGATCCACAACTGATGAGAATCCAAGGGGGATCCTTTCTTTCAGACCCCATTCCTTTCAGATAAATGATTTTACTGATAAAGCTATAATTCTATTTTGTATCATCGAAACTTGTTTCCGTGAGATATGTTTATGTTTAGAGTTTATCTTGTGATACCCTAATTCTTAATATGGACTGAGTTATGATATGATGACGGGTGGACGCGTTATAGTCCTCCATGTACACGTGGGTAAAGACGACTCTAGAGAGTGTAAATCTAGAGGATTATGAGCCGAGGTATGGCTATGAATGGGCCGAGATATGGCTATGAATGAAAGCATCTATGTTGAATGAAGTCTATATATATAATTCTTGATATCAAGTTCTGTAAGTTTTCTCTATACGTTTGGAAAGTATGTTGTGCTTATTCTTTCTTTCCATGTTTATAATGTGAGATGTCATATCTGCAAAATATCATGTTCCTATGAGCTTGATAATTCTACATCACTTGTTGTTTATACCCTACTGGGCTATTTGAGCTCACCCCTTTTTCCTTGTTTTATTGTTCCAACCCCTAGGTGAAGTATAGATGAGAGATGAGGAATGCTAGAGTTGAATGCAGAACTGTTCTAAAGGACAAATATGTTTTAAACTATGTCTTGAATTAAGATGTAATAAGTTAGACCTAATTTCTGTAAACCCTCTAAACGTAGTTGTTGTATTTGAGATCTTGGGAATAATGAAAGTTATTGAGAAAGATGATGTAATATTCTTCTACGCACCGAGTTGGTATTTCCAAAAATCCGGGGCGTTACAGATAATCCATGTTTGGATACGTGAATTTTTAATCCAAGATTGTAAAATCCTGGATTTTACAATCTAAAACCCGGATTTTATAATCCATATTTTTTTTCCTACCTGATGTTTCAGTTGGTTGGTGGTGACACGAAGATTTCCCTTGGGTGGATCTGGATGCTCACACGAACACCGTCGAGTGATTCAAACTCTCCATGCTTGGTTGGATTACGTTGGTGGCACACTTAATGCCCAAGTAATCATCTCAGATGATCTTCTGACAAAACCAACTCTAAATCGTGATGGTGGAACCGGCAGTCGGTCCAGGGAATGGAGGGGCCCTTTTACCAAGTCTACCAGATAGAAGATGATAGAAGGCCAACTATCGTTGCGTCCAATGGGAAATGGAGAAGTGGGTGAAGGAGGGCGGGAGAGAGCGTCAGCATATCTCTTGTTTTCATTCTTGGACCGGTACATGCTATTAGCATATATGCCTTAATTTCAGTACATTTATTGTATTAAAAATTCATTTATTAATAAAAGGTTTATTTCATAGCATCTATTGGGTATTTATATTTGAATGTGTGTGATGTGCTTACTTTTTGACACGTATTTGTCCCTAGGCACCAAAGTAGGAATATCATACCATGGATTCACATATCCTAAGGGGTGAGGAGATGTGATATTCCAGCTCTCTACAGACTTTAAAGGTTCTTGGTTGGGGTTGAGACTGGACATCTCTTCATATATGCAACCAGCATCAAACGTACCTCCATACATGAATTGAGGAGGCTTATCTCGACCACTAAGGTAGTGGAACCTGAGCAGGTAGTGGTTCATTACAAAATAGCACGTGGACAAGAATAATGATAAGGCTATACTGCCTAGATAAGACCCTCTATATGTCTTTCAACCTAAGGCGTCACATTGGTTTGTGGGCCCGCCCTATGGCTTTGGTCTACCTAATCCAGGGTCACATTCAGATGGTATGGGGTCCCCCGAAACCATAGGGGGGAAAACCTTGAATCCGAAAGGAACCAAAGTTTATTCAATGAAAGATGATGTCATACACATGCATACATCTATATTTAATTATAGACTTCCAATCATCTTCTCACCTATTCAGACTAATATCCTAATCATAATACAAGTCCTAATAGTAATAGAATCGTTTAACTTCCTAAAAAAAACAAGACTCCTAAACTTTCATGAACCTGTCATACATCAAGATGGAAGTCGAGAGAATGTATACGTTATCTAAGTTTGAGATAATAAAGGAGAGGAGATTAAAAAGTTGGTGACAGTGCTTTGGATACTTTTTATCTCTCTGTTATAAAAGAAAATGAAAGAAGAAAAGAGTGAAGAGGACCCTTCTGTCCTTTCCGTGGAAAAAAGAGAAAATGGAAGAGCAGACTACATCATCATCATCAGATGATAGTTGTTTTTTGTTCTATTTTGTGAATGGAGAGGGAAAAAACAGAGCCCTCTAATTGATTTTTAATATCTTTAAAATAGAATCCAGTGTGTATAAGATTCTCTTTAAAAATTTAGAATATCTTTAAAATTAGATAGAGTCCAAAACTAATTATTGAAGGGTGTTGGAAAATCTCATCTGATAATCTTCTATCTTCTTTTGTGGTGACTATTCAACAAAGAAGAATGATAAGGAAGGGGATAGCCTTTTATCACCTCTTATCATGCTCACAGCTACTTTTTCCACTTTTTCTTTAAATGGCAAAACTATCCCTCTCTATGCCATGTGGTATGTAGGGATTTCGTGGGTTTCACAAGAGATTAGGCCCTTGATCAGATGGACTTCGGGCCCTTGATCAATTAAACCTCATTAAAGGTCCCAACAAGAAAAGCAGTATATCATGGTAAAGGCGGTATATCATGGTATTAAAGGACTTGATAGAGAGAGCATGGATCACATAATTGTGGAGGGTGATTCACTCAATGTAATTCGATGGTTGAAGGGGGCGGTGTTGTCTCCTTGGAGATTTTCGTCTATCTTCGATGAAATAGATGATCTAATCTCAGACTCTGCTATTGTTTTTAATCATGTGCGGAGATCTGCCAATGGGGAGGCGGATTCTTTGGCTAGGGGTGGGGTTAGTTGTATGACATTGGAGTGGTTTGACTTCCTCCCTCCTTGAGAGTTTTTTTATATCTTTATTTTTATTATTTCTCGTGTACTTTCGGGAGTGGTCCTCCTTGGCCCGCTCCCTTATCTAATGAAATCATTCTACCATTTCATAAAATAAAAAAAAACAAGAAAAGCCAAACTGTCGTAGACATTTATCCTATGCGTGGATGACCCTTCTTGTGACCAAGATAGTGTGAGCATTTTATGATCAACAAGATCGACGGCCTAGATTGCATATACATGTGTCCGAGTGGGACCCAAAACATGTCCATTCTTTTGTCGTGAAGAGAAAGGACTCTGCTGTATAAGACGGCGGCAAAATGTGTTTTATACACAACGGAGGGGTATTTAGGTAATTTTAAATATTAAAAAAAAAATGAATAGTTGTTTTAATCATTTATGCGGGGAATGATTGAGAGTCGTGAGAGCCTTTCTTTCTCTGTAAAATCTTCCACCTCTTCTTGTTTTTCAGTTTCCATTCAAGGTAATAAATAATATTTTTCTTCATTTTTTAGAAAATTTTTTACTGGGTTTTGATGATATGTCTTAAGATTAAGCTTTCTGCAGCTTTAGATCGTACCTCCTTTATGGGTTCTGTGTTAAAAGGAAAAAGGGTATGCTTAGCTGATCTCATTTTGCTTGATATGATTGGTAGGGTTTTTCTTTTTTTTCAAACAAAAGATTGCTTATTTGGTTATTGAAAGGATTAAAAAGGATGACGGTTTAGCTAAGCAATTGTTTGTTTCTGTAATTACAGGCATGATTGTGAACTATGATTCATGATTTTTTTGTTTTTGTGAGTTGTCACCAGAGCTCTTGTTTTCTTTAGGACATTAATGATTGATTAATTCTGTAATAAAGGGCACTCTTTTGAAATTTTGTTTGCTTGCAGAATGTTTGTATTAATGGGTATAAGAGAGAAGATCTCATTTTGATTTTTGGGTTATTATAACTGTAGCTTTTTGCTGATAATTTGTATTCAGTGCCTTACTATATGGTTGCCGAGTTTTCGTCCTTTTTGGCTTTCTTACTCTTTTATCAGTTTATGGCTTTCTTATTCTTAAGAATTTGTAATTTCTAAATGGTTGCTTAGTTCTATGATGAAAACCATTTTTGTGATTTAAAAAAAATATTTGTTTGTGTTGTCAGATCGCTTTCTGAGAAATTTGCATTTGATGGTTTGACTGTGATATTTATGAAGAAAATAATTGTGTTAATTCTTTCTCAGGCAATGGCTGTTCTTGTTGTTTTCGATCTCTTTTAGGATTCTTGTTTCAAAGAAGATGATTTTTCCTCCCAAATTACGGTAGTTCGTGTATGGAGTCCTCTCTAGAGCTTTAAAGTTTTTCTTCTATGCCTGCTTGCCTCTCAAGCACGACACTAATTGGCTTTGCTTGTTTGCAAGAAATTCAAATTCCTAAAGTTCTGGGGTTCACATACTTCAACATTTATGTTTTATTTGTGTCCAAGGGTAGTTTGCATTTCTTACGAGGTAATTCCTGTTCGACAGATGTAGAAAATATCTACTACAGAAATTTAGGCTGATGAATAATGAAATACAATCTTTAGCTCAGGTCGTAGCATTGGAACATCATTCCTATGTATTATGGGTACGACTCGTGCGAGTATCCATTTGTCTGTGTGTAGTCTTTGGTTTTTGGTTCAAAAAAATGTGTAGTCTCTGGTTTCAAGATCTAAATACCATCACTAACATGATATGACTCACATGTAATATGTATTTCTTCATCAGCTTTTGGGTGATTATGGAGTGGACAAACTTATGGGTTTTCAACACAGCATACTCTGTTGTAGTTTCCCTTGTTAGATGTCCAAAGGTAGGAAATGGGGGAAAGAGTCACAGCCCTCCCTTGCTTCTCCAAGTCTGGAGTCTATTTTGGTTAGGAGTTAGGACAACAGGCTGGACACACGTCTATATATGGGGATTAGTCATGTCACAAAGGCATCCAGTGTTTGAACAGATTTCTTAGGTTGAAATTCATGAATCTGATAAACGCAACCCTGCCCCTATGAATTGAGGGTAGTTTGGCCCATTCACATGGGTCGGTTTTTCTTTCTTACATCTGCCATGCTTGGATCAAAATTGGAACTCTCTAAGTTGTTTGTTGTAGGCCAACAAGGTGACTAACATAATTTGGAGGTTAGCCATGGCCTTCACAGGAAGCCTGGAACTAATCATTTACTTAGTTGACGTGAAAGTCATCCACTCCATGGCTGTTAGTTTGGATTCTGTATGTCTTGGAACGCCATATCAGGATAGCTGTTTCATGTGCTTGCTTGATTGGTTATGCGTTCTACTAGAGAGTAGGGATTTGGTCATGCTTAGATGAATAATCTCTCCCCCGATCTACTCAAATCTATTGGACTATGCGAATGATTGTTGCCAAGCTAGCAAACTACATCCATCTTGCTTATACACTTCATGTTTTATTTGTTGGTGTAGTCAGTAGATATGTGGCATGGATCATTTGACTGCCAGTTTTTCTGACATGCTATTACTAGAAAGAGAATTACTGTTTATCCTTCGGCTTGTTGCCATGTTTTGTTGGGTTGACTTTTGATTTGAAGTTCTTTTTTCCTTTGTCCTTGAGACAAATATGGGAATTTGGTATCCTGAGATTGGGCAGTTCTAATTTAATCCTTAATTGGATTCTGAAAGTTGGCTCGTTTTATAATTGTTTTTTGCTTTATATTCGGTGTCTCGCACTTGTATCACTATGTAGTGACTGATGATAATGAATAAGTGACTTAAAGCATTTTAATTATCAGATTGCGGATTTTTTCCTCTGCCTTTGCATTGGGAAGCCCTTATTGGAGGAATTATTGAATGAATGAAATTTACTGTTGGCCCACTTTCTACCTCTTTGAAAATGAAGATTCAAAATTTTCTTAGTTTCTGGATTCATGTGTAAATATTTAAATTATATTCTACTCTTTTGGTGAGCCTTGTACAATCTAATTAAGAAACTAAAATTCACCAGTTCCTGCTATTGTATGCAGTGTACTTGTTATCCATCTGTGCCCGTTTTCATTTCAAAACCATCTTCAGTTGAGAGTTCATTGGTTGCAATGGATGGTTGAGCAAGTAAAATATACGTGGAACTGTTCCAGATTGCATCTTTCAGTTTATAAGTTGGACAAATGATTGAACTACCATCAAAGACCATGAATGGCCATAGTATCGATACAGCGAAAGAAAGCGAGTCTCATACACTGGCACATACTTATTGTACTCCACCAATGTATATAGAAACTAAATTATTCAGTTCACCAGGCCATCAGCAAGGATTCCCATTCCATCCGGAGAAGTCAAGTCCAAACTCTAAAACAAGAAGCTCCATTGCTTATGTTTCTCAGCCCCAATTTCCTGAACCCATGTTTTCTCGATCTACATTCTGTACCAGTTTATTCTTATCATCTTCGACAAGCTCAGATACCCATCAACCTCTCAGCAACTTACCCTTCCTCCCACCTCCCCCGAAATACGATCAGTCCATTTCTGCTGTTAACTCTTCAAATTCGCCATTGCTTTTGAGTGGGGATATAGGTGATAGACGCGATGAGGGTGACTGCTCAGGGGATCTGCTCAAGAATTTTCATAACTTTCCTGAAAATTCTTCAGATGACAGCTTTCATGCTGAAAATTTTGCGACCAATTGTTTAGCATTCAACGAGCAGTTGGAATTGCAGATTTTATCGGAAGAACTTCACATAGCTATGACGGACAATGGAGAAAATCCTGGAATGGATGTGAGTGCATTTGGCGTATTCTTTTCTTATGTCATTGAATATGCACACCTTTGAACAACAATAGTCTGTCTCGTCTTCTCCTTATTATGTTTGTGCTAGTGTCTTACTTTGGATATTGTCGTTCAATTTTGCCATTCAAAAAAAAATATGTTGTTCACTTTATGTAGGAAATTTATGAGGTACCTCTGGTTTCGTCTGTCCCAGAAGTTGAAACTAAATCCATTCAGACCCATCAGTGTTCAGTCCCTCCTGTTGGTATTCAGCTCTTTTCAACCTCCTCTACTTCCAAGGCTGCAGCTGTTCACAAGCCAAGATTAAGGTGGACCCTTGAGCTCCACGAGAGTTTCATTGAAGCTGTCAACAAGCTTGATGGGGCTGAGAGTAAGCATAAACCTTCAATTGAGTACTATACTGAAATATTTTCCGTCTCACAAGGCTTACTGTGAAATGCAGAGGCAACTCCCAAGGCTATATTGAAGGCTATGAATGTTGAGGGTTTGACCATCTATCACATAAAAAGCCACTTGCAGGTAATGTCGCAAATATTGTCTTATACTGATCTTAAGTATTAAATTGATTGCCGTGTCATTCTATCCCTATATATTTAAATGAGTTTTAATATGCAGAAATATCGACTTGCCAAGTATCTTCCAGAGATGAAAGAAGGTAAATAATTATGTTTATTCTGATGAATTAGGTACTGAGTAGATTATGAATAACTGTGAACACAATTCATAAAATACCAACTTCATATTTCCAATAGTTGTGAAACTCATCTGACGGTTGTTGGATTTTCATTTTGATTGGAAAGACAAAAAGGGTTCCTCAGAGGAAAAGAAGGTGACTACGGTTAGCAAAGAAGGCGATGCAGGCACCAAAAAGTGAGTCTTCACCTGCTGTTTTTTCTTACTGGCCGAGCTTCAGTGAAATTATTTTCTTGATACTCATTGTCCTTTTCCTTTCACTTTCACTCTTGTAACAGGGGCATGCACGTCACAGAGGCTCTACGCATGCAAATGGAAGTCCAGAAACAGCTTCATGAACAGCTTGAGGTGTGTGCCATCGTTTGACTTGTTTATGTCTGTGACAGTGACAAATCACTTTTATAAAATTGCCATGTTTGATTGATAGCCTGCAAGTGCCCATTAAGAAAAGCTTAAGGAACTGTCCACATTCAGGTCTACATTTGAATGGCTTGGGATGTTTGATAAAAGTGATTTTTAGGCAATGATATCTACACGGTGGGGCCCATGGATGAAGGGCGCATGTCACACTAACATCATATGGTGGGGTCTGATATGCTTCCTATAATCTCATCTACGTCGTATATTTAGTGCTTTTTATAGTAGCACTCCTCATATTTCAACAGTTTTTGGTATATCTATTTAAATGGCTACAAAGCAACAGTTAAAGAGGATAAGAATTTGGGTATAACAAGAAAGAAGATGGTGAGGAACTAGAGAAGCTGGAGTTATCAATCAATTACGACTTGAGAGGAGTAGGAAGTGTTGAAGAAGGGGGAAGGGGAATGGGAAACAAAATGTTGATTAATGAAGATCATATCATGGAATATTTAGTGTATGGGGGTACGCATAAAAAGATGGCAGTGAGGGACTTGGTGGTGAATTGTAAACCGGAGGTGTTGATGATTGTGAGTCTAAACTCGAGGTAGTATTTTGTGGCTTGTAAACTGCATATGGGGAAGGAACGACCCTCAATGGGATTAATTTCAAACACATTAAGCCCTGTTCGTTTCAGATTATGGCAACCGATTGTCAGCCCTAAACCTATTGTTGGACTCAAATTTAAATGTAATTTTGAGTCCAATAATAGGTTTTGGACTAACAATCGGTTGTCATAATCTGAAACGAACAGGCATAAGGCTAGTTTAGCTGTGGCACGAGTGGGCCGTTGAGGAAGAGGAGGTTAAGGAGGTGATTTTTGCCATGGGTAGGGGCCAAGGCTCTGGGTCCTAACAGTTCCATTATGGCTTTTTCCAAGGTAGTTGGGATTGGATAATGGGGGATCTAATAGAGCAGATGACGGAATTATTTCTAGGAGGCGCATCAATAGGGATGTTATAGACTTATAGATACTTTTATCTCTCTAATCCCTAAGAAAGTGAGAGCAAAAGAGATGGAATTCCGACCCATTAGCTTGGTTGGGAGCCTTTACAAGATCGTTGGGGAATCATTTTCTATGGTGCGCATCAATAGGGATGCTATTGCTACTTTTGTCTCTCTAATCCCTAAGAAAGCTGGAGCAAAAGAGATGGACTTAAGACCCATTAGCTTGGTCGGAAGCCTTTACAAGATCATTGTGAAGGCTAGCTGTGAGGTATCCTAATGGGACAAGTAATTTCCCCTACACAAGGGGCTTTTGTGGATGGGAGGCTTTTGATGGACTGTTGTTTTCTGACGAGTGCCTTGACACTTGGCAACAGAGGGGAGAGAAGGGTATGATTTGCAAGATCAATATGAAAAAAACATATGACCTTGTAGACTGGCGCTTCTTGTGTATATGTTGGATAGGATGTGATTTGGTGCTTGACGGAGAGGGTGGTCAGAGAGTGCATTTCTAACCATTTCCTTTTGTTTATTGTTAATGGAAGGCGGTGGGTTTTTTCCGCTGTTCAAAGGAAGGGGTCTTAGGCAAGCGAATCCATTATTCTCCTTTTTGTTCACAGTAGTATGAGAGGTGTTCAACAAGTTAGTGAATGTGACAGTTCCCAATCAACCTCATTAGGGGTGTTTACTGGTAGAAGGGTATATCCCATCTCATTAGGGATGTGGCAGTTCCCAACAACCTCTTCCTATGCTATATCTTGGGCTTCCATTGGGGGTGGGCATGTCGCTGAAGGCCTTACGGCCCCACCGGTTGAGGGGATGGAGAAGAAACTGGCAAGATGGAAGAATGAATGCTTATCCTTTAGGATGCCGAAGGGGATGGCACATGACGTGGAGAAGCTCTAGAGAGACTTCTTTTGGGAAGGAAAAAGGAGAGGGAGGAAGATTAGTCATCTTTTGAATTGGAAAAAGGTTTGTAAAAGGATTGAAGAAGGGGGTTTAGGCATGGGTAAGAAGATTGTTAGAAATTCGACATTGTTGAGCTGCATGGGAAACAGAGGATCGCAACAAACCAAATCGGGTTTGATGCTCAGAGAGAAACCATTTGCATGCCACCCACATTTGCCACACATCAGGCCATGGTTTTGTTCAGCAACAGGAGGATCAAAATGAAGAATGAAAATTGAAGCATAGCAGGACCCACCCGTCAATCGATCAATGATTTGCTGCCACCTGTAAGTTCAACCAGTAGATAGCTGCTGATAAAGCCTGTTATTCATATACAGATCTTCATTACAGTCAGAAAGAGAGACAAACTTAACTACATCTAACACAGACACACAAACAAATGGGGCTGGTATTTCCACCCACAAATTAGATACTTCTACTCAGATTGTTGACCATGTCTTGACTACGACAGTGTGGTAAGCTATATCTGGTAACATCTTGTAACATAAGAAACAAAAAGTTATTTAAAATAGAAAAAAAAACAAATGACAAACATAAAGAGAGAATATGAGAAAGGGGATAGCCTTCAGCATTGGCAAACTAGGAGTGTGGGAGATGACTATGAACAGCAAGAGCAATAAGAGAAGAAATACAGTCTCTCTGTTGGTTGAGTCTGAGAAAGCACCTGTAAGTTCAACCAGTAGATAGCTCCTGATGTAGGGATGTAAAATTTTGAAGTGATAACCAAATTCATTGAAAGAGAAAAGAATGTCGAAAACTATTTGATATCCGATGATCATAAACTGTATTAAACAACTTGAGTAATGATATTTGATTATTTATTATTTTATTGTTTGTCCTATTTATATTTCCTAATGGAGGCTGCCATTGTCCTTACATTGACATATTTGTTTCATTATTAATAATATTTTTGTGGCAGGTGCAAAGGGCTCTTCAGTTACGTATAGAGGAACATGCAAGATACTTGCAGAAGATTTTAGAGGAGCAGCAGAAGGCTGGCAACAGCTTCATGCCTTCTTACAGTCGGCAGTCATTGCCGGACATGCCGTCAAGCTCCGAACCCCAGGTTGAGTCTTCACCCAAATCACAGGGAGAAACTGATTCCAATTCAACATCTCTCCCATCAAAGCATAAATCCACAGATTCAGAATCCGAATCTGAACCACCGGTCAATCAGAAACGACTACGAGTCGATGTCATGCCCGAAACAGCTTCTGAATACCCATGTTGCTGAAAATTTGGTGCAATGACAACTTCTACACAAACCCATAAACATTTGTACAGGAACATTGTGTCTTTGGTTCATTCTTCTGTGTTCATTTTTAGTTTCTCTTTGTAAGGTGGTCTGGGAGTGGGAATTTGATCATGGGACACTTATGTGTTACGTCCTGAATTTGTACAAAAATGATAGTAAAAGAGAGCATTGCAATCTCTCATTGCAATCTTTAGTGGGGAATATTACATAAGAGATCTACTAGCCAAATGATCTCCTCTTGTAAGAGATCTCATTTACAAGATAGAGGCTTTATAAAAAAAAATCAGCTGCTTAAAGACATCTCTAGGACATCTTTTTCATCGTGATTGATAAAAGGTTTAGAATCATCCAAGTTTTGCTCAACAAAAATGATGCTGTCTTAAAAAGACATCTCTTATTATATAATCCAACAAACTATGAAAATTTTGTACATTCATCTCAGTTTCTTGAAGACCCTTGTCAATTCCTAACGTCCAATAACCTATTAGCCATCACTTGGAGGGGCCATTACTTAAAAATTACCGTAATTGGATATACTTGTGTTTCAATGGTCCAAGAGAAATGCCATTCATCATATGTTTAGGGGCCGTTTGGATATGCGAATTTTAGAATCCGAGATTTCTTCGAAATTGTAGATGTGAAATAAGAGAAGAAGCAGACCGGCCGCCGTTTGTTGATTTCTCGCCCTTCTTTCCATTAGGAAGAGAGTAGTAGGTCATCCCTAGGTTTTAGAAATCTCAGGATGCGGGAGAGATTTCTAAAACCTGGATTTCTTACTTAAAATCTAAGAAACGCTGCGAGGACAGCATTCAGCAGCTGCAACATGAACCATCTTTTACACTGTTTTCAAACTAAAAACATGAATTCTAAAATCCGCGTATCCAAACGGCCCCTAAGTTCATCCGAAGTCATCCAAAATCTTTTCAGAATTGAGTGCCTTGCATTACTTAATTTTCTCTCTTTTTTGTCGTCTCTTAAGTGTGAGAATGTTAGAAGTGTTAGAATTTTGATTTCAGACAATCCCCCTTCTCTTCTCCTCAACTGTCTAAATCCGTTAACAGTGCAGTGAATGGGACACAGGACAATATAAGGACTTCCTCTCCCAAAGGGCCAACTGGCCTAGCAAACCCTTTGTCCCTTCTTCTCTTCTTATCCTCCATTTTCTTCAAAACTCATATTTTAGGCCTTCTCATGAAACTGCAGAGATTAAAGGTGATGGAGAGTGAGGTCGGGTGTCCAATCTTAAAAGGCTGTAGTAAGGTGGGCTCACTTCTAATTACTAATTCAATCTTGAACACAAGGCAATAGAAGAGATTATAATATTCCACATGGGAACATTCAAGATCTCAAATAAGAGGATACTACTGTTAAACAATTCCAAAGATGGGAGTTGTAGAAATTTAAAAAAAACCTTCATTCAGAGATTAACCAAACTGAGGAAGACCCTAATTTGGATGGGGCTTCTTCAAGTTCTTAATTAAATGAAAGAGAATATGGGGCCCTAAAGAATAACAAATAAACAATGAATTATACATTGCCTGATTAATAACAAATAAACAATGAAACCATTCAAAAAAAAAAAAAAAACAAAGACAAAAACAAAAACAAATAAACAATGAATTCTACATCACCTGATTATTCCTCTCCCTCCTCTCCACACATCTTATCTAAAACTAGCCATTCTATTCACACTCATCTCCTACACGAATAATGTTACTGCTGCACAAGAAGAAACGGGCGTAGTGCGGCAGCGCCATGTTCGGGTCTGCCAATGGAAAGTGTCTTGAAAACTATACAGTGGAGTAAATGACAGTAGCTTTCTTTCCCCACCTCATGATTCTTAATCTTTTGCTTCTTGCTTAAGGTTGAGGAGGCTTATCCTCTGCAAAACCACATTTTCAGTGAGTTGCCAGCATTAAAAAAATCAATCACATTTTTTTCAGCAACCGTGAAACCCAGGATATCTTTTTGTGATGAAATAGAAAGGTGTTTTAACTAACTTTACGTTGATTGGATTTGCAAAAACAATATGATTACAGAGGTTTAGAAAAAGAAGTTGGTATATACCTGTGCAAATTAGACCTGTTTACAAGGCATCAAACTCAAATAACGAGAAAAAAACACTGAGGTGGAAATGTATACAGAAGATCAATGTCATATAGCAGTGTGACCAAAGATATTATAATTCAAACATTGATCAGATGATGGGAGCAGTACCGTGATAATGTTTCAAAAATGATCATTCCATCTTTTTTTCTCATTTACTTCTCTTTTTATGCTGTTGCTCAGTAGGGGAGTAGAAAAAGACTACAGCTTCCTAAAAATATCATTGCGCTTGGGTCTGATCATTAAGGGCCCATTTAGATACCTCCCATTTTGTATTTGGATTTGGAATTGAGTTTTGAATACAAAATGAATAGATCCGGCAGCTCATGTAGAGGGAGACAGAGACGGAAGGGGGTACTTCCTAGTGGAGGGGAGATGACAATTTACTAATATTTATGAATAGAAATAATATCAACTATTATGGAAAATCCATCTGCTTACAACTTGATATTGCAGAAGAATTCAAGAAGTAGGCAGTACTATTGACCTTGGGATGGAAGTTCTTAAAGGTCCTAAAGATGAGGAAAATATGATAATAATATATGATGGTTGAGGTGGTTGATAGTTATAAAACCATTTCGATCAACATCATTACCAAAATATGTTGGCTTCTACGAACTTAAATAGAACAAGAATGGAAAAGAAACATATGTCAAGCTGAAAAAAAGATGATCATGAATTCAAGGAGAGACAGAGAAAACCCAATGAATTTCTTTAGCAAGAAACCATCATTGAATTCTGTCCGCAAGGAACTCACCAATGGTGGTAGGATCTACATGTACAAAGAAACTGGCCGCAACGATCAGATAGCAGAGAATAAGCATTAGTCCTTTGAAGTAGTTGGAGGTTCCGTCCTGCAAATGCCACATAGATCAGGACAAGGTGACAAACAAAGTAAATGTAGAGAATGCGTATTTTTATGGGAAAAATTAAAACTGGTTGGAATTGAAGAATCACCTGGTCAAAATTGGGCATGAAACAATATATTTCCGGTTAACGGCCAAATTTAAAGAAAAAAAATAGAAAAGGCGACTGAACCAACTCCAACTTTAGTGACATTTTTGACATTTCAACTCTAAGGCCCTGTTTGGATTGCAGGAAATTTCTGGAAAAGAAAAACTTTAGCGAAATTTCATGCTTTTCCATTGTTTGATTCCCTAAAATTTATTACTTCCCTCTAAATTGTGGAAATTCAAATACCTAGGAAATATTTTTCCTCAAGAAATATTTTTCCTGCAATCCAAACGGGACCTAAAGAAAACACATTTATAGACTTATAAATAGACAAAATGGTGGCAATCATTTGGTGGTTTTGGCCACTGGCAACTTCTCTGGCCTCACTCTCAACAAAGAACTAAAATACTGTTTCAGTTACTTTAAAATTGGCCTGCAATTACCAAAAAAAGTTAGATGTTTCCTCTCTTAACATTCCTAAGACAAACCTGCAGCATGAAGGCTACAACTAAGACCGTAATAAAAAGTGTTGCCGTCTCAAAAAGTTGAAAATTTAGGTCCATCGGGCGTCCCATAATCCACCCCACAATCACACAGAAGGGAATCTGCAGCCATAACAATCACATTACAGACATAAGTAATCCATAACAGAACTAAAAGATACAAATGACTGTAGTTCCTGGATATCACCAGTGACAGAAAACCAAAACATGCTAAAAACTGAGATATTGATCACTTGTATAGGCATATAGGGGCCGTTTGGAAACGCAGATTTTAGAAAACAGGTTTTTAGTTTGAAATCAGTGTAAAAGAAGGTTCATGATCAGGCTGCTGTGTGCTGTCCTGGCAGCGTTTCTTGGATTTTAAGCAAGAAAATCAGGTTTTAAAAATCTCTCCTGCAACCTGAGATTTCTAAAACCAGGAAAATGGGAGGATCTTCTACTCTCTTGCTGATGGAAAGAAGGGAGAGAAGTCAAAATGAGTCAAAAACGACGGCTGGTCCGCTTCTTCTCTTGTTCTAACCCTCTTTTCTAACCCTCTTTTACACTGTTTTCAAACTAAAAACCTGGTTTCTAAAATCCGCGTATCCAAACGGCCCCTTAGGGAAATTGTGTGCACCGACTCTCATTCGGCCAACTGAAATCCACTGCAACTATGTTTATGGCATCTGGCGTCTAAACCACTGTAGATAATTTAGTAACTTTGCCACAGAGGGTGGTTGGCGACTTGGCGATGCAATTTATTTTGCTAATAACTCATGGATGTAGCGTGAACATCTTGTATATTACATACAATTTCCGACATCTGGTCTCCCATCCTCAAAGAGAATTCTTGTTAAAAGTACACAAAAGTTTCTAAGGAGTAAGGACGTCTCCCACTATTAGCATGCAGCCAGAAAATCAAGTGTACATAGAGATATAATTATAAATGCATTTACATTGATGTAGAAACAAAAAATGAATAAACTAAATGTTTATACCCTACCCCGAACATGGATATCTGTGTTGATGACCCGATTGCAACTCCCAAAGAAATGTCCTACAAAAGGACTCATTTGAATTATCAAGAGGTTAAATAAACACGAACTTTCACCAGAGATATAGGCACACTTACAAGCTTGTCTTTCATGGCAAACATGATTGCACTTGCATGTTCTGCAGCATTTCCTACAATTGGAAGAAGGATAACGCTAATAAATGCAACCGGCATTTTCCATGCAACAGATGCTCCCTGCAAAATATTGCAGTCAAAGTTTATATAATCATAAACAATAGTTAATAGAAATCAGATTAGATGGGAAGGGCCTGATTGAATTGATTGGGCCATGAACAAATGAGGTCAAATCTCTTGGTCCAAAAGATCACATGAAAAATAAAGGGAGATGATTTTTTTGCCACCCCACCCGCCCCCCCCCCCCCCCCCCCGCCCCCAAGGATAATGCGCCCCCCTGTTAACATGAGTTGTGGGCAGACTTTTGTTAAATTTTAAAGTGTATTTTTTGGGTAGCTTTATTTTATTTTTATTTTGAGTGTTGTAGTGAGGGCAAATATGTACTTTTGTGTCCATGGGCATGTTGGTCTTTTTGCCTAGCTTGCACATGTGTGAGCCACACATGTTTGCTCCATCTTTTCCCACTACCTACCTATTTCAAATTTGAACCTTTACTTGGAACTCCAAACCCATTACTTCCCTAAGCATTTAAGACACCACTTTCCCATACCCACTACCACTTACCTAAGCTATCTTCTCTTTACTTTCCTTGACCAAGCCTAATTCTCATTACTTCACTTTTGTAGAGATTCTCCACTACCTAGCTCCTTGAAGCTCTCTTGTGCAAGCTTGGTTTTGAAGCTTTCTTCTTCTTTTTTTGTTCTTGTCTTGTATTGTGTTCTTCCATCATATATATTGGATTACATCTTGTGGTGATTGTTCTTCTTCTCTTTTGGTTATTGCTCTTGGGCTAGTGTAAACTTTGGTTTCACTATTTGAGAAGAGGGTTTTCCGGTGTTGTGAAATCCGTCTTTCTCTATATCTTTAACGCTTTTTGACGTCAAATCACATTAAAAGGGGGGCGCATTATCCTACCGCCGGTGGGGGATCATCTCCCAGAATAAAATATCATTTTCTTTAGTTTTTCTTCATTGTTATGTAATCTATGATAGGACCCATCAAATGAATGCTTTGGATCCCAAAAAAAAACGTGGACCCACCCTGGTTTTCTGCACTCGAGCGCAGAAACAGTTTTCCGTACACACACATATACATATAATAAGATTGACAAAAAAAATTACCTGTATCGCACCAACGAGGTATTCTGAGAGGAATGAAATCCATGAAGTCAGTATTGCAAGCCAGATGATGGCTTCCCATTGAGATATCTCAGGAACTTCTTCATCATCTGAGCCCTCATCCGTCCCCTGAGACCATATTATTAATTAATAATCCAGTAACAACAATGCCAAAGTGCCCAAACTAAAGTACTAAACTACAAGATACTTTATACTAAAAAAAGAGAGAATTAAAAAAACATAAATGAGGACATTATATCCAAGAACGAGGGTGGTGAGTTGCACAAATCTGGCCTGAACTAAGATTACTATTGTGGGCCCTAAGTTGGAGCATATGAATTGAAACTTGGCATGGAAGGAAGATCATTACTAAGTCAACTATCTATGGTACAAATCTGGATCAAAACAGATTACATCTGCTATGGTTTTGGTTGCTAGGGGGGGACTGACTTGTTATTTAGGCTCCGTTTCTTTTGACGTAAAATTGGAAGTAAAATTTGTTTTATGTTCATTTTTACAACATAAAACAAATTTTACGTTCATTTTTACGTCGAGAGAAACGGAGCCTTACTGAGAATAGGGCAGATTTGTTATTTTGGTGAGGCGCTTCGGTAATTTTAATTTATTTATTTCCATAAAAATTCACTTAGACAGGGAATCAAATTTATATGTAAGTGAAGAAAGAGAAAAATGAATTTATTTTGGATTTTGTTTTCTTTTATC
Organism: Tasmannia lanceolata; assembly: GCF_043159265.1. Classification (NCBI taxonomy): domain Eukaryota; kingdom Viridiplantae; phylum Streptophyta; class Magnoliopsida; order Canellales; family Winteraceae; genus Tasmannia; species Tasmannia lanceolata. The sequence goes on from NW_027518683.1 coordinate 15,638,378, forward strand.
TTGAGACATTTAGGGTCTACCCTATTTCACTTCCTCTTCAACTTGATCTTCTTCTTCGATTCATTGTTTGCTATATTTTTCTCTTCTTGTGATACTAGTTTGCATTACCACTCAGTCACACTTCCTAAGAATAAAGATAAATATTGGCAATCAACCACAATTTTCCCTATAGTTCTGTTTCTTTTTTTCATTTGACATTTTTATGTTTTATAATATTTTATGTCGTTTGTAATGTGTTTCAGTTGTCCCGTTGTCTGCTAGTTCCCAAATACTAATATCTTGTTATATCATTGGTGTGCTACTACATGCATACATACTATATACTAAAGGAACCAATATTTAATGTTTATATATATATATATATATATATATATATATATATATATATATAAGGAAATGGTTCCTGCAAACATGTGCAGGTAAGTTACCTGCACACGTTTGCCAAAACAGTGTGGGGGCCACTTTTTTTGGGGGATCAAAACCATTCATTTGGAAGGCCCTTCCATGGATAAGGTGTGGCCCAAAAATCAGCCCCATTGGATTGTCCTAACCCAATCAAAGGTTGGGGTGGGGGGGGGGTGGTGGTGGACAGACACTCTGTGTCCATGTTTCTACCCATTTTTCCCCTCCACAAATGGAAGGGTTGGGATGATCCGATGGGGCTGATTTTTGGGCCACACCCTATCCATGGAAGGGCCTTCCAAATGAATGCTTTGGACCCCCCATAACGTTGGAGTACCATTGGTCACAGTTTCCAAAAGAAACAGTAGTTTGCCCACGATTGCAGTTCTACCTCTGTTGCCTTCCAGTCAATGATCATGCCTTTCCAAAAAGAAATCTGATTAAGGAGTGGATTCCCATTCAAGCACACAATAATCATATTCATACGAGCAGGAATCTTCCTCATGGGTGCCGCTCCCAAGCTAGAACCGCGATTCTGCGTTCCTTAGGACGGAAATTGCTCCCATGACGTTCCCAAAGAGACGGAAACCACTCTCATGGCGCTCCCAACCTGCTCATATTACTCCATCACTCCCACCATCACCAACTTCCTTACATCAAATTCCTCTAACTCTTCAAAGACTTCATCGGATTTAAAGCAAGCATACATGAGTCTTAAGAAGGCATGGTTAGAAATTACTACTTTTTTGACGTACTTACATTTCGAACGATATATACGAAGATAGTTAGAAATTACTATATTTTAATGTACTTGAATTTTGAAAAACATATAAAGAAAATATTAAATAAACGCTCCCATGGCGCTCCCAACCTTAGACTCTTCTAGACCCCACGCTTCCCTACTACCGTCTCCGCCCCGCACCCGCTTCGTGCTTCTAAGATCATACTATTACACAAAACTCTTAATAGATCACAGTATCATCTTTCATGTGCATGCAATGTTGCAGCAGAAAAGAAATTCTAGCGGACCTATCAGTAGCAGCATATGGAAAATGTTATGATCCAATCTTACCATATTCTAGTGCATACTTGAATCTGATCAATGACATCTACTTTTAGTAGGTTTTACCATAATAGTACAAAAGATTTTTTTTTTCCTTTTGAAAAATAATAGTACAAAAGATATAAAACAAATCCAGCTTCTCCTGAAACAGAGTTGATAAGACAAACCTCATTAACAGGGTCATAAAGATTATTATGACTCTTCAGCTGAAAAACAAGATAGGAGGCATATGCCACAAGCATAATACAGCTGCTAAACCTTGAAAGGGCCAACTCAGACTTCCCAAAATGGACCTCCGTGTGTGTGTAGTGGAGGACGGCTGGAAAAAGTAGCCCCATGACTGCCATCAACAGTAAACCTGAGTTCACTACAGCAGCTGCCTGCCCATAAAGGTATAAACATTCCAATTTTTATTCCAGAAAACAAGAAGAATGTTGGAGAAAATATGCATAGTCAGAACTTTGAGAATACCTTGTTAAAGACTTGGTCCTTCTTATAGAAAACTATCCCACCACTGAAGAAAGCACATCCAAGCACTAGCAACATGTTTGATAAAATGGAGCCTAACAGTGACTGTTGAACAACACGGATCATTCCATTTTTCAGTGCGTAAATTGATATTATCAATTCCGTTGCATTTCCGAAGGTGGCATTTAAAAGACCCCCAACTGCAAATGCCAATGTGTAAATGATTCTAATCATATGAAACCCAAGTAGACCATATAATAATTGATGCCACACATGGACATAGGCAATTGAGTACCACAATAATACTGGTGGTGGTGATGATTAAGCACATACACAGATACACTTACTAATTTTGAACTTATCAACTCGATTTATGATGAACAAACTACTTCGCTTCTGCAAATTACACATGGGCACATGCACTGATACCAACACAGTAACCACCCATACAATCATATTTATATATTAAATATTATTCTATGCATGCATACCAGTTAATAAACAGAGAGAAAATATATCTCAGCTTACCTACCAAAAATCCATATAGGTTGTACATAAAGAATAAGTTACACACAAAAAATAGGCAACTGAAGTTCTTTCCTCAGAGCCATGCTGACACATACGCCCATGTTAATACCTATGTTCATAATTTCATATATAGCATACTACAACAAAACCTTACATAATCACTTCAGTTCAACATTAGAAACAGACAGCTATACTTTTAAACGGATGAGGGATCCCATAGGAAACGGATTTTGGACAGCTGCCAGGGTCTTGAAAGTATGGCTCAAAATGGGCTTTTACAAAAAAAAAAAATGTATATCATTTCCGTTATGGATTAGAGAAAAGCTTTACTCTAAAATCGATGGTAGGTCCATAGGAAACTGATTTTGGGCCTATGCCTGTGTCTAGAGTGTATCTCAAAGGGGCTTCTTATAAGAACACTGTGCTTGGATTCTAAATTTCCTGGTGGAATAAAAAACTGTAGTGATCTGTAATGGAGAAGATCAAATCCAACTAAAGTAATCACGTCACCAAGGAAATAGATATAGATCTCAAAGACAATATTGGGGTGCTACAAAATGTCTCAAGAGTGTTCAATAGTGAATCTTAGGAGAGCTGCACTTTTCTCTGTCATTATTTTTTTTCTTTTAAGTGTGCAAGCACAACCTTGAGTTTTTTTACATAAAGTACCTTTTAACTCAGATACACAGACTAAAGCCCAGAAGGCCTATTTATAAATTACATCAAATGAAATTTGCTTAAATACAAACTTCCCACTGCAACCGGAAGCTCAGATCCACAATGGAAAAGGCAATCAAATCAACAACCCCAAAAGTAGATCTGTTGTGACAGCAAAGCCTAACAAAGGCACCCTCTGTACCCGATAAATTGAATTTCATGGAACATTCCCATAGTTCAAACCTTGTCAAATCCATTTCTTTTCCTCCAAAATGGAGAAAACATTTCGTACCGGCGGACAAACCAGTACAAGTAACCGGAATGAAATGTCCTGGTCTGGAATTCGCTTCATATCAGGATGTTCTGTTTAATTCGTTTTGGACGAAACATAAAATGTATTTTTTTTAAAAAAAATAACAGAAATGCCTTCTAATGGTTCTTTTTGGGTTTCGATCATTTTGACTATAGTTTTTGCCATTTTTTGCCATTTTATAGCCCGTTTGAAGGACTTTTATGTCTGTTAAAGTATAAAAGATAAATAACACCTTTCTCCAGTAGCTTAAGCTTTTGGAGAAGTTGGTAAGTTAACATGGTATCAGAGCCAAAGGTCTAGAGTTCAAACCTCCCGGATAGCAAAAATCCACATGCGATGGTCGGCCCAAAGTGGGACCACATGTGCCACGTGTTTGCCAAGTGGGCCACACGTGCGGGGGAGTGTTAATGTATAAAAGATAGATAATGCCTTTCTCCAATAGCTTAAGCTTTTGGAGAAGTTGGTAAGTTAACAATGTCATTTTACCTCCTCAAAAAAAAAGAGGACTAGAAAAAACTATCAAATCCCCCGTTTCTTTCACTTTTTTTTTTTTGAAAATGTTCAAATCCCCCATTTATTCGCTTCTTCTACAATAGTATCTCTATAAAATCCTTCTATTTATCACTGTTGTTAATATATTTGATATATTTGCACTCTTTTTGTATTTCTTCTACTTCCAGAAGGTGATTTGTAATGTATTTGATTTTTAGTTAGCATTTAGCATTTTGTAGGAATATTTTTTCTTAGTTTCATCGATGTATTGCAAATAATTTGCTGTTTTAAGTAATAAAATGTGTCATTTTGTTAAACTTGGTTGGTATAAAAGTTTCTAATATATATTTTTAAAATTTTTAACTATTCACAAAAAATTCTCCAACTGCAGACTGCCAACCGTCTAACCGCCCAGCTCTCTCTCTCTCTCTCTCTCTCTCTCTCTCTCTCTCTCTCTCTTCGGCCTTCCACTCCAGCCTCTTCCCTGCTTTCCCACCACCGGATTCCAGCCTGATTCTGAAATCCACTTTAAGAATCCTCTGTTCTCGACCCGTCACCGCCAGAAAGCAGTTTTCTGGAAAAGTTCTGCTTACCACTGGGAAGCTGTTTTCCAGTGGTAAACAATTTCTGGGCCAGCCGATATGACATTCGTTGAGTCCCCTTCAACAATCACCTGGCACAATCCATAAGCTGTGAACCACCTCAACCCCCATAGCAAGGCTAGTGCTTCTGCTTCGTTGGCAATACAAATTCCTACCTTTCCTGAGAAAGAAACAAGACATCGCCCAGCTCTATGAAATTATACTTCCCTCAATTCTGAAAGAAATGGTTCAGGATTCATCTTCCATAATAATCCAGCACTTCCAATATCACAGATCTAATCAATCACATGCATGACAATGATCTAAGATAACATGCTCCCTCTGGTATCGGCAAACAATCAAATGCTCGATCAACCCTTTTACCATTGTGGGTCAGATTGGGCAGGTCAATCCCTCTAGAACATCTCGTATATGATTCTAGTTGTCCAAAACCTCCAATTGAATTGGGTTTTCAGATCCAGTTTCTCCATTGGTTAGATCTGAATAGGGATTTGGTCAAATTTGTTATCATCTCAACCCTTCCAAGGCTTGGATTATATTTCATCTAACTCCAATATCACATCTACTAGATCTCGAGTCAATTGATTAATTTTATTTGCGTGCCAAACAACATCTCATCCCTTTTCACATCATTCAGCTAATCTGTAAATTCAACCCCAGTCTTAGCCATCATGTTGAAAATCCACAAAGATCGTAATTTTTTTTTTTAAAAAAGTGATAATTTTTTGACATAATTTGGCATAACCCATGAGACCAAAACTTTCTCTAATACCAAATTTAATGCAGGAAAAATTGCAGCAATAATTTTCGACACCACAATCAAATTCTCATTTTTCTACCAACATTCCACTTAAGCACCCCATAAAAATCCTAGTAATAATGCCCCACGAATATCAAACAAAATTCCAACAAATTTCATAATAAAAATCATATTTCTCTTATCTCATTGTAGGAAATTGCAGGCCCCAAAATTCCAATATCAAAAAACAAAATGTATTTGTTTCATCGAATAGCATCAAGTCACTCGGATTTGGGGCATCACACCACCAAGTGTAGGGGCACACACTGAGGATGAATATTATATTCCCTAAGTATCAAAGCTTGCCAATCATATTACATGGAACTTCTAAAGAGACCTACCCTTATTGTGCCCATACAATTAAACAAAATCACAACTACACAAACCATATTCCATTAACATATACCTGTTGCCTTATTTCTTCTCCACCTCTTTTTCTTTCTTCTTATTCTCTTCCTCAAGCTTGCATGGAGACAAGGATGCTCCCAAATCATCTACCACTTGACTAGAAAGTTAGTTCAGAGCCTCTAGACTCTTGTCATTTCATGCTCTTTTGTTTGCTTATTGTATCTTAAATCTTTGCACTTTCCTCAAGAAAACCTTATTTCCAGAATATAGAAAATAAATGAACAACATCTTTCCATGCAATTTAATAACCCTAGAAAGAACAATGGAATAATAGGAATCATATGCTACTTCCAGAGAAGGAAAAAGGCATCGCTACCTTAAAATAAACATATAAAGAAAATTTACCTGTGGCTCCTGTGAAGAATGCTAGCTGCCTACATCAAGGGGAGAGAGGAAGTGTGTTAGGTACTTGTTAAGATGCATGACTGTAAAAGAAAAGATCAGCAAAAATACTAATGAGATCAAAAGGAGCAATAGATAAATACTCTGTAGCATAACCCAAGCGCTCCGCCAAAGGTGTTATACCCAACAAGCATAGAAAGAAGACCCATCCCTGCAAAGCACCTTAGGAAATATCACTCAATAGAACATCCAAGGGCAAATAATGCAAGGCATAAAGTGGACTCTAAACATAGGTGTGAAAAATGAAACGGTCCTCCCGAGGACATAGACTTAACATAGTATACTACAGAGTGAGAATGGATAGGCTTTAGGGATATAATGAAGCTGCCAAGTATACCAGTAAAGATTGGAGCAACTCACATGATGACCAGACAGATTATGGACCAGGATCGCTAAAGGGCCAAAGGGCATCAGCAAGTTAATTTTGGTTGAGAATACAACAATCCTAAGGCTCCTGAACAATCTACTGCTTATATATTTGATAGTCCATACTCTTTGCACACCCGAAAAGGAACCATGCTGAACTGAATCCAATCCATTTGCCTTTCTACTAAGCGCCATGGGGCTTTCCAAGCTCTCATCCTCGAACAACTCATGTTCTGACCTCCCATCTAGTGATCCCATCTGCACTATCATGCATTTGCCAACAACCATCACTAAAAATCGTTAAGAATAAGAAAGCTTTAATAAACAAAAGAGCTCTTTTTCTTAGATGAATGAACAAGAGAGTACACAACAAAATTTATTCTTTAAGCCGCATGGTTCAGGATTAAAAACTAAAGTGCAAATTTCCTGGTATTAATAGCAATGAAACACTCATGAGTTGCATTGAATGGTCAACGAAAACATACTATGTGACGATGCTTCTAAATGAAAGCTGCCACAGAAATAAGCATAAAAGATAACTCACTTCAAGATGGGAAAGGACTACCATCCTTTGATGCTTGTCTCCAGTATTAGCCATCTGGTTGCAAGAATTGCAAGTCACCCATTCCAAGCACAGACATCACTGGAGGGATGAAGTTCATTTTAGTGTTATAGCATTAAAGGGAAAAAACAGTAATCTCATTATAAAAAACAAAGACTGGTCATGGACCACGAATAATAGTATAAAATCCACAAAACCACACCAATTCTGAAGCAGGGCAGCAACAGAAAATCAGAAAATAAGCATTTTGGGACCATCATGTTAAGGGATTGGGGAAAGCCTCGGTAAGAAATCCATGCAATATAGCGAAGAACCTTTTCTCAATATAAAAGAATGCATTCCCCAACATAGCATCACAAGACTTAATATTGGATCGAAATTGAATTCCCAATCCACTATATTTTGGAGAATTCGTAAGAATCATGTAGATAACTAAAAAAATGAAACTCTTATATTGTATTTACGTTCATCAGTTAAACAAAATAGGGATATCATTTGAAATTTAACATAATTTTCTCCTTCCTTCGAACAAAAATTGTCGTAAACCTGGAGGCAATTAGACACTAAAATATATACTTCCAAACATAAACATCGTAAAGACAATTGCTTTTAAAAAACAAAAGAATGCACAGAAAAAAGGAAAGAAATAAAACAGTCTAGAATTTCTTGTACAATCTCATTCTATTAGAGAAAGCAATTCATTCTATAAGAAAATTATCCGAATGTTTGCAAGGAAAATCGGATTCTTAGAACAAGGCATCTGTTTCCTCTTACCATTCTCGCAATTTCAAGAGGCAGATTTGTAAAATAAACATAACAAAAAACTGAAAGAGAGAGAATGAAATCCTCGTATCAGAAAACAGAATACACTTGATGTTTACCTTCGAAAGCCTCGTGAAAAATTCATGAAGAAGATTCGGTATTTGATCGTTCTCCATAGATTTTTCCACTTGAAAAGGGAGAGCGAGAGATGGAGAAGAAAAAAGGTTAGGGTTTCTTCTGCGTGAAAAGAAAAAAGAAAAACTAAGGAAGCGAAGGAGAAAAAAAGGTAGAAGGAAAAATCAGAAAATGAAAATTTCAGACGGCGATATTGAATGGAAGGGGGAAGAGAAATATTTTCGCAGAGAAAAACGGAAGTTCCATTGAAATGGAAATTTCGCGGAAGGAGTATGAAAATAGAGGAGAGAGGAGAGAGAGAGAGAGAGAGACTCCTTAACTGCAGGGAACCGCATTCCCCTTACGTTTTCAAGAACCCAACTAACTCCCGCTCATTTCTCGTTGCGTTGTGGAAATCATATTAAAGTAAAACGCATGAAATGAAATGCGAATAATAAAATAAAGGGATAATTACAATTACACCCCCTCTAGTTTCTTCCACCCCTGTAGTTTAAAAAGTGACAAATACACCCTGTAGTTTCAATTTTTTTAAGGTTTGCCCCCTCAGCTGAAGGTTCGTCCATAGATTGAAGGGTTAGGATGATCCGATGGAGCTGATTTTTTGGGCACACCCTATCTATGTCAGGGCCCATCAAATGAACGCTTTGGATCATCCAAATAATGTGGGCCCCCGATCATCCTAACCCTTCAATCTATGGACGAACCTTCAACTGAGGGGGCAAACCTTAAAAAAATTGAAACTACAGGGTGTATTTGTCACTTTTTAAACTATAGGGGTGGAAGTGGATGTGTCAGAGACTAGAGGGGGTGTAAATGTAATTATCCCTAAAATAAATAAAGAGAAAAGAGTTCAAAGAGTTCTTGCACCCCCTAGTTATATAAGTTATCAACTCGATAGTTTAAAATACAGTGGGGCACATTGTTTGGGTGATCCAAAGCATTCACTTGATGGGATAGGGTTAGCCCAAAAAATCAGCTTCATAGGATCATCCTAACCCTTCGAACTATGGAGGCAAAAAATAGACAGATTTGTGAATGTCATGGGAGCCTGGGGGAGGTCGTTTTGCCATTTAAGAGGGAAAAAAAGCCCAAAATCAAAGAGCCAAGATTGTTAACTTTTGAAGAGGCTATTAGTTCGGGTTACACTCTAGGTCTTCAAATAGGTCTTCATATCATTATTCTAAATAAAATATGGGAAATGATATTTTTCCCCGTCTGACGGATAAAATCCCCCTATTCAACGTTATTAGTTAAGTTTCAAAAGGCAAAGAAAAACGTTAAAGGGGTGAATTTATCATCAAGCAGTGAACCTTTCTCACAGAATCCGTTAAAAGGGGGGTGGGGGGGATTTTATCTATCAGAGGCGGGGATATCATTTCCCTAAAATATGCATTATGAAAATCTTGAAATGACGAAAATAGCTTGATTAGAGGCTGTACAAAACCGATTGATTGGGTGATCCCAACCATACCATTGCTTGGACTGTGGGCCATCCATTGTGGGTCCCCGCAAATAGATGTTTTAGGTTGATGGACTGTGGGCCATCCATTGTGGGTGGGGGCCTTTTCTCACCCTTTCCTCACTCATGCCCTATCTAGTCTTGCCTTCTCACACCCTACCTCTTGATAAACTAAAATTCCATGTAAAAAATTTTCATGGCAGCAAGACATGGGCTTAGGGTCTTTCAAGAAGAGTTTGGGCACTGGTTTTCACGTAAACAATAGGATTCATATTAAGAAAATATGGCCATGTAGACATGTAGATATGTAAATATAAGATATTTGTACGAGACTCGAGTATTTTTTTTTTTTGAAAAGGGTAAGCTGGGGTTAGGCAGACCCCGACCAGATATATTGAAAAAAATGGAGATTACAAAGATAGAGCAAGAGCGCACCCAAGCCACAAGCGACCGGGAAACAAGAACAGACTAAGTGCAAAGCAGCACGGACAAAAACAAATCAAGAACAACGGCCAAAAACCAACAAGCAAGCAACAACTAAGTGAAACAGAATTTCAAAGCCCAACAGCAAACAGAGGGGACACGAACCCAAAAGCAAGAGGTCCAGACCCCACTTAGGACTTGTAAGATCCGGGGATGAGCCCTTTGAAGGGGATTCTTTGGCCTGGCAGAGAAGGGGGTGGTGGTGAAGCTTTTCCTTTCTTCTTTGAAATGGTTTGCCAAGATCCTCCCTCAGATGTGGAGGGAGAGGAGACAATGCCCTTACCTGGGTCTTCTTTTGAGAGGCATGCCAATGAATCCTTCCCATCAAAAACCTCTTCCGAATTTGCTAAGGACGCATAACTGTTAACTTGGGCAAATTCTTCATTTCGAGCTGAAAGGATATTGTCTTTGAGAACTTTAGACCCAATCATAGGATCAGATTCAGGAAGAGCTGGAATTATGGGACTACTCCGTACACCCTCAACAACTCTGGAAACAGGTCTCCATTCCTTCCTAGAATGGGTTGGAATGGAAACAGGGCAATCTTCCAAGCAATGACTAAAATCCCAACAATTTGTGCAAGCCTTCGGCTTCCAATCATAAAGTATGGGTTGGATAATTTCTTTGGAGGAGGTTTTGAGAGTGATAGAGGATGGGAGGACTTGTTTAGCACTGATTTGAATGCACATTCTGGCGTAATTAAGCCGAGTAGCTTCTGCTGTTTGGGTATCCATGTACAGAGGTTTACCTATCAAACTAGCGATTCTACTTAGACAATGCTGGGACCAAAACTTTAGATGAAGCCCCGGGAGCCTTACCCAAATGGGAATGTCAGGAAGTTGCTTCTTATGCAAAGAGGAATCCGGATCCCACCTTTGAAGGATCAAGGGTCTGCCTCCATAATGTTGCCCAGCTTCTTCAAGTATTCGGGTGCAATCGGGTGCAGAAGAGAATTTGAATATGATAAAACCATGATCAAGGTAGTACATTTGTAGATTTCCGGAGATCTGCCATCTTCGCAAGAGAGATTCGCGAAGGGAAATGAAGAAGGGTCGTCTGCCAATAAAATACCCAACCAGACAATTCGCCCATTTAGCTTCAGTTTCCAGGGTCTCATCATCATTAAAATGAATCTTCAAATTTTCTTGTTCTTCGGCAGCAGGGGTGGAGAACCTAGATGTTTCTCGGATGATCCTGACTGTTAGATCATCATGATCAGAATCATTAGTGTCGGAGGAAGCCCATCTCTAACTTAGAACTTGTAAGCTTTCCACAAGGAATCCAAGCTTCTGTCCATTTACTTGCATTATTGTCTATGAAAAGCAAAAACTAATAGAAAATATGAAGAGAGTAGGATATGTTGTTCAAATATGGAAAAGCTTAGATTTATTTTCTCTCAATTTCTATAATCGATGAGTAATGATCATTAGATCGATGTCTAATGAGTTATGAGAGCTACTAAGCCAATTAGTGGATATTCCAAACTTGGTAACATCAAACCAGTCAAAAGAGGGCTAAACTCATAACCTTGTAGCATAGACATCCAAGCTTGCCACGCACACAATAATATCTCTCTTCTCTAAGAAAATATTTACCACCCTTAAATTTCTATGTATTCCTAAGAAAACAAACGACACTCATAAGAAACTTATAAGAGTGGTAAATGTTTTCTCGACTCTTTCATTCCTTCCCGTGGGAGGGAAATATAACTTTAAAAATACGTATTTCATTTTCAAACTTTATAAATTGATTTTAAAATTGTTAATAACTCCACTATCCAACCAAATGTAATTTGGAGAATCTTAAGGAGATTTTATATGGTGTGTGCGTGTGTACAATACTTTTCAAAAAGTGTCATGGGGCCCACTTAATAGGATGATCCAAAGCTTTCATTTGTTGGGCCACAACGTAAATAGGTTATGCAACAAAATCAATCACCATATAATGATACTAAACCTCGGAGACGTGGCCCAACAAATGTAAGGCTTTGGATCATCCTAGACCTGGCAAAAAGTGACCCGGACCCGCCCATAATTTATGGGTTGGTCACTAAATTAGTGACCCGTTGAAATTTGACCAGGCCCGTATGGGTCCCATTAGAACTGGGCCGGGCCTGGTGTACCAGCGGGTGCCTGCAAAAACCCAAATGATCGAGATATTATATCGTGAAAGCCCTTATAGTACCGTATTTTTCAGAAAGTACTATACAGACCACATTATAGGATGATCTAAACCATCCATGTGATAGAACACAACATAAATAGCTTATGCCCCAAAAATCACTTCCACAGGATGATCCTAGCCCTCCGTTCTATAGAGGTTTTCATAAATAATAATATGCATGCAATTCCTCCTTAGATCAGAGGGCTAAGATCATCCTATGAAAATGATTTTTTGGGCACACTCTATTTAGTATTTACGTTATGGCCCATCACATGGACGGTTTGGATTATCCTATTATAGTGTTGGAATAAAAACAGCAAAAAAAAAAAACCAGGTGTCCTGCGGATCCACCCGGCCCATATGTTGGGGTCTGGGTTCGCCTAACAGCGACAGTAAGATTCCAGGTCATTTGTGACCCGGCCCATACCACTCGGACCTGTACGGGTTGGGTGAAACCTAGCCCGGCACACCTTTTTGCCAGGTGTAGATGATCCTATGAAGTGGGCCCACAGTACTATTTGAAAAATACGATAGGTGATGATGCACCGGCCGTATAAATACTCGGTAGGAAGCAGTCGTTGTAGTGGTAGGGGTCCATCGATCCCAAGAGGGACGGACCACCACGCTCTTAGTCAAACCATTCTAAATGAACAAAGAAAAGAGGAATGGCGTGGCCCTAACGCTCTAGGGCCAGTCGATAAGAATAAGAAGGAAGGAGAGGGTACATACAAGATGTTGTCGTTTCCTGGGTTTTGTTGGGAAAGGTGATCTAGTGAGAGCGATGCTGCCAATTTGGACGGCAGAGATTTGACCGCTAGTCCCATCGCGCCCTTTTGGCAGCTTTATAATGCAATGCACGCGTTGCACGATCCCTACCTTTGCGCGAGATATTTTACCTCTCGTAAAAGCGACAGTCGTGCCCCGTCCCGAACATGAAACACAACTCCTTAGCTGTTGCATGCTCTGGTAGGACAGTGGATAGCCAGTGGTCGATGCCTTTACTATGACTATTACTCCCAAATTTCTCATAACCAAGGTATTTTTGGAAAAAGAACGGTGGGGTGGGCTACAACTTAAATACGCCATACACCCTACATCATAAAAAGGGTGCTGCTATGGAGAAATATTTGGGGACCTAGAGTGATACCTAACAAATCCCTACACGCCACATGGCATGGGAGGGTGGTTTTGCCATTTGAGAAAGTAAGCTAACTTATGGGGAGGCTATTAGTTCGGTTCCTCTTTAGGTTGCCAAATCGGTCTCCACATCATTATTCTTATACAACCCCTATGGATAGAAGGGTTAGGATCGTCCTACGGAGATGATCTATGATCTACGTCCTATAAATGATGTGCAATAATTCTATAGATCGAAGGGTTAGGATCATCTGTGGAAATGAATTTGGGGCACAACCAGTTTATGTTGTGGCCCAATAAATGGATGTTTTGGATCATCCTATGGGGTGGGCCGTACTGTACTTTTTGAAAAGTATGGGTTTGTTCGGCCACCCGTCAGATAATTTCTCTGATTTAAATAGGGCGATGATAAATTCGCACCTGCTATAGGATAATTTGCACTACTTTAACATGAATTCCTGTAAAAAAAGTGTTATCAATTATAGATCTGACCGCATAAATGAGCAAAAGTGAGGCCCAATGAGCAACTTTTTTGTAAGCATTTCACTTATTATTGTCAAAGGATGACTATTATGATCAAGGTCAAGTTAGACAACCATGAACAATTATCTTATGGAATATTCTTGGGCCCATCTCTCACAACTAGGCCCATCAATATTCTAGGGAAGATTTTTTCATGGTTGCCAAAGGTGCCCTAAGACATTTTGGAGGTCGGCATGTGTGGGCACATATGTGAGATAAAGATCGATGATCTTGCATCTTGAGTCGACTCATATAGTCGTATGGTCTTGGTCATCCCAAGCAGACATTTCATGTACACAATAAGGCCTTGTTTGGATTGCAGGAATTTACTAAAAAAGTTTGGAACGGAAAAATATTTCAATATTTCATATATTTTTACATATGAAAAATATAACTAGAACCAACCCTATTGAATTTTTTCTTAGAGGGGCCTTCAATTTAGGACAATATTTCTCTAAATTAACTATAAACATATCATTTCTCTCTAAATCATGGGAAGAAAAAAAAATCCTATGGTAAATATTTTTCTCGCAATCCAAATAGGGCCTAAAGGGCTACAAAAATCAATGGTTTAATTTAGCTGTTATTTGTGAAACCATAAATGAAACTTGAGCCAGGATAGACGGATCAAGGGCCTACGATCAATCGATCAAGCATTTTCATTGTTAATAGTTCTCTTGTAAGCATTTTCATTGTTAGTAACTATAAAGAATGCTAATAAAACCTGATTTACATTATGCTCAAAACACCTTGAACGGATAATCTTAGGTTCTTTTTTCTTAATCCATCAATGGACCTAGACGGTCTGATGGATAGTCCGAATCCGAACTTTAATAGATAGGATCTAGGCACATTAGAAGGATCCATTGACAAATTTTTGATCCTTTTCGTAAGATCCGAAAAATTTAGGATCGTGATCAAGATATGGCAAAAAAATCCGATGGATAGTCACGATCTGAAATCCTTTTACTAAGATACCCCAAAATATTGTTTATATTAAGTCTTGAAGGAGGGGCATTTTCATAAAAATGAACTAAATATTGATTAGCTTACAACTTTCCACTACCCCCCATTTCCCAGACATCTCTTTCTCTTCCTTTCCTCAAACAGTTTCTCTTCCTTAACAAGGATTAGTTACTAGTAAGTTTTATCGTTTCACACCCTCGACCATTGAGCTTCTTTTCAACAATTAAATCCTATTCTTCATAAAAAATCATAGGTTGCTATTGGATATAGTAACTTATTCTTTTCCGAATTGAGGAAGTTTTGGAGTTCATTTAAAATGAAGAAAGTTGAGATTTTTTGCTGTTTTGTAAGTGAGACTGATGGACAGTCCGTTTTGAAATGGATTGTGACCGGGACATAGGTAGGATCCGAAGAACACTCCGAATCCGATAATGAATTTGAATGGATCGTGACTAAGATATAGGTGGATCTGATCCAAAGTGGATCCAAGACATAGGTGGATCCCATTGATTTTTGTAATTTTTTATCTTCCAAAAGAAATGTCCATTTAGCATGGACCCAATGTGTTGCCTAATGATGACTATCTAATCAATGTCCCATCTTTAAAACGTCAACATGCAACAAGATATTTTCACACGTGTCATAATCAGATGGAGGGAATTGTTACATCACTCCGGCCCAATCCAAAGAGCTCATTGTCGATGACCGTAACATTCAAAAGGAACCTGTCTGACCGTTAAGTTTTTCTCCCGAAAATAAATGGGTGTGTGTCAAATAGAGGCCAATAGATATCGAAATTTAAAACCATGAGATTTTATACCATTCTAACCCTCCAATCTGTAGCCGTCATTGGGGCGTGCATGGTTTGATGATCCAAAGCATTCATTTATTGGGCCTATTTGAGATAAGTTGTGCCCCAAAAAATATATCTCCACAGGATGATTCTAACCCTCCGATCTGTAGAAGTATGACATATTATAGAAACCTCGAGTTAGGATCATCCTTTGAAGATGATTTTGTATCTTAGTTTGGGCTGAAAATGAGGCCTTTGCAAGGAAAGAAAGGAAATGGGAATTGAATTTTGAAAAAAAGTGAGCGTGCTTGGTCTAGTAAATAAGCTTATCAGGCTAAAAACAGTGGGGCCCACAGTTTTTGCATGATCCAAACCATTCATTTGAAAGGTCCATACCTAGATAAGGTGTCCACAAAAATCCGTTTCATAGGATCATCATAACCCATCCAATAGTGAAGGAAAAAATAGGCAGATTGGTAGACTAACTCTGCGTGTTCATTTTTCCTCCACATTTGAATGTGTTAAGATGATCATATGGGTCTGATTTTTTGTGGACACCCTGTGTAGGCAAGGGCCTTTCAAATGAATGATTTGGATCACCCAAACAATGTGAGCTCCCACTGTTTTTAGCTCGACCTAGTAGATTAGTAGATAGATAAGCTTATCTACTCTACCGAGTACGGTAACTTTTCCATTGAATTTTATATAATACATACATGCAAACCTCAGACACGGGATAGCGAGCTCATGAACTGTGGTGGCCGACGGCCTCAGTTAATTAGAAGAGGCCCCACATATACGTAATCGGTGAGAAAGAGCAGCAGTTGGTGGGCCCGGAGATTGCACCAACCCTTTGAAATGCGGTGACTGCATTCTCGTATAACATTAACCACTCGCTCCGTTTGGTTGCCGGGCTTTCTTTTTTCTTTTTTATGGGATTTATGTGGGTAAAGGTAGGAGACAAAAGAGGGAACAAGCATTAATTAGAGAAAGATATTATGACGAGTGGAGAGAGAAGGTAGAGAGAGAAAGAGAGACCACCATTTTCAAGACAAGAATTTGCTGATGTCACCAAGAAAAAGTTGATGTGACCACTAAATACTCTCCCACATAAATCCTAGGGAAAAAAAAAAACCATCGTACTGTTTTTATTTTTTTCCGCCTCTGTTACTGTTTTGCCGAAAGGTTTGGAGTCGGAAGAGGGACACGCAGAGGAATAAAAAACAAACCAAACGTCTAATCACATTAAGGTGGTTTCCAAAAACCACCGGTTTTAACGCGAGACCGAGTGTGTTATCGACACGTAACCCGACAGGTGGCATAACTAGCTGACGTGACTCTCGACCCGACTAGATAGGAACCGGCAGCAACCGGTCTCCAAAACTGAAAACCGGGAGGTTTCGAAAACCGCCGTTAGAGAGCGTATAAAGAGCTCGACAGTATTAAAAAAAAATCTCTACTCGAGAGAGTTTCTTCTTTTGGAAGCGGTAATCTTTCGAGAAAAAAGAGAGCCTACAGTTTTGCTTCCCCATATAGAGAAAGGAAAAAAAGAAGAAAAAGCTCTCCTTTTTTCTTCATTGTTTTCTTCTTTCCCTTTTGTTCTTTCATCTGATTTTCATGGAACTAGAACCTGATCGAGAGCTTCAAAATGGCGAAATCGAGACTGTTTGCAGTTTATGTGGTGATTTTGGCTTCCGTAACGCTTTGATTCTCTGCAGGAAATGTGGATTTAGGCATCAACACACGTAAATTCCTTTCTAATCCTTTTTTTCATCGCGTTCCGATGAATCTCCGGCGAAAAAAACTTGTTTTTTTTCCTTTATCAATCTCCATATTTTGCATTTTTTTTACTGTTCGGAAACGAAATTGAAGCTGTTTGTGTCTTGTACGGTGAATCAGTGATATCGCCTTCCGAGACGCTTTGTTTCTTCTCCACAAATTCGTTTTTTTTTTTCCACTATTCTGTTTTTAATTTTTTTTGCGTGTGGTAGTAATCTATTTGTTCGTAAAAATTAGGTATTGTAGCAGGCTGTATCCGAACATCGACATGAAGAACTGGTCTTGCGAGTGGTGTCTACACGAGGAAGAGAAGCAAGCGAGCAAAAGGAGCAAGGTATTCGAGTTCCTGCTCGAGATCGCTCAATCTTTCCCGGAAAAATCGCCTTCCGGCAAAGACGAAAAGCGGATTTGTCGGAGAGCGGACCGATTCTCGCCGGAGGAGAAGCGATTCACGGAAGGTAGCCGAGAAATCGGATCTGATGCGAGATATAAAAATTCATTGAAGAAGAGTGTCCGCTACGTGGAGAAAAACAAAGCGTTGGATCGATGGAGAAATCTGGCTAAAAGCAAGCTCGGTTGCCGGAGATACAAGCTTCTCGCCGACGTTCTTTGCTGAGATCGCCGGAATCCGACACATCGCCGGCGGAATAGGTAGGTTCTCATGTTGTTGATGTTGATCTTGTGTCTTTTTCTGAAATGAATCTAAGAGAACTTTTCTTTCTGAGGGAAAAAAAAAAAGGAAAAATAATGAAGTGCGTTTTCTGACATTCTCGTCCCATTGACCAACTTTTTACATCTGTAGAGTGTTGCTTTCACCATTTTTGGTCGTGAGTTGCCCGGCGGGAACTCCGATCTTTCTTTTATCGCCGGCGAGCTTTTATATTAATTACTATATCTTTTTCTCTGTTTTTAACGAATATCAGGAGTTTATACCACTTGATTTTACGTGAAATATCGAAAATACCAGCTTAGAAAGAGTTAAAATCGAAATCGCAGTCTCAAAAAATTTGGGAGAGTTAAAACAATTTTTAATCTTTATATTGTATGAAAAGACAAGCTATCGACCATGCTTCAAGCCTTCAAGCCTTCAACTAACGGTCACCGTGCAACTGGATAGTGGATGGCATTTTGGTTATTTACCAAAACTAGCTGGGGGTTTCTTTATTTTTATTTTTAATTTTTTTGCCTGTCTGGGAAATATCTTCCATCTCACTATTGCGGGGTGTGTTACTTACTTACTTACTTTCCCGTGCTAAAACCTATTGGTCTTTCCAAACGGATGTTGCGAAAAATTACGAGAACTGCCATCCTCTTTCAAAACTTAAAATAATAGCCCAATGGAAATCATACTCCCACCCCCTATTATCGTCAGACAATTTCTTGCTACTTCATGGGGGTTACATGAGGATGATACCGGGTAGTGTAGTCTGCTGGTTATTTGGAACTTCGCCACCGTACCAATGTGGGGCCACGTGACAAGAATCAATGGAATCCGAGCATTGTAACCGTCCGATCGGCTTCAAGGGGTTCATTACACTAGCATGATTTTGGGTCATAGTAGGGTCCACCAGATACGTAGTTTAGATCATCACCCGCAATGGCAGCCGCAGGTTGTGTATATTGCTATAGACTCAGTAAGCCTGTGAAGGTTGCTTGTTTTCTAACCAACGCAGGTCGTTTCACCACTGCATTCGTCGTAGCAAGCCACGCGTGGCGTTGGGTGTGTGGAAATATCAATTCTTCAAGTACTTCTAATTCGTTAAGAGTAAAAAACAGTGTCTCCGCTGACTGAGGGGTTGGGCAGGGGGAGAAGGAGAGAGATTTGAGAGGGCACGATTGAGAATTGGGTAAAAATGAGGAAAAAGAGGATCCTAAGCATAATTTTAAGAAATTCAGGAGAGTCAGAAGAGTTTTGATTGATTTTATTGGGTAGAAGGGAAAAGAGCGGGTCCACAATGACACAAGAGAGTTTTGAAACTACGGGGAGGAACTCTATCCTTGACCATGAAAAACAGCACAAAGGCCAATTCCAATAATCCCAGAGAGCATTTCCAGAATCGCTCCTTCATTTCAATCATTTTAAAATAAGAGCAATGATAGATAGAAGGGAGCCGTTGCATAAAGAGCCGCAAAAGGGCTCTTCGTTAGATAAATAGCTCTTTTTTTTGCAAGGGCTCCCTTGTATCTATCATTCCTCTTAAAATAATAATACCATCTTAGCTGCTGGGTAGCAAGGAACAACTACTGTGTTAACGGGAAGGATGTTGTGGTTGTGACAGAAAGATTATAACGAAGTTAGGTGTAAGACGTAAGATAATAAGTGTATTTTGGAACTGGAGAATAAATAAATGCTATATATAGAGAGCTGATAGCAAAGTTTAGGCGATTGTGACAACCAATTATTAATCAAAACTACTTTTAGGTTTTGTTCGTTTAAGATTATGACAACCGATTGTGAGTGCCAACCCAATTGCTGGGCTCAAATTTAAACCTAACTTTGGAGGAATGATAGATGCAAGGTCGCCCGTGCATCTATCATTCCTCGTAATTTTGAATCCAATAATAACAGGGCCTTAATTTTGAGTCCATTAATCAGTTTGGGCCCGCTTATTAGACTCAAAATTACGTTAAAAGTGGGGATTTTATCCGTTTAGGGGGGGATATCATTTCCCTTATTTTTTGGCCCAATAATCAGCTAGGGGCCCACAATCGGTTGTCACAATTCACAAATCTAAAACTAGCCAAGTCTTAGCGAAAGCAGATGGGGTGCCAATATAAAAGGTGGGTGAGAACAAAGTCAAATGGATTCTCTAATATAAGAGCGGTTGTCTGATAGGAAAATGCTAGAAAGATTGGCCGTTAGGCTTGTTCGTAACAGCCACCGTCGGGACCTGCTCGTGCTGCGTCTATGATTGACCACAAGTATGGGAAAAATGCCTCTGAGAACACTATGATCCAATGAGCCTAGATCTTTGATCCACCAAACCACTTATAGGACCTATTTGGCTGCACGTAGTTTCCTTATAGAGCAGGTGTGAATTAGAACCACAGTAGCGAACGTGGGTAATGAGAAACTATATGGTGGCCGACCGTCAAGTCACATGAAGGTGGTATGTCAAATATCAAGGGTGTTACTGCTTTGACGGTACTTGACGATCGGGCACCATATAAAAACTCTGACGGTAGTAGCAGTGTGTAATAGCAATTAAGTTGTCTCTTGTAGAGTTGTGGTAAGTTGGGTTGGTTGTCAACTAAAGTTGTCAGTTGTTTCCTAATGTGGACCGTCATTGCCGAAATAAGTGGGCAGTAGGGGTGTCATTACCAATATAGAGAGTGCTACATCCCAAGACTACTAGAAAAAAAAGGACATTTTTTGTAAGTAGTCTGGTGGGGATATCTAGACAAGGGAGAGTAGATAATCTGTCACTCCAAAACCACCAAAAGACCTAGTGAACCCCCTGAAATTGTGCAACCAAACAGACCCTTCGGATTCTTCTAAACCGTTGATTTTTTTAGTCTTATATCCTGCCAATGGGATGTCCGTTCTGTGTGGGACGAAGACCCTATGAGTCCCCTCATAATGCTCCACAATATCAATGATCTCGATTGCTCGTACACATACCCCCCCTAGGATCATAGAATTGATTGTCACCTTTGATACATCGGTTTTGTCTCCCTAGTCATACTCTATGGATGAGATATCCGTTCTGCATGCTTTCAAGATCACATTGGGTAGCCTCATGAAGATCTACAAGATCAATGGCGATCCGCGATCGCACGTCACCATGTGGGACCCTCATTAGGATTGATCCCAACAGTCTGCTCATCCTATAATCTTCCAAACATGGTTTAAAATACCGGTTTCGGTCCCTGGGAAAACTGAAATTTCTACACAAATTCCAAAATTTCGGTCGAAATTTGGTAAGAAATTAAAAAGAGTATTTAATTAATTTCGAAATTTCGGCCAGAATTTTGTAACAATTTTAAAAAAAAAATGTCCCAAAAACAAAATTGCAAACCGAAATCAATTCCGAAATATTTAGCGAAAAATGAGATTTCGGGAAATTTCGGATTTCAGTCGAAATTTAAAACCATGCTTCCAAGAAATATTTCTCCCTTTGGTTAGGAAATAATACCCGCACTCTATTGTTTTGATAATGACAAGCCTCACATTATTTTTACACTCTTCAGATTAGTCTTTCATATCTTTTTGAAATTGTAAAAGACTTAAACAACCAATTAGAAAATTGTAAATGAGCAGAGGAGTCCCATTATTCACACAAGGTGAGTGAATTTTAGTGTTATTTTTTACTATCGATTCAGGAGTGCAATGTGATTTCATTATTTTTATTCTTCAGCATCACTTAAGAGCAGATTTTGCCTGCACAAACTAGGCAAAAAATAAACATCAGCAGAGCTTTTCACTGACTAGGTTGAGTAGGACTCCAAAACTGAAAGACTGATTTCCACGCATATTATTTTTCTCAATTGCAGGAATGGAATTGTGAAAGATCCTGACATATATGTAATGAGTTTGATAGTGCTTCTCACTCTTTGAAATTTCACTGCAACTGTCTGCAGTCTTTTTCTTTGCATTGATACCGACCTCATTATTTTCTCAAATGGTTTCAGAGGAAGGAACCATGATCTTCAAAGGTAGCAGCTCAATGCTACAATCAGAGCTCATAGAGGTATGGTTTCCATTACTTCATGAGAAACCTTAGAGCTGTTTTATATCTAATGAAAAAACAAACTATAGAAATAAGCTTGAATTAAATTCTCTCTGTGTTAGTTTCTGCTATACTTCAGTACAGAAAGGACCATAGTTTCAGAAATCGCGATTTGATGCGCATTTGGAATTCTTAGAGGTATTCTTCTTGTTACTTTTCTTCTTGAGCAACCTGCTTAGTGCTACTTTTGCCTTTGTTCACTCCCTCTTCGAATCAGCACTCCTACTGAAGGTGCCAACAATACTGAATTCTGCCTTTTTCTTTCAGTGGACATGACTGACATCAGAATTGCTGGACTTTGGCAATTTCTTATTCAAAATACTTAAATATCAATTGCATCCACTTTTCTGAGAGTTCTATGGAAGAAATCAAAAGAAACAAAGGTGTTGATTCTCTCTGGGAAGATAGAATTACTGATATTTCCTTTTGCAAGTAAGGGGAGGTAGAAAAGGTGGCTGACTTTTTAGACAAGGGAGGGTGTAAAAAGATAGGTACAGTTTGAGTGGAGCAACATCTTATAACATGTGTTTTTCTTCAGTAAAAAATAGTAACAGCTCATAAGAAAAAAAGGAATTTGGATTAATAAAGCATTTACAAATGCGCAGGAAATATATCAAGAAAGGTAAAAAGTTTTGATAAAGAAAAGAAGAGGTGGCGTCCTACCTGAAGAACACGCAAACATTAGGTTCTCAAACAAGGAGGTGTTCCGAATTTCACCTAGATATACTCCTTTCCAGTAGCATTAAGAAGAAAAAAAGAGAGATCTTGTTGCCATTTTGAACAAAAATAAAAGAACAGAGAAATGAAAAATCATTTGCCCTATCGACTGTGTTTATCCATCTTTTCAGTAATTTTGCTTTTTTCTTTCTTTGGAAAGTATTATATTTACAGTAATCATGCAAACATTTTGCATTCATTTTCATCTAAGGGAATTCAATCATCAAAATTTACAAGTATATAGGGTCACTTAGAGAGCCTTAAGTGTCTCAAGAAAAACATTAATCATGTAAGTCCATATCCAGAAACAAAGAAAGAAATGCCCCAACATTTTAACTAACACACCCGATCTGCTGAAACAGTTCCCCATCTATATGTATGGATCGAACCCAATCTAGGGTGATCTCCTACCATAACTATGTTGGTCACGAGGCCATCCACATCTCCAACTTGAGTTGCTTCCCTCTCATCACAAGATGCATCACGAATAAGGTGGTCAGAATTATTTCCATCCATAGTTGGTACTACTTTGCTACCTGCAGCATTTGTATGATCTTCCCTTCCTAAGAACAACTTCATCACAGAACTTATGATATTTAATTCTTTAGTGTTTATCACTACGATTCGGGTCTGAAATAGACTGGGAGAAGTAACATCAATACGTAGAAACTGTACTCGTATTTGCCCATTATGTTGGAAGGCAATGATGTCACTTGTATCACAACTTACAAGCTTGATTGCTCTTGTGAGTTTGTTACTAACTGTAGACACCTCATTTTGTGCATATGCGACCGAACCCAGTCTAGCACTCTGATGATGAGCTAGAGCTTCTCAAATAGGCACAACTCGATCTCCTAGAGTACCAACAAAAAAAATCCTCCCAGAGCCCAGGTAACTACCCTGAAAACCCAAGAACCATCAAGCAAGACCAACATTCCCAAAGTGTCCGCGAGGCTCCATATTGGCTGGTCAGACCTTCCCCCCAAGAACCAGTCAGCAACTAACATATCATTCCCTGAGGCAGTGCCCAGGACTGTCCGTATGGGCACCGTCCTATTGTCGGTGAGTCCGGCCGGAACCCAACGACCATGGGCAATGCTGACAATGATGATGGTTGTCGACTAACTGCCCCCGTCAGAAAAGTTGATCCCATGCTGATGCGGACGGAAATCACCAAGTATGTTGAGTTTGAAGTCAAGCAATGGTGAACGATGCATGAGTATAAGTAAGTCGCATGCAACACATTTATCACTTGGTTTTTGAGTCTTTAAGATTTAGTCTTTAGTATTTAATAGTTTCTTAGTAAGTTCTGGTTTGTTTAATTACCTTCAAAGTACGCTTTCAGTATCTTGTAAGTTGTGTCTTGGAAATGTGTCTAGCCTTTATTGAGTCTTGGACTACAAGTCTTTTCATATAATCTCTATAATATGAATGAGAATAGAGAGAGAAAAGACTTTTGATTGCCGTAAAACTATTCTCTACAAGTTTCCTTGCTTTGGAGTTGAGTGATTCCTCCTACAAATCAAGATTGTAGCTTGGTCGTGTCGAGTGACTTTCGCGATTAGCAACGCTGAGCGATGTCTGTTGCCTCCGGTTGAGGATTCCGAGAGAGAGAGAGAGAGAGAGAGAGAGAGAGAGAGAGAGAGAGAGAGAGAGAGAGAGAGAGAGAGACTACTTTCCTTAGCCCTCCATCCTGACTCACCTTGTGCTGTACCCTCAACCCAAGCTCAACTCCCTATTCCTCGTAGACCCAGCATCACCTTGCTCTTGAGGAGACCAAGGCAACGGGCTTGGGAAGCTCTGCGCCAGCAGCTAAATCCTGATAAAGATCTCTTGTGTGGCTGCATTCTCTGAGGAGTGCAACTCAATCAATCCATCATGTGCAGGTATACATCCTCCGCTGAACTCGCTTTTCTTTTAGTCGCTTAGATGACTTCGGTTCCATTGGCAATCGAAAGGGTAAGTAGGGCCCGGACAGTCTCCCTAGAACTTCCAGTCCAATGAGGGTTTGACTGAAAGTCCCCCTGTTAAGACTCAAGTACTTCCGGCCATGTTCCCATGGAACCCCCAGGTTCTCCACAAGAGCCTCGGCCCTCGACACTGATAGAGCATTGGGATCTCTGGAAGAATGGTTCCCCATCCACGGAATCTGGAATTGCCAGGTGATATCAAGGGGCGTCTTCTTCTTGTATAAAAGTTAATTTCGATATTCAACATCATTTCCTGATTGATAAGAAAAAAGAAGAAAGGACAAGGGCACCCCATTTCATGGGTATGACTCTCGAATCAGGAACAGAGCTACCCAGAATTGTGGTGACTCTAAAAAAGGAATTGCTACTCATTCCCACGGGACGCAGCAAGCCTCCCGCAGGTATGTTGCTTATCACTTAAGGCCACATACCTCCTCATGTCATCAACACATTCATAAGGGGAAACGTTCATCCCCTCCCCATCACTTCACCCAACAACAAAAAAAGGGAAGACAAGCAGAAGAGAAAGTCGTGCGCAAAGATCGATGGAGACGCACCACCTCCCACGCACCCCCCTAGTTGACAGCTAGGGCCCGACACCAGTCAAGATCAAAGTTGAAAAGCAATAAAAAAACATAAAGTTGCGTCTCACATTAAAAAAACAATAGAACTATTACATCAACCTAGAGGGAGCATCTTCAAGCTGTTTCAAAACACGGATGCATATCAAAACAAATCCTAGTCGACTTGGCACGGCGTGATCGAGTAATAGGATGCAGTCATCACTTAGGAGAGTCAAAGGAGTTTTGATCGACTTTGTGGCAAAATGCAGACTTGGACAAGAATACGACCAAGGTAAAAGAGGGTCGACTAGGGGGACTCGACAATGGGGGCGGGGGAGTTTTGAAACTATGAGTTCAAGGTCAATGTCAGTTTTTAATCACTCTACAGTTTTATAAAAGTTGATGAGGTAAGCAGCTTTCAGTCGAGAAATTAGGACTTCAGAAAGCACTGCCGTACTGTCATTTTGGACAGAGATATTAATTCCTCTGGTGAAAAAACTGACTTACCCAAATTGTCTTGTAAAGAAAAACCAATGTTCAGAAACTTGAACTCAGCTTAAAAATGGGTCTCTCAATTTCCATCATAGACTGGGGCAAGTCAATTAGAGTGACCCACCATAAAAGATTGACCTAGCCCCGATCGATTACACGAATAGATAATCTGAGTTTGGAGTCATTACTGAAACCAGTCAAATTGAGTCGACTTGATTGAATTCTGAGTCAATCATCTGAATCATCAACAAAGAGCAAAACCGCGGAATAATGACACACCTCGGTATTGATAAATTGGTGAGCCACAAACTAGCCAGTACTTACAAGTAAAGGACCCCCTTTGAAATCCCAGATAAAAAAGCACAAAACTTGTTCCATCATAACGCTTCACTGCTGATTGTAATTAATTTTGAAGCAATAGATATAAAGATCTAAAGGATGCCTGGTCCTGGAGTTCTCTAAAACTGACATCCACAGCAAGGCCTCGAGAAATATTGGACCAACAATTGTCATTTCAGCATACCCATAATTACCAGAAGCAACAACAAGTGGGAGCAGGCACAGGAGCAGTAACTGAAAAATATAAAATAAGCTCAATAGATTCTAAAACAAGAAGTGAAACAAGAGGCAGCTAACGTGGAAAATCTGAACATCAATAAGCTCACTTTTCTTAATCTCGGAAAGAAAATCTGTAGCTCCATCTTCTCCTGGGCCACGTGCTTTGAGTTTTCTGAGGAAACCTTAGTTTTATCTAAATCAAGAGCATCAGGGATACCCATTATGGGTTCGGCATCCTCTGCTCACTCTCGCCTAAAATGGACAAGGTAATTCTCTTTAGCCTTCTCAAATCTCAGCTGCTAACTTTCCAAACACACCCATTATACTTTTTTTTTTAAAGTTGATAATTTTATTAAGTAATGGTTGGGACAAGTTGTCCCCGCCCATAAACAAAAGCGGATAAATCCGAGTACATCATAGATGGTAATTTGAAAAATGACCCCAGTACAATTTTCAACGAGATGTATCAACTAGACTTGTGGTAACTATGATCTCCTCCTTTTGCACCCTTGATTTGGCAAGAACTTCTGCCTCCTCATTAGCTGTTCTTCTCCGGTGCTCAATTCGAGGTTGTAAGAACTTTATGAGATCAAGCACTTCAGCTATTATGTTCTGAAGGAGCCACGGTGCAGGTGAACTGCCCGACACCCATCCAACAACATTCGTTGAGTCCCCCTCCACTATCAGAGACCTCAAAATTTTCTCGTAAGCCCACCACAGTCCAAATAGTAGGGCCTGGATCTCTGCCTCATTTGCATCGCAGTGACCTGCTGGTCAAGAATAAGACATAATGACCGTTTTGTTGTTGTCTCTAATTTGGCCTCCGATCCCTCCCCTACCAGGGTTGCCCACAGAGCTTCCGTCAAAGTTCAGTTTAAGCCATCCCACCGGCTGGGCCATCCATTTTGGTTTGGGTTTAGTTCGAATTATTCTTTCCCGAATTATTGCCCACCAATTCTGTATTAAATCCCCTGCACCATATGAAAGTTTCCTTTTACTCCTTGCCCAAGAAATCAATTCCACCTTAATGTCCGTAACAATCCTCCCCACCGACCTTTCTTGATCCTCAAAGATTCGTCTATTCCGCTCCTTCCAGATGTTCCACACGATAGCATAGGGAAAAGTGAGCCAGAGTAGTTGTCCAATCTCTCCAAAAGGTCCCCCCGTCCAGTGCATAAGAAGCGAAGAAGCAGATTTTGGGCAAACCCAGTACATCCCAAAAGCTCCTGTAGCACTGCTCCAGATTTGATAAGCAAAATGACAGTGCAGCATTAGGTGATCCAGGGTTTCCTCACTTTGTCGACAAAAGACACAGATACTAGCAAGACTAAAGTGTCTTTTTTTCAAGCTGTCGCATGTGTTGATTTTCCTGTGAACCACTATCCACCCAAAAGCAATCACTCTTGGTGGGGCCGCTGAGTTCCAGATGCGTCTCTTATCAGATTGTTGATCAGAGTTACTGCACCAATAACATGTCAAAAATAAGTCAACAGTCAAACCTACAAATCCTCCAAATATTTATTGAACTATGACATACATTCAGAAGTAAAACAAAGAAAATATTGAACAGTGAAATTCCATTCATTGAAATTTATTACTCTTTTTTTACTTAGCTCAATAATGCCAAAATAAAATAACATGGTTCAGTTTGTTGAATGTCAATTGTGAACATGTCAGGGTGAGTTTGGATGCCCATGAAAATACATGGACATGAATTTATCACTGTTTAAAACTAACACTCAGATGAAAACTCAACAAGGGTAAAACCGAGCCAACTCCTGTGAGTCAAAGGAGTTTTATTATTTATCCAGTAGTGCAAAACTTTGACCCTGACAAGAACTCAACCAAGGTAAAACATTTTTTTTATGAAATTTACCAAATTTATTAAAAAAAGAGAGAATACAAGTGCACATTGAAGGGCAAGGACTTCCTTGAATAGAATCGAACTTTAGGAGCTCCCAATTTAGCTAACTGATCCACCCCCAAGAGACCAAATTTGATGAATCACATTCCATAGCCAAAGTCCCTTCCATCTTACCAATAGAAGTGCTCATGCCCAAATGGATAGCCTGAAAGTCTCTGACAAATCTGCGAAACCGATAGGACCTAAAACAGAATGAAGAATGATGCCCCAATTATCCTCCAAAATCAGCTTTACCGGAGTTGCCAAGGGAGCAACCACATTCAGCTTCAATGAATTTAGAGGTTGCCATTTCATAATAGTCTCTCAAATCCTAATGATAATAACAATTGAGTAACCTCAGAACTCTTTCTATATTATCACCCAATACGCTACATTGAATCGAATGATCTGATCTTCCTTGCCAACCAAGACGGAGATGAACATCTATCCTCAGAGGTTCGTATATTTCTTTCCTTCCAAATCTCCCACATAACCAAAAAAAATGAAGTCCCAAAGGATAATGCCCACATAACCAGAATTACTCTTGCTAGCTGAGGCGTCTTATGCCGCGAAGCTGAGGAATCAATGGACCATTTATTCCTACACTGCAAATATTTTCATAATATCTGGATGTCCTTAATCCTTGTTTCGCTTATTTGGTATGCAGTGGGTCAGTCAGAGGAGAATTACTAAGGTTATTTTGAATTGGTGGAGTGCATTCATTGGATATTTTCATAATATCTGGATGTCCTTAATCCTTGTTTCGCTTATTTGGTATGCAGTGGGTCAGTCAGAGGAGAATTACTAAAGTCATCTCTACCTTTTGCCGTCATAGGCAGGAATAACAGGGTGTTTGCGGACGAGGCAAGGCACTGGAATTACATAGTGCTGGACGTGAAGTTATCATTGATTGCTTGGTTCAGAGCTAAAGAGAAGTTTTTTTTTTTTTTTTGATGCCATAGGGTATCCCCACCACTTCGTGGGGCGGGACTAGTCCCTAGGGATGCACGCAGGCACTCGGTAGACCACGCGCATCAGTTGAACAAGGGGGGATTCGAACGCTTGTCACTGGGGAGCATACCCATGACTTACGCCAAAGAGCCACACCCTCCCGAGTTAACTAGGATTATGTTAAGAAATTGGAGATCAGTGGCTCAGGAGAGGCGGCCCAGGACCAAAATTACACCGCAATGGACGCCTCCATGCGAGGGCTGGTTTAAACTCAACTTCGATGGTAGTTCCATTGGAAACCCAGGAAGGGCGGGTTTTAGGGGAGTGATTCAGGATGCCGCTGGATCAACAATTATGTCTTATTTAGGCCCAGCTGGTATCTGCGACGCCAATGAAGCTGAGGCGAGGGGACTTCTATATGGTCTTCCGTGGGTTTTATCGCACAATATCGGGCCTTTCATTGTGGAGGGGGATTCCTCGAATGTCATTGCTTGGGCATCGAATCTTTTACGGAGGCCTTGGAGATTGTATCACATTATTGATGAAATCAGAGATTTGGTTCGCATCCTATGTCCTCAACTGGTACATCGTACGAGATCTGCTAACGCCATGGCAGATGGGCTTGCGAAAGATGGGGCATTGTTATCGTCCACGAATGTAATTTGTACTGACAATTTAGGATCTCTGTAGGTGCCCTCGTGCATCATTCTTCTTTTCATCATTGTATTTGGGGACATCTTCTTGTCCCATATTCAATGAAATAAATTCTTGTTAATTTTCAAAAAGAAAAGAAAGGAAAAGGATAATGCCCAAAGAACCAAGGCCCAATACGCCAAATCATCAAAAGAACCGCGACTGAATTTGAAGGAAGCCAATGTGTTGGGCGCTCCACATGAAAGGAAAATATCCCACATCCGAAAACAGCTTGGGCACCCTCCCCTTAACGGCTAGCTTTTAAGGGTGAGTTCTACATAGTTCCCAACACAATGAATACAAAAACATTAGTAAATCTGTCTCCAAATGGCGGAAGCCACTTTTCAATGAAGAAAAAGATGTTCGGTGGACTCTTCATCTTCTTCTAAGAATTCTCAACAGAAAAGGCTCTCATCCACTATGTTATTGTAGTGCACTAAAAAACTACTAACCCCGCTTTTCTTCTCTGCCCAATGCTTAAAAACCACGTCCTACTCAATTTGGAGAAATTATATGAGGCATGCCCCATCGTTTATAAATCCGAACCGTCCAAATTTTGAGAAAATCCTCGACGATGCCAAGAAACCAATTAAATTAAAAACTTACCCCAATTGATTGGACGGTAAGGATTAAATCAAAGGTGGGACTAATTATTTACATGGCATGCATGCCTCGTCATCTAGGATTGCAACTTGTGCTGGGTTGATTAGCTATAAAAATAATGACTATGGAGATTCTTTTCCTATCACAAATAGGCCAATGTGAACATGATTGCCTCCGTTGATTTGGTCCGTGAACAAAAAGTCCACCCTCTTGTTGTTGGCCCCATCTTGATCGGATGATCCTATCCCTTGATCTACAAGCGTTTATTGGGAGTTTAGACACTTGTTCTACAAATGTCCCAAACATTCACTAATGCTATTAAAAAAACCTTTTAGCCCGGTTTGTTTTTTTATTTTGAGAACCGATTGAGACTTCAGAGTACCAAAAAATTAATTAAGGCATGTTCGTTTAAGATTATGGATTGCAAGTCCAAAACCATTTATCAGAGTCTGATAAATGGTTTTAGACTTGCAATCGGTTGTCATAATCTTAAACGAACAGGGCCTAAACATAAATTTGAGTCCAATAATCAGTTTTGGACTTACAAGCCGTCCACTGCATGATGACGTTTTGTACTGATGGATTTTAGATCACCTCTACCATATGGATATGGGCTTTGCGGGGAACAGTTAAGATGAGTCTAACCCATAGATGCTAGTGTGATCAGATGATCCTAATCGCTAAATCAAGGGTAGTGAAAAAGGTGTCTTTCCAGGATTATGCACAGCATTATGATCTCCTCATAAAGGGGTCCACTAGATGAATTGTATGGATTATCCGCTTGGGTCCCTGGGTTGTACTTCTTCTTACTTCTTAGTAGTGTTTTTTTGATGGGATTGTTCTCCACAGGGATACAAATCCTTGGATAAGCTGTTTTTAGGGATTGACTACTTGGATAATTTAAACTCGAATAAACCCTGGGATTGGCAACTATGTTTTTTATTAGTACCTTATCTATTGGGGCTGTTCTGGCCGTGAGCCGATGATAGCAAGCCTATCAAGGATAAAATAAAACACCGACTTCCCATCCCCACAGGGAATGTGCACCGAGGGTCAAAGCACTATTCTTCAGATTAAGTCCCTTCAGCATAAATCAACTTTTATTTATATATGCCACACCAACTTTATTTTCAAATGCACGGGGGATTTCTTAGGCCATTTCTCGGAGAGCCATTTCGTAGCTGACTTATGCATAAGAGAGCATCCACCTCAGATTAATTAAATGAATAAGACAAAATCATTTTAAAAGTGAGCCTGTGTAGTTGTTCTCTCCTCTCCTGCAAAAGTCATCCGTGAAATGGCTTTCTGCAAAATATTCTAGCTAATCCCGTTCGCAGAAAGTCATTTGGTGGAGAGCCATTTCGCAGCTGACCTTTGCATGAGAGAACAGCCACCTCAAACGAATTAACTGAATAAGACAAAATCAATTTAAAAGTGAGCCCATGTGGCTGTTCTCTCATGCAAAAGTCATATGAGAAATGGCTTTCTGCGAAATTCCTCTTCCGAGATGTTCATAATTTATGGAGAATTGCAAGTGCAAGTAATAACTCTAATTAGAAAAGTTTATAATAAAAAAGGAGTACCATTACTAAAACACGGGAGTGCACGTTAGATAGTGACACTATCATTCCTTGTTTGGTTGCTTGCAAAG
The DNA here is from genome assembly GCF_043159265.1 of Tasmannia lanceolata. Taxonomy (NCBI): domain Eukaryota; kingdom Viridiplantae; phylum Streptophyta; class Magnoliopsida; order Canellales; family Winteraceae; genus Tasmannia; species Tasmannia lanceolata. Next base: position 15,670,470 of record NW_027518683.1, read on the forward strand.
TTTTGAAGTCCAAATCCGAAGAGTCGGAGAAGTACAGTTATTCACGTGCGGAAGTCAGAGAGACACGTGAGGAGGAGGAGGAGGTTTTCAGAAAACCACGCATCATCGCTGGAATGGAAAAGTACAGCCCAACCTTTCCCTGTTTTCATATTGTTTAAATTAACTCAGATACTACTCAACTTCTATTTAACTAATCCTCTTCCGTACGATTTTCTCTCAGATTGAAAAGATATTCCATTTATCTAGTTAACTGGGAAAAAAACAAAGCTGTTTTGGAGTTCCAATGGGTAAGAATCAGTGACCCAGTTATTCTAATGAACGAGTTGAGTCCACATAAGCTGCCAGTTTAAGTAATTGGGTTTGCATTAAGCAACTCGCCGACCTCCATGTGTTGGCCTGATATAATCTCGGCCTCATCATTGATCTGGATCATCTGATGGTCTTGAGCGATGATCTCAAGTGTTTAACCGTTGATCACTCCGGTTACTATTGGAACCATCTAACCCTCGATCTGCTAAGATGCTTCTGCGTCACTAACCTAAGGTGGCGCCGGGTATTACACTCACCATCAATTGTTTTTCAATCTACTCCATTAACATGAGTTGAAATGGAAACGTCCCATTACTCCTCACCCTCCGTAAGGCTTTGTGAATCATGCCGGGAGGTGCAGTCATTGTCTACAACTGCGTTCTATGTGAGATCTACTCATTCCAAACTGCGTTCATATTGTGCTGATTTAAACTGCACTCGTATTCTCCACATCGTAATTTCCTAAAAAAACCGTGGGCGGTGACAAATCGACTCCCAAATATCTTAAATTGACCCCCTATGAATCTTTCTCTCTCCTCTGGGTTAGAGAGAGAAAGAGGAGAGACAAAGACACATAAGGGGCGATTTAAGATATATGGGGGTCAATTTATTTTGGGTATATAATATAACCCTATTATGTTCTAATATAAGCCCAATAAGATAATGGACCGGTGTAGTGGGCCTATTTGGGCTAGAGCCCACTAACCTATTAAAACTCTAGTGTATCTCTATATATAGGGGCTGGAGGCAACAATCTTGGTATTCCAAATTAGATACCTTGGGTGTATTGTTTCAAGCAACCTCTTGCTTGACCTAATTACTCTAACATTTATCACTCCCCAAAACTGTCAAGCTTATAACAACTCGAGCCACATTTGGTGCACCGTAGTCAAATAAAAGTGTTACGGACTTACGTAGCTCTAGAATACTGTTCAAAAGCTCTACGTCAATTGTTGACTCGCACGAGTCAACTCGAATTTACCTTCGCTGAGTTTTGTTTGAGTTAAAGTTTTTACCTCTTTAAGTCGATTGATTTTAACAAAAAAGTTGATCATGCAAATATTTGACCCACCCAAGTTGACTCCCTTTTACCATGGCCAGTGTTTAAAATAATGCTTAAAAACTCCTTGATTTGACAAGGAACTCGTCCGAGTCGACTCAATTTTGCCTTGGCCGCGTTCCTTGTTGCACCACATCCGCATTTCACGTTTTGCCCTACAAAGTCAATAAACTCCTTTGACTCTCCCGTGTTACGACCGCGTCCACGCCGAGTCGGCAAGGATTTTTCTTGGCCAAAACTCGTTGACACAACAAGAAACTCGCCAGAGTCAGCAAGGATTTTTCTTGGCCGCGTTTCGTGTTGCACCACATCCGCATTCCGCTTTTTGCCCTACAGAGGCAATAAAAACTCCTTTTAACTCTCCCGAGTTATGACCGTGTCAATTGCATTCTTGGCCGCGTTCGTGCCGAGACGACAAGGATTTTTCTTGGCCGCATTCCGCGTCACATCCGTGTTTTTAAACACTGATCGTGACCGAGTTATAATCTGAGTCTGAGTTTTGAAACTGTAGATTACTTCTTTTTTATTTATCTGCATGTATTGAGTTTGGAAACTGTTCTATAAATCTCTACAGTTCAACTAAGCCGAATCACTGAAAATTTAATACTTTATCAATTACATAAACCGAATCGATACAAAACTCGGAACCAGACTCAGTACAAAGAGCACAGCCAAACCGAGTTGTAATCTGCCATTTTTCTTTTATTTTTTGGTTTCAGAAAACGTTCAAGTAACCAGAAAGTAGAGAACGAACAGAAAGATTCAAAAGAAAATGCTATAAGCTTTTGAATTCCACTCGTTAGAACCAAAAAAATAATATTACAAATGTCCTCCTCCTCCCTGCCACACCATACGTTACTGTAAAATTTTACAGGAAAAGTTGCTTGCCGAAAAAAGCAAACAAAAAGGGCAGTTATTTTCCTATTCAGATCTCCAAACTAAAGAAGAAGAAAGAGATAGACCCAAAAAAAAAAGAAAGACCAATCGATCGAGTTTCAAGAGACATATAATCCTCTATGGCTGGAAAACCAGTCTTCATGCCCTCCTTTGATGGGGCCCACGAAAACCAGTGAAAAAGAGAGAAGCCATGAGGAAATTAAGATCTCGTAGAGCTCAAAAACACTTGAGAAATGGAAAAATCTGATTCTTTAATCATCTCCGTGAATATACCAGCAGAGGAGCATGGTGGCGCATCGGCGTAAGATATAGAGCCGTGCGCGCTGTTCCTTGACGAGCCGCGAGCAACGTCGGCTAATGCCGTTGCGTTCGTGCTTCGAGCTCGAGCCGGAGGAGGAGCTGCTGAAATGGGAAGAGTGGCTAAGTGAAGCCATTAAAGAAGATCTTTCGTTTCAGCAGCTTCTGGGTTTCTCTCACAAGAGAGCTTTCTCTTTCTCTTTCGCTCTTAGCTTTAGCTTTCTCTCTTTTTTCTGTTTGAAATGTGAGATCGAGATCGTCCGTGTACTGCTTCTTTTATACAGGGAAAATGAAGGGTGAACTGGGAAACAAACCATTATATTGTGAATTGACAATAATACCCCAAATGGTTTAGTAAATGATCTAGACACAATGACTCTAATATCTCGTGATATTATTAGGGGACCGATATCCGCACTACCATATTTTGATAATTGCACTACTCATTTCATTAGGGGGAAGTTGCGAATTTAAAGCAGTAGTCCATCATAGTCATGCAAGTGGATGGCCATATCTAAAGATGAGAATCCTAGCCCTCCCATCTGTAGAGTTTTCCATAATAGGCAATTCCTCTATAGATCGGAGGGTTAGGATCATCCCATGAAAATTGCAATTCCTCTATTGATAATGGCACTACTTTAAAATGTTCGTTACAGCCGTGAAGAACTACTTTAAAAAGTTTAAAACAAAGTGAGTCCCCTTACATACTTATTTTTTCTAAATCTGTAATTTGGAATTCCCCAATAGATTTACAAATACCATATAAGAAATAGATAAATTATTTGTCAAATTCACCTTCATTTCAAAATAAGATTTCTACTACTCTTCAATAAATTCACATTTAATTTGCTAACCATGAGAGTTCTTGAATTATTGAAAAAAGTCTTAAAGCTTAAGGGCATGTAAACCTCTTGATTTTTAAAGATTTTTTCATTTTGTCATCAAATCTGCCTACTGCACACATGCCCTTGTGTAGGGTCATAATTAGGTATAACTGTTCCGGCCTTTCCTCCTGTTTTCTTTCACCAATTTGTAAAAAGGTCTTTGCTAGGGACCATCGCAGAATGCATTTCGCGGGCGGGCTGTCCCATGAGAGAGCAGCCATCTCATATGAATTAAATGAATAAGACAAAATCTGAGCCTATGTGGCTGCTCTCTCGTGCAACAGCCCCCAGTCGGTTACCCACTATTTACACCCATTTTGTTTGTCATTACTTGAAAATGACTGCACGCACTTCAAGTTTTCAAACATTTTTAAAAGCTTACTGAAAGTGACGTGGATCCAATCTAGAGCCTTTTTCCGGTTCTTTATGCAAGGGTGCCCTTGCACCTATCATTCCTCTTGTAGAAGAGGAAAAAAAAAAAAGTAACTTTCGCAGTTTCGCCGAACCACCCCTAGAGGAGAAATTTGTTTGACAATGGTATTTATTCTCAGATCTCATGAGAAATTGGAATTCTCACGGAAGAGCGAGAAATTGGAGTAATAGCGAGGACATTGGATGGATTTTGACAAAAAAAAGGGCAGGGGCCTTTAAGTCAATTTGAGGGATTACGCGAGAGTAGAGGAATGCCAGCTTTAGCGAGCCAAGGTGACGTTTGGACGCGCGCCATCTTTCGAGAACGCGCGTGGCCTTGTTTACTCTGCGTTGAAAAAAAATAAACAGCCCCGAGATCAATTTATCTTTAAATGACCAAAATATCCTTCATTATTGTCCCTTCAGAAGCACCATTTAAAAAAAATAATCAAAGGTTTAGATTATTTTTGGAACCTTAAATGATGCTTAATCGAGGATTGATGGTCAATGGCTTCGATCATTCGATTAAGATGATATAAGCAATTGGAGATGGCGTTATTTAATCTTTTATACTTTAACACTCCCCCTCACGTGTGGCCTCTTTTTTTAGGGTTAGCCTACGCGTGGCACATGTGTCACCTCTTTAGGGTTGGCCATTATAAGTGGATTTTTAATATCAAGGAGTTTTGAACCCAGGACCTTTGCTCTTTTATACTTTTAATATTAGAGATTTCTGATTTTCTTCCTCCTTAATTTTGATTTTTTGTCTATGTTCTACTTGTTCTCTCAGCCCTCTCGGTTGTGACCTGATCTTTATGATTAATAAATCCCTAAATCATTATCATTACAAAACAAATAGGGCGAAATACTTTGTTTTGGACGGAAACACAGTATTTTATTTTTGACGAAAATTTAAGTGAACAAAGAATGATGATAGATATTTCAGATAATTGCAAAGAAGAAGTGAAAAAAATTAATTTAATATTATTAGGTTGCAAAGTAATTAATCTTTAAGAAAAATTTAGACTACTGATGTTGGCACTACCATGTTTTGATAATTACATAAACTCACCTCGACTTTTCTTTTTTAGACGGCTTTTGAGAGTTTTTTGGGAATTGCTATAACCTTTGTCTAAAAGAGTAAAACACAATATGAGTTAATGCTATTATCAAAACAGGGAAGTGCCAATATCTGTAGCCAAAATTTAAGGTTCCCAACATTTTTCAACCCAAAATGTGGAATGGTTCGGGGCCACTGCCCAAGTTTATAAAGATAATGATATTACAAGAGGGGGACTCGCCACCTAGCCTCTAAAACCCTAAAAAGTAAGTAGACAACCTAGGGAGGATAGAGAGCAAGGGGGAAAGTGGCACGAGCTGAAATTGGTGGGTCTAAGGGTGTCAATTTTGGCTCGGGCTCGGAGGCTCGCTCGAGCTCGGCTCGAAAAAAGCTCGAATCCTTAACGAGCCGAGCCGAGCCGGCTCACCAGGCTCGTTAAGCCTAACGAGCCGAGCCTAATTTAGGCTAGGCTCGGCTCGGCTCGTTAAGGCTCGTTAAGAATTTAATATATTTAAATATATATATATATTATATATTAATTTATACATTAAAAGGGTTGTCCAGAGAGTGAAAGGGGGGGGGGGGGGCAAAATATGTCACTTCATTTTTGGAACCCCATTTGTTACTAGGACCACCCCCCATAGTGTAAAAAAAGTAGTCAAATTACACTAGTAGGGCTGTCCAGGGAAGATGAGGGGTGTGAACATAATATAACCCGAGCTCGGTAAGGCTCGCGAGCCTGGCCGAGACTGACCGAGCCGAACTGAGCCCGAGCCTGGTTCGACCCTGAGCCGAGCCAAGCTTTTGAGCTTAACGAGCCGAGCCGAGCCTGGCCAAGCTCGGCTCGGCTCGTTTACACCGCTAGGTGGGTCGCACCTTGTAGCAAAGGGAGAAGGCCAATAGTATTTTAGCCTTGTCATTTCAAATTACTCCTCGAGAATGATACACCTTAAGACAAAGTTAAGGTCGATAACTTCTTAGGTAATTGCTTGATGCAACCTCATGAGATTGGCAACAGTTTTAGTTAAATATTTTTTTTAAGGTGATTACTTATCACCAAAGATGGAAAACATGTGCGATTCAAAGCTGATTGACCATCACGAGTTTTGAAGATCAACAATAACACATATCAGATTGAGATACAATGTGACATAGAAGTTAATTATCTACTGCAATATTTGATTTGCAGGTATACCATAGCAGGTCAGATAAAGAGATCGAGTTAAGACCTGAAGGTGAGTCTTTTCCAAATAATATAAGGGACCGTTTGGATACCTCCCATTTTGTATTTGGATTTGGAATTGAGTTTTGGATACAAAATGAGTAGATCTGGCAGCTCATGGAGAGGGAGAGAGAGAGAGAGGAAAGGGGGGTACTTCCTAGTGGAGATGAGAGGTTGAGGAGCAAAGAGGGTGAAGATCTGTGGATTTCCAATTTCTTATTTCTACAGCATATTTATATATCAAATTTTTTTCTCTGTCAGCTGTTGATGAATTAGAAATCCAAGAATTTGATCGGATCCAAATTACAATGCAAAAAGGGCTGCAAATGTGAGAAATCCAAATCCAAATCTTCTCGGCATCCAAACGGGCCTTAAGAGAAATTGATGCATTATCTGCCAAAAAATTGGGTTAATATACGAAATTTAGATAAGATGCAAGTTTTTTAATTATTTGAGAATATTTTATGCCTAAAAAATAGGGCACAAAAATTTAAGACATTTTGAAGAAATTTTTATCATTCCCAGACTTTTATAAATATGAGTCCAACTAATAAACAACGTGAACAAAATCTTGTAAATCTTTCTAGTTTTGTGGTGAAAGCTTTGAAATAGGAAAAAGCGAAGGTTTCTTTTTCTCTTTTTACGTTTGGGAAAAATACACTTAGACCCCAGTGGTTTCTGACACATTCAACTTAACCCCTAATGTTTAAAAAGTTACAATTAGACCCCTGTGGTTTTCAATTTGTGTAAGGTAGACCCGCTCAGTTGATGGCTCGTCCACAGATTGAAGGGTTAGGATGATCCGATGGAACTGATTTTTTAGGCACACCCTATCTATGTCAGGGTCCATCAAATGAACGCTTTGGATCATCCAAACAATGTGGGCACACTGTGTTTTTGGTAGTGTTTGGATTTGGGTATGGGCCCACATTGTTTGGATGATCCAAAGTGTTCATTTGATGGGCTTGACATAGATAGGGTGTGCCCAAAAAATCAAGTCATTTGGATCATCCTAACCCTTCAATCTGTGGACAAACCGTCAACTGAGGGGGACCTACCTTATACAAATTGAAACCACAGGTGGCATACCTTATACAAATTGAAACCAATGGTTGTAACTTTTCAAACATTAGGGGTTAAGTTGAATGGGGGTCTAAGTGTATTTTTCCCTTTAAGTTTTTTTTTTTTTGAGCCTGACAAGCAAACGAAAGAAACAAATCATAAATGACAAAACAGGAAAAAAAAAACAAACGGATTTCAGTTATAAAACCCATATCTATATTCCAGAAAAAAACAAAATTCAACGTCATTCTGAAATATAAAAGAGACTAGGTATCTTTTTGAAGGGGGTGTAAAAAGCCGAGCCGAGTCGAGCTTGGCCAGGCTCGGCTCGGCTCGGGTGAGTTCTACCCGGCTCGAGCTCTACTCCGCTCGGCCGGAGAGTGGCTCGCGAGCCTTATCGAGCTCGGGTTATATTAAGTTCACACCCCTCATCTTCCCTGGACAGCCCTATCTAGTGTAATTTGACTACTCTTTTTACACTACGGGGGTGGTCCAAGTAACAAATGGGGTTCCAAAAAGAAGTGACATATTTTGCCTCCCCCTTTCACTCCCTGGACAACTCTTTTAGTGTATATATTAATATATAATATATATATTTAAATATATTAAATTCTTAACGAGCATCAACGAGCCGAGCCGAGCCTGGCCTAGCTCGGGCTCGGCTCATTAAGCTTAACGAGCCTGGCTAGCCGGCTCGGCTCGGCTCGTTAAGGATTCGAGCCGAGCTTTTTCCTAGCCAAGCTTGAGCGAGCTTCGGAGCCCGAGCCAAAATTGGCACCGCCACTCAATGCCACGTGTTGTCGAATTTTGTCAGAGTTCGTCTTATTGCCTTTGGCCCATCATGATCAGATGATCCTAGCCCTCCGATCAAGGCCTATGAAAAATACAACTTTTATGTTTTCTTCAAGTAATTGATTATTTGAATGTCTTGAGCTGAGCTTGTGGAAAATACGGGCCCACTAGATTGCCAAGTGATGGCCTTCAAATCTACGGTCTTGATATCACATCTCAGACTCCACCTTTGTGGTTGTGTCATCTACCATTTATAAGGTATTTAATAGTTAAAGAAAACTTATAAGGTTGTTTTTTTTTTATAATGTTTTAAATAACAATGGTGCCAACTCCAGCTTGAGTTTTGTAGTCTTGGTTGTGCTGTTTTCTCACTTTCCCTTGTACTCTCTTGCTGCCTGGACTCTCTCAGTCGTGTGCTTTCTAATGAATTTCATAATATCAAAAAAATAAAAAAATAAAAACCATGGCGCCAACTCGAGTTTTCTCATCATACAGATATATTATGATATCTAGTGGTATGTGTCTACAATAAGGTGGTCATTTAATAGGCTTATTATTTAGTCATGTAACATACACACACTTCTAACCCCTTTCAGTTTCTCTATAATTGTACCTTCTATAGTTTCTCTATGAAGAGAAAGACTAAAGAGATAGAAAAAAACAGCTAATCCTATATATATATGAGAAAACGGTTCCTACACATATGTGTAGATAAGTTATCTACACACTAGCTTAAAATACAGTGGGGGCCACATTATTTGGGTGATCCAAACCATTCATTTTTAAGGCCCTCACATAGATAGGGTGTCCATAAAAAATCAGATCCATAGGATCATCCTAACCATTCGAACTGTGGAGGCAAAAAATGGACTAATTTGTGAAGGTTTAAAGACATCCATTTTACCTCCACAAATCGTAGGGTTGGGATGATCCTATGAATCTGATTTTTTGTAAACACCCTATCTATATGAGGGCCTTTAAAATGGATGGCTTGGATCACCCAAACAATGTGGGCCCCCACTGTATTTTAAACTAGTGTGTAGAGAACTCTCTACACATATGTGTAGGAACCGTTTTCTCTATATATATATATATATATATATATATATATATATATATATATATATATATATATATATATATATATATATAGAGAGAGAGAGAGAGAGAGAGAGAGAGAGAGGTTCCTACACATATATGTGTAGATAAGTTATCTACACACTAGCTTAAAATACAGTGGGGGCTACATTATTTGGGTGATCCAAACCATTCATTTTTAAGGCCCTTACATATATAGGGTGTCCACAAAAAATCAGATCCATAGGATCATCCTAACCATTCGAACTGTGGAGGCAAAAAATGGACTAATTTGTGAAGGTTTAAAGACATCCATTTTACCTCCACAAATCGTAGGGTTGGGATGATCCTATGGATCTGATTTTTTATGGACACTCTATCTATGTGAGGGCCTTAAAAATAAATGGTTTGGATCACCCAAATAATGTGGCCCCCACTGTATTTTAAGCTAGTGTGTAGAGAACTTATCTACACATATGTGTAGGAACCGTTTTCTCATATATATACACACTAGCTTAAAATACAGTGGGGGCCACATTATTTGGGTGATCCAAACCATTCATTTTTTTTTAAGGCCCTCACATAGATAGGGTGTCCATAAAAAATCAGATCCATAGGATCATCCTAACCATTCGAACTGTGGAGGCAAAAAATGGACTAATTTGTGAAGGTTTAAAGACATCCATTTTACTTCCACAAATCATAGGGTTGGGATGATCCTATGAATTTGATTTTTTGTAGACACCCTATCTATGTGAGGGCCTTTAAAATGGATGGCTTGGATCACCCAAACAATGTGGGCCCCCACTGTATTTTAAGCTAGTGTGTAGAGAACTCTCTACACATATGTGTAGGAATCGTTTTCTCATACATATATATATATATATATATATATATATATATATATATATGTATAAAGCGGAATCCTCTAAGCCCTCTCCAATAATGGCTTTAATTAGTCATTAATTTAGTCATTTAATTTAGCAAGTAATTTTGATAAGTTTATAAACGTTGAAGGGTCCTATTAAATAGATTTGTCTCTCAAAAGAATTAATTAAAAAATGTTTCTTTTATACGTATTTAAAGCAAGTTTCCATAATTCTATTTATTTATAAGGAACGACTGTTTTTAATGATTGGTTGCCTTTTGCCATTCCATCTCTCTCTAAAAGCCATTCTATATGACGTTTCTTATATCAGTATTTAAAGCATGTTTCCATTTATTTATAAGAAATCAAGTAAGGGTTGTCTTATGATTGGTTGCCTTTTGTCATTCCATATCTCTCTATATATCTCTCTACAGGCCTTATCTACCCTTATTCTTAACGTTCAGGGCTGTTTTACTAATGCTTTCCTTTTGCCATTTCCAAAACCTACTTCCTCTTCCTTTCTCTTTGTTCGTGGGCTGTAGCAATCTCCGAAGAAAAGTAAGTGGTGTTTCGTTTGTACCATCCGGTGGGTCCTCTCTAGCTGGTGATATGATTATGGTTTTGTTGGATTGATTTTATGTTTACTGAATATTATATGGCTTTGTAGGATTGATTTTATGTTTATTGAAGATTTTCAGTGGATTACAGGGATGTAGGTCTTCTCTTCGAATCGTTGATCTCTTCAGGAAATTTGGTGTTCGATGCGGCTTCTTACTCGGGTGTCTTGGGTGGTGGGTTTCTGCGGATGGTGGTTTTCATTTCTTTAAAAGGCCTTTTTGTTTTCTGTAATCTTAATTAGGGTATATTTATGCCTCATCTTACAAGTATAATAGTTTTAATAAAGGAAATTGATATTTTTGCTCCCCTTTTAGACCAATCCACTCCAACTTGGAGTGGATTGGTCTAAAAGAGTTGGAGTGGATTGGTCTAAAAGGGGAGCGGAAATATCAACTCCCCTATGCTTTGGATATTTCCACTCCACTTTTAGACCAATCCACCCCAAGTTGGAGTGGATTAGTCTAAAAGTGAAGCGGAAATATCAGCTCCCTTAATAAAACATATGTAACTTTTTTCCCCTTTTGCTATACCATGTCTGATGCCTCTTATATCATTGCTTTCATCCTCTATTAGCTGCATATAATGTCACATCCATTTTCATGGGATTCTTGATGTGAAATTAATTTTGTTCAATGATGTCTATGATTTTTTTTATGTTTCTTTACAACTTAGCCCAAAAGAGAGTTGCTCCCAAAATTTATGGTTCCGTTCTTGAAATAACTCTTGATCCATTTCTTCAACCTCATCTTCAGCTCTCTCATGTTCTTGCGTTGTTTTGTGATCCAGGTTATTCAAATAGTTGACGCCGTTGGTTTCATTCAATTTCCTTCCTTCATTGAAACAAATTTGAATTATGGCATTTTTTATCTTTTATTTCTTATCTTTTTCAACATATAGTGAAATATGATTGGCCTTTATTCATTGGTTTTAGTTGAATGAAAATTACACCATTTACGCAATGAGCAAAATATCTTCTTCACTTTTCCGGAAGAAGATATCTGCCAGATCATAGAAGAAATTGACAGTCCAAAACCTAAAATTCCATGTCAGATAAACCTAGACACCCAGATTGTAGTGCAACCACACCTATAAGAAAATCAAAGAAAACGTATATGAGTCAAAATATGTAGCTCAGCCCTTCCTATAAAAACATATGAAACTTGAAATCAAAGTATAAATCAATGAGCCAAAAACAAAATATAAACAAAATAATGTGGGTGTTTCTGTTCTTATTTTCTACATTCGCATGGGTGGCTCCCACTTTTTTCACGATCCAAACCATTTAGTTGAAAAAAATGGAAGGTTAGATCTCTAAATCAGTTGTCATCTCCGTTTCTTTTACAGTTAATTGCTGGTATCTAAGTTGGTATATTTGGATTCTTTCATTTCCATCTTGACATAGAGTTTGGGTGTTTACTCTTTATTATTACAGTTAATGGTTGTATATATTATATGATTTCATACAACATGCAATTAGTTGTACCAAAAACAAGGGTATATTTTGAATGAAAAGAACTGTGAACCAAACCAAATGGAAATACCAACTGAAATAAACATTATTCCTAAGATAAAATTTTCCATCGTAACGTTTTTCTTGCAATCAAAAGAGGGACTTAAGTAAAGTCCTTTTAATCAGATACCAATGTTTTGTTTCATATTTTGCGAAGCTTTAGGATGGGTGCTTGAATGTTTTTTTTTTTTCATATATCATGAAGCTTTAGGTTTGAGATTTTTATATCAATTCGTGCATCGCACGGTGAATTTTTTTTATTTTTCCATTCTAGATTATTGCAATAAAAATTTGTTTATCTTTCATTTCTGATAGGTCTGAAGAACGTGATGGCAAACGATCCATTGAGTATCTTGAAGGTAAACACTAATTAGTGAATAGATATGCAGTGGTTCGATTTATCTTTCATTTTTTTAATCAAGGACCTAAAATCAACCAATTATGATGTCTGCAATGCGGCAAGGGAAACGTGTATTTCCTGTCTACTCCGCCAATGTTAAATCATATCCATGATTTCTATTCTTTTTCCATTGCTTAAGTTAATTGCTATTCTATTTTTTGCCATTACATCTGAAGTTGCTGTTTGAATAGTGACACATTATTTTGGTCGACAGACCTTTCAAAGGTAGGATTTTGAAATTCTTTTAAGAGATCCTCACATCAAGCTATTCAGCTAACGGACAAACCTGCAATGAATTCTTTGTACTATTAAATTTCTTTGTACCCTAATTTTTTTTATTTCATTGATGCTTCTTCTTTATCACTTTCTGGGGTCATATGAGACGCAAATTTCATTAAACAAGGATAGTATAGAATAGAAGCTGATAGAATCCAAAACATATTCGTTTGCAAATCCTTCTATAAGTACATGCAATTTGTTAGACCAAAACGATGTGAGGATACTTCATAGTTCATACTTATAAAAAAACCTATTATATATTAACCATGTACATCTAAGTATAATGGACATTCTAAGCATCAAGCTTCGTGACATTCTTGACATGCCGGCATAATGGACATCTAAGCATCAGTTCGAGGGGAAATGTTGCGAGACTTATTCAATAGTTTGATTCTATTAATGTTCATAAGGTTAGCTTGGTTTCATTAAATGTTCATGACATATAGTTTGGTCTCATTCTATTGATGGTCACTTTGGTCTTACTCGAGGGGGTTTATTGTTGATTTGTGATTTTTATTTGAAGCATTCTTGATTTGAGAAACAAAGGGAGATAAATATAAATGTCTCTTAATCTTTTCCTAAAGTTCTCTTTATCTTCGTTTCAAATTCCTACTACCATTAGCCCTTTATATGAGAATTTGCTACATTGAATGCTTTAATTGCATCTTTATATGGGTATTTGCTATTATAGGTTCAAAGGAGATTGCTATTATAGGTTCATCTAAATGATATTCTCTCATTAATTTGATTCCATCTGTCTATAAGTATTACCTCGCATAACTTCCTGATCCCATCATTCCAATCACAAGTTCTACTGTTTGCCGGAAAGTGTTTGGAGTATTTCTTTTCGTCCAAACATGTATTCCCAAGTATGGTTATTTTGGTTCCTACAATGCTCTTATGGTCTTATATGTTGTAGAAATCTTTGTTTTCTAATGCATGAATAGGACCCAAATTGGGATTGTGTCAGCTCCAGTATCACTTCCCAAGTAACCCAAGCAGTGCATGGTGAAGCTGGTAATTCATGTTTAGGCTCTGACCTGCTTATTCAAGAAAATGAACAAATTGAACACATAAGTGAAAATTGCGTATCAGATGTCAAAAAAATACTCTTTTTTTAAGTGCCTGTATTATTGGCCCAAATATACTCTTTTCCTCTAATGAGTCATGTTATTCTTGGAGTCTATTTTCTAAACATGATGGCATTGCCATTGTCCGTGGTTCGCTCGAGAAATCTTCTCCAACTTTTTATTTCCCTTTGCAAGTTGTTCCATACTATTTGGAGACTACTAATTGCGCATTATATTCGCAGGAGAACCAAATTAATGATATCAAATGTAAGTTGGAGCATTATGCTACAAACGCAACATGACGAGTAGGTGCAAAGAGTGCTTGGTTAAGGCTATTGATGTAAAGCAGGATGTGAGTGCCCTCTGTAGCAACTATTTGAAGTGCTACGAGCCAAGGAGGAAATTGGCCAATAATGAGAAATCATCAAGCCAATCACTTGGAGCCTGAGTTGAGAAATTACTTTTTGGAGATTAGGATACAGTGCTGCCAAGTTCTTTTTTATAAAGTTTTGCTACATAATAGTTAGAATTTTAGCGAGTATTGACGGCTCTAGATTTTTATATCTAAAAATACATGAAAAAAAACGTACTGAAGAACTTTTTTGGCAGTTTTTTTTATCCCTGATGGGAGAAGATATTAAACCGAAGTTACATGTTTTGAAGGATTTTATAAATGCTTTTCTAAGGAATATGAAAGAGAAAGGAAGGAGGATTAAGTGCTACAAATTAGAAGATATTCTAACCTCCAAATCATTGAAGAAAGGGCAAAGAAGTGATCTCTTTTTTTAAGTTTTGGATTACAAATGTATAGAACAAAATTCTAATTCCTACGGTACTCTTACTTTTTAGCTCATAGACGACTACTCTTTATACCATTAATTCATTTTTCTCTTCAGCGCCCCGTGCATCGCACGGTGTTAGGCCTAAAATCGGTAACAGATACGGCAGTGACGTAAGAGCTGAGCTGGAGGACCTGAGGAGTTGAAGTGAAGGAACTGAGTCCTGCACAAGAGCGCACGAGGTCAGAAGACCAACCCGAAGTCGTTGCTCTGGACGGATCCTTCGACACTCAAGTCAGTATGAGCAGGAGTGCAGAGTCAAAAATTTAAGAGTGGTAGCTTAGAAGTTATTACCCTTTACTTTGAGCCTTGAGAGGTCTTTTATAGAGGGAGGCCTGGGGTAGTTGGATTACCTACCCCAGGACAGGTGTCGGCCCTTCTGTGGGTTAAGGTTTTACCTACTCTCAGGTAATTACCGGATAACCCCTGGACAGGTGTTGAATTCGTGGTGGACCCTTCCGGGGCCACGTGTCGACAACTCATTAGTTGTTGTTTTTCATCCCCCATCACATGGGTCTGCAACTAGTTTTAAGAAATGACAAATCAATCAAACGGTTAAAATAGTGGAAGAGAAGGTGGAAATATCATTTCCAAAAAGGTAGAAATGCAGTTATTTTTAAAATTTTAAAAACAGACAAAATGGGTGGAAGTTTTAAAGTTTTTTTAAGCAATATCGAATGCCACTTCAATTAAAGCTTTTTGAATAATATTATTAATTATTTTTTAATATCTTTAATTTAATATATTTATATAATTTTAATCTCAACTCCCCACATGAAATTTAGCCGATAAATTAAGGCTACTGATTTTGGCACTAGAATGTTTTGATAATTGCACTCTCTTTTATTATTGAAACAGCTGCCAAAAGGTTATTACTGTTTCAAAAAAGCTCTCATAAGCCAACTAAAAAAGAAAAGACAAGTTGAGTTCGTGCAATTATTAAAACAAGTCAATGAAAATATCAAGAGTCTAAACTTAATTTGTAGTCACGTAACATTTGCGGATAAATTCCCAATAAATTCTACTTGTATGACTCTTGCATCCATGAAGCATTGCTCTCGAAAACCGAAGCATAACAAAACAAAGAAACCCTTAAAATACGTGTATTTTGGATCACGTGGACTAAAAAAATAAGAATAAAATGGGCGAAAAACGAAAAGCGAGTGATGTGAGGGACGGGAGAGGAAGTAACAGAGAAATTGTTTGTCCTAGTTTGGCGAGGTGGCGATGAAACTCGTCTTCTGCCGGACTCGGCGCTCCATGCAGACTTTCGATTTCACGTAAAAAAGGATAACGACTCGATAAAACCACGCCAAGTAGACCATCAGTCAAACACCTTGGAAATTGGAGGAATAGTTTAGGGTACGTTATTTACTGTTACACGTTATAGTCTTGAAAATATTATGTGAAAATGCCACTTCTTGAAAAAAATTCTTATATATGCTATTTTATAAAAAAATGAAAAATGAATTTCTAGGACAAAATTGCCTCTGAGCACTTCTTCCACCCACTCATTTTCGGGCGGCTTAAGCAAATTTTGGGACTACTAACTCATTTTAGGGCAAATTTTGGTTCGACTAACATATTTTGGATTCCACTAACAATTGTTGGGTCCTTATTTTGAGTTCGACCAAGCAAATTCTGGAACCGACTAACTCATTTTGGGGCGGATTAGAAAAATTTTCTGACCGACTAATTTTAAATTTGCCTAGCCGACTAGCTTAGCCGGTCCCAAAATTTGCCTAGTCGGCTCCAAAATGATTTAGTTGGTCCCAATATTTGCTTTAGCCGACTCAGAATTAGTTAGTCGGACCTAACAATGCTTACTAGGCCCCAAAATGAGTTACTCGATCCCAAAATTTGCTTTAGTAGGTCCCAAAATGAGTTAGTCAGACCCAACAATGCTTAGTCAAATCCAAAATATGTTAGTCAGACCCAAATTAGACCCAAATTTGCTTAATTGGCCCCAAAATGAGTTAGTCGAAAAAGTAACCTGAGGGGAAATTTTGTCCTAGAAATTCATCATTTTATAAATAGCATTTATAAGAGTTTTTTCAAGAAGCGGCATATTCACATAATTTTTTCAAGACTTCAGCGTGTAACAGTAAATTACCCTCCAGGAAGAACGGCTACTTGTTTGGATAATAGGAATTTTCTGGAAAAGTTTGGAAAGGAAAAAAAATTTCTAAAATTTCCTACATTTTTTACACAACCTATTTGGTTTGCTCATAGGTCCCTAGTATTTTGTGGGTCAATTGAGTCTTTGTTTTCCTATCTGTGTGTCTCAAGAAAAATGTTGATGGTTTTCATACTTAAATTTATCATCTTTCTTTTCATTTAATAAACTGGTAGGGTCCTGCCAAACCCCAGATTACCAACCAGAAAAAGAGAAAATGATAATTAGAAAAGGATAACTTTAACCAACCCTATACATATAGGGACCTTCAATATAATATAATATTAATCATATCATTTTCCTCTAAATCATGGAAATGAAAAAAATTCCATCAGAAATGTTTTTCTTGCCATACAAACAGGCCAATGGAACTGCAAGGGGCAGGAAAAAGGATACCGGGCTTTCCCTTATTGGATGATCTAAGCCGTTCGCTTGTTGGTCCCTGTCGTTGATAGGCCGGCCGTGCTCAAGAATCATCTCTGTAGGATGATTCTAACCCTCTTATATATTTGGTGTAAAATTGAAGACAAAAAAAGATTAAAAAAAGCACGAAGAAATAAAAATCTGTACAAATAAAAGGGTTTTAGGGGAGAAAATGTTTGGGGCACGTCCTATCTAACCCAAGGGACCAGTAAATGAACGATTTAGATCATCCAAATAGGTGACCAAATTGTACTTTTCTCTCTGTACATATTTCCATGGAAATAGATGCCCAGCTATGATATAAAATCTTTGTTACATGACACATGCTCATATTTTCCTAAGCGGCCAGAAGTATAAATGAGCCTCTTGTTCAATGGTCCAACTCAAGATATTTCTCTAAAGGTTGTAATGGATGGGTTATCCAAAAAAAAATAATCCTATTGGATGATTTTAAGGCCAATTTGTGCTTTGTAGATTAACTAGATAATTGTTCCTTCATTTTTTTGCACCGTCCATTTAATAGCCACAAATTGGGCGGTTAGGATCAACATGCATTTTGGTGTATGGCCATCCGTAGTAAGGCTTATAATTAATATTGACAGTGGCCACATTTTATACAAGGTAGTAGAGAGTGTAAATTACTCCATCACTACTCTTGCCCCTTGCACTTTGCCCTACCCCGCGTGGCAATTTCTTCATCCACATGGCAATATCTTTGTCTAATTCTTTGCTTTTGTCCTGACAACGTTTATAGTGTATCATGTTTTTCACTTCTCCTTGCCTGCATGTACCATTGACGCTGCCATACTAGAGTCCAAGTTTGTTACGACCACCATTAAAGATTCCAACAAAGAAGCTGAAGAATGTTTCTTACGTGTATATATCTACGTATGATATGTTCTTTGAACAACATTAATATTGGCTTATATGTACATTGGACATGTTTAATTTTTCTAAGAAGGTACTCACGTATACGAGCATATGTGGCTGCTCTCTCATGCAGCGGCCGGCCCGCGAAGTGCCTTCTGCGATGGTCCCTAGCAAATTCTCTTAAAAATAAGGTAGTATAAATTATCCGCATAAGAGCAATACTGGTAGTTCTTAGCCCGAGCAATTACTTTTGTAGAGCATTAATTATTAGAACCCCAACTGTAGTTTAGATTAACAACTCATGAAAGTGGCGCTCACTTCATTTCATTGTAATGTTGATTAGCCATTATATGATTCATCGGCTCTGTTTTGTATCACTAAAGATGATCCAAGGAAGGTTTTTTTTTTTTAACCATTAAAAAAACTTGATCAATTATACGAGCCATTAAAGGATTTCTTGTCTAGGAGTTTTCCTTTTTGAGAACTTCTTTTTCACTTGCAAGTAGAGTTTACTAGAGTCTTAGATGATATTGTTCATAATGTTGGCGATCTAAGAGGTCGTTTTATCCTGAAGGAAATCGTCAATCAATCTCGGTCATCTGGTGGGAGGTGATTTCTTCTTAAGGATAACGCACATGCCTTGATCTAGTTTATTCATACGCGTAATTATCTAACCCTAGTTTTGCTTCCATTCTTGATCATTTGCTCAAAGAAAACAGAAGATGTACATCTCTTTGCTGTTTGGTTATCATATGTGGATTAGTAAGATTGCAAGTTCTTTTATATATTGATATGTGCAATTAGCAAATCCGAAGTATCTAACTGTTTTAGTACTTTGTAGCTTTCTTGGCAGTCTAGGTTATTGAAGTTCTGAAACAACCAATTACACCAAAAGCTTTAGCTTTATCCTTTAATAAGGAATACCATTTCTTCTACCTTGTGCCCTCAGCGACAAATGCTAATATCATTCAAGTGAATGAGATATTGTATGTGAGAGGTCCACGATACACATGACATATGATTGTGGTTATGGTATCCGTTTGATATTGTAAGCCACAATGGTACCTGTATTCAAAGTTGTGAATGTCAACAAACATGATTTATCAAGCAAATGCTTATAAAAAGTTATATTTTGATTGAATGGTTGGGATCAATCGTTCAACTTGAGACTCTCTAAAGTATAGTCTCATCGTGTCCCACAAGAGAACACTATGGTCGTGTTTGGATTGCCAGATTTAGGAGTCAGAATCGACACCCTATTCTGATTCTCCTGTTTATAAACCAAATAGAAAAAAATTTAATTAAAAGAAATTTCTAATAAAAATTTCTTTCCAACCATAGCGGAATCAAAATACCACCAGCTGGGGAAGGGAGTATAATCTGTCATTTTTCTCTCTTTGTAGCAGATCTGTTACAGGATCAATTCGGATTGTTTTTTTTTTTTTTTTCGGGTGGGAGGGAGGGAGAGCTTAGTACAACATAGGGTATATAAATTCTGGCATTAAGATAAAGGGGAGTGCTAAATATTGTAAGAAGTGTAATAATATAGAAAATACAAATAAGACATGTTGTCATTGAGTGAGACAAAAGAGTATTAGTTTAGGGCAGTGATAAATCGACCCGCTAATATCTCTCTCTCTCTCTCTCTCTCTCTCTCTCTCTCTCTCAGCATTGCCCTACACGGGGGTCGATTATCACTGCCCATAGTCCATTGGTGAAAATGAGAGCTTGATGTGGCTGCTACAACTATTTTTTGGACTATTATGAACTGTGCATTTGCATATAATACACTTCCTTGTCCTTCCACCCTCTCGAACGCTGAAAGGTCTCAAGTTGTGGTTGAAATGTCATTTTAAGGGCACACATCAAAGCCACGTTCTAAAATGTTAAATAGTTTTCAGCCATTAACCAATTTGAGACTGTCGTGGCTTCGTAAGAGAAAATCAGCACAAGTTGTTGTTGACATTGCCATTCTATTATTTAATTCTACCCAACTTAATTAAATCTGAAAATAAAAAGTAAGCATGTAATTGACATTTCCACACCCACCACCCTTAGTTCCTCAGACTCCGACCTGAGCCAAGTTTTATTCGAAAAAGTGTAGCCAAAAAGCAAAACAAGTGGATTGAGCAACCATCAATAAAATATGAATATTCGATTTTTAGCCTCTTGACTTTGTTTGGTTGTCTTCCTCATTCTCTCAACCCTCTAGGTTGTGATTTTAATTCTCATTAATAAATTATCATATTTCCAAAAAAATAATAAATAAAGATTGCCTTTCCAAAAAAAAAAAAAAAAACTAAAACAAAACACAAAATTTAAAGGGCGATAATATTTTCAACCCCGCAGATGTCACATTATAAGGGGAGCGCATGCGTAATGGAGGGGGAGTGAAAATATCATCTCCCATTTTAAATACATAAAATGATTGATTCACTCATAGATTATTATAATTAAGCCTAATCAATGCTTATCTAGAAGAGGGTGTATCACATGTTACAACTTAGTGCGTCACCCTGAATCAGCCTTTCTCCTTTTATTGAGGGCTGAGATTAAAAAACATGCATGCTTTCTGGAGTGATTCATCCCAGCCCTTCATGAAAAGGAGAAAGGCTGACTTCAAGATGACACACTTACACTTAGGGCCTTTGCTCGTTTTAGACTGTGACAACCTACTGTGAGCCCCCAAACTGATTATTCATATTCTGTACTCAGTGAAACATAAAAAGAGATAATGATAAGAATACTAGAGTAGGTTGTAGGTTGATAGACAACCTATATAATGGTTGGCCGTAACTTGGACATGTGGCACCAGTGTACGCTGTGCCAGGCCATATGGTAGCATTCTTATTTTTAAGAGAAAATTTATAGGGTGATTCTATGTGAGGTCTAGTATTTTCAGAAAGTACAGTGGAGCCACTTCATAGAGTGAATCTAAACTGTTCACTAATTGTTGGGCACAACTTAAATAGGCTGTGCCCGACCGTCTAAGTCCTGTGTGGGCTGGACGTCAGAAGCATTGCCCTTGATATTTGATCCAACAGCAGCCTCTTAAAAAGTGGGCTACTGTTTGATAAAATATCGCCCTGCAGGGGACTTGACGGTCGACCTAACAGTCTAAAACATTTAGTCTAAGCAATTCTACTTAAGAGACTTCCAGCAAACGACACTTTTGCCTGTTCCTAAAGACTTCTGGTTCTTTACAAATGTACACTCTAGTTAGGGCATAACCCAAATACCGATCAATGTATATAAAATAGATGAATAAGACAAATAAACATGTCAGAATCTTTTTTTTTTTTTTTTTTTGTATTAGTGAATCTTTATTACCACGAGTAAGATAGTCATTGATCAAAGATCAAATACAAGATCTCAGTCATGGCCTACAGATTCTGTAGGTAATGTTTTTGGCTGACAAAAGTCCTTGAAAAACACTCTTTTGTCAATGAGTTAGGTTCACCAATTTCATTATGTATCCTATCTTTAATCAGTTTCCATCTCCATGATTTGATCATTCATATAGTACAAAGTTGGGCCAACATCTCCACTATTTTCCAAGTCCTCGTCGCCATAAAGTCTATAATTGGACTCGATCACAAGCGACATAAACGCACAACACAATGACTAGCTGTTTTTTTATTTGATTGATAACTTTTATAGATTTATATTTGTGGCTAACCCAATTCCTTATTCAACTCCAGTGGGACCTATCATGGATTGGCCATTACCCAAAAGTCACATAGAATAGGTATTCAACCAGCTGGCTTTCTCGTAAAGAATTCTAACCCACTCTATAATCATCATATACCCTTCAAATATATGGATAAGACCTATTAATCAGTTGATTTTTTGGCAGTGGTCTGTCTTACAGTAGAGCCCACAAGATAAGGTCCTGTTTGTTTAAGATTATGACAACCGATTGTGAGTGTGGAGCCAATTATTGGACTCAAAATTCTGTCTTATTTGATTTAAAGTGCATTCTATAGAGGAACGCCATGGCATTCATTCAAAGGTACTGCCTAGCTTAGAGAGAGAGAGAGAGAGAGAGAGAGAGAGAGAGAGAGAGCATTGGCTTTCACATAAGCTCTCATTTAATGTAAGAGAGACCCTTTTTTCCACTTAAGCTCTACCCCAAGAAAACTCTCATTCAAAAGGTAGATAAAATGATTTCTTTTTGGGGTTGGGCCTATACCCCAATGGTTGAGGCTTTTATCTCAACCTTGAGGTCGCAGGTTCGATCCCAGCTTACCTGCCAGAAAAGGAATGACTTGTTTTGGGAAGTGTTTCGC
Source organism: Tasmannia lanceolata (assembly GCF_043159265.1). Taxonomy (NCBI): domain Eukaryota; kingdom Viridiplantae; phylum Streptophyta; class Magnoliopsida; order Canellales; family Winteraceae; genus Tasmannia; species Tasmannia lanceolata. The sequence goes on from NW_027518683.1 coordinate 15,692,883, forward strand.
CCCCTTTTCTATTTTTCTTACTTGGGATAGCCCCTTCCAGTGTATTTATGACTATGGATTGGGGCTGTCTCAAGTAAAAAAAAGGGGTATGATCGATTACTCTTTTACACTAGAGGGGCTGTCGCAAGTAAAAAAAACGGAGGCGAACATGTCATATCCCTTCTAGTTTCTAGCTGTAGTATGTCATATGTGAAACTTCTAATAGACCAACTTGGTCAATCTTTGTCTGTTCGAAGTCGTGGTGGTGTTGAATTTCCAGTACAGCCTCAACCACTTACAATATACATTGTATAGATAATCAAACATGACGTGCATAAAGGAAAAAGAAGTAAGACTTAGACAAATAACTATTCCTTGCTAAGACTTTAACACATTATTTTAATGTATGAACTTCTAAGTCACCCACAACAATCAATCTTAGACCCCTAAACCATTTATAAACTAATAAACCTCATTCTTTAGTATTTACATACAAGATATTTCCATTTAAACGACTTGTACGACTTAATATGAGTCCATCACTCCTTGTTTTTTTCATGGATTTCTCACCATATGCACCAATAGGACGATGCAATGGACCATTTCATAATTCTATTAAGATTTGGTATTAAATATGTGGAACTGAGTAGGTGTGGTGGGGTTGATGTTCAAGGCGTATGTTATCCTTAGAAAAGAAAATTTGGATAATCAAGGGTGAAGTTACACCCACGAAAAGCTAACGGTGTCGTGCTCAAAACTTGGATACCTATAACGCAAGGTTAAACCTTCCAGAAGCTGGGCCATCGAATTACACTCAAGATTTAACCTAAACATTTTAAATATAAATCTACTACCTTTTTTCTGTTCATTTTTGCTTCAAGAAAATTTAGAGAAGAAATGGTCTGTCTAGACTCTTTAGAATATCGAGCAATAGTGGGGCAGATACCAAGTCCTATATGTGTTTCTATTAGGGTTGCAACTTGGGTCGGGTGACCCGACCCGAAAATAACATGGGTCAGGTTTAGAAATCATGGGTCTTGGGTAGGGTCGGGTTTTAAATTGGAAAACCCGACTCAATCTTGGGTAGGGCCGGGTTTAAAGAAAAAAAACAGAAAACCCGACCCGACTCATATGGGTGCACTGTGACTTTCTTAAATACCTCTTGAATAACATAGAAAATTATTTTCCAACACATTGATACAATTGTTTTGATTGAGGTGATCATGTCCGTTATGTGAAAATATTGTGTCCTTAAAGTTATACAGTTGATGACATAAATTTAGAAATTTTAGGTGTGAAGATTTGTTTTTTCTCCTACAATCTTTAAAATTAGTCACTATCCTACGCTAAAAAAATAAAACCCGACCCGACCCTACCCAACCCGAGAAACTATCTTGGGTAGAGTCGGGTTTAGGAATCTCGGGTTTTCCTGTAAAAAATTAAACCCAACCTGACCCGAGATAATTCTCGGGTAGGGTAGGGTTTTGGAAAACCCGACCCGCCCGACCCGAGTTGCACCCCTAGTTTCTATCTATAAATAGTTGGGGCTCTAATAAATAATACTTCATAAATTTATAATCTCTTATATCTTATTACTTTTACTAGGAACCAATATCGGAAATTGTTCCAATACTGGTACTTTATACTCTCATTTCTAATACTTCATCCAAAAATCCAATGATATGAGATATAAGAGTATCTTCTTAGGAAACATTGTTAAAAGTATATACAAGTGAAGAATAATATTGTTCAAAGTACTTATTGTAAGTACATAGTATATGTAGGTACATAGTAAATGTTCTCAGTCTCTTCAGTGGAATTCGTTGTAAAAGGTCACAACGGCCACAAACTTTGGTGTGGTAATGACAGCATCACCAATGATAGGAACTAACACTAGATTCTCGCTTGGCAGTGGAGTACAACATTGCTAGCTATTTTTCTTGACAGATAGAAAGGTATAAAAGCTAAAGGACAAAGAGTTGGACGAAGGAAGTGCCATGTAGCTAGGGGTGGAGAGGATGGACAATACCATACTCTCTAATACCTTATATAAAATGTGACTACCAACCATTTTAAAGCATATATATTTTGTTAGAATCATGAATCATGTTTGCATGTAGTGCCTTTATTTTCTTGTAATAATAATTTCTAGATTTTTCAATGAAGCCCTTTAAGTTACATTTTAGCCATGAGACATTCAGGTCTCTGCGGGGCATCTGCAGTTCATGGATCCCAAATTGAGCAAAGGTCGGCCCCATCTTTTTGTGGTTGGGATCTAAACATATTCTGCAATTCATAATGTTACTATAGCATACACAACTCACTTGTACTATACATTTTAGGTGTATTATTAAATATGTGGATGGTTAAATATGGAAAACAAGGACACATCCCATTTCCATCCAAAATTGTACAATTGTACCAATCAGGTGATCTTAACTATCAAAATTAGTGGCAAACTCACATGTAATACCGATTGTCTTCTTCATAACATGCACTGAGATTGGTATTACACCTAAATATGGTTTTAAATTTCTACTGAAATTGACACAAACCAACTAAATTGTTTCTATTTCTTCTCCACCAAAATGCAGACCGAATATAAAATCGTAAGTATATTAGTGGTATATTATACTAATTAGGTATTTGCTAGGGACCATCGCAGGAGGCATTTCGTGGTTGGGCTATTGTATGTGAGAGCAGCAACCTCAGGTGAATTAAACAAATAAGGCAAAATATGAGCATGTATAGCTGCTCTCACATGCAACAGCCCAACCACGAAATGCCTTTTGCAATGGTCCCTAGCAAATCCCTACTAATTAATTAGTGTGTAGAAACTCATCTCTCTCTCTCTCTCTCTCTCTCTCTCTCTATATATATATATATATATATATATATATATATATATATATATATATATATATATATATATATGAGGAAACTGTTGGTGAACTTAAGCTCACCAAACTTATGGTGAGCTAGCTTGCCCAATCACATGGGGGCCCACTTTGTTAGGATGATCCAAAGCATTCATTTGAAAGTCCCTTACATAGATGGGGGGTGTACCAAAAATCAGCTCCATAGGATCATCCTAACCCCTCTATTTGTGGAGGACAAAAATGGACAGACACAAATCTGCCCCATTTTTGTCCTCCACAAATGGAGGGGTTAAGATGATCCTATGGAGCTGATTTTTGGTACACCCCCTATCTATGATAAGGCCTTGCAAATGAATGGTTTGGATCACTCCCCAAAATGTGGGACCCATGTGATTGGGCAAGCTAACTCACCAACAGTTTCCTCTATATATATATATATATATATATATATATATATATATAAATTACATGTGAAATATAGTGCATGTATTATGTTTAAATATTTATATGAATTATATATGTGAAACGTGGTATGTAGTGAATTATCAATCATAAGAAACAACATATGTCTTTGGTTTTCAATGTTGCTAAATCATTATGGGTGATTTTTTGCTCATGTGATGTTTTTTAGTATGCATTTATGCTTACTCTAGTACTTCTTAAAGTTTGATCTTAAATCTACATCATTTGCACATATTTTCATATGTTTTCATAATTTTACCAAAAGGGAAATGATTTCAGCACAACTATGTTTTGATACAAGACACTCATGTTTCTTGTCTTGTAGTATTTAATTGTCGTGTAAGTGCATTTTGGGAACCATAAAACTCTTTTACAGCTCTTTAAATACTAAAAGACAAGAAACATGAGCTAGATCAAAATCTTATTTTTTGGTCAAAAGATAGTGTTTGAAAAATATTTTCTAAGTGTGTTTTGAGAAAGAAAAATCTTTTCTTTGGAAAGAGTTGCTTTTTGCAAGAGAAAGAAAAGAGTGAAAAAGATAGTCCCGTACCTACTCATAAGAAAGAAAAAGTTGGGCTTATAAAGCTTTACTCTTTTCTCTTCTTTGTTATAGTGCACAATGGGTCTTAGCCATGGGTTGAACCACGAGACGGTGCAACGCACTGTTCGCGCACGCGCGAACGTGGGCAATAGGATATAGGGCGCATAGTGGCGCTTTTTTAGGCGCACTTTGCACAATAGAAAATACTCATTCTATACAGAATTCGGATTTCTACTTTGGCATACCCAAAATTGCTATTTTCAGCACAATTCTCTCTCTCTAAACCCCTACAAAGTTCATGTTTTTACTGTTTTAGAAGTTATCTTCAAGTATTCTGTTTTCTGCAGAAACAGAACATTTGGGTCTCAATTACTTGAAAAATTCAAAGGTGATTCAGGCTTGATTCCATTCAGTGCAGAACGTCGTCAAGCAATCGGTTTGGAACCGGGCTTCATTGTATCTTGGAGGCGAGTTTGTGGTCCCCTTTGCACACTACTAGTGGGGGCGAATATCGTCTTAAAGAGAGCGTTTACGCGCCTTGAAGCATCTTCTTATCTTCTTCTCAACCACTACACGGATAATTTTTCCAACACTTCTTTTATAAGAAATGTTTGTGTTGAAATCATTTTCCTTTTTTATCCGAAATCGACATGTTTTCATTTCCATCATGCATACCAAAATTGAAACCTAAAGCATTGTCCATAAATCTAGACATTTTTGCATTAGGTGAATTTGCATTATTTGATTTCCTTTTACTCATTCATATATTGGGACAAACTGACATGGTTTTCTTGCCTGGTTTTAAGGGTATCTATATGTTAGTTGTTTGTAAACTGTAAGTAAAGTATTAAAAGATGAAGTTTTTGTAGGGAGAATGGTTGATGCTAACCTTCTATATTTTATTTTTTAATTAATTCTTTGCTTATTATAATTTCCAGTACATTGCTTCTTATAATTCTCATGGGTCTCCTTGGTTTTAGGTAATGCAAGGATGAGTAACAAGTAGGGTCTATTTTACGTTTAGACGCCCTCATTTTACCATATCCACCCCTTTATCATAACAAAGAGGAATAGGTATCAACTCCTTTACTATGAGGCCATGTTTGACAACCATGAAATTAGTTTAACAAGTGTTGAGAGAGGGGTAGGAAGCGTGGGAGAGGCAGAGAATTGAGGCAGCATGAGTGAGGTGATAGTGTATAGTGGCTTAAAAATAGGTAAATAAAAGCTCTGTTTTGACTAGTGTTGTTCTTTTATCTGTTTTTTCAGCCACATACTCACCCTCTTCACTCATGCCCTCTCAAGTCTCTCCTTCTCCCACCCTCCTACCCTTTGATAAACTAATATTTCATTGGGAAAAAATTCATGGCTGCCAAACATGGCCTAAAAGTCACATTTTGTGTGTTACTTTCCAATGTCAACAGCAACCACAAACACAGACAATGGAATAAGTAAAAGTTATTGATCAATACATAATTTAAACAGATAGGAAGGGAGTCAATATGTGGAGGGAAGAATTAATGGATAAGGTGGAATCGTGAAGTCTGCAGTTGGTATGAAATGGGTTTTCGATTTTAGCTCGTTGTCTAAACAATATAGAATTAATCATCTATGCGGCTATCAAATTGTCAATTGTTTAGTTGGTTGGTGTAAGAAAAGAAGAAAAAAAGAAAAGCCAAGAGATGGGGGTTAATTTAAGGGGGTTTGGTCAAAGAATATATTCATAAAAGAAGGACTCTAATTTTAAATATTTACAATAGGGACCCAGATGAAAAAATTAAGGTGTGAAAAAAATCAATGGTTTAAACTTTTCTTGGTGGGACTCAGATGAGGTTTGATAAATCAAAGGATTAAATCATCTGATCAAGGTGAGACCAACATCAATTGTCTAAACTTGAGTTCGCTGATTGAACCCTGGACCTGCCATGAGGCAATTGCTCAAATAACTCATAGCTCAAATACCATATGAAATGCTAGAATAAGTAAGATCTAACAGTTGGATTGGGTTATGATCTCACCGTTGGATCATCTTGGAGGTAGATTTGGGCAAGTTGGTTAGATGGGGTAACCTAGATAGCTTAGACAAGTAGATTGGATTAGAATAATCTCTTTTCATAGTTATCTACATTTGACTCTAATGGCATCAGAGAATTAGTCTTCCTAAAATTATCATGGTATTAGAGCCACATGCATGAATCATCATCTTCTTCGACAGTCTAAATTGGCGGACATTTAGCAATATGATCAGTCACCATCATTAGGGGGTCTTCATCAACGTGCATTGGATCAGAAGAATCGACGGCGTGCATCAAATGTTTAATATCTTTTTATTGGGGAATTTCATTATAATCAAACGTATATCAATTTTCAATCCACATACAATTGAGGGAGCAAGTGAGAATATGTGATATCTCACCGACAAATTGGCTTGAAATCACATCGTTGGATCATCATGGCATTAGATTAGGCAATTTGGTTAAAGGAGGTAATCTTGCTAGTGAGATTAGAATATTTTACTCTTATCTCTTTTTACGTTTATTATTTTTGGGTAGGCAAGCTGGGATCGAACCTGCGACTCAAGGTTGAGATACAACGCCTCAACCATTGAACTACAGGCCCAACCCCCTTTCTATGTTTATCATAACATCTTTCTATGTATATCATCTAAGTGCTCTATATAAGCACTGATTGAATCTCTTTTAAAACAATTCAAGATTAGCTGGAATCCCAAATTTGTCATGAAACAACCAATTACTCTAATAGCTTAAGCTCTTAGAGTTGGTGTTTTTTATTTGAACATTATTGGTGGGATCAGGAAATTGATAAACAAATAATTATTATAACAGACAATACAATTTGTGAACTCTGACCAATATGAAAGGAACAAGTTATCAAATGAAAAGTTTAGGGATATATAAAAACAATTGTATGAAACCCAAATAATGGACCACCTTAATGTCTCATGCGCATAACCTAATATGGTAGTACGAGTGCTATCCTTGATATTTGATCCAACATCAGTCCCTTAAAAAGAAGTCAGTGCTCCTATTGGATCAAAACTCTAGGGCATGAAAAATTGATTTTGATCAATTAGCCCGAGTTTTTGATAATTCAACTTGGTTTTTTCCCTACATTCAACCTGAGTTTTGAATGATTCAACCTGATTTTTTTTGACAATTCAACCTGATTTTTTTATAAATTCAACTATTTTTTTTAAATAAGCGTATTTTTACCAATTCTACCTTATTTTAGCCAATTTTGTAATTTTAAGCCGGTTTTTGGCCAATTTTTACAAGGTTGAATCAGCATCTGGTAGCAAAATGAATACAACAGCAGGAAGAGGAGACTTGAGAAGGCATGATTGAGGATGGGACGATAAGCGACTAAGAAACAAAGGAAAAAATAGATTGTATTTTGAGTGGAGATTTTTTCCTTGTTTTCTGCATTTTTCTGACCCTCTACTCACATGGCCTAAGAAAAGAAGATGAAACATGTGGAACCATAAATTGAAGGTTCCTCGAATAGGGTTGGTTCAACTTATAAGTTTTCGTACGTAAATAAAGTAGAAAATTTTGAAAATATTTTTTCTTAAGAATTCCAGCAGTTCCATTTTTTCGTGAAAATATTAGAACTCAAAACCATGACGGAGACAGTCATTGGCCTAAGAAAAGAAGATGAAACATGTGAAAATATTAGAGCAACAAGGCTCAGGGGGGTAAAAAGTCAAAAATCTCTAACTCCTTTAGTTAGTCCCTTCTGAAAAATGCTCTGATTCCTACCCACATTTGTTTGTCTTTGCGGAGGAATTATAATTTCTTTCCTAATCACTGCTCTGGAAAAAAAAATTCTCAAGGAATAATTTCCATGGAATAAGGGTTTTTAGTCCTGGAGATTTTGACGATGGAATGTCTTAGTGGACGATGATAAAAAAAGCCACTTAATTAATATGTTTGAGAAGGTCTGGGGACGGAAGATTAGGGTGATGATAAATTCGCACACCGTGTAGGATGATTCACACCCCTCTAGGGTGAATTGACGTCAAAAAGCGTTAAAGTCTGACACTATTTGATGCTTTTTGAGGCTTTTTTGACGTCAATTCAGGCTAAACGGGTGTGAATCCTACAGGGGGTGCGAAATTAGACGTCAAATCATCTTAAATGGGGTGTGAATCATACTACAGGGGGTGCAAATTAATCATCTCCCGAAGATTATCTTAGATTGTTGCTATAAATTGGCATTTTTATGTTGCACCTCTCAAAATTAGCGTTTAGATTTGGAGATTATTTTAAAAATTTTAGACCACTCTGATAGAAAATCCTGTAATTAATGACTAATTACCAATTCACTATTGTTTTTTTTTTTCCCACCAAGATGATTTGAAGTTGGTAAGTATGAACAACTAAATTATAAACAAACATTGGTTGACTAATTACCAATTTACATTGGGTTTTGTTTTTCCACAAAGATGACGTGAGTTGGTGAGTATGAAAAACTAAATAAACAAACATATAGAAGATTAGTGAAAAAACAAGTTCCTCAATCACAAAACCATTTAGAACATACGACAAAAAAAAGCAATTTACAGCCAAAAAAGCAATTTCATTTATTGACGTGAAATTTGTAGAAATTCAAAGATCCTATAAATCTACCGTCATCAGTCTCCAAACCCGACATCAATCTCTCTCTCTCTCTCTCTCTCTCTCTCTCTCGACATGGACATAGGTGAATATTCAGTCACCGTGAATCAGAAAGACACCGTGACGGCATTGTTGCCGGTGCAACAGCACAGGGTACCATTATCCAACCTTGACTTGCTATTGCCTCCCTTAGATGTAGGTGTTTTCTTCTGTTACAAAAAGCCCACTAACCAAAACAGTCTCACCTTCTCATCCATGGTCAGTACTCTCAAAAAATCGCTTGCCCAAGCTCTAGTATCATTCAATGTGCTCTCCGGAGAGGTCGTCATGAACTCAGCTGGCGAGCCGGAGATACTTTGTAACAATCGTGGCGTGGACTTCTTCGAAGCCTACGCCGATGTGGAGTTTAGAGACCTTGAATTATATAATCCAGATGCCAACGTAGAAGGGAAGCTTGTGCCCAAGAAAAAGGAGGGGGTGTTGTGTGTTCAGGTAAGATATTTAGACTTCAATTCCTTGCTTTGTTTAGATTGAAAAGACACCCATTACAGTAGTTAAAATCTAGAAGTTTTGGTGGTAAAATTATCGTGAGCTCATCTTACTACAATTTTGTTTTTTTTTGTTTTTGGTTTTTGAAATGGTTGATATTTTATTAAGGGAAATGATTTCAGAGCTCCAATGTTCTAATAAACATGCGCTCCACATGTTTGCAGTGTAGGGTTTAAGAGCTTTTTGAGAACCGTAATATTCCTCAGACAGCCCTTTAAATACTACACGACAAAAGCTGGAGCGCCTGTTTATCAAAACATTGGAGCGCATAAATCATTTCCGGTCCCTTTATTTATTATGAAGGAAATAAGAAACAAGGGAGATGTACAATAAGCATGTTAAGTATAGTGTTCAAGGAGGAAGGTGATCAAGAAACAAGGAAGATGTACAATAAGCATGGTAAATAGAGTGTTCAAGGAGGAAGGTGATCGAATAGCTCCAAATTGTCCCGATTGACCTTGGCTCTAGCTAGGCGATTCGCCTCTGCATTAACTGACGTCCTTACACCAAATTATTTTGTTTCCTTAAGCTAATCCATGGGACTACCCATAACCAATCAAAGGGGAGCATAGTTACAAGGTGAGAGTAGTTCTCATGATATGAGATTATTCACCAATTTCATTATAATATATTGTCAACTTTTGGTGAACTCATATTTTACCAATATTTATATTAATCATTAATATTATTATAATTATATAGTTTTTTTTTTACTTGCTACCTATGCACGGCACCTTTATATTACGGATATATTGTTGATAACTCAATTTATTACCATACAACGTGTTAGTTATAGATTCCATGAACCCCCCCTTTTTTTTTTGACGAGGGTGAAGTGTAGTTTTCTTTTTATTTTTTTTTAAAAACCCATATAAAAGTGTAGTTTTAAATTCAAAATATGCATGTGAGCCCTTGCTAAAACAAAAGGCTACAGATTTTGGCACAACCATGTTTTGATAATATCACAAACTCGTCTGGTCTTTTATTATTTAAACAGCTGGAGTTCCCAAAAGGCTCTCATAAGCCAATTAAAAAAGAAAAGACCAGCTGACTCTGCGCATTTATTAAAACATGGTACTGTGGTAGTGTCAATATCATAATTATTATTAGCCCAAAAAATTCCTCATGAGTTTTCAGCAACCAACTAATGGAATTTGAAATTAACAAATTTTAAATCTACAAAACAATATATTTTGTTTTCCTTATGTTTCATTTTGTTTTCATTGGCGTTTGTCTATCGTCTCTGAAACATTTCTAATGCGTTTCCTAAGATGTTTCTCAATGCATTTCTTATATAATTTTATATCATTTTCAAGTTTCATGTTTTCCCTCTATTTTTTCCCAATGTTTCTTATTTCTGTTTCACATTTTGCTTCCGGACTTCGTTTCCCACACTGGTAACTATGATCCTAAGGGGGCGTTTGGATACGCAGATTTTAGAATCCGGGTTTTAGTTTGAAAACAGTGTAAAAGAGGGTTCATGATCAAGCTATTGTATGTTGTCCTGGAAGCGTTTCTTGGATTTTAAGCGAGAAAATCAGGTTTTAAAAATCTCTCCTGCATCCTAAGATTTCTAAAACCTAAAAATATGGGAGGATCTGCTACTCTCTTGCTGAAGGGAAGAAGGGCGAGAAGTAAAAAATGAGTCAAAAACGACGGCAGGTCCGCTACTTCTCTTGTCTCTTAGCTACAATTTTGAAGAAATCTCGGATTCTAAAATCTGCATATCCAAACGGCCCCTAAGTCATGCTTACGTTGTATACAATTAGCACTTAGGCGTAGGAGAGGGAAGAGTGAAGAAATTCCAAAGAGACAAGACTAGTCATGAAAACAATAGCTGGAAAAATAATATATTATTTGTCGTTTTGAGTAGAGCTTTTTAAATGTTACAAAATGTTACCTCTTGAGTAGACATAAATAAATAAAATATGAAGGGTGTTTTTGTACATTGGCACCCTCTATTCCGATGTAGGACGCTCCATAAGATTTTGTGACTACACCTGAGTCAACATTCAAAATAATTTCAGATCTTAGGATATGGATCCAACTGTTGTGCCCTAAACATTCAAATCCTTTGGAACCATCGGATTGTCTGGGTCCATTGACACCCCTACTCTTGTTGGACGACATATTAGCCAAGCTGGAAGACTATAGTAGGTGTTGGTTGCAACTTGTCGTGGGTGATTTAGTCAACCGATAAATAAGGTTATTAACAAATCTTGGCTCAGGTTTCCTCAGACCCCTTGCTAATAGTCTAATAGGGGTGTGGAAATATCAGTTACTTCTGAAAATAAAAAGTAAGCATGGAATTGATATTTCCACACCCCACACTCTTTGCTACTATTGGGGGTCTGAGGAATGTTCCTCAGACACTGACCTGAGCCAAGTTTTGTTCTTATTTCTGTCACTTTAGTCATACTTATCTGAAGTATTTTTCTTATCCTTGATCCTCAAAAAAGATGCGTGGAAATTCCTTGAATGGGTGTCAATGAACATTAAATCCACTTTGACGACTTTCCACCAATGGGGACACCCTTTCATCCTATTTTTGCAAGGGCGCCCTTCAGTCTAGCATTCCTCTTTTATATTTCTTCTTCTTTTTTTTTTGAATTTTTTTCCTAATGGTTTTGACAGGCAACGGAGCTCAAGTGTGGGGCTGCCATAATTGCATGCACATTTGACCACCGGATTGCTGATGCCTACTCAATGAACATGTTTTTGGTAACATGGGCCGAGATGGCCCAATCGAAGCCCATCTCTATCTATCCATTTTTACAACGGTCATTGCTCAATCCGCGTCCTCAGGGATCCTACGACTCATCCATCAACAAGATGTACGTCCCAATTTCGTCAATGCCACCTCCATCAGATCCCGTGCCAGGAGCCGATCATGTCATAAGCCGAATTTACTCCGTGGCCTCAGAAGACATCGTTTGGCTTCAAGCCCAAGTGAGCATTGGAGGGACTAGAAGAAGCAAGCTCGAATCTCTCAGCGCATTTCTATGGCAAATAGTTGCAAAGAGTGAGAAGGATGGAACGAAGAGAATCAAGATGGGTACTGTAAAACAACCAATTATTCCAAAAGCTGAAACCATTTGAGTTTGTGTGATTTAATCATTTGAGAAATTATATGGTGGCCGCTCTTTACATATAAAGGGTGGAGAGAGAAAAAATCAACCACGTTGACTTTTGATAAAGGTAACAGTAAAAGAAGGGAGTTTGACCTGGATCAAAAATCAAGGGGAGGGTTTTTTCTCTCTCTGCCCTTGTTGTTTGACGGGCGGCCACCATATAAAAACTCTAATCATTTATACTTAAACACGCCCTCTCACGTGTGGGCCTTTTTTTTTTGGGAGGGGGGAGGGGGGCGCTTGGCTGAACTCGTGGCACATGTGGCCCCTCTTTTGAGTTGGCGATACATGTGAATTTTTAATACCAATGAGTAACTGGGTTTAGAAACCAGGACTTGCTGGGAGGCAATGGCTCCAATACCATGTGAAACTATCAGTTACTCCAAAAGCTTAAGGGCTTGTTGATTTCAGATTGTGACAACCGATTGTGAGCCCAAAACCTATTATGGGAAGCAAAATTACATTTAAATTTGAGTCCGCTAATAGGTTTGGGGCTAACAATTGGTTGTCACAATCTCAAACGAACAGGGCCTAAGCTGTGAGAGTTGGTGTTATTTAATCGTTTATACTTTAACAGGTACTGTCGTTGATGGACGGACTAGATTGAGCGTTGAGTATGGAGAATCCATGTTTAATTATTTTGGGAACGTGCTTTCAATTCCTTTCGGGGATGAGAGTGTAGAGGAGCTAACGAGAAAGCCCTTGAATTGGGTGGCGGGTGCTGTTCATGAGTATGTGAAGGGTGCAGCTACTAAGGAGCATTTCTTGGGGTTGATCGATTGGGTGGAGGTGCATCGGCCGGAGCCGGGGGTGACAAAGATTTATGTAAAGGGTAGGGAAGATGGGGCGGCATTTGTGATGTCGTCAGGGCAGCGGTTTCCGGTGAAGGAGGTGGATTTCGGATGGGGGAGGCCAGTATTTGGGTCATACCATTTTCCTTGGGGCGGTGAGTCCGGGTACGTAATGCCTCTGCCGAGTGCGAGCAGAGAGGGGGACTGGGTTATTTACATGCACTTGATGAAGAGTCAATTGGATTGTTTGGAGGTAAACGCCGGCCATATCTTTCGGCCGTTGACTGCTGACTATCTTGGCTTAGCTTAGGCCTTAGGGTGGTGGCTGTGAGGAAAACGTACAAGAGAACTTAGGATGTTCTCCTTTACTTTTGTCCCTTTTGTAATTATGTGGCTGTATGGATCGATTTCATCTTTTCAACTTGATTTTTTTTTTAATGACAAAGAATTAAATTAACGGGGAAAAAGAACACAGAGCCAACCCGGCGATTGAGATGATCGATAAAAGACATCAAAAGAAAAACCCAAAAGCTCACAATCCAAAACTTGTCACGGGGAGAAAGTCGAAGGTTTCCAAAACTGGGCTGGATACTCCTTCCCTAGCTTCACTACTTGCCAACCTTCTCACATGATGAAATGAGAGTGATGATCCCTCCACGCAATTCAAGATCTCATCCATCCAATGAACAAACCACTAAGGATAAGGGAATTCAATTTTTTTTTTTCTTTTTCTTTTTGTTCATTTTCTAATGAGGAGAATTTATATGGTGGACAACCGTGCATGCATGTACATCCTGAAAAAACAGTGGGGCCAACATTTTTTTTTGGTGATCCAAATGATTCTTTATTGGTCTTCCCCGAAAATCACGTCCATAGATGATCCTAAGCCTTCGATCCGTTGAGGTTTATATATAGAGCCGTTCATTTTAAACCTCCACAAATCAGAGGGTTAGGATCATCCTATGAAGAAGATTTTTTTGCACAACAAATGAATGTTTTGGATCAACCAAGGTTTTTTTGGGCTGCATGTGTATGCTCTCGGTCGTGCATCATATAATTTCTCTCTAATTAGGTATGCCCAAATGCTCAATTGGATTATTTGGAAGCAAATGCTCATATAATTTCTCCACCTCTACTCCTACATTATTCAATAGATTATATTAAGCTAGGCTCTCCCTCTCCTAACCTAACCAGGTAACTAGGATACCTAACCTACTGTTGCCTCCGCTTTCTCTCCTACTCCAACTAGAAAACCAAGAGGCAATAAGGGAGTCTACACCACGTAGAGTCTCAAAAGTTGGAAACAAGAAACCTGTACCAACACCCAATTCCTTGTATGTGTACCATGGGCTCGCGGGAGAGATCTTTGTGAACTCAGTGGACTAGCTAGAGATATTTTGAAACAATCGGGGTCTGTGGTGTGGATTTCATCGAAGCCTACACCAATGTGGAGCTGCGAGAGCTTCTATTGTGTCCGAGGAGTGAGGGGTGTTGGGTGTACCAACTTGGCGTACCGTTTGAAATATTTAGATTTCTTACTAAATAGAACCCTCCGCTCAAAGTATGTCTTTGGTTTTCAATGTTGCTCAATCATTACGGGTGTTTTTTGCTCATGTGATGTTTTTTAGTATGCATTTATGCTTAGTCTAGTACTTCTTAAAGTTTGATCTTAAATCTACATCATTTGCACATATTTTCATATGTTTTCAAAATTTTACCAAAAGGGAAATGATTTCAGCACAACCATGTTTTGATACAAGACGCTCATGTTTCTTGTCTTTTAGTATTTAATTGTCATGTAAGTGTATTTTGGGAACCATAAAACTCTTTTACAGCTCTTTAAATACTAAAAGACAAGAAACATGAGCTTCTTGTATAAAAAATTTATGTGTTGAAATCATATTCCTTTTTTATCCGAAATCAACATGTTTTCATTTCCATCATGCATACCAAAATTGAAACCTAAAGCATTGTCCATAAATCTAGACATTTTTGCATTACGTGAATTTGCATTATTTGATTTCCTTTTACTCATTCATATATGTTGGTTGTTTGTAAACTGTAAGTATAGTATTAAAAGATGAAGTTTTTGTGGGGTCTATTTTACGTTTAGACGCCCTCATTTTACCATATCCACCCCTTTATCATAACAAAGAGGAATAGGTATCAACTCCTTTACTATGAGGCCAAGTTTGACAACCATGAAATTAGTTTAACAAGTGTTGAGAGAGGGGTAGGAGCCCTCTCAAGTCTCTCCTTCTCCCACCCTCCTACCCTTTGATAAACTAATATTTCATTGGGAAAAAATTCATGGCTGCCAAACATGGCCTAAAAGTCACATTTTGTGTGTTACTTTCCAATGTCAACAGCAACCACAAACACAGACAATGGAATAAGTAAAAGTTATTGATCAATACATAATTTAAACAGATAGGAAGGGATTCAATATGTGGAGGGATGAATGAATGGATAAGGTGGAATCGTGAAGTCTGCAGTTGGTATGAAATGGGTTTTCGATTTTAGCTCGTTGTCTAAACGATATATAATATAGAATTAATCATCTATGCGGTTATCAAATTGTCAATTGTTTAGTTGGTTGGTGTAAGAAAAGAAGAAAAAAAGAAAAGCAAAGAGATGGGGGTTAATTTAAGGGGGTTTGGTCAAAGAATATATTCATAAAATCAATGGTTTAAACTTTTCTTGGTGGGACCCAGATGAGGTTTGATAAATCAAAGGATTAAATCATCTGATCAAGGTGAGACCAACATCAATTGACTAAACTTGAGTTCGCTGATTGGATCAACGGATCCAATTATGTAAACATCACGCACTTAAGGCCCAAAAAATGATCGTTTGCAATTAAGCTAATTTTATGAACTTCCTTACATTAAGTGAAAATTCTCATCTTTTCCACACAGTAAGGGTTTTTTCTTAACCAAATTCAATTGTTATTTGTGAAACAACCAATCACTCCGAAAGCTTAACAGTACAGTTGGTGTTATTTAATGGTTTATATTTCAACACTCCCCCTCACGTGCAACCCCTCTTTTTTTGGGCCGGCCCGTACACGTGGTTCTTTAATATCAAGGAGTTGGGTTTTGAACCCTGGACCTGCCATGAGGCAATAGCTCAAATGACTCATAGCTCAAATACCATATGAAATGCTAGAATAAGTAAGATCTAACAGTTGGATTGGGTTATGATCTCACCGTTGGATCATCTTGGAGGTAGATTTGGGCAAGTTGGTTAGATGGGGTAACCTAGATAGCTTAGACAAGTAGATTGGATTAGAATAATCTCTTTTCATAGTTATCTACATTTGACTCTAATGGCATCAGAGAATTAGTCTTCCTAAAATTATCATGGTATTAGAGCCACATGCATGAATCATCATCATCTTCGACAGTCTAAATTGGCGGACATTTAGCAATATGATCAGTCACCATCATTAGGGGGTCTTCATCAACGTGCATTAGATCAGAAGAATCGACGGAGTGCATCAAATGTTTAATATCTTTTTTATTGGGGAATTTCATTACAATCAAACGTATATCAATTTTCAATCCACATACAATTGAGGGAGCAAGTGAGAATATGTGATATCTCACCGACAAATTGGCTTGAAATCACATCGTTGGATCATCATGGCATTAGATTAGGCAATTTGGTTAAAGGATTGCTAGTGAGATTAGAATATTTTACTCTTATCTCTTTTTACGTTTATTATTTTTGGGTAGGCAAGCTGGGATCGAACCTGCGACTCAAGGTTGAGATACAACGCCTCAACCATTGAACTACAGGCCCAACCCCCTTTCTATGTTTATCATAACATCTTTCTACGTATATCATCTAAGTGCTCTATATAAGCACTGATTGAATCTCTTTTAAAACAATTCAAGATTAGCTGGAATCCCAAATATGTCATGAAACAACCAATTACTCTAATAGCTTAAGCTCTTAGAGTTGGTGTTTTTTATTTCAACATTATTGGTGGGATCAGGAAATTGATAAACAAATAATTATTATAACAGACAATACAATTTGTGAACTCTGACCAATATGAAAGGAACAAGTTATCAAATGAAAAGTTTAGGGATATATAAAAACAATTGTATGAAACCCAAATAATGGACCACCTTAATGTCTCATGCGCATAACCTAATATGGTAGTACGAGTGCTATCCTTGATATTTGATCCAACATCAGTCCCTTAAAAAGAAGTCAGTGCTCCTATTGGATCAAAACTCTAGGGCATGAAAAATTGATTTTGATCAATTAGCCCGATTTTTTGATAATTCAACTTGTTTTTTTCCCTCCATTCAACCTGAGTTTTGAATGATTCAATCTGATTTTTTTATAAATTCAACTATTTTTTTTTTAAATAAGCGTATTTTTACCAATTCTACCTTATTTTAGCCAATTTTGTAATTTTAAGCCGGTTTTTGGCCAATTTTTACAAGGTTGAATCAAAATGAATACAACAGCAGGAAGAGGAGACTTGGGAAGGCATGATTGAGGATGGGACGAGAAGCGACTACGAAACAAAGGAAAAAATAGATTGTATTTTGAGTGGAGATTTTTTCCTTGTTTTCTGCGTTTTTCTGATCCTCTACTCACATGGCCTAAGAAAAGAAGATGAAACATGTGGGACCATAAATTGAAGGTTCCTCGAATAGGGTTGGTTCAAGTTATAAGTTTTCGTATGTAAATAAAGTAGAAAATTTTGAAAATATTTTTTCTTAAGAATTCCAGCAGTTCCATTTTTTCGTGAAATGGTAAGAATTTATTAGAACTCAAAACCATGACGGAGACAGTCGTTGGACTAAGTACAAGGCTGAAAAGAAACAAAACAATAAAAGCAACAAGGCTCAAGGGGGTAAAAAGTCAAAAAATCTCTAACTCCTTCTCATTCCTACCCACATTTGTTTGTCTTTTCTTGAAAATTAGTCAATTTCAGAAAGGGAAAAAACACACAGTCAAGAGGGGTAGAAATCATGGAATCATTTGCTTAAGCAATATATAAAATATGATTTAATTAAACAAAATAAATTTGGTGTATCTGATGCCATTTAGAACATACGACAAAAAAAAAGCAATTTACAGCCAAAAAAGTAAAAGGAGGAACAAGCAACCTTTCATTTATTGACGTGAAATTTGTAGAAATTCAAAGATCCTATAAATCTACCGTCATCAGTCTCCAAACCCAACATCAATCTCTCTCTGTCTCTCTCTCTCTCTCTCTCTCTCTCTCTCTCTCTCTCTCTCGACATGGACATAGGTAAATATTCAGTCACCGTGAATCAGAAAGACATCGTGACGGCATTGTTGCCGGTGCAACAGCACAGGGTACCATTATCCAACCTTGACTTGCTATTGCCTCCCTTAGATGTAGGTGTTTTCTTCTGTTACAAAAAGCCCACTAACCAAAACAGTCTCACCTTCTCATCCATGGTCAGTACTCTCAAAAAATCGCTTGCCCAAGCTCTAGTATCATTCAATGTGCTCTCCGGAGAGGTCGTCATGAACTCAGCTGGCGAGCCGGAGATACTTTGTAACAATCGTGGCGTGGACTTCTTCGAAGCCTACGCCGATGTGGAGTTTAGAGACCTTGAATTATATAATCCAGATGCCAACGTAGAAGGGAAGCTTGTGCCTAAGAAAAAGGAGGGGGTGTTGTGTGTTCAGGTAAGATATTTAGACTTCAATTCCTTGCTTTGTTTAGATTGAAAAGACACCCATTACAGTAGTTAAAATCTAGAAGTTTTGCTGGTAAAATTATCATGAGCTCATCTTACTACAATTTTGTTTTTTTTTTGTTTTTGGTTTTTGAAATGGTTGATACTTTATTAAGGGAAATGATTTCAGAGCTCCAATGTTCTGATAAACATGCACTCCACATGTTTGCAGTGTAGGCTTTAAGAGCTTTTTGAGAACCGTAATATTCCTCAGACAGCCCTTTAAATACTACACGACAAAAGCTGGAGCGCCTGTTTATCAAAACATTGGAGCGCAGAAATCATTTCCGGTCCCTTTATTTATTATGAAGGAAATAAGAAACAAGGGAGATGTACAATAAGCAGGGTAAATATAGTGTTCAAGGAGGAAGGTGATCAAGAAACAAGGAAGATGTACAATAAGCATGGTAAATATAGTGTTCAAGGAGGAAGGTGATCGAATAGCTCCAAATTGTCCCGATTGACCTTGGCTCTAGCTAGGCGATTCGCCTCCGTATTAACTGACGTCCTTACACCAAATTATTTTGTTTCCTTAAGCTAATCCATGGGACTACCCATAACCAATCAAAGGGGAGCATAGTTACAAGGTGAGAGTAGTTATCATGATATGAGATTATTCACCAATTTCATTATAATATATTGTCAACTTTTGGTGAACTCATATTTTACCAATATTTATATTAATCATTAATATTATTATAATTATATAGTTTTTTTTTTTTACTTGCTACCTATGCACGGCACCTTTATATTACGGATATATTGTTGATAACTCAATTTATTACCGTACAACGTGTTAGTTATAGATTCCTGATGAACCCCCCCTTTTTTTGACGAGGGTGAAGTGTAGTTTTCTTTTTCTAAAAAAATCAATTATTTTTTTAAAAAACACATATAAAAGCGTAGTTTTAAATTCAAAATATGCATGTGAACCCTTGCTAAAACAAAAGGCTACAGATTTTGGCACAACCATGTTTTGATAATATCACAAACTCGTCTTGTCTTTTATTATTTAAACAGCTGGAGTTCCCAAAAGGCTCTCATAAGCCAATTAAAAAAGAAAAGACCAGCTGACTTTGCGCATTTATTAAAACATGGTACTGTGGTAGTGTCAATATCATAATTATTATTAGCCCAAAAAATTCCTCATAAGTTTTCAGCAACCAACTAATGGAATTTGAAATTAACAAATTTTAAATCTACAAAACCATATATTTTGTTTTCCTTATGTTTCATTTTGTTTTCATTGGCGTTTGTCTATCGTCTCTGAAACATTTCTAATGCGTTTCCTAAGATGCATTTCTTATATAATTTTATATCATTTTCAAGTTTCATGTTTTCCCTCTATTTTTTCCCAATGTTTCTTATTTCTGTTTCACATTTTGCTTCCGGACTTCGTTTCCCACACTGGTAACTATGATCCTACGGGGGCGTTTGGATACGCAGATTTTAGAATCCGGGTTTTAGTTTGACAACAGTGTAAAAGAGGGTTCATGATCAAGCTATTGTATGTTGTCCTGGCAGCGTTTCTTGGATTTTAAGCGAGAAAATCAGGTTTTAAAAATCTCTCCTGCATCCTAAGATTTCTAAACCCTGAAAATATGGGAGGATCTGCTACTCTCTTGCTGAAGGGAAGAAGGGCGAGAAGTCAAAAATGAGTAAAAAACGACGGCTGGTCCGCTACTTCTCTTGTCTCTTAGCTACAATTTTGAAGAAATCTGGGATTCTAAAATCCGCATATCCAAACGGCCCCTAAGTCATGCTTACGTTGTATACAATTAGCACTTAGGCGTAGGAGAGGGAAGAGTGAAGAAATTCCAAAGAGAGAAGACTAGTCATGAAAACAATAGCTGGAAAAATAATATATTATTTGTCGTTTTGAGTAGAGCTTTTTAAATGTTACAAAATGTTACCTCTTGAATAGACATAAATAAATAAAATATGAAGGGTGTTTTTGTACATTGGCACCCTCTATCCCGATGTAGGACGCTCCATAAGATTTTGTGACTACACCTGAGTCAACATTCAAAATAATTTCGGATCTTAGGATATGGATCCATGTTTGGATCCAACTGTTGTGCCCTAAACATTCAAATCCTTTGGAACCATCGGATTGTCTGGGTCCATTGACACCCCTACTCTTGTTGGACGACATATTAGCCAAGCTGGAAGACCGATAAATAAGGTTATTAACAAATCTTGCCTCAGGTCGGGGTCTGAGGAACTTTCCTCAGACCCCTTGCTAATAGTCTAATAGGGGTTTGGAAATATCAGTTACTTCTGAAAATAAAAAGTAAGCATGGAATTGATATTTCCACACCCCACACTCTTTGCTATTATTGGGGTCTGAGGAATGTTCCTCAGACACTGACCTGAGCCAAGTTTTGTTCTTATTTCTGTCACTTTAGTCATACTTATTTGAAGTATTTTTCTTATCCTTGATCCTAAAAAAATATGCGTGGAAATTCCTTGAATGGGTGTCAATGAACATTAAATCCACTTTGACGACTTTCCACCAATGGGGACACCCTTTCATCCTATTTTGCACGGGCGCCCTTCAGTCTAGCATTCCTCTTTTTTATTTGTTCTTTTTTTTTGAATTTTTTTCCTAATGGTTTTGACAGGCAACGGAGCTCAAGTGCGGGGCTGCCATAATTGCATGCACATTTGACCACCGGATTGCTGATGCCTACTCAATGAACATGTTTTTGGTAACATGGGCCGAGATGGCCCAATCGAAGCCCATCTCTATCTATCCATTTTTACAACGGTCATTGCTCAATCCGCGTCCTCAGGGATCCTACGACTCTTCCATCAACAACATGTACGTCCCAATTTCGTCAATGCCACCTCCATCAGATCCCGTGCCAGGAGCTGATCATGTCATAAGCCGAATTTACTCCGTGGCCGCAGAAGACATCGATTGGCTTCAAGCCCAAGTGAGCATTGGAGGGACTAGAAGAAGCAAGCTCGAATCTCTCAGCGCATTTCTATGGCAAATAGTTGCAAAGAGTGAGAAGGATGGAACGAAGAGAATCAAGATGGGTACTGTAAAACAACCAATTATTCCAAAAGCTGAAACCATTTGAGTTTGTGTGATTTAATCATTTGAGAAATTATATGGTGGCCGCTCTTTACATATAAAGGGTGGAGAGAGAAAAAATCAACCACGTTGACTTTTGATAAAGGTAACAGTAAAAGAAGGGAGTTTGACCTGGATCAAAAATCAAGGGGAGGGTTTTCTCTCTCTCTGCCTTTGCTGTTTGACGGGCGGCCACCATATAAAAACTCTAATCATTTATACTTAAACACGCCCTCTCACGTGTGGGCCTTTTTTTTTTGGGAGGGGGGAGGGGGGCGCTTGCCCCTCTTTTGGGTTGGCCATACATGTGAATTTTTAATATCAATGAGTAACTGGGTTTAGAAACCAGGACTTGCTGCGAGGCAATGGCTCCAATACCGTGTGAAACTATCAGTTACTCCAAAAGCTTAAGGGCTTGTTGATTTCAGATTGTGACAACCGATTGTGAGCCCAAAACCTATTATGGGAAGCAAAATTACATTTAAATTTGAGTCCGCTAACAGGTTTGGGGCTAACAATTGGTTGTCACAATCTCAAACGAACAGGGCCTAAGCTGTGAGAGTTGGTGTTATTTAATCGTTTATACTTTAACAGGTACTGTCGTTGATGGACGGACTAGATTGAGCGCTGAGTATGGAGAATCCATGTTTAATTATTTTGGGAACGTGCTTTCAATTCCTTTCGGGGATGAGAGTGTAGAGGAGCTAACGAGAAAGCCCTTGAATTGGGTGGCGGGTGCTGTTCATGAGTATGTGAAGGGTGCAGCTACTATGGAGCATTTCTTGGGGTTGATCGATTGGGTGGAGGTGCATCGGCCGGAGCCGGGGGTGACAAAGATTTATGTAAAGGGTAGGGAAGATGGGGCGGCATTTGTGATGTCGTCAGGGCAGCGGTTTCCTGTGAAGGAGGTGGATTTCGGATGGGGGAGGCCAGTTTTTGGGTCATACCATTTTCCTTGGGGCGGTGAGTCCGGGTACGTAATGCCTCTGCCGAGTGCGAGCAGAGAGGGGGACTGGGTTATTTACATGCACTTGATGAAGAGTCAATTGGATTGTTTGGAGGTAAACGCCGGCCATATCTTTCGGCGGTTGACTGCTGACTATCTTGGCTTAGCTTTTAGGCCTTAGGGTGGTGGCTGCGAGGAAAACCTACAAGAGAACTTAGGGTGTTCTCCTTTACTTTTGTCCCTTTTGAAATTATGTGGCTGTATGGATCGATTTCATCTTTTCAACTTGATTTTTTTTAATGACAAAGAATTAAATAACGGGGAAAAAGAAGACAGAGCCAACCCGGCGATTGAGATGGTCGATAAAAGACATCAAAAGAAAAATCCAAAAGCTCACAATACAAAACTTGTCAAGGGGGAGAAAGTCGAAGGTTTCCAAAACTGGGCTGGATACTCCTTCCCTAGCTAATTTATCGGCTTCACTACTTGCCAACCTTCTTATATGATGAAATGAGACCAATGTTCCCTCCATGCAATTCAAGATCTCATCCATCCAATGAACAAACCACTAAGGATAAGGGAATTCAATTTGTTTTTTTTTCTTTTTCTTTTTGTTCATTTTCTAATGAGGAGAATTTATATGGTGGACAACCGTGCATGCATGTACATCCTGAAAAAACAGTGGGCCAACATTTTTTTTTGGTGATCCAAATGATTCTTTATTGGGACCAGACATAGATGGGTCTTCCCCGAAAATCACCTCCATAGATGATCCTAAGCCTTCGATCCGTTGAGGTTTATATATAGAGCCGTTCATTTTAAACCTCCACAAATCAGAGGGTTAGGATCATCCTATGAAGAAGATTTTTTTGCACAACAAATGAATGTTTTGGATCAACCAAGTTTTTTTTTGGGCTGCATGTGTATGCTCGGTCGTGCATCATATAATTTCTCTCTAATTAGGTATGCCCAAATGCCCAATTGGATTATTTGGAGGCAAATGCTCATATAATTTCTCTCAAATTAGGTATGCCCAAATGCCCAATTGGATTATTTGGAGGCAAATGCTCTCTCTCTCACACACACACACACTACCCACACTTGTCATTTGTTTATGCACCTCTACTCCTACATTATTCAATAGATTATATTAAGCTAGGCTCTCCCTCTCCTAACCCAACCAGGTACCTAGGATACCTAACATACTGTTGCCTCCTCTTTCTCTCTCCTGCTCCAACTAGAAAACCAAGAGGCAATAACGGAGTCTACACCACGTAGAGTCCCAAAAGTTGGAAACAAGAAACCTGTACCAACACCCAATTCCTTGTATGTGTACCATGGGCTCGCGGGAGAGATCTTTGTGAACTCAGTGGACTAGCTAGAGATACTTTGAAACAATCGGGGTCTGTGGTGTGGATTTCATCGAAACATACACCAATGTGGAGCTGCGAGAGCTTCTATTGTGTCCGAGGAGTGAGGGGTGTTGGGTGTACCAATTTGGCGTACCGTTTGAAATATTTAGATTTCTTACTAAATAGAACCCTCCGCTCAAAGTATGTCTTTGATTTTCAATTTTGCTAAATCATTATGGGTGATTTTTTGCTCATGTGATGTTTTTTAGTATGCATTTATTCTTAGTCTAGTACTTCTTAAAGTTTGATCTTAAATCTACATCATTTGCACATATTTTCATATGTTTTCATAATTTTACCAAAAGGGAAATGATTTCAGCACAACTATGTTTTGATACAAGACGCTCATGTTTCTTGTCTTTTAGTATTTAATTGTCATGTAAGTGCATTTTGGGAACCATAAAACTCTTTTACAGCTCTTTAAATACTAAAAGACAAGAAACATGAGCTTCTTGTATAAAAAATGTATGTGTTGAAATCATTTTCCTTTTTTATCCGAAATCGACATGTTATCATTTCCATCATGCATACCAAAATTGAAACCTAAAGCATTGTCCATAAATCTAGACATTTTTGCATTACGTGAATTTGCATTATTTGATTTCCTTTTACTCATTCATATATTGGGAAAAACTGACATGGTTTTCTTGCCTAGTTTTAAGGGTATCTATATGTTAGTTGTTTGTAAACTGTAAGTATAGTATTAAAAGATGAAGTTTTTGTAGGGTCTATTTTACGTTTAGACGCCCTCATTTTACCATATCCACCCCTTTATCATAACAAAGAGGAATAGGTATCAACTCCTTTACTATGAGGCCATGTTTGACAACCATGAAGTTAGTTTAACAAGTGTTGAGAGAGGGGTAGGAGCCCTCTCAAGTCTCTCCTTCTCCCACCCTCCTACCCTTTGATAAACTAATATTTCATTGGGAAAAAATTCATGGCTGCCAAACATGGCCTAAAAGTCACATTTTGTGTGTTACTTTCCAATGTCAACAGCAACCACAAACACAGACAATGGAATAAGTAAAAGTTATTGATCAATACATAATTTAAACAGATAGGAAGGGATTCAATATGTGGAGGGATGAATGAATGGATAAGGTGGAATCGTGAAGTCTGCAGTTGGTATGAAATGGGTTTTCGATTTTAGCTCGTTGTCTAAACGATATATAATATAGAATTAATCATCTATGCGGCTATCAAATTGTCAATTGTTTAGTTGGTTGGTGTAAGAAAAGAAGAAAAAAAGAAAAGCAAAGAGATGGGGGTTAATTTAAGGGGGTTTGGTCAAAGAATATATTCATAAAATCAATGGTTTAAACTTTTCTTGGTGGGACCCAGATGAGGTTTGATAAATCAAAGGATTAAATCATATGATCAAGGTGAGACCAACATCAATTGACTAAACTTGAGTTCGCTGATTGGATCAACGGATCCAATTATGTAAACATCACGCACTTAAGGCCCAAAAAATGATCGTTTGCAATTAAGCTAATTTTATGAACTTCCTTACATTAAGTGAAAATTCTCGTCTTTTCCACACAGTAAGGGTTTTTTCTTAACCAAATTCAATCGTTATTTGTGAAACAACCAATCACTCCGAAAGCCTAAGCAGTACAGTTGGTGTTATTTAATGGTTTATATTTCAACACTCCCCCTCACGTGCAACCCCTCTTTTTTTGGGCCGGCCCGTACACGTGGTTCTTTAATATCAAGGAGTTGGGTTTTGAACCCTGGACCTGCCATGAGGCAATAGCTCAAATGACTCATAGCTCAAATACCATATGAAATGCTAGAATATGTAAGATCTAACAGTTGGATTGGGTTATGATCTCACCGTTGGATCATCTTGGAGGTAGATTTGGGCAAGTTGGTTAGATGGGGTAACCTAGATAGCTTAGACAAGTAGATTGGATTAGAATAATCTCTTTTCATAGTTATCTACATTTGACTCTAATGGCATATGAGAATTAGTGTTCCTAAAATTATCATGGTATTAGAGCCACATGCATGAATCATCATCTTCTTCGACAGTCTAAATTGGAGGACATTTAGCAATATGATCAGTCACCATCATTAGGGTGTCTTCATCAACGTGCACTACGGCGTGGATCAAATGTTTAATTTCATTTTTATTGGGGAATTTCATTATAATCAAACGTATATCAATTTTCAATCCGCATACATTTGAGGGAGCAAGTGAGAATATGTGATATCTCACCGACAAATTGGCTTGAAATCACATCGTTGGATCCTCATGGCGTTAGATTAGGCAATTTGGTTAAAGGAGGTAATCTTGATAGTGACATTAGAATTTTTTTGTCGGTAATTTGGGGTGAGGCAGACCCCCACCAGCTATATTAAATAAAATAGAATTACAATCTTGGATAAGCCATGCAGGAAAATGTGGTACCCAGATCCCGCGAGAGGGGCGTGGGGCGCGAGCCGCCGCGCTTCTCTCTTGGTCTCTCGTACCCACGCGATTGGCGTGTGCATTTTAATATTGATTTGAATTCGTCTTTCCTGTGGACTTGGGATCACTAAGGCAATCCGAATTCCACACGAAAGAGACTGACAGAGTCGCCACCTAGATGTGGGATCTAGGACCCATAATCAACCAGAAATCTAGACTCGCTACCTGGTTACGAGAATGGAAGGTATGTGGAGTTATCCGCCACATGCACCATTCCTGCCCGATAATCGGTCTTCGATTCCAAAAGTTAACTCTTTTAAATTTATTTTAAATGGCTCATTCAACTCTATGTTAATGTGCGAACTAAGTGACATGCATCCTAGAATCTAATTTCAATGTGAATCCTAGATGTGTATCTTGATTTATTAATTTGTCTGGATTCATTCTAAGTGAAAGTTCTCCTAGAATTCTAATTTCATGGAAAACCCTAACTGATTTGATTAAGTATTTACAAGAAAATTAATATACAAAACACCACAATTTGTTGTGGTGCCGACTCGCGGGTGGTATGCCGTCAGACATCCAAGCTGCCTACGTACCCAAGCCTCACTGGGATCAGAGTCGACGTAGTTCAGTGCACCTAAGCTAAGCTACTTATGCCTAACTCAACTAGGACACCGACTTAAATGGATTTGACTGTTTCAACAGTTTTAAAAGTAGTTATTTAATTCAAGTTGAAGATTTTATTATCTTAGGATTTCATCTAAGATGCTGTATGATTCTTATCTAAATGCAAATTGTTCCTTAGACTAATGCAGGTTTGCCTACATCCTAGTTTACTAGGCTCGTCTTAAGGAAAGATTGGGTCTCTTAAGGAAAGATTGGGTGACTAGTGTAACTAGACCTATGGTACGGTTGCTATTCATAGCAAGCGTCCGTGATGAGGCTGGACTCCTAACTCTAGGACTCCCTAAAACCTAGGACACGGCACGACACCAGTGTTCCTAAATTGGGCTCTAATGGTTCTTAGATTGGAAACCATAATCGAATGGTTCCGGAAGACTTGAGACAAATCGATTCAAATTCTTGAAGTTAACGAATTTCAGATTTT
Source organism: Tasmannia lanceolata (assembly GCF_043159265.1). Classification (NCBI taxonomy): domain Eukaryota; kingdom Viridiplantae; phylum Streptophyta; class Magnoliopsida; order Canellales; family Winteraceae; genus Tasmannia; species Tasmannia lanceolata. The sequence continues at coordinate 15,720,554 of NW_027518683.1, forward strand.
GAGGATTTTCAGTTTCTGGACATTTAAGGAATACCAACGGTTCTAGGGTTCGCCAATTTCGGCTAAGAATGGCATCCAAGGAAGGGAATCGTGCGCTCTTTCCTTGTGCAATTTAATACTTAGGTTATAGCATCTTATTGCCTGGCAAATCTCAGGATTTCCGTGGACAGTAACCTCGGAGCCAACAACATGCTATAGCTTAAATATTAAAATTGTCAAAGATCGGTTGCAATTAGGATACGATTATGGATGCACTGGCCATTTTTCCAGGAAAATCTAAAGACCCTAAAATTTCTGTTTCAATGGATTAAGGAATGAACATGTGACAGAATTTAAGGTTCTTTGGAAATTTTCACAATAATTTTTAATTGATTTCGAATTTTCAATGGATTTTATCAATTTTAAGCATATGAGTGATTTTACAAGTGAAATTATTGCAAACGAATTCGAAATGAGTTGAAATTTCTACAGCAGCAAGATGGGAATGTATGTAGCTTACTGGATGAGTTTTGCAGATTTTTACATTAAATTCACATTTAATCTTGATTAAACAATTAAATGACCAGATTGCAACATTAACACAGAAACTACAAGAAATAGAAATTTAAATTCTATGAAATTTCTACAGAAATAAGATATGAATAAAAAAAACATGCTGTGAGAAGTTCATAGATTTTAATGACTATTTACAACCAATTCCGGATTTTACAATTTTCAGACCAGATTTTGAATTAACACTACAGCCCATATGAAAACAGATCCAAAACACTTGAAACTTTTACAGTAACAAGAAATATGGAATATAAGACAACTGTAAAACTTTCAAGAATTTTAATGATGATCTGGTGTCAGTAAAAGTTCTCACAAAATCCGGTAATTTTCAAAGAAAATATAAAATAATATACCAAACCGAATCCAACAATTCTCAAAAATTCATGGTAGAATGTGTGAGTATCATAGTATTTGTCCACGAAATTTCATTAATTTTGGAGTCTGTTTAGTATATAATTTATTTTTCTTTGTCAAAAGATGTTTTTTTTGAAGAGTTTTCTATTTTTAAAACACAATTTGCGGAAAAATTCGGAAAAATTGGAAAAAATTCAAAAAACAATGTACCTACCTGTGATGAAGATCTCCGCCCAATCCAAGAGTCAAGAAAAATCGCCGCCGCCGATCTGCTCCGCCGTCTTTCGCTTTCTCTTAGAGGGAAGGATTGGGGAGTGATTTGAAGAGATAATGGAAGAAGAATATCTTAGAGAGAGGGATTGGAGGAGTGATTGGAAGAGATAATGAAAGATGAATCTATTTTTTTTTTTCCTTTTCTTATGGATGGGAAGGGAGATATATATAGGGAGAGAAAGAGAGAGAGAGAGATATGTTGGTGGAGAGCTCATCATGTTGTCCCTCTTAGTGGAGAATCCATCATTATTGTTCTTAGTGGAGGGCCCATCATGTTTCTTAGTGGAGAGCCCATTATTATTGCTCTTAGTGGAGGGCCCATCATGTTTCTTAGTGGAGAATCCATCATTATTGTTCTTAGTGGAGGGCCCATCATGTTTCTTAGTGGAGAGTCCATCATTATTGCTCTTAGTGGAGGGCCCATCATGTTTCTTAGTGGAGAGTCCATCATTATTGCTCTTAGTGGAGGGCCCATCATGTTGTCTTAGTGGAGAGCTACCATCATTGCTCTTCATAAGAGGCCTCACAAGAGGCCCCACAACGCGGGCCCCACAACGTGGGCCCACAATGTGGGCCCCACAATGTGGGCCCCCGGTTGATTCGATTTTAAACAAATGTTCAATGCGGGCCCACCAAACGGGTACAAATTCTCTCCTGCTCGGATTCTCGTGAATAACCATTCTCAACCCTTAGCGGAAAAATGCGAAATGCGACAGAAATGATAAAAAAATTGAGAAAACGCGAGAAACGGACACGGAAATAGAAAACGGTAGAAAACCGATAGCAAAACACTAATTTTGTTGTTGATTAAAGCGGAGCAAAATGGGGTGTCTACAGATGCCCCTCTTTGGTAGAGACGACGTAGTCATCGAATACCAAAGTCAAAATGACAGAACCATTTTGCGTAGCTTTAATCGACAAATGACTCCCTAAACACCATGCAACCTAATATAATGCAAGACCCTAGATGAAATCCTAGAACTTGAATATATATCAAAAATTCTTTATTCTAAACCACTGGAGGACTTGATTATCAGAGGATTGGAGAAGTAGAAAATTTAGGGACTGGATATTTACAGAGCTAAAAATTTGGAGAACTGGATGATTAAGAGACTTAATAGTCAGATAACCGGAGAATCAAAGGACTGAGAAGTTAAGGAGCTAGTTCACTGGGAATTGTAGAATTTGATTACTGGAAAACTGGAGAGTCAAAAATTGATAATTGGTGAACTGGGGATTAGATTGGATTGACATTTTGATTGATTCAATTGGGATTGGAATTTGATCACTGGATGTTAGGACTGGAAACTGGAGACTAGAATCTTAATCTAAATATCGGGAACCAGAACTCGAGAACGAAGACATACCGGATACTAGAATTAGAGTATTGAAACACTGGATTTTCGAACACTGGAACTGGAAGTTGGAATTTTGGAATACTGGATACTGGAACTGAAATTGGAATTTTGGAATACTGGATACTGGAACTGGATCTGGAATTGGAATTTTGGAATACTGGATACTTGGAACTGGAATTTTTGGAGAGGAATGCCTCGGGGGACTTTGGAAAGGAATGCCTTGGGAAGGCGGTTGAATACAGCTTGTCTACGAAATTGGCCTGTCTGCGAAATTGACCTGTCTGCGAATGAGACGCGGCCAGCGAGACTGAGGGTCAGTGTGGGAATCAATAACGACTGGCCTTGATGGCCGGACGAAAATAGCTTGTCTGCGAAATTGGCCTGTCTGCGAAATTGACCTGTCTGCGAATGAGACGCGGCCAGCGAGACTGAGGGTCAGCGAGACGGGAGCTAAGGAAAATTTGATTTGTCTGCAAGATTGACCTGTCTGCGAAATTGACCTGTCTGCGAATGAGACGCGGCCAGCGAGACTGAGGGTCAGCGAGACGGGAATCAAAGGAAAATTTGATTTGTCTGCGAGATTGACCTGTCTGCGAAATTGACCTGTCTGCGAATGAGACGCGGCCAGCGAGACTGAGGGTCAGCGAGACGGGAATCAAAGGAAAATTTGATTTGTCTGCGAGATTGACCTGTCTGCGAAATTGACCTGTCTGCGAATGAGACGCGGCCAGCGAGACTGAGGGTCAGTGAGATGGGAATCAAAAGGAAAATTTGATTTGTCTGCGAGATTGACCTGTCTGCGAAATTGACCTGTCTGCGAATGAGACGCGGCCAGCGAGACTGAGGGTCAGTGTGGGAATCAATAACGACTGGCCTTGATGGCCGGACGAAAATAGCTTGTCTGCGAAATTGGCCTGTCTGCGAAATTAACCTGTCTGCGAATGAGACGCGGCCAGCGAGACTGAGGGTCAGCGAGACGGGAATCAAAGGAAAATTTGATTTGTCTGCGAGATTGACCTGTCTGCGAAATTGACCTGTCTGCGAATGAGACGCGGCCAGCGAGACTGAGGGTCAGCGAGACGGGAATCAAAGGAAAATTTGATTTGTCTGCGAGATTGACCTGTCTGCGAATGAGACGCGGCCAGCGAGACTGAGGGTCAGCGAGACGGGAATCAAAGAAGACTGGCCTTGATGGCCGGACGAAAATAGCTTGTCTGCGAAATTGGCCTGTCTGCGAAATTGACCTGTCTGCGAATGAGACGTGGGCAGCGAGACTGGGGGTCAGCGAGACGGGAGCTAAGGAAAATTTGATTTGTGTAGATTCGAATTGAGAATAGGATTTTGACTGATTCCATTGGGGATTGATTGATCATCTCTTGCCGAGAAAATGGGAGTGTGAGTTCCTTGCTGAGGACTTGACTCACATGATTTGCTGGGATTTTAGGTATTGACCCTTTTTGAAAGAATTGGATTCTGCTGGGAGTTGAATGCTTTGAGCAGTTGACAACGGACTCTCTGGTATGTAGATGTTAGACTCCCTTGGGGAACTGGTGTGGACCCCGATCCGAGATAGGCGGCGAGGGAACGAGTCCCTACACCATCCGGATCATCCACGTGTGAAGGAGAGCTCTACCAAGGAACTCTCAAAACGGATGCCACCCTCATAGCATAGCACGAGTGGCGATATAAAAGAAAGAGATATGTCTCGATCCGGAACCGAGGTTCGAAACCGAGACATACCTGAAATAAACTCAGAGTCGCCATCCATGGATATGCCATGGAACCCTAAAATCAAATCCTCTGTGCAATGGATAACCAGAAATATATATGGGTTCGTGCCTGATTACGAATGGGGAAGGTCTGAGAGCACCCCCGATTCGTCCGAGTGCAAGCACTTGGTCTCTTATGCCATTTATTATTATCTCCAAAGAAGTTTGGGTAAAAATCATCTGAAATGGGAACAGTCCTCAGGAATCGTCTACCTAAGCATGCATTTCCTGAGGATAAAGATAATAAACACATATAAAATAAAATGAAAGATGTGCCACCTAAGCATAGCTAGGTTATGAGTGACAAACCTAATGGGTGTCTAAGTTCTGATGTGCAAACACATGCAAGCTACAGCAAAAGGTATAGGATCAGTACGAGAGAGTAAGAAAACACATCAAAACATATAATAACAACATAATAAATCCTAAGACTCTAAATTATTAGCCCGAGTCCTCGGATGGTCTGGTATTCATCCAAAGAAGCCTACGTATCCCCGCCTCCACGAGAATCAAGGCAACGTAGTTCTTCGCGCCTATTCTAAGCTAGGATGCCTAAGACACCTAGACTTCTATCCTAGACTCGATCTAAAAGACCGGACCAATTATTAAAGTTTATTGTACGATTATTTAAATTCCAGTGAATTGTGAATTTTAGGACACCCTATATGCCCTAACTAAATGCAGATTAGCCCTAGGCTAATGCAGGTAGTTCCTACAACCTATGTGTAACTAGGCTGTATTTCCTAAGGAAAACCAAAGGTAGACTAGCGTATCCTACTCTAGTCATCAGTCGGCGATGTGAATCGCCAACTGACCGGACGGAGGCGCTCCTATAACTCTAGGACAAACCCCTAACTCTAAAACAATCACAAACAAGCACGCAACAAAACAAAGGTCAAATCATAACTCTAAACTCTCTATCTAAGACAAAGTCCTAACTCTAAAGGAAGAGCTTTTTGAAATCAAATGCTTATTCAAAAAGGTTTAAAACCTTATTTACAAAAGTTTGGCTGGACTTGGGATGTAAATCCCAAGCTGCACTACGTACCTCGGAAGAGGATCAAGCCAACGTAGTTCGAAACGAACTCTCAAAATAACAAACACTTACAGCAAATCAACTATTTTTTATGTTTTAAATTTCTAATGTTTTTTGAATTTTTTAAAATATTCAATGTTTTTGGATTTTAAAACTTTTTCCAATGCTTTTGAAGTTTTAAAGTGTTTTTTCACCCTTTTGGTCAAAGACCTAAGGGAAAATACAAAGAAAAACCCTAGGGCCAAACCCTAAAGCCAACAGGGGAAACCCTTAAACCAAGTAAACTAACGCCAAAGGCGAAGGAATGATCTAAGATCACAAGCGAGCACAGCTCTCCGAAGAAGACAAATGAGTTAAAGACTCCCTAACCAGAACAAATGAGTCAAAGACTCCTTAACAAGAACAAACGAGTCAAAGACTCTCTAATAACACCAACTAAGAGATGAAAGCGTCAAAGACGAATGAGTCAAAGACTAGCCTGAAAGAGAATGAAACACGAGTCAAAGACTCCACTAATAACAACACAAAGGAAGCAACCGAGTCAAAGACTCTCTAATAAAAGCAACTAGAGGATAAAAGAGTCAAAAACTCTCTAAAGATACTGCAAAAGGAAAGGCGAGTCAAAGACTCTCTAATAAATTCAACTGAAAGAACAAATGAGTCGAAGACTCTCTAGAAAAACTGCGAAAGAGATAAATGAGTCAAAGACTCTCTAATAACAAACACCAAAGGAATAAATGAACCAAAGATTCTCTAAAAGAAATGGAAACACGATTCAAAGACTCTCTAAGAGAGACGAAAACACGAGTCAAGGACTCCAATGACAACAACTAAAGGATATACGAGTCAAAGACTCTCTAAGAGATGGAAACACGAGTCAAAGACTCCACTAATGCTAATTAAAGGATAAATTAGTCAAAGACTCTCTAATAACACTACATTAAAGACAAAATGAGTCAAAGACTCTCCTAATAACACCACCTAAAAGGCGAATGAGTCAAAGACTCTCTAATCAAGGGCTGACTCCTATGCGAAAGGACTACCGAATAAGGAGAGACTCACAAGCAAAAAGAATAAGAGACCTTGTGCATATTTGGCAAAGGTAAAAACATCCAGCCGGGCCGGACAGCTACCTAGCCCTCAGGGTGCAACAAATGTGCAACCCAATACCCATAAGGGTAGGGGTATGAAGCCAAGCCGAGTAGGGTGTTCTTCCAAAACCAAACGGCGCACTCTAATAACACCATCTAAAGGATGAATGAGTCAAAGACTCTCTAATCAAGGCTGACTCCTATGCGAATGGACTATCGACTAAGGAGAAGCTTACAAGCAAAAGGAATAAGAGACCTTGTGCACATTTGGCAAAGGTAAAACACCCAACCGGGCCGGACAGCTACCTAGCCATCAGGGTGCAACAAATGTGCAAACCAATACCCATAAGGGTAGGGGTATGAAGCCAAGCCGAGTAGGGAGTTCTCCCAAAATCAAAAAGCACACAAAGAGGATTAACGAGAGAATGAGACCGGACGGGTCTCCCAAACACACAAAGATGGGCTCTAAGCAACCTTATCATTGCCCTTGCAAGGGGGAAGCAAGGCTAAGACAACTAATTGACCAAATTGGTCTCTAATTAACAAATGAACAAACTGAGGTGTAATCTCAGAGAGGATTCTACAAATGAGGCTTGCCTCCAAAGGAGGATTGCCTAACGAGACAGAATATGTCTCCTAGTACAGGTTATAGTATCTAAAGAAATCTAACAGAAATCTAAAAGACTGTGCTAGTCTAATCAAAGAGAGAGGAAAATACTACCAGATAATCGCAAATTCCAATCAATTATTATAAAAACAAATCAAATATCAGCAAAATATGATCTACAACTAAAGAGTGCACAATCTGTAATAATAGCAATCATACAATGATAAACAACATTAATTAGTCCAGACCAGCCGCTGGATAGCCTAATAAAGCAAGAAACAACATTAAACACTTCTATGCCCAACCACAAGTACCACTGCCCCGATATGGGGGTGAGATCAGATGATGCTAAAGTAATCATCTGATATCACAAATACACAGGATAATATTCCTACAAACCGCCTTGAAATCAGACAGTACTCATGTCGATAATATCGAATAGAGTAGTCATCTGATTTCCTCCTTCAATTAAACAATTTATTGAAATAAAATTAATTAGCCCAGACCAGCCGCTGGGTAGCCTAATGAAATAAAAGAAAGTATGATAAGGTTTCAAGATAGTCTCACCTGAATAATCCATTCATCACCATCTTCAAAACCTAACTCAAAGCTTAGTATAAGAAGAGAATATATATAAAAAAGAAATCAAAAGATTATGATAATTCTAATTTATACAAATTGTAGTGCGTAACAGGGGCATATCTGAAAGGTTGAGTAGGCCTACTAAACAAGAGAGGGGAGCGCTACTTAGATTGAGCGAGTCCCCTAAAGATGGGCTTGGGCTAGCGCCTTCATCGCCCCCAAGGCAATGAAGGGGCTACTATGTCTAATGGTATAAAAAAACTGGACTGACCCATTAAATAAAAAAGGGGACTGCTACTTGGACTGAGCAAATCCCTTAAAAATGGGCTTGGGCTATCGCCTTCATCGCCCGCGACAAATGATAAATGGTCCGAGAATTTACAAAAGACAAACGCAACCATCAGATTAATGTTGCCGCTATTATGGCTATGACGTGGGCGTATCCCATTAGACTTAATCCATGGGCCCACCAATGATTCCATGCCGCTAGTGCTTCCAGGTTCCATACAATTCATGGAGAAATATGAATCCTCAAAATTCAAAAAAATAAAAAAATAAAAAAAGGCCACATTTCGAATGGTGTAGTTCCAACTGAATTTTGTAACCAGAACCTTTTGGGAGAAGATCTAGCAAATGCTGTGTGCAAAACAGGGACCAGCACAGCTTCAGCTGGATAAACAAATGTCCTCTCGATAACTGGAACATGATCTGCTAAACCCCCGATGGTATCAGAATCTGAGGGCAACCCTTTATCTTTTCCCATGACAGGATAGCCAAGAGTAACTTCAACATAGCAATTTTGCCCCCTCAGTTGGTAATTAGAAGATTGGGCAACATGGAATGGAATACCAAGAACACTGGACTCATTCAAAGCTTTATTAACTTTGCTAAAATAAACGTGCTTCACAAGATCACTTGGACAACAACTAGACCATTAATCAAATCACTGATTACTCTAACATCCGAGAAGATGTCGGTATGATCAATGAGATCAAGATTCTGATTACTGACACTTTTCACAAGAAATAAATAAAAGTCCAAGTGAGATTGAAACAGAACTTGGAATTCAAAACACTTATTCTTATCACACACCTCAGAGGAAATTAGCAAAGAAATTGTTAAGATCAAAATAAGGTAATGAAATTGAACCATTAATTACTGTCTTTCCTCACCACATCATAAAGAACATCAATATCATGCATGAAATAAAAGTAAGATGGATCATGGATTCAAACTTCTGATTGCTACCACTTCTCGAAAATCATTGAGACCAAAACAAGGTTTGCAAAATCAAACACCAGCTCATTACAATGATAGCAGAGATCAAGCAAATCAATCCCTGGGAATCGAAGTAATATTTGTAAAAATCCATAAAGAAGCTTTCGATCCATCTAAGAAAAGAAATTCAGAGATCAAGCAAATATAACCAACACATTCTACATTCTACATAAGAAATCAACAACAATGAAAATTACCTGACAATGACGATTATCTAGATCCAAAGAGATGGAGTCATATCTTGATTTAAACCAGCTGAAGCTCAGATCGGAAAGAATGAACTGCAGAGATCTCTCTTTCTCTTTGATCTTCTCACAAATCTCTCTCTATTACTCTTGGATTTTTAGAAAATGAAAGGACTCCCGGCGATCAAAGCTCGGATTCCGACCGGTAGATCTGCCGGAGGAGATCGGAAGCCATCTGCAATTTTTCTCCCTTTTAGACCTCTCGAAACTTTTCTGATGAAGAAAATCCTCTCTTCTCTTCTCAGATCTGAGATCTCAGATCTGAGATTTTAGATCTCAGATCTGAAAAGAGAGATGACGATGGAGGGATCGGATTCCGATGGATGATGAGGGATGGTGACGGTGACCGGAATCACGCAAGGTTGGGGATGACCAAGCTCTCCTCCTCTCTTCTTTCTCCCAAACCCTCTTCTTTCTCTCAAACCCCCTTTCTCTGCAATCTCTCCCTCTCTGCATTCTCTCCCTCTCTGCATTCTCTCCCTCTCTGTTTTACGGTTGAAGTTGGAGGAGCAGCGGCGGTGGCGGTGGTGAATCAATGGTGGTGGAACACTCCGATGGTCGGATCTAGGTAATAGCAATGGTCAAAACTCCGGCAATCTTGTTGAAGAAGAAGACCGAGGCTCCCTCCTTTCTCGCACAGATCTCCGTTTATGAGATCTTTCTCATTCGATCTCTTTCTCTCTTCTCTGCCAATCGGAAATATAAATCTAGATGGGTTTTTATGAAAGACAGAGGTTAAAAATAGGGTTTAATGATGAGAAAGGAAGATGAAATAGTAAGATCTAAGAGGTGATGATGTTTGCCGGAGCTTTGATTCGTCGGCCATGGATGCAATCACCGGAATTTGGCCGGAATTGTGACCGAAGAAGAGGAAGTTACCGGAGAGTTAGGGTTTTGAAGGGAGAAAAGAGGGGAAAAATGGGTGCTCACCATCTCTCTATCTCTCGTTCTCTGTTGCAAAAACGAGAGGAAAAAAAAAAATGAAAAACCCCCTTCCTCTCGCTTCTCTGGAAAAAATCCCCTCGAATCCCTCCTCTTTCTCCTCCTCTTCCTCTCTGGAAATTTTCTCCACGAAAATGAATTCCTCTCCCTTCTTTCCTTCGGTCGGTTGGGTTTTGATGAGATGTATGATAAATTCGATCTCCCCATTTCAACTGGACACCCCCCCTTATGCAGATAGTTCAACCCCCCTTTTCGGATTGCGTTGTCCGCACTGCTCGGCTCGCTGGCTGGGTGAATGGGTTCAAATCTCGACGAAATTTTGTGAGGATTTGGACGGGACCCTAATCTACGCTGGGGTTAAATTCGGGGCACCTACTCACTCATTGGACAGGTTTTTACACAATCAATACGAATTTGGGTCTGGTCAAAATGGGGTGTCTACAGATGCCCCTCTTTGGCAGAGCGTGCTTGTCACGCGAATGGCAAAGCTGAACAGACGACACATTTTGACTGACCCGAAACCAAAGCAAATTTTTGGATTTTTGGTTCTAAGAACGACATTCACAGGGGAAAGACTCTACCCACTAAAGGGAGATAGCCTCTCACCGACTCTTAACTCGGCAACTAAGACATCTCAAAGAGATAGCCTCTCTTTAACGCTCACGACTCGACTATCTAAACTAGTTAGCAAAGATGAACAAACAGTAACAAAACACAAACAAACTTTTATTTTTATCAGGCTAAGCCAAACTAAACATAACAATTGCTCAAAGAGCACCAACCAAACAAACAAACAAATCATTTCAATCACTCAAAGAGCTTTCATTTTTTTTTTTTTAGAAACCACGTTGCAATTTGTCTAAGACAAGCACAAACTCAAGCACTCAAAGAGTTTTTCCTTTTTTAGAAACCTGCAAAAATAGGCCAAAGACCAATGTATTGAAACTCGTCCAAAACAAGTTCAAAACCAAACACTCAAACAGTTTTTTTTTTTTTCATTTTGTTATAAACCTTTTGAAACTTGTCTAAAACAAGTACAAATTCCAAACACTCAAAGAGTAAAATTTTTTTTTATCATGCCGATCAGTCTAAGACTTGACCAATTATCAGGGTACTCGAATATTCGAGCTAAACTCAAACTTCTAATACCCAAGGCGAGACTAAGTCTCAAGCCTAGCGATAGTTATACAGATCATTGCTGAAAATAAATCTGTTTAACTATCCGAGTAATTCTGACTCCTCTCTTTCAAGGTAGCGAATCACTCCAGATCACGCGGTTCTGCTAAACAGTTCCACGTAAACCCAAATTCATACGTCCTGCTAAACAGTCCCATACAAACCTCTTCGCAGATACACATGACTCCTAACACGTTAGGAAGCTGCACATTGCGGAACGATGATTAGGTAAGTCACTACTTGACATTACAATACTAATCATCAGGGTACTAAATACCCGGGAGAAGGAAGAAAAGACCAATCCGTGTAACACAGGATCATAAATATTTTTCCTACTAAAACCTTTCAAAAAAAAAAAAGACCAAACCGTGTAACACAGGTTCGGTAATTTATAACTCTGTTAAAATCTTTCAAAAAGACCAAACCGCATAACGCAAGTTCGGTAATTTCAAACTCTGTTAAAATCTTTCAAAAAGACCAAACCGCGTAACGCAAGTTCGGCAATTTCAAACTCTGTTAAAATCTTTCAAAAAGACCAAACCGCGTAACGCGAGTTCGGTAATTTCAAACTCTGTTAAAATCTTTCAAAAAGACTAAACCACGTAACGCAAGTTCGGTAATTTCAAACTCTGTTAAAATCTTTCAAAAAGACCAAACCGCGTAACGCAAGTTCGGTAATTTCCAATTCTGTTAAAATCTTTCAAAACGACCAAACCGTGTAACACAGGTTCGGTAATTTCAAACTCTGGTTAAAATCTTTCAAAAAAAGACCAAACCGCGTAACGCAAGTTCGGTAATTTCCAATTCTGTTAAAATCTTTCAAAAAAAGACCAAACCGCGTAACGCAAGTTCGGTAATTTCAAACTCTGTTAAAATCTTTCAAAAAGACCAAACCGCGTAACGCAAGTTCGGTAATTTCAAACTCTATTAAAATCTTTCAAAAAGACCAAACCACGTAACGCAAGTTCGATAATTTCAAACTCTGTTAAAATCTTTCAAAAAGACCAAACCGCGTAACGCAAGTTCGGTAATTTCCAATTCTGTTAAAATCTTTCAAAACGACCAAACCGTGTAACACAAGTTCGGTAATTTCAAACTCTGGTTAAAATCTTTCAAAAAAAAGACCAAACCGCGTAACGCAAGTTCGGTAATTTATCTTGTCGATCAGTCTCAAACTTACTCGACCATTTAAAAGGATATTCGAATATTCGAGCTAAACTCAAACTTCTAATACCCGAGGCGAGACTAAGTCTCAAGCCCAGCGATAGTTATACAGATCATTGCTGAAAATAAATCTGTTTAACTATCCGAGTAATTCTGACTCCTCTCTTTCAAGGTAGCGAATCACTCCGGATCACGCGGTTCTGCTAAACAGTTCCACGTAAACCCAAATTTGTATGTCCTGCTAAACAGTCCCATACAAACCTCTTCACAGATACGCATGACTCCTAACACGTTAGGAAGCTGCACATTGTGGAACGATGATTAGGTAAGTCACTACTTGACATTACAATACTAATCATCAGGGTACTAAATACCCGGGAGAAGGAAGAAAAGACCAATCCGTGTAACACAGGATCAGCGATTTTTCCCCAATTAAAACCTTTCAAAAAGACCAAACCGTGTAACACAGGTTCGGTAATTTTCAACTCTGTTAAAAAAAAAACTTCAAAAAAGACCCAACCATGTAACACTGGTTCGGTACCTTCTATCTCTATAAAAACACTCAAAGAGTTTTTTTTTTTTTTTTTTGATGAAAGAAAATATCAAACTGTATAACACAGAATATAGTAATTTCTTCCTTTATTTAAAACTTTCTAAAACCATGGAAGAAAAACCAAACCGTGGAACACGAAACCATCAATTTCTATCATTATTAAAAACCTTCAAAAGGAATGAAGAATTTACCATCTTTGATTGGTTTCAATAATGGGCCAGTCATCTCTTACCGAGAATAACTACGAGCGCATGATCTTTGCTGAAAGCAAAACTCAAGTAGATTGGTGAGATTTTTAGGTGCTGACTCTCTTTAACAGGTGAGAAGCATTCTGAAGAGGTTTGAAGGATGCAGGAGTAGATTCTATACTCCGCTGGGAATTGAAGTTTCTGAAACTGACTCTAAAAGAAACAACTTGATCAAGGAATTCAACTCAAAGAGTATGTTCAAGCTTCTCTGGTTTCTATTTGCTAAGAATAGATATCCCAGTTATCATTGTGTAATATCTTTTATGACGCAAGTCATAAAAGATGCCCCTAGTATGATGTGCTTCCACGACAAGGTCTTAAGAAAGCAGAACCGAGGTAAGTAGGAAAAATTTGAGTTTGCATGGGTTCTTTCTTTGGTATAGTGGTAAAACCAACTTCACAAAGGCTAGATCTAAGATTCTTCATTTTTGCTGAATATTATTTGAGGCTTGATGTCTCTGGTAGGTTTGGACCACATGTTTCTTGCCCCTTCCTTAATTCCTAAACCAGGATTTACTCTAGATTTTTCTTTACACTTCGAAAGGTGTACACCCATTCTCTCCAGTGCCAAACACTTTTGATTCTGAAAGAAAATAATGATAAACAAGGAACAAACTCCTGATGACTCTTTCAAAGAAGACTTACAATATTCAAGGGACTTGACTAAATTTTGATTCACTCTTAAATCAAATGTATCATTTTTTTAAATGGTAAGGTCAGCCACTCTTAAAGTAGTCTCAAAATCCAAGTCAAGATGCTCTAATTTCCTCCATCGGGATTTCCGTCATGGTTATTACCCCCTTTGGGTTGCTCGGTTTTAATGCCCCTAGTTTTAAAAGGTGTCAAAGTAAGTCTCGCTGACACTATTCGGATTCCAAGATCCTACCCTATGCAGTGATTGTTTCTCCTTCTTCTTGAGTCTCCTCTTCAAAAGAAGTCACGACTTTTAATTTTCAAGTTTTCAGTCTAAAAGACCACTTGTCTCAACTTTTGCTTGCACTCGAACTTAGGAATTCTACGTAACTGAGGAACTCCTTCTGCTTCTATTCAACTCAACTTTTCATGGGAAGTATTTGCCTCTGACTAGATTGTCTCTTCAAGTTTTCAATCCAGCATACCACTACCCTTACTTTCTGATAAGTCAATCATTTTGCTTGTTAACTTAGCAAGAAACATGACTTTCACCTTTCTCTAGGCCGCCCTTTCGGGTTTTCAACCTTGCGGGTCTTCAGACTCTCATTCTTTTCTTTCTGTTTTTCTTTTCATTCGCCTCGAACCTTTACTTGTTTCACCAGAAGGACTTTCTAGGTGGGCTCGGGTTCAAAAGGGTTGAATACCTAAGGTTCTAAGGATTCGGACCGAATCTGGTCTAGCCAGACTACCTACGTACCCCAAAAATGGAGGATCAGGTCCGCGTAGTTCGCTTAGGGATTTTTCAAAGAATGGTTTAGCATTTAGCTTCAAAATTTTGAAAAGGGATGTTATCCCAAGGTTTGACCCAACTTGAATTAATCAAGTTGCCTACGTACCCCTGAAGAAATGGGGATCAGGTCCGACGTAGTTCGGGTGCATAAATGCCCCGGGTTTATAATGTGTTTGAAAGGAAACATTGGCTTTAAATTGTTGGCCCAAAGGGTTCTCAAAAGGATTTTAAAACGGTAGGATATTGGCTATAAAAGCTCAAACGATCAAGGATGGCCTCCTGATGTATTTGATGTACAAGCTCTTTTGCTTAAGGTTCAAAAGCCTTTGAAAATTTTTTTATATATATTTTTTTTTCGAGGAATCTGGCGGTTTTCTGGCAAAACTTCAACCACTGTGCTCCACTCCCATCTTGCCTCGAAATCATAATGAAAATACACAGCCCAATTTTTTCTTTTTAGGGCTCAAATTTACAATACAACTTCCTTGCCTGAAAATCTTCTCTTAACATCTCATCAGCTCCACAGGATATCTGATGCTTATCTCTTTAAAATTTCACTCTTCAACTGGATGTCTAAAGCAGATGAAGTCTTGCTTTGCTCAACGACAGGGCATTCCCCTGGTTTATCCTTATAGGATCAAGCAAGACTACCTCAAACCCCTATAAACAGGTTTATCAATTCTTTGTGCTCCTCGGGAGATAAAGTTTTGCCACTCCATCTTTCCCGAGTTTCGGATTTCGATACCACTATCAATGGCTTTGATTTCTTCTTTAAGTGGCTATGCTCGACGTTCTTCCTCTCGTTTGACCATCTTTCAGATCTCGAGGTGAATTTCGCCTGCATTCTCATCCGAGAAGGAGGTCTTTAATTATTTAAACATTAGATCTAAGAGTGAATCATAGAGTATCAAAGATACGAAATCAACAATTTTATTGAATTGAAGACTGTAAGTACATTGATGATTTTTGACACGCCTCGATGGGCTCTTCATCAGTTCTGATAGAAAACAGAACGCTGACTCTATATAAGAAAGACTGACAGCTATGACACTTCTCTCTTTCTTTCTTTTTTTAACATCTACATAACTGAACTTTTTCAACTTAGAGAAAAGAAAGTTGATGTACACTCAATGAAAGGCAAATCTAAAGACACAGGACACTTCTTCAAAGGTAGTGAACTGACACTAAAAGTTTATAGGTGATACACCTTTCCTCATGAGAATGATAACTATAAAGTTCGATCCTGGAGTAGGAATCCCAGAAAAGGCAATTCCACAAGGTCTAGGTTAAATGGGGCAACCAAAGGCTTATATTGACTATGTGGGTAAAACAATAGACTGCTTGGATCAAATGAGTTTAGATATGGTCAGTCTTTTGAAAGAATGGTCTTTCGCTAAACATAGACTCTTGACTTAGAAGCACACACACTAGATCAATAGTCATGGGATAAAGATTCTGAACAAATAGAGAAAAGAATAATCTTAAAACACACCAAAAGGTATTTTATTCTGAAAATCCAAGAAATACTGTCTATGAAGGTTAAAGAAAAATAGACAGTGATAATATGACCTACATCAACAGGGTCTCAATGAATTCTCAATCCACACATTTAAGTCTCATTTGAGTACAAATGTTCTTCTTTTGGGTATGAAAGAGTCAGGAACGATAAACATCCCTAATCTAAATAAGTTTCGATCTCATCAATGATCATGCACTCAAAGAATACAGGTAAGATTAAACTTTTGCATCAATGATTTTGAAATGATCCAAGGGTAAAAAATATATGATTGGTAAACACGGATCAAATGAAAATCAATGACTCAGATAATAGATCATGGCCATAAGAATGACAAAAGTAGGGTCAAAGACCAGATCTAAAATCTAAATGATGGATATCAACAACTGTACGATCAATATGATCAGAAATGATAGATCATGGTCATAAGGACAGCAAACGAACTATCGGCCAGATCTCAAGACAAAACAGGTAAGGATCTAATCTTACTGAGCAATGTATACATGGGAATCAAGATAAGGTAGACTGACTCCAAAGGATAGCAATCATGCTTAACATGTTTTTGGATAAAATCCAGCAGCACAACGGCTATACATGGAGGTCAAGGTAAGCTCATGGTTTAACTAACTCTAAAGGATAGCGGTTATGCTCAAAATATCCTGCGAAAAATTCGGCAGCATAACGACTAGACAAGAAAGTCAATGTAAGGTAAACTCAATGGCTTTCCTAATTCTAAGAGATAGCAGTCATGCTCAAAATATTCTAAATAAAATCTGACAACATAACGGCTATACAAAGGATTCCCACAGCTCAACCAAAGGTATGTGAACAATGGTTACCAGAAAAAGTTATACAAGGGATCCTCATAGCTTAACCAAAGGTATATGAACAATGGTTACCAGAAAAAGGTAATCAACTGATGGACTAACCAATGGTGAGAATATACAACAACGGGTCAAACCCTATAATCTACAGATCAAGGACTAAACCTGGCCAAGGTAATGGCGGTCAAAAGTCACTGACTAGATCTAGATTTGAATAACGAATGGATACAACTGATTGAAATGAATAAGGAATCTCTAACTAAGAGGAGAATCCTAATATACATAATCAGTATATATAGGTATATACACATATACACAAATCCTAACCAGGGGCACCAGCCCTAATTTTAATCTAGCTAAGTCAAGAAAATCTCGACTCAAAACAGACTGATAAGTGTACAAGGACTGTCGTAGTCATATAAAATGAACTACCCTAGTCTACAAATGGGGCAAAGCTCCTAACTCTAGGCTCCACATGTGTAAGCAACACACGTTCAACCCTATATGAATGCAATACAGATGTATATAAACACAGGTACTTCCTAGTTGGATTTCACTAGGCCAGTAAGTATATACATAATATATAAAACAAAGTATGGCTCCGGACTCAATCTAATGGGTACTATGCGTATGAAACATACTTAACATGTATAACACAAGTACGCCCCGTGTCATACATAGTATGCTTCATTGCTCATCGGCTGCTGTAGACAAAAGTACGCCCAATGTCTACGACTGCAGCTCTAGCGCATAGCTTGGAAATAGATTCAACAGTACCATCAGGGTGAAGACATCCCAGTCGGGTACGCATCGAATCTATCCCGTGGAGCCAAGAAGGAAAAACAATGAAATAAATAACAAATATGATAATGCATGATGTGTAGTGTGTGAATCCCTTGTTTTAATTACGCACCTGTCTGGTGCCCCTGGATTCTAACGATATAATTCCCATTTAAAATGATTTTAGCTCAAATTTCTCCAAAGTTAGTAAAAATGGCACTTTTAAAGAGTTAGGCAATGTTTCAAAAACTCCCCAGCAGAGTCGCCAGCCTGTGGACCCCGATCCGAGATAGGCGGCGAGGGAACGAGTCCCTACACCATCCGGATCATCCACGTGTGAAGGAGAGCTCTACCAAGGAACTCTCAAAACGGATGCCACCCTCATAGCATAGCACGAGTGGCGATATAAAAGAAAGAGATATGTCTCGATCCGGAACCGAGGTTCGAAACCGAGACATACCTGAAATAAACTCAGAGTCGCCATCCATGGATATGCCATGGAACCCTAAAATCAAATCCTCTGTGCAATGGATAACCAGAAATATATATGGGTTCGTGCCTGATTACGAATGGGGAAGGTCTGAGAGCACTCCCGATTCGTCCGAGTGCAAGCACTTGGTCTCTTATGCCATTTATTATTATCTCCAAAGAAGTTTGGGTAAAAATCATCTGAAATGGGAACAGTCCTCAGGAATCGTCTACCTAAGCATGCATTTCCTGAGGATAAAGATAATAAACACATATAAAATAAAATGAAAGATGTGCCACCTAAGCATAGCTAGGTTATGAGTGACAAACCTAATGGGTGTCTAAGTTCTGATGTGCAAACACATGCAAGCTACAGCAAAAGGTATAGGATCAGTACGAGAGAGTAAGAAAACACATCAAAACATATAATAACAACATAATAAATCCTAAGACTCTAAATTATTAGCCCGAGTCCTCGGATGGTCTGGTATTCATCCAAAGAAGCCTACGTATCCCCGCCTCCACGAGAATCAAGGCAACGTAGTTCTTCGCGCCTATTCTAAGCTAGGATGCCTAAGACACCTAGACTTCTATCCTAGACTCGATCTAAAAGACCGGACCAATTATTAAAGTTTATTGTACGATTATTTAAATTCCAGTGAATTGTGAATTTTAGGACACCCTATATGCCCTAACTAAATGCAGATTAGCCCTAGGCTAATGCAGGTAGTTCCTACAACCTATGTGTAACTAGGCTGTATTTCCTAAGGAAAACCAAAGGTAGACTAGCGTATCCTACTCTAGTCATCAGTCGGCGATGTGAATCGTCAACTGACCGGACGGAGGCGCTCCTATAACTCTAGGACAAACCCCTAACTCTAAAACAATCACAAACAAGCACGCAACAAAACAAAGGTCAAATCATAACTCTAAACTCTCTATCTAAGACAAAGTCCTAACTCTAAAGGAAGAGCTTTTTGAAATCAAATGCTTATTCAAAAAGGTTTAAAACCTTATTTACAAAAGTTTGGCTGGACTTGGGATGTAAATCCCAAGCTGCACTACGTACCTCGGAAGAGGATCAAGCCAACGTAGTTCGAAACGAACTCTCAAAATAACAAACACTTACAGCAAATCAACTATTTTTTATGTTTTAAATTTCTAATGTTTTTTGAATTTTTTAAAATATTCAATGTTTTTGGATTTTAAAACTTTTTCCAATGCTTTTGAAGTTTTAAAGTGTTTTTTCACCCTTTTGGTCAAAGACCTAAGGGAAAATACAAAGAAAAACCCTAGGGCCAAACCCTAAAGCCAACAGGGGAAACCCTTAAACCAAGTAAACTAACGCCAAAGGCGAAGGAATGATCTAAGATCACAAGCGAGCACAGCTCTCCGAAGAAGACAAATGAGTTAAAGACTCCCTAACCAGAACAAATGAGTCAAAGACTCCTTAACAAGAACAAACGAGTCAAAGACTCTCTAATAACACCAACTAAGAGATGAAAGCGTCAAAGACGAATGAGTCAAAGACTAGCCTGAAAGAGAATGAAACACGAGTCAAAGACTCCACTAATAACAACACAAAGGAAGCAACCGAGTCAAAGACTCTCTAATAAAAGCAACTAGAGGATAAAAGAGTCAAAAACTCTCTAAAGATACTGCAAAAGGAAAGGCGAGTCAAAGACTCTCTAATAAATTCAACTGAAAGAACAAATGAGTCGAAGACTCTCTAGAAAAACTGCGAAAGAGATAAATGAGTCAAAGACTCTCTAATAACAAACACCAAAGGAATAAATGAACCAAAGATTCTCTAAAAGAAATGGAAACACGATTCAAAGACTCTCTAAGAGAGACGAAAACACGAGTCAAGGACTCCAATGACAACAACTAAAGGATATACGAGTCAAAGACTCTCTAAGAGATGGAAACACGAGTCAAAGACTCCACTAATGCTAATTAAAGGATAAATGAGTCAAAGACTCTCTAATAACACTACATTAAAGACAAAATGAGTCAAAGACTCTCCTAATAACACCACCTAAAAGGCGAATGAGTCAAAGACTCTCTAATCAAGGGCTGACTCCTATGCGAAAGGACTACCGAATAAGGAGAGACTCACAAGCAAAAAGAATAAGAGACCTTGTGCATATTTGGCAAAGGTAAAAACATCCAGCCGGGCCGGACAGCTACCTAGCCCTCAGGGTGCAACAAATGTGCAACCCAATACCCATAAGGGTAGGGGTATGAAGCCAAGCCGAGTAGGGTGTTCTTCCAAAACCAAACGGCGCACTCTAATAACACCATCTAAAGGATGAATGAGTCAAAGACTCTCTAATCAAGGCTGACTCCTATGCGAATGGACTATCGACTAAGGAGAAGCTTACAAGCAAAAGGAATAAGAGACCTTGTGCACATTTGGCAAAGGTAAAACACCCAACCGGGCCGGACAGCTACCTAGCCATCAGGGTGCAACAAATGTGCAAACCAATACCCATAAGGGTAGGGGTATGAAGCCAAGCCGAGTAGGGAGTTCTCCCAAAATCAAAAAGCACACAAAGAGGATTAACGAGAGAATGAGACCGGACGGGTCTCCCAAACACACAAAGATGGGCTCTAAGCAACCTTATCATTGCCCTTGCAAGGGGGAAGCAAGGCTAAGACAACTAATTGACCAAATTGGTCTCTAATTAACAAATGAACAAACTGAGGTGTAATCTCAGAGAGGATTCTACAAATGAGGCTTGCCTCCAAAGGAGGATTGCCTAACGAGACAGAATATGTCTCCTAGTACAGGTTATAGTATCTAAAGAAATCTAACAAAAATCTAAAAGACTGTGCTAGTCTAATCAAAGAGAGAGGAAAATACTACCAGATAATCGCAAATTCCAATCAATTATTATAAAAACAAATCAAATATCAGCAAAATATGATCTACAACTAAAGAGTGCACAATCTGTAATAATAGCAATCATACAATGATAAACAACATTAATTAGTCCAGACCAGCCGCTGGATAGCCTAATAAAGTAAGAAACAACATTAAACACTTCTATGCCCAACCACAAGTACCACTGCCCCGATATGGGGGTGAGATCAGATGATGCTAAAGTAATCATCTGATATCACAAATACACAGGATAATATTCCTACAAACCGCCTTGAAATCAGACAGTACTCATGTCGATAATATCGAATAGAGTAGTCATCTGATTTCCTCCTTCAATTAAACAATTTATTGAAATAAAATTAATTAGCCCAGACCAGCCGCTGGGTAGCCTAATGAAATAAAAGAAAGTATGATAAGGTTTCAAGATAGTCTCACCTGAATAATCCATTCATCACCATCTTCAAAACCTAACTCAAAGCTTAGTATAAGAAGAGAATATATATAAAAAAGAAATCAAAAGATTATGATAATTCTAATTTATACAAATTGTAGTGCGTAACAGGGGCATATCTGAAAGGTTGAGTAGGCCTACTAAACAAGAGGGGGGAGCGCTACTTAGATTGAGCGAGTCCCCTAAAGATGGGCTTGGGCTAGCGCCTTCATCGCCCCCAAGGCAATGAAGGGGCTACTATGTCTAATGGTATAAAAAAACTGGACTGACCCATTAAATAAAAAAGGGGACTGCTACTTGGACTGAGCAAATCCCTTAAAAATGGGCTTGGGCTATCGCCTTCATCGCCCGCGACAAATGATAAATGGTCCGAGAATTTACAAAAGACAAACGCAACCATCAGATTAATGTTGCCGCTATTATGGCTATGACGTGGGCGTATCCCATTAGACTTAATCCATGGGCCCACCAATGATTCCATGCCGCTAGTGCTTCCAGGTTCCATACAATTCATGGAGAAATATGAATCCTCAAAATTCAAAAAAATAAAAAAATAAAAAAAGGCCACATTTCGAATGGTGTAGTTCCAACTGAATTTTGTAACCAGAACCTTTTGGGAGAAGATCTAGCAAATGCTGTGTGCAAAACAGGGACCAGCACAGCTTCAGCTGGATAAACAAATGTCCTCTCGATAACTGGAACATGATCTGCTAAACCCCCGATGGTATCAGAATCTGAGGGCAACCCTTTATCTTTTCCCATGACAGGATAGCCAAGAGTAACTTCAACATAGCAATTTTGCCCCCTCAGTTGGTAATTAGAAGATTGGGCAACATGGAATGGAATACCAAGAACACTGGACTCATTCAAAGCTTTATTAACTTTGCTAAAATAAACGTGCTTCACAAGATCACTTGGACAACAACTAGACCATTAATCAAATCACTGATTACTCTAACATCCGAGAAGATGTCGGTATGATCAATGAGATCAAGATTCTGATTACTGACACTTTTCACAAGAAATAAATAAAAGTCCAAGTGAGATTGAAACAGAACTTGGAATTCAAAACACTTATTCTTATCACACACCTCAGAGGAAATTAGCAAAGAAATTGTTAAGATCAAAATAAGGTAATGAAATTGAACCATTAATTACTGTCTTTCCTCACCACATCATAAAGAACATCAATATCATGCATGAAATAAAAGTAAGATGGATCATGGATTCAAACTTCTGATTGCTACCACTTCTCGAAAATCATTGAGACCAAAACAAGGTTTGCAAAATCAAACACCAGCTCATTACAATGATAGCAGAGATCAAGCAAATCAATCCCTGGGAATCGAAGTAATATTTGTAAAAATCCATAAAGAAGCTTTCGATCCATCTAAGAAAAGAAATTCAGAGATCAAGCAAATATAACCAACACATTCTACATTCTACATAAGAAATCAACAACAATGAAAATTACCTGACAATGACGATTATCTAGATCCAAAGAGATGGAGTCATATCTTGATTTAAACCAGCTGAAGCTCAGATCGGAAAGAATGAACTGCAGAGATCTCTCTTTCTCTTTGATCTTCTCACAAATCTCTCTCTATTACTCTTGGATTTTTAGAAAATGAAAGGACTCCCGGCGATCAAAGCTCGGATTCCGACCGGTAGATCTGCCGGAGGAGATCGGAAGCCATCTGCAATTTTTCTCCCTTTTAGACCTCTCGAAACTTTTCTGATGAAGAAAATCC
The DNA here is from genome assembly GCF_043159265.1 of Tasmannia lanceolata. NCBI lineage: Eukaryota > Viridiplantae > Streptophyta > Magnoliopsida > Canellales > Winteraceae > Tasmannia > Tasmannia lanceolata. Next base: position 15,743,882 of record NW_027518683.1, read on the forward strand.
TCTCTTCTCTTCTCAGATCTGAGATCTCAGATCTGAGATTTTAGATCTCAGATCTGAAAAGAGAGATGACGATGGAGGGATCGGATTCCGATGGATGATGAGGGACGGTGACGGTGACCGGAATCACGCAAGGTTGGGGATGACCAAGCTCTCCTCCTCTCTTCTTTCTCCCAAACCCTCTTCTTTCTCTCAAACCCCCTTTCTCTGCAATCTCTCCCTCTCTGCATTCTCTCCCTCTCTGCATTCTCTCCCTCTCTGTTTTACGGTTGAAGTTGGAGGAGCAGCGGCGGTGGCGGTGGTGAATCAATGGTGGTGGAACACTCCGATGGTCGGATCTAGGTAATAGCAATGGTCAAAACTCCGGCAATCTTGTTGAAGAAGAAGACCGAGGCTCCCTCCTTTCTCGCACAGATCTCCGTTTATGAGATCTTTCTCATTCGATCTCTTTCTCTCTTCTCTGCCAATCGGAAATATAAATCTAGATGGGTTTTTATGAAAGACAGAGGTTAAAAATAGGGTTTAATGATGAGAAAGGAAGATGAAATAGTAAGATCTAAGAGGTGATGATGTTTGCCGGAGCTTTGATTCGTCGGCCATGGATGCAATCACCGGAATTTGGCCGGAATTGTGACCGAAGAAGAGGAAGTTACCGGAGAGTTAGGGTTTTGAAGGGAGAAAAGAGGGGAAAAATGGGTGCTCACCATCTCTCTATCTCTCGTTCTCTGTTGCAAAAACGAGAGAAAAAAAAAATGAAAAACCCCCTTCCTCTCGCTTCTCTGGAAAAAATCCCCTCGAATCCCTCCTCTTTCTCCTCCTCTTCCTCTCTGGAAATTTTCTCCACGAAAATGAATTCCTCTCCCTTCTTTCCTTCGGTCGGTTGGGTTTTGATGAGATGTATGATAAATTCGATCTCCCCATTTCAACTGGACACCCCCCCTTATGCAGATAGTTCAACCCCCCTTTTCGGATTGCGTTGTCCGCACTGCTCGGCTCGCTGGCTGGGTGAATGGGTTCAAATCTCGACGAAATTTTGTGAGGATTTGGACGGGACCCTAATCTACGCTGGGGTTAAATTCGGGGCACCTACTCACTCATTGGACAGGTTTTTACACAATCAATACGAATTTGGGTCTGGTCAAAATGGGGTGTCTACAACTGGTTTTGCTGGGAGTTTAGAAGTTTGGCTCGAGATGTGCTTGTACCCCTCTTATCTCAACTTGCTGGAGACATTGGCACTGATTGCCTTGTGTGCTTAACATCTTTTATGACGCAAGTCATAAAAGATGCCCCTAGTGTACTAGTGCTTCCATGACGAGAGTCTTAGGGAGGTAAAACAATGGCGGTTGAAGAAAAGATGCTTCTTTCTGTGAAGGCTTGAAGTTGCAGGTTGTTTTTTTTTTTTTTTTTTTGAAGAGAGTAGGACAATCAACATGACGGCTGAGTCTGAAAATCTCATCTTTGCATTGCTCACTTCTGGAGGCAAGGTTTTTGGTAGGTTTGAGTATGATGCCTCTTGCCCCTTCTGATACCTAAACAAGGACTAACTCCGATGATTTTGTTTTTTTTTTTTTTTTTTTTTTTTTGAATTTTGGATTTTTTTTTTTGAACTCAATGAAATCGGGGATATTATAGATCGTGCCCAGTAAAGATATTGGAAACCAAGACTTTGGCAAATGATGAGACGAGCAACCTTATGAACGAAGAACCATTAGTAACAAGAATGGATTAGGAACACTTTTATGAAACTTCAACAAGATTTCTCAAAGAGACTGCTGGTCTTGCCTTCTGGGGATTTTGATAACTGAAACCTTGAACAAGACATTTGAGATTGGTAATTTAGAACAACGGCTCTCTTGGATATTAACATGGAAAAGCGGGATCTGCTTCTTGACAGGTGTTTAGATAAATATTTCTTGACCAGGATAACTAACCGGAAGGAAATTCTGAATTTTAATGTTTCATCTTTCTGAGAAATTGGCTCAACCACCATTGCATCTGAGGTTCTTCCAAGCTTAAGGTGCCTTCCTGGGGTATGATCTTTTTACGGAAGCTGGGCTTTCTGATGTTTCTACTTCTGAATTTTTCTGAGCTGATCTTCTTTGAATTGAAGTTGTTTGACTAAATTCTCGAGCTCTTTCAGGTACAATTGAAGGGAGCTGCCTAGGCCGGGCCTCCTTCACCTAGACAGTTACATCATTTGGACATAGGAACGACGATTGACTCTTTCTAAAGAGAAAACTTAGATGAAAGGCACTACTCAAAGGATTGAGCAGCTCTGAAGGAGTGAACTTAAAATGACAAAGATTGACTAACTACACTGACAGACACAGTAATGCTTCTGACTTAGTTAATGTTTTATTTGGTAAGTCTATCCTTTCGAGGAATGCTTTATTTTTATTTTTATTTTTTTATTTTTGAAATCGTAAACACTGGACTTCTTCCTTGAAACAGTAATGCCTCAAGAATTTAATTACGACCCCTAAGATTGCTTAGCTTCAATGCCCCCAGTTTTGAGAATGTCACTTGAATTTGCTTGAACTTCAGTTGATCTTCAGTCTTGATACCGGCTGTAGCCTTCTTATACTGATTCTCTTACCATGACCAAGTCACCTCTTCAGGGTTTTTAACTTGGCGGACCGCGCTAACCTTAACTTTTGCCTGAACCACCTTTCTAGGTTTTTGATCCAGCAGGCTATCCCCTTAGCTTTTGCCTAAGCCGCCCTTTCGGGTTTTCAACTTAGCAGGGGAATGATCTTAAATTTTGCCTAGACCGCCCTTTCAGGTTTTCAGTCTAGCAGATCTTCAAACTCCGTTCTTTTTCTTTCATTTTTTTTTTTTACTTTTTGTGTTTCGGGACCTAGCTCATTAGTTCTGAACACCGGAAGGACTTTATAGGTAGGATAGGGCTTTTCAAAGAATGGCTTAAGGTTCAACAAAGATTTCGACCGAACCTGTGAACAGGTTGCCTACGTATCCCAGGGTAGGAATCAGGTCGTGCGTAGTTCAGGGCGAATGCCCCTAGTTTGAAGATAAATTGTTTGAAGGTTAATTGATTTTTTTCCTTTTTTCTTTTCTTTCTGGAATAATTAACTTCTCTTCTTTTGAAACTTGTTCCTCTCTTTTTTTTTTCTTTTTTTTTTTTGAAAGGATTGAATTTCTTTTCCTTTTTTTTTCTTTTTTTTTTTTGAATCGACCGAACTCGGTTCAACCGAGTTGCCTACGTACCCCAGTATAGGGATCGGGTCTCGCGTAGTTCGGGGGCGAATACCCCTAGTTTGATGGGTTTTCAAGAAAATTTCATTTAGGCTCGAAGGGTTTGCAAACCAGTATTCTTTTGACAATGGGTTCTGATTTTGGGATCTATTCGGCCAAAGGAGGCCTTCCGATGTTCAGATTGGGAATCGATCTAGGTTACTAGAGTCCCTCTGGTACTGATTCTTTTATTATTATTATTATTATTTTTTTCGAAGTTTGACGGCATTTCCAGGTAAGAGATAATGGATCTTCTTCTTTCAAGATTCTAATACGTGCTTTCGACTTTCATAGAGCAAAACTTGTTCTTCGACATCCTCCATCTATGGATTTGTAACTCTTGATATCTGATAATCTTTTTTCAACGCTTGCTCTTGAGCTTCTTATCTTGAATTTGTTGGCTTCATGTAATGAATTTGAGAACCGAGGTCATTGATTGGAAATATGAAAGTAGTTTCCACTCTATGCCCCTTGTACAGCATATATCTCTCACTTTCTTCATTCTCTTGAGCTTTCCATCTATGTCTTGCCCCTGGTATCGGTTGTAGCTTTTCTTGACAATCTTCTTATTCTTGAAGTAATTTTATCAATTCTTCACACTCCTCAGAGGGTAATGTATTTTCAATCGGCATTCACTGAATCAAAGTTTCAGTGCCAGTGTTTACCACTTCAATTTCATCTTTGAAAAGCTGGGATTGGCGCTCCTCCATTTGTTCAAGTAATTGTTGTGACTCAAGTGGAGTTTCGTCAATTTTGTCCTCATTTGAGGAGGGAGTCTTACTTTAAGATCAGAAGCACACTTAAGAAACAGACACCAGTGAACTTTTGGAACTGAAATTTTTATTTAAAGAAAAAGCTATTATATCTGACGACCTATCCTGAACATGCTCAGGATTCACAACTCTAAATAATAATAAAAAAGAGAGATAACTTGCCTGGACTAGGCATTGACCTTGAAAGGTAAAACCGAACTCAACAATTGTACTGGCCATGATGACTGATTCGCATAGGGGAATGCCCCTAGTTCAAGGATTATGAGAGTGAACTTTGAAGGACTTAGCAAAATATTCTTGAAAAAGGCTGTCCTTAGAGGAGGAAGAGACCAAGGATACAAGCAAGATTGGATCATCTGGACCAGGCATGATCAGATCATGAGATTGCATAATCGAAAAATTGTGAGATTCTGTTCCTGCCAGTTAGGGGATGGCATGAAGATACGATTGAATCGTATGACAGAAGAATAAAGACGCACGATCAAGAGATTAGATGAGATAGCATAAGATTGCTTTCAACGGATAGATCATGAATGACTAATCCTATGAGATCTTTGGAAATGATGGGATTTATATCCTAACCCCAAAGGGAAAGTTTTTAATCTTCACACATTTTATCAGTGTTACCTGAAGGCATCAACCCTAATCCTAATCTAGCGGAGTGGAGAGAGGATCTCGACTCATGACTTTGTTCGTGTATCTAAGGACCGATCGTAGCCATTGGAAGATGGACCACGGCCTAATCTAGACACAAATGGGTAGGATATCCTAAACTAGGCTCACACACGTGATGCACATGTGTTCGTATACTACATGCATGTGTGGGTTAATCTAGGGGTAAGGCCAAGAGTTCCCTTAGCGCGAATCCATGTTCGATATACTGTACCAGTGTCCGGCGTATCAGTACGTGAACAAGAGATCCGTTTACGTACCATAAAGGTACTAGGCTAAGGGTGGAATGCTTCTCTAGCACAGAGGCACCAGGTGATGAAATCCCAGTCAACCATGCTAGATAACACTCCGGGTTCCTAAAATAGGATGTGTGTGCATGTGAGATGCAGGGTTTAGATGCAAGTGATGTAAGTGTGTGCAATAAGTTCGCGCAATCTATGATGCCTTCAGGTTTTGTTAGATTAAGTTTGAGTAAAGTGTGATGAGAAAATAAAACAAGACAAACTAATCTAACAAGTATAGAGTTTTTATGAGCCAGTTAAATTAAATTCAAATGAATTATCTTTTGAAATTTTAATGAAGTTAGGTGGTCCCCAGCAGAGTCGCCAGACTGTGGTACCCAGATCCCGCGAGAGGGGCGTGGGGCGCGAGCCGCCGCGCTTCTCTCTTGGTCTCTCGTACCCACGCGATTGGCGTGTGCATTTTAATATTGATTTGAATTCGTCTTTCCTGTGGACTTGGGATCACTAAGGCAATCCGAATTCCACACGAAAGAGACTGACAGAGTCGCCACCTATATGTGGGATCTAGGACCCATAATCAACCAGAAATCTAGACTCGCTACCTGGTTACGAGAATGGAAGGTATGGGGAGTTATCCGCCACATGCACCATTCCTGCCCGATAATCGGTCTTCGATTCCAAAAGTTAACTCTTTTAAATTTATTTTAAATGGCTCATTCAACTCTATGTTAATGTGCGAACTAAGTGACATGCATCCTAGAATCTAATTTCAATGTGAATCCTAGATGTGTATCTTGATTTATTAATTTGTCTGGATTCATTCTAAGTGAAAGTTCTCCTAGAATTCTAATTTCATGGAAAACCCTAACTGATTTGATTAAGTATTTACAAGAAAATTAATATACAAAACACCACAATTTGTTGTGGTGCCGACTCGCGGGTGGTATGCCGTCAGACATCCAAGCTGCCTACGTACCAAAGCCTCACTGGGATCAGAGTCGACGTAGTTCGGTGCACCTAAGCTAAGCTACTTATGCCTAACTCAACTAGGACACCGACTTAAATGGATTTGACTGTTTCAACAGTTTTAAAAGTAGTTATTTAATTCAAGTTGAAGATTTTATTATCTTAGGATTTCATCTAAGATGCTGTATGATTCTTATCTAAATGCAAATTGTTCCTTAGACTAATGCAGGTTTGCCTACATCCTAGTTTACTAGGCTCGTCTTAAGGAAAGATTGGGTCTCTTAAGGAAAGATTGGGTGACTAGTGTAACTAGACCTATGGTACGGTTGCTATTCATAGCAAGCGTCCGTGATGAGGCTGGACTCCTAACTCTAGGACTCCCTAAAACCTAGGACACGGCACGACACCAGTGTTCCTAAATTGGGCTCTAATGGTTCTTAGATTGGAAACCATAATCGAATGGTTCCGGAAGACTTGAGACAAATCGATTCAAATTCTTGAAGTTAACGAATTTCAGATTTTGAGGATTTTCAGTTTCTGGACATTTAAGGAATACCAACGGTTCTAGGGTTCGCCAATTTCGGCTAAGAATGGCATCCAAGGAAGGGAATCGTGCGCTCTTTCCTTGTGCAATTTAATACTTAGGTTATAGCATCTTATTGCCTGGCAAATCTCAGGATTTCCGTGGACAGTAACCTCGGAGCCAACAACATGCTATAGCTTAAATATTAAAATTGTCAAAGATCGGTTGCAATTAGGATACGATTATGGATGCACTGGCCATTTTTCCAGGAAAATCTAAAGACCCTAAAATTTCTGTTTCAATGGATTAAGGAATGAACATGTGACAGAATTTAAGGTTCTTTGGAAATTTTCACAATAATTTTTAATTGATTTCGAATTTTCAATGGATTTTATCAATTTTAAGCATATGAGTGATTTTACAAGTGAAATTATTGCAAACGAATTCGAAATGAGTTGAAATATCTACAGCAGCAAGATGGGAATGTATGTAGCTTACTGGATGAGTTTTGCAGATTTTTACATTAAATTCACATTTAATCTTGATTAAACAATTAAATGACCAGATTGCAACATTAACACAGAAACTACAAGAAATAGAAATTTAAATTCTATGAAATTTCTACAGAAATAAGATATGAATAAAAAAAACATGCTGTGAGAAGTTCATAGATTTTAATGACTATTTACAACCAATTCCGGATTTTACAATTTTCAGACCAGATTTTGAATTAACACTACAGCCCATATGAAAACAGATCCAAAACACTTGAAACTTTTACAGTAACAAGAAATATGGAATATAAGACAACTGTAAAACTTTCAAGAATTTTAATGATGATCTGGTGTCAGTAAAAGTTCTCACAAAATCCGGTAATTTTCAAAGAAAATATAAAATAATATACCAAACCGAATCCAACAATTCTCAAAAATTCATGGTAGAATGTGTGAGTATCATAGTATTTGTCCACGAAATTTCATTAATTTTGGAGTCTGTTTAGTATATAATTTATTTTTCTTTGTCAAAAGATGTTTTTTTTGAAGAGTTTTCTATTTTTAAAACACAATTTGCGGAAAAATTCGGAAAAATTGGAAAAAATTCAAAAAACAATGTACCTACCTGTGATGAAGATCTCCGCCCAATCCAAGAGTCAAGAAAAATCGCCGCCGCCGATCTGCTCCGCCGTCTTTCGCTTTCTCTTAGAGGGAAGGATTGGGGAGTGATTTGAAGAGATAATGGAAGAAGAATATCTTAGAGAGAGGGATTGGAGGAGTGATTGGAAGAGATAATGAAAGATGAATCTATTTTTTTTTTCCTTTTCTTATGGATGGGAAGGGAGATATATATAGGGAGAGAAAGAGAGAGAGAGAGATATGTTGGTGGAGAGCTCATCATGTTGTCCCTCTTAGTGGAGAATCCATCATTATTGTTCTTAGTGGAGGGCCCATCATGTTTCTTAGTGGAGAGCCCATTATTATTGCTCTTAGTGGAGGGCCCATCATGTTTCTTAGTGGAGAATCCATCATTATTGTTCTTAGTGGAGGGCCCATCATGTTTCTTAGTGGAGAGTCCATCATTATTGCTCTTAGTGGAGGGCCCATCATGTTTCTTAGTGGAGAGTCCATCATTATTGCTCTTAGTGGAGGGCCCATCATGTTGTCTTAGTGGAGAGCTACCATCATTGCTCTTCATAAGAGGCCTCACAAGAGGCCCCACTGAGGCCCCACAACGCGGGCCCCACAACGCGGGCCCCACAACGTGGGCCCCACAATGTGGGCCCCCGGTTGATTCGATTTTAAACAAATGTTCAATGCGGGCCCACCATACGGGTACAAATTCTCTCCTGCTCGGATTCTCGTGAATAACCATTCTCAACCCTTAGCGGAAAAATGCGAAATGCGACAGAAATGATAAAAAAATTGAGAAAACGCGAGAAACGGACACGGAAATAGAAAACGGTAGAAAACCGATAGCAAAACACTAATTTTGTTGTTGATTAAAGCGGAGCAAAATGGGGTGTCTACAGAAAAATCTTCCGATACAATGCTTAAAAGCTCATCAGGAGCCAAACAAAGAGGGATTGGGTACCCTTTACAGATACAATTTGGTTTAGATAGGAAGTCAGCAGCTCTGTTGCCGTCTCTCCAAATGTGAGTTAGAGTCCAGCGGTCGAGAGAATTGAGGACGGTTCTGAGTTTTTCAAGGGATGGGATATTCTACTCTTATCTCTTTTTATGTTTATTATTTTTGGGTAGGCAAGCTGGGATCGAACCTACGACTCAAGGTTGAGATACAACGGCTCAACCATTGAGCTACAGGCCCAACCCCCTTGCTATGTTTATCATAACATCTTTCTATGTATATCATCTAAGTGCTCTCTATAAGCACTGATTGAATCTCTTTTAAAACAATTCAAGATTGGCAGGAATCCTAAATTTGTCATGAAACAACCAATCCTTACTATTCTAAAAGCCTAAACCAGTGAAAGTTCGTCAACCATCTTCTCTCAGATTTCCGCATGTGTCCTGCCTCCCAATGCCTTAGATTTCTCGCTTCTTCCATATAAATAAATCCTGTTCATCGGTTAGTCAGCCCATTTCGGTCTTTTCATCTTCTAAATACCCTTGTAGAAGCATCCAAGAAGCCACCGTTTCCTCTACCAACCAGAGCGCCTGCTCCTCTCCTCACACGTCTTTATCACCGCCTCCTCTACCAATGGCGGCTGCTCTTCATCCCCAGCAGACACTTGTTGATCTTCTCTCGTCAAATGGACACCACGTATTGTCGAAATATCACCACATGTCACTGTTCTTCTTTAGGAAATGGTATTTCTATGAGGTTGTTCTTCCTATTGGCCTTGGGTTCCAAATATTGAAAGAAATGGTATGTTTTGTTTTTAAATTCTTTGCAAGTGTGCGGCTTAGGGTTTCCATTGATTTGTTCTTTCGCAGACGCCCTTTCTCTTCTGTTGCAGGCTTCCAGGGGAAGCTTTTATTTGTTACTTGTAGTTAATGACTCCAATGTTTTCTACCGATTTGCCAAAAACAATTTCTCATTCTCTATTTTCCTATTCCAAATATTAACAGGGACATTAGCAATCAAGGAAGACAACTCGATCCGCTGTGAACAACCAAGAGTAGAATGTATGATTCTCTTATTCATTTTTCCCTTCCTTCTTTTACTAAAGGTTTTAATGACTTAGGGTTTGCTTCCTTTTTTATCTACAGTTTTAATGATTTCTAAAACAATATAATAGTTAAGTTCTGCATGTGTTAACACACTTGTGATTGGGGCCTACCTGTTAAAAAGTTGAACAATTTATTACACTCATTTTATCTATGTACTTCCTTAATTTTTTCTTATCTACAAGAAATAATGGGGTGTTTTTAGTTGGTGGTTTTTTTAGGCTGTGTGATTAGTGCACACAACTCTACCCTATTGTACAAAAGCATGAGCGTTAAGTTATGATTCTTTTTTTCCCTATGCTTCCGTCATTCATTTTCTTTTACCTAAGAGAAATAACTGGGCATTTTTAAACATCCCTACTCTCATGCTTTTAATACATCTTACATATATTAATATCTAGAGTAAGATATATTATAATAGCAAAAAGGTTTCATTTATTAAAGTATTGCATTCGATCCTTACTTCTTATAATTATTCATCTGTGGGTATGATTTTATACTTTATCAGCATTGTAAAAGATTGTGGTGTTTGCCCTTTCATATAATGGTGATGACCTTCACAATTTTCTCCATATATACTTGCTTTGTTACAAGGACAGCTAACCTGCCAGCGATCTTCTAGCAATGAAAAACTTAATTACTATGGGTTTCGAAGTTTAGGGCGAAGATATCATGGCTATTCTTCTATGCAGTTTCATGACTTCTTTTTCGGTATACTGAATTTTCCCCTCTATTTTTTACTAATTTTCAGAAAGAAGTGAAATTACATCCCCTTTGTGATCATAAAGTATTTAACGGGCAGTACTTTTTCCTTTAACAATTGATTTCAGCTATTTGGACTGTTCTTTGGGCACTATAATTGGTATTGCATGCATATTACAGCAATGCCCCTATTTTGTCTTTTGTGTAATTAAACCTCAGCTTCATGTGAATTTACCAATATTTTTCTAAATCACTGGTTCTACTACTATGCTGTCATTTCAATTATTTCGGCATTTATAGGGAAAAGGCTCGAATGATAGTCCAGTCAAATGAATATATAGATCTATGCTTAAAGCAAAGAAAGTTACAACAACTTTTTAAGATGTGAACTGTTGAATTGATCGAAAAAATGTGTCATATACAATTAGGTACATTGGGAGGCTTCATAGTGAAATAATCAAGAGGGGGGGTGAATTGAATTTAACTCAATATTAGGCCTTTTGAAAATTACCTATGAACCCTAATTGGAATTTTCTTCACTTAATTAAATATTTGGTTAGTGCAAATATAATTGAAAAACAAAATGAAATGCCAAACCAAACAATAATGGAAATGCAAGAGTGAGAAATGACACACCGATATATAGTGGTTCGGCCAACGGCCTACTCCACTCTACTCAAGGTCGCACTTGAGGGATTCCACTATTGGAGACCTCCACGATGCCCGGCTCCGAGGCGGTTACAATTCCAATGGATATTAAACAAGGATGCCCTTACACCTTTACAAATACTCTCCTTCTCCGCCGAGTTCTAAGCGGTTGCTCTCTAGGGAATTAAAAACGGAATGCCCTAGCCACCTATACAAGATATGAAAGATTGATAGCTTGGCTTCTTCTTGAAAGCTTGATGCCCTTTGTAGTTCCTTGATTGCTCTTCAACAAAGATTTGCAAGTGATAGCTCTAAAATATCCAAACTCAATAGATTCACAAGTGAAAGGCAAGTTTGGGAAAAACCAAAAATCTTAAGCTTGAAAGGGTTGCAAATTTGCTTGAATGCTTAAAAAAGGTTTTTCAAATGTGCAAGAGAAGAGAAATAATCCTCTACATGTTCTATATATAGCCTTTCCTAAGAATATGACCGTTTGGGGGTGGAAATATCAAAAACCAAGAATTAATTCAAATCCCAACGGCTATATTCTGAGCTGTCGCGGGGTTCTCGGAGTTCCGAGAAATATTCTCGGAGTTCCGAGAGAACGGCCAGAAGAAATGAAATTTCTACTGGACCATTTCTCGGAGTTCCGAGAAAATGTCCAGAAGCTACTGGACCTTTTCTTGGAGTTCCGAGGGAACTCTCGGAGTTCCGAGCTCGGAGCTCCGAGAAAAATCTCGGAGTTCCGAGAAGCCTAAAAAATCTGCATATTCTATTTTTATTGCATGATTGATTTTTTGGCTTTTGGAACTTGACTCTTATAATAAATTTGGAATGTTTATGAGGGTCCCAACATGTTGGTCCACCACATAACCATTCAATAAACCGTTGAAGTTCTTTAAGTATTATTTGAAAAACAATTTTGAAAAACACTTTGCCTTGACTTGAAAATCTAAGGAGAAGGGATGTACAATGATACCTATGCAACCTTCAATTCCTCTTTAGCTTTGGTCTTCAATTGATCTTCTATCTTTGGATGCTTGCTTGAGTGATGATGTGAGCTCCACTTAGCTCATTTGACTCTTGTTTGGTACATCTTCAAGCATGACCAAGTTGAGTGTTGGTTTCTTCAATGATCAATCCTATCTTAAACACAACACTTCAAAGCAAATTGATTAGTATTCAAAAACACAATCAATTACGTTTAGAATCATCAAAACAAGATTGGAGAATAGACCCTTGGGCTTACAATCTCCTCTTTTTTTATGATGACAAACAAAATTGATTATGAGGTGTGTGGAGTGACATAATAAGCAAGTGAATACTGGAACTCCCCCTCAATATATGCACATAGATAAATGATACAAATTATTTGCATATGGTGAATTGAATAGATAATCAATTTAAAACCTTCTCCCCCTTTTGTCATCGACAGAAAAGGGTGTAAAAAAAAATTTTAGGAGTAGATAACTCCCCCTAAATTAATGCTTATGGTATAGAAATATATAGCCAAGTAATGTACATATACCTGTTCATGATCAAGATGTTGACAAATGTCAAATTGTTAGGTATTTTTAATTAAAGTGAAGATACCTCTCCAACTTAGAAAACTAAGAAGGCTAAGAGTATCAATTGAGTGATTTTTAAGATTAATATTTGACATCTCATTCATGCAGATACTACCAAACAGAGATGATATGTATAAATACTATATAGATAAGCTGGTGAAAGGCACAAAGTATTTATTTGGCAATTTCTTTGACTTGATCCGCACTCCAAATGTTTAAGGCACTTCGGATATAACAAATTCTATCATCACTAAGGGGTTTTGTAAAGATATCCGCTAATTGATCTTCAGTGTTGATATATTTTAAGCAAATATCCCCTTTTTGTGAGTGATCTCTGATGAAGTGGTGCCTAATCTCAATGTGTTTTGTTCTTGAGTGTTGTATGGGGTTCTTTGTTAAGCTTATAGCACTAGTATTGTCACATTGGATGAGAATATTTTCCATTTTGATTGCATAGTCCATCAATGTGCTTTTCATCCATAGGACTTGAGCACAGCAGGCGCCAGCTGCCACATATTCTGCTTCTGTTGTGGACAGAGCTACTGAATTTTGCTTCTTGCTAAACCAAGAAACAAGTGATTTACCCAAGAATTGGCAAGTCCCACTAGTGCTTTTCCTATCTACTCTACATCCAGCAAAGTCTGCATCTGAATATCCGATGAGAGTGAAGGAAGATGATCTTTCATACCACAGTCCTAGACTTTGGGTTCCTCTTAAGTACTTGAAGATCTTCTTAACTGCTGATAGGTGAGATTCTTTAGGATCCGATTGAAATCGAGCACAGAGACAGACAGTAAACATAATGTCTGGTCTGCTGGCTGTCAAATAGAGCAAACTACCTATCATACCCCTATACAATTTCTGATCCACAGATTTGCCAAATTCATCTTTTTCTAGCTTAGCAGTAGTACTCATGGGAATTCTTGATGTCTTACTGCTATCCATGCCATTCTTCTTTAATAACTCCTTTGTATATTTTTCTTGATTTAAAAATATTCTATTTTTGTATTGTTTAATTTGGAGTCCTAAGAAGTAGGTTAACTCTCCCATCATGCTCATTTCAAATTCATTTTTCATTAAGGTTGCAAATTCATCACACAATTTTTGATTAGTTGAGCCACAGATGGTATCATCCACATAGATTTGGACAAGGAGGATATCATGATTTTCTCTTTTGATAAACAAGGTTTTATCCACCTTTCCCATCTCGAATCCTTTTTCAACTAAGAAAGTGCAAAGCCTCTCATACCAAGCTCTAGGAGCTTGCTTTAATCCATATAAGGCTTTATCAAGTCTGAAGACATGATTTGGATGTTTGAAGTCTTCAAAACCTGGAGGTTGCTCAACATACATTTCCTCTTGGATATAGCCATTTAGGAAGGCACTTTTGACATCCATTTGATATAGTTTAAATCCTTTATGAGATGCATATGCCAAAAGTATCCTAATAGCCTCCATACGGGCAACATGAGCAAATGTCTTATCATAATCTATCCCTTCCTCCTGATTGTACCCTTGGGCTACAAGCCTAGCTTTATTCCTAGTGATAATTCCATTTTCATCCAATTTATTTCTATACACCCATCTCGTGCCAATGACTGGATGATCACTAGGTCTAGGCACTAGCCTCCACACTTTGTTCCTTTCGAATTGACTTAGCTCTTCTTGCATGGCCATCAACCAATATTCATCCTTTTCAGCTTCCTTGATGGATTTTGGTTCTAATTCGGATAGGAACGCCAAATTGTTACTCACACTATGATAGTATGATCTAGTTCTTACTGGCAATGTGGCATCACCTAAAATTTGGGATTCAGGATGATCTACCAATGTTCTCCTATCCCTAGGCAATGAGTCATCATTTTCATTTTCTACTTCCTCACTAGGTAATGTATGACTTGTTGATGCATGAGGAGGAGCACTCAATTTTGGAAAAAGATGTTCAATGGGTTCATCCTCATCATGTGGCATTTCTTGAGGTGTTGGCTCCCTTTCATCAAATGTCACATGCATGGATTCTTCTACAACTAGGGTTCTTCGATTAAATACTCTATATGCCTTGCTATGTGACGAATACCCTAAGAATACTCCATCATCCGACTTCTTATCAAATTTGTGTAAATTTTCTTTAATGTTTAAAATGAAGCATTTACATCCAAACACTCTAAAATAGCTTATATTTGGTTTCAAGTTTTTCCAAAGCTCATAAGGTGTTTACTTAGAAATTGGCCTTAAATATTCCCTGTTTATAATATAGCAAGCGGTGCTAACCGCTTCCGCCCAAAAATATCTAGAGAGATCATTTTCATGCAACATAGTTCTAGCCATTTCTTGGAGAGTTCGGTTCTTTCTTTCTACTACTCCATTTTGTTGAGGTGTTCTAGGTGCGAAAAAATTATGTTTTATGCCATGTTCATTACAATAAGTGTCAAAATGTACATTTTCAAATTCTGTTCCATGATCACTTCTAATGTGCGAGATGGCAATACCTTTTTCATTTTGAATTTGATTGCACAATGTAAGAAAGTTTTCATAAGTTTCATCTTTATGTCCTAGAAATATGACCCATGTGAATCGTGAGTAGTCATCCACAACTACAAACACGTACCTCTTTCCACCTAGGCTACTAGTCTTCATTGGTCCAAAAAGATCCATATGAAGTAGCTCCAAGGGGTAGGAAGTTGAAATCATATTTTTAGGTGCAAATGAGCTTTTCAATTGTTTTCCTAATTGACAAGTTCTACAAATGTGATCTTTGATGAATTTTAACTTAGGCAAACCTCTAACACTTTCTTTTGAGGAGAGGGTCGAAATGAGATCCATTCCGGCATGACCCAACCTCCTCTGCCATAGCCAAGAATCCTCACTAATGGCATTAAGACAAGTCACATTTTGAAGTCTAAGATCATCTAGTCCAATTGTGTAAATGTTATTGTCTCTAGAACCTGTGAATTTTACTTCTCCATTTATCTTATTTTTAACAATGCATTTATCAGGATTGAAGACAACTTCAAAACCATTATCACATAGTTGACTAATGCTAATAAGATTATGGGACAAGCCATCAACAAAGAGTACATCATGTATGGGAGAGGTAGAGTTACCTATGGTGCCTTCACCTTTGACTTTTCCTTTCTTGTCATCTCCAAATGTAACTTCTCCACCATCCTTGAGTGATAGTGATGCGAATTGAGTGAGGTCTCCAGTCATGTGTCTAGAGCATCCACTATCAAGGTACCATGTGTTCCTCTTGTTATGGCTTTTAAGGCATACCTACATATGAATAGGCAAGTGAGATCCCTTAGGTACCCAAATCCTCCTAATCTTGCTATGTTCAGTTGTTTTTACTTTAGAGTTCAATTTGATTTTATCTTGTTTAGCATGTAGGCAAGCAACCTTATAATGACCTTCTAGACCACAATAAAAACAAATCTTGGTACCACTTGAAAAGGCATATTTTATTTATTTATGTCTATTCAAGAGGTAACATTTTGTAACATTTAAAAAGCTCTACTCAAAACGACAAATAATATATTATTTTTCCAGCTATTGTTTTCATGACTAGTCTTCTCTCTTTGGAATTTCTTCACTCTTCCCTTTCCTACGCCTAAGTGCTAATTGTGTACAACGTAAGCATGACTTAGGGGCCGTTTGGATATGCAGATTTTAGAATCCGAGATTTCTTCAAAATTGTAGCTAAGAGACAAGAGAAGTAGCGGACCAGCCGTCGTTTTTTACTCATTTTTTACTTCTCGCCCTTCTTCCCTTCACCAAGAGAGTAGCAGATCCTCCCATATTTTTAGGTTTTAGAAATCTTAGGATGCAGGAGAGATTTTTAAAACCTGATTTTCTCGCTTAAAATCCAAGAAACGCTACCAGGACAACATACAATAGCTTGATCATGAACCCTCTTTTACACTGTTTTCAAACTAAAACCCGGATTTTAAAATCTGCGTATCCAAACGCCTTAGGATCATAGTTACCAGTGTGGGAAACGAAGTCCGGAAGCAAAATGTGTAACAGAAATAAGAAACATTGGGAAAAAATAGAGGGAAAACATGAAACTTGAAAACGATATAAAATTATATAAGAAATGCATTGAGAAACATCTTAGGAAACGCATTAGAAATGTTTCAGAGACGATAGACAAATGCCAATGAAAACAAAATGAAACACAAGGAAAACAAAATATATGGTTTTGTAGATTTAAAATTTGTTAATTTCAAATTCCATTAGTTGGTTGCTAAAAACTCATGAGGAATTTTTTGGGCTAATGATAATTATGATATTGACACTACCACAGTACCATGGTTTAATAAATGCGCAAAGTCAGCTGGTCTTTTCTTTTTTAATCGGCTTATGAGAGCCTTTTGGGAACTCCAGCTGTTTAAATAATAAAAGACAAGACGAGTTTGTGATATTATCAAAACATGGTTGTGCCAAAATCTGTAGCCTTTTGTTTTAGCAAGGGCTCACATGCATATTTTGAATTTAAAACTACGCTTTTATATGGGTTTTTAAAAAAAATACTTGATTTTTTTAGAAAAAGAAAACTACACTTCACCCTCGTAAAAAAAAAGGGAAGTGATATTTACGCCCCTTTTGATCACCAGGCACACCTGGTGTCAGTTTATCAATGACAAAAGGAGGCCTGATGTACTTGATGTCAGAAAAATTCAAGGGCTTTGATTGCAACGTTGACTGTCAGTGGGTGTCCCTGGTGATCAAAAGGGGCGTAAATATCATTTCCCAAAAAAAAAGGGGGTTCATCAGGAATCTATAAGTAACACGTTGTATGGTAATAAATTGAGTTATCAACAATATATCCGTAATATAAAGGTGCCGTGCATAGGTAGCAAGTAAAAAAAAACTATATAATTATAATAATATTAATGATTAATATAAATATTGGTAAAATATGAGTTCACCAAAAGTTGACAATATATTATAATGAAATTGGTGAATGATCTCATATCATGATAACTACTCTCACCTTGTAAGTATGCTCCCCTTTGATTGGTTATGGGTAGTCCCATGGATTAGCTTAAGGAAACAAAATAATTTGGTGTACGGACGTCAGTTAATACGGAGGCGAATCGCCTAGCTAGAGCCAAGGTCAATCGGGACAGTTTGGAGCTCTTCGATCACCTTCCTCCTAGAACACTATATTTACCATGCTTATTGTACATCTTCCTTGTTTCTTGATCACCTTCCTCCTTGAACACTATATTTACCATGCTTATTGTACATCTCCCTTGTTTCTTATTTCCTTCATAATAAATAAAGGGACGGGAAATGATTTATGTGCTCCAATGTTTTGATAAACAGGCGCTCCAGCTTTTGTCGTGTAGTATTTAAAGGGCTGTCCGAGGAATATTACGGTTCTCAAAAAGCTCTTAAACCCTACACAGCAAACATGTGGAGCGCATGTTTATCAGAACATTGGAGCTCTGAAATCATTTCCCTTAATAAAATATCAACCATTTCAAAAACCACAAACAAAAAAAAAAAACAAAATTGTAGTAAGACGAGGTCACGATAATTTTACCAGCAAAACTTCTAGATTTTAACTACTGTAATGGGTGTCTTTTCAGTCTAAACAAAGCAAGGAATTGAAGTCTAAATATCTTACCTGAACACACAACACCCCCTCCTTTTTCTTGGGCACAAGCTTCCCTTCTACGTTGGCATCTGGATTATATAATTCAAGGTCTCTAAACTCCACATCGGCGTAGGCTTCGAAGAAGTCCACGCCACGATTGTTACAAAGTATCTCCGGCTCGCCAGCTGAGTTCATGACGACCTCTCCGGAGAGCACATTGAATGATACTAGAGCTTGGGCAAGCGATTTTTTGAGAGTACTGACCATGGATGAGAAGGTGAGACTGTTTTGGTTAGTGGGCTTTTTGTAACAGAAGAAAACACCTACATCTAAGGGAGGCAATAGCAAGTCAAGGTTGGATAATGGTACCCTGTGCTGTTGCACCGGCAACAATGCCGTCACGATGTCTTTCTGATTCACGGTGACTGAATATTCACCTATGTCCATGTCGAGAGAGAGAGAGAGAGAGAGAGAGAGAGATTGATGTCGGGTTTGGAGACTGATGACGGTAGATTTATAGGATCTTTGAATTTCTACAAATTTCACGTCAATAAATGAAATTGCTTTTTTGGCTGTAAATTGCTTTTTTTTGTCGTATGTTCTAAATGGTTTTGTGATTGAGGAACTTGTTTTTTCACTAATCTTCTATATGTTTGTTTATTTAGTTTTTCATACTCACCAACTCACGTCATCTTTGTGGAAAAACAAAACCCAATGTAAATTGGTAATTAGTCAACCAATGTTTGTTTATAATTTAGTTGTTCATACTTACCAACTTCAAATCATCTTGGTGGGAAAAAAAAAAACAATAGTGAATTGGTAATTAGTCATTAATTACAGGATTTTCTATCAGAGTGGTCTAAATTTTTTAAAATAATCTCCAAATCTAAACGCTAATTTTGAGAGGTGCAACATAAAAATGCCAATTTATAGCAACAATCTAAGATAATCTTCGGGAGATGATTAATTTGCACCCCCTGTAGTATGATTCACACCCCATTTAAGGTGATTTGACGCCTAATTTCGCACCCCCTGTAGGATTCACACCCGTTTAGCCTGAATTGACGTCAAAAAAGCGTCAAAAAGCATCAAATAGTGTCAGACTTTAACGCTTTTTGACGTTAATTCACCCTAGAGGGGTGTGAATCATCCTACACGGTGTGCGAATTTATCGTCACCCTAATCTTCCGTCCCCATACCTTCTCAAACATATTAATTAAGTGGCTTTTTTTTTTCATCGTCCACTAAGACATTCCATCGTCAAAATCTCCAAGACTAAAAACCCTTATTCCATGGAAATTATTCGTTGAGAATTTTTTTTTTCCAGAGCAGTGATTAGGAAAGAAATTATAATTCCTCCGCAAAGACAAACAAATGTGGGTAGGAATGAGAGCATTTTTCGGAAGGGACTAACTAAAGGAGTTAGAGATTTTTTGACTTTTTACCCCCCGAGCCTTGTTGCTCTTATTCTTTTGTTTCTTTTCAGCCTTGTACTTAGTCCAATGACTAGGGCTGCAACTCGGGTCGGGCGGGTCGGGCTTTGGAGAACCCAACCCTACCCGAGAAATATCTCGGGTCGGGTCGGGTCGGGTTTTTTTTCGGAAAACCCACGATTCCCAAACCCGGCCCTACCCATGATAAATCTCGGGTCGGGTCAGGTTTTCTCACGTTGACGCAAATTTTTAAGGAAAATTCTTGTTTGGCAAGGCAACTCAACTCATAGAAGCAGAAATTACACTCACATTACACTTGAATCAAACAATGATGTAATTACACTCACATCACACTTGAATCAAACAATGCTGTAATCAAACGATGTTGTAATTACAATCAAACAATGCTGAATCAAACACTTGAATCAACTCAACTCATAGAAGCAGAAATTACACTCACATACAGTAACAGTGGGTGCGTGGGTTTTCACTTTTAACTTTGGGATAATTACATTTACACCCCCTCTAGTTTCTGACACATCCACTTCCACCCCTATAGTTTAAAACGTGACAAATACATCCCTATAGTTTCAATTTGTTTAAGGTTTGCCCCCTCAGCTGAAGGTTCGTCCATAGATTGAAGGGTTAGGATGATCTGATGGAGCTGATTTTTTGGGCACACCATATCTATGTCAGGACCCATCAAATGAACGCTTTGGATCATCCAAATAATGTGGGCCCCTACCCGAATCCAAGCACTACCAAAAAATCATCCAAATAATGTGGGCCCACATTGTTTGGATGATCCAAAGCGTTCATTTGATGGGTCCTGACATAGTTAGGGTGTGCCCAAAAAATCAGCTCCATCGGATCATCCTAACCCTTCAATCTATGGACGAACCTTCAGCTGAGGGGGCCTGCCTTAAACAAATTGAACCTACAAGGGTGTATTTGTTACGTTTTAAACTATAGGGGTGGAAGTGGATGTGTCAGAAACTAGAGGGGGTGTAAATGTAATTATCCCTTTAACTTTTAACTAACAATAGAAAAAAATGTACATACTATAACTTATGTAACTCGGGTCGGGCCCCTTCAAACCCGGCTCGACCCGAGATTCATGCGGGCTTTTGAATGCTGAACCCGGCTCGACCCGAAACCCATGAAACCTGAACCTGACCCAGGCTATTTTCGGGTCGGGTCGATGCGGGTCGGGTTTTACCCGGCTCGAGTTGCAGCCCTACCAATGACTGTCTCCCTCATGGTTTTGAGCTCTAATAAATTCTTACCATTTCACGAAAAAATGGAACTGCTGGAATTCTTAAGAAAAAATATTTTCAAAATTTTCTACTTTATTTACATACGAAAACTTATAACTTGAACCAACCCTATTCGAGGAACCTTCAATTTATGGTCCCACATGTTTCATCTTCTTTTCTTAGGCCATGTGAGTAGAGGGTCAGAAAAACGCAGAAAACAAGGAAAAAATCTCCACTCAAAATACAATCTATTTTTTCCTTTGTTTCTTAGTCGCTTCTCGTCCCATCCTCAATCATGCCTTCTCAAGTCTCCTCTTCCTGCTGTTGTATTCATTTTGCTACCAGATGCTGATTCAACCTTGTAAAAATTGGCCAAAAACCGGCTTAAAATTACAAAATTGGCTAAAATAAGGTAGAATTGGTAAAAATACGCTTATTTAAAAAAAATAGTTGAATTTATAAAAAAATCAGGTTGAATTGTCAAAAAAAATCAGGTTGAATGTAGGGAAAAAAACAAGTTGAATTATAAAAAACTCGGGCTAATTGATCAAAATCAATTTTTCATGCCCTAGAGTTTTGATCCAATAGGAGCACTGACTTCTTTTCAAGGGACTGATGTTGGATCAAATATCAAGGATAGCACTCGTCGTACCATATTAGGTTATGCGCATGAGACATTAAGGTGGTCCATTATTTGGGTTTCATACAATTGTTTTTATTTTTTTGAAAAAATAGGTAAGCTAGGGTTAGGCGGACCCCGACCAGATATATTAAAAAGATCAATAAAGATACTACAAGAAAACAGAAAAGCAAGCCCCTCGCACATCAGAAGAAGGGCAAACAAACTATCAAAAGGGAGCCAAAGGCCACCCAACAAAACGGCAAAGACAAAAACCTAACCGCTTCAGCAAAATGAAAACAACAGCCACAACACTGCCAGAATTCGAACAGCTACCACAAAAACAAACAGCACCAGAGCTAACAGCAGAACCAAAAACACCAGCACCAAAAGCAGACCCCAATTCTCAGCCTCCCGGAATGAGCCCACGAAATGGGGACCTTATTCCAGTAGAGGGGATCGGGGAGATAGATGGCGGCTTAAGGAGGGAAGCAGCTGACTTTCCCTTTTTATTCTTCTTGCTCTGAACTAAATTCCAAGGACCTTCAGACGATGGGGACGATAAAGAGAGAGAAAGGTCCGGAGGCTTGGTCTGCTTTGTAGATGTCTCGGGGATATCAGAGCCAATGACTGAGAATTTATTTCTAGATAAGGCACTATTGGTATAAGGGGTTTCAGGATGATCCAAGCTGATCCTATTATGAGCAATTGGAAAATCAGAACTTAGCTGAACAGCTTTATCACTATCCTTAGTGATTGGCCTCCATTCCTTTCTGTATTGAACAGAGAGAAGGGGAGGAGGCATTTGGTTCTTAGGGCATCCTTCAGAAGAATGACTAAAATCAAGACAGGTTTTGCAAGGTTTGGGCTTCCATTCATATTCTACAACCTGAGTTTCATCTCCAGTAGGGGTTTGGATGTGGACAACATCAGGAAGGGGGCTTTCGGCAGTTATTTCGACACAAACTCTAGCAAATTGTAATCTTGAGGCCTCAGCAGTGTGAGAATCCATGTATAAAGGTTTGCCAATGATGCTAGATAGCTTTCCAATACCTGTAGGAGTCCAGAATTTCAGGTGCAATGCAGGGAATTTAATCCAAATTGGGATAGTTGAAAGTTTCAGCTTCTCCAAAGAACAGCCCGGAAACCATTTCTGCAGGATGAGAGCACGACCCCCAAAGGTGGTGGGGTATTCCAGGACTTTAATGCAGTCCTCTTCCAGGTTGAACTTGAACAAGAAAAAGCTATTAGGGAGAGCAATTAGATCAAAGTCCCCTTTCAGCTGCCAGATTCTCAATAAGTGGTTTTTAATAGCAGTGAAGTAGGGCCTCCGACCAAGAAAATAACCCAGAAGACAGTTTTCCCATTTAGACTTTGCTTCAATAAAATCACCCTCCTTGAAAGCTGCCTTTATTATGCCATCTTCAGTAGTTACCGGGTTGAAAAAAGGGACAGAAGTATCAACTGCTTTGGTTCGACTCTTTCCAAACACTTCCTTCCATTTGCCCTCTGAAATTGAGGAGATGGAAGGAGCTGGTCTGGAAGAAAGGAAACAGGGAGCAGAATCCATGGATCCATTAGCTCGAGCATGGAAAGATCCAGAAGGATTATGGGAGCTGCTGGGAGGACAGTTGGCCAGCATCTGACAGGAGCCAATAGGACTAGCAATGATAGAGGGGGATGGGAGACGAAAGGTACAAGGGGTAGGACCAGCTGGGAGAGGCCAGCAGTCGCTACACTTGAGATCAGGGGGAGAAGCTTTTTTCTCAAGAAGAGGACTAGAAAGGAGCGGTTCAGAAGGAGACCCCAATACCGAGGCATTTATCCTCATAGTCTTAGCAAATCCCATCTGAATCTCTACACCTTTTCCATCAGAATGGTTTTCATGTCCAGCAGTTTCACTCAGAGAGCAGGGGTTGCCAAGAGAGAACACAGCTTCACAAGGTTGGACTTCCGAAGAGAAGGACGGATCCGATTCAGATAAGAGTAATGCTTCCTTCTGAGATTGCAACTTTGAGCTGAGAAGGGAGTATATATCTTCTTCACCCTCAATATGGATTTGAGGTTGGGCCTTTGATTTTCTTCTCCCATTCTTTCTCTTTTTTGATGATGAAGAAGCTTTCGAAATAGGAGAGCTGAGCTCCTTTTCTATAAGCTTGAGATATCGCATCTTCTCTGGAACTGATAACCGAATGCTATTAAAGCCTTCATCATCACGGAGAGCGCGGAGGTCCAGCAAAGTCTTATTCGGATTAGGAATCAGGTCGATCTTGTGCTTGACCAGATCAGAGAAAGAAAGAGGTTCGATCTCGGAATCGCTTGCAGCAGAATTTTTTATAGCATTGATGCCAGGGGACCAGAAGTTTAGACGCCCAAATGAGTGGGGAGGAATATCCTCATCAGAGCCATCATGAGAAGAGTCAAGGCCCTCCATTTGACCTTAAGAAAAACAGAGGCGCAAATCTCTCTCACTCTCCAAAATGGACGATCTCCCTCCACCCGATAAGATCGAAATCCTGAGTCGACTCAGCGAATCCACCGATCTAGGTCGGTGCAGATGCGATTCAAAAACCCTCCGATCTGATCTCTCTCTCTCTCTCTCTCTCTCTCTCTGCAACGAAGAAAGAAGCCGGAAAAAAGTGGCCGGATCTGTACCACCGTCAGACGAGGCGAGCTACAGCCGATCTATACAATTTCCTTACTTTTCCGGCGATCGGAGACGGATCCACCGCTGACTCGACTGTCCGTTCCGATCTAACATCCGATCGTTCCTCGGGAAGCACACGTGCCTTCCCCCGCCCTCCTCCCTCTTCTCGCCCACCTCCTTCCCTTACCTGCTCACCTGGCAGATAGCCGATTCGTGTCTGCCTCCAGCCTCCTGATGGCTTCCCGGATTCCCTCGGTCTCCCCGGACAGATCCGGCCTCCTAGCGACCTCCCCGGCCAAATCCGGCCTCTCGACAGTTAGATCTGGCCTCCCGACGGCCCCTCGACTCTTCCGGCCAGATCCGGTCTCTCAACGGCCAGATCTGTCCTCTCAACGGCCAGATCCGTCCTCTCGGCGGCCTCCCGTCGGGCAGTTTCTTACTAATCGCCGGAGAAGGGGAGAACCGGAGAAGGAGGTGGTGGAGTAGATCCCGCCGGAGAAGGAGGACGGCCTGAGAAGGAGGAGGAGGAGGAGATCCCGCCTTGATTGCTGTAGTCTTCTTTTCTCTGCTCTTCTATCCCCTCTTTCATTCCAAACTCTCCAAACCCATCTCAGAAACTTGTGAGAGATAGTTAGGAGAGGAGATCCCGCCTTGATTGCTGCAGTCTTCCGGCCAGATCCGGTCTCTCAACGGCCAGATCTGTCCTCTCAACGGCCAGATCCGTCCTCTCGGCGGCCTCCCGTCGGGCGAAGGGGAGAACCGGCCAGATCCGTCCTTTAGGTCACGTTCTTAAACCTTTCTCCATAGTGCTTCTGTGTATCTCCAAGTCTGAAAAAACACCAGATAACACAAGCAAGCAATGTTTTTATATATCCCTAAACTTTTCATTTGATAACTTGTTCCTTTCATATTGGTCAGAGTTCACAAATTGTATTGTCTGTTATAATAATTATTTGTTTATCAATTTCCTGATCCCACCAATAATGTTGAAATAAAAAACACCAACTCCAAGAGCTTAAGCTATTAGAGTAATTGGTTGTTTCATGACAAATTTGGGATTCCAGCTAATCTTGAATTGTTTTAAAAGAGATTCAATCAGTGCTTATATAGAGCACTTAGATGATATACATAGAAAGATGTTATGATAAACATAGAAAGGGGGTTGGGCCTGTAGTTCAATGGTTGAGGCGTTGTATCTCAACCTTGAGTCGCAGGTTCGATCCCAGCTTGCCTACCCAAAAATAATAAACGTAAAAAGAGATAAGAGTAAAATATTCCAATTGGGCATTTGGGCATACCTAATTAGAGAGAAATTATATGATGCACGACCGAGCATACACATGCAGCCCAAAAAAACCATGGGATGGTCCACATTACTTGGTTGATCCAAAACATTCATTTGTTGTGCAAAAAAGTCTTCTTCATAGGGTGATCCTAACCCTCTGATTTGTGGAGGTTTAAAATGAACGGCGCTATATATAAACCTCAACGGATCGAAGGCTTAGGATCATCTATGGAGGTGATTATCGGGGCAGACCCATCTATGTCTGGTCCCAATCAAGAATCATTTGGATCACCAAAAAAAATGTACATGCATGCACGGTTGTCCACCATATAAATTCTCCTCATTAGAAAATGAACAATAAGAAAAAGAAAAAGATAACAAATTGAATTCCCTTATCCTTAGTGGTTTGTTCATTGGATGGATGAGATCTTGAATTGCGTGGAGGGAACATTGGTCTCATTTCATCATGTAAGAAGGTTGGCAAGTAGTGAAGCCGATAAATTAAGCTAGGGAAGGAGTTTCCAACCCAGTTTTGGAAACCTTCCACTTTCTCCCCCACCCCCCTGACAAGTTTTGTATTGTGAGCTTTTGGGCTCAATCGCCGGGTTGTTTCCCCGTTAATTTAATTCTTTGTCATTAAAAAAAAATCAAGTTGAAAAGATGAAATCGATCCATACAGGCACATAATTTCAAAAGGGACAAAAGTAAAGGAGAACATCCTAAGTTCTCTTGTACGTTTTCCTCGCAGCCACCACCCTAAGGCCTAAGCTAAGCCAAGATAGTCAGCAGTCAACGGCCGAAAGATATGGCCGGCATTTACCTCCAAACAATCCAATTGACTCTTCATCAAGTGCATGTAAATAACCCAGTCCCCCTCTCTGCTCGTACTCGGCATAGGCATTACGTACCCGGACTCACCCCCCCAAGGAAAATGGTATGACCCAAACACTGGCCTCCCCCATCCGAAATCCACCTCCTTCACCGGAAACCGCTGCCCTGACGACATCACAAATGCCGCCCCATCTTCCCTACCCTTTACATAAATCTTTGTCACCCCCGGCTCCGGTCGATGCACCTCCACCCAATCGATCAACCCCAAGAAATGCTCCTTAGTAGCTGCACTCTTCACATACTCATGAACAGCACCCGCCACCCAATTCAAGGGCTTTCTCGTTAGCTCCTCTACACTCTCATTCCCGAAAGGAATTGAAAGCACGTTCCCAAAATAATTAAACATGGATTCTCCATACTCAGCGCTCAATCTAGTCCGTCCATCAACGACAGTACCTGTTAAAGTATAAACGATTAAATAACACCAACTCTCACCGCTTAGGCCCTGTTCGTTTGAGATTGTGACAACCAATTGTTAGCCCCAAACCTATTAGCGGACTCAAATTTAAATGTAATTTTGCTTCCCATAATAGGTTTTGGGTTCACAATCGGTTGTCACAATCTGAAATCAACAAGCCCTTAAGCTTTTGGAGTAACTGATAGTTTCACATGGTATTGGAGCTATTGCCTCGCAGCAAGTCCTGGTTTCTGAACCCAATTACTCATTGATATTAAAAATTCACATGTATGGCCAACCCATAAGAGGGGCCACATGTGCCACGAGTTTAGCCAAGCGCCCCCCTCCCCCCTCCCGAAAAAAAAAAAAAAGGCCCACACGTGAGAGGGCGTGTTTAAGTATAAATGATTAGAGTTTTTATATGGTGGCTGCCCATCAAACAGCAAGGGCAGAGAGAGAAAAAACCCTCCCCTTGATTTTTTATCCAGGTCAAACTCCCTTCTTTTACTTTTACCTTTATTAAAAGTCAACGTGGTTGAATTTTTCTCTCTCCACCCTTTATATGTAATGAGCGGCCACCATATAATTTCTCAAATGATTAAATCACACAAACTCTAATGGTTTCAGCTTTTGGAATAATTGGTTGTTTTACAGTACCCATCTTGATTCTCTTCGTTCCATCCTTCTCACTCTTTGCAACTATTTGCCATAGAAATGCGCTGAGAGATTCGAGCTTGCTTCTTCTAGTCCCTCCAATGCTCACTTGGGCTTGAAGCCAATCGATGTCTTCTGAGGCCACGGAGTAAATTCGGCTTATGACATGATCCGCTCCTGGCACGGGATCTGATGGAGGTGGCATTGACGAAATTGGGACGTACATGTTGTTGATGGATGAGTCGTAGGATCCCTGAGGACGTGGATTGAGCAATGACCGTTGTAAAAATGGATAGATAGAGATGGGCTTCGATTGGGCCATCTCGGCCCATGTTACCAAAAACATGTTCATTGAGTAGGCATCAGCAATCCGGTGGTCAAATGTGCATGCAATCATGGCAGCCCCACACTTGAGCTCCGTTGCCTGTGAAAACCATTAGGAAAAAAATTCAAAAAAAAAGAAGAAGAAATATAAAAGAGGAATGCTAGACTGAAGGGCGCCCTTGCAAAAATAGGATGAAAGGGTGTCCCCATTGGTGTAAAGTTGTCAAACTGGATTTAATGTTTATTGACACCCATTCAAGGAATTTCCACGCATCTTTTTTGAGGATCAAGGATAAGAAAAATACTTCAAATAAGTATGACTAAAGTGACAGAAATAAGAACAAAACTTGGCTCAGGTTCCTCAGACCCCAATAATAGCAAAGAGTGTGGGGTGTGGAAATATCAATTCCATGCTTACTTTTTATTTTCAGAAGTAACTGATATTTCCACACCCCTTGCTATTAGACTATTAGCAAGGGGTTTGAGGAAAGTTCCTCAGACCCCGACCTGAGCCAAGATTTGTTAATAACCTTATTTATCAGTTGACTAAATCACCCACGACAAGTTACAACCAACACCTACTATAGTCTTCTAACTTGGCTAATATGTCGTCCAACAAGAGTAGGGGTATCAATGGATCCAGACAATCCGATGGTTCCAAAGGATTTGAATGTTTAGGGCACAACAGTTGGATCCAAACATGGATCCATATCCTAAGATCTGAAATTATTTTGAATGTTGACTCAGGTGTAATCACAAAATCTTATGGAGCGTCCTACATCGGAATAGAGGGTGCCAATGTACAAAAACACCCTTCATATTTTATTTATTTATGTCTATTCAAGAGGTAACATTTTGTAACATTTAAAAAGCTCTACTCAAAACGACAAATAATATATTATTTTTCCAGCTATTATTTTCATGACTAGTCTTCTCTCTTTGGAATTTCTTCACTCTTCCCTTTCCTACGCCTAAGTGCTAATTGTGTACAACGTAAGCATGACTTAGGGGCCGTTTGGATATGCGGATTTTAGAATCCGAGATTTCTTCAAAATTGTAGATAAGAGACAAGAGAAGTAGCGGACCAGCCGTCGTTTTTTACTCATTTTTTACTTCTCGCCCTTCTTCCCTTCAGCAAGAGAGTAGCAGATCCTCACATATTTTCAGGTTTTAGAAATCTTAGGATGCAGGAGAGATTTTTAAAACCTGATTTTCTCGCTTAAAATGCAAGAAACGCTGCCAGGACAACATACAATAGCTTGATCATGAACCCTCTTTTACACTGTTTTCAAACTAAAATCCGGAAGCAAAATGTGAAACAGAAATAAGAAACATTGGGAAAAAAATATAGGGAAAACATGAAACTTGGAAAAGGATATAAAATTATATAAGAAATGCATCGAGAAACATCTTAGGAAACGCATTAGAAATGTTTCAGAGACGATAGACAAACGCCAATGAAAACAAAATGAAATACAAGGAAAACAAAATATATGGTTTTGTAGATTTAAAATTTGTTAATTTCAAATTCCATTAGTTGGTTGCTGAAAACTCATGAGGAATTTTTTGGGCTAATGATAATTATGATATTGACACTACCACAGTACCATGTTTTAATAAATGCGCAAAGTCAGCTGGTCTTTTCTTTTTTAATTGGCTTATGAGAGCCTTTTGGGAACTCCGGCTGTTTAAATAATAAAAGACAAGATGAGTTTGTGATATTATCAAAACATGATTGTGCCAAAATCTGTAGCCTTTTGTTTTAGCGAGGGTTCACATGTATATTTTGAATTTAAAACTACGCTTTTATATGTGTTTTTTTAAAAAATAATTGATTTTTTTAGAAAAAGAAAACTACACTTCACCCTCGTCAAAAAAAAAGGGGGGGTTCATCAGGAATCAATAAGTAACACGTTGTATGGTAATGAATTGAGTTATCAACAATATATCCGTAATATATAGGTAGCAAGTAAAAAAAAAACTATATAATTATAATAATATTAATGATTAATATAAATATTGGTAAAATATGAGTTCACCAAAAGTTGACAATATATTATAATGAAATTGGTGAATAATCTCATATCATGATAACTACTCTCACCTTGTAACTATGCTCCCCTTTGATTGGTTATGGGTAGTCCCATGGATTAGCTTAAGGAAACAAAATAATTTGGTGTAAGGACGTCAGTTAATATGGAGGCGAATCGCCTAGCTAGAGCCAAGGTCAATCGGGACAATTTGAAGCTATTCGATCACTTTCCTCCTTGGACACTATATTTACCATGCTTATTGTACATCTTCCTTGTTTCTTGATCACCTTCCTCCTTGAACACTATATTTATCATGCTTATTGTACATCTCCCTTGTTTCTTATTTCCTTCATAATAAATAAAGGGACCGGAAATGATTTCTGCGCTCTAATGTTTTGATAAACAGGCGCTCCAGCTTTTGTCGTGTAGTATTTAAAGGGCTGTCTGAGGAATATTACGGTTCTCAAAAAGCTCTTAAAGCCTACACTGCAAACATGTGGAGCGCATGTTTATCAGAACATTGGAACTCTGAAATCATTTCCCTTAATAAAATACCAACCATTTCAAAAACCAAAAAAAAAAAACAAAATTGTAGTAAGATGAGCTCAAGATAATTTTACCAGCAAAACTTCTAGATTTTAACTACTGTAATGGGTGTCTTTTCAATCTAAACAAAGCAAGGAATTGAAGTCTAAATATCTTACCTGAACACACAACACCCCCTCCTTTTTCTTGGGCACAAGCTTCCCTTCTACGTTGGCATCTGGATTATATAATTCAAGGTCTCTAAACTCCACATCGGCGTAGGCTTCGAAGAAGTCCACGCCACGATTGTTAAAAAGTATCTCCGGCTCACCAGCTGAGTTCATGACGACCTCTCCGGAGAGCACATTGAATGATACTAGAGCTTGGGCAAGCGATTTTTTGAGAGTACTGACCATGGATGAGAAGGTGAGACTGTTTTGGTTAGTGGGCTTTTTGTAACAGAAGAAAATACCTACATCTAAGGGAGGCAATAGCAAGTCAAGGTTGGATAATGGTACCCTGTGCTGTTGCACCGGCAACCATGCCGTCACGATGTCTTTCTGATTCACGGTGACTGAATATTCACCTATGTCCATGTCGAGAGAGAGAGAGAGAGAGAGAGAGAGAGAGAGAGAGAGAGAGAGAGAGAGAGAGATTGATGTTGGGTTTGGAGATTGATGACGGTAGATTTATAGGATCTTTGAATTTCTTTTGTTTATAATGAGTTGTTCGTACTTACGAACTTCAAATAATCTTGGTGGGAAAAAAAAGCAATCGTGAATTGGTAATTAGTCATTAATTACAGGATTTTCTATCAGAGTGGTCTAAAATTTTTAAAATAATCTCCAAATCTAAACGCTAATTTTGAGAGGTGCAACATAAAAATGCCAATTTATAGCAACAATCTAAGATAATCTTCGGGAGATGATAAATTTGCACCCCTTCTAGTATGATTCACACCGCTTTTAAGGTGATTTGACGTCTAATTTCGCAAGTAGGGCCCGGCCCGTTGAATAAGCAAGTAGGGCCCGGCCCTCAATGGCATCAGATACACCAAATTTCTTTTGTTTAATTAAAACATATTTTATGTATTGCTTAAGCAAATGATTCCATGATTTCTACCCCTCTTGATTGTGGGTTTTTCCCTTTCTGAAATTGACTTATTTTCAAGAAAAGACAAACAAATGTGGGTAGGAATGAGAGCATTTTTCGGAAGGGACTAACTAAAGGAGTTAGAGATTTTTTGACTTTTTACCCCCCCGAGCCTTGTTGCTTTTATTGTTTTGTTTCTTTTCAGCCTTGTACTTAGTCCAATGACTGTCTCCGTCATGGTTTTGAGTTCCAATAAATTCTTACCATTTCACGAAAAAATGGAACTGCTGGAATTCTTAAGAAAAAATATTTTCAAAATTTTCTACTTTATTTACATATGAAAACTTATAACTTTGAGCCAACCCTATTCGAGGAACCTTCAATTTTATGGTTCCTCTAAATTTACCATAATTTATATGGGATTTGCTAGAGTCCATCCCAAAAGGCTTTTCGTGGGCAGTCTGTAGCTATCTCGTGAATTGAGACAAAAGCTGTTTTCTTCATTAACGAGGTGCCTGGTCTGACTTGCGACAGACCAGCCGCAAAATGCCTTTTGCGATTGATGCTAGCAATTCCCTAATTATATTAGTTCCTACTAAATCACGGAAAGGAAAAAGTTTCCCAAGAAAAAAGTTTCCCTCAAAAATGTTTTTCTTGCAACCCAAACAGGGCCTAAAAGTAAAATTTCCTTCTTGGACCCTTCGTTTCATCTGGAATTGTTTATTGGAACTGTCCCACATGTTTCATCTTCTTTTCGTAGGCCATGTTTGGCATACATGAAATTTTTTTATTGGAATATAAACATATCCAATTGTGAGGGACGGCAGAGACCTGAGAGGGACCAAGTGAGTTAGAGGGTCAGAAAATGCAGAAAACAAGGAAAAAATCTCCACCCAAGATACAATCAATTTTTTCCTTTGTTTCTTAGTCGCTTCTCGTCCCATCCTCAATCATGCCTTCCCAAGTCTCCTCTTCCTGCTGTTGTATTCATTTTGCTACCAGATGCTGATTCACCCTGGTAAAACTTGGCCAAAAACCGGCTTAAATTTACAAAATTGGCTAAAATAAAGTAGAATTGGTAAAAATACAAATAAGCGGTATTCTACTTATGCGCATGAGACACGCAGGTGGTCCATTATTTGGGTTTCATACAATTGTTTTTATATACCCCAAAACTTTTCATTTGATAACTTGTTCCTTTCGTATTGGTCAGAGTTCACAATTTGTATTGTCTGTTATAGTAATTATTTGTTCATCAATTTCCTGATCCCACCAATAATGTTGAAATAAATAATACCAAACTCTAAGAGCTTAAGCTTTTAGAGTAATTGGTTGTTTCATGACAAATTTAGGATTCCTGCCAATCTTGAATTGTTTTAAAAGAGATTTCAGTGCTTATATAGAGCACTTAGATGATATACATAGAAAGATGTTATGATAAACATAGCAAGGGGTTTGGGCCTGTAGCTCAATGGTTGAGGCGTTGTATCTCAACCTTGAGTCGTAGGTTCGATCCCAGCTTGCCTACCCAAAAATAATAAACATAAAAAGAGATAAGAGTAGAATATCCCATCCCTTGAAAAACTCAGAACCATCCTCAATTCTCTCGACCGCTGGACTCTAACTCACATTTGGAGAGATGAGCTTTTAAGCATTGTATCGGAAGATTTTTCCGGCATGGCTTATCCAAGATTGTAATTCTGTTTTATTTAATATAGCTGGTGGGGTCTGCCTCACCCCAAATTACCGACCAAAAAATAAAATAAAAAATTCTAATCTCACTATCAAGATTACCTCCTTTAAGGGACTGATGTTGGATCAAATATCAAGGATAGCACTCGTCGTACCATATTAGGTTATGCGCATGAGACATGAAGGTGGTCCTTTATTTGGGTTTCATACAATTGTTTTTATATATCCCTAAACTTTTCATTTGATAACTTGTTCCTTTCATATTGGTCAGAGTTCACAAATTGTATTGTGTGTTGGAGTAATTATTTGTTTATCAATTTCCCGATCCCACCAATAATGTTGAAATAAATAATACCAAACTCTAAGAGCTTAAGCTTTTAGAGTAACTAGTAAAAAATGAACGTGCATTGCACGTGCCACTAAGATATTTAAGAAACATGGTTTCTATAGTGTTCGTTGCACAATATCGCAATGGAAGAATACAGAGCTTTATATTGTGGCAACTTTGACAGCTCAATATGTTACAGAAAAAGGCTCACTTCCCACATTCGCTGCAGACCCAGGAAGAATTGGTTCTAATTGTACAATGATGGCCATTCACCAAAATGGCATTTCTTAAACTGAAGCCCTCGATTGTGGAAACGAAATGAATATCCACTGTCTAATTGTGTCCAAGGACATCCTTCTTTGCTGTGATGTATACCATTATTACCACCACAAAAATACTGACCAGTTATGAAAATCACATGGGCTGTAAGGAATTCAACAAGGAAAAGAAACATCAAAAGTAACAGAAATAGTAAAAGAAAGTCCTAGAGTTTAGTGGCCACTCAAAAGACTAAAAGAACTCTACCTTGCTTAGAGAAGTACAACTTCATTTTTATCACACTGAGAGTAATCAGTGAAGGTACTGCTTGAAAAGTGCACAGTAGAATATTACTATAATCTTGAGAGTTGGACGCAGATCATTAGTCGCACTCAGTTAACAGTCTCATCAACTACAAGCAAGCCTCATCACCTACAAGCAAAAAACATTTTCTTTACACCGTCTAACATTTCAAATGTATCAACCAAATAGTTGAAATGTGTCATAGCTTTTGAAAGTTCCCTCTTCATTTGATGCCAACCCCTACTCATTTTTTAGGGTTAGAATACCTCTCCCTCAGCTTCAGAGCTTGTTGCACACAAGGCGAAAAAAGCAGCAGCAAATGATACATACAAGAATGCATTAGAATTGTAAAAAAACGAAAA
Organism: Tasmannia lanceolata; assembly: GCF_043159265.1. Taxonomy (NCBI): domain Eukaryota; kingdom Viridiplantae; phylum Streptophyta; class Magnoliopsida; order Canellales; family Winteraceae; genus Tasmannia; species Tasmannia lanceolata. The sequence goes on from NW_027518683.1 coordinate 15,778,114, forward strand.
TAAATAAATAAATGATATGACTTCATATTCATTGGTGATGCCATCATATTAGTAAATTCCCACTCGCACATGCAATAAGCAACACACTGATGGAAACGCTCCATGTAAGAGATGGCTCCTCATCTTCCTCGAATAGGAAAGCCTGATTAAAACCCACTTCATGATCACACCTTCCACAATCTTTCGTCCAGAAAATAGAGTGCATCTGAACCAGTGGATCAGACACATTTCTTGGTAATCAAACACATCTTGATAACAAGCATTTTCCACCTCAAGCCATAGCCAGAGGACAGGCCTTAGCCTCCTCCATGTCAATTGCTGACTCTTCTAGTGCTTTTCCCAACTGGTGGTTTCAAACTTTACCTAGAAAGCACAGGGGTCAGTAGAGGCCAATGCAAAAGTAAGCAGCGCCCACTAAGATTCTTAAATACATGAATACGTGCAGGTCGCTACTTTCTACATTTATTTGTTTCACATGCAAAAGTAAGCAGCGCCCACTATGATTTTAGTTCTCAGCCCCAAGAAAAATATTATTCGTCAAAATATGTTAGAGGACACGGTGGGATACCAATGCCTTGGTACCATTTTGCTTGAATCTTCTTTAGGGATTACACCATTGCCTGTTTGCTGCGGATAATTTAAAATGGGAGATGAATGTCGTTAAAACGGAAGGTTGAAAACCCTGCATTCAAAAACATAAAGAAACCAAAATCATGTTCTATGGACAGTGGGCAATGTACAATAGAATATATTTATAGTGGTTTATATGTTCTTCAAAAAAAGGAAGAAAAATTGTACGGATTGTCAGTACAGGAAGCAAAAAGGGTGCATGAAGCTAATTGAAGAGCCATCAATTAATTTCTGAGGGCAAGACATCAGAAAATAGTAATTTCATGCACAAATCCCACAGTAAGAAGAAGAAGGTCATAAGATATTGTATGAATAACCTGTTTCGAATATTGGCCATGCAGCGCTCCAAATATTTGCATTTAGCCATTTACCGGATTGGATTACCCTAAACAAATGAACACTATCATTTTCACAGGAGTCAAGTGTGCTGTTTATTGGACTACCATGTGGTTCAACGACACCTGATTTTCTTTCTTTTGAAGAAAAGAGAGCAAATTCGGAAAATTTTAAGTACCTTAAACTTCTTTTCAACATACCCTCTCAAACCATACCATAGCAAAAGATATTAAGAGAATCAATACGTTAAATATGAAACAACTTTTAATATTACCTAAAAGGGAAGAGAGGAGATGTAATATCTGTGTAAAGTATGCTAAAAGGCAGAAATATATCTAAAAAATACTCATTAACCTCAAGGTGCTGAGTACGTGCAAGATGCAAAGCATTCAAAAGAAAAAAAATCCAATATAGTACATGACACATGACTTACGGATAGAAGATTATACGTCCATGTAAACAGAAGGCTAAATTTATAACTTACTAATAATAGGTTTGAAATGTCAATAAAACTGACTTTGAATGATTAGTGTTACCAGGGTTTTCAAGCTCTCATGCTCCCATCTGCATATTATTTTAATCAAATCCATCAGCATTGAGATTTGTCATCTGCATATTTTTCCTAACTATCTTTATAAAAGAAAATACACTAAAGAAAAGCATGGGATATGATGGATTATATCAACAGTAACATACCAACCAATGGAAGTAAACAACAAAAAAAAGGTGTTCTCTATGCTGAAGGATGTATGAACCGAAGGGAAATCCGTAAAATAGTAAACAAACTAAATGGAAGTATAGAACAAAAGCAAATGAAAAAATCTTTCCCAAAAAGATACATAGAGACCTCAATATTTCCAACAAAAAAAGTAGCCAATCTCAGATTGCCCTGCAGTTATAACACTTTCTCTTTTCTGCAACGCGAAAGTAGCTTTGGTCTGTAATTTTTTTGCCTACCTGCCCTTGGCAACAGTTTGACTTTTTTCTACCTCTTCCAGCTCTAGGTGGATTTAGACTAAAGAGTAGTTAGGCTTTTCATTTTTCCTTTTACATAGTTTTCTTCTTTTTAAGAAAGCTTGTTGCCATTAGTAGAATATTTGCATATATTTAATCCACATTACAATATGGTATATAATAATAGGAAAACACTTCCAACATGGGAATCCGTTTGGCAAATAAAGACAAAGTGAAATTGACCAAGTTTCTAGAGGTATTGAACTTGTTTCTCCTCTCCCAACAGACAGAAGGTGTAACCATCAGCCTATGGATTTCTTGAGTTCACACTAAGGAATAATAATGTTCTGAGGTACACACATATCAGCCCTCTGGCCTAGGATAAACCATTCCTTTATTGATCCCCGTCAGAGGTAGACTCACAATATTTATTTATTTAGACCCACAGGAGGCCCAAACCTTTCCAGGGAAATGACGAGAAATTGGAAAATTAAAATTTTTTAGGACCCTAAAGTTTCCCACCCAAAATGATTAACTTGGTTGACCATTTCCTGGAATTATATTGGGTTCAGAAAGTACTTTGAATCCATAGTGAATTGAAATTTCAGCATGGATATTAAAGAGAAATGATATATGAGGGTAACAAACCCATAAAAAGAGACTCAGTTTATATTGAGTTCAGTGGATACAGAAATGATATCTCTTTATGCTACACAGATTTCTTACTTAGGAACCAGAAATTTCATAATACACTAAGGGCCTGTTTGGATACCTCATATTTTGTATTTGGATTTGGAATTGAGTTTTGAATACAAAATGAATAGATCCGCCAGCTCATGTTGAGGTTGACGGAGATGGAAAAGGGTACTTCCTACTGGAGGGGAGAGGTTGAGGAGCAAAGAGGGTGAAGGAAACTGCCACATCTGTGGATTTCCAATTACTTATTTCCACAGCATATTTGGAAATCTGATTTTTTTCACCGTCAGTCGCTGATTTGGAAATCCAAGGATTTGATCCGGATCCAAATCACAACTCAAAAAGGGCTGCAAATGTGAGAAATCCAAATCAAAATCTTCTCGGCATCCAAATGGGCCCTAATTGAAAATGAACAAATGCGTAAAGCTAAGAATATGCTTGAATTGATTCCCTCTTACTCATGGTAAAAATGATGTGACTTTAGACTAATTCTGAGCTCCTCACTTCCCAAAGCCATCCTTCAATCTTTAAAGCCTTTGGCCACAACTTTTATAGTTTTATTTTTTCCAACTTCCAACAATATAATATGCATTCTCAGTTAGTAAGCAGGATTGCTTAGGAACCATACTGATCACCTTTGAACAACCTACTTCTGTATGCCTCTCCCACCTAGCTATGTGTAAGCCTAAGGGTCTATTCTCCAATCTTGTTTTGATGATTCTAAACGTAATTGATTGTGTTTTTGAATACTAATCAATTTGCTTTGAAGTGTTGTGTTTAAGATAGGATTGATCATTGAAGAAACCAACACTCAACTTGGTCATGCTTGAAGATGTACCAAACAAGAGTCAAAGGAGCTAAGTGGAGCTCACATCATCACTCAAGCAAGCATCCAAAGATGGAAGATCAATTGAAGACCAAAGCTAAAGAGGAATTGAAGGTTGCATAGGTATCATTGTACATCCCTTCTCCTTAGATTTTCAAGTCAAGGCAAAGTATTTTTCAAAATTGTTTTTCAAATAATACTTAAAGAACTTCAACGGTTTATTGAATGGTTATGTGGTGGACCAACATGTTGGGACCCTCATAAACATTCCAAATTTATTATAGGAGTCAAGTTCCAAAAGCCAAAAATCAATCATGCAATAAAAATAGAATATGCAGATTTTTTAGGCTTCTCGGAACTCCGAGAGTTCCCTCGGAACTCCGAGAAAAGGTCCAGTAGCTTCTGGACATTTTCTCGGAACTCCGAGAAATGGTCCAGTAGAAATTTCATTTCTTCTGGCCGTTCTCTCGGAACTCCGAGAATATTTCTCGGAACTCCGAGATTTTCTCGGAACTCCGAGAATGATTCTCGGAACTCCGAGAACCCCGCGACAGCTCAGAATATAGCCGTTGGGATTTGAATTAATTCTTGGTTTTTGATATTTCCACCCCCAAACGGTCATATTCTTAGGAAAGGCTATATATAGAACATGTAGAGGATTATTTCTCTTCTCTTGCACATTTGAAAAACCTTTTTTAAGCATTCAAGCAAATTTGCAACCTTTTCAAGCTTAAGATTTTTGGTTTTTCCCAAACTTGCCTTTCACTTGTGAATCTATTGAGTTTGGATATTTTAGAGCTATCACTTGCAAATCTTTGTTGAAGAGCAATCAAGGAACTACAAAGGGCATCAAGCTTTCAAGAAGAAGCCAAGCTATCAATCTTTCATATCTTGTATAGGTGGCTAGGGCATTCCGTTTTTAATTCCCTAGAGAGCAACCGCTTAGAATTCGGCGGAGAAGGAGAGTATTTGTAAAGGTGTAAGGGCATCCTTGTTTAATATCCATTGGAATTGTAACCGCCTCGGAGCCGGGCATCGTGGAGGTCTCCAATAGTGGAATCCCTCAAGTGCGACCTTGAGTAGAGTGGAGTAGGCCGTTGGCCGAACCACTATATATCGGTGTGTCATTTCTCACTCTTGCATTTCCATTATTGTTTGGTTTGGCATTTCATTTTGTTTTTCAATTATATTTGCACTAACCAAATATTTAATTAAGTGAAGAAAATTCCAATTAGGGTTCATAGGAAATTTTCAAAAGGCCTAATATTGAGTTAAATTCAATTCACCCCCCCTCTTGATTATTTCAATTGGTATCAGAGCCTCGTCTCTAATTTTTAGAAAACCCTAACCGGTCTAGAGTAAAGATTCTAAAATGGCAAACTACCCTCAACACCATGAAGGTTATTCAAACACTAGGCCACCCTATTTTGATGGAACAAAGTATGGTTTTTGGAAAACCAAAATGAAAATCTTTTTAACCCAAGACTATCAAATGTGGAGAGCAATTAATAATGAATACATCTTACCCACAAGAAATTTAAATGATTGGATCGAAGCCGAACAACAAGCTTCGAATTATAATTCCAAAGCCATGAATTCTCTTATTTGTGCTCTATCTCCCGGAGAATTCAATAGAGTATCAAATTTGAATTCAGCTAAGGAAATTTGGGACACTTTAGAAGTCACCCATGAGGGAACCAATCAAGTAAAAGAATCTAAAATGAACCATCTTTTTCGGCAATACGAACTCTTTCAAATTACACCCGATGAAACAATTGCCGACATGTACACTAGATTTACCAATCTTGTAAATGGATTAAGGGGTCTTGGAAAACAATTTTCCAATAGAGATTTAGTGACTAAAATCCTTAGGTCCCTACCTTTGTCTTGGGAATCCAAAACCTCCGCAATCACCGAAGCCAAGGACATGAACACATTGAACCTAGATGAACTAATAGGGTCCTTGATCACCCATGAAATGATTTTCAAAACAAAAGCACCCGAAATCGAAACTAAAATCGAAAAAGGAAAAGGAATTGCTTTTGCTTGTAATGTAGGTGAAAATGAAGATGCAAAAGAAGACATGGAAGATGAAGTTGCCCTCCTAACAAGAAGGATCAAATTCTTGCAAAGGAACATGGGAGGGATGAAAAATAGAAGGACAAACCCTCCATTCAAGAAGAAAGAAGAACTCGGTGATGGATCTTCTCAACCACGATGTTACGGTTGCAAGAAGCTTGGACACATTCGCCCGGATTGTCCACTCAAGAATGAACCAACTTCAAACAACCGCTTCAAGAGAAGAGATGGCAAGAAAGGAATGACCGCCACATGGGATGAGGAAATTGATAGCGAAGGCGAACAAAATGATGGCGAAGATTGCTTGATAGCAAGGAACGTATGCTTCATGGCCTCAACAAACTACAACAATGAGGTAAACACTTTAAATGATGTTATTGTCTTAAAAGAAGTTCTAGATTCCTTACAAAATGCAAATGATGAACTTGAAATTCAATTTGATAAAATTGCATCACTTGAAAATTCTCTTGCTAACATGACAAAAGAATTTGGTTGGTTAAAAAAGGATCATGAATTTTTAGATGATGAAAATGAAAAATGCAAAGTAAAAATTCATGAGCTAAATGCTACCATTAAGACTTTGAATGAAAATCGACAAAATCTTTCTGTTGAAAATAACAAACTAAAGCATGAAAACGGTAAACTATCTTTTGAATATGATGAACTCAAGAAACTCTTTGAAAAATTTGAAAATAGTTCATTAAAATTGGATAGGCTTGTTAATATTCAAAGAATGTCAACTGATAAAAGTGGACTTGGACACAAATGGAATACTACCATATCTACATTGGCACCCTCTATTCCGATGTAGGACGCTCCATAAGATTTTGTGACTACACCTGAGTCAACATTCAAAATAATTTCGGATCTTAGGATATGGATCCATGTTTGGATCCAACTGTTGTGCCCTAAACATTCAAATCCTTTGGAACCATCGGATTGTCTGGGTCCATTGACACCCCTACTCTTGTTGGACGACATATTAGCCAAGCTGGAAGACTATAGTAGGTGTTGGTTGCAACTTGTCGTGGGTGATTTAGTCAACCGATAAATAAGGTTATTGTCAGGTCGGGGTCGAGGAACTTTACTCAGACCCCTTGCTAATAGTCTAATAGCAAGGGGTGTGGAAATATCAGTTACTTCTGAAAATAAAAAGTAAGCATGGAATTGATATTTCAACACCCCACACTCTTTGCTATTATTGGGGGTCTGACCTGAGCCAAGTTTTGTTCTTATTTCTGTCACTTTAGTCATACTTATTTGAAGTATTTTTCTTATCCTTGATCCTCAAAAAAGATGCGTGGAAATTCCTTGAATGGGTGTCAATGAACATTAAATCCACTTTGACGACTTTCCACCAATGGGGACACCCTTTCATCCTATTTTTGCAAGGGAGCCCTTAAGTCTAGCATTCCTCTTTTATATTTCTTCTTTTTTTTGAATTTTTTTCCTAATGGTTTTGACAGGCAACGGAGCTCAAGTGTGGGGCTGCCATAATTGCATGCACATTTGACCACCGGATTGCTGATGCCTACTCAATGAACATGTTTTTGGTAACATGGGCCGAGATGGCCCAATCGAAGCCCATCTCTATCTATCCATTTTTACAACGGTCATTGCTCAATCCGCGTCCTCAGGGATCCTACGACTCATCCATCAACAACATGTACGTTCCAATTTCGTCAATGCCACCTCCATCAGATCCCGTGCCAGGAGCCGATCATGTCATAAGCCGAATCTACTCCGTGGCCGCAGAGGACATCGATTGGCTTCAAGCCCAAGTGAGCATTGGTGGGACTAGAAGAAGCAAGCTCGAATCTCTCAGCGCATTTCTATGGCAAATAGTTGCAAAGAGTGAGAAAGATGGAACGAAGAGAATCAAGATGGGTACTGTAAAAGAACCAATTATTCCAAAAACTGAAACCATTAGAGTTTGTGTGATTTAATCATTTGAGAAATTATATGGTGGCCGCTCTTTACATATAAAGGGTGGAGAGAAAAAAAAATCAACCATGTTGACTTTTGATAAAGGTAAAAGTAAAAGAAGGGAGTTTGACTTGGATCAAAAATCAAGGGGAGGGTTTTTTCTCTCTCTGCCGTTGCTGTTTGACGGGCAGCCACCATATTAAAAACTCTAATAATTTATACTTAAACACACCCCCGCACGTGTGGCCCTTTTCTTTTTTTTTTTGGGGGGGGGGGGTGCTTGGCTGAACTCGTGGCACATGTGGCCCCTCTTTTGGGTTGGCCATACATGTGAATTTTTAATATCAATGAGTAACTGGGTTTAGACACCAGGACTTGCTGCGAGGCAATAGCTCCAATACCATGTGAAACTATCAATTACTCCAAAAGCTTAAGGGCTTGTTGATTTCAGATTGTGACAACCGATTGTGAGCCCAAAACCTATTATGGGAAGCAAAATTAGATTTAAATTTGAGTCCGCTAATAGGTTTGGGGCTAACAATTGGTTGTCACAATCTCAAACGAACAGGGCCTAGGCTGTGAGAGTTGGTGTTATTTAATTGTTTATACTTTAACAGGTACTGTCGTCGATGGACGGACTAGATTGACCGCTGAGTATGGAGAATCCATGTTTAATTATTTTGGGAACGTGCTTTCAATTCCTTTCGGGGATGAGAGTGTAGAGGAGCTAACGAGAGAGCCCTTGAATTGGGTGGCGGGTGCTGTTCATGAGTATGTGAAGGGTGCAGCTACTAAGGAGCATTTCTTGGGGTTGATCGATTGGGTGGAGGTGCATCGGCCGGAGCCAGGGGTGACAAAGATTTATGTAAAGGGTAGGGATGATGGGGCGGCATTTGTGATGTCGTCAGGGCAGCGGTTTCCGGTGAAGGAGGTGGATTTCGGATGGGGGAGGCCAGTTTTTGGGTCATACCATTTTCCTTGGGGCGGTGAGTCCGGGTACGTAATGCCTCTGCCGAGTGCGAGCAGAGAGGGGGACTGGGTTATTTACATGCACTTGATGAAGAGTCAATTGGATTGTTTGGAGGTAAACGCCGGCCATATCTTTCGGCCGTTGACTGCTGACTATCTTGGCTTAGCTTAGGCCTTAGGGTGGTGGCTGTGAGGAAAACGTACAAGAGAACTTAGGGTGTTCTCCTTTACTTTTGTCCCTTTTGAAATTATGTGGCTGTATGGATCGATTTCATCTTTTCAACTTGATTTTTTTTTTAATGACAAAGAATTAAATTAACGGGGGAAAAGAACATAGAGCCAACCCGGCGATTGAGATGATCGATAAAAGACATCAAAAGAAAAACCCAAAAGCTCACAATCCAAACTTGTCAAGGGGGAGAAAGTCGAAGGTTTCCAAAAGTGGGCTGGATACTCCTTCCCTAGCTAATTTATCGGATTCACTACTTGCCAACCTTCTTACATGATGAAATGAGAGTGATGATCCCTCCACCCAATTCAAGATCTCATCCATCCAATGAACAAACCACTAAGGATAAGGGAATTCAATTTGTTTTTTTTTCTTTTTCTTTTTGTTCATTTTCTAATGAGGAGAATTTATATGGTGGACAACCGTGCATGCATGTACATCCTGAAAAAACAGTGGGGCCAACATTTTTTTTGGTGATCCAAATGATTCTTTATTGGGACCTGACATAGATGGGTCTGCCCCGAAAATCACCTCCATAGATGATCCTAAGCCTTCGATCCGTTGAGGTCTATATATGTTGGGACCAGACATAGATGGGTCTGCCCCGAAAATCACCTTCGTAGATGATCCTAAGCCTTCGATCCGTTGAGGTTTATATATAGCGCCGTTCATTTTAAACCTCCACAAATCATAGGGTTAGGATCATCCTATGAAGAAGATTTTTTGCACAACAAATGAATGTTTTGAATCAACCAAGGTTTTTTTGGGCTGCATGTGTATGCTCGGTTGTGCATCATATAATTTCTCTCTAATTAGGTATGCCCAAATGCCCAATTGGATTATTTGGAGGCAAATGCTCATATAATTTCTCTCTAATTAGGTATGCCCAAATGCCCAATTGGATTATTTGGAGGCAAATGCTCTCTCTCTCTTTCTCTCTCTCTCACTACCCACACTAGTCATTTGTTTCTGCACCTCTACTCCTACATTATTCAATAGATTATATTAAGCTAGGCTCTCCCTCTCCTAACCCAACCAGGTACCTAGGATACCTAACCTACTGTTGCCTCCTCTTTCTCTCTCCTACTCCAACTAGAAAACCAAGAGGCAATAACGGAGTCTACACCACGTAGAGTCCCAAAAGTTGGAAACAAGAAACCTGTACCAACACCCAATTCCTTGTATGTGTACCATGGGCTCGCGGGAGAGATCTTTGTGAACTCAGTGGACTAGCTAGAGATACTTTGAAACAATCGGGGTCTGTGGTGTTGATTTCATCGAAGCCTACACCAATGTGGAGCTGCGAGAGCTACTATTGTGTACGAGGAGTGAGGGGTGTTGGGTGTACCAACTTGGCGTACCGTTTGAAATATTTAGATTTCTTACTACATAGAACCCTCCGTTCAAAGTATGTCTTTGGTTTTCAATGTTGCTAAATCAGTACGGGTGATTTTTTGCTCATGTGATGTTTTTTAGTATGCATTTATGCTTAGTCTAGTACTACTTAAAGTTTGATCTTAAATCTACATCATTTGCACATATTTTCATATGTTTTCTTAATTTTACCAAAAGGGAAATGATTTCAGCACCACTATGTTTTGATACAAGACGCTCATGTTTCTTGTCTTTTAGTATTTAATTGTCATGTAAGTGCATTTTGGGAACTATAAAACTCTTTTACAGCTATTTAAATACTAAAAGAAAAGAAACATGAGCTTCTTTTATAAGAAATGTTTGTGTTGAAATCATTTTCCTTTTTCATCCGAAATCGACATGTTTCATTTCCATCATGCATACCAAAATTGAAACCTAAAGCATTGTCCATAAATCTAGACATTTTTGCATTACGTGAATTTGTATTATTTGATTTCCTTTTACTCATTCATATATTGGGACAAACTGACATGGTTTTCTTGCCTGGTTTTAAGGGTATCTATATGTTAGTTGTTTGTAAACTGTAAGTAAAGTATTAAAAGATGAAGTTTTTGTAGGGTCTATTTTACGTTTAGACGCCCTCATTTTACCATATCCACCCCTTTATCATAACAAAGAGGAATAGGTATCAACTCCTTTACTATGAGGCCATGTTTGACAACCATGAAATTAGTTTAACAAGTGTTGAGAGAGGGGTAGGAGCCCTCTCAAGTCTCTCCTTCTCCCACCCTCCTACCCTTTGATAAACTAATATTTCATTGGGAAAAAATTCATGGCTGCCAAACATGGCCTAAAAGTCACATTTTGTGTGTTACTTTCCAATGTCAACAGCAACCACAAACACAGACAATGGAATAAGTAAAAGTTATTGATCAATACGTAATTTAAACAGATAGGAAGGGAGTCAATATGTGGAGGGATGAATGAATGGATAAGGTGGAATCGTGAAGTCTGCAGTTGGTATGAAATGGGTTTTCGATTTTAGCTCGTTGTCTAAACGATAATATAGAATTAATCATCTATGCGGCTATCAAATTGTCAATTGTTTAGTTGGTTGGTGTAAGAAAAGAAGAAAAAAAGAAAAGCAAAGAGATGGGGGTTAATTTAAGGGGGTTTGGTCAAAGGATATATTCATAAAATCAATGGTTTAAACTTTTCTTGGTGGGACCCAGATGAGTTTTGATAAATCAAAGGATTTAATCATCTGATCAAGGTGAGACCAACATCAATTGACAAAACTTGAGTTCGCTGATTGGATCAACGGATCGAATTATGTAAACATCACGCACTTAAGGCCCAAAAAATGATCGTTTGCAATTAAGCTAATTTTATGAACTTCCTTACATTAAGTGAAAATTCTCGTCTTTTCCACACAGTAAGGGTTTTTTTCTTAACCAAATTCAACCGTTATTTGTGAAACAACCAATCACTCCAAAAGCTTCAGCTTGAGCAGTACAGTTGGTGTTATTTAATGGTTTATATTTCAATACTCCCCCTCACGTGCAACCCCTCTTTTTTTGGGCCGGCCCGTACACGTGGTTCTTTAATATCAAGGAGTTGGGTTTCGAACCCTGGACCTGCCATGAGGCAATAGCTCAAATGACTCATAGCTCAAATACCATATGAAATGCTAGAATATGTAAGATCTAACAGTTGGATTGGGTTATGATCTCACCGTTGGATCATCTTGGAGGTAGATTTGGGCAAGTTGGTTAGATGGGGTAACCTAGATAGCTTAGACAAGTAGATTGGATTAGAATAATCTCTTTTCATAGTTATCTACATTTGACTCTAATGGCATCAGAGAATTAGTGTTCCTAAAATTATCATGGTATTAGAGCCACATGCATGAATCATCATCTTCTTCGACAGTCTAAATTGGAGGACATTTAGCAATATGATCAGTCACCATCATTAGGGTGTCTTCATCAACGTGCATTACAGCGTGCATCAAATGTTTAATTTCATTTTTATTGGGTAATTTCATTATAATCAAACGTATATCAATTTTCAATTCGCATACATTTGAGGGAGCAAGTGAGAATATGTGATATCTCACCGACAAATTGGCTTGAAATCACATCGTTGGATCCTCATGGCGTTAGATTAGGCAATTTGGTTAAAGGAGGTAATCTTGATAGTGACATTAGAATTTTTTTGGTCCGTAATTTGGGGTGAGGCAGACCCCCACCAGCTATATTAAATAAAACAGAATTACAATCTTGGATAAGCCGTGCCGGAAAAATCTTCCGATACAATGCTTAAAAGCTCATCAGGAGCCAAACAAAGAGGGATTGGGTCCCCTTTACAAATACAATTTGGTTTAGATAGGAAGTCAGCAGCTCTGTTGCCCTCTCTCCAAATGTGAGTTGTCCAGCGGTCGAGAGAATTGAGGATGGTTATGAGTTTTTCAAGGGATGGGATATTCTACTCTTATCTCTTTTTATGTTTATTATTTTTGGGTAGGCAAGCTGGGATCGAACCTACGACTCAAGGTTGAGATACAACGCCTCAACCATTGAGCTACAGGCCCAACCCCCTTGCTATGTTCATCATAACATCTTTCTATGTATATCATCTAAGTGCTCTATATAAGCACTGATTGAATCTCTTTTAAAACAATTCAAGATTAGCAGGAATCCTAAATTTGTCATGAAACAACCAATCCTTACTATTCTAAAAGCCTAAACCAGTGAAAGTTCGTCAACCATCTTCTCTCAGATTTCCGCATGTGTCCTGCCTCCCAATTCCTTAGATTTCTCGCTTCTTCAGTATAAATAAATCATGTTCATCGGTTAGTCAGCCCATTTCGGTCTTTTCATCTTCTAAATACCCTTTTAGAAGCATCCAAGTAGCCACCGTTTCCTCTACCAACCAGAGCGCCTGCTCCTCTCCTCACACATCTTTATCACCGCCTCCTCTACCAATGGCGGCTGCTCTTCATCCCCAGCAGACACTTGTTGATCTTCTCTCGTCAAATGGACACCACGTATTGTCGAAATATCACCACATGTCGCTGTTCTTCTTTAGGAAATGGTATTTCTATGAGGTTGTTCTTCCTATTGGCCTTGGGTTCCAAATATTGAAAGAAATGGTATGTTTTGTTTTTAAATTCTTTGCAAGTATGCAGCTTAGGGTTTCCATTGATTTGTTCTTTCGCAGACGCCCTTTCTCTTCTTTGTTGCAGGCTTCCAGGGGAAGTTTTTATTTGTTACTTGTAGTTAATGACTCCAATGTTTTCTACTGATTTGCCAAAAACAATTTCTCATTCTCTATTTTCCTATTCCAAATATTAACAGGGACATTAGCAACCAAGGAAGAGAACTCGATCCGCTGTGAACAACCAAGAGTAGAATGTATGATTCTCTGATTCATTTTTCCCTTCCTTCTTTTACTAAAGGTTTTAATGACTTAGGGTTTGCTTCCTTTTTTATCTACAGTTTTAATGATTTCTAAAACAATATAATAGTTAAGTTCTGCATGTGTTAACACACTTGTGATTGGGGCCTACCTGTTAAAAAGTTGAACAATTTATTACACTCATTTTATCTATGTACTTCCTTAATTTTTTCTTATCTACAAGAAATAATGGGGTGTTTTTAGTTGGTGGTTTTTTTAGGCTGTGTGATTAGTGCACACAACTCTACCCTATTGTACAAAAGCATGAGCGTTAAGTTATGATTCTTTTTTTCCCTATGCTTCCGTCATTCATTTTCTTTTACCTAAGAGAAATAACTGGGCATTTTTAAACATCCCTACTCTCATGCTTTTAATACATCTTACATATATTAATATCTAGAGTAAGATATATTATAATAGCAAAAAGGTTTCATTTATTAAAGTATTGCATTCGATCCTTACTTCTTATAATTATTCATCTGTGGGTATGATTTTATACTTTATCAGCATTGTAAAAGATTGTGGTGTTTGCCCTTTCATATAATGGTGATGACCTTCACAATTTTCTCCATATATACTTGCTTTGTTACAAGGACAGCTAACCTGCCAGCGATCTTCTAGCAATGAAAAACTTAATTACTATGGGTTTCGAAGTTTAGGGCGAAGATATCATGGCTATTCTTCTATGCAGTTTCATGACTTCTTTTTCGGTAAACTGAATTTCCCCCTCTATTTTTTACTAATTTTCAGAAAGAAGTGAAATTACATCCCCTTTGTGATCATAAAGTATTTAACGGGCAGTACTTTTTCCTTTAACAATTGATTTCAGCTATTTGGACTGTTCTTTGGGCACTATAATTGGTATTGCATGCATATTACAGCAATGCCCCTATTTTGTCTTTTGTGTAATTAAACCTCAGCTTCATGTGAATTTACCAATATTTTTCTAAATCACTGGTTCTACTACTATGCTGTCATTTCAATTATTTCGGCATTTATAGGGAAAAGGCTCGAATGATAGTCCAGTCAAATGAATATATAGATCTATGCTTAAAGCAAAGAAAGTTACAACAACTTTTTAAGATGTGAACTGTTGAATTGATCGAAAAAATGTGTCATATACAATTAGGTACATTGGGAGGCTTCATAGTGAAATAATCAAGAGGGGGGGTGAATTGAATTTAACTCAATATTAGGCCTTTTGAAAATTACCTATGAACCCTAATTGGAATTTTCTTCACTTAATTAAATATTTGGTTAGTGCAAATATAATTGAAAAACAAAATGAAATGCCAAACCAAACAATAATGGAAATGCAAGAGTGAGAAATGACACACCGATATATAGTGGTTCGGCCAACGGCCTACTCCACTCTACTCAAGGTCGCACTTGAGGGATTCCACTATTGGAGACCTCCACGATGCCCGGCTCCGAGGCGGTTACAATTCCAATGGATATTAAACAAGGATGCCCTTACACCTTTACAAATACTCTCCTTCTCCGCCGAGTTCTAAGCGGTTGCTCTCTAGGGAATTAAAAACGGAATGCCCTAGCCACCTATACAAGATATGAAAGATTGATAGCTTGGCTTCTTCTTGAAAGCTTGATGCCCTTTGTAGTTCCTTGATTGCTCTTCAACAAAGATTTGCAAGTGATAGCTCTAAAATATCCAAACTCAATAGATTCACAAGTGAAAGGCAAGTTTGGGAAAAACCAAAAATCTTAAGCTTGAAAGGGTTGCAAATTTGCTTGAATGCTTAAAAAAGGTTTTTCAAATGTGCAAGAGAAGAGAAATAATCCTCTACATGTTCTATATATAGCCTTTCCTAAGAATATGACCGTTTGGGGGTGGAAATATCAAAAACCAAGAATTAATTCAAATCCCAACGGCTATATTCTGAGCTGTCGCGGGGTTCTCGGAGTTCCGAGAATCATTCTCGGAGTTCCGAGAAAATCTTGGAGTTCCGAGAAATATTCTCGGAGTTCCGAGAGAACGGCCAGAAGAAATGAAATTTCTACTGGACCATTTCTCGGAGTTCCGAGAAAATGTCCAGAAGCTACTGGACCTTTTCTTGGAGTTCCGAGAAGCCTAAAAAATCTGCATATTCTATTTTTATTGCATGATTGATTTTTTGGCTTTTGGAACTTGACTCCTATAATAAATTTGGAATGTTTATGAGGGTCCCAACATGTTGGTCCACCACATAACCATTCAATAAACCGTTGAAGTTCTTTAAGTATTATTTGAAAAACAATTTTGAAAAACACTTTGCCTTGACTTGAAAATCTAAGGAGAAGGGATGTACAATGATACCTATGCAACCTTCAATTCCTCTTTAGCTTTGGTCTTCAATTGATCTTCCATCTTTGGATGCTTGCTTGAGTGATGATGTGAGCTCCACTTAGCTCATTTGACTCTTGTTTGGTACATCTTCAAGCATGACCAAGTTGAGTGTTGGTTTCTTCAATGATCAATCCTATCTTAAACACAACACTTCAAAGCAAATTGATTAGTATTCAAAAACACAATCAATTACGTTTAGAATCATCAAAACAAGATTGGAGAATAGACCCTTGGGCTTACAATCTCCCCCTTTTTTATGATGACAAACAAAATTGATTATGAGGTGTGTGGAGTGACATAATAAGCAAGTGAATACTGGAACTCCCCCTCAATATATGCACATAGATAAATGATACAAATTATTTGCATATGGTGAATTGAATAGATAATCAATTTAAAACCTTCTCCCCCTTTTGTCATCGACAGAAAAGGGTGTAAAAAAAAATTTTAGGAGTAGATAACTCCCTCTAAATTAATGCTTATGGTATAGAAATATATAGCCAAGTAATGTACATATACCTGTTCATGATCAAGATGTTGACAAATGTCAAATTGTTAGGTATTTTTAATTAAAGTGAAGATACCTCTCCAACCTAGAAAACTAAGAAGGCTAAGAGTATCAATTGAGTGATTTTTAAGATTAATATTTGACATCTCATTCATGCAGATACTACCAAACAGAGATGATATGTATAAATACTATATAGATAAGCTGGTGAAAGGCACAAAGTATTTATTTGGCAATTTCTTTGACTTGATCCGCACTCCAAATGTTTAAGGCACTTCGGATATAACAAATTCTATCATCACTAAGGGGTTTTGTAAAGATATCCGCTAATTGATCTTCAGTGTTGATATATTTTAAGCAAATATCCCCTTTTTGTGAGTGATCTCTGATGAAGTGGTGCCTAATCTCAATGTGTTTTGTTCTTGAGTGTTGTATGGGGTTCTTTGTTAAGCTTATAGCACTAGTATTGTCACATTGGATGAGAATGTTTTCCATTTTGATTGCATAGTCCATCAATGTCCTTTTCATCCATAGGACTTGAGCACAGCAGGCTCCAGCTGCCACATATTCTGCTTCTGTTGTGGACAGAGCTACTGAATTTTGCTTCTTGCTAAACCAAGAAACAAGTGATTTACCCAAGAATTGGCAAGTCCCACTAGTGCTTTTCCTATCTACTCTACATCCAGCAAAGTCTGCATCTGAATATCCGATGAGAGTGAAGGAAGATGATCTTTCATACCACAGTCCTAGACTTTGGGTTCCTCTTAAGTACTTGAAGATCTTCTTAACTGCTGATAGGTGAGATTCTTTAGGATCCGATTGAAATCGAGCACAGAGACAGACAGTAAACATAATGTCTGGTCTGCTGGCTGTCAAATAGAGCAAACTACCTATCATACCCCTATACAATTTCTGATCCACAGATTTGCCAAATTCATCTTTTTCTAGCTTAGCAGTAGTACTCATGGGAATTCTTGATGTCTTACTGCTATCCATGTGTAGACACCCCATTTTGACCTGACCCAAATTTCCCAAAAATTGAATAAATCCCGAAATCTGAGTCTCGGAGCCAAATTCGAAGTCCCTAAGAATCAAAGTCAGTCTCAAGTTCCCGAAGTGTCTGAAACCGATTCCCGAAAAGTCCAAGAACCAAATGCGAAGAAAACTTGAATGATTACTTACCCATTGTGCCCATTCTTGGGTGCGAAATTTCCGGGAGGTTGTTCCCATTCCCAAGAGCGCCCTTGCAAAATTATAATTAATTCGGGCAAAAATTTGAAGAAAGGATTTGAGAATTGTTCTAAATTGGGTTGGGCCCCACCATGCATTCGGTCATTAGGATGGCACTCAATTTGGTGGGGTCTAATTCCTTTTCTCTGTGTATGATGATAGTCAAAAGTAATAATTCCGGTTGGTTGATTATTGAAGAGAGTGAGGAGTACCATCATTATGGGGAAGCAAGTGGGGAAGCAAGTGGCATTTTGGGGTGGCCTACTTCCTCATATTCGGTAGCCTTCTCTCTTGAGAAATGAATTCTTAATTCGTTTTTTTTATTTGAAGGCAATGATGACATGATGAAATTTGGGGGGACAAGGGGGGGACAAGGGGGGGACAGCAACTCATGACTCCCCTCTTCATCATCACCATCCCCAACCTCTAAAACAGAGGATTCATTTGCAAGGAGAACGAGGGGAGAGGAGGGAACATCAGAAAAAAAAGAAAGAAAGAGGGAAGGGAGGGAGTCGCTGGCCACCCAACCGGATCCCGGCCACCACCTCCAGCAAGACGACTCCCCGGCAGCCGCCACCAAACCCACCCCCAAATCCATTTCCCGGCCACCCAACCGGATTCCGGCCACCACCACTGCCTCCACCATCCCTCCCCGTCGGCACCACCACCATCGAGCCGCCACCTCCATTAAAACCCCTCCTCTTCACCACCACTGCCAGCCGAACCCATCTCCACCCTCTCTTACACCCACCTCCACTAACCACCGACATCCACCACCTCCACCTCCGCCAACACCATTTCCCTACCCAAAACCCATCAAACCCACCATCACCCTTCTCCACCACAGACATCCACCACCTCCAGCCACCATCCTCAACCTCAAACCCGAAACCCAAAACCCATCTTCCACCTCCATAGCCGCCGCACCACCACCAGCCACCACCCTCAACCTCCAACCCGAAACCCAAAACCCATTTTCACCCTAACACCACCCTTCGAAAATCCCCTCCCATTCTTCACCTCCACCACCCTCAACCCCAAAACCGAAACCCCTTTGTCTATACCTCAAAAAATCGAAACCCAAATCCACCTTCCCCGTTCCATCACCTCTGCAGATCCGAAAACCCACACCCCCACTCACCTCCACCGAACCACCACCACCACCACCCATTCGAAAACTCTCTCTTACCTTCATCTCCTCCAATCCCCACCTCCAAAATCGCAACCCACCTCCACCCCAAACCCACTTCGAAAACCCAAGTCTATAACCTTCAAACCCTCTTCCATTTCAACCATTAACACCATCATAACCACCACCATCAGCCACCTCATCTACCCTTTTCTTCGTCTTCTACCTTCGTCTCCCCCACCAAACCCACTTGGATTTTCTCCCAGTAGCAGCCACCCTTAAACCCCTTTTCCATTTCATCTAAAAAGAAAAGAAGAGAGAGAGAGAGAGAGAGAGAAACAGAGAGAGGGAGGGAACTCGAGCTTCACCGTGCCACCACCAACCGCCGTGCCACCTCCGGCCGGCCGATCTTCCCCTTCACCACCGCTACCTCCCATTTTCAAAAAAAGAAAAAAAGGAAAAACAGAGAAAGAGAGAAAGGGAGAGAAGAGGGGCTCGTTGTTTATATATATAAAAATATATATATATATAATAAAAAAAAAACATTTTCCGAAGGGGAGCTCGAGCTCCACTTTCTGGACACTCTCCGATCAACCCCGTTTCATCCACCGAGGCCCCATCTCCCCATCAGATTTAACTCTCTATTTCAACTGTACCATCGAAGCCGCCTCGCCATTCATTCCAACAATCCTTGAAAATTCCAGCAATCGATTCATCAACCTTGCCATCGGATCAGAAACTTCGACAATTCCCGCTTAGATCCGGCACCGTCACGATCCGGGAGATGCTCGGCCACCATTTCCGGTGCCGACACTAAAGTTCCAAGGAATTTTCTGCATTGGCAATTTCCCTCCAAACAGGTAATACTCTTCCGTTTTCTCCTTCGAGTTCCTGCGTTTCGGGATTTCATTCGATTTTCGAGATTTTCATCGATTTTCGGAGTTTCCATCGGGTTTAGGCGATGACGGACGGCAACCTCTTGAGCCAAAACCCCCTTTCGATCAAAAGAGATAAAAATACATAAAAATCAAATAACAAAAATCCAAAAAACATAAAAAACACTCAAAGCGTATTTCGAAAAGCTGTTTCGAACTACGTTGGCTTGATCCCTTTTCACAGGGTACGTAGGCAGCTTGGGATTTTCGTCCCAAGTTCAGTCAAACTTTTCAATAAAATCATTTAAACCCTTCAAAAACAAAAATCATTTCAGCATCCAAAAATGTCTTTCAAGCTTTTCTCAAAAATGCAAAAATCAAAATGGGCAAGGATGGTGATTGCCAGGTCACTCAGAGCCTTCTTTTCATTTCATTTCCGATTTTGATCATGGTTTGCCGGTTTTATCGGTTTTTCGACGTTTTATCGGGTTTTGGGACGGGCGACAACGTAGCGTGGCCCCTTCACAGGGATTGTCCCCGCTGAGCCCAACGATAGGCTATGACGATCGTGAGACTTATCCGATCTTCAGCGGATCAGGATCGCTGAGCTTGATTCATTAGAATCGCTCCCTGAGCCTATCGTATGTTCCCTTTTCTTTTCCCTGGTATTCTTGGTCCTCATGTACCGTTGATTTTCTGATTCATTTCTTTCCCTGTATCTTTTAGCTCATTGTGTGTTTATCTTTGACTTCTTATGTGCTACTGTTAGCTTGCTTACTTTCCTAGCATGAGATTGATTATTATTTTCTTAGCATTATCTCTTACATAGGTTCGCATGCTAGTGTGTTTATTCTATTGCTTTGGTAGTTTATTATTGTGCTTATCTGTCCTCTCACCTGCTTAGTTGTAGCATTTATTCATCTTATCTGCTATTACTTGCTTAGATGTAGCTGTGCATGCGGATGTTATTGCTTTCCTAGATGTGATGGGTTAGGAGTAGATGCGGTGAGTTAGGATTTGGATGTTATTTTCTTTTGCCCATCCCCGGGTCATGCATGCTTAGATAGACGTTTCCTCGGGGATACTCGTTCCCATTTCACATGATTTTAGCCCAAAACTCTTCAAAATTATTTAAAAATAGCATAAGAGACCATGTGCTTGCACTTGGGCGAATTGGGGGCGCTTAACACCTTCCCCATTCGTCATCAGGCACGGACTTTTGTATCTCTGGTTATCCGTTGCAACAGAGTATTTCATGGGATCCAGGGCCTACTTCCCTGGATGGCGACTCTTCTTTGTTATAGGTACATCTTGGTTCCGGGCCAGTCCTTGAATCGAGAGGTATCTCATTTGTATCGCCACCCATGCTGTGAGTGGCATCATTTCGAGAGTTCCTTGGTAGAGCTCTCCTTCACATTGTGGAGATCTTGGAGGATCGGCGCGGGATCTCGTGTCCCTCGCAAACCGTCCTCGGGATCGGGGTCCACAGGCTGGCGACTCTGCTGGGGAGTTCTTGGAACATTGCCTAACTCTGTAAAAATGCCATTTTTACTAATTTTGAAGAAATTTGGACTAAAATCATTTTAAATGGGAACATTTTCCGTTAGAATGCCAGGGGCACCAAGTAGATACAAAATAAAACAAGGGCTCACACACTCACTTTCATCCATTGCACATATTATCTGTTTTGTGGTTACTTTTCTGCTGTGGATATGCTATCAGGTTACTCTCGGAGAGATACTATAAGTAGGAGCCGTGAGGGCTATACCCGCCTTCTAGTGCCACCGCACCAGTAGTATCTCAACACCTGGACACCTTGTGTGTAAAACGGACATAGTTCGTATGCTGGGCGATAGTCACAGCATACAAGTAACTATGCACCCGGCCAGGTGGACCTCGCGACATTACTCTCTCTATATATTGCATGGTCCTTTTGTTTGCATTTATGGACGAACATCTGTGTTGCTTACACATGTGGAGCCTAGAGTTAGGGACCTTATCCTATTTTTTAGACTAGGGTAGCTCACTTTATGTGGCTACAGGCGCAGTCCTAGTACACTCACATGTCTGTCTTGAGTCAAGACTTCCTTGACTCCTCTAGATTAGACTAGGATTGGTGCCCCTGGTTAGGATGTATATATATGTATATATATTTATTACTAGATTAGGGCTTGCTTCATGGTTAGGTTTTCTTTCCTAATCTAATCTGTTTTCCCATCCATCCGCATTTTGGATTATGATCAGATCATTGGTTTCACATCATTATCTTTATAGCCATGATCTATCTTCCCTGAGCTTGATCCTTTGATCGATCTTGATCAGATCGCTCCGCATGCCAATTATGAGTCCCAAATTTCCTTAGCTGAATTCAAATTTGATACTCTATTGAATTCTCCGGGAGATAGAGCACAAATAAGAGAATTCATGGCTTTGGCATTATAATTCGAAGCTTGTTGTTCGGCTTCGGTCCAATCATTTAAATTTCTTGTGGGTAAGATGTATTCATTATTAATTGCTCTCCACATTTGATAGTCTTGGGTTAAAATGATTTTCATTTTGGTTTTCCAAAAACCATAGTTTGTTCCATCAAAATAGGGTGGCCTAGTGTTTGAATAACCTTCATGGTGTTGAGGGTAGTTTGCCATTTTAGAATCTTTACTCTAGACCGGTTAGGGTTTTCTAAAAATTAGAGACGAGGCTCTGATACCAATTGAAATAATCAAGAGGGGGGGTGAATTGAATTTAACTCAATATTAGGCCTTTTGAAAATTACCTATGAACCCTAATTGGAATTTTCTTCACTTAATTAAATATTTGGTTAGTGCAAATATAATTGAAAAACAAAATGAAATGCCAAACCAAACAATAATGGAAATGCAAGAGTGAGAAATGACACACCGATATATAGTGGTTCGGCCAACGGCCTACTCCACTCTACTCAAGGTCGCACTTGAGGGATTCCACTATTGGAGACCTCCACGATGCCCGGCTCCGAGGCGGTTACAATTCCAATGGATATTAAACAAGGATGCCCTTACACCTTTACAAATACTCTCCTTCTCCGCCGAGTTCTAAGCGGTTGCTCTCTAGGGAATTAAAAACGGAATGCCCTAGCCACCTATACAAGATATGAAAGATTGATAGCTTGGCTTCTTCTTGAAAGCTTGATGCCCTTTGTAGTTCCTTGATTGCTCTTCAACAAAGATTTGCAAGTGATAGCTCTAAAATATCCAAACTCAATAGATTCACAAGTGAAAGGCAAGTTTGGGAAAAACCAAAAATCTTAAGCTTGAAAGGGTTGCAAATTTGCTTGAATGCTTAAAAAAGGTTTTTCAAATGTGCAAGAGAAGAGAAATAATCCTCTACATGTTCTATATATAGCCTTTCCTAAGAATATGACCGTTTGGGGGTGGAAATATCAAAAACCAAGAATTAATTCAAATCCCAACGGCTATATTCTGAGCTGTCGCGGGGTTCTCGGAGTTCCGAGAATCATTCTCGGAGTTCCGAGAAATATTCTCGGAGTTCCGAGAGAACGGCCAGAAGAAATGAAATTTCTACTGGACCATTTCTCGGAGTTCCGAGAAAATGTCCAAAAGCTACTGGACCTTTTCTCGGAGTTCCGAGGGAACTCTCGGAGTTCCGAGCTCGGAGCTCCGAGAAAAATCTCGGAGTTTCGAGAAGCCTAAAAAATCTGCATATTCTATTTTTATTGCATGATTGATTTTTGGCTTTTGGAACTTGACTCCTATAATAAATTTGGAATGTTTATGAGGGTTCCAACATGTTGGTCCACCACATAACCATTCAATAAACCGTTGAAGTTCTTTAAGTATTATTTGAAAAACAATTTTGAAAAACACTTTGCCTTGACTTGAAAATCTAAGGAGAAGGGATGTACAATGATACCTATGCAACCTTCAATTCCTCTTTAGCTTTGGTCTTCAATTGATCTTCCATCTTTGGATGCTTGCTTGAGTGATGATGTGAGCTCCACTTAGCTCCTTTGACTCTTGTTTGGTACATCTTCAAGCATGACCAAGTTGAGTGTTGGTTTCTTCAATGATCAATCCTATCTTAAACACAACACTTCAAAGCAAATTGATTAGTATTCAAAAACAAAATCAATTACGTTTAGAATCATCAAAACAAGATTGGAGAATAGACCCTTGGGCTTACACATAGCTAGGTGGGAGAGGCATACAGAAGTAGGTTGTTCAAAGGTGATCAGTATGGTTCCTAAGCAATCCTGCTTACTAACTGAGAATGCATATTATATTGTTGGAAGTTGGAAAAAATAAAACTATAAAAGTTGTGGCCAAAGGCTTTAAAGATTGAAGGATGGCTTTGGGAAGTGAGGAGCTCAGAATTAGTCTAAAGTCACATCATTTTTACCATGAGTAAGAGGGAATCAATTCAAGCATATTCTTAGCTTTACGCATTTGTTCATTTTCAATTAGGGCCCATTTGGATGCCGAGAAGATTTTGATTTGGATTTCTCACATTTGCAGCCCTTTTTGAGTTGTGATTTGGATCCGGATCAAATCCTTGGATTTCCAAATCAGCGACTGACGGTGAAAAAAATCAGATTTCCAAATATGCTGTGGAAATAAGTAATTGGAAATCCACAGATGTGGCAGTTTCCTTCACCCTCTTTGCTCCTCAACCTCTCCCCTCCAGTAGGAAGTACCCTTTTCCATCTCCGTCAACCTCAACATGAGCTGGCGGATCTATTCATTTTGTATTCAAAACTCAATTCCAAATCCAAATACAAATATGAGGTATCCAAACAGGCCCTTAGTGTATTATGAAATTTCTGGTTCCTAAGTAAGAAATCTGTGTAGCATAAAGAGATATCATTTCTGTATCCACTGAACTCAATATAAACTGAGTCTCTTTTTATGGGTTTGTTACCCTCATATATCATTTCTCTTTAATATCCATGCTGAAATTTCAATTCACTATGGATTCAAAGTACTTTCTGAACCCAATATAATTCCAGGAAATGGTCAACCAAGTTAATCATTTTGGGTGGGAAACTTTAGGGTCCTAAAAAATTTTAATTTTCCAATTTCTCGTCATTTCCCTGGAAAGGTTTGGGCCTCCTGTGGGTCTAAATAAATAAATATTGTGAGTCTACCTCTGACGGGGATCAATAAAGGAATGGTTTATCCTAGGCCAGAGGGCTGATATGTGTGTACCTCAGAACATTATTATTCCTTAGTGTGAACTCAAGAAATCCATAGGCTGATGGTTACACCTTCTGTCTGTTGGGAGAGGAGAAACAAGTTCAATACCTCTAGAAACTTGGTCAATTTCACTTTGTCTTTATTTGCCAAACGGATTCCCATGTTGGAAGTGTTTTCCTATTATTATATACCATATTGTAATGTGGATTAAATATATGCAAATATTCTACTAATGGCAACAAGCTTTCTTAAAAAGAAGAAAACTATGTAAAAGGAAAAATGAAAAGCCTAACTACTCTTTAGTCTAAATCCACCTAGAGCTGGAAGAGGTAGAAAAAAGTCAAACTGTTGCCAAGGGCAGGTAGGCAAAAAAATTACAGACCAAAGCTACTTTCGCGTTGCAGAAAAGAGAAAGTGTTATAACTGCAGGGCAATCTGAGATTGGCTACTTTTTTTGTTGGAAATATTGAGGTCTCTATGTATCTTTTTGGGAAAGATTTTTTCATTTGCTTTTGTTCTATACTTCCGTTTAGTTTGTTTACTATTTTACGGATTTCCCTTCGGTTCATACATCCTTCAGCATAGAGAACACCTTTTTTTTGTTGTTTACTTCCATTGGTTGGTATGTTACTGTTGATATAATCCATCATATCCCATGCTTTTCTTTAGTGTATTTTCTTTTATAAAGATAGTTAGGAAAAATATGCAGATGACAAATCTCAATGCTGATGGATTTGATTAAAATAATATGCAGATGGGAGCATGAGAGCTTGAAAACCCTGGTAACACTAATCATTCAAAGTCAGTTTTATTGACATTTCAAACCTATTATTAGTAAGTTATAAATTTAGCCTTCTGTTTACATGGACGTATAATCTTCTATCCGTAAGTCATGTGTCATGTACTATATTGGATTTTTTTTCTTTTGAATGCTTTGCATCTTGCACGTACTCAGCACCTTGAGGTTAATGAGTATTTTTTAGATATATTTCTGCCTTTTAGCATACTTTACACAGATATTACATCTCCTCTCTTCCCTTTTAGGTAATATTAAAAGTTGTTTCATATTTAACGTATTGATTCTCTTAATATCTTTTGCTATGGTATGGTTTGAGAGGGTATGTTGAAAAGAAGTTTAAGGTACTTAAAATTTTCCGAATTTGCTCTCTTTTCTTCAAAAGAAAGAAAATCAGGTGTCGTTGAACCACATGGTAGTCCAATAAACAGCACACTTGACTCCTGTGAAAATGATAGTGTTCATTTGTTTAGGGTAATCCAATCCGGTAAATGGCTAAATGCAAATATTTGGAGCGCTGCATGGCCAATATTCGAAACAGGTTATTCATACAATATCTTATGACCTTCTTCTTCTTACTGTGGGATTTGTGCATGAAATTACTATTTTCTGATGTCTTGCCCTCAGAAATTAATTGATGGCTCTTCAATTAGCTTCATGCACCCTTTTTGCTTCCTGTACTGACAATCCGTACAATTTTTCTTCCTTTTTTTGAAGAACATATAAACCACTATAAATATATTCTATTGTACATTGCCCACTGTCCATAGAACATGATTTTGGTTTCTTTATGTTTTTGAATGCAGGGTTTTCAACCTTCCGTTTTAACGACATTCATCTCCCATTTTAAATTATCCGCAGCAAACAGGCAATGGTGTAATCCCTAAAGAAGATTCAAGCAAAATGGTACCAAGGCATTGGTATCCCACCGTGTCCTCTAACATATTTTGACGAATAATATTTTTCTTGGGGCTGAGAACTAAAATCATAGTGGGCGCTGCTTACTTTTGCATGTGAAACAAATAAATGTAGAAAGTAGCGACCTGCACGTATTCATGTATTTAAGAATCTTAGTGGGCGCTGCTTACTTTTGCATTGGCCTCTACTGACCCCTGTGCTTTCTAGGTAAAGTTTGAAACC
Source organism: Tasmannia lanceolata (assembly GCF_043159265.1). Taxonomy (NCBI): domain Eukaryota; kingdom Viridiplantae; phylum Streptophyta; class Magnoliopsida; order Canellales; family Winteraceae; genus Tasmannia; species Tasmannia lanceolata. The sequence continues at coordinate 15,804,803 of NW_027518683.1, forward strand.
ACCAGTTGGGAAAAGCACTAGAAGAGTCAGCAATTGACATGGAGGAGGCTAAGGCCTGTCCTCTGGCTATGGCTTGAGGTGGAAAATGCTTGTTATCAAGATGTGTTTGATTACCAAGAAATGTGTCTGATCCACTGGTTCAGATGCACTCTATTTTCTGGACGAAAGATTGTGGAAGGTGTGATCATGAAGTGGGTTTTAATCAGGCTTTCCTATTCGAGGAAGATGAGGAGCCATCTCTTACATGGAGCGTTTCCATCAGTGTGTTGCTTATTGCATGTGCGAGTGGGAATTTACTAATATGATGGCATCACCAATGAATATGAAGTCATATCATTTATTTATTTATTTTCGTTTTTTTACAATTCTAATGCATTCTTGTATGTATCATTTGCTGCTGCTTTTTTCGCCTTGTGTGCAACAAGCTCTGAAGCTGAGGGAGAGGTATTCTAACCCTAAAAAATGAGTAGGGGTTGGCATCAAATGAAGAGGGAACTTTCAAAAGCTATGACACATTTCAACTATTTGGTTGATACATTTGAAATGTTAGACGGTGTAAAGAAAATGTTTTTTGCTTGTAGGTGATGAGGCTTGCTTGTAGTTGATGAGACTGTTAACTGAGTGCGACTAATGATCTGCGTCCAACTCTCAAGATTATAGTAATATTCTACTGTGCACTTTTCAAGCAGTACCTTCACTGATTACTCTCAGTGTGATAAAAATGAAGTTGACTTCTCTAAGCAAGGTAGAGTTCTTTTAGTCTTTTGAGTGGCCACTAAACTCTAGGACTTTCTTTTACTATTTCTGTTACTTTTGATGTTTCTTTTCCTTGTTGAATTCCTTACAGCCCATGTGATTTTCATAACTGGTCAGTATTTTTGTGGTGGTAATAATGGTATACATCACAGCAAAGAAGGATGTCCTTGGACACAATTAGACAGTGGATATTCATTTCGTTTCCACAATCGAGGGCTTCAGTTTAAGAAATGCCATTTTGGTGAATGGCCATCATTGTACAATTAGAACCAATTCTTCCTGGGTCTGCAGCGAAGGTGGGAAGTGAGCCTTTTTCTGTAACATATTGAGCTGTCAAAGTTGCCACAATATAAAGCTCTGTATTCTTCCATTGCGATATTGTGCAACGAACACTATAGAAACCATGTTCTTAAATATCTTAGTGGCACGTGCAATGCACGTTCATTTTTTACTAGTTACTCTAAAAGCTTAAGCTCTTAGAGTTTGGTATTATTTATTTCAACATTATTGGTGGGATCAGGAAATTGATAAACAAATAATTACTCTAACACACAATACAATTTGTGAACTCTGACCAATATGAAAGGAACAAGTTATCAAATGAAAAGTTTAGGGATATATAAAAACAATTGTATGAAACCCAAATAATGGATCGACCACCTGCATGTCTCATGCGCATAACCTAATATGGTACGACGAGTGCTATCCTTGATATTTGATCCAACATCAGCCCCTTAAAAAGAAGTCAGTGCTCCTATTGGATCAAAATTCTAGGGCATAAAAAATTGATTTTGATCAATTAGTCCATTAGATTAGGCAATTTGGTTAAAGGAGGTAATCTTGATAGTGAGATTAGAATTTTTTATTTTTATTTTTGGTCGGTAATTTGGGGTGAGGCAGACCCCCACCAGCTATATTACATAAAACAGAATTACAATCTTGGATAAGCCATGCCGGAAAAATCTTCCGATACGATGCTTAAAAGCTCATCAGGAGCCAAACAAAGAGGGATTGGGTCCCCTTTATAGATACAATTTGGTTTAGATAGGAAGTCAGCAGCTCTGTTGCCTTCTCTCCAAATGTGAGTTAGAGTCCAGCGGTCGAGAGAATTGAGGATGGTTCTGAGTTTTTCAAGGGATGGGATATTCTACTCTTATCTCTTTTTATGTTTATTATTTTTGGGTAGGCAAGCTGAGATCGAACCTACGACTCAAGGTTGAGATACAACGCCTCAACCATTGAGCTACAGGCCCAACCCCCTTGCTATGTTCATCATAACATCTTTCTATGTATATCATCTAAGTGCTCTATATAAGCACTGATTGAATCTCTTTTAAAACAATTCAAGATTAGCAGGAATCCTAAATTTGTCATGAAACAACCAATTACTCTAAGAGCCATGGTATTATTTATTTCAACATTATTGGTGGGATCAGGAAATTGATAAACAAATAGTTACTCTAACAGACAATACAATTTGTGAACTCTGAGCAATATGAAAGGAACAAGTTATCAAATGAAAAGTTTAGGGACATATAAAAACAATTGTATGAAACCCAAATAATGGATCGACCACCTGCATGTCTCATGCGCATAACCTAATATGGTAAAACGAGTGCTATCCTTGATATTTGATCCAACATCAGCCCCTTAAAAAGAAGTCAGTGCTCCTATTGGATCAAAATTCTAGGGCATAAAAAATTGATTTTGATCAATTAGTCCGTTAGATTAGGCAATTTGGTTAAAGGAGGTAATCTTGATAGTGAGATTAGAATTTTTTATTTTTATTTTTGGTCGGTAATTTGGGGTGAGGCAGACCCCCACCAGCTATATTACATAAAACAGAATTACAATCTTGGATAAGCCATGCCGGAAAAATCTTCCGATACGATGCTTAAAAGCTCATCAGGAGCCAAACAAAGAGGGATTGGGTCCCCTTTATAGATACAATTTGGTTTAGATAGGAAGTCAGCAGCTCTGTTGCCTTCTCTCCAAATGTGAGTTAGAGTCCAGCGGTCGAGAGAATTGAGGATGGTTCTGAGTTTTTCAAGGGATGGGATATTCTACTCTTATCTCTTTTTATGTTTATTATTTTTGGGTAGGCAAGCTGAGATCGAACCTACGACTCAAGGTTGAGATACAACGCCTCAACCATTGAGCTACAGGCCCAACCCCCTTGCTATGTTCATCATAACATCTTTCTATGTATATCATCTAAGTGCTCTATATAAGCACTGATTGAATCTCTTTTAAAACAATTCAAGATTAGCAGGAATCCTAAATTTGTCATGAAACAACCAATTACTCTAAGAGCCATGGTATTATTTATTTCAACATTATTGGTGGGATCAGGAAATTGATAAACAAATAGTTACTCTAACAGACAATACAATTTGTGAACTCTGAGCAATATGAAAGGAACAAGTTATCAAATGAAAAGTTTAGGGACATATAAAAACAATTGTATGAAACCCAAATAATGGTTCGACCACCTGCATGTCTCATGCGCATAACCTAATATGGTAAAACGAGTGCTATCCTTGATATTTGATCCAACATCAGCCCCTTAAAAAGAAGTCAGTGCTCCTATTGGATCAAAATTCTAGGGCATAAAAAATTGATTTTGATCAATTAGTCCGTTAGATTAGGCAATTTGGTTAAAGGAGGTAATCTTGATAGTGAGATTAGAATTTTTTATTTTTATTTTTGGTCGGTAATTTGGGGTGAGGCAGACCCCCACCAGCTATATTACATAAAACAGAATTACAATCTTGGATAAGCCATGCCGGAAAAATCTTCCGATATGATGCTTAAAAGCTCATCAGGAGCCAAACAAAGAGGGATTGGGTCCCCTTTACAGATACAATTTGGTTTAGATAGGAAGTCAGCAGCTCTGTTGCCCTCTCTCCAAATGTGAGTTAGAGTCCAGCGGTCGAGAGAATTGAGGATGGTTCTGAGTTTTTCAAGGGATGGGATATTCTACTCTTATCTCTTTTTATGTTTATTATTTTTGGGTAGGCAAGCTGAGATCGAACCTACGACTCAAGGTTGAGATACAACGCCTCAACCATTGAGCTACAGGCCCAACCCCCTTGCTATGTTCATCATAACATCTTTCTATGTATATCATCTAAGTGCTCTATATAAGCACTGATTGAATCTCTTTTAAAACAATTCAAGATTAGCAGGAATCCTAAATTTGTCATGAAACAACCAATTACTCTAAGAGCCATGGTATTATTTATTTCAACATTATTGGTGGGATCAGGAAATTGATAAACAAATAGTTACTCTAACAGACAATACAATTTGTGAACTCTGAGCAATATGAAAGGAACAAGTTATCAAATGAAAAGTTTAGGGACATATAAAAACAATTGTATGAAACCCAAATAATGGATCGACCACCTGCATGTCTCATGCGCATAACCTAATATGGTAAAACGAGTGCTATCCTTGATATTTGATCCAACATCAGCCCCTTAAAAAGAAGTCAGTGCTCCTATTGGATCAAAATTCTAGGGCATAAAAAATTGATTTTGATCAATTAGTCCGTTAGATTAGGCAATTTGGTTAAAGGAGGTAATCTTGATAGTGAGATTAGAATTTTTTATTTTTATTTTTGGTCGGTAATTTGGGGTGAGGCAGACCCCCACCAGCTATATTACATAAAACAGAATTACAATCTTGGATAAGCCATGCCGGAAAAATCTTCCGATACAATGCTTAAAAGCTCATCAGGAGCCAAACAAATAGGGATTGGGTCCCCTATACAGATACAATTTGGTTTAGATAAGAAGTCAGCAGCTCTGTTGCCTTCTCTCCAAATGTGAGTTAGAGTCCAGCGGTCGAGAGAATTGAGGATGGTTCTGAGTTTTTCAAGGGATGGGATATTCTACTCTAATCTCTTTTTATGTTTATTATTTTTGGGTAGGCAAGCTGGGATCGAACCTACGACTCAAGGTTGAGATACAACGCCTCAACCATTGAGCTACAGGCCCAACCCCCTTGCTATGTTTATCATAACATCTTTCTATGTATATCATCTAAGTGCTCTATATAAGCACTGATTGAATCTCTTTTAAAACAATTCAAGATTGGCAGGAATCCTAAATTTGTCATGAAACAACCAATTACTCTAAAAGCTTAAGCTCTTAGAGTTTGGTATTATTTATTTCAACATTGTTGGTGGGATCAGGAAATTGATGAACAAATAATTACTATAACAGACAATACAATTTGTGAACTCTGACCAATACGAAAGGAACAAGTTATCAAATGAAAAGTTTTGGGGTATATAAAAACAATTGTATGAAACCCAAATAATGGACCACCTGCGTGTCTCATGCGCATAAGTTTTGTATTTTTACCAATTCTACTTTATTTTAGCCAATTTTGTAAATTTAAGCCGGTTTTTGGCCAAGTTTTACCAGGGTGAATCAGCATCTGGTAGCAAAATGAATACAACAGCAGGAAGAGGAGACTTGGGAAGGCATGATTGAGGATGGGACGAGAAGCGACTAAGAAACAAAGGAAAAAATTGATTGTATTTTGGGTGGAGATTTTTTCCTTGTTTTCTGCATTTTCTGACCCTCTAACTCGCTTGGTCCCTCTCAGGTCTCTGCCGTCCCTCACAATTGGATATGTTTATATTCCAATAAAAAAGTTTCATGTATGCCAAACATGGCCTAAGAAAAGAAGATGAAACATGTGGGACAGTTCCAATAAACAATTCCAGATGAAACGAAGGGTCCACGAAGGAAATTTTACTTTTAGGCCCTGTTTGGGTTGCAAGAAAAACATTTTTGAGGGAAACTTTTTTCTTGGGAAACTTTCTCCTTTCCGTGATTTAGTAGGAACTAATATAATTAGGGAATTGCTAGCATCAATCGCAAGAGGCATTTTGCGGCTGGTCTGTCGCAAGTCAGACCAGGCACCTAGTTAATGAAGAAAACAGCTTTTGTCTCAATTCACGAGATAGCTACAGACTGCCCACGAAAAGCCTTTTGGGATGGACTCTAGCAAATCCCATATAAATTATGGTAAATTTAGAGGAACCATAAATTGAAGGTTCCTCGAATAGGGTTGGCTCAAGTTATAAGTTTTCATATGTAAATAAAGTAGAAAATTTTGAAAATATTTTTTCTTAAGAATTCCAGCAGTTCCATTTTTTCGTGAAATGGTAAGAATTTATTAGAACTCAAAACCATGACGGAGACAGTCATTGGACTAAGTACAAGGCTGAAAAGAAACAAAACAATAAAAGCAACAAGGCTCAGGGGGGTAAAAGGTCAAAAAATCTCGAACTCCTTTAGTTAGTCCCTTCATGAAAAATGCTCTCATTCCTGCCCACATTTGTTTGTCTTTTCTTGAAAATAAGTCAATTTCAGAAAGGGAAAAAACACAGTCAAGAGGGGTAGAAACCATGGAATCATTTGCTTAAGCAATACATAAAATATGTTTTAATTAAACAAAATAAATTTGGTGTATCTGATGCCATTGAGGGCCGGGCCCTACTTGCTTATTCAACGGGCCGGGCCCTACTTGCAAAATTAGACGTCAAATCACCTTAAAAGGGGTGTGAATCATACTACAGGGGTGCAAATTTATCATCTCCCGAAGATTATCTTAGATTGTTGCTATAAATTGGCATTTTTATGTTGCACCTCTCAAAATTAGCGTTTAGATTTGGAGATTATTTTAAAATTTTTAGAGCACTCTGATAGAAAATCCTGTAATTAATGACTAATTACCAATTCACGATTGCTTTTTTTTCCCACCAAGATGATTTGAAGTTGGTAAGTATGAACAACTAAATTATAAACAAAAGAAATTCAAAGATCCTATAAATCTACCGTCATCAATCTCCAAACCCAACATCAATCTCTCTCTCTCTCTCTCTCTCTCTCTCTCTCTCTCTCTCTCTCTCTCTCTCTCTCTCTCGATATGGACATAGGTGAATATTCAGTCACCGTGAATCAGAAAGACATCGTGACGGCATTGTTGCCGGTGCAACAGCACAGGGTACCATTATCCAACCTTGACTTGCTATTGCCTCCCTTAGATGTAGGTATTTTCTTCTGTTACAAAAAGCCCACTAACCAAAACAGTCTCACCTTCTCATCCATGGTCAGTACTCTAAAAAAATCGCTTGCCCAAGCTCTAGTATCATTCAATGTGCTCTCCGGAGAGGTCGTCATGAACTCAGCTGGCGAGCCGGAGATACTTTGTAACAATCGTGGCGTGGACTTCTTCGAAGCCTACGCCGATGTGGAGTTTAGAGACCTTGAATTATATAATCCAGATGCCAACGTAGAAGGGAAGCTTGTGCCCAAGAAAAAGGAGGGGGTGTTGTGTGTTCAGGTAAGATATTTAGACTTCAATTCCTTGCTTTGTTTAGATTGAAAAGACACCCATTACAGTAGTTAAAATCTAGAAGTTTTGCTGGTAAAATTATCTTGAGCTCATCTTACTACAATTTTGTTTTTTTTTGTTTTTGGTTTTTGAAATGGTTGATATTTTATTTATTAAGGGAAATGATTTCAGAGCTCCAATGTTCTGATAAACATGCGCTCTTTGCAGTGTAGGGTTTAAGAGCTTTTTGAGAACCGTAATATTCCTCAGACAGCCCTTTAAATACTACACGACAAAAGCTGGAGTGCCTGTTTATCAAAACATTGGAGCGCAGAAATCATTTCCGGTCCCTTTATTTATTATGAAGGAAATAAGAAACAAGGGAGATGTACAATAAGCATGGTAAATATAGTGTTCAAGGAGGAAGGTGATCAAGAAACAAGGAAGATGTACAATAAGCATGGTAAATATAGTGTTCAAGAAGGAAGGTGATCGAATAGCTCCAAATTGTCCCGATTGACCTTGGCTCTAGCTAGGCGATTCGCCTCCGTATTAACTGACGTCCTTACACCAAATTATTTTGTTTCCTTAAGCTAATCCATGGGACTACCCATAACCAATCAAAGGGGAGCATAGTTACAAGGTGAGAGTAGTTATCATGATATGAGATTATTCACCAATTTCATTATAATATATTGTCAACTTTTGGTGAACTCATATTTTACCAATATTTATATTAATCATTAATATTATTATAATTATATAGTTTTTTTTTTAACTTGCTACCTATGCACGGCACCTTTATATTACGGATATATTGTTGATAACTCAATTCATTACCATACAACGTGTTACTTATTGATTCCTGATGAACCCCCCCTTTTTTTTTTTTGACGAGGGTGAAGTCTAGTTTTCTTTTTCTAAAAAAATCAATTATTTTTTAAAAAAACACATATAAAAGCGTAGTTTTAAATTCAAAATATGCATGTGAACCCTTGCTAAAACAAAAGGCTACAGATTTTGGCACAACCATGTTTTGATAATATCACAAACTCGTCTTGTCTTTTATTATTTAAACAGCCGGAGTTCCCAAAAGGCTCTCATAAGCCAATTAAAAAAGAAAAGACCAGCTGACTTTGCGCATTTATTAAAAATGGTACTGTGGTAGTGTCAATATCATAATTATCATTAGCCCAAAAAATTCCTCATGAGTTTTCAGCAACCAACTAATGGAATTTGAAATTAACAAATTTTAAATCTACAAAACCATATATTTTGTTTTCCTTGTGTTTCATTTTGTTTTCATTGGCGTTTGTCTATCGTGTCTGAAACATTTCTAATGCGTTTCCTAAGATGTTTCTCGATGCATTTCTTATATAATTTTATATCATTTTCAAGTTTCATGTTTTCCCTATATTTTTCTTATTTCTGTTTCACATTTTGCTTCCGGACTTCGTTTCCGACACTGGTAACTATGATCCTAAGGGGGTGTTTGGATACGCAGATTTTAGAATCCGGGTTTTAGTTTGAAAACAGTGTAAAAGAGGGTTCATGATCAAGCTATTGTATGTTGTCCTGGCAGCGTTTCTTGGATTTTAAGCGAGAAAATCAGGTTTTAAAAATCTCTCCTGCATCCTAAGATTTCTAAAACCTGAAAATATGTGAGGATCTGCTACTCTCTTACTGAAGGGAAGAAGGGCGAGAAGTAAAAAATGAGTAAAAAACGACGGCTGGTCCGCTACTTCTCTTGTCTCTTATCTACAATTTTGAAGAAATCTCGGATTCTAAAATCCACATATCCAAACGGCCCCTAAGTCATGCTTACGTTGTACACAATTAGCACTTAGGCGTAGTAGAGGGAAGAGTGAAGAAATTCCAAAGAGAGAAGACTAGTCATGAAAACAATAGCTGGAAAAATAATATATTATTTGTCGTTTTGAGTAGAGCTTTTTAAATGTTACAAAATGTTACCTCTTGAATAGACATAAATAAATAAAATATGAAGGGTGTTTTTGTACATTGGCACCCTCTATTCCGATGTAGGACGCTCCATAAGATTTGGGACTACACCTGAGTCAACATTCAAAATAATTTCGGATCTTAGGATATGGATCCATGTTTGGATCCAACTGTTGTGCCCTAAACATTCAAATCCTTTGGAACCATCGGATTGTCTGGGTCCATTGACACCCCTACTCTTGTTGGACGACATATTAGCCAAGCTAGAAGACTATAGTAGGTGTTGGTTGTAACTTGTCGTGGGTGATTTAGTCAACCGATAAATAAGGTTATTAACAAATCTTGGCTCAGGTCGGGGTTTGAGGAACTTTCCTCAAACCCCTTGCTAATAGTCTAATAGCAAGGGGTGTGGAAATATCAGTTACTTCTGAAAATAAAAACTAAGCATGGAATTGATATTTCCACACCCCACACTCTTTGCTATTATTGAGGGTCTAAGGAATGTTCCTCGGACCCTGACCTGAGCCAAGTTTTGTTCTTATTTCTGTCACTTTAGTCATACTTATTTGAAGTATTTTTCTTATCCTTGATCCTCAAAAAAGATGCGTGGAAATTCCTTGAATGGGTGTCAATGAACATTAAATCCACTTTGACGACTTTCCACCAATGGGGACACCCTTTCATTCTATTTTTGCAAGGGCGCCCTTCAGTCTAGCATTCCTCTTTTATATTTCTTCTTCTTCTTTTTTTTTGAATTTTTTTCCTAATGGTTTTCACAGGCAACGGAGCTCAAGTGTGGGGCTGCCATGATTGCATGCACATTTGACCACCGGATTGCTGATGCCTACTCAATGAACATGTTTTTGGTAACATGGGCCGAGATGGCCCAATCGAAGCCCATCTCTATCTATCCATTTTTACAACGGTCATTGCTCAATCCGCGTCCTCAGGGATCCTACGACTCATCCATCAACAACATGTACATCCCAATTTCGTCAATGCGACCTCCATCAGATCCCGTGCCAGGAGCCGATCATGTCATAAGCCGAATTTACTCCGTGGCCTCAGAAGACATCGATTGGCTTCAAGCCCAAGTGAGCATTGGAGGGACTAGAAGAAGCAAACTCGAATCTCTCAGCGCATTTCTATGGCAAATAGTTGCAAAGAGTGAGAAGGATGGAACGAAGAGAATCAAGATGGGTACTCTAAAACAACCAATTATTCCAAAAGCTGAAACCATTAGAGTTTGTGTGATTTAATCATTTGAGAAATTATATGGTGGCCGCTTTTTACATATAAAGGGTTGAGAGAGAAAAATTCAACCACGTTGACTTTTGATAAAGGTAAAAGAAAAAGAAGGGAGTTTGACCTGGATAAAAAATCAAGGGGAGGGTTTTTTCTCTCTCAGCCCTTGCTGTTTGACGGGCAGCCACCATATAAAAACTCTAATCATTTATACTTAAACACGCCCTCTCACGTGTGGGCTTTTTTTTTTTTTGGGAGGGAGGAGGGGGGCGCTTGGCTGAACTCGTGGCACATGTGGCCCCTCTTTTGGGTTGGCCATACATGTGAATTTTTAATATCAATGAGTAACTGGGTTCATAAATCAGGACTTGCTGCGAGGCAATAGCTCCAATACCATGTGAAACTATCAGTTACTCCAAAAGCTTAAGGGCTTGTTGATTTCAGATTGTGACAACCGATTGTGAGCCCAAAACCTATTATGGGAAGCAAAATTACATTTAAATTTGAGTCCGCTAATAGGTTTGGGGCTAACAATTGGTTGTCACAATCTCAAACGAACAGGCCTAAGCAGTGAGAGTTGGTGTTATTTAATCGTTTATACTTTAACAGGTACTGTCGTTGATGGACGGACTAGATTGAGCGCTGAGTATGGAGAATCCATGTTTAATTATTTTGGGAACGTGCTTTCAATTCCTTTCGGGAATGAGAGTGTAGAGGAGCTAACGAGAAAGCCCTTGAATTGGGTGGCGGGTGCTGTTCATGAATATGTGAAGAGTGCAGCTACTAAGGAGCATTTCTTGGGGTTGATCGATTGGGTGGAGGTGCATCGACCGGAGCCGGGGGTGACAAAGATTTATGTAAAGGGTAGGGATGATGGGGCGGCATTTGTGATGTCGTCAGGGCAGCGGTTTCCGGTGAAGGAGGTGGATTTCGGATGGGGGAGGCCAGTGTTTGGGTCATACCATTTCCCTTGGGGGGGTGAGTCCGGGTACGTAATGCCTATGCCGAGTACGAGCAGAGAGGGGGACTGGGTTATTTACATGCACTTGATGAAGAGTCAATTGGATTGTTTAGAGGTAAACGCCGGCCATATCTTTCGGCCGTTGACTGCTGACTATCTTGGCTTAGCTTAGGCCTTAGGGTGGTGGCTGCGAGGAAAACCTACAAGAGAACCTAGGGTGTTCTCCTTTACTTTTGTCCCTTTTGAAATTATGTGGCTGTATGGATCGATTTCATCTTTTCAACTTGATTTTTTTTTTTTAATGACAAAGAATTAAATTAACGGGGAAAAACAACACAGAGCCGACCCGGCGATTGAGATGATCGATAAAGGACAACAAAAGAAAAATCCAAAAGCTCACAATACAAAACTTGTCAAGGGGGAGAAAGTCTAAGGTTTCCGCTTCACTACTTGCCAACCTTCTTACATGATGAAATGAGACCAATGTTCCCTCCACGCAATTCAAGATCTCATCCATCCAATGAACAAACCACTAAGGATTAGGGAAATCAATTTGTTTTCTTTTTCTTTTTCTTATTGTTCATTTTCTAATGAGGAGAATTTATATGGTGGACAACCGTGCATGCATGTACATTTTTTTTGGTGATCCAAATAATTCTTGATTGGGACCAGACATAGATGGGTCTGCCCCGAAAATCACGTCCATAGATGATCCTAAGCCTTCGATCCGTTGAGGTTTATATATAGCGCCGTTCATTTTAAACCTCCACAAATAAGAGGGTTAGGATCATCCTATGAAGTGTTTTGACTATCTCCCCCCTTGAGTCATTGTCTTGCTATTTTATTTGCTCATTGTTCCGACAGGACCATCTCGGTTCTGCTTATTCATATATATAAATATATATTCTGTTGCCTTCTTCAAAAAAAAGGATCATCCTATGAAGAAGATTTTTTTGCACAACAAATGAATGTTTTGGATCAACCAAGGTTTTTTTGGGCTGCATGTGTATGCTCGGTCGTGCATCATATAATTTCTCTCTAATTAGGTATGCCCAAATGCCCAATTGGATTATTTGGAGGCAAATGCTCATATAATTTCTCTCTAATTAGGTATGCCCAAATGCCCAATTGGATTATTTGGAGGCAAATGCTCATATAATTTCTCTCTAATTAGGTATGCCCAAATGCCCAATTCGATTATTTGGAGGCAAATGCTCTCTCTCTCTGTCTCTCTCTCACTCTCTCTCACACACACACACACTACCCACACTTGTAATCTGTTTCTGCACCTCTACTCCTACATTATTCAATAGATTATATTAAGCTAGGCTCTCCCTCTCCTAACCCAACCAGGTACCTAGGATACCTAACCTACTGTTGCCTCCTCTTTCTCTCTCCTACTCCCACTAGAAAACCAAGAGGCAATAACGGAGTCTACACCACGTAGAGTCCCAAAAGTTGGAAACAAGAAACCTGTACCAACACCCAATTCCTTGTATGTGTACCATGGGCTCGCGGGAGAGATCTTTGTGAACTCAGTGGACTAGCTAGAGATACTTTGAAACAATCGGGGTCTGTGGTGTGGATTTCATCGAAGCCTACACCAATGTGGAGCTGCGAGAGCTTCTATTGTGTCCGAGGAGTGAGGGGTGTTGGGTGTACCAATTTGGCGTACCGTTTGAAATATTTAGATTTCTTACTAAATAGAACCCTCCGCTCAAAGTATGTCTTTGGTTTTCAATGTTGCTAAATCATTATGGGTGATTTTTTGCTCATGTGATGTTTTTTAGTATGCATTTATGCTTAGTCTAGTACTTCTTAAAGTTTGATCTTAATTCTACATCATTTGCACATATTTTCATATGTTTTCAAAATTTTACCAAAAGGGAAATGATTTCAGCACAACTATGTTTTGATACAAGACGCTCATGTTTCTTGTCTTTTAGTATTTAATTGTCATGTAAGTGTATTTTGGGAACCATAAAACTCTTTTACAGCTCTTTAAATACTAAAAGACAAGAAACATGAGCTTCTTGTATAAAAAATTTATGTGTTGAAATCATATTCCTTTTTTATCCGAAATCAACATGTTTTCATTTCCATCATGCATACCAAAATTGAAACCTAAAGCATTGTCCATAAATCTAGACATTTTTGCATTACGTGAATTTGCATTATTTGATTTCCTTTTACTCATTCATATATGTTGGTTGTTTGTAAACTGTAAGTATAGTATTAAAAGATGAAGTTTTTGTAGGGTCTATTTTACGTTTAGACGCCCTCATTTTACCATATCCACCCCTTTATCATAACAAAGAGGAATAGGTATCAACTCCTTTACTATGAGGCCAAGTTTGACAACCATGAAATTAGTTTAACAAGTGTTGAGAGAGGGGTAGGAGCCCTCTCAAGTCTCTCCTTCTCCCACCCTCCTACCCTTTGATAAACTAATATTTCATTGGGAAAAAATTCATGGCTGCCAAACATGGCCTAAAAGTCACATTTTGTGTGTTACTTTCCAATGTCAACAGCAACCACAAACAGAGACAATGGAATAAGTAAAAGTTATTGATCAATACATAATTTAAACAGATAGGGAGGGATTCAATATGTGGAGGGATGAATGAATGGATAAGGTGGAATCGTGAAGTCTGCAGTTGATATGAAATGGGTTTTCGATTTTAGCTCGTTGTCTAAACGATATATAATATAGAATTAATCATCTATGCGGCCTATCAAATTGTCAATTGTTTAGTTGGTTGGTGTAAGAGAAGAAGAAAAAAAGAAAAGCAAAGAGATGGGGGTTAATTTAAGGGGGTTTGGTCAAAGAATATATTCATAAAATCAATGGTTTAAACTTTTCTTGGTGGGACCCAGATGAGGTTTGATAAATCAAAGGATTAAATCATCTGATCAAGGTGAGACCAACATCAATTGACTAAACTTGAGTTCGCTGATTGGATCAACGGATCCAATTATGTAAACATCACGCACTTAAGGCCCAAAAAATGATCGTTTGCAATTAAGCTAATTTTATGAACTTCCTTACATTAAGTGAAAATTCTCGTCTTTTCCACACAGTAAGGGTTTTTTCTTAACCAAATTCAATTGTTATTTGTGAAACAACCAATCACTCCGAAAGCTTAAGCAGTACAGTTGGTGTTATTTAATGGTTTATATTTCAATACTCCCCCTCATGTGCAACCCCTCTTTTTTTGGGCCGGCCCGTACACGTGGTTCTTTAATATCAAGGAGTTGGGTTTTGAACCCTGGACCTGCCATGAGGCAATAGCTCAAATGACTCATTGCTCAAATACCATATGAAATGCTAGAATATGTAAGATCTAACAGTTGGATTGGGTTATGATCTCACCGTTGGATCATCTTGGAGGTAGATTTGGGCAAGTTGGTTAGATGGGGTAACCTAGATAGCTTAGACAAGTAGATTGGATTAGAATAATCTCTTTTCATAGTTATCTACATTTGACTCTAATAGCATATGAGAATTAGTGTTCCTAAAATTATCATGGTATTAGAGCCACATGCATGAATCATCTTCTTCGACAGTCTAAATTGGAGGACATTTAGCAATATGATCAGTCACCATCATTAGGGTGTCTTCATCAACATGCATTACGGCGTGCATCAAATGTTTAATATCATTTTTATTGGGGAATTTCATTATAATCAAACGTATATCAATTTTCAATCCGCATACATTTGAGGGAGCAAGTGAGAACATCTGATATCTCACCGACAAATTGGCTTGAAATCACATCGTTGGATCATCATGGCATTAGATTAGGCAATTTGGTTAAAGGAGGTAATCTTGCTAGTGAGATTAGAATATTTTACTCTTATCTCTTTTTACATTTATTATTCTTGGGTAGGCAAGCTGGGATCGAACCTGCGACTCAAGGTTGAGATACAACGCCTCAACCATTGAGCTACAGGCCCAACCCCCTTGCTATGTTTATCATAACATCTTTCTATGTATATCATCTAAGTGCTCTATATAAGCACTGATTGAATCTCTTTTAAAACAATTCAAGACAAGCGGGAATCCTAAATTTGTCATGAAACAACCAATTACTCTAATAGCTTAAGCTCTTAGAGTTGGTGTTTTTTATTTCAACATTATTGGTGGGATCAGGAAATTGATAAACAAATAATTATTATAACAGACAATACAATTTGTGAACTCTGACCAATATGAAAGGAACAAGTTATCAAATGAAAAGTCTAGGGATATATAAAAACAATTGTATGAAACCCAAATAATGGACCACCTTCATGTCTCATGCGCATAACCTAATATGGTACGACGAGTGCTATCTGGTACCAAAATGAATACAACAGCAGGAAGAGGAGACTTGAGAAGGCATGATTGAGGATGGGACGAGAAGCGACTAAGAAACAAAGGAAAAAATAGATTGTATTTTGAGTGGAGATTTTTTCCTTGTTTTCTGCGTTTTTCTGACCCTCTACTCACATGGCCTAAGAAAAGAAGATGAAACATGTGGGACCATAAATTGAAGGTTCCTCGAATAGGGTTGGTTCAAGTTATAAGTCTTCGTATGTAAATAAAGTAGAAAATTTTGAAAATATTTTTTCTTAAGAATTCCAGCAGTTCCATTTTTTCGTGAAATGGTAAGAATTTATTAGAACTCAAAACCATGAGGGAGACAGTCATTGGACTAAGTACAAGGCTGAAAAGAAACAAAACAATAAGAGCAACAAGGCTCAGGGGGGTAAAAAGTCAAAAAATCTCTAACTCCTTTAGTAAGTCCCTTCTGAAAAATGCTCTCATTCCTACCCACATTTGTTTGTCTTTTCTTGAAAATTAGTCAATTTCAGAAAGGGGAAAAACACACAGTCAAGAGGGTTAGAAAGCATGGAATCATTTGCTTAAGCAATACATAAAATATGTTTTAATTAAACAAAAGAAATTTGGTGTATCTGATGCCATTGAGGGCCGGGCCCTACTTGCGAAATTAGTCGTCAAATCACCTTAAAAGGGGTGTGAATCATACTACAGGGGTGCAAATTTATCATCTCCCGAAGATTATCTTAGATTGTTGCTATAAATTGGCATTTTTATGTTGCACCTCTCAAAATTAGCGTTTAGATTTGGAGATTATCTTAAAAATTTTAGACCACTCTGATAGAAAATCCTGTAATTAATGACTAATTACCAATTCACGATTGCTTTTTTTTCCCACCAAGATGATTTGAAGTTGGTAAGTATGAACAACTAAATTATAAACAAAAGAAATTCAAAGATCCTATAAATCTACCGTCATCAGTCTCCAAACCCAACATCAATCTCTCTCTCTCTCTCTCTCTCTCTCTCTCTCTCTCTCTCTCTCTCTCTCTTTCTCGACATGGACATAGGTGAATATTCGGTCACCGTGAATCAGAAAGACATCGTGACGGCATTGTTGCCGGTGCAACAGCACAGGGTACCATTATCCAACCTTGACTTGCTATTGCCTCCCTTAGATGTAGGTGTTTTCTTCTGTTACAAAAAGCCCACTAACCAAAACAGTCTCACCTTCTCATCCATGGTCAGTACTCTCAAAAAATCGCTTGCCAAAGCTCTAGTATCATTCAATGTGCTCTCCGGAGAGGTCGTCATGAACTCAGCTGGCGAGCCGGAGATACTTTATAACAATCGTGGCGTGGACTTCTTCGAAGCCTACGCTGATGTGGAGTTTAGAGACCTTGAATTATATAATCCAGATGCCAACGTAGAAGGGAAGCTTGTGCCGAAGAAAAAGGAGGGGGTGTTGTGTGTTCAGGTAAGATATTTAGACTTCAATTCCTTGCTTTGTTTAGATTGAAAAGACACCCATTACAGTAGTTAAAATTTAGAAGTTTTGCTGGTAAAATTATTGTGAGCTCATCTTACTACAATTTTGTTTTTTTTGTTTTTGGTTTTTGAAATGGTTGATATTTTATTAAGGGAAATGATTTCAGCGCTCCAATGTTCTGATAAACAAGCGCTCCACAAGTTTGCAGTGTAGGCTTTAAGAGCTTTTTGAGAACCGTAATATTCCTCTGACAGCCCTTTAAATACTACACGACAAAAGTTGGAGCGCCTGTTTATCAAAACATTGGAGCGCAGAAATCATTTCCGGTCCCTTTGTTTATTAAGAAGGAAATAAGAAACAAGGGAAATGTACAATAAGCATGGTAAATATAGTGTTCAAGGTGGAAGGTGATCAAGAAACAAGGAAGATGTACAATAAGCATGGTAAATATAGTGTTCAAGGAGGAAGGTGATCGAATAGCTCCAAATTGTCCCGATTGACCTTGGCTCTAGCTAGGCGATTCGCCTCCGTATTAACTGACGTCCTTCACTACAACAAAACTGGCTTTTCCCTATGGACAAATCCGTAGGGAAAAGTACCAAAATCCGTAGGGAAAAATTTTTCCCTACAGATTTCCCCGTGCCCAACTTCCGTAGGCTAGGTGGGGGTAGGGAAAGCCTTTTCCCTACGGATTTAAATTTCTGTATGGAAAGAACATCTTTCCCTACAGATTTTTCCGTAAGGAAGTATTGACCTTTCCCTATAGAAATTAATAAATCCGTAGGACAAGGTGTGGCTTTCCCTACTGAATTTCCTAATAATCCATAGGTAGAATGTGATTTTCCCTATGGTATTTTCAAAAATTTGTAGTTAAAATGGTATTTTTCCCTACGGAATGTCAACGATCTGTAGGTAAAAGGTAATTTTTTTATACATAATTTCAATAAATTAGTGGGTAAGAGGTGGTTTCCCTACAAAATTTCCATAAATCTGTAGGTAAAAGAGACATTTTCCTACAAAATTTAATACAATCCGTAGGTAAAAGGTGATTTTCCCTACGAAATTTGAAAAAATCAGCAAGGAAAATGACCTTTTTACCTACGGATTGTTCAAAAAACAAGTAGGTAAAAGGCAGTTTCCCTACGAACAAGTTATAATTATCCGTAGCTAAAATGTGTTTTTCACTACATAAATGGAAAATAAAATCTGTACGGATAGTCCTTTTCATTTATTTTTTTAAATCCTATATAAATAACCATTTTGTGCGACCAATGGTACCTGTACTTGTGGACCCCGATCCGAGATAGGCGGCGAGGGAACGGGTCCCTAACACCATCTGGATCATCCACGTGTGTGGAGAGCTCTACCAAGGAACTCTCAAAACGGATGCCACTCTCATAGCATAGCACGAGTGGCGATATAAAAAGAAAGAGATATGTCTCGATCTGGAGCCAAGGCCCGAAACCAAGACATACCTGAAATAAACTCAGAGTCGCCATCCATGGATATGCCATGGAACCCTAAAATCAAATCCTCTGTGCAATGGATAACCAGAAATATATATGGGTTCGTGCCTGGTTACGAATGGGGAAGGTCTGAGAGCACCCCAATTCGTCCGAGTGCAAGCACTTGATCTCTTATGCCATTTTTATTAACTTCAAAGAAGTTTGGGTAAAAATCATGTGAAATGGGAACAATCCTCAGGAGTCGTCTACCTAAGCATGCATTTCCTGAAGATAAAAATAATAAACACACATAAAATAAAATGAAAGATGTGCCACCTAAGCATAGCTAGGTTATGAGTGACATGCCTAATGGGTGTCTAAATTCTGATGTACAAACACATGCAAGCTATAGCTAAAGGTACATGATCAGTACAAGAAAGTAAGAAAACACATCAAAACATACAATGACTACACAACAAATCCTAAGACTCTAAATTATTAGCCCGAGTCCTCGGATGGTCTGGTATTCATCCAAAGAAGCCTACGTATCCCCGCCTCCACGAGAATCAAGGCAACGTAGTTCTTCGCGCCTATTCTAAGCTAGGATGCCTAAGACACCTAGACCTCTATCCTAGACTCGATCTAAAAGACCGGACCAATTATTAAAGTTTATTGTACGATTATTTAAATTCCAGTGAATTGCGGATTTTAAGACACCCTATATGTCCTAACTAAATGCAGATTAGCCCTAGGCTAATGCAGGTGGTTCATACAACCTATGTGTAACTAGGCTGTATTTTCTAAGGAAAACCAAGGGTGGACTAGCGTATCCTACTCTAGTCATCAGTCGGCGATGTGAATCGCCAACTGACCGGACGGAGGCGCTCCTATAACTCTAAGACAAACCCCTAACTCTAAAACAAACACAAACAAGCACACAACAAATCCAAGACAAACTCCTAACTCTAAAACAAGCACACAACAAACAAACAAACAAACAACCTATCAAAAGACACAACATAACTCTAAAACTCTCTATCTAGGAGAAACTCCTAACTCTAGAGGAAGATCTTTTGAAAACAAGATTTTAAAGGTTTTTGAAGAAAGTTTAAAACATTTATTTACAAAAAAGTTTGGCTGGACTTGGGACGTAAATCCCAAGCTGCACTACGTACCTCGGAAGAGGATCAAGCCAACGTAGTTCGAAACGAACTCTCTAACTACTAATTCTAAAAACACTCAACACTTTAGGCTTTTTAAGGTTTTTCAGATGTTTTTCGTATTTTTAAAGTTTTCAAAAGTTTTTGAAGTAAAGAGTTTTTACCCTTTTGGTCAAAGACCTAAGGGAAAATACAAAGCAAAACCTTAGGGCCAAACCCTAGGGCAAATAGGGGAAACCCCTAAACAAGGCAAACTAAGCTATCGATGACAACAAAAAGATCTACGATCTCAAAAGGCAAAGCTATAATGAGACTGGGCTAGTCTCCAAAGAAGAAGGAAAGACAACAAGACTAAGGAGAAACTCCTTACTAACAGCACCAAAGAAGACAAATGAGCCATAGGCTCTCTAATACTACAACTTAAAGGAGAAATGAGTCAAAGACTCCCAAATAACACCAACGGAAGAACCAACGAGTCAAAGACTCCTTAGTAATACCACAAAAGAACGAATGAGTCAAAGACTCTCTAATAATACCAACTAAGAAAACGAAGTGAGTCAAAGACTCTCTAAAAGAAATGGAAATATGAGTCAAAGACCAATAACACCAACTAAAGAATAGACGAGTCAAAGACTCTCTAAAAGAGAATGAAACACGAGTCAAAGACTCCACTGATACCAACTAAAGGATAGACGAGTCAAAGACTCTCTAAAAGAGAAAGAAACACGAGTCAAAGACTCCACTAATGCTAATTAAAGGATAAATGAGTCAAAGACTCTCTAATAACTCTGCATTAAAGACAAATGAGTCAAAGACTCCCCTATAACACTACCTAAAAGGCAAATGAGTCAAAGACTCTCTAATAACACCATCTAAAGGATGAATGGGTCAAAGACTCTCTAATCAAGGGCTAACTCCTATGCGAATGAACTATCGAATAAGGAGAAGCTCACAAGTAAAAAAAAAAAATAAGAATTTGTGCACATTTAGCAGAGGTAAAACACCCAGCCGGGCCGGACAGCTACCTAGCCCTAGGGTGCAACAAATGTGCGCCCAGTACCCCATAAGGGTTGGGGTATGAAGCCAAGCCGAGTAGGGTGTTCTCCCAAAAACCAAACGATGCACAAAGAGGAGGTTTAGCGAGAGAATGAGACCGGGTGGGTCTCCTAAACACACACAAAGACGGGCTCTAAACAACCTTATCATTGCCCTCAAGGGGGAAGCAAGGCTAAGACAACTAATTGACCAAATTGGTCTCTAATTAACAGAGGAACAAATTGAGGTGCAACCTCAGAGAGGATTCTACAAATGAGGCCAAGCAGGCCTTCTAAAGGCTAATTCTTACAAAGCCAAGATAGATGACTCCCTAATAACAACAATAAAGATCAAATGAGTCAAAGACTCCCCCGATAAAACGAAAGATTCAAAGGCTCTCTAAATGAGGCAAAGCATGCCTCCTATGGGTACACCATTTATCAAAATCAAAGCAACCTCCCTGAGGTTAAGCTAAAAAAAAGAGGCTTGCCTCCAAAGGAGGATTGCCTAACGAGACAGAGTATGTCTCCTAGTACATGTTATAGTATCTAAAGAAATCTAACAGAAATCTAAAAGACTGTGCTAGTCTAATCAAAGAGAGAGGAAAATGCTACCAGATAATCGTAAATTCCAATCAATTATTATAAAAACAAATCAAATATCAGCAAAATATGATCTACAACTAAAAGAGTGCACAATCTGTAATAATAGCAATCATACAATGATAAACAACATTAATTAGTCCAGACCAGCCGCTGGAGAGCCTAATAAAGCAAGAAACAACATTAAACACTTCTATGCCCAACCACAAGTACCACTGCCCCAATATGGAGGTGAAATCAGATGATGCTAAAGTAATCATCTGATATCACAAATACACATGATAATATTTATATGCCCGCCTTGAGATCAGACAGTACTCATGTCGATAATATCGAATAGAGTAGTCATCTGATCTCCTTCTTTCCTAAAACAATTTATTTAAATAAAAGACAAGTTTATGAACCTCAAGAGAGTCTCACCTGAGCAGTCCATTTATTATCATCTTCAAAACCTAACTCAAAGATTAGCACAAGAGAAGAATATATATATAAAAAGAAATCAAAAGATTATGATAATTCTAATTCATACAAATTGTAGTGCGTAACAGGGGGTATCACTTATGCAGATTCAAGTGTAAAATAGGGACCATATTCATTGGACTAAACTGTCACATAATAGATTGATTCAACAAGGGTCAAAACAGGGGCTGGGCCATAGGCCAGCAGTGTGCAAAACAATGACTGGGCCATAGGCCAGCAGTGTGCAAAGCAGGGGGGCTGAAATAAGCTATGAACCCCACACATACATATATATACTCAACCACCATTTGAAATACAAACTCAAACATTCACAGATGTTTTCAGGCATATATATACCTGTACATACACATTCACATATGTATCCACACTTATACTCACACTTATCTGTACAACACAATGACATGTGCTGCATTCGACACCAAATCTTGTTGAAACAAGCATTATATTAACGTAGTCTCTGTTTTCTTATAAACAAAATATTATAATCATGATTTCCAAATGAAAATGAGCCACAATCCCATGAAAGAAACATGGACTAAAAATCACCATAACAGAAAAATATAATGCCATTTAGCTAACAAATTCCAAAGAAATTCATACCAAACAGAACTAGAACAGATTCATTTTGACAAATCTATATCAAAATTAATCTAATCGCATTGCTAATTCAAAGAGAGGAAATTATACACAGGGAAACAAATTGAACATGTCATAGTAAGTAAGATTGAAGGAAATATCTGAAAATAAGCCCATACTAACCTTTTTCTGCTACTCAATCTTTCAAGAACAGATTCAAGCTCTCTCTCTCTCCACAAATCAGATCTCCGACGAATTTGTCAGAATCTAACCGGAGATCAGAACCTTGCCAGAGAAAAGTAGATCGGATTGATCAAAGAAAGTGTAGATCGATGAGATCTAAGGTTAGGGTTAGAAGAATTTAGGCTTTTCTCATCTCAGATCTATTTCTCCCTCTTTCTGCGAGAATCGGAGGTTCGCCGGAGGTGGTGTCTAGCCGGAGAAGATGGATTTTGGCCGCGGATGATCAGAAAATCTGATCGGAGGTTGGTGGCTTAATTGACCGGATCTGCAAGAAATCAAAACCAGCGAGCCGCCGGAGAAGATGATCGGAGAAAAGGTGGATCTCGGCCAGATCCGATCGGATTCTTGCCGGATTTTGACCGGGGCAAGATCGGTGAAGAAGGAATGAACGGAGAAGAAGGATCGGTACCGGATTTGTAGCGATGGCCGGCGGAAATGGAAAGTTGCAGAGAGGAGGTGCCGGAGAGGAGGTTACCGGTGGTGGAGAAGAGGTAGATCCGGTCGGATTTGCAGAGGTTGCCGGAGGTGGAAGAAGGAGATGGCCGGAGCGATGGTGGAGGAGGTGGAGGATGCGGCTGCCGGAGAAGGATCGGATGGTAGAGATGACCGGCGATGGAAAACCCAAGCTCTCTCTCTCTCTCTTTCTCTCTCTCGATTTTCAACGAGAATGAACAGTAAACCTCGAATTTTTGGGTTTTTTGCATATATATAAAAAAAATTTGTTGATATCGGCACTCCACTTTTGGATAAGGCGCGCGAACTACTAGTTGCACTCTTCCCGCTTTGTCTTATTAGACAAAAGGCAAAACCTCGGCTATTTTACAAAAGGACACCCCCCTGTGCGGATAATTTGCCCCCCTTCCAGATTTGAACTACGACCACTGCCTCGATCCGTTCACTGATCAAACGTGCTCGGATCTCGATGAAATTTTACGGGGACCTATGGAAGACCCTAACCTAGCTTAGGGTGTAATTTGGGGGCCGAATTCACTGGTTTGATGAGGTTGCGCACAATCGACACGAATTTGGGTCTGGTCAAAATGGGGTGTCTACAGTACTTTCCAAAAACAATCTATACATATTATCAAAATTTCTATTATAACATCTATTTTCCACAACAACATATACAAATATGAAAAAATGTTGTCTTTAGAATATCTATGAAATCACAATTCATCCATAGCAAACATCTTGAAATTGTTCCGTCAACAAAATACTACATTGTTCCCAACCACATATCAAAACAACATATTACATTGTTCCCAACTATATCAAAACAAAATACTACATTGTCGCCAACCACCTATCAAAACAAAATACTAGCTTCATTGTTCCCAACCATATCAAAACAAAATACTAGATTGTTCAACATTCTTTATCATCTCCTCTCTTCATCATCTTCATCATCTCCTCGATCCTCAGTATCATTTGTGATTTAACAATTTAACCTACAAACACAAATCATGTATAAATTAATGATAAAATCAACACATGCATATAAAGTAAATTCATTTTTAGAATTTAAATTGTCATTTAAAACTAATTGTACACTTACAAATGCACGAGGCTAGGCAACATTATTTCCTAAGGCATCGCCGATGACTTTAAATTTTCCATTTGGTCTTGGCAACTTTGCTTCTCAAGAGATACCTCCATTGAGCATTACTTCACACCATCCCCCATCCAATCTTCCCCCCTACAATTTGTGTGGAATCTTCACTTTTGAGCAACCCTTTTGCCACAATAATGCCATCATGTGGACCCCGATCCGAGATATAGGCGAGGGAACTGGTCCCTAACACCCTCTGGATCATCCACGTGTGAAGGAGAGCTCTACCAAGGAACTCTCAAAACGGATGCCACCCTCATAGCATAGCACGAGTGGCGATATAAAACAAAAGAGATATGTCTTGATCCGGAGCCAAGGCTCGAAACCGAGACATACCTAAAATAAACTCAGAGTCGTCATCCATGGATATGCCATGGAACCCTAAAATCAAATCCTCTGTGCAATGGATAACCATAAATATATATATGGGTTCGTGCCTGGTTACGAATGGGGAAGGTCTGAGAGCACCCCCAATTCGTCCGAGTGCAAGCACTTGGTCTCTTATGCCATTTATTATTAATTCCAAAGAAGTTTGGGTAAAAATCATATGAAATGGAAACAATCCTCATGAGTCGTCTACCTAAGCATGCATTTCCTGAGGATAGAGATAATAAACACACATAAAATAAAATGAAAGATGTGTCACCTAAGCATAGCTAGGTTATGAGTGACATGCCCAATGGGTGTCTAAGTTCAAATGTGCAAACACATGCAAGCTATAACTAAAGGTATAGGATTAGTACAATAAAGTAAGAAAACACATCAAATCCTACAATAACAGCACAACAAATCCTAAGACTCTAAATGATTAGCCCGAGTCCTCGGATAGTCTAGTATTCATCCAAAGAAGCTTACGTATCCCCGCCTCCACGAGAATCAAGGCAACGTAATTCTTCGCGCCTATTCTAAGCTATGATGCCTAAGACACCTAGACCTCTATCTTAGACTCGATCTAAAAGACCTGACTAGTTATTAAAGCTTCTTGAATGATTATTTAAATTCCAGTGAATTGTAGATTTTAGGACACCATATATGCCCTAACTAAATGCAGGTTAGCCTTAAGCTAATGCAGGTGGTTCCTACAACCTATGTGTAACTGTGGTACCCGATCCCGCGAGAGGGGTGGGGCGCGAGCCGCCGCGCTCTCTCTCTTGGTCTCTCGTATCCACGCGATTGGCGTGTGCATTTTAATATTGATTGTAATTCGTCTTTCCTGTGAACTTGGGATCACTAAGGCAATCTGAATTCCACACGAAAGAGACTGACAGAGTCGCCACCTAGATATGGGATCTAGGACCCATAATTAACCAGAAATCTAGACTCGCTACCTGGTTACGAGAATGGAAGGTATGGGGAGTTATCCACCACATGCACCATTCCTGCCCGATAATCGGTCTTCGATTCCAAAAGCTAACTCTTTTAAATTTATTTTAAATGGCTCATTCAACTCTATGTTAAAGTGCGAACTAAGTGACATGCATCCTAACATCTAATTTCAATGTGAATCCTAAATGTGTATCTTGATTTATTAATTTGTCTGGATTCAATCGAAGTGAAAGTTCTCATAAAATTCTAATTTCATGGAAAGTCCTAAGTGATTTGATTAAGCATTTACAAGAAAATTAATATACAAAACACCACAATTTGTTGTGGTGCCGACTCGCGGGTGGTATGCCGTCAGACATCCAAGCTGCCTACGTACCCAAGCCTCACTGGGATCAGAGTCGACGTAGTTCGGTGCACCTAAGCTAAGCTACATATGCCTAACTCAACTAGGACACCGATCTAGACGGGATTGACTGTTTCAACAGTTTTAAGAGAAGTTATTTAATTCAAGTTGAGGATTTTATTATCTTAGGATTTCATCGAAGATGCTATATGATCCTATCTAAATGCAAGTTGTCCCTTAGACTAATGCAGGTTAGCCTACATCCTAGTTTACTAGGCTTGTCCTAGGGAAAAACTGGATGACTAGTGTAACTTGACCTATGGCACGGTTGCTATACATAGCAAGCGTCCGTGATGAGGCTGGACTCCTAACTCTAGGACTCCCTAAAACTTAGGACACAACACGACACGACACCATTGTTCCTAAATTGGGCTCTAAGGGTTCTTACGACGGAAACCATAATCCAATGGTTCCGAGAGACACGAGATGAATCGAGATGATGAATAGTGTGAGGGAATGGGAAAGATAGAGAAAGGTGCGACTGAACTTGGGAGTGCCAAATTGCCTACGTACCCCGTGATGGGGATCAAGCCACACGTAGTTCCACTGGCGAGGTTGCTTGGATTTTGGAAGACAGAATTGGTATTTGTATCTGGAATCGGGTTTGCATTTGAGCATTGGACTTGAGATTCAGAAACATTGATCTAGCAATGAGATTTTGGAATTGGGAATTTGCATCAAAGAATTGAGCATATAGGAATCATCAAGGGTTTGAATTTTCGGAATTCAAAGTGGGCGGGCTTATGAGATTTGGCCAAATGGATTCAGACATGCGACTCGGATTGTGTTGGGATATGACTTGGTTGGATTGGGTTAATGGTTAGGGTCAAGTGAGTCAGGTCTAAGTTAGGAGCAAACCCGAGACTAGCCATGGTCTAACTAGGAGGAAGCAGGGTACAAACCAGGGTGCGGACCAGGGTGCACCAGGGTGCGAACCAGCAGGGAACCAGGGTGCGAACCAGCAGGGGAACCAGGGTGCAACCAGCAACGAACCTGGGTGCAACCAGGGTCTAACCAGAGTGCGAACCAGCAGGGAACCAGGGTGCGAACCAATATCGAACCAGGGTGCGAACCAGTAGGGAACCAGGGTGCAACCAGCAGGGAACCAGGGTGCAACCAGTAGGGAACCAGGGTGCAACCAGCAGGGAAGCAGGGTGCGAACCAGTAGGGAACCAGGGTGCGAACAGTAGGGAACCAGGGTGCAACCAGCAGGGAACCAGGGTGCGAATCAGTAGGGAACCAGGGTGCAACCAGCATCGAACCTGGGTGCAACCAGCAGCGAACCTTGGTGCAACCAGGGTCTAACCAGAGGCTAACCAGGGGGAAAACAGACCCTACATGCTTCCTAACATGGTTTTTCTTTTAAAGTAAAAGATATGTATGAAAACAGACCCTACATAGAATTGAAATAAATGCCTACCTCTTTGGAAACCCACTTTGTGTTTGATTTTTCTTTGATGTTAATTCTTTGAAGATGATTCCTTGCTTGATAATGACTGCTTTTGATATATATCACCCAACGTATAAAATCACCCGATCCGGCAAGGATGGCCGAACCCTTGAAGAGATGAGGGAGAGGGATGAATTTTCTAAGAGAGGGGTTCTTTTTCTTCTTCTCTTGGATGGTGGGATGAGAGGGTATTTATAGGAGAATGGGATAGGAGGTTAGGTGAGGTTAGGTGGTTTTGGATGGTTAGGATGAGAGGATGAGGTTAGGTAAGGTTAGGTGGGGTTAGGTAAGGTTAGGTGAGGTTAGGTGAGGTTAGGTGAGGTTTGGATGGTTAGGATGAGAGGAGAGGTTAGGTGAGGTTAGGTGAGGTTTGGATGGTTAGGATGAGAGGAGAGGTTAGGTGGTTTTGGATGGTTAGACCCAGGTCAAGATCTGCCATTGATCTAACGATTTACGGAAATCGGGTCTCGGAATGGAATCAGGGTCCGGGCTATGAAGTGACCCTAGCTTATTTTGTCCCGATTGATGATCCATAAAGTCAGATCAAGATATTAATGACCTAAAACATATAAATCAATGATAGAGGGGGTTCTCACATGGATTTAACACACTAATTTATTTGTTGATTAAAACAAAACAAAATGGGGTGTCTACAGATGCCCCTCTTTGGTAGAGATGACGTAGTCATTGAATACCAAAGTTAAAAATGACAGAACCATTTTGCGTAGCTTTAATCGACAAAGGACTCTCTAGACACAACGCACCTTAACATAATGCAAAACCTTAGATGAAACCCTAGAACTTGAATAATAAAAAAAACTCGATGCGGCGCCGTTCACAAACGGGCAATTAGAGAATGAGATATCATTTTCGAATGGATTCTGAAGGGAAAGGACAAAGATCGCTCTCAAACAGTTTTTAGAAGGAGATGAGACGCCGCTCACAAGCGGGTTCAACGAGGATAAGAAGCATTCCCAAATGGACTTGGATAATGAGGCACCGTTCACAAACGGCCTCAAGGAGGATAGAAAACCATTCACAGATGGACTCGAGAAATGAGGCACCGTTCACAAACGGGCTCAAGGAGAAGACAAGACCATTCACAAATGGACTCGAGAAATGAGGCACCGTTCACAAACGGGCTCAAGGAGAAGACAAGACCATTCACAAATGGACTCGAGAAATGAGGCACCGTTCACAAACGGGCTCAAGGAGGACGATACCATTCACAAATGGATTCGAGAAAAGAGGCACCATTCACAAACGGACTCAAGGATAAGACAAGACCATTCACAAATGGACTCGAGAAATGGGGCACCATTCACAAACGGGCTCAAGGAGAAGACGAGACCATTCACAAATGGACTCGAGAAATGAGGCACCGTTCACAAACGGGCTCAAGGAGAAGACGAGACCATTCACAAATGGATTCGAGAAATGAGGCACCGTTCACAAACGGGTTCAAGGAGAAGACGAGACCATTCACAAATGGACTCGAGAAATGAGGCACCTTTCACAAGAGGGCTCAAAGAGGACATGAGACCATTCACAAATGGACTCAGAAAATGAGACACCGTTCACAAACGGGTTCAAGGAGAAGACGAGACCATTCACCAATGGACTAGAGAAATGAGGCACCATTCACAAACGGGCTCAAGGAGGACATGAGACCATTCACAAATGGACTCAAAAAATGAGACACCGTTCACAAACGGGTTCAAGAAGAAGACGAGACCATTCACAAATGGACTCGAGAAATGAGGCGGCCCCCGTTCACAAACGGGCTCGAAGAATTTAGAGATTTTTTATGAACTTGAATTTGACGTAGGATTGGATTTTTTATTTTTTATTTAATTAAGGATTTGAATTTGATAATTTTTTTTATTTTTGGAAAATGAGGTACCGTCCGCAAACGGGCTCAAGGAGAAGATGAGACCATTCACAAATGGCCTCGAGAAAAGAGGCACCGTTCACAAACGGGCTCAAAGAGGACATGAGACCATTCACAAATGGACTCAGAGAATGAGAAACCTGTTCACAAACGGGTTCAAGGAGAAGACGAGACCATTCACAAATGGACTCGAGAAATGATGCACCTTTCACAAAAGGGCTCAAAGAGGACATGAGATTTTTCATGAACTTGAATTTGACGTAAGATTGGATTTGTTTGAATCGGGGATTGGATTTGATGAATTTTTTTTATTTTTGAGAAATGAGGTACCGTCCGCAAACGGGCTCAAGGAAAAGACGAGACCATTCACAAATGGCCTCGAGAAAAGAGGCACCGTTCACAAACGGGCTCAAAGACTTTAGAGGTTTTCATGAATTTGAATTCGACGTAGAATTGGATTTTTTTTTTAATTAAGGATTTGGATTTGATAAATTTTTTTATTTTTGGAAAATGAGGTACCGTCCGCAAACGGGCTCAAGGAGAAGATGAGACCATTCACAAATGGCCTCGAGAAAAGAGGCACCGTTCACAAACGGGCTCAAAGAGGACATGAGACCATTCACAAATGGACTCAGAGAATGAGAAACCTGTTCACAAACGGGTTCAGGGAGAAGACGAGACCATTCACAAATGGACTCGAGAAATGAGGCACCTTTCACAAAAGGGCTCAAAGAGGACATGAGATTTTTCATGAACTTGAATTTGACGTAAGATTGGATTTGTTTGAATCAGGGATTGGATTTGATGAATTTTTATTTTTGGGAAATGAGGTACCGTCAGCAAACGGGCTCAAGGAGAAGACGAGACCATTCACAAATGGCCTCGAGAAAAGAGGCACCGTTCACAAACGGGCTCGAAGAATTTAGAGGTTTTCATGAATTTGAATTTGACGTAGAATTGGATTTGATGAATTTTGGATTTTTTTTTTTTTTTTTTGAACTCAATGAAATCGGGGACATTATAGATCGCGCCCAGTAAAGACAGTGGAAACCAAGACTTTGACGAATGATGAGACGACCAACCTTATGAACGAAGAACCATTAGTAACAAGGATGGATTAGGAACACTTTTATGAAACTTCAACAAGATTTTTCTCAATGAGACTGTTGGTCGTGTCTTCTGGGGATTTTGATAACTGAAACCTTGAACAAGACATTTGAGATTGGTAATTTAGAACAATGGCTCTCTCGGATATAATCATGGAAAAGTGGGATTTGCCTCTTGACAGGTGTTTAGATAAACATTTCTTGACCAGGATAGTATTTAACAAACTGGAAGGAGATTCCGAATTTTAATGGTTCGTCTTTCTGAGAAATTGGCTCAACCACCATTGCATCTGGGGCTCTTCCAAGCTTAAGGTGCCTTCCTGGGGTATGATCTTTTTACGGAAGCTGGGCTTTCTGATGTTTCTACTTCTGAACTCTTCTGAGTTGATCTTCTTTGAAATGTAGCTGTTTGACTAGATTCTCGAACCCTTTCAGGTATAATTGCAGGGAGCTGCCTAGGCCGGGCCTCCTTCACCAAGACAGTTACATCATTTGGACATAGGAACGACGATTGACTCTTTCTAAAGAGAAAACTTAGATGAAAGGCACTACTCAAAGGATTGAGCAGCCCTGAAGGAGTGAACTTAGAATAACAAAGATTGACTGACTATACTGACAAACACAGTGATGCTTCTGACTTAGTTAACGTTTTATTTGGTAAATCTATCATTTCAAGGAATTTTTTTTTTTTTTTTTTTTTTTTTGAAATCGTAAACACTGGACTTCTTCCTCGAAACAGTAATGCCTCAAGAATTTAATTACGACCCCTAAGATTGCTTAGCTTCAATGCCCCCAGTTTTGAGGATATCACTTGAATTTGCTTGAACTTCAGTTGATCTTCAGTCTTGATACCGGCTGTTGCCTTCTTATACTGATTCTCTTACCGTGACCAAGTCATCTCTTCAGGGTTTTTAACTTGGCGGACCGCGCTAGCCTTAACTTTTGCCTGAACCACCTTTCTAGGTTTTCGATCCAGCAGGCTATCCCCTTAGCTTTTGCCTAAGCCGCCCTTTCGGGTTTTCAACTTAGCAGGGAAATGATCTTAAATTTTGCCTAGACCGCCCTTTCAGGTTTTCAGTCTAGCAGATCTTCAAACTCCATTTTTTTTTATTCAACATCATTTTTTTTTTTTGTTTCGGGACCTAGATCATTAGTTCTGAACACCGGAAGGACTTTATAGGTAGGATAGGGCTTTTCAAAGAATGGCTTAAGGTTCAACAAAGATTTCGACCGAACCTGTGAATAGGTTGCCTACATATCCCAAGGTAGGAATCAGGTCGTGTATAGTTCAGGGGGAATGCCCCTAGTTTGAAGATAAATTGTTCGAAAGTTTATTGATTTTTCTTTTTTTTTTTTCTTTCTGGAATAATTGACTTCTCTTCTTTAGGAACTTGTCCCCTTTTTTTTCTGAAAGGATTGAATTTCTTTTTTTTTTTGGATTGATTGAATTGCTTTTCTTTTTTGAATTGACCGAACTCAGTTTAACCGAGCTGCCTACGTACCCCAGTGTAGGGATCAGGTCTCGCGTAGTTCGGGGCGAATGCCCCTAGTTTGATGGGTTTTCAAGAAAATTTCATTTAGGCTCGAAGGGTTTGCAAACCAGTATTCTTTTGACGTTGGGTTCTGATTTTGGGATTTATTCAGCCAAAGGAGGCCTTCCGATGTTCAGATTGGGAATCGATCTAGGTTACTAGAGTCCCTCTGGTGCTGATTATTATTTTATTTTTTATTTTTTTTTTCTTCTTTTTTTTTTATGGAGTTTGACGGCATTTCCAGGTAAGAGATAATATATCTTCTTCTTTCAAGATTCTAATACGTGCTTTAGACTTTCATAGAGCGAAACTTGTTCTTTGACATCCTCCATCTATGGATTCGTACTCTTGATATCTGATGATCACTTTTCAATGCTTGCTCTTGAACTTCTTATCTTGAATTTGTTGGCTTTATGTTATGAATTTGATAACCAAGGTCATTGATTGAAAATATGAAAGTTGTTTCCACTCTATGCCCCTTGTATAGCATATATCTTCTCACTTTCTTCATTTTCTTTGAGCTTTCCATCCATGTCTTGCCCCTGGTATCGGTTGTAGCTTTTCTAGACAATCTTCTTATTCTTGAAATAATTTTATCAATTCTTCACACTCTTCAGAGGGTAATGTATTTTCAATCGGCATTCACTGAATCAAAGTTTCAGTGCCAATGTTTATCATTTCAATTTCATCTTTGAAAGGTTGGGATTGGCGCTCCTCCTCTTGTTCAAGTAATTGCTGACTCAAGTGGAGTTTCGTCAATTTTGTTCGCATTTGAGGAGGGAGCCTTACTTTAAGATCAGAAGCATACTTAAGAAACAGACACAAGTGAATTACATTAAGGATTTGGAACTGAAATTTTTATTTAAAGAAAAGCTATTACATTTGACGACCTATCCTGAACATGCTCAGGATTCACAACTCTAAAGAGAAACAGGAGATAACTTGCCTGGACTAGGCATTGACCTTGAACTGTAAGACCGGACTCAACAATTATACTGACCATGATGACTGACTCAACATAAAATAGTAAGTGACTAAAACTTTAACTGCTGCAACTGTTTGGCGTTGAAGGCTCGGCGAAGGCTGGCTCGTATCGGGATAGCAGCTACTAGAACATCTCCACTGTCTGCATCTTCCTCTTCTTCAAAAGGTTCCGACCCAGACGTTTCAAAGGTAGGTTCTAAGGCACAGATAAGAGTGAGAGGATCAAATTTTGGGTCCCCTATGGTTATAGCATTAACAGCAGCAGCAGGGTTTGCATGACCAGGTAATGAGTTATCAGGTTTTGGCTCGAACACAAGATCTTTGTTGTCGAGCAACCTCTGGATCCTGAATTTTAGGGCAATGCAATTATCAGTGAGATGGCCGGAATTTCTATGGTATTCGCAGTGTTGATCTGTTCGCCAATTTGCTGGTAAAGGATTGGGAAGAGCCCTAATGTCGGGCAGGATTATGCGACCTGAGGCTAGATACTCCTTGAGTATCTCAGATGGTGGAAGAGGGAGAGGGGTAAATTTTGTCTGGGCCTGTGGTCGAGGTGCGACAGCAGGTTGGGTATAGTCCATCACCATGGGGTTCTGAGATTTGGAAGGCTGAGGATTGGAGCGGGAAAGGTTATTAATTTCAGCTGATGGAGACTTCCTGAATTCTCTGGTATTCGGGTTACTTCGGTTGAATACACCTTGAGCCATAGCCTCCTCTATTTGGATGCCTGCCACGATAAAGTGTTTGAAGTCCGGATAATACTGCAACGACATGTGATATTGGAGTTGGGGGGAAATATTTTTCATGATTATCTGGACCTGTTCTTCCTCAGACGGGCGCTCCATCATCTGAGCTGCTACTCTCCTCCATCTTTTCACAAAAATCAGAAAGGATTCCCTCGAGTCTTGCTTTGTTCTCTCTAAATCCTTTCTGGTGATTTCTGTCCCATCATCATATTTGAACTGCCTGATGAATTGCTCGCCGATATCCTTCCATGTCCTGTAACGAGTCTTGTCCAAGACCATGAACCATCTCCTAGCAACCTTGGTTAAGGAAACTGGGAACAATTGAGCCATTTGCTCAGGAGATAAGCCCTGAGGCTGACACATAATGGTGAACATTTGCAAATGTGTGATTGGACAACCCACACCATCATATTTGTCGAAATCGGGCATTTGAAAATTGGCAGGAAGGCGGATTTCGGGAAATAGAGTAAGATCACTGGGATTGAAACCACCCTGGTCTTGAAACTGAATGTCTTGAACTTTCCTGGTAAGAGTCTCTAATTTCTCCATAACAGACTTATCAACCATGAACTGAGAAGGCCTACTGCGATTCTCGCTATATTGCTCTTTTTCCAAATCTTCTTCGGTTTTATCATGGATATTGATGAACACTGGATGGGCAGGTGCTATTGAAGTAGCTGCTTGGTGCATAGGCCCTTTATCCTTGGACAACGATGGTCCCAACTTTTCAGAAAGCTGAGCCTTGATAACTTGGTTTTCTTCTTTGAGTTCTTGAAGCTGCTGGAGAATTAAGGTAAGAGTATCGGTAATTGCAGCAGGTGGAAGGCCATCTTGGTTATCTGCCATTGGTGAGGATGAGAAAGAAGGAGACGCTGGGGTTCTCAGAGAGGATGGTAGAGAGACAGAATTCCTCTCCAATCGTGAAGATACCCGAACCCAAGGAGCAGTGGGGTTAGCTATTGTGCCAACTTCCTGTGATGGAAATAATGAACACGAGGTGTATGAGCTTGACATTCATGGAGTGTTCATTCTCAATGACTAAAACAAAGATTACTCATTTAAGCAAGTAATTGGGACAATAGAGTGAATCCCAAAAGACCAAGATATGACAATGATAATAAAATCGTATAAGGAAATGCCCCTAGTTCATGGATCATGAGAGTGAACTCTGAAGGACTTATCAAAATATTCTCGAAGAAGGTTATCCTTAGAGTAAGAAAGACTAAGAGTACAAGCAAGATTGGATCATCTGGACCAGGCATGATCAGATCATGAGATTGCATAATCGAAAGATTGTGAGATTGTGCTCCTGCCAGTTAGGGGATGGCATGAAGATACGATCGAATCGTATGGCAGAAGAATGAAAGACGCACGATCAAGAGATTAGATGAGATAGCATAGGATTGCTTTCAACGGATAGATCATGAATGACTAATCCTATGAGATCTTTGGAAATGATGGGATTTATATCCTAACCCAAAGGGAAAATTTTTTTTTTTTTTTTTTTCACATTTTATCAGTGTTACCTGAAGGCATCAACCCTAATCCTAATCTATCGGAGTGGAGAGAGAATCTCGACTTATGACTTTGTTCGTGTATCTAAGGACCGATCGTGACCATTGGAAGATGGACCACGGCCTAATCTAGACACCAATGGGTAGGATATCCTAAACTAGGCTCACACACGTGATGCACATGTGTTCGTATACTACATGCATGTGTGGGTTAATCTAGGGGTAAGGCCAAGAGTTCCCTTAGCGCGAATCCCTGTTCGATATATTGTACCAGTGTCCGGCGTATCAGTACGTGAACAAGAGATCCGTTTACGTACCATAAAGGTACTAGGCTAAGGGTGGAATGCTTCTCTAGCACAGAGGCACCAGGTGATGAAATCCCAGTCAACCATGCTAGATAACACTCCGGGTTCCTAAAATAGGATGTGTGTGCACGTGAGATGCAAGGGTTTAGATGCAAGTGATGTAAGTGTATGCAATATGTTTGCGCAATCTACGATGCCTTCAGGTTTTGTTAGATTAAGTTCAAGTAAAATGTGATGAGAAAATAAAACAAGACAAAGTAATCTATCAAGTATAGAGTTTTTATGAGCCAGTTAAATTAAATTCAAATGAATTATCTTTTGAAATTTTAATGAAGTTAGGTGATCCCCAGCAGAGTCGCCAAACTGTGGTACCCGATCCCGCGAGAGGGGTGGGGCGCGAGCCGCCGCGCTCTCTCTCTTGGTCTCTCGTATCCACGCGATTGGCGTGTGCATTTTAATATTGATTGTAATTCGTCTTTCCTGTGAACTTGGGATCACTAAGGCAATCTGAATTCCACACGAAAGAGACTGACAGAGTCGCCACCTAGATATGGGATCTAGGACCCATAATTAACCAGAAATCTAGACTCGCTACCTGGTTACGAGAATGGAAGGTATGGGGAGTTATCCACCACATGCACCATTCCTGCCCGATAATCGGTCTTCGATTCCAAAAGCTAACTCTTTTAAATTTATTTTAAATGGCTCATTCAACTCTATGTTAAAGTGCGAACTAAGTGACATGCATCCTAACATCTAATTTCAATGTGAATCCTAAATGTGTATCTTGATTTATTAATTTGTCTGGATTCAATCGAAGTGAAAGTTCTCATAAAATTCTAATTTCATGGAAAGTCCTAAGTGATTTGATTAAGCATTTACAAGAAAATTAATATACAAAACACCACAATTTGTTGTGGTGCCGACTCGCGGGTGGTATGCCGTCAGACATCCAAACTGCCTACGTACC
The DNA here is from genome assembly GCF_043159265.1 of Tasmannia lanceolata. Classification (NCBI taxonomy): domain Eukaryota; kingdom Viridiplantae; phylum Streptophyta; class Magnoliopsida; order Canellales; family Winteraceae; genus Tasmannia; species Tasmannia lanceolata. The sequence continues at coordinate 15,841,268 of NW_027518683.1, forward strand.
CAAGCCTCACTGGGATCAGAGTCGACGTAGTTCGGTGCACCTAAGCTAAGCTACATATGCCTAACTCAACTAGGACACCGATCTAGACGGGATTGACTGTTTCAACAGTTTTAAGAGAAGTTATTTAATTCAAGTTGAGGATTTTATTATCTTAGGATTTCATCGAAGATGCTATATGATCCTATCTAAATGCAAGTTGTCCCTTAGACTAATGCAGGTTAGCCTACATCCTAGTTTACTAGGCTTGTCCTAGGGAAAAACTGGATGACTAGTGTAACTTGACCTATGGCACGGTTGCTATACATAGCAAGCGTCCGTGATGAGGCTGGACTCCTAACTCTAGGACTCCCTAAAACTTAGGACACAACACGACACGACACCATTGTTCCTAAATTGGGCTCTAAGGGTTCTTACGACGGAAACCATAATCCAATGGTTCCGAGAGACACGAGATGAATCGAGATGATGAATAGTGTGAGGGAATGGGAAAGATAGAGAAAGGTGCGACTGAACTTGGGAGTGCCAAATTGCCTACGTACCCCGTGATGGGGATCAAGCCACACGTAGTTCCACTGGCGAGGTTGCTTGGATTTTGGAAGACAGAATTGGTATTTGTATCTGGAATCGGGTTTGCATTTGAGCATTGGACTTGAGATTCAGAAACATTGATCTAGCAATGAGATTTTGGAATTGGGAATTTGCATCAAAGAATTGAGCATATAGGAATCATCAAGGGTTTGAATTTTCGGAATTCAAAGTGGGCGGGCTTATGAGATTTGGCCAAATGGATTCAGACATGCGACTCGGATTGTGTTGGGATATGACTTGGTTGGATTGGGTTAATGGTTAGGGTCAAGTGAGTCAGGTCTAAGTTAGGAGCAAACCCGAGACTAGCCATGGTCTAACTAGGAGGAAGCAGGGTACAAACCAGGGTGCGGACCAGGGTGCACCAGGGTGCGAACCAGCAGGGAACCAGGGTGCGAACCAGCAGGGGAACCAGGGTGCAACCAGCAACGAACCTGGGTGCAACCAGGGTCTAACCAGAGTGCGAACCAGCAGGGAACCAGGGTGCGAACCAATATCGAACCAGGGTGCGAACCAGTAGGGAACCAGGGTGCAACCAGCAGGGAACCAGGGTGCAACCAGTAGGGAACCAGGGTGCAACCAGCAGGGAAGCAGGGTGCGAACCAGTAGGGAACCAGGGTGCGAACAGTAGGGAACCAGGGTGCAACCAGCAGGGAACCAGGGTGCGAATCAGTAGGGAACCAGGGTGCAACCAGCATCGAACCTGGGTGCAACCAGCAGCGAACCTTGGTGCAACCAGGGTCTAACCAGAGGCTAACCAGGGGGAAAATAGACCCTACATGCTTCCTAACATGGTTTTTCTTTTAAAGTAAAAGATATGTATGAAAACAGACCCTACATAGAATTGAAATAAATGCCTACCTCTTTGGAAACCCACTTTGTGTTTGATTTTTCTTTGATGTTAATTCTTTGAAGATGATTCCTTGCTTGATAATGACTGCTTTTGATATATATCACCCAACGTATAAAATCACCCGATCCGGCAAGGATGGCCGAACCCTTGAAGAGATGAGGGAGAGGGATGAATTTTCTAAGAGAGGGGTTCTTTTTCTTCTTCTCTTGGATGGTGGGATGAGAGGGTATTTATAGGAGAATGGGATAGGAGGTTAGGTGAGGTTAGGTGGTTTTGGATGGTTAGGATGAGAGGATGAGGTTAGGTAAGGTTAGGTGGGGTTAGGTAAGGTTAGGTGATGTTAGGTGAGGTTAGGTGAGGTTTGGATGGTTAGGATGAGAGGAGAGGTTAGGTGAGGTTAGGTGAGGTTTGGATGGTTAGGATGAGAGGAGAGGTTAGGTGGTTTTGGATGGTTAGACCCAGGTCAAGATCTGCCATTGATCTAACGATTTATGGAAATCGGGTCTCGGAATGGAATCAGGGTCCGGGCTATGAAGTGACCCTAGCTTATTTTGTCCCGATTGATGATCCGTAAAGTCAGATCAAGATATTAATGACCTAAAACATATAAATCAATGATAGAGGGGGTTCTCACATGGATTTAACACACTAATTTATTTGTTGATTAAAACAAAACAAAATGGGGTGTCTACAGTAACTAGGCTGTGTTTCCTAAGGAAAACAAAGGGCGGACTAGCGTATCCTACTCTAGTCATCACTCGGCGATGTAGATCGCCGACTGACCGGACGGAGGCGCTCCTATAACTCTAGGACAGACCCCTAACTCTAAAACAAACACACAACAAGCAAACAATCAAATAACCTATCAAAAGACACAATCTAACTCTAAAACTCTCTATCTAGGAGAAACTCCTAACTCTAGAGGAAGACCTTTTGAAAATGAAATTTTAAAGGTTGCTTACGAAAAAAAAAATTTAAAATGCTATTTACAAAAAGTTTGGCTGGACTTGGGATATGGATCCCAAGCTGCACTACGTACCTCGTGAGAGAGGATCAAGCCAACGTAGTTCGAAACGAACTCTCCTAATTACTACTTCTAAAACACTCAACACTTTAAAAGATTTGAGGCTTTTGATATTTTTTTTAATGTTTTTGATGTTTTAAATTTCTAATGTTTTTGAGTTTTATATGTTTTAAAATGTTTTTGAATTTTAAGGTATTTCAATATTTTTGGATTTTTAAATGTTTTAACATGTTTTTGGATTTTAAATTTCTGATTTCACCCTTTTGGTCAAAGACCGGAGGGAACATACAAAGCAAAACCCTAGGGCAAACAGGGGAAACCCCTAAACCCGGCAAACTAATGTCAAAGACAAAGAAAAGACCTAAAATCACAAACAAGTAAAGCTCTAATGAGACTATGCTAGTCTCTAGCACAAAGAGTGACAACAACACTAAGGAGAAACTCCTAAAAACAACTAAAGGAAAGGGAGAAATGAGTCAAAGACTCTCTAATACCGCTCCTAAAAGGACAAATGAGTCAAGGACTCTCTAATAACACCGTCCAAAGGACGAGCGAGCCACAGACTCTCTAATAAAAGAACACTAAAGAAGACAAATGAGCCAAAGGCTCTCTAATACTACAACTTAAAAGAGGAATGAGTCAAAGGCTCTCTAAAAGGAGCCGCTCTAATATAAGGCTGGGTAAGCCTTCTAAAAAAGGAAACCTTCTAAATGAGACTAGGCTTGTCTCCAAATAGAGGCTCTACAAATGAGGCAAAGCCTGCCTCCTATGGACAAACTCTCTACCAAACTAAAAAAAACTCTCAGAAGGGAGGCTCTAAATAACAAGGCTTGTCTCCGAAGGAGAAACATCTTAATGAGACAAAGAATGTCTCCTAGTGCAACTCATTATTGAGACCACAGTGATCTCCTAAACAAAAGGTTCCTCTATCTAAAAGATATCTAAAAGACTTAGAAAGTCTCCTAAATATTGAATGATCTATCACTGGGCAAAATGATCACCGAAGGATTGATGAACCTGTAGCAGATTTGAGGTAGTATACGAGATTCCAATGGTGGTTTCAATGCAGTTCTTTAGTGCATCTCATATCACGGTTCAATAATGCATAGTTGAAACTACACCCACTTCTCACTAAAACAAGGAAACTAATGCATTCCAAATTGAAGGCAACAAAAAGAAGAATTCAAGATGGTTGGCTTCAATGTAAGCGAATTCCCGTCATAGAATTAACCACATTAGCAGCATTGTGACACAAAGCTAACTGGATCCCAAGAGCTCAGAATTCAAATATGGTTCTTGAATGATCAGGATTCGATTTGATGGCTTAAACTAGGCATCTAGCCTGTGAGAAAACGTGTCAACAAATCAGCAATCTCATATGTATGTAGCTAGAATACTTGTGCCTGAACTTGTCTCCACAGTTAAGAATGTAGCCCTGGTAGAAAATTGGCAACCTAACTTCAATTATGGTAAGCTAGGAGGCTGCTCTGGTTAATGGGTAGTACCGATCTATTTAAAGATGATGAGCTTAAAGCTTAATGAATATAAGGGTGTCAGAAAGAAGCAGCTCCGTTGTCTCTTCTTGGGACACTAAATCTGTAAACTGGAGCCCTAACAGGGTTGACTTATCAGGAGCTAACTCACTGATGGAACTTTTTGCCCAACAATATGCTTCCCAGGCTCATAATACTAAGCGCCTGGTGAGAGATTCACCATGCTGCTGTTAGAAGTAGAAGCTAGAAAGGACAAGGCAACCTTTATGTTGCTCAAGCCCAAAAACAAACACCTGGGCTGCATTTCAACTATAACATACAAATTTCATCACTTATTTCACCCTTGAACAAATTAAGTAAACTTGAAAGAAACTATTCACTAGCTTTGAAGGATCATTTCCAAGAAACAATTTGTGGTTGCAGGAAAAAATTAGAGTCAAGCTACCATGAGAACCTCCATTTTCAGCAACATGCTTAAACAACCAATGAAAAGATCATAGATATCTCGGTGTCTTTAGGAATACTCATATGAAAACCCTTTCAAGCTCAACTCTTTACTGGAACATTAGATCCAAATGAAGAACCTCGACAATTAAACTAGGTTTAAAGTGAGGATTCCTTTTGTAGCTAATTCTTCGAATAGCTTGCATGCACAGATGGAGGCTAATATCAGAACGGTTCATGACCATTTCAGGAACCGAAATCCACAACCAAATTATCAAAAGCCTCCAACAATGCTTTAAAACAATTAGATCCCTGGAGAGCAATGACTCTCAGTTTGATCTGATGCTGAATTTCTCGGATCCAACTCTTCCTAATAACAATTTACAGCACAAAGGTTTCATAGAGCAGAACTGAGATAAGATCTTTTAATTTTATTTCCAAGATCCGCAAGAATTAAGAAATTTTGCAAACCTAGTTTTGAAACCAAATTGATGTAGAACATCATTTCAAAGCACTAGTCATGTGACCAGAGAATAAAATCATACTCAAAACCCCAAGGAACCTATTATTAAGATCTGATTCAAGAGAAATTGAATAAGAAAATGATAAGACTATTACCTTTTTGCTGATTTTCTTCACCTTCTCCTTAGAAATTGGTGACTATTCCTGCTAATGAAGCTACTACTTCTATCTTTGCCCTTCCAGAAATCAGATACTGGTCGGTAGAAGGAGATGCCGAGAATGGGTTTTGGGGGAAGAAAACGATGGTGGAAGTGGGTTTGGGTGGTAGTGGAGGAGCTTTGGTGGCTGAGATGGATGAGAGAGTAGCTAGTGGTGGTGGAGATAGGATCGGGTGGTGGGATTGGATCGGAGGTAGCAGCAGATCTTAGGAAAAAATGAAAGGGGTTTGGGGTTTTGGGGTTTTGGGGTTTTGCAGAGAAGAAGAAGAGGGTGGGGTTGCTGGTGGTCAGAGGTGGTGGTAGGTTTGGGGAAGAAGAAATCAGACATGGATGTGGGTTTTGGAGGTTGTAGAGATGGACGGTCGGAAATGGGGAGGTGATGGCGGCTGACGAGGTTGGATCGGAGAAGATGATGGCCGACGAGGTTGGATCGGAGAAGATGATGGCCGGAGGAGAGCGAAGAAGAAAGAAAAATGGTCGAGCCTCTCTCTCTCCCTCTGTGATTTTTCTCTGCTAATGGGGTTTTTCTCCTCCTCTCTGCTTGTGCCTTCTGAAAAGAAGATGGAAAAACCCCTTAATTTATGAAAATCTCAGATCCAGATCTGAGATTTCTCCTTCTTCTACTCCCTCTCTCTGAAAATCTTAGCGAAAAAAAAATGAGAACCCCCTCGTTTCTCATTGATTTTTGGTTTTTTTTTTAAAAAAAAAAATCAATCACTGATATCGGCACTACCCTAGTGATGGGCGCACAAAAATGATAATGCGCACGAATCGGCCGCGACAAAAACGGGCTATTTCAACGCCCATTTTGTAACAAAATGATATATTTGCTTCTTTTTCCCACAGACAACCCCCGACTTGACTAATCCATCCCCCTTCCGGATTCGCATTGCACTTACTCTCTTGGCTCGTTCACTGAGCAAACGCGCTCGGATCTCAACGAAATTTTACGGAGACCCACGGGAGACCTTAAGCTACCCTAGGGTTCAATTTGGGATCCCAACTCACTAATTTGACAAGGTTTCACACAAACACTACGAATTTGGGCCCGATCAAAATGGGGTGTCTACACATCAAAATTCATCAACGTACAAGGAATACATACATGAATTTGAAAACAATTAAATCATAAACATGGTGCACATACAACCATAGATAAGAACTTCATCCATTCACTAATAAGAACTATCATGTACTTAAACCTGTACCGCTTATTAATTGATAGTAGTATGACATACAAAATTTGAAATAATTTCTCTACAAAGCTCTACATCCCTATGATCCAACATTATAGTAAAGGATTTTTTTGGGCTGTTAGCTTATTTGATGGTTTTAGATCAAGCACACAAATCAATAAATCATGAAAATGAACTTCAAATGTATCATGATCAAGTATACGTTAACATCCTACTACTAGGGATGGGAAATGGGGAAGTAAGAAAAGTGAGAGTGAACAAGAAACAGACATGGGAGTGGTGTCATGCCTAATTGTAAGGGTGTCTATACCAGTCCTTGAGAATATGTAATTATATTGCTTTCCCATGTTGGTTGTTGTGAACAGAAAATCAAATCCATTTTTGACTTCATAATGCAAAGCAGTTGCTCCAAAATAAGGACCCCATCCTCCATGCAAAAGCAGTTGTTCCAATGCCATGTTGGATGCAACCAAAATAGATACTCAAGTTTAAAGGGGACTGTACATGAACTCCAACATAATCAATTTGGATCCACTGTTCAATGAAGAAAACCACCTCCTCTGTTTGTCCAAACCGGCTGGTTTGGCAATCCAAGCATTAATTGATCCGGATATGCATGCTCCCAAAGTTGACATTGAGCATGCCTCACCCAACGGATACAAGCAGATTCTTTTGACTAATATCTCATCCTTAAATGCTGAGGAGAATATTATAGTAAAGGCAGCACGAAATCTACAATTGCCATGATTTGTCCTACTGATTTGGAAAGTGTTAAATGTAATATACCCTTAGAGGACTACCCATAATCAATCAAAGGGGAGCATAGTTACAAGGTGAAAGTAGTTATCACGATATGCACCGCACCTTTATATTACTGACATATTGTTGATAACTCAATTTATTACCATATAACGTGTTACCATATATTGTCTTTTATTATTTAAACAGATGGGGTTCCCAAAAGGCTCTCATAAGCCAATTAAAAAAGAAAAGACCAACATTTATTAAAACATGGTACTGTGGTGGTGTCAATATCATAATTATCATTAGCCCAAAAAATTCCTCATGAGTTTTTAGCAACCAACTAATGGAATTTGAAATTAACAAATTTTAAATCTACAAAACCATATATTTTGTTTTCCTTGTGTTTCATTTTTGTTTTCATTGCTGTTTGTCTATCGTCTCTGAAACATTTCTAATGCGTTTCCTAAGATGTTTCTCAATGCATTTCTTATATAATTTTATATCGTTTTCAAGTTTCATGTTTTCCCTCTATTGTTTCCCAATGTTTCTTATTTCCGTTTCACATTTTGCTTATGGACTTCGTTTTCCACACTGGTAACTATGATCCTAAAGGGGTGTTTGGATACGCAGATTTTAGAATCTGGGTTTTTAGTTTCAAAACAGTGTAAAAGAGGGTTCATGATCAAGCTGTTGTATGTTGTCCTGGTAGCATTTCTTGGATTTTAATCGAGAAAATCAGGTTTTAAAATCTCCTGTATCCTAGGATTTCTAAAACCTGGAAATATAGGAGGATCTGCTACTCTCTTGCTGAAGGGAAGAAGGGCGAGAAGTCAAAAATGAGTCAAAAACGACGGCTGGTCCGCTACTTCTCTTGTCTCTTAGCTACAATTTTGAAGAAATCTCGGATTCTAAAATCCGCATATCCAAACGGCCCCTAAGCCATGCTTACGTTGTACACAATTAGCACTTAGGTGTAGGAGAGGGAAGAGTGAAGAAATTCCAAAGAGAGAAGACTAGTCATGAAAACAATAGCTGGAAAAATAATATATTATTTGTCGTTTTGAGTAGAGCTTTTTAAATGTTACCTCTTGAATAGACATAAATAAATAAAATATGAAGGTTGTTTTCGTACATTGGCACCCTCTATTCCAATGTAGGACGCTCCATAAGATTTTGTGACTACACCCGAGTCAACATTCAAAATAATTTCGGATCTTAGGATATGTCCAATAGACATGTTTGGATCCAACTGTTGTGCCCTAAACATTCAAATCCTTTGGAACCATCAGATTGGCTCGGTCCATTGACACCCCTACTCTTGTTGGACGACATATTAGCCAAGCTGGAAGACTATAGTAGGTGTTGGTTGCAACTTGTCGTGGGTGATTTAGTCAACCGATAAATAAGGTAACAAAACTTGGCTCAGGTCGGGGTCTGAGGAACTTTCCTCAGACCCCTTGCTAATAGTCTAATAGCAAGGGGTGTGGAAATATCCTGAAGATAAAAATTAAGCATGGAATTGATATTTCCACACCCCACACTCTTTGCTATTATTGGGGGTCTGAGGAATGTTCCTCCAACCCCTGACCTGAGCCAAGTTTTGATCTTATTTCTGTCACTTTAGTCATACTTATTTGAAGTATTTTTCTTATCCTTGATCCTCATAAAATATGCGTGGAAAGTCCTTGAATGGGTGTCAATGAACATTAAATGCACTTTGACGACTTTCCACCAATGGGGACACCCTTTCATCCTATTTTTGCAAGGGCGCCCTTCAGTCTAGCATTCCTCTTTTATATTTCTTCTTCTTCTTTTTAGAATTTTTTTCCTAATGGTTTTGACAGGCAACGGAGCTCAAGTGTGGGGCTGCCATAATTGCATGCACATTTGACCACCGGATTGCTGATGCCTACTCAATGAACATGTTTTTGGTAACATGGGCCGAGATGGCCCAATCGAAGCCCATCTCTATCTATCCATTTTTACAACTGTCATTGCTCAATCCGCGTCCTCAGGGATCCTACGACTCATCCATCAACAACATGTACATCCCAATTTCGTCAATGCCACCTCCATCAGATCCCGTGCCAGGAGCCGATCATTTCATAAGCCGAATTTACTCCGTGGCCGCAGAAGACATCGATTGGCTTCAAGCCCAAGCGAGCATTGGAGGGACTAGAAGAAGCAAGCTCGAATCTCTCAGCGCATTTCTATGGCAAATAGTTGCAAAGAGTGAGAAGGATGGAACGAAGAGAATCAAGATGGGTACTGTAAAACAACCAATTATTCTAAAAGCTGAAACCATTAGAGTTTGGGTGATTTAATCAATCATTTGAGAAATTATATGGTGGCCGCTCTTTACATATAAAGGGTGGAGAGAGAAAAAAAAATCAACCATGTTGACTTTTGATAAAGGTAAAAGCCAAAAAAAGAAGTTTGACTTGGATCAAAAATCAAGAGGAGGGTTTTTTCTCTCTCTGCCCTTGCTGTTTGACAGTCGGCCACCATATAAAAACTCTAATCATTTATACTTAAACACACCCCCTCACGTGTGGCCCTTTCTTTTTCTTTTTCTTTTTTTTTTTTAGGGGGGGCTTGGTTGAACTCGTGGCACATGTGGCCCCTCTTTTGGGTTGGCCATACATGTGAATTTCTATTATCAATGAGTAACTGGGTTTAGAAACCAGGACTTGCTGCGAGGCAATAGCTCCAATACCATGTGAAACTATCAATTACTCCAAAAGCTTAAGGGCCTGTTCATTTCAGATTGTGACAACCGATTGTGAGCCCAAAACCTATTATGGGAAGCAAAATTACATTTAAATTTGAGTCCGCTAATAGGTTTGGGGCTAACAATTGGTTGTCACAAGAACAGGGCCTAAGCTGTGAGAGTTGGTGTTATTTAATCGTTTATACTTTAACAGGTATTGTCGTTGATGGACGGACTAGATTGAGTGCTGAGTATGGAGAATCCATGTTTAATTATTTTGGGAACGTGCTTTCAATTCCTTTCGGGGATGAGAGTGTAGAGGAGCTAACGAGAAAGCCCTTGAATTGGGTGGCCGGTGCTGTTCATGAGTATGTGAAGGGTGCAGCTACTAAGGAGCATTTCTTGGGGTTGATCGATTGGGTGGAGGTGCATCGGCCGGAGCTGGGGGTGACAAAGATTTATGTAAAGGGTAGGGAAGATGGGGCGGCATTTGTGATGTCGTCAGGGCAGCGGTTTCCGGTGAAGGAGGTAGATTTCGGATGGGGGAGGCCAGTGTTTGGGTCATACCATTTTCCTTGGGGGGGTGAGTCCGGGTACGTAATGCCTATGCCGAGTACGAGCAGAGAGGGGGACTGGGTTATTTACATGCACTTGATGAAGAGTCAATTGGATTGTTTGGAGGTAAACGCCGGCCATATCTTTCGGCCGTTGACTGCTGACTATCTTGGCTTAGCTTAGGCCTTAGGGTGGTGGCTGCGAGGAAAACCTACAAGAGAACTTAGGGTGTTCTCCTTTACTTTTGTCCCTTTTGAAATTATGTGGCTGTATGGATCGATTTCATCTTTTCAACTTGATTTTTTTTTTTTAATGACAAAGAATTAAATTAACGGGGAAAAACAACACAGAGCCGACCCGGCGATTGAGCCCAAAAGCTCACAATACAAAACTTGTCAGGGGGGTGGGGGAGAAAGTGGAAGGTTTCCAAAACTGGGCTGGAAACCCCTTCCCTAGCTAATTTATCGGCTTCACTACTTGCCAACCTTCTTATATGATGAAATGAGACCAATGTTCCCTCCACGCAATTCAAGATCTCATCCATCCAATGAACAAACCACCCAGGATAAGGGAATTCAATTTGTTTTGTTTTTTTCTTTTTCTTTTTGTTCCTTTTCTAATGAGGAGAATTTATATGGTGGAAAACCGTGCATGCATGTACATCCTGAAGAAACAGTGGGGCCAACATTTTTTTTGGTGATCCAAATGATTCTTTATTGGGACCAGACATAGATGGGTCTGCCCCGAAAATCACGTCCATAGATGATCCTAAGCCTTTGATATATAGCGCCGTTCATTTTAAACCTCCACAAATCAGAGGGTTAGGATCATCCTATGAAGAAGATTTTTTTGCACAACAAATGAATGTTTTGGATCAACCAAGTAATGTGGACCATCCCATGGTTTTTTTGGGCTGCATGTGTATGCTCGGTCGTGCATCATATAATTTCTCTCTAATTAGGTATGCCCAAATGCCCAATTGGATTATTTGGAGGCAAATGCTCATATAATTTCTCTCTAATTAGGCATGCCCAATTGGATTATTTGGAGGCAAACTCTCTCTCTCTCTCTCTCTCTCTCTCTCTCTCTCTCTCACAAACACACACACACACTTGTCATTTGTTTCTCCACCTCTACTCCTACATTATTCAATAGATTATATTAAGCTAGGCTCTCCCTCTCCTAACCCAACCAGGTAACTAGGATACCTAACCTACTGTTGCCTCCGCTTTCTCTCCTACTCCAACTAGAAAACCAAGAGGCAATAAGGGAGTATACACCACGTAGAGTCTCAAAAGTTGGAAACAAGAAACCTGTACCAACACCCAATTCCTCGTATGTGTACCATGGGCTCGCTAGAGAGATCTTTGTGAACTCAGTGGACTAGCTAGAGATACTTTAAAACAATAGGGGTCTGTTGTGTGGATTTCATCGAAGCCTACACCAATGTGGAGCTGCGAGAGCTTCTATTGTGTCCGAGGAGTGAGGGGTGTTGGGTGTACCAATTTGGTAAGATATTTAGATTTCTTTGTGTTGGGATTGGTGTTTGTTTCCCACATAAGCGGGGTCCATATCACTAGTTTGACTAAGAGTAGGTTTAGGGCCCATTTGGATACCTCATATATTGTATTTGGATTTGGTTTTGAGTTTGAATACAAAATGAATAGATCCGGCAGCTCATGTTGAAGGAAACTGCCAGATCTATGGATTTCCAATTTCTTATTTGCACAGCTTACTTGAAAATCTGTTTTTTTTTTTCACTATTAGTTGCTGAATTGGAAATCCAAGAATTTGATCGAATCCAAATTACAATGCAAAAAGGGCTGTAAATGTGAGAAATCCAAATCAAAATCTTCTAAATGAAACACTACCCCTATTTATACTAATCCTAGCATGTTAAAGACAAAAACACCCCTCTTGTGGCTATTATATACACTACTACGTGCTTACATGGATATACCCTCCACAAGTATGAAAGAAAAACAAACACAACCACTCTAGGATAAGTGGGGCCCTTAATCTTTGGCCGAGACCCGCTCTTCGTCAGCTTGTCATTTGTTTACTCTTTTTCATTGTATATACACAACAGCGTGGTATCAAATGGATCGCTAGAATCGGAGAAGAACGACAAAGTTAGAATGCTATGCATTTATCATCTAAAGTTTTATCTAGGATTTTAAAAGATTGTTGTGAATTGATCCAGGGTTGTTTTGATTTATTGGTGTGTAGAAAGAGACTTCTTTGCTTCTCTTTTCCAACTTTTCTACTTCTCTGTGGGATAATTGACTCTACAGAGATGTGGGTTGATTTGAAATGACATCAAAGTGCTCAACCTAAAAATTCAAGACTGAAAATTTTGAAGAAAATGGTAGTTTCACTCTCTGGTAAAAGAAAACGAAGGACATTCTCGTTAAATACAGCCGGTACTGACAAGAAAGGATGAGATGTTGGGTAAACTACAGGATATATATATACCAAGTGGAAAAACTTGAATTGAGCATTTTTAATTAGTACTATTTGATTATGTTTTTTTTAGATAATTAACATTATGCTTAGCTTTATCAGCCAAGATCTTATTGGCCAATCACCTCGAGGTGACACGGCACGATACTTCTCGGCCCAACGTGGCCTGCGGGCCAGACACGACATGGCACGATTTGGCCATGGGTCGTGCCGTGCCAGCACGAATAAGGTTGAGGTTAAGCACGGCACAACCCACATACACAGAGTTGAAAAATTATGATAAAAACAAATTCAAAACCTTACAAGCATTGTGAAGAAACGTTGAACCACTCTTTCAAACTAATCTACATAGAAACCCAACATAGATAGAACTCTTGTCTAATATCTATCCATGAAACAAAACAAGAAAAGCAAGGACTCCTAAGAAAACCTAAAAACAAAAGGATTCTATGTGAGTCGGTGGTGTAGTTCACAATTCTCCCCCTCAACACCGACTCGCCAAACTACTCAAACCCGTCATGAATCAACACCATCAGCTCGGTCCCTCGGACGCCATGCAAGAATCATTAGTGACTCTAGCACTCCCCTTCAGCGCTGACTCTCTACTAGTCACGCCAAGTTCTTTTCGAAACTTCACAAACTTCTTGTAACTCAACCCTTCAAAAGTATCATGCAACTTCAATCTCTCACCGTACCACGGTCTCGGAGCCTCCTTCCACAACTTGCACACGTATTGTGGATTCTTTGTACTCTCAAACCCCCCGTGTTGTTCAATGAAAATTTCACGATCCAATTCACCATGTAAGAATGCCTTCTTCACATCCATCTGCTATAATTGCCATTCTTTACAAGCAGCAAGGGCAATGAGCACACGTACCATAGTAATTTTGGCTACTGGACTGAACGTCTCATCATAATCAAGCCCGTACTTCTGAGAGAATCCTCGAGCAACAAGTCTCGCCTTGAACATTTCTACTGAACCATCCACTTTGGTTTTTACCTTGTACACCCACTTACAGGAAATATGTGACATTCCACTAGGTAGTGGAACCAAATCCCACGATTCATTCTTCTTCAAGGCAGTGATCTCCTCTCCCATAGCAATTTGCCACTCCTTGATGTTGTTTGCCTCTTCAAAAGAAGTCGGCTCCTCTAACTTACAATTTTCTGAGGCATTACAATCGACCGTAAGTGTCTCCTCCACCTCACGATCTTCTGAGACATTACACTCTTCCGTAAGTGTCTCTTCCACCTCATGATCTTCTGAGACATTACACTCTTCCGTAGGTGTCTCTTGATCACCAACCAAATTTGTTTCACAATCATGACTTTTCACAACAGGAGATTCTGCAACATTCAGTGCAAAAGAAATCTCCCTCTCAAAGTCATATTCCATAGCAGTCTCTTCCACTGCCACATCACAAGCAAAAGAAGCTTGCATATCCCATTCACCATCATCATCATCATCCTTGTCTTCGGATTCGAGGATAAAATTCCCATCATCAATCTCAATCCTAGCCCGACAATTTCTTCTAATATGACCAAGCTTGCCACATCGATAACAATAAAAATCACGTTTTTCTTCTGACTTTTCATTGTTATTAGCCCGTTCATCTTTCCAATAACCATCCTTCAACTTCTTATTTTTCTGACACTTCCGCTTGCTATTCATCGCAAGTGCTTCCTCACTTTCTTTCACGGATAATCCGGCTATCTGTCTTGCCAACATCTCTTGATTAATCAAGAGATTTTTCAACTTCAGGAGAGACGGTTGCTTTGGCCAACCACGAATAGCAGTGATAAAACCGCTAAACTCAGGCCTCAAACCTCGGATAATCATTCTCCGCATCCGGCTTTCACTAATCTTAGACTCCTCGTCTAATTGAGATATTTCATTATGCAAGTTTTTAGCTTTTATAAAATAATCAGAAACAGATAACTTACCTTGTGTTAATGAGCCGATCTCATTCTCCAAGAACTGCAACCGTGCATCGTTCGCCCGTGAAAAGAGAGATGAGAGTGCCTCCCACGCTTCCTTTGGAGTTTTCACATCTCTAATATGCTCAATCAACTCCTTCTGTATTGACGCCTTCAATACGTACAATGCTTTCCCGGAACGGACCTTCCACTTCCGTAGAGTATCCGCTCTTCCGTAGAGTATCCGCGCCCTCTTCTAGTACCTCGGTGTCGTTGCCATTCACTATTTCCCATCGATCCTGGCCTTGAAAATATGACTCTAAGCACGACTTCCAATAGATGTAATTGGTATTGTTGAGCCTTTCAATTCCCGCTAATTTCCAACACTTTCCACCATCTCTTCTTCCAACCTCGATATCAACTCGAAGCAACCAAAGAACAAACCGGTATTTCCACTTCGATATCCCCTCGAAGCAATCCAAGAACAAACCGGTATTCCGATCGAACACCTGCTCTGATACCACTTGTAAACTTCTTTGGTTAATCTAGGAAGAAAAAAAATTAACGAGAGAGAGTTTCTATACACATAATTGAAAAATTATGATAAAAACAACTTCAAAACCGTACAAGCATTGTGAAGAAACGTTGAACCACTCTGTCAAACTAATCTACTTAGAAACCCAACATAGATAGAACTCTTGTCTAATATCTATCCATGAAACAAAACAAGAAAAGCAAGGACTCCTAAGAAAACCTAAAAACAAAAGGATTCTATTTGAGTTGGTGGTGTAGTTCACATAGCGATCATCTTTCAAAGAAAAAATTTGGATTAAGTCTCTTTCCTTAGATTTTCTTGTGGATTCAAGCTTTTTTATTTCTTCCAGGTAGAAGACGTTGATCTTCACATGAAATCACAAAAAAAAAAAAAATGAAAAATCCATAACAAACAGATCTTCTCTATTGATCCAAATGAATCACATTTCCTCACTTAATTTCAAATAACAAACAGATCTTCTCTATTGATCCAAGAACATATAGAACAATAAGAAAACAATACAATATGAATATCCAAATTCAAATCCTAGAAAACAGAAGATAAAAAGCAGAGGAAAGTGAGTTGGGATTGAAACCATAGAATGTAGAACTGGCGTGAGGGGGATCAATTTTCTTATTGGCTGACTAGAATTCATACTTATAAATTCGTCACCTTAGACCAATTCTGGATGAACGAAACTTCGCTCAGGTCGGGGTCTGAGGAAGATGGCTACCCCCATTTACGTTGCCCAATAAAAGCATGCCACCTTGAAACCCAGCTGCATTTTTTTCGACAAAATAACGTCTATATCTCTGCCTTTCCAATTACACGATAGTGTAAGCCCGAGAGTCGAGTATGCTTCAAAAAGTGCGCTTACACCATAGGATGATCCAAACTGTCCATTTGATGGCCTATAGTCTAAATACATTCTAACCCAAAAAATCATTTTTATCGGATGATCTTAGCCCTACGATCTATAGGGGAACTGCATATTTTGGACACTTCTATATAAGTATTGGGCACAATCTATTTACGTCCTTGACCATCAAATGGACGGTTTAGAAATAATTTGGAAACCGGATATTTTGGAAACCTCTATAAATCAATGTCGAGATTATCCTATGGAAATATTTTTGGGGCACAATCTATTTACGTAGTTGTCCATCAAATGGTCAGTTTAGATCATCCTATGGGGCACAATCTACTTTCGTTGCTGCCCATCAAACGGACAGACAGTTTGGACATCTTATGGTGTAAGCTATACAATACTTTTGAAAAATACTGGACTATACGTAACACGTAATTGAAAAAGCAGGGACAAAGATATCATTTTCTCGATAAAAAATACAGCTGGGTTTCAAGGGCTTAAAGCAACTTTCCAAAAGGCAAGGTAGCATGATTTTTTTGGCCGCGTAGATGGGGTGAACGATCTTCCTCAGACCGGGGGGGGGGGGGGGGGGCGGGGGGGGTCTCTGAGCGAAGTTTCGTTCATTTTGGATACCTCTAAAATTATGTGTGGCCTGGGGGCGGCGTGCGATCCATAATGGATAGAGAAGACGATCCGGTCAAAAGGTTACGAAGGATAATCGTGGGGCCTGAAAGCTAACCCACATTTGGAGGGAAACTCCAAGAAACAAGTGTAAGAACATCTTTTCTCCACAAAACACACTTTTCATAGTGTTTAAAAATTTAAAAAAAAAAAAAACTCCTTCCCAATTACATTCTTTCCATACATAGAGAAAAGGTTTCTCTTATTACAAGTGGTAACATAATGGAAAGAGAAATAAATATTAAAAAAACAGCTACAATCACATCCAACTAGCAACTCCAATTTAGAAACAAGAAAAAAAAAACACTAAAGTAATTTTGTAATTTAATACTAGTTGCTTTCCGAGCTAGGTGGAAAATTAGTAATGGTTATTCTAATGAAATATAAACAAACAAATACTTCCTGTTAGATAAAAATAAAAAATGGAAAGTTTCCAAAGGTTGGCTAATGAATTTGGTTACTTGCTAATTTGAAATCCTTAAATGGAAATAGGGTGTTATAGGCAAGACTAGCTATGTTTGGTATTTTCCTAATTAAAGTTGAACTAATTTAAATAGTTTCTAAATATATAGGAAATGAAAATTTCTCGGCGCTGATATTCCCCTCCCCCCAGGTAAACGGGTAAAATCCCCCCTATAACGGCTTCTGTGAGAGTGGTTCGCTGCTTTAGGATAAATTCACCCCTTTAACGCTTTTCTTTTGCCTTTAAAACCTAACGAATAACGATATTGAAGGGGGGAGGGGGAATATCATTTCCCAAATTTCTAGTATGTGGTATCTTAAATTAGAAACTTATCCAAATTAGAAGCTTCAAAAATAGAAACTTTGGCCGGAATCGACGAGGACAGTCGATCTGAACCTCCTGATCGTCGATCAAGAGGTCCTGAGTGGAGCTTTTTTCCCCTTGCTTTTCATCCTTTTCCTCCCCCTTTCTTCACTCAGGTCTCTCCATCTACCATCTCCCCTCATTATTGGGTAAGATAATATTCCATGGAAAAACAAACATTAACTAAGCCGGAAATTTTTGACATGGACGAGACTTGCACCCACTTATTGCCCTATAATGACCCATCAGATCAATGGCGAATATAAGATAGCCTTAGGCCCTGTTCATTTAAGATTATGACAACCGATTGTGAGTTCAAAACCAATTATCAGACTTAAAACGTAATTTTGAGTCCAATAATTGGTTTTGGACTCCGCGGTTGTCATAATCTTAAACGAACAGGGCCTTAGGCTCTGCTCGTTTTGGATTTGGAGAATCGATTGTGAATCCAAAACTGATCACTGGTCTCAAAATTGCCTTTAATTTTGAGTCCAAAACTTATCTCATAAGATTTATGTGCAAATAATTTTTAGGAATGAAGAGGCCTTAAATTGTTCTGCCAATCAATAGAGGTGGCAAGGAACTTTATGCAGGGGAGCTAATAAGAGCTTTACCCTAAAAAAAAATCACAATAAAAACCATAAATACGGGACGGAAGAGAGGTCAGTCTCAAGAGAGTAAAAGTAGTAAGAGAGGAGTGCTTCTATAAACTCCTGAGTCTTTGAAGTTTGAGTTGTGTAATTCTGCAATAGCAATTATCATCTGCATGTGTTGGATAAGAGAATAGTCAATGTTATTAGGTGGTGGTTGTTAGTTTTCCTTGAGTGTATGTCTTTATGTTGTTCACAAGCAATGGCTGAGAAAGAGGATGGGTTCCTTTCTTTTATTTGTACTCACTACGGACACCCTCTTTAAGAGGAAATCTCGGATGATCAGAACCATTCATCTCTACTGTAGAGCTATCCTAACCATCCGTTAGTGTTGCATTTCCCAATCAAATGTACTTAAATATTCATCTAATTTTGGAAGTTAATTAGGTTCTTTTAATGCTATGGATTTTTTTTGTGTCATGGCAATCCATAGTGGGGGCCCACTAAGTGAATGTTTTTGGATCATCAAAGAGTTGGGCCCCCATGCGGGGCCTTAAGCTTAACAATTTTGTGGAGGCATCACCAACTGTTAAATAAATAGATAGTTGACCCTTCTAAAGGCATCACCAACTCATGTTGTGGAGGCACGTATGTGTTTTTTCTTTTCTTTTAATTAGTTGTTTTAAATAAAGAATTTGAATAATAATTTAATTCTATTTATGCCTGGATCATTAACAATTTTTATTTTTTTATTTTTTTTGAAGGTCAGCTTGAGCTAGGGTTCATCATCTGTATGTCTAAA
Organism: Tasmannia lanceolata; assembly: GCF_043159265.1. Taxonomy (NCBI): domain Eukaryota; kingdom Viridiplantae; phylum Streptophyta; class Magnoliopsida; order Canellales; family Winteraceae; genus Tasmannia; species Tasmannia lanceolata. The sequence continues at coordinate 15,860,234 of NW_027518683.1, forward strand.
ATTTTTAAGTATTTATCTGGTAGATATATACAACAAAAATAAATTATCTATTTTTAATGTGAAAAAAGCAACTGTCTATATTCATTAACACACCCTCTACAAATTGGAGTTGGATTTTGCACAATGGCCAGCTATGGCAAGGCCTAACCTCCATTTGTTACGAAAATATTGCTTAGGGGGTTAGTTATTCAGTCAATCTCAAGACTCGGTGTGGTTGAGATACTGAGGGAGCAGTTATTTAGCATTATCTTTTAAATTGCTAGTAGTGCCGTTGTGGCTTATCTGTAGGGAGCATTTTCTTTTAGTTGCTTATTTGTAGGAAGGAGTTAGCCTTCTTTTCTTATTTAAATTCAGTCGTATGTGAGTTCAGATCATCAAGTATCAAAGAAAGACAATCTATTTGGTTGCTGTCTTGCACTCTCTTTTAATTATTAACACCATTGGGGCCACATGTACGAGTGATCTAAGCTATTCACTTTTTGGGGCTTAGGTAGGCTGTGCCACAGAAATCTTCTTCCTAGGATGATCCTAACCCTCCGATTTATTCAGGTTTTCATGCTCGTCGTCCATTATATATACCTTCACGAGTGTCAGGATGATCCTAGGAAGAAGAATTTGAGGGGGCAGCCTATGTGCATTGGGTCCCCCAACAAAACAATGGTTTAGATCACACAAATATGTGGGCCCCATGGAATAAAAAATACTACACTTTGCGCACTTGTGTACACGGTACGAAAACTCTAATTTTGGTCGGCTTTTCTCTCTACTTTTCTCATTTGAATAAATAGTTAACCGAACCGACCCTTCTAAAGTCATCACCAACCACATGTTCTCCACCCAATTTTTTTTCCAAATACGAGATATTAAATATTTAATTCATTTCGATTTACGCGTGGGTCCGTAAAACATATTTTGCGCCTAAATTTGGTTTTACGCCCATTTTACGTCTGAAGAGACGGAACCTACGCATAGATATCCACACGCCATTGTTTTAATAATAGCACTCCTCTCTTTACTCTTCCGGTTAGCGGGAGTCTGGACAACGAATCGACACAAGTAATTAGGGCGATGATATTTTCACCCCCTCTACAGTACGCATGCGCCCCCTCTCTTTAGGGTGATTTTTCGTCAAAAAGCATTAAAGTTGCCCACAAGGGGCGCATGCCTACTGCAGGGGGGTGAAAATATAATACTCCCAGTAATTAATAAGGTGAGGGGTGCCATTATTAAAATTTGGGTAGTGTAGATATCAATTTTCCTTTTATTTAATTGCCGTCAGTGTTTTTCAGAGAACCCTCTCAGGCGCCAGTGACCACTGTCAGCCGTACACGTCGGCGTCGGTGGACCTGGCCCGGCCCGGTCCAGCCTAAGGGTCGGATTCCCGGTTTTGCCATTCAATGCGCGTTTCCAAATTTGAATTGAAATGACTACAGAACTTGGCGCCACAGACTAGGTGGGCCCCTCTCTCTTTCTCTCTCTCAGTAAATATTGCAGACAAGAGAGATGATTTTTTCGCCCCCACTGTAGGATTAATGCTCCCCTCTTAACATGAAGTGTGGGCAGACTTTAACTCTTTTCGATGTCAAATCAGGCTAACAGGGGGCGCATATTCTAGAGGGGGGTGAATAAATCTTGGCCCTTATTATAATATGGTTAGACTCGTCGGACCAAAAGATGGCCTGACATAATTCAATTGTATTTGCTTGCATATAGGTGAATCCTGCTGTAAAGCCAGTGAAATATTTTATATAAGTTGCTGATATCGGCACTACCCTGTTTTAATAATTGCACAAAATCAGTTTGTCTTTCCTATTTTAATGGATTTCTAAGTGCTGTTTGGGAACTGCACTAACCTTTTAACAGCTGTTTAAATAATAAAAGAGAAAAATGAGTTAGTGCAATTATCAAAACTCAGTAGTACCAATATCAGTAGCCCTTATATAATGAGAAATGATAATTTATCCCCATTTTCTAGAATTTGTACCTTTAACACCTTTTATTTCACTTTTCCTAAGAATGAATTCTTAATCAAGAAAAGACAAAAAACAGGATGAAATGTTGGGAAATATGGTGGAAATACTAATCTCTCATATTATTTCTATGGATGACAATGGATCCACTTATGATATGTCTTGATCTCAATCTAGATCCCATATCTCCCGATCCTCTTTGGATCTTAGTTTCTAAGTTGGGGTCACGTTCAAAGTTGGTTAGATGTTGGTATTAGGGCTGCAACTTGAGCTGGGTTTTACCCAACCCGCATCGACCCGACCCGAAAATAGCCTAGGTTGGGTTCAGATTTCATGGGTTTCGGGTCGAGCCGGGTTGAACATTCAAAAGCCCGCATGAATCTCAGGTCAAGCCGGGTTTGAAAAAGCCCAACCCGAGTTACATAAGTTATAGTATGTACATTTTTTTCTATTGTTAGTTAAAAGTTAAAAGTGAAAACCCACGCACCCACTGTTACTGTATGTGAGTGTAATTTCTGCTTCTATGAGTTGAGTTGATTCAAGTGTTTGATTCAGCATTGTTTGATTGTAATTACAACATTGTTTAATTACAGCATTGTTTGATTCAAGTGTGATGTGAGTGTAATTACATCATTGTTTGATTCAAGTGTAATGTGAGTGTAATTTCTGCTTCTATGAGTTGAGTTGCCTTGCCAAACAAGAATTTTCCTTAAAAAATTGCGTCAATGTGAAAAAACCCGACCTGACCTGAACCGACCCGAGATTTATCATGGGTAGGGCCAGGTTTGGGAATCGTGGATTTTCCGAAAAAAAAACCCGACCAGACCCGACCCGAGATATTTCTCGGGTAGGGTTGGGTTCTCCAAAACCCGACCCGCCCGACCCGAGTTGCAGCCCTAGTTGGTATTGTAAAGCCCAACTCAAGTTGCAACCCTACATGCTAGGAATTCTCATATGCATCGCATTATTAGGAGACATATTTGGAACTAACATGATACATGGGTGTGTTCATATCAATCTCCTGTAAAAACTCAGCCAGCACGCTCCGTCCTTCCTAGCTTAACGATTAAATGAAACCAGTCGCCTCAGTTGGGCCCATTGTGTTGGAACTTTTGTTTTTACGGTGAGACAGCCTCTGACCTTTCTACACGACGTTTAAAGACAGAGATGAAACAAAAAAAGTAAAAAGACAGAGAAGACACTATAAACAACCATCTAAGCTTCTCAGAACCCATGTGAGCTCTCTCTCCCATCTCACCATGCTACCTCTCCCCCTCCTCTTCCTCCTCCTCCTCCTCTCCATCCCTCAAATCCCAGCCGACACCATCAGTCCCAGCCTCACATTCCAAAACCATAACCTCCGTCGAGCCTACATTGCTCTCCAAGCATGGAAATCCGCCATCATTTCCGATCCCTTCAACATGACCGTCAATTGGAACGGCCCCAACGTCTGTTCCTACACCGGCATCTTCTGCTCCTCCTCCTTATCCAATCCCTCCCTCCACGTAGTCGCCGGTATCGATCTCAACCATGGCGATATCGCCGGATACCTCCCGCTCGAGCTCGGCCTCCTCACCGACCTCGCTCTCTTCCACATCAACTCTAACCGATTCTGCGGCGTAGTCCCCACCACATTCTCCCACCTTAAACTCCTCTTCGAACTCGATCTCAGTAACAACCGCTTCGTCGGGACTTTCCCTACCGTAGTCCTCTCACTCCCCTCGTTAAAATATTTAGATCTCCGGTTCAACGAGTTCGAAGGTCCGATCCCGTACGGACTCTTCGATAAAGATCTCGATGCTATTTTTGTTAATGATAACCGGTTCCGGTTCGGGATACCGGAAAATCTTGGGAACTCTCCGGTCTCGGTTGTGGTTTTCGCTAACAATGATTTAGGTGGTTGTATCCCGGGCAGCATTGGGCAGATGGGGAATACGTTGAATGAGATTATATTCATGAATGATAACTTGACCGGATGCTTGCCTGTTGAGATTGGGGAGTTGAAGAAGGTTACTGTGTTTGATGTCAGTTCTAACCGGCTGGAAGGGCCGTTGCCGGTTGCTGTTGGGAATATGAAGAGTTTGGAGCAGCTTGACGTGGCGCATAACCGGCTAACGGGGGTTATACCTTCGAGTGTTTGTCAGTTGCCGAGGTTGGAGAACTTTACGTACTCGTATAACTATTTCACCGGAGAGGCGCCGGAGTGTTTGGCCGGTGCCGGAGGGAAGGTTGTCGACGATAGGGAGAACTGTATTTCCGGCAGGCCAGGTCAGCGGTCTAGAAATGAGTGTTCTTCTGATGCTGTTCGGCCGGTGGATTGTAGTAAGTTGCAATGTGGTGGAGGTCGAGGTAAGAAGCGGTCGGAGGGGAAGCGATATCCGTCGCCACCTCCAGCGCCGGTTCGAAGCGTTTCGCCGAGGCCAGATTTTAAAATTCGTCCGCCTCCACCGGCTTCGGAATCTTCGCCAGGGATGAAATCTCATACGCCTCCTCCGCCACCGGCTTCTGAATCCTCGCCGGTGACGAAATCTCATGCGCCTCCGCCACCGGCTTCTGAGTCTTCGCCGGGGAAGCACTATCCTCCGCCACTGTCGAAAGCAGGGCATTCTCCACCACCTTCTTCTGAAGCAACACCTCCACCTCCTCAGCATTCTCAGTCGCCAACGGAGTTTCCACCACCCTCCTCACACGGTCACCATTCTCTTCCTCCACCACCACCGGTTGATTTTGTACCTCCGAACCCACATCATACTCCGCTACCTCCACCGCCAACCGGTTATCATTCAACGCCACCTCCACCTTTAATGGAGGTTTCACCACCAACCCATTATCATTCATCGCCACCTTCACCTCCAATGGAGGCTTCACCGCCAACCCATTATCATTCATCGCCCCCTTCACCTCCAATAGAGGCTTCACCGCCAACCCATTATCATTCATCGCCACCTCCACCTCCACCTCCAATGGAGGCTTCTCCGCCAACCCATTATCATTCATTGCCACCTCCACCTCCAATGGAGGCTTCTCCGCCAACCCACTATCATTCATTGCCACCTCCACCTCCACCTCCAATAGAGGCTTCACCACCAACCCATTATCATTCATCGCCACCTCCACCTCCAATGGTGACTTCACCACCAACCCATTATCATTCATCACCACCTCCACCTCATTTTGATTTTACACCACCTCCAATGTCTAAACCAATGCCACCACCACATTCTACTCCACCGTCACCGGTGCAATTACCACCTCCATCGCCACCACCTTTGTGCGAATTTCCACCCCAATCTCCTCCCCCAACCTACCATTCTCAGCCACCTTCGTCTCACACACCATCAATTCCAAAGAATCCTTTGCCTCCACCACCGCCTCCTCCGCCGGTGATTGAAAACGTACCTCTCCCACCGATTACAGGCGTTTCCTATGGATCTCCACCTCCACCAGTAATTCCCTATTACTGAGCTTATATTTCTCTGGATTCCCATTTATTAACATATTCTTTCATCGCATTGCAATCACATTTCAGTAACAAGCTATATCCCGTGTAATTTTCGTTTCTTTTTTTCTTTTTTCTTTTTGTGGGTTCTTATTAAGATCGATGGGTGCAGCACGACCTTTTTGTGGGTGTCTGTTAATAGTATAAATTTCTCTTCGAATAAGAGCATTATTAGTTTTTTTTTTTTTTTTTATTATTATCTACACGCGAGTTGCATCCCTATAATCTGATGAACTTCCTTCTTCTTTCTAGATTTTCATTTAGTTTAAGTACATGGTTTGTATTTTATTGATTATCAGCCATCTTCATTTTTCTGAGTTTCAATGGGAAAAAATAGTAAATTTTGGTAAAAACTTCTCAAGCAGCAATGACATTCTTACCAATTTTGATACCTTTTTCACCATCTCTTTATCTTTCTACCCTTTTGATGGGTTCGTAAATCTTACAAAACGAAATATTATAAGATCCAGGGGAATAATTCAAAAAATAAAACTGGAGACGCGGAGTTTTTGTTGTTTGACGCTGAGATATAGCGACAGTGACAGTGTCCCGAATTTAATATAATCAATAGCTCGCGTGCGAAGGTACCCTGCTTCTTTATAAGGTCACCCCTTTAAGTGTTTCTTACTTTTATGACGGCGACCAGTCTTGAGAGCAGATGAAAAGTACTTGGGATGTGAGTCCTAGCATTCATTTGGGAAGATGACCTGAAAATTCATCTCCGTGTGGGGCACCCCTGTAAGAAGGAAATTGGGTCGTGCTGACTTCGTGGCTCGTGGAGCCAGCTCTGGTCTTCTCTTGTTAGATATTATCTTAGACGAGAGACATGTATCCATGGAATAATGGTATTAATGTAGTTAGAATTGTATAATGGTTGCAATTGAGAGAGATAAAGAGAGAGATCCCCAAGTGGATTTTCTAATCAATTAAAGTTCTGGGCTTTGAGTTATTGTTCCCTGATCATCATATAATAAAGAAAGGGAAGGTGGTGGGTACAAAAATCCAAAAAATGAGGCATTTGCTATATTTAATAAGTTCCAGCTTGGGATGACGAGCCTCTCGGTATGGTTTCATCCTTTTAATTACAGGACTCCATGCAACCTTTGTTGATGCTTTCTGTACGTTTCACGTTTTCGATCACGGGCCCATAACGTACAATAAAAGAGACAGGTTCTGACTCAACCTCACGAGAGAGAGAGAGAGACTCTTACGAAATCGAGTTTGGGATTTTCATTATCCTGCTTTGTTTACAATTCATACATTTTGCAATTTAAAAAAAAGGAAAGACAAGCAGAGTTGTTGCAGTTATTAAAACATGGTAGTGTCAATATTGACAACCATGCTGTGAAAATGACACAATCTCACCTTGTCTTTTCCATTTTTATTGGCTGCTGACCGCTTTTTGAGAATTGTGATACCAAATTTTGATAGCCGACCCCAACTAGTTTTGGACAAAGGCTTAGTTGAGTAGAGTTGTAATACTAAATTTTTATGACGACACACACTCACCTTGTTTGGTAGTGCAAATATCAGTAGATCAATCATCCAATAATTAAAATGAGTTTATGCCCTACCGAAGCATTCCTTACCAGCACTATACATTTTGTGTCATTATCAAAACACGGTAGTGCAAATATATGTCGCCTTTGTTTGGGGAAATGATATTCCCCCTTCCCCACCAAAACGGATAAAATCCCCTCTGTTTTCCGGGTTTTTTTTGTTCTTGGGAGTTATGTGGGAGAAAAAAATACCCTGGGAGATAGGTGGGAAAAAAAAAAGTCCTAGAAGTATCCTGGTAAAATAAAAATCCCATGTTTGGTTGACCGGATTATGGTGGGAAAAAAAAAAAAACCTTTGTTTGGTTGCTTGAACTGTTGGGTAAAAAAAAATATTCTTCTCAAGCTTATTTTTGGTTCATAAGTTTATTTTTGTTCCGGGATGGGATGAAAAGGCAATCATTACAAAAGTGGGATTAAAAAGTTCACCACACAAGCAATCATTACAAGAGTGGGATTAAAAAAACCTAGTGCTAAAAGGCAACCAAACATGGGATGGGACCAAAATTTAACTAACTCTTCCTGTGACCAAAATTTAACTGGCAACCAAACGGGTGAGAATGGTTCACTGCTTAGGATAAATTCACCCACTTTAATGGTTTTCTTTTGCCTAAATATCTAGCCTTCGCATTGCTAGAGATGAATTTGCCTGAAAATCATACTTACTGGATGAGAAAAAAATGATAAAGTCATTCATATCATATGGTCAGCAAAGTTCAGTTGGAATGATTTTCTCACCACGTGAAGGGCCTCAGGTGAAACTTCTCGTACAAAAGCTTCACAGTACTATCCCCTCTCGTGAAATATCAGCCCCCTTTTTTTCTTCTAAGATTAGATGAGAGCACATCTAGTTCCCATCCATAAATGCAAACCCAGCAATATCAGCAAATGGGCTACTAGATCCTACGGTAGGATGACGACGATGTGTTTTTGTGTGTGTGTGTGTGTGTGTGAATGGATATCAGAAGATCATATAGATGTTTTCATCAAACGGTTAAATTTCACTTATGGGATTTGATGGGCAGCAGACCGTTGTGTTAGAAACCCAGAAGCATCTATACATAAATGCATACATGTAGAAAATCGTGACTGCACAGAGATAGAATCATGGGATTCAAGTGTTATTCAGCAGAACAAGACAAAGATCAGGACATGGAAGGGTCATGCATATCCAAGAATACAATGGAGTGAGAAACAAACAACTTGTAACAGAAAACATATGAATCTATAAATAAATGCATACATATATATACACAAAGTACATTTTGTATGTTCAATACAAGCCTCACTCTATTAATCACACCCCACCTCGTCGTCATGACAAATAAATGGATGATTCTCAGTACAGATTTAAGCGCCTCAACTTGCTTCAACATGAACAAATGGACAAAGCCAGAAAGCCAGCAAGAATCATGATGCGAGACCACACTGATGATGGGCTCCTTTCAGCATATGAAACGAATGACGATACATGAAATATCATCCTTGCTCTTCCTTGCCAATGCCTCTGTGGTTAAACGCTTGGCCGCCACTTGTGGGTCTTTGATGGATTTCACCAGATCGACAGCTTCTTGGTTTTTCATCACCTGAATAGCGAGGCAGAACAGTGGAATTTACCACTACATGTGTTACACAATATTAAACTCATTACAAGCAATGACAAGTAAGAAGGAAAATCGAAAATAGAAAAACAGAAAGCTGAGCTTTCACAAGCTCGAGCTCGATGTTTCACTTGAAAGTCTCTCTTTGGCAAACGACTCAGCCCACTCATTGAGCTCTCTTAGCACATGCAAATAGGGAGCATCGGGCTCTCTACAAAGATCAAGGATTTTGTCAATAACATGTGCAAATCTCCATGACTTACAGCCCAAGCAGTAGCATTCGAAGAATGCCCTTCCACCAAAGTCTCAAGATAGCTAGCTCGCAAGTAAAGCTAATCCAGTAGAGCATGACCGTCGGCCACTTTATTCTTCAATTCTTTCACTAATCAGCTCGGAGTATCCTCTTCTCAAATCATTTCTACCCCACACCCCACCCCTTCTAATGCAGCCTCAAAATCGTCAAATAGGGGCTCCCGGATGATCCCACATCAACTTCTAAACAGAATAGGTGATTTGCACGATTGACACATTTTTCCTATGATTTGGCAGACACTTCGAATTTATTGCCGACTCACGTGTCCTGCCGTGTCTGACACGACACGCGCGTCCACATGTGTCGACACTCCTTTGGACACTTTTACTTGTATTGCTGGAAGTGTTAGACTTAATGTGAGTGTGTGGACATTTTTTGTACTGTGTAAGTGTGACATTCTGTTTTTTTATTGAATATTGTGTTTACCTCATTTAGACAACTCGTATCCATGTCGAAATTGGACACATGAATCTATATCCACAAATCATGATTACATATACTTTCTATTTTAACCGTGTCCCCGTTTATAAAGTTTGGGGGTTTGCCATGTCCGACGCTCCGTGTCCGTGTCGACACGCGACACTCGTCAGTGTCCACAAATCGTAGCATTTTTCTGATGTGGAAAGGTTATCCTACGGTTATGGTTTTAAATTTCGGCCGAAATATTTCGATTTCGACTGCTACCAAAACGAAATCCACTTGGATTTGGAAAAATACCAGATTTCGCCCAAAATTTTGAAATTTTGTTAATGTTCCGGTCAAAATATGTAAAACATGCAACTTTTCATACCAAAAAGCAAAGCTTTTGTCGAAATGTCGACATTTTGATACAAACCGATACAAAAAAGGCGAACAACGAGATTCCTTTAAGATATTATTACTAAAAAGCAATAAAAAAGAAAAAGAAAAACCAGTGGTGAAGAATCTTACCTGAATTTCAGCCTTGATTTCGTACCAAAATATTTCCATGATTTTACAAGATTTCAGCTGACATTTCTTACCGAAACGGAAATGTTTTCATTTCGCTATTGACCGAAACCAAAATTTAAAACCTTTCCTACAGTATTTATATGAGTTTACAGATTTGCGTGAGTTGACATATTCGCCTGAACTGGATAAACATTGACTTATCTTCCTTGGTAAGATAAAGATTTATTTTCGAAGAAGAATGTAGGCAGCTTGAATTACAAAATTGAGAGAGAGAGAGAGAGAGAGAGCGAGGGGGGGGGGGGGGGGGGTGCACTTTCAACAAGTTTGATAATTGTGAGTTTCATAAGATAAAAATTAAGAAAGAGTGACCAAATCTAGTAAGTATATTTGCAGTATACTACACCAATATCTGTCACATAATTATACTTATAGAATTGAATTTGAAATATGGTGTATATATTATGTACAAATATTTAAATGAAATACATTTGAAATGTCATGTATTGAATTATCACACATGTCACTAGGTGTTCGATGTTGTTAAACCATTACGGGGTTTTTTGTTTAATTTAGTTTTTTAGAGTGTATTTGTGCTTATTCTAGCGCTTTAAGAAATTTTATCTTAAATGCCCATCATTTGCGCATGCTTTTCCATGATTTTACAGAATTTCCACCATAATTTCCATAAAAGAACCAACATGTTTTCGTTTTTGTCAAGACTGAAATGCGTACCGAAACCTTGGTTTGAATCTGTTTTAAGTATTCATTACCGTTAACTACATCTAATGTTCTAAAAGGTCCTTGATTACACGGAACATTAAGGAGTCCCCTTGATAATCCATGCACTGGTCCTACTACACAAACTTTAGTTAGCCACTTATTGTTCTGTAAGCTTACCTGTTCTCTCCAAAGCGACGATGCAACATAAGTAGTAATATATGGTGTAAGAAGGTTCATGGTGCGCAAAGATTCGGTAATCGAGTCCCTTATCTCGGGAGATAGCATTCGCATGAACGATGGCAAAGAAAAGAATAAATACTTGCGACTGTCTTAAAAAAAAGGCAAGTTAACATGGCTAGTTAAAGCGTATTTTGCATGGAGGATGAAGCATCTTTGTCACATCTTTTAGTCCATTGGCCCCAATCTCATCGTCTATAGATAAACATCATAAAAGGCTTTGGGGTGGATTGGTTATTACAAAGATCTATCAAGACAATATTAATGGAGTGGGCAGACCTTTTGGTGAAGTGGGAAGAGATCTCTATAGCGGTTGGCATCGTATGCGATAATTTGGCATATATGGAAGGAAAAGAACAACCGAATATTAAAAGACCAAAAGAGAGGTTGGGGAAGGATATTACTTGACATAAAAACAGATCTCATTGCATGGAGTAGGAGGGAAATCCTAAGAAATTGGAAGTGATCATATTCGAAAGGAAGAAGAAATCAATAGTGGCACCAAGATGGAACCCGCCTCCTCTTGGGTGGATCAAATTGAACTTTGATAGTAGTTCGAAGGCGACCCAGGGAGAGTGGGGATCAAAGGCCTTTTCAGAGACCCTAATGGATGAGTGGTATTCACTTTTTTGCACACGTCTCTAGGCCGCTAATCATTGAAGGGTACTGCTGAACGTAATTGCTTGGGCAACCACTAAAGCAATAGGACCACAAGCGCTTGTGGACATCATCATGGACATTATTGCTCAGAAGTTTTAGCATATGCACTGCTCTTCCAACGAAGATGCTTACAAATGGGCTAAAGAAGGTGCTGGTAATGAGGGGAAGGTAACTGTACCAGCAGAATCACCTAACACATAGGTCTCAGGATTTAGAGTGACAGGTTGAGAGGGAGAGACGGCCAAGTCAGTTGGATCTTAGGCTTGCTGGGTGATATTGTGAGTAGGGACTGTTACTGGTAGGTTGCTGACCACCGCTACAGGCCAATTAGGTTCTAAAATGTATATGCATGAGTGGGACATCTTGTCTCCATTTGTGTAATCTCGTTTTGAAAATAATATTAGTTACCTTTCAAAAAAAAATATGGTGCGAGACTTGGGAGCATTGGAGAACACAACATGTCCTTGCAGTTAAGATAAATAGAAATTATCATATATATAGGGAAATGATATCTGCGCCAAGTGTTTCGATAAACATGCGCTCCAATTGTTTGTCGTGTAGTATTTAAAGGGTTTAAGAACCGTAATATCCTCTGAAATCCCTTTAAATACTACACGACAAACAAGTGGAGCGCTTGTTTATCGAAACACCTTGGCGCAGATATCATTTCCCTATATATATATATATATATATATATATATATATATATGAGAAAACTGTTGGCGATTTTTTTGGTGCACTTGAGTTGTTATAACGCCTCCCAGTACACAAAGCTAGAAATCAATAAAATATTTATATTTGCAAATGAATAAAGGTAAACACCAATAATGAATTAACAAAATGTAGAGCTCCATGCACCAAATGCTGATAAGAACAGAAGTTGAAGGACTAACCTTCCACAAGCCATCGCTGGCCAATATAACAAACTCCATAGTTGAGTCTATCGGTACATGTCTTACGTCGGGCTCTGAACTTAAATGTGCTTTGAGGCTTTGATCACCGAATGCACGTGCAACTGCAAGTTGGCCATTAACACGGGGCACGTCTCCTGAAATATGTTGAATCATAAAAGGGCTTACACAAGTCCATCTAGTAGAAGCATAGGTTTTTAGCTTGTTGCTAAGATCACTACCTACATATAATTATAGAAAATAAAAATACCAGGAAGAATCGTCACAAAACCGCCTTGTTTTTCAATTCTTTTCCGTTCCATGTGAGGTTCATGGTCAACAGTGATCTGATTAGCAGCACCCCGCTCACACAAAACAGCTCTCGAGTCACCTATGTTTGCTATCCACAAGTCTTTACCATCAATAACAATGGCAGTAACTGCTGTTGAACCACCAGGCCCCAACCGTGTCGAATTTTCAAGAATGAATTTGTCTGTGGAACGGTAGGCATTTTTTATTGCCACGGAGGGGTCCTTCCAGAAACTTGCCTGTAACAAGGATAGAGAATAAATGTGAGTGAGATTATACATTCAAATGGACCGACAATAATTCAGAGGATAAGATATACAAAAGGCTAAGGAATCTTTTGAGTACTTGAGGAAACTATTAAGGAGATAACTTGCTTTTCTTATAGCATGAAAAGACTTGCTTTTCTTACAACAAGGACAACACCAAAGAAAGGCTGTACGTGAGATGAAAGGCCGAAAAAAACAAAAGCAAAATAGGGATTTAGAACCTAGACAAAACAGAGTAAGAGGCATCATCATCAAGGAATTGGACTATCTCAGATGAGCTAGAAGAGTATGTGAGAGGTAGGTTCTTTTTATTATCCAGCCAATCAGCACTTTTGCTTGCCCTCTATGAATGATGTGGGAAATCTTCCAGCATTTCCCAATGAGAAGAGTGTAAAATATGCTTACAGTGTAAAACACAGCTTAGGAGGTATTGATTTTGAGAGGACCATGACGGGGATGAGAGAATCACTTTCGATCCAGAAGCCACAGAGGAAATTTGTCTCTCGCATGTTGAATGCCTTTGAGGATAGGCAGAAACACGGAAATCATATTAGAAATGAAAAAAGCTAAATGTAAGTCCCAGCTAAAAAGATGATGCTTGAGTTGCAAATCAACCCACCACATCCACACATCTCTGGTTGAGCTTTTCAGCACCATCCATAGTCAGTTTGATCCAAGCGTCCAGGTGCAAGCCAAAGAACAGGGGTGATCTTTGGCGATTGCAGTAAACAGTTCATTTTCTTCGATATAGATGGTTCATTTTCTTGGATACAGACTAGAAAATTTTGGTGCCATGGAACTTGGCATAAACTCTAGCACTCCAGATGAGCCCGGAGACATAGCAGATGACGGCAGACAGAATTTTCTGGACGTACCAAATGTGGGCCTCTGATTCTTCATTTCAGAAATACAAAGGGCATCTGAACGCAAGCCTGAGCTGCATGGATTTGAGCCTTATTTGAGTTTCTTGGGGAGATGACTTGCTCCAAATAAGAGCATGCCACCGGATTTTTTGAGAGGGGGTTCTGACATGGTTCCAAGCATGATGAAGGGAGAAGTTTCAATTGAGAGAGTTGTACCAGATCCGTTTGTCTTGGGTGAGCTCTGCAGGGAGAGATAAATGATTGGTTTGGGACAGAATTGTTATATTAGTCGATTGGAAATACACATTTATGGTCCAAGAGGACAATGTGTTATTGATGCTCAAGCTGACAAGAGCAATTGGAATATCTGATATCCATTTCTCGTACAAGAGGCTAACTTGTGCTCCATTGCCAATAAGCCCGTGAGAATCTTGGTAAGAGAAATCGGTTCAAGGAAAATATGCCACGCCAAATGCTTGATCCTTCTGCTGCAGGGGTGGCTTTCCAGGGGAGAGATTATGAAGATATCTATCTACAATTAATGAAGAGGATCCAGATCATGTTTGAGGTCATCATTCCCCAACCAAGTTTCACGAAACCCACTGAGTATAGGTTTGTGATTCTTCTGATAACACGGTCACCTTCATCAAGGGGTCAGCAAACCAAACGCTGAACATCCACTCTTTAGAGAAGCAAAGAAAAAGGACTGGAAGAGGCTTTCTATTTGTTTGATAATTGAAATGGGAATTTGAAGGCATGGACAAGGTGGATGGGAATGACTGATAGCATGTGTTTGATGAGAGTGATCTTTCCTCCATGGAAGAAGAGTTCTACACCAACCCGCAATTTGACAATTGATAGAGTCGACCAGGTGGGAAAATGCTTCTCTTAGGCTTCCCATAACAAAAATGTACCCCCAAGATACATAAAGAGGGAATTGACCTTGGGAAATTTTGGGGACCATTAATTTTCTTTTTCCTACCAGGAGAGATTTTACTGAAGATGATTTTTCTCTTGGTTTTATTGATCAGTGGTTAGCAGCGGCTTGGTAGTGAGAAAGGAGGAAGTTAAGGGATTCAATGCTTTCGATGTTCCCCCTAAGAAAGATGAGAATATCATCAACATAAAGAAGGTGGCATATAGGGTTGGAATACGATGAGAAGATGGCTTCGGAGGAATTTTGATAAACCGCTCTCTCCCAACATGTCTGATGGAGAAGGATCCAATATCATGAAGAGGGAAGGCCGCCACCTTCGTTGTTGAGGCCCTTAAACTTCTTAAGGAGTTGGAATACGATGAGAAGATGGCTTTGGAGGAATTTCTCACTCCGAGAGAAATTTCGATAGGGATTTGGAAGAAACAGTGGAAACAGTTTAAAAAGGATGCAAGAGAGAACATGGAGGAGCTCAAAAAATTAACAGGAAAGACAGATGCAAAGAGTGTATATGTTCCTATCTATAAGCTCCCTCACTTCAAGGATGCTTTAGAAGAGGAAAGGAGGACCGTCGACGGCGGTGGGAAGAGGAGAAAGCGGTTGAGATAGAAAGGTTAGAAAAACTGGTGGCAGTTTCTGTAGGGAGTTCAAAGAATCTCGAGATTCGCTAGACAGGGAAGTAAGTCAGGAAGTTCGAGAACGGCTGGGAAAGGAAGAAGGCAAAGATAAAGGCAAAATGATTGAGCAATACTCAAGGGGTAGAGGATAATGGTTATAGGAATTTGATGAAATATTGGCTATAGGAGATTTTTTGGGATAGGCTATGACGTTGACATTGAAGCTACAAAAAAATGTCTATGGCAATGACGATAAGAGATTTGAAGGAAAAAAGGGAGAATCATACTGAACAGGAGCTTGGGAAGCAGGTTGAAGGTAAGGGGGCTGAGGGTCGTGAACCCTAAAGGAAATATCTTTCGGGGCTGAGGGTCGTGAACCCTAAAGGAAATATCTTTCGGCCCCCCCTCCTGTAGATAGTTAGTTTTTAGGTTTGATGCTTTTTGGTGTTAGTCTTTGGCTTTTTGTGATCTTTTCAGGTTGTTGATATTATGGGTATGCTGGAAAAAAGAAAGTTAGCATAGTTTTTTGGAAGATGATGGTAGAATTTTCTTTTTACAAGTGATAAGAGGCTTGTTTTTTTTAGAAAAGAATAGACTCAAAGTGGTGGTAGTTTCAGGGTAAGGTTGTTTAAAGGTTGTGATTCGAGTGTTATGAAAGAAGATGGTTGGTTAACTTATAAGGTGGTTAGTTTGTAAAGAAGGTGGATTTTATTATTCTAGAGGTTGCAAGTGAGCGAAGAACACGATGAAGATTTTCACTATGCTGATTAGGGATTTTGTCAGATCAAGCTTGTCATGATGTAACTAAGAATTGTCCTTTTCGCTTTATCTTTAGGTCAAGAGTATACTCTTGACTCATCATACTAAGTAAATGCAAGTTGGGACCTCTGGTCCCAATGTAATTCTCATAGTATAAATATATTTTGTCAATTTTCAAAAAAAAAAACATGGACAGGGAGGGTAACTGAACTTTTTCTCATTCAGTAAGAGAGGCCAACGAGGTAGCCAACTCGTAGGCCAAAGATGCATTAGTCAGCATAGGCATATCTAGGGCAACATCTACCCCATGTATAATTTTTGGGCAGTTTTTGCCTGTGTTTTTTTTTCTTTCTTAATGAATCTTGTTGCCTAATTCAAAATTTTTGTAGGTGATGTTGAATAGGCTCTAATTGGATGGAAATCGGTGGAGAGAGGATTGATGATTTAGGAATTAAGCTGACAAAAGTAGTGTTCCAAGATTTGGAAGACATTTGTTGGTGAATTGAGGACTGCCAACTATAGGGTCTCAATTGACTACTTGAAACACTCAATTATGGTACTCAAACATTCAAAGGAACAGACCATACGGTTGGCTAGTTAGACTAAAAAAAATGAATGATTAGTTGAGGCCAAACATAAAAGGATGTGACTTAGTTAACACTTGAGATAAAAAATGCATAGGATTAAAGCATTCTTCCTCATATCCCTCTTTGTGTAAAACTTCTTGTAGGTTTCCTTCCCCATGATTAATTAAAAAATAAATAAACTGAGGAAAATACATAGAGATCTAAAAAAAAAGAGTAGCATGGATAAAGAGAAGAAAAAAGACACATCACCTCTTTGAGTATGTTGTTAAAAAGGTTGTCCTTCAAATAACTTGGCACGCCATCCCCCAAATGTCCATCGAAAATGGCGAATAACCCGAGCTCATGACTCTTCTCAAATCTATACTCAGCAAAATGATAGTCCTCCATATCATGACCTGATTTCCCTTCTACTAAGTGGAATCCATGAACCACTCTGTTACCAGATGACTTACTTCTCCCTTTTCCGGTATCCGGGGATGATGAATTAAGGACATTCTTTACAGCCACCAAGACACATCAAAACATAGAAGAAATCAGGAAAATTCAAACTCTAATTAACCTAATACTTTAAATAGAATTCCATGAGAGCAAATACACCAAAGCATATTCAATCCAATCAAAAAATTTAGGCCCTGTTCGTTAGGGATTGTCCCAACCAATTGTGAGCCCCAAACAGATTATTGGACTCCAAATTAAACGTAGTTTTGAATCCAATAATCAGTTTGGGCCTCTCAATCGGTTGTCAAAATCTCAAACGAACAGGGCCTTAGAGAAAGAAGACAGCTTATAAATAAGGTCTGACCATCCAGTTCTCAAAGGATGGAAAATAGAGTGCAGAAAAATAGCCAACACCTAGATTGCTGATTATAGACCACAGTAATAGAATCAATCAAAATCTTAACTATTGAATATAGATACTCTTAACTAAAATCTTAATTCAAAAAACATGATCCCAGAATCATCTACTTCTCTATGGTGCACAAAACCCCATAAAATATGTAGATTAGAAACTACATGAAGACATAACTTGTTCTTGGCTAAAACCTAATTACACAGATAAACAATACACAACTCCCAAGTAATTAAATCTCTAGAAAGAAACCCATAACAGAAAAGCTATCAGCTTCTTGGTCAAAGCCCATGTATAACTGAAAACTCCAAATAAAAGAACATTTTGATAACTTTCAGTTAGATAGATACACATCTTGGGTCAAACCCATGTGTGGCTGAAAACCCAAAAACAAGATCATGGAAATTTTACAATTAGAATTATGGGCAGGTAAATAGATAGATGCCCATGACCCAAAAGCTATCAAGCAAAGATTTTTAAGATTAAATACAGATGATAGATGGAAACCCATGAAGAAAATCATTAAAATTATGTACTTAGATGGATGGATAGATAGAAAAGTGATGATAATTACCTTGATTTTGCTAAGGAACTCGGGCTTCTTTCTAGTGCCAGACGAAGAGGAGGCAAAAGGCTGTTTCTCCATATCCGAAACATAAAGAGCAGGTACCACCCGATTGAATGAATGAATATCTAATATACTAACAAAGCTAGAAATTGAAGGGTGAGGGAAGGGAAGAGAATTCAACAAAATATGGTTGGCCTTGTATAATAATGATAATCTAATCTTATGGAATGGATGGATGTTCATGTTTATGTAGTTTCTTCGTTTGTGGTCTTTTCTTGTAGGCCCCACTTTCTCATCTACTTCTTTGAACTTTCCACACCTTTGACTTTATTTATGGCCACGCGGACTATCCTTCTCTTTTCCAGGATCCACTTGGAAACTACTGGAGTGCACCCTTTAAAATAGTAAAAAAGTAACAAAAATTTGGTCGATTTTGTCTTATTCATTTTTTTCATCTGAGGTGGCTGTTCTCTAATTGTCACCCCAGATCCCACCTCATATATATTGTCCAGTTCTAGGTCTTCTCAAGTTCTAGGTCTTCCCAGGAGAGTTCACATATATAGCCAGGGACTGTGGGATCTTACAATTCACCTCTCTAAGGGACCAACGTCCTCGCTGGCACACCGAATTACGGGAAGTACAACTCTGATACCATTCTATCATGCCCCGACCCCATTGTGTAAATATTGTGGGTTACCGTGGCCCACCCATGTAAAATAATAGAAAATTATATTAATCTTAGATGATTTACAATAAGCACAAGGAGTGTTTTTATAGAACACCCAAATGATAAACATAGCAAGAGAATAAGATAATTATGGAAAGACACTATCCTAATCTAATTCACTTGCCTAATCTAACCCAACCAACCAATATAGCCTAATCAAATAAAATCTTCTAATCTCATATTTGATCTTGATTTGATTTCATTCTCTAATAACCCACTCCGCAGGGTCCCCTTGAAGATGCTGAAAATTTGTATACCAAGGGAAAATGAGAGTTTACATATATAGCCGATGAATTTTCCCTCTCTCTTCGATGTGGAATCTTACACTAATACAAAAGTCCGTCGCAAAATGGCTTTCTACCAAATTGCCTAGCAATCCCCTAAAAAAAAATTTAAAAAAAAAATTTAACAATAACATTATGACAGTAAATTATATAATGATTTGATCCCAATATTTGTGTGATATTCTCACCGTAAAAAGTAAAATAACCTAGTATCTCGGTAATTTTTTATAAGCTCGAGAAAATTTTGAGATTTTATCGTTTTATCGAAAATGGTAAAAATGTCACTAGGGGTGTAAACGAGCCGAGCTTGGCCAGGCTCGGCTCGGGCTCGAACCAGGCTCGGCCAGGCTCCGAGCCTTGCCGAGCTCGGGTTATATTAAGTTCACACCCCTCATCTTCCCTGGACAGCCCTATCTAGTGTAATTTGACTACTTTTTTTACACTATGGGGGGTGGTCCAAGTAACAAATGGGGTTCCAAATATGAAGTGACATATTTTGCCTCCCCCTTTCACTCCATGGATAACCCTTTTAGTGTATATATTAATATATAATATATATATTTAAATATATTAAATTCTTAACGAGCCTTAACGAGCCTGGCCTAAATCGGGCTTGGCTTGTTAAGCTTAACGAGCCTGGCGAGCTGGCTCGGCTCGGCTCGGCTCGGCTCGTTAAGGATTCGAGCCGAGCTCGAGCGAGCTTCCGAGCCCGAGCCAAAATTGACACCCTTAAATGTCACGATACTTCGGAGATATTTATGATTTAACCTAACAAAATTTGACCTTCTTGTTTCTTTAAAGATGATTTAAACCTCAACACATCTCTCTTCCTTCTTTCTTATTCCATGATCAAGCCCATGTTCTAATATTCAGCTCATATTTATTTCAAGAAAATATAAGAGTGAGTAGAAGTAGAAGCTGGGAGAGCATAGCAAATAGCAATTAAATTGCTGAATGAATGAACAAGTGGCCCTCTCTTGTACTTTTGGCCTGCCCATATTCTTTTCAAAGAAAAATAAACATGTACATCATATAAAAGGGACTTGTTAGGGACTTTCGCAGAAAGGAATTTCGTGGCTGGCTGTTGGATGAGAGAGCAGCCACACAGGCTCACTTTTCAGCAGATTTTGTCTTATTCATGTAATTCATCTGAGGTTACTCTTATGAAAACAGCCAGCCGCGAAATGCCATTATGCAAAAGTCCCTAGCAAATCGCTATTAGGAATTTCTAGGTTTTATAGCTCAAGTTTTGATACTATACTGCTCACTCTCTTAAACAGTTTTTTGATTGGTTGTTGATATTTTCTTTGGATGGGGGCATGTAATAGGCTAATAGCCCTTACATCTAACTATGCAGGGGGGAATGTAAATATAGAAAAGAGTGCAATTATTAAAAAAGAGGAATGTGAAAATCAATTCCCTTGGGTGGTGTTGACTGTTGATTAGTATAATAAGCAGTATTAGAAGTCGTACAAGTAGTACATGTTAGATATTTATTGGGAGAACGAGGTAGAGGGGGGAATGGGTCAAAGTCAGGGATTGCGTGCGTTCAGCCATCCGCCACAACGCGTTGGTGCCCACAACGCGTTATCATTCCACCCCCGTGTTGCCCTCCACGCGTTATCAATTCTTTTATTCGTCCTACTAGTAAAAAACCCCGTGCATCGGTCAGCAAAGAACTGTATGAACCACATCATAGGTTGTTCCAAACCGTCCATGTGATGGAACACAACATAAATAGATTGTGCCCCAAAAATCATTTCCATAGGCTGATCCTAGCCGTCCAATCTATAGAGGTTTCCATAATTCCCCTTAAATCGGACGGTTAAGATCATCCTATAGATTTTTTATTAAAAAACCATAAAGGAGAGGGATAAGATTGAAATTATGTGGCTTTAATGGGTGCGTGTGATGTACGGGCCGACAAAAAACTGTACGGACCACGTCATAGGTTGATCCAAACCGTCAATGTGATGGAATACAACATAAATAGGTTGTGCCCCAAAAATCATTTCCGTAGGCTGATCCTAGCCCTCCAATCTATAGATGTTTCCATAATTCCTCTTAAATCGGATGGTTAAGATCACCCTATAAAATTTTTTATTAAAAAACTACAAAGGAAGGGGGTAAGATTGAAATTATATAGCTTTAATGGGTGCCTTTGTTAAAAGCATAAAGGAGGGGGTATGATTGAAAATATGTGAGTTGAATGGGTGCATTTGTTAAAAAAAGTCAAAAAAAGTGATGTGTAATTCTCATAGAATTTTCAAAAAAATCAAAAAATTCTCTTTTTTTCCATCCAGCTTATTATAGTAGATACACACTTGATGCTCTCTCTCTCTCTCTCTCTCTCTCTCTCACACACACACACACACACACATTTTTGAACTCAAATATAACCCTGTTTGTTTTGGATTTTGAGAACTAACTGTGAGTCCAATAATCAGTTTTGGATTCAAAATCAAGAGATTTTATATGGTGTAAGGCCTTACAACAATATGGTAGGGGTACCACCCTTGATATTTGATCCAACAGCAGTCAGCTGCTGTTGGATCAAATGTCAAGCGTGGTACTTCCACTGTACAAAGGCCTTATTGTTGTAAGGCCTTACACCATATAATTTCTCCAAAATCAAAGCTTTTTCCCAATCATAATTCGAACAAGTGAAAACACAAAAAATACGCTTGGTACATTTAAAATTTTGTCATTTACTAAAGGGAAATGATATCAACACTACAATGTTTTTATAAGATGAGCGACGGATGCTGTCAGAATATTAGAGAATAAAATCAAATCAAGATCAAATATTTTGAGATTAGAAGATTTGATTTGATTAGGCTGGATTGGTTGGTTGGTTGGGATAGATTAGGCAAGTGAATTAGATTAGGATAGTGTCTTTCAATAATTGCCTTATTCTCCATGTTTATCATTTGAGTGTTCTATAAAAACACTCCTTGTGTTTAATGTAAATCATCCAAGAATTAGTGAAATCTTCTCCTAATTTTACAAAATATTACGGTTCTCAAAAAACTTTTACAAGCCCTCTAAATACTAAACGGAAAGATGCTTTTGCTTATCTTATAAAAAGAGTGGAGTGCTGAAATCATTTCCCTTGCTAAAATGAGGTAAAATTGGAAAGTTGATAAAAATGCATTTAATACGTTTAAAACATGTTTAAAACGCATTTTAAATGTTTTCTTAAAAAAAATGGAGTTTTTTAGTCGTAAAAAGTTTTAAATGAAGTATTAAACGGCGAACATACAAAACACGTTTGTTTTTTTGAAAAAAATGACATTTAAAACAAAGTTTTGCTAAGTATGTTCCCAACTGTCTTAAAAGTGTTCCTTGATCATCATGCACGGCCTAATGACCCTTATTACCTAATGACACAATATTATCCCAGGGTTGAGCCTCTAGCTCAATTGGTCGCTTTGTTCTTTAACTTAGAGGTTGGAGGTTCAATCCCAGCTTACATACCAAAGAAAAAAAAAAGAGAGGCAATATTCGGCTAGCCAGATGTTCAAAAAATTCAGAAAAAATTTGAGAAATTTTTGGGAAAAATGTTTTTTTTTTTTTTTTCCATTTACAATGCATATCTACTATAACCATTCTTATTTTTTTTTAAATGACGTACAACACGAGCCATGGAAGGATGGTTAAGTGCATGTGTTTGCTAGATTAGGATGTGAATTCAAAGTTCACCACAATGTCTTTTAAAATAGATTTGCATTTCTCACTAGATTTGCAACTAATGTATGGGAAATGATGAATTATTCCTTAATTTCAACTTTAATTCAGAAAATTTTGAATTATTTGAGACTTTTTGAAGTTAAGAATTTTAATTATCCAGCATGCTTTTAAGCATTAATTGGGAGTTATACAGTCACAAATACTCCTACCTCTGTTTAGAAGATAGAAAAAAAGGTGTTGCCAAATCATACGCTCAAGCACTGAGCTCTGAATTCTGCGAAATTGCTAGAATACAAGCCTTTAGAAATTGACATTGGGGATTGTTGAGACGTGTCTTATTTCTACACGTTATGTTAGTTGCCTAATGGTTGGGGGGAGTCCTATTCTAGTTAAACTAGGTGTGGAGTTAGGTTTATGTGAAGGGGAGTGATGAATCGACTCCCCATGTGTCATTCTCTCTCCTCTAGGTTAGAGAGAGATAGACACATGGGGAGTCGATTTATCCATTTGGGGAGTCGATTTATCACTGCCCTTATGTGAAACCTAATATGTAAGGTTTTGTAGACACAAGGAAAAGGTGGCCGGAGATTAGCCAATCTAGTCACCGTTTGGCACTGAGAATCACTGATTGGCGATAGGGCTCACTTAACCAATGATCGACAAGTGGACACTAGGAACGTTGGTGGGTTCTGCATACATAATTTTAATTACTCTTTGACTGATTTGTGTGAAAATTTACATTGGCAGTAAAGTCTTCAAATACTCATTCCATTTTAAAAAATTTGATGGAAATGATACCTTCACTCGATAGTTGCAGGGAAGGGTGAAGGACATTCTAGTTTAATTAGGTAAAGCTAAAGCAATGGAGGGAAAGAAGGTCAAGGCAAAAAAAAAAAGATCATTTGACAAGGGATCGAAAAAATGATATGTCGAATTTTAGAATCAGCAAAAAATGTGTGATGCTCTTTTGCAAGGAGTTTGGCCACTTGAAGTGAGATTGTTGAGAGCATGCTGGCAAGAAGGAGAATGGTGACAATTCCTATAGTACTGAATTAGCAACAGACGGCAGATGAGTAGAGTAAGGCATGGAGATGTTCTCTCAGTCTCACATGTAATAGCACTTCTCCTCATACCAAGTAAATTTTGGATTCCAGTTGTTTAGTTTATGCGTGCTCTAAGAAGAAATAATTTGATATGTTCCAAGAAAGAAGTGCAGCTGTACTGTCCTTGGGTGATGGGTCTACATGGGATGTAATGGGTGTTGGGATGGTGAGCATTAAGATATTCTCGAGGCAGTAGTTCCTACTTTGGGTAGTGTGGCATATGTCCTACTGATACGAATGAATCTTATATCACTTAGATGGTTGGACTTCGTGGGTTGCAGGTGCTAAGTTGCAGGGAGGGTCACAAAAATTACATGTGGCTGCATGGTGGGAATACAATGTTTAATAGTATTCCTATGGCCTCGACGAGTGACTGAAAATAGAATGAATGGAGGGAAAAATGCTTGTGTAGTGTCTCTTTCACAGTTGGGGCAAATACAAGTGTGATAAGTTTCTAGGTTGCAGACAATAGTAAGATGGGGGTCCATGTGTTGAGAAAAGATACAACAATGTAACTCTCCGAAGTTGATTAGGCAACTTGACTTTAGACAGCTATAAATATGCATTAGTCATATTGATCAAGTCATGTGAAGTCAGGACCATGTTGATTTGATGTTACATATAGCTGATACTTTTTAAGGCCAATGACTATTTGCGATGGTAGCAAACATGTAGAGATGCCAACAATAAATCTTCACGGTGACTGAAACAAACTAAGGTGGAGATGTTGGGAGGTGTCTTGTTTTCGCATGCTAGGTTAGTTGCCTAACGGTTGTGAGGAAGTCCTTCTGTAGTTAAACAGGAAGTGGAATTATGTTTAGGTGAAAACTAATATATTAGATTCCTTCAAAGCTTGTGAGAGAGGTTGTGAAAGAGAGAGAAGGGTTACGGTTGTAGGATTTGAGATCTCTTGTAAGTTGCTTATTCTTCTCTCGTAGTGGAAGATCGTGCTCTCACTGTGGAAATAGACACTGTTGCTGATTTACGTACATTCTTTGCGTTCCCGTGTTGTGTTACATGTGGATTGCTCTGTAAAATCACAAAATAAACTGTAGTTCTTAGTTATCCATCGAATCTAACATGGATCCATGGATTTTTTCGAGGCTTTGACATGTGTTTCTCTACATTGTTAAATTTGATATTGTGCAAAATTTATATTGTTATGACAAGAACAAGATATGAGAGTGTCCAATATGAGACAAATATTGCAGGCACAAGTTAGAATTGTACTGAATTCAACATTGCTTAACTGGTTTAAGACAAGTGAACAAAAAATAAGACCTCCCTATATCTGCCAGATTCCATTATTTGATTATCTGATCGTAACCGTGATGCTAAGAGAAATCATGCTGCTTTTGTGTCCACCATTTGTGACTTCGAGATAGGTGAGCACCTTGGAACCAACGGTCCCAAGCAGCATTCGCCGGCCCTTTGGTGCTGCAAACGTCATTGAACAAGACAGAGTGAGTGTTACAAAGTAATAAAAAGCGAAGGAACTCTGTTAAGTGAATTGTGAACAAGTTAAAAATCAATGGTAGTTCTTACCGAGGAAGGAGTCCATCAGGTTTACTTTCAACATTTGAAATAACTCTGCAGTATCACACCAAAGTAGTTTCAGGTGTTAGTGGAAATGGAAAACTGGAAAATGGAATGAATTACGTGAGACAGTTGAAAAGTAAATGTGTACTTACTCCTTACAAGTCATTGAGGATGCATCCGTAGTCTCAAGTTCTTGTAGCTCTTCCTGCACAAATATGACTCTAGTTAAAGCATTTCCCAATTGTAAAAGCCTCCCAACAGATGCAGAGAGAACATTCTTTAGCTTATCCAGACTCATTTCTTTGTTTTGGGTTTCAGTTATATATAGTCCCAGGTACTTCTTGCATTGAGTTTATCTTTTTTTCAAATCAATACAGACATTGATAGCAATTTTATTCTGGCTTCCCTATCCTCTGTCTATCACAAACCTGTTTATTATCAAAATCACGGCAGCTTTCTTACGCGACAATAAGAATTTAAATTTTTACTGAGTGACATAGAATATGGCGACGACAACAGCATGTTGTAGAAGGAGATAGCTGGTCAGCCAACAACCCACAAACAGACGAGCAGCAGTCAAATGGGGGCATGAATGCGGCATTCTTGCACTCCTTGATAAAGCATTTTGCGTCCCTGCACAGTTCGAACTCCATTGTTTCTACACTTTTAGGAACCAGGGCAGCCTGCTCTTGGGTGATATATATGATAAAGATCGTCGCAGGCAGGATAAAGAAATTGGGCACTATCTTTCAATAGTTACTTGAAACTTCGTGCCCTTAATCGCACGTCTGGAACATATTATATGCCTAGAACAGGTGATGAAGATAATGCAGTGTCCGTCAGGGTTCGAGCAGATCCAGAGCTCCTAGGACTAGGGGTGCAACTCGGGCGGGCTCAACCCGAACCCGGTAGGTTCAACCCGGAAAAAACTCGGGTTGGGTTGAGTTCAAGTCGGGATCGGGTTGGGTTTTCTCAACCCGGGTTGAGTTCGGGTTGGGTTCGGGCAACCCAACCCGAGTTCAACCCGAAATTTTTAATAATTTTTTTAGTTTTAAGCTTAAACTCTCGGGTCGGGTCGGGTCAGGTTGGCAAAAAGGGCAGCTCGGGTCGGGTTCGGGTTGAGTAAATGGTTGCTCGGGTTGGGTTCGGGTTGGCCTTAACCCGAACCCGACCCGCCCAAGTTGCACCCCTACCTAGGACCGACCCGTAGCCATCCGGAATTAACTCGTGGGTCAATCAAGT
Source organism: Tasmannia lanceolata (assembly GCF_043159265.1). Lineage (NCBI taxonomy): Eukaryota > Viridiplantae > Streptophyta > Magnoliopsida > Canellales > Winteraceae > Tasmannia > Tasmannia lanceolata. Next base: position 15,886,948 of record NW_027518683.1, read on the forward strand.
AACTCCTACCATGTTGTACCACCACTCCCACTTAGATAAGGCCCTTCCACCCAACTACTCCCAAATCCCCCTCAACCCATATCTACAACATAGAGGAGCAGCTAAGAAGAAAAACTACTCACCATCTTATAACTTAAGAACTCTAAAGAATGTAGGGCCCTTTTTTTGACAGACCTTAACCATCTTTAGTCCAACTTCACAATCCAGGTTCAGTAAACCAGGCAGGCTACTACTTTACACAAAAATATGCATTAAGGCTTCAGGGAGTGAGAATTTGAGAAGATGGATACCTAGTGTAAATGGTTGGGGAATAACTTGAAAGTAATAGACACTAGAGATTTTCCCATCTCCAATTAGTCAGCTGATTTATTGGATCAGACATGAGAAAGTTATTTAAACATTTGCATAGCATGAATCATAGTTCATAAAGACGTATCAGCTATGCATATTCCCTAGCTTGAGAATCTCAATTAGCTGACACTAATGGCCAAAATTTCAATCGATGTATCGTACAAAACTACTTAAATGGCTAAAATTTCAATTGATTTATCACTGACATTGAAATTTTGTATTAGGCAAAGCCCACAAGTACTACTAATAGCAACAAAATAATTCAATGGGCATAAATCCATGCATTGAACACATAGTTTTAATAGGAACGAATTCAATTGATGAATCGGGCACATGTTCTCAGCGGGTTCAATTGATGTACTGGATCTGATATGCAGAAAATTCTGGAAAATTATAGCCTAAACCATAGTACAGCAAGGAAATCATGTAAGATGCATTCTAACTTAACAGCCTCAGATGTGGATTAATATACAAAAGTTCTAAATGTAGAAGCATCGCAACCCACGTCTAACTTCAATTGCCAGATAAGTTATGCATTTTTGTATTGTATTTGAGTAAAACTCAAATCCATAAATGCAAATGGTGAAGAAAAATCCACAACCTACAGGTGTACACATATTTAACTTTAGTGTATCTAAATTACAGGGAACATGAGTTTCACAGCTTGAATAGAAAAACATATGAAATGGGTATTCGATAAATGCTCACATGGCCAACACCATAGCCCAAAGTGGCTAACACATGGAGATATCCAGTTCCAACAGATTAGCAACCATATAATTTGCGAAACGAAATGTAGAAACAAGGAGTCAACTGCAATGTAGATTATTTCGACTCTCAATGAGCAAATAAATCACATCTTATGTTGCACCAAAGATATGCAAATTGTGAATTTCCAGTGAATCTTATAACTGTGGTCTACTGTTAGCACAAGCAAAGAATGAGAACAAAAAAAAGAAAGAAAAGAAACAATCACGTGATCACGAAAAATGAAAAGGGATCGAATTCAAGCATGCTGCATACATCCTAAGGCCATATTTGTATTGCAAGAAAAACATTTCTGACAGAAATATTTTTCTTTCCACGTTTTAGAAGGAAATGATATAAGTATGATTAATTTAGAGGGATATCATAATAAATTGAAGTTCCCACTAATTAAAATTGAACAGGGTTGGTTCAAGTTATCTTTTTTCGTGCCTAAGAAATTAAGAAATTTTATAAATATTTTTCCTTTCCAAACTTTTTCAGAAAACTCCTGCAATCCAAACAAGGCCTAATTGAAAAGGGGTATTTGTGATTTCCACAGTTTCTAATATGATATGATAGCTCAGAGCTACAAAGACTAATCTAATGAATTTATCCAATGTAAAAGATACAAAATTGAAAAGGGTTGCTTGGGATTTTCAAAAATTTCTATATTCTACGATTGCTCAACCCATACAAAGACTAATCTAATGCATATACCTGCAAGGATAGAATTTCCTGGTTGAGATGATCTATAGCTGCAGCCATCCTACGCTTCCCAAGAAAATCATCTGGGCCTGGAAGTGGCCGGGCCTCCGGTCTCATAACAGTCTCCTGTGAAAAACCCTCATCCCCCATTTTTTGTGATGTTTCACACATGTGGTGGTCACTGTTTAAGAAAAAGAGAAGAGTCAGTCAAAAGATGGGAAGAAGATAAGGAACAGGAATTCCACATTTGTTTCCTTCCTTTTGTTTTGTGGGATATTGATGGAAAAATGAGGGTACAAATGTTTGATTTTTTGCTTCAATTCCTCTCAGTCTCAGTTTCTGCCAGTTGCACTGAATCTTGTCATTTTCCTCAGAAAAAGAAAAAAACAAAGATTCTAACTAAAGATTTTACAGTTTGACTTGGACTAAGAATATCTATCTATATTGGGTGTAATCAAGACCATTGATCTGATGAATCAAACATAGGTGACCCATATGGTATTGGTCCCATGGATAGGGACATTCTCTAATGATCAAGCTGTTAAGATCATCTGATCACGGTGAGATAATTGGCAATGCAGGAAGTGTGTTTTTATGATCGGATCAACGGCCAGATCATGCCAATGTGTCACAGGTGGGGCCCAATAGAGATTGTTAGGAAAGTATTCTAACAGTGTGAGTCTTTTTAGCATTTTTCTTATATACTTAGAGAAAATTAGAGTGCCCCTCTAAGAAGTATACTTTCATCTATAAAAATTAGACATGAAATAAAATAAAACAGTCAAATCGTGTGGATTGGTGACAAGCAATAAAGAAATCTATCTTCACTTTGAACCATTCTTAATAAAAATGAGAGAGAAAGTGAGATGTGTCATGTATGGCGTTTCTTAATGCCCATGTGTTGACTGAGCGTGGGTTCTTTCTTCTCTGAGAGAAGCATCTGAAAATGAAACTGATATTTTGTATCCCTTTGTTTTGGTAGATACACTGCTTCTCTTTATTTTTAACACTTTCTATTATCTGTAAATGTGGAGTCAAAAGAAGCGGGTGTCAATATCAACTGTATGTATAAAAATAATATACGTGTGCAAGGAGAATCTAATCTAATCTAATCTAACTACTATATATAAAGACAAAATGATGGGTTAAGTTCTTCCACCCTTTGCCGTTATTTCCGCTTGTGTCCCACTGCCATAATTCGAATTGTATCCCACATGTAAGGGCATTTGTGTCATTTGCCGTTATTTCCGCTTGTGTCCCACCTTTTGATCAACACGTCAGCATTAATTTTTTACCATTAACCCCTTTGCTGATATCTAACATTTGTCTCTATGAGAAATTATTTAGGGTAAAATCGTAATCTACATACGAAAAGTACCGACACAGGGTACCTGTCTATGACAATTACGGATAAAAACTACCAAGAAGAGGTAAAGACATATGACAATGACGAAAGAACTACTTTAGATTACGCATGCAAAACACTTGCAAAATATTGATGGATTCCGGGCACCTAAAGAGGAACAACAATTATGGAAACCCTTATCGATTGGAGGGCTAGGATCAACCTATGGAAATGGTTTTACGGGCATAACCGATTGATGTTGTGTTCCATCACATGGACGGTTTAGATCGGAGGGTTCGGATCAACCTATGAAAATTATTTTTGGGGCACAACCTATGTAGGAAGTGGCCCATCCAAAAGAAATTTCTTTTCTTTTTGTCTGGGATTTACACGTTAGCATTACTCTTTTACCATCTTTTACCATTAACCCCTTTGCTAGTATCTAACATCTATTTCTATGAGAAATTATTTTAGGGTAAAATTGTAATCTACATACAAAAAGTACCGACACAGGGTACGAGCCATACCGTACATTTTAATAGAGTGAGGAGTGCGATCATCAAAATACGGTGAGTAGTGCCATTATAAAATATGGTAGTGAGAACATTAGCACTATAAATAATTTCAAACTGTCGTTGTTACTTGGATGTTCCCACGCAGGTCGGCTTCAACCCAAATCCGACGGGTTCAACCCGAATTTGGGTTGGGTCGGGTTTAGCTTTTTTGCAAATCAGGTTGGGTTGGGTTGGGAAAAATCAACACCAATTGGAAATCGTGTTGGGTCGGGTTGGGCTGTCGGGCAACCCGACCCGACCCGAAACCCGAATTCGGGTTCCATTTGAAGAAGCTCTGTATATGTGTGTTTTTCTTTTTCAACATTGAAATAGTCTCCACAATCAACAATAGACGGTTTGGATAATCCTATGGTGTGGGCCATACTGTACTTGAATCAAGTGAGGAGTGTGATCATCAAAATATAGTAGTGCGGATAATATTTCCCTTTGTTAATTGTTAGTCCCTGTTTGGTTTGGATTGTGAGAACTGATTGTGAGTTAAAAACTCATTATTTGTTCTCAAAATCTGGTACCATATCAAATCGGGTCAGCCCGACCCAACCCAACCCGAATTGGGTCGGGTTGACACCCAAGTTGCACCCCTAACGATGACGGAAAAACTACTTTTCCTTATTCATTATGTGCGGGTCAAATTACAGAAATGTTGATATTACGAATGCAGGACTCCTGTAAAAATATTGACGAATTTTGGGCACCTTAAGAGGAACAACAATCATGGAAACCTCTATAGATTGGAGGGTTAGGATCAGCCTGTGTAAATAATTTTACGGGCACAACCTGTTGATGTTGTGTTCCATCACATGGACGGTTTAGATCAACCTATAATGTGGTATGTACAATTTTAAATGGATGCACGTGCATTTTTACTAGTTAGAAAGAACGTGTACGTCGGGTGCACTCAATCTTGTTCGACCACGTAAAACACTTGGGCCATTTTTGTGCTTTTTCTTTTTCTTCTTTTGCATGTGATTGGATCGATTTTGGCCTGTCGAATTTTCTACGAGGTAGTATCAGAGCACTATGTTAGAAGAGGCTAGAAGAACCATATATATATTTTTTTCAAAGATCTGATCGTGTTTGGGACTTTATAAGGTGGAGTGTTGATCGACATATCTATTGTGATTTAACAGTTTTGGTTGGTCCAGAATTTCCTTGGCATCAACCTGATTTGACAAGGGATTGACACTAGAGTTCTAGCTGGGTTTTTCAATATCCACAGGTGGCTTTTATGATCAAACCTAAATTCAACAATCAATATGTTGACTAATTTTCGGGTTCTAAGATCAGTAAGATGATCTTGACACTTCTAAGATGCCACTATGAACCAACAAGACTAACCCATTCTTCACCATAAATAGGCAGTGTTTTCTCTCTCTCTCTCTCTCTCTCTCTCTCTCTATATATATATATATATATATATATATATATATATATATATATTCATTTGAATGGTCCTCACATAGATAGGGTGTCCACAAAAAATCAGATCCATAGGATCATCCCAACCCTACGATTTGTAGAGGTAAAATGGACGTGTATAAACCTTCACAAATTAGTCCATTTTTTGCCTCCATAGTTTGAATGGTTAGGATGATCTTATGGATCTGATTTTTTGTGGACACCCTATCTATGTGAGGACCATTCAAATGAATGGTTTGGATCACCCAAACAATGTGGGCCCCCACTGTATTTTAAGGTAGTGTGTAGGTAACTTACCTACACAAGTGTGTAGGAAATGTTCCCCCATATATATATATATATGAGCCCGAGTCATCCGAAGATCCAAACCATTCATTTCTTAGACCTCAACGTAAATAGGCTGTCATGAGAATAATCTCTATAGGATGTCCTTAACCATCCGATTTAAAGAGGTTTCTATATGATGCAGTCCCTCCAAAAATCGGAGGGCCGAGATCATCTTATGGAAACAATTTTTGGGACACAACTTATCTCCGTTGGGGCCCAACCAATGAATGGTTTGGATCTTCAAATAAGGTCGCAACAGTGAATTGTTTTTTTTTTTTTCCTTAAAAAAAAAATATACATGTAGCAGCTAGGTGCAAACACAAAAAATGATGAGTTTTTCTTGGTAGTCCTCTCTTTTGTTCCCATCTTTCTTATTAGCAATTAAAGGATTTTACAGTTCCCAAAAGGCTACTTAACAACTAATCAGAAAAGTAATTAGTAATAAACTGTTTTCTTTTCAATAATAAACTGTTCCTTTTTCAACAAACCAAATCTGTTTGTGATAGCACATTGCTTGTACTGGCTCATCATAAATTAATCATACATAACCCATCTAGTATGCCTGCCTTTGCGCATCATGGACTGCCTTTTTCTAGCCATCCAAAATGCTGAAAAAGGCAGGAAAGCTGATGATGGAAATACATAAAACAGTACAATGATATCGCACAGTGCCAAATATCGATTATTCGAACAAGACTCGCATGATTCAGGATACCCATCATGAGAACAAGACTTTGCATTATCCACATTCCCCGCCGTTGGATTCACAATCAGAGGCAGATTCAGAAGAAATGTTGATGGATGCTTTGGAACTTGAGAAGAACTCATGGGCCTCGTAGTAATGATCTAAAACAACATTGAAGAGAGGGTGGATGGGCTCCAACATGTTAGAATATGGACCTAGTACAGCTCTGGGCAGAGGGGGATTACCAGGTTCCTTTGACCAGCTATATTGGCACACTGAGAGACCACTAAGACAATAACATGAGTGGTAAAAGTCTCTATACTTCCCAGGCTTGTCTTTGAAGCCTCCCTCTAGTACCTGTATTAACACTAGCATAAGAAAATGTCTGATTGTCTACACCCTAAAAAAAAAACCAACAGAGATGAACTCTTCTTGTTAATTTGGTAATTACAATTAAGGTAGATTGAAACCACATATTTAACTAAGCGAATACTAGTGTCCTTCAAAGCAAGATTTGACAAAATTAATACAAAATCTAAATATAACCCAGATGTATATAGTTTAGAAAAATAGGGCAACGTTTACTGTTATGAAGAGAAAAATAAGTAAAAATATGGAAGAAATGACAAACTTCTTCTCGTATCATCAATTGCTATGTTAACAAAAAGGATAACATGACTTCTGATTTAAGAAAAGTACCTGAGAGCATAAGAGTATATATTGCTGCAAAGCTAAGCTGTGGAATAAAGGATCATATTCGGCTGGTTTTTGGAGGAAAGAAAACCCAATATCTGAAAGTTCCCCTGTAGGAGAAGCAATCAATTACCATGTAAGATCATTTATGAATGAAATCACAGTGTGAATTCATTCTTTGAATTTTAAAAGATGACAGATTGTGTTTTCAAGCTACTGAATAGTTAAAAAGAATCCACAGACAAGGAGATGGGAGGCACAAAGAAACTGTTAAATGTAAAAGAAGACGAGAGAGGAGAAACAAAAGAGGAAAACAAACACCATCAGATTTTGTTATAGTACTGCTCAAACTACAAAACTACCTTCAAACTTAAAATGGGAAGTTTCTTCAGCATTGCTTGTGCTCGACATGTTTTTCCTCCCTTCTCCAACATATGATAACTTCATTTGGTCATTAATGGCTGATGATAACCTCTGCACTATTGCGAGCACACCTCCCTGGTAACAGTTTGGAGTTAGTTTATGATTTAGAGAGATTCTTAAGTTATGCATGTACATAAGAAAGAATATTTTACCTGCCAAAATGAATAGCAGCCATCAACCAGCTTATTTGTTCGGCCCTGGAATCCACACTCTACTCCTTGACGGAATGCCACCCATTCCTACGCACAAAATGGTAAATGGATGTACATGTCAAAGATCACTAAAATGTGGAGAGATCAAACATAGGAGACACAATACCATCGAATACTTTCCTAAGAAAGGCAAATACATATATCAAGTGAGATGAGAGTTCATTATGAACATTTAAGAACACCTGCAACACTTGGGAGATGAAGTAATAAGTGTGGATCGCAATTGATAACATCCAATATGGTGTCGAGGGAAAAAGCAATGTGCTATTTGGACGTAAGTCACAAATATCGTTCTTGGGAATTTCTCGGCGAGGGAAAATCTCGAGATATATTATTTTTTATTTTTTCAGGTTTATATCGGGAAAAACAGTAAAAATTAAATTATTTAGAAAATATATTTATTTATTTATAAGAGAAAAAAGAAAATAGCAAAGAAAAGAAAAGGAGGGCAAAAGGCAACAGAGAAAAAAGGGGAAAATCAACAGCTCGATATGTATACATCAAAAGTGTTTAACTTACCATCTTCTCCAAAAGCTTAAGCTGTTGGAGAAAGGCGTTATTTATCTTTTATACTTTAACACTCCCCCGCACGTGTGGCCCGCTTGGCCAACACGTGGCACATGTGGTCCCAATTTGGGCCAACCATCGCAAGTGGATTTTTGTTATCCGGGAGGTTTGAACTCGAGACCTTTGGCTCTGATACCATGTTAACTTACCAACTTTTCCAAAAGCTTAAGCTATTGGAGAAAGGCGTTATTTATCTTTTATACTTTAACAAAAACAAAACCCAAACATATAAGCCCAAACCGACCCAAACCGAAAGAGAGAGAGAGAGAGAGAGAGAGAGAGAGAGAGAGAGAGAGAGAGAGAGGAAAATGTTGAAATAAAAAAAAGTTTGCTGGAAAAGGCCTTGGAAATATCATTTCCCATTACATATAAGCTCTAATATCTTTTCTTTTTTCTATATTTTTTGGTAGAAATATTAATCATAACTTTCAAGATTGTGCTAAAATTTTTTTGCCCCACAGGGCATTAAAAAATGGTGTTCCCATCTGTTGCTGGAGTAGCCCCTACAAAAACCATGAAAGGAAGTCATACAGTAAGTATCAGTTCAGCTCCGTATGTTGATCATGTAACAGGAAAACAGTAAGGTACAATGGAAAAAAAAGAACTAAAGAATTCTAATCCGTCCACTCCAAAATCTTTATTTCCCTCATACAACAGCGGCATTGGCATAATGATTTTAAAAGAAAAAGTTGGTGGAGAACATATAGAATGAATAGTTTATAAGAAAATAAATGTATTTGATAAGATTATTATACAGGCACCGGGAATTGGAATTTTTTTAAAAAGGCCCAAACAGAATAAAAAATGAACAAACTAAATAATAAAAAGATAGCTCTCCTCTTAGGTTTCTGAGCGACAATCTTAAAAAACAAATTAAAAAAAATGAAACGAATGTAGTTCAAGAAAAAACAAAAACAAAAACCCTAAACGTCTCTTCTTCTTCCCTTTGCCGGAGATCGGCAAGCATTAGGGATCTGTGGTTACTCGTAGGGGAGAGGGACAGGAGGAGGTTTTTCTGCAGAGAAAGGTAAGGAACAGAGGGCCTCAGTTAGGAAGGGGTTTTGACTACGTTTATGTTTGAGGGTTTTACGCGAGGGGTTTAAAAAGCTGATAAAATTTTATTTGAAAGTCGCAATTAACGATTTTGTAACTCAAGCATTGATTTCTTTTTTATCGGGTTCTGAATGCTTTTTAACATTTCGTAAAAAATTGCAATTTTTTTCCTGAGATTTTCAAAATCTCAGCGATTTTTTAGACAGATTTGGACAAGCTCATTGAAGAAAATTCGAATTGATAATTTTACTTTGACAAAATTTCCAGCCTGAATGATAATATTAATCTGTTTTCCGCAAAAAAAAAATCTATTTTCTGGAAACATAAAGCCATCATATACCAAATATACAGTCAACCAAGACATTTCTCAAAAAGAAATCTAAAAAATTAAAAACAACCAACATAACCCATCTACAATTACCACTAAGAAAATCCCTAAAAACTCAACTCAACAACTCAACAAAGCCTTTGTCCCAAGCTAGTTGGGGTCGGCTAAAAAAAAAAATAATCCCTAAAAACAACCAACATAAATAACCCACGATTACCACTCAACAAATCCCTAAAAAGCATGGAAAAAGAAAGTTTAAGCTCTTGCTTGACATCATTGAGCATTTGAGCTCGTAAACCTCCACCACAATCCCAAGAAAAAAATAGCCCGCCTCGAATGTACTTGTGTGTAGAATCAATGGATTCTATAGACATTTGTGTTCCACAAAAAAATATCTAAAATTTAAAAACTAACAGAAACCACCAATGATTAACACTCAGCAAAACCCCTAAAAAACATGGAAAAAAAGATGGTTAAAGCTCTTGTGTGACATTGCTGAATTCAAATGTACCTGTCTGTAGACTCTACATGCGTTTGTATTGCACAAAAATTAAAATTAAAATTAAAAACAACAAACAGAAACCACCAACGATTGCCACTCTCCAAATCCACAAAAAAAGAGGAAAAAAAAGAAGGTTTAAGCTCTTGCGTGATGTTGTGCTCAAAACCCACACCCACAATCCGAACAAAACAAAAAATCCCACCTCGAATGTACTTGTCTGATTCTACAAACATTTGTATTCGTCACAAAGAAGTCTAGAAATTAAAAGCAATCAACAGAAAGCACTTACGATTATCAGCTCTTGTTTGATGTCATTGAGCTCGTAGCCCACCACCACAATACTCAACTCAACTCAACTCAACAAAGCCTTTGTCCCAAACTAGTTGGGGTCGGCTAAATGAATCCTTTAGAAAAAATTCATGAAGAAGGCAAAAGGAATCTACCCAGCTCTAATCCTGGTTCTAGTTGGGTTCTTCTACGTGGATCATTTTCTTCCATTCTATCATATCCAAGGTCATGTTCTCTGTTATGTTCCAGCCCACCACCACAATCCAAAGAAAAAAAATAGCCCACCTCGATTACCAGCTTTTGGATTTTACAGACATTTGTATTCCCCAAAAAGAAATCTAAAACTTTAAAAAAACCAACAGAAACCCCCTATGATTACCAACTCTTGCTAGATGTCATTGAGAGCTCGTAACCCACCACCACAATCCAAAGAAAAAAATAGCCCACCTCGATTACCAGCTTTGGATTTTACAGACATTTGTATTCCCCAAAAAGAAATCTAAAACTTAAAAACAACCAACAGAAACCCCCTATGATTACCAACACTTGCTTGATGTCATTGAGAGCTCGTAACCCACCACCTCAATCTGAAGAAAAAAATAGCCCACCTCGGATGTACTCTATGTAGAATCCTTTTATTCCTCAAAAAGAAATCTTAAAAATAAAAAAAACAATTGAAAGGATTAAGCTCTTTCTTGACGTCATTGAGGTTGTAACACACCATCACAATCCGAAGAAAAAAAAAAGCCCACTTCGAATGTACTAATCCGTAGAATACATTTGGAAAAGAAAGTGCTCCCTTTGTGACGGATTGTAAAGTAATCCTAAGGACAAAGTCTAGGATTTTAGGTTGAAGAGAAAACTCCCAAACCACAAAATCTTTCATTGATTGAATTGCACATGCATGCACATACTTTTACCAACTACCCAGAGTGGCCTAGAGGAGAACTCTTTATTTTATTTTTTTGAAAGAAAATACAAACTAATCTCAAACGTGAACCATACAAGAATAAAGAAGGGGAAAAACTGAATCTCCCCCCCCCCCCCCCCCCCCCCCACACACACACACACACAAAAACGAACGACAGTGAAGCATTAAGCAACTAAGAAACCAATAACTACAAGAGAAATATATCTTGTTTTACACGAAGTCAGCCCTTTCCACCTCCTGTTCAGCTAATGGATCTCACACTTAATTAAGACTTCTCTAACACTTAATCCACCAAACCAAACAAAAAGAAAAAAGAACCAATACTCATGAATGTGCTTGAAATTAGATAATAAGCCACTACATTAGTCCCAAATTTCGATCTCCTGTTCAGCTAATGGATCTCCGAAAGTATGTTTGTTAAGCACCACGGACCAAGGCTCAATTTCGAAGTCAAACCTATCATATTTGAAAAGTCCCTCTCAACCCATAATGGACTTTCCAGTTCCTCTCTTAAAATTTGTAGCCCATCCGCTTAATTGGAGTCCTCAAATGCCCATTGGGACAGAAAAGGTCTTAGCAATTCTCAACCAGCAATACAATGTACGAGAACTTCCATCAATGTTTAGACATGTGCTGGTGGTGCCCATCCAGCGATGATTGCTTTCCACGTATGGGATAGTGAGATATCCTCCCTTTTTGTGTAATGTCTCTCCCAGTCAGAGGCCCAAAAGTTCTTTTCTCGCAAAAGCCCAATAAATAAAGGATACTTTGATTTCTCCAATTACTTTCCATATTGAAGATACATCACTATCAAATATTCTTTAATTCCTTTAATTCTAAATGCTACAAATACCAAAGAGAGAGCAAGTCTCCAACAAATTCTATCCTTAGCACAGAAAGACCCATTTGGCTACCTAAGAAATAACTCGAATACGTTATCCTGAAAGATCCAATCAAGATTGTTAAAAACCTCCCCCACTTTTCCATTTTTTGTTGTTTCTCCTTTACCATATATATCATTGTACACTTAGCACCACATGGTGACGTCATTGGCAATATTGTTGATGCCAGCAGCCATATGATCCCAACCTAGACTACATGAAATCAGTAGCATCCAAAAAATATCATCTACTGCATATTTGAGACGATTTGTATCCAATTTCTCAAAGAGGTATGGTACATGTTTTGAGATTTCAAGCGATTTCCAAACCAAGAAAAAAATCTTAGATCACAAATTTTTTTATTTTTTTGAAAAGGTGAATAGATAATATAATAAAATGTGAGACCGAGAAAGTCCCGAGAGAGATACAAGATAAAACTAAAAAGTACAAAGATCGACAAAGACAGAGTCTCGGGGTGGTAGATAGTCAAACTGTTCTATACTCTCCCTAAAGACTCCATCTTTGGCTAATTTACTGCAATCCCGTTTGCGGATCTCTTCACATGATACGCCTGTAGACGAGAGCCTCCAATCAAGTCTTGAATCTCATCAAAGAAAGCCGCAAATCTCCATGGGGAGGATTGTGACCCATTAATCCATCTTATGACATTTTTCGAATCACCTTCAATCTCCATGCTAGTTAGGTCAACGTTAAGAAGTTTTATACCATGATGAATGGTTTGAACCTCCGCCTCATTCGCGTATGAGATCCCAATAGGACCCAAGAATGCTCAGATCACTCTCCCTTGGTGGTCCCTTAATACGAGCGAATACCGGATAGTCCAGGATTCCCCATACTAGATCCGTCGAAATTAAGCTTAAAGAACCCTGAGCAGGAGGTTCCCATATTATCTTAGATCACAATTCTAATCATATCTGCTAGGAACTTCTATGATAAATCATATATTCTTAGTTTCCTCATAAAAGAGTGGTTGTGCTTATGGAGATTTAATATAGTAGTTGTTTCGTTTTAGTCCATTAAGTATTGAAGGCCCTATGAAGGAATTCTCAAGAGGTGTTTTAATTATTTTCTTAAGGCCTTTTAGTGATTTCCCCACAAAAATTTCAAGATGCATCCCCATTTGAGCATGTTTATCAATTGCTCATGTTAGAGTATTAAATTAGGCCCCGTCATATTTATGTTTCAATATGACTCTTCATTTAAAATTTTCTAAAGGATTCATTAGCCGGCGCCAACTAGTTTGGGACAAAGGTTTAGTTGAGTTGAGTTGAGAGAATGTGACTCTTTATTTGCTTTAATTTATTTACTTTAGTTTGATAGCGTCCATCATTGGATGGCACTAATGGCATGCTACGTAACTTATGTTCAAGTAAATATTATAAAAGATCAAATAGGACGGGGAGTTGGAGTAGTCACTCGCCACAAATTTCCTTTCCCTGTATTCACTTCAGTCTTCTCCCTCTCTCATATTCTCTCCTCATTTTACCATACAAAGTAGGTTGAGTGTTCCATCATCAACATATAACTAGATGCTGATGCAACATATACATGTTCATAAATGGTTAATTTTTAAAAACAATAACTAGAGTAAAATTCAAATTAAGAAATGAGAAATAAATGCAATGACATTTTGAAGAAGCATCATATTTCCAAGCCAGAGAATGCAGCTTTCATAGTTATGTGATGAAAGGATTTCCACGGATGAGAACAATTGAATGAACATATCCTCATTAAAGATGAACAATTTACAATCATTGGATTAGAAAGAACATTCTACTTATTATGAGGTAACATGCTCACATAGAGCTAAGCATGACTAATTTATGTCGTGCAAAAAAGCACAGAATCAAACTTCAGTTTCAATCCCCATGGAAATGGAAGTACTTCGTCGAATTTTATGGAAGTCCAGGGAAATCTTGTAAACATCATGGAAATTTATTGAAGTCCACGGAAATCTTGTAAACATCATGGAAATTTATGGAAGCCCGCGGAAATCTTGTAAACATCATGGAAATTTATGGAAGCCCACAGAAATCTTGTAAACATCATGGAAATTTATGGAAGTCCATGAAAACAACACAAATTTAAAATGAAGCTTCAATAAATGCTAGAATAAGCATAAATACATACATACCTAGGAACCATTACATAAGCAATACACCATCCATAATGTTTTAAAAGATCAAACACCTAATGACATGTGCTGTCAGACATGTATGGAACATTAAGGTTCATTCTAAATACGAATATTCACATGTTTCGAATGTTGATGATCATGCCATTTCTCTAACTTTTCAACTTGCTAATATTATTAATGGAATGGGTACTAATATTTACGGGATATATGGAGTTTTCTTAGTTATGTGGGTGAATAGCAAGAAATCTAACTTCGAACTTCGGTCCCAATAGCAGTCAATGCGCATTGGTCGAAGTTTAAAACCATAAAAGAAATATGTTTTTTCGATACAACCTTCACTAAGCACATCAAGAACGGGTTTTATCGAATAGCCATAACCATGACCAACATACTCCATCTCAATGAAATTAACCATATACAGATTATAGAAAAAATGGCTAAATATGTAAAAAAATGTTGTACACAAATATTCCAATAAAAAAACAATGAATAGCTTCATAAAACTAACACACAAAATGACGAGTGTCTTACAATTAGTCCAAGCAAGTCCAATCGATGAGCCTCGTTGATCAATATCATTGTGGCCAACCCACAAAATGTGTACCTTTAAAAGACGCAAAAGAGAAAGTTTGTAACAGATCTTGGGCTCAAGAAACAAGGATGAATCAATATATTGATCAATCAAAGCTTAATATTGGTTTCAAAGAATAAGAAAAAACGGAGTTTCTTCACGCAATGATGTTCGCAAAATGATACAGACAAAAGAGTCACATGAAACCTTCTAAAAGGAAATAAGACATACCCACCATGAGCTTCTGAACCAGGTTCCCCAGCAATACCACCTTCATACGTTTGACAGCTGGAAGACAGAATTGAGTACAGCTATTTGTTAGTTATCTGGGAATACACAAGCTGGAGTGAATAAGTAGGTAACTTGTATTCTCTCTCAAAAAAAAAAAGTTAGGTAAGTTATCTAGTTGAGCGAGTCTTCATACAAAAAATGTAATTTATGATGGTTGGATTCAAATTTCTTGTGTTGGTTGGAATCTGGAATTTACTTGTCTTTAAATTGTCGTTTTTTTTATTATTTCATGCTTCCCCATCAATTCCCTTCATGCTTTCCGCCTTCCCGAGAGCCTTCACTTACCGGTTCGCCTATGGGTTTTTTTACTTATGTAATGGTTTTTTAGTGTGTATTTGTGCTTCTTTTCTTTTCTTTTTGAATGTTTGTGTATATTCTAGAACTTCCTGAAGTTTCATCTTAAATTCCATCATTTGCGTATCTTTCCATATGTTTTCGTAATTTTATAGGATTTCCACCAAAATTTCCATCGGAAGCCGACATTTTTCCATTTCCATCATGAACTGAACGCATATTGAAACTGCAACCCGAAAGCTCAGGCAGACATAAGAACATAGAAAACAGTAATTTATGTTCAATCCATTCTAGCACATCAAAGTTGACTAGAAACACATTTGGATCATACGCATTCTTATGTGTTCAATCCATATATTATGGATATGCTTCTATGTTCTAAATTATCATCATATGCTTATACGTTCAAAGTTATATGTTCTAAATCAGATATTTGAAATTTTTATGATGCGTCAAATATTATTGACTAATATGGTATAATAATTGTAAGTATAAATGGGTGATACATGATTACATAATATACATGTTTCAACATTTAATGTTTTAACGTTTTATATGTAGTGTTAAAGATACCCATATTCATAATATATGGAGGGGCGATATTCCTGAGCATGGTGTGATCATTTTCTTAATAGTGAATTCATTCCACTACATCAAGAATAACGACGAAAAATATAAATATGAATTGAATTGCAAATTAGTTCTCATGATTTTTTGTCATACCCATGTTTATCTACTTTGCAAAGCAGGGGTAAGGCTGCGCACATCTAGCCCTCCCTAGACCCCGCAATGGCGGGAGCCTCGTGCACTGGGCTGCCCCTCACCGATGTTTATCTACTATAGACTATAGCATAATGTACATATATGATTAGATGTTTTAAATTTAAACCTTTGATTGTATATTTGAATTTTCAAATTTAGTCAAACATTAATATAATTTTCACATACCCGTAATGGTATTTTATTTCGCCCGAAATTTTGGAATTTCGGTCGAAATTTCATTTTTTCCGAAATTTCACCCAGAAGCCTGTTTTTTTTATTTATTAATTTAATATTTTACCAAAATTTCAAACGAAATTACCGAAATTTGGTATTGAATAAAATAATGTTTATTGTTTCGCCGGATTTTAGCCGAAATTTCGATTTCGGTGGGGTCTGAAACTGGTACCAAAACCGAAATTTAAAACCACGGTTATGACTATAAGAACTGAAGCTCTCCTGAATTGTCGGTTGATTAATCTATATAAGTCAATAACTAAATAATCGAATATTCCATGAAAAGAACACAACACTTCAATATCCAGTCTATTGTAGTATAATCTATATAAATAGAAGAACGGTGGTAGTTAAGCAAGGTTATAAACATGATCCATAAAGCTATCTGTAGTTGATTGGAGAAAATATTATGGAAGAAGCACGTGTTCAATATCTTAAGCGGTATACTCCGAGTTAATCCAGAAAGATAGTAAAAGTTGTATATTCAAAAACAAATTTTACATGTAAAATATATTTCAAGCCGATTGTAACACACATATAATAGAGTGTGGACTGCATAACCAAATAACATGAAAGCAAGGATTATAGCCAACCTTAAAATGTAATTTCCAACATTTTGCACCAGCTCGGAATCCAAAATGTTCAAAACACTTGCAACCTGTTTGAAAAAAGAAAGGTATCATTACTAAAGAAAATGTAAGAAATATACTACCAAATAAGTATGGGCTAAGAGACCAATCTTATTTAAGTATACGAGATCTGCTGAGCAATTGGCGGATGGCAGGTTTGAAACCCATATTCATTAGAAATATGCAAGAAATGGATGTGGCCTTGCGAGCCTTTCTCAGTGGCATAAGGTGAACATCAACATGTAAAAGAGCCATTTATATAAGCAAACAAAATGAGAAGTTATAAGTCTCACACAAGAGAGGAGTGATCAATTATTAACCTCTAAAAGGTTGCATTAGCTGGTCTGAGGGCATAATTCCCCAAGCCACTCACATGCTACAAGGTTTCATCGGTTAGTAAGCTATGCTTGCAAGAGTGTGGCATGCGTGGTGGCAGAAATAATACTGCAATCAGATGATAGCTAGTTTGAAACCCATATGCATAATATATTTGCGAGAAATGATTGTGCCTTGCAAGCCTTTCTCAGTGGCATAAGGTCAAC
Source organism: Tasmannia lanceolata (assembly GCF_043159265.1). Lineage (NCBI taxonomy): Eukaryota > Viridiplantae > Streptophyta > Magnoliopsida > Canellales > Winteraceae > Tasmannia > Tasmannia lanceolata. Next base: position 15,904,461 of record NW_027518683.1, read on the forward strand.
ATAATCATGTAAAAGATGCATGAACAAGAGGGAGGCACGCCAAATATGTAATGCTCATTGATGAGGGTGAACATGAAAGTTTTTAAAAAGCCTAAGTTGAATGGCACAGTTGTTAGTTAAAGAAAGCTATACGAGAGGAAATGGATTCTTTACAAAAGAATAAAACATATGAAATTAGTTACTAAAGGGTAGGAAAGTACTAAAGAATATGTAGGTGTTCAAGTTGAATACTGAAGCTCACAAGAAGCAAGTGAGATGCAAGGCAAGAGTTGGTGATGAAAGGAGGGTGTTGACTTTAATTCCATCATCCTTTTCTTCATCTCCATTAGCATACACGTCTTCAAAACCTCGTGTTCTTGTTGTGATGTGATGTGAGGTATTCTTTGTGGATTTCTTCATCCTTTGGGTCGACAATATTATATTTTGCATTTCTTTTCCTACATTCATCCAATCTATGGCCTAGTTCACCGCATTTAAAACACTTCAAAACACCATCATAACATTTCATGGTGTTGTCCCACATCCCCTTCCACATCCTCCTTGAGCAGGATTTGGTTGGAGGTATGTGTGACCAGCATTAGGTGGTACACATCCGACACTAATTGGCTTAACATTAGAGCTGGAAGCTCTCTCTCTACAAATGGCCTTCTCTCAAAGGCTATTTTGGACTCAACACCATCATTAACATTTCGTGGTGTTGTCCCACATAGGGGTGCGACTCGGGTCGATTTTGGGGAATTCAGGTTGAGATTTTACCATAAAATCGGGTCGGGTTCGGGTTGATTCCAAATCATTTTTAGCAAAAGCTCAACCCGATCCGACCCAAGTTGCAACCCTAGTCCCACATCCCCTTCCACATCCTCCTTGAGCTGGATTTGGTTGGAGGTATGTGCGACCAGCACTCGGTGGTCCATGTCAGACACTAATTGGCTTGGCATTAGAGCTGGAAGCTCCTCTCTCTACAAATGGCCTTCTCTCAAAGGTTCTCTTGAACTGTTCCTCAACCTTGAGAGCAAGCTGGTACGCTTCATATGCCTTTCACACCTTATGCAAACACAATTCTCGTAGGTACTAAATCTTGGATTACAGAATTTTCTTCTTGAATTTAACTTGAATTCCCCGAGTTATTAAACATAATAAGAACTTTTAGCAGAATGTCAAATCATAGTGAATTTCACAAGTATTTCAGATTGCTGAAAAATCATATGATTAAATTGACCACAATATCCAAGCAAGGGAAGGATGAAAAGAGTAAGGGGTTGTTTGGATACCTGGATTTTAGAATCCAGGTTTTAGTTTGAAAGTAATGGCAGTCCTTTGCACTCTTAGCTTCGCTCCTCTCTAGAATCCTGGATTTTAAGTAAGAAATCCAAGTTTGAGAAACCTCTCTCCCATCCTAAGATTTCTAAAACCTGGAAACAGGGATGATCTCCTACTCTCTCGCTTGACGGAAAGAAGGGCGAGAAATCAGAAAACGACGGACAGTCTCCGTCTCTCATCTCCCATCCAGGATCTTGAGTAAATCCAAGATTCTAAAATCTGCGTATCCAAACAGCCCCTAAAAGAGAAGAATGGATGGAAGAGCCAAGATGAAGGGATAAAAGATTATGCAGACAGCCATGCAATGATTATAAAGACAGCACAATAAATGGCAGGCAACCACTCAAAGGTAGCGGAAAGTACAGTAAATGGCTGGCATTCGGCACTTAGATTCTCAAACAGGCACACAAGTGTGGCTGAAAGAAATAAATAGGAGATCTGAAGTGTTGAGTGGAAATAGGAGAGGGGTAGAAAGTCGTAAAATCCGTTTCGTTCGCCGTTTCGTTTTGGCGACCGAAACGGTACGCTTCGGTGTTTCGGCTGTTTCGTTCCGTGTTTCGGTTGAAACTTTTCGTTCCGCTTCCCGGAGGGAATTTTGTTTAAAAACATAGTTAAAAATATGGAAAAATCCAAAAAAATGTGTAAAAGTGAAATTAGAAGAAGTGTAAAAGTGGGAAAGAGTGTAAAAGTGAAATTAGAAGAAGATTAGAGAAGCTTTAAGAGCTTAGAAGAAGATTAGAGTAGATCTTAGTTTGTGGGAAAGTGTGTAAATGAAGTTTGTAAGAGAAGGGTGAAAGAGAAGACTAGTGTGGAAAAACAATGGTTAAAGGGGTATATAGGCTTGTGGATATGAAAAGACGGAAAATACCCTCCCAACGGCTATAAAACGGTCATAAATGGTCATAAAATGAGGGTAGAATCGTCAAAAAAAAAAACCCCAACGGCTATAATGGTAAACAGGGTAATTTTTCGATCTTTTTCCGCATTTTCAGGTTTTTTCGTCCGAAACGGACCAAAATCCGGAACAAAACGAAATCCAATTGAATTTCATTCTGGATTCCAGACCGAAACCGAAATTTCGGTCCGTTTCGGCCAAAACGAAACGATATTTACAACCAAGGTTTTAAATCTCGGTTTCGGTTTCGGTCATCAGCGAAACCAAAACGTTTCGGTTTCGGTCATCAATGAAACCGAAACGTTTCGGTTTCGGTACGAAATTTCGGACGAAATCTTGTAAAAATTTCGCCGAAATTTCCGAAACGTTTCAGCGAAGTTTGGTACTTTTCCGACTCAATGTGGATTTCGTTTCGTTTTCCAACGAAAACGAAATATTTCGGCCGAAACGTTTCGGTCGAAATTTAAAACCATGTTTACAACTTAGGGTAGAACACAGATCCAAAGATGTTGATATAGGGTGTTCTCAGATCTAGATGTTAGGAGGACAGAGCTATAGGTTGGACGGGTAGATCGAAGATTTCGAGGTGTATATCTAACGTTTTAGGTGTTGAACGAAAGGTATGGGTAGATCTGATGGGTATTGGGATTTGAAGGGTGTGGGGTGGCCAGATCTGATGATTTTGGGGTTTCGAAAAGTATGGAGGGACAGGAACTAATATGTGGTATGTTTCAAATAAGATGAGGGTGTAGATGTGGGTTTCGAAGGATGGGTATGGTTAGAATGATGGGTGGAGGATTTTGAAAATGGTAGGGTAGCAGATCTGATGGGTATTATGTTTTGAATAAGGTGGGGTTGCAGCTTTTGGTTTTCATAGGATGGATATGGTCTGAAGGTTTTTTGTTTCAAAAAGTGTGAGGTTTCAATTCTAGGTGGGGTTTTTCGAAAAGTGTGATGTTGCAATTCTATGTGGGGTTTCAGATCTGGATATGCAAATGGAACAGAGGTGCAGATCTATGGATTCAAGTGATAGAAGGGGGTAAATCTAGGCTTTCTGAGGAATATTCTGACAGATATAAGGGTTCAAAGATAGAAAAAGGGAGAAAAATAGAAAGAAAAGAAGGTGAGGAGCAGAAAACAAGTCTTGGTTGGATCCTTTGCATCAGGGATCAAAGTTTTAGAGTGCAAACTGAATAATATAAGTAGATCCAAAGGAAAAATATATATTTTAATAGTATTTACAACTTCAAGAAGAAGGGAAATGCCTCCTCAACTCCAACCTGCACACCCCCCACCCCCCAAAAAAAAAAAAAAAAACCTTCCCCATTCCCTAGACATGAAGTCATTCTTCCCTTTTGTTTCTGTTTTCTGTGGATCTGTCTCTTCCAATTGAAGAAGAGAACCATCACTCAACCAATGGCCGAGGAAGAGACATCAGGACTGTCCCAATAAACATCACATAGATTCCCAAAAGGGAAGTTGTTAAGAAATACAACTTCTTTATTCTAGCGTTTACACGAATTAGACATATTTTTCTCCATATTCAACCCCTATCACTCTTGAAACTATGTTTACCCCCAAGCCACCCTTCTTTTATGGTCGGTGCTTTATTATCCCTGCTACGTATCGGCTTTATGTACATAAGCATGAATCCCTTCACATGTCCGTTTCTTGTTCTTCATGTTCTCCCCCGGATCCCAAGAGGCATAAAAGCCCACTTCTATCTTTTCGGTTAATCCCGATAGTCCCATCGAAGTTCCGATATACAATGCTTTGTCTCGTTCCTTGAATTATTTACCAATTAGTGATGTGTTGTATATTTGTAAAGAAAATATGCATACATGAAATAGATACATAGATAAAGAGAGAAGGAGCAAAACGCCAAATAACATACAGAAATTGCGGTGTAGCAAGCTCGAACATCCATTTCACCTTCATCCAGCATTCTGAAGGGGAAAACAAGGAGTTAATTTCAGAACATAAAATGTCATGATTCACATATTAAGTATATTGCAAACAATATTATAAAAGTGGGTCTAACTAACTTTTTGGATGTACAAGCAAGTCTGATTTGAGAAGAAGAACTAATCAGAAACAGACAAGGGACAACAATATCAGCAAAGAACCAAAATAAAACCTTTTTTCAGCATAAAAAGAACTAGAAAAGTGACACTAAGATGGTTCGTGTTTTAGAAAATTTTAGGAACTGAAACATGTATTGTCAAGTCAGAGCAAAGAATTCAGCAACCCAATATCATTTTCATTTAGTTTTTGAGTAGAAATATCATTTTCATTTATAACTGTCATTACTATAGAAGTAGTATAACTCCAGCATAGATGCGTAATATATTTATAACATTTCTCAGCTAAGCATGTTACCAGCAACCTTTTCCAACTCCTTCAGGTGTACTTCGGGGATTCTAGAGTCTCCAAAGAAACTAATGATGCTCAAGGTCCATGGAAGTTCTTACAGGGAACAGATGGGCTTGCTTTTCTCTTTAGTATAAACCGAATCAGGCCACAGAAGGCCTTTAGAGACTACACAGGTAAAGGGTGCGAGCCATGCATATGAGCTTTTTGAACTAATTAAGATCTCATAGTGGGAGTACCATTACCAAAAAAAAATAAAAATAAACAAAACACCAACTCATAGTGGGAGATGATGTCACACCTGAAGGCCCCTGATGGATGTTTCATCCGCAGCAAGAACAAGCGCAATTTGTCTCTGAAATATTGAAGAGCTATCAAACCAAATCTCCTTCTAGAAAGCATGAAGAACTACTAGCCGAAAAAAGAACCACCAATATAGTGCAAACTGACAACCTATTTATTGATGAAAAAGCCCTCTCACTGCCCAACGTAATCAGTGAATTTACTGCAGCATAAGTTGTTGCTAGATGAGGCAACTGTGTGAGAAGTACATGTCAGCTAAGGTCCAGAAAAACATAAATATAAGTTATGATTAGAAAGGACAGGTATATTAATAGCATGGATCCGGGTGACGGTTTTAAAAAATGAATCAACCAGACAGAGGTAACAATAGATCAAAGAGAAATTTGTTGAAAGAGAAAAATAATCACCAGCATGCTCTTGATATAATTAAGGCCCTATTCATTTGGGATTATGACAACTGATTTTCAAGCTCAGTCCTATTATTGGACTCAAAATTACATTAGTTTTAAGTCCTCCAATAATCGAATTGGGGGTGACAATTGGTTGCCACAATCTCAAACGAACGGGGCCTAAAAGTCCAAGAGTTACTGCTCCATTTTTATTTATTCCTTTAGTAGGTGAAGCTATTGCTCAATTACGAAGTAAACCTTCTAAAGTGATTTTCCATGGTATTATGATGCTGACTCTTGAGAAGTTTGAATACAAAATCTTTTGCTGTAGAAGTGCACTACTTAACATTAACTTCTAAAAGTTTGATGTGAATTTTCTTTCTGATGACTAATTAATTTATTTATTTTCCATGAGAAACCATGTAGGAAGAGTAGCAGGTTCACATCCCAATAATGGATCAAGTCAATAGATTTGCGTGCAATGTTAAAGTTGAATTTCTGGGTCGAAGCGATTAGATAGACTAGGTTTTGGTAGATAATGAGCCACTGTGCAATAGCATTAAATACTTTCCAATAGAGGTGAGGCCATTAAAGATTATTTTGGGAGATAAGGAAGAGAGTGGTGTGAGGTTAGGTTCCGAGAAGAAACCTCAGATATGAAAAATTGAGTACCTGAAACTTTAACAAACCTCAAATACAAGAAATTGAGTGACAGACTCTTTGATGCAGGAGTATTGAAGAGAGATTGAGGAGAAGAAGAAAGAAGAAGAATTAGGGGAAGAAGAGAGAAGAATAGGGAAGAGAAATAGACGAACTCAAAGAGGGGAACAAAAAATGCTCAATATCAATCAATATTCATGCAAAAGTCCCAATAAACGAAGGTTTATGGCTTTAAATAGCCAAATACAACCCACAAAAATAGAATCATACTAAAACTAAAACTCTAATAATTAGAAACCTAATAAAATAGAACTCTAAGAGATAAAAGACTAAAATATCCCTAGCAAAGCTAATAATAACAAAAAAGTCCCTGTGGGACCCAAAATAATAATAAAAACAACTCTATGGGCCTCTCGGAGGGCGGGCCCGTCTCAAATAGACGCGCAAAGGGAGCCGATCTCCATCATTTCTCCCCTGCTGAAAAGAACTCTCATCCGGAGAGTGAAGAGAATGGTACTGCTCCAAGATGTCAGGATCTAGACGGCGAAGCTCGTCCTCTGTAAGCCAAGTAGCATCTGAAGGAGGACGATCACGCCACTGAACAAGGTAGCGCTGAAAACCACCATGGCGGGAGGAGACGATCTGATCGTCAAGTATAGCCTCGATCTGGTCTGAAGGAAGTGGTGGCACTGGTGGTGGAACAGAGGAGCTGGCAGTCCGACATGTAGAAACATCTATAGGCATAGAAGGAGGCTCAAAGGTACCTCGATATGGGATTAGATCTTCAATATTGAAAACATGACTAATATTTATATTAGCAGGTAATTCAATTAAATAAGGATTCGGGCCATATTTACGAAGAATACGAAAAGGTCCGATGGCTCTAGCATGCAACTTTTTAAAAGAATGGCAAGGGTAATGTTCGGGACGAACACGAACCATTACATAGTCGCCTTCATTAAATTCAAGATTCCTACGATGTACATCAGCTACTAGCTTATAGTCAACATTACTAGTAGCAATCCTACGACGTATATCAGCATGAAGGTCATGAATGTGCTGAGCAAAAGAATCGGCTTACTGAGAGGGACGGGCATCAATTGGTAAAGGTATAAGATCAACAGGCTGACGAGAGTTGACGCCATGAACACTCTCAAATGGGCTCTTTCCAGTAGTCCTATTGATGGAACTATTGTACGCAAACTCAGCAATGGGTAAAAACAAATCCCATGTACCAGGACGATCTCCAACCAAACATCGCAACAAATCACCTAAACTATGATTAACTACCTCTATTTGACCATCAATTTGTGCGTGAAATGCAGATGAAAATTTCAACTGGGTGCCAAAAAGTTTCCAAAGTGTCCTCCAAAAATAGCTAACAAACTTGACATCTCGATCTGACACAATGGAAATAGGGAGCCCATGAAGTTTGACAACTTCCTTTAAAGAACAGCTTAGCTACCTACACGGCATCAGCGGTCTTGCTACACGGAATGAAGTGTGTCATCTGTGATAAACGATCCACCACAACCATGATAGAGTCATGTCCTCGAGCTGTCCTAGGTAGACCAAGGACAAAGTCCATGCTGATATCTTGCCATGGAGAGTGGGGAATAGGCAAAGGTGTATATAATCAAGTATTTTGTTTCTTAGCCTTTCCTAATTGACATGTGCGACACTGTGACACGATTCACGCTACATCTTTCTTTAAAGATGGCCAATAAAATCTATCCTCAACTAATGCAATCGTCTTATCACGGCCAAAGTGTCCTGCTAGGCCTCCAGCATGCATCTCCCAAACTAAGAAATCGTGAAGGGATGTGTGGGGAATGCATAGCCTAGAGCCTCGAAAAAGATAACCATCGTTTATCAAGAAATCAACATGTTCTCGACGGTTACCATCATGGACATCTTGAAAGATGATGCCAAAATCAGGACACGTAGGATATTCGTCCTTCAGTCTATCAAAACCTATGACTTTGACACTCATGGGTTGTAAGACCATAACCTTACGACTTAAGGCATCGGCTACTTTATTTTCAATTCCTGCCAGATGATTGAGTACAAAAGTATACTCTTAGAGAAATTCTATTCACTTAGCATGACGTTGACTTAATTTCTTCTGTGAATGAAGGTATTTCAACGCTTCGTGATCAGAATATAAGACAAACTCCTAAGGTAAAAGATAATACCTCCAATAGAAAATGCCTGTATAACAACGTATAACTCTTTATCATATGTGGAATAACGCTGTTTAGCCTCATTAAGTTTCTCGCTAAAATAGGCGACCGGATGTCCTTCTTGACTTAAGACACCTCCTATCCCGACTCCTCACGCATCACATGAGTCTTCAAAGACTTTAGGAAAGTCGAGATGAACTCACAGAAGCTTCCATCATCTTCTGCTTGATATTTTGAAAAGCTCGTGTAGCAGAAGGGCTCCAACGGAACTCGCCTTTCTTCATGCAGTCCGTTATTGGCGCCATAAGGGTACTAAATCCCTCAACAAATCTGCGATAAAAAGTGACCAATCCATGAAAACTTCGAACCTCAGAAAGTGTAGTAGGAACTGGCCAATCATTAATTGCTGGCAATCTTTCAAGGTCTGCAGAAACACCCTTTTCTGAGAAAAAAACCAAGGAATATCACCTGTGTTTGCATAAACGAGCACTTCTTGAGATTGGCATAAAATTTGGCTTCGCGAAGTATCTCAAGGACTTGCCTAAGGTGGTCCAAATGTACTCCTTTTGATCGACTAAAAATCAAAATATCGTCAAAGTATACCACCACAAATTTGCCTAAAAACGGACGTAAGATTTGAGTCATCACCCTCATGAATGTGCTCGGAGCGTTATATAACCCAAAGGGCATGACTAACCATTCGAACAAGTTGTCTAGTGTTTTAAAGGCAGTTTTCCCTTCGTCACCTAGACAAATTCGTATCTGGTGGTATCCACTTCGTAAGTCGATCTTACTGTACCAACGAGACCCTGCTAACAGATCTAGCAGATCCTCAAGACGGGGTATTGGAAATCTGTACTTGATTGTGATTTTATTTATGGCGCGACTGTCAACGCACATTCTCCATGAACCGTCTTTCTTTGGTGTTAGCAACACGGGCACAACACAAGGGCTAAGACTGTCTCAGATCACACCACGCTCTAGTAATTCCTCCACTTGTCGACGTAACTCTGCTCGTTCAAGAGGATTCATGTGGTGGTGTGGAAGGTTGGGCAATTGAGAACCTGGAACCAGGTCAATCGAATGCTGAACATCCCTCATGGGTGGTAATTTTGCAGGAAGCTCTTCAGGAATCACATCATGAAATTCCCCTAATAACCGGTTGACCTCAGGTGGTCGGTCAACTAGTTGCTCATAAGAGAGCTGAAGAGCTCCTTCATCCACTAAAGCCAACATGTGTCCTGTCTCTTGACTTGCTCCTTCAAATTCTTTACGGTTCAGGATATGAAGACTCTTTTGTTTAGCTGGCTTTGATGGTGGAGTAGGCTTAGAACTCTTAACTTTCTCGACAGGTAGCGCAAATTTTAGCCTAATTGTTCTACCATGGTGCTTGAAGACATGAATTTTCTCGCCCATGATGAAGTACGTCTATATCATAAAGCCAGGGGCGGCCAAGTAAGATGTGGGCAACATCCATGGGTAGGACATCACACCATATCTTGTCGGAATAATCTCCCATCGTGATGGGGACAAGACACCGTTGGGAAACAGGAAGGGATGTCTTATCAACCCAAGCGACTTTGTACGGCTGCGGGTGTGGTTCAGGTTTGAGCTTCATCTTCATAACACCTGCTTGGGAGACTACATTCATTGAACTTCCTCCGTCGATGACGATCTTACAGGCTTTGCCTCCACAATCAAGATAAGTGTGGAAAATGTTAGTGCGTTGACAATCATCCTTTGCTGCAGGCGTAGACAAAATACAACGCACTACTCCAACATGTGTATCATCAGGTGTATCAACAGGTGTATCATCAGGTGTATCATCAGGCTTGAGCTTCATCTTCGTAACACGTGTATCATCAGGTGATCCATCAGGTGATCCATCAAAGTCTTCTTCATTTACCGAATCATCAGGTTCAGGTGGCAGGATTTCTTGCTCGTCATCTTCGGCTTCATAATCTTCACCATGCTCCTCGTCTATAGTAAGGGTACGTTGTGGGCAACGAGAAGCTAAGTGACCTTTCTTGTGGCAGTTACTTATAGCACTCTGGACCCGATTGAGACTGACGAGTGTTTAACTGCACAGGACCTTGACAGAAATTTAAATTTGCTGGACCTGTATTTTGATTTGTGCTAACTGCTGAACCAAAGCTGTTGCTACCTCTAGAAACATTGTTTGTGTTTCTTGAAACAACAGGTCCTAACTGACCGACTCTACCAGTCTGCTGTGAGGACCATGATCTATTCGTTTGGATCTCTCTCATTTGGGACATTCCACCTCTTGGGTTGGAGTACTTAAAGTAATTTTCCTAATCAATAGCCCTATGAATGGCATCCTCCATGGTCTCTGGAGAATGGAGCTCAACCTCTTTCATAATATCAGGTCTCAACCCACGTATGAACTTGGTGACAACCATGGAAGAGTCTTCCTTTATATGGCATTTTAGCGCTAGCTCTTCGAACTTAGTCAAGTACGCAGCGACCGTCAGGTTCAATTGCGTCAAGTCTAATACTTTTCTCCTAAGTTAAGACTGATAGAAAGGGGGAACATACTTATTCCTTAGCATGGTCTTCTTGTGCAGTCACAGGTTCCGTCGTTCCCATAGCTTCTCCATTAATGGTTAGGTCTGAACTCTACAGTGGAGCTCCCAATTTCATTTGTTCCCGACTACCCCTTGTTGGTCCCGAGGGACGGAGGAGGCTAGGTTAGCCGAAAGACGGTTATCGGTTCAAGGACGCAGGGTGACCTCTCATCCCAGGTGAGGCCATCTAGTTGTCCTCCAGGATCTAAAGCCTTTTGAACAGATTCCCAATGCCGCTTGGCTGATCCTACCAGTTTTATCTTACAAAATCGCATGCGCTGGTGATCATTCATATTACACCACTCAAAGAAATCTTCTAGGTCTTCTAACCAGTCAAGGAAGGCACCGGGATCCATCCTTCCATCAAAACTAGAAACCTCAAGTTTGACCTGTTTAAAGACATCCTGATGAGTGATGGTCATTGTTGTTCCGATCGAGAGGTCGAGTATCGAGACGTCGATCCTGATATCTAGCCTGAGGATTAGCCTGATCATAATGGGATTGATCGTCTCTATGGAATTGTGCCTCTTCAACATAATCATCAGCGGTTTGGTTGACAAAGTGTTGTCTACCATTGTGACCTTGCAAATTGACTGCCCTAGGGTTGACTTCTCTTGCTATAGGTTGCAGGCCCTGGGGAAGAGGAAGAAGGGGGCCTCTTGGATTGAACTAATCTTCTTCGAACCCCCAGGCCGAACTCGGAAAGTCTTCCCCCGTTTCGTAATTGAATCGAAGAGGAAGCACATTTCGATGAATAGGAGCGATTCCAAACAATGAAGCGGCAAAGCAAGAGGAACGTTTCTAGTTGTTTGACTTACCACTCGAGGGCTTGTTAAGGAAGGCCGCAAGGGCCGACGAAGGGGGGAAAACAAAAGGCGTGCGGACAATTGGTAGGAGACACTTTCAGTGATCATCTACGCAATAGCTGAAGCAGTGAAGTGAGGAATCGGTTCTTCACCGGACACCACTGCTCAAATGGGAGCCTAATAGTTTCTATTAAATGGCAAATCCTATTTCGCCGGAATTCGTTGATTGCTCCGTACTCATTTACAATGACCTACGGGGTGTTCAACAGTATTATCTGATCGGCCTATATGAGACTCAGGTCCATCCACATGAGTGGCTGGCCTGTCACCTAACTGACTCTCTGTAGGGCGGTTGTCCCTTGGGATTCTCATTTGCCTAAGTTCTTCTAGGATTTGTTGCACCGAAGCTTCGGTTGCTGTAGTTCTTCTCTCAATTCGTACCAGTGCCCCCCTAAGAGTGTTCATTTCGTCCTCCAATGATTTAACACGGTCTTCCATTTGGTTTGGGAATGAGTAACTACTCATGAAAATGCGTAAAAGGATGAGGTCTACTAAAATCTATGGATAAGAGGATGGGAGTTTACTGATATACGACGCAAAATACTAAAATTAATGCAACTAAAACTAAACTAATGTAATGCAAGGAAACAAGAAGCTAATAAAAGAAACTATTTATGGTAAATGTAATCAAAAGGGTTAGGAAAGAAGTAATAACAGGGGTATGAGGTGCTGATAAAATAATGAGGGTTTGGGATAAAAGGGGATTTTAGTAAGGGTTTAATGAAAACAAGGTGAATATGGACCCTAAGTGCAAATTTAATGACTATCTACTAATAGGAATATTAAATCTTGATTTCAGTAAAGAAGATGCGTACCTCGGACGCTTACGAATAGCCTAAGAAGCCCTGAAGGTCTTCATGACAGCAGATATGTCGCGGATAGTCAATCGGATGTGCGAAAGCTTATGACCGGATGAGGGGCGTGACCAACGGTCGAGATTGCTCCTGAAACTGCGCTGAAGACTGCTGCCCGTTGCTGAAAATAGGCTGGATGTATTCTAAAAGTTGTCACGAACAACTTCTATGTTGAGATCGAGGGCCAGATTTGAGCAGAAATATCCCAAAATAGGAGAGAGAAACTAGTGAGAGAAAGGATGGAAGAGTGGAGAGAGAAACTTCTACTGCTTTCTTTTTGGGGGGGTGCCGAAAGGTAAAAATAGGGGGTTAAACTGATATTACTAATGGAGGAGGGGGTGCCTAAGGGTAAGAATGGGGGTTAAGTAAAGACTTCTTTTTGTTCTTTTTTTTTGTCACTTCTTTTTGTTCTTTTTTTTTTGTCACTTCTTTTTTGTTCTTTTTTTTGTCACTGGTCACGTGACCAACTTAAAATCAAAAGTGGGGGTGTCTAAGGGATTTTTTTTTGGGGGGGGGGGGGGGGCGTAATATACCTTAAAGTATAAGGTATATAAAATACCTAAAGGGGCGTTGGTCCAAGGCAAATAAAGGGGGGAAATATTTCCCTCTTTAATTGATCGAATAGAACCCTAATGGGTTTATGTTCCTCAAAGGAACAGCGAGGTAAAGAGTTAAGGGAGACAGATAGACGAGTGGTGGCGGTTCGGCTCCGGCAAAGTAAAAAAAGGGTGGCCCTCCGGCGGTGAAGCTCCGGTGAAGTGGGTTGGGATTCCGGCCACAACTCTTCTTTTTTTTCCTTCTTTCTGCAACACACAGATGAGAGTGGGGGCTGGTTTATATGGGGTTTAAACCGGATAACAAAAGGGCTTAGTTTTAGAAGACAAAAGTGGGTTTCAAGGACTGTTTTGCTTGGGTTTGATGGGAGGTGAGGGTATTTTCTGAGAGTTTAGGGTTTCTAGGAAAGGTTGTAGACAAATCTGGGAGGGTGGTGGTGGTCTGCTGAGACGGCGGTGGAAGCAGAACTCGGATCTGATGCTTTGATACCAAATTGATGCAGGAGTATTGAAGAGATTGAGAAGGAGAAGAAGAAAGAAGAAGAATTAAGGGAAGAAGAGAGAAGAATAGGGAGGAGAAATAGACGAACTCAAAGAGGGGAAGAAAAAACGCTCAATATCAATCAATATTCATGCAAAAGTCCCAATAAACGTTGGTTTATGGCTTTAAATAGCCAAATACAACCCACAAAAATAGAATCATGCTAAAACTAAAACTCTAATAATTAGAAACCTACTAAAATAGAACTTTAAGAAATAAAAGACTAAAATATCCTTAACAAAGATAATAAAAACAAAAAGGTCCCCGTGGGGCCTAAATAATAATAAAAACAACTCTATGGGCCTCTCAGAGGGCGGGCCCATCTCGAATAGACGCGCAAAGGGCGCCGATCCTCATCACTCTTAGTTCTCCTCTTAAATCCCTTGAGAAGGACAGCATTTCGTCTTCTAAGGTTGATACTCAGCGTGGGCAGGGATCATACAGACATGCTCTCAATGAAGTCCTTCTTAAGACTCCTCTTCAGGAAAGATGACGGTTGATTGCCCTTTAACGGAAGAGCAGAGGGCAACCTTTTGTCAACAATTTTCTTAAACAAGATCAATATATGTGACATGCTCAAGAATAGAATAAATAGACTAGTGAGAAGTGTTTCATGTGAAGAGAGATGAAGGGATTGGGAAGAATCTCAAGATGGCCAAGGGATTGGATTGCTTAAAAACCGAGTGTAAAAAAAAAAACCGAGTGGAGGAAGAAAACCACTCAAAATGGGCTTCCCCCAATGGCAAAATCAGGAAGATGGCCGGGGGATTGGACCTGCCCATCTTGTCATTATCATAACTTCAAATGGCGTTCCAGATGTCGGTGGTGCTTTCAGCAAAAAAAGAAAGGACCCAAACGGGACCTTAGATGAACTTTGGATGTGGGCTAAAAGTTTTTGGAATATCCCCTCCCTCACTTGCCCTTGTATACTAGCGAAGGATGAGGTTCTCTTTATGTTCGAATCAGCAGACCAGGCGGCTAAGATCCTGGCCAAAGGGGTGGAAGCGTGTGGGAACCAATTACTATCCCTTTCAGCTTGGTCTCGAGATTATACCCAAGGAGCGGAAGAAATTTGGGTCAATTTTTACGGAATCCCGTTACATGCATGGGCAACTTCAATAGTGGAGGCTTTGGGAAACATTTTTGGTCAGGTCTTGGAAGTAAGGATGGAGGGTAGACATAAGCAATGTATGAGTTTTGTTCGGCCAGAATCCTTGCCCCCAGATGGAAGTTTTCATGCCCCTTTGTTCTCCTATGGGTTTTGGATGAGGTTTTCAAAATAGGAATCAAACTCTCTCCTTTTGATAGCATGGGTCAAACTTTGGATTCATTTCCCCACAGAACCCCAAGTTATCCAACGTTGAATCCTTTAAGTCTGCCGACACTGGATCGTTCGAGCTACCCTGTAAATCGACCGGCGGCCTCGTTCTGCCGGGGGCGAGCGAAGGCCAGTCGCCTTTGGCCTGCTGGTAAAAAGACCGTTGTATCCTTAGGTCCCACTCTTTCGAATTCAAATTTCAAACCCCATCAACAAACGATGGGGTCAAGGAAAATTAAAAAGATCATTCTCACTTTGCCCCCGCCCCCCCCCCCCCCCCCCCCCCACCGGCGTCTTTCTTTTTCTGGCCTGTCAAATAAAATAGTTGAGTGGCCCCCGAAAAACACTTCCCTGTGTCTTTCCAGAGCTTGTGGGGCTCGTGTGTGACAGGATAACAAGCCCTAGAAGTTTCTTCCTCTAGGAGTTATCTTATGGAAGCTAGATGGAATAGAGTTTTTTAGGAATTAAAAGAAACAGTCTACCGTGTACGCTATTGATCTGGAAAAACTAAAATCGAGGTATCGATTCGGGATCATCGGAAAGGACAAGAAGGAGGCGATGCGTTCCCCTAAAGGTGGATCAAACTATCATTACATATAGTATAACATTTATGTCGTCTTGGGGTAACTGAAGGGGAATATTAGAAGCCTGTCAGAGACCATGCTAGGGCCTTATTGACTATGATTACTTTGTATAGGAACTTTTGTCTTATTACCCTTGGGAGCCGAAGAGTCGGTATGTTCTGGTCAGGAGTGTATCTAGCACCATAAATGATTTCACGTCAAGCATGGAAACATCCCCTTATTCGCTTTCATGGATAATGTGGGGGCGATTATTGGTATCCGTAAGCGGTTACCCCTTTAATGTAAGGATCTTTGGAAGCAAAACATTGTTATTGAAACTCCAGAATCCCCGTAGCCTCTCTAAGGAAAATGGAACACCAGAAACAACCTTCTCCTCCCCTGTCCTCTCCCTCGGCTACCCCAATCAGAAGCCGGAAAAGAAAGTGGCCCATGGACCTGGTGGAAATGGAGGAGGCTTTATTAAGGATTAGGGGCATGGACTATAATGAAGAACAAGCTTCGAAGTCCTCTCCAACCCGTAGGGAAGTCATTAGCGAATTCATAAAAAGGCAATGGACGCTATTTAAGAATGAAGCCAACAGGAGGAGAAGGGAAGCTTTTTTCAGCTTAACTGGGACCTACAACGTGAAGGAATCCCATAAGCCAATGCACAAACATCCTTTTTTCATCAAGTACTTAATGGATGAAAGAAGTGAAAGGCGGCATGAGTGGAGGCGAAGAAAGTGGTGGGGATTCGGAAGCTGTAAGAGAAGATTTTGGCTGGTAAAGTTTCTAAGGATAGGACTCTAAATGAGGCAGATCAGGCTATAGTGTCGGATGAAGAAGCTTTTCATCATGAAATCAAGTCTCTTTTATTGGAGTTGGAGAAATGTATAGGTTGAGGGGACCCTTTCTTGAATGAGTGAAGAAAATTTTTTTGGAAGGAGTAGCATCAGTGGTTATCAAGAGCAATGTGGGTAGATCAAATGTTTTTGGCAATCTTTTTTGGACCCTTCCAGGGGTGGCTAGGTCCCCTCTAAGTAGAGAAAGAAAATGATATTTTGGAAATATTTTGACTGGAAGACTCACAGAATTGCAAGGGTGGATGATAAAAGGAGTTTTTGGGAGGGCCGGTCGTTGGTCTTAAGGTCTACTTTTTGTTTTTTGTGTTTTGTTTTTTCTTGTTCTTAGTAATACTTTCCATGTCTTAATACTTTGTAATACTTAGGGGACTACTGGTCCCCTCGCATGTATTCTTCGTATGATTTTTAATATATTTTTGTCACTTTTCAAAAAAAAAAAAGAGAGAGAGAGATGAAAGGATTGGCAAACTATCTAGGTTGTGAAATGAATTGGGCGCTCTATTCTTCAATGGTTTGACGTGAAATGGGTTTTCTTTCACATATTTTTGGCAAATGGACAAATGAGATATTTGGGAATAAAAGTCAAATGTTAATATCCTATTTCACAGTCCTTTTCGGAAATTTTAATGGAATAAAACAAGAGAATCCTCAACCTGAAACTGCCATCAAGATCTTTAAGCTAGTAGTGGGGATTAAAAAGTCAATCATTGATGTGCTAGCATAAACTGAACCAAACCCATTGAGAATAGGAACACTAGGTCAACGACAGACGCCGCTTTCCAACACCAATCTACAAAGCAATGGTCAGAATGAGAAATCGATTTCAGATGTTTCGGGTTGGAGTTCAATTTAAAGGATTTTTGCATTAAACTCCTCCAAGGTGAAATTCATTTCCACAGAATGTGGGTCTCAAAAAGCGATTCACTCGGTACCATCACTTTAATTAAAACATTTAACTTCTCTGGCTTCTAGCCAACATTTTCACCATGATAAGTCATATGTGCCTTGAATTATTATTATTATATATATATATAGAGGAATAAGATTGTACGCTCGACCGTACCTAAAGTTAGGTACGGTAGAGTGCCAAATCACATGGGTCCCACATTTTTGGTGAGCATCTAAACCATTCATTTGCAAGGCCCCATCATAGATAGGGTGCATACCAAAAATCAGCTCCATAGGATCATCCTAACCCATCCATGTGTGGAGGCCAAAATGGACAGACAGTGTTTGTCCACAAATCTGCCCATTTTGGCCTCCAGTTTTGGAGGGGTTAGGATGATTCAATGGTGCTGATTTTTGGTATGCACCCTATCTATGATGGGGCCTTGCAAATGAATGGTTTAGATGCCCACCAAAAATGGGGGACCCATGTGATTTGGCACTCTACCGTACCTAACTTTAGGTACGGTCGAGCGTACAATCCTTTTCCTCATATATATATATATATATATATATATATATATATATATATATATATTATTTGCACATAGTTAGGGGGAGCATGTGTTGCTAGAATGTCTCATTACCCCACTTAATATCATTTAAGTATCCTTAGCAAACATGTAGTTGTAGCTCAAGGGTTGCTTTTCAACCAATCACTTCATAAACCCTTGGTGACTCTGTGTTGGACAGCCCTTTGGATTCATATTCACGACCACGCGCCCCCCTCAACCACGCTTATATTCTCCTTCGTCTTTTCAAATTTTCGTAAGTATGGAATTTCGCAAATAACTTTCTGCTTTGCACCAAACAGCCTGAGGGAACTTTCCATTCTTTCTTTTATAGTGAACTTGCAGAAACTTTAAAAGGCAATTTTTAGTTTTACATGCTAGTATGTTACAGTTTCGAAGTTGGTAAAAGTATCAGGGAAAAAGGATGTCGAATAACATATAAGGGTAGTTTAGTTATTACTTGTAGTCTTACGGGTATAGTAGTCATTGTACATTGGATGCCCTATTTGGGCCTATATATACATCATTTACATGTGGAGCTCCCTAGTGGAGACTCTCCACTTCTTCACTCCTCTTCTTCTTACCCTAACTCCATTTCTAACATGGTATCAGAGCCAAAGGGCTGATCCTAAGGAAAGAAGAAGAGTTTATCCTCACCTCACGTCATTCTCTCTCCGGTACATTTCTTTTTTTGGTTTTGTTGAAACCTTAACCCTTCTTCGCACATATCTATCTCTCCTCTCGGACGTATCTATCTCTCCTTTTTTTATCTCAGTGTTGTGGTCTTTCTCGTATTTCTCTCTCTCTCGTCTACCCATCATGCGATTCCTAATATCTTTCCTTCTACATTTCTTTTTTTGGTTTTGCTGAAACCTTAACCCTTCTTCGCACATATCAATCTCTCCTCTCGGACGTATCTATCTCACCTTTTTTTATCTCAGTGTTGTGGTCTTTCTCATATTTCTCTCTCTCCTCTACCCATCATGCGATTCCTAATATCTTTCTGTCTCTCTCCGTCAAACCGGAACTCAAACCCTAGCCTCAAACCCCACGTATTTACTCTCATTTTTGTCTCTCTCCGTGAAACTGAAGTATTGGCTTTGTAATCGCATCATGCGATTACATCTCATTTCCAACTTGTGATTACATCTCTTAACATCTCCAATCTTTCCTCCCCTTAATCGCATGACGCGATTACTCCCCTCAACCCTACCTTGCGATTAACCATTCTCCCCATGTGCAATTAACTTTCTTATGTTGTTTCTGTGTTATTAATCGCATGATGTGATTCCCCTGTTTTGTGAGTCTTGTGATTACTTTTTTTCACCCTCTTCCTTAATCACATGTTGCAATTAAACACTCAACCTTGCGATTATGTATTTCATTTTGCGATTATGTTTATGTCTTGGTGTGGCTTCCGTTGAAATACTTAATTGCAACCTTGCGAAAATCAGAAAACAAAAAAAGGGGCCATTCCCCATCTCCCGGTTTCCCATAAGACCACTCCTGCTTGGAGGTTTGTTTCTTCTCTCTCTTTTGTCTTGTTGTTCTCTTATGGTTGTCTTGCAATTATCTCTTTCTTTCCATTGTCGTCTATGTATTTTGTGTTGCTCTTCAAAGGAGCACACCAAGTGTTTGATGAAATGTCTCAAAGAGATGTTGTGCCTTGCTAGTCTTGTTTTTGTTAGAAGTTGAAGGTATTCGACTTTAACATGAGGGGGAGTGTTGTCATGTTATCATGTTGTTCTTATTTTGTTGTCTTTTCTTTAGAGGGAGTGTTGGTTCTCATGTAGTTCTTTATTGTCTTCTTAAGAGAGTGTTGTCCTCTTCGTTGTCTTCTCTTGAGGGGGAGTATTAGTGTTGTCTTCTTGTCGACTTGTCTTGTTATCTTCTTGTTTTCTTGTCGACTTTGCTTGTGTTTTCATCTCCGTGCTCATGTAGTCTTGCCCGAGGGGGGGAGTGTTGTTGTGTTCTCCTTATGTTCTTCGCCATGTTCGTTGTTTCCTTTCCGTGTTCTTGAAGTCTTGTCCGGCTTTATGCCTTATCCTTCTTTCCGGGTGATGGTGTCCCCATCGTAGGTCGGCTCTTTTATAGGCGACGATATCGGTTTTTCCCGTCGACCTTCTTTTCTGGGCAATGGTTTCCCCACCGTTGGTAGGCTCTCTTATAAGCAACGGCTTCGTTTTCCCGTCAAACTCTCTTTACCAGGAGATGGTTTCCCCATCGTTGGTCGGCTCTCTTATAGGCGACGGCTTCATTTTCCCGTTGACCTCTCTTTTCTGGGCGATGGTCTCCCCATCATTGGTCAGCTCTCTTACAGGCGACGGCTTTGTTTTTCCGTCGACCTCTCTTTTCCGGGCGATGGTGTCCCCATCGTTGATTGGTTATCTTTCTCCTTCTTGTCTTCTTCTCTCCAAGCCTGTTGACCTTGTCTCTAGTTGTTTCCCCATCGGTGGTTATCTTCTCTTGCCGTTGTGCTGCTTAGTCGGTGTTCCCGCTCATGGTGCTTCGTCGTTGCTCATGTGCGCACCTTTGGTGTGCTATTTTGCTTGATGGATCGTTGTTATTTCCTTGCCGGTGTGTCCCTGTTCGATCCTTCGTGGTTTGCAGATGTATTTGCTAGGCTCTCATTCAGGGAAGGCCCTGTTTTTTATCGCTCTCGCCGGCATGCTACTTCAAGAGGAGCTGCTCTTTTTTATGCCTGTTGATCTCAATGTTGTTCATGGTGGCCGTTGTCTTTTGTTTATGCTTTTCATTATGTATTTACCACATCAGCTTGAGGAGTGTTATCCCAAGCTGGATGTGTGTATGAGATTATGTATTTTTTGTTATTTTTAATTGTTTTTGTAGTTTTCTTTGCACCAAGCTGGAGTTCCATAGCATATACACTCCAGCTTGAGGGGAGTGTAGAATAACAAGGGTAGTTTAGGTATTACCTGTAGTCTTAGGTGTATAGTAGTCATTGTACATTGGATGCCCTATTTGGGCCTATATATACATCATTTACATTTGGACTTCCTTAGTGGAGACTCTCCATCTTCTTCACTCCTCTTCTTCTTCCTCTCTCAAACCCTAACTCCATTTATAACAGAGGAATAGGTGGTTGAAGAGGAAAACATTGAAGTTTGATGAACCTGTGGCTGGAGCTACAAATCACAAGGTCAAAACAGTACCAATTGCAATTCACTTGTATTATCAACAAATACGACAAGACTAGCGTCGTGGTAAGAGTAATAGCCACAATATGATAAGGACTTGCCTGTCCAGGTCCGCCACCATATCCACCATTTGCATCCTGTATAATAACAAAGACAATGAACTGTATTTAGAACCTCCTTTTTGATAGGTAACAAAGACTTCATTAATAACCAAGCTAAGAATGTCCAAAGAAAACATCACCCAGGAGAAAGAAGCTACAGCAATATAACCAACCAGAACAAAACCACTACCCAAAAGTTATAGCAGTCAAACCAAAAACAATATGTGAATCCTCGTTTAAGCTAGTGATTTTACCTCAAAGAAACACTTTCATATATGTATCCACAATAACAACTGATATGATCCAAGCTGACCGTACATCTTTGAAGTTCATCAAGCAAGTAGATCCCAAAGAATTCAAGAACACATTTGCATTTCTTATACATGCAAATGCTATCAAGGTCGTGAGAGCCATAATATATATATATATATATATATATATATATGAGGAAAAGGTTCCTGCACACGAGTGCTGAAACAGGGTGGGGGCCCACATTTTTTGGGGTCCAAAGCATTCACTTGGAAGGCCTTTCCATGCATATGGTGTGGCCCAAAAATCAGCCCCATTGGATCATCCTAGCCCTGCCATTTGTGGAGGGGGAAAATGGGCAAAAACATGGACACAAAGTGTCTGTCCATCCTCCCCCCCTCCTTTGATTGGGTTAGAACGATCCAATGGGGCTGATTTTTGGGCCACACCTTATCCATGGAAGGGCCTTCCAAATGAATGGTTTCGATCCCCACAAAAATGTGGCTCCCACCCTGTTTCAGCACTCGTGTGCAAGTAACTTACCTGCACACATTTGCAGGAACCCTTTTCTTATATATATATATATATATATATATATATATATATATATATATATATATATAGAGAGAGAGAGAGAGAGAGAAGTGTTGGTGCGCTCAAGTTGTTTAAAATGTTTCCTATTGCGCTAAATGTTTGGGTCCCACGTACAGGAACCAATAGGAAACGTTTTAACAACTTGAGCGCACCATTTTGGGCGTGCGCTTGAGCGCAACAACATTTCTCTCTCTCTCTCATATATAGGGAAATGTTATCAGCACTACTGTATTTTGATGAGGCCACTCCTCACTTTATTAAAACAACGGTATGGCGCGCACCATAGGATGATCCAAACCGTCCATTAGATGGGCCACAGCCTAAATAGGTTGTGCCCCAAAAATCAGTTCTATAGGTTGATCCTAACCCTCCGATCTGTATGTTAGAGGGTTGATCCTAACCCTCGAAAGATTCAAGGGTTAGGATCAACCTATGGAATTAATTTTTGGAGCACAACCTATTTAGGTTGTGACCCATCTAATGGACGGTTCGGATCATCCTATGGTGCGGGCCATAGCATACTTTTATTAAAGTTAGGAGTGCCCTCATCAAAATAGAATAGTGATGATAACATTATATATATATGAGTAAAGGGTTCCTGCGCTCGAGCGTAGAAACAGAGATGGGCCACATTTGGGTGCGGGGGGATCCAAAGCGTTCATTTGATGGGCCCTTTCATGGATAGGGTGTCCACCAAAAATCAGCTCCATTGGATCTCCATAGGGTGTCCATTTGTGGGTGAAAAATGGGCAGATTTGTGGACAAACAGTATCTGTCCATTTTCTCCCCCACAAATGGACACCCTAAGAGGGTCCAATGGAGCTGATTTTTGGTACACCCCCCATCCATGATGGGACCTGTCAAATGAATGCTTAGGATCACCCCACCCCTGTTTCCAGCACTCGAGCGCAGGAACCCTTCTCTCTCTCTCTCTCTCTCTCTCTCTCTCTCTCTCTCTCTCTCTCTCTCTCTCTCTCTCTATACTTACATATATATATATACATATATATATATATATATGTGTAAAATAAGGTTTTCAACAGCAAGCGCGCACATGCACACATGTGCGCGCGCGCACACATATTTTGGCCTACATCTGCACACTGTCGTTATGTATATAATACATGAGTTTTGTGAATATTATGCATGTGGCTAATATGGTTATGATTTTTGTGAATATTATGCACTGTTTATTCACAAAAATCATATAATATATGCACAAGGTTTTAAATACTGGTTTCAGTATAGGTTTCTGTTGTCACAAAACAAAAATGTTTTGGTTTCAGTAGGAAATTTCCTTGAAAATCCCATAAAATAACAAAAATGTATGGAAACGTATGCAAATGATTGAATTTTAAGGTGCGAGTTCAAAAAATGCTAGATTAAGCACAAATATACACTTAGAAACCATTGTATAAGGAAGACAATCCATAATGGTTTCATAGCTTCGAACACCTAGTAACATGGACTGTCACACATGTTTGATAATTCAATACATATCATATTTCTCATGTAATTCATATAAATATTTATTCATAATACATATACCATATTTCAGGAGTGATTCATATAAATATAATTATATAACACATACCGATATAGTATATTACTATCAGTTATGGTTTTGGTTTCAGTATGCATTTCAATTTTGGTATCGTTTCGGTATGGATGGAAATGGAAACATTCAGATCATAGATCATGTCATGACAGTTTTGGGTGGAAATTTAAAACCATGTACATGCATGATGATAATTTTATGTCATTATGATCTTCTAATGTCATTATGTCAATTTGAGCCGGGTAGATGCTTTCACCTTCTTCATGAAAATTTTCTAAAGGATTCATTTAGCCGACCCAAACTACTTTGGGACAAAGGCTTAGTTGAATTGAGTTGAGTTGAGTATGATCTTCTAATGCTATCTTCCTTGTCAGCCAACCAATTAGTAATCCAAAGTTCTAGCTTTTAAGTTCCTAACTCTTGACCGAAATTCTTTGTTACTTAATGTCCAATTAACATTATCAAATTTATTATTAGCATTACAAGATCATAACAACATACAAATGTCATTTTTTTTTGTTTGAATGGTGAGAAATTCATTAAAACAAAAGGAAGACCAAGATGGTCAACCCAAAGAGAGTACAGAAAGGAGAGAAAAAATAAACTGACCCCAAAGAAAATAAAACCTACCAAGGCGAAGAAAATCAAATATCTCTAATCCCTACCTTCCAACCCCTTCCCGAGCCAATCTATCAGCTACACTATTGGTCGATCTTCTTACGTGATTGAAGACGATTGAGGATCCTCCTATCCGATCCAGAATCTCATAAAAAAAGCACGCACACCGCCAAGGTGGCACAACCGCCCCTCTTAGCCAATGTATATCATTCAGTGAATCTCCCTCTACAATAGTTCTATTCAACAATGCCTTATCTAGAAGCTTTATTCCCTGGTGTGCCGCTCTTACCTCTGCCTCACTCGCATCCGAATTTCCTATTGGCCGGCCAAATGACGGCTTCATTGGAGTCTCTCAAGACTCCACCAATACCTGCAGGACCAGGATTACCTAAACTTGAACCATCAAAATTTATCTTAACCAAACCATCCGACAGAGCTTCCCAAACTTGGTTTATCAATGCTCGACTTTCCCTGTTAGAGCAAACCACCCTCCACCCCTCCCAAAGATCATAGGCCGACACGAGATGGAACAGGGGCAGGATCATCGCCCAAGAAATAACAGAAGCTATTACTATGATACATATGAAATAGGGGGATTTTCGGATCCCCTCAAAGATTCTTGCATTATAAACAACTGTCATTATGTATATAATATGAGTTTTGTGAATATTATGCATGTGGCTAATGTGGTTATGATTTTTGTGAATATTATGCACAGGTTATTCACAAAAATCATATAATATATACAAGGTTTTAAATTCTGGTTTCAGTTTCGGTTTCTGTTGTCACAAAACAAAAAATGTTTTGGTTTCAGTAGGAAATTTCCCTGCAAAATCCCGTAAAATAACAAAATGTATGGAAACATATGCAAATGATTGAATTTTAAGATGGAAGTTAAAGAAATGCTAGATTAAGCACAAATATACACTTAGCAGCCATCATATAAGGAAAACTGTCATCCATAATAGTTTAACAGCATCGAACACCTAGTAACATGCATTGCCACGCATGTTTGAAATGCTGGAAACGTGTTTCTTTAGTATTTATAGTGCGATTCTTTATGGACACCTTTCCCATTCATGCATATCTCGGCTATGTTTTTATTAGGAAGCAGGTATGGGCCCAAAAGGAGATTTTAGTAACTATGGATAAAACATTTCCAGGTATGTTGTTGCCAAAACTGAGGTAGGTTTATGAGTAATTGAATAGTACCAACTAGGAGAGGTTCAAGAGTTTTTTTTAACCCATCTAGGCACAAGGCAAACTTCTACCCGATTTCATGGCAATAATATTCGCTTTATAAAGGTTAATTTTACCCTAGAAATGCACATCATTTGAAGCACGTAGGATTTAAATGTCATTATAACCGTAGTTAGTGCATAACTGGAATTATATCTTTATTATGTCGCATGACAATAATAGGTTGACAATTTAGTTGTTAATATTATGATATGGTATGCCATATATATTCTTCGTCACTACATCAGCTTGAGTAATTGTTGGTTGTTAGCGTGATTTATCATTGATGTAATAATCTAGTATCTATCAAGGTTTTACATTTTGGTTTTAGTTCTAATTTTGGTTGCCACGGAAATGAAAATGTTTCGGCTTCAGTTGGAAATTTTGGTGGAAATCTTGTAAAATCACGGAAATGTATGGAAAACATATGCAAATGATAGAATTTTAAGATGAAACTTCAGGATATTCTAGAGTAAGCATAAATACACACTTAGAAATCATCACATAAGCAACTCGGCCATCCATGATGGTTTAACAGCATCGAAAACCTAGTGACATGCATTGTCGCGCATGTCTGATAATTCTCTACCTACCACATTTCACATGTAGTTCATATACATATATATAATTATATAATAATACATACACCACATTTCACATGTAATTCATATAAATATATATAATAATACATACACCACATTTCATATGCAATTCATATAATATAGTTATGTAACACATACCACTAATAAACTTACAGTTTTGGTTTCCATTTCAGTATGCATTTTAGTAGGGATAGAAACGAAAACATTTTGGTCGTTCCATGTCGGTTTCTGTGGAAATGTAAAACCATGGTATCTATATAACATCATTCTAGTTTAGCCAAGCAAATTGGCAATGCTGGACACCACAATATTATTGTCACATGGGTCATTCTACTATGTATACAATGCAGTTGAAAAAATAAGGAATGAGACTCGTTATTGCGGAGGTCACCACACATACTACCAAATTGGGTCAAGTATCATTTCCATAGTAATAGAATCGTGTTTATTTTCCTACAAATTTTCCAATATCAACATGATCAACAATAGTATGAGAATACTAGACAGATAATAAGAATAGCATGGGAATCATTTCAAAAAAGTAAGCAACCAGATACAGTTGAAACTTCCAACCTGGCAACGGCAGAGAAAATCAATTGCATTGTTCTCAATTTCATATTCGATAGACTCTCCCAACAAAGCAATTGAGTGGAGGATCCAATAACAAATCCAAGGGCGACTAGTACCCAGAGCCATGGGAAACATAAAAACATAAGTTAGTAGAGCTATCTTGTGACACTCATGGCGGGCTAATAAATTATCCGAGATGAAAAAATTAAACATACAAATAGCACACGATTCATAACAAGAATTGGTTGTCTTAAAAAAAAAAGACAACAACAGATTGCAACTACAAATTGCAATGAAGGCACCAACAAGTCCACCAAATGACCCATTCAAACACGTTCACAAAACCGTTGCATTTACAGGTATGTTAGAATTCTTGAGTTTTGATCATAGAAGGCCTAGATTACCATTTTCTACAATTTAAAAAATGCAATGCAATGAGAAAAGTCAGTGGGAAAGATCAGTAATTATTGTTAAACTGAATAATAAGTCTAACATCTTGATTTCACTGGTTCCACATGAATAATTTTCTTTCTAGTATAAAACTCCATAAACTTTATTCTAGCTTGAACAAATCAATATATGCTTCAAATATATGAACATTTTACAGTGTTTATAGATCACATTAAAAGAGAATCAATGGAGATATCTTGTGGAAATTGATATTAGAGATTGAGGACATCTTTCCGTAATACAAAATTGGCCCTTATTTGCAAATAATATTATTTTCAGTAAATCTTATTTGTAAATAGGACACTAAAGCCACTTCAGAAGCTATTAACTAAGACAGATATAAAACTATGCAATTAAGAGTATATGTTTAAGGTATCCAAAGAGACGGTAAAGTCTCTATGGCGCACGCGCACGCGCGCACATACACACAAGTGTTTTCATAGGCAGAGGCATGAGGTGACAGGTAAGCCTCCCAAATTTACTGATTTTTTAAATAAACATTTATAAAATATAAAATACTATATAATCTAGAAAAAATGTGATTCATTTCTACGAAACAACCAATACCCCCTTTTAAGGAATCCTTGACAGTCGTGAAAGAATGTCAAGCAATACCCACCAGGACCATGGGCACTATCTCCCTACAAAGAGTACAGAGTCTTCTTCACCTCCTCTGAAGAAAAAAAGGTCTTTCTAGCAAATCTCTAGCAATAGGGTCCACTTGCCCAAAAGTAACATCAACAGAGGTGGGTAGGACCTTAGTCTCGGAATAGTAAGGAGCCGTTTGGATACGCAGATTTTAGAATCCTGGATTTCCTTAAAATCCTGGATGGAAGAAGAGAGAAGAAGAAGGCCGTCTGTCATTTTCAGATTTCATGCCCTTCTTTCCGTCGAGCCAGAGAGCTGGAGATCGTCCCGTTTCCAGGTTTTAGAAATCTCTCCCGAGATTTCTAAAACCTGGATTTCGTACTTAAAATCCAAGAAACACTGTCCCGACTCCGGACAGCATACAGCAGCTTGATCACGAGATTTCTGAAACCTGGATTTCGTACTTAAAATCCAAGAAACACTGTCCGGACTCCGGACAGCATACAGCAGCTTGATCATGAACCCTCTTTTACAATGTTTTCAAACTAAAACCCAGATTCAAAAATCCATGTATCCAAACGGCCCCTAAAAATGCTTGTAAAAGGACACTATCTCCAAGGAAATAGCATCCTGATCCTCAGTCAAGATTTCGTAAATTAAGAAGGACAGGATCCTATTTCTCCGCCTCCTGATACTAGCAATAATATGAAAATACGTCATGTTTTTTCTCCTTCCTTTAGGCCATTTGGATCTAGATGACTAGATCTCTACCTCCATTTCAATTATTCTTGTAAAATCAATAGATTGCAGTCTGCCTGATATTGGATATCATTTCATTTTTTTTTTCCGAAATCATTCATCAGAAGATTCGTTAATCCCGTCAAGCTCATTGATCCTTGCCAACAAAGCTGGTTTCCTCCGATCGATTTCACCCTACTCATCCCTCACCTGAGTTCTCAACTTGGATTAAATGAATCTAAATTTATTTTTTTTTAAATCCCAGGAGTAAATTTCATTTGATTTCTATGATGTAGTATTCACTCAAGAATTAGCCTCCAATGAACTGCCATAATGCAGAGATGTTTCAAAAATTAAGCAACGAAAGTGAACCTGTTGATCAAAGGTTCAGTTCAAACCAGACCAACTAACTATATTGTATACGATAAGATAAACAATTAAATTGAGTTCATGATCAATCGAAGACAAATAAAACTTAAGGCTTACTTGGCATCCAACACATAAAAGTTAGGTCCAAGTAACACCAAGCCTTTTGTTAAGAATTCAATGTGATTTTCACGCCAAAGCTCCAACCTGTCAAGCAGCAAAACTTGTGGTTACAGTGGAAGACCGGAAAAAAACCTAGAAGCTTGAAGATCAGCAAACCAAGGAAACAGAGGAACGAACACTAGAAATCCAATTAAAATTTTTGTTTTGTGAGAGGAGGAGCTTACATAAGAGATTGGGCGTGTGAGGAGACATCATTGAGAAGCTTGTAGATCTCCGAGACTGTATGCTCCACCCTTAATTGCTCTTGCTGGGTGATTGTTAATCTCGAATTAGAGTCCATGCCCTACTGCTTCCAGGCACAACGGGAAGAGAAGAATAAAAATTACACCCCTCTTTCCTTTTAAATCTTTTTTCTATACTTTACTCTTTGAAAAGCTATAGAAATTTTTATTTTTTTTTTGATTGGTTAGCTATAGATAGTAAAATAAATTCCGACAGACCGACCGCCCTGAAAACAAGAAGCCTGAAATGATATCTCCACCCCCTACTTCCTAATCTGATCTAACTACTATCTAATCTAACTTAACTTAACTTAACTTAACTTAATTATAATCTTAATAATAATAATAACTACTACTGTATATAAAGGCTGAATCGTTGGTTTTTTTACTCCACCCATTCTCATTATTTCCTTGCCTGCCTATTCTTTAAAGAGGGATTTGCTAGCGTCCATCACAGAAGGCATTTAGCAGATGGTCTGCTATGGACGCTAGCAAATCTCTATAAAAATTCATATATTTTGAGTCTATCAACGAAATGTTACAGGGTATTTGCACGTGAAGTCCATTATTTGTTGGGGTTCGACTAACCCCAACTTGCCCACCAAAAAAAAGGGGGAGTGATAAATCGACTCCCAAATAAGTACCTTAAATCGACGCCTCATGTGTCTCTCTCTCTCCTCTGTCTTAAATCGACCCCTCATGTGTCTATCTCTTTTCTTTCTCTCTCTAACGCAAATGAGAGGGAAAGACACATAGGGAGTCAATTTAAGGTATTTGGGAGTCGATTTACCACTGCCCAAATCACTATTGGGCCACCTCATAGGATGATCAAACTGTTCATTTGTTGGGCCACAAATCCACGATGTCAGCAATTTGTAACCTTGCTAGAGAGAAAGAGTGGAGGCCATTAATTGGAGGAGACAATTTGTAGCCTTGCTACAGCAGCAAGGTTGAGGAGCAGCGAGGGTGAAGGCAATTACCACAAATATTGATTTCCAAATAATGTCTTGCAAATCAGACTTTTTTTTTCCACTGTTGTAGCTGATTTGGAAATCTAAGGATCTGGTCCAGTTCTAAATCTCAACTGCAAATGTGAGAAATCCAAATCTAAATCTTGTGGGCATCCAAATGTTGCCTAAATACCTTATGTGGCCGTATGGAACTGAGGAAAAAAAATTCAGGGTAATACAATCTTCTTAGAAAATAAGGAAAGCTTTTAATGCTAGAAAATACATTTCATGGAAAATAAGTAAACCAAATGCCATGCATCCAAATTCCAAACTGTTTGTTTTACTCATAGGACTTAAGCCATAAAAAGGAGTAACTTTCACATTGAACACTGCTGCTGCACTGCATTCCCCTCAATTTCAGCTTTGGTAATGGTTTTCACTGGTGTAGCTAAAGCAACTTGGTCTCGATAAAGCAGCTTTGAACTATGTACAAAGCACCTCTTCGAGGCAATTCTTATCTTACTAACAGGCCGTTAATGAATAAAACTGTTAGAGTGAAAGAAGAGAATGAGAAGAAAAAGGAAGAAGTTCTGTTTACTCCCCCTCACTTTAGTATTTATATAAAGAGAACATACAAAGACCACTATGCCCTTAGGGTATGCAATACACCTTCTAACACTCCCCCTCAAGCTGGAATGTATATATTGTACATTCCAAGCTTGTTACATATGTCACTCAATTTTGTATAGCTTAAGGGCTTTGTAAACACATCTGCTAACTGATCAGCAGATCTCGTGAAAGAAACATGAATCTCGCCTCTTTGTATCATTTGGCGAATGAAGTGGCAATTAACCTCTATATGCTTGGTTCTTTCATGAAAGACCGGATTGGTAGCTATATGAATTGCAGCTTGATTGTCACAATACAGCTGAGCTGGAGCAGATGAAGAGAAACCAATCTCTAAAAGGAGAGAACGTAACCAAATAAGCTCCCCGCTGGTATGAGACATAGCATGATACTCTGATTCGGCACTCGACTTGGAGACTATGTCCTGCTTCTTACTTTTTCACGACACTAGATTGCCACCAACAAAGGTGCAATATCCAGTGGTGGATCTCCTATCTGCTAGAGATCATGCCCAGTCTGCATCACAGAAGCCTTCTACCTGGGTATGACCATGCTTCTTGAATACGAGTTCTTTCCCTGGTGCTTCTTTCAAGTAGCGAAGAATCTGAATCAATGCTGCCCGGTGAGAAGTACGGGGTGAGCTCATATGTTGGCTGACTGAGCCAACAGCAAATGATATATCTAGACGAGTGACTGTGAGATATATGAGCTTACCCACCAGCCTCCTATATCTGCCAGGGTCATCTAATAAATCTCCTTCTTCTGGAAGGAGTTTTCCATTTGGGTCCATGGGAGCAGACGCAGGTTTCACTCCAAGGTGACCTATCTCCTCAAGAAGATCTAGTACATATTTCCTCTGTGAGAGGGAGAGACCTCTAGTAGAATATGCAACCTCAATGCCAAGAAAGTATCTCAGACGACCCAAATCTTTGGTTGAAAACTCTTTCTGCAAGAAGGTTTCAACCTGCGTATCCCCTCTGAATCACTGCCTGTAATGATGATGTCATCGACATATAATATCAATAGCACACAACCAGTAGTGGAATGAGAACTGAAGACGGAGTGATCAACTGCACATTGCTTCATGCCATAGTTCATGATAGCATCACTGAATCGTCCAAACCAGGCTCTATGAGACTGCTTGAGACCGTATATAGACTTCCGCAACCGACATACTGAGGATGACATCTCCCCCTGAGCAACATACTCAGGAGGTTGCTCCATATACACCTCCTCAGTAAGTTCACCATGTAAAAAGGCATTCTTGACATCTAACTGATGCAGAGGCCAGTCATGGGTAACTGCAAGAGATAAAAGAACACGAACAGACGGAATCTTGGCGACCGGCAAAAAAGTCTCTAAATAATCAACACCAAAGGTCTGAGTATAGCCTTTTGCCACCAACCGCGCCTTAAGGCACTCAATAGTACCGTCAGGTAAGTGTTTGACGGCATAAACCCAGCGACAACCAACTGGTCGAGCCCCAGGAGGAAGATGAACTAACTCCCATGTCTGATTGGCCTGGAGGGCCTCCATCTCAAGATCCATGGCCGCACGCCATCCCGAATGATCAAGTGCAGCTGGTAAAGACTGTGGCAAAGAAACAGAGGACAAAGAGGAAACAAAACTCCGAACCATTGGGGTGAGAGAATCATATGAAATAACAGAGGAAATAGGGTGAGCAGTACTGTGAGAACGAGTACGAGAAGCAATGGGAGAATCTGAAGTAGGAGTAGGAGAGATAGGTACCTGAGATGTGGGGGGTGTGATCTCCGGCTGCAAGGACGATGGCGCAGGCGGAGGAGGATGAGCTGTAGATCTCAGCCGATGGGGATATGTCTGCGGAGGAGCGGGAGGAGAAGCCTCAGTAGCCTCAGGAGCCTGTAGTGAAGAGGAGGGATCACAGACAGGAATAGTCTCAGGAACTAATACAGGAGGGGAGAGGAGAGGAGCCGGAAGGGCGGGGAGGGGAAGTGAAAGGTCCGAGTCAGGAACTGTGGAAGGAGTCTCATGAGAAGATACAAGTAGGACTCAGACTCGAAGAATATGACATCGGCAGACACAAAGGACCGACGCAGGCGATGACTGTAACAGTGATAACCTTTCTGGGTACGGGAGTACCCAAGAAAGATGCATCCTTCAGCCCGAGGGTCCAGCTTATCAAAGCCAGGACCAAGGTGGTGAACAAAACACACACACACCCAAAGACCCTAAGGGTGATAGGAAAGGGGTCATGACCAGGGTATAACACAGCAAAGGGGGAAGAGCCACCAAGAACCGAGGATGGCAGCCGGTTGGCAAGGTGGCATGCAGTAAGAACAACATCACCTCAATAGCTCTTGGGAACTCGCATCTGAATAAGAAGAGAGCGAGCCCCATCAAGTAAAGAGCGCATCTTCCTTTCAGCCACACCATTCTGCTGAGAGATGTGAGCACAGGAAGACTGGTGGAGAATACCCCGACTAGAAAGAAAATCCTAGAACCCATGGGTAGTGGAGAAATATTCTCTAGCATTATCTGTGCGCAAGCATTTGAGGGTACAATCAAACTGATTTGTAACCTCAGAATGAAAAGTACGAAAAGCAGAGAAAACCTCAGAACGATCGTGAAGCAAATACAGCCAAGTCATGCGAGAATAGTCATCAATGAAAACAACAAAATATCTATATCCAAAAATAGAAGGAGTTCTCAGGGGACCCCATATATCAGAGTGCACTAAAGCAAAAGGGTGCGAGGCCCGACTAACAAGCCTAGAGGGAAAAGACACACGGAAGTGTTTTACAAGTTCACAGGCCTCGCACTGAAAAGACTGAATAGGAACAGAAACTATAGAGGTGCGCCGTAAGCGCTCAATGCATGGATGACCAAGGCGGCAGTGCCACTGGTAGGTGTCGACAGAACTATGTAAAATGGTATGGGGGGGACCTCCATCCAGACGATACAACCCGTCTACCTCACATCCTTTACCAATCGTCCTCCCAGTCGCAAGATCCTGTAATAAGCAATAAGATGGATAAAATGAGACATAACAGTTAAGATGTTTAGTGAGCTGACTGACTGAAAGTAAGTTAAAGAAAAACTGGGGAACACAAAGCACAGAGGAGAGGGTAAGACCAGGGTAGGGAGAGGTACTCCCTGTACCAGAAATGGGAGTAGTACGGCCATCAGCAAGGATCATAGACTGAGAGGAAATAGGGTGAAAAGACCTGAGTGATGATAGAGTACCTGTCACATGATTCGAGGCTCCTGAATCAAAGATCCAGGAGCTCGAGCTACTGAGAAGAGAGGCAGGAGTGCTACCTGGCTGTGCAAAGCCAGCACTGGGAGGATGGGCGGCCAAGCGTAGGCGCTGGAGCTCATCATAGTCGGCCTGAGTGAAAGACGGTACAGCTGGGCTGGAGCCGGAGGAAGATGCTCGAGGATCAGTCTTCCAGAGTAGAAAGGTGCACTGATGTAGCACATAACAGGTCTCATCACGGTGGCCCTCGCGCCGGCAATGTGTACAATATGTACGAGGTCGGCCACCATATCCCCTGCCACTAGAGAAATCCGTACCCATGGTACGTCCGCCACGGCTAGAGTCACGGCCACGGCCTCGGCCAAACGTCCCACCACCACGGGTAGGACGATCTCCTACTGCATATGCCGCGGTAGCATGACCATAAAAAACAGCAGGAGTAAAAAAGGCTCCACCTAAACACTGTTGTGCCCGCTAATAGAGCTCCTCGAGGGAAGGCATAGTGCCAGAACCATAAATCTGCTGGCGAAAAAACATAAACTCGGGGCCCAAGGTCTCGAGAAACTGAACAACTCGAAGCTGATCCCGCTGCTGAGCGGCGACGGCTATGTCTATCGTCAAGGGCATAAAAATGTCGAGCTGCTGACAGTGAGAGACGAACTGACCATAGTATGTAGAAAGAAGGGCGTCACCACGCCGAAGATGCATCCACTCAGAATATGTGGCACAAATACGGGAGAGGTTACCGACGCCTGAAAACATAACCGCAGTATGATCCCAAATCCTCTTTGCAGTCGTAAGCTTCATCATAGTCCCTGAAATCTGTGGGAGCATTGTCTGCCAGAGTAAACTACGGATATGAGCATCATCCGTTTCCCACTGCTCATAAGTGGGATCCAAAGCCGCAGGAGGGTCACGACGTATGGTGTAGACCTTCCTTTTGGCAATGAGATAAACTTCCACCACCACTTTCCAATTCATGTAATTGGAACCATCAAGCTTGACCGTGGTCATCGAGAGGAAGGAGGCATCACCCGATGAAGGGGAAATAGGGGTAGAAGAAGAAGAGGATGTGTGTGAGAGGGATGCCCGTCGAAGGGGTTTGCCCGAGAGAGGGATTTTCTATAGTAGGAAGCTCCATAGAATGATGAAGATGAAAGAGACACAACACACCACATCAAAGCAAGGGAGAAGAGAAAATGAGAATGCCTCTAGGGCATAAAGGGACCACTATGTGTGGCGAGAGAGTGTGTTGTGGCTCCGACGAGCTTGAATAGAAAAAGAAGACATAGTAGAACCTCTAGGGCATAAACGTAGCTGCGAACGAAGAAGAAAAAGAGATAGGAAAAAATTTAGACCATAGAGATAAAGAGGGGAAGAAACTTAGGGTTGTTAGGTTAGATTGGAAGTTTAGGAAGGGGAAATTTAGGGTGGTAGATTATTGGGGAAAGAAATGGAGGGGAAAGGGTGGTGGAGTGTGGCGAAGGGTTTTACGGCAAGAGGGGCGGGAGCGAGGCGGGGGGCGTGAAGGTGAGGGAGGGGCGAGGGACAGGTTGGGTTGGGTTGGGGCGTGAGGGAGAGAGGGGCGAGGGTTGGGGCAGGGGAGAGGGGCGAGGGTTTGAGAGAGAGAGGCGGGAGGTAGAGAGTGGAGGGGCGGGAGGAGAATGGAGAAGAGAGGCTTCTCCAAGGTCCCTAAGGCACAAAACCCCTAGGGCTCTGATACCATGTTAGAGTGAAAGAAGAGAATGAGAAGAAAAAAAAAGAAGTTCTGTTTACTCCCCCTCACGTTAGTATTTATATAAAGAGAACATACAAAGACCACTATGCCATTAGGCTATGCAATACACCTTCTAACAAAAACAAAGGAAATTAAGGGTTGGAAGCTAAAGTGAGTATGCTTTAACAAAGTGTATATCAGAAGTAGCTAGCGCAGCTTAGCACAGGAAATGCAGAGAATCACATAAATTTATGATAAAAAAATGAAATGGAAGTGATTGATTCAATAGGACATAAAATACTGCAAAAACATCCTGCAGGAATGCCAAAACTTATAGGAAATATAATAATTAAACAAACATCAGTGAACCACCGGTTTAAAATGTAGGATATTGTGAGGATTCACATATAAACGAACAGATGAATGGAGAGAGAGAGAGAGAGAGAGAGAGAGAGAGAGAGAGAGAGAGAGAGAGAGATTAGGCAGTTTCAAGCAAACTGGATTTGTGCATGTCATTAGGTGTTCGATGTTTTTTTAACCATTATGAATGGTTGTCAAGTGTGTATTTGTGCTTATTTTAGCATTCCTGAAAGTTTCATCTTTAAATTCTAGCATTTGCATATGTTTTCAACATCAGTATGTGCTTTGTTTACTGTTGTGGTAAATTATATAATGATTTATTATATGATGAATATAGTTTGTGCTTTGTTTAGTAATTTATTGTGCGATGAATATGGTTTGTGCCTCGGATTACTAATCATGAAATTTTATATTTAATTTAATATTTTCAAATGGAAAATAGATAATTACTCATTTTATTCTTTTCTTTTTTTTACCCTTTTGATATTTTTTCTCATTTTTATATATAAATCTGAAAAAATCTTACGATTTACGATCCAATTTATGATTCGAACCCTGTTACGATTTACGATTCGATTCCGATTTTCAGAACCTTGGCTAGAAATACTACTTTCCAAAGGATTCTCCCCCTTTTCCTCCAAAGGTCCATGGGCAAACAATCTAGGAGATCTACCATCCGAGATATCTCTAGCATACTTGCAATGGACAAAGATATGGTCTATTGTCTCCCCCGATTCTATGAACGGTGAGCAATGGTCTATTACTAGAGCATCTGATGGCTTCTCAAGTGGTCAACAGTGAGAATCTTATCCATGAAAGCTCATCCCTCCCCCTCCCCCGGACTCCCCCACTAATCAAAGGAAGCTGTCCACTCGAAGACACGTACTTTACGCTGGGCAGGAGCGCTACACTATTACGTGCCTAATTAGCCGTAACGGAAATAAACAAAGCGAAAATAGAAAGAGAAGGGAAGGGAGGTTGATTCAAGGCAACCGGACCTTCTAGTGGTTCAAATCGAGAGGAACCATGACTCTCCTACAAAGTTTCCTTTGCTGTAGAATTATTTTCTTCTTCATTCCATTGAAATACAAACTTAAATACAAGCATAAAGGTAGTTTTACATCACTACCCCACTAACCCACTTACATAACACAGGAAATAACTAACATCCACAACCTTAAACCCATAACCACATAATTAATAACCACAATCTAACTAACCCCACTAACATGCACATGATCATTCCTCACCCCTTTGAAACGACCTCGCCCTCAAGGTCGAATTATTGAATTAAACACTTTAATCCACCGGGGTCCCATATCTTAATTGTCGCGTTCTCTTGAACTCTACATTCAAAATTTGTTGGGATCAAAATTGAAACACAAATTGAAACGATAAAACGACCAAATGGGTCGGCAAAATCAAGATGGTCCTTGACAATGCGTTCAATTGAATCACCTTCATCACCATCAATTGTCGTATTTTTCTTCACTAAAAAATCAACATTGTCACGATTAAATTTTTCATCTTCACGGATTTCTTTGATCGCCTTGCTGATTTTCTCCAAGCCCTCTGCAAATCGTCGATGATCTACCATTATTTTCAAAACCAATGCCTTGATCTCCTGTAGATCTTCACGTATGGACTCCCAAAACTCCGAAGGCGCAGCCATGGCGCAAGATCGACATCTCTGATACCAATTGTTACGTGCCTAATTGGCCGTAACGGAAATAAACAAAGAGAATATAGAAAGAGAAGGGAAGGGAGGTTGATTCAAGGCAACCGGACCTCCTAGTGGTTCAAATTGAGAGGAA
This sequence comes from Tasmannia lanceolata, assembly GCF_043159265.1. Classification (NCBI taxonomy): domain Eukaryota; kingdom Viridiplantae; phylum Streptophyta; class Magnoliopsida; order Canellales; family Winteraceae; genus Tasmannia; species Tasmannia lanceolata. The sequence goes on from NW_027518683.1 coordinate 15,942,123, forward strand.
CCATAACTCTCCTACAAAGTTTCCTTTGCTGTAGAATTCTTTTCTTCTTCATTCCATTGAACTACAAACTTAAATACAAGCATAAAGGTAGTTTTACATCACTACACCACTAACCCACTTACATAACACATACGAAATAACTAACATCCACAACCTTAAACCCATAACCACATAATTAATAACCACAATCTAACTAACCCCACTAACATGCACATATCATACACCCTGTCCAAGGGTGAAGAATTAGGGCTAAGTGCTACCTGGTGATTGAAAGACTTCACAGAGAAGACCCCACAGGAATCCCAAATCCGAACAGGAATCCCAAATCCGAACTCTCAGTCTTTTCCATGCTTCTTGACGTAGCATGAGTTCAAATTAGCCAAAAGACTGTCTACACAGTCAACTTCTCGATCAAAGAAGTTTAGCATGAAATTAACCTTCCATGAAAGGCGACCTCCTCCCACTGAAACAGCCTTCAACAAAAGTTTCTCTATCAACCACTGCCATCATAAGGTCGGGATACAGATGGCCTTTAAGAAACCCAAGTATATAAGAAAATCAAGGAATCATGAATTTTATAACAAACGATCTTCATCTTTAAGAAGTTTCTTGAATTCATTTGGAGAGGAAGAGTTCAAAAGCAAGGTGTGAATCAAGAGGAAGCAAGATATTCGAGCTGCTTGCAGGTAATCATAAAATTCATTATTTAGGATTTTAATTTCTTAAAATCCGGGAAAACCATTAGCTTCAAGATTTGCAAATAGATTTACAGAAATATCAAACCAATTGTAAATCCAAAAATATTGTAAATCCAAAAATACCCCCCACCCTCATCAGACCAAGAAGGCTAAATCTATCGAAGTTCACTTTAACGGATCCAAAACGGGATAATGTGGGGAGTGAACATCCCATGATATCCCAAGTTCTTCCCCAAAGCACCAGAGAAGAAAGGTTTGCCAGGCTGAGAAGACAAAGATATCTAACAAGCTACACTATCTAAAAGCAGAAGTTTCTTTTACGCACAAAGGCCTCTTTAAATTTCTCATACCTAAAGCAAAAGGTGCAACAGCATCCTAACAAGAGCATTAACAGAAACATAAAAAAACAAAGAAACAGTTCAATACCATCCCAACAAGAGCATTGACAAAAACTTCCTTGGTTTCAATTCCAATCCAATCACTTACCATGACCAACCACTCCATTCAATCCAATCACTTACCATGACCAACCACTCCATTTGGAGCCTAGAACCATGTAAGCAGGCAGGTATAGAAAGGCCATCCCTTGAAAAAACAGACAGAACAAGCTAAACCCCCAAGAAGTTTATCTGCGAGCGGCACCACCACGGGAAGTGGAAGGGATGCTTGGCCTTCTAAGTAGCATTCCAGCAGCCAGTTTCGACCTGAGTAAACTAGCACTTCTGCTCCCACAAACAATATGCGTCCTTGTGCTCGTAGTAGCACGACGACGATAATTGTGATGACCCTCATCCCCTCCACCATTCGCGGCCCCTGCACCTTCATCTTCCACTATCATTTCATCCTCCTCAAATGACAAAGACCCAACATCCACCGAAACAACCAACGACTTCCTATGCAACCTCAACCTGCAAATAGTCGCCTGCGTCACCCCCCTACACCTCTTCACCTTCAGCTTCACTAAATTGGGGCACCCCAATGCGACAGCCTCTATCCCACCATCAGAGACAGGGCAATTCTTGACACACAGCTTCTTCAGTGAAGTAAATTTAGCAGCCACAAAGCCCATCTCAGAATCTCCAATTGACTCTGTGTTGCAGAGCGCCATCCTCTCAAGGACCGGGCAGTTCAAGGCGAGGGCATTTAGCGAGAGAACCGTAATGGGCACACCCATAAGCACAACCTCCTGCAATTGGGAACACTTGGTGGCCATTGCCATCACCCCCTCATCCCCAACAATGTTCCGTATGCCGAATTTGCTGCAGGCATCAATGTGAAGCTTCCTCAGCTTCCTACAGGAATTCCCAATGGCTGAAAATCCGGCATCAGTACAATCCGAAACCCGGCTAACATATAACACCTCGAGGTCGACACACACAGAGGAGATAGCAAAAATGCCAGCATCAGTGAGTTGCATATTCTCCATCTGAATCTCAATTAAGCTGCACTGTAAATTCCCCAAAATTGGATCCCAGTCCCCTGAGCTCCGACACACGATAAGGGTCTTCAATCCCTTGGATGAAGAGAGTAGGGGTACGAAAAGCCGAGCGTTGTGTAGATCTTTCAAACACAGCCTCTCAAGACTATAATTACCATACGAATTGTATAACCCTTTCTTCTTCTGGGTAGAGTTTTCTGCATTAAAATCATTCAATTCAAATTCACCCAGCTGTGTATTCTGAGCATCCAATTTCCTCAGCCTCTTCAGAGTAAGATCTTGAAGCCGGCGGCAATTCGCAAGAACAGAGTTCAAACCCTTAGCACCAAAGCTACAAGAAGCACAAGAAAGCTTAGAGAGAGATCTACAGAGGAGAGAGAAATTACAGAGCCCTTCATCTGAGAGCTCGACGCAACCCTTGAGCTTGAGCTTCTTAAGCGAAGTGAGACCGCTTCCGATCAAAGCTAGGGCATCATCATCAATACTAAGAAGCTTTCTAGAGCATTTGAGAGAGAGAACAGAAACAGAATCAAAACGAGAGATCAAACAAGGAAGGAGAGGCGCGAGATCGGACCGAGCCAAGAGGACAAGCCGTTGCCGGCTCTTGGAATCGATCAGCTTCCATCTTTTACAGACGAGAGAGCATGAATTTCTGTCATGGCAACCTAATTTGATCAAGATCGAGGATAGGCACTCGTCTGGTAAACCTAGGGTTACGTCTAGGGTTAGGTTTTCCTCTTCTTCGAGCCATTTGCTGCTTTTTTTGGTGGTATCAGAAGCAGAAGAAGAAACCCCTTGGCCCATTTTTCTCTTGCCTGCGTTCTGTTTGTGAAAATGTCAAAATGAGAAGGAGATGAAGAATGATAGAAAATTCGGGTTAGGGTTAGGGTTTGGTTTGGGTTTCATGTTGGGGGAAAGAAGAAGACAAGGGGAGTGGAAGAAGGGAAAATTAGGGCATTGGTTTTATCGAAGGAAAGGAAGAGTCGGTCTCTATGTGTCTTCTTGCTTTCTCATTTTTCTCTTGTTTGCTTTGTGATAAGATCATAAGAGTAATAGCCGTGCGGGACCAAATATCTTCGATTCCGGCACGGCTTTAACCGACGAAGACTACAGATAGTAGAAGACGGATAAAAAAACAAAATGGCCTGTTTCAAGGCAAAAATTATAAATTCGGTTTTTAGTCTTTGGCATCTAGTAATATTGATGCTAATATCCTTCGCGCGAAGGTTATTATTTCAATTTTTCTTTTTTATTTGTGGGGTCCATTGTGTAGCTGAACATGGTATATTAGACCTTGTGGGCATCAGCATCAACAGAACCCCTTGTTTACTTGTCAGTATGTATTGAAATTTCAAGAGACTACCGAGGATGTCTATTGGGTAATCAATTAATCATGGCATGTGTGCTGATGCCATGATTTTTGGGGAAATGGCTATATAATTAAAATAATTGTGATTTTTGGGCTGAATTTATTGAAATTTCGGCCGAAATCCCGCACCGTTTCGGTTATTGGCAGTTTCAGTTTGTCGAAATTTAAAACCATGGTAATGACTCCCTACAGAGGGCAGAAAGTCACTTTCACGATTTCATTTCTTGCCTTCTTAAAGTTCTAATTACCATTGATTGAGAAAGTCAGTCGTCCTCAACGAACTAATTGCATCTTGGAAGCAAGCCTCAGAGATGAGAATCACCCGAGTTATACTACTGAGTTAGTAAGTCGTTTTAAAAGTTTGAAATGAAACACAATCAAGTAACCTTACGTGGGTACTGTCAAAAAGAGAGTTGTCTCTCTTTATGTTGGGTTTGAAGGTGGCAGCTATTCACACAGATGACCAACAAACTCATGAAAAGAGTCAGCCCTAAAACCAGCTTTCTCTCATTACTCTCTTAGCCTTTCTTCTTTCTCTTTTCCTCTCCACCTTCCACCATTATGCAGTATGGAGTGCATGCTCTTTGCTTAATTACACTGCTGCTCTGTAATTCATTACCCTTTTCGTTTGGGCCCTACTTCATTTATTATCATCATATTTTATAACATAGAGTTTAATTATACAAATATCTATCCAAGTTAATTTGTAGAGATTGTTTTGGCGATTTTGTAAAGAAATTTTGTATCTCTTCTTGTTCAAGAAAGAAACCGCACCCTCATACGAATTAAACGAACAGGACAAATTTAGCTATCTACACCAGCTTATAAGTTATCTACACACTAGCTTAAAATACAGCGTGTAGAATAAGGAACATGGAAACAAGGTAGAAAAACCATGATTTGTAAGTTAAATCAAGTGGTTGTAAATTTCAGTAAGAAGACAAAGAAAAGAGAATATTAAAATATCATAAGACTATACAAAAACTGACTTGATGATAAATTTTCTTTCAAATCATCCCGTTTTGTCTACTAACTGTTCACCTTTGATCAATTTTGACCCTATGGGTCACAGTTGACTTAGACAGAATAACCAAAATATCCAAACAGGCATGCGTCTAGGAAGTCTAGGGAGAGAGACATGTATTCAAGTATAATCTTTCCCTTACTTGCATTAGTTCCAATTGTTAAAAAGGATAGAATTGAGGATATCATTGGTCAAATTTTTATGATTCTGAAGTCTTAATTCTTACCAAAGTTTGATGAGTTGGTAAAGAATTGAATATGAAAATTGATAAATTTGTCCTTACTAATCCCATGAGGACACAATAAAAATTCAAAAATAGGGGATGATCAATATCATCATGGGTACTTACAACATCTAAGACACTGCACCCTTCATATGAGAATCCCTTGATTATATTAATGATCACTGGCTACGGTCCCTAGTAGGGGCCCGCCTAGATATGCCTAGGCTAGGATACCAAATGTTAGGGTGCCTTACCAATACGCCAAAAGCTCCAAAGCTGATGGAACGCATTAGGCGAGGCCCTTTAAATCTGTCCCATACCAGAATGCATTGGTCCCACCCGGTCCCATACCTAGGCGGGCCCCCACTCAAGACAGTAACAAACTGATATAGGTAAAAAGAGATCTCTACCCTCCATTGAAGCCCATTAGAGGGTGTCACTTGGATTTTCTAAGTTTAGTCCCTAATGTGATCAAGTCCAGCTATTTGAGGTTATTTTACCTAATTTATGTGCCTTTTGGCACTTGGAAATCTAGAGAAAACATTTGACCTTGTAACCCTCAAAACATTACAAATTGATATTGCCACCCTCCTCCTTGAAATCATATACTTCACTTTTCACCCCAAGTTTGAAGAAGAAAAACAAAGTTGGTGAAGGTTCTCTCCCAAGGCGAGTATATACATGGTTTAATTTTAGACCGCAACCCTCAAAATTTCGAGTTTCGGTCGAAATTTCATTTTTTCCCGACATTTCACCCAAAAAACCTGTTTATTTTAATTAATTTAATATTTTACCGAAATTTCGACCGAAATTTGGTATTGAATAAAATAGTGTCTTTACCATTTCGCCATATTTCAGCCGAAATTTCGATTTCGGTGGGGTCCGAAACCAGTACCGAAACCGAAATTTAAAACCACGCTCATATATCAGATTAATTTGAAGAAGAAGACGGAGCTAAGAAGGTTTGTAAATGTAGATCTCTACATATAATTTTTTTTTAAGTGTTGCACTTGTTACTTGAATTAACATTATGTGATTTTTTTGAAAAATTAATGAAAAGCCAATTTTCTTAGAGTGAACTGTTGGTTTTCTCATTTGGACCTTAGTAGAAAACTCAAGGCTGCAGATAGTGCGGTTTCGGTTCCTTCTTGTAGGGAATTAACCGGGTAGAACTCGCCCCTAAAAGCTAGTTGTTAGAGCGAGGGTGCCCATTCCCTTATAACCCGTCCACATCCATCTCACATGTTCGATGTGGGACTATTTCTTTTGCGTGGAACCCCAACAATCTCCCCCTTCCACGCGGCGGCAACGTGGGAACCACGAGATCTTCTCCGAGGGAATTCCACCATCCTCGGAGGCACACCGGGGTTACCGAGATCTTCTCGGGAGTTACCACGCCCCAACTCTGATACCATTTGTAGGGAATCTAACCGGGTAGAACTCACCCCTAAAAGCTAGCTGTTAGAGGGAGGGTGCCCATTCCCTTATAACCCATCCCCATCACTTTTCCGATGTGGGACTATTTGCTTTTGCGTGGAACCCCAACAATCTCCCCCTCCATGCGGAAGCAATGTGGACCATCTCACCCCTCCATGCAGCGGCAACATGGAAACTACGTACGAGAGCTTCTCCATGGGAATTCCACCGTCCTCGGAGGCACACACCGGGGTTGCCGAGATCTTCCTAGGAGTTACCACCATCCTACAAATGGTATCAGAGCTGGGGCGTGGTAACTCCCGGGAAGATCTCGGTAACCTCGAAGTGTGCCTCCGAGGACGGTGGAATTCTCACGGAGAAGATCTCGTAGTTCCCACGTTGCCGCTACATGGAGGGGCGAGATGGTCCACGTTGCTTCCGCGTGGAGGGGGAGATTGTTTGGGTTCCACGCAAAAGCAAATAGTCCGTCATCGGAAAAGTGATGGGGATGGGTGATGGGTTATAAGGGAATGGGTACCCTCCCTCTAACAACTAGCTTTTAGGGTTGAGTTCTACCCGGTTAGATTCCCTACACTTCTCTGGTTCATTTCTCGAGCCCCTAATCTCTCCTCTGTACTTTCAAGAAATTAGACGGGTCTGATCATGCACAAAGTAATAAAAAAATCTAGCAGAGGCAACTGTACTTTTAAGAAATTAGACGGGTCTGATCATGCACAAAGTAATTAAAAAAAAAACCCCCCGAAGATGTACTACACACTGAGAGAAGTTACGTCCACGCATGAGATTGTGATATTCTACCGTGTGAAAGAAATAAACAAAGATTACACTGGGATTAACCCGAAACCCATTATAACCCTTGTCCTCTCTTCTCAACTAAGATTGTACACAACATAAATAGAAACAGCATCCTCTCTCTCTCTCTCTCTAGGATTAGGACACCTAACCTACTAGTGTAAGTGCGTAACTAGGATGCAACAAGAGAGACTCCACCAAAGTCGAGTCCTACTTGTATAGGAAACAAGACACTATGCCAACACTTAGCATTAGGGTATTATCTGTCATATTAGTATTATGAAAAATGCTCCATAGACCTGACCCAACGTACACTTACGATTAAGGATGGATATTATGAAAAATATTGCTTCAGTCTCTCTGCATATCAGAGGGTTAGGATCATCCTATGGAGACGATGCCAGCATATTTAAGTTGTGACCAAATAAATGAATGGTTTGGATCATCCTATGGCCCTACAATATTTTTTTTTTTAAATACCAGACTTCATCTTCACACACAGCATATAAAACCTCCCATCAAGGGTATTATATATCTGAGATTTTATATGGTGAATGTGCATGTAGAACGTACTCGTGGTGCCGCCCTTGATATTTCATCCGACAGGAACACACTTTTTAAGTGTGCTGTCGGATCAAATATCAACGGCGGTACTTCTGTCATACGGTCAATACCGATCTATATGCACATTCACCATATAATTTCTCTATATATCTCACATAAATGTTGAGATTTTATATATAGTACAGTATTTTTCAAAAAGTAACCTATACAGCGTGTGAGAGTTAGGATCATCCTATGAAAATGATCTTTGGAGCACAACATATGTACTTTGTGGCCTCCCAACAGATGAATGTTTCGGATCATCCTACGGGATGGGCCGTATAGTACTTTTTTGGAAAAATATTGGACTATATAGCCACACACCATATAAAAACTCATGGAAAATGCTCCAAAGACGTGACCCATAGGCTTTGGGAAATGATATCCCCCCCCCCCTCTGACAGCCTTTAACGTTATTCGTTAAGTTTTAGAGGCAAAGAAAAACGTTGAAGGGGGTGAATTTATCCTCAAGCAGTGAATCATTCTCACAGAAACCATTACGTGGGGGATTTTATCCGTTTAGGGGGAGGGGGGAGAATATTTGTTCCCTAGGCTTTTTCTTCAATTTTAATTTATCCGGAGTCACGCAGACTTAATTGGGTCCGTTAAATCAACCGGAAAACACAAGTCCGATCCATTTCTAATTGGTCCCACTTTGATGGCCTGTTTATGGTTCCACCTAAAGACGCTAGAGCGCTGATTTTGTAGGCCTAAATTATGGGATGTCAGTTCTTCATGAGACCAAGACCGTGATTACCTCGAGTGGGTTCACCATATAAATACATCATATTACTCTTGATTAAATGATCGAACTACTCCCTTGATTCCCGAAACTACTCTCTCGGCCCAAAAAAAGGCTCGACGAAGTGGGGGGCAATAAGTTAGGGGTAAAATCCGTCCATCCAATAAGGACTGGATAACAACGACACCTAGCCTAATTAAGTGACCGAACTTGTCTCTAAGATAACAAGGGCAAGAAGGCCTCTCCATCCCCACGAATAAACCAGCCAAATAAGAAAGTGCCCTAGGGGAAAGTCCGGACCTAGCACGACAACTCTCCTTAAAAGTCAGTTGTATCAGATAGAAACCGATTCCCGTGAGGAAATTCGATGCTTGTCAAGATAAACATGGAACCTAATTCTTTGGGAAGTCGACCAATAAGGAAAGACTCTCACAAAGGCAAGAATTCACAATTGTCTAGGACTCCCCCTCTATAAATAAGAGCCCCACGCTCAAGACCCGGTATGTTCTCACCTTTAAGCAATGTTACTCTGCTTCACTATTGCTTGGATCTCCAGCTTGCATACCGATTTCTGACTTGAGCATCGGAGTGGTGTCCCGAAGTCCAAACTTTGGGACCCCTAACGCATGTTCTTTGAGCACAGAACGAACACAAATCAAGCCTCTACCAAAGCACATTTGACCAGAGCAGATTTAGGCACCAACGGAACAGCAGTGTCCATAGGACCTCAACATTTATTTTGAAGAGTTTGAATCCTCCCTCCCAATCAATATGATAATACAAAGTCAGCAAACTCTTCAGGGCTCTGGCCCCACCCGAGTTCAGCCGGTGGGCGAAAACAATTTCCACAAATCGAAACAATCTTCCTTTGGTGAGCTTCCTAAAGATTGACAGAAACAATGGCATAACAACGCTGCAAGAAGCCCAATAGTTCAGCATTGGGGTGGGGATAAACCCTTGATTCCCGAAACTACTCCCTCGACCCAAAAAAGGCCCGAGGAAGTGGAGGGCAGTATGTTGGGGGTAAAATCTGTCCATCCAATAAGTGCCGGACACATGGCACCTAGCCTAATTAAGTGGCTGAACTTGTCTCTTCGATAACAAGGGCAAGAAGATCTCTCTATCTCCATGTATAGAAACACCGACCAAATAGGAAAGTGCCAGAGGGGAAAGTTCGAACCTACCACGGCAACCCTCACTCAGTGCTTATCACAAAGGCAAGAATTTGCAATTGCCTATGACCCCCAGCGCCCGCCCCCCCGCCCACGCCTCCCCCCCCCACCCCCCCACATACACACACACACGCTCAAGGCTAAGTAGGTTCTCACCTTTAAGGTGTGTTCATCTGTCTCTCAAGTGTTCTTCACAAAAGGAATTCTTGAATTCCTTCTTCTTCTCCAAGGCATCACACAATCAAGGATTATTAGAGTGATTGCTTGGATCTCCCACTTGCGTGCCGATTTCTTACTTGGAAGTCGGAGTGGTCTACTGGAGTCCAAATTCCGGGCCCCCTAACGTGTGTTCTTTGAGCATAGGACGAGCCCAGATCAAGCCTCTACCAAAGCACATCTGACCTGAGCAGATTTCGGCACGAACATGTAGCATTCTCACAAAAAGATTTTATATGATAGGTACACTTCTTAGGATGAACCAAACCGTTCTTTTGATGTGCCATAGCGTAATTACGCAGTACCCTGTAAATCATATCCATAGGATGATCCCGACCCTCCGATCTGTAGGATCATCCCATGAAGACAATATACGGGGTATTGCCTATTTAGTATTTACGCTATGGCACATCAAATGAACAGTTTGGATCATCCTAAGAAGTGGACCCGTTGTAATTTCTGAAAAGTATTGGACTAACACGGGCATCTATATGAAACCTCACAAACAAGAATGATAGTTATGAGTGTTAACTTTCTTTTCCATCTTCAAACACATCTATTTGTTTGTCTCACCATAGACTTGCATGCTCCTAAAATCTCCTCCATTAAGATCCTAAATGTTGGTAAAAAGAAGGAAGGCTAAAAATTTCGTCCAAAAAAAAAAGAAGAAGAACAAGAACATTCATGGGGCTAGAACTGCTCGATGCATGAGGTTTTTGGCTCTATGGCCCATCAATTATAAGGCCCAGCAATTAACGATCATAAAACTGAGGGACCCACTTCGACTTTTGCCATAAGTAACTTCTTCTTTTTTATCGGTAATTTGGGGTTAGGCAGAACCCCACCAACTATATTAAAAAAAAGAAAAATTACAATCTAGGATAAATCATTCCGGAAACATCATCAGTAACAATATTTGCAAGTTCCTCCGGAACCAATTCAAGAGTAATTGAGTCTCCTTTACAGATACAATTGGGTTTGGATAAGAAGTCAGCTGCTCTATTGCCTTCACGCCAAATGTGGGTCAGCTTCCAGCTCTCAAAAGAGTTGAGCATAGATCTAATTTTTTCGAGCGTTGGGATTTTCCGCCATGGGCAGGGCCAAAGCAGGTTTATGGCCATAACAGCGATGAGCGAATCAGATTCTATCCACAGCCTCTTAACTTGGTATTGCGCGGCTAATTTGATTCCATGATGGATGGCTTCAATTTCTAATTCTTGGATTGGGTGAAGATTGCAGTTAACAGAGAAGAGAGAAAGGATTGCACCCTTGTTGTCTCGGAGAAGGCCTCCAATCGAGGTGGTATCACTAGCCAGGGAAGCATCCGAATTCAACTTGATCTCATAGGCAGTAGGAGGTTCCCAATGACCGAATTTTGGTTCAGTGGCTTTACTGAACAAGGGAAGATTAAAGGTGTTGGAAATTCTTTGGTTTTCTTCAGAGTCTTCATCTTTCAGCTTAAGGGCCAAAATATGAGATCTCGTTGCACTGATAATTCTACTTAGAAGGAACCTTTTATGGGTGTTTTTGTTTTGAAATAGTCTCGAGTTCCTTTCCTGCCAGATCAAGTAGATTGAAGCAATGAGAAGTGTTCGGACAAGGGTGTAGGTCTGCCCTTTTTTCTTGAATTTGCTCCTAATCCAGTTTTCCTCGTCAGATAGGGATTTTTGGTTCTTTCTTCTATCTGAGATGCGACGGAGAATCAAGCGCCAAATCCATGCCGAGTAAGAGCAGTTGAAGAAGATGTGGTTGACACTTTCGGGGGCAGAATTGCAGAGAAGGCAGGAGTGATCATCGTTGGGGCCGAGGAAATGAAGGTTATCTCTGGTACTCAATTTGTCCTGTAGAGCTTGCCATACTGTGATACTAAACTTCGGAGTGTGACCGGCAAACCAAACTGATGATACCCAAGGAGGTTGCCAGGAGCGATCATACTGAGCTTGCCAGAAGTAACTTTTCCTTACATTGACCTTTTATAAAGGGAAACGATTTCAGCACAACTATGTTTTGATACGTGCGCTCATGTATCTTGTCTTTTAGCATTTAATAGTCAAGTAAGTGCTTTTTGGGAATGGTAAATTCCCTTTTACAAGTCTTTAAATACTAAAAGACAAGAAACGCGTCATGTATCAAAACATGTTTGTGTTGAAATCATTTCCCTTTATAAAACTCGGAACGTTAAACTGAAGGGCGATCTTGTAAAAAAACTAGCTGCAAGGGCATCCCAATGGATCCACATCACACAACAAAATTTATTATTCCTTTAATTTTATGTTTTCCAGTGCCATTATAAATGTAGGGTGATAGAGATCCAATGAGGGCACCCTTCAGTTTAGCATTCCTAATAAAGAAGATTTTATATGGTGCGCGCGACATGATTTTGAAAAGGACCATGGGGCCCGCTTCATAGGATGATCGAAACCGTTCATTTGTTGGCCACAACATAAATAGGCTGTAACCAAAAATCATTTCTATAGGATGATCCTAGCCTCTGATCTTTAGAGGGACTGCACATGATTGAAACCTTTATAGATTGGAGGGTTAGAACCATCCTATGGAGATGATTTTAGGCTACAGTCTATTTATGTTGTGGCCCAACAAATGAACGGCTTGGATCATCCTACGAAGTGGACCCAACAATACCTTTTGAAAAATACTGGATTTCACATGCGCACTACATAAAAATCTTATAATGAAGAATACTTAAACTGAAGGATGCCCTTGCAAAAAAACAGATACAAGGGCAAGGGCACTCCTATTGGTCCTTGACAATAGTGCATTTAATGTTCCTTAAATTTTATATTTGTCAGCGCCATTTCCATTTTTTTTTTTATGCACCCTTATAAATGCATTTTCTTGAGAGGGGCCGATGGGATCGCCCTTGCAGCTAATTTTTGCTAGGGCGCCCTTCAGTTTAGCATTGCACCTAACTATATTACAGAGCTGTGGAGTGATTAACTCAGTTCATTAGCATGCAAGCAAAAGTGTTTTAATCTTCTATTTCTTTTCCTCTTTATCTTTGGGTTCAGGTCACAAGAATTTTGAATCACCTGTTTACAACAGCATTTGCATTTGACTCTCAAAGTATGATTGATACATTCTAAACAAATGATATCCGCACTCCCTTGTTTTAATAATGATACTCATTTCATTGATTTACACCTCTCTTTAACAGTATGACAAAAGCATCCATCTAGTTCTCCAGAGGAGCATAGAACTGCCATAGGTGAAAATAATGCTTGCTTATTTCATCATCTTTAAAATAAGAGTTCTACAAAAATGGACAGCATGAAACAAAATCAAGGGCTGCCCCGACCCCCTCCCCAAGACAAAGAACAAAACAGAAAAGGGGAAAAAGAACCTCCCTATTTTCCACGAAAGAAGACAGACAAATTATGAGAAAGAACAAAAAAGAAAAGGGGAAAAAAGGACCTCCCTATTTTCCATGAAAGAAGACAGACAAATTAGGACATCTATAGTACACCCGCCACCCGTGGACGGCACTGGAATAAGGATAAATCAAAGAATAAACCCGAGAAGGGTCGAAACCCGAGACCGATAAACAAACACTCCTACGTCTGTACAATTAGATTACCCGGAGTTCCCTGCAATCTCTGCAACTCGTTGTCTCACCATCTCCATTACTGCGGCCCTCCTCCGAGAATCAGATTGCTGTTGCAGCCTCCTCAAATGTTCTCTCAAATCCCTGGATACATTACACAATATACTGGTTAGTTCATTCAAATAGTTATAAGGCCCAGCAAAAATCAAAAGTTGAGATTATACGCACTTGCAACGAGGTACACGGCATTCTGATTCTTTGCAAGCTCGGGCATGAAGTTGAAGGAGATACCACATTTTCTTACAGAGACCGCAACCTCCAGCAGCACGTTTTCTGCACTGTATCCCATGGTGGAAAAGCGCTTTAACTTTACGGCAATTTGGATATTCACAATTGCCAGAGCGACATTGAGACGCATGCACCAGAAGATCGAGCATTTTCCGGAGCTGCAACAAATTAAGTAGCGTGAGGATGGAAAATACATACTAGTACCACAAATACAGTGAGTTTTCAAGCTAAACAAAAAAAGGAAACCTCCAACATAATTTAGTTCCAGCGATCAAGTAAGAGTGAGGGTAATTCCGAATTTTCAATAATTAAAAGGTTTGCATTGCATGGGAGACACAATCATTTCTTCCATCAGAACATCAAAGTTCACAAGAGAAAGGACTAACTGAGGGCACTTAACTCATGGGATACTCCAAACTCAAGCATGATAACCAGTCGCTAATGGTGAAAACTTGGGAGTTGGAACTTAGAACTTAATATGCTGAAACTCAAGCATGAACTTACGAGTCGAGTCGCTAGGCCTGGGCTTTCTTGTTTTGATGGTTGAAAACTTGGAAGTTAGAAGTTAGAACTTAATTAATTTTGTGCAACCAAGTTACAAGCATATAGTTATTTATATTTTTGGCTTAGTGCTTTATTTTTGTGCTACTATTGGGTTATATTTTTTTCAAGTGCCATTCAATATATATATATATATTTTTTTCAAGAATAGAGTTGCTGCGCTCGAGCACATAAACATGGGTGGGCCACATTTTTGGTGGCATCCAAAGCATTCATTTGATGGGCCCTTTCATGGGTAGGGTGTCTACCAAAAATCAGCTCCATTGGATCACCTTAGGGTGTCCATTTGTGGCGCCAAAATGGACAGATTTTTGGACAAACAGTATCTGTCCATTTTTGGCCCCACAAATGGACACCCATTGGTGATCCAATGGAGCTGATTTTTGGTAGGCCCCCCATCCATGATAGGGCCTTCCAAATGAATGGTTAGGATCACACACCCCCCCCCAATGGCCCCACCCCCTTATTTCTGTGCTCGAGCGCAGCAACCCTTCTCTCTCTCTCTCTCTCTCTCTCTCTCTCTCTCTATATATATATATATATATATATATATATATAATATATTGTGTCAACTAAATTTCTGTTCTTGTCAAAAACTCTTATGAGTCACGAGTCATAAATTAAGAAATCGAGTCACGGGTTGACAACTATACTGGAAAATAAGACGTGAAATACCACTTAAGTTCATGGAAAGGAACATAACAGCAATCCAAGTAGAATATGCACAAGCTTTTCACTAAAGCGAAAAATAGAGAAAAAAGAAACCTGCAAAACTCTTTTCTGCCGTGCTTCTTTGTTCTGTGCATCACGATCAGCCATTGATGGATGATTTGTTAGGCTGTGAGGATGATCAACACCACCATCCTTTTGATAACAAGAATTGCACACATCAAAATCGTCGCAGAATTCACAATGCCACCCTTGACCGGCTTCAATGTCATGACGGCAGACGTTGCAAGGAGTCACAAAAGCAGGTGCAGTTGGATTGTGGAGATGATATAGGACCATCATTGAGGAATGCTTAGCCCGGCGTAGAGTATCATACTGATAGTGATTTCCTTGACAGAGGCTCAAAAAAGCTTGCCTGGTGTCGAAGAACTCACTTTCCAAAATCTCATCTTTATCCTTGGTGTCTGCTGGCACATCATTCACTTCAAACTGCAAGGCAATCCTCTCATATTAGAGAACATCCATACAATCCTATGTTCGAACTAGTTGAGTTATAAAAGAACCTGTATACTATAGAAAATAGGCTATTGGATACCAGACACACGGTTTTAAATTTTGACCGAAATACTGAAATTTCGTCCAAAAATTTCGGATTTCTGCCAGGACAGACAGCGAAAGTACATAAATCCGAAATTTTGCTGAAATTTACAAGATTTCCACCGAAATTGCTGAAATTTCCGAAATTTCCAAAGGAATCTTTTGAAATACCGAAACTGAATTTCCAAATTTTACATGATTTCGACCGAAATTTCGGCCGGTTTAGGTTGTGGCCGAAACCAACATTAAATCCTTGACCAGATATGGCAGGCACATACTGCAAGGCAATCCTCTCAAATTAGAGAATATCAATGCAATCCTATGTTCGAACTAGTTGCGTCATAAGAGATTTTTTTTTTTTTTTGGGTGTATACAGATAGAAAATAGGCTATTGGATAACAGATATGGCAGAAATATTCGAGACAGGAACTTTTTGGATTAGATAACTCACTGGAGTGAAAGCATGTTTCTCCCTACTGCTGATAGGATGTCTCTCTCTTTCTTCAAGTTTTTGCTCTGCATCATAACACCTATAATAAAATAAAAGTAAACAATATCAGAGTCAACCAAAGATTAGCATAGGAAACTCCATGCCTAGTTCATTCATTTAAACTGAAGACCAAATATACGCCTTTGACAACATCGATTGGATATCCTTACATAATTCTCCTATATATTTATTGTTGCTCAATTTTTGTCAGGCAGTAATAAATCAATAAAGAATAACAAGGCATTATTTACAGTTTAGTATTGGGCAAATAGGTGGTACATATAGAAGTTTACCTTTATCATAGATAAAATCTAGAAGCAACTACTTTCAGGCTGGAATGACTAATGGGTCATTCTGTAGCAGTTTTGATGGGCCACTGCGACTCACCAACAGACATCATTTTATCCACATTGGAACAGAATAAATATGTGGAGCTCCACATATTGAAGAAAAGGCATTTCCAACCCTATCATTTAGATGAAAAACTCCATCTTGGCATAAAAACTAGGGAACACCGGAAAAGAATATGCTCCCATTATGTCAAATAAGGAAAGGAAATCATGAAAAAATATATTCTGAAACGTCAAGTAAATAGCTTTTGAATGGTTCCCAAAAAAAAATGTGTTCCTGAAAACCTATTCTGAAATATTGAAATTTTTTTTTTGTTGAAAGTTGACATATTTTCATTGATATTAGAATTACGTTGGGGACCAGGAGTCCCATCCTGTATTACAAAATATCAGAAAAACCGGTCCGGGCATACCCTGGACCAAGAAATAGTAAGACAAGAAGCAAAATAAAATAACCGGGACATATCTTCATCATCATGCCAGTGGCGAGATATATGCTTGAGGCCCCAAGGGTGCTTCTCTGTACCAAGCTCTTCCATCAGTCATTTTTACAAGCTAACCTCCAATTTGTCCTATTACCACTGTTACTAACAAACAACAGGGTTTCAACACCTCTATTATCACCATACCTCCAACAAATAGAATAGCAGTCTAAGCGAAAGACATAGTCTCTCAAGCCAAAATTGGTTGAAATATAGCCCATCTGGATACAGACAATTTATAGGAGAGATACTTGTGCTATCTAGTCCCAACTAGTTTGGTAAAAAGGCTTTGTTGAGTTGAGTACACTTTTGCTATCTAGTGATGGCAGCTTTACCCTGGACGACCACAAATGTTATAGACATCCTCGCAAATCCTTCCCCGATCTTGTAATCGAGCAACCTCCAGATACACCCCTAAGAATTATTCTCCCAACCTCCTGAGGGAAAGAACAACCTCCAAGGAAGGATTATGCCCAAAGCGAATGACCCTAAAGTCTCTCAAGCCAAGGGGAATCAACTTCCAAGCAAATACTCCACAGCGCTTCCATTTAAGCATAAAGCCTAAAGTGGCCACATATATTGAAACATAGTGAGGACCTTCATCGTATTCTTCGCTAACTTGCAACCTCCAAAAAACTAAGATCCACCTTCTTTAGAAACTAACTACCTTATGAACTGTCTAACCACCTTCTTAAGAAACTAAAAAAAAACTATCTATCTACAGGGGGCAGAAGATTCTTCCTTTAGGGTACACAACCCTCGGCCCCCATAACTTCAACCTGCTTCCCAGACTCTTGTTCAATACAAACCTCCCTTTTTTCCTTCAAATCTCTTATCGCCATTGTCATAAACATTTTTTTTTGTAGCTTCAAGGCCATCGTCATATCCTATCCCAAAGGCATCTCCTATAGCGAGTATCTCATCAAACTCCTCAGAAGAATAACCATTATTTTCTACTTCCCCTGAGCATTCCTCAATCATTTTGCCTTTATCTTTATCTTCATCTTTCTTTCCCATCCGTTCCCGAATTTCTTGAGTTACTTTCCTGTCTAACGAGTCCCGAGATTCTTGAGATTCCTCTACAGAAACTGCTACCAGTTTTTCTAACCTCTCTATTTCAGCTACTTTCTCCTCTTCCCACCGTCGTCGACGAATCATTCTTTCCTCTCATAAAGCTTCCTTAAAATGAGGGAGCTTATAGATCTGAGCATATACATCCTTGGGATCTGTCGACCTGATACTTTTTTGAGCTCCTCCATATTCTCCCTTGCATCCTTTTTGAATTGCTTCCACTGATTCTTCCAAATCCCCATCGAGATTTCTCTCGGAGTGGGAAATTCCTGCGAAGCCATCTTCTCATCACAATCCAACTCCTTCAGAAGTTTAAGGTTGTCAACGACAAAGGAGGTGGCCTTCCTCGTCTTGATCTTGGATCCATCTTCATCTGACATATTAGGGCAAAGAGGTTTATCAAAATCTTTCAAGAGTAATTTAACTTTGGAGGCTAAATTTTTCCTACGAAGCCATCTTCTCATCATAATCCAACTCCTTCAAGTTTAAGGTCGTCAACGACAAAGGAGGTGGCCTTCCTCTTCCCGATCTTGGATCCATCTTCATCTGACATATTAGGGGAAATCGGTTTATCAAAATCTTTCAAGAGTAATTTAACTTTGGAGGCTAAATTTTTCTTACTGGTTTCTTCTTTTTTTAAGACGACCTAGAAGCCTCCTTCTAAAGAGGGAAAGACAGCCCCTAGTGGCCAATAAATGTGATTCGATGCGCGCGCCTCTACCAGCTTGACCGACTTTTCCAACACGATTTGAGTTACTTATCCGAGGGGTATTGACACGAACCATCTGGTATATGCTTCCATACATTTCCTTGATTTTACAAGACATCCACCAAAACCAAAATGTTTCTGTTTCCGTGCCGACCGGAACCGAAAATTAAATCCTTGGCTTCCAGTTACCATGAGCTTAGCACTTGGTTAGGTTCTCCTCACGTGCAAATTTTAGAGGCTACAAACAAATTAAAAATGAAAAAAAGTGATAATGCCATAGAAGAAGAGTGCATTCAAGTGTGAGTTCTTCAACAAGAGAAGTTCAGGAACATCAAAATTTTCTGGTCTTGCTAAATTGAAAACAAAGTTCAACATCAATGATCAGAAATAATGCTCAGAATTGCATAAAAAAACAAGGGAGACACATGATAAACAGTCAAGTAATAGAAAAGACTCAAATACTATATTAAAAAGTAGCAATTTATCTGTTAAAGGTTGATCCTTGGTAGAAAAGAAAAATAAGGGTACTAAGCTGACCAAAATACAGTTCTAGAAGGCAATACGATAGGTTGGATAAGAACATACTTCTCACAAAGTTGAAATTTTTTGCACTGGCCGCAGACCCAACGCTTTCCAGACACCATGAGAAGACAACAATGGTTGCATGCATGCTGCAAGTGAACCATGATAAAATCTTCCTTGATTGGACAGATGAATTCACCAAGCTACATAAGGAAGAGATTTGTGAGAAATAGCAGATCAGGTGCTGGCAATCGGATGAAAGGGATAAACCACTATGTGTATTAAGACTTAAGAGTGATAATTTAAAATTTAAAATATCAAAAGCTCGATGTGGATGAGTTGTAATTAAAATAAAATGAGCAGGTTAGAAGTGTTAGGTAAAGAAAAAAAATTACTTTATGCATTAGTAGAGCATCCTTCGAGGCGTTGCCAAAGAGATCAGATTGGCCAGCAGCTTTTAAAGCCCTTTTTGTTATAGTCTTTTTAGTTTTTCCTTTCTTTTGTTGTTTTCTACCATCTTCTTCTTGAAGAAGTTGATTGATCATATCCTCTGCAGCCCCAGGCCAGTAGTCGCCATCGAAATATGGCATACGTGCGGCAGTTACCTTAGCCTTACATTCACCGGTAGATACAAAGAAATGATCGTGTAAATTAGTGAGTTCGACCACGATATTTTCCTTGGCAGCTTTCCTCAACATTGCTAAATACCTGAGAGAGATCGGTTATTCAGTGCATGCCCGACAGGTGTCAGATAAAAAATACACAATATCGGGAGCAAAAAGTTGCAATACTGAAGTTCGTAAAATATTGTTTTAAATGGTTATTATCTCACCATTCCCGGAGTTTATCATTTTTTGGTGTCTTCTGAATCTCAGGATGGCAATATAATATATAATCTTCACCCTTGAATGGAGGGCAAGCCCATATGTAGCAGCTAGTGAATCCCCGTTTCTTGCAATATTCAAGGTATCCTATCTGAAAACAAATTAACAATAAAGACCCAAAAAGACCAATTATGAAAAATCGTTGAAACCAAATTGAACACACGCTGAAGAATAACAAAATCAATATGGTGAAACATAAAGAAATTAATACTCATGATAAAAAGTCCAAAACCAAAACTAATGCCTGAAAGAGGAGATGTCTAAGTACCAGAATTTCGTGGTAAACAAATGTACGAAGAGCCTCCCCAGTCACTGTTTTTATCTCGGGCCTGAAGTACTTCACAGAATCCAGATATGAAAGATAAACACGTCGTTGATTTGGGAATTGGCATTCTGAACCAAATTCCTGGACGTACATGCCAAAAAGGCATACTTCTACCCCTTCAATCTTTTGAAACAACAAAATGACCTGGAAAAAATTTTAACTGCTCTTCAAAATGTACTAAACCATTAATGTATCAATCTTTGTACTACAAAAGTAGAAGAGAAAAGGAGAAAAGGAACGACGGGTATTTTTTGCATCCATTAAAAGTTTTTATAACAATTTCTCAGTAGAAGAAACAAGAAAAATTCACAACATGATTCACAATCAGTGTTTAAAAACGGGGATGTGATGTGGAACGTGACCAAGAAAAATCATTTTCGACTCGTCACTGACGTAGCCACGAATGCGGTTGACACGGTCATAACTCGGGAGAGTCAAAGGAGTTTTTATTGACTCTGTAGAGCAAAACGTGGAATGCAAATGTGGTACAACACAGAACGCGGCCAAGAAATATCCTTGTCGACTCGGGCGAGTTCCTCGTCGTGTCAACGAGTTTTTAAACACTGTTCACAATTATTTTTGAGTGGAAAATGATCACAAGTGCTTGCATAGTTTCATCACACATTCCCGCACAGTTACGGCTTTCCGTAGTCTAACCACTGGCAAAAGCCATGAGTTATGATCACAAATTTTATTTTATTTTTGAATGGTGAATAATTACTATAAGTTTAATTACTACAAGTTTAAGCCCGGCACCTTGGATTTGTATGGGAATTCTGTTGGGTAATTCTCTTCTTGAAATATCTCTAAAAACCGCTGCTTCACTTCCAATTTTTTGTCAACTGAGGACACTACTCTGACTACAAGTGCTTCTGCTCCCGGTATCTGGCAACAACAACAACTAGCAATCAGCTTTCCATGTATCATGATTCATTAAAAATTATTGGAAATAATAGCCATGAAAGCTTTCTAAAGGTAAATGGGGTAAAGAGCACAATGTCATGACAAACATGTGAAAATGAAAAACAACCATCATTGTAACGAGCACAGTCGGAAACTCATGTTGGCTTCCAAATAACACTGACTCAAATTCATGAATCAAGCGAATAAACCTTATCAAGGATCGTATTTTCTTGACATATCAAAAAATAAATATTAAAAACAATACATGATATGTAGGAAAATGATAAAAAAAAAATCAGGGAATTTATAAAAAAGAATGAGGGAAGATGGATTACGATTTACGAATCACATTTCATCTAAATATTCTCATCTCAGTTGAATAAACAAGGCACAAACATTTTCACACTGCAATATTGCAGTTGATGTATTTAGGAGCTAAAAAACTGCCTGACAATCAATTTTTGGCCATTTCAAAGATTGATATAACCATGGGGTGTTGTCTGATATGACATATCGTATCAATTAATCTCAGATTCTTCAGTTGGATGATACAAATAGATGTATATGTGTGTGTAGGTCGTAGAACCATACACGCAAATATGGGATGGTGACATCCATGATTTTGCTGAGCACCTATATGGCATCATGAACAGTTAGGTGGTTTTTAACGCACCCATATGGGATGGTGACATTCATTATTTAACTTTTCAAATGAGATATCAGGTTTACAGAATAAGATTCCAAAAAATCCAAAAAAGGAAGACATGTTATTGAACTTGGACTATGAGAATCCAAGGCTAGATACAAGTTCTAATTCAACGTAGTAAAAAAAATCATGAATCCTGCCTTAAATCAGAGACATCACCTCATCAACATGTTTCCCCCAAAACCGTGCCCTCTCTTGTTTCTCCTGCCTCAGTCTCTTAGAAAGGCGTTGCTCTATGTGGTCACTAAGGATTGTTCTTGGCAAATCTTTTGCACCAAGGACCGCATTCTGTGGTAAGGGCTTACGCTCCTCTCTTTCTACCTCCACTACATAGCAATTAGGGCAAGTGTATTCAGCTTGCCCTCCATCATCTCTCCGACCATTAAAGAGAGCACATATTTGATGTTGCCAAGCTTCACATTTATCACACTGAACCCACTGCAGAGAAACATAAAATGGTAAACTAGAAACTTTTCAGTGCACAAAAGTGCAAATTGTCATAAATTAAAAGATGAAATAACTTACCCCTTCTTCAGTTTCCTCATCATTCCTCTTCTTCTCAAGCCTAGCCTTGGGAATAGCAGTTCCATCAACCTCGATGAGGTCACCCTTGACATCATCATTACAGAAATAGTGTCGGGTATCACCAGTTCCCACAGTAAAATACGTTGCATTTCGCTTGATACGGGCACCACATGGTGTACAATATATAGGTGGTGGTTCAAAATTTAGCTTCTCTACTGCACACAACTGGCATGAGTTCTCATTCATTGAATACTCCATTGCTTGGTTTTTCGCAGCCTTTGCTTTACTCTGTAAAAAGAACAACCATAAGAAGAATTAAACCATCATTTGAAGACATCATATAAAAGATAAATAATCAGTTGCGTTCAACATCAGAAAAAAAAAAACGCTTACAAAGAGGTAACAATGAATAAACAATAGTAAATCACATAGAACTTAACAGGCAATGCTCTTCCCAGTGTTACATGGAATCGGACTCGTGTGTCGGGATCTGACACGGATTCGAGGAGTAGGTTTCGGCAAACCCCCAAAAGTAGGATTCGGATTCGGTAATTTTATATAAAATAAAATTTTCAAAATAAAAAATTTAAATATACATGTGTGTGTGTTGGTGAAAAATTTGAGGGTAGAGGGTAGAGGGTCGAGGAGAGTTTTGTATTAAAAGAGTCGAAGGAGGAAGGGGGTCGATGTTGAGGGTTGAGGCGCTAGGGTTTTTATTAAAAGAGTATGGGTTGTGATTTCATATAAAAAAAGTAAAGAAGAAAACACATATAAAGGGAAAATATACAAGATTCGCATTTTAAAGTAGAAAACGATGAATCGGATTAGCCTGAAAAAAAAAAAAAAAAAGAGGATTCGGGTGGGACACAGCTACGATAAGAATCCAGGTGTGCCCCACGTGAATCCATGTCCGATTCGCATGTGGAGACATGTCGACACAGATTTGGCATAGGGGGGCAAAGAATCAATGCAACATATGCTCTTCCTATTATCCTATTTTCTACGAGAGAACAAATTCCTTGATAACCTTCTTCAAGCTTAGCTAGTCCTTCATGTTAGGATCCCCAAGAAAAAAGCAGGTTTGTCGGAGGGTAACAATACGCAACAGATTTTTTTTCTCCATATTCATTTTGACTTGGATGTCTTCTTGTAGGGAAAATGAGAGCATATGAGGAATAATATAAGAATCTCCTGGTGTTGCATCCGATCCTTTGATTTTGGTTAATGAGATGGTGGTGGAAATTTCTGTAAGAATACCTCTTATTCCTCGCTAGGTACGATCACCAAGTCTGCTTGGCTTCACTTGGGGTTCATATCAGGGATTAACCACAGCTGGCCGAAGACAAACTTTGGCGATAGCAGTGGAAAGTAACCCAAAGTCAACAAATTAGTAGGGAGATGAACAAGATGAAGGTCACCAGAGGGTTCCTATGCTTAGTTAGGTAGGTTGGTGTGGTGCAGAATATACCATGGACTAGAATGTCCCTGCACCATGGCATAGACTTCTTTCAATTCTGCAGTTTGAAGATCTGAGGACAACCGTCATTAAGGGAGATATCTTGAATATGTTTCAGCAAACAAGAAGGGCTCCCACCAAGAAGAATTGAATTAAGTTTTCATGGAATACTGGAGTACTCTTCTATAATAAGACAAGGAGTGCAGTTCAGACTTCTGATACCCACGAGGAACATCAGGTAGTGGGACAAGTTGTTTTCGTGGACAAGACGGAAGTGTCATACCAAGAAGAACTGCGGTTCTTCTTGGTCTGACACAGTAACGACATCAGTTTAAGGTAAATAGTTCAACATTCAATTTAGACTCCACTTGGAACACAAAATTCTACAAAACACTAAAAAAAAATAGGAAATTGTATCTAAAATATCCATGAATGTGATCCAGGAGCAAAAGCCTACGAGTGAATTTACGAAGCACCAACTAGATTACAAAGCCAGTACCAACTAGATTGATGACACCAATTTACTAAAACAAGCAGACATGGAAAAGAATATTCATAGGCTAACCTGGCCAACCCATTGCCTAAGGCCGGAAATATGTTCCTTAATTTGCTCTGGTGTGAACAGTTCAGTCAGAGATACACCATTTATCTTTGGTTTCCCTGATTTAGTTCCAGCCACATGATCAACTGGAAGTGTGGAGATTTCCTTTTTTATTTCCATCTTAGCCTCATCAGTCTCCATCTCAACCTGAATATGTTTTTTCTTAGCATTAACAGCGAGTTCATTTGGAATAATAGGCTCAACATTAGGCTGCATGGTGTTTACATCCTCCAGGTTATCCATCTTGATATCACCAAAATTAGGAGAACTGCTTTGTCCAGAACTTATGGATGGTTCTATTTTCACTTCTGTAGCCTCGGATCTTGCGGAGATAGGCATTTCAATCTGTTGGCATACTTGGGGTTGTAATTTCAGCAAAGAATGAGGTCGATTCATTGAAGGGACTGATATTGGAGAACTTTCACTTTTGGGCGTAAGGCAAGTGGAGGGATGCCCCATCTTAATGCGTTTCACCAAAGATTGCATATCATCTGAAGTTTCAGTAGTTGATTTTGAATTTGCGGAACAAGCATATGGTGGACGGTGAATTTGTGTCTTGCGTTGTGTTGCAATAAAACGACGGACGGGAACACAAACAGGGCAATCTGCCGCCTGGCAATTCCGATAATGGTCAATCAATAACTTGGAAGGACGACAGCGAGGATTCTGACAATGACCTCCATCACAACTTTTCATATGCATCAACAACTTCTGAACTATTATGCAATTAGCTTCTCGGCATTTTCCTTCTGGAGCGGGACATCTACGAGCATGGTACAAGAAAAGCAGCCACCTTCGTTGATTTAAGAATTGTCGTTCCCGTGTTGCATTTCTCGGTCCACATGCCGTCCCATTTCTCAGTCCAGCGTCTGATCCTTCTAAAGAGAGATGAGGTCGCTGAGCGTCATCCTGTCCTGATATTCTTTGAAGGAACTCATCTTGGACATGGTGCTCAAATGAGGACTGGTCTGGCTTATGAGACTCCTCTTGAAGTGGAGGGTCCCACTGACCCTGACAGAACAACTGAGCACCTTTAGAATGGTCTTCAGTGGCACTGTTCGGTCGGTACTGGTTTTGTAACTCAGAAAGGTGAATGTGTTTAGAAACTTGTTCTTCCAAAGGTTTATTATTGGATTCGATTCCATGCTCAGGTATCATTTGACGACCAAAATTGGATGTCATTTGTGACTGTGAATATGACTGATGCGGCAGTTGCTTGATTTGCTGCTGTTGAAACTTTTGCATCTGTTGCTGAGATTGTAGTAAATGCTCATGAGTTGGATGGGGTGACTGGAAATTCATTTTAGCCGAATGATCACTTATCTGAGGTTTTATATATGACGTTTGTTGTATTTTCTGCGTACTAGCTTGATGAGTTAGCAAGCCAGAGTTTGCCTTTGACCAGGATTGCAAGCTCAACGGGTTCACATTCTGGTTATTCATTGTAGATACAACGGTTGTGGCAGGGCCATATATGTTTGCCGAACTAGACAGATCAGTGCCATTCATCCCATATATGTCACCTGTCAAAGGAATCATTTGCTGTTGTATAGAGTTTGCAGGATTACCATAGGAAGACGAACTCAGGTACCCATCAGAGACCGCAGGCCCATTCATCAGTTGTACATTGTTATCAATCAACGCTAACTCACTGTTCAAGGCCCCGTTGGAAAATCCATACGAGGAAGATTTCTGCTGCGAGCCAGACCTCATCCCGATGCCCATTTGGCCACCAACACCATGCAATATACTGCTGTTTTGACCTCCACTATACTGCTTCGGTTGTGGTTGTTGTTGTGAAACCATTGTAGATTCAACGCTAGAAAACCCAGCCCCATTAGAACATCCAGAATTCATGGACATTGACTGGGAATTATTTAATCCAGGGGTAGGAATCATCTGGCTTGCAATTCTCGATACACCCATTGATGACATCACATTCTTTCCACCAGAGCTAACTGAAATGTTGGCAAGTGACTGTTGCTTGTAATTCCCTGTGTTGGCTGTATTTGGTGCTATTGTACTACCACTCATGGAGGTGTCCCCAGAAGAAACAATTGTACCGCTTTGTGGCATGCCAGGGGTGGGTATCATTGTACCAATAGAAGAGGAAGAAGACACGCGGTGGGGCAATTGTTGGCTGCGATTATTGGGAGGTAAACGTTTGACCAAAGTTTGCAACCGTTGCTCGAATGTATCCATGTCCATGTACTCCTCCTAACAGGAAATATAGATGCATCAGTTTAACCAAGGACTGTAGGTAGAGAAAATGAAATAGTTTAAACTTTAAACATTTAAAGGCATCTAAGAAACATAAAATAAATATCCAAAATGTTTTCCTACGAATAAATATTAGTTTTTGTGGGATCTACTAAACACTGAACAAATAGTTCATATGCCCAAACCAAAAAATTCAAATACAGGCAAAGCAGACCTTCGAATTAGCATGCCTGAACAGATATTCCTCCAAGCGCGCCGCAACATCAGGTATCCGATACTTCCAGTCATTAGATGGTTGCCGCCGCTGGAAAATTTGGGAGCTGAAGTATTGAAGCAGGCTCAAGAGTTAAAACTTATTAGTTAGCTATAAACATGAAAACAAACAATAAATTAATAAACAATATTTAATTACATAAAGTTAAAAATAAAAATATGAAGTTTTATGCTAACATCATGAGGAATGCCAGCAGCAGACGCAAGGCCAGCAAATGCACCCCAAAATATGCGAACACGGATTTAACGTGTTCCAAGCACATTAAGTTACCTATACAATATTTTTGGGTGTGATTGAGGTGCATCTGCAGCTAGCATTCCTATAATATAATAAGTGATACTTATAGTAGGTAACATTAATCATATTATAAAGGGTCAGGAGGTGACACCATAACTCCATTGGATTTTTCCCTATGTCGTTTTATCATCCTAACTATAAAAGACAGGGGCTGATGAAAAAATAAAATAAGGATAAAGTGAGGCCTAAATAAAACGTCAACACCAAGGAAAGTTTCAGAAGACTGATGCCAAAGAATGCCAAAGAGGTCTTGAGATGGTTACAAGCATTTGAATGCAAAAGTGAAGATCCGTAATTACAAGTTAAAGCATTATGGTATTCCAAGATGTACAGAGTGAAAAAATAGTAACTGGAAAACTTACATTCTTTCTCGCACGACTACTCGCGCCATTTCAAGTTCCGGATCCATATTGCTTATACTACGGAGACCTAGGTTTTGTATCTGAGAAGGTAGAGAATTGCCATTCTGCTGGGGTAGACCAGGCAACTGTGTGCCAGCTTGATTTGGAACCTGTCCTGAGATCTGTCCCGACATAGGTGCCTGCACATGCATCTTTCCTCCGTAGAGTTCTAAATACCAGCAGCTGAATTGCCGATAATTGGAGGCAATCAATATAATGAACTTTTGAGCAAACAAATAAAGAATATCGAATGGCAATATGGAATGTGTTTCTAGTGCAATAAAAATAGGTAAAAACAAATAGTTGAAATGACATTAAAGTACAAAATACACAATAACTAGTAGAACAGACAAACTACCAACTCAAGATAACAACCTATAGGTGATCATTCAAAAAAAAAAAAAAAACAGATAACAACCTATAGGCTTACTTTGAACTAAGAGCAGGAGTAGAAGATTAGTAATTTAGAATATGAATTCCCTGGTTATTTTATTTCCAAAGCCCCGCATGAGCAAGCCAAGCTACTCATTAAGACTGCACAGGTGACTCATGCCAAGCAGCTAACTTTTGAGGCAGCTAAGGGCAGCTTCGAGCTAAAACTAATGGAATAGAGGATTACTAGTATACCTATTTACCTGGTTGCTTTCTTACCTCAGGTACCATCCGTCTAGTCCAAATACTACTAATTA
This sequence comes from Tasmannia lanceolata, assembly GCF_043159265.1. Lineage (NCBI taxonomy): Eukaryota > Viridiplantae > Streptophyta > Magnoliopsida > Canellales > Winteraceae > Tasmannia > Tasmannia lanceolata. The sequence goes on from NW_027518683.1 coordinate 15,970,419, forward strand.
GAACTAAGAAAGAAGGACACTCTACTAAAAGAGTAGTTTCCCCTGGCTGATTTCTTGAAAATGCTGAATAACATTGCAAAAATTAACAGGAGGACAATGCCCCATCTATTCATCCAACTGAAACAAGGCATCCACTCACTGCAAATATTTACATTTCATACTTTGAATTTGTGGAAGGAAATGTGTGCGCCTAGCATAACACAATATGGCACTGGTATATCAGGGGGGTTATAACACACACAAGGACCGGCGGGGGCGGGGGTTGCGAGCATGGAAGCAACAAAACCTGAGGATCAAAGATAAGTTATTAGCTAGAAGGGACACCAATAATACGATGTGTAAAGCTTGGGAAGGGACTCAATCTACTATCACAGCATTGGAATCAAGACAATGCTGATGGAAGAATAACTGATGTTGAGTGTTCTCTTATTGTCCTAGTTATATTACATATTGATGCAAGACAGGTCTAGGGAAATGAGCGTCTTTCAAAGATTTGGCCCAGTTTTTAGTCGACTAGAGTGAGGAATAGGTTATGGGCAAAGGAAATAGGCTATGCAGGATATGGGGATAGGGAGTATGGGTGAAAATTAGGATTTTGGATCCTAAAATATGTGATTAGATTGGAAAATATTTTACTAGATTTATGGCAGGTTTGGACAGATTCATATGTATGCCAGAATGGTGGAGACATATGCCGGAAATGTGCGTGCGATGATTTTGGATAAGATCAAGGGGCATGGGATAGATTTTAGTTAGGATTAAGGTTTCTCAGATAAAGGAGAATTTTCTTTGGAGGGTGGGGGAGATGGCATTGGGATTTCAGTATGGCCGTATGGGTACGGTGGGCATGGGGTTATGGTGAAGTTTTAATGTCCGGAAAAGAGACGTTTGAGGATTTTGGGTGGGATAAGGTGGTTTAAGGTGAGATAAGATGGGTAAACCAATCCTTCTTCAAAAAAGATGGGTAAACCAATAAGAAAGTTATGATTCTGTGGTTTTAGGCCAATGAAAAGAACATGGTATGTACAGGTCCTGACCTTGAAGGTTGGCATCACCACAGTTCTTTAGCCAAGCACAACTTAAAATCCTAATCCACCCTATTCCAAAATAGACTTTTGGTTAGATGTTAGAACAGAGCTTCCAGACGACTAGATGCACACATTTACACTTTCCATTCCATTGGACAAGAGAAATGCCATGGGATTGGGATCTTCTCCAAGGAATTAGTAGTATGCATGTTCAATAATGAGCAAAATTAGCAAAAGAGGTAATTGTAGACCCCAATCAAAGCAAAATTCTCGGCAGCACAACAATCATACACCATCCTCTAATGTCTAAAATATGAAATATAAAATAAAGGCAAAGATTGTAATAAAAAATTGATCGACAACATGCAATCAGGAAATTGGTAGAAACTAATTGATCAAAAAATAATTTAACCATGTTGGAAAGGTGAAAGCTGGACTTGCCTTTCTCACCTCAATTCCATTTATATTCTTTACTGTAGCATCATTGTTGCCAATGTTGGAAGATTGGACAGATCTCATGGGATCTGATTGAGTGAATGTTGCATAAGACCGTTGTGCTCTTTTTCTATATGTCTCTTGTATAGCTTGTATTGGCTCTCATGAATGAAAGAATTAAGGAAAAGCCCTCTCATTACCTAGGACTTGGCATGGCCGAACCGCGTAAACCCTCTGTCTCTTTTGATCTTGTGTGTTTTCCATAGCATGATCCAACCCTTTCCACAGATTATTTGGCCTTTTTTTTGGAGTTATTCCTCTTGCTTTGAATCCAAGCAAAACCCTCTTGCTTTGAAGCACATCTCCATGATCTTTGAGATCTGGACTTGATCTTGCACAAGGGTGTTACTACTCGTGTTGGGAATTTAACTGGGTAGAACTCACAACTAAAAGCTAGCCGTTGGAGGGAGGGTGCCCATTCCCTTATAACCCATCCCCATCCCCATCACTTTACCAATGTGGGACTATTTGCTTTTGCGTGGAACCCCAACAATCTCCCCCTCCACGCAGAAGAAACGTGGCCAATCTCGCCCCTCCACGCGGCAGTAACGTGGTAACCACGAGATACTACACCGTGGTTTCCAATATCTCACCCCTAAAAGCTAGCCGTTAGAGGGAGGGTGCCCATTCCCTTATAACCCACCCACATCCACATGATCTTACCGATGTGGGATAATTGCTTCTGCGTGGAACCCCAACAATCTCCCCCTCCACGCGGAAGCAACATGGACCATCTCGCCCCTCCACGCGGTGGCAACATGAGAACCACGAGATAACTACACCAGGGTTCCGAGATCTTCCCTGAGGGACAATTCCGCCCTCGGAGGCAAACCGAGGTTACCACCATGGTTTTAAATTTCGACCGAAATCTGAAATTTCGGGTTTCGGTCAACCGAAACCAAAATCACACTTACCCAAAATGTTACTTTATTCCGTCCGAAATTTCAGTCAAAATTTCGAAATTTTGGTGGAAATTTCGGTTTTTCTTAAGTTTCGATGGCGTGTAATTATCAAAACGAAAGGTGTAAAAGTTATCACAAGCAAGTGGACACTTGTAAACAAACTAAATGGGATGAGATATACATCACCACGTGTAACCCATCTCTCTCTCTCTCTCTCTCTCTCTCTCTCTCTCTCTCTCTCTCTCTCTCTCTCTCTCTCTCTCTCTCTCTCTCTCTCTCTCAGGGAATGGAGAAGCCACGTAGGGCTCGTGCAAGCCAAGTACTCTCCTGTTGACATGTGGAATTTGCTTTTTTGTTGACCCTGTCTGAGTTACTTTGTTGTTGACACGTGCCATTTAGTTACCCACAGATCTGAAGAGCTTTTAGTAAGTAGAAAATCTCTATTTTTAAATTTTTTATTATTTCCTCGAAATTTCGACCGAGATTATCGAAATTTCAAAATTTCTGTTTCGGTGAGATCCAAAACCGGTACCGAAACCAAAATTTAAAACCATGGTTACCACACCCTAAGCTCTGATACCAATTGTTGTGAATTTAACCGATAGAATGCACCCCTAAAAGCTAGCCGTTAGAGAGAGGGTGCCCATTCCCTTACAACCCATCCCCATCCATCTCACTTATCCGATGTGGGACTATTTGCTTTTGTGTGGAACCCCAACAATCTCCCCCTCCAAGCGGAAGCAACGTGGACAATCTCGCCCCTCCACGTGGCGGCAACGTGGGAACCACGAGATACTACACCGGGGTTTCCGAGATCTTCCCTGAGGGACATTCCCGCCCTCAGAGGCGAACTGGGGTTACCACACCCTGAGCTCTGATACCAATTGTTGGGAATTTAACCTGGTAGAACTCACCACTAAAAGCTAGCCGTTAGAGGGGGTGCCCATTCCCTTATAACCCATCCCCATCCATTTCACTTATCCAATGTGGGACTATTTGCTTTCGCGTGGAACCCCAACAATCTCCCCTCCACGTGGAAGCAACATGGACAATCTCACCCATCCACGCGGCGACAACGTGGGGATCACGAGATACTATACCGAGGTTTCTAAGATCTTCCCCAAGGGGCATCCCCGCCCACGGAGGCCAACCGGGGTTACCACGCCTTGAACTCTGATACCATTTGTTAGGGAATTTACTGGGTAGAACTCACCCGTAAAAGCTAGCCGTTAGAGAGAGGGTGCCCATTCCCTTAAAACCCATCCCCATCCATCTAACTTATTCGATGTGGGACTATTTGCTTTTGCGTGGAACCCCAACAACTCGCCTTCCTCTGGCCAACAAATCCGACAGTCTTTGCTCTGTCCTCGGCACAGGCAAGTTTTTTTTTCTCTTCCGCTAGCACCATTGTCATTCTCAAATCGTCTTCTGTTGCACCAAATACCACTGATACAAGCAACACAGAGACGTATTCATAGACTCCCTAGTAGGATTCATGGAAATAAGTCTCCTCTTGAAATTTTGAAAAGAAGAAAAATAGATTTATCACATTTACATGTGTTTGGATCCTCTTGAAAGGAAGAAAAATTGATTTATCCTCTTGAAAGTATTTTTTTTTTCTCTTCCGCTAGCACCATTGTCATTCTCAAATCGTCGTCTGTTGCACCAAATAGGATTCTTGAAAATAAGTCTCCTTTTGAAATTTTGAAAGGAAGAAAAATAGATTTATCACATATACATGTGTTTGGATCCTCTTGAAAGGAAGAAAAATTGATTTATCCTCTTGAAAGTATTTATTTTTCCCTTCCGCTGGCACCATTGTCATTCTCAAATCGTCATCTGTTGCACCAAATACCACTGATACAAGCAACACATAGACTCCCCAATAGGATTCTTGGAAATAAGTCTCCTCTTGAAATTTTGAAAGGAAGAAAATTGATTTATCACATTTATGTGTGTTTGGATGTATTTGCTTTGTTTACAATAATTCTCAAAAGCGAGATAAATTAGATCCATGTACTGTTAAATGTGTCTTCTTGAGGTACTCTTCTATAAAAAAAAGGGATATAAGTGTTATGATCCAAAAAATAGAAAAAATTATATCTCTAGAGACATCCAATTTAATGAAAATGAGTCATTCTTCCAAGAATACAATTCAAATAATCCTGGAAAAAGGACTCAAGGGGAGTGTTCTGGAATGGTTCCTACAACAAATGGTGAGAATAGGAAAATAGTAGTTCAAATTCAAGAAGATCAAGAAAGGCCAGTAAATAACGATGAAGAAAGTGAAGATCAAGGAAGGCAAGAAGACCATGAACAAGAAGAATAGGTACTTGTGACTCGATCCCCTAATGATGTTCACCCTCCTATCCCCTGATGATGTTCACCCTCCTGATTCTCCGCCCTTACAGAGGTCTGATTGTTCCTCTCATCCTCCCCATCATTTGAAAGACTTTTTTACATATCATGCGAGTTTGTATGCCATCCACAATCATTTGTCTTATTGTAATGTGTCTACTTCACACTATTTTTCCTTCAAACATTGTTGATAAGGTTGAACCCAGCTCCTTTCATGATGCTAATTCTCAACCTTTGTGGAAGAGGGCTATGAAAGAAGAACTTTCTGCATTGGACAAAAATCATACATGGGATATAGTTCAAATGGCAGTTGGAAAAAAATTTGTTGGGTGTAAGTGGGTTTATAAGATCAAGTATAATAATGATGGCTCAATTGAATGATACAAAGCGAGGCTAGTGGCAAAAGAGTTCACCCAAAACTATGGGATTGATTATACAGAGACTTTTGCTCCAGTTGCTAAAATGGGAACCGTTAGAATCCTTGATCTAGAAGAAGATGTCCATATGGATCTTCCTCTAGGACATCCCATGGAAGGAACGCCAGGAATTGTATACAAATTAAAAAAGGCGTTATATGGCTTAAAGCAATCTCCTAGGGCTTTGTATGCTGAGTTGAGTGATGCCCTATTTAAGGTAGGATTTAAAAGAGGCGACGTCTATTCTTCTATGTTTACAAAAAAATGTTTGAAAGGAATAATTATTGTATTAATCTTTGTCGATGATATTGTCATTACAGGAAATGATGAAAATGAGATTTCAAACTTAAAAGTCTACTTTCACAAAAGATTTGATATAAAGAATTTAGGAAAATTAAAATATTTCCTAGGGATTGAAGTTGCATATTCAAGAAAGGGAATTTTTTTGTCCCAACGAAAGTATGCTTTGGACTTATTAAAAGAAACTGAGAAATTAGGTGCAAAACCATGTGAGACTCCACTTGAAATAAACAAAAAGATGAATCTTTCTTATGGGAAATTGCTTGAAGATATTGGAGGATATCAGAGATTCGTAGGGAGACTAATATATCTCACTATTAATCGTCCTGATATAAGTTATGTCGTTGGTATTGTTAGTCAGCATATGCATGCTCCTAGAACAAATTATCTTGAAGCTGTTGAAAGAATTCTAAGGTGTGTAAAAGGTTCTCCTGGTAGAGGAATTTGGATGAAAATAATTCACACGTAGATATTATGGGATATACAGATGCAGATTGAGCAAGAAGTCGAGATAGAAGATCTGCAACCGGCTATTGTATGATGGTAGGTGGTAACCTCGTCACTTTAAAAGTAAAAAGCAGTCAGTAGTTGCCAGATCTAGTGTTGAAGATCTAGTGTTGAAGCTGAATATAGAGCTATGGCGGCTGGAACGAGTGAAATTGTCTGGATAAAGTTTCTTCTCCGAACATGGGTTTTCACACTAAAGAACCAATTAAAATGTTTCGTGATAATCGTGTTGCTATTCGCATCGTTGCTAATCCCGTTTTCCATGAACGAACCAAGCATATAGAGATCGATTGCCATTTTGTACGTGAGAAGGTTCAAGATAGAACTATTAGTACTGCTTATACTCGAAGTGAAGATCATCTTGCAGATATATTCACAAAAGCAGTTTCAAAGTCAAGACTTCAGCAGATTCTTTCCAAGTTAGGCCTTATTGATATCTGCGCACCAACTTGAGGGGTAGTGTTAAAAAGGTGAAAGCTGGACTTGCCTTTCTCACCTCAATTCCATTTATATTCTTTACCGTCGCAACATTCGCAGCATCTTCGCACCAACTTGAGGGGTAGTGTTAAAAAGGTGAAAGCTGGACTTGCCTTTCTCACCTTAATTCCATTTATATTCTTTACCGTCGCAACATTCGCAGCGAATGTTGGAAGATTGGCCAGATCTCATGAGATCTAATTGAGTGAATGTTGCATATGACCGTTGTGCACTTTTTCTATATATCTCTTGTATAGCTTGTATTCGCTCTCATGAATGAAAGAATAAAGGAAAAACCCTCTCATTACCGTGGAGTAGGCATAGCCAAACCACGTAAACCCTCTGTCTCTTTTGATCTTGTGCGTTTTCAAACCAAGCAAGGATAAACACATCATGTATTATAAAACAGTTGGCATAAACAATATGGAGACGAATCAATAAGGTTCAAAACTAAAACACCCAAAGCAAAAGCTGGCACTGAATTCTCCACAAAACCATTTTACAAGCATATAATTCTGAACAAAAACATAGGATTACCTGTGTTGGGCAATCCTCTCAGCTTCAAATTAAACTCCAATACCATTAAGTTGTCTGCAAAGACAGTAAAATAATATAAATTAAACCCATAATATCTCAAATTTTACCTATCGAATTTGAACCCTAGAAACAATTAATTTTCTCACAGAAGTTTGAAGCCCTAAATACTCAGACCCAATCCCACTGAAAAAAGAAAAAAAACACAGTAGAATAACGATCAAAATAAACTTTCAAACCCTAACATTCTGCCAGACCCGATTGCAAACCCTAGAAAAAAAAAACGGAGGGAGAGAAAACGAAGATCGAGTGAAGATTCTCGATGTCAAAGAAGGAAGCGAACGACGAAGCTAGCCGAACTTCGATCGGAGCTCCGATTGCCGGCCAAAATTCACGGCCGATCAAAATTCGAAGGAAAAAAATTTGAAGATAAGGTAATGTCGAATCCCTAAATTATCGAAAACGAATTTTTTTACCTTTGAGGTTTCGAAATATCACCGAAAAAGGGGAAATTTGAATGAAATTGGGGATTCAATTGGGCCTTATGCGTTGTTTTGAAACCTATTCGATCAAGGTATTCGGAGGGTAAGGTCGATAATAGTATTTATGACTTATGACTTACGAGTTATGACTACTATTTTAAGATTTTCTTGGGCATGGATTTAAATTTCCTAGAGATTTCCCTGGAATGGCATAAATGTTTCCATTTTTATCCCTGCTAACTCTACATGATTTCCTTTCACCTCATTATTTCCCATAAATTTTGTCGGAAATTCCTAAATATAAATGGTCGGAACGACAAAAAACTGGAAAGATGTTATTATTTGCATTTCATTCCATTTTATTAATGTAGAGAATGATATTTAATAGGCAACATCATTGAACTCAACAGCAGAGTAATTGTATCTTATGCATGCTTTTAAAAATTCCAGGTTTCGGTCGAGACTGAAACCGAAATCGGTAATACCCTAAATGGTCATTTATTTTGGCCGAAATTTATCCCAAAATTCCATCCGAAATATAAGGGATTTCACCCAAAATCTAGATTCTCGATAATTATTTAATATTATTCCGAAATTTCAGCTAAAATTATCAAAAGTTAGGTAATTTCAATTGATATTTTATACGAGAAAAAATAGCTGCTAATTTGATTTCTGCGGATTTCAACTGAAATTTTCAAATTTCGGTTTCGGTGATGACCGAAACGTATTCCGAAATCGAAATTTGAAACCATGATCTTATGTATGGGATGTCCAATCGTTATGGGACCAATAATACCTCGTAGCGTATTGACATAGAGTTGGGGTCCCGGGTAGAACTCACCCTTAAAAGCTAGATGTTAAGAGGAGAGTGCCCAAGCCCATTTAAGCCCATTCACATCCACGCTACATTTCTGACATGGGATCTTTGCTTTTGCATGGAACCCTCAACAATTGACTTTATTGTTCTAGACATGCACAATAACACATGTCACCAGGTGTTCGATGTGGTTAAGCCATTATGGATGGTTTTATTGCTTATGTGATGGTTTCTACATATGTACTTGTGCTTATTCTAGTTTTATTGCTTATGTGATGGTTTCTACGTATGTACTTGTGCTTATTCTAGCATTTCCCAAAGCATCATCTTAAAATTTCATCATTTGCACTTGTATTTTAAAAGATTAAAAAAAATCACATTTGTATATATTCTCACACGTTTCCGTGATTTTATAAGATTTCCACCAAAACTGAAATATTTCCGTTTCCATAACGACCAAAACTGAAACAAAAATTTAAAACCTTGGTCTCAAGTAGAAAAAGGGGCCAATATATCATTTCCCCATACTAGAATTTGGTGTAAACTAGTGGGTTCCACCTATGCATTGGCTTGGTGGAGATGGTGGTCTCCACACGTGTGAAAACATGAGGTAAGATGTGGCCCCCACCCTAGGCATGTATTTAGGTGGAGATGTTGAGCCCATTCATGGGTGTAAAATGGCTGACCTCAGCATCCACATAAGTTTGATTAGTGATGGTGGGTCTACCAAAACATAAAGTGTAAAATAGTGGGTCTCACTCTCGCCCCATGCTATGTGATGCGGACGAAAATCACCAAGAATAGTTCGGTTCGTTGGCATGGAACAAGTTTCTTATTTTTTAATTTTTATTTTCATCATTTTATTTGTAGTATTTTTTTAGGGTATAAAATCTTGTTCTTTTGGCCTGATTTTGGTGTTTTTAGAAAGATTTTTTTATTACCTATCTAAATAGCCCAAGATTATGCGATTTGGACTTGATTTGGCTAAGTTATAGGCAATTTTAGGATATGGTAAGTAACTACTACAGGATTATTATTTTAGGTAAGTTTTAGTCAAGTTTTAGGTTTATTTATGTTATTTTAGATGAACGGCTATGATTAGTTGCTTGGGTATTAAATTAGTTTTTAGGGTTTCTTTTCTTATAAATATATGTTATGTAAGCATTGTAGTGGTCTTTGATTAATGAATGAAATTTGCCTTTAGGCTTTTGAGTTCTTTTGAAAACTTTTGGTTGATTGGATTAGCACCTGCATGAGTATTTTCTAGTTTCGTTCTGAGAAACTCGACTTCGACAGGATCGAAGTAAATCTCATCCCCTTCGACGGTGATTGAAGTATCCTATTCCCTACGACGGTGTTCGAAGGGCCATTTTTCATTTATTTTATCAATCTTGTATCTGCTGCTGCGTAACGAATAACGTCCAGATTTTTTTTTCTTCGATCACTTCAGAGAAGAGTTGTTGAATGCTAAGATTGGAAGGTAACACCAGACTTAAAATCGTTTAATTATTACTTAAGCAGGAAATCATAAATTGGGAATCCCCACCTATATATGATGAATATTCAGAAGACAGATTTTTAATCGTTTCTAAAAGTTTAGATGAGCAATTTATTTTTGATGTGACGACATGATTAGTGAATCACTTGAAGCAATAATTGATGCCGTTCTATGAAATCTTTAATGGAGAAAGAAAGAAAGAAAAGATCTGATAGTATATTAGATGAACTATTAGAGATTGAAGAGATGGGCGAACGGAAAAATATTATACCAATTTCTTCATCAAATTATGTTGATCCGTTTTTATTGGATGTTGTCCGAAACTTACGGTGAATATTTATGAATTCAAGCCGGTTCACGTTCAAAATAGCTTATATTTCCCTCTTCGCAATTATGAAGCAAGATTTGATCTTCGACAGTTTCAATTGATGAATATTCTTCAACACTTTAAAACTTGAGGACGAGTTTTTTTTTAACCAAGGGAGTATGATGCGTACGAAAATCATCAAGAATAGTTCGGTTCGTTTCCGTGGAACAAGTTCCTTATTTTTTAATTTTTATTTTCATCATTTTATTTGTAGTATGTTTTTATGGCATCAAATCTTCTTCTTCTGGCCTGATTTTGGTGTTTTTATAAAGTTTTTTCGATTACCTATTTAAAGAGCCCAAGATTACGCGATTTGGACTTGATTTGGCTACATTATACGCAGTTTTAAGATATGGTAAGTGTCAATTACAGGATTACTATTTTAGGTAAATTTTAGTCAAGTTTTAGGTTTATTTATGTTATTTTAGATGGACGGCTATGATTAATTGCTTAGGTATTAATTGACTCCGGATGGGCGTGCGATCGATAACGGCGATGACGATCCGATAAAAAACTAACAAAAGATAATTGTGGTGCTCAAAAGCTAACCCACGTTGGAGGGAAACTCCAAGAAAGAAGTGTCAAAACACCTTTTCTCCACAAGAAAATAGCATTTTTCGTTCAATATTTTAATTGTAAAAAAACCAAGCTCCCTTTACAATTCATACCCTCCTTCTTATAGTCCTTGTACAAGAAGTAATAAACAAAAAAAAGGCAACAAGACCTTGACTAAAGTAATTGCTAATGTAGAAAGGCCTTGACTAAATTGACACCTAATATAGAGCCCTATGTAAAGAAGCAGTAGCTATTATAGAACATCTAAAAACAAGAAATAAATGACAATAAAATAAACATTCTAAGAAAGGATGCGTGGATTTCTTAGAATGGAGTTATTCTTGTGAAAAGATTCATAGAGATAAAATCTTAGATATTCTTGGATGATGGGCTCATGTGCTCCTGCATCAGACCCCCCTGCTTGGAAAAACTCAACCAGAGTTGCCATAGTAGCATCACTTCTCGTGCCTACCTCGAACTGAAGTCCTTTCCAGCGAATCAACTACTTCCATCGTGCAATTAATCTGATATATTTAGGGAAGCGATAGAACTTGATTCGGCGAGAAGATAGGAATTTCACCCAGTTGCAATTGCTCCATAGATTAGAGAATCATTGCCTTTCTGGATCCGCAGTAGATGGAACTCCCGCAGAGCCTAGCTATGATACCAATTAGCGCAGGGAGCGTGAGAGCGGCAACACCAAGATAAAGATCAACACAAGCAGCAACTAAAATAATCTCGTGGGGGTTTGAAAACCCAAGCCACAGTTTGGAGAAAAAACTCCAATATAACACGTGAAAGGAGCCAAGTTCCTTCACCCACGTAAAAGAGCCAATGCTCTCTTCACAAGTGATATCCCAAAAATAAACTTTATTCAATTATATTTTTCTTTCCTCATGCTGCTACATAATATAGAGAGACAAAATCTAAGAACAACAACCCTAAATACTTGCCTAACAATTATTCTCCATCTTCTATCTAAAGCAACAAAATAAAAGCAAGAAATATGACTAAGATAATCCTAAAATAGTAATCCCATAATAGACACTTACCATATCCTAAAACTACTTATAACTTAGCCAAATGAAGCCCAAATCACATAATCTTGGGCTCTTTAGATAGGTAATCGAAAAACCTTTCTAAATACACAAAAATCAAGCTAAACAGACAAGTTTTGACTCCCCAAAAAAAAATACTACAAATAAAATAACGAAAATACAAATTAAAAAATAAGAAACTTGTTCCACGCCAATGAACCAAACTATTCTTGGTGATTTTCGTCCGCATCATACTCCCCTGGTTCAAAAAAACTCATCCTCAAGTTTTAAAGTGTTGAAGAACATTCATCAATTGAAACTATCGAAGATCAAATCTTGCTTCATAACCACGAAGAGGAAAATATAATATGTCTTGAACTTGAACCGACTTGAATTCATAAATATTCACTATAGGCTTCGGCACAATATCCAATAAAAACGGATCAATATAATTTGATGAAGAAATTGATATTTTTTTTTCGTTCGCCAATCTCTTCAATCTCCAATAGCTCATCTAATATACTATCAGATCTAATTTCTTTTGTTTCTCCATTAAAGATTTCATAGGACACATCAATTATTGCTTCAAGTGATTTACTAATCACATCTTCACCATAAAAAACAAATTGCTCATCATCTGAATTTTTAGCAACGATTAAAAATTCGTCTTCTGAATATTCATCATTTATTGGTGGGGATTCCCAATTTATGATTTCCTGCTCCAAGTAATAATAAAAAGATTTTAAGTCTGGTGTTACCTCCCAATCTTGGCATTCGACAACTTTTCTCTGAAGTGATCAAAGATAATATGTAGCCATCACGAATTCACGCAAACTTCGCTACCAAACTTTTTCTTCAACCCAAGGAAGGAATCAGCTCTAATACCAATTGACGTCGGATGGGCGTGCGATAGATAACGGCGATGACGATCCGATAAAAAAATAACAAAAGATAATTGGGGTGCTCAAAAGCTAACCCACGTTGGAGGGATACTCCAAGAAAGAAGTGTCAAAACACATCCACAAGAAAAGAACACTTTTCATTCAATATTTTAATTGTAAAAAAGCAAGCTCCTATTACAATTCGTACCGTCCTTCTTATAGTCCTTGTACAAGAAGTAATAAACAAAATGAAATAGGCAACAAGACCTTGACTAAAGTAATTGCTAATGTAGAATAGGCCTTGACTAAAGTGATACCTAATATGGAGCCTTATGTAAAGAAGTAGTAGCTATTATAGAATATCTAAAAATAAGAAATAAATAACAATAAACGAACATTCTAAAGAGAGGACGTGTGGATTTCTTAGAATGGAGCTATTCTTGTGAAAAGATTCCTAGAGATTAAATCTTAGATATTCTTGGACATTTGAGGTTGCCAAAATTACTACCGATGAGCTCTCTTGGGATGATCCATCCATGCCACGTGTGACATGGATGATGTGTTCATGTGCTCCAGTAACATTAAGTTAGTTTTTAGGATTTCTTATAAATATATGTTATGTAAGCATTGTAATGGACTTTGATTATTGAATGAAATTTGCCTTTAGGCTATTGAGTTATTTTGAAAACTTTTGGTTGCTTGGATTAGCACCTACAGAAGTATTTTCTAGTTTCGCTCTAAGAAATCCGACTTCGACAGGATCGAAGTAAATCACATCCCCTTCGACGGTGATTGAAGTATCATATTCCCTACAACGGTGTTCGAAGGGCTCCTTTTTTTATTTATTTTATCAAACTTGCATCCGCTGCTGCGCAACGAATAGCGTCAAGATTTTTGGACTGCATCACTATATATGAGTGTAAAATTATGGGCCTCACCTTATGAAATGATAGGCCCCACCCATACATGGCATGCAATGTAAGAAAATCCATCCAAGAAAAGATTCCAGTAAAAATTTCTCACGAAATTTTTTTCCAAGGAAAGAAAACGAGTAGCAATGGAAAGAAACATGTTAGTATATATATTATAGGAGGATTGATAGATACAAGGGCACCCTCGCACAAAGAGCCAGAAAAGGGGCCTTGATTGGATCGACATCATTAAGTGCAATTGAATTTACTTTTTCAACCGGTTTATAAATGATCACCGAAAATGACGTGGATCCAATAAAAGGCCCTTTTCCGGCTCTTTATGCAAGGGCGCCCTGCATCTATCATTCTTCATATTATATACAACCATATCTTAATTCATGCAATGTTGGGGGTACTTCTGTAGACAATAATATTCATAGGAGGGGGCATGTATATTACGAAAAGTTTGCATAAGATTGCATTGCGTACCTCCTCTTACTCGTTAATAATACTTGCCCCCGTGAAAAATCTAAAAAAAATATCTAATGAAGCTATCCAATTGGCAAAAATGCCCTTTGCCTCCTTCAATTTCCTAATTTTTCGTGAACGGGGGCAAATGTCTTTATGTTGATTCTATACCCTTTTCCATCCAAAAGCCATTTGTGGCTCTTTTCCTTTCCAAAATAGCAATATTTTAGGGATTTGTTTCCAATAATTTAGCAATTCTCTCACGATTTTGGGTTTCTATCTCAATCTTCATCTCCGTCTCTATCTCCCCTCCATCTATGGGCCTGTCGATCTCCATACCTCTAAGGGAAGTTTTTTGGGGACTCTCTCTCTCTCCCTCCCTCTCTCTCTCTCTCTCCAAACCAAGGAACAAAAAGATAAAGGCTTGGGACACACAATCAGTTCTCAAATTCCAGAACAAACAGCCCCCCCCTCTCTCTCTCTCTCTCTCCACCCCAAGTCTCAGGCAAATGCTCAAGTCCAAGTCAAGTCTCAAGGTATGTAACACTCGTGTATACCAGATGAACTTATAGATAGTAGGCTAATTTTGCTAGTTTGTTAAATCTAATTATTGTGTGGTTTGTAATGACACAACATTAATTCAATACCAATGGACAAAATTGGTTTGCTGAATCCAATTTGTTTAAGGTGAGGAAGTATAAACTCTTAATAGAATTGAACCAGTTAGCCATTATTTTAGTTAGTTATTATATGATGCTTGTACAGATTTTCTCATTGACATGATCGAGTTTGATGATTAGATTGGAGAACACAAGTCTCTCTATTATTGTACTTGGATGATTGGCTCTTGATGGATTTCAATCAATGGACAAGATTAAATCTCTCAGAGCATATCAGTCGTAAAATTAGCCTGATACTTACGAATTATCAATGTAAAATACCATTCCTTTTAGATCGTGAATTTGTTCTTATAAGTTCTTTTGAGATCAATTGCTTTTTTGTAAGAAAATCTTTGCCCCCCCTAGCAAATTCCTGGCTCCGCCCCTGTTTATAGGCATCAAAAGTAAAAGAAGACGAGAATAGTGTTTGACAATTCCAACTGTTCTGCATGTTTTTTGTAATTTCTGACTCTCAATCATCATTTGGGTGGTTTTCGAAAAATTTTCAGAGGAGGATGGAATTCCCTTCCACCCGTTTCACCTGCTCGTTAAAGCAGAGAATTGGAAGCATTGAAAAACACGTGCTAAATTACTTCCCCAATGGCAGCATGAAACTTTATGGGATAGTGACAAGTGTCAAGATAGGAAGAGTTTACCCTCTTAAATTCAAATTTTGAAAAAGAAGGATTAATTGCCAAATATAAGCCGACTTAAGACTTTAAAGCCTGTTGTTATTGATTAAGTCGCAAGGATATATGATTAGTTGCCTAGAATCAAAACGTCATATTCCAATTGAATACGATTCATCGCATAAAGGACAATTGGAGATAAAAATATCCTCGAGGCACATGTACTAAACTCACTAGGCTCTGTTTCGATGCCAATTGTTAGGGATCCTCAAGCACTACCTGAGCAAAAAAAAATGCACATTTTGGATTACTTGGTGTGTTTGTTTACCAAAGCAACACCCAAATCCATAGCTATTACCAAACAACAAAAATGTATAATAATTGCATGTCTGGTGACGGTGACGGAGCGTCACTTCTTTTTTCATATTAAATATCTAAAAAAAGACGAGACTTTGCATGTACGGTGACTGTGTCTGGTCATGGTTTTCCCAAGGTTTACATGACATCCAAAATCCCGCTCCCTTCCATAGACTTTGCTTCCCTAAAGAATGCTTAAGCATCCAAGCAAAGCCAAGGGCATGTTTCATAACCATGAAAATATGAGGGGCGGGGAGAGAGAGAGAGAGAGACTTGAGATGGAAGAGTGAAAGGGAATTGATTTTTTTAAGGGAAAATAACTACTATCAAGGCCCAATTTTAGGGAATAAAAAAAATCCTACTTCCAAAGTGGTTGTTTCCCTTTAAAATCAGCCTCATATCCTTCTTTCCCTCACAAATCTCTCCCCTATCTTCAATCCTTTCGGCACCTCTCTTACGTTTGGCAAACATAATATTCCATGATTTTATTTTCGTGGATGCCAATCATGCCGTAAAATTATGATCGAAATTTAGGGTTTAGGTAACTTTCGAAAATAGATCAGACGAACCACTAGATTTCAGATCAAGGTAGATAAAGCAATCGTTAACAATTTCAATCAGATATGACCGTTGGATCGTGAAATATAACTACTTTGTAAATTTGATGGCTGAGATTATTGTAATCACTTGTCAGATTTTTAATTTGATTCGTTAATTTTTTTTTATCTTTCACAATGGCCATTTAAAGCCCCAAAAAGCTATGAGAACTTTAGATCTAAATATTACAGAAAATAGAACTCTCACTTTGGACGATTGAGATGAACCCAAGTAGAACTCTCATTAGATTTCTTATCGGACATGTTTAGAATATTCCTCTGGAGGATCTTAATAAAATCCTTGAATAATATATGGTTTTTGATCTTCAAAACTCAAAACTCATAAGTAAAGAAATCTTAATTATTTTCAATAAGATAAAGAGGTAGATGGTTGGGATCTTAACTTGAGGAGATAGAAAGAATAAGCTAGATTTGTTGGAGTCGCATAAACAGGAGCAAGGGCGTTTCATAGGGCATCACACCTTAGGTTGATGGAAGCATCAAACCAAGATCAAAGAGAAGAAAGATTTCTTCACAACAAAAGTTCTTTTAATTTTATAACATACCATCATAAAGAGATTGCCCTGAGGCCTACATACATATATAGAGAAAAAGAAAAAGAACTGAATGATGTCCTCACTAAGCCAACGAAATAAGTTCCCCTATTACAATTTCGTAATGTAGGCGTGATGAAGAGTAGGGATGCTGTAGATGAAGCGGGTAAAGGATGCTGAAATGGTTGAAAAGGGTAGTTGGAATTGTTACAAGAGCAGTTGGAATTGTTGAAAAGGGACTGGGTTTCATGGAAAAGGGAGGTGACTTTTGCGGGTTGGGCGGAAGTTTGGACTCAGAACAAGGGTTCTCGGGTTGCTTTCAATTGGTTATGGCTGATATTTTATGGGCTTGTCTTGGGTGTAAGTGTGTAACAAAAGGAGCAAAATACCAATAGCAAGGTCAGATATTTAGGAGGTGTCGGGCGGGCTTCGGGGCTGATTTGTAGGGGTTTTGTGTGGAAACAAGGGATGCAGGAGGGGCTGTTTGTGGCTGAAGATGGGCCGGCGAACTGGGTGAAATTCTTGTGGCTGTTGAGCTGATATCTATGAAAACCTGCAGGGAATATG
Source organism: Tasmannia lanceolata (assembly GCF_043159265.1). Lineage (NCBI taxonomy): Eukaryota > Viridiplantae > Streptophyta > Magnoliopsida > Canellales > Winteraceae > Tasmannia > Tasmannia lanceolata. The sequence continues at coordinate 15,987,814 of NW_027518683.1, forward strand.
GTGGCTGGTTGGGTGCAACTCTGCAGGTTGGTGTTTGCTACCTGAGAACAGATTTTAATGGGCTAAAAACGAACCTCAGATCGGCTGTTATACACAGGTTGTTGGTAAAGTGTAGAAGTAGGTAAGTGGCTGCTTCCAAGGTGATATATTGTATGGTGAGATGCAGATAAATGGCAGGTCAAAAGGATGAAAAAGGGGGAAGAGTTTTCATGCAGAAAACCTGCAAGTTCTTTCTTCCAATCAAAAGATATAAAAGAGGAGACTCATCTCCACCTAAACGAAATTCAATTATTCATATTCAAAAGACTTGTAATTTTCATTTACAATGTCTACTTGTAGACTTTTGGATGGTATCCTAATTCTCTCTTTTAGAAAAACAAAGAAAACAAAACGGAAAGGAAACTATCAAACTATCCTAAAACTACTCCAAAATTTCTCAACTTACTTTTCCCAAAAGTTCTCAAGACTTTCCTAGAATTTCAACTCTTGGATGACCAACCCTTTCTAAAAATTCTCCTAATAAAATACCCAAAGAAATACTAATAAAATATCAAAAATAAATTCTAATCTAAACTTGGAGTCAGGAAGCTTTATGATCAATGTGAGCCATTGATCTGGTCGTTGTTTTGATTTCTTGGTGATATGAGGTGATCGGCATGTGGATAACATGATCTAACAATATTTCTAGCTATATCACCAATCCGTGTCATGAAAACGCTGGATTCGATGGTCTGATGATTGATTTTAGGGGTCTGAATTGATTCTATTATAACTTTGAAGTTCTCGGCTACGGTCCTGCACGATCTGATCAATATGATTATGGATCTGGATCATCTGGCCTTCAAACGGCTGGTATGTACCTGTATCAATGAGTGAGGCTTATTCTGAACACTCTTAAACTTATGTGATTTAAGTAAAAAAGTCCCTTCCACCCCAATGATTTAAAAACACTAATGAATCACTCTATATTCATTCATTTAACTCCAAGATGGGATCCATTCCATAGTGAAACTCCAACTAAGCTTGGGTTTAACTTCTTTGACCTTGAATGAAATGACTATTTTGCCTTCGTTATTCTCATGCGGATGGTCTTCCATAATCAACTTTATAGCTAAAATACTAGGATATGGATACAGGTATCCTATAAGGCAAGAACAAAAAGGGTCCTATAATTTGGATGGTCCTGTACATTGATTTGAATGATCTAATAGAAGTATAGTCATCCGAGCATCTCTGTTGGATCCTCAGATACACCAATGATCCCCCATTTACAAGGCTGCTATGATGAAAATGATCGCCATCTCTCAAGTTCAACTTTCTAGATAAATTATCAGTTTATGGATGCAGGTATCCAAATAGGCAAGAACAAAGGGTCCTACAGTTTTGATCATCCAGTACATTATATTGAAAGATATGACAGTAGTATCCTAGTCTGAGCATCTTTATGGGATCTTCAAATACACTATTATTTAGGAGGATGCAAGTACAAAAGCTTCATTGAAAGACTGAAACAATCACTATGGTTGGGTGGTTTGAATAAGAGCCACATAACCTTCAACAACAGAATCTCTTCTACCTCAAGTTCTCAGTCGCTCGAGCTGATATAACTAATCGAAAACCAAGAGATTTCAAAGCAACAATAACTTAGTTTACTATGACAGATTGATCAAGCACATCTTTTGCAGATAGTAAGAACGGAAAGATTATATGACTCAAGTTTTAGACTTGAAGATCTAAGAATTATTCAAATTTTGGAATCTTGAATGGCATTATAATCATACCCAGACGCCTACATTGTGAATATTTGAACTCATGACACTGTCATCTAAACTGAACATCTTGCGATGCAATTGCCCATTGCAGAAGCAACTATGGGAAAGAAATTGTCTTCCTATTTTCTGGGTTATGTCACTCTTTTAGATTTAATTCTGCAGTTATGTAAGGCTTAAATGGGATAGTTTTGAGGTTAAAAATGACTAATCAACCCTCACCCAAATAGCCGTTTCTAACCTGCAACATGAAGAGATGAAGCACATAGGAAATCAACACAGGAAAGAAAAAAGAGGCAACTTGAGAGAAGAACGATATGGACATATGCAACTTTACATCGCTAAATTACAAGCATCTCATTCAGTCGTATGGGCTACATTTTTTCATATAGGTACACAATGGAAGTCAAAATTTGAGCCTTTCTAATTTCAGTCCTATGCAAACCCATCATTCATGGGCAAATACTCTGAGGAAAGTGAGAACATTTCAGAAAAATTATCTGATAATGTGTACAGGATAGGTTTGAGTAACCAATTGAATCATTCTAAAAGACTACAGTGATGTGTGCAAGATAAATTTGAGCACGACCCTCACCAGAAAATCAGGGCAACGGCATAGGAGGTTTCCAGTTATGGAAGTCAACCAAGTTTCTATTAACAATGGTGCCATTGTGCAGCCAAAAAGTTTCTGTAGACTGGTGGAATTGTCTCACTTTTCTCTGAAGTTCCCACATAATGCTCCGCATCGCTGAGCAGAGCTCGCTTTCTGGAGCATAGACCCATAAGCACCTTACTTGTCGGCCGCGGGCTATGATTCCCTCTATTACTTCGTCTGCACAAGGCATGTATCAGACAAGGTCGTTTGCAGTAACAACGTGGAAGAGTTGACGAGAAGTTACCTGGTATAGATTCTAGGTATTCCAACAGTTCACTACCAATACGAGTAGAAGGCCATTTGATTGATATCTGGGTATAGTCAATCACATTCTGAAAAGGTAATTCTACTTGATCCGATAAAAGAACCGGAACGCATTCCTGTTTGGTACAGTACACAGCCTTAGACCAGTCCAGCACAAAAGAAGTTGAGACCCATATAACATACAGAAAAATAAAGAGAGAGAGAGAGAGTCTAAGCATCTTCAGAGTTTCCAACTTTACACCCACTTGCATGTGAAAAGCAACACATTGTAATCATACTTTCCGCCATTATTTTTCATGATATGTAGCTTTCCAAATGGAAGAGTGAGGCGCAAAAGTGGAAAATGTGAGGAAATATCCAAACATCATATTACCATGCTTCCTACTTATATCGTGTACACATGGGTTGAAATACTCATGTGGTAGGGTACGCCCTGGATTGGCCATGCCGAAAATCGAACATTTTAACCATGTCTTCAATGGAGATTCTGGCCATTGAATCTTTGATTGTTGCATAGCATGTTAGGCCCTGTTTGTTTTAGATTATGACAACCGATTGTGGAGTCCCCAACCGATTATTGGACCGGAAATTGCACTAAATTTGAGTCCAATAATCGGTTGGGGACTCCACAATCGGTTGTCATAATCTAAAACAAACAGGCCCTTAACCATGCCTTCAATGGATTATTCTGGCCATTGGATTTTGATTGGATTACTAGAATTACTGATCATAATATTTTTTGACATTGAATCATTTGAAGTGAATTATACACCGCATTAATGGTTTAGATAAAACATGGTCATCCTCCCCTGTAGATAGAAAATAGGAAGCATGGTAATACAATGCATATCGGCTGTGTGAGATAAGACCACGCTTTGATAATAGGATGAACTGAACTTGCTATTCACTTTTTAATTGGCTGCTGACAGCCTTTTGGGAACTGTAATAGGCTTTGACAGCCGGTTAAATAAAATGCAAACCATGGTCAGTTCGCCCTATTATCAAAACATGGTTGTGTGGATATCAGTAGCATATATGTGTGTGTGTGTGTGTGTAGAGAGAGAGAGAGAGAGAGAGAGAGAGAGAGACCACAAAAAAAGATTCATAGAAGCGCAGAGTCCACGATGACTCGCCCCGTGGAGATAGGCAGAACTTGGCATTACGCAGGTGTTGAAAATATTCAGTTCTTCCCAGTTTTTCAGGCCCACTTAACTTCAACTCTGGAGATTCTAGCTGTTCATGAAATCAGTATGCATGCTTTCCAGAGGAAATGAATTTTACATTGTAACAGAGCATGAAAACAAAATTAACTGTCAGGAAATAATTCAGGGAAAAGAGAATCTACCTAACAGTACAAAAACAAATAAAATAGGAATCGACCATAATATGGTATTAATCCAAAGCATGCAACAGAACCAACAACTATGGAAGAATCTAATTACCCAGCCTTGAGAACCAGAACGGTATTATAGATTCTGGTTTATTTTCAGAACATCATCTGTAATTTCTTAGGGCTCTCCTACCACCAGATACAAAGAGGAATTATAGGTCAAAAACCTTCTAGACCAGTCCCATAGGATTTCCTTTTGATAAACTTGGTTACGGTGCATGCCCTAATCTATTAGATTAGTTAACCGTGGCTAGTAAAATATTTCTAAATAAATATGATCGTTATCCAATGAACTAAATGAAGTTCCTCAATTGTGTAACATAATTTATTAGTCACATCGAACACAAAAGCAATGATAAACTATGAGCAAACCAAGCAACCTCAGAAAAACACCAAGGATATATATTTCGAAATCTATGTTTGGCAAGATAACCAGCTTGGAAGTCATGAATTTTTATTTCTATTAGCATATAAAAAAACAATAAACCTAAAACTGAAAGTGAAAATCTTGTTTTTTTAAGAAGATGACAGTTTTATTGATAAGTTATAACCATATTAAAACATGGGGACAAGACGTCCCCTGGGGCAAAATCTGGCTCAGGTCCCTTTGCGCCTCTACCAAAGGGATTGCAGGACACCACCCACCATCAGTTGATGACAAGAGTAGCTCCATGGTCAGCCCTTTATAACGACCTCCCCACTTTGCACTTGTGACAATACAAATGAAGGGCCCCACTTTTATTCTTCTACACTCCCGCTCAGGTTGGAGCATAGATATCATACATGCCCAACTTACTAATAATATCATGATTCATGAAGAAGAGAACGGAGTAACGGACACTAGCCTTGGTAAATATATCAACCAGCTGATATGCGGACTGAACAAATGGAGTATAGATAGTCTGAGAAGACACTTTCTCACGAACAAAGTGGCATTCCACCTCTGTGTTTAGTCCTCTCATACAAGACTGGATTAGGGGCAATATGTTTGGTGCCCTGATTTTCACAATGGAGCTTCATCTATGTAGAAACCTCAACACCCACGACTGTGAAAGAGAATGCAGCCACATTAGGTCAGATGTAGCATGAGCCAAGGACCGATATTCATAGCGCTTCCATCTCGCTTTATTAAGTCTTAAAAAATAATCGACTTAACTCGATCCTAGTACAAGATTCAAGGATAAGAAAATGTAAGGAAATTTTCTACATACCAACCTCAGCTAAACCTTATGAACCTCTACTACTAACCCAATCACTCTCATTTGAGATTTATAGAGGATTTGGGGACTTGGGGTCTAGGGTTTGCAGAATGAGAATTGAAATCTGTCATTTTTAAATTTTAAGTGATTTTTCTCATAAACACTATCCTTTGGATGTGAGGTTGCGGAGGATGAGCACAAAATGCAATAATGAGTAAACATTACTCTTTTTGATAATCTTTCTTTTTTCTTTAATCTCTAAACAAAAAAAATCATTTCTCTATTTCTTATGTGTCTTTTGAGCTGTTTTAAGAGTGTATTGAGGTGAATTATTAGCTTATCATAAATGATCTAAATTATAGACTACCATTTTGGATGTTTAAATTATTGGCCATGTAGGACTAAAACTTTTGCATACTTATAATTTAAGGTACAGTTGTGGACCCCCACCCCAAAACCATGATGACAGTGAGCATCTAACCATTGATTTTACCCTGAAGAAACCATGGATTTTGCATATTAATGCATGTAATATGAGCTGACACTTTGGCTCTCATGCCCAAAAAGATGAAACCAAAAACAAATTTGTAGACATTTCCTATTTGATAAAAAAAAATTATTTTCCCTTAAATCAAAACTGAAAACAAGATCCAGGGCATTTGTGAAAATTCACAATCATGATTGTGAATGTCAGCAACAAGGATAATGTTCTTCATAGATTTTCCAAACAGATAAAGATATATTTCTCAGCCTATATGGGAAATTATAAATGCCCATAAAAGTAAGTCCTAAAAGAGTCCACCAGAGAATTCAATAGAGTTAGAAGATCCAACATCCATTGATACGCCGTTATTCATTTTGGATACCAAAATCCCTATTTCCTTTCCAACATCCACAGATAATAATGGACGTCAAAATTTATTTCATGATTAATTGAACCGTCATGATCAACAAGAATGCAACCATTGATGTAATAATTAGAGCCAAAATATCATCAACTCCATTTATTCATTTTGGATACCAAAATCCCTATTTCCTTTCCAACATCCACAGATAATAATGGATGTCAAAATTTATTTCAAGATTAATTGAACTGTCACGGTCAACAAGAATGCAACCATTGATGTAATAATTAGAGCCAAAATATCATTACCTCCATACTTCCATACAACTTTGCAACATCTCACATACTATCTTATTGCAATTACTTGTAATATATATCACAAAATCCTACTTCACAAAGGCACCATGGATGGATAAAGGAAGCAATGAAAATAAATGAAATGCAGTACTTCTAATAGTTAGATCCTCTTTTCACTTTCTGTTGTAACAAATGGAAAAAAAGTTTTAAAAAATTCATAGAGAAAAGGTAATGTTCAAACAGAACCTTAAACAGATTCAGCACTAACAACTTTGAATTGATAGAAGAAGACAAACCTTATCAGGAAACTGCTTGGCAAGCTCAAGCAATTGAAGACGACCAACCTTTCCTTGGACTCGACCTAAGAAGTTTGCCAGATACTTCCTCTTTGATAAGGGCAAAGGTTGGACTAAGGTAGTGCCATAAAATTTACTCATTCCATCATCAACATTTCCAGGTATAATGATATCTTTCCAAGTATTAAATGCACTAGTGTCTCTCTTATCAGTGCGATCACCCTGCACTAACACATAACCAACACCTAATTCAGAAAATAATCTCTCTTTTGGAGCTCAACTTAGATCAACAGCATCGATACGACCAACAATAAAATAAAAGATTAGATACTAATGTATTGATACAACCAGAACCAAAATAAAAGAAAACTCGAGCTTGAAAATCGATAAAACAGATTCCGATATTTACCCTCTAAATCTATATGATATTTGAAAGCATCAAAATGTTACTATCTTTATAAGGTGCACAATAAAACGATGGCTGCTACCAATAGTTCAAGTATTCCCATAGTCTGGATCAGCTGTTTAAAAATGCCAGGGTTCGATGAGCCTATACTGTTATCCAAAGGAAAATAACATGGGCTGCTGGAGCAGCCAATTTGAGGATTTTATTTCAATGTTATGACACAATTATCCTACTTATAGTCTTCCACACACACACACACACACACACACACACACCCGCGCGCGCGCGCACACACTATGTATGCACGTAGGTAGGTAGGCAGGTATCTAGATATTTATAAAGAGGCGTGCATGTGCCACTCTTGTTGTAATTGCAATGTCTTGCAAATGGCACTCTACCAATTGAGATGACTACTTACCCACTACTCTTCCAGGACGCCTTGGTGCATCGAAACGGATTCATTAGGTTTGAGACTAGTTAAAACATTGTCTATCTAGAGGGGGCATCAATCTTAAAAGAATGGACAGCATGACATGGCATGTTTCCTCAAATTTGAAACATTAGGATAGTTGAATACCATCTGTGCACATATCTTTGCAAGATCTTATGAAAAGTAAAAGGGACTCCAAAGAATGTAGGGTTTCTTACTGGAACAATGTAACTCCTATACAAATTAATCGTATCTAACACATATCCTATTCCACATGTTGTTTCGTATCTTTTTGCATTTGGCACCTTTGTTGGTGACTGTTTTGGGACTCCTCGTCCCTTTTCTCTTTTACTTAACAAAGTTTCCCTTTCCTTCATATATGCTAAAAAAAAGATAGCTACTCAACAATCTCCTGGATCATCGTTTTCCTTTCACAACTCTTCATGCCATAATTTATAAAAGAGACCAAATTTTGAAGCTCTTGACTCCCTCTTGGTCTCTTATGTCACTTCATATTGACTTGTTGTTGGCTCTTTCCACAACCATCTCAGATCTGGAATTCCAAAATCCCCTCTATAAGTTTCACCATTTCCTCTGATAGAGGCATTACCAGCACTAATGCTCTGTTTGGTTGCTCATTTTGGGGAGATCATTGGAAGATGATCTTCCGAAGATCTTCCCGAGATCTGCCCAAAGCACGGTTGGTTTCCATTTTGAATTAAAACTCACTTTGACCGCCAGACATCATTATTGTCTTTTTTCCTATGTCGCCAGCAATGTTCCCTCCTCTAATCTTCTCCCCATCTTTCACCATTTTGGTGGAATTTGTGTGGGAGATTAGAAGAAGATTCTTGTCTTATTCTTTTTTCTCTCTCTTCCACCCTCTATCTGGGTAATGACACCCCTACATCTTCCGCTAATCTTCTCGCGGATTGCCACGCAACCAAATACTACTTACCATTCTTCCTCTAATCTTCTCCCCATCTTCCATGCTTGTCTAATTCCCTTTAACTTCTTCTTCTTCTTCTTCTCCTAATCTCCCAGCCAACTTCAAGCAACCAAACAGAGCATAAAGAAATGATTCATATGAGAGGTTCATAAGCTTTTGGATTGGAATAGAATGGTGGGTTTATGGAGAAGACTGTGAAGGAGGAGAGAAAAGTACCATGGAAGACTGTGAAAGTCCTGAGGACTGTAGAGTGCCATGGAAATAGTTGTTGATGACAACAGAAATTGGTTTATTTTTCCTGGACTGAGTTGAAGAAGAAAGAAATAAAATTGGGAAATGGATATCATCCTGATACAAAATCAACGGTCGAGATTACATATGGATGGTAGGACCTATAGTGAAATGCAAGCAGATGGTGGCACCTATAGTGAAATGCAAGCATTAAACAGACAATTACCCCAACCGTTATTTTAGTTTGAAATTTGAAGATAAACTCAACTCAACTCAACTCAACTAAGCCTTTGTCCCAAACTAGTTGGGGTTGGCTAATGAATGGGTAATGAATCCTTTAGAAAATTTTCATGAAGAAGGTGAAAGGATCTACCCGGCTCAAATTGACTAAGTCTAATCCAGACACTAGTTGGGTTCGTCTACATGGATCAATCTCTTCTACTCTACCCTATCCAATGTCATGTTCTCTGTTATATTCCTAGCCCTCAAGTCTTTCTTCACTGTTCCTACCCAAGTTGTTTTCGGTCTGCCCCTACCTCTTTTTACTCCATCAACTTGGCACGAGTCACTTCTTCTCACTGTAGCATCCAAAGGCCTACGTTGGATGTGCCCAAACCATCTTAAGGGACGCTTTCTCATCTTCTCCTCAATTGGTGCCACCCCCACCCTTTTACAGATATCTTAATTTTTAATTTGATCTAATTATGTGTGGCCGCACATCCATCTAAGCATTTGCATCTCCGCTACACTCATCTTATGCACATGTTGCATCTTGGTGGCCCAATATTCTGAGCCGTACAACATGGCTGGCCTAACAGCTGTCTTATAAAACTTTCCCTTCAACTTGGTAGGTATTTTACGATCGCACATAACTCCTAAAGCATGCTTCCAAGTCAACCAACTTGCTCTTATTATGTGGTTAACATCCTCTTCAATCTCTCCTTCCTTATGTAGGAGTGAACCAAGATAGCGAAAGATATCCCTCTTAGGTACCTCCTGTCCGGTCATATTTACTACATCCTCGCCTTGCCTCCTTCTGTCTTAGTCCTGCTCAATCTAAAACCTTTGGATTCCAATGTACCCTTCTTGATGGTTTTAAAACTTCACGTGCCGGTGGAGGAAAAAATGCCAAGTCCTCTTGAGGGTTGCACTTCCCATATGCAAATAAGTCTATAAACAAGGGGGCTTACGCAACAAGACTTGACACCAATTCTCCACAAGAACTTCATAGCAACTTCACTGTCCCTATTCCCATACAACCCTCTCAAGTTCCTTTCATTTTTCTTTCTCCTCTTTCAAAGAGAGTGAGTGTCCAGAACAGTGTTTAAAAACTCCTTGACTCGACAAGGAACTCGCCCGAGTCGACTCCTTTTTACCTCAGTCGCGTTCCGCACGCATTCCGCGTTTTGCCCTACAAAGTCAATAAACTCCTTTGACTCTCCCGAGTTATGACAGCGTCAACCATGTCCACCACGTTTTTGGCCGCGTTCGCGCCGAGTTGACAAGGATTTTTCTTGGCTGCATTCCGCATCAAATCCGCGTTTTTAAACATTGGTCCAGAATCTTTAATCCTCTCACATTCCATTTTCTTTCCCCTTCTCTTTCAAAGAGAGTGGAAACAAAAACTTTTCCCCAACCAAGTTTGCACCAATACACGATCCATTTTACAATATCCTTTCTAGACTCTCCATTTTATACTCTCTTCTAGAATGTCCCTTCTACACCATTCTTTCTATAAACAAGAGTAAGAAAAAAGACTCGGAGAGGAGCAATCAATCCAAAAGAGATCAAAGACTCTTGATGCAAGGTAATTCAACAAGTTGACAATCCGGTTATCTCTTTTCTGGTTTATCACATTGCACTATATTGTATTGCATCCTTTTTCTATTTAAAGCATATTTTATATTATCGTTAAGGCATTTTTCTTAGTAATCAGAGGTTTTCTTTATGATATAATTAACAAGGAAGAAGTCCGATGAACTCTAGTCTATGAAAGAAATCTCTAAGGGATTAGGGAGGATTTCAGTAAAGTGTAAATAACTCTACTCCTTCGTGGAGATTAGTTAAGCACGCCCCTTGGAAGTGTATTCAGTCTCACATCCATTTCGTTTTCTTTATACTTTTCATAAAAAAAATTATATTTGTTGATCTCGAAATCATTTTCTCCATCGCGGGAATTTGAATTTCAACATTAAGTAATCTTTGGCGACCACAGACGGAGTACACTTTTTCCCCCATTTAAAAAAAAAAATGCTTTATTGAAATTTTGCAAAAAAATGTTTGTGTCGCAAACACCAAGAGCGACTCTTCTAAGGGTTGAAAGGACTTTCTTGTGCTAGGTGTGGACCTTTCGACGAGAATGACTTTCATGCCCAACTCACGAAAGTTAGCTAAAGCCTTCGCACCCAAAAGAAAAATTACTTCTTTTCCCTTACAAGAATTGTTTCATCTCAAGAATGATTCTTTAAAGGATTGAAAAGAGTCTCATATGCTTAAATAGACCTTACTTTCGACGAGATTAGCTATTATGCTCTACTAGTGAAATATTGGTTAAAACCTTTGCAACCTAAAGGTGACCATTTTTTCTCCTTAAAAGAATCAATTTATCTTGAAATCTTTAAAGTGTTGACACGACTTTCTTGTGCCTAAGTGTGGACCTTACTTTCGACGAGATTGGCTTTCATGACCTACTCGTGAAAGATTAGTTAAAACCTTCGCATCATAAAGAGATCAATGTTAATGATGATGTTGGGTCCACAATCTGTATCCAAACCTATGCATTAGGGTGGGCCCCACCATTTTACACATGTTTTCATGGTGTGGGGCCCATCATTTTACACCCATGCATAGCATGGGACCAGGATACTAGTAGTAAACTATCTGAGATACTTAGGAAGACCCCCTCTTAGAGTTATTCAGGAGGACCCCATCTTGGATGTCTAAGACTGATTTTGATCAAAGTTGTTAAGGAGACGACTTTGAGGTTGTCCCTTCAAATGAAGTCACTATCAATTATCAAATAATGGATGACCTACTAGATAGTTGGCACAATCGCTACAATGGTTTTTTTTTTTGTCTTTACTATCCAGTAGAAAATATTAAAAGAGGATTTGCAAGTAATCACAACAATATGTTTGATGAATGATTTTGTAAGGGAGATGATCCACAACCCTTAACTCCTTATAAGGACACCCCTTCATTTTTTTTACATTGAAAACATCACACCAAAATGCATAAAAATGGAAAGAGATGTCACTATCGGGAGACTGAAATAGAAAAAAGGAGTATTCTTATAAAACAAGTGTCATTACCAGTTCTCGATTATTAAATCTAATCGAATAATCTAAGATAATGGTCTTAGGAAAATAAATAAATAAAACCAATGCAATTAATTCAAAAGTTGGCAGCTCAATCAAATTGAGGCAAATAGTGTTGAAAAATTGTGTGACCTACTACTTAAGACGTCCCTAATGTATATATAAAATACCTCGGGAGTGAGTATAATGGATCGGTTCAGGTATTTTGCCCAAGACCGAAACAAGTGAGCACCAGCACCGCTGTATTTGTAATAGAAGAAACCGCACGAGTAAGAATACCACCAAAAAATCATAAAAAAACACATAAAATGCATAAAAAGAAGAACAAAATGTGCATTTCTCCCCATCAAAGACACGCTCGTTGCCAAAGGTAACTATATCTTCATATTTGAAGACATGAGTTATTTATGTCAGATTATTCCAACACAATTATTTGCATCTTTCATCGATCATTCTTTTCAAACTACTAGAAGTCATAAAAAAATGGGATTGATGAAATTAGAAACTTAGTTGCGAAGGCACATTATAATCGATGCGGTAAAAAACTAAAAGACTATCAAAATGACACAAATGCTTCTAAGAGGAATAACATTTCACCAAGGTATCGATGTCAAGAGATCTATAAGATCTCTTTGAGGTCTACAATGGTTATTTCAAAATATCATAAAAGATTTCAATGCTTTGAGCCTCAAAAGATAGCACAAGATACCATCATTCAAAAAATAAAAAATGATAGCACAAGATACAGTTAGAAAAATATTACAGTTTTTTAGATTAATTTTTGGAGTTTTCTTTAACAGGCTACAATAACTTTGCAGTCAAGGACTGGGATTAAATTAAGCTGCTAGGGTCACTTCGAGTCTTATATTTAGCTCTACAAAGGATATTTTATGCACTCTTGGTTAACACAAAATTGAAACTTTATTTTTTATCCTTTTTTAATATAATTGGTTGTTATTCTCTTTTATTTCATGCTTCGTTTTGACCTAGTCCTATTTTTGCTATGTATCAAATTGGTATTAATGAAAGATTTGATCCTTGGAGTTTCATTATATGTGGAGGAGATCAAGTACAATGGAAGATGCAGTCATCAAGTTTGATGGATGTATACATAGGCAAGTTAATTAGCTAGCAAAACAACTTCAGATTTTGCTACTAGAACAAACCAAAGACACATGGGAAGTTCATTTTAAGGAGTCGACGTTGCATCTCATGGAAGATCAAAGCAAGGATCTTACTTCCATTACACATGAGATGAAGATCTAAAACATGATGAATGAGAAGTGGGGGTGGGGTGTCTTGCCCACTTCGAGATCTCTCAGTTTACTATGTTTTGTATAAGTTACAATTGTAAACTTAACCAAACTAATATTTTTTCCTACAATAGAATATGAGCATAGAGATGGCTATCATCAAGACCCAAAAATTCACAGTACCTTGGAAAGATGAATATATGGTTGCGACCTCCTGACCGGCGAAAATATGGCATTTGACTAAGAATCTGAATGCAAAAGGCAAAAACATTATCAAAATCCAAAGGAACTTTCTTTAATGATGACAATCTGAGAAAAGCAGATTAAGCAAAAGCAGGTAAAATGTCACAACAAACTGAAATGTCACACATTTTCACTGTCAAAGTCCCTCCCACTGTTCCCTTCAGCAGCGACATATTTAACAATGCACAATGAGTTTTAACTAGCAATGAATCAAAACAAAAAAATATATAGATATACAAATTGATAAATCAACATCTCAAGTAATCAAAACCAATGACAGTACCAAATTCATCGATTGCATGAACATAATAAAACCCTACACGTGTGCATTTTTACCTTCACATATGTGTTGTTGATCTCCTTATCATTCAAACCCCCCATCATCCGTACGCATTTCACATAAGAAGGAACAAAGAACAGATCCGCTTCCTCCTTGTTCAATGTCCGGAACTTGGATTCAAGAAGAAACCGATGGATTTTAACCTAAATACAGAATTTCCTTGAGAAACAATCAAATCAAAGATTATAAAGAAGAGCAAAACATAAGAAAAACCCTAGAAGAAACTTCACACACCTGCGTTCCCCATTGCCCCTTGGCGCAAGAATCCGTGGAGATCTTACCATCTCTCCCGTGCATCAATTCACTCAATCCATCAATCTCGGATTCTTCGTAGACGTAGATCTTGAGAGAGAGCAGAGATCCGGAATTCTCCTTGAGAGGATGGGGATTTTCGTAGATAGAGGAGGAGAGATTGCAGAAAGAGGAGAAAGATCGATCTAGGGTTCTAGTGAGGAAGAATGTGGAGACTATGAGAGCTAGGGCACCGATTTGGTGGGTTCGAGTGCAGGGAGAATGAGATGACAATGAGATCCTGTTCTTGTTTAAGCTTCCCATGGGAAAACGAGACTGGCAAAATTTAGGGCAAAAGAAAATGTTCGTTGTTGTTCTTCAGGGCATAGTAATTATCATTTTGTTTGTTCCTTGTTCACCAAAGTTAACAAACAGAGGCCATGAAAGCAAGAGACATGTTCTCCCACGAAAGCATCATTTCTAAAGCAGCTGCTCACACCCCCATTCTCATATTTACATGTCAACCGAACACAGACAAAACCGCTATTTCCATCTTTTTTACCTTCTACTTTCCCTCTTCTGGTTGCATCCAAACGGAGGAAACCAAAAGTTAAAAGGAAGTTAAACTGTTAAAGTCCTCGATGATCTATGATGCTTCACACCCCGACCGTCAAGTCCTCGTGCGCGGTGAACCACCGTTGATGTTTGAACCAACAGCAGCCGGTCACAGTACAAAAACACTTTGTTTTGGGTACTGTACTCATGGTTTTAAATTTCGACCGAAATCCGACGGAAATTTCGGATTTCGAGACCGACACCGAAATCAATAATATCCGAAACAGTATTTTATTTAGTCCAAAATTTCAGAATTTCGGTCGAAATTTCACCAAAAAATCTGTTTTTTAAATATAGCTACAACTTTAATCTGAGGGGCTCTTGTGCCAATCACTTTCATTCCTACCATTTGTAGAACATATAGCTACAACTTTAACTCAGATTATTTCCTAATAATCCCTGTGAGTGTGTGATTGATGTTAAATAATCTAATATTTATGGATTTATTGTATTTTTAAAGAAGGGAAAATAATATTCTCACTCCTGTGTTGATAATGGCACTTTATACCCGGATGAGAGAGAGAGAGAAAGAGATAAACTCAAAGGGTGTCCTTGCAAAACCCAAACGACATTCATTACTCCTTTAATTTTCTATATTTTAGTTCCTTTAATTTTTTTATATTTTAGTGTCGTTATAAAAATTGAGGACTACATAAACATGAGGAATTCTAGACTGAAGGGAGCCCTTACAACAAAGAGGTGAAAGGGCTCTCCCATTGGCTACACATTACCATCATGCATTAATAACTGCCGAAAAAACAAACGTGATGGTGATTTGCAGCCAATGGGGGAGCCCTTTCACCTCTTCTTTTCAGTTTAGACTTCCTCCATAAACATTTAATTATTTGGCCGGGTCATAATAATTCCAATTCTACCATGCCCGCATTCAGTTGCTCGCGGATTTTAGAATCTTTCATTTCCTCAAAACCCGGGGTGGAAGATGAGAGAAGGAGACTGACTGTCTTGATTTCTCGCCCTTCATTTCTTCAAGCGGGAGATCGTCAGGGTATAGAAATCTCAGGGAGAGATTTCTAAAAGTTGGATTTCTTACTAAAAATCCAGAATAATGGATTGTAAAATCCAGAATTTTACACAGCTTTCCAAGTAAAACCTGGATTCTAAAATCCAGGTATCCAAACAGCCCCAACATGTATTCAATCACCCAAAGCATAAAAGAAGCAACCCAAAATAGACATTAAGCTGGCAATGCAAAGTATCTTTCATATCAGTGATACATACTGATAAGAGGAGAAGCTCCCGGATTCCTGTTCATTTTGGCATTTTTTCTGAAAATGCATAAACATCATAACCACATTTTGAAGGGATACCTGCAGAATAAGGCTCTGTAGAAGAGAAGCATAGCATCCAACCCATTTTGGCCGTCAGGGGAATGCTTCCATACAAACAATTCAGCACCTCACCTTATCTTCACAATCACGTGTTCTGCAGGAGAAGCTACAGCCAACTGTTAGTCATTTGATGGTACAAACTCTCATGGTTTGTCACAATTTATCATGTACATTTGCCAGGCCAGGAATAGTTTCTCTCTCTTCTTGTCTTGAGATTAGGTCAACAGAATTCGTGTTTCCAGCTTAAATGGTCTCATTCAGAGTCCCATGCTCTAAAAGTTGCGACAAAGCGCTCCTCATCTTCTCGAGAGAAACAGGTTTGAGGATCACCCCATCCATGCCTATCCTCAAGCAATTCTCTCTTGTTAGCCTATCTGTATTCCCTGTGAGTGCTACAAGCAGAGGCCTTTCATGACGCATTGGAAATCTTTCCTGAAGGCGGGCCATCACTTCATAGCCATCCATCCCAGGAATGCAGACATCCATAAATAGTACCTTGTATTCTTGAGAAATAACCCGTAAGCATTCATCGCCTGAACTAACAACTGTCACATCACATCCCAAATGGACGAGTAATCCCCTAGTCGCCATTCTGCTAACCCTGAGCAAATTAAGAAAGAACCATGTCAGATGATTATCACCGTGCATTTCTCATATAAAGACCCCATCGCCCAAGATGTAGATATCCGTCATATTGATGATCATAATGGCAAATCCAGTCTACGAAAAAAGATGCTTCATTTAGTTCAAAATTATAACGCCAGCTACTGTTTCCAACTCCAATGCATAGTTCGTGGATGCTCATATATTATTTATACGGTTCTAATGAATTTAGTTTCTCTGTATCTTATACTTTTATGAAACATTGCTTAAAATATTGGTTTGTGATACCTCATGTCTTTGGTAATATCAAATTTATCTGCAGTCTGACAGGATATCATTTTATTTTATTAGAATTTATTGCAATATCAATTTCGAGTAAATGTGGTTTGTATGAGGTTCAGTACTAAAATAGTATACCCTCCCTTTCCCAGTTTGATTCTATCAGAACTTACCCTACATATCAGTCTGATACTACAGAAGGATAACATTTGATTACATCAAAATTTACCATAGATATCAAGTTTTGAGTAAATTTGGCTCATGTCAAATTGTATATTTTAAGTGCTCTCCCTTCCTCACTCTCTCCTCTAAAATTACCTGCAGTTAAATAATATAGAACTCATAGAAGTACATAAGTATGGTCTATACTGGGTTTATTACTAAAATAGTATACACTCATCCTGTTTGATTTTATCAGTATTTATCATAGATATTACTGTGATATATTCTCTCTCCTTTTATCCGTGCTTCTTTCATTGTTGTATGCATTACTAATTTACTAGCATATATAACAAACCACCCAGGGAGTTAAAAACAATAGTGAGAGACATGGTCACGTTAAGATAAAGTATTAGAATTAAATTATGTTCAACTGGGAATGCATAAGCATAACAATGTAATATTCAGCACAAATTTGCACATATATAATAATGCTAAGAACGGTGGAGGAGGGGGTCACTTGTATGAGAAATATCAAAAGATTATTTTGGTGCTTCGAAATTATTTCGGGGCTCAAAATAAATTGTGCAAAAAGTGTGGTGGCTGGGATTAACATCCAAGAGGATCAGGTTTTAGAGCACGCCAACGCTCTTGGTTGCCTCAAAGCGGAATTACCTGTTAAATACCTGGGTCTACCTCTGGGATTCGGTATCCCAAAGGATTCTCTGTGGGACCCTGTCATCGAAAGAATAGAAAGGAAATTGGCATCTTGGAAGAAAAGGTATTTATCCTTCGGTGGTAGGATTACGCTCATCAAAGCGGCTCTGGCAAACATGCCTGTTTACTACATGTCTCTATTTCGGATTCGTGGTTCTATTGCATCGAAAATCAAAAGACTCCAGCGTGACTTTCTCTGGGAAGGTAACGAGGACTGTAAAAAATCCAAACATTTGCTAAAATGGAGCACGGTCGGTAAAGCTCGAAAGAAAGGGGGATTGGGAATTGGAAAAATTCGTCAGCGGAATCGGGCTTTGCTCGGTAAATGGTTATGGCGGTTTGGGACTGAAAAAGGGGCATTGTGGCACAACATAATTCACTCCAAATACGGTTCTGATCGTGGTGAATGAATATGTAGGTCTCCAGCAGTGGGGAAAGGATCTGGGGCCTGGAGGTCTATATGCTCGGCTCAACACTCTTTCTTAATCCACCTCAGATTTAAAGCTGGAAAAGGTCATTCAATCCGATTCTGGTCGGCCCTTTGGATTGGGAATCAAAGCCTCCAATCACGGTTTCCTGAGATTTTCAGAATTGCATCGGATAAAGAGGCCACAATAGCCGACTATCTGAGGCGGATCGATAATACTGGTGGCATTTTCTGGGATATTAGAATCAGACGCAACTTGAAGGACTCCGAGATTACCATCTTTACATCTCTTATTGAGCTGTTGGAGAGCCATTACATATCCCCGGTGGGAGAAGATGAATGGATTTGGCGCCCGGACCCGAGTGGAATATTCTCTGTCCGCTCGTTTTTTCAATTATTGAATGATGGATCGGATCCTGATTCAGACATCGCTCGCATCTGGCGAAACTATGCTCCCCTACGGATCACTGCATTCATGTGGACTGTAGCTCACAAATGCATCAATACTATTGACAGACTCAAGCGTCGCAGATTTCATATTGCCAACAGGTGTGTAATGTGTCTGACGAAGAGAACTCTGGTCATTTATTTGTCCAGTGCCCTTTGCCCTACCGTATATAGATGGCTATCTTCAAATTATTTGGCGTAAGCTGGGTCATGGACAATAGAATTGATCCGATGATCATTCACTGGAGGGGCATGTTCAATGGTTGTATTGGTAAGAGCATGTGGTCTGCTGTGCTGTATGCGATTTTGTGGCATATTTGGTTGGAACGCAACTCCAGAATCTTTCATGGCAAGGAAAAATCATGGCGATTTATCCTCCTCGATGAGAAATTTTCAATTATTGCTTGGGCCCAAAGGAAAGGAGAGATCCCTTACTCTGTTGGAACTCTAATTCGACAGTGGTGGTCCATATCGCATGAGAAGAAGAGGGTTACTCAAATTACCCCGAAATGGACTCCGCCACCTGATGGGTGGATGAAATTGAACTTCGATGGTAGCGCTCTTGGAAACCCGGGTTCGGCTGGAATTGGTGGAATCCTTCGAAACTGCGACGGCCAAACTTTTATGACATACTCAGGCCCGGCTGGCTGGTGTGATGCTTATGAGGCGGAAGCAAAAGCTCTTTTAGCCGGCCTAAAATGGTATGCCACTAACAGAATTGGTCCTCTTGTGATTGAGGGTGATTCCTTAAATGTTGTGGGTTGGGCTAGGAACAAAGGAGGTGGTCCATGGCGAATACATGCAATTATTGACGAGATTCGGGACCTAGTGCGGGATATCCAACCTTCCTTACAGCATCGTAGAAGGACTGCAAATTCTGAGGCGGATATTCTGGCTAAAGAGGGGGTTCATTTATCGGGTATTCGATTTGTTTATCTGCCTGAATCTGGCATACCACCCATTTAGGGGGTATTGTCCTATGATTTCTCTTTCTTTTTATTTTCGGGAACATCTTGTCCCCGCTCTCTGTACTTCGTTTTACTTCTATTAAAAGTTACCTTTCAAAAAAAAAAAAAAATGCTAAGAACTGCAAGAGTAATAAGCAAAAGGCCACAAAGAGGTGGTGTTCTATGTTACTCATGTTATGCAAATTATATGTCAAATTGCGCTGAACTAGGTCCACAGAAATTTATTTTCAGATGCATTTCTATTTACAACAGCCAACAAGTATAGAAGACATTTGGGATTGAGACTCTAGCTCAATGCTCAAGTCTTTGCTCTTCAACCTAGAGGTCGGACCACCTAATCCAAGAAGAAATTTAATCAACCAACTTTTGGACATACAAACACAAACGTATGCAGAGCCTACAAATATTTTTGCTTCTAACTGCTTGCTTACATGCCTCAATAAACTTTTCCTTACTTCAAACCATGTTCACACGCGTGGAGAGAACTAGATACTGAAGCTAAATTCCGTGTAGAATGGTAGACATGCAAAACAGCGCAATGAAATGCATAGCCACTTCAGTTATGCAGAGGTGAAAGGAGGCTTTGGCCGACTCAATTATAAGCAAACAAGCAGAAATGTGTTATTGAGAACCTCAAAGAACATCCATGCAAATTCTCAAATGCTAAAAGATATAAAATTATGCTATTAGCTGTGGAAACCCAACGTGGTGAAACAGATATGCTTCAGATAAGTAAAGGGCACAACAAATCCGAACATCCAAATAAAAAAAACCTGCTGCTAAATTTATAGCAACATTTACTCGTATTGAGATGGTCAGACTACTGACCCGTTATCATCCGTAACAAGAACCTTGAGTCCCGGAAAAATCGCCAGGCCATGATTTGCTTGTGTTAGAGGTAGAAAACGGTGGTTGGGTTCATTTGAATGATCTGCAACTCCAAGTTTAACAACAAATATAGCAGTACACCCTTTTCCCGGACCATCACTTTCAATCCATATCTGCCCCTCCATAAGATTTACGAACCTGATCGCATCACACTTATTAAATGTGAAAATGCCATAATGATCACATGATAGAAATAATAATTATCTTGTACAAATCCATTGAGCAGATAAGTTCATTTACACAAAAAAAAGGAATTAAGAAAAGAAAAGCATGTCTCATTCGGATTCGGGCCTAAATAAACAGCTAAAAGGTAAACCTATACGAAGAAATACAACTGTGTCAAGCCAAATTAATTGCTTTGTCGACAATACTGAAGTCAAAGCTGCACCAAAAAGAAAAGAAATCAACGGCTCACACCTCTTGCAAATAGCAAGACCAAGTCCAGTGCCACCGGAATTTCTACTTTCCAGTGAATGACTTTGTGCAAATTTGGTAAATATCTTTGGAATATCTTTTGGACTGAGTCCCGAGCCTCCATCTTTCACCTGCAGTGACAAATATCAGCATTTTCCATGAGTGAAGATTGAAGTATATTGAATTGCAAGCAGTTCAGATCTCTTTTCTGTCAGGTACTGTGAAGTACTGCATATCTATTCAAGGACATAGTAAACCTTAGATTGTTTTCTTTTCTTTTTTGAATGGCTAGTAAAACTTAGATTGTTAATCACTAGAGAACTAAGCATCCTCGTAAGGAAATATCACTAGAATAACTACCATATACCAACCTGAACTCGCAGGGAAAACTGATCATCACTCAAAACCTGATAGAATTCAGAACCCTGTCTTAAAGACTCTGATTTCGCAATAGAAGCTGTGATTGAAATGCTGCCCTCCTTTGAAAACTTAACTGCATTACCAGCAACATTTAAAACAGTCTGCATAAGACGTTTTTCATCACCAACAGCATACAGTGGTATATCCGGAGCCAAACATAATGACACAGACAGCTTTTTGACAGATGCAATGGGCTTTATCAAATTAACAACCTGCAATCACAAACAAGAGTTTTACCATACCAATCAAACTTTATGACCAGTTGGAATCATCCATTTCCTAAAGACCCATGAGCCTCCTCCCTTTTACCCAAATGATAAGAGCAAAAAAGTACCTCTCGGAAAACCGCATGAAGGTTAAAAGTTCCTAGGTCAAGTTCAAGACTTCCATCTTCAAGCCTTGAAAGATCTAAAACATCATTAATCAGTGTAGCTAAAAGGTTACTGCTCTTCAGGACGGTCTCCACCATAAGGCGCTGATCAGGAGTCAACTGAGTTTCCTGCAGTAGAGAGGAGAGAGCGATAATTGCATGCATGGGAGTCCGCATTTCATGATTCATAACTGCCAAAAAGTCATTACGAGCACGAATGGCAGTTTCAGCTTCTCTTCTAGCATGATCCAGCGCAACATTTTGCTCCATAAGCAGATCCCTTGCCCTCATGGATTCTTCCAAGATTGCAGCATGTGAAAGAGCAACAGCAACCTAGCCAAGAAAAAAAGAATCAAGAATAAGCAACAGCAACCTAGCCAGAAAAAAAGAACCAAGAATAAGGATTTCTCTGGTGCTGCTAAAAATCAAAATCTGTATTGCAATACAGAACAACACATTTTTTCATGTTCATTTTCAGGGTAGTGAAACAGGCGTGTATCGTCAATGCAATGATATCAAGAAGAAAAATGGAAGGTTCAGAGACAAACACGGGAGTGTTGAAAGATGTGTGCTATGTTTGATGTCATGTGAAGAATGGCACACACCAATAACAGTAGATTCATTTGACCATTATGCGAAATTTCCAGGCAAATGATCCATACGCGTACTGAACCAGTTGACCTAAATGGACTGAAGCCATTATTTACCAAGACCTTTTTTTTTAGAAGGAAGGATTATTTACCAAGACCTTCCAACAGCACTTTCATGCACCAGAAATTTTTAAGTGCGTGATTGTTTTTTTAATGATTTTTAAGTGCATGATAATGCGAGCTTTAATGAAAGATGAAAAATGCCTATCTGATTGTTTCATTATCTGCATAGATAGCGGCGGTGGCTGGGAAAATGTTCAATGCTGCAACTTGAGATAGGTCCTGGCATGCATGATTACAGAATAGTGATATAAAATGAAAAGGCAGTAGGCTGGATAACAAACCACTTCTGATGACTGTCTGGAAGCACTGGCGATGCCACTTGTAAGGAAATGGGGGCAATTGCCCCCCTTATTTTTTGGAAAAAATATATATATACCTTTATTTTTTAATATTTTTTTATACTTACCCCTTTTTAAAAAAATATGCCCCCCTTTCCAATCATCCCTAAGATAGGAAACAAGTTTAAAATTTTAATGTTACCATTTTTATCTCCCTTCTTTGTGAAAAATTTACTATAATTTTTGCCCCCCTTGTGCAAAATTTTAGATAGAAAATTTTTCTATCTTAGGTAAAAAATTAGTATAATTTTTGCCCCCCTTGTGCAAAATTTATGGCATCGCCCCTGTCTGGAAGTACATGTTTTTCAAATCAAGTGAAATTTATTCAAATGAACCTATGGTGACTTGTGCATGGAAAAGTTGCCCCCTATATTTTCATGATCGCAGCGGAGTCAAATATATATGATATATTTGACTCCGCTACGATCTTGTGTACTGGGGATTCCATTTCCATTTCGTGATGCAATTTTTTCAGCTTATATCATTTATCATTCTCTTCTTTAATAATATCTTGTTAACCATCAAAACAAAAAACTGAGTTGTGAAACCTTATATGATAAATATCTTGGCTCAAACATGGAACTTAACATCGTATCATTTCGTTGGGCAAACAAATAGCCAACCGCCAAGCAACTCGAGAAATGAAATAATGAATATCATAGCTCTAGACCTCATAGTGATATGCACAGTTAGCTGAACAAAAGATTTAAAAAAGAAAGAAAAGAAAAAGATTTCATTCAAACCTGGTCAGCAACCACTTCAACAAGCTCCAACTCATGAACGTGCCACTGCCTTGCACTGTTTGAGGGCAGCATCAAAACCATCAATGCATATCGTTTTGTGGAAAGCTCTGGCCAATCGTTAATTTGAAAATTCGTGAGATGTAGAAGCGGGACACGCACGGCGACAACCTCCCCTGGCATATACTTTCCAGCAAGAGGACGAAGTCTTGCCACTGGAGAATTTGGTGATATTTTTATCGCACGGTTGCTACAAAAAACTTGGTTGATTACAGGGAGTTGAATAGGTACAGTAAATCCAACAGGGCTTTGATGGTGGAGAGTGTGGGAAAGTTGAAGCTCCAACCCTGTACGTGCTGGCATCCACAATGCACATTCCTCCAAACCCAAAGTTCTACCCAACTCCACAAGCGTCGTCTTTAATATCGTATGTCTATCAAGAGTGCTCCTAATTTCATGAGTCAGCATTCTCACATGCCGACCCGTTTCTTCCTGAGTACGAATAATGCCCATCTCTCGATCAAGCTCTTCGGCCTTATTTCTCAGAAACAACTCTCGGGTTTTCACACTCAATAAATCGGGAATAATGTGAACAAGCATAAGAGCTGTCGCACATGACACGAGTGCTGTCAAAACCTTGGAAGTGGTCATAACAATTGCCACAGTTCTAGTGTGTATGCTGAAAGTCCACAAGTTAATAAGGTGGGTTGCTCCACAAAGAACAATGAAAGCCCCAAATTGCACCAGGACCCATCTGTAAGGGAAAACTGCGGATTTCTTTACGAAATATATCAGCTCAAGAGGGATAGAAAAATAGGCAAGCGCGATGAAGAAGTCCGAAATGTATTGGTACTTCATCAGTAGTTCATCGGCTGGCCATTGTAGATCGACGCAGTAGCAAGTCTCCATCTCAAAGAATTACCCTAAACCACCAGTCAAAAAAAAAAAAAATACAATTTACAACCGAATAAATAAATATACTATAGTAATCTGTAAATGATTATCTTTCAAAAATAAATCTGCAAATGAGTCATAGAAATCAAGTGTCCCATGATCAAAATAGAAAACCTCCCCTTCCCATCAAATTACATGGTTGCACAACTCATAAATTTTATTTATTTATTTTTAAATGGTAGCCAAATGTATTAATAAAAAGACCGAGATGGTCGGAGTACAAGCAGAAGAAAAAAAAAGAAAAATAATCAATATATAAAATATACTCTATGCATCGAATTACATGGTTGCAGAATTCATAAAGTTCTTAAGTGATAGAACACCGTTCTATCAGAAATGAAAATAGGGAAGAAGATTATAGAGAAAAGGGAAAGATTGAGTTAGTTCGAGGAAACTCAGGCCTCCAATAAGCTAACCATCTACATTATAGAAATTAGGGGAAGCAAAATAAGGAAACAGAAATCAGTAGAGTAGAAAAAAGGAAATAAGGAAACCCTACTCTAATATGGCAATAACTTAAATAAAGAAGATAATCTAAATAAGGAAAACTAATTCTAACATTAAGCTTGATGAAAATGCTTGAATTTTAGGTCAAAGGGTATGAATTTGATTATCTAAGTTGGGGCACATACAATTACAGAAAGAAAAAATAGGGTTCGGATCATATGCACTGTAGAAGAAGTTGTACTTGTAGAGAAATCTTAGGATTGATAGATGTTAGAATATTGGATAAAATCGGACATTAAATAGCAATCTAATTGGGTTAAATCCCAAATAATCATGCTCTGTATTAATTCATTTAATTCTATACCTAGAAGTAGACTGAATAAGAGCTAGAGAAGCGAAAAGAGAGGTGAGAATGAAGGAAGGAACGAACCTCTTTAGGTCAGGAATCCGATAGATGGGCTGTTGTACATGGGAGCTCTCCTTCTTCTTTTTCAGACAAAGCTTGTTCGAAGATTTCGGAAAAATATCGGAAAAAATGACACGGCGCCACACCGACCACTTTAATGATCCGTACACCCCCGAGTTAGGTCTCTCTCACCTAACAGCTGCACGCCCACGTCTCTCTCTCTCTCTCTCTCTCTCTCTCTCTCCCCCAATTGTTTTATTAATTATATATTTGCGATTTGCTAAGGAATTTCGCGGAAAGGCATTTGGTGCCTGGCTTTTGGAAAGATAACAGCCACAGGGGCTCACTTTTCAGCAGATTTTGTCTTATTCTTCACCAGTGGTACGAGGGTGACAAAGAAACCCTCTCCTGTGTAATAAGATATATTTTGATAGGGAATTGCTAGCGTCCATCACAAAAGCCTTTTCGCGGTCAGTCTGACGCACATCAGACCAGCCAACTCGTTAATGAAGACAACAGCTTTTGTCTCCATTCACAAGTTGGCTGGTCTGACGTGCAACAGATCAGCTTCGAAAAGCCTTTTGCCAGAGGCAAATCCCATTTTGATAATAGCTATAACGGAAGAGAATATAGCAAGATATTGTGATCATATATGAGAAAGTTAAACTCAAAAAAGCTTTGCCAATACAGGAGAAAATCACAAAAGAAGAAGAAGATGTATGTGACAATGCTGGCGTATTACCAAATCACGCCCCTATTGCCACAGCTGTAGATATAGGTATTTTGAGAATACGCCTCGACGACCAATAGATGGGTTCTTCCTCTTGTTCGATTTGTCTGTAGACACTGACATATACCGACAATATCTGAAGATCTTTTGAAGGGACATAGAATCAATAAATCACATTTGAAAGTTTGAAGGGTTAGTTACCTTGTGTTTCAAGTTGGCTAGAGAGAGACGTTCCTTTGGCAAATATTTAGGAAAGATAGCAAATCCTTTTGTAATCTCTAGAATCCGAAACACATAATCGAAGTAGAAACGAGATACAGAGGGTGCCACATAGGGCACTCCAAGCATGCAACATTCCCTTCTACTTATATATTACTAGATTAGATATATGAGGTGGTTGTTCTCTCATTATTCATCTAAGGTGATTGTTCCCTTATCCAAAAGTCAGCCGGGAAATGCCTTTCTGCAAAATTCCCTAGCAAACCCCCTATTTTAATGCCATTAATGCCGGCCATAAATACGGGTCTTGGATCGGACAATCTGAGCCGTGCAACCATGACCTGCAAAGTAATGTGACTCAATCACGGGTTTGACAGGAAAAAGTGAATAGCCCAGATTCGGATCCAATCTTATAATAACATATATTCTGATTCGATTAGCCTCTGTGGCTGACTTTTGAACGAGAGAACAGACACACAAGCTCACTTTTTAGCAGATCTTATCCAATTCATTTAATACATCTGAGGTGGCTATTCTCTATGGTTCCCAGAAATGACTTTAACCAATGTTGTAATGGCTTAGCTGTTCTCTCCTAGTTCAGGTCTTTTATTGGCTTAGCTGTGTATGTGAAATCTAAGGGCCCATTTGGATACCTGATGCATTTGTATTTTGATTTGGATTTGAGTTTTGGACAGAAAATACATCCGTCATCTTCATAAACATGTGGAGGGAGGTCTCGCTGCTGCCGGAGCAACGTCGAGCGGCAGCGACAGTGAAGGAAGTTGCCACAAATATTGATTTCCAAATAATGTCTCGTATAATAGATTTGAAAATCGGAATTTTTTGCACTATCCTAGCTGATTTGGAAATTTTTAGGATCTGATCCAGTTCAAAATGTCAACTAAATTCAAATCTAAATCTTGTGGGTATCCAAGCATGGCCTAAGTTCATTTAAATCAATCTTTAAAAATTCCTTGCATCAATCGTTGAAATGCTGTAGCCTGACTTTTCTTTTACTCTGGCTGAGTTCTCGTTCGAATTTGAGTTTTGCCCTACCAAGTTATTCAGAACTCCTACAAGTTGTTCAAGTTATGTTCCATCTCTTGTTAGGCACATTTTCCCAATCAAGCCTATCCAATAACAAAATCAACCTTGACTTCTATCCTTAGAAGTGGGAATTTTGCATTGTAGAAGATCCAAAGCAAGGCCTTCAGATTTACCAAAGGTGGAACCCAATGTGCCTTCATCATATGGGATCTGTATCCTCCCTTTTTCTTCCCTGGGCCACCCTTTGTTTTGTGAAAAGAGTAGCCATAATCATGGATTTAGCCCATTAAAAAAAAATCATGGATTTAAATTTCGGTTTCGGTTTCGCCCTTGGCAGAATTGAAATCCAGTAATAAAAAAAGATATTATTTTATTAATTACCAAATTTCGGAAAAATAATATTTTTTTTAAAAATACAAATTTTGGAAGTTCCGGCCGAAATCTAGGATTTCGCGAATTTAAGATTTCAGGGTTTTGGTCGCAACAGAAATCTAAAATTTCGGACCGGAATTTCAGATTTCGGGCAAAATTTGAAACAAATCTTTTTTAAACAAATTTGAAACAATTGTCATAATAATAGGCGAAGAAAGAGGGGTGAATATATCCCTTTCCCATTGTAGTACAACAAAAGAAAGAGAGAGGCATATTCGCTCCCTTTTCTTCCCCGACCCACCTTGCAGCGCTTTTTAAACTACAACGGAGTGGCGCCGGGAAGAAACGGGGCGAATGGGAGATGATTTTTTCGCCCCCCTAAGGATAATGCGCCCCCTTGTCACGTGAATTGTGGGCAGACCAGGCGCTTTTTAACGTGAAAAGATCAAATCACGTTACAAGTGGGGCGCATTATCCCTCGGCGGCGAAAAAAATCATCGCCCAAATATATTACCAAATCCCAATTTATAAAAAGGAAAAATTACACTTACACCCCTTCTAGTTTCTAACACATCCACTTCTACCCCTATAGTTTAAAATGTGACAACTACACTCCCTTTAGTTTAAAACGTGACAACTACACTCCCTTTAGTTTCAATTTGTATATGGTAGGCCCCCTCACTTGACGGTTCGTCGAGCTGATTTTTTGGGCACCCCCTATATATATATATATATATATAGAGAGAGAGAGAGAGAGAGAGAGAGACAGAGAGAGAGAGAGAGAGAGAGAGAGAACGGTTCATACACACATGTGTAGATAAGTTATCTACACACTAGCTTAAAATACAGTGGGGGCCACATTATTTGGGTGACCCAAACCATTCATTTTTAAGGCCCTCACATAGATAGGGTGTCCACGAAAAATCAGAACCATAGGATCATCCTAACCATTCGAACTGTGGAGGCAAAAAATGGACTAATTTGTGAAGGTTTAAAGACATCCATTTTACCTCCACAAATCGTAGGGTTGGGATGATCCTATGGATCTGATTTTTTGTAGACACCCTATCTATGTGAGGGTCTTTAAAATGGATGGCTTGGATCACCCAAACAATGTGGGCCCCCACTGTATTTTAAGCTAGTGTGTAGAGAACTCTCTACACATATGTGTAGGAACCGTTCTCTCATATATATATATATATATATATATATATATATCCTCGTTGCGTGTACCTCTCCCCGCCACTCAATCTCTCTCTTTTAGGGTTTCCAAATCTATTCCCATCCAACCTCTTATAACCCTAGCGTTGCCATTAACACTGTTTTCTCAACAGGTATTCCTACATCTCTAATTCAATCAATCCTTACAATATCCTTCTACACACAAAAGAAGAACAGATAAAAAAATGTCCGGCACAGCTGTTGTTACAGTCTACGGCAATGGCGCAATCACAGAAACAAAAAAATCCCCATTTTCCGTCAAAGTAGGGTTAGCTCAAATGCTCAGAGGCGGTGTAATCATGGACGTAGTAAACGCTGAACAAGCCCGAATCGCCGAAGAAGCCGGAGCCTGCGCGGTCATGGCCCTAGAACGCGTGCCTGCCGATATTAGGGCACAAGGTGGAGTCGCCCGAATGTCCGATCCAACACTAATCAAAGAAATAAAAAATTCTGTCACAATCCCTGTCATGGCCAAAGCTCGAATTGGCCATTTTGTAGAAGCCCAAATCCTTGAAGCCCTAGGTATAGATTACATAGACGAAAGCGAAGTCCTAACCCTAGCTGATGATCAACACCACATTAACAAACACAATTTTCGAATCCCCTTTGTTTGCGGCTGCCGAAATTTGGGTGAAGCTCTGAGAAGGATCCGGGAAGGCGCGGCGATGATTAGGACGAAGGGGGAAGCTGGGACTGGGAATATCATTGAGGCGGTTAGGCATGTGAGATCTGTGATGGATGATATTAGGGTTCTTCGCAATATGGATGATGATGAGGTTTTTACCTTTGCTAAGAATATTGCGGCGCCTTATGATCTTGTGATGCAGACTAAGCAGTTGGGTAGGCTGCCTGTAGTGCAATTTGCCGCAGGAGGGGTTGCTACTCCGGCGGATGCCGCACTTATGATGCAATTGGGTTGTGATGGGGTGTTTGTGGGGTCTGGGGTTTTTAAGAGTGGGGACCCTGTTCGTCGTGCTAGGGCTATTGTTCAGGCTGTTACACATTATAGTGATCCTGAGATTTTGGCTGAAGTTAGTTGTGGGTTGGGTGAGGCTATGGTTGG
The DNA here is from genome assembly GCF_043159265.1 of Tasmannia lanceolata. Lineage (NCBI taxonomy): Eukaryota > Viridiplantae > Streptophyta > Magnoliopsida > Canellales > Winteraceae > Tasmannia > Tasmannia lanceolata. Next base: position 16,017,834 of record NW_027518683.1, read on the forward strand.
GCTTAATCTCAAAGATGAGAAGGTTGAAAGGTATGCGAATCGTTCTGATTAAGCGGGAGCATGATGGGAACTAGTCGGTGTTCAAGGTCATTGGCAAATCAGAAATCATCATCATTTTCTATTTTTGCTTCTATTATATTGGTAACTATTTCTTTTCTTATATCTTGTTGCCCTTCTTATATCATTAGGATCCTATTTACAGAACTGTTATAGGTTTAGGAAGCTTAACACTGTCTCTGTTTCTCTTAGAAACATTTTCATGGCTTGTTGAATCTGCTTCAATGATTAATTTATTTTAGGATTTTTCGTAATTTATTGGAAGCGTGATTTGTGGGATACTATAGAATATATTTATGGTTTGTTGAATCTGATCTACTGATCGTTTTTTTTTTTTTTTTTTTTTTTTGAGGAATTTTCTTACTTTATTGAGAGGATGGATTTGTGGGATACTATAGCTCTGTTTGTATGTTCACATGAAACTTCTGTGGGCATGCTGTTCGTTAGTATTTTGAATTTTTTGAGCCTGATGTCTGAACATTTTCCTTCGCATCATCCGGGTGTGAGCTTGTTATGTTGTCTTTATTGTTAGATGCATCATCCGGGTGCGAGCTTGTTATGTTGTCTCCATTGTTAGATGAATTGTGTTGCTTGTTGATGTGACGATCTTCATCTTTGACAATAATTTTTCATTCTAGTCAGGCATTGCGGACATGAGGGATGTTTCTTCTTAAACATGATTATGTCAACATTTTCAAAGTATCAATATGCCTCTACTTAGATGTTTTTTTTTTTTTTTGAAAGATGAATTTATTGATAATAAAAACCGCATAGGTAGGGGACAAGATGTCCCCAAGACCCATGGTTAAATCGTCTAGATGCGTACAACGGGATTTAATTTATATACCATTGTCCACAGTCCCAGGTATCGTGTAAGTGCACATAGACTCCCGAAATACACCCTCTTTGGTCAATTTGTCTGCCAATTCATTTGCAGATCTCCTTCTATGTTCAATGGTGGGTTGGATGGCCCCCACAATATCCTTGATTTCCGCTATAAGCTGACGCATCTTCGACGGCCCTTTCGAACAATCCAATGTCCAACTAATTGTGTTTGATGAGTCGCCCTCAACCATCAGTGGTTCTCCTTTGTTCTTTGCATACCACTTGAGTCCAAATAGTAGTGCCCTTACTTCAGCCTCGTTAGCGTCACAGATACCGACCGGGCCTGAGTATGACATTACTATCATCTCGCCAGAGTCCCGAATTGCTCCACCTATTCCAGCCCATAGAACTCCCTTCGAAGTTCATCTTCAACCACCCGGGCGGCGGTGGCTTCCTCTTTGGGATGATCTACTCTTTGATTTTCCTCTCCCTAATGATATCATTCCAATTTCTCAGTATTTCTCCCGTGCTGTAATGATATCGTTCCAATTTCTCTACTTAGATGTTATGACTTAATATATTATGTTTTTTCTAATAAAAATGGATTGGAGTTGGATATTTTTGTTTCAGTTTCTGTTTCTGTTGTATCTGGTATTATTAGGCAAATGATATTTCCACCATTCCTATTGTTTGTTTTTTCCTGAAAATAAAAAAAAAGAGAAACAAAAGGTGATGTGAATGCAACCAATTTTAGAAAAAATACAAACAAACAAGATGGGTTGGAAATGATGATAATGGGGTGGTAATATCATTTCTTGCAGGGGTTAATATAAAAATATTTGTGAAATTTTGGTTTGGACAAGCGGAAGCTTCTTATTCTTGAGTTCGGACCCAAGTGTGCATGGGGAAGCGTTTTGAATCTTTGCGAGGAAATTACCCCCTTTGAAGTGAATTTTATCAGCAAATGGCCCAACCTCCCAATTAAGCACCTTTAGGTTATGGATTTGACTTTTGAGGCAATTTCCTCAATACCATTAGGTTGCGTATAGGGGAATCATGGCATGCTTTCTGTAGATTCTGATTTCAAACAATATTTCAGAGAAGAGGTCTTGTACAGTGTTTGTCTGTATATTTTTTTTTGAGAAGTGTTTATCTGTATTTCACTGTACAGGAAACTCTGGGGTTGATTTTCTAGCCAATTTTTATTTATCTTGTGCAAAGTGGATGGTGTGGCATCCAAGGTTTTAAATTTCGGCCAAAATCTGAAGTTTCGAATTTCGGTGAGGATTGAAATCAAAATTGCCAAAATTTGGTAAATTTTCAAAATTTCGGAAATTTTTTGGACAAATTATTAATTTTTTATTCCTTTACAGAATTTCAGACAAAATACCGATGTTTCGGCCGAAATTTTGGTAGTTTTGGTCTGTCCAAAAAACTACATTTCGAGTGCCTTTACCGAATTTTGGCTAAAATTTTGGTTTCGGTGATGACCGAAATGACCCCCGAAACTGAAATTTACAACCTTGGTGGCATCTTTATTTTGTTTTTTTGTTTTTTGTTTTTTTATCTGTAACCCCTGGCTGTCTTTTGTGTTATCTTCTTTTCTTCTATTTAATGAATTCACTGTTCAAATAAAATAGCAAATTTTCACAAGGATTCCACCGCTGCCCCCTCAAACTGACCAAATAATTCTACTCCACAATATTTATCTTGGGCTGTTACGCATGATATGTCCAAGGCCTGAATTCTCACCATTTTCTCTTCTCGCCCACTTCTTTTGTGTCATACTTCGAAGATGTTCCTCAGGTGCATCCCTAATTGAGAAAACTTGCAGTCCTACCCGGTTGCATTATCCCATATGATGTGCTGTACACATATTTGTGAGTTGAGGCTGTCATCAACCATATGGGGATAGTCCAGAAAGGGCTTACAAAGGTTCTTGTTTGTGCTGAACAATTCAAGTCTCACCTTCAGGTTGGTTCAATCTCGTGAATGTTGATTTTCTGTTTATATCTTGAAATTGTTTTGTAACCTCATCTGACCCTCCTGACCCTCACTGCCTCCACCTTCTGTTCTATAGTGTTTATGATGGCATCCAAAACATTACATTAATGGTAACCTTGGTAATCCTCTTAAGCTGGTTTAGATTCTTGGTATTCCATTTCAACTCTACCAAATGCTCCCGTAGATCCTTTACTTCCTTCCTCTCTACAGGGATTATGGTATATTCCATCCCACTTTGACCCACCCTTCATCTGTCGAGTGTCGAAGTCCTCTCTACAGCTCTTGAAGTATGTCTCCGAGCCTTCCTTGTACTGGTTTTCTAATTTTGAGGATAATGAATCTGTATGTTACTTGTGCAATTTATCATGCTTTTGGGGAGAGATGATGCATTCTATCTCCATTTATTCCACTTAAATATTTTGATCATATGGTGGATTTTGCTTTTACTAGTCTAACACCATACCTGTGAATGTTGCTGCTCAGCAAAGTGTCTTATTGGCAAACGGTTGAGTTATTATGGGCTCATAAGACTTGAGAGTTCCATCTTATGAGAAAAACTAGGGTCGGTTTGGTTGCCACTAAATTAGTTTTTTCCTACGAAAGTAAAATGGCATCGTTTTACCTTTTTGTTGCCATGTGGTTCATTCTACTTTTTGATTTTGTTACTGGAACAGATTATGGCAACCAAACGCCTCTGGGAAAGCGAAAATGACGTTATCGGATCCCCTCTCGCCAAGGAAAGTGGGAAACACGATTTGGATGGCAACAAGTGGTAATGGCAAAAGGCCCCTTGTTTTGCCTACTTTTTGGGGGAAAATACACTTAGACCCCCTGTGGTTTCTTACACATTCAAGTTAACCCCTAATGTTTAAAAAGTTACAAGTGGACCCCTGTGGTTTCAATTTGTGTAAGGTAGACCCCCTTGGTTGACGGTTTGTCCACAGATTGAAGGGTTAGGATGATCCTATGGAGCTAATTTTTTGGACACACCCTATCTATGTCAGGCTCATCAAATGAACGCTTTGGATCATCCAAACAATGTGGGCCCACTGTGTTTTTGGTAGTGTTTGGATTCGGGTATTGGGTTTGGAGGGGTGTTTGGCGTCTTCATTTTTCGAAAGAGTGGGCCTACCTTATACAAATTGAAACCACAGGGGGTCTAAGTGTATTTTTCCCTACTTTTTTGTAATCAATGAGTCATTTTCCAAGTAAAAACAAAGTATAGGTAAAAATCTTGTTTACTTTTACTTTTCCATTGATTTCGTAGGGAACTCAAAGGCTATTATTTTGAAAATTCCTTGGACAAACAAAAAGTAGAAAGTAGAATGAACCATGCATGACAACGTTAGAAGCACATTTTAATATTTTGGATCTGGTAGGGTTGAGATTTTGCTAAAAAATGAATTGGAACAACCGGTCCGATTCTATCGGAAAAGCTCAACCAAAATTCCAACACATTGACCTGAGGTGCGCCCATAGAATTTCTTGTTTTTTCCATTTTGAACATTTAAAAAAAATTAACTTGAACCAGTGCAGCGAAAGTTTTACTTAGAGAGACCTTCAATTTAATGGGGTGCAACTCGGGTCGATTTTTGGAATTCGGGCTGAGCTTTTACCTTAAAATCGGGTTGGGTTCGGGTTGATTCCTATTCATTTTTTAGCAAAAGCTCAACCAGACGTGACCCAAGTTGCACCCCTACAATTTATGATGATTCTTTCTAAATAATCCATACCCATATCATTTCTCTCTCAGTCATGGAAAAGAAGAAAATTTCCTAGATATTTTCTGCCAGAAATACTTTTGCTGTTAGAATTGCATGAATTTTTTGGAAAAAGTTTGGGAAAGAAAAACTTTTCCAGAATTTCTTGCTTTTTCATTGTTTGATTACCTATTAAAAAAGTAACTTAAACCACCACATGTCAATTATTATCCAGAGAAACCAACTTGTACTGGTATCCCTCTAAATATGCCATACCCATATCATTTCCCTCTAAATTGTGGAAGCAGAAAATAATTTCTAGGAACAAAAAATCCGCAAGATATGTTTTTCCTGCAATCCAAACTGTGTAGTTTCCCCACTATTTTACGGCACCTCAATGCTAGGACCATGTGTCTGCAATGTCATTGGATGACACATGCTTTTGTGATCGGCCCATGCAATTGGATCCATACACAGCATCTTTGTTGCCTGCACCACATCAATCGAATATTGATTAACACATAATCAATCAAAGAATACTTGAGAATCCTGGTTTTGAGTTTTGGATTGTAACCACAATCGAATATGACAAGATTCTATCGTAGAAGTTTGTCAATCATAAAAGTAAGAGGATGGAGAACAAGAAGCCTTTTCACATTTCACCAACATGTATGTAAATCCCACGCACGAATCCAGTCACAGTTACAATGATAGGAGTCTTGCTGAAAAATCTTGGCCCAACCAAGTTCCAAATTGGATTCCTGATAACTGAGTTGGCCCAACCACTGAAAGTTCCAAATTGGATTCCTGATAACTGAGTCAACACCATTCAAACTCTTCTTATACCCACAAGAGAAGAGACAGGGAGAGAGTCATGGACATCAAGAACTATGGAGCTTGTATACATCAAGCAGAACGTGGCAATCGGTTTTTAGCCGATGGCGAGGGTTAACATATCCGAAGGAGCACTGGTTTAACATTCTCAAACTGCAAATATCTTCCTCACTTTCTTCATTTTCCTATGACAAATGGGACATGTACCAGCCTCTTCTGTGATCCTGCACAGTTTGTCATAATTACCTCAAAATTTCAGCATTATAATCTTCATCCAGATAGGTTTACAAATTCCAAAATTCAAATAAGGGAAATGATAAAATGAAAGGAAAAGAAAAGAAATGGCATATGGATTTTAAAGGGAGTCACCTTGTTCCACATGTAAAACATGCCGCGCAATGCCCGCATGGAAGGAAGAAGCAGTCTCTTGGAGCATCAAAACAAATCACACAGCGACGACGGGGATTAATGTTTTCACTCTCTCTTAGTGACTTAGCTTCAAGAGAAGTTACTGCATTGCAATCTTCAAGATCCTCCTCATCATTTGATACAGAATCATAAGATGAACCCCAACTTAAGTCATCATCGTCTTTGTGCGTAAGCAGAGGAGTTCTCTCTTGTGCCGCCTCTCCAGCTTGAAATTCCATCCTGTCCCTATGGGAAGTTTCAATCTTGCTAAAGATCTTGAAGGCCAAGAAGATAATAAGAGTCATTCCACCTGCATGACAAAGGAAAAGACGAAAAATTTATATTTTAGAGAGGGAGAGATTCATGTCATAAGATGAATTGGCAGAAGAGTACCAGAGCCGATAAAATATGTGATCCATCGTGGTCCATATGACAGTTTTAGATACCAGCTACTACTTTCCACATCCTGAAGACACAAAAACAGATTTTCAATTTATTAATAAAATTGTCTTTATGATTGGATTATGGTTTCTTTCCCAAAACCAAATGTGATTAAAGTTAAACTGAACTAACAATCCGTATATGTATAGACAAGTTTCAGTTCGAATGCTTATCGATATTGTTGCTTTCTGATATTAAAACTTTCATTAACCTTGAAGTTATAGCACCTAATACTAAACTGCAACAGCCAAATATTCTTAAACTCCAGACCACATAAGCATTGCATTTGGCAGAAATTGATGATTATCAAGCACAAATTTTAACAGTGACTAATCAAGTAGCCTGGAGATGTTAAGTTTAGATACCAAAATTTCGAGGAACATACTTGTTTTAGCTCATAGATCAACACAGTTATAAACCAAGAATGCTTGGAATCTAGGATCCAGGGATCCTCCAAAGCAAATGTACAATTCTAGATGAGACACAAAATGCGAATGCAGTAAGGCTAAATCCTCTGGATCTTCTCTGAAGGAAGTGAAGGCTTTGGGCTACTGAATGGATGGAAGAAGGAATGACATATTTTCATCAGTTGTTGAAAATATACTGTTCATCAATTTTTTATTCGTGTTCTAAGTTTCACGGTTTGTGTTTCTTACAAGAGGCATTTTGGTGTTCGAATTCAGTGTCTCATTATTTTCTACAAGTAAACGATTCCAAGAGAAATCAATCGACTATGATCATTGGTATTTGGAAAGCAGTATGAGTTTGCAAGAAAAATGAATCATTTCTTAGTTATGACAACTCATTTACCCTCATAACTATATGCGATGCATAATAAATAGTTAAAAGTGTGACACCCATTACCTGTTCTGGACCTGGAGTGGCTAAGACTGCAGCATTTGCCCCAAAAATAAATAGCTTCAAACCACATAGATTGTGGTTCAGAGAACACTTGTAATATGCCCCGGTTGTATTATACAGGAAAGCTTTTATGCTAAAGTTCAACTGTACCTGTTTTCCATAAGTGGTGGCATGGGTAAGCTATAATTCCAAATACAGAGGCATAAAAAACCAACCAAGGTTAATTACTGACAAGATGATATGTTCAAGATGATGGATTTTTAAATAAAGGAAATATTGTTAATTGTTGTTACTTATAACTCGATTTTTGCCATCGTCCCATATCCTCGTGTAATTCATGTATCTCCATAACATCCACATGATTTTTATTTTCGTTAATTAGTTCATGACAGACTTCCACAAATTTTATGAGTTGGAAATTTGATTCTGCATGTCAACAGATTTGGTGATGAATACATAAACCACCACAGAGCAGAATAGACTAAAGATTGCAAAAATTACCTCCACAACTTTGGAATTCAGGTTACCCACTGCAATATAGTAATCATCTGACTTCAAAATTTTCTGCTGGATGAAACCATTTCCTGTGAATGTAGAGTTGTTATCTTTAGAAGTTGGAACAGATTCAACAACATATGTAACTTTTCAGTTTTCACTATATAGACCGTCTTACCCTGAATAATATTCCATGATAATGTGGTATTAGGATATGCTGGGTCCTCAATCCATTCAATGAGGCTTTCTTTATCTGCATTTGCACACTAATACTTCTGAGATTAAGAAATAATAGTATCATATAGACAAAAAGAATGGAAACTTTCCTGAACAAAAGAGAGAGAGGGTGAACCACAGCAAAGACAATGTTTTCTAGCTTACATAAAGTACAAGATGAAATAAAAGCTGGCAGTAGCCTTTTCAGCTTTATTTAATAAAATTCTCCATTAATATTAGTTTTTTTTATGGCATAGGGTATCCCCACCCTATTTTAAGGCGGGGCTAATCCCTATGGATGCACGCAATACAAAAAAATAATAATGAAATTAATAACAAAAAAAAAAAATAGCCTTCATTAGTATTAGTTATTGATCATAAGCACATGAAGAGGTAAATTTCTAACTGCATTCATATAATAATATCAATAGATGCCAAACTTTTTATTGTGAAAATCAAAACAAAAGGTACAGTTATAAAACATGACTGATACACATTCATTTACCTGGTAGAAGCCTTTGGAATTGTGACTCTGGTCTTCCTTCGTAATCTTGCACTAAAGCAGTTTATTCCATAGTTTCATCTCTCTCTCTCTCTCTCTCTCTCTCTCTCTCTCTCTCTCTCTCTCTCTCTCTCTCGTCGACTCCCTTTTACCTAGGCCGCGTTCTTGTCTGAAACCGTGTTTTGCCCTACAAAGTCAATCTAAACTCCTTTGACTCTACGAGTTATGGCAGCGTCAACATAGTACTCAGCCGCATCAAATGGGTACTCAACCATGTCGTGCTGAGTCGGCTAGGATTTTCTTTGGCCGTGTTTTGACCTACATTCATGTTTTAAAACATTGGTTTATTCAGTACTAGTGAGAAAAAGAAGGAAGAAACTCTTGGAGTTCTTTATAGAATGTAATTAGGATGCATAGAGTATGTCTTGCAACTACATGCATAGACACCATGTTCTGCCCTTACGAAGAAGGTCAGAAAGTACAAAATTACAGTTGGGATTGTGTCTTGTTTCCGCGAGATGAGTGGGGCCCATCCTATTTTGACAAGCAGTGTCCTTTCTCTTGGAGGTTTCCCTGTTTGAATAAGAGACAAAGGAGTTTTGTATGGTTTGGGAACCGTGGGAGTTGTCTCTTCTATCTTGCAGCGTTCCTAGTTGGAGTATGAGAGAGAGTGAGAGAGAGACTTGGTTGCTCTTGGGTTCGATCTTCTGAGTTGTGAGAATTGAGTTAAAGGATTGAGTTAAGGGATTGATGATTATCTCTTTGAAATCTCTTGTGCTTTGTTGCTCATAGTCTAAGATAGCTTCTCTCTCGTAGATGTAGGCAATCTTGCCGAACCATGTAAAGTCATGTCTTCATTATGTGTGGCTTGTGGTGTTTACTATTTCCATCATATATGTGCTGTGTTGAACTGTTAATCGTGTTAGGCCCGACAAGGATTTTCACAACAATTACCACTAAACAGACCATAATGACATTGATCCTAGTAGTTAAACTCTTTCCACGTTGATCCCAAACAAAAAAATAGTCATGTCTTTAGTGTAAGATTTCAAGTAATAGATAACGTATGTCAGGTTCTATAATGTATGGAGCAGGTAGGTCAAACGTGCATGGTTGTGCTTCTAGATATGCAGCTTCGAAGCATAACTTATAGTACATTCCTAAACAGGAAGAGGTTGAATAGTAATGCAAGAGTCCTAATGATGCCAATTCAACTTTATGGCACCCTTGGAAACTTTTTGACAATAAAATCTTTCATCTGATTGAGACAGTGAAGCATAACAGAAACCTATGTTTTAAGTGGAGTCAATCGATTCACAGAACTTGACTATACTACTATGGTTAGGTTACAGGTAGTGCTTAAGAAAAATGTAGGCAGGAGTTACTACTGATACTCCCCAATTAAAATTTCCCTCTCAAGTAGACTGGTTCTTCTTGCAATTCAATAAATTCCCTTAGTATGTGCGATTTTGGCTATAGCTCCACTCTCCTCCCTCCTCCCAGCTTACTGATCAGAATTGTGCTTTTAGCAACAAAAAAGATTTTCACCTATTGTTTTGGCTATAAACGAGTTTTGCACTCTCGTTACTTCCATACGGAAGGGAAGAACAAAGTAATATTGAACAGGGAGATGGACCCAACATGCCTTGAACTGAAACTATCCATCAGCTCAATGATATGACGTTGCTTTTTAGCAGAAGTTAAACAGGGAGATGGACCCAACATGCCTTGAACTGAAACTATCCATCAGCTCAATGAAATGACGTTGCTTTTTAGCAGAAGTTAACTATACAGCAAAACTACTTTAAAGCCTGAATCCAAAGTAAGAGTTCATTTGTTTATGATGCCAGATAAAGGTTTAAAAAATCATGTGGCATCCTATACTGATTGCAGCCTACAGTCCATTTTCTTGTTAAATTAATAGAGCATACATTGAAGTATATGAAGCTAAAAAATGTGTGTGCCATCTCTAGCATTCAAAAAATAAAAAAATATTTGATTTTTAAGTTAGGGTTGAATATGGAGGCAATAGAATCAGACAGAATTGCAGATGGTCGCTTTGTAATCAATGGAGAGCCATCGATGGATGCTGTTTCGAGATGATATAAAAGTTGCCTCTTTGGACAATAACAAATGGAATGAAGAACTTTTATATGGTTTTTAAACTCACCTGATTTTAACCAGAAAGGTTTTATAATGTATATAAGCATGAAGTCTAATGTTAGTTGAAACTGAAAGTAGCGGGCACGGAATTTTGACTGAAAGTTGTGCTTCTCTCTTTTCAAAAGCATCATGCAATATATTAACTGATGATGAATATTTGTGCATACAATGAAGCTGTCAACATACATGCCAGACACGAAAATGGCCACCATATTCCTTGTTTTTTTGTTCTTAGATAACCAAGAGTTGCATTCTTGTCTGATTCCTCCGTTGGTTTAATCAGTACAAATAATATATACCAAAACAAGAAAAAGAAAAGTTCCCAACAAAAAATCCATCTTGAGAGGGGAGGACGTACCTTGAGCAATTACTAGGGATAAAAAAGAGAGGCCGTCGGATCTCACACTGTAAGAAATATTTACTTCAGATCCCTTGTTCAGTTGATATATCCATTCCTACAGCAAAGGAAGATAGAAACTTAATCCATCAAATCAAATGATATAAAATCCAAATGGAGATGATCTCCAAGCATCATGGTGAGTTTGAAAACAAAAAGGAAGAAATAATATCTGCATAAATGTGGGGATTAACAGAAGCAAGGAAATTAGGCAAAAAAGAGGCTTGCCTTGTGGAAATTGGCCTGTATAGTCACATTATGTGTTTCAGACCAAGTGGTTTCGACTTCGAGCGGAGGCTGTTTTACAAACCCGTAAATCGTTGGTGAATGCTGGGATTCTGAACCAGATCTCACCTGGAAAAGAACACTCATTCAGAAGGTAACAAAGAGAACACCAAGGAGTAGGAGGAAGAATCTGAAATTAGAAAAATCACCTTGATCTCCTGCACAAAGAAGGAGCTTGCCTGTAAAATTTGAGAGCAATTTGGTCCCAGTTGCAGACTAACAGATCCATAGAATCCTAGGATGAAAGTCATTGATGCTGCTGATTTGGAATATGTGAATTCCCACAGAGAAAAAAAAGTAAAGACAAAAACAATTTCAGAGTAAGACATGAAGTAGGGTACTTCATACTAAAATTATTTAAAAGATAGAAGGAAAGCTGACCGAAAAACCAGAAGGTAATGAGGACGATGAGGCATGACCAAGCCTCGTCTCCTATATCAGGGGAAGGCGTATTGGAAATTGAGATGTTGACTCTATAGGAAATGCTGGATTGGTGTTGTTCTTGTTGTTCTTCTTCTTCTTGTTCCTGAGGAAAAGAAAGAGGAAGAGAGGAAGAAGAAGAAGAGGCAGGTACTGCTATGGCTGAGACAGTACCCATGGAAGAAGAGGAAGGGGAGTTGTTCCTTGGTTCTTCCATACTGACAACAGTCAAACCCAGTTCAGTGATTGGATGAAGGAGAGGGGAATTACAGATGGGGAATGTTGATAGGAGAAGATGGAGGGGATGAAGAAGAGAGGGTGAGCGAGCAGTCTCGGTGGGGAATGGAATGGAATGGAATGGTAGGTATTGGAATGGTAGTTGGTCGTTTTTCCATTCAAATCAAATGTCTCATTTGTAGAAAATCAAGAAATCAACCACCTGTAGAAAATCAAGAATCAAAGCACCCAAAGCTTTGATACACTTGTTCAACACAACTAACAAAACAAGAAGCAAGCACCCACAATTCCACAAATCACACAAAGGAAGAGAGAGAGAGAGAGCTCCTCTGAATATTTTTAATCAAAATAATATTCTACACAGAACTTAACGTCACTTTTTTTTTCTCACCTATTTATAAACCAAACACTACAATATGCTGGTTTAAGTCAAACAAAAATTCTAACTCCAATAACCCTATCCGACTAGGACTCGAAATATATTCTAATACTACCTCTTTAATCAAAGCAAGAACCTTCTCTAACAAGGAAACTAAAATCCTAATTTAACTAGGCAAGCTCTATGTGGACCCACGTCCTTCTGCGTGCTCGTGCCGGCCCGGCCCCTCCGGCAACGTGAGGAGTCAGCGATGACTCTCAACACTCCCCCTCAACGCTGACTCTCTACTGGTCACGCCAAGTTCGTTTTTTACTTCACAAACTTCATGTAGCTCAACTCTTCAAAAGCATCATGAAACTTCGCTATCTCACCGTACCATGCTCTTGGAGCTTGATTTAGACCATACAAAGCCTTCCGCAACTTGCACACGTATTGTGGATTCTTGTTACTCTCAAACCCCCTGGGTTGCTCCATGAAAATTTCTCGATTCAATTCACCATGCAAGAATGCATTCTTTACGTCTATCTGCCATAACTTCCACCTTTTACAAGCAGCAAGGGCAATGAGCACACGTACCGTAGTGATTTTGTGATTTTGGCTACTGGACTTAACGTCTCATCATAATCAAGCCCATACTTTTGAGAGAATCCTCGAGCAACAAGTCCCGCCTTGAACCTTGCTACCGAACCATCTGCTTTGGTCTTTACCTTATACAACCACTTACACGAAATAGGTGGCACTCCACCAGGTAGTGGAACCAAATCCCATGTTTCATTCTTCTTCAAGGCTAGGATCTTCTCTTCCATTGCTTCCTCCCATTCATGAACACATTGGGCTTCTTCAAAAGACGTCGGTTCGGAAATATCGACTTCCTCAACTGATGTCGCTACATACGCCACATCTGTAGACTTTGGACTTTCCGAACTTTAATCTTCGAACATCACCTTCTCCTGAGGTTCTGTTAATTCGGCATCACCTCCGCTAAAGTCATCGTAGAACATAACGACTGTCACGTCACAATTGCTCATGTCCACCAAGATAGGGACATCCATTACCTCTGTAATCGTCAGAGCAGCTTGACAGGAATCATCATGTTCTTCTTTGATGGATAAAAAAGAACTCCACTCTTCATCACTATCTTCCCTTCTTGGACCTTCCGATGTTGCAACGTTACCTACCTAGCAATTTCTGGCAAAGTGGCCCGGCTTACCACAATTGTAGCATGTCCATCTTTGTCCCTTGTCCCGAGGCTGTTTCTCAGAACCACTACCACTTAAGGCTCCCCCTTGATCAGAACTTTCTTCCCTTTGATCTGATCTGGCCTTTGGCTTACCTTTCCTATTCTTGAAATTCTGAAACTTTCTTCCTCGCCCAGTGAAGAGAACCTTCTCGTTCTCCTTTATTGTAGCTCCAGCCATCTGCTTGGCTAGGCTCTCTTGGTTTGCCAAGAGACTCTCCAATTCCACTAGTATTGGTTGAGTTGGCCATCCTTGGATTGCTGTGATAAAATCACTATACTTGGGTTTCAATCCCCGAATAATAATCCTCCGAATCTGTGTCTCCGAAATTTTGGACTCTTCGTCGGCTAGCTAACGTTAAACGTTAGGCTTTAACGGCTAACTAAATGGAGGTTATATTCCCCCTTTTTTTTCCTTTTTTTAATGACGTAGTCCCCACCCCCCCTTGAATCATTTAGTGCACGTTTCCCACCTCTCTCTCTCTCTCTCTGTCTCTCTCTCTCTCTCTCCACAACAGGAACAGTTGATGGGCCCCCAAAATTCTCCTCCTTGGTGCCCAAATCCAACCCACTATGACAGTGTACCGTCCAGACCATAGGATGATCCAAGTGGTCCATTTGACAGGCCACATCGTACATAGGTTGTGTCCCAAAAAACCGTTTCCATATGATGATCCTAGCCCTCAGATATAAAGAGAAATTGCTTATTATGGAAACCTCTATAGATTGGAGGGTTGTGATCATCCTATGCAAATAATTTTGGGGGCACAACCCATTTACGTTATGGCCCATCAAATGGACCGCTCGGATCATCCTATGGTCTGGATGGTACACTTCATTTTCAAAAATATGGGTGGGGCCTAAATTGGGCCTTAATGTTACTGTACGAACCACACCATAGGATGATCCAAACCATGAACGTGTTGGATCATCCTATGTTGTGGACGGTACGCTTCAATTTGAAAAAATATCGGTGGGGCCTACGATTGGGCCTTAATGTTACTGTACGACCAACTCCATAAGATTATCCAAACCATGGACGGCTTGGATCGTCCTATGGATTGGACGGGCCTTAATGTTACTTTACAACCAACTCCATAGGATGATCCAAACCATTCATTTGATGGGCCACAATGTAAATAGGTTGTGCCCTAAAAATCATTTCCATAGGATGATCACAACCCTACAATCTATAGAGATGTAGTTTCTATTTAGATTGGAGGGCTAGGATCAGCCTATGGAAATGATATTTTGGGACGCAACCTATTTACGTTTATGGCACATCAAATGGACAGGTTGGATTATCCTATGGTGTGGTATGGGCGGGGCCTACGTTGTTCAAAGATGGGCCCACCATTCCACCAACGGTTTCTGTTGGGCCCACCAACGGTTTATTTCCGTGTGTGTGTGGAGAGAGAGAGAGAGAGAGAGAGAGAGAGAGAGAGAGAGAGAGAGAGAGAGAGAGAGATACGTTAAATGGTGGGAAACGTGACATATGTGTTAAAGCCTAACATTTAACGTTTTTTTTTTTAATGATTAAGCTGGGGTTAGGCAAGACCCCCACCAAATATATTAAAGAAGTAGGAACCAATAAGTACAAGAGGTCCCCAGGGCACAGAATTAAACCCCGGAGATGGGCTCGGAGAGCTTACAGAGAGACAGAAAAAAAGCAAAATACAACAATAAATCAGTCCATTCTCACAATACCCTGATAAACTACAGCCTTTGATAAACAAGACCCACAACATAAATAGGCTTGTACACAGTAAATCATCTATGTGGGATGACCCTGACCCTCCTACCTATAGAGGTTTCTATAATGTGCAGTCCTCTACAGTTTGAAGGTTAGGATCATCCTATGTAGATGATTTACTGTTCCAAGGTACAAATAAGTAGGTTGGATCGTCCTATGAAGCGTAAGATAATACATGGTTAGGGATATGGAGCGTTCTAATTTCCATGGTTCCACCACCCATAAGAATCTTTATTTCTCTTTTGAAAAAACGGAAATGGATTTCTTTGGAGCAAGTAGACTATTCGAGTGATGAGACTCGTGGAGAAATTGTCTCAATAGATGCAAAGAGGGAGCATTTGAACCAGGATTTCATCTTTGGATGCATCAAAAAGTTGGAAAATGAAAGTAAGATAATACATTTTTCTATTTCATTTCATTGTTTAGGTGCCATTTACTATTCATATGTGGGCTGTAAATTTTCCGGCCCATTTGCAGTGTTTGACTTTCCTCTCGGATCAAGAGAGAAAGGAAAGAGGAACATATGGAGATATTTGGTTTTGGAACAATCAGTTGTCATAATCTTGAAGGGACAGGGCCCAAGTGTGAGAGGAAGGAGGGAGAGAAACACATGAAGATGTTTTTTTAGTGAGAGAGAGAGAGAGAGAGGATAGTGATTAGGGGTGGAGAGGAGCATGAGAGAGGCGTATGCGAAACAAAAGGAAAAGAGGAATTATAACTAATTCCTCTCTTAAAAGTATAGGAGGGAGACCACTTTTTATAAAGTATTGATAATACCTAGTAATGAAATGTCCGCAAATGCACCTGAAATACGCAAATTACAATCTTTAAGCAAAAAAATTAGGGTGTTTTGAATGGGTCTTCAACCATTAAATTTTAGTATAGAACAGTATCACAATGTCACAAGTACAATTTTTTTAGCAAAAGAGAACTATATTAAAAGCGAGAAAAGATTACAGTAGGTCTGTAGCCCCGTATGCAAAGCTTGCCCAGCATACAAGGAATCCCACATGACCCTTGATCTGGCCAATCGATCTGCAAGATCTTTGCACTTACAAACAAGGATAGAAGAAAGAAATCTTTCATCATACATTACAGTAATTTCATTCAAAAACCTAGCAAGTTGACCTACACGCTTACCTTGAGCCTAAGTAACGAGATTAGATGAATCACCTTCCACCTCTAACTTCCTTTCTATTTGCTCCTTAAATATGCTCATGCCGAGGTGTATAGCCCGAACCTCACCCTTTGTGGATTAAGTTAAGCCAAACTAACTTGAAAACGTGTAAATGATGATGCCATTGCAATCTCTAAACACCCCTCTGATTCCTGCTTTGCCAGATTGCCAAGAGAGCATTGATCTTAGGTCTGGAGTCTAAATTCGTCGATCTGGTTTAGCCTTTCAAATGGAAACACTCTTCTAACACGGATAGAAGGTGAGTGAAATAATCAGTATGATGAGTGGGCGTGCACTGCAGGCAGTTGTACCGCCCACTTATCATATATCGAAAGAACGTTCAAAACTTCACATTCATCACAAATTGGGCAGTGGACAATGGATCACCGGCCCAACCCGGCCCATCAAAAGCCCGACACAAATAAAACGCATACACCGTGAGTATCTATAAATAGAGAGGAAAGGGGTCTAAGATCCATCGAACGCATTGTCGCCAAAGCCGAGTGGGAAGAGAAGAGGAAAAAAAGATGGCGACTACAAAATTCCTTTCCATAGCCCTACTCTGGTTCCTCGTCTTGTTCGCCACTCTCGCTCTCATTCAGGTATGTAAATACATACACCCAACTTAGATCTATCTTCTCTTCTCTCCACATCTGATTCCCCTCCTTCATCATCCCCCCCTCCCTATTCCGTCTTATCTAGGGTTTCACCATCTAAAACCTCTCCTTTTTCCAGATCACGAACAAGTTATTGCCTTTTTAATCTGTTTCTCCCTTTTCCTTTTCCTCTCGAGAATCTCTCCTCTATTTTCCCCTTCGTCTTGCGTTTTGACGTGTTTTTCTCAGAATCGATTAGGCGATGTTGCAGTTCAATCTGATCCAATCCACATTCATGGCGAGGTTTCTCAGGTTAGAAAACACGCTTTTACGGCGCTCTTCTCCCCTTTCTCCTACCCGTTCTCTCTTTCAATTTCATTCCCTTTTCATAAAATTTGTTTTCACAACGACTAGATTTCACACTTCCCTTTCGCGCAAGTTAGGCGTTATACCTAGAACTAACTCAGCGAACTTGGATCCCTACTTTTCACATTTTGATTTAACTAGAATAACATCCTAATCTATCACTACATTGATCCGACGGTCAGATCTTTCTAGATCTGATCCAATACAATCTAAAAATACCCTACAACTCGGCGAACTTGGATCCCTTACTTGAAATTTCTGTACTACTTAGGGAAGGAACACTGATTCTTCTTCTCTCATTCCCTTTGGCAGAGAGAATCCTTTATCACTATCTCCAAGTTCTGAAGTTACTATTTTGGCGTTTCCATCATTAGGATTCTTAGTAATTCAATTTTTTTTTTTATTGCTTATGGTTTTTGTGCTGTGCTTTTTCGCAATTCTGTTGAACATTCTTTGTTGGGTCAGCAATACCATGTGTTAGGATTGAAATTTTAAGGTAATTCTGTTTTCATGATTTATATAACTTGGTATTTCAGGGAAAAAAGGACACAGAAAATCTGAAGGAAGTGACAAACAAGGTTTACTTTGATGTTGAAATCGGTGGCAAGCCTGCTGGTATACTTTCTTGTGCATAGTTATTTTGATTTTCAAGGAAAAATTATTGACCAAACTTTTGTCACCTATGTGATGCTTTTATGCTAATGGTGTAGCTTGATCCAACTCTCGAGATAAAGGAATTAAGGAACCTTTCTTGATAATACTTTGTCTTCATTTTGAGTTGTAGTGTATCTATGACTTGATAATCTATCTGTCAGAGATCTGCTAGACTTTTTTGTTTGGTTTCAAACTTAGTTGCAGTTAACTATAAATTAGAAAATTTATGCATCTCGAATTTTATAAACTATAAAGATGCCTGTCATCATTGACATTTATGTGTTGTGTGGAAGGGCATATGTTTACTTTGTCTTATAGCTAATTATCTTAAGTTTATAGATAATTATCTCTGTAAATTTTTTTCAATTAGTGAATTATAGAAATGACTTATTTCTCTCACGTTTTATATTTGTTGTATAGACTATGAGTATTGATGAATTTTCTTGGCCATATACTTCCTTGTGGAATTCGCAAATTGAGTAATTTTTATATGCATGCTTATTCATGTTTTTATTTATTGATTTTTTGAGTAAAAATGTTTGTTGTCATATGACCTCAAGATTGGAACACTTCCTTTGTAAAAAAAAAAAAGGTAGTCAGCTGTTGTCTGCTGGAAAGTTTCCATCAGAACCTGTTAATCTGTGGAAGAGGACTTCAAAAACCACGGATTGACATTGAAAATGTGTCTTTTAGAGCTGAGTGCCTTCAATTGGCAGTGCTTTGTATAGAAAGATTATTCTACGGTGTTAACACTCAGAAATCACAATTAATGCTCATCAAATCTCCCTATTTATTTCTTGTCCGTTTTAAGCTTCCGTGCACGTCGGAAAACAACTAGAAAGATTGAAAGAGCGTAATGTGATTTTCTTTTGGGAAGGTGGTGAATCATAAGTATTGTTTAAAAAAATTGAAAGAGGTATGTAACTGCAAAGGATGAAGGTGTTGGGATACGAACTTTTTTTTTTTTTTTTGAATATTAATTGGGATAGTAATAATTAGAAATTGGAAAAGCATGGGCTTTTGGAGTTGGGGTGGGAATGTGTGGAAATGGTCTAGGTGTTAGAAATAATGGCTCAGTTATTTGATGTTCCGTTTGTAAGGTTGTTGTAGACTTTAAGAAGGCATTAAGTATAGGACGAGTGTAGGCAATTGTGTTAGGTTTTGGAAGGATATTTGGTAAGTAGATGAAGTGTCTTGTTGTGTCTACCGAGGCATTTATAGGACAACGAAAAGTGAGGGAGTCGTCGTTGGGGTGTGCTATGAGAACAGGCTCAAGGTTGGTTAGAAATCTGCTTTTTAGGAGAAGTTTTGAAAGATGAGGATATTAGTTGTCTAGTAGAGTTATTGGAAAATTTGGATGAGATGTATATCCTTAAAGTTGAGTTGGATAGGTTGCGAGCAAGTTTTTTTGAGTGACGTATAGAAGAAATCAAATGTGCACACATTGAGAAGAGACACAAAATCCCTCTCGCCCCCGTTGGGATTTTGTATTCATTAATTTATTTGATGATTATGCATACAACTTCCCTTCACTAACTATTGTTAATTGCAATTTCTTGATAAAAGAAAATGACCTCTTATTATCCGTTTTTTTTTTTTTGAAATGGTACGTCTTATTATCAGTTATGTTGCTTAACTCTCCATTTAAAGATAGTTTTCAATGTCGTGAACGGAGCACTTTCTCTCAAACACAAAAGATGATCTGGATACCGACAAGAAGTCTTAAGACCGTTTGGTCATCCTGATCACTATTGTGACCTAGAGAGGGGGCGACGAACTCGGGATGCCATAAAGCTCTGTTAAACAAAAAGACTGTAGGCCTGATGTTGGTTGGAAAGTGACAAGCACGGGCTAACAATGATATCTATTTAACTATGTCTCGTGACCGACCAATATCAATCGCATGTCCTGATGCCAGTGGCAGTTTTGATAAATGGAGTAAGCTCTAGCATCAGAGTTTTTTCTGGACCATGAGTCTCAGTTGTGATTGCCTGCTAACAAAACTTGGAATAGAAGGAGGAAGTAGAAAGAGAGAATGAAGACTTGTAGACATTTTCTACATAAAGTCTTTTGAGTATGATTTTTAAGCCTTCGAACCTTCAATCCCCGGTATTCAAATCTCTGATCTTCAGTTCTCAAAGCTCATCTCAAATGCTAATCTTGGATTAGCATGAGGCCAACGCTTAGGAGGGTCGATAGCATAGCCTTTTTTTTTTGCGTGGGGGGGGTGGGGGTGGGTTGGGTTTCGGTAGTTGATTTACTACCTCCCAAATCCAATGGAAAACTTCTTCGTGTTTAGCCACTATCCCAAAGTCGAGTTGGTGGGGGTGTTTAATGGAGAAAATGGGGTCAGTGGACAGTTTTTAACAGCTATCAATGTTTAACGGTCTGTGGCGGTCGTCTCATGGTGCTAAACAAGCGTCCAAGCGCTCGATCGGAGCTTCATGGTGCTTGACAAGCCCTCATGGTGCTTGGTACGGTGTTGAGGCACTTGCTTGAGCTCTCAATTGAACCTTGTGTCACTGGGTCAGTTGAAGTCTCATGGCGCTCGTCCGGTTGAATGGTCTGGGCCTGGTGGCACATGATTTGATGAAGCCCCATGTTGCTCGGTTGGTTGGGGCCACCTGGCACTTGTCTATTCCGGCACCCATGATAAACGATGATTTGGGGTTTTGCGGCGCTCATTTTACTTTTCATGGTTCCCAGCTGGCTTGGGCTGTTCTTATAAAAAATTGTATACATGGTGTCATCCCTAAAGGGGTGAACACCATAATTTATCCTTGTCAAGAATAGGGAGATTTGGCTGTGGTTTCTAGGGTTGTTTCTATGTAAGTCTTGCTTTTGCTTCTTTTTTAGGGTGCAACTCAGGTCGGATTCAACCTGAAAAAATCATGGGTGGGGTTGTGTTTGAGTCGAGTCGGGTTCTGGTTCGGGTTGAGGAAGCTAACTCAAGTCGGGTTTGGGTTGACCCTTCCCGCATCAAAACCTGACATTTTTTAAATAGTTTTTTTACCATTTTTCTGTTTTTTAGAATATAAAAACCTAAAGGGGAAAGATATCACCATAACTGGGTCAACCCAACTCAGCCCAACCTGAATTGGGAAATCAGGCCGGGTTTTGCTTGAGCTATTAATTTTTCAGGTTGGGTTGGATTAGCCGGGTTGAGAGTTGGGTCGGGTTCGGGTTGACAATTTAGAGTTTCGGGTTGGGTTTGGGTTGGCTTCAACCTGACCCAAGTTGCACCTCTATTCATTCTTTGGTCGTGGTTAACTCATTGTCTTGTGCCAAAGTGGTGAGAACCTAGGGTTCACGGGTTCTTTATGGAGAACTTTGGAGGTCAGTGTGTCTATAGTTCAGTTTAAATCTAGCATTAACAATCCCAAATTAGATTAGACATTCAGAAAATAGATCAGTTCTTAGCTGGGGTTTTCGTACGAATATTTACTTCAAATAGAATTCATCAATAAGCAAGGATAGGGGAATACCTTAACTCTCTTCGCACTAACATTAAGAGTAAATTCAAGCTTCTTCAGTACTCCTTCGGTCAGGGAAATGCTCGAATGATATAGATAGTGGAAGCCTTCAGCACTAGGAGTTCTATTCCTTTCTCTCTAGTTTTTTTTCCGGGATTTCTGCTCTATCCCTCGTCTCTCTCTCTCTCTCTCTCTCTCTCTCTCTTACGGAAGAGACTTCCAATCCAAGTAAACATGGAAGACACAGGGCTTGCTCTGCATCTTCCAAGGTGGCTAGAGTGTGGACATTCCAGGCTCCTCCTATAGTCTGCACCTTTGGTTGGGTGTCTTTAAGACAAAGGATTCAAATGGTGGATTTTCTCCGACAAAGGGAGATGCTCATCGTCGATCATTGTTCCTTATGTATTGAGGCGGTAGAAACAATGGAGCATTTACTCATGCACTGCAAAGTTGCAAGGGAGGTATGGAGTAAGCTTCTAAGTAGATTTGGCATTTTCTGGGTCTTCCCAGAAAAATTCTATGGAATGTGTCTTTCTTAGCTACTATTTGGGTATTTTGGAAAGAAAGAAACGCCCGAGTTTTTAAGGGGATCTCAAAGACCCCCTGCTTTCCTTTTTTATCAAGGTAATTGCCTTGATGATTTCATTGGTTTAAATCTCTTCCTTTTTTTTAAGTTTGTATCCGGCTATGACATATGGGAAGGGTGGAGAGGAGTGTGTTTTAGTGTGGAGAATAGGCAAAAAATTGTACAGGAGTGGGCAACCCCCAGCTCCTGCTTTATTAATTTTGATGGTGTTGGATATTGACCCTACATGACCGGACTTTCCCTTTGCCTGGGTTGCACATTACTCCGTAAAATAAAGACTTGGTGTATGGGAGGATGGGTTTAACCCTTAATGATTCTATAATGGGATGATCTTACCAAGTATGTCTCAAGCTATGGAAACTAGTGCCAGTGCTACTCAAGCTATGGAAAGTAGTGGTAGTGCTACAATGTTAAAGAGCTTGAGGATTGATAAGCCAAATCTCTTCTACTGCAGCTTCTACATTTTCTATGCCCACGGGTACACTACGTTCCTTATTTTATATGTAGGAAAAGTTGAAGATTGATCACAATGATGTTCTTTTCTTATGTGCCAAAGGAATTCCGTTCAATTTGATAAGGAGTCCAATCGGATTGAGTTGGTTGATGCCTTGAAAAGAGCACCAAAAAAGCTACATTCTCAATCTCATTTGAGATGGCAAGGATAAGTCAGTTGGATGTCGAGCAACAACTAGTTATGACTGCTACGGAACCTATAACAGCACAATGGCCTACCTATGGTGTTTCCATAGGTTTTGATGGATGGACGAACGCGAAAATAAAGATTTTGATCAACATTTATTTTTTTATCAACATTTTGGCTTCAAATATGCTACATTTATGTCAAAAAATAAAAATAAAAAATTGCTTCAAATATGCATGGATTTATGTTAAATCAGGAAAGAACATTTCTGAATTTTTGCTTAAAGCTATAGAAGAAGTGAGACCATGTAAAATTTACAAGTGGTGACGGATAATACTACTACTTGTAAGGCAACCAACATGTCAAAAAGTTATAGGTGTTATCCGCACATTTTTTGGTCCTCGTGTGTCGTCCATATCCTAAACTTGATAGTTAAAGATCTATCAAGAGCACAGTACCTTTGTTGGATGGACCATATTGTAGAGCCAAGGATATACTGAAGCACATTTTGAACCATAACCCTCCCCTGGCATTTTTCATATTGAAGTAAAAGTTAAAGCTCTTAAAAGTAGCAAAGATGAGATTCGCTTCACAGTACATTATTTTGAAGTGTCTTGTTGATCTTAAAGAACCTCTAACATTCATTGTGTTATGTGATGCATGCCTGGAAAGCATAAGTATCTTCTTTTGATAACAAAAATAGGGAGGTTTTGGTGAAAAAATCATATTGGGGTATCTTTGTCAGATAGTTTTTGGGATTCCGTATCTTTATCTTGCAATCTACGTAGTCAACAAGGTTTTAAATTTCGACTGAAATCCGAAATTTCGGGTTTCGGTGGAGAACGAAACTGAAATCGTGTGAACCCGAAACATTACAAAATTTCGACCGAAATTCCGAAATTTAAGGAAAATCCCAAAAAATCTGGGATTTTAACGTTATTTAATATTCTGCCGAAATTTTGTGCGAAATTACCGAAATTTTAGGACTAGATAAAATATTACGTCATTTGTTTCGATTGATTTCGTCCGAAATTTCGGCAGGAATTTCAGTTTCGGTGAGGACCGAAACGCATTCCGAAACCGAAATTTAAAACCTTGGTAGTCAATCTATTAGATGTTTAAGTTGCTCACAAATCAGGATGAAGAGTTGAGAGGAGAGGTTTATTATGGAATGGATAATATGATAGGGCATATCCAAGATAGATAAAATATTCACATTTGTTCAAAAAACTCGAAGGCAGAGTAACAAGTAGATGGGACCGAATGAATTTATTGTTTCATTGCCTTGCAAATGCCCTCACCCCAAAGTTTTATAATCCCACATACCTAACTCTGACAACTCCTAGAGGTAGGTGTAGAGTTCTTCTTGATCATGACAATGTTGTTATAGATTTTCTCACAGGAGCATTTGGGTAAAGTAGCAAGAAAGAATGAAGCTTTCCACAATTTATGCAACCAATTCATGAAAATTGCAACAAAAGGGAAGATTGTCTACTTTAATTGCTCTGCGGGATCTGAAAAATCAGCGGTGGTGATATCATTTGGTTTTGGGGGGGTTGGGCTGTCTTTCTTAGAGCGATGTTGGAGGCCTTATAGTTTCATTCATGGAGTGAAGAAAAATAGATTAAATTTATTAAGGCTTATTCATTCTAAGTTCAGTTTGGTTTCAAGATATATAAAGGAAGAATACACTGGGTACTTTTAAGAATTGGGATATTAATTTAGAGGCTCTGTTATTGATGACCATGTGATTCAACTGGGTGATGATACATGGCAAAACATTGATGATGAGAATGATGCATCCATTTTGGCGCTTACATCGACAGATTTGACACCGCCTTATAATGCTCCAATGGATTCTAGTCATCTTGCTCGTCCACCGTCACAATTTGGTAGCACGTCTTCTTCAATTGTTGCTAGTGGCCCTCATGCAACTAGAAGAGATCAAAGTCGAGGTGGCTGATATAGAGGTTCGAGTGTTTCAGCTTATTATAATCCCAAGGAGAAGATGCGAATGCCATAAGCATCAACTTTCTCAAGTGTCTCTTTTTTTGCCATATGTTATGGGACTTATTTTTGTGCCTTGCTTGTTTCTCTTTCTCATGTGATTTGGTTATTTCGGACTTTGTTTTGGCTTGATACCATGTTATTTTGATCCTTCCAGAACTTGAAAGATGATGAATGTGTTTATAGCGAATTTCATATATATCTTAGTGATATGTCAAATTGTAGTCCAACTATAAAGCACATGCTGGCATACCATGTTCCTATCTCTTAGAAGTGAATATTATTGTTGATCATCATGAAGCTATATTTGTTGGTTTTTTTGGACTGCCAATTTTTTACAAGTGTATATGGTTAATGAACATCATGAAGTTGTGTTTTCTTTGGAGACTTTTTGCGGGACCCGTACCTGCTTCCCATATACTTCCCCCTTCTGGTAACTGTGTGGAACACTTAATAGTTGATTTGGTTGGCATTTTTTTTTTGGAGATGGCATGATTTGGTTGGCATTTAACAGCGATATTGACACTTCACTTCAGTTGCAAATCTATGCAGAACTAAAACAACTACAATGTGTTGATGACAGCCTAATAGTCACTAGAAGACCATTTTCAAAAAAAGTCACTAGAAGATCAGCTTAAGGATATAGATTGAATGTTTCAAATTTATATTACATTTTCCAAATTTTACTAACTTTCCTCTTTCTTAGTGGTTTCTGTATTTGGATTTTTCTATTGTAGGGAATTACTACCTAATGTTTGGTTCTAATCCGAGTCGTATCCAAAATGAAATGGATCCGTTCTTTCCCAATTCATATCCTAGAACTGAGTTTTAATCTACTGTTGATTACATCTTACGTAGGCGACTTTTACCCCTTTTAATGTAATTCTACTCTATACTTTTAAATATTTAATATATTTAGGCTTCTGATATTGGCACTGCCATGTTTTGATTATTGCACTAACTCACTTTGCCTTTTCTTCATTAGTTGCCTTTTGAGCTTTGACAGCCTTTTGGGAATTGTAATAACCTTTGGTAGCTGGTTAAATAATTAAAGACAAGATAAGTTAGTGCGATTATCAAAACATGGCACTGCCAATATCACTAACATATATTTAATAGAAAAATTAATATGCCAATGTGATTTGCTATATTGTTGATACTTGTAATACAATATTTGGTCAGATTTGAGTTTTCTTACGACGAACTTCTGACTGTTCTTAAAGAGATGTTACTTGCCTGCATTAATGGTTCATGAAATTTCAGTTAGAACTTTGAAGAAACAAGTTTTCCTTTCGCTGATTGTTAATTTTGGATGTTACTAATGATAATGCTCATTTTATGTTACCATTAAAAAAAATGCTCATTTTATGTTGCTTCTTGGCGGTCTAACTGCATACAGGTCGTGTTGTGATGGGACTCTTTGGGAAAGCTGTACCCAAAACAGCAGGTACAATAGCTAATATTCACATACCATTCTGACGTGTCAATGATATACAAATCAGTCTTTTCAGCTCATTAATCATTGGCTTACATTGTTTTCCCTCTGCTCACCAGTGTTTTCTGGTTGATTTTGAAGGCCCATCTGATTTTTTGTTTGTTTTTTGTTGGTTTTACAGAAAACTTCCGAGCACTTTGCACAGGTATTCCAATGCCTTCTCTATTATTTTGATCCTTATGCTCAATTAGTGCAGATACACATTTAAACCTTGTTTCTATGTGAAGTTCTGTTAAATGGTAGTTACTTCAACTTAAACCTCGCCAAAATCTTGATATATGAAAAGTAGTTATAATCTGCAATCTGTCTGGTAACCAGAACGCACTACGGTGGAAACACACCAGCTTTTGTGAGAAAAAAGTCAAAACTCACATGGGTCTTGTATGTTGGATGGTTTTACATGTAGGTTTTTTTTTCTTATGAATAAAGCGTGTGCTAGTTTCTTTTCTGTCGTTTTGTCTTCCATGGAATAACTTCTGATCATTATCTTAATACTTGATTGATAACTCAAAAAGCTGAGTTGTCGACCAACTCAATCAAGTACCAGGTCAAGCTAAAGTGCTGATTTATTGCTTTCAGACTGAAAATGCTTTAGCAAAGGTCAAAGAAACTTGAATAACTCAAGTATACATGTTTTTCTTTTTCAAAAAAAAAATCACCGTTTTATTTTACCTTGAAAAAGTTGTTTGGGTTTACAAGCAAGTTTCAAGTCGACTCTGACTTAGACGCTTTTCTGAGTCCAAGTTGAGTTTCAAGATGTAATGCTGTTCTAACAGAAATTTTATATATGGGCCCGTTATGATGTGAGTGATGGGTCCACTGACTGTGCAAACCATGTTAGCATGTCAACATGGTTGGTGCGTTGGTATACATTTTCCTTGTTTTAACGGCCTATTTATTATACGGTGCTTCATTGGCTACCCATGAGCCAAATATGTGCCCTTTATATTTTGCTGCAAACATTTTAACATGGCCAACTTTGATACTGGCTGTAGAGAGATGGCCATGTTAAAATGTTATATAACACTGCATGAAAGACCATAATTTCCAGGTTCCTTCTTTTCATCCTCTATAAAAAAGTCCTCAAAACAGTCAGCCAAATATTCACTTGTTTTCATGGCATTAGCAGACAATTCCAGACATGTTAAGGTACTATAACAATCACTTATAGAATTCGATGTTAACCCTTTCCCTTTTGCAGGAGAGAAAGGTATGGGAAAGAGTGGGAAGCCACTCCACTTTAAAGGAAGCTCATTTCATAGAATCATTCCCAGCTTTATGATCCAAGGAGGTGATTTTACTCTTGGAGATGGTAGGGGTGGAGAGTCCATTTATGGCCTCAAGTTCGCTGATGAGAACTTCAAACTGAAACACACTGGACCAGGTAAACTTGCCATTTCTCTCCAGAAGGTTTGCAGCATTCAATAAATAGCAAATTAGTAGCATATTTCCATATACACTAATAATCAAATGGGAGATGATACCCTTTTGCTGGTACAGGATTTCTATCAATGGCAAATGCAGGTCCAGACACGAACGGATCACAGTTCTTCATCACGACTGTAACTACTAGCTGGTAACTATCTCTTTACCCTGTCATTTTGATCCTCTTGTTGTGTACTTCAAAGAAAGTTGGGAAGAGATTGTGTTTAATTTGGAATCGCCTTTTAATAGGTTGGATGGCAAACATGTGGTTTTCGGAAAGGTGCTCTCAGGAATGGATGTAGTGTACAAAATGGAAGCCGAAGGGAAGCAGAATGGCACTCCCAAAAGCAAAGTCGTCATTGCAGACAGCGGCGAGCTTTCTTTGTGATCCCCCTCTTTGAATCAATTCAAGGAATAAGTCTGTTTTTCTTTTTCCCCTGCATTATGTGATCACTAGTTGCTGCTTGGAACATGTAGGAATACTATAAGCTCTTATTAAGTAGAGGTCTCTGCTATCTTTCAATGAGTTGCTGTATGGAAAAACAGGAATCTAGAGGAAACTGAGGTCAATATAATGTCTCATTTGAAAATAAGATTAGACTGAATTATGTTATTTGCCAGTAAGGACCAATTTTGGAAGCACAGCATTAAATCAAGGCTAGGTTTGGCAACCTTGAAAATATATTTCATGCATTAAAGCA
This sequence comes from Tasmannia lanceolata, assembly GCF_043159265.1. Lineage (NCBI taxonomy): Eukaryota > Viridiplantae > Streptophyta > Magnoliopsida > Canellales > Winteraceae > Tasmannia > Tasmannia lanceolata. The sequence goes on from NW_027518683.1 coordinate 16,046,168, forward strand.
TCCAGATGAAGTTTTTTTTTATTGAAAATAATGAGAGGGAAGAGGCTTTATATAAACTTGCATCCAGATTCTCGCTGCGATTTTTGAAATTAAACTTGAATGAAAATGAGGGAAGTAAAAATCTAGAAAACCAGCATACTCTGAACATATTATAAATATTATATATAAATCAATTCCTAGCACAATGTATGATGATGTCTTTTAATTCTTGCTTATAGTAGTCAAATTGATTCTCAACTCAACTCAACAAAGCCTTTGTCCCAAACTAGTTGGTGTCGGCTATATGAATCCTTTAGAAAAAAATTCATGAAGTAAAAGGAATCTACCCAGCTCTAATCCTAGTTCTAGTTGGGTTCTTCTACGTGGATTTTCCATTATATCATATCCAAGGTCATGTTCTTTGTTATGTTTAATAATCATGGTTAACAAAAAGGTTAACAAAAATTGAAGTAGTCAAAAATTAACTCAGTAAAAAAGTGGCCAAAAGCAAACTTACAGGGAAACTTGCCTTGTTCCACTTGCAAAACCAAGCATTGCATATTCATCATTTTTTCCCCCTTTCAACGACAGATAACTTTGTAGATCAATAAAATATAACTGAGTTACTTAATTTAGGAAAACCAATCTTTAAATTCAGGAGTTTAAGAAGGAAAATACCATGCAGAGTTAAACCAATGCGGGCAACAGAATTCAACTTTTCCGGAGGCTTCAATGCTCATGTAATCTTCGCCCTTGTTACTTACCATGTCCGGAGGTTACAAGGCTCCTGGCAGAAGATTACAAGGATGGACTATGAAGGTACAAATGTACAATTGTACAAACCACCTTCAATGCAAACGATAAAATGAGAAACTTATCAGATATTTGAAAATGAAGTTGGTAAATATGTATGTCATGTACTTTTCATTATAGCATGGATTTGAACAATGTGTGTTCCAATTAGTTGAAGCCATAATGGCACCCTCTGGTTGGATCATAATTATATGATACACAGTCAGTTCGATCTGCGTGTGGTCTACTGTTGGAAAATTTCCCAGTAAAAATTGGCCTAATTAGTTTGCCAAACCAGTTCATAGTTTCGTGGATGGTTATAGCTAAATGCAGAAGTTCAGAAGTTGATAAATTATCTTAACAATTATCCACCTTAGCAGAAATCAAAACCAGAATGAACTTTGTCCTCCCGGCACAAACTACATGCTGCTTAGAAACATGTTCTGCTGTCTGAATGGCTTACAGTTCAACTTCAGACACATGAGACAGGAATAGGAGAGTTGATGGTAACCACACACTACATAATTCAGTAAAAATCGATCAACTCAAATGTAATCCAAGCAATCCTCGTGTTGATAATCAGATCAATGGAAACTTTTCATAAACTGCTATTTCAGTCTCTCCACTGAAATTCAACCACGTAAATGATCCATCAAAGCTTGAATTGGATGTAAAGCCAAGGGTCATGGGCCGGAATTAAGAAAATAGGATCAAATCGAGATCTTGATCAAGTATATGCAATTAAGCATCATTGAGTTTCTGAATTTAGACTGCAGGATAGATGTTTGCAACAGGAAAGATAATATGAAAGGAAAACCCCAGACTAAGCTAGGGTACGAGAGAACGAATGATATGATAGGAAATTGAATCAAGACACTGGAGTCAGAAAGCTAGAAAGTTGAAATATATTGTGATATCAACATGATAATTACTCGATCAGAACTTTTTTGGTCTAAAAGGTGAGTGAAGTTGAAGCTTTATTTTGCCCACTACAGCATGATACTTCATTAATAAGATTGTGAGTTCTGGTGCAACACAATAATGGGTGAGATTTCTGTAATCAAAAGAAGAGGCTGGTGAGCTTTTAAACATGTAAATGTGTTTCAAAATGATCAAACCATGCAGATTTCTGTAATCAAAACCTGCTACAGTCTTGCATTCTACCATATACAGTTAGGCTCTAAAACTTATTGGGTCCGTTCTAAATGGTTAACAAGCCCAATCCATGAAACACTAACAGCTATCTTGGATGAGGCGAAGCGTGTTACTGGTGTATTTTTAGAGGTCCACAAGATGTATACCTCTCTTTGCTCCTTTTTTCCACAAGTTGCTGTCAAATTTCTAATTGAACTTGAAGCAATATAGAAAGGCATCCACGCTGTAGTAGAAAGCATATCCTCATTAAGGATTGAATAAGATTTCCAATTTGTGATCCGTATTGTTAACGAAAAGTTGATATCCATCCCATAGATTGCAAAACTTGCAAGAATCATATTAGCTCCCTTCTCTAGGGACTCAACTGGTGCAAGGCTATCACATATGTGTAGATAAGCTATCTACACACTAGCTTAAAATACAGTGGGGGCCACCTTATTTGGGTGATCCAAACCATTCATTTTTAAGGCCCTCACATAGATAGGGTGTCCACAAAAAATCAGATCCATAGGATCATCCTAACCATTCGAACTTTGGAGGCAAAAAATGAACTAATTTGTAAAGGTTTAAAGACATCCATTTTACCTCCACAAATCGTAGGGTTGGGATGATCCTATGGATATGATTTTTTGTAGACAACCTATCTATGTGAGGGCCTTTAAAATGGATGGCTTGGATCACCCAAACAATGTGGGCCCCCACTGTATTTTAAGCTAGTGTGTAGAGAACTCTCTACACATATGTGTAGGAACCGTTTTCTCATATATATATATATATATATATATATATATATATATATATATATATATATATATATATATGAGGAAAATCCCGCTAGTTGGTCGCACATTTAACCAACCTAAACCGTACATTAATGAGCATTGTTTCTGATCTCCTATAGCCCAAAAATCCCGCTAGTTGTACAACCCTAACGTCCAATAACGTATTTTTAACCGTCATGTTCGTTAGAATTTAATGAACTCAGTTCTTTTTTACAATCACTAGTGGGACCCACACGTGGACGGTCGAGATCCTCCAACGAACAGCTGTGCTTGTGCAATTATTAAAACACGGCAGTGGCAATATCAGTTAACAAATTAAACAAACTTCCGTTCTTCTTCTTCCTCGCTTTCTCTGTATCTCCGATATTATCAAAAGATGAGAAATCTTAAAGTTTTCCTCTCCTGAGACACAGAGAAAGAGAGAGAGAGAGATCGGCATTGGAATCTATACCCTGAGTGAGAGAAACAATGGGGGATTTCAATCTCGCTCTAGTGATCGTGGCAATAGTGGTATGCATTCTGGTGTTCTTCTTCAATCTCTATCTCCTAGTAAACTACCAGCATCCTGATGACATAAATCAAGCCTATTTTCCGAAGATCGTAGTAATTTTAGGGCTTTCAGTGGCCGCGATCTCGATCCTAATGCTCCCGGCTGACGTGGCCAACCGGCAGGCCTGCCGGAACGCCATCTACAATGGCGCCTGCAAATTGACCCTCCCCATGAAGGATCTCTGGCTCTCCATCTACATTTTCGACGCGATTCTCGTCTTCTTCTTCATCCCCTTCGCCATGTTCTACTACGAAGGCGATCAGGACAAGTAAGGAGTTTAATTTCTCTCCTCATCTCATTTTATGGTTCCTTCAATTTTATCTATGTCTTGTTAATTTTTGCCTTGGCTCTAAAATGAAACCCTGATCTAACTATTGGAAAAGAAACTGAAACCCTAATGGCTAGTTTCTACAATTTTATGTATATTTTGTTAATTGTTGCCTTGGCTCAAAAGTGAAACCCTAATCTAATTATTGAAAAAAATAAAAATAAATGAAACCCTAAAATGAGTAGTTGTTCTTGATAATGTTGTGGGCAGGAGCGTCGGGCAACGGATAAAGAGCGCGGTGATCTGGGTAGGGATGACTGCTGTTGTTTGTGCTCTCATTCTTGGCATCCTATACGGTTAGTTTGCTGCACTTTTTTTTTCTTTCTTGCAAATGGTTACGTGCGTAATTGGCCATAACACAAATAAACAAAGAAAAAGAGAGAAAAAGATGGGGAAAGAGGTTGATTCGAGGCAATGGGGCCTCTAACTGTTCAATTCGAGAGGAACCATGACTGTCCTAGAACATAAGTTTCTGTTTTGATTGCAAATTCTCTCCATTTTCATTAAGATATAACTGCATATAGGATTGCCATATCACTACCCTATTAACCTACTTACATGAAACATAAGCAATAACTAACACCAATATCCCTAAAACACATTCCCATGACTACATAATAACCACATTGCAACTATCCTTTAACACCATAATTATATGCACATATCATAGGAGTATTAGTTTCTTTGTTATTGGATAATTGTTCTTCTAAAAATGTCTTATGATGATTTCTTTGAAATGCATAAACTAGAGTTAGGTTGAAACAGATTATAGCTAATGGTAGATGCTGATTGTAATGACTGCAATTCGTTCACATTGGTTATCATACGTGTGCTTTTGGGAAGATTTGCGTCGGGGGATTGCATAATTTTGGGAAGGATACTTATTATGAATTGTACTTTTTGCGCTCGAACATATAAAACTGAGAATTAAGCTGGATTAGGTCGATTGCACTGCCAGGCAACTAATTTCTGCTGAAGAATTTCTTTCATTATTGGCATTACTGTGGAGACTGGAGAATTAAAGAAACTAGCTGGTGTGAGAAAGTAGAGGTTTGCTAGCATATATTTAACCAAGGCAGGGTTGTCTTCTCTTACCAACTCAAGTTAATTACTATTATGCAGTGTTTTCTTGGTAATTTAGGCATTTTTCTTGTGCATTATGTATATTAGGGTAGTCATGGTTTATCTTAATGATAATTTGTTCCATTATCTTAGTGATAATTAGTTGGATGAGTTACTTGTATAGCTATTATCAGTTCATTTTGTACCAAACTAAACTTGGATCCCTCCAATATCTTCTTTAGATGATATCATTGGGCTGATGGTTGTTCCTTTTTTTTCCTGTCTGTATTCCATTATGATATATTTCTGTTTTGCTTCTTGTCATTTATGCTGCTCAGGCTCAAGAAAGAGAATCAAGTGTTTCCACTACGAGCTTTAATCAGACCATTGAAGCACATTTTACCTAATTATGTCCTTTTTTATTCTAATTTTTTGTAACCCAATGTGTCGCTGATTGGTTCATGTTTGGCGGTATCAGGGCTTGTTGGAAAGGTGGACTTCACAGTTAGACATCTTTCTTCAATAGTAGAAAATTTCCCAAGTAGTTGGACACAATTTTCAAGTGCTCAACCATGTATTAGCAGCTCCAGCCATCAGGTTCTATCCCTGTATATTGTTCCATGAAATAGAAATAGGGTGTTTCTGAATGTTGTGGTAACATTTAAAGCACAACTTTTGATTCATGAGGCTAGTTTGTAGATAAAGCAATTTATGTTATATTGCCTATTTTCTCTCTTTCCTTGTTTCTTTGATTGGTTTCTTAAATTAGCGTGTTTTTCATTCATTATTCATATTCCCAATTGCTCTTTTTGGTTGACCATTGCTTTGTGCTTTTTCAGTGTGCTGCATACTTAGCAAGTGCTTCGTCTGAAACAGCTTGGACTATGCGAACCACCTTTCCAGAGTATGTGGTTGCTCTTGCTACGATTGTTGGATCAGTTCTTTTCTCTGTATGTTCTTTCACCATGAAACTTCAAGCTTCTATCGTAGTTATTTTCTGTTTGTATTGTACTTGCAATGTGAATATGAAGCTCTTAGCTGCTGTCTTTGTGATTTTCCGTCTAGATATTTGGAGGTGTTGGGATTGCCTGCCTGCCTTTGGGACTTATATTTTCATTTATTCGGCGTCCAAAGGCTGTCATTACTCGTTCACAGTATATCAAGGTACTCCCTTCAATCATCCACTATATAAGTGCATCAAGTTCATTTTTTTTCCTCCACACCCCCCCCCCCCCCCCCCCGATATTTACCAGTAGTTGTAATGGGTCGTGTTTGCTTATGGAGAATTGGCATTGGAATACTGCAGGAGGCAACTGAACTGGGGAAGAAAGCAAAAGAATTGAAGAAGGCAGCCGATGCACTTCATCAGGAAGAGAGAAGTGGTTCAAAGGGGAGGAAATGGCGCAAAAATGTTAAGGCAGTCGAAAAGGTAAATTTTTTAGCATTTGGATGTTCAGACTCACAGATCAGTGTCTGGCTGCATGCAATCTGCGAACCTATATTAGTCCTGTTCAGATTATGTTTTGTATGTCACCTCTTTATGGCTTGCAACGATGGTGCCTTTGTATTCTTTGGTTTATGAAGGTAGTGCCAATTGGCCCGTCTTTAAATACAGCTTTCTAGAAACCTTATGACTTGAAGCTTTTGCTACAGCTGCTTTCATTTATTATTCAGTTTGGAACCTAACTAAGCTCTCTCTCTCTCTCTCTCTCTCTCTCTCTCTCTCATGTTTCCCCTATTTAACAAAGCTTAAATGCTATTTATTATTGATGAACTTGTTTCTTCAACAAGAACTTGTTTCCTTTGACTGGTTTTCAAATTATGCATTCTAATCCATCCTGATGTGAATCTAGCTCTGATACCATAATTTGGATGGTTCTTTTCGCCTCGGTGAGTGAAACTCTGCCTGATCCACCAATGGAAAACTTGGAAATCTATTACCCCCTCCTTTTACCAAAAGATATGATTTGAAGTTGGAATGGGTCCTCTTCTTTATTCTAGTTGGAAAAAATGGTCTGGGAACTCTCCCCACCTGGCAGACTTCCCCACCCTCTACATGTAAGTTGTAAACCTTAGGGCCAATGTGGCAGAATACATGGATTGAAAAGGATCTTCTGTGACTGTCACCCCAGTCTTAATGCAAGGCCTTTCTATCCATGTTTCCAATGAATTTATATCCTTCTCTGCAGTACTCAGTTTTTTTTCTCCACGATAGATTCAACCCAACCAGTTTGGGACAAAGGCTTAGTTGAGTTGAGTTGAGTTGAGATAGATTCAAGATGAATTTATTTGGGCTTCTAACAGTTTGGGGCATTTCTTGGTTGTCTTAATGCAATTTGATTCCTAGGGTGGATTTTTACATTCCTTATATTTGGGACTCTAATCCTTCTTGTAGAGCGGATTTAACATGGAGAAGTAAAAGATTATAGGGATTGCGTTTCAGAATTGACAATACTCCAGAAGATTTTTATTTCTCCATGTTAAATTCAGAATCATAAAAGTTTGTTGATTTGAAGGATTGGGTATTCTGTGAATATCCTGATGAGACAACGAACCATCTCTTGATTCATCGCCCATTGACAACCTAGGTTCGGTCCCATTTCGTCTGGCAATTAAAATTCTCTGTTAGCTTAATTTATATCTCTTCTCCGCAACTCTTGGAATGGGTGACACCACCCCTTGGAGAAAATAAAGAAATAAATTTCTGTGGCACACCCTTTTCCCTTTTATTTGTTGGAAGGTTTGGAATGGAAGGAACTCTAGAATATTCAAGGACAAAGTAAATAACATCTATGAAGTTATAAATGATATAAAAATTGAGGTTTTGAAGAGGGGCACCAAAAACAAGCCACTTTAAAAATACCCCTTTGCGATCTCTCGTAAATGATTGGGAAGGTGTATTCTCCTCATTTCTGCATAATAAACGGCAGGATGTCTGGACCCCCTCCTCTCCTCTCTCTCTCTCTCTCTCTCTCTAAGTCTCATTTTTTTGGTTGGATCAGACTAAATTTTGATGGTAGTAACATGTTAACTGGTGATCCTCTTACCTCCAGATATGCTGTCTTTAGGAGGGCTATATCTGACCATACTGGTAAGATTATCTTTGCTTATGCAAGTTCTTTTGGCAATGATCATGCGATTGATGCAGAAGTCAAAGCTGCACGGTTCGGACTTCGTAAATCAATTGTAAGGGGCTCCGATACAGCGGTTTTCTGTGCCTAGGTCTTCGAATGAGTCAACTTTATCGTCTGACTATTGACTGTAGCTGGACTGATAGATACAGTGGAGGATGGGTGCTTAGTCCTCTTCCAATGGCGGGGACCGCTGGATTCCTCTTCAGGAGAGTCCTCCCGTACTTGTTCTTCTGTGGCGAGGGCCTTCGTTTCCAACGGCAGATGTTGTAGGACTAGAGTCAGGTGCATTAAGGAGTTTGGTTGTCCTAGAATTTGGGTGAAAAGTGATTCTTTGATCACCATAAAGTGGATCAGGAAACAAGTGAGCACTCCGTGGAGACTCCAATGCTCATTTCATGAAATTGAGACCATTGGCTGAGATTTGCATTGCTCATATTTATCATTATCATTATCATTATTATTATTATCACGAAGCTTATTCCAAATGTGATATGCTGTGCTAACTTTGGCACTCATTGTGTTGATGTAACAACCTAGGGTGAGATGCTGGATTTATGATTCTTTTCTGTTTTTTCTTTTGATTTTCCTTCTCTTATTGTAGTGGCCGTTGTTACATATTTCCTTTTAGTGATAATTTACTTTTCAATAAAAAATAAACATAAATATAAAGAAAGGAGAAGAAAATCTGGGTCCAGAGGGAGGCCAAATGCTGCGGATATTGGCATGACATCAGTCTGACACATGATGGCATCAGCAGTTGATCCCTCATGGTCAGAGTGCCAAGAGATTCTCCGTACCTTGCGGCTTTTCACTGCTGATTTTTATCCTGATTTTCCTGATTTTCTCGAATGGTTTGAAAGGGTTTTAAGAGGTCCCTAGCTGGAAGACTGGTACGGCAATACAGTCTGCTACACCGTGAAAGTGGAATTAGATATATTTGGAGAATGAATCAAGGAAAATTGGAATCTTAGGTGAGGTCAGACATTAAATAAGGAATCCAAGTTTGGATTGGAGTTTAAAAGTGTAAAATTAGCGCTGTTGGTCCATTGTAACACATGAATTGCTTGAATAAAAATTTTCTTTTCTGCTGGAATTTCCATACTTTAAGTGGTATTCGCTTTCTTCTAGTTTATTTCCTTTTTCAGCTTAGCTTGTGCAGGACCTTTTTCTAAAGCTCAACTAACAGCAAGAGGACTTTCAGTGCTTTCTCCGAAAATTTTGAGATTTCTAATTTCTCAGAAAATTCAGGCAGCACTGAAATATCCTGGAATAATAATGGCAGTTCATGTATGGTTACACTGCTCTTGATTTCATTCTCTGTGTGGAAGATTCATCTGTGTGACTTTTGAATTTCCAAAAGACTGAATTTGAACTTATGAAATTCCAAAAGACTGAATTTGAGTATATTGAAATTTCCAAAAGGTGAATATTCTGGGTTCGATGTCTGCTGAAGTTTTCACATAACTGAAATTTTCAGAACCGAATTCCAACAAGTTCTGAATTTCCTTGCATAAAGATCAATATGTAGTAACTATAATTTTCAGATAAAAGGTCTACTTGCATCGTTATATACACCTTGCAATTTTTATGATGAGTCCCCAACTATAATTATATGTAAAAAACAAAGTCCCTTTTTTGGGCTTGATGGTTTGTTTTCTCAACCCAGATTCTATGCACTAGTCTGGTAAGATTCACATCTCCTTCAAGATGAAATTTGTGTCTCTCGGGGAATATTGAGTTTTCAAGCCCTGGAAATACACTTTTGTATGGGAAAGCCTGAATGGAAGACATCTTCGATGAGACCACCTTGGATGATATTTCACTCCATGTTATCATGATCAATTATATATCTGGTCTTCCACTCACCGATGCTGCATGGGCATCAAGTGTCGGAATCTGACATGTGTATCAAGTGTTGAATTTGGAAAAACATAAAAAATGATTCACAGATTCGGTTATGTATGTGCATATTAATCAATTTTAAGAATTGAATACATGTACATAATAAAATGGATATAAGAGGTTATATATTAAGAGTTTTAATAGCATAGATAAATATAACGTTTTATTTCTATAAAAAACTTACTATTAGGATGTTTACAATTCAAAACCCATTGTAAATGGAAATTTGTGTTAGTATAGTTAAAAAAAAAGATAAAATGAATCTAGAAGTTTCATAGCCTTGAGTGTTGGAATCTGACATGTCTCTGACACATTCACTTTGTCCGTTCAGAAGAATCACTGAAACATAGGCACTCACCCTGGTGCTGACCTCTTTACCTGACTTTCTGTCTGGGAATCTGACACGTGTCCATTCAGAAGAATCAATAAAACATAGGCACTCACCCCGTTGCTTACCTCTTTACCTGACTTTCTGTCTGGTTTAACATTTCCTTGCTGCAATGAATCCTTGTTACCAGTTTTCTGGGACTTAATTTAGCCAAAATATGGCCTTCATGAGTGCTGCTGTTATTATTGGAATGAATGGTAGTATGTTAGAAGTATTTTACATCTATCAAACCTTCTTTGGTACAATTGTAAGTTTTCGTTGCCATTTGGTTGACATGGTTTCTCTGTATGCCAGGTTAGTGTTTCCATTTGGTAGACATGGTTTCTCTTTATATCTGGTTGTTTCGACAACGGTTGTGTAGAAATTTATCGCATGCTGGCTTAACCCTGCAGGAATTGCTTCTCTTGGAAGAAGATGTGAAGGCTTTGGAGGAGATGTATCCACAAGGAGAAAAGGTGATTGCTTTATTATGTATGACATACGAACCTGATTGGCATTCAATCTTGTTTTTTTATTATGTATGACATACTAACCTGATTGGCATTCAATCTTGTTTATTTATTATTTGTTCTGCTTCTGATACTTCTTCATAATTTATCCAGGCAGAGGCTTCTTGGGCTTTCACTGTTCTTGGCTACTTGGCAAAACTAGTTCTGGGGGTTGTAGGGTAAGAGTCCAACCACTAGATTTTGCGACTGATGTCTAAATTTTGACTTCTCTAGATGGCATTAAGCTTTGTTTTTTCATTGTTGCTGCTTCTACCCAAATTATGGATTGGTGGTTGAAATTGAAATTGATATTTATTAAAGGACTTAGTTTTTTTTTGTGTGCATTCTGTCGGTGTGGAAGGCTATTAAATGAATCACATGAGGATTTCCAGACTTCAAGAACTATAAAATTCATTATTAAGTATTAGCACAAGGGGAACAGGTGAGAAATGAGAACATCTTGTCTGTTTGATGGACAATGTTGAGTGGTGCTTGTACGACCCTTCATTGATTGGGGATAATTAAGAGATCTCTTATCATCCAAAAAAATAATAATAATAATAATTAAGAGATCTCTCAAGTTGCTTCTTCGAAACCATACCCCATCTAGTGATTCTTCATTTACCCTTCAATTAGTTTAACTAGGATCTTCTTCTGCATTCTTTGATGGTTGGGGCCCTCTCCTTACCCTTCCAAATGGACAGCAATGAGATCTTTGAGATGCTTTGCTATTACAGTTTTGTCTTTGTAAGTTTTGAATTATTTAATCCCACAGATGGGATTGAACTAAAAGAACCCAATCACCTTGTCTGGATTTTCGAATCGAAGTGTTCATTCTTTTCAAGAGAAAGTACATGGATGAGCTACGAGGATACTGTCTATGATCCCTTAGTCACGGGGAGCGAATTGTTTCTTTTTTGCTAGTGGAACATTAAGTTTGACCTATGATACCTAGTTACAGACACAAACTCAGACATGGGCACAAGAATGGAGATACGGCTTGGCATTTTCCAAAGTGTATTACACAGATATGGGTACAAGTACAGCATGCTATGAGATAAGAACTTTATGACCTCATAATTCTTTTCTAAAGATATCATGTCGGGTGATTAAATTTTAATGCTTTTTGTGACCTTTTCATCAAAAGAAACTTCATCCAGAACCCATGGAACGATGAATTTTAATTCTTGCTATGGTTGTTCCTTCAAAAACATCTTTATCCAACCATAAATTTTAACTATCCCAAATATTTGTCTTCTTCCAAATTCTCTGAAATAAAGCAATGGACCGACCACAAAATAAAATTAACACCAAATGGTTTCATAAATTGCACTTACGAGAGAAACTACAGGGAGGTCAAGAGAGGATTTCAGGGCGATGGTCATTAAACCCCTTTACGATAATCATTAATGGAAGCCCTAGGGGATATTTCCCAAGTTAGACAGGTTTAAGACAGGGAGATCAACTGCCACCTTTTGTTTTTACGATAGTTGGAGAAGCCTTAAGCAGAATGCAGGTGAAAGTGGAGGAATCAAGGTTGATTGAAGGGTCAACTTTCGAGGTTTGGGGGTCATATCCCATCTTCAATTTGATGATGATACAATTGTTTTCTTTAAAGCTATCATGGAGCAAGTTCATAACCATTCAAAAAAAAAAAGTTCATAACCTTCATGTAATTTTGAGATGATTTGAAGTGGTTTCTTGCTTGAAAATCAACTTGGGAAAAGGCTCAATGGTGCTTTGTGGATCAGAGTCTTCTACAAAGCTTGGCTGATGTTTTGGGTTGTTTGACTTCATCCCTACCGCTCATGTACATTGGCATGCCATTAGGTTTAGGTACTCCTCCGGCTTCATTATCAAATCCGATTATTGAGAGGATGGAGAAAAAGCAAGATGGAAAAAATCCTTCCTCTCTTTTAGGGGACACATATTCCTAATAAAAGCGTCCCTTTCCAATCTTTCAATGTACTTCATGTCTGTATTTAAGATCCCATCAGTTGTTGCAAAGAAGTTTGAAAACCTTCAAAAGGACTTTCTTTGAGAAGGCAAGGAAGAAGACAAAAAAGTGAAACACTTGGTGAATTGGACTCAAGATTGTATGGCAAAGTTAGGAGGCTTTGGGATTGGAAATTTAATCAGAAGGAATAATGCTCTTTTGGGGAAATGGCTTTGACTCTTTGGTGCTGAAAAGAATGCTCTTTGGAGGAAAATTATTAAAGTTATGGGGAGACGAGGGAAGGATGGGAGGAAAGAAGAGTTGGTAGAGGTCGAGGCTTGGAGGCGTGGAGGTCCATTTTCTCTATTTCTGACATCTTTGTCCAGGGAATTATATTTAGGGCAGGGAATGGAAAGAGTGAGCTTTTGGAATGACATGTGGCTAGGTATTGCTCTGTTATCCCATGAATTCGTGATCCTCGTTAGGACTGTAAGAAATAGATATGTGAGGGTGTTAGTGTGTTTCTTAAGTTGAACTTTGATGGTTCTAGCTTATGTCATGACATCTTGGTAAGATAATCATTTTTGAGTCCCATTGTGATTGAGGTAGCTATTTCTAGTACGAAAGAAGTATCCGTGCTTAGGAAAACCATCCTGCTTGTTGATTGTGCTTCCCTCAACGTGATTGTTGAAGGTGATTCACTTAGTCTCGTCGGGTAAAAGAGGGAGATTTGTGGATGTGATGGAGGAGATTTTAGATCATAATGAGGTCATATGCCTGCTTTCAGCACACCTACAGCTCATCTAACGGGGATGCTGATGATCTCGCCGGTGGTGGCTCCAAGTGGAGTGTCCATAGAGGATCTCATAGTTAGTCACCAGTGTGAAACAACGAGGTACTCCAAAAGCTTAAGCCGTTGAAGAAGGCGTTATTTAATCTTTTATACTTGAACACTCCACTTATGTGTGGCCCCTCTTTTTAGTGTTGGCTTACACGTGGCACATACGGCCCCTCGTTTGGGTTGGCCATTACATGTGGATTGTTTTTAATACCAAGGAGCTTTGAACCCAAGCCATTGCTCTGATGCGTTATTTAATCTTCTATACTTTAACAGCCAGTATCCATTTGGAGACCCTCCTTGATTTTCTCTTTGCTGTTTTTTTCCTGCTTTTATTGACTGGCTGGTTCATAACCATTAAAAAAGGGCCTCGTAAACCACCCATCTATCAACTCTGCCACCTCGATCAAAGTTGATATATAAAAGCTTTTTGGTAATTTTCGGTGAATTATGATTTCTATACTTTGTTCCTTTTTCTTAACACAATATCTACATCGCCTTCCATTTAAAGGAGAGAGTTAAGAAACCAGTAGAGTTATTGTAGTATTATGTGGAGCTATCTCCATTTTTATCAATTTCAATTTTTTTTAATTTTTTTTTATGCTTGTGATATGTTTTCCTTTGTAATGTTATACTCTTTCAGGATTTTCATATAATAACTGTATCTATTCAGTCATCATCTTTCCTGAGTTTTTTTCTTTCATTTTTTTGAGCAATTCCTTAGCTGTCTAAATGAATATCTGAGGCTGATTTTTTTTGCTGAACAAGGATGTTAACTGTAATCTATTTTGGGTTCCATTTTCGCTTTCCAGGTTGGTTGTTTCAGTGGCTTGGGTTGCACATATTGTTATATATTTGTTGATCGATCCTCCTCTATCCCCTTTCCTGAATGAGGTTTTCATTAAACTGGATAACATATGGGGTACGTGATGAGAAGATACTTTGATTTTTTTTTTCTTTGTGATGAGAAAATACTTTGATATTTTTTTTTCTTTACCTATTTCCTTGGGAATTCTGTATCTGACTTGTAGATTGTGTTACCTAAACAGGCCTTCTAGGTACTGCCGCATTTGCCTTCTTCTGCTTCTACCTTTTGCTCGCCGTGATTGCAGGGGCGATGATGCTCGGTCTGAAATTAGTTTTCATAACTATTCATCCAATGAAGTATTGAACCCTTCCACATTTATTCCCCTTTTTTAATCACTGAAATATGTTGTGATTGTCTCTCAACAAAACCAATTTATTTCCAGGTGGGGAGGGACTCTCATGAACTCTTTCCTTTTCAATGTGGGACTCATTCTTCTTTGCTCCATCAGGTCTGTACTCTTTTTTTTTCTTCGAAAATTGACAATTTCATTGATACTATGAAGATTACATTGGGGACCAGGGGTCCCTACTTGCATTACATAGAATCAATTAAGGGTGGTTAGGAGCATGCTCCTAGACCAATAAAAAGCCAAAAAATGATCTTCTGGGTCAACCACTACAACGAATTCTACACTTCCATGTTTTGCTACTCTGCCGAATACCGATTTTACTTCCCTTTCGAATTCTTCATCTACTACCGCAGCTGAAAAATGCCGTCACCATTCCCCCTTCATTTCCTTTACATTGCACAATGGTCTCGTTTGAAAGTGCAATATTTGTGTACCCCATCAAATCATAGTTGTTACCTGCCACGTCACTCATACTGCTCCACCACTTTCTAGCTGGCTAATTCAATTTTTAAAAATTCCGCTTAAAGGCCTAAAGCTATTGTGCGCCTCTAACCGTGCACGATAGCCAAATCCATCGAATCCGATCATCGGCGGCCTCCACCTTGCGCCACCGCTTGTTCTGGCTGATCCCCCTTAAACCACCAAGCCAAAAATCCTAATCTAACCATAGATACCACCATTTTTACCCTAATTTCTTCCCCTTCAGCTTCACCAGAACCTAAAAACCTAATCCTACCATTATTTTCACCTAATCCTAGAGCCCACCATTGGTCACCCTGATCCTACCCTTTTAGCCCCAACCTTGCACTTCGATCAAACCCCATATTTACCCTCCACATCCAACCTCATCCTTTTTTCCCCCGAATCCGACCACCCTTTTTCACACTCCTGCCACGTGCACCACTTCTGACAACTCGTCATCTCACTTTCTTCATCCACCCAACCCAGATCCGATCATTTCCCCAATAAATCCGGCCCACTCGGACCCAGATCCGGCCATTTCGCACCTTCAGCCATCATTGTTGCATCCCCTGCGAGATCTGCCCAACTCTGGGTATCATCCGGCCACTAGCACCTCCCTTACCCATCAAGAGAGAGAAAGGGAAAGGTCAAGAAATAGGAAAGATAGATCTAAGAGAAAAAGAGACCAGAAAGGAAAAAAGAGGGGGGAGAAGAAAAAACAAAAATAGAGAGAACATGAAGAGGTCAGAAAAGTGAAAGAAAAGAAGATAGGAGAAAAAGAGATAACAGGAAAGGAGCGAGGGAGATCGATTGAAGAGAGAACGATCAGCGAGAGATGGGGGAGAAAAAGAAGAGAGGGAGAGACAGAAGAGATGAGAGAGAGAGACGAAATAAGGAAGAGAGAGAGACGGGAGAAAGAGATGAGATAGGGAAGAGAGAGAGAGAGAGAGACGAAATAAGGAAAAGAGAGAGAGAGAGAGAGAGACGAAATAGGGAAGAGAGAGAGAGAGAGAGACGAAATAGGGAAGAGAGACGAAATAGGGAAGAAAACGCCTCTCTCACTAGGGTTTCCATCGACCTAGGGAGGGAGTTCCAAAATCGCCTAAAAAATCGCCTTCTTTTTCTCAGAGTTTTTCTTTCGCCTGCTCCCCAGCTAAAATTCTTCCAAATTCCTTATAGGTCTGTACTTTTGATTATGTATTTGTTTTTATTTTGGCATTTAAACTACCCGAGACTTTCACCATTTGGTACGAACATGGAACTAGCTGATTCTTTTATTTATTTTTTCAAAGCTTGACAGTAAATCACGACTAACAGTTGTAACTTAATGTCAAAAGATAAATGGTTAATTATTCATCAAAATATCAGAACATGATGGGTTGCTAGAATTGTAACTGAAACTAAACTCAAGCCATTCATGTGCCTATAGACAGAACTTTTGTATGAACCAGAAAAATTTAGGATTTCTCTTTTACATTCTTTTGAAAATTTGAAGCGAATATAAACGGACACAATCATTTTTTTTTTCAAAATTTTAAGCATAGTAATTTGTTTGTTCATGCATTTCATCATGGGTTTTTAAGGCTCAAACCTTTGTTGCTATTACGACGTGGCGATGGTTTTTCTTCCATTTTTGCAGTGTGATTCAGTTCTGTGCCACAGCATTTGCTTACTATGCACAAGCAACAGCAGCTCAAGAAATTTTTGGCCACACATTGCAGTCTCTTCGTGGAATCAAGTATCTGTACAAGTAAGTTACAACTGGCCTGCATAACCTATGAATCGTGAACATGGTTTTAAATTTCGGACGAATACACCGAAATTGCCACCGAAATTTCCCCTGAAATTTCGTTTTCGGCTGAGGCCAAAACCGAAATTTTAAACCTTGATCGTGAATACTGCATCGGTTGATAAACCAATTTTCTTGCTCACCCCTTTGATAAAGGGAAATGATATATCCGCCCCTTTTGATCACCAGGAACACCCCTGTCAGTGTATGAGTGACTAAAGAGGGGCTGTTGTACTTATGTCAGAAGAATTCAATGCCCCTGATTGCCACAAACACTGACAGGGGGTGTTCCTAGTGATCAAAAGGGGCGGATATATCACTTCCTTTGATAAACTCTGACAATTAAGTACAATCTACAGTATTCACCTTTATTGTTAGCTGGGGCATTTATTGATGATTATTTGGTCTTTTTATTCCAAAAACTTTTCTCTGGCTCAAATACTCCCCATTTCTCTCCACAATAGAATGTAAAGAGAACAGTGAGTGGCAGAATGATATCACCACAGTAGCTTCCAGACACTTTATTTGGCACTGATTGGATGGCATTGTAACT
The DNA here is from genome assembly GCF_043159265.1 of Tasmannia lanceolata. Classification (NCBI taxonomy): domain Eukaryota; kingdom Viridiplantae; phylum Streptophyta; class Magnoliopsida; order Canellales; family Winteraceae; genus Tasmannia; species Tasmannia lanceolata. The sequence goes on from NW_027518683.1 coordinate 16,063,523, forward strand.
ATGTTGTTTACAGGTATAATGTGTTTCAGATTGCATTTGTTGTCTTAGCAGGGCTCACGTTTGTGTACTATGTAGCATTTGTAAGTTCTATGCTTCTATGTTCTTCCATATATCAGGAGTTCGAAGAATCTTGTCTTATTATTTGGGATTTCATCCATCTTTTTGTTCAGGGATGGAGAAAGAGAAAACCAACTGGCAGATTTCAGCTTTCTACTTAATCACTTGCTCAGGGAGCGTGGGATCCCTTGTCTTTTATTTTCAAACGTTTTTTCAGATTTGGATGTGTGGTCAGATCTTGTTTTCTTGTTTTTATACCGAGAAGCACCAAAGATCATGTCGAAAGTAAAATGGTTGCTGTTGATTCACAAAGACCCCACTTCCAGAAAAATCGAAAAAATCCATGTAGGACCAATCTCTGTGACAAAAGTTGGAAAGGATTGTGTGTGGTTATGGGGATTTCTTATTATAGTGTTCTTTTGTTTTCCTTCATGAGTTTTATTTCAAGGTCATGTGATTCCGGCAAGAGGATGTAGAACTGAAACTAGACAACCGTTGTTGTATTTTGAACCTTTTGGATACAGAGTTTGTTCTTCACACGTGCGGCTTTTCCACTTTGTTGGAGTGAGAGATATTGCCTTTAATACGTTTGTTTGTATTCTTATAATGCATAGTAATATGTAAATCTGTATTCACTTGTTGGTGAGTGAGTGGGAGCAAACTGAGATAAATGGAAAGAAATGGTTTCAATTTGTTTGCTTAAAGCTAGTTGTTTTGTTTTAATTGGGCGTAAAATGGAAAGGAGTTCCCCTTTCCAAAAAATGGATTTGAGTTCCACATTTCTAAAGAGAGAGACGTAAAAGGCTTAATGAACGGCTCCTTCATCAGTTGTGTAATTCGCTCTAGGCTATTTCATCTCAGTTTCACTAGAAATGCAGCAAGTTGCACAGCATGCAGACTGAACTACAAGCATATTTGAACTGATTACAAAATAGGCAAACAAGATTGCTGTTGGGTAATTATTGGGAGTTTTTTGGCATGAATATTGAAGTTTTTGGGATCATGATTTGGATTGTTTTGATAGGGCATAGTTGTTACTCTGGAGAAGAGTGACAAACAGAAACAGGAGACTGGAAATTGTTCAGCCATCCAATTTCCAGATTCCCAAACAGTACCCCTGAACATGCCCAATGACTTTCACCAAATCATCAATAGCATCGCTCATTTAATGAAAGTAATAGCAAGTTATCAGGCATTATCTGTATCGAAAGCCTTATTTATGGAATCCCCTGTTGTTAGGTCAAGAACCACATTCCAATGGGGAGAATGAAAGATTCTTAGATCATTGTCCCACTGATTTTTCCCTGTAAAAGTCCACTCGGATAAGCTGACTCTGCTCTTTCTGTCAACTGCTACAACATCATTTACCCTGTGAAAAGTCCATTGGATTTAAAATGGACCGATGGTAAAAAGTCTAACCCCCCTTTTGGCTAATTGTTTGGTTAATTGTGGCATGTCTGGGAGAAAATGCCCAATTTGTAGTTTTTTCCGCTCTCTCAAGTTGTATTTTTCAGCTTCTTTACCCTACTGTGTTTGCCTAATTTTCCCTAGGGATTTGTTCGGTTGTGGCACTTGATATAATAAACGTACAGAAAGGGAGATAAAATGGGTCAAATTTCCATTGAATTCACGTTCTGTTGCCGTCCCAGAACTAGCCTGCCTTACCAGTCTTTTCTCCCCATTTTCCTAAAAATCCAACATGGTACCCAATTTTTTTGTCTTCTGCAGGCGAATTTTCGACAGAAAACTCTCTCTCTCTCTCTCCAACAAAAGCCATGAATTTTTCTTTACTCTTCTTTCCTTGTCTTATTTTTCTCTCACATCACTTTCTTGGGTTTCTGACCCGAGGAACAAAACTGAACTGAGCCTAGGTGTGTATATAAAAATGAGAGAAATAATTGACTCCAACTTCTTGGAAATGTCTCCTTATGAGATTCTTTTCCTGTTCCAGCACAATGAACAGCTAACTCTGGCAAGTGCATCAAGCTCTGATTCTCAGTTTGGTTCCAAACCTGGCCTCCCAGCCTAAAATGAGAACTTTTTATAGAAAATGAAGAAATATGAGAGATGGTACTGTCCACTGTCAACTTTTATATTTTGGAGAGCATTTATTATTCTGTCTCATGTGCAAGCATCCCTGGCTATGCCAAATAATTTTCACCAAATGATTAATAAACAGCACCAGTTAATTTATGAAAATGATAACAGATAACCAGTAATCATCCATTTAGAGCTCCATTTCTATAACCCTTTTGATCATGTGAAGTGCTATGACTGTGATTCTGCGCTGAAGAAACCGCATACCTGCGAGGGGCGTGAATGAAGATTATTACATTCTAGTCCCATTGATTTCCGAGAGGACTACTCGGATAAGTTGATGGTGGTATTGGCATCCAACGCAACGAGATCATATGGTTAATATTCTGCAAATTCAGTTGGCAACGACTCCCAGTGCAGAGACGGCTCCCACTCAGCTTCATCGAGGACCTTTAGTATCTCTTCCACTACTATCTTGCTCCCATAGGAAGAAAAATGTACGCCATCACTGAAAAGGAGTAGTTGGCAGCTGTAGCTTATAAATCAATCACTATCCATTTATGAAATTCGTTAATATTCACTGGCTAATTTAAACAAGAAATGTTTTTATTGGATAGGGCTTCCACGAATCGAAAGAACACGGATGACTGCGTCAATGGAAGATTCGCATTTCATTGTTTTAGCCTTTTAGGCAAAAAAGATGAAGTAGAGAGCTCACAGCAGTATAATATTATATATTAGAATAGAATAAAAACACAAAAAATGGCAAGGAGCAAGAAATGCTCGTGCTGTGGCATTTGTTGATGGCTTTTGCGGAAGATGGCACGCCCAGCACAGTGGTAAATGATTGTCTAATCTCCACTAAGACCAATCTTTTCCAGCTTACAAATCTATGACAAACAATAAAATTATCTAAGCAAAACGGACACAAATATAAGGCTATTAAATCTAGTTTGCTTAGTATTCTGAGGGAGAAAGGAAAATATCCACGAGTATGGCCAGGTCCAAATGAAAGCTCCAGTTCAGCCCGCAGTAGCAAAAGCTTTGATCAATTAGCCCAGTGAATCCCAATTCAGAACCTTTCACAAGGTTCTTCATGGCATATTATGCAATGAAGGTGGAAATTTTTCTTTAGCAACTGTAAAATGCATAGGCTGATGTAGGAAGTGGTGATTGTTCCAACTTCCAACTCCCAAGTTACACGACCTACAGGCATTCCTAGAGAGCAAAAGAGACGCTTTTTTTGGTAGGTAAGCTGCCTTAACCGTTGAGCTACAGGCCCAACCCCAGCAAAAGAGACCTTTCCCAGCATTTGAATTATCATGTTTTCCTTCAGTTTTGTGTTTTGACCCAAATTCATTCACGAAACTGTGTAAGGCAGGGATTGAGTTGCCATCTGGCCAAACACAGGTATACACTGACACCCGGTCATCTATGCAGCTGAAAGAGTTATTGATAGAGGACTGCTGTGTGGAAAGGTCTCTAGTGCTTTGATTTTTTTATTTTATTTTTTATTTAGTGTTTCTTCTTTTTTTCGGTGTGTGTGTGTGTGTGTGTGTGAGTTTTTTCGGGGGGGGGGGGGGGGGGGGGGGAGCGCATGAGTTCAGCTTGCCTCAAAGGACATCATGATATCTCCAATATGCATGACAGACAGTATCACCACTTGCAGGTTAGAGGAAGTTCAACTTTGACAGTAGCTACAAAGGTCATTAAGAGCGTTTCTCAGAGTGTTTTCTGTGATGATGAAAGATTTTTTTTTTTTTTTGATGACGTAGGATGTCCCCACGCCCTTCGGGGAGTAGGACTAGTCCCTACGGATACACGCAACGACCCACTCACCACGGGTATCAGGTAAGTCGGGGGCGGGATTCAAACACTCGTCAATAGGGAGCAAACCCATGACTTTATGCCGAAGAAGCAACGCCTCGGTGGGTTGATGGTGATGATGAAAGATTAGTAACCCACATGAACACATGTGGCAATCAGAGATAACTACGGTGTGTCAAATATGACAACTCTGAAAAACAGGACATACAAATTGACGAGGGGTTTAATTTTTGTTCATAGAAGGATAAGTTATGGTAAATTGTAACTTTCAATTAGGATAAACAGAAGCACAGTACGAAACAACATAAACATCGAATAATACTATAAATAACAACATAAAACAAAAAAAGTAACAAATTAAGATTGTATGTTTCCCTAAAAAAAAGTAACAAGAAAAGCTCAATGCATTTTCTACCATGTAGCACTTCTTTGTGTGGCCTTGACCTTCCCAGTCTAAGATCTACTGGTGCAATCACTGCCATAAAGGAAAGAGGGGAAAAAGATAGGGAAGAGTTGTCCTCCATGATTTCAATCGGAAACAAAACAAACCCTACTACCATTCCAAAAAACAAAACAAACCCTACTGCAGCCATTAATAAAAGGTGTCTAATTGCAACAGCTAACAAAACAGTCATATACTGTAACGCCCCAACCAACCGTGTAGATATCGTCCGGTTCTAGGCCGCAGCCCTCCCCGGTTTTGTTTTTCCCGAGGAAAACACGTCTACACACGGAATGGGGGTCTACAACATATAACCCAGGAACTTTCTCCTCACGGGCCAAATATTTGAGCAACGGAATAACCCGTGCGGCGCCCCAACATGCACGAATGCTAGGGCCAGCCTTCAATCGTGCAAGCCTTTAAAGGCCCTACACGCCAACACCCCTTGATGCTTCAAATGTGCACACAAACTCTGAGCTGTTCAACAGGCTACTTGGCTTAGATCTTGACATGCGCTTCTAGATACCCACACTCATGATCAGCCTGCATCACGAGTACATCGAACATAAGGCCTTGGGGCCTAATGCAAAGTCCATCGAGTACGAGGCATGACGATGCCACGCACCAATCCGCCAAGCACTAGGGCTTGGTCATCCAAGGAGCAAGATGCCCCATGGACTGATCCGCAAGGTGTACACCTCGCGAAGGCAACCGAAGTCGCCCCGGCACGAACCCATGGAAGGCCTAGAGAATGGCCTACCCACGAGACGTACCGCGGTGCAGAGGGGCAAACAGTATAAGTAGCCCCCTGCACCGGTCCGCCGCGCAATGCATGTGGGAACCCAACCCAACATGCACTGTCTTTGGCCCCCATCCTCAACCAAAGAAACTGGAGCATCCCTATGGATAGCTCGCAGTCCGCACCCAAAGCTCCCTTAGGGCACGCCTACGAGTTGAAGTATGATTTCCTACTGTGTGCAACAGATGCACAAGCAAGTCCTCTTGCAACCCATGAGCAAGCCACCAAGGCTCCTGCCCACACCTGCTGGGCCTAACGGGGGGTTGGTTGGCCAAACACTATAGGAGGAGGTGACCCTGTGACTTGTGACTCCTCAGGAACTTTCTCTCTCCACTTCCGATGTGGGACTATTACATATACTGCATGAAAAGCGGAGGAGATCAAAAGAGGATGAAAAGTGTAAACTGCCAAAGGATTGAGTAAAATGTCTAAAATATTGAATGTCATAAATAAGAGAACAAACTCACATAAAGCAAGCAGTTTTCCAGTCATCCCTCTTTTGAATTGCAGTCCAAAGATCAATGACCTTCAAGTCCATCTCCTTGCACAGCTCTATACAAGCTTCTGAATATCTTCGGCAGGATTCATTTGTCCGAACTAGCTCACTAAACAAACCACTGGTTTGGCTATAAAAAAAGAAAGGAGTCAAAAACAAAAATTCTTGAACTGAAATAAGTATGTAAAGAATAGTGATGCATCACAGCACCTTTTTATTTGGCGAGATTTTTCCTCATCGATAGGAGGGCAACTAAGAAAAATGATGCGGGTTTTTTCTGAAAGGCTCTGATAGTTAAATATGCAGATGTGTTAGAATATATGCATTTAAAACATTATTCTGGTAGTGATTTTTAGGTGAAAAAGATTACCTTAAGATGATTGCCTATCCTTGTCATGTTTTCAATGTATTCTGGAAGTGGTACATGAGGGCCTAGGCCAGATGGGTGCGGTCCCACTGAATCATTACCCCCGAAGTAAACTATCACTAGAGAAGGTTGTACAGCTGCATTCTAAAATGAAGACAAGAGCAGGATGTTGGCAGAAAAGTTTAAGCCACAAAACAAAATATATGAAATCACAAAAGAGACTATCTATGGTACTTATCCTCAAGTTGAATCTCAACTCAACAACTCAACAAAGCTTTTGTCCCAAACTAGTTGGGGTCGGCTAAATGAATCCTTTAGAAAAAATTCAGGAAGAAGGTAAAAGGAATCTACCCGGCTCTAATCGTGGTTCTAGTTGGGTTCTTCTACGTGGATCATTTTCTTCCATTCTATCCTATCCAAGGTCATGTTCTCTGTTATGTTCCTAGCTATCAAGTCTTTCCTCACCGTTTCTACCCAAGTTGTTTTCGATCTACCCCTACCTCTTTTTACTCCATCAATTTGGCACGAGTCGCCTCTTCTCATCGGAGCATCCAAAGGCCTACGTTGGATATGTCCAAACCATCTTAAGCGGTGCTCTCTCATCTTCTCCTCAATTGGTGCCACCCCCACCTTTTTACGAATGTCTTCATTTTTAATTCTATCTAACCTTGTGTGGCCGCACATCCATCTAAGCGTTTGCATCTCCGCTACACTCATCTTATGCACATGCTGCTTCTTGGTGGCCCAACATTCTGAGCCGTACATCATGGCTAGCCTCACAGCTGTCTTATAAAACTTTCCCTTCAACTTAGTAGGGATTTTACGCTCGCATAGAACTCCTGAGGCAAGCTTCCACTTCAACCAACCTGCTCTTATTCTATGGTTAACATCCTCTTCAATCTCTCCTTCCTTATGTAGAATTGAACCAAGATAGCGAAATATATCTCTCTTAGGTACCTCCTATCCAGTCATATTTACTACGTCCTCGTCCCACCTCCTTACATTACTAAAGTTGCATTCCATATATTCTGTCTTAGTCCTACTCGGTCTAAAACCTTTAGATTCCAAAGTAGTTCTCCATAACTCTAATTTAGCATTTACTCCTGCTTTGGTTTCGTCGATTAATACTATATCATCTGCAAATAACATACACCATGGCACCTCATCCTAGATACCCTTCGTAAGCTCATCCATAACTAACGTGAAAAGATAAGGGCTTGGAGCTAAGCCTTGGTGCAGTCCTATTGTAACTGGAAACTCACTAGACGTGCCAACTGCTCCATCATACATATCCTTAATCACATCAACATATTTAGCAGGCACTTTTTTCCTTTCAAGGACCAACCACATAACACTCCTGGGAACCCTATCATACGCTTTCTCCAAATCAATGAAAACCATATGAAGGTCCTTTTTATTTTCTCTGAATCTCTCCATTAACCGCCTAATCAAGAAGATAGCTTCCATAGTCGATCGTCCGGACATGAAACCAAACCGATTCTCTGACACCTTAGTCTCTTTTCTTAGTTTATGCTCAATTACCCTCTCCTAAAGCTTCACGGTGTGACTCATTAGCTTAATTCCCCGGTATTTGGCAACTCTGAATATCCCCTTTATTCTTATAAATATGTACTAATGTACTCTTCCTCCACTCATCAGGCATCTTCTTAGTCTTCAAAATATTGTTAAATAATCTAGTTAACCAAACCAAACCCACTTCACCCAAGCATCTCCAAGTCTCAATAGGAATATCGTCAGGTCCCTGGCCTTACCTAATTTCATATTTTTCATAGCTACTCTTACCTCTGATGTTCGGATTCTACGAACAAACCTCCGATTTGTATCATCAAAGGCGTTATCAAGTTCTCTCAAATTCGCTACAGGTTTTCCATTAAACAACTTATCGAAGTAACTTCTCCACCTCTCTTTAACCTTGTTTTCTTTTACTAACAATCTTTGATTCTCGTCTTTGATGCATTTTATATGATTCAAGTCTCTGCTCTTCCTTTCTCTCATCTTGGCAAGCTTGTAGACATCTTTTTCACCCTCTTTGGTCCCTAACCTGTGGTACAAATCCTTATATGCCTTGCCTCTAGCTTCCCTTACTACCTTCTTCGCTTCTTTTCTAGCCAATTTATACTTCTCAATGTTCTCCTCATTTCTACACTTATGTAAACATTTATAACACTCTCTTTTACACCTAATCGCCTTTTGGACCTTTTCATTCCACCACCATGTGTCTTTAGACGGCGGCCCACTTCCTCTAGATTCTCCAAGTACCTCCCTAGCAACTTTCCTGATATAACTAGACATCCCATTCCACATAATATTAGTCCCCTCGTCAAGACTCCAAGGTCCTTCTTTAAGCAGTCTATCCTTAAACATCTTTAGTTTTTCCCCTTTGAGATCCCACCACCTAGTCCTCGGATGTCTAACATCTCTATCTTTTCTCCTCCAACGTTTGATGCATATATCCAACACTACCAGCCTATGTTGTGTGACTAAACACTCCCCAGGTATGACTTTAAAATCTTTACATGCAACTCTGTCCTCTCTCCTAGTGAGGATAAAATCTATCTGGCTACAGTTGTTGCCACTGCTAAAGGTTATCAAGTGTGAATCTCAAGTTGAATACAATGCCAAAATAAGGGAAATGGGTACAATCTTTAAGAATAAATATAACAAAAAAGCATCATGGATCAAAACTTAGCTCGAGCTTGACGAGGACCAGACAAAGCACAAGTCAACTCAGAACTTGGCAGGATAGTGGGTACTCCCAGAGCACAAGTCAACTCAGAACTTGGCAGGATAGTGGGTACTCAGTCTATTTTTGAGTTTAAAAAGCAAAAACCATACACTATAATCTGAATTTTTCAGTTTTCAGGCGCTCGATCTAAATAGTTGATATCCACCCGAGTTTTTTTCGGCTAAGGAAACTAAGTTAGTTAGACCCTTAACTGCACCTGAGACTCAAGTATACGATCAAGTTTTTTTTTTTGAAAGGTATACACGATCAAGTTTTTGAATACCGATTATGGGTCATATAGAGAAGTTCAATCTACTGAATCCCACAAAGTGATGCACTATCATGTGTCAGGGGAAAGAATAAGAAGCATATAAATATATAATGTATACATGGGTAAGCATATTTTGATTGACCACCAACAGTGTAAAAATCCAATTATTGAAGAAATAAAGATTCATTATTTTCAAAAAAAAAGGAATGAAGATTTATTGCATTCCATCAGAGAACAAGCAGACAGCACCAGGACCAAAGATTTCATCGCATCTCAAAGTAAAACAGGATTCTGGATATTCAGAAATTTATCGAATTGAGGGTATCATAAATTATATTCTGGGATATGTTAGAACTGGTCATTTGAACAGAAAAAAAAAAAAAATCAAACTTGTCTGAGCATGTAGATGCCATGAAAAATGCATACTATTTCAGTCTGCAATTACCCGGGTGTGTTGACCAGTCGGGTAGTGTTAGTGGTGTGTGATTTGTGATAAATGTGCGGGCGTGCCAACTTGTAAAGTGAATGTCAAGTTTAATCCTAGGGGTAATCAACCAATATCCGTCCCCTGGGATTAGATTTCAAGCGATTGAGAAGAAGAGGGGAACATCAATTCTTCCTTGAGCTCTAATGTCTTTTTAGACAAAAGGACTTCCAAATGACACGGGACCAAAGCGATGGCTTTTAATGTCAATACACGCAGAATGTAAACGACAAGTCAATACAAGTAGAATGTAAATGCAATGCGTTAACGTCGATGCGTGCAAAACGCAAACGACGGCGTTGATGCATGCATAATGCAAATGATTAGAGATCAAAAGGTATCCAATTAACCTTTTAATAAAACAACACAAACAAACGCCAGTGCGAAGGATAGAAAATTAAGAGAAATGCTCACCGGAGATGATGAATCCATTTCGTCAGGTCTTCAATTCTTGGAGAGATTCAACAACTATTGAAAAGTAAAAGTACTGTGCGGAAAAGTAAAGTAAATGCAAAGATAAATTAAGACATGTTTGATTGTTGGTTCTGGGACCTCTTCCTCTGATGCATCCATTCCTTTTTATAGCTTTCCTCTGTAACTGCTCACAACTGGTCCACGTCCTTGAGAGGGAATTTGTTGTGTAACTGCCAACTTCTCATTTAAATTTTGAAATATATCTCGTTTAAAACCAATTATTGCCTCTCTTTTGAATAAGTGGCTATTAACATGTAACTACTATGATCCAACGGGCAGGTTATTAACCGATGATTCTGTCGTATGTGACTGATTTTAAATTAAAATGGATGTAAGTTAACATTGCCCCCTACATTCCTTCGAATTTTTTTTTCTGGAAGTTGTCAAAAATATATTTATACTATGAGAATTACATTGGGGACCAGAGGTCCCAGCTTGCATTTACACAGCATATCTGTTCAAGAGTATACTCCTGAACCATAAGGAAAAGCAACATTAAGAACTACAAACAATTTCATCAAAATATAATAACGCTAACTAATCAATCCTTCCAATTCCACTGCGAACACCATCTAAGAAAAATGCTAGAAGTTTTCCATCAAACCAACAATCTGTTCTTCTTAACTCCAGACTCCCCGAGGACAAGCAATGGCTCAACAAACAGATGCCACCAAAAGCGAAAGGCAAGGGTCTCTCAAGCTGATGGGACTCTACTTTGTTGCTTATGCTCCACAGCTTCCATGATCAAAGCAATGCCTCAATCTGTAAAGGCTAAAGTATTTGAAGCTTGATAAAGATCTACCTTGTGTCATCCACTCATTTATTTCCTCTGAAGAAATTTTGATACAGCAACCCGAACAATCATTTCATCAAAGAGACAACCATAATAAAATGCCTCATAAAGCGAACGACCAAAAGTCACTCAAGCTTAGCGAGGATCTTCATCGTTTAATTCGCTCCCATGGTCCCTCCAGAGAGATTTTAATAATTCCAATAAGCATAGAACCTATTGCTACATTCCTATGAATTAAAGAAAGGAAATTGATGCAATGTATTTCTAGACTGAGTTTAACACGGTAGTGTAGATGGATTAAGGATAGAAATATCACACTTCACCTTAGACTTATGGGCACATGCCAATGTAGACCGAATTGATATTATTCTAATACTTGCGTCGGTCTTCCTTTGTTTTTGAAGTTCAAAATTTGTGATATTCACACGATTATGCCGTTCCGTATTTAGAATTTGGTGGTATACTTGGGACACGTCTCTTCAGATAGTAAACCATACCAGTTCAACATGTCTCTTCAGAACCAACGAGATATGCTTGGAAGATGAGAAAACAGCGACAATCGTCATTTAACAATATCATTTGTCTTTAACAGAAGCAAACCATGCCAGTTCCCATTAATCCAGCCTTCATTCCACCATTTCAACTGAGAACCAGGAATGCCATGCCAAAAGCAGAAGAAATTTCTCGAGGGATGACACAAAGTTCTATAAATCCTTTGTCTTCAGATAGTAAATCCTCCGGTTCTTCGTCACAAGCTACCATCAGAACTCCTTTTATCCCTGATCCAATCTCACATATTCGAGGTGAACTGTCCAATTTTGGAGAGGCTATTCCCTCAAACTTCAGTATCTAATTTCCAGGCAAGTAGTTCCAACGATGAGGGAAAGGCTGTTGTGATGGATACAGAAATTTCAGCCAATCCTCCAAGTATCCCAGAACTTTCGCCACTTGACCGAGTGAACAATTTGATTTTGACCCTTCGCGAATTTGTTCAAAATTAGACATTTGCTGCAAACAACTCCTTACTTCGATTGGACGTAAAAGGGTGTAATGAACTTCTCTTTTCTATTGATGAGGACAAAACTAAGATCCAATGAAAGATGGAAGAGTTACAACAGGAAATCCACGAGCTCGATAATTGTCAAAGAGAGATCGAAAAGGATAACGCTATTAGTGTGGAAGAGATGACGAAATTACTGCTTGTAGCAAAAAAAGGACAGTGAAATTCTAAAGATTCATTCGGAGGACGGAGGTAAATGGGAATCAAGAAGAGAGCATATGGAAGAAACTCTAAGACAAATTGGTAAGGAATGGGAAGAAAATTTGACATTATTGTATTGATTTGAAACTCCGGATATGTATTTTAGCCTTTTTAGGCCATGCCGGCATGGTCTTAACTTGGCAATATCGACATACGATTTTTCTTTTTCTTTTGGATGGTCGTAGATACTTTTATTTCCCTCGGCCTATCATTGAAGCCTTCTCAATTTTAGTTAATAGGTCTGTTTTCATATTTCCATAGTCTCCCATAAGTAGGGTAATATGGTTTGAGGACTTTGGCATTAACCGACCGATCATGAATTTTACCATCCAAATCTCCGAGGTGATATGCATCTCCTTTCAAAATTTTATGAATAACAAACGATCATTTGTAATTTGTTGACCATTTCCTGCACACTTGATTTTTAGTACCGATAGGTAAAATGGTTTTCCAAACTAGGTCATTTTTAGCAAAAGCCTTTGTTTTAACTTTCTTGTAATAAGACCGAACGATGACTTCCATTTGTAAGACGGTGTCATGCCCAGACGTCAATGCAAATGAGGTAGTTCCTCTGCTTGATTTTTTAGAAGTCCTATAAGCTCACAAGACTTCTGACAATATTTCATGCCATACTCTTTGGTTATCTGCAATCATTTTCTCGAGAATCAACTTTTAAGGACTTATTCGTGGATTAAGCTTGCCCATTAGCATGAGTGTAATAAGGGGATTAGGGGAAGGTAGGTTTATCAAAAGACCTCACAAACCCTCTTGAGCCTTGACTTTGCAACTTTGATTTTTGAGAGGATTTGAGCTAGGATATTTGTAATCTTTTGAGTTTTGTGAGAGACTATTATCATTGTATTATTTGCCTACTAGGAGGCACAAGAGAGATTTGATACGTGCGTAGATGGGTCCCATTTAGAATGGAATAAATTACTTTCTTATTTTAGAGAATAAGATCAGATCTAGTCTAAGAAGATCAATCTTGTTACAAGCTTTAAAATGGGGTGTAAAGACATACCTTTGGGAAAACTTGTTGGACAACTTGGAGGGCTTGCCTAGAGTTCCAACCAGCATATCCTCGAAGCAATATGTCTACCTATACCAAATCACAATCGAATGTAAATGGAATGGAGAAGGTCAAAGAGCAGAAATTGAGGAAATTCTACATGTGGGTTTTTCATTAAATGCAATATTTTTGTTGAGGGAGATGAGATCACAGAAAGGGTGAAAGAGTTCATAATCAAGGAGAATGGTCAGTTGGGCTCTTAGAAAACGGGGATATAATACATACATATGTAGCAGAGATAACCAAAAATAAAAATACAAACGTAGAAGGGCTGAGAGAGAGAGAGTGAGAGAATGAAATACCTTACGGGCATAGATGTCGGCGAGAATGGATCCCCATCCGCCATTACTGAAGCTGAACTGGACGATGGATGATCCAAAGAGGACGAAGAGAGGGCGATTCGGTCCCACCATTTTTCTTTTTTTTGTCTCCCTCGGAAATTTCCCACACAGCAAAAACTTTGCCAAACAAAAGCCGCTGCAAGTTACTCTCGACAAATACCTTCTTTTTTAAAGTCTCTGACAGAGTAGGCCAACAAGTCAACAACCCACTCTCCATCCTGTTTGGATCGAGGGAAATAATAAAATTATGGAAAAGGAATTCATGAAAAATAATATTCAATGTAAAAATTCCATTTGCATGCTACGGCAGCCACCTCGTGAATGAAGACAAAATCTGCTGAAAAGTGAGCCTCTGTTATATTTTCGGACGTCAAATTCATGTAAAAGAGGTGCGAATCATCCTGCAAGGGGTGCGAATTTATCATCACCCTAAAATATTTTATAACACTAAATAGAGGTACAGCATAGGAGAAGGATATAGAAAAGAAAACATGTGTCAAAAATCACTTATCCTAATTGCATTTCATACCACTAGGAAGGGAGAGAGTGTATATGTATATAGAGTATGTTTCTAACCAATAGAGTACAACAAGATGGTCATGGAAAATACGCCTAAAATTATCTCTATGGGTGACCAACTAGAAGTCAGTCTTCATATTGACTGACTTCTAGTTGATAGATAATTTTTTAGATAATTTTATCCCTTGCGATTGGCTACCCGGTTTGTATAATAACCTGGTTTGTATAATAAACCCTTCCCAATGGACTGTTCCAAACATAAAAGAAGGATAACAAGTGATGTAGGTGCATCTATGCCGTTCGAAGGCCGAGAACTCCATATTCATGATCGGACCATTTCAGACAGTCAGATCAACCACAAAGTGACATGGATTGATGATCAATACCGAGATCATAACATATCATGTTCTTTCGAAGGCAATCAATGCAAGATCATTCAGAAATCGGATGGTGTCACAATTGATAGTCCTTATTTCACAAGGATCCAAAATTTCCTAGTTTATTTTAATTAGTATTATTTAGCATATTATTATTGCCCAACAAAGAGTTTATTTCCATTATGTTAAGAATCTTAGATTGGTTTGTTGAGTTGGATGAAGTTTGAGAGAAAGTTAAGGAAATTTCATGCTAGTATTTTGAAAGTACAAATGTGGAACTTACAAAGGTAAGGGTAATTTAGTCATTTTTGTTTTCTAGTTTTATTAGAATTTAAACCGCTCCTCTATCCAACCTTCCATCTAGGGGTGCAACTCGAGTCGGGTTGGGTCGGGTTGAGGCCAACCTGAACCCGACCCGAGCAACCATTTGGTCAACCCGACTTCAACCCGACCCAACCCGAGATTTTTAGCTTAAAAAATTAAAAAAATTAAAAAAATTATTAAAAATGCCGGGTTCACTCGGGTCGGGTTGCCCAAGCCCTCAACCCAAACCCGAACTCAGCCCAACCCGACTTTTTCCCGGGTTGAGCCCGCCCAAGTTGCACCCCTACTTCCATCCATTAAGACCGGTCTCTGTTAACCATCTCCAAATGAACCCTCTACCTGCTACCTAATTGAAACTGGACCCACAATTCTAACCAGCCCAAACTCCCCTTTTTCCCCTCTTGTCAACAGCCCAAACCAATCTTTTACTCTCAACCGATTCTCAAATCCCCACATATCCCAACCTCCACCTTCACCCTCTTCCAATAACCTATCTTCCATACAACCCAAGCATCTTCCATAACTACCCATAGTTCCTCCAACAAACTTTCTTGATTCCATCTTTAACTAACTTTCTCTTCATCCTTGAAACCTTCATTCCTCCTACAACTTCCATTCAAGAGCCAATTTCTATTACCATTTCTTAAATCTTAACCTCTGACCATCATATTCTTGCTTTACCCAATCTTCTTCTTGATCCAATTGTCTGTGATCTTATTTACCACTTTCTTAACAACTTGAAATCATTCAACAGCCTCCCTTAGCCAACCAATATTCATCCTTCCACCTTAATCAACCTCCATTGGATTTCACGTAGTATTCCCTACCCAATCACCTTCCATTAGTTTCAACCCATTTTAATCCCTTCTAGGCCCTTTTCTAAGCCTTTATCAACCCTCTCAACTACCTTTTCCTTACTTTCCCTTCTAGTTAACCTTAAGCTTCCTACTCTCCCCATGGAGAGCATCCACATTATGTTTCATTAAATGACATGAGGGAAAGTTGCTTTCAGTGGCTAGGTTATTCCCCTTTTATTGTGTTACATAGTGGGTGACGCAGCCCAGACCATCCATGACGAGATAGAGAGGAAGCCGGCCCATCCTACAGCATTAAGAAGATTGGTGCTCAATGGGATCCAACCATTAAACAAAGCCTTATTAATTAATGGCCAAATAAGGCACCTAATTAGACTTGACATCATTTTTAGCATATCTTGCTCTTACTGTGATTTGCTCTGTTGCCTCTTGTTACCTTCTTTGTTTACTCTCTCCTAACCTTCTATTATAAAGGAGTTGATTCATGTGTAATGGGAACTTGGCTTTTGATTATCAAATTAATGAATTAAAAGAGAAAAATTTTGTTCTTGGAGTTTTATTCTTTTCTTTCCGTTTTGTACTCGTAACCTTTAGTTGATTCATGCCGTCAATCTATTAGAACTCTATGTTTGATCTTCAGTGGACCACCACATCATGTCTAACTAAAATCCTAAGAACAGTTTGCGTGCATTCATTACCATTGAATGTAGATCATAGTCACGTTAGAGTACAAAATAAAGTAAATTTTTTTTAAAAAAAAAAGATAGAATAGGAAGTAGAAAATCCATTCCTCGGACTTTCTTTAGGCACTCCTTTTTTTCAAGAGAAAATAGCCACCTCGTAGCTGAATTTGTCTCGTACTTTTAGGCCACGTTTGGATACCCAGAAAATTTAGATTTGGATTTCTCACATTTGCAGTTGAGATTTTGAACTGCATGGGATCGTTAGATTTCCAAATCAACTACAACAGTGGGAAAAAAATCAGATTTGCAATTCTGTTCCGCAAGACATTATTTGGAAATTAATATTTGTGGCAATTTCCTTCACCCCCACTGCTCAACGTTGCTGCAGCAGCAGTGAGACCTCTCTCTCTCTCTCTCTCTCTCAACATGAGCATGGGATGATTGTTGTATTTTGTATCCAAAATTCAAATCCAAATACAAATACATGAGGTATCCAAACGTGGCCTTAATTCATATGAGGTTGCCCTTCTCGCATCACACACTCTGTTTTGCACAAAGCCATTTCGTGACTATCTTTGTCAAGAGAAAATAGCCAACTCTTAGCTGAATTTATCTTACACAGTTACACTTTTAATTCTCTCTTTTTTTTCCTCTCAAAAAAAGAGATGCTGCAAAAAAAATTTGGCAAAATTGCTTGACACACTTGGCATTTACTATTCAATTTCGCAAAAAGCCATTTAGTGGCTAACTTTTTTAGGAGAGAACAACCACCTAACAGCAGATTTTGTCTTATTCATTTAATTTTTCTCTTATGCAAGAGTGAACCCCTAAATGGCTTGTCGCAAAATTGCCTAGGAAATCCAATCTACAAGGGCGCAAAATGCCATTTGCTAGGCAATTTCATGAAAAGCCATTTTGCGGATCACGTTTGTTGGAGATACACCTAGTAGCAGATCTGTCTTATTCATTTAATTTTCTATATTTTTATTGAGGTATTCTAAACCTAAGGGCGCCCTTGTAGAAGTGGGGTGAAAGCGCGCCCCCATTGGCTTCAAGGAACAGATGAAAGGGCGCCATTTCTGCAAAGGCGCGTACTTCAGTTTAGAACTCCTCATTTTTATTTATTAAATAGCATAGAAAGGAGAGACGAGCAGAGCTGAAAGTTCTCCCATGAAATGCAATTCATGCGCAATACAACTTGTGTTATATGTTCAGTTTAATTAATAAAACCCCCCAAAAGGGATTTGCTAGGCCATTTCTCAGCCGGCTTTTGCATGTGAGAACAGCCATACAGTTTGACTTTTTCCATGACTTCGTATTATTCCTTTAATTCATATGAGGTGGTTGTTCTTCCATGCAAAAACCAGCCGTGAAAGCCACCAGCCGTGAAAGCCACCAGCCATGAAATGGCTTTCCGTGAAATTGCCTAGCAAATTCCCTCACGAAATTATCTTCAACATATGGTACATAGCCCCATATGTTGCCTCCACTGACTTGAGTATCCCCGGGATTACGACCTTAGGAATTCCTAACCATTTTTCGTCTGCAGATCCAGGCCGACCGCTCCTCTGCTCCAGCTAGACCCAAGAAGGACCCTTCGATCGGCCCGAGACGGATCTGATAGGTGCCCACCGTGGGGCCCCAACCGAGTCCTCACCAAAACAAGGGGTTAAACGCCATGGCTACAAGAAGTACTTGAAACACCCAAAATGCCACCGCCCTGTACCACCGATTAGTGGAGGGTACGGCGGAAACTCTAGGTGGTCTCGTTTATTTGGAAATCGACTACCCCTCCCTGTATCACCGCTTTTGTTTGGACAGTGGCTTGTCGAAGCATTAATACATGCGACAGACTTCGGCAAACGGGCTGGCATTTGGCGAGTAGATGTGTTCTGTGCCTTAACGACGATTAAATGATCGACCACTTATTTATCCATTGTCCGTTTGCATATAAGGTGTGGATGTCCATTATTAGAGCTTTTGGTATGGCATGGGTTTTCCAACGGAAGATATGGAAGATTATTAAAAACTGGAGCGAGGCCTACTATGGGCGTCTGGGTCAACATATGTGGTCGACGATTCCTTTTGCTATTATATGGTTTATCTGGGTGGAGCGAAATAATCGCATATTCTCAAACAGATCTAGGTCATGGTTGCACATTGTCTTGGACATTAAGATTGCACTTATTGAATGGTTCCGGACTAAGAAGGGAATTCCATATTCGGTGGGTTCCATATTGCGAAATTGGAATGATGTGATTTCGGAACGGCGGGTATCTGATCGGGTATCTGATCGTATTAATCCCAGATGGTCCCCTCCTCCTTTTGGGTGGCTGAAGTTAAATTTCGACGGTAGCTCTATTGGCAATCCGGGACAGGCGGGGTTTGGCGGTGTAATTCGTGATTCAGATGGCCTTTCTATTATGACGTTTGCGGGTTCGGCGGGAGTTTGTGACGCGAACGAGGCTGAAGCCAAGGGACTCTTGTTTGGATTGAAATGGTATGAGAAGAACAATTTGGGGCCTCTCATTGTTGAAGGCGATTCCTCCAATGTGATTGCTTGGCCGTCTAATAGATGCTGCGGACCCTGGAGGCTTTTTCTAACTATCGATGCAATCAGAGACTTATCGCAAATCCTGCACCCTCAGTTCGTGCATAGGCGGAGACCCGCTAACTCGGTGGCGGACGGGTTGGCCAAAGAAGGGGTCCACCTCGCTAAACCTCGACTAATTTACCATATTGCCATCGGGTCTACCTTCCGGACTACGCTTTGATATTTTAACATTTCATTGTAATTGGAAGTTGATGGAAGGAATGTATGGCTTGTAGTTTGTGGGTCATCTTGTCCCCCTGTTTTTCATTTTAAATAAAAGTACTGTTACCTTTTAAAAAAAAATATGCCACCGCCATCTCAAATGCCCACCAGGTATCACCTTCAGTGGGGAGTCCAGCCTCCCAGCATGATGTACAAGCCCACTCGCAACTAGCTGATGTGCACCCTGTGTCCCAGCTGCTAACTGGCATTCCCACGGCAGGGGAGTTTAACACCCTCACCAGACATGTAGCGGACCTGGCCGGTCTGTTCCAAAGATTCCTGAAACAGAGAGATGAGGCCGAGCCCTAGGCAGAGCAACTCATCCCACCGATGACGGCTCCATCAGCCCGGCAGGGATCCAAACGGGCTACCAAGTTGATAACTGAAGTATCGGTAGCCCTGGAAGGAAGAAACCCGAGTCACTGCGCAAGGAGTCCCTCCGCGTCCTCATCCAACCTGACATCACCCATTGGAGTCCGCTTTGCGGGACTGGACTCGGCGTGCCCCAACCTCCACTGAGAAATCCAGGAGATGATCGACGAGGCGTTGAGAGGAAGAGGCCCATCAGACGACACAGATATCGACAAAGAGCACATCGTCACCCAGAGGATCATGGACGGGTAGATCCCAGAAAGTTTCAAGTTGCTGTAATTCAACCCGTACGGTACCACTGACTCGGTGGAGCACCTTAGATCCTTCAAGGATGTCGTGCTTTTCAACAATGATGCAATGTGCCTAGCCTTCCCATTCACCCTAAGAAAGGCCACAGTGCCACACACAACAACTCTGAGTTATTAAATTGCTCTGACCCCAACAACAACCAAATAATCAGAACCCCAAAACCAAAGCTCTCAAGCACCAAGTTCCAATCGCAATGACACATGAACGCTCCCTTTGACCCACGCAACAGAATCTCCACCTGCAGGATCCATCTCCTGATCACAAGCCCTTGCTTTCTCTCTGTTGTCCGATACTCAAACCCCTCCGGCAACCACTCAACTGCCTTGAAATAGCCTCTCACATCTTATGTAGCGCCAAGGATGTGAGTTTTTTGAACCTACATCAGCCAATGACACTGCCCGTATGGTCCTTTACATCCTTGAATGCTTGGAAAATTTATCATGAATTTTTTTTCCATGTAAAATGAGTTGTCCATCATTTGGTTAACTCATTTTCTTCCATCAAAACGTCCCCTTAAAAGATTAAGACGTTATTTTTTGACAAGGAAAAGAAACGCAAATAGGTTTGCAATAAAGGACCCATAATCTGGAAGAAATTTTTGGTTAGTTGGAGAGAGGACGGACGAGAGCCCGAATAAAAAAATATACACAAAGGAATAAGTAGACTTCCTCAAGTTGGGAAGATTTCTTCTAAGATATGATGTACCACAACAGAAAATACACTGGAACTTATCCAAATCCAAAATAAGAAATAAGAATACGAGATTCTCACATTGATTGTATAACTATTTGCAATGGCAAGGGCTAAGAACTTTGTCTATATTACAAAAGTTGTGTACACGAGTGTAAAAGTTGACTAGTTAATCCTACGTTTATTAATTGGGAAGGTCAACATCATAAGAATCTAACAGGATAGGAGTGTACCACCATATCTAATCAGAGCGTATGCCACCCATGAAGGTCCTTGGGTCCGGACAGTTTCCAGTGAACTGAGCCTGTGAGAAGTCGAATCCAGGGTTCTGCAAACCAAGAGAACATTAAAAGTAAGGAGATGAGGCAACAATTTTAAAATCCAAGATAAAATTAAATAGACAAATTGGGTCATGAAATGAAAGCCTTTGCTTTTCCTTTTTTCCTTTTTACAAAAAGAAGAAAAATTATATGAAGCTGTCATGCTACATCCTACATCAATGTCAACCAATTTGTAACAATATAATGCATTTTTGTGTTGTAATGACCTAAAGATAGAATTCAGAAGAAATTGGAAACAAGTATTACATTTCATTTCCCTCCAACCCATAAGTGACTAATATTAAAAGCGTAAAACCTACAACGTTCCATTCATGAGTGAAGTGTACAATTTATTAAATAGATTCAAGTTGAATGGTAATAATTTTCTAGTCAAATAAATCTTAGAATTTCTTTGTAAATCTCATGATTTCTTCGTAAATCTTAGGTTTCCAAAAACTCTTACATAGGTATTTAAAAGGAACCTTGTTAGGTATTTTGCAGAAATACAAGAGTTTGAGTTATGATACAGAATTCTAAGATTATTTTAAAGGAAAAACTACATAAAACTGCTTTCAATTTTTCCATTTTGAATGGTATGTAAAACTTCTTTTCCCTTTTTCTCTTGAATTGCGACCAAAGTACAACTTCTTGCAGTTGTATCCATTGGATCAGTAGTACACTAATGTCTTGCGCAAATTATCAACAGATCATTCCCTCCCTGCATCCCTTCCCCCCTCAGAAAATTAACAGTTCTAGTTAATGATCTAGAGCCTCAATTACACTTTGCACTATTATTACAAGTTTACCCTCCTACAATTAAAACCTACTAAAGAATGGATATTACAAGTGATGTCATCACACACTACCACCTACATTACACTACGCCCATTCACACTTTAATCGGGAACAGATCCTCATCATCTATGTGTCTCCATGACGAATCCCCTTGGAACACTATAAGAAGCCTCAAGGCGATCCATTAACCAACATTGAACACCAAGATGACGAAACACAACATCTCATCCAAGTTCTCCAATCTGTCATAAGGTTTATCCATATCCACCTCACAGATAACCCTTTTCCTCCCACTTCGTTGATAAAAAAACTACAGACTCATTAGCTAGCAAAGCATTATCCAGAATTTGCGTACTATAACTAAAAGCACTCTGAGACTTATAAATCAACCCTTGCAACACCTTTCTCAATCTTTGTTTTTTTTTTTGGAATGGTGGGAATTATATTAAACAGAGGGAAAACCTCACCTTTCCCAATCTTTCAGCAAGGACCTTCGTCGAACTTTTGTAAACACTACTCATCAAACTAATAGGGCAAAAGTCTGACAAGCAATCTACGCCGCTTATGAATGAGCGGAGATGAAGGTAGCACCAGTGCTTCTATCTAATCAAAATCCCTCATGGAAGTCTTCAAAAAAACCAACAGATCCCCTTTGATTGACTCCGAACAAATGTGAAAAACAAAATCCATTGGGGCTTAGGGCTCTATCCCCTTTGAAAAACAATGTGAAAAAAAAATGTTAAACGGCCTAAGAAGAAAAAAAGAGCAGGACAAGGGAAGGGCGGCTGCCACGTATGAATAGAGGACAAAAAGAATTGGAACATGTGAGGAATTTTAATAGTTTTACTGACGTCAAGTGCCACGTGTCAGTTTGAGA
This sequence comes from Tasmannia lanceolata, assembly GCF_043159265.1. Taxonomy (NCBI): domain Eukaryota; kingdom Viridiplantae; phylum Streptophyta; class Magnoliopsida; order Canellales; family Winteraceae; genus Tasmannia; species Tasmannia lanceolata. The sequence goes on from NW_027518683.1 coordinate 16,085,883, forward strand.
AGCTTACTAAGTCGTCTCGAAAAAGACTTTGTTTTCTTTGGGCCATGTTTCCTGTTCTAAAAGTATTATGGCACACCAAGTGTCGTTTTCAAGCTAGAAGTGTTGTTTAATCATCCGAAGTAGTAAATGTTCTCTTGATCCTCTGATTTACCCCGCCTATGATCCTTTGCCTTGTAAATGAAGAGAAGAAGAAAAATGATGTGTTATCTCCATAAGTTGACGCAATTGAACCAATTCAGAGAGAGAGATGGGGTCTGCATGCGTGCAAGAGAGAGACAAAGAACTACAGTCGAGATCAATGGTCACGATCAAAATGGAAATGGGTCAGGCGCGGGAGAAGGGAGAGGAGGGGGGGGTACCATCAAGAGACGGCGACTGCGAGAGAAGAGTGATATGAGAGAAAAACCCTAATCGCAAGAGAAAAGTGGGGAGAAACGTCAGCAGAAATATTTTGTTCTCAGTTTTAAGAATTTACCACTTTAGGGTGTCTTCTGGGTGACCATTTCTGATATATATGGCGAACTATGAAGTCTCTCTGGGCACGATGTAGGCATGTATGGGGAACTCTGGACTAACGACTTATTTAAGAGTTCCCTAACACGGACCTTTAGAGTTGTGACTTGTGAGAGTACCATAGCAATAGCAAAAAGCTATGCATGCGGTCTAACCCCAATTTAGAGTTGTACAAAATCTTCATATTTGAACTCTGTACAATAGTCCCGCTGGAAGAGAGGCACTTAGAGTCATTGGAAATCTTGACATTTGGACAAGGATCTCCCTAACAGGGGGGTTTCTTAAAGTTGGAGAAAATCTTGATATTTTGACTTGTTAAAGTTCATCACGCACACCACTTCATATGGAGAAAGTATAAGAGGGAGAGGGAGAGAGAGAGGGAGAGAGAGGCGGGGGGGTGGGGGGGAGTAGAAAGGAGAAATAAAAGATGAAGAGAAACCATTCAAAAATAAATAAATAAAAGATGAAGAGAAATCGCGGAGGTTGAATTCTCCAACCAGGCTTCGCATGTTCTTTTATATAAAAAGGAGGGAAAAGAATGAAGGGAAATCATGGAGGTTGAGTTCCCCAACCATGCATACCATACTACATAGCGTGCCACTATTGTCAACCAATGAAAGGCCCCATCCTACTAAAGCAAATAAACATAAGAAAACAACTAAAGAGTTACATCAAAATATTAATATGATAGGAACAACACTAACTCAACTCTCTAGCACTAACTCGCCCACTCCCCCTGAAGCTAAAGCATAGATGACATCAGGCCAGTTTGAAACAAATACTTTCAAATTCACTGGATCTTTCACATTGAGTAGATATCGATTGTTGCAGTCTACTCCTCACACCTAGCCGCTTCCTCTGCCAAACTTAGCTAACGTACAAAGGAATCCACAAAAAACACTACCTTTGTCCAAGGGAATCACCACACGGCAATATTTCACACCAATAAGGAATCCACGCAAAACCAGGCACAATGAACCACACAAATGGCATAATATGAATCCACACATAACCAGTATTTTTGTCCAAGGGGATCACTACGCAACAGCAGTTCACACTAAGAAAGTACGAGAAGGCACAAACACCCACACAAATGGAATAAGAACCACAAGAAGAAATAAGTCTTCACAAGAAGGCATATTAGCCAATGGAAATGGCTTAGCAACCACAAAAATAAAGATTCGCCTTTGACTCCTTCTCATTCTCATTGGGCGAGGAAGCCAGTGCCTAAAGCAGGGGCCTAGCCTAGTGCACCAACCAAAAAGAATCCCCAAGGATTCAAAAAAGGAAGAAAAGGCATCACAACAGTCCAAGATAGCCCACATAACTCAGCTCCATAGTCAACATGACATAGCACAATACACACGGTAACTCGAGAGTTCTCAATAAGCACAGCAGTTATATGTATGCACATCATATCAGTGTAACATGAATGTTTAGCAGTCCACAAGATATAGAATTAAGCAGTCTAAGAAAGAATTTAGCAGTGCATAATCCTTCCAAACACAATAGTTCGCATGATGTCGATATAAATTGCACAAGCCACATAAATCACTAGGGTATAGCACTCATATGATGGACAACAACCCACAAAGGTGTAGGAATCCACAAACAAAAGAGCAACAATCCTTGAAGGTGCAGCAGCCCCACAAATAGATGGAGGAGACATCAGCCCATACAAGAGGAAATTCCGTCAATTGCAAGCACATCAATCATGACAGTTCATCCTCTTTGATTTTAACAACCAGCAAAAAAAATACTCCAGGGTAGTAGGGTACAGAGTTATAAAGAAGATCCCAAAGGTTGTTTGTGCACAAAGAGAAGAGATAAGCCCTAGGGTTTCAAGAAGAAAGAGGGAAATGTAATCAAAGTAGAATACTATTCCAAAAATCTAGACGCATGAATTAGAGTTTCGAAAATTGTGATTTAAGGCAAGGATTAGGTTAGAAATTCACATGCAAATAGAGAAGTGAAAGTTAATTTTTTTTCGTTGGTGAACATACCTATTTTATACCATTCAAAATAAAAACATTCCTATTTTATCTCGATCTCATACCTCTTCTGGATCATGGACAAGATCTAGCAAGGAGGCTCTGATACCATGTTAGAGTTACATAATGTGCCATTAGGTCCATCCAATTACGGCCCCCCGTCCTACTAAAGCAAATAAACCTAAGAAAACAACTAAAGAGTTACATCAAAACATTAATATGATGGGACCTACACTAATGTAACTCTCCAACAGTCAATCTCTATCAAATAGGCAAGACCAAAGACCTAGATTTCAGATAGATTTCTTGGCAATGTAGACCACCTTTGGTCATGCAGACTCTCCTTCAGCATATTGGTTTGGCGAAGTGGGGCCTACTAAAATAAATACACATAAGAAAGCAACTAAAGAGTTACAAGAAAACATTAATATGATGGGACCAACACCAACTCTCTAACAGTCAATCTCTATCAACCGGGCAAGATCAATGATCTAGATTTCAGATAGATATTTTGCTATGATTTGGCTGACACTTTGAATTTATTGTTTACACCTCCGACACGGCACGTGTGTCCACACGTGTCGACACTCTTAAATGTACTGCTAGAAGTGTCGGTAATTTTATATGTATTTTTTGGTCGAAATCCGGAACAAAAAAAGAATTAATTATTTCAAAATTTCGACGGCCGAAATTTCAGAAGAATACTATAATTTTGACAAAAAAATCAAATTCTCAAAATTTCAGCACAAAATCGAAATTTCTAGTTTGGTTTATTTAAATTTCGGTATTTCGGCCAAAATTTAAAACCATGCGTGTATGGGCGTGCCACTATTTTTAGATTTTTAGGGGTTGCCACTCCATATCCATGACAAAATTCAGCACACAAATCAAGGATATATATACTTTCTAGTTTAGCCATGTCCCCGCTTCTAAATTTTGGGCGTTTGTCATGTCTAACACTCCGTATCCGCGTCGACACGCGACGTATCTGTGTCCATAAATCATAGATATTTTGGCAGATGTAGCAGTAGAACCCACTTTTGTCATGCGGATTCTCCTTCAGCATATTGGTCGGGCGAAGGAATCTAGTCAGTGTTGATCTTGTCCATCCGCCAAAGATCACAATGCTATTCTCTAGAAAATTAACCCAATTAAGGGCATAGTTTTAAAACTCCCTCGCGTCCGCATCGACTCCCCCGTGTCCGCATCGACTCCCTTTTACCTTGGCTGCGTTCCGCGTTGTGCCGCATCCGCGTTCCGCATTTTGCCCTACAAAGTCAATCAAAACTCCTTTGACTCTCCCGAATTATGACCGCATCAACCAAGTACTCAGCTACGTCAACCGAGTACTCAACCGCATCATGCCAAGTTGACTAGGAATTTCTCCGGCTGCGTTCCGTGCCGCATCCGCGTTTTTAAACACTTATTAAGGGTATTTTATTCATTTTCTTTCAGCCCCACGATTTTTGCATCTTCTCCCCCCATACACTTCCAGCATTCCTATTGCACCTTTTTTGTAACAAAAATGCACTAGCACTTTCCTAGATTAACTCTTAGGAAAACATAACAACAATAAAGATAAAATAATATATTATTAATGTACCACAAATCAATGTTAGAGATGCATGGATCTAGTGTTAAGTCCATGCATCTATGATGTTGCATGCTGACACAAGAGAAAAACATAAAAGGAAAAAATAAAAAATAGTACTCCATTTTATAAGAAATTCTCATCACCAATTGTAATGTCTTTTGAAATTTAATAGAAGTACTTTTTAATTGATTAAAGTACAACAATTGTTGAATCCAGAAGTGGAAATTTGTAGCAAGAGGTATGATTATTTACCAAGGTGTTTACCGTTACACTAAGGTAATAAAAGGAAGGGTGTCCAATCACATAAGTCATATCATAGAAAGCATATGCCAGTATCAGTTCCTAAAGATGTAAGGAAAATAGAAAATAGGCTTATATAAGACTATAAATGCACTATTTTCTTTGGAATGGTAGACTATAATCATTATAAATAATTCTAAGAAGACTAAAATGCAGCTTTTGTGTGAAACTCAGAAATCACTTAGGCTAATATAAGACAAGTATAAATGCACTATTTTCCTTGGAATGGTAAACTATAATCATTATAAAAGTCAGAAATCACCTCCTCTTGGAACCTCTGTAGCATAAGGCGCTTTTGCTCAACATCCGTTGCATATGGATCAAGTTGACCTTGACCTAATATGGGGGAAGACCATGTTTGCCCCTTCTCTCTCTTTTGCAGGGTTATGTGCATTGTCCCATCCTCTGTTACACCCAGTAATGATAATAATGATGATGACAACAAAGATGATAAAATTGATGATGACGATTATAGAGGGAACAAAACTATGAGATGTGTTACTCTAAGACACTCCGAGACACATTAGGTAAAGCCCACCCATGTTATGTGATTATCATCCAAGCCGTTTATCTAGTGGACCCCAACATGTCATGGCCCAAAAATCACACATCAGATGATCGTAACAGTCACTATCACTTACCTTTCTTAAATAAACCATCAATTTGCATGTCAATGATCAAATGGTTAGGATTGTCCAATCATAGTGGTGGTTTGGGGCAACAACATCTCTTGGGCCTACTTGATGCTCGATTTGAACATGCTAACATGGAGTGGGTGGGCTCAATTCATCAACTTTGCATCTAGCAAGAACTCTTTAGATTAGTGCAACTCATAGTGTCACTCCACTAATAATAATATCAATGGTGGATTTGCTGAGATGGGATCATGTAATAATAAATGTAGTATCTGGATAAAGGCTTCATAGTTTTCGATAGGGTAGTATGAGTATAGGGCTCAACCTTGGATAGGCGGTGGAAACAACCTACATGGAGTAGGGACAGAGGGAATTTCCGGTAGAGCGGTAAAATGCGTGGAGATAGGATAAAACAACAACGGCATATTTTGCATATATGATAATATGCAAATAATAGATTCCAAAAAGGCCTTAATGTTCCATTTGCAAATAATATTAGCTTAATATGAAAATAAGAACTGATTTTGGTGGCATCCAAAGAGGCCCTAAGTCTCCAAAGGCATATTTCGTGCAGAGTCCTCACTTTACCTAAGTCTCCAAAGGCATATTTTCGTGCAGAGTCCTCATTTTATTTTAAGTTGATTATCAATTGCTAAAGGCAGAAGTGAGTACAAAAAATAATAAATAAATAAGTACCTAATGTCCAGAACGATGAGTCGGTTTTCACAGGAGACGCAAGATCATGCTGAAAATCAAGAAAAGACAAAAAATTAACAAATAAAAAAAGGCATAGTCCCACCAAGAGAAGTAATTGACGATGAAAGAAGAAATGGATAGTTTTGCTACAGACATTAAGATAAGGAGGGTTGCCTTTGATTCCCACTTCTAGATGCTTGGATTGGATATTGCAATAGAAGAGTTTCGTCGGTGTGTTGGGTGGGAGGGGAATGTACATGTTCACCTCTTCTAGCGTTTGATCCCATTCGAAAACATTCTGGCCTAAAACAAGAGAAACAACAACTTGAAGGAGCGGAAGATACAAACCTTAGCTAGAAATCTCAGATGAGAGAGATCTACTTACCGCCGTGGATGAAGCTGTGGCGCTTCTCTGGTGCCAATTTCTCTGCCATTTCTCTGTTCTCTCTTTCAATTTCTGGAGACTGAAAGAAGAGTATTTTTAGATGTTTTCTAGGGTTCAATTCCCGCAGTTTTCATTGGCTTCCAACAAAGATATGACAAACTTTTGGTGAGCTTATGCGCCCCAATCACATGGGGCCCACTTTGTTAGGTGATCCAAAGCATTCATTTTAAAGTCCCTTACATGAATTCGGGGTGTACCAAAAATCAGCTCCATAGGATCATCCTAACCCCCTCATTTGTGGAGGACAAAAATGGGCAGATTTGTACACCCCCTATCCATGTAAGGGACCCATGTAAGGGACTTTAAAATGAATGCTTTGGATCACCTGACAAAGTGGGCCCCATGTGATTGGGGTTTGGTTCGCTTAAGCTCACCAAACTTATGGTGAGCTAGCTTGCCCAATCACATGGGGGCCCACTTTGTTAGGGTGATCCAAACCATTCATTTGAAAGTCCCTTACATAGATGGGGGTGTACCAAAAATCAACTCTATAGGATCATCCTAACCCCTCCATTTGTGGAGGACAAAAATGGACAGACACAAATCTGCCCCATTTTTGTCCTCCACAAATGGAGGGGTTAGGATGATCCTATGGAGCTGATTTTTGGTACACCCCCTATCTATGATAAGGCCTTGCAAATGAATGGTTTGAATCACTCCCCAAAATGTGGGACCCATGTGATTGGGCAAGCTAGCTGATGATCCAAACCATTCATTTGAAAGTTTCCTCATATATATATATATATATATATGAGAATAGAGTTCCTAAGGTGTCACCTCATATAGCTTATATGAGGTGGCAGCTATATGAGGCGGCGCTCACAAAACATAAGGGCCTCACATTTTTGGGGTGATCAAAACCACTCATTTGAAAGGCCCTTAGATGGATATGGTGCCTACAAAAAATCAGGTCCATAGGATCATCTAACCCTTCCATTTATGGAGGTTAAAAATAGGCAGATTTATGGAGGTTTATACCCATCCATTTCAACCTCCACAAATGGAAGGGTTAGGATGATCCTATGAAGTTGATTTTTTGGGCACACCCTATCTATGTGAGGGCCTATCAAATGAATGCTTTGGATCATACAAACAAAGTGGGCCCCTTATGTTTTTAAGCGTCACCTCATATAAGCTATATGAGGTGACACCTTAGGAACTTTATCCTATATATATATATATATATATATATATATATATATATATATATATGAGAGAACATTTCCTCCACACTTGTGTAGGTAAGTTACCTACACACTACCTTAAAATATAGTGGGGGCCTACATTGTTTGGGTGATCCAAACCATTCATTTGAATGGTCCTCACATCGATAGGGTGTCCACAAAATATCAGATCCATAGGATCATCCTAACCATTCAAACTATGGAGGCAAAAAATGGACTAATTTGTGAAGGTTTATACACGTCCATTTTACCTCCACAGATCACAGGGTTGGGATGATCCTATGGATCTGATTTTTTGTGGACACCCTATCTATGTGAGGACCATTCAAATGAATTGTTTGGATCACCCAAATAATGTGGGCCCCCACTGTATTTTAAGGTAGTGTGTAGGTAACTTACCTACACAAGTGTGTAGGAAATGCTCTCTCTCTCTCTCTCTCTCTCTCTCTCTCTCTCTCTCTCTCTCTCTCTCTCTCTCTCTCTCTCTCTCTCTATATATATATATATATATATATATATATATATATATATATATGTGTGTGTGTGTGTGTGTGCGCGCGCGCGCGTGCTTGTGTGCAAAAAATCACCCCACTCCGAAAATGCATACATGTACTAATTGATAAGGTATGGACAAGAGTTGGAGATGAAATCACTTAGGGGCCGTTTCGATACGCGGATTTTATAATCATGATTTTCCTCAAAATTTTAGATGGAAGACGAGAGAAGAAAGAGACCACTCTGAACGAATGAATCTGGACTCGAGAATTTCATATCATGTACTTGTTACAGAACGTGACAAACATGTGTTGGATAGTTCAAATGGTTGCGAAAAAAAGGAAAATGGCTAGCACACACAGAACATTTTACAAGAATATACAATACGATCGTGTGTACATGCTACACTTGACCAACTCAAATACATTAATTAATGTAGCGTGGTAGCATGGCATTACTCAATTTCCCCATGACTTGGGAATTTTGAGTGGCAACCACAAATAATCCAAAAAGGAATCCATTCGTACATGGATATACTTTGGAGATTTCCTCCAAAGAAAAAAAAGAAAAAGAAAAATGCATTTTTTTTTAAATGTTTCCCCAAATTTATTTCAAATAAAGCAATAGAAAATGGTATCATCCGCGCTAAGCCCTCAAATGAGTTGTTTTAGCTGAGTATGATAATTAATTAGACAAGCCAAAACTATTCACAAACAACCAAAAAGGGCAAAGAAACCTCAAGTTTGCATTATAGGCAAATCCTTCTTTAATCATTCCAAGACTTATTTTCATAGCCCAGAGCTCAACAAGCTACATAAATCATATTGTTAGGATTCAGCAACAACCATAACAGAAAAGTCTTCACACCATAAGTATAAAACACCCTCAAGATGTTGACATGTCCCACCTTCTTTTATCCAATACCCATCATAGAAGATACAGTATCAAAATTTGGTGCTATAGTAAGCAGAGTTAGGAATAAAAAAACTAGGTCATAATGTATGAACCCTAGCATGAGAATGTAGAGATAACAGTTAATGTTATAGAAGCAGAAGTTATTGGTATAGTAATTGAATTTTGGTCAAATTTGGAAGCTCTCTGTAGATCTACCTCAAGTTTACAAAAATAATTAAAACGGTAAAATTACTGAGAAAGAGTAACCTCGGATTGTGGCCATGAACTAATTTCTAATTTCTATATTACAAACCCCAAAAAGTTTAAAATAAAATAAAAGTTCTAAGGTCTTCCCAGTATTCTGTAGCATCTTTCTCTCTAAAAATCTTCCTATCAAACAATTAATGAGGAGAGAGAGAGAGAGAGACTTGTGTTTGTTGCCGGAGATTATGTTCGGTCGAGGGAATCCCTTTTCCGTCGCCGGAAAAAGGAAATCGAAGAGAAACTCTTTCTCTCGAAACGTGGATGGGAAGAAAGATTATTCCTTGGCGAGAGAAAAAAGAGAGTTTTTATTTGGTGCTCGACGATCGGGCACCGTATAATTGCTCCAAAATGGAAAGGGGCTTTTGTCAAAAGAAGTCTTCTCCTTTGCTTTATTTGCAAAAACAGTGATTGTTTACAAAGAGTCACCACATGGCATGGTTGGACTTTACGCAACCCGCATAACCTAAAAAACCATGGGCCGGGTTTAGGAATCTCGGGTTGTTTTAAAAATAAATCGACCAGAGAATTCTTCAATGCTCTGTTTGGTTGCTTGTAGATGGCTGGGAGAATAGGAAAAAAATAAGTCAAAGGGAATTAGACAATAATGAAAGAGAATGGAAGATGGGGAGAATATTATGAGGGAGATTTGCAAGTAGTGTTTGGTTGAGCGAGGAAATTAGCCGAAGATGTAGGGTGTCATTATCAAAATATAGGTGGAAGAGAGAGAAAAAGAATAAGACAAGAATTTCTCCTAATTCCCCCAACAAATTTCTTCATTTTGGTGAAAAAAGGGGAGAAGATTATGGGGGGGACATCTCCGCCACGTAGGCGCCACCTAGGATAAAAACCAATAATGATGTCTAGAAGTTGTCTAGTGTTCGAAGGTGTAAATGACAACCAAACATGCTTTGGAGAGATCTCTGGGAGATCTCATGCTTTTGAAACTCCTGCAATCCCCCCAAAACAAGCAACCAAACAGAGCACTAGGGTAGGGTTATGAAAACCCAACCCGAGTTGCAACTCCAGTTTTTGTGTCTTTTGCTTCCATCATGATGTTTATCTGAATTAACCGTTATCAACTTAATCAACAATTATAATTTCCTTGATCCTAGCGATTCTTAATGCAAATAGATTTAATACTAAAGATTAAATATCATTTTAGTGTGGGCATCGTGCATGTACGCAATTTTTTTATCATATTGGGAGGTCTTTTGAAAACAAAACGGCTTATCAAGGTGTGTTTCGAATGTATAAGTTCAACCATTGGATTGGAATAGATCATATTTGAACATAAATTATGATGCCATGTATTGAGAATATAAGAAAACCTGGTCCGACACGACCTGACCCGAGATAGTTTCTCAGGTGGGGTAGGGTTCTAAGAAACCCGACCCGTGTTGCAACCCTACCACATGGTCCACATTTGAGTAAATTTTGAGAATCGGCTCGTGCCATTAATTTGTGACTAGGATACCCATTCTACATTTTTCGAACTCACTAAAATGCCCTTACATGTGAAAAGACAAAAAATTATCTTATAAAAAGACCAAAATACCCATGACACTTGATTACATATGTTGATTAGGGTGGCTCCCACCAACTTAACTCAAACCCATGCATTTAGGTGGGACCCTCCATTTTACCTCATGTTTTGATGGAATATTAAGATGGGACCCATTATTTTACACTTTTGGCAGGCATATACTTGTGGGCAAGTGTAAAAGCTGGTGCAGAGAGACCTGTGACAATGTTGCTGCATCAACAACGGAGGGACTGTAGCAATGGTTGGAAGATTTGAAGCGAATCAAATTTTGATATTGTACTTTTGAAGTGACGATGAAACTGAAAGACGAGAAGAGAGATTACGAGGGATTGAGGGAAGGAAACTTCGTCCCACCTTACGAGGCTTGTCTTAGAGACATTTTCTAATGTCACTGCTAATTTTGTCTTATTCTGTGTTCATTTGTGATATTTTCTTCATGGTTCTTCTTTCTATTTTCATGTTGAATTTTTACTTTAAGCTATCTCTAGTTCTCCATCTTGCATCTTTAATCATGAAAGATTTGACTTTCCACTATGTTTCGGAATTAGTTGTTTTTTATTTTTATTTTATTTTTTGTGAGGAAATGAGAAAATCTTAATACCATATAGTATAAATAATTGTTCAATTATTATTCGAAAGTAAGTGCATGATTGCATGCACACTAAAAATAGGCTACCGATATTTCACCCCCTTTTGCTTGTCTTTTCCTTGAAATGACAGCATTTTCACCCGCTTTTGTTTGTCTTTTCTTGAAAATAACTCTAGGAAAAGACAAACAAATGGGTGAAAATGCTTATAAAGAGGGTGGAAATATCATTTCCCAATAAATAAAATTTGAAATGATATTTCCTCCCTCCTTTCCACTATCCCCACCTTCTTTTGTTTGTTTTTTTCTAAAATGACGTCATTTTCACTCCCTTTGTTTGTCTCTTTTTTAATATAACTTGAAGAAAAGTAAACGTATTGAGAAAACCGATCCAACCGTGCACAAAATTAACAGAAAAGATAAACGTAAACACAAACCACAAGATAAACACCGAGATTTACGTGGTTCGACAAGATGCTTACATCCACGGGCGAGAACACAATCTTTCACTGTGAGAAAAAGAATATACAAGAATTACAATGGATTAATCCAAACCCACAAACCAGCAACCCTTTCCTTCGCTTCTCAACCAAGACCCTACAAGAGAGTAGCTTGAGAAGAAACCCAAGAGAAACCACCAAGAGGAAACCCCAAGAAATCTCTCTCTCTCTCTCTCTCTCTCTCTCTCTCTCTCTCTCTCTCTCTCTCTCACCCATTTAGGTAGCCGACATACCCAGGGGCGGAGCCAGGAATTTGCTCGAGGGGGCCAGAGCATGGGGTGGGGCCACTACTCTTTTACACTAGAAGACTAGAGGGTTCCATCCCAAGTAAAAAAAAAAGCTGTGAATATATCATTTTCCCATAAATTTGATGTAGAGGGGCCCATTAACTTACATGTTATGTTTTGATGGGTGGGGCCTACTATTTTATATGTTAGGGGTATTTCGGTCTTTTAAAAGCTAATTTTTTGTCTTTTCTCGTATAAGGACATTTTGGTCTTTTTGAATGAGTAAAATAAAAATAAAAAATCCAGAGTATTTTGGTCACAAAATGACGTCATGGCATGATTTGCAAGATCCACTCAAACCTGATGTCCCTATTTCCAAATTTTCAAACTAGAAGAATATTTTTACAAGTAACTTAAAATAGAAAACTTCTTTTTTCAAAAAACCCTAATAAATTCGAAGACCCAAAAAAAAAAAAAACAGATCAGCTTCCCCCCTAAATCAAATTTGTCATTTTGATTGCCTTTTGCCCCTCAAATCCAAGAGAGAGAGAGAGAGAGAGAGAGAGAGAGAGATTAATTTTGATTGTTATTTTCTAGGGGGAGCAATTGCCCTCCTCGCCCCCCTGGCTTTGTCCTAATATGCAAATGCTTCAGAGAAGAAAAAAAATCCAAGTCTCTTCTTCCTGTCGCACCTCACAAGAAGAAACAGTACTTGTTTCCTCTCCTTTAGCCTCCCACTCTCCTACTTCCTCATTTAGTTTCCTACCCCAACTAGGTATGCCTGGCAAATAAGGCAACTTTGCCAGCATAAATGGGGGTGAAAATGCTTAGAAAGCGGATGGAAATATCATTTCCAAAAATAGAAAGGTACAATTTATTGAGTCTTTGGTGCATGAATTTAACTGACTCCCATATCTTGAAGGTCATCTCGTTCACAGCCACGTGGAATGTTGCCACCTAATTCTTGCAGACACCCTGCATATATGGTTTATAAGTAAACCCCACGAAGCTTCCTAGAAAATTCTCCAAACTAACAATGCACCACACAAATCTCCTTGCAGAGAAAACGCTTCTCTATATATTGCTCTACTACCATGTTTCCCCCATTCACCAAAGAGAGAACAATCCTCTCTGCAAATAGTACACAGTAGTGAGTACTAGAATCAATGCCAATGGGCTCATTAGAAGGTGGGAACCTCAAGGGTTCAAGCAAGGAGAACAGGCATGGGAGGACTGTGCATAACATGTCATCATCTTCCTTGCGTAAGAAATCCGACCTCGCTCTTTTGTCAAATGTGCAATATTCTCTTGCAAGGCAAGTGTTGGCCAATCTCTATGAGGTTTTGTTGGGCACCAAGCTTTCAATCCTCTTCCCCGCAGTTCCCTTGGCAATCGTGGCGAATTACTGCAGATTTGGAAGTGTGAGTGTTGTGTTTGTGTTCTATTTTAATTCAGGATAGATTGTCTAGAATAAGATCTATCCGATTTTTTCTCCTGCTTCTATCCGATTTTTTCTCGTTATTCGCCTTTTCTTATTAAATGGGTGTTGTGGGTTTTCCTTTTTCTTTGTCGTAACAGCCATGGCTTTTTGCTTTGAGCTTGCTTGGGCTTGCCCCACTTGCTGAGCGTGTGAGCTTCCTAACGGAGTAAGTATGAAAGTTTGGAACTTGGGCATTTGACTTCATACATCTAGAGCCATTTTCTAACCCGCTATTGGCTTTTCCTTTCTTTTGTTTTTACTGCAGGCAGATTACATATTTTACTGGTCCAACTGGTATTTTCTCCCTACATGCACGGCTTTATAAAGGGAATTGACATATTCGTCCCTTTGTTTTACTTGGGACAGCCCCCTAGTCTAAAAGAGCAGTCATAAATACACTAGAGGGGGCTGTCCCAAGTTGAAAAAGGGGGGCGAATATATCACTGCCCTTTTATAAATGGGATAAGGGAATCTATGGTATGGCCAACACCATAGGACGATCCAAACCGTCCATTTGGATCTCCACAGTGTAAGTAGGTGGTTCCTCAAAAATCATTTCCATAGGATGATCCTAATCCTCTGTTCTATAGAGATCTATAGGGGGACTGATCATTATGGAAACTTCTATAGATCAAAGGGTTGGAATCATCCTATGGAAATGATTTTTGGGGCACAACATAATTACATTGTGGCCCATCAAATGGACCGTTTGGATCATCATATGGTGTGGGCAGTACCTCACTTTCCGAAAAATACGGATTTAGACGGCAACACGTCATATAAAATCTCAAAAAGAGTAATTATAAAAAATAGATACATCAGAGGGTTAAGATCATCCTATGAAAATGATTTTTGGACACAACCTAATTACGTTGTGGTGATCCAAATGGACGGTTTGGATCATCCTATGGTGTTGGCCGTACCGTATTTTTTTAGGGAGTTTGCACGGGTAAGCTCCCACATAAACTCTTAGATTCCCTTTTCCTTTTATAAAATCAATTTAATAGATACAAAACTGTGAAATAACCTCTCTTGTTTACATGGGATTTGCAGTGGGTGGGCTTCTAAATGCCACTTGTGGGAATGCAACAGAGCTTATCATTGCCCTCTTTGCATTGAGTCAGGGGAAGATAGAGGTGGTGAAATGCTCCCTTTTGGGTTCAATCCTCTCTAATCTGCTTCTTGTTCTTGGCACCTCTTTCTTCTGCGGAGGACTAGCCAACATGAGAGTGGAGCAGAAATTTGACAGAGTAATCCATTTTTTCTGAACCCAAATGAAAAACCCAACTAGTTTTTCTTGTGATCATCTAATTCCTCGTTCTTTCTCTGCAGAGGCAAGCAGACGTGAATTCGAGCCTACTGTTGTTGGGTTTGTTCTGTCACATGCTGCCATTAATGTCTAGATATGCTGGCGAAAAAACGGCCGATCAGACTCTTAAACTGTCAAGAGCAAGCAGTATTGTTATGCTTCTCGCATATATCACCTATATTTTCTTCCAACTCAAGACCCATCGCCAACTTTTTGAAGCACAAGAGGCAAGGGTCTTAATTACTTTTTTGTTTTGTTTTGTATTATTCATTTAATTCATCTGAGGTGGCTGCTTTCATATGCAGCAGCCCAGCCGCAAAATGCCTTCTGAGATGGTCCCTAGCAAATCCCATAAGGGTATATTAATTATCAGATAGGTGTTGAACATCACCAGCATCCCCTTTACTTGTTGTCGGGTGACATTTTTGTATATATATATATATATATATATATATATATATATATATATATATATATATTGTCTGGCAAGAAGAAAACTAGTGACTACGGCCACTGCAGTCTTAGTGTAGCTGTCCTATCTTCATCTTCCATTGATGTTACTACCACTGCCGCACCAATGTCCAGGGCAACTGCAAACACCCCAACAAATTACACTTAAGAGATTAAAGAATGTTTCATATATAACTATATACAATATGTACTTTGAACAACATTATTGTTCACTTGTATGTACTTCGAATAACATTTTTTAAATAGGTACCCCCTTATTATATCACTTGATTTTTATTAAGTATTATAAATATGAGAGTATAAATTATCAACAATTGAACAATGCCTGTTCCTAATATGAGCAATAAGATATGAGAGATTATAAAATTATGGAGCATTAGCCATTAGCACCCCAAATGTAGATGTTTGATGACTTGACTCAATTTTCTATTTAGTTAACTCAGTTCAGTTCTAAGTCGACTTGTCGAGTTTTTGTAATATGAGTTGTTGGCTTATAGAAAATAAAATGCTAACACTCTTTGGCATTGATCAGGAAGAAGAAGAAGAAGATGGTGTTTCCAACGAAGAGCCTGTAATAGGTTTCCCTACTGCAATGCTATGGCTGATCGCCATGACATTCATAATCGCAGTCTTATCTGAGTACGTTGTGGTGACCATCGAGGTGTTGTACTTGATCTCTCTACTGGATTTCCCTATTACTAAAGCCTAATCACATAATCTTATCAACTGAGAACCTTCACTTGCTTAATCAGGTCGCATCGGACACTTGGGGTATTTCCGTTAGCTTCATAAGCATAATTTTGCTTCCGATTGTCGGAAATGCAGCAGAACATGCAGGTGCAATCATATTTGCATTCAAGAACAAGTTGGTAAGAATCGAGAGAATATTAAAAATATTTAGTCTTGATTGTATAATTTAACTTTACTTATCATCTATTTTATGTGCAGGATATAACTTTAGGTGTTGCCATGGGGTCTGCAACTCAAATATCTATGTTTGTGGTAAGATTTTAAGGGTCCCTAGAATTCAATACACTTCTCAAAGTTTTCATGTTTTCTAATTTTCTGCCCATCTGATTCAGGTTCCTTTATGCATAATCGTTGCATGGATTATGGGTATCCACATGGACCTTGATTTGAAGCTCCTGGAGACAGGATCACTCTTCATGTCAGTATTGCTAACAGCCTTCACTTTACAGGTGTGCAATCCATCCTTTCCTCTACTTCATCAACTTAGATACTAAGTAGAAACACAATCTAATTAAAAAAATCCAATTATCGTATTTTTCTCATAACAGAAATGATCTTTGAACTCACTCGTTTGATAATGACACTATTGTTTCAGTTACACTAATCTAAGGTAGGGGGAGAACCCCTTGGATTGCATCAGAGAGGGCTCTCATCCCTCTCTCTTGTATATATCTATAGTAAGAGAGATCTAAAACTGAATTTATGTTGTTTTGATTTTAAGATTAATCAGTTTTACCTATTTAAAATCAGACATGAGAATCTAACCTGAAATCCTAATGTACAGCAATAAAAAACAATCTATATCTCTCTCATCCCAAATAAATTTATGGGTGATGTCTGTTTCATTAGAAACTAGACATCCAGAGCATCAAAATAGAAACGATTTTTACCTTTTGTTTTCAAATGGCTAAGTTAATTTTAAACACGGAATTTATCTAAGAACCAGGGGTGACACCTTAAATTTTATTAATAAGAAAAATAGCTACAGGAGGAGGAAATATAACCTTGCCTCTAACCTAACAAGATACAAGGAGAGGAAAAACAAAACCCCTATATCCCTTCACAAAGAAACACACTATGTATTCCTTCAAATGACTAAGTTATATCTATTAAAATCAGACCAGAGGATCTGTCACAATAATTACCAAAAAAGCTATCTGTAGCTAAGTAGAAAAGTGTTTCATGAAGTGAAGTGTTTCATTATCAAAACAAGAGAGTGCAGATATCATTTTCTCATCTCTAATTTCCTTAAGATGATATGATGTCTAGCCTTGATTGAGCAATATAATTGAAGTTGAAGATCTTGCTTTGCAGGATGGTACTTCACACTACATGAAAGGACTGGTTCTCATCCTTTGCTACGTTGTCATTGGGGCGTGCTTTTTTGTCCTCGAAACTCCTCTTCGTAAGTTTTAACCTACCAAGTTGGGAAGTGAAGAACATCCAAAGAAACATATTGTTATGTAGTATTGTTCCTGACTTTGTTCATCTTCCTCTCGAATTCTAATGGCAGAGCACACAAATGTCATCCACGTAGGTGCCGAATTATCTTCTGGTGCAATCTTGGAAGCTTAGCAGGCAAGCTAATTTTCTCATACTTTGCTGTGAAATTACTATACTTGTATGGGAATGATATCATTCTCCCATACTCAACTCGACTCTACTCAACAAAGCCTTTGTCTCAAACTAGTTGGGGAGGGGTGTTGTTATTTTTATAATGAGAGGGGTGTTGTTATCAAATGTGGGAGAGCAAATATCAATTTCCTACTTGTAATACACTTAAATTGCTCAAATTAAACTCCTATAATGGCTTCGAAATTGATTCCACAGCTAAAATACAGTGCATCAGCGTACAATGATGGAAGCAACTCAAAAATTTACTTGCAATTATCATTCAGTCATTGGGATTGGCCTCATCGGTTTCGAAGCATTGCAAATCTCGGTGTTCGTTTCTAAATAGAGCAAGTTGGGTTTTGTAGTGAATCAAAATCCTTGAACTGCTTTAGTGATCAAGGTTAAGATGAATGTATTGCGACACCATGTTCATTTGAATGTTTTGGGAAGAAAGGAATAAATTATAGAGGATAGTTATGTATAGCTCTATGCTTTGGTTAATGGGGTGTTTTCTCTTTTAAGCAGAATTTTTGAAAAGGAGAATAGTTTTTTATTTCATGTCTAATGCTTGTTTTGTATTGAGTAAAAGTCAATTACAAGGAAAGTAGTGCAGGTGAAAACCACCAAGAACGTGAGAACGTGCGGTTTATAAAGTGTGGAAAGGGTCCTTTGTTCTTCAAGTTTTATTTTTACCATCTTATTTGTATCCTACTTTTAGGCATCAAATCGCCTTCATTTGGCTTGATTTTGATATCATTAGAAAGGTTTTTCAATTACCTATCTAAGGAGTTCAGGATCACGAATTTGGAGGTGATTTAAGGGAGTTATGGGCAATTTACAAAAGCAATACATTTTTATGATGGGATTTCCTTTTAGGGTTTTTTTTGTCACGTTTTAAACTTTTATTTAGGTTACTTTAGATGAACAGCTTAGATTAATTACTTAGGTCTTGAGTTAGATATTAGGGTTTCTTTTTTCTTATAGGTAGATATTATTAAAGCATTGTAATGGACTTCTTTGAATTATTATTGGATGAAAATTTTCCTTTAGACTTTAAGTTTTTTGAGAAATTTTGGATTGCTAGGATTAGCCCCATCAAGAGTATTTTTCAGTTTTCCTTTAAGAAACTCGACTTCGACGGGATGTAAGTATCATCCCCTTCAACAGTGATCAAAGTATTTTGTTCCCTCCGACGATAATCGAAGGACCCCTTTTCGTCTCGATTTTATATGCCATGCCTCATCAATTGGCAAATGAGAGGAACCTTTGGGCTTCTCAACTGCACCTGGAGTAGCTCAGGTTTTTCTACTCTATTTAACACTGTTCTCGGTTACTTGAATACATTTGTTTATGAGCGGATATAAGGGTACTTGAATTTGTCATATTTTCTGTTAATGGATTTACACTTTGGTGATATTGCTAAGTTTTGCCTCAAATAAACAGTGAAATAAGAGGTGTTGGTGTGAAGAGTAGAGTGGTCTAGTGGTGAGTGAGCAAGAAAGGAGAGAGAAGGGGAAATAGAACATTCATGAATACCATAGTCCATGTTTGTTTTGGATTTTGAGCACCGATCGTGGGCCCAAAACTGATTATTAGACTCAAAATTAAGGATCTGTTCATTTAAGATTATTGCAACCGATTGTGAGTCCCAAACCAATTATTAAATTGAAAATCAAACGTAATTTTGTATCCAATAATTGGTTTGCGACTCAAAATCGGTTGCAATAATCTTAAATGAACCGGGCCTAAGTAAATGTAAAATTGTGCCCAATAATCAATTTTGGACTTGTGATCGGTTCAGAACTCCTAAGGCCCTGCTTGTTTGAGATTATGATAACCGATGGTGAGCCCCCAAACTGATTATTGGAGTCATAATTAATGTAATTTAAGTCCAATAATCAGTTTGGGGGTCACAATCTGTTGTCATAATCTCAAGATGATCAACGCCTAACCGATGTATGAAAGAAAATATTAATTTTGTTGACAGATAGAGAATCATGTACATAACTGACTTTAGGCGAGTGGGTCTCATTGGAATCATTAGGCCAGGGCAACCCACTGAAAAAGTCCTACAATCTACTATTGCTAGGTTCCATTATCTATTAGTGTGACCAAGTTCAATCCTTAAACTCAAGCAACAGCTTCAAGTGCACTTGGATCATATAAACTAGCATAAGTACAATCCAACTTGAATCTTCTTCAATGGTGTTCTTCTTAAAACTAATGAGCAAACACATCACTTTAGGCCATGTTTGGAATGTAGGAATTTTTTGGAAAAGTTTATAGAGGAAAAGTATTTGTAAAAGTTCTTACTATTTTTACACAGAATAAAAACAACTTTGTTTATACTAATAATTTAAATTTCGAAAGAAAGGGGATTAAATGTCACAAATGCAAAGCGACACATGACCTTGAAGTGTGATATGATTGAGTAAGTTACATAATTAGTTGCCTAAAGTAGGGGTGCAACTTGGGTTGGATTGGGTCGGGTTGAGGCCAACACGACCCATCCCGAGGAACCCATTTTTCCAACCCTACCAGAGTTCCAACCCGGCGGGGTTCAACCCGGCCCAACCCGAGGAACAGTTTCCTCAACGCCTTTTCAAAAAAAAAATTCCTCAACCCGACCCGATTTCCATATTGAATCGTGTTTAGACCATCTAAATTTGATGGCCCCACTAGTATTTCTACTGCCAATATTTTTCCTCAGAAAATATGCACGGATGTCATATAATTCATCTAATTAAGACAGTAATGGATCTAATATAGAAAGTCAGAAATGAAGGGTCAATGTTATAGTGACGTACTAGTTTCTAGTTAAGACACTAATGGATCCAATATAGAAAGTCAGTAATTAGGTGCATAAATGTATATTGAACACTACTTAAAGTGCAAGTGGCATTCTGTAATTTAATAGTCTAAAAGCAAAAGACTAAGGGGCTGTTTGGATACGCGGATTTTAGAATTCAGGATTTCTTCAAAATTGTAGCTAAGAGACAGGAGAAGAAGCAGACCAGCCGTCATTTTTAACTTCTCGCCTTTCTTTCCATCAGCAAGAGAGTAGCAGATCCTCTCATATCTGCAAGTTTTAAAAATCTCAGGATGCAAGAGAGATTTTTAAAATTTGAATTTCTTACTTAAAATCTAGGAAATGTTGTCAGGACAACATATAACAGCTTGATCATGAACCCTCTTTTACACTGTTTTCAAACAAAAAACCTAGATTCTAAAATCCGCGTATCCAAACAGCCCCTAAATGTCTAACATCGTAAATATTAGTAACATTTGGAAAAAAAAAAAAAAAAATCTTAACAAAAAATGGTCGGGTTATAATTCGGGTCAGGTTGCCTAATACCCCAACCCGACCCAACATGATTTTCAATCGGGTTATAAATTCGCAACATGTAACCCACCCTGACCCTAAAATTTCAACCCAACCCGCCCAAAAATCAACCCGGGTTGCAGCCCTAGACTAAAGTCACGAAGCAATGTTTCAGTAACGTGACACCTCTCACGCGCAACAAGCCATCTGCGAAATGCCCATGAGCACTTTAAATGCTAAACGACAAGATGCTGCGCGCTTCTTATCAAAACCGTGGAGTGCTAAAATCATTTTCATATTATTATCAGAGAAACCATAAAACGACAGCTCTAAACAAGTAAACGTCGCCACGTGATAGTGGAGGACACTTTTTTTAATAGAATCTACCTAATTTCAAGAGAAAAGTACGGAAGGGGGTTAGGAGTTTCGAGAAATTACGGATTTTGGATGCCTTTTAAAACTAGCATGAAACACGGGTGATTCTTCAAAATTAGGTGGGGAAAAGACCCTAATACCCTTCTTACATGATCAGAGTCCTCGTATGTTGCCCTTCCTGATGGATGAGATTTGAGAACGTCCAATCATTGTCTTAAAGGATGAGAACGTGGGTGAGTGAAAATATCATCAAAACCGTTCATGTGTTGGGCCACAACATATATAAGATGCACCGAAGAAATCATCTCCATTGGATGATCCTAACCCTCAGATCTATATATGTTTCTATAACGATCAATCCCATTGTAGATAGGACGATTAGGATCACCCAATGGAGATGATTTACTAGGTGTAGTCTATTTCCGTGTGGCCCAACGAATGAACAATTTGGATCATCTATGAAGTGGGCCCGCAATACTTTTAAAAAAAATATAATGGAATACTTTAGATTTTAGGTGCACACAACATGTAAAATCTCATAATTACTTAGGTAGCATTTAACTAGGGTAAAATTCCCTTAGCACCTTATCCAGATTTGCTAAGTAATGGAAAGAGAGAACTGATAATTTAGAAACTAATTTAAGAAAATTTTCAAAATTAAGGGGGATGGGGCAACTTTACGTAAACAATGAGAGAGAGAGAGAGATTAGGAAATGGTTTAAGAAAAAAAATCTATAAAGGGGGCAACTTTACGGAAAAAATAAAACTAAACACACACACACAGAGAGAGAGAGAGAGAGAGTTTAGGAACTGATTTAAGCAAAAAATCGCAAAAATAAAGAGGCAAATTAACGGGAAAAAAACAAAGAGAGAACTATTTAAGAAAAAATCCCGAAATTAGGGGGGCCAACTTTACGAAAAAAATCAAAATAAATCTATTGACTTAAGCCTAATAAAAAAATCCTAACTTTTAGGGGGCAATTGCCCCCCCTCGCTCCCCTTGGCTCATTCACTAAGCCGCCGGATTTTAGAGTACACCGCCGGAATATTGAGTACGCTGCCGGATTTTCTAGGTTCAAACATGTGTTCCAAACATATCGAGTATGCCGCCAAAATATCAAATACACCGCCAGATTATAGAGTATGCCGCCGGATTATAGAGTACGCCGCGGGAATATCATGGGGTACGCCGGCCGAAATAGGGTGTAAGCGGAAATAATGTGTACGCCGGCGAAGTACGCTGCTGGATTTTCTGGGTTCAAACATGTGTTCAAAACGTATCAAATACGCCGCCGAGATATCAAGGGGTATGCCGGCGTAAATAGGGTGTAAGCGAAAATAATGGGTACACCGGTGAAATCTCATACAAAGATGTGGTATTATTAGAAGACGCCACAATTCCATATTGATGTCTACGTGTCGTGGATCCGACCGTCTATGCATATTGGCTATTGCCAAGATTTAAACGAACCTAAGGGACTCTGGGTTCAAAGAAAGATTTCAAATCCAAACCAAACCGGCTGTGTATAAAGGCGCTAGCGTTTCAAAAAGTTTTTCAACACGTGTCAAGCATCCATCAGTGTCTAGTTATTTTCGACGACCAAGATAGAAACGAACCTAAGGTTCTGTTGGTTCAAATACACATTTAGGCGAACCAAAAGAAGATTTATGAAGCGCACCAATTTAATGGGCAGTAATGAAAAAGGAGATTTTTGTTGATGTCAGAAGGGTATCAGGGTCTTCTTTCCACCCGATTTTGAAGAATCAATCGTGTTTCATGCTAGTTTTAAAAAGTAGACGAAATCCGTAATTTCTAGAAACTGCTACCACCATTCCGTACTTTTTCTAATTTCAAACGTGGGACTCAAGTACGGAACGGTGGTATTTTAGTAAAAGAAAAATATGTAAATGCTCCGATCCGTGCCGAATAAATAAGTGCACAAAATAAACGATAGAATACAGACGTGCTGTGTGTGGGGGAGCGAAACTATAGAAAAACTAGAGGCCAATAATAAAATTTCCCAACAAGTAAACCCCTTTTCAAAGTCAAAACCCAGTGCGAATGTCAAATCGCCCGTTCTAAAAAAGCCTGTGTTTTTTTTGGTTTCCAAAAGGGTGATACAAAGAGGTCTGTCATCTCTGCAACTCCATTCGCCTTATCTCGTTGGCTTTCACAAGAAATCCTCATATTCTTCTTTGTAAAGTACTCGTTCTGATTAGATGAAAGAGGGCGTATTGACATGGCGCCCAATTCCAGGGTTTCAAATGGTTCAGACAAGTTGGAAAGAAGGAGAAAGAGGAGAAATTGAAGGAGAATTTAGAGGGAAAAAGAGAGGGGTTTTTGCTTCTGTTTCGGTGGAGAAAAAGAGAGATAATTCTGATGAGTTTCCTACCTCTGAGCAATTCTTAAAACATCCTTTGGCATTGTTGGCTTTGGTTCCTAAAGATGCTGCTCTCTTTGCCGCCGGAGCGATTGCCGGAGCTGCCGCCAAGACTCTCACCGCTCCTCTCGATCGCGTCAAGCTTCTCATGCAGGTCTCAATTTTACTCAATTTTGTTAGGAGATATTGATTGGGATTTTCCCCTCAATTTATGTCAGTAGTGGTATTTTGATTTTGCTTTTCAATCATATGCTTATGAAAGTTAATGTAGGTTTGGTTTTTTTTTTTTTTTTTTTTTGGAAATGGGTTTGGTTCTTACTGCAAGTTAATGATGGTTTTCAAGAGGGTTTGCTTCTGAATGCTTCAAATGTTGCCCTTTTTATATGGTTCTTAATTCTGATGCTTGCTATGGGATCTTCTTCTTCTTTTCTTTCATTATATGTGGAAATGGTTTTGCTTCTTGATCGAAAAATAATGCTAGAGAGAGAGAGAGAGAGAGAGAGAGAGAGAGAGAGAGAGAGAGAGAGAGAGAGAGAGAGAGAGAGAGAGAGATGGTACTGCAGGACCTCGATTTCCCTCTAAAATTTAGAAGCTACCTTATGATTAAGAAAGAGATGATTCAATGATTCCCCATCCTCTCTACACATGATACCCCTATTATCAAGTTTAAATTTTTGTATTTTAGCATGTCATATGTATTTAAGTTTCTGGCTAATTCTGTGCAAGGACTCCCAAATTATTGCAACGGGAGAAGCTGGACTATCATCGCGTGCCAAAAGAGAAGGGAAGAAAGAGTTGACTGAGAAGCAAACTTGAGGGTCCTTAGTTCAAGTCTTTTTTTTTATCTTTTTCACATGGAGACTTAAAATTTCCTCCAAAGCTTAAAGGAAAGAAAGATCAAACTCATACTCACCAAATTTGGAAGAATATTTCTTAATGTAGCTCAATTTTGTCTTTCATCTTATACACCCCTATTTTCATTTGCTTGGGAAGCCTAAAAAAAAAATTCTTTTCTTTTCGACTCTTCATCTTTTTTTCTTTTTGATCCATTGAACTTCAAATTTGTTAAGAAATTAGAGGCTGCAAAGTGAAAACAAAATGACTCAAGTGACGAACATGCACATCTAGCATGTAATGCTAATTTTTAGGAGTTAAATTTGAGTCATTTGACACCATAATTTGCGAAATAGAAGCCAGAAATGAAAACTTGATGATTTTATTTTCACTTGGCAAGTGTATTGTGCAGACTCATGGGGTGCGGTTTGTGGAAGGAACTACAACGAAGGGGATCGGTTTTATTGAGGTGCATGCTGTTCTATACTTCTATTTGTTTATATATATTTTTTATTTGTTGTCTTCAAGGTATTCCGAATATTATTCCACCCCCAACCGTCCTTTTGATATTTGATTTGTTACACATGCTTGTTTATGTGTGGTTATTACATTTCAAAATGGTCAAGGGGTTCCCCATGTTTAGCTAATTGGCATGAGTTAGAGACTACATTATTCTGCTTAAATAATTGAGGCTGCTTCTTTGTGGTCCATTCTTTTATCGGAAACTGGTTCTTAATTTTCTTCGTAACGTTTTAAACTTGGTTAATGTGATTCCTAGGATGATGAAGTTGTTTTGTACTTTTGTTTATATTTGAAAATTCAAGCTTATCAGTTACACAATGGCTCAATCGTATCATGAGCTGTTTCCTCAAGTATCTTGTACAGTAATATCTGAGTATAAGAGCACTGTTTCACTTGACATGGATTCCAGGCCATTACATTGATTGGGAAAGAGGAGGGAATCAAAGGCTATTGGAAAGGAAATCTTCCTCAGGTATTTTACATCATCTTGTTTCTCAATGCCAGCAATGTGTTTTCATTCAATATTTTAGAATTTTTTGAATTGTGTCACAGGTCATACGAATCATTCCATATAGTGCTGTGCAGCTGTTCGCTTATGAAACTTACAAGGTATTACGATACCTTAGTGCACCTAACATGTTATACAATCTGATATGGTTGGCTTTGGCCAACAGAACCGGTATTCATTTTGCAGTATTAAAAACATGCTATCTATCTTTTCCATTTTTGGATATAGATATATGTATCTGGTCGATCAACCAGAAATATAGATGGGCCCCATGTTGTTTGAGTGATGCAAGCCATTCACTCAATAGGTCCTGACATAGATAGGGTTAGGGGTGCAAGTTTGGCCCTGTCAGCCCTGACCCGCCTTGAGCCCGAACAGGGTCTGGGCTGGATTTTCCAACCCTGAGGGCTGAGGGCGGGTCAGGGTTCATTTTCTAGGCCTTGAGTTAGGGTCGGGTCGGGTCGGGTTTAGGGTTAATACCTCGGGTCGGCCCGACCCAACCCTAAGTTTTCTATTATAGAATTGAACCATTTGTGCATGTTTCTTTTGCTAATGTTTTCTATTATCTTGGATTGATGTTTCTTTAGATTATTATTATTAATTGATTGTCTCTGCTGCCCATCATGTTGTTGAATTCATATTGTCATATTTTGTTCCCTTTCTCTATTTATTGATCATTTTGTTCTATATGATATGTAGTTGCTTCATTTTTGCCACTCTTAACAGGTATTTGCACTAGGGTCAATCAGGGCCAGCCCGAACTTGGCCCGGTACAATCAGGGCCAATCAGGGCGGGCCAGGGCCGCGCTGAGCCCTGTAGGGCGGGCAATGGGTTGAGGTTTTTCGGCCCTGACTCAGGATCAGGGCGGGTCAGGGCCGAGATAATGGGATCCAGGGTTGGGCTAGGGTTTTGAAAAACCCGACCCTGTTGCAGCCCTAGATAGGGTGCACCCAAAAAATCATCTCCATAGGATCCAAGGTTTTAAATTTTGGTTTCGGTGGTACAGTTTCAGTCACCGGGCCGAAATCATGTAAAAATATGATTATGATTTATTTTTTTTAAAATTTCGACGGAAATGTTTAAAAATTCGGTGTAAATTTTGGCGATTTCAGTGGAAATTTTGGCTATTTTGGTGAATATTTCATAAATTTCGGTGGGAATTATAACATTTCAGTGGACTTTTTAAAAATTTCGGTGGATCTTGTAAAAAAGGCTAAAAACGAAATTTCAACCAAAATTTCGGTGAGATTTCGGCGAAATTTCGGCGAAATCTTGTAAAGAAACGACTTCATGTAAATTTCGTATTTAAAACCATGATAGGATCATGCTAACCCTTGCTTTGTGGAGGTTTAAAATGGATGGCTATAAAATGTGTCCATTTTGTCCCTCCACAAATCGAATGGTTAGGATGATTTTATAGAGATGATTTTTTGGGTACACCCTATCTATGTCTATCAAGTGAATGGTTTGGATCACCATTCAAAAAAATAAAATCAATCATGGTTTCCTCTGGGCTATCCGAACTAGTATTTAGTTTGCATTGTCCGAGACAAGTTATCTATGATCTACCTTTTGCATTTTTGGATATTGAAAGTTATTAATATTATCTGGTATGGCTGCCTTTGGTCTATGGAACCAGTACAGTTTGCAATGTCCACGAGTTGTGATCTATCTTTTGCATTTTGGGATATAGAAACTTTTCAGAGGAAAGGATGGGGAGCTCTCTGTTGTTGGGAGATTGGCAGCAGGGGCTTGTGCTGGCATGACCTCCACTTTTGTAAGTTTTTTCTTGACATGGACTTACTTTTACTGTAGTTTTTTTTCTATTTGTGTTTAATATTTGATTACTCTTTGTAGGTAACATATCCTTTAGATGTCCTGAGATTAAGGTTAGCGGTTGAACCTGGGTGCAAAACTATGTCTGAGGTAGGAATTATCAAGTTGTAAGGGTGTTTCCGACTTGGACACTGATACTTAATAATGCATGCTGATGGATTATTTTTCAGGTTGCGCTAAATATGCTTAGAGATGAAGGAATTGGTTCCTTTTACAGGGGTCTTGGACCATCTCTTCTTGGAATTGCACCTTATATTGCTGTGAACTTCTGCATTTTTGACTTGTGAGCTTTGCATTTTTATGTTCGTTTGTAGTTTGTACTTTGTACAGAATTGAACCAAAAACTGAAACCAGACTGAAATGTTGCTATTTGGTGTCTAAAATGCTAGGATCAAGAAATCCCTACCAGAGAAATATCAAAAGAGGCCCGAGTCATCTTTTGTTACGGCTTTGGTGTCAGCAACCCTGGCTACTGTTATGTGCTATCCTTTGGACACTGTGAGAAGACAGATGCAAATGAGGGGTTCACCATACACAACAGTTCTGGATGCTTTCCCTGGTAAAATTTTGATTACTTGCAACTGTTATAGCCTTGCCAAGCGAATTGGCTCTTCTAGAGTACTTATTATGCTGATGTCATTTATGATTTTTTTTTTGCCTTCTTTGGTTTTTATTTCAATTAGGATTACAGATGCTTTGATTGTTTGTGCATTGGAGAAAATATTATACTGATTCAGAATTGGTTTTGTTGAGAGGAGAAGAGATTAGAGAGAAAAGGAAGAAGTTAGGGTTTACTCCCCCTTACTTTAGTATTTATATATAAAGAGAACATACAAAGACCACTATGCCCTTAGGCTATGCAATACACCTTCTAACACTCCCCCTCAAGCTGGAATGTATATATTGTACATTCCAAGCTTGTTACATATGTCACTCAATTTTGTATAGCTTAAGGGCTTTGTGAACACATCTGCTAACTGATCAGCAGATCTCGTGAAAGAAACATGAATCTCGCCTCTTTGTATCCTTTGGCGAATGAAGTGGCAATCAACCTCTATATGCTTGGTTCTCTCATGAAAGAATTGGTAGCTATATGAATTGCAGCTTGATTGTCACAATACAGCTGAGCTGGAGCAAATGAAGAGAAACCAATCTCTGAAAGGAGAGAACGTAACCAAATAAGCACCCCGCTGGTATGAGACATAGTACGATACTCTGATTCGGCACTCGACTTGGAGACTATGTCATGCTTCTTACTTTTCCACGACACTAGATTGCCACCAACAAAGGTGCAATATCCAGTGGTAGATCTCCTATCTGCTGGAGATCCTGCCCAGTCTGCATCACAGAAGCCTTCTACCTGGGTATGACCATGCTTCTTGAATACGAGTCCTTTCCCTGGTGCTTCTTTCAAGTAGCGAAGAATTTGAATCACTGCTGCCCAGTGAGAAGTACGGGGTGAGCAGTCAGCCAACAACAAATGATATATCTGGACGAGTGACTGTAAGATATATGAGCTTACCCACCAGCCTCCTATATCTGCCAGGGTCATCTAATAAATCTCCTTCTTCTGGAAGAAGTTTCCTATTTGGGTCCATGGGAGCAGACGCAGATTTCACTCCAAGGTGACCTGTCTCCTCAAGAAGATCTAGTACATATTTCCTCTGTGAGAGGGAGAGACCTCTAGTAGAATATGCAACCTCAATGCCAAGAAAGTATCTGAGACGACCCAAATCTTTGGTTGAAAACTCGTTCTGCAAGAAGGTCTTCAACCTGCGTATCCCCTCTGAATCACTGCCTGTAATGATGATGTCATCGACATATACTATCAATAGCACACAACCAGTAGTGGAATGAGAACTGAAGACGGAGTGATCAACTGCACATTGCTTCATGCCATAGTGCATGATAGCATCACTGAATCGTCCAAACCAGGCTCTAGGAGACTGCTTGAGACCGTATATAGACTTCCGCAACGGACATACTGAGGAGGACATCGCCCCCTGAGCAACATACCCAGGAGGTTGCTCCATATACACTTCCTCAGTAAGCTCACCATGTAAAAATGCATTCTTGACATCTAACTGATGCAGAGGCCAGTCATGTGTAACTGCAAGAGATAGAAGAACACGAACAGACGGAATCTTAGCGACCGGCGAAAAAGTCTCTAAATAATCAACACCAAAGGTCTGAGTATAGCCTTTTGCCACCGACCGCGCCTTAAGGCGCTCAATAGTACCGTCAGGTAAGTGTTTGACCTCATAAACCCAGCGACAACCAACTGGTCGAGCCCCAGGAGGAAGAGGAACTAACTCCCATGTCATATTGGCCTGGAGGGCCTCCATCTCAAGATCCATGGCCGCACGCCATCCCGAATGATCAAGTGCAGCTGGTAAAGACTGTGGCAAAGAAACAGAGGACAAAGAGGAAACAAAACTCCGAAACATCGGGGTGAGAGAATCATATGAAATAACAGAGGAAATCGGGTGAGCAGTACTGTGAGAACGAGTACGAGAAGCAATGGGAAAATCTGAAGTAGGAGTAGAAGAGATAGGTACTTGAGATGTTGGGGGTGTGATCCCCGGCTGCAAGGACGATGGCGCAGGCGGAGGAGGATTAGCTGTAGATCTCGGTCGACGAGGATGAGCTGTAGATCTCGGCCGACAAGGATATGTCTGCGGAGGAGCGGGAGGAGGAGCCTCAGGAGCCTGTAGGGATCACAAACAGGAATAGTCTCAGGAACTAATACAGGAGGGGAGAGGAGAGGAGCCTCAAGGGTGGGGAGGGGAAGAGGAAGGTCCGAGTCAGGACCTGTGGAAGGAGCCTCATGAGAAGATACAAAGTAGGACTCAGACTCGAAGAATGTGACATCGGCAGACACAAAGGACCGACGCAGGCGAGGACTGTAACAGTGATAACCTTTATGGGTACGAGAATACCCAAGAAAGATGCATCGTTCAGCCCGAGGGTCCAGCTTATCAAAGCCAGGACCAAGGTGGTGAACAAAACACACACACCCAAAGACCCTAGGGGTGATAGGAAAGGGGTCATGACCAGGGTATAACACATCAAAGGGGGAAGAGCCACCAAGAACCGAGGATGGAAGCCGGTTGGCAAGGTGGCATGCAGTAAGAACAGCATCACCCCAATAGCTCTTGGGAACTCGCATCTGAATAAGAAGAGAGCGAGCCCCATCAAGTAAAGAGCGCATCTTCCTTTCAGCCACACCATTCTGCTGAGAGGTGTGAGCACAAGAAGACTGGTGGAGAATACCCCGACTGGAAAGAAAATCCTGGAACCCATGGGTAGTGGAGAAATATTCTCTAGCATTATCTGTGCGCAAGCATTTGAGGGTACAATCAAACTGATTTGTAACCTCAGAATGAAAAGTACGAAAAGCAGAGAAAACCTCAGAACGATCGTGAAGCAAATACAGCCAAGTCATGCGAGAATAGTCATCAATGAAAACAACAAAATATCTATATCCAAAAATAGAAGGAGTTCTCAGGGGACCCCATACATCAGAGTGCACTAAAGCAAAAGGGTGCGAGGCCCGACTAACAAGCCTAGAGGGAAAAGACACACAGTGGTGTTTTCCAAGTTCACAGGCTTCGCACTGAAAAGACTGAATAGGAACAGAAACTATAGAGGTGCGCCGTAAGCGCTCAATGCATGGATGACCAAGGCGGGAGTGCCACTGGTAGGCGTCGACAGAACTGTGTAAAATGGTACAGGGGGGACCTCCATCCAGACGATACAACCCATCTACCTCACGTCCTTTACCAATCGTCCTCCCAGTCGCAAGATCCTGTAATAAGCAATAAGATGGATAAAATGAGACATAGCAGTTAAGATATTTAGTGAGCTGACTGACTGAAAGTAAGTTAAAGGGAGGTTGGGGAACACAAAGCACAGAGGAGAGGGTAAGACCAGGGTAGGGAGAGGTACTCCCTGTACCAGAAATGGGAGTAGTACGGCCATCAGCGAGGGTCATAGACTGAGAGGAAAGAGGGTGAAAAGACCTAAGTGATGATAGAGTACCTGTCACATGGTTCGAGGCTCCCGAATCAATGATCAAGGAGCTCGAGCTACTGAGAAGAGAGGCAGGAGTGCTACCTGGCTGTGCAAAGCCAGCACTGGGAGGATGGGCGGCCAAGCGTAGGCGCTGGAACTCATCATAGTCGGCCTGAGTGAAAGACAGTACAGCTGGGCTGGAGCCGGAGGAAGATGCTCGAGGATCAGGGTCGTCTAGAGTAGAAAGGTGCGCTGATCGCCCGAACTGAGATGGCGGCGGGGGACGACGCTCAGGATGTAGCACATAACAGGTCTCATCACGGTGGCCCTCGCGCCGGCAATGTGTACAATATGGACGAGGTCGGCCACCATATCCCCTGCCACTAGAGAAATCCGTACCCATGGTACGTTCGCCACGGCCACGGCCTCGGCCAAACATCCCATCACCACGGGCAGGACGATCCCCTACTGCATATGCCGCGGTAGCATGACCATAAAAAATAGCAGGAGTAAGAGAGGCTCCACCTAGACACTGTTGTGCCCGCTGATAGACCTCCTCGAGGGAAGGCATAGTGCCAGAACAAAAAATCTGCTGGCGAAAAAACATAAACTCGGGGCCCAAGGTCTCGAGAAACTGAACAACTCGAAGCTGATCCCGCTGTCGAGCGGCGACGGCTAAGTCTGTCGTCAAGGGCAGAAAAATGTCGAGCTGCTGACAGTGAGAGACGAACTGATCATAGTATGTAGAAAGAGGGGTGTCACAACGCCGAAGATGCATCCACTCAGAATATGTGGCACTAATATGGGAGAGGTTACCGACGCCTGAAAACATAACCGCAGTATGATCCCAAATCCTCTTTGCAGTCGGAAGCTGCATCATAGTCCCTGAAATCTGTGGGATCATACTCTGCCAGAGTAAACTACGGATATGAGCATCATCCGTTTCCCGCTGCTCACAAGTGGGATCCAAAGCCGCAGGAGGGTCACGACGTATGGTGTAGACCTTCCTTTTGGCAATGAGATAAACTTCCACCGCCACTTTCCAATTCATGTAATTGGAACCATCAAGCTTGACCGTGGTCATCGGGAGGAAGGAGGCATCACCCGATGAAGGGGAAATAGGGGTAGAAGAAGAAGAGGTTTGCCCGAGAGAGGGATTGTCTACAATAGGAGGATCCATAGAAGGAACGAAGGCAAAATAGACAACACACGACGTCAAAGTAAGGGACAAGAGAAATGAAAAGGCCTCTAGGGCATAAAGAGACCACTATGTGTGGTGAGAGAATATGGCGCGACTCCGACGAAGGAGAGGAGAGAAAAAAGACATAATAGGGCCTCTAGGGCATAAATGGAGAAGATGAAAGGTCGGAGTCGCGGAGCGAAGAAGAAAAGAGGGGCGGAAGAAATTTAGACCATAGAGAGAAAGAGGGTTAGAACTTAGGGTGGGAGGGTAGGGTTAAGGATTTAAGGTTTCATGAGGGATAGGAAATGGGATTAGTAGCGAAAAATGAGGGTTTTAATGAGGGAAAGGAAGGGAGGGGTGAAAATGGGAAGAAAGAGGAAGAGATTGGGGTGGAAGAGAGAGAGAGCGAGGGAGGAGGAGGAGGAGCAGGGGCGGAAAAAAAAATAAAAAATTGGCTGGGGCGAGTGGGAAGGGTGGGCGAGAAGAAGGAGAAAAAAAGGGAGGAGCGTGATGGAGGGAGGGAGGAGAGAAGAAGGAGAAGGGGAGCTTCTCCAATGGTCCCTAGGGCACAAAAACCCCTAGGGCTCTGATACCATGTTGAGAGGAGAAGAGATTAGAGAGAAAAGGAAGAAGTTAGGGTTTACTCCCCCTTACTTTAGTATTTATATATAAAGAGAACATACAAAGACCACTATGCCCTTAGGCTATGCAATACACCTTCTAACAGGTTTCATAATCTTCTCGCATTTGATTATTTCTATTTCAAACTTAGAGATAATTTGCATGGTGGAGGCACCGTACTTGATCTATCAAAAGTCAGAATACGAATTTACCAATTGTTCTAGGATATGTGATGTTTCTTGCCATTATTATTAGAGTTGATGGGTATTCTCCTTTATTTTTCCAGTTCAATATTCTATCATTCTTGAATTGTCCCTTTTGCATCACAACTGTGTAAAATTGAAAGATGGAGGATGGGAACAAGAGGTTGGTCTGTTACGTCATTGAGATCCTTTGGATTTCCTCAAAGAACCTCTAAACTCTTTTTGAAAATCCAGGATGTTATCTCAAGTACCTGTGGTGGAGGTGGCTGAGATGGGTCAGTCTGGCATTTCATCAATTTTTTTTAGCTCTCACCTAAATTTTTTGAGTACCCAATCTAGGTTTCTTAGATTTGAAAAAAGTTCAGTTCCCTTTAAGTCAATTACCCTGGCTGCCAACTAGGATGAAGTTTCCAAGTACTACACTGAATTTTTAGATGTTTCTCTCAGCAATCATTTCCCAATTGGATTTTGGCAATCTCACCCTTTAGTTGGGTAAGAGTGAATCTCACGTTTGCTCATTTAAGGGGAGTCATCTGTAATGCAGATGGCTTGATTTTCCATTTTGCAAATGGACGAGACGAAAGGCAGACTACCAATTATGAGCATTAGGGTTAAACATAGTAAGTGATTACGTATATGAAAGGGATAAAAGTGCTCATCAAGCATCTCTAAATATAATAAAGTAGAAGCTATAAAGGATGAATATTCTGTTAAATCTGACATCCTTTTACTGTTAGTCCATCACTCCATCTCAAGCTCCCGAAGAGTCATGGGGCACCATCATGGCCTTGCTAAGCAAGAACTGATGATGTGCAAGCATCTTAGACTCTGTGAAAGAGTCTATGAGCTATAATTTGTAGAAATGTGCATACAGGAAGACTGTGGTACTTGCCCTAACCTGAGGGAAAATCCTGAAATCTAGGGAGATACTTTCCGAAATTTAAACTTAGGATTTCAAACCTAGCAGAATATTGTGTATCAGCCATAGCAAGAAAGACTTAAAAGTACATAGCAAGTCTGGACGAACTCCCTTCAGATGTTGTTTTGCATCTTAATTTTGATGGAAGTAATATAGAAATTTAGGCTCATGGGATTGATTGGGTCATTTGTAGTTCTAAAAAAGAGTTTCTTGCTAATTGCATTCGATACAGTGGGGGAATGATCCAGGTGGATCTCAGAGGTATGTGAGCCAATATCAGGGGGTCCCACATGCATGAAAATTTCCGCATGTGTGCATGTTGCACATGTGTAAAGAATACTATATGCATCAAGGGGGTGTCATAACACATCTAGGAGGAGGTATCTCCCGTATTCTGTTGGAAAATTACCTATTTGGTAGGAAGGAGAAAATATCTGTAGGAGAAAATATCCCAAGAGAAAATCTCAATCTCCTATTTCATAGGAGGGAAAGGATAATTCATAGCAAACTTACCATAAGCCAGCAACTTGCTTTTTGTAGTAAGTCCACAATTTAATATTTATAGTAAATACACAATTTACTATTTTAGTAAGTACTAAAACTTACTACTTTTAGTAAGTACGGGATTGAAAGGAACCCTTACTATTATAAGTAGGGAGGCATGCATCTCAACCAAGGGAGATATAGGGAAGAAAAAGGGATTGAATAAGACCCAAGTCTTGAGGCTTTGAAGAAGAAGAAGAAGAAGAAGAAGATCTCCTTCGTCTGAAAAGGAGGCATTGTGCACTGGGACGTAGATTTGAGAGTAACGAGTATCTCTCCGACTCCTTTTTTCCTATGATTAATTTCTTCTTATTATTGAATTGATGTTCCTTACCTACATGTTATAAGTAGAGGAAGTAGTCTGTTAGTTTGTTTAGATGTTAGTTTATTTATCTTCCTAGGTTGGAAAGATAACTGGTGCTATGTTTAGTCTTTCTAGTTATTGAAAGAGTCTTTAGAGAAGGGTTAGTTTTGCCCCGTGTTATGTTTAGTCTTTCTAGTTATTGAAAGAGACTTTAGAGAAGGGTTAGCTTTACGTCTCTATTTTATTGATTGTGTGTTTGTCTTCTTGTCAATCCAATTTTAGATGCATGCATAGAAGGTGTGATGGAATGCCTCATCAGCTAAATCGGATTATCAGCCATATAAATTCCCCAATCACATATTATTAATATCCAAAAATATAACTCTGGATCACTGAAACTCTTGGGTTGTATCATCATTTATGTAGACTCTGACCTATTTTACGGTATGGACATGTCTCCTGAGTATCACTAGATGGATCAATCATGACATTCTTTCTCCTCGAGGCTTATTCATGCATTTGATGAAATTTCAACATTCTCAGTTTCATTTCTGTTCCCATTTCATCATTCTCATGCAGACTTGTTGTGGTAGGCATGCTGCAACATTTTGTATTTGTGAATTTTGGTTTCCTATTTGTTTGTGGTAGTATTATTAGAATATGCTTTTTTAATGATCTATTAGAATATGTTGTTAACATGTCTAGTTGTCTCTACTCGAGCATAGAGGGTACCATGCGATTCTCATTTTCAGTTTGGTTAATGGGTATTTCCATGAAAATGTAGGTGTATTTCTAGTATTGTAAAACCCCTAGCTTTTGGAGACATACATCATAGTTATATGAAGTTTATTTAGGGTTTGGGCCAAAATTAAGTCTAATACTAGCTTGACTTGTTTTCATTCATTTTAGCAAAGAAATTATTTCATTCTAGAAAAGGAGAGAAAAAGCTTTCTGTTAGGTTTCAGCCCCATGGGAATCTAGCACTATCAGTGTATGCAGTAAGGAAGAAATTCTTTAATCCATGGAAAATATCCAATTTCCCTTGCCAATATTTTTTGGGCTGCACAATGACGGATGGGTTGAGAAGCAACGTGTTGAGAGATGTAACATACCTCAAATAGTCACCCTTTCCCTTTGGGTAGCTTTGAATTTTTGGTGGATTCGTATGCTTTTGCAAATTTGCAAACTACTATTTATCCTAAATGTATCTCGAGTATTGTCACTTAGATTTGCAGATGATGTGTATTAGTCTTTTCGGGGTTTGTTTTTATGCTGTTGCATGTCAATAGTCAAGTTTAAATTGTTTGGAGTATTGCATGTGTGTATTGCTTTTATTTAATGCAAGCTAGCCATTTGATGTGTTCAACTTCAGACGCCCCGCTAGTTTCAAACTCTTCAAATTTTTATTGGGAAGTGAGGTTTGAAATTTGAACTATCTTGAACGTGTACTTCATCTCTCTGGTCTTGAGGCTGAGATATGCAAGAAGAAATCAAACCACCGGCTATGGTGAAATTAACTAAAAATCAACAAAAATAAATGTGAAGTCATCAAGCAGATATTACTGTACTACAGCCACTAGGAGTCTCCATTATGTGTAGTAGGGGGAAAAGGTGAATTAATAGAATGCGGGTGGGGTTCTTACACTCTTTAAATTCAAGGTTAATAAGAGTGTTAATTTGCATCCTTCTAGAAATAGTGGTCTTTTGAGATGATGTGCTATCAGTGGAAGAAAGCCATCCGGTGCAGGACTCACAAAATTGGTATCTTAAATTGACTCCAGACGCAATCTTTGTTTAAATGATTTGGAAAATGATTTTCAAGCTATTTTTCATCCCTTGTGGCCAGCAATATTTGGTCAGTGTTGTAAAGCTGGTTCCAAGCGGCTCTCTTTATCAAAGAATAAACTAAGGTGGCATGCATCAAATGGGTCTAAATCATTATGTCAATAGGCAAGCTAAGTCTTTTGTTAACATAATTTTTCTTGTGCAAATTTGGAATGGTGAAACTTTTGAAACTGTAGTACTATCTTTGTATCGAATTCGATCCAAAACCAAAACTTGGTTTTGTAAGCAATTATCGTGGAAACAGAACAATGGATGGTTGACGTGAAGATCACTCAAATTCATGATGACATACCTCCCGTCCCAAAAATCATTGAAGTGATTTGATGCAGACTACTTGGATAGGGGCAACTTAATATGCGTAGGGGCATGTAAGATCAACCCTGGTTTCATCAGTGAGAACAGCTCCGTTGAGATTCCAATGGAGGATATCTGCCAACACTGCTGTGTGGATGTGAGTTTTCCTTGCTCTTTTCAAAGGTGTATAGGCTTGAATTTTTTCTGGGTGTCACCACCTTCAATTTGAAGAGCTCTCAATGAGGATGCATTAAGAGGTTTTGAACAGTGAATATAGGTTAGCATACATTTTTGGACTCTTGTGTTCAGGCATTGGGAAGTGTTGTTCTCTGAATGGGTAAAGCATACCATTCCTTATTCTAATTCTTTAATTCTCTGTTTCCCTACTTTTCTGGATAATACTCAGCACCGGACAAAATTTGTTGTGTGAAGAGTTTGCCTCGGAGAAATTTTGATTCTCTCTTTCCCTTCTTTTCTGAGTCTTGTGACATTTAATTTAACCCTTAAATCTAGGAGATAGAGATTACAAGATTTAACTTTTCATGTTTAATGACACCAGTCTTCATTGTGTTTCAGAAAAAGCTCATCCAATCTCAAACTCGTGCAAGAAGTTTATTACTCATTTGGTTTTCAATTCAGACTTCCTTACACCTGTTGCCCAAAAATATGCTTTTCTAATTGCTAGATATAAATGCAGGTATTGTGGCACGTGATGGTGTCATTGGATTGTACCGGGGGTTCGTGCCCAATGCTTTGAAAACCCTACCAAGCAGCAGGTCTGTTTCCATCTCTTTGAAGCAGTGTTTGTGTCTGTCATATAATCTTTTTTTTTTATATAGTTGAATGAATCTTGAACTGATGTTGCCACTCCCACTTAGAAAACTAGATGCCTTGGGTCATAAATTATCTTATTTTCTGCTATTGTTTAGTAGTTGTTCATGTGTTACCGTGCTCATTTCCTAAGGGATTTGTCTTTTGCAGCATTAGATTGACCACATTCGATACTGTAAAAGGTCTGATCGAAGCCGGTCAGAAAGAGTTTCAAAAAATTGTTGAAGAAAACAAGGGAAAACTGGTAAGCTGAAGTGCCTACACTTTCGCTTTTCATGTGTCTTGTTTTCCTTGTCTCAATTTTTTTGCTTAAGTTAAACAAGTTCGTGAGGCCGATGTATGATATTTGAGAGTTTGGTTTTTTGCCATTCATAATTGATTAGTGTTTTTTTTTCCGTAAAGAAGTGTAATAACTGATCTTGTTTCGAGTCCTGAATTTGGTAAGAGTTTCTAAAATTACTCGAAGAAATGTTGATGCTTTGTGATGCAAAAAAACTGAAAGAAATATAAAGTTTACAAATTCGAGTTAAGGATTATTACTTTGATTAAATTGACTAATTATCAAAACAGAGAAAGATGGATGTAGAAGCATTAAATCCTTGGTAGCTCTTCATTGTTTAGGTCTTGCCTCATATGCCTTTTTATTGATGAATAGAGTGGGAGTCCACCTGGGGCCATGCATTCAACTTGATAGGAAAG
Source organism: Tasmannia lanceolata (assembly GCF_043159265.1). NCBI lineage: Eukaryota > Viridiplantae > Streptophyta > Magnoliopsida > Canellales > Winteraceae > Tasmannia > Tasmannia lanceolata. The sequence goes on from NW_027518683.1 coordinate 16,124,609, forward strand.
ATTCGAGAAAGAGAGCACACTCCTCATCTGAAGAGAGAACCCTAGATTTTCATCAGCTAAGAGCAAAGGCATGCAAATGGTTTGTGAGGGATACAGCTCTTTATGAAACCCACTTCTCAAGTCATATACAAAGTTGTTTCCCTATTGGAAAAATACCTCTAAATTCTGTCTCTCCATACAGCTACCTCCTAATTTTCACATTGGGTCTCCTAAGAACTTGTTTTGTAGCCATCACCAAATTTCACAAACAGAAGCTAGTGAGCACAGATCAAGTCTCTACTGTTCATGTTTTCATCCATCAATCTAAATAAAATCCATACGATCTAATGGTCGAAATCAATGCCCCAACAATCACATTTCTGTTAATTATAAAATCCTCACGATCTAATGGTCCTAGGTCAATGTCCTAATCAATCACATTTCTGTAAATAATAAACCATGCTCATTAGAAAATTTAAAAAAAAATCCCAACATTAACTATTTCTCATGTTTGGCAACATTTAAAAATCTCCCAGTTAGCCTACACGTTATTTTGGCTGTCTTAAACTATGCTGTTTTGAATTGCTTGTATTGTGAATCGAATGATCTGTAAATTCCCCCAGTGCAGGATCAAACTTGATGTGAATCCAAAGACAAGATGAGATGTAGAAACACAAGAGGCACAAAGCAAGAAAAGCAAGAGTTACTTGGTTTGGCCGTGTGCCAACGTCTATGGGAGAAGAGGGTTTCACTATTTCAAAATTGGAGCTACAAATTCGCTCGCTACCGTTTTTCTTTGCCTATAAATGTGAAAATTCTATGATGATATTACATCAAGAATTATCGAAATGCCCATATTGAAATCTGAAAAATAAATTTTCTCCTGTTTGGATTGCAAGAAAAATATTTTCTTTCGACTTTTTTTGTTTCAATAATTTAGTGGGAAATGAAGGTTCCTCGAAGTAGGAGAAAATTTTAGAAATATCTTTCCTTTCAAAACTTTTCCCAAAAATTCTTGCAATCCAAACAGGCCTAAAGCCCTAAGTCCCAAGTCCTAACCATGTGCTAATGCCATGATTTGAGCCATTTGGACGTCATGTGGGCAAACCAAATGGTGCATTGCATGGCATGTATCTAACAATATTGCATTTGTATAAGAAGATACCTGCCCTCTCTTCTTTTGTGCATATAGGCATTATTCTGTTTATTTTAAGATATTAACTACTCTAGTTGGCTGTTTATGGTTCTTTGGGGATTTTAACAGCAGATGAGAGAGTGTAAAATAGGAAATTTATAAAACATGAGTAGAAAAGCTATTAAACACTAGCCCTCGATGATGGCAGGAGAAGATACTAGTACGATCGGAGGGTTAGGATGATCCTATGGAGAAGATTTACGGGGCCCAACAAATGAACGGTTTGGTTCATCCTATGAAGTGGGCCCAGCTGTACTTTTAAGTTTTAACTATGTGTAGACATCTCGGTGTGAAACTACCAGTTTACTCTAAAATCTTAAGCTGTTTGAGAAAGGCGTTATTTATCTATTATACTTTTAACAACTTTCAAACAAAGAGTAAGGATGGTTATGAATCTATTAACTTATTTTAATTCTATTTTTCTTTTTATGAAATAAAATTACTTCCCTGAGGGCTTGTTGTTGTTGACTTTACCTCCGAATTAAAATTTGGTGTACCTGATTTCTGTAAAAAAACAAAAATTAGATGATGTTAGGTAACCTTTTTAATGCGTCGAGATAATGCCCTGACTATCTCTCTCTCTCTCTCTCTCTCTCTCATTATCTGAATTGCACGATCAAATAGATCTGAACCACACCACTATAACACTCTAATTGCCCAGCAAAAATATAAAATCCGAATAGGAGTAAGAGGATAAAAGATACAATTGAAAACTAGAAAGGCATGAAGAACAAGAGAGCACATTTCAAAATTTTGAATTTGGTGGAAAAACTCAAATTAAGGAGAACTCAACTCAATTAAGCCTTTGTTCCAAACTAGTTGGGGTCGGATAGTTTAGAGAAACTTTTTTAATTAAGGAGATTTTTTTTTTAAATAGTTTTTTATATTACAATGCTAACAAGTGCATATGATAATCATACTACTACTAAAAATTTCAGGTGGGCTCTAACTTAAATTAGTAAGCACATTCGGATCAAGATTCTGATAAGAGAAGTGACATATTCATCCCTTTCTTTACAATTTACCTGGGACAGCCCCTAGAGTATTTAACTATTTATGATTACTCTTTTCCATGAAATCTTTTTTTTTTACTAAAATTGGAATTTTTCCCCAAATTTGCAAATCTACTAGACCCTGGAATTTTTTCGCGTGCAATAATATTTTTCACGGAATTTTTTCCAGAGATCCAGATTATTATGTCACGGATGGGATAATTTATATGGGGGAAGGGTGTGCATGCACGTGCAGCCAAAAAAAAACAGCGATTTGGGTGATCCAAACCGTTCATTTGTTGGGCCATGAGGTATGTGCGTTCTCCATAGGATGTTCCTAACCCTTTGATCAGTTGAGGTTTCTATATTGTGCCGTCCATTTTAAACCTCAACATATTGGAGGGTTAGGATCATCCTATGGAGAAGATTTTCTGGGCACACCTTATCTACATCATGGCCCAACAAATGAATAGTTTGGATCACCCAAATAATGTGGGCCCCACTGTTTTTTTTATGGCTGCTTGTGAATGGATGGTTTGGATTATCCAGTTTGTCCGAAATGGATTAGGGCGAGGGTTACCTCACAAGTCACACCTCTAGCGTAGATTAGAAATCAGTAGTTCCCTGATCCAAATGCGTATGGTGCACAAGTGCGCACGTCAGAATTTTCCCGTCCACTTTTTTGCTTTCCAACGAGCAGAGAGAGAAAAAGAGAGCACTTGCCTTTGCCTGTACAGGTTTTGGTTCCCACGAACAGAGAGAGAGAAAAAGAGAGCACTTGCCCCTGTACTTTTTTGCTTTCCAACGAGAAGAGAGAAGAGAGAAGAGAGAAGAGAGCACTTGCCTTTGCCTGTGGCTTCCTCGAAGAGAAGAAGCGAATGGAAATGGGGGAGCGAAGGCTCTTAGCTTCTCCCCTCCAGGAACCAGCCCAATGGCTGCCGCTTCAAAAGCACCCTGTTTTTACTACCGCCACTCTCTCCGCCTCTCAAACGCAATGCAATCTCATAGCGTGGGACGCGGCGAACTCCCGCCTCTACCTCTGGGATTCCAAAAATCTCTGCCTCCATCGCCTTTCCATACGTTTCTCCGACGATTCCGATCCCCCTTCCATCCAGGCCTCTTCCTCTTCCAAGGTCCCCTTTTCGTCTTTACTTTTTCTTAATAACAGAATTTTAGGGTTAGGGTTAGGATTAGGGCTTAGGGTTTGTTGAGAGGAGAAGAGACTAGAGAGAAAAGGAAGTGGTAGGGTTTACTCCCCATTACTTTAGTATTTATATATAAAGAGAACATACAAAGACCACTATGCCCTTAGGCTATGCAACGCACCTTCTAACACTCTCCCTCAAGCTGGAATGTATATATTGTGCATTCCAAGCTTGTTACATATGTCACTCAATTTTGTATAGCTTAAGGGCTTCGTGAACACATCTGCTAACTGATCAGCAGATTTCGTGAAAGAAACATGAATCTCGCCTCTTTGTATCCTTTGGCGAATGAAGTGGCAATTAACCTCTATATGCTTGGTTCTCTCATGAAAGACCGGATTGGTAGCTATATGAATTGCAGCTTGATTGTCACAATACAGCTGAGCTGGAGCAGATGAAGAGAAACCAATCTCTGAAAGGAGAGAACGTAACCAAATAAGCTCCCCGATGGTATGAGACATAGCACGATACTCTGATTCGGCACTCGACTTGGAGACTATGTCCTGCTTCTTACTTTTTAACGACACTAGATTGCCACCAACAAAGGTGCAATATCCAGTGGTAGATCTCCTATCTACTGGAGATCCTGCCCAGTCTGCATCACAGAAGCCTTCTCCCCGGGTATGACCATGCTTCTTGAATACGAGTCATTTCCCTGGTGCTTCTTTCAAGTAGCGAAGAATCTGGATCACTGCTGCCCAGTGAGAAGTACGGGGTGAGCTCATATGTTGGCTGACTGAGCCAACAGCAAATAATATATCTGGACGAGTGACTGTAAGATATATGAGCTTACCCACCAGCCTCCTATATCTGCCAGGGTCATTTAATAAATCTCCTTCTTCTGGAAGAAGTTTTCTATTTTGGTCCATGGGAGCAGACGCAAGTTTCACTCCAAGGTGACCTGTCTCCTCAAGAAGATCTAGTACATATTTCCTCTGTGAGAGGGAGAGACCTCTAGTAGAATATGCAACCTCAATGCCAAGAAAGTATCTGAGACGACCCAAATCTTTGGTTGAAAACTCGTTCTGCAAGAAGGTTTTCAACCTGCGTATCCCCTCTGAATCACTGCCTGTAATGATGATGTCATCGACATATACTATCAATAGCACACAACCAGTAGTGGAATGAGAACTGAAGACGGAGTGATCAACTGCACATTGCTTCATGCCATAGTGCATGATAGCATCACTGAATCGTCCAAACCAGGCTCTAGGAGACTGCTTGAGACCGTATATAGACTTCCGCAATCGACATACTGAGGAGGACATCGCCTCCTGAGCAACATACCCAGGAGGTTGCTCCATATACACCTCCTCAGTAAGCTCACCATGTAAAAAGGCTTTCTTGACATCTAACTGATGCAGAGGCCAGTCATGTGTAACTGCAAGAGATAGAAGAACACGAACAGACGGAATCTTAGCGACCGACGAAAAAGTCTCTAAATAATCAACACCAAAGGTCTGAGTATAGCCTTTTGCCATCAACCGCGCCTTAAGGCGCTCAATAGTACCGTCAGGTAAGTGTTTGACGGCATAAACCCAGCGACAACCAATTGGTCGAGCCCCAGGAGGAAGAGGAACTAACTCCCATGTCTTATTGGTCTGGAGGGCCTCCATCTCAAGATCCATGGCCGCACGCCATCCCGAATGATCAAGTGCAGCTGGTAAAGACTGTGGCAAAGAAACAGAGGACAAAGAGGAAACAAAACTCCGAAACATCGGGGTTAGAGAATCATATGAAATAACAGAGGAAATCGGGTGAGCAGTACTGTGAGAACGAGTACGAGAAGCAATGGGAGAATCTGAAGTAGGAGTATGAGAGATAGGTACCTGAGATGTGGGGGGTGTGATCTCCGGCTGCAAGGACGATGGCGCAGGCGGAGGAGGATGAGCTGTAGATCTCGGTCGACGAGGATGAACTGTAGATCTCGGTCGACGAGGATGAGCTGTAGATCTCGGCCGACTAGGATATGTCTGCGGAGGAGCGGGAGGAGGAGCCTCAGTAGCCTCAGGAGCCTGTAGTGAAGAGGAGGGATCACAAACAGGAATAGTCTCAGGAACTAATACAGGAGGGGAGAGGAGAGGAGCTGGAAGGGTGGGGAGGGGAAGAGGAAGGTCCGAGTCAGGAACGTGGAAGGAGTCTCATGAGAAGATACAAAGTAGGACTCAGACTCGAAGAATTTGACATCGGCAGACACAAAGGACCGACGCAGGCGAGGACTGTAACAGTGATAACCTTTTTGGGTACGGGAGTACCCAAGAAAGATGCATCGTTCAGCCCGAGGGTCCAGCTTATCAAAGCCAGGACCAAAGTGGTGAACAAAACACACACACCCAAAGACCCTAGGAGTGATAGGAAAGGGGTCATGACCAGGATATAACACATCAAAGGGGGAAGAGCCACCAAGAACCGAGGATGGAAGCCGGTTGGCAAGGTGGCATGCAGTAAGAACAGCATCACCCCAATAGCTCTTGGGAACTCGCATCTGAATAAGAAGAGAGCGAGCCCCATCAAGTAAAGAGCGCATCTTCCTTTCAGCCACATCATTCTGCTGAGAGGTGTGAGCACAGGAAGACTGATGGAGAATACCCCGACTGGAAAGAAAATCCTGGAACCCATGGGTAGTGGAGAAATATTCGTGCGCAAGCATTTGAGTGTACAATCAAACTGATTTGTAACCTCAGAATGAAAACTACGAAAAGCAGAGAAAACCTCAGAACGATCGTAAAGCAAATACAGCCAAGTCATGCGAGAATAGTCATCAATGAAAACAACAAAATATCTATATCCAAAAATAGAAGGAGTTCTCAGGGGACCCCATAAATCATAGTGCACTAAAGCAAAAGGGTGCAAGGCCCGACTAACAAGCCTAGAGGGAAAAGACACACGGTGGTGTTTTCCAAGTTCACAGGCCTCGCACTGAAAAGACTGAATAGGAACAGAAACTATAGAGGTGCGCCGTAAGTGCTCAATGCATGGATGACCAAGGCGGCAGTGCCACTGGTAGGCGTCGACAGAACTGTGTAAAATGGTACGGGGGTGACCTCCATCCAGACGATACAACCTATCTACCTCACGTCCTTTACCAATCGTCCTCCCAGTCGCAAGATCCTGTAATAAGCAATAAGATGGATAAAATGAAACATAGCAGGTAAGATATTTAGTGAGCTGACTGACTGAAAGTAAGTTAAAGGGAGACTGGGGAACACAAAGCACAGAGGAGAGGGTAAGACCAAAGTAGAGAGAGGTACTCCCTGTACCAGAAATGGGAGTAGTACGGCCATCAGCGAGGGTCATAGACTGAGAGGAAAGAGGGTGAAAAGACCTGAGTGATGATAGAGTACCTGTCACATGGTTCGAAGCTCCCGAATCAATGATCCAGGAGCTCGAGCTACTGAGAAGAGAGGCAGGAGTGCTACCTGGCTGTGCAAAACGAGCACTGTGAGGATGGGCGGCCAAGCGTAGGCGCTGGAGCTCATCATAGTCGGCCTGAGTGAAAGACGGTACATCTGGGTTGGAGCCGGAGGAAGATGCTCGAGGATCAGAGTCGTCCAGAGTAGAAAGGTGCGCTGATCGCCCGAACTGAGATGGCGGCGAGGGACGACGCTCAGGATGTAGCACATAGCAGGTCTCATCACGGTGGCCCTCGCGCCGGCAATGTGTACAATATGGACGAGGTCGGCCACCATATCCCCTGCCACTAGAGAAATCCGTACCCATGGTACGTCCGCCACGGCTAGAGTCACGGCCACGGCCTCGGCCAAACATCCCACCACCACGGGCAGGACGATTTCCTACTGTATATGCCGCGGTAGCATGACCATAAAAAACAGCAGGAGTAAGAGAGGCTCCACCTAGACACTGTTGTGCCCGCTGATAGACCTCCTCGAGGGAAGGCATAGTGCCAGAACCAAAAATCTGCTGGCGAAAAAACATAAACTCGGGGCCCAAGGTCTCGAGAAACTGAACAACTCGAAGCTGATCCCGCTGTCGAGCGGCGACGGCTAAGTCTGTCGTCAAGGGCAGAAAAATGTCGAGCTGCTGACAGTGAGAGACGAACTGATCATAGTATATAGAAAGAGGGGTGTCACCACGCCGAAGATGCATCCACTCAGAATATGTGGCACTAATACGGGAGAGGTTACCGACGCTTGAAAACATAACCGCAGTATGATCCCAAATCCTCTTTGCAGTCGGAAGCTGCATCATAGTCCCTGAAATCTGTGGGATCATACTCTGCCAGAGTAAACTACGGATATGAGCATCATCCGTTTCCCGCTGCTCATAAGTGGGATCCAAAGCCGCAGGAGGGTCACGACGTATGGTGTAGACCTTCCTTTTGGCAATGAGATAAACTTCCACCGCCACTTTCCAATTCATGTAATTTGAACCATCAAGCTTGACCGTGGTCATCGGGAGGAAGGAGGCATCACCCGATGAAGGGGAAATAGGGGTAGAGGAAGAAGAGGTTTGCCCGAGAGAGGGATTGTCTACAATAGGAGGATCCATAGAAGGAACGAAGGCAAAATAGACAACACACGACGTCAAAGTAAGGGACAAGAGAAATGAGAAGGCCTCTAGGGCATAAAGAGACCACTATGTGTGGTGAGAGAATGTGGCGCGACTCCGACGAATGAGAGGAGAAAAAAAAGACATAATAGGGCCTCTAGGGCATAAATGGAGAAGAAGGAGAAGAAGGAGGAGTGTGATGGAGGGAGGGAGGGAGGAGAGAAGAAGGAGAAGGGGAGCTTCTCCAATGGTCCCTAAGGCACAAAAACCCTTAGGGCTCTGATACCATGTTGAGAGGAGAAGAGACTAGAGAGAAAAGGAAGTAGTAGGGTTTACTCCCCCTTATTTTAGTATTTATATATAAAGAGAACATACAAAGACCACTATGCCCTTAGGCTATGCAATACACCTTCTAACAGGGTTTTACAATTGCAATTTAGTTTGTCATGAACTTGTACTGTTTTTGAAGAAAGTTAGGTTAGTTTGCGATTGATTGAAGAAATCTCTGTAAATTTGATCATTTTGCAGTCTTGATCGAGCTTTTCTATCAGCTATGTTAATCTTTGAGGTTTTCTATCAGTAACATTTCATGTTTTTACATTTGGAATTTAGTTTGTTATGAAGTTGTATTGGTTTTGAAGCTTAGTTTAGTTAAGGTTAACTTCAGTTTTTTACAATTAGTTTATGTTAACGTCAGTTTTTTACAATTGGAATTTAGTTTGTTATGAACTTGTACTGTTTTTTGAAAATTAGGTTAGTTTGCAACTGATTCAAGAAATCTCTGTAAATTTGATCATTTTGTGGTCTTGATCGAGCTTTTCTATTGGCTATGTTAATCTTTAGTTAAAGGAATACGTTTAGTGGTCCAAAACCCTTGAGCTGAATCCCAAAGATAAAATTCCTGTGTGTGGTTCTGTGATTTTTGTGGGATCTACAGCTAGGGGGAAAGGGCAGGTGCAATGATGGAGAGAGAAAAGGAGTTTCTGGGTTTTAAAGACAGGAAAGGGGTTGGCTGAGGGGTGGGTCAATGCCTAGTTTGGGGTAGAAATGTTGTACAATGTGGAATGGCTTACCAGGGTATTTGGTTCCCTCATGGATGATGGATGTGTTGATTCATGTTGGGGAGCCAGAGGGTCCTTCAGCACTATGCATTAAGGTGGTTGAAGATGGTGGTAGGTGGTGCTCAAGTATTGGCCTTAGGGCGATATGCCGGTCTAATATATGAAGCTATTTGTTTGCATTTTATTAAGATACGGGTTTACGTGAGTACTTCTAAGTTCAGGCTTCTATATGTACGAATCTTCTGTTCGTAATATTGGCCTCAACTGTATGGTTTCTATGCCTTCCCAAATCAAGGTATTAAATGTCGGTTTTGGTGGAAATTTCAACCGAAATCATGTGAAATTTTTGTATTTTTTATTTCCACCGAAATGTATAACGGCCATTTCGGTGGAAAACTTTAACATTTCGGTAGAAATTTTGTAAATAAGGGTGAAAAACGAAATTTCGGTTAACATTTCGGATTTTGGCTAAATTTCCCCGAAATTTTGGGTAAATCATGTAAAAATTCGATTCAATGCGACCGAAACCGAATTATTTCGACCGGAATCTCGGATTTTGGCTGAAATTTAAAACTATATCTCAAACTATTCATTGGAGAATATGTTTCTAATGCATGCCTGTACTCCCAATTCTGCCTGTATTATCTGTTTAGAGTCGTTATTTTTTAATCACTTTCTCTCTCCATGTATGCATTAATTTATCGATGTTGGGATTTAGTTTCTACAGAAGCTAATACCTATAATTTCCAATGTTCAGATGTTTCATCCAGATATTCAGATGCATTTTACGGTCCACAATATCTCTGTCAATGCAAATGGGTCATCATTACTTCTTGCTGGCTCTGATTGTTTATGCGTCATGTATCTATTTGAAAGGACTTCTACGAAAGATAACATTATTATGTGCAGGTATGTTAGTCGAATTACTTTGTATGGATGTGCTCACTATCATATGTTGGAAGCATTGTTCATGTATTGCTTACATGCTTATTCTTGTATTTCACAATAAAATGGCTTTAAACAATCAAAACTTTACCCGGACCAATCTTTTTAGCCTTATGTTTGTTTTTTATCCCTGTTGCTAATCTCTTTTGCTTAAGAAAATCATCATGAATTATCTTACATTAAATCCTTTCGTGGCTTTATATTTAGTGCGTGTGTCTTTAGGCCTCTTTCCAACATCACTATGCAACTCATGTAAGCGTCTTTGCTTGAGTCTCTCAATTTTTACGAAGATACTATATCAATAGGATGCTTACAAAGTTGCTGTTGCAGAACTTCATACGGGGCTCACGCAATTGATTGGTTCTCATAATTGATAAGTCCCATTCTTCAATTTATCTCATGCCAAAATTTGTAAAAGATCATCCAAGCTATGATCCACCACCTCAGTTTGACACTTTGACTGTTGATTTGAAGATGGGAAACACTGCACTTTGTCTGAAATGCTACATTTTATATGGTGTGAAATGTTAGAGGGAAGTCTCCAATTACTTCGACAAAGTCTACCTGCTTAAAATAGCTGAGTAACTTCGTGTCATGATATGAAGTAATTGTCTTCAGCAGGCCATGCACTCTAACATTCTGTCTAAAGTATAAATTGGCGTCACATGTTGCATTGAGTGTCTTCTTACATGGTATGAAATGCACCATTTTAGAGAAACCAGTCAACAACTGAAGATGGAGTCCATGCCTCGTTTGTTCTCTGAAGGGCCCCATTCTAGAACTGGCAAAGGTGTACGAAGTCTACATTTTTTAAGCTTTGAGACTTTCTAAACTCAGAGTCTGAATTCGAGTTTTGAAAAATTGCTTCAAACATCTTTTCTACACTAGTTGGAAATTAGGTTTTGCTTCATACGTCCATTGAAACCTCTCATTCTTCAATTAATCAGTAATTGGCACAATTATCAAATTGAAACATGGTCAGACCATGGAAACTGTGTACTTTTTCCACGGTCTTAGGCATATGCCATTCCCCTACAACCCCATTGCTGTCGTCAACTCGAATTCTATCCTTTGACATCACATACCCCAAAAATGTTGGACTACAAGTCATAAGCCATTGCAGGTTTATATAAACCTTCTCGGAACTTCCAAAAGATGCTAAAATGTTCATCTTCTCTATCCACTATTTAAAAACTTCCCTACTCAATCATCAAGTCGCCCTAGTTGACAAGGTTTTACCTTGGCCTAGTTCTCGTCCGATTTGTAGTTTTTCCATACCATTTCAATAAAAGACTCCTTTGACTTGCCCTAGATAATGAAAAGTTGACCGCGCCAATTACTATTTCGTCTGAGTTGACTCCCGTTTGCCTTAGCCGAGTTCTCGTCTGAGACTGAATTTTAAACACTGCTAGAAACTATAAATAAAGATATCATCGAAGTAAACCATCACAAACTAGCCAATGAAGGCCTTCAAAACTTTATCCATTAGCTGTATGAAAATACAGGGGGCATCAGTGACTTGAACAACATCAATACTCATATAATTCCTCCTATTTTTACAACTTGCATCTGCTATCCCTAGGTCTAGTTTGTATTTTGTGATACCTACTATTGAAAATATGTTTATGCGGTCTGATCATAGTTACCGAAAACTTCCTTGTTGGATGGGAAGCTCGCTTTGGAACCTAAGTTCTTCTCGCTTCCCAAATTTAGGAGAAGCGCACTTCCCAAATTCTTCCTACCCGTTTCCTCTTAATTAAGAGTAGGCTTCCTATTTAGGTGACTAGTTCTTCCTAAAAGTATATTTTCTCCTTTTGATAATGTTGAAGGAGCGTATTAAAAAAAGAGTGCATTTAAAACTTGAAAACTCAGTTTAAGTTTCTAATGAATGTTAGGCTATGAAGCACGGGTATGGGTACTGGGTGCGGGTACGTTCGGGTACGCCGAATATAATAACATATTTTAATATTTTATTATATATTTATAAAAATAAAAAATAATAATTGGAGAGCAATCAAATAACAATAACATCACAAAAATGGAAAATTCTAATATTACTCTTCATTTCATAAGTGATTAAGTTCCATATTTCATAACATTGAGGCATCAATACATCATTCATTTGAAAAAAAGTCTGTCGCCAGTGTGTTGACCAGTGCCTGACAAGATGAATAATTTTTAGAGACCAAATTATGAGATTTTTTATACCGGACTTTTGGGATTTAATAATGTTTGGACATGATAGATTTTATGAATTTTTAAAATTTGAAAAATACCCCACCGTGTGGAAGTTAAGAAAGTTAAAATTTTGACCTGACCATTTTTTTCGAATTTTGTACTAGAACAGGAGAGTTGACTTTTTTCCTTTTAGATTTGGGTCTTGAAACTATTTTTAATAAATCCAAATAGGGGGTATTCCGTTATTTACATGTAAATCTTAAGTGACATTTACTTAAATGGTTTACATGTAAATACTAAGTACAGGAAAGGAGAGAGAAGAAGCAGGAGGGTTTACAAACCAGATAAGAGAAGCAGGACGTGTCGGGTACGCATGGGTGCGCACCCCCAACGCACCAGACACGCACCCAGTACAAGAAAAATGATTTTTATTTCTTTTGGGGTGCGTACCCGGGACGTACCCGAACGTACCCGCACCCCATACGTGTCGGGTACGGGTACGGGCGGCCCTAGAGAGTACACGTGCTTCCTAGTGTTAGGTGGATCTTTTTCCTAATTCTTAATATTAAATATATATGAATAAAATACTTGAAACTGTAAATTCCTAAAATTTATAATTCTAATTAGCCGCAAGCCCGCAAAGTCTTTTCTACTTGTAACTCTTATCTATATTAACCCGTCCTCCCTAACCTACTACTATCCTACTCTTTCTATGTACTTCTAGTTCACTTCCAATGAGGCTTCTTACACTCTTCATGTTGACTTTCAATGACGCTTCATACACATTTTCCTTTAATTTCTTTAGAGCTTTTCGCTTCTCGTATTTTCTCTTTTCTAAATCCCTCGCTTCCCACATCGCTTCTCGGCTATGGCAACTATGGGTCTGATTGTATTTCTATTTTAAATTATTCATAGTTGAACTTTTTACAATCATTTTGTAAAAGGGAGATGAAATGAAGGGCTTCTAGATTCTAGGGGGTTGAGAACTTCAACTTGTAGTCACTTCACATTATGTAAGGGGAAACTGTTTTATGCCTATGTGTCAACCCCTCAAGGCATCTAAGTGATCTCTTATGTGCCTAGCTATTGGAATTGACTACAATATTCTTTTTTACCTAGGTCTGTTGCTCATGTGTAAGGAAATGAATAGACTATAGTGTTTATGGTAAAAAAAATGAATGGATTATTGTGTTCTTGATTATGTAAGTTTAACTTTATTTATTTCAGTTTTTAGTGTTGTAAAACTTGTATGTTCTTGATTATGTAAGTTTGACCTTATTTATTTTCTTTTTCTTGATTATGTAAGTTTGACTTTATTTATTTCTGTTTCTTATTGTTCTAAAACTTGTCCTCAGGTAGATAATGATGTTGTCGTTTTTCATATGTTATTTAATGGAACTTAACAATACATCTTTTCCTATTCTGCAGCAGGAATACTTGATGTTGTCAACTCTGTTCTTAGGTTTTTTACCATGAAACTGTAATACATGGTTGGAATTATTATTTTTTATGCCTTGTTCTTATTAATCTATTTACAGGACGATTTCAATTGGCTCTGGAATATATTTTGGCGAGGACAATTTCATACGAACTTTACAAGTTTCATGGCATCCTTATAGTAATTCCCATCTGGGAGTTCTTTCTTCTGATTCAGTTTTCAGGTATGCTTTTATTCGTAAAGAATAATTTTTTTAGAGATATCCCATCAGGATTAGCTAAAACTTGACACGTACTCAATAGTCAATACCGTGTAAGAATAGACATGGTGTTAATTCTTATTTAAATGTTTCTTCTTCTTTTTTATGTGGTAAAATATTAAATTTATAATTCTTATAAAATGGAGATATGATTAAAATCATAATTTTATTAAATTGATTAGTTTTTATAGTATTAACTATTTTTTCAACACAATTTTTTCTCGGGGTTTGTGCAAAAATGACATCATTTATTTAGTTACAAAAGAGAGATCACGAGGGTCATGTCCAATTCATGTCAAACACATATTTATTTTAATTCTTTGAGGCACTTTAACACACCAAAACATGCAAAATAATAAAACCCATATGCATGGCTCTAAATTTCTGCCAAAACCGACAGGAAATGGCTGAAATATTTCTGTTTCCACCAACACAGAAATGCATACCGAAACCAATATGTGTGTGTGGAGAGAGGGAGGCTAGTGATATTTGCATTACCATGTTTTGATAACGGAACAAACCCACTTTGTCTTTTTTGTTTTAAATGGCTTCTAAGAGCTTTTTGGGAACTGTGATTTCCTTTAACCACGGGTTAAATAAAAGACAAGGTGTCTTTGTCCCATTATCAAAACATTGCAGTGCCAATATCTGAATGGGAATCTACAATAGTTTAAGATTGGGTTCCTCCGCCGGCCGGATTTTTGAAGCTAAACTTTGATGGTTCCAATATGGGAAATCCGGGTCCTCTTGGTATTGGGGTCGTGCTAAGAGATGATCAGGGTTCGGTTGTGTGGGCTTTCTTAGGTCCTATAGGTTTGGCAGATGCGAGTGAGGCTGAAGTGCCAGCGGTCCATCCTGGTATTAAATTGCTTGAAAATATCGACCTTCAGAAAGTGGTGATAGAAGGAGACTTGGTCAATGTGATTAGATGGCTGAAGGAGTAATTCGTATCCATGGCGTTTTCCTCCTTTTTTTTGACGAGATTCAAGATAGATTGGCTCTTGGTCAATTTAATACCATCATGGTATTAAAGTGCTTGAAAATATCGACCTTCAGAAAGTGGTGATAGAAGGAGACTTGGTCAATGTGATTAGATTGCTGAAGGAGTAATTCGTATTCATTGCGTTTTCCTCCTTTTTTTTAACGAGATCCAAGATAGATTGGCTGGAACTACTGTATCTTATTGCGATGTCCGTAGATCGGCTAATTCGGTAGTTGACTCCCTAGCTAGAGCTGGGGTGTCGAGGGCGTGGGGTGTCGAGGACGGAGGCGGAGTTGTTTGATTTTCTACCCCCTTGAGTCTTGTCTCCTTTGGGTTCTTATGTATCTTGCCCCTACTGGGGTTGTTCTCTGTTGTTTCTTATGTTTCTTGTTTCAGTATTGAGACCCCCTCGGTCTTTTTCTTTTAATGAAATTTATTCTTACCATTCAGGAAAAAAAATCAGTAGCTTATACACACGACATTATTTCGGCCGAAACTTGGAAACATGTTGGCTTTACAATTAATTTCTTGTATTAATAATAATAAAAAATAAAAAATAATGTCTAAAAATTATAAAAATAAAAGCGAACAAAAAAATCATATAAATAACACAATTCACACTATTGTAGTGTTATATACTATATTTTATAGTATTTGTTTTTTTGAAAAACACTTATAACTAATCTTTTGTATTTTTATTGAAAAATTAAAAAAAATTCATTAAAATTTCAAAAAACCTAACAAAATCATCCACAATTTTAGGGTATTTGTTGGTTGTGACGTTCCACATTTGTCCATCTTAGGAGAATAAACAGTGACAGTTAGAATGTGCTCAAGGTACTGACATCGACATGGGTACTTTTTTCATTACACGCAGTCATTCTAGGCTCACAAGGCTTCAAATGTAGCTTTTATAACGTGAAGGGCAACTTTTCGTATAGACATTACATTCAATATACTCTAATATAAACATTATCAGGCACATTAACCCTCCAATGGTGCCTTTTCTCATTTCATGCAGTCATTTTTCATAGATAGTTTATCCTTTTCCATAGTGATTCATCCTTTTTGTAATGTTTTATCATTAAAATATACACGGGTCGTTCTGAGCCAGGATCAAACTCTTCTTTTGAGTATGATTGGGCCCTGCAGTGGTAGAACCTGGTGAACAGATCAAGAGGTCCCTACATTGACATAATATTGTCTTTGTTAAAAAACTTTTGCGCATTAATAAATTGTTTACCTCAATTGACCAGGTTTTGGCCATTGAGTCAATCCAAAAAACCAGTTCAGCTCATCTGCAGAACCAAAATCATTGACTAGTCCAAGTAACCTAGTTTTGCTTTGGTCAAGTTACGTTGATTGAGTTTGACTGTGTGTAACTTGCTTCCTTACTTCATAATCTGATATCGTAAAAGTACTTTTTTGTTTAATTGTTCTTTCTTAGTTTTTTCGAGCTAACATGTTTGTGAGTTGTGAGAAGCATGAGTCTTTCTTAGCATACTTATTAATAGATCATGTTGGGATGTTTTACTTGTTTAAATTGTTACTAGATATCTGCCACATGTGATGCACATGGTAGAAAGTTATTTCTTATGCATAGATGCATTTTATAGATCAATGGTAAATAGTTCTATAAGTATGTGGTCCAATGGGTATGGGTATCTTTTGAATAATCAAAGGTGATTGATATTCCCACTCCAGGCAAACAAAACTGCACAACCAACTTTGTCATTTTGCAACATCTGAATGTTTGGGGGATGTAATGGTAACCTGACCAGTTATCCTTCTTACATTACAAGAAAGAACAAATAAAGTCATTCTTCTGTCTTGAGACTGCCAAGCTGAATTTGATGATCGGAGAAGCAAGAACCAAGCAAGCAACATGGCTTCATGTTTATTTAAAAGGCCATTTTATGATCTCAACCATGTGGAGGTGAAGACCAAGGCCGCCTGATGTGATCCAGCCCACTTGATTAGTGCTTTAGAAGGCTATTTTATGATCTCAACCATGTGGAGGTGAAGACCGAGGCTGCCTGATCTGATCCAGCCCACTTGATTGGTGCTTTAGATTTGTTGGAGAGACTTGATTAGTTAGGCTTTATTTCTATTTTTAGCAGCATTTTTTTTATCAAGACTTGTTTTATTTTTTGCATAGATGTGGGGGCTGTCCAGATCACTATGCATACATCATTTCCCTTTTATTCATAGTCCACACCATGTCCCACTCACTTAAAATTCTTATATTTCTTATTGGATCATGAGAGAGAGAGAGAGAGAGAGAGAGAGAGAGAGAGAGAGAGAGAGAGAGAGAGAGAGAGAGAGAGAGAGAGGGCACCACTTAATTACTTAAAGCCTCCCTTAAGTCCTTTTATTTCACTGGAGGCCTTTTAGGACCCACCATTTAAACCCATTACGTGTATGATAAATACCCAACCCAACCCTAATCTTGGATGACTTGGAGAAAGCCCCAAAGAGGAGTAGCCGCAACTTATTTCCCCCATCCTCTCTCTCTCTCTCTCTAGGTTTCTCTCCCTCTTCCTCTTCTTCTTCTCCTCTCTCCCCTCCTCCTTCCCCCTTTTCTCTCTTCTTTCCTCCGTTCTCCTCTCTTTCTTTCTTCTTTCCTCTCCCATTCTTCCCCCCTACCTGCTGCCATCTAGCACAGAACCGAGGTTGCAGCTGGCAAACTTGCAAGGAGAAGTCATGCAGGTAAAGGATGATTCCAATAGTAGCTGAACAATGTCACTTATCACAGTGTTTGGAACCCTGCCAAATTTTCACTATTTAATCTGGAGCACGCACGGCATCTGTATATCCAAGGAAGCAGAAGAACCATGATTTTTTTTTTTCGCCTAGGTTATCACGGTGCAAAGAGTACATCGAGGATGCACCTTGTGATCATATTACTTCAAACTGACGCCATGATTGCACAATGCTACATGTGCATTAGAAGTACCTAGTTGATTTGAAGGGATATCCATTTGCAACATGTGGGAGGATCATAACTGACGAACTCCCATTAGTAATGTTGACCATTACACTTGATGGAGTTGAGTCTTTTCAAGCGAGAGAGTATGAGGGGGACCATCCCTAGCCCCTATTTTTTTTGCTGTTATTATCATTTTGGGGCCATAATAGCATCAGGGTGTCAATATCAATAGAGTATCATTATCAAATTTGGGCCATATTTTCAAGTGTCATTATTAAACTTGGGTGCCAATATCACTATTGAACCAAAATTTTCATATTGGTACCGTTATCAATAGTGACTAGGTCCCATCAATCACATGATAGATGGTGATGTCACTTAATTGAAGGATGTCCCACCAGTAGTTTCGATGATGAGTTAGGAGTCCTAGTTGGTTTGAAGAGTCTTACAGTAGGGAGAGTCGGTGTAATAGAAGTTTTATTTCAATGAGTAGTAGTTGGTTCTAGTAGGGAGAACCAGTGTATTAGAAGTCATCCCAACTATCCACGAAAACCTTTTCCTGCAAACCTGTAACCAGCACATAACCCTTCCCCTTTGATTATCAATTACCTTAGGAACCCTTGATCTGCCCAAAAACTTACCCAGTTCACAGATGAGACCTAGAACCAGTACCAAACTGTTCTTTAACCCTTACCCTATCTGTTATATAATCTGGTCACATATTTATCACCGATCTGTTACGGAAATTTCATTACAAATCTTTTACAAATTTGTTACAGATTTCATTCCAGATCTGTTACAGATCGATTACAGATATTTGTTGCAGATGCGAACCAGTCGTAAACCCTTAACTGAAACCAATCCTTTCCCAACCAAAATACATCCTAACATCGGTTTTGCCATAATATTCAAACTGTGCAGCAAAAGTCCGATTTCTTAGACTGCACAAACTGTGAAGCATATAACCATTCCGACATCCCGGCTCTTAAACCTTTTAACCAGTCCCGATACCTACCCCGAACTGAACACACACTTAACTATCAACTGTTACACAGTTCTAATCTCCTGAAACCCATTCCAGTTCACTTTAAATCTTTCACAGTTCACTTAACCTTTAACAGCCCACATCAAAGTCTGCAACATTTTTCCTACTATCAAAATTGTTTACCAATCTCCACATCAAAGACATCTGTCCTAGCCGTCCTTCAGATTCAAGGTTTCAGTTTGTTAATCCTATCTTTTGATCAAGTCTGAGCCTATGTTTTGAGAGAAAGTTATGATTACTGTTTTGAAATGTATTAACAGATCTGATCCGTTGAACTTGTTTGAAATTCTTGGGTGGTTCAGATCAACCCTAAAGATAATAAAGCACCCCATAGCAGTCCTAGATCAATCCTGATAGCAAATTTCTCTATAAAATGTGTTGGATTATATCAAGTTCACCTTTCTACTTTTCTTTTCTCCATTATTTCACTCTGTACTTTTCGAAATTTTCCTCCTGTAAACCCATCCTATGCCACTTCATTCCTTGTTTTTCCTTTTATAATGTCTTTGAAGATAATATCTGGTACTTGCTTAGCTTTGGCATGTAGATGATTATTCTGCATTTTGATCTCATCTATTGTCCACTCTCTTTGGGAGCATGTCGTGGCTGGTGGAGCTGAAGCACACTTGGTGTACCTTCTTGGAATCAGAGAAGTGACAGGAGAGCCTGTGACGATAGCCAGGAAGATGAGGACAAAACAGATATGGCTCCGACTGCCTGTGGAGTCACTACTGGAGAGTAGCATTGATGGTGGATGGGCTCGAGGGAAGAGGAAGATGGTTTTTCCTTTTCTTTTTCTTTATGAGTTTCAATGTTAACTGGTTGGGGCACAATTACTGCCCCAGCCTTTGAAATGCTATTGTTGTTTGGATTTGGAAATATCAACCCCACCAATCAAAATGGGGATGCAAATTTTGCAATGTAACGAGGTATGGATCGTTTGAGAATAAATGTAAGTAATTGTGTCAGATATTTTCTTAGTAAAGATACTCGTGATTAAAAGGTTACCTGCTGTCCCATGATGCACTTTATATCATTCCCTTATTATTCGATATTTTAAAATTGATATTAGTTGAAATATATTGTGGTTTGGTTGGAACTCATATGCTGTTACTATATTTTTTAGGATATATGATCTGTCTTATGATGTCGAGAGACCGGAGCAAGAATTTTATTTGCAGCCAATTGAACATGGTAGACGCTGCAGTGCTGCGTCAATATGCCCTGTGGCATTTTCTTTTGGAGGCGAACACTTGTGGGATAGATTTACTGTGAGTACAGGTGTCTCGTTCATGCTATTTTGTTTATCCAAGATGCTTTATTTTCTTACCATTCAAAAAAAAAAGATGCTTTATTTTTCCCATGTAGTAGTCGTGGGGTCTATTTTCCATCTGCAATTGATAATTGACCATACTGCTGAGGTTTTCTGTAAACATCACCTTCTTTCACGTATTCTGATTTTTCTAATGTAAGTCAAAGCTGACTTCCTCATCCACCTCTTTGAAGGTGAAGTGGCAATGCCCGCCTAGTTCTTGTATTTTATAAGTTAAATATTTTTTTCATTAGAAAACCGGGACTAGAAAACCGGGACCCGTCCATGGTAATATTGGTCCATGTTAGGGGGTATTGACCATTTGTTGGGATGCAATAGAGTAGACGTGCATATGCTCATTGGTTTCTAGGAGACCATTCTGTCTGTAAATTACTCCATTTCTCCGTGGTCTACGTAGGAAATTAGTTCCCCTTTTGGTTATTTTCTTTTCTCAAGGACATGCTTTGCAGATGAACCTTGTTGTGGCTCTCAAAATTGTTGTAACTTATCTTAAGAAAGAAATGCTCATGTTTTGTTGGCACTGCTGGTGCCTTTTGAATTCCAAGATATAATAAATTAATAATCTTACCTCGAACATTTTTCTGGACTTTTGTCAACACTTTATGTAGTTTCTTGGTCATGTTACTTCTGTTTGTGTACACATTTGTTTCTGTGTGCTCTTTACCATTGCTCTTTTGAAGTGGGTCCTACTTAAGTTATTTCTCAACTGAAGGTTTTATTCTATTCCACAGGTTTTTGTCGTATTTAGTGATGGTTCAATCTATGTTCTTTGTCCAGTTGTTCCTTTTGGAAGGTACTTCTGCAACTCGTATATGGCGAATAGTGTAATTCATTTTTTTAATGCTTTTGTTTCCCTCTGCTATGTAATATACTAATATATGTAATTCTGTCTGGGTGTCTTCTCTGTTTCTTTTCTTTGTTTTGGGGGCTGTCTTTTCTTCTTCTTCTAGGGCATCGGCAATCAGCATTTGCACATCTAGTTTTACTGGAAATTGAGTGATTTATTTTGTGGCAGCATCTACAGCTGGACATCTATTGAGGAGATCTATAAAGATGCTCATACGTTTGGTCTGAATTCATCCAATAAACAAGCTGTAAGTAATTCCAATTTGGCAATTGCTTGGTTAGAAGCAACATTTCCCGAGTTACGTGACAAAGCAGTGGAAGGAGGAACTTTGTTGGCCTTGAAAGCCCGTCCTTATGTCCCATTCGATGCATCACTTTTATTGCAGGTAGTTTTAGTCTCATGAATTGGAACATTTCTTACAATCAAACATTTCAATTCTATCTTCAAATATGGAAGTGGATCAATTTTTATGTATTCATATGTTGAAATTTCTTTCGGTGTACCATAAAGAAAAAGATTCTCTATCAACATTCTTTTCCTTTCGTCATGTAAGGTAGTTCATCGAGTCAGCCAACTCTGGTGTGCCTTTTTGTTGAACATCAACAGTTACTAGCTTATTCCTTGTTGTTCCCTTTATGTTTGGTCTGTCAATCTGAATTTCATTCATGTGGTGATGTTTTTTTGAAATTGCCTTTTGTTTTTCTTGTTATTTTCCCTTGGAAGCTTGTAAAGTGAAGATTAGTAATGCCGTATGTTAGTTTTTGTAAATGGATTGATTATATTATGGGTGGCATACTTTAAAAACGTTTTTGATAGTGTTGTAAGAACTAGACGTAACTCAAGGTCGATCTAGCTCGTCTAACATCATGATCGGAGGTAAATTTTTGAAAGATACATGATACACACACACACACACACACACTATATATATATATATATATATATATATGGGAAAGGTGAGCGTACTTTGTCGAGTAGATAAGCTTATCTACTCGGTCGGGTTAAAAACAGTGGGGGCCCACATTTTTTGGATGATCCAAACCATTCATTTGAAAGGCCCTTAGCTAGATAGGGTGTCCACAAAAAATCAGCCCCATAGGATCATCCTAACCCATCCAAATGTGGAGGGAAAAATGGGGAAAAATGGACAAACACAGTTTGTCCACAAATCTGCCCATTTTTCCCTCCACTGTTGGATGGGTTAGGATGATCCTATGAGGCTGATTTCTTGTGGACACCCTATCTAGGTAAGGGCCTTTCAAATGAATGATTTGGATCACCCAAAAAATGTGGGCCCCCACTGTTTTTAAACCGACCGAGTAGATAAGCTTATCTACTCGACCGAGTACGCTCACCTTTCCCTATATATATATATATATATATATATATATATATATATATATATATATATATATATATATATAGAGGAAATGGTTTCGAGGAAATGGTTTCTTCTCTTGAGCACAGAAACAGGGTGGGGCCACATTTTTGATGGGATCCAAAGCATTCATTTGATGGGCCCTTTCAGGCATAGGGTGTCCACCAAAAATCAGCTCCATTGGATCACCTCAGGGTGTCCATTTGTGGGGCAAAAAATGGACAGATTTGTGGACAAACAATATCTGTCCATTTTTGGCCCCACAAAGGGACACCCTATGGTGATCCAATGGAGCTGATTTTTGGTAGGCCCCCCATCCATGATGGGGCCTTCCAAATGAATGGTTTGGATCACCCCCCCAATGCCCCTCCTCCTGTTTCCAGCACTCGAGCGCAGATAGGCTATCTACGCTTGAGCTCAGGAACCCTACTCTATCTCTCTCTCTCTCTCTCACACACACACACACACACACACACACACACACACACATATATATATATATATATATATATATATATATATATATATATATATATAGGGGAAAGTGATTGTGAGCGGCCCCTCATATAAGCTTATATGAGGTGACCGCTAAAAACATGGTGGGCCCACATTTTTGGAGTGATCCGAACCAGTCATTTGATAGGGCCTGACGTAGATAAGGGGTGCCCAAAAAATCAGCTCCATAGGATCATCCCAACCCTTCGTACTGTGAAGGTAAAAGAGGGGAAAATGGACGGGTAAGTGGGCAAATTTATACCCACCCATTTCCCCCTCTTTCACCTCCACAGTTCGTAGGGTTGGGATGATCCTATGGAGCTGATTTTTTGGGCACCCCCTATCTACGTCAGGGCCTATCAAATGACCGGCTCGGATCACCTCAAAAATGTGGGCCCACCATGTTTTTAGCAGTCACCTCATATAAGCTTATATGAGGGGCCGCTCACAATCACTTCCCCATATATACACACACACACACACACACAGAGAGAGAGAGAGAGAGAGAGAGAGAGAGAGAGAGAGAGAGAGAGAGAGAGAGAGAGAGAGAGAGAGAGAGAGAGAGAGAGAGAGAGAGAGAGAGATTTGGAGATCCAAATTAATGATGATCGACATAAATGTTTTCCTTGGTGATTTAACGAGCAAGATAGGACTATTACCTAACTATATCTAGCAATAATTATACTATCATCATTTACAATTATAGATATGTGTGTGCGCGCGCGCGTGTGCGTGCATGCTAGCTACACCTTGGCTTGTCCTTTTTATTTGGCTGCTGAGAGCTTTTTGGGAACTGTTATAGCTTTTGACAGCTGGTTAAATAATAAAAGACATTGTAAGTTTGTCTCGTTATCAAACATGGTAGGGGGAATATCAGTAGCACACACGCATACATATATTGTCACAGATGATTTTTTTTTAATGGTATTATTGTCACATGATATATTGGCCTTTTGGAACAGTGATATGAAAATGGTATGTGTATTGCTTGTGTTGCTTTTACAAGTATCTAATTGTACTTCCAATAAGAACTAGTACCAGTTTGGATCAGGCACCCGCATCAAATATTGGGTGAATTGCATATAATTTGCGTATGCAAATTTCCTATTTTTTACGCTCCTATGATATGTCATGTGCTCGCCTTCATAAAAAAAAATTGCTTGTGATGCATGCGTTTAAAGGATTTTGAGTAGGGTTGTAAGAATCAATATTTCTTAAGATAAAACTATGTTAACAAAGGACCTTATGCAAAATAGGGTACGCATATAAATTTGGCAATCCACATTAATGATTATTAACATCTTGAACCAATATGCTAAATATTAATGTTTGCCCTGGTGGCTTTAACAAGGAAGATGCAACTATTGTCGACAAATTATAAGCTCTTCTTTTGGCTCTTCTTTTACCGCTTTATTTATTAACTCTTCCTTTATTATGAGCTCTTCTTTAACTAATATTTGTTGTTATATCACCTCTCCTAATCCTAAAACCCTAAACAACCTCATATTCCAATATTATATTCATCGTATCCTATGGTCTCCCTTTCTCACTGCATATTGGAGACTGAAGAGAACACGATTAAATCGATGAATGCGATGTTATTTAATTATGTCATATTTGTTTTAGATTATAGTTGATTAATCCTAAGATATATTAGTTTGTCAAATGAATATTGTATTTATATTGTTGCAAATTATGATAGTAATAAGTAATTTTATATTTATGTACATTTATGGGCGTGTCACCCTTTCTAGATTTTAGGGGTTGCGTTGTTAGACACCTCATATCCATGTTGAAACTCAACACAAGAATCCGTGTCTACAAATCACCATTATATATACTTTCTGTTTTAGCCCCGTCACCGTTTCTAAAATTTGGGGTTTTTCTGTGTCCGACACTCCATGTTTGTATCGACATGCGACGCTCGTGTCCGTGTCCACAAATCACAGCTTCTTACAAACAAGTTTATTAATTGTACAGGGACCTCTCCGTAAAGTACATCATGGTGAAGAAGGGGAAGACCCCAAAGTCCAAAATTCCGATTGTGAAGGCCGGGCAGTTAGTTTCTTATACAACTCAATAAGCAAAGACTCAGTTCTAGTGACTGCCTGGAGTAATGGGCAGTTGCAGATTGATGCCCTAGCAGATGAATTGCAACCTGTCTGGAACGTTGGTATTTCACCTCGACTCCGCATTGATCCTTCCGGTCGTGTTGATTATTCCGGTGGTCGTGTTGATTATTCCGGTGGTCGTGTTGTAGGAGTTGCTATGATTTGTGAGTCAACCCCACAGGACTTTTCTGCTTCGAAGGTTGACCAACAACTCGACCACCAAACACACGCCGGTGATACGAGTGAAACTTTTTGGTTGGGACGTTCACCTCCTTTGCTGAGGCTGGCTGTTGTGGACTTGGCATTGCCAACAAATATTGTAAACGAGTGTTTGCTTTCAATGTTTGCCGATCCCCTCATTTCCGAGAAAATATATTCTGTACATGGTGGTGGAATTGACATGATAATGCTACATTTTCTCCCATTTTCAAATCAGACTACTGTAAATGAAACTGTGAAAGCTCCATCCGTGTATCCTATTCTGAGTACATGCTATAGTGATACTTGCTCTCCATCACCTCTTCAAGGTTTTGCTATGCTGGCAGATTCATTTGGTAATTCGTGGATTGTAGGGATTAACTCCTCTTGTGAATGCATTGTTGTAGAAATGAAGGGTTGGGACACGATACCACTCTATGTTGATGAGGACAAGAAACCCATTAGTTACACAGAACTATCAGAGACAGTTACCCCAGATATCATAAGCAAAGAGCTCCTTATCGGGCCAAAGGCTGTTCTTATTCCTCAGGCCTCATCAGCACTACGTTCCTTGAAGGCTGATTCTATCGAAGGCCGATCAACTCTTCATCATTACTTCAAGCTCTTCCATGAGAATTATGTAGAGTATGCACACAAGGTAACAAACTGAACCCATATCGTCTCAAATTGTGCTGTTTCTTCACCACATCATAGCTTAGCTTAGTGATGAAAAATCAGATATGCTTAGGCCATGCGTGGCTGCCAGATTTTTTTTTTAAATGATAAATTAGCGTCTCCAAGTGGTAAGAGACAGGTGGGGCGGGTGGGAGGAGAGATTCGAGGGGGCACGATTGAGATGAGGATGACAAGTGGCTAAAAATCAGGGAAAAGTCAATCTTATTTTGAGTAGAGTTTTTTGTTTCCTGATTGTTAGCTACTTCTCACCACTTGATTTTTAGCCACTTCAACCGCCCTATCCCTCTCTTACCACCTGGAGATGCTAGTTTATCATGAATTTGTCTTACACTTTCCAAGTCCAATACTAGTCAAAAGAAAAACTTTGCTGACAAAATTATTGTCTGAGATCCACCCTTGGAGCCTCACCAAACCACTAGTTTTTGAACATTGAACTGGTGGTTTCTCAAGAACTTTGTTCTGTCCTTCTTGCTAGGTCTATATAGAGCTCAAACATCATGAAGCTCATCTGAAGAGGATCATTACTGATCAGCATGCATGTTTGCGTGAGGCGAAACAGATGCTTCTTAATGTTGAGGAGAAACAGCCAAGCTTAGATGATAGAGTAAGTAGCGCTGTTTACAAGTACGAGCTTCTAGAAGAGCGTTTACGGAGTTTGAGAAGGCTGCCCAAGAAACCTCTGACGAGAGCAGAACTTGAATTCAAGTCCCAGCTAGGTACTAAAATATATTTATTCTTATGCATTATGTAGGAATAATGGAAGGAACTACATTAGCAAAATGCTAAAAAAAGCATCACTTGTTCATTTTTGTTTGTTTGTGGAAGTTGTATTTTGCCAACAATATGTTCACAAAAAATGGTGGTCAAAACCCCAGCCATTTCATACTATGTTTTTGTTCGCAACAAATTTCACATGCATGAAAAAAAGAGAATCACACACATAAAATAAATTGGGATCAAATTTTCCTCTTGCGAGAAGAGGTTTTATTAATCTTGGTAGGGATCGTACACTTCCTGCTATATTGGCCGTTAATTACATTTCTTGAATAAGAAAACACCTCTGATTATCCATCAAGAGGCTCCCTATCTAAATACAATTTCTAATTAATTATCCTTCAGAAAGATTTGATTTTTTGTTAACAGATCTTTTCGGAGGATATTTTATCTCCCAAACTTTCTTCATTTTTTCTTTTGGGGAAGCGTCATCTTTATCGTCTTTCTCCCTTTAGGAAGTCCCTGGAAGAGACTTTAAAGGGAGTCTTTATCCTTTTCTTTAAAATAGAAAAGCCTTCTTTCTTTTGGGGGAAACCCATCGTCTTTGTCGCCCTTTAGGAAGTCTCTGGAAGAGACTCTAAAAGGAGTCTTTCATCTTTCTCCCTTAGAAAGTCACTGTAAGGGACTTTAAAGGGGGTCTTCATCATCTTTCTCCCTTAGAAAGTCACTGGAAGGGACTTTAAAAAGAGTCTTCATCATCTTTCTCCGTTTAGAAAGTCTCGGGAAGAGACTTTAAAGAAGAGAAGAGTCTTCATCATCTTTCTCCGTTTAGAAAGTCCCTGGAAGAGACTTTAAAGAGAGAAAGGTCTTCATCATCTTTCTCCGTTTAGAAAGTCCTTGGAAGAGACTCTAAAGAGAGAAAAGTCTTCATCATCTTTCTTCGTTTAGAAAGTCCCTGGAAGAGACTTTAAAGGGAGAAAGGTCTTATTCCCTGAAGGAAACCTGCAAAAAGAAAGAGAAAATTGTTAGTCCAAATCTTTTCTCACCTCTCTCTTTTCTTCTATTTTCTCTCTTCACGTAAGTTTTCTCGCTCAGAGATTCGATCCTTTTGCTGAAGGATCTTCTCTTTATTTATAGACTTCTCTTGAAATGGTTTGCAATTGCCACCTCACCCATTTTTCTCTCAACTTCACGATCTCCACTTCCCTTTTTGTGGGGAGTTACGTAACTCCTTTTTGAAAAGTGGGTGACTCATTTCTCCTTTTGCGAGAGTCATTTTTATTTGCTAAAGTTTAGGAATTTAACCTTTTTATATTTATCTCTTTTATATTCTATTTGGCACGCCCGGTGGTTGGCAACTGCCACATCACCCCCTTTTCTCTCAACTTCACGATCCCCAGTTCTTCTTTTTGGAGCCGTTGTGGGTGCTACCTCATCTCTTATCCGGGATTCCACGATCACTTCCCCTTTTGTGGGGAGTTACGTAACCTTCCCTTTTGAAATATGGGTGACTCGTTTCCCTTTTCGCGAGAATTATTTTGTTCCCTTAAATTTAGGGATTTCTTTTTAACTTTTACTTTTATCCCTTTTACTTTTAGGAATAGCATAGCATATAATTACTCCTTTAATAAGGGATTTTTGCTATTTTACCCTTGTTGTAACATTTCGAGTCCAACAAATGCCCCTTCAAGTCTTGTAAGTAGAAGGGGCTCTGAGGCTTGCAAGACTTGATTTTGATACAAAGATATTGTAGTAATTTCCATTTCTTTGTCCCGGAGGTATTATTCTTGTCTTTTTTACCTGACTTGGCGGTATATTAGGGCCCACGCTATTTGGGCGATCGAAACCATTCACTCGTTAGGTCATAAAATTAATAGGGTATGCCGAGAAAATCTTCTCCACAGTATGATCCTAATCGTCCTATTTGTGGAAGTCTATAATGGACAACATAGGATTCAAATATTTATGGATTGGGTGATTATGATCAGTTTATAATGTCCATGTACTGGACGTCCGGATGTAGATAGGGTATGCTCGACCGAAGGATGATCAAAGGATAATCCAAGCCATCTATTAGATGGGAAACAACATCTTCAAAGAAGTAGGGCATACGTTGGATGATCTAAACCATTCTCTGATGTATCACAACTTTTCCATGGGCCACCCATATGATGGTCGTAATCATGTTTAAAGTGGGTCCACCGGTTTACACTTCATGCTTCGATGAAGATGAGGCCCACCATCTCTGTCTTAATTTTTTGATTCAGCTGGGCTTACCATTTTTCCTTTTATTGAATTGCATGTCTTGGATCAAATCTGATTTGGGTTGAAATATTGTATACAACCCGGCCTGAGAAGAGTAACTTTGGGCCTTTTTGAACTGGCCTATAAGAGTAAATTTGGGCTCATAGGCCCGACCCGATAAGACCTGTTTTCTTTTGAATTGGGCCATTTTTCTTTGGATCAAACCTGATTTATGTCCGAAATATTGTGTACAATCCTCGAATGCGGCCCGTTTTTCCGACAATGTGTGGGCTTTCGGGTCCGATAAGAATAATTTGGGCCCGAATAGTTCGTCCTGTAGAAGTTAATTTGGGCTCGTATGCCTTATCCCAAAACATGTATTAGTTGGGCCCACCAGTTTACTTCAAATTTTGAATGGGTGGGACAAATACTTTTGCATTATGTAAGGCCCCCTATTTTATAATTCAAGCTTTGATACCGTGGGTCCACCGTCTTACACCCATCTATGTTGTGATGTGGTGGTGTTTAATCATCAGAAATAAGATTGAACTGGAAATGATATATCTACCCCCGTTTTTTACCCAGCCACCCCATTGTGGTGTAAGAAGCGTAGTTATAAATGCACTAGAGGGGGTGGCCCAGGTAAAGAAAGGGTCAGTATATGACTTCTTTGGGCTCACCATTTCATATCCCTTTTTTTTGATGTGTGGGGCCCCTCATATTACACGTAGGTTGTGTTGCGTGGAAAACCTTTTTTTCTAAGAATATTGACGATCTTATTCCGCTGGAACATGCGGCTTTTGAATCATCTGGAGGAAGATCTCGGTTTTGTAGCAAAGCAAACCCTAAAGCTACTGCGAAGGTCTAAAGTAAAACTTCATACTCACCAGACGATTTATTTGGCAATATTGATTGTGCCTCTGAAGACCCAATAGTTGTCATGGGATCGACCCCTACCATTACTGGACTGACTGATGTAGTCTCGAAGCCAAGTACAATCTATATCTTTTTTCTTTTCTTTTGATGATTTGACAAATTACAACGTTTTCATGATTTGACAAATTACAATGTTTGCATTTTCTTATTCTTTCCCTTCTTTTTTAGGTAAAGATAAAAAATCAGCTGAAGGAAGATTGAAAAAATTGAGTGTGGGAGGCAAAGTCGATATCCCCTTCGATCCTATAGATTTGGAGTTATTGGATGAATTGCCTATGGGATCTTCCATTGACAGCATATTGAACGACATACCGTTAGATGGTGGTAATTTCCGCCTCCAATCCCCGTTTTTTTCCCCTTTAAGTATAGATTTCTATGAGATTTTTTTATTTCTATTTTTTTTCGTCTTTTTTTTTGGCCTTAGGAGTGGACGTGGAGGATCAAGACACTCTACCGAAACCTTCGCAGAAGAATGCTCCTATTCTAAAGGACATTATCCAATTTGCACCCCCGAAATTGTCCTCAGATGTAGGGTTGACTTCTACAACACCATTTCTGCCTGCTCCAACTAATTCACCAACTGTATCTGCTTTGGGCGGGATGGCTGCTTCGAAGGCTGCTCATCGACTGTCACTTGCTTCTTTTGGTGTTCCATCGAGTATGAGTGGTCCACTTGCGCAAGTTTCGAAAGACAAAAGTGTCATTTCTGCTATCGGCGCCCGATGTCACAACATTCGACGTTATATCAAAACCGACACCAAAGCCGACACCTAGTGCTATATTAACACCAACATCCCCTCTGGTGGCAAATAGACCTTCTATGGCAGCACCTTCTTCTTCGATTGAGATTACTACTGAGAATCTAGTTTCTGGAGGACGCCCTTTACCTTCAACAACGATTCCTGCTATGATACCCATCGAGACAGTAGTTCATGAGGGGCCTTTTTACTTAGCCGATCTTGATGCTAGCATCGCCGAGCCTGATTTGACAGTCGCCAAAATGTGGGGGGATAAATTATTGTACGCCTTAGCTTCCTGTCCGACCTCCAAGCTCCATCAAATGAAAGATCGTGCTCAAATGATCCTAGAGCGAATCTCGTCTTATAAAATCAATGAGGAACATTTCTTTAACTTTATAGCACATGTATCAGATCTCATTAGCTTGGGAGATATATATGCACAAGAAGACGCCTCTCTTAGCAGAGATGTACAATCAGCGAGTCGTGATTGTATTGCAGAAGCCGAGCATCGAATTTCTGAATTGTCTACAAAGCACGACCAAAGCAAGCATGACACTGAATCACTCAAGGCCGAGGGATCTGTTTTAGACGCCCGCATTAAAGATTTAGAAGAGGAGTTATCAATAACACGAGCTAAGGTGACTGATCTGAAGCCGAGGATTGCAGTTGCAGAAAACAGGATGAGAGAGAGTAAAGAAGCTTTAGTGAAGGCGATCAAGGAAAAGGTTGCTGTCGTGGCCTCTCAAGAAGACACAAAACGATGAATTTCAGAACGTCAACATTTCCTTAAGGAAAGTGAGGCAGCTCTAGAAGAAAAGAACGAATTTAGAGACTTTGTCTCATTCCGGCCTGCATAAGTTCTTTTGTGAATTTGAACTTTAATATATGTATATTTTTTACCTCCCCCACTCTTCTTTTTGGGAAAGATGACATGTAATTACTGATTCTTTTCTTTCTTTTTTCTTTTTTGAATTTTGAAAAGAAATCATTTCCTCTTCTTTTTTTAATAAGATATTTGCATTTTTTTTTATGTTTCAACGAGTTCATGCATAATATAGTTTCATGAAGTGGTCATTAAGAGGAGGGAAAAGTCGGTCGCCTTCGACAGATATTAACTGATAGGTGCCATTTGTAAACACCTTTTCAACTACATACGGTCCTTCCCATTTTTCATTGAATTTTCCACGAGATCGTCATGATATTTACTATTGGCCTTTTGACCATGAGCACCAAATCACCCTTTTTAAAGGAATGTTTTTTGACTCTTTTGTTGAATGAGGACATCATGCATGCTTGATACGCCTCAAGGCGGTGTTCGTCTAACGCTTCCAACTCTATTTGGCATTCCCTTCTTCGGTGATGGAATTTTGAATTGCTACTCTCAACGACGGCAATTGTACGTCAAGAGGAAGTATAGCTTCTCCACCGAAGACTAAGGAGTAAGGAGTGGCTTGTGTAGGAGTACAATACGTAGTCCTATACGCCCATAAGGCCTTTTGGAGCTTTTCATACTAATCCCTTTTGTTTCTTGAAGTGATTTTCTTCAGAAGTTTACATAACGTCTTGTTGAATGCCTTTGCAAGGCCGTTAGCAGGAGCATAATAAGCCGACGAATGGAGTTGTTTAATGTGGAATTTATCGCAGAATCGATCCATGACCCAGTTTTTAAAGGGTGTACCGTTGTCTGAGATAATTCGTTGTGGTACACCGAAACGGTAGATAATATTTACTCGAATGAAATCGGTTACATTGTTCGCTTTCACTGCTTTGAGGGGGATTGCTTCTGCCCATTTGGAGAAGTAATCTGTGGCAGCGAGGATGTATTGATGATTCCCAGAAGATGAAGGGTGAATTGGACCAATCACATCCATCCCCCAAGCCTCGAAAGGCCATGAGGAGACTGTTGGATGGAGCGGCTCTAGTGGTTGATGAATAAAATCTGAATGAAATTGACAGACTTTACATTTTTGAGCGACCTACATTGAATCAGTCACTATGGTGGGCCAATAATAACCCATTCTTTTTAATTGTTGGTGTAACTTTGGACCAGATTGGTGAGCACCACATATTCCAGCATGCACTTCGTTCAATGCCCGTTTTGCTTCATTTTCAGAGAGAGATCTTAGAAGAATTCCATCGAGGGATCTTCGAT
The DNA here is from genome assembly GCF_043159265.1 of Tasmannia lanceolata. NCBI lineage: Eukaryota > Viridiplantae > Streptophyta > Magnoliopsida > Canellales > Winteraceae > Tasmannia > Tasmannia lanceolata. Next base: position 16,157,170 of record NW_027518683.1, read on the forward strand.
ACAAAGTGTCATTGAAATATACGAATCGAGGAGCACGTCTCCTTATATCCACCTTTTGTTTGGGGTCAAGAGGTTGTCTCCCATGCTGCAGGTAATCAACCAAAGGTTGACGCCAATCGTCTATTTCAATCTCATAAACTGAGACTGTGTCAACAATGACACCTTCATCCTCAAGAAAATCATGTAGAGACGGCAGGATTTGTCGTTCTCTAACATTAACTTGAGTGATCTCATTACCGGGAAATGGCAACGATGCGGCTAATTTAGCCAAAGCATCAGCTTGAGCATTTTTCCCACTAGGTATATGCGTCATTTGTATATGTTGGAATTGATCCATTAACTGTTGGGCCTTTTTAAAGTAGGGAACCAACTCGGTTTTTCTTACTTCATAAACATGAAGAAGCTGATTTATAACTAGTTTTGAGTCTCCAAACACTTGTAGGGAGGTGATTTGCATATCGATTGCCATTTCCACTCTAATAATTAGCGCCCTATATTCTGCAATATTGTTTGAACATGGGTTAGTAATGGTGAAAGAATATGGTAATATACCGTTTTCAAGGGTGCAAAACACAATGCTTGCCCCCGCTCCTGATTTTTGGGAAGCTCCGTCAAAGAACATTTGCCATCCTTTTCAAATTTCCGTATAGAAGAGTTCTTCATCAGGTAAATCTTCCGATAATGGCGAATTATCGGATATCGGGTGTGCAGCAAGGAAATCGGCTAAAGCTTGACGTTTTACTGCTTTTTGTGGTACATAGGTGATTTCAAATTCTGACAACAATAGAGACCACTTCGCCAGGCGTCCAGAAAGGGTTGGTCGGGACATCAAGTACTTTAGTGGATCGGCCCTAGATATCAACTTCGTAGGGTGCGCCAGGAGATAATGTCGGAGTTTCTGTACAACAAACACGAGAGCTAAGCAATTTTTCTCAACAGGAGAATAATTGTACTCCGCCCCGCGACTTAAGTAGTAGCAAGCATTTTCTTTACCCTCGTCATTGCACTGTGCTAATAATGCTCCCAATGATCCTTCTAATGCCGCAACATAAAGGATTAGGGGTTTTCCTTTGACAGGTGTTGTCAATACTAGTGGATTGAGGAGGTATGTTTTAATGCTTTCAAACACGTTCCTACGTCTTGATCCCATTCAAAAGGAATGTCCTTTTTCATTAATCGGGAGAACGGCTTACAGCGACCAGAAAGATTTGAAATAAATCTCCTAATATAGGCCAATCTCCCTTGCAACCCTTTTAATTCTCGGATATTACGAGGTGGCGTCATTTCAAGAATGGCTTTTATTTTTGTTGGATCGATTTTGATTCCTCGATGATGCACTATGAAGCTTAGGAATTTTCTAGATGTCACTCCGAAAGCACATTTTAAAGGATTCATTTTTAATTGGTGCTTCCTTAGGTGTTCGAATACACAACGAAGATCGTTGACATGATCCTGCCGATCTTTGGTCTTGACCACCAAGTCATCCACACAACATTCAACCAGTTCATGGAGAATATCATTGAAGATAACTGTCATTGCACACTAATATATGGCCCCTGCATTTTTCAGCCCACAAGGCATCACCTTATAACAGTAGATCCCTTTAGGGGTTCAAAATGTAGTGAGCTCCTCATCTTCAGGTGCCATACGTATTTGATTATATCCTGAAAACCTGTCCATAAAAGACAAGGCTTGGTAACTTGTAGTCGAATCAACCATTAATTCTATGATTGGTAATGGGAAATCGTCTTTAGGACATGCATTATTAAGGTCACGAAAATCTACACAGACCCGAATCTGCCCATTTTTCTTTTTGACAGGGACTACATTCGCTACCCATGTGGGATATTTTACTTCACGAATGAAATCTGCAGATTTGAGCTTGTCAACCTCTGCTTCAATTTGGACAGTTAATTCGGGTCTGAATTTTCGTTGGGGTTGTTTAACTGGTTTTATTTCAGGATTTAATACAAGTTTATGAGTTGCAACTTTAGGATCTAAACCAGGCATTTCTTGATAAGTCCAAGCAAACACATCAATATACTAAAAAAGGAGCGCGTGGTACGCTTTCATTTCATTATCATTGAGTAATTTGCTTACATAAGTAACTCTAGGTTCCTCAACGGTTCCTAGGTTAATTTCATACAAATCATCAACAGTGCCTTGGCCTCCTTCAAATTGGGGAGGAGCGGGGTTTGGTTCGATGACCTCTCCATCTTTCGATACTTTATCTACGGATACCATGAGGACGTGTTCTATTTCTTCTTGTTCCATCCCATTCACCTGCACTTGGCGAGACAAATAAGCTTCCAGTGTGCGGATATCATTCTGGCCGCTCCATCCCAGACTTTTGCCAACTTCATATCCCATTACCATCATCAATTTGAATGCCTTCTCTGAATAATGATGTAAGGGTTTTGGAGTCGAGGTTCGGAGGGAATAAGAATTGTGTGTCCCATATATTGGATTGTTCGGTTGATCAAATCGCCTGGTGATCTTCACAGGTTCAATAGCTGGTATCACACGGTGATTGCATTTGACATACTTCTTCTAAAAGGTACGTGATTTGGGACTTCCTCCTTTCCTTATCCTTTTGGAAAGTTAGTTTTTCCTCGATTCGCGAATGCAGGCTTTCCAAGTCTTTCAAATACAGATACACGAGAGGATTTGTTATGAGATGCCTTAAACATTTTGAATCTTTGGAATCTCTTTCCTGATGAAGATTCTAGAACATCCGTCTGCTGGGTTGTACGTGCTTGACTTGTAGAGGCTAAAGACTTGCTTTTCAACAGTGGAGTTTTCTGAGCATCAGTAGTGATGTGATGGACAACCACTGTAGGTTTTCCTACCAAAAGGGGTTGAAAACCTAGCCCATGTGTGGCATTTGTACAACTTTGGTTGACTTCAAATGGAGCCGCTCGTCTCATTTGAGGTTTCTTGAGATCAAGGCCCATCTTTTCCATCATTTTTACCGCCTTTGTGTCCACATTATTGAGACGAGGAGGGTCTAGTGTCATTGTAGCATCTTCCGGTGTTGATAATGTGGACGATGATCCCTTAAAGAATCGGATAAGCTTTTGCTTTGGATTCTTTGGCGGGACTGTCAAAGTCTTCATCTCTTCTGGAATCGAAGGATCGATCTTAGTCAATGGATGGACCATCTCAATTGGTGGTTGAGTCACTCTCTCTCCATTGATTTGGACCAAACCATGCTCGCCTTTTTTCCGTCTAGATTTTGGTATATATTGGAACACAGGTTTCTTTTCTTTCTCTTGTAACGACTCGACTTTTGCCTTTTCAGGTTTGCTGGGATTAACATTGGATGACTTTTCAAACTCCTTAATTGTACATTCCTGAGAATCCTCTTGCACCATGTAGAATTTGGCGTCTGCAAAGTAAGCTTCAGCCTTAACGAAAGGATGTTCATCCGCATTTACTTTTTCTTGACTCCCTTCAAAGTAATATTTAAAGCACTGGTGTAGTGTTGAAGACACCACCCCGTTATCGTGCATCCATGGTCTTCTGAGTAAAGCATTGTAGCATGTTTCAGCATCAATGACATGGAAAAGGACCATGGACCTCAGGTTGCCGATTTCAAGGTGAAGGCGTATCATGCGGATAGCTCTCTGACCATTTTGGTTGAATCGTTGTATCACAAGGGAGCTTGGTGTGAGGTCCTGAACCTTCAAACCCAAATGAGTGAGGACTATACAAGGCAACACGTTGATTGCAAATCCAGAATCTAACATTATTCTCTTGACTTCTGCTTCTGCTAGTATCCCTTTGACAAACAATGGTCGATTGTGTGCTTTAGTGCCAAGCAGGAGATCGTCGTCAATAAAAGTGAGGGCTGCCAGACAATCCGCACTTGTGTTTGGATTTGGATGGCTCACTTTCATTTCAACTTGACAAACTTCAGTGAGAAACTCATCTGGGTTGGTGAGCGCTCGGATTAAGGTGTGTCTCAACTCTCTCGACATTTTTAGAGCATCATAAACACTGAGTAAAGCGGGAACCTTCTTGAGGTGTGCCACTACGTCATACTTAACGGGCTCCTTTGTTAAGGGTAAAACATTTGGGACTATGTTTGAAGAATCCCCATTTTCCTTAGCTTTCTTTTTTTCTGACGATTGTGGTTGTTTTGGTCGTCGACTATATTGCAAGGTGACTGCATTTGCTTCGACTGGTTCTTCGGTCGGAAAACATAGATCACCATCATCCTCAAATATTTGTGCCATCAAGCAATCTTCTGATAATTGACTGCAAGAGATAGGTGGAACTTACACTGTTTTTAGAACGAAAAGATGTGGAGATTCCAAATGTGCATATGGCGGAGGCACCTTGCATCCTTCATCTTCGTTCCAGGGTGTGTCTTCAAAATTTGGCGAAAGTCCCGGTTTAATAAGCAATGGCTAGGGCAACCCCTTCCTTTGCAATTGTTCTTGAGTAGTAGGCAGTCCTGCTCTTTGCAATGCTTCGGTCATCAATGTTCTTGAAAGCATTTTTTCTTTTCGGGGTATAAACCGTTGAAATCCGCCTTCATCACAAGAATCCTCGGTGTACGAAGAGTCTGTGTCAGTATCTTCGCTTGGAAAGAATTCATGGTCCACCGAGGAGTGAGGCACCACCAATATTGGTAAGGTTTCTCGTTGGATTTTGTTATAGAATTCTGGCGGCATAAACTCTCTAAGTGTCACAGGGCTTAGAGCTTTTGGTTTGAACTCATCTTTGGGATATGGAATATCTAGAGATCTTTTTGTTGCTCTCCGAAGCTGCCCCTCTTTCTATTGGGAAGCGATGGAGCTTCTTTAATGGAGATAACATTGACAGCTGCTACATTAGTAGTATCCTCCTTGTAATCTCCTTTCAGATGTATGGCCCCTTCATCAATCAGCTTCTGGATCTTGTCTTTGAGAACAAAGCATTCCTGCAGATTGTGGCTGACCAACCTGTGGTATTTGCAATACCTCGGATGATCGGTCTTTTTCACGCCTTCTGGACGTTTTGGCGGAGGCAATTCTATGAGTTCTCCCTCCAGTAGTTGCTCGAACTGATCTTCAACTTCGTCATTTGGGAAAGAATAGACCTTTTCTTGCCTTTCCTTAATAGAATTTGGTCTTGGCGTACTTTTATTCTTTTTGTTAACTACTTTCTTTTCTTCAACCTTTTCTTTTCCTTTCATTTTTCAATTTTTTCCGACCTCTATAAAGGCCACTTCATTAACTTCAGGAGCTGAAGTTTCATTCTTTTTCTTCTTGGCTAAGGGGGGTTGCTCTGCCCGCTTTAGCTTGAGAGAAGCTTCCAGATTATGCGCTCTGGTGGTCAATTCTTCGAAGCTCCTGATCTCAGTATCGAACAACGGGTGCGAGATGGCAAAATGCATCCCTTTCCGACACAATTGAATGAGTTCCGACTCTTTCAAATTGGCGGTGCACCTAAGGCTCAAATTCCTCCAACGAGCTATATAGTCGTTAGTAGACTCACTCGGCCTTTGTGTGGTTTCGATAAGTTCTCTGACACTCACATCTCGTCGAGTACTGTAAAAGTGCCTTATAAATTCATATTGCGTTTGTTCCCAGCTAGTAATCGAATTTGGCTCCAACTTTGTGTACCATGTGAAAGCGGTGTCCTTCAAGGTTTGCACAAATTGCCTTGCTAAATCTCCAGCCGCAGAAATGAAATGTGCAATGTGTTCGTTTGGGCACCCAGTTCCATCGAACTTATCAAATCTTGGATGTTGGTATCCTGGAGGAAATGGAATATCATCCATATATCTGGGATACGGTTTTTGATAGTTGAGCGGGCTCTTACATGCCGCCGCTGTAACTTCTTGGACCATCTGTAGCACCATATCTTTTAAAGCCCCCATATCGACCGTGGAACTTCTTGTTGCAATTGAGGGTGTCATTGTTGGTGGTTGTCCAGCTTTTAGAGCTATGTTTTCCGCCTCTTTTTCTTCCAATCTCTTCCTTAATTCCGCAATTTCCGCCGCAAGTGCAGATTGTTCTGTGGCCCCAGTAGTCATCATCACAACCACATTCATTAGAGAATCCTGGTGGGGCCAGAGGCGTTGACGACCTCAACGGAGAATGGATAGGAGTTGGGGATCGAGGAGTTGATAACTTCGGCGATTCCGGGAAATCGCTTTCAGCGAAAATTGTCTCCATGTCTCCATACAATGGATTTTCCCTCATCATTGATGGCGTATTTTGTGACGCAGGAGGCTGTGACACAGAAGATTCCACTTCGGATGAAGTCTTTGAGTTGATCTTCTTAGCCATTTTGCGAGTAACCGGACCCGCATATTGGCTGGAGTCAGTAACTTTTTCCATCTCCTTTTTGGCTTTGTTCCTTTTGGCCCTTTGCTTCCTGGACTTCTTGGGCGTTTTTGCCGAGGTTGCAGTTGAAATCAGATCTGCCTCTAATGTAGTGGTAGAAGCAGTAGTATTTGACACAGAAGATTCTACGCCCACTGTTACAGACGCTCTTCCTTTAAGAAGTCCACAAGCGGAGAGTTCCATGGCGGAGATGGTTCCAAAGTTGATGTCCAAGGGTGGTGAAGTCTTTACGTGCGTCAGAAGCAATATTCTTGATGCCACACAAGGCGATTTCGGTGTTACTGAAGCCATTGTTTTCTCTTTCTCTCTCTGCATAAAGAGAAAAGAAAATAGGAAGACAAACTCCAGGTACGAGATATTTTATTTTATTATTACTATTTTTTTTAGTATAAGGAACCTCTTTGACTTCAAGATGAGAGCAGAAGTGTGTCCCACCGGCCGTGCCAAAAATTTGTTTGCAACAATTTTCACATGCATGAAAAAAAGAGAATCACACAAAATAAATTGGGATCAAATTTTCCTCTTGTGAGAAGAGGTTTTATTAATATTGGTAGGGATCGTAGACTTCCTGCTATATTGGCCGTTAATTATATTTCTTGAAGAGAAAACACCTCTGATTATCCATCAAGAGGTTCCCTATCTAAATACAATTTTTAATTAATTATCCTTCAGAAAGATTTGATTTTTTGTTAACATATCTTTTCGGAGGAAATTTCATCTCCCAAACTCTCTTCATTTTTTCTTTTGGGGAAGCATCATCTTTATCGTCTTTCTCCCTTTAGAAAGTCCCTGGAAGAGACTTTGAAGGGAGTCTTTATCCTTTTCTTTAAAATAGAAAAGCCTTCTTTCTTTTGGGGAAATCTTTATCTTTTGGGGGAAAACCACCGTCTTTGTCACCCTTTAGGAAGTCTCTGGAAGAGACTCTAAAGGGAGTCTTTTTCATCTTTCTTCCTTAGAAAGTCATTGGGACTTTAAAGGGAGTCTTCATCATCTTTCTCCTTTTAGAAAGTCTCTGGAAGAGACTTTAAAGGGAGTCTTCATCGTCTTTCTCAGTTTAGAAAGTCCCTGGAAGAGACTTTAAAGGGAGTCTTCATCGTCTTTCTCCATTTAGAAAGTCCCTGGAAGAGACTTTAAAGGGAGTCTTCATCGTCTTTCTCCGTTTAGAAAGTCCCTGGAAGAGACTTTAAAGAGAGAAAGGTTTTCATCATCTTTCTCCGTTTAGAAAGTCCCTGGAAGAGACTCTAAAGAGAGAAAGGTCTCCATCATCTTTCTCCGTTTAGAAAGTCCCTGGAAGAGACTTTAAAGGGAGAAAGGTCTTATTCCCTGAAGGAAACCTGCAAAAAGAAAGTGAGAAGAAGAAAGAGAAAATTGTTAGCCCAAATCTTTTCTCACCTCTCTCTTTTCTTCTATTTTCTCTCTTCACGTAACTTTTCTCCCTCAGAGATTCGATCCCTTTGCTGAAGGATCTTCTCTCTATTTATAGACTTCTCTTGAAATGGTTGGCAATTGTCACCTCACCCCTTTTTCTCTCAACTTCACGATCTCCACTTCCCTTTTCGTAGGGAGTTACGTAACTCTTTTTTGAAAAGTGGGTGACTCATTTCTCCTTTTGCGAGTCATTTTTATTTGCTAAAGTTTAGGGATTTAAACATTTTTATATTTATCTCTTTTATATTCAATTTGGCACGCCCGATGGTTGGTAACTGCCACATCACCCCCTTTCTCTCAACTTCACGATCTCCACTTCTCCTTTTTGGAGCCGTTGTGGGTGTCACCTCATCTCTTATCCGGGATTCCACGATCACTTCCCCTTTTGTGGGGAGTTACGTAACCTCCCCTTTTGAAATATGGGTGACTCGTTTCCCTTTTCGCGAAAATTATTTTGTTCCCTTAAATTTAGGAATTTATTTTTAACTTTTACGTTTATCCCTTTTACTTTTAGGAATAGCATAACATATAATTACTCCTTTAATAAGGGTTTTTACTATTTAACCCTTGTTGTAAAATTTCGAGTCCAACAGTTTTATATCTTTTCTTACCACCCACTTTCATTCTTTTTGTAACACAGAAAGGCCTATGTATCTTTTAGAAAGAAACAAGTTCCTTTTCAAATCCGCTTTTTCTATTTTTTTTTATCTTCAACCCCTTTTTACTTTATAGCCTCTATAGTCTGTTTTCATGCCACTTTCAACCACTTCGCCATTTCCTGTCATCACGTTATTTATTTCCTCTATTTCATTTGCGGCTTTAGTTACAAGAAAGTACGAAATTTCCTCTCCATATATAAATGCTGACAACTGTTTTTAAAAAAAACTGATGAGAAGAATTTTTGTTTTAAAATTCTTAGATGGATGTGCGGCCACACAAGGTTAGATTGAATTAAAAATAAAGACATCCGTAAAAAGGTAGGGGTGGAACCAATTGAGGAGAAGATGAGAGAGAACTGCTTAAGATGGTCTGGGCATATCCAACGTAGGCCTTTGAATGCTCAAGTGAGAAGAAGTGACTCATGCCAAGTTGATGGAGTAAAAAGAGGTAGGGGCAGACTGAAGACAACTTGGTTAGAAACAATGAGGAAAGACTTGAGGGCTAGGAACATAACATAGAACATGACCTTGGATAGGAGAGAATGGAAGAAAATGTGCAGACGAACCCAACTAGTGTCGGGATTAGACTTGGTCATTTTGAGCCGGGTAGATCCTCACCTTGTTCATGAAAATTTTCTAAAGGATTCATTAGCCAACTCCTACTAGTTTGGGACAAAGGCTTAGTTTACTAGACTTGTAAGGGAGCTGATATTGGCATCACTTTGTTTCTATCGATACACTCCTCTAGTCAAGTCATCTCTCTCACCGGCTGCTAAATGAGAGAAGTATAAAATAAAGAGGGCCACTGTAACTGTCAAACCGAGGGGATTGAATACTGGTTTCCTTATTATGAATTAGTAAAATGCAAAAATAACTTAGAGAAATTCCAAAAAAATGACCATCAGGGATGTTTTTGGAGGCCGAAGGAATATCCCTCTGAGAGTTTCAGGATTGTAGCAACCTTCTGGCTTCCTGTGTGAATGTGGAACCAACATTGAACGAATTTCGGAGCCTTACTTATCTTGCCTGGATGGAGGCTACTCTGTTTTGGAAGTTTTTGAATCACTTGGGATATTTAATTCTTGCTGTAGAAGATTTTTATTTTCATTTGGGCATGAGGTCAACTTGGAAAGACCCTATCGGGCCCAATGGCATGCATCGAGATCGCATTCGGGGTCGTTGGGTAGCATGGAAGATTGGGATTCTCGGGGGAGGAGGTTGGACTTTGGCGCTAGGGTGGTCCCCCGTCGGTGAGCTGTGGAAACTTCACGTAGGCTTTTTTCGAATGAGAGCGACTGGTTATGCCCAAAATGCAATTACAGAAACTTTGGTACACGAACCTTGTGCAGAAAATGCTTACACCCTTGTAATAGAGAAAACCCAAATTTAGTATGGAGACCTAAGCAGGTCCAAATTGCCCCTTGTGAAGAGGATGGAAGTCTGGAGGTTCCGGTGTCGGTTGTGGAAGAAAGAAAAAGACATCTTAAGAACTGTCTTATTGGAAATTTGAAATCTGGATCTTAGCTCTTAGAGGACATTTGGGACTGGGCCAAAAATCTCTGGGGACTACCTGACCTGGAAAAACCCTTCGCTATCAGCACAGTGGAGATCCTCTTCCGTTTTGGTTCGGAAGCCCAGGCTACTGTTATTCTCCGGTGTGGAGGGGAGGTTTTCGGGGATCTCCTTTCCTCCCTCCAGCCTTGGGTCCCGGCGTTTAATACTGGAGCGAGAACTGTTCATCTACGGTTTTATAATATCTCCCTTTATGCTTGGTCATCTGCCACGGTAGAGATTCTCGGATCGCACCTTGGTCAGGTCCTTGAGATCCAACTTTTTGGCAATCACCCTCACTGTCTGACTTTTGCCTATGCCCTGGTTATTTCACCTCATTGGAAATCTATCCCACCTTCAATTAATTGAAGGGTAGATTCTACCATTTACTCGGTTGGAATTAAGGTTGTTTCTGAAGATAGTATAAATTCTTTGACCTTGTCGGTTGTGGGAGAGTCTAGCAGTAAAGACAATTTTTCCCTTTTTGGAAATCCTGATGAGTCCCTCACCGATAAAGGGTCACCGACGGTGGTCCCCCCTTCGGAATTTGTGGCAGAGATCTCTGGGTGCGAATTGGAGCCGGTGGCCCCCCTTTCAAATTTTGAAATTTCCACCGACCCCCCTTGTCCGTCAGAACTGGTCACTGTCTAGTCATGGAGTGGGAAGGCTCAGTTGAGGGGACCTGTGACTCTCCCATTGTTTACCAAGTCAGACAGGTTTGTGCCATGTGGCACTAAAGGCAAGGCGGGCAAAAAGGATATCGTGGACCGTCTCAGTTTAAAATCAGTTGGAGATCGGAAGGCCCTAAAATTAAAAAATAGATTTTTCAGAACGAACTTAAGCCCTGATGTGAAGTATACACGTTCGCCTAAACGCAATATTAAAAGTGGCCCCGGGCTGAATGCTCACCACCTCGCCACTCGTGGGGGCCTTTCAACAGTGGGAGGAGAATTAAACGTGTGCACCTAAAAAAGGGGATTAGGAAGAAAAAACCTCCTTGAGAAAGTCTCCATGAATTGAGAATTTTGCAGGCCTCACCTACTTCGAGTATATCCGAAGAGGCATGCTCTAAAGACTCTGGTTTAGCAGGGTGGGGCGAAAGCACCATGATGATCGAAGACCTGGATCTCCTTAAATCTTTGAAGTATAATGAAAAATTGGCAAGGAAGGAATCTCCCACTCCTTGTGAGGTGCTGATATCTCCTCTTAAGAAACAATGGCTAAAAGAGCGGGCAGCATTTCAAAGTGTGGAGGTCCCCCCCTCCCAGGGCTCCCTAAATAGTGAAGAGGAGCTTCATACGCCCCTCCGCAACTTGCCCATCTTTAACAAGCTCCTAGAAAAAGAAAGACGAACAAGAAGGCGTTTATGGGAGGAGGAGAAGCATCTGGCGATTGCCAATTTGGAATCTATGCGTGGCCCAATGGATGCAGACGGATAGGGTTTCGGGTTGGTAGCCCTGAGGTGGGGCAAGTTCAACTAGTGCAGCCGAGTGAATCAAGTAGGCGAGATAAAGGGAAAGGAATTTTGGTATCAAATGATGAGGAAGAACCGCATCCAGAATTGGAAGGTTTTAATGAATTCCTAGCACTGGGGGACGCACTTGGGATGTCCTACCAGGAAAATCTAGGAAAAACTAGAGAAATGTTCCGAACCATGCAATCTAGAGACGTCAATGAGACAATAGAAATAGTTAAAGAGGTTGGATCAACTGTTGGAATACAAAATTAAAAGGTCGCATATTGAGAAGTATAGTGATAGTCTTTAGGGAGTAAGGATTGTTTTCTGAGGATCTCAGTCAAAGAAAAACTGGAAATTGAAGGGTAGTGTATAAGCCCATTCAGTTTAGCTTCATCAAGAACTTGGAAAGATATGTTGATGGTTTCAACCTCATAGGTTGATGGTTTGACAGTGGGGGAATCCTTGAAAGGGTCATTATTTAAGCTGTTGATTCTATTGATGATTATCCAAGATACTTTTTACGTTTCAATAGTGAAGGGGAATACTTGAGAGACTCTGCCTTTTGCTTAGACCTCTTTTCTGGATTCTCTTGCCTTCCTATATTATCTCTTGGAGTTTCTCTTCTCTTTTAGGTTTTCATAATTTCAGGTTGGTCTCGGTTAGAAAGGCCCAGGTAAAGGTATACAAGGAATCATATCAATTTTCTCAATAAAGCTTGCTGATGTAAGGAAGAAAAGAGGAGGTGATAGGTGGCTGTATTATGACTTGATGCGCTGTACTGTGTAATTGGTTTCGGGTATGCCTGTGCCAGTGCTCTTTAATATTTTGTATTGTAGGATGGGACTCTTGGTCCCGAATGCTACCTTAATATTAATGAAATATATCAATTTTCAAAAAAAAAAAAAAAAAAAAATTCTGTGAAGGGCTTCATATGCAAACAAATGCTTTTCTTTTATTTATTATTGCAGAGCTGCTTTTATTTCATTTAACATTTGGACTTGCCTTTTTCACAGACAGATTTACAGATTTGGAACTGGATGCCTTGCGTTCTTCCATTGGATCTCTAAATGCGAGGCTAAAAAGATATACACAATCTTCACAAGGTAATACGATGAATTCTCCGAGACAGATTCCAGGAAGGAGGAAGAATAATTTGCCGGAAGCCCAAATTTCACACCTCAAGTCATCTATCTCAAAGCTCTCACTCGTCAATAGTGAGAACACAAAAAAGGTTAAGCTTGTTGAATCTGTGCTGCAGAGCCAGGAGAGTGGCAAGTGATGCCCTCAATTTTGTTTTAGGTTGATTGCTGGATTCTGATATTTTTTGAAATGGGCATTTTTGCTGTCATTGCCCATATTGGTTACCAGACCGAATCGGGGCGTCGTTCCCTTATCTGGAATATGAAGGAATTACATGTTTTGATGAACTCCAACTATTGCAATTCAGTTCAATCAACTGTGGATTCTCATCAGGAGCGGATTTCTCCTCTGCCGAGTCTATATCATGTTGAAGTTGTACATCACAAGTTGAATATCTTTTGCGAAATCCAGGTTAAGATCTCTCTGTTTTCACCCCATATGCCTTGAGAGACCCTGTAATCTTTTTTCATAGAGAAAAACAACCTTAACAGTGATCTGAGATAAGTGAAATCCATTCTCCATGCCTTTGTTTCTTGTTTGTTACAAAGCTCTCCATGTACGAATGTAAAATTAATTTGGAAATTATCTGTAGCACAATTAATGATCAAAATTGTCTGGAAGCAGTTCAATACCTTGCTCTCAAAAGAGGCCCTCTTCTGGAGAAAAATGAACATTTAATGCTTTAATGCATTGCCTCATTGTGGTTATAGAGCAAGTTTCACACGTTTCACGAAGAAAAATGTTGGAAAGGCATTACCACCTTTAGAAAGGAAGTGCATGTTTCGCAAAAAACACCTTTTGGGGCTTATATAAAAAAAGGGTGGCCCAGTGCACGAGGCTCTTGCCATTGCGGGGTTTAGCGAGGGCTAGATGTACGCAGAATTACCTGCATTGCACAGAGGCTGTTTCGGTGACTAGAACCCGTGACTTTTTGGAGCTTAATATGTGCCGTGTAAATGTAATAAAATTTGTTGGTCCGACTGGTGATCACAAAGCTGGCACATTGCGGTTGAACCCACCTTGATTGGGTGATCTTGTTTGCTCAATCCAATCAAAGCTTGTTTATGATTCTGCCAAGAAAAGCTACAGGTGGTTCAGCATGAGACTAGGACCCCTACCTAATGATGGTCTACAAGATCACGGCCGAGATGAATCATCCATATCCCCTTGTGGGACCCATCCCGTCTGCCTAACCAGACTATCAAGAATCTTAAAATCCTGTCATTCATGGCCTTTTTTTTGTTCTGTTGGATAGTAGAATCAATAAAACAAAGCCCTGTTTGGATTGCACGAAAAACATTTGATATAATTTTTTTTTCTTCTTTCTACATTTTGGAGGGAAATGATATTATTATGAGTAATTCAGAAGGATATTATCATAAATTGAAGTTCCTTTTAAGTAATCATTGAATATGATTGGATCAAGTTATTCTTTTTTTTTTGGTGTAAAAAATAGAAAATTCCTGCAATCCCGTAAATCACAGGCTGATCGTCTGCCTCCCAGTCGGAACTGCCTTAAAGAAATGGCAAAATTATTGCAATATCAGTTAAGCACTAACTATCAAATCATTATTTTTCTGTAGGATGGTAAGCTACCCTCACTTAAATCTCAAAAGGGTTTAATTTTGTTATGCTACATTGTAAGAAAGAATAAGTGATCTCTGCATCTCCCAAACTATCAGAAACAACAAAACCTTCACTTTCATGTTCTTTCACGTTACAAGATAATTGCTGCCTAGATTGTACTTTTAAGTGCCAAATTTCACCTTCTCTGGAAATTGAGAACCTTGATGGATAATGCATATACACTAAAGAAGAGGAGGATGAAGCAGACAAGTACACCTGCAGCAAGACCTGTTGTTCCAGTGCCGTAGCCAAGGTACTTTTCCAGATACTCCTTCACAGATCCCTCGAACCCAGGCCCAACTATCGGAGTCTCAATGTCCCCAAGTTGTGACGTTATGATGCCCTGGAGGGTCCATTGAATTGGGGAAAGATAATAAAACCAGATCCACCAAGGAGGGATATTCTGCAAAATAAGGCGAAAGGAGTTGTCAAAGTAAAATCTTACTGGTTCACTGACATACTTTACTACTAAAAAATCTTAGGTACTGTTCATTTTGGATTTTGGGTCCACAAGAATGAGTGCAGGAGATCCGGACCGATCTTTTTTTTTTTTTTTTCTAATCCTTTGATAAAAAGATTCTCTCTTCATAAAAAATAGGAGGTAGAACCAATACAGATTTCTTTTTTGATTCATCCCTGGAGTTGAATACCTCATTCAAGATTTTTTTTTATCCAATCCGTATGTGTTGGGTTGCTGGAGTAAGGAGACATGCAATTAACTTACAGGTTTGGGAACGAGGAAACCAGAGAGAAGATTCCATAATGAGTAAAAGGCAGATGAAATAACTGCTGCCAACTGCTGAGAAGGCGTCAGACCAACCGCCATCATTCCGTAGAATGCAAAGTAAGTGAACGTGAGGAACATGAAGACAAGGTAAAGTAGAAATTTCCCTGCAAAGCACACCCATGCTTTTTAGCCTTTCAAAATTAATCAGTCATAAAAAAATATCAGTAAACAATTTTGGCCCAATATCAGAACCGTGTTTATAGGGCCAATGTTTAAAAGCTTATACATGACTAAAAAATCAGTCTTCTGAACCGGAATTCAGGCAGTTAAGCCATTGAACAACTTATCAATTTTATAAAACCATCTTGAGTCTAGACTCAACTAATTGTTTCATAAATTGGAATATATAAGATGTCGAAGGTTACCTATTGTCCTTTCGAAATTTATCATGAAGAATGTGATGACACCATATATAATTGTTTGCACAGCAATGTACGGGAGCTCTATGATACCCTGTAAAAGAGAATGTAAGATATGTAAACATCACTTGAACAAAACGAAGCCAAACCACCTTACGCACGTGCCAAAACTCTTACCTGGGCTGCTGCATATGGGAATGGAGCATACATTCCAGCTGCCTTCTCTCTATAGAAAACAGTTCTCTCAATTGAAATCATGGGCTGTATTGAAGAGGAATTATTTACACCAAGAAATATGCAAGCCGCAAAGAGAGCTCCCATAATAGTAAACAAGTCTTGCACTGTTTCCCTACAAAATAATCAAACCACATAATTGAGAAGTTAGTAGTGTAACCCATTTGCAACACTCATTTTGAATACTGACATCCTGATAACAGCAGTTCCAGAAATGCAGTTAAGAAACACAGCAACCCATTAAGTAATAATAGAAAGTTCTGTACTTTTCTATTAAACCACCCGTGATGGGATAAGCCTACGAGAAACCCTTATACTCGCAGCAGACATACCCCACTTTCTACACAGTAAAATGGCTAAAAATAGGTTTTTATAGATTCCACCCAACTTAAATTAGGTATAATTATTACTATGCTTGCACCAGTTCTCAGAGACTTGAATTAGGTATAATTATTACTATGCTTGCACCAGTTCTCAGAGGCTTGATATTTCACGTTTTACTTGCAATTATACAGATAGCTGGAAATAGTGTTCTACAAGGGACCCAACAATCTTTGATTTGGATACAAAATTATTGTTCAAAGCTTCAAATTGCTTACCCTAAATTTCTAAAGTGAGAACTTAGCTTCCAAAGTGAGTTTCCGGGGAAACAAGCTTCCATTAACCTACCATTTGTCAAAACTCACTTCGGCACATGGAAATAGGCTCATATAGGGATTTTTACTGTACGTTTCTTCTTATGGTGTAGCTCTTCTCCTTCACCTCCCTCGATATATGTTGTGCACACGTCTTGTATTCTGCCAGTGATACAACATCCTAACAGACTAATGTGTGCGGCGCACACGCAGGGTCTTTCACTAAAGGGCATTTCAGTAATTTCTTGATATAGTGCATTGATATATAAGTCACATATTAGGGTTACGAGAGGTGAGGTTTTCTTCGAGTTTTCTTGGCCGAGAAGAGTTTTGTAACCCTAAACCGAAACAGTGAAACTCTTCTGTGGAGTGGAGGTAGTAGGCACACTGACGAACCACGTGAATCTTGTGTTCTTGCTTGTGTGATTGTGTTTCTTTGCATCTTTTCTTGATGTTTTGCTGTACATCGTGTTTGATCCTTATTTGGGAAGGTATTTCTTGGTTTTCTACAATAAATATGCTTCTTGATTCCATACTACCCATATCTCATCCTTATCTTCTCCCACTGCTAACCACTCCATGATGCAATGTACAACCAAATGGACAAAATGGCCAGGCATTCTAAAATTAGCGAGCAGAAACTAAAAGTTCTCAATCAGATATTTTCAGCCATGTTTTAAATTTTCCACCGAAACCGATACAAAACGACCGACTGTTTTTATTTCCATCTCTACTGAAACGAATCTCAATGGATTCATCCCACTACATTATTTCCGTTGAAATTCAAAATTTCGACCGAAAAGGTCGAAATTTATTGTTGCTTCATGCTGCTTCCATTGTTGATGGGGTTGCCCCATTGCTTTTGTTGTCGTCATCATTGTCGTCGACTGTTGCTGCCATTGTCGTGAGGAGGCTGCTACCGTGAGGGGAGCTGCTGGTGTAAGGAGAATGGAAGAAGAGAAGAGAAAGAGGAGACAAGGAGAGGCAAAAAAATGAAACGAAAGAGGGACAAGTTAGGTTTTTGAGAACGAGTATGGTAATCGTCTATAATATGCTAAACAATTTCTGTGATTTGTTTTATAAGGCCCTGTTTTTCAGTTTGACTTTCAGTTTTTACTTTTTACTAAGGCCTTATTTTTCAATCTTTGATATGTTGTAGTTATAGATAAATTGTCATCAAGATGTAAATTGTGCAAATAGTGGTACCAATACTAAACTGCAAAGGTAGAAAAATATATAAGAAGTTTTATCTTTGTCAACATGCTTTACGGGCCCATCCTAGTTGAATCGAAGGTTGGCCCACTTTTCATTTCAAGGGGAAGAGTTACGGGAATTCCAAATCTCAAAACCTAAGCATCATAGAAATGATGAGTATCTAACTAAGCACAGCTTCAATTCGGGTACAAGATTCATGGTATATTCTGGTGATCACATTAGCTCTTTTTTTTTTTTTTTTTGGTTGGTGGGGGGGGGGGGGGGTGTGCTTGGTGCTCTAATTTCCCCTTAAAAGTATTGTTTCCTTCGTTCTTTGAAAATAGCGGGGCAGAAGAATGCACTCGTTAGTGACTGCTTTGTGAGAAATGGGGACAAACTGAATTGGAATTCGCGGTTTAGGAGAAATTTTTTTGAGCGAGAGTTGAATTCTGTGGCTAGATTTCTAGAAATTTTAGAAGGATGCTAAATAAAGCAGGCATGGGTGGACAAAAGGATATGGATCTGGGATCCTACTGGGACTTTTTTTGTCAAATCTTTCTACATACATTTATTGCCTCTCTCTGGACCCTATATAGAAGCAAAAGTGTGGAAGCTCCAGGCTCCCCCTAGAGTATGCTTCTTCCGTGGACGGTGATGAGACATAGGATTCAGATGGTTGACTTCTTGCCACAAATGGGGATGCGATTGATTGTGCATTGACGCAGGGGAATCAATTGACCACTTATTCATTCACTGCAAGCTTGCACGAAAGGTTTGGAGTGGTGTACTTTCCAGATTTGATATTTCATGGGTATTTCCTGCCACTTTACCTGAACTCTTGCTACAATGGGAAGCGGCTCCATGGAGGAATAAAGGTAGAGCTTATTAGCCACCATATGGGTTTTATGGAAGGAGAGAAATGCTAGAATTTTTGACGGCGTAGCTAAATCTCCATACTTCCTATTTATCAAAGTCATAGCTTGGGTGAGAACCCTCCCTATGTTCCGATTCATCTCGGCACATGATTTATGGGAAAGGTAGAAGCTGGTATCTTCTAGCAGGGAAAGAAGGACGACTACCGTGCAGAGTCGGGAGGCACCTCCATTGGAAATGATTAAACTAAACTTTGATGGATCCAGTTTTGGAAACCCGGGACCATCGGGTATCAGAGGTGTGTTGAGGGATTCCATGGGGGAGGTTATTTGGGCCTTTTCCGGCCCTATTGGGACGGCCGATGCCAACGAGGCAGAAGTTAGAGCAATTCATCATGGACTAAAATGCTTAAATAGAGAATCAATGGACATGACGATAGTGGAAGGAGACTCCATGAATGTCATTAGGTGGCTTACAGGATCGGCAGCTCCCCCATGGAGATTTCCACAATACTTTGATGAAATCCAAGATAGAAGGCTCCTCAATCACTTTCATCCACATAAGGCGTTCGGCTAACGAGGTGCCAGATGGTCTCGCTAGAGATGGCGTGGAAAAGTTGGGGTTGGAGATGTTTCACTCCCTACCCCCGTGATTGCATTTAATGTTTGTTTTTCTTTGTATTTGATGTTCTTTGTATTTCTGGGGGTGACTTCCTCGGTCTCCCCCTTTTTTCTTCAATGAAATCCTTACTATTCAAAAAAAAAAAAAAAAGAGATGGAAAATATTTTTTTAAGCCATTTTACTTGGCACTTCATTTCATTTCATTAATTTAGAGAATGATAGTTGGTAGCCAGCATCATTGGACTGAGCAATAAAGAAACTATATCTTATGCATTGGATGTCAAATCGGCATGGGGCCAATACCACTCATAACTCTATGTGATATTGACATACAGTTGGGGTCCTTGAAGGGATGACTGGTCAAGATACTTTCTTATACTTCATTACTTGCGACAACACATATCACTTAGTGTTTGATGTGATTACACCATTATGGGTGGCTTTCTTGCTTATTGGATGATCTAAGTATGTATTTGTGCTCATTTTAGTATTTCCCAAAATTTTCTCTAAATATTTTATCATTTGCATATGTTTCCATACTATGATTTTACAAGATTTCCACCGAAATTTCCAAACGAAACTGAAATGTTTCTGTTTCCATGCCGACCAAAACCAAAATTTAAAACCTTGTTTTCAGCTATAATGGAGGAACAATGTAATGAGCAAAACAGGAAGAATTATTCATACAATATATGAAACACGAGTGAATAATAATAGAATTTACCTTTTCGAACCAATATTCCAAAATACTGTGCCAAGTATCAATGCACACATTGTGGTGAAGAACAACCTCACAACATTGTATTTGGGGCTTCTCCAGTAAACAAGACTTTGCTTCCAAAGGCAAACTTTGAATTGGGTCATAATATTCTGTGAAAACTTAGAAGCAAACTTCAAAGGCTCTGAACCAGCAGCAGGAACACTCAAGCAGTCAATCAGAGCTTCCACTTCCCTAAACAAAAATAATTAAATACATTTAGTTGTGCTTAACTAAAATGGCACTGCCAAAATAATAATGGAGTTAACAGATAAGATGATCTTGGTTACAATGGACTTGCATTCATACTTATAAAAGCCACAAAATGATTAACGTCACCTATATTGATCGGAATTTCTATATATGGTAGCAAAATCTGCACCAATTCTCTCTTCAAATGCTGGTGTACTGATTTCAAGCATCCAAGTTGCTGGATTGTAACCCTCAGGAATTGGAGGAATGCCATTAATTTTCTGTGCAGAGAAGAGATGCAAGGGAAAATGGGTTATTAACAAGCACCAGAACTATATAAAAGCTGAAATATACATTTCCCAGAAATTCTCCTCTATCAACATGACTAGTACATGAATGTGAAAATTTTCAACAAATATGTCAACAGCCTTCTAAATAGGATGGATTCATTGAAGACCAGGTGGAGGACATAGAAAGAGTAGTCATCAATAAAAACAATATATGGACGAGGCCATTGAAGATGACAAATTAGAACTATTTTTCTCACTTTCTTTCATTCAAGTATCATTTAAATACTCATATTAACTAACCATAAAATTTGTGAGAAGGAGAACACATGTAGGGAACTGAAATATCGTTTGATTAAATACATACACATGGACACAGGTAGCACAGATACGGCTCATCATCTTCCAAACTTGAAAACAAAGATTCAACACATACCATGTGATGAGACACGACATATATAAGTAAAAATGGGAATTCCCAACTAATCTATAGTTTGAAAAATGAAATAATATTATAGCATCTAAAAGACACATATATGAAGATTAAATTAAAAATACACAACACTGACAAATACTGAGCATAATAGTTAATTTGAAAAGAGTGCATATATTTTAACTGTGAAAGTTAATTTAGCAAACATATCCATATAATATAGCATATTATATGGAGAGGGCGAGCCTTGGCTCAACGGTAAGGTTGCTCATTGTGACCTAGTGGTCACGGGTTCGAGTCACGGAAACTGCCTCTCTGCAAAGAAGGGGTAAGGCTGCGTACAACTAGCCCTCCCCAAACCCGCAATGGCAGGAGCCTCGTGCACTGGGTCGTCCATCCATATAATATGGCATATCAGTAGCTGTGTCATGTCATGTTGGACACAGTATGCTGTGTCTGTACAAGTATTTGGTTATCATAAATAATTATGCCCCTGACGACATTTTTATGGTCACTCATAGCTT
Source organism: Tasmannia lanceolata (assembly GCF_043159265.1). Classification (NCBI taxonomy): domain Eukaryota; kingdom Viridiplantae; phylum Streptophyta; class Magnoliopsida; order Canellales; family Winteraceae; genus Tasmannia; species Tasmannia lanceolata. The sequence continues at coordinate 16,178,267 of NW_027518683.1, forward strand.
ATCTTACCAGTGTTACATTTGATGTTGCATGTATGACAGAAACTGCCATTTTTATCAAATCATTATTTTTCAATAAGAATCCACAAGCTGGTACAATTGCTAAAAAAAACGATAGATCAAGTTTCAAACACTGCTACTATGATGCTGTTATAGTTAAGAAAGATAATGAGCGGGTTGAGAAGGATGTTCTCATTACTAGTAGGTAAATTTTTGTGGCAGCAGAAATCTTTTCCTTTACCGCAATAATTAACCAAACCAATACATGCAGTAAAATAAGAAGATTCTAGATGCTACCTGGAAATAGTTGATCATAGTTTGTGAATGCACACCAAGCGCGCCTCCATATATAACTCTCCCTCCTCGTTTCATGAGAAGAAGCTGCACCAAAGAAGACAATAATATGTAAGGAAAAAAAATATGGAAGCCAAAAAAAATTATAAATATGGTTAAGCCATAGGATATTTATAAAAGAAAGACGTGTATTAACCTCGTCGAATGCTTCAAATATATCAATACTTGGCTGATGTATAGTGCACACCACGGTTCTTCCAGTATCAACAGTATTTCTAACAGTACGCATCACGATTGCTGCAGCCCGTGCATCTAATCCAGACGTAGGTTCATCCATAAATATAATAGAAGGATTTGAAACAAGCTCTACCGCAATTGTAAGCCGTTTTCTTTGTTCTGTGGATAAGCCAGTGCTTCCAGGTAAACCAACCAAAGCATGTCTCAGAACATCAAGCTCTACTAGTGACATAACTTCTTCAACAAATTCCTGCAGATCATTGTATCAGAATAATTTCACGAAAGAACTAGGGGTGCAACTCGGGTAGGGTTGGGTCGGGTTGAGGCCAACCCCACCCGACCCGAGGAAACCTTTTTTCCAACCCGAACCCGACCCGAGGAACCCTTTTTTTCCACTCCGAACCAGACCCGACCAGAGTTCAACCCAAGTTTTTAAGCTTACCAAAAAAAGGATAAAAAATTCCGGGTTTCACTCAGGTCGGGCTGCCCAAACCTTCAACCCGAACCCAAAGTCAACCCACTCAACTTTTTTTCGGGTTGAACCCGACCCGAGTTGCACCCCTAGAAAGAACCTAGAACGGGAAAATAAATAGAGATATCAGAACTAACACGTTGTTTTTCATTGCTGACTTCCTTAGGAAGGCGTAAACTGGCTGAAAACCAGAGGGACTCTTCAACTGTTACTTGAGGAGAATGGATATCATTTTGTTCAACATATCCAGAAATTCTGGCAAAAGTCTCTTGTTTTTTTGGATACCCGGATATCCTAATATCACCTTCTATATATCCTTCGGTCTTCCTACCAGCAAGCACATCCATCAGCGTGGTTTTTCCTGCTCCACTTGAACCAACCAATGCAGTAAGCACACCTGGTGTGAATGCCCCACTCACATTTGATAAAAGTTGTAACTTCTTTTCTGGAACACCTTTCTGCTTCATTGCCTGAGATACGTAAAGGTAACATTTTTTATTAAATAAAATGAACTAAAAAAAGTCAAAAGAACCCAAAAGTTGAAGGTAGGGTACCTGTGGCATATCAACAAAGTAATTGACATTAAGAAATGTCATTGATAATGGTGGAAACGGAAGAATCATTCCTTTCTTTGCAACATGCCTTGACTCAGACGCCTGACTTACTGCAATTGCATAGTGATCTGTGATCGATGGTATTATACAATTGAAATTACAAATTTTTTACGAAATTATATGACACTTCGAAGAGTATAATAAAAACCACAAGATATGGAAGAGACATTCAATGCCACAAATCAAAGCAATAATGGTAGGAGTTTTAAAAAAGTGGCTTTACCAACACTATCATCACTAGTCTCTTCTGCACTATCAACAGGAATCACTGCCTGGGCCTTTCCAAGGGCTGTACATAGAGCATAAAACACTCATCAGGAAAATAGCCTATACTAATAAATGAAAGAAAATTGAAAAAATAACTAAGATCACGTAGACGTAAGAAATCTACCATAAAAATATGAAGCCATTGAAAATAAAATTGTCATTGGATCAATATAAAGCAAGTGTTCAAATACTTACGGTTTAAGTAGGCCAAAGCAAGGATCACCAAAATGTTGAAAAGGACACTGTATGCTAATAAAACACCAACCCCAACCCAATACCAGTCAGCATTGACGGGAAGACCATGTAACTGGAGGACGTTGTATCCAACTGTGGTGTTTGAGTAGGCAGATCTCTGGAACAGTGCACAAAACAAAAATCTTTAACGGGAAAGTTTCTAAAAGTGAAATGGAGCATTCACTGAAGTATGAATTCAGTGTAAGGTAACAAGTAAAAATTGAAAGATACAACTGAAGTATGAGTCAATAAAGCCATAAACAGAACACCTTCATCCATCGCGAGGCAGTAAATTCATTAACTGAAATTGCACATTGTCCATATGATAATGGTGATACCCAGAAAGCCCAGACCCACCATGGTTGGATTTTATCTGAGTACAAACTAAAGATCAGTTCTGGACATTTGCATGGAAGATTGAATGGTATGTTTAGAAGTTTTAAGTGGAACTTAGCATATAAAACCATGGTACGAGCTGTACCATTGAAATGATTATCGAAAAAGTATACAGAGGCTAGACAAACATTATGCGACATTCAACTTTTCATATTTAAAATATGGGATTTGCTAGCACCCATTGCAAAAGGTATTTCATGGATGGGCTGTTGCATGTGAGAGCAGCCTCCTCGTGAATGAAGACAAAATCTGCTGAAAAGTGAGCCTGTGCGGCTGCTCTCACATGTAACAGCCATCCGCGAAATGCCTTTTGTGATGGACGCTAGCAAATCCCTTAAAATATTGATGTCAACCTTTTGGAATGATAAATCCACCCAACAAGAACACTATTAGTAGTGCGGCAGATGCAAATGTATTGGAAACGGTCATATCACGTGCAACAGCTCCTAACATCCGGAAGAGGCCCAATGCCATTTGATGAATCGAAAAGAGCAAGAACATGTAGCGGAAAAACCTATGACATTAAGAAATGAATCAATACAAATGAGAATATATAAAGAACAATCGCATTAATGAAAATTGCAATCTCACAACCAAAGATACCTCCCAGCACCAGGGGCAAAGCCAACTGTGTAATATACAATACAAGACCATACAACAGCTTCAACAATGGAGTAAGGCAAACGCAAAACCCAACTAGGAAGAGAATATGCCCAAGCAGGATAAAAGAAATTATCTCTCTGCTTGTAGAATACCGGTAATCGACTTATCATAATTGGTAGCTCAGAAAATCCATTAAACATCATATGAACTAGTCCAAAAAACAAACAAGAAAGATAAAGGTTCCCATTAATCTCATCTATAGGATGTTTCCTTGTCCGGAGAAACATTGTACATGCAACAGTTCCAACAAATGCAACCTGCAAAGAAGTCAATATGAACATTACCACAACATATTACAGAATATGATAGAAGACATTTAGATTTTCCACGAAGTGAACTTGTAAACCGATTAATAAAAATATTGTTGTTATTTTTATCAAAAAGACAAAAAATATGATAGAAGACATACATGAGTGTAGTGGAGATGCGAATACTTAGATGGATGTGCGGCCACACAAGGTTAGAATTAAAAACGAAGACATCCGTAAAAAGGTGGGGGTGACACCAATTGAGGAGAAGATGAGAGAGCACCGCTTAAGATGGTTTGGGCATATCCAACGTAGGCCTGTGGATGCTCCAGTGAGAAGAAGTGACTCGTGCCAAGTTGATGGAGTAAAGAGAGGTAGGGGCAGACCGAAAACAACTAGGGTAGAAACAGTGAGGAAAGACTTGATGGCTAGGAACATAACAGAGAACATGACCTTGGATATGAGAGAATGGAAGAAAATGATCCATGTAGACGAACCCAACTAGTGTCAGGATTAGACTTAGTCAATTTGAGCCAGGTAGATCGTTTCATCTTCTTCATGAAATTTTTCTAAAGGAGTCATTAGCCGACCTCAACTAGTTTGGGACAAAGGCTTAGTTGAGTTGAGTTTATAGAAGACATACATGAAAGGATATTTCAGGTTTGGTACCCTCCGAGGAAGGTAACAAGATTTGACAAATTACTTGCTTCTACAGAGTATTGCAAACCCAATACTTATGCTTTTAAGAGAGGATAAAAAACAGGTAAACAGGGAAAATAACTAAAAAAACTAATTTGGGTATTCCTTGAATGAATCAATCTTCGGTTCCAAGTGCTATGCAACAAAAAACTCTAAATCCTCAACCACAATAAACAATTTCCCAAATTCAGAAGACCTTAAAAACATGCAGTACGATAATTTGCATATTCTATACTCATGTGAAATTGACTAAGATAAGTTAAAAATATGCTTACGTAGAACAGTGAGCTTGTTTATATTAAATTATTTAAGAACAAGAATACATAGACCACAAGAAGGCACAACAGTCCCATGAAGGAACAAAGGTCTAGACAAGAATGACGGACGTCACTCTCCGCATGAATGCACATAAGCCGTACAAAAGCCCAACAGCACACATAATGGCACACCAGCAACACTAAGGCATAGCATTTGCATGGAGGCACATCAACCCATGGAAAAGGCATGGAAATCTTCAAATAAGGCACAACTGTGACACCAAGAGACAGAAATCTTCATCTGAAGGCACAACAGCGACGCGAGAAAATAACAGTCCATACCTTACGAAAAATAACACCATGATCTAGTGTTCATGGAAACAATTTCATTGCACACCTTCCTCCTTGACTTTAAACTGAAAGAGGAATATGTTGATTGGTACACCTTAAGGTGTGCTAAAGTATAAAAGAATAAATAACACCTTCTCCAACAGCTTAAGCATTTGGAGTAACTGGTTGTTTCACAGGGTATCAGAGCAAAGGTCCTAAGTTCAAACCTCCTTGATATCAAAAATCCACATGCAATGGTCAACCCAAAAGTGGGGCCAAATGTGCCACGTGTAGGCCAACCCAAAGAAAGAGGGGCCACACATGAGCAAGGTTTTAAATTTCGACCGAAATCTGAAATTTCGCGTTTCGGTCGATCCCGAAATATAAATTGGGTGAACCTGAAATGTTTACTTTATTTCGACCGAAATTTCGGTCCGAAATTTTGTTTTCCTGAAATTTCGGTCCGAAATTTTATTTTAGGAAAAGATTTCATTTATTCATTATTTAATATTTCCCTGAAATCAGCCCCAAATTAATATAATTAGTATTAAATTCAGAAGAAAAAAAAATCAGCCCCAAATTAATATAATTAGGCTAATTTATAAAATTAAATCAAACATATGCATGTAAAATCTAGTAAGGGACCATTTCAAAAAAAATCTAGTAAGGCAAATGCCCTTCCTTGAAAAAAAAAATAGAGACCCTACGAGGAAATATACAAGTATGTGTTAATAACCATAGGAAATGAGTAGTTCCACTAGAAACAAACAAATAAAGGAGGAAATAACTCATTAAGAACGAATGGTAAATCACAGCATTGTATATGACACCATTAATGCCCCTTTTTCAGGATCCGTCCAACTTGGGTAGTCAAAGCATTTCATTGTAAACTGCATTCAACTTAAAGCAGGCAAGTGTAGATGACTTGTACTTTAATGGTAGTAGAAATAGCTTGACTTTTATGATTACTCCTCTCATGATATTGAGTGTAGTTGCTAGTTATTTATTTCACATAATGAATGAATTATCAGTTATTGCCTATGAAGTTGAATTGTGTTCCAAACTTATTTACCTTACTAAATGTAAATGATCAGTTCTTGATATTAGTAAAAGAAGGTTATGAGAAAGAAATTATGAAAGAAGAGAGAAATGTGAAAATAAATATAGAGGTCGAAATTGTTACGTTTTGATAAAGGAAGGAATTTTCCCTCTCTTGATGAGAAAGGGACAAGGTAATGTATAACACATTCATAAGTTTGTCATGCATTTAGGTTTGGGAGAAATGGGAGGGAGGACTAAGGAGACCCCTTAGATCCTACCTTGGGCAAAAAGCCAAAAGCCACCCAGACCGAGAGCGTACGACATTTGGCTGCGATTCATGTACGGGTAGAAGCTATAAGGTGACCTAAGGGAAATCCTACAGAGGATCACATTCCACTAGGGAATGGAGGGTCCTTGATGGTCAGTGATTGTTGGCCAGGCTACGAAGCCACCGAAAAGAAAGGAGAAAGAAAAGAAAGGAGAAAAGAAAGGGTGATTTGTCGCATGATCGCTGGCGTATTGAGTGCTGCATTTTGTTTGTCATCCTCATGCATTTGCATTTTAATTAATGTTTCTTAAGTATTAAATCTAAATTATTATTGCCCAAATTGTTCATTTTATCCTAGTTCACTATTATAGAGACTATAGTTATTACTGACATGTTAAATTTACTACCCTTACTGTACAAGCCTTCTACATGGCTTGCTCTAATCCATTTTACCCCTACAGGATCTGTAGGTGGGGAAGAAAGAGCATTCGCAAATGAAGATCTATGAAGATGTCATGGGAATGGGGAAGAATGACATCGTAGTCATTTCGTAGTTATTTTTAGTATCGGACTTGAGATTTTATTTCAGTTTCAGAATATCAGTTTTAAGTAGCTTTTAATTAATGGGTTGGATTAATGGTTTGGCTAATTATGGTGAATGGATATTAAATTGTGAATGGAATATGAATCTTTAATAAGTTCATTAAAAAAAATTTATTGCTTCCGCTCATTTATCATATCATTGGTTTATCGTTTGTAAGAAAAAAAATTTACGGCAGTTTCACTTGCCTTGTTTTCCCGTAGCGACTTGACATCGGATTTGGGTTGTTACAACAAACCTAATTACATTATTGCCATCAGTGCCGTCCATGATGGTCCCATCCCACTAATGTGAGTGAAATAAATGGATTACACCAAAGTTTTAATGCAAATATTACTAAACTACTTCAACTCTTAATAGTTGTTTTACTAGGCATCTCACTATATCACCTTTTGTGAATGCACAAGAACATGGAGTAACTTTAAGCTCAAACTATACATTATAAATATGGAAAGGAGCTAAAATGAAGTTCGAGTCTCCCCTAATAAACGCCTGGCCTCAGATCTGAGGCTATTGAATGGATCATCCCTAACCAGGATCTCAATGCTAATTGCAAGGATCCTTCATAAGCTTCTGTTTTTATGTAACCTTCATACGCTTCTCCAGAAACCGTAAGAGGTGGAAGGTGACACATTCAATACAAGAACTTCAACTCTTTGAGCTGACATTGCTATAAAAATGTTAGTATTAAGTCATTGGGGGTATTCTTCTCACCTATTTACTCACCTATATATATATATATATATATATATATATATATATATATATATATATATATATATATATATATATATATATATATACGTGTGGGAGAGGGAGAGGGTTATATCTCTCTCATCTCTTCTCTTCTCTCAACTCCTCTCTTTCTCTCTCTTCAATCTCCACTTCATGTACTTGGTTCATCGGACATGGTATCAGCTAGCAGATGTGGACTGCCCTTCTTTCGCCATAGGATTCAGAAAGGTGAGATATGCACCTTGTTTACCAAATCAGCAGATCAGCTAGCAGATGTGTTCACTAAACCATTGGGATCCGCTAAGTTGAATGATGTTTGTAACAAGCCGGGAATGTATGATATATACATTACCATAGTTGTCAACCCGTGACTCGACTCGTGACTCGATTTCTTAATTTTATGACTCGTGACTCGTAAGAGTTTTTGAAAAGAGTAGAAACGTAGTTGAAAAAAATATCATTATATCTCAAAATATGAAGCATGTAAAAAAAATATAACCCAATTGCACATAGATATAGCACTAAGCCAAAAATATCCATCTATCCATAATATATACTAAGTATGTAACTTTCCAAATGTCATTCACCTTTTCTAGAAAAAGTTTTCCCTAGAATGTATTTTCCCCTGCATCATGTTTTGATCTTTTGATTGGGTGGGGTGGGACCCATATTCTATACCCAAGAATAGCATGGGAAAGGTCCACTATTTTACCCTTGATCTGATAAGCCCACCAACTCTATCCAAACCCATGCATACACCGTGGGACCAACTTTTTTTTGAATGGTTTGGACTAATTATTTTACACCTAATGCTATGATAGGGTGGGGCCCAATATTTAATGACCATGCCTAGGATTAGTGGGGCCCACTGTCTCTACCCAAACCAATGCAGAAAGTGGGCCCACCATTTTACCTCTAATGTTATTGACAAGGTGGTGTCCACCGTCGCTACCCAAACCTATGCATTTGACTGGAGCCCGCCATTTTACATCTCATGTTTTGATGGCGTGGGGCCCACCATATACTAGTAAATAACTACATGCTTGTAACTTGCATGAACACAAATAATTAAGTTTTAAGTTCCTACTTCCAAGTTTTCAATCATCAAAGCAAGAAAGCCCAGGCCCAACGACTCGATTCGACTCGTAAGAGTCATAGTTTTTTTACTCGACTCGGAGCGACTCGTAAGAGTTTTCGACAGAGGCGACTCGCATGGGCGACTCGACTCGAAAGCCCGGCGACTCGAGTCGACTCGAGAGTTGACTCGTACGACTCGTAAGAGTTTGACAACTATGTACATTACAGCTTGAGGGGGGAGTGTTAAGTGTATTAAGTCATTAAGGGTAATCTTGTCATTCTTGTAACCTATTTACTCTCTCTCACATACACATATATTCATGTGCCTCTTCTCCTCTCTTTCTCTCTCTTCAATCTCCACTTCATGGACTCGATTCATCGAACAAAGAAGATAGATTTTGAGCGAGATTCATGTCTTATATGGTTTCATGATTACTCTTGCTCCATAGTGAGAAATACTCGAGTTATTTGGAGATGATTTGTGTATAGGGAAACATCTGCCCACAGATTTAGCATTGTGATTTTCTTTTTCTTTTACACTAATCCATTAACATTTCTCAAGAGAAAAAGATCATGGACAAGAATAGAAGACACTCAAATGAAGGCTATCTAAGAGGATTTGCCGAGAAGAACCCGTGGGCCAGGATGTTGCATTATAAAATCCGGAAAAGCAAGAGGTCTGAGATATAGACCTCAGTTGTTGAAGCACAAAAAATATTATTCACAAAAAAAATAAAAGTTATGTAAGAGGATTTGCCAAGAAGAACCCATGGTTCAGGCTATTGCATTATAACATCACCAAGAGGTCTAACGATATAGACCTCAGCTGTTGAAGCACAACAAATATTATTCGTGAAATAATATATTGAAACACGACATGAGCTTGTTTAAGGTAGTTTAAGAAGTAATTTCAGCATGTGCGCCGTTCTGCAAATGGGGTGGCTGATAGACTCACAAGAGAAGGGGTAGAGAAGGAAGAGTTGGAACTTTATGATTTTCTAAGCCCTTGATTTTTTTTGTTTCCTCTTTTTATCTCGCTTTGTATTCTATTTTTGTTGTATCTCTTTCTTTGACCTTCTCGGTCTTTTTTAATGAAATTATATTACCGTTCAGAAAAAAAAGAAGGTAATTTCAATAGCAGACAAATGTCCATCCAAATCTTTAGAGCTCATATGCATATATGGAATTATATAAAATTATATACATGTGTGTATACACACGCATATTAAAAGCACAAATACGGCAGAAGGAAACATACTTGGCATGTTCTGAAAATATAGAGGAAACGGTGCCGACTGATTAGAAGAATTTCTCTTGAGAAGCACACTCTAAGAAGCTCCCATTTTGATACAGCAAATTTTGACCCGGCAAGAATATAAGGAAGATCCTTTGTTTTTTCATAGGGGATGGAGAGGCTGGAGTTTAGGGACCTTCCATACTCAGATTCTCTGAATGCTTCAGCAATTTTTGAAACAGGAATGAACACATATGGTTTTGAACGATCAGACCAATATTGACCTTGATCCTTTCTAGATGTAACCTGCAAATACAAAGTGTTGTATTAGCAAAGGAAAATTCAATACCGCCCAAAAAAAAGGAAAGGAAAATTCAAGATAAACATTTTTGACTGATTCATAAGAGGCTACCTCTTGGAGAAAATCAGCAACACCCTTTCGAGGGGGCAAAGAGAACCCCAATGATTTGAAAAAATCTAGCACATGTGTTTGGGGTCCTTGATAAACGATATGACCTTCTGATAATAATATTATATCATCAAACAAATCAAATGTCTCGGGTGCAGGCTGCAAAAGAGCAATCAATACAGTAGCCTCCATTTGGTGAACAAAATTTCGTATGCATTTTACTATTTGAAATGTTGTGGAGCTATCGAGTCCCGTAGAGATTTCATCCATGAAAAGGGTTTTCCTTGGCCCAACTATCATCTCTCCTGAATTTGGAACAAAAAAAAACGTCATTCAGTAAAATTGGTTATGGTACATAACTTAAAAATATTCACCTATCTTTTTAGAAACAAATTGTAGCCTCGGAAATTCATTAGAATTCTCAGCTTTAGCAACACCTCAGATTAACAAAGAAATGACTGTTTGTGTGGAGTAGTGAAGCTAAAAAGCCTATGAAAAACTGAAAGCAGTGAATGACTACTTGTTATTCCAGATTTTTTTCCTACTATTACCATTGATTTTCATAAATCAGGTATCGTAATAGAAGCTGTATTGATGCAGCAGGGAAGACCAATCGCTTTTAAGAACTGACTATAACAGCCTCAAATATTTTTTGGGACATCGTGAGTTGAATTATAGACAGAAAAAACAGGACATTAAATTACAAGCTTATGATTTTGACATTGGGCGAAAGGAAAAAAGAATACAGTTATTGATGCCTTGTACATGGCCTTACATTTCACTCTATCTCCATCATTATTGTTGATATGAAAGCTGCAGTCATGGTTGAATATGTGAAAAGTATTTTGCAACAAACATTTTAGATGGCCTCATAAAAGATGACAGGTAAAATGTGAAAGAATGATTGATTTTGTATATGGGCGGGATTTTTGGGCGTCCAATTTAAAGGAGAAGCTAATTGCCGATTTGCATGATTTACCTGCGGCAAGTTAATCAAGGTTTTTCAAGACCGACAGAAAGTTGCATGAAAGGTTTTCTCTTGTTACATGGATTCTTCTAAATGGGCGAAGAATCCATGTAAGACACGTCTCAGATTCCAATACTTCAGGATTCTCAAAGACACTTCTAGATCTCTTTTATCTGTTGTTTCTGAATACTACTACGGCAACTTTACGAATACCATATGTTCTGAGTTTTAGGCATCCTAATGTTAAGTTTCTTAAATGGAAATAAAGTATTCTATCTACTTAACCTATTAAAATATTCAATATATTACTTGTTATAACCATATTACTATGTAAAAAGATAAATTTTGAAAATTGATTAAAAGATACGGAAATTTATCAACCTGTTGTCACTCGCTTTCTTTGACCGCCGGAAACACCTCTGATCATTTCATTACCGACGAGGGTATCTGCACATACATCGAGACCAAGCACTCTCAAGATGTAATCCGTTGCAAGGTTGTGCTTACCTCCAACTGAAGCTGCCTGTACAGTGAATTTTGTTCCAAAAAATTAAATTTGTAGAGAACAAAAACAAATACAAGGCTTCTACAAGCAATGTAGCAAAGGTTAGGATGCTGACCTTCATAAATGCATCAATTGATGGACTTGGCCGTATGTTTCTTTCCTTCTCTAGCTTGGCCAGTTCTTTCAAGAGTACTATATACAGAGGGTCCATAGCCAATAAAAAATAGTTTTTAAAGAAACCAATGGATATACTTATGATAAATTTTCTACAAGTAAATAAAACTATGATTAATACGTATATTAAAAAAATAATTTCATATGTACTCTTGTCTTATTCAAAGCATTTATAGTAAATAAATCAGCTTGCATATGTGTTTCTTTATGTCGCCACATATAGATAATATCTTCTTTCTACCAGTAAAATTAAGAAATAAACTTTGAAGATAAGAAGAAGATGGGAGAAAAGTGTTGTGAGTGGGAGCTCGAGCTCCCCCTCAGTAATGTATTTATATAAAAGGAGAACATACAAAATGACCACTATGCCCTTAAGGCTAAATACACATACTTCTGACACTCCCCCTCAAGATGGAATGTATATATTATACATTCCGAGCTTGTTACAATTGTCATTTAATTTAGCATTACTTAAGGGCTTAGTGAAAACATGTGCAAGCTGGTCCACGGATCGGGTGAAGGAAACATGAATCTCGCCTCTATGTATTCTCTGGCGAATGAAGTGATAGTCAACCTCTATGTGCTTGGTTCTCTCATGGAAGATGGGATTGGTGGCTATATGAATCGCAGCTTTCTTGTCACAATAAAGTTGAGCTGGAGAGGATGAAGGAAAACCAATCTCTGATAGGAGAGAACGTAACCAATAAGCTCACCACTCGTATGGGAAACAGGGGTAGGGGTTTACAGGGGTGGGGGGTTGGGAAACCAGGAGGCGGGACACATGGGTAGCAGAGGGAGCGTCGTGGGGGGCTCTTAGCAGGGAGGGGGGCTTGGGGGGGAGGGGAGAGGGGGAGAGGGAAACAGGGGGGTTGCTTCTAGAGGTAGGAGATGAAGAGGGGAATAAAGAGGAAAAGAGAAGATTATGTTTGGGTTTTGGGTTGTGAAGGGAGATGAAGAGAGAGGTAGGAGATGAGGGTTAGGTTAGGGTTTTGGAGTGTGAAGGGAGCTGGGAGGATGGTGGTTGTCAATGGGTCCCTAAGGTAACCCTAGGGCTCTGATACCATGTTGAAGGATGAAGAGAAGAAGAAGAAGGCAAAAAAGTGTTGTGAGTGGGAGCTCCCCCTCACTAATGTATTTATATAAAAGGAGAACATACAAGATGACCACTATGCCCTTAAGGCTAAATACACATACTTCTAACAAACCATATACACACACACACACACACACATATATATATATATATATATATATATATATATATATATATCATGTCTGAAGGAACAAATAGAAAAAACTTTAGAACAGAGAACAATGTCATGTCAGTAACAAACTATGATAATGGACATAAAGGAAAACTTTCTGACTATATTAATTCACTACAAATCCATAATAGTGATGGAATATAGAAGTCAAACAAGATTCCATAAGACTACATTTGAAGCTGAAAATTACGCAACCAATACTTTCGTAAATTTATCAATGGATAATTCTGCTAAGTGAGCATAAGAAATTGGATGAACGGCAGACGTCCTCCAAAACCTTCAGATCAGTCAACTCCATTCGGATGAAATTTTGAAGATGAAGGATAGGAAAGATACTCAAAACACATCTTTTGGGAGGAAAGCATACGACTTTTCTCTTACTGTCTTTTAAATATAAATAAAATACATTCAGAAGAAAAGGAAGTTACCCTCAGCTTTGCATCTTAAATGTCAACATCTTAAAGTGGTCTAACTTTTGCTAGTCCTTCCATGTAAAACACGAATTTTGAGTCGTAAGTTTGTAAATCCATGTTTTCCCTCTCTATTTATGAGCATCAATCATTTTTTTAAAGCATTTAAGCAACAATCTGTCAAATCTCTCAAGATTGCATTGACCAAGCATAACTAGGAGGTAATCGGTCTTGAATTTTTCCTTGAAGCTTTAACTTGCCATCCAACAATAAAAAATGAATTCTCTATTTTCACACTTTTCAATCATATGAACTCCTATCATTCTCGAATAAAAAATGGTTCGAATCGATTTACCAAATAAGATTTTTGAGATTGTCTTGAACTCTACTCTAGAAAATTCAATATTCATGGACAACATGAAATACTAATCTGAAATTTCTTTTTTCAAATTGATTTACAAAATAAGATTTCCAAGACTATTGAACTATTCTACTCTAGAAAAATCAAAATTCATGGACGACATGAAATACCAATCTGACATTTCTCTTCAACTTTCACACTCAATTTGGGAGAAATGTTCATATTGAGAGAAATATTTTTGATATTTTTCCTTTTGAGCAATAAAAGAAACATATTAAAGAAAGAGTAGAATACAAGGATGGCGGGCGGTCATAACCTTAAAAGAACAATGAAAGGAGATTAAGCTAGACTAATTACAATGGAAAAAGATTTCCCACTCTCATTACCTCTCCCAACTCCCCCTATTCAGCTAGATCAACAGACACCTAGTTAGCTTCATCACAACATGACAAAGGGTAACAACCATGTCCGAGCATAAATCAAATATTTCCTCAATTTAGTCTACAAGTATCCAATCTTCATGGGTAGTTGCAGCTGTTCATAGTTATACTACACATCAAGATTGCCTCATTCATTCAATCACATCCATTCCAGCCTCCATATTCACTGCCCTCTGAGTATCATAGATGGAATCACCTTCAATTTCATAGAGCTCCATCTTTATATTTTCCATTATTTTATAGGACCAAATCATCATATTCTTTAAGAAAGAACACTAGAGGCTAGACACGAGTGATGATTGAACACTATCTTTATCCAACACAATTTTCCATTTTCTATTTCCTTCTTCGAACTTTCGTAAATTAGAACTCTCTTATAAGATTTATGTATAACAAGTGTTAGTTCTTTTCCCCTAAACAAAAGACTCTGGACTTCTTTCCCCTACAAGTTACATCTCAATCTATTGCAATGGTCTTCCAAGCATATATGGCATGCGTCCACTAGGATTACATCACACCACACTTCTTTGTACTTAGGTCCAATAAAAAACTGAATTAAGCAATGAGTAGTAACAAATACCTTACCTTCCCTTCGTAAACCATTACATCTAGTGTGGCTGATAATGATTTTCTTTTTCTTTTCTTTTTTGAAAAGTATATAATGATTTTCCTTTTTTCAATTGTAATTTGTCATCTCCCCTGAAACAATGTTTTGATTGGATCCTCCATCAATAATGAGGCACATAGTTTTCTCCCAAAGCACACCTCGTTCAAAAAACGTTTGATTGTTGTGATCACTGTTAATTGATGATCTGTGGGGTGATGAGAATGGCTCTCAAACCAACACGCACTCTGCCTATGCTATCTTCATCTATTGGATACTCATCATAGTGCGGGCCATCAAACTTTAATAACCGAATTTTTCCTACCATGATCTTCAATTTGAGAATCATCTCATCCAAGAAAGTAGGAAAACATATACACATTTTACATTGGAATTCAGGTATCCCCATTTATTCCGGAGTACAATGGAAGAAACTGATCCCCATCACAGTCCCATCTTTGATCTCAATCATCTCATCACAACCTCAAACTTGACATGCCAGATCCCTACGACAATGAACATTGATGTCGATGGAGATCTCCTATCCAAGAAAAGCTAGAAACCAAACTTCTAAAACCAAAGAACTTCTAATATTAGACTCCTCACATGCCATGAATCCCTCCTCCTCTATTACAAGTTAAGCCATCCTAAATATTACCAGTTTCTCTACTTGAAAACTTTATAAATTAGAGTAGTTACAAGTTTTGATCAAGAAACACTATTCACATTCCATATTCAAAGGGCCAACCAAAAGCAACTTAGCCTTCCCTCAAAAATTAAATAGAAATAACTAAAATCATCATCAAATATTATGCTTCAGTTTGTCACTTTTCAGATTGAATGAAGCTCTGTAAGCCCACTATTGATGTTATGAGTATGTTGCTCCTTCGAGCCTACTTTTGGATTTCGATTGATCTTCTTTTTCTCCCGATTCGTCTTTGTGGAAAAAATGAGTTTGTTCATGAACTTTTCTTATATCATATTGATTCAAAACAAGACTAGACAGCCACAATTTACTGCATTGGAGTGAGAATGTGATACCATTTCAGATTAGTATCCAAACCCGCTTTCACACATTTGGCACGTACCAAGAAGCTTTGATCATTGGCATTTAGAAAAGAAATTAGCAATGATCATCAATGGCTTGACAAAAGAAGCCACATTCTCTATTTGCTTCATTATCAATAATTGTTTCTCCAATCCAGGTAGAGGAAGGGAGTTGCCAGGAGGTAGGAACTCCACCCAATGAATTGATCATAAGAATTGAGGAAATATTATTGGAGTACATCAGACAAGGGATAAGATGCTCATGCGGAAATAGAAGAGTATGTCCATTATATATATATATATATATATATATATATATATATATATATATATATATATATGAGGAAAATGATTGTGAGCTTGAAGCTCATATAGCTTATATGAGCTTGAGGGCCCAAACACATGGGTCCCACATTTTTTGTGGTGATCTAAACCATTCATTTGCAAGGCCCCATCATAGATAGGGTGTGTACCAAAAATCAGCTCCATTGGATCATCCTAACCCCTCCAAAAGCTAGGGAAAAAATGGGCAGATTTGTGGAAAATGATGTCTGTCCATTTTGCCCTCCACTTTTGGATGGGTTAGGATGATCCTATGGAGCTGATTTTTTGAACACACCCTATCTATGTAAGGGCCTTTCAAATGAATGCTTTGTAATCACTTCTGAGTAAACTGGATGTTCCAAAAACTTTTGGATAAACTGATCTGCAGTGTGATAGGGTTGAGTAAGCAAACCTGCATATCTCTCACTTGCACCTTGAAATCTCGCAGCAAAATCTAAAGTTTCTCGGACAGTTAACTCTCCCGTATGATTATCTGTCTGGCTAATGTATGCAGAAGTCCTTTGTACATAAAATTCATCAAGGGTATGACCATTGTATGTAACTTTTCCACTTCTCTGGAAGCAAGAGTCACGTTAGAATAAGATTATAATCAAAGATCATCTCAAATGAACATTTTCATCCTAAGAAGTCATCCACTTCTTAAACCTGCTTCCTATTAATAATCAGAGGAATGGTGAATTGAAGGGCGCACTCACGTACCCATTGGATCCATGTTACTCAATTGCATTTATGATGGCACTGAAAATGCAAATTAAAGGAAATGCAAATTAAAGGAGATAAATAAGTAGTTGGGTGATGTTGATCCAATGGGGTGCCATTGCATATGGGTTTTTTTAAGGGCACCCTTCAGTTTAGCATTCCTGTTATAATAAATGGAAATTGTTTCAGGCCTACAATCATTTTGTACCATAGTTTTTTTCTGATGAAAGATAGTAACTGATATAAAATTGTAAACTATTTATGAAATAACTCCAACAGACGAGGGTAAAAAAAAGTTAACGCAACATCACTTTCCATTACATTATGGTTGCATTCCTGAAATATTACACACGGATAATCACCACTACATAGAAAATAAGTAGTTGATTATGAATTAACTGTACCCGGCGACATCGAAAAGAACATATTTAATAAGTTCAACAACCATGAAAACGTGTTGATTGCACAAAATCCTTGTTTTTGAGAAGCAACTTTGCTAGTTATGCAGAAAACTTAAGGAAAAGTATCATGTCAGTCTCAGATACCAGAGTCACCATTTCGAACCCGGGCGCAGATATGTTCTTCTTTCTCAAATAAAAACAATATAACATTGTTGGAACTATTTGATCATCAATGAATGTCTTTACTTCTTAACGTTGATAAGGGGATTAATCTCGCACCAGCTCATAATTTGGTCTCCGTGGCATAGATATTTAGGCCATCCACACATAGAAAGACTGGGTTCTAAGTTAAAAATCTGGAATGATTATGAATAAAAGCATTAACACTCATGTTTCTTCTTCTTTAATTTGTGATACGTGCTTGCTTAGTAAAAGAACCCAATTATCCTTTCCTCTAAGTCATCATATCACCAAGGAACCTTTTGAATTGGTGCATACCGAAGTATGGGGACATACGCCAGTATCAAACCTCCAAGGGTATTGCTATTTCGTTACATTTATTAATGATCATACATAGTTTACATGGTTATAATTACGGAAGAATCTGATGCCCTAAATGTATTCAATGTGTTGTTCAAGATGATTAAGATGCAATTTCAATCGAGGATGAAAATTCTTTGCTCTGATTCAGGGGGAGAATATCTATCTCATTACTTTCAGAAATCTTTTCCGTATGTGGCATCCTCTTCCACAGGAGTTGTCCGAATACATCTAAAAATATGGTATCCTTTTGAAGAAAGAACAGGCATAACAGGCATCTTCTCTCCATCATTCATTCCATTCATATTGAATCACATGCTCTGCATTTATTTATTTTATTTTATTTTTTTGGGGGGGGGCTGCTCTTACTGTTGTCCATTTTGTAAATTGTCAATTTTTCGCTATCTTGTACAACAAATCTCCTAAGAATTGTCTTTTTAGCTGTCCCCTAGATTCTTCATTACTCCATGTTCTTTATAGTGTTTGTTCTGTTCATCTTCCTCCTCATGAGAGATAAACTCTCACCCCGTAATGGCAAATATGTTTTTGTTGGATATGGAGATGGCCATAAAGGTTGGTCAACGTTGCACGTGCATCTTCCGCCATTTTTTTTTTTTTTTTTTTAATATTTATTTCTACCAACTTTCAAAGTTCTCTCATACGGTCATACCTCAACCTTAGTTACCTTCCTTTAATGACGAAGGTAGTCCACTAATCAGCGAAAAATGGAAATAAGGATCTCGCATCATGTTCTAAAACTAGACCCCTCACCAAGATCTGGTACTACTTTAATTCTCCTAACCCCACCCCCCCCCCCCCCCCCCCCCCCCCCCACCCCCCCTCTTTCTCATGAGTGTCTATTGCACGTCAAACTCATCCTCCTGACTGTCTTGGCTTTTTAGCCAAAGCAGTCTTTATCAGTCTTGACCAAAAAGTTGTCTCTTCAACCTATAAACAAGTAGTGAAGTCAGACCAGACTATTGAAAACAAGCTCTGGAAGAGAAGAAACTCCATGCTCTCCAAGAAAGAAATATGTGGAATTTGGTTATGTGTCCTTCAGGTGTGTCTGTAATTGGAAGCAAATGGGTTTATTCTATCAAGCTAAAATCTGATTGTAGCATACATAGATACTCCATTTGATTGCTCAGGAATATAAGCAAGAATATGGAATTGATCACAAAGAATAGGTCGTGGAGCAAATGTTTCTTCGTGCTATGACTTCTACTCAAGTCTGATAGAATAGGTCATGGGAGCAAATGTTTCTTTGTGAGAGTCAAGTCTGATAGGACTTTGGCATTAGAATACTCAAGTCTGATAAGACTTCGGCATTATGCTCTCCACATAGAAAACTCAAGTCTGATAATACTTTGGCATTATGCTCCCTCCATCAACTCCTTTTTAGGCAGATAATAAGTGCTATTCAAAATGTAACCAATCCAATCTAACATGAGCAAACAAAGAATATTGGAATGGATTGTCATTATATTTTGACAATACTATTTCAAAGGATGATTACGTTTATTTACCACATCGGCTTGCAGACATATTAAAAAAGGCAATGATGTGCTCCAGACATGAATTTCTAATTTGTGAATTGATGCTTCATGACCTAGTTCATCAATTTGAGGGTGAGCGTGGAATATAGCCAAGTTATATATATCATTATTAAATGTATGATTCACATGAATTTTCCTTTGTAAACATGTACACACATAATTATGTATATAAGAATATAGGATACTACCTTTAGGTCTCTTAGTGAATGGACTATGTAATAAGGGAATTATTACAATTGACTCAAATATTAATATAAAAGTAATGGGAGAAAACTTGTGACGCATTATTTCGCCAACTTTCTCCATTTCCTGGGTGTGTAAAGTTGTTCTCCTCTTTCTGTCTTCATACTAAATTGAGTTTTGGGAATATTGTCAATCAGACATTATTTATGGTTATTGGACATTTGTTTATGGTCGCCACACATCTATTTATTGTTGTCAGACATCACAAGTTGTATCAGAGCATCCATACATAGAGTCATTTTAGACCGGTATCAAAGCATCCGACTTTGGGTCGGTTATAGTGCGATTAAAGTATCCTACCTAGGGCCATTACATAAGAAAGATTTTGGAAAGAAAATATCAAACTTCAACATTTTCGTGTCGTTACGAACTCATAATACAATACAAATACCTAGATAGAATCTCAAAAGGATTCGGATAGTGATCAATTCCCAGTTCAAATCATAATCAAATAGAAGGTGTGCTTGGGCATTGTATCCAAGATAGAATTATCCAAAAAAAATGAAGGGGGTGGCATCTATTATAAGGTACTCTCTTTATTTTACACTTCCTTAATTAGTTGTTAAAGGTTGTTACAATTCTAGCCATCAATGATCCTGTCTAGCCATCAAAGTTAGGCTTTTCCCGCACGTGTCAGTACTTAAAGATTTTGATGGGACGCCAAGCTTGGAGAAAAGGCCTCTCTCTCCGGGTGTAGCTTCCTTGGGTCTTTTCGGAAGCGTAATTTATAGCCAAATTCACGTTATTCTTGGATAAGTATGAACTGCTTTTATTAAGCTAGATGCAGGTACGGTCAGCTTTCTTGAGAAGGGTGTTCGAGGTGAGGAATGAGTATTACCTCTTTTTGCTCATTTAGGTTGTTCCAGCCGCCAACTATTTGTGGTGGGCTCTTATACCTAGCTCCAGGTATAATGTTAAGTCTCCTTGATTGCATTTTAAGTCAAGGTTTAACAGGTAGAGTTTTAGGCAACCTTAGGCTGAGAATTTTAGCGCTGAATCTTGGGCTTTGCTCTCTAAGGCGACTTTTGAACAAAGAAAAGAGGAATGGATGATGAAGAGCCCCTTGAATCGTGCCCTGGTAATCGAGGACGCAATCTTTTTATAGAATTAATGGTGTTGCACTCCATTATCGACAAGATGAGAGGAATGACTTACGGTGATGAAGAGGCAATTGCCAATTCTTTCCTCAACTGCGTTGGTCGCCGACCAGAGGATAGAAGGCATCGAAGCAACGTTTGGCACGCCGTTAGGGATACGGCCCTAGCCATAGTACAAAACATGATTGAATCCCGCTCATCCCTTGGATTTTTGGAAAGGTCAGTGGGAGAAGACGAAGAGGTTTTGCCTTCCTCTTTTCTTCAGGGATTTCTGGATGGGCTTCAAAAAGCTTCGCGCTAAATGAATTAAAGGATTTACGATCTTTGTTGAAGATTGCAAAGTTTGGTATTTTGTTTTGCCTGGTAATTTGAAGGGAAGATAAGGGGGAATAGGTTTGGTTCTTTTGTTACGACCTGGAGCTATCTCCTAGGCCTTCATACGATGTAATTTCATGGGGGACTCCTGGTCCCTTTCTTATGTAATTCTCGTATAATCTATCAATATATTTTGTCATCTTTAAAAAAAAAATGATCCTGGCTCGTCTCTTCAAGATACTGCCTCAGCTGCCTTGTTTTCTTGCCCACTACAGTACTCTACCATAAAGTTATAGCCCATTAGCTTGGTAAGCCATCTTTGCTGACCCGGTGTGCCTACTCATTGTTCCAGCGGGTATTTTAGGCTTTGTTGGTCTTTTTGGATTCAGAATTGCTGGCCCAATATATAAGCACGCCACTTTTGCACTGCCAAAACCAAATGTAATCATTCCTTTTCATAAGTAGATAAGAACAAGTTCTTCCCTTTTCAGTCTTGACTAAGGAATGCCAACGGCCTACCTTGTTGCATTAGGATGACACCAATACCATTAACAAAAGCATTACATTCTATTGTAAAAAGTTTAAAGTAATCCGGCGATGCTAGCAATGGTGGCTTGGCCATGGCTTGTTTGAGACTTTCAAAAGCATTTTGAGTCTCATCTGACCAATGAAAAGAGTTCTTCCCAAGCATGGATGTGAGAGGAGTTTCAATCTTTCCATAATTTTGTATAAACTTCCTATAGTATCCCGTTAATCAAAGGAAATCTCGAAGAGCCTTAATAGAAGTAGGTAAGGCCAACTCAACATACAAGAGATCTTATTGGGATCAGCAGCCACCACATCTTTTGAGATCATATGACCAAGGTAATCCACTTCTTTACACCTAAATCGGCACCTGGATTCCTTGGCATACAACTTATGGGCCCACAACAAGCCCAAGGTTTGGAAAAGAGTGATTAGGCATTCTTCCCCATGATTTACTGTAAATTAAAATATCATCAAAATGACTAGAACGAATTTACAAAGGTAGGGTTGAATACCTCATTCATCGATCCTTAGGAAGGTAGAGGACGCATTTGTGAGATTGAACTGCATTACTAAAAATTCATAATGGTCGTCATGTATGCGAAATGCGGTTTTGTGGACGTCGTCAGGGTGCACTCTATTTGGTGATAGCCCGGCCACAGATCAAGTTTTGAGAAGATCGTAGCCCATGAAGATCATTTAAAAGTCCATCCACCACCGGAATCAGAAATTTATCTTTCATAGTTTCTCATTGAGAGCTCTATAGTCCACACATAATCTCCAACTGCCATCACGTTTCCGTACAAGTAATGCCGAGGATGAAAAGGGGCTTTGGCTAGGTCGTATGATCCCATCTTGCAACACCTTTCGTAAAATATTCTTGATTCCGTTCTTTTGATAATGCAGGTACCGATATGGACAAATACTTACAAGTTGTACGCACCCAATGAGAGGAATTCAGTGGTCTAGTGCTCGTGCCGGCGGGAGTCCCTTGGGCTCTTCAAATGCGTCGCAAAATTCAGATAATAGTTCTTGTAGGTATGGTTTGATAGGTGAGTTAGTTGGAACTCCAACCATGCCGAACAATTGAAGAAACACCCCATGTGTCTGTTACCTTGCAATCTTTTCCATAACATGACAATCCACCACGGATAATTCCTTAGTTGATTTACCCTTGAATTGGTAAGGATTAGCGTTCGGAGTGAACTTCATCCACAAATTGGACAAATCCCATAAGATCGGTCCAAAAGTGCGGAGCCAATGGGCCTTGAGCATGGTGTCTCATCCTCCCAATGGTAGTAGACAGAAATCGGTTGAGATGGAAAACCGTTGTATCATCATCAATGGAAGATCCAGGCACTTTCCTTCCCTGGAAAGCTTTCCCCAGTTTGCTTCCCCGAGTCTATGAGAATAACAAGTGTGTTGACCCAAGTTGCCCTTCACTCTCATGGTTTGGGGAGTCGTTGTTCCCGCAATAGCACAAAAAGAAATCTCGGGAGTGTGTTCCGGCACTTCAACTGGGTCATCAGTCATCACCTGGAGTGTCTCCATCTTCGACAATTTCCTTGTCACCTTCTTCCTCTGGCTATGAGCCTTCCATTAGATAGAGCTTTTGTACCTTGCACTTATGCCCCAACGCCAACTTCTCATCTCAGTTGTAGCATAACCCCTTGTAACGACGTTCCTTCATTTCCATTGGAGTTTGTCTCTTGATGGTAAACTAGGGGTTTTGGGGGAGTGGTACTAACTGCCCAATTGGAATCTAGCAAGTTCGATTGCAGCCGACAAGGAAGTAGGTCGAAACAATTGAACATCCAACCGAATATCTTTCGTAAGGCCTAGTACGGAACATCTAATCATGAAAGATTCATTTAGACCTTCCATATGGTTAGCCAAGGATTCAAATTGTGCTTGATAATCTTGTACGTTGAAGATTTGCTTCAACTTAGATAATGAGGCTGTCGGATCTTCATACTCCGTTGGTTCGAAACACACTTCCAATGCTTGTGCAAATGCATGTCAGTCTGTCGTAGCACCCAACTTCTCCATCCACCTATACTACTGAAGAGACACTCATTCAAGGTGGAAAGAAGCTATCACCTTTTTCTGATCGACGGGAGTTTGGTGATAAGCAAAGAATTTCTCCGCTCTATGAATCCATCAAGACAGATATCAGCCATTGAATCAAGGAAAATCCAACCACATGGCATAGGTTTAGATAGTTCCTCCATGTGTTGTGTAATGAGTACCATCATGTCGATTGATAGAACTGTTTGCTGAAGCCTCTCTTTTATCGCGTCCCAGATCTCTAGACAACTGATCATACTTGGTGTCCATGGCAGTGATCTTATGAAGAAGGTCGGTCAGTATTTGATGGTGTCTTGTGGAGTTATCCTGCATTTCGGTCAATAAACGGCCTTGTATATCAGAAGTTCACTGGAGCTGATTGATCGCTTCGTCAAGCTTGGCTAGTCTTGATCAGTCAGCTATGTTAAAACTGCCCTGCTCTGATATCAAAGATGATACGCGCATTCCCCAGATATGAGCTATGGTGACGTTAGGCTTGCTTCGAGGGAAAGCCCAATCCTCCTTGCGTCGAATTCGGATTCAATTTCTCTTGGAATTTCATTTTTTTTAATAGGCATTCTCATGGCATTTAATTGAAGAATAAAATAAGTTAAATACAAGCATTATGAATCATTATGCCACATGGGATAATTTCATTCAAACAAACCAACTACTCTCATAAAAAGCTCCTACTACCACTCAACCAAGCACTCTACTTAAGACTAAGACTCCTACTTCCGCTCAACCAAGCACTCTAGGTAAGGGCCCTAAAACTCCTATCTCTACTCACATACTTATCCCAAACCAACTCAATCTCGAGGGAGATATCTCCATCTAACAAACTCCTTCCTTTGTTGGACACCTACAAACAACACATATCTGCAATAGCTAACCATCGTCCATGTAGGACACATACCCATCAATTTCTAGAGTTGTTTGCTCCTTTCTCTGCGTGTAAATTTGACGGGGAGGCAATTGCATCTAATCCATAAATCCAGACAAGAGGAGGCCAAAGGGAAAGAGAAAGAACACATTCGACCCTATCTCATATTCCGCAAGGAATACGGAGTGGGGAAAAAAGCCCAATTAGAGAAACAGAGAAAAGAAACCAATCAAGTAGTTGAAGGCCATTGTTAAAGTGATCACATCCTACTTCCTAGGGAAAATAGCACACATTACTTGCAGTTACTTTACACAAAGGAAGAAAACAAGCATGAAAATTGCTCACTATGAGAGAGTAGAATTTTCATTTCGTTAACCGCTACCCTTCTGTTTGGGGAGAACTCTGTCAACAGTATAAAAAATGTCATTTTCCTCTTTCTTTTAGCAGATGGACGGAAAAACAGATGGACAGTCGATGAATCAATCCTACGTAGAAGCAAAAACTGCCTAGACAGAGTAGGAGGTTTTACGGGAATTTCGCCAGTTAATAGGGAACGAGAACAGACCCAATGAAAAAAAATTTGGGCGGGACCTCATTGTACTACATTGCGGCACTCACACTACAGCATAGTGGCTCCCACATGTGATTGATCCAAACCATTCATCTAAGAGGGCCTCCTATGTGCCCAAAATTCATGACAATCTTGCAATGGTATCTATAAATAAACTCTCAAGAACATTTTTGGGGCAGAGCCTAGCCTTGATACGTTGGATTTGAGATCACTTAGTAACTATGAAGAAGGTATTTCATAGGGTGATCATCCTAACCCACTGATTTGTTGATGTTTAAATTGGATGGCATGGTATAGAGAATTCCCTAGAGGTTATTTAAAAAATTCCCTAATCTCCCTTTATGCCTTTCTTGCTAGTGATATAGATACAGAGAAATTATATGATAAATGGGCGGACATGCTCGTATTCATCATACCGCCCTTGATATTTGTTCCTGACAGCAGCAGAGTTTTTAAGATGATGTTGTTGGATCAAATATCAAGGCGGTACTTTCACTGTGTGGTACAATGAATTTGAGTATGTGTGCAATAGAATTGATATATTCACCCCCGCCCCCTTCTTTGCCGGGCCACCCCCTCTACTGTATTTATGAATTATGATCTCTCCTTTTACACTACAGAGGGGTGGCTCGGGGAAGAAAAGAGAGCGAATACATGACTTCCCGTTCAATAATTGAGTAGTCTTTCATTGTCTAATTTCTAGTGGGAAAAAGAGAAAGCGGTAAGAGGAATGCTAAATTGAAGAGAGTCCTTCCAAAAACCAGCAACTGGGTGCCCTCATTGATGATGCGGAGGCGCCCTTGAGGCTGGTTTTTGCAAGGGCTCCCTTCACCTTATCATTACCGCTGAAATGACACGTGCTACATAGGACGCCATGTAATAAAACAAAAATGTTTGCAGCTTACCTTTAAGTTGGAATCCAGCTTCCCGGCAAGGGCTAACAGCAACGTGGATTTCCCAGAAGCAGGTGGCCCCAAAAGCAATGTCATTCTACCACCACAAAGACAAACATATCAGAACTCTCAAAGACCATATAACCATGCTTTTGTTTCACCCTTCATGTTTTGATGGATAGATACGTATGTAAGTATGTCTGTCTGTATGTATGTATGTATGTATATGCACATGTGTGTTTTACTCAGCATTCCTCTTATCTAGCATCTCTTAGTAACAAAGGTCTTGATTCTCTATACCTTCCTGGTTTTACTACTCCGCTGATGTTGTTCAAGATCGTTAGGGAGTGTCTCTTGGGGTGACATATTCCCACAGACGTAAAACATTGCTGCATTAAAACAATAAAAAAATCAATCTCAATAGTAGAAATAAAAATTAAAAGAAATCCACCCTCGGAAAAAAAAAATTCTTACCTCTAGTGTATCGAGGACGAAATTCACAAGCGTGGGTAATGCTCTACTTCCCACTTGAACTTTGGTTGATATGTTAAAGTCCTGAAATCTGACTTCAACCTTTGGAACTTGTAAACCGACCCTGATTGACAACAAGTAAAAGATATTTAAAAAAAAAATGGGATATGACAATACATGTGATATGAGTGATAAACTATGCGTGAATAATGTGATCAGAAATAACCCTTTAGGATATGTTTGGAAATCATGAAAAATATTCCTTGAAACATTAGTGGGGCCAGTTGTGAGTGATGAGCAAATAGGAAGAGACTTTGAGAGGGTGGCAGTGAAGGGAGCATGAAATGCCCCAAAAAAACAGGGGAAATGCGCAATTTGAAGTATGGGATTTCTTTTCGCTCTTTTTAGGGATTTTTCATGCCCTCCATGCTCTATAAACTTGTGCCCTCTCAAATCTCAAGGACACATATGGCAACCATGAAAAATTATTCCATGGGATATTAGTTCGTCCAAATGTGAGAAAGGAGGAAGGGGAGGGAGGGCGAGAGATTTGAGAATGCATGAGTGGAGAGAGCATGGAAAATCCATAAAAAAAAAAAAACAATGAAAGACTAAGCTACTTCAAAGTGGTTGTTTTTCTGTTTTTAAGGGGCTTTTGATGCTCCCCTTACTCCCACCCACCCTCTCAACTCCCTCACTCTCCACACATCTCTCACAACTAGCCCCGCGTATACTTCGTGGTTTCCAAACGTGCCCTTTGTGAACTATCATATTCTTGCTGATGCAAGCAAGAACAAACAAGATACAAAGATTATTATGCTAACTAGTGATGAATAATGAATCTTCTTATTAGTATGATTAATGATGGCTTGGTGACTTAAAATAGGTACTGAAGCTAGCATAAATATTTGAATGGCTTGCAATATAATATAACAAATTTTTATAAATTGTCACATATAAATGGATGTGAAATAAACATGTGAAGTGTGGATAATGCTTGATGTGATGATATTCTTAAGATTTTGAAGTGTGGATAATGCTTGATATGATGATATTCTTAAGATTTGAGCGTAGATATAATCAGCATGTAAAGTAAAATATTAAATAACAGGAGAAGACTAGATCTTCCCCATTCTAATCGTAGATGATGGAGCTATTGCACATTGACATAGTCACGGAGAAATAAGGTGGGCCACAGATGAACTATGCGAAGATTGCTAAGATGTTGATAAAACGTGGTGTGTTTCCCCGTTTTAAGGTGATGGTGAATAAAAAGACGGCAACGAAAGTAATTGCAGTGACAAGAACAACATGAGTATCGTGCTGACGGAATTCTTTATTAACTCCAATTGAAGAGGTCATTTCTTTCTTTAGTATAGTTGTGCAACCAAGAGTTAAAAGAATGGAAGAGAGAAGAGTTACCTATTAAGAGAGAGGAGGGGGGGGGGGGGGGGGGGGGGTGGATGTTATGTCACCAAGAGATGACAAGGAGAGCCTTTATGCTTTTCTTCTGTGCAGGTAAAGCTTAAGAACCATTTGCACTGGGGGTGGAGTGGGGTGTGTGT
The DNA here is from genome assembly GCF_043159265.1 of Tasmannia lanceolata. Classification (NCBI taxonomy): domain Eukaryota; kingdom Viridiplantae; phylum Streptophyta; class Magnoliopsida; order Canellales; family Winteraceae; genus Tasmannia; species Tasmannia lanceolata. The sequence continues at coordinate 16,206,284 of NW_027518683.1, forward strand.
GTGTTGGTGGGGGGGGAGAGATACTTCGGACACGGTGTTTGCAAGATCCTGGTAAGCTTCCGTACTGGATCGAGCAACAATTGGTTGCTTCATGGACTAGAATAACATAAAACAAAAATCTGTAAACAGAATATAGATCAGCGACCATCAAGGCATCCAACCCAATCTATGTCAGAAAACAATGCAAGTGAAGTGGACTTTGGTCATAGAGTTAGATAGTCTGATTGTCCCTTTCAGATAATGCAAGATCTGTTTAACAGCCTCTTCACGATGAGTTGAAGGAGCATTTATGCATTGACACATTTGATTTAAAACATAGAAAATATTTGGGTGAGTTAATGTAAGGAACTAAAGGGCCCCAACAGTATTGTGGTACTCAGTTGGCTAGAAAAGAGAACTATCAAGTTTGGATATCATGGATACAGAAGCTACCAAACTAGGAATATTAGTGGTGTGAAGAGTCTCGGTGTCGAGAGAATAGCTAAGATTCTCAAGATCCTTCATAGTGAATTGTCCACGTAGGTAAGAAATAAATTGATTATTCAACAGAAAGAGACATCCACTTTGATCAAAATGTCATTAACATACAGCAAAAGAATAATAGAGCCAGCAATGAGATTATGCGTGAACATGGACATATTAGTGGTGCTGCGACAGAGATCGATATGTAGGAAAAAAGTTGTTGACCCTATTTAGGACCATAGATTGCCTTGTGAAGGTGACAGAGAATATTGAACTGGGAAGGATCAATGAACCCTGGTGGTTGTTGCTTGACATTCTCTTGGAGAACGTTGTGAATGAACACATTCTTAACATTGAGTCGGTGAATAGTTCATTGACAGGAAATAGAAAGATACAATAGAAAGCGTATTGTGGTCGGCTTGATGACACGACTAAAAGTTTCAGAGAAGTCGAACTAATAATTAAAACCTTTGGCCACCAAGCGAGCTTTGTAATTGGGGTAAGACGGACCAAGTTGAAGACCTGTGAATGGTTCATTTAGGTTGAAATTAGAATTGTTGTTATGAGAGGTTGTGTAGGGGGGGAACCATTTATGATTTATCTGCCTTATGATTTTGGGATAGACTAGAAGATCATCATCTTCTCCAATTGGCAATTAAGTATTATCTTTGCAATGTGGATGAGGAATCCAATCTCACACATTTTTCTATATTTTGGATTATTTAGAAGAGGAATTTTGGTATTTCTGAAGGTGCTCTTCTCTTGATCAGATGGCTTGGAATATAAGACCAACCGTAGTCGCTTGGACTCTTGAACACCACTCTTCTTCAGGATACTCGGCAAACACCATCATATAGATTGGCAACATATTTTTGAGATGTTGCGCTCCTAAAACTGTAGTGGTAGCGAGATGGAAACTCCTTCCCAAAAACGTAATCAAAATGTCGACGGTTGCTCCCCTGGCAACCCAGGCAAGGCATTTGAGGCATTTTTAGGAATTCAGCGGGCAACATCATCAACTCCTTTGCAGTCTCAATCGACATTATCAATTCCACTGAAGCTGAGGTCCATGCTCTTTACGAAGGATTGACAATTTTTATCAAGTGATTCCTCTAATACTATTTTATGGGTCAAATTAATTAGTTTGACGGGCCATGGAGACGAGCAAATCTCATGGATGAGATTAAAGATCTGTGTTTATAAGGTGTTTTCTCTTTCTCTCATTCCTAGAAGTGCCAGTGATTTGACTCATCTTCTTGCCAAATCCTTGTGGCATGGGTCTCAACAGTTATAGAAATGAGTGACAACTACATTGGGAGATTTTCGGTGTCTATTGTGTTGAGAAAGTTCGCTGATCAGTCCCTGTGGCTGTTTTCTTGGATGTATCAGGCAAGCTTTAGAGAGGACCGTCCGGTATTGTGGGTAGAGCTAGAAGAAGTGCGGAATAGATGGGCCTACCCATGGTGTATAGGGGTTGACTTCAATGTCACTACACTCATCAAAGAAAGAGCAGGATGTTCCAGATCTAGTCAGAGCATGGTGGCCTTCTCATATTTCATAGCGCGTCATGAGCTGGTGGACTTACCACTCAATGGAGCCCAATTTACATGGTCACGGAATGAAAGTCGGAGCAGGAGAGGCTTTCCCTGATATCAAAAGATGTTTCCCAACACTATTTCTGATCATTGCCCTTTACTATTAGATCCAAGGTTGCAATCTTGGGGTCACACCCCTTTCCAGTTCGAGCTAGCTTGGTATGAGAATCCCAAGACGGAGGAGAGATAGGGAGCTGGTGGAATGAAGTCTCTTACGCATGCCGGCAAAATGTGATAATAGGAAAAAAGCTAAGATACTTAAAAAGAAAGCTAAAGGAGTGGAGTCGGGATTCCAGGCGGGTAGGAGAAGAGAGGAAAAAAGCTCTTCTAGACCAGATCTACGAAATTGCAAGGGCAGATGAGAGTAGGGCAGCTAGTATGGGAGATGTGGAGGAGATGGAATCTTTGAAAGAGCAGTATAATCGGATTCTTTTGCAGCAAGAAATATTTTGGAGGCAGAGATCGTGTGCCTTCTGGCTAAAAGAGTGCTACAAAAAAAACTGCTTATTTTTGCAAGCTAGATATATGGAGAAAGTTTATGACCGGGTGGAGTGGGATGTCCTGCAATATTTAATGAGGAGAATAGGATGTGGCGGAAGATGGTGTTGGTAGATGAAGAAATGTATTTCCTCTGCATGGTTTTCTATTTTGGTCAATGAGACTCCAACAGGTTTTTTTTTTTTTTAATCTTCAAGGGGTCTAAGGCAGGGAGATCCGCTGTCTCCATTCTTATTCTTGATAGTAGCAGAAACAGTAGGTAGAATGATGGAGAAAGGAAAGGCTCAATTGAGGCCTTGAAGGTGGGATCCAATCAAGTTGAAGTTTCTCATTTGCAGTCCGCAAATGATACTCTACTATTTAGTGTTCTAAAGGAAATCATTAGATGTTACTTATGAGAAGGTGTGGGGGCAGCGGTCTAATTTGTGCAAATCTAAATTATTTGGCATCAACATCCCGGTCTCCACAATAGAAGGTATGGCTGGTCTCCTTGGTTGTTCGATGGAGAGCTTCCCATCTAAGCATCTTAGCCTTCCCCTTTGTACAGGTCACCCAAGGAAGAGGGATTGGGATCCAATTGTGGAAAGGGTGGAAAAGAGGTAAGATACGTGGAACCGGAATATGATTTCCCTTGGGGGAAGGATAACCCTTATCAAATCGGTGTTGACGAACATACCGATATACCATATGCCTAGTTTCAAGTGCCCGATGAGTGTGATAGAAAGAATAGAGAATATTCAAAGAAGATTTCTTGGGGAGGGCCGGCTCAGAAGAACAAATTGCATCTCTAGTCAAGTGGGAAGATGTTTGTAGAACAATGAAGGCGGGAGGCTTGGGGATAAGGAGAATGAAAGAAGAGAATAGAATCTTGCTTAGGAAGTGGTTGTGGCGCTTTAGGGAAGAAGGGAACCATCTTTGGGCCAGGGTCAGAGCTAGCAAATACGGGGTTAGCCCAGGCCTTTGGTCCTCAACAGATAAATATAGGCATAGTGCCTTAACATTATGGAGGAAAATTTAAAGGCTGGAGCATAATTTTGAAGAGGGCATCATATTCGGAGTGTACAAGGGGAATAGAGTTCAGTTCTGGCATGATATTTGGTGCTAGTAATCTGCACTAAAGGTTGCTTTCCCATCTTTATATGTAGTATCCACTCAAAAGGATGTCTTTGTGAAGGATTGTTTTGTCAGAGAAGGGGCCAGAACATCATGGAAGTTAAATTTCAGAAGAAACTTCTTTGAAAGCCAAGTTATTACACAGGATTTAGTCATGCTACATTAAGAGCTCATGGGAAGATAAAAGGATTTGGAAGTGGTGCTTTAACGGAATATTTAGTGTCAAATCTTTTTACATCAAGCTGGTTCATACTTCTACATCCTCTCCTCTCACAAGGGTATGGGATAGACCAACCTCACCCAGGGTTCGAGCTTTTGGTTGGACAGCATTCCTAGACAAAATTCTCAATGTGGATCATCTGCGTAATCGGCATATGATCCTTTTTGACCATTGTGCATTATGCATAGAGGCAGCGCAGTCATTTGATCATATGCTTCTCCACTGCCATTTGTCTAGGGAGGTGCGGGGCAAAATATTCAGCAAATTCAGCATAGAATGTGTATTTCCAGCCAAGGTGATGGGCATGTTGGATAATTGGGTTTGTGTTCCATGGAAGAAAAAAGGTAAAATCCTATGGAAAGTGGTAGGGTTGGCAACGGGGCAGGTCGGGGCCGGATGTTGGGGTCCCCTACCCCTTCCCCTTTGCGGGGAATTTCCCCCCTCCCCTTCCCCTCCCCTCTGCGGGGATGGTGGGGAATCCCCCTCCCCTCCCCGCGGGGAATATCTAATCCCCTTCCCCTCCCAGCATCCTTCGGGGACAAAATCCCCGCCTCGCCTCGCCCCGCTCCGCTCCAACATCACTCCCTCTTTAGTCATTGATACACTGATGATGGGTGTCCCTAATCAACTTGATGCAATTTCAATATATAAAAATGTTATAAACTAACATACTTGTAGACGAAGGAGTTATATTTCTTACTCTTCAGAAGATAGCAAAATCCCTTGAAGTACTGACTTGACTCTTGAGTGCCCTCGCAGCAGTCGCACCAACAGGCGTTATAAACCCAAATAGATGCCTGAGCAATGTTCAGAGGCTTGGGAATCACCAGAATGCAAAAAGTGAACTGTGTCCCTAACCTGAGCAATGTTTCTTTCGTGGGAAGGAATTAAGGAAACCCTAAGTCCCTAACCAAAATAAAAATGCAATTTATTATTTTATTTTCTCCACCGATGTTGGCACTATGATTTTTTGATAATGGCATACACTCAGCTTGTCTTTATTATTTCAACATCTGTCAAAAGGTTATTATAGTTCCCAAAATGCTCTTAGAAGCTAATTAAAAGGAAAAGACAAGCTAAGTTTATGTTTGGGGGAATCTTGTAGCCGATCCACAGAGTTTCTAGTAGTTTTCCTAAAAAAAAAACACTTAAAAATATACAAAAAAATGGCATTGATTAACGGGGCGAGCGGGGCGGGGACAACTACATCCCCTTCCCCTTCCCGCACCGAGGAATTTTTAAATTCCCCTTCCCCTATCAAATTGGGGAATCCCCGCCCCAAACGGGGCGGGGCGGGGCGGATCCCCTCTTTTTCGGGTGAAATTGCCAGCCCTAGAAAGTGGTGCTCCTGGATACCATATGGATTCTATGGAAAAGGAATCCCAGAGTGTTAAAGGGTTTGGCTAAAAGGCCACAGTACATTTATACTAAGGTGATAGCCTTAACCATTGCATGGGCCTAGACCCTTCCAGAATTTAGATTCGTTTCGGCATATGAACTTTGGCATGGATGGAAGGATCTTTACATGAGCAATGAGATGGGGTAGAAGAAAAATGGTTGTTGGACTCCACCAGAGCATGCAAATTCAAGTTAAATTCCGACGGTGGAGTAGGACGTCTTATAAGAGATAGTCAGGGAGTGACAATGATGACATTCTCAGGGCCTTTGGGGACGGGGGATTCAAATGAGGCGGAGATAAGAGCGGTGCTTCAAGGCCTTAGGATTACGAACCCTAGCCTCTTGGATAACCTAATAGTAGAGGAGGATTCATTTAACATTATAAGATGGCTCCAGAGATCATCTTCTCATCCATGGAGGTTTGGATAACCTAATAGTAGAGGGGGATTCATTTAACATTATAAGTTGGCTCTAGGGATCATCTTCTCATCCATGGAGGTTTGCCCATTGGTTAGATGAGATTAATGATCGAATAGAAGTTTCGTCTATCTCCTTCAATCATGTCAAAAGAGTAGCGAATACAGAAGCCGATAGGCTTGCCAAAGATGAGGTCGCTAGAGCAAGGCTCGAGATTTTTTATTTTCTTCATGTGGAGGGGTGTTATTCATTTAGATGTCCATCCCCATGTATTGACCATTTCGGTTGCCGGGGCTATTTATCCTCATATCATTTCAAAAAAAAAAAAACATATAAAATATGACCAGCAATTGCTAGACAATATGAAAGGATTAAATATAAAGTCAATATCATAAGTACATGTGCAAGACATTCAGTTCAAGCAGATAGACTATCTTACTACCTATCAAATAAGCACCCAAAATGCAAGCTTACACGCCAATTGCACCTAAAATGCAATTATGTTGTACACCCAAACAAACCCTATGATCAAAGGAGCCAGAAGCAGAGCAAAAAAATATCAGTTTTATGTGCATTAGCAAGACTAACCACCTATGTCACAAGTATCGGGAGTTTCACGGCCAGGGAAAATCTTGAGATATATTCATTTTTATTTTTTTTGGGTTTTATACAGGGAAAAACAATAAAATAAAATTATTTAAAAATAAATAACAATATATTAATTAAGAAAAAATAATAATAAAATCTAAAAATATCGTGATATTATAACGGCAAATGAAATATCTCTAGATTTTTTAAATTCTCTGGATTATTTTGGGATTTTGTCATTATATCAAAAATATCAAGATAAAATCGCTATATTTTGAAAATATAGGAGATATGTGTGACATAGCTGACCACCATATCTGAAATGAGAGCCAACCTAGTTCGCCCCAATCTCCACCGTACACCTAGGGTATTCGAGATCAGTCATCTAAGGGTCCCACCATGGGTCATCCATGATCTAGAAATCTCACTCATCCAATTAGAGTTGGGGGGCTTACAAGAATATTATGTGTATCCAAGGCTTTGAGGAAGGAACAAGGGTTGAGATTTTCTCCCAAAAAAAGACCAAAACACACCCATAGAAAAATGATTTCAATGTTTAGGTGTAGCCTCAGGTGCAGGCCACACGAAACAGTGGTCTACCGTAGTTTTGACTTGTGGGCCACCAAGCGATAAGGTGGTTCCCAAACTCGGATCGTTTCGGAAAATGACATCCTGATCGGAGAAATCTCGGAGATTTTAATTCCAAATAAAATCGATTTCACCCAAAATATGAAAACACCAAGTTCCAATAAAATAATAATTCCATAATCATAAATCTGAAACTTCCTATTAAACCAGAATAATCAAGATTCCTCGGCTCTCATCTATCAGGAAACTTGAAATTTTTTTCCTTTTCCCTCGCAGTAATTAGTAATTTTTTTTAACAAATTAATATCAATACAACAATATATCATGCAAACACAAAGAGCAGAAACAATAAGATCAAATAATCAGTGAAAAAAGATCGGATCTTTAAATCAAACCTAAAAAGATTCAAAGAAAGTCGAGAAAAGAAAAGAAGAAACAACTAATAAAGAAAATTCACCTGTCGAGGCGTTTTTTCATGCCAGACAATAGATTGTAGTTATCCTGTTCGCTCGTGGCGAATGCCTGCCGAACTACCTTTTCCCGGCCGGTCTGGTCCAGCTTCCTAACATCAACCGTCTCAGTCTCATCTTTAGAAACACTCTTTCTCAAGATCGCGAAATTAGACTGTTTCTGAGAAGGCAATCTCTCGATCGCAGCCCACATGAGCTCATCTTCATCCTCTGCAATCACATCCGCATTCGAAGGCCGTGCAAAATACTCGTTCTGACCTTCGATATCGATCTCGTAAAACTCACTTCCATTCGAAGCCGCCATTAAAGAAAGACGAAGAGATTGTCTTTCTCCTCTTCCTTGTTCTTATGTTTCTGATTTTTTTTCTTCGAGAAAGATGTTGAGTTGTTTTATAGAACGAAACTCGTGTTTTAATAGCAAGGAAGCGTCAAGGTGAGGTGGAGCTCGGTTTGTATCCTTACGACTCTGCTTCGGTTTTTTCTCCGAGAAAGAAGCCGAGTCGTTTTACAGAGCCAAAACGTGGTGTTTTAACAATGCGTGAAGCTGATCATCTCCCCGCGAATTTTGAAGATCCTGGGATTCCGTCGATCTCCCCATTTTTTTCTTTTAATGACCGACTTGTCCTCAATTTCTAATAAAGACAAAACTCTAGATTTGTTCTTGTAATGACCAACTTGTCCTCTAACTTCTAATAAATACAAGATTTTAGATTCTATTTGGAGCCATTTGGAAGATCCACAAGGTTTTTGTCTCATCCCAAACCAGCATTCCAGGAGTAAGATAATAGAGAATTGATCGAGGTTGAGAGATCAAGGGCATACAGAACAGACACCGTTCAAATCAACGGACCCGATAAGATAGACAAGGAAGAAGTGGGCCCAATAAATCGCTTTTAAAATGACATTCTGTTCTTGTAATTGAGTGTTTGTTTTGGATACTGAGGATCGATTTTGACTCCGGAATTGATTATTGGACTCAAAATTAAACGGATTTTTTTAGTCCAATAATCAGTTTTGGGTTCAATATGGATCCCCAAAATCCAAAACAGTTTGCGAGTCTAAAATTGATTGTTCGACTCAAAATTACGTTTTGGGATCTGATTGTGTGTCCAAAACTGATTATTGGACTCAAATTAAATTTGCTAAAAATCGTTTAAACTCACAATCAGTTATCAAAATCCAAAACAAGCAGGGACTGAGCATTTTCCTCTCATGATTCACAACCATACTGCCTTTTCAGGTAAAAACTATTTCAGGTAAAACCTTTCCAAAGCTAGGAAAATGATATGGAGACCAAGAATAGGACCCAGAAGAGGACCTACATTGAGAATATGCCATGTGTTCAATAAAAATTTACTTTTTGATGATTTCCCTAAAATTAAGTGCCGGCTCACATCACTTGTGATGTTGTGGCTAGGGGTGGCAACGGAACCAAACCAAAATTTGAATCGGTTTGGTTCTACCGAACAGAAATTTGAATTTTTGGTTCGGTTTCGGTTCGGTTCGGCCAATTTCGCCTCCCCTTACTCATAATCATTGGAAATTGGGGGCAACGGTTCGGTTTCGGTTCGGTTTGAAATTCGAATCGGTTTGGTTTTCGGTTGGATTGCCACCCCTAGTTGTGGCATGAGTCAATTTGCTAGGTCCCCTCGTAGGTCCTATTTTCCGTTTCCCTAGCATTACTCTTCCAGCTAAAAACCTTCAAAACTTTATTTGAAAAAATATTTCTCAGAAAAAAGTTTTCTTGGTTTCCAGTTGGTTAAACCCGCGGAAGACCCGTGACAACTTTTCTGTTCCTTATTTTTTGTGTCCATTTCTCTCCTTCGATTGAAACGTGTACAACTGTACATAGTATTTTGGTTGCCACGTGCTGATGGTTCCCACTCATCAACGGGACATGGGTGCAGCGATCAGGACCGTATATCTTTTAGATCACGTGTGAAGATTGATCTACAGTGCATCATTTAGGGTTCCACTAACAAAAGCTAGACTTTGATTTTTGTACTTCTCTATCTTCCACATGGGATGGTCCATTCTGCATTTGTCCTAGATAATGTGGGTCCTCTTATGATGTTATACAAGATCAACGGTTTTGATGATTCACATATGACTTTCGAATTGATCGCCACCGTCAATCACGACCTTAATTTTTGCATGATGGTTAGCTTTTTGCAAACTCTTTTAGATCGAGGGCGTAGAAAACACTTTCAAAATGGGATTTCGTTTGGAAAATGATAAGTTCAGGAAGGATGATTACAATTAATTTGAAGGCGTTCTTATATCGAGCACATACACGATAAACATAGAAAGAAATCAAGATGGCTATAGAAAGAGATTTAGTATAGAATATTGTAATCTTCCCCAATTCAATGCCTAATCTAATGAGCTACCTCATTTAACCAACTTGCCTAATCTACCACAAGAAAATCCAACGATGTGATTTGCTAGCAACCCTCTTTAGCTTTTCTTGACAAAACCCATACGTAATCTAGTTTTAGAAAGGCGCATTATTGAACGCAGTGTAGTTCTAATTTCACTTCATAGAGGCAAGGGAAATCTTAAGCTTACAAAGCATTACATTGGCGAAGCACTCCAAACACCATTGATTATGTGACATCTTTCTCTACAATTAGTAGGATAAGATATGGCACAAGACCCTGTTTTTTCTTGGCTCTTTATGCAAGGGCTCCCCTAAAACCTAGACTACAAGCGCAAACATCTAGAATCGTCTCGTTGAATACAGCGGAGAGTTAAAATTGTTAACAATCAATTAGTTTGCTTATTTGGAAAATGCTCAAAAGACCATGATTAACAGGCACATTCCTACCTTGCTTGTGACACTTGCATGTGATCGGATCCGTTGGTCCAACCATAGTTAGCAAAACTCTGTTTTAAATGGAGCTTTTTTTTGAAAAAATAAAACACGTTTTATTGATTTGCCGTTTAACACTCCATTTAAAACATTTACAATAGGGGTGCAACTCGGGTCGATTTTTGGTAATTCGGGTTGAGCTTTTACCTTAAAATCGGGTTGGGTTCGGGTTGATTCCAATTCATTTTTTTAGCAAAAGCTCAACCCGACCTCACCCAAGTTGCACCCCTAATTTACAGTGAGAAAAACTCCACGTTTAAAATGCATTTCAAATGTATTTTTGGCAAACTTTCCAACTTTACCCCCACTATATCTTGTAAATGACAAAATTTTAAACGCATTTTTTTGTGCTTCTTTTTTTAACTACCCTTTTTTTTAACCAATACCGTATTAAACTCGAATTTTTCCCGTCCTATTTTGTTGCCGTATCACATTTTGCTAACTATGGGCCCAAGGGACCGGAATTCTGCTAAAATGCAGTTGAGAAAATCTTGATCGGATGATCTACACCCTTGATCTAAAATGCATCCACGTTTAAAATGCATTTCAAATGTATTTTTATCAACCTTTCCAACTTTACCCCCACTATATCTTGTAAATGACAAAATTTTAAACGCATTTTTTGTGCTTCTTTTTTAACTACCCTTTTTTTTTAACCAATACCATATTAAACTCGAATTTTTCCCGTCCTGATTTGTTGCCGTATCACATTTTGCTAACTATGGGGTCAAGGGACCGGAATTCTGCTAAAATGCAGTTGAGAAAATCTTGATCGGATGATCTACACCGTTGATCTAAAATGCATCTTTTAGGGTTCCACCAGCAAAAGTTAGACCGGTGATTTTTGTAGTTTTATATCTTACACTTAACTCCACCTGTGCTTTTCCCAGCCTGCCCCAAGCCAGGATATAGGAGGAGGGTTGGCGTCAGCTTGGCAGCCAGTCGTAAACTTTGCCACTCTTCTATAAAATGAATCCTATAGAAAATTAGTCAGGGCAGAGAGAGAATGGAAGAAAATGATCCATGTAGACGAACCGAACTAGGAGCTGGTAGATTCTTTCACCTTCTTCATGAAAAATTTCTAAAGGATTCATTAGCCGACCCCAACTAGTTTGGGACAAAGTCTTAGTTGAGTTGAGTTGAGTTTATATCTTACGCATGAGATGGTCCATTTAGCATGCAACCAAGACCTCGTGGGTCCCCTTATGATGTTTTATAAGATCAACAGTTTTGATCTATATACATATCCCTATGTGAGACCGCGGAATTGTTGAAGTATAAATGATCAAATGACAAACTAAAACAGCTTGAGCTTTTGGAGTAATTGGTTGTTTCACATGGTATCAGAGTTAACTCACTGCAGGTCCTGGTTGTCATTAGATTGCGTGGCAAAGATGATCATCGATGCTGGGAGTTCAGATAACATAGCGTCCATGGAGAGGGTGGTTTAGTTGGGGCTGAAGCTCTTTTAAGTAAGGGCCTCATCCAGTGCCCTATTAAATCAGACCAAAAAGGGAATGAGCAGTGGGCCCAGCATGCAAACAACTTACTAATAGAGCATTTAGGAGCCTCATCACGTAAGCAAAGCAATAAAAGGTATAGCCCTTTAAATGTAAGGAGAAAAGCATCAGAGGAAGAAGTGTCTCCGGTTTCTTATGTTGAAGCCTTTGAGGGGCGGACTAGCCCTATTAGTAAGGGAGGCATACGTAAACCTGGGGAATTTGATCACCCCACCATCACCCTTTAGCAATGAGTAGCATCATTTTGAAGTAGAGGTGGAAATGATTGGTCAGGATCTACCTGCAGTAGGAGCATAGGTAGTTTAGGCCGTCCATTAGTAAGGGTGGTAAACCTCAATGGTACAGGTAGTTCGAGACCAAGTGGGGCAATGCAGGCATCGAAGGGGCAAAGCAAACATCGAAGTTGGGACCATCCAGACAATTACTTCGCGAAAGGTTTCATGCATTGTTGCCGAGGCAACAAGATCAAGTTCGTAGGGATAAATATCTCCTTTATTCACATTTTCAAAAAAAAAAAAAAACCCTCCCTTATTCATGCTTCTATTGATCTCTGTGAATCTATGATCATAGAGGGCCCCTTTTACCATTATGTACAAATGGACTATTAAAAATAGAGAATCTATTCCCTTATTTCCTCAGTAAAAAAAAAATGATCTTGGTGATTGTGCAATGCTTACTCTCAAATTCTTCGTGTACACAGTAGTGGCATTCTTTATTTCTCTCTTCATCTTCGGATTGCTATCTAATGATCCAGGACATAATCCTGGGCGCGAGGAATAAAAAAATGAAGAATTTTCATTATTTCCTTGCTTTATTTCTTCATTTTCCTATGCTTTTCTTTATTCAGACATTTAACTATGATAAGGGGGTTCAGGATTGTTCCAGAAGATGGATCAATCCTTTTTATTCCAAGGCAAGGAGGATTCAATCACCTACCCAACGTCAAGGAACTAACTATTCGTACGTTGCTGAATAGAAATAAGGAATGCCAATCTTTTCTAATTTCACAGAGTCCAAGATGCTTCCCTTTTTCAAAAAACCTTCTAAATCATTGTATGGCCTGGGCTTTTCAAAGTTGATAACCTGGAGGGATCTCTGGGGACTTGGTTGTTTCACATGGTATCAGAGCTAATGACTCACTGCGAGTCCTATGTAAGACCGACCAAAATGAGGGGCCACACATGATAGGGAATGTTGAAGCATAAATAATTAAATAACACCAACTCTAACATCTTAAATAAGCTTCTGGAGTAATTGGTTACTTCACATGATCGCCACCATTAATCCCGATCTTACTGTTTGCATGTTAGTTAGGTTCTCACCATCCCTTTAGAATTCGAGGGGTTAAGTTAGTTCCCTTAAAAACTTAAAAGAAAAATGGAAAAGTATTAAAAAGAAAAAAGAAAAAAAGGAAGAAGAACAGGCAACCAGGAGACAGGAGAAGAAGATGGTTAAGTCTCCTCATCTGAAAGTAAAAGATGAAATGAGAGAGGAAGGCAATTTATTTCCTATTACTCTGCCTTTTGAATTCAAAGATCGTATGAACAAATTAGATGGCTAGTGCTTGTGATGGAATAAGATTATATAGTCATTGGACCACTGACTTCTTTCACAAAGAAAGCATGAATCCATATGGAACTCAATAGTCTCTATTAGGTAGGTCAACAACTGAAACAGAATCAGCAGCTGACATTGTTTTTGCATCAATCGCATGGACTTCGTATTTTCTGCAGCAACAAATATCGAAGAAACAAACCATTAACTGTTGTCTTATAAAATCACTCAACAGAAAACCTAATGAAAATGTCAACAATGACTACAAATTTCTCAAAAAAAAAAAAAAAACAGTGATCACCACTGTTGTAATTTAGCTCATTATGTGTTACGCATGCTATCATGTAGTTGAAAAGATTGTGATTAAGATCATAATGTTATACATGAAAAAAAGATGAAACATGTAAGAACTAAGAATAGACATCTTATCAAGTTTGAAGAGACTCACGTATCCCTAATTATCATAACAGGGAAGACATAATATACTCTAGCATTACTACGTTTACTGTGGTATACAGATTATTCACAATCCCAAACTATCTCAAAGACGTTAGCTTAATAATCCAAACAGTATTAAAAAATGGCATAGCTTAATAATCCAAACAGCATTAAAAAGTTGAGTATGCAAAATTACCTGATACGATTGATATTGGTAAGTAGTAATCCTCGACCAAAAGAAAATGCTGTTGGAAATGCCAGTTAGAGTGTTACAAAAAATGATAGATGAAACATATGGCTTATAAAATGCAAAGTTTTGAGTTGGCTATATAAGATAACATAAAAGATAAGCAAGTGGTAATTGAATTGGCAAGGACAACCCATTCTACTAATCAAGCTGGTGGAAACTGCAATGGATTTCAATAGTCAATGAATAAATCTGCAACCAATCTAATCTCTTCAAATGGACAATATTTTTTTGACTTTTGTATTAATGCTGAGAGAGAAGTCCTTCTTCTATCAACTTGCTTCGCCTGTGTGCACATATCTTTTTACAGCCTAAAGATATAATTCTTTACATTGCCAATTTCATTGATGTTTGTGGAAACAACTATGAAGAAAAGAGAGCAAGGTAAGAGTCTGCTGTATTGATTCTATATTGAAAGATTCCCTTGATCAGGGGATATCCAATAAAGAAAATATGAACCCAACCTAGTGTACATTCTATGCAAGGTATGTACCAAACAGGAGGCAACGGAACAGGCAATCAAGCTATACATGGAATGTATATGATGTGCTTGCCGTTAACAGTTTGGAATTTGGAAACATATCATTACTGATCAATATCCACAGTATAAACATACATGCCAGCATAATCAGAAGAGCAAACGAGGTTAATCTGACAGATTTACAATGATTAATCATGAATATACTGTGAATGTTGAATCTATTTCCATATCAGGCATGTCCGATTTTAGGAAGCTATGGCTAACAAGGAAAGCTTCTTCCATATTTCAGGCATGTCCAATCCAAAAGAAGCATTTGTTCAAATTTATAAGAAGGATTTTTCCAGAAGGCTCTAGAAGAAGAGCGTCTTGCGCGTCGTCATCGTTGGGAGGAGAATAAGGCGGTAGAGATTGATCGGCTAGAGAAGTTAATAGGTTCCTCAAATGGAGTCTCTCAGATGTCTCGAGACCCCCTTGATCGGGAAGTTAGCTTAGAGATTCGCAAGCGGATGGGTGAGGTAGAGAATAGGCAGGAGGTGGATTTTAGACTGATAGACTTCCTGGAATCAGAAGAGGGTGTTGTTGTTGTCCCTCGTGAGGAAATGGACGGACTCTTGGCAATAGGAGATGTTTTTGGAATTGGCTTTGATGATAATTTGGAAGCAACAAAAAACATATTTCGTGCTATGGCTATTAGGACATTGAAGGAGTACAGAGAAGTTGGTAAGGAGAAGGAGAAAAAGGGGGCCAAGAAAGTGGCATGTTTTATCAATGTTTATCATAGAACTGTTCCCTTTTAGGGGGTCTCAAGCAACATTTTGGCAATTTCTTTCCAAGTTTTTTTTCCAAAACAGTTAAGATTAAACATGATCCAACTATGGATTCACATATCATTCACATACTTTAATCCAAGCATGCTTACCTCAAGCACGGTAAGTAAGTGGATATAAATGAGAAAATAGAGCTACATAAAACCGCCATAGATGCTTAAACTTTAATTAGATTTTACAAACTCCTAAACAATATGACGTTCCTACTATTCTTCTCCATAATCCTTTTTTTAATGGCAAACTTAACTTTCTTCTCCACAATCATGTATAATTGTTACACAAGAACAGCCCACTATCATTTTTAAATCAAGTTTAGGATGAATTGGGACAAGGGGGGTAAAAACATGGTAGTCTTACATGAAGCTCAATGCAGCAGTGTGAAAAAACCCGACCCGATCTGACCCGAGAAACTATCTCGGGTAGGGCCGGGTTCATGAATTATGGGTTTTCAAGAACAAAACCCAACCCGACCTGACCCGAGATTGTTTCTCGAGAAGGGTAGGGTTCTTAAAAGCCCGACCCGCCCGACCTGAGGTGCAACCCTAATGTTTACACCGTTTCTTAAAGGGTAACAAAAACATTAGACAACGTTTAAAAATCCGTTAAGTTAAATGAGAAAAAAAAAATAGAAATCAAAGAAAAGAACATTTGGGCTCACGCGCTCGCACGCATGTGTGGTATAACCAAAAGCCCACCGGACCAAATGGGTGATCCGTGCACGTAGTATCCTTCTTTCCTCTTTCTCATTCACAAGACAATGAGAGTGAAAATATATATATATATGACCAGTCTCTTCCTCTCACACTTCCCATCTTGGATTAAAGGTTCTCACATCACTTTAGCCAATTTAGAAGGAGATTCAAGTTTTTTTTTTTTGGTGAAAACCTCAAACACATAAAGTAAGTCCCAAAAAGAAACACCCATAAAGGACAAAGATGCAGGCCACTTGTAGTTTTAAATTACAAATGACACAATAAGTCTACTCATCTATAACTCATCTGTTGATTCCGTTGTACAGTACTTTTTGAAAAAGTAGGGAACTATGCAAGCTCACACCCTATAAAAACTCCAAAAAATCAACAGGGTGTGGAAAGATCATAGTGCCACTCTCTTAATATTCTTTAAATAAAAGGTAATTTTGTCCCGTTTGAATTCTCTCGAGAGACCGTCAACTTTACCCCCTGCATAGTAGGTACTCTTTTTGCAAAAAGCCCTTTAATAAATGAGTGACTAGTTTGTAAACATCAAATACAATGCATCTTAATGAGACACCTAGGATACACAGCTAGAGCCGTTAAGGTAGTATTGGACTCTTGGTTAGGCAGTATCAATGATGTACCTTGGGAGTTGTTAAAGGAGACGCATATACCTAACCAGATTGAGGAATACTTGACTTTTTGGGTATTGGGTGCAGTCCCTCATGATTCCTTATTGGAGCCTCGAGTCGAGTATTTTTCAAAAAAGTACTGTGTAGTCCACTTCATAGGATGATCCAATCCGTTCATTTGTTGGGCCACAACATAAATAGGTTTACCCCATAAATCATCTCCTTAGGATGATAGGATGATCCTAACCCTCGGATCTTAAGTGGTTCTCTTCTCTAATGTGCAATCCCTCTATAGATTGGAGGGTTAGAATCATCCTATGGAAATGAGTTATGAGTATAACGTTGTGGCAAAAAAAAATGAACGGTTTGGATCAAAGTGGGCTCCACTTTACTTCTTGAAAAAACAGTAGGCTTCACGCCCACGGAGCGTATAAAATCTGTTTCTGTGTGTTGGGCACTTGTAAGGGCGTTGCACTTAGCCACTTACTGTAGGATCTAGAATTATTAGCCCAAATGAGAATTCAGCCATAAGAGGTGGAGCCCATAAGCTTTAGAGGGGCCCACTAATGAGACTGCATAGCCATTGTTTTCGTTCTCTTGCTAAATAAGACAGGTAGGGGTGTAACTCGGGTCGGGTTGAAGCCAAACCCGAACCCGACTCGAGGAACCATTTATATACTCAACCTGAGCCTCACTCGACCCTAGTTCCAACCCGATGGGGTTCAACACGACCCAACCGGAGTCTTTAAGCTTATAAAAATTAAAAATAAAAAAATGTTGCATTTCACTTAGTCAGTTTGCCTAAACCCTCAACCCAAAGCCGACCCGAACTCAACCAGGGTTAAGAAAACCCAACCTGAACTTGAACCCATCCTGGACCACACCCAACCCGACCCGACTTTTTTTTCAGGCTGAGCCTGAACCACACACGCAACAAAAACTCATTAATTGATGAAATAAATAAGATAAAGGTCGCTACTGATGTCGACTTAATAGCCAAAGGAGAAGTGTGATCTTTCACAAAATATATGGAAATGAAAGACGGAGATTTTAGAGTGGCAGGGGAAGGGTAGAACTAAGTAAATTACAAAAACATTTATGGAATCTTCTACAGATCGGAGGGTTAGGATCATCCTATGGAAATGATTTTTGGGCACAACCTATTTACGTTGTGCCCAAAAAAGGTGAACGGTTTGGATCATGGAAAAAAGTGGGCCATACCTATTTTTTCAGACTTCACGTGTTTTCACGGCCACCCATCATATAAATTCTCTTTTTATCAGTCCCAAATGACAAAATTGAATTGATAAAAAGTAGAAATAAAAAGAAGAAGATAAAGACGTAACGTGATTCATACGCTGTGAGTAGATTCACAATAAATGATTTATCAGGCACTTTTATGTAACGGGATTCAGACTGTCGGATGGATCCAAAGGATCCAAATTTAAATTTTCAAAACTTGGGCACAGTGGATGGATGATCCATTGGACCCGATCAGGATTCATATCATAAGGTTCAAAATCATATCGGATCAAACCTGGACATAGCCACAAAATCTATTGGACCCGATACATTCACACATTAATATAACCCTATACAATTCAGATTGTTTTATTTTATCACAAGCATTGTTTCATTTATTTACGAGTTTAGATTTGTCCCAGATAAAAGGTCTAATTTCATTGAATAAATTGCAGACACACACTAATAGTGGACATAACATTCTAGGGAAATGATATTTTCACCCCTTTTTCTACTTGGGTCAGCCCCTCTGCTGTAAAAGAGTAGTCATATATATACACCAGAGGGGGCTATCGCAAGTAAAAAAAAGGTGAATATATCACTTCCCATTGGACATTCTATTGTTTTTCAAAATTTTGTATACAATGTTAGTAGGACCAAGGTTTAAAATTTCGGTTTCGGTACTTGAAATTTTAAATTTTCGGTCAAATTTTGGTACAAAACACGAAACGAATATTTTATTTAATATTAAATTTCGGTAAAATATTAAATTAATTTAATAAAACAATATTTTTGGGTCAAATTTTGGAAAAACTGGAATTTCGGATTTCGGTCGAAATTTAAAACCATGAGTAGGACCCCAGTAGACTCCAATGGGCGGTTACGATTTATTTCATTTCGAATCGTGGCCAGTAGGACCCAATAGACTGCGATAGATGATTAATCAATTACACTATATGTTGTGAACAAGGTGTATTAGACAGATTAATATAGCACCCTCAACTGATGTATTATTTATTAGGTGGGTTCATTCCATATGGGTCTTTGTGCAATGAATTCACGTGATCAGACAATACTACAATTTTGGTCAATGGCATGTAGGGCTGCAACTCGGGTCGGGTTGGGTTAGGGTTGTACGAGCTGTTCATACTGAGGGTTTGAATCCCTCTTTCTCCGTTCCCTCAGATCACTTGAGATTTTTTCTTTCAAATTCAAAAAAATTTCAAGTCCTTTATCATAGTTAAATGTCTGGAATAGAGAAAAGCATAGGAAAATGCAAAAATAAAGCAAGGAAATAATGAAAAATCTCTGATTTTTTTATTCCTCACGGCCAGGATTACGTCTTGGATCATTAGATAGGAATCCGAAGATGAAGAGAGAAACAAAGAATATCACTACTGTGTAAACGAATAGATGGTCAACCCTAACCCGACCCGCCTCCAAATCGGGCTGGGTTCGGCTTCATCTAGGGCCACACAAGCAAATACAAGAAAAAAACATAATCTTAAGAATATCATGATAAAATTAGAAGATGGTGGTCGGGTTGCCAAAGCCTCAACCCTAACCCAACCCAACCCAAGAAAATACCAACCCGAGCCGAGCCGGGTTGAACCCATCGGATTCGGGTTCACGTTGAGCCCGGCCCAAGTTGCACCCCTATTGGCATGCAAATAGGTGGTTAGAAAATGTGACAGAAATGTTATGATCTAAGTATCTAACACTGCGTATGGATTTCTGGAATCAGGAATCGGAATAGACATTTTATACTGAATCATTCCAAGTAAGAATAAATATTTAATTATAAAATATTGTAATAAAAATTCCATTCCAACCGAGGTGGAATCAGAATACCACGTCTCGAGGCGGGAGACATATTCCAATATCTTTGCCCCTTCTAATTCTGCCCCGTTTCAATTTTGCCCCTATAATTCCTCCTTTTTTTAACCAAATTACCAAACACTGTAATCAGATCCCAACTCCACGGCCTGAGTCCGGCTATCCAAACGCACCATACGCGGTTTAAGGGTCTAGTCTAATGGATTTTATCAATCCTTAAGCTTTAGCCTTACTGGCTAGGTCTCTAGGGGAAAACCAATGATTTACTTTGGGAGTTGTTATAGAGTTGGATAAACTTAATCAAATTGAGAAGATTTTTGAAAAAGAATAGGGATTTTGTACAGTGATCTAATCTTATCAAGAATGGTACAAAAACGTAAATTTCAAGAAAATACAGGGTAATAATTTTATTTTCTTTGCGACGCAGTGAAAAGGAAAGCTTATGCCTCGAGGAAGTTTGAACCGCACCTGGTTTTGCAACAGAAATTTCAGGAGAGAGACCCAACAGTTCTACCCTCACAGTTAAAGGAAATAACGGAAATGCCATGCCTCCGAGATTCAAAATTTCGAAAGCAAATCATCAGCGTGGGAAGAGTGTTGTCTGCTTTGAAAATTGTTAAAAAGACAAGTAAACTCGGTGTGTTTGGATTTAAAAAAAAAAAAAATTCTTGCAAATATTTTACTTGGAAAGTGAGTTTTCCGGTGAGGAACTTATTTTCCATGGATTTTTTTGAAATAATATTTTTCACGTTCTTCAAGAAAAGCTAGTAGAACTTGGAATTTTATTTTCAATGGAATATTTTTCTAGTAGATGGATGGTTGAGAATCCATTGGTGCCTCGTTTGTCTTATTCATTTAATTCATCCTATGTGGCTGCTCTCTCATGCAACAACTAAATGCCTTATGTGATGGTCCCTAGCAAATCTTAATATGGGATTTGCTAGGGACTTTCGTAGAAAGGCATTTTACGATTGTCTGTTGCATGAGAGAGTAGCCACATAGGCTTACTTTTCGGCAGATTTTGTCTCATTCACTCAATTCATCTAAGGTAGCTACCTCTCTCATGCAACACAGCAACAGCCAGCTGCAAAATGCCTTTATGCAGAAGTCCCTAGCAAATCCGTTTTAATTTATATGATAAATGATACTTCCACCATCTTTTCCAAACAAACAAGAGAGAGAGAGAGAGTGAGTGTGTGTGGGAGGGGGGTTGGAAATATTATTTTCCAAGTTCCAATTTAATTTTAGGATCTTCTAATCGATAATCTCATTTAGAAGATTATTAATTTCTTATTTAAATTTTGTTTGCAAAAAAAGAGTCTACAAGTTTGATAATTTACAGAGACATCACATTTGAGTGAATTTTGTAAATATGATCATGTTATCAATTGTGACCAAAATGCCCATGATATACATTTTTTTACTCATCCAAATGACCAAAATGTCCTTACAGGTGAAAAGACAGAAATTACCTTGCAAAAAGACAAAAACACATGTGATGCATGGTGATTTGTTTCGATAGGGTGGGTCTCAACAACTCAACTCAAATCCATGCATCTGGGGGGTCCACCGTTTTATCTAATGTTTTGATGGGTAGGTCCCATCATTTTGCTCACTTATCAGGGTCCTGGATGAATGGTTTTGATTATTTCTAGAAGTGGGCCCCACTTTCCTAAGGAGGACAGATGGGGCTATTCAGGTGAGATCCAAATGTAGGTCACCATTGGAGGTCCATTGACATACCTACACTTGGCTCACTTGAATTTTACATCGGAGGATATTTTAGTCTTTTATAATTAAAAAAATCTACCAGGGGCATTTTGGTCACACTATGATGGAATGACTGGATTACTGATCTGATATGAGTGAGTTGTAAATTGCTTAACTAGAAGACACTTTTTGCAAAAGCCCCTTAAATTGTTTTAATATTTTGTGTTTATCTTGTGAGAAGGGTATATCCGTCATTTCGGTCGACGTGAACGCACGTACATACATACCCTGACAAACATGGTCATGTAACAAATTTGCCAAATAAAAGGGTATTTTGGTAATTATACTACATGCCGACCATGCGTGCTCGCAAAGCGAGGCATGTAGTAAAGACTTAAAGTCCCGTATCTATACTTCGCTACTGAATTTACTTGCCTATTAATTGATGGAGACTGTTATTAGCACTACCATTTTTTATAATTGAACGAAATCAGCTTGTCTTTTCTTTAACAGTTGGCTTCTGGGATCTTCAATACCTTTGACAAATTTTTAAATAATAACAGAGAAAATGATTTAGTGCGATTATAAAAGATGGTAGTGCCGATATCAGTAACCTAACCGATTAACAAAAATAGTAGAAAAGAGCAAAAAAGAAAGCCTTGAAACCGCTTCCACGTCGTTATCATCACCGTCATTGCTCTCAACAAACAACCCATCCTCACCTTCTCTCAGAAAAGAGAGAGAGAGAGAGAGAGAGCTAGAAACGTTTCGAGTCCACAGTTCTCGAAAAGTCTTTGGATCGTCAAATCTTCTATGACGTTTTTACTTTCGGTTATCAAAGAAGGCTGATAGAAGATTTGTGAGTCAAAGTGATTTTTTTGTTTTGTTTTTGTGGTATTTGAGTTGTTGAAGGAGACTTGGAGGGTTTTACTGTTTTGGTGAGGAAAGGGGGGTGTGAATACCAAAAGTGAGGTTAGGGTTTTTATTTTTCAATTAGTTTTTCTCTTTGTGGTTGTTTTGTTGTTTGATGGGATTTAGGTTAAGAGGAAAATACGGCCATGAGAAAGTCATTTAAGGATTCTCTCAAAGCTCTCGAAGCAGATATTCAGCATGCAAATACTCTGTAAATTCTCTTCAAAAAGTTCTTTTTTTTTTCTTTTTTTCTTTTTTTTTAAGAATTAGCTGTTCTTATTCATGTAGTTGAAATCTGAAATAACTACTCTTTGGATGCGTTTTTTTTTTTTTTTTTTTTACTACTTTGTTGAAGGATTATCCTATTTACTATTTGATTTTTGGAATTTGGATCGTTTTTGTTTCAGAATTTCATAGGGATTATGTAGGTTATTCGAATTGCGTGCCGATCTGTTTGATTTGGTAGATTTTTTTTTTATTTTTTTTCCAATTACACTGGTATGAATCTGCTAATTTTTTTATTTTTTATTTTTAAATTCTTCTTCCTCATTACTTATGGGTTTTATGAATTTGATAAGTTGGAGCTTATCTCATTGCTTGGATTGTATACATTAGTTATTGTTCCAAGCATTGGTTGGTTGAATTGTTTACTTGGCTGGAGTCAACTTTGTGAATTTTGGTGCTGTTATCATGTGAAAAAAAAGAGAATTCTACTAATATTGCATGATTTGCAATTAGCCTTAATGAGTGTTTATTTAGAATACTCAATGGGATAAACATAGAAACTGATTAACTTAATCATGGGAGGTGATTAAGAAGAGAAATACAAATCTAACTTAACTACCCTTTTTAGCTTAGTTGCCTAATCTAGAACCCTAATGATGCAACAATCAAATCTCACCAAATCTAATCTTATAAATATAATTTATTCTAACAATTTCATGTGAAATCAGGACTAATTTATGTCATTTATCTTTCAGGTGATTAAACCTCAATGCGGATAGTTTGACGTGTGATTTTTTTGTTTGGTTTTTCTCTTTCCCGGTAGCTGCATACATATGATTCCAACTTTTATTTGTTTTCATGGTATGTTAGGGAAACTGTCTTTTCCTGTTAATTTGATCCAAACTCTGTAATGAGACTTGAAACTTACCTAATTTTCCCTGTGAACTCTCTGAATTTATTTTCCGAAGCACTTCAAGATAGTTGCAATTGCCATTTTTTTTTTCTATTTTTTTTCCCCTGATGGTTGAATTTCAAGAAGAATCATTTGTAAGTTTCAAATTGTCTTTTTTTTGGGGGTGTTCTCGTTAATGGATACAACAGCTGTGTGTTCACTCATATTTTCATTTACTTTTGCTTTTGTTTCGTATAAAATGCACACTGTTCCTGTACAATTGTTAGAATGTGTGAGATCTCACCGGTGGATCATTTTGGTGGAAGATTAAGCAAGAGGGTTAAATGAGGTAACCTAGACAGATTATGAAATTAGGTTGGATTAGGATAGTTTCCTTACATAATTATCTTGATTTCATTCTATGTTTATCATGTAAGTGCTCTATATAAAAACTTATTAATATCTAATTTAATCAAGCAAGATCAGTGAAATCCCTACTTTATTAACAATGAATAATAATTTTTGCTTCAGATTATTTTTTGCTTGGGACCGATATTTTTCTGATGTTTCTTTTGTGCTGATTTGTCTTCTACTTATTTTGGTATGACATCGAGGATGCACTGGATGATTTTGTGTTGTTGGTCATTTGATGTAAAATCAGGGCTTCAGATTATCCGAGGGAATACGATGGTTCCTGCATTCAGATGAGATTATCTTATAGTTCGGCAGCTCACTTATTTCTTTTTCTCGTGCAATGGACTGATTGTAGCCTTGCTGGTGCCCTCGGACTGCTTAGAATCCTTATTTACAAGGTAAATCTCTCTTTATGCACTGTCATTATCCTAGTGTCTCTGTTTCTACTAGTAATTCATGCCTCCCTTCAATCA
The DNA here is from genome assembly GCF_043159265.1 of Tasmannia lanceolata. NCBI lineage: Eukaryota > Viridiplantae > Streptophyta > Magnoliopsida > Canellales > Winteraceae > Tasmannia > Tasmannia lanceolata. Next base: position 16,230,603 of record NW_027518683.1, read on the forward strand.
GCTAAGACAATTTTCTAGTTTATCTGGTTGGTTCTGGCAGGCTTATGTGGATGGCAAAACTACTATGTCTGTTTATGAAAGGAAAGCTAGTATTAGAGAATTTTATGGTAAGCTGAAAAATGAATATTATCTTTCTTTTATTGGGTTGGAAAAGATCAGATTTAACTGTTTGGCCATTAGCTTACTTAGTAGTTACGGATCTCTGTGGGCAGCTGTAATATTCCCTTCTTTATTACAACTTCAAAGAGGAATCACGGATGTGGAAGAAAGGAAACAGAGAGAGATTTGCTTGGAGAAATATAAGAACAATGATGAAGAAGAGAAGGATGAACTTTCTGAAATAGACATAGAGAGAGAAGAAGAGTGTGGGATTTGCATGGAAATGAATAGTAAGGTCGTCTTGCCCAATTGCAACCATGCCTTGTGTATGAAATGCTACCGGGATTGGTATTGACTCTGCGACGTTCCTTTTGATCCATTTCTTTCTATTACTGATTTTAGTTGCATTCCTTCTTTTCATTCTAGAACAATGTTTAACTAACTCTGCTGGGATTAAAAGCAAAAAAGCAGCATTGTTGGCTTGTCTTCATAACATTTTAAACGTCTAGCCTCTAATCACAAAGGGTATGTTGAAGACATTTAAGTATGTAAGAAAAACTGATGTTTTTTTTTTCTGCGTGATTCAGGCATGCACGGTCTCAGTCATGCCCCTTCTGTCGTGATAGTCTCAAGAGGGTGAACTCTGGAGATCTTTGGATCTACACAGATAAGCGTGAAGTTGTTGACATGAGCTCCCTCTTGAAGGAGAACTTAAAGAGGCTATTCATGTACATAGATAAGTTGCCTCTTATCCTTCCTGATTCTGTTTTTGTTCCCTATGATTCTCACTGCAGGTGAGTATTTGGGAGTTTCACTTTAGTTGCAGTTTTTCTTTCGTTCTCTGATTACTGGACTTTTCTCGAGGGCGTTGGTACATTGCTCGAATCAATATTTGGAGAGAAGACCACTTGTACATAAATACACATTTCTCATGGTTAAAATTGTACATAGCTACGCATTGATTAGCTCATGTCGTGACAAGCATCACATTATTGTTGCTGATTTGTGGATCTTTCTGCAGTATATATAGATAATATTTCAGTTCATTCGTGTTGCATTTCTTGCTAACTGTTGCATATCTTGCATTTCTTACACCGTTCTGCACCTCCTTGGCATCGACAACTTGAATGATCTGAAACCCAAATCCTGGCTCGCCAAGAACTTCTCGGTGCTTTAGATCCTGCATTGACAACTTGAATGATCTGCAACCCAAATCCTGGCACGCCAAGAATTTCTCGGTGTTTTAGATCCTAGTTTGTGGCCTCTTGTGCTATGTGGTCATCACCCTGTTCTATGTCTTCCACAACCGACATCGCTTCCATTCCGTATAAGTCAGTCCTTGTTTTGGTCCTGATTTGCAGGATTTTCCTTTGTTTTTCAGTTTGTTGAGACGTTCTTCTCAACTTCCTCTTGGTGTATCCTACCATTTTCCCCATCTTATAAGATACATATGGGAAAGAGGAAAGGGAAAAAAAGGACAGTATATCATCTCCAATGACTTCACACGTTAGCACATTTCAATCAGAACATTAGAAACAGAGACATGAGTCTATCACGCTCTTCTCTTTACTCAGTTATGTGATTGTCCCCTTAGTTTCAAGTGTTTTATTTATTTTATTTTTTCATTTGTTTAGTTTTTACCTTTTAGGATCTTATATCTCGTTATGTTGATATTTTAAAGCCTAGGTTAAGGCTGGAGAGGCTATGGTCTTTCGCCTTGAGTGGCTTTTTGTCCGGAGTTGTCTGCTCTGCTATATTTAGCCTTGAGAGGAGTATTTCAATTCGGTTGATGAAATGTTGGTTTTTTGTGATGGGGAGATTGCTGAGTAAAGGTAGGCATGGTGTAAGAGGATGGTACCAAGAAATTCTCTGGGTTGCACCTGGTATTTTTTCATTTTGGTATAATAGAGAGAAACAGGTTATGGGTATTGTATTTAATTTCCGTTTTTCAGCTCCTGGTCTAGGGTATGCCCTGTCCAGTTGTTCTGATACTCTGTAATATAGGATGGGACTCGTGGCCCCCAATGTAACCTTAGTATCAATGAAAATTGTCAACTTTCAAGAAAAAGATTTGGGGGTTGTGCACATCATCTCATTTCCACAATATCCCTTACACCATCTCATCACTTACATCGGCTATAGTATCGCTAAGTGATTAGCATCTCTCTTATACTTAAGAGGGGTATTTAAGTCATTCATCAACGATTTTAAGTTATCGTATATCTTATTGGCCCATACTCGCTCACTTAACACTTAAGTGAGTTTTATTTTTGTCTTATTGGCCAATAGAAAGGGACCCACCTTAACCCTTTAAAACCTGTATAAAAAGTGGCCAGGGGGAAGGCAGCCCCCTCTCCCTCACGTTTTCTCTCTTCCTATTTCTCTTCTACTTCGACTACTACTTTTCTTCATATCTTCCTTTTTTTAATGGTATTCTTCATATCTTCCTTTCTCTCCTCCTCCTCATCTTATTTTCCTCTCCCTTCCCCTCACGGTTTTCTCCTGGACTGTGCGGTCCACGACTACACCAGCCTTCATCCTCTCACACCTTCACTCATTTTCTCCTCTCCTTTTCCCTGTTATACCACTTACGGCTGAGACAATCCAGCCATCTTCACCTTTTGGATCTCTATCTACAGCAGTCCATTCTATCATATTCCCAAACTGTTGTCATCTTCTGATCCTTTTGTTGTCCCCTTTTGGTTACCAGCAGTTTGGACTCCATTCTGCTATTATCATTCCATCAGGCTACTCTTTTCTTATTGATGTACCCCCTGCTTGCCGTGCTGTCCCTCTCTTTATTGTCATCCAAAAGTCGCAGTTGCAGTAGTTTTCAATCTACTTTTCCTATCTGTTGCCATATGTTGGGACTGCTGGTTGGGCATGTTTGCTATATTTTTGTTCATTCTTCACATGATACAATGTTTGTTACAACCCTTGGACCGATCGGTTGCTCGGCTTCTCCACCACTTGTCTTGAGCTTCCTTCACACGAGATTTGGGGAATGGCGTGTTGTCCCCGGGTGAGATCTGATATATTTCTGTTTTTTTTTTCACCATTTGACCTTATTCTTGGATCCTGATACTCCTTTGGCTGTTATACTATCACTAGCTTCGTTACTGACATTATCCTTCCTTATGGATTTATTTGGGACCTACAGTTTTCATTATCTTACTTTCAGATTATTGTTAGACCCTATATTTGTTGTTCTATTTATTTATTTCTCGCTATCTTTTGTTGCAAATTATTTATGCAAATGCAATACATATCTGAGCCTACTCTAAGCCTATTGTTGAACTCTTAATGGTTAACTACTTCGTGAAAACCTTAATATGATTGCTTGCTCATCGAATGCTTAATTAGATATTGGGAATAGACTAACCCATCAAGCGCCTGAGTTCTCTCGAGTAACCCACGAACCTTTGGGTTTGCACCAAAGTGTTATCAAAGCGTAGTGCTCAAATCCGTAGTCGCTTCTAGTCTCATATGATAGTTTCCATTTATGGATTAAGTTGTTAGTCATAGCGATTTGTTGAGTTTTAGGTTAGTCAATTGCCTTTTAGTCGTAGGATTTGTCTAGGTCAATCAATTACCTTTTCCGTTCCGCATGGAGTCTTAGTTAGATATCTGTTTTCTCATCTAGAGGGTTGTCAGTCTCTAGTTAGTTTTCATTAGGTGTCTACCGTTCCAGAGTCTGTAGAGTTGGCCTGCACACGATTGGACATTTCCAGGCTATGGCTAACAGGGCCAATGCTCCACAACAGGGACCATGTCGACTTCAGCCCAGAAAAACCACACACAAGCCATGTTAGATCAACATTCCAACACACTCGCCGATATTAGCATTGCCCTAGCTAGGATCGACGAGCACTTAGGCTACTACCTTCAGGATGCCAACACCGATTTAGCCTACCTCCCCACCCACACATGGCGATGCTTGACACTGGAGATTTGGATATTGACAATTCCTCAGATAGTCAGTCTGACCTAGATGAATTGTATCTGCCTTACTGAGAAGCCGGAGCTAAGGATGTCAATTTTGGCTCGGGCTCGGAAGCTCGGCTCGAATCCTTAACGAGCCGAGCCGGTTGGCCAGGCTCATTAAGCTTAACGAGCTGAGCCCGATCTAGGCCAGGCTCGGCTCGGCTCGTTAAGAATTTAATATATTTAAATATATATTATATATTAATAAATACACTAAAAGGGTTGTCCAGGGAGTGAAAAGGGGGAGGCAAAATATGTCACTTCTTTTTTGGAACCCCATTTGTTACTTGGACCACCCCCCGTAGTGTAAAAAGAGTAGTCAGATTACACTAGATAGGGCTGTCCAGAGAAGATGAGGGGTGTGAACTTAATATAACCCGAGCTCGATAAGGCTCGCGAGCTGAGCTTTTGAGCTTAACGAGCCGAGCCTGGCCAAGCTCGGCTCGTTTACACCCTTGGCCGGAGCAGTTCCACAGGGGACCCTGCTACAATTGGAGGATAGGATGGTGTGCACTTACCCTAACGAATTTCTTGAATGGGTAAATAGCATCGAGCACTTCTTTGAGTGGAAAGATCTCCCCGAAGATAAAAAGGTCAAGTTTGTTACCCTAAAACTTAAAGGGAGGTGCCCTTGTTTGGTGGAAACAAGTTTAAACGAGTACTCATAGAGGAAAGACCAAGACCAAGACCAACCGTTAGGCCAAAATGAAAGAAAGGACTAAAGGTAAGTACCTGCCATATGACTTTAGAACCATCCTCTACCTGTGGCTGCTAGGCATCAAGCAAGGGGCTCGTTACCATCTCTTGACAGCCCGTAATGCCTTGGTTGAAGATGATGAGGAAGCTATTGCTTGATAGATTAACGGGCTGTGATTATTGATCCAGGAGTTGGTTCCCCTTCATGCACTCCTCACTTAAATGATGCCTAGTGCTTAGCCCAAGGGACACTGATAGAGACCCCTCTAGCTCGCCCCCGTTGCCAGCTAATCAAACCCTTTTCTTCGTACTAAGAACAATGTTGTAAAAGCCCCAATTGGTGAGACAAGTGCAATGAGGGGTCTTATAGGACCTTTTCTTCGTACTACGAGCAATGTTGTAAAAGCCCCAATTGGTGAGACAAGTGCAATGAGGGGTCTTATAGGACCGAAGCCATCTTTGAACAGTCCATATTTTTTTTGAAAAGTGACATAATTCATTAATATTTAGATAGCATTCGGGACCAGGAGTCCTAGCCTGCAATACAAAATATTAAGGTGAATTGGCACGGGCATACCCGAGACCAATTCAAAAAGTAACCAAAAATTACAGTAGAAACCGAGCATTCCTTTCCTCTATTCTGCAGAATGCATTCTTTACATCTTCTATAACCATATTTTAAAACTATCACCTATAACCATATTTTAAAACTATCACCCGTATCTTTTTAAAACAGCCCATACTTGGCAATGGGGTTATGTAATTCCATTGGCAATTCAGCTTTCAGATTCAACGAGAGATATCCGTGCTATCATTTTTGCCGCAGATCAACCACATCAAAGAGAACAATCTCTGCCAGTTTGTCCACAACAATGCCATCTTTGAAACAAGCCGTGCTGACTTACTCCCAAAAATGGTCCTGAAATTTCCCGGCAGCAAGCCACAAAATTACCCTATCTCGGGCTTGCTCGTGTTCCCTCCTGAAGAATTTACAGTGGGTGCTCTGAATATGGTATGGAACAATCAAAATCACCAAAGAATCACTGGAATTGTCACCGTAGCCGCATAATTCCATATCAGAGGTCTTCGGCTAGAAAATAATGTAGTCCGGGCTTGAGCAGAATTCTACAATGTTGGAATTACTGGTTTTTGGTTGTATTTATTCTGTCGGATGTAGTGTAGATCAAAGTTGGTGCGAGGAGTGGACTTGCAAGTTAGTCAGAGCCCAACTCTGGGAAGATTGTGTCTGTTGGATTTAGCTTTTTTGTTGCTAACTGCTCACTGCCAGGCAAAAGTCGATCCGACCATGCACAAAAGAAATGGAATAGTGGAGATAAAAGTAGACCACCCGAACGCCTACATCCACAGGCAATAGCACAATCTTCCACTATGAGAAAGTAAAATTACAAGGATTGCGATGGATAAACCAGAAACCTTGTATGCTACCAAGACCTGAGAAAAACCCAAGAGAAAAGTACAAGAGCAACTCACCTAAGAGAAAAAACACATTAGTAACTCAAGATAAAAAGTACTAGGGGTGCAACTCCAGTCGGGTTCAACCTGAAAAAAGTCGAGTTGGGTTGAGTTCAGGTTGGGTTCGGTTGAGTTTCCCAAATCGGGTTGAGTTCGGGTTCGGGTTGAGGGCTTGGGCAACCCGACCCGAATGAAACTCGACATTTTTTATCAATTTTTTTAGTAAGCTTAGAAACTCGGGTTGGGTCGGGTTTTGAAAAAGGTTTCCTCGGGTCAGGTTCAGGTTGATTAAATGGTTCCTCAGGTCGGGTTCGGGTTGGCCTCAGCCAGACCCAACCCGACCCAAGTTGCAGCTCTCTCTCTCTCTCTCTCTCTCTCTCTCTCTCTTCTGTTGTGGTCAAGAAGAGCTCATTCTCTTTCTTATTTTGGTTTCCCACCAAAAGTTGGTAATCTAGATATTTTAGGAGGCTGCTGTTGGATCAAGTTAAAATGTGGGCTGCTGTTGGATCAAATATCAAGGGTGATACTGTTTTGACGGCACTTGACGGTCGGGCACCATATAAGAACTCATTATAGGCAATAGCTAGGCAACTTCCCAACAACGGCTTCTCCTTTCCCGTTTCTATTGCTATGAATTTCTTATTTTCGTTGGTTGCATGAGTGGCAAAGGATGTTAAGGTCTAAAGATCAAGTAATTGGTTGTTTCACATGGTATCAGAACAATTGCTCAGGGTTAATCTCCTTGATATTAAAATCCACTTGTAATGGCCAACTCAAAAGAGGGCCCACATGTGAGGGGGAGTGTTAAGGTATTCAAAGAAGAGAGAATGGGAGAATAACTATAGTTCTTGCAGTAGAGGCATTTTGGAAGAAAAAAAAGACTTGACTAATGTTAGACGTGAAGAAAGACGAGTGAAATACTGTAAATGAGGTAAGGGATTAGATGACAATTTAGTTCACAGTGATTAAGGTGCTGAGTTTTCGGCTGATTTATATTCCACAGAAACACTATTCCCAATTGAAAATTTTCCCAGTTTCTTGAGGGCACGTTTGGCTGGTAGAATTTTTTTTCATGATAGATCGGCATCTCCGACTGGAGATGAGGGGTGGAGTCGCTAAAAATTAGGAAACAAAATCCTGAAAACTAGTGTCTCCAGTGATGAGAAGTTTTTAAAAATGGGGAAAAGGTCAATGCTTAATGCTTTATTTATGTCGTAGTTTATCCTAATTCAACATTAGAAGGATATTGATTGTTCCACAATAATCAAATACTTTTTTATGAAAGACTACATTTTTTATTCCATCCATAAATCCATTTTCTTCCCTATGAGTTCGAGTATCGATAAGAATTCTAATTCTTACTCTTCATATGTTATGGTATGAACATACTCAAAACCAGAATGACCTTTTCCCTATTTTTAGCAACTTCCAATCACTGGATACACTAGTTTCCGGGATTTCATTTCCTGATTTTTAGCGACTTCACCCCTCATCTCCAACTAGAGATCCCGATCTATCATGAAAAAAAATCCTGGCAGCCAAACGTGCCCTTAGGTTATTTCAACACTATTGGACCCGGAATTGTTTTCCCATGGTTTTTTTACCCTCTAATCTAAACGACCTCAGGGTTGGAAAATCCATGAAAATGATGTGGCGAGATTTTTAAAAAAAAGGAAAAATGGCGCAATCTTTGCCCCCTGAAGTGGACTTGCACTCTTTTGTTCTTAATATATATTTAAAAATATTGATATTTCTCATAAGGGGAATGATATCAGCACAACCTTGTCTTTTAGTATTTAAAGAGCCGTAAAAAGGTTATTATGGTTCCGAAAAAGCACTTACAAGCCAATTAAAAAAGAAAAGACAAGTTAGCACCGTACATGTATTAAAACGTGGTTGTGCTGATATCACTTCCCTTCCCATATTTTTCCTCTTTTCTTTTTTTAGAGTTTTTAGCTTCCCGCATTTTCTCTTTCAATTTCTAGCATCAGTTCCCAGTTCCCACCATCACTTCCTACTATGGCAACTATGCATTTTATTGTAGGCACTGTCATGTATACTTCTCCTGATATTCTTCCCGAGGTGTACACCTCTTACCCTTTTAAAACACACGTACTAACCACAAGCACAAGATTACCTTGAGTCTAGACTCTAGACCCCCGACATAAGTGATGCTTTACATCCTCTTTTCCACTTACGCTCATTTTACATCGAAAGAATCAGAACCCAAGAGAACCCAAGAGAAATGATAAACCAATATCCATAGGGGATCCATAGTATCCGCACCACCAATTCTATCTTAAGACTGTTGCCATGAGTGAGTTAGTTTAGGTGACCAGAGGCAGTTCTCTGTGCACCAGAGCAGTGCACTCTAATCTCTGCCTCTACATCTGTAGTTCTTAAGGTAGTTAATGGACAAGAATGAGAACGACATTTAGGGCATGTTTGGAAACCATGGAAGATTATTGAGGCTAGTTATGAGAGACGGGTTAACAGGAAGAGGTTTGAGAGGGTGGGAGTGAAGGGTGAATGAAAAGGTCCAGAAGAAGAAAGGGGGAAAACCCCAGTATACAACAAAGGGAGACTGACGAAAAAGAAAAGAGATAGAACAAGAGAAAACAAAAGTTAGGGGGTAGAAAATCAAAAGGCTTCAAAACAACTTGTGACTTAGAAATAAGGTACAAAACATAGGTAAAATGATTTGAGGACGCCCATAGAACATCTGGTGTTCAAGAAACCATTCATACCGAAACTGAATTTGTCTGGGGTAAACCCTTGGGACATTTTAGGCCGATTTTCTTTAAAGATTCATCAGAACAAACTCCAAAGGAATCTCCATCAACCACAAATATTATTGAAGAAGAACAGTGATAAATTTTTTAAAAAAAAGTGAAATTGAAAAATCTTAACAAAATACAAATAAAGTATAAATACAGGGAAATTTCCATACGTGTCACGATACTTGTGCTCTAGGAGAAGAAGCTATCGAGTCACCAACCAGCTAATCATACCACTGTGTTACAAAACTCACAAATAAATTGGTGAGTCGATTAGGTTTTACCAGGGCCGAGCTCTTGTCCGAGCCCCAAGTTTGGTCAGTGCAAGTAGATAAAAAAATTCCCTTCGACTTCGTCCGAATTAATGAAAAACCAGAAATTTTTGTGAACAATGAGGAGTTGAATTTGTTGATTCTTGGATACGAAGACTGTCAATCGTTTACTCTGTATTATATGTTACGTGCCTAGTTTCCAAGTCAGTTTTTAAACACCGAAACATATATGATGCCTTGGGCAGACTCCACAACTAAAGTTCTGGTAAACAATCCCATTGCAATTCTCATAATGTTAAAAGTGTTGCCACCACCTTCACCTTCTTGAAATGCAAGCTTTTCTTCATCTATTCATGGGAAACCCTTACATACTGAAAATCTGAATCGGTGACCATTTTTTGTCACTCAGCCTCCTCTTTGGGATAATGTCCATCTTCAACATCACACCTATATCTGTACATTTCACCTAGTTACACTATTGTGATAATCATAGACAAAGGATCATCCTTTTGGGGTAAACCTATAGGTTCAGAGATAAATTTCTAGTAATTTGGAGCAATATATGGGTTTTAACTCAACCAAACAGCAACATGCGTTCTCAGATCAGCAAAAACAGATCAGAAATATTAAAGAAAATACAGCAAAGATATTCAAAGAATGACTTGAGGGATAACTTTCTAGGGTGTACGTAGTATATGGATTCTTTGTTTAGTAGGATAACCTTCCGAAAATGATTTAAGGGATACATTTTTTTTTTTGAATGGCATGATTTAAGGGATAATTACAATCAATTTACCATATATAAAATCAATCAACTATGTTGCTATAGAGAGATGTGATGAGGATTTATTGACATCTTTAGAGGTCGCCAAATTTAGAGAGATATGATGAGGATCTATTGACATCCGTAGAGGTTGCCAATCTTTAGAGAGATATGATGGGGATCTATTTTCATCTTTAGAGGATTCCAACCACTGTTAGATGGACTCTTCCAAATGGGCGAAGAATCCGTGCCGGACACATCTCAGATTCCAATACTTCAATATTCTCTCTAAGACACTTCTAGATCTCTTCTACCTGTTGTTTCGGAATACTACTACCACAACTTTACAATTACCATATGTTTTGAGTTTTAGCCATCCTAATATTAAGTTTCTTAAGTGGAACTAAAATATTATATCTACTTAACCTATTGAAAAAATCAATATATTACTTGTCATAAGTCATAACCATATTATTATATAAAAAATAAAATTTGAGAATTGATTAAAATATTTGGGCGAATTCACGAATCATTCTTCTCGAGGTTTGCCGAATCCGATACTCGATACCTGTGTCGGATTCCAACACTCGTATCAGTACTGATGCAAAATTTATCAACTCTATTGGCTCCTTCCTTTTATGTCACTCTCCCACTAATCCTCTTACACTCCCTCTCAAGCCGCTGTATAGATGTTAGGCACAGCTTGCCTAATACATCATAAAAGGTTGCTCGATCTAGTGCTTTTGTAAGGATATCGGCTAATTAGGAGGTAGATCTAACAAATAGAGTGGCAATTATTTTGTATGACACCTGGTCATGACTAAAATGACAATAAACTTTGACATGCTTTGTCCTTTCATGAAACATTGGATTAAAAGCAACATGAATGGCGGCCTAATTGTTCACCGGAGTAGAAACCTCGACTCTCATATCATTTAGGTGGCTGCAAAGGTCATATCACCAATTTATTTGCCCACTAACAAGACACATCACCAACAACTAATACTCACAACTCTAAAACACATAACCATATGATAACAACACTGTAACTACGTCATATACATCACAAGATGCACGTATCATTACCCCCCCCCCTCCCCCCCCCCAAAGCAACGGCCATGTCCTTATGGTTGAATTATTGGTGAAAATATTTTATTCCACCTAGGTCCTAAATCATATTGTACACAATTCTATTGAACAATGCAATTATCATTACGCTTTCATGTTCTTCAAAAATATCGGCTGCGATCATTTGAACCCCGCCTTCAAAATCCATGACCATCAAAGTTAGAAAGAAATGTGATTTTTATGAATCCACATCAAAATGACGGAATGGTCGAATGGCTGAATAAAATCAATATGATCATTGGCAGTGTGTTCAACTAAATCATCTTTGTCGCTATCAATTCTTGCACTTTTCTCTACCCGAACATCAACATTTTAAAGATTCAACTTTTCTTCACCTCTGTGCATTTCCTCTATCATTATGTTGATTTTTTTTCAAGCCTTCTGCAAATTGTCATTTTCCTTCCATCTTTTTCAAAACAGGAGCTTTAATCTTAAAAAAATCGTCACGTATGGAATCCAAAATCTAGACTTGATAGCTAGGAACATAACAGAGAACTTGGATAGGATAGAATGGAATGGAAGAAAATGATCCACGTAGAAGAACCCAACTAGAACCAGGATTAGAGCCGGGTAGATTCCTTTTACCTTCTTCATGAATTTTTTCTAAAGGATTCATTTAGCCGACCCCAACTAGTTTGAGCAAAGGCTTTGTTGAGTTGAGTTGAGTTGAGTTGAGTATCGAATCCAAAATCTCCCAAGACATAGTCATGGCACAGGATCAACGGCTCTGATACCACTTGTTACGTGACTAATTGGACATAAAACAAGTAAACAAAGATTGAAAAAAGGGCAGGGTGAGGTTGATCTGAGGCAGGCAACCGGATCTCTTAATGGTTCAATTCAAGAGGAACCGTGACTCTCCTGAAGCATAAGATTCTTTATGTTGGTTGCAAAATTCTCTACAATCCCATTGTAATACAACTACTTCAATACAAACAAAAATAGTGTCACATCACAATCTCTTTGCCCACTTCCAAGACACATCATCAACAACACCCACAATCCTAAAACACATAACCATACGATAACTACATTGTAACTAACCTCATATACACCACAAGATGCACGTATCAGATACAAGTGCAGAGGTCATCTTCTACAAAAAACCTATACTAGCTCTAAGCTCCAATGTGCCAACATCTATCATCACTAATTTGCTACCTCTGCCATTGTCTTATTACCATATAATTTTTTTTAAATGATTTATTACCATACAGAATAAGCCTCCGATATCTCAAGCATCAAGATTCTCTCAACGAAGAGAAGATCGGTATGATTAAATTCCCATGCAATGCTAAGATGCGAGCAGGGAGCATGCTCTATATCTACCGAGAATATATCAACTTGAAAAGAAGGCAAAGATAGTGAACAAATATACAAGTGACCTAGTATGGAAATGAAGCAGCAGCAGGAGCTACATTTTTTCCCAATTTAGGGGACAAGCACTTATATACTAGGGTAATATCATACACAATCCAGAACTAATGGAGTGGATAACTTACACTGCCCAACCCATAAAGGTCATCAAGTTCATTCATCGTCGTCGTCATCCTCCTCCTACAGACAACCAAGTTCGATTACATCAGTACTTACTATATATAGATAAAAAAAAACAAAGAAACAGCACAGGTGGGGTTGGGGGGGAGGCTGAGAGATGAATCGGTAAAAAGGACAATGTTGGGAATGTCAATTAACCCAAAACTTCTATTAACTTTCGCATGCATGTTATGCTACTTGTGTAACATGCAGGAAGAAATCAATCTTAAAATGTCTTCAATGAAAAAGATACTAATAATTTAGGAACTGTGTATATTGGCCAATGAGTTCCCCCAAATTCAAAATTTTCAAATCAGAAATTTCCCAACTTGTTAACATGGAGTACAGGTGCCAGGTAGCATATTTGATGATTCTATACAAAATTACTAAGAGTGATCTAAGGAAATTGAAACTCTGACGCCTCTAAAGGAGACTCAAAACCATTACTGGGCCAAGATCACATAAAAGTCCTGACTGTGTCCATGGGTCCAACTGTGTATCGGCTGATTCATATCAGGATTTGTTGGCTCCAATCTGATATGGATGCCCTAAATCGGAAGTTACAACAATCGCCCCAGTATTGGGAGCATTTAGGGCTGGATACGGCCAATACAATACTCACAGCAACCATATCATGCCCCTAATTCTTTCATTATTTTCAACTGGTTTAGCCATTGTCTTGATGGAGGAGAACAATAAGACCATTTTCTGTTGATCCTTACTCGAATCGAGCATTGAAAACATGAACCAAAGTGAATGGACGACTCGATTTAAAATTTGATGGATTTAGAGATTTTATTTATTTCAAGTGATTATTTTATTATTTTGCTTTGATTTGTTAAGGATTAGTTGTGAATCCTCAAAGGCACGCATGAGTCATTGAAAGGGCTTGCTTGTTGAGAGAATTTGATGAGATATAATTTAAGGTTATTTAAAAATTTCTTCTTATTTTTAACATTTTTTTATTAATTTTCCTGTTCCTTTCTATTTTTTTCATTTGTATATGCATGTTTTAATTTAAGGTTAATTAAAAATTCCTTCTTATTTTTACATTTTTATATTAATTCCCCTATTCCTGTCTATTGTTTGATGCTTTTGCATGTTTTTAACAAGGCCAGATACAGTGACAAAGGTTGATGCCCACGTTTTATTTTCTGGTACTTCTTTTCAAAAAGATCTAACATTCAATGTTCTCAAAAATAAAAATAACATAAAATAAAATAAACTATCACCCCACTCCAGCTTATTCTGATGCCTTTGAACAAAAGACCCAAAATATAAAGCACATTTTCCACTTTGCATCTTCTCTCATGAAATAACATGTGCAATTGTCAGTGCAAGTGAAAAGATGCTAATGCGTTCCTGTCATTCAACGCATTTGAAGGGCAAGCATTGAGCTTAAGGGCATTTACCTCTTCACTTTCCTCATCATCGTCATCATTGATTTCAGATTTTGACCTATCAGATTCCTCATCACCATCATCAGCCATACTTTCCTGTAAGAACAGAGTTTGACAAAAATTAAACAAATTGGACGAGAATTTCAGTAAGTGTGGCAAAAGGATTGTGTTATCTGGTCACCTGTTTCTTGTTGTAAGCTGAAATAAGTTTTTCATACTCTCCCTTCCTCTTTGCAGCTTTAGCTTCATATGGTGCTTTCTCCTATCAAACATGGCAGCAAACAGAGAATTATTTCCACTGGTATACAATATCATTTGAATACAAAAATCAGTCAAGAATGTGAAGAAAATGATGAACACAAACAGAAACCATGTGAGAAGCATAATGTAACTGCTTCACTTAGTGCCAATGATGTTACTTTCCAACTTGGCACAGCTATTAGAGGTTCTTCCTATAAATCTAACTGAACCAATTCAAACTTGACCGAGTAAACAAAAAAGCTCACCGAATTGACTCAACTTGATCAAGATCAACTTTAGCTGAAGAAATGAACTCATTTTATTTAATTGTTTTTTGGTAGCTTTTTGAGCCTGCGGAAACTTGATCGAGTAGTAGCAGACTTGAGTGAGTACCCAAAAATAGTGACTGCGTACTTGAAAAGCATTCTTGAGACCACATTAGCTTCTAAGCCTAAAAGAACTCATCGAAAAGGAAATCCTTATTGGTTCTACTGCCTATTTTGTATAAAGAAAATAAATATTTTTATCAAAGGATAAGAAAAAATCGGTCGTGACTTTTTTTTCATGCTTTTCCCGGAGGCTTGGAGAAAGCATCAACCCATAGGATTTTCCTAATCCTCCAGGAAGAATGTGAAATTCTTTTTCCTTTTCACAGGGACCAGCAGAATGAATCTAGCCATAAGAAGAACGCTTGCTCGACGGGTGGGTCTTGCAGGCAAGCTCCCTTCTGCCTTTGCACTCGAGGGCCAATCTCCGCCCGGGTGGGTCTTGGATTGTTTTTTCAGTAGTTTTTGAACCTGAGGGAACTTGATTGGGTAATAGCAGACTTGATTGAGTACCCAAAAACACTGACTGGGTACTTGAAAATTATTCCAAAAAATGTGAGACCACATTAGTTTCTTAAGACTAAAAGAACTCATCGAGTTCCCAATGGAGTCAACTCAGTCTAGACCCCTCAAGTCTATATACCTCACAATCTGCCGCATCGATATTGACTGAGATTGTAACAATTGATATTGGCACGGATGACTAACAGATTCAAAATCAATATTCAACCATCCCCAACAGACTCGGCTTGATGCACACTGCCTACGCTAATTCAACTTGGAGATTGCAGGAATGTATCTCACAAGTGCATCATTGTATTCACAACGCATTAAACCGAATGATCTGTTAAATTTTCTTAACCTAAAATCACAATCAGGCCTGTCATCTTCCATCACCTTAGTATATTTATACAACAGTCATAATAGCATTATCAAATCAAACATAGAAGCACTTACAGCACCAGACAATGACTTCCACTTCTCTCCTCCGGCTTTCCCAACCTACAGTCCAGTATCCAATACCCAAATTCATTATTTAATCCCAAAATCAAAAGATTGAATCAAATTAATAACAACACTAAAAACCATGTCACTACTTACAGCTGAGACAGCCTTCACATTAGGATGCTCTAGTTTGTATGTCTTTCTAAACTCTTCGCTGTAACATTTATACAACAAGAATAAAGAAACATTCTTAAGGTAAATACAACAATGCTAAATTAAATTCCCCAAGTATCGCTCCACTTACAGAAAAACAAAGAAAGCACTAGGTGGCCTCTTGGGTTTGTTAGGATCCTTTTTGGCAGCTTTTTCTTTTTTCGCCCTTTTTTTACTACTTTTATCTGCTTTAATAGCCGCCTTTCGCTTCCCAACCTTTCTGGAAAGAAGTGACACACATAATCATTGCCAAACATATTTAGGTAATCATCTACATGACCGACCATCGAATAGAATAGTTCAATCCTATGTTAAAAAGTGCATGTCATTTCAAAAAATTACAATACCAAAGACATGTATAAGACACATGTTGACAAAGCTATCAGAAAAAACACAATGTAACATTTTTCTTCTTTCTGGTATTAATTTATACACTATTCATATTCTTCTAATTCATTTTATCAAAATCATATTTTCAAAATCACAGGTCGTTATGAACTAAAATAGTAATATTTCTATGATGACATCATTTTCAATATGATCTAATGTAACAGTAAGGATGTCTCAACATGTCAGGTTTCTGCAGCACAGACACCGGTGCCTGCGTTTGAGTTACTTAGTTTCTATCGTATACAACACCAAACAGGCCTTCCACTACAAATACAAAAGCAGAACTTTGGTCATACAAGTAGGGAAAAAAAAAGATCCTGGGAGTTTGAAGGTCTAGAACAAAAAAATGATTGACCATTTAAAAAAAATGCTTGATTAAGTATTAACCTGTCTTCGACTGGTTTCAACACTTCCTTTGTCTCCTTCTTTGTTGTTCCCTTCCCCTTTGCTGCCTTCATTGTAAGGATAAAAAAAATCCCCTGGAAGAATGAAAAAAGTAGCATGGGAATCAAGAGTAGCACATACAATAATTAACCACAAAGAGAACTTCCAAAAAAAAATGCACCCAAAACCAATGTTCAACGCTCATTGATGGACTTGAAACTCAACCAAGTCGATTCAGAAAGCAGGGCTTTCACACAGAGCCCAAACACTGGATTTACAAAAAATCTCTGGACTGCACGATGGGCACAGCTGATTTTATTTTATTTTTTTGAAATGGTGTAAGATATATTAATAGAGAACACAAACTCCAAGACTGAGCTGGTCAAGGGAGTACGATGGGCACAGCTGATGCTTTACAGAACAGTGAGATTTTCACACTCCGACAAGTTGAACCCGAATCAAAAGACTGATTTCCGAGTCATTTCAATTTTATACGTTGATGTAGACAACAAATAACTACTTCATTACAGAAGAGGCAGCATGAAACAATGAATTAAAAAAATAAGAGCTCTGACAGAACCTAAAGTTTTGCAACCAAAGCCAACACATCAGAAAATCATATGGAGAACAATACTTAAACTAAACATGATATGTTGGTTAAAAGGATCCTCTAGACCTCCTTGGAGGTTTGCTCATTGGATGGAAGAGATTTTTTATCGTATTGGAGAATCATCAATGACTTTTTGCATGTGAGAAAATCGGCCAATGGAGAGGCCGATAGGCTTGCCAGCGATGAAGTAGATAGGGCTGCTTTGGAGTTTTTTTATTTTCTACCTCCCTGAGATCTACTCTTTTTTTTTGGTATCTTCCTTTGTTTCCTTTCTCTTTGTTTTAACCATCTCAGCCGTGGGGTTCGCCCCTTTTTACTAATATAATTTTAACCATTCAAAAAAAAAAAAAACAGTAATCAAACTAACCTACAAATCAGAAAAATATTATCTGTTGTAAGGAGGAGATCAAACAAAAATCCTGTCTTCATAAATCTATAAATCCTAAGAATTACCATAGTTCTTGTGTACTTAGCTTTCATTTTCCATTTCCATTAATTTTCTTCCTTCTTATTTTTCGCCTTTTAATTTCAGTAAGTATCACTTTAATATATTATTCATAAGTGATACTAATTGAAATTAAATTTGAAAGAGGGCATAAAAAAAAAGGGAAAAAACTCTCAAGGTAAAGAGAATTGCAACAAGATATAATAATAAAAATAAACAGAAAGAAAGATCGATAATGCGAATATTAAAAAAAAATTAAATATAACAAAAATTATGAACTAAAAAATTGACACACGCCATTCGAAATTAGGAAAGCTGTTCTAACTAGGGCTGCAACTCGAGCCGGGTAAAACCCGACCCGCATCGACCCGACCCGAAAATAGCCTGGGTCGGGTTCAGGTTTCATGGGTTTTGGGTCGAGCCGGGTTCAGCATTCAAAAGCCCGCATGAATCTCGGGTCGAGCCGGGTTTGAAGGGGCCCGACCCGACCCGACCCGAGTTACATAAGTTATAGTATGTACATTTTTTTCTATTGTTAGTTAAAAGTTAAAGGGATAATTACATTTACACCCCCTCTAGTTTCTGACACATCCACTTCCACCCCTATAGTTTAAAACGTGACAAATACACCCTTGTAGTTTCAATTTGTTTAAGGTAGGCCCCCTCAGCTGAAGGTTCGTCCATAGATTGAAGGGTTAGGATGATCCGATGGAGCTGATTTTTTGGGCACACTCTAACTATGTCAGGACCCATCAAATGAACGCTTTGGATCATCCAAACAATGTGGGCCCACATTATTTGGATGATTTTTTGGTAGTGTTTGGATTCGGGTAGGGGCCCACATTATTTGGATGATCCAAAGCGTTCATTTGATGGGTCCTGACATAGATATGGTGTGCCCAAAAAATCAGCTCCATCGGATCATCCTAACCCTTCAATCTATGGACGAACCTTCAGCTGAGGGGGCAAACCTTAAACAAATTGAAACTACAAGGGTGTATTTGTCACGTTTTAAACTATAGGGGTGGAAGTGGATCTGTCAGAAACTAGAGGGGGTGTAAATGTAATTATCCCAAAGTTAAAAGTGAAAACCCACGCACCCACTGTTACTGTATGTGAGTGTAATTTCTGCTTCTATGAGTTGAGTTGATTCAAGTGTTTGATTCAGCATTGTTTGATTGTAATTACAACATTGTTTGATTACAGCATTGTTTGATTCAAGTGTGATGTGAGTGTAATTACATCATTGTTTGATTCAAGTGTAATGTGAGTGTAATTTCTGCTTCTATGAGTTGAGTTGCCTTGCCAAACAAGAATTTTCCTTAAAAATTTGCGTCAACGTGAAAAAACCCGACCCGACCCGAACCGACTCGAGATTTATCATGGGTAGGGCCGGGTTTGGAAATCGTGGGTTTTCCGAAAAAAAACCCGACCCGACCCGACCCGAGATATTTCTCGGGTAGGGTTGGGTTCTCCAAAGCCCGACCCGAGTTGCAGCCCTAGTTCTAACAGTAAGTAAATTTCAATTTAAAAGGAAAAAAAATGCAATTAAGATAGAGATCAGTAAAGTTAATGGAAACACATAAGAATATCGAAAATCAGGAAAATTCCTCAGAAAAAGAGAGAGAGATTCTGTTAGAATATGTAGAGATTTTCCACTGATCTTTCTATGTTTATCCTTTGAGTGATCTATCTAAACACTTATTAGGCTCTTTATAATCATCTAAGATTAGTGGAAAATCTATAAATTTATCATGTTATCAGAGCATTAGATCCAAACGATGAGATCTCAAGTCAGTCTAACGGTGAGATCTCACATATTCTAACAGATTCCGTAAGCTTACGATCAAAAAATTCTTCGGATGATTAAAATCGACATCCAAATAAAAAAAAATCAACGAAAAAGAAGATCAGATCTTTAAACAACTACGAGAAAAAAAATATATAGAGAGAGATCTAAGAAATTGGCATACCTCGAGAGGGGAAAAAATACAGAGAAGAGAGAGTAAAGGCAACGAGAGAGAGATGAGAAATGCGTACAAACCCCGTTGGAGAGGAGAGTATCCTTGTAAGAAGACTGGCTCAGCCGGTAAAACTTTGTTAGATGCCTCTATTCAATGGACTGATGATAATGTGGAACTGGTTACTGCCGGTTTTCTCAGTTTGCTTACTGTTGCCAAATGAGCTTTGAGAGGCAAACGACAAGGAGATATTTTTTGAGGGTCTCTCGAAACGACACGTGGATGATTTGGGACCATGTCAAGTTTGAGATGTGGCTGATGTTTGTTTAACAAGAGATAAGCGACTTTATCTCTAATCTAATTAATCCTATATACCCATTCGTAGAGCTGTAAATGGTTATTATACTATGTAGAGGAGTCTAACGGATCCCATCAACGTGGGGATCATGATTCGATCAAGGTGGCAAATGGGCCCTGACGGGCAGGCACGGCATGGCAAAATGAGGCCTGGAAAGGCCCGTGGGCCGGGCCCGGCACGGCACGGAAGGATTCACGGGCCGTGCTGTGCCGGGTCGATTTCCTCATTGACTAGGCACGGCACGGCCCGCATCCCGTTGTACCTGCCCCTTTTTTTTTCCAACAGAAGTATTCACGGTCCTCACGGAGTTCCGTGAATAATTTTTTTGTTTCCACGGAACTCCGTGGGGCTCCATGGAATTGTGGACTGTTGGAAAAAAAAAAGTAGTCATTTTTTGTTTACGATCTAGTTGGTCCCATTTTTTATCAATTTTTGTTTACAATTTGCTTGGTCCCCTTTTGGATACCTCTCTAGCATTACTCCCTAGCTTTCGGATATCACTTCACTTTACAATAGTAATTTAAAAACAAAGATCGATTGTGGCCTGGAGTATTTATAGGGCCGCCAATTTCACCCGTGAAATCAGGGATCCGCCCGGCCCCGCCCATCCCCGAACGGAGAGGGGAGGGGATTCTCCGACTTGGAGCTGGGATGGGACGGGGACTTAAAAAATTCCCCGAAGCGGGGATGGGGATGGAGATGGCCCCACCCCGCCCCGTTTTACTATGCAAGCCATTATCAATATCCTCTTATTTTAGTATTATTTTAGTGTTTTTTAAGTTAACAGTAAATATTTTTTTATGCTAGTGACATTGGCACTACCATATTTTGATAAGTGCACAAATACGGCTTGACTTTTTCTTTTTTTGAGGTGAGGATTTTTTTGTAAGGCGGGGATGGTGATTAGGTATTCCCTGCGGGGTAGGGACAAGGATTCCCCGCCATCCCCGAAGCGGGGACGGGGAATGGTCCTCCCGCTGGGGACGGGGAGGGGGAATGCAACATCCGGCCCTGCCCCGTTGCCAGCCCTAAATATTTATCCAGGAACCCAGGCGGCACTTTTAAATTTTATTAATATAAAAAAATTATAACAAGACAAAAGGAGCTGGGGAGGACATAGAATCTTGCCTCTAACCCACCAACATACAAGGAAAGAAAAGACAGAATAAATACAATTATGAATTTCAAATTGGAAATTACAACTTCTAAATTAAAAGTCTTCATCAATCTTCAGCTGATGAGCTTGAGTCACCTTCTCGTCTACTATCTTGTATTCTAATATCTGCATCAAGTTAGTCCTTCAGGCACACGCATAACTCTAATGTTTTTTTATGACATTTTAGATCGTTTATCATCTAAAACCATGTTACTTGCACTAAAAGCGGACTCCAAAGCTACTGTAGACACTGGAAAGTTAGTAGATCACGTGCCATGATGGATAGCACTTGATAAGTTTTTTCATCTGCTTTCCACCATGGCAAAATTTCAAAAGTTTTTCATTGTTCGGGATTTGATATAATGTTCATTTTCCAAATACAATGATAACCCATTGTAAGATGTAGCACAAACACTACCAGGTTTTTGTCTTTTTGGTTTATTAACGCAAAAATTGGATTATTTTTAGGCCAAGAGCTCGTAAAAAAACTCGATCTTCGTTGTCCATATTCTACTTGATATATATGATACATAGACCTTAATAACAATCTAATTTCATTTATATTATGCCATGATTCCTTAGGTTCATTACCAAGGTTTTTATGTGACTCTTCTAACAAGACTTCTTAACCTTATAACTTGAATCTGGGGTCTATTACTGTATTTAAGGAATATGGAAGTGGAATTCTATTAAAATATTTTTTAAATTTAGTCTCCATTACTTCAATTATTTGTTCATATTGCTTATTTATATTTTATTTGAAAGTCAGAGTAATGTTATATAAAGTACTCATAATTATATTTGAGGTTGGTTTGTAAACAGCAGATAATGCATTAGTTGCATTGTAAAAAACTCCAAGCAAATTCATAAAACCCTCAATAGTGTTCCAATCTTCTAAAGATATAGTGTGACGGAAAGGTAGAGGCATATTTTCATTACAAAATGATGAAATTAAATTTCTATATGGAAGGCAGTGTTTGAACATTAAATAAGTTGAACTCCACCTATGTTTAACATCTAATTTGAATTTGAAAATTCTTTTCCATAAGTGTAGCATAATTTTGCAAATTCTTGTCTTCTATACATTGAATAACTGATAAATGAAAGATAATTTTTAATTTTTTCTATTTGTGGTTTAATAAGAGTCAAACCATCTTGCACAACCAAATTTAAAATATAGCATGCAGTCTAACATGAAAAAGATCTCCATCTAAAATAGGTTTCAATTCAGATTTTAATAATTGTACTGCAGAATTATTATTACTAGCGCATTATCTAGAGTTATAGAAAATATTTTTTGTAGAATATTATATTCACAAGCTGTAGATAATATATGTGTTGCTATGGAATTTTCAATATGTGGAAAATCAAGAAGACTGAAGCTAATTATTCTTTTTTCTAACATCCAATCGGAATTGATATAGTGAGTGGTTACACAAATATATGATAAATCTTTTTTTGTACTCTAAATATCGGAAGTAAGTGAAATTTTCCCATTAAATTCTTGAAAACTTGAAATCAGTTGTTGTTTGCGTTCATAAAAAAAGTTTTAAAATGTCTGACTTTAGAGTGTTTCTATGTACCTTTTTAAAAGCAGGGTTTAAAGCAAATTTAGCATATTTTTCAAAATGTTTATCTTCTCCAAAAACAAATGGTTGTTCGGAGTGTACAACGTACGCTGCTAGTTCTCTCCTATTTTGATCGTGAGTATAGGAAAATGAACCTAATGAGCTAGAGGTGACACTTAGTTGGGTTTGCTTAGGGTCCAATGATCCATGCTTTTTAGTACAAGCTTCGGCATGCCTTTTTAAGTAGCCCCTACAACTAAGATTTCTTTTACAATATTTATAAATTGCCCTAATTTCTATTGTTCCATTAGGACCTTTTATCTCTTCACGAGTAAAGGTAGATCAAACAACTTAAGTTCTACCTCTTTTAGGTTTAGAGTAAGAAGGAGCTTCGCTCCCATTAGCACTAGGGTTGGGTTGATTTTGGACTTGAAATTGAGATTCATGGGTTAAGTCTCTCTCTTCCTCACTCCACTGACCTCCCAAACAAGCTTCCATCAACTTATCATTGTCCATAACTTGGTTAGAGTCATGGCCAATGTTGGGGTAGAAAATTTCTTCGGAACCGGCCATTAAGAGAGATTTAAAAAAGATGAGGAAAGGAGAATTACAATTAAATATGTAAATGTTAAATATTTAAATGGGTACCAACCTCAACTTAATTGAGCAAAATGCCGTCCTCTTGTTAATCGCTAATCGCCACCCTCGTGTTAATCAACAATCCCCGCTATCTTGAAGAGTAGTTAGTGCTACTAACTAAAGAAAGAGAGAGAATTTGATTGGAGAGAGAACTTGATTAGGGAGAGAGAGACGTTGACTGGAAAGCTTAGATAATAGAGAGAGAGTGAACTTTGGTGAGAAATGAAGGGGGAGGGAAGTCGTATTTATAGGCTTGCCTTGGTCATTTTTTGACTTCCCAAAATACCCCCCAAAACTAGTTGTTGAAGGGGGTAATTTGGTAAAAGACATGAAATGACATAAATACCCAAGAAAAAAGAGTTGTTGAGGAGGGTATTTAGGGAAGGTAAAACATTTAAACTATAAAAATCCAAAAATACCCCCCAAAACTAGTTGTTGGAGGGGGTAATTTGGTAAAAGACATGAAATGACATAAATACCCTAAAAAAAGAGTTGTTGGGGAGGGTATTTAGAGAAGGTAAAAAGTTAAAACATTGAAAATCCAAAAATACGCCCCAACTGGCCATTTTCTTCACTTTAGGGGGGGGGGGATTTTCGGTATTTTATAAAATATAGAAGGTTTGGCCGAGAATACCCCCCAAAATAGCCATTTGAAACACCTTTTTGGGGGTATTCTCGGGTTTAAAAAAAAACACACACACATTTAATAAAATGGAGTTCCGGACTCACGGGCCGTGCGGTGCGGTGCCTTGGAACGGTCCGCCAAACCAAGCCCGGCACGGCCCATGACTCCGTGCCGTGCTGGCACTGCTCGTGGCACTGTAGCTATTAGGGCCGTGCTGGCACGGCTCGTATCGTGCCGTGTCGTGCCTTGCCGGGCCATGGGCCGCCACGGCCCATTTGCCACCTTGAATCATGATCTGATTGATTAGATCAACTTGCGTGGGTTTTATAGACTTGGCAAAAAGTGACCTAGACTAGCGGGTCCACCCGGTCCGCCCATAATTTATAAGTTCGGGTCACTAAATTAGTGACCCGTTGAAATTTGACCCGGCCCAACCCAACCATACAATACTAAGCCGAGCTAGGTAAACCCACGGGAGCCCGTAAAAACCCCAAATGATCGAGATTTTATATGATGTAAGTCTTTATAGTCCCGTAGTTTTCATAAAGTACTGTATGGATCACATCCTAGGATGATCTAAACCGTCCATGTGATGGTACACAATGTAAATAGGTTGTGCCCCAAAAAGCATTACCATAGGATGATCCTAGCCCTCTTGTCTATGGAAGTTTCCATAAATAATAATATGCAATTCCTCCATAGATCAGAGGGCTAGGATCATCCTATGGAAATGTTTTTTTGGGCACAACCTATTTATGTTATGGCCCATCACATGGATGGTTTGGATCATACTAAAGTGTGGGAATAAAACCAGCAAAAGAAAAAAAAATTGGGCGACCCACGGGTGCACCCGGCCCTGCCCATACGGGTGGGGTCTGGGTTCACAAAATAGTGACCCGTAAGAATCCGGGTCATTTGTGACCCGGCCCTACCACCCGACCCCGTACAGGTTGGGTGAAACCCGGCCCGGCCCACCCGTTTGTCTAGTTACTATCTGTGGACCCCGATTCGAGAGAGGCGGGGGACGAGCCCCACGAGAAGTCTCTCTGGAATCATCCACGTGAATGGAGAGCTCTACCAAGGAACTCTCGAAAGAAGTGTCTCTCACAGCATGAGTGGCGATGAAAGGTGAGATACCTCTCGATTCAGGGACTAGCCCAGATTCGAGACGTACCTTAAACAAAGAAGACTCGTCATCCAAAGAAGTAAGCCCTGGATCCCATACTATGCTCTGTTGCAATGGATAACCAGAGATATAAAAGAAGGTTCGTGCCTGGTTACGAATTTGGAAGGTCCGAAGAGCACCTCATCCGCCCAAGTGCGAGCACCTGGTCTCTTATGCCATTTATTTATTGATTTTGAAGAGTTTTGGACGAAAGTCATGTGAGATGGGAACATACATCTCCAAGAAGATATCTACCTAATCATGCATGTCTCAGAGATGAATAATAAGCACACACAAAATAAATGAGAGAAGTGTTACCCAAAAATAGCTAGGTTATGAGTGTCATATCTAATTGGTGTCTAAGTTCTGGTGTGTAGACACATGCATGCTACAGCTAAAGGCATAAGGTCTGTACTAGAAAGTAAGAAAACACAACAAAACACACATCACAACTTGACTCTACACCCGACTCGACACAACAAACCCTAAAACTCTAATGCAATACTTGACTCGGACCAAGATGGTCATCCATCCTAGCTGCTCTACGTATCCCGGCGTCGGGAAGAATCAAAATCAACGTAGTACGATGACCTATTCTAAACTACGATGTCTAACCATCTAGAACTGCTATCATAAACTCGGTCAACTAGACTCGACTGGTTTTTAAAGCTTTTTTTTTACGATTGCTTAAGTTCAGGTGAATTGTAATTTTTAGGACTCTCTATATGTCCTAACTAATGCAAGTTGGTTAGCCTTAAGCTATGCAGGTGGGCCCTACATCCTATGAGTAACTAGGCTGTGCATCCTAAGGAAAACCATGGGCTAACGAAATGCTTCCCAGTCTAGCCATCGGTTCGACTAAATGTCTACCCGACCATGACTCGAGGCCTTCTAACTCTAGGGACACTCACACGACAAGACACACCAAGCAACACAAACAAAACAACCTCCTAACTCTAAAACACCCCCAAATATCTAAGACAGACTCCTAACTCTAGGGGAAGATCTTTTTGAAAAGATTTTGAAGAATTTTTATATTTTTAGAAGGTTTGAAATGTTTATTTTTAAATGTTTGGTTGGACTTGGGATGTGGATCCCAAGCTGTACTACGTACCCTGTGGAAAGGGATCAAGCTAACGTAGTTCGGAACAGACTCTCCTAGCTACTCATAATGACTCAAGATTTTTAAGATTTTTAGTTTTTTCAGATGTTTTTGATTTTTTACTCAAGATGACAGAATCCTATCATCATAAAGGTAGGATAGACTCCTGATATCCCACAAAGGTTGGACATCATCATATGCTTTACGGGAGAACTTGACAGAATTACGACTCTGCAAGGGTTAGAAAGTATCCTATACCTTGCAGGAGTGGATAAAAATCTCATGACTTGATGAGAGGATAGATAGAATCCTAACCTCTATGATGATATGACTGGCTTTCGAAAGACTGACTCTCTAACTAAAGACAGATTCATATACGAAAAGACTGACTCCTACTACACAACCCTAAGAGGGGAGTACCAATGAGACTAGGCTAGTCTCCTTAAAAGAATAGGAGATAAAGAATGGTGCTAGTGAGACTGAGCAAGTCTCCTAGACACGGAGGTGGGCTCCAAGTATCCTTATCATTACTCGTGCAATGATGGAAGGATTAGGCAACTAATAGACCGAGTTGGTCTTTACCTAGTAGGGTTACAGCTTATGAGACTCGTGGTAGTCTCCTATGGGTTGACTCATTAAAGGGACAAAGCTTGTCTCCAAAGAGTTTGACTTTTCTGTCGAAACGTAGCTTGTCTCATAAAGGGATGGGTTCAAAATGACTCTTCCATTGCCTTTGCAATGAGAAAGGCTTTAATGTCTAGGGGATACACATATAAAAGACTGGTCAAGTCTTTTGAATAGAAGAGGGGAGTGCTACTTGGACTGAGCAAGTCCCCTAATGATGGGCTTGGGCTACTTAAAAGACTAAGAACACTTTACCTAAAGAAGAGGAAAAATGAGAAAAGAGGGTACCGCCATGTCCAGGTAAGTCCCTCTAAGGATGGGCTTGGACTAACGTCTTCATCGCCCCTTCGCAATGAGAAAGAGAATAATATATATATATATATATATATATATATATATATATATATATAAAATCCAAATATACCAATATTCTTATGTATACAATGAAGGATGTATGATCCCACTGTTTATTAATATTCGAAAATAAATGAGTTACGTTCGAACCTCCAAGGAAAGATAACCAAATATTCAGCAAACAATAATTCTTTAATTTTCTAATGAAGATCCTATAACATATACATGAAATCTCCACACAGTTATCCATCTAACTAAAAATATCAATGATTCTGCCGTATATGTCAAAGAAGCACAACAGATTAAACATTTTATTTATCCCTATTCATATGATGGAAACTGCTCAACTAGCATTTATGGATAAAATGCGTAAACCATAATCCTTTATATTAAAAAAAATCAAACATAATTATGCAAACACTCAACATGGACATACTAAAAAAAACTCTTTTATGTCAGAAATATAAGAGTAACACAGTTAATATAACCAATTACTCTAATTGAACGAATTTTTGCCTCTCAATTCATCAAAATGAGGGTATACAACCAATTAAATCAAGGATCCACGTAATTCTCCATTATACATTCTTTATTTTGTTTATATGCAGCTCTTGGGTAATGAGAAAATATAAGTAACATGAGGAAAATGATGAGGAATAAGAGTATGAGGAAAGTATCAAGTGGAAGTTCTATTGAAATTACCAGCACAATTCATGATTTCACAGTAGGAGGTCATTCACATGTTCAGTATATAAGATATGTGAGACCAACAGGTTATATATATCTCAATTAGACAATTAAAATTGGTAGCCTAATAGCGTAAGAAACTCTATTCTAATAAAGATACAATTATTCCTATGTCCTGACAATGATAAGGAACTACTCTCATAAACCTGTTAAAATAGCTATTTGTAACTTATCCAAAATTACAAAGTCTAATGAATATAAAGCCCTGAATTGAATTCCAATATGAAATTGGATTCCTAAAATAGCTTTCTTACATAAATCACTTTCATGAACCTGATAGCTTATGTTGGCAAGCTTATATATATATATATATATATATATATATATATATATATATATATATATATATATATATATATATATATATATATATATATATATATATATACAGGGGATAAATCACACTAGATAGCTTCTGATACTATCTGTAAACAGGACACAAATCACACTAGAACAATGTCATAAATCCAAATGCCACCTTCTGAATATTTTCCTTCGAGAATATATTACAAATGCCATTGAAAAAAAAAAAAGTGTTTCCTTGCTCATGCTTTTCATCAAAATACACAAAGACAAATTAAACACAGTCAAACATAAGGAGCTTCCAATTCTCGAAAATGAAACTCAAGAAGCACAGATTCTAGCTATGAATTAGATTTAAAAAAAAAAATCATTAAGTGATAAAAAAAAATCACAGGATCAGTTAAAAGCTCAAATTTTCCTGAAGACAATCAATTAAGAGCATAAATTTCCCCTTACAAGCACAAATAAAGCTATTAAAATCATAATGTCCAGTAAACTTGGATCTTCTTAAAAAAAACTTATAGAACAAATTTCTATTAAAGAAAATCAATCAGGAATTTAGATTTTCTAAATAAAAAATTAATTCTATACATACATATTTCATAAAAAAAAGAAAAAGAAAAGTAGCTTAAAGTAATCCCCAGAAGATAAATACAAGAGAACTTGCAAAATGAAAGAGAATAATGAAGAAGTTTGAGCTTATCATTCAACACTCATTTAATTATGAACAATAAAATTTCAAATCCATACCTGTAATGATCAAAGAGCTCTACTCGATCTGACCTTGACTTAAAAAAAAAACAAATCAACTTCACTTCCTCCTTTAATATTTGCACAATTTCTCCAAATACAACCGGAGCCTTGTCGGAATTTGAAGAACAAGTGATTTTCTAAGAAACTAAGGATGATCGGAGACCGACTGGAGCATCGATTGACTCGCCGGAGAAGAAGATCGCTTACGGTTCAAGGTGAGAAGGAAGAAGATTTACAGAGGATAAAGCCGAGGATGATGAAGATATTCCAGAATATATTGCAGAGGAGGTTTCTAGTGAAATTTCTCAGAGAAGTTGACCAGATTTGCAAAAATATGGTCGGAGCTAGAGAAATACAGATTTAAAGTGATATAATTGCCGGATCTTCAACAGAAATGATCGAGGAAAACGATCGGAACATGCCACAGCTTGGCCGGAGGTCAGCCGAAGAAGATGATCGGAGAATTAGGGTTTAGAAAAATGAGATCCAGTTTCTCTCTCAAGCTTTCTCGCTCTTTCTCTCTCTAAAAAGAAGAAAAGCTCAGATTCCTTTTTTTTAAAAGAAGTTAGCTGGTATTTATAGGTTTTTCTGGGTAGGGATATCAGCACAACTATTTTTGATAAGCGCACGATTGCGCGAAAAATTGATGGGCGCACCTTCGGATTGTGTCCTATATGCCCCCAGATTTGTCCTTTCCAGGATAAATTCGCCCCCCCCCCCTCCTTCAGGATAAACTCACCCCCTTCTGCATTTACACTACGACACTTCTTTGGTTCGTTCGCTAGGCAAACACGCTCGGATTTCGACATGATTTTGTGGGGAGCTAGATGGGACCCTAACCTAGCTTAGGATGAAGTTTGAGGCCCTAATTCATTCATTTGATGGGTTTTTGATTAAAATTGAAAGGTTTAGGGCACAGTCAAAATGGGGTGTCTACACTATCCATTCACATCCCTTAACCCTGTTTGTTTTGTATTTTGAGAATTGATTGTGGGTCCAAAACTGATTATTACTCAAAATTAAGGCCTTGTTCATTTTAGATTTTGACAGTTGGTTGTGAGTTCAAAACCGATGTTGGACTTAAGATTAAACAAGAAAGTCCAAACAAATTATTGGACTCAAAATTATACGTGATTTTGGGTCCAATAATCGATTTTAGACTCACAATCAGTTGTAAAAATCTAAGACGAACAGGGCCTAATGTAATTTGAGTCCAATAATCAGTTTTGGATATTGTTTTCATTAGAGGTGCAACTCGGGTTGGGCTCAACCCGAAAAAAACTCGTGTCGGGTCGAGTTTGGGTTCAGTTTTCCCAACCCGGGTTGGAAATCGGATTGGGTTGAGGGTTTGGGCAACCCGACCTGAGTGAAACCTGACATTTTTAATCAATTTTTTTATTTTTTTTTTAATAAGCTTAAAAACTCGGGTTGGGTCGGGTTGGAAAAAAGGTTCCTCGGATCAGGTCGGGTTGGCCTCAACCCGACCCGAGTTGCACCCCTAGTTTTTAGCGTTACTGAGATCACAATTACTAGTTGGATAATTTGTTACTTTGATTTCTGTGTGAACTTTTCTGTTAACTCTTCAATACCGTAACTCTACAACCTTGATTCGGAGAATCTATTTTAAGATGAAAATTAATTATTGGACTCAAAATTGAATTTAGTGTTGAGTGCAATAATTATTTTTTGGACTCATTATCGATTCTCAGATTCCAAAACTAACAATAATCAGTTTTGGACTCAAAATCAACTCTCAAACTCCAAAATAAACAGGGCCTAAAACAGTCAAGATTCTGAGGGGTTATAGCTAGTTCCCTGACGAAGCAAGAACAAGGGTCTAAGTTTCTTAAAAGTTGCTAAATACTTAATACTTTATGCTAGGTAAAGGGACTGTCAAAAGACTCTAAACAATGTGTGAAGAGTCTCACAGTGCTTATAGCTTAAGCCCTGTACGTTTTAGGTTCCGAGAATCAATTTTGAGTCCAAAATTGAATGTTAGCCTCAAAACAATGCGTGAAAGGCTGAGATTTGGAATAATCTCAGCTCTAAAATTAAATGCAATTTTTGGTCCAATAATCATTTCTGAACTCAAAATCGACTCTCAAAATCTAAAACAAACCGGGCCTTATGATGAACAAAATCACCTTGAGAAAATTACAGAGATGAGCATTTAATACCAATAAACCTAATTCAATCACGCATAATTGATAAAATTCAATTGATTCATCAAAACCCAATAATAAACCCAAAACAAAAACAAACTTTAGCCAGTTTAGCTATTTCTCCCTGTCTTATACACAACAAAAACTAGCAACTCACAGAACCAGATCAATCCAATTGCCTGCAAACTAAGCATCTAAGAGCGTGATCCTTCTTGCATTCTCACATAATCCGCGTAGAATCGAGGATGTTTTTCTTCGTGATGATCAACATAAGCATAGCCCCCATGGCTTGATATATCAAGTCCGGCGACTTCCTCCTCGCGCGATATCCTTAGAAGGCCGAGCTTATGAAGAACATAGAACAAAGGTCCCATGGTCACACTAACCCAACCCATAATCACCAATACCTCCACCACTTGAGCTCCAAGCAGCCCCCATCCCCCTCCCATGAACAGCCCAAATGGGCGTTTTACGCCTTCCGCGCCTGAATTATAAGCTTGAACTACAAATTCCTCCTTAGCAAATAGCCCTGTGAAGATTAGTCCCCAAGCACCACATCCCCCATGTAATTGTGTTGCCTCTAATGGATCATCAAACCTTAGTTTAAGGGCCACCACATTGAGCCCAATCAAGACCCAAGCCGCGAAGAATCCACACACAATCGCGGCCCACGGCTCAACCACAGAGCACCCGGAAGTGATCGCCACGAACCCACCTAAAAGCCCGTTACACACGTCCAATGCATCCCAATGGCCCACAAGCAATCGTTTGCCGAAAAGGGTCACTAGGCCCGCGGTCGAGCCCGCGAGCGTAGTGGTGACCGCAGTCCGGCTGACCCCGGTCCAATTTCCTTCATCGGTCGCGTCCGGATAAGAAACAAGGACCTTGGTGAAAGATCCGGGGTTGAACCCAAACCATCCAAACCACAACAAGAATGTACCAAGTACTACTAAAGTGGCATTGTGACCGCGCATTTGTATGGGCTTCCCAAAGGCATCGAACCGCCCGACCCGTGGGCCTTCTATTAGGGCACCCCAAAGACCCGCGACCCCGCCCACCAAATGAACCACACCACTTCCGGCAAAGTCAATGGCGCCGGACCCGAACAACAAACCACTTGTACCATCGTAACTTGGGCTAAGCCAACCGCCGGTGGACCAGACCCAATGGGACACAACTGGGTACACAAAGCCCGTTAGTAAGAATGAGAATACAAGGTAGGCACTAAATTGGGTCCTTTCAGCTATGGATCCGCTTGTTATTCCGGCAGCAGCAATTGCGAAAGCCCATTGATAGAGGAAGTAGGCATAGTCATATGTGTCATTGGGGATGTCTTTGAGGGCGAAAAAGCGAGTCCCGATGAAAGGGTTGGAATTGGAGCCTACGCCGAAGGCAAAGGCAAAGCCGAAGAGGTAGTAAGAGACGCTGCCCACAACGGCGTCCACGACATTGGTGAGCATGATGTTCATGGCGTTTTTGGCGCGGACGGAGCCGGCACATAGCATGGCGAATCCTAGTTGCATTACAAAGACAAGGTAGGCTGAGAAGAGGAGGTAAATGGTGTTGATTGAGTCGGCAACACTCTCCTCCCATGCGGTGGCCATGACACACAGAGAGCGAGAGAGAGAGAGAGAGAGAGAGAGAGAGAGAGAGAGAGACGTTGCAGGGGAAGCTTGTGGGATAATTTGCTAATAAAAGAGTTTGAATGGTAGATGGGTATGTAGGAACCACCCATTATGGGTTGTTGTGGATACGATATTTATGATAAAGGGGACGGGTTGGATACATGGATTTTATAATACAGGATTGCCAAATCCAGGTTTTAGTTTTAAAAATTCAGGTATTCGATTATAAAATCGAGGATTTCACTTAAATAATCATGTTTTAGGATGTGAAACCCAGGATTTTACAATCCTAAAATCCTGAATTATAAAATCCCTGTATTCAAACGGCCCCTTAGGAATCGGAGTTAGATCAAGAGAGAATATATGGTTAGTGGGTCAGTGGCCCACAAAATCAAGGCCCTCGGTTGCTGTAAAATAAGGTCACGATTAGGTGAAGGGAAGTGATATATTAACCCCTTTTCTTCCCTGGGCCACCCCTTCTAGTGTATTTATGACTACTCCTTTTACACTTCAAGGGGGTGGCCCAGAGAAGAAAAGGAGGCAAATAGATCTTAACATTAGGTGCTCTTTATTTCGTATATTTGAGAATTGATCATTTTGCATCCAAGACTGACTCAAAGCAAAATTAGGTGTTCGGTTCACTGTATAGAATCGATTTTGGACTCAATTAAATTGATTTTACATCCTCATAATTGATTCTACATCCTCATAATTGATTCTACATTTAGAGCAGCAGCACATCCAGTGGAAGTGTGACCAAGGTAGCATTGAAATAAACGCCCTTCATTTGTATTCAAGTCGAGTAGAAATACAAAGAGGAAGGTTTGGTGCAAAACCGTAGTGGAAAAGAGTTGTAGTTTTCTATTTGCAATAATTATATATAAAATACAATGTAATCACTTGGATTGTGGAAAAGAGTTGTAGTTTTCTATTCGAACCTAGATTAAGTTCTGACCCTCTGTCAGAGAAAAAAGAACGAATTGATCTTGTAGGACTCCCAAGAAATTCGTCGATTTCTTCCGGAAGCAGATGATTATTCATCTGCTTCTCACGTTCCGTGAATAGCCGGGACATTGAGGAATATTGATGGATTGAAAAAATAGTAAAATAAGGTAGAGTAATTGGAGACGCAAGCGAGGCAGAGGTGCGCGCAGTGCACCAAGGCATTGAATTTTTGGATAAAGAATGCATGGATAAAGTAGTGGTTGAAGGGGACTCTAAATGTTATTCGCTGGCTCAAGGGTCCTCATCCTCACCTTTGGACCTTTGGAGATTTGATTGTTTCTTTGATGAGATTCAAGATAGGATCGGTGCCTCATCTATAGTTTTTAAGCATGTTAGAAGATCAGCAAATGATGTCGTTGACTCTCTTGCTAGGGTTAGGGTGGATAGGGCATCGATAGAATTGTTCGATTCCTTACCCCCCGAGCTTTTTTCTTTAATTTGTTTCTATTTTATTTTTCGCTATGCTTTTTACTTTATGTATTGACCTTCTCGGCCTTCCTTTTCTTAAATATAATTGCCACCTTTCAAAGAAAAAGGTAAAGTAATTGGAGATAAAAATGCTCAACATAAAAAATCGTATTGTCAGGCTCTCCTCTCCATACTCTCCCAAGAATACTCAATATGATGGTTTCTTAATTAACATGCCTCCTCAATTGGGAGGATGAAGATCCATAAACCCTAGTTTAGAAGGAAGAGTGAGAATTGACCATGCTCAAGAGTTTTTGTAAATGTAGCAGCCAATTGAACCTTGGTAGGGATATGATTTGTAGCAAGCTAGCCTAGATGTATCTTTTCCCGCACTAAATAACAATCCAGCTCAATATGCTTTGTTCGTTCGTGAAAAAGGGTTGGCTGCAATGTGAAGCGTAACTTGGATCTCACCTTAGAGGGGCACAAGTTGAGAGTGAAAGTGCAGACACCCTATTTTGCCCTGCCTAGTTGATGAAGGCATGCGGCAGCAATCCCAATGATGATGGCGTATTTTCAGTAAGATCAACGCTCCTTATAGACGCTTGATACGATGACCTAGTATATACCTAGATTCTCCTTTGAAACCCAAAATTTAGGACTTTGCCGATGATTGAACCAACCCCCATTCCCAAGCCTAAACACCTTTGCAAGCATTGTAAGCCCGGAAGGCCCCCAAGTTCCTAAGAAATACCAAAACTCTTACACTAGCTAAAGCCCCCCATGCATATG
Source organism: Tasmannia lanceolata (assembly GCF_043159265.1). Taxonomy (NCBI): domain Eukaryota; kingdom Viridiplantae; phylum Streptophyta; class Magnoliopsida; order Canellales; family Winteraceae; genus Tasmannia; species Tasmannia lanceolata. Next base: position 16,265,631 of record NW_027518683.1, read on the forward strand.
TACACAAGAACAAGCACACATGCCTGGATGATTTTCCCTCCATTTTCACTAGTGATGGAATTAGGCCCACATCGACAAAAATCAACTTCTTCTCTGCGCCAAGGGCCTATAAAAGCCTTTAAAATCTTTGAAAAGATGAGGAATGCTCCCTTTGAGCCAAACACCGACTGTGTGTTCTTCTGTAGGGAAAAAGATTTGAGAAAAAATAAGCTGATATCCCTTGACGAACTCACACTAGAATGGCTTAAGTAATCTTGGGTTTACGAATAAGAAGGGTGGACTGTTGGAAAGCTTGGAGAATCTGATGGAATGCCGCCGCGCCCAACTCTCCACATTCTTCACATACTCTCTCTCACTCTTCTCTTCATTTTATTAACATGTTGCATCATGATTAAATAGAATAAGAGGAATGCTAAACCCAAGGGTGCCCTTGTTTAAATCAGATGAAAGACCCCTACCACACCCCAATTGGATGCATAATGTTCTCTGACTTTCACATTTTTCAGTGCTTTCAGTGCTATTATAAACGCACTTTTGTGACGCACAACCATGGTTTTAAATTTCGGATTTCGGTGGGGACCGAAACCGGAATTTCCCGAAATTTGATATTTCGCGAAATATTAAATTTCAAATTTCAACTGAAACTTCGGTTTGAAATTTTGAGAAAATGGCATTTTTTTAAGAAAATAAATAAATGTTACAAAATTTCGGCCGAAATTCCGAAATTTAAGTCCCAAATTTCGAAGCTTAATACCAAATTTCGGACCGAAATTTTGGATTTCGCCGAAATTTCGGATTTCAATGGGTCCGAAATAGGTACCGAAACCGAAATTTAAAACCTTGAGTACAACCAATGGGGGCACCCTCTAATCTAATTTTTGCAAGGGCACACTTAGGGGTGCAAGTTTGGCCCTGTCAGCCCTGACCCGTCCTGAACCCGAACAGGGTCCGGGCTAGGTTTCTCAACCTTGAGGGCGGATCAGGGTTCATTTTTTTGGCCCTGACTCAGGGTCGGGGTCCCACTGTACATTCTGAAAAAATACTGGACTTCACGCACACTTATCATGTAAAATCTCCACCCGTAATTCCTTCCGCAGACTCGTTATCAAAACAGGGGAGTGCAAATTAACGTCACAAACTCACCTTGTCTTTTCCTTTTTAATTGGCTGCTGGAGCTTCTTGGGAATTGCAATAGCTTTTGACACCAATTAAATCATAAAAGACAAGGTAAGTTTGTGTCATTATCAAAACATGGTAGCGCAAGTATCAGCAGCCTAAAAAAAAGATCAGCAGATTTTCTCCCACATCAAACAGCATCCACCACAAAAATTCCTCCACACAGCAGGCTAAAACGACACACAACATAAGCAAAACCATTGCCACCTACACGACTTAACGATAAGGAAAAGATAAGGGCGCGATCCCCACAACCGTCAGATAGATACGCCCATCCCCTCCAACGGTCAAAAATCAACACTCAGGATAAACCACCAAAACCCCATCTATATAGTCCCTCCCTGTGTCTTCCACACGAAAACCAATTTCACCCAACTCCCCTTCCCTCCCAGCGCACGTTAGAGAGAGGCCATGGCCACCGCAACAGCCGCTGCTACCTCCACCTTTCTCGGAACCCCTCTCCCAAAATCCCAACCAAATGGAGGGAAATTCCAGGCCCGGTTTGGGTTCGGGTTCGGAAAAAAACCCGCCAAGAAAAGCCCGGCGAAAAAGATAATTTCGGACCGTCCGCTGTGGTACCCGGGAGCAAAGGCCCCTGAATATTTGGACGGGAGTTTTGTTGGAGACTATGGATTCGACCCGTTTGGGCTGGGGAAGCCCGCAGAGTACTTGCAGTTCGAACTGGACTCGCTGGACCAGAACCTGGCCCGGAACCCGGCTGGGGATATTATCGGGACCCGGTTCGAGACCTCGGACGTGAAGTCCACCCCTTTCCAGCCTTATAGTGAGGTGTTTGGGCTTCAGAGGTTTAGGGAGTGTGAATTGATACACGGGAGGTGGGCCATGCTAGCCACACTCGGTGCACTCGCTGTTGAGTCACTCACCGGTGTCACGTGGCAAGATGCCGGAAAGGTATGTGGACTCCGATTTCTATTTTGTTTCGAGTCTGAAGGTGTTGGGGTAATGAAGAGAGAGGGTTTGGAGTCTTTAGACTAAAATGCCCTTGGTAATTTTAGAAAAGATTTACGAAAAGCTAGTGTTAGCTAGTCTGTCATTATATTCTGACATGAGGGTATTTCAGTCATTGTAACTAAATTTGGGTTGCATTTCTCAGGTGGAGCTTATTGAAGGTTCTTCCTACCTTGGGCTTCCTCTTCCCTTCTCCATAACTGCATTGATCTGGATCGAGGTGCTAGTGATTGGATACATAGAGTTCCAAAGGAACGCGGAGTTGGACCCCGAGAAGAGGCTGTACCCAGGAGGGAAGTTCTTTGACCCTCTCGGCCTAGCCGCGGACCCTGAGAAGAAGGCAACCCTTCAATTGGCAGAGATCAAGCATGCCCGCCTTGCTATGGTTGCCTTCTTGGGCTTTGCCGTCCAAGCTGCAGCCACAGGCAAAGGCCCACTCAACAATTGGGCTACCCATTTGAGTGACCCACTTCACACCACCATCATTGACACTTTCTCCTCTTAAGAAGTCTCTTCTTCCATCTACAATTAATCCGTGTACTCTTTGCTTGGTGTGATTTTGGTCTCTCTGTTTAAATTGCAATCTATATTACCTACCATCTTGTAAATCTAAAAACATTTGACATCCCTAATCCGTTGCATATTTTTCAGAGTTACTATTGTAGGTCTCTTATATTTCTACCCTCTTCCTCCTTTCTACAATTTCTAACACCTTTTGTTTGTCCTTTCTCTTGAAGTCATCTTTTATTAGGAAAAGGACATCCGAAGAGGAGAGGGAGGGGGGCAATATCATTTTCTTAAATGTGCTGTATAAGACATCAATAAAAATGCTTTAGGTCTAATGAACCAAAAAAAGGAACTAAGCTTAGTATTTATGTTTTATTTTCACTCACTTTTTCCTTTACTCGGGACAGTCCCTCTGGTGTCTTTATGTCATAGGGGTGGACATGGTTCGGTTCGGTTCCGAGGTATACCCAGAACCGAACCACTCCATTGTCGATTCCTGAAACTTGGAACCAGAACCGAACCGATTGTGGCTGGAACCGAACCGAACTTGGTCGGTTCGGCTCGGTTCGGTTCTGGGTTCTAGCCGTTTCTACTTTCTACGCCCAAATCTCTTCCCTTTTAATTCCATGTTTTTAACTTTTTTTTTGGTCTTTTGTGATATAAAGTAGGGATTCAAAATCAGTTCTCAAAAATAGATTTAGAGTTTATTCAAAATTAGTTCTAAAAAATCAAATATGAAGAGGGAAGAGAAAATGCGAGATTACCTTGAGGAGAGGCAGGGAGGAGGAGACGCCGAGACAGAGTTCTCTATGGGCCGGCGGGCGGCGGCGGCGGCTTCCGTTGTGGAGGGGAAAGGAAGATGAAAGATTTAGGGTTAGGGCTCGTTTTGAGTTTTGAGAAACAAAACACAGAACATAAGAAAAGTGAAAAGTGAAAAGTGAAAAGTGAAAACACACAAAAATCGATGGGTTTTAATGTTATTAACCAAATAAAAATGATATCAGCACCCCTTTTTGTTTTTTTCCAAACCCAAAGCTCCAAACTATACGAGGAAAAGGATATCAGCACCCGTTTTTTTTTGTTTTTCAAAAAACATATGAAAACTGGTTCGGTTCGGTTCGGTTCTCGGTTCCATACACCCAAACCCAGAACCGAATCGGTTTCCATCGGTTCTCAAATTCTATACCCAGAACCGAACCGGTGGATTGTAGAACCGAACCGAACCAAATAGGCTAGTTCGGTTCGGTTCCTCAAGTTGGAACCGAACCATGTCCACCCCTACTTTATGACTACTCTTTTGCACTAGATGGGGCTGTCCCAAGTAAAAAAAAAGAAAGCGGATATATCATTTCCCGGGAGAAGTTAAGTGGAGGCTCAATCGTGAAACCACTGGGAGTCAGTGGACCGACGGGATCCACCTATGTTCTTGGATGATCATGATCCATTCAAATCCTCCCCTTTTTTGGTACTTAATCCTTTTTTCAGAGTGCTTTTTGGAACTTTTTGAGTCTAGTTTTGGAATTGGATTGTTCATAGGGGTGTCCTCTGACGCTCGAAATTGCTAATCTACAACTTGGATTTCTTATTTAAAATCTCGGTTAAGTGGATTGTAAAATTTGGGATTTTAGCTATCCAAACATTACTATCAAGCTAAAATGTGGATTTTATAATCTTGGATTGTAAAATCCACCTATCCAAATGGCCCCTTAATCTACATGAGATGGTTTCAAATTTTATAGTAAAAATATGTTCCCAAATACCAAAGAAAGAGGTTCACATAAAATCTTATATTGTTATGGGCCAATTATTTTAACTCTTCTCTCCATCTCATTAACAGCTTCTTGGCGTGGAAATAGCTTTCATCTTCTTCTCTAGGGTCGTGTAAGGTGTATGAAGGTAGGCATGACTTTTCTTTTTCTCCCATCGAGCTTCACATTGTATCAAATGCTTTCAAAATCCCCTTTGTATGAACTCAAACGTCCATCCCCCAAATCATTTAAAGGAGTATCATGAACCCCCACCAATTTCTTTGATGACATCGGTTCATTGACTGTCCTCTTAAAGTCTTCATATCCCCTTTCGGCCTTACTAAGTATGGAGGATGCAAAATCCCCTTTGTATAAACAACCTCTAATTGCACTTCAATTGTCTCTCTTTGCAAGACTTGAAATTGCAACCTTTGTTGAAAGTTCACAAATCATGTTCTCGTGATCCTATATGAGAATGCAACTCATGTTAAACAATTCTTAAGTTTTTATTAAAAAAAAAGGCGGCCCAGTGCACGAGGCCCCACCATTGCGGGGTCTGGCGATGGCTAGATGTACGCAACCTTACCCCTACTTTGCAGAGAGGTTGTTTCTGTGGCTTGAACTCGTGACCACCAGGTCACAATGGAGTAACCTTTCAGTGACTCGAATCCAAATTTTCTTACTTGGATAAAAATAAAACTCTTCTTAAAAAATACTGCCAATAAGGAGATGATAATCGAGGACCCTCTAATACTGACACATATGCTCAAGGAGGATAGTCTGCCCTTAGATTATATCCAATAACAAATGGACATAGTAGTGATTAAGAATTATAAAAATATTTGAAATATAAAGATATATTACTCAGGTATGGAGAATGCAAATCACGGTAAAGTCATGGTTAATTATCTTAAAGTAAATCATGAAAAACTTAGGGTAGATTATGTTAGGAGTTAGGGTAAATCAGCTAAAAATCATGGAAATCGGTTAAATCTACTAAAAGTTAGGATAATTGGATTAAAAGTTGGGATAAATTGGCTAAAAGTCAATGAATCGATAAAAAATTGGGATGGATAAATAACTACAAAGTAAAAGTAAATAAACACAAAGAGCAAAAGGTTACATAAATCAGCAAAAAAATCAGGATAAAAAGGCCAAAAGTACCATTGACATAATATGATATGCAAATACTAGTCCACATTATTTAAGGGTACTTTATGTTGTTTGAAACCGCTACTTTTAAATGATTAGAAACAATGGATATTTTGTCAATTTGAGCCGGGTAAATTCTTTCACCTTCTTTATGAAAATTTTCTAACGGATTCATTAGCCAACCCTAACTAGTCCGGGACAAAGGCTTAATTGAGTTGAATTGAGTTGAGCGTAGATACAATGGATATTTAGGCATTTCTAGGGCTACTGATATTTGCACTACCATATTTTGATAATTTCACTAAATCAATCTTGTCTATCATTATTTAAACAGCTGTCAAAGGTCATTACAGTTCCCAAAAGGAAGTTGATAAGGAGAGAGTACCACCGATCATGGGACCTGCAATGAGAGTGTACAAAAAAATTTACTTTTTGTTAATTTTCTTAAATCTAAGAGCTTGCTCACGTCACTTGCGATGTTCTGGAAAGAATCGATTGGTTCGATCCTGCTTGTGGTCCTATTCTCGGTTTCCCTAGCATTACGCATCCCAAAAAGCTCTTAAAAAGACTGAGTAGTAAAGAAAAGACAAGCTGAGTTTGTGCAATTATTAAAACACGGTAGTGCCAATATCAGTAGCTATTTTTTAGCAATGAATAAGACAAAATCTGCCAAATCAGTTAATGGCCCTTGCCATTCCCGTTTAAGGCACCATCTCCAACTGGCTTTTGTAATAAAATTCAGGAAATGATTCAACTCCACGTTATCGTCTCTTCTCTCTAACCCTCGTTCTTCACCTTTGTCTGCTACTTTTGAGGGTAGGAAGAAAAGTACTTTTGAGAGTTTGAGAGAGAGAGAGAGAGAGAGGGAATTGTGGGGATATGGGTAGGCTTTATGTGACTCAACTCGATGGTAAAATCTATAGCTGTAAGCACTGTCAAACCCATCTTGCCCTTTGCGAAGACATCGTATCCAAGGTATCTTTTTATTTTTAATTGAATGCCCATCATGCTTTACATGTTTTTCTCTTGCAATTAGAAGAACACCCATTTGGGTCTTTATCCTTTAATACTTTTCTTGATGGGTAACCTAGTCACTAATCTATGAATTGATCATATGAGTGAAGGGGAATTATTGATTAGAAGAAAACCCTTTTGGGTCTTTATCCTTTAATACTTTTCTTGATGGGTAACCTAGTCACTAATCTATGAATTGATCATATGAGTTAAGGGGAATTATTGATTAGAAGAAAACCCTTTTGGGTCTTTATCCTTTAATACTTTTCTTGATGGGTAACCTAGTCACTAATCTATGAATTGATCGTATGAGTGAAGGGAAATTATTGAAAACCCGTTTGGTTTTTATTTTTTCTCTTATTAGTCTTGATGGATGTCTGATCACATGGATCCCCAAATCCTTTTTTTTTTTTTTTTTCACATTTTGCTAACCATTGGAGGATCATGTCATCAGGGAAGAGGAACCAAAAGAAAATCCATTTGAATTTTTTCTTTATATATTAAATTTTCTCGCAGTTAATTAATTTTCCCTGTTTTCTTTTGATCTAGTAATTATGTAGTTCTTTTTCTTCACGTAGGTTCCATGGATGATTGGATGTTGTTTATAGGATCTGGTAATGAAATTGGATAAGAGGAGGATATGTTTGAGTTAGCTTGTCGGCGTCTATTTTTATGTGATGAGTGTTTTCTTTAATGGCATTTTTATGTGATGAGTTCAATGTGCAAACTATATAACCAACATTTTATGTCGAGTTGGGTACAAATTCCTGATGGCTAACCAAGCTGTGTGTATGTCTTGTTTGTTTTTAGTCTGACATTTAGTGGGGAAGTGAAATCCTAAACAAAGAAGAGGGATTAATCAAAAGCCTATTTGGACTTTTATTATTTAATGTAAAAGTATACTCTCCCATTAACACAATCTTCATCCTCCACAATAGATTCTATAAATTGGATCATCAGAACTTTCTCGTAGATCCTTCTGTTAATCATAATATTCATCAAAATCAAACTTTCCATAAAACTTCAAATCAATTTCCTCATCTTCCGGATTCTCAATATGGATCATAGAAGCCTTCCAACAAGTCTTTATAAATTGGTTCATCTTCCAACAATTCTTTATTCCTGGACCATTAAAAGCACTTAGAGTTATCCGTGTGTGCTGGGATAAGCCAAAGATAGGAGATCTTAAATTAGATATTGGGGGGTGTCTAAGGTCAATCCTGGTTTATTTGGGGGTGATGGAATCATTGAAGATTTTGAAAGGAAGATTATCTTTGCTTTCTCTCACTACTATGAAGTTGGGACCAATATTCAGGCAAAAATAAGAAATTCTAGATGGCCTATATCAGATACTGTAAAGTCCTTGGTTCATAAAGTACTACTAACACGAACTTGATCTCCCCCATCACTGGAAGCCTAATTTGTAGAGAAGGAAACCAAGTGACGGATCATTTTGATAATTTTGCATCTGAGAGGAAGACTATTAGGGTCTTCTGGCAGGATCCAAGTGTTCATAGCAGGTAAGTTTCTTTTGTATTAGTTTTGTGAATCTGGAGGTAAGGTGTTATGTCCCTCTCTTTGTACTCTTTTATCATATTAATGATTTTTATTTTTTTTAAATAATATGTTGGGTGAATTTGAATTTTCTCTGTTTTTTTTTTAATGTCGTATCTTTCACTTCGGATGTTGACTTTGGTTCCATGATTTCCACCATACTGCTTTCTCCAATTCAGACCATGCTGACCCAGTTTCGTAGGGGGCTAATATCCACCTTGACTGCATTCCGATTGATCGTTGGAATCCCTTTAGAGAGTTTTCAGCCTTTGTTGACATTGGTCCCTTCGATCCTCATGTTACCCCATCCATGTCTTGTCAAAGCATGAATTGCGTTGAAGCATTGGTTGATATTTCCCCTTGCTGCACCAAGATTCCTAGGATCTTGATTACTCACAGCAATGACGACCATAAATAGGTCTTGGGGTCGGATTTGCTCTTATACTAATTAATACCAGAATTCAGTTGCTTAAATATCAGATTTGGTGTAGCAATTACATAGGAAATTCACAATCCTATGAACTAGCAATGGCAACTCTAAAATTGCCACCTTTCTCTACTATAAGGTGGTTGCCCTTGTTATTTCTTGGGTAAGAATTCTACCGTTCTTTCACTTTGTATCTGCTTTCGACCTCTGGAATGGATGGTAGGAGATTCGTGTGAGCAAAGAACAGCGCTTCAAGGTCCTGTTGGCTTGGGAACCCCCTCCAGAGGGCTTTCTAAAGCTTAACTTTGATGGTTCGAGCTTGGGAAATCCGGGTCCAGCTGATATCCGTGGGGTTTTGAGAGATCATGCAGGGTCTGTGGTGTGGGCTTTCATGGGTCCAATTGGCATCGCCGATGCCAATGAGGCAGAGGTGAGAGCTGGCCACCAAGGTATGAAACTCTTGGTAGTGGGTTGGTGGTATAAAATAGTGAAGTACAAATTTTAAGGGTTTTTGGTTGCTACTCATAAGTTTAGGCACTTCTCCCCATGTCAGTTTGTCCTATTTGAAATCACTGAGGGAAAGATAGATAGGACAAACTGACATAGGTGTATGTGTCAAATTAAAGATGGCAATACCAGCTTCCAAAACTATATTTGCAGATTGAAAGCATTGAATATGGAATAGTTTACGGATCTCATGATCTAGAAGTGCTTGTAAAGATACGACTTACAACTAAGATCTAAACCACAATTTTTCTGCATCTTGAAGACTAGTTTTTGCGGGAATTTTTTTTGAGTAATCAGTGTTTTTAACGTTTGCAATTTAGTATGGTGTGAGAGGCAAATGTTGACTTCGATTTTATGTCTGTTCTTTTATTCAGTCTTTCCATTGCAAGCATGGGAAAGCTTATCTCTTCAGTAAGGTGTAAGTTTCTTGATTGCCTATTCTTCTTTTTATAAGCTCAGTATTTTGTGAAATTAAATTTTTTCATACTCAATTACCATTTCCTGTTTTTCTGAAATGAGGAATATTACTATATTATTTATTCATTTACCATTTTCTCCTGGAGAAGAACTGTAGTTTTTCTAACCTGTTGATTGTTGCATTCATGGTTTCCTTTTATTAGGTGGATTCTTTGCTCATTTCATTCTCTCTGAGGAATGATATCTTGGATGAAATATATTTGATTTTGCAATTCTTGTTATTCATGTTATTATTACATCAGAATACTGTGAATCATATTCATGTTTTTCTATTGTTTTGCCCCACCAGCTTCCTGCCACTTTTTGTAACCATGGTCCTACCCATATATATATATTTTTTCATTTGTTGATGAGTTTATAGCCTATTCTTAGTGGAAAAAGCTGGAAGTTTTTTTTTACCATTAAAAAAACAGTGGGAAATTTTTTATTTGAAATTTGACAATCAACCATACATGCCATTCTAAAAAAAACAAACAAAGAAAAAGAAAGAAAATCAACCGTACGCATGCTATTTGGCCTCTAGTGAATAGCTTGTTGGTTGTCCTTATAGCAGTACTTGGTGGTTGCATCTGAAAATTAAACAAATGCATCAGTTTATCACCGACACCCTACATGCTTCCACCATGGCACCAACTACTCAGGCTTAGCCAGTACTTGGTTGATAGTAATCTATAAAAAGGGTTTGTATCTCTTCAGAACATCACCTCCAATTCACTCTTCCAATTTTGAATGATGTATTTGGTTCTTCTCTCCCAATTTTGACAGTGTCAATGTCTTTGTTGGACCGAAAGAAGAACGAATGATGATAACGGGAATGCACACCGTCGCTGACATATTTTGCATCTGTTGTGGATCGATTGTGGGATGGAAATATGTAAGATAAGGAGGCTAGGTCTTTAGAATTGTACCCTAATTATACTCTTACATCAATTTTTGATAACTTGGTGATTTTCTTTTAGGAGGCTGCCCATGAGAGAAGCCAGAAGTACAAGGAAGGAAAGTTTATCCTGGAGAGGTAGATACTGATCTTGGGGCCGATTTGATCAGATTCCTAGTATTTGTAACATTGAGGGGGTGACTTACTGAGATGGGTTTTTGCTTAGCAGGTTTAAGGTGTCGGGTCCGGATGGGACCAACTACTGGATCAGCCCTGAAGCTCAGATTACTGGGAGTGATGCTGATGATGCTTGACCACCCATGAGTTCAGAGGCACATCAGCTGTTTATCTGTACATTCTCTCCTCTGTTCTTATTCAGCTGTGTGGATTATGAAATTGACATTTTCACATCTCGATGGCTTCCGTGCTGTCCCAATAACATAGATTGCCATTTCCTTATTGTTTGTATGTGGTTGGTGTTCATTTCTATAGCTTGTGCAATATGTCAGTTTAGCCATGGTTTTAAATTTTGGCTGAAACGAAATCTACTTGGATTCGAAAAAATACAAGATTTCGTCTGAAATTTTGGGATTTCATTAATGTTTTGGTCGAAATATGCAGAGCATGTAACTTTCAAATAAAAAATAAAGACATTTCGACAAAAACCCGACAAAAATCAACTTCACTATGCGAGAAGAATCATGAGATTCCTTTAAGATATTTCTAAAAAAAGGACAAAAAATTAAAAGAAAAAGTATTTCGGCTGTGATTTCTTTCTGAATTGTTATTTTTGAAACTGAAATTTAAAACCTTGTCTTTAGTGTTCCAACCCTTCTGAATGCTAACCGCCCTTTTGAATTAAATTGGCGGCATGTACCTAATACCATTTAGTGCTCCTCCATCATTAGCACGGGGTGCCTAATGAATTCATCACAAACCTCTTCCAAAAATAAGTTTTGTTACATGAACAGTTGAAAGAATTAACTTTGTATTAGGCTTTCCAGTTTCAATCTGATTGCAGTTTGTTACGGCCAGTGCTCTATTTTTCTCCAAAAACTTGGATTCAGGCTCTGGATTGGAATTTGGAGTTTCAAATTCGGCGTGATTGCTAGGGATTTTCGCAGGAAGGCATTTTGCGGCAGGCTGTTGCATGAGAGCGCAGCCACATCTGATGAATCAAATGAATAAGACAAAATCTGCTGAAAAGTGAGCCTATGTGGCTGCTCTCTTACGCAACTGCCAGATGCGAGATGCCTTTCTGAGAAAGTCACCAAAAAATCCCTTGTAGATATATTTCCATGGTCTTTCCTCTTTTGGATTGGAAGAATTTTTTGGAAAAGTTAGGAAAAACTTTTTCCAAAATTTCATCCTTTTCCATTGTTTGATTTTACATGAAAAAAAGTAACTTGAACCACCACAGTTCAGGTTTTGCTTACAGGGAACTTTAAATTATAATAATGTCCCTAAACTTTATCATTTCCCTTTAAATTTAAATTATTTAAGGACACGTTTGGCTACCATGATTTTTTTTTCGTGATAAATCAGTGTCTCCAGTGGCACATTTGGCCACCATGAACTTTTTTTCGTGATAAATCATAGTCTCCAATTGGAGATGAGAGTGGTGTGGCAAAAAAAAACCAGGAAACTAGTGTCTCCGGTGATGAGGCGGCAAAAAAATCGCAAAATTGGAGACACTAGTTTCCTATATTTTGTTCCCCCACCCCTCTCACCACTTGGAGGCGCTAGCATATTATGAAAAAAATATTCATGAACTTGTTGTGTCTCCGAGTGATGAGAAGTGGCAAAAATTAGGAAACAAAAAACTCTACTCAAAATTGGATCGACTTTTTTTATTATTATTATTTTTAGTCATGTCTCAGAGTCATCTCAATCGCGTCCTCTCAAATATATACGGCTCTCTTGGAGACACCGATTTATCATGAAAAAAAAAAATTCGACATGCCAATGTAAAGAATTCCCATGAAAAAAATTTCCTTAAGAAATGTTTTCCTGCCATCCAATTCCAAACAGGTTTTATAAATGTGTCATGACAATTTCATTATTGGTAAGGATGTATATGAAATAGAAAATTCTATCATTTATTTTGTGAGTGATTTTATAATATCATATAAAATTTCATGAAACTTATGTTTAATTCACAGGAGAGAGAGAGACTTACCTTTAAAATTTCATGAAACTTATATTTAAAATGTTTAATTCACAGGATCCAAACTGCCCATTTGATGGGCACACCAGAGGATGATCCAAACCCTCGATTTGATGGGCCACAACCTAAACTAATCGTGGCCCGAAATTCATTTTCATACGATGATCCCTACCCTCGGATCTATATAAGGTTTCCATAATATGCAGCTCCTCAATAGAGAGTTGAGATGATCCTGTGGAGATGATTTTTAGGCCACGACCTATTTATGTTGTGGCCCATCAAATCCACGGTTTAGATCATCCTAAGGTGTGCCCATCAAATGAAAAATAACCATACAGGCTTATACCACATAAAATCTCATACGACAGAGATGTTACCTTTATAAGAGAAGAGATGTGTTTAGAAGGTAGATACATGAAAATTTTGGGGTGAATCTAGTAGATACATTTTTATCTTGGGAGTATCTAGTAGTTTTCCCAAAGATATAAAATCTAAAACCCATTCCGTATTTATTGCATTTTCAAACTAAAATGAAGGAGCGCCCTTCAATCTATAGTAAAAATAAAATCCCTTCTGATTTTTTGCTAGCTTCCAACTCAAGCAAGAGTTAGAAATGGATATGGAGGAGATTCGCCAGTATGCAGAGATGGCTAAACAGAAAGGAGAGAGAGAGAGAGAGTGAGAGAGAGAGAGAGAGAGAATAAAATAAAACTCTTTCCTTTTTGCTACATCTGATAAGAAATACTTGGCCTCTCCAATTAGCTTAAACGCCTCAACTGCAGCCTTTGATCGGTTCTTATCCGGATGAATAAGCCATCCTCCTCGCGCCTTTTACATTACCATTCTCCTCGCGCCTTATACTTTTCCGGTTGATTGTTGATCTTTTGGGCCGCAGCGAGATGAACTCCGTATGCGGCAATCATTCTGGCAATGTGGTCGAGTTCAGGTACAAAGTTTCTAGCTATGCAAGCCATCCTCCTCGCGCCTTTTACGTTACCATTCACGAACCTTTTCTCTGCAATCTCTCTAGCATTTTCCGCACGATTGAGAGTCTCCATACTCTACTCTTTTCTTTCAAGTTTCACTCCCTTCTATTTCTCAGTATTTTTTTCTCCTCAGTTGTTCCTTATTATCATGGTGTCTCCTGGACGAGTCCTATTTAAATACCTACGAAAAAAGAATCCAGCGAATAACGCAACTGCTTGGTATTTTCTCCTGGATTTTTTGCTTCCAACTCAAGCAAGAGTTAGAAATAAGAAACTTTACTTCTGACTCTGAGTCCTACCATGCGATGCATCTGGTATAAAATTCATAAACAAGAAACTCTGAGTCCAATTGAATTGAATGCCTTTGTAAAATGGTGGGTTCCACCTAATGCATCGTTTTAGATACAAATGGTGGGCCCGCACCAACAAACCTTAGGTGCAAAATTGTGGGTTCCACTCCCCATGCGATGCATTTGGTATTAAATGGTGGCCCCCACTCAGTCCATCAAAACATGGGTGTAAAATGGTGGGATCCACCTATGTTGTAAGGTGTAAAAAATTCCAGGGAAAATAATATTATACGGGAAAGATACAAGGTCTAAGTAGGTTTTCAATTTTCCTTGAAAATATGAAAATAAGATTGTTTTTCGATAAGGCTAGAAATTTATTATTTATTTTTCTGGTAAAACATTTCCAATAAAAAAGAATGACAAAATGAAAAAAATCACGTTTAGCTTATACTAATATTCTTGGCCATGCTATACGTGTGTAATGGGCCCCACCCCATCTAAATATGAGGTGTAAAATGGTGGGCCACACCCTATGCATGGGATCGGGTTGAGAGCACGGGACCCACCCTATCAAAACAGGAGGTAAAATGGTGGACCCTACTTGATGCATGGGACCCACCCTATGCGCCAAGGTGTTTCGATAAACAAGAGCTCCACTTGTTTGTCACGTAGTATTTAAAGGGTGTTCTCAAAAAGCTCTTTAAACCCTTTAAATACTACACGACAAATAAGTGGAACGCATGTTTATTGAAACACTTGGCGCGGATACCATCCATGAGGTGTATAAGAAATCAATCATGCCATGCATGAGGTGTATAAGAAATCAATCATACAAAAATTTCCAGTAAAAATTTTCACGGAGAAAAGTTTCCCAAAAAAATTTAAAATAAAACGAATAAATAAGGAAATAAACATGTTTAGAATTGTGCTAGGCAATTTCATGGAAAGCCATTTCACGGCTGGCTTTTGCATGCGAGAACCGCCACACGTGTTGATTTTTGGCAGATTTTGTCTTATTCATTTAATTAATCTAAGGCGGTTGTTTTCACACAGTCAAATGCAAAATAAAGCCGCGATTTGGCTTTCGGCGAAATTGTCTAGCAAATCCCATATTATAGATAGATTATTGGAGATTTTAAATGTTATGTGCATGTGAAGTCCAGTATTTCTCAAAATGTACAGGGGGCCCACTTCATAGGATAATGGAAACGGTTCATTTGTTGGGCCACAAGTTAAATAGGTTGTATCCCGTAAGTCATCTCTTTAGGATAGCACTTAACCTCTAGTATGTAGAGGGACGGCACAGTGTAGAAACCTCTAGATCGGAAGGTTGGGATCATCTATGAAGATGATTTACGGGATGCAACCTATTTATTTTGTAGCCCAACAAATCAACGTTTTGGATCATCCTATGAAGTGGGCTCACTGTACATTGTTGAAAAATACTGATCTTCACGCCCGAACACCATGTAAAATTTCATATTATTCATGGAGAAATTATATGATGTTCGACCGTCAAATGTAAAGAGTGGAAGGAGACAAAACCTGCTGCCTTGGTTTTTGAACCAAGGAAAAATTAAAAAACGGTGCTTTCCCTTGGATTAAAAATCAAGGGAGAGAGGTTTTGTCTCTCTCCGACCTTTATTTTGACGGTCGGGCATCAGATAATTTCTCTTATTCATGTATAGCATTTATATGTGATGAACCGTGGCACGGATTGAAAGTTACCTTAGAACGAAAAGATACCACATTAGATTCAAAGTTAACTAACTTTTTAAATGCAAAGTGTATGCCTAAATAATGGTACGTACATGTAGAATCATCTTATAAATTGTTGTAGAAGACACTCTATTATAAATATAACGGTCTTAAAAATCAAAATGATAACAAAACAATTCTTTCCAAATTCCAATGGCCATGTCAAGTAGCTATAGAAATCTCTTTTACAAATGCTTCTTCTTCTCAGACAAAAAAAATTATTACTCAGAGAAAAAACAAATCTAAACCCCATCAGAAAAAAAATTATCGGAAATTAAAAAAATCATAAGAAATTTTTTTTCATCGGAAATGTTTTTCTTTCGCAAAGGTTTGAGTTAACTATTATTCCGTGGAAAAAAAATACATAACCAAAACCCCATTTGACCCATAAGTGTATTATTTTCCTCTAAATTATCGAAAATAAAAAATCCTAAGAAATTTTTTTCATCTGAAATGTTTTTCTTGGGCAAAGGTGTGAGTAAACTATTATTCCATAGAAGAAAAAAATACATAACCTACACCCCCCAAGTCAAGGCATATGGGTGATTGATATACACACTGTGATATGTTGTTAATAGCACTACTTTCTTTCTTTAATGCCTTTTTAATTATCTTTTTTAATAAATGTTACAATATTCAAATGCTATCAACGTCCAATCAGAAAACTGTAAAACAAAGCAAGCGGTGCCATAATCAAAATATGGTAGTGCGGATATCAAACTATTACAACATACTTCTTTGTATAAATAAAAACAAGCTAATTACTATTGAATTTCACACATATTTTTCATGAGGAAGTCTAAACTGAAGGGAGCCCTTGAAAAAAAGAGGTGAAAGGGCTCGCCCATTGGCTGCACATCACCATCGCTCCCTTCAGTCTAGAATTCCTCATTTTTCATATATAGTGAAAATTATTGAGGAAAAAATTCGTTGTGAGTGAAGCGTTATGATATATTGAGAGACTCTAGAGAGTGGGGAGAGATTTTAGGGAGATATTGGACAAAAGCAAATATAGGGAGGGAGATTTTAGGGATACGAGTTTTAATAGTAACTTTTTAGAGATAGTAAGTTTTATATAGGGTTTGGGTTTTGTGAAGGAGGGAGTGCCCTAGAGTGAAGTCCGCTGCAGGCGGTACGGCCCATGATATTTTTAGACCGTTAGATCAAATATCAAGGGAAGTAATAAAAGGAAACGGCTAACGTTTTCCCACCATTTGACCGGTCTCTCTCTCTCTCTCTCCACACACACACAACAGGAATAGTTGGTGGGCCCAACAGAAATCGTTGGTGGAATGGTGGGCCCATCTTTTAACAACGTAGGCCCTGCCCATACCACACCATAGGATAATCCAAAGCGTCCATTTGATGGGCCATAAACGTAAATAGGTTGCATCCCAAAATATTATTTCAATAGGCTGATCCTAGCCCTCCGATCTAAATAGAAACTACATCTTATGCAACCTCTATAGATTGTAGGGTTTTGATCATCCTACGGAAATGATTTTTGGGGCACAACCTATTTACATTGTGGCCCATCAAATGGAGGGCTCGGATCATCCTACGGTCTGGACGGTACATTTCATTTTCAAAAATATGGGTGGGGCCTAAATTGGTACGAACCACACCATAGGATGATCCAAACCATGGACGGCTTGGATCATCCTATGTTGTGGATGGTACGCTTCAATTTGAAAAATATCGGTGGGGCCTACGATTGGGCCTTAATGTTAGTGTACGACTAACTCCATAGGATTATCCAAACCATGGACGGCTTGGGATCATCCTATGTTGTGGACGAGCCTTAATGTTACTGTACAACCACAGGATGATCCAAACCATTCATTTGATGGGCCAACCCTTTTGGGGGCACAATCCATTTACGTTATGGCCCATCAAATGGACGGCTCGGATCATCCTATGGTCTGGACGGTACACTTCATTTTTTAAAATATGGGTGGGGCCTAAATTGGGCCTTAATATTACTGTACGAACCACACCATAGGATGATCCAAACCATGGACGGCTTGGATCATCCTATGTTGTGGACGGTACACTTCAATTTGAAAAAATATCGGTGGGGCCTGCAATTGGGCCTTAATGTAACTATACGACCAACTCCATAGGATTATCCAAACCATGGACGGCTTGGATCATCCTATGTTGTGGACGGGCCTTAATGTTACTTTACGACCAACTCCATAGAATGATCCAAACCATTCATTTGATAGGCCACAATGTAAATAGGTTGTGCCCCAAAAATCATTTCCATAGGATGATCACAACCCTACAATCTATAGAGGTTGCATAAGATGTAGTTTCTATTTAGATCGGAGGGCTAGGATCAGCCTATGGAAATGATATTTTGGGACGCAACCTATATACGTTTATGGCCCATCAAATGGACGGTTTGGATTATCTTATGGTGTGGTATGGGCGGGGCCTACGTTGTTCAAAGATGGGCCCACCATTTCCACCAATGGTTTCTGTTGAGCCCACCAACTGTTCCTGTTGTTGTGTGTGTGGAGAGAGAGAGAGGGGTCAAATGGTGGGAAAGTGACATATACGTTAAATCCTAACGTTTAACGTTAGCCAGGAGGGATATCAGCGCCCAAAAGAAATAATTAACAACAAAATAAAACAGAATAGATCATCTAAAAGCTCCCAAGACAAGTAACAACAAAATATATCATCTAAAATTTCTAAGAAGGTCTCCCCTCAAACCTAAAACTCCACCTTACAAAATAAAGCAAGATTAATTAAAGGAAGCGAAATATAATTTTTCTGCGAGGGGGGATTCGAACGCTCGTCACTGGGGAGCAAACCCATGACTTTACGCCAAAGAGCTACACCCTTCCGGGTTCGAACGCTCGCCTTAGACCTGTTCTTGTCTGGATGAATCAGCAACGCCAATTTCTTGTATTGCTTTTTGATTTTTTCAGAATCAGCCGAAACTGAGACGTCGAGAATCTTGTAATACTCTTTTTGATTGTTGATCTTTTGGGCCGACGCGATGTGAAATTCGTACGCCGCAAGCATTCCGTCGCGCCTTTCAGATTGCCCTCTTTTCTCAGCTATCTCTTTAGATTTTTTTCCACGCTTGAGATTTTCCTCTATACTCAACTCTTCTCCTCCCATGTTTAATCCTATTTAAAAACATACAAAGAGTCCTATTTGAAATTAGTTTCCTACGAGTTGTTAATCCTTTTCAAAATAGGAAACTATGAACGCGGAACCATGCGTTAAGAAAGGCTATAGGCCTAGAATTCCGATTGAATTTGATTCAACGAGCATTCCGGGGCTATGTGTAAAATGGTGGGCCCTACCCAATACATGGTTCTAGATAGAAATGGTGGGCCCGCACCATCAAACCTGGGTTGTAAAATTGTGGGTCCCACTCCTACACATGCTACACATTGGTGGGGCCCACTCACTTCATCAAAACATGTGGTATAAAATGGTGGGATCCACCTTTGCTATAAGGTGTAAAAAACATTCCAGTGAAAATAATATTATATGGAAAAAAATCTAACATCTAATAGGTTTTCATTTTCCTTGAAAAATCAGAAAAATTTTTATTTTAGAAAATAATTTATATGGAAAATTATATTTAGAAGAAGAATGCTAGAACTCACGGGAGCCCTTGCAAAAAAAAACAGGAAAAGTGCGCCCTCATTGGTCAAAACTGTACGTGTTGACCAATGAGGGCACCCTTTCCCTGATTTTTTACAAGGGCTCCTGTGAGTCTAGAATTCCCCATATTTAGAAAAGGCTAGGAATTTATTTTTGTCGTAAAAAAATTCAAATAAAAAATTCTGTGGAAAAATGACGAATGAAAAAAATTAAAAAATAACGTTTAGCTAACATTCGTGGCCCATGCTATGCTAGCTAATGGGCCCCACCCATCTAAATATGAGGTGTAAAATGATGGCTCGACCCTATGCATGGGATTGGGTTGAGAGTAGGGCTGCAACCGTATCGACCCGACCTGAAAATAGCTTGGGTTGGGTTCATGTTTCTCGGGTTTCAGGTTGAGCCGGGTCAACGATCCAAAGGCCTGCATGAATCTCGGGTCGAGCCGGGTTTGAAGGGGCCCAACCCGACCCGACCCGAGTTACTTAAGTTATAGGAGATTTTCTATTATTCAGTTCATTTGAGATAGTAGCTTTAGTATGAATAAACCTTTAATATTTCATTTAGTTTGATTTATGTAGTCCTTTGGACAAAGAGATTTAGTTTCCATATCTAATACTCTGACAGTTAGTAAATCATTTATTCATGGATTAGTTATTTAGTTGCTCTGTTTTATTGCATGGTTCTTTCAATGCCTTGCATATTCAAGGTTTCTGAGAATTTATGGTGCTGTTATGTACCGAGACCGGAGTTCTGTTTGGGGGTGTGACAAACCTCGCGAGTAAGAACGATAATACAAGTTATGATGAGAGAGAGAGAGAGACTACAGGTAAACTTGTAATTTAAGAAGGAGAGTTACCCTCTTACGGCAAACTTGTGATTTAGGAGGTTGAGCAGAGCAAAATTGGAGAGAAAAGAAGGGTATTACTCCTTTGAGATTTTTCAGAGGGGGGTCAATCACCCTCCCCTCACTTGTCCTTGTTAGGAGTAAAATCCGTCCACCAATAAGCACATTCCATGTGGCCCAGGTTCGACACTGGAGGACCAAATATCAATTATGAAGGGCAGAGAAGTCTTTTAACATCGCTTATTGTAAATACCCCAATTACACTTTGCAAAAATTTGCCCTCTCATATGGAGGGGGGCATTTTTTTCTTCGTGATAATTATCACCTAGGGCTTTTTAAGAAATCCTATAAATTGTAGCCTTGTATGCTTGTGGAGATTTCTTTGTAGGTATACAGTGCTGTCATGTCCTACGCCATGGGTATGGTTTGGGGCGTGACACTTATATTAGCAACTATGTTCAAATGGGAAAGAGCCTAACAAGAGACTCTGAGCCGTACAAGGAAGCTTTCCTAAAAGCTCCGAGATATAAGTAGAAACCAAATTCCACAAGGAAACTCAAATCGCTCAGATAAACACGGAATCCGATTCCTCGCGGAAGTTGGACAATTGGAAAGTCTCCAAAAGGGCTAACACTATAAGCTGCCTAGGACTTTGGATATATAAAAAGACCCCCACACCCAAGGTACGCAATCCAAGCTCTCGCACTCATAACATTATTATGCTCCTTTGTTGCTCGGTTATTGTGCCGCTTTCTAACTTGAGTGTATGAGGGTCTTCCAGGATTCCAAATTCCAGGACCTCTCTCATGTTGTGTTCTCTGAGCGCAGGATAAGATCGATCTGAAGTGAAGTATCTTCCTAGCAAGAGCGGATTTCGGCACCAACAGCCCCCCTACCTCCATCCTTGAGGAGATCTATTTATGACTAGTTATAGGACTCTTTATATTGATGATTTTTTGTTGATGTAGACTATACACGAAATTGAGAACTAATCCAATATCTTCCCAAAATGGGAAAAAAACCCATTTGATGTCGACTATAAACAAAAATTGAAAACTTACTCGATATCTTCCCAAAATAGGGAAAAAATCCCAATTCATAGAGCACATACTTTTTGCATGAATTATAAGTGCATTTGCCTGCCACTATCTTGTAACCCCCTTGGAAAATCTGATTCTTCACAGACCTGAGACGTGTGCAATTGAGCGATCCAAATGAACGGTTTAGATCGCCTAAATAATGCGGGCCCCAGCTCTAACCAAACAAATCTGCACTTACGTGTCCGCGCGGCTACCGAAGAAGGCTTTTTTCCAGGCTTATTCTCAGCATATAATCTTTCTATTTTCAAAGGTTGGTGGGCTTTCTCTTGCTTAGCTGTATTTTCCTTTTCAATTCACAGAGCCGACAAAAGAAATTCATTCAAGAAAAAGGGAAAACAAAAACCCTAATGATTTTCTGAAAAGGAACGAATGAAAGAGAATTCTTTTGTTTGATTGGAAAATGGCGGAGAAAATGAGAGGCGAGGCTAGTAGTAGCAGTAGAGGAAGAGGCGAAACCCTAATTGTCGATCATGGACGAAGAAAGAGTACTTGTGGATATTGCAAATCTGGTTCAAACACCAGTCTCGCTCATGGTTAGATCCTTCGATCTAACTATTCATCTCGTTTTCTTTGTTTTCTATATCTCGATTCTTTAAATATGTCGGTTTGTTTGAAACTAGGCGATTTTTTTTGACCGATAATGGCGAATGCTTTATAATTCGAATAGATCTTAGGGAAATTTCGATTGGAACTAAAGATTAAAGTAATTCATAGCTTAATTTTGAGATTTTGATTGTGTTATGTGTTTCCTTTTTGCTGCTGCATGATAAAATTTACAAGTATAAAAGTTTAATTCATCATTTGCTTTACAATTAGAACATATATGAAGAAAGTGTAGACTCTAGACAGAAGATGGAATCTGAATCTTTTGTACTTTTAAATTTGAGGGTTTTTAGATGTAGTTAGGTCTCCTTATGGATCTAATTGAATGAAGGGTATTTGCATGAAGTATTTGGATTGGTTATGATGATTTGTGTGGTTTAATTCATCGTTTGCTTTACAGTTTAAACATATCATCCGAAAGTTTAGACAAAAAAGACGAATCTGAAACTTATTATACTTCGATGATTTTACTAGTGGGATCAACCGTGCGATGCACGGGTTCAAAGATAATCTAGATGGGAAAGAAACCCTTGTTAGAAAGGGATAGTTGATTGTGCTAAAGATGATACCTAACAACAGAATATAATTAGGTGAAATTTAATGAAAATAACTTTTCTATAGTAACCGTTCAAATCTTTCTATTTGCTACTTCAGTTTAGCAATTAAAAACCATCAGAGAGGGAGTCCTATCTTAATGACGCTGGGCCCAAGTCAATGACCATTCTCTCTCTCTCTCTCTCTCTCTCTCTCTCTCTCTCTCTCTCTCTCTCCTTATGACAAAGAACCGTAGACATGATGACTCTTGTACCCGTTATGCCATAAGAAGGAAATTAAAAGATCTATTCTCTAGTAAGAGAGAAGGAAATTAAAAGATCTATTCTCTAGTAAGAGAAGAGCAGCTGATGAAATGTGTACCTTGAGAAACCTTTGAAAATAATGTTACGAAATTAATTTGATGAAAAAAGAAAAAATGAAAAAAAGGAAGACATACATGCTAAGATGCACCGGAGGACTATATCTCCTTGAAATAATCTCTTCCACCAACATCAACTTTACCACCTGACTTGACATTTTAAGTCATGGATTGAGGCTAAAATCCCAAAGAACATCAACGGGGGGCCAAAAAAAAGAAGGATGGCACGGAGATAATAGACATGAAAGTGTTGTTGGCTGGGGAAATTTCTTCTGGTTCTCAACAAATCGTATTCGGAATGGTAGATCTCTCAGGGCCAGCAAAGATGGAAAAGATGTAAAAAAAATCAGAAATAAATACCAATAAAAATATCACATTTGTAGTAAATAATGTGTGAGTAGGAAGCGTAGTGGGAAACAAAATCTGTACATTTATGTGAATCTATAATGGGAGAGTTTCTATTTTGGAAGTTAGAGAGAGAGAGAGAGAGAGAGAGAGAGAGGTTGCTTGGAAATGAATCTGTGTGAATAGGAAGCGTAGTGGAAACAAAATCTGTACATTTTATGTGAATCTATAATGGGAGTTTTTTTTTGGAAGTTAGAGAGAGAGAGAGAGAGAGAGAGAGAGAGAGGTGCTTTGAGATGAATCGGTGTTCCTTTTTTGAATTAAATAGGCGAGAAAAACTGAAACAAAATTATGTCATGCATAGCGGGAATTAATCTGCCAAATTGGTGCATTACTGGAAACATGCATTACTATTGGAAACGATTAAGTGTGGAATTGGTAAGGGCTAAGCTAAGGTTTCTGAATAAATGCCAAGAAATTCGGGATATTACTATTGGAAGTGTTTGAGATTGGAATTGGTAAAGGATAAGGTTTATGA
Source organism: Tasmannia lanceolata (assembly GCF_043159265.1). Classification (NCBI taxonomy): domain Eukaryota; kingdom Viridiplantae; phylum Streptophyta; class Magnoliopsida; order Canellales; family Winteraceae; genus Tasmannia; species Tasmannia lanceolata. The sequence continues at coordinate 16,289,216 of NW_027518683.1, forward strand.
ATAAATGCCATGATTCACGATTCATAACGTTTTGGATATAATAGCAACGGTGTTTGGAAATTCTTACATGCCACATAGGAAATTCTGATGCCACATAGACTTGAGGGAGGAAGGGGAGGGCTGCCATGTAGACTTGAACAGTGAAACAGCCCTTCCTCCTTATTATATGTAGATCTCTGTTGGTTCTTAGATGTAGTTAGGTCTCCTTGTGGATCTTATTGAATGAAGGCTACGTGTTGCTTCCGGTAAGAAAGTTGAGCTAAATCTGACGCAGATATGTGTTGCTATCTATGATTTGTGGACACGGGCACGAGTGTCGCGTCTCGACACGAACACAGGGTGTCAGACACGGAAAACTCGTAAAATTTAAAAATGGGGACATGGCTAAAATAGAAAGTATATATACTCATGATTTGTAGACACGGATTTGTATGCCGAGTTTCCACCAAGTTTCGACACAGATCCAAGGTATCTGACATGGAAACCCCTAAAAAAATAGAAATAGTATCACACTCATACACATACATACATATAAAGTTGCTAGCACTTCTAGCAGTATATCTAAAAGTGTCTAAAGGAGTTTCGACACGGGTGTCATGTCGGACACGACACGACACATGTTGGCAATAAACTCGTAGTGTCGGCCAAATCATAGGTTTCTATGATGAATGCCTAAAACTGGTTTTAACAAGGACTCACCCATTGGCCTGGGCGAGTTGGCTTCAGCAAGTAGAACAAGTTTTTCATCTACCAAGCCAAGTTTCACATTGACTCGGCCGAGGTTTCAAGTTTTTATTGGATTTGTAGAGCCAAACCAGTAGTGACCTTATACTTGACATGAAATGGAATTGGATTCTTTTTAGTTTAGTTTGGTTTGGCTAGCCAACAATTACCCAGTACAAACTCCCACCGTGTGAAAAAAATGGCCGAGACAACTTGACCCATTTTTCTAAAAGGCTTGCATGTTTCTGTTGAGTTCTTTTTTTTGGAGCATCTGATGTAGGAGTATCCATGGAGAAGAAATTTAGGATCTATGGTGCTTTGTTTGGTCTATAATTTTGGGGTTCTATTACTTTTACTTACAGGGAATGTGGTGACATCTAATTGATTTTTTGGATGCTTTTATATGGGTTCGAGTAAGTTCAATACGGTGAAGTGTGAAGCGCTGTTATGCGGAACTCTCCCACAAGGAGGTTTCAAGTCTGTCAATGGTGAATCCAGTTTGACTTCCTCTGATGTAACTTTATTTCAATATTTTCAGCCTTTTATTGAAGATCTAAGCTGTTGAGCGAAGGAAAACTGATTTAATACATATGCTTTTCTTTAGGTGTAAGGATGGGTCAACATGCATTATTTTGAGCTTGAACTCATCCATTGACTGTTTCCTGTATCATAACTTTGATGTTGTAGTGGGTTCAAAACCATCCTGTGGTAGGATATGTATCATTTTTGTGTTTCTATTCACTCATAATGCCAGCCTTATAATGAAGCCACCTGTCGCATTCAGCTTTGTTTGATGAAAAATTAGTGTGTTTTTGTTTTTAAGCAATCACAATGTTGTGCACTTGTGCTTTATATATGAAAGATATATTAATTGTCCTCTTAGGGTGTAAGCATTTATTCCATTCAGCTTTTCTTATTGAAGACAGCGTTATTGTCATTTCATCAATAAATATTTGATTTGAAAGCATTTATCATATGGTCTACTCTTGTGCTGAGGGATATATATATATATATATATATATATATATATATATATATATAGGGAAATGATATCTGCGCCAAGTGTATATATATATATATATATATATATATATATATATATATAGGGAAATGATATCTGCGCCAAGTGTTTCGATAAACATGCGCTCCACTTGTTTGTCGTGTAGTATTTAAAGGCTTTAAAGAGCTTTCTGAGAACCATAATATCCTCTGAAATCCCTTTAAATACTACACGACAAACAAGTGGAGCGCTTGTTTATCGAAACACCATGGCGTAGATATCATTTCCCTATATATATATGAGTTGTTTTCTACATGGTTAACACTTGGTTTTATGTCATATTATTGAACATTTGCATTTGTATGAAATGATATTACTAACAGGCTATCAGAAGCACATGACAGTGCTTTACTGAATGATTTGCTCATTTATTTGATCCTTCAAAAAAAAAAAAAACTTTACCGATGTAAGGATTTAGATATCAGGTTGGGTTTTCCATTGATCTTTGTTTGTTTGCATGACTTTGCAGGTTTATGGGCTCACAGCATTACAGTTGATGACTATCAAGGTCTGCATCTTTAGCTAGTCACCATATTACAAAATATTACTTTGCACACACATGGTACAGAAAAAGTTACAGTTAAAATTCCATTGTCTTTTTTACGAATCATAAGAATCGTTTTTTTTTTTTTGAAAAATTACAGTTAAAATTCCAACATCATTGACACCATCAATTTAGTGACGTGAAACGAATGATTCCGTATTACATTATAACAGTGGTTCTTCCATCAGGTTAAGAACTTTGTTGGTTGGTGTTATATATATTTCTGCTTGGCTATTATGAGATCAACACTCTCCCTACATTTCAGTCCACTCTCGTTTCTATGCAGTACCTTTGCATAAGTTAGTGATTTTAATATAATCTGATACATTTTAATATCTCCAGTTTTCAGTTGTCTTTTGCTCTTCTATTTTTTTTTTTCGAATGGCAAAGATTCATTAATGCAAACAGGGACCGAGAGGGTCCCTAAGGATACAAGAGAAAACAAACCAAAAAGATAGGAAAAGACAATACAAAGTTAAGGGGGTAAAAAATCAAAGAGTTCCAAACTTTCTTTGAACATCCCAGCTCTTGCCAGTCTATATGCTTCAGCATTGGCAGAGCGCCTAACATGTAAAAAAGAGATGGATGCCATCCCCACTCTATCCTTAATTTCATCAAAATAAGCTGCAAAACGCCAAGGTACGGTTTTCGCTCTTCTATTTTAGCACACATCTTTTTCTAGGCCAGCAATTTGACGTAATATCTGAAGTTTTATCTGATCACACACACACACATATTTGAGAAGCTTCTTCATTGTAATTACAATGATTGAGCTTGGGGGTGGTCAATCCACTCTCTATTGTCAGAAATAATAGAAGTCACTTAAAATAACATGTATTCTAAAAGATGACATTGATAAGAGCAAGCAGCTTATGTGGTTCAATCTTTACAGTGCAAATCCTTTTCTAGAATCTAAAACAAGTAGGCATTAGTCTCATTGCGGTCCAAATATTAGTTTAGGAATTTTTTTGAAGGGGATGATACTTATAATGCATTCTTTGACTCTAGGAATTACAACACTTTTCAAGTCTCAAACTTGACAAACAGTGAAAGAGAATAAAAAAAGCTTCACAAACGCTCAAATACTTGCACCACCCCCATCAATGTTCTCAAAATTTAAACCGTATCATAAATCATAAAAAAAATATTCAAAAGATTTGGAAAATAAAATTCAGAAAAATCATATGTTGATTAACCATCTATTTCCATTGAAAGCCCTCAATTAAATAGCACATACTATGAATGTATGAAAATGCTTTGAGAAGATGATGTTTTGGTGAAAACTTGCTTACATAAAAGTGTGTTTCTGCTGTGTATTTATAATGCTTATGCAAGAGATTATGGGAAGACACAAGAGGGATTATATGCAATCAATCAGCTGGCCCATAACTGTACAACAATGGATATCCCAATAGTATGGGATAGATAAAGGAAAGGAGATGACTAATCCAACTGTTATTCTAGTCTGGAATGCAAAACGGTGTCAATAATATTCCCCTTCAAACCAATGGCAATGGCTGAGCCATTAGTTTGCTTCAAAAAAAGTGAAAAGGCAGTACTTGTAGATCCTTGGTATTCACCTCTGCAACTTGATCATGAAAGTTAACAATAACGGAGTCATAAATAGCCCTTGGTGACTAGATCATGACCAAAGTGATAGTCCACCTCGATGTGTTTGGTGGCATGGAAGACTGGGTCGGTAGCCATATGTCGGGATATCTTTTTTTTTTTTTTTTTGAATGGTAAATGCACTAATGATATCTTAATATAATGTAAACGGATAACTGATGTGAATAACATGATCGCGGAGATGTTAGGAGGGCCACGAGATTTCCAAGACTAATTGCGAGAGCCTTGTACTTTTCTTCAACTCTTGAACGAGAGATGGTGGGCTGCTTCTTAGAGGCCCATGAGAGAAGGTTAGGCCCAAGAAAAACACAAAAGCCTATTATAGAGCGACTGCTATTAGCCAATCTTCCCAATCTGCATCCTAGTGAGATGCAAAGAGAGAAAGTGGACATGGTGAGATAGTTAGGTCATAGATGAGATAACCCGTGTGATATTGAAGGATTTGTTGGACTGCTTGAAAGTGGGTTATTCGTGTTCATGCATGAACAGACTTGGTTGAGGGATATTAAGCCGAATAAGTGTTAGGTACCGTAGGGACCCAAAAATACTTTGATACTCAGTAACATTGGCAAGCTAATCATCATCCCCAATAGACAATTTAGAGTCTAGGGAAACTGGCGCGGAACAAGGATTGTGTGCGCGAGATAGCATATCAAGTTGTACTTGGTCTGAGCAAGGCACAAGGAGTGAGAAGTCCATCGAGCCTCTATACCAAGAAAATTGTGAAGGTCATGTGGGCATCGCGTACCATCTTGTGAATGGGTAATCATGGAGTGGCAAGGTGGCAGGACAGACGGGGAGAAACATTAGGAGAATCAGGTCGTAGATCATATGTGGTAGCAATAGAAGATGATGCCGTCATTAAAAATGGGAAGTTAAAAGGTACCTTAGTCGCGAGGAGGGATTGCTCAAGTCTTTCGTATGAAAGCCGTGGTGGGTAGCTCTGATACCATGAAAATGTTTTAAGAATTTTTTTGGTGAAAAACTGCATACATGAAAGTGTTCAGCTGTTGTGTTTTTATAATGTTTACACTAGAGATTAGTGGAAGATACAAGAGAGATTATGGGCAATCTACAAGCTGGCCCATAACCGTATGACAATGGATATTCCAAGATATATGGGATAGGTAAAAGAAAGGAGCCAACTAATATAGCTGGGATTCTAATCTGGGATGCAAAGTCATGTGAATGCAAACCATGTATGGTGTGCTAATAATGCGTGATATTGTTAAAGGATTTCGTTAAGTCCATACCTAGCAGTCAAGGTAAAGTCAGTAAACTCTCATAGATCTTGTATCATAATTTCAAAAGCAGAACATAAGAAGCAAGTCCACAAATGTTAAGTTGTAAGACGTCTATATTCTTGATCTAGATGTGCAAGCATCACATATCTTTACCATCCTATATCTCCGCAGTCACTGTCGTCGTAATAATCTCCCTCAACATAAAAGTTGCTGCCCTCTTCTTCTTCCTTAGATTTAGAGGAAGACACATATTGTTCCTCTTCTTTGTTGTTTCCTTCTTTTTGTGTAGTGAGTTTCCTCAAACATTTAAAGAAAGTAAGCATTTAGACTTTGGAATCTATTGATATTTTCAATATATCACCCTTGTTCTATCTGTTTTTCAAAAAAAAAAAAAAAAAAACACCCTTGTTCTATCTGCCTTTTCCCCAATAGACTTGATGTTTGTGGTTGTATTTTACAAATTCTAATCCTCCTCTTCAAGTGTAACTACACAAACAATTATTGAATTCAAGCATAAGTACAATCAAGCTATAATTTATCAAACTACAAACAGAACAATTCACCTGCTCGAATATACTTCACTTGGCTCACAATCAGTGGCCCTACGTTGTTGCCTTGGATCTTTTTGTATCTTCCAAAAGTTTCTTTAACGTATCCCATACTTCATCACTAACTCTAGGCCACGCCATTAAATCTTTCTTTGTTTGACCAAGGTGTTCTTTCATTTGAAACACATTGCCCCAATATGATTTCCGTAAAGTTGGATCTAAAATCTTGTTTATTATTCTCACACAGCATTCTACAATGTTTCCATGTATCATCTACTTTCCCCACCATTTTCAAATTGAATGAATAAAAAAGACAAAGAAACACCAGAAACAAACTCCAAGGGTATATTCTTTCTCAAAGAAGCTTACACAATTTAGGCCTTTCATGCATGTGTATCAAAACTCTGGCTTACAATTCTATGCGGTTCATGATTTGGCCCCTTCATGATTTATGACACAATTTTGATTTTTATAACATGGCCCAGTATGTTGCATCAGTATGGGTACGAGTGTCAGAATCTGACATGGATATCGAGTGTCGGATTAGGCAAATCTCAAAAAGACTGATGTGTGGATTCGCCAAAATATTTTTATCAATTCTCAAATTTTAATTTTTTTACATAATAATATGGTTATAACAAGTAATATATTGAAAATTTTAATAGATTAAGTAGATATGATGTTTTATTTATATTTAAGAAACTTACTATTAGTATGGGTTAAACTCAAAACATGAGGTAATTGTAAAGGTGTGGTGGTAGTATTTAGAAAAAAAACAGATAAAGAGATCTAGAAGTGTCTTAGTGAATCCAATAGTATTGGAGTCCGAGACATGTCCAACACGAGTACTTAGTCGATTTTGAAGAATCCATGTTAACATGGATGGCCCTTGAGCTTATGGGGAAAGAATAGTCAATTTCAATAGACCCTCCTTTCTTGGGAATGAGATAAATGAAGATATGTTTGCATTTCTGTTTAACCACTCCTGAAATTCTATAACGAATTCCACTACTTCTCTTTTAAATATCTCGAAATTCTTGATTGAAACCCATAATGAAGACACGCTTGAAGTCATGCAACGAATAAAATTCAATCTTCCCCATGTGTTTGATAGTTGGTGAAAAAGAACCTTGTGTCTATCCCCTTCTTTTTTTTCCCCAAAGAGCGCTGAACTTTTACTTCCAAGTTATTTCTTCCCATTTGAGGAGGCATTAATAATCCTCTTTCAACTTAATTATGTAGGACATTTCTTCTTCCTAGAATGTATGCTCCTCCAGTAACCTATTCAAGCACTTCATTTGAAATAATACCTCCTCTTCTTTGTCGATGATGGAACCTAAGGACTCTTTGCTCTAAATTTTAGTTACCATAAATTGGAAGCCCTCCACCCCTCATAGTGTAATTCGACCCATCACTGCTCCATATTTTCCTTAAATCCCAGCACCTCTAACCTAGCCATCTCAAAAACCCAAATGGATCCTTGAAACCATGTTTGCAAATTAACAGGCAATTATCAGGCACCAAGTTTTTGAAGCAAGGTTTTAAATGTCGGTTTCGAACACCACCGAAACCGGAATTTCAGTTTTCTTAAAAATTTGACAAAAAAATCGGTTTTCTTAAAATTTCCACTGAAAAGTACAAAATTTCGGTGGAAATTTCGGCCATTTTGGTGGAAATCTTTTACATTTCGGTAGAAATTTTGTAATTAAGGGTGAAAATGAAATTTCGGTTGAAATTTTGGATTTCGGTGAAATTTCGGGGAAATCATGTAAAAATCCGATTCAATGTAATTTCAGTTTCGGTCCAAACAGACCGAAACTGAAATATTTCGGCCAAAATTTTGGATTTCAGCCGAAATGTAAAACTATTGTTTGGAGATCCTTCAAGTGACCACCTAGGAAGTAATCCTCTCACTCCTTAGATGCAATAAATCTAACATTGCGCCGTAGCCCAGCTGACTTGATTGGTCTCGGCAAATCAATATGCTCATTACTGAGTGAAGTTGGAAGAGTTCCACATGCATATTGTGTTTCTTTTTTATCATTTTTTCATAGAAAATGAATTGTTACAATTGTTATGTCCATAAGTCCCAATAAAACACATTGATGCTCGACATCCTCATATGTATCTCTGAAGAAACTGAAAGTCTTCTATGAGTACATCCTGACATGAAAAAGTATCATTACATTGTGCTATAACAATTCCTTCGACAGTTCTCGCTCAAGGTAAGCTCCAATTGATTTTTATTTTAATTTTTTTGATTTTTTTTTTATCTACGAGCATTTGCCTGTCATTTTTATTCCCACAAAATGAAATAAGTACAAAATTTGGTACATTGGCCAAGAATAAGTTTTAGATTAGCTATGACCTAACTCATTCTTATGTGTTAAACATTGCTTCATCCCGTTTCCTTGAACCGTTCTCATTATTTGGCTCAGTTAATTTGATTTGGCATACTCGCTAGGCAGGAAGCAAGGTTTTCGGTTGCCCCGAAAACAGAATTGTTGTGATTTCAGTTGGAAATTTCAGTGGAAATTGTGTAACATTACGAAAATGTCTGAAAACATATGCAAATGATAGAATTTTAAAATGAAACTTCAAGAAATGCTAGACTAAGCACAAATACACACTTAGAAACCATCAAATAAGCAAGACAGTCATTTGTAATGGTTTGACAACATCGAACACTTAGTGACATGCATTGTAGCGCATGTTTGATAATTCGGTATATACCACATTTCACATATAATTCATATAAATGTTTATACATAATACCTTCACCAAATTCCACATGGAATTCATATAAATATAATTATGTAACAGACAGTGATATAGTATACAACTAATACCCTTGTGATTTTGGTTTCAAAATTCATTTCGGTTTCAATATGCATTTCAGTGGGGATTTTTCTTCGCCAAGAACTTGTAACCCTAACATTTGGTTTATATATCAATGTATATTGAAACCGAAATGAATTTCGGTTGTTTTGTGCTGGTTTTAAATTTCCACTGAAACCAGCACCTTCCTGGCATGGTTTATATATCAACGCATTTCAGTGGGGATGAAAATGTCTTAGGGGGTTACAAGCTTTTTGTCTTCGCCAAGAAAACACAAAGGAAATCTTCCATCTCGTCACCTCAACATGTGGTTTATATGTCAATGCCACTATATGAAGACATTTGCACAACACTTTACCACATTTTTCCTCATGAATTTGGAGGGTAATCTAAGGTGTTCATACCCCAAGCTTCATAGTATATCCTGCCCACATCTTGAGCTTCACGTATTCCTGTGAGTATTTGGTGTTCACCAACTGTCAGGAAATCTACTCCTTGCTGGATATGACTCGGGGATCCTTGCCTGTTCGCTACCTCAGCCTTCCATTATTCTCTTCCTCGGGATGAAAAGGTCTTAGGGTTACAAGCTCTTTGTCTTCGCCAAGAAAACACAAATGAAATCTTCCATCTCGTCACCTCAACATTTGGTTTATATATCAATGCCACTATATGAAGACATTTGCACAACACTTTACCACATTTTTCCTCATGAATTTGGAGGGCAATTTAAGGTGTTCATACCCCAAGCTTCATAGTATATGCTGCCCGCACGTATTCCTGTGAGTATTTGGTGTTCACCAACTGTCAGGAAATCTACTCCTTCTGGATATGACTCAGGGATCCCTGCCTATTTGCTACCTCGGCCATTCTCTACCCAGGAAGAGGAACCTCGGATGGGAGCCCTACGATTGTTGAACGCCATCAAGGCTTGGAACAAGAAGAGTGGAAAATCTGATGTTTGTGGAAGTGAGCATCAATGGGAGTCTTCTCCCATTTCCAAGGCGGTCAGTTTGGCAGCAGAGTCGTTCACTATCATGCCTTACTAATAGGGCGGGCCCCCCTAAACGCGACTATACTAAGAAGGACGAGCGTCAGCCAAAACAGCTATAACAACAAGATCTTTCCTGTTCCTGCGGCTTGTTCAGCTCCTGTGGCTTAGATCCGTTGCTTGCTCAATTATAAAACCCATTTGTTCCATAACCAGCAGATATTCCTTTCACTTGGCTTGCCTGGAAGTCATCTCTTCTTCCCAGTGAAAGCTAAATGCCCTGGTATCATGGTTTCAAATTTCGGTTTCGAAATGCGTTTCGTCCTCACCGAAACCGAAATTTCGTTCGAAATACAATAAAATAAGATTTTATCCCGTATACAATTTCTGTAATTTCAATTTCGGCCGAAATTTCGGGAAAATATTAAGTAATTATCCAAAATCTAAATTTTTGGGTGAAATCCCTTAAATTTCGGAGGAAATTTCGGGATAAGCCAAATTTTGACCGAAATTTCAAAATTTCGGTCTAAATAAACCATCGTTTCGTGTGTACCCAATTTCGGTGTTGGTCTCGACCGAAACCCGAAATTTTGGAACGAAATTTTGGATTTCGGTCGAAATTTAAAACCATGCCTGGTATAGTAGTAGTGTGGTGCGTGCTCTCTATATTCTGTAGATAAAGTTAGCTGAGGGGTTACCTCTAACTAGGGAAGCGAAGGGGCTGACTACCGGTGGAACCATCTTCGATACCTTTCTCATGTAAGGGTAGGTCCGAAGTATTTGGTGTTCACCAACTTACTTTTGTGATATGTTTGTTAAATCGACAAGTATAATAGTCCAATCATTGTGGGAAAACTTTGATGTAACTGGTGATTTCTTATCTTTTCTTTTTTGAATCGCAACTGATGAATTCCTTTTGCTCTTACTTTAGGTTTCCTTTATATGTCACCACTATATTTCTTAATCCTTCTGTGAACACCTGTTGGCAGAACTACTTGACCATGGCTGGAGGAGGTCTGGCTCATTTCTTTATAAACCAGAGATGGAAAGGACATGTTGCCCTTCATATACAATCCGTCTCAAAGCAGATGATTTTGTTCCCTCGAAAGAGCAAGTTCGTGTATCTAAAAGAATGCAAAAGTATTTTTTGCTGGCTCTCCTTTCATTTGGATAATATCTACTTTGGTTCCAGCTCTGATTCTTTTCTTAAACATTTATGTTCATTTGAAGATGCCCATGACACCTTGACGACATATTATACCATGTCCCGAGTTTAAACACTGGTCATACAGAATTTTTGGATAAATTTATTTAGAAGAATGATATAGGTTGTAATTTATCGTGCAGGTTTTTAGATGGGACACTTAATGCTCAAAATTTAGACCAGTTTAAGGATAATCCAAACTCTGCCAAAGCTTTAGACAGCTCACTCAGCAACGCATCTTCAAGTGTTATGGTCTCAGAATCAGTGAGGAAGGAATCATCTTCTGGTAATTGCGAAGAGAAACATCAGTCAGAACAATATATGCATTATTTATCAAACAAAATCGATAATGCCGTAAGTGCATGCATTGAAAAGGGAGAATTTCCTTCTGATATTAAATTCCCGAAGGCTATTGTGAAGAAGGTGGCTCCACAAGTTAAGAAGAAACTAACTGAAATATCGGGAGATCTGTTGTACACTAGCAGTGTCCCGTTTCAGATTGCAGCAGCCCTAAAACGGTCGCTATCAGCAGAGAAAACATCCCTCCAATTAGGGTTATTGAGGAATGTTGAAACTCAAAATTGGCAGTCTTTGGAACTTTCACCAAAAGCCGTGGCAGAAAAGTTGGCATGTTCATTGGATCAGCAGGGAGAACTTTCCAATCTCTCAACCAAAGCTTCCAACGGGCACCTTAATTTTTTTCTTAATTCCAATCAAATTGGTTCAAATGAAGTGCATGTCTCTGTTAATGCGTCCGCTGTATCTACCGAAGGAAGTGGAGCTAATGCTAATCATGGTTGCTTGCTTAATAGCAGTGAATGTCCTCATAAAAGACGAAAACTCGAGATCCGTTTGAAAAGGTCAAGTTTTGATCCGGAAGAATATGAACTGTACAAAAGATATCAAATTAGAGTGCATAATGATAAACCAGATCAGGTAAAGGAAAGCTCATACAAAAGATTTTTGGTGGACACTCCCATAATATTTGTTCCACCATCTGGTGATGGGACTGTTCCACCTTGCGGGTTTGGCTCTTTCCATCAACAGTACGTGATTGATGGGCAGCTTGTTGCAGTTGGTGTGGTGGATATACTTCCAAAATGTTTGTCAAGCAAATATTTGTTCTGGGACCCAGACCTCGCTTTCTTATCACTAGGCAAGTATTCAGCTCTGCGAGAAATAGGTTGGGTTAAAGAAACTCAAGTCCATTGCTCTAGCCTTCAATACTATTATCTTGGCTATTATATTCAATCCTGCAGCAAAATGAGATACAAGGCTTCATACCGTCCATCTGAGCTTCTATGCCCTCTTCGTTACCAGTAAGTTCCTTGTTCCTTTACAAGCTACTGACAGGCTATGCTACCTGGAACATAGAAATGGGTGCCATACCCTTGCCTGCAGTGTGAGAAGATCGAAAAAAAATCTTAAAAAAAAAAAATCAAAATTTCAGTTTCTTCTTGTTGAATTTAGATTGCATGGTTACCATTCAAAAAAAAAATTAGATTGCATGGTGTATCAGGTTTATCATTTGATTTAGATTGCATGGGTCTATCAAGTTTATAATTTAGTTGCACGAGCATATCAAATTGGGTACAGCACAAATAATACTTGAAGTGCCAGACCTGGGTATGGAACCTGTTTGTTAGTATCTAGGCATCTTAGTAGGTAGGTGGGCGCTTGTATTTTATGGCTTGAAACTCTGACTTCTGACTAATTATTTGATGTTTCCATTGTCACGTAAGAAAGTTATGGTTCTCTGTGTTGAAAAAATATGTTGATGTATTCTGTAGGTGGGTGCCATTTGATATTGCAAGGCCTTTGCTTGATAAAAAGCCGTATACTATCCTATCAGATTTTGCAACCGTACAAATTGGAACATCCTCACCGAGTGACGTCCCAGAAAATTCCACCGAACAACAATACATTGACCTTGATCAGGAAGACCAGATTGAAGATTTTAGTGATGAAGATGAGGAAATGGAGATAGATTTTGAAAGCTCGGAAAGAACGCCTGGGTATGACTCGGGCCCAGAAACTAGCACCATAGCATCAGTCGATGAATTAAAAGCTGTTGATGTCAGTAATATTGTGCTTGACCTGAATGGAGCTCGTGTCAAACTCAAGGTGTGCATCTATTTCTATTTCTTTTTTCATTTATGTTGGGGATCTGCTATTTGAACTAGTCAATGTTTAATACTAAAATTCGCAATGCACATCTTCTTTCTGGCAAGGACCATATTTATTGATCCTCCTTTTAGATTTATGTCTCATGTGTTATTGGCCCCATGACCGGAAGTTGGAAAACCCTTTTAATAGTTCATTTGGTACTGACGTCATTCACACTTTTTCAGTGACTGGTTGCTAATTATTCTGCTTCTAACAAATGATTATATATACTGAAAAAAGTATATAATAATTCAACTTATACTATTGTACTCTTAATACTATATTTTATAATATTGTAACTATTTTTTTATATTTTCGTTGAAAAGTAAAACTATTAAACTTTTAGAAAAACTAGCAAAATCATGGAAAGTGCAGATTTAGTCCTGCCTTCTTATATGTAGAATTTATGCTGTATATTCTCACTATTTTTTATCTTTGCGATAATTTTTTATATTAAATATGAAAAGTTATTTTAGAAAAGAAAAGGTATCTTTCTTTGCAGTTTAGCGTGTTAGTGGTATACTATACCAGTATGTGTTACATAATTATATTTTTATGAATTGCATATGAAATGTGGTGTATGTATTATTGATAAATATTTATATGAAATACATGTGATAAAAACAGTGGCTGAGTTAATGATTGACTCGATCATTTTAATTAGGCTTGGGTTTACCATTAACTTGCCAAAGTTAACTCCGAAATTGGAAAAGCGATTTTATGTTAAGATTATGTTTTTGAACATTTGGCAAGGAGGTGGTTGGTTAGCTGGGTCCAGGTTTCTTTCTTTTACAGCAGGCACATTGAAGCCACACATATTGTCATTGTTATTACCTGTACCATTTGTCTCTGGAGTGATGGTTAGGATGATTCTTCCTTTTATAAAAGAGTCTAAAATAAAGACGAAAACACGAGGCACAACTGGCGATATAAAATAGGAAATAAGGTTTTTGGTGACCAGAAAGTGCCCTTTCCTTTTCTTTTCTTTTCTTTTCTTTTAACGTTCTTGATGTTGTGCCTTTGAGCTAACTAACAGTCTCTTGTGGTGTCTGAAGGATCTACAACGAGTGTTTAATCTCATTGAAAAGAGACACATTGATCTATTGGAACTACAGTTGCAGAGATACAAAAAAGTGGTGGGTGCAGGACTTTCTGACCGCATGATTTATTCCCTCTAGTAATGTTGGCTGAATTTTATGAAATTTGTTCATTCCGGTTACAAACTGCGGGGCATTCGTCTATTCGTCTGTCAGCTGAAAACCTCCACCTGCTTCGGCCTCCAATGAATTCAACATTGAAGTTATATACCTTCGCTTGGATTGTAAGACTGGTTCCCATATACCAAATGAGGTACATATTCTCATTCAGGTCTCGTTCATCTGTTTGTATTTATATTTGACAGATGTGTCTCTTAACTTAGTAATTATTCGGATATTTCATCCCACCTGGTCCTGAACTCATGATTTGGTTGTTCATGTGGATCATTCAATAAAAAAAAAGAAAAAAGATTAGGTTGTTCATGTGGTTCTGAATGTTTTGACCCAATGGGCTCTAACTCAGATGCCTTTGGTGTGTTACTCGACAAGTTAAATTTGACTAGCTCTACTAACCACTGATGTCAATGAACCACCACCTTTTCTCACCACTTGTTAAATTCCAACAAATGATAGGTTGTCTTTCTTATTTTTTTAATGAAAATATACCCTCTGAGAGAAGCTAACAAACTTGGGGTGGTTGCCACATTTCCTGTATCAACTGAAATGACTACTTTAGGTCTTTCTTCTCTTTTTTAAATGAAAAAATACCCTCATTTTTTACTCTGAAAAATACCATTGGACAAGATGTACCAAAACCAATACTTGTGTGAACCACAAAGGTGAGGTTTTATTTCTTCATTGTTTTCATCTGATGACTTCAAAATCTCTAAATGTGTACTTGTCATTGTGATAAAACACAAAACATAGAGACAATTCTAGCTAACCTTCCCTTCTGAAGGGTATAACTTTGTGTCTGATCTCATGTTCAAGCAATTTATATCTTGTTTCCAAAATCCTCCGAGATCATTGTTTCAGGTCTCAAAAGGTAGCCCAAAATTTAGAGACAATATTATTGATAATATCATTGTTTTGATTTCTGATTTTAGTTTTATAAGTCCTTGTATCTACTGGGGGAGGGCTAATAAGACTGTTGTGAAGAGTTAGTTAATGAAGGATTGAAGTTAAATTGGTTTTAGGGTTGTTTAGAGAGTATTAATTTATACTATTTGTGAAGGATCTCTAGCTATTCTATTCTATCATGTTTTGAGTATTAAAAAGTTGCTAGCTCTCCCCCCCCTATTTGTGATCTTTGATGACTACTTTTACTGTTTGCTCTAATTTTTCTTCTGAATTTTGAAATCTAACTACCTTTAGTTTTGCATTACATTAGAACTCTTCCAACAGTAGGATCAGAATAATGCTGGCCCAAATATCTTCACCCGGCCTAAATGGTGCTACAGGAGAGTCTATTATACAAAAGGTTACTCATTAAGGAACCCTAAATCCTAAAGATGCCCAAAGTAGATCTGTCATAGTCTAAAAAACATTTTGTTCAGACAATCATAACCGTTCAATCAGTGACCCACAACGGATGGTTAAGAAAAAACAATGAAGGGCCTACAAAAAATCAACACTTTAGCTTCTCTTATGCGATATATACTTAATGAAGCCTTTAGAAGAAGGGGCTAGCATCATCTGGTCAAGGTGGGGCCAGCGGTAATGGGCCGGATTTGGGTGTGCGGATAGGATCAACTTGATCAATTGGACTCGATCACATATATGTGGCACACGTGGGGCTCAAAAAGTGACTTTAGAGCCCGTTGAATGAAGAGAAGATTTGGATTTGGATTTGGATTTCTCACATTTGCAGCCCTTTTTGCATTGTAATTCGGATCCGGATCCGGATCAAATTCTTGGATTTCCAATTCAGCAACTGACAGTGAAAAAAATCAGATTTCCAAATATGCTGTGCAAATAAGAAATTGGAAATCCACAGAGCTGGCAGTTTCCTTCACCCTCTTTGGGGATCCCCAACCTCTCCCCTCCAATAGGAAGTACCCCCAACTGGACCGGTGGTGGCCATTTGCCCAATGATCCTAACCATTCTAACATCCAATTTATGGTCACTAAATGGATATTTAGAAAATTGAACGACTATGATATGTATCTTGTATTTGTAAAAAACAAATCGGAGGGTTAAAATCATCCGATTAGGATCAGCGTAAAAAAATATAATCAGACAATAGTAAAAGTACGGGCCACTTTCTAATGATCCAAACCGTTTATTTCCTAGGCCTTGTTATGGAAGGGCTGGGGAGAGCAAATCCTCATATCACAATTCCAACAAGGGGGGCAACTCCGGTGGGGTTCAACCCGTACCAACCCGAAAAAAGGTCGGGTCGAGTCCGGGTCGGGTTCCGGTTGACTTTTCCTAATCCGGGTCGAGTTCGGGTTGAGGGTTTGGCAACCTGACCTTAGTGAAACCCGACATTTTTTTATAATTTTTTATTTTTTTTAAGCTTAAAAACTCAGGTCAGGTTGGAAAAATGGGTTCCTCGGATTGGGTCAAAACTCGTCAGGTTGAAAATCAGATCGGGTTGGAAAAATGGGTTCCTCGGGTCAGGTTGGCCTCAACCCGACCCGAGTTGCACCCCTAATTCCAACCCTCCAATTTATAGCCTAAATATGAGCTTTTTTTATGGTGTCCGTGCGTGGTGCACGTAATCACAGTACACTATATAATTTCACACTAGGCCTCGTTCGTAGCAAGGCCTAGAAAATCAATGATTAAAGATCATGGAGCATTGGTCCTCGTGTGCACTTTTGCCGTTGGTTAAATGGACGGTTTGGATTAACCAAAAGAGGGACCCATACTACGGGATCAAATACTTTTGCGGAGCAATACTGATCAGATCAGATTGTTCGCTACAAAGGTTATTCTGGTCATTTCATGGGATAGACAATTTACCGTAATTTTACACCCAACCAAGGGGAATTAGTAAGAAAGCTTTAAAGCGGCACCGATTCAAACCCCACGATTCCCGATAACAGAACCGGGATCGGTCTAGATTCAATGTATGATGAAATCGAAGACATCTAATAGGATCTGACGGTCTACGATGAACCGAAACTTCCAAAAAGCGGTTTTTGAATTTGCAGAGGAATCCAGGTTTTTTCCCTGCTTTCATTCAAAACTACCAAAATAACCCATTTCTAGAGGAAAAATACTAGTTGTTTGGTTGCTTGTAGATTGCTGGGAGATTAGGAGAAGAAGAAGTCAAAAAGAAAAAAACAAGCATGAAAGATGGGGAGAAGATTAGGAGGAAGATTTGTGAGTAGTGTTTGGTTATGCGGGAAAATTAGCGGAAGATGTAGGATGTCGTTATGAAAATATAGGGTGGAAGAGAGACAAAGGGAAAAAGAATAAGACAAGAAGAATCTTCTCCTAATCCCCCACACAAATTTCTCCATTTTGGTGAAAAAAGTGGAGAAAATTATGGGAGGAACATCTCCATCACGTAGGCATCACCTAGGATAAAATGCAATAATGTTGTCTAGAAGTTCTATAGTGGTCAAATGTCTAAATGACAACCAAACATGCTTCTGGGAGATCTTTGGAAGATCTCAAGTATTTGAAACTCCTACAATCCTCCCAAAATGAGCAACCAAACACCGCACCGAGGAAATTCAAATATCATTGTCTTTCCCGGGCCAGCAATCTCTACTGTATTTATGACCAAGGTTTTAAATTTCGGACCAAAATTTCAGATTTCGGCGAAATTCTTGATAAAATATTAATTTTTTTATTCCTTTACAAAAATTCGGCCGAAATTACGGCCCAAGAAAACTACATTTTGAGGCTTCTACCGAAATTTCGGGATTTGGGCTAAAATTTCAGTTTTGGACTTTTGGTGAGAGCGAAATTACCCCGAAACTGAGATTTAAAAACTTGTTTAGGACTACAAACGGGTGGCCCAAGGAAGAAAACAGGGCGAATATATCATTGTTATTGCCAAAGATAGAACTATAGCTCGCGGCTAGAAACGCGCCGAAGTGTCATTTTCGCAATTATCTACAGCGCTCAGGGTGTTTGATTGCTCCCTGTTTCTAAATTAAAAAAAAAAATACAAAACGAGCTCTTGATCTTATTTCCCCCCTATTATTTCGGACACTTGTTCTTCACTTCCACTGTTACACAAAAACGAACCGAGAAGAAAAAATAAAGAAAGAAAGAGTGAGAAGCTCGATTTCCCTCTCCAATTTCAAAATCTTGGAAGCTCGATTTCCCTCTCCAATTTCAAAATCTTGGAAGCTCGATTTAAGGTGCATCACTTCACAACACTAACTGAGTTTTTCTCTCTCTATCAAATCGATCAAATCTAACTGAAACAGACTCAGTTTGTTGAGAGTTAGGTTTTCATTTCAGAGATCTGTCTTCTTTATTTGTTTTCGTTATAGAGCAAGAACGCGAAATGCTGATGATTTTGTCTCCAATTTTCACAGATTTTCAGCGAGATTTCAGATGATTTTGTATAAATGGATCTGGTTTGGAGAAGTAGATGAAAGTTAGGTTTTAGATCGGAGATTGTGGAGGATTATTTTTGTCTTTTATTTTTTAAATCTTTTTTTTTTTTTGACATTAGAAGTGGAAATCAGCAATGAATCTTAGTTTTAGGGCTCAGGAAAAAGCGCATGTGATGAAGGAGAAGGAAGAGGAGCTCGCGTTGTTTCTGGAGATGCGAAAACGCGAGAAGGATCGGAATAATCTCTCGCTTTTGCACGATTTCGATCTTCATTTAGGTACGGATACTATCGTTTACTATTGCGTTGAGTTAGATGAGATCCTTTTGGAGATTTTAGGTTTTAAAATGCTATAAAAATTTAGATCTCATCACTCATTTTCATTTTTATTGGACTGGATTTGTAAAGAGAACGCAGAATTATGAGGTTCAGCCCATCTTTTTTTTTCATAATTTGAGATATCGTTGGATTATTGAGTTTTTCGTTTCGTTTTTTCTTCATATTCATCACTCTTGTATCTTGTTTATGTTATCAGTCTTGTATCTTGTCTAATAGTCCATGTAAGTATAATGCTTGAAGAAATTTATTTTGTCTTTCTTCATTTCTTGGTAGATTCTTATTGAATTTCATGGAATTTTCATTCCACATTCATTTTCCTTTTAGCTTTCAAGATTCAAGATAGCATTTATGGTATTTCCTCTGTGTTTCTGTAAGCATTGTGCAACACTCTTGCATCTATGATACGTTTACAAGTCTTGTAGGACTGGTGTTGTTTCTTTAAATGTTTTCTTTTTCTTTTTCTTTTTTCAGCTTACTGATATTTCATTATCACAGGTTCAAAACAGGGCAGTTCTTCCATATTCAAGATAGTGTCATCAACACCATGCAAGAATGCTTCTGATAATTTCCTGAATTCCGAGGGTGAAAAAAATGATTATGATTGGTAATGTGGAAACATCTTGTTTATTTGTTGATAGTTTGTTGAAAATCATTGATTTTTTTTTTTGGTGGGTTTAAGGAAGCACATGAAAACAATCATTGGAAATTTAACTGTAATTAATTAATTACCAATGTTAAATGTTCACCATGCTTTTATTCTTCTGAAGACACTATTTTGAACTTAGAGCTAGGGGTGGACATGGTTCGGTTCGGTTCGGTTTTGGGCTAAACCCAGAACCGAACCATATATAATCGGTTCCCTGAAATTGGAACCAGAACCGAACCATATATGTATGGAACCGAACCGAACCAGAACCATATATAACCGGTTCGGTTCGGTTCTGGGTTTACCCAACCTTCACCAATGGCTCTGTTTATATATGAATAATGAATTACACTTGGTTATTCTGTTCAACATGGGACAAAGACAATGTGGGCTCCCTCGTGGTGATATAGAAGATCAACGGTCTTGATCTCACTTACTCTATACCTTGTGGTGATATAGAATAAGGCCATGTTTGGAAACCATAATTTTTTTTTATCCATAAAATATTAGTTTATAGTGGAGAGAGATGGGTTAGGAGGGTGGGAGGAGACACTTGAGGACACGAGCGAGGAGAGGGTGAAAATTTTCTAAAAAACAGGGAGAAAATAATTCATATTTTCAATAGTTTTTTTTTTCCTTGTTTTTAGCCCAACATTTCTTGGGCAAAAAAAAAAAATCAACCATGAGAAATTATTTCAAGGAATATTTGTGGACCCACTTCGGTTCTCGGTTCGGTTCTCGGTTCCGGGATCCCAAACCCAGAACCGAACCGAATTTGCACCGGTTCCCGGATTTCTGAACCGGAACCGAACCATATAGAAATGGAACCGAACCGAACTGAACCAAATGTGCCGGTTCGGTTCGGTTCGGTTCCTCGGTTCGAACCAGAACCATGTCCACCCCTACTTAGAGCAAACGATTACTCCCTTACAAGATGGAAAATCTAGTCCACCATGTGTTTCATAATAGCCTTCTTTCAGTTCTTGTTTGACCAGTAACTTCTGTCCTCATTTGAACTACATCTGAATTGAAATTGGATTTCATTTCTTATTTTATTTGTGGTATATTGAGTTTTTTGTTTTCAGGGCTTCTGCTTGATATGAATTATGTGGAATTACATATGTCTCTGTGCATCTGGACTTATAGAGGATTCTCTTTTGTTTGCAGGCTTCTTACCCCACCTCGTACTCCCCTTTTTCCTTTCTTGGAAATGGAGTCTAACAGGTCCACTTTAGGTCAGATTGGAACTCCCAAGGCTCGACCCACTTCACTGAAGTCTAGGGTAATTGGCTTGTATTTAATTTTTTGAATCTTCATTGCCAATCCTTGCAATGCAGATTATAGAATCATTTGACTGTTACATGTGTATGTAATAACATCTATAAACGATAGATATGGTCCAAGTCTTATAAAAGACGCTTTTACTTCTTTTTTTTCTCTGTTTTCATTTAACTGTTCTATCTGCTGTTAATTTTTTTTGCATTTGGCTATTTATTACATAGTTGAACAGTAAGGGAAAATTACAGAAATGTTAGTGCTTGGGTACGAAACTGCAAAATCCACTGCGTACAAAGTCGCCATTCATATGTAAAAGAAAATGTAGATCTATCTGTGCTAACTAGATTTGAAATGCAAACTAATGAAATTCATGAGCTTAAGTTAACTACCTCCTCCTTATTTATTCTGTGTTTTAACTAGATCAGTCTGTCACCAACAAAGTTGTCCCTTATATGTAAAAGAGAATTTAGATCTTTCTGTGCCAAATAGATTTGAAACTTCATCGATACTAGGGTTTGGATGATTTGTGATTCTTATTAACTCAATTTGTGAGTAGTAGGCAAGGTGGAGTTTGTTACACATTGATTATGTCCAAGGCTTTTAACATTGTCATCAGCACCTTCTTGGTTGTTTCCATTTTGTGTCAATAGGATTACACAACTTTTTTCTTCTTTTAATCTGTCAGCAGTGCTTTGGTTAATCTGTTAACTGGTATTGTTCAGTGAACAAAATTATATATTAACTGGTTTCTTACTGTTCAAAAAAAAAAAAAAGGTTTATTCTCAGTTGATATCTTATAAGTCAATGTTTGCATTCAGCAGATAATGCCTATTGATGTCTTTTGGTATATTTCATATTCCATTGTTTTCTTCATCGTAGAAATTGCAGGTCCAAGGGAATTTGTATTTTTTTCAGCAGGTTGTTTTCTTTTTTTCCATATTATTTACTGATAAATCATCCATGGTTACCATCCGACTTCAGGGATTCTAATGATTTTGATTTTGTTCTTTGGAAGGAAAGGACTATACTTTTGATCCAATGATTGAATATGAAAATTGAATCTTCATTCAATGTAATTAATCAAGTGTCTTTGTTGATTCCCTCAGTTATGATCATCAGCTTGCTTAGAACCATTAGCATCAACACTGATATTTTGAAGTTCATTAGTGTTGGCTTTTACAGAATCAATTCACTCCCTTCTCTATTTTGCTTAAATGACTTTCCCAGTACACTATGCTCAAGTTTATCTCTAAATGAAATATTGATTCAATTGTTTGCTGGAACTGGCTTGAGATTTATTTTGTTTATTTAATAAATTGACACTCAGTCATTATGCTGTAATTGTTAAGCTGATTACCCTTCTTTGTGTGCAGTTAGCAAATCCTCAGATGGAGGCTGCTTCAAGAGGAAGCTTAGTATCTAGGCAGCCGACCTTGTATTCTGATTTGAACTCCTCCAACACTGGGATGTGGAGGTACTTATCATCAAGGGGCCCCGGTTCATCTGCATCTCGACCAGCAACACCAACCGAACGGCCCACATTACCTGCCACATCAAGACCTTATAGACCTACCACACCTACTTCACGGGCCACCTTCCCTTCATCAAAGCCCGTTGCACCTTCAGCAAGATCATCAGCACCTGCTACTAGATCTTCTACACCAACACCCCGACCCTCTGTACCCTCATCCAAGTCTGCATCAAGGTCAGCCACACCAACAAGACGGCCATCAACCCCCAATAGAGTACCCACCAGTTGTGCTCTCCCTACATCGAGAAATCCAGTACCGTCACGTGGTACTTCAACTACAATAAAATCCAGATCATGGAAGGCTTCAGAGATGCCTGGTTTTTCACTTGATACTCCCCCTAATTTAAGGACATCATTGCCTGAAAGGCCAGCATCGACTTCTAGGAGTAGACCTGGAACACCTAGTTCTTGTTCATCTTCTGTCGATACTGTTTCAAATGGCAGACCAAGGAGGCAGTCATGCTCTCCTTCAAGAGGAAGAGTTCCAAATGATAGCATTCATAAAAGTGGAAGCTCTTTTCTTACAGCAAGCATATCATATTCCATTGGTAATGACAGTGTAAGCCCAGTTCTAATTGGAAACAAGATGGTAAAAAGGATCGTAAACCAGAGAAGATTGGCACCTCCAAAGCAAGACAAGCAACCATCTAACCATAATAATGCTGCTGGAAAATCATCGTTATCTCCAGATAGCACGCTCTTTGGAAGAACTCTATCGAAAGAGTCTTTAGATATTTCATTTAGGCATATGGTAATCTCTTCTCCTTCCTAATCGTTTCTTACAGAAGGTTCCAGAGCTCATTCCTTTTCGGAAACACATTACTGATTTGTGTAGTTTTCCATATTTTAATTCTGGGATTTACTTTTGATCAGGATATCAGTCGGAGCATTCCAGGTAGTTTACGCCCATTGATGACGAACATTCGAGCTTCATCTATGTACAGTATGAGAAGCCGCAGGACAGATGGTGTTTTAGACTCTCCTATTGCCACGAGCAGCAATGCCAGTTCTGAGCAGAGTTTTAGTAATAATATCCTCTCTCTAGATGGAAGCGAAATTGAAGATGACGATTTTGGTAGTGAGAGAGGAAGCTGTTTCTCCTTCCCAAGCCACCTTGGAAGGTGATCCACAGGTCTGTTAGCTGATTTTGTGCACTCTGAAGGGGCTGTTTGGATACCTGGATTTTAGAATCCAGGTTTTAGTTTGAAAGAGGTGTAAAATTCTGGATTTAAAAATTTTGGATAGGTAATCCTCTCTCTTTGCTATTTACAAATTTCGAGGCTCTGTTTGGATAGCATCATTTGGGCAAGGAAAGTCCAAGAAGGAGATAGGATTGTAAATCCAGGTAAAGCCAGGTGCTTTACAGATCGATCCGTTGATGAGAAGGGCAACCATAAAACTGCCCAAATGCCATTGTGAACATCTTGATCGGATGATCCTAGGCAATTGAATCCCGATGAAGCCTTGTTTAAGGGTTCATGATCCATGAATTCTTTTACCGTGAAATATTAGTCATATTAGTTTATTAGATGGTGAGTGGACAAGGATAGAGGGGAAAGGTCTATAAGAAAATATTCCATGAAAAAAGAATTCACGACTGGGTAAATTGAAAGTTATCCTTGTTTTTTTTCCCCATAAAAAATGTAATAAATTTTAGAAATATTTTTCCTTTCCGAGCCTTTCTAGAAAATTCCTGCAATCCAAACAGGACATATAAGGGTCTGGGGTGCTATTTACAAGTAGAGGCGATTTGACGGAGATATGTTTAGTTATCAGTTGTGAAAAAACGGTTGGCTAATGGGGGTGGTAAGAATAGGGGTGGCAAAATTGGCTGAACCGAACTGGAACTGAGCCGAAACCGAACCAAAAATTCGGTTTCGGTTTGGTTAAACCAAACTGATTCAAATTTTGGTTCGGTTCGGTTTGATCCCCAAACCGAACCGAAACCGAATATTTCCAATTATTATGAGTAAGCGGTGGCAAAATTGGCGGAACCGTAAAATTTCGGTTCGGTTAGGTTTGGGGGTCGAACCAAACCGAAACCGAACCATTGCCACCCCTAGGTAAGAAGGTTCGGACCCTGATATCTTGAAAGATAGATTGTTTTAAGCACCAAAACGTTTAGCCTCTTACTACCCCGCTTACATACTGACCGGAGACTAATGGGGGCGCGTACGTACTTAGATTTAAAAATCTACAGAATCTATAAATTGGTAACAAACTCTAGTAGGACTCTTTTTCGTTAAGTTTTCAAATAGCTATGGAAGGATTAAGAGACACTAGTTTGAAGAAAGGAGAAAACAGGAGCGCAACTCTGAAGAAAAGAAATATGGATATGGAAGAGAATCGAAAGTGTGCAGAAATGGCTAAAGAGAAGGCAGAGATAAAGTTCGCGAATGAGGATTTTAAAGGTGCAAAGAGGATGGCTCGCAGAGCTCAAATCTTGTTTCCGAGACTCGAAGGCATTGCAGGAATGCTTGCGGGATACAAAGTTCACTTAGCGGGTGCCAAAAAGATGAACAATCAAAAAGATTATTACAAGATTCTTGGGGTTTCTGTTTCAGATGATTTTGGAAAAATAAATAAGAAATACAAGAAGTTGGCTATGTTAGTTAATCCATACAAGAACCAATCTAAGGCTGCAGTTGGAGCATTTAAGCTGATTGGAGAGGCGAAGGATTTCTTATTAGATGCACAAAGACGAAAAGAGTATGATTTGATGAGAAAACAGGCTCGGAACGAAATCTCAGAGACTACTTTTGATGAAGCAAATGGATGTTTTGCTGAAGAAATCGCGGAGACTACTGTTTGCAAAAGGTGTGGAGGATTTTATGTGAGGGAGGGTAATGGTGTCTATGCCAAGGGTCAGTGTCCCAATTGCAATGTTTTGGTGTTTGTGCGGTATTGAGAGAGGGATGGGATTGTGTTCTTACTATAGTTTTTCATTGTTTTTCTACTTCTGATAGCAACAGAGAATATGGTCTCTTTTTTTTCATTTTATGTTCACGGGAAAATGATAATTTTCAACCCCACTTGTTTTCCAACAGAGGAGTATGGGTTCTTTGTTTTTTTTTTGGTGCTCATGGGAGAAAATCTGTTCGCTTCTCTTTGTTTTCATTTGGAGCACATCCAAATCACATTGCTTTTCTTGTTCAGTTAAGTCATCTTTTAAGCTTCTCGATAGAAGAATTCATCTAAATCCTTGCATGCTATACAGTTTGTCGTTCTTCTGTGATTTGAAAGATCTACACATTTGTTCCTGGTTACGAGCCCAAATCCCCTGGATTTGTATTTTCTAATTGGAAAATGCCAAAAAAGAATGGTACTTTCTACATGGCATCAGAGGAGCCGGGCAGACGCAGGCAGGCGTGAAGGCCGGTGCAGGCACACACACATGGGTCTTTCCTAGTTTAACTAGGATCTTGATTTGGAAGTTTCTAATTTCAATTAGGAATTTTAGTTTATAAATTAAAACTAACAACGGTAGGGTTGCGTACATTTTGACCTAGTGGTCACGGGTTCGAGTCACGGAAACGGCAGGGGTAAAGCTGCGTACATCAAGCCCTCCCCAGACCCCGTAATGGCATGAGCCTCGTGCACTGGGCCACCCTTTTTTTTAGTGTTAGTTTAGTAATTAAGAGGTCATGAATGTATTCTAAAGAATTCATTAGCCGACTCCAACTAGTTTGGGACAAAGGCTTAGCTGAGTTGAGTTGAGTTTTAGTTTAGTAATTAAGAGTCTTAGTTTAATTAGTTTCTAATTTGTTTTGTTTACTTGTTATACAAGTCTAATTAGAATATGCCTTGCTATACAAGTCATCTTAGTTTCTAATTAGGTTTCTTTTCTTTTGCTTCAAAGGGAGTGAGCCAAAAAAGGTGAGTGTGAGAAAAGAGTGCACAGTTTATACTTTGAAGTATTGTTCCAAGGAAGAAAAATTCTCTCTGCATCTCTTTTGTGGGCTTTTTTCCTTTTGCTCTTATCTTCGTTTTTAAGCCACCCCTCCCTAAAAGACACTTTTTTGGCCTCACTTCGTCCTTGTTTAGTTGTTTTATGTGATCAAATCCGTTGAGCAGAACGGCAACCATAAAACCACCCAAATGCCATCGAGAACATCTTGATCAGATGATTCTAGGCCGTTGATATGACGATTCTAGGCCATTAGTTATATTAGTTTATTAAATGGTGAGAGGGCACGAGTGATAAGAAGTTGAGAAGCGGCTAAAAACAGGAGAAAGTAAATCATACTTTGAGTAGAGGTTTTTTCCCCTTGGTTTTCAGACTCTTCGTTCATGCCCTCTCAGGTCTCTCACTCTTCCGGCCTCCCTCGCCATTGGGTAAAGGAATACTCCATGAAAAAAGAATTCACGGAATAAAATAAATAAATAGAAGGAGAACTTATCACTACCAAAAAATAATAATAATTCACTAGAGAACTTGGAAATTTTCCAAGTAAGTGAACACATGATTTTTCATTGCAAAGATAGAGAGTTCTTACTCTTCAAGCTTTAGAACAATAATCTACTCGAACACCCATCTTCAAACTAGGATTATAAACACGGTAAATAACTCTCCAACTTCATACAAAGAGCATGACATCAAACCTGCAACAAATATCCATAGCTAATGACGAGTTTGATCTCCCAAAACTGTTGAGAGCTTCTGTTGGAGGGTTTCTCAAACCTTAAGGAAAGGGAAACAGTTGGTTTCTCTGTGATTAGATTGGAGGGTATATCCTCCAGATCAGATATGCCATTTTGTAAATGAAAATGAGAATATAGAGAACCTGCAATTGATCCTTTTCACCATAAGGGGCAAATTATTGCTGTGATAATTTCTGGAAAAAAGAATAAAAATGAAGGATGATACTTATACTTTTATTGCCATGTTTGACAATCATGAAAAAATATTCCGCTGAATATTTTTGGGGCTAGTTGTGAGCATAGCTAGCAAAATTTCTGTGTTTTAAACGACACTTCTTGTAGGTTCGCTGTTTAATACTTCTAGTTCTAAGATGCTATGAACTCACTACAGATCCAATTTCTCCAAATCCAGGATGTTTTCTTTAAATATAGATGAGGCAGAAGCGTTTGGTCTAGCCACTATGATGGGCTGTCCCTTGGAGAGTTTTCATACAACATTGGTATGTTCTCCCCTTGGGGGTTGGGAGACCGAAAAAATAAGCATGGGATCTAATTGTGGAAAGAATTGAAAGGAGGCTAGATTCTTGGAAAAGAAATTTGGTATCTTGGGGTGGAAGGATTACGCTTATCAAAGCCGTTTTAGGGAACATCCCTATCTATCAATTATCCTTATTTAAGTGCCCTATAAGTATTGTTAACAGAATTGAACAGATTCAAAGGAGAGTTTTGTGGGGAGCTCGGATGAAAAGGGGGGTTTCGCATTAGTAAGCTGGGAAGATGTATGTAAACCGATAAGAGGAGGCGGTTTGGGTATCAGAAAGATATAGCAAGTTAATCATTCCGTTATGGGAAAGTGGTTATGGAGGTTTGGAGAGGAGCAGTCGCAATTTTGGATGAAAGGTGTTGCTAATAAATATGATATAGATCGAGGTCACTGGAAAGTAATTGACTGTCTTCGAAAACTCGGAGTCACTGTTTGGCATGATATTATGCGTCTGACTGTCAGTTTTAGTCGTGGCATCAAATTTAAATCTTACTCGGACGACCGGATAAATTTCTGAGGTATGTCCTGGTGCTCCTCTTCTCCTCTAAAAGAGTTTTTCCTTGATTTATTCCGTGTTGCCGCTCAGAAGGAGGCCATGGTAAATGATTGTTTTGAGAGGCTGGATGACAGAGTGGTTTGGAAGCTAGCTTTCAGAAGAATTTTTTTTTACAGAGAACTGCAGTCAGTAGCAAGGCTTTTTCAGTTGTAAGAAGGAACACATATTAGCTCTTCTGGGTCGGATAAGAGAGTGTGGATCTGGGATTCTAACGGGTTTTTTCTATTAAATCCTTCTATAATCAACCGGTTCCTAACCCTGCGTTTCCAATTGAACCAAAGGTTTGTAAAATCCAAGCTCCTCCATGGGTATGTGCATTTAGTTGGGCTGCTCTCCGTGGTCATATTAAAACGGTTAATTTTTTAAGGGCGCGTAGAATGCTGATAGTAGACCATTGTGCCTTGTGCATCGAGGCGGGTGAATATGTGAATCATATATTTGATCATTACAAAGTTGCTACGGGAGTGTGGGGTGGGGTTTTGCCAGGGTTTGGATTGTTTTGGGTATTCTCTTCTAAGCTTCGAGATTTACTGAAGGGAAAGCAATCGGTACCATGGAGGGAAAAAGGAAGGTGCTTTGGTCGATGTCTCTTCTAGCTACCATGTGGGTAATATGGCAAGAAAGGAATGTCAGAGTTATCGAAGGAGTGGCCAAGTCATCTTATTTCCTTTTTATCAAAGTTATAGCCACAACCATTGCTTGGGCAAACTCTCTTCCTTTGCTTAGGTTCGTTTTTGGTTTTGGTTTATAGGAAGGATGGAGAGTGATCTGTAATAGTAAGGAAAACCGATCTTTGATTGTGCAGCAGTGGCAGTCTCTTCCTAGTGGGATGAGGGAGTTGAATTGTGATTGTTCAAGTTTTGGTAATCCTGGCCAGCTGGGATTGGGAGTGTTCTTAGGGACTTCTCGGGGGATGTAATTTGGGCTTTCTCAAGGCCTATTGGTGTAGCAGATGCCGAGGTAAGGGCAATTCATCAAGTTATAATGCATTTGGGTAGAGATGATTTAGCCCAAACGTTAATAGAGATAAACTTGCTGAATGCTATAAGATGGCTCAAGGGTTCTCTTGTTCCGCCTTGGAGATTCGCTTGCTTCTTCGACGAGATAAAAGACAGGTCGGAAGGCTCCTCTATCTCCTATGTGCATGTTAGAAGATCTGCTAACGGGATTACCGACAAACTCGTTCATTTGCAAAATCTTGAGTTTTTGGAATTTTTGCCTCCTTGATAGGCCCCTATTTTTTAGATCTTCTGTATTTCTGTTTTTATGTTGGTCTTTGTATTCTTTGGGCGGAGTTTCTCCGGTCTGCCTTTTTTAATGAAATTTGTTACCCTTCGAAAAAAAGAAAAAGAAAAAGAAAAAGAAAAAAGAAATCAAGGGTCTTGGGTAGGGTTGGGTTTTGAATTGGAAACCCGACTCAAACTTTAAAAAAAAACTTGAAACCCGACTCGACTCATATGGGTGTACTGCGACTTTCTTAAATATCTCTTGAATAACATAGAAAATTATTTTCTAATATACTGATACAATTGTTTTCATTGAGGTGATCATACTCTTTTGTGAAAATATAGCGTCTTTAAATTTATACACTTGATGACATAAATTTATAGATTTTTGGTGTGAAGATTTGTTTTTTTTCCTTTCCCTACAATCTTTAAAATTAGTCACTGCCCTACGCTAAAAAATGAAAACCCGACCCGACCCAACCTGAGAAACTATCTTGGGTAGGGTCGGGTTTACGAATCTCGGGTTTTCTTATTAAAAATTAGACCCGAACCGAGATAACTCTCACCCGAGTTGCACCCCTACTAAAAACAGGAAAAATAAATCATATTTTGAGTCGAGGTTTTTTTGTTTTGGCCTTACTTTTCAGGCTTTCTCAACCCCTGTTCAGTCGTGCCGTCTCAGGTCTCTCCCACATCTGTCCTCACCATTAGGTAATGCAATATTACTCGAAGAAAAAAGAATTCAAACTAGGATCTTAATTTGGAAATTTCTAATTTTGTTTGAGATTTAGTCTAGTAGTTAGAAATCTTAGTTTAATTACTTTATAATTTGTTTTGTTTACTTGTTATGCAAGTCTAATTAGAATATGACTTACTATAAAAGTCATCTTAGTTTCTAATTAGGTTTCTTTTCTTTTGCTTTATAAAAGTGAATGAGCCAAAAACAAGAATGGGAGAAGAGTGCCTATCCTTTCTCTTCTTTTTTCTTTTTTTGAAAGATTATGTATCTGTTAATACTTTGAAATATTGTTCAAAGGAAAATTCTCTCTATCCATCTCTTTTGTGGTTTGTGTTTTTGGGTTTTTGCGAGAAAAAAAATATCATAAAGAAGTCTTTAAGGCCATGTTCGGCAACCATGAATCTTTTCCCATGGAATATTAGTTTATTAGATGGTGAGAGGGCGAGTGATCAGACTATCAGAGATTGAGAAGGGTAAAAAACATGAAGAAGTAAATAAATATTTTGAGTTAAGGTTTTTTTCCTCTTTCTCAACCTCGGTTCACTCATGCCCTCTCAGGTCTCTCCCTCCTCCGACCTCCCTCACCATTGGGTAAAGTAATATTCCATGAAAATAGAATTCATGGAATAAAAGAAATAAGGGATTTGCTAAGGTCCATCACAAAAGGCTTTTCGCGGCTGGTCTGAAGTGACCAGCCGCGAAAAGCCTTTTGTGATGGACGCCAGCAATTATACATAGAAGAACAGAAAAACTTATCGCTACAAAAAAAAAATTATACTAGAGAACCTAAATTTCCAAGAAATGAACAAAGGATTTTTCATTCCAAAGCACAGAGAGTTCTTACTTCTCGAACTTTAGAGCAATAATCTACTCAAACACCCATCTTTAAACTCGTATCATAAACACAGTAAATAATTCTCCAATTTCATACAAAGAGCATGCCATCAAAGCTACAACGAATATCCATAGTTAATGGCGAGTTTGATCTCCCAAGACTGTTTCTCAAACCTGAATGACAGGGAAACACATGGTTTCTCTGTGATTAGATTGGAGGGTATATCCTTCATATAAGATATGCCATTTTGTATATGAGGACCAATCTAGCTATATTTTTACGGAGAATTAAGTTCTGGCAAACATAAGAAAATAGAGAACCTGCAATTGATCATTTTCACCATCAGGGGCAAATTGTTGTTGATGATAAGTTCTGAACAAAATGAAAGATGGTACTTATACTTTTACTGCCATATTTGACAATCATGAAAAATCATCCCATGGAATATTATTGGGGCTAGTTGTGAATATAGTTTGAAGAACTGACACGTTATGTACTGTCAAACTTCGTTTTGGCAGACTTTCTAACTTTAACCCGGCTATATTTTGTAAAGGAAATGATATCAGCACTGAAATGTTTTGATATTTCGGCGGAAGCTTCTTGTCATTTAGTATTTAACGGGCTGTCAAAAGGTTATTACAGTTCCCAAAAATCACTCACAAGCCCTTTAAATACTAAATGATGAGAAGCTTCCGCAGAAATATCAAAAGATGGCAGTACTGATATCATCTGCAAAATGCCTTCTGCCTAGCAAATCCCATATATCAAATGATTTCCCCCCCCCTTTTTTTTTTTTTTTTTTGGTCGTATCACGTGTTGGAAACTTCGGTCGTGAGAGATGGGTACGATAGGGAAAGACTTGAAGGGGAAGCATAAAAAGCTCCTAAAAGCTTTAAAAACAAGTAAAACAAAAAACCAATTTTAAATAGATACTATTTTCATCAGTTTTTAGGGATTTTTTATGCTCTCTCCACTGCTGCCCACTCAATTCTCTCCTCAACCCCTCTCACACAATTGGCCACATGAATATTCCATGGAATAATTTTTAAAGGTTGCCAAACATGGCCTAAATGGTGAGAAATGGATTTGACAACCAAAATACTTTTAGCTTAGATATCAATTTAAGAGTGAAGGCAGATTATATAGTTACCTTAAAAGAGGTTGACAGCCATCTTGAGCTTATTCTGTCTCCATTTGGGCAGCTCATAGAAAGCTTTCTTGGTCATTCCGAACTTCTCTTGAAACTCTTCTTTAGATAAATATGCCTAGAAGTCATAAGAAACACATTTTTTTTGTTAATATCTCAAATATGATGAGATTTCAATCCACGTGTGGCATGACCAGTCTCTGTTAGATGTAACAGCTATTCATGGTTGAGTCTCTTGGCCAGCATACTTGGTAACAAAGAAAACATAGAAAAAGCAGAAGGTAAAAGAAAAGAGAAAAAAAATGCTAAGTCACTTGAATCGAGGATATAAATAATGGAAGGTGAATATTTAAGTAATGCCATGGTTACTACACTCGATGTAGACGATTATCAGTATGGGTTTCTTGTTTATAAAAAAAAATACAAGAAATTTGGGATTCAGCAGCTCATACATGCTCCAAATGAAATTTTTTCTCAAGTTATAGGAGTTACAATAGGAGATCTCTCAACTCGGGGGAATATCCTTGGCTGCTTATCATGCTTTGTTGAGGAGCAAGTGCGAAGAATACGACCATTACCACCAATATATTCCAGTTTGTTCTATGGATACAACAACTTATAAGACATTGGTAGAAGAAACAAAGATTTCTGAGTTCTTGGCAGGACTTAACTGGACAATGAGCTTACAAGAATTTAGATTCTTGGGTGCAATTCTGATCCTTTTAGCCCCGAAGAAAGATGAGTCATAGCATAGTGTATTGATAGCAAAGCTATCAATGAAATTATAATCAAATATTGTTTTCCTATTCTTAGGTTGGATGATATGTTGGATCAACTTCAGTGTTGTCTAAGATTGATCATGAAAGAGGCTAGCATCAAATTCGGATTTGGCCTGGTTATGAGTGGAAATGGCTTTCAAAACTAGAAAGGGTTGTACGAGTGGGTGATGATGCCTTTTGGGCTATCCAATGCGCCAAGCACATTTATGCGGGGTGATGAATGAAGTGTTAAGGCCCTTCATTGGTAGATTCATTGCAGTTTAGTTCGACTGCATTCTCATTTATAGTGTGGATATGTTTAAAGTATCGGGTGGAGAAATCAATTTGGACGGAGAAAAGGAGCAGGCTAGAAATCAATTTGGAGACATCTTTTTGGTTTGTTAACAGGTGAAAGTTTAGTTGTTGTGATTTCTACAATAATTCATTTATTAGTCGATCACATATTAGAATTACATTGTTGTTAATTGTAATCAAGAGCTTCCCATCGGCTCTTGGTACATATTAAACTTTTGGAAATCCTAGAATAAACACAAATACGCATGACATAAGCAAGACAACCTTTCATAATGGTTTAACAAGACCAAACACCTAATGACAGGCATAGTCGCCCATGTGTGGAATAATAAAGTCCAGTTTTAAACTGGAAATTGTTCAACACTATATACATATGCTTCAAATAAACCCAAAATATAGGAAATAAGTACCTCAAATAAACCCAAAATGTAGGAAATGCAATTTCATTCATTAATTTCATAATGATGGAAATGTGAATATTTTCTAGCAAAAATAAATAAAATAATTATTTTTAAAATAAAAAATGACTGTTAAATGAATGACCCAACATGTAAAATAAGTATTCCATGAGATACTCATTCACCGAAAGAAAATATGTTGTATCCGACACCCCCTCGACTTGCTGCACTTTGGGGTGTAATGGTCATACTTCCACTAAAACGAGAAAACAGTATATGCATTCTGAAAATTTTGAAATCGCTATAAGTGTTTTACCAACCATCTAGTCTTACGTGCATACATAGATGAATGCAGATGAGTGTACCTCTCTTTTGGTCACGTCTATCCCTGTCATGGGGTTTTCTGCAGTTACTTTTAGTCGTTCATACGGAAAGTTTTTCAAGTCATCATCAACTTCTGCTCCATTACCTGCAACTGTCATGACATGAATTTTCTCGAAATTGGAACTCAGATCCTCCTCTGTCGCCAGTTGAGATTCTAATGACACATCTGCAAAGGAAATACTATAAGGATAAACAGCAATTATTCGTCAAGAGACAAAAAAAGTCATAATTTATAACCTATGAAATAGGGGCAGTCCATAATTGAAAATTTATCATGATGGACATGAAGGCATGGCTTCTAGGATAAAGCCTAGGTTTAGTTTTTTTTTTCCCTTACTAGCACTACATATATGTTGTTTATGCGGTTCTAAAAACTTTTAGTTCTCTAAGTAAATTCTTGTATTTTATCTTGTATGGACTAACAATGTTTTTTGACGATTATAATCCAATATCATAAAATAACTGTGCAGAGGCGTCAGCATGTCAGATTGCCAACATCACCATAGTGATGCCTTTTATGAATATCACACACCAACACAAGCCTCTCTCGGTTACATAGCCAAAACCAACCAGAACATTTACCCAATGGCAAAGAACAAAAAGCAAAATGAAATAAATTTAGTTAAATTGGTTGCCAACGTCACCATAGTGATGCCTTTTATGAATATCACACACCAACACAAGCCTCTCTCGGTTACATAGCCAAAACCAACCAGAACATTTACCCAATGGCAAAGAACAAAAAGCAAAATGAAATAAATTTAGTTAAATTTGACATTGGATAGAAACCTACCTTTGGGTTGCTGAAATGGTGACAATGGACCCCTCATGAACGAATCCATGGAAGGTTCATTGGTAGCACCAGAATCAGGAGATCCTGGAAAGAGTTTCCTGATAACGGGAGTTGGGGTGGACAGGCGGCGATTGTTTGGAACCTCAGAACTTGAGGTCAAAACACGTGATGCAGGAGATCCACTTCTTGCATGCGACCTCTCTGAAGTAATAGATCTGCTTCTAGAACCATTTGGTGTAGATCCAGGGGTGTGGGTCCCATATCCTATGAGTGAATTTCTTTTACGAGTCTGCATAGAGCATTGCTTCAGTTACCAAAGCATCTAGAGAAAATATGTAGCTTCATCAGATGAGGATCATTCACCTCCAAATAAACATGCAAGCACTTCTTGAGAACTCATAGAGCTTAAACAAAGATAGCAAACAGAAAATTTGAAGAAAAGAATAACATACTAATGATGCATAAATTTTCTAAATCAGGACAACAATTTAATACATTCTTTATTTTTTGAAATGTGGCGGTCCAAACAGAAAAGATGATCAATATTGCAAGGTTCAGGGTGAGTTTTTTCTGTTTTAAACAGTATTAGTTGGAGTTTAAGTCATAAGAACTGTTAGTATTTAAAGAGTCCTTAGTTTTAGAAAGTGTTTAAAACTTAATTTCTTGAAGCTTTTCTTTCCTTTTGAAGGATATTCTAATTAGGATAACTGGCAACCATATGGGGGAGTACAAATAAATAAATATGTATAGGGATTTACAAGGCAATTTCGTGGAAAGCCATTTTGCGGCAGACTTTTGCATGATAGAACAGCCACATATGTTGACTTTTTGGCAGATTTTGTCTTATTCATTCAATTCATCTCAAGTGGCTGTTCTCACATGCAAAAGCCTGCTGCGAAATGGCTTTCCGTGAAATTGCCTAGCAAATCCACCCCCCCCCCCCCCCCTTTAACATGAATTGTGGGCAGACTTTAACACTTTTTTATGTCAAATCACGTTAAAATGGGGGCGCATTATCCTAGGGGGAGGGGTGTGAAAAAATCATCGCCCAATTGAGTTTAGTTTTTTGAGACAGTTTTGCTTATTTAGAATAACAAAGAAGGAAGCTAGTCTTTTGTGCAAGGTTTAATGTCTATTCTTGTTCATGGGAGATAACTCCGATCTTTCAAAGATTTTCTGCAGGGTTTTCATGAGGGTTGATCTACGGCTGTAATCAACCCATATTAGATCTATTTCTTTTGCAAATTTTCATTCCTTTGGTTTGATATCAATTGAAAGGTTAGTTTCCGTGAACGCGAACTTGAAGGATGTCGGTCAGCAGTCACAGCAATAATTCAATGACTTACTTCCAACTTTGATGCCAGTCCTTTCAGCATAGCAAGCTTCCTCTCAAATGAATTCCCATGCATCTGAAAGGGATAAGCTAAGATAAGCATATAACTCTAAAAGTTATTATTTATAAGCCACATAGAAAGGATCCAAGGAAATTTCATCAATTTCAAATGATACAAGAAACGCATATTTTTCTGTAAGATAAAAAGTATTCAGTATGTCAATAATGGCATCCATTAGAGACTCATGAATGGAAAGATGATGACCACCTATCCTGAATAACACCACCTTAAATGGGTGCATATGGGAACGAGGGATGATATACTTACATACGCCTTTGAGGAATCCCATGCAAAGAAACGAGTGAAAAAGGATGGCTCGTGTCCTTCTGTAACAACATAAATAGCAGTTTCCAAAGATAATCCTTCAAGAAGAATATCTGCCTCAAGGTATTTCTGCAATTTACAAACAAAACCAAAAGAAATGGAACGCAGTTACATGGGTGGAGAACAGAAAACACATAAGATGGTAAGCTACATAAGAGCCTGACATAAAAATTTATGTGAAGTATATTTGCAACAAATATAACAAAAATAACAACATAGAATGAAAGTCTATAAAGTTGTATTACCTTGCCTAGAGCTAGGGCTTGTTGTTTAGATATGAAATCAGCATGTTGCCCGATCCAGACGTATATTTCATTGCGGCAGTCTAATATCAATACTTCTTCGGTGGTTAAATCATCTTGGTTGAAATTGAAGATCTCTTTCACCTGAAATATTCACATCACGAAGGAAATTTTAGACAGAATGAAAGATATTGATGGTCTTTTGATCTAAAAGAGGAAATGCATCACAGCATAAAACATTAAAGGTGCTCCATTAAGTCATGTAAAGGCACTTTGGTCTCATACTTTTGCAGATTATCTGTTTGTAAGCCCAATGGTTCCCACCTTGGCATTACCTTCTTGTTTTGATGATTCCAAACACAAGTTGATTTGTGTTGTTTATCTAATGTGTTTAATGTTTCAAAGTGCATGTATTGGAAATCAAGAAATCAAACACCAAAGTCAAGGAAGCATGGATCGTGGCATGAACCAATTGAAGACATCTCATTGGAAGCCAAAGGAATTTGAAGGCTTGGATAAATCAAGGAGACATCTTGAAGAGCCAAAGAATCAAGCGAAGATCCATGGAAGTGACCAAGACATGAAGAGCTTCAAAGTTGAAGATTTGCATGTGATTGTCTTGTGTTAGAATGTAAGTCTAATCCCACTTAGACATCCCTTTTAGAGGCACAAGTAATTGAATTTCAAAGGCCTTAAAAACTATTTGAAATGAACTTGAAAATGTATTTGGAAATATATTTGAAAGCATAGGGAAAAGCCCAAAGACCTTGGCCCAAAAGCCCCTGAAGTTTTAAAGTTAAAATGAAATTTTTACCAGGGCCGGTCGACCGGGGTTTGCCGGGCGACCGCGGAAGCAAGTCTGGAAATCCAGACTTGGCTTTCAATAGCGGGCCGGTCAACCGGGGTGTTTCGGTCGACCGCGGATGTATTTCTGGAAATCCAGAAACAATCCAGTAAGGTCGGGCCGGTCGACCTCCATAGGGCCAGACGACCGCGGATAGAAATTTTGACAAAAATAAATATGTCCAGGTTGCTCTCCCCGGACGACCGTCATGGCTCGGTCGACCGCTGCGGTTTGAAATTTGAAATTAAAAAGATGAACTCGATAAGTGCGGGCGACCGCCACAGCCCGGTCGACCGCCGCGGCCTGGCAATGTAGTCGTTGGAGCCTGCGGGGCTTGACTTTTTCAACCCAACTTTTTACCCTTTTGCCCTCAAACGGTCATATTTTCAAATTAGCCATATATACCTCATCTAAGACATTTTAAACAAGAACTCTTACATTCCCAAACATGTTTTAATCTTGTGAATATTGATTAAACGCACTTGTGCCTCATTTGGGATATATCTAAAGGGATTAGATCTAGGGCTTCAATTTGTACATCTTGTGAGCAAGGTTTATTTGCAAGTTTTATTTGTATAAGCTTGAGAGCTTCATCCACCCTTGAAGAGGGTTATGTATTTTCACTTTCTTTTTACATTCATTGTATATTTGGCGAGTGCGAAGGGACGCATAGACATCCCAAGAGCGAGTGTTGGAGACGCGGAGCTTTCTCCGGTTCGTGGCGAGTCTTGCGATGCGTAGCCGAACCAAGTTGTAATTGGGTTGATTCCTCGCCATTAAAGGAATCCGTAGTGAAGCCATCAATGGTTTTGTTGGTGGAGTGGAGTAGGTCAGAGGTTGGGACCGAACCACTTAAAAATCTCGGTGCACTCTCTCTTTACTTTTGCTCTTTAATTTGCTTTGTGCATTGGATTTTTACTTTGTGGGCTTGATTGTTTATTTGCCATTTGATTTCGCTTCCGCATTTGTTTTTGGCAAGAATTTTTAAATACCCAATCCACCCCCCCTCTTGGGCTGCCATCTACCCTGGGATTTCACTTGGTATCAGAGCTCAAGGCTCTTATTTAGGGATTTTTGAATTTTCAAAAATTTAAAAGAAGAAAGTTTTTTTGTGGCAAAAACCCATGGATTTTCATCTAAGCCAATCCGTTTTTGACCTACCTAGGTTTGATGAAAATGATTTTGATAAATGAAAAATTCGTATGAGTTTCTTTTTAGAATCCCTAGATTATGACATCTTAGATTTACTTGAAAACGATTTATCTTTTTCTAAAAAGAAAAGGGGGAAAATTGATTCCAAATGGCTTGATTTAAATGCTAAAGCTTTAATCGCCATTTGTTGCTCGTTGTCTCCTCATGTATTTGAGAAAGTTTCAAAATGTAAAAATACTCATGAAGTTTGGATCAAACTTGAAAATATTTATAAATCACATGATTGTCATTTTGCATTTGTAGATTCTAATGAATCTCATATACATGATTGTATTGTAAATCCTAATCTGCATGTAAAATATTTTAATATTGAAAACGATTTCAACATTTCAATTTCCAACATGCAAAAAGAAATTGATTCTTTAAAAATGAAAACTGAAAATTTCTCGCTAAAAAATGAAGCTTTGAATCAAATAAATGAAAACTTGATTAGTACTAACAATGTTTTGATTCAAAGATGTAATTCATTTGAGAAAGAAAATGAAAAATTGGTTTTTGAAAACCAAGGTTTGCAAGAAGAGAAGAAATCTTTTGAAAATCATAAATCTTCTTGTGATTTTACATGTCCTTCTACATGTTGTGCAAAATGTTATTTTTGTGGTAGAATTGGACATTTTAAAAATGAATGTATATTTAGACCTTTACCTAAAACTAAAGTGATTTGGGTTGAAAAGAACACTTTAGGTAAATCTAAAACATTTGGAACCAAATGTGTGTGGGTTCCAAAGGCCCCAACCTAGTTTTCTATGCTTTTGCATTAGATTAGGGGCCTGTGCTTTATCTTGAATATCTTTATGATTTTGATAGTTTGTGTAAATAGTTCTTGTCTAGATTG
The DNA here is from genome assembly GCF_043159265.1 of Tasmannia lanceolata. Lineage (NCBI taxonomy): Eukaryota > Viridiplantae > Streptophyta > Magnoliopsida > Canellales > Winteraceae > Tasmannia > Tasmannia lanceolata. Next base: position 16,328,699 of record NW_027518683.1, read on the forward strand.
TTATATCTTTACCTTGGCAATGTGTTTTGATGACCCCCTCATATGTTGTATTTGTACTTCAAATAGGGGGAGATTTGATTTTGGGGAAGCTTGAAATTGTTTTATCTTTCAAAACCCCATTTATGTGTCTAAACCCTACATGTCTTGAATTTTGTTTTTAAATAGGGGAGTTTTAGATTGTTTTATTCCTTGACAAAGGGAGAGTTTTATTTGTATATCTTTTACCCTTATGCTTAAACTCTCACCCCATCCTTTTTGGTTGATGACAAAGGGGGAGAAGTTTTAGGTTTATTGTGCTTAGATGTGGCAATCACCAAACCCCGGGCTGGTCGACCGGGGTTTGCCGGGCGACTGCGGAAGCAAGTCTGGAAATTCAGACTTGGCTTTCAATTGCAAGCCAGTCAACCGGGGTGTTTCGGTCGACCGCAAATGTGATTCTGGAAATCTAGAAACAATCCAGTAAGGTCGGGCCGGTCGACCCCCATAGGGCCGAACGACCGCGGATAGAAATTTGGACAAAAATAAATCTATCCAGGTTGCTCTCCTCGAACGACCGCCATGGCTCGGTCGACCGCTGCGGTTTGAAATTAAAAAGATGAAGCCGATAAGGGCGGGCGACCGCCACAGCCCGGTCGACTACCGCAGCCTGACAATGTAGCCGTTGGAGCCTGCGGGGCTTGACTTTTTCAACCCAGTTTTTTGCCCTCAAACGGTCATATTTTCAAATGAGCTATATATACCTCATCTAAGACCTTTTAAACAAGAACTCTTACATTCCCAAACATGTTTTAATCTTGTGGAGAGTGATTAAACACCCTTGTGCCTCATTTGGGATATATCTAAAGGGATTAGATCTAGAGCTTCAATTTGTACATCTTGTGAGCAAGTTTTATTTGTATAAGCTTGAGAGCTTCATCCACCCTTGAAGAGGGTTTTGTATTTTCACTTTCTTTTTACATTCATTGTATATTTAGAGAGTGCGAAGGGACGCGTAGCCATCCCAAGAGCGAGTATTAGAGACGTGTAGCTTTTTCCGGTTCGTGGCGAGTCTTGCGAGGCGTAGCCGAACCAAGTTGTAATTGGGTTGATTCATCGCCATTAAAGGAATCCGTAGTGAAGCCATCAACGGATTTGTTGGTGTAGTGGAGTAGGTCCGAGGTTGGGACTGAACCACTTAAAAATCTCGGTGCACTCTCTCTTTACTCTTGCTCTTTAATTTGTTTTGTGCATTGGATTTTTACTTTGTGTGCTTGATTGTTTATTTGCCATTTAATTTCGCTTCCGCATTTTTTTTTGGCAAGAATTTTTAAATACCCAATTCACCCCCCCTCTTGGGTTGCCACCTACGCTAGGATTTCACTGTTCTATTCTGCTCTTATGAATAAAGGGTAATCGCAGTCATTTCATATTCTTCAAAAAATAAAAAAGCAGTCATTTCATATTTATTGGGGTACTAGTCGAAGCTGAATATCTCCAAATCATTCATTTTGAAGTTAAATGAAGAAATTATTTTTTTATTGCTAAAAGGAAAAGGAAGGAAAAAAGAGAGGAGAGAGAGACAGAGAGAGAGAGAGAACAAAAGTTATGTTTTACACTATTCCAAACACTGGACCCACATTTTTCAATAATTACAGAAGCTATGTCCACAAATTTGGGAATATATCATAAATTTTGTTTTACACTATTCTATACATGTCATGCAGGAAAACCACCAAAAACTAGGCTGAAAGAAACATATCTAATTTTGCCACTGAAAGAAAATTGAAAGGGAAATGGATACAAAATAGAAAAGTGGTTTTATTTTAATAATATGAGTGGTATTTCTTTCGGTGGTCAAGAACATCTTCTTTCTTCCAAAAGAGCAAGAGACAAAGGAAACAAAAAGCCCAAATTTGGTTATTTCTTCTAATTACAAGAACTGAGACAAAAGCTTTTAAGATATTTTGAAACAGGGTCCAATTTTCGTCTAAGAACTAAATCCTCATGATTTTCCCTCCCTCCCTCCCTCCCTCTCTCTCTCTCTCTCACACACACACACACACACGTGTGTGTGTGTGTCTGTCTGGTATAGGCTTCAAATCACAGGAGAGAATGGAAGATTATGTGTGTTTTGATCAAATTATTGGGAATTTTATGATCCACCGAAGGACATAAGGAACCTTGACAGGTTACAACAATCCCTATAAAAACAGGCGCGCGCGCAAGTACACACGCAGATGCACACGTATAGTTACTTTAAGACACAAGCACAGAGAGCAGTGTTACAACCATGGGATTTTAAAGAAAAAAAATATACTATTATGATAGAGAAAGAAGAAAAGACATTATCATATTACTTAGAATAACAAATTAAAGATTAAAAGATATTTTCTTCACTTATTTCTTTTAATCAAATAGCTGTGTTCCCTTTTCCCGTTTTTGCTTTCATTAAAATAAGCAAGTTGTGCATGCTACAGTTCTCCGTTTTGATTAAAAGAGAGTTTATTTTTCAAAATTGAGGAAACAATGCTTTATAAAGAAGTTGGGCTCAATACAGCTGGGCTCTTACCATTCAAAAAGAAGAAGAAGAAGAAGAAGAAGATGTTGGGCTCAACAAGCCTCAACTTCTAGTGTAACTGGCAACATCAAAGGCTGGAACCAGGAAGTCATTTTATTAACTTTGAAGAAACAATAGTATTTATTGAAAAGGAAGCCATATTATGTTATTATGTTAGAATAAATAGGAAAAAACAGTAAGTCGAACCTCGTATGGTTGCAGTGGGGAATGAAACAATGTACAAAAAGGCTATCACTTAGCATCAGAGTTAAACTGAAGCTGATCAGTTTTAGGACATCGAACACCAAGTATTAAAAAATCAGAGTTTTAATGGTTTCTGAAAAAGAAAAGGAAAAAGAAAAGGGATACAGTGATGGTTGCATTACCGATTTCTTCAAACTAGGCCAAATTTTTGAATGGCAAAAACCAAAAAATCTATTTTTTGGTCTCCAGTCAATGTTTATGTCTATTCAATTTGGGAAGATATATTTTTTTAGCACTGCTTTGAAAAACCTGTAGCCAGCAACTGAAAAAATCATCTTTATCCATCATAAATACCCCAGTGGGATGATTTTCCATTCTCCTAATTGGTTCTCCCTAAACCTCACTGTAGCCAAGAACTTCTTTTTCTTTTCTTCATTTTCTAATTTCATGATTCTTTTGGTCCATTTCATTGTTTCTATCAGATTTTAGTCAACACGATGAAGTTCCCAAGTATTTGCAGATAAGCATTTGATGGATGCATGATAGTAAGAGCCAATTGAAAAGTGTATTGTGCATGTGAAGAGTACCTGGAGATCACCTGAAATATGATGTCCCAATTGAGAAGCAAAACCACAAAGTGGTGTTAGACATGTTTGCTAGAGCCATTTATAGCTGAAATTGTTCTAAACCGAGGAAGAACCATATTACCCTTGAGAAGATACCATGCTCACCTTCTGTAAAGGTACAGGTAAATAGATGTGGGTCTTCTACATATTCTTTGATCACCTTTTCTCTTGGATACTCCATCTTTCCACCAATTGCATCCCAGAAAAGGTCAGGCTCACTACCTTCCCTTACTGATATAGTTTGCCGTGTGGGCTGTTAATGACATCATTAGAAATTAAATTGGATGGAAATGCAGAAAATAAAAGTTAAGTGCATTGCAAGCTTTCAGTTTCAGATGGACATGGGTGATATCTTTCATCTATCTTCAAACAGAAAGAATGACAAGGTGAATTTACAACAGTTTTATATAACAAACAATGACTCAATAACTATATAATGTTCACATAACCTTACGAATCAATGTTCAAGGTTTGACATTTCGGTTTCGACCTCAGCCGAGGTAATTTCAGCTGAAATTTTTAAAATTTCGGTGTAAATCTTAAATTTTCAGTATAAATTTCGGATTTCGGACGAAATTTAAACCATGGAAATGCTGATTTCGGTTTCCATTTGGCAAGAGAAAGACAAACAAGAAAGGTAAATGCAGAGTATAGCTTCAAATAAAGTTTGAGTGGGCTATTACATATATTTGATCCAGCATCCTGTCAAGAAGATCATGATCTCTTGGGGAAGACATATTCCCCGTCCAAGTGTAGATAGATGCTCCAGCTTTCAAGATGTAACAATATGATGAATTGAGGGAGCCTGAAACCTGAAATTCATTGTCAGTGGTTTCTGACATTGGCATCATAATCAACAAATATCTGCGACAGCAAAATTAAAACAGAATTTTTATACAATTGGTCATCCTTCTGTTATTGTTTCCAAATGAGGGAAAATGAATCACTTAGGGAAGCAAAGTCGTCCGTTGATAGTTTGATTAACAGGGCAATCGAGCGACCCTTTTTCTGTGGGCCCACACCTCTTTACAGCCTTAGGGGTCAGTGTCATTTGGCCTTGCAGTTCATTTGATTTTCAATGAAGTTCAATACATAAATATTGAGATAAGTCTAATGTATAAAAATTCAGGAAAGGGAATGAGATGAATTTGAAAACAGGGAAAATAAAGTAAACAAAACACATTAAAATACATTTCTATTTTAAAGATGGGATTTGCTAGCGTCCAGCTCAGAAGTCATTTCGAGGATGGTCTGTTGCATGTGAGAGCAGCCACCTTGTGAATGAAGACAAGATCTGCTGAAAAGTGAGCCTATGCGGCTGCTGTCACATGCTGAACCCTCAGCTGAACATGTTGTAGGTTGGAAGCTCCCATATAATATACATACATACATATATGTAGCTTCCATAAATTCAACATTAAACATCTTACTTCGATGGTGACGTCTGATCTTCAAAATGATTATTCAGATAAAAAGTTATTTATTGGATCTCGCATGTATCTCAAAAGGTATTGTAAAGCAACTCTGAGCTTGCAAACATACACATATGTATGCATTTCATCATTTTAAATGTCTCTTGCCGTATTATGCTCAAATTTCCCAAATGTATTTTTTGGAAAAGAGTGTATGTGGTGATTACCAGCAGCAGCTAAGGACAAATACAATGTCCAGACTGGTTCTGCGAGTCGTACATTTTTAGATATCCATCCTGTCTAGAAGCTTAATCACAAATACAATGTCCAGACTAGTTCTGGTAGTTGTACACTTCTTGGATGTTCATCCTGTTTAGAAGGTTAATCTGTACTTACACCTGTAGAGTTCTCTGATTTGTCCGGGTCAGATTAATATTAGTGGCACATAATTCTCCCATTGCACGAGCAAAGACTCATTACCGCAGAGGAATATATTGGCCAAATCTATGTGCGTGTTCACTAGCCAGATGAAATCAGTTTGAGATTTCTGTGTTAAGTAATAATTTTCTTTTTACTGTTATGTGAAAACTGGATAGAGACAGAGTAAATCCTTATTATTCGCATTTCATATACAAAAATTTCAGTTTTCAACTTACTAGATCAACTTGGATGGCTTGCATATTATCAGGACTTGATCCTTGCACTCGAAAAAGAGCTGTCTTATGTTCGTCATACGTTTCATCAGCAATTCCATTTTCTGATATGAATCTCTTATACCCGGAACTCATCCCTCCCTACATAAATGCATAACAATGAGGACCAAAGCATGCCCAACAATTTATTTCTAATTATCTTGAAACACAAAAATCTATTTGAAAACAAACAGAATATAGAGAATGAATTATGCTTTTAATACGCACCTTGAAAACAATCAATGTCTGGAAAATTGCAAGTAATTGAATTGGCTCCTTATCCTCAAAAACTTGAGCCTAAAATAGATTGTACATAGTTATAATGAGTAGAAAATTCAGTCTTCAAGCACGGGGGAAGGTGCAACATTTGACAGTTAAGTAAGTATTAAGTGATAAACACAATTAATCTAGGCTATTGATGTTGGCACTACCATGTTTTGATAATTGCAAAATATCAAGTTATTTTTTCCCTTTGTAATTGGCTTCTGAGAGTTTTTTAGGAAATGTAATAACCTTGACAGCTGTTTAAATAATTAAAGACAAGCTGATCTCGTAAGAAAACAGATTTTGATATTGAGATTTTTCTTTGTTTATTTGATCCACGATCAAGGGGTGTGTGGAAGCGAGCAGGGATACACTTTATTTACCATATGGTGTAGTGGTGCTTTGACCACATCAATCAGGAATATATAAATCCAAATTCGATGATAAATATATAAATAGAAAAGAATCCAAAAAAAGGGATCAAATAAATAAAGAAAAGGCTTGATGGCCTAAAAATGGGATCAAATCAAATAAAAACGGAAGTTGTGTCCAACGCATCAAATAAATAAAAATGGGATCAAATCAATTATATTTATATTATTCCATCTGATGCACTCCCCTCTGCCTCTGAAAAAGCTCAATGGCCTGAATTTCTTAATATCCCCACACTAGTTGCCATTACCACTGGAAGTCTGGAATGTATGCACAGACTGCTGGCCCCATTCATTTCTTTTGGCTCTTCATGAGTAATCAATTACTTACATGATCAGGTTATGAAGTAGATCATCTGAGTGTATGGTCCCTGAGCAATTGATTGCTCAGTCATTCCACCATCTCACAGTTCAGTGCTCTTCCAGACATTACATTTGGGTTTTTTTACCCATGTATTTACTGCACTATCTTTGAATCTTTGTCGTCAAGCACTCTTCAAACAGATTGGGGAACAGGGTAGTTTTTGGGAGGTCGGAGTAAGCTTTGTGCTTTGCACCCAAACCCCCATTCTGGATATCCATAAGAGGGATGGAGGTAGGGTGATGTGGTTAATAGAGTTTAGGGGGGTATCTCAAGAATGAGTGGTGTGCTTGGTTGCTGTCAGATAAGTTAGGAAGTCTGTATTCCCTGTTATGGGATAGTAGGATGGTTGGGGTTTGGACAAGTCGAGGTGGTGTTTTCACAGGTAAGTCTCCCTTTAGGCTTCCTCCTTAGTTACTTGGGGTTAATCCTTCACAGCTTCACCTTATCAAGGCAGGGTGCTCTGGTTCTTCCCTGAGGGACCTTGACATGTGACAAGATAGATTTGGCATGATTCTTATAGATGTGAGCGATTCCTTGTTGTCTGGAGTTAATTGGTGTGTGTGCGTGCGTGCGTAGGTGGGTGGGTGGGATTGAGGCATTAATGGGTGTACTATTTGGAGAATCAGTTCTCACACCATCCTTTGGGAATTTTGAAGAGAGAAACAAGGCAAGCAATTGTATCTTCTACGGAAAAACGGCTTCAAGATGGAAAGGAATATTGTGGAAGGATGAAAGTCCTGATGATTTAGGTGTTTATATAATTAGAAGATAGTATTGGAAGAGTAGAATGCAAGCTAGGTGGGAATCCGACACTAGTTCAGGGGAGGACAGTGCTGGATGGATTCGGATTCACGTGTCGGGATCCGACACGGATTCGAGGTGTCGGATTCGGCAAACCCCAAAAGTAGGATTCGGATTCGGTAATTTTTAAATAATAAAACTAGTTCAGGGGAGGACAGTGCTGCATGGATTCGGATTCACTTGTCGGGATCCGACACGGATTCGAGGTGTCGGATTCGGCAAACCCCCAAAAGTAGGATTCGGATTCGGTAATTTTAAATAAAATAAAACTTTTAAAATTTGAAATATGTGTGTGTGTGTGTGTGCGCGCACGCATATATATTCATGAAAAATTTGAGGCTAGGGGGTTGAGGCGAGTTTTGTATCAAGAGAGTTGAGGAGGAAGGGGGTCGATGTTTGAGGGTCGAGGCGCTAGGGTTTTTATTAAAAGTGTACGGGTTGTGCTTTCATATAAAACAAGTTAAGAAAATACATTTAAAGGGAAAATATACAGGATTTGCATTTCAAAAGAGACAACAATGAATTGGATTCGCCCGAAGAAAACAGGATTCATGCGGGACACAGCTACGACAAGAATCTGGGTGTGTTCCACGTGAATCCATGTCTGATTCGGATGCGGAGACGTGTCGACACGGATTCGGCATAGGGGGGCAAAGAATCCATGCAACATAGGGGAGGATCATTAGGTAATCTGGATCCGGATAGAATAAGTGGCCACCCGGAACCATCTAGGAGGCATGGAATGACCCTTCTTTGTCCTTTAGAGATTCAAATGAGGTGGAGGCACATGTTCTTTTCATAAATCCAAGAATTTCTTCTAAGAATATAAATGTTGGATATAAGGTTTTAAATTTTGGTTTCAGTCTGCAGGGAAATGGAAACATTTCGGTTTCAATGGAAATCTTGTAAAATCATGGAAACGTATGGAAACATATGCAAATGATGAAATTTTAAGATGAAACTTTGGGAAATGCTAGAATAAGCACAAATACATAGAAACTGTCACATAAGCAAGAAAATCATCCATAATGGCTTAATCACATCGAACACCTAGTGACATGCGCTGTCGCACATATCTGGAATAGTAAAGTCAATAATGAAGTGCATACGATGTAATGAAGCATAAGAAAGTACAATTATCACTCTCCCCTCCAAGGATCCCAACTCTATGTCAATACGATGTAAATCGTAACGCCTTTCCTTTTTCTATTGTTCTGACCATTTCAGTCGAATTTCGAGAATTTCAATCAAATTTTGAGAATTTCAGTTGAAATTTTGGAATTTCGGTCGAATTGATTTTGGCTGGTGATAGTGACGTGGAAGGAATTCATGTAGATTTCGTTTTGGTGGGAATGTAAACGGAAACATTTCAGTCATTTTGGAGGAATTTAAAACCATGGTTGGATATTGGTAGATGGGATTCTTGTCATGCTGTTGCTTAGGTATCAGAACAGGTCCAGGTCATTAGATTGGCACTTGTTGAAAATGACATATGGCATATGTCTTTCAGTTTAGAGGTGGCTTTTATCCATACTTGCAGTTGTAGGAGACAGACTAGAAGGTGGACTCATTAGCTAGGGGATGGGTTCTTCATTCGGTTCTAAGTTTCTTTGTTTAATAATAACGTGGTCCTTCACCTTTTTTTGCTTTTGAGACAGTAAAGAAAACTTCATTAAAATAAAAACAACAAAATCACATAGGGGTAGAGATTTCTCCACATAGGCACATACGAAAGGTCCCCATTCGCCATGAAGGAAAATGTCCTGGTTTGGCAAAGAGTGCCCAAGATGAAGAAATCGCCCGTTCACATATCACTTGGGTTCCACATCATGTTGGTGACTCAACTATCAATGATAGTTTAAAGGAAACAAAACCTAGTCTCGCAGCTATCAGTTGGAGTTTTGATTGTCAATTTACTCTAAATTAGGTGATTAACATAGATATTTTGGACAATTCGGCAGTGGATCCTCAGGCCCTCCCGGATTGTGAAGAATCAATGAGACTAGAAGCATAAGAAAGTCTCTCAATGCTAGAAGTTCAAGGATGGAAGCAGAATTTTTCACAATAAGGTGAATAATAGGTAATATGTGATATGGAACCTTTGTGTGTGCCCCTTTACTTCTCTCTCATGTTCTCAAAAAAAAAAAAAAAAAAAAAAAACTGGATGATTGGGTAGAGCCATGGGGTTTCCAGCTGTGCAATCCTCCATTTACTTTGTTTGCCTTTTTCTCTTTTGAGGAAGCATCTGGTTCCTTTTTCTTTCAATTCTCTTTGTAAATTCCCCTATCATCATTATTTCGTTCTTAGAAAAAGAAAAAGAAAAAAAAGGTGATGTTCTGCGGTTGCTCTACTAAAAGGGGAACGTAAAAGTGGTCCTACCTGTCTCAGTAAAAACTTACATGATCCAGGAGTGTAATATTAAAAATCCTGAATACAGTGCAACTAAAAGAAATCATAACGAGAGGAAAGCATCATAAATAGATGAACAAACCAGAACTGGATGGCCCTTGCTTGAATCCACCATAGAGCACATAATGGAGACTGCATCAATTCTGTCTTCCTGCGACAGGAAAACTAAATTAACACAAAAAAATTCTTAAAGCAATCAAGATTATGTGAAGATATTCGCAATGAAAATGTCGGTCCAGATACAAAAGCACGAGACAAAAAATAAGAACTCAAGAACTAGATTGCTTTCAGTGGCAACACACGTCCTGACCATGATCAGGATTAATTCAACATTTCAAGGGGGAGAGAGAAAGACACACACACGAAGGGAGAGAGAGAGAGAGAGAGAGAGAGAGAGAGAGAGGATTTAAAAATTACCAGTAAATAGCTGGTTGCAAATGCATGTAGACCTATATCTGTGTTTCCAAGGAATAGAAGCAGTTTTTCACAGGAGTTACTGGAAACAGAAAGAGTAACAAATGGATACCCCCAGTAGTATATTGAATGATGGGAAATTTTTTACGAAATTTGCTCAAAAACACCATTTCAAGTATCAATACTAGTTATCCTTTTTGAGAAAATATGTAACTAGAATATGAATTGCTACAGAAAGTTGGTCTTCAAACTCTCAGTTTTTCCAACTCTTTTAAAATATATCTTAGTCAAATGATATCCATACAACATGTTTCCATCTATTTTTCCTATGAAAATATACATTTATTATTGATTCTCCCTTTCATTTGTTGCATTTTTCGGTATCGCAAAACATCACCTCGGAATACACTTTATGAACGGACAGATTTCAAAAATAGATGCACCAACACAAGAGGGTCCACAGAAATTTCCAATAGGAAGGACAAGATATGAGAAAAAAGAGATGGATATGGAGAAACTAAAGAGATCTAGTTGATATTTTACTCTCACATTATATTTGTTGGTTTATCAATATAATTTCTTACATTAAGAATTTTTATCAACGCAGGTCATCAAGTGTTGAAATGTGTTCTAGCTTGACATAACAAAACTCACGTTCAAGAATTTCCCATGGGACAATTTGGCAGGAAATTGATTAATAATCATAAAGATTTGGTTGAAAAGTTGGATTGGATTCCTTACCACAATGCTGTGACGTCCCATCCATGCATAAAATAGATGCTCATCTTTTCCATCACCAGGGTAGGTATACTGCACTACATAGCAGTCTCCAGTGAAAAGCTTGCCTTGTTCTGTAACTGGAACAAGGGAAATATCATGATAATCCACTCGCCAAACCTAAACAGATTCAGAATTCAAATTAAAGACTTTTATGACACAAGCTATTATTTATGTAAATTCATAACAATTATTATATACTGGAGTTTTCTGAGAGAGAAAAAGTTACATTTAGAATGCCACTGCAATTTATAAACAGTTGGGAGTCTTCTTCAGGAATTTCCTTCACATCATAACCCTGGTGCTTAAATAATGCTGTGAAAGAGACACACAACATTGAGAATGGATCATATTGTCGGAACAACGGCCATATTTCTTTATTTCAATAGTTTTTTGGCAAGAGATAAACCTGCTACTTTTCCTCGGCCTTCATCATACAAATTTGACACGTCAGTTTGAGGCCACACGTCAAAATACGACCTAAATTTAGCAGTTTCAGAACCTTCGGTTAAGAAAGTTATGTGAGTGCTAGTTGACCTGCCCTGAGAGCTCACAATTTCCTGCGAGGCAGTAAGGAAAAAAAAATGTTGCAAATATGAGACAACGAAACCTAGCACATGAATCTAGGGATGCATTTAAAACTTGCAGTATGCATGGTGTTTAAAACTCACAACCAAACAAAAACTCGCCAAAGATAAAACCAAGTAAACTTGGTAAGTCAATGATTAATGCACCAATTCTTTTATTGATTCAGGTGAGTCAAAAAAATTTGTGATTGACTCTATAAGGACAAAACCGAGTTGTCCACTCGAATTGAGGATTGACTAAGTGAGTTTTGAAACAGTGGAATCTATACAGAAACACATTACACGTGGATATAAAGTGAAAATGCATGAGAAAAATTCCACAAACAGGATGACTCAAGATAAGTAAACATAGAGTTAGTTTCTTACTTCTGTAGCTGAGATAGATGCTTTCCTTTCAGTGATTGAGGTATTTCTCCCCATCCAAACAAAAATCTCACTATCACTATCTAACATATAACACTTGTCTGTAGTCAGCATATCCTTCTTTAACGAAGAAGTTTCAATCCCGAACATTTTTCCTTTATTCATCCTATCATGAAAAGAGAATCATCAAACATTGCTAGTGAGAAATGTACGAGTATATAGAACTTATCACGTCCACAAGTAAAATCAGAGCCAGAAATGGGGTCCAAAAGGGAAAAATCAACACAAAATCAAGTAGCAGACTCACCAAAATAGTTTTGCAGCAGTAATTTTAGGTTGCTCCAGAACTGTATTAGGTAAATCCCGGGTAATGGGAGCATAGCCGCCGAATAAGCTCCAGAACTCTCCAACATCAGAATCACCAACGAATTTCCCATCCTCTATACTAACAGAATAGTTAGCATTTGTGCCATCTGCCTCTTAAAAACTATAAAAATGATCCTACCTATGGTAGCCACTTCACACCTCCCATTGTGCTTGTTGTCTTTTATATACTGAACAACCTCCAAAGCTTTTGCTCTTTCCTGCATGTTGGAATTGCACCCACTAAAGAGAAATATTTTTGTTTCTGTGTCAAGTATGAATACATCATTGTGGTTCAAGGAGGACCGAGAGAAGGGTACCTGGTCAGCATGCAAAATTGCAGATCATAGTCAACAGTAACCCACGTGACTTAGAGAGAGACAATGTGACTTAGAAACAGATGAGGAGTCTAGCACTTGGAAATGCCAGTACAGTTTTTTTAGCGGGTTGGTAAGCTGGGAGTGAACCTCCAACCTCAAGGTTGAAGAACAAAACCTTGACCATTGAGCTAGAGGCTAAATCCAATGCCAGCACAGTTGTACAAAAATGTTGGGAAATATATTATGTTAATGTGTAATAATAGTTTCTTTATGTACAAAATATAGAAACTATTATCTAACTTAAGACTAAATAAATAATTACAAAACACAGAAAAGAAAAAGATACATTGGGGTTCGCTCAAATAGCGAGTCGAATGTGTGTTCCACAAGCATGAACATATGACCTAGATACATAGATGAGTACACATCACAGTACAATTATATGATAATAGTAAAAAATATCATGTAAATACGGGTCACAAAGGAAAAAATTAAAAAAATATATCCATATAAGGGATACTTTAAAAGTTATAACTACATAAATAATGGCAAAAAAGGAAAAAGAAAGGGATACATAAAATTTTCATCCAAAAAGCCGTTGCAATGTGTGTTCAACTGGTGCAACCTACACATGTTAGATGCTGCAATTTGATGTACATGTGGAGTGGCCTTGTTATATTTGTTAGTGGTGACAAGAAAGATGGAACAGTAACAAAGAATGAGGCAGAATTTTAGCAAGCCATAATCAAATACCAGGTACTTTTGATAAAGAAAGTAGGATGTAAGGAAGATGAAATAAATTTTAAAGGGTATCAAGAAATTTTAATGCCGAGAATACTTACTTCTCTAACATAAACAACATGATTCCCCTTGCATGTTAACAAGCAGACTTGATATGTTTCACTATTTGGATGGCCCACGTCTGATGAAAAAACTCCTTCAATGGGTATGATGCAAGGCTTAAAATACGACAAGAACTTCTCTGTTTCGTGGCCTTGAACTTCCCTATACTGGACAGAATGAGACCCCAAGGCCGCGTCTAACTCAACTGCTTTATCTGATGCCATGACTGAGTCAACCTACCAATTGAAGAGGCAATACTTTTACAAAAGAGTGGCCTCAAACATTTTATAGTAAGAAACATGATTAAAGGGAAAGCCAAAAAGGACCTCATTTGCATCCTTTCCCAACCAGTAATGTATATCATGTTGAGGAAGTCCACTTTTAAGAAGAATTGTCTGTATCGGAGGCACACAAGAAACAGCCAAACTCAGAACTATCATTGGAATATGAGAATTAAGGACGTTCACAGAACATTATGATTCACCGCTAGTCAAATCAAGAAAATTTGATACAATCGAAAGTACAGTTACTCAAATGGAATCTTAAAGCTTGATTCACGGAAGAAAGTAAGTAAATTTCTGCAAGGTGTTGACTTGTCACATATTACTTAAAGATGGTGATGAACCTGCTAAATAGCTTACATTCAAGATTATATATGAACTTCCAGAATAGAATTTCCCATGTGAAGATTTCAAGACAGGAACCAACCGAAGGTTATCTATGCACCATATCTCCAGTCCACTAGAAACAGTCAAGGATTAAAGATATACTCAGCTATGGCTATATGCAGGAAACCAGGAACAACAAGAAGCATCTAACAAGTACATGTAAGGGAATGGAAAGAATACGAAGAATTTAGAATCAGTAGAATAAAAATTGTATAAACTAAAATCTCAAATTTTGACAATTATAAACAGCCTACGTGCAAACAACAAAACTACAAATGTGTCCCATGGAAACTTAAATAGAGTTTCTATAAGACAGAATTTCTGTTTATGCCACCACAATTCAACAAGTCAATGATAACATAACTTCTCAACAACCCATGCCCAAAATTTTAGCCTAAAAAGAAAGTAAGTTAACGATATTGTTGGATAGAGGCTAAACTGGTACTAGGCCATTTTATCGGCACCAACAATCAGTGATAGTCATGATCACACTAATTGATATTTTGGGGAAGCAACGTTTCTACTTAGAGCAATAGCCCTTTTCCATGTTATAAAAGCGTTTTGTTGCACTGAAATTTAGCATAAGCACACAGAAACATTCAAACTTGTTTAACTGTAATAAAGTTCCAGAAGTCCTTTGATGCGATACCCTTCCCTCAAACTATCTGGGTTAGGCAAGCTCATGGTTGTTAGAACTTAGAACACAGAGCAAAAGTAAATTAAAAAAACAAGAACTTTGTTCTTTAAAGTTCTTGCAACAATGCAAGCTGTAGGCTTTTTTTTTTTTTGAATGGCTCTACTTAAAGCTTCTCAGCCACAGAAAATAAGAAGGACAAGCTGTTAAATGTGCGGATACATTACATCTATGTCGAAAGGTTTAACTTCAACTCTAGCTTAATGTTATACCTTTACTTCTATAATTCAATAGAAGTCCTTCGGTTGGTTTATCCTCTTACATCCTATAACAGAATATGCTTCGGGATATCATTTCACAAGGGGAAAACAGCAGCAAGATTTATATTCAGATACAAAGACTCACATAATGTAAACATATTGGAGAAGAACCATGAGATTGCATTAAAAATAAATAAATAAATAAAACAACTACAAGGATACGCCTTTACTCCTGCACCCTGGAAAGCCACATCCACACCCTTACTAGATAGTGACATTGATTCCCAAATAATCTGGTGCTCTGAGGTCAATTATTCGTAATTTTATCTGCTTTTCATACAAGTGCACTTGTTACTTGTACGTCATGAGAAATTAGAGATCCAGCTAGAAAAAAGTATTATGTACGATCTTGAAATGTATGGATATGCCCAAGCATTGTAAAAGATTTAGAATATGAAACAATTCAACCGACATGCTGATGCAGAATAAACAGACGGGTACAAAATGCAATTAATTTTTTTTTTTAGGATATACTAAATATTGATATAGAAACAGCTTAATGAAGTGAAGCACCCTATATTACAGAATATTCAACAAATCGTTTTTAGTGTAAATGATCACACTATGAGTCTTAATGAAGTGAAACAAAATCCTTCCTAACAAATACATCACCGCATAAAGCATCATGAAACTGTTCACAGATACTTTAAAGAACTAGACATAAGAATTTAAGTTGGGCATCTCAAATAGTAAGTCCCATTCAAAATAGAGCGTGGCAATTTTAAGAAATTTTTTTGTATTGCCACGAGACTATTCAAGAAGGGGTTATTTATGTATATAGGAAAGCATGGCATATGTCACTATTCAGGACTAATTGAGAAGACAGACTCAGTTATAAAATGACATTTTAATTTATGCTTAAATGTAATTATACACAAATTTTGAAATTTTATTGAGTGTTGTGAATATTTCTTCTCCTAGAGTTTATTAAAATTATCTTTCCTCATAAAATTTAGTAATAGAACTTCAAAATGGGAAAAAACATATTAGAAACTCTCACATGACTGCTATGCATACATACATAAACTGTACCCATGCATACATACAAACATATAAACCAATCCATGTATACCCATAAATACATATACGGAAATGTCTTTTAAGCATGGAACAATATCAGCTTTAGTGATTACCGTGAACTTGGAAAAAATGCACACAAAATCACTGTTAACTTACCAACATCTCCAAAAGCTTAAGCTGTTGGAGAAAGGCATTATTTATCTTTTTATACTTTAACACTCCCCCGCAGTGTGGCCCACTTGGCAAACACATGGCACATGTGGTCCCACTTTGGGCTGACCATCGCATGTGGATTTTTGCTAAGGAGGTTTGAACTCGAGACCTTTGGCTCTGATACCATGTTAACTTACCAACTTCTCCAAAACCTTAAGCTGTTGGAGAAAGGCATTATTTATCTTTTATACTTTAACAATCACTTTCAAGTTGCAATAACATCTTAATAATATGAAATTCTAGCGTAAAACATCAACCCCCCCAATTCAGAAAAAAAAAAAAAAAAAAAAAAAAAAAACTCAAACCTGGAAAAAGAAGAAGCAAAATGAAAAAAATGGGGAATGCAAGATATATTTACCTTCTCCGGCGAGAATCGACCAATAAAACAGAAAATAGGACCGAATTCAAGTCCCTGAAACAAAGATCGAGCAAATTCATAGACGAAAAAAAAGGATTGGTCGAGAGGATAAGAACCAAAACCCTAGAGAGAGAGAAAAAGGTGGAAGCCACGAGAGAACTGAAAAAAGGTGAGGGAAGTGATGAGACGGTGTTGGGGATTTAAATAATAAGTAGAGCGGAAAGTCTTACCAGTTTTCTTCACTTTCCAGCTTCTCTTGTGTGAACGGTGGAGCCCAGGCTGTCCCAAGTAAAAAAATGGGTGATTACCGTGATTAGGTACAGCACGTTGTCAGAAAATATTTAAAAAAAAAAGCGAGGGAATTTTAGTGGGAGATGAAGAAATGGATAAAAAGAGAGTGGGACGTGGGACCAACTTTATGAAAAAACCTTTCTCATTGCATATATTCTCCCCCTTTTCTTCCCAGCCACCCCCCACTCATGTATATATGCTACTCTTTTTTAGGGCTGGCAATTAAATCTGCAAAAGCGGGGATCTGCCCGGCCGGCCAGTGTTGGGTGGGGATTCCCCGATTTAAGCTCCACAGAGCAGCGATAGGGCGGGGATGGTGATGGCTCTGCCCCGTCCCGCCTTGTAATCCCCTTCCATAAAATTACATAAATGACCCTATATAGCTTTATATTTCGAAAAAAAAACTCATATAATAGAAAAGGTTGAAATTGTTGTTTAATAATTGTTTGATAGATTATAAAAAAAAAAGTAGAAATTGTTATAATAATAGGGCAGGGATGGGACGTGGAATTTTTTTTCCCTAGTGTGTGGGGGTGCGGACAGGGATTCCCTGCCCTCCCTGAACGGGGAATATTACTTGAGGCAGGGACAGGAATGCAACATCCGGCCCACCCTGCTCCCGCTGCCACCCTGCTCTTTCTACACCACAAGGGGGGTGTGTCATGGGGAAGTAGAGGGGGCGATATATCATTTTCCTTTCATTGCTTGTCGACTTCCGATTACTGACTTTTTGACCTGTCATGCTATTTCAGTTTTGAATTGCAGTTTGAGAACTATCAACTTTTTCTCTTTGTTTTTTGGGTTGTTGAGGGGGGGGGGGGGGGGGGGGGGGGGTTGTGTTTAAAAACGTTGGCACCTAAAAAACATCCGACGCCCTGTGGCAAAGCAGCTGTTCCACTTAATGCAAAAAGGGGATAAAGCACGAGATAGAAAAGAGGCACACACAAACGATCGATCTCACAACTAACATGTTCAGAGTACCATTGTGGAGTTGGATAGGATCCCACCACTTTAGTACTTAGGTTGCATAATTGAAATTGGAAGGAGAAAGTCTTGAAAAAAAGGTGCTTGTTTTTCTTTTACTTTTGCCTTTTCTTTTATTTCATAGATAAATTGAGACTGAATGTCCAGCCTCAAGATCATAGTTAGCAAAACTTGATTGGGCAAAAAATGAGACTCGGCAAAAATTCGGGTTTAATACGGCATTAGTTCAAAAAAACAAAGTAGTTAACAAAAACAGGAACACAAGAAAATGAGCTTAAAATTTTTTCATTTACAAAATATGGCGGGGTAAAATTGGAAAGTTTGCCAAAAAACCGAGTTTTAAACCCATTTAAACTTTGCCTAAAAAAAAGGAGTTATTTTCATTGCAAAAGTTCTAAATAGAGTATTAAACGGCGCACCAATAAAACATAGTTTTGCTAACTGTGCTCGAGGTTGAAGAACAAAGTCTTGACCAATTGAGATGAAGGCTCAACTCCTAAAAATGGGAATTCTTTTGCCATGATTTGAACAACCGTAAGCCCGGTATGAGCTGAGTGTCCTGAACTTATTATTGGACTCAAGAAGATGAAGTTCAAGGTGGTCAGTAACGTCAGTTACATCAGTGTTCCAGATAATACGCACAAGTGCATGACTAAATATTGATCGTAAAGATTGTTTTTAAGTTCTAATGGTGGTCCCGCCACTAGATGAGGACTGGCCCACCCGGGAATTATGTACCCAGGCTGACCAAGAGACTGACTACCCAATAGATACAGATGCATTGTAACACACTTCTGAAATAGCACACTACTGAAAATGGATCAAAGTAATTTCTATTATAAATTTTGTGAAGCATTAACGATCAAGTGTGAGCCTCCTCTCAGTGTTGATTAGATCACACTATTTCGAAAAATAAATTTACTGGCCTTTAGAAAGTAGCCCAATAATCTATTTCTGCATTTGATTATTTGTTTCATTACCGCTAATAAGGCAATCAAGACCAAGGTTTTAAATTTCGGTATCTGTTTCGGCCACCACCGAAACCAATCGGTTTCAGCTGATATTTTGACTAAAATCATGTAAAAATTATGATAAAGATTTCATTATTTTTTAAAATTTCGACCCAAATGTCTAAAATTCAGTGTGAAATTTGGCGATTTCGGTGGGAATTTCATAAATTTCGGTGGACATTTTTAAAATTTCGATGGACATAATTAAAATTTCAGAGGAAATTTTATAGAAATGGCTAAAAATTGGTATTTCGGCGAAATCGTAAAGAAACGGCTTCATGTAAATTTCATTTCGGCTGTGGCCAAAACTGAAACGTTTCGGTCATTTATTTTTTTGTTTCGGCCAAAATTTAAAACCATGATCAAGACTATCTCATTGATGTGATTTTCGATCGATGGCCAATTGATGGCAGATCTCGATCATTAGGCCCATAATCCAAGTGAAAGGTGGAGATGGGAATCGGACTGATCCTGATACGGACAGTAGGGCCACAAGCATCTCAGTCTCTCAGAGGCCCATGTTTATTTCCCTTGAGCCCATACTTTACACGGGCTTATGAGGATAGGGTCGGCTAAAATGGGCCTAAAGCAAATTTTGGACACATATTTTCACAAATGGGCGGAAAATTCGTTTTATGCCCATTTCATGTCGAAATAAATAAAGCTTATCAAAGCTATTTTAGTTCTCTGTGTCTCGAAATCCCTTCCATTTGATTTCTAGGGTTTTGAATTTCTCAAGATTTCGATCCAGTCAGCTCTATTGACACCTGATTTCCCCGGATTTCCTTCACTTCGATCAAATTCCAGGGACCGAAGTTCCGGTCGTCCATACCTAGAGTTTCGAAATTTGAATTCTCAGTGTCTCGAAATCCCTTTCTTTGATTTATAGGGTTTTGAAAATCTCAGGATTTCGATCCAGTAAAGTTCCGCCCCCTAGATATCTAGGGTTTCTAAATTCTCTCCTAGGGTTTCGAAATACGCAATGAATCCACTGACGTTGGTGAAACGAATTCAGAAGATTACTGCTACTGAAGCGGCGTTAGGGATTTCTGAAGAAGCTTCGTGGCACGCCAAATACAAAGAATCTGCTTATGTATATATCGGCGGTATTCCTTTCGATCTTACTGAAGGCGACCTCCTTGCGGTTTTTTCACAGTAAGTTCAATGCATATGCATTCGATTTAGTTTTGAAACTTTTGATATCAAAGCATTTAATTTAGGGTGTATAATATTCGAAGTAAATGAATAATAAGGTTGCGTTAATGATACCCTGCCATTCAAAAAAATGAATAATAAGGTTGCGTTCTTCTTCTTCGAGACTAACATAAGAAGCTAGTATACTAAAATGATTTGGAAATTTAGTGATCTGCACCTAGTGGGCATACTTGAGAATTGGGATTCTATTACTTATTAAGCTTTATATGTTCTTAAATTTAGTTTCTTCTTGCAATCTTGCCTTGAGACGGGCGTGAAGAGTGCAAATCAATTTGCTATACTGCCATAGTGAAAATATAAGCAAATGAAGTGCATCCAAATCCCTTGCTAAGAAAGGTGAGGATTGTGTTGGTTTGACATGATCCACTTTATCTGATGTATTTGCAAGTTTACTTAGTCGAAGGGAAAAATCCCCGCGCAGGTATGTAATAATAGTCAATGAATTCCAAATCCCTTGTTCTTTATCATTTTTGTTTTTCTTTGACAAATTGTGAAATTTCGAGTTATAACGAATAAAAATACAAAAAAAGGTGGAAACCCATCTCCCAAACATAAGAGCCACCGCTGGACCCCCTTGATTAGCTGATTCCTTAGTAACAAAGTATCTTTCTTATAAAGATGTGATAGAAAGAAATGACAATGTGATGTAAAAATGCTGAAAGCTTCCTCGAAAAATGTTCTATGACCACCTACACGAGTGCCTCTTGTGGGCTGACCACTGACCCACCTGATGACATCTAAGGAACCATAATCAATTTATTATTGAGGGCATCATGAAGATATGAACTTGTGCAGTTGATATTGGATCCCCTTAATTTTCACGTTTTATTTTTCACAAAAGGTGCACCTATTGTTTTCGAACTCCTTCACTTGGCTCCTTCACCTGCTGCTGCCACATAACCTCTCTCCACCTCTTTCTGTGACAAGAGAAAGAGCGACGTCTCTACTACTTGCATTGATTTCTCACCGCCATCCTGATACTACATACATTTAAAAGTCATCATATATGCGTGAAGAAAGCTACAGGAAACAGAAACAGGTGTTTTTGCCAAGTATAAAAATGGCAACCGAGGAAGATAATACAGGAAATGGCACCGGACGTAACAAAGGAAATATCTTTGAGAAATTACACTTGATATTTTATATAGAGACATAAGTATGTACACACAACGCAAAACTACACTTTAAGTTTAGAGAAGTGTATGTGTTCCATCATTACAACATACTAACTCTGATAGTAGATAAAATATATTCAAACAGTGATGTCAAGTGATTTTATTGATACCAAATAGAGGCCCCTTTGGGGATGTCTGCACTTGGAAAGGTGTGCAAAATGAAGTCTAGTTGGATTTGTGAATCTTGTAACCGGTTCTCATTTGCCTTTTACCAATCATTTATTGGGATTGCAGAGACGAAGTCTATTGCTTGGATTTGGTGTCGTTTTGCTGACTTTGAACCCACAACATTTGTCCAGCTGGAACTAAATAAGAAGATATCTTTGGCTGCTGTCAAATTAATTAACTTTTTTCAAGATGTACCTTGGTATTTGGTGTCAGGTGCGGGAGAGTTTTAGTTATATGGAATTATGGAAGGGAAATTGATGCAGTACATCACGATATGCAGGACAAAGAAAAGGAAAATGACAAAGGAGAAGAAGGCTGACTTCATTCAGTGGGTTCTTTGCAATTTGTTTGGCTGAAATTAGGAAATTGTCTCCTTTTATTTTGGATTTTACATGGGTTTTTTTTTTTTTAATGGTTGGATTTTACAGTTATTTTATGTTGATTGTTGGAATAATTTTAAATGGGTTTCGTTAGGCACCCTTGTGTGCATTTTTTTTATGATTAGAAATGGGGTGGCAAAATTGGGTTATTAGATTTTAATAGCTTTGGGTTGAAAACGTGGTTTTTAAGTTGAATTATTAGCATTATTAAATTAAGTACTAGGATTTCTTGGAGCTTAGGTTGCAATTTTAGATAGGTACCTATTGTCATTTTTCACAAGTATTTTGGCAGCTTTCAATGTATTCTTACCTAATTTGAAGCTAGTGCAGCTGTTTTTTTGTTGGGATTATCTCTAGCAATATTATTGCAGAATTATGCTGCTTGTTTTTATTTATTCTATATCATATGGTATTGGAGCGAATTCTGATCCACATGGTCTATGTTGGATTGCACCAAAACATGAATTAGATTTTTGTGGTTGCTACAAATCATAAGATTGCAGTGATGCGGATCAATCGACAATTGAGACATGGATTACTGGTGGGTTTTCTAAAACAAAAATTCAATACATAGCATTGAGAACAACCTTGTAGTGGTTATATACACTTGGAAAAAATTGACCAAAAGGATCCAACGCTAGAAATACGGTAGGAGATGAATAACAAGTTTATTTTTAGTGGCACACCCCGATCTGCTAGTATTAGTGATAGCTTTCTATGTTTTCTTACACAAGTTGAAGCTAGTGCAACCATTCGGGGGGGAAAAAACCTGTAGGAGATGAAACCACTCATGGAGGAATGAACCAATTGAATCTGAATAAGCAAGAAGTACCACCCAGATCAGAATCCTTCCTATAAATGGGGCATGGTGATCAAACACAAGTGATAGAAGCCAAGATCATGTAGGATTGGGAGATCAGATTGTTAGACCTCTAGATAAGGCAATTGTGAGTTTCGATTAGAATTTTCAGTTTTGAAGGTAAGCATCATCCTGGTACATTTGAAATTGGGTCCCAAGCATTGATAACCTTTTCAATAGGAAGGTTTCACCTGGAGATCGGAATGTTAACTATGCGAAAACCAAAATATGAAAGGGCAAGCTTCAATTTGGTGTCATAGATTACAAGAGATATGTGAATTGTTTGGTTGAGATAAGTTTAATACATGGGAGCATATGAAATAAAGTCAAAGAAAGATCTTTACATACTGATTATACGAGACCACCCTGTATCAACTTTCCATCATCTTCACTGACACAAAAAAAGTGTTGATGAATATTCTGTGAGCTTGCCACTTATAGTAGGTTGCTGGAATCAGATGAACAAATTGCTATCTTTTATCCATTGTGTTTACGATCTTAGATCCAGGATGGGTTGGTCCTCGTGAGGAACTGGACTGTAGATGAAGCATACCAACTGGCCTTAACAATAGATAAATTGAAGAAAAAGGGCTACAGTCAAGTGTTGTTCTGAAGCTTAATTGCACCTTGGAATGTGGCGAAGAAATGTTGGGGATTTGAAAAAATGGAGGGTCAGCTGAGCGAGCCAACACTATAGAGTACCACAAATTATGTCGGCCATATGTCTTGATAGCCATACAACAGTCACCGTCGAGGGGGAGCATGGCATATTTAGCCAACCGAGCCTTGTTGCTAGAGTCATGAAAGTAGATGCCTAGATGACAATGGTTAGGCAAACTGTAAGCCAGAGGGAGTCAACAAGGCAAGAATGTGGCATATTATCTATACATCTCAATGAGACAGCGCTAAAAGTAGGCGTTCTTCTTGCGGATCTAAGGGGCATCTTGCATGCAAATGTCCTAAAGAAGGAATAATTTGGAAGTTAGACAGGACAATGATGGAAAGAAGACAATGAGTTTATTGGTCATCCAACATTCATTTCGAAAAGGCTACTTTATTGAATCAACATCTGTTGTGTGGATCAAGCGCACCAAGGCAACAAGCCATGTGACCGAACATTTCCTTGCAGAAAGTAGAGACCGAATTGATGCAGCGCATCATCATAGGTAGGTAAGAAAAGAAAAAGAGTAAGAAATGAAAGAGAAACGGGCTGACATCATCTAGTGTGAATCGCCGCAGTTTGTTTTGAAACTCGGAAGCCATATCTTTTTTTACCATGGATTTTGTAGCATTTTTCAGGGATTCTAGGAATAATTTTATCTTGGTTTCTGTTGACCTATTTTTTCTTTTTTGCATGTTTGTACGACTGGAATTGATTGTCAAAATTGAGTCTCGTGGTTTTAGGAGGCTAGGGGTTTTAGAACCTGGTTTCTACTATGAGTTAGATTTCTTAGGATTGTTAGATTAGGGATTTGGATTGCGTGGAGCTGAAAATGTGTTTTTTGAGATTTCTTTATTGTCATCTTTGCTGGAATTAGGAGCTGTTTTTTATGTGTTTTTACAAAATTTGAAGCTATTGTGGCTGCTATTCGATTGGATCCAGTCCCGTTCTTTTGTTCTATTGATATAGATTAATTGTATCGATAGTATTTCAGTTTACAGGGTTGTTATTTTCCTGCCTTATAAACACTTTAGTCTTTACTTTCAGGTCCATTTACTCAGTAAGTAGGGGTTTGCTTTTAGCACGCTTGCCTTGAATTGCAACCAGCCATTTTCCCTCATAGATATGTGAAACATGGTTGGACTTGGAAGAGGATGACCATGTGATATTTTATGAGTGATTTCTGACGGTACTTGGAAATATAAATGATTGGCTATCCAACATTAGGTCACAAGTGTTAGAAAGGTCAACTAGAAGGTTTTAATTGAGTTACAATTAGCTCAATCTTCTTTCCATTTTTCCTTCTAGCTTCTTCCTCGGTTAGCTAGATTCTTAAGTGATTGGATCTTGTGATCATTTTCAATCTCCATTATGGACCTTGATCTATGGTAGTTAATTTCCTGCCCTATATATGCTTTAGTTGTTCAACCTCCATTATGGGCCTTGATCTATGGCTCTTAATTTCCTGCCTTATAAATGCTTTAGTCTTTACTTTGAGGTCCATTTACTCCGTAAGTAGAGGTTTTGCTTTTAGCAGGCTTACCTGGACTTGCAACCAGCCATCTTCCCCCATAGATATATGAAACATGGTTGGACTTGGAAGAGGATGTCCATGTGATATATATATATATATATATATATATATATATATATATATATATATATATATATATATATATTGAATGGTGGCCATGTGATATTTTATGAGTGATTTCTGACCGTCTTTGGAAATATAAATGATAGGCTATTCCAGCATTTGTTCACAAAGGTTAGAAAGGTCAACTACAAGGTTTTAATTTAGGTACAATTAAGTCAATCTTCTTTCCATTTTTCTGATAGGTTTTTCCTCACTCAGCTGGATTCTGGATTGATTGAATCTTGTGATCATGATCAAGTTCAACCTCCACAATGGAGCTTGGTCTATGGTGTTCCTGTGGTCCAAAATAAGTGCTTGGAAAAGTGGAAAGAACTTGTACCTAGAAAGTGATTCAATCCCACACGCAAAAAATCTCTCAAGGTCTGAAATATTACTGATCCCAAAAATTTGCAATGTGGCTTATTGTAGATAAAGAAATCTCACATGCAAAAAAGAAAGTGATTCATTCCCATATGCAAAAATCTCGTAAGCTCAGAAATCTCACAAATGTCATAACTCATAACAGTTTGCAACATGCCTATTGTAGAAAAGAACCAGGTTCCCAATTTGGCATTTGGGTTCCAAAGAAATTGGGAAATCTTAGTGATTTAGGGATGTGGGGAAATAGGTTTGGGACTATGGGTGAAAATTATGGGTAAGAATTAGGGTTTTGGATCTCAAACTAAGTGATTAGATTGGAAAATATTTAAACTAGGCTTAGAGTAAGTTTGGAGGGGTGCAAATGTATGCTGGAAAGGTGAAGGTAAGGGTTTTGGCAAGATTAAGGGGCGCACGATGGGTTTGAGTAAGGATTAAGGTTTCTTGGGTTAGAGGGAGGGAGTTAGAGCGGGGGGGGGGGAAGTGGTTTCAGGATTTGGGTATGGGGATAATGAGTGTGGGGTTATGGTAAGGTTTTAATGTCCGGGAGAGCGTTTGAGTATTTTGTGTGAGATAAGGTGGGTTCAGGATTTAAGTTGAGATTTGATGAGTAAAGTTAGGGTTTTGGGGTTTTGGGTAAGAGAAGAAATATTTCTGGTTCCTGGACAGATTGTTTGTGGATAATAAACTAAGGGTCTGTTCTGTTGCGCCACCTCTTTGGGAAAGGAAAAGGAAATGACGTGGCAAATGGAAAGAATTGGAAAGGAGTAAGTGTTCTGTTGCCAGGAATCTATAAGGAAAATAAGCAAAAAATATGAAATGATGTGTTCTGTTGGGTGGAAAATGCAGGGGAAGCTTAGTAACACCAACACAGATACTATCTAAAATATCTAAAAAACATCATAATATTAAAAAGGCAAATAACATCATCTAAAACATCCAAATAACATCATCTAAACAATCCAAATAACATCACAAACATAAAATATCCAATTAAAGCAATACCAACGTTTTCTTAGAAGTTTTCAAGTACCACACATCCTAATCCTACAAACCAAATTATTTATAAAAGAACAATCATCTACTAGATAAATCGAGCCATCTTCCGCCCAATGAATGACCTCATATCATCTTCGTTATACATAAGAAATAGGCGAGCTTCGATCGGGTTACGGTTGAGGTACTCCAATGTCCTCAACAATACCCCTGAGCTAAATCCTTGAACCCCTTTCACTGCCGTGCTAAGATCTTCAAGGTTAACTTGAACAGAAAGTCTTTCATTTGCAGTAGCCACCTTATCCATGCCCGTGGCAACTTTCTTTATCGTACCCATGTATTGTCCTGTCTGATGCTTCCTTCGCCTTCGATTCGGTTCCTGTCTATCCGCTGGAAGTGGGGATGAGTCACGTACTCCTCTACTATTCTCGCCCAATGGAGTGGGTGGCACAGGCTCCTGTGGTATCGGTGATGGTTCCTGAGTAGTAAAGTTGTCTGCTATGTTGTCCAGACCTACCGGCTCAATGTTGTCCATATCTTGAGTACTTGCTCCTTGTGCCCTGCTCCAATGTCCTGTAGCGTAGTCTTCTCCAAAAGCTTCCCTCATCTCCTCATACAAGTCATGACAGATATTAAAAAATCTCTTCTCTTCAGGGTGAGCCTAATATAGAATGACCAGGAAAATATATGAGCAAAGAGTAAGCAAACTTTTCGGCATCCAAAATTAAATTAAGTAGCAAATGTACAAATACGTACTGCAATGTAAGTATCGTACACATCTTTAGTCACCGAGATGGTCTTTGTATCACCGTCCCATCCAAACCCGCTCTGCATAAGCAAGTTATTGACCACCTTATATGTCACCTTTAAGGTCTTGATGCGATTTTTTATGTGATCCTTTGTCAGCTTCAATTTGAAGTGGTTGTTAATTTCCCCCACCGCTGCATTATATGCTACATCCTTGAAGCCATTAGGTATTTTGTTGCCTTCACTTGCTTGCCTTCACTTCCTTGTTCGTCAGATGCGGTATCCATGCTGACAGGATTCATGGCAACAAATAAAGATATAAGGAATAAAAATATAGAACTTGAAAACTAATAAAACAATATCCATAACAATATGATAAATGGTTTTACCGTTTTACTAATCAAACAGTAACAGAAAAGACACGACAATAAATTTAACCATAAAACATAAAAACCAACATCTATGATGTCATCATATCCATAAAGATAACCATAAAGACTAGAAAATAGACATAAGCATAGCTAGGGATAACACAATTAAAATAGACTCTTTCAGTAGGTTATTCGTGAATATAATATCCTAACGGTGACGATTTTGTTGGAAATCATTCCACATATTCGTCGTGATTATATTTCTAATAGTAGTTCCTTCTCTTCGATCTTCCTCTCTTGAAAGCGTTGGGAATGTGATAGAGTCGTGCTCTTGTACGCCTTCAGATAAAATCCGCTGATCAACATCATCTACCATTGCATCATTTGGCATGAACTTTCTTATGTGATTGTGGACACAACAACAAGCTATCACGATATCAATCTGCTTTTCAAAGGGATACATTGGTTCTTCGTTAATAATGTTGAAACGTTTCTTCAAAACACCAGAGCTACGCTCGATAACATTTCTGCATGATGAATGCCTGTGGTTGAATAGTTCTTGAGCATTGTTTGGAGTGCGTCCTCTGATCTCGTTGAGGTGGTATCGTGTACCTCGGTACGGAGTGATGAAATGTACCCAGCATCAGCTAGATAAAATTTTCCTAAAAATGATAAAGAAGTTCGTAGATTTTACTTTTAATAGATTGTGAGAAATGAAATAATTATTTGAAGAGAGGTAGGATTATACCTGGAAAACACGGAATCCCATCGCTCCTTGTTATCGCATCTCCTAATATCCTAGAATCGGATGCTGAACCCTCCCATCCAGCCAGGACACAGGTAAATTTCAAGTCAAAGTCACACGCAGCCAATACATTTTGGGATGGCCATTGCTTCCGACCACGGAACTTGGGTTCATGTTCAACCGGAACTTTAACGGGGATGTGTGTCCCGTCTATTGCACCAATGCAATTCTAAATAAAACAAGGAAGACGTCAATTATCACTTATAAATATTTGAATATAACATAATGTTCTCAATGACTTGTTCTAACCTTGAAGTACGGCATCCACCTTGGATTTTCGAGAATTTGTTGAGGTGTATCACTGGATGGAGGAGTGATAAAGAAATCTTGCAACCCAATTATAGCTTTCAAAACCTTGTTGAAATACTTGGAGATGGTGTTTCCTGAACGTCTAGTGTATGCTCTCATACTACGAACCCTTTGATTGTGTGCTATTATGTGCAAAAAAATTGCTACTTGTTCCTCGACATTACAATGTATTGTATCTTCAAGGAGTCCTCTATGTCTGAATATGTGAACGAAACTTCGAAAGCAATCTACATTCATCCTAAGTAAGTTTAAACAATGTTCATCTGACATGGTAACACGACCGACAAAAGTACGTCGAGTGAAGTAGTTGCTTTCGTAGGGAGCTCTCGCATGGTACTGTTCGTAGTATTGTTGGAAGAACACTACTAAGGCAGCAGCTGCACTCATTAGCAATCCAACTGCTTGAGCAATCAACTTATTCATATCTTCCAAATGCTTCAACTCATTCCTTTTCTTCATACGCTTTGTAAGGCGACGAGCCATTAAAATTATCCTAGCCGTAAATAACGAGAGATATGGACATATGGACAATCAGCTTCTATGTACAAAATAATATTTATGAGAGCTTAGGTACTAGTTTCGTTCTTTGAGAGTAATACAAAATAAAATTTTGTCTCAGCCCTGAAGGAATTGACACTAAACAAACATGGGTAGAGTTTTTAAAAGGTTTATCTATCATTCACTTATCTGGCTGCCTATCTGTACATATAACTAACATGTATAAATATATATGACTAAAATGGAGTGAGTTTGGCTTTTGTACAGCGCAATTGAGGAACCTGTTGGTTTTTTGAACTTTAGGGTCTGTCCATTTTACACTGATTTATTGGCATAAAAATCACAAATTCACAAGTAGATATGGTCAGATGAATTCCATGTTTAGGGAAAAACACAATATCACTGAACATGTGAATTAAACCAGGGGCCAATGCAGTCACCTCTTGGAACAAAAAACACCTCAAGACCAGATGATCCACTTGATGGAGTTCAGTGTAAATTACTAAATTGTTGTGCCCATAATATCATTGACCCCAATCAGAAGTATCGGGCCATGTTTAGGATGGGCCAAACCAAAACTTAACCCATAGATTAGATGGTTCAGATAGATCCCTCTAACAATATAAAAGTAAAAACCCATATTCATAGTGTTATAATTCTACTAGAGAGAGAGAGAGAGAGAGAGCTATAAACAAAATTTAATAAAAAGGAAGTTAAAAACAGAGATATAAATTATTCAAAGCCCCTTTTTAAACCATCCAAACAAACAGAAAAACAATAATTACATCCTCATACATGATTCAAAGCCCCAACTAAATCTTAGCATAAAAAAAGTCCTTAAACTTAAAAACAGCAAGTAAATAAATAAAAAACAATATTTACACCCCCATACATGATTCGAACCCCAAAAAGAAAGAACAGATCTGCATTTCTATTTGCAAAGGCCTCAAATACCAGCACCATTCGACGCACAGAAACTAAAAAAAGCGAGGTAAAAAAAGGAAAATAAGATTCGAAGCAGCAGACATGATTTCAGCCCAATAAACTAACATTCGGCCGTCAAGTCAAACGAAAAAACCCTAAAAATATGTAAGCCTAAATCAAAAGAAAACCCGAATAAACATAAATCAAATGAAAAACTCTGGTTTCTTAGGATTTCCCAATATTGGATTTATCAAGAAACCCCAGTAACCGTTAACTCCAAAAAGCCCAAAAAGCTAACGATTTCTGTTGGGGGAATATCCATCAAGGGAGAAAAATCAGTGCCCTTTTTCAAAACCCAAACCTTAGCAGAGTGATTTCAGTACATGGGCAAAGGCTTTCTTACAAATAGGGTTTTTGAAACCCTAGTTGGAAGAAAACTGATTAAAGAATGTAGGGTTTTCTTGGAAAAAATGGGAAACGGAGAAAAAAAAGCAAAAAGAGAGAGAGAGAGAGAAAGAGAGAGAGACCTGGCTGAGAAGGGATGGAGGAGTTGACGAAGATGGCTGTGGGAAGGTGAGAACCAGGAAGGGCCTCTTCTCATTTTATAATCGTGGCATGAAAAAAGTTGCGCGCGAAGTTTCCAGCCCGCCAAGACGCGCGACGATTTCAATCGGATTCTACTCTGATTTTTAGCGATTTCTGCTGGTGAGAAGCAGAAAGATTAGCACGCAGAAAGATTAGCACGGATTGTTAGGCTCCACGTCATAAATGACGGATTACACGTGGGATTGATGAATCTGCTAAAATGGGCAAAAGAATATCCAATTAATTGAAATTCCATGGAAAATAGGTGTTTTCCATTTCCTTTCCATGCCAAGTTTGGCAATAGAACAGACCCTAAGGGAAAAAAGAGAGAAAACAAGAAAAATATAGATTTCAAGTAACTAAGAAACAATATACTTATCTCAAGGCTTCCCGCCAAAAGTTTTCATTGGCATCCCAATAGTCAACATATTTTATTATATATTATTGGTGTTGCCCTTGTTTTGCCGTGTGCTTTCAAGTGTACACTTATGTTTTATTCATGCTTTATTGCTTTCTACAAGAATGAGGCTATATTTTATTTTAGGGACTGAAATCTACTTGCTTATGAGTAATTCTCAGGTATGGGGAGATCGTTGATGTTAATCTTGTTAGAGATAAGGGTACCGGTAAATCCAAGGGCTTTGCATTTCTTGCATATGAGGATCAAAGGAGCACAATTCTTGCTGTAGGTTAGTCATATTATGGGATATTTTTTTTCCTCTTATGTTTCTATATATATTCTTATATTATGGAATTGATTAGTAATAAGGAAAAAAATTCCACAAAACCTCTTTATTTTATGAGCAAAATGAATCGTTGTTTTATTTTGATCTTTCCTCACAGATAATTTGAACGGAGCCAAGCTTCTTGATCGGATTATAAGGGTGGATCATGTTACAAAGTACAAAAAGAAAGAGGAAGAAGATGAAGAGGAGGCGCAGCAGAAGAGAGAGGCTCGGGGTGTATGCCGTGCTTTTCAAAGAGGTGAATGCTCCCGTGGAGCTGCATGCAAATTTTCTCACGATGAGCAAGTAAGATACAAAACACTTGTGATTTGTGACTCCTAGTCTGATACTTGTCTTTATAATTACATTGTATTTTGGGAAATGATTTCACACTCACTTGTTTTGATAACGACACTCCATACTTTATTAATCATTATTTTGATTGGTTGTTGATAGCATCTTGAAAATTATAAGAGCCTATAAAAGCTGATGATAATATCCCACAAGTGATTATTAATGCCATTAAAACCTCGGTCAGAATATCAGATAAGGATGATGAGTTAGTTTGGACTCTTAACAACGCTGGGATGATAATATCCCACAAGAGATTATTAATGCCGTTAAAACCTGTCAGAATATCAGATAAGGATGATGAGTTAGTTTGGACTCTTAACAACGCTGGATATTTTTCTACAAAATCTGCGTTAAACATGATGCGGAGCAAGCTACCAAAGAAGAGGTGGCTTAACTTTATCTGGAAAGACTTGCCATCTAAAATAAGTTGTTTTATGTGGAAAATTTTATGAAAGCAGCCCATGTTGATAGTATGCTAAAAGATAACTTTATCCATATACCCCCGAAATGTTTGCGTTGTTTCACGCCTAAAGAAGATCATCTCGACCATGACTTTGTTGATAGTGATGTGGCAAAAACCATATGGGATTATTTTGCTTCCTATTGTGATATTTTCAATACTGTTTCATTTGGCGTTTTGTTTTGTTCAGTAGGATAAGATGTTTCGATGTTTCTTGTATTACTTAAAACATAAAATTTATTGTAATACATCAATGAAACTAAGAAAAAATCATCATACAAAATGCTTAGAATGTTATAGATTGCATCTCATCTCTCAAACATAAGTCATCTCCTTCTATGGGCTGTCATAAGCCGGATGATCATACTCAGCTGAGTGGAACCATCATTATCACCACCAATAGCTCCGTGAATGTCCTCAGGATCGACATCTTCGTCTTTGTCTTCTGTTGCAGCAACACCAGTAACTTCTTCCACTCTTTCCGCCCTAAATCCTGTGGTGAAAACAACATGCTCATCCTTTGTTATCAAATCCATCAATGCATGATCAAGGTTCTGTAGACTAATGGGGTCTTTAGTGGTTGATGTCTTCCTCTAGAATAATGAGGTCGTCAGTAGTTGGAGATTTGATAGGTCTTTCAATGAGATGCTAGATTGTGTGGGCTCCTCTACGGTTGTGTTTAATCATGTTCGCCGTTTTGCCAGTTTGGTGGCAGATTGCCTTGCTAGAGAAGGAGTGTCCAAAGAGGATTTAGCGTTGTCTGGCCATCTTCCTCCCTGAGTGGCTACCATTCAAAAAAATAAAAAAGAATGAGTTTAACTTTAAACTTTTTTTTTTAAAGATGACAAATATTTTCATTGATAATATGAAGAGTATATTGGGGACCAGAGGTCCCATCTTGCATTACATAGTATTGAGTACGCCTGGCCAGGAGCATACTCCTGAGCCAGGAAAGCTGAGAGTAAACAAATAGAAAAAAGTCTGGGTTGCGCCATCCTACACCATGCCATACTCACAGACCATGCATTGCCTCCAAACCTAAAAGAAAGCCCTTTCAAAACCATACGGATCTGTCCTCCACTATGATCATACAAAAGGATCGTCCACCAGCATCGCAATCCAAAACTTCACACTCCTTTTCTAGTAACTCTAAACTTCCATCACAAGAACAGATGAAGAAACTTCCAGGCAAAAATGCCTCACAAAGAGAAAGACTATGGTCTCTCAAGCTATTGAGGATCTACTTCGTTTACAACTCCCCGCCTGGATAACATAAGAGCTCAGCATCTGAACAAGGACTAGAGGTTGTGCTTCCACAAAGGAACCCAATTCCGTACATTGAACCTCCTCCTTTACCTTTGCGATGGAAAAGACAATAAAGGCATCCCGCCTAAGGAATAATTACACCATAAAGTAGTCAACAACTTAACCCCTAATCTTCAACAAACACTGATCATACACACCACCATTTTTTAAACACTCTAGCAAAGAGACAACCACCACCACTACTAACCTCTCTCTTATAACACCTAGCTACACCTAGAACCTGAAAGCAACATACTCTTCCAACCATAATTCCAACTTACCCAAAAACCCTCCAAGCACCAAACTGCTGCAGACGGACCCTCCTTCTCCTAACTTCAATACCAAAGGCTTTACCCGGAGACCCAGAAGCGATAAAAGAAAAGAAAAAGAAAGACTCAAACACCCATAATGAAAAAAACTATATACATAGGGGATATTCAAATCCTATCCTGAAGACGTCACCTATAGCTAGCATTTCATCAACCTCATCAGAGGCATTGACTCTCCATGGCTTGAAAAATCCCGATCTCCTCCAGATTTACCACTTCATCCTTCTCGCTTTCTTCTTTTCCCTTGTCAGGACTACATCTGACCTTACTACTCTGATCCACCTCTAGCAATTCCCTGGAAGTTTTGAATTCCTCCTCCGGAGTATCCGCTACAGGCTCCTTTTTCCAATTTTGAATCCTTCTGTTCTGACTCACAGTGCTGCCTCCTTTCCTCCTGTTCTTCTTCCAAGGCCTTTTTGAAGTGTGGGAGTTTGTAAACCGGGATACAAGCTTCGTTAACATTTTTCTTGCCTGTCAAACGGAAGAACTTCTCTGCATTCTCTCTAGCAGCTTTTTTCAATCCTTCCACTCTTGCTTCAGGATCTCCATCTCTCTCTCTCTGGGCATTGGTGGACCATATGTCCTCTTCTGCTTGTCCTTGGGCACCTTTTTGCTTTCTTCTATTGGATCATCTTCCCATACTACTTTTCTTTTGTCTTTTATGTCCACTCCATCACCTTTACCTGTTGAGGAAGAGTCGCTCGGCTTATCAAAGTTTTCCAGCATCCTTTGGGTCTCAGAGAGTTTTTTTTCCTCTTCTCTTCCCTTATAAGGCAACCCTGTAACTTTTAAAGTTTTCTTTTAAAGAAGGATAAACCGCCTTTAGAAGCCTAAAGAGTCGTCAGTTTGAAGTGATGATTATGACCCTCGGGTTTGAGGCCGCCTCGCATGGAGGAAGCTTTTCCAATACGGAAACTTTTCAGCTTCTAGGCTGATTTGACACGTTTCCTTTGATTACGACTCCTGTTAGCTTCTTTCCTATTAGATTTCCCAAAAACCTTTTTGTAGCTATCATTAATTTTTCTTGAGTCCGTCAAGACTCCAGCCAACTTCGTATCTGTTTTGTCACCTGTTCGATTTCTGTTGGCCATCCCTTGTGTACCACTTGACCTAAATATTAATGCACTCTGTTTGTCCTTCACAGCGAGCCTTCCTTCTTTACTTTGAGGGCTCATCATTCTAATCACTAACACCTGTGATTCGTTTAGAGCTAATCCATTCAATTCAAATTCGAGAGCTGGATCTTTTAACGGCTCTTTTTCCTTTTCCTTTCCTTTGTCAAGAAATTCTTTTCCTTTCCTATCTCGGGTTAACTTTTCCTTCGGCAGTAGCATGCCGGACTTCCGTTTGTCAGCCTCCTCTCGAAGCTTGTTGTTTTCCCCTGCTTTAATCGCTTCTCCAACGTGCTGCTTTTCATTAATATTCGTCTCCAATCTACCGCCTTAATTCTTACCAGGTAGCTCTTTGTTTCTACCTTAAGGCTAATAAATGGAATCTGGTATTTCCAGTCTGAAGTGAGAACCTTTGCTGACGCGAAAGCCATGCAATGGTCGTGATTCCCCGTGAGCTGGACCTCAATCACGTGCCCAAAGTACTTCCCCAAAGCCACTTTAAACTTGAGTGTGATTGATTCTTGGTAAGTGAAAATATTTACAAAATATTAGACATTTCTCGAAACTTCAAATTGTAATGGACAAACACTAGGTCATTTAATCTTCAGTGCTTCAACCTATTCATCTTTGCAGAGTGGATGTGTTCAAAAGTACTCTAGTTTCTTTCATATCATGTCGCACTACAAGTTTGACTAAGAATCCTAGTAGCAAGGTTTTGTTGTTTCAGGACGTTATTGCCAAATTGCGTCTACCATGCAACTGTAATGGTAAAATCATAATAACTTGGTCAGTTAATGGTTGAAATGAAATGAGCTTCATAAAAGAAACAAATTACATTACTTGGACCCAAGTTTCTTTGATTGTAGATTGCCATTGCTATGCCGAAGTATCCTAAAGCCTTGCAATAGTCCTCAACTTGAGCAGTGATGATGTCCCTCATACATTCATCAGGTACCAATCTACTTATAAAATTCACCAAGTTTTTAGTGACTTCATTGTGCTTGAAGAAGGGGAGACTAAAAAACAAAGTTAGGTCTGGCCTTATGATTTCCTTGGCCTTATCTATGGCCTCATACAAATATCTCATTGCAGGTTTGTCTTGATGTTCTGCCAAGGAAAGCACTCTCACTAAGTCTCACCGACATTCAAATCGAATCTACAGTCTGACCAAACAAATTTGTCCAACAGGTTTTGAATAATTTCTTGACTGAACGAATGTTTGACATACTAGCAGAATATATGTGAAACACTAACATCTGTTTCAGAGCTTTCTTTTGTAACATAAGACTTTGTATGGTCAGGAAATTTATTGTAAATCTTATCCAAGCAGGACGACACAAATCTCTCCCTCGTGAATTTTCCTCATCAAATACAAAACCCTCCATGGTTGATTCATGATTTTACAAGATTTCCATGGAAACCGAAATGTTTCTCTTTCCGTGCCAACCGAAACCGAAATTTAAAACCTTGATGGTGAGTTTTTTATATGGAAATAAAACTGAAATCCCAAAGGGCAACACAAGAGGGGCGTGAATTGGGTGATTTAAAATTTAGTTCTAACCCTTGTTTAAATAATATTGCAAGTAAAGGAAAGAGATTACCAAACACCACAAGGAGAGAGATGAAGAGTGAGGAGACTATACAACGATGTATAGTGGTTCGGTCACCAACGGACCTACTCCACTACCCAAGTACTTGGTCTTTCCTAGGGATTTTCCTCCGCTATTGTGAGATTCCACTCGCCGAAGCTCCTGGCTTTACAATGAATAACACCTCCAAAGAGAACGAACCCCTTTGCACAATCCGTCTCCAAGGACGTTAACCCTCATCGCACATCGCCTTGGAAGGTATAATTCCTCTTTGTAAATACAAGAAATAAAAGGAAGAAGAAAAACTCTCAAGCCTCTTAAAGGCAAATACACAACTCTTAATGCTCACAATCACTCCTAATGATTACAAATCAATGCTCTATGGAGTGCCTCTTGACAAAAAGTAAATGCACAAATTAAATGTTCAAGAGGAAGAAGAAGAATCCTTTTGATTTGAAAATTGAAAGCACTTGGGTTTCATAAAAGATCTTTTGAAAAGGTTTTTTTTTAAGGTCTATGATGGTATTTATAGCCCTAGCAAAGATATTACCATTTGGGGGCAAAATCGTAATAAACAGATCAAGAAAAAGTAAGTCGCGCAAGCTCCAACAGCTACTTTGCCAGACAGAAGTGTCGCAGTCGCCTGCCCTTATTAGGCGCTCTTTTTTATTTTGAAATTTTAAACCGTCGCGGTCGACCAGGGGTGTGGCGGTCGCCCGCCAAGGGCTTTCTGGACTTTTTATTTTTTGACAAGAAACCTATCCGCAGTTAGCCGAGCCTAGGGCGGTCGACCACCGAGACCTCTCTGGACCACTTCTGGATTTCCAGAAGCCTATCCGCGGTCGACCGAGGTAGCCTCGGTCAGCCGGCCCGCTTTTGTTGGGTAAATGCTGGACTTCAAGCATCCATCCTGCGGTCGCTCGGAAGACCCCTGTCGATTGGCCCTGTTTTGAAAACTTGGTTTTAATTATTGAATCCTTAGGGCTTTGGGCCAAGGTCTTTGGGCTTTTGACCTATGTTTTCAAATACCTTTTTGAGTTTGTTGAAATGGTTTTGAAAACATGAATTCATGCAATTACTTAATGTGAAGAGGACACTAATACATTCTAAGAAATGAGAAACCTTGAGTCCTCTTGATCTCTATTCTTCTTGACGATGCATAAGTTGTTCCTTGACTTGGGAGAGTCTTCTGTCTTGCTTTTGCGCTTGTAGTTTCCTTGATTCTTCAAAGAACTCTAAGAGATGTAGGAAGACCGCTAAGGCTTGACTTTCTCCAAGTTGTGCCCTTTTTCTTCTTGCTTCAAGTGTTGACTTTGATATATCCTGTCTAAATCCCAACACTAGAGAAGCCATTCGCAAACTACCATCAGAGTTTGTTGATCATCAAAACATTAGTGGGTTGTACCCTTGGGCTTACATAAAACATTATATTTACTTACCAAAATTTTTAATATATTACCTAATATAATTATATTATCATGTAAAAGAATTGAAATTTTCGATATATTACATGATATAACCATGGTCTTACAAAAACATTATATTTATTTACCAAAATTTTCAATATATTACCTAATATAACCATATTATCATGTAAAAGAATTGAAATTTTTGATATATTACATGATATAACCATGGTAGGTACACTTTAGTACTTGAATTTCACATGGCCTATGATTTATCCGTCACTTTAAATTTATTGCTGACACGCGTAACCTGCCGTGTCCACTGTCCAACACGCGACACTTGGACACGCGTGTCGACACTCCTTTGGACACTTCTAAAGATATTTCTATAGGTGATGAGACTTAATGAGGAGCACGTTTTCATACCGTGTCAAATGTGACATTCAGTTTTATTATTGAACAATGTGTTTACCTCTTTTATTAGTAAGCTTTCTTTTATAATAAACTCTTATTTGAGCTCTTCTTTAACTAATGTTTGCGGCTATATCCCCTCCCACAAACCTAAAACCCTAAACAAACTCTTATACGAATACTATATTCATTGTTTCATATCGGTCCCCCTTTCTCATTGTATATTGGGGACAGAATAGAACTATTTTAAATTGATGAATGCGTTATTATTTGATTATCTTATATTTATTTTAGATTATAGTTCTAATTCTACGATTTATTAGTTCGTTGATGGACATAATATTTATATTGTTACAAATTATGATAGTAATCAGTAATGTTATATGTATGTACGTGTCACCATTTCTAAATTTTTAGATGCTGCCGTATCAGACAACTCGTATGTGTGTCGAAACTCAACACACGAATCCGTATCTCCAAATCATTTTTTTTTTTAAATCCGTATCTCCAAATCATGATTACATGTACTTTGTATTTTAGCCGTGTCCCTGTTTCTAAATTTTGTGGATTTGCCGTGTCCGACACTCCGTGTCCGTGTCGACATGCGACACTCGTGTCCGTGTCCACAAATCATAGCACATGGCCTAACACCACCTATGCAGTGACTGGAGTGTGTTTTATGCATGTTCCACGCCAGAATATGTGCACGCTGGTAAAAGAACAATGTGGTATCTCAGAGGAACCTTGACTCATGGTCTGTTATATGGTCCTGATAAGAAGTAAAATTGACCAGATGCTCAAATTCTGATTGGACAGGAGATCTTGATACTAACAGGCCGTGCTGTGAATGATGCCTGAGTGCCTGGTTTCATGGAGCAATAAGATGCAACACACGCTTGTAAGATAATGTAGAAGCAAAATATAGAGCCTTGTCTTGTCTACTACGGAGAATTTGGTTGAGGCAATCATTTTAGGAGATACATATGCTTTCAAGAGGGCATGGAAAACTATATTTTGATAATCAAAGTGCAATTAAATTGTCTCAAAGGAGATACATATGCTTTCAAGAGGGCATGAAAAACTATATTTTGATAATCAGTGCAATTAAATTGTCTCAAATCTAGTGTTTCACGCAAGAACAAAACAAAGAACAAAACACACAGAAATTTGATTTCTATTTTGTTAGAGAGAGTAGAGTAGGGGGATAAGCTTCGCTCATTTTTCCAAGTAAGGACCATGTGGCTGGCTCTTTTACTAAGGACTCAGCCAATGATCATCATATCCATTTATTTGAGAAGCTGGACATGTTTAGAGACAATATATGACTTGAGGGTGACTTCTAGAAATGACATACAGTTTGAGTATGATGCGTGCATGAGTGTGTTATGGTGTATCTTTTAACTAATGGCAGTCCTGTAATTAGTGTAACCTATGTTATTATATAAAATAGTATTTATGGCTGTAAGTCATTATGAAATAACACAATAATACCAACCCACGATTGGATGGATTCCCTCATCTCTCCTCTACGAATTTCATCCTCTTCCTCTCCACACATCTTGTTTCTAAAGTTTCTCTCCTATTTCTCTCTTAGGTTGCTAGAGTTTTTACTTTTTACATTACATTCAATGAATAAATT
The DNA here is from genome assembly GCF_043159265.1 of Tasmannia lanceolata. NCBI lineage: Eukaryota > Viridiplantae > Streptophyta > Magnoliopsida > Canellales > Winteraceae > Tasmannia > Tasmannia lanceolata. The sequence goes on from NW_027518683.1 coordinate 16,368,640, forward strand.
TTTATTAGAAGGTATAGAGTTAGAGCAAACCTAAGTTAACCTAATGGGGAGGTTTATGGTTGGAAGCATCTAATCTTTTTTTTTTCTTTGTGATCGTATAAGCTTTCCGTACAACAATAACGGTGAGATCATTCTTGTTCCTGTGCCTTTTGGAGCATTTTCCGTGGATCATGAATGGTGCAAGGCAATTGTTCTACCATCTCTTTGTTGCACCCTCTCATGGTTAAAAGAACCCCTTGTTACTTGTAGATATGTTTCTTTGAGCCTGGCACTTCGCACTAAGTTCAAATTCAGGCAAGGCCATTCTTATCTGACTGTGTCAGCTTTTTTTCATTGTTTGTGCCTGCTACAAGGATACATGCTTTTGATCATTATAATAAAATTCTGATTATATATGTATATATAAATGAAAATCCAGATACGGTTGGCATATTTAGCTGCTTCAAGTTGGATAGGCAACCAACCAATATAAAAGATTGGTTGATTCGGGATATTTTTGTGATGTTTTTTTGGTACATACGGTGGTTCAGGCAGATTGAAACCTGAACCCGACGACAGTGCGAATAAAACCTTTGAACTCCCTCACCAGGAGGGTCCTCTACACAACTCAAACACCTAGGGTATTGGCAATTTGACCTGATTTGTTTTTTTTTTCCTTTCCTTCTCATGGGTTTACTTTATCCACAACGTAGCCTCCTTGATATGAGTCAGTTCATGATTGAAAATATGATAATTGTAAAACTAACTTAACCGATGCTGATTATATGCTTTGTATTCTTTAACTCCAGAGAGCCGCAAACACAGGTTCAGGTCCCAAGAATGTGAATCCAAAATGGACTCATGACAAGTATGAGGGCCCACCAAAGAGCCATGGAAGATCTGTGCACACACCCTCAGATCGTACCCTGGGTTCTAAAGTTGAAGAGCCGGAATCAAAGTTCAGATTGTATGATGCAGATGGACAAAGGTCCAGAGCTGAGGACAATTATGGGGGCAGAAATAGCCATCCAAAGCAGAGTGAACCAAATTCCAAAGATCGGGATAGAAGAGGAAGTGAGACATGGTCAGACAGGCATTTGAAGGAACCAAATCCAAAAGAAGACCAGGATAGGCGAACAAATGAGCAACGGTCAGGAAGGCAAGACACTGTTTCAAACTCGAGAGAAGATCAAGATAGGAGAGGAAGTGAGAGGCATGAGAGTGAACCAAATCAGGAAGGTCATATGCGAGGGAATGAGAAACGTTCAGGAAGGCATGAGAGTGAACCAAATCCGAAAGATCGAGATAGGCGAGGAAGTGAGAAATGGTCAAGGTATGATGGCGAGGAGAGAAGACCAAGTCCAAAGGAAAATCAGGATAGGCGAGGAAGTGACAAGCGCTCAAGACACGATGAAGGCTCTTCTCGGCACCATAGAGAGGAAGATGAATCTTACCACAGAAGATCTCACAGGTAACAAATCTTGTGAGATAGATCAGACAAGAAGTTTTGATGACATCCAATTATGCCAAAATATTGGGTAAGTCACCAGATTGCCTTTGTTTCCTTTCCATCTTTATCATGCAACTGAGCGTTACCAGATTGCGTCTTCCATTTTTTTATCTTTATCGTATGAGTGTAATGTTTCAAAATGTTGAATCAGAGCTATGATGCTGAAATTTCTGTAGGAAATACATAATTTGCAGAAGTTCAAAGAGCCCCATTGCAATCTTCGGGGCGAGAACAATTTCATTATCTCCATGGTCCATGCCACATATTATGCCAGGGTGGCCCCATTACTCTGACCAGCAAGAAAGATGTAAGACTGATGTTTTCCCCAGTATCAAAACAGGATCTTGTTGACAATTTTACGTGCTAAAAAGTATTCAAAGAAAACCCCGGAGTGGGATATTTTCTGAGTTTCAAACCAGCATGGTATTCCTGTGTGTGGTAGCAATTTCAAATACTCAGCTTATTCAGAAGTTTTAACAGAAATTTTGTATGGGTCTTCCATTTGATTTTAGAATTTTTGGCATCAGTAGCTGTTGACGATGCTCATCTCCGATTGCCATAGTCAAGGCCGGGGCTAATTTATATCTGCCCATTGAATTTGAAACGTTTAAAGTAAATTTGGGTCGAATAATCAGTTTTGGACTTGCAATCGGTTCTCAAAATCCGAAACAAACCGATTGTAGTAATGATAGCCCGACAATAGGAGAGAGGATAAAAGTTGTCTTTGAGAGGAAAGGGGTCTGGCTATTATATGGATCATCTGTCTTTAGAAGAAACTTGAAATAAAGCCAATTAGAGAACTTATCCCTTCTTCTTGGGTTGCTCAATTAGGTTTACATTCTCTAGCAAAAGATTTGAGGCACAAAGCCTCTACCAGTTGGGCTACAAACTCAACCCTTATTATCAATTATTGCTTTAATCAGTTGAAAAATGATGATATGGGAAAGGATATTGAAGCACAAGTTTTCACTCTAATGACTCTCACCTCAATCAGATATCTTTTATTTTTTTTGTAACGAAGGGTGTCCCCACGCCCTTCGGGGTAGGACTATTTCCCTACGGATGCGCGCAATCACCGGGAAACCACGCGCATCGGGTAAGCAAGGGGGGATTCGAATGCTCATCACTGGGGAGCAAGCCCATGACTTTACGCCGAAGATATAATCTAACTCAACTTTGATAATAGCTGAAAGGGTGATGTAGGACATGTCATTCCGCCCGCGTCAAAGGGTAACCTTGAACCCACTGGATTTAAAGGAATCTTTTATAAGCCATTTAGTCGATGTTCTCAATTGAAACCTGTACAGGGGTTGCTCTTTGGCTTAAAGTCATGGGTATGCTTCCCATTGATGCGGGTTTGAATCCCCTTAGGCTTACCTGATGCACGTGGTTTATGGGTGATTGCGTGCATCCGTAGGGAAGTGGTTTACGGGTGATTGCCCGCAGATTGCGCCCATCAGTAGTAAATACTCCCGTCCTAAAAATTGGGGTGGGAATACCCTATTTCATAAAAAAAATATCTCAAATGGTGCGGAAGCTGAAGCACTACTAATGGAATTGCTGATCTTCGTGGAATATCTATACGCAATCTAATGATAAAATGTCCTTCTAGCAACTTTATTTCAAATAAAGTGTTATCCAATATCCGGAAGGGTAATGATAAATTCGCACCCCTGTAATATGAATTGACCTTAAAAAGGGTTAAAAGTCTGCCACATACCCTCCTTTAAAGGGGTGTGAATTATCCTACAGGGTGCGAATTTATCATTGTCCTAAATGAAGAAACAGACTGCTTAGTGCTTAAGGTGTTCATAGAAGTGATTTAACAATTAGGGCCCATTTGGATACCTCAGATTTTGTATTTGGATTTGGAATTGAGTTTTCAGTACAAAATGGATAGATTTTGTAGCTCATGTTGAGGGAGACAGAGAGGGAATGCGGTAATTCTTGTTGTAGGGGAGAAGTTGAGGAGCCAAGAGGGTGAAGGAAACTGCCAGATCTGTGGATTTCCAATTTCTTATTTCCACAGCTTATTTGGAAATCTGATTTTTTTCACTGTCACTCAGCTGAATTGGAAATTCAAGGATTTGATCGGGATCCAAAAGTCAATGCAAAAAGGGCTACAAATGTGAGAATTCCAAATCAAAATCTTCTCGGCATCCAAACGGGCCCTTATTGATCTTCTCCCAATCGGTTAAGATATTTCAAGCCGTCTTGTAATTTGGACATTTCCCCTCCTCTTCTTGCTACTGATACTGGCACAACCATATTTTGATAATGAGACGAAGTCACCTTGTCTTATATACTTTAAGCATTTGGTTACAATTCCCAGACAGCTCTCGGCAGCCTTTGACAGCTGCTTAAAGCATATAAGACAAGGTGAGTTCTACTCGTTATCAATGCCCGCTTGTACCAACATCCGTCACCCTTGTTTTTTTTTTTTTTTTTTTTGCCTTTTTATAATAAAAGTAACCATTGTTTGACTCTTGTTTCACCAGGCAAGTGTAGACAGGGGTGACCCAGTGCACGAGGCTCCCGCCATTGTGGGGTCTGGCGAGGGCTAGATGTAGACCAGGCAAGTGTAGACACATACCAAAATTTTCCATGGACTTTTGTTCCCCGGAAAGAATCTCCAGTGGATCCCAACGAACCTGGGATTTAGAGTTTTGTTTCCAGTGGGTCCGTCTGATGTTAAACGGTTCATACATATACACCTTTTGAATTGTTCCACACGTATTGTTGATCAGAACCAGTCAAGACTCAAGAGATGGACCCTAAGAAAAACACCCACCATCCGAAATTGCACCAATTGAATATCCTAAGCGGAAGCTTGGGGGCTATTAAGACAAAATATGGCCTGGGATTCTTTCATCAAGACATTAGGCGCCTGTTTGTTTTAGATTATGACAATAGATTGTGGACTCCTCAGCCGATTTTTAGACTCAAATTTAGCGCAATTTTCAGTTCCACAATCAGCTGTCATAATCTAAAACAAACAGCTAATCAAAATTCAGGGATTGAATGATTCAAACCACTCAATTTGTGCAATTTTTAGCCTTTTCCCAAGTCAATGTGAGTAGGACAGCTTAGCAACATTTCTAATTGGGAAAACGGGCGCCATGAAAGCACTTACCACTCAGCCAACAAAATATGACGGAAAATTGACCGAATAAGCACCAAATAATTTTACGACGAGAGCGGTTCCAATCGCCGCCCGTTCACATTGACACACTCTAACGAGGAATAAAGCGGCCTAAAAATTTTTTTTATTAAATAAAATATTTTAATTTTTGTTGTATGACCTTCAGACTGTGACATCTATCATGTCTAAACTTAAATGAATCAAGTGGAGAAGAAGAAAGTACTTAGATATAAATTAATATCTGAAGCCGGCGATAGAGAGATCTAATTTAACATAAAATAGTATGATTTCCTTAATATAATTTATTTCTCTTAGTTTAATTTAGTTTTTTTTTTTTTTTTTTTTTTTTGGGTCTTTGCTTAGCAAAGCATTTCTTGAGGGTTATGTTGCATTCTTTCCTTGACCCTTGTATGAATCTACTCTTTCTGTTTCTCGTCAATATAATTCGTTGAACTAATAATATTTCCTCCCTCCTTTTCAGCATTTTCAGGCATCTTTTATCTCTTTCCGATGAAAATGAAGTATTTTCAGCAAAAGACAAAACAAAAGGGGGTCAAATGCTAGGAAAGGGGGTGGAAATATCATTTCTATCCCTTTGACATGCACACATAGGAATGCTAAACCTAAGGGCACCCTTGCAAAAAGCCTGTCCAAAGGGTGGGTCCACCATTTTACACCTCGTTTTGATTTGGGTGAGGCCCTCCATTTTCCTTCGCGTGCATATTTTGCCCCTTTGTATGACTTATTATCCTTGAGCTCGTTTCAAAGCATTTTTTTGTTGAACAAGTCTAATTCATCAACTTCGGTAAACTACTCATCACAATTTGAAAACCTGATTACTCATTATACTAGGAAGACCTAGTTTTCAATGACAAGTTCTAATACTGGGTCATGGATTATTACCTTCTAAATGAATTAAGTTATGCTAATCTATGCCAGTTATCTTGATAAGGGTTTGATCAACATGGGTTGTTAAGCACTAGCTGGTTGACTGCAATACAACGTTGCTACTATTTCACCTTATTATTATTTTTCCATATTTAACTAGAAAGAGTGGCTTGGTCTTTAACAATTTGCCAATTCCCTTTTGGTGGTGCAATCCTGAGACTTGTTTTTGACCTGGCAGGAGCTTTATAAACTAGGAAATCGAAGATCACTGCTTTCAACTTTGAAATGAGGAAAAGAGAACCAGAATTATCTAAAAACTAGAATTATCTAAGCCCGTCTTAAGATGCAACCCTGGAGTTAGGACCACCCTATAAAGATGATTTTTTAGTACGGCCTATTTACATTGAGGCCCAATAACCAAATGGTTTAGATCTTTGAACAAGGTGGGCCCCCCTATATTTAAAAAAAAAAACCCGAAATTACACTTAGACACCATATAACCTAGATTTATTAGAAAATTCATTGGGACCACCTTATTCGAAGATCCAAACCGTTCATTTGTTAGGCCCAACGTAAATATGCCTTTCCCCAAAAATCATCTCCATTGAATGATTCAAACTATCCCATCACTGAAGGTTCTGTATATGGTGTTGTCCATCTATAGATGAGAGGGCTAGGATCTCGCTCAATGCGAAATGTAGCCAAGGCCAGGATATTACAATTTCAGTATTTGCAAGGGACCATCGCATCGCGGAGTGGCTGTTGCATGAGAGAGCAGCCACATAGAATGAATTAAATGAATAAGACAAAAAAGTTATTGCAAGTTGGTTGATATTTCCACTATTATTTGCGGTCCCTCACCAATGTTAATATGACTTGGACTTTATGTTGAAGAGTTTTTGGAGATATTCACTAATCTTGGATTTCTTGAATGCTTTACAATAATCTCAAGGTGTGCTTATATAGAGCACTTACATGATAAACATAGAATGGAATTAAGATAATTATAGAAGGAAATAATCATAATCAAATCTACTTTCCTAATCTCTCTTGCTTGCCTCTTCTAATCCACTTGGCTAATTTATCTAGTTGCTTCATTTAGCCAACTTACGAATCTACCTCTAAGATGATCCAACGGTGAGATCTTAACCCAATCCAACCGTTGGATCTCACACACATATTCTAACATATGTCAAGGGTGGTACCTCTGTTGTACCACCTTTACATGTTTTTAAGGCCTTTCATCATATAATTTCTCAAGATACATAGAGACAAATCCCATTTATGAAAATGTGACACTCTATATCTGCCTCTCGTATGAAATCTACCTAAGTAGAGAGAGAAAATATGAAATTTTTATGGAACCAACTGCTCTATGGTCCGGAAGAAGGGGATGCTTCATTTTTCTGAACGGGGAAGCTCTGAAACGTAAAGTTGAAAAGGGTATTTTAGGATTGTTTCAGACTTTCACCCTAGAAGGTTACCATGTGTGCAAAAGTAGGGGAATATTTGTTATTTAGTGCTAGGCAATTTCGCAGAAAGTCATTTCTGGGCTCACTTTTGCAGGAGAGAACAGCGCTCACTCTTTAGTAGGTTTTGTCTTATTCATTTAATGCATGTGAGGTTTGAGATGGCTTTCCACGAAATTGTCTAGCAAATCCCTTGTTTTTTTTTTTTGAAAAAAGTACGTAACCGATATTGGCACTACCATGTTTTAATAATTACACTAACTTGGCCTCTCTTTTCTTATTAAGTTGACTTGAGAGTTTTTGAAACTGTAATAACTTTTTACCCGTTTTTAAATAATAAGACATTTGCTAGGGACCATCGCGGAAGCCATTTCGGGGACTGGCTGTTGCATGAGAGAGCAACCACGTAGGCTCACTTTTTAACAGATTTTGTCTTATTTATTTAATTCATCTGAAGTGGCCGCTCTCTCATGCAACAGGCGGTCCATGAAATGCCTCCAGCAAATCCCAAATAATAAAGGATAAGATGAGTTAGTTCAATTATTAAACAATTGTAGTGTCAATGGCAGTGGCCAAAAGATAATGATATTATGCAAAGAAATGATATAATCACCCCCTCTTTTCCTGGGACAGCCCCTTGTAGAGTAAAAATTTAGTGTAAATATATTATACCCGTTTCTATCATTGACAATCTTGCCTATTTAATTATTTATAGCTTTCACAGCTGTTTTGACTTTCGAGAGATGCGCAAATCATGCACATTTCCATCTTTGAGTAATGGGGTAATAGCTTGCACGGTCTGGCCTTGCATTCTCCATGGCAAACTTACTTTCCAAAAGTTTAAACTTTTGGACCGTTTTATCTAAAAAATATTATTTAATAAAGACAAGCATCACTTTTGTGAAGGGAAATGACCATCTAAGTATGAAATGGACCCACTGCCACATGTACAGTGATAGGGTCCGGACTCAGCACTGAGGGAATCCGGACTCAGCAATCCGGACTCAGCACTGAGGGGTCCGAACTCAGCATCCAATTAGCTTCTGGCACGTGGCCCTCACAAGGACCGTTGGAAGGCCAACACCTGTCTCCACTAGGTGTGACACCTGGACCAATCAGGGACCTCCACCTGCCCTCCTTAGGTATGAAACCTGGTCCATGCAGAGGCCACCACCTGGCTCAGAACTACCACCTGTCCTAGACAGGTGGCTCAGAACCACTATGCCGGACAGGATAATTCAAGACGACAAGAGACCTGTCCGGCTGTCCGGACAGGATAACTCAGACAACAAAAGACCTGTCCGGCTGTCCGGACAGGATATGGCGCGTTCGCTAGACGACAAAAGCGCTAGACGACAAAAGACCTGTCCGGCTGTCCGGACAGGATATGGCGCGTTCGCTAGACGACAAAAGCGCTAGACGACAAAAGACCTGTCCGGCTGTCCGGACAGGATATGGCGCGTTCGCTAGACGACAAAAGCGCTAGACGACAAAAGACCTGTCCGGCTGTCCGGACAGGATAATTCAAGACGACAAGAGACCTGTCCGGCTGTCCGGACAGGATAATTCAGACAACAAAAGACCTGTCCGGCTGTCCGGACAGGATATGGCGCGTTCGCTAGACGACAAAAGCGCTAGGCGACAAAAAGTTTTACCAGCAAAGACCTGCCCGGCTGGCCGTTCACAGCCCTATCCGAGCAGGATCACATGACTTCCTGAACCAAGGACGTCCAGGACCCCTGGCCGCCCAGGCCTCTGGTCAAAAATTCAGCCGTGCTGGATAGTCGAATGCCTTCTGCCCGGCCGTACTCCTTCAGGCCAAACGCCAAGGCCTGGCCAGGGCGCCAGGAGTCTCCTGTCCAGCCATTATTTCTCCTAGCTGAGTCTGAGCCCGACCTTAGCTGCCTGGAGGTCTTAAGGCTGGCCCGACGCTGTCTTTACCTTCTCTTGCTTCTTCTAGCCACTTTCATGGCTTGAAGAACCAGGGGGCAACTGATAGGGTCCGGACTCAGCACTGAGGGAATCCGGACTCAGCAATCCGGACTCAGCACTGAGGGGTCCGAACTCAGCATCCAATTAGCTTCTGGCACGTGGCCCTCACAAGGACCGTTGGAAGGCCAACACCTGTCTCCACTAGGTGTGACACCTGGACCAATCAGGGACCTCCACCTGCCCTCCTTAGGTATGAAACCTGGTCCATGCAGAGGCCACCACCTGGCTCAGAACTACCACCTGTCCTAGACAGGTGGCTCAGAACCACTATAAATAGCCTTCACTTGTGCTAAGGTGAGGGTCCTGAAAAATCTGAGAACCAAAACTCTAAGCTTTTGCTCTTACATTGCTCTACACTCCTGCTCATACTGACTTGAGTGTCGAAGCGCCCGTCCGGAGTATCACTCCGGGTTGGTCCTCTGACCCTTTTCTTTCTTGTCTGTACTCTTATGCAGCGCAGGACTCAACCAGCACCTCGGTCGTGGCTCGTTAGCTCGGACCACCCAGCCCTACCATAACCTGTTACCGATTTTAGGCCTAACATACAGTGATCAAGTCTATCTCAAGTCGGGCCTACTACCATATAAGAGAATCATTCATAGTCTCGGTTTCCCTCAGGAATCGAAAAGTATTTGTGTAGGAGCCTAAGAAACGCCTCTTTTTTAACATTTTGTTTAAGGGAAGTGATATATCCGCACCTTTTGATCACCCGGCACACCCAGAGCAAGTGTATCAATGACTAAAGTGGGGCTGATGTACTTGACGTCAGAAGAATTCAATGGGCCTGATTGCCACGGACAGTGGTGACACTGCCTGTGCAGCTTGCATGTCCACATGCAGCGCTCCGAAAGTAGAAGGCTATTGATATTGTACTAAGTACTAACTCACCTTGTCTTTTATTATTTAATCAACTGTCAAAAGGCTGTTACAATTCCCAAAAATCTCTCGGGAGCCCGTTAAAAGGAAAAGACAAGAGACTTATCTCAATCAAGGTAGTGCGAATATCAATAGCCTATAGGAATTGATTTTTAGTCCAAAATTGATTATTGTACTCAACATTAAACACAATTTATAGTCCAATAATTAGTTTTAGACTCAAAATTCAAAACCAACCGGCCTAAACTATTCATTTGCTCCTTGCCTCCCGAGCTTGGTTGTGCCCAAAATGAAAGACTTAGGACTTGTTTGTTTTGGTTTTTGAGAATGAAGGTGAAGGAGCTCGGTCGCCATTCATATTCTATTGATTGAGTTACCTGGCTTGATGGAGTGTTTATTTTGATGGAGGAAGAGGTGAAGAGACCCCTACTTCAACACAGAGGCGGACGAAGCTGAGTCTCGATCCTTCACTAGTTGGGGAAATCATCTATAGGCGCTTTCCAATCATGCTCTGCTGAGCCTTTTTGGGGTCCAAGACTTCAAGTGGAGTCCAGATAGCCTAAACCAGATGGGAATGGTGGTGAGGTTATAGGGCCTTACTGTTTTGGATCTTGAAATTATATTTTGACTCAAAAACTGTTTATTAAACTCAAAATTAAAGTCAATCGGGTTTGAACTCAAAATCCAAAACGAAGGCCAACAAATGAACGAATTTTAAATAAAGAGATGATTGTCATAAGATGCTGAGCACCTCTAAATATTCAACCTGGCACGAGGGGGAGACATTTTCATTTGGAACAATTACCAACGGGGACAAAAATTAGGAGGAATTATCAACAGGACCCATGCTTTTCAGAAATTAACAAGGACAAAAGAGGTCTTGTCAGTATGAGCTGGACGAAAATGCCCCACATTTTCATCTTGTCTTTTTCTCTTCTTCCCTCTTCTTTTACTTTTCCATTTTCACCTTTTGATTTTTTTACCCTCCTTGTTATCTTCCTCCTTGTTCAGCCACCATTGTTGCTGGCAAATCTTAAAAACTTGAATGTTGATTTCTTATCATCTATCTCTCTGTATCTAGGTTTTACACTATTTTTCATTCATCTGTTTCTGATTTATCTTGTTTAGGGTTTAAGCGGTTTTGTATTTTAGGGTGTGTTCTAGAGATAATGCATGGATGGCTTCACTCACTTTTTGGAAGAAAAGAGGTTGTATAAGAAAATTTTGATGTAATACATGAATGGATGGCTACACATTTTTTGATATACTTAAATTTTTTTGTAATACACAAATTGGGATGTACATGAAACACATTTAATGAAAACAATACACATTTCCTTTGTTATTTCTATCATGAGCAAAATTGTAATGCCATTAGAAGAGTTGTTATAGGTAGGGGGTTTATCAACTCTCTGTAGGGGGGTAGCAACTCTCAAAAGTAGGGTTACCAATTTTCGAATGGGCTAATCAAGTGCCTGAAAATTGGCCAAGGGTGCTGGAGTTTTAGAAGGGGGTTTTCAAGTCTATGGGATTTGGGTTATCTAGTATAAAAAATAGGGTTACCAATTTTCGAACGAGGTTATCAGGTCCTTGAAAATTGGCCTAGGGTACTGGAGTTTTGGAAGGGGGTTTTCAAGTCATTGGGATTAGGGTTATCTAGTATAAAAAAATGGGGTTCCCAATTTCCAAATGAGCTTATTAAGTCCCTGAAAATTGGCTGAGAGTACTGAAGTTTTGGAAAGGGGTTTTCAAGTCTCAGGATTGGGGTTATCTAGTATCAAAATGGGGTTATCAATTTACGAATGGGCTAATCAAGTCTCTTATGAACTACTTCCTTTTTTTTCACTTGTTCATTTTCACCGTTTTTTTCTTTCCACCCTGCGATTCATCTTCCTCATCCGTCATTGAAAGAGAGAAGGAGATATATAAAAACCCTAAAACAAATGAAAAACAAAACATAGATACAGAGAGATGATGGGAATGAACTCACATTTCAAGTTTTCGAGCTTTCCCGCCGCCAATGGTGGCTAAACAATCATTTAAAAAAATGGTGGCTAAACAATGAAGAAGATGAGTGGTAAGGTAAAAATACAAAGTTAAAAATGGAAGAGTAAAAAAAAACAAAGAGGGAAAGAAGAGAAGAGGGAAAGTAGAAAATCAAAACGCGTTGCTTAAAAAAATAGCATTTTGGTCCAGCTTTTAGTGACAAGACTTCTTTTGTCACTTGTTGATAATTTCAAAAAAGCATGAATCCTGTCCGCTCATCGGTAATTGTTCCTTTTCATTTTGTTTTCCAAAGTCGTCCTCTGCAACGCCATTCCTCTGCTCTTCACGTTCATGCCTCTTAATTCTTCCCCTCCTTTTCTATCGACGAAATAATGGTTGTAAAACAAATTCAACGCTGAAAAAATTGAAGTAAAATTTGTTTTCCAACCATTTAACACTCAAGGGAGAAAAAGAGTGTGGTGTCAAAATCAATTGAGATTACTACTTGACGAGAACCTTTGCTTGCTGCTTGACTTTTCTATCAAACTGCAAACACAACACAACATAGGAGAAAAGGAAATTAGGGAATGCCCCCTATTTTATAGGACGTGAGTAGAAAAAAAAGGAGAGGCTAAAATAGATGAAAATAAATTAAAAAAAACTAGGGTTTCTACTTTCTCAAAACAGTTCCACACGTTTTCGGACGATGAAACCCGTTCCCACTTCCTCCTTATTAGGGTTGAAGATTTCTTTCCTTCTTCGCCCTACCTATATAATTTGAAGAGGTCTCTTCTCGAAATCCTGGTTTCTTGATTGTGAATTTCGTTGATTTACTTGCAGAAATTATCACTATTCTCCAAATTAGGGTTTTTGGTGCTATTCAGTCCTCTTTTTTATCGATTTCTTCTTTGAATGAAATGGTAATTTTCCTGGCCTTGTTTTCATTATTCTGCTCATAATTGCATTTGATCTTCTTTTTTGGAGATGATTTGATTGGAATTCTTGTTAGGCAATTCTGTTTGGTGTTTTTTTTTACTAGGCATCTAATTTTTTTTCTGTTTTTATAGACTGAAAATATTTGCCTTTTGTGTGGAATCCGATTTGGTTCTATTGATTTCGAGCGGGTTTTTTTATTTTATTATTATTAAACAACTATCCAGTTTAAATGTTGTTCATTTTTTTAAAATTTTTGTGTGATTTTTATTTTTGAATGGAAGAGGAATTTAAAAATTCTCCCCTGGGTGTTATTACTTTTCAAATAGTGGATCAGGTGCTTGAGATTAAAGTTTATTGGTTTTTTTTCAGTTTCAAGATTTTATGCGCACTTTTTTTGTTTTTCAACAATGGATTATCACTGAGAATTTTTGGAGATGCTTTTGTTTATGAGGATTTTTTTTTTTTTTTTCAAGAATTGAGTTCATTACTTCATTATCTTGTGGCAGATTGGCCATTAATGATTAGAAAGAGAAGATCAGAAAACCATCGGTAGGCTTTAGTTGGTGACAAACTGATTGGATAGAAATGAGCCTTTGCTGCTTCGGTGCGAGAAAAAAGACTGGTCATGTTCAAAGAGGCACAGAGGGTACTAGAAATGGTCAGGTTCAAAGGGGCACAGAAGGTACTATCTTTTTCGATTGCTCAAGCACCTTTTCATGTATTTTTTCTTTGATTAATGAAGTAAAATATTTCTTCAAAAATAAAAAAATAAAAAAAATTGTTACTGATAGACATAAGAACTAATCCACACTGATGCATAATACTCATCATTTTTTCAATTACCTGCTCTTTAGTACTCAGTCTTTTCTCTGATAGAAGCGGGTTGTCTTCTTTTAATGCTCGACTTAGCCTGGGTAGTGGGGAGTGCACAAGCCACTCTGTACTATTCTCATATTTGGCCTTGGAGCTGAATGGTTTGCCTGAGAATTTTAGCTGGCATTCAATTTGGTCTAAAACTCTTGGCAACTTGTAGGATTGGTGACTGGCTCAACCGCTCAAGTTAGCTCGGAGCTGTAAATTTCTTGTGCTCTTCCAAAGAAGAGCTTTAACTTCTTCGTATAGCTGCATTTGCTTCTTCCAACAGTCTAGATTCTAGACTTCTACTTATCTCACCTATACCACCCAAGGGACCACCCTGATTCCCTCTATAACATGCGTCGAATGCAGGACTCAGCTCCCCTCCAGTGATTCAAGTTGCACCCTCTTTCTTTGGTTGTTTCCTTCCAATTTTGCTATTTTATACCATCTTTCTTTCATTGCACTTTAAATAGCTGCAATAAGCTTCTTCTCCAACCTTTGTTGCTCTGGCATGTGCATTCTAATTATTTGGTCTCTGACAAACCGGTATAGCATGATAATGTATTTTGTATCTTTGTTGAGAGTGCAGCACTTGATTTGCTTTAAGTTCTATAGAAGTTACACCCATTTTCCTTGGATTTCACATTTATTTCTTTCCCTGTCTGCACCTAAGTTCATCTTTTGACCTACATTTACTAGAGGGAAGGTCATGGGTGTTAGAAAAAAGGATAAGGTTATTCTGGTTATTCCTTTTTTTTGAATGATTGTTTTCTTCCTTTTCTCGTACATCATCTCTAATATTCCACCTATATATGATGGCATCTTTTCTTTCTTTTCTCTTGTCTTCCTCTTCAACTGTGAGCACTCCATTCACTACTGCATATCATCTTATGACCATAAAACACACCTCCTACGTCCTTCATAAAGGTTAAATCCTTCATTTTGATCATGCTCACGACATTCTTGATCATCTTGAAAGACTTGCTTTCAAACTCAATTATGTCATAGCCTCAAGACATTCTTTTGGTATCGTCATGGGTGATGGATCGTTCCTACCTATTGGCCAAGTCGGTGCAAATTCCATTTGTCTAATTGTGGCTCCTTCCACATTTGCTATTGTATCTGGTTCCTAGTAAAGGTCATATTTTTAATTTTACTTATCTCTATACCTTCCTTTGTTCCTGCGAAGGTTCTGCATTTGGGAAGACTACTCGCTAGTGATGCTCATCATAACACCATATACCTTCTAGAAGCTTCTGATTTTTAGATCCTCCTCATCTGATACCTCCGTTGAGGCCTCCTTGGTGTCATCATCTCCATCTTTTCCTGTGTGGCATCACCATTTAAGCCACACTAACAATCGTACTTTACAGGCTTTAGTGCCATAGTATTATACTAATGTTTCCTTTAATAAGCTTCCGGTCCCATTCTTGTCAATGTTGTAAACTTGGGAAGCACACTGAACTTCCTTTGACATCATATAATAAAGTTCACATATATCTTATATATAAAATAATGTTCACACTTCTTTTACTTTTGAGTTAGTACCTTCTGAGCGTGGTGACCAGCTCCTTCTCTTTCTCTTTTTTGGTATTCTTTTATGTTATATTTGTAGAAAAGTTCTTCCTTTTTACGTGGATATTTTTCTTAAAATATAAATTAGATGTTCTTTCCATGTTTTCCCAGTTCAGTATTAGTCAATGAGAACAATGGCACACGTATTGAACACTTGAGGGAATTGAGTATGCGTCCCAGGCCTTAAAGGGATTTCTGCCACTCTCGCGATATCCTGCAACTGTTTTCTTGACATCATGCTCGTTCACAAAATGAAGTAGCTGAGCTCAAGCACCAACACATCACAGAGGCTAGCTTGTCAATGATGTCCCACTTGAGAGCTCCATGACATTTCTGGACCAAAACCTTTTATACATCATCACATATCATTAATCTCCTTTTGTTTGTAGTTTTGGGTCAGAGAACTCCTACACATGCTCTTCTGGGATAGATCCCGACCACTCACCCCTTCGAACATGGCGTTGCATATGCTACATCTGTCCCGATTCCTCTAGTTATGGAGTTCCGGACTCGCTCTCTGATATTCATGTGCCCACCTCTTAATGTAAGAAGCTATCTCCTAAAGACATTATATGTATTTTTTGGGGGTATGGTGATGAGCAAAAGGGGTGTGTCTCTGCTACTTATCATTGCGAAAGATCCTAATCTCATGCCACTTCAGATTTGATTAGGCTCATTTTTTTGACCATCACATACTTTGTGAGGACGGGAGAGACCTCCACATTGACCATCACTCCATCACCTTCCTCCACGACTATATCACTTGTTGATTACAGCCATAGGCATGGCATTTTACAGCCATATGAAAAGCATTGCATTCGTCAGAACAAGCAGACAGCAAGCCTCATATGAGCATTATATCCAAAGAATCCTCTCTCACTAAAGCCTTCACTGGTGAGTAGTGACTAAGTAGATAGAGGCTATGCAGGATGCGATGGGACTTCTATAGCAGAATGATATATGAGAGAGATTTATAAGACCTACAAAAAATGTAGTTGGCTGCCAATGGGTATTTTGATTGAAACATAAGCTTAGATCGAACCGTCAACAAGTGCAAAGCTCAATTAGTGGCCAAGGGATCCGATCAAGAACATGGGTTGGATTATGATGAGACGTTCAATCTTGTTGTTAAGACAACCACATTAAGATTGATCTTGGCACTGGCCAACAATTTTGGCTAAACTCTCAGACAATTGAAGGAAGAGGTCTGTCTACATGGAGCTGCTTGAGGGGTTTGAATTTAGTGAGAAGGACACATATCTGTATGCATATTAAAGAATGCAATATATGACCTTAAAGGCTCCCCTAGGAATGATAATAAATGAAATTCAAGAGTTAAAAATCAGCTGGAAGGGAGATTTTGAAATGAAAGATATGGGAAAGCTAAGCTACTTGGTGTAGAGATTTAGCGAACCAAGGGATGACTTGAACTAAAGAAAAGACACAATAGATCCTTTGAACAGATTTAGGATGATGAACTGCAAGGCACTTAACACATCTACAATCTTTAACTAAATGATAAGTTTGAAAGGTGAGAAAAGTAAGGATCCTTTAAGCTACTTGGTGTAGAGATTTAGAGAACCAAGGGATGACTTGAACTCAAAGAAAAGACACAATAGATCCTTTG
Source organism: Tasmannia lanceolata (assembly GCF_043159265.1). NCBI lineage: Eukaryota > Viridiplantae > Streptophyta > Magnoliopsida > Canellales > Winteraceae > Tasmannia > Tasmannia lanceolata. Next base: position 16,385,478 of record NW_027518683.1, read on the forward strand.
AACAAATCTAGGATGACGAACTGCAAGGCACTTAACACATCTACAATCTCTAACAAAATGATGTGTTGGAAAGGTGAGAAAAGTAAAGATCCTTTAATCTATCGCAATATGGTAGTTGCCTTACCTCACATTCACCATATCTAATACTACATATTCAGTAAATTAAGTCTTTCAACATCTCCATGACCTCAGAGAAGAACCCCTGCAAGCAAGAGAATCTTAAGATACACCAGGGGTATTGTTGATTATGGGCTTTATTAAGGCAAATGCAAATTGGGAGATATTCAAGTACAAGGATACAAGAATGAAGATTGGGCAAGTTATATGGATATGCAAGGGTGGGAAACTAGTTTTTGTGAGTTGCTAAATGGTTGTCTTTTATCGTGGAGCAGTAAAAGCAGTGCACTGTATCAAGATATAGCATAGAGAATGACTATAGAGCAATGACTTCTTCTATTGGAACTAAATCTCAGATCTCACGCATATACTCTTTTATATGACAATCAAAGCGCAATAAAAAATCACATAATCCCGTGTGTGGAACTACAACTACATCTCAGATTCACGTGATGCCAATCACGTGAATAAGGCATCTTCTATTGGAACTACATCTCAGATCTCAAGCATATTCTTTTCCATGACAATCAAAGTGCAATAAAAAGTCACATAATCCCGTCTTCCATGCAAGAACCAAGCATATTGAGATCAATTACCACTTCGTTTGAGAGAAGGTGGAGAATGATGAGGTGCTTCAGCTACATGTATCCAAGTCGTGATCAACTTGATGATGTTTTCACCAAAGGGACACTCCCAACCTTATCCGTTCATGCTTATCGTACTCCCCATCTGTTGATAGATAGATCTGCTAGCAGGCAGGTACCAAGGAATTTCTGAATCTGTAGCAGCTGGTTTTCATGATGGGGACTTTCTACTCTTAGTCTTAGTCAAGTTCTGTACAGATCAACACTGTGGTTTGATTACAAAACTGAGAATATTCAAAGGAATATTTCAGCTAGATAGAACTTCAGGATATGCTAGGTCAGTACAGATCAATACTGTGGTTTGATTACAAAACTGAGAATATTCAAAGGAATATTTCAACAAGATAAAACTTCAGGATATGCTAGGTTAAGTACAAATGCATATTTAGACACAATAAGCAAAACATCCATTCATAATGGTTTAACATGATCAAACACCTAATGGCATGCCTTGTTGCCATGTCACGCATGTCTCGAGTAGTACTGGGTGTATTCTAAATTGAAAATGATACAATCACATAAACTTTTGTTTCAAATAAACAAAAAGTGTAAGAAAAAAAGGTCACTACATTCATTATTTCATAAAAAAGTACAATATAATGAAGGATTACAATATAGTGATGGAAATAAAAGTTTTTCTAATAAAATATTTGACTTTCAAAATATAAAAAAATCGACTCTGTTAATTGGTATATCGGGAAAATATAACTCGCATGTAGAAAAATAGAAATTAACCTGCATACATGATAAGTTTTTCAAAAATATATTTATTTCCTATGTTTGAAGGATTCACTAACAATAATAAATAATTAATTAATTTTCAAAATAAAAAATCTGACTCCATCAATCGGTAGATCATGCAAGAACTCACATGTGATAAAATTAGAATCTAACATGCATATATGCTTATTTTTGTTGAAAAATATACTTTTCCCCAATTTTCAAACCCTTAAATACATGGAAAATGAAAATTGGTGCACTAATACATGTGCAAAGGCGTCAAGTCAACATTCAGTTGTTGCATTTTCACCATAATTGAATAAACAAGCACAAAAAAAAGCACTTACCATTCTCAAATGTGAAAAAACAAGCTGGCATGTGGCCTGAAGTGTAATTTAAGAAAAAAAAAACAGATATGTCGTCCGAAGTTTTGTAATTTACGTACTAAATGGTAGTGTTTTGGTTACATGACTGAATCGTTAGTCATTACCAAAATCTATACACGCCGACGAAGGATTTCGTTTCAGTTGGGGATGAAAACGGAAATATGTCGGCCATATTATATTGTTTTTTGCCGACATTTAGAACCATATTCCATCTTTGCATACACTATTATATTTTAACATTGTTTACGGCATTTGAAATTAAAATTGAAATGTTGGTATCAGTGTGGCACCCTTGAAGTTTATGGAGAATGTAGCCTCCTTGGAGTTGGTAATACCTTGCTTTCTACAACCAGATAGATATTGGATCTTGTTTTGGTCAGGTTCAAACTTATATGGCTAGCCATGGGTATGTCATGCAAACATCTTAGGTATACACCGGTGTCGGATGCAGAGATAAAACCTAATTTAAGTGCTTGGGCCCATTCAAAAATAATTAATTGATTGGGTGCATATGTTCCCAATTAATAAGATAATGGATTGATTTGTCACTGTTCCAAGTAGCATCTGCAAGATGTGGAATCAGTTTGATAGTTTTATAATAGCGAGTGTTTGTTCAGCAGACTATTGACTGGTTTTTATTTCGTCCATTCATTAGGAATTTATACAAGTCACACTCTGATATGCTTCTATTTTGCTTCTATTTGTGGTTGGATAGGGATACCTGCTGACAATGTGAGGCTTTTTTCCTACAATGAGCTGAGATCCGCAACAGGAAACTTTAATCAGACAAACAAAATTGGTGGAGGTGGCTTTGGTGTAGTCTATAAAGTAAGCTATAGACTTCTATGTTTCCATCCACTTACATATGGCTGTGTATAACAATCTATGTATTTTCATGCACGTGTGCACAGATGCCAACACATTGTATGGAGCCTCAACTAGTTTATTATAAAAGTATATCAAACACAGACACACGCACATGGATGTAAACTTTGGCTACGTATCCAAGTTCATGATAAAATTGGATTACTTTCACATGCATTTGGATTTCTGGCCAAATTTGTTTCTAAACTTAGCAGTCTTTGCTGTTTGATTGCAGGGAATCTTAAGGGACGAAACCCAAGTTGCCGTAAAGTCTCTATCTGCGGAATCAAGTCAAGGAGTCCGCGAGTTTTTGACAGAGATTGATATGATATCAAATATAAGACATCCAAACCTTGTTCAACTGATTGGTTGTTGTATCGAGGGCAACAGTCGGATGTTAGTGTACGAGTATCTGGAGAACAATAGTCTTGCAAATGCCTTGCTTGGTAATCATTTAGAACATGCAGTGTTATTCGAAATCGTGAAAATTAAAAAAAAAAATAGTATTTCTGAGAAGTGTTGCATGTAATCTGACAGCGAGCCTCTGTCATTTCAGGTCCAAAGAGTAAACGAATTCCCTTGGATTGGCGTAGAAGAGCTGCTATTTGTATGGGTGCTGCTCATGGTCTTGCATTTCTTCACGAGGAAGCTGAACCACATATTGTCCATCGAGACATCAAGGCTAGTAATGTTCTTCTGGACAAAGACCTTGTCCCTAAAATTGGAGATTTTGGGCTTGCAAAACTTTTTCCGGATAATGTCACTCACATTAGCACACGAGTGGCAGGAACGATGTAAGCATACTTTTCATTATGTAACTCTTGTTTCGCCTCCTATAAAAGTAATTTCAATATTATATGGGAGCTTGAATTAGCAGTGAAAATTATGTATGGGTCATGTTAAATAGGACGTTTTAAAACTGAAGCCATGGTAGAGCCTTTGTTAGCTAATTCTATTAGACGAAAATAATGTAGCTGGGAAATTATTTTTGTTTTGATTTTTATGAATCATGCATCATACAGGCCTTGTCACGGACATTAGAATGAAATCTATGTTTATCTTTTTATTTTTATTATTTGTATCAAAGTTTTTTTTAAATGGGTTTCTATTCTAGGCGTGGGTTTAACCAGAATTGACTGATTTTGTCTGGTTCCTCAAAATCAGCGTATGGCTGGGTCCAATATTAGTCAAACGCTCACATAAGGATCTACCTAAACCTTTTTAGCTGATGGATGTTATTATCTAATAGAGAATTTGCTAATAAACGCTCTTTTGTGTCAACAAGCTCCCTGTGACATCATTTATAAGCACCGAAAAGACATATTTGCGTTGTAAAACCATCATATGTGGCCTTTGCAAATGAAACTTTGAAGTGCGTTGGAGTGCAATATGTGCTTATTTGTTGTTGCCTTGCTTGCATGTGCAGGGGTTATTTGGCACCAGAGTATGCCTTGTTAGGACAGTTAACAAAAAAGGCTGATATTTACAGTTTTGGGGTGCTTATTCTTGAAATAATCAGTGGCAGAGGTAGCACAAAAGCAGCATGGGGAGAGGGTATGGAGCTTCTTCTGGAATGGGTAAATGTTTTACACTTTAGGTATTACAGATATCTTTCCTTTTGATGTGACCTAAAGTGCCATGAATCATCTAATTCTTGATTGCTTTACCTGTTCTGCACCCATACATAATAGGAAAGTAGCCAACGATAGTTTTTCTCCCTTTTCAAACCTTTTTCACACGAACCATGACTTCTTCTTTTTTATTTGATAAAGGTTACTGATATTGATTTCCAAAAGGTGAGTACATCTTTAATGTATAGGGAACAGGCCAAGGTGTCAGCCGGCTTCCTTACAAGCTAAGTCTACATATCCCTGTCCCTTAAACACCGAAACTACCGCTATTCACATTTACCAATTTCACACGAACCATGACTGAATATTAAAACCCATCTTTTTTTTAAATTTTTGTACATTTCTAATATTCATTTAGCCAACCCCAACTAGTTTGGGACAGAGGCTTTGTTGAGTTGAGTTTTACATTTCTAATATAGAAACAAAATTAACTTGTAGTATGACTTCGACTATGCTGATTGAATTTGTATGATGTTTTTAGACATGGAAACTGCGGCAAGAAGACAAACTATTGGAAATTGTGGACCCAGAACTGGTTGAGTACCCAGAGGAGGAAGTGTTGCGCTTCATAAAGGTAGCACTCTTTTGTGCTCAAGAAGCATCCCAGCAAAGACCATCAATGACGCAGGTTGTGGAGATGCTCACCCATGGAATTAACCTCGATGAGGAAATGCTAACTCAGCCAGGACTCATCAAGACCAAGAACCGCAATTCCATTTACTCTGGTAGTACTTCACAAACCTCCCAGCCACACAAAGGCAAGCGGTCAACAAACACCTCCACATTCATAACTTCGACAAATTTAAGCATCTCTCCTATAACCATCACACAGATGCAACCCAGATGAGAGAATGCAGCCTATAATCTCTGCTTGGGAGTTCTTTTTATTTATTCTGTTGGTCTTACTAAGCCCGGGAATCTCTTCTTTGACGGAGCCCATCTGGGATGCTGGGCTGCCTTTTACCACCCAAGGTTTTAGTTGGTTTGAATTGGATTCGGCATTACGGAGAAAAAGAAGCAAAAATCACCTGGGACCTGTATGAAATGACCACATTTTATACATAAATTTCTTATTCTTTTGTTTGAAAGGAGCTATACAGATTAGAGAATGACAGGGTGGGGTGCAGCATTGTCTGTTCTACATCTAACCCTAAGGTGCACCTTTGCTAGGGAAATTTGATTGTATTGAAAAATAAGAGGAAAAATAATAATTTTTCCTCCATTTCATCTCAAACACTTCAAAACATGGGTTCTCTGTCAAGCTAGTTACATAGAATGCAAGGCATACTATCTTTTTTCTCTATGTCCATATCAAAACAATGTGAACATGAGTTCTTTCAATAAACCTCTTGCCAGCGAATCTCATTATATGTAGAACAGAACAGGAGGGAAGAGTTATTTTGCTTTAGCTTGTTGATTGTCACAAGGGCAAAGGTTGTCTACTTCCTCAATATCAAAACCATCAACACATTGGTAGGGAAATCCTTGTTTCCTCTAATCTAGTTTTGTTAATTTCAAAATCTGTCCATATTGGATGATCCAATTTGTGGCCTTGAGAAGGATGTGTAGAAAATAAAATAATTACTGTCTACATTTATTAGAAAAGCCTCCCCTTTAAATAGGTGGTTAGAAAATAATTAAAAAAGCAGTGGTTCATATTCACCAGGAAAGCCTCAATAAATTGGACTAGATTTTGGAGCATGACACCCTTGACATGATAGGGCTGGAATTTGGTGCACGCGTGGCCCAATTTAGGGGTGCAACTCGGGTCGGCTCTTGGGAATTCGGGTTGAACTTTTACCTTAAAATCAGGTCGGGTTCAGGTTGATTCCAATTCGTTTTTTAGCAAAAGCTCAACCCTACCCGACCCATGTTGCACCCCTGGCCCATAGTAGGCCTTGGAGATGGATAAGGGTTTTTGGGTCACTGAAGCGAGCTACACGCTTGTGTGCACAAGATTTTATATGATGTGTGCGCATGAAGTCTAGTATTTTTTTTCAAAAAGTACTTTGGGGCCCACTTCGTAGGATGATCTAAACCATTCATTTGTTAGGCCACAATGTAAATAGGCTGTACCCGTAAGTAATCTGCATAGGGTTATCCTAACCCTCCAATCTGTAGAGGGGCCCCACATTATTTATCTGCTAGGCCTCGTTGATAGCCCATGCACCAAAATTAAGCCTTCTGTTTGTGGAGGCTTTCTTGATGGGGTTTCTATACATTGGATGTGTTTATTTTTTCCAAGGAAAAATATGAGCTGATAAAAGTACAAGTAGGTTCCCCTTTCTCAATAATTCAAACCATTTATTTCTTATGTCTTGCCATGGATGTCCTGGTAAACAAAATTTATCCCCATTGGGCGATCCTAACCCTTCAATTTGCTGATGCTTTCTTGACCAACCCTTCAGAAAAAAATTCCCAAGAAAAAAGTTTCCATCAGAAATGTTTTTCATGCATTCCAAACAGGGCAAATTGGTGTTAGAATAGTCAAATGGTGATGATAGATTTTGCTCCATGGCCCATCCATAGCAAGGCATAGGTAATAAATGATTTGCATCATATAGCAAGGTAGGTTAAGACTAGAGTTTGATGCACGACCCATCCATATCAAAGCCTAATAGACAAGTGATTTGTATGATTTAAAAAGCCCCACTTGGATTTTTACCTGCTCATATTTTAGGGATGGAATTTTGGGCAAGGCTCATCCGTTACATGGCTTAGCATATAAACGGTTTACACCATTGAACAAAGGTCACCATGCAAAAGAGTGCAGATACAGTTTTTCAAGGTCGACTAAGTCATGAAAATTACTTTTCCTTTGAAGAAAATGATGATCTTAGGTCTAATTCATATATCAAAGGCGGAAATTAGAAATAAATTGTGGAGGAGAATATACTTCACTTGAATTTAATAAATTCCGTGAGGATCAAGGTATAATTCATCAATTATCAGTCCCTAACACCCTTACCAAATGGGGGGCCTAGAGAGGAAAAATAGAACTCTTATTGACATGGTTAGTGTCATGTCTGTGCATTTATTGGATAAGTACTAAGATTAGAAAATAATGTGAAGTTAAGACTAATATAATAATAGTATCTAGAGAACTTCAATTCTTTGAAGATAATTTTCTTATAAAACTAGAAATAGCAGTTTCAACTCTCCAAGACTAGAAGATCTAACCATACGAGCACTCAAATCCAAGTAAACATGAAATAGAGCCTAGGAGTTAAAAATGAAATAGAATCAATTCTCTACAATAATAGATAAGAATTAGTCGATCTTCCATCAGAGGAGGGTAAATCTAGAGTGTCTAAAGAGATTTTTAAGAAAAACCTTGGACAGACAATTCACTAAAGATTAGGCTAAATTTTAGCTAAAGGTTTAGTGTAGATTTCTTTGATAACTACTCTCCAGTAACATGAGTTACCATGATTCTTTACAATAGCCTCCACTTACAACTTGGAAATACATCAAACGAATGTAGAAGAAAAAAATCTATGTGAGTTAAAGGGTGTGTAGTTCAAGGTCAAGGACACAAAGTACATAGACTAATAAAGTTGATACATGGTCTTAAACAAGCTCACAAACAATGGCATGAAAAGTTCCATGGTCTGTTAATATCAAATGGAGAAATTATGTGATGAAAGGGCCTACAAACACGTACGCTTCATCCCATCCTTGATATTGGATCCAACAGCTGCTCACTTTTTGAGAAGCTGCTGTGGGAGCAAATATCAAGGTGGTACTTCCATCGTACCACCTTTACATGTTTGTACACCCTTTCATCATATACTCTCTCTCTCTCTCTCCCTCTCTCTCTCTCTCTCTCTCTATATATATATATATAGCTCAAGCTCACACACACACTGTGTGTGTGAGAGAGAGAGAGAGAGGGTGGTACTTCCAACAAACGCCCTTTCATCATATAATTTCTCTATCACGTGTGTTCAAAATAAATGAATAAGATAAATGTGCTTATCAAATGGATTCAAAATAAATGAATAAGATAAATGTGTTTACAGCAAGTTTGTAGATTAAGTCTAGTGTAATAATATGCATGGACATTAATGAAGGATACAATGATGCCAATTGAATATCAAATTTTGAAATTAAATACAGAAGTGGATATGTGTTCAGAGTTTATATTCAATTGCTACCATTGTCAATTTGACTTCTTCAATTTTCTCTAAAATGTATAAATCTTTCACAAGAATCCTTAGCAAGTGTGTAGTTCAGTTAGTAGAACAAGAAGAAGAACCCACAAAACCATATATTTTCAACATCAACAAAATCAAAATCCAACAGCAGAACAGCAGAATAGAACATACATAACCAACACACAGGTATATCAGATCCAGATGGTCATGATAATTGTCACATCTACAAATTAAACAAACTCACTATGGTTTTAACAGACTATTACTCCAAAAATACAAAAGATGATGCAGGAAGGCGCACCATTCTTTTCAAGCAGCAGCTACAGCTTCAGGAGCAGTGACCATCCCTGCGGCCTTAGGAGGAGGTGGGGCGGCAGCATTTTTAGCATCTTTGGAAGGCGGGGCCGGAGCTGGAGCTGGTGGGGGAGGAGGGTTCATGTGGGGTGGTGGAGAGTGCTTAAGCTTCAAGAGTATGTGGCGCATTCTCGAGAGATCGGTTGGCTTTCCAGGTTTTGGCCCTTGGATTACAACAATCGACGGCCTCTTATCCTGGTCCTTCTTTCCTCTTTTCTTCTCTATGGTTGGCACTTCATTGGGAATGAGCTCCGCAATTGCCTTCCAATATTGCTTGTCAGCTTCGGCATGGAATTTTTCCTGATTAGCCAGAAAGAGCTGATACAGAAAGCACTAGTCAGTAATAATGTAATTTTGCTTCTTAGGGAACAAACCTTGTATTAACACTTGGTAATTTCAGTCACTGGCCTAACTGTTTTTTTCTGGAAAAAAAAAGCCGGTAGAAGACACTTCATTAAGGAAAAAATAGATTAAAAAGGAGGGGGGTGGGGGCAGATATTGCCCCATATACATGATGCCCCTATGGGCTCCGCAAGTGAATCCGCAATGTCATTGGCAGATCAACAGATAAGGGAGAAACTATGCCGTACGCCATGGCAGCTACTCCCGGCGGCGCGCACCGCCGGGTCCTCTCAAGCGGCGAGGCCTTGGTTACAGGTGTTCGAAAAAAGCAGTTGGCTAAGCCTCCCTTACGCACGCTTAGTCGTTTGGTCCCTCGATCGGGGACCTTACTTGATTGCTTCAGCTATTGAGTATATGATCACTGAAAGTGTTCGCCTGCCCATTGTCAGCATAATGTGCTAAATACCCCTTAGTCACACCCCCACTAGGGCTACGGACATGGTGTAGTATAGGGTATACGAATCCCTCGGACCCAGAACAAGGGATGGATTGTCTGAGGATTTCCCGCTCGCATGGTAGGATTGAACCGGGAGAGCTCTCCAGTGAAGTACTGGAAGGGGAACACCGATGCATGGGTTAATGAATAGGTGGCACACAAGAAGGCCGTGATTGTATAAGCAACGCCAGGGGATGGTGGAGCAAAAGTGTTGTATGCCGGAGGGCCTTGCCCCAAAATGCTTGATAACCTGAACCGAACCAGTTCAGATGTGCCAAGAATGGGAATTACTGCAGCACTGTGAGCTGCATTTGATATTTCGCTTATTCAGGTTCTATGCAGTGAGGTGAATTGCCTGATGTAATCAAATGGGTGAATCATGACAGAGTGAGGAGTACCGATCTCTTGTACATACAATTACTCTTTGCAACCTCCAAACGAGGAAATCGACGTTTGTTCGACCATCCAATCTCTTGCAAATACTCCAGTTGTAAAGAAGTTCTTCACACTCATTGAGTTTGTGATTGGGTCAATTGGGGTATTTACTGGTTTTACTCCCAACTTTCATGTATTTTTTAGAAGATCCAAGACATACTTCCGTTGTGATATGAAGATTCCCTCCTTCAAACGGGCAACTTCAATTCCTGTAAAGTATTCCAGATCTCCAAAGTCTTTTATTTCAAACTCCTTGGCCCAGAATCTATTAGTCTTTTGATTTCTAGTAAATCAACCCAATTGGAGTATTTGCTGGTTTTACTCCCAACTTTCATGTATTTTTTAGAAGATCCAAGACATACTTCCATTGTGATATGAAGATTCCCTCCTTCAAACGGGCAACTTCAATTCCTATAGAGTATTCCAGATCTCCAAAGTCTTTTATTTCAAACTCCTTGGCCCAGAATTCTATTAGTCTTTTGATTTCTAGTAAATAATTCCTTGTCACCACTATATCATCAACATACACAATGAGAGTGGTGAGAAGTTTTCCCTCTCCTAATAAACAAAGTGTGATGAGCATAACTTTGTTCATATCCAATTCTTTTCATCACACTACCAAATCTCTAAAACCAAGTTCGTAGAGCTAGTATAAGTCCATAAATGATCTACAAATGACACATTACCTTGATTTTCTAGAGCTCAGAATCCTAAAAGAGGCATCATATATATTTCCTCCTATAGGTCTTCATTCAAAAAGGTGTTCTTCACATCGAGCTGATACATTGGCCACGAATAATTCATGGCAAGAGAGAGCAAAACTCTAATAGAGTTCATTTTGTGCTTTAAGAGCAAACGTATCCTTGTAGTCCACTCCATAGGTCTGTGTATAACCTTTTGCAACAATCCTACCCTTGAATCTATCACCTGCATGTCAGCCCTATGCTTGGCAGCAAACACTTACTTGCAACCCACTGTTTCTTTTCCCTTGGGTAAGTCAGCATCTCCAGGGTGTCATTTGTAACAAGCATGGTTTCAAATTTCGGTTTCAGAAAGCGTTTTGATCCTCACCGAAACCAAAATTTTAGGCCAAAATTTCGGGCGAAATCCACGAAATCAAATAAAATAATATTTTATTTCGTAGAAAATTTCGGGGGAAATTTCAGCTGAAATTTTGGGAAATTTTGGGAAAGTATTAAATGACGGAAATTTTCAGCCGAAATTCCCTCTGCACTTATATGATAGCTGATTCAAAGAGAGATCTTCTTCTCTGACATATTGTGGTTATTGTCGACAGTTGCTCAATCCCCTAAAAATTATTGTGAGGCGAACCAAGAGAGAATGGGAAATCAAAAGCTGAACCAAATCCTGGATGACGGCAATACTGAAGTTCTCTTGCCTCTAGCCTCTAGTGGCCGGTGGAGACATTTATACAAGTGTTGCAGCAATGTGATTCTTATGAGGTGAACCAAGAGAGAACGGTAAATCAAAAGCTGAACCAAATCCTGGATGACGGCAATCCCGAAGTTCTCTTGCCTCTAGCCTCCGGTGGAGACATTTATATAAGTGTTGTAGCAGTGTGATTCTTGTTTTTTTTGTGTGTGTGTGTGGTTTGTGTGCGTGTGAAGTGGGAGGGGGATGCCTTTGGGTTTTGAAATTTTGTGGGGAACTGAAAAAAATTGTGGGGTTTGGGTTTTTTCTTCAGGAAGTGTTGTGGAATGCCTTGAAATTTTGTAATTTTGGGTGGAACAGAGAAATTTTTGAGGGGTTTGGGGTTTTTTTTCAAGAAAAGTGCTAACGTGCACCTATGTTCTTAAGTTGGGCATTTAAATGCACCAACTTAAGTTAACAACTAAAGCAAAAGGATGTGTGACCTATTTGAGAGTGTAAAAGAAAGACTTAAGTGAGTTTCTATGCAGCTAACTTAAGTTAGCCTTAACTTAGCAAAAGAAGCACTGGAAGAAGAGAAGAGGGGGTATCAAATTTCGCGAGGATGGTGAAACCATAAAAAGGATACTTTGAATGGGTGCGAATGAAAAATAAGGGGAATGAAACTATGAAAGCAGAAAGAAAAAGAGAAAATTTCTTTTCTAATAAGGAAAAGGAAGAAGAAGGAATATAACACAAATTTGATTGGAAATGAGATGAGATGAAGGAATACCTTGTTCAAGAAGTCAAATGAATAAGTGACATTGGATCTTGATCTTCCCTCTCCGATACCATGTAAATATTGAATTATACAATGAATCACATAGAATAGAAAGAGGTAGGGAAGAGGTAGGGAGGAGAGAAACGAATGGAGTGCAAAACTCAATCCATTCGTCATCTTAGAAATAAAATAGAAGACGCACGCACGCACACAGTTTGGTCAGAATGACCACTTCCAAAAGAATGGTCATCTCAAGAGGTTGGGAAAATGGCAAAAAGCAATCTCATCTCATTGGCATTTTGAAGAACCGATCCTCAAGGATTTACAATTGAATTCAAAGGCCATGATCATGGTTATGCCATTTTCTTTTACCATGAGCTTTCCATTCTTGCACAAGACACCTGTTTTTCCTAACAATCACCCACAAATTGGAAGTTAGCTTCTAAGTGACTTTTCTCCAGAGAGGAATCATCTCAAGATTCTCTCACAATATGTTGATCAACTTTTTCCATTGAGTAAATGTTAAAGGAAACTTCAAGACTCATCTACTTAGGCTCCACAAGGTATCCTTCTCTTCATTCAAGTGTAACTTTTGATTGTTAGACCTGCAAGTCCTTGTTCCACATCTTCCTTCCATTCTTTTAACAGTTAATAGTAATACTGTCTTCATGACAACAAAAGATTCATCCAAAATTTTACATAACTTGATAGTCGCTCCATGATGATCTAACGCTTGAAGTCATTTCCAACTTTTATTATAACAATGTTTATGAGAATACGGAAAACAATTAAAACAAAGTTGAAAACAATGTCCAACATGGCATCAACCACACATAACATAGTCTAGAATCATTAAGTGGCAATGCTTCAACTTTTGAACTACCTTCCTATGATGATGATAAGAACAATTAGAGATTGAAGTTCATCAATTAAAAGCAATGTTTAAAAACTCCAAGTCAATCACCAGCTTCCCAACTCGGCATTGGCCTTATCCAGTCATAAAAACATCCTTTGAAGTTTGAATCATATAAAAACTCAATGCGTCAATCATTGACTTGACTGAGTCAACACAGTTTTACCTTGGGTGAGTTCTTATCTAGGTGCAAGTTTTTAAACATTGATTAAATATATAGAAAGGGCCTCAGCAAGGCTGTGCATGGTAATGTTGATATCGTGTGAGAAAGTTTAGTCTCAAATCTGACCTTCTCTTTTTCTCTGTTATTGGATTTGTTTGTTTCGCAAGTGATCTGTCTCCTCCTATAGAAATCAATCTTGTATTCATCTGCTTCGTCAATTATTTGGTTCAACAATTCTTTCTCCCTCTTCTCTTTCTCTTCGAGTTGTAAAGCATTTTGTCTGCATGAGAGAAGCAACATAAATATCAGTTGTTAATGTGAAATTTGTCTGATTTCAATCATTTCAAGAAATAACTAACAATAAACATAACCACTACAATAGCGACAAATGTGTCTGTCCCATTATCATGGTGTATTTCAATTTGTCTGATTTTAAATCTTGCACTGAGAGGGGGAGCAGCTATCAGTAGAAGGAGGGTCGGAAACTCCTGGGGATGAGACTTCAGAAGAGGAAAGAGGAGCTTCATCTGATTCAGAGGAAAGGGTATCCTCTGAGGAGTTTGAAAAAATGACTAAATTGGGAGATCATTTGGGAATAAGATATCGGGAAAATATTGAAGAAATAGGAAAATGTTCCTAGATATAGAAAAAAAGGACTCCAAGCTAAAAAACGGAAAAAACCCCGCGAAGAGGTAGAAGGGAACTTAATGCTCTCAAAAGTTAGAGATCCTCTCATTTTTTATGGAGTTAGACCGTCGATAATGGTTCGAAACTCTGATGTTGAATAAACAGTAGAGCAAATTGGCCTTCCTGCTTGAAGATCTTTGGGAGCGTTTAGATGAAGATAACCTATGGTGGTAGGAAATGCAGATATCTCGTCCATTCACTATGAAAGACCTGGCTTCCATGGGGAGCTTTTGTGCTGGATAATTTTGTTTAGTGTTTTGGAAAATTGTAAAGGAAAATGTAAAGAAGATAGTTTAATTCCAGGAGGAATGGGTTTTTATTTTAACCTAAGAGAATGCTCCTGGGCAATTAATATTACATACATCCAGTGGGACTACTGGTCCCCATTGCATTTTTGCTGGTATGAATATATTGGTCAATTTTCAAAAAAAAAAAAAAAAAAAACAGATAATGAACAATAAAACATCCTCACAAAAGCCAAAAAAATATCAACACATGTTCTTCCAAGAATGTGGTAATACCTAGAAAGAATAATATATGACCAGAATTGCGAAATAACATAATCCTATATTTCAAATTGATTATCGCAGATACAGAAGGATCAACATAAATGTGTCAAAGAGAAAAGGAGAAAAAATCGCAAGCATTAGTTATTCATTGAAAACTCATAAAATTTAATCATTTATAGGAAGAAAGCTCTATGTCTAGATCTGTTAATTAAAAACACTTTCAACCTCGATCCATAGTTGCATCACGCTCCAAACAATAGAAAACAAAAGTACATATATTCCCCTATCAAAGAGAATTTCCAATATAAATGGAAGAAGTCTTCATGCACGAAAAAGAATAAATTAACAAAACATAAGAGACGTATGTAACCAATCTATATATCACAAAAGCATAGAGAAAGGGAGAAATCCTACATATCACAAAATATAAGTTCTTTTGACAAAATAAAGTTGAAGATAAGTTCATAAACATTCAAAAACCGATATCTTAGAATCCAGACATCAAATACCAAGCAGATCAGGGGGAAAAAAACAAGGCACAACAGCTAGAGACCGAAATCACCATAGATCTCACGGATCGATTCATAAATTGAGCATAAATAGAAGAATTATAAATGAACCAACTGAGCTTAAGGAGAGAGAGAGAGAGTACATATCACAAAAGATTAAGTTCTTTTAACAAAATAAAGTTGAAAACAAGCTTGTAAACATTCAAAGACCAATCTCAGTGAAGCCATAGACATTAAATACTAAGCAAATCATAAAACATGGAAACAAAGCAACAGCTAGAGAGACGGAAATCATGGTAGATCCAGCACATCGATTCATAAATTGCACATAAACAAAAGAATTACAATGAACGAAATCGAGCTGAGAGAGAGAGAGAGAGAGAGAGAGAGAGAGATCCTACGTATCACAAAAGATAAGTTCTTTTGACAAAAAAACAGTTGAAGATAGCCGCATAAACATTCAAAATCCGATCTCTTAGAAACCACACACATCGAATACCAAGCAAATAAAAAAACATGACAACAGTTCAACAGCTAGAGAGACGGAAATCACCTCATATCTAACAGATCGATTCATAACTAGCACATAAACAAAATAATTATGAATGAACCAAATCGAGAGAGAGAGAGAGAGAGAGAGAGAGAGAGGATGAGCTCTTTTAACAGAATACAATTGAAGATAAGCGCATAAACATTCAAAAACCGATTACTTACAAGCCACAGACATCAAATACGAAGCAAATCAAAAAACATAGCAACAGATCAACAGCTAGAGAGACGGAAATCACCTCAGATCTAACCGATCGATTCATAAATCGCACATAAACAAAAGAATTACAAAAGAACCAAATCCAGCTTAAAAATAGCGAGAGGTACGAAGAAGAAAACTCACCGTCTCCATTCCCGTAATATAAACCCTTCCTCAGGCTCCATCTCCATCGGAGGCGGAAGGATCGGACCATCCGAAGCAACAAAACCTCCATCAAAAGCCTTTCCATTCGATTCACCTGAAAAAGAAGAAAAATCAGGGGGATCGGACGCGAATCCACCTCCGCTACCGTAAATAGGCGGCGGAGATGGAGGTTGCGCCGGAAAAACGCCTTCGCCGGAGTTATACGCCGGAATAAAGACCGGAGAGGAGTCTTCGACGGGATCTTTGTTGGAATCGTTATCCGTGAAGGTTGAGAAGGTTTCGAAGCGTTGTGAAGGGAGGCGAGGGTCGTAACCTATGTAGCCATCGTCGTCGAATGGGCGAGTCGTGGACGCGGGTCGAGACTCGTCCCCGTCTGGACCGAACGAGTCGGGGAACGCAGACATGTTTTTTTTCTCCTTTGGTGTGGTCGCTGTGAATGATGAATATCCTCTTTTAATGTTTTTTCTTTCAGGTCATTTTTTTGGACTTCGCCACCTTCTTCTGTTTTGGCCCCACCTTCATTGGTTTGTATAGTCAGCAATAATGCTAATATGCGCCGTGTTGGGGGCGTGTCTGACATTTTTTCTTCGAGTGGAGTTTGGGTTTTGTTAGGTCTAAAATTGGTAACAGGTTATGGTAGGGCCGGAAAGGCTGATCTGTGCCTGAAGGGCTGGCCTGAAGGGCTGATCTGGACCTGAAGGGCTGATCTGGGCCTGAAGGACTGATCTTGGCCTGAAGGGCTGATCTGGACCTCCTGTCCGGCCGAGCCCTTCTGGGCGGCTCAGCCGGGCAGGTCTTTTGTCTTCTAGCGAACGCGTCATATCCTGTCCGGCTAAGCCTTCTGGGCGGCTCGGTCGGGCAGGTCTTTTGTCTTCTAGCGAACGCGTCATATCCTGTCCGGCTAAGCCTTCTGGGCGGCTCGGCCGGGCAGGTCTTTTGTCTTCTAGCGAACGCGTCATATCCTCTCCGGCCGAGCCCTTCTGAACGGCTCGGCCGGGCAGGTCTTTTGTCGTCTAGCGCTTTGTCATCTAGCGATTGCGCCATATCCTGTCCGGAGATGGCTGGTAGGGCACGTTTGGATATGGCTGGGTTTGGGTACTCGAATCGGAATCCCACTCTACCCCGCCGTGGAAAAGCGTGATTGCCTTGAAGTATAGTAGGCGCTCGATTGGATCCGTGATACCATCGTATTGGTCGAGCTTAGGTAGTTTGAAGTTCCGAGAAATTTGCTCTTTCAAAATCTCCTAGGTGAATGACAGCTCTTAGTCGAGATCGGCCTAGTCGGTCTAGTGCTTCTCCCTCCTCATTTCGACAATCATCTCCAGTATTTCTTGCCAAAAGTCAAGACGCACCGGGGCAGGTCTTGCTGGTCGAACTCGCTCGAAGTGCTGGTGGAGATCAGGCTGCAGCGGGTTAGGCCCTACGGGGCAGACTAACTTGATGGGCGGCGAGGGACTAACTTGATGGGCGGCGAGGGACTAACTTGATGGGCGGCGAGGGACTGGACATAGAGGTAGGATGACTCCCTCAGTGGTGCAAGCTCCTCGGATTCCTTCAAGGGCAGCTGGACCTTGAAGCTCTGGATCATTTCTTTCCGACTCATCACGAGCTCTTGGTGCTCCCGATGCTCTCAGAGCGGGTTGCTCTGCTCGCGGCACATTCTTTTCCTCCTTTTCGATAAACTTTCGAAGCATGCATGTCAGATTCGCCGATTACCTAGGCATGTTGTTGAACTCCTCACTCGCTGGCATGACAACCCAAGGCTGAGGCGAGGGTGTACTTCGACCAAGTGAGAGCGGGCTTGCGCTAAATCGTCAGTTAAATATGGCTCCTATCGGTCCATCCGCACCTACAGAAAATAGGTATGTTCCATTATTACTCACTTGATATGATTTCTATATCAAACCCATCATTTTATTGATTGTTGCAAATTTCTCTTGTAGGTGCGGTGTGTCCTTCGCACCTCATTTCTTTTGTTTAGGGATGGAGTTGTTGGTATTTTTCTACAAAGTGGCATTGATTTTTGGACACTTGTTAGTGCACATGATACTTACTCACACGGAATTGGTAGAAATTAAACGTTATTGTAGTATTTGGCCGGAACTGTACATTAATTTTGTTTACCGACGATGCCAATCTCTTGATGCCGAGATTTGAACGAGAGCTTCGGGTGGTGGACGAGTGCAAGCTCGGTTGGAGGCAGGTCTGCAAGCACAGAGAATCGAGTTAATGGGCTTGGAGTTTGGACTCTGGGAGAACCCTTCAACACGCAAGTCAGTATCCATCACCAAGCAGGAGATCGGAGAAGCAATGGCAGAATGAAAGATGAAGAAAGCTTAGGGGCCAAAGAAGATGCATACCTTGGTCTCTGAGTTTTCTTTTATAGGCTCGGAGGAAACCGAAGGCAGTTTAGACTACTTGCCTCCCGTGGTGTCCCTTGATTGGGCAAAGTTTTGAGGAGTCGAGAGCTTAAAGCTCTCACGAAATGAGGGGGGGGGGGAGGGGGGTTTTTTTCGGAATTTCTGGTCATTTGTGGTAGGCTACGGTAGTCCCTGGATGATGCAAGGGCTGTGAAGAATTATTGGAGGTTACTTTGGTCTATATGAGCGTGCTTGAGGAACACTGACCTTCATTGCTCAGGTGAGATTTTCTCCCCAGATAACCATTCCTCCCCACGATGGTTGTTTTCTTAGTTACCAAGGTGGGGGGAAATCCTTGATGCACTTTGAGGCGTATCAACTCCTTAGTTTTATTCAATTATGTGGATGATGTTTGGGCTCTACGGTGTTTCTATCGTTGGATGTTTTGAAAGTTATTGTAGAAGGTTGTGGGGAAGGTTCGATGTAGGAGGAAGTTTAGATGATGATTGAAGTATGTTTACGATCTCTTACTCTTTTTTACATTTTGATCCTGGAGTATGCTCCCACCCCATACTATGTAATTATGGTGGGACTACTGGTCTCCATGTATATTCCATGGTATAATATAATAGTCATTTTTTCAAAAAAAAAAAAAGAAGTTTTGAGGCGGTCGGTCTTAGCCTTGATTTTAGGCACTAGTTAGGGCGTTGATTTGAAAGGCAATTAACCACATTGGCATCCCGGGCGAGGGTGCGAAGTGACCTCCATGCCCCTGGTTTCCATTTTAACCATTTGGGCTCGTTAACCAGCTCGACGCCACGTGGTGGCAGTCACCCGCTGGAAGCCGATTTTTTACGCAACTGTAGACAGCCCATTTTGACCGGACCCAAGTTCGCTATGCTTGGGAGAAACCCCATCCGATCATTTCCGCCATGTTTCGCATTTTTCCGTGAGAGGTTGAGAGAGATTATTCATAAGAATCTAAGCGAGGGAGAATTTGGACCCGTTTGGTGGGCCCGCATTGAACATTTGTTTAAAATTCGAATCAACCGAGGGCCCACATTGTGGGGCCCGCGTTGTGGGGCCCACATTGTGGGGCCTCAGTAGGGCCTCTTGTGAGGCCTCTTATGAAGAACAATAATGATGGATTCTCCACTAAAGAAACATGATGGGCCCTCCACTAAGAACAATAATGATGGATTCTCCACTAAGAAACATGATGGGCCCTCCACTAAGAAGAATGATGATGGATTCTCCACTAAAGAAACATGATGGGCCCTCCACTAAGAACAATAATGATGGATTCTCCACTAAGAAACATGATGGGCCCTCCACTAAGAAGAATGATGATGGATTCTCCACTAAGAAACATGATGGGCCCTCCACTAAGAAGAATGATGATGGATTCTCCACTAAGAAACATGATGGGCCCTCCACTAAGAAGAATGATGATGGATTCTCCACTAAGAGGGACAACATGATGAGCTCTCCACCAACACATCTCTCTCTCTCTCTCTTTCTCTCCCTATATATATCTTCCTTCCCATCCATAAAAAAGGAGGAGAAAGAGGAGGAGATTTACCTTCCATTATCTCTTTCTCTTCCATTATCTCTTCCAATCACTCCCTCAAATCCCTTTCCCTATATTCTTCTTCCATTATCTCTCCCAATCACCTCCCAATCCTTCCCTCTAAGAGAAAGCGAAAGACGGCGGATCGGATCGGCGGCGGCAAGATCTTCACCACAGGTAGGTGCATTTTTCTCAAAATATTTCTGTATTTTTCCGAATTTTTCTGATTTTTTCCGCAAATTGTGTTTTAAAAATAGAAAACTCTTCAAAAAAACATCTTTTGACGAAGAAAAATTAAATTATATACCAAACAGATTCCAAATTTAATGCAATTTCGTGGGAAATTAATATGGTACTGATTCATTTTACCATGAATTTTTAAGGATTTTTGGAGTTTATTTGGTATATTATTTAATGCTTTCTTTGAAAATTATCAGATTTTGTGAGACTTGTTACTGACATCAAATCACCCTTAAAATTCTTAAAATTTTTACAGTAGTCTTATCTTCCATATTTCTTGTTACTGTAAAATTTTCGAGTGATTTGGATCTGTTTTCATATGGGATGTAGTGTTAATTCTTAATCTGGTCTGAAAATTGTAAAATCCGAAATCGGTAGTAAATAGTCTTTATAATTTATGAAATTCTCACCGCATGCTCATTTTATTGATATCTTATTTCTGTAGAAATTTCATAGAATTTATATGTCTATTTCTTGTAGTTTCTGTGTTAATTTGGCAATCTGGTCATTTAATTGTTAAATCAAGATTAAATATGAATTTAATGTAAAAATCTGCAAAACTCATCTATTAAGCTACATACATTCCCATCTTGCTGCTGTAGAAATTTCAACTCATTTCGAATTCGTTTGCAATAATTTCACTTGTAAAATCATTCATATGCTTAAAATTGATACAATCCATTGAAAATTCGAAATTAATTACTACCAAGTGATTTTCAACATTCGAAATTCGAAATTAAAATTGATAAAATCCATTGATAAAATCACATTTACTCAAACTTAATCTAACAAAACCTGAAGGCATCATAGATTGCGCGAACTTATTGCACACACTTACATCACTTTCATCTAAACCCCTGCATCTCACATGCACACACATCCTATTTTAGGAACCCGGAGTGTTATCTAGCATGGTTGACTGGGATTTCATCACCTGGTGCCTCTGTGCTAGAGAAGCATTCCACCCTTAGCCTAGTACCTTTATGGTACGTAAACGGATCTCTTGTTCACGTACTGATACGCCGGACACTGGTACAGTATATCGAACATGGATTCGCGCTAAGGGAACTCTTGGCCTTACCCCTAGATTAACCCACACATGCATGTAGTATACGAACACATGTGCATCACGTGTGTGAGCCTAGTTTAGGATATCCTACCCATTTGTGTCTAGATTAGGCCGTAGTCCATCTTCCAATGGCTACGATCGGTCCTAGGTACACAAACAAAGTCATGAGTCGAGATCCTCTCTCCACTCCGCTAGATTATGGTTAGGGTTGATGCCTTCAGGTAACACTGATAAAATGTGCGAAGATTAAAAAACTTTTCCTTTGGGGTTAGGATGTAAATCCCATTCATTTTCAAATATCTCATAGGATTAGTCATTCATGATCCATCCGTTGAAAGCAATCTTATGCTATCTCATCTCATCTTGATCACAGATTTTCAATCTTATATTATCTGATTTGACTCGTGTTTTCATCTCTTTTAGAGAGTCTTTGACTCATTTATCCTTTAGTTGGTGTTAGTGGAGTCTTTGACTCGTGTTTCTTTTCCTTTAGAGAGTCTTTGACTCATATATCCTTTAGTTGGTGTTAGTAGAGTCTTTGACTCGTGTTTTCATCTCTTTTAGAGAGCCTTTGATTCATTTATCCTTTAGTTGGTGTTAGTAGAGTCTTTGACTCATGTTTCTTTTCCTTTAGAGAGTCTTTGACTCATTTAGCCTTTAGTTGGTGTTAGTAGAGTCTTTGACTGTGTTTCTTTTCCTTTAGAGAGTCTTTGACTCATATATCCTTTAGTTGGTATTAGTGGAGTCTTTGACTTGTATTTTCATCTCTTTTAGAGAGTCTTTGACTCATTTAGCCTTTAGTTGGTGTTAGTAGAGTCTTTGACTGTGTTTCTTTTCCTTTAGAGAGTCTTTGACTCATATATCCTTTAGTTGGTGTTAGTGGAGTCTTTGACTCGTATTTTCATCTCTTTTAGAGAGTCTTTGACTCATTTATCCTTTAGTTGGTGTTAGTAGAGTCTTTGACTCGTGTTTCTTTTCCTTTAGAGAGTCTTTGACTCATATATCCTTTAGTTGGTGTTAGTGGAGTCTTTGACTCGTATTTCCATCTCTTTTAGAGAGTCTTTGACTCATTTATCCTTTAGTTGGTGTTAGTAGAGTCTTTGACTCGTGTTTTCATCTCTTTTAGAGAGCCTTTGATTCATTTATCCTTTAGTTGGTGTTAGTAGAGTCTTTGACTCATGTTTCTTTTCCTTTAGAGAGTCTTTGACTCATTTAGCCTTTAGTTGGTGTTAGTAGAGTCTTTGACTGTGTTTCTTTTCCTTTAGAGAGTCTTTGACTCATATATCCTTTAGTTGGTATTAGTGGAGTCTTTGACTTGTATTTTCATCTCTTTTAGAGAGTCTTTGACTCATTTAGCCTTTAGTTGGTGTTAGTAGAGTCTTTGACTGTGTTTCTTTTCCTTTAGAGAGTCTTTGACTCATATATCCTTTAGTTGGTGTTAGTGGAGTCTTTGACTCGTATTTTCATCTCTTTTAGAGAGTCTTTGACTCATTTATCCTTTAGTTGGTGTTAGTAGAGTCTTTGACTCGTGTTTCTTTTCCTTTAGAGAGTCTTTGACTCATATATCCTTTAGTTGGTGTTAGTGGAGTCTTTGACTCGTATTTCCATCTCTTTTAGAGAGTCTTTGACTCATTTATCCTTTAGTTGGTGTTAGTGGAATCTTTGACTCGTATTTCTTTTCCTTTAGAGAGTCTTTGACTCATATATCCTTTAGTTGGTGTTAGTGGAGTCTTTGACTCGTATTTTCATCTCTTTTAGAGAGTCTTTGACTCATTTATCCTTTAGTTGGTGTTATTGGAGTCTTTGACTCGTATTTCTTTTCCTTTAGAGAGTCTTTGACTCATATATCCTTTAGTTGGTGTTAGTGGAGTCTTTGACTCGTGTTTTTCATCTCTTTTAGAGAGTCTTTACTCATTAATCCTTTAGTTAATGTTAGTGGAGTCTTTGACTCGTATTTCTTTTCCTTTAGAGAGTCTTTGACTCATTTATCTTTTAGTCGGTGTCATTGGAGTCTTTGACTCGTGTTTCCGTTTTTAGAGAGTCTTTGACTCATCTGTTTTATTTGCAGTATTATTAGAGAGTCTTTGACTTCGTTATCTCATTTCAGTGTTATCAGTTGCTCTTATTAGAGAGTCTTTGACTCGTTTATCCTTTAGTCGCTTTTATTAGAGAGTCTTTGACTCATTTATTCTCCAGTTACTGTCATTAGAGAGTCTTTGACTCATTTGCTCTTATAATAGTATTATTAGAGCATAGTTGATTTGCCGTAAGTGTTTGATAGGTAGAGAGTTCGTTTCGAACTACGTTGGCTTGATCCTCTTCCACGAGGTACGTAGTGCAGCTTGGGATCCACATCCCAAGTCCAGCCAAACCTTTAAAAATAAAAATTTTAAATCTTTCAAAGTTACAAAAATATTCAAACCATTTTCAAAAAGATCTTCCTCTAGAGTTAGGAGTATGTCCTAGCTGTTTAGGTAGTGTTCTAGAGTTAGGAGTTTGTCTTGATTTGTATTGATATGGTATGTCCTGTCGTGTGAGTGTCCCTAGAGTTAGGAGGCCTCGAGTCGATCGGTTAGACATTTAGTCGAACCGATGGCTAGACTAGGCATATAGTCATCCCGTGGTTTTCATTAGGTTGCACGGCCTAGTTACACATAGGATTGTAGGAACCACCTGCATTAGCTTAAGGCTAATCAATCTGCATTTAGTTAGGGCATATAGGATGTCCTAAAATCCACCATTCATTGGAATTTAAATAATAGTTCAAGAAGCTTTAATAACTAGTCCGGTCTTTTAGATCGAGTCTAGGATAGAGGTCTAGGTGTCTTAGGCATCATAATTTTGAATAGGGCATCGAACTACGTGGGCTCCGATTCTTCCCGAGGCCGGGATACGTAGTGCAGCTAGGATGGATGGCCATTCTGGTCCGAGTCCAGTCCTGCATTAGAGTTAGGACTTGTCTTGTCCCGTCATACATAGCATAGATTTGTGTCTCATGTTTTGATATGTTTTCTTACTTTCTTGTACTGATACTATACCTTTGGTTGTAGCTTGCATGTGCGTGTCCACCAGAAACTTAGACACCCATTAGGCATGTCACTCATAACCTAGCTTTGCTTAGGTGACACATTTTTCATTTCATTTTACGTGTTTATTTCTCCATTCTCAGGAAATGCATGCTTAGGTAGACGATTCCTGAGGATTGTTCCCATTTCACATGATTTTTACTCAAACTTCTTTGGAATTAATGAAAATGGCATAAGAGACCAAGTGCTTGCACTCGGGCGAATTGGGGGTGCTCTCAGACCTTCCCCATTCGTAACCAGGCACGAACCCATATATATTTCTGGTTATCCATTGCACAGAGGATTTGATTTTAGGGTTCCATGGCCTATCCATGGATGGCGACTCTGAGTTCTTTTTAGGTACATCTCGGTTTCGAGCCCTGGCTCCTGATCAGGATGTATCTCATTCGTTTTGTATCGCCACTCGTGCTATGCTGTGAGGGTGGCATCCGTTTCGAGAGTTCCTTGGCAGAGCTCTCCTTCACATTGTGGAGATCTTAGAGGATTGCTGTGGGGACCTCGCGTCCCTCGCCGCACTCGTCCTCTCCCGGATCGGGGTCCACAGGCTGGCGACTCTGCTGGGGAGTTCTTGAAACATTGCCTAACTCTATAAAAATGCCATTTTTGCTAACTTTGGAGAAATTTGAGCTAAAATCATTTTAAATGGGAACTCTATCGTTAGAATCCAGGGGCGCCAGGCAGGTGCGTAATTAAAACAAGGGATTCACACACTACACATCATGCATTATCATATTTGTTTTTCCTTGTTTTTCCTTCTTGGCTCCACGGGATAGATTCAATGCGTACCCGACTGGGATGTCTTCACCCTGATGGTACTGTTGAATCTATTTCCAAGCTATGCGCCAACGCTGCAGCCGTAAACACTCGGTGCACTTGTGTTTACAGCAGCCGATGAGCAATGAAGCATACTATGTATAACACTCGGTGCACTTGAGTTATACATGTTAAGTATGTTTCATACGCATGGTACCCATTAGATTGAGTCCGGAGCCCTACTTTGTTTTATATATTATATATATACTTACTGACCTAGTGAAGCCCAACTAGGAAGTACCCGTGTTTATATAAGGATATTGCATTCATATAGGGTCGAACATGTGTTGCTCACACATGTGGAGCCTAGAGTTAGGAGCTTTGCCCCATTTGTAGACTAGGGTAGCTCATTTTATATGGCTACAACATGGTCCTAGCACACTCATTAGTCTGTCTTGAGTCGAGATTTTCTCGACTCCGCTAGATTAGAATTAGGGCTGGTGCCCCTGGTTAGGATTTGTGTGTATGTGTATTTACTTATATATACTGATTATGTATATTATGGTTCTCCTCTTAGTCAGAGATTCCTTATTCCTTTCAGTCGGTTATATCCATTCCGAATTTAGATCTAGATCTAGTCAGTGGATTTTGACCGTCATTACCTTGGCCGGGTTTAGCCCTTGATCTGTTGATTATAGGGTTTGACCCATTGTTGTATATTCTCACCTTTGGTTAGTCCATCTGTTGATCACCCTTCTCTAGTAACCATTATTCATACCTTTCGATTGAGCTAGGGTGATCCCTTGTATAGTCGTTATGCTGCCGGATTTTATCCAGAACATTTTGAGCATGACGGCTACTCTTTAGAGTCAGTTTACTTAGTCTGGACCTTGACCTCCTCGTATAGCCGTTATGCTGCTGGATTTTATCCAAAAGCATGTTAAGCATGATTGCTATCCTTTGGAGTCAGTCTGCCTTATCTTGATTCTCATATATACATCACTCAGTGGGATTAGATCCTTGTCTTTGTCTACCTGTTTTATCTTGAGACCTGGCCGATGGCTCTTTTGCTGTCCTTATGACCATGGTCTATCATTTCTGATCATATTGATCGTACAGTTGTTGATATCCATCATTCAGATTTTAGATCTGGTCTTTAACCCTACTTTTGTCATTCTTATGGCCATGGTCTATTATCTGAACCATTGATTTTCCATTTGATCCATGTTCATCTATCATGTATCCTTTTACCCTTGGATCATATCGAAATCATTAATGGAAAAGTTTGATCTTACCTGTATTCTTTGAGTGCATGATCATTGCTGAGATCGAAATTTATTTTGATTATAGATGTTTATCGTTCCTGACTCTTTCATTCCCAAAAAGAAGAGCAGTTATACTCAAATGAGACTTCAAGGTGTGGATTGAGAATTCATTGAAACCCTGTTGATGTAGGTCATAATATCACTGTCTATTTCGCTTTGACCTTCATAGACAGTATTTCTTTGATTTTTAGAATAAAATACCCTTTGGTGTATTTCAAGATTACTCTTTTCTCTGTTTGTTCAGAATCTTTATCCCATGACTATTGATCTAGTGTGTGTGCTTCCAAGTCAAGAGTCTATGTTTAGCGAAAGACCATTTTTTCTAAAGACTGACTATTTCTAATCATACTTGATCCAGGCAGTCTATTGTTTTACCCACATTGTCAACATAAGCCTTTTGTTGCCCCATTTAACCTAGACCTTGTGGAGTTGCCTTTTCTGTGATTTCTACTCCGGGATTGAACTTTATAGTTATCATTATCATGAGGAAAGGTGTATCACCTATAAGCTTTTAGTGTCAGTTCACTACCTTTGAAGAAGTGTCCTGTATCTTTAGATTTGTCTTTCATTGAGTGTACATCAACTTTCTTCTCTCTAAGTTGAAAAAGTTCAGTTACGTAGATGTTAAAAAAAAAAATGAAGTCATGTCTGTCAATCTTTCTTATACAGAGTCAGTATTCTGTTTTCTATCAGAACTGTTGAAGAGCCCATTGAGGTGTGTCAAAAATCATCAATGTACTTACAGTCTTCAATTCAATAAAATCGTTGATTTCGTATCTTTGATACTCTATGATTCACTCTTAGATCTAATGTTTAAACAACTAAAGACCCCCTTCTCGGATGAGAATGCAGACGAAATTCACCTCGAGATCTGAAAGATGGTCGAACGAGAGGAAGAGCGTCGAGCATAGCCACTTAAAGAAGAAATCAAAGCCATTGATAGTGGTATCGAAATCCGAAACTCGGGATGGATGGATTGGAAAAACTTTATCTCCTAAGGAGCGCAAAGAATTGATAAACCTGTTTAGAGGGGTTTGAGGTAGTTTTGCTTGATCCTATAAGGATAAACCAGGGGAATGCCCTGTCGTTGATCAAAGCAAGACTTCATCTGCTTTAGACATCCAGTTGAGGAATAAAATTTTAAAGAGATAAGCGTCAGGCATCCTGTGGAGCTGATGAGATATTGAGAGAAGATTTTCAGACAGAGTTGTGGAATCTTGAGCATAAATTCAAGATCTTTGAGACGGGAGTGGAGCACAGTGGTTGAAGTTTTGCCAGAAAACCACCAGACTCCTCAAAAAAAAAATAAAAAATTTCAAAGGCTTTGAACCTTAAACAAAAGGGCTTGTACATCAAATACATCAGGAGGCCATCCTTGATCGTTTGAGCTTTTATAGCCAAAATCCTAATGTTTTAAAATCCATTTGTAAACCCTTTGGGCCAAAAGCAAAATTAAAACAACTTCTTTTCAAACACATTATAAGCCCGGGGCATTTATGCACCCGAACTACGTCGGACCTGATCCCCACCTCTTCAGGGGTACGTAGGCAACTTGATTAATTCAAGTTCGGTCAAACCTTGGGATAAAATCCCCTTTGAAAATTTTGAAGCTAAATGCTAAACCATTCTTTGAAAAATCCCAAAGCGAACTACGCGGATCTGATCCTCCATCTTTGGGGTACGTAGGTAGTCTGGCTAGACCAGATTCGGTTCAAATCTTTAGAACCTTAGGTATTCAACCCTTTCGAACCCAAGCCCACCTAGAAAGTCCTTCTGGTGAAACAAGCAAAGGTTCGAGGCGAATGAAAAGAAAAACAGAAAGAAAAGAATGAGAGTCTGAAGACCCACTAGGTTGAAAACCCGAAAGGGCGGCCTAGAGATATACATTTGCTAAGTTAACAGCCAAAAGAGTTAGCTTATGCAAAAAGTCAGGGTAGTGGTCTGCTGGATTGAAAACTTGAAGAGGTAATCCAGTCAAGGGCAAAGACTTCCCATGAACAGTTGAGTTGAATAGAAGCAGAAGGAGTTCCTCAGTTACGTAGAATTCCCAAGTTTGAGTACAAGCAAAAGTTGAGATAAGTGGTCTTTCAGACTGAAAGCTTGGAAAGCAAAAGTTATGACTTCTTTTGAAGAGAGAAATCAGGGAGACGGAGAAGCCACCTCTGCACAGGGCAGAATCCTGGAATCCGAGTAGTGTCAGCGAGACTTATTTTGACACCTTTTTAAACTAGGGGCATTAAGACCGAGCAATCCGAAAGGGGTAACAACCATGACGGAGATCCCGATGGAGGAAATTAGGTCATCTTGACATAGTTTTTGAGAGTGCTCTAAGAGTGGCTAACCTTACCATAACAAAATAACACATTTTATCTAAGGGTGAATTAAAATTTAGTCAAGTCCCTTGAATATTGTAAGTCTTCTTTGAAAGAGTCATCAGAAGTCTGTTTCTGGTTTATCATTGTTTTTCTTTTAGAATCAAAAGTGTTTGGCACTGGAGAGAATGGGTGTATACCTTCCAAAGTGAAAAGAAAATTCAAAGTAGATCCTGGTTTAAGAATCAAAGAAGGGCAAGAGATTTGTTATTCAGACCTGCCTGAAACATCAAAGCCTCAAGCACTGAGCAAAATGAAGAATTCTTACATTCAGCCTTTGTGGAGAAGGTTTTACCACTATACCAAAGAAAGAACCCATGCAAACTCAAATTTTTTCTACTTACCTTGCTTTTGCCTTCTTAAGACTTTGTCATGGAAGCACATCATACTAGGGGCATCTTTTATGACTTACGTCATAAAAGATATTACACAATGATAACTGGGATATCTATTCTTAGCAAATAGAAACCAGAGAAGCTTGAACATACTCTTTGAGTTGAATTCCTTGATCCAATTGTTTCTTTTGGAGTCAGTTTCAGAAACTTTAATTCCCAGCGGAGTATAAAATCTACTCCTGCATCCTTCAAACCTCATCAGAATGCTTCTCACCTGTTAAAGAGAGTCAGCACCTGAAAATCTCATCAATCTATTTGAGTTTTGCTTTCAGCAAAGATCATGCGCTCCTAGTTATTCTTGGTAAGAGATGACTGGCCCATTAGTGAAATCGATCAAAGATGGTAAATTCTTCATTCCTTTTGAAAGATTTTAACAGAGTTTGAAATTACCGAACTTGCGTTACGCGGTTTGGTCTTTTTGAAAGATTTTAACAGAGTTTGAAATTACCGAACCTGTGTTACACAGTTTGGTCGTTTTGAAAGTTTTTAACAGAGATAGAAATTACCGAACCTGTGTTACACGGTTTGGTCCTTTTGAAAGATTTTAATAGAGATGGAAATTATCGAACCTGTGTTACACGGTTTGGTCTTTTTGAAATGTTTTAATAAGGAAAATATTTCCGATCCTGTGTTACACGGATTGGTCTTTTCTTCCTTCTCCCGGGTATTTAGTACCCCGATGATTAGTAGTGTAATGTCAAGTAGTGACTTACCTAATCATCGTTCCGCAATGTGCAGCTTCTTAACGAGTTAGGAGTCATGTGTATCTGCGAAGAGGTTTGTAGGGGACTGTTTAGCAGGACCTACGAATTTGGGTTTATGTGGAACTGTTTAGCAGAACCGCGTGATCCAGAGTGATTCGCTACCTTGAAAGAGAGGAGTCAGAGTTACTCGGATAGTTAAACAGATTTATTTTCAGTAATGATCTGTATAACTATCGCTAGGCTTGAGACTTAGTCTCGCCTCTGGTACTTAGTACCCAGATGATTAGTAGTGTAATGTCAAGTGGTGACTTACCTAATCATCGTCCCGCAATGTGCAGCTTCCTAACGTGTTAGGAGTCATGTGTATCTGCGAAGAGGTTTGTAGGGGACTGTTTAGCAGGACCTACGAATTTGGATTTACGTGGAACTGTTTAGCAGAACCGCATGATCCAGAGTGATTCGCTACCTTGAAAGAGAGGAGTCAGAGTTACTCGGATAGTTACACAGATTTATTTTCAGCAATGATCTGTATAACTATCGCTGGGCTTGAGACTTAGTCTCGCCTCGGGTATTAGAAGTTTGAGTTTAGCTTGAATATTCGATTACCGTAATAATTGGTCGAGTCTTTGACTGATCGGCATGATTTAAAAAAAAAAAAAAAAAAAAAACTCTATGAGTGTTTGGTTTTGAACTTGTTTTGGACGAGTTTCAATACATTGGTCTTTGGCCTATTTTTGTAGGTTTCTAAAAAGAAAAAAAACTCTTTGAGTGTTTGGTTTTGAACTTGTTTTGGACGAGTTTCAATACATTGGTCTTTGGCCTATTTTTGCAGGTTTCTAAAAAGGAAAAACTCTTTGAGTGTTTGGTTTTGAACTTGTTTTGGACGAGTTTCAATACATTGGTCTTTGGCCTATTTTTGCAGGTTTCTAAAAAGGAAAAACTCTTTGAGTGTTTGGTTTTGAACTTGTTTTGGACGAGTTTCAATACATTGGTCTTTGGCCTATTTTTGCAGGTTTCTAAAAAGGAAAAACTCTTTAAGTGTTTGAGTTTGTGCTTGTCTTAGACAAATTGCAACGTGGTTTCTAAGAAAAAAAAATGAAAGCTCTTTGAGTAATTGAAGTGATTGGTTTGTTTGTTTGGTTTGTGCTCTTTGAGCAATTGTTATGTGTACTTTGGCTTAGCCTGATATATAAAAAAAAAAGAAAAAGAAAAAATGTTTGTGTTTTTGTAATCGTTCGTTCGTTTTTTATTAATTAGTCGAGTCATGAGTATTAGGGAGAGACTATCTCTTTGAGATGTCTTAGTTGCCGAGTTAAGAGTCGGTGAGAGACTATCTCCCTATTGTTAGTAGAGTTTTATCTTTGTGAATATCGTTTTAAAACTGAAAACCCAAAAATTTGCTTTGTTTTGGTTTCGGGTCAGTCAAAATGTGTCGTCTGTTCAGCTTTGCCATTCGCGTGTTACACACGCTCTGCCAAAGAGGGGCATCTGTAGACAGCCCATTTTGACCGGACCCAAGTTCGCTATGCTTGGGAGAAACCCCATCCGATCATTTCCGCCATGTTTCGCATTTTTCCGTGAGAGGTTGAGAGAGATTATTCATAAGAATCTAAGCGAGGGAGAATTTGGACCCGTTTGGTGGGCCCGCATTGAACATTTGTTTAAAATTCGAATCAACCGAGGGCCCACATTGTGGGGCCCGCGTTGTGGGGCCCACATTGTGGGGCCTCAGTAGGGCCTCTTGTGAGGCCTCTTATGAAGAACAATAATGATGGATTCTCCACTAAAGAAACATGATGGGCCCTCCACTAAGAACAATAATGATGGATTCTCCACTAAGAAACATGATGGGCCCTCCACTAAGAAGAATGATGATGGATTCTCCACTAAAGA
The DNA here is from genome assembly GCF_043159265.1 of Tasmannia lanceolata. Taxonomy (NCBI): domain Eukaryota; kingdom Viridiplantae; phylum Streptophyta; class Magnoliopsida; order Canellales; family Winteraceae; genus Tasmannia; species Tasmannia lanceolata. The sequence goes on from NW_027518683.1 coordinate 16,417,234, forward strand.
AACATGATGGGCCCTCCACTAAGAACAATAATGATGGATTCTCCACTAAGAAACATGATGGGCCCTCCACTAAGAAGAATGATGATGGATTCTCCACTAAGAAACATGATGGGCCCTCCACTAAGAAGAATGATGATGGATTCTCCACTAAGAAACATGATGGGCCCTCCACTAAGAAGAATGATGATGGATTCTCCACTAAGAGGGACAACATGATGAGCTCTCCACCAACACATCTCTCTCTCTCTCTCTTTCTCTCCCTATATATATCTTCCTTCCCATCCATAAAAAAGGAGGAGAAAGAGGAGGAGATTTACCTTCCATTATCTCTTTCTCTTCCATTATCTCTTCCAATCACTCCCTCAAATCCCTTTCCCTATATTCTTCTTCCATTATCTCTCCCAATCACCTCCCAATCCTTCCCTCTAAGAGAAAGCGAAAGACGGCGGATCGGATCGGCGGCGGCAAGATCTTCACCACAGGTAGGTGCATTTTTCTCAAAATATTTCTGTATTTTTCCGAATTTTTCTGATTTTTTCCGCAAATTGTGTTTTAAAAATAGAAAACTCTTCAAAAAAACATCTTTTGACGAAGAAAAATTAAATTATATACCAAACAGATTCCAAATTTAATGCAATTTCGTGGGAAATTAATATGGTACTGATTCATTTTACCATGAATTTTTAAGGATTTTTGGAGTTTATTTGGTATATTATTTAATGCTTTCTTTGAAAATTATCAGATTTTGTGAGACTTGTTACTGACATCAAATCACCCTTAAAATTCTTAAAATTTTTACAGTAGTCTTATCTTCCATATTTCTTGTTACTGTAAAATTTTCGAGTGATTTGGATCTGTTTTCATATGGGATGTAGTGTTAATTCTTAATCTGGTCTGAAAATTGTAAAATCCGAAATCGGTAGTAAATAGTCTTTATAATTTATGAAATTCTCACCGCATGCTCATTTTATTGATATCTTATTTCTGTAGAAATTTCATAGAATTTATATGTCTATTTCTTGTAGTTTCTGTGTTAATTTGGCAATCTGGTCATTTAATTGTTAAATCAAGATTAAATATGAATTTAATGTAAAAATCTGCAAAACTCATCTATTAAGCTACATACATTCCCATCTTGCTGCTGTAGAAATTTCAACTCATTTCGAATTCGTTTGCAATAATTTCACTTGTAAAATCATTCATATGCTTAAAATTGATACAATCCATTGAAAATTCGAAATTAATTACTACCAAGTGATTTTCAACATTCGAAATTCGAAATTAAAATTGATAAAATCCATTGATAAAATCACATTTACTCAAACTTAATCTAACAAAACCTGAAGGCATCATAGATTGCGCGAACTTATTGCACACACTTACATCACTTTCATCTAAACCCCTGCATCTCACATGCACACACATCCTATTTTAGGAACCCGGAGTGTTATCTAGCATGGTTGACTGGGATTTCATCACCTGGTGCCTCTGTGCTAGAGAAGCATTCCACCCTTAGCCTAGTACCTTTATGGTACGTAAACGGATCTCTTGTTCACGTACTGATACGCCGGACACTGGTACAGTATATCGAACATGGATTCGCGCTAAGGGAACTCTTGGCCTTACCCCTAGATTAACCCACACATGCATGTAGTATACGAACACATGTGCATCACGTGTGTGAGCCTAGTTTAGGATATCCTACCCATTTGTGTCTAGATTAGGCCGTAGTCCATCTTCCAATGGCTACGATCGGTCCTAGGTACACAAACAAAGTCATGAGTCGAGATCCTCTCTCCACTCCGCTAGATTATGGTTAGGGTTGATGCCTTCAGGTAACACTGATAAAATGTGCGAAGATTAAAAAACTTTTCCTTTGGGGTTAGGATGTAAATCCCATTCATTTTCAAATATCTCATAGGATTAGTCATTCATGATCCATCCGTTGAAAGCAATCTTATGCTATCTCATCTCATCTTGATCACAGATTTTCAATCTTATATTATCTGATTTGACTCGTGTTTTCATCTCTTTTAGAGAGTCTTTGACTCATTTATCCTTTAGTTGGTGTTAGTGGAGTCTTTGACTCGTGTTTCTTTTCCTTTAGAGAGTCTTTGACTCATATATCCTTTAGTTGGTGTTAGTAGAGTCTTTGACTCGTGTTTTCATCTCTTTTAGAGAGCCTTTGATTCATTTATCCTTTAGTTGGTGTTAGTAGAGTCTTTGACTCATGTTTCTTTTCCTTTAGAGAGTCTTTGACTCATTTAGCCTTTAGTTGGTGTTAGTAGAGTCTTTGACTGTGTTTCTTTTCCTTTAGAGAGTCTTTGACTCATATATCCTTTAGTTGGTATTAGTGGAGTCTTTGACTTGTATTTTCATCTCTTTTAGAGAGTCTTTGACTCATTTAGCCTTTAGTTGGTGTTAGTAGAGTCTTTGACTGTGTTTCTTTTCCTTTAGAGAGTCTTTGACTCATATATCCTTTAGTTGGTGTTAGTGGAGTCTTTGACTCGTATTTTCATCTCTTTTAGAGAGTCTTTGACTCATTTATCCTTTAGTTGGTGTTAGTAGAGTCTTTGACTCGTGTTTCTTTTCCTTTAGAGAGTCTTTGACTCATATATCCTTTAGTTGGTGTTAGTGGAGTCTTTGACTCGTATTTCCATCTCTTTTAGAGAGTCTTTGACTCATTTATCCTTTAGTTGGTGTTAGTAGAGTCTTTGACTCGTGTTTTCATCTCTTTTAGAGAGCCTTTGATTCATTTATCCTTTAGTTGGTGTTAGTAGAGTCTTTGACTCATGTTTCTTTTCCTTTAGAGAGTCTTTGACTCATTTAGCCTTTAGTTGGTGTTAGTAGAGTCTTTGACTGTGTTTCTTTTCCTTTAGAGAGTCTTTGACTCATATATCCTTTAGTTGGTATTAGTGGAGTCTTTGACTTGTATTTTCATCTCTTTTAGAGAGTCTTTGACTCATTTAGCCTTTAGTTGGTGTTAGTAGAGTCTTTGACTGTGTTTCTTTTCCTTTAGAGAGTCTTTGACTCATATATCCTTTAGTTGGTGTTAGTGGAGTCTTTGACTCGTATTTTCATCTCTTTTAGAGAGTCTTTGACTCATTTATCCTTTAGTTGGTGTTAGTAGAGTCTTTGACTCGTGTTTCTTTTCCTTTAGAGAGTCTTTGACTCATATATCCTTTAGTTGGTGTTAGTGGAGTCTTTGACTCGTATTTCCATCTCTTTTAGAGAGTCTTTGACTCATTTATCCTTTAGTTGGTGTTAGTGGAATCTTTGACTCGTATTTCTTTTCCTTTAGAGAGTCTTTGACTCATATATCCTTTAGTTGGTGTTAGTGGAGTCTTTGACTCGTATTTTCATCTCTTTTAGAGAGTCTTTGACTCATTTATCCTTTAGTTGGTGTTAGTGGAGTCTTTGACTCGTATTTCTTTTCCTTTAGAGAGTCTTTGACTCATATATCCTTTAGTTGGTGTTAGTGGAGTCTTTGACTCGTGTTTTTCATCTCTTTTAGAGAGTCTTTACTCATTAATCCTTTAGTTAATGTTAGTGGAGTCTTTGACTCGTATTTCTTTTCCTTTAGAGAGTCTTTGACTCATTTATCTTTTAGTCGGTGTCATTGGAGTCTTTGACTCGTGTTTCCGTTTTTAGAGAGTCTTTGACTCATCTGTTTTATTTGCAGTATTATTAGAGAGTCTTTGACTTCGTTATCTCATTTCAGTGTTATCAGTTGCTCTTATTAGAGAGTCTTTGACTCGTTTATCCTTTAGTCGCTTTTATTAGAGAGTCTTTGACTCATTTATTCTCCAGTTACTGTCATTAGAGAGTCTTTGACTCATTTGCTCTTATAATAGTATTATTAGAGCATAGTTGATTTGCCGTAAGTGTTTGATAGGTAGAGAGTTCGTTTCGAACTACGTTGGCTTGATCCTCTTCCACGAGGTACGTAGTGCAGCTTGGGATCCACATCCCAAGTCCAGCCAAACCTTTAAAAATAAAAATTTTAAATCTTTCAAAGTTACAAAAATATTCAAACCATTTTCAAAAAGATCTTCCTCTAGAGTTAGGAGTATGTCCTAGCTGTTTAGGTAGTGTTCTAGAGTTAGGAGTTTGTCTTGATTTGTATTGATATGGTATGTCCTGTCGTGTGAGTGTCCCTAGAGTTAGGAGGCCTCGAGTCGATCGGTTAGACATTTAGTCGAACCGATGGCTAGACTAGGCATATAGTCATCCCGTGGTTTTCATTAGGTTGCACGGCCTAGTTACACATAGGATTGTAGGAACCACCTGCATTAGCTTAAGGCTAATCAATCTGCATTTAGTTAGGGCATATAGGATGTCCTAAAATCCACCATTCATTGGAATTTAAATAATAGTTCAAGAAGCTTTAATAACTAGTCCGGTCTTTTAGATCGAGTCTAGGATAGAGGTCTAGGTGTCTTAGGCATCATAATTTTGAATAGGGCATCGAACTACGTGGGCTCCGATTCTTCCCGAGGCCGGGATACGTAGTGCAGCTAGGATGGATGGCCATTCTGGTCCGAGTCCAGTCCTGCATTAGAGTTAGGACTTGTCTTGTCCCGTCATACATAGCATAGATTTGTGTCTCATGTTTTGATATGTTTTCTTACTTTCTTGTACTGATACTATACCTTTGGTTGTAGCTTGCATGTGCGTGTCCACCAGAAACTTAGACACCCATTAGGCATGTCACTCATAACCTAGCTTTGCTTAGGTGACACATTTTTCATTTCATTTTACGTGTTTATTTCTCCATTCTCAGGAAATGCATGCTTAGGTAGACGATTCCTGAGGATTGTTCCCATTTCACATGATTTTTACTCAAACTTCTTTGGAATTAATGAAAATGGCATAAGAGACCAAGTGCTTGCACTCGGGCGAATTGGGGGTGCTCTCAGACCTTCCCCATTCGTAACCAGGCACGAACCCATATATATTTCTGGTTATCCATTGCACAGAGGATTTGATTTTAGGGTTCCATGGCCTATCCATGGATGGCGACTCTGAGTTCTTTTTAGGTACATCTCGGTTTCGAGCCCTGGCTCCTGATCAGGATGTATCTCATTCGTTTTGTATCGCCACTCGTGCTATGCTGTGAGGGTGGCATCCGTTTCGAGAGTTCCTTGGCAGAGCTCTCCTTCACATTGTGGAGATCTTAGAGGATTGCTGTGGGGACCTCGCGTCCCTCGCCGCACTCGTCCTCTCTCGGATCGGGGTCCACAGCAACACTAGTCAAAAACTTTGTTGACTTTACCTACTACGCCCTCTACATTGCGAGTGTTTCTCCATTGACAATGAACAAGATGCCCGGGGAGATTGGTATTCTGGTATTAGATATGATGGAAGGGAGCTTCTTTGATCACATGCCTCCCTTCACGAGCATACTAAGTTGGGTTAGAAATTAATATTTGTCACCACCGAGATTGAGAGACATGGGACTCTATTTGTGACTCTATAAAGCTAAATGTACGTCGCTGAGATCAAACACATTCTCTACCCATGGGATAAGGAGAAGTTCGACACCAATCAGCTCTACCTGCGATTACATATATTTACTTCCAACTTGTGGCTTTGGCCATGTCTGGCTGCGAGGAATTTTTTTTTTAATGATAAACCAGTGTCTCCAATGGCAAGAGAGGTGTAGGGCAATGGGAGAAGGAGAGAGATTTGAGAGGGCACAATTGAGATTAGCATAAGAAGTAGGTAAAAACCAGGATAAAGTTAATCTGATTTTGAGTAGAGTTTTTGTTTCTTGATTTCTTGCCCCTTCTCATCACTTGGAGACACTAGTTTCCTGTTTTTTGTTTCCCAATTTTTAGCCAATTCACCCTCATCTCCACTTTGAGACACCGATTCATCATGAAAAAAAATTCATGGTAGCCAGACGTTTAGGTTATAACTAACAGGAAAACACTTCTAAAACAGGGTTATGTGCTAAAAATAAAAAAGGGAAGAAATAGTCAATCAATTGGGCTATTTTCACAATTTTTTCTGCATCTGTAGGGATACGTGGGCACTTTTTTTTGTTTTTTTGCTCACATGTCACGATAAAGAACTGTGTTTTTTCCCGCACAAGATCCCATTTTCCTAGGAACCCTCTAACTAATATGTTTAATTTGACAATCCGCATGCAACAATTCTAATACGTATTCTCGTTCCGAGGAGAAAGAAATCCAAGAATCCAATTTTTGAAAGATTAGAACATTGATTCTTGAAACATTAGAAAATCAGAAAGAACCCTAAATTATTAAGAAAAAGACTGATGTTATGAAGTCGATTGCCTAACCAAGAGCGGAATCGAGCAAATCCCTACGCACCAAATGGCATTGGACCGGGAGTTTTTTTTTGGAAAAATTAAAAATAACCATTGTGTTTAAGTTTTATTTTTAGGGAAAGTAAAGTTATAATGATATCCATAAAAAATTTCCCCTCTTTAAATTGTTGAAATAAAAAAAAGTTGTTAGAATATTTTTCCGTAATTACTGTTTCTTTCGACCTAAATTTTTTTTTATGTTGTAAAACAAATATAAAACAAATTTTACACCCATCTTTGCATCGAAAAAAAACAGTGCCTCACGAAATGTTTTTCCTACAATCCAAACAACACAAGTAGTTGTCAAAGTGTTAAAGAGGCTCTATGCCGTGCTTCCCAATTATATCTACTTATCACTATTCTTAAGAAGAATAAAACCAAAGCTCTTCTATCCTTTAACTGTTCAAGCTAAAGACCATACTAGTTTTTATTTGATGTGTGCCCGTTTAAACCTGTATTTTTCACGCACACCATAGGATGATCGTAACCCTCCGATCTATAAAGGGGCGCAAATTATGGAAACTTCTATAGATCAGAGGGTTAGGATCATCCTATAGGAGGGTGGGCCGTATCGTTGTTTCTTAAAACTATGGTTGTTTATAGGCGGGCACATCATACAAATGGCTACTACAGGGGCATTTTCGTCAAATCGGAGAAGTACGGTCATAAATTTTCATGTCGAGGCCAGGTTGGCCAGGTTTTCGTCCACTTCACAGGGTCGACTTCATGTGTTAGGTATTCTCGTAGTTATTCACAAATTCAAGGCTATTTCAATAAAACGTTCACTTGAATTCTCTATATATACGAGCATTGCCTCATTTGAACCGCTTCTGTGAGGAGGGAGGGAGAGAGAAAAACAGAAAAAAGATAGAGAAACGAGGAAGAAACCCTAAGTCTCAGGCATTTATTGTTCTAGTCAATCGAGATATTCTTCCTGCAAAGAATTCTTATTCCTGTTTCTCCTGCTAAATTTTCATTACATTTCATGAGTCGTCTAGGGTTTAAATCGCTCGTCTATCATGGCGATTCATGTTTAGGCGAAGCAGATGTTCTCCCCACGAAAAATCACAACTTTCAGTTCCCAAACAACGAAATCCGGATCAATTACATCTCTGCTCCGAGCGAGCGTTGTCATCCTCTATCGATTATTCAGACGATTTCTCCTTTTTCAGTCCGATGTAAGATTGAATTGAAATCTCCGCCCGAACAATTGCCTTTGAATCGTTTGTATGCTTCTTGCCTCACGGAATTCAAGGTATTTTGCTCTCTCTCTTTTTTTTTTCCCTAGTTTGATACTCGTTTTATGCTTCAAATTCGATTGATTCGCTGTTTTTTTCGTTTGAATTGCCAAAAAAGTGAATCTCACTCTTTATTGACTCAGTTTTATACATTTGTAGTTTGATTCTCATTTTAGGGTTCAATTTGGATAAATTCACTCTATGTTTTTTTGCTTTTTATAGTTTCGTACTCGTTTTTTGCTTCGAATTCGATAGATTCACTCTTTCTTTTTTAATGGCAAAAAAAGCGAATCAATAAGGTGAATCTCACTCTTTAGCGACTCAGTTCTGTACGTTTGTAGTTTGATTCTCATTTTAGGGTTCAATTTGGATAAATTCACTCGATGTTTTTTGCTTTTTATAGTTTCATACTCGTTTTATGCTTCCAATTCGACAGATTCACTCTTTTTTTAAAATTTTTTTTATTCTTTTTGAATGGCAAAAAAAGTGGAGAGATGAAGTGAATCTTGCTCTTTATCGACTCAGTTCTGTACATTTGTAGTTTGATTCTCATTTTAGGGTTCAATTTGGATAAATTCACTCAAGGTTTTTTGCCTTTTTTAGTTTAATATTCCTTTTATGCTTCAAATTTGATAGATTCACTTTGTTTTATTTTGAATGGCGAAAAAAGTGGAGAGATAAAGTGAATCTCTCTCTTTATCGACTCAGTTCTATACATCTGTAGTTTGATTCTCATTTTAGGGTTCAAGTTGGATAAATTCGCTCTTCTTTAACATTTTTTTTCAACTTGATATTTCAGACGGCAGTTGTGTTGCTAGAGGATGAAGAAATGCATTTAATAGCAATGCAGGGTAAAACGGAGAATTTCCTTTGTTTCTGGTGTTGTGCGGCTCCGATAGGTCTATACAAGTCTTGTTTGGGGATGCTGAATCTCCGTTGCCTCGCGATTGTGTTCGATCTTGATGAAACACTCATTGTGGCCAACACTATGAAATCATTCGAGGACAAAATCGAATTTCTGCAGCGTAGGATTGCCTTGGAAACAGATGCCCTTCGAGCTTTGGGCATGAAAGCCGAGCTTAAGCGGTATTTAGAGGATAAAGCCTTATTGAAGCAGTATTCCGAGAATGATCAAGTGAATGATAATGGAAAATTGTTTAAAATTCAGCTTGAGGATGTCCCCCGGCTCGCGGACAATCTAGAACCGGTCGTTCGGCCAATTATAAGGTTGCAAGAAAGGAATATTGTCTTAACTCGCATTAATCCAGAGGTTAGAGAGTCTTTGTTCTACGTGTATTTTTTATTGCATTTATATATTGCTATATTGGAGGTGGCTTTAATTGTATAGATTCTATGTTCATAGCTATTGAGCACATCGATAAGTGTTACATTCATGTATCCTGATTCAACACCTAAAGTCTAAGCGTCTAAATATTGCAAACAGTGCATTGACTGCCCAAATAGAAAATTAAAATAACATACTATTAATGGAACTGTTTCCAAAAATTTTAAAGTCGGAAAGCACCCGTGATATCTTTTAGATCAGCAATTAATCTAAATAAGTAGCCATTAAAAAAAATCCAAATAAGCCTCAGCTACAAATATCACGGTCAATCAATGTTGATGCACAAAATCCAAATACAAATAAGTCTCAACTACAAATATCACTGAAAATCGACTTTTATACACATAAAAAATTTGTACAGAGTCTCTAAATATTATGATATATTTGTGTCGTGCATGGAACATAAGCTTGTTGATGTTATTTGAGCGCTTCACATTGTCGGTTGATTATGCTGGTGGAGCACAAGGAATGCCTCTGGAAATAATAATCAATAAAATGGGAAGAAATATGTGCTTCTTAAAGGTCCATTAGAACTCATGTATGGAATACCTTTCAAGCGGTAAGCGCTGTTCAAGCCAAAGGTCACATCATTCCTTAGCATGTCCATCTCTCCTTGGACACTTCTTCTAAGAATGTATTCACGAACCCTTTAGCAAAGTAATATGGTGCAATTCAAAAGATTTCAAAATCTGATGCAAATTATCTAATAAGAAATTGTTCTTGATTCTTGGAACGAGGATATTGGAGACAAAAAAAAGATAACCGTACAATGTGAAAATAGGACATATGCCTTCATCTGTAATAATATAACAAGATAACTTAAGGGTACTCATTCATTGACTTTGAAGTATCATTCGAAGTACTTGTATATGTAAACACGGAATACTCAGATGGAGTTGAGAGATAAATCTCCCATGCAATTGTTAAGGAAACCTGGGTTTATTTCAGGTATAGAAGATCTGTAAATTTCGTGCAGGGCTAGGATATTAACAACAGATCTAGGAGTAGGCTGTATATGGTTTATAGTTTATACTTTATAGTCTTAAAGAACTGGACGGTGGTCGGTTGTACAAGGACTTTTATGGGTTGGACAGGATGGGTACTAGTCAAAGTCAAAGGGTAGGATGCTTAAGAGGGATTTTAGGCTGTTAGAGATTAATCGAACGGGTTAATGGGGGTAGAATGGAACTGGATTGGGTAACATGTCAAACTGTCCAAAGATTGGATCGTAAGTCACAGGTTAAGTTACAGATTCAAGACAGATATGCTGTGTTTAATTATGGTTGGATCAGTTAGTTTAAGGTGAGGTTTCGAGTCTGTATCAAAGGTTTAATTAGTGGTAAAAGCTAGGAATAGGGACTGGTTTATAACAGATATTTTGTAATAATTTGGGGGTAGAAAGTTGGTAACAGGTCTATAAATCTGCATCAGATTTACACCATTTTGGTTGATGGTGATCAGTGGTAAAAAGATTAAAATCTGAAACAGTTTGGTAAGGGTTTGATTTGGCTTAGGGTTGGTAAGTATTTGGGAGGTAAATATTTGATTCTTAATGTGAAAGGGCTAGGAAATTAGAGGGTGTTCAACTATTGGTGTAAGCATAGTTTTAAAATTCCCTCGCATCCGCGTTGACTCCCTCTTACCTTGGCCGCGTTCCGTGTTGTGTCACATCTGCGTTCCGCGTTTTTCCGTACATAGTCAATAAAAACTCCTTTGACTCTCCCGAATTATGACCGCGTCAACCGAGGACTCAGCCGCATCAACCGAGTAATTGACCGCGTCGTGCCGAGTCGACTAGGATTTTCTTCGGCCACGTTCCGCGCCTCATCCACGTTTTTAAACACTGGGTACATACAAGTTGCATAAAAGGATAGTTGTACCTTTAAGAATATATACCTTAGGTGTATATTATGTAAGATGAATTTACTTAATGACAAGAGTTACTAAATTAACAAGTGTTAACGAAGCATGAAGAAAAAGAAATGAGCAAATCCACAAACATGAAAGATGGAGGAAGATGGAATCAGGTCGAATCCCACGACTTGTCTCCCCTTCACTATATTACATTCAGCTTGGCATATTACAAGTATACCGATGTTGTATTGTAAATGAGAAAAGGAGCAGAAAAATAAATTCCTCTGACATGATATACAGTTAAATTTGAGTTATGTACTCTTAAGTGTACAGACATCCTTCTATGTGACTCGCATACACCCTATATAAGTCGCCTTGTGTTCCACACTCCCCCTCTAATTGAGGTATTAGGTCATGAAGCATCGATTTGCAAATAAAAAATCGTGTTTGGCATGAATCATGGCTCCGTGAAGATTTCTGCGAGCTGATTTGTTGACAAAACATACGGTAACATGAATAGCATTGATGTATATAATGATAGTCTACGTCAACATGCTTTGTTTGCTTATATGAAAGACTGGGTTTGATGCAATCTAATACTCATTTTTTTTATTCCAATAAAGATGTATGGATGAAGCGAGGTACCAAATTTTGAGATGAGTGCACGAAGCTAGAGAACTTCACTAGATGCTGCAAACATGGATTTGTATTCTGATTCAGCTGAAGATTTTGAAAGAACGCCATGTTTCTTACATTTCTAGGAGATCAGAGTATCTCCCAATAACAACCACCAACCAATAGTTGAGAAGTATGGCTCATGTACCATGTAATGGTGTATATAATTTGCCCAATGTTCCACAATTTGAAAGTAGTTGACTACCTTTCCTTAAGGGTATTTCTGTCATTTGCTCCTTTTTTAGTATATAAATCATTCCAATCCTTCTTTAAACATCATGAAATTCATAGCACTTTATCCTCCTCACAATTTCTCTTCCTTCTTAGATATATTTGTTGAAGATTTTTTTGCAAATCTTCATTCATTTTTTAATTTATTATTATGAATAATGAAGTCTTCAAAGTTGAAAAGCAACAAGAAAATGAGTCTTCTTTGTCCAATAAACCATGGGGGAATCTTAAAGAAACTTTGAAAAGAAAATAATTGGATGCAGTTGCATGCACACACACACACACATACCAGAAGGGAATGGTTTTTCAAATTAGATTTCCCTGTAGACTTTGTTTTACTTTGTAGTTGAGATCCATGCCACTGATGGTTAGTTTTGATAAGGAGGTCATATGGGCCTCATGTAGTCTTCATTCTTTCATTTGCATATGAGATTCATTCATCTTATAGTAATTTTAGTAGATCTTGGTTCAGTGAATTTGCTTTTGCTTTCTACTATTCATTGGCATGATTTCATCTATTTTGATTTTTAAGGGGCTCATCATTAGAGCAAGCCATAACTTGTACGGAGGCAATTATCGCTTGAGGGATAAGGAACCTGACCTGTAACTTACCTCCGACTTTCAGTTCTCCGAGATGAAAGGTCTTATGCGCGTTTTCTTAGAAGACCTTTTCATTTCTTTTCTGCAGGTCCGTGATACTAGTGTGCTTGTGAGGCTACGACCTGCTTGGGAGGATTTGAGAAGTTATTTAACTGCAAAAGGGCGCAAGCGTTTTGAGGTATACGTTTGCACAATGGCTGAAAGAGATTACGCTCTGGAGATGTGGAGGCTTCTTGACCCAGAAGCACACCTTATAAGCTCAAATCAACTTCTTGATCGTGTTGTCTGTGTCAAATCAGGCAAGTGCCTTGCGTTGAGATAATTTCACCCTTAGATTTATGAAATGTGTTTCAAATTTCAAACTTTGTCAGTAATCATTGAATAGTTTTCATATATAGTGCAAATCATGTGATTTGTGGTTTCAGTTTTGCTCATTATGTTGTATTCAAGGTATTTTTCATTCCTTTCTTGCTTTGTAAATACCAACCTCTGGTGATCTTTGAACAATTAATCATGAACTATGATTTTGCGAACTAATTAGCATGTGTTGGGATGCTCGTCTTATTTTTTCAAATTTCTATGTTGATCCTTCTCTTTTAAACACTCACCTCCCCTGTGGGCTTCTTTTTAACTTGGTAGGCTCGAGGAAGTCATTGCTTAATGTCTTCCAAGATGGTATTTGCCATCCAAAGATGGCAATGGTGATTGATGATCGCCTGAAGGTTTGGGATGATAAAGATCAACCACGAGTTCATGTTGTACCTGCATTTACTCCATATTATGCTCCTCAGGCAGAGGTATTTTGTTTTGTGTTCAAAGTGTTGATTGTGGACAATTTATTTCCTATTAGGAAAGTTGACGTTTACCTGATTATCCCCTTTTATAGACGGCGAATGCTGTTCCGGTGTTGTGTGTTGCAAGAAATGTTGCATGCAACGTCAGAGGTGGTTTTTTCAAGTAAGTTAACCGATCCACATTGTATTCTTGGGCTTAGCATGTTTTGCAAGGAGAAGTATGTTGAATTCTTGAGCACAGAATCATCCTATTTATATCTGGTGGCCAGTATATAATCTGTTTAGCATGTCTCAACCATATAATGCTTCACAGGGAATTTGATGAGAATCTATTGCGAAGAATTTCTGAACTCGGTTATGAAGACGAGGTTGTAGACTTACCTTTTGCACCTGATGTGAGCGATTACTTAATGTCTGAGGTAATGGGTTTATTTACTGTTGAGCTGTAGAGGAATAATTCTGGGTTTCTGTGTATTTAGCTGTTATTCTGGTTGTCAATCATTGTCAGGATGGTGGTCTCGTACCTGGCGGCAACAGAGACCTTCCCATACCTGAGGGCACAAGTGGTGCTGAAGTTGAACAAAGATTGAATAGATCGGTTGGTTCTCCGTGCACCTTCTTTAATACATTGCTTTCTGTGCTTGGACAGAAGGGATAGTTTGATTCAAATACTGATTGGCACACGGGAATTTATAATCTGTCTACTTTCAAGTGGACTGCTATATTTTGTTTACTGTGCATATTTTCTCATTCACAAATAGTGGAATGGGTTGTTGACTATTGCACTACTCCTTTATCTTTAGGATCAGAAGATCGGCGTGGATTCTGGTTCTCTTTCTGTCACGGCTAATTCTGATTTAAAGCCTGAAATTTCGCAACAACCTGCAGTTGTCTCATCTGATTTTGTCACCTCACAAATATCTAGAACAATTACACCTTTACAGAGTATGGGTTCTTGTTGTTTTACCAGTGTGCATAGTTACTAAAAACAATAATCTCCTCATTCTGTGGTGCCCTTCTGTTCTTTAGGACCGAGTTTGCTGGGAGCTGCTCCTAGAGAAGGGGAATCCACTCATTCTGGGTTTGATCATGACATAAGAAGAAGGCTCCTTATCATGAATCATGGTCAGAATAATAACTCGACCGACCCTTACATAACAAAACCACCTCCACAAATATCAGCAATACCTGCACAGTCCCGTGGAGGTTGGCTTGTGTCAGAGGAAGATGTAAATGCTGGACAACTTAATAAAAAATCTGCAGGACTAATCCAAGAATCTGAGGCATTGCAACCTGATAAGCAACGACCTTTCAATGATCCGCTTTATCATAGTCCAGAGGCTTCCATTTTCACTGAAAGACCCGGTCATGACTCTGCAGTCAAAGCTGAAGAGGTTCGAGCTGCACTATTTGCTTTGTAATACACATCAGGATTCACTTGCTACAGGTACTCATATGAGTCTTTACGAAAAAACTCCAGCCAGTTAAATCTTACTTATCTGCAGGCATATCTTGGCGATGAACGGCAGAGAAAAAATCACGTACCCTCAACCCCTTCTTCCTCTACAGGTATTTTTTAACATAGATTAGCTTGAGATGAAACGGAGTTTGTTCTGCTTGTTTTGGTTGCATGGAAGCTTCAGATAAAGTTTTCTCTATTTTTTTTTTCTTTTAGCAGCTTAGTGCATTTTTTGGCTGGATTTCTACTATGTATTATTTGCTTAATGAAGTTTCTCTCAGAAGATGATGACGTATCTCTGAACCGAACGTCTGTTCATGGAAGAGAGCTTAATACCGAATCAGGAAAGGGGACTCCACATCCTTCAGCTATATCTGTTGGTGTGCTGCAAGAAATTGGGCGGAGATGTAGCTCTAAGGCAATGTGACTGGTCCTTAAGCGTGATATTTTTAGCTTATCTTGTTTTTTTTGTTTTTTGATTTTTCGTATTATATCCTGTTGTGTAGGTTGAGTTCAGGTCTGTTGTAAGTACCAGTAAAGATCTACACTTTTCTGTTGAGGTCAGTAACAAGTGTATGTTCACTTAATTCTTACAAGCATAATGCCCTGGATTCTTGTATTGCAATTATAATATATATTTTTATATGGTTCAATTGATATGATTTCATTCTGCATCTTTTTTTGTCAGTGTTACTTGTTTATTTTTTATTGTCCTTGATGAGTCTGGATCAGAAACTGCTCAAAGTAATTAGATATTTGGTTATTTAAAAAATAATAATTGGATATTTGGTAATGGAACTGGAACATAACTAGAGAAAATTAAATCATTTCTTGCTTTCCTTGCCTTTTTCAATCATATAATTTAAGTCAACAGCAAGATTACCTCTTCAAATTAGCTTAAACTGTTTATCTTACCACTCTAAAATAAACTGGTGATTGATCCTGTTTTGTTTTGGTGTGGCTTGTCTGTTATTGTTTTTGCTCATGAAGGAAAAGGCAACCACTTTATGATGTATTCCATTTACTCCAGTAACCAAGGTTTTAAATTTCGGTTTCGGTCACCACTGAAACTGAAATGTTTCGGTTTCTGGCCGAAATTTCAACCGAAATCATGTAAAAATATGATTATGATTTCGTTTTTTTAATTTCAACCGAAATGTCTAAAAATTTGGTGATTTCAGTGGAAATTTTGGCTATTTCGGTGAATATTTCATAAATTTCGGTGGGAATTTCGCTGAAATCTTGTAAAGAAACGACTTCATGTAAACTTCGTTTTGAAATATTTCGGCCGAAACAAAACGTTTCGGCTGAAATTTAAAACCATGCCAGTAACTTCGCCCATTTAACTTTCTGGTTCAGGTTCTGTTCACTGGTGAGAAGATAGGTGTTGGAATGGGTAAGACAAGGAAGGAAGCTCAACTGCAAGCGGCTGAGAGTGCTCTTCACAACTTGGCCAGTAAGATCTTCATTATTTAATTCACCATTCATATGCTGCCTAATGCAATCTCTTCATGTCATATAATGCATTGATCTTATCACTTACAATCTGTTTTGTCTTGAAGAATCAAATACTAGTTGCAGATTGATCTTGCATTTTTGCTTCTTTGGTCTTGCTAGGGTCTATGCAGTTTCATTCGCATCATAAAATCTTTCATCACCTAAACTCAAATATTACTTAGAGATGTAAATGAAACTGATAATATGGTGGCTCATGGCTGGAATTTTGTTTCCCGTTGTCTAGTGAATATTGTTATTGATAATGAAAAACCTCATTTTTCTAGAATGAATAGCGACACTAAAAATGCCATTTCAAAATAAAATAAAATATCGACACTAATGAGCCATTAAAAAAAACAAAACATGGACAGTACTAATGAGCTGTGGTAATACAAATGTCAGGTGGACATGTGATTGCGCACCGTATTGTGGTTCACAGTCACAGTAATAGTAAAGATCATTATCACATGCAGGAATCTCATGGATCAATGATTTCTTAGAATATTATACTTAACATTTAACTTCTTGATTACGTGCACCATTCATATTTACAGAGTGTTTATATGGGTCTGTTCTTGTGTGCCTATTTAGCTGAGCACCAGTATATTGTTATGCTGTCTGGTTTATAGGAAGTTCTGGTTTGTGCAATAGTGTGCAAGTTCCAAAGTAAAAGATCAAACGGATATAAGTGGAGGCAGCTTCCTGCTTGAAGCCACTAATTTGTTCTCTCACTAGACCCTCGATTCATGCCAGATTTCCTGGTTTCTTGCCGAGCAAACCAACTGAGGTTGATTTCAGTTGTGAAAAGACGGACTAGCTCATGTTAGAGAGTTTATTAGTTGCTGATAGCACACGGGAAATGCCAGTATCTGTATGTCGTGCCAAGCTCTTGAGGGGTAGCATAGTACGACTTGCGAGAGATGAGTTGTGTGGGTGGGTTTGGTAATAAGAGTTTCAATAGCAAAGAAGTTGGGAAACTATATAACTTCTACTTCTAACACGAGTGTCCATGCAATTGGGCGAGGTGCTTATTTGAGACCATACATCATCATATTGTTATTGTAGTGGTATGGGCTGAATTGGATCATTCCTTTATATGTAGTATACATTATAATATATATATATATATATATATATATATATATATATATATATATATATATATATATGGATTTTTTCCAATTAGTCCTTACTTTTCAAAATATTATCCAATCAACAATTGAGTAACATATATTTTTTAAAGTTAGGTTTTCAAAAACTAATTTCCAAAGCTCCCGTAACACACTTCCATCAATTACCTTTCCTTATATATTTATGGCTGCCAGGAATTGTTTTTCATGATAAATTGGGCGTCTCCAAGTGTAGATGAGGGCGAAGACGACTACAAATCAGGAAACAAAATCCTGGAGACTGGTCTCTCCGTTGATGAGAAGTCGCAAAAAATCCAGAAGCCAAAAACTCTACTCAGAACCGGATCGTCCTTTTCCGGTTTTTTAGCAACTTCTCATTGGCGAGACCAGAGAAGCAAGATTCATACCTGAGGATGGGGATTCGCGATTCCCCGAATCGCGAATCGGAATCGTGATTCGATTCGATTCCCCGATTCTGGGGAATCCCGAATCGATTCCGTCGGAACCCCGATTCCCAATTTTGGGAACCCCGATTCCTAATTTTGGGAACTTCGATTCCCAATTTATGGAAACCCCGATTCCCAGGTGATTCCCTCAGAATCCCCAGCGAATCCCAACTCCCCAGCGACTCCCTGCGATTCCCCGACGAATCCCTGGAGAATCTCCGTTGACTCTCTGGCAAACCCACGATTCCCTCTTCCAACCATCCCAGAAGCCTTCGATTCCCGCTTTCGAATCCCGAATCGAATCCCGCTTTCGATTCCCGCCCTGGCAACCTTGGGCGAGACGCTCAAAAACCATCACATGACCAAAAAATACCCATAAATGGTTTTTAAACATTGAATACCTAGTCTAATATTTTAGTATGTACCATAGTTCACATGGAATTCATATAAAGATTTATACATAACACATACTCTACATTTCACATGCAATTCATATAATTATGTAACACATTGGTACATTATACCAAACACATTTAGGACACGTTTGTATACCTCATGTTTTTGTATTTGTATTTTGGATTTGAGTTTTGGATACAAAATACATCAATCATCCTCATGCTCATGGGTGTACGAGGGAGGGAGGGACATCTTGTTGTTTCTGCAGCAAGGTTGAGGAGCAGCAAGGGTGAAGGTAATTGCCACAACCCACAAATATGATTTCCAAATAATGTCTCGCAGAAAAGATTTGAAAATCAGAGTTTTTCACTGTTGTAGCTGATTTGGAAATCGAAGGATCCGATCCAATTCCAAATCTCAACTGCAAATGTGAGAAATCCAAATCGCAATCTTGTGGGTATCCAAACGTGGCCTCATGGTTTTTGGTTTCGATTTGCATTTCGGTTTCAGTATGCAATTCATTGGGGATGGAAACAAAAACCTTTTGGTCGTATTGTACCAGTTTCAATGAAAATTTAAAACCATGGTTGTCGGTTTCATGAAGTACGTCACACCAGAATTTGCTTGTATTTTTATTCATCCGTGATTTCTCTTTCTGGCGAATTGATTACTATAATTTAACTGTGGACAAAGTAGTTGGATGGCCTTCTGATTTCAATCTTTGATAATGCAGGCAAATATGTAGCATATATGTCACCTGATTCTGAAGCCGTGGATGGAGATATGGGTAAGCTGTCTCTTGAAAATGACAATGGTTTTTTAAGGGATATTGTTAGCACTTCCAAATTGGATGAATGTTCTGGGAAAGAGGCCTTTCATAGTCCAAGTACATCAGAACAGTCGGGGCTCATGGAGGATTCTAAAAAATTATCTGTTGTTGTTTCCGGCATCCAAGAATTAGTAAGAGATTTAAACATGTGTTTAATATAGTGTATACTTCTTGTGGGTTAAACCTCGAATCATTCAATGGACTGACTGGGTGTAATATATATTTTTTCTAGTGCATGAAGGAAGGCCTCCGTTTAGTTTTTGAAGATCAGCCCCCCGTTTCCATTACTTTAAATAAAGGAGAGTATTATTCGCAGGTTGGATATGTACTTCTAGTTTTTTATGTTTGAAATTTTTTTATTTAATTTTGGCCTTGGTCAACTTAACTTTTCGTATTTTGGTTGCTCTTTTCAAATTATGGTATGGCGTGACAGCTGTGATGCATCTGACTATAGGCACTGATCTAGAAAGAATGGAGTACATTTTTGTTTCCATTTTTCATTGGCCACTCTTATTTCAGGTTGAAGTAGATGGACAGGTTTTGGGAAAGGGAACTGGTTTAAGCAGTGAAGGTGCTAAACTGGAGGTTGTTGCTGCTTCCCACTTACATTCAACTGCCTGTCTTTGAGTTTGATTTACTTGGCTTAATACCATACTTGTTTCTTGATTTCTTGCACTTTCATCTGCTAGAATACCCTCTTTTGGCTAACCTTCTACTCGTAGTTGTCTATTTTTTCCTAAATATAAGTATTTCCTTTTAAGTTACCTTAAAATCTGCCAAACAAACTCAATAATGCACAATAGGGTTTTGCATCTAATGACTTACAACACTTACAGAAAGAAAATATTCAATCGTGTAATAGTGAGATAAGTTTTACAACCAAACTACAGTGTCGACTAGGATCTTCAAATCTTTCTCCCTTGTCCTTGACCAACTGTATAGTGGAATCCAATGGGATGTCAATAGGCTTTGCTCCCAGCATGCCTTCTTCTGATAATAGGTTTGTAGCACATTTCCTTTGAGGCAGACTAATGCCAAATTTTAATCTTGCAAATTTAATCTGAAAGACCTTGCTCCTTTGAAGCCAACTAATGCCAAATTTTAATCTTGCAAATTTAATCTGAAAGACCTTGCCTTACTCTCCCTCAAATCCAAGAGGTTGCTCCATATAAACTTCTTCGTGAAGATCACCCTGAAGAAAGGCATTCTTAATGTCAAGTTACAATAGTGGCCGCCTTTATTTGCTGTAATGGAAATAATGACTGGTGTAATTCAGTTTAGCAACTGGTGCAAATGTTTCTACAGAGGTTTTGCGTGTGACCTTTGGCAATCAATCGAGCTTTCAATCAATCAATTGTTCCATCTCGTAAATACTTAATACTATAAACCTAGTGGCATCCTAGAGTACGCTTCACTGCTGGTCATTTAGTGAGTTCCCATATATGATTTCGTGGCAGGGCATTCATTTCATTGCCCATGGCCTCCATCCATCATGAGACATAACCTTCTGACAAGAGGCAGGGAATTAGAGGAAAGGAAAGTAACAAAAAAATTGTTGGTGAAAAACAAAGAAGTAAAAGAGAAAGAGTTTGTAGTCGGATGTTGTATAGGACTGTATACATTTGCGAACAACAATGGAAAGATCAACTGGAGTATGACCAACTACAAGATCTACAGACACAGATGGAGATTGTGGAATAGGTGGAATTGATCCCCTTTATTTCTCGTCTAGTATACACCTGCAATGGCAGCCAAGGAACAAAACAAAGTTCAGAGGGTGGTGCAGGAGATGCAGACAGCAGATGTGTGTTAGAGGTGAGCTGTAGTTAATAGAGGATTGGACAAAGTGAGTACATTATCTGAAATGGACGGATCTGATGGGGCAAATTAGGGAGTATCCTCAAAGAATGTGACATCAACACATACAAACCCTTACGAGACGCAGGATGGTAACAATTGTATTATTTCCGAGTACGAGTGATGGAGACCATTAATTGAAAAAGAAATAGAAAGGGAGTCCACTAGGAGCGCCTTAGGGTTTTTTACTTTTTTTATTTATTGGGTTATAAATGTCATTCTATTTCATAGGGCTATATTTATCATGTTGGGGTTTTATATTTAATTTAATTGGGAGGGATTTTAACAATATGTTTAAGTCATTAGTATCCTAATTTTGTATGAACGAAATAGGAGGTGGTGTTTTTTTATTTTTTATGGTAAAATAGGAGGTGTTAGTTGTTATTTTTAATTATGATTCCAATTCCTAATGGGTTGCATTTTCTTTTTGTTATTTTTTAGAAGGGTTGGCCTGGTTTGTAAAAAGATTATTTGAAGATTTAGGTAGATTCCTATAAACCATTTGTGAATTTAAATCGGATTTATCAATTTCGTTTTGCGCTAAAACCTCCATCAAGTAGGATGGACCTATGTTCTAACTTAATCACAGGGTTTAATAATTATTTTTTATGTTTCTTGATTTGTTACATCTCTTTTTATATGATTTCAATCACGGTCTCAATTAAATCTAATCGTGAAATCATTAATCCTGGGTTGTCGTTTTAACTATTTCCTATGGATGTGATTTTTGGTTGTTTAACCTCAACCCCTTTACATGATCCTTCAACCATAGTTATTAGCAAAGATATTAGAAATAAATATCGTAGATAGCCAATACTATATTTGTTAGAACAGACCTTTGACAAAAATACCAAATCTGGAGTTTTAGAGTTTTGATCTAGGATCAGAACCTGCTTTGATACCATGTTATAGTCTACCCCATAAAGGGCTTATCAACTGGTGTAAAGATCCAAGACAAGGGAGGTGAGCAAGAGAAGAAAGGTAAGAGACGGAGGATACAGAGAGAGGGAGAGAGGAAAGAAACAAAGGAGTTTGGAGAAAATGTTTGCGAGATTGGAGAAACCCAACCCACAATTTTTTATTATTGATGGAGGGGGAGTGATGCAAGTGGCCGTGGAAGCGATTCGCCGACGATCTTGAGGATCGGATCGCCGATTGCGCAGGGATTGAATCTCAGGGCAGATCTTTGATTTTTTTTGTGTTTTCTTGATAATCTCAACAAGAAGCTTCGATTTATGTAAGGGGATGCAAGAACATCAAATCTAAAAACAATCTTGCATTAAACAAGATGAACAATTAGGAAAAAGAAGAAACACTAGAACATTCTAATCTTAATTCTCATTTCCAAAAAGAATACACAAGGATAAAAGAGAAGGGAAAAATCTTTCTCTCTCTCTCCAATTTCTCCCCAAAGGAGGAATCTCTACCCAGTATCAAACTCAACAAAAACTAAAGAAAGAGTACATAAAACGGCTTTATATAGTTATCCCAAGAAATTTCCAAACTACCCCTAATGAAACAATATCTTCTCAAACTACCCCTACGAGTGTAAAATGACTCAAAAAATACATTGAAGCACTACTAAAATGGCTAACTACCACTAACAAGTGAAAACAAAGGAATATCCTATACTGATGGGCAATTAAGGCTGATGTAAAGAATAGAAATAAAAAAAAAAGGCTGATGTAAAGAATGACTAAGGGGATGCTCCTGCACCAGGAAGTCACTTAAGTGAAAGACTACATGTAATGAGAGGTGAAATCCCCATATTGCCGCTAGACCTATAAAACCCACTAAAGCCCCCATAAAATGAATAATAACATGAGAAAAATTGTACAATGATAAGCATGGCCCCCACTAATCCTACTACTTAAAATAGCTTCGTATATACACGATTCACTATCATCTTGAGGGCACTCACTTTGCCTTAACACCATTTCTATGGCATCTGTTGGTAGCCTAAATACATTTAATGCCCCAACGAGCACATAGGTTGGTCATTGGTGGATTGTTCTCTTAAATATTTGTTGTATTCTTTGAATTTTGCTTTTTTTTTCTTTCTTTCTGGAAACTCCGTTTGTAGCCTTCCAATCTTTTATCTTCTTTAAGGGCACACTTTACTTTACAGGCTGCTGAGAAGGCACTTGAGAGTTTGAAATGCATGGTCGACCAGCAAGCTCAGAAGCGTGCAAATTCACCAAGGTGATCTTAGATAACGCGAAGCTTTTGACTTTTACTTGTCTCAATGCCAACTTGAGTTTTTTAATGAATTGAAGCAATTATGAGAATTATTGGTGTGATCGAAATGGAGCAAATAATTTCTTGGAATGTCGTGGTGTTTAATGGTTACATTGCATTTCAAATTCTTTGTAGGTGTATCTTTTGATTCTTCAGGAGTCAACTTTCTGGCCTGAAAGCTAATTCTAATACCATCTATAACCATATAGAGCGAATATTTTATTTTTCATGTGTTGCGTATGATAATTTCTTCCTAGTTATTTTGCTAGAGCTCAGTGGAAATGCTAAAATGCTATATACAGAGATGCAAAACAGATATTAATGGAGTGTTGACCTTCTTTCCTTTTTGTTCCTTTGCCATTACCTGTAACTATCAGCACGGCACTAACAACTCAACATAAGAATGGTACAGGTTAAAGCCATATGGAGAATTGCATTAATATATAGAAACACATTAGAAGTATATAATTAGTATCAGGAAACAATGCTGAGGGCATGTTTGGTAACCATTAAAAAACTTTCATGGAATCTTAATTGACCTAGCGTGAGGGAAGGGCAAACAGGCGGGAGAGAAGAGAGATTTGAGGGGGTGGTGAGTGATGAGAGCATGTAATGGAGCTGGAAATAATGGAAAATAAATTAAAAAAAACTATTCTAAACAAGGATATTTTTTCTGTGATTTCTAGCACCATCTCATGTTCTCCTCACTCTTATATCTCTCTCATGAGTCTCTCTCATACTGGGTAAACAAATATTCCATGGATTTTTTTTTCATGGTTGCCAAACATGTTGTAAAGGTATCCTGTGTTTTTTCTTCTTCTAATATTGCATTGACAAATCTGTCGTGTGTCTTGCACTGGAAATTGGTCTCTAAGTACGTTGGAAAAGGAGCTGAAATTTCTCTATCTTGTTGTCATCTGGCCATTTTTTGACACCCATATGTTAATTTATGTGTTCGTTGTCTTCCACATTGGTTTTCGAAATGCAGCAGCTGATTTTCTTATTGGTGGTGCTAATAGGTCGCCGCATCCTATTCCAACTAAACGCTCAAAGGATGAATCCTTGCGAGGATTACAAAGGTTATCATCGTCCCGCACCCGCTATCCTAAGAATGGGCATCCAGTATCTTGACAATGACAAGTAGCACACTGTTGTCTGGAATGGCCATTTGAAATTGTACATTGATAACAATTTTGTGATTTGGAGGTCTACGAGAATATACAGCATATATAAGATCTCTGTTCAAGGCTACCTGATCCCTTATCTTTCCGGTAAGTTGCAATATTACTTCCCTTTAGGATGGATCTTGCTTGCTGTTTTCTCATGCTTTCCCCATCACTTGGGCCCTGTTATTTTGTGTTCTGGGAATCGATTGCGAGTTTGAAACTGATTATTAGTTTTGAGTCCGTTAATCAGTAACGGACTCGTAATAGGTTATCAAAATCCAAAAGAAACAGGGCCTTGGGTTGGTGGTCTTTTATGCATTTAGCCTTGTATAGCTTGTGTGATAGTTTTCGATGTTGTTGCTGCTTGGATGGATTATGGTTTGAAATGCAGAGCTAGTAAAAGATTTTGCCTTTGACCCTGTTAAAAGTAAATATTAGAATTCTCTCTGTTTTTTCTTTTCTTCCATTATTTGCTGAAGTTAGCCACAAGAACCTGAATATCGATGGATAGATGAGGCAGTCAATTGAGATGGTGGACCCATTGGCAATGGTTATGAAGTTTTCTTTTGACCATTGGGTGGTCTACCTTTGTAATCCTGTTCTGCTTTTTAAGTTTTCTTTATCGATTAAACACCATTACTTATCAAATTTGGTACTTCTAGTTATTGGCAAAATAGTAATTTCCCTATGGCCCTGTTTGAATTGCAAGCCCCAAGAACTTGAATGGATTGATATAGACTGGACCCTTGCCTTCCGCCCAACTATTGATATTCCTGATATTAGTCGCCTTGATATTGAATGAGTGTATCTTACAGAGAAAGGTATCCCTTATGTAATAAGGCACCCTATTACATATAGGGAGAATGCAGTTAGGAAAGGAATCTACTCTCAACCCTTTCACCATGGGCCGGTTATCTTTCTTTGACAGAGGAAACTAATCATCTACTGCTCCAACTCCTCGAGGCAAAAGTAATGCATCTCGTGCATTGCCCCCTTGCGTAATATGGATTCCATGCATTCATGATCTGTACGTGAATTACTTATCCCTCGGCAGGTTAGTGACCTGTCTCCAGATTTTGTGAAAGATGTTCTACCATACACCTTTTGTTATTGCTTGACTCGTATTCCCCCAAAAGTGGATCCTGCTCAAACAGCCTTTGCTTAGAGGCTGATTGAATCCCCCTTTCCCCGACTCTTTATGCGCTCAAGGCTACAGGATGAAGGTGATGGCTATGGCAGCTCAGGATGATCCACAAGGCTACCCGGGCTTTTCATTCTGTTCTATAGAGACCCTAGGAAATTACTAATAATTAATGTACAATGGTGAAGCAGCATCACGAAGACAGGCTTCTTTAAAGTCCTATAGGTGGTGTCTCTGTCACGTACTATACTAATAAAGGGGCATAGGCCCCTATTAGCCCTATTAGTGCCCTTGTAGAGTCCCTCTCCTGTACTATGCTAATAATGGTGGCATGATACTTTTTAAGCTGAGCTTGCCGCGCATTTGCATGGTTTAGAGAAGGCTTACTTGGGCTATGTATGGGTGTGCGGGGTGGCTCGGAGAGTAGTAGGATGAGAGGTCAAAAGGGAGGAGACAAGCATCTGATTTGTCTAGAAGAATACTGGATTAGTGGTCTAATTGCAGCAGTTTTATCGGAGAGTAGTGGAAAAAGTAGGGGTGTCATTACCCAAAAAGAGAGAGAGATAGGGAAGAGAGAAAAAGAGAGAGATTAACATTTTGGTAGAATTTGGTTGGAAAGATGAGTGAAGGGGACATTAGTGTCACATGGACGCCACATGTGCAAAAAGGCAATAGTGATGTCTGGAACATGTTGGGCAGTCAAATGGAACTTCAATGCAGTATTGGGAACCAAACAAGGAATCAACATTCATTGGCATTTGAAATTCCAATGAATACCGAGCGTTTGTAGGGTGGCTCAGAGAATACTGGAATAAGAAGTCAAAAGGGAGGAGACAAGCATAGAAGATGTCTAGAATCACCACTCGGAGAATAGTGGAATAGTGGTAAGTAGTGTTTGGTTTCACGGTAGTCCTCTCAGAGAGTAGTGGAAAAAGTAGGGGTGTCATTACCAATATAGAGAGTGAAGATATAGGGAAGAGAGAGAAAGAGAGAGAATAAGACAAAACCTTTTTCACTATTCTTCTACCAAAATTTTACATTTTGGTAGAATTTAATAGACGAAACCAAAGCAGGAGTAAATGCTAAATTAAAGTTATGGAGAACTACTTTGGAATTTAAAGGTTTTAGACTGAGTAGAATTAAGACATAATATATGGAATGCAACTTTAGTAATGTAAAGAGGCGGGACGAGGATGTAGTAAATATGACTGGACAGGAGGTACCTAAGAGAGATATCTTTTGCTATCTTTGTTCAATTCTACATAAGGGAGGAGAGATTGAAGAGGATGTTAACCATAGAATAAGAGCAGGTTGGTTGAAGTGGAAGCTTGCCTCAGCAGCTCCATACGACCGTAAAATCCCTACCAAGTTGAAGGGAAAGTTTTATAAGACAGTTGTGAGGCCAGCCATGCTGTACGGCTCCTAATGTTGTGCCACCAAGAGGCAACATGTGCATAAGATGAGTGTAGCGGAGATGAGAATGCTTAGATGGATGTGCGGCCATACAAGGCTGGATAGAATTAAAAATGAAGACATTTGTAAAAAGGTGGGGGTGGCTCCAATTGAGGATAAGATGAGAGAGCACCGCTTAAGATGGTTTGGACATATCCAACGTAGGCCTTTGGATGCTCCGGTGAGAAGAGGCGACTCGAGTTAAGTTGTTGAGTTAAGTTGAGTAATGAACAAAAGAAAAATAAGAAATTCTAAAAAAGTTTTTGTTTTCGAAAGAATGTCTGCAATTCAAACAGGGACTATATGATTAACATGCTCATTAATTTTTCAAAGAATAATGATATTGAGACCAAGAGGGGCACCGAGAACAAATAGCCTCTTCATACGTTAGTAATCTTTGGTCCTGATTTTTTTCGGTATTTTTCCCTTTAAATGGCAAAACGGCCCCTCCCATGCCATGTGGCAAGTAGGGATTTGTCCAGTTGTACTCAGTCCTCTTAGCAGGACCATTTTGCAAATATACTCAAGAAACCAAAGTCTATTACTTAGGAATAGATTTTTTAAATTATTTTTTCAGCCTATGGTTAACTCATTTCTCATGGATTTTTTTTTCAAAATACAAAATCTTCATATTTTCTCCATGGATTTTTCTTAGGGGTGGCAGCGGGGCGGGGGCCGGATGTTGCATTCCCCCCCCTCCCCCGCACACTACAAGGAAAAATTCCCTGACCCATCCTCACCCTACTTTATAATAACACTTTTTATTTTTTTTAATCTAATGAAACAATTATTAAACAACAATTTCTACAATTTCTATTATATAAGGTATTTTCGTAATAATAAAGATGTATAGGGACATTTATGTAATTTTATAGACGGAGATTACGGAGGGGCCAAAACCATCCCCATCGCCGCTTAAATAGGGGAATCCGGAAGGGCGGGACAAATCCGCAGGTTTAATTGGTAGCCCTAATTTTTCTCCATTGTTATATATTTTTCCCACCTATGACTTCTTCAAATTATTTGTAGAAGTTCGTAGAAGTCCCCATCACTTGGAATTCAATTTTAGAGTTTTTTTAATAGCCTAGAGCCGTCCCCAACTAGTTTGGGACAAAGGCTTAATTGAGTTGAGTTGAGTTGAGTTGAGATTTTTAATAGCCTAGCATTCTCGACTCTAGTAAAATAATTTTAAGGAAAAGAAAAAAAAATTAATCTAATAATTAGCTTTTCGTATTCTTAATAGGTTAGAAATTTTCCCATAAAGACGAAGCTCTCCAAGAAATTCGCGCCCAGTAGGTTGTCTAAGCAATTATGGCTAATCTTTGCCCAAAGGAAAATGATTGGCTGATTGGGTTTCCATTTATGTTATCTGATCCGATGATCCGAACATCATTACAAATACGCAAGAAAAGCACTAAATCATTGATTTTCAGAGTCATTTATCTTAAAAAGGATGGATGAAGATAGAAGACCATGTGGGTCGCTTAGATCAACGGTATCGATGCTACGTTTGGTTGCCGGAATTTTTATGGTTCTTGGGACTTTTGTGGAATTTCCGCAGGAAATCCACGTTTAGTTGCTAGGCCCAAAATAACCCCAGGAACCAAAATAACCCCGCACGAAACCTCGGGAAGGAAAAAAAAAACTCCCAGGAACCAAAAATAAGCTTGCAGAAGAATTTTTTTTCTTCCCAACAGTTCAAGCAACCTAACAAAGTCAACCAAACATGGGATTTTTATTTTACCGGGATACTTCCATGGAGTTTTTTTCCCCACCAATCTCCAGGAAGTTTTTTGTTCCACAAAAATCCCAAGAACCAAAAAAATTCCAGCAACCAAACGGAGCGCATCTCGTCCTCGTGTAGAATTCATGAAACTCGTATCTCTTGGGCTTAAGTTTTCTAACCGAGGGACATGAAGTAAAATGGTGGGCCCCAAGCCAATGCATGGATTTAGGTAGAGATGGTGGGTCCCACCCTATCAAAGTTGTTTAAATTGTGGGCCTTATCATATCAAATCACGAGATGTAAAATGATGAGCCCCACGTATGCTATGCATGGGTGTAAAATGATGGGACTCACCCTATCAAAATGTGTTTAAAAATGATGGGCCCCACTCATGCTATGAATAGGCGTAAAAAATCCACCATTGAAATATTCCAAAAATTTTATAGGAAAAACATTTCTAAAAAAATTCCTTTGGAAAGAAAACGAATGAGAAACTAAACAGATTTTTCATCAGAATCAGCAAGTTGAGGGGAGAGATTTCAGGGATTTGTGTGTTGCTATTTTCACTCATCTAATTAAAATTAATTTCAGCTAATTTTAAGGGTTAATTTGGTAAAGAAAAAAAATTAAAAGCTATTCAAGGTAGAAGGTGGTGACATTAGTAATTAAGAAAATTTTTAGGGGATTCATGTATATAAGTTTTTGTTGTAAGGGTTTTTGGTACTATTCCCAAAAGTTTTATAGTTATATAAAAACGGCCTCGGCACGGCGATTGGCGCAGTGCTCAACTCATTACTATTTACAAGTTTCAAAAGGTTCTCTTCTAACGAGAAAGGCCCATTTTCGTTGGATGATTGATTGATAAGGCCACACCTACAATAGGACTCAAATTCTCTCCCTAAGAATGACTCCTTCGACACACAGAAATCCCTTTTCTCAATGGTTAAAAAAGGGCCTCTAAAATCTGAATAGCCTTTAAAAAAGGCAATGACATGTCAGAAGTGGGATTTGAACCCACGCCCTCTCTCGAAGACCAGAACTTGAGTCTGGCGCCTTAGACCACTCGGCCATCCTGACATCTTGTTACATTAAGTCTAGAAATTATTATATTTTAACTTGATACCATGTTTAGATACAAGTTTTAGATTTGGATTTCTCACATTTGCTGGATATATATCAGATCCATAGATTTCCAAATCAGCTACAACAGTTAAAAAAATCCGATTTGCAAATCTGTTCTGCAAGACATTATTTGGAAATCAATATTTGTGGCAATTGCCTTCACCCTCGCTACTTCTCGATGCAGCCAGACATCCCCTCTTGTACACCACGAGAATGAGGATGGTTGATGTATTTTGTATCCAAAACTCAAACCCCAATCCAAATACAAAAACATGAGGTATCAAAACGTGGCCGAAAGGATCAATACTTGGAAAGCATTGGCTACAAATTAAGAATAAATTAATAATAAGAATTTGATAGGCAATTTCAAAGCTCACTTTTGCAGGAGACAACAGCCACATAGGCTCATTTTTTAGCAGATTTTGTCTTATTCATCTAATTCATACTAGGACTACCTACGGGTAGTGCCAAAAGAGGTATTTGAGAGTTTAAAAGTTCAAAACAGGGCATAAAAACTTGAAACTTTCTGGTAAAATTTTCAATTACTCACGTTTTTGTAACCATGAATATTTTGCTAGT
This sequence comes from Tasmannia lanceolata, assembly GCF_043159265.1. Taxonomy (NCBI): domain Eukaryota; kingdom Viridiplantae; phylum Streptophyta; class Magnoliopsida; order Canellales; family Winteraceae; genus Tasmannia; species Tasmannia lanceolata. The sequence continues at coordinate 16,447,343 of NW_027518683.1, forward strand.
TAAAAGCAAATGCTTAAAAATGAGACGGCCATCAAACAATAGAAAATTCTCAACGTTGAAGTTTATAATTATTTCGCTAGTTGGTTGTGGAGAATGAACAAACATAAACACATGCTAGAAAGAAAACACTTCTAAAACTGGATCCCTTCCAGAAAATAAAGACGGGACAAGTATGGTCAATTGATTTGGCAATCTTAATATGTAGTCGAGATTCGCGACCCACTTTTTTTTGTTTTATGAGCAGGTGTCACGATAGAAGATCCCGTGTATTTTTTTCAGCACGGGATCCCGTTTTGCTTCCAACCCTCTTTGGGAGAAAGACATTCACCCAGTTCTTGTAAGTTTTTAATTCCGCGCAGATAAAACTGCTGATTTGTTTGAACGAATTAGAGTTGCTCCCCACAATTCTGATATAGAACCATGAATGCCTCTGATCTGTTTGCAAAGCCAGTAGGTGAATGGATGCACGAGAATGGTGACTTTTTTTTCTTCATTGTTGTGGAAACAGTGAACTAAGCCATGAAGAATAATGCAGTTTTTCACTTTTTCTTCATGGCTATTATTACCTTGCTTCATCACAGTTTTCTCTTCAGACAGGTTCTTATGGAATGTCTCAGCGTCTTGCTCCCCACATAACTGTTTTTTTTTTTTTAATGGAAAAGAGTCTAAAATAAGGTGTTAATGTCTAAAAGTGATGTTAATCGAATGCATACTGCTATCAATATCATGGATGGATTAATTATTAAATTAAAGTTCATAACTCAATTTAGGGACCGCTAATATATTTGAACTAGTCTGATTCTTTTTTTTTAAACGATAAAACTAGTCTGATTCTTGCTAAACGGAACAAAGATAAGCGAGATTTCTAGTTGTCATGAATGATTTCAAGTATTTGAATTTGGGTCACCCAGATACTTAATCGTTTGGCACTCGTAAAAATATAACTGCAGTAATTTTCTGTTAAGAGATGCTGATGAAACTTCCTGGAGATGTTGGAATTTATAATTCGATTGTTAATCGAAGAAACAAAGATAACTGAACATGTAATGCTGATGAGGACAATTCAATCTATGAAACCATTACTTCAGAAAAATTTAACAGATCCAAATCTCAGATGCCAATTATGTATGGAATCAATATGCTTCTGGTTTTGCAGGTAATTACACAGTAGTATCTGCGCATCATAGATTCGGAATGAACACAAGATTTCAACACAATGGCAAGTCAGGTCATATTTGTTTTCCTGGCAGCAGAAATGGAAACACAAAGGGGAGAAATAAAAAAGGTTTGCAAAATCTAAACCAGTCGGACTAAACAGAACACAATTGTCTCAACAGCTTGTTTAGGAATTGATAAAAGAAAATGAAAACCATGTCTCATCATACAGTTAACATGGGGTCATCAGCTTCATCAGTTGAACCAGAATCGAAGCCAGGAACGAGAGCAGAACCTTCTTCATTGATAATGTGGTTCTCTTTATTGTTCAGACTTATTGGGTTCTCGGTGATAACAGATATTACTCCTTCATTTGTGAGATTGGCCACCAATTCCTCCTCTGTAATCTTCTGAAGCTCCGCATTTCCCCAATCTTCCAAAATGACAATAGTGTTTTTGGTTTCCCAAGTCTTTAAAATCAGATCTGGGCCAGGCTGCCATTCGATCTCTCCAGTGATACCTTTGAGTAAGAACTTGTATTGAATTGTTTTCCCAATAGGTATATCCTAATCCAAATACAGAGCCAAAATGTCAGAACTTGCAGTAAAGTTATTTGAATTGTTTTGTATCCATTGATTCTTTCTCACCAGTTGAATTGTCCAAACATGGCCTTCGGACCAATCCAATGGAACCGCATTCAATGGGTCCCACAAGCCAAAAATGGGATCATCCCCCACCAGGAGAAATTGCTGACCGAAGAGACATGCCTTCTGCAATTTGAATTTTACATGGACAGTTTTCAATGCATCTGAAATGTGGCAGAGATTGATAAAATGGAATCAGTATCGAATCAATAAGTGAAAAACAAGTTAATTGGGAAGATTAGAAGTACTAAGCATACATGTTGCTTGGAGCTGAGTGTCTACGGTCTCTGCATCTGCCTGCATTGATTAACTTAACAGGGTCAAATTAAAAAGTAATTGCTGAATCAATTTTGTAAGCAAATTCAGTTCAAATTAAGCCCATATCGATGTAAAGAATAAAGGTAAAAAGTTTCTTTGAGATCTCAAACAGAACAAACCTATAATGAACTTTAATTTCACCACACCTTCCCTGATATCTAGTCATGCTGAACCAATTTTGTAAGCAAGTTTAGTTCAATGTAAGCACATATTCAGGTCAAGAATTTTTTTTAAAGCTTCCTTGAGATCTCAACAGAAGAAAACTTTAAGGAACTTAAAGTTGACCACACCCACACTGATATCTAGTCATGCCTTGATCAATTATTTCTACAATTAATAGAATCTTGATACATTTAAAGAGCTCGATGATACTTATCCAATTTTTTTAGGCATATAGCTAACATGCAACAGCAGCTGGTTAGCCTTCTCTCTCTCAAAGACTTTAAATCAGCATCTTTAAGAGTAGATGAGATCATGGTTTTAAATTTCGGAACGTTTCGGCCGAAATATTTCGGTTTTGGTGGAAAACGAAACGAAATTCACAGTGAGTCGGAAGAGTACCAAACTTCGCCGAAACGTTTCAGAAATTTCGGCCGTTTCGGTGAAATTTCGAAAATTTCGGTGAAATTGGAAATCTCGGTGAAATTGGAAATTTCGGTGAAACGTTTCGGAAATTTCGGTGAAACGTTTCAGTGAAGTACAAAATTTCACCCGAAATTTCGGTGAAACGTTTCGGAAATTTCGGTGAAATTTTTACAAGATTTCGTCCGAAATTTCGTATCGAAACCGAAACCGAAACCGAGATTTAAAACCTTGGATGAGATCTTCACCATTGGATTGTCTTGGTGGTAGATTAGGAAAGCAAATTAGAAAAGCTAATCGAGTGATAGGAAAGTAGATTTGATACCATGTCAGAATTGAAAATTTTCACTAAATCTTGGATACAATACAAAAGCCCTAATGAGTGTTTATATAAAACACTCAAAAGATTAAAAAAAAATATAGAAAGAGATAAATTAGAAACATCCTAATCTAAGCTACTTTCTTATCACTCTAGATTACATCTTCTAATCTGCTTACCACCAAGACAATCGAACGGTGAAGATCTCATCTACTCTAACAGCATTTGTGTCTACCAGCACAAACAAGATCTTCCCCTCCTTCAAAACAAGATGATCAATCTTAATCAGATCCATCTGATTCTGATCATTTTCCTTTACTCCCATGCCTAGTCTTAAGTCTTAACCATATAGATACTGCTAAGCAAAACCAAGAAAAACATAACCAAAGCAATGAAATCAAATAGAGCTTAAGAAATAAAACTGGATTTTACAGGATAAAAAAACATATCAACCAGATGAAGAATAGAATAAAAGGAAAACTATAACATGAAACAATCAAAACAATAACAAAAATCTGGAGAAAGCAAGAGAAGGGACTAAGCGAAAACATAAACAAGAGTGTAGAAACCACAAACCAAATCAACAAAATCAGACATTAAAGCCAGATAGCAAGATCCAAAACCATAAAACAACTAGAATACCTCCGAAGATGATAATAATACGGCTCGAAAGGGTTTCTTCTGTGAAAAAATGGATCGTTGTAAAACAGAGAAACCGGAATAGGATCGGAGGAAGGAAATCGAAGGTCTTGGAAGAAGAAGAAGAAGATTTCTCGAATAAGAGAAATCTCTGGTTCTGCAACTCTCACTCAAGATCTTAGGGTTTGCTAGGGCATCCATATCAATTTCTTTTTTCTTTTTTCTACTTTAGCTTTGAGTTTCTTCAAGCATTTCAACTTCTCTTCTCTCTCTCTCTCTCTCTCTCTCTCTCTCTCTCTGTGTAGCTTATTGTGGGGACTGTGATGGATTTAAATAAGCGAGGGACGAAAGAGTGACTGGAGTGCGGCTACGATTTGTAGAGAATGCCAGCTGTAGGGTGGAGATTGATTTGCAAGATCTCGAGACACGTGGATTATTTGTTAGGATTTTGCAGAGCGTTTCTTCCTCGGCTATTATAGGGACCCGTTCCGTAACTAAAAATGTTAAAGCGACAACATGAACATTGATCATACCATCAGAATAGCGTGGTAACTAATATTTACCGTTTGATTTGATCCTAAAAGAGAACAGCTAGGCAGAAAGTCACTGTTAGAAGGAGAGTAAAAGTTACTTTCCCTTTTATGAGAAAAGTGCCCCATATCATTGCGTAGGTTCATTTGAGAGAGTATTAGGAGGGACTCTACACAAGTGTCTCTTTGTTTCCCAAATAGAGGTAAAGATTTTACTGTGTGTGTCACCAAGATATCACCCTTTTCACTTTCTTGTGAACAACCTTTAAATTACCAGTCTCATTTATTTGACGTGAAGGCCTATGTTCTAGTTTTTTGCACTTGTTCAAATGGGAATTGCTCATCTCAAGAAATAGGCCTCATCTTCTTTTATTACGCAGATTTTAATGCGGCTCCATTACCAAAATTTCAATATTTATCATTTAGGTGATTGATTGCACTACAAAATTAATAAACATTGTATACTCTACTTAGGGTGGGGTTGTCGCCACCCATATGAACTCAACACCATAGCGGGTATTTACTGCATCCATAGCGGTGTAAGTAGTCAACACGGAGGAGACAATCATTTGGATTTACCTGGAACTTACATCGGGCCACGTTTGGATACCTCATGTTTTTGTTTTTGGACTTGGATTTGAGTTTTGAATACAAAATACATCAATCATTCTCATGCTGATGTTGTAGGAGAGAGAGACGTGGGTGAAGGTAATTGTCACAAATATTGATTTCCAAATAATGTCTTGCGGAATAGATTTAAAAATCAGATCTTTTTTCACTGATCTGATCTAGTTCCAAATATAGTCAACCTTGTAGAGTAGTGGTACGGAATGTCTTTACCAATATAAAGAGGAGAGAGAGAGAAAGAGACAAAAAGCATCATTTCTAAGAAATCCAAGAAAAAAATTCCACTTTATTATGGTTTTTGGCTTGAATTTGATAGGGACTAGACAAGGGTGACACATCATCCCACATATAATTTTTAACCACAAGACATCCCTAGTCGTCCTCAAGGGATTTCAATGTCATATTGGCAACCAAATAATGGGTTTTGCTGATGTGGCAACCAAATGTCAAGCTAAACCCCTAAGTCATCCTGGCTTTTGTGCAACCAAAGTGAAATTATGTGGGGGCAGTGCGGTCATGCGCACAATGGGAGCACGACAGAGATGCCACCCTCCCTTTACGCTCATGAATGAGCAAACCACCGTATAAAAATTCCATCACTCAATACACCTGATCAATTTTCAAGTCCCACACACTCGATACATCTGATCAATTTTCAAGTCCTACACGTAGACATGTATGCATAATCTTGTAAACGATTGTGACATGTCTCAACGGTCATGGTCCCATGCCCCAACGAACATTTCATGCATGAGATAAATTACAAAAAAATAAGGCTAGCGATATTGGCACCACGATGTTTTAATAATTGCACAAACTCAGCTTGTCTTTTCTTTTTTAATTGGCTTCTTAGAGCTTTTACGGAACTGTTACAACATTTGACTACTGTTTAGATGATAAAAGACAAGATGACTGAGCAATTATCAAAACATGGTAGTGACAATATCAGTAGCAAAAAAAATCAATGGTTTACTTTATTTGGCGTAACTCTAAACAAGGCTTGATAGATCAAGGGCGTATGATCATCCAATGAAGGTGAGATTGACGACAAAGAATCGGATCAAAATATCCTGTGAGGCCCCTTTTTGTAAAGAGTGAAATAGTCTATTACCAATTTGTAACTATAATCCATCTAAGGAATGATAGAATGAAGGGCGCCCTTGCAAAAACCAGCTGATTTTTTCAAGGGCGCCCTTCATTCTATCATTCCTCTAATCATCTAAGAGTAATTTTATCCCCATTCCTATGCAATGCAGATAAAACAACTGCAGAAAGTCATTTTTACTGTCAATGGTAAAACGGTATTTTTTTAGCTCAATGTATACTAGATGAAGATTGTTGATTGTATAGAACATCATGAGGTGACCCCACGATCTTGGTCCCATCCCAAATCGACATCCCATTAACATCAGACTAATGTTGCGATTATCCTATTAATGTTGCAAAACAGCATATAGGGAGTGGAATTTGCAAGAATGATATCACACTAAGTTCAAGAGTGATTTTTCACATCCACATTGCCTCCTTAACAACTTCGCAAGCGGGTATGCATTCTATCTCAGGAGTGGAATTTGCAATAATCTCATGCTGTTGCTCCCTTCCCAAACGCAAAGATGTAATTAGGATTTATTATCGTAAACATCAACATCAGACTAAAAGTCTGAATTGGTATATCCCGTATGGTCAAATCAACATCGTCGTTATATACTAGGCAATAGTGTCGAATGCTCCTAAATATTTAAAGATATATCAAACAGCACTCTGGTGCTCTGGATCGGGATTAGATTGATATCTACTCGCTATGCTCATAACATGATCTGTATCTGCTCTTGTGCATAACATAGCATACATCGAGCTTCTTACTAGCTCAGTAGAATATTGATTCATCTTTTCATTTTCATATGGTTTCTTGGACATCATTTTGAATAGGTACATGCCTAAAGAGGATAACTATATCTTGGAATCCCACACATTGATCATTATCAATATATCTAATCCCGATAATTCATTTGGAAGAGTCCTAGAATTTTGTTCTTTCTTTCTCTGTATACAGTCCATGGTTTTAAATTTCGACCGAAATCCGAAATTTCGGATTTTGGTGAGGACCGAAATGAAAAGGTACTGAAACCGAAATTCCTTAAATTTACCAAATTTCGTTCGAAATTTTGAAAATTTTGAAAATTTCATCGAAATTTATAATAAAATAATAATTTTTATTCCATTAAAGAATTTCGAACGAAAATACTGAATTTCGTCCCAAAAATTCGGTGTTTCGTGCGTCAATACCAAATTTCGCCGGAAATTTCGGTTTTGGGTACGTCCAAAATTTTAGCCGAAACCGAAACTTAAAACCATGGTACAATCTGAGACCAAAAATATAAGATGACTCTCCTAAGTTCTTCATAGAAAAATTGCTAGAAAATTAGATCTTAACAATTGATAACATTTGTACACCATTGTCAAAGAGAAGTACATCGTCACGCACAAAACCGGAAATGCCATTGCACTCCAACTAGCCTTCTTATAGATGCAAGCCTCATTCAAATTTTTTGAGAAGCCAAACATTTTGAGTACCCCATTAAAATGGATATTCTACCTAAGAGAAGCCTATTTTATGTCTTACATTGATATCAACAGCTCACATACTGACTGATTATCATGAACAACAGATTCAAAACCCTATGGCTGGAACATAATCCCAATATCTTGATTTTTAGCAGCAATGTGTCAATTTCTTGAATGAAACTATTTGAAAAAGGTGATTGTGACATACATCTACCAAATCCCATAATTATAATGCGTTGGTATGGTTAATAAAACTCTTGTGGACTTTAACACGGCTACTTGTGAGAAAGTTTCCAAGTAATCAATATCAGGCTTTCAGTTATAGCCCCTCTTTACTATTCTAACCTTGCAGTCTATCTACCTTTGTTTTCTATCTCTAAATCAAGGTTTAAAATTTCAGTTTCGGTATTTGAAATTTCAAAATTTCGGTCAAAATTTGGTACAAAATACGAAATGAATATTTTATTTAATATTAAATTTCGGCCGAAATTACCAAAATTTCGGTAAAATATTAAATTAATATTAAAAAAACAGTTTTCTTGGGTCAAATTTCGGAAAAACCGAAATTTCGAAATTTCGGCCGAAATAAATGACCGTTTTGGTTTTGGTCAATTACGGTGTCGGTCTCCACCGAAATCCAAAATTTCGGATTTCGGTCGAAATTTTAAACCATGCTCTAAATGAACAGAGAACTACTTCATAGTTTCACATTTTAAACTCAAAAATAAAAATAAAAATAAAAATAAAAAAAATAAATAAAAAAAATAAATTAGACTGGTGTCTCATCAGATTTATAAGGTGAATGGGCATGAAGTCCAGTATTTTTCAGATAATCTATGAGGTACGGCCTATTTATATTGCAGCTCAACAAATGAGCGTTTTATATCATCCTGAGAAGTAGGCCCCACTGTACTTTCTGAAAATGCTGGACTTCACGCCCGAAAACCATAAATATATATGTGGAATAGTCATCAGTTAATGTAATGAAGTCAAAGAAACTTCCTTTCTTGTTATTATAGAAAGAGAGGCATGCTGTTGGTATTTGTCACCTAGAAGGCCATTCATCCTTGAATAGTTGAATGGCCTTTCGCCTTAGGTCTCTCAGGCCTCTATCATCTCTCATTTGCCTATGAAAATACAAAGAAGAGAAAGAAGAAGTAACACAATAACATAAAAGAAAATTAACACTAACATTACATTCTTTTCCTCTGCCTATGAAAATTAAAATCTTCATCACTCTCATTGCAGCTGGTTCCCAATTCTTTAATATCAATAACAAGTGTCGAGCTACATGAATATCCTGACCATTCGTTTTTGCAGGTCTGAAGCACATATGATCTGATCTCCCTTCTACATTCCTAAACTTTATCAAGCACTTTTCCTTGATCGGCAGTTAAAAGCCAAGCTAATTAAGAAAAGTGTAAAACAAAGCAAAGAACAACAGTATCTAGACACAGTAGTCAACACTTTTCGAAAATAAAAATGAAAGTAAATATGACAAAAACCCCTATTTTAAAGATAATTAAAAAAAAAAAAATGTAATCACCACTTAAGCCATCACACGTGACAGGATGCGGCAAATGCCGATCAGGTCTCTCCGCCCAGCCAACACGGCATTGGATGAAAGTAACCCTTCAAAAGTATTGAATAAATAATATTTTCAATGAGGTGATCGGGGCAATTTCCCTATTAACAAAAAAAAAAAAAAAAACTTTCTCTGTCATTTGTCTAATCTAATATATAATCACTCCAATAATTTTTTCTTATTGGATGTCAAATCTCCAAAATAATGAAAGATCCTTACTTGGATTCAGAAGTAAACTTTGTTCAGTTGAATTCTTCAAAGCAAAAGACCCTTAGATTGATTAAGATGTTAACTTTGTTCAGTTGAATTCTTCAAAGCACCCCATATAACCTACTCAGCAAGAAACCACCAAGTATGATAATATTATAGGCAGAGAGCAATTAGGCCCTTTCACTATAAATTGTGTAGTCAACAAACTAAAAATATTGAAACTTCAACCACTTCGTAAAGCAGCTTCCATTTCCTTCCCTTAACAATAAATACATAACATGAGGAAAGGTTTCTATAGTCCAATGGAGCTCCCACACATAAGGGTCTTTTGCTTGTCTATCATCCATGTCTCCCTTCTCCTAAGCATGAACATCCTATGCTCAGAATCTACCAGCTTGGGAAACCAAACTGATCAACTAGCTTTGCTTGCCTTCAAGGATCAAATAACCGACGATCCTCTCGGCATCCTGAGTTCATGGAACACTACTCTCCATTTCTGCGAGTGGCAAGGAATCACATGCAGTCGCCTGCATCAGAGGGTTACCATCTTAAACCTAACTTCGAAGAGCCTTGTAGGTCTGATTTCTCCCTATATAGCAAACCTCACCTTCCTTAAGAAAATCAACCTCGTAAACAACAGCTTCCATGGAGAAATCCCCAGAGAAATTGGTCGTTTGTTCCGGCTACAGTATCTTAATCTGGCCAAAAATTCATTGGGAGGGGAAATTCCATCTAATATTACCTACTGCCCGGACCTCGGCGTCATCAGTTTAACATACAACAATCTTGTAGGAGACATTCCTGTCGAGCTAGGTGCTTTGTCAAAGCTCACTTTTTTCGCTGTTGGGGTTAATAATCTTACCGGAAGCATCCCACCTTCATTCGGCAATCTTTCGTCTCTCACAGTTTTTTCTATAACAAGAAATAATCTGGAGGGAAGGATTCCAGATGAGCTAGGCAAACTCACGAGCTTGCAAGTTTTTCAAGTCTCTGAAAATAAACTGTCTGGTATGGTCCCTCACCAGATTTACAATTTCTCGTCTATCTATCTATTTGATGTGGCAGATAATCAACTGTATGGAAGCCTTCCATCTGATATTGGCCTCACTTTTCCCAATCTCCAATCACTTACTGTGGGAATGAACCAGTTTACAGGATCCATTCCAGCTTCGTTATCCAATGCTACGAGGCTTACACTATTTGATGTATCCCGTAATGATCTTAGTGGAACAGTCCCCATGAATCTCGGAAACCTGCAGGGTCTCATTAAATTAAACATTGAAATTAATAGGCTCGGAACAAAGCAAAATGATGATTTGAAATTTCTCACTTCTTTATCCAACTGTAGCAGCCTAGAAGTATTGACCATAGATGGAAACAAGCTAAGAGGTCAGTTGCCAAACTCCTGTGTTAACCTGTCAACTCAGCTTAGAATACTAGCAATAGGACGGAACCAAATATATGGAAGCATCCCTTCATGGATTGAGAATCTCGTTGGCTTAACCAGCCTCGCTATGGAGTGGAATTTTTTTACTGGAAGTATTCCCATTGCCATTGCGAATCTTCAGAGGTTGGAGGGATTGTCCTTGGCTCGAAACAGACTATCAGGGCAGATTCCATCCTCCCTTGGCAACCTCACTTTATTGAATGAACTATACTTACTAGAAAACAGCCTACAAGGAAGCATACCATTGACTCTCGCTAATTGTCAGCATCTACAAGTGTTAGACCTCTCTCGAAATAACCTTAGTGGTATTATACCAAAATCAATTCTTAGCCTCTCCCAGTTAACTTCCCTCAATATAGCTCAGAACTCTTTTACTGGTTCCCTACCAATGGAAGTGGGTAATTTTGAAAACCTAATGGGATTGGATGTTTCTGAAAACAAGCTGTCAAGTGAAATTCCTAACACGCTTGGCAATTTCATAACCTTGGAATACCTCTACATGGACAGAAACCTTTTTGAAGGAACAATTCCATCATCGTTGAGTACTTTAAAAGCTATTCAAGAAATCAATCTTGCATACAATAATTTCTCTGGGGAGATTCCAAATTACTTGGGGGGGTTTCCTTTTCTGCAATATCTAAATTTGTCTTTTAATGATTTTGAGGGTGAAGTGCCAAAAGAAGGGGTGTTTACAAATGCAAGCGCAATTTCAATCCTTGGAAATACTAAGCTCTGTGGGGGTGTCTCAGAACTGCAATTGCCCGCATGCTCCATCCATGCTTCACAGAAAAATAGAAGTTCTCCTCCTCTCAAAATAATAATTCCTGTTACTAGTACAGTTTTATGTTTGATTCTACTATCATGTTTCTTTACTATACGGTATTGGAGGAGAAAGCCAAGGCTGCCTGGAAGGGAACCCAACAAGAAGGATCAATACTTACGGGTCTCTTATGCGGAGCTCTTTAAAGCAACTGATGGTTTCTCTTCAACCAATTTGATCGGTACTGGAAGTTTTGGGTCTGTATATAAAGGAATTCTGGATGACAAAGAAACAACCGTTGCGGTGAAGGTACTTAACCTCCAACAACAAGGAGCTTTGAAGAGTTTCATGGCCGAATGTAAAGCCTTGAGAAACATCCGACATAGAAATCTCATAAAGATCTTAAGTTCCTGCTCGAGCATGGATTTTAAAGGTAATGATTTCAAAGCTATAGTTTTCAAATTCATGCCAAACGGGAGCATAGAGGAGTGGTTGCATCCAAAAGCAGATGGACAGGATTCACTCAGATACTTGAACTTCATTGAGAGACTGAATGCAGCCATTGATGTAGCTTCTGCACTGGATTATCTTCACCACCAATGCCAAATACCACTCATCCATTGTGATATAAAGCCGAGCAACATCCTTCTTGATAATGACATGAGTGCTCATGTTGCTGATTTTGGGTTAGCAAGGTTCTTTTCTAAGACTATCAATAGTTCTTCCCTAAATCAGACCAGCTCAATTGGAGTAAAGGGATCGGTTGGGTATGTTGCTCCAGGTAAGTTTTTCATTCATTTTTTAGTTTTAAGATTTGTTTAATAAAATTGTTAATAATCAAATAGCTGCTCAATGAAAATCAGACGAATCAGCAAAATAGATACTTCTACACCCATCAACACACTCACAATAATTTAGACCATCAACTGCAATCACGATAGAAGTTTTATATTGAAAGGTCAAATGATGATGGATATATGCTGGGCTAACTAATACGGCTAAATGTATTTCAATTGAAATGATTAATCCATCTTGTCAGTAGATTAATTTTTACTTCCAGAAGCACAAAATCTCACTCATTCATTTATTTTCTAGCGGGCAACATAGATTATTATTATTTTTACTGGGATATGTTATTCCTATTAGCTATATCTTGTGCACCCTTTCGCCTCTGGTTCGTCTCCTATCCACATCTTGTCTAACATGGAACTAGTGAGAGGAACTTCCTTCATGCTCCTATGCTTTCTATGTTCAGAAAAATGATAAAAATAGCGCTGACCTGTCTAATTAAGTGATTTTAATCCCAGCTTCTCTAAGCATCTTGGTAGTTCCTTACTCATTACCATTGTAACAAGACAAGAGACATGTGAATTGCAGAGTATGGTATGGGTGGCCAAGTATCTACACACAGGGATGTGTACAGTTACGGGATACTTTTATTGGAGATGTTCACAGGAAAGAGTCCCACTGCTGAAATTTTTAAGGACGGTCTAAGCCTTCATAAATTCGCTAAGATGGCCTTACCCACGAGAGTTATGGAGATCGTTGATCCTCTATTGCTCAAAGATGAGGAAGAAGAAGAAGCATCTATCAACGGAGAGAATAATTGCATTGAACTGAGAAATAGAATACAGGAGTGCTTGGTTTCGATAATTGGCATTGGCGTCTCGTGTTCTCTGGAATTACCAACAGCACGGATGGAGATGAGAGATGTTACCATGGAAATGAATGCAATTAGAGAAATATTTCTCAGGGTTGGAATCCATGCAAAGAAACCAAAAGTTTCCTCATTATTAGGTAATGGTGCATCTAACCTTGTCTAGATATTGTTAGCTATATATTTTTTTGGACATCTGCTCATGGGGGATTGAACTGCTAAGAAAAACTTCCAACATGCTTCCAAGATCTTTTTAGTAAAAAGAAAAACAGCAAATATTTCTGTATCTTTTTAATCTATAAGAAGGCCTCTACCTTTTTCTCTCCCCACTCATTTCTGTTCCCTATATTTTGAGTACGTTAATAATTTTGTGATCGCCTGTGGAGATTGAGATATATTGTATTCCAAGAACCATGAATATTATAAATTACCAAAGCAAATTTCTTCTGTACATCCTTATTCAATGTTCTAATCTTGTTTCTCTCTGTTTTTGCATGCATCCTTATCATGCTCAAAAGGAAAAGAAAGCATTGGATACACAGAACATGCTCAAAGTGGCAAGTAGGATCGTGTTGATGGAGATGGTTAAGTATGGGGTGTTAGGCCTTCAAAACTTTGGTAAAATGACCTTTCTAGACTTTCTTAGGAACAAGTTTCCATTTTTCAGGCTTCTCTTAGTAATTAATGTCTCTTAAAATGTGTTGTATGCCAAGTTGTAATAATGCGTTTGCTAGAGCCTATCCTTTAATTCATCTATTTCTCATATGCTCAGTGTTGACTCAGGCACAAATTCTTGCTATTTTATAAGGTGTTTCATGTATTTTTGGGCACTGCATAAGCCATACTTAGGTGTAGTCGTTTACAAATAGGTAACTGTGTAGAGAACTGTAAATGATTTGTAGAAAGAACTGTTTATAAGTGGTTTGGATCTAAGGAACGAGAGTTGTGGAAAAATATTCCATGGAAAAAAATCCAGGTCTACAGGGTTTGCAAGTTTCCTAGAAAAAACATGAAAAAAATATTATGGAATTTTTTTTCCAAGGAAAATGATTTGATCAAATGCTGGAAAATTCATTTTCCAATAACAATCTAGTTTTCGCTTGAGAAAAGTGATCATTTATCTATGCAAGAACTTTTCTTTTTCCTACCTGGGATTATTTCTACCATTTCGATTTTGTTATTTTGCATCTATCAAAATCCATCCTTCAACACTTACTAGAGCACAAAGTGGTAAAGAATGTCGAAAACAGACATATTCAAGTTTGTATAACTCGGGATTCTACTCAACTAGTCGGTTACATTTTCACTTGGGAATTGATCTGACGAGGGATATTTTTCTACTATTGGATAAATATGAAAAAAAACTACAACATGAAAATACAGTAAATACAGTAAATACAGTGAAATGGGACAAAAGGTAGAAAAACTATGTAGACAATGCATATAAACTTTAATATCGGTAAGGAAATGTAAATTCATGAAAATCATGAATTAGAGTTTAATAATTCAAGTCCAGACAAAAATTCAAATGTAAATTGAGAAGAAGATGATGGTATTCAAGATTTGAAACTATCACATCTCAAACTTTAAAATTGAAATTTATATTTCAAAAGGTCAATTAAGAAGATGATGGTATTATAGATTTTGAAACTATCACATCTCAAACTTTAAAACTAAACTTTATATTTTTAATCAAAGTTAAAATTCCAAAAGATCAAAGGCCCCCATGTTATCCCAAATTTCAAACTTCCATGTTCTAATTTCTTAAGTCCCAAATTAATTAAATTTCAAAGGCTCGAGTCTCAAACATTGTCACCTAGCTAAGAAGCACAGGTACTCTCCGGAGGCCCACACACCCGTATCGGGTGTGGGTGCGCTTGGGTACTCTTTGGATGCGTACTGGGTACGCACCCAAACAACAACCAAATATGAAAATAAGAACTTCATAATTCAATGGAAGTTAGGCAATGCTGAGTTTATTCCGTTAAGATAAAGTATATGTGTGCAACTTTCTTTGGAAGCACTGCTAACTAAGGAAACCCAATGACAGAAGGGAGAATCCAAGAAATAGAGAAAAAGAGAGATTGTAATATATAGGCAACGACAGAAGGGAGAATCCAAGAAATAGAGAGATTTATAATATTTGCTTGAAGAAAATTTAAAGAGTTAATCAGTCAAATATTGATAAGTAAATGAATCTAGAGAGTAAAAGTTTAAGATTTTCCCCCTTTTGCAGAATTCCAAGTCGCAGCCGAACCAGTGGGTCGCAAGAAGAGTGACTGAAATAGGTGCTGTTTGATGAAGTGGGTCGCAAGTAGGTGTGTAATGTTTGAGGGATGTTTGAAGACCTTGGAGACAGTCCACGCCGCTGCCCCGATATAAATAGTGAAAAACGAAAATAATAAAAGAAAAAATGCAGAAAATAAGAGAGAGAGAGAGAGAGAGAGAGAGAGAGAGAGAGAGAGAGAGAGAGAACTTGAAAGCTTGTCGTGGCTTTGTGCCTTGTATTTTTCGTGGTTTGAAGGGTTGTAGATGGATCTATTTATAGTTGTGAAGGAGTAAAAACTATTTTTTTAGGGTATCAATTAGGGCTTTTTTTGAAATCCGATTTGGCCAGTTTTTTAGAAATAGTGGGTGTGAGATGGATTTGATTGAAAGATATTCGTTCAAGGTTTGGGCTGGATTTGGCATAGGGTTGCAACTTGGGTCGGGTTTTACCCGACCCACATCAGCCTGGCCTGAAAAAAGCATGGGTCGGGTTCAAAGTGGCCGGGTAAGTTGTTAGGCCGGGTTTACTTTTCCAAAGCCCGAGTGATTCTCGGGTTGGGCCGGTTTTAAAGGTGGAAAACCGGGCCCGCCCGAAAACCCGCATTTATTCCCTTTTTAATGTTAGAAGTTATAAATAATAACATTGATATGGGTAATTTAGTATTTCTCATTTCTCATCTCACCGAGACAGTAAGAGTGTAAGACATGAACGAAAGAAGGTCTATTTCTCGCATTTATGCCTCAATTGCCTATTGCTCTGATGGCCATCGAAGTCATAAGAAGGTCTATTTCTTGCATAAAAAAATCTTTTTAGTTCTTTAATTTGTTTACAGTGGCATCTTTACTCATTTGATTGTCCATTTTATTCATGCTTTCCATTAATGTACAGGTTTGTAGGATACGTATCGGTATATCACCACCACAAAAATAATTTTATGTCATTCTCTATAGGCAAACAGAGGCCATGACTACATTCTTTTTTTATCGAACCTCAGAACATGTGTTTTGCATAAATATTTAGTGAGTAGTGTTTAAAAGCTTACACATCAGTCTGGCCACTAACGAGTTCATTGAGAATTAGAAAATGTTTAAATCATATTTTGTCTAATCATATCACTTATCAGCATGTTTCAATCAACATGTTAAAATCAGGTTTAAAGTGGGTTAGAGTAAATTAGGACAATTTGGAATAAAAAGGAGGGCATTGCATGAAGTTGGAGGCGGGAATGTGGAAAAACCCGACCCGACCCGAGAAATTATCTCGGGTAGGGCCGGGTATAAGAATCATGGGTTTTCCCCAAAAAAACCCGCCCGACCCGACCCGAGGTTGTTTCTTGGGTAGGGTAGGGTTCTAGAAAACCTGACCCGCCCGACTCGAGTTGCAACCCTAATTTGGCATTTTAGGGAAGAAAGAATGTGAGATTTTCAGGTTTGAAAGTGATTTATGCTTGGGAGAAAGGGAAGATACCCAAATAATCTCGTAACTTGAAACCTTAGCCAAACATAGCAATCAAATCTCGTAACTATGAACATACCCAGAGGCTCTGTTCACTTGCGTTCCCTGGAAAGCAAATCCCTGGAAAACAGCCTCTTTTTTCCTTGACAAGACAAAATTTTGGTGTTCACTTGCTTTCCAGTGAAAATAGAATTACACATGTGAAATTTCTGCAATAAGTCAAGAAATGACATGGAAAAGCCCATTTCCCCCCCTTTAGGGATTTCATTTCCGACCAAAAACACACGGATTTCGTTTCCCTGAGAAACTAGTGCAAAAAGAAGGGCAAGCAGTTTCCCTGGAAACTTTTTCCTGCGCAAGTGAACAGTCCAGAAATAGTCCAGGGAAACCTTTTCCTGCATAGATTCCCTGGATTTCTTTTCCTAATGCCACGTGAGATTCCCGGGAAACATTTTATTTTCCTTTCCCGGGAAAACAAGTAAAGAGGCAGCCAAGCCAAATTCAGTGCAAAGCCAACAAAATTCGCTATTATTACATCAAATTTGCCTCTTAACTAAGCCATCAAGCTCTCCATAACAGGTTAGTACCTGTGGACCCCGATCCGAGGACGGCTGCCGAGGGATGCGAGATCCCTCCTGCAATCCTCTAAGATCTCCACAACGGAAGAGAGCTCTGCCAAGGAACTCTCGAAACGGATGCCACCCTCACAGCATAGCATGAGTGGCGATATAAAAAGAAAGAGATACATCCTGATCAGGAGCCAGGGCTCGAAACCAAGATGTATCTGAAAAATAACTCAGAGTCGCCATCCATGGACACGCCATGGAACCAAAACAAATGCTCTGTTTGCAATGGATAACCAGAGATACAAAAGGTCCGTGCCTGATGACGAATGGAGAAGGTCCGAAGAGCGCCCCCAATTCGCCCGAGTGCGAACACTTGGTCTCTTATGCCATTTATTATTAACCTTGAAGAGTTTTAGGCGAAAATCATGTGAAATGAGAACAATCCTCAGGAGTCGTCTACCTAAGCATGCATTTCCTGAGGATAAAGATAATAAACACCCATAAAATAAAATAAAAGATGTGTCGCCTAATGATTGCTAGGTTATGAGTGACATACCTAACTGGTGTCTAAGTTCTGGTGGACGAACATATGCATGCTACAACTACAGGTATAAGGTCTGCACAAGAAAGTAAGAAAACACAACAAAATATACAATATAACAACACAAAAAATCCTAAGACTCTAAATGATTTAGCCCGAGTCCTCGGATGGTCTGATGTTCATCCAAAGAAGCCTACGTATCCCCGCCTCCACGAGAATCAAGGCAACGTAGTTCTTCGCGCCTATTCTAAGCTAGGATGCCTAAGACACCTAGACCTCTATATTAGACTCCATCTAAGACTCGGTCTAAAAGACCGGACTAGTTATTAAAGCTTCTTGAACGATTATTTAAATTCCAGTGAATTGTAGATTTTAGGACACCCTATATGCCCTAACTAAATGCAAGTTAGCCCTAAGCTAATGCAGGTGGTTCCTACAACCTATGTGTAACTAGGCTGTGCGTCCTAAGGAAAACAATGGGTTCGCTAACGTATCCAAGACCTAATCATCAGTCGGCGATGTGAATCGCCAACTGACCGGACGGAGGCGCTCCTAGCTAGGACAAACTCCTAACTCTAACACAAACACACAACAAGCACACAACAAAGACAAACTCCTAACTCTAAAACTCTCTATCTAGGACAAAGTCCTAACTCTAGATGAAGATCTTTTCGAAAAATAATATTTTGGAAGATTTTTATATTTTTTAAAAGGGTTAAAAGATTTATTTACAAAGTTTGGCTGGACCTGGGATAAGAATCCCAAGCTGCACTACGTACCTCGTGGAAGAGGATCAAGCCAACGTAGTTCGAAAGCGGACTCTCAAACTACGCTTCGAAAAGAAACACTCAACACTTTAGATTTCTTTTAAGGTTTTTTATGTTTTTCAAATATTTTTGATATTTTTAAAGTTTTTAAATGTTTTTGAGTTTTAAATTTCTAATGTTTTTGGATTTTAAAGCTTTTCCAATGCTCTAAACCTTTAAATGTTTTCAATCTTAAAGGGGACACACAAGTAATACCATAAACTAAGGCAAAGCCTTAAAGCAAAAAGGGGAAACCCCAAACAAGCAACAAAGGTCTCAAAGAGACGATCCACAACAAGAAACTGGCGTCTCAAAGAGACAAACCACAACAAGAAAGATAGTGCCCCAAGAACAGAGAAAACAATCTAAGATCCTAAGCAGGGAAGGCTCTATATGACTGAGTTAGTCTCTAATGGAAAAACTCATAACTAATAACACTAGGGAGGAAGTACAAATGAGTCAGAGACTCTAATAACACTACAAAGGATGAATGAGTCAAAGACTCTCTAATCAGGGCTGACTCCTATGCGAATGGACTATCGAATAAGGAGAAGCTCACAAGTAAAAAGGAATAAAAGACCCTGTGCATAGTTGGCAAAGGTGAAACACCCAGCCGGGCCGGACAGCTACCTAGCCCTAGGGTGCAACAAATGTGCAACCCAATACCCGTAAGGGTAGGGGTATGCTGCCTAGCCGAGTAAGGTGTTCTCCCAAAACCAAACAACGCACAAAGAGGAGGTTTAGCAAGAGAATGAGACTGGGTAAGTCTCTTAGACACAGAGGTAGGATAGAGAAAAATGCTAGCAAGACTGGGCAAGTCTCCTATATACAAATGAGTTGTATGCTACTTGGACTGAGCAAGTCCCCTAAGGATGGGCTTGGGCTAGCGCCTTCATCGCCCTCGCAATGAGAGGGGATTCTAGTATCTAAAGAAATTTAACAAAAACCTATAAGACTGTGTTAGTCTATCAAAGAGAGAAGAAAAGGCTACCAGATAATCGCAAACCCATTCTATTCTTATAAAAAATAAAACAAGTTCTAAGCAAAGAAGAATTTTCAATAATAATAATAATAATAATAAAAATACACAATCTATAACAATCATAAAATGATAAACAATATTAATTAGTCCAGACCAGCCGCTGGATAGCCTAATGAAGTAAAAACAATATCAAACACTTCAAAGCCAACCACAAACCCCAATACGGGGACTCCAATGAAATCAGATGATGCCAAAGTAATCATCTGATTTCCTACACATATAATACTTTTACAAACCGCCTTGAAATCAGACGATATTCGTGTCAAGGACATCGAATAGTGCAAATCGTCTGATTTCCTTCTTCAATTAAACAATTTATTTAAAATAAAAATTAATTAGCCCAGACCAGCCGCTGGGTAGCCTAATGAAGTAAAAACAATATCAAACACTTCAAAACCAACCACAAACCCCAACACGGGGACTCCAATGAAATCAGATGATGCCAAAGTAATCATCTGATTTCCTACACATATAATATTTCTACAAACCGCCTTGAAATCAGACGATATCCGTGTCAAGGACATCGAATAGTGCAAATCATCTGATTTCCTTCTTCAATTAAACAATTTATTAAAAATAAAATGAATGAGTATGATAAGCTTTGAGATAATCTCACCTGAACACCATTTATTACCGTCTTCAAACCCTAACTCAAAGCTTAGTACAAGAGAAGAATATTAAAAATTTTAACAGATTATACAAATGCATCAAATGATATTTCTGATTTTTATAAATTCTGATGCATAACAGGGGGCATATCTGAAAGGTTGGGTTGGCCTACTAAACAAAAGAGGGGAGCGCTACTTAGATTGAGCGAGTCCCCTAAAGATGGGCTTGGGCTATCGCCTTCATCGCCTTATCACTGAATGGGGCTACTAATATCTAAGAGGCATCTAAAAGACTAAGCAAGTCTACTATACAAATGAGGGGAACGCTACTTGGACTGAGCAAGTCCCCTAAGGATGGGTTTGGGCTATCGCCTTCATCGCCAAACAGATACAAGTCAATCGGAGGAAATTTCCTTGGGGCAGATCGCGTTAACCTGCCCCAAAGGCTTGCATGCAACTCCTTCAGTTCACATTGCAGCACTGGACATAGTCAAAACCAAAAGGAAATGCCCACATGGGACGAGGCTTCAATGCAGACAACTAAATAGAACAGACGAAAACATTAAGTAACATAGGTAGGACAACAAATGGCGCAACTCTATCCATTCATCTGCGGGCCAAAACAGCCACAAGAAAAACCTGCCAAAGGTTCCCCCTCTCAATACTTTTCGCCAAATTTCTGGTCGAGGACCAACATAAAAGGTTATTCAGATTACGCCCAAGAAGACAACAAAGTGTCTAGATAGCTCCACATGTACACTGAAGTTGTATAGACAAACATAGCATTTTGTAAAATGAAAAGCCCATACTTCAGCAAAGAAGCTGAGTTTATGCAATTGTAAGAACATGATAGAGTGAAACGCTATTCTAAGCCAAAAGATAGCAGAAATCCAAATAACCTGTCGTAACCCAAATTCCAATAAAGCATTCGCTCCCAACCATTAAACTACAGTTACACTAGTCTCCTTTCTATATAACAAGGAGAAACAAGCCAGCCACTATAGATGATTACCCAAGCATCAGATTATTGGCCATATTAAATCCATTTTTCAAAGCTTTTGGAAACTGATTTAAGACATGAAAACAATTTTTAATCATGTATCAAATACCTTAAAGGAATTGGTTTATAGTGACATAGAAGGCGCGCAAGACATAGAGTTATCATTTACAGACCATCACCAAAATTCGAAAGGGATTCAAGGTTGAAAGGTATCCAAACAAACATGGCAAATGCTTTAATTCCCATTAATTGCCTCGTATGGACATCAATGAAATAATTTTCAACATGACGCGCAAGTTTTTCCAGCTACTGGAATTGAATTCACAAGGCTTAGAATAGATATCCAAACAGATTCCGGATTTGGGGCAATGAATGCTTGGATTCAAAAGAAAATTTCAAGGATCAAACAATGGAACTGAGAGCGACCGGACTCTTAATAATCCAAACCCAAAATTCATCAAATTCTACAAAATTTGCCGAAGAACCAACCATGAACGAGAAAACATGAATTTGAACAGCCATGTTGGCCTTAACCATAACTGACTTAGTAAAGTCTTGCTCGAACCAAACTGTAGAATTGAGAGGAAATTGCAAACCAAAATGCTATGAAAATCAAAATTAAAATATAAGAGCACGGAGGATAAAGGGGCAAGTTGTACCTTCCTGAATGCTACCCTGCGAATCTTCTCGATCTTTTGATCAAGGGCGAAAATGCCGCGGGGCAAAGATGGTTGCGGCTTGATGCGAAAGAGGCGATGACGATGGCAAATGGTGATGAAGCTCGTGAAGACAAATGCCGGACACTGGCCAAAGGCGAGGAAATTGAACCGGCCAGATTAGGGAGTTGATTGCTGGATTCCAGTAGAGCTACCCGAATCAATTGAATTGGACGGAGTCCGACAGATTCGCCGGAGATAGGAGAAATAAGTACAAATTTGGGGTTTCTATAGAAGCAGCAGAGAAGATGGAAATGGAATAAGAGGATGGATGTGATGATGATGATGATAAAAAATGGTGTAGAGGTGGTGTTCGGGTGCCGGCCGGGGATCTAGTTGTGGAGGAGGAGACGGCTTCGCCGGATTCCGGTAAAATATGACCGGAATCAATGGATGGGAGAAAAAAAAAATGATGTCTGTTGATGGGATTAATGAGATGGGTTTTGGATCCGAAGTAGAGGCAACGGTGGGGAAATTGGTAGTAGAAATGGGTTTAATTGGAGATGAGATGGGGTTTTTGGCAGTGGAGATAGTTAGATGGGGTTTGCAGAGGTAAAAATATAGAAGAAGAAGAAGAAGGTGGGATGGTAGCTGAGATGGAGGTTGTGAAGGTTGAAAATGGTGGTGGGGTTTAGGTTGGGTAGAAATGGGTTTGAGGGTGGGGATCGAGCCGGATTTGCAGAGGAGGATTTGGGGAGAAGATGGGGTTTGATGAGAAAATGAAAAATGGGTTTGAGATGGAGATGGATATGGGGTTCTGGGGTGAAACAATGGTCGGAATCGATGGAGGTTGTGGAGGTAGCCGGCCGATGGTGTGGTGGTGCAGGTGGAAAAAGTGGATCTGGCCTGTAGCGGTGCCGGAGGAGATGGAATTTGTGGCCGGCCGGAGTTAATGGAGAAGAGGGTAGGATTTCGAGAGGTGGTTTGAAAAGAGGGTGGTGGCTAGTGGTGGTAAGGGTTTAGGGAAGAAGAAGATACCTGGTAGTGGTGGTCGGAGGTGGGGAAGAAAAAGGTGGAGGCGGCCGAGCGGAGCTCCGGCTGAAGATGGTGGTGAGAACCAATCGGATTTCCGGTGAGAATGATGCCAGATTCCGTGGAGCTTGTGGCTGGAATGGGGTGGAGATGGGTTTAAGAGATAAAAATGGGTTTCTACGGAGGTGGAAGGATGGAGGTTGTCGGATTTGGGTCGGAGAGGGCCGGATTCCGGTGGTAATGGTCGGGGGGATGCCGGAGAAGGTGGTTGGCCGGCCGGAGGAGGTGGGTCTCTCTCTCTGCAATTTTCTACGAAAATGAGCTTTTTTTTTTTGCTTCGATGGCTTTTTTTTTTATACAAAAGAAAAGATGTAATTAAACACGCCCCTTTTCTACTTGGACAACCACCTCTAGTGTAATTTTTAGCAACTTTTTAACTGGCAGGGGGTGCCCAAGAAGAAAACGAGAAATGATATATTCGATACCCCCAAACCTTCCAGGACACCCCCCTTGGCAAATTTAGGACAACTATTATTCCGCAAGAGGCGGCCCAAGCAGAAAACAAGGGGGAAAAAGTTGCAAAAAAATATCTTCTTTAAAAAATGATCTCAACCGTTAAAATCACCTTTTCACTCAATGGCTGAGATCAAAAGAAACATAACCAACTAAGATTCCCTCTAACTAATCCTAGTCCTAATCACTCACTAACCTAGCTTAGGACTTAATGGTGACTTGGAGAAGAAGAAAAGCATCTTCGCAAATTACGAAATTACCCTGGTTCAGGATAATACACCCCTCAATTAAGTTGTACACTAATCTGCATACCCCTACATCTCCCCGGACAGCCCGCCATGGCTAATTTGAACTGGTTTTTGAGATTCCAGCACAACCCCTTTTCTGGCTAAATCGCCACTCTTCTGAACTCGCCCCACGACACTGTCTTAGCTTGTTTGCTAGGCAAACGGGCTCGGATCGCGATGAAATTTTACAGGGACCCTGGTGGGACTCTAAGCTAACCTAGGGCACAATTTGGGACCTTAGAACACTAATTTATTAGGACAATTATTTAAAACAAGACATGAAAGGGTTCGGTCAAAATGGGGTGTCTACAGACCTTAAATGAGCAGCTAGAGTAGGGTCTATTGAGTCCTAGCTTGAATTCAAATTTTGAACTCACCTTCGGTTACTAAATCACCCTTTTAAATACTCAAAGTTACCTCAATAGAATAAATACTCCAGAATTTGGAGATCCATGAGAGCATTGTTGAAATTGGGGTAGATCAAGGAGCTAAGTAAATCGGTCAGAAATTCAATCTTCATCTTTCGAACCAGATTTCCGTTTTAAGGAAGCGGTTAGTTCCTTCTAGTAAACCCAGTTCTATCTTTGAATTCATGACTCAGAAATGCTCATCAAACCAAATCATACAAAACCTAGACACCACTTATGTTAATAGAAATAGAAAATGGCTAAATACAATTATTACTAACAGAAATCAAATCATATTTGACAAATTCTAATTGCCCTGTTAATTTAAGATCTGCATAATAAATCACATCCGTAGGGAAATAAATCCCTAAATATCACATACCAAAAAAAATAGAACAGTGTGAAGCCAAACAATGTGAATGAAATTTTCACCAAATATCATCACAGAGAAAAGACTAGACACAATGTCAAAACCCTAGCTATGAATCAGGATATAACGGAACCGAAGATATCAGCCTTTTCACTGTGTAATCAAGATTTTACACCAAGATATCAGCCTTTTCACTTTCTTGTGAAAGGCTGATTTCTGGCCCACACACGGTGAACAACCTTTAAATTACGAGTCTCATTTATTTGACGTGGAGGCCCATGTTCTATATTTTTGCACTTGTTCAAATGGAAAATTGCTCATCTCAAGAAATAGGCCTCATCTTCTTTCATTACACAGATTTTAATGCGGCTCCATTACCAAAATTTCAATATTTATCATTTAGGTGATTGCATGCACTAGAAAATTAATCCTGTCACCAGTGGCGGAGACGGGATTTATACACAAGGGGGGCAAGCTTATACAGGCTTATACATGAGGAGGGCAGGCCTTCAAATTTTAAAGGAGGATGGACCCAATTGAATTGGGCTTATTAAGGATTTGCCCCAACTCAACAGGGGCAACTGCCCCCCTTTATGCTACATGTAGCTTCGCCCCTGGTTGTCACCACCCATTTGAACTCAACACTGCGATTGGTTTTGGTATTTACAGCGTCAAGTAGTAGTGTAAGTAGTCAACAAGAAGGAGACAAGCATTTGGATTTACCTGGAACTTACATCATAGAATAAGTGATATTGTCAACCTCGTAGAGTAGTGGTATGGAGTGTCATTACCAATATAATGAGAAGAGAGAGAATGAGACAAAAAGCATCATTTCTAAGCAATACAAGAAAAATTCCACCTTTTTATGTTTTTTGGCTTGAATTTTACAGGGAGGAGACAAGGGTGACACATCAGCATACATATACAATTATTATCCACTAGACATCCCTAATAGTCTCAAGGGATTTCAAGCATATTGGCAACTAAAAAATGGGTTTTGCTGATGTGGCACCCAAATGCCACCCTTGATATTTGATCCAACAACAACCTCTAAAAAAGTTTGCATCCCACACACTCAACACATCTGATCAATTTTCAAGTCCCACACGTGGACATGTCTCAACGGGCTTGGTCCCATGCCCAACGAACATTTCATGCACAAGATAAATTACAAAAAAAAAAGGCTAGCGATATTGGCACTACTATGCTTTACACAAACTCATCTTGTCTTTTCTTTTTTAATTGGCTTTTAAGAGCTTTTAGGGAACTGTAATAACATTTGACTACTGTTTAAAACTTTAAATGGTAAAAGACAAGATGACTTAGCAATTATCAAAACATGGTAGTGACAAATATCAGCAGCAAAAAAAAATCAGTAGTTTACTTTATTTGCCGGAACTCTAAACAAGGCTTGATAGATCTCAATTCTCAAGGGCATATGATCATCCAATCAAGGCGGGATTGACGACAAAGGATGGGATTAATAAATCCCGAGAGGCCCATTTCTGTAAAGAGTGAAATAGTCTATTACCAATTTTGTAAGGGAAATGGTAAATGCGCCCCTTTTCATCATGTGGGACACTCAGCATGTGGCAATCATGTCACTTCATAAGAGGCTCAAAGCTTTTCCAAGAAACCTCTCCTTTCCCATGCATGCGTGCGAGCGTGTGAGAGTAGTGCAGTGAGGTCCCCGATCGAGGGACCGAACGACTCACGGGGAGCGGCCGGAGTAGCAACACTTCCCTGAAAATCGTTGCGTTGAGGTTTTGATTAACATTGATTTTTCTTCTCACTTTCACATGTTGTCTTAAACATCATTTTGACTAGGTACATGCCTAAAGAGGGTAACCATATCTTGGAATCCCACACATTGATCATTACTAATATCTAATCCCCATAATTCATTTGTGAGAGTCCTAGAAGTTTGTTCTCTCTTTCTCTGTACAGTCTGAGAGCAAGATGACTCCTAAGTTCTTATAGACGCGAGCCTCATTCAAATTTTGTGAGAATACAAACATTTTGACTACCCCATTAAAATGGATGTTCTAGCTAAGAAAAGCCTACTTTATGTCTTACATTGATATCAATAGCTTATACACTGGCTGATTATTATGACCAACAGATTCAAAACCCTCTGGCTGGACCATAATCCAATAGAGGCCGTTTCACATGCGTTGCGACGAAGCTTAAAATGCTTCGTCGCCCAGCTCTAACCGTCCGATACTTTCTGTGGTCATGATTAAACCAAGATGCAACTTGGTAATGTCGGTAACCAGTAACCCCAAAAAAGGTAAACAATCCCCTTTAGCGTTTTCAATCCTAAATTTTCAAAGTCTATCTTCGTGCTTCCTTTTAGGCCGAAAATCACAACCATATTTCTGGATTTGGAGCTTCTGACCATGGAGAAATTTTCTTTTGGCGGCAACCGGTTTTGTTCCCTTCCAGCAAAGCCATTGACAATGGAGGAATTCAAGCTTGCTGCAAATATGTCAGGTCGATGAGCAACGCCAGTTAAAAATCCACGCCCATCTGATCTCCCTTGTCTTAGAAGCAAGGGTGATGTTTGATGAAATATTAGAGCTTACAGCTTGTACAGGTGTTATTCGTCTTGAAATGGTGCTGTTTGATGTCTTCTTTATGAGAAAAATTGTCAAAGAGATGTCAGAGTGGCTTGTAGCTACAACGTCATTTTTTATTGTCCTTGATTTTAGTCATTATCTGTAGTTGATGTAAGGAATCACTAGCATCCTCTGTAAGGCAACGAAGAAGACTTCCCATGAAAACAGCGTATTGAGATCATTTTAATGGGCTAGAAGATTGAAAATCCCATTGAGATTTGGAACTATTTTCTGCTAAATCTTATAATCTGTGCTTATTAGAACACTGAAAGTGTCCCTAAAGCAAGATAGGACAATTCCAAAACACTAATAAAGTATCAAGGACTAGTGAAACTATTTAGCAATTAAGCTTCTATACAGCACACATATATAGAAACATCAACTCCAATGAATCATACTGTGGACATTGGTGTCTAGCAAACTGAAATTTAATTAAATTTGTTTAACCGTCAATCTGAAGGCCACAGGTCCATAGTTGGGATCATCCAATCATAACGAGCAACCCAAGGTGAGGCCTGTGGATGGGTTGCCCAGATCAAGGGCCTGAAATTTTTGAAGAGAGTTGGATTTGAGCTTTTGGCAGAGGCTACAAAGACCTTTTCTTTTGTGGAGAAAGCTAGTAAATCAAGGAGTTAAGATTTTGTATGGGGTTAGAATTTGAGTTGGAAACAAGAGATGAAGAGGAAGATGAGTTAGAATGAGAGAGGGGAGCTGAAGGAAGAGAAAAGGCATCCTCGGTAGCTTCATTTCTTACCTGGTTGCAGTGATTTGCCATTGATATTGTCGTGATTTTCCGCCCTAAAAAAGCGGGGGGGGGGGGGGGGGGGGGATGGGCTGTGATTTTACCTTTTTTACGTTCCTGGTTACCGACATTTCCAAGTTTCATCTTGGTTTAATCTTGACTGCAAAAAGTATTGAACGGCTAGAGCCGGGCGACCAAGCGTTTTAGGCTACGTCGCGACGCATGTGAAACGACCTGAATCCAATATCTTGATTTCGACCAGCAATGCATCAATCTACCAAATCCCATAATTATAGTGTTGCTATTGTTGATAAAACTCTTGTGGACATTAACATGGCTATTACTCTATTAGTGAGAAAGTTTCCTACTAATCAATATCAACCTTTCAATTATAGCCCTTCACTACTATGCTAACCTTGCAGGTCTATCTACCTTTGTTTTCTATCTCCAAAAGAACAGAGAACTACTTCATAGTTTCACTTTTTAAACTTCAAACAAAAAAAAAATTAGAGTGGTGTCTCATCAGGTATATGTAAATATATAGATTTATAAGGTGAATGCGCGTGAAGTCCAGTATTTTTCAGTTAATCTATGAGGTACGGGCGTATTTTCGTTGTGGCTCAACAAATGAACGGTTTACATCATCCTGAGAAGTAGGCCCCACTGTACTTTCTGAAAATGCTGGACTTCACGCTCGTAAACCGTAAATGTATATGTGGAATAGTCATCCGTTAATGTAATGAAGTCGAAGAAACTTCCTTTCATGTTATTATAGAAAGAGAGGCTTGTTGTTGGTATTTGTCACCTAAAAGGTCATTCATCCTTGAATAGTTTTGAATGGGCTTTCGCCTTAGGTCTCTTACAAAGAAGAGACCTAAGGCGAAAGCCCATTCAAAACTATTCAATAAGAGAAAGAAGTAACACTAACATTACATTCTTTTACTTTGCCTATGAAAATTAAAATCTTCATTACTCTCATTGCAGGTCTGAAGCACATATGATCTGATCTCCCTTCTACATGAGAGCAATCAATGGTCTGGATCACCAAATGCTTTGAATTGTTGTAACCCTTTAAACTAAAACGCACATAGAGCATGGCATGGGCCACAACACACGCATAGAGGCATGTGTTATGGGCCAAGATGATCGCCTAAACCTCCAAAATTGGTCCTTAGGTTACAAAAATGAAAAGCCAACGAGTGCTTATACGAAATTGTCTAGCCAACAAGTCAACTGGAGAAGGGGCTTCTTTTTAAATTTCTTTGGTTTACAACTGAAGGAAGGACTCATTAAATATAGAGGAAGAGCATATAAAAACACAGAAATTGTAATCACTGAATTTTCTGACCCTCAAACCAAATGACCCATTAAAAAACTCAAATTCACCTTTGGTTTTGTTTGTTTTTAGGGAAATGCTATCAGCAATCCCTTGTTTTGACAATGACATTCCAAAAATTTATCAAGCACTTTCCCTCGATCGGCGGTTAAAAGCCCTATTGTGAATTGTCAAGTCATAACAAGCTAATTAAGAAAAGTGTAAAACAAAGCAAAGAGCAACAGTATCTAGACACAGTAGTCAACACTTTTCGAAAATAAAAATGAAAGTAAATATGACAAAAACCCCTATTTTAAGGATTAATTTTTTTTTAAAAATGTCATCACCACTTAAGCCATCACCCGTGACTGGATGCGGCAAATGCCGATCAGGTCTCTCCGCCCAGCCAACACGGCATTGGATGAAAGTAACCCTTCAAAAGTATTGAATAAATAATATTTTCAATGAGGTGATCGGGGCAATTTCCCTATTAACTAAACAAAACAAAAAAAAAACTTTCTCTGTCATTTGTCTAATCTAATATATAATCACTCCAATAATTTTTTCTTATTGGATGTCAAATCTCCAAAATAATGAAAGATCCTTACTTGGATTCAGAAGTAAACTTTGTTCAGTTGAATTCTTCAAAGCAAAAGACCCTTAGATTGATTAAGATGTTAACTTTGTTCAGTTGAATTCTTCAAAGCACCCCATATAACCTACTCAGCAAGAAACCACCAAGTATGATAATATTATAGGCAGAGAGCAATTAGGCCCTTTCACTATAAATTGTGTAGTCAACAAACTAAAAATATTGACACTTCAATCACTACGTAAAGCAGCTTCCATTTCCTTCCCTTAACAATAAATACATAACATGAGGAAAGGTTTCTATAGTCCAATGGAGCTCCCACACATAAGGGTCTTTTGCTTGTCTATCATCCATGTCTCCCTTCTCCTAAGCATGAACATCCTATGCTCAGAATCTACCAGCTTGGGAAACCAAACTGATCAACTAGCTTTGCTTGCCTTCAAGGATCAAATAACCGACGATCCTCTCCGCATCCTGAGTTCATGGAACACTACTCTCCATTTCTGCGAGTGGCAAGGAATCACATGCAGTCGCCTGCATCAAAGGGTTACCGTCTTAAACCTAACTTCCAAGAGCCTTGTAGGTCTGATTTCTCCCTATATAGCAAACCTCACCTTCCTTAAGAAAATCAACCTCGTAAACAACAGCTTCCATGGAGAAATCCCCAGAGAAATTGGTCGTTTGTTCCGGCTACAGTATCTTAATCTGGCCAAAAATTCATTGGGAGGGGAAATTCCATCTAATATTACCTACTGCCCGGACCTCGGCGTCATCAGTTTAACATACAACAATCTTGTAGGAGACATTCCTGTCGAGCTAGGTGCTTTGTCAAAGCTCACTTTTTTCGCTGTTGGGGTTAATAATCTTACCGGAAGCATCCCACCTTCATTCGGCAATCTTTCGTCTCTCACAGTTTTTTCTATAACAAGAAATAATCTGGAGGGAAGGATTCCAGATGAGCTAGGCAAACTCACGAGCTTGCAAGTTTTTCAAGTCTCTGAAAATAAACTGTCTGGTATGGTCCCTCACCAGATTTACAATTTCTCGTCTATCTATCTATTTGATGTGGCAGATAATCAACTGTATGGAAGCCTTCCATCTGATATTGGCCTCACTCTTCCCAATCTCCAATCACTTACTGTGGGAATGAACCAGTTTACAGGATCCATTCCAGCTTCATTATCCAATGCTACGAGGCTTACAATACTTGATGTATCCCGTAATGATCTTAGTGGAACAGTCCCCATGAATCTCGGAAACCTGCAGGGTCTCATTAAATTAAACATTGAAATTAATAGGCTCGGAACAAGGCAAAATGATGATTTGAAATTTCTCACTTCTTTATCCAACTGTAGCAGCCTAGAAGTATTGACCATAGATGGAAACAAGCTAAGAGGTCAGTTGCCAAACTCCTGTGTTAACCTGTCGACTCAGCTTAGAAAACTAGCAATAGGACGGAACCAAATATATGGAAGCATCCCTTCATGGATTGAGAATCTCGTTGGCTTAACCAGCCTCGCTATGGAGTGGAATTTTTTTACTGGAAGTATTCCCATTGCCATTGCGAATCTTCAGAGGTTGGAGGGATTGTCCTTGGCTCGAAACAGACTATCAGGGCAGATTCCATCCTCCCTTGGCAACCTCACTTTATTGAATGAACTATACTTACTAGAAAACAGCCTACAAGGAAGCATACCATTGACTCTCGCTAATTGTCAGCATCTACAAGTGTTAGACCTCTCTCGAAATAACCTTAGTGGTATTATACCAAAATCAATTCTTAGCCTCTCCCAGTTAACTTCCCTCAATATAGCTCAGAACTCTTTTACTGGTTCCCTACCAATGGAAGTGGGTAATTTTGAAAACCTAATGGGATTGGATGTTTCTGAAAACAAGCTGTCAAGTGAAATTCCTAACACGCTTGGCAATTTCATAACCTTGGAATACCTCTACATGGACAGAAACCTTTTTGAAGGAACAATTCCATCATCGTTGAGTACTTTAAAAGCTATTCAAGAAATCAATCTTGCATACAATAATTTCTCTGGGGAGATTCCAAATTACTTGGGGGGGTTTCCTTTTCTGCAATATCTAAATTTGTCTTTTAATGATTTTGAGGGTGAAGTGCCAAAAGAAGGGGTGTTTACAAATGCAAGCGCAATTTCAATCCTTGGAAATACTAAGCTCTGTGGGGGTGTCTCAGAACTGCAATTGCCCGCATGCTCCATCCATGCTTCACAGAAAAATAGAAGTTCTCCTCCTCTCAAAATAATAATTCCTGTTACTAGTACAGTTTTATGTTTGATTCTACTATCATGTTTCTTTACTATACGGTATTGGAGGAGAAAGCCAAGGCTGCCTGGAAGGGAACACAACAAGAAGGATCAATACTTAAGGGTCTCTTATGCGGAGCTCTTTAAAGCAACTGATGGTTTCTCTTCAACCAATTTGATTGGTACTGGAAGTTTTGGGTCTGTATATAAAGGAATTCTGGATGACAAAGAAACAACTATTGCGGTGAAGGTACTTAACCTTCAACAACAAGGAGCTTTGAAGAGTTTCATGGCCGAATGTAAAGCCTTGAGAAATATCTGACATAGAAATCTCATAAAGATCTTAAGTTCCTGCTCAAGCATGGATTTTAAAGGTAATGATTTCAAAGCTCTAGTTTTCGAATTCATGCCAAATGGGAGCATAGAGGAGTGGTTGCATCCAAAACCAGATGGACAGGATTCACTCAGATACTTGAACTTCATTGAGAGACTGAATGCAGCCATTGATGTAGCTTCTGCACTGGATTATCTTCACCACCAATGCCAAATACCACTCATCCATTGTGATATAAAGCCGAGCAACATCCTTCTTGATAATGACATGAGTGCTCATGTTGCTGATTTTGGGTTAGCAAGGTTCTTTTCTAAGACTATCAATAGTTCTTCCCTAAATCAGACCAGCTCAATTGGAGTAAAGGGATCGGTTGGGTATGTTGCTCCAGGTAAGTATTTCATTTATTTTTTAGTTTTAAGATTTGTTTAATAAAATTGTTAATAATCAAATAGCTGCTCAATGAAAATCAGACGAATCAGCAAAATAGATACTTCTACACCCATCAACACACTCACAATAATTTAGACCATCAACTGCAATCACGACAGAAGTTTTATATTGAAAGGTCAAATGATGATGGATATATGCTAGGCTAACTAATACGGCTAAATGTATTTCAATTGAAATGATTAATCCATCTTGTCAGTAGATTAATTTTTACTTCCAGAAGCACAAAATCTCACTCATTCATTTATTTTCTAGTGGGCAACATAGATTATTATTTTTTTTACTGGGATATGTTATTCCTATTAGCTATATCTTGTGCACCCTTTCGCCTCTGGTTCGTCTCCTATCCACATCTTGTCTAACATGGAACTAGTGAGAGGAACTTCCTTCATGCTCCTATGCTTTCTATGTTCAGAAAAATGATAAAAATAGCGCTGACCTTTCTAATTAAGTGATTTTAATCCCAGCTTCTCCAAGCATCTTGGTTGTTCCTTACTCATTACCATTGTAACAAGACAAGAGACATGTGAATTGCAGAGTATGGTATGGGTGGCCAAGTATCTACACACAGGGATGTGTACAGTTACGGGATACTGTTATTGGAGATGTTCACAGGAAAGAGTCCCACTGCTGAAATTTTTAAGGACGGTCTAAGCCTTCATAAATTCGCTAAGATGGCCTTACCCACGAGAGTTATGGAGATCGTTGATCCTCTATTGTTCAAAGATGAGGAAGAAGAAGAAGCATCTATCAACAGCGACAATAATTGCATTGAACTGAGAAATAGAATACAGGAGTGCTTGGTTTTGATAATTGGCATTGGTGTCTCGTGTTCTCTGGAATTACCAACAGCACGGATGGAGATGAGAGATGTTACCAAGGAAATGAATGCAATTAGAGAAATATTTCTTGGGGTTGGAATCCATGCAAAGAAACCAAAAGTTTCCTCATTATTAGGTAATGGTGCATCTAACCTTGTCTAGATATTTTTAGCCACACACACACACACGCACATATATGGGCATCTGCTCATGGGGGACTGAACTGCCAAGAAAAAATTCCATCATGCTTCCAAGATCATTTCTGTATTAAAAAAGGGCAAATATTTCTGTATCGTTTTAATCTATAAGAAGGCCTCTACCTTTTTCTCTTCACACTCATTTCTGTTCCCTATATTTTGAGTACGTTAATAATTTTGTGACCAACTGTGGAGAATGAGATATATTGTATTCCGAAAACCATGAATATTATATATTACCAATTCGGCCAATTTATTCAATGTTCTAATCTGGTTTCTCTCTGTTTTTGCATGCATCCTCATCATGCTCAAAAGGAAAAGAAAGTGTTGAATACGCAGAACATGCTGAAGGTGGCAAATAGGATCGTTTTGATGGAGATGGTAGGTATGGGGTGTTAGTCCTTCAAAACTTTGGTAAAATGATATTTCTAGACTTTCTTAGGAACAAGTTTCCATTTTTCAGGCATCTCTTAATAATTAATGTCTCTTAAAATGTGTTGTATGTCAAGTTGTAATAATGCGTTTGCTAGAGCCTACCCTTTAAGTTATCTATTTCTCATATGTTCAGTGTTGACTTAGGCACACAACTTTCCTATTTTATAATGTGTTTCATGTATTTTTGGGCCCAGCATAAGCCATACTTAGGTATAGTTGTTTACAAATAGGTAACTGTGTAGAGAAATGTAAATGATTTGTAGAGGCTGGTGTATCACAAAGAATAGTTCTGGTGTATCACAAAGAATTGTTCAGGGGCAGTTTGGATCAAAGGAACAAGAGTTGTGGAAAAATATTCCATAGAAAAAAAAATGAAAAAAAAATATTTTGGAATTTTTTTTTCCAAGGAAAATGACTTGACCAAATGCTGGAAAATTCATTTTCCAATAAAAAATTTCCCTACATCCAAACAGCCCCTTGGAGAATAAAGGAAAGTGCTAAGAGAGTTTGAAGACTTACGTATCTAGAAGACCTTCGAAGCTGAATGAGGATCAAATAGTTTTCACTTAGAAAAGTGATCATTTATCTATGCAAGAACTTTTCTTTTTCCTCCCTGGGATTATTTCTACCATTTTGATTTTGTTATTTTGCATCTATCAAAATCCATCCTTCAACACTTGCTAGAGCACAAAGTGGTAAAGAATGTCGAAAACTGACATATTCAAGGTTGGATAACTCGGGATTCTACTCAATGTGCAATGTAAAGAAGATGGGCAGAAATTAAATTTACCTTAAGATAGTGATATATTTAATTTTCCACGAGGATTAGTATGAATGTGCTGAATGATGCTAATTAATTTCAAATTTCACAACTACAATGAATATTATCCAATTCAAAATATATGCCAATTTCCATGTTAAATCTTGGAATGAAGTTTAATATTAACGGTCTGATTTCTAGCTGAAGGAAAGTCTCCAAACCCAATCAAACATCAAAACTGCGGTGACTCTCCCGAGTTATGACCACATCAACCGAGCACTCAGCCGCATCACCCAAGTACTCAACCGCATCAAGACGATTCAACTAGGATTTGCTTTGTCCGCATTTTGAGCCCATCCGTGTTTTGTGTTTTGAAACTTGGATGATCAAATCGAGGGCATTTTGAATTGAGAAAATCCAAAACAAAATGGATAGACGGAACAAAAAAAAAACACATAAAATCCCCAATTCAAAATGGTGGATGAACAAATAGGATTTGTTTGAAAGGCCATTGAAAGAGAGAAGTGCACTAAATGGTCT
Organism: Tasmannia lanceolata; assembly: GCF_043159265.1. NCBI lineage: Eukaryota > Viridiplantae > Streptophyta > Magnoliopsida > Canellales > Winteraceae > Tasmannia > Tasmannia lanceolata. The sequence continues at coordinate 16,483,007 of NW_027518683.1, forward strand.
TGGCTATAATTACTAAAGTAAACCCGAACAGGTCAAAGATCAAAGCAGAAAACATGAACATAACTATAGGTAAAAAAATGATGCAAAAACTCGCATAAAGGTCGACAGAAAAGAGAGTTCTATATACACTGGATCTGAAATTACAAAATTCAGCCCCCTCAGTTAGTCAGTTATGAATATACACAGACAAGACAGAATAACAGAAACCACTCACAAGTAGTTCCATATAAAATGGATGAAACGAAGCGCACCTAATATACAGAGACCGATCCGATCCAAATCAGAAAAATCTGACGATTCATATCCATCCAAGTCCCTTCTTTCTGTCACTAATCGACGATGAAATATGTGGTGTCTCTGTTTCAGTCCTAGAACGGACATCCAATGCATAAAGAAATGCATAAAGATAACAAAGTAATCTTTTCTTAGTAGAATTCTCAAAAAAGAAAAAAGCTCATTTGCTTACTAATTGTCCTATTTAGGCATGGGATTTGGATCGGGCTCAACCCAAACCCGACCGGTTCAACCCGATTTCGGGTTGGGTTGGGAAAAGCTAACCTGATTTAATTTCAGATTGGGTTAGGGTTGAGGCTTTGCGAACCCGACCCGACCTGAACCTGACCTCTGTCTTCTAAATTTATCTTGATTTTCTTTGGGTTATTATATTGTTCTGTCTGTCTCTAGGTGAACGCGACTCAACCTGACCCAATTTTGAGTTAGATGGGTTGGGTTAGGGTTGAGAGTTTAAGAGGCAAGTTGGGTTAGGGTTGACCATCCTCAGCCCGAGGCTCGGTTTGGGTTAGGGTTGAGGGAATGTTATCTCTAGTTGGGCTAGGGTTGGCTTCAACCCGACCCTAATTGCATCCATATTCCCATTGTTATCGTACAATAACTTATTAGATCCCACATAGAAGTAAGTTTTAGAATGAACTTGTACTGCAACATTGCCTACTTGATATCTTCACAAGTGATTATTTATTCTAGTGAATACGCAGTGGTGTCTTGCTTATAACTCTTCTAACTTATCGTTCGATAGAGATAATATCCAATAATCTCCTTGAAATATGAAAATACCTCTCAATCCATATTTCCAACTTAACTTGAGCAATGCATCCACAAACTCTCAAGTGCTTGGGAGTTAATTTCTTATTAGTTCATCTCATATGTGGTATAAACGTCGAACTTAGTCAAAAAACCTATTGAGAATATAGATCGCATTCTGCAAAGCATAGCCTCAGAAGAAGGCGAGCACATCAGGAAAATTCATAACCATATCTAATAGAATCTGAATTCTTCTTTCTCCTACACTAGTAAGATACGACATTAGAGCATTGAGATAAAATGTAATTCATAAAATCATCTGAGAGGTATTATCCGACTATCTAAATTGAGAACCTTAGTACATTCACATGTTTGCTTTTCTATTGGACAATTGGACTCTTTAGACTTTTCAAAAAAAAAAAAAAAAATCAGATTGTCTCATTAGGTATATTAAACCATACCTAAAATGGCCATCTGTTAATAAGATGTAGACAACTTTCTTGTTGTTAGAAAGAAAGGAGAGGCTTGGGTTTGTGAAAGGATTTTCTTCTTTTTTGTGGCTGCCATATAATCACATTTCCCCTCATGTCGCTTAGGCTATCACCTCTAATTTGATAAATAAAAGAAGTAGACAATCGATGAAGTTGGTGTTAGTGATGCATTCAAAATTACCTTTCGATTGAAACCTCAGATTCATGCTAGAACCACGATGATTAAGTAAAACCCCCAAAGGTTCTCAGATTAAGAAACATTTGATTATCACTTATTCAACGAATGAACTTGCTCCGCATCCCATCCTCCTAGGGAAAGCTCCGTTGGCAGTAATCAGACCAACCAATCAGAACAATGCCAAATGCTTTGAATTCGCGCAACCCTTAACAAGGTTTAGGGTTTAGGAGATGGCAGTGATAAATTCAGCCCGTTTTCTTACCCAAGATGTCCCCTTCTAATGTATTTATGACTTAGGCTCCGTTCGTTTAAGACTGTTACTACCTATTGTGAGCCCCAAACCGATTATTGGGCTCAAAATTAAACTAATTTTGAGCCCAATAATCGGTTTGGGGAAGTTACCAGTCCAAAGCTAACCTGGGTTTAGGATTTTAGTGAAGCCAATGAAATGATCACAGTACTTGTTTACCAGATTTCCATTTGAAGGAGCCCGTTGGTTCCTTCCAGTAAACCTAGTTCTATCTTTGAATTCACGGCTCAGAAATTCTACTAAAAAATCAATATTAGAATCCCATTGTTATCGCAGAATAACTTATTAGTAGCCTCCATAGAATGTACCATACTAAGTTTAAGAACGAACTTGTACTGCAACATTGCCTTTATGATATCTTCACAACTGGTTATGCATTCTGCCGTATTAGTGAATACGTAGTGTGTCTTGCTAACTCCACTAACTTATGGCTCCCTAAGAATTTCTTTGTTCACTAAGGGTCCATTTGGATACCTCAGGTTTTGTATTTGGATTTGGAATTGAGTTTTCAGTACAAAATAAATAGATCTGCCAGCTCATGTTGAGGGAGACAGAGAGGGAAGGGGGTATAATTCCTACTGCAGGGGAGAGGTTGAGGAGCCGAGAGGGTGAAGGAAACTGCCACATTTGTGGATTTCCAATTTCTTATTTCCACAGCTTATTTGGAAATCTGATTTTCTTCACTGTCACTCGCTGAATTGGAAATTCAAGGGTTTGATCGGGATCCAAATGTCAACGCAAAAAGGGCTGCAAATGTAAGAATTCCAAATAAAAATCTTCTCGGCATCCAAACAGGCCCTAATGAGATAAAAAAAAAGGGCGATGATAAATTCGCAACCCCTGTGGGATAATTCGCACCACTTTGAATGAGGGTATGTGGCAGACTTTAATGTTTTTTAACGCCTTTTAATGTCAATTCACATTAAAGGGGTGCAAATTATCCCCCAGAGGGGGGGGGGTGGGAATTTTATCATTGCCATTAAAAAAAACGACAATTGATGTTAATGTTAGTGATGCATTGAAAATTACTTTCAATTGAAACCTCAAATTCATACTAGAACCACGCTAATTCAACAAAGCCTGGAAAGTGATATCCCGCCACCCCCCCCCCCCCCCCCCCCCCAACAACGTTATTCGTTAGGTTTTAAAGGCAAAATAAAAAACGTTAAAGGGGTGAATTTATCCTAAAGCCGTGAACTACTCTCACAGAAACCATTAAAGGGGGGATTTTATCCGTTTAGGGGGGGAATATCCCCAAGCTAGGCCCAAAGGTTCTCATAGTAATAACCATTTGATTATCACTTATTCAATGAATGAAGTTGATCGGCAGCCCCATCCCCCCTGCAGAGAGCTCAGTTGGCAATAATCAGACCAATAAACCTGACATAACATTTGAGAAAAATAGATAATTCTTGGATTCGTTAGCCACTTAGCCGAGCCCAACTAATTTGGGACGAAGGCTTAGTTGAGTTGAGTTGAGTTGTAGATAATTCTTGATGGCCAATTAGATAATATTTTTGAAATGTGAGGACTAAATAGTAACATCCTTTAATCCCTTGTCTGAATCTTTACCTTTCAAAAAAAAAAAATAGCAACATCCACATTTTTTTTTTCAAATTGTCCCCTCCTGAAATTTAAGTGGTGAACGGGACCCCGCTTCCTGGTCAGAAATTGTGAATTTCCACTGTTGGTCTGGCGAGCGACCCTACAAGGAGGATCCACGTTTTAAAGAACAAGACCCTACAAGGAGAATTCTTGTGACCCACAAGGTTTAGTTTAGGTAAGGAAGTGATATATTCGCCCCATTTTCTTGCGCAGGCCAACAAACCCTTCTACTATATTTACGACCTATTCTTTTTACACTGAATGGGGTGGCCTAGGGAAGAAAATGGGGTGAATATATAAAGGAAAACACTTCCAACACGGGATTTGGTTTGGAAAATGAAAACAATGATGAAATCGGCCAACGATTTCACACTTTCCATAGTGTAATTTGCATTTCATGAGGATTTGCTAGACCAGGCAAACGCGACCCGTGCCCGCGGGTCGACCCGACCCACCCGCAAATTTGCGGGCACGGGTCTGAGTTTTAGTGACCCGTCAAAACTAACCCGCGGCTGACCCAACCCGCAAAAACACGGGTCGGGTCGGGTCAACCCGTGGGCACCCGCTTTTTTAATGGTGGTGATTTTGTTATGCTAATCTAGTTAGATGGCTTTTTTTTCTAATGCCAAGGATGGTGATTTTGTCATGCTAATCTATTTTTTAAGGGTTTGATGCCTGAATAGGTTATGGCTAGCACCATAGGTTGATCCCAACCCTCCGATTTGAATGTTAGAGGGTTGATCACTTGATCCTAACCCTCTATAGATCGGAGGGTTAGGATCAACCTATTGAAATGATTTTTGGGGCAACACCTATTTAGCCTGTGGGCCATCTAATGGACGGTTTGGATCATCCCACGGTGCCAGCCATACCGCCCTCATCAAAATCCAGTGATAACATTTCTCAAAATAAGCAACTGTTTGAATTTGCGGGTGACCCGCGGGCCGCGCGGGTCACCTAAATTCTGACCTGCAAAAATGCGGGTCATTTCCTCACCCAACCCGGTGCACCCGCGGGTTGACCCGGCCCGACCCACCCGTTTGCCAGGTCTAGGATTTGCGCTAACATCTTTGTCCTCTTGTGCATATCTCCCATCACTGTAACATCGTCTATTTTTCCCAAGACGGGATCCCGTTTGGTAGCAGCCCTTATATATAAATGCCATCAAGTCAATAAAAAATTCATGAAATTGTGTAGCCATCAATTCAACAGGAAAGGGGAGCATACAAACACAATGTTCCAACATCCAGCAAATCCAAATAGAATTAAAGATATGGAAATGATACATTATATTATTTTCCTGCATTGACTGAATTTTTTAACCCTCAAACAACATGACCCATTAACAAGTTCCTTTATGACAAGAAGAAGAGGAAGTGATGTAGTTTTGAAGTTTTCTTTTTTAGTCCAAATTAGGTTAGTGTTCCATTTTTCTTAGAAGGCTTTTCCGTTAAAGATAACTACAAGAGTCAGTTTAATAGGGCTTAAGAAAAGCAAAACGAAGGAAAATGCTTCCGAAGAGCTGGCCATGCGGGCTCATGACATGGAGCTCGGCATCACCACTTATAGAGATCTCCGTTTAATTTGCAGATCCTCATAAAGACAAGGACAAGGAGATAAAGAAAGAAGGGAAATCCACCCGGGGAATGTCATTAGCAATCCTTGTTTAGATACTGACATTCCTAAACTTTATCAAACATTTTCCCCAATTGGGGGGGGGGGGGAGGTGGGGGTGTAAAACCCCCTTTAGTGAATCGTATAGTAGTAACAAGTAAATTGAGAAAAGTGTAAATACCCAAAAATACCCCTCACTTAAATTTTTGTCCTCCTCTTTAAAAGAGGGGCGTTTTTGTCTATTCACGTTTAACTCAGATTAGGGCTTCCTAATTAAGCCTATAAATTCATCTTTTTATGGCTAAACAAACCCTAAACGTTTTGTTTAATCCCTAGAGAAAGAAATTGGAGAAAGAGAAAGAGAAGGAGAAGAGCAAGGAGATCGTGAATTCGAAGTTGAAACCGCGAATCCAGGTAAGATCTATGAACTATGAAAGATTTGAATAGTTAGAAATCCTAAAACAATGGTTTGAAAAGAGAAAAGAAACAAGAACTTTGATTAATATGGATTAGAAATAGAATCTTTGGGTTGATCTTGAGTTTTCTTGGATCCGATGTTGATTTACGGTTCCAAAGAACTCAAAATCAATATATATGAATATGAATTCAGAAACTATAACTTTGGAGATTCAACGTAGAATCTTTGGTGATTTCTTTCTTAAATTATACATGTGAATTCGGAGCGTGAAGTCGGATTTAATAGATTCCTCTCGCCGATACGAATCCATCGGATCCGACCTCGCGCGTTTTGAACCCCAAACGAAGGAGTTATGACCGTTTTAGTGACAAAACGGTAGAATATCGCGTCTTGAGGAAATATGGATCCGCGCGTGGGGCGGACGTCCGTGAATACCACGTTTGGCGACAGTTGAACCTCGGACGTCTGAGAATACGTCCGTATTCCCGGACATCCGTAATTCTCGGACGACTGGCGCGACAATGTTTTCAAAACTTCAGAAATTCATAACTTAATCGTTTCTCGTATGTTTTCGACGCTCTTGTACTCTACGGGTATGCCGAAAACGTCATCTTTCTGTTAAAAATGGTTTCAATAAGTTTTGAAAACTTTTATAGAATGATATCACCAAATTACAAGAAATAGCCATTGAATGGGTTACCTTTTTGGGCCCTTATTTGTTATTATGTTCTGTTCAAATCAAGATATTAAATCGTAGTCCGAATTAAGAAAGTAATCGAACTTCTTTAAGGTACGTAATAACATATTACTTTGGGTGTTATAAACCCTTCTCATTTGAATCGGTATTGACTTTGGAAACCTGTATTAATACCGAGTCAATCATGCTATTTTGTTTCACCTACTGTTACTCTTCTGAACCTTTGAAATAACCATTCTAAAATACTGTTATGAACACATGTTCTGAACTTTGAACCATGTGAATATGAACCTTGAATAATTTGAACTCTGAACCATGCCGATGACTCTGAAGTGTATTAGGACTCTGAAGTGTATTTGAACTCTGAACCTTCTGTATATGAACTCTGAAATCTTTGACTTTATCGGAACTCCGACTTGAATCTGCTTTAAGCACCTTTAATTCAGAACCACATTTGACATGCACTTATAATTGTTTGTGCGTAATCAGCTAAGACCTTTGAACTCAGTTTTGACTTTGACTATCTGATCCTATTGAATCCTTTCATGTTAGACTGTGCTTAGAGTAGTTCTTTATTATGTACTGAGCTTTTCAGCTGACTGTGGTTATTTATCATTTTTCAGGTCTTGACCCTCGTGAGATTAACGAGGAACAAGACGTTTAGCTGGGATTGGATTTTGGCTCAGGAGACTGATTTTAGTTTATCTGTTTTCCATTCATTAGGAAGTGAGTGCTTTGAATAAAATGTAAAGACATCATTATTATTATTACGCTTTGACTCTTTGGGGAGAGATGAGATTTGAATTGACTCTGTTGGGTCCGCATTAATCATTACTTGATATTTTAGTTATGAAATGCCAGGTTATTTTCTGTTATTGCTTTGTAGCCGTGTACATTTGTGAGATTTGTCTTGCAGGTGTAAGGCTCTGCCACGTCCTACGCCCAGGGTATGGTTTGGGGCGTGACAAATAGTGTTAAAAAAAGAAGAAGCAAAGAACGTTGTTATAAAGGGTCAAGAATTGGGAATCAAAACCTCTGGAAAAATACAAACAAAGGTAAACATGAGAAAATACCCATGTTTAAGCAATCACTCGAGGCTTCTAGAAACTGACGGCAACGACATTCTTTCTTGTCTTGTTGCACCTGTCCCCATTTTAAGAACCCTTCAAAAGCATTGAATAAATAATATTTTCAATAAGGTGGTATTATTATAGGCAGAGAGCAATTAGGTCCTTTCAATAGAAATTGTGAAGTCAACAAACTCAGAATATTGAAACTACAATCCCTAAGTAAAGCAGCTTCCATTTCCTTCACTTAACAATCAATACATAACTTGAGGGAGGATTCCTATAGTCCAATGGAGCTCCCACATATATTGTTTATCTTCCATGTCTCCCTTCTCTCAAGCATGAACATCCTATGTTCAGAATCTACCACCTTGGGGAACCAAACTGATCAACTAGCCTTGCTTTCCTTCAAGGATCAAATAACCCACGATCCTCTCGGCGCATTGAGTTCATGGAACACTACTTTCCATTTCTGCAAATGGCAAGGAGTAACGTGCAGTCGATTGCATCAAAGGGTTACCATACTAGACCTAAGTTCGAAGAGCCTGGTAGGTCTGATTTCTCCTTATATTGCAAACCTTACCTTCCTTCAGAGAATCAACCTCCAAAACAACAGCTTCTACGGAGAAATCCCCCGAGAAATTGGTCGTTTGTTCAGGCTACAGTATCTCAATCTCGGACAAAATTCATTGGGAGGGGAAATTCCAGCTAATCTTACCTACTGCTCGAAACTCAGCGTCATCCGTTTAACTTACAACAATCTTGTAGGGAACATTCCTGTCGAGCTAGGTGCTTTGTCAAAGCTCACTTTTTTCGCTGTTGGGGTTAATAATCTTACCGGAAGAATCCCACCTTCATTCGGCAATCTTTCGTCTCTCACAGTTTTTTCAATAACACGAAATAATCTGGAGGGAAGGATTCCAGATGAGCTAGGCCAACTCACGAGCTTACAAGGTTTTCAAATCTCTTCAAATAAACTATCGGGTACAATCCCTCCCCAGATTTACAATTTCTCGTCTATGTATCTAATTGATGTGGCAGATAATCAACTGTATGGAAGCCTTCCATCGGATATCGGCATCACTCTTCCCAATCTCCAATCATTTACTGTTGGAATGAACCAGTTTACAGGATCCATTCCAGCTTCGTTACCCAATGCTTCGAGGCTAACACTACTTGATGTATCCCAAAATGATCTTAGTGGAACAGTGCCTATGAATCTGGGAAGCCTGCAGGGTCTTATTAAATTAAACGTCGAAGTCAATAAGCTCGGAACTAGGCATGATGATGATTTGAAATTTCTCACTTCTTTATCCAACTGCAGCAGCCTACAAGTATTGAGTATAGACAGCAACAATCTAAGAGGAGCATTGCCAAACTCCCTTGTTAACCTGTCGAGTCAGCTTACAGCACTAAATATGGGAGATAACGAAATATATGGAAGCATCCCTTCATGGATTGAAAATCTCGTCAGCTTAGCCACCCTAGGTATGGACTGGAATTTCTTTTCTGGAAGTATTCCTGTTGTCATTACGAAACTTCAGAGTTTGCAAGTACTGTTCCTGGCACGAAACAGGCTATCAGGGCAGATTCCATCCTCCCTTGGCAACCTCACTTTATTAAGGGAACTATTCTTGCAAGAAAACAGTCTACAAGGAAGCATACCATTGACTCTTGCTAGCTGTCAGCAACTACGAGTGTTAGACCTTTCGCAAAATAACCTTAATGGTATTATACCAAAACCAGTTCTTAGCCTGTCCCAGTTAACCTCCCTCAGTATAGCTCAGAACTCTTTTATTGGCTCCCTGCCGATGGAAGTGGGTAACTTGAAAAATCTTAGGGAATTAGAAGTGTCTGAGAACAACCTGTCAAGTGAAATTCCTAACACTCTTGGTAATTGTATAACCTTGGAATACCTCTACATGGACAGAAACCATTTTGAAGGAACAATTCCATCATCATTGAGAACTTTAAAAGTTATTCAAGACATCAATCTTGCATACAATAGTTTGTCTGGGGAGATTCCAAAATACTTGGGGGGGTTTCTTTTTCTGCAATATCTAAATTTGTCTTTTAATGATTTTAAGGGTGAAACACCAACAGAAGGGGTGTTCAAAAATGCAAGTGCAATTTCAATCCTTGGAAATACTAAGCTCTGTGGGGGTGTCTCCGAACTGCAATTGCCTGCATGCTCCATCCATGCCTCGCAGAAAAAGAATTCATCTCCTGCTCTAAAAATAATAATTCCAATTACTGCTACAGTATTATGTTTGATTCTACTATCATGTTTCTTTATTATATGGTACTGGAAGAGAAAGCCAACGCTGCCTAGAAGGGAATCTGGCAAGAAGGATCAATACTTAAGGGTCTCTTATGGGGAGCTCTTTAAAGCAACTGATGGTTTCTCTTCAACAAATTTGATCGGTACTGGAAGTTTTGGGTCTGTATATAAAGGAATTCTGGATGACAAAGAAACAGTTGTTGCAGTGAAGGTACTTGACCTTCAACGACAAGGAGCATTGAAGAGTTTCGAGGCAGAATGTAATGCCTTGAGAAATATCCGACATCGAAATCTCATAAAGATATTAAGTTCCTGCTCAAGCATGGATTTTAAAGGTAATGATTTCAAAGCTCTAGTTTTTGAATTCATGTCAAATGGGAGTATAGAAAAGTGGTTGCATCGAAAAGCAGAAGGGAAGGATTCACTCAGATACTTGAACCTCGTTGAGAGACTGAATGCAGCCATTGATGTAGCTTCTGCACTGGATTATCTTCACCATCAATGCCAAATGCCACTCATCCATTGTGATATAAAGCCGAGCAACATCCTTCTTGATGACGACATGACTGCTCGTGTTGCTGATTTTGGGTTAGCGACGTTCTTTTCTAAAGCTATCAATAGTTCTTCTCTAAATCAGACCGACTCAATTGGAGTGAAGGGATCAATTGGGTATGTTGCTCCAGGTATGTCATACAATTTTTCCATTTTTCAGTTTAAGATTTGTTTAATGAAATTGTTGATAATTATGGATAGCTGCTCAAAGAAATCAGTCGAATCAGCAAAATAGATACGTCTACATCCATCAACACACTCACCATAATTTAGACAAACAACTGCAGTAACAATAAAAACTTTCTATTGTTTTTAGACTAAGGGGCCGTTTGGATACGCATATTTTAGAATCCAGATTTTTAGTTTGAAAACAGTGTAAAAGAGGGTTCATGATCAAGCTGCTGCATGCTGTCCTGGTAGTGTTTCTAGGATTTTAGTAAGAAAACCAGGTTTTAGAAATCTCATGATGGGGGGAGAGGTTTCTAAAACCTGGTTTTCTAACTTATAATCCTAGAAACGCTGCCAGGACAGCATGCAGTAGCTTGATCATGAACCATTTTTTACACTGTTTTCAAACTAAAAACCTGGATTCAAAAATCCGCGTATCCAAATGGCCCCTAAGGGCCTAAATGTATTTCAATTGAAATGAGTAGTCCATCTTTTTATTAGACTCATGTTTACTTCAAGAATCACAAAATCTCATTCATCCGTTCATTTTTTACGGGGCAACAAATATTATTATTTCTTTGACTGGGATATTTTATTCCCTTTAGCTATATCTTATCTTGGTTGTTCCTTAATCCTAACCATTGTAACATGACAAGAGACATGTCAATTGCAGAGTACGGTATGGGTGGCCAAGTTTCTTCGCATGGGGATGTGTACAGTTACGGGATACTTTTATTAGAGATGTTTACAGGAAAGAGTCCCACCAATGAAATTTTTAAGGACGGTCTAAGCCTTCATAAATTCGCTAAGATGGCCTTATCCACTAGAGTTTTGGAGATCATTGATCCTCTATTGCTCAAAGAAAAGGAAGAAAAAGACTTTACCAACAAGGAGAAATTTTGCAGTGAACTGAGAAATAGAATACAAGAGTGCTTGGTTTCGATAATTAGTGTTGGTGTCTCGTGTTCTCTGGAAACACCAACAGCACGGATGAATATGAGAGATGTTACATTGGAAATGAATGCAATTAGAGACAAATTTCTTGGGGTTGGAATCCAATCACAAAGAAACCAAAAGTTGCCTCATTATTAGGTAATGATGCATCTAACCTTGTCAATATATTGTTGGCTACGAATATTTTTGAAATCTGCTCATGTGGGATTGAACTGCCAAGAAAAATGTCCATCATGCTTCCAAAATCTTTTTAGTATAAAGAAAAATGAAAGATATTTGTGTCTTTTTTATGGAACAAGGACTACCTTTTTCTCTTCTCACTCATTTCTGTTCTCTATATTTTATGTTAATAACTTTATAACCTACTGTGAGGTTGAGAAACATTGTATTCAGAAATCCATGAATATTATAAATTGCCAAGGTTTATAATTTATACAGTAGATCCTTGTTCAATGTTCTAATCTGGTTTCTCTATTTGTTTTTGCATACACCCTTATCATGCGAAAAGGAAAAGATGCATTGGATATGCAGAGCATGCTCGAGGTGGCAAAAGTGTGTTGGACCCTTTTGATGGAGATGGTTATGGGTTTTAGGTATGGGACGTTACACCTCCAAAACTTTGGTAAAATGACCTTTCTAGAATTTTATTTTCTATAATTTCTTAGGAACAAGTTTCCATTTTTCAGGTGTCTCTTAGTAATTAATGTCTCTTAGAGTGTGTTGTATTTCAAGTTGTAATAATGAGCTTGCTAGAGCCTATCCCTGAAGTTATCTATTTCTCAAGCATTTCGTGTTTTCAAGGGAGCTTTATCTTCCTATTTTAAATTGTATTTCATGTATTTCTAGGCATTGTATGCTTAGGGAGTTTTATACAAATATGTAACTATGTAGAGAGCGGTAAATGACTTGTAGAGGTTGGTGTATGCACAAAGAATTGTTTAGGAGTCCTTTGGATCTAGGGAAAAAGAATCATGGGAAAAAATACAACTCAACTCAACTTAACAAAGCCTTTGTACCACCAAACTACTTGGGGTCGGCTAAATGAATCATTTAGAAAAAATTCACGAAGAATGTAAAATGAATCATGGGAAAAAATATTCCATGGAAAAAAGTCCAGGACTACTATGTTTGCAATTTTCCTAGAAAATATGGAAAAATATTTTGAAAATTTTTTCCATGGAAAATGACTTAACCAAGTGTTGGAAGATTCATTTTCAAATAAATAAATAAATAAAAAAACATCTTGCATCCAATGCATGGTTACCAGGTTGGGAAAAGAATTCGGGAAGCGAAACATGTCACGGAAGCGAAAAACGTGGTGTAAAAATAGAGGGGCAACAAAAAACAGAGAGGAGAAAGAAAATCATATGAGAAACGCATTGAGAAAATCGTATGAGAAACATGTTTTCTAAGATGTTTCTCATCTCAGGAAACATGTTAGAAATATTTCAGAAACGACATAGAAACGTAAAGGGAAATGCATATAAAACACAAAGGGAACAAGAAATATATTCTTGTAGATTTGGACTTTGTTAATTTCAAATTTGTACAAGCATTTACGCATGAAGATATTCATTTATAATTTTTTATAATTTTCATTTAAATTAGAGGCATACATACATGATTTATGCATTGATTTATATATTTTTAGCACAACAGTTTGCTTCGCTATTTTATATTACTATATACTATTTTTTTCCATTTTAATATGTATTCCACAATTTTTTTGGTGTGTATATACAAAAGTTTTTTCGTAAATCACACACACACGTTTCACATAGGTCTTTCAAGCGATTCCTATATGTTTTTCATGTGCTTCGCACGTCTTTCACATTAGTTTCCAATGTGTTTCCCACACATTTCCCATACGTTTCGGAAACTTTAGCCCAAATTTTTTCATGTTTCATAAGTATTTCCAAAACGTGTTTCCGGAGAAGCTAGTTTCCCATCCACCTAAGGTGTTTCCGGCGGCAACTATGACCCAAACAGCCCCTTGGAGAGAATAAAAGAAAGTGCTAAGAGAGTCATAAGACTTTCGAAGCTGAATGAGGATCAAATTGCAAAACTAACTAAGTTCTCACTTGAGAAAGTTATTTTGCATCAATTGACTAAACATCTTTCACTCATTCACAAAATGTACAAATATACACATGTGCAAAGGATTGCAGAGTAACTTATGAAACAGTGTTTTGAACAGTATAGGCATTCTAGATATGTTGAATTAAGCACATGATAATATACACCATATATTTTGTACACAATACACTTGACTAGATAATCTATCACTAGATAATCTATCATGATGAACTCTGTAAGCGACATAGAGTGCTGAATGGGACAAAGTGATGAATGCCCACATTGGGACTCAATGCAGAGTGGTAACTGGTTTTTTTTATTTTTTATTTTTGAATGGTAACTGGTAATTTAAGTAGAGGAATTAGCTACAAAATTGCTAATTACATTTATATTTAATTATATTTCATTTGATTGTGTTTAAAGCCCTCAACTAATGTGCAATAATTAAATATAATCTCTAATCATACTTAATGACTAAAAAAATTATTTATGACTAGATATTTTATTTCATCAAATAAGTATGACATAAGAATATGTGAAATAGTGAAGCCGAAGTACTAGCTATTCTTCATAGGATCAAGCTCTAGGAGCGAGATACCTTGGATAAGGTGGAATAGGGGTGGCCAGAACCGAACCAGAACCGAACTCTAAAAAAATATTTTTGGTCCGGTTCGGTTCCACTGATGAAGAACCGAACTTATTCGGTTCGGTTCCGGGTCTAATGTTCTCGGTTCGGTTTCGGAACCGAAGAACCGAACTTTGAATATATATATATATATATATATATATAATATTTTTATATTTCTATTATACATATACTTAATAATATAAATTACTTATAATATTAATAAGTAATAGTTAATACTATTATTATAATAAGAAAGTAACTTATATTATAACTTTAATTAAAAGTTTTTATAAATTATAATTAATAATTAATAATTAGCCATTAGAACCGAAGAACCGGACCGGACCGAACCGATTATGTTCGGTCCGGTTCGGTTCGGTCCTACTGTGTACTACGGTTCGGTTCGGTTCTTACGGTTCATGGAACCGAGAACCGAAAAAAAAGGGACCGAGAACCAAGAACCGAACCAGTTGGCCACCCCTAAGGTGGAAGGGGACTCTCTTAAAGTTACAATTTTGGCTTTGTGGATCGTCAGTTGTTCCTTGGAGATTTGCTCCTTCCTTTGACGAGATCCAAGACATAATTAGGGGTCCCGGGATTTCTTATCAACATGTTAGAAGATCCGCAGATAGGGAAGCTGATAAGCTTGCTATGGAAGGTGTCTCCGAATAGGTCTCTTTATTTCTCAATCATATTGAGTGGTGACAATCCAAATGGTAATTCAATTGACATGGAAAAGATAACGAAGACGTGTTTACAATTGTATCATACGAGTTTGGGGTTGAATTCTTAGCTCAATTGGACGGTGCTTTTGCAGCCTTGAGTTTATTACATGTTTGATCTAATCTTCACCTACCAAAGACAAAACCAAAAAAATGGAAAATTATTATAAGGGTTTTCCATCATCTCACGTTCTCAATGTGCATCATTCGGGTTGTCGCAGTGACAAAAGAAAAGGGGGATTTTGTAAAAGAAGTCTTCTACTTTGTCAATTTGCAAAATGAGTCATCGACATTTGACCAAATTTTGAAAATTGGGTCATTTAGCTAGTAGGGGTGTCAATGGACCCGGACTGTGGGATAGATCCAAAGGATTCAAACGTTAAAGGACAGGATTTGGGAGTAAATACCTGGATTCGAATGTGTTCATTGGAATATTGGATTCATACCCTAAGGTCCAAAATTATTATGGATGTTGAGTAAGGTGGCAAACGGCACGAGAGCGGTGCAGATAGGCTGGTGAGAGAGAGATATGAACTAGTGAGGAGAGCATAGGATGAGAGTGGAAACAAGGGAAAAAAACTATTTCCCCTGTGTTTTCCAAACCTAATGACATCCTCTCTCTCTCTCTCTCTCTCTCTCTCTCTCTCTCTCTCTCTCTCTCTGTCCAGTCGTTTCTATCCCCCTCTCAGCTTGTGTACACAAATATTCCATGATTTTTTCATGGTTGCCAAACATGCCGTAAGAATCCCTCAAGTTGGTTTAAAGAGATGAGGATTTTGTGGTTGTATGAAGAAAAAATAATAGAATGTTCTTGTCATTGTTGTCTTATTAAGCCTATTAGTCTCCATCGCGGCTCTGTTTTTCTTGTTAGGGAATGGCTTATATCACTGTCATTGTATCTCTATTTTTCTTCTTCTGTACTTATACAGACCATCTCGGTCTTTCTCATCAATGAATTGCTTTACCATTCAAAAAAAAAAAAAAAAAAGAATATGTGAAATATCAATTACATTATTTTGGCATGATCAAATCACGGGCATTTCGAATTGAGAAAATCCAAAAAAAAAAGGATAAATTTAACTAAAACACACATAAAATCCACAATTCAAAATGGTGGATGAGAAAATATGATTTATTTGAAAGGCCATTGAAGGAAAAATGTTCGAATCAGAAATAGAAAAAGGACTAAATACAATTGTTAATGAGAAAAATTAAAGCATATTTGAAAATTTCTAAATGCCCGATTATTTTAAGACCTGTGTAATATATGATATATCACATGCATAGACGGAAGTTATCCCTAAATACCCACATCATAAAACCAAAGAAGAACGTGAACCCAAACAATGTGAATGAAATTTCCTCCAAATATCATCACATGGAAAAGATTAGACATAGGGTCAAAACCCTAGCAATGAACGATTAAACCCAAACAGCTCCATAGGATGACCCTAACCCTCCGATCTGTAGAAAATTCGATAAATGATTTTTGGAAATCTCCATATTCAGATCAGTTCAAATCGGAGGGTTAGGATCATCCTATGGAAATGATTTTTGAGGCACACCCTATTTTTCACGGCCACCCATCATATAATTTCTCTATTTAACGATACCTACAATGGCTATCTATTAATAAGATGTAGACAACTTCGTTGTTGTTAGAAAGAAAAAGAGGCTTGTTGTTTTTTCACAAAAATGGGTTTGGGAAAGGATTTTCTTCTTTTTGTGGCTGCCACATAATGACCTTTTCCCTTCATGTCGCTTATTAGGTCTAGCATCTCTAATTTGATAAACAAAAGAAAACAACAAAAGATGAAGTTGGTGTTAGTGATGAAACCTCATATTCATGCTAGAACCACAATGATTCAGAAACTAGGTCCAAAGGTTCTCATTAAGAACCATTTGATTATCACTTGTTCAACTAATGAACTTGCTCTGTAGCCCCATCCTTCGCCCAAGGCGAAGAGGTCAGTTGGTAGTAATCAGACCAACCAACCCAACATAACGTTTGAGCAAATAGATAATTCTTGACGGCCAATTAGACAATGTTTTTGCAAAGTGGGGACTGTTAGCAACATTCTTTGTTTACTACACTTTTTTTCCAAATCGTCTCCTCTTAAAATCTTAGCAGGGAATCGGACCTCTTCCTGGTGCATGACCTTGACAATGTACCCAAAATCTAGAGACCATTACTATGCTTCCTTTTATTTCTCTTATACTTGGGAAAATTATCATTATTTTGACAAATGCACTCAATTTCATTTCAGAGGATATCATAGTGCATGAGGTTCTTGTAAATCCCATTTTAGTGAACTAGCTCTCACCATAGGGTAACATAAATGTGCTAGGTGTATTGGATTAGAGTTTTGATACTAAAAAAAAAAACAGAAAAGGAAGCAGCACTGAATTCTATCTCAAGAATAACATAAACATTTCTTTTCTTTGCCAAACAAAATTAAAATCTTCATTAGTCTTGTTGCAGCTGGTTCCCAATTCCTTAACAAAATAATAAGGGAAGAGTTAGACGTCTGATCAAAGATTTTATATGGTGTAAGCCTGTATAATCAATTATTTTCCAAAAAAATTCATTTCTTTGGGATCATCCTATGGAAATGATTTTTGGGGCACTGCATATTTATGTGGCCAATCAAATGGACGATTTGGATCATCCTATACTTTAAATGAACTAGCCATCAGGAATCCCTTGTTTAGATGATAACATTCCTGTACTTTATCAAACACTTTTCTCGATTTCCAGGTAAAACCCCTTTTGTGAATCTTAAAGAGTAGTAACAAGCTAATTAAGAAAAGTGTATCGAGTCAAAACCTTTGGAAAATATAAAAACCAAGGTAAAACATGAGAAAATACCTCTATTTTAGGGAGTAAATATTCCAACAAATGTCATCATCACTTAAGCCATCACCAGCCAAAGTATTTGGAATAAAATACCTCTATATGGGCGGAGATCGCTAGCTATTACTTTGAAAATTTACTCCTGGAATAAAAGTATTTGGGTTTGGCCCCTACGGTAATGACACTCTCTTTTGTGTCTCCCCTCAAAAGCATTGGATAAATAATATTTTCAATGAGGTGATTGGGGCAATTTCTCCATTAACAAAAAATAAAAAACAATAATCAAAGATCCCAGCTGAGAGAACTTTGTTCAGCTGAATTCTCCAATGCAGAAACCATAGTAATTAGGCCCTTTCACTACAAATTGTATACTGAACAAACTCAAACGATTGAAACTTCAATCCCTACATACACCAGCTTCCATTTCCTTTCCTTAACAACAAATACATAACATGAAGATGGGTTTCTACAGTCCAATGGAGCTCCTACATATGAGGGGCCTGTGCTTGTTTATCATCAATGTCTCCCTTCTCTCAAGCATGAACATCCTATGTTCAGAATCTGCCACCTTGGGAAACCAAACTGATCAACTAGCTTTGCTTGCCTTCAAGGATCAAATAACCGACGATCCTCTCGGAACCTTAAGTTCATGGAACACTACTCTCCATTACTGCGAGTGGCAAGGAGTCACATGCAGTGGTCTGCAGCAGAGGGTCACAATCTTAGACCTAAGTTCGAAGAGCCTCGTTGGTCAGATTTCTCCTTATATAGCAAACCTCACCTTCCTTGAGAAAATCAGCCTCCTAAACAACAGTTTCCATGGAGAAATCCCCAGAGAAATTGGTCGTTTGTTCCGGCTACAGTATCTTAATCTGGCCAAAAATTCATTGGGAGGGGAAATTCCAGCTAATCTTACCTACTGCTCGGACCTCAGCGTCATCAGTTTAACATACAACAATCTTGAAGGAAACATTCCTGTCGAGCTTGGTGCTTTGTCAAAGCTCACTTTTTTCGCTGTTGGGGTTAATTATCTCACGGGAAGCATCCCACCTTCATTCGGCAATCTTTCGTCTCTCACAGTTTTTTCAATAACACGAAATAATCTGGAGGGAAGGATTCCAGATGAGCTAGGCCAACTCACGAGCTTACAAGGTTTTCAAATCTCTTCAAATAAACTATCCGGTACAATCCCTCCCCAGATTTACAATTTCTCGTCTATGTATCTAATTGATGTGGCAGATAATCAACTGTATGGAAGCCTTCCATCGGATATCGGCATCACTCTTCCCAATCTCCAATCATTTACTGTTGGAATGAACCAGTTTACAGGATCCATTCCAGCTTCGTTATCCAATGCTTCGAGGCTTACACTACTTGATGTATCTGTTAATGATCTTAGTGGAACAGTGCCTATAAATCTGGGAAGCTTGCAGGGTCTTATAAAATTAAACGTCGAATTCAATAGGCTAGGAAGTATGCAAGATGATGATTTGAAATTTCTCACTTCTTTATCCAACTGCAGCAGCCTACAAGTATTGAGTATAGACAGCAACAATCTAAGAGGAGCATTGCCAAACTCCTTTGTTAACCTCTCAACTCAGCTTAGCCTGTTAGCATTGGGACGAAACGAAATATATGGAAACATTCCTTCATGGATTGAGAATCTCGTCGGGTTAACTAGACTGGCTATGAACGGGAATTTTCTTAGTGGAAGTATTCCAATTGTCATTGCGAAGCTTCAGAGGCTGCAGGCATTGTCCTTGAATGGAAATAGACTATCAGGGCAGATCCCATCCTCCCTTGGCAACCTCACTTTATTGAATGGACTCTTCTTGCAAGAAAACAGTCTACAAGGAAGCATACCATTGACACTCGCTAACTGTAAGAATCTACAAGTGTTAGACCTTTCTAAAAATAACCTTAATGGTATTATACCAAAACCAGTTATTAGCCTCTCCCAGTTAACATCCCTCAATATGGCTCAGAACTCTTTTTTTGGCTCCCTACCAATGGAAGTGGGTAGCTTGGAAAATCTTAGCGAATTAGATGTTTCTGAGAACAAGCTGTCAAGTGAAATCCCTAACACTCTTGGTAATTGTATAGCCTTGGAATACCTCCACATGGACAGAAACCTTTTTGAAGGAACAATTCCATCATCGATGAGTGCTTTAAAAGCTATTCAAGAAATCAATCTTGCATACAATAATTTGTCTGGGGAGATTCCAAAATACTTGGCGAGCTTTCCTTTTCTGCATTATCTAAATTTGTCTTATAATGATTTTGAGGGTGAAGTACCAAAAGAAGGGGTGTTCACAAATTCGAGTGCAATTTCAATCCTTGGAAATACTAAGCTCTGTGGAGGTGTCTCAGAACTGCATTTGCCTGCATGCTCCATCCATGCTTTGCAGAAAAATAGAAGTTCCCTCAAAATAATAATTCCAGTTGCTACTGCAGTTTTCTGTTTGATTCTACTATCATGTTTCTTAACTATAAGGTATTGGAGGAGAAAGCCAAGGCTGCCTGGAAGGGAACCCAGCAAGAAGGATCAATACTTAAGGGTCGCGTATGCTGAGCTCTTTAAAGCAACTGATGGTTTCTCTTCAACCAATTTGATTGGTACGGGAAGTTTTGGGTCAGTATATAAAGGAATTCTGGATGACAAAGAAACAGCTATTGCAGTGAAGGTACTTAACCTTCAACAACGAGGAGCTTTGAAGAGTTTCATGGCTGAATGTAAAGCCTTGAGAAATATCCGACATCGAAATCTAATAAAGATCTTAAGTTCTTGCTCGAGCATGGATTTTAAAGGTAATGATTTCAAAGCTCTAGTTTTCAAATTCATGCCAAATGGGAGTATGGAGAAGTGGTTGCATCCAAAATCAGATGGACAGGATTCACTCAGATACTTGAACTTCATTGAGAGACTGAATGCAGCCATTGATGTAGCTTCTGCACTGGATTATCTTCACCACCAATGCCAAATGACACTCATCCATTGTGATATAAAGCCGAGCAACATCCTTCTTGATGATGACATGAGTGCTCATGTTGCTGATTTTGGGTTAGCAAGGTTCTTTTCTAAAACTATCAATAGCTCTTCACTAAATTCGACCAGCTCAATTGGAGTAAAGGGAACAGTTGGGTATGTTGCTCCAGGTAAGTATTTCATTCATTTTTTTTAGTTTTAAGATTTGTTTAATGAATTTGTTTCATAGTTGGTCACTGAACATCGGACAAATCAGGAAAATAGATACTTCTACATTCATCAACACACTCACTATAATTTAGACCAACAACTGCAGTAACAATAGAAGCATTCTGTTGAAAGGTCAAATGGTGATGGATATATGCTAGGCTAACTGTATTTCAATTGAAATGATCAATCCATCTTGTTATTAGAGTAATTTTTACTTCAAAAATCACAAAATCTCACTCATCCGTTTATTTTCTATTGGGCAACAAACATTAATTTTTTCTTTGATTAAGATATTTTATTATTTTGTGCTCTTTATAGCCTTTGGCTCTGGTTCATCTCAGATCCACATCTTGTCCACCTCATACCACAGGATCTGGAACTAGTGAAAGGAACTTCTTTGATGCTCATTTTATATTCAGAAAATGATGAAAAATAGCCCTACCTTTCTAAATAAGGCATTTAAATCCCAACTTCTCTAACTATCTTGGTTGTTCCTTACTCATTACCATTGTAACAAGAAGAGACATGTGAATTGCAGAGTATGGTATTGGTGGCCAAGTGTCTACACACGGGGATGTGTACAGCTATGGGATACTTCTATTAGAGATGTTCACAGGAAAGAGTCCCACCGATGAAAATTTCAAGGACGGTCTAAACCTTCATAAATTTGCTAAGATGGCCTTAACTGCGAGGGTTATGGAGATCGTTGATCCTCTATTGCTCAAAGGCAAGGAAGAAGATTATACATCTATCAACAACAAGGATAATTGCATTCAACTGAGAGATAAAATACAGGAGTGCTTGGTTTTGATAATTGGTGTTGGTGTCTCATGTTCTGTGGAATCACCAACTGCACGGATGGAGATGAGAGATGTTACCGTGGAAATGAATGCAATTAGAGACAGATTTCTTGGGGTTGGAATCCATGCAGAGAAACCAAAAGCTGCCTCATTATTAGGTAATGGTGCATCTAACCTACCTTGTCTAGATATTGTTAGCTATATACATTTTTTGGACATCTGCTCATGGAGGATTGAACTGCCAAGAAAAACTTCCATCATGCTTCCAAGATCTCTTTAGTCTAAGGAAAAATGGAAAATATTTCTGTGTCATTTTTAATCTATAAGAAGGCCTCCACCTTTTTCTCTTCCCACTCATTTTTGTTCTCTATATTTTGGGTACGTTAATAATTTTGTGACCAACTGTGGAGATTGAGATATATAGTATTCCAAAAACCATGAATATTATAAATTACCAAGGTCAATTTATTCCGCACATCCTTAATCAATGTTCTAATCTGGTATCTCTCTTTGTTTTTGCATGCATCCTTATCATGCTGAAAAGGAAAAGAAAGAGTTGGATATGCAGAGCATGCTCAAGGTGGCAAATCGGATCCTTTTGATGGAGACAGTTCTGGGTTTTAAGTATGGGGTCTTAGGCCTTCAAAAGTTTGGTAAAATGACCATTCTAGAATTTCTTAGGAATAAGTTTCCATTTTTCAAGCGTCTCTTAGTAATTAATGTCTCTTAAAATGTGTTGTATCATGCCAAGTTGTAATAATGAGTTTGTTAGAGGCCAGCACTCAAGTTGTTTATTTCTGATGTGTTTCATGTTTTCTTAGGCACTATATCTTCCTATTTTCTAGACCCTGCAGATGTCATGCTTAGGTATAGTAGAGGCTGGTGTATCTTAGGAGTCATTTCGATGTAACGAAAAAGAGTTGAGAAAAAATTATTCCATGAAAAAAAATCCAGGTCTAGTAGGTTTGCAATTTCCTAGAAAACATGGAAAAAATATTTTGGAAATTTTTTTCAATTGAAAATGACTTAACCAAATGCTGGAAAATTCATTTTCCAATAAAAAATTTCCCTGCATCCAAACAGCCCCTTAGAGGATAAAGGAAAGTGCTAAGAGAGTTTGAAGAATTATGTATCTAGAGGACCTTATGATGACGGTGGCTGCTGAAGCTTGTTCGAATTCTTCGGACATTTGATTGATCTTCGAAGGATGTGTTCGATTCTTGATTTTTCACCACGAACGAGGGGACGCAAGGGGTCAAACCAAGTGTAGAATCGTCGGGATAGGGGGTCATGGTGTAAGTTACTTTCTTAAAAAAATGACTCAAAAAGTGCATTACAAAAAAATGGCATCCGGTTGTAGACGTAAATCTAAGACGACGTGACAAAGGTGGTAACTTATTCTATGTGACAAAGGTGGTAACTCATTCCCTCTTCAAAGCTAAGATCCTATCTTGTAACAGCAATGGGAAGAGATGGGATCCCTTTTTTTATCTGTGCTTGTGGAACTTGAAGCTATTACAACTTTCCTACAATTGAACAGTTGCCATGATGTAGAACATGCTATGGGAAGAGTAATAAAACACAATCTTATACAAATAAACTAAGTTAGACTGAGGATATATTGTACCAAAGAATCCCTTAGGAATCAAGCTAAGAAACACACCAAATAAATGGAATCCACCATTGAACCCTAGGAATCCACTATTGACTGATGCTGAGTCCACAAGACACCAAGGAAGAGAGCATCAAGGCTTAAAAAATCCATATTATTATTCCAAAAGACGGCAGAAACCTATAACTTATAAACTCTCAAAAGACGACTCCACTAAATCTCGAACTCCAATTCCTAACATATTAAACTTTGGACTCTAATAAACACTTAAAATAAACTATCCTAATCCCACTAGGAAGCTACTTTAACCTTCTTAAAACTCTAAAAGCATAAGAAAATAAAGAAACTCATCTTGCAATGAACTCAGGTGGGCCTCATGGAATGCGAGAACTTTTGGCTTCATCGATTGTTCCATCATTCTACCCTGCTTGAAATCATTCAACCCCATAGACTACATAGATGGATCTTTGAAACTTCAGGTAGACTTCCAAGCATAGTTTTTTAAATTTTGGCCGAAATATTTCGGTTTTGGCAAGGCCGAAACGAAATTCACAAAGATTTCAACCGAAATTACCAAAATTTTAAAAATTTCGGTGGAAAACCAAAATATTATCTTTTCTTTTTACATAATTTCGGCAGAAACCAGAAAATTTTGGTTTCGATGGTGGTTGAAACCGAGACATTTAAATCCTTGCTTCCAAGTGCTTTGTCAATGCAACCATCATCAATAAGATGGCACTTATTTGAACATGTGTCACTTCTTCCATAGATATCCTATAACATCTTGACAAAATGTCGAACCGAGACCTCCGAGAACACTCCGTAGCACCGTCTGTGGGAGTAGCAAAGCTCAAAAATGCAATCCTAATTAAATAAACTAAGATTGAAGATTGATTATACCAAAGCTCCACTTTGGTCCCTTAAAGAATCCACCTAAGGAAGAAACACACCAAATTAATAGAATACACCGTCGAACCCTAGGAATCCACCTAGAGATATTGTTTCTTGATCAATGGAATCCACCATTGACTAACACCATTATTCCATGCGGCACTAAGGGAGAGAGCATCAAAGATTTCAAAAGTTTATATCCATTCATTATTCCAATACGGTCGAAACCTACAACTTATAAACTCTCAAAAAAGGTGTGGGAGGGTTCTTTCCTAATAGGAAACAACTACACGAAATGTTGGAATCCTATTCCTAAAATTCTAAAAGTAGGACTCTAGTAAACAATTGAAAGAAACTATCAGAATCCCACTGGGAACATACTTTTACCAATTTAGAAACAAATCTCCAGCATTGACTCTCCCTAAAACTCTAAATACATAAGAAAATAAAGCAATGTATCTTGCGATGAACTCAAGAGGGCCCTATGGAGTGCAGCAACTTTTGGCTTGGCTAATGGTCCCTGACATCCCATACCTATATTACACACTCTTTTTATTTGAATTAATTCCTTTCTACAGTTGAGAATGACACAATCAAACCCAGTATGGTTGACCTTTCAAAAAAAAAATATGGGTGGATATCATTTAGGGGTGAGAGTCATGGAAGGAAAATATGGAAGCTCGTCAGGTCAGTTGAAATCTGATGACAGAATTAGGCATGGGGTTACTATATGAAGAAACATATTGAGCCAAAAGCAGAAATTCAATGAAGGGATAAGATAATGAGGGCATTTCGAATATAGAAAATCCAAAAATAAAATGGATACATGAAAAAAAAACACATAAATCCACAATTCAAAATGGTGGATGAACAAAGATTATTTATGTGTAGACCATTAAAAGAGAAGTGCAAAAAATGTCTCAGTTGTAATTACTGAAGTCATGATGGTTATTTTGGCAATTTCAAAGACTGTCAAGAAAGGAATGCTCGAGTGTCAGTTAACCGCATGTTCATTCACTGCAAAATGGCAAGGGAGGTGTGGAGCAAGCTGTTAGGGAGGTTTGGTACAGCAGGGTATTCCTAGAAAAGCTTGTTGATCTCTTAGTAGAGAGAATCAATGTCCAGTAGTATGCCGGGTTCACAAGGTTATACCACTGCAGGGCCCAATCATACTCAAAAGAAGAGTTTGATAGAGGGATGGTCATTGGTTCCCTAGAGAAAAAGAAGAAGGAAAGATCCTCTGGAATGTATCTTTGCTAGCAATGTTATGAGTGCTTTAGAAAGAAAGGAATCCTCGAGTGTTCAAAGGCTATGTCAAGACCTCCTCATTTATTTTCTTGAAACCGATCACCTTAACCATATCTTGGGTGAAAATTATCCCATGTTTCAGGTCCGTGTCCGCTTTGGAGCTTTGGAACGGTTGGGGGGAGATCTGCTTCAGTTCAAAGCATGGGATTCTAAGCTCCCAAGCACTGAAGCCTCCTGCGAATAATAAAACTCAACTTCGATGAGTCTAGCATGGGAAACCTAGGTCCAACTGGGATAGGAGGTGTGCTCAGGGATGAGGCGAGTTTGGTAAGGTGGGCTTCTCGGGTCCCATAAGGGTAATAGTTTCCAGCGAGGCGGAGATGCGAGCAGTTCATCAGGGTATCAAACTTCTGGATAGAGAGGCCTTGGATCAAGTTATGGTTTAAGGGGACTCAATGAATGCTATTCGTTAGGTTCGGGGATCTTCCTCATATCCATGGAGGTTTGCCCCGTTCTTTGATGAGATTCAAGATCGAGTGGGGGACACAATAGAAAGAACCCACTATAAAATGCATGAGGAACCCACTATTTGTTAGCCTCAATAGAAAGAAAACTCCAGAATTTGGAGAATCACAAAAGCACCATTGAAATTGAGGTAGATCAAGCTGCGAAATCAAGTGGTCGGCATTTCAATCTTCATCTTTCGAACCAGATTTCCGTTTAAAGGAGCACGTTTGTTCCTTCTAGTAAACCTAGTTCTATGTTTGAATTCAAGACTCAAAATGCTCCTCAAACAAAACCTAGACACCACTTATGTTCACAGTAATAGAAAGGGACTAAATACAATTGTTACTAACAAAAAATAAAGCACATTTGGCAAACCCTAAATGCCCCATTAATTTAAGATCAGCATGATAAATCACATGCATAGACGGAATTAATCCATAAATGTCCACATCTGAAATCCAAAGAACAACGTGAATCGCAACAATGTGATTGAAATTTTCACCAAATATCATCACAGAGAAAAGATTAGACATAGGGTTAAAACCCTAGCTATGAATCAGGATACAAAGGAACCACGATTAAACCCAAACAGCTCAAATATCAAAGCAGAACACATGTACATAATTACGGAAAAGAAGAAGAAGAAGAACAAACTCATATAAAGATCCACAGAAAACAGAGTTCTATAAAGATTGGATCTGGAATTACTAAATTCAGCCCCCCAGAGCTTGCCTTGCTTGAGAAAGAACCAACGGCGTGTAAGCTTCGGTTGAACACAATCACCTTCCAATTTAATTAAGGCCATGATAAATTCGCACCCCCTGTAGGATAATCCGCACCCATTTATCTCGAATTGAAGTGGCAGACTTTAACGCTTTTTACGTTCAGGGTGCGAATTATCCCACAGGAGGTGCGAATTTACCCTGTCACTTTATTTAATGTACACCACGAAAGAGCAAGCTCTCTCTCTCTCTCGCACCTAACATGGATAGCGTCCCTTGCAGAAGGCATTTTGCGGATGGCATGTTGTATGAGCAGATTTTGTCTTCATTCATTATGTGGCTGCTCTCAAATGCAACATGCCATCCTCAAAATGACTTCTGCGATGGACGCTAGCAAATCCCTTATAATACATATTCTATTGAAAAATCATTGGGGGGTTTGAAGAGAATATCTAAACTGTTCATTTGTTGAACCTCAGCCTTTATAGACTGTGCCCCAAAAATCATCTCCATTGGAAGATCCTAACCCTCCAATTTAATACGCCGACCCCTCGTAAAACTCTCTACGGTTCGAAGAGTTAGGATCATCTTAGGGAGATGATTTTTGGAGCAAGGCCTATGTACATTGGGCCGTAGCAAATGAATGGTTTGGATCTTCGAATAAAGTGAGCTACAAGTGATTTTTTTAAATAATATACTTTCTACAGTGTTCACCTTCTTCAAAGATCTAAACCATTCATTGTTGGGCTCCATTAAGGATTAAGGATTCAATGTTAGAGAGAGAGAGAGAGAGAGAGAGAGAGAGAGCACTGGTTGTGAGAACTAGTATGGATGGGGCTGACCTTGTTCGAAGATCCAAATCATTTAGTTGTTGGGCCCCAAAGATTTTAGACCATGCCCCAAAAGCATCTCCATAGAATGATCCTAACCCTCTAATCTGTAGATAAATTATACCATATGGAATTATACATAGACGGAAGAGTTAGGATCATCCAATGGAGATGATTTTCGTCGGATGATGTATTTATGTCGGGCCTAACAACTGAACGGTTTAGATCTTTAAACAAGGTGCGCCCCACTTTATTTTTTTGTTAAAAAAATACATAGATAAACTATACCATATAGAATTCTCTATGAACGGAAGAGTTATGATCATCCAATGGAGATGATTTTCATGGGACGATGTATTTATGTTGGGCCTAACAACTGAATGGTTTAGATCGTTGAACAAGGTGGGCCCCATTTTATTTTAAAAAAAAATACATGCAAACACTATATAACACATACTTATTATAAAACTCATTGCACCCCCACGTTATTCCAATCCGAATAGTTCATATGATGGGATCAAATGTAAATGAGCCTCTCCCAAAAAATATCTCCATATGATGATAATAACTCTCCGATTTGTAGAGACTAATCAGAGGGTTTAGATCATCCTACAAATATGATTCTATGGGTAAGGCCTCTTTACGTTGGAGCCCAACAAATGAACGATTTGGATATTCGAAGCATGTTGGCTCAATTGATTTTTAAAATAAAATACACTTTTTATAGTGCCCTCCTTTAAAGATCTAAACCATTCATTGTTGGGCTCCTTTAAGAATCCGAGTTCGGGGAGAGAGAGAGAGAGAGAGTATTGGTTGTGAGAATAAGTATGGGCGGGCTTCGCTTATTCAAAGATCTAAACAATTCAATTGTTAGGCCCCACCAAGAGTTCATGGAGAGAGAGAGAGAGAGAGAGAGAGAGAGAGAGAGAGAGAGAGAGAGACGTCAATACAACATTGTAACGTATTGTAATCAACAATTGGTAAAGGTGGTGAATTTATCTTTCAAAGGAGTGAATTTACCACCGCCCTTATTTTATCATTACTTTCATATGTAAAACGACAAAACAGAAAGTCACATTTACAATTGTAAGCCCAATGGTTCAACCCTTGGCAATTTTCTATCGTGTTCTGATGATTCCAAATACAAGTGATTTTGTATACTAATTGTGTTAGATGTTTAAGTGGTAGATTCATCTAACGTTCAAAGTCGATAAGCTTGGATCAAGATAATGGAGCTTGATTGAAGATAAAGGAAGCCAAAGAAATAGAGATCTAAGATGAGAAGATCAACTCGAAGACTTGAAAACACAATTCAAAAATTAAAGTCTTAGTTGAATTAGATTGCAAAATCCATATCCCGCACTTAGAACTCCTTAGAGGGGCACTCAATTAAGACCAAAACAAGTTAAATGAATCATAAAAATCAAGTAGACCCAAAGCCCAAGTGCCAAAGAGAGCTTAAAAATGAAAAAGTGTCAAAATGGTACTTTCTTGGTTGACCATAGGCGTTGATCTTATGGATAATGGGTCTAGAGAATTTTCAAATAATTTTGAAATATTTTTAGCAGAAAATACTCTCTTATCTTTCCATGGAGCACAAGAACGTCGAAATCCGATAAGAAAATAGGGAGATATGAATTTGAGGAATTCCTGCGTATTTGAGGAATTTTTTTTATTTGCCTAACTACTAGCTGTTAGGGATGTCCAATCAGCTAGTTTTGGCCTTTTTGCAAGTAAAAAGGGTTCTCAAAACCCTTTGATAATTTTAACACACTTTAATACATACTTGGAAGTTGGAACATCATTTGAGTGAAAATCATTAACTCACCTTGTGCCTCTCTTTGCTAATTTTGTGAGAGATTGGACTTACCCTTTAAATACTACACGACAAACAAGTGGAGAGCATGTTTATCGAAACACTTGGAGCAGATATCATTTCCCTTATTTGAATATCATTTCGTGACATTATTGTGAGTACTTGCCGTTGTATCGAGACCATTACTATGCTTGCTTCTATTTCTCTTATACTTCTGAAAAGAGTGCTGCTATGTATAGAGAGTGGGGCGGAGTGTAACCTATCAAATCCCCACATGACACATGGCATGGGAGGGTACTTTTGCCATTTTCATGGAGAAAAAAGCCAAAAATAAAGGAAAAGATTCTAATGTGTTAAGAAGCTATTTGTTCGGTTCCACTCAAGGTCCCCAACTAGGTTACGGTATAGTTATTCTTCTGAAAATTATCATTATTTTGACAAATTCATCCTACTTTGATCAATTTCATTTAAAAGGATATCATAGTGCATTCGGCTTGTGTTCTCCTGCATAAGGTTCCTGTAAATTCCATTTCAGTGAAAAACTAGTTGGGGACTGAACCAGTCGGATATTGGCCTTCCATCGGATATTGGCCTCACTCTTCCCAATCTCAAATTATTTACTGTGGGACTGAACCAGTTTACAGGACCCATTCCAGCTTCATTATCCAATGCTTCGAGGCTTACACTGCTTGATGTATCCGATAATTATCTTAGTGGATCAGTGCCTATGAATCTGGGAAACCTGCAGGGTCTTATTAAATTTAACGTCGAAGTCAATAAGCTCGGAACTGGACATGATGATGATTTGAAATTTCTCACTTCTTTATCCAACTGTACCAGCCTAGAAGCATTGAGCATAGACACAAACAATTTAAGAGGTGCATTGCCAAACTCCTTGGTTAACCTGTCAAGTCAGCTTACAGCACTAACTATAGGATATAACGAAATATATGGAAGCATCCCTTCATGGATTGAAAATCTCGTCGGCTTAGACACCCTGGGTATGGAGTGGAATTTTTTACTGGAAGTACTCCCATTGCAATTGGGAAGCTTCAGAGGTTGCAGTTATTGTCCTTTGCTCTAAACAGACTATCAGGGCAGATTCCATCGTCCCTTGGCAACCTCACTTTACTAAGTATACTTTCCTTACAAGAAAACAGTCTACAAGGAAGCATACCATTGACACTGGCTAGCTGTCATCAACTACAAGTGTTGGACCTTTCTGAAAATAACCTAAATGGTATTATACCAAAACCAGTTCTTAGTCTCTCCCGGCTAACCTCCCTCAGTATAGCTCATAACTCTTTTATTGGCTCCCTACCAATGGAAGTGGGTAACTTGAAAAATCTTAGGGGATTAGATGTGTCTAAGAACAAGCTGTCAAGTGTAATTCCTAACACTCTTGGTAATTGTATAACTTTGGAATACCTCTACATGGACAGAAACCATTTTGAAGGAACAATTCCATCATCATTGAGTAATTTAAAAGTTATTCAAGACATCAATCTTGCATACAATAATTTGTCTGGGGAGATTCCAAAATACTTAGGGGGTTTACCTTTTCTGCAATATCTAAATTTGTCTTTTAATGAGTTTGAGGGTGAAGCACCAAAAGAAGGGGTGTTCAAAAATGCAAGTGCAATTTCAATCATCGGGAATACTAAGCTCTGTGGGGGTGTCTCAGAACTGCAATTGCCTGCATGCACCATCCATGCCCCATACAAAAAGAGTTCATATCCTGCTCTAAAAATAATAGTTCTAGTTACTACTACAGTATTATGTTTGATTCTACTATCATGTTTCGTTACTATATGGTACTGGAAGGGAAAGCCAAGGCTGCCTAACAGTGAACCTGGCAAGAATGATCAATACTTAAGGGTCTCTTATGCAAAGCTCTATAAAGCAACTGATGGTTTCTCTCCAACCAATTTGATAGGTACTGGAAGTTTTGGGTCTGTATATAAAGGAATTCTCGATGGCAAAGAAACAACTGTTGCAGTGAAGGTATTTAACCTTCAACAACGAGGAGCTTTGAAGAGTTTCATGGATGAATGTAAAGCCTTGAGAAATATCAGACATCGAAATCTCATAAAGATCATAAGTTCCTGCTCAAGCATGGATTTTAAAGGAAATGATTTCAAAGCTCTAGTTTTCGAATTCATGCCAAATGGGAGTATAGAGAAGTGGTTGCATCCAAAATCAGACGGACAGGATTCACTCAGATACTTGAACTTCATTGAGAGACTGAATGCGGCCATTGATGTAGCTTCTGCACTGGATTATCTTCACCACCAATGCCAAATACCACTCATCCATTGTGATATAAAGCCAAGCAACATCCTTCTTGATGATGACATGAGTGCCCATGTTGCTGATTTTGGGTTAGCAAGCTTCTTTTCTAAGACTATTAATAGTTATTCCCTAAATCAGACCAGCTCAATTGGCATAAAGGGAACGATTGGGTATGTCGCTCCAGGTAAGAATTTCATTCAATTTTTTTAAGTTTTAAGATTTGTTTAATGAATTTGTTACATCGTTGGTCAATGAAAATCGGACAAATCAGCAAAATAGATACTTCTACATTCATCAACACACTCACCGTAATTTAGACCAACAACTGCAGTAATAATAGAAGCTTTCTATTGAAAGGTCAAATGATGATGGACATAAGCTAGGCTAACTGATACGGCTAAATATATTTCAATTGAATCAATTAATCCATCTTGTTATTAGATTAATGTTTACTTCAAGAATCACAGTCTCATTCATCCATTAATTTTCTATTTCTAGTGGGCAACAAATATTAATTTTTCTTTGACTGGGATATTTTATTCCTTTTAGCTATATCCTGTGCTCCCTTTAGCATCTGTTCATCTCCAATCCACATCTTGTCCACTTCATACCACAGGAATTGGAACTAGTGGGAGGAACTTCCTTCATGCTCATATGCTTTCTATGTTTTTAAAAAATGGTGAACATAGCCCTGACAATTCTAAATAAGACATTTAAGTCCCAAGTTCTTGAAGTATCTTGGTGGTGGTTGTTGTTGTTTTTTTTTTTTTTTTTGAATTGCCCAAGTATCTTGGTCCTCCTTTACTCATTACAATTGTAACGAGAAAAAAGATGTGAATTGCAGAGTATGGTATCGGAGGCCAAGTGTCTACGCATGGGGATGTGTACAGTTACGGGATACTTTTATTAGAGATGTTTACAGGAAAGAGTCCAACTGATGAAATTTTTAAGGACGGTCTAAGCCTTCATAAATTCGCTAAGATGGCCTTACCCACGGGAGTTACAAAGATCGTTGATCCTCTGTTGCTTAAAGACGAGAAAGAAGAAGAATCTACGGACAGTGAAAATAATTGCAGTGAACTGAGAAATAGAATACAGGAATGCTCGCTTTTTATAATTGGTATTGGCGTCTCGTGTTCTCTGGAATCACCAACAGCACGGATGAAAATGAGAGATGTTACCATTGTATTGAATGCGATTAGAGACACATTTCTTGGGGTTGGAATCCATGCAAAGAAACCAAAAGTTGCCTCATTATTAGGTAATGGTGCATCTAACCTTGTCAAGATATTGTTATCTATAGATATTTTTTGGATATATGCTCATTGGGGATTGAACCACCAAGAAAAACTTCCATAATTCTTCCAAGATCTTTTTAGTATAAAGAAAAATGGCAAATATTTCTTTGTTTTTCATATTCTGGTAAATATTTCTTTATCTTTTTCAATCTATAAAAAGGCCTCTAGCTTTTTCTCTTCCCACTCATTTCGGTTTTCTATATTTTAGGTACGTTAATAATTTTGTGACCGATTGTGGAGATTCAGATATATTGTATTCCGAAAACCATGAATAATATAAATTACCAAGGTTAATTTATTCCGTACAACCTTATTCAAAGTTCTATTCTGGTTTCTCTCTTTGTTTTTGCATGCATCCTTATCATGCTGAAAAGGAAAAGAAAACGTTGGATATCCAGTGCGTGCTCAAGGTGGCAAATTGGATGGTTTTTTATGTGATCCAGGAATTGATGTGATCCAGGGGGGATAGAAGATAGAGTCGAAAAGAAAAGAAGAAGGGGAAGAGAATAAGAGTAGAAGAAGGGAAGTGTAGAAGTAAGAACCTAGAAATAAAATAACATAAAAAATAAAATTCCTAAAAACTAAAACATGGAAAGAAAAATCCTAGAAGCTAAATGACATGGAAAATAAAATCCTAAAAGTTCTAAAGGGAAAAGATGCCACTTATTGGGCCTACAATACGCATCAGTTTTGATGGAGATGACTATGGGTTTGGCCGTGGGCAGAAATTTCTTTCTCATTGTGGTTTAGACAGTCACATTGTGGACTATTGTTGGGATCCATATGGCAGACCTTCAATGTATGCAAATTATTCTGCATCAGGGGAGGAGGCCTCAGCAACTTCAGTGTCAACGTTAACATATAGGTCCACATCTCAGGTATCTGAGATTAGACAAACCCAACCTACTTCTGATCTCACTTTATCGTATGTTTTATGTGTTCCAAAATTTCGGTCTAATTTACTTTTTGTAAGCCAATTAACCAAATCTCTTGACCGCACTGTGTCTTTTTTCCCTTCTTATTGTGTTATACAGGATCTCAAGACAGAGGAAGATTGGTGGAAGGCATGAATCTGGGGTCTCTACTGCCTAAGTGTGGATAGTACAACTCTTCAGATTACTTCTTCATCCTATTTGTGGCACTGTCGGCTTGGTCATCCCTCAGCAGAGAAGTTGAAGCTCTCCATTACTGGTTTTGTTCCTCCTACAGTATCAATCATGTTGGCTTGGGAAACACCATAGGGTGTCCATCCCCGTCTAGGTTTATGAGTTGAAAGTCCTTTTCATCTAGTTCATTCAGATATTTGGGGTCCTTGTAGAACTACATCTTTGTTTGGTTTTCAGTATTTTGTGACTTTTGTGGATGATTATTCTCGTATGACTTGGTTAATTATGATGAAAGATAAAACTGAATTATTTTCTATTTTAAGTCTTTTTAAAATGAGATCTTAACTCAACTTGATACTCGTATTAGTGTGTTGAGTACAAATAATGCCAAAAAATATCTTTCTGTTAGTTCTGGCTTGGCACCTTTTCTGGACCAACATGGCATCTTACATGAACCCTCTTGTACGTCTATCCCACAACAAAACGAGGTTGCAGAACGTAAAAATCGACATCTCCTTGAAATGGCTAGGGGCCTAATATTTCATATGAAGGCTCGTAAGCATTTCTAGGCTGATGCGGCTCTTATGTCTGATTCTTATGTTAGCTACCTCATTAACATATTGTCTTCCTCGGTTCTAAACAACAAGACACCTTTTTCAGTGTTTTTCCGAATATTGATGTTTTTTCACTTTTCGTATCTTTGGCTGTGTCCGTTTTATTCACCAACTTTCTCTAGGTCGAGATAAGCTTGATCCTCGGGCTATAAAATGTGTGTTCTTGGGGTATTCTCGTACTCAGAAAGGGTACAAGTGTTATAACCCTGATCTTAAAAGAGTTTTTGTTTCTGCTGATGTCACCTTTTTTTAGTCAACTTCTTATTTCTCACATAGTAATTTTCCTAGCATCCCTACTCATTTGGATTATCCTATTCTTGTTGTTCCTTATTTTAGTCATCTCAGTTGGCTTTTAGTTACTCTTGCGCCCTAGATTATACTTTGATGGTGTATGTACATGGATGCAAGGTGGTACTTAAACCTCAGGCAGTACCTTCCCCATCTCCTATAGTATCTCATGTTCCTGTGCCAGTCGAATCGCTTGAAAACTCTGCCGATTTACCGATTGCCATTCACAAAGGGAAATGTAGTTGCACCACTTGTGTTACCAAACACCCCATTCCCTATGCAGCTTTCTACGCTAATCTCTATAAGTCTCCCCGCACTTTTGTCGCTTCTAGTTCTTCTGTTGATAAGATGGCACTTTCTCGAGCATGTGTCACTTCTTCCATAGACATCTTATAACATCTTTATTTCAAAAGTTTATATTCATTCATTATTCCAATATGGCCAACTTTATATCCATTCCTTATTCCAAGTTGGCGGAAGCATACACCTTATAAACTCTGAAAAAAAAAGGTGTGGGAGAGTCCCCTTTCCTAATTGAAAACAACAACCACATGAAATCTTGGAATCCTATTCCTTGCATTCTAAACATAGAATTCTAATAAACAATTAAAAGAAACTATCAGAATCCCACTACAAAGATTGTTGAGGGGTTCCACACAATAGCAAGATCCCACATTAGAAACGTAAGTGGATGTGGATGGGCTTATAAGGGAATGGGCACCCTCCCCTTAACGGCTAGCTTTTTAGGGTGAGTTCTACTCTGGTCCCAACAAATGGTATCAGAGCTGGGGAGTGGCAACCACAGTGTGCCTCCTCGCCCCACCTTGTGCAAAACCTGGATGCTCTGATACCAATTGTTGCAGCCAAAACCCACCGCCAATAACACCGGTTAACCCTCCACCAGAAAATACATGGAAAAATACATAAGTTGTCACATGCGTTTAACACCGGTTAACCTTCCACCGGAAAATACATATTGAAAATGTCACATGCATTTAACATGAGTAATAAATTTAGAGTTTATTTGGGGGATCGGATTAATTTTGGAGTGATGTGTGGTGTGCGGATGCCTCTTATGTATTTATTTCCGGATGTACATAATGTAGCTGTTGAGAAAGAGGGTTTCGTTTGTGATTGTTTTGACCGAAATGGGGGTAGTTTAGTTTGGTCCCCTAAGTTTAGAATGAATTTCTTTGATCGGGAATTGGAGTCAGTTTTTCAATTTCTTAAGCTTTTAGACAGATGCTATATTAAGAGAAGC
The DNA here is from genome assembly GCF_043159265.1 of Tasmannia lanceolata. Lineage (NCBI taxonomy): Eukaryota > Viridiplantae > Streptophyta > Magnoliopsida > Canellales > Winteraceae > Tasmannia > Tasmannia lanceolata. The sequence continues at coordinate 16,519,144 of NW_027518683.1, forward strand.
GGTTTGGATAAAAGAGTATGGACTGCGGAATCTTCTGGTATTTTCTCTGTCAAATCTTTCTATTTCAGCTTGTTGCCTTGCGATGTATCCTCTATCTCAACCAAGGTATGAAAATTTCATTGCCCGCCTAGAGTTGGTATCTTCGGGTGGGCGGTTTGTCGCGATCAAATTTAAACGATTAACTTCCTTCGGAAGCGTGATATGATGCTTATTGACCATTCCCCCCTTTGCTTGGATCATGGTGAATCTGTGGGTCATCTTTTCATGCATTGCTCCTTCTCGTGTTGGATATGGAGTTTTATATTTCTGAGATTTGGCATTAGTTGGATTTCTCCATGTTCTATTCCGGAGTTGATGCATCATTGAGACTTTGTGCCGTGGAAGAAGATAGGCAAAGTCTTATGAAATATTTGTCTACTTGCAACATGGTGGGTGATTTGGAAAGAGAGAAACTCTCGAGTCTTTGAGGGGATTGGAAAATCTTCGTATTGGCTATTGTAGACACCCCATTTTGCTCCGCCTTAATCAACAAAGAAGTTAGTTTGTCGTTGTCGGGTTTCAGTGTTTTCCATTCCCGTGTCTGTCCCTTATGCTTTCTCAATCTTTCCGATCATTTCTGCTGTGTTTTGCATTTTTCGGTTATTCATGAGAATCCGAGCAAGAGAGAATTTGGATCCGTTTGGTGGGCCCACCTTGGGCATTTGTTTAGATTTGGATCAAACAGGGAGGTCCACATATTGTTTTGATGAAAGGCATAAACGAAACCAATATCCATGGAGGGCATGGCGTATTTCGTCTGGCATGGGCCCATTATTATGAAAAATAAAATGGATGCCCATCAATTGAACAAGATGGATCATTCTACGGAGATAATTTCAAGGGTACAACTAATTTACATTGCGGCCCACCAATTGGATGGTTTGGATCATCTAATGAAGAAGATCTATAGGGCGTGGTTAATCCATTGGATGGTGTGGATCAGCCCATAGGATTGATTAGCGGAGCATAAATTAAATCACATCGCAACCCACTATTTGAACGGTCAAGATCATCAATTGTGGCCCATCATTCGGACGGTTTGGATTGTCCTAAGGGGCTGATTTCTAGAGCTGCAGCATATTTACATTAAGGGTTGTCACTTGTACGGTTATGATCATCCTACGAAAGGATTTGAGAATTGTTCTGAATTGAGTTGGGCCCACCATGCATTCGGTCATTAGGATGGCACTCAATTTGGTGGGGTCTAATTCCTATTCTCTGTATGATGATAGTCAAGGGCAATGATGCCGGTTAGTGGATTATTTAAGAGAGTGAAGAGTGCCATCATTATGGGAAGTGAGTGGAATTTTGGGGTGGCCCACTTTCTCATACTCGTCATGAGAAGAGAATTCTTAATTCGTTTTTTTTTAATTCAAGGCAATGATGATATGATAAATTTTGGGGGGACAAGGGGGGGACAGCAGCTCAAGTGATTTCTTCTCCTCATGATGAGCCTCTTCACTCAAGAGGAGAGCTCTGATCTTTCGCAGAAGGGGAACGAGTGGAAAAAAAAAACAGCAGAGGGAGGAGAGAGGAGAACCACAGGAGAACCAGTGGGAGAAAAACAGCAGAGGAACCGGGGAGGAAAAAAGAAAGAAAAAAATAGAAAAAAAATAGAAAAAGAAAAAAAAATCAGGGAGAGGGAGGAGATTCCATCTCCGGCCACCACCACCATCAACCTTCCACATATCCACCTCCACCTCCACCTTCGGCCTTGCCTCCACCAGCCGCCACTCCCTCTGCATCTCCGTCAACCCAACAACCCAAAACCCATCTCAACAGACCCTTCTCCATCCATCATTCGCCCAACCACCATCACCACTACCATCTCAGCCAGCCATAACCCACCATCAAACCTTGTTTTTGCAGACCCCATTAAACCCACATCTGTGGAACCCTCTTTTCTGCAACCTCCACCGGCACCACCACTACCACCAGCACACCATAAAAACCAGCAAATCAACCATCATCTCCGGCCACCACCGTACCTCCACCATCTCCCCAAACCCAAAACCCACAACTGCCACCTCCCCCTCCATCTTTCCTTTTTCTGCAACCTCCACCGCCAGCCACCGTCTCCACCCCAAACCCAAAATCGAAACCCATTTTTACATTTCGAAAATCCGGCGCCACCACCACCGTCCTCTACCTTCATCTCCACCATCATCAGCCACCCTCTGCCATCCCTCCAAACTCGTTTTCAATCTCCACCACCATCTTCCCCTTTTATCCACAATCCCCACCTCCATTTCCCTTCCAACAAAACCCTCTGCCAAAACCCATTTCATTCCACCATTACCGACCACCTCCTTCATTTGTGTTTTTATTTTTCTCCACCGGCCACCACCACCTCCTTCACAGCCGCCCACCTCCAAGCCGCGACCGCACCCAAACCACCTCCACAACCTCTCTCAGCCACCCTCAAACCCACATCATTTCCTAAACTCACCTCCGTCGGCTGCAACCGTACCCCATCCAAACCATTTCCACCATCACAGCCGCCGTACCTCCATTAAACCCCATTTCTTCCGTCCCCACCACCTCTGCAACTACACCTCCGATCTTCACCCACACCTCTTCATCTTCTTCAAACCTACCTCGTTTTCCCTCTCCCACGGCCACCTCTTCACCATCACCACTGCCATCCCAGGCGCCCACCGGAATCCGACCCACGACTGTCCTCTCCACCCTCATCTCCATCGGCCATCGTCACCACCGGCCACCCTCTGCCATTTTTCCCCAAACTCATTTCAAAACCCACCACCATCTTCTACAGATTCTGCCCAACCTAATCAAACCCAACCCGACTTGTATCTCTGGTTCGGACCCTGGTTGCGCCCAGGTTCGCTAATGGTTGCACCCTGTCCGCACCCTGGTTCGCACCCTGGTGCACCCTGGTCCGCACCCTAGTTCGTACCCTGCTTCCCCCTGGTGAGACCATGGTTAGTCTCTGGTTTGCTCCTAACTTAGACCCAACTCACTTGACCCTAACCACTAATCCAATCTAACCTAACCATTAACCATACCTAAAACCTTACCCTAGCACAACTCAACCAAGCCACATCAACCCAAGCCACATCAACCCAAGCCATATCTTTGTCCGCTCACTGAGGCACATCATTTATCCATAAACCTGGTTACATTAAATCTAACCCAACCAAGCCACTTGCAGCTGAAGTCAAACCACTCCAATACAATCCAACCAAGTGGGATCCCAACCCAGCTCAACTGAGCCAACCCTAGCCAACCTCCCTAGTCGGGTTGACCTAACTCTCTAGTCGAGTATGCTCAACCTCTTTAACCGATTGGACTCTCCCCTTAGTTGACTCAACCCAATTCCTTAATCAACCCATCCCAATGCAACCGAGTCGCATTCGACCAAGTTGCGGCCTTCCATGTCACAACCGAGTCATTCCCCTATTCTATTAATGCCCTTTTACACCTAACAGAACTTCCTCTCTTTTGCCCAACCAAGTCATACCCCAACACAATCTGAGCCCCATGTCTGAATCCATTTGGCCGAATCTCATAAGCCCGCCCATTTTGAATTCCCAAAATTCAAACCCTTGATGATTCCTATGTACTCAATTCTTTGATGCAAATTCCCAATTCCAAAATCCCATTGCTAAATCAATGTTTCTGAATCTCAAGTCCAATGCTCAAATACAAACCCGATTCCTGATCCAAATACCAATTCCGTCTTCCAAAATCCAAGCAACCTCGCCAGCGGAACTACGTGTGGCTTGATCCCCATCACGGGGTACGTAGGCAATTTGGCACTCCCAAGTTCAGTCGCACCTTTCTCAATCTTTCTCATTCCCTCACATCATTTCATCATCTCTTCCATCCTTTTTTTCATTAACTTCAAGAGCTTAAATCGATTTGTCTTGTGTCTTTCCAAACCGTTGGATCGCGGTTTCCATCGTAAGAACCATTAGAGCCCAATTTAGGAACACTTACGTCATGTCGTGTCCTAGGTTTTAGGGAGTCTTAGGTTTTAAGGAGTCCTAGAGTTAGGAGTCCAGCCTCATCACAGACGCTTGCTATGGATAGCAACCGTACCATAGGTCTAGTTGCACTAGTCACCCGATCTTTTCCTAAGACAAGCCTAGTAAACTAAGATGTAGGCAAACCTGCATTAGTCTAAGGGACAACTTGCATTTAGATAAGAATCATATAGCATCTTAGATGAAATCCTAAGATAATAAAATCCTCAACTTGAATTAAATAATTCCCCTTAAAACTGTTGAAACAGTCAATCCAGTCTAGATCGGTGTCTTAGTTGAGTTAGGCATAAGTAGCTTAGCTTAGGTGCACCGAACTACGTCGACTCTGATCCCAGTGAGGCTTGGGTACGTAGGCAGCTTGGATGTCTGATGGCATACCAACCGCGAGTCGGCACCACAACAAATTGTGGTGTTTTGTATATTAATTTTCTTGTAAATGCTTAATCAAATCACTTAGGACTTTCCATGAAATTAGAATTTTAGGAGAACTTTCACTTAGATTGAATCCAGACAAATTAATAAATCAAGATACACATTTAGGATTCACATTGAAATTAGATTTTAGGATGCATGTCACTTAGTTCGCACTTTAACATAGAGTTGAATGAGCCATTTAAAATAAATTTAAAAGAGTTAGCTTTTGGAATCGAAGACCGATTATCAGGCAGGAATGGTGCATGTGGCGGATAACTCCCCATACCTTCCATTCTCGTAACCAGGTAGCGAGTCTAGATTTCTGGTTAATTTCGGGTCCTAGATCCCACATCTAGGTGGCGACTCTGTCAGTCTCTTTCGTGTGGAATTCGGATTGCGTTAGTGATCCCAAGTCCACAGGAAAGATGAATTCAAATCAATATTAAAATGCACACGCCAATCGCGTGGGTACGAGAGACCAAGAGAGAGCGCGTGGCGGCTCGCGCCCCACCCCCTCTCGCGGGATCTGGTCCCACAGCTATATATGAAAATTATTGCTCTATCTATTTCATGGGCGAGAAGTCTTCCGGCTTTCCGCTTCGTCTCGGCCTTTGACTTATGGGAGGGTTGGAAGGAAATTTGCTTTAGTAGGGAGGTTCGGCCGCGGATCGTTTAGAGATGGGAGGCCCCGCCTAATGGGAAGTTTAAAATTAACTTTGATGGGTCAAGTTTTGGAAATCCGGGCCCGGCCGGGTTTGGTGGATTGTGTCGGGACGCTTGTAGCGATGTTGTATGGGCTTATTCCGACCCTCTTGGAGCATGTGTTGCCTCAGAGGCCGAGGTGAAGGCGGTATATCACGGCATTAAAAGGCTTGACAGAGATAGCATGGATAGCACTATTGTGGAGGGTGATTCGATGAATGCGGGGGTTGGTGTTGCCTCCTTGGAGATTTTCCTCTATTTTTGATGAAATAGATCATTTAATCACAGGCTCTTCTACAGTTTTCAACCATGTGAGGAGATCTGCAAAATGGGGAGGCGGACTCTTTGGCTAGGGGTGGGGTTAGTCGCTTGGAGTTGGAGGTTCGAGTTTCTTCCTCCTTGAGAGTCGTCTTCTATATGTAATTGTTGTAATTGGTTGTTTTGTTTCTTGTAATTTTGGTAGGGGTCCATCTCTGCCCGCTCCTTTCTTAATGAAATTATCCTGTCATTTCAAAAAAAAAATCGAAGATCTTGCACAAACAAGATGGAGGAAATATATGCCAACAAAACACAACCACAAAGGAAAGCAAAACAAGCAACCATAAGAAGACAAGAGTATACGTGGTTCGCCACAATGGGCTACTCCACGGACAAGGCGTCCACTATTTAGAACCAAAATAGTATAATGTTACCTCACAGAGGGAAAAGCCACCAATAAAACTCTTCTTTCCAACCTTCTATGCAACCCCAAAGCAGCCCTCTCTTATCTTTACCGAGTATGAGGAAAAACTCCTTTGGAAAACCCTCTAATACAATATTTGACTTGCAAAGAAAAACTAAAGGAGAAGAACTATGGAAGAAGAAGATCACAACTTGATTAGCCAAGAAGAAGAAGAAAAATACTTGTTTTTGCTACACCACAAAAGCCCTCCAAGAGCATCAAGAGAAACCCCATTTTCTTGCCATAATCTTTCTTCGCACTCTTGAGTAGAAGAACCTTGCTTTTGCTTCACCATAAAAGCCCTCCCAGAGCCCCAAGAGAAAACCCCTCTTCTTGTCCTAGCTTTTCTCTCCTCTCAAAGCCTCAACCATGTTTCCTTTCTTTTTAAACCCTATCATTCTCACCTTCACCAAGAAAGAAAACAGCCCACTTAAATTTTCAAGTGGGAGCCCCTTTTCTTCCTATAATCTTTCTTCCTTGAGTAGAAGAAACTTGCTTTTGCTTCACCACAAAAGCTCTCCTAGAGCCCAAAGAGAAAAACCCCACTTAAATTTTTAAGTATGGCCCCCTTTTTTTGCCATAATCTTTCTTTGCACCCTTGAGTAGAAGAACTTTGCTTTTGCTTCATCACAAAAGCCCTCCTAGGGTCCCAAGAGAAAAAACCCTCTTCTTACCCTAGCTTTTTCTCTCCTCTCAAAGCCTCAAACCTTTTTCCTTTCTTTTTAAACCTTGTCATTCTCAAATTCACCAAGAAAGAAAACATCCCGCTAAAATTTTCAAGTGGGACCCACTCCAAAAAGAACCAAAAATTAAAAAACAAAAGGGTATAAGAACCATGATAAAGCACCACCAGTTCAACAAAGATACTTTATTAATTTAGAAACAAATCTCTAACATGGTCTCTCCCTAAAACTCAAAATCCATAACCAAATAAAGAAATCCATCTTGCGATGAACTCAAGTAGGCCCCATGGAGTGTAGCAACTTTTGGCTTGGCTAATAGTCCCCATCATCCCTTCTCTATATTCCACACTCTTTTTTATTTGAATTAATTCCTTTCTACAGCTGAGCACAACACAATCAAACACAATATGGGTGGATATCATTTATGGGTGAGAGTCATGGAAGGAAAATATGGAAGCTAGCAGGGTCAGTGGATATTTGATTACGGATTTAGGCATGGGGGGTCACTATATGGAAGACATCTTGAGCCAGACGCATGAATTCGATGAAGGGATAAGATACCGCGGACATTTCAAATTGAGAAAATCCAAAAAAATAAATTGGATACAAGGAAAAAAAAACACATATTAAATCCATGATTCAAAATGTTGGAAGAACAAAGATGATTTATGAGAAAGACCATTGAAAGAGAACTAGATAAGTGCAAAAAATGGTCTCAGCTGTAATTACTGAAGTCCTAATGGTAATTTTGGTAATTTCAATATCGGTTACCATTTAGCCCCTCAATAGAATGAAAACTCCAGAATTTGGAGATTCATGAGAGCGTAATTGAGATTGAGGTAGATCAAGCTGCAAGTCAGTGGTCGGCATTACGATCTCTATCTATTGAAATAGATTTCTGTTTGAAGGAGCCCGTCGATTCCTTCCTTCCAGTAAACCCAGTTTTATCTTTGAATTCATGACTCAGAAATTCTACTTAAACCCAATGAACATCATAAATCGCCTAGAGAAAATCCAAAGGAGGTTCCTTTTTTCTTTTTCTTTTTCTTTTTTCTTTTTTTTGGTGGGGGAGGGGGGGCAAAGGAAAGCGTTGGATTGCTTTGGTGGCTTGGAAGAAAGTCTGCAAGCCTCTGAAGACCGGGGGGCCTTGGAATTAGGAGAATTAAAGAGTCTAATCAAGCTCTTCTCGCAAATGGCTCTGAAGATATGGGGAGGAGGGCTCGCAGTTGTGGGCAAAGGTGATTGATAGAAAATATGGCTCTTCTCCTGGTCACTGGGACCCATGTGATAGTTTCAGCAGGCAAGGGGGGATAGTGTGGCTCAATGTACTGGAATTCAAGATCAAGTTTCCAGAAGGAATAAGATTCAGGGTCTATGTGGGAGATCATATCAGATTTTGGTATGACAAATGGTGTTCCTCCCTTCCTCTCTCGGAGATGTTCCCAAGGCTATCCGCCATGGCAGTAATGAAGGAGGCATTGGTAAAGGAATACATTGAAAGAAGATTAAATGGGGTGCTTGGTAGAAGAAACTTCAATGGCTCGGAGCTTGAGGGAGGTGGGTAGACTATTGGATACTTTAGAAAGATGTTACATCAAATCGCCGGGTTCGGATAAAATAATTTAGATCTGGAACTCAGATGGGGAACACTCTCTCAAATCCTTCTACAGCCAGCTAGTATCTTATCCTGTGTCTTCCAAAGTAGCCAAGAGGTGGGGGAATCAGTGAATCATATTCTCATGCATTGTAGAGTGGCCATAGAAGTATGGAATAGAATTCTATCTAAGTTCAGAATAGCATGGTCACCTCCTCAAGGGTTCTTAAAATTGAATTTTGATGGCTCAAGTATAGGGAATCCAAGGCCCTAGGGAATCCAGGGCTCAAGTATTGAGGGTCATTAGGACGTTTAGTGGACCCATTGGAGACGCAGGCGCAAATGTGGTAGAAGTGAAAGCTGTGTACCATGGAATTAAGCTTCTTCAGAACGTGGACCTAAATAAGGTGGTAGTGGAAGGGGATTCTCTTAACGTCATTAGATGGCTAAGAGATTTAAAAGCGGTGCCTTGAAGGTTTGCCTCACTATTTGATGAAATTCAAGATATAGGTGGGGCATCCATATCTTTCTGCCATGTCAAGCGATCTGCAAATGGTGAGGCGGATAGGTTAGCTAGAGATGGAGTGTCGAAAGAAAGCGTAGAGCTCTCCGATCCCATCCCACCCCACCCCCCCTCCCCACCCCCCACCCCCCAGCTAGTTGACTGATGTATTCTTGTTGTTATCTTCTTTTTCTTCGAGCTGCAATGCCAAGGACCCTCTCGGTCTCTGTTTTCATTTAATAAAATATGTTTGCCATTCAAAAAAAAAGTTCGGAATAGTATGGGTTTTCCCAGAGAATCTGCTAGAACTATTGGAGGACCCATGGAAGAAAAAAGGTAAGATTTTATGGAATGTCTCCCTTCTTGCAACTATATGGGTGTTGTGGAAGGAGATAAATGCTCGGGTATTTAAAGGATACTCAAAAGGGGCACATTATCTTTTCAATAAGGTGATTGCCACTACTATTTCATGGGTGAGAATAATTCCATGTTTTAGATATGTCTCTGCCTATGACTTATGGTATGCGTGGAAGGAGATAGTTTGTGCCTCGGAATATCGGTCCTAAGACTATCCAAGCGTGGGAACCTCCTGGTCAGGGTCTACTAAAGCTGAACTTTGATGGCTTTAGTATGGGTAATCCAGGATTGGATGAATCCTAAAAGGACGAGTTTGGCCATGTTATATGGGCATTTGGAGGCCCGATCAGGGAGGGGGATGCTAATGAAGCGGAAGTGTGTGCTATACACCAAGGAATTAAATTCTTAGCGCATGAAGACTTGAACAGAGTGGTGGTAGACGGCGACTCACCAAATGTGATCAGGTGGCTCAGGGGTTCCCACCCTCATCCTTGGAGGTTTGCACTGTGTTTTGATGAAATCTAAGACCTAATTGGGGATTCTCCAACCTTCTTCCAGCATGTGAGACAGCCAGCCAATGAAGCGGCTGATAGACTAGCAAGAGATGGGGTAGCCCAAGCAACCATGGATTTATTCAACTTTCTTCCTCCATAATTCTTTTCTCTTCTTTCTTAGTTTGGATCTTTTCATTGCCGTCTCTCGAGGTGCTTCTTTTCTGTTCACTTGTAACTTGAGAACTCATTCAGGAAAAAAAAACCTAGACACCACTTATGTTCATAGAAATAGAAAGGGACTAAATTCAATTGTTATAGCAAAAATTAAAGCATATTTGACAAACTCTAAATGCCCCATTAATTTAAGATCTGCGTGATAAATCACATACATAAATGGAACTAATGTCTAAATATCCACATCTGAAATCCCAAGAACAGTGTGAACCCAAACAATGTGATTGAAATTTTCACCCAAATATCACCATAGCGAAAAGATTAGACATGCGGTCAAAACCCTAGCTATGAATCAGCATATAACAAAACCCAAACAGCTCAAAGATCAAGGCAGAACACATGAACCTAATTACAGAAAAAAGGAGGATAAGAAGCACAAACTCGTATAATAGTCCACAAGAAAAAGAGCTCTACAAACATTGGATCTGAAATTACTAAATTCAGCCCCTCAGATCTGAATATACACAGACAAGACAGAGCAACAGAAACCACTCAAAACGTTCAAGAAAACCAAATCACAAGTAGTTCGATATAAGCGCACCTAATATACAAACGGATCCGATCAGATCCGAAACAGAACAAAATCCGAAGATTCAATAATCAACGACTTCGGAGTCTGTAACGGGTTGGGTTGGGAAAAGCTAACCTGATTTAATTTCAGATTGGGTTAGGGTTGAGGCCTTGGCAACCCGACCCGACCTGAACCTCACCTCTGTCTTCTAATTTTATCTTGATTTTCTTTGGGTTATTATATTGTTCTGTCTGTTTCTAGGTTTCTAGGTGAACGCGACTCAACCTTACCCAATTTTGGGTTAGATGAGTTGGGTTAGGGTTGAGAGTTTTAGAGGCAAGTTGGGTTAGGGTTGACCATCCTCAACCTGAGGCTCGGTTTGGGTTGGGTTGGGTTAGGGTTGATGGAATGTTATCTCTAGTTGGGTTAGGGTTGGCTTCAACCCGACCCTAATTGCATCCCTATTCCCATTGTTATCGTACAATAACTTATTAGATCCCACATAGAAGTAAGTTTTAGAATGAACTTGTACTGCAACATTGCCTTCTTGATATCTTCACAAGTGATTATTTATTCTAGTGAATACGTAATGGTGTCTTGCTTATAACTCCTCTAACTTATCGTTCTATAGAGATAATATCCAATAATCTCTTTGAAATATGAAAATACCTCTCAATCCATATTTCCAACTTAACTTGAGCAAGGCATCCACAAACTCTCAAGTGCTTGGGAGTTAATTTCTTATTAGTTCATCTCATATGTGGTATAAAGGTCAAACTTAGTAAAAAAACCTATTGAGAATATAGATCGCATTCTGCAAAGCATAGCCTCAGAAGAAGGCGAGTACATCAGGAAAATTCATAACCATATCTAATAGAATCTGAATTCTTCTTTCTCCTACACTAGTAAGATACGACGTTAGAGCAATGAGATAAAATGCTATTCATAAAATCATCTGAGAGGTATTATCCGACTATCTAAATTGAGAACCTTAATACATTCACATGTTTGCTTTTCTATTGGACAATTGGACTCTTTAGACTTTTCAAAAAAAAAAAATCAGATTGTCTCATTAGGTATATTAAACCATACCTAAAATGGCCATCTGTTAATAAGATGTAGACAACTTTCTTGTTGTTAGAAAGAAAGGAGAGGCTTGTTGTTTTTTCACAAAAAAAAGGGGTTTGTGAAAGGATTTTTTTCTTTCTTGTGGCTGCTACATAATCACATTTCCTCTCATGTCGCCTAGGCTATCACCTCTAATTTGATAAATAAAAGAAATAGACAATCGATGAAGTTGGTGTTAGTGATGCATTCAAAATTACTTTTCGATTGAAACCTCATATTCATGCTAGAACCACGATGATTCAGTAAAGCCCCCAAAGGTTCTCAGATTAAGAAACATTTGATTATCACTTATTCAACGAATGAACTTGCTCCGCATCCCATCCTCCTAGGGAAACCTCCGTTGGCAGTAATCAGACCAACCAATCAGAACAATGCCAAATGCTTTGAATTCGCGCAACCCTTAACAAGGTCTGCCAGTTCATGTTGAGGGAGACAGAGAGGGAAGGGGTATAATTCCTACTGCAGGGGAGAGGTTGAGGAGCCAAGAGGGTGAAGGAAACTGCCACATCTGTGGATTTCCAATTTCTTATTTCCACAGCTTATTTGGAAATCTGATTTTTCTTCACTGTCACTCGCTGAATTGGAAATTCAAGGATTTGATCGGAATCCAAATGTCAACGCAAAAAGGGCTGCAAATGTAAGAATTCCAAATAAAAATCTTCTCGGCATCCAAACAGGCCCTAATGAGATAAAAAAAAGGGGGCGATGATAAATTCGCAACCCCCGTGGGATAATTCGCACCACTTTGAATGAGGGTATGCAGCAGACTTTAATGTTTTTTAACACTTTTTAATGTCAATTCACATTAATGGGGTGCAAATGATCCCACGGTGTTATCATTGCCATAAAAGAAAACGACAATTGATGTTGGTCTTAGTGATGCATTGAAAATTACTTTTCAATTGAAACCTCCAATTCAAACTAGAACCACGCTAATTCAACAAAGCCCGGGAAGTGATATTCCCTCCCCCCCCCCCCCCATAACGTTATTCGTTAGGTTTTAAAGGCAAAATAAAAAACGTTAAAGGGGGAATTTACCCTAAAGCTGTGAACTACTCTCACAGAAACCGTTAAAGGGGGGATTTTATCCGTTTAGGGGGGGAATATCCCCAAACTAGGCCCAAAGGTTCTCATAGTAATAACCATTTGATTATCACTTATTCAATGAATGAAGTTGATCGGCAGCCCCATCCCCCCTGCAGAGAGCTCAGTTGGCAATAATCAGACCAATAAACCTGACATAACATTTGAGAAAAATAGATAAATCTTGGATTCTCGAGCCACTTAGCCGAGCCCAACTAATTTGGGACGAAGAAGAGGAAGTGATGTATTTTTGAAGTTTTCTTTTTTAGTCCAAATTAGGTTAGTGTTCCATTTTTCTTAGAAGGCTTTTCCGTTAAAGATAACTACAAGAGTCAGTTTAATAGGGCTTAAGAAAAGCAAAACGAAGGACAAATGCTTCCGAAGAGCTGGCCATGCGGGCTCATGACATGGAGCTCGGCATCACCACTTATAGAGATCTCCGTTTAATTTGCAGATCCTCATAAAGACAAGGACAAGGAGACAAAGAAAGAAGGGAAATCGACCCGGGGAATGCCATTAGCAATCCTTGTTTAGATAATGACCTTCCTAAACTTTATCAAACATTTTCCCCAATTGGGGGGGGGGGGGGGGTAAATCATGCTATTTTGTTTCACCTACTGTTACTCTTCTGAACCTTTGAAATAACTATTCTGAAATACTGTTATGAACACCTGTTCTGAACTTTGAACCATGTGAATATGAACCTTGAATAATTTGAACTCTGAACCATGCCGATGACTCTGAAGTGTATTTGAATTCTGAACCTTCTGTATATGAACTCTGAAATCTTTGACTTTATCGGAACTCCGACTTGAATCTGCTTTAAGCACCTTTAATTCAGAACCATATTTGACATGCACTTATAATTGTTTGTGCGTAATCAGCTAAGACCTTTGAACTCAGTTTTGACTTTGACTATCTGATCCTATTGAATCCTTTCATGTTAGAGTGTGCTTAGAGTAGTGCTTTATTATGTACTGAGTTTTTCAGCTGACTGTGGTTATTTATCATTTTTCAGGTCTTGGCCCTCGTGAGATTAACGAGGAACAAGACGTTTAGCTGGGATTGGATTTTGGCTCAGGAGACTGATTTTAGTTTATCTGTTTTCTATTCATTAGGAAGTGAGTGCTTTGAATAAAATGTAAAGACATCATTATTATTATTCCGCTTTGACTCTTTGGGGAGAGATGAGATTTGAATTGACTCTGTTGGGTCCGCATTAATCATTACTTGATATTTTAGTTATGAAATGCCAGGTTATTTTCTGTTATTGCTTTGTAGCCTTGTACATTTGTGAGATTCGTCTTGCAGATGTATGGCGCTGCCACGTCCTACGCCCAGGGTGGGGTTTGGGGCGTGACAAAAAGTGTTAAAAAAAGAAGAAGCAAAGAACACCGTTATCAAGGGTCAAGAATTGGGAATCAAAACCTCTCGAAAAATACAAACAAAGGTAAACATGAGAAAATACCCATGTTTAAGCAATCACTCGAGGCTTCTAGAAACTGACGGCAACGACATTCTTTCTTGTCTTGTTGCACGTGTCCCCATTTTAAGAACCCTTCAAAAGCATTGAATAAATATTATTTTCAATAAGGTGATTCAGAAAATTTCCCTATTAACAGAAAAAAAAAAAAAAAACATTAATCAAGGATCCCAACTTATTTAAAAGAATTTCACCTGTGAACTTTGGTCAATTGAATTCTCCAAAGCAGAAGAATCCAGCAAGACACCTCCAACTATGATATTATTATAGGCAGAGAGCAATTAGGTCCTTTCAATAGAAATTGTGAAGTCAACAAACTCAGAATATTGAAACTACAATCCCTAAGTAAAGCAGCTTCCATTTCCTTCACTTAACAATCAATACATAACTTGAGGGAGGATTCCTATAATCCAATGGAGCTCCCACATATATTGTTTATCTTCCATGTCTCCCTTCTCTCAAGCATGAACATCCTATGTTCAGAATCTACCACCTTGGGGAACCAAACTGATCAACTAGCCTTGCTTTCCTTCAAGGATCAAATAACCCACGATCCTCTCGGCGCATTGAGTTCATGGAACACTACTTTCCATTTCTGCGAATGGCAAGGAGTAACGTGCAGTCGATTGCATCAAAGGGTTACCATACTAGACCTAAGTTCGAAGAGCCTGGTAGGTCTGATTTCTCCTTATATTGCAAACCTTACCTTCCTTCAGAGAATCAACCTCCAAAACAACAGCTTCTACGGAGAAATCCCCCCAGATATTGGTCGTTTGTTCAGGCTACAGTATCTCAATCTGGGACAAAATTCATTGGGAGGGGAAATTCCAGCTAATCTTACCTACTGCTCGAACCTCAGCGTCATCCGTTTAACTTACAACAATCTTGTAGGGAACATTCCTGTCGAGCTAGGTGCTTTGTCAAAGCTCACTTTTTTCGCTGTTGGGGTTAATAATCTTACCGGAAGAATCCCACCTTCATTCGGCAATCTTTCGTCTCTCACAGTTTTTTCAATAACACGAAATAATCTGGAGGGAAGGATTCCAGATGAGCTAGGCCAACTCACGAGCTTACAAGGTTTTCAAATCTCTTCAAATAAACTATCGGGTACAATCCCTCCCCAGATTTACAATTTCTCGTCTATGTATCTAATTGATGTGGTAGATAATCAACTGTATGGAAGCCTTCCATCGGATATCGGCATCACTCTTCCCAATCTCCAATCATTTACTGTTGGAATGAACCAGTTTACAGGATCCATTCCAGCTTCGTTACCCAATGCTTCGAGGCTAACACTACTTGATGTATCCCAAAATGATCTTAGTGGAACAGTGCCTATGAATCTGGGAAGCCTGCAGGGTCTTATTAAATTAAACGTCGAAGTCAATATGCTCGGAACTACGCATGATGATGATTTGAAATTTCTCACTTCTTTATCCAACTGTACCAGCCTAGAAGTATTGAGCATAAGCAGAAACAATCTGAGAGGCGCATTGCCAAACTCGTTGGTTAACCTGTCAAGTCAGCTTACAGCACTAAATATGGGAGAAAACGAAATATATGGAAGCATCCCTTCATGGATTGAAAATCTCGTCAGCTTAGCCACCCTAGGTATGGACTGGAATTTCTTTTCTGGAAGTATTCCTGTTGTCATTACGAAACTTCAGAGTTTGCAAGTATTGTTCCTGGCACGAAACAGGCTATCAGGGCAGATTCCATCCTCCCTCGGCAACCTCACTTTATTAAGTGAACTATTCTTGCAAGAAAACAGTCTACAAGGAAGCATACCATTGACTCTTGCTAGCTGTCAGCAACTACGAGTGTTAGACCTTTCGCAAAATAACCTTAATGGTATTATACCAAAACCAGTTCTTAGCCTGTCCCAGTTAACCTCCCTCAGTATAGCTCAGAACTCTTTTATTGGCTCCCTGCCGATGGAAGTGGGTAACTTGAAAAATCTTAGGGAATTAGAAGTGTCTGAGAACAACCTGTCAAGTGAAATTCCTAGCACTCTTGGTAATTGTATAACCTTGGAATACCTCTACATGGACAGAAACCATTTTGAAGGAACAATTCCATCATCATTGAGAACTTTAAAAGTTATTCAAGACATCAATCTTGCATACAATAGTTTGTCTGGGGAGATTCCAAAATTCTTGGCGGGGTTTCTTTTTCTGCAATATCTAAATTTGTCTTTTAATGATTTTAAGGGTGAAACACCAGCAGAAGGGGTGTTCAAAAATGCAAGTGCAATTTCAATCCTTGGAAATACTAAGCTCTGTGGGGGTGTCTCCGAACTGCAATTGCCTGCATGCCCCATCCATGCCTCGCAGAAAAAGAGTTCATCTCCTGCTCTAAAAATAATTATTCCAATTACTGCTACAGTATTATGTTTGATTCTACTATCATGTTTCTTTATTATATGGTACTGGAAGAGAAAGCCAACGCTGCCTAGAAGGGAATCTGGCAAGAAAGATCAATACTTAAGGGTCTCTTATGGGGAGCTCTATAAAGCAACTGATGGTTTCTCTTCAACAAATTTGATCGGTACTGGAAGTTTTGGGTCTGTATATAAAGGAACTCTGGATGACAAAGAAACAGTTGCTGCAGTGAAGGTACTTGACCTTCAACGACAAGGAGCATTGAAGAGTTTCGAGGCAGAATGTAATGCCTTGAGAAATATCCGACATCGAAATCTCATAAAGATCTTAAGTTCCTGCTCAAGCATGGATTTTAAAGGTAATGATTTCAAAGCTCTAGTTTTTGAATTCATGTCAAATGGGAGTATAGAAAAGTGGTTGCATCGAAAAGCAGAAGGGAAGGATTCACTCAGATACTTGAACCTCGTTGAGAGACTGAATGCAGCCATTGATGTAGCTTCTGCACTGGATTATCTTCACCATCAATGCCAAATGCCACTCATCCATTGTGATATAAAGCCGAGCAACATCCTTCTTGATGACGACATGAGTGCTCGTGTTGCTGATTTTGGGTTAGCGACGTTCTTTTCTAAAGCTATCAATAGTTCTTCTCTAAATCAGACCGACTCAATTGGAGTGAAGGGATCAATTGGGTATGTTGCTCCAGGTATGTCATACAATTTTTCCATTTTCAGTTTAAGATTTGTTTAATGAAATTGTTGATAATTATGGATAGCTGCTCCAAGAAATCAGTCGAATCAGCAAAATAGATACGTCTACATCCATCAACACACTCACCATAATTTAGACAAACAACTGCAGTAACAATAAAAACTTTCTATTGTTATTAGACTAAGGGGCCGTTTGGATACGCATATTTTAGAATCCAGATTTTTAGTTTGAAAACAGTGTAAAAGAGGGTTCATAATCAAGCTGCTGCATGCTGTCCTGGCAGTGTTTCTAGGATTTTTGTAAGAAAACCAGGTTTTAGAAATCTCATGATGGGGGGAGAGGTTTCTAAAACCTGGTTTTCTAACTTATAATCCTAGAAACGCTGCCAGGACAGCTTGCAGCAGCTTGATCATGAACCATTTTTTACACTGTTTTCAAACTAAAAACCTGGATTCAAAAATCCGCATATGCAAATGGCCCCTAAGGGCCTAAATGTATTTCAATTGAAATGAGTAGTCCATCTTGTTATTAGATTCATGTTTACTTCAAGAATCCCAAAATCTCATTCATCCGTTCATTTTTTACAGGGCAACAAATATTATTATTTCTTTGACTGGGATATTTTATTCCCTTTAGCTATATCTTATCTTGGTTGTTCCTTAATCCTAACCATTGTAACATGACAAGAGACATGCCAATTGCAGAGTACGGTATCGGTGGCCAAGTTTCTTCGCATGGGGATGTGTACAGTTACGGGATACTTTTATTAGAGATGTTTACAGGAAAGAGTCCCACCAATGAAATTTTTAAGGACGGTCTAAGCCTTCATAAATTCGCTAAGATGGCCTTATCCACTAGAGTTTTGGAGATCATTGATCCTCTATTGCTCAAAGAAAAGGAAGAAAAAGACTTTACCAACAAGGAGAAATTTTGCAGTGAACTGAGAAATAGAATACAAGAGTGCTTGGTTTCGATAATTACTGTTGGTGTCTCGTGTTCTCTGGAAACACCAACAGCACGGAAGAATATGAGAGATGTTACATTGGAAATGAATGCAATTAGAGACAAATTTCTTGGGGTTGGAATCCAATCACAAAGAAACCAAAAGTTGCCTCATTATTAGGTAATGATGCATCTAACCTTGTCAATATATTGTTGGCTACGAATATTTTTGAAATCTGCTCATGTGGGATTGAACTGCCAAGAAAAATGTCCATCATGCTTCCAAAATCTTTTTAGTATAAAGAAAAATGAAAGATATTTGTGTCTTTTTTATGGAACAAGGACTACTTTTTTCTCTTCTCACTCATTTCTGTTCTCTATATTTTATGTTAATAACTTTATAACCTACTGTGAGGTTGAGAAACATTGTATTCAGAAATCCATGAATATTATAAATTGCCAAGGTTAATTTATACAGTAGATCCTTGTTCAATGTTCTAATCTGGTTTCTCTATTTGTTTTTGCATACACCCTTATCATGCTAAAAGGAAAAGATGCATTGGATATGCAGAGCATGCTCGAGGTGGCAAAAGTGTGTTGGACCCTTTTGATGGAGATGGTTATGGGTTTTATGTATGGGACGTTACTCCTCCAAAACTTTGGTAAAATGACCTTTCTAGAATTTTATTTTCTATAATTTCTTAGGAACAAGTTTCCATTTTTCAGGTGTCTCTTAGTAATTAATGTCTCTTAGAGTGTGTTGTATTTCAAGTTGTAATAATGAGCTTGCTAGAGCCTATCCCTGAAGTTATCTATTTCTCAAGCATTTCGTGTTTTCAAGGGAGCTTTATCTTCCTATTTTAAATTGTATTTCATGTATTTCTAGGCATTGTTTGCTTAGGGAGTTTTATACAAATATGTAACTATCTAGAGAGCGGTAAATGACTTGTAGAGGTTGGTGTATGCACAAAGAATTGTTTAGGGGTCCTTTGGATCTAGGGAAAAAGAATCATGGGAAAAAATACAACTCAACTCAACTCAACTCAACTCAACAAAGCTTTTGTCCCACCAAACTAGTTGGGGTCGGCTAAATGAATCCTTTAGAAAAAATTCATGAAGAAGGTAAAATGAATCATGGGAAAAAATATTCCATGGAAAAAAGTCCAGGACTACTATGTTTGCAATTTTCCTAGAAAACATGGAAAAATATTTTGAAAATATTTTCCATGGAAAATGACTTAACTTAGTGTTGGAAGATTCATTTTCAAATTAAAAAAAAAAAAAAAAAAACATCTTGCATCCAATCCATGGTTACCAGGTTGGGAAAAGAATTCGGGAAGCAAAACATGTCACGGAAGTGAAAAACGTGGCGTAAAAATAGAGGGGCAACAAAAAACAGAGAGGAGAAAGAAAATCATATGAGAAACGCAGTGAGAAAATCGTATGAGAAACATGTTTCCTAAGATGTTTCTCATCTCAGGAAACATGTTAGAAATATTTCAGAAACAACATAGAAACGTAAAGGGAAATGCATATATAACACAAAGGGAACAAGAAATATATTTTTGTAGATTTGGACATACTTGGAAGTTGGAACATCATTTGAGTGAAAAATCATTAACTCACCTTGTGCCTCTCTTTGCTAATTTTGTGAGAGATTGGACTTACCCTTTAAATACTACACGACAAACAAGTGGAGCCTATGTTTATCGAAACACTTGGCGCATATATCATTTCCCTTATTTGAATATCATTTTTGTGAGATTATTGTGAGTACTTGCCGTTGTATCGAGACCATTACTATGCTTGCTTCTATTTCTCTTATACTTCTGAAAATAGTGCTGCTATGTATAGAGAGTGGAATGGAGTGTAACCTATCAAATCCCCACATGACACATGGGATGGGAGGGTACTTTTGCCATTTTCATGGAGAAAAAAGCCAAAAATAAAGGAAAAGATTTCTAATGTGTTAAGAAGTATTTGTTCGGTTCCACTCAAGGTCCCTAACTAGGTTACCGTATAGTTATTCTTCTGAAAATTATCATTATTTTGACAAGTTCATCCTACTTTGATCAATTTCATTTAAAAGTATATCATAGTGCATTCGGCCTGTGTTCTCCTGCATAAGGTTCCTGTAAATTCCATTTCAGTGAACTAGCATTCACCATAGGGTAACATAAATGTGCTATGCGTATTGGATTGGAGTTTTGATACTAAAAACAAGATAAAAGACGTAACACTGAACTCTGTCTCAAGAATAACACAAGCATTCCTTTTCTTTGCTTATCCAAATTAAAATCTTCATTAGTTTTATTGCAGCGGGTTCCCAATTCCTTAACAAAATAATAAGGGAAGAGAGACCTGAATCAGAAATTGTGCAGCTTTGCTGTTGCTCTGGCCTGTGACCCTAAAAAGAGGATCCACCTTTTAGAGAACCAGACTTTGGTAGCTCCAATAATGGATGGTCTGGATCACCGAAAGCTTTGAATGCATGTGACCCTTAACAAGGTTTAGGATTTAGGGCTTAGGGCTTAGATTTTAGGAAAGGTAACTGATATCTTAGCCCGGTTTTCTTCCCCGGGCCACCCCCTTATAGTGTATTTATGACTTCCTCTTGTTACACTAAAGGGGTGACCTAGGGAAGAAGATGGGGTGAATATATAAATGCCATCAAGTCAATAAAAAACAGATGAAACTGTGTATCCATCAACTCAACTGGAAAGGAAATTTATTTGGTTTACAACTGAAGGAATGATTCCGACTAATTAAATATAGAGGCAGAGCATAAACAAACAGAAAGTTCCAACTTCCAACAAATCCAAATAAATTTACTAAAGATAAGGGAATGATATGTTATACCACTTCCCTGCAATGACTGAATTTTTTTACCCTAAAACAATATAACTCATTAACAAGTCAAATGGACCCTTAGTTATTATTTTTCTGAAGGAAGTGCTAAAAGCATTCCCTTGTTTAGATGACATTCCGACACTTTATCAAACACTTTCCGCGATTGGCGGATAAAAACCCCATTTGTGAACCCTAAAGTAGTAACAAGCTAATTAAGAAAAGTGTAAAACAAAGGGAAGAACACAGTTACCAAGAGTCAAGACATGGGAGAAAAAACCATTGGGAAAATAAAAAGAAACCAACCTTTGTGAATCGGTAAGTAGAAACAAACTAATTAAAAAAAGTGTAAAGCAAAGGGAAGAACACAATTATCAAGAGTCAAGACATGGGAGAAAAAACAATTGGGAAAATAAAAACAAACCAACCCTTGTGAATCGGTAAGTAGAAACAAATTAATTTAAAAAAGTGTAAAACAAAGGGAAGAACACAATTATCAAGAGTCGAGACATGGGAGAAAAAACAATTGGGAAAATAAAAACAAACCAACCCTTGTGAATCGGTAAGTAGAAAACAAAGGGAAGAACACAATTATCAAGAGTCAAGACAAGAGTAAGACATGGGAGAAAAAGCAATTGGGAAAAATAAAAACAAACCAACCCTTGTGAATCGGTAAGTAGAAACAAACTAATTAAAAAAAGTGTAAAACAAAGGGAAGAACGCAATTATCAAGAGTCAAGACATGGGAGAAAAACCATTGGAAAAATAGCATGACTTAAGCCAACAAATGTCATCGTCATCTATGACCATCATTGGCAACCGGATGCGGCAATTGCGGATCGGAGAGCCGGCAAAATGTACTCCGGCAAAAATGTAGTCCAAAGCAAAGAATCCAGCAAGACACTTACAACTATGATATTATTATAGTTAAGAAACAATTAGGATGATCCTTTCAGTAGAAATGGTGTGGTGAACAAATTAAGACTATTGAAACTCCAATCCCTAAATACAGCACCTTTAATTTCCTTCCCTAGACAACAAATACATAACATGGAGGAGGGTTTCTACAGTCCAATGGAGCTCCCACATATAAGGGTCTTTTGCTTGTTTATCATCCATGTCTCCCTTTTCTCAAGCATTAACATAAACTGTTCAGAATCTACCACTTTGGGAAACCAAACCGATCAACTAGCTTTGCTTGCCTTCAAGGATCAAATAACAGACGATCTTTTCGGCACCTTGAGTTCATGGAACAGTACTCTCCATTTCTGCGAGTGGCAAGGAATCACATGCGGTCGATTGCATCAAAGGGTCACCATCTTAGACCTAAGTTCAAAGAGCCTGGTAGGTCTGATTTCTCCTTATATAGCAAACCTCACCTTCCTTTGGAGAATCAGCCTCCAAAACAACAGCTTCCATGGAGAAATCCCCAGAGAAATTGGTCGTTTGTTTCGGCTACAGCATCTCAATCTGGGACAAAATTCATTGGGAGGGGAAATTCCAGCTAATCTTAGCTACTGCTCAGACCTCAGAATCATCCGTTTAGTTTACAACAATCTTGTAGGAAACATTCCTGTCGAGCTTACCTCTTTGTCAAAACTCACTTTTTTCTCTGTTGGTATTAATAGTCTTACCGGAATCATCCCACCTTCATTCGGCAATCTTTCGTCTCTCATAGTTTTTTCTATACCAAGAAATAATCTGGAGGGACGGATTCCAGATGAGCTAGGCCAACTCACGAACTTACTATGTTTTCAAATCTCTTCAAATAAACTATCTGGTACGATCCCTCGCCAGATTTATAATTTCTCATCCATGTCTATATTAGATTTGGCAGATAATCAACTGTCTGGAAGCCTTCCATCGGATATTGGCCTCACTCTTCCCAATCTCAAATTATTTACTGTGGGACTGAACCAGTTTACAGGACCCATTCCAGCTTCATTATCCAATGCTTCGAGGCTTACACTACTTGATGTATCCGATAATTATCTTAGTGGATCAGTGCCTATGAATCTGGGAAACCTGCAGGGTCTTATTAAATTTAACGTCGAAGTCAATAAGCTCGGAACTGGACATGATGATGATTTGAAATTTCTAACTTCTTTATCCAACTGTACCAGCCTAGAAGCATTGAGCATAGACACAAACAATTTAAGAGGTGCATTGCCAAACTCCTTGGTTAACCTGTCAAGTCAGCTTACAGCACTAACTATAGGATATAACGAAATATATGGAAGCATCCCTTCATGGATTGAAAATCTCGTCGGCTTAGTCACCCTGGGTATGGAGTGGAATTTTTTTACTGGAAGTATTCCCATTGCAATTGGGAAGCTTCAGAGGTTGCAGGCATTGTCCTTTGCTCTAAACAGACTATCAGGGCAGATTCCATCGTCCCTTGGCAACCTCACTTTACTAAGTATACTTTACTTACAAGAAAACAGTCTACAAGGAAGCATACCATTGACACTGGCTAGCTGTCAGCACCTACAAGTGTTGGACCTTTCTGAAAATAACCTAAATGGTATTATACCAAAACCAGTTCTTAGTCTCTCCCGGCTAACCTCCCTCAGTATAGCTCATAACTCTTTTATTGGCTCCCTACCAATGGAAGTGGGTAACTTGAAAAATCTTAGGGGATTAGATGTGTCTAAGAACAAGCTGTCAAGTGTAATTCCTAACACTCTTGGTAATTGTATAACTTTGGAATACCTCTACATGGACAGAAACCATTTTGAAGGAACAATTCCATCATCATTGAGTAATTTAAAAGTTATTCAAGACATCAATCTTGCATACAATAATTTGTCTGGGGAGATTCCAAAATACTTGGGGGGTTTACCTTTTCTGCAATATCTAAATTTGTCTTTTAATGATTTTGAGGGTGAAGCACCAAAAGAAGGGGTGTTCAAAAATGCAAGTGCAATTTCAATCATCGGGAATACTAAGCTCTGTGGGGGTGTCTCAGAACTGCAATTGCCTGCATGCACCATCTATGCCTCGCAGAAAAAGAGTTCATCTCCTGCTCTAAAAATAATTATTCCAATTACTGCTACAGTATTATGTTTTATTCTACTATCATGTTTCTTTATTATATGGTACCGGAAGAGAAAGCCAACGCTGCCTAGAAGGGAATCTGGCAAGAAAGATCAATACTTAAGGGTCTCTTATGCAAAGCTCTATAAAGCAACTGATGGTTTCTCTCCAACCAATTTGATAGGTACTGGAAGTTTTGGGTCTGTATATAAAGGAATTCTCGATGGCAAAGAAACAACTGTGGCAGTGAAGGTATTTAACCTTCAACAACGAGGAGCTTTGAAGAGTTTCATGGATGAATGTAAAGCCTTGAGAAATATCCGACATCGAAATCTCATAAAGATCATAAGTTCCTGCTCAAGCATGGATTTTAAAGGTAATGATTTCAAAGCTCTAGTTTTCGAATTCATGCCAAATGGGAGTATAGAGAAGTGGTTGCATCCAAAAGCAGACGGACAGGATTCACTCAGACGCTTGAACTTCATTGAGAGACTGAATGCGGCCATTGATGTAGCTTCTGCACTGGATTATCTTCACCACCAATGCCAAATACCACTCATCCATTGTGATATAAAGCCAAGCAACATCCTTCTTGATGATGACATGAGTGCCCATGTTGCTGATTTTGGGTTAGCAAGCTTCTTTTCTAAGACTATCAATAGTTATTCCCTAAATCAGACCAGCTCAATTGGCATAAAGGGAACGATTGGGTATGTCGCTCCAGGTAAGAATTTCATTCATTTTTTTAAGTTTTAAGATTTGTTTAATGAATTTGTTACATAGTTGGTCAATGAAAATCGGACAAATCAGCAAAATAGATACTTCTACATTCATCAACACACTCACCGTAATTTAGACCAACAACTGCAGTAATAATAGAAGCTTTCTATTGAAAGGTCAAATGATAATGGACATATGCTAGGCTAACTGATACGCCTAAATATATTTCAATTGAATCAATTAATCCATCTTGTTATTATATTAATGTTTACTTCAAGAATCACAGTCTCATTCATCCATTAATTTTCTATTTCTAGTGGGCAACAAATATTAATTTTTCTTTGACTGGGATATTTTATTCCTTTTAGCTATATCCTGTGCTCCCTTTAGCATCTGTTCATCTCCAATCCACATCTTGTCCACTTCATACCACAGGAATTGGAACTAGTGGGAGGAACTTCCTTCATGCTCATATGCTTTCTACGTTTTGAAAAAATGGTGAACATAGCCCTGACAATTCTAAATAAGAAATTTAAGTCCCAAGTTCTTGAAGTATCTTGGTGGTTGTTGTTTTTTTTTTTTTTTTTTGAATTGCCCAAGTATCTTGGTCCTCCTTTACTCATTACAATTGTAACGAGAAAAAAGATGTGAATTGCAGAGTATGGTATCGGAGGCCAGGTGTCTACAAATGGGGATGTGTACAGTTACGGGATACTTTTATTAGAGATGTTTACAGGAAAGAGTCCCACTGATGAAATTTTTAAGGACGGTCTAAGCCTTCATAAATTCGCTAAGATGGCCTTACCCACGGGAGTTACAAAGATCGTTGATCCTCTGTTACTTAAAGACGAGAAAGAAAAAGAATCTACGGACAGCGAAAATAATTGCAGTGAACTGAGAAATAGAATACAGGAATGCTTGCTTTTTATAATTGGTATTGGCGTCTCGTGTTCTCTGGAATCACCAACAGCACGGATGAAAATGAGAGATGTTACCATGGTATTGAATGCGATTAGAGACACATTTCTTGGGGTTGGAATCCATGAAAAGAAACCAAAAGTTGCCTCATTATTAGGTAATGGTGCATCTAACCTTGTCAAGATATTGTTATCTATAGATATTTTTTGGATATATGCTCATTGGGGATTGAACCACCAAGAAAAACTTCCATAATTCTTCCAAGATCTTTTTAGTATAAAGAAAAATGGCAAATATTTCTTTGTTTTTCATATTCTGGTAAATATTTCTTTATGTTTTTCAATCTATAAAAAGGCCTCCAGCTTTTTCTCTTCCCACTCATTTCGGTTTTCTATATTTTGGGTATGTTAATAATTTTGTGACCGATTGTGAAGATCCAGATATATTGTATTCCGAAAACCATGAATAATATAAATTACCAAGGTTAATTTATTCCGTACAACCTTATTCAAAGTTCTAATCTGGTTTCTCTCTTTGTTTTTGCATGCATCCTTTTCATGCTGAAAAGGAAAAGAAAACGTTGGATATCCAGTGCGTGCTCAAGGTGGCAAATTGGATGGTTTTTTATGTGATCCAGGAATTGATGTGATCCAGGGGGGAATAGAAGATAGAGTCGAAAAGAGAAGAAGAAGGGGAAGAGAATAAGAGTAGAAGAAGGGAAGTGTAGGAGATTAGAAGAAATAAGAGGGAAGACAAGCAATTAGAGGGGAAAATAGGAGAAGAAGAATAAGAAAAGAAGAGAGGGAAGAAGAAGAGGGATAGGGGAGAATGTCAGTTCTCAATTCATTCATTCATCATCAAAATCAAAAAACTCTAATACATGAGGCTTATATATAGGCAATTAAAATAGAGAGAACATTTCCTACACACTTGTGTAGGTAAGTTACCTACACACTACCTTAAAATACAGTGGGGGCCCACATTGTTTGGGTGATCCAAACAATTCATTTGAATGGTCCTCACATAGATAGGGTGTCCACAAAAAATCAGTTTCATAGGATCATCCCAACCCTACGATTTGTGGAGGTAAAATGGACGTGTATAAACCTTCACAAATTAGTCCATTTGTTGCCTCCATAGTTTGAATGGTTAGTATGATCCTATGGATCTGATTTTTTGTGGACACCCTATCTATGTGAGGACCATTCAAATGAATGGTTTGGATCACCCAAACAATGTGGGCCCCCACTGTATTTTAAGTTAGTGTGTAGGTAACTTACCTACACAAGTGTGCAGGAAATGTTCTCTCATTAAAATAACCTAGAAATAAAATAACATGAAAAATAAAATTCCTAAAAACTAAAACATGGAAAGAAAAATCCTAGAAGCTAAATGACATGGAAAATAAAATCCTAAAAGTTCTAAAGGGAAAAGATGCCACTTATTGGGCCTACAATACGCATCAGTTTTGATGGAGAAGATTATGGGTTTGGCCGTGGGCAGAAATTTCTTTCTCATTGTAGTTTAGACAGTCACATTGTGGACTATTGTTGGGATCCATATGGCAGACCTTCAATGTATGCAAATTATTATGCATCAGGGGAGGAGGCCTCAGCAACTTCAGTGTCAACGTTAACATATAGGTCCACATCTCAGGTATCTGAGATTAGACAAACCCAACCCACTTCTGATCTCACTTTATCGTATGTTTTGTGTTCCAAAATTTCGGTCTAATTTACTTTTTGTAAGCCAATTAACCAAATCTCTTGACCGCTCTGTGTCTTTTTTCCCTTCTTATTGTGTTGTACAGGATCTCAAGACAGAGGAAGATTGGTGGAAGGCATGAATCTGGGGTCTCTACTGCCTAAGTGTGGATAGTACAACTCTTCAGATTACTTCTTCATCCTATTTGTGGCACTGTCGGCTTGGTCATCCCTCAGCAGAGAAGTTGAAGCTCTCCATTACTGGTTTTGTTCCTCCTACAGTATCAATCATGTCGGCTTGGGAAACACCATAGGGTGTCCGTCCCCGTCTAGGTTTATGAGTTGAAAGTCAAGTCCTTTTCATGTAGTTCATTCAGATATTTGGGGTCCTTGTAGAACTACATCTTTGTTTGGTTTTTCAGTATTTTGTGACTTTTGTGGATGATTATTCTCGTATGACTTGGTTAATTATGATGAAAGATAAAACTGAATTATTTTCTATTTTAAGTCTTTTTAAAATGAGATCTTAACTCAACTTGATACTCGTATTAGTGTGTTGAGTACAAATAATACCAAAAAATATCTTTCTGTTAGTTCTGGCTTGACACCTTTTCTGGACCAACATGGTATCTTACATCAACCCTCTTGTACGTCTATCCCACAACAAAACGAGGTTGCAGAACGTAAAAATCGACATCTCCTTGAAATGGCTA
Source organism: Tasmannia lanceolata (assembly GCF_043159265.1). Classification (NCBI taxonomy): domain Eukaryota; kingdom Viridiplantae; phylum Streptophyta; class Magnoliopsida; order Canellales; family Winteraceae; genus Tasmannia; species Tasmannia lanceolata. The sequence goes on from NW_027518683.1 coordinate 16,547,067, forward strand.
GGGGCCTAATATTTCATATGAAGGCTCCTAAGCATTTGTAGGCTGATGCGGCTCTTATGTCTGATTCATATGTTAGCTACCTCATTAACATATTGTCTTCCTCGGTTCTAAACAACAAGACACCTTTTTCAGTGTTTTTCCGAATATTGATGTTTTTTCACTTTTCTTATCTTTGGTTGTGTCCGTTTTATTCACCAACTTTTCTAGGTCGAGATACGCTTGATCCTCGGGCTATAAAATGTGTGTTCTTGGGGTATTCTCATACTCAGAAGGTACAAGTGTTATAACCCTGATCTTAAAAGAGTTTTTGTTTCTGCTGATGTCACCTTTTTTTAGTCAACTTCTTATTTCTCACATAGTGATTTTCCTAGCATCCCTACTCATTTGGATTATCCTATTCTTGTTGTTCCTTCTACAGGTGATGAGACTTCTCAGTTGGCTTTTAGATACTCTTGCGCCCTAGATTATACTTTGATGGTGTATGTACATGGATGCAAGGTGGTACTTAAACCTCAGGCAGTACCTTCCCCATCTCCTATAGTATCTCATGATCCTGTGCCAGTCGAATCACTTGAAAACTCTGCCAATTAACCGATTGCCATTCACAAAGGTAAATGTAGCTGCACCACTTGTGTTACAAAACACCCCATTCCCTATGCAGCTTTGTACGCTAATCTCTATAAGTCTCCCCGCACTTTTGTCGCTTCTAGTTCTTCTGTTGATAAGATGGCACTTTCTCGAGCATGTGTCACTTCTTCCGTAGACATCCTATAACATCTTATTTCAAAAGTTTATATTCATTCATTATTCCAATATGGCCAACTTTATATCCATTCCTTATTCCAAGTTGGCGGAAGCATACACCTTATAAACTCTGAAAAAAAAGGTGTGGGAGAGTCCCCTTTCCTAATTGAAAACAACAACCACATGAAATCTTGGAATCCTATTCCTTGCATTCTAAACATAGAACTCTAATAAACAATTAAAAGAAACTACCAGAATCCCACTACAAAGATTGTTGAGGGGTTCCACACAATAGCAAGATCCCACATTAGAAACGTAAGTGGATGTGGATGGGCTTATAAGGGAATGGGCACCCTCCCCTTAACGGCTAGCTTTTTAGGGTGAGTTCTACTCGGGTCCCAACAGATGGTATCAGAGCTGGGGAGTGGCAACCCCAGTGTGCCTCCTCGCCCCACCTTGTGCAAAACCCGGATGCTCTGATACCAATTGTTGCAGCCAAAACCCACCGCCAATAACACCGGTTAACCCTCCACCGGAAAATACATATTGAAAATGTCACATGCGTTTAACATGAGTAATAGATTTAGAGTTTATTTGGGGGATCGGATTAAATTTTGGAGTGATGTGTGGTGTGAGGATGCCTCTTATGTATTTATTTCCGGATGTATATAATGTAGCTATTGAGAAAGAGGGTTTCGTTTGTGATTGTTTTGACCGAAATGGGGGTAGTTTAGTTTGGTCCCCTAAGTTTAGAATGAATTTCTTTGATCGGGAATTGGAGTCAGTTTTTCAATTTCTTAAGCTTTTAGACATATGCTATATTAAGAGAAGCGGTTTGGATAAAAGAGTATGCACTGCGGAATCTTCTGGTATTTTCTCTGTCAAATCTTTCTATTTCAACTTGTTGCCTTGTGGTGTATCCTCTATCTCAACCAAGGTATGGAAATTTCATTGCCCGCCTAGAGTTGGTATCTTCGGGTGGGCGGTTTGTCGCGATCGAATTTAAACGATTAACTTCCTTCGGAAGCGTGATATGATGCTTATTGATCATTGCCCCCTTTGCTTGGATGATGGTGAATCTGTGGGTCATCTTTTCATGCATTGCTCCTTCTCGTGTCTACTTGCAACATCGTGGGTGATTTGGAAAGAGAGAAACTCTCGAGTCTTTGAGGGGATTGAAAAATCTTCGTATTGGCTATATATGAAAATTATTGCTCTATCTATTTCATGGGCAAGAAGTCTTCCGGCTTTCCGCTTCGTCTCGGCCTTTGACTTATGGGAGGGTTGGAAGGAAATTTGCTTTAGTAGGGAGGTTCGGCCGCGGATCGTTTAGAGATGGGAGGCCCCGCCAAATGGGATGTTTAAAATTAACTTTGATGGGTCAAGTTTTGGAAATCAGGGGCCCGGCCGGGTTTGGTGGATTGTGTCGGGACGCTTGTAGCGATGTTGTATGGGCTTATTCCGACCCTCTTGGAGCATGTGTTGCCTCAGAGGCCGAGGTGAAGGCGGTATATCAAGGCATTAAAAGGCTTGACAGAGATAGCATGGATAGCACTATTGTGGAGGGTGATTCGATGAATGTGATTCGATGGTTGCGGGGGTTGGTGTTGCCTCCTTGGAGATTTTCCTCTATTTTTGATGAAATAGATGATTTAATCACGGGCTCTTCTACAGTTTTCAACCATGTGAGGAGATCTACAAAATGGGGAGGCGGACTCTTTGGCTAGGGGTGGGGTTAGTCGGTTGGAGTTGGAGTGGTTCGAGTTTCTTCCTCCTTGAGAGTCGTCTTCTATATGTAATTGTTGTAATTGGTTGTTTTATTTCTTGTAATTTTGGTAGCGGTCCATCTCTGCCCGCTCCTTTCTTGATGAAATTATCCTGTCATTTCAAAAAAAAAATCCAAGATCTTGCACAAACAAGATGGAGGAAATATATGCCAACAAAACACAACCACAAAGGCAAGCAAAACAAGCAACCCCAAGAAGACAAGAGTATACGTGGTTCCCCACAATGGGCTACTCCACGGACAAGGCGTCCACTATTTAGAACCAAAATAGTATAATGTTACCTCACAATGGGAAAAGCCACCAATAAAACCCTTATTTCCAACCTTCTATGCAACCCCAAAGCAACCCTCTCTTCTCTTTACCGAGTATGAGGAAAAACTCCTTTGGAAAACCCTCTAATACAATATTTGACTTGTAAAGAAAAACTAAAGGAGAATAAGTATGGAAGAAGAAGATCACAACTTGAGTAGCCAAGAAGAAGAAGAAAAATACTTGCTTTTGCTACACCACAAAAGCCCTCCAACAACATCAAGAGAAACCCCCTTTTCTTGCCATAATCTTTCTTCGCACCCTTGAGTAGAAGAACCTTGCTTTTGCTTCACCATAAAAGCCCTCCCAGAGCCCCAAGAGAAAACCCCTCTTCTTGCCCTAGCTTTTCTCTCCTCTCAAAGCCTCAACCATGTTTCCTTTCTTTTTAAACCCTATCATTCTCACCTTCACCAAGAAAGAAAACAGCCCACTTAAATTTTCAAGTGGGACCCCCTTTTCTTCCCATAATCTTTCTTCGCACCCTTGAGTAGAAGAAACTTGCTTTTGCTTCACCACAAAAGCCCTCCTAGAGCCCAAAGAGAAAAACCCCACTTAAATTTTTAAGTATGGCCCCCTTTTCTTGCCATAATCTTTCTTTGCACCCTTGAGTAAAAGAACCTTGCTTTTGCTTCACCACAAAAGCCCTCCTAAAGTCCCAAGAGAAAAAACCCTCTTCTTGCCCTAGCTTTTTCTCTCCTCTCAAAGCCTCAAACCTTTTTCCTTTCGTTTTAAACCCTGTCATTCTCAAATTCACCAAGAAAGAAAACATCCCACTAAAATTTTCAAGTGGGACCCACTCCAAAAAGAACCAAAAATAAAAAAACAAAAGGGTATAAGAACCATGATAATGCACCACCAATTCAACAAAGATACTTTTATTAATTTAGAAACAAATCTCTAACATGGTCTCTCCCTAAAACTCAAAATCAATAACCAAATAAAGAAATCCATCTTGCGATGAACTCAAGTAGGCCCCATGGAGTGTAGCAACTTTTGGCTTGGCTAATAGTCCCCATCATCCCTTCTCTATATTCCACACTCTTTTTTATTTGAATTAATTCCTTTCTACAGCTGAGCACAACACAATCAAACACAATATGGGTGGATATCATTTATGGGTGAGAGTCATGGAAGGAAAATATGGAAGCTAGCAGGGTCAGTGGATATTTGATTACGGATTTAGGCATGGGGGGTCACTATATGGAGAGACATCTTGAGCCAGAAGCATGAATTCGATGAAGGGATAAGATACCGCGGACATTTCAAATTGAGAAAATCCAAAAAAATAAATTGGATACAAGGAAAAAAAAAACACATTAAATCCATGATTCAAAATGTTGGAAGAACAAAGATGATTTATGAGAAAGACCATTGAAAGAGAACTAGATAAGTGCAAAAAATGGTCTCAGCGTAATTACTGAAGTCCTAACGCTAATTTTGGTAATTTCAATATCGGTTACCATTTAGCCCCTCAATAGAATGAAAACTCCAGAATTTGGAGATTCATGAGAGCGTAATTGAAATTGAGGTAGATCAAGCTGCAAGTCAGTGGTCGGCATTACGATCTCCTTCTTTTGAAATAGATTTCTGTTTGAAGGAGCCCGTCGGTTCCTTCCTTCCAGTAAACCCAGTTTTATCTTTGAATTCATGACTCAGAAATTCTACTTAAACCCAATGAGCATCATAAATCGCCTAGAGAAAATCCAAAGGAGGTTCCTTTTTCTTTTTTTTTTCTTTTTTCTTTTTTCTTTGTGGGGGAGGGGGGGCAAAGGAAAACGTTGGATTGCTTTGGTGGCTTGGAAGAAAGTATGCAAGCCTCTGAAGACCTGGGGGCCTTGGAATTAGGAGAATTAAAGAGTCTAATCAAGCTCTTCTCGCAAATGGCTCTGAAGATATGGGGAGGAGGGCTCACAGTTGTGGGCAAAGGTGATTGATAGTAAATACGGCTCTTCTCCTGGTCACTGGGACCCATGTGATAGTTTCAGCAGGCAAGGGGGGATAGTGTGGCGCAATGTACTGGAATTCAAGGTCAAGTTTCCAGAAGGAATAAGATTCAGGGTCTACTTAGGAGATCATATCAGATTTTGGTATGACAAATGGTGTTCCTCCCTTCCGCTCTCGGAGATGTTCCCAAGGCTATTCGCCATGGCAGTAATGAAGGAGGCATTGGTAAAGGAATACATTGAAAGAAGATTAAATGGGGTGATTGGTAGAAGAAACTTCAATGACTAGGAGGTTGAGGGAGGTAGGTAAACTATTGGATACTTTAGAAAGATGTTACATCAAATCGCCGGGTGCGGATAAAATAATTTGGATCTGGAACTCAGATGGGGAATACTCTGTCAAATCCTTCTACAGCCAACTAGTATCTTATCCTGTGTCTTCCAAAGTAGCCAAGAGGTGGGGGAATCAGTGAATCATATTCTCATGCATTGTAGAGTGGCCATAGAAGTATGGAATAGAATTCTATCTAAGTTCGGAATAGCATGGTCACCTCCTCAAGGGTTCTTAAAATTGAATTTTGATGGCTCAAGTATAGGGAATCCAAGGCCCTAGGGAATCCAGGGCTCAAGTATTGGGGGTCATTAGGACATTTAGTGGACCCATTGGAGAGGCAGGCGCAAATGCGGTAGAAGTGAAAGCTGTGTACCATGGAATTAAGCTTCTTCAGAACGTGGACCTAAATAAGGTGGTAGTGGAAGGGGATTCTCTTAACGTCATTAGATGGCTAAGAGATTTAAAAGCGGTGCCTTGAAGGTTTGCCTCACTATTTGATGAAATTCAAGATATAGGTGGGGCATCCATATCTTTCTGCCATGTCAAGCGATCTGCAAATGGTGAGGCGGATAGGTTAGCTAGAGATGGAGTGTCGAAAGAAAGCATAGAGCTCTCCGATCCCCCCCTCCCCCCCCCCCCAAGCTAGTTGACTGATTTATTCTTGTTGTTATCTTCTTTTTCTTAGAGCTGCAATGCCAGGGACCATCTCGGTCTCTGTTTTCATTTAATAAAAAAAAGTTCGGAATAGTATGGGTTTTCCCAGAGAATCTGCTAGAACTATTGGAGGACCCATGGAAGAAAAAAGGTAAGATTTTATGGAATGTCTCCCTTCTTGCAACTATATGGGTGTTGTGGAAGGAGAGAAATGCTCGGGTATTTAAAGGATACTCAAAAGGGGCGCATTATCTTTTCAATAAGGTGATTGCCACTACTATTTCATGGGTGAGAATAATTCCATGTTTTAGATATGTCTCTGCCTATGACTTATGGTATGCGTGGAAGGAGATAGTTTGTGCCTCGGAATATCGGTCCTAACTCCTAAGACTATCCAAGCGTAGGAACCTCCTGGTCAGGGTCTACTAAAGCTGAACTTTGATGGCTTTAGTATGGGTAATCCAGGATTGGATGAATCCTAAAAGGACGAGTTTGGCCATGTTATATGGGCATTTGGAGGCCCGATCAGGGAGGGGGATGCTAATGAAGCGGAAGTGTGTGCTATACACCAAGGAATTAAATTCTTAGCGCATGAAGACTTGAACAGAGTGGTGGTAGACGGCGACTCACCAAATGTGATCAGGTGGCTCAGGGGTTCCCACCCTCATCCTTGGAGGTTTGCACTGTGTTTTGATGAAATCTAAGACCTAATTGGGGATTCTCCAATCTTCTTCCAGCATGTGAGACAGCCAGCCAATGAAGCGGCTGATAGACTAGCAAGAGATGAGGTAGCCCAAGGAACCGTGGATTTATTCGACTTTCTTCCTCCATAATTCTTTTCTCTTCTTTCTTAGTTTGGATCTTTTCATTGCCGTCTCTCGAGGTGCTTCTTTTCTGTTCACTTGTAACTTGAGAACTCATTCAGGAAAAAAACCTAGACACCACTTATGTTCATAGAAATAGAAATGGACTAAATTCAATTGTTATAACAAAAATTAAAGCATATTTGACAAACTCTAAATGCCCCATTAATTTAAGATCTGCGTGATAAATCACATACATAAATGGAACTAATGTCTAAATATCCACATCTGAAATCCCAAGAACAGTGTGAACCCAAACAATGTGATTGAAATTTTCACCCAAATATCACCATAGCGAAAAGATTAGACATGCGGTCAAAACCCTAGCTATGAATCAGCATATAACGAAACCAAAATTAAACCCAAACAGCTCAAAGATCAAGGCAGAACACATGATCCTAATTACAGAAAAAAGGAGGGTAAGAAGCACAAACTCGTATAAAAGTTCACAAGAAAAAGAGCTCTACAGACATTGGATCTGAAATTACTAAATTCAGCCCCTCAGATCTGAATATACACAGACAAGACAGAGCAACAGAAACCACTCAAAAAGTTCAACAAAACCAAATCACAAGTAGTTCGATATAAGCGCACCTAATATACAGACGGATCCGATCAGATCCGAATCAGAAAAAAATCCGAAGATTCAATAATCAACGACTTCGGAGTCTGTAACGGACCGGGAGTGCTGAACGATGGACCGTCCGATAGAATTAATCCATTCCTCTTTCTCCTTTTCAGAATCAGCAATGAAATACATGGTGTCTCTATTTGTAGAAAGCTCGAAAGCGAACTGTTTATTAAGGACGTCCTCGGCTCCTTTGACAGTGAGGCACGTGCCGACGGGGATGACGCCACGTGGCTTGGAGGCACGTGTGATTTGGGATTCCTTGAACCAGAAGAGCTTTCCTTGTTTGAGAACGAACCATCGGCGTCTCCATGTTTTGATGTACTCCCCTTGTTTTGTGAGCCACCCCGTGCGTTCGGGGTTCGACCAGAACTCGACCCCGGCAGTAAGATCCTCGGCCGTGGTTCCTGTCGCGGCCCGCCATAGGCTCGTCATCTTGGTCTGTGGAGAGGGGAGAGGTGAGGGAGAGGGTTTTTTTTTTCTTTCTCTCTTTTTTTGCCGTTTGTCGTTTTTTGTCGCTCGGTGTTGTTGTTCTGCTGGTTTTCGTGGGGATGTGATTAGGCGAGACCCCTCTACTTTGTGTTTGTTTCTGTAAGGGCGATGGTAAATTCGCACCCTCTGTGGGATAATTCGCACCACTGAAACGAGTGTACGTGGCAGACTTTAACGCTTTTTAACGTCAATTCACGTTAAGGGGTGCGAATTATCCTATGTGTAGATGATTTCTTCGCCCCCTATGTAGGATAATACACCCCGCCTGTTAACGTGATTTGACGTCCACAAGCGTTAAAGCCTTCCCACAATTCACGTTACAAAAGGGTGTATTATCCTACAGGGGGCGAAAAAATCATCTCCCATGATCAAAACATGAAGCGTAAAATGGGGCGCCACACGCTATGAATGGCTTGGCTGGAAATCGTCGGACCCACTCCATCTCTATCAAAACATGAGGTTACATAGTGGTCCCTGCCCTATGCGTAGTTTGACTTGAGTTGGTGGGACCTATCCTATCAAAACATGGCATGACATGGCAGGCCCCACCATGACATGAGTGTAAAATAGTGGGCCCCACCCAGGTTATGGCCTAAAATGAGTTCTTACCTTACAGAAGTTCTGAACGTGTGGGTAAATGATACATTCGCCCCGTTTCTTCCCCGTGCCACCCCTCTTGTAGTGTAAAAAGAGCAGTCGTGAATACACTGCAAGGGATGGCACGAGGAAGAAAGGGGATGAATCTATCACTTCAAAACGTCTGTTGTGATATATTGGCCAATACCCATGCCATGGATGAGGTGTAAAATAGTTCACCCTAGGAAAAAAACTTTGTGATAAGTATTTTTAATGGAAAGAAAGCAGATGACAAAGGCTAGAAACATGTTATTCTTAGTTAAAGATATCATAATGATACAGGGGAAATAATCTACGAGGTATAGCACTGCCATATTTTTTGGATGTCGGACGGCCGGGTCCTCGGCAGAGTTTGCCTACAACCATCGCAAGTCGGACACAAAAAATTGAGCAACCTTAGTTATAAGGAATGAAAATTTTCTATTGTTCTTGAATAATTACAATCAATATTGACAGAGCTTATATAGAGTACTTAAGAGATAAACAAATAAAAAATATATAACAATAGAAATATATTGTCCTAATCTAATTCACTTATCTAGTCTAACCTAATCAAATCAAATCTTCGAATATTTAATCTTATTATGACGTAGATCTAATTTCATTCTCTAATATTCCCTCTCAAACGTATGTGGATTGAAAAATCAACATACACATTATGATAAAATTCCCCAATAATTAAAATTTGATTGCTTAATGCACATCGTTGAACGATGTCCAATGGCATTGTTAGCAACAATGGGAAAGGTTCACAAAGGACCAATGCCGCAACGGGCAAGAATGGGCCTCAATGAGCAAGACATCACAGGTCTGTTTTGATTACCAATCCTCATCGAATAAAAACTCTCTTTCAAGCACGCACTTCAGAAGTAATGAAGTACCTCAACTGAAAAGAGTCAATATTTCATGCACGCATCCTTAAAGATAAGGCAGCTCGATTAAATTAAGAAATGAAGATTTGAAAACTAAAGATTTGGGAGAAAAAAGAAGACGAGACAAGCGACAACAAACAACTAACAGCTATTTATGGTGGTGGGAGGTATGAGTGGGACTTCGTGGATTTTAAAAGGTTTGCATTAGCAATATGTTAAGTGGGGATTCGAGAAATTGAAATGGAGGTGCCATTAGTGGTGCTAGGGGGTGATAATTTCACTAGTGATAAAGAAAGAGAGGCGGGGTGCTGATATCAAACTAGAGAATGATGTTTTTGGGTTTTGAGAAAAAAAAAAGGATAATATGGCATGAAACCGGACTTTTCATTAACTTTTCACTCGCAAAGAATCTCCTCCACAGATCTGACCACTTTTTTCTGCTTACTCTTTAGTTTTTCTCACTTCATTGTTCCCATAAAAGAATCCCAATAGGCCACCCAAGAGGGGGGTGAATTGGGTTTACAAAAACTTTCGCCCATGTTGATTATAAATTAAAACCAAAGAGCAAATTTAGCAATTAATCACACTGAAGATAAAAACTTAAATGCACAAGTAAAGAGACAAAAAGGGAGGGACAATAATGTATCGGGATTTATAGTGGTTCGGTCTTAAATCCACATTAAGACCTACTCTACTCCACCAAGATAGCTTGATGGCTTCACTAACCCAATCTTCTTCTTCTGGTGAATATTAAACCTTTTACAAGTCGAGGATTGCTCCGCACCTCACCACTTGCCGTCGGAGCCGTCGGAGAAAGCTATGCATCTCCCGACGCTCGCTCTTGGGGATGGCTCCGCATCTCCAAACACTCGCCAAATACAATTCGCACCCCCTGTGGGATAATTCGCGCCCCTTTAAACGAGAGTGCGTGGCGGACTTTAATGCTTTTAGGTTGATGATTTTTTCACCCCACTGCAGGATAATGCGGCCCCCTTTTAGCGTGATTTGACGTCAAAAAGCATTAGAGTCTGCCCACAATTCACGTTCAGAGTGGGGCGTATTATCCTATAGGAGGGCGAAAAGATCATCTCCGACTTTTTGACTCCAATTCACATTAAAAGGGGTGCGAATTATTCTACAGGGTGTGCGAATTTACCATTATCCTTATGTAAATGCATTTTGCTAGCGACTGGTGTGCGTCGCGGACAGAAGTTGATTGGAATTGGTCAAAATACTCAACTCAACTTAACAAAGCCTTTGTCCCAAATTAGTTGGGGTCGGCTAAATGAATCCTTTAGAAAAATTTCATGAAGGAGGGGAATTGGTCAGAATATGAAGGGAAATGTTATCAGCACTACTGGATTTTGATGAGGGCACTCGTCATTTTATTAGAAGTATGGTATGGCCCGCACCATAGGATGATCCAAACATTACATTAGACGGGCCATAGCTTAAATAGGTTGTGCCCCAAAAATTATTTCCATAGGTTGATTCTAACCCTCCGATCCATAGAGGGTTAGGATCAGCCCTCTAACATTCAGATCGGACGGTTAGGATCAGCCTATAGAAATGATTTTTGGGGCACAACCTAGTTAGGCTGTGGCCCATCTAATGGACGGTTTGGATCATCCTATGGTGCGGGCCATACCATACTTAAAGCGAGGAGTGCCCTCATCAAAATATAGTAGTGCTATAACATTTCCCATGGTAAAATGGTGGGCCACAGCCTATGAATGGCTTGGCTGGAGATCATGGGACCCACTCCATCTCTATCGAAACATGAGGTAAAATAGTGGACCCCGCCTTATGGATGTGTTTGAGTTGAGTTGGTGGGACATGTCCTATCAAAACATGGTGTGACATGGCGGGCCCCACCATCTGTATGGATGTTGGTGGAGATGGTGAGCTTATTCATTGGTGTGATGGTGGGCCCTACCATCACATGAGGTGTAAAATAGCGGGCCCCACCCAAGTTATGCATGGCCTAAAATGACAGGTCTTACATTATTAAAACATGAGGGAAAATGATACATTCGCCCCTTTTCTTCCCCAGGCCACCCTCTTGTAGAGTAAAGAGAGCAGTTGTGAACTCAACTCAACAAAGCCTTTGTCCCAAACTAGTTGGGGTCGGCTAAATGAATCCTTTAGAAAAATTTCAAAAAGAAGTGAAAGGAATCTACCCGGCTCAAATTGACTAAGTCTAATCCTGGCCCTAGTTGAGTTCGTCTACGTGGATAATTTTATTCCATTCTCTCCTATCCAATGCCATGTTCTCTGTTATGTTCCTACCCATCAAGTCTTTCCTCACTGTTTCTACCCAAGTTGTTTTCGGTTTGCCCCTACCTCTTTTTATCCATCAACTTGGCACGAGTCACTTCTTCTCACTGGAGCGTCAAAGGCCGATGTTGGATATGTCCAAACCATCTAAAGAGAGCAGTCGTGAACTTGATTTAAAATTTTGGTTTCGGCATAAATTTCGGTCTTAACCGAAACCGAAATTTCAACCGAAATTCGGTAGGAAGGCGTGAAATGTTGATTTTTTGGGCTGAACTTTTGGCTGAAATTCCGTAAAATAAAAAATAATATATTATCAAAAATTGAGCCGAAATTTCCTAAATTTCGCCAATTTCGGTTTCGGTTTCGATATTGACCGAAATCCGGCCGAAATTTAAAACCTTGGTCGTGAATACACTAGAGGGGGGGCTGGCACGAGGAAGAAAGGGACCGAAATTTCGGACCTTGGTCATGAATACACTACAGGGGCTGGCACAAGGAAGAAAGGGACTGAATTTCAGATTTCCTGAAATTTCAGATTCCGGCCGAAATTTAAAACCGTGGTCGTGAATACACTACAGGGGCTGGCAGGAGGAAGAAAGGGGATGAATCTATAACTTCCCAACGTGTGTTGTGAAATAATGGGCCCTACCCATGCCATGCATGAGGTGTAAAATAGTTCACCCTAGGAAAAAACATTAAAAAGTTTTATGATAAGTATTTTCAATGGAAAGAAAGCAAATGACAAAAGGTTAGAAACATGTTATTCTTAGTTAAAGATGGCATAATAATACAGGGGAAATGATCTACGAGTTATAGCACTGCCATATTTTTTGGATGTCGGATGGCCGGGTCCACAACCATCTCAAGTTGGACACACAAAAAATTGAGCAACCTTACTCATAGGGAATGAAAAATTTCTATTGTTCTTGGATATTTACAATCAATCTTGACAGTGTTTATATAGAGTACTTAAGATATAAACAAAGAAAAAAAATATAACAATAGAAAGAGATTATCATTATCTAATTCACTTATCTAGTCTAGTCTAGTCAAATCAAATCTTAAGAGATTTAATCTTATTCTAACATAGATCTGGTTTCATTCTCTAATATACCCCCTCAAACATATGTAGATTGAAAAATTGACATACATACTACGATAAAATTCCCTAATAATTAAAATCCGATTGCTTAATGCACATTGTTGAATGATGTTCGATGATTCATGCTTGTTGCCGATGACGTTGTTTACAACGATCGAGCGTTTTGTGTGTTTTGCTATTTCATGTGAATTCTTTGCGTGCTGACGTGCTGTCATGTGCCCCTAGTTTGATTTTAACACCCTTAGTGTTCCTCATCCCTGCTATGCATGTTGTGTAGAAGCGAATTTATAGTGAAAGAGGTTTTCCTTCGTGTGTGTGTGTGTGTGTGTGTGTGTGGCGGGGTCTCCCATTTTCCTTGGGGAATGAACCCCTCATATGGAAGGGGTGAAGCCCTTGGTGGTGTGCCTAGGTATGCCAATCTTGGGTGCCCTTCTCTTGGACACAATACAAGCTTCCTAGAGTCATGCCGAACTTGTGTTCCACGGTTCCACCCAGCTCACCAAAGCTCAAAGCGCATGACCCTGCATCTAATTAAATTGAAAATAAAGTGAGGCTTTTTTTAAGGGTATTTCAAATTGGGAATTCCTAGTGTTTGGTTGCGCGAGGAAATTAGCGGAAGACGTAGGATGTCATTATCAAAATATAGGTGGAAGAGAGAGAAAAGTAAGAGGGAGAAAGAGAGAAAAAGAATAAGACAAGAATTTCTCCTAATTCCCCAAACAAAATTTTCCATTTTGGTGAAAAAAGGGGAGAAGATTATGAGGGGAACATCTCCGCCACCTAGGATAAAAACCAATAATGATGTCTACAAGTTGTCTAGTGGTCAAAGGTGTAAATGACAACCAAACATGCTTTGGGTGGATCTTATAGAGATCTCATGCATTTGAAACTCCTACAATCCCCTCAAAACAAGCAACCAAACAGTTATAGATAGGAGGGTTAGGACAGCCTATGGAGATGACTTAGCGGGTATAGTATAATAAGGTGACCCAACAAATTAACGGTTTAGATCATCCTATGAAGTGGGGTCCACAGTACTTTTTAAAAATTAGTGGACGCGAGCCCCATCCCAATATAATCGGAAAGTGATATATTCTCCCCATTTTTTTACCACGAACAGCCCCTCTCTGGTTATTTATGCGTTATTCATTTCTCTTCATTTTGCAGCTTTTTCAAGTCCAGTACTTGCAGCTTTTTCAAGTCCAGTACTTGCAGCTCTTCGTTTCTCCTCAGAGACAAAATTAGATGCTTTTTCAATTCTCATTCTCTTCATGGCTCCAAGGAGAAGACCCAGAAAGGTCTATAGAGGATTTCCCTTTTCTTCTTTTTTCTTGAATTCCTCTATATTTTTTTGTTCTGTCTCTCATTCTTTTATTTCACAGTTCTCTCTTTCATTTTCATGTGGAAACAGATAGGATTGAAACGGATTGATGCTGCTGTAGATGCATTACTCCCTTTAGGGTTTTCTAAGTATCAAATATGCAAAACAGTGAATGCCCTTCTGAAGGTTTTTTTTTTGCTCATTAGTTTTTCTTTAATGTTTTTGGAATGTGGGTTTTTGTTGTATTAAGAAAGAGGGGTTTCTTTTAGGTGTATGAGGGGGATTCAGGGTGGGTTTTTATTGAGGAGGCTTCCTACAAGCTCGTGATTGAGGCATTGTTGGAAGAACAAGAACAGGGTCTGGTCAAGGTAATCTTGTTCATATTTCATATGATTCTCTTAGGGTTTATGTCTTCTTTATGTTTTTTTCTTAAATGCATGATAATTTCATAACCCAGTTGGATTTTCTTTTTGGAATTTCATTCATGGAACTCATAGCTTCATGTAATGGAATTTTCTGCAATATTTCTCTGCTTTTCATTTCCCTCCTTTTTCTTTTACTTGTTCCTTTTTTTTTTTTTTTTCATCTCACACGCTCTTAGGGTTTGTTTTGGTTTTATTGGTTTTTTGTTAAACATAGCCGAGATGGATATTCCCTTTTTTTTTTTTTTTTAATCTCACATGCTGTTAGAGTATGTTTTTGTATATTCCAATTATCTTTTTTCACTGGAAAAAGATAATTGGAACCAACCCTATTCAAATTTTATCTAGAGGGACTTACAATTTTTGATAATATCCGTCCAAATTAACCATAATCACACCATTTCCCATCTAAATCTTTGAAAGAAAAGATTTACCCAAGAAAATTTTTCCATCAGAAATGTTTCTCTTGCAATCCGAACAGAGCCATGGTAACTTCATTTCTGACTGCATAGTTGACCCAAGAGTTTCATATATTTAACATAACAATATGGTTTTTACGTGTGCGCTATATGATTTATTTCATTTCACATTCACCAATTATATTACTTCATCAAGACCATAATGTTTGGAGGTAAGTTTGTTTCTCCATGGTCATCTGAACTTTCCCTCTTTTTACAGTTTTTTTAAATGTTTTGAAAATTGGATCAGACCAGTTGGTCAAACCTGTTTTAGCTGGAACCGGCCATTTTCTGGTCTGATTTGATCAGGCTGGTATGATTTTCAGAAAACTGAATGACCCCCTGGTCTTTTAATTAGACCGTTCAAACCGTTTGATATGCAACCCAAGTTTATATCGTAGTTTCAAAACTCCCTTGCATCACCGTTGACATGCCTGAGTACACTCCCTTCAACCCTGGCCACATTATTGTCCGAGTCTACATTTTGCCCTACAAAATTAATCAAAACTCTTTTAACTCTCTCAAGTTATGGCCACGTCAACAGAGTATCAGCCGTGTCAACCTGAGTACTTGATCGTGTGGGTCAACTAGGATTTGTTTGGCTGTGTTTTGGCCCACACCCGCGTTTCGAAACACTATGGGATATCATGAGGAGGACAGTAGTATTTCTAGAGGTCCTGGATACAATACCTTGTCATGGATGCAGTAGGAACATTCTTCAATCAACGAGGGAGTGCAAGGAATGGAGCTAAACCACATTAACTGGACCTTGACGCTAAGACGGACAATCTAAAAACATAAGCATTTGTGTCAGCAATGGATTTTTAACCAAAATCATAAATTTTCAATTCAAGGTAGATATGAGGGCTTTCGCTACATCCTGGATTCCCAAGTCCCAGCTATATGAACAGAAAGCAATCTGTGGATCAATAAATATGGTAATGATACATATATAGACCCATGAAATCCTTCATTTGGGAATTGCTCAATATCCCTTTATAGCAAGAGAAGAAACTGCTATGGATCTCCCTGTTTCTGTGGATTATTCTTGAATTTGGTTTCTTTGCACTCCTAGATACCTATTAGGGTCTGTACACCCATGTACGCATTAAAGTCTTGTAGCTGAACTCCCTTAACATTGTCGTACAAAAATTACTTAATATCAAATAAAAATTAACACATATTGGTTTCTATTCTTGATACTCCTTCAAACTCAAGTGCAGAAATTTCCTACAGCCTTCAAAACTTCCAATTCTTCTATGCTGATATTCATTTTGCTATATGCCTATTACCATATTTGCTTGTCAACAACTCATGAAACTAAACCCATCTTTCCAACAATTTCCATCCAATTAAAATTTCGGTTAACAATATCTCAAGCCAGAGGATGAGGTTAAGGGCCTTTGCATAGCTTCCATTTCTAAAAGCACATATGAAAAAGTGCTCAAAAAGTTGTAACCGGCACAAAATTGTGCAAAACATAACCAATAAAACGGTAATATAAATAGAGCCAAAATTCTTATTGTGGAGCATATGCGTAATCGGAATATGATTATTATTGATCACTGTGCCCTTTATGTAGAGGTGGGAGAAGCGGTGGATCATATGTTCCTCCACTGCAAACTGGTTAGATACGTTTGGGGTAGAATATTGGATAGATTTGGTATCTCCTTGGTATTCCCTCAAAAATTGAGTGAATTGTTGGAAAGTTGGCAATTAGCTCCATGGCAGAAGAAAGGAAAGATCCATGGAAAGTTACTCTGCTTGTCACGTTGTGGGTTCTTTTGGAAGGAAAGGAACAATAGACTTTTTCAGGGGAATTGCAAAAAGCCCCAATTTCATCTATATAAAGATCCTAGCATTATCGATTGCGAATCCTACCCCGTTCAGGTTTGTTCCCGCATTTGACTTATGGCATGGATGGAGGGAGATATGTTGGGGAGGGGAGAGCAAAAACTGGTGATTTCTCAGTATTGGCACCCTCACGAGCCAGGCTATGTGAAGCTTAACTTTGATGTAAATAGTCTAGGATATCCTGGGCCGTCAAGCATTGGGGGCCTCCTTAGGAATGGCCATGGAGAGACTATATGGGCATTCTCTGGCCCAGTTGGTGTTGCAGATTCCAATGAGAAGCGGTATTACTTGGAATAAGGAAATTGGAGTTGCATAACCTAGATAAGGTCATGGTGGAAGGCGACTCTCTCAACGTGGTTTGATGGTTAAAAAGCTAGGAAGGCGACTCTCTCAACGTGGTTTGATGGTTAAAAAGCTATTCTTAGTCTCCTTGGAGATTTGCCCCCGGATGGATGGGATCTTTGATTGTATTGGAGGATCGTTAATTTCTTTTAGTCATGTGAGAAGATTGGTGAATGGAGAGGCCGATAGGCTTGCTAGAGATGGAGTAGATGGAGCAACATTGGAGTTCTTTGATTTTCTCCCTCCTTGAGGGTTGCTTTTTATTTTGTTTATCTTGTTATGTTTATTCTCTCTTTGTTTTGACCACCTCGATCGTGGGGTTCATCCCACTTTTTATATTAATACAAACCATTACCATTCGAAGAAAATATAAATAGAGCCCAAATTTACTGAATGATGAAGAACATAATTGAGGCTATGAGAAGGCCAAGATGTTACCTTTCTACTTGTTTTGGTCTTCCTGGAAGTATAAAATAAACAACCAACCCAAGAAAGGTTCATTTGGGTAAACATAGGGTATGGAGGTTGGGGGATAGTGGGAATGCCAATCATTTATGCAGCTTTCAAGTAAGCATATGTATGCACAAATTGGGGAAAAGATGGGTAAAAATCGACGTAAAATAGTCTTTTTTTAAGGTAGTTTTTTTGGTCCTATTGAAAGGTAACACATTGCTTAATTTGAAAACTGAGAAAATCTGAAGAAAATCTTGCTTTGTTTAAAGCAGTGGCATGTGATAGACATCCGTTATATAAGATTGATGTAGTGCCATATGGTTGGCTAGCTTTATAAAACTTTAGGCTTCAATTTTATAGGGTAAAAAAAAAAATGGATTAGGTTGTTGGCAAAGTGAATGATTATACATATACTTTCGAATATCAAAGGGCTGCTTTCAATGGTGGAGGATGGGGGTTTAAAATTTTAAATGCATGTGGACATGCTACGTCTTGCAAGGGGTGGAAGCATTTGTCCTATCAGGTATTTATATTCCAAGACATCTGTTAGTACCACGCCATTTAAAGCCCTTTGTAGAATGTAATGCTTCCTACATGAATTTGTGATGACTCTGCCAGGCTTCTCTGTACTGACAGTGTGCAGTGAGAAGTAAGGGGTGAGGGGCCAGCAAGCGCGTACCAAGCTATTCGAGGGTAGCCAAGCATGGAAATAAGCAAAGACAGCTTATGGTCGTGTGCTGGCAAAAAGAGTTTCATCAAAGCTTCCAGTGTCGAGTTGTCACAAGTAGGGTTTTTAGTCATAGCTAGACAGCCAAGTAGGTTTTTTAGTCGTAGCAACAATCCTCAAGAATCGTATAGCACAAGTGCTTAAGAAGAGCGCTTGCGTGAAAAAAATAGAACTTAAAATATGTAACTGTATTTATTACTATTGATATTATGGATGAATGCATTTTTTAAAGCTTGATATATCTAGATTTGGAGGTGTTATAATGTCTATGGCTGAAGATAGTGCCCGTTCCTTCGTAAATCATTTTGAATTTTTTTAATGAGGCATGCATTTTTGTTGTTTTATGGCACTTCCCTAGGCTGTTGGCTTAGGTGATATGTCTCTTTGGAGGTCAACGTATTCTATTGCCCAGTTGGCCTGTTGGCAACTTTCTTTTTGTTACAATCAATCTCAAGCAACATCATATTTGACATTTTGTCTGAGATTGCATGACCTGAACAAAATGACGATTTTGCACGCACATGGAACATCTACTTCTGTGTTCAACTCAAAAATCAGTCTTTTGGATAACCAAGTTCATGGTTTTAGATTTCTACCTACATCGACACGAAAAAGCAGAAATGTTTCCGTTTCCATTAGGGGTGCAACTCGGGTTGGGCGGGTCGGGTTTTCCAAAACCCTACCCTACCCGAGAATTATCTCGGGCCGGTTCTAATTTTTTAAGGAAAACCCGAGATTCGTAAACCCGACCCTACCCAAGATAGTTTCTCGGGTCGGGTCGGGTCGGGTCATGTTTTCATTTTTCTAGCATAGGATAGTGACTAATTTTAAAGATTGTAGGAAAAAAAAACAAATCTTCACACCAAAAATCTCTAAATTTGTGTCATTAATTGTATAAATTTAAGGACACTATATTTTCACATAACAGGCATGATCACCTCAATGAAAACAATTGTATCAATATATTGGAAAACAATTTGCTATGTTATTAAAGAGACATTTAAGAAAGTCACAGTACACCCATATGAGTTGGGTCGGGTTTGGTTTTTTTTTTTTCTTTAAACCCGGCCCTACTCAAGATTGAGTCGGGTTTTCCAATTTAAAACCCGACCCTACTCAATACTCATGATTTCTAAGCCTGACCTATGTTATTTTCGGGTCGGGTAAAACCCTTTGCAGCACTAGTTTCCATCCCCATCGAAAAATCGAAATCGAAACTCATATTGAGACCAAAATCGTAAGTGCATTGGTGGTATATTATATTAGTATGTGTTAAATAATGATATTTATATGTATTGCATTTGAAATGTGGTGTATGCAATATGTATAAATATTTATATGAATTATATGTTAAATGTGGCATGTATTGAATTGTTAGACATGCGTGACAACGCATGTCCCCCTCGATGTTTGATGTTATTAAACCACTGCGATGGCTATCTTGTTTATGTGATGGTTCTGAAGCGGGTATTTGTGCTTATTCTAGAATTTCCAGAAGTTTCATCTTAAAATTCTATCATTTGCATATGTTTCTATACACATTTGTGATTTTATTGGATTTCGACCGAAATTTCCAGCAGAAACCGAAACATTTTCGTTTCCGTGGCGACTGCAATCGAAACCGAAACATTTTCATTTCCGTGACGACCGCAATCGAAACCGAAACATTTTCGTTTCCATGGTGACCGCAATAGAAACCGAAACATTTTCGTTTCCGTGGCAACTGCAACTGGAATTTAAAACCTTACTTGGAAGTCAATGAGAAGATTGGTGAGTTGATCTTAGAAAAGGTTTGCTAATATGGCTTGTGTGAGCCTTAACAATGTGAAGGCTCTCGCAACCAGTGGTCCATGACTGGGAATTCATGAGCCTACAAAATAAAGTTAACCGATTATCGGCTTCCTTATCTGTCATGGACCTCATGGTACATAGAGAGAGAGAGAGAGAGAGAGAGAGAGAGAGAGAGAGAGAGAGAGAGAGAGAGAGAGAGAGAGAGAGAGACTGATCCTCCTCACATATTTATTTTATTAAATGAACTTGCAAGGACAATTATGCCCCTGTAGTGGATACAAATAGTCACTATGCCCCTTGACACACAACTATCAACTTTAGAATGAAAATTAGCATGATTGTGCTTACTTAACTGACATGAATCACACTGTAATCTGGACACATGACTTAATGACGATACCGAAAACTTTATTAATGTTAGGAGGGATGGCCGAATCCACAGTGCCGCCCATACAGTGTGAGAGTTGTATGAAGTGCAATCTTCTCTCCGCCATCATCCTCATGGTTCATGCTCTCCACCAAATCTTCCTCTTCGTTTGAAGATCGTAAAAAACACTTGGAGTGGAAAATGTGACTGAACTGCTGAAGATTTAGTCAATTAACTGACAGTGTGGAATAGACGATAGAGATAAAGAAGAGTTCGGTTGAGTGACCCCCAAACCTGATAATTTGGACATAGTCCCATCAACAAGAGTAACACACTATGAAGTAGTATGCTGTAAGACAACACGCATGGTGATCCAGTCATACGGTCTGGAGCGTCAGAATCAATGACCCATGAAGATGCAAGAGACAATTGGGAAGTGAGACAAGTAAAACTCGATTGGGCTAGCAGAGGCAGTTTTGGAGGATGAAGTGACATTCTGCCTGGCTTTGAGAAATTTAGAATACTCCTCATGAGTGATAGTGATGGTTGCACTTGTAGGTGGTTGAGCAGAAGAGGAAGCTGTAGACGAATGATCAACACCATCAGCATCAAGAGATACATGATGTGCCCATTCTGGTTTACCATGAATCTCCCAGCATGTGTCAACCGTGTGGCTTTCTTTTTCCACAATGGTAATATTTTCAATACTCACTATTCTTGCCATGACCTCCTGATCTTCTATCACCACATTTCCCTTCTCTACCAGTCTTATTATCTCTTTCATGCTCACAATCATTACAAGTCCCACAACTACCAAGATTATGGCTGGAATGGTTCGTACTCAGGCTTTAAACCAGAAAGAAACTTAGCAACTATAAACTCTTCACAGATTTGATGTTGCTGGTCCAGATCTAACAGTAAGGCGCTGATATAAGTTCAACCCATCTTGCATTCCACGCAGTGTGGAGTAGTATTTTTCCAAGCTTTTATCTCCTTGCTGGAGATAGAAAAAGTCCTGATTCACCTGATACATTTTTGTTATATTTTTATCATCAGAATACATATTATGAAGAGTCCCCCATATCTCCTTTGGCTGCATCAAGGTGGTGCTAATTTTGGGGTCCATACTGTTCCATAATAGTGTCATAATTTGGGAATTTTCTCTCGCACAGATACTGTAGTTGGCTTCCCCTTTAGGTGATCCCATGTCTGTAAGATACCTAGTTTTCCTTTGGCTATGAGGAAAGCTTGAATAAATTTGGTTCAAGGGATATAATTTCTCCCTTCTTAGACGAATGGAGGTTATATGCAGATTATGAAATTCAGTGGGGTAGACAAATGCTTGTAAATAACACATCACTCCTCAGCCCTCTCTTTTTTTCTTTCTTTATGGAGAACCTGGGTGTAGCAACATCAAATATGGTACCTTTCAACCTGAAATACCATCCTATTGGTAGCAGCCAATTGATACTCCTATATGCAATCTATGGAGCCTGCTTTAATACCATGTAATGCTTTAATACCATCTATCGACTTACCCTGCTCATGTATATATTTCATTGAACTCAAAAGGGACAAGTATGCTCCTATAGTGAATACAAATAGCCATTATTTCCTTGTGGCATTCATTAGCATTATCTAAAGTCGAAACACGAAATGTGAAAACCATAAAAGCTGAGGAAAGTTGCAGGATTTTAGAGAATTTCAAAAAATAAAATCCTCCAACAAAATCACCAACAAGATTATAATCTGTCTTTGATTGATCAGTTCAGATGAAATGGTCTGATTGGATTTTCCTTGTCATCACCAAGTGTAGAAGCTGATTGTCTATCAGCTCCTATAGAGAATAATCAGAGGCTTAGGACAAGAATTCACCCATGAATCTCAATGACGAAGAATTGGTAATTGACACAGGAAGGGACTATAGAGTATCTTAAATCTCACAGAACTATTCATTTCGACGAATTACTTCATCATATCACACGTGATTGTATCCAATTGGCAGAATCCAAATTTGGTGTATAAACAGTACTTTTGATTATTTTGATGCAACCATATCTATGATGTACGTAGGGGCCGAGCCTCATGAAAATGGGTCCTTCACTTTTAAACCTATTTTTGGCCATGAAACCTATGAAAATTGTAGTTTGACTAGTTGTTGGCGTGCCTCTCTATGGCAAGAAGAGAACACATCCGGACCCTATCCACAGTGATAAATTGGAGTGTGTTGTCTGTTGACTAATTTGAATAATAGAATCTTGTCAACCATGCTTGCTTCTTAAGTATTCTGATAGCAATTTTTAGAAAATATTGCTGATTATGGGCGGCCCAGTGCACGAGGCTCCTGCCATTGCGGGGGTCTGGGGAGGGCTAGATGTACGCAGCCTTAGCCTTGCTTTTGCAGAGAGGCCTTTTCCATGACTAGAACCTGTGACCACCAGGTCACAATGGAGCAACCTTACTGTTGCGCCAAGTCTTGCCCTCTAAAAATATTGCTGATTTTATAGATAGTAAATGTTAGATCACGACATCATGTGAAGTTTTTCTATGGTAATAGAAAATGTGAGTTTTATTGTGAAGTTTTTCCACGGTAATAGAAAGTCCACTGGTTTGCATGTAAAATTGAGAGAAATTTCTGTATAACTATCAACAGGTGATCAGAAATATTGATTTTGAAGTTTTAATTATAATCCAAAACTCCATTTCAAAAAAAAAAAAATATAATCCAAAACTCAAAACCATCTTTCCAGCATTAGTTCAAGGAAATCAATAAACATACTACATGGAATTATCTGTTTCCATCAATTTTTGAAGTTCACAACAGAGAAATTCAATTTTAATCCTGTGTCTGCTGGAAATTTTGAGATTTGAGCTTCCATTGTTTTTTAATTATTTTGTAAACAAGTCCTTTATTTAAACACACCATATTGTGAACGCAATTCAACAAAAATACATGGATTATTCTGATTTTCCAGCAATGATTTGAACTTTGAAGTTTTCTAGCTGAGGATCCAGGGTCTGTTGGATGGTTCTGCCAGAAAAAAATGAGATTTGCGCGGTCGTTCCTCACAACGACAACTAGGAAAGGTACCTATAAAGATGAATGGGAAAGAAAGTAAAATTGGGGTGCTGGGCAATTATTGCTCCTGTTGTTCTCTGCATTTTTCTCATTCATGTGCTTTTCTTTTTGGGAAATAGATAGAATGCATTGGTCTCTGCAAGATAGGAAGATGATTCATGTGTAGGACAAAGAACTCTTTTAAAATTTTCTTATTGGACTATCATTATTCTGTACGTTGTCCTTGTCTTTATTCAGAAAGAAGATTCATCTGAAGATGAGGCTGGAGCTCTTGCTGCCACCACAAGTAAAGATGTTGCGGTTGATGCAACAACAATCACATATCCTGGAACAACAAGCACGGATCCTGGAACCATGGGACACATAACTGAAACAGGTGAACCTGTTTGTGATTTTTCATGACCTTATGTTGTGTTGTACTTTGTACAAGAGTAGACCAAGATAGGATGTTCAAATCTGAACTTACCTTGATGGGTCACTCAAAACTCGACCTGAGTACTCAATTGAGTTTTCTGAGCTTAAAATCTTATGAGCTTAGTCTTGTTTTTACCATTCAAAAAAGAAGAAGCTTAGTCTTGTTTTCAAGCATTCAAGTTTTTTGTATATTGTTTAATTCAGGTTTTAGCAAAGAGAAAACAGTTCCTGCGCTCGAGCGCAAGAAACAAGGGTGGGCCCACATTTTTTTTGTGATCCTAAGCATTCAATTGAAAGGCCTCACCATGGATGGGGTGTGTACCAAAAATCAGCTCCATTGGATCATCCTAACCCTTCCATTTGTGGGGTGAAAAAATGGGCAGATTTGTGGACAAACAGTATCTGTCCATTTTCTCCCCCACAAATGGACACCCCAAGATGGTCCAATAAAGCTGATTTTTGGTACACACCCCATCTATGATGGGGCCTTTCAAATGAATGCTTAGGATCACCCAAAAAATGTGGGCCCACCCTTGTTTCTCTTTAGCAAAACCTAAGTACGCCTTTACTTTGACCCAAGTCTTGAGTGGACTCAACAATGTGTTTTGAAACAAATGGATTAGCGAAGTACTTGTTACCTGACATTGCCATTCATTTCAACTGATCTTCTGTCATAACTGGTGTTGTAGACCAGGAACAGACCATAGTTAGCAAAACAAAAACATGTTTTGTAGGTTCATCGTTTAATACTCTGTTCAAAACTATACAGCAAAAAACTCTTCTTTTGTGGAAAACATTTAAAACACATCTCTTTGGCTGCCTTTCCAAGTAAATTACAAAATTTTGGCATATTAAATGCATTTTTCCATGGTACTGTTTAGTTGGCTGTTTTTTTACTACGGGTTTTTGAACCAATACTGTATTAAACCCAAATTTTTCCTGCCCTGTTTTTTTTTTTTGGTAGGTAAGCTGGGATTGAACCTCTGGCCTCAAGGTGGAAGGCCAAAGCCTTTACAATTGAGTTAGAGGCTCAATCCCTGTTGGCCTTTTTTTTTTTTTTGCCAAATCACATTTTGCTAACTTGTCCCAGATTGTCCCAGATTGGGACCTGGGTAAACAAAATCTTCCAGGAACTGAAAACTGTATTCAACTACATGTAGGCGAAAAAGTAGACTGGAAAGACATCTCTTGTACCACCGAGAGGCTTGCTATTGCAAGTACAGGAGAGGATGAAATGGGCAGACTCATTGATCCCAGGGAGATTGATTCCGATTCCCGTGACATCCAACCGGTAAGGACCCCTCAAATCCAGAGACGGAAGCCCTGCTATGGGTGGATTAGCGACGATGATGCTGATTATGAGGAAGATGCCCAGAGTGGATCTGTTGTTCCTCGGCAAACCGAAATAGTCTTGTGCATAAGTGAATCTAGACGGGAGAGAAAGCGCAAGATTCGATGGGATGTGAAGCCATCAGATATGATGTAGAGAGGAAATGTGAGGCTCTCTGTTACTGTCAAATTGCTTTAGGTTTTAGTCTACCTAGTCCATTCCAATTGCCTCTTTCTTACTCACCAATGTTGTATTTTACGCATTGGAATTTTCAGTGTTACTGAAAAATGGTTGTACTGCGACTAGATGTCTCTATATAAATGAACTTGAACAAAGAGTAAGTGTTGTCCTTGTGATCACTGTCATGATATTTTTACTAGTTGTCAGATCTGAGCTGCCCCTTGTATGCCAAATATAACTGATCTGATCTTACTCGCCCGAGGTTGCGTTCTTCAATGCTTTGCATTTTTCTTTCTTCAGAGTGGGCGGAACATAATCATGTGGAGTCCACGCGTAGTCATTCTTTCTGAACAAACACTGATGCAAGCGGCGTTTGAAATGGAATGTGGAGAAATAGGAGGAATGGGGCGTTCCACATTCCCGGAATCCGATTCTCCAAATATTTATTCATTATCATTTTTTCATTGTTGTGGAGAAAAATGTAGAAGCACTCAGGAGAAAGGTTAAAGAACACACCCTACATCTTGGGAGCACTGCTGCTGGCCTCGACTTGATCGGATGAATTTATAGGTCCTTTTGGGTTCTGCTAAGAGAAGCTGAACCATAGATTTTTGTAGGCCTTTCATCTCACGGATGGGACTAAAGGATCATCTGGGTTGCCTTATGGTGGCCCACAACGTCAACGGCTCTGATTATATGCCCCCATTTCCTATTCTTTTTTTTTTATTAGGATCAATTACCAGCGGGGGACAAAAATTAGGTGGAATTATCAACAGGACCCATGCTTTTCAGAAATTAGGGACAAAAGAAGTCTTGTCATTAAAAGCTGGATGAAAATGCCCTTTTCTTAAGCAACACATTTTGCTTTTCCACTTTTCCCTCTTCTCTCTTCTTTCCCTCTTTTTTTTTTAATTCTTCATTTTCAACTTTGTTTTTTTACCTTACCAGTCATCTTCTTCATCATTTAGCCACCATTGGAGGCGGGAAAACTCGAAAATTTGAAACGTGAGTTCATTCCCATCTATCTCTCCATATCTCGGTTTTGTTTTTCATTTGTTTTAGGGTTTTGCATTTCTCCTTCTCCCTTTCAATGTAGGACGAGGAAGATGAATCGTACGGTAGAAAGAGAAAAACGTGAAAATGAACGAGTGAAAAAAAACAGAAAGTAAAAACGTGTTCACAAGGGACTTGATAAGCCCATTTGGAATTTGGTAACCCTATTTTGATACTGGATAACCCCAACCCCAGAGACTTGAAAACCCCCTTCCAAAACTCCAGTACCCTTAGGCAATTTTAAGGGACTTGATAAGCCCATTCGTAAATTGGTAATCCCATTTTCATACTAGATAACCCCAATCCCAAATACTTGAAAACCCCCTTCCAAAACTCTAGTACCCTCGGCCAATCTTCAGGGACTTGATAAGCCCATTCAGAAATTGGTAACCCCATTTTGATACTTGATAACCCCAATCCCAGAGACTTGAAAACCCCCTTCCAAAACTCCAGTACCCTCGGCCAATTTTCAAGGACTTGATAAGCCCATTCAGAAATTGGTAACCCCATTTTTGATACTAGATTACCCCAATCCCAGAGACTTGAAAACCCTCTTCCAAAACTCTAGTACCCTTGGTCAATTTTCAGGGACTTGATCACCCATTCGGAAATTGGTAACCCCATTTTTTATACTAGATAACCCCAATCCTAGAGACTTGAAAACCATCATCCAAAACCCCATGCCTATAGCAACTCTTCTATTGGCATTACAATTTTGCTCATGATAGAAATAACAAAAGAAATGAATGTTATTTTGTAAGAACCGGTAAAATATATATATATATATATAAATATAAAAATGGCCTCATAGGTGGGTAATCATCGGCCATTACTCATTTTCCCCAAGTTAATCGGGCATGAGGACATCTGGCATAATGGGGCGTACACGATTCGAACCCAAGTCTAAGCTAAGATTGAACGGCTTCCTACCACTAAGCCACCGCCCCAGATGTCAACAAAAACGGAATAGATATATATATATGTTAAAAATTTCCAATAGTTACTATTCACAATTACTATTCACAATAGTCACTATGCGAGATTACTATGCAGAAATACTATGCAAATTCACTATTGAGATACACTATTTAAAAGTATTATTCACAGTAGGACCCACCGAGTACTATTTACAAACGGGTCCCACCATCAGTAGGTCCCACATCAGCGGGCCCCACACCCGCAGGTCCCACATCAGCGGGCCCCACATCAGCGGGCCCCACACAAGTAGGTCCCACACAAGCGGGTCCCACATCAGCGGGCCCCACACAAGTAGGTCCCACACAAGCGGGTCCCACATCAGCGGGTCCTACCAACAGTAGGTCCCACAACAAGTAAGTCCCACACAATAATTCAAGTTACTATTCAAGCAAATAAACTAATAATATAATAATTCAAGTTACTATTCAAGCAAATAAACTAATAATATAATAATTCAAGTTACTATTCATGCAAATAAAATAATAAATAAAATAATAATATAATAATTCAGGTTAAGGCTATAAATATAGAGGCTCGCAGACGAGGAGAAGGAAAAAAAAAAAAGAGAAAGAGAGAGGAAGAGAAGAAGAAGAAAAAGAAAAAAAGAAATCTGAGAGAGGAGAAGGAAAAGGAAATCTGAGAGAGAAGAAGGAAAAAGGAAATCAGAGAGAAGAAGGAAAAGGAAATCTGAGAGAGGAGAAGGAAAAGGAAATCTGAGAGAGGAGAAGGTAAGTCTGTCAATAGTTATTTATTTACACAGTGAAATATCGGTGATATGGTTGGTTCTACCACCTATGGATAAAGCGTGCATATGAGGCGATAACTCGCTATCGATTATGCAAACTTTATCATCATATTTGAACGGTGAAATGCTCGCATAGTAACCGTAAAGTAAACTGTAAGGAAAGAAAGGCGAAGAAAGGCGAACTGCTGAGCATAGTAGCCAAAGAATGGTGGCCCACATGAATAATAACATGCGGGGCCCACATGAATAGTAACATGCGAGGCCCACATGAATAGTAACATGCGGGGCCCACATGAATAGTAACATGCGAGGCCCACATGAATAGTAACATGCGGGGCCCACATGAATAGTAGCATGTGGGGTCCACATGAATGGTAACCTATGGGGTCCACATGCATAGTAACATGTGGGGTCCATATGAATAGTGTCTGCTAGGCCCCATGATCTTGAAATATGAATTTGATAACAAATAATATGGGGTCCACAGGGAACATTATTTTGGACATAGATGGACATTACCTGGATAGAAAGGACACTACCTTAAAATATGAATTTGATGATAACTGTTAATTTTTGGGCCCACTTGGTAGGGAGGCATACACGTGCAAGGTGGAACCACCCTCAAATTGGGGTATATATATCTTTGGTGGAAGTTTGATATAAAAAAATGAGACAGCAGTATAGCGCCTCAAAATGAGTGTCTATGCCAAAACAGAACGTGAATATGATTTTATCTTCAGGATGATGCCCCTCACACCCTCACTTAGAGGCCGTCCCAATATATATACATCCGAAGTCTTTACAAGGCAGGTGATACCTAACTTTGCTCGTACGACTTTCAATGTATCCAACAAGAATGGTGAAGTATTTGATTTACATTGTTTCTAAGTTATTCTATATTATATGTTGAAATGGATTCAGTTTAAATTGTATTTATTTGAAATGATTCTGAAAATCTCGAGGAAAGGTAGGAAAGGTTGCTGGGCTGTATATGGAAAATTTCTCCTCACTATGTAGACGTGTTTTAAAACTGGGGAGGGCGTGGACCCAAAAGGGCAGTGACCCAAAAGGGCATGACCCAGAACCGGATAATAGCGGACAATATCTACATGGGTAGGATCGGGATTTCACATCATGGTATCAGGGCTGGACCTTCTATCATATTGGAAAAGTATTTGTTCAGTTTATTTGAATTGAATTCTGGTTTAGAAAATCTCTATGAATTATTATGTTGGAAAAGTATTTGAATGTTATTTGAATAAATATGGATCTTGATCTGCTGTTTAGATTGAACTATCATACCTGCTAGGTTACTATCACTCTGCTTGACGTTGATTCCTCCACCACAGGAGTTGAGGCATTAGATGGTGGAGCATTTGCAAATGAAGGAACCATGGGATAAGGGACTGTGTTATCAGAGAGTTTGTTCCTGAGTTTTTACATTTTGACGCCTTGCGTCATTTACCATGTCTATCAATACTTTGTTATGATAAGACATCTTTCAGTTGTAATAAGATTCTATCGTGGTTGATGCTTGTATAAAAATAAAAAATAAAAAAAAATAGTTACATGATTTTTGCTTTCTTTTGCTCGTAGCGACTCGTCGGAAATCGGGTCGTTACATATTTTCATTAAATGTACTTCACGTATTACAAAAAAAAAAGATTTAAGTAAATCCAATTTGTGTATTACAAAAAAAAAGATTTAAGTAAATCAAAATATGTGTAGCCATTCATGTATTACATCAACTTTTTCTTATACAACCACTTGTCTTCCAAAAAAGTGAGTGAAGCCATCCATGCATTATCTCCAGAACTCACCATAAAATACAAATCGCTTAAACCCCGAACAAGATAAATCAGAAACAGAGGAATGAAAAATAGTGCAAAACCCTAAAAAAGAAAAACAAAAAGAAAACCTAAATACAAAGAGATAGATAGTAATAACTCAACATTCAAGTTTTCAAGATTTGCCAGCAACAATGGTGGCTGAACAAGGAGGAAGATGACTAGTAGGGTAAAAAATCAAAAAATGTGATAATGGAAAAGTAAAAGAAGAGGGAAGAAGGAAAAAACAAGGTCAAAACGTGTTGTAAATGCCAAAGGGCATTTTCGTCCAGCTTTTACTGACGAGACCTCTTTTGTCCCTCGTTGATAATTTTTGAAAAGCATGGGTATGTTGGTAATTTTGCCTAATGTTTATCCCCCATCGGTAATTGTTCCTTCTTTTTTTTAAAACATTTTGGGGATGCCGGGTAAGCCCTGCTTTTGTTTGGTTGCCATTGTAAACAGAAGGGATATTTGAATATTTGTGCTGTCTGCAGAAATGGCACTTCCATGGAAATGAACTCAAAATCATCGAAGGCATTTTGCAAGGGTTTATTTTGTCTTATTTTTAGTTTGCCTCTTGTGTATAAAGAGGTGGTATAAAACCTCTTATGTTTTTTTTGGGATGGTAAAACCCCTATGTCTACAATAGTCCTTCTCTAGCATTCTATTTCTAACCACGCAACAAATTTTTATGGTAAATCCCAAACATACCAAGAGACTAGTTTGATTGCCTCCCTACTCTCACCTCACCTGGACTTTTCTTGGTTCGTGGCCCAAGGAATAGAAAGGGCCGAATATGCTTGTTCGAAACTTTGAATTCTCGTGATTTTCTACCCTCGTTCGCACCAGAGCTACTACTAATACATTATTACACAAGCGGTTAAGTCAGTTGCTAAAATGATCCGGGCATTCTGGCTTCCACGCGTCTATTTTTCATTCGCCCTCAAAGGTTCGCCTCTCAATGAAACACCAAGCAGTTGTTTTAGTAAACCGACGGAGGATAATCTAATAATCTTCATTGTCGTCGTTCTCGCGGGAAGATAAGATCGAAACTCTCGCAATCTCTCCCTCCGAACTTTATTCCACTCCCTCCTAGTTATGGTTTTCTCGATCCGATCAAGCTAGGGTTTCAGAGAGACGCCATGGAAAGAGGGCTTTCAGAGTATTAGAACTCCTTCTCATTACACTAGAGAGATGAATTTCCCGACGATTTTTCGTGAAAATATTTCCTCCGTCTTACAGTACACTTCTTGCCACAATCTCCGCTTCCATCCGGTCTTCACTTCTTCAGTCATTTCAAGACAGAAATGCTCTCGATCGCAGGTCAATTCGGTTTTGAGGTCAGTTTTGTTGATTTCTTTTTTGGAGATATCATTAATCTGACAGTATTTGGAATTCGAATTCTGATGATTTTTCTTTTTGACTATTAGGTTTGTATCTGCAAGGAAGCAAAGGGTTGCTTGCCGATCGACATCGTCCGAGACTGAAACAGAGCCGG
Source organism: Tasmannia lanceolata (assembly GCF_043159265.1). Lineage (NCBI taxonomy): Eukaryota > Viridiplantae > Streptophyta > Magnoliopsida > Canellales > Winteraceae > Tasmannia > Tasmannia lanceolata. Next base: position 16,578,549 of record NW_027518683.1, read on the forward strand.
AGAGCAATAGCGACAAGGTATCTATCTCCATTTAATTAGGTCTTTTATTTCAGTTTTTGAATTTGTAAGTACTTGCCTATCAAGTTGGAAATTGTTTTGCCTGGCTCGGAGTAAGGAATTGGTACACTGATTTTATAGGTAAATTGGCTTGATTAGTTACATCGAATGGAGGATTTTTTGAATTTTATTAGGCTGTTTAAATTCTCTGGAATTACATAAGTCAATGTTCCATTTGATATATTCTCCAAATTAAAATTTTGATTTGAGGTTTGAAACATGCGGAAAGAAGGCGAAGATCACCCTCTTCAACATGTTGAAGAAGGATACTGCCCCCCTTTGATAAAAACCCTTGAATCCACAAGGAAATAAAATAAAAACTAAACTTAATTCAAATTTTATTCAATGAAAAGATATCCCCAATATACTCCATACATCCGTATTTATAGACATCAAATACTTCTCCTACTCAAACTCCATCTCTAATCCAAACCATAACTCTTTTAACTTTAAGTAATCGTAAATACAAATAAAACTAACAAATAAAAGAAGAAAAATAAGAAAAACTTCATACATCAGCACCCCCCCTTTGAATGAAACTCATCCTCGTGTTAAGCTCTGGCTACTCCTCCATGAAGTACGTTGATGTCATATACCCATAACTTAGTGTACAACCTATGATAGGTATACATGTCAACATCACACAAGCCTTCGTCTTGGCGGTACTTTTTAAACGGTATACGACATCGATTGGAACTCTTTGCATGCTTGATCATATACATAGATTTGAAGAAGTCGTGTCGTTGTTGTGGCTCTTCCTCTTGCTTTGGCATGAATAAGAAATCCCGGATATTCAAAACTGGATCATCTCGCAGAAGTTCTGACTCGTGATCGCCATGTCACTTCATCTGCATAATGCTCTGTCTTGTGTGCAACAGTTAAGAATTTCACCATGGCCTTGAACTTCTGCTGAAGTTCTTTCAACGATTGTTCCATTTCGAGGCGTAATTTTGGCTCTGCATATAAGTAGTGCGTTAATTCTCCTACGTAACTTTCGAGTTCGTTGTTTCTGACCTGAAGATCTTCCATAGTGGGGTTTGGATGCTCACACGAACTTCGTCGAGTGATTCGGGCTCTCCAAGAGCGTCGGATTTCTTTGGTAGCACACTTGATGCATACGTTTTTGTCCTAGGCAATCTTCTAACGAAACAAACTTTGAATCGTAATGGTGGAACTGTCGTACCTCTTATATTCTCTTCTGGCTTGGTAGATGTGCCATGTCTTTTGGATTGTAAGACATGCAACTTGCCTCCTAGCACGGTCCTTGGCCTTTTGTGCTTTTTTTTTTGAAATGGCCTTTTGGAATTTCTCCTCATGTCTTAGCCTAGCCTAGATCTTCAAATACTCTTGGTAAGTAATCGTTGCAAATTCTTTGATAAAGAGATCACATGTTTCTTCCCAATGACTAAACGGTGGTTGTCGAAATCTGTATCGCTGCTGTTCGATCTTTATCAACATATATTTAGCATAAAAGGCTACAGTTTCTCTAACACATTGAATCATCTCTGTGTGCCTTCGACCGTATCTCTCTTGACAATCCTCAATTGCATCAATTCATTCCAAGCACAGCCTCGCAAATCACAATCTCCATATCCTAAAAAGAAGGGACAAATTGTAGATCCATGGTAGGTTAAGGAAAAGGACAGGAAAAATAAGAAAAAGGGCAGCTGAAAATTTAGAAAAGGGTTGTTGGATTTGCTGAAAAGGGACAAAAAGGGTGAACCTAATACAAATCTTAATTGAAGGGAAGGTGGTTAAAGATCAAAATGGATGGAAGAGGTTGAGAATAGTTAAGGAATGGAGGTTGTCAATCGATAGGAAGTTTAGGCGATTTTGAAAGGGTGTGGGTCGACTAACATAGGAATACAGAGTGTCAGACACGGACACGAGTGTCGCGTATGGAAAGGGTTGTTGGATTTGCTGAAGTGGGTGACACTTTTAACCTATGATTTATGGCACGGACACGAGTGTCGGACACGGCATACCCCCAAACTTTAGAAATGGGAACACGGCTAAAATAGAAAGTATTTATAATCATAATTTGTCAATATGGATTCGTGTGTCGAGTTTCGACACAGATATGAGTTGTCTGACATGGCAACATTTAAAAATCTAGAAATGGTGACACGTAGATACACATAAAATTATTGATTATTACACAAATACGTGTTCACACACCCACATTGACTCTAACACTTAGCAATACATTTAAAAGTGTCCAAATGAGTGTCGTCATGTGTGGACACGCGTGTCATGTCGGACACGTGTGTCAGCAGTAAATTCAAAGTGTAGGCTAAATCATAGCTTTTAACAAAGGGAGGGTGATCGATTAAGAAACGAATGAAGGCCAAGTAAAACGGAGAAAGGATGCTGGAAATGAGAATAAACCAATGGGGTTTAGTGTGATGTGGATATTGTTTGACTAAGGAGGCTATAGAACTTAGAATGGTGAATGGGCTGGCGGTCTATGAGTGGTCCACCAAGAAAAGGCTGAAACTAAGGTAAAAAACCTGCAGTTTTTTTGTGGTCTCATGTTGGACTTAATCAAAGTGGCTTTGAGTAGAAAGGTGGCGCAACAACAGCTAGGTGATGGGAACGAAATCGGTTTTCTTTGAGGGCTTTGGTTGGCCGTTAATGATTGAACAACAAGAGGGACTGTGGGCTGAATTTTGTAATGAAAACTTAACAGGGAAAAGGGGTTTTGAAGGGGCTTTTGGAGTCGTTGATGACACAGGGACCGTGGCTAGTTTTCTAGGTGAAAATAGGATGGCTGACAAGGAAATCAGTTAGCAGGAAGGAAGGTTGTATTTTTCACGAGAAAGGGTGATCGTCTGTTACCCGCGGCTATCAACTAGGAAAACTTGTTTTTCTGATTGGTTGGTGGTGGTTTGTTGTTGAAGCAAGCTGGTCCGATCCGACGAGAAAACTCGTTCGGATTCCACTAGATGTGATAGAGGCATGCAGAAAAAAGGCAAATATCACCGTCTTCAACCTGTTGAAGAAGAACACCGCCCCTTTTTGATAAAAACCCTTAAATCCACAAAGAAATAATATTAAAACCAAACTTAATCTAAATTTTATTCAATTAAAAGATATCCCCAATATACACCATACGTCCATATAGGCATCAAATACTTCTCCTACTCAAACTCTATCTCTAATCCAACTAATAGTGGGACTCCTAATATAACCATAACTCTTTTAACTTTAAGTAATCCTAATGCAAATAAAACTAATAAACAAAAGATGAAAGTAAGAAAAATGTACTACATCATAAGAAAAACTTACTACATCAGTACACTGCACTTGTTGATTCCTTTTTGCTCTTACAGTCTTTCATGCAATGAATATTTTTATGAGTTCGCATGTTGTGTCATAATGTGTCAATGTTATCAATGGCTATGAAAAGTGTCATTTTTCTTATTGGGCCTTTTACTCAGGAGAAGAAAATTATTGAAGATGAGCCGTCGCTACCGTCGAGTGACCCCCTTATGCAAAATAATGGGCTTCCTGATTCTCAGCCCATCATTGATCAAGTAATTTCTATTTACTAATATATCTGGTTTTGTTTTTATTTATTCATTATGGTTCCTGTTTTTTCCTGAAAGTAGAGTCTTCCAACATTTTCTCCTTGGTCATTTAAGCTTTCGTTGCTGCAGACATTTCAGTCTCACTTCTATGATTTGTTTCCCTTTTTCTTTCACCCCCTCTATTTTTTCCCTGCTGTTCCATTAATATGGTTATGTAGTAATGTAGGGGAATAGGGCTAAAGTCTTCATTTATTCATTTCACATTGGCGTTGATCTCTCATAGCATATTAAAAGATTCATGGAGCACTTGCATTGTCTGACTAATTAGTGCGCATGTCATTGTACTTTAGAGTGAGGACCAATCTGTTGGCATGGAATTGCTAGATTTGAAGGACTTACAAGAGAAGAATGATGGGGATTTCAGTTCGCAAGGTGGCAGCCAGGTAATATTTCTCTAAATGCTCCTGTTTTAGGTTTTGTAGCTAATTATCCTTATCTAAACGGCATGTTCTTTTCTCGAAATCATTCATGTCTATCGCTTGAATATTGGGATCATTAACTTTGTAATTAATATAGTGGTAAATTATGTCTGCCATAGGGTAACGATGATAACTTAGAAGTTGCAAGTGGCTCTCCTCTTCCAGGTGTGAAGGTAACTACTGACGAATCTATGGTGTTCATTGGATTTCGTAATGTTTAATTGGGAAGTTCATGTTCAGCTCGATATCTTCTTCTTGTTTGATCACTCGTTGAATAAAATGCTCTTAATATGCATTTTTTTTCCAAATGTTGACAAACTTCTGCAGCGACTTGGTGAACTTGTCCAGATCCCGAAATCTTCAATTGACATTCTTAAGGACCAAGTATTTGGTTTTGATACATTTTTCGTAACAAGTCAGGAGCCCTATGAGGTGAGATTGTGACATCTAATTGCTGATTCTAAGCTGGATATATTTTGGAATTATTTTATTTTCCTTGCAAAATGCGACCATCAGATGGTTATTTACTTGTTTATTCACTGCTAGCTAATCAAGAATTTAAATAGGAAAAGGAGAGGTAAAAATACAACAGAAGGCTTAGGTGACATAATAAATCCTCCAAGTGCAATGGGAGAAGAAAATACAAATCATAACCCTCAGGCCCAAATAGAAAAACAAGGAAAAATACTTGAATACTCCAAGCCAAAGGACGAGGGAACATGAATTGGATCCAAGAGTGAAAGGACTAGAGTACTCCAAAGGAAAGAGGTCCAGACAAAAACCCAGAGAAGAGAGAGTTGACTGAAAAATGATAACTGATTTAGTCAAAAGGATAAGAAAATACAAATCATAACACCATGGCCAAAATAAGAAAACGAACAAAAAGACTTGATTCACTTGAATACTCCAAGCCAAAGGACGAGTGAACATGAATTAGATTCAATAGCGAAAGGACTAGAGGACTCAGCGAAAGGACTAGAGTACTCCAAAGGAAAGAGGCCAAGATTGAGAAGGGAGAGTTGACAGAAAATGGTAACTGATTTATTCAAAATAACCATGTGCTATGTTCACATACGCTTGGGCATTTTTTCCATCACAACTTGGATCAGTTTGGCTCTTGGAATGAAGAGTCATGCTGTTCCGTTAGTTATGGGAAAAAGGATAAAGATATTGCATGAAGATACAATGAGGCCTTGGAAGTTACTAAATTGTATATCTCCTTGACGGAACTTGAAGTTGTTATTTATACATTTTGCTGTTGGTGTGGGTTAATACCATAGCTTGATTTTATTGTCTAACTAGTGTCATCACTTTTAATGCCTGCTAGATGTGCAAATGCACTTCAGTTGCAATATGATTCAATAGGAAATATTGGTTCTTTGATCAATGTCACTGCTTAATTATCCCATTCTTTAACGTTAACTATCAATTTGAAACATTAATTCTTCTTACTAACCCTTTAAGAGGGCGAGCCTTGGCTCAACGGTAAGGTTGCTCCATTGTGACCTGGTGGTCACGGGTTCGAGTCATGGAAACAGCCTCTCTGCAAAGCAGGGATAAGGCTGCGTACATCTAGCCCTCCCCAGACCCCTCAATGGCGGGAGCCTCGTGCACTGGGCCGCCCTTTTTATTCTTCTTACTTTCCCTTTATCTACTTTGTACAATACTTTATATTTTTCCGAAACCATTTTATGAATGCATCATGGCATGGAGCAAAAACAAAAGTTGGATGAGCTTTGCCCACTTCTTGGTTATATATAGTTATATGAGGAATGTTAGACTCACAGGTGCCCCTGCAAAACAAGGTGTAAAGGGCACCCCCATTAGTCAAATTAATGGAATTTGACCAATGGGGGTGCCCTTTGTCCCTTTTTTTGAAGGGGGCCTGTGAATCTAGCATTCCTCTAGTTATATGCTTACTCCCATGAACTTTGTCTGAAAAACTTGATCTCTAACCCCATGCTAGTCCTGCATAAAATACCACTACGATAAGCTTCTTTGTTCCTATGCTACTTAAACAGGGTGGAGTATTGTTCAAGGGTAATCTGCGAGGGAAGGCAGCTAAAAGCTATGAAAAAATAGTTAAGAGGATGGAGGTGATTTCTTATTTTTGTTTCTCCTATTCCGATTATCAAGCAGCATAATTATTCAGACTTAGATTTGTGTAAATTCCAGAACATTTCCTCAACAGGATAAATTTGGGGATCAATATAAGTTTTTTCTTCTCATCAATCCAGAGGATGATAGGCCGGTTGCAGTAGTCGTTCCCAGAAAAACCTTACAGCCAGAGTCAACTGGTAGTTTCATGTCATCTTTCTCCTGATTTCTCATGAATGTTTTATCTTCATACATTATATTCGTAAAGCTCATGAAGAATTGCACTCACGGATTATCCCACCTCTCCGCAACTTTCATTTGCTTAAGGACGTTCGTAGAAGTTGTCTATACATTTCAGTTTTGTTGCTATAGCTTACCATATACCATCACATATATGGAAGATGAACTATTTTACTTAGAGAGGCTTTAACACATCAGATCAAACGTGGAATTGCCCCCGAAGCGTATGACCCGAAAATTACCCTAGAATCCATTAGGGAAGAAGAAGAATCCTAGAATCCACTAGGGAAAAGTGTAATGTTCCGTTTTTAGGAACATTGATCGAGTGTTGTGGATCGAATGACAATTCAAGGATTGGGCCGTGTGGGGCCCCTTTTATGTGTCCGGGCATCATCTGTGGGGCCGGATCGGGAATAGTTGGCCCACTTGTGGGGACTTTGGAGTGGGTGTCCTTTTTTAGGGCATGGGGCCAAGGGACCATCTAGCATCCAAAAATGATATCAACACCCTCTCTTTTGTACTATTTCTCCTTGGGAAAAAATTGATATCAGCACCCTCTCTTTTGAGAATATGAGATAGCCATATTTTTAGACTATTGATGATATGAGTAGTCCAAAATTGATATGAGCACCCTCTCTTTTGAGAATACGAGATAGCCAAACTTTTGGAATGTTTTGCCTTGGAGTGGAACTGATATGGGCACCCCCTTTTCTTAATATAAGTCCTTTACTTAGAAGTTAGAATGAGAGAGGCACGCTTGATTACCCTATCTATGTATTGAAGATAATTTGGCTAGTGTAGCTGATCGACCATGGTAGTGAGATAGTGCATCTCCTACATGGTGAAGGTGCAGTGAGCACCCCATCTATCCTCCATCCTCCTTGCAGCAGTGTGCACTTGGAGATCACCCATCTTCCACAGCCATTCAAGAGAACACCCCCTCCATCCAGCCAAGCTTCTTGGATCTCCATCCCAAGACCAAAATGTTATGTTTTTTATCCTCTACTTTGTAATTGGTGATTTGGGACCTTCCCAATCACCCCTCTTATGAGAGCCATACCTATATTCTCTTATGTAAAGCCATTGTTGGTTGAATGACATTGAATTGCAAAACAGTCCCTATAAATTGGTGCAATTGAAATGTTTGATGAAATGTCTATGTGAATGGCCTTCCATTTTTGTAGTTAACTAGGTAGGCGAGAAAGGCCATAGAGCTAAAGTTATTGGGTCATCACAAAGAGAGAGAGAAGGGAAGAATAAGATAGAGATATAGAGAAATTTGATTCCAATATTATTGATTAATTCTCACTCTTGATTTACATCCTTTAATATAAAGAAAAACAATCCCTAAATAAGTAAATTTCTCTTAAAAGAAAGACCTAAAATCTACCACATAAAGAAAGCAACTACAATTAGTATAATAATCCTGCCACATAAAGAAAATTATCTACCAAAGAAACAGAAAAAGAAAATTGCTAATCCTAGTGTCATACGTCAGTCCTTCCCACTTGAAAGAAACCTGCCCTCGAGTTTAGACAAAATGAACAGAACAAGCATAAATTTAGGTCCGGTGTAGAATAGATCTGTACAGATGAACTGCTCGCTTCGACCTCAAATTGAAATCATTTCCATTGATTAGATACTTCCATTTGCTTGGTAATCCGGCTTGTGTGGACAGAAGGTTGGACTTGATTTGACTAATCAAGGCTTCAATAAACTCTTTGATCTTGGGTAGTTCAGGTAGAATATATCCTTCACTATGCTCGGTAGGAACATCGTTGTCATAGAGATGGGATTAATCTCTGTCCGTCATCTTAGACTCGTGCACTTCAACTAAGAATTTCATTACGATTCCTCGCCGAGTGATCTGGGCTCTCCAGGCTTTCTGAATGATGTTGGCGGCATATTTTGTGCACAGGTAATCAACTCGAGTGTTCGTGTGTCGCCACCAACTTTGAATCTTGATGATGAAACTGATGCACCTCTTAAATTCTTGTCTGGCCTGGTACATGCGCCAAGTGTTTTGAATTAGGAGGCACGCAGCTTTCTTCTTGGTGCGGTCCTATGCCTTTTGAGCTTTCTCTCGTTTGATTCTAGCTTGGATGTTTAAGCTCTCTTGATAGGTAACCGGCGCAAATTCTTGGATAAATAGATCACGTATTTCATGCCTACAGCTGAAGGGTGATTGTTCCAATTTGTATCGCTCCCGTTCCATCTTTTTCAAGAAGGATTTGGCATGAAGGCGAACGGTTGCTCTGGCACATTTAATTATCTATGTGTGGCTCAAGCCATATTGATCTATACAATTCTCAATTGCATCAATCCAAGCCAAACATGAGGTTTCACAATTACCACATCCAAAGAAAGAAGGGATTAAAGATAGATCCATAATAGGTTAAGGAAATGGGAGGGAAACTAGAAAAAAGGGTTGTAGGAAAAGGGTGAAACAAATGGAAAAGTTAGTTAATGAAACAAGAAATGGTGGGTTTTGGGTTGGGCTGAGAATAACTTTGGGCACAGAAGGGTGGCTGAACAAAAGGCTAGATAATAGGGAAAAAAAAGGATTTTGGGTAACCAAAAAAGGCTAGAAAATAGGTAATCATGGGATGTGGATATCTTAGAAGGGATTTCGTATGTAGTTGTAAAACAGAGATGGGATTTCCATCGGCCATTAGTTGGGTGTAGTTTGGGTGTTTTGGGTGGCTGAATATAGGTAAAATTTGGGGCTATTTTTTTAAGGATGTAAGGGTGTTTTGTGAAGTGGAGGAGATGGTAGTTTCTACTGGGATAGAAAGGCAGGGTTGCAGCTATTATTTTGGGATTTGCAGGGACTGAATAAAATAGGGAAATATGGGTATAGGGAAGACTGGAGGAGGGTGTTGCGGCTGATAAAAAAACAAGGGTTTGGTGCTTTAATCGGATGGGAGCAATAGGTGTAGACTGAGAAAGACTTTTTGTTTTGAGGTGGTTTCCTGCGCCTAAGGAGATCTCGGGTGGATGATGGGAGACAGCCAAACAGGGGACTGATCAGCTATGTTTTAGGGCTGTTGGGATGTAAGGTTTAGGTTTTGGAGATGAAGGGTTGCCGGATTTAGGAGCCGAGAAGGGCTGATTTGTAGGGCGATCAGGTGGCTATTAGGAATATTGGGCGCTGAGGATTGGTATGTTCTTGGGGCTGTTAATCAGGTGTGAGAGAATTTGGGTTAGGGTTTTATGATGGGAGGGAAAGAGAAGAAATTGGGCTGCTGAGAATTAAGGGGAAGAGAAACTAACTTGAAAATAAATAGCTGGATTGTTTGTGCAGGTAATCCGCATCATAAATCCGAGCCTCGGTTGATTGTGTTTGCTGGCGGACGCAAGCAGCATCAATTCGAGGAGAGGCCTCGCTCTAATACCAACTAACGCAGTGGATCAGACGTGGAATCACACCCGAAGTGTACGACCCGAAAATTACCCTAAAATCCAATAGGGAAGAAGAAGAATCCTAGAATCCACTAGGGAAAAGAGAGAAGGGAAGAATAAGAAAGAGATAAAGAGAAATTTGATTCCAATATTATTGATTAATTCTCACTCATGATTTACATCCTTTTATATAAAGAAAAACAATCCCTAAATAAGTAAACTTCTCTTAAAAGAAAGACCTAGAATCTACCACATAAAGAAAGCAGCTACAATTAGCATAATAATCCTGCCACATAAAGAAAAATCTCTACCAAAGAAAAAAAAAGAAAATTGCTAATACTAGTGTCCTATGTCAGGCTTTTGTTTTCTTTTTCCTTTTGCTTATGATTCATCTATGTATAGACTATTTAGAAGATTCCAAACTATAACTTGTTTTATGTAACCATGCCTAGAATGGTTTTCTGTGTTCAGCGGTCCCAGAATGGTTTGCAGCAGGTGCATTTGGACTCGTCACAGTTTTTACTTTACTTCTCAGAAATGTACCTGAGCTGCAATCGAACTTACTGTAAGAGGTTTCCTTCTTCTTCTTTTTTTTTTTTTTGGTTTTCTTCTTCATAGTTTCATCAAGCAAGAACTTACTAACGTAATTCCACTCACATCCCTACATTTAATTAGGAATGTGGAATAAAAGGACATGAACCACTGAGAGAGATCATGTAGCATGATAGTTGTAATACGTTTTCTTCCATAATTTGCTCAATCAATGTGTGGCCTGGTGTTCTTGGGCTGTTTTTTTCTCTGGTCATTTACTAGCCCAAAAATAAGAAAAGTACTTGTTGCTTGTAGGAAATGAATATGATTAGGAAGATGTGCACTCACCTTTGGAAGTCTCCAACTCCTGCTCATACCTTTTCTTGTTTTTTTTTAAAGTTATAACACAGAATGGAGTATTAAAAGTTAAGAGTCTTATTTTTCTACTCCTACTCCTGCCACCTATGCCTCATATTTCTGCCTCAAAGAGTATCAGTGCTTTAGGCAGTAACTCTAGAAAGTTTGAATGCAAACAATGACATTACGCATTTATTTATTTTTAACTAGGTGTCGAACATAACAGATGGTATATACATTTTTAATCTCAAATCATTTATTTGTACTACTTTTAGGACAGGTTCCAATCATGCTTATCTATTTTATATAGAATGTGAAAACTTGGGTGGCTGCCCAAGGTTATTTAAAAACTTAAAAATGTAAACCTTATTTTCTCTATTATCTTATAAATGTAACTTTCCTTATAGCTTTTAACTATCTTACAAATGTGAATTTTCCTGTAGCTATTAAATATATATTTTTTAAATGAGAATTAAATATATATTTTTAAATGATGAAAGATTTTATGAAGAAGGATTAGGGAGAAACCCCATGACCGAGATTGTCAATGCATGAGAAAATAGGGTCAAGGGACAAATGCTGAAACAATGTAACACCAATGCCCTCAAGGAGGAGGAAAATAAAAAATCTCCAATCTATCTCTTGCAACTCTCAAGTGAGCCAATCTGTTAGTGTCGCTTTTAGCCGATCTTCTCATGTTCTGTAAAGAAGTGAGGTAACCCGCGAGATGGTCCTGAATCTCATCAAGCAAGTGAGCGAATATTCAAGGATGGTGGTGTCTCCCGTCCAACCCCCTGATGACATTGAGAGAATCTCCCTTAACGATCAACCTTCCCAAATCACTGCTCTCTGATATCCTGATGCCATGAAGTACCGCTCTCACCTCCGCTTTATTTGAATTAGTAATCCCAATTGGAACTATAAAGGCCCATCTGGTCAAACCTCTCATCTCTAAGAACGCCTCCTACTCATGCTGCCCAGGGTTGCCCAAGCTTGACCCGAACCTGGAGGGACCCACACAGAAGGTATTGCAAATGTAAATTTTCTTATAGCTACATACTTAATCTATGCTACACTATATATAATGGGAAACTTGGTAATGTAAATGTTCCTTTAGCTATTAATACCGTGTAAATAAATTTTCCTTTAGCTATTAATACTGTATAAATGTAAATTTATTTTATAGCTATTAAATATCTTACAAATGTAAATTTCTCTACACACAAAAAAAGGGAAAAGGTAACAAATAAAAGTAGCTTTCTGCCCATGTGTGTCACATGTGCATCATCGAATCTATTGGACTGGTGAGCAACCACAAGTCTAGCGCTTTACAACTCGTCCCACAGTAATTGCATGATCCTAGAACAGTGATAAAATAAAGCATCTTTAGGATCCCACCAAAAGAAGCTAAACTATTGATTTTTGTCGATGATGAGCTTACAGATGGGGCATGCATGTGGCATAGGACCGCAATCATGTAAGCCACTTCATGGGGATACATCAAATTACTGGTCTTAGTCATACATGTATGTTTTGTGGGACCCAAGATTGATAATTAAAATCATATCTTGATGATGATTGTTTGAGTAGTGAATTCATAAATTTAAAGCTCTTGATTTTTACTATCTTTATAGTTACCTCTTAAAGACTTAATCATATCTGATGTTGAGACCACCCAAACTTGCTCCCGCATAGGTAAGGTTTGTAATGGCATGGAAAACTGCACCATAAAACCTTAAGCTGTATTTCTTTTTTTTTGTAGACATATGACACAACTACAAGATTTCCAATTCTCACTGTATGAAACTCATAACATGCCACATTGTGCTTTTTAACATTAATCCTTATATAAATTCTGTAATCCATGATTGGTCGCTGTTGAAGCTTTGTACTTTGAGCTTATTTCAAGAAAGCAATGTGTTCTGCATGTTTTATTTCTAATGCAAGTATATTTTAAATGACAGATCAATATTTGACAATGTTGGATTACTGAAAGATGGCCTTCCTGGAGCCCTCGTCACTGCACTCGTTTTAGGGGTCCATGAAGTCAGCCACATCTTAGTTGCAAAAAGCATCGGGGTTAAGCTTGGAGTGCCATACTTTGTTCCCAGTTGGCAGGTTCCTTATCATTTTCTAGCTTCATCTTTTGGCTGGATTCTACGCACTTCAATATTTATTGGATTTCTATCACTTTAAGCCTTACACTTTGGATCATGTTGCTATCATATAAATTGTGCATGCTAGGTATTTTTTCTCAATATGCAGAAAAAAGGACTACATGATATCCACTTTTTACTCTCAATGTTTGTTTTTTGCATTCTTTTGTTGTTCTATTTGGATTCTGGATATTATTACAAGTCTACGGTTTTAGGCAGATGCTTGCTGATTTGGAAACGAATTGCATTTTTTTGTCCGGAATCGTATATCGGGCATGTAGTTTCCATGGGATTTCTGAGATGTGACATAGGTCAATTGAAATGGAAAGGCTCGATCTAACAGAGGGATCTTCTTTGTGCGTCTCTCTGGCCAGATGTTTGTAGCAGAACACCCTTCAGATCTCAGTCCTCTTGCATACATTTGGAGAGAGGAGGCTATTCAGGGTTTTGATAAAAATCTCCAAATAGGTTTCCTAATTTTTGGTCCGAGAAGAATTAGAAAGATTTTCTAACAACCACTTATATTCTCTCTAAAATTAGAATACTTGTCCCCTGAAATCTTATTTAAGCTATTATCTAATTTCCAATTAAACGATTAGTCAAATGATGGAAACTTCAAACTTCGTTGCAATCACTACTTTTTTATCTGACTAGCTTCAGTCTATAATACTAACAAGATCTGAAGGGTGAGATCTTTGGGATCAATCACTCTCTTTGGAGAGAGAACTACAACAAATCTCCATCTGATTTATGAAACTCTGATGCATATGTAATATCCTATGAGCCAAAGAAATCTAATAAGGAAAACAAAGTTAAGGCAGTAAGAAACATGAGGCCGATTTGTTTGCCCAGCCAGCATTTGGCCTAACTTCATATTACTTCCATGGCACCCGCGTTTGGAGCATGTGAATTGAAACTTGACGTGGGGGATCATCGCCAAGTCGATTATGTAGGTTTAAATTTGATGTGAAATCACATTTCTGTTGTTTTGGTAGCTAGAAGAGGATTGGTTTATTGATTATTGCAAATAGGGGTAGATTTGTCATTTTTCTATAAAAAAACTTATGGGTGGCACTTTAGGAGTTTTGGTTTATTTATTTGGACGACCAAGCAGGTTTTTTGGGGTATTTTTGTTTGTGTGAAGGTAGAAAATTCACATGCAGAGAGCATCCAATATGGGTTCATACATAAGGTAAAGAAATAGAGAGAAAATGGGACTTTTTTTTACTATTATTTCCTTTTTCTATTGAGGCCTGTTAATGTTACCCTACTTCCTCTTCAACTTGATCTTATTCTTGGAGCCATTGTTTTGTTGTGTTTTTTTCTTTGACACTGCTTTTGTTAGTTGCTATCAATTTCTATTTGGTCTGTATTTTTTGTGGACCATGGAAGGAAGAGGGAATAATCCATCACCAAACCAGCAAAGCTGAGTCTAGAGGAGTTCCAAGCTTTGTCGATGATCATAAATTAATTATGTGATTAGTTAATTAATGTTCTTATTTGTTAAACATGCATTCATATAAGTATAAAATAAATGTGCAAACCATGAGGATAACCATCACATGAATTCTGCAAATAAATCACGGGGCAATATGGGCATCCACATTAAGTAAATATCAATGAAAATGAACATAAAAGGCTGCAATGCCACATCAATGTCTCAAATGCTAAGTAATTTCCACATAAAAATAAAGGAGCAATACATCTGTCCCTATTTGTTAGAAATATAATGTGTATCACATGATGGCACTACGACTTGACATTTACAAGTATATCTAGTTTCTCCACGTTAAAGTATAAAAGATAAATAACGCCTTTCTCCAACAGCTTAAGCTTTTGGAGAAGTTGGTAAGTTAACATGGTATCAAAGCCAAAGGTCTCGAGTTCAAACCTCTCTAATAGCAAAAATCCACATGCGACGGTCGTCCCAAAGTGGGACCACATGTGCCACGTGTTTGCCAAGTGGTCCACACGTGCGGGGGAGCGTTAAAGTATAAAAGATAAATAACGCCTTTCTCCAACAGCTTAAGCTTTTGGAGAAGTTGGTAAGTTAACACTCCAGTCCAATGGTGAAAGGACTGAATACTAGGTTCTTTGTAGTGGAGTTTATTGGACTCTTCTTTTTACTGTGGTTCACTTTCTGGGTGTTATTGATAAATCATCTTATTTTATGCTCTGTAACCACAAGCACAGTAATTTGTCCACCGTACTCAGGTCCCTTTCCAGCTCTCTCAAATGACTCGTGCATATTTAGATAATTGTCCATGTGTCTGTCGTATGGACCCTTTACACCCATGGATTCAGATAAAAGTTCTATTTTTTTTTAATGATAGATAAATGTTCTATTTTAAAGATGAAGTTTTACCTTTTTGTGATGTTCCCCTTCTATTGTGACTTAACATTTACAAGTAAGATCAGGCATATGGGCTTCACTAATATTCACCGAAGCCATTTGATATGAAAGGCTTGAGTAACTTCTTTTTCTTTCCTTTTTCCTTTGGCCTGTAAAGGTTGTTGGTTATTATCTTGAAATTTGATGAGCTATTTTGATTGCAGATAGGCTCCTTTGGGGCCATTACAAGGATATTGAGTATTATGCCCAACCGTGAGGATCTTCTAAAGCTTGCTGCTGCTGGACCTTTGGCTGGATTTGCAGTGGGACTTATTCTTCTGTTATTAGGTTTCATTTTACCACCTAGTGATGGAATTGGTATTATAGTGGATGCATCTTTGTTCCATGAATCATTCCTCGCCGGGGGTATTGGTAAGCACTTCTTCATGCATTCATTTAAGA
The DNA here is from genome assembly GCF_043159265.1 of Tasmannia lanceolata. Lineage (NCBI taxonomy): Eukaryota > Viridiplantae > Streptophyta > Magnoliopsida > Canellales > Winteraceae > Tasmannia > Tasmannia lanceolata. Next base: position 16,594,192 of record NW_027518683.1, read on the forward strand.
GTTAATTGTGTTTGGTTAGTGAAAATGATTAAAAGTATGTCTTTTGCATTAGCAAACTTTTCTTTATTACTTATTATGTTCTAGTTAGGCATTTCATGTGCCATGGCAATGCACTTTCCGTTATTCATTTAAGGCTTGCTTGGGTTTTCTTTCATATGTTTTGGGAAGGTGTAAGTGCATTGAACATTAGTTGACTTTCATCTAGTAAGTGATTTGAAAAGTGGTTGACTTTCATCTAATTGGAAATTGGTTGACGTTCATCTAGTAACTATGGCGAGTTATTTTTTGTTAGTGTCAAAAACCTATTTTTTTACCTTCACCTAAAAACCTTAATTTCAACCTGCATTCAATAACTATTGAGGGTTACTTATATTAAAAACCTAAATGTGGTGACTTCAATCTACAGAGTCTATGGGTGATTAAATACCAGACCCCCATTGACAAGGAGAGTGACAACCGAGAGAACTCTTTGAAGGTTGCTAATATACTCAATCAATGTACGGATTGTTTTGGGGGTAACCCTTGACTTAAATGGATTGAGACCCCATGGACTTTTATAAATTAGCTTATATACTCAATAGCATCAATGCAACTTAAAAAAATCCAATTGCTTCTGTTGCATGTTCATTGCATAATGCGTGTCTAGGTACATGCATGCTTTGGATTGTCTGTAATATATGCTAAAATCTGCAAAACGGCTTCATCATTTATTTTTGTTAATGTCAGTTTGTTTGAAGTTATTTGCATATTTGATCCCTTTTGGCAAATCTCAGGTTTAAGTGAAATTAAAGAAGCCTATGCAGTCAAAGATACCCTTGACTTATATTCACATGGAAATATGGACTGGCCAATTTTTCCTCATGTAGTGGATCATGAGATGATTTCTTTTCTCAGTTCTATCAAAAAATGCAAAGCATTTCAATGAGAAAATAACAAATAACATCATTTAATATATTTTACCAGAATCATCCTGTTTCGGAAGACTTGTCTGTCTCATTACTTGAAAGTTAGGATTGAAATCCTATTTAAGATTTGTTAAACTCTTTGAATTACCAATCTCATATGGAAGCAGGAGGGAGAGAGAGAGGGGTGATGAGACAGAAGGAAATTTGTGGAGTTTGAAGTCCATCCCCACAACTCATATCCTTTATATTTCAATGTAAAATGAATTACACCTCATGCCATCAGAGCCATCTATGATGTACCCTATCTCAATAACAGAAATAAACATTACTTAAACTTGAAAGAATTACTGAAATTTAAATGTAAATATAAATTAAACTACATAGCTCTTACCAAGATTCATATTGTTTGGTCTCATTTCCTTCAATCACTGACTTGAACAATTCCATTCAAATGCAACTCTTGAGAAGTGTTTCATCTTGTTGAGATTACTTGTTGAAAATGATAGGAAACTCAAACTTATTTGTTTTGCAGCGAAGCTTCTTTTAGGAGATTTTCTGAAAGAAGGCAGTCCTTTATCTGTCAACCCTCTCGTGATATGGGCATGGGCAGGACTTCTAGTCAATGCTATCAACAGCATCCCTGCAGGAGAGCTCGACGGAGGCCGCATTGCTTTTGCCCTGTGGGGAAGAAAGGTATTTTATTACTTCCAATTTACAATGCGATCTAGAATGCCATAGCTCTTCCACGTGCATTATAGCGCTCACACATGCTTGTGTGTATATCTATGTGTGTGTGTCACATGTGTTCTTGCTTTCTATATGGATAATGCAAAAAACTTAGTGTGATGTCGTTAGGCTGTTAATGGGCTTGGAAGCCCAGTGGACCTTTTAGGTCCAGTCCATGTTAGGTTGTCTTTTGACTGTTGCCTTGATGGATGTTGGTCAGGCCTGGATCTAGCTATGTAAAGCCACCAAAATGTGGCCCTAGGAAGATGAGTCCCAAAGGTTAATACACCTTGCATGCATTTTTGTGTTACTATTAAATTCAAGGAAATTGAAATTGATATTTGCACTGCCTTGTTTTGATAATGACACTCCTCATTTCATTGAACACTTGATAATGACATTCTTCACTTTATTGAATACTTCCCCGGTTCGCTTTTGATAGTGTCGGGGAATTCTAATATCCTTTCACAGCTAATTCGAAAAGCTTAAAATATGGAGGGCCATTTTTAAAACCAAAGTGTGCATATATAATTTCTCCGAATTTAATTGCCTTATATACCTATACATACATTATTTCATGAAGAAATGTTAGCCAATTTCATGGAATCACTGCTGGTTACAGATATTGAAACTATCGAGGTCATGGAGACTGAAACATCGCTTATTGTTTATGTATATATGAAGTCATATCATGTTATTGAGTTGCTAAATTTCGGTCACTAGGGAAAAAAGGATTTTAGACAAATATACGTTTCTAATATTTTGATGCTTTCTACTATATATTTTATTTTACACCCTAAGCAATAAAAGTAGAAAAGTGTGCCCCGTCTTCCACTCATGTAATATTTTATTTTAAACCCTAAGCAATAAAAAAAAAAGGGCGATGATAAATTCACACCCTCTGTAGGATGATATGCACCCCTTTAAAGGAGGGTATGTGGCAAACTTTAACGCTTTTTAATGTCAATTCACGTTAAAGGGGTGCGAATTTATCATTGCCCAAAAAATAATTGTCCACATTTGGGTCCTTCAATTAAATGGGTATCAGCTACACAATGATAACTCATTTTGAACCTCTTAACTGTAGCCTTTATGTGCAATCCCTTCCTTATTTGCAGGCTTCAACTCGCATCACGGGTGCCTCCATTGCGCTGCTCGGACTGTCTTCATTGTTCAATGATGTTGCATTCTATTGGGTTGCTTTGATATTCATTTTGCAACGAGGGCCCATTGCTCCTCTCTCTGAGGAGATCACCGATCCCGATAACAAGTATATCGCTCTTGGCATTACAGTTTTGCTCTTGGGAGTATTGGTATGTCTACCTTACCCCTTCCCGTTCTCAACTGAAGGCATCAGTCTCTAGTAGTAGTTCATATATGCATGTTAGTTCTTCTGTCCAGTCATCTATACCCTTGAAGCTGTCATAGTCTGAACAAGCTTCCGAGATTCGGTGGTACTTAAATCATCGGAATATGTACATTTTGTGGATTGGCCATTTATTTCTTGTTTGGCCGATTTCATGTAATAAAGTTTGAGCATCAAATGCATGATTGATTAGTCAATGTCATTTTTTTTCTTGGGAGACATAGTTTGAAAGCATCTGCTAAAATTTACAAAAGCCTGGCCTAAGCCCTAAGCCTATGGGACCCGTTTGATTGCAGGGATAGATTGTCCTACACAAGATCTAGTGCAGGGCTTGAGTTGTATATTGTTCCTCACACACATTTCTGGAATAAGATCTCTCTCAGATAGGTGTTTTTATATGGTGCCTGCCAGTGCCAGTAGATACTTGTATTTTTTTTTTTAAAGAAAAAGAAAATGCAGTGGATCCCACCTTTTTCAAGGATCCAAACCATTCATTTATTAGGCCCCAATGCAAATAGGCTGTGGCAAAAAAAAAAAAAAAAATCTCCATAGAATGATCCAAACCCTCTGATCTGTAGAGGTTTCTAAGGCCAATATTGTCCAATAATCGGTTTGGCACTTACAATCGGTTGTCAGAATCTTAAACGAACAGGGCCTAAATAGTGACATCCCTGTACATATTGGAGGGTTAGGATTATCCTATGGAGATGATTTTTTGAGCCATGGCCTATTTACATTGGGTCCCAACAAATGAATGGTTTAGATCTTTGAACAAGGTGGACCCCACTGTAGTTTAAAAAATCCACAGATCTATACGCTGAAAAATCAAACACCCCCGTAAGAATGAAAAGATTCTTTTTGTTTGGAAATATTTTGGTCTAGTTTATATTTTTTGATCCAGAGTAACCCCTCAATCTCCATCATGCACATGTTAGGGTGACTAGAATTGACATTGTTAGGGCCTACCAAGGATGGGCCATGCTCTGCGAATTCCAGGGATCATTATGATCCTAGTTTAAGGAAAAATAAAATAAAACCTATTCAAGTGATTGGCTAGGAAGACATTTGATTTATGTTGATGAGAAACCTCATGGATGAAACACTCCATCAATAGGAATAGTTCCCTCGAGAACAGTTGATTTATGAACTCCACTAGTTGTCACCTAAAAAGGGTGTCAAAATGATATTATCATGAAGAATATTGAAGAAAACTGGGGTTGAGCCTCTAGCTCATATGGTAAGAGGCTTTGTTCTTCAAGCAGGAGGTTGGAGGTTTGATCTCAGCTTATTTACCATGAAAAAAAAAGGAGAAAACTATGGAATTTATTGTCCGCTATTCGGCTATGACTCCAAAACTGATTATTGGACTCAAAGTTACGTTAAAGCACTGCCCGTTTCAGATTGTGACAACCAATGGTGAGGGCCCCTGCCGATTATTGGCCCAAAATTAAACAAACAGGGCCTCGATTTTAAGTCCAATAGTCAGTTTTGGACTTACAATCAGTTCTCAAAATCCAAAATAAACGGGGTTTAAACATAAATTTGAGTCTTATAATCAGTTTTGGACTAACAATCGATTCTGAAAGTGGAGTTTTGTGGCACCCAAAAGTAGGGGCACAGCTATGGTTGATTTTTGGGAATTCGGGCTGAGCTGAGTACCAAAAAATGGGGTCGGGTTTGGGTTGATTTCAATTCACTGTTTTAGCAGAAAAGCTCAACCCGACCCAACCCAAATTGCAACCCTACGCAGAAGAGGCCCGTGACCAACTGGGACCAGAGTCTACTAAAGTTTATTTTTGCTCATAATTCCAATTTCCTCAAGAAAAGGGAGGAAGTGGATCACTTTGATAATTACACAGAACATGATTTGTATAGGAGATGATATTGGCACTGACACCTATTACATGTGCAGTGGCGAAATGCAAGGAAAATGCTAAAAACAAAGTCACTTCTAAGCTCCTTTCTTAAAGACACTTGTTAGGCTATTGTCCTTAATCCATAAAAGATATGTCATCAAGAATAGATGAAGTGTTGATTTTTGCAGTCTTTTATGTGATGCATGAGATGTCCAATTCGGCATGGGACTAACATCAATATTGCAATTGGACCAATCCGAACATATCTAAGATTAAGACTGATGCGTCTCATACTGATGATCGAGCTAATATAATGTGGAAATTTTCAATTTCTTAATCGAATGCCAATGCGGGCTTGTTTCACTTAAGCTCATCATTAATGAGATCTACTATTTTGAACTCGAAGATATCCATCTTGCTCTTTTGTAGCCCGCTAAATTCTCCGAGAATCCGAGTTTTGCAATTAATTAATTTGTTGGTTTTACTATGGGCAGTGATAAATCGACCCCCATATATCTTAAATTGAGGGCGGTGTTTAGAGAGAGAGAGAGAGAGAGAGAGAGAGAGAGATGTGGGTCGATTTAAGATATTAGGGGGTCGATTTATCACTACCCTTTATTATTCTTTAATTTATAATTTGTACCCTTTAACTAATTAATTTGGTACATACCATTGTTAGAGTAAACTACAATCGTAATGTGAAAAACGAATCGTACTTCTTACCACGATGATCAGATGGAAATGCTATATATGTGATGCGCATGATCCAACCGTTGAAGACACTCTCAATTAATAGTGTCCGTCGATTTCTGGAGAGATTTTCTAATAGATGCTTAGATCTATGGAATATAGGGCTTTGCCTTGGCAGGTCAGGGACCACACAAAGAAAAGCATAAATCACTCTTAGTACTGTGTCTATTTTGCTCTCATTAAACAACTACTCTTATTTATAATTAGGAGACTAGAGTTAGGTCTCCCATTGTACTAAATAACGCCTTCTCCAACAGCTTAAGCTTTTGGAGTAACCGGTAGTTAACATGGTATCAGAGCCAAAGGTTTTGAGCTCAAACCTCCCGGATAGCAAAAATCCACATGCGATGGTCGGCCCAAAGTGGGACCACATGTGCCACGTGTTTGCCAAGTAGGTCATAGGTGCAAGGGAGTGTTAAAGTATAAAAGATGAATAATGCTTTCTCCAACATAAAGCTTAAGCTTTTGGAGAAGTTGGTAAGTTAACACTAAAACTCTTGCTAATAATCAACCTTTAATCAGGGATTAACATAATTAGCAGGAATCCCCATTTCGAAAACATTTAACCTAATTCACTAAGAGGAGTAGTGTGAGCCGAACCAATCCATATCTCCCATTTTTAATAAAATTCTATCTTGAAGCATACATGTACTGTAATATGCTTTTCCATGTGGTAACATGGATGTAGTGATATAATCAGTGATTTGACAGCATAGCTATAAAAAAGTTAAAATAGAATATAATTTCCAATGCTGCTGAATATAAAAATAGGTAAAATGAGCTTTGCTAAACCAAATTGAGTTGAAATCATGGTTTTAAATTTTGACCGAAGTCCGAAATTTCGGATTTCGGTGGAGACTGACACCGAAATCACCAAAAACTGAAACAATATTTTATTTTGGCCGAAATTTCAAAATTTCCTAAACTTCACCCAAAAAACCTGTTTTTTAAAATTAATTTAATATTCCACCGAAATTTTGGTAATTTCTGCCGAAATTTAATATTGAATAAAATATTATTTTCTTTGTTGTACTGGATTTCGACCAAACAATTGAAATTTCGGTTGAATTTCAAATTTTCAGGGTCCGAAACCGGTACCGAAACCGAAATTTTATACCACGGTTGAAATGACTACTTTGAGGAAACCCTATATTAAAACTTGCTGCATCCCTGAAATCTCTCGATTTTATAAAAAGATTGTGTAACAGTGGTGACAAGGGAGGGGAGGAAAATGATGAAAAGGCTTTCAAGAGAAGAATGGGAAGATAGACTATTTTTAGAACATGTAAGTTGGCTTTTACTAGTCTTTTCCGTAGGAACATGTGAGTTGCCCTAAACATCTCCCTGTGGTATGATCTTGAACCCTTGATCCTCAGATATTTCTGCACAATATTGACAGGCGCCTTTTAATTTTAACCATTCTTTTACAAGCTATAAATCGAAAGCTTGAAGCTGTTCATCAGTGTGAGACATTTTACAATAAGGACATCTGACGATATGGCCCAACAAGTAAACAATTTCGACTAAATCCTATGCTTTTTCCACGAGTATTTTCACGGAAAATATATGATACCTTCTTCTTTTCTGTGTTCATTCTTTCAAGAGCTCGACGGCATTTCCATCAACCAATGCCAAAGTCATGCGACAGTGATACAGGAAATGCCTTTCCACAAGAGTCCCTAGCAAATCCACAAGTGTGTGTCAGCGCGCGCACGCATATATACACACATTAGCCGATAAATCACAACTTGGATCATCCAACATGTGTGTCATGTGTACAATGGGTTGCTTACTCATATTAATTTGGACATATATATACATCATAATATAATATATTTGAATAGTAAATATATTTTAATTTTCAAAGGATACATATAAATAATCATTTTTAAATATAAAGGTCGTGCTTGGCAACCATTATCTGGCCCTATTCTTCCGTGCGGAAAATTAGAAATCCAGAAAATATATAAAAAGGATGTTCACAGCAACAAGGTCTGTTTCACTCGTTTCTCGCCTCTCCAATTTTTTTTTTTGTGTGTGTGTGTACAAGATGTGGAATAATGAGATTTTCCAAAGCGACTCATATATCCTTTGGAAGATTCTCATTACCCTATTTCCGCGAATGAGCACGGAAATAGCAACCAAACATCACCTAACATTTGATTGATTTGATCTACATATATAAAAAAGATCTTGACTCATTTTTTTTTATCATGGACAAACTTCATTTACTTTAAACAATAGAAAAAATGATTTTTCAACGTGAGTTTGCCAAACGTGATTCTGTTGTTAAGAGCGCCCCAAAAAAATAAATTCATTCCGATTCTTAATGAGAATCAAGAAAATAGTTGCCTAAAGCAATCAATCTTATCTTTTATAGCTAAGCATGTTTTAGTTTCTTTCCTTGCATTTATTCTATTATCATTGTATGTGTTAGTGTTTCTTCATGTTCTCATGAGGACCATCCGATTCTCGTTTTTTCAATATATTCTACTACCATTTCAAAAAAAAAAAAAAAAAAAAAAGATTTCTTTCCATGCATTGTCATTCGCTTTCTTTTCCAAAAAAAAATAAAATATTTTATTGGAAAACCTTTTCTTTATCCATCATGTTTTGTTTTGATAGGGTGGGGCCCAACATTTTATATAGAGGCATTGCACGGGTGGGGGCCACTATTTTACACTTGAGCTGTGGGCCCACCGTATCTACCCAAACACATGAATATGGTGGGGCCACTATTTTGCACATATGCTATGATAGGGATGGGGACCAACATTATATAATCATGCATAGCATGGGTGGGGACCACCATTTTGCACCTCATGTTTTGATGTGTTGGGCCAGCCATCTCCACCCACGCCCATGCATAAGGTGGGACCACCATTTTACACCTCATGTTATGATGGTGCGGGGGCCACCATTTTACACCCATGCACAGCGTGGCCCGGAATACTTGTCTAACTATCAGTTCTCAAATTTGACAGTTAAAATAACAACTTGATGAACCCTAAATATCGGGCATTATTACCCCTCTATACAGAATATTTCAAAATATTTCTGATATATTGCCCTAATATTTTCGTGTATTTTATTCTCAAATATTTGCTCACCCTCATATTTATACTCGTATCTAATTCTAGATATCGATGAGGGGAATAGATAGAGAAGACTATCAAGCTTCCCTCTTCATAACTATATATTTAGGCAAATGATATTTCCCCCCTTAAACAAATAAAATCCCCTCCTATTAACGGTTTCTGTGAGAATGGTTTACTGCTTGAGGATAAATTCACCCCCTCTATCGTTTTCCTTTGCCTTTCAAACTTAACGAATAACGTTAAAGGGGGTGGGGGCGCATATCATTTCCCTATATTTATTGAACAAGACTTGCTGCAAAACGTACTGAATGTAAAAAAGATTTTTTTAGATGTTAAAAAAAAACAATTATTGGAAGGGCAAAGGTGCCGCTATCACGTTGAAATATGCAGGGTTATGCAGGAACTTCCTGCAAAACGTCTTGCAGCAAAGTTTTGTTCATATTTTTATTATACATATCCATGGCTTACCATAGTTTCCAATTTTCCATGCACCAGGATTCAAAAAGAAGAGCCAAAGCAAGTTTCTACTAACAATAAAGCAAAGGGCAAATAACACAAGCAAAACTCACGCCATCGCTCTGAGGAAGATGAAAACCTTCGCCGTCTCAACACTTCTTTTTCCGTCAACTCCCCGACTCTCTCCTTCCTTTTCTCTTGACGCCGTTAACAAAAAGAACTCCATAAGATTCTCCACTTCCCGCTCCTTCTCATCCCTTTCAGAAAAATGCTCAGCTTTCTCGAAATTCTTCCCAGACTACATAAAATTCTTTGAAGCTTCGAAGAAAGGAAATCTCGTGCCCCTCTACCACTGCATATTTTCCGACCACTTGACGCCGGTGCTTGCTTACCACTGTCTGGTTAAGGAAGGCAATTGGGAAGTTCCAAGCTTTCTTTCTGAATCTGTCGAGCAAGGTTTCAAAGGAACTAATGTGGTAAGCCATAACTCTATTTGTTTTTTTTTTCTTCTGTTAAAGTATAAATGATTAAATAACATCAACTGTAACAGCTTAAGCTTTTGGAGTAATTAGTTGTTTTACATGGTACCAGAGCTATTGATTCATGGCAGGTCCTGGGTTCAAATCCCAATAACCATTGATATTAAAAATTCACATGTATGATCAACCTAAAAAAAAAGTGGACACACATGAGGGGAAGTGCTGAAATATAAATGATTAAATAACACTAACTCTAACCGCTTAAGCTTTTGGAGTAATTGGTTGTGTCACATTTTTTTTGTTTAATTACAGTACTTTTTTTTTTTGTTTCTCTTCAATTCTTTTCGTTCATTCTATTTTCACTTGTTTCTGTCAGGGACGTTATAGTGTGGTCGGAGCGCGACCAACGATGGAAATCCTGGCGAAGGAGAATATGGTCACGATAATGGACCATGCAGAAGGATCTGTGACGGAGGAGTTTGTGGAGGATCCAATGAGAATCCCTCAGAGAATCATGGAGCGTTGGAATCCTCAACTTATAGACAAGCTTCCGGATGCATTTTGCGGTAAGAAATCTTTATGTCTGTTGGTGTTTGTAAATCTGGTTATTGCCTGGCAATGTTTCAACTGAAACAAGACGAAGGGGTTTTGCCATATTTAATGAAATTGCTAGTAATTACTTCTTTCACGTGTCTGACTGGATCAAATGCTATGTATCATGCTTTTATAAAGGGAAATAATATATCCGCCCCTTTTGATCACCAGGAACACCCCCTGTCAGTGTATCAATGACAAAAGAGGGGCTGCTGTACTTATGTCAGAAGGATTCAATGCCCTTGATTGCCAGAAACACTGACAGGGGGTGTTCTTGATGATCAAAAGGGGCGGATATATAACTTCCCTTTATAAATATTAATGCCATAAAAGTGACATCTCGTTCCGATCCGCAATGCAATATTTTTAAAGAGTATTGCTGCACCACATGGCATAGGAGGGGTAGTTTTGACATTATAAGGGAAATGATATAGGAATCATAAAGCCAGAAAACATGGAAAATATTACTAACTATTTGTTTGGTTACACTCTCTGTTACCGTATTATTAGGGAAATGATATCAGAGCTCTAATGTTTTTATATTACCATATTATTAGGGGAATGATATCAGCGCTCTAATGTTTTTGTATTCACGCTCAAGTTTCTTGTCTTTTAGTATTTAAAGGGTTGTCACGCTCAAGTTTCTTGTCCTTTAGTATTTAAAGGGCTGTCAAAAGGTTATTACAGTTCCCAAAAAACTCTCATAAGCCCTTTAAATACTAAAAGACAAGAAACTTGAGTGTCAATATATAAAAGCAAGGGAGCGTTGATATCATTTCCCTATTATTATTAGGGAAGTGATATATCCACTCCCCTTGGTTACTTGGGACACCCAGCAGCAGTGTACATGGTGGTCAATGATACACTAATGGGTGTCCCAAGTAATCAAAACATGGGTGAATATATCACTTCCCTATTATTATTATTATTATTTAAATTTTGTTAATATGTAACTAATGCAAGGGAAAACCACCAACAACATGGGTTTGTTATTGACTACAAAACTGGAACGAGTCACTTGTTCTTCAAATGTTATTTCATCATCTTATTTGTAGCCTACTTCATATGCATCAAATCTTGTCCTTTTGGTTTGATCCTGGTATCATTAGAATTTGGAAGGGTTTTTTTTATTACAGATCTTATGAGCCTGAGATCACATGATTTGGATTTAATTTGAGCAAGTTATGTGTGATTTAAGTATACTGTAAATGTCTATTATGGGATTTTTTCTATTTGGGGAACCGACCAAATAGCCATTTCACGCGTTAGTAATCTTGGGTCTCATTTTTTTTCTTTCCTCTGTGTCTCTCATGCCATGTAGCATATAGGGATTGCTTCAGTTTGCAGTTTTCGTTCCATTCTCGGAGATAGAGAGGATCTGATGTCTCTAATGAGCTTTGATTTTGTTGGAAAATTTGTTGAGGGTACTGTTGATGATAGAAAACAGAAACTTGTTGCTTCAATGCGTGATATCACTTTCCTTAAGACAAGATTCGCCCCCACTAGTAGTGTGCAAAGGGGATCCGCGAATTGCCTCCAAGATACAATGAAGCCTAGTAGGGAAGCCCTACTAATGTTTGATGACGCGTAGCACTAGCGGAATCAAACCCGAAATGCCCTTCCAAAATTTCAAGCCTTAGAGAAATCTCTAGATTCTGTTTCTGCAGAAAAACAGTATCTAGAACAGTAAACAAAAGAAAAACAGTATGTAGAAATACTTGGGGATTTTTGTAGGAGTGTAGAAGAGAGTGTATAGTCAGTCAGAATTGCCAATTCGATTTCTATATGAAATGACTGAAGTTTGCACATTTTAATAGACCATCTGGTGTCTTTTCAGTGTGAAAAACACATCTACAGGGCACCTTTCCAGAATGTTTGAAATCTGACCGTTAGATCGCACCCATTGATATTGAATGGTCCTGATCGATTCTAGAGGTGACTGTTGGTTTGAGTAAAACCTCTCTCCAACCCAGTCATCGTTAGATCAACCATCTATGGTGTGGATCGCACCCCCTTGGCACATGACCGTTGGGGGAAGGGACACAACCCATTTGATCACACCCTTTGACCGTTGGAGTCATGGGCCCGTTGGGCCGACCGTTAAGCCCGAACCGAAACGGGCCCACCGTTAGGCCCGAACCGAAGCCCAACCCAACTGAACCATTCGGCTTGATGAGCCTGCGAACCATTTGACCCACCCACCCGACCGGTCCACCTTCATCTTGATCTAACGGTGCAGATCAAATCTGGAAAAATTAAAGGCTCCAATCGCTCCTCGCGACGTTGCGTACGTGCGAAGTGCAAAGTGCGCCTAAAAAAGCGCCAATAAAGCGCCACTATGCGCCCTATAGCCCATTGCCCACGCCGCGCGCGCGCGTGTGCGAACGGTGCGTTGCACCGTCCCGCGGGTCCAACCATGGGTTCAACCCAATGTGCAATCAACAAGAGTTAGAAAATGTAGTGTTTTATAAGCCCTTCTCTTTCTTTTCTCTCATCCGGTACGGGACTATCTTTTCAACTACACTTCTACATCCTTTTGTAAAAGCAAATATTTCCAAGAAAACATTTTCTTTTTCCCAAACGCTTTTGATAAAACATTTTTCAAAACACTAAAACATGTAATATACATGATTTTGAAAATGCAAAATCACTACAATCCCCCACCATTTTCAAAATCAAAGAAAATTTTCTCATCAGGCTTGGAAATCTTATGCATAGATGAAGGTATCTCTCGATTTGAACCTTCACTTAGTGAGGACATATCAAAGTTAACCAGAATTGCATAGTAGACGTATCTTTGAACTAGCTATTCTATTTGGTTAACCGGATACGTCTCACACACAAGATTTCACCTCTTTGGGCAATTTCTAAAACCGACACATGTACTGGCCTTGTGTCTATATCTTGGTTTCATGAGCGCTCTAGAGACTAGCCAGGTCTCATAGGAAGCGGCACCACTTCCACACTCACATAGGTAGGCTTATCAAGAGTGCCCCTGTAACTAAAACACTCCAACACTATGTTATAAGCCTATTAAGAGTTTAAATACTCAGCCTTCTCCTTTTAAACATTACAGGTACCAAGCACTTTACCTTGGGATGGCAAATAATACAGATTATAGTGCTTGCAATCACTCCATATGATGTACTTGGACTCATTGAACTCAAGACTTGATGTTTATTCAAGTGTTGAGTTGATGTTCCATCATTGGTGACTATTGGTTAATGGCTTTAACCCCATCCCTAATGATGTTTTACACACCAGATCTCTTGCAAGAGCTTTAGTGAATGGATCGGCCAAGTTTTGGCTCGATCTCACAAAATCAATAGTTACTACTCCATTAGTAAGTAACTCTCTTATAGCACTATGTCTAAGTCCTATATGTCTGGACTTACCATTATAAACATGATTATATGCCCTTGATAGTGTGGTCTGACTATCACAATGGACATAAATCGATGGCATTGGTTTAGACCATAACGGAATTTTCAATAACAAATTCCGAAGCCATTCCGCCTCTTTACAGCATGCTGCCAGAGCTATAAACTCTGCTTCCATAGTTGAAGTTGTTATGCATGTCTGTTTCTTAGAGGCCCAGGAGACTGCTCCCCCACCAAGGGTGAAAATCCACCCACTGGTTGATAAATGGTCTATACGCTCAGTTATCCAACTAGCATCAGAGTATCATTCTATTACAGATGGATACCCACTATAACATAAACCATAGTCTATAGTTTTCTTTAAATATTTTAAAACTCTATAGACTGCATTCCAATGAGAAAAACTAGGATTACTGGTAAACCTACTAAGTTTACCTACAACATATGCTATGTCTGGCCTAGTACAAGTCATAGCATACATAAGACTACCAATTACACTAGCATACCCTAGTTGAGAGATAGTCCTGCCAGTATTAAGATACAACTTTATATTTGGGTCAAAAGGTGTTGAAATGGGTGAACATTCAAAATGGTTAAACTTTTTGAGAACTTTCTCAATATAATGTGATTGTGTTAGAATAAGACCATTATCCTGTCTTATGATTCTAATACCCAAAATCACATCAGCTTCACCCATATCTTTCATATCAAAGTTTTGAGAAAGATATGATTTAGTACTTTGTATGCTTTCAATATCGGTACTAAAAATTAACATGTCACCAACATATAAACAAATAACAACACCTTTGCCACCCTTAAATTTACTGTATATACATTTATCTGACTCATGTATCTTATAACCATTTGACACTAAGACTTTATCAAATCTTTCATGCCATTGTTTAGGAGCTTGCTTAAGCCCATACAAAGATTTGATAAGCTTACATACTTTATGCTCTTGGCCTGGTAGAATAAATCCCTCAGGTTGTTCCATATACACTTCTTCATCAAGTTCATCATTTAAGAATGCGGTTTTAACATCCATCTGGTGAATGTGAAGTTTGTATATGAAAGCAAGGGCAATCAACACTCTAATGGTAGAAATCCTAGCAACAGGTGCATATGTATCAAAGTAATCAATACCGGGTTTTTGAGTAAACCCTTTGGCAACTAACCTTGCCTTAAACTTTTCTATGGTCCCATCTACTTTGATCTTCTTCTTGAAGATCTATTTACATCCTATCGGTTTAGACCCAGGTGGTAGATCAACCAAAATCCAAGTTTTATTACCCATGATAGAATCCATTTCGTCATTAATTGCTTCTTTCCAAAAAGCAGCATCTTGTGACTTTATGGCTTCTCCATAGGTTTGAGGGTCACTTTCTATGCTTAAGTTTAACAAGACAGAACCTTGGAGTTTTTCCCTTGTCCCTTCTACCAGGTAGGTTACAAAGTCAGGGCCAAAACTCCTATCCCTTCTATCTCTTGAACTTCTTCTTATTTTACTAGGTTGTACACTAGGTTCACCAACTTCTGTTTGTGATTCTAAAGGATGATCTATAGAAGTTGTAGGTTCAATTTCTTTAGGAATTGAAGTGAACCTATTTTCATAGAAAAATGTGTCTCTAGATTCAATTATGGTATTGACATCTATGAAATCATTAGGTTCTATAACTAAGAACTTATAGGCCTTACTGTGACTAGCATATCCCAAAAAGATACACTCAATACCCTTTTCACCTAATTTTCTTAACTTAGGTTTAGGGACTTTAACTATAGATCTACAACCCCAAACTTTAAGGTAACTTAAGTTTGGTTTCATTTTCTTCCACAATTCATAAGGGGTTATATTAGATTTCTTACTTGGTACCCTATTCAAAATGTGACAAGCTGTAAGTAAGGCTTCACCCCAAAAACTTTTATTTAAACCAGAATTAACAAGCATAGCATTAATCATTTCAGTAAGTGTCATATTCTTCCTTTCTGCTACACCATTTTGTTGTGGTGTATAAGGGGCAGAAGTTTCATGGACTATGCCTACTGATTCACAGAAATGAGGAAAGTGATATTCACCACCTCTATCTGATCTGAGACATTTAATGCTTGTTATACATTGGTTTTCTACTTCAGTTTTATAAATCTTAAATTTTTCTAAAACCTCATCTTTATGACTAAGTAGATAAACATAACAGTACTTAGAATAATCATCAATAAATGTAACAAAGTACTTTTTACCTCCCTTTGTGGGAACACTATATATGTCACATACATCACTATGAATTAAATCTAACAAGTGAGAAGTTCTATCTGCTTTAGGAAATGACTTAGTGATTATCTTGGTTTGCATGCATGTTTTACATCTATCTACTAAGTCATTTTCATATTTAGGAATTAAGGTTAACTTAACCATATCATTCATTTTCCTAGTATTTACATGTCCTAAACGATTATGCCATAAAGATAAAGAAGAATCCAAAACATAAGCAAAGACATTCACTTTATTGATATTAAGTTTGAACATCCCTTCATACATATATCCCTTCCCAATAAAAGTACCCCCCTTAGAAAGAATGAACTTGTCAGATTCAAATACAAGTTTGAAGCCATTCTTGTTGAGAATGCTTCCAGACACTAAGTTCTTTCTAACTTCTGGTACATGGTAGACACCGGTTAGAGTGAGTCGCTTGCCGGTTGTGAACTCAAGTTCCACCTTGCCCTTCCCTTTGACTTCTGCTGTCGACGAATTTCCCATGTATAACACGCTTCCATCTTCAACTGTTTCATAAGTTGAAAACAGGTTCCTGTCTTTACAGACATGCATTGTCGCACCAGAGTCAATCCACCAATCATTGCCATCTTCAAGCATATTTGCCTCTGAAATCATGGCGACAAACTTTTCTTTGTCTGTTGGTGCACCCGACTTCTTATCCTTAAGAAGTCGGCACCCACTCTTGTAATGGCCTGGTTTGCCACAGTTGAAACAAGCCCATTGCCCACGCCGCGCGCGTGTGCGAACGGTGCGTTGCACCGTCCCGCGGGTCCAACCATGGGTTCAACCCAATGTGCAATCAACAAGAGTTAGAAAAGGTAGTGCTTTATAAGCCCTTCTCTTTCTTTTCTCTCATCCGGTACGGGACTATCTTTTCAACTACACTTCTACATCCTTTTGTAAAAGCAAATATTTCTAAGAAAATATTTTCTTTTTCCCAAACGCTTTTGATAAAACATTTTCCAAAACACTAAAACATGTAATATACATGATTTTGAAAATGCAAAATCACTAACAGATTTGAGCAACGGAAGCAGGGATTTGCCTGAAATCATGTCTACGGCGAGCTTTGAGTCAGACTCAATCCAAATGTTTGTAGCATCCAGTTTCTGTGCCAAACAAAAAAAAACACCATAGTGGATGGCGAGGATTTCAAGTTCAAAGATTTCCTCCTCCTCCTCAACATTGATCGAGAACATCTCCCTCATCATGCCATTGTGATCCCCGCAATACCATCTCCATTAGAGTCCAGAGATGCGTCCGTGTTGATCTTGGTTTGATCCAACAACAGAATTGTTGAGAGCTTTCTTTCCAACGGAAGAGGTATCCAAAGTTGGAGGCAATTTTGCAATTCCTGGCATTTTCATCATCATCTAGATTTAGGCCATTTATCTTGGATTTGATATCAGTCAGGATACAAGATAGGACATATTTTTTGTGGGATTCTGAATTTTCAAATATGCACGCGGCATTTCCTTCCCTTCCATAGGTGGTAGATTGATGGCTTCACCTCTACCATAAAAGGAATTCCTAATCCAGATTTCTTCTTCCTTAACAACACTCCTCTTCTTATACTATGATTAAGATGAAATGTGTGGGGTTTTAATTGGAGCCGAATGCAATAAACAGACGAGCCAGGGAAAAGGGTTGGTTTGGTGCGGACTGCGGGCATTCGGGGTTCGGAGACGCTGGTTGTGCCGAAGAAGGCCCGTGTCAGTATTGAGGCGATGATTATGCGCAAGGGGTGATCCCCTGTTTGAACAGGCCGCGTGGCAGCGGTGGGGTAAGGCGGGAGAGACCTCCGGCAACCGTTTACCAGGGAACAAAATCTCCCGATTTTGTGATCAGTGCAAGGTCGATCGACATGCTCTGATAAGTGCAGTCTTGAGAAAATAAGATCTATTCTCTAATCTTAGATGATTACAATTCACTATTACCAGTGCTTATACAGCACTTAGGAAATAAGCATAGGGATGTAAGGATAATCTTAGGAAAAAGATAATCCTAGTCTAACCTGACTACGTAATGTAGTAAACATGCCTACTCTAATACATTGATGATCCAACTGATAGAACACTATTCTATCAAAACGGAAAATAGAGAAAAAGTTGATAGAGAAAGAGGAAAATGGTGAGTTAATTCGAGGAAACATTATATAGAATTAACTTGATAATGGAAAATAGAGGAGTAGATGATAGAGAAAGAGGACAATGATGGGTTAATTCAAGGATACTTAGGCCTCCAATGTGCTGAAGCACTCTATGTGATTTTTTCCTTGCTGAATAGCCACTTTTCGTATCTCACTAGATCGGACCATTAGTGTTAGAACCACTTTTCCTTATTTAAATTGCTTTTCCTTATTTATGTTATTTCCACGTTCTAGTTATGTTATTTCCACGTTCTAGTAGGTTTCCTTAATTTCCTTTACCTATTTGGCTGATTTATATTTCCTATTTTATATTCCTCAATTTCTATATAATGTAGATGCTATATGGTTATTCAGCAAGGAAAAATTCACATAGAGAGTGCTTCATCACATTGGAGGCCTGAGTTTCCTTGAATTAACCCACTAGATCGGACCATTAGTATTGAATTAACCCACTAGATCTAACAACAATATGTATTGATGATAAAAGCTATTTCAATTTCTTTTCGTTAATCTGTTTTCAGCCAGATCCAAATGAATGTAGAGTTTCTTGGAAAATCTCAAGCAATGCGTGCTGATTTAATTTGTTCTTTTATATGAACAGGTGGATGGGTGGGCTTTTTTTCATACGATACTGTGCGATATGCGGAGAAGAAAAAGCTTCCATTCTCAAGTGCAGCTGAGGATGATCGAAACCTTCCCGACATTCATTTAGGACTCTATGATGATGTCATAGTGCTTGATCATGTGGAGAAGGTAGTCCAATTTTGATTCATTGACCATCTTTGAGCTCTTAGTCATGAACTTAAATTTAATTGTTTGACATGTTTGCCATGCAACACCTGTAGCTGTAATCGTGGATTCTAGTTAAAATTTCTTCTAGCAGCATCACTTGCCCATAAAATGCAACACCTGTAACTTTTATTATGTTTGCTTTTTCATAAAAATGATTCTTGAAATATTTTTACTGACTAGACTGTTCATGCCTTCTGTATTGTGTAACTTACATGCACATACTGACAATTGTGCATTATGCACAGACACAAGGACCTTGGACCACAGTTTTATACATTGCTGGGTTGCAAGGGAGATATGGAGTCTAAGGAGATTTGGAATGTCCTTGGTATTCCCACTACCCCTATCAGACCTTCTAGGGTCTTGGATCTCTATCCCGTGGCTGGAGAAAGAAAGATTCTTTGGCAAGTGGTTCTCCTGGCTACGATATGGGTCATATGGAGGAAAGAAACGCTAGGGTATTCAGGGGATTGGCCAAGACTGCACTTTTCTTGTACACAAATGTGATAGCGCTAACCGTATATTGGGTTAAGACAGTATCCAATTTCACTTTTTTTTTTCTTGGTATGACCTGTGGAGAGGATGGAGTGAGGTACGCACCAACAAAGATTAATCGCATGCCCCCACTTCTAGTTGGGAATCCCCTGGCCAGACCATCTTGAAGCTCAATTTTGACGGATCTAGTATCGGTAGGCATGGGCCAGCTAGGGTGGGCTGAGTACTGCGGAACAAGAGGGGTGTCACCAATTGGATTTCTCATGTCCAATTGGAATATTGGATTCAAATGAAGCAGAGGTTTGAGCTCTACTACAAGGGATAAGAATGGTATAGAGGACGAATCTTAGATGATTGATAATGGAGGGGGACTCCTTCAATGTAATCAAGTGGGCGAGCGGGAGCCAGAGATTTACACATTTCTTTGATGAGATCTTTGATTGAATGGGGGACGCTCTAGTGTTGTATCAGCATGTTCGGAGATCGGCTAACGCTGATGCCGATTGCTTAGGGAAGGGTGTAGAAAGGAATAGTTTAGCAGTTTTTGACTTCCTACCCCCTTGATATCTGCCCCGTTGCTTCCTTTTGATTTTCGTCTTCTCATTGCTTCCTCTCTTTGTGCATGTTTCATTTTGTATTTGACCATCTCGGTCGATGTTCTCTATTAATAATATGATTAGCCATTCAAGAGAGAAAATAAACATACGCATACTTATGATTTCATATGTTTTGTAGTTGTTTTCCTTTTCAATGCTCAAATAGGTTTTTGATTGATGTAATGGGCTTGTTTTATATCTTCTGCCCTCAGAAAGCTTATGTTATTCACTGGGTGCGGCTAGATCGTTACTCTTCAGTTGATCAGGCTTATGAAGATGGAAAGAACCAGCTGGACATTTTAGTTTCTAGGATTCAAAATATTGACCCGTGAGTAATATCTTTATTTTTGTTCTCTTCTTTTGTCTAATTACCATTCTTCTCACTGGTTCCCTGTTGAGTGCTATACTTAACTATTTTAAGTACATTCTTATTTGTTAGCCCAAGGCTAGCCGCAGGTTGTGTGAATTCATCTACCCCTCATTTTGGTTCTTCCTTAAAGATGTCAACCATGACAAGTGATGGATACAAAAAGGCTGTTATGCAGGCAAAAGAACATATTCTAGCAGGGGACATTTTCCAGATTGTGCTAAGTCAACGTTTTGAGCACCAAACATTTGCAGATCCCTTCGAAGTGTATAGAGCTCTAAGAGTAGTGAATCCAAGTCCATATATGACTTACTTACAGGTATGCCCATACTCAGCATTTTTTTTTCCATAAATTTGACCTCTTTTTGCTTCTTTTTTTTCTTTTCTGAATTTGATGTTGTTATTCTTTCTATATCAGGCTAGAGGGTGTATTTTGGTCGCTTCAAGCCCTGAAATCCTTACTCGCATACAGAAGGTAAACCAATTTTATTACTTATGAATTATGATGGCTAGCTGATGTCTTTTCTTTTAGATGCTATGGATTTCTACTGACGTTGCATGTATATTCTCTTAAGATTTTTGGTGTTTAAATGCTCTGGATGTCTACTGATGTTAAATCTCCACCATTCCTTTTTCTATGTTTTCAATCAAAGGCTTAAAATATGTCCATTCAAGTAAATGAAATGTCATCAAATGATTATGGCTACTAATATTAGATGTATGGTGCATACCTAGGATTCAAAGGTTCTTCTGGAGAAATTCAGGAGCATAAAAGTGTCTAGACCTTAATTAAAACAAGCGCATTCATTCCACGAACAGAATTAAGCATCCAAAATAATCAACCGTCAACTAGGGTTTGCAAAGATAAAACATTTTGAGTAATTCATTAAGATGTTAATTCAGCCAAGAATAGTTTGCAAACACAGTTCATGCCATGAGATTGGATTCATAAATAAAATGAAACAATAATGTACTAGTCTATCCTCAATGTGAAATGATATAAAATAACAAAGCCAAGTCCCAAAATCTAATTTACCTTGCGGTTAGAAAATCTGTCACCAAATCCATTAATTTACCTTGTGGATAGAAAATTTGTACCAAATCCATTAATTTACCGTGTGGTTCATTGACCTTCTAGCATAGCAACTGCCCTTGAAGCATCTAAGGAAAGGCAGGAAAGTCGTGATGATCCCATTGCAACCGAATGGCTGTATTTACTACCCACTAGTATATGACATTTCTTAGTGAAAAAAAAAAACCTGCTATGTGCTTCAAGGGGTTATTTGATGTAGTTGTGGGGTGTCTGTGAGGATAACATTCTTAGTAGACAAGCATCCTTGTGTTTGCCATGAGCTTTTCTAGTGCTAATATGTACCTCTGCAAAATATCACACTGAACTACGACTTTTTGTTCTTTCAAATGCATGTACACGTATTGGGATGACTTCCTTCAAGTTCAGGTTATAGAAATTGATTTTTTTTTCAAAGATAACATTTTATTAATAACTGAAAACGAGATACAACAGTAAGTAACATTGGGAAAAGGTATCTGAACAAGAAGATACAGCAATCACAAACCACCTAAGATCTTCATTACCGCCCCATCTAACTCTGGACTGAACTCAACATTATCTGTTTCATTATTTGCTAATTTGTCGGCCTTGTCCTTTGCCGATCGATCTCAACATGTGCTGAAATTTTGGGTTAATAATCCACACTAGATGTCTAATATCAGCTATAATCCATGTGTGTTCCCATGGGTCATTTGCTTTATTTGAAGCCCAAACCAAGACATTTGATGAGTCACCCACAATGATTAGGGGGCCTCATCCCTCTTCATACACCATTTTAGGCCCCAAATTAAAGCTCTAGCCTCAGCTTCATTTGCATTGCACGTGCCTCCAGGCCCTGAGAACGTCATTAATCATCGTCCACTTTAATCCCGTAAGATCCACCAACTCCTACTTGTCCCGGGTTTCCTTCAGAACTACCATCAAAATTTCAGCCAACCAGCAGATGGCGGATTCCATCTTGGTGCAGCTATTCTTTCCTCTCTTCTTTCGATAACTATAATTTTCCATTTCTTTAAAGTTATCTCCCGTAGTGTAACTTGCGGCCAACTTATCTCTTGCCCAAATGATAAGATCCAATTTGATTTCTGAGGATATTCTTCCCCAACTTCTTTGTTCCTCCTTGAAAATTCTCTCTCTCTCTCTCTCTCTCTCTCTCTCTCTCTCTCTCTCTCTCTCTCTCTCTCTCTCTCTCTCTCTCTCTCTCAAGGTCTGCCTATCCAGTTCATCAAAATCTCTCTTATAGAGTTTTGAAACACTGGTGAGAATACAAGCACTTGATAGTAGTCAGCCACAGCCTGTAGTATAAAGTAAATTGAATCATTAAATGATCCAACATTTCCTTCTCTTTGCAGAAAATACACGTCCTGAGTTCTACATATTGATGATTGATTTTCGGTTTTTCTATTCAACCTTTTTGTGGCTATTTTACTATGTCAGATGCTCTGATTGTTTACGTTTCCTCCTTGCAGAAAATAAACCTCCTGAATTCTAGATATTGATGATTGATTTCCTGTTTTACAAATCCACCTTTTGTGGCTCTTTTACTCTGCAAGATGCTCTGATTTTTTTTTAATGATATCCAGCATGGTTTTCTCTGCACTTCACACATTACCTTTTAGGGAAGCACCCAAAGGGCTGTGTGTTCATAATGGCCTATATGTTCATAGTTTCTTCCAGTTTTTGTAGACTTTTGGATGACCATTTCTTTCATCTTGTAACAGATTATGCAAATTTGTGGCTGTAATTATTATTTGTTTCAAAGTAACTCTTGTCTTACTGGAATTTATGTTCGGTTTAACTAGAAGTAAAATGATTAAAAACACAGACTTCTGAATTCTGATTACCAGCCACAATTCACTTTTGAGTGTTTACTCATGATTTTTTTTCTTTTTTTTTTCTTATGTTACAATCACTTTTATCACATAGCATTTTTATGTTTCATATGCTGAGCACTTTCTTATTATTTACATGCAGCAATGTATACAAATTTATTTTTTTTATTTTTTTTGTATTGACAGCGGAAAATTGTTAGCCAACCACTTGCTGGGACTATTAGAAGAGGTAAGACCCAAAAGGAGGATGAGATGTTAGAAAAAAAGCTTCTGAATGATCAAAAGCAATGTGCTGAGCACAGAATGCTAGTCGATTTGGGGAGGAATGATGTTGGAAAGGTTCTTCTTCCTTCCTTTAGTTTACCAGCAATTATTCTGCTGGTTGGAAGTTCCAAATAGCTGTGTCATTCTTTCCAAGTTGGTTTTGCTATTCAATTTGATTTAGATAGCTAACAAAAGTTTTCATCCGTTCAAAAGTGATGCTAGTTTTGTAACTCATTCTCTCTTCCACCTGTTCAGAAGTAAAGTTGGCTAGAACATTTACTTAACCTATAGGTTCTATTTCATTTATTATTCTTATTAATGGCAAACTCATTCAACTTTCCAGTTGTCTATTTGGAAAAGTCTACCCGGTGGCTAAGTAAAGTCCATTCTATCATATATTTGTTTGTTTTTTTTCCTATGAAAAATAAACATGGATTGGGCCTACACATATAGTACTTAGACAGACTGTTGGTGCAGGTCTCGAAGCCTGGTTCTGTAAAGGTAGAGAAGCTTATGAACATCGAACGATACTCCCATGTGATGCACATCAGCTCTACGGTGAGGCTTTATCCTTGTTTTTTAAAAGTGTGGGAAAACTCATACCTAGCACCAAAGTTCTATACATCAGTTCTGCGTATTCCATTAGAAATCCTGATGCATATTGTCAATATGAATGGATAAAATTTATTAATCTGTTGGTTGATATCTGCATGTACCAGGATTTTATCGTCCCTGATTATTGAGTTTTCCTTGGATCTTTTTAGCTCGACTCTACTCGCTGTTCTTTCTAGATTTTAACCTGAAAGGCAGTTTACTACATTTAGATAAGGAGAACTTGAGCCTTGGTGTTGCATCACAGCCTATTTTCTATTTTAATTAAGCTTGTTAAAGAAAATCTTGTACCCTGATGAAATTGCTTCATTTTATTTAAGCTAATGCGTTCAGTTTGATTCTGGAAAATTTCTTTCACACCTTTTTTACCATGGCATGTGAGCTATAGAGTATGCAACCGGCAAGCTCCAACCCATACTAAATACCATATGCCCTCAATGTTGTTTACACTGGATGAGATTTTCTTTCTTCATGTACACTATTCTATTTCTATTGTGCAGGTTACGGGAGAGTTACTTGATCATCTCTCTTGCTGGGATGCTCTACGTGCTGCTTTGCCTGTTGGAACAGTGAGCGGAGCACCAAAGGTTCAATCATTTGCCCCTATTTCACATCATACAATTCATGGTTCTTGTCCGTTTCCCTTTTGGTTAGGCCGGTACCTGAATACAAAATTTGGACTCCGATTACGTGAATAGTTGCTCGCGTGCGTGCATGCGGGTGGCACTACCGTTCCCATTTTACACTTTCTAACCAGGTGTTAGAAGTTATGAAAATTCCTTGAAAGCTATCACCAGCATATCAAAGACATTAATATTGTGCGGAGTGCTGTTCCTAAACCAATTAAGGGAGTGCACGCGCGCGCGCACACACAAGCACCGAGCACATGAGTATATTCAATTTATGTGACCTGAAATCTTCACTTCCTATTAAAGCAATTGATGGGACCTATGCTGCCACTACAAACCCTGAATCATGTCAGATTGGTCCAATCCCTCCCAGTTGGATGGGCGGAGACTGTTACTGTACTCTACTCTTCCCATCTTTCTATACCTATGGGCTATATCTTTTGTATTGGCATTCATATCTTGTAATTCCATGGATGCCTGTATCAAAATTTACATAGGTTCTCTGTTTGGTACTGAGTACTGACTCATGATATTCATGAAAATTCAAGTTTTCTGAAAGCAACCTGATATTTAAGCCCCCTTTGGTACTGTACACCTCTATTTAGAATCTTTCGTTGATATGTATAGCACATATGAATCATAGTAACCCCCATGGAAAATTCTCATTAGGGAGTGGACGTGCTAGCAAAACAAGGTGTAACTGTCAAATTTCAACTAGAAAGTGCATATGCTATAGTAATTCAGATCTGTGTTTCTTTTTTTTGTTTATCCCACTGTACCTGTATCCAGGCATATTTAGCCAATATACTTGTTCTGCACCATTTTTTGTTTCACCTATTTTTGGCACAGCTCGGAGCTTGGATACTTTGCCTCACTGAATAATTATTTTCCTTGGTTTCCTTCCCAATCCCCGGTGCAAAGCAGGTGAAAGCCATGGAGTTGATTGATCAGTTGGAAGTAACAAGACGAGGACCATACAGTGGTGGAGTCGGGAGTATCTCATTTTCTGGTCACATGGATATTGGGCTTGCCATTCGGACCATTGTTTTCCCAACCACTATGATGTATTCATACAAGGATATTAACAGACCTACGGAGTGGGTGGCCCACCTTCAGACTGGAGCAGGAATTGTGGCTGACAGTGATCCTGATGATGAGCAGAGAGAATGTGAAAACAAGGCAGCTGGTCTCATCCGTGCCATTGATCTCGCAGAAGCTGCGTTCGTCCATAGATGATCACTCATCTTTCTGATTGCACTGGCCAGTAAAATTTTCCCAATGGTAATGTTTCTGGCCGAGTTAACACTGTCCTTCATCAGTTACCCTCAAATAAACATATTTATGTTTAGAATTTTTCTTCTTAGGCTCTGTTTCTTTCGGGCTCCGTTTCTTTCGACATAAAAATCGGCGTAAAATTTGTTTTATGTTCCTTTTACTACACAAAACAAATTTTACATCCAGTTTTACGTCAAAAGAAACGGAGCCTCAATGTAAAAATTGGACGTAAAATTTGTTTTATGTTCATTTTTACAACATGAAACAAATTTTACGTCCATTTTTATGTCGAAAGAATCGGAGCCTCCGAAACATCTTTGCTCTATTTGTTTAGCTGGCAAACATTGCAAGCTGTCACTTTCTTTAGCTCCTATTTTTTCTTGCACCTTTGAAATTATTACATACAGCCTATGGGAGTCCGTCCTCCATTTTAAGTGCTCGTGCTTATAAATATTTTTTGCTTCTAGTGGATGATTTTTTTCAAGTTTCTCTTGATTAACAAGAGTGATGTCAGTTGTTGCTTTATAATTTTTAAAAGGTGTTAAAACTACTCCATCTATGAAGATTTAGTTGTTACAATTTGATGGTGGTGGGGAATATATTGGGCATATGTTTTTAATATCCTTTCAGAGTGTTATCTGTCACATACCCTCACACCCCTACACATAATGGGATGGTCGAGCGAAGACATAGACATGTTGTCTAAATGAGACTATCCTTATTTAATCAAGCTAGGTTGCGTAGATTCTTTTGGTTGGACGTATTTCAAACCAGCACCCATTTGACTCTTGACTCCAACCCTTAAGGTCGATCTCCTTTTGAAGTCCATTTTTTGCAAGCCCAGGTTTTTGATAGCTTGTAAACCTTTGTGGGTGCTATGTACTGCTAGTTCCATACAATAAGTTCAAAGTGGATACATGAACAAAGTAACGTATCTTTCATAGATATGGGATACATATGGATACAGATGCCCGGATCCCAGGTCACCTCTCGATATGTTTTTATTTGATGAACATTCCTACTTTTATTTAATTTCAAAGGAGACTAGTCATTTGTTTCAAAAGGTCTATTCCAAAGGAGACATGTAGCCCAAAAATCTATCATTTTGGCTGTGTCTTTACTAAGGCCCTGTCTGTTTTGGAATCCAAAAGAAAAAGGGTCTTAGCTTTTTTGCCGTTAAATTTTGAAGTATTTCATGTTTATATTTTCTACTTATTTTTCTGTTTACGGATCTAAGAACGATCATGATCAGTCTCATGTGTATAATAGAAACTAGGAAACATGGTGATGCACTTAGGATTAGGATGTTTTCGTGATCATTATAAAAGCTTATTACCAGAAAATGAGTAACTCATTGAGTCGTGCATGACTCTTGTGACTCAGTCAGCTTTGTGAATCATTTACATGGACCTAATTATTACATCTATAATATCAACTTGGATAAAGCATGGATATTCAACTATAGATTTTTGGAGCACATGTTGATTTTAACATAGAAACGGCCTAGATCTGGCATTCATCTAGCTGTAAAAATTTGGGCTAGCTATGAAAGAACAACTCGGTAGATGTTTCCCATGGCCATGCATGGAAAAGTTAGAAACTTAATTAAGTGATGATATCAAAGACCTTTTTGTCTTCTTTCTTGGGAGTGAGGGCTACAAAACCCAAAATTTACATCTAATGAAAGATTCTACTAAATTAACCTCACTTGCTAGAAATCTACCAAAAAACAGACGTGAACCGAAAAATCGTTCACTTCGACTCGGCTTGCTCAACATGAAAATCATGACTCAGAGAAAGCATGTCATTTTAAGTAATAAAAGTCGACGAAAAAAGATAAGAACGCATATGGTAAATTTACCTCTCTTTTATCTCATAGGATTTCCCATCAAGAAACATTTTCTATGCTCTTTGTTGGATTCCTTTGGAGAAATTAGCATATAAACAGACCACATCAACCCCCTCTAATATTTCAATCCTTCCCCGACCAAAACAGTCCAAAATACCTCCTTTTCCTAGCATTCTCAATCATGGCCTCACTCACTTCTTCCTTCATTTCTCTCAATATCTCTCATCTTAAACAACTTCATACTTCTTTCTCAAGACCTTTCAAAGGTACCCAAGCTGCATCTCTAACTTTTTATTTATTCAACATACTTCATTTACATATGTATGTATATAATCTTTCCTTACGAATGAAAAGACAGAATTTTCAGGTAAGAAAATTATAAAGAGATATAAACCGAGAGCAACCAGCTTAAGCTTAAGCCCAGTTCGGATGAGGAAGAATGTAAACCCGGTTCGGAAGCAGAAGAATGCGGCTGCATTTTTCGACGTGGATGGAACAATCACAAGTACTAACGTAGTTGCAGCATATTTCTTTAGCCGCGTGAGAGAAATTCCGGTTGCCATTCGGCTTCTTTGGGTTTCATGGTTCTCATTGTCGTGTGTCTTCTACCTGATCATTGACAGAATAGATAGAACGACGTTTAATCGCCTCTTTTACTCTTCTTCTTTCAAGGACCGATCTACTATAGACAAGAAGGACATTGCCAGCATAATTTATGAAGATTATTATCGGGCAAGGTACGAATTTCTCAATGTAAAATGGGTTGCAAACAAATTTTGTGCTCATTTTTAAGTGTAGAAATGGGTGTAAATTTGTTTTACGTCTATTTTAAGTCGAAAGAAGCGGAGCCTAAGCTCAAACTCGGCTAGGAAAATGGCCGAGTCAACTTGGCCTGCTTCTTATTTAGACAAACAAAACATGTGTGCTGTTCATATCAATCCAAGGTGGGGCCCACATGTACAAACATGCTCAATCAACTGATCTGAACCGTCCACTTGGTGGGCCCAGATCAAAAGACGTCTCTATTGTTCTTTAAAGTGAGTCATAAAAGGGTCTGTTTATATATTGACTCAGGACATTTGGTGGGGCACTTAAGCTGATTGAAGTCCTAAAGAAAGAAGGTTTCCACATAGTGCTTGTAACGGGGTCTCTCGACTTCCTCATTGCACCATTGGCACGTGATCTCGGAGCAGGTAATCACGTGAGACTCGACCCCCACCCGACACGTGTAAGTTTGCTGATCGTTGATTGGATTGCCTTGGTAGATTTCGTATATGCGAGCGAGCTTGTTGAAGCAGGAGGTAAGTTCACAGGGGAAGTGAAAGGGGCTGGTTCAAGCAAATCCAAGAAGGCCCAATGTGTGCTAAATTACGCCCGGGCGCACGAGGTGTGCCTTTCGAGTAGCTTAGCCTTTGGAGACTCCATAGCCGATCTATCCATGCTAGAGACCGTACGTTTTCTTTTATATCTGAAAACATTTTTGCCTAGAGAATTGATATTTCCACCTCTTTTTTCTCATTTGCCTGCTCTTTAATTGCATTGCCACCCTTTTGGCTTTTCTTGAGAAGGAAGTGATTTCAAACAAAAAGATATTATAATTCCCAAAAAGCTCTTAGAAGCCGATTAAAAAAAGAAACTACAAGTGAGTTTGGCCGTTATCAAAACATGGTATTGTGAATATCAATACCAAACAGGAATTGTTCAACAATCACTATACAAGGATTATCATCCGGATGATGCAATTTTTAGGCCATGGCACCTCCATGGTGGCGCTGACTAGATGGAACCGTCCGATGTTGACTTCATGTAGGTATACCTAATAAGTGGTGTCCCACAAATTTCTTGTATAGGTGCCTCTCATAATATGTCATTCCTTTCTCATTTTACAAACTAGGAGAACAGAGGAATTGTGAAGATATGTCCCACACATAGTCCGGTGCCCGATTGCGAGCACGTATACTAGCGGGTCATCCACCCTTGATATTTGATCCAACAGCAGCCCACATTTTCAACTTTTTAATAGGCTGCCGTTGGATCAAATATCAAGGGCAGATGCCCCGCCACCATATAATTTCTCTTCACAAATATGTATAAGGATTGCTAAACCGTGCTTGCAAAACCCCAGCTGCAAATGGCACCCATGGATCCACGTCATCCAACCACGTTTATTGGGTGATGTGGATCCTATGGGGCGCCTTGGCAGCTGGGTTTTTGCAAGCGTCATTCAGTTTAGCGATCTCTTTCTCTTTTTGTGTGTGTGTGCCGCGCGAGAGCATCTAGCCGATCTTGCAAACCTCATTTTGCAGCATCTTTTTGTCAAGAGAGAAGAACCACCTCCTAGCCTGCTTTAAGTTATTCATTTAATGCATTATATGAAAAAAGAGAGGACCGTGAAATATAATTTTGCTAAGTTGACTAGTCTCTCTCTCTCACACACACACACACACACACACATATATATATATATATATATATATATATATATATAGGGGAAAGTGATTGTGAGCGGCCCCTCATATAAGCTTATATGAGGTGACCGCTAAAACCATGATGGGCCCTCATTTTTGGGGTGATCCGAACCGGTCATTTGATAGGCCCTGACTTAGATAGGGGGTGCCCAAAAAATCAGCTACATAGGATCATCCCAACCCTTCAAACTGTGGAGCTGAAAGAGGGGAAAATGGGCGGGTACAAATTTGCCCACTTATCCGTCCATTTTCCCCCTCTTTCACCTCCAGAGTACGAAGGGTTGGGATGATTCTATGGAGCTGATTTTTTGGGCACCCCTTATCTACGTCAGGGCCTACCAAATGACCGGCTCGGATCACCCCAAAAATGTGGGCCCGCCATGTTTTTAGCGGTCACCTCATATAAGCTTATATATATATATATATATATATATATATATATATATATATATATATAGAGAGAGAGAGAGAGAGAGAGTTAAGTGAAGCTACACATACGTGTAGCTAACTTAGCTACACCGACGGCTTAAAATACAGTGGGCCCACATTATTTGGGTGATCCAAACCATTCATTTGATAGGCCCTCACATTGATAGGGTGTGCCCAAAAAATCAGCTCCATAGGATCATCCCAACCCTTCAAACTGTGAAGGCAAAAATTGATAGATTTGTGAAGATTTTTACACGTCCAATTTTGCCTCCACAAATCGTAGGGTTGGGATGATCCTATGGAGTTGATTTTTTGGGCACACCCTATCTATGTGAGGGCCCATCAAATGAATGGTTTGCATCACCCAAACAATGTGGGGCCCACTATATTTTAAGCCGTTGGTGTAGCTACACTTTTCTCATATGTATATATATATATATATATATATATATATATATATATATATATATATATGAGAGAACATTTCCTACATACTTGTGTAGGTAAGTTACCTACGCACTACCTTAAAATACAGTGGGGGCCCACATTGTTTGGGTGATCCAAACAATTCATTTGAATGGTCCTCACATAGATAGGGTGTCCACAAAAAATCAGATCCATAGGATCATCCCAACCCTACGATTTGTCGAGGTAAAATGGACGTGTATAAACCTTCACAAATTAGTCCATTTTTTGCCTCCATAGTTTGAATGGTTAGGATGATCCTATGGATCTGATTTTTTGTGGACACCCTATCTATGTGAGGACCATTCAAATGAATTGTTTGGATCACCCAAACAATGTGGGCCCCCACTGTATTTTAAGGTAGTGCGTAGGTAACTTACCTACACAAGTGTGTAGGAAATGTTCTCTCATATATATATATATATATATATATATATATATATATATATGAAGAAAGTGAAGCTACACCGCCGGTGTAGCTAACTTAGCTACACCGCCGGCTTAAAATACAATGGGCCCACATTGTTTTGGTGATCCAAAGAATTCATTTGATTGGCCCTCACATAGATAGGGTGTCCACCAAAAATCAGCTCCATAGGATCATCCCAACCCTACGATTTGTGGAGGCAAAAATGAACGTGTAAAAACCTTCACAAATTTGTCCATTTTTGCCTCCACAGTTTGAAGGGTTGGAATGATCCTATGGAGCTGATTTTTGGTGGACACCCTATCTATGTGAGGGCCAATCAAATGAATGGTTTGGATCACCAAAACAATGTGGGCCCATTGTATTTTAAGCCGGCGGTGTAGCTTCACTTTCCTATATATATATATATATATATATATATATATATATATATATATATATATATATATATATATATATATATGAGAAAAGTGTTTCTAGTCCGGCCGACTAGAGATCATTCTCTAGTCCGCCACCCAAAAACACATGGGTCCCACATATTTTGTGGTGATCTAAAGCATTCATTTGATAGGCCTCATCATAGATAGGATGTCCACAAAAATTCAGCTTCATAGGATCTTCTTAACCCTTCGATTTGTGGAGTTAAAAAATGGACAGATTTGTGGCGGTTTATAGTCGTCCATTTTAAGCTCCACAAATCATAGGGTTGGGATGATCCTATGAAGCTAATTTCTTGTGGACACCGTCTCTATGTCAGGGCCCATCAAATGAATGCTTTGCATCACCCAAATATGTGGGACCCATGTGTTTTTGGGTGGCGGACTAGAGAATGATCTCTAGTCGGCCGGACTAGAAACACTTTCCTATATATATATATATATATATATATATATATATATATATATATATATATATATATAGAGAGAGAGAGAGAGAGAGAGAAAAGTGTAGCTACACGTATAGCCACACCAACAGCTTAAAATACAGTGGGCCCCATATTGTTTGGGTGATGCAAACCATTCATTTGATGGGCCCTCATATAGATAGGGTGTGCCCAAAAATCAGCTCTATAGGATCATCCCAACCCCTACGATTTGTGGAGGCAAAAATGGACGCGTAAAAACCTTCACAAATTTGTCCATTTTTGCCTCCACAGTTTGAAGGGTGGGGATGATCCTATGGAGCTGATTTTTTGGGCACACCCTATCAATGTGAGGGTCTATCAAATGAATGATTTGGATCACCCAAACAATATGGGCCCACTGTATTTTAAGCCGTTGGTGTAGCTAAGTTAGCTACACGTATGTGTAGCTTCACTTAACTCATATATATATATATATATATATATATATATATATATATATATATATATATATATATATGAGGAAACTGTTGGTGAGCTAACTTGCCCAATCACATGGGTCCCACATTTTGGGGAGTGATCCAAACCATTCATTTGCAAGGCCTTATCATAGATAGGGGGGTGTACCAAAAATCAGCTCCATGGGATCATCCTAACCCCTCCATTTGTGAAGGACAAAAATGGGGCATATTTGTGTCTGTCCATTTTTGTCCTCCACAAATGGAGGGGTTAGGATGATCCTATGGAGCTGATTTTTGGTACACCCCCCATCTATGTAAGGGACTTTCAAATGAATGGTTTGGATCATCCTAACAAAGTGGGCCCCCATGTGATTGGGCAAGCTAGTTCACCATAAGTTTGGTGAGCTTAAGTTTCCTCTCTCTCTCTCTCTCTCCATATATATATATATATATATATATATATATATATATATATATACATGTACATATCTTACCATGGTACTTCATGACGTAGTACTTTTGTATATAGGTCGGTGGGCCGCATGTAGTGAATCCAGATGGACGGCTAAAGGGCATAGCTGCATCTAGAGGGTGGCCCATCATCCACTGGAAGCTAGAGAGAGGAAGGTTTCCCTTAAATTTTGGTTTCCTTTTTTCAATTTTCGGTAGGGCTGAAAGTTCCAAGGCCAAAGAGATCTCCTATGCCTATGGAGATGATTAAGTTAAACAAAAGGAAACGAAATTCGATTCGATTCTACTGCAATGGAAGATGTACTGCCCAATTAAGATTGGTATTTTTTAATTCAAGAATGTGAAGAGCAATGAAGATATTCCAAAAATAGACTAGAAAATTTATTTGGGGGATTTGTAATAAAATATATATATATGAGAAAACGGTTCCTACACATATGTGTAGAGAGTTCTCTACACACTAGCTTAAAATACAGTGGGGGCCCACATTGTTTGGGTGATCCAAGCCATCCATTTTAAAGGCCCTCACATAGATAGGGTGTCTACAAAAAATCAGATCCATAGGATCATCCCAACCCTACGATTTGTGGAGGTAAAATGGATGTCTTTAAACCTTCACAAATTAGTCCATTTTTTGCCTCCACAGTTCGAATGGTTAGGATGATCCTATGCATCTGATTTTTTGTGGACACCCTATCTATGTGAGGGCCTTAAAAATGAATGGTTTGGATCACCCAAATAATGTGGCCCCCACTGTATTTTAAGCTATTGTGTAGATAACTTATCTACACATATGTGTAGGAACCGTTTTCTCTATATATATATAAGGGCCTTTTTGTAAAAGACGGCCTTAGAAGTTATCTAGTTTAAGTAGAAGAGAAAATAAAATATGTGGGGAAAAAAATCTTACTGTATAAGTTTGTAAAAGAGCCTCTAGTTTGGCACATTTTTTAAACAAGAATTTGGTTTAGGTATTTGCAAAAGCAAAGGCTAAGCAAGAGCATGGTCTATCGGAAGACACTTGTGTTAAGGTTGCCCGTGTTATTATATGTTAAATTTCACAGGATCTCACCGTTGGATCGTGTTGAGATCTCACCATTGGATTAGGATGAGTTATCAGTGACATCTGTGGCACAGACATCTCTTCTTCAGCAACATTTGTAATATAAATCTATCCATCAAAACGGCAATTGACATTGAGTCAAGAAAAAGATGATAATACCCCTCCCATAGATGTTCCTTCATAATGTCCAAGTAGTTAACAACTTTGATCTCAACATTAAAATAAAACTGACCATCGTGATGCAGAGTTAGAGGTATTTTCTTTCTTTCAAGAAAATATAACTAATGATCTTTAGCACCGAACACTTGTGTACCCATACTTACAAAATCACTTCAAGCAGGTGTGGGAGGCTTTAACATTGACATAGTGAAAGTTTTATACTTTACTTCAAGACCAATTAACATGTGAACAACTTTAGAAATTTTTACAAAATACCACTTATCCAATGTGGTGTTTTTAAATAACTACGCATTCTTTCGAGATATACAAATGACCACCTATTGTTTCAACTTTAATTTCAAAAGACCACATGCTATCAACTGGCTCCCGAAAACCCCAACCGTAGTGGTCTTTGACTAAGAACAAAATTAACCTTTATATGGTAAAATGAGTAAACTACTCCTAATTTATACCATTATTATAAAAACATGTACTATTTTTTTGTTGGGGACCTAGGTAGAACTCATCCTTAAAAGCTAGGTGTTAGCGGAGGGTGACCGAGTCCTTATAAGCCCTTCCACATCAGGATCTCAATCCCAACACGAGATCTTTGCTTTTGAGAGGAACCCTGACAATTTTCCCCTCCATGCAGAAGCAACATGGGAACTCCGGAAACGGGAACTCCTTTTCCCTGGATGTTCTTCTGTTTCTTCCATATCTTGTATGGTTGCTGGACCAGATAAAGTTTCTGAGTCCAATTCTCGATTTCCTCTCTTATCTCAAGCAGATGTAGAATCCTTGCTCAATGAAAACAAAGGTGTCTGCAAGAAACTCTCTCCACCAGTCATCTCTTCAAAATCCTCGTCTGAGAAAAACTCATCTGGAAAAAAGAAAAATAGAAAAAAAGGCCTCAAGAAAATTCTCCCTGAGGAACCTGAGACCCTAAATGCTTTCAACCCCCCCCCCCCCCCCCCCCCAAAGCCTACTGTAAACCAAGTCATACTTGCTTCCTCCCTCCCTTCCAACTAAGATGGTCTGATCCAGGCCCCTGAGCCCCTCTCTGTTCCCATTGAAACATGTATCCTCTCAGACCATTCCTTTCCTAGTACTATTACTAGCATCTCTACTCCAAGAATGGAGCTGCTCCCTCCGGCGTCCGACACCCCCTCCCTCCTGCCTGATACCTCTTTCCACCAGGGTTTGCTGCCTTTACCCTCTGGTCTATTTCCTGGACCAGGAAAATCCCCGATTTTTTCCCCCTCTCTGCAAAATTCTCGCCCTCCCCATCGGCCCTCCGGAACCCGCAGTTACCCATCGGGTATTACCCAAAACCTGCCTAGGCGCCAGGCCCGATCTCTGAGCCCGCCAAAAAACCCCTTTGAAAATTCTTTTGAACTTCAAAACTTCCCGCCCCTTCTTTCAATCTCAAAACAGGGTCCTACTCATTCTCAATATCAGGCAACAGTTCAGCATTCTGCAGTTCAAATTGAGCAGGAACTTTCTGTCTCCCGCCTCAACACCCAAGTTTGCCCCTCACCCGAACCTCAAACCCAATTGAAACCCCCCAATAAACCTTCTCCACCCCACCCATGGACAAACCTCTTTAACAAACCCAAATCCTCCATCCCTGTTAAACTAAATTGAGTCCAGATGCCCAACTGCTCTGACTCTGGAAACCATATCATCAACTTCTCTATGGAGGAAGTTAAAAAAGGCAGCAACAAATGGGAAAATAGCCTAGTTGGGTTTTTCCTTGGAAAAAGACCATATGTTCTAAACCTTCAGGAAAACTTGGAAAAAAATGGAATCTAAAAGGCTCTCTTCAAGTATCCTCTCTCAGAAACGGCTTTTTCCTATTCAGGTTTAGCTGCAATGAAGACTGTGACAAACTCCTTGAAATGGAAGGCCACATGTACGCCAGTAGACCCCTCATCTTGAAGAAATGGTCACCTAAAATAGTTCTCACAAAACCAGAGCTAGCATCCATCCCAATCTGGATCAAGCTCCAAGGCCTCCCCCTCCAATATTGGAACCAAGATGGCATCAGCAAAATAGGCAGTGCTATCGGCAACCCCCTTTACATGGATGCTAAAACAGCAGAAGCTACAAGCCTAAACTTCGCCAGACTCTGTGTAGAAATTGAAGCGGGTGATCCTCTCCCCTCCTCAATTGAAATCCATTCCCCCTTCGGAGTGGAAATGCTCGAGGTTGAATATGAATGGAAGCCCCTCTCCTGTAAAGACTGCAAAACTTTCAGTCATTCAGCGGATAAGTGCCCCAAAAAATCACAATCAGAGCAGAAATCTCTCATTGAATGGAGACCTGTCCAAAAGAAATCGACCCCCATCGATTCAGAACCTCAACTCTCGATCATTGCTGCTCTTGTTGAACCATCCCTTCCTGAACCTGAACTCCCCCACCCCTCCTCTCAACCCGCTCTACCTATTCCAGTTTCTAAATCCCCCCCTCTCTCAACCATTCAAACTTTCAACCCATTTTCTTCCCTTGACTCTGATAACCTTTCAGAGCCATACCCTGAAGGAAATCAAATTGAGTTTACTGATGAAGACTCTGAACCAGAGTTACCAAAGGCTTTTGCTAACCTAAAGAAACTCTGGTCCCCGGGTCTTGCAGACGCATGCAAGATACCTGTCAAGCCCAATTCATCCCCTGCAAATGCTCCTGGTAGTGCCAAATTTCCACCTCCCAAAATACCACATCTCTTCGCACCATACAAGCTGATCTCCCCCAAATTCAAAAAATGTCTGACACTAGTTGTCCTACCTCCCTCAATCCAACCACTGTTACCCATGATTAAATTCGGTATTTGGAACATTAGGGGTCTTGGTACATCAAACAAAAGAAAAGAAGTGAGAAATCTGATACAAAAGAACAATCTTCCCCTTATCAGCATCCTTGAAACACATGTTTCTCAAATCAACATGCAGAGATACATTGATGAAATCTGTGGGACTTGGAATTCCTATGGTAACTACTTATCATCTGACAGAGGTCGAATTTGGCTTCTATGGAACCCTCAGATGATTCACCTCAACATTTTGCTTGAGTCAGATCAATTTCTTCATTGTGAGGTCAGATATCTCCAAACTCAAATTAATTTCAATCTCACCTGCATTTATGCCAGAAACAAAGTCATTGATCGAAGAGTCCTCTGGAACCAACTCCACTCAATATCCCTCAACATTGTCCTTCCCTGGATCACTACGGGGGACTTCAATGTCACCCGATTTTCTGATGAAAGAATAGGAGGAGCTAATCCAAATGCTGTCGAGATGGATGAATTCAACAACTGGGTGGACTCGTGCTACCTTTTTGATCTTAGATCCCAAGGTCAATCTCTCTCATGGAATAACAGATCCAAAACTGGTAACTTGAAACTCAGAAGACTTGACAGAGCTATGGTAAACTCAGCATGGCTGGAAAATTTCCCAAGATCCACAAATTCATACCATCATCCTGGCCTCTCTGACCACTCCCCTCTCATAATCCAACTGGATAACAACCCCCACACCATCAAAATCCCTTTCCGATTCCAGTCAATGTGGTTGGAAGACTCCTCAGTTTACGAAGTGGTGGAAAGAGCTTGGCAAACTAAAATTGAAGGCACTCCTTTGTTCTGTGTCACCCAAAAACTCCGAGAGGTAAAAAAAGCTCTGAAAACATGGAACACTGATACTTTTGGAAGAATTGACATTCAGGCTCCTCTGTTAAGACAACAACTTGATGCAATCCAAAACCAGCTTGCCCTCTCTCCCACTGATATAAATTTAAGAAATGCTAAAGAAGAAATAAAAGATTCATACATTCGAGTTGCAAGAAAAGAAGAAATTCTCTACATGCAAAAATCTAGAGTAAATTGGTTGACTCTCGGGGACTCCAACACTGCTTTCTTCCATTCTGCTATGATGGCTCACCAAAATCAGAACAATATTCAAGGCACATCAACTCCGGATGGTACCTTCTCCACTGATCCCAGTATCATTTCAAATACCATGGTGGATTTTTTCAGCAATCTTCTGAATTCCAGCGAGAATAACCAACCAACTGCCAAATCCATCATCCCTGACCCCATCAGAAATTTAACCACCCTCCAGCTGGATCACCTTGCAAAGCCTTTCTCAAAGGAAGAAATTTGGGATACAATCTCCTCTTCTGATGGGAACAAAGCCCCTGGCCCTGATGATTTCAATGGCGATTTCTTTAAAGCTTTCTGGTACCTGGTAAAAGATGACATCACTGAAGCTATTCTGTCTTTCTTTTCCAAGGGTAAAATGCTCCCTCAACTTAACTGCACTTTCATTGCCCTTATCCCAAAGACCCCCGATGCAGCCTCTCCAGAAAAATATCGTCCCATAGCCCTCTGCAATTTCCTATACAAAACTATCACAAAGCTAATGGCAAGTAGACTCAAACCAATCATGGACTCCCTGATAAGTCCTTTCCAGTCAGCTTTCATCCAAGGTAGATCTATACAAGATAATATCCTTCTCTCCCATGACCTTTGTCATAATTTTCATAGGAAAACCTCCACCAAGGCTATGTGTATCAAAATGGATCTCAAAAAGGCTTTTGATAGTGTGAATCACTCCTCCTTGATTTCATTTCTTCAAAAAATTGGTTTCCCCCAGATGTGGTGCAACTGGATACACCAATGCATTTCAACACCCTCTTTCTCAATCCTCATCAATGGTTCCCCGCAAGGCTTCTTTAAATCCTCAAATGGCCTTAGACAAGGGGATCCTCTTTCCCCTCTCCTCTTCTGTTTCGTAATGGAAATGCTAACCTGTCTCCTTCAAGTTTACCTTTGCTCTGGTCAGATTTCATCTCCGTTTTCTCGAAAAAATTTCACTATTTCCCACCTCCTTTTTGCTGATGATGTAATGTTGTTCGTGGACCCAACCTCCTCCTGTGCTGAAGGTGTAATCAATTGCCTAAATCTTTTCAAGCAATGTTTTGGCCTTGAATTTAACCCCGGGAAAAGTGAAAATTTCTTTTCAGGAATCTCAAATGGGGTCAAAAGAGCAGTCTGCAACATTCTCCGTATGGAAGAGGGTCACCTCCCAATCAAATATCTGGGATTACCTCTCATTACATCCAGATTAACAGCCTCTGACTGCCAACCCATCATCGATAAGATCAGGAACCGCCTCTCTGTGTGGACCAACAGAAACCTCTCAAGATCAGGAAGAGCTGAACTTATCAGAACAGTTCTCAGCACTTACCAGATCTACTGGTCTGTTGCCTTTCATATCCCTGCAATTGTCCTGGACAACATTGAAAAAATTCTGCGGAACTTTCTCTGGTCTGGTAGTAACACTGAGAAAAAATACCACAACATTGCTTGGGAAAGCTTATGCAAACCTAAAAGAGAAGGAGGCCTTGGGATCAGGAGACTTCCAGAGTTGAACAAAGCGGCTCAACTCAAGCAACTGTGGCATATTCTTGACAACAAAAATGTTCCTTGGGTCAAATGGTTTTCTCTCAAATACATTAGGAACAGAAGTATCTGGACCCTCCCCATGCCGGCAAAACCATCTTGGGCAGCCAGAAGCATCATCAATGCCAGAAATTTGGCTTCCTCTCTTGTATGCTACATTGTTTGCCCGAATTCAAAACTGAACTTTTGGACCGACCCATGGCATCCTGCTGGGCCCATTTCCAATCAAATATCCTTTGAACCCCTCCTCAACCTCATCCCGATCTCTGCATCAATCAATCGCATTTTTGAAGAAGGCTGGTGGAACCTCATCCAAACCCAGCCATATCTCCAGGAACTAAAAAAAATAACAGACACAGCTCTCATCTCTTCCAGCCAAGATACAAAAGTCAATTGGAAACCTGAATCTAATGGTCACTTCTCCATTCGAAGCGCTTGGAATTCTATAAGATCTACAGGCCAGAAAGTTCCTTGGGTCTCCTCCATTTGGTTTCCTGGTCATGTTCCAAAATTCAGCACAACTGCATGGCTCGCTATCCAGAACAAGCTAACCACGAAAGATAATCTCCATTTCCTCGGCCCAGCCAGAGACAGAACCTGTCCTCTTTGCACTGCGGAACCAGAATCGACAAACCACCTTTTTTTCAATTGCAGCTATAGTGCCTGGATTTGGAGACAAATTTTAGGGCGAGTCTCTGATCGTAAGAAGCAAAAGAAATCCCTAAATGAGGAAGAAGCATGGATAAGAGGTAAATTTAAATTGAAGGGTCAGTCATACACTTTTATTCGCTTATTGTTCACTGCTTCTATCCATCATTTATGGCTAGAAAGGAACAACAGAGTTCATGAAGGTCGAAATCTGCACAAGCATTTCACTTTGAAAAAAAATTTCAGAGCTGCGAGAGAAAAATCCCTCTTCCTAAAGCTAGACGACAATCCCTCCGAGATCTCCAGGAAAATTTCTCAGCTCTGGAAGCTTCCTCTGTTCCATAAGCAACTGTCACTTAATATTTGCTCCTGGAAGCCCCCGCAGCCTGGATGGATTAAACTCAACACCGATGCATCTCTTGCAAATGAAGAAGGTAGCATTGGAGGCTTACTAAGAAGTAGCGACGGCAAATCTCTCAGCCTGTTTTCTCTTAGCTACCCAGCAGCTCCCATTCACGATCTTGAGATTGAAGCAATTCATATGGGGCTCAATCTTGCAGTGAGGGCGAATTACAGATGCCTATGGATAGAATCTGATTCCCTTCTTGCTGTCAATGTCATCCAAAAATCAGCTCCATGTCCATGGACAAAACTTATATCTCTTGAAAAGATAGACTCGATGCTATCAAACCTGCAAGCGTGGAGCATCTCCCATCTATGGAGAGAAGGGAATAGAGCAGCTGATTATCTATCCAAAAGCAACTGTCCTATGAAAGGATTCCCAATCTCTCATTCTGTATTTCCTGATGAATTCCAAAATATTTTGTTAGAGGACTCCTCGGGAGCCATATATATCCGATTGTAATTTTTCTTTTTTCTTTTCAATATATCTGGTGGGGGTCTGCCTAACCCCAAATTACCGATAAAAAAAAAACATGGGAACTAAGAAATCTCCATCCTGAGAGATTTTTTTTCGTCTTCATGGGTAACCCAGAGTCGACTGAGATTTTTTTGCCTTTTTTCATCTTCATGTACAATTTTTTTGTTAGGGACCTGGGTAGAACTCACCCTTAAAAGCTAGCCATTGAGGGGAGGATGCCCAATTCCTCATAAGCCCTTCCACATTTGGTTCTCACTTCTGATGTGGCATCTTTGATTCTTCATGGAACCCCGACATTTCTTCTTCATTTTATATATTTCTTGTTACTCTTCTTCGGCCCTCTGCAATTAAACTGACAATCCTCTCTCTCTCTCTCTCACACACACACACACACTTACCTGACGAGCTCTTCTATCTTGATTCTCTCGCACAACCCATTAATAAGGTTTGTTTTTTGTCCATATTTGCATACACCATCCTGACGAGCTCTTCTATCTTGATTCACTTGCACAAGCCACTAATAAGGTTTGTTTTTTGTCCATATTTGCATACACCATCCGCCATTCCCTTCTAGATCTACTCGAGAAAAAGAGAATGTTTTGAGAACTTCAACAAAAATCAAAATCCTTCTTATGGGGAAAATGAGTGAAAAAGGAAGGATACAAATTAGAAAAGCGAAAAAATGGAGATTCTGTTGAGAGAATTTTAGGGAATTTTTCTATTTTCTATTTTTTTTCTTTTTATTCGTCATCCTTATCTTCTTCTTCTTCTTGCACGAATTTTAGAATTTCTTTTTCATTGTCTTCTTCGACTTCCTGCCTCAATGTTATAATTTATTTTTTTTCTTTTTCTCCTTGTTCTTCTTCTTCTTCCTCCTTGAATTTCAATCTTTTATTTTTATTCTTCTTCTTCTTCCCATAGGAGTAAAATATGTAACTCTAAAGCTACTCAACAATCTAAATCTTATCAGAGTAATATATTTTATTATTTTTTGATGTAAAATCTAAGTTACTCGGCGTGAATCCTATCAAAGTAAAAAATATATCAAAGCAAATATCTATGTCAGAATATATATAAGTATCCCTATTAGATTAAGATCTATATCGACGTAAAATCCAATGTTTTGTTTTTATCATAGTAAAAATCTACTAGAGTGAAATATGAGTTTTTACATTAGCCTTATCAAAAAAAATAAACGGGTGAAAAATCTAAATCTTTTTATTTCTATCAGAAAAAAATATTTGGAGGCATAAAATCCTTATAATATTCATCTTTGTAATTAAATTTTTAGTTTTACATCACCCTATGAGAGTAAAATATCTATTTGCGCAAGAGTCCGAATTACTTTTATCCCTATCAAAGTAAAATACCTATTAGCGTAAAATCTGAAGTTCTTCTTTCTCTTAATTTTCTTGGAATGTTTATTTTTTTGAGACCATGATTCGACCGTCTCTATCTCTCTAATGAGCGATTTGTTAGCGTCCATCGCAAAAGGCATTTCGTAGATGGCATGTCGCATCTGACAGCAGCCACCACAGCTCACTTTTCAGCAGATTCTGTCTCCATTTGTGATGTGGCTGCTGTCAGATGCAATAGGCCATCTGCGATGGACGCTCCTGAAAGAGATAATTTAATTAAATAATTTCTCATTCTATGCTATTATATTGAAATTTCATAAAAAGCCATCCAACATCAACAAAATCAGTAAAATTTAAAATTCTAGAAAATTGAATGACAAAAAAACTAAAAAACACAAAAATTACCAGAAAAAACTATCTACACAAGCAGACATGACGAGTAATCCCCGACTCGACTCGGAGCTGACTGAGCCACGCGTCATCCCCAACTCGGACCGGGTTAAGCCGAGTAAGGACACGCATCCATAAAAAGGTTAAAAACCCTTGGAAGGGTTTCTGTTGAGTCCTCCCTCCTCCCTCTCTCCCCGCGGCAAACGCTTCAAATTTCCTGTCGCAGAAGAGCAAGAGAAAAGGCAAAATCATGTCGGGCTTTTCCTCTTCTCCAGCGGTTTCCTTCACTCTCCCATCATCCACATCATCCTCTTCTTCTTCATTTCCTTCTCCCAATCTGTTTGGTTCCACCCTTTCTTCTCAACAATCCTCCTCACAGTTTTCCTTCGGATCTTCTTCTTTTCCCTCATCACCCTCCCCTTTCCCTTCTTCCTCTACATCATCACCATTCACTCAGTCCTCTTCTCTGCTCCCATTTAACACATCTTTTGATTCTTCAAACCCTAACTTTTCCTCCGGACCTTCTGCATCTCTCACAACAACAAATCTTTTCTCTGGATCTCACTCCTCTAAACCTCCTTCCTTTTCATCATTCACTGTTTCGTCTTCTTCTTCGTCATCATCCTTTAACGCGGTTTCCTCTTCTTCAAACCCTACTCTTGGAGCACCTTCTGCAAGCTCTACATTTGGATTCTCTGCGAATTCCTCCTCTTCTACAGGTTCTCAACTCTTTGGAATTCATCCCTTTTCTGCTCCTCCTGCAACATCTTTTTCTAGTGCGAAATTTTTCGGATCTTCATCATCTTCTTCTTCAGAGGTAACCACGCCATCCTTTTCAAATTCCGCATTGTTTACTGCATCCTCTTCTTTATCTTCAATTTCCACAACTACTTCATCTTTTCCGACTTCGAATTTCTTCGGAACTTCTCCATCCCCCGCAGCCACACAGTCATTGTTCGGAACGTCTTCATCTGCAATGCCTCCATCTAGTTCTCCATTATTCGGAATTTCTTCTTCTTCTTCTTCT
This sequence comes from Tasmannia lanceolata, assembly GCF_043159265.1. Classification (NCBI taxonomy): domain Eukaryota; kingdom Viridiplantae; phylum Streptophyta; class Magnoliopsida; order Canellales; family Winteraceae; genus Tasmannia; species Tasmannia lanceolata. The sequence goes on from NW_027518683.1 coordinate 16,638,569, forward strand.
CCTTCAGCTCCAACAACTTCTTTTTCATCCATGTTTTCTTCAAATTCCGCCTCTCCTTTCTCGGCTTCTTCCCCTGTCTTTTCTTACCCCAGTGCTACTCCCGTAGTTTCTAAGACCCCTGCTAGTTCTGCTTCAACTGCCGCTCCTTCATCAACACCTGCTATAACCTCCTCCTCATCATCAGTGCCATCTTCGACCTTTTCTTATGGAACTCCTTCATCTTCCGCTTTCCAACCCTCATTTGGATTTGGTACTACGTCTTCTGCCACTGTCGCTTCTTCTAGTTCGACCCTCTCTAGCACGGTATCTGCGAAACCGATTTTGTTAGCTTTTGGTGCTTCATCGGCACCGACAGTCACAACCACGAGTTCTTCGGTTTCCACCCCATCTGCTGCACCTTCTTCTCCTGCCCTTGCTTTGTTCTCTTCACAAGCTACCGCTTCGGCTCCATCTGTTTCTTTATTTGGAGCACCTTCGTCATCGGCGGCAACCACTTTAACATCCACAGCTATGACTGCTGCAGCCTCTACTAGTGGATTCCCGAGCTTTTCGTTGTCTACGAAAGCCCCAACATCGACATTGGCATCATCAGCTTCTCCAGTATTTGGTTAGTTATTCAATGCTCTTTGCCTATTTGTAATTAGAGTTCTTTATTTTTTTATATTCTGAATGCTGTATTTTTTTAAGAGGATGCATTTTTATTTCAATGGGAACTTGATGAGTCGGTCCGCCTACACATCTTGCCTTTATTTTTGAATAGTAATGGTAATGGTAATGGATTTCATTAAGGAATAAAGACGCGAAAACCATGCGACCGAGGTGGTCAGTACTACAAATATAGAAAAAGGAAAAGAAAGACAAATATAAGCCTACAAACAAAGTCCTCAAGGAGGAAGGAAGTCAAAATTCTCCAAGGCCACCCTATTAACACCATCTCTAGCAAGTCTATCAGCTTCACTATTAGCCGATCATCTAACATGGTGAAAATTAATTGATGATCCTACAATTCGGTCCGTGATCTCATCCATCCAATGCGCAAACCGCCAAGGAGCTAGAGTGCACCCCTTTAGCCAGCGTATCACATTAAGCGAATCGCCTTCCACTAACACCTTGTCTAAAGAAAAAGGTATCAACATCCTTAAGCCTTGAAATATCGCTTTTAACTCAATGTCATTAGAATCAATAATGCTGATTGACCTGAAAAGGCCCACTTACTCACCCCTCCCTCATCCCTTACGTGGCCTCCAATATCAGATGGCCTTGGTTTCCCTACACTGGACCAATTGAAATTAAGCTTTAGAAAGCCCTACTCAGGAGGGCTCCAAGACTGGGAAATAGTCACTCTTTGCTCGCCTTCCAGGTATATCTCTCTTCACCCATGCCATCAGTCAAAAGCTGATACAAACTTAGAGGGAGGATTCACACCAATGCAATTGTTAAGGCCAAAATCTTCGTGAAGATGAAATGAGGGCTTTTTACTTTTCCCCTGAACACTATCATTTCTCTCATTCCATAGAACCCACAACGAGGTCAGCAATATCACCTTCCATAGAATCTTACCCTTCGTCAGTCAAGGAGCTAACGCCCAACAATCCAATAATTCACCCAAACTATCAGGAAGCACATACGATATCCCAAATCTATTCAATATTGTCCCCCAAACATACCCTGCGAACTTGCAATGAATAAACATATGGTTCACCAGTTTTCCCGCCTTCACACTGAGCGCAATGATCTATTATAAGCATGTTGCGATTGCAAAGATGATCTGCTGTGAGGATTTTGTCTAGGAAGGCTGTCCACCTAAAAGCGCAAACTCTGGGAGGGGCCGGGATACTCCACATTTTAGCAAGATGCGTCGGAGAAGAGAGCGGTTATCAACGGAGGTAAAAGGAGTTGACGTTGAACGTCTCGGAGGAGCTCTGGATCCAAACCTGAGCGTCATCCCCTGTTCTCTTAATATACCCTGAATGTAAAAGATCTAAGAAAATGGCCATTGTCCAACTCCCTATCAAAGGAGAAAAAGTTAATCCTTCAAGACATTTGAGGTCCTCCTACCATACATTCCTTTACAAAGACTTCCTTATCGACAACGACCGGAAATAAGTCAGGAAATGCCACCTTTAGATGAACTTCACCACACCACTTACAATGCCAAAGCTTAATTCTATCACCCGAGTAAACTCTGAATCTAATCCCTTCTTCAAGCTTGTGCTTTAATCCCATGATGTCCCTCCACACTATCACCTCCCTTTTACTGAAAGTCTGAAACTATCATCAGATTCCATCTCCCTGGCATTGATCCATATTTTCCCTCGATTACCTTAACCCATAGCTGATCCTACTCCTCGCCAAATCTCCAAAGCCATTTAACTAGGACTAGAGTGCATTGTTCACTTCTTTGAGCCTCCAATTTCCTAGGGCCCAGCTTTAATGGGTTTGTAAACTTCCTCCTAGCGCACCAAATGCAATTTCCTCTTATCCTTTGATCCACCCCCACCCCACCCCACCCCACCCCACCCCCCGCCACCCACCCACCCACGCACCCACCCACCCACACACACAGAGAAATCTTCTCTTAATCATCTCAATTCTCTCTATGACACTCATTGGCCACCTAAATACTGATAACTGATATATTAGTACATTTGCCAACATCGACTTTATGAGTGTGATTCTATCTCCCAAGGAGATGAAATTCCTTGTCTACGTGTATAGCCTCTTTTCCACCCTCTCAACAATCGAGTCCCATAGATTCTTCTTTGACCTACCAACTCCCAAAGGTAAGCCAAGATAGGAGGAGGGGAGAGAATCAACTGGACACCCGAGCAACTCTGCTAGGCTCCCTACCTGTGCTGGTGGAATTTGGATCCCCATGATCCTTGATTTTCGGAAATTTGATCTCTGCCCTGGAAATAGTTCATAGGACCTTAGTATTGCCTTCAATTTCACCACCTTACCAACCTGGAGCTAAAAATAATAGTATCGTCAGCAAATTGTAAATGCAATAGTGCCCTCATTCCCAACTCTGAATCCCTCTATCAAGCCCACGTATCTTCCTTTTTCAATCATTCTGCTGATATAGCAGTATAGCAGTAAAGGTCTATGCCTTTACTGCTACACTGCTCTATCAGGAGTAACATTTCACATTACTCTGGGCCTATGGTAAGGTTTGTGAAGTATTAAAGATTATTTATATTGAATTGTAAACATTTTGAAGTTTATGCAATAAAAACCTTTTGCTACTACGATTGAAGTAACTCTCCCCTTTGTTTTCTCTACTTGTTCTGTGTTGAATTTTTACTTTTTATGCTTATTTGATTACATTTCGTCCAGGTATTGGAGCAGTTCTTGTATTTGGAAATTCGTTTTTGATTAACCATGGCTGGATAAAGCATGCCGAACAATGCAACTCTTTTGCACTTTAACCAAAAACTAAGACAGGAATATAGGATACTGCTAGGTTTAGTCTGATAGGTAAGTTGATTGCTTTAGAACTTTATCTCTCATGTCGAGGACAAGCTAACAATGGTGGTCTGTTAGTTGAAACCAAGGTTTTAAATTTCGGTTACGGTCGGCATGGAAACAGGAACATATCGGTTTCGGTGGAAATTTCGGTAAAATCACGGAAATGTGTGGAAACATATGCAAATGATGAAAATTTTTAATCGTTTAAAAAACATATGCAAATGATGAAATTTTAAGATGAAACTTCGAGAAATGCTAGAATAAGCACAAATACATACGTAGAAACATTCATAAGCAACAAAGCCATCCATAATGGCTTAATCACTTTGAACACCTAGTGATGTGTCGCACATGTCTGGAACAGTAAAGTCAATAAAGAAGTACAATGTAATGGAGTATAAGAAAGTACAAATGACCAGTCTCTCGTCTAAGAACCCTAACTTTATGTCAATACCACATAGAGTTACGAGGTATTATTGGTCCCATGTCGATATGACATTCCATGCATACGATTCGGTTGCTTTGCTTTGCAGTTCAATGATGTTGCCTACCAAATATCATTATCTACACTAATGAAATGAAATGAAATGCGAATAATAACGTCTTTCCATTTTTTTCGGTTCCGACCATTTCCGTCGAATTTCGGAGATTTTAGGAATTTCAGTCAAAATTTTGGAGAAATAATGATGTAAAAGGAAATTATATGAATTTCGTTTCAGTGGGGATGGAAATGGAAACATTTCGGTCATTTCGGAGAAACTTAAAACCATGCTTTGAATTTTCCTTCTTTGTGACCCCATTATAAAATTTCAATTATCCTGTTCACTTTTTCTTCTTACCATAAAGACATGATCTATTGGCCCTTGGTTCTTGCCATATGTTCCTGATGTTTTTTCTGTCTACGTGCAAAAAGAATACAAGTTTGAAATTGATTTATTATGGCTCCTCTCCCCTGAATGATGCCCAAGGATTTGGCCACTGAACTGCCATATATGGGCGGCATGGTCTAACACACTATTGTGCCTAGAGCTACTCTACCAAATCAAGCCGCTTATCGCATAACTCTGACTCAACGTGAAGAGCTATAAGAGCTAAGAACAGCTAAGTATTTATCGTCGTTATTTTGGCTATAGTCATAAACATGATTGCCCGTCATATCAATTGTCCTGTTCTACACATCTTCCTCGTGAATGGTGGGCTCTCATTATCTTCTCAGTGAAGTTCTTATACAAGTTTTTCTATAACATGGATGCAAGTTCTTATACAATTTTTTTCTATAACATGCATATATGCTATAAATTAATGGCTGCTGCCAGGTTGCCGTGCACTTTTCAAAGCTTTTGCTCCTTGGTTCTTCCAATATGTTCTTGACATTTTTTCTGTTCGCGTGCAAAAAGATTACAAGTTGTTTGGAATTGATTTATTATGGCCCCCTCGTACCTGAATGGTGTCCTAGTTGTTTCCTTTCTTTGTTGAAACGGATGCATCAATCATTCTTTCTTTTTATGGGAGGCCACTTTGTGTACAACTTATTGTCTTGCTTTGCCTATTCTCAATCCCGTACTTTTCCTGTAGTCACTTTTTTACTTCTTGTGATCTGATGGTCTAGGAAAAGCATACACTTTCCAAGCCTAATTGGCTTATGTTATCCCCATCTTTCTGTTTTCTTTTTTCTGGCCTTTATAATTTTGTTTCCTTTTCCTTTTCGCTTTTCTCTGTTTTTTCACATGTGTGTTTGCTTCAGCATCTACAGGTGTGTCATCGGAAGGCGCTCCACAAATCAGTTTTGCCACTTCAAGTGCAACCACAGCTCAGGCATCCTCTTCAGCTATTGCAGCTACTAGTGGCGGGTTCGTCTACTTTGTAATTGTAAACAGAGGAATGAACTATGCCTAATGAGTTTCCATATATAAATACTGTATGAGGGCGGATGGCCTAGGCAGCTGTCTCCATTGGAGTTGGGAGAGCTTCCTTACCATTTTCCCAAGTGGGAGAGTGGACATCATAATTTGTGGTAGAGAGGGTACACATTTGTGTGGTCTTTAACTATAATCTGATTCAAAAAAAGAAAAAAAAAAAGAGAAATGAAGGATACTATGAGAAGCGCTTCATTTAGGCCCACACACATGATGGCAGCATGATCCAGGGCATCAATCACTTCTCCTCTATGGTGATGCCATTGTATGGAAATCTCTCTGACAAACAGTCTGAACCATCTAGTTTGTGGGCTCCATTTGGACAGTTGAGGATATATTAAGCAACTGTTCAATGTGGTTTTTGGATTAGGATGGTTAGAATTGTCTGCTTGGACTGATTTTCAGGTTTTGACATCCTTTAGTAGGGTCAAAGGAAGAGACAGTGCAGATCTGCTGGTAGCCTTTGGGCATAATCACAGACATTTCTCGTGCATTTCTCATGTTAATCTTAGATACGGATTTCTCCTAATAACATAATTCCTCTAACCCTAAGAGCTACATTTCTGTCGACTGTATGCCGGGTTATGAATGCTATGTTTTTTTTAAAAGTTCTTGAATATTTTAGCTCTGACATTTCTCAATGGTTTCACATTATATTTACCCATCTTATAGAGCAGCATCTTCAACCATCAGTACGGCACTCGCTCAAGCGCCTAAATTACCATCTCAGATCACTGGGAAAACTGTCGAGGAGGTATGCATTATATTCACTACCACCTTATTTTGCTGCACCTTCAGTATACACACTATATCAAGTAGATTTTCTGATAGGGGACTGTTTTTTCTGAATTCTGATGTCATGCTCTTAGATCGTTTATTTTTTAGGTTTTTATTGAATGATTTTGGGTCAACCACTCATGTTTTGGCATTGCGACTTTTTTGAGATTTCTAGCTTCTTGCTTAATTGAGATGCTTTTGGTCTGAGCAGCAGGAGCTTGCTGGGAAGATTTTTTTTTTCTCGCTTAATTGAGAATCTGTTTATTATTTTTTTTTTTTTGCAGATTATCAAAGATTGGAACTCTGAACTACAGGAGCGCACTGGGAAGTTCCAAAAGCAGGCTACTGCAGTTGCTGAGTGGGACAGGAGGATCTTGCATAATCGCGAGGTTCTTCTTAGGCTTGAGGTAATTCCTTAATCTAACATAAGGACAAAGACAAGCTTTACATCTGAGTAGAAATTAGCCTTTACAAATGGTGCATATGTTAACCAGCTCATGCAATCAGTTCCTTGTACACAGTCTGACTGGATCAGTAGTTTCATTCGAATATTGATCGAAACTTATATGTATTTTTTTTTTGAATAGTAACTTATACGTAATTTTACCATGTACCCATGAGCATCGTACATTGTCTTACCAATTTGCATACTTTGTGTATATTTAGTATTACTTATTTGAATATGAGATGATAGTTTCATTGTGTTCTGTATACGGGGCATATATCCTAGCTTAAAAACTTATTAAGTAGGCGGAGTATTTTATTTTCTTGAGAGTTCTCGTACTTCTGTTGTTTGAGGTTTGTTGTTTTCTCTTTATGATATTGGTGTTGCACTTCTCTCTTTGCTCATCTAGTTATCCGGTTACTTTAGCTCATAGTCACTGGAAAGTTTCTAGTTGGATGTGAAGCTCCCTTCCCCGGAAACTCGTTTCAGAACTAAATTCTCACTTCCCAAATTTAGAAGTGCGCTTCCCGGATGCTTCCTACCTGTTTCCTCTTAATTAAGAAGAAGTTTCCTATTGAGGTGATTTTTTTGAATGATAATGAATCATTAATAAGATAAAGAATATACAACACCGACCAAGGAGGTCAGCTAAGAAAATACAGAGACAAGAATAAGAAAGGGACAAGCTGCAAAAATACCAATAAACAACTATCATGGAGGGAGGAAGTTGAAGATTTCTAACGCCCTTCTCGCTACTGCTTCCCTAGCCAATATATCTGCATCCGAATTAGCCGATCTTTTCACGTGAAGGAAAGATACGCCCAAATCCCCAACATGATCCATAATCTTAGGTGATTATTTCTTCCTAAAAGAGTATTTTCTCCTTTTGATAATGATGGAGTGTATTAAAAAAAAATAGTGTATTTAAAACTTGAATACTCATCTTAGGTGTCAAATGAACATTATGTGGATCTTTTTCCAAAAAAACATGCCATTAAATGTACATGAATAAAACATGTGAAACTGTAAATTCTTAAATCTTGGAATTCTAATTAAGATCTTTAGTTGAAATCCATACCTATATTTACGCTTCTTACCTAACCTACTACAATACTGCCTACAACAATACGCTTTCTATGTTGACTTTTCAATGACGCTTCCTACACATTCTCTTTACTTTCTTTTTCGCTTCCTGCACTTGCTCTTGAGTAAACTCCTCACTTCCAGCTGTGGCACCTATGCTTTAGCTACCCTTTAGAATTTAATAGGTAGGAGCCTAACCGACTCCGTTCCTTTAGCATTTTTCATGAAAACATATCCATTTAATATCTTACGACTCCGGTATGGAATTTTCGAGACATTTCGAGACATTTTGATTCCATGACCCCACTGCTCATCCACTCTTGCACAATTCATGCCCTATGTAACTAATGTCAGACTGGATTGATAGACCTCTTGTTAAAGCGTTTCCACAATAAGCCCTTGAAGGTAGAAAAGTAAATCACACGAGGCATGTCTACTTTTTTTTTAATCATGTTAAGCACTTACTACTTTCTATTGGTAGTGCCAGAATGGGGAGTGTGAGAAGCGATGCGGGAAGCAGAATCAATGGGTTTAGAAAAGAGAAAATATGGAAAGCAAAAAAGCTATAATGAAAGTAAGAGGAAACATGTGGAAAGTGCCCTTGAAAATCAACATGAAACATTTGATAATCCTCATTGGAAGCAAGCAACAAGTGTACAGAAAGAGTAGGGTTATAGTAGGTTGAGGAATGGTTAATGTAGATAAGGATTACAAGTAGGTTTAGGGATTTATAGTTTTACATGTTTTAATTTTATTCACGTAGATTCAATGTTAACTTTTTGAAAAACGAGAATAATTTTTTCATTTGAAACTTATGATGAGTTTTTAAGTTATAGATGTGCTCTTTTTAAATAAGCTCCTTCTGCATTATTTTTTTTTTTTGTTTTGAAAATGACAGTTTTATTATCAAAAGGAGAAAACACTCTTTTAGGAAAAAGTGATCACCAAAACCGGAAGCGTATGCTTAATTAAGAGAAAATGCATGGGAAGGGTGTGAGAAGCATGTGAGAAGCGTGCTGCCCCTAAATTTGGGAAGTGAGAACAACTTAGGTTGCATTCTTTAACCATTCTCATTATTCTAGGTCTGGAAGTCAGATTTAATTTTTTTTTTTTTTTTTGAATGGTAAAAGATAAAGTCTTTCATCAAAGGGAGACCGAGATGGTCAAATACAATATGAGTGAGTAGAACAACATACGAAGAAGGCACAATAAAATCAAGGACTGAAAAAATTAAGGAGGAAGGAAATCAAACAACTCAAACTCCTCCTTAAGAGCCCCGGCCTTTGCTAACTTGTCCGCTGCCCCGTTCCCTGATCTCCTAATGTGCCGGAAAGAAATACTCGAGGAGCCAACTAAATCTTTAATCTTATTGAAAAAAGTGGCGAATCTCCATGGAGGAAGATGAGAACCAGATATCCACCGGATGACATTCAAGGAGTCCCCTTCCACCACTACATGATCAAGATCCACATCCACGAGAAGCTTGATTCCTTTATGGACGGCACGCGCCTCCGCCTCATTAGAATTTGCTATGCCAATCGGGCCTGCAAAAGCCCGCTTCACCACTCCTTTGGCGTCCCTAAGAACTCCCCCAATACCAGTAGACCCTTGTTTTCCGAGGCTAGAACCATCGAAATTGAGCTTTAAGTAACCTATAGATGGAGGTTCTCAAACCTGAATAATTTACAGACTCCTCTCGCTGCTATAACAGACCTCACGCCACCGTGCCACGGATCATAGGCAGAGGTGAACTGAAAACTAGGAAGAGACATGGCCCAAAAAGATGGACAAAGCCAACATCTTGGAAGCCAAATAAGAAGCACTTACTACATCCAACACATCAATGAGATCTTTGGGGAAAACCCAAGAAATACCAAATCTACTCAACATGCCACTCCAAATCTCCCGAATGAACTTGCAATGAATAAATATATGATTCATTGATTCCCCATCTTGAATACACAAGGAACAGTGATCCACAAATCCCATCTTTTGCTTCCGTAGGAAGTCAATCTTTTGAATGTGATCGCGAATGGCCGCCCACCCAAATACAGAAACACGGGGGGAGCAAGGATCGACCATAACCTAGCAATTTTAGGGACCGCCGGGCAAGTTGCGAGATGGGAGTAGAATGATTTAGTGGAGAACACCCTTGTAGAATTCTAGATTCATACCCCTATATTAAAGACATCCAACTTGAGATAATGCCCTCCAAAATCTCAAGCAGTCAAGCAACAACTTAGAGTTCTCTATCAAAGAAATTGCGCCTGAAAGCAGGCAACCACACCACCCTACGCTGTCTCCTTTTGAAGCAATCTCTGACCAACGCCTCTTTGGAAGATGATACCATAAACAACCCCGGAAAAAGAGTTTTTAAGCCAGATTTAATTCTTAGTATTTGAAGTGCTTCCAGAAATTGGATCACCTTTTTTATCATTCAAAAATAAAAATAAAATAACAATAAGATCACCTTTTTTAACTCATTTCCATTAATCACATTTTTTTTTGCAATAGAATCACACTTTCCTATCATCCAAAAAAAATTCTAGAGTTCTAATTTGTGGGATATAGATGCCAAACATAATTTAATAGGAAGGAATGCTTTTATTTGAATATTTTAATAAGAAGGAATGCATTTCAAAGTTTAAGAAAATTCTGTTATAGAAATAAAGAAATAATTATGCCCATGGTCCAATCAGACTTTAGTTATTACATTGCCAGATTTTAGACTTATTAATAATTACATTGACCTATTAGTCCAATTGGGCAAATGATTGTATGAATATCAAATGTTTCATTTAGTCATGTAATATAAATAGTATTACTAGTTCATATCATACCAAGTATGAATAATATCTCAAATTCAAAAGGCTTTATCATGTATAATTTTTGTAGTAAACCTGATGTCCCTATGCTAAACAGAGTTCTCCAACCCAAAAATCCTGATTTAGGTCTCTGAAAAACTATGAAGAGATAGTTACTAAGGCATCTTTATATATGTCTTTCTCAATTAGAAGTTGAAATCTTTATGTTTTCTGAGTCATCTTTCTGTGAACTCTCAAAGTTAAAATGACCATGGATACGGATTTGTTTTGTTGGTCAGCAAAACTCTCTTGAATAGAGGAGGCTTTAAACTCTAACAAAATTAGTGAATAAAGTAGATCTTGTATTGTATCCATCTGATAAGAAAAAGTTCCATGGATTCAGTTTCTTTTGCATGCCATAAGTTCACTCCTAGAAGTGTTAGAAATATTCTTGTCTAGTCAGAAATTCGCCTTTCAAGTTGAACAGAATGTTTCCTTGACAAACAGTTATTGTTTGAGGGGGCCGAGTTTATAATAGAGTTTTGCTATGCCCAAGGTTTTAAATTCCGGTTTTGGTTTTGGTTTTGGTCACTGCAGAACGGGACTGTTTCGGTTTTGGTTGGAAATTTGGTTGGAAATCTTTTAAAATTATGAAAACGTGTGGAAACATATGCAAATGATGGAATTTTAAGATGAAACTCCAAGAATGCTGGAACAAGCACAAGTACACACTTGGAAACTATCCCATAAGCAAAGACAACCATCCATAATGGGTTTAACAACATTGAACACCTAGTGAAATGCAGGAAATGCTGGAATAAACACAAAACTCACATAAGCAAGACAACCATTTATTACGGCTTAACAACATTGAACACCTAGTGACATGTGCTATCTGATAATTCAATACATATTATATTTCACATATAATTTATATAAATATTTTTTTTTTGAAAGGTGAAATTGTATATAAATATTTATATTTAATACATTCACTATATTTCTGTTTCATATACAATTCATATGAGTATAATTATGTAATGCATATATGTAAATTCATATAAATATATTTATGTAAAACACACTGATATAGTATACCCCTAATGCACTTATGATTTTTGTTTCGATTTGCATTTTGATTTCAGTGGGGATGGAAAGAGAAACACTTTGATTGTTACATGTCAATTTCAGTGGAAATTTAATATCATTGTTATGTCTACAATGGTTATATTAGAATGGACATGTTGTAATTCATATAATTATTTATACATCATAAATTCACTACATTTCCTTTGCAATTCATATAAATATAATTATTTTTTTGAAAGGTAAATATAAATATAATTATGTAACACATACTACTTAGCTTAGCTTAGTAGCTGAACTCTTTCTATTGGGGTGGTGCTACCGGATGCTTCTGATCAATAGGAAGAGGAGGAAGAAAATAAAATGTAAAAAATGCGAAGTTTATGTCGAAATGGCATTTCGGCACAAACTCTAACAAAGAGCAAAGCGAATCCTATTCGCTGTAAAGAGAAGAATAGAGAGATTCCTTGAAGATTTTTTCAGAAAAAAATGACAAAACTAGTTAGAAAACAAATCTAGAAAAGATTGGTGAAGATGATTCTTACCTAGAAGTTGCCGGCTTCAATGTTTCTATAATATTCGGTGATGTTCATCTTCATATCTTCACAAGTGTTTTTCACCGCAAGAGATCTTGTGTAGCCCATTGTCTTTTGTGAAGACTGAAGAGTCAGCTTTTTTGCTGTAGCTTAATGAAGACAACAATGCACGTCGTCAGCTTTTGTCGCCCATTGTCGGATTATGAAGCTAGGCGGCACGCACTTCCCATCTTCAATGCCGTTTCATTTTTCAGTCTAAAGAGCCCTAAATGGGCGAAATTTCAGTAAAATAGTCGGATCAGAACTGTCCACCTGCTGTAATCATGGGTTTAAATTTCGCATTTCAGCCGAAATTTTTGCAATATTGGTCAAAATGACCAAATTTTGGCCGAAATTCAAACCAAAATCCAAAATGTAAATGATTTTGGACCCAACTGAAATTTAAAACAATGGATATAATTACTAATTAGTGCCTGGATTAACTAAACTTTTCCTTCAACCTTGTTTGGATTGCAGGGAAAACATTTTTTAAGGCCCTGTTTTGCTGTTTGGATTGCGGGAAAAAATGTTTTTTAAGACCATGTTTGGAATTCAGGGAAAAACATTTCTTAAGGTTGCTGTTTGGATTGCAGGAAAAACGAAAAAACATTTCTGAAGGCGATGTTTGGACTGCTTCAGTTTTTTCTGGGATAGTCTTTCTTTTCCAAAATTTTCCTAAACCCTGTTTGGTTGCAAGATTTTTTTGAAAAAGTTTGCGTAGAAAAAATATTTCTAAAATTTCCTAGTTCTTTTTACATATGTAAAAAGATAACTTGAACCAAACCTCTTTAATTATTACTTAGGCCTTCAATTTATGATAATATCCCTCCATATTAATTATAATCATATCGTTTCACCCTAAATCATGGAAAAGAAAAAATTTCCAAGGAAAAAAAATTCTTTCTGGAGTGTTTTTCTTGCAATCCGAATGGGGCCAAATTTCCTACTTTTTTACACATGAAAAATCATAACTTGAACCAACCCTATTCAATTTTTATTTAGAGGGACATTGTACTTTATTGAAATAATGAATGAAGTGATTTAATACAGTTTGTGTGTGTGTGTGTGTGTGTGTGTGTGTGTGTGAGAGAGAGAGAGAGACCCAATGAATCCATTTTCTAATTTTTTTAAGCGAGAGAAATCCGCTCTAAAAAATACGACCTAAATATCAGGATAGATTCTGAAATCTATTATCTTTTTTTTAAATCGACATTTATTATTCCAAAAAGTGCCAAATAAGGGACAAGCTGTCTCCTAACAGGCTACAATAGTACCGCCCCTACATACAATAGAATTAGCTTACATATCCGTTATATGCTATGCATCCCCATTCCCCATTACATTACCCAATAGCTTGTATCAAATCCAATAAAAAGTGCCATATTTGTGGCCCCACCAAGTCAAGATACGTGTCTGCCATGCCACCCAGACCTCTCCACCTCATTCCAACTGGCGAATTCGATTTTCAAAATCCCGCTCGAAGGACCAGAGCTATTGTGTGCCCCTAGCCGTGCACGATAGCCATTGTTCTATCGTGCGCCAGGCCATCTTCTTTGGCAGCATTATCACACACACACACACACACTCACACACACACACACACACACAGAGAGAGAGAGAGAGAGAGAGAGAGAGAGAGAGAGAGAGAGAGAGAGAGAGAGAGAGAGAGAGAGAGAGATGGGCCGGTGGTCTATTCCGGCAAGCCTCCCCGCCGACCACCACCTCCTTCTCCACAGTCACCACCTCCAGTTCCTCCTACAAATCCTCAACAAAAATCATCCATCTCCACCGGAGGAATCTCAGCCACCACCATCTTCTTCAAGATTCAACAACAGCCTCAACATCGCACCTCGATCAACAACCCATCTTCACCACCCGATCTCCGGTGGCCTCCACCTCGCACCACCCCCAAGCCCTGGCGGACCACTCTTCCACCATTTCCTACTTCCACTAAGCCCAAAGAAATCAAAATCTGGTGACCTCCATTACCACTAGTCACCAAGCCCAACCTCAGGCTACCTCCCACGATCTCGAATCTGGAAAACACGTCCTCCGACAACCAGATCCAACGACCCCATTACTAAATCCGGCAACTCACATCTTCCCACGTCCTCCACAGCCTCTAGATCTGACAACCCACGGCCTTTAGCCTGCCTTCCACAGCTTCAGATCCGGCAACCCACGTGCCTTCCACGGCTTCCCACACAGCTTTCCACGGCTTCAGATTTGACCTCATGGCCTCCATGGCCTCCACGACCTCAGATCTGGCCTCCACGGAAGAGTCACTTTAGATCCAATCTCCACGGTTCCAGATCCGATCTCCACAGAGGAGCCACGACCTTGCTGTTTCTGGCCTCAACTTTCTGTTTCACAACAGAGAGAGAGAGAGAGAGAGAGAGAGAGAGAGAGAGAGAGAGAGAGAGAGAGATTCGCCTCCCTCCCTAGGGTTTCCGTCGCCTAGGGAGGGAGCTATGAAGGAATCGTCAAGTTTGCCCCCGGTCTAGGGTTGGATCTTCCTATTTTTTTGGCACCTGAAATGTTTCAAAACTCTGTCAAAAAAAAAAAGACCAGCAATTTTTTGACTTTTTCTATCCATGGAGCTCAAAAGAAAAAAAAAAAAAAAAAACGCTCCATAAAATGGTTATAGACTGCAACTAGGATGTATACGATAACTATATTGTGGACATTGCATTATGATTTGATGGAAGTATTCTGAATGTGGTATGACACTGTGCGATGTTACTGTTCTTCATTTTCTTTTGGATTGCTGTGTAGGTACTATAGCTCTGCTTTTATTATGAGGATTGTTAACAATAATTTATGTATCTTTGATGGCCTGGTCTAATAATATTTCCGTCACTTTCTTTTATAGACTATCATATCTCATGTTGACCTTCTAAATTCTGATCTGTATATGTACATTATAACTTCAGAGTGAAGTGGCAAAAGTGGTTGAGAGACAGACTGGCCTGGAGCGCCACCTGGAGTTGATCGAAACTCATCAACTAGAGGTTTGTAACTTTATTATGATGACATTGATCTTTGTTTCTCAGGTTCCGTGTGTCATTCTTATACATTAACATGTACTTGTATGTATTACACACACACACACACATGTGTATGTGTGTGTGTGTGCGCGCGGGCGCGCACGCAGTGGCGGAGCCAGGATTTATGCATAAGGGGGGCAAGCTTATACAAGCTTATTCATAAGAAGGGCAGGCCTTCAAATTTTTAAGGGGGCTGGGCCAAATTGAGTTGGGCCTATTGAGGATTTGGCCCAACTCAACAGGGGCAACTGCCCCCCTTATGCTACATGCAGTTCCACCCCTGTCTGTATGCGCTCCATTCTTATTCATTAACATGTACTTGTATGTGTATATATATATATATATATATATATATATATATATATATATATATATATATATATATATATATATATATATATATATATATATATATATATATATATATATGCGTGCAGGTGCGGGTGTGGGTGCGCACGTGCGAGCGAGTGTCAAAAATGACTTCCGTGCGTGCGTGCGTGCGAATGTCAAAAATGACTTCGAAATACTAAGGGGATGTTCGGCAACACTTCTCATTCTCGCCTAAAGAATCGGGCGGAAACAGAGTGATGAGGAGAAACTTTAGAAACGGTTATTTATCGCTTCAAGGAATCCTATTTTTTAGTCGAAAAAGTAGCAAAATTTTTTGAAACGGACCTTAGCGGGTCACACAGCCGAACAAGATTTTTGAGATTTTTTTGGCTGTCGTCATTCTCTACTCCTAAAAAAGGGGAAAATCCCCTAAAAGAATAGTGGCCGAACACGCCGTAATGTTTAGGAGGAATATCTAGTGGAAGGAACACACTTACTGTTAGTATTTGGAAAATAATGGTGTATGAGTTCCATACTGAATCAAAAGTACCTTCATATATGCAGTGATAATTGCTTAAATCATACTGAAATATGTAGTGAATACTTCATGAAATTTGTGAATATCAAATTGAAGTGCTCCTTTCCTTGACTGTTCGACCTTCGGGGCTGTCTACACGATGAGGTGTTTTGGAAACTAAGTTTGCTGGCTATATTATGATTAAACATGGTAGTGCTAAATATCAGTAGACTATATATGTAGTTATGTACACACTACCCACACAATACATGCTCCAAAGGCAAAATGTTTTGAAAGTTCTAGCATGTCTTGCGATCATGGTTTTAAATTTCCACTGTAACTGACACGAAACAGCCAAAATGTTTCCATTTCCATCCTCATCGAAACACATACCGAAACCAAAACTCTAAGTGTATTAGTCCCTAGTGGCATACTATATCAGTATGTGTTTCATAATTATATTTTTATGAATTGCATATGAAATGTGGTGCATGTATTATGTATAAATAATTAAATATTTATATGAAATACGTGTGAAATGTGGTATGTACTGAATTATCAGACATGCATGACGACGCAGGTCACAATTTGTTTGATGTTGTTAAACCATTATGAATGGCTTCCTTGATTATGTGGTGGTTTCTAAGTAATATTTGTGCGAATTCAAGCATTTCATGAATTTTCATCGAAAAATTCTATTAGCGGCATATGTTTCCATATGTTTATGTGATTTTTCAGAATATCTACTGAAATTTCCAACCGAAACCAAAACCCAAATTCAAAATCTTGCTTGTGTTTCTTTTTCTAAGTCAACAATTAATAGTTATCTTGTAAGAGATGTTGATCTTGGTGAAATGTTGATGTTGGTGAATGCTTTTATTGCTAAAATGACGTTTATTTTTTGCGATACAGTTATATTGTTGTCTAATCGCCGGATACTTATCAGTCAATTCAGAATACTTCAAAAGATTAGATAGAGGAGCTATCATGCAATATTATGTGTTTGTACTATTATAATATTCATAGTATCTATATTTCCAAGCATACAATTAAAAAAAAAAAAAAAAACTATATTTCCAAACATAATGTGAGAACCTTTAACATAGATGATGTGCCATATCTGAAAATTGGCTCTATTGAAGTACTTTGAGGTGCAATTTTCCATGATAATTTGGTGCATTGGCTTACATCATGCATTGGCATACATTATGTGCAATGACCATTCGTTCTGAGATTAAATCTTCATCCAATTTGGATTTGAAACTTGGAAGCTCATGTTATTTTCATGATTACTCATTCAGCATTTTGTAACAATGTTCATGTTGTTGGTCCTATTTGTTTTTCTTGTTAATGAATTATGTTCTTTTTTCCTTTTGTTACGTAGGTTGAAAAGGCTTTGCAAAGTTTCGAAGAAGCAGCTGAACATATTTACAAGGATGAGCGTGAGTTACTTCGTGATGATGAGGTTGCATCTGCGAGAGATTCAATGTAATTGGCTTGCTTAATACATAAATGTTATATACGTTGATTCATGAGTTATGTCTTTAGTCTGTAAATTTATAATTTTGTGCATCCATATCTCTCTGTGGGGTGGGGGGTGGAGAGAATGTTTTTGCTCGGTCGAGCAGATAACTCATCTGCTCAGTAAAAATGCAGTGGGGGCCCACATTGTGTCGGTGATGCAAACCATTCATTTGATGAGCCCTGACATAGATAGGGATTGCCCAAAAAAATCAGCTCCATAGTTCATGGTTTTCCAAAATCCAGGACATTGATATGGATTATGGTATTCGATATCATGAGATAATGCATGACATGTAAAAATAAAGCATTATAAAACTTAAACTAGATTGACCATTGGTGATGTATTTATCAATACATTGATTACATGATCAATAAGACATACTACAAATTATAATTACAAATATACGTCAATAAGAAGAAAAAGGCATGGTAGTTAATTCGAAGAGAGTGACATACATTTTGAAACACGATAGTTATTTTGAGCAACACAAGTATCCATGCAATACTTGGTATGGCTTGGTGTTGTACTATGTTGGACACAGGACATTTGGCTTACTCAGCCAAGTTGCACGTGTTTTAAACATTATAACTATTTTGAGCAACAGAAATATCCATGAAGTACTTGGTATGGGTATCGACATTGTGTCATCCATGTATCACAGTTTTGATCCCTTTCTAACTATTTTGAATTGAGATCTATTGTTTATTGCTTGTGGCTTGTCCTTTCTTTGGTGATTGGTTGTTTGTTTAAGATTCCAAATAGCTGTATTACATCATTACATGCATAATATATGTTCTATATTTATACTTGTTGCACTACGATTAACATGTCATTGGTCATATATGCTTCCACATTTGAATTAGCCCTCTCTTAGTATTGTCTATATGATTTATGGCAGTGCTTGAAATTTATTGTAGTGATCATGATGTTGTAGCCTTCTGTTTTTGTATTGCGCTCGATTGAAAAAGGAGGGCATTCTGTTTCTTTTTTTCTCTTTTTGATAGGTAAGCTGGGATCAAACCCCCGATCTCAGGGTGAAAGAACATAGTCTCTTATCAAATGAGCTAGAGGCCAACCCCACTTTGTATAATTTAGGGCATTCTGTTTCTTTCTCTCTTTTTTTTTCTTTTTCTTTCCATAACTTTTGGATTTTATATCAAAACAATCTGAGTGGTGCTTCAATATGAAGTTTAGGCCCTATGACCTAAAGGTTGAGGCTTGGTTTTTCAACCTTTAGGTTGCAGATGCGATCCCAACTTACCTACCAAGAAAAATGGTTTACGCCTACAAGACTACAAGTGACTAGATCTTACGGGTGAGCATTTATTCCATACCCTCCATTTTGGGATTGAGATTCTAGCTCAATGGTCAAGGTTTTCGTCTTCAACCTGGAGGTCGAAGGTTCAATCCCAGCGTACCTACCAAAAAAAACTAGGTCATATGGTCCTATATGTCTGACTTTACCCATATTCCATATTGATGTCATACTCGTGTATGTTAATTCTATATTGAAGTGTAAAAGCCATATACATGCCAAATCTTTGCAGTGTCCCAGTGTCATTGGTGAATGTTTTGTTGCTGGTATCTTTTTAACCAATACTTTGTTTCCAACGTAGGTATGACCAAGCAGAATTCATTGAAAAGGAAATGGAACAGATGGCAGAACAAATAAAATCAATTATCCAGACCTTGAATGCCAACCAGGTACAGCATTAAAATATTACATGATTTTTAATGTCGCTTGTAGCTTTTTCATTGGCAGATGCTCATTTACAGCTTCGTGCAGGGCGGCGAACTTGATATGATCGATGGAATGACTCCTATGGACGTAGTTGTCCGCATTCTAAACAATCAGCTCAGTTCACTGATGTGGATTGACGAAAAGGTTCATATTACTTTTGTTATTCAAGTTCCTTGACATGTTTAGATTCTGTTTTCAGTTGAGTTGAGCTTTTGCCCATAGTGGTCAACGTTTTAAATTTCGACCGAAATCCGGATTTCGGTCAAGACCGAAACCGAAATCAACCGGAACTGAAATTTTGGCCGAAATTTCAGGAAAATGCAATTTTTAAAATTTTTTACTAGATTTCGTCCGAAATTACTGAAATTTCGTTACAATAATGAAATTTGCTTTTTTTTTCCTTACCAAATTTCGTCCGAAATTTCGGTTTCAGCTATATGTCCGAAACCAAAATTTAAAACCTTGGTGGTGATGAACCACATGTATAACATTGAGGTCAGGGTTGAAAACCTAGCTGCAGGAATATACTTCCGAAGATGTTTTCATTACCTCACTCTCATTCACGCTTCTGGACCTCCTCTTTGATGCCACCACATTTTGAATCTGTAGAATCACTTCTTTCTTGCTAGTGCACTTGAATTTTCTTCACACCCCACTTGGTGCAACGTATGTTCAAAGTTTCAGTTATCCATCCCAAATAAAGATTGCTTTTTGGCGTCATTGGTGACAATTTTATTACTCTTATTCCATAATCTCATCTCCACCATTGTTATTTTTGTGTATTTTGCATTTGTAAACTGCTTTTAGGCTTTGGTGATCATAAGAATGCCTGAAGAATTCAGCTTTGCTAATACCCAGAAACCCCTCATCCCCGCATTCGGTCAAAAAGCATTCACTGTGCAAAATGATTATTGTAATGATCTTTTGAACTTTGCTAATACCTAGAAACCCCTAACCTGCATCTTTGGTGGCTCTATTCCTCTAAACTTCCAAGTACAACCTAGTGCAAATTCAATATTATGTTTCTTTTGTTCTCTAATACGAATTCAACTATATTAACCATGCTTCACTGATATTCCTTTCATTAAGCATCTCTTTTATTACTTTTAAACTGGAAAAAAATCGTATTAGCAAATTGCCAAATAGTATTCATGAAATATTTCAAATAGGCTACTGATATTGTAACACCCATGTTTTGATAATGGGACGACTCACTTTGTTTTACGCTTCTCTTTTTTTTTATTGAAATTGACAATTTCATTGATACTATGAAGATTACATTGGGGACCAGGGGTCCCTACTTGCATAACATAGAATCAATTAAGGGTGGCCAGGAGCATACTCCTAGGCCAATAAAAACCAAAAGCATGGTTTTAAATTTCGCGTTTCGGCCGAAATATTTCGGTTTCGGCGGAAAACGAAACAAAATGCACATAGTTTCAGAAAAGTACAAAATTTCGGCCGAAACATTTTGGAAATTTCGGTGAAATTTTTACAAGATTTCGTTCGAAATTTCGTACCAAAACCGAAACGTTTTGGTATCGCTGATGACCGAAACCGAAACCGAGATTTAAAACCTTGACCAAAAGAAGTGATCTTCTGGGTCAACCGCTACAGTGAGGTCCACAAGTCCACACTTCCATGCGCTGCCATCATGCTAAATAACTACTTTACTTTCCTTTCCTTTCGAATTCTTCATCTACTACCGCAGCCTAGAGTGCCTTCACCATTCCCCCTTCCTTTCCTTTACATTGCCCAATGTTCTCAATTGAATCGAATCCAACAAAAAGTACCATATTTGTGGGGCCCGTCAAGTCATATGTGTGACCTGCCATGTCACACATACTTCTCCACCGCTTTCTAGTCGGCGAATTCAATTTTCAAAGATCCCGCTCAAAGGCTTGAAGCTATTGTGCGCCCCTAACAGTGCACAATAGCCAACCAATCGAATCCGATCTTCGGGCGGCCTCCACCTCGTGCCACCGCCCGTCCCGCGGATCCTCGTTAAACCACCAAGCCAAAAACCCTAGTCTAACCGTAGAGACCACCATTGTTCACCCTAACTTCTTCCTCTTCACCTCCACCTCCACCAGAACCTAAAACCCTAACCCTACCCTTCCTTCCACCTAACTCTAGATACCACCATTGTTCACCCCATTATTTTTCCTCTTCACTTCCACCAAACCCTAAATACCTAATCCTACCCTACCTTTCACCTAACCCTATTCTTATCTCCTTCCTAAACCACTATCTCTCCAGCCACCGCTCCAGCTAACTACCTGCAATCCAAAACAACTATCCTAACCTAACACCTCGGCCCTTCTAGCCCCAACCTTACACCTCGATCAAACCCATCTTTTACCTCCCAAACTCCAGACGGCAACCCCAACGCTATCTCCGGCTACCCATCGTCTCCGCCACTCAACACGGCCCCCCAGATCCGGCGACTCACGGCTTCCCAAAGCCCTTTGCCGGTCATCCACCGCACCATTTCTTGATATCCCACGTGCTTTCCGTGTTTCACGAGGGAGAGGAGGGTTTGGAATAACCGGTTGTCTCAGTATCGTCGTCCGCATCCTCCATCATATTTTTTCTCCACCACCACCATCACATCCACATCCAACCTCTTCCTTTTTCCTCCGAATCCAGCCACCCTTTTTCATTCTCCTGCCACGTCCAACACTTCCGATTCACCAGCTCACTTTCTCCATCCACCCTACCCAGTTCCGATCCTTTCCCCATTAAATCTGGCCCACTCGGAACCAGATCCGGCCATTCCGTCCCTCCAGCCACCATTGTTGCATCCTCTGCGAGATATGCCGAACTCCAGGCATCATCCGGCTACAAACACCTCCTTTGCCCATTAAAGGAGAGAAAGGGAGAGATAAGAAAGTAGAAGAGATGGATCTAAGAAAAAGAGAGACCAAGGAGATAGAAAGATGGGGGAACAGAAAAAATAGAAAGAGAGAGATCAGGGAGATCATAAAAATGAAAGAAAAGGAGATAGGGGGAGAAAGAGTGAGATCAGGAAATGAGAGAGATCGATCGATCGGAGAGAGAGAGAGACTAGTGAGAGGGGGAAAACACTAAAAAGGGGGGAGAGAGAGAGAGAGAGAGATGAAATTGCCTCCTTCCTTAGGGTTTCCATCGACCTGGGGTGGGGGGAAATTGCCCTTTTTTTGTTTTACGCTTCTCTGATCTGCTGCCAAGAGCTTTTTGGGAATTTCAATTGCCTTTTTACAGTTGGTTAAAACATGTAAAACAAGGTGAGTTCATCCCATTATCAAAACATGGTCGTGATATCAGTCCCCTTTAAATAATGCTTTTCGATAGATGTTGCCATGTTCTTTGTTGGCCTATTTTCTCTTAATATAATACTACCATACTTTTTTACCATTGAAATTGTTTTAATCTCTTTGAACACATTAGTCTGGCGAATTCTCAACCCGTATCCAGAAACTGGCGAACCGTGGTGGTGCTGCTGATAGAGATTTGGCTGCTTCAAGATTTTGGATGAGTTAACTCTAGGTTTCGTGCGAAGAAAGGTGTGTTTTCTTTTTTCTACATATGATACCGCTGGAGAAAAATGAAGATGGTTCTATCAACTCTTTAGTTCTATCATGTAGTGAGAATTAGTCTCTTCTACATAAATGAGAATTTGCAAGTATTTGGGTTCTGAAGGGGAGATTTGAAGCAATAGGAGTGTAATTCAACACCAAAAGAACTTCTATCTCTGTTGTGAGATACGAGTTTAGTTCATACAGGACTATGTTCTCCTCCTGTGGTTTCTCAACTCTCTGTAAGGTTTCTGTGTCATGAGAAAAGGTGAGGCCACTTTAAGGCTTGGACATGTAGACCCAGTTGATTTGCTGGGCTTCTGTAGAGAACGTTTTTATGTAGGGGAAAAAGGCTTATTATGGATGATTACTTTCTGGGTCTAATGGGCTGCAAATTTTCCTAGAGAACACATTTTTATTTTGGGAAAAAAACATCATGCAAATGAGTTATCCGAGTGCTAGAAAATTCGTTTCTTGATGGAAAAAAAATTCGAATAAAATATTACCTTGTATACAAATGGCCCAAAAGTGTTAATTTTTTATAGGAATTTGCTAGCGTCAATCGCAGATGGTCTGCGATGGACACTAGCAAATCCCTTATTTATATGATACATGGTTTTTAAAGATTCTTGGAGGTCAACTTTCTTTTGCAAAAGCAACCTTTAAAAACAATAGCATGGAGATAAATAACAATGGTCTCTAAAAGAGGAGATTTTATCCCAAAAGAGAAAGGCAGCGTTTGTTTTTCTTTTGTTGATACGCTTTCTTATTGTTTTTTTAACATCTTTGAGATCTCGATGACAAGGAAATAAATGTAATTCTGGCCCTCATTTCATTCTTCTTTTCTAAAATATGAACGAACCTGCCTCGGATGGGCCTTCATTTCTCTATTCTTCCTTTTTTTCATGTTCATTTGGCTTCCTGCCCTGAGCCTGAAGTGGGAATGTGCGAAAAAGGCCTTTAACAAAATGCCTATCCAATTTCTGTTTCCGAAACGGTTGGGCAAAAGAACAAATTTGGGCATTTGGTTGAAAATTTTACTCCTTGAATTAGTGTAGTTTTGTTAATTTTCCTTTGCTTACTGCTGAAATGGATGGTTTGAGTATCATTTGTTTGGACACAATGCACCCGGGAAGAGGGTTAGTGGAAATTTTCAGTTCTGGGAAGATCCTCAGATTGAATCTGTTACTGCCCATTTGAATAACTATAATGAAAAAAGACTACACACTTAAATTAGAACATCTGGCAATCTGGGAAATCTTTGTTATTAATTGTTTGATCTTGACCGTCCCCACAAAGAAAATTGGTAGTGGGAAGAGGGTCAGTGGAAAATTTCAGTGCTGGGTAGAGGGTCAGATGGGTATTTTAAGGGGACCACTTGAATCTTTACTGCCCCTTTGAATATTTATAAAGTAGAAAAGACTCGATACTTAAATTAGAACGGCTGAAAATCTGGCAAATCTATGTTATTAATTGTTTGATCTTGAACATCCCCACAAAAAAAAAATTGGTAGTGGATGTTCAAAATATTTGGGCAAGCATTGACTAGAAGGTCGAGATTGGATCAATCTTTTGATCTTCTAAATCAATGATCAGATGCATGGAGAGTCAGAGAGAGAGATATGATAGTATATTCCTAATAAATTTTCAAATATGGCTTCCTAATGGTTTCATCTATTGTTTATACTTTAATTTAAAGAATCATTTTCACAGTTGAAACACTTGGATTTAAAGTTATTGACTTCACTCTCTTAGTCAAAAATGTAATTTAAAGGCATAAAAGCCATGATTCTAATTGAGCTGGATTACTCTCTGGCGAGTAATCCAGCATAACTTTTCAAATGGGTGTTTCACCTTTCTAATGGCTTCACTTTGTTATTAATAAAGAAAAAGATTTCTGATTTGAGACTCATATTAAAAGGCCCACAGCTCGTGATTTGAGAGTCTCCTATCATACGTTGTAGTACCCAGTGTAAACACTCAAATGGGCATGGCCAGACTGGCCAGTGGCTTCACTTATTACTCGTATAATAAAGAAAAGGAATTTTGACTCCTTCATGAATACTTTTCACATGTTCTCATTTAAATAGTTTTTCTTTTGAAGGATCATGACTATGATCCCATATTAGCACCAATCCCCCTCTCACTAATAATATTTTAAAAATTACTCTAGGGCAGTGATAAATCGACTCCCGAAATGGATTAATCGACTCCCCATGTGTCTATCTCTCTCCTCTTTCTCGCTCTAACCTAGAGGAGAGAGAAAGACACATGGGGAGTCGATTTATCAATTTGGGGAGTCGATTTATCACTTCCCTTACTTTATTTTTAATTGAATTACATGATTTTGTAGACGTCAAGTCTTCATCGCTCTCCGATGATTAGTAAACGTTGCTAGAAATTATGATTTTCAATGTTGCTTTGTAACAAAGGGTTTTTAATCTACTATCACGATCGATCCATCAAACTTTCTTTGGCTTTAAGTTAATGATGCACACGTAATGGCTAGGAATGATTTATTCTTGGTTAAGATATGATGTTTGTAATAAAGTTATCTTTATCCTAATCCCGTTCATAGCATTAGAAGAAGAATCTCATATTTAGCTCATATCACATAGAAGTTAGGTGAGAAAATCACATGTCTACTATGTCACAATTCATAGAGTGACAACTGAGCGGAAGTTGAAAATAAGACGAGTGGTCTGTAAGTCAAAGGGAAATTAGGTAATTATGTTGGTGAATCAAAGAAAAGAGTCAGGGCCTCTTTGGATCCCATCAAAACAAGTCCTCATATTCATATATGATTTTTAATTTAATCATTTAAGGGGCCGTTTGGACACACGGATTTTAGAATCCGAGATTTCTTCAAAATTGTAGCTACGAGACAAGAGAAGAAGCCTTCTCGCCCTCCTTTCTGTCAGCAAGAGAGTAGCAGATCCTCCCATATTTCCAGGTTTTAGAAATCTCAGGATGCAGTAGAGATTTTTAAAACCTGAATTTCTCACTTAAAATCCAAGAAACGCTGTCAGGACATCATACAGCAACTTGATCATAACCCTCTTTTACACTGTTTTCAAACTGAAAACCTGGATTCTAAAATCCGCATATCCAAACGACCCCTTATA
Organism: Tasmannia lanceolata; assembly: GCF_043159265.1. Lineage (NCBI taxonomy): Eukaryota > Viridiplantae > Streptophyta > Magnoliopsida > Canellales > Winteraceae > Tasmannia > Tasmannia lanceolata. The sequence continues at coordinate 16,664,565 of NW_027518683.1, forward strand.
AAAGAAGCAATAAAGCAACTATATCATTGAGAAAATCCTTTTACACGCCATTGTTTTCGCTAAGAAAAACAATCATAAGTCCATCCTATATCCTTTGTTCCCTCTCTTACCGGATGATTCATGAGAAAAGACATTCCTTAAGGCTATGTTTCTCAACTATGAAATTTGTTTTCCATGGAATATGAATTTTTCAATTGGGGGGATAGTGGGTAAGGAGGATGGGAGAAGAAGAGGTTGAGAAGTGGCTAAAAATAAAGAAAATAAATTTTATTTTGAATAGAGTTTTTTTTCCTTGTTTTCAGTCTTTCCTCACCCTCTCTTCAACTAGTCCCTCTTAGGATGTTAATATTTGTCAGATCATATTGTCACCCTCTCTTCAACTAGTCTTTCCTAACCCTCTCTTCAACTAGTCCCTTATTTTAATGCTTCAATTTGCATGATCTGCTTTTGATCCAATGGGTCTCCCTGCGATGGCCCATGAAATCAACGATCCTGATCACCAAGCAAATATGGTGATAAGATCGACCGTCTAGCTAATTGCTCTCATGTATAATTTATACTACAGTTGTAACCATTATTTGCAAATCATATTAAAGTTGGAACAATTTGCACATGAGGTCATATGCAATGATGTTTTGAGGTATCCAAACAGACTATTTACTATTTTGTATCAAGGGAAAATATCACACTCAAACCATCTTTCATTCGCATCAAAAGATACTTTAAGTAGAAAAGCCGAAAGAAATGACATTTTAAGCCTTATTTTAATCCTTATGGAAGTATCAAAGGACACTAAACTAGTGATGGACACTAATTTAGGGATGAATTCTTCTCAATCTGGAGAGGATTATGCAGTGCGAATCATGTCATGTCTGATGATTATATGAAGGAATGTGACCTTTAGAAATAACTTTAGGGCCCGTTTGGATCCGGAGAAGATTTTTATTTGGATTTCTCACATTTGCAGCCCTTTTTGCATTGTAATTTGGATCGGATCAAATTCTTGGATTCTAATTCAGCAGCTTACAGCGAAAAAAATAAATCAGATTCCTAAGTTTGTTGTGGAAATAAGAAATTGGAAATCCACAGATCTGGGAGTTTCGTTCACCCTCTTTGCTCCTCAATGTTACGAACCTAAATCGGTTCGTAACGGATTTGATCTTCTTAGAGGGAAGATCAGCCTCTTGACCCACTTCGAGGGAAGGGTCGTCATCCTCTGTGCACAAACACACTATTCTGGGGATAAAATTCTCATTGAATAAAGAAAGGCTGCGTACAAGTCTCTAAGACTCCTAAATAACTAAATAACTATAAAGCAAATATCAAAATAACAAATATCTGAACCGATTTATTTCAACCAAGGTGGGACCCAAATAAGCACGTAACACTCAACCTCTCCCCTCCACAGGAAGGAAGTACCCCCATCCCTCCCTGTCTCCATCTACATGAGCTGCGGGGTCTATTCAATTTGTACTCAAAACTCAATTCCAAATCCACATACAAAATAGGAGGCATCCAAACGGGCCCTTAAGGATCAAAAGGCTGTAGGTACAATACAAGTGCACAAATATTATTTAACCATAACTTTTGATTAGATCCTCGGACGGGGGGCAAATTTATATCAATTTGAGGCTACTCATCTAGCCGTTCAACATCTTGTATTCATATGGTATATCTATTATTTGATAGGAGTTTTTTCTACCTAAAGCATTAGGGGTATCTCAGTTTTCTCTCTCTTTTGCAAGTAGTGTGTGTATCTGCTTAAGTTTGTTTTTCTCGATAAGAAAGAACAAGGAATGATACCACGAGATCAAACCATATGAGATGCTTGCTAGTGACTGACAATTGAAAGATTGGGCAAAGTTCTACACAATATATGGTGGTTTGAAGGTGGGACCCACCAATATGAATCGTTTCATATCATGCTGAGATCACACAAAGACCCAATTGCAAGGTATAGATTTCACTCAAACTATAATAGGAAATTATTACAGAAAATATGAGAGAGAGAGAGAGAGAGAGAGAGAGAGAGAGAGAGAGAGAGAGAGATGGATTTATGTTGAGCTGTTGGATTATTCGACTCAAGTTGACTCGGACCCAACTCAGTGGTGTGGTGGAGTCTTGGGACACTGGTAGCACTTGGCGAAGAGTCCGAATGTATCTACTTGCTTAACAAAGTTGGTCACGCTGGCCCACCCACCGAGCCCAAATCCAACAACAAGAACCCATACCACAATGAATGAGTTAATCACGTACATAGCGGTCCAACTCGGGAGGAAGAAAGGAGGCTTCTCTGTTGCGTTCTGCAAAACAAACCCACATATAAAACGTATTAAAACTGAGCTTGAGGAGTAATGGCACCGATTTTGAGTCAACTCATGTGAGAACTCTACCGAGTTAAATGAAAAAAAATGGGGTGCCAATATCAAAACGTGCTGCTTCTCGTATTCCTTACAAGTTGTTCCTGTCCTCGAATACTTTTTTAGTATTCGTAACAAACTGAAAGGAACATCTCAACGTCCCGAAATATTTCCAAATCCCTCGCATTTAATGCGGGGGTGGGGCAGCCCCCCCAGTCACGTGCATCTCACGTGGACCTGTGCGGTGGTAAACCCTCCCTATTCCCAAAATCCAATTTTTTGTTTTCGCGCAGGGCGTAGGAAGTCACCATCACCGTAACTCGGTCTTGGCTGATGAAATGACCAAAGTATCCTTAAATTATAAATAGATATTCAAGCCCTAATATGCACTGTATGAGTGTCTTAATTGGGATTTGGGTCTAGAGTAGGGGCGTTCCTGTCATTTGCCCGGACCTTGATCTGAGGCAAATGCCCTTCGATTTCGTAATGTCAAAAAATCCAAAAGAGGATTTAAGGTACGTAACATGGTACTTATACCGTTATACGTACGTCTATTAGAATGGAGTGTCAGCATCAAAACAAGGGAGTGCTGAAATTATCTGCCAAATTAAGAGAAGGGAAGTGATATATTCGCCCCTTTACCCCCATGATAATATAAGATTAGCAGTAGGAGACCAAACAGACGAAAAGAGGTACAAGTGGAGGCCCCACCGAACATGATCTCAATCCTCACCTTTGACTAGAATTGATCTCCAGATGCTCCATTTATCCATGGTTTAATGATTATTCTGTGGCCCAGATTATATCTCAACACGGTGGGCCCACATTCAACCACAGCCTAATAGAGGGAAGTGATATAATCACACCCCCTTTTCTCCCTCGGGCGACCCCCTTTAGTGTATTCACGGGATTTACGGCTACCCGTTTTACACTACAAGAAGGGTGGCATTGGGTAAAAAATAGGGGCATCTTGTCCCACTACTAGAGAACATCCATGCTTCAGTAGGTCCCACCTTTGATAGATCCCAACCATCCATTTCATGACTATTCTTTAACAGTTGAAGCTAATTTTTTTGATATAAGGACATTTCGGTGAATTAAGGTCATAATCATCTCTTAAGTCTTACCTGTCGTGCAGAGGCCGTCCTGTAAGTGAGCATATGAGCCATGGCGGGGATAATGTACACAGTAAAGCTAACGAGAAGAGCTCCAACGGCAGAATTAATGGGACCAAAGAAAGGGAAAATAATAGCCAAAAACCATATTGGAATAACCACAGGCAATCGTGCAATAGCCCTTAGACAAATGCTCTTTGTGTCATGAAGTCCAATCACTTTCTCCCACACGAAATACAGAGGCGTACATGCAAACCCGAACGTAATGAACTGAAAAGCATACAAAAAAGAGACAGAGAAAAATTCATAAAATCGAACAAAAAGAGGATGAATTTAGTTAGAGTAGAGAGAGAGAGAGTGATAAAGACCTGATGGATGAGCATGAGGATAACGGCAGCATCACGGAAACCGTTTCTGGGAAGGAGAGAGAATGCGTTGGCGTGGTTGAGGAGCTCGTCCCCGAAGGCCCAGTACACGGCGGAGGCTGACGGTAAAGTTAACGTGAAGACATACAGAGTTGCCCCTAGGTATATGTACTTGAATTTCTGTGGCTTCCACATTGCGTGCATTATTTCACTGCACAAAATTAACCAGAGTTTCATCGTTTTCACACCCTATTTTCTTACATTAACCCGACCGGAGTGGAGACTTTTTCTTTTTTCTTTTTTTTACTACGAAAGATCAAAGTCAAACAGAGAGGGATGAATAAAAAAAATTCAAAGTTTTGTGGTAGTGGGAAAGTACCGAAATAAAGTTACAGTGTAGTGTTTTGGGAGGTGTGACAAAAGTAGTGCCTCAAAAAACGGCCGTTTCATGTTTCGTGAAGAACCGCTAAAACCGGTTTAAGTTCTGCTTATAAAAATAAACCCACAGTTCTGACTCGGATTCATTGAATTCGTAACTCGGGTGAGTCTATTTTAACAATATAGTAATAAATTGATGATAAAATAAATGAGATAAGGGATTTTTAGAAATTTGAGTTAGAAAATGGGTTTTGAGGAGTAAAATAGAAACGTCAGAGTCAGCAGGGTTTCATAACTTTTTACTCCTTGTCAACCATGCCAACTGTAATTAGAAACAGAGAAATTATATGCTGTGTAGGGGTTAAATCCACTTGATCTAAACCCTTCATTTGTTTATCCCACAATGTAGATCATTTCCATAGGAAGTTGGATTTTATCCGGGCGTGAAGTCCAGTAATGTTTCAAAAAGTAATGGTGAGAGAATCAGAGTGAGATCTTTGGTTTTATCGAAATCCAATTTCCACCCAAATGGGCAACAAAAGCTGCAGAGGGAAGAAGCACTGTAAACGAAGCAAGTAAAAGGAGGGAGGGATTTCCCATTTTTTACTTACACAGTAACTGCGTGTCCGCCGAAAGTGTAGAGGATATTGGTGGCTCCGGTGAAATACAGTACCAGTTTTGTGGGAGCAGAGTGAGTAACACCATCTACCTATCAAATCCATTAGAAAGGGAAATAATAAAAAAAGGGTTTAAATCAGAAGAGAAATTAAAAAGAAATGGGTAATAAAACAGAGAAATCCTGTTAGAAAGTTAGATTTTGATACCTGGCCATGAATTGCGGCCGCGATCGTCATGTACCAGGCTGTATATGTAGTCATACCAAGGCCTAGAAAAGACCAAATTCGGTAGTTGTGAAAGGAAGGTATGAAAACCGTGGTTGCACAACAGGCTCCGAAGATATACGTCCATGTTCTCTTATCCAATCGATCGTTTATGTAATAGATATTGCTGACCTCGGCAAAAAAATAACAGAAAGAAAGATGATGAATTAGAAGAACCAACAGAAAAAAGAAGAAGAATGGCAATTTTCTTTTCATTTTACCAAAACCTTTTTCATAGAAGAATATCGAAAGCCTTTAGATGCTCCAGTGAGAAGAAAATGATCTTGGATAGGATAGAACCGGGTAGATCCTTTCACCTTCTTCTTCACGAAATTTTTCTAAAGGATTCATTAGCCGACCCCAACTAATTAGGGACAAAGGCTTAGTTGAGTTGAGTTGAGTTTTATTAAAATTTACCTCGCGCAAGCTATGAGCTGAATTACAGACCCAAAGAGAAGGAACGTGCAATTGAAAGCTAGGCCAAGAGCTTTCCAATAAGGTCCCAATAATCCATCGAGCACTTCGAACCACTGCAATCCAAAAAGAAAGGAATTTCACAGTTAATAAATGTTGTTTTTGTTTCTTTTTAAAGGGGTTAAGGGGTTTTTTGTTTCCTCTTCCTGTATGTTATTGGGTCAGAAGGAAGGTTCTATGTCCACATCTTGTAACATTTTCGTTCTTATTAATAAAATTTTAATGAGGAAGGAAAAATCACAATTGCAGAAAAAGTGAGCTAATTTGTTAGATCTTTGAGACAGCTGAATAGTGTGGTTCATAAAGCAGAGATTTTTAGGGATTTTTTCATGTATAATCTTTGAGACCGGCTAAATAAGTAAATAGTGTGGCTCCTGAAGCAGAGATTTTTTAGGGATTTTTGTATTGGTTATGGTTTTTTCAAGCCAATGCTTTTATGGGTTTGTCTGTAAATGAGAGATTGAAGCAGAAAATGAACCTTTCTAGTATCTGTAGAAATTAGTTTTTACCTGAATGACATGATTCTTGAAGCTAACGTTCTCTTTCTCCTTCCGGCTTCTGTACTCTATATAGAGTACACTGATAAGATATGCAGTCCAACTCCCAATCAGACCGTAGAAAATCTGAAACAATATGCCTGAAAGCATTCCAAGCTGTGAAAAAGAGTACGGGAGAGTTAAAAGCACTTGAGCCACCTGCAAAGAGGAAAAGAAGAAAAAAGAAAAAAAGAAAGAATTAGTAGGTGCTTTCGAATAATCGATTAAGTAACAATAAAAAAAAAAGGGTTTCTTCCTAAAAATAAAATCACCCCCTACTTGATTTGAAGCACAACTAAACCAGGCATCATAAACAGATCCTCCATGCCATAGAAAACTCTTCATACTAAGCATGGAGTGATCTTCATTCTCTTCTTCTTTTCCTTCATTTTCTGTCTCATTAAAGCTCGAAACAATAGCTTCCTCAGCTTGCTTTTGAGGCAACATCTTTCAGAGAACAGAGATTTTTTTTTATAACGGGGCGAATATCAAAATCTGTTGGAATCCTGCAACATAAAAACAGACAGGAAATGAGACAAAAATTAGAGCTTAAGGAAAGCGAAAACTCAGATCTAAAAGTACATCAAGAAAAAGGGAAGGAATCCAACAATTTTTGTACCAGAGAGGCGAAAAATGACTAGAATAAGATGGAGAAAGCAAAACCCTCTTTACCTTATGGCTCAAAATGAGATTTTTTTGGAGTCTTGTTCGTTGTAAGTATCCAACTAAGCAGAGGCCTGTTTTTAGACAAATGCGTGCATCTCCATAAATCCTTCCCTTACCTTTTCTACTTTTTCTTTAATTAGAGGATAAGAGATCAAACAGAGGGAATCGGCGTGGAACAGAGTATGCAGACAGAAAGTGTAGAAGAACACTCCATTCCGAAACTGGCAGAGCCTTTAATACTAAAATCTCACTGAAACTCGGCCGAAACGTGTTTGTAACGGAAAATCCCTTTCGTAAGGAAATAACTTTCTTTCTCTTCCACACTTTAAATTCCTCTTTTTCTCATCTTCTGGTAAGGCTGTTTGGTTGGGTGGAGAATCGAGATCTGGAGAAAAAGGGAAATTCGTTACTCTGCCAAGGAAATGGAAATCTTTCTGGTTTGTTCTCTCTGGGCCTTGTAGTTACATTGGCAAGAGAAAGAAGCTTTCTCCAACTTACTTTTCTCACTTCTTGTTGCTTCTTATATATCATCACTTCACTCTCTTTTTCTTCGCTCATAGGGCGAGGGGGGGGGGGGGGGGGGGAATATCCACCAGGGGGGTGCGGGGAATATCACTCCCCAAAAAATATATGTCTTCTTTTTAAAACGTTCAGATCTAAATCACAGTCAAATAATTCCTGCAACGTAATTTCTTCATTAATTTCCCCCTCTTTCAAATATTCTTTAATCTCTCTCTCTCGCTTTCTTATTTAACTTCTCGAGGCTGCATCAACCCCCTACCTGTCGCCGAATCATCAGAGAGATGAGGTTGCGTGGAAAAAACTGAAATTAAAACCCGGAAAAAAAGAAGAAATCAATTTGTTTTAGGGTGATGATAAATTTGCACGGTCGCACCCCCTGTAGGATAATTCGCGCCACTGAATGTCAAAAAGTGTTAAAGTCTGCCACATATCCTCCTTTAGAGGGGTATGAATTATCCTACAGTGGGTGCGAATTCATCATTGCCTTTGTTTTAATGTTCGGCGCGGCTTCCAGTTAGTGGTTGAAGCCGAGCTGTTGTGACCCACAGTAGCTGTCGCACGCTTTAAAAGGAAATTAGCGCGCTGCACAGTCTGCACTACGACTTTCCGCCGGCTTGATTCCTTTTCCTGACGGCTCGATGAATAGAAAAGCGTTGATGGTGGGTCCGCTGTTCAAAGAGATAGACTGTTTTCTCTTGTTGGCTTTAGTTAGGGGAAAATGATATATTGACCCCTTTTTTCTTCCCTGGGCCACCCTCTTCTTGTATGGGTACAACTTGGGTCTCGGGTTCAACCCGTTTTTGGCTCGGGTTGGATTGGCATTTCCTCGGGTTTGGTCGGGTTCGTTTAGGGTTGAAAAAATCCAACCCGACCCGACCTCTATTTCGGGTTGGGTTAGGGTCGAGGCCTTGGTAACCCGACCCGACCTCAACTTGACATCCGTCCTCTAATTTGATCTTGATTTTTTTTGGAGGTGTCCATATTTTGCTGTCAATTTTAAGCCTCTACAAATCGGAGCGTTAGGATCATCCTAAGAAGAAGATTTCCTGGGCACACCTTATCTACGTCATGGCCCAACAAATGAATGGTTTGGATCACCCAAACTATGTGGGCCCAACAAATGAATGTGTTGCATGTGCATACACCGTTATCCACCATATATTTTCTAATGTACCTAGATACCTTAGAATGTACGCCCAAGATTAAAGAAGACAACGGACCTACACAAAAAATGAAAAAAGAAAAAGAACTTGTTATTCAATTCAGTAAAAGTACTCTTATACCTTCTTTGGACTAATTAAGTTGCTTAAGGTTAGAGGAGGATAATAAAAAAAACTCTAAAGCAACTCGATCCGCCTTTTTGTTCGGCGACCTTTTAACATGATGAAAATGGATCAAATGACCCTCTATCCAGTCCAAGATCTCGCCAAGGAACTTCGAAAACCTCCAAGAATGTGGAGATAAGCCTTCCAACCATTTGATGACATCCAGGGAATCGCCTTCCACTATGAGGTTGTTCGTCTCTCTATATGACAACAATCTTATACCCTAAAGGATAGCCCTCGCTTCCTCTTCGTTCGAGTTTGCAAATCCTATCGGGCCTGAAAAAACCCACTTTGTAGAGCAATTCTCTCTCTAAGAACACCACCTATGCCCGAGGGCCCTGGGTTTCCCACGATAGAGCCATCAAAGTTTAACTTCAACCATCCAGAATCATGTGGGGACCATCTAGAAGCGACTAAGGCTTCAGCTTCCCTACTACTACAGATCTCCTTCTAGCACCTTTTGATATATATGGCTGAATACAGTAAGAATTTCGGGAGAACTTTCGCCCAAGAGACGACTAGAGTGATGATCCTTGAGAAAGGTAGGAAGACACTCTTAAACACATTCTTAAATGTCCGTGCATTCCTTTCTTTCCAAAAGGTCGGGCATGTGATCTGGGAAAACCTACAAAATCTCAAAGTGGTCCAATATCTAGAGTTGCAACTCAGGTCGGGTCGGGTTGGGTTGAGGCCAACCCTAAACCGACTTGAGGAACCATTTACTCAACTCGAACCCGACCCGACCCTAGTTTCAACTCGATGAGGTTCAACCCGACCCAACCCGACCTGAGTTCAAACCGACTCGACCGACCCAACCCGAGTATTTAAGCTTACTAAAAGGAAAAAATGATAAAAATGTCGGGTTTCACTTAAGTCGGATTGTCCAAGCCATCAACCGGAACCCAACCTGGGTTGGGAAAACTCAAGCTGAACCTAAACCCGACCCAAAGATAACCCAACCTGACCCCACTTTTTTTTCGGGTTGAACTCGACCCGAGTTGCACCCCTACCAGTATCTTGCTCCCTACCTCTCTCGCATAGCTGCAATAGATTTGCATATGGGACATAGACTATCCCGCACCCACGCATAGGGTACAATGATCAATAATAAGATTGTGGCACCAATGAGTTTAATAGCCTGGTCCTACCTTGAAACACTTACAAACCGAAAGCTTTAACTCTTGGGCGTGCTGGGATGCTTCAAACTTTGGAAAGTCGTGATGAAGGAGAAGATTAAGCCAAGTGAAGATAGAATGATTTGACGGCGAAGAGACCAGAGGCATTTAAGATCCAAACCCTTTTATCTATTCCCAGCTTCCCAATATTGTGAGATTCCAATCGATGTAATAAGGAAGAGCACCCTATACATTTTCCAATAAAAAAAATCATTCTGAAAATCACTTTCTATGTCACCGCTTCTCAATCTCTCTCAAAACAGTCATTCACAAAGGCTTCCACATTCGAGGCTACTCCGAAAAGGTCAGGGAAAAAAATTCATAATAGGTTCCTGGGATCACCACTTATACTGCCAAAACTTTACTCTAGCTTTCATTATAAGCTCTGAATATGATATATGTTGGAAAATTTCTAAAAGTTTAGAGGTTCTAAACTTGATAGAATCCCTAAAAGACAAGAATTGTTATGTTTAGGCTTACTAATTTGAGTGCGGTCTTGCATATTTAGTAACCTTTCATGTTCATAGGGTAACCCTTGAATTTAGAAATGTTTGGGAAGGGAGAGATGACTCTAATTGCACTTCCTAATTAAGGTTTAATTGCCAAATGAATTTGGGTACTTTAGGAAAGTTTTATGAGAGCTTTTGCCTATAAAGGAGACCCTTAGTCCCTCTTGCCACACAACACTAGACCTATTGGTGTGCAAGAGAAGTATCAAGGGGCATTTTTGGGCCTTCGCCGTGCTCGAAAAAGCTGCGAGGATTATCGGATTACATACCTTCAAGCACAAGCCATGGTGAAAGTGAAAGGTACATCAGATCCATCTCGTTAAAATCAAGTTTTTCTTTATTTTCATCGCCAAAGATCCAAAGAGATCGTTAAGTAATGTTTTAGAATAACAACACATTCTTGGAACTTGAAGCTCTGCATTGAGATATCTCTCCACATTATTAAAGAATTGGGGCCATAATTGTCCCTAGAAACCCAATTGCCCGGGTAAGATCCAAACTTCGATTCAATTACCTTCTACATCAGGGCAGGTTGTAGAATTCATTTTCCACATTAAATTTGAATTAAGCTTACAAATCATGCATTTCGATACTTCCCAAACCCCACTCACATACTGCAAGGGATGGGGCCCATACAATTCACCCTCCTCAAAAAAATTTCACACAAACCAAACGTTGCCTTAAATGACTCATTGATTCAACTCAGTGAGACAAGAGAGCCAACCCGGCCATTGTTGTAACCCAAGAATCTAATTATATTTGTGGGCATTGTGACCCACCAACGTCTAGAACGTGTAAATAAAATGGATCTCCTTGTTAAAGGAAAAGCTGTTACTTTAATTCCATACAAAAACCCCACGTTTCCCGTTCAAACGGGATTTGTCGGCTCGGCCCCAGCCGTCGAACCACACCCCCTCCAACCTCTCTTTTTCACTAATCTTTTTTTGTTAGGTCCCATTTTCACTAATCTTTACATAAATCAGCTTGTTTAGTGGAAGAAGTAATGATTAATGGGTGGATTTTGACGCCCATGACACTTTGGAAACATTCGGAATATGTTCCTCTCTTACTCTACACCATGGTCCCTCCCCCTTCTCGGATAAGAACCCCCTTCACTATAAAAAGCATCTCCATTTCTTTTCTTCTTTCTCGATTATTAGAGTAGGAAATTTTTTTAAAAATGACGCAGGGCGTCAAATTATTTTATTCTTCAAAGGTTTTTGACACTGATTAAGGGGACTTCATTGACGCTAATCGGAATCTTTTTTTTTTTTCGGCCCACACATCACACACTAAGACGGGAAATAGCTTTTGGATGAGTGGGTGCATTCGATACTCGATACCCGCACTCAGGGAAAGACGTCCCTCAAAGATTCAAAGCACTCTTTTCCCTTGCTCGATAGGGATAGCTATAATATGAGGGAAGAATGTGATTATGATCAATGAAAAGGGGTGTGGAAATATCTGTTACGTGCTTATAGGGGTCCCACTAGTGATGGCATAAATTAGTTTATTAGTTTAGATTTTATTAATTGTAGGATTTGCTTTGTAGTTGTTTGGGATGTGTAAGACTATTAGAGCTGGGGGCTATCAAGATTAGGGTTTTGTTATAAATAACTTGTACGCAGCCTTTCATTAGAAATGAAGAAATTTATCCCCAAAATTGTGTTTTTGCACACAAAGGAGGACTGACGACCCTTCCCTTGGAGTGGGTAAAGAGGCTGATCTTACCTCCAAGAAGATTAATCACATTACGGACTCTAATATAAAATGGATAATGCTAAAAAGACCGGGTGTTAGGCGTGTTCCTAAAATACACTCCCTGAGCCTTGCTTGTGCTACTTTTTTGTAATCTGATCTGTTGGTGCGATCGGTGATCCAAATCCAGCCAACATCATCGAGAACACCTCATTAGATGATCCTAGGCCCTTGATCTTTCAAGCCTCTTTTAGGGTTTATGTCATGAAATTAAGCTATTAAACCTTAGATTCTTGTAGTTCATTATTTTACACATGGGATGTCCGTTCGGCATGAGACCATGATCATTTGGCTCATCTCATGTTCTATAAGATCAACGGTCTTCATTGCACATAGATGCTCTACTGTGAGATCTTACGATTGATCGTCACCATTGATCTTGGCATTACACTCTGCTCAATAGTTCTCTATAAAAATAAGTGGGCTTCCGAGTACCACGCACGTATGTGCTCCTTCAATTGATCCATAATTAAGTCAAAGACTGTAGTACATATACGAATCAAATTAAAGAGAAAGAGATGGACAATCTTGTAGTGGAGGGTGACTTTCTCAATTTCATTAAATGGTTGGAAGGCCGATCTCCTCACCCTCGGAAATTTTCAGCGCTCATTGATGAGATCTTAGACCAGGTAGAGGGTCATTTGGTTCCCTTTCAACACATTAGGAGGTCGGCGAATAAAGAGGCAGATCGTCTTGCTCGATAAGGTGTGTCTAGAGGGGTGAAAGAGATATTTGACTTTCTCCCCCACTGAGGAGTTTCTATTTGTTTAAACTTCTTTGCCTTCTCTTGTATGTTCTTTCTTACATCCGCGACTGCCATGGTCGTGGCTGCACTTTCTAATAAAATTTCACCATCAATACCATTCGTTTTGTGGGCATGCTAATGTAGAGGCCATAGCCTAAGAATTATTAACCACATATGATTGGAGGATTTGAATGAGAATAATTGTTTAGCTTGTTTCCTAATTCATTTGGAGGCAACCAATTATGTAATTGAATCATTCAATGTATCCAATGTTTAGGCTTCTCCATCTCTAATGTAGAACCCACTAAAACCAAGGCTATATATTATGCTGGCAACTGGTAGGCCCAATCATGACTATCTAACTAGCTTGTTTGTATAGTTGCATCTCATGATACCATTACACTTTGTAAGACTAGGTCTTTCTTAATTTATTTGTTATCTATGTTAATATTGAGAGAGAGAGAGAGAGAGGGAGAGAGAGAGAGAGGTTGAAAGGGTGGCATTATAAGATGTTTGATTAGGTTTTAAGAGAAAAGAAGTTCCACTGATAGGTCTTCTTTTGGGTGTTCACTTTACCTTTTGGGCATCCACTGTATCTTTTTTGCAACTTGTAACCCCGTTCTTACTTAAAAACTACTCTCATTTGAGGGTTTTAAAGACTAATAGAATGATGAGACTACAGTATTTTACTCTACTAAAAAGACATACAATATCGGCCGACACGTATCATTTCTCGAGGTGGTGGACCTGATTAACGTAAGAGAGTTTTTATATGGTAGCTGAGCGTGTATTTGTTGGTCTCCGCCATAGATATACGCTCCAAAAATCTTTTTCATAGGATGATCTTAATCCTTACGTTTGTGGAGGTTCTTTGTGCTTTTTTTATTTTTTCCCCCAAATAAATTGGAGGGTTGTGATCATCCAATGGAGATGACTTTTGAGGAACAATAATTGAATGGTTTAGATTATCCAAATATGTGGCCCCCAGCCACTGTGCTCTGCTCTGCGTGTGACACCTAATTCTCTGAAATAATGTATGTCACACTAGCCCGTGAAAATGCCACATATGGGGATGCGCTACGTTAAAGCAATAACACCATATGAGCCGAGCCTGACGTCATTGCAGCGATAGGATCCATAAACAGTAAAAATATTTTTGAAAGAACAAAACCATGAATATTTTAGAAAAGATGCACCCAAGGTTTAAAATTTCGGTTTCGGTAACCGTTTCGGACCCACCAAAAACCAAAATTTGGTAATTTGGTTCCAAATTTCGGACCCAAATTCCGAAATTTTGTAACACTTTTTTTTTTAATAAATAATGTCATTAAACCGAAATTTGGTAAAGGGCGAAAAATGGAATTTCGGAAACTTTCGGTTTCGGTCCCCACCGGTATCCGAAATTTCGGATTTCGGTCGAAATTTTAAACCATGGATGCACCCAAGGTTTTAAATTTCGACCGAAATATGAAATTTTGGATTTCGGCCAACCACGGTGTTTGCTTGCGTGGGAAGTAGAAGGCATGGAATAGAAACTACCATTTTTAGGTTTTTGGAAACTTAGTGTATGCTTGTGTTTTTGGAACGGTCATAAAAGTGGGTTGCGGCAAAAACAAAAGCAAGCGAGAAGCTTAGGGTATGACGACTACCCTAAGGGGAGAGAGAGAAGGAGAGAGAGAAGAAGGGTGGTTTTCTCTTGGGTTCCTCTTGGGTTTTTCTTGTGTACGATCTTTGGTTTGAGAAGCAATGAAAGGGTTGCGGGTTTCTGGGTTTGAGTTTAATCCATTGTAATCCTTGTATATTGTTTTTCTTCCTAGTGAAGATTGTGTTTCTCACCTGTGGAGTAGGCTTGGCCGAACCACGTAAAATCTTGGTGTTTTTCTTGTGGCTTGCTTTATTTTTTTACTTTTCGTTTAATTTGTACACGATCGGATTGGATTTGTCAAGCGGATTTTCTCAACAGAAACGTATCGAAATTGACGAAATGTATCAAATTTCTGCCAAAATTTTTAGAAAAAAAAAAAAAATATATATATATATATATATATATATATATATATATATATATTATTTGGTCGAAATTATCGAAATTTCAGCAAAAAAAAATGACATTTCAGGACTTTCTAGCGAATTTCAGCCAAAATTTCAGGATTCCGGCCGAATTTCGGTTTTGGCTTGGATTGAAATTTATACCGAAACCAAAATTTCAAACCATGAAAGCACCATTTTGTCTTAATAGAGTAGTGGGTGAGAAATCAAGTGGTAGAGTAGCGGGGTAGTGACCTAGTGGTGTAGAATCCTGTGTTTGGTCGGGAAGGGTAGGTTAATAGTCTCCTAGTAGCCTCCTTGTACAGTAGAGAGTGAGAGATAGAAGTCACACAACTTCACTACCAAAAATTACCTTTCTAAAAGCTTTCTAGTAGTAGAGTACTAGAGTTAAAAGATGCCACCAACATTGACAGGTAAAGTACCAGGTAAGTAGTCTTATGGGGGTTTTGGCTCATTTTTGCAACCAAACAACAAATGATAGCTGACTATATTAATATAAAGGGAAATGTTATCAACACAACTATATTTTGATATTTGAACAAACCCAGCTGTCTTTTCTTCTTTATTAGACTCGTGAGAGTTTTTTTGGGAATATAATAACCTTTTGACAGCTCTTTAAATGCGGAAAGACAAACTGGGTTAGCGAAAATATCAAAATATGGTTGTGCTAATATCATTTCTCTTGGTAAATTACTAGTAAAGTCCTCCATATTGTACAACCAAACAGGCCCTTAGCTAGAAGTGAGGACTGGAGCCACGGTCTTTGTCATTGTTGAAACTCTTCCTTTCTCAAATCCGCCTAAACAAGAGCTGTTTCGTTTTCGCTCCAATATATCCTCTATGGTAAAATAAAAAAGATTAATGAAACTGTTATTATTATTAGGAGGCCTCTATACTCTATGGTAAAATAAAAAAGATTAATGAAATGGTTATTATTATTATTAGGACGCCTCTATTATTAGTCAAGTGTGTTAAGTTAAAGTAAAAGCATTATTGAATGAGATATTGTACGTATGATAGGCTCGTTAATTTTGACTTTAAACTTTGCACCATTTTTGCCTTTATGCGACTAGGGTTCTGAGCCCGATAAGTCCGAGTACAATTCATCCTGAGGTTTGAAGGATATATCTCCGATATAATATTTTACAGTATTCTCGAACTCGATTTATCGGCGCATCGGAGAGATATTGATATCGATATATCAACTGATACATAGCAATATTTTAAACTAGGATTTCCAAGCATTCTTTTCCATGTTGCTTTTCAATGCCTATTATTATTAAATTTGATTTCGCATCGATTTAATTGGATTATTATGTGGTAATCATATGAGTTGCTTAAGAAGATCACATGCTTACTGAGAGATAATGGGACCCCTTGTTACGTCCCAAATAGACGCCATTAAGTCGCTATTTCTTGCCAAAACTTTAGAAAGTTCTCATAAACTTTGCTCGATCCACATCTCTTTCAGAGCATATTATTTCAGTCTGACCCAATTTAATGACATTATTATCTTATAAATATAAGTAGCTTAAGAAGATAATTTGCTTACAAGAGAGTGAGACTTCTTACCTACCCCTAAAGACGCAATTACTTGGCTATTTATCACGAGAAACGAGAAATTTAGAAATTTCTCTTAAACTTAGCTCTGCATTAAGGCCTTGGTTGGATTGGAGGAAAAATGTTTGTGGGAAGAAGTATTTTCTTTCGATTTTTTTTCCTTTTCTTGATTTTGAAAGTGTTAGCTCAAGGGTTCAACCTTGGTCACTTTCTCTAGTCGTGTTTTGATGACTCCAAATACAGCATGACATCTTATCTTATTTGTTTTACTAATGTGAAAAGGTTCGTTAAGTATTCCTTTTTAAGGTTAAATTGGGTCATATAGAAGCTAGCATGGATCAAGGCACAAAGATTGGAGCATGAAGCCAAAGGGGAAAGAAGAGTAACAACTTGAAGTAATGAAGAAGTCAAGTCATAGAGTGTAATTCTAATCCCTCTTAGTAATAGGTAGATAATAGCGCTAGGAAATTTTTAAATCATTGTTAAATTATTTTAAACGTAAAGTAGCCTCTCTCTGGAATGCACAAGAACATCAAAACCCGATAAGAATTTAGGGAGATATGATTTTCTGAAGTTGACTACGCAAAACAGAAAATTCAAGAACTGTTGTTCGGTCGACCAAATATGTGGTCTCTCAACCGAGCCTATGGTCGGTTGACCGAAGCCAGGAGACTGCCAAAGTCTAGTTCCCAACGGCTACTTGGTCGGTCGATCAAGTGGTCGTCCGAGTTTACTGTTTGGGTTCCAACTTCTATAAAAGGGGTTCTAGGTCCACAAACTAAAATAGAAAACCAATGGACTTATCTTAGATCCATATACTTAGTATAAAACCACCCGTGTCATTATTTTTCAAATCTATGAGGTATTAGCATAGGATTTCATTGTATATCCTTGGTTAATGTGAGCTCTATTTGTATATTGCCTTTATGAGAGGTTTTCATTGTAATTGGTGTGAAGGCACCTTATCAACCTTCAAGCCTGGTGAGAACCGAGAAGGCACCCGTATCAACCTTCGGATATAAACAGTTTGATCTCCACCTATAAGGAGATTGTCGAAGTTTAGGGATAAAGCTTCGGGGCTTGGTGTTAGGCACATGATCGACCCTCGTGTAAATGACTTGATCTTTATCCATAAGAAGATCGAGGTAGTGGAGCCACAAGGAGGGGATATCCTTGTGAGAGTGGTTGTAGGACGGGATTGGGCCGAACCAATATAAAACACGGTACACTCTTTCTCTTTATCTCTCTATCTTTCTCGTGTGCATTAAGTTTTATCTCCTAGTTCTTTAATTTGATTTGCTCTTGTTTTAATTGTTGAATTATCTTTTATAAGAACAAAAGTTTTTAAAATGCCGATTCACCCCCACTCTGGGGTTGCCTCACCAAGGACCAACATTCTTTCATAAAGAAATAATTTGGCTACAGTTTATGTAACGGATATTATCATAAATTAAAGGTCTCTCTAAACATAACTTGAAGCAAGAGCGCCTAATGGAAGCGCGATGATCGCTTGCCAATCTTTCTTTCTTTCGACTTTTATGTATGGGCTTGTATTCTGAGTTTCCCTAGGGTTGGTAAAGTGAAATGACCGATCGACTACAAGGCCCTATGCCTTGGTATAGTACAGGTGGTGGTCTCTCACTGGGGCGAACTACCCTTACTTGAACTGTGATAGGTTCAAGTTGTTTTTCTTCATGTGTAATCAATCTATGAAGAGGCAGGAAATTTTGGAAACGTTTTTCCTTTCTAGATTTTCCAAAAGTTTCCTTCAATCCAAAGAGGGCATGTTTATAGCATATTGTAGGATATTTATTTATTTATAAAAAAAATACTAAAAAGAAGGTAACTTTTACCCTACGCATCTGCCTCGTTTACAAGATTAAATCTTTTGATCTAAACAACAATCATAAGTATTGCTAAATGCCATTGATCTTTGGCTTTTGATCCATCAAGTTTCATCTAGGGTTCTACATACTAAGAAAAGATAGACCATTGATTTTTGTAGTCCTATATCATAAGCATGAAATCCTCATTGGGGATTGGAGTAAATGACCACATGGGTTGCTTCTGAAGTTCTACAAGATCAATAGTCTTAGACTTCACATACATCCCCCCTGACCCAAAAATTGCCTTTTACCAGTAGGAGTGACTTTTTGCATAGTTGTTTTCTTTATTTAATTAGGAAAATGTACTGCTTCAATGGATTCAATGTGCTACACATACACGTTAAAGTATACTATGCTATATCTATTATAGAAAAAAGCTTGTAATAAACTCTTTTCTCCGAAATTTAGCATGTGTCGATAGGTCTCCAAGTTGCTAGTCTGACTGCACCAATATGTTGCTTACTATGTGGTAAACTACTACATTTTAAGTGGGAAAATGGGCATAAAATTTGTTTTAGTTCCATTTTATGTTGAAAGAAATAGAGCCTAGGGAAAAAGCTTATTATAGATCATATTCTTCTAATTCCAGGGAGTATAAAACAAAGCTTTTTATGGAAATACCCTTTAATTTGGCATGAATTTATGTGTCCCTAATACATTTTCCTATACATATAACATTGATAAAGAAAAGGCTTGTCATTAATCTTTGGGCGATGATAAATCCGCACCCCTTTAAAGAAGGGTATGTGGTAACACTTTTTGACGTCAATTCACAGTAAGGAGGTGCGAATTATCCTATAGGAGCCGCGAATTTATCATTGCCCTAATATTTTCCTCCCAATTGAAGTGTGTATCAATGCGTTCCTAATGTACAATCCAAATATAGAATGTACATGAAAATTTTACAATTTTTTTTTTTTTTTTTTCAGATTATTTTTCTTCCAATTCTATCACAGAAGGATGAGCCTCAAATATGCTACACGCACATAGATTACTGTACTAGATGATAGATTACATTATAACAAATAATTAAAAGATTTATTTAATTATAAATGGATATTTATTTGTAAGGTAAAGGGGGTAAGGATTAGCTTGAAGAAGAGAAGGCAATGTCAGAGCATATGCCTAGCTTTATGGATACATGGGCATGTGAGGGAGAATGGGGATGCCATTGTTAGTAATGTTTTGGAAGTGAATTAAGAAAGATAGGTGAGAATGGGCTCGATTTCTGATGCACGCCCCCAAAGGGTCTCTGCAAATTGCCGAAGAAATTGGAGTGTTGCCGTGGTGGAGTAGGACATGGCTTTCAAGTATGTTTTCTTCCAAAGCCATGTGGGTCTCCCTCTCCCCCGCATTTTCCTTCCATGCACTTTGCATTTGCCAATAACCCTCTCGAAAACACTAGACATCGCTTATGTTTGGATAGCAAGAAATATCTTTCTGATGGAATGTCTTTTCTTGAGAATTTTTTTTTCTTTCCATGATTTATAGGGAAATGATACGATTATGGTTAATTTATAGGGATATTATCATAAATTGAAGGTACCTCCGTGTAAAAATTGACTAGGAATGGCAAAAGTTCATCTCTGTTCATGTGAAAAAGAGTAGGAACTTTTAGAAATATTTTCCTTTTTAAACTTTCCAAGAAAATTCCTGGAATCCAAACAAGAGAAAGACTTTGGAAAAAAAGGAATTGGGCGATGATAAATTCGCACCCCTGTAGGATAATTCGTACCCCTTCTTACATGAATCGACGAGCGTTAAAGTCTGCCACAATTCAAGGTAAGAGGGGCGTGAATTATCCTCTTTAGGGTGCGAATTTATCAACTTATAAGATGAAGAGGGTTGCTAGCAAAACGAGAATACTGTTTGAAAAAAAAGACGAGAGCAGCGTCTGGCGTGACATGTGCCCAAGAAGACAAATAATGGGGGCATGAATCTCCACAAAAGCCAAAAATTGATTTGAAACTGACCAAATCATCTGTCAATTTCACTATCTTCCTTATTTTCTAAAGAGGATGCCATTTTAGAAGCGTTTTCCTTATGATGAATGGACGGACAACATCAGCATCTTAAAAGGTGTGCTGTTGTTGGATCAAATATAAAGGGTGGGATGATGAATACGAGTTTGTCTGCCCATTCATCATATAATTTCTCTTACAAAAATCTCTTTGTAAGAGTTTTTATGTCGTGTGTGTGATAGTCAAGTATTTTTTCAAAAAGTATCGTGGTAAAATGATCCAAACCGTTCATTTGTCGGACCACAATGTAACTAGGTTGTATATGTAGATCATCTCCATAGGATAATCGTAACCCTCCGATAATCGTTAGATTACTAGACTTCACGTGCACACATGTAAAAACTTTTATATGGAGATATATTTTTCCAAGAGAAATTATATGATGAATGGGCGGACCAACTCATATTCATCATCCCACCCTTGATATTTGATCCAACATCAGCACACTATGCGAGGCCCAATTTACGGAAGACATTGTATTGTTTCCAATTCAGTGTGTATGAAAACCTAAGATGGACGAATATTGTGAATGATGTATTGGGTTAGGTTTAGTGTTTAAGGGGGCATTTGGGTCTAGGGAAAAAATTATGAAAAATATTATTTTAGGAAAAAGAAATTCCGAGGTATGAACAATGACAGAGCCTTGCGGTAATATTAACGAAATACTGTCTCTCTCCTCCGGAACATGTTTTTTTTTTCTTTTTGATGTAAAACGGGTGTAAAATTTACACCCATTTTAAGTGTTAAAATGGGCGTAAATTTTGTTTTACAACGAGCCTAAAAGTGTTCATCAAAGAGAAGTAAAATGGGTGTAAAATTTGTTTTACAACCATTTTATGTGAAAAAAATGGAGCCTAAAAGTGTTCATCAAAGAGAATTAATATATGGGAGTGAAGACATCATTTTCCTATATTTATTATTGATTGAGCCAATACACCTAACAGTACTTAGGAATTAGGATTATCTTTTAAAGGGATATCCTAGTGGACATTTTGAAATCGAATTCACGTGCCCCGAGTGGCACCCTAGAAGGTTGAAGATGGTGATTGGGTGTACAAATCCCACATGAGCATTGAATGAATGAGGGTACACCATTTCAATCACTATCATAGCTTAGTTGTATTCAACATCTTCTATAATATACCTAGTAAGATTATGTACTAATAAATCCCGTGAACCTTCTATATTTTAACATCCTCTTAAACCGAGAGGACATGTTTTTTACATCAATTTAACAAAGAGGGTTTTAGAAATAAGTCCCTAGTTTATAAAATACCTTCCAATTACTCATTAAAAATTATTGTTCAAAAATTTAAGATTTTAACTAATAATTTTCTAAAACATCCTTAAAATCAGCTTCCATTCTTTGTGAACAGGGGCCCTAACAGTCCCTACAAATTCTAAGCCGATTGAATGGAGTAATGAGTTTAGGACATATTTGGAAACTACCAAAATCAGCTCTTGTTTGGGAAAAAAATGGGATATAAGCTTATAACTAGGATAGAATTAGATGGATTATATGCATATATGACTATATGCATATAAGATTAGATGCAAATAATTTTTAAAGGTATTCAAAGAGGCCCCTATGCTATTTTTTTCTTCTTAATCTTACTAGTAATATAGAAAACTGAGAATAAACTTATTCCTAGCTAGTAGGTGTTCTTGATATGCCATTCTGAAGTGGTTACAAATGATTATACACCATAGCTTCATTGACTAATCTAAGTGGTGTAATCTCCAAAGAACCCCACTCTCTCTTGAAAACAGGCTATTTTTCCACTATTTGGTGCTGCTAAGCACATCCTCTTTCAACTTGCAGCTTTGTCCCTGAGCTGTCTGCTGAGAGGGGGATTAGTTAGGCGATCGTTGTATATGAATGAGCAATGAATGGAGAGGACGTGACCGAGAAGACTCTCAAGGCTTAATGGGAAATACCCACATATCTGTTACATCAATCTTTTCATGCTGAAACTTGTTGCATTGTATGATGGAAGTGAGGACTTGGGTTTTGGAATCATGTGGCCATAAGCATAGCTCATTGCACCGAATGGGAATTGGATGGTAAGGTTTTTAGGGTCCATCACCTTATACCTCTATTTTTTATTTTTTTTGACAAGACCATTCTCTCATTTCTTGTGGTCAAAGGTGGGAGTGATTTGTACCAACTATAGAGCCTTTTGATAGATGGAAGGCTAAAAGGTAGGCCCCACTCCACAGAAAGGCACAGAACACCAACTTGGAGGACCACTTAGATCTCCAAGATAAGGCCATTTTGGAGTTAATGCTCTCTCTCTCTCTCTCTCTCTCTCTCTCTCTCTCTCTCTCTCTCTCTCGCACACACACATTCTGAACCTAGGGTTTGGTCTTTGCTTAGCTGTGAAAGGATAGCTCACACTCACCTTGGATGGCCCCACAGCCTATGATACAAATGTATGTAATGTTGTTACAAAAATGCCATTAGATTTTGTACAAAATTATCTAACTGGCAAGATGGAAGGTGATATTTTTAATTTATACTTACATTAAGAGTGGAAGATAGAAACTGCTATCTTTGAATTAATTTTATGCTTATAGCCTTGAATACAGTGAAAATATATGTCTCATGGTCATGGACTTCATCTTTTCTATAAGAAATAAAATAAAATAAGGAATTGTAATAATTTTAATAATAGGGATTTGCTAGGGACTTTCGTAGAAAGGCATTTCACGGCTGCCGTTGCACGAAAGAGCAGCCACCTCTATGAATTAAATAAATAAGACAAAATCTGCTGAAAGGTGAGTCTGTGTGGCTGCTCTCTCGTGCAACAGCCAGCCGCGAAATGCCTTTCTGTAAAAGTCCCTAGCAAATCCGATAATAATATTAATAATAGAGGGACTGCTAAATTAAAGGGTGTCCTTGTAAAACTCGGCCAAAAGGTACCCCAGTGGATCCACAATTTCCCCGCTGCACTAGTAAATGAAAACTTAAATGCCTATGCGTGATGTGGATCTAATGAGGGCATGCCTGCATCTAGTTTTTGCAAGGACATCCTTGAGCTTAGCATTCCTTATTATTATTATTATTATTATTATTATTATTAACATACTTTTCTTCTGGGTATTATTATTATTATTAACATACTTTTCTTCCAGGTATTATTAATATTATTATTATTAGGAGTGCTAGATTCACAGGCGCCCTTGCAAAAAAAGTGGCAAAGGGCGCTCGTATTGGTCAACTACCATCGGTCAAATACCATTAAAGACAAGTTATGACGCTAATTTTCGGTGCCATCTTAATAGTATTTCACCAATAAGGGCGCCCTTTGCCCCTTTTTTTGCAAGGGTGCCTGTGAGTCTAGCATTCCTCTTATTATTATTGTTGTTATTATTATTATTCTTAGGGATTTGCTAGCGTCCGCCGCAAAAGGCATTTCGCGGATGGTCTGTTGCATGTGACAGCAACCACCTCATGAATGAAGACAATATTATTATTATTATTAGAGGAATGCTAGACTCACAAGAGCCTCATTGGATTTTGACAAATGGGAGAGCCCTTTACTCTCTTTTTTGCAAGGGCTCCAATGAGTCTAGAATCCCCTCTTATTTACTATCACTATTATTTTAGTTTTGAAAATAGAGATTTGCTACCGACAATCGCAGAAGGCATTTTGCAGGCCGGCTGTTGTATGAGGGAGCAGCCACTTCATCAATAAGACAAGATTTATGGAAAAGTGAGCTTATGTGGCTGCCCTCTCATGCAACAGCTGGCTTGAAAACATCATCCTTGAAGACTTATGAGGTAATCCCAGTATTCCCTTTTGTTTTTGTAGGAAGGAGAAATAGTGGCAGTTTTGTAGTTTTACAACAGAAGAGAGGCGTGGCACTAGCGTTTTGATGGGTTATTAATGTCGTGGGTGACCTTTTGCTGTTAGATAGCGTGTGGGGTTAGAGGAGAGAGAGAGTCGATGACAGACATTCGAGAGGGCCCCCTCGTGCTCATCACGTGCTCCCAACGACAGACTGAGACAATAGACAGCTGCCCAGTAAACTTTTCCCAAACTCCCAAGATCTCGCCACGTGTCATACATCCAACGGTCTATCATCGTCTAGAGAATGCATTCTTCTTTAAACAGCAAGATTCACTTTTATTCAGGCAGATGATAAATTCGCACTCCCTCTAGGATAATTCGCACCTTTATTTAGGGAAGTTATATATCCACCCCTTGTGATTGCTTGGGACACCTAGGGCCTGTGTACGTGGCAATCAGCCCCATTGAATACTTCTAAGGCAATTTTTTAAGGAAAACTCTTGTTTGGCAAGGCAACTCAACTCATAGAAGTAGAAAAAACTTGAGCATGGCAAACTCTTTAGTGTATTAACTAATAACTAGTCCAAAGAGAATAAATTGATGCATTACCAAATGAAAATGATTATACTCATATGAGATAAACAACAAACTATTTAGTGCATTAACTATTTAGTTGAAACTTGAAACCCTAGAGCTAAAGGGGGGAAACAAACAGAAGATGGAAAGAGTCCCTGTGATTGCGTGCATGCGTGAGTTTTACTTTTAAGTTTTCACTTTCAAAGTAACAAAGTTTTAGAAAAAAAAAATACTATAAGAAAAAAAAAATACTATAACTTAAGTAACTCGGGTCGGGTCGGGTCTGGCCCCTTCAAACCCGGCTCGACCCGAGATTGATGCGGGCTTTTGGATCGTAAACCCGGTTCGACCCGAAACCCAAGAAACATGAACCCAACCCAAGCTATTTTTGGGTCGGGTCGATGCGGCCAAGTTGCAGCACTAGCAGCTAGGGCCAAATTCATTCATTTTTATCTGTTCTTTTACTCAACATTTTTATTTGGTTAGGTAACAATGCCTACATCCACTGTCTACATCCACAGGTGAGATTATACTTCCATTGTGAGAAACCCTTTCACAATGTAAAGAGACCCTTTCTCACGAAGAACACCTCTCTCTTACTATGCAGCCTCCCACATGGTTTTCCAAAGAAACCTTGTACGGATTTTCTACCCCAGACCCTTAACCTCACATGATACTAGTCAAGAGAGGAAACCTAGTGAGAATCTTGTAACAATTTCCTATCTTTTAGAAAAAACTTACGGAATAAGAAGAACAAGACAAATTCCAACAATCTCCACCTTGATTTGTCTTGTAACAACCTTGGTGATGCCATGTGTCTTATCATCGCAAATAGCCATCGGCCTTAAGAAGCACTGACTACACACAACATTGAATCAAATCCGGGCATAACTCAAACTGATTCGATCAACACGGCCAATGCACATGTGCCACAACACCACCACAACACTGAATCAGCCCCGTTAGTACACTCTAGAGAGGGACCTCGATCTGTCTTCTCTTATCATAGGAGCCATTACATCATTATAGTATAAAGCTAAGAAGCCTCAGGCCCTTACTTCTTTTTAAATTATGAAAGAGATCCTAAAACCACTTGTGATTCCACGTACTATGTTTCCAGCCACTCATCAAGGTCATACGAATACTATTAACTACTACATTTTCCACAAGACAATACAAACCACCGCACCACTCCATTAGGATCATGAAATTGTATATTATTTTTATGGTTCCACCTATAACTGAGAATTTACAACCTATGAAGTCTAACTAGTCAAGCGGTGTCAGATTCCTTCGCATCTTTGGGAGACATGCCATACCACCCTAAGTGCGGATTAGGACCACTCTATAGAACATCTTGTTTTTTACTCAAAAGACACTATATTCACATTCTTACTTGAAACACATCAAACTATTTTTTATGAAGCATACATAAACAGAACTAGAATCCAAAATTCACTCGTCATGGGGAGAAGCTTTATCACCTATGAAGACAATGGGACATCTCCAACAATCTCGTTCTGCTCATCTACCACTACTATCACAATTATACCAAGACTATTATCATTCTCCTTGTTAGCACAATTTGAAGTCCCGCTTAAGCGGTCAAACACCTTACAATACACAATATCACTTCACTTTCCCTTTTGGGAAGTGATATTTACGCCCCTTTTGATCACCAGGGACTAAAAGGAGGCTACTGTACTTGAAGTCAGAAGAATCCAGAGGGTTTGATTGCCATGTATACTGGCGCTGGGTGTCCCTGGTGATCAAACGAGGCGTAAATATCACTTCCTCTTTTTTATCCTCAGTCAAATGATCTTCCTATTCAATTCTTCCAAGGATCAATCAACCTATGATTTTAACTTCTCTCAAGATTGGGCTTCCTCATCAACTCGTTACATAGGTTGAATGGAATGGCTTCTTCTATGTTCACAATCTCCTTTCCAAACAATAATATTATCACCAGATTATTGTATGAATTGAGAAATGAAGTACGAAATATGACCTTGTCTTCTTCCTCCATTTTGTTGTAAACTTTACAGAGTTGATTCATGGTTTCATTTTACACATTTATATGTAATATAAGATTTTTTTTCCCTTCCGGAATCTTCATTTTAAAGAAGAATAGAGATTTCACAGGTTCAGATGTTGAAAGAACCAGGACAATTGTTGATGCTAAATGGAAGAGTTGCTTTTGGGAACAACTACAGAAAATTAGAATTGAAGTAAAAAAACACGCAGTAATAAAAAATCTGAGCGAAAGACCTTAACTTGTTACACCTGAAATGGAGAGCAAGAAGAAAACCCAACAACATAGCTTGTGGAACATTTTAGAGAACAAAAATTAAAATGAAAAATAAACCCATTAACGTAGCATTGGCCATAGTAAACAACACAAAGAAGAAGGCAAAGAGGGAATTTTCAGCATGCCTTTTCATCAATCACCTAGTAGAATGCAAACCTCCATCTTTGGCCTTCTGATTAAGGTCCCGCCACATCTGCCAACAGCCCATATCAAACAAAAGTAGTGAAAAAAATCAGTAAATAGGCAAAAAATTGGTTTGCCTTCATATGAGAATATGGAAGAGTATTTCATTCTTAAAAATATCAAGATCGCCGACAGGGTAAAAGCCCAAAAAATCTTACTAAAACAAAGATTTTGAGAAAAATTGAAACTCAAAAATCCACGTAGGTTCCAAAATGAAAAGTGATTCCAAATAAGATCACAAGAAGGAAAAAAACCTTTCTTCAGTAAATTTTCAACAGCAATCTCTCAATAAAACCCTAAATTGGCCAAGAAAGCTTAAAAATATAAACAATTCAAAACCCACATCTTCTTCGTAGTTACATAATTTTTCCAAACCCTTTTTTCCCTTGTTGTAAAACCCATCAAGGAGATGTGGAAAGCCTGAGATCAACTTCTGAATTACATTACATCCAGAATCAATAAAATCCCTTCTGTTTGGTTGCCGGGTTTTTTTTGTTCCTGGGAGTTATGTGGGAGAGTAAGTTAAATTTTGGTCCCATCCCATGTTTGGTTGCCTTTTAGCACTAGGTTTTTTTTAATCCCACTCTTGTAATGATTACTTGTGGGGTGAATTTTTTAATCCCACTTTTGTAATGATTGCCTTTTCATCCCATCCCAAGATAACCCCAGGAACCAAAAATAAGCTTGAGAAGAATTTTTTTCTACCCAACAGTTCAAGCAACCAAACAAAGGTTTTTTTTTTCCCACCATATCTCCCAGGGTATTTTTTTTCTCCCACATAACCAAACATGGGATTTTTATTTTACCAGCATACTTCTAGGACTTTTTTTTTCCCACCTATCTCCTAGGGTA
Organism: Tasmannia lanceolata; assembly: GCF_043159265.1. Classification (NCBI taxonomy): domain Eukaryota; kingdom Viridiplantae; phylum Streptophyta; class Magnoliopsida; order Canellales; family Winteraceae; genus Tasmannia; species Tasmannia lanceolata. The sequence continues at coordinate 16,692,603 of NW_027518683.1, forward strand.
TTTTTTTCTCCCACATAACTCCCAGGAACAAAAAAAACCCGGCAACCATACAGAGCAATGGTCGACGAACTAAGTATATTTTTTATCTGCAAATGACGAAAAAAATTAGTGCTATTTCTCCTCCAGTTCCTAATAGTCTATATAGAGGAAACAAAAAACCCGAAACTTTCTTACTCAAATGATCCCCAGCAAAAAATCGACATAGTTTTTAATGACCGAAGGATTTTACAGAATCAGCAAATGTGAAAAAATAGTACTTTTTCTAGCCTCGTCTTTAAAAGTCGATATAGAGAAAAAAAAATCATATTAACTTTCTTAAGCAGATCTTACCATTGATCTTAAAATCATGTAAACACACGATCCTAACTTCTAGTAATCTGTATTTTTTTCATTGAATACAACACCTTATAAGTATTGGGAGAAACTTCTGGCCAATCAATGGGAATCTTAAAGCAACAAGGGGAATGATTTTCACTCTAATAATTGCATTAATTCCTCCTATCTTTTATTGTTTATAAAGCTGTTAATTTTTTAATGAGGAAAAGGATTGTACGCTCGAGTGTACCTAACCTTAGGTACGCCCGAGTGCCAAATTACATGGGCACCACATTTTTTTTGGTCATCTAAACCATTCATTTGCAAGGTCCCATCATAGATAGGGTGCATACCAAAAATCAGCTCCATAGGATCATCCTAACCCATCCATTTGTGGAGGTCAAAATGGACAGACACTGTTTGTCCACAAATCTGCCCATTTTGTCGTCTAGTTTTGGAGGGGTTAGGATGATTCAATGGTGCTGATTTTTGGTACACACCCTATCTATGATGGGGCCTTGCAAATGAATGGTTTAGATGACCAAAAAAAATATGGGACCCATGTGATTTGGCACTCGAGCGTACCTAAGGTTAGGTACACTCGAGCGTACATTCCTTTTCCTCTTTTTTAATATAGTTCCCAAAAATCTCTCAGAAGCCAATTAAAAAAGAAGGCAAGCCAAGTTTGTGCAATTATTAAAGCATGTTAGTGCCAGTATCAGTAGCCTAATGTTATTAAACCTATATTTGGAAGAAAACAGATAAAAAATCGACCATGACTCACTGCATATACTGATTATGTTCTTGGAGACAGGGATCATTGATCTGATTGGTCATGATAGCGCGATTCGGTTGGTCCAAGTCCGACACCAAACTGAGATCTCATTTGCAAGATTGAGTAAAGCAAAAATCAATGGCTTAAAGACATCTTAAAGAATGTCTTTCATCCTTCTTGATCCCAGTTTTAGAGTCATCTGACGAGAATGGGACTAAGGGAAATATGACAAATTTGTGGTGGTATAAAAGCCATGTTTGGCAACAATGAATTTTTTTTCCTTGGAATATTACTCTTTCAAGTGGGGAGAGAGGGCTAGGGAGAGTGGGAAATGAAGAGAATTGAGATCGCATGATTGAGGAGAGGGTTGGGTAAAGAACAGGGAGAAATAAATTGTATTTTGATTAGAGTTTTTCTTTCCTTGTTTTTCAGCCTTTTCTCGACCTCTCCTCCCTCGTGCCCTCTCTAGTCTCTCCTTCTCCCACCCCCTCCCTAGCAGACTTCTCTCAACAATTGATAAACTAAAAAGGCATGTTCATATGGCCAGTTGAAGCATATTTCGCAGGAAGGATAAAGAATCTCTGTCTCATTGCTCACAATCTCATCGCCTACGGATGAACAGCATACAACGTTTTGGGGTTAGAGTGGTCGCTAGACTCGCTACAGAGTGGAGCAGCGGACCTTTCGGTGAAGTGGGTAGATCTCTATGGCGGTTGGCTCCATGTGCGATAATTTGGCATTTATGGAAAGAGAGGAACAACCGAACATTCTCTTACGAAAATCCAAGTTGGTGAAGGATATTACTTGATATAAAAACTGATCTCATTGCATGGAGTAGGAGGGGCAATAACACCTTGCTATATCGTGAAAGAATTCCTAAAAAATTGGAAAGTGATCATGTTCGAACGGAAAAAGAAATTAATAGTGGTGCCCAAAATGGAACCAGCCTCCTCTTTTGGAGGATCAAATTGAACTTTAACAGTAGCTCTAAAGGCAACACGGGAAAGCGGGTATCGAAGACCTATTGAGAGACTCTAGTGGGTGAGTGCTATTTTATTTTTCAGAACGAGCAGAGATATGTGATTCCAATGAAGCAGAAGTGAGAGCACTCTTATGGGCCTTAAGTGGTTTGTTTCACATGGCCTTGACTGGGAAGGGCCTTAACATCTTGGCCAAAATATTCATGGACGCGATCAATATACATGTGGCAATCGATACTATGGAGACAAATCATATTGCATGGATGCCCCAAGTGACAGCGAGCGTGGAAAAGTACTCTGAATCAACATTTATGGCCATGACATCCATTGTTCTGATTGTTACTCTCGAGCACACACTCAGTCTAGAAGGAGACTCTCCATCTTCCATGGATGCCCCCAAAGTTCCCTTAGATGAAGATGGAGCCCTCCTACTTGTATATGGGTTGCAAAAGAGTGGATTGGATGGGATACCCTCTCTAGGAGTCTAGTGTTTGTCGTTGGGCATGGAGTACGAGGCATAAATACTGTGGGTCGGATCAAGCTCCATGAACATTTCATTGACCAAGAATCTCGTAATCGACTTGTTTGTCATTGTTTTAGTTTCCTAAAAGACAACAAGAAACATGAGTTTTCGGTCGTATGGTAGGTACAATCCCTTTAGGGAAATGATTCATGCCATAGACAGAACAATGTCTAGAGGTTTGTGTCATAGGCATTAGTTTCTTTGAATATATATGGCATACCATAGGGCAACTGTTTTATTTGAACTCAAAAGTTGAAGAACAATGTGATTTCCAAGATGATAGGAGATAAGTGACCCATTGTGTGTTGGTGCCATTCAAGAAAAAAAATGTCCCATTGAGCATGTCAAAAAATTGTGTGTATTATTTCAATGTGTGATATGCAAAGAGAACATAGATGAGCAATATGGATAATAGACAAGAAATTTCCCCCATAGGGGTTTATTTATTTTTATCATGTAGTAGCCAGTATGCTTCTTCGGCTCTAATGGTCGTTAATTACATCAAACCTTAATGTACAAAACGAAGACCTATGATTATTCCATCACATTATTCTTTACTCTTTTGTAGTTCCATGTATATCTTTCTAGAATATGCTACTAGGGGAAAAGGTCCTGATGCCCTTAGGTTTAAATCTGTGCTGCATAGATTCAGATTCGCGTATTGGGATCCAACATGAATTCGATGTGATGGTCGGTGGTTGAGGGTCAAGGGTCGAGCACGAAGTGAGGGTGGGAGGGGAGAGGGGAGAGGGGAAGTTGAGAGTCAAGGAAGAAGGGGGAAGGGAGTTGATGTTTGAGGGTGGAGGGTCAAGGCATTAGGGTTTTTATCAAGAGAGACGGGTTGTGCTTTTATAAAAAGAGTTAGAAGAAAATGTGTTTAAAGGGGATTCACATTTTAAAAGAGGTAACGATGTGTCAGATTCGACTGAAAAAACAGGATCGTGCAAGTCACGGCTACTACAAGAATCCGGCCATGTCCCACGCGAATCCATATAAGAATCCGTGACGGAACATGTCGACGCATGATTTTCTATATGGGGGCAAAGAATCCATTCAATACAGGTTTAAATCTATCATAGAATATATTGATGTATGCTCCTATTGACCATTCCAGTCTTCCATAGCATTTATGCGATATGTGGAGGCTTACGGATCTAGGCAATAAGCCTTTTGGACTGTTTAGAGCCGTAGGTACAATGGGGTGGGGACTCAGAGGAGTAACCATATGTTCTTTCAACCATTTCGACCCTTAGGAATGTAGGAGACTCCACCAGCCTTTCTAGGGTCATGGCATAGGGGTTGTCCCATGGACAAGGTCAGAAATTAGTCCTAGAGGAGGGGTTCTTAGTCCCTTGGGACTTCTAGTGGCATAAGGGCTAGCTCGTGACCTAGGTCAAGACCTTAGTCCTGTAGGAGGGCCTTAGTCCTATAGGAGGGTCTTAATCCTTTGGGACTTTCAGTGGCATAGGGGGTCCCAACAGTGGTATCAGATCCGGGGCGTGGTAACTCTTGTATCTACCCTCGAGGACATAGGAAAAATCCCACGGGGAAGATCTCTCAGTTCCCACATTGCTCCCTCATGGAGGGGGAGATTGTTGGGGATCCACGCAAAGATCCCACATCGGTTGTGAGGAACTGACGTGGAGCGCTTATAAGGACTTGGGCACCCTCACCTTGACAGCTGGCTTATAACGGTGAGTTCTACCCGGGTCCCAAGATGGCCAAGGTCAGAACATTAGTCATAGAGAAGGGTTTTTTGTGCCGAGGACACCTGTATCACACATGAGAGATGCATACATATACATAATGTGTATAGAGCACATATAAATAGAGCACAAAATCAAAAGAAAAAGAACCAAAAAGTAAAAACTAATTAGAAAAAAAACACACAAAGCCATGACAATGTAAAACCACGATGGACACATACCCTTCAAAGCAAGGCTGAAAGCAAAATGTCATATGACCTTCATTGAATGATAGGCATCCAGCATCATCAATCAACAGTCTAATGCCAGCAAACACCACCAACGCAAACACAAAACTTTTGTCTAAAATTTGCATATAGACATCCTTCTAGGAACAATGAGCCCAGATGGCTGACAAGTAAGGAATCGAAAAGGAGTCGAGTAGCAAAAGAAAAGAAATAAATTTATAACACCACCAGTCAGCAGTTTAATCCCTGACAAGTGTCAGTTCAAAAATTAATTGTGTATATCTTGGATTAGGGTAAACGAATGTAATGGCAGGAAAAAGAAAGACATTTATTAGAAGACCCAATACATCTTTATGAATAGGCACAATTTTACCAGAAGGAAATAACAATGCACATGACTTTTCTAACACCACACATTAGATTGAGGCATTAACAAGTTTCAAGTCTATAAGCATAATCCAAGAAGGCAGTAACCCCCTCTCGATCTCAGATCTCTCTCACCTTTATCAAAAAAAAATTCACCAGCTCAACTTTAAATTGGTCTATACTTATGTGTACAACTTTTAAGGTGTCTACAGATTATATATTCCTAGGGTATTCGAAAATTTTTAAAACTTCAAATGTAGACCCTAACAATCAAATACACAACCATATCCAACAAATCAAACACAAAAGGGAATAAAAAAAGGGAAGTGATATTTATGGCCCTTTTGATCACCAGGGACACCCGGCAGCAGTGTACGGGGCAATCAAACCCACTGGATTTTTCTGACGTCAAGTATATTAGCCCCCCTTTAGTCATTGATACACTGGCGCTAGGTGTCCCTAGTGATCAAAAGGGGCGTAAATATCACTTCCCATAAAAAAAGGGAAATGTTATCAGCGCTACTGTATTTTGATGAGGGCACTCCTCACTTTATTAAAAGTACAGTATGGCCTGCACCATAAGATGATCCAAACCGTCCATTAGATGGGCCACAGCCTAAATAGGTTGTGCCCCAAAAATGATCTCCATAGGTTGATCCTAACCCTCCGATCTATAGAGGGTTAGGATCAACCCTCTAACATTCAGATTGGAGGGTTAGGATCAACCTATGGAAATGATTTTTGAGGCACAACCTATTTAGGCTGTGGCCCATCTAATGGACGGTTTGAATCATCCTATGGTGCGGGCCATACCGTACTTTTAATAAAGTGAGGAGTGCCCTCATCAAAATACAGTAGTACTGATAACATTTCCGTAAAAAAAATATAGAGCTTGTGTTTGGATAGTCAAATGAGATATAAACTTAAAGCATAAAACTTGGGTAAAAGAATGTGCTCGGAACCAAAAGATGAACATAGAGAAAATAAAGAAATATTTCAAACTTGATCAATCTTAAACAAAGAAAATAGCTAGAACCCACATTGATGCATGCATAGCTACTACAGATATTACAAAACTACACAAACCATGTATTCTCAACAACATGAGGCTTGTATATCTAGCAATAATCATGAATCCTCGACAACACAAAGATAAAAACAACACCAACTATGCAATCCTCAACAATGCGAAAATCATGTAACTAGCAATAATCATAAAACAGGTAGGTAGGAGTAGGAGGAGCTCTACTGCACATGCACATGCACGCATATCTATCATTTTCCCATAACTTCATGCATAGGATTTAAAATTTAGAATTATGAGGAATCAGAAAGAAAAACAGCTCAGTCATATCTCACAGCAGGATTTATGAGGAAATTAAAGAAATTTTTTGAATGGCAGCCATTGTTTTCTTCACCTAGGAGTTCTGTGGGGAAGGCCTTGTTGAAGTAACTTATCAAGTTTTCAGTTCTTCAATTCAATTCCAAAAATTGAAAATTTGTGTATTCTCTTCACTGGAAGTGCAGGGCTAGGAAGAGAGAAATGGGCCAATTGAATCACCAGATAAATAAAATAAATATTCAGAACACCATTCAAATTATTATGCCGTGTCATTTTCTGCAATACATATATACTATTAGCATAATTTGCGATAAGATGGGATGAAGATTCTCTTTCCATAAATTCATGGTCATCATGAAACAAGAAACCATGATCATGATATAGCATTATTTAAATTTTAAACAAAATACTTGTTTAGGATTACAAAAATAGTCATAGTGAAACAAGAAACCATGATTATGATAAAGCATTACTTGTTAGGATTAACAAAACATCAAAAAGAATGAAGGTGAATTTCCACAAGTATTTATCCGCTCAAGAGAGATCTGAGTCGATATAATAGATGCAACTAAGAAAAATTACAAGAGCCTGTTGCATATTTAATGAAGCTGTTAATGTTCTCATTGGGAAATTTATACGCTAAAATAAAAACAGAATTTACATGTATATAGAATGTTGGTGGTGCTTAGGGATAGAAAGTACAGCAGCAAAACAAGTCAATAAATTCAGATAAAGATAAGATGCCAATGGACAAAGGTTGGCGTTGATGAAATAAAATACATACAGAAAGACAATGAGTGACGACAAGATACTAAAATTAAAATAAATAGAATATAAATTCTTGAAGTTTAAGGGGCTGTTTCGATAAGTGAATTTTAGAATCCAGGTTTTAGTTTGAAAGCAGTGTAAAATTCTGGACTTTGCAATGAAAGTAGGTTGCAGATGAAGGGTTTAAGAAATCCAGGTTTTAGAAATCTCTCCCCCATCCTGAGATTTCTAAAAATTGGAAACATGGGACGATCTCCTAGTCTCTCGCTTGACGGAAAGAAGGGTGAGAAATCAGAAAACGACGGACGGACTCCTTCTCTCGTCTCCCATCCACGATTTTGAGTAAATCCAAGATTCTAAAATCCGCGTATCCGAATGGCCCCTAAGAGTTTCAAAGGAATGTGGAAAATACATACAATGACCAAGCAATGCTAGCAGAAGCATCACTGCTCCTAGAACAGTCAATGCAGATCAGCTGAAAGAGAAAATGCAAATGAATGAGGTCTATAGAATTGCAGATAGTGACTTACGCATAAATAGATAATTATCGAAATCTGACATGCAACTTGTCAATATCACTCCTGACATCTGATGGAAGGAGAACCTGGCAATATTTATGGTCTTTTCAAGTGAAAAAATCATGTGCATCCATAAGGATCTCAACAGTGAAATCCGATTGATTTACAACAAGATTCAAAGTATGCCACACCCTTCCCTATAGAAAGAACGTGCCCAAAATATAATAAAATTTGTGTGAGCAAAAACTCTACTAAAAGGTACTCAGAATATCTTGAACTAACTGCGAGTAAAAACATGCAACTATTGCGAAACCATTGCTGCATAGGATTCCTGTGAATGTTTGTAGATGGTCCACTTAAATTATCAATAAAATTGAGCATCACAATAAAATACAAATATAATTCATTTCTGTATTAGAAATTGTAAATAAAAATGCAAAACTTAATCATTGGATCACTGATTGAGGTCTAAAAGAGAATTGACAACCCTACTTAACAGCTATGAACAACTAGCAGGAGCTCAACCATTTATCTTCAGTCTGGCTAATGCATTACAGACCTTCCCACGGAATTGACTATTTCCAAGTTGTTTGTCCCAATACTTTTTTTTCTATCTCGGTACTCAGAGAATCTGTTTGTGCAACTCATGGAAATTATACCATTGTTCAAAAGCTGTGACTGAATTGGAACACATCCAATGGTCAGGTTGAACCCAATAGGGTAAATGCTTCAAAATGGACTCAGAAGACTCTTTGAAGCTTTACTAGAAACGGAAAGCCCGGTAATTCCTCTAACCGAGACAGCTTGTGCTCAAATTGGGTATGATAGGGCACTTGCTTCAAAATGGACTCACAATCTTGAGCCTTCATTAGAAACAGGAAGCACAATAGGCCATCACAAAAGACTTTGCTCTCGGCAACCAGTGAGTCAATAGCACTAATAGATAACAGGCAATAGCAACATTTTTCCTTTGTAATGCAGAAGTGACCCACCAAAACTAGCAAGATACTATTACATACGCTATTCACGTCAAAACTAAGCTAGATCAGACCAGCCAAGAAATTCCCAGGAAATTGTGTTCTGATGGTTGCATGGAGAGAGGCAAGCCTCATCCCATCTTGCAAGGGAGACAACAAAAGCGACAAGTGAATATCATAAGAAATAGGAGACTTCACCTCAAGCCAGAACATCATAGCAAGAAAGAACATAACCCAGATTGATCTAGATGCCGCATTGCCTCCAAGCAATCACGATCACAATACAAGGAAACTCTAAATTGTGAAGGGGAAAAAAATGAACAACACCAAATTGACTGAAAAGAGCACTCAATTAATGAGGCAAGTTTCTTCACCAACAGACACTGGACACTGGATAATAGTCAAGGTTGGGAAAACCTTATCTCAATAGTCAACAGTTGTTACAGCATTGCAAATGCAGGGGCATTTATGTATGTTGATGTCATATAAACATGACTAATTCAACCAAAGTAATTAGTTACACTAATCTGCTATACTCACGCCCGCAGAAGTATATAAGAGCGACATAATGAATTTGATACGATATGTTACGATCTGGTTCAACTCATATTAAATTCACATCTTCTGCTAATTTGGTACCGAACAATGACCATCGACAAATAATTTAAAATCCAACATGCAGCAAACAGTACTGAACAAAAATGGACGTTAAATTATTGTCCTCCATGTAAGTAGAATGAAGACTAGTACAAAAATTCTACTGACTCCAAAGAAGCATTGTTTTATAATGATAATTTTTTGTGCAAACACAAAAAGTGCACAACAACAAAAAAGTGTGCTTACAGCATTGCAAATGCAGGGGCCTTTATGTTGATGTCACATAAACATGACTAATTTAGCACCAAGCAGAATCATAAAATTGAAATGGAAAAGCTAAATAACCAATCAAAGAAAATCATTCAAGACCCAAAAGCACCAAGTCTAACACGGAAAATCCATAGAAGTCTAGTAACCAATTTGTTGTCTCCAGTTCTACAAGTCAATCACCAAAGACCAAACAGTAATACCCAGAAGTAGCATAGAAAATCGAATAAGATAGCTCCTTAAGAAAAACCTAGACCCATGAATCAAAGCCCCAAAAAACAAATCCATTATGATCTAATCCATACAAAAAATGGATTGTGAGTCAAGAGCCTAAACCAGCTCTTCTTGCCATAAGTCCACCAATAAAGATCGTTTTGAGGTGTGGAATTCCTAAACTAGAAATTAGTTTTCACAATTTTAGGGGAGAGGTAGGAAAAGAGAATTAGAGGCTGGGCATGAGAAAAGGGTTGTTGCTGACATATTCCTATTTAAGAGGAGAAAGGAATACTTGCACGCAGTTGGAAATTGAAAAGGTTGAAGAAAGATCACCATTCTTCGTCTATAAATCAATATTTTTCCCATCTCGTCGGTTGCAGAAATTCAGTGTTGAAGTATAATTGTTTAAATAACACCATCTCTAACAGCTTAGCTTTGGGAGTAATGGGTTTTTGAAAGGGTTGCTTCACAAACAGCGCAAACTGACCGATATGGAATGTAGATATTGAAACTACAGAGTAAGAATCGAAGAGGGAAGAGTTTCAAGTACATTACCTGAACTGGATAGACCACAATGGGAAGATCGAGAGGGTTCCTCCCAGAGAAACCCTAGCTGAGAAGGAGAAGAAACTCCCAAGGAGCTCTTCACATCTCCGAGATCGAAATTCCCGCCATTCGGTCTTATATAAGTGATCCTGCAGAGGGCGCGATCGAAAGTGGGGTGGGTTCGAGTGAGGAGCTTCTGATAGGTGAGGGATTGGAGGTACATGACCCAGACTTAGGGCATTTTTGTGCATTGTGATGAGCGCGCGTTCGAAGGTGTTTTTGAGCTTCTCGTAATTGGGGTGATTGATGGGGAAATTTCGGGCATATTTCAGGGATTTCTCAGAAAAAGCCTTCAAAACCCAACAAAACTTACCACGGATTTTGAGAATTAGGTATAGAAGTGGAAGAAAGAGGAAGATGTTCTTCCTCATGGAGACAGAAACCAAGATTTGGGTGAACTACAGCCAGAAAAAAAGCTCTGCGTACTGAAAACTACTAAAAGCTAAAATTTTCAAATGTTCGAATTTGAACTTGGTGAAGTTTCAAAAATAAATAAATTTGAAGGTCTGAAAGTTCGGGTCTATCAACAAGAGAGGGTTAAAGGTGTAAACTTGAGTCTAATTAGGTAGGTGCTTTGGGATACTGACCTGCTAGGGTGAGCTTGACTGTTAAGAGGCAAGATTGATGAGGCAGTAGAGCTTTCATGGTTATTGTAACGAGCTGAGTTTATTGGCGAGTTGAGGGGCCGATGAGCAGATTTTTCTTCGGCTCTGTTCACTCACGTTCCCGAGAGACCGAATCCGAAAACACATCTTTGTTTTAAGAATGCTAAAATTGGCATGTTCACTTGTCTTCACGTGATTTTGAACAAGCCTAAGTGAAAAATGTCACATCTGAAATGAAAATCAGGAAAAATGATGTGGAAATGAGTCTTTTCTCACAAGTGTGAGATTTTTTTCCCTATATTTTGGTAGGATTTGTTTTCCCAAGAAAACTAGTGAAAAAGGTAGGCAAGCAGTTTCTCAGAAAATCTTTTCCTGCACAGTTTCCTTCGATTTCTTTTCCTAATGCCATGTTAGATTCCCAGGAAACCTTTTCTTTTTCTTTCCCAGGAAATCAAGTGAACAGAGCTTTCGGGAATCTTATTAGGCTTCGACGATGATGTAATTTGGACGAGGATGTAATTTGGAGTCTGTACTTGGGGCAATTGGTACATTTTGAGATCAGCACTCTAAAGTGATGTAAGCATCTGGCAGGGTGACAGATTAGTAGAAGTATAGCAAATGTATATATGTAAGTGGAGTTTGATCAAAATCAGATATATACATTTGCTATACTTCTACTAATCTGTCACCCTGCCAGATGTAGAGACTAGAGCGTACTAAGGCTTGATGCTTGACCAAATAATGAGAAACCAAGTAATGGGTAGGATCTAAGAGTGGCACTCCTCTGTAAATTCAATGGGTTTTGTGACTGTTTGGATACTTAAACGAGGGAGGGCATCGCTTGTAAATAACGGGAGAAGCAAGGGCACTTTGGGAGAGAAAGAAATCACGTGCTTACACTGTTACACGTACAAAATCCAATAACGAAGAAATCACCCTCTTCGGACGAAATTCAGACTCTCCCGGCTCCCTCAGATCTCAATAGTCGCTCCCTCAGCATTCGAAAGGTCATTACTTATAAGGCTATATGGAGTGATATTATTTTGGGGGCGTGATTTTTTCACCCCTTTGTAGGATAATGAGCCCCCTGTTAAAGTGATTTGACGTCAAAACGCGTTAAATCTGCCCACAATTCACATTGCAAGGGGGCGCATTATCATAGAGTGGGGCGAAAAACATCATCTCCCTTATTTTGGGGCTAACGGCTCTTTTGTCATGCTGCTATGGCTACAAGTCTACAACCCACATTGGGTCCCGATGGAATGACGACGGCAATGGAACACGTGTGTTGTTTCAAACCGTTGATCCCAAAGACTTTGGTCCTTAGGCTGCGTTTGAATTACCGATTCCGATTCCTATTAAGTCAGAAAAGGAATGGAAAAAAATTTAAACTAAAAATTTCAATAAAAACTTCATTCCAGCAACAGTGGAATCCGAATATCACCTATCGGGTCAAGAAACAGATTCCAACATTTTTCACCCATTTCATTCCGTTCATTTTTCCGAACTAAATGTTGAAATTGGACTAGGATTCCGATTCAAGCTCTAATTCTTGAAATCCAATGCACCCTTAATCCCTCATAGTGTGTTTGGATTGCTGGAATCAAAAGCTAGGATCAGCATCTTACTCCGATTTCAATCAATTTTGATGTTTGGTTGAATAAAAAGAAGGAACTCAATGGGGGTGACACTAGGACATAATTAAAGGTGAAAAATGCCAGAATCCATTTCCAACACCAAGATGTGGTATTGAAATTACACCCTTCTCGGAATGAAATTTTTACCCATTTCGTTAATAAGGGAATCAAAATAGGATGTTGATTCTGATATCTGGAATCAAAATGCAGCCTTAGTTGTTGAAGATAAAGAGATCCTTAGTTGTTAAGTATAGAAAATCATGTGTCTTACTTTGCTAAAAAATGAATATAATAGCAAAAACAGATATCATTGGCCCACCATTTGCAAATGGCAAGTGTTTATAGAAGCAAGAGCGGAGAGCGGAGAGCGGAGAGATACTTATTAACTCCTCTCTATTCTTTTCATTTTTTCAATGTAGGATTAAATTTTTAATCTTCCCATAAACACTTTCTACCTCACTTTTCAAAAGCACCCGGCCATTTTCCAAAAGAAAACCTTTTAATTTTCAAAAACTATTTTATTTTGAAAATATCCAACATTTAATAATATCATTGAAGATCCGGATTAATTTTGGTACAAGGTCTATTCCTTGTAAGCTGGTTATCGGGAATCAAACACTTTGATAATGAATACATAGACTGAGGTAACCCACGAAAAAAATTATTTACAAGTAATAAAGGGAAATATGGAGAAAATAGAGACCAAAACACAACACCACAACATAAGAGATTTAAATGGTTCACCTAGGACTATTCCTCCATTAAGCAATCTGGCAAGATAACTATTCAAAATGTTTAAGATAAAACAATGGTAGTACCACTCACCTTCCCACAATCTGGTGATATCTCATTTAAGTCTTCTTCCTCCAACTCCTATGAAGGACCCTTTCTCCTTGCCTTACCTTGCAACCCGTTGTGGCATACCTGGAAGGACACTGTGAACGGAAATTCTCGACAACCTTGGGCCTCTTGGGTTTCTAATTGCAAGAAGAGAAACGAGCACAAACCTCTCTTGTACAAGCGAATCACATCACTCAAAAAGGTAATTGACTATTTATAAGAAACCCATAAGAATCATTCTTTTCATTCTCTGTTTGGTTGTGGCTATGTTTGGTTGCACAAACGCTCGGCATTCATTGGAATTTCAAATGCCAATGAATGTCGATTCCTTGTTTGTTTGCCAAAATTGCAATGAAATTCTACTTGACTTTCCGACATGTTTGAGACATTATTATTGCTTTTTTTCCCTATGTGACACTAATGCCCCCTACTAATTTTCCAACAAAATTCTACCAAGATAGTAAAATTTTGGTAGAAGAATAGTGGAAAAGGTTTTGCCTTTTGTCTTTTCAGTATCCCTCTCTTCACCCTCTATATCGATAATGACACCCCTAATTTTTCCACTACTCTAAGAAAGGATTACTACACAAGCAAACACTACTTACCACTATTCTCCGAATGGTAATTCTCTCCTCCCTTTTGACTTCTTATTCCACTATTCTTTGAGATGTAATTCTCTCCTCCCTTTTGATTTCTTATTCCACTACGCTTTGAGCCACTCCCGCACAACCTAGTGGTGTAAGTAATCAAGAGGGAGGAGTCAAGCAATGGATTTACTTGGAGCGTGCATCGTAGAATAGTGGTATTGTTAACCTCGTAAAGTAGTGGTAGGGAGTGTCATTACCAATATATATATATATATATATATATATATATATATATATATATAGAGAGAGAGAGAGAGAGAGAGAGAGAGAGAGAGAGAGTCCAAGCAAAATTCCACCTTTTTGTACTTTTTGGCTTGGATTGAATAAGGAGGAGACAAGGGTGACACATTAACATACATGCAATGATTAACCAAGAGACATCCCTTGTAGTCAGACGATAATACTATATTGTTAACCAAACAATGAGTTTTATTGAAATGACACCCAGATGTTAAGCAAAATCCCAAAGCCATCTCGACTTTTGTGCAACCAAACACACTTTATTTGGATGCAGTTTATAACCATGTATTGATGTATAGCTAGAATGGAGGGACGAGAAATGAATCATAAGAAAAAAGAAGTAAAACATGATTTTGGGAATTAAAAATATAAGAAAAAAGAAGTAAAAATATTTAAAAGATAGGCGTGTCATGTCCCCTTTTTAAAAAATTGAAAAATGTCGTTTACATCATATTTTGTTTTTTATGCATTTTATGATCATTTACAGTGTCGTTTTTTCATCTTTTCATCTTCTTTCTCGGTGCACTTCCTCCACTGGGACCAAGAGGAGAGAGAGGGAGAAAGACGGAGGGAGGGAGTATTGTACGGCCATGGTTTTAAATTTCGACCGAATTTCGGATTTCGGTGGAGACCGACACCGAAATGGACCAAAACCAAAACGGTCATTTATTTCGGCCGAAATTTCGGTTGAAATTTTGGTTTTTCCAAAATTTGACCCAAAAATACTGTTTTTTAATATTAATTTAATATTTTACCGAAATTTTGACCGAAATTTAATATTAAATAAAATATTTGTTTCGGGTTATGTAGGACCCCGATCCGAGAGAGGCGGGGACGGGCCCCCACGCTAAGTCTCATGATCATCCACGTGAATGGAGAGCTCTACCAAGGAACTCTCGAAAGAAGAATTGCCTCTCATAGCATGAGTGGCGATATAAGGTGAGGTACGTTTCGATTCGGGGACTAGCCCAGATTCGAAAGGTACCTTAAACAAAGAAGAGTCGCCATCTGTAGACACCCCATTTTGACCGTGCCCTAATCCTTTCAATTTGAGCAAAGCCCTATCAAACCAATGCTTTAGGATCCCAAATTTCACCTCAAGGTAGGTTAGGGTCCCAGTAAGGCTCCCATAAAATTTCGTCAAAATCCGAGAGCGTTTGCATGACGAGCGAACCGAAGCAAGGTCGTAGTACAAATGCCGAGAAGGGGGTGAATTATCCTGGGACGGTACCGAGCAGATTTCGAATAAGACACGAAGATTCGTGCGCCTATCAAATCCGCGCGCTCATCACAAATCCGTGCGCCCATCAAATTTAGATTGCTGATATCAACACCCAAAAATTCCTATAAATACCACATTAGATTTTTTTTATTGATTTTATCTTGAATTTTCTAATCTTTAGAGAGAGAAAGAGCGAGAAAAACTTGAGAGAGAAACCAGATCTCGTTTTCTAAACCCTAGTTCTTCGATCATCTTCGTCGGCAGATCTCCGACAAAGCTTCAGCTATTATTCTTCTTAAATCTGCTTCCATTTTTCTTCGTTTCTTCGCATCATATCTCAATTTTAGTTTGAAAAAAACCGATCCTAACCTTAGCCATTTTTCTTTTCTTGTCCGATTACTTTTCCGGCAACATTGCCGTAGTTCCGGTTAGATTTCTCTCTTTAAATCATCTGTTAAAGAGTCTCAGTTACTATTAGTTGTTACAATCTTCGTTTTTCTTCCCTATTGTTTGTTCAAATCCTTGATTTACAGATAGAAACCCCAACTTCCTTTTAAAAATCAGATCTGATCTATTTTGTTCAGTTTAAACCCTGAGTTTAGAACCTCTAAACCCTAGATCTATGCTCCTAGACCTTAGATCTATGATTTCTAACCCTAAATCTGCACTATAAAGCTCTAGATCCATTGTTTTCTCATATTCAAAACCTTAGCTCAAGTTGAAAAACTTCAAATATCATTTCAAAAAGCATAATCAATTAAAAGGAAAAAGCAAGATCTGGAGTGTTCAAAGTAAAAGAAAGAAGGAGAAGAAGTCTGGAAGTGCAATTTCTTATCTCACCAGAATTCCAGCAAGGTTTTAGCTACAGTGAGCTTCTAAATTCGTCATTTTCAGAGGTATGTGGAAAATCTTCACTTGTTTGAACTAATTCAATTTTTTTATATGCGTGAAAGAAAGTTTATGTTGAAATCATGATTGATGAATTGAGCATAAGGTTGCTGGATGTGTGTTTCTGCTTGCTTCATTTGTACTTTTTTTTTTATATAAGAATGTTTGAATCATGTCTTCATATTGTTTTCTCCTAAAAATAGTCTATTAATTTTGATTGTTGTTGAGGTAATTGCGAAGACCTGAGTCGATGAAATTGTATCTTTGATGTGTAGATTGTTGCTATTCCTTGAGATGATTTCATTTTGTAAACAAATCTAGAGTTGCAAAAAAGAGTTTATTTACAGTTTGATGGCTATAGAATTTTTTTTTTAGCATGCACAAATTCCAATAGTTAGGTCTTTAGTAAAATAATCTGTCCATATTTGTCTCCTTCAATTAGTTTACTTTAGTCAAGTCCTCATCATGTTCTCCTATGTCTGTTATTTGGATTGTATGAAAAATCTTTTTCTATTTGTGTGGATACTTTCCATGAATGGTAAGAAATATGTCAAAAGCAGTATAATGCCAATACAGGACGGTACTTGTATTAATACCTTTTGGGCTTATGATATTCGCATTTAAATTTCATCATAAGATTGGCTCACTTAAACTCATTGTTAGGAGCCTGCGGTAATCATTTGTGGCCTATGAAATAGATAAGAATCAAAATAAGTTGTTATATATGAAAGAGTATAGTTATGTAAAGATTATTATGGAACACCTAATATATGTAATTTCACATGTTTTTTGTCATTATGATATATAGGAATTGTTGTTTATAAGAGATTAGCAAAATTGTACAGGCTTATAGACATTAGGCATTTAAACTTTGTCAGTGATTTTCATTAGTCTCTCTTCTTCTTTAATGCTTAAGAATTTGAATAGGATTATGCCTCTATGGGTAAGAGAGTATAGAGGAATAGGAGCAACTATTAGAACAGCAAGTGTACACTCTCAGTTGCAGTCCAAGACATTAAAAACCTGAAGATATAGCAGCCCTACATCTCCTCTCATTATTCCTATACCTTAATCCATCAGTTGTCTTTGCAAATTTCATTTTTGCCCATGAATCGTCTCCATAGAAATAGATGTTTTAACCTCATGGTTTCTTGAGCTGTAGAATGAAGAGATATGACTTTATTTGAAATTGTGTTTTCATGGGAATCCAGAATTTGTGGTTTTGAATATGTGTAATGATGTTGTACTTGCCTTGTCCATTGTAAAATTTGAATCTGTGTATATCATTCTCACTACAAGCTTCATCTCAGATTTATATCATTGGACAGCATCCTATGACTCCAATATGTTGCGTTAAAATTGTTATTAAATTTTTTTTATGTTTCCTGGTTTTAACTTTTATTGGCTGAAAGGTTTATAAGTTCACTAGTATGCAATGCCTTGGGAACATTCCCAACTCTTCATTGTTACCCTCGCATATATGATAACCTTTTAATGGAAGTTCATAAATCATGCTGTCATGATCATTAAGCTCATCTGCACTATCTTCGTGGAAATATGCTACCGGGTTTCACATCAAATGTTTTGTCCACATATCTATGATTTTGGCACATTTTTCTACATTTGCAAGTTCATAATTTTATTTATTTTGCATTGTGCATGACTCTTTGAATGTCAGTTTTTAAATGTTAATTCTTTTACACTAACAGAATAAATTGTGAAGAATGGGTTTTATGTTTATTGTTGATTATTTGCTTTGTTGTGAATTGTACAAAACTAGCCCTTTATCCCTTTCCTGCAAATTGGTTTAAGATATTTTACATGGAAATGTAAGAACACCTAAATGGCTTCATTCACTGTCTTCACACACATGTGTTGTCCTCATTCTAATGATTGCATTGCATTAGTTTCCCTTATCTGCCTCAATCATTGCTTCATCATATTTGAGTTATAATAGCTTTTGTCAAATATAGTAGTGTGAATGTGGGTTGTCGAATGATGGTATTGGCATTACCCTGTCCTGATGAACACACCAAATTTGTTTCTTATTTAGGACATTTCTAGCTTACTCTCATTACCTCAACGGTAGATACTTTTACCATAATTGTTACATCAATACTAAGGAAAAAGTGCATATGCTTGTATCTTTAATTTGTTTCTTTAAATATTACCCAATCAATGTAGTTGTCAGGAGCCCATTATTCTCTTATTGTTTATTAAGTTCTTCTTGTGTTTATGCTAAAAGGTTTCAAATTTATTTTGCATTGTCTCTTGATCCCTCAGGTTTGTGTATAGATTAAAATATAAGGAGGACAAATATTCATGTAATTATCAGATAACTCTAGCAAAGATAAATATTATAGAAAATTTATGCTAGTGTAATAGAGAGAAAAAGAAGAAGAAGGAAATGTATTCTTGGGATTGCATAACCTCTAGCTTGTCTTTTCTTTCTAGCAAACCTGTATGACCTTTTAAGAATGGAAATAATGTTTTGATGGCTACCTCTTTATCCATGGGCAAACAAGAACAATGCATAGTGGTTGAGTTGTTATTTGTAGACACCCCATTTTGACCGGCCCCTTTTCCGCGAAATCGAATAAATTTCTGAAATTGAGCATAGTCCCAAAGTTGAGTTGAAGTCCCGAAATCAATTTTTTTGAACCCTGAAACTGTGCCCTGATTGTGAAAATCCAAGAATCGAAGCCCAAATTTCTGAAGGATCCGAACCCCATAAATTGACTCAGGTCATCTCAAATTAAAATTCTTATGAGAAAATGAGCTTAATCGGCCCGAGCCTGATTCGATTTTATGTTAAAACCTAGCTTGAATCCCAGAAAATTGAC
The DNA here is from genome assembly GCF_043159265.1 of Tasmannia lanceolata. Taxonomy (NCBI): domain Eukaryota; kingdom Viridiplantae; phylum Streptophyta; class Magnoliopsida; order Canellales; family Winteraceae; genus Tasmannia; species Tasmannia lanceolata. The sequence goes on from NW_027518683.1 coordinate 16,711,708, forward strand.
ATGAGTGGTACCCGAACCCATGTTTGGGGTGTAGGACGAGCTTAAGTTAAAATATCATAGAAGTGGGGTGGGATATCCATCAGGAGAGTGCCAATACCAATCCTTTGTGTAGCAAAAGAGTATTTAAATGTTGATCCTTTTCTTACCCAAGGTCACCCCTAGCTAGGAAAAAGAATGTCAAAATTCATGTAAAGCGGTTGTCCTAGAGGAAAGAGGGGGGAGGCAAATTAATCATTTTCCCTTCTTCAAAACCCATCGAGTTAGGGTTTTTGATAGAGGATTTTTCAGCCGCACAGCCGCATAAGAGAGGGAGGAAGAACATCGCCTCCACCTCCGGCCAGCCCATTCCCGCCGGCAGATCCCATTCCCACCACCAATCTCCAACATGGTTTTGCGGTTTGAGGCCGTAAGTGCTCCCATGAGGTGTTGGGTTCAAGTTTGGTAGAGAGAACAGAGACAGAGGAGAGGAGCTTCATCATCTTCTCCGGCATCACTACCGGAGCTCCGATCGCCACCTCCACCTCTTCTTCTATTTTGCCACCGTACCCCTCCAAAATCCATTGAACCCCCTTTCATCTCCCAACACAACCTCCTCAGCCATCTTCTCCGGGCCTCCGGTCATCTTTCCCGGCCTCTCCCTCGCCGGCCGAACCACCATCTCCCATCCAAACCCACCTGGATTTCCACCCATTTGCAGCCACCCAAACCCACTTCAAAAACCCACTTCACCACATATTATTTCCCTCAAAACCCACATTAGCCGTCTTCCCACCACCTCCTCGGCCATTCCGGCTGAAATCCGAACCACCATCCCCATCCCCCTGTCTCTACACCAATTCGTTCACCAAAACCCATCTCCCTGATCGAGAACCCACTCCCAAACCCATCTCCTCTTGTCTGCAAAACCCAATACCCAAACCCATTTCATTTCTTTTCCCAATTACCATTTAACCCTCAATCGGCCACCTTGTCTGCAAATCGCCATCACGGCCGGCCCCTGCCCATCCCCACCACCATGCTCCGGCCATTAATCCATCTCCTCCTCTGTTCACCTCCACCTACACCTCTCCTACCGGCGAAATTGGTAGATTCCGGCCCGGAATCCGGCGATCTCCATCGGCCACCTCATTCCAATCGGGTAATTCCTCTCTTCCTCTATCATATTCTCTTCCATTTTGGGGAGAATTTCTGTTCTTTGTGGGGTTTCAGCTTATTTTCTATTATTGATCCTTCTCACCTTTTCTCTCGCATTGGCTACGGATTAGAGGTTCTTTTGAGTTTTGGGATCGTTCTGTTGGAATCAGATTTTGGATCTTTCAGATCTATTGAATTCTAGTGTTTCTGTGTCAAAAATAAAATAAAATTCGTAGATCTGTTGAATCTAGGTTTTGATTAGGGCCTTTTATTTTCAACAATGTTGTTGGTGATGGTCATATTATTTTGTCCAGAAATTCGTAGATTTGTTGAATCTAGGGTTTGATTAGGGCCTTGTTTTCAATAATTTCGTTTCATTTCTCTGTTGGCGAGCTTTAGGAAGGGTGATTGGTGATGATCATCTTATTTTGAGGTTTTCTCCCATGTGAACAATGCCTGCTACGGATTATCAGGGTTCTTCCACATCATTTGCTCTTCGTGATTGGTAGAAAAGTAGAGAATGGCCTTATTCTTTCCTAATCTTGGCAGCATTCTACTGCGGTGGGTTTGTGTCAAAAAGAAGGGTGTAGAGGGAGTTTAGATGCGGCTTCTTGATTTAGCTTTTCATCGTGGTTTGGGTTCCTTAATGCAAATATTTGAATTACACGTACTTTTGGGGTTTGATCCTATAGATTCTTGGCTCGCATAATTTTGTGTTCTTATCAGGGTAACAAGATAAAAAGCGGGATTTCAACCAATCGACGTTTTGAGGGCTATGATGAGGCTACTCGGAGCCCCTCTTTCTTTCTTGTTATCTTTACCCTTGTAGGTTTTGGTATAGGTATTCGGGTTTATTTGGGATTTCTTAAGCAACCCTTGTCATCTTGATTTTCCATTAGAGCTTAAGTTTTTCGTAAGTGTTTGGCATTCCTATCGTTTTTTGAGAATTTTCCTTTTGGGTTCGGGCGATGAAGGCGCTAGCCCAAGCCCATCTTTAGGGGACTCGCTCAATCCAAGGAGCACTCCCCTCTTTTGTTTAGTAGGCCTACCTAACCTTTTGAATTTCTTTTAACCATTTTTTTTAAAAGAGCCCTTCTCGGGGCAATGATGAGGTTACTTGGAGCCCGTCTTTGTGTTTTGTGGCTCACCGTTTTTGCACTTGAATTATGCACCAAAATTTATAAAAATCAGAAATATCATTGCATGCATTTGTATAATTTGTTGAAAATTTAACATTCTTCTTTTATGTTAAGTTTTGAGTTAGGTTCTGAAGATGAATGGACTTGTTCAGGTGAGACTATCTTGAAAGCTTATCATTTTTTTTATTATTATTTCATTAGGCTACCCAGCGGCTGGTCTGGGCTAATTATTTTTTATTTAAATAAATTGTTTAATTGAAGAAGGAAATCAGATGACTACTCTATTCGATGTTATCGACATGAGTACTGTTTGATTTCAAGGCGGTTTGTAGGAATATTATCATGTGTATTATGATATCAGATGATTACTTTAGCATCATCTGATTTCATCCCCATATTGGGGTGGTGTTTGTGGTTGGGCATAGAAGTGTTTGATATTGTTTTCTTTTACTTTATTAGGCTATCCAGCGGCTGGTCTGGACTAATTAATGTTGTTTATCATTTTATGATTGCTAGAGATTGTGCATTTCTTCTATTGAAAATTCTTCTTTGCTTAGCACTTGATTTATTTTTATAGGAATAAAATGGAATTTGCGATTATCTGGTAGCCTTTTCTTCTCTTTTTGATAGACTAACACAGTCTTATAGATTTCTGTTAAATTTCTTTAGATACTAGAATCCCCTCTCATTGCGAGGGCGATGAAGGCGCTAGCCCAAGCCCATCCTTAGGGGACTTGCTCAGTCCAGGTAGCATACCCCTCCTTTGTATATAGGAGACTTGTCCAGTCTCATTCTCTTGCTTAAACCTCCTCTTTGTGTGTCGTTTGGTTTTGGGAGAACACCCTACTCGGCTTGGCAGCATACCCCTACCCATATGGGTATCTGGTTGCACATTTGTTGCACCCTAGGGCTAGGTAGCTGTCCGGCCCGGCTGGGTGTTTTACCTTTGCCAAATATGCACAGGGTCTTTTATTCCTTTTTTTACGTCATTTGTGTCTCGGAGACAAGCCTTGTCTCATGTAGAGAGTTTCCCCTTTAGGAGGCTTACCTAGCCTCATGTTAGAGTGGCCTCCTCTTTTAGAGTGAGTCTTTGACTCGGTAGTGTTATTAGAGAGTCTCTGACTCATTTGTTCCTCCTCTCTAGTGTTATTAGTTAGGAGTTTTTCCATTAGAGACTAACTCAGTCATATAGAGCCTTCCCTGCTTAGGATCTTAGATTATTTTCTCTGTTCTTGGGGCACTATCTTTCTTGTTGTGGTTTGTCTCTTTGAGACGCCAGTTTCTTGTTGTGGATCGTCTCTTTGAGGCGTTAGTTTCTTGTTCGGGGTTTCCCCTTTGGATTTAGGGCTTTGCCCTAGTTTGTGGTTATTCTTGTGTGTTCCCTGGAAGATTGAAAACATTTAAAGGTTTAGAGCATTGGAAAAGCTTTAAAATCCAAAAACATTAGAAATTTGAAACTCAAAAACATTTAAAAACTTTAAAAATATCAAAAACATTTGAAAAACATAAAAAATTTTAAAAAAAAAAATCTAAAATGTTGAGTGTTTCTTTTATAAGCGTAGTTTGAGAGTTCGTTTCGAACTACGTTGGCTTGATCCTCTTCCACGAGGTACGTAGTGCAGCTTGAGATTCTTATCTCAGGTCCAGCCAAACTTTGTAAATAAATGCTTTAACCCTTTTTTTTTTCTTCAAAGCCTTGTTTTCAACAAGATCTTCCTCTAGAGTTAGGAGTTTGTCCTAGATAAAGAGTTTTATAGTTAGGGAGTTTGTCTTGGATTTGTTGTGTGCTTGTTTGTGTTTGTTTTAGAGTTAGGGGTTTGTCCTAGAGTTATAGGAGCGCCTCCGTCCGGTCAGTTGGCGATTCACATCGCCGACTGATGACTAGGTCTATGATGCGTTAGTTGATCCCATTGTTTTCCTTAGGACACACAGCCTAGTTACTCATAGGTTGTAGGAACTACCTGCATTAGCTTAGGGCTAACTTGCATTTAGTTAGGGCATATAGGGTGTCCTAAAATATACAATCCATTTGGAATTTAAATAATCGCGCAATAAACTTTAATAAATAGTCCGGTCTTTTAGATCGAGTCTAGGATAGAGGTCTAGGTGTCTTAGGCATCCTAGCTTAGAATAGGTGCGAAGAACTACGTTGCCTTGATTCTCGTGGAGGCGGGGATACGTAGGCTTCTTTGGATGAATACCAGACCATCCGAGGACTCGGGCTAGATCGTTTAGAGTCTTAGGATTTGTTGTTTTGTTATGTTGTGTGTTTTGTTGTGTTTTCTTACTTTCTTGTGCAGACCTATACCTTTAGCTGTAGCATGCATGCGTTCGTCCACCAGAACTTAGACACCTGCTAGGCATGTCACTCATAACCTAGTTGTCATTAGGTGACATTTATTTCGGTTCTTTTGTGTGTGCTTATTTTCCTCTCCGAGACATGCATGATTAGATAGACGTTTTCTCGGAGATGTGTGTTCCCATTTCATATGATTTTCGTCCAAAACTCTTCGAGGTTAATAATAAATGGCATAAGAGACCAAGTGTTCGCACTCGGGCGAATTGGGGGCGCTCTTCGGACCTTCTCCATTCGTCACCAGGCACGGACCTTTTGCATCTCTGGTTATCCATTGCAAACAGAGCATTTGTTTTGGTTCCATGGCTTGTCCATGGATGGCGACTCTGAGTTATTTTCAGATATATCTTGGTTTCGAGCTCTGGCTCCGGATCAGGATGTATCTCTTTCGTTTTGTATCGCCACTCATGCTATGCTGTGAGGGTGGCATCCGTTTCGAGAGTTCCTTGGCAGAGCTCTCTCTTCCATTGTGGAGATCTTAGAGGATTGCAGGAGGGATCTCGCGTCCCTCGGCACCGTCCTCGGGATCGGGGTCCACAGGCTGGCGACTCTGCTGGGGAGTTCTTGAAACATTGCCTAACTCTATAAAAATGCCATTTTTACTAACTTTGGAGAAATTTGAGCTAAAATCATTTTAAATGGGAATTCTATCGTTAGAATCCAGGGGCACCAGATAGGTGCGTAATTAAAACAAGGGATTCACACACTGCACATCATGCATTTTCATATTTGTTATTTGTTTCGTTGTTTTTATTGTTTTTTATTATTGGCTCCACGGGATAGATATAATGCGTGCCTCATGGGATATCACTATCCAGATGGTGCTGTTGTATCTATTACCAAGCTATGCGCCGGTGCTGCAGCCGTAAACACTAGGTGTACTTGTGTTTACAGCAGCCGATGAGCAATGAAGCATACTATGTATAACACTAGGTGTACTTGTGTTATACATATTAGGTATGTTTCATACGCATAGTACCCGATAGATTGAGTTCGGAGCCCTACTTTGTTTTATATATTATGTATATACTTACTGGCTTAGTGAAACCCAACTAGGAAGTACCCGTGTTGATATATGTATGTTTTGCATTTATTTAGCGTTGAACATGTGTTGCTCACACATGTGAAGCCTAGAGTTAGGAGCCTTGTCCCATTTGTAGACTAGGGTAGCTCACCTTGCGTAGCTACAGCACGGTCCTAGCACGCTCATCAGTCTGTCTTGAGTCGAGACTTCCTTGACTCCGCTAGATTAGACTTAGGGCTGGTGCCCCTGGTTAGGATATATGTGTATGTATATGTGTATATATATGTACTGATTATATATATTAGGGTTCTCCTCTTAGTTAGAGTTCCCTATTCTTTTCAATCAGTTATATTCATTTTGTTATTCAGATCTAGATCTAGTCGGTGGTTTTTGATCGCCATATATGTCCTTCGATCTGTTGGTTATAGGATCTGACCCGCTGGTATATGTTCTCATCTATGGTCAGTCCTTCATTTGCTTACCTTTCTTTGGTAACCTATTTCATTTACCGATTATGAGTCGATTTTACCACCGTTGTTCATATACCTTCGGTTGAGTTGTGGGAATCATTTCTAGCGTCGTCATGCTGCCGGATTTTGTCCAGAATATTTTAAGCATGACCGCTATTCTTTAGAGTTAGTTAAACCCTGAATTTACCTTACCTTGGCTTTCTTGTCTAGTCGTTATGCTGCCGAATTTTTCGCAGAATATTTTGAGCATGACGGCTATCCTTTAGAGTTAGCTAAATCATGAGTTTGCCTTACCTCGATCTTCTTGTATAGCCGTTATGCTGCCGGATTTTACCTGGAATATTTTGAGCATAACCGCTATCCTTCAAAGTCAGGGATAGACCATATGTTTGTTGTATCGTGATCTTTTTGTTTATTCCTATTTATTCATTTGTGGATTATTATCAGATTCTTGACTTTTGTCATAATCTATTTTTTGATCTTTTGTACATATAATTTATTCATATTTTCCGTCATGGATTTACCCTTCTTATACTATGATCGTTGATGGATTAGCTAAATCTTTCCTATCTGTCGCAAGCGCTTGATTATTGCTGAGGTCTAAACTCATTTAGATTAGGGGTGTTACTATTCCTAACTTTTTCATACCCCAAAAGAGAGCAGTCATATTCCAAAAAGACTTAAAGGGATAAATTGAAGATTCCTTGAGATCCTGTTGGTGTAGGTCATGTTATCAATGCCTACCTGTCTTTGACCTTCGTAGATTGACTTATCGGTTTTGTAATCCAAACATGTTTAGGATTATTCTTGTCTCTATTTGTAGATGATATTTTATCTCCATTATCTTTCATTTAACCTAGTGTTTTAACCTCAATTTCAGGATTCTTAAGGTGAGCAATTGTCACTATCACCCTCAAAAGACAATCCTAGCCTAACCTGCTTGGTCTAGATCATCTTCGATATCTAGACTCAGTTGATCCTCTCATTACATCGAGAATACCTTTACTCTCTTTGTCTGAGCTGTTTGAATTACTAGAGGTTCATCCAATGGCTGACCCAGTCGATCCTATGATAGCCATTCAAGAGATGCTGAAAAATCTTACTCGTGACATGGCGAGTATGAAGGAAGAGATGACCCATTTGAAGGTTCAGAATACTGACAAAGTCAATTTAAAGGATGATCAATATGCTGAAGAGTATTGCGTACCTATGGTCAGTAGAGAGAAAGAGATGTACGACAAGTTAAGAAAGTTGGCTCAAGATGTAGAGAATATGAAATTTCAGGGACCAAAGAAGTTCGATATTTCTGAGTTTATGATCCCTCCTGAGGCTATTCTGCCACCCAAATTCAGAACCCCTGACTATGATAAATATGATGGGACTGGGTGTCCTCGGGGTCATGTAGGATGGTTCATAAAGCTTTCCCAACAACATGGACTCAACCCCGAGCAGATGGCACAATTATTCCCCGTGTCCCTTGTGGGAATTGCAAAACAGTGGTTCTTGCGCTTGAAACCTGAAGAAGTCAGAACTATGGAGGCTATTGCAAACAAACTTGTCGAGCAATTTTCAATGGAGGACGGAATAGAGGTTACGAAGAGGGATTTGAAGCAGTTGAAACAAGGGCCGCAGGAGACCTTTACCTCTTTTATTCGGCGATGGAAAAGAATGTTAGCGCAATTGAGTCAGACACTCTCAGAGGCAGATCAAATCAAGCTGGTAGTAAAGAGCCTATCCTCCGAATATTTTCATTTCATGGCACCTCAGCACTACCCAAGTTTTGACCATCTGATAAAGACAGGAACTCAAACTGAAGATGCTTTGGTAAAAGGCCTGAGGTCCAAGACTTTATCTGATATCAAAGAAGGGAAGAGACCTATGGTCGAGCCAAAGGAGGTACATAATGTCAATTCTGTTAGGACTCCAGTCAAAACAGTATTGGAAGGGGAAGAGACAACAGAAAAGAAAACAAGAAAGTTTACTCCCCTTCCTTGCTCGTTATCCTATCTTCTCAGGAGATTGATCAAGGACAACAAGATTGAATTGCCTGAACAAAGAGTCCTCCCTAATCCTCTGCCTAAGAATTGGAGAAAGGATTTATTTTGTGCATATCATCGTGGCTCGGGTCATACGACTGATAAATGTTATACTCTGAAGCATAAAGTGCAAGATATGATCGATGAAGACAAGCTCACTATTGAAGAGCCTTTCGATGCTCATGATGTCCCTCCGCTAGCTTCGATAAATGTCATTTCTACTGAAGGAGCAATCTTGGATCCTGCATCTCTCATTCACCCTATTTCTGAGACCCAGCTTGTCCCATCAAGCACCCGATCTGCAGAAGAATCTGTTGAGAAGACTACACTTGTCAGAATGGAAAACTGGATGGTCAAGCTCTTTGGTCAGATGGCTATGCTAACTGAGGAAGTAAGGGAGATGAAAATTCAGATGCAGCACCTGTCCATTAAATGCGACTCTACTCCAAAGCAACTTGTTGATATGGGTACTATGACAGAAGAGGCCTCTGTTCAGAGTTTAATCCTTGATAGATATGTTGATTTGCATAACGGAAAAAAGCCTTACATTGCTCCGAAGGAAGTTAGAAGTGTTAGACCTTCTCGACAATCTCTTAAGCAGGCTTTCATTGCTCCGAGGGAGGTTAAGAATGTTGGACCTTCTCACCAACCTTTAAAGAAGCCAGTGATAGAGGAAGAAAAGATGGGTCAGAAACGAGAAAGAGAATTCACTCAAATGCCTTGTTCTCTTATAGTCATCATGAAGAAATGGGTCAGTGAAGGTTGTTTGAGGCTTCCAGATATTAAACCTGTGCCTGTACCATTCCCCAACAATTGGAGGATGGATCAATACTGCGAGTATCATAGAGGCCCGGGTCACCTGACAGAGAATTGTTTAGCTTTGAAACATGCAATCCAGAGCCGGATAGAGAAAGACTCTTCTGCTCTCGCTGAAATCTATGCTTTTGTGAACCAGGCACTTGAACGAACCATTCAACCTCCCAGAGATCCCGTCACTTATGTCACTCCAGAGCCAGAGAATAAGTTGAAGGGAAAAGAAAAAATGTCAGAGTTTGAATATCTTGAGAATGTTCAGGCAGAGAAGGTGATGTCACCAGCCAGTTTTCAAAGACAATTTGGGCCAAGTCAACAGGACTTCAGAGGACCCCCCTTTCCAAGGTTTCTGAACCAGGGTCGAACTCCTTAGCCAGCATTAACATGGAGGAAGGCGTGCTACTTGTGAACTTCAGTGCCAAGTCCTCGCCTCTGTTCAACTGTTATGTTTCAAGAGTCATATGTCAAGTATCTTGTTTCAAGATTCAATTTTTGTTAAGTGTTTACCAACTCCTGTGTTGAAGGTTGGTGAGTCTTGTAGTAAAAAAAGGAAAAAAGAAAAAAAAAAGAGAATGTGTTTTGTGTTTGTTAAGTCTTGCTTGATCCTATAAGGATAAACCAGGGGAATGCCCTGTTGTTGCTCAAAGCAAGATTTCATCGGCTTTAGACATCCAGTTGAAAAGTGAAGATTTTAAAGAGCGAAACATCAGACATCCTTTGGAGCTGATGAAATATTGAGAGAAGAGTTTCTGGCAAGGAAGTATGATAAATTTGAGTCCTAAAAAAAAAAAAAAAAAAAAAAGAAAGACAAGGGGTTGTGGAACCTTAAGCATAAATTCAAGATCTTCGAGATGGGAGTGGAGCACAGTGGTTGTAGCTTTGCCTGACATGCCGTCAGACTCCTCGAAAAAAATTCTAAGTCTTTGAACCTTAAGCAAAAGAGCTTGTACATCAAACGCATCAGGATGCCATCTTTGGACGTCTGAACTTTTATGGCCAAAATCCTAATGTTTTAAAATCTATTTGTAAACCCTTTGGGCCAAAAAGTCAAATCAAACTATATTTTTTTTTCTAACCACATTATAAACTCGGGGCATTTATGCACCCGAACTACGTCGGACCTGATCCCCATCTCTTCAGGGGTACGTAGGCAACTTGATTAATTCAAGTTCGGTCAAACCTTGGAATAAAATTCCTTTCAAAATTTGAAGCTAAATGCTAAACCATTCTTTGAAAAGTCCCAAAGCGAACTACGCGGATCTGATCCTCCATTTTTGGGGTACGTAGGTAGTCTGGCTAGACCAGATTCGGTCCAAATCGTTTGAACTTTAAATATCCTACCCTTTTGAACCGAAGCCTTCCTAGAAAGTCTTTCTGGTGAAACAAGCAAAAGTTGAGACAAGTGGTCTTTTAGACTGAAAACGTGGCAAGCAAAAGTTGAGACAAGTGGTCTTTTAGACCGAAAATTGGAAGGCATTAGTTTTGACTTCTGTCGAAAAGAGAAATTAAAGAGACGGAGAAGCAACCACTACGCAGGGCAGGATCCTGGAATCCGAGTCATGTCGACAAGACTTACTTTGATATCCTTTTAAACTAGGGGCATTAAAACCGAGCAACCCAAAGGGGTAATAACCATGACAGAAATCCCGATGGAGGAAACTAGAGCCTCTTGACATGGTTTTCGAGAGTACTCTAAGAGTGGCTAGCCTTACCATAATAAGATAACACATTTTATCTAAGGGTGAATCAAAAGTGAGTCAAGTCCCTTGAGAAATTTGAGTCTTCTTTGATTGAGTCATTGGAAGTCTTTTTCTTATTTTTATCATTTTCTCTCTCTCAATGTCCGAAGTGTTTGGCACTGGAAGAGCGAGAGTACACCTTTTGAAATGTAAAGAGAATTCAAAGCTGGTTTAGAAATCAAGGAAAGGGCAAGAGACATTCTGTTCAAACTTGCCAGATGCATCAAAGCCTCAAGTAGTGAGCAATGAAAAAAAAAAAAAAAAAAAGTTCTCGGACTCATTCATTGTGGATATCCTTTTACCCATATACCAAAGAAAGAACCCATGCAAGCTTAAACTTTTCTTACCCATCCTGGTTTTGCTCTCCAATGAATCCTGTCATGGAAGTACATCATACTAGGGGCATCTTTTATGACTCGCGTCATAAAAGATATCAAATACAAGATAATTGAGATAGACTTTCTCAGCAGATAGAGACAAGAGAAGCTTGAACACATCTCATGAGCTAAGCTTTCAAATTTTTAAGTTGAGCTCATTCTTTGAAAGAGTCCATGTTTCAGATAATCTAGTCCTCAACGGAGTCTAGAATTCCTGCTTTCGCAGTTTTCAAATTTTAGCAGATTGCTTTTCTTCTCTTTAAAAGAGTCAATATCCAAAAATCCCATCAAGTTTTTCGAGTCTGGTCTTCAGCAATGATCATGCACTCCCATTTATTCTCGGCAGGAGATAGCTATGCTATTAATGAACTCGATATAAGATCGATAAACCCATCAATCATGTTTGCAAGCCCTTTGGGCCCAAAAAAATCTTTTTCTTGGTTAAACCCAAACAAGGGGGCATTTTTCTTCAGAAAAAAAAAATGAAATCTTTTGATGTTTGGTGAGGTGCCAAGTAGTGGCCTGTTTATTTTTTGTTTGGTTAGGTGCCAAGTAGTGGCCTGTTTATTTTTTTCGTTTGCTGAGGTGCCAAGTAGTGGCCTGTTTAATTGTTGTTTGGGCGAGAAGTAGTTTCCCCGTTGTTTGGAAGATTGGGCGAGAAGTAGTTTCCCCGTTGTTTGGAAGATCGGGCGAGAAATAGTTTCCCCGTTGATTGAAAGTTTCGGGCGAGAAGTAGTTTCCCCGTTGTTTGGAAGATTGGGCGAGAAGTAGTTTTCCCTTTGATTTGGAAGATCGGGCGAGAAGTAGTTTCCCCATGTTTTGAAGATCGGGCGAGAAGTAGTTTCCCCGTGGAGTTGAAAATCGGGCGAGAAGTAGTTTCCCCGTTGTTTGGAAGATCGGGCGAGAAGTAGTTTCCCCGTGGATTTGAAAATCGGGCGAGAAGTAGTTTCCCCGTTGTTTGGAAGATTGGGCGAAAAGTAGTTTCCCCATGTTTTGAGGATCGGGCGAGAAGTAGTTTCCCCGTTGATTGGAAGATCGGGCGAGAAGTAGTTTCCCCGTTTGTTTGGAAGATTGGGCGAAAAGTAGTTTCCCCATGATTTGAAGATCGGGCGAGAAATAGTTTCCCCGTTGTTTGGAAGATTGGGAGAGAAGTAGTTTCCCCATGATTTGAAAGTTTGGGCGAAAAGTAGTTTCCCCGTTGTTTGAAAGTTCGGGCGAGAAGTAGTTTCCCCGTTATTTGAAGTTTGGGCGAAAAGTAGTTTCCCCGCTGATTTTAAGATTGGGCGAGAAGTAGTCTCCCCTTTTGATTGAAAGATTTTGGAAGAGAAAAGTAGTTTCTCAATTATTTGAAGTTTTGGAGGAGAAAAGTAGTTTCTCATTAATAGAGTTTGTGGAGAAAAGTAGTTTCTCAGAGATGGAGTTTTTGGAGAAAAGTAGTTTCTCGTGTTTATGATGTTTTGTCGGAAAAGTAGTTTCCTTTTGGTTTGATTGTTTGAGAGAAAAGTAGTTTCTTTTGATTTAGAATGCTTGTTTGAGAGCAGTTTCCCCATTGTTTTGAGTGCTTGAGGTGAAAAGTAGTTTCGCCAATATGATATGTTTTGTCAAGTTAAGAGTTTCAAGAGAGACCATCTCATTGAGATGTAATGAGTGCAGAGTTAAGGGTCAGAGAGAGACTATCTCCCTATTGCTTGTAGTTTTAGAGTTTTAAATGGTCTTTTTGCCAGTTTACCTTTGTTTCCAAAGTTAAAACCCAAAAAAAAAATTTGCTTTGCTTTGTTTTCGGGTCGATCAAAATGTGTTGTCTGTTCAGCTTTGCCATTCGCGTGTTGTACACGCTCTGCCAAAGAGGGGCATCTGTAGACACCCCATTTTGACCGGCCCCTTTTCCGCGAAATCGAATAAATTTCTGAAATTGAGCATAGTCCCAAAGTTGAGTTGAAGTCCCGAAATCAATTTTTTTGAACCCTGAAACTGTGCCCTGATTGTGAAAATCCAAGAATCGAAGCCCAAATTTCTGAAGGATCCGAACCCCATAAATTGACTCAGGTCATCTCAAATTAAAATTCTTATGAGAAAATGAGCTTAATCGGCCCGAGCCTGATTCGATTTTATGTTAAAACCTAGCTTGAATCCCAGAAAATTGACATGAGTGGTACCCGAACCCATGTTTGGGGTGTAGGACGAGCTTAAGTTAAAATATCATAGAAGTGGGGTGGGATATCCATCAGGAGAGTGCCAATACCAATCCTTTGTGTAGCAAAAGAGTATTTAAATGTTGATCCTTTTCTTACCCAAGGTCACCCCTAGCTAGGAAAAAGAATGTCAAAATTCATGTAAAGCGGTTGTCCTAGAGGAAAGAGGGGGGAGGCAAATTAATCATTTTCCCTTCTTCAAAACCCATCGAGTTAGGGTTTTTGATAGAGGATTTTTCAGCCGCACAGCCGCATAAGAGAGGGAGGAAGAACATCGCCTCCACCTCCGGCCAGCCCATTCCCGCCGGCAGATCCCATTCCCACCACCAATCTCCAACATGGTTTTGCGGTTTGAGGCCGTAAGTGCTCCCATGAGGTGTTGGGTTCAAGTTTGGTAGAGAGAACAGAGACAGAGGAGAGGAGCTTCATCATCTTCTCCGGCATCACTACCGGAGCTCCGATCGCCACCTCCACCTCTTCTTCTATTTTGCCACCGTACCCCTCCAAAATCCATTGAACCCCCTTTCATCTCCCAACACAACCTCCTCAGCCATCTTCTCCGGGCCTCCGGTCATCTTTCCCGGCCTCTCCCTCGCCGGCCGAACCACCATCTCCCATCCAAACCCACCTGGATTTCCACCCATTTGCAGCCACCCAAACCCACTTCAAAAACCCACTTCACCACATATTATTTCCCTCAAAACCCACATTAGCCGTCTTCCCACCACCTCCTCGGCCATTCCGGCTGAAATCCGAACCACCATCCCCATCCCCCTGTCTCTACACCAATTCGTTCACCAAAACCCATCTCCCTGATCGAGAACCCACTCCCAAACCCATCTCCTCTTGTCTGCAAAACCCAATACCCAAACCCATTTCATTTCTTTTCCCAATTACCATTTAACCCTCAATCGGCCACCTTGTCTGCAAATCGCCATCACGGCCGGCCCCTGCCCATCCCCACCACCATGCTCCGGCCATTAATCCATCTCCTCCTCTGTTCACCTCCACCTACACCTCTCCTACCGGCGAAATTGGTAGATTCCGGCCCGGAATCCGGCGATCTCCATCGGCCACCTCATTCCAATCGGGTAATTCCTCTCTTCCTCTATCATATTCTCTTCCATTTTGGGGAGAATTTCTGTTCTTTGTGGGGTTTCAGCTTATTTTCTATTATTGATCCTTCTCACCTTTTCTCTCGCATTGGCTACGGATTAGAGGTTCTTTTGAGTTTTGGGATCGTTCTGTTGGAATCAGATTTTGGATCTTTCAGATCTATTGAATTCTAGTGTTTCTGTGTCAAAAATAAAATAAAATTCGTAGATCTGTTGAATCTAGGTTTTGATTAGGGCCTTTTATTTTCAACAATGTTGTTGGTGATGGTCATATTATTTTGTCCAGAAATTCGTAGATTTGTTGAATCTAGGGTTTGATTAGGGCCTTGTTTTCAATAATTTCGTTTCATTTCTCTGTTGGCGAGCTTTAGGAAGGGTGATTGGTGATGATCATCTTATTTTGAGGTTTTCTCCCATGTGAACAATGCCTGCTACGGATTATCAGGGTTCTTCCACATCATTTGCTCTTCGTGATTGGTAGAAAAGTAGAGAATGGCCTTATTCTTTCCTAATCTTGGCAGCATTCTACTGCGGTGGGTTTGTGTCAAAAAGAAGGGTGTAGAGGGAGTTTAGATGCGGCTTCTTGATTTAGCTTTTCATCGTGGTTTGGGTTCCTTAATGCAAATATTTGAATTACACGTACTTTTGGGGTTTGATCCTATAGATTCTTGGCTCGCATAATTTTGTGTTCTTATCAGGGTAACAAGATAAAAAGCGGGATTTCAACCAATCGACGTTTTGAGGGCTATGATGAGGCTACTCGGAGCCCCTCTTTCTTTCTTGTTATCTTTACCCTTGTAGGTTTTGGTATAGGTATTCGGGTTTATTTGGGATTTCTTAAGCAACCCTTGTCATCTTGATTTTCCATTAGAGCTTAAGTTTTTCGTAAGTGTTTGGCATTCCTATCGTTTTTTGAGAATTTTCCTTTTGGGTTCGGGCGATGAAGGCGCTAGCCCAAGCCCATCTTTAGGGGACTCGCTCAATCCAAGTAGCACTCCCCTCTTTTGTTTAGTAGGCCTACCTAACCTTTTGAATTTCTTTTAACCATTTTTTTTAAAAGAGCCCTTCTCGGGGCAATGATGAGGTTACTTGGAGCCCGTCTTTGTGTTTTGTGGCTCACCGTTTTTGCACTTGAATTATGCACCAAAATTTATAAAAATCAGAAATATCATTGCATGCATTTGTATAATTTGTTGAAAATTTAACATTCTTCTTTTATGTTAAGTTTTGAGTTAGGTTCTGAAGATGAATGGACTTGTTCAGGTGAGACTATCTTGAAAGCTTATCATTTTTTTTATTATTATTTCATTAGGCTACCCAGCGGCTGGTCTGGGCTAATTATTTTTTATTTAAATAAATTGTTTAATTGAAGAAGGAAATCAGATGACTACTCTATTCGATGTTATCGACATGAGTACTGTTTGATTTCAAGGCGGTTTGTAGGAATATTATCATGTGTATTATGATATCAGATGATTACTTTAGCATCATCTGATTTCATCCCCATATTGGGGTGGTGTTTGTGGTTGGGCATAGAAGTGTTTGATATTGTTTTCTTTTACTTTATTAGGCTATCCAGCGGCTGGTCTGGACTAATTAATGTTGTTTATCATTTTATGATTGCTAGAGATTGTGCATTTCTTCTATTGAAAATTCTTCTTTGCTTAGCACTTGATTTATTTTTATAGGAATAAAATGGAATTTGCGATTATCTGGTAGCCTTTTCTTCTCTTTTTGATAGACTAACACAGTCTTATAGATTTCTGTTAAATTTCTTTAGATACTAGAATCCCCTCTCATTGCGAGGGCGATGAAGGCGCTAGCCCAAGCCCATCCTTAGGGGACTTGCTCAGTCCAGGTAGCATACCCCTCCTTTGTATATAGGAGACTTGTCCAGTCTCATTCTCTTGCTTAAACCTCCTCTTTGTGTGTCGTTTGGTTTTGGGAGAACACCCTACTCGGCTTGGCAGCATACCCCTACCCATATGGGTATCTGGTTGCACATTTGTTGCACCCTAGGGCTAGGTAGCTGTCCGGCCCGGTGTGGACCCCGATCCGGAGAGGACGACGATGAAGGTGAGGGGACAGGTCCCCACACCATCCTCTCTGGATCATCCACGTGTGAAGGAGAGCTCTGCCAAGGAACTCTCAAAACGGATGCCACCCTCATAGCATAGCACGAGTGGCGATATAAAAAAAAGGGATATGTCTTGATCCGGAACCGGGGTTCGAAACCGAGACATACCTATAATAACTCAGAGTCGCCATCCAAGGAAAGTGGGCCAAGGATCCCATACTATGCTCTGTTGCAACGGATAACCAGAGATATAAAATAGGGTTCGTGCCTGATGACGAATGGGGAAGGGATTAGGCGCCCCCAATTCGCCCAAGTGCAAGCACCTGGTCTCTTATGCCATTTTCATTAACTCCAAAGAAGTTTGGGTAAAAATCATATGAAATGGGAACAATCCTCAGGAATCGTCTACCTAAGCATGCATTTCCTGAGAATGAAGAAATAAACACATAAAATGAAAATGTGTCACCTAAGCAAAGCTAGGTTATGGGTGACATGCCTAACTCTAATGCAAGACTGGACTCGGACCAGAATGGCCATCCATCCTAGCTGCACTACGTATCCCGGCCTCGGGAAGAATCGGAGCCCACGTAGTTCGATGCCCTATTCAAAATTATGATGTCTAAGACACCTAGACCTCTATCCTAGACTCGATCTAAAAGACCGGACTAGTTATTAAAGCTTCTTGAACTATTATTTAAATTCCAATGAATGGTGGATTTTAGGACATCCTATATGCCCTAACTAAATGCAGATTGATTAGCCTTAAGCTAATGCAGGTGGTTCCTACAATCCTATGTGTAACTAGGCCGTGCAACCTAATGAAAACCACGGGATGACTATATGCCTAGTCTAGCCATCGGTTCGACTAAATGTCTAACCGATCGACTCGAGGCCTCCTAACTCTAGGGACACTCACACGACAGGACATACCATATCAATACAAATCAAGACAAACTCCTAACTCTAGAACACAACCTAAACAGCTAGGACATACTCCTAACTCTAGAGGAAGATCTTTTTGAAAATGGTTTGAATATTTTTGTAACTTTGAAAGATTTAAAATTTTTATTTTTAAAGGTTTGGCTGGACTTGGGATGTGGATCCCAAGCTGCACTACGTACCTCGTGGAAGAGGATCAAGCCAACGTAGTTCGAAACGAACTCTCTACCTATCAAACACTTACGGCAAATCAACTATGCTCTAATAATACTATTATAAGAGCAAATGAGTCAAAGACTCTCTAATGACAGTAACTGGAGAATAAATGAGTCAAAGACTCTCTAATAAAAGCGACTAAAGGATAAACGAGTCAAAGACTCTCTAATAAGAGCAACTGATAACACTGAAATGAGATAACGAAGTCAAAGACTCTCTAATAATACTGCAAATGAAACAGATGAGTCAAAGACTCTCTAAAAACGGAAATACGAGTCAAAGACTCCAATGACACCAACTAAAAGATAAATGAGTCAAAGACTCTCTAAAGGAAAAGAAACACGAGTCAAAGACTCCACTAACATTAACTAAAGGATTAATGAGTAAAGACTCTCTAAAAGAGATGAAAAACACGAGTCAAAGACTCCACTAACACCAACTAAAGGATATATGAGTCAAAGACTCTCTAAAGGAAAAGAAATACGAGTCAAAGACTCCACTAACACCAACTAAAGGATAAATGAGTCAAAGACTCTCTAAAAGAGATGAAAATACGAGTCAAAGACTCCACTAACACCAACTAAAGGATATATGAGTCAAAGACTCTCTAAAGGAAAAGAAATACGAGTCAAAGACTCCACTAACACCAACTAAAGGATAAATGAGTCAAAGACTCTCTAAAAGAGATGAAAATACGAGTCAAAGACTCCACTAACACCAACTAAAGGATATATGAGTCAAAGACTCTCTAAAGGAAAAGAAACACGAGTCAAAGACTCTACTAACACCAACTAAAGGCTAAATGAGTCAAAGACTCTCTAAAGGAAAAGAAACATGAGTCAAAGACTCTACTAACACCAACTAAAGGATAAATGAGTCAAAGACTCTCTAAAAGAGATGAAAACACGAGTCAAAGACTCTACTAACACCAACTAAAGGATATATGAGTCAAAGACTCTCTAAAGGAAAAGAAACACGAGTCAAAGACTCCACTAACACCAACTAAAGGATAAATGAGTCAAAGACTCTCTAAAAGAGATGAAAACACGAGTCAAATCAGATAATATAAGATTGAAAATCTGTGATCAAGATGAGATGAGATAGCATAAGATTGCTTTCAACGGATGGATCATGAATGACTAATCCTATGAGATCTTTGGAAATGAATGGGATTTACATCCTAACCCCAAAGGAAAAGTTTTTTAATCTTCGCACATTTTATCAGTGTTACCTGAAGGCATCAACCCTAACCATAATCTAGCGGAGTGGAGAGAGGATCTCGACTCATGACTTTGTTTGTGTACCTAGGACCGATCGTAGCCATTGGAAGATGGACTACGGCCTAATCTAGACACAAATGGGTAGGATATCCTAAACTAGGCTCACACACGTGATGCACATGTGTTCGTATACTACATGCATGTGTGGGTTAATCTAGGGGTAAGGCCAAGAGTTCCCTTAGCGCGAATCCATGTTCGATATACTGTACCAGTGTCCGGCGTATCAGTACGTGAACAAGAGATCCGTTTACGTACCATAAAGGTACTAGGCTAAGGGTGGAATGCTTCTCTAGCACAGAGGCACCAGGTGATGAAATCCCAGTCAACCATGCTAGATAACACTCCGGGTTCCTAAAATAGGACGTGTGTGCATGTGAGATGCAGGGGTTTAGATGCAAGTGATGTAAGTGTGTGCAATAAGTTCGCGCAATCTATGATGCCTTCAGGTTTTGTTAGATTAAGTTTGAGTAAATGTGATTTTATCAATGGATTTTATCAATTTTAATTTCGAATTTCGAATGTTGAAAATCACTTGGTAGTAATTAATTTCAAATTTTCAATGGATTGTATCAATTTTAAGCATATGAATGATTTTACAAGTGAAATTATTGCAAACGAATTCGAAATGAGTTGAAATTTCTACAGCAGCAAGATGTGAATGTATATAGCTTAATAGATGAGTTTTGCAGATTTTTACATTAAATTCATATTTAATCTTGATTTAACAATTAAATGACCAGATTGCCAAATTAACACAGAAACTACAAGAAATAGACATATAAATTCTATGAAATTTCTACAGAAATAAGATATCAATAAAATGAGCATGCGGTGAGAATTTCATAAATTATAAAGACTATTTACTACCGATTTCGGATTTTACAATTTTCAGACCAGATTAAGAATTAACACTACATCCCATATGAAAACAGATCCAAATCACTCGAAAATTTTACAGTAACAAGAAATATGGAAGATAAGACTACTGTAAAAATTTTAAGAATTTTAAGGGTGATTTGATGTCAGTAACAAGTCTCACAAAATCTGATAATTTTCAAAGAAAGCATTAAATAATATACCAAATAAACTCCAAAAATCCTTAAAAATTCATGGTAAAATGAATCAGTACCATATTAATTTCCCACGAAATTGCATTAAATTTGGAATCTGTTTGGTATATAATTTAATTTTTCTTCGTCAAAAGATGTTTTTTTGAAGAGTTTTCTATTTTTAAAACACAATTTGCGGAAAAAATCAGAAAAATTCGGAAAAATACAGAAATATTTTGAGAAAAATGCACCTACCTGTGGTGAAGATCTTGCCGCCGCCGATCCGATCCGCCGTCTTTCGCTTTCTCTTAGAGGGAAGGATTGGGAGGTGATTGGGAGAGATAATGGAAGAAGAATATAGGGAAAGGGATTTGAGGGAGTGATTGGAAGAGATAATGGAAGAGAAAGAGATAATGGAAGGTAAATCTCCTCCTCTTTCCCCTTTTTTTTATGGATGGGAAGGAAGATATATATAGGGAGAGAAAGAGAGATGTGTTGGTGGAGAGCTCATCATGTTGTCCCTCTTAGTGGAGAATCCATCATCATTCTTCTTAGTGGAGGGCCCATCATGTTTCTTAGTGGAGAATCCATCATTATTGTTCTTAGTGGAGGGCCCATCATGTTTCTTTAGTGGAGAATCCATCATTATTGTTCTTCATAAGAGGCCTCACAAGAGGCCCTACTGAGGCCCCACAATGTGGGCCCCACAACGCGGGCCCCACAACGTGGGCCCCACAATGTGGGCCCTCGGTTGATTCGAATTTTAAACAAATGTTCAATGCGGGCCCACCAAACGGGTCCAAATTCTCCCTCGCTTGGATTCTTATGAATAATCTCTCTCAACCTCTCACGGAAAAATGCGAAACATGGCGGAAATGATCGGATGGGGTTTCTCCCAAGCATAGCGAACTTGGGTCCGGTCAAAATGGGGTGTCTACAGATGCCCCTCTTTGGCAGAGCGTGTGTAACACGCGAATGGCAAAGCTGAACAGACGACACATTTTGACTGACCCGAAACCAAAACAAAGCAAATTTTTGGGTTTTCAGTTTTAAAACGATATTCACAAAGATAAAACTCTACTAACAATAGGGAGATAGTCTCTCACCGACTCTTAACTCGGCAACTAAGACATCTCAAAGAGATAGTCTCTCCCTAATACTCATGACTCGACTAATTAATAAAAAACGAACGAACGATTACAAAAACACAAACATTTTTTCTTTTTCTTTTTTTTTTATATATCAGGCTAAGCCAAAGTAAACATAACAATTGCTCCAAGAGCACCAACCAAAGAAACAAGTTAATCACTTCAATCACTCAAAGAGCTTCCATTTTCTTTTTTAATTTTTTAGAAACCACATTGCAATTTGTCCAAGACAAGTATAATTCGAAACACTCAAAGAGTTTTTTTTTTTTTTTTTTTTTTTTTTTTTTTAGAAACCTGCAAAAATAGGCCAAAGACCAATGTATCAAAACTCGTCCAAAACAAGTTCAAAATCAAACACTCAAAGAATTAAATTTTTTTTTTTAAAAAATGCCGATCAGTCAAAGACTTGACCAATTATTAGGGTATTCGAGTATTTGAGCTAAACTCAAACACCTAATACCAAGGCGAGACTAAGTCTCAAGCCCAGCGATAGTTATACAGATCATTGCTGAAAATAAATCTGTTTAACTATCCAAGTAATTCTGACTCCTCTCTTTCAAGGTAGCGAATCACTCCGGATCACGCGGTTCTGCTAAACAGTTCCACGTAAATCCAAATTCGTAGGTCCTGCTAAACAGTCCCCTACAAACCTCTTCGCAGATACACATGACTCTTAACACGTTAGGAAGCTGCACATTGCGGGACGATGATTAGGTAAGTCACCACTTGACATTACACTACTAATCATCTGGGTACTAAGTACCAGAGGCGAGACTAAGTCTCAAGCCTAGCGATAGTTATACAGATCATTACTGAAAATAAATCTGTTTAACTATCCGAGTAACTCTGACTCCTCTCTTTCAAGGTAGCGAATCACTCCGGATCACGCGGTTCTGCTAAACAGTTCCACATAAACCCAAATTCGTAGGTCCTGCTAAACAGTCCCCTACAAACCTCTTCGCAGATACACATGACTCCTAACTCGTTAAGAAGCTGCACATTGCGGGACGATGATTAGGTAAGTCACCACTTGACATTACACTACTAATCATCTGGGTACTAAGTACCAGAGGCGAGACTAAGTCTCAAGCCTAGCGATAGTTATACAGATCATTACTGAAAATAAATCTGTTTAACTATCCGAGTAACTCTGACTCCTCTCTTTCAAGGTAGCGAATCACTCCGGATCACGCGGTTCTGCTAAACAGTTCCACATAAACCCAAATTCGTAGGTCCTGCTAAACAGTCCCCTACAAACCTCTTCGCAGATACACATGACTCCTAACTCGTTAAGAAGCTGCACATTGCGGAACGATGATTAGGTAAGTCACTACTTGACATTACACTACTAATCATCGGGGTACTAAATACCCGGGAGAAGGAAGAAAAGACCAATCCGTGTAACACAGGATCGGAAATATTTTCCTTATTAAAACATTTCAAAAAGACCAAACCGTGTAACACAGGTTCGATAATTTCCATCTCTATTAAAATCTTTCAAAATGACCAAACCGTGTAACACAGGTTCGGTAATTTCTATCTCTGTTAAAAACTTTCAAAACGACCAAACTGTGTAACACAGGTTCGGTAATTTCAAACTCTGTTAAAATCTTACAAAAAGACCAAACCGCGTAACGCAAGTTCGGTAATT
Organism: Tasmannia lanceolata; assembly: GCF_043159265.1. Taxonomy (NCBI): domain Eukaryota; kingdom Viridiplantae; phylum Streptophyta; class Magnoliopsida; order Canellales; family Winteraceae; genus Tasmannia; species Tasmannia lanceolata. The sequence continues at coordinate 16,734,463 of NW_027518683.1, forward strand.
TCAAACTCTGTTAAAATCTTTCAAAAGGAATGAAGAATTTACCATCTTTGATCAATTTCACTAATGGGCCAGTCATCTCTTACCAAGAATAACTAGGAGCGCATGATCTTTGCTGAAAGCAAAACTCAAATAGATTGATGAGATTTTCAGGTGCTGACTCTCTTTAACAGGTGAGAAGCATTCTGATGAGGTTTGAAGGATGCAGGAGTAGATTTTATACTCCGCTGGGAATTAAAGTTTCTGAAACTGACTCCAAAAGAAACAATTGGATCAAGGAATTCAACTCAAAGAGTATGTTCAAGCTTCTCTGGTTTCTATTTGCTAAGAATAGATATCCCAGTTATCATTGTGTAATATCTTTTATGACGCAAGTCATAAAAGATGCCCCTAGTATGATGTGCTTCCATGACAAAGTCTTAAGAAGGCAGAACCAAGGTAAGTAGAAAAAATTTGAGTTTGCATGGGTTCTTTCTTTGGTATAGTGGTAAAACCATCTCCACAAAGGCTGAATGTAAGAATTCTTCATTTTGCTCAGTGCTTGAGGCTTTGATGTTTCAGGCAGGTCTGAATAACAAATCTCTTGCCCTTCTTTGATTCTTAAACCAGGATCTACTTTGAATTTTCTTTTCACTTTGGAAGGTATACACCCATTCTCTCCAGTGCCAAACACTTTTGATTCTAAAAGAAAACAATGATAAACAAGGAACAGACTCCTGAAGACTCTTTCAAAGAAGACTTACAATATTCAAATGATTTGACTAAATTTTGATTCACTCTTAAATCAAATGTATCATTTTTTAATGGTAAGGTCAGCCACTCTCAGAGTAGTCTAAAAAACTATGTCAAGATGGCCTAATTTCCTCCATCGGGATCTCCGTCATGGTTATTACCCCTTTCGGATTGCTCGGTCTTAGTGCCCCTAGTTTAAAAAGGTGTCAAAATAAGTCTCGCTGACACTACTCGAATTCCAGGATTCTGCCCTGTGCAGAGGTGGCTTCTCCGTCTCCCTGATTTCTCTCTTCAAAAGAAGTCATAACTTTTGCTTTCCAAGCTTTCAGTCTGAAAGACCACTTATCTCAACTTTTGCTTGTACTCAAACTTGGGAATTCTACGTAACTGAGGAACTCCTTCTGCTTCTATTCAACTCAACTGTTCATGGGAAGTCTTTGCCCTTGACTGGATTACCTCTTCAAGTTTTCAATCCAGCAGACCACTACCCTGACTTTTTGCATAAGCTAACTCTTTTGGCTGTTAACTTAGCAAATGTATATCTCTAGGCCGCCCTTTCGGGTTTTCAACCTAGTGGGTCTTCAGACTCTCATTCTTTTCTTTCTATTTTTCTTTTCATTCGCCTCGAACCTTTGCTTGTTTCACCAGAAGGACTTTCTAGGTGAGCTTGGGTTCCAAAGGGTTGAATACCTAAGGTTCTAAAGATTTGGACCGAATCTGGTCTAGCCAGACTACCTACGTACCCCAAAAATGGAGGATCAGGTCCGCGTAGTTCGCTTTGGGATTTTTCAAAGAATGGTTTAGCATTTAGCTTCAAAATTTTCAAAGGGGATTTTATCCCAAGGTTTGACCGAACTTGAATTAATCAAGTTGCCTACGTACCCCTGAAGAGGTGGGGATCAGGTCCGACGTAGTTCGGGTGCATAAATGCCCCGGGTTTATAATGTGTTTGAAAAGAAGTTGTTTTAATTTTGCTTTTGGCCCAAAGGGTTTACAAATGGATTTTAAAACATTAGGATTTTGGCTATAAAAGCTCAAACGATCAAGGATGGCCTCCTGATGTATTTGATGTACAAGCCCTTTTGTTTAAGGTTCAAAGCCTTTGAAATTTTTTTTTTTTTTTTTTGAGGAGTCTGGTGGTTTTCTGGCAAAACTTCAACCACTGTGCTCCACTCCCGTCTCAAAGATCTTGAATTTATGCTCAAGATTCCACAACTCTGTCTGAAAATCTTCTCTCAATATCTCATCAGCTCCACAGGATGCCTGACGCTTATCTCTTTAAAATTTTATTCCTCAACTGGATGTCTAAAGCAGATGAAGTCTTGCTTTGATCAATGACAGGGCATTCCCCTGGTTTATCCTTATAGGATCAAGCAAAACTACCTCAAACCCCTCTAAACAGGTTTATCAATTCTTTGCGCTCCTTAGGAGATAAAGTTTTGCCACTCCATTTTTCCCGAATTTCGGATTTCGATACCACTATCAATGGCTTTGATTTCTTCTTTAAGTGGCTATGCTCGACGCTCTTCCTCTCGTTCGACCATCTTTCAGATCTCGAGGTGAATTTCGTCTGCATTCTCATCCGAGAAGGGGGTCTTTAGTTGTTTAAACATTAGATCTAAGAGTGAATCATAGAGTATCAAAGATACGAAATCAACAATTTTATTGAATTGAAGACTGTAAGTACATTGATGATTTTTGACACACCTCAATGGGCTCTTCAACAGTTCTGATAGAAAACAGAATACTGACTCTGTATAAGAAAGATTGACAGACATGACTTCATTTTTTTTTTTTTAACATCTACGTAACTGAACTTTTTCAACTTAGAGAGAAGAAAGTTGATGTACACTCAATGAAAGACAAATCTAAAGATACAGGACACTTCTTCAAAGGTAGTGAACTGACACTGAAAGCTTATAGGTGATACACCTTTCCTCATGATAATGATAACTATAAAGTTCAATCCCGGAGTAGAAATCACAGAAAAGGCAACTCCACAAGGTCTAGGTTAAATGGGGCAACAAAAGGCTTATGTTGACAATGTGGGTAAAACAATAGACTGCCTGGATCAAGTATGATTAGAAATAGTCAGTCTTTAGAAAAAATGGTCTTTCGCTAAACATAGACTCTTGACTTGGAAGCACACACACTAGATCAATAGTCATGGGATAAAGATTCTGAACAAACAGAGAAAAGAGTAATCTTGAAATACACCAAAGGGTATTTTATTCTAAAAATCAAAGAAATACTGTCTATGAAGGTCAAAGCGAAATAGACAGTGATATTATGACCTACATCAACAGGGTTTCAATGAATTCTCAATCCACACCTTGAAGTCTCATTTGAGTATAACTGCTCTTCTTTTTGGGAATGAAAGAGTCAGGAACGATAAACATCCATAATCAAAATAAATTTCGATCTCAGCAATGATCATGCACTCAAAGAATACAGGTAAGATCAAACTTTTCCATTAATGATTTCGATATGATCCAAGGGTAAAAGATATATGATAGGTAAACATGGATCAAAAAATCAATGGCTCAGATAATAGACCATGGCCATAAGAATGACAAAAGTAGGGTCAAAGACCAGATCTAAAATCTGAATGATGGATATCAACAACTGTACGATCAATAAAAGATGAAATGATAGACCATGGTCATAAGGACAGCAAACGAGCTATCGGCCAGATCTCAAGACAAACAGGTTGACAAATAAGGATCTAATCCTACTAAATGATGTATACATGAGAATCAAGACAAGGCAGACTGACTCCAAAGGATAGCAATCATGCTTAACATACTTTTGGATAAAATCCAGCAGCATAACGGCTATACGAGGAGGTCAAGGTCCAGACTAAGTAAACTGACTCTAAAGAGTAGCCGTCATGCTCAAAATGTTCTGGATAAAATCCGGCAGCATAACGACTATACAAGTGATCACCCTAGCTCAATCGAAAGGTATGAATAACGGTTACTAGAGAAGGGTGATCAACAGATGGACTAACCAAAGGTGAGAATATACAACAATGGGTCAAACCCTATAATCAACAGATCAAGGGCTAAACTCGGCCAAGGTAATGACGGTCAAAATCCACTGACTAGATCTAGATCTAAATTCGGAATGGATATAACCGACTGAAAGGAATAAGGAATCTCTGACTAAGAGGAGAACCATAATATACATAATCAGTATATATAAGTAAATACACATACACACAAATCCTAACCAGGGGCACCAGCCCTAATTCTAATCTAACGGAGTCAAGGAAGTCTCGACTCAAGACAGACTGGTGAGTGTACTAGGACAGTGTTGTAGCAATGTAAAAATGAGCTACCCTAGTCTACAAATGGGGCAAAGCTCCTCTAGGCTCCACATGTGTAAGCAACAGATGTTCGACCCTATATGAATGCAATATACACACGGGTACTCCCTAGTTGGGCTTCACTAGGTCAGTAAGTATATATATAATATATATAAAACAAAGTAGGGCTCCGGACTCAATCTAATGGGTACTATGCGTATGAAACATACTTAATATGCTGCAGCGCTGGCGCATAGCTTGGAAATAGATTCAACAGTACCATCAGGATGTAATAACATCCCAGTCAGGCACGCATTGAATCTATCCCATGGAGCCAATAATGAAAAACAATGAAAAATAATAATAAAAAAATAAAAAAATAAAAAAATATGACAATGCATGATGTGCAGTGTGTGAATCCTTTGTTTTAATTACGCACCTACCTGGTGCCCCTGGATTCTAACGATAGAGTTCCCATTTAAAATGATTTTAGCTCAAATTTCTCCAAAGTTAATAAAAATGGCATTTTTAAAGAGTTAGGCAATGTTTCAAGAACTCCCCAGCAGAGTCGCCAGCCTGTGGACCCCGATCCGGAGAGGACGACGATGAAGGTGAGGGGACAGGTCCCCACACCATCCTCTCTGGATCATCCACGTGTGAAGGAGAGCTCTGCCAAGGAACTCTCAAAACGGATGCCACCCTCATAGCATAGCACGAGTGGCGATATAAAAAAAAGGGATATGTCTTGATCCGAAACCGGGGTTCGAAACCGAGACATACCTATAATAACTCAGAGTCGCCATCCAAGGAAAGTGGGCCAAGGATCCCATACTATGCTCTGTTGCAACGGATAACCAGAGATATAAAATAGGGTTCGTGCCTGATGACGAATGGGGAAGGGATTAGGCGCCCCCAATTCGCCCAAGTGCAAGCACCTGGTCTCTTATGCCATTTTCATTAACTCCAAAGAAGTTTGGGTAAAAATCATATGAAATGGGAACAATCCTCAGGAATCGTCTACCTAAGCATGCATTTCCTGAGAATGAAGAAATAAACACATAAAATGAAAATGTGTCACCTAAGCAAAGCTAGGTTATGGGTGACATGCCTAACTCTAATGCAAGACTGGACTCGGACCAGAATGGCCATCCATCCTAGCTGCACTACGTATCCCGGCCTCGGGAAGAATCGGAGCCCACGTAGTTCGATGCCCTATTCAAAATTATGATGTCTAAGACACCTAGACCTCTATCCTAGACTCGATCTAAAAGACCGGACTAGTTATTAAAGCTTCTTGAACTATTATTTAAATTCCAATGAATGGTGGATTTTAGGACATCCTATATGCCCTAACTAAATGCAGATTGATTAGCCTTAAGCTAATGCAGGTGGTTCCTACAATCCTATGTGTAACTAGGCCGTGCAACCTAATGAAAACCACGGGATGACTATATGCCTAGTCTAGCCATCGGTTCGACTAAATGTCTAACCGATCGACTCGAGGCCTCCTAACTCTAGGGACACTCACACGACAGGACATACCATATCAATACAAATCAAGACAAACTCCTAACTCTAGAACACAACCTAAACAGCTAGGACATACTCCTAACTCTAGAGGAAGATCTTTTTGAAAATGGTTTGAATATTTTTGTAACTTTGAAAGATTTAAAATTTTTATTTTTAAAGGTTTGGCTGGACTTGGGATGTGGATCCCAAGCTGCACTACGTACCTCGTGGAAGAGGATCAAGCCAACGTAGTTCGAAACGAACTCTCTACCTATCAAACACTTACGGCAAATCAACTATGCTCTAATAATACTATTATAAGAGCAAATGAGTCAAAGACTCTCTAATGACAGTAACTGGAGAATAAATGAGTCAAAGACTCTCTAATAAAAGCGACTAAAGGATAAACGAGTCAAAGACTCTCTAATAAGAGCAACTGATAACACTGAAATGAGATAACGAAGTCAAAGACTCTCTAATAATACTGCAAATGAAACAGATGAGTCAAAGACTCTCTAAAAACGGAAATACGAGTCAAAGACTCCAATGACACCAACTAAAAGATAAATGAGTCAAAGACTCTCTAAAGGAAAAGAAACACGAGTCAAAGACTCCACTAACATTAACTAAAGGATTAATGAGTAAAGACTCTCTAAAAGAGATGAAAAACACGAGTCAAAGACTCCACTAACACCAACTAAAGGATATATGAGTCAAAGACTCTCTAAAGGAAAAGAAATACGAGTCAAAGACTCCACTAACACCAACTAAAGGATAAATGAGTCAAAGACTCTCTAAAAGAGATGAAAATACGAGTCAAAGACTCCACTAACACCAACTAAAGGATATATGAGTCAAAGACTCTCTAAAGGAAAAGAAATACGAGTCAAAGACTCCACTAACACCAACTAAAGGATAAATGAGTCAAAGACTCTCTAAAAGAGATGAAAATACGAGTCAAAGACTCCACTAACACCAACTAAAGGATATATGAGTCAAAGACTCTCTAAAGGAAAAGAAACACGAGTCAAAGACTCTACTAACACCAACTAAAGGCTAAATGAGTCAAAGACTCTCTAAAGGAAAAGAAACATGAGTCAAAGACTCTACTAACACCAACTAAAGGATAAATGAGTCAAAGACTCTCTAAAAGAGATGAAAACACGAGTCAAAGACTCTACTAACACCAACTAAAGGATATATGAGTCAAAGACTCTCTAAAGGAAAAGAAACACGAGTCAAAGACTCCACTAACACCAACTAAAGGATAAATGAGTCAAAGACTCTCTAAAAGAGATGAAAACACGAGTCAAATCAGATAATATAAGATTGAAAATCTGTGATCAAGATGAGATGAGATAGCATAAGATTGCTTTCAACGGATGGATCATGAATGACTAATCCTATGAGATCTTTGGAAATGAATGGGATTTACATCCTAACCCCAAAGGAAAAGTTTTTTAATCTTCGCACATTTTATCAGTGTTACCTGAAGGCATCAACCCTAACCATAATCTAGCGGAGTGGAGAGAGGATCTCGACTCATGACTTTGTTTGTGTACCTAGGACCGATCGTAGCCATTGGAAGATGGACTACGGCCTAATCTAGACACAAATGGGTAGGATATCCTAAACTAGGCTCACACACGTGATGCACATGTGTTCGTATACTACATGCATGTGTGGGTTAATCTAGGGGTAAGGCCAAGAGTTCCCTTAGCGCGAATCCATGTTCGATATACTGTACCAGTGTCCGGCGTATCAGTACGTGAACAAGAGATCCGTTTACGTACCATAAAGGTACTAGGCTAAGGGTGGAATGCTTCTCTAGCACAGAGGCACCAGGTGATGAAATCCCAGTCAACCATGCTAGATAACACTCCGGGTTCCTAAAATAGGACGTGTGTGCATGTGAGATGCAGGGGTTTAGATGCAAGTGATGTAAGTGTGTGCAATAAGTTCGCGCAATCTATGATGCCTTCAGGTTTTGTTAGATTAAGTTTGAGTAAATGTGATTTTATCAATGGATTTTATCAATTTTAATTTCGAATTTCGAATGTTGAAAATCACTTGGTAGTAATTAATTTCAAATTTTCAATGGATTGTATCAATTTTAAGCATATGAATGATTTTACAAGTGAAATTATTGCAAACGAATTCGAAATGAGTTGAAATTTCTACAGCAGCAAGATGGGAATGTATATAGCTTAATAGATGAGTTTTGCAGATTTTTACATTAAATTCATATTTAATCTTGATTTAACAATTAAATGACCAGATTGCCAAATTAACACAGAAACTACAAGAAATAGACATATAAATTCTATGAAATTTCTACAGAAATAAGATATCAATAAAATGAGCATGCGGTGAGAATTTCATAAATTATAAAGACTATTTACTACCGATTTCGGATTTTACAATTTTCAGACCAGATTAAGAATTAACACTACATCCCATATGAAAACAGATCCAAATCACTCGAAAATTTTACAGTAACAAGAAATATGGAAGATAAGACTACTGTAAAAATTTTAAGAATTTTAAGGGTGATTTGATGTCAGTAACAAGTCTCACAAAATCTGATAATTTTCAAAGAAAGCATTAAATAATATACCAAATAAACTCCAAAAATCCTTAAAAATTCATGGTAAAATGAATCAGTACCATATTAATTTCCCACGAAATTGCATTAAATTTGGAATCTGTTTGGTATATAATTTAATTTTTCTTCGTCAAAAGATGTTTTTTTGAAGAGTTTTCTATTTTTAAAACACAATTTGCGGAAAAAATCAGAAAAATTCGGAAAAATACAGAAATATTTTGAGAAAAATGCACCTACCTGTGGTGAAGATCTTGCCGCCGCCGATCCGATCCGCCGTCTTTCGCTTTCTCTTAGAGGGAAGGATTGGGAGGTGATTGGGAGAGATAATGGAAGAAGAATATAGGGAAAGGGATTTGAGGGAGTGATTGGAAGAGATAATGGAAGAGAAAGAGATAATGGAAGGTAAATCTCCTCCTCTTTCCCCTTTTTTTTATGGATGGGAAGGAAGATATATATAGGGAGAGAAAGAGAGATGTGTTGGTGGAGAGCTCATCATGTTGTCCCTCTTAGTGGAGAATCCATCATCATTCTTCTTAGTGGAGGGCCCATCATGTTTCTTAGTGGAGAATCCATCATTATTGTTCTTAGTGGAGGGCCCATCATGTTTCTTTAGTGGAGAATCCATCATTATTGTTCTTCATAAGAGGCCTCACAAGAGGCCCTACTGAGGCCCCACAATGTGGGCCCCACAACGCGGGCCCCACAACGTGGGCCCCACAATGTGGGCCCTCGGTTGATTCGAATTTTAAACAAATGTTCAATGCGGGCCCACCAAACGGGTCCAAATTCTCCCTCGCTTGGATTCTTATGAATAATCTCTCTCAACCTCTCACGGAAAAATGCGAAACATGGCGGAAATGATCGGATGGGGTTTCTCCCAAGCATAGCGAACTTGGGTCCGGTCAAAATGGGGTGTCTACACCCGGCTGGGTGTTTTACCTTTGCCAAATATGCACAGGGTCTTTTATTCCTTTTTTTACGTCATTTGTGTCTCGGAGACAAGCCTTGTCTCATGTAGAGAGTTTCCCCTTTAGGAGGCTTACCTAGCCTCATGTTAGAGTGGCCTCCTCTTTTAGAGTGAGTCTTTGACTCGGTAGTGTTATTAGAGAGTCTCTGACTCATTTGTTCCTCCTCTCTAGTGTTATTAGTTAGGAGTTTTTCCATTAGAGACTAACTCAGTCATATAGAGCCTTCCCTGCTTAGGATCTTAGATTATTTTCTCTGTTCTTGGGGCACTATCTTTCTTGTTGTGGTTTGTCTCTTTGAGACGCCAGTTTCTTGTTGTGGATCGTCTCTTTGAGGCGTTAGTTTCTTGTTCGGGGTTTCCCCTTTGGATTTAGGGCTTTGCCCTAGTTTGTGGTTATTCTTGTGTGTTCCCTGGAAGATTGAAAACATTTAAAGGTTTAGAGCATTGGAAAAGCTTTAAAATCCAAAAACATTAGAAATTTGAAACTCAAAAACATTTAAAAACTTTAAAAATATCAAAAACATTTGAAAAACATAAAAAATTTTAAAAAAAAAAATCTAAAATGTTGAGTGTTTCTTTTATAAGCGTAGTTTGAGAGTTCGTTTCGAACTACGTTGGCTTGATCCTCTTCCACGAGGTACGTAGTGCAGCTTGAGATTCTTATCTCAGGTCCAGCCAAACTTTGTAAATAAATGCTTTAACCCTTTTTTTTTTCTTCAAAGCCTTGTTTTCAACAAGATCTTCCTCTAGAGTTAGGAGTTTGTCCTAGATAAAGAGTTTTATAGTTAGGGAGTTTGTCTTGGATTTGTTGTGTGCTTGTTTGTGTTTGTTTTAGAGTTAGGGGTTTGTCCTAGAGTTATAGGAGCGCCTCCGTCCGGTCAGTTGGCGATTCACATCGCCGACTGATGACTAGGTCTATGATGCGTTAGTTGATCCCATTGTTTTCCTTAGGACACACAGCCTAGTTACTCATAGGTTGTAGGAACTACCTGCATTAGCTTAGGGCTAACTTGCATTTAGTTAGGGCATATAGGGTGTCCTAAAATATACAATCCATTTGGAATTTAAATAATCGCGCAATAAACTTTAATAAATAGTCCGGTCTTTTAGATCGAGTCTAGGATAGAGGTCTAGGTGTCTTAGGCATCCTAGCTTAGAATAGGTGCGAAGAACTACGTTGCCTTGATTCTCGTGGAGGCGGGGATACGTAGGCTTCTTTGGATGAATACCAGACCATCCGAGGACTCGGGCTAGATCGTTTAGAGTCTTAGGATTTGTTGTTTTGTTATGTTGTGTGTTTTGTTGTGTTTTCTTACTTTCTTGTGCAGACCTATACCTTTAGCTGTAGCATGCATGCGTTCGTCCACCAGAACTTAGACACCTGCTAGGCATGTCACTCATAACCTAGTTGTCATTAGGTGACATTTATTTCGGTTCTTTTGTGTGTGCTTATTTTCCTCTCCGAGACATGCATGATTAGATAGACGTTTTCTCGGAGATGTGTGTTCCCATTTCATATGATTTTCGTCCAAAACTCTTCGAGGTTAATAATAAATGGCATAAGAGACCAAGTGTTCGCACTCGGGCGAATTGGGGGCGCTCTTCGGACCTTCTCCATTCGTCACCAGGCACGGACCTTTTGCATCTCTGGTTATCCATTGCAAACAGAGCATTTGTTTTGGTTCCATGGCTTGTCCATGGATGGCGACTCTGAGTTATTTTCAGATATATCTTGGTTTCGAGCTCTGGCTCCGGATCAGGATGTATCTCTTTCGTTTTGTATCGCCACTCATGCTATGCTGTGAGGGTGGCATCCGTTTCGAGAGTTCCTTGGCAGAGCTCTCTCTTCCATTGTGGAGATCTTAGAGGATTGCAGGAGGGATCTCGCGTCCCTCGGCACCGTCCTCGGGATCGGGGTCCACATTATTATACTTTTGTCCGTGCTGGGCCTCCTTCATGATTACCTTGATGATGAATTCTCTTGAATTTATTTGAGTTAAAGGAACAAAGGTGAGGGGGGAGATTATAAACAGTTGTCATGATGTTACAAACCTAGTGGAGTCTATTTTTGCATCAACTGGAGTGTAGAAGGCTCTGTTGCCAAATTTTGATCAAATTATTTCAGGTTGCTACACTATATTAAACTTATTTGTCTTTTGCCTCAATAACTGTAATAGAAGTTAACACTTGTACCATTAGATTCTTTTAATTGAACAAATTTGGCTTGTTTTGGAGAATCGGTTTATGATAACCCTGCTAAGGAGTTATGAATACCATTAGATAAATATTAAGGTGATAAAAAGGAATAAGGTGTAATTGAAAAAAGCTTGGCTGTTATTATCATTTCCTTGAAAAATAAGAATATAATGCTCTTAAAATGAGATGAGAGCACCTTGTTCTTATAAGTGTGTTAAGTTCATTCATCCCTTTTGGAATATTCATAGTTTGTCTTTATTTGGAATCCCATTTACTTGATTTTGTATTAATATGAGTCATAATGTTTCAATTACTAGTACTTTGAGATTTGTCATTATTTTTATTTTATTTTATGTAGTATGATTATTTATGAAATCAGCACATTCATTGGTAGCCCAGGTCATGCTCTGTGAATTTATAGAATCAATACTTTATTTCACAGTCCAGCTCATATTTTGTATGCTCATCTGTTTTGAAATCAATCTATCCAGATGCGGTCAAGTTCATTTTCTGTGTGCTCATAAAATTAGTACTTCTATATTCACAGTTTAGCTATGCATCTATTAGCAAGTGCATATAGTTCTGTCCATCCCTTGTATGTTTACACCAACAGGTATAAAGTTTAGCCCACTCTATTAGCATTTATACTATCACTTGTGAAGTTCAGATTTCCTCATAACAGATTATACTGTCACTTAATGTATTCAAGATAATATTCAGTTGAACACGTTTGGATGTATATGTGATCCATTTTATGCTTACCTGTTGCTACATTTTAGAATGATAATGATGATCATCATGATTATCAGGCAACCATGAATTTTATTGTCAATTCCATTGATAACCCGATGACCCTTATTCCATATATAAAATAAAATAAAAAATCTGATTTAAATCTCCAATCCAAAGAGTTTGGTCGAAAAATTTTTAGAAAAACTTACGATGTATTATTGACATTCAATTGGATTCTCAAATTATGATCAATATTCAGTAAATGAGCAATATCAACAATGCCTTTATTTCTTGTCTAGTATCCTAGCTATAATGAGGAAATGTGGTTATTATGTTATGTTCTTAAGTTTCAGGGAGCTAATGTTTGTAATGCCACATTATTTGTCTTAAACATGTTTATCTATTATTATTTTTACTCAAGTGTTCGATATTGACAACACCTTATCCTTATAAGAATAATATATCGATTGGCTTTGAAATGAATGCTCATAACTCTTATGTTCTGCTCTCATTGGTAAGTTTTAAGAGTTATATGTGATTTGGTTTATACATCTGGAGATTTTTTTATATATTCAAAATCCAGGGGTATTTCTTTAATTCTTAGGCTAAAATAGAATCTTTCATAATACTCAATAAGGGAATTGTTGAGTAAATACATTTCTTAGAGGTACAATATATTTAATCTGCATTGTTGTGTTTTGATTGGGTTTATGAATCATAAATATTGCCTTCATGTGCACTTATATTACTTTGGAATTATGGTATTCCCGTTATCATATTTTAAAAAAATTGGGATAAACTTATCTCATAAAATGAATTAATTGGTGCAAGTTATGTCTTTATTTTAGGCTTCATTTCAAATCCTTGGTTCTTTTGATTTATGCAGATCATCCTCGGATTACTTGAATTTTGGGTTTAGGATTTAGTTTCTCAGAGGGTTAAAGGGCGATGAAGGCGCTAACCCAAGCCCATCATTAGGGAACTTGCTCAGTCCAATTAGCACTCATCTCTTTTATTTAAAAGACTTGCTCAGTCTTTTAGATATATACCCCTTAAGACATTAGGTTTCCCTCTATCATTGCAAAGGGCAATGAAAGAGACATATTGAGCCCACCCTTTAAGGAGACAAGCTATGTCTCAATAGATAGTCAATTCCCTTTAGGGAGATAAGCTATGTCTCAACAGAGATTCATACTCTTTAAGAGACAGGCTTTGTCTCATTAGTGAGTCGCATGTAGGAGGCTTGCTTAGCCTCATCATTAGAAACTCCCTTCTTAGTTGAAGATCAACTTGGTCTGATAGTTGTCCTGATCCTTTCCTCATTGCAGAGGCAATGATAAGGATACTTAGAGTCTACCTCGATGTTCAGGAGATTTGCCCAGTCTTACTAGCACCCTTCTTTATCTCTTCTTCTTTTAGGAGACTAACATAGTCTCATCAACACTCCCCTCTTAGGGTTGTGCACTAGGAGTCTGTCTTAGCTAGAGAGTCAGCTGTTCTTTCAGGAGTCAGTCCTATCGTCACAGGGGTTAGGATTCTTTCCAACCTCTCATCAAATCATGTGATTTTTTTATCCACTCTCGCAAGGTATAGGATGCTGTCCAAACCCTTGCAGAGTTGTTATTCTGTTCATTTCCCCCGCAAAGCATAGGATGCTGTCCAACCTTTGCGGGATTTCAGGAGTCTGTCCTCCCCTTATGATGATAGGATTCAATCCTCTTGTGTCAAAAATAACAAAAACATCTGAAAAACTAAAAATCTCAAAAACCTTGAGTCATAGGAGAGTAGTTAGGAATTCTTTTCCGAACTACGTTGGCTTGATCCCTTTCCACAGGGTACGTAGTGCAGCTTGGAATTCATATCCCAAGTCCAGCCAAACCTTTAAAAATAAACATTTTGAACATTCAAAAAATACAAAAATTCTTCAAAAACCTTTTTTCAAAAAGATCTTCCCCTAGAGTTAGGAATCTGTCTTAGCTATTTGGGATGTTTTAGAGTTAGGAGTCTGTCCTGATTTGTATTGATATGGTGTGTCCTGTCGTGTGAGTGTCCCTAGAGTTAGGAGGCCTCGAGTCGATTGGTTAGACATTTAGTCGATCCGATGGCTAGACTAGAAAGCATATAGTCAGCCCATTATTTTCATTAGGTTGCACAGCCTAGGTACACCTAAGATGTAGGGCCCACCTGCATTAGCTTAAGGCTAACCAACTTGCATTAGTTAAGGCATATAGAGTCCTAAAAATTACAACTCACATGAATTTAAGCAATTGTATAAAAAAGCTTTAAAAATCATTCGAGTCCAGTGGAATCGAGTATAGGATAACAGTTCTAGATGATTAGGCATAGTAGTTTAGAATAGGGCATCGAACTACGTTGACTCCGATTCTTCCCGAGGCCGGGATACGTAGAGCAGCTGGGATGGACGGCCATCTTGGTCCGAGTCAGGTCGCATTAGAGTTAGGACTCATTTTGTCTAGTCATGTATAGAATTGAATTGTGTTGTGTGTTTTGCTGTGTTTTCTTACTTTCATGTACAGATCCTATACCTTTAGTTGTAGCATGCATGTGTTTGCATACCAGAACTCAGACACCAATTAGGTATGACACTCATAATCTAGTTATACTTAGGCGACACTTCTTTCATTTCTTTTTATGTGTGCTTATTTTTCATCTCCAAGACATGCATGATCAGGTAGACGTCTTCTCGGAGATATTCGTTCCTATTTCATATGACTTTCACCCAAAACTCTTCAAAATCAATAATAAATGGCATAAGAGACCAGGTGTTTGCATTTGGGCGGATGAGGTGCTCTTTAGACCTTCCGAATTCGTAACTAGGCACGAACCTTATTTTATATCTCTGGTTATCCGTTGCAACAGAGCATAGTATGGGATCCTTGGCCCACTTCCTTGGATTGCGACTCTTCTTTGTTTAAGGTACGCCTCGAATCTGGGCTAGTCCCCGAATCGAGAGGTATCTCACCTTTGTATCGCCACTCATGCTGTGAGGGGCACTTCTTTCGAGAGTTCCTTGGTAGAGCTCTCCATTCACGTGGATGATCTTGAGACTGTTAGTGTGGGGGCTCGTCCCCCGTCTCTCTCTCGGATTGGGGTCCACACCATCCAAGGAAATGGGCCCTGGATCCCATACTATGCTCTGTTGCAACGGATAACCAGAGATATAAAAAGAAGGTTCGTGCCTGGTTACAAATTTGAAAGGTCCGAAGAGCACCTCGTCCGCCAAAGTGCAAGCACCTGATCTCTTATGCCATTTACTTAATAATTTTGAAGAGTTTTGGGCGAAAGTCATATGAAATGAGAACATATATCTCCGAGAAAATGTCTACCTAATCATGCATGTCTCGGAGATGAATAATAAACACACACAAAATAAATGAAAGAAGTGTCCCCTGAGAATATCTAAGTTATGAGTGTCGTACCTAATTGGTGTCTAAGTTCTGATGTGCAAACACATGCATGCTACAGCTAAAGGTATAGGATCTGTACATGAAAGTAAGAAAACACAGCAAAACACACAACATAAATCAACTCTATACATGACTGGACAAGACGAATCTTAAAACTCTAATGCAGGACTTGACTCGGACCAAGATGGCCGTCCATCCCAACTGCTCTACGTATCCTGGCCTCGGGAAGAATCGGAGTCAACGTAGTTCGATGACCTATTCTAAACTACGATGCCTAACCATCTAGAACCGCTATCCTAGACTCGATCCACTACACTCGACTGATTTTTAAAGCTTTTTACACGATTGCTTAAGTTCAGGTGAATTGTAATTTTCAGGACTCTCTATATGCCTTAATTAATGCAAGTTGATTAGCCTTAAGATAATGCAGGTATGTCCTACATCCTATGTGTAACTAGGCTGTGCATCCTTAAGAAAACCATGGGCTGACTATATGCTTCCTAGTCTAGCCATCGGTTCGACTAAATGTTTAACCGATCGACTCGAGGCCTCCTAACTCTAAGGACACACCATATCAACAAATCAGGACATAATCCTAACTCTAAAACACCCCAAATATCTAAGACAGACTCCTAACTCTAGGGGAAGATCTTTTTGAAAAGGTTTTGAAGAATTTTTGTATTTTTTGAATGTTTTAAATGTTTATTTTTAAAGGTTTGGCTGGACCTGGGATGTGGATCCCAAGCTGCACTACGTACCCTATGGAAAGGGATCAAGCCAACGTAGTTCGGAATAGAATTTCCTAACTATTACTAAAGACTCAAGACTTTTGAGATTTTTGGATTTTTAAAATATTTTTATTGTTTTGACACAAGAGGACAGAATCCTATCATCATAAGAGGAGGGCAGACTCCTGATATCCCGCAAAGGTTGGACAGCATCCTATGCTTTACGGTGGAATGAACAGAATAACAACTCTGCAAGGGTTGGACAACATCCTATACCTTGCATGAGTGAATAGAAAAAACACAAGATTTGATGAGAGGTTGGATAGAATCCTAACCCCTAATGATGATAGGACTGACTCCTGAAAGACTGAATGATTGACTCCTATGCTAAAGACTGACTCATAGTGTACAACCCTAAGAGGGGAGTGCTAATGAGACTAGGCTAGTCTTTTAAAAGAAGATGAGATAAAAAAAGGTGCTAGTGAGACTGGACAAGTCTCCTAAACACCGAAGGAGGACAATTATGTCCAATAAGACAAAGCTTGTCTCTAAAGGGTTTGGCTTTTCCGCTGAGACATAGCTTGTCTCCCTAAAAGGTAAGCTTTCTATGAGACAAAGCATGTCTCTCTAAAGGGTGTGGCATTTCTACATGAGACATAGCTTGTCTCCTAAAAGGGTTTAATCTTTCTGTTGAGACATAGCTTGTCTTTCTAGATGGTGGGTTCTAGATGACTCTTTCACTGCCCTTGCAATGAGAGGGCTAAAATGGTTTCAAGGGTGTCTAAAAGAATGGCTAAAAGACTAGGCAAGTCTCTATAGAGAGAAGAAGAAAAGAAAGGGGGACCTCCGGGACTAAGTAAGTCCTCCTAAAGAATGGGCTTAGGCTAACGCCTTCATCACCTCTACAATGAAAGGGCTACTAATGGTTTAAGGGCAACTAGAAAGACTAAAAACTCTACCTAAAGAAGGAAGAAGAGGAAAGAGGGTACTACCATGTCTAGGTAAGTCCCTCCAATGATGAGCTTGGGCTAGCGCCTTCATCGCCCTTGCTATGGTATTTGTATTATTTATTATTATTTTTTTACATAGAATTTCCAAATCCTATATGTAACTAAAGAAAGGGACCGAATTTATATGATGGTTAAAAATTAAAGAAGTTCATTCTGTTCTTTTCTAAAAAAGTAATGTATGAATACATCAATATTATCTAATTCACCTAATCAGATTCACCTATTCCACTTCTGACCCAAAATAAACAGCACTCATAAATACATTTTACTAACCATAAAGTTTCTATAAAAAAATCAATTATAACTACCCTGGCAAAAGATTATATAATATTATGAACATTTTATAAACAAGTCTTTGTCAACATTATTTATGTTACAACAGAAGTACAAATATGAATTAAGATATACGATTGACTGAAAATTGAAGCCATAATGATTTGATAGTGAAGTATAAAATCATTCTAACTGTGCCCAATAAGGTATGACGACAAACATTTCAGAGAATGTATAAATTCCAGCATTTATAAACATATGATCTCTCCTATCAGTGATAACCCATTATACACATATCAATGAAACCATTCAGCCAATTACAATACTCAAAACTGCTGAGAATACAATATAGTTATATCCTTCATATCAATGCACTTATCACTACATCATAATGATTCTTATAATATTATTAGCATAAAGTAAAAATCAGTTCAAAGAAAAATATTTATACTAAAGTTAATGCAGAATCCAAATTATCATGGTGTCAATATTAAATTAAACACAAAATCAAACCATTTAAATGTCAATAGCACTCCCAATATAGAAAACCACCTATCATAATGTTGGTATAAAAATTCCCTGATATATATAAATCAAACCCTTGAAAGTTAAACACTGTCTCAAATAAAAAAATTTACCATATTATTGCATCAAGTAGACATCTTACTCAACTTTTCTGAGTGTCTTTTCATTTATTTATTCTAATACTTATCCTTCTACTATTCTTTATGGGTCAGTTACAGAGAAATTGGGTATGAGTAAAAAAAATAAAAAAAATCAACAGTGACAATAAAATACGGGTAAGATTAAATGGGCTAAAATTAAAACTAATGACAAGAGGGGGATACAAACTTGACTGATGATAGTAGTAAGACTGAAAATAGGAGTGTATATAATTTGCCTATACATAGGTAGAACCCAAAGAACTCTATATTTACAAACATAGCTCTGTATAACCTGTGTCTTCCAATTTTTCAAAATACAAGGGTATAGTATCATAGAACAGAGCTATTATCAGAACACATAACATAAATGACATATTAATATTTACAATATGCTAAGGAGAATTAACCTAATCATGCTCTGACGATCATCTTAACCCATTTTATCTAAAGGCAACCATGATTTCCAAAATGATAAACTTCTAGAAGCCAATTAAAGAACTAATAGACAGGGTAGGTCTATAAAAATTTCAAGACATGGTTGTTCTAAAATAGAAGAAAATAACTCTCTTTTAAGCATATGAATCAGCATTGCCATAAATTTTAACTAAGACTATAACCTGTACGAACCCTTTTAAATAACAAGACCCTAGAATAAAAAAAAAAAAAAAAAAATCTCCTGATGAGTTTACAATTACTTGACACGAAGAAAACCGCAATAGAGATCATTTAATAAACAGACACAATTAAAGTTACTCATTGGGGTTGCAAAAATTCTCAGTGAAAACCATTTGACAAGTTCAAAATTATATCAACGTAAGAAAAATCCTTGACAATCACTTATTGGGCAAGTACAGTATAAACCACTTGATGACATGGATTCCTCACAACCCAAGAGTACACAAGATTATAGACCCCACTATAAGCTTTAGACTAATATGTAATGTTTGACCTGCTAGATTCGTAAAGAGAATGTCTACAAAATACTTACTATTTCCAAAAATGCCATCTATTGCCCCTAAAGGCCCTCACGACTTGCAAAATGTAACCTGTACATATAAATCTTCCTATCCAAATTCTCTATACTTATATCATTATCTCAACTCAACACAATCTTTGATACCAAATGGCACAGAATCCAGCCATAACCCACGCATCTGGTCAATCTGAAGGGAACAGACTTAGCCACAGAAAGTAGGCAAGTTAACCAGAAGAGAATATCAATGGTCCTCACATTCACAAGATCAATAGAGAAAAACGAATGATAGCCTATAAGAGACATGATGATTTTTTTTATTACAACCACTAGCATATATATTTTTCTTTTAAAGACAAATAAATGAGTATAACTTTTCAGCACCAAATCAATATGAATTACTTACTGTCATTCACAACATATCCTTAAGAATAGAAATGACAACATGTTTGAGATCTGCACTTGATAAACCCTTAAAAAAAATTGAATAGAAGTAAATATGGATTATCGTCAGTTCTTATGTCCTTTCATGTGCTTCAGAAGATAGATATACACAAAATTACCAATCTTTTACACACATTTCATCATGCGGTTGTAAATATTTCCATTAAAACTGGTTAAAAAATATATAAATTTTCACATCCAATTCATCAAAGATGAAATAAGCTACTCATATATACTTCTTTAGCTTGAAAATAATCGGATACATTATATATATATATATATATATATATATAATAATTATTATGTTCCAAGTAAAAGAGAAAAATACAACTTTATATCAACATTGGAACTCAAATAACAGATGCTAAAATTTTTGAAGAGAATCAGAAAGCATTTGCAGAGAATATAATCTCAAACCATTCAACATCTTGAAGGAAACTGTTATGAACTCAAAATCAACATAAAAATTCAATTTTGAATCATCAAAAGACAGAAATAATAATTTAAATAAATTTATTACATGTTTAGAATTTTAGCCAAAATTGCTAACGATACCTCTGGTTTTGCTATTCCTCTTTGTTATCCTTTTTCCTTTCAAAATCACCCGGCCAAAACTTGCTTTAAACCTCAATCTGCGCTAGGTATGAGACCAGAGAATTTGTAGAAATTCGAATAAACTACAGATCAATGAGCTTTAAGAGATTCCAAAGAAAGAAAAGTTGGCAAATGGCAAAGGAGTAATCGGATTTTGGGTAAAAATTGCCGGAATCAATGAAGGTTAGGGTTAGAGATCATAGATCTAAGGTTTACGGGTATAGATCTAGGATTTAAAGCTCGATTGAAGTAGAAAACAAGTTAGAAAGTAAGGTTTGTCGAAGGCTTGCCGGAAAAATGACCGGAGAAATCAAAGATCGCCGGAGAAGAAGGGGTACGGAGGGGAGTTAGGGTTTCAAAGGATGAAAATGAGGTTTTTGAAGCTTCAAATGAACCTTTGATGTTGAGGAAACGCTAGCTGAACTAGAGGATTATACTGGCCGGAGAATGATCGGAATCTGACCGCAGATTGGCCGGAGAATGGCCGGAGATGACGGCAGATCTACTTTCTCTCTCTTTCTTTTCTTTCTCTTTCTCTCTCTAAAAGGGGAAAACGAAGAGATTTTTTTTTATAGAAAATTAGCTTGGTATTGTAGACACCCCATTTTGACCAGACCCAAGTTTGCGTTGTTTGTGCGAAGCCTCGTCAAATCAGTGAGTTGGGGTCCCAAATTGAACCCTGGGGTAGCTTAAGGTCTCCCACAGGTCTCCGTAAAATTTCGTCGAGATCCGAGCACGTTTGCTCAGTGAACGAGCCGAGAGAATGTGCGCAGTACAGACCAAAAAGGAGAGTGAATACATCTGAAAAGGGGGTTGTCCGCGGGAAAAAGTAGGCAAATATATCATTTTTTATATAAAAAGGGGGTTGCATAATCCCGTTTGAGCTTGAGCCCGATTGGCGCGCCCATCATTTTCCGCGCGCCTATCAAAAAGAAGGGTGCCAATATCAATTGCCTCCATATGTGTATATATATAAAAAAAGATCGAAAGAAAGGGGGGATTCAGTATTTTTCGCAGAGAGAGGGAGAGAAGAAGGAAAAACCCAGATCTCAAAACCTTACCCTTATTCCTCATTTTCCGATCATCTTCCCCAAGGCTCCGGTCATATTCCAACCGAAATCCGGTCATAATATCTTATTTGCTTCTTCCCTAGATCTACACTCATTCCATCACTTCTCAGCCACCACAACCTCTCTTCTCCGACCGTTTCTCTGGTTCAAGCTCCGGCCGAAACTCCGGTTAGTTTATTTTTCAAATTTTCCTCTTCGATTTTCTTTTATTCATCATCTTCTCCACAGAAAATCTCAGATCTGAGGAGTGAGAGGGAAAAGAGAGTTTGCAGAGAGGCTTTGAGAGAGAGAGAGAGAGAGAGAGAGAGAGAGAGAGATCTGAGGGAGAGCAGAGGAGAAAATCCCCAAACCTTTTTTTTTTTTTAAATTTCTCTGGCGGCTTGACCGTAGTTCTGGCCAATCCGGCCATTGCAACCCTAAACCGATGGAATTCATTGATTCTTTCTCTCTTAACCTAGATCTGATCTTTTCCCTACCAGATCCATTATCACCACCACCTCTAATATTTAGATCTGGTGCTTTACCCCATAAATCTAGTCATTTACCTCATAGATCTGTTAAACCTCCATCAAAACCGACCATGTTACCGGAGTTTTGACCATCTCACCGATTCTTATCTTCTCCGGCAAGATCCGTTATCTCTTTTGCTGGAAATCCTAAATCCATGTTTTCAAATCTCAGATCGAAGCCCTATTTCAACTTAAAACTCATTTTCTGCACTATGAACTTTAGATTGGTTGTTGAAACCCTAACTGTGAAGAAAAAGTAGAAGAGATTGTTGATCTCTATTTGAAAAATTTGTTCGAGCACTCAGTTCTCTTCTCTGAAAGCTATTGCATGAAGAGCAGAAGAAGCATATTGGATCAGAGCATTTTCGAGGTTGAAATAGAAAGGTAAAAGAAGCATCAAGGGCGAAATGGAATTTGTATAGTCATGAAGAATTGTGGTTTCCATGTTCAGATAAGTAGCTTTTACCAGCTTGTTTTCTTGTTTTCATGCATATTTCCATATGGATTTAGACCTCTTATATTCAGAGCATCTGCAATGTATGTTTCAATTACAATTCAGCCCTGTTTCGGACACAGTCCAGTTCATCAATTCTGCCCTGTTTCGGACACAGTTCAACATATTTTCTGCACAATAGTTCAGCCCTTTGCACATTAATAGCACTGTATGTATTAGTGATGGCACAAAGTCAATCCTCTTCATATCAATAGCATTGCATATAATGGCAAGTTCAACCATGAATCTGTCCCTGTTTTTGGGACCTTTCACTGTTTTGGCTGTGTAGGGTCAGTACTTCATAGGGGAAAATAAGGAGAAGTGGTTGGGATATTTCTGTTGTGGATGAATTTTGGTTTGAACTATAACCTTGCATAAATATATAATCCCCACCTTGTATGAATAAATAATTTTGTCATATGATTCATGATATGGACAATGGTTTGTTCGGGGATTCTTTGTGGTGTTGTCTTTGGTGCATAATGTGTGAGAATGCTTGTAGCTGTGGTCTAATCAAGTAAGAATTTTGGGTTGTAGTTATAGCTCCCTATGTTTAAATTCCCTATCATGGCAATGCCCCATCTTGCTTATGAAAAATTAGGAGGAGGAGACCATGTCTCGAATCTAGGGTCAAATGACGTTAAGTTGATCATTTGAAGTGACTGTGCTGGTGCTTTTGCATGAGAATATAGCATAAGGATGTTATGACATTCTGAATGGTTTATTTTTCTTTTGACTTCTTATGAAATTAGAAAGTAGTAATTAGAGTGTTGCTATTTGTTTTTATGATAGGGTCTAACCTGTAGTTCCCTTCCATTGCAAAGGGGCGATGAAGGCGCTAGCCCAAGCCCATCCTTAGGAGACTTGCCCAGTCCAAGTAGGGCTCCCCTCCTTTGTATAGTAGACTTTAATAGTCTTTTAGACACCGATAGAAATTAGACCCCTACTAGGAGACATGCTATGTCTCATTAGGCCATGCTCCCTTGAAGACGAGCCTCATTTAGAGCCTACCCTTAGGGAGGTTGTCTTGATTTTGACAGATAGTGTACCCATAGGAGGCATGCCCTGTCTCTTTTGTAGAGCCCCTATTTGGAGACAAACCTTGTCTCATTTAGAGGATTTCCATTTTTTTAGAAGGCTTACCCAGCCTTATATTAGAGCAGCTCATTTTAGAGAGTATTTGACTCATTCCTCCTTTAAGTTGTAGTATTAGAGAGCCTTCGGCTCATTTGTCTTCGTTAGTGGTTTTTATTAGAGAGTCGTTGACTCACTCGTCCTTTGGATAGCATTGTTAGAGAGTCGTTGACTTTCTCGTCCTTCATGTAGTATTGTTAGAGAATTTTTGACTCAGTTGTCTTTAGGTGGTTATTAGAGAGTCTCTGACTCATTTGTCCTTAGTAGGGAGTCTTTGACTCGGTTATCTTGCTTAGCAGTATTATCGGAGAGTCTTTGACTCATTCATCTTTTCGTGGTGTTATTAAAGAGTCCTTGACTCATTTGCACCCCTCTTTAGTGTTTTTAGTTAGGAGTTTCTCCTTTAGAGTTGTCATTATTCCACTTTGATTAGAGACTAACTCAGTCTTATTAGAGCTTTGCTTGTTTGAGATCTTAGATTCGTTTTCTCTGTTCTTGGGACGCTTCTTTACGTGTTGTGGTTCGTCTCTTTGAGACGCTTGTTGTTTGTTCGGGGTTTTTCCCTTTTTGATTTAGGGCTTTGCCCTAGTTTGTGGTTATGCTTGCGTGTTCTCTTAGGTCTTTGACCAAAAGGGTGAAAACTCTTTAAACTTCAAAAACATTGGAAAAAGTTTTAAAATCCGAAAACATTGAATATTTTAAAACTAGAAAAAACATTAGAAATTCGAAACTCAAAAACATTTGAAAACTTTAAAAATGTCAAAAATATTTGAAAAACATTAAAAACCTTAAATCTTTTGGATTGTTAGGTTTTAATTAGGAGAGTTCGTTTTGAACTATGTTGGCTTGATCCTCTTCCGAGGTACGTAGTGCAGCTTGGGATCTATATCCCAAGTCCAGCCAAACTTTTGTAAATAGCATTTTTAAATCTTTTTTAATAAGCAGTCTTTAAAACTTTGTTTTCAAAAGATCTTCCTCTAGAGTTAGAAGTTTCTCCTAGATAGAGAGTTTTAGAGTTAGGAGTTTCTTTTGATAGGTTGTTTGATTGTTTGTTTGTTGTGTGCTTGTTTTAGAGTTAAGGGTCTGTCTTAGAGTTATAGGAGCACCTCCGTCCGGTTAGTCGGCGATCCACATCGCCGAGTGATGACTAGAGTAGGATACGTTAGTCCACCCTTTGTTTTCCTTAGGAAACACAGCCTAGTTATACATAGGTTGTAGGAACCACATGCATTAGCTTAGGGCTAATCTGCATTTAGTTAGGGCATATAGGGTGTCCTAAAATCCACAATTCACTGGAATTTAAATAATCGTACAAAAAACTTTAATAACTGGTCCGGTCTTTTAGATCGAGTCTAGGATAGAGGTTTAGGTGTCTTAGGCATCATAGTTTAGAATATGTGCGAAGAACTACGTGGCTCTGATTCTTACGGAGGCGGGGATACGTAGGCTTCTTTGGATGAATACCAGACCATCCAAAAACTCGGGCTAATTATTTAGAGTCTTAGGATTTGTTGTGTAGTTATTGTAATTTTTTTTTGATGTGTTTTCTTACTTTCTTGTACTGATCTTATACCTTTAGCTATAGCTTGCATGTGTTTGCACATCAGAACTTAGACACCCACTGGGCATGTCACTCATAACCTAGCTATGCTTAGGTGGCACATCTTTCATTTTATTTTATGTGTGCTTATTATTTTATCCTCAGGAAATGCATGCTTAGGTAGACGACTCCTGAGGATTGTTTCCATTTCACATGATCTGTACCCAAACTTCTTTGGAGTTAATGAAAATGGCATAAGAGACCAAGTGCTTGCACTCGGACGAATTGGGGGTGCTCTTCAGACCTTCTCCATTCGTAACCAGGCACGAACTCATATATATTTCTGGTTATCCATTGCACAGAGGATTTGATTTTTGGGTTCCATGGCATATCCATGGATGACGACTCTGAGTTTATTTTTAGGTACATCTCGGTTTCGAGCCTTGGCTCCTGATCAGGATGTATCTCATTCGTTTTGTATCGCCACTCGTGCTATGCTATGAGGGTGACACCTGTTTCGAGAGTTCCTTGGTAAAGGTCTCCATTCACATGGATGATCGAGAGGGCGTTAGGGACTCGTTCCCTCTCACTTATCTCGGATCGGGGTCCACAGGTATTTATAGCAATTTTGGGGGACAGATATCGGCACTCCAAAAATGATGGGCGCGCGGTTTTTTGGATGAGCGCGCGATAATTTGATGAACGTGCGGTTTCGTGTGTCCCATATGGCCCAAGCTTGATACCATTCCAGGATAATCCACCCCCTTTTCTGGTTTATACTACGGCATTCCCTCGGCTCGTTCGCTAGGCAAACGCACTCGAATTTTGTCAAAATTTTGCAGGGACCTAGCTGGGACCCTAAGCTAGCCTAGGGTGAAGTTTGGGACCCTAATTCTTTTATTTGATGGGGTTTTTGCTCAAACACGGGAGGCTTAGGGTACGGTCAAAATGGGGTGTCTATAGTACCAGATTTCGACCGAAATTTCAAAATTCCATGGTCCGAAACCGGTACCGAAACCGAAATTTTAAACCTTGTGTACGGTAACACTGGACTGAGCGGTGGGAGGAAGGGATCTCAGTGTCAATTTTGGATTGGACAGTAGGAGGAAGGGAACTGGGCAGTGGAGAGAAAATTGCCTGTTTTAGTTACTTCTGGGGGATGCTACGGGGATACCACATCACCCGACATCCCCCAAGTCTACCCATGCTTTATTTCATAAAGCGGCAACCAAGAGAGGCATTTCACTTACGTGGCGGTCCTGGGATCCCAAAACACTCAAGAATTCCAGATAGATGCCCAAATTATGACATCCAAAGCAGGTAGTCGTGATATCGCCAGAAACGGGACTGCCACGCTCTGCAATTTAGCGTCAAGATCACCTTAGCTTGAAACCTAAAGAATTCACGCTTCATTCCATACATTCCCGATGCTCTTTAGTTGACAAACAATATTATTGAACCAATTCAAGTGTTTAGAGATTTTTATGCCTTCGTCTTGATAGAGTTCAATCTTCTCTTTAAGAAGATTCTATTAATAAGAGACATAGTTTTACATAGGGTCCGTTCACTTGTTTTCCTGGGAAAGGAAAAGAAAAGAATGCTTGAGAAACTGACGTGGCAAAAAGAAAAGAAATCTCGAGAAAATGTGCAGGAAAAGGTTTCCCGCGCCTATTCACTTGCACAGGAAACCTCGAGAAACTGTGCAAGAAGTCGAAAAAGGAGACCACTGACGTAGGACGGACCCAACCTAGGAAAAAAACCCAATTGCCTAAGATCCTATCTCTCAGGTGCATTATTGGAAGACTAAGATAAACTAGAGGTACCTTGATCTCTAAGTTGGCAAGACGGAACAGACGAGAGCAAAAACTCAGGGAGAATAGATCAATTTTCTTCTTTCTTTCGTTCTTTTTTTCCATTTCTTTAGGCGGATGAACTCTTCTATCTTTATAGAGAAGAACACCCCATAGAAAAGGAACGTCCCTTTCTGCAAGAGTCACTTTGTGTGTCTGTTCGTGATGGTGGTGCATGCATACACGTAGACCCTCAATCTGATCGCCACCACTACATATTATAGTAGTATTCTTTATTTTCAACTCCCCGAAGCATTTCGTCGCTTGCTACGCCCTTCCTCGTCTCTGGGTGCCTTCCGCCAAATATTCGACTAATCATATTATTCCATTAATTGGTAGTTTTAGAGGTATAAATAGGGATCATTTATGCCAAAAATTGGGTTGAACAGGTTCAAAATTTGGTTGAACCAGTTTGAAACAGGAAGAATTTGCTTGAATAGTAAAAGAATCAAATTGAATTTTTAAAAATCAGGTTGTACTAACCATTAATAATCGAATATTAAAAAAAACTAGTGAAAATCAAATAGAAAGGTGATTATTTTATGAGTCAAACTGCTTTTTAATGATTCGACCCAATTTCTAGATGATTAAATCCAATTTTATTTGTCAGTGTTTGGCAATTTTGAAAATATTTTTCAATTCGAAAACGATTTTTTTTCGGTCCAATCTTATATTCTTACGGTTTATGTTAATTTTTTTTTAACACGTCAACATATTAAATGAATCTAAAGAGTTTTGAGTCTGGATTCTTACGTTAATATAGTACAACGATGACAACGACAACGTTCTTACCTCTTCTCTCTTGAAGTGTGATCGGGTAGAAGTCAGTGGCATGCATCGTTCTTACCTTTTCTCTGTTGAAGTGTGATCGGGTAGAAGTCAGTGGCATGGGACGAAGTCTCGATGAACTCTAGGCATGGCCAAGTCATTTCTCGTGCATTCTATAATTTACCTAGTCAAAAATCCATATTTTAAATCATTATAATTCAACAAAAAAAATATAAAAAAAAATGTTGAGATTCAGAAGTCTATCCCGGTAAAATTTCCTTACCAACCAGTGACTAATTCTCCTTAAAAAAAAAAACGTATAGACATATCTAGCTCTTGACCTTGTTTAAGCATTTTATTTGGTCATACAAGTTATTAAGGTTTAGAAAGTACTATTCAATACCAAACGGTCCAAACCTATACTGTAATAGTCATGCTACATATATAACTCAAATAAAACTAGGGGAGTGATAAATCGACTCCCCATGTGTCTTTCTCTCTCCTCCGGGTTAGAGAGAGAAAGAGGATAGAGATAGACACATGGGGAGTCGATTTATCACTGCCCTAAAACTATCCGTTTTATCTGACCCGTTCTTATGTAAGATATTGATTAGGAGGTCAAGAATATTCCTGAAACCCCCTTCCATGAACAGGGAAGCATGGAAATTTTTTTCCCAGTACGTGCGGGCCAACCGGAATACAAATAGACTAGGAATCTAGGATAGAAGTCTAAGCTTAGACCTCCAGAACCAGAACACGTTAATTGAACCCGTGACCGCTCTTTTGGTTTTGGCCTTAGCGTACACAACAGGAGGAGCTCAAATTGACTACGGTCAATTTCAAAACCACTCCAACGCATATACACGACCGGACAAACCAATACCCGTCCATACGAAACGTGCAAGCAAGATGAAAGGCCGAGATCTTACCTCCTCTCTCCACGTGGCACCACAACAACTCCAGATCCACCGCCCCATCTTACTACCTAAAAAAGCCACCAAATATGCGCACTTAATTAAACTCGACAGGAACCCACCACGTGGCGGAAGAAGAACGTTCCTTAATCCACCACCTCACATGGCACGCGAGCCGCGTAAGATTCCTAGCTGGACGCCATAATCGCCGATTTCCATCTGCCCATTCCACCGTTGCTTGACACGTGGGGCCGAGAACACGAGAAATGTATTTTTTTTCCCTCCTTATGGCGGTGGCTAAGATGTGTCAACGGCGCTGTAACCGCGGAGATTAGTCTAAAGAAGCGCGTCTCCTCGGCAATGGTTGAATAAGAGAGATCTAGACGGGGTCTTGCCTTATCCACGACCAACAAAAAGCTGCCTAATTTTCGTTATAAAATTGCTCTGACTTGTATGCGACTGAAAATCCAGCATGGTCTGTATTTTAAAATATATAGAGGGGATGTACATACTCCAAGGAGAAGAGGGTGGAGGCTTCGGAGTAGGGAGCCATGCCCGACATCTCTCGCCTTCCAAAATTACCCTTTATTAATCACCACTTTAAAACTATTAGGGAAATGATATCAGCACAACTATGTTTTAATAATTGCACTTGTCTTTTCTACATGGTGTAAGCCCACATAGTTCTGTTTTTCCCAAAAGTATTGTATATGCATGAGCGGAGGCACATATAGCTTGAGGGGGTGATACACAGCCATGCCTAGCTACTTTAGTGGCAATGCCCCCTCCCAATGACCAATGCAGACAAGTGTAAATTAATCCCCCCAAATTGTAAATTCTTGGCCACACTATAGAATAATCCAAATTGTCCATATAATAATGGGCCACAATGTAAATAGGTTGTGCCCAAAATTCATTTCCATAGGATGATTCCAACCCTCTGATCTATAGATGAACTGCATATGATGGAAACTTATATAGATCGGAGAGCTACAATCATCCTATGGAGATGTTTTTTGGGAACAACCTATTTACGCTGTGTTCCATCACATGGACGGTTTGGATCATCCTATGATGTTGTCTGTACAGAACTTTTTGAAAAAATATGGGACTATAAAGTTTACACGATATAAAATCTCTGAATAAA
Source organism: Tasmannia lanceolata (assembly GCF_043159265.1). NCBI lineage: Eukaryota > Viridiplantae > Streptophyta > Magnoliopsida > Canellales > Winteraceae > Tasmannia > Tasmannia lanceolata. Next base: position 16,764,048 of record NW_027518683.1, read on the forward strand.
TAACCGATATTAATGCCCATTTTTTCACGTAAATAGGGAAAATGTGAAGGACTTTCCCGTGAATGAATTTTGCATGATATAAATCTGGTCGGTTTCAGTCGTTTTTCCTGAGAACAAGGAGGATTTTTTAGTGCATCCACGGAAATGAAATTCCAAGTGTCTCCGTTTTAATTAAGACATGGGGTAAGACAGTAATTTACAAATACCTTGTTCTTTCCGTGTAAGAAGTTTTCCAGTCGAAGACCGATTGTGGAAAATTCCTAACGCGGGAGAAACTTCCGAGGAAAGAATAAACTAAGACCACTGTCGAAAGAGATAACCTTCAACAAGGGTACTCTCGTCATTTCGTACTGATCCCTCACAAAAGATCATGTGAGGAGTGGCGTGTTGGGTTAGGTAACTGGATAAGCTCAATTCCCCCAATTTCTTTTAATTTTTTTTTATATTCACCGTCGAAACTTTGAAATTCTCTAGTCTAACAAAGCCTCTTTCCTTTCACACGCCTTCTCTCCACACCCCCAAAATCTCCCCTATAAATACAAATCTCTCTTTTCCTTTCTCTCCCAAACTCAAAACAACACCTGTAAATCTGTTCTTTATTATTATTTCATCTCTTTGGAAAATGGTTGATTTGGATTGGAAAGCTAAGATGTCACCCGAAATGTCTCCAAAATCAGCGAAACCATCCGATAAATCTCACCGTCCGATTTCCTCTCCGGCACGTACCGGCGATACGTTATCGGCATCTCCTTCCTCTACCTTAGCTTACGAGGAATATCTCCGCCTTCCTGAGCTTTCAAAGCTCTGGACATGTACGGAGTTCCCAAACTGGAAGACCGAAACACTCCTCAGACCGGCTCTGCAAGCTTTAGAAATCACGTTCCGGTTCGTTTCAATTGTTTTATCGGATCCGAGACCGTACGCGAACCGGAACCAGTGGAAACGTAGGCTCGAATCCCTGACCGTACACCAGATCGAGCTCATCGCGATCATCTGCGAAGAGGACGGTCAAGATGAACACACACGTGGCAAAGCTCCGATCGTCGATCTCAGCAAATCGAACGGCTTTCTGGTGCGCGATGGGAGCTTGCAGGAGGTATGGAAGATTCCGGGAGCGATTTCCGTCGTGAACCGGACGAGTGAAGCGAGTTTGTTACCGAGACTCGCCACGTGGCAGAAATCGGAGGACGTAGCTTCGAAGATCGGGTTCGCGATCGAGTGCCACATGCAGAGATCTCCTTTTACTTTAGGTTTAGGAGAGCCAAATCTCGCCGGAAAACCTAATCTAGAATACGATCTCGTCTGTAAACCGTCCGATCTCCATTCCTTGAAGAAAAGCCCTATGGATTACAAAAACCTCGAGAATCACGAAAATCAAACGCTTTTTACCGCTCATCAGATCTTAGAATCGTGGATCTTTGCAGCTAAAGAGCTCCTGAATCGGATCCGGGATCGGATTGAGGGAAAAGAATACGAAAAAGCTGAAAGAGATTGCTGGTTGTTAGAACGGATTTGGAAGCTTTTATCTGAGATCGAAGATCTACACCTGTTAATGGATCCAGACGATTTTCTCCGTCTTAAGAATCAGCTCGCGATCAAAGCATCAGAATCGGAAGCTTTTTGCTTCAGATCAAAGGCGCTTTTCGATCTGACGCAATCATCGAAAGATCTGAAGCACAAGGTGCCAGGGATTTTAGGTGTAGAAGTAGATCCAAAGGGAGGGCCAAGGATTCAAGAAGCTGCGATGAAATTATATCATAGGAGGAGCGATTCTAACAAGATTCATTTGTTACAGGCTTTTCAGGCAATTGAAGCTGCGGTGAAGAGATTTTTCTTCTCGTATAGGGAGCTGATTGTGGTGGTGATGGGGAGTTTGGAAGGTAAGGGGAATGGAGCAGTTTTGAATATAGATTCTTCGTCTGATCCTCTGTCTCAGATTTTCTTAGAGCCTCCTTATTTTCCGAGCTTAGATGCTGCGAAGACTTTTTTGGGGGATTTTTGGTATTATGAGCTTGGGATCTCAAGGAAAGCTGTGTGAAATCTGTGAGAATAGCAATTGGTGAGCATAGTGAGAAACTGAGAACAGAAAAGAAGAAGAAGAAGAATGAATAGAAAAAGGATGTAGGGAGAGGGAGACAAAGATAATTGCTTACTCAGTAGCTGTAATATTTTTTTGATTTATTTCTGATCTTATACTGTTCTTGTAATATAACATCATTTTTTTGGTATAATATGATAATTTATCATGGGATTTTGTAGTTTATGGATTCAAAATCAGTTGTTTGGTTAGTAATCCGATAAGACCGTTGTCTTGGCACATGAGGTTCGGATGAGTGGCTAAATGACTAGATATGATATGATATTATAGATATGGAAAATGTTATCAGCACTACTGTATTTTGATGAGGGCACTCCACACTTTATTAAAACGTACGGTATGGCCCGCACCATAGGATGATCCAAACCGTCCATTAGATCGGCAACAGCCTAAATAGGTTGTGCCTCAAAAATCATTTCCATAGGTTGATCCTAATCCTTCGATCTGAATTTTAGAGGGTGGATCCTAACCGTTTTATAGATCGGAGGGTTAGGATCAACCTACGGAAATAATTTTTGGGACACAACCTATTTAGGCTGTGGCCCATCTAGTAGACGGTTTGGATCATCTTATGGTGCGGGCCGTACCGTAGTTTTAATAAAGTGTGTAGTGCCATCATCAAAATACAGTAGTGCTGATAACATTTCCCTATAGATATACTCTGCATTCAGGTGAATAGTCCTTTAAGACCGTTGCCTTGGCATATGAGACTTTAGGGATGATGTGTCTATAATAAGTGATTAGAAACCCTATGATATAATATAAATAGGTAGCTCGTGGTTTGGGGTGTTTGAAAAAACTAATTAAAGTTTTGGGTAATTTTAGTTTAAGTAAGATGAACATCCCGATAGCGGATTTGGAAAACAAAACGCTATAAAAAGATACCTAGTCTCTCATTCTCTTCCTCTGGTGACCGTCCAATTTTAGGATTTATTAATCATTTTTAGCAAAACAATTATATCAACCTTGTTTGATCATGCGGCCATCAGCCCTTCATCGCAGATACGTGATGATTTGATCGTGGCCACTGGAGAAGATCATCACATGACAATCCCTGGATACATATTACACGCAGTCACTTGCATTGTCACACCAGTTGGTGAATTAGCTTATATGGGTGACTTATTAGGTGGTTGACAATCTCCCACCTAGTGAGAGGGTGGTTTGCCTTAGGTGCGCATATGTGATTGGTACTGATGTGGCCATTGTGTGGATGAGAAGTCTCTCTAAGTTTGTAGATGAAAATTCTTCCCATGAAATTGATTTTGGACCTTGATATGATCATGAATGGAACTAAATAATAGGCCATGCTAGAGATTAAAAGTTTCTGGTACTACATTTGGTTGCCATAATTTTTTTTGATTCTTGGGACTTTTGTGGAATTTCCGCTGGAAACACACGTTTGGTTGGTGGGCCCAAAATAATCCCAGGAACCAAAATAACCCCGCACGAAACCCTAAGAAGGAAAAAAAAAAAAACTCCCAGGAACCAAAAATAAACTTGTAGAAGAATTTTTTTTCTTCCCAACCGTTCAAGCAACCAAACAAGGCATTTTTTTTTCCCACGATAGTCCGGACAACCAGACATAGGATTTTTATTTTACCGAGATACTTCCAGGGAGTTTTTTCCCCCCACCAATCTCCCAGGAAGTTTTTTGCTCCACAAAAATCCGAAGAACCAAAAAAATTCCAGCAACCAAAAGTGGAAAAGTTTCTCAGGAGGTTTTCGAAAAGATTAACAACCATCATTCGAGAGTATATATATCGTGGAAAATCTAGAAGCGTCATTCAAGTGTTGCAAAACGAAAGTAGCTGACAAGGCCACACCCTCTTGAGAGTACAAGAGTGTTTCCTTTGGACTACCATACCCTAGCTCTCTCTTATCCTACCTTTTTCATATCCGGCTGCTAGGCATCGACACCCCATCGATCTTCATTTCCTTCTCTGTGTCCCACTTTTTCAGAGGTTCATAGCTCACCAACATACTGATGCAAAATATTGACCCATGAATCGAATCACTTGAAACGGCAGTCGTTGGTAGACCATGAGATGGGATAGCTCGCACTTGAGAGAGGAGTTGGATTTCGGTCCCATCTTCAACAGAGAAGTTGCTACAGACATTATGAAGACATCAACCAACACAATTTCATTAACCAACAGTGATCAAGTAAATCAATTTTAGGTCAATCTCGGCCATCGATTGAGTTCGAATCTTCGATATAGGACTTCCAAGCATCGGATTCAAGATCAACATTTCAACATAGGCACCACATCTAAAGGTTTAATATTCATAAATTATTGCATGTTCACCAAGAAGTTGCGGAAAAGCGCCAATCAGAGGCATTTTTTTATACCAATCAGTTGGTCTCCTTCTTCTCTCGTCTCCCAACAACGATTTGGAGGAAATCCAAGATTCAAAAATCTGTGTATCCAAACAGCTGCCCCCTTTTCTTCTTTGGGACAGCTGCCTCTAGTGTATTTATGGCTACTGATTAACACTAAAGGGGCTATCCCAGGGAAGAAAAGGGCGCAACTATATCATTTATTTTTTAAAATTTCAAATTTAAAATCTGACTTCCATGTCGGTTAAGAAAAACAAATAGTGTAGGTCTAAGCCAAGCTTCCTTTTTTTTTTGTTAGGGCACCTCCCACAAATGGCAAGGAATTGTTAAAACTAACTCCAAGTAATTAATTACACTAATTAGTGCAATAAAGACGGAATAAATTAATTTAATGAGTCAGGAATTCCACCAAGAGAAGGTTAATTTTCCCGTTGCATCACTGATTGCTAATACGTATTATGGCCTGACGTTGAAGTCAGGAGACGAATAAGAAACATGCATGGAGTCATTAGAGAAGATTTTCTAACAGACTACCACGAGAGAGAGAGAGAGAGAGAGAGAGAGAGAGAGAGAGAGAGAGAGAGAGAGAGAGAGAGAGAGAGAGAGAGAGAGAGAGCTTTATTCTCCATCTTTTACTGTATTGCATGAAGGTTGGTTGCTTCTAACAACCTTTTGTAAAGAGATATTTCAAGATCAGAGGCCGTTGAGAAAGAGAAATTAATGAAAATAAATAGAAAGAGCAAACAAAAGAGGAAATGATAGAAATGCAACCGAATAACAGTAAATGGACACCATCTGTTAGAACCTCGAGATTTCTTGTCACAAATCACTTAACACTTGTCCAAACAAAACCACAGCGAATCCTAACAGTTTCACTCAGAATGCCAAAAAAGGAATCCCTCCTTACACTTTCCCAAATACCCATCTTCAATTTACATATCCAGTTACAAAGGAAGAAATTAACCATTCTTTTGTATTATAGTTAGTAGAAGCGACTAGTGCTCCTCTGAGAGACTTGAGAAGATGAAACCATCTCTATTAAATCCATCTCTTTACTTTTACTCGAGAAAGCTTGGTCTTGTTCCATAAAAAAATCCATATTTTTGTATTCATCGCTTTCTGTGGAAGGAGAATTTGTTCCATGCAATAGAGCGGACAGATAAAGATCTGAATACAGATGGGTTGAAGTGGAACTAGAAACTGTAGAAGGAGTTGTAGCTTCTTCATGTAGGCTATTAACATTGTAATAATTTGTCACTGGAAAGGGAGAAAAGAAAGCGAGTTCATCCATTATGAATTGGTGGTCATCATCTGAGACAGAATCATCAGACAAAAGAGTCTTTTCAAGCTGTTCAAGTTGAAATTTGTCTAGAGCATTGCTACATATGTTGGAGACCAAGGTTGAAGAATCACTTGGAAATGCTGATGGTTTTGGAAGTATAACATTGGTTGATTGGGTGGCCAAAGGGGAGTCTTGGGTGGTGATGGATCTGGCTTTTAAGTTTCTAATGTAGTCTTGTAGTATAGATGGCTTAGATTTTCCTCCTTGGATCACTGCTTTTCTGCACTTTCTCCTTGAATTCTGTCTCCTTTTTGTGGCATTCCAGTGGTTCTTTATTGCATTTTCAGTTCTTCCAGGAATCCTCTTTGCAATCTCAGCCCATTTGTTCCCAATCTTCTTATGTGCTTCAACTAACATACTCTCTTCTTCTTCAGTCCATGTATCCTTCTATAAACAGGAGGCCAAGTAAAGAACAAAAGGGAAAACAAAATGTAAAACACATAGAACGTGTTAATTAAAAACAAAAGACAACAAAGTGTAACTGTTGATTAAAAAATTCTTGGTAATATAGCATGAGGACATATTTTAACAGATTATTGGCTTTTTTATAATAATTATGGAAGAGAAGGAGATAAACCTGTTGAGGAAGAAGTAACCAAAAAGAACAAAGAGAGAGACAAACTTGGAATGGAACTTTAGGGTTTGCTTGTTAAACTACAAATGAAAGGATAAAGAAGCTTTTAGACACTCAAATTAACTTTGACACCTTAGACCATAAAGAAAATTATCATATAGAATTAAGGGCTAAAAAAAAAAAAACCCGAAAAATGCATTTTTTGTTGCTTGCATGTTTCACTACTCAAAAACAATAAAAAGTAACCGAAAAGCATGTCTTTATACAGACCAATAACAGGATTTTTGTAGAAATCGAAACCCACTTATGGAAAATCCTAAAAGATAAACAAACCACAAGGGTAAGCTGTTGGACTACTCTAGTTTTATAAACACTCTAAAATTATTATAATTGGTAAATTTAATGAAGAAGAACCTTGATATCCGGTCTAAGATGATTATGCCATCTCTCTCTACACTGCTTCCCAATTCGTCCAACCAATTTCTGGGCAATCTGAGACCACTTCTTGTCACCATATTGAGTAACCAATCTAACCAACAACCTGAATAAAATTACAAATTAAAAAAGTCACTTCAGTACCCCATCTATAGATTGAAATTAAGAAACATTAAGGAGAAAAAGAAAAATGAAAGAAATGAAAGTATCAATAAGTACTTCAGTAAAGTGGATTGTTCTAAAGTGGAAGGAGATATTCACTAAACGTGATAAAATGGGTTGATAGAGGCTCTTCCTCATCCTTGGCGATCGCACAATGGATTGATGAGATCATGGATAAGGTAGAGGGATCTTCTATATCTTTGTGTCATATTAGAAGATCGGCAAATAGAGAGCCCAACAGCCTTAGTGAAGATGGAAGCCTCCAGGGTAGCATTGGAGGTGTTCTATTTTCTCACCCCTTAATGTGGATTATCCTATTCTTGAATTTTTTTTCTCGTTTTCTTTTCCATTAATTTACCCCTCCATGGTTGTAGATTGATCATCTCGATCCGGAGTTGATCCTCAGGTTCTCATTTTTTCTATAATTTATTTCTTCGCCATTAAAAAATAAAAAATAAAAAATAAAAATACTACAGTAAAATAAATTTTTTTTCTCATCTTACCTGTCCTCATCAGCTGTCCACTGCCCTTTCACTACATTAGAACAAGAACCACTTCCCACTCTCCTTCTTCTCGAAATTTCCTCTTCTCCTCTCATATCCATCTTATCATTTCCACCCATAAGAAATTCGTTTTTCACATACCGAAAGTTCAAGGATTCTCCTCCATCTGCAAAAAACCCATCAACAAACCTCCTCTCTTGCGAACCAAGGAAGAAAACCCCACATGGAGGACTCTCAATTGCACCACGAGAATAATCACCAAACCCATTTTGATCAGCTAATCTCTCATTCTTCTTCTCCCGTTTCACAATTGTTCCGTCCGAGAAATCGTTAGAACTTGATAGAAATCTTTGGAGTGGTGATTTGAGAAAATAAGTGCCGTTTTCCATGAAAGGGAGCAAGAGAAAGGAGGAAGAAAGGACAGTAAGAGCGAACTAAGTAGTGTAGATTTTCTCTAGGGAAATGGCTTGATTTGGGTTGGTGTTTTTTTCATCTACTCGTAAAGAGAAGACACTAACAAGAAGCAGCCAAAATTTAGCTTATATTCTGTGTCTGATGGTAAGAAGAAATAATGACCGTCGATCATGGAGGACATCGGACGGCTGAGAATGAGCAGCGCCTGTAACGCCTCACCTTCCTCTCTTATACGAACCAAACATTAACTAAATTTATGAAATTAATTAATTATAATTATGAGGTAAGAGTAATTAAGGGGCTGAAATGTAGGGTTCAGACATTAAGAATTTGGATCAGTGCGAAATTAATTTTAGAGAAAAAAAAAATATGGGGCGCTAAAAGCCATTGTGTATCATGGCTCTTGTTGCATCTACACCATACACGTGGCAGAAATTAACTGATCACTCTTTGACATAGGGGCCCATTGACAATTACCAAAAACTGGCGTTATAGAATGTTCCAAGTCATTTAATTAAGTGCCTTGTAAAAAATGGATGGTCATAAGAGGTTGATCAAAAGAGATCAACAATCCATATTCAACAGACAAAAGTCAGGTCGATCTGACGGTCATAGTAATGCCTTTACAATGGCACATAAGATCGCTTTATTTTACATTAAGAAAGAGAGTTAAATTTAGTAAGGGCCTCTTTGGATACCCCTTAGATTTGGATTTGAAGGTGAATTTGGATTTTTAAATCCAAATTCGGCGTTTGGCAAGCCTTTATGACATCTAGATTTGGATTTGAATGAAATCCGCAAGATTTACAAATTCCTCATGTTAGTGTAATATTTTGGATTTATAATTCCTTACTGCGAGAGGTTATTTATAAATCCAAATGTGACCCGTAAGGGGTTAAAATGACCAAAATATATCAAAGAAGTGTTAAATGACTAAAGTACCCACGTGACATTAAAAAATGATCAAAATACGTCGTATTAGGTAAAATGACTAGAAAACCCCCGGGTCAGGCAAAATGACCGAAATAACCCTATACCAAGTAAAAATGAAAAATACCCCGAGTCGTGCAAAATGACTAAAATACCCTTATGACATAAAAATGATCAAAATAACCTCATATAGGGTAAAATGACTAGAATACCCCAAGATTATGAAAAATTACTGAAATACCCCTACATCAAGTAAAAATGACTAAAAATACCCTCATGAGATAAAAATGATAAAAATATGCCATATTAGGTAAAATGACTAGAATACTCCCGGGTCAGGCAAAATGACTGAAATACCCCTATACCAGGTAAAATGAAAAAATACCCCCGAGTCGTGCAAAATGACTAAAATACCCTTATAACATAAAAATTATCAAAATAATCTCATATAGGGTAAAATGACTAGAATACCCCAAGATCTAGGGCTGGCAATTTCACCCGAAAAAGAGGGGATCCGCCCCGCCCCGCCCCGTTTGGGGCGGGGATTCTCCGATTTGATAGGGGAAGGGGAAGGGGAATTTAAAAATTCCCCGGTGCGGGAAGGGGATGTAGTTGTCCCCTCCCCGCTCGCCCCGTTAATCAATGCCATTTTTTGTATATTTTTAAGTGTTTTTTTTTTAGGAAAACTACTAGAAACTCTGTGGATCGGCTACAAGATTTCCCCAAACATAAACTTAGCTTGTCTTTTCCTTTTAATTAGCTTCTGAGAGCATTTTGGGAACTATAATAACCTTTTGACAGATGTTGAAATAATAAAGACAAGCTGAGTGTATGCCATTATCAAAAAATCGTAGTGCCAACATCGGTGGCAAAAATAAAATAATAAAATAATAAATTGCATTTTTATTTTGGTTAGGGACTTAGGGTTTCCTTAATTCCTTCCCATGAAAGAAACATTGCTCAGGTTAGGGACACAGTTCACTTTTTGCATTTTGGTGATTCCCAAGCCTCTGAACATTGCTCAGGCATCTATTTGGGTTTATAACGCCTGTTGGTGCGACTGCTGCGAGGGCACTCAACAGTCAAGTCAGTACTTCAAGGGATTTTGCTATCTTCTGAAGAGTAAGAAATATATCTCCTTCGTCTACAAGTATGTTAGTTTATAACATTTTTATATATTGAAATTGCATCAGTTGATTAAGGACACCCATCATCAGTGTATCAATGACTAAAGAGGGGGTGGTGTTGGAGTAGGGCGGGGCGGGGCGGGGATTTTGTCCCCGAAGGATGTGGGGAGGGGAAGAGGATTAGATATTCCCCGCGGGGAGGGGAAGGGGATTCCCCACCATCCCCGCAGAGGGGAGGGGAAGGGGAGGGGGGAAATTCCCCGCAAAGGGGAAGGGGTAGGGGACCCCAACATTCGGCCCCGACCCGCCCCGTTGCCAGCCCTACCAAGATCATGAAAAATTACTGAAATACCCCTATATCAAGTAAAAATGACCCATGGCTCATAAAAATAACTAAAATGACTAAAAATACCATCATGAGATAAAAATATGTCATATTAGGTAAAATGACTAGGATACCCCCGGGTCATGCAAAATGACCGGAATACACCTATACCGGGTGAAAATGACCAAATACCCTAAGTCATGGAAAAATGACTAAAACACCCTTATGGCATAAAAAATGGTCAAAACAGCCTCATATAGGGTAAAATGACTAGAATACCCCTGGATCATGGAAAATGGCTGAAATGCCCCTATATCAAGTATTTTAGGGTTTTTTGGTTTTGTTAGATTTCAAATTCGAATCCAAAGAGCATCCAAACAAAAAAAAAATTTAATTTAGATTTGAAATCCAAATCTATACGTGGTCATCCAAACGGCATTATTTATAAATTTGTGAATTTTAAAATTCTAGATTTTGAATCCATGGATTTCGGAAATCCAAATTCACCTCCAAATCCAAATCCAAGGGGTATCCAAACGGGCTCTAAAGTAATTTCTGCCATGCAAGCTACGTTGACTCCATTTTAGCTTTCCAATTTCCATTTATTTTCTCTTTCAAAATTCACGTAAGAGAGATGATTTGGCCACTGCCTTGTTTTGATACTGCCACTTCTCTCGTTATGCTACACGTTTCTGATCGACTGTTGGTAGAGGAAAGTGTAAAATAGAGGAGTACCAAAAGAAGAACATGGCAGTGCGAATACTTTCATTCATTCTTAAAATCAACCTTTAATTAGAAGGTATTAGCTTCCTTTTTTTTTTCCTTTTAAGAGTAAGCTAGAGTCAAGCCCATGACCTCAATATGATTATATCGACATTACTTAGGGCTAAACGGCAACTGAAATGGAATTTCTATTTGAAATACAAGAAATTTCATAATTTTGGCAGCACAATTCATTAAAAATGTGACTTTCTTATATGGGATTTGCCAGGCAATTTTGCGGAAAGCCATTTTGCAGGAGAGAACAGACACCTAAGAAGAATTACATGAATAAGATAAAATCTGCTAAAAACTGACCCTATGTTGTTGTTCTCTCTGCAAAAGTGCGCCACTTTCTGCAAAATTGCCTAGCAGATCCCTTCTATTATTAAGATGTACTTCAGGTATTAGACTTCTTATGTATTTAGCATATATTCTTCCAATTGGTTAGAAGCATTGGCCTCCACCGTTCAAGATTTATTTTCACTGGGGCTTATAACTGCACGACCATGTTTTGATAAATGGTAACGATTCAACTTGTTTTATAGTTCTCAAAGGCCTTATTTGGATTGCAAGAAAAACATTTCTTGGGAAAAAAGTTTCCTAAGAAATTTTGTTTCATTTCTATAATTTGAAGGAAAATGATATGGTTGAGACTTATTTAGTGGGATATCATTATATATATTTTGGAAAAGCTTCTCTTTTTCAAACATTTTGAAGAAAAAAAATCCTGCAATCAGAACAGTGCCTAATTGGCTGAGAGTGTTTCGGAAATTGTAATCTTTTAACAGCTGCTTAAAAAAGTGTAAAGTAAGGTGATTTGTCCTATTATCAAAACATAGCCGTGCGGATATCAGTCAAAATGTGCTAAAAATATGGCTACTCTTTTCCGTATACAAGTACAGGGCTTAACCCATGTGTAGCACCCCTTTGCATACCCAAAAATTGACTGGAAGGCTAGTTTGTGAGCCACAAAGTAGATACATATGAAATCTTGACAAACACAAATGGATTGGTCTGGCTAAGGCCCAAAAATTTCACTTTTATTTTCTTAATGACTTAGTTTCAACACAGATCAATCATGATTCATCTAAGAAAAACGAAATCATAAACCAAATTAACAATAATCAGATCAAAGCACTATCGATGCTTGCTTGTATAAACCGAGGAAATCATTAAATCTTTTTTTCTTTTCTTGATCGATACTAACCGTAACCCTAAGATCAGGGCATTAAATGCCATGATCACAAAAAAAATAGATCTAATCGATCAATAGGGCGACGAATTTTTCGCCCCCACTTTAGGATTATGCTCCCCTTTTAACGTGATTTGACTTCAAAAAGCGTTAAAGTCTGCCCACAACTCACGTTAAAAGGGGCGCATTATCCTACAGACGGACGGGCGCGCGCGCGGGGGGAGGATTATCTCCCCAATCAATCTTAAAGATCTATTAATCTAAACGAATTTTGGCCGCTACAAATCTAACCATGCAAATAAGTTAGGATACAAAAAATGGCATTAAGAGTTTATCTTGATTGGCCATGGCGACGATCGATCGGGCTGGATCTTTTACTACCTCTTCGGTCTGTCTATCTTTGATGGGGAAGATCTCCTTTGGTCAAGTTGGATTGTAGCAGAGACCAACCGATTATTTATAGAAAATACCTCTTAGAGTTCCACTCACAATAGAACTATAGTTGGTTTAATCCATTTAACCAACTACATTTTCTAGACCTACATGTTGTATTTAATTGGGTTACACTAAATAATCCATTCCTCAATAGGGATGAGATGTATTGATCACCCTTATACTCCATACTGATAACTATGGTCAATGGGTAGCTCCGATATTTTCACTCTTAATAATATTCTCCAATCAAGACAATCGATCTTAGATTAATGACTGCCCACATAAGATCTTATAGAGAGAAGGTAAACTATTCATTTTTTGTAGGCCTTAATCTTACAGATGGAATGTAGATGGGATGTCTGCTGGTTAAGTGTTAGCCCACGGTTTAACCTTGGCTACCCCTTTAAGTTGTGTTTTGATGACAACAAACACAAAATGATATTTTATAGTATTTATTATGCTAATGGTTAAATGTTTTTTAAGAAGACATTTAAAGGTCAAATCTCAATAGATTGAAGCATAGGTTGAGGCATGGAGCTTAGAGCGCGCCAAAGTGTGAAGAATCTAAAGCAAAGAGAAGATCCATGGAGCATGAAGCAAGAACGTTGAAGGACTGCTCAGGCATTGAAGAAGTGAAGAGTAATTAGAGAGTCCTTAGATTGTAAACTAATCCCCAAATGATCTTGTGAGTAATGGCACAAGAAAAAATATTAAATGAGGCTAATCATGAACATAAAATGCATTACACACAAGCTCGGAAAAGCTAGAGTGGAGTTAAGAGCATTCAGAACACATCCTGTGTTCCAGATTGTCCACCATGGGGTACCACGATCAACAAAACAATATGTTGTGCAAATCTGAAGAAAATGATGAAGTAGCCTTCACGGACGGCATTCAGTGTGCACAGTAGACTGTCGCGTGCTCACGGTCAACCATCCTGGGAACTTACCCAATAGTTAGTTCTACAGTCGACCGTGGTTCATCTGTAGATCATCGGATCATGCCGTTGGAAGTTCTATAATAACATTTGTTCTTCCAACTCTATAAATATGGCCCTTGGAGGCCTTAAAACTTATCCTATAACACTTGAGCCCACCTTTGGTTCCCTATGCCATAATTTGCAAGATACTTAAGAGATTAGATAGGTTTCTTTGTATATCACTTTGAGAGTTATTTGTGTGAACTCCAATTGTAAATCTACCTTTGTGCGAAGGTCTTTCATTTTATTTTTATTGTATTTGGTGAGAAGGGACCATATCAACCTTCGATTAGTACCTTTGTGCGAAGGTCTTTCATTTTATTTTTATTGTATTTGGTGAGAAGGGACCATATCAACCTTCGATTAGTGAGAAGGCACCGGATCAACTTTCAGCGTTGAGGCTTGGGGATAAAGCTTCGGAGTTGGTGGGAAGGCATAGGATCAACCTTTGTTGTAACAGTTTGATCTCTACCCATAAGGGGATCTAGTTTAGTCAAGCCATAGGAAAGAGATATCCTTGTGAGAGTGGACGTAGAGCGGGATTTAGCTGAAACACTATAAATCCTGGTGCAATATTCTTTCTCTTTCTTTATTATTTACTTGCATTAGATTTATCTTCTATGTACTTTGCTTTGTTTGAGCAAAGCTTTTAAAAGATCCCATTCACCCCCTCCCTCTTGGGTTGCATTACTCTGGCCAACAGTATCATGCAATCAGGACCATATGTGTTGCCTCTTTATTGTCCATTAGATCAATGATCTCGTTACACATAGTCTCCCATGCCGACCAGTTGTTGACGATTAGGATTGTTTGTCTGCATCAAACTCTATAAATTCTATAATTTTGCTTCTTAAAACATTAAGAAAATTGTATGAAAAATACATATATGAAAGGATGCATGATTATACTAGATTGAAATGGAACTGCGAACCCTCAAAATCAAATTTTGCTAATAATATCTCAAAAAGATGATCGTTGGAGGGGCCCATAACACAAGGAAATTCTATTCATTAACAAGTGATCCTTGAGATGGTAGGAGGGTCAAATAGGTCAGGGTCAAGCTTACATAAAATTATGGTTGGTGGTTTCAGCAATCCTTGACGCTGGGGAATCTACAAATTATCCAAGATGGAGAATGAAATGAAGGAAAGAATTAGAGAAATTAGGTTTGGCAAACTTAAACCCCACATTAAATCACACATAGTTAAATACGGTAAAGAATGGAATTTTCGGGTCGTCCCCTACCTTCGGAGTTTCATGCATTTGGTGGACGAGATTCAGAATCGCTTGGGGGGTTTTCTCGGTCTCCTTTCAACATATGAGTGTTATGAAAGTTGCCTTATTTCCCACCCACCGTAGATTTCTTGGGTGGGAAGGCAAGAGGCAAAAGAATAGAATGGCATGTGGCAAAGAAAGAGTGAAGTGGGTTTGTTGGCTGCCTCTTGGGGAATAGAGAGAGAGAGAGAGAGAGAGAGAGAGAGAGAGAGAGAGAGAGAGAGAGAGAGAGAGAGAGAGAGAGAGAGAGAAGAAGAAGAAGAAGAATGAGGACGTGAGTTTCTTCTTGGGGTTCCTTCTCAGGGTTTTCTATTAGGGTTTTTCTTGGGTTTGTTCTAATGGGTTTCTCTCGGGTTACTCTTGTATGGTCTTGGGTTTGAGAGAGCAAAGAAAGGGTTGCGGCTTTGTGGGTTTGTGATTAATCCATTCTAATTCTTGTATTTTCTTTTTCTCATAGTGGAAGATCGTGTTTCTTGCCAGTGGAGTTGGCTTGGGCGAACAACGTAAAATCTTGGTGTTCATCTTGTGGTTTGATTTATTACTTTTACCTTTCCGTTTAATTTGTGCACAATCGGATTGTTTAGCCTGGAGATGTTTTCTGTTTTATTCTGTATTTTGCTCTCCTCCGTATTGACCATCGTGGTCATAGGCTTTCACCTCGTTTTCTCTTTAATAAAATATCTTACCATCCAAAACAATTGGGATTTTCGGAAGCTTCGTTGAGTAGCTTCGGAATATTCGCATTCACCTTATTATATATTAATTTCCCTCCCAACTCAATTTTTATGCCAGTTCCATTAACAGCTTACATGACAAAAAGTGTGGGGACAAGTCGTGAGGCTCATTCTCTTTTCTGAATTTAATTCAGTTTATCCAAAAGATTAGGGCAGCATTAGGCTATGGCCTAGCTTTAACTCTTACATATGTCCTGAAATATTAATTATGAGAAGGGCCCATTCATTAAAGCCCATAGAGATACTTGGGCCTTGGTAGAAATATTTTAAGGTTTTATTGGTTATCTAGCGCTTTGCACCGTGCATAAGTTTATTAAAAGTCAAAACTTTCGAGGGAGGTTTCCTCCGCCCTTTTCATTACGTAAACCAACTGGACACGCGATAGGGTAAGAAAGGAGCAACTCCATTGGTCCTCCCTCGAAGGATTGGACAGATTTGATTAATAGGCCAAAAGTGTTTAGTCTCTTCCTAAACAGAGAGGATGTCGTTATCAAAATAAAGAGAAAGAAATAATGAAATGTTGGTAGGGAAGCTGGGATTGATCCTCCAACTCCAGATTTAAGAAGTAAAAACAGAGCATTGACCTCCCAAAAAAATATAAGATAAAATAAAAAATAAGGGAATTTTGTTTGCAGTTTTGTGTAGGATTTTTTTAACGTTACAAAAATTCCCTTGAATAGATAGAAATGAGCAAAAATATGTAGGAAATAGTGAAACGGTACCCCCACATTTCAAATTTGTGAAATGGGTCCCTTTTACTTTTCCTGACACGGTTTTTTACCTTAATACCCCTCATGCGGTGTAGACACCCCATTTTGACCAGGCCCTAAACCCTCAATGTTTATGTACAATCACATCAAACCAATGATTTAGAGCCCCAAATTTCACCCTAAACTAGGTTAGGGTCCCACCAAGGTCCCTGCGAAATTTCGTCGAAATCTGAGAACGTTTGCCTAGCGAACGAGTCAAGCAATGTCGTAGTGCAAATACAGAAAATAGGAGTGAATTATCCTGGAAAGGGTTGACCCAGATCCATATAGGACACGATAGTGTCGCGCGCTCATCAAATTTCCGCGCAAACCGCGCGCTTCATCAAGCAATAGTGCCAATATCAGCTTCCTTACTTTCTTATAAAAATTGAGAAAAAATCATTTAAAAGGGATTATTCTCATTTTCGCTCGAACAGAGGAGAGCACGAGCAGAGAAAAAAAAAATTTCTTCGAGAATGTGGTTTTTCTTCCCCGATCGCTTGTTCCAATGACCTCGCCGGAGTTCCAGCCAACCCTCCTTCACTTCTAATACCTTTGCAAATCCTCACCTTGTCTCTTTTGATCGTTTTTCTCATCTCTAAGCCCTCTTTCTTCATCCAAACCCTAACCGTAGATCCATTTCATTTTTTTTTTCAAACCCTAGATCTAGTCTCTAGATGCAAACCCTATCTCTTTGGATCAACCTCTGAAACTTTCGGATTTGCTCTTTAAACCTTCCTTAATCTCAGATCTAGCTAGTCTTAGCTCAGATCCAACCTTGATTGGTGCAGATTTCATCTTCGATTATTCTTTACTTCAATTATCTCAAGCAAGCATCATTGTCTTAGAAAGTTGCAAGGTGATTCTCAACTTAATCCTCTTAAGGGTTACCATGTCAAGGAAAATGGGGGTATCACATATGAAAATGGGGTTCTCACACATGAAACTGAGGTTATCACACCTAGAAAAATTTTGGTTATTATCTGTTTGGCCTGGAAGGAGTTACCAAGACAAGGAAAATGGGGGTATCACATATGAATATGGGGTGACCAAGAGATGAATTGGGGTTATCACACCTGAAAAATTTTCGGTTCATGTCTGTTGGGCCTGGAAGGGGTTACTAGGTCAAGGAAAATGGGGGTATCACATATGAAAATGGGGTTCTCACATATGAAACTGGGGTTATCACACCTGGAAAAATTTTGGTTCTTATCTGTTGGGCCTGGAAGGAGTTACCAAGTTAAGAAAAATGGGGGTATCACATATGAAAATGGGGTGACCAAAAGATGAAATGGGGTTATCACACCTGAAAAATTTTCGGTTCATGTCTGTTCTGCCTCGAAGGGGTTACCAGGTCAAGGAAAATGGGAGTATCACATATGAAATGGGGTGACCAAGAGATGAAATGGGAGTATCACATATGAATATTTAGAAATTATCAAGGATGGAGGGGACCTCTATTATTACTTGACCATATCAGGCATAGTTATGCCAAACTGTGTAATAACTTAGCAATTGATCTCTTACCGTTTCAAAAATAGGGTGACTTCTACTCCAAAAAAATTGTAAGTGTATTTGAATACAACCACTGTTTACAAAATAACAAAAAAATTCGTAAGAGTATATGAGTACATAAATAAAATCATATACAACTTCTTCTCAAAAAAACCCACACCCTTACACAAAGAAGGGAGCTTGACAAGGTACGCCCGACCTCGTGAGTATTGGTGCAGAAGGTCCAATAACAATTTCGTCGAGGTTCGGTCTGACGACGGGAGGTTCTTTACAACTTCTTCTATTGTGACCAAGTTGTCGGCATCGGGTGCACTTGTAATGTAATCCACCTTTCAACTCGCAATCCGTTCTTCTCGTACGTGGCCTTCCAGGCGGTCGCTTCGCAAGCGGTGGTAATATTATCATCAACGGTTCGGAACTTTCATGCCATTGAGTCCGATTTAGTGTTGCGTGCACAACCTCAGCGTATGTATTCTGATACCTCTCTGCATCAAAGCATTCGTCGCAGTAATCGTACTGATCGAATTCTGTGATGTTAATGGCTGCGATTGCATTTCCACACGGAAGTCCATATGTTTGGAAAGCACGACAACTACACGTTCGAGTTATCAAATCGACGGAATCTGTAGTTTCAAGGGACTTTACTTCGAATTCATGAGTCCCTACTCGATAAGCTGTATATTGGCAGCTCTCCCTCAGTGATGACTCCATACGTTCTTCTACATAATGAGTCAACTTTGTGTGCCAACTACTACCTAATTTCTTACGCTTCTGAATGAACTGGGTAGTCTGATGTCGAGTGTCCTCTACTAATAATGCAATCGGCAATTTTCTAGCATCCTTCAAAATAGCGTTCAAACAATCCGATCTATTCGTAGTCAATACATCATACCTATCCCCCTTGAAATAAAAATTAGCCCAGTTTTCCTTTAGAATGTTACTTATCCACTTATGTGCGCATTCATTCTTTGCCTTAATCTTCTCCATTGTTTCTTTGAAAACACTCTCCCTCAATGTCCTTGCGGCTCTCCAGAACAATCTCTCAAGTAGAAGATCTTTGAAGTCGGACCAGAAGTTGGCAGCGAGGTGACGCAAGCAATAACTATGATAACTATTGGGAAATACTGTAGGTACTGCCTGCAACAACCCCTTCTGCCGATCAGAGCATATAGTGAATACATTCATCTACTCTGGCAATACATGCCTTTTCAACAACTTCAGAAACCACTCCTAACTATCTTCATTCTCCATCTCCACCACTCCAAATGCTAATGGATATAAACCGTTGTTACCATTGACATCGATTGCAATCAATAAGATTCCTAGATATTTCCCTCGCAGATGTGTTCCGTCCACCAAAACTATAGGTCTCAATGTTTGAAAAGAACGTACGCAAGGACCAAATGTTTAGAATAAGCGAGCAAATTTATCATCTCCCCTTGGAGGTAAATCTCTATGTCGAAAACACGCATGTAGCTTCCAGGATTTCTGCCTATTATCTCAACTGCAAATGCGAGCAATATGCGATAAGAGTCATCGGCATTCCCACACTTAATCTCAAGTAAGATGTCCATCGCATTGTACGCTTTCCAATAATAGTTATACCCCAAATCATCTTGATATATTCTCTTATGATCCTTGTACGGACGTCATCTGGGCGAGCGAATAAACGTAAACATGTCTCAGCTAGCCAAGCTGCTGTAACGAGAGGGTGATCATTGCCCCTTATTTTAGTTGTACACGTATGGTCGGCAACAAACGACTTCACTACCACAAAAGTCATATGATTCACACCCGTTATACGTCATTTGCAACCATCTTCCTTGCATCAAACAAAGTACTTTTTGCGTGATGTCTCAGCTACCCAAGCTGCTGTAACGAGACGGTGATCATTACCTCTTATTTTAGTTGTACAAGTATGGTCGGCAACAAACGACTTCACTACCACAAAAGTCATATGATTCACACCCGTTATACGTCATTTGCAACCATCTTCCTTGCATCGAACAAAGTACTTTTTGCGTGATGACTTTGCCTTCTTAAAGATGAATCTCTGGAATAACATATTCCTGAACAACCTTCTTGAAGTGTCTCATGTCATAAAACACTGCCCCAACTGTTAACTGGTCAAATTTTAATGTATCAGCTTCTATCTCTTGGGCTCTAACAAACATGCCATCTACTTCCATTGGCCCACTACCGTCACTCAAAACCGATTGAGTACCACCTCTGATAGGAGTACCCCCTCTGATAGGAAAGCCTCCGTTGTAGCCTCTGTTGATAGGACTAACAACGATATTTTCATGATGACCATCCTCGTCCTCGTCCTCCTCATAATCATCATCATCATCATCATTATCATCATTTCTTTCTTCTTCATAATCTAAACCCCTTACACAGAAATCATTTTCAAAAATATTATTGACGTCCACTTCATGATCTCCAACATTTTGTAACTCATCTATACCTCCAGTAACATGGCTAGCATGGAAACCACTTGCCAATGTTTCATTTAAGCTAAATCGAGACCTCTATAGTTCGGAAATATATAATTAGCCTCAATCCATATGATTAATTCATAATTTGAACTATGGAAGTCTTGAAAGGTTACCAAAGAATAAAAATACCTTATGCTGCGGTGATCTCCAACATTTTGTAACTCATCTATACCTCCAGTAACATGCTTAGCATGCAAACCACTTGCCAATGTTTCATTTAAGTCAAATCGAGACCTGTATAGTTCGAAAAATATATAATCAGCCTCAATCCATATGATTAATTCATAATTTAAACTATGAAAGTCTTGAAAGATTACCAAAGAACAAAAGTACCTTATGCTGCGTTCTCCTGGACCACCTCCTATACTGGTATCAAGGATCTCTTCACTTACAAATTCACTTTCGTAGTCTTTTTGCAAGTCCACTTCAAAACACGGGCGAAGTTTGATATTTTCCCGTTCGCGTGCACATTCTTGGAGCAGAATCGAAGTAGATGGAATGTTAGGATTAATAGAGGTTCTACTAATACATACCGTTCTCACTTATGGTTTTCGTTATTTATATCATCACAGAATTGAACATGTCTCTGTCAAACATCCTCAACATTGTTTGAAGGTCATCATCATCATAAACATCGATTAAAGTGATTATATATGGATCAACAACGAATCGACATTTGATCGATAGTAAAACATCCATTTCTGTTATATCAATTCTTCTTTGGATTGCACTTTGAAATTCATCAAAATTAATTCGGCTGGAAACCGATAACAATGTCTCCCTCCCCTCGACATAGTCCCAAGAAACCTCATCCTTCAAATGTCCATCATAGTGTAAAAGAAGACAAATCATTGATTAGACAAATCATTGATTCGGGCATTTTTTTTATAATTTTACACAGGGGTTCTAAACTCTCTAACATAAACTTCAAGACTCTAAAAGGGGCTATAAAGTTGTGGCTTAATAGAGCTTATCTATGGTGTTTTCAATTGGACAGATTGAAATAAAATAGGGTCATGGACTAAAAGGTGGTTTCCAGTACCTAAATGGGGGTTTTCTATGGGATTATCAAAGCCAAAAAATAAGGGATTATTTTTTGGACAATCCCTTAGACAACCCTAATCACCACAGTTATGAAATACCTAGCAAGGGTTCAACTCAATGGTAGGGCCATCAAACATTAATAACACTTATCAACCCTTATAAACCCTTAGACAACCCTAATCACGGTAGTTATGAAATACATAGCAAGGGTTCAACTCAATGGTAGGGCCATCAAACATTAATAACACTTATGAACCCTTATAAACCCTTAATACACCCTTGTACACCATTATAAAAAGACAGAGTTATCAAACACATTATATGAGATATTAGGGGTTACAAGCACAAACCCTAAGAGGATAAAAATAAAACTCACCTTTTTCTCCTTTTTTTTGTTCCAGGCGTTAATGGGGTTTGGGGAAGGTAAAGTGTTGGTAGAAAAAGAAGGGAACATTTTTTTATCCCATTTTTATGGCTTAACGTATATTTTGAGGGTGGATTTCGGTCAAAAACCTTGTCAGGAAAAGCAAAATGGAACCCTTTGACAAATTTGAAATTCAAGGGGTCCATCTCACTATTTTAGATATTTTGACGTACCATTTGACCGAATTTCCCTTTCTAAACAGAGAAGATGTCGTTATCAAAATAAAGAGAGAGAAATAATGAAATGTTGGTAGGGAAGCTGTGATTGATCCTCCAACTCCACCAGATTTAAGAAGTAAAAACAGAGCATTGACTTCCCAAAAAAATATAAGATAAAATAAAAAATAAGGAAATTTTGTTTGCAGTTTTGTGTAGGATTTTTTATCGTTACAAAGACTCCCTTGAATAGACAGAAATGAGCAAAAATATGTAGGATACTTTCATTGGCGCCCGCTCTTTCAGATTTTGTAGCCACATTTGGGTCAGGATACGAAATAACTTCGAAATTATGATCTAGATTCAATGGACAAAGTTTAAATCCAACACTACAAATCGTGTCCATTAACGTTCGGATCCTAAAGGATCCATCCATCAGACCGTTTGGACAAAGTTTAAATCCAACACCCACATGAGTTTTTGCACACAGACCCAACTCATGTGGGTTTGTGAGGACACGGGACACCCCTTTTCAAATATAGAACCCACATGAAATCCATGACTGACTCCACCATTAACCGTTTAGATATGGCCCTCTAATCTTTATACACCCATGTATTCAATGCATTTTCTGCCTCCTCATCTAGGGGTGTAAACGAGCCGAGCCGAGCCGAGCTTGGCCAGGCTCGGCTCGGCTCGGCTCGGCCAGGCTCGCGAGCCTTACCGAGCTCGGGTTATATTATGTTCATACCCCTCATCTTTCCTGGACAGCCCTACTAGTGTAATTTGACTACTTTTTTTACACTATGGGGGGTGGTCCTAGTAACAAATGGGGTTCCAAAAATGAAGTGACATATTTTGCCCTCCCTTTTAATGTATAAATTAATATATAATATATATATATTTAAATATATTAAATTCTTAACGAGCCAAGCCGAGCCGAGCCGAGCCTGGCCTAAATTAGGCTCGGCTCGTTAAGCTTAACGAGCCCGGTGAGGCGGCTCGGCTCGGCTCGTTAAGGATTCGAGCCGAGCTCGAGCGAGCCTCCGAGCCCGAGCCAAAATTGACACCCTTATCCTCATCCCTTTCTCCTCCATAAATTCATTCCCACCTCTATCATGTCACAAAACCTCAGTCTCAAACACTTAAGAACATTCCCGGCCATATGACACAAAGGATTCTTGCTTTCAATGAATTGAACTATGAAAATTACATCAAACAACAATATCTGTTTATATATAGCATATAGATAGATTAACATGTTTTAAGCATACGTAAACAATATTAGTAAAACATCCAAATGTGTTCTAGGCTTTCACTTTGTTGGACAGGACGCGTCCATCAGTCCCTGCGAGCGTTTCATACTTATCCTTCCTGGTGAAGCTGGTACACTCGAATCCTAGGGTCCCGGCGAGCACCCTTTGGATGTAATTCGCAACCTCAATTGCCGATTTTCCCCCACTGCAAGTGAGTTCTTTAGGTAATTGGCTAAGGAATGTAATTTCATAAGTCGGAGTTGGGTTCATGAAGAAGCAATATGGGTCCAAAATTTTCCACCCACGGACTGTGGTGCCATGGAACATGCTTTGCTTAGAGTTAATCGCAACGGGGACAATCCTATCGGTGAGCTCTGCAAAGAGAGCACTGAACCTTAGAAGGAAAGGCTCTCTACAAGTTGTCCCCTCAGGACAAATCACCAAGTCTCCCTCCTCGAGCAAGTGCTTGATATTTGCAGCGTCTTTCTCCCTCTCCCTTGTCAAGGCCACGGCTTTAATTGGCGAAATTAGTTCTGAGAACTTGCTTATACTATAAGTGACACAACTTATCTTCCTCCCTAGTGCTACTGCGGTGATGACAGGGTCCAGGACGGTCCGGTGATTACAAACGAAGAGGACTCCACTCTGACCCTTCTGAGGGGGAGGAGGGGGGTTGCCCTTTACAATGAGCTTGATTCCGAGGATTTTATACATATGTCGCACAATTCGTTCTGGCAAGGGAATGTTAAGATAGACTCTGAGTAGTGAGAGGATGAAGCCGATGGGCATCCATAGAAAGGTGAGGAGAGCTACCAAAGGGGTGGGTCTCTGGACCAATCGCCCGTCGTGGAGAACAATTGGGCTTAGGAGCTTATTTCTCGGCACGGGTTCGCACTTCGTGCTAGGTACTAGGAACGCTTCCTGCACATATGCACCCATACAAACACAGGTTGTCACACCCACAAACACATGAATAAATTAAGGTTCCTTTAAGCTAATGTTATATGCGCTTGGAACATAAGGGATTGTTTGTAAGCTATAAACTATATAGTCTAATGACAAATATAAAGGCAATGTAATCATTATGTACAAATGAGACTATGATAAGTAACCTTAATTACATTCAAATAATCTAAGAACGCTTCCTGCACATATGCACCCATAGAAACACAGGTTGGCACACCCGCAAACAAAGACACAAAGTGGCGTGTTTGGTTGCCAAAAAAGTAGGAACTTTTGAAGCATTTGGACAGGATTTGAAATCCAATATAACGTTTGGTTGCTTTTTTCATCCAAAAGCACATTTGACTACTGGGACTGTCGGATTCTTGTCTGCTGACGTGGAAGGAAAACGGGAGCCGAATTGTAAACCACAAAATCGGGGTTTTTTTGGTGGAATCTAAGTTGGAATGGGATTTTGAAATGACTCTTCAATAAATGAGTCTTTTCCCACCAAACTTCCACACTTTATCATGACAACCAAACAACTGTTTTTAATACACCCCTAAAATCCCATTTGACTTCCATTCCACAGAAAGCCAGTTTGACTCCCTATTCCACATCCATGCCTGGACCCATCCAGCAAAAAATAGGATAAAGTAAAAGATTAAGGGCCTCTTTTGTTACCACAAAAATAGGGGCCTTTTTGCAACTAAGGTTAGTTTGAGTTAATCTTATATGAAATTGGAATACAAGGGATTGTTTGGAAGCTATAAACTATATAGTCTAATGACAAATATAAAGCCATTGTAATCATTTTTTCAAATGACATTATGATAAATAACCTTAATTATATGCAAATAATTTTTGGACTCTATACAAAGAGTCACCGAAATAAAATGGTAAATAATGGAATATCAGTTATCAGACAATAAGGTAACAGATTTATATAAACCTTTCCATGTGAAGTGAATTTGCTTGCTTAGATTGAGATATTGGGTAAAATATAGTGTTGGATGAAATGAAAAAGGATAAAGGTGAATATGAATGAAAAGTTAATTATAATAAATTTTATACTGTTTATAAATTTATGTTATTAAGGATAAAGGTGGAAATAGAAGTTGAAAAGGACGCTTTTAACTGGAGAAGAAATTGCCAAGAAAAGAAAAGAAAGTTAGAGAAGAGAAAGAAAATCCCTAGCTTTCAAAGGAAGTTATGAAAAGTTGAAATGGAAAGGAAAAAAAACAAAAAATTGATGAAAAGCAAGTCACAAGAGCAGTACGTTATGGCATTCAATAGTTAGGATCTCCACGTGGAACGATAGAATTCGTCCGTAGTACAAAACTGAAAGCTTTCATTCAATTCGGTGGGAAGTTCATGACAAGGGAAAAATTCACACAGAAAACAATGGCTACTGAGTCTCCACAGTTCAGTTTTCTCATGTGATAGGAAGTTAGAACAACCCCAAAAGATTCTAATAATCACAAGCAATATCCAAGGAAAATCAAACAGAAGGATAGAGATAAATATTCAATTAAGTAAACCAAAAATTTGGCATTTTGTTCTCTAAATAGATCTTGTGTTTTAAACCAAAGTTAACAACTACAAAAAATGAAACATAAAAAAAAAAAAAGGTTTAAAATTTTGTCATCTAAAGACTAGTGGGGGTAAAGTTGGAAAGTTGGCCGAAAAGAAGTGTCTAATACATTTGTTTAAAACGCTTTTATAAAAAATGGAGTTTTTTGTTTTTTACTCTAAAAGTTTTGAATGGGGTATTAAAAAGCAAACCAATAAAACACATTTTTTTTTTAAAAAAAAACACAGTTTAAAACGAAGTTTTGCTAGGCCCTGTTCGTTTAAGATTATAACAACTGATTGTGACTGCCAAACCTACTATTGGACTCAAAATTATGTTTAAATTTTAGTCCAAAAATCGGTTTAGCATTCACTTGTCATAATATTAAATGAACAGGGCCAAACAATGTTTAAAATAAGGTAAACTACATAATTAAATAAATATATTTAAAAAATTAACAATGATGGATGAGGTCATGGGATCAAACCTTGCAAGTTGACATAAAATCATAATCTGTCTCCCGGTCTCCGATCCCCAAATCCGGCACGTTCTCGCCTAATTCACGCTCAATTGCGTCTTTCTTCAGCTCTCCAACTAGGACTCCAGGCTTTCTCACAAACCCAGTTGCCTTTCCATTCGGTGTGACTTCTAGTTCCGTCCCGAGGACCTTATCGGCCCCTAGATAGCTCTTAACAAAGGGTTCTACCATAATTCTTGGGTTCGCGGTAACTATATACCGCTTTCCAAATGAACTAAACACCCTCCAACTCTCAGGGTGGACATCTTCGGCATAGAATTTAGGTAAAACAGACCTTGACACAATCTCTATGTCACGTATCTTCAACCCAGCGAAGGAGATGAAGGTAAGTATCTCAATTGCTAATGTTTCGGAGAAGAGTATGTATGTTAAGTACACGAGAGGAACCGATGCTAAGAGGAGGAGTCCCCTTAGAAGGCTTCCACATTCAATGGCTACTAGCATGTAGTAAGGGAAAGCACTTCTCGACAAAAGAAGGGTCCCATCTAGATCGGCCGCCACCGTCTGGTTTGATCGCCCTTCCGAACTGCATTTCGAGATCGGTTCGAAATGATGAGACCCCATTAAATTACACTAGAGAGAGAGAGGCAAAGAAGAAGAAAGAAAGAGGAGAAGGGGTATGAGTGTGTGGGGTTATGGAGAGAGAGGGGGATTTATATGGGAGGAATGAAAGTTATACATGTTTTAACATTGCAAGACTGAAACTAAATGTGTGTTTGGAGCGTGGAAAGATGGGTTCTTATATTCTATGGGTTTAACGTAGGGTGTTTAAATTAGGGCAGTTGTGAGGAGGGTCCAAGTAGTTGAAAGTTGAAACCGACTCCTCCCAACATTGAATTAGCCTACTTTGTAGGCGCCGCGCCATAAAGCTATATAGCTTGATTTAGTCTTTCACCGAAAGTCAAGAGGTAGGTGCAGCTCTGAGTGTCACTTAACCTTAGCTTGGCTTAAAATTCGATGCTTCTTCAAACTCCATTTTTAGTAGTAAAAACTAGCATTGTCATTCAATGAGATGTGGTGATTAGGAGTTGAACGTCCATTTTTTACAGTTGATTGGAAAACAAATAGGGCGGCCTTCATGAGCTGTACTATTCAAATTGACCCCTAGTTGTCTTGCTGAAAGCAATGCATGACTTGTCTTGATGTACGCCTTTATATTAATTAAAGGGGCTCTATTGATACCACCACATTTGGATTTTATTGGCAATTATGAAAACGCTACCAAGAAAGTCACTTTCAAGTAGGGTGGACATGGTTCCGGTTCGAACCGGGGAACCGAACCGAACCGGCACATTTGGTTCGGTTCGGATCGGTTCCAGCTATATATGGTTCGGTTCCAGTTCGGAAAATTTGGAACCTGTGGATATTCGGTTCGGTTCTCGGTTTGGGATCCCCGAACCGAACCGAGAAGGATCCCGAACCGAGAACGGACCCTACTTACTTGAGGAATTGGTTTAATTTGATTTTTGCATTGGATAATGGATATTAGGGCCTGTTTGTAGTCCATATATAAATGTTATCCCAAATTTGATAATGGATATTAGGAATTGCCCAAATTTGTAGTTCATAACTTCATATATAATTTGATAGGGCCTGTTTGTAGTACATATATAAATGTTATCCCAACTTTGATATGCATTGGATAATGTATACTAGGAATGCCCAAGACTTTGATATGCAGGTATATATACCTGTTTGTAGCTGTTCACATATAATTTGATAGGGCGTGTTTGATAGGGCCTGTTTGTAGTCCATCTATACCTGTTTGGCTGTTTGTAGTTCGGTTGGGTAAACCCAAAACCGAACCGAACCGATTATATATGGTTCTGGTTCGGTTCCAAACTTATATGGTTCCGTTCTGGTTCCAATTTTAGGGAACCGATTATATATGGTTCGGTTCTGGGTATGCCTCAAAACCGAACCATGTCCACCCCTACTTTCAAGCACTTTCTAAAGGATATTTATTGGGCCTTCTGCCTAGCTCGTTTACATGATCGAATCCGTTGATCCGTACGATAATTGAAGTCCAGCGAAATTCCTTTGAGAACGCCTTGATTAGATGATCCTAGGCCATTGATCTATCAAACCTTGTTTAGGGTTCCCCATCGAAAAGTCCTACCGATGATTCTTGTTGTCATATATCATATTTATGAGATGCCTATTTGGAATGGGGCCATCATCAAGCGGGTCGCCTCATAATGTTCAGCAAGATCAACAGTCTTGTTTTCGCATACATGCCCTGGCCCCCCAAGCCCCCCTGTAGGACCTAAATATAGCCTTTTCACCATTGATAGTAAAAGTTACTTTCTCCACGGTTGGTTTAAATTTATCTTGTTTGAAAATATAAAATTTAGGGCATGTTTGGCTGCCAGGAATTTTTTTTTTTCTTTTTTTCATGATTAATCTGCGTCTCCAAGTGGTTTTCGGACTAGCGTCTCCTGTGATGAGAAGATGTTAAAATTTTGGAAAAGGTCGATCCGGTTTTAAGTACAGTTTTTTGGTTTTCGGACTTTTAGCAACTTCTCATCACTGACAACATTAGTTTTGGGGATTTTATTTCCTGATTTTTAGTGACCTCACCATAATCTTCACTTGGAGACGCCGATTTATCATGTAAAAGAAACTCCTGCCAGCCAAACTTCCCTTAAGGTCTCTTTTGGAAGCCATTAATTATGTTGTTTCTAAAATTAAAATTATTGTAGCCATTATATATTTAGAAATAATCATATTTAAATGTTAAACCATTTGTATATCAGATTATGTGCCAATAATTTTTAGTGGTTTCCAGAGAGTCCCTAAACTCTTTTTGTTTATTATTATTATTATTATTATTATTATTATTATTATTATTATTAGCGAAAATTATTAAAAAAATGCAAAGTTGTAGTTTTATTGTGAATCAAGGGTAGACATTTCAAATTCATAAAGTAGGGGCTGTCAGGTACGAAAATTTTGGTTTTGGGACAACTATACCCCCTTGCTTTTCCCACCCTTTTTAGAGGCTCTAATCCCTATGTTTCTCACCTACCCATATCACATTTTTGTTTTCTTCTTCCCTAAGCCTTCCACAAGCCTTCTAACGTGAAACTCCATTGGCAACGTTTCCAAGCTCCATTGCCATTGTAGTTTTGAAAAAAAACTCCATTGCCAACGTTTCCAAGCTCCATTGCCATTGTAGTGTTGAAAAAAAACTCCATTTGCAACGTGATAAAGCTCCATTGCCATTGTAGTTTTGAAAAAAAAAACTCCATTGCCAATGTGATAAAGCTCCATTTATATTGGTTTCCGTCGAATTTCCAACGTTTGTTAACCAACCTTCGGATTTCCGACGGAAACCAGTAGATTTGCCATTTCTACTGGCTTCCATTCGGAAGTCCGACCATTGGTTCGGACTTCCGACTCGGAGTTCCCTAGTGGTTCCGGGGTAGAAAATGTGGTTCCCTAGTGGTTCTGGGGTATAAAATGTAGTTCCCTAGTGGTTCCGGGGTATAAAATGTAGTTCCCTAGTGGTTCTGTGGTATAAGATGTGGTTCCCTAGTGGTTCCGGGGTATAAAATGTGGTTTCCTAGTGGTTCCGAGGTATAAAATATGGTTCCCTAGTGGTTCCGGGGTATAAAATGTGGTTCCCTAGTGGTTCCGGGGTATAAAATGTGATTCCTTAGTGGTTCTGTGGTATAAGATGTGGTTCCCTAGTGGTTCCGTGGTATAAAATGTGGTTCCCTAGTGGTTTCGAGGTATAAAATGTGGTTCCCTAGTGGAGGAAATCAGTTAAATTAGTTTCCTTATGAAGATACTATCTTGGAATGTTAATGGATTGGGATCTCTGGCAAAGAGGGCTCAAGTTAAAGGGTTAGTTAAAAAGTCAAAACCGGATCTTATCTGTATACAAGAAACCAAATTGGAGGTTATTGATAGGAGTATGGTAAAAAGTCTTGGTGTTGGTTCGCATTGGGGTTTCTCTTTTGTTGAAGCTATTGGTGCTTCGGGGGGCATTTTCATAGCTTGGGACGAATCTAATTGGGTTAGGTCCGAGGAATGGAAGGGTAGGTTTTCAATATCTATTGTCCTTCGCAGGGTAGAAGATGCGGCTGTGTGCTTGTTTTCTGGGGTGTATGGTCCTTCTCTTTGGGCGGATAAGAGGTTGTTTTGGGAAGAGCTAAACGGAGTTAGGGATAGGTGGTCCTATCCTTGGTGTATAGGGGGTGATTTTAATGAAATTAGGTTTGTTTGTGAAAGGTTAGGATGTCGGAGAGCAAATCAAAACATGGCTGCTTTTGCAACTTTCATTTCAAAGCATAATATTATTGACCTTCCATTATCTGGAGCGAGGTTTACTTGGAGCAGAGGTGAAAGTCTTAGTAGGATTGATCGATTTCTTATTTGTCCTGGTTGGCTGAATTTGGCTCCTGAGGTTCTCCAAAAGACTCTCGTTCACTCGGTATCTGTTCATTGTCCTCTTCTCTTGGATCCTAGAATGGAGTCTTGGGGACCTCCTCCTTTTAGGTTTGAGATTTCGTGGCTTCAAATTCCCCTAATGGAGGAAAGATTGGGTGTTTGGTGGGTAGCACATAAGTGTGAGGGTCCAGCGGATGTGGTTATTGGGCAGAAGCTTAGGTATGTAAAGAAAAAGTTAAAGGAATGGGTAGCTGAAAGAGGTCAAGCTGATTCGAGTAGAAAAGTTTGGCTGGAAAATAAAATTGGTGATTTAAATGTGTTGGAAGAATCTGGATTAGGGTCCGTAATTTCGAGGGAGGAATTGGGTAGGGTTAAAGAAGAGCATAAAGGACTGCTGCTTCATGAGGAGATAACGTGGAGGCAGAAGTCGAGAGTGAGCTGGTTAAAGGAGGGGGACAAAAATACGGCTTATTTTCATGCTATGGCCAGTGCCAGAAGACGGAGAAATAGGATCGAGTCTTTGGTTGACAATGGAATCAGAGTGTTAGGGAAGGATGAGGTTACTAGAGTGATCTTGGATTTTTATACGTCCCTGTACTCGTCTGAGGGTATCATGAGACCTCTTCTAGAAGATCTGGAGTTTAGTGGGCTGAGTATGGCTCAGAGGGTTGCATTAGAGAGTCCCTTTGAAGAAGAAGAGGTTGAAAAAGGTGTTTTCTCTATTAGTAAGGATAAGGCCCCTGGTCCTGATGGTTTTTGTTTAGCTTTCTTCCAATCCTGTTGGTCGTATGTAAAAGGGGATATCCTGAAATTTTTTGAGGAGTTCTATCATGGGTTGGCATTGGATAAAGGCACTGGGGCTACTTTCATAACCCTTATCCCTAAGGTTCCTGGTGCCTCTAAAATTTCGGAGTACCGTCCAATAAGCTTAGTGGGATGTTTATACAAAGTTTTGGCAAAGGTTCTAGCGGATCGGTTAAAGATGGTGCTTCCATCCATTATCTCAGATTGCCAAAGTGCTTTTGTGGCTAATAAGCAGATTCTTGATTGCTCATTAGTTGCGAATGAGGCCATTGACTTTTATCTTAGAAATGGCATGGGAGGTTTTATGTGCAAATTGGATATGGAGAAGGCTTATGATAGGGTGGAATGGGATTGCTTAGATTACTTGCTTGGAAGAATGGGGTTTGGAAGTAAATGGAGAGAATGGATGAGGGGTTGTGTCTCTTCGGCTTGGTTTTCCATTCTGATTAATGAGTCCCCTAAAGGATTTTTTAAGTCATCTCGAGGACTTAGGCAGGGTGACCCCTTATCCCCTTTTCTTTTTTTCATCGTGGCGAAGACTCTTAGCAGATTGATGAATAAAGGGAGTGGGTTGGGCTTATTCAATGGTTTTAAGATTGGAAGCCAGCAGGTAGAGTGTCTCATCTTCAATTTGCTGATGATACGCTCCTGTTTTGTGAACCAAACATGATCCAAGTGATGAATTTAAAATCTTCCCTTAGATGTTATGAGTTGATTACGGGGCAGAGATCCAATTTTCATAAATCTAGATTATATACCCTAAACATCCCGCAGGATGAGGCGCTTGAATTGGCTAAGACTCTGGGTTGTCAGCTAGATCAATTGCCTTCCTCATACCTGGGACTCCCATTGGGGGTGGGGAGACCAAAAAAATCTTTGTGGGATCCTGTTGTAGAGAGAATTGAAAGGAGGTTGGAATCATGGAAAAGAAATCTTGTTTCTAGAGGGGGAAGGCTTGTGTTGGTTAAGGCGGTGTTGGCCAATATTCCCATATATTTTTTGTCTCTGTTTAAATGCCCGGTCAGTGTTGT
Source organism: Tasmannia lanceolata (assembly GCF_043159265.1). Lineage (NCBI taxonomy): Eukaryota > Viridiplantae > Streptophyta > Magnoliopsida > Canellales > Winteraceae > Tasmannia > Tasmannia lanceolata. Next base: position 16,796,600 of record NW_027518683.1, read on the forward strand.
ATCGCGTATTGAACAAATACAACGTAGATTTTTATGGGGAGGCAATGAAAGGAAAAAGGGTATTTCTTTGGTCAGTTGGAAGAGTGTGTGCTTACCTGTTAAGAATGGTGGTTTGGGTATTAGGAGAGTGAAAGAATTTAATCATGCCTTGTTAGGAAAATGGTTATGGAGGTTCGGGGAGGAAAATTCTCAGTTGTGGGTTAGGGTAATTGGGAGTAAATATGGGTGCAAGCCGGGAAAGTGGGAATCTAAAAACCATTTCAAGAAACAAGGTTTGACTGTTTGGCGTGACATTTTGAAAATGTCATTTGCTTTTCTTTTGAGGGTTAGATTTAGAGTGTATTCGGGGGATCGAATAAAATTTTGGAGGGATGTGTGGTGTGCTGATGAGCCTCTTATGAGTTTATTCCCAAATTTATATCGTGTAGCCGCTGAGAAAGAGAGTTTTGTTTCTGAGTGCTTTGCTCGAGAAGGGGGTAGTTTAGTTTGGTCCCCTAGGTTTAGAAGGAACTTCTTTGATCGGGAGCTAGAGTCGGTTGCCCAATTTCTTAAGCTTTTAGATGGTTGCTACATTAAGAGAAGCGGTATGGATAAAAGAGTATGGACTGCAAAATCGTCTGGTTTTTTCTCTGTCAAATCTTTCTATTTCAGCTTGTTGCCTTGCAGTGTATCCTCCATTTCAGCCGAGGTATGGAAATTTCATTGCCCGCCTAGAGTTGGTTTCTTCGGATGGGCGGTATGTCGTGATCGGATTCAAACGATTAACTTCCTCCGGAAGCGCGGTATGATGCTTGTTGACCATTGCCCCCTCTGCTTGAAAGATGGTGAATCTGTGGATCATCTCTTCACGTATTGCTCATTTACGCGTCAGGTATGGAGTTTGATATTTCTGAGATTTGGCATATGTTGGATTTTTCCATTTTCTATTCCAGAGTTGATTCTTCTTTGGACCTTTGTGCCATGGAAGAAGAAGGGCAAAGTATTGTGGAATTTGTGTCTTCTTGCAACATGGTGGGTGAGATGGAAATAGAGAAACTCCCGTGTCTTTGAAGGGGTTGCAAAATCTCCGTATTGGATATATATGAAAATTATTGCGCTCACTATTTCATGGGCGAGAAGTTTACCGGCTTTCCGTTTTGTATCGGCCTTTGACTTATGGGAGGGTTGGAGGATTGTTTGCTTTAGTAGGAAGATCCGGCATCCGATTGTTCAGAGATGGGAGGCTCCGCCTATTGAAATGTTCAAAATTAACTTTGATGGGTCGAGTATTGGGAACCCAGGCCCGGCCGGTGTTGGTGGGTTGTGTCGGGATGCTTGTGGTGAAGTTATATGGGCTTTTGCCGGCCCTCTTGGAGTTTGTGATGCCTCGGAGGCCGAGGTGAGGGCGGTTTATCATGGCATAAAAAGGCTTGAGAGAGATAGCATGGATATCACTATTGTGGAGGGAGATTCTTTGAATGTGATTAAATGGTTGAAGGGGTTGGTGTCGCCTACTTGGAGATTTTCTTCTATTTTTGATGAAATAGATGATTTAATTGCGGGCTCATCTATTGTTTTCAATCATGTTCGGCGATCTGCTAATGGGGAGGCGGACTCCTTGGCTAGAAGTGGGGTTAGGAGGTTGGAGTTGGAGTGGTTTGACTTCCTTCCTCCCTGAGATTTGTCTTTCTTGTTATTGTTGTTTTATTTTCTTGTAATTTTGGTTGAGGCCCACCTCGGTCCCCTTCCTTTTTAATGAATTCATCTTGCCATTTCAAAAAAAAAAATGTGGTTCCCTAGTGGTTCTGAGGTATAAAATGTGGTTCCCTAGTAGTTCCGGGGTATAAAATGTGGTTCCCTAGTGGTTCCGGGGTATAAAATGTGGTTTCCTAGTAGTTCCGGGGTATAAAATGTGGTTCTCTAGTGGTTCCGTGGTATAAGATGTGGTTCCCTAGTGGTTCCGTGGTATATGATGTGGTTCCCTAGTGGTTCCGAGGTTAAGATGTAGTTCCCTAGTGGTTTCGAGGTATAAAATGTGGTTCCCTAGTAGTTCCGAGGTATAAAATGTAGTTCCCTAGTGGTTCCGATGTATAAAATATGGTTCACTAATGGTTCCGGGGTAGAAAATGTGGTTCCCTAGTGGTTCCGGGGTAGAAGATGTGGTTCCCTAGTGGTTCTGAGGTATAAAATGTGGTTCCCTAGTGGTTTTGAGGTATAAAATGTGGTTCCCTGGTGGTTCTGGGGTATAAAATGTGGTTCCCTAGTGGTTCCGAGGTAGAAAATGTAGTTCTCTAGTGGTTCCAGGGTAGAAAATGTGGTTCCCTAGTGGTTCCGTGGTATAAGATGTAGTTCCCTGGTGGTTCCGGGGTATAAGATGTGGTTCGCTAGTGGTTCCGGCGTATAAGATGTGGTTCCCTAGTGGTTCCGGGGTAGAGAATATGGTTCCCTAGTGATTCCGGGGTAGAAAATGTGGTTACCTAGTGGTTCCGTGGTATAAGATGTGGTTCCCTAGTAGTTCCGGGGAATAAGAAGTGGTTCCCTAATGGTTCATTGGTATAAGATGTGGTTCCCTAGTGGTTCTAGGGTACAAGATGTGATCTTTTGGAACAAACTTAGATGAACAACTTGTTTGATTAAGGGTCTAGGATAATCTAATCAAACTTATGAATCCCATATTTCTTAGGTAGGACACAGTTGGGGCCCAGTGAACATAAACCATTGATTTGTTTGGGCCCTAGTATAGATAGATAGGACTTGCTTCCAAATTGGTCTCCATAGGATGATCTGAACCATTAGGATTATAGAGGGTTAGAATGAATGGATCCCATAAAAACAGCCTTAACAAATTAGAGGGTTATTATCATCCTGTAGAGAAGATTTTATGGCACTTCATGAAAGGGCCAAGCAAGTAAATGGTTTAGATCACTGAAATAAGCAGGCCCTACTATATTTTTTCCCCTCAGATCCTCACCGTCTGTCTAGCTATAATATGAGATTTGGTAGATACTTTCGCATGAAGGCATTTCGTGGGTGGAGTTGTATGAGAGAGCAGCCAGTATGGCAATGGAGCTTTTTCACTATGGCAACGGAGTTTTCACGTTGGAAGAATGAAGGCTTAGGGAAGAAGAAAGAAAAATGTCAAATGGGTAGGTTAATAACATAGGGATTAGAACCACAAAAAGTTGTGGGAAAAAGCAAGGGGGTATATTTGTCCTAAAAGCCATATTCTCTCACCGACAACCCCTTTTTTATAAAATTAAAATATCTACCCTTTGTTCACAATATAATCAAAACTTTGCATATTTTTAATAATTTTGTCCTTGTTATTATTATTATTATTATTTGCATGTGAGAATTTGAGTGATGTTTGGCAAGTCTAGATCGCTATTGAACTGCGATAAGTACATGGTTGAACACTACACATGCTACACTTAAAGCCGACTGTATCTTCCACAAGTAATTTGCAAAGATTGTTGGGAGGTCAATCGTTTTACATGCTGTTGTGTGGCATTAAATGAAGTCCATTTTTATATTGTTACTTTTTTTAAATGGTGAATCTCTATTAATGTGATTTTTTTTATAGTTACTGTTAGACCGAAAATCGGTAACAGGTACAGCAGTGACGTAAGAGCTGAGCTGGATGACCAAAGGAACTGAGTCCTGGGGGACCGGAGTGAACGAGTAGTGAGGTGACCAGAAGCGAGTCCTGCTATTAGGGCTAAGTCCTGCACAAGTCAAGCGAGGTCAGAAGACCAACCCGGGTTTTACTCCGGACAGGCCCTTCGACACTCAAGTTAGTATGAGCAGGAGTGAAAGGGAGAGTTTGAGAGTTTTGGGGTGGAGAGGGTTTTTCGAATTACCCGTTGGTTTGAGCTTTGATCCCCTATTTATAGGGGAAAACCTGGTGAGGTGTCCTGGACAGGTGGCGGCCTGTGAGAGGCTGGAGTTCACCTACTCCGGGACAGGTGGCGGCCTGTGAGAGGCTGGGGTTCACCTACTCCGGGACAGGTGGCGGCCTGTGAGAGGCTGGGGTTCACCTACTCCAGGACAGGTGGCGGCCTGTGAGAGGCTGGGATTTTTACCCCCCATCAGTTGCCTCCCAGTTTTCCAAGTCATTGAGGGACTTGGGAAAGTGTGATCAATTGTTTCTCTGAATGGGTAGGCATTGTCTGGGAGTGAATCGGGGAATTCAGTCTGGAGGTCCAGTCCGGAGTCCGGCTGGAATTGGTTCTGGGAGCCCAGTCCGGAGTCCAGAGTTCGGAGTTCGGAGTCCGGAGTACGGCTTCCACCGGACTGGTTTTTGTCGTCTTATAGGACGCGTCATATCCAGTCCGGAGTTCGGAGTTCGGAGTCCGGAGTACGGCTTCCACCGGACTGGTTTTTGTCGTCTTATAGGACGCGTCATATGGAGTCCGGAGTTCGGAGTTCAGAGTCCGGAGTACGGCTTCCACCGGACTGGTTTTTGTCGTCTTATAGGACGCGTCATATGGAGTCCGGAGTTCGGAGTTCGGAGTCCGGAGTACGGCTTCCACCGGACTGGTTTTTGTCGTCTTATAGGACGCGTCATATCCAGTCCGGAGTTCGGAGCTCGGAGTAGGGCTTCCACCGGACTGGTTCTTGTCGTCTTGCGCCCAGTCCGGTTCGGACCGGACTGATTTTTGTCGTTTTGCTGAAACGCGTTATATCCAGTCCGGCTGGGGCCGGACTGATTTTTGTCGTCTTGCGCCCAGTCCGGTTCGGACCGGACTGATTTTTGTCGTTTTGCTGAAACGCGTTATATCCAGTCCGGCTGGGGCCGGACTGATTTTTGTCGTCTTGCGTCCAGCGAGTACCCAAGTTTTGTAAACTGGGTTTCCAGTGAGTACCCAAGTTTTGTGAACTGGGTTTCCAGTGAGTACCTAAGTTTTGTGAACTGGGTTTCCAGTGAGTACCCAAGTTTTGTGAACTGGGTTTCCAGTGAGTACCCAAGTTTAAGAACTGGGTTTCCAGTGAGTACCCAAGTTTTGTGAACTGGGTTTCCAGTGAGTACCCAAGTTTTGTGAACTGGAACTGGGTTTCCAGTGAGTACCCAAGTTTAAGAACTGGGTTTCCAGTGAGTACCCAAGTTTAAGAACTGGGTTTCCAGTGAGTACCCAAGTTTTGTGAACTGGGTTTCCAGCGAGTACCCAAGTTTTGTAAACTGGGTTTCCAGTGAGTACCCAAGTTTTGTGAACTGGGTTTCCAGTGAGTACCCAAGTTTAAGAACTGGGTTTCCAATGAGTAAGGGTGAAACTGAGTCTGCAAAAAACATTATTTATTCATAATAACAAATTTACAAATTTACAAAGTCGCCTTTTTACGCCGGACATTTTGACTATTGATAATATCTCCTGAGATTTCTGGAGTTCCATGCGTGGGGTAATAAGTACTCCTCCAGCGTCTCTAGCTTGTAGCTTCCTGGGCGGATAACTTCTTTCACCCGATACGGCCCTTCCGAAGTTGGGGAGAGTTTTCTGACTTTCGTCGGTTGGGAGACCGCTGCCTTTCTCAGGACCAAATCCCCTGTCCTGAATTCTCTGGGACGAATTTTGGAGTTGTGATAATTGGATACCCTCTGCTTGTAAGCAGCGACCCGGATTCGAGATTCTTCCCGGATCTCTTCTAACAAGTCGAGATTGGCGCGGAGCCCGTCGCTGTTAAGCTGCTCATTGAAGCTGGTGATTCTCGGAGAGGGAGCACCTATATCAACCGGTATCACAGCCTCAGTACCAAAAGAGAGGTTGAACGGTGATTCACCAGTTGTCGTACGAGGAGTAGTGCGATATGCCCACAGAACGTGGTAGAGCTCATCTGCCCATGGACCAGCTTTTTCATCCAGTCTCTTCTTTATCCCCTGAAGCAGGATTCTGTTAGTCACTTCCGTTTGCCCATTGGTCTGGGGGTGAGTCACCGAAGTGAACCTCTGTTCAATCTTTAGATCGGAGCAGAACTTCTTAAAGTTCCGGCAGTCGAACTGTTTGCCGTTATCGGTTATCAAGGCACGGGGAATTCCAAATCGGCACACTACTGATTTCCAGAAGAAGTTCTGCACATTTTGCTCTGTGATCTGTGCTAGAGGTTCTGCCTCCACCCACTTAGTGAAATAGTCGATCGCCACTACCACGAACATGCGCTTTCTAGAGGCCGGTGGGAAAGGGCCCAGGATGTCCATCCCCCATACTGCGAAGGGGAGTGGACTAATAATCGGAGCCATTGCTACGGCGGGCTGGTGGATGGTGGGAGAGAACTTCTGACACCTCTCACACCTTTTAACCAGACTCAGTGCATCCTGCCTTATGGTAGGCCAATACAGTCCTCTGAGCAGCACTTTTATCGCCAGGGCTTTGCCCCCCAGATGCTCTCCGCAAATTCCTTCATGAGTCTCCTGCAGTGCATACGCGGCGTCGCTCGGTCTCAGACACTTCAGATATGGGAGAGTATATGACCTTTTATACAGATTGTCGCCACTGAAGGAGAATCGGGCAGCTCTCTGTATCACCTTGCGGGCTTCCTTCTTATCCTCCGGAAGTCTAGCGTCGCGCAGATAACCCATGATCTCACCCATCCAGCACGGCTCATCTTCCACCTGCATGACTTCCATGGCTTTACTTTTGATGCTGGACCTTTGTAGGAACTCCATGTGTATGCTTCCAAGAGTGGTATATCCAGAGGCAGCCAGTTTTGACAGCACGTCGGCTTTGGCATTTTCTGTTCTTGGTACTCTGATGACCTCGAAACTTGCAAACCGGCTGGAAAGTTGGCGAACCTTGGCGAGGTACTTAATCATACGCTCGTCTCGAGCTTCGTAGACCCCTTGGATCTGGTTTGCTACCAGCTGCGAGTCGAAGTATGCTTTTAATTTCTGGGCACCGGTCTGAATTGCTAGGCTCATTCCGGCAAGGAGGGCTTCATATTCTGCCTCATTGTTGGATGCACGGAATCCGAATCTCAGGGCGTAATCGGCAGTGAACTCATCAGGCCCAGTGAGGATGAGGCCGGCTCCACAGCCGTTTTTATTTGAAGATCCGTCGACATATACTTCCCAAGTCGGTGTGCTGGTTATGGAGTCCTGCTCGGCTGACGGTGGCCTGATTTCCGTCTGAATTTCCTCTGCTATACATTCTTCAGGAACTGCTCTCTCTGCAACTGGGAGCTGTACTGCTTCAGGATCGGCGACCTGCTGGGGGATGGTGCATTCAGCCACGAAGTCTGCCAGTACTTGAGCTTTGATGGCTGGCCTAGGTGCGTACTGGATATCGAACTCGCTTAGCTCCACAGCCCACTTCACAAGTCGCCCGGAGATATCTGGTCGATGGAGTACTTGCCGGAGTGGCTGATCAGTCAAGTCTTTTATGGTGTGGGCTTGAAAGTAAGGCCTTAACTTCCTGGCCGCCATTACTAGCGCGTAAGCCAATTTCTCGACCCGCTGGTACCTTATTTCTGCGTCGTGAAGAACCTTGCTAACGTAGTAGATAGGCTTTTGCTGTCGATGTTCTTCGCGGACGAGGATAGCTACCAGAGCCGTGGAGCTAATGGAGAGATACAGAAATAGCTCCTCGCCCGGCTCCGGCTTTGTTAGTAGTGGTAGGGAGGACAGGTACTTCTTCAATTCCTCGAATGCGGTTTGGCATTCCTCCGTCCAGGGCGCGGCCTTGAGTCCCTTGACCGCGCTGAAAAAGGGCAGGCACCTCTCCGCTGATTTAGAAATAAAGCGGCCCAATGCTGCTATCATTCCTGTGAGCCGCTGCACTTCTCTTATAGTTTTCGGAGCAGTGAGCTCCATCACGGCCTTGATTTTCTCCGGATTTGCTTCTATCCCTCGCTGGCTTACCATGAATCCTAAGAACTTCCCTGAACTGACACCAAAGGTGCACTTGGTGGGATTAAGTTTCATGCTGTGCTTTTTCAGGACCTGAAACGTTTCCCTGAGATCAGATACATGATCATGCGCACTGCGACTCTTGACCAGCATATCGTCCACATAGACTTCCATGTTCCGGCCGATCTGGTGCTGAGAGTCGATTCACTAGCCTTTGGTAAGTAGCTCCGGCATTTTTGAGGCCAAAGGGCATAACGCGGTAGCAGAAAGTCCCTTGATCTGTGACGAAAGAGGTCTTTGGTATATCCGATTCATACATCCTAATCTGGTTGTATCCGGAGAAGGCGTCCATGAAGCTCAACAATTCGTGACCCGCCGTGGCGTCAATGAGCTGGTCGATCTTCGGGAGTGGATAGCTGTCCTTAGGACAAGCTTTATTCAGGTCGGTGAAGTCGACGCAGGTCCTCCATTTTCCATTTGCCTTCTTGACTAGGACTGCATTTGCCAACCAGTCCGGATACCGAATCTCGCGAATGAAGTCAGCTTTCATAAGCCTCTCCACTTCTTCTTTTATTGCCTGTCGCCTTTCAAAAGCGAAATGTCTCCTCTTCTGCTTGACCGGTCTACAGGTCGAATCGACGCCGAGTCGGTGGGTGCTGATCTCTGGGTCAATGCCTGGCATATCAGCAGGAACCCATGCAAAAACATCTGCATTCTCTTGGAGAAACTCAGTAAGCTGATGCTGAATACTACTGCTGAGAGAGGAACCGATTAGAGCCACCTTCTCACTATCTTCTGGGCATAGTGGGATGGAAATGAGATCTTCACCTGGTTGGTTCCCCCTGAGTTCGTCCCTTTCATCAAGTAGTTCAATTGGCAGTGATTCCACTGCATTTTTGCCTTTGAGTGCCGTCGCGTAGCACTCCCTGGATTGAGGCTGATCTCCTCGGACTTCGCCCACGCCATTGGGCGTTATGAACTTCATTTTCTGATGGTAAGCCGAGGCCACTGCACGGATCAGGTTCTGGCCAGGCCGTCCCAGGATAGCATTATAGACCGAGGTGGCCTTTACTACCAGGAAGTTGACCATGGCGAAGGCTTGACAAGGTGGGTCTCCGACAAGAACGGGGAGCTCAATCTGCCCCGCCACCTTTACGACCTCTCAGGAGAAGCCAAATAGATCAGAGTTCGCCGGCTTCAGACGGTCGTCGCCTATCATCATTTTCTCGAAGGCATCGTAGTATAAAATGTTCGCTGAGCTCCCATTGTCCACGAGAATTTTCTTCACCTCCCAGTTTGCAACGAGCATGGTTAAAACCAGCGCATCGTCGTGGGGTAGGATAAGGTTGTCTAGATCTGCATCTGAGAAGGAGATCTCATTCTCCGTTCTCGTCTTTTTGATGGTTGTGTGCACGGCGTTAACTCGTCACGCATATGCTTTGCGGGCAGCAGAGGATGTGCCCCCGGCGGCTGGTCCACCCATTATTGTACCGATGACCCCCCTTGGCTGAGATCGAGGTGCCTCCTGCTGCGTACTGGGCGGCTGAGGAGTTTTATTGCGGGCAGGGGGCGGCTGTGATCTTCGAGGACTGCGGCCTCGGGGGCTCTTCTCTCTTCGTTCTTGCTTGCGGCCATCAGTTCGAATGTATTTTTTCAAATAACCGCGGCCGATCAGCTGCTCAATTTCCTCTTTGAGCTGCCAACACTCATCCGTGTCGTGGCCGTGGTCCTTGTGGAAGCGACAGTATTTTGAGGGATCTCTTCTCTTCCCCTTGGAGATCATTCTCGCAGGCCACTTCACGAATTCCTCTTCGCTGATGGCAGCCAATATGTGTTTTCTGGAAGTATTGAGGGGTGTGAAGTTTTCTTCTCTCCTTGGCGGAGGTGGAGACTTCTCTCTTCTTGGAGGTTTATCCTCCCTGCGCTGCTTGGTGGGATTTTTCTCTTCGGAGGTTATCCTCCGATTTGAATTAAGAGCTGCCAGTGTTTCTTCTACCGTTATGTACTCCTCTGCCCCGGCCATGAGATCTGCCAGTGAGTGCGGATTTTGTCGGGCTACGGCCCGACGGAAGTCATTAGATCTGGCACCCGCGAGGAGCGCATTCATAGCTACTGAGGGATCTAGATTGGGCACCTGAAGTGCCTCCCTGTTGAAGCGGCGGACGAAGGCTTTCAGAGGTTCATTATCCTCCTGCCGCAAGGCCATCAAGGATGCTGTCGTTTTCTTCGGCCTGCGACTGCTCATGAAGTGGCGTACCAGATCATCTCCGAAATCATCGAAATTGCTGATGGAGTTCGGTTTGATCCTGGAGTACCAGTCTCTCGCCGCGCCAGTTAGCGTCGTTGGAAACGCTCTGCAGATGAAGCCGTCGGAGGCGCCGTGGAGGAGCATTATTGTTCTGAATGTCTCCAAATGGTCGACGGGGTCAGTGGTCCCGTCGTACTGCGGAACAGCGGGCATTTTAAACCCTCTGGGTGCTGGAGCACCCAGGACATCATCAGTGAACGGCGTTCTGCTTGAGAACGCCCTGGAGGCAGGCCGGCTCTGGTCCTTCGCCAGTTCCTCTATCCGGTGATCCATTTCTTCCATTCTCTGTAGGAGTGGATCCGTTCTATGTTCCGCGGACCTGATTCTTCCCATTGATCGGCTTACCGCGGAACCGGACTGGCTCTCCGGGCTCCTTCGACGAGACCGGGACTTCACTGGTGGAGCACGGTCTTCGTGAGCTAGGGGCATTGGTGCGGAGCCGGACCGTGACCTCTGACGGTGGTAAGGTTCTGCTCGGGCATGCCTCGCTGTGGGGTGATGGACTTGTCTGGTGGAGTGGTGAGTTCGATCCTCACCATGGCGCGACGACTCTCCCCTGTGGACGTCTGGCCTTCCTTGGACAGATCGCGGAGCGTCTGGGGGAGGTTGTGAAGGCGTCTGAAGCAGTTGCTGATACTGCCCAACGAGAGCTGTCATCTGTTGAAATAGAGCTTGAACTTGCTCCGGAGTGGGCAGGGGATTCAGGTGCTCTGAGCTAGAGGGGCTCTGCTCAGCTGTTGCAGAGGCCGCCACTACCAGCGAGGCGATTCGTTCACTTCGGGTCCTGCGAGGCAGCACGGCTTGATCAGTCCGTGCAGCTCGTACCCGCGCATTCTTGCGCCCTGCCATTTTTTGTGAGATGTTTGAGGACGACTTTTAGTTCTAGGGTCCCACGGATGGCGCCAATCTGTTAAACCGAAAATCGGTAACAGGTACAGCAGTGACGTAAGAGCTGAGCTGGATGACCAAAGGAACTGAGTCCTAGGGGACCGGAGTGAACGAGTAGTGAGGTGACCAGAAGCGAGTCCTGCTATTAGGGCTAAGTCCTGCACAAGTCAAGCGAGGTCAGAAGACCAACCCAGGTTTTACTCCGAACAGGCCCTTCGACACTCAAGTTAGTATGAGCAGGAGTGAAGGGGAGAGTTTGAGAGTTTTGGGGTGGAGAGGGTTTTTCGAATTACCCGTTGGTTTGAGCTTTGATCCCCTATTTATAGGGGAAAACCTGGTGAGGTGTCCAGGACAGGTGTCCTGGACAGGTGTCCTGGACAGGTGGCGGCCTGTGAGAGGCTGGAGTTCACCTACTCCGGGACAGGTGGCGGCCTGTGAGAGGCTGGGGTTCACCTACTCCGGGACAGGTGGCAGCCTGTGAGAGGCTGGGGTTCACCTACTCCAGGACAGGTGGCGGCCTGTGAGAGGCTGGGATTTTTACCCCCCATCAGTTACTAACCTTAGGCTACAACCTTGAGGTTATGGATTTGATCTTGTGTGTGGAACGCGTTAAGCTAGGCCCTTTAAACATGTCCCATACCAAGGCTGGCCCCACCTAGTCTCATACCTAGGTAGGCTGCCACTCAAGACCGTAACATTCAACCATGTTTCCGCATCCGTCACGGCCCACTCTATGATGGCTTTCACTCTGGCCTTCTTTCCAAGTAGCCCCTTTTCACAGGTTGCCCCTTCTGCGGCAGCTCACTTTGTGGCAACAACACTTCTGCCATTTTCATTCTGTTTTTTCACCAGGTAGCCCTTTCTAGGCAGTTCTCTCCACAAGTCGTCCCTTCTATGACTCGAACATGGGACGTGGTGCCTGCTTTGATACCAATACCAAATGTTAGGCACCTAATCAATACGCCAAAAGCTTTAGAGCTGATGGAACGCATTAGGCTAAGCCCTTTAAACATGTCCTATACCAGGCTGCGTCCCACCCAGTCCCATGCCCAGGTAGGTCCCCACTAAGGTCAGCAACACTTCTCCTTGAGTGTTCTCAATCTAGTACAGGGGAATTGAGCTGGGCCTTAGATCCTACTACTTATTAACCATGTGTAATGGTAACGGGCAATCGGATGCCCCTATGGCCATGTTCGGCAACCTTGAATTTTTTTCATGGGATATTAGATCACCAAGTAGTGGGAGAGGAATATGGAGAGTGGGAGAGGGAGAGAATTGAGAGGACATGTGTGAGGTGATGGTGATGAGTCCCTGAAAAATAAGGAAAGAAAGACTCTTTCTTTTCCATATTTTTAAGCTACTTCTCACCCTCTATATTTTCTTCTCTTCCCTCCCTCCTTTCACCTCACCCACAATTTGATAAACTTTTTTTTTGTGGAGAAAAGAAATTTCATGTCTGCCAAACATGGCCTAAAAGTTATTTGCATATAATCTTTTATGGAAAATGACAAAAGAAAATTACATTTACATGTACTCCTTCCTAAGTTGCTTATTTGGCCCTCTATTTTGTCTCGTTTACATGATCAAATATGTGGTCCTGAATAGCAACCATGAGTCCGGCCAAGTGCCGTTGAGAATACCTTAGTATCATAGGTCATTGATCCATCAAGCCTCCCTTAGGTTTCCATTCAGAAAAGTTAATTAAACCGTACTTATTTTTATTGTAGTGCTTATAGCGTACAAATATGGTGTCCGTTTGGGATGGGACCCATATATGCGGGCCAACTTAGGATATTCTTCAAGATCAATGGCCTAGATTTCACATACAAATATGCTGGACCGGTAGTCGGACCAACGGATTCGTTCTCATAGATGTGGACCCCAGAATGACCCCATCTGTCATTCCTTTTTGCAATTTCTATGTTAAAAATATCTTTAGTTAATAACTTCTAAAGTGAGTTTAATGTCTCATCTCAAAATATGATTAACTTAAAACAATCTTAATTTCAAGACTGATCTTGATCCTGTCCACCAATGTGCATCTGTCTGTATGTGTGGGTGTCCCCAATATAAGAAAATTACAAAGGCATAAGAAATTTGGTGGGTCCAAATAAGAGTAACAGCCAAGATCATTAGCCGATGAGTAAGAAGGCTAGAGAGAAGAGCTGGGCAATAAGCCGATAATATCCATGCCAGCTAACTTAGTGGGATTTTCTTCTAGATTTCTCGTGTTCAAATATCCAAGTTTGGAGAAAACTTATGCTTCTTTTATAATTTATTTTATGTGGCGTATGTATCTTTACTATTCGTGACCACACTCTTGTTTCTTACCAAAGTTTCAAACGGGTAGTTATCAACACAACTACCTAGCCTCATTTCTTCCTTTTTTCCCCCTCTCGACGCCACATTAACTTGAAGTACACAAAACCACGAGGGTGGTTAAAGAGAGTTTTTCCCTTACATCATGCCTCGTTGCTAACGAGTGCAAGTTAGACTCTTCTAATTCCTCTTCCTCCCCGCATGCACATCTTTGTCAATTTAACGAGCATTGTCTCGTCAGTTTCAAGAAAGGCACTAGTGGTTTCTGGCCAATTTCTTCAAATCCACAGTAATCTTTTGGGTGCAAGTAGGTGCTAAATTTGGACTAACTTTTGGCGCATATAGGATTAACAATAGGGGTGCAACTTGGGTCAGGCCCAATCCGGAAGTGGTGGATTTAACCCGAGTTCAGCTTGGGTTGGGCTGGCTTCTGTCGGTTTGGGTTGGGAAAAGCCAACCCGATTTAATTTTGAGTTGGGTTTGGGTTGCGGCCTGGGCAAACCAACCCGAACCCAATATTCATTTTTCTTGCGTTTTTTTTTTTTTTTTGGGGGGCCAACTCAAAGCAACCTGACGCGATTCAGAAAATCAGATTAGACAGGTTGGGTTAGGGTTAAGAGATTTAAAAGTGGATAACGTTCGTGTTCACCTCTTCAATCCGAGGCTCGGGTTGGGTTGGGGTAGGGTTGCCTTAATGCTACCTTGGGTTGGGTTAGTCTTGGCCTCAACTCGACCCAACCCAGCCCGAGTTGTGCCCCAAGCTAACAACTTTGTAAAACATGATGAAGCTTGTATGCTTTGTTTTTGTGTTCAACCATGAGGGTAGAAGATAGATACATTTAGGCTGATGTTCCACAGCTAGGATTAGGTTGAGATGGAATGTTCTTAGAAGATGCTCTAGAAGTAGAGTTAGGGTTAAGAGGGCCAAGTGCAATTACTTTCGTGGTCCAGTTCCACAGTTGAAGCCCTTGTGGTTAGACTTGGTCCGGGTATGTGGATGTGCTTAGTCTCCTAGTCACTCTTAAGATGAAGTGGGGAAGCATATTCACTATTTTTATGTTTATTCAAGGGCTCTCCATAATGTAACTAGGGCCACATGGCTGTAGCATTGGTTACACCTAACTTCACGGCATATTCAACTTCATTAAACCTTCACATCAAAGGGATGTACAGAGAGAGAAAAGGTTTCACATAGAAGGCTGAAAGTGAGAGCCCACAGAATGCCAATTTATGAATCTGTCCAAATTCTACAAGCTTCTGTCAATTGAATGTGGAACTTTGGGCATTCTTGTTTTAATCCTGCATTTGCAAGTTAGTGATCAATTAAGGTCAAGGTTACCTAATCAATGAGACTTTTTGAGTGTTGTTCATCCACGGACACGGTTGGATAGACTAGAAAACCAATTCCACTTCCACCTACCCGGGCTACGGTCGCCTCGTATCTAATAAGTGTCTAATAAGGCTGGGATTTCTATTCAGTACATGAAAAATGTTTTGGCATTTGTAACCCATATTAGTAGATGTCCCGGGGGTGGATTAGACGCTACCTAGACATGTCATAGACCATTAATGTTAGAGTTAGTGTCATGCTTCCTAAGCAAGTAGGATGTGGGACTCCCTGTTTTTCCTAAGCAAGTAGAGTTTAGCTCGTTTGCCTCTGCGCAGGTACAACTTGACAGGCATCCACCAGATTCATCTGGGCCTCCCTAGCTATCTATCAAATCTTCTGCTTAGCTTTCTAATGAGAGAGATAGAGAGAGATAGAGAGAGATAGAGATAGAGATTTATTGCAGTTAATCAATAGGCTTCTAATTTGGATCTCCTATCTAATACTTATGAACAATTGAACTTCAAAATCTAACCCGTGTCTGATTACATGTATGACAACACTACTTTAATGAGAAAATATATGGGGACGGCCGTGCATGCACGTGCAGCCCAAAAAACACAGTGGAACCCACAGTGTTTCGGCAATCTAAACCATTCATTTATTGGGTGATGACATAGATAGGGTGTACTTAGAAAATCTTCTCCATAGGATGATCCTAACCCTCGGATTTTTGGAGGGATAAAAGGAACGGCACAGTATAGGAACCTAGAAAGATCGAGAGGATAGGATCATCCTATCGAGAAGATTTTCTAGTCACACTCTACCTTACATCACTTCCCAACAAATGAATGGTTTAGATCACCCAAACAAAGTGGGCTTCACTGTACTTTTAGGCTGCATCCACAGCCGTCCACCATATAATTCTCTCCTACTTTAATCGCAGTTAACCGAGGGGCTGCTAGTTTCGATCTCATGTCTAACTTTATAATATATGAACAATTGAACTCCAAACCCCAAAACCTAGTCCCTGTCTTATTACATGTACGACATTGTCATATGCTAGTCCTATTTGGTTTTTGGGCTCAGCCTCTTGTGTTCTGGTCCCAATAACTTTGGCCCATGTTGGGACCATTAATAACTAAAATGTGATCAGAGACCTTATATTACAGAGATTTTATATGGTGAATGCCATTTGTACCGGTGGTACTGCCCTTGATATATGAATATTTGATCCAGCAGCAGCATCTTAACAAGTGTGCTGCTATTGGATCAAATATCAAGTGCAGTACTTCTATTGTACCACTAATACCAATCTACATGCACATTCACTAAGTAACTTCTCATATTACACGTAAATTAAAATGAGAGCCTCTTAACCCTAACCCCAATTCCCACCACCACTCTTATGCAAAATAAAATAGAATGCGCTCCCTTCAACACCTTAGCAAACTGAAGTGGGGCTGAGATTTTTCTATCTTGATGTACATCACGCAAAGGTTACAACCTCAAGAACTTCACCATCGCCAGCGTTGAAGCGTTGCTATTGCATTTGCATTAAAAAGAGCATTTTAAGGACCACGGCGAGTCTCTGTAGTCTCGAGCTTGCAAACAGCTGGGGGTCTTCCACATTCTTGAGGACTAGAGAAAGATTGATGACGAAGTTTATCACATATTCATATGCTTCGAAAACGTAACAAATCAATGGAATCGTACCAACGTTGAGTGCCATGTCACTTTGGTGCACTCGCTTGGCTGCATGTGGGCTCATGCGGATTGGCTACGTGTTGTTGAAGTATAGATGATTAAATTACACCAACTCTAACAGCTTAAGCTTTTGGAGTAACTGGTTGTCACAAATGGTACAAGAGCTATTTCCCCACGACAGGTCCTTAGTTCAAAACCAAACAACTACTTGATATTAAAAATCCACATGTACAGCAAGCCCAAAAGAGGAGCCACATATATGGTCAACCCAAAAACGAAGGGGCCACATGTTAGGAGTGTTGAAGTATAAATAATTAAATAACACCAAACTGAGTAATTGGTTGTTTCACATGTATCATTTGGCGACAAACACAATTTTTTTCTTAATTTCTATCCTCTTTTTTTTTTTTCAATATGGTGGGTATCAGAGCTAAATAAGCAAAGTGCACGGGTTTTTAGGGCTCTAGAGAATAGATTAGGGGCAAAATTGAAGAAGAGCCCTCTTGCAGGACTGCCAGCATTGTGGATTGGCTACGTGTCATTTGGCAACCGAAACATTCTAAACTTAGAGATATAGTAGAAAACAATATCAATTTTACAAAACTACTCAATTAATGTTAGTTTTGAGCGTACAAAACCAATTTTAAAACACATGGTTTTGAGAAACTGTCTGTGCATGTACATTGAAAGGCACATGACATGACTCAAGATTGAGAAATTATGACAGGGAGTAAGGGATATCTAGCTAACAGGTAAGATATGAAGACCTTTGAAGCCATTTGAAAAAGTGCGAACTTTGCAGATTGTCAAACAACATGTGACTTACACATTTGAGTGTGAGGATGAAGTAAGATTTGAGTGAGCCAACATGGTGTGAAGCCGATAAAGCATGTCAGTTGAGTGTAAGGAAAGAACCTCAAAGGAGGCACTCTGGTTTCTCTTGAAATGGCCTAGCTATCCTCTGTATTTATATTTCCTTTTGTTTTCATCTCTTACAGAACAAAAAAAAAAGGCGCACATGTAATATATGGTTGATGAAAGCTGACATGATAATCTTTGGCAAAGCATTATTCTAGAAGAAACTACAAGCTTTATGTACAGATACACGTGCGTTACTTCTTCTACAGAGTTCATTAACACTTTCATCTCTCCAAAGAGCAACTCTTCTCAAAATCTCAATTATAAAGGGTTGAATTGGAATCACATTCTAAGGATTCTTGTTGCTCTAGAGGGTCAAGCTACATGACAACCAGGAAGAGAGAGCTCTCCCCTTTTTTCGCCTGATTGTATTTTGATAATGGGACGAACTCATTTCCCAAAAAGCTCTTAGCAGCCAATCAAAGAAGCATAAAACAAAGTTATTTGTCCCCATTTTCCCATCTTTTCTTGATATAAACAGAAGATAACCAAAGAAAATTAAAATATCCCAAGATACACCCTTCCCAAGAAATTCGCCGAGATAAATAGTCAAATACTCCAAACTATGATTGCAGCCCAGCACTAGTACCAAATCCAAGAAGCAATTGACCTTCGGAATCCAAGAATTGACCACCACCACTAGCTTTTGAACTGTGCTTCAAAGCACCTCGCAAGAAGTAGTAGTTAATCCAACTCAAAAGAGCAAAACCATTTTTTGGGCTTGAACGGAGCATATATATTGCGTGTCTTTTGGCCAAAATTGCAAGAAGTTGAAAGCTCACGAGCAGAAACTACCTTTATTTTAGATGAGTCACAAAACCCAGTTCTATATCCAAATCTTAGAAGCACGAAGCGGGGGCGGGGGCGGGGACGGGGAAACATGAGGTTTAAAAGATTCTAAGTTTGGGAGCGCTATGGGAGCGTGTAATGTAATATTTTCTTTATATATCTTTTAAAATTCAAGTACATCAAAAAAATAATAGTTTATAACCATTTTTATATGCATCTTTCAAAAGTTAAGTACATCAAAAACCAGTAATTTCTAACCATCTGTGAAGAATAATTTCTAACCATCTAAGTTTGGGAGCACTTCATTCCTCGTGCCTTCTGAAGATGCACAAGCCTTTATGCTTGCTCCAATGAAGCACTTTGAAGAGTTGGAGGAGTTCGATGCAAGGAAGTTGGTGATGGTGGGACTTATGGAGTAATAGACGCATGTTGAGAGCGTCATGGGAGCAGTTCCCGCTCTTTGGGGTCGCTCTCCTTTGAAGCTTCTTCCTAAGGAGCACCGAATCGAGATTCCGAAGTGGGAGCGGCACTCCGAGGGAAGATTCCCGCCTCTAAGATCCAAATCAAATAAAATTTTACAATACTTATATAATTGAGCTTGTACAGTAGCCAACTATTTTTTCCTTAAGACTGTTATAATGCTTGTGGTCGAGGCTCTTTCCTTGGCAGAATCCTCTACGAGTATATGTGCAAATGTCTCATACATCTTGTCTAGCATTTCCTCTCCAAAATGGTATGAGATTAAGGGTTCTGTAAAGGATCTTATATTTTTAGCTACATTTTCTCCATACACCCGATCATCGTTCTCCATCTCATCCCCATGTGTTAGTTCAAATGTCTCAATGTATTCAATTGAAAAGGATCCCTCGCTTGCTGTTACGTCTTGGAATTCCTCTGGGGATGGAATGTAGTAAGGCACATTAAAGGAATCCAATTTCTCCTTATCAACAATTTTCTGTTGAAGAAATGGAAATTGCAAGAATTAGGTGTTAAAACCATGCGAAATTTTTGTAATATCCAATGGCTACAACTCGTAGAGAATTGTAATAGAAATGGAAATGGCAAAAATTAGGTGTTAACTAGTGGGTTGAGTAAATATTTTTGAAATATTCATAAAATATATAAAGAGAATTCATTTAGTTGTTTATACTCTCCATATCATTTTTCATAAGTTTTTTGTTGGTCATGTTGTCATGTTGACCCCGTGAGTCAAGGGGTTAAATAGGAGGTCGAGTAAATATTTTGAAATATATATAAAATACAAGAAAATATAATTTAATGTTGGAAAGAAACTAACTTAATGAAAGGACATAGAACGAGCTTTAAGAGAGAGAAGGTTGATCCTTTGATGCTAAAAATACAAAAATTGGAAGCTAAGGTTGTGTTCTTTAAACCTTCTCTTGATTTTCAGTCTCTTCAAGAACTATTTTTTTTCTGTTTTCATGTTTTCCTTTTGTTTTTTGTTATATTTGGCTTCTTTGTACTCTAATTAGAATTAATTTATTGGATTAAAAGATTTATAGTCATGTTAGGAGTCCTAGTCTTAGTTAGACTAGAGGTAGAGTTTAGATAGAATTAGGGAAAGAGTTTTGAGTAGGATTCAAAAGGGAAGAAGGATCTGATATCTATAAATATAAGTCGAGTGGTGCATGTAGATATCTCCTTCATTGAATAAAATTTGGATTAAGTTTTTCCTAATATTTTCCTCGTGGATTCAATGTTTTTGTTAAAAGGAGACAGTGACCTCTCTTCTTCTTCCACCGTTCATTTGCTAATAACTACCGTAGAGAGTCCATTGCAGAGAAGTTGTAGTGATTTAAAATACTATACAAAGAAGGTATAGTGGGGCCTACCTCATTTGGATGATAAAAAATAATTTGTTTGTTGGTCCCTACATTGATAGGTCATGCATCAAAAATTTTCTCCGTAGGATAATCCTAACCCTTCTGATATATTTGTTGTTAAATGGGCAGCTCAAAGAAACGATGGTCAGATTATATAAATTGTATTCGAGTGAGGGTAAGATGTAAACTTGTTTTTCTTATTCTAGCCATGTATGTGGCTAGACTATACAGATTGATATAGATCTAATGTTAGATAGTTAGATCTAGAGCTGCAACAAGGTCGGGTTGGGTCGGGTTTTTCAAAACCCTAGCCCAACCCTGGAACCCATTATCTCGGCCATGACCCGCCCTGACCCTAAGTCAGGGCCCAAAAACCTCAACCCATTGCCCGCCCTACAGGGCTCAGTGCTGGCCCTGGCCCGCCCTGATTGGCCCTGATTGGGCAGGGCCGGGCCGGCCCTAATTGACACCCTAGTGCAAATACCTGTTAAGAGTGCCAAAAATAAAGCAACCACTTATCATATAGATCAAAATGATCAATAAACAGAGAAAGGAAACAAAATAAGACAATATGAATTCAACAACATGACGGACAACAGAGACAATTAATAATAATAATCTAAAGAAACATCAATCCAAGATAATAGAAAACATTAGCAAATGCACAGATGGTTCAATTCTATAATAGAAAACTTAGGGTTGGGCCAGGTCAGGGTACCCGAGGCATTAACCTAGAACCCGACCCGACCTGAGTCAGGGTCTAAAAAAATGAAGCCTGACCCGCCCTCAGGGTTGGAAAATCCAGCCCTGACCCTGTTCGGACTCAGGGCGGGTCAGGGCTGACAGGGCCAAACTTGCACCCCTAGTTAGATCTATAGATGACGAACTAGATCGATTAGGTTTGTAATATTTTATTCATGAAATCAATTCTAATGTTAGATAGCTAGATCTATAGATGGATGAACTAGATCTGTTAGGTTTGTAATTTTATATCATGAAATCAACTTCTAGATGTTAGATCTAGTTCTAAGAGGATATAGTCAAGAATTTTACCTGTGAAACCATGTCATTGAGAGCTTCAGCTAACAATTCCCACATATAGCAATTCGTCTTGGTTGATGGATCTGCAGTTTTCCTTCCATGAAGTATCAAAACCATGCGACCATCAGTAACCATCTCTTCTGATCGGGACTTTAAAAATAAGGATAAATCTTTCTGAAATTGCTCCAAGTAGGCTTTCCAAACACAGGGAGGGCTTGTCATAGATATGTAGATCTTTCCCTTGTTTAATGGAAAACCTTCTTCGCTCTCAAGCCCACAAGGAACCTTCACCAAGTTTTGAGCAACCATATTTAGAAAGATACACAATTCAAAATTTCAAATATAAATGACACGTCTAACAATCATGAATTTTTTTCCATGGAATACTAGTTTACTCAGTGATGAGGGAGGGCGGGAGTGATGAAGAGAGTGAGGAAAGGCTGCTAAAAAAATGATTTATTTTTCCCTGTTTTTTAGCCTTTTCTCACCGCTGCGTACTCATGCTCTCTTACTTCTCTTCTTCACCTAGCCTACTTACTCCTCCCTCACACCATTATAAACTGATATAACACGGGGAAAAAATTTCATAGTTGCCAAACATGGCCGAAGGGTAAAAAATTTATTAGTAACCCTTCTTGGATACCATCATTTTAAAATCCTATATTTTATAAAACTCTAGGATTAAAGAAATCTCGATATTTATATTTTGGATTCTAAAATATACTGTTTGGAGAACATCCTGTAGTTTTTAAGGATTTAATATTATGATGTTTGGATGCAACCATGGATTGTAAAAATATAGTGATTTTGGATTTTCAATGTTTAATTTCTTAGTTAAAAAATTAATTGGAAATCATGAGCAACCGTCCATGGTGGATTTAGATAATACATAGGGTCGAACTGTCCCTCCAAGGTTCTACATTAACCTCGTCCACCTCAATCCATGTGTTTTCCATTCAATCTCTCTCCCACACATGTTGTCAAATGTCAGTTGTGCATCTACTGATCTGCCTGAATCCTTGCTTTTTTCCATTGAATCTCTCTCACACATTTCGCCAAACATTTGTTGTGCATCCACTGATCTGTCTCAATCCCTACTCTTTCCATTGAATCTTTCTCACCTCTCTCTCTATATGTAAAAATAAATAAAGAGAGATTCCTGTGGTGAGATCATAGTTAGCAAAACGTGATTCGACAAAAGAACAGGACGGCAAAAATTCCAGTTTAATACGGTACTGGTTCAAAAAAAACGGGAACACAAGAAAATGAATTAAGAATTGGGGACTGATAAATTGATTCCCAAATATCTTAAATCGACTCCCCATGTGTCTTTCTCTCTCCTCTGGGCTAGAGAGAGAAAGACACATGGGGAGTCGATTTAAGATATTTGGGAGTCGATTTATCACTAGTCATTTACAAAATATGGTGGGAGTAAAATTGGAAAGTTGGCCAAAAAAAGGTGTTTAAAACGCATTTTGTTTGCCTAAAAAGACAAAGTTTTAAACGGCACACCAATAAAAAGTGCAAAAAAAAAAAAATGCCGTTTAATACAGAATTTTGCTAACTATGGGTGACATTGAGGAGGAAGAAATCTAGGATTTGAGCCGCCAAACAATACTTTAAAGTTAAATCCTGGATTTATCCAAAGGCCCCTCAATTAGGGCTACAACTCGAGCCGGGTTTTACCTGACCCGCATCGACCCGACCCGACCCGAAAATAGCCTGGGTTGAGTTCAGGTTTCATGGGTTTCAGGTCGAGCCGGGTTGAGCATTCAAAAGCCCGCATGAATCTCGGGTCGAGCCGGGTTTGAAGGGGCCCGACCCGACCCGACCCGAGTTACATAAGTTATAGTATGTACGTTTTTTTCTATTGTTAGTTAAAAGTTAAAAGTGAAAACCTACACACCCACTGTTATTTTATGTGAGTGTAATTTCTGCTTCTATGAGTTGAGTTGATTCAAGTGTTTGATTGTAATTACAACATTGTTTGATTACAACATTGTTTGATTCAAGTGTAATGTGAGTGTAATTACATCATTTTTTGATTCAAGTGTGATGTGAGTGTAATTTTTACTTCTATGAGTTGAGTTGCCTTGCCAAACAAGAATTTTCCTTAAAAAATTGTGTCAACGTGAAAAAATCCGACCCGACTCGACCCGACCCGACCCGAGATTTATCATGGGTAGGGCCGGGTTTGGGAATCGTGGGTTTTCCGAAAAAAAACCCGACCCGACCCGACCCGAGATATTTCTCGGGTAAGGTTGGGTTCTCCAAAACCCGACCCGCCCGACCCGAGTTGCAGCCCTACCCTCAATCATCAGGGGATTGAATAAACATTGTACACCTAACTTGGGAGTAGATAGAAGACTCACCTGAGAAAGCCAGTGGATACTGTAAGAAGAATGGACAAAGTGCAAGCTATTCCTTGGAAATAGTCTTCCATGACAAGAACCGGGAACTCCGGCCACAAAACACGACAAATTATCATTTACTTTCTCCTCCATTTCTCGAATGAAAGTAGGCAAGCTTCTGAATACTGAATTGAAATCATTTCCTGGGAGATCATTCAAGAACACTTGAATTTCAGGCAATTCCCGCTTTGATTCACTACATATCTTCTCCACGGCCTCGATTGTGGCTGTGATCACAGACATGGTGTTGGGCCCCACAGAACAACCCAAGTCAGCTATGCTGAAGACCTCAAAGGATAATTCAGTGCAATATAGATCTTGAATGGCCTTCACTAGTATTGGCTTTGTGAAGGATATCACTTTTCTCTATAAAAAACCATTAGTGTAATTTAACTTAATTTGTTTGTTCATTATTCATTACATGGTATGAGATTGGAAAGGATTTGAACAAACCGTGAATCTTGAGTTTTGGGCAAAACTATTTTCTCCATCTCCTCCATTCATAGAGAGAATATCTTTCATGTCCATGGTTTCTCTCTTCACTTTGGCAATACCTGTACTGTATATCTTTCCAAATGAATTTGGATGCTTTGTCTTACAGAGTCACCTTATCCAAAAGCTCAAATCATGTGGCCACTGCCCTCTCTCTCTCTCTCTCTCTCTCTCTCTCTCTCTCTCTCTCTCTCAATACACACGTTTATGTTCCTTCCTAGACTCTTGCTTGACTCCACTTCTGCCTCACTTACAATATCATATCCGTTGACTCAAAGGCAATTATATCTTTGTACATTGGATGCCCGTTTGGGACGGGACCATGTCCATGTGGGTCGCCTCATGATATTCTACAACATCAATGGTCTCAATCTCTCATGTTCTACAAGATCGATGGTCTCCTTGGAATTTGGATGCTCTGATAGACCTGTCTGTCCGCATCATCACTAAGGCATTTAAGGTTCGTGATGCCAAGAATCATCCACAAATGCTTTATTGTCCTACAATTTGCAATCAAATGGAAGAAGCCTTTGAACTCTCAAGGAGAAAACCGTGGAGTGCTTATGCATTTTTGTTCAAATTTTGGACCTCCAACGCAACAACATCAATGGGCCAATCTAGTTTGAAATGTATGGTCTTATATGGGCAATCATTGATCTTAGATCAACTGTCTAAATTGATGAATGATTGTGTTAAATTATTGTAAGGCACATAAGGATAATCAGTGCATCTTATCTTATTGACATGGATGATTAATGTAGCCTTAAATTAGCTACGTCAGGATTAGTAGTTGATTAAATCGATTAAGCTAATAAGGGTTCTATTATAGGTGAAACTCGAAGAGGTTTTTTTTCTATTAATATAGTCAGGGCTCTAATAGTTAATATTCCCGGTGGTCGTATTTTACATAAGCTATTAGATCGTATTAATTGTCATATATGTGTTTGTCCACTTCCCTACCCCTTGCCATGTGGCATTTGAAAAAAAAAAAATCAACTCTTTGCCCTTGTCCTACCTACATTTCTCGGGCACTATATTCTACACTTGTCTATCTGGAAAGAAAAAACATGTAGCAACCTCCTACTGTCGTTCTCAAGCGAGAGTCAGGTATTGCTACCATGCATGCATTTTTCATTGATGTCGTTGCCAATGTTACACCAAAGTCCATGGCCACTGCAATCACCACAAAGAACTTCACTGAAGAGACTAAAGAATGTTTCCAATGTACCTAAATACAATATGTACTTTAAATAGCATTAATGTTCACTTGTATGTACTCTGAACAATATCTCCAAAGAAGGTGCTCGCTTACGTCTTAAATCACTGTATTTTTATATAAAGTATTAGAAATAAGAGGGTATAAATTATCAGCAGTGGAAGGATTCTCAGTCTACACAATAAGATGCAAAAGATTATAAAGTTATGGAGCATTAATTATTAGAACCCAACTATATGTGGGAGTTGGTCTCTATTGCCATCTAACTAACTATAAGGAGATTTTCCCCATCAGAAATTAGGTCAACCAGAGGCAATAAAAGGTCCATCCCACATCAATCGTGGCCATGGCAAATCAAGATGAGTTAGTAATCATTCTTTTGTATTCTAAATTAATGTATTCTTATATCAGTTTAGATATGTGATGTAGTTTTGATTATATATATTGGGCAGTGATATTTTCCCTTATTTCCCCCCTCTGATGGCTATTTCCCCCCTTTAACAGTTTTCGTTAACTTTTATGAAGGGGTGGAGAAGCAACCGTTAACTCCAAAAGCATAAAAGTTAACGAGTTCTGTTAAGGGGGGGGGGAATATGCATGGGAGGGGGGGAATATCACTCGCCTATATATTGTGTAAGTGATCATGACATATTTTAGATGTTAAATGAATGCCCTGATCCTAGTTTTACATGAAACGGATCACCAATCATTCATCTGAAAACTCTTACCTATTAT
The DNA here is from genome assembly GCF_043159265.1 of Tasmannia lanceolata. Classification (NCBI taxonomy): domain Eukaryota; kingdom Viridiplantae; phylum Streptophyta; class Magnoliopsida; order Canellales; family Winteraceae; genus Tasmannia; species Tasmannia lanceolata. Next base: position 16,822,411 of record NW_027518683.1, read on the forward strand.
TACACAAAGCTTGAAAATCCTTGACCTAGGGAGATTGCGAAGGTCTCAAATGCGGTTGATGTAGTGAGATACATGACCGAGAATCAAATCTTAGAATAGTGATCTAGAGCAGGTGTAAGAGAATTTAACAATATGAAAATCTCATCTTCTCAAGCGTCGCAAGCCTTGCAGGCAAAGTTCTTTATTGATGTTCCCCTCGTGGGAACTTGGCTGTTTAAACCTCAATGGCATTGAGGTTTTTAATTTTTCATATTAATAATGGATGACCGGTTGTGACCTCACTAGAAGATAATACATGCGAGACTTAACATATCGAGTCCAGGCAAACATGCGCATAATCATCAAGTTCCCGCGCTTGATATTTGATCCAACAACACAAATTTTAAGAGGCAGGATTGTACTTCTGTCATACTCCCATTTTTATTTTATTTTTGATAGGTAAGCTGGGATCGAACCCCCGACCTCGGAGTCTTCTGTCATACCCCCATTACATACATGTACGCGCTTACACTATAATTTCTCTGTTTGCAATAGCTAGTAATAGGGGAGAGAGAAGTTAAAAAAAGGTGGGGCAAAAATAGGGAAATGTATCCCCCCGGGATAAAATCCCCCCTTTAACGTTATCCATTAAGTTTTAAAGGCAAAGAAAAACATTAAAGGGAGTGAATTTTTCCTCGAGCAGTAAACCATTCTCACAGAAACCGTTAAAGGGAGGGGGGGATTTTATCCGTTTTGAGAGAAGAAGGGGGAGGGGGGGGTCATACATTTAAATTTCTACATAGCTATTAAATACCTTGCAGATGCAAATTTCGCTTTAAATACCTTACGGATTCTTATTCTAATTTTACATAATAAAAAAATGAGGAAGGCTAAACTCAAGGGCATCCTTGAAAAAAACCAGAGCTAAGGCGTCATGTTTGCCATGTCACTTTATTCATAACTAGACTTAAAAATACAGTGGGGTGCCCTTGTGGCTGGTTTTTGCAAAGGCACCTTCAGTTTAGCGTTCCTACGGTTTTTGCAAAGTCACCATTGAGTTTAGCTTTCCTCGGAGTTATTAATCATAGAAACATGTATTTTTCATAGAGGAATGCTAAACTAAGGGCTCCCTTCTAAAAATCAATGGCAAGGACGCCCCCATTGCATCTACATAATCAAAGTGCAATAATTTTTCATTTACTTTTACATGTTTATGCTATTATAAGTTCATTTTGATTACGTGGATCCAATGGAGGGCACCCTTGTAGCTGATTTTTGCAAGGGCACCCTTTAGATGATCATGGTGGGTGTTGTTTTCTAAGAGATGTAAGCTATTCAATAGGTAATTGGGAAATCTACATTTATAATGTTTCAAATGATCTTAAGTGACACGGCAGAAGCATGTGAAAAGATGACCAACTTGTTGAGAAACAAATCCTTAAATCCACAAGACAAGAGAATAAAAAAAAACTGATATTTGTTTTGTTATTCCAGCAAAGCTGATCACATATATCTCACGTCCACTACGTATAGAAACCAAACCCTTAGGGGCCGTTTGGATACGCGGATTTTAGAATCCAAGTTTTTAGTTTGAAAACAGTGTAAAAGAGGGTTCATGATCAAGCTGTTGTATGCTGTCCTGATAGTGTTTCTTGGATTTTAAGCGAGAAAATCAGGTTTTAAAAATTTATCCTGCATCCTAAGATTTCTAAAACCTGAAAATATGGGAGGATCTGCTACTCTCTTGCTAACGGGAAGAAGGGCGAGGAGTAAAAAATGAGTAAAAAAAGACGGCCGGTCCGCTTCTTCTCTTGTCTCTTAGCTACAATTTTGAAGAAATCCCAGATTCTAACACCTGCTTATCCAAACGCCCCCTTAATTTCCTACTCAAATTCTACTTCTTATCCCACTAAAATTAAAAGACTTTTACTGCTGCTGCCGCTACTACTACTACTATTTTAACTAGAACTCCTCATTCTAGTGGGACCCAAAGACTAATACCCACGTGAGCTCCACACAATTTGTTGCTATATCTATCTCTTGGTTGAGTGCCCTTTATTGGAAAGTTTAGCCGTTTAGGTAGTCCTATTTTCTAAAAGGGAAAAATACACTTCAACTTAACCCCTAATGTTTAAAAAGTTACAAGTAGACCCCCTATGGTTTAGGTAGTCCTAATTTCTAAAATATGGGAGGATCCGCTACTCTCTTGCTGACGGGAAGAAGGGCGAGGAGTAAAAAATGAGTAAAAAACGACGGCCGGTCCGCTTCTTCTCTTGTCTCTTAGCTACAATTTTGAAGAAATCCCGGATTCTAAAACCCGCTTATCCAAACGCCCCCTTAATTTCCTACTCAAACTCTACTTCTTATCCCACTAAAATTAAAAGACTTTTACTGCCACTGCCGCTACTACTACTACTATTTTAACTAGAACTCCTCATTTGAGTGGGACCCAAAGACTAATACCCACGTGAGCTCCACACAATTTGTCACTATATCTATCTCTTGGTTTTGTGCCCTTTATTGGAGGGTTTAGCCGTTTAGGTAGTCCTAATTTCTAAAAGGGAAAAATACACTTCAACTTAACCCCTAATGTTTAAAAAGTTACAAGCAGACCCCCTGTGGTTTCAATTTGTGCAAGGTAGACCCCCTCAGTTGACGGTTCATCCACAGATTGAAGGGTTAGGATGATCCTATGGAGCTGATTTTTTGAACAAACCATATCTATGTCAAGGCCCATCAAATGAACGCTTTAGATCATCCAAAACAATGTGGGTCCACTGTGTTTTTGGTAGTGGGCCCAAACCCCATACCCGAATCTAAACACCATAAAAAACACAGTGGGCCCACATTATTTGGATGATCCAAAGCGTTCATTTGATGGGCCTGACATAGATAGGGTGTGCCAAAAAATCAGTTCCATAGGATCATCCTAAATTCCTAACTCTTCAATCGGACGAACCGTCAATTCTGAGGGGGTCTACGTTACACAAATTGAAACCACAGTGGGTCTAAGTGTATTTTTCCCTTCCTAGAACGTCGAAGGGTTTTTAGTGTGAGGCCATCACGTGCCACGGAAGCGCCACACTTCTACGGCTTACATTAGCAAACCTGGCGCAAGATTAGATTGCCAAGCTCGCTAGTTCTTCTTTCCCTTTTACGCCTCAGAACTAAAACCTACGCCTATTTCTTCTTTTAGAACTAAACCCTAACCCTAATTCTTCTGCGAGTGAGAAAGCGAGCGAAAATGGCAGCCAGCGATCAGACCGTTTTACAGTTCTTTCCATCGACAACGAGTTTGTCTGCGAAAGTTCATCCCGTTGTTGTCTTTAGCATATGTGATTGCTACGTGAGGCGCCAAGATCAAGCAGAAAGAGTTATTGGAACTCTGCTCGGTTCGATTTTACCAGACGGAACTGTTGATATTAGAAATTCGTATGCTGTTCCTCACAATGAATCGTCCGATCAGGTATTCTTCTCTTATTCTTGATTTGGAATCCTTTTTATTTTCCTGTTCTAGAGGTTGGGGATTGTTATAATTTCAAAATCTAGACATCGTTAGAATTGTAGTTTCTTTGTACCTTTTGTTGTGTTTTCTATGTGGATGTGGGAAAACTTGAGGCAGAATTTTAAGAATTGCCAAAATCTTGTCAGGGTTTTTGGGGTGAAATTTGATTTAGGTGGAACTGAGATCGATTCTCAGTATGAAGTGAAAGGCCTCTGAAATTTTTATTGTGTTGTCTATGTGGATGTGGGAAAACTTGGCGGGGACTTTTAAGAATCGCCGAAATCTTGCTAGGGTTGTGAAATTTGATTTGGACGAGGCTGAGGTTGATTTTCAGTAGGAAGTGAAAAGGTGGAGTTTGGGGTGCTATGAGAGCATGGGAAGTTGATGATAAGGGGAGGGAGTTGGATGTGAGGACAATGATGGGGAAGTCTTTGGCTGTTTTTCATGTTTCCAGCCAAATATTCCTTATAAAATGCCTCAGGCTCCTTAGCTGCCCGCTGTTATGTTTCAGAGGTTCGCTTTTGTCTCTAGGTAAATGAGGTCTATGCTGGACGATTTCCTATTGCCCTAGGGGTGCAACTGGGGTTGGGTTAAAGCCAACCCGAACCCAACCCGAAACTCTAAACTGTTGACCCGACCCAACTCTCAAACTCGGGTCGGGTTAAACCCAACCCGAAACTGTCAACCCGACCCAACCCGACTCTCAACCTGATGAAGGCCAACCCGACCCAACCCGAAAAATTAATATCTCAACCCAAACCCGACTTGAACCCGACCCGATTTCTCAATTCGGGTCGGGTTGAGTCGGGTTGGGTTGGGTTGACCCAGTTGTGGTGATATCTTTCCCCTTTAGGTTTTTTTTTGTTCTAAAAAAACAAAACACAAAAATGGTAATTTTTTTAAATGTCAGGTTTTGTTGCGGTTTGGTACCTCAACCCGAACCCGACCCGACTCAAACACAATCCAACCTGTGATTTTTTTGGGTTGAACCCGGCCCAAGTTGCGCCCCTATCTTGCCCACACCTTTTCACCTGAATTAAGCAGAGCTATAGGAGAGTAAATCTTGTGATTGTAGTGATCAAAGACTTGATCGTTAAATCTATAATGCTCTAAACTATTGTGTCTCCCAAAGTAGATGTGCCCAAGTGCATTCTGTTTTCATTCACAGACCATGGCAAAGCAATATTTGCTAACAGTCTGATCAACAAAAGCTTTCCTCTTACGGTAATTAGATGCCGCCGACTAGGACCACCGTGACAATGCCATTGAAAGACTAATGATGTAAGGGAATCAGAATCAGAAACAAACACGGTTAAAGAAAGGGATGGAAACAGCTGTTACATAGTAGGTGTTCAAAACCAGAACAAAACCAGTTTGGATTCTGTCACAACAGAAATAGAATAGAAAATACCTGCCCTTGTCTCCGATCACATTCACGAGAGCCCCGTGTCGTTGACATCCCAGATGACTGCTAGGGAGACATGGTCCTTAATCGGGCCTGGGGTCATATATGTCTTTGACCCTGGAGGATATTTTCACTTAGTGGGTTGGTGGGGAACTCGAGATCGAGCTCTTTCAAGATGGGGAGTGTGATGCTGGAGCATCCCTTGGAATCTCTACATTGGCCTTTCGATGCTCATAATAAATCCAAGCAGCATTCCAGCCCACATTTTAAAGAGGACAGAAGTTAGAATGTAGTTTTAACACAGAACCTTTCTTCTCCCTTCAACTTAGGGTTTCATACTTTCATCTCTTTCTTTCTTTGAATCGCCGAAGGCAAAGAAAATGGGATTTGCGCAAGAAGCTAAGGGAGATCAGACATTTCGGAATCGGATGAAAGGAAATGGGATACCCAGCACAAATTTATAGCCTAGTAAAGTTTCTCAAAGCCCACGATAAGCCCGTCGATCCTCAATGCTTGGTGTAGCCGGAAGCACGAAGAACGCATCGAGGTTGAACACTGCCAAACACCAGTTGGAATAAGGCCTGTTGAATCAAAAGAACCAAGGCTTGAATATGGAAGTTCACGGGTTTCGATCCTCGCCGAAAGATGGAAGCGAATCTCTTCGGTGATTATCGGTTGGGGCGTATATTGTCGGTAGATTCTCTGAGTTGGTTGTTCGTGGAGTGGGGTTTAGCGGCCGGAGAGGCCCTCTTAGGGAGGTGGTGTTTGGTTCCCCTACTCTGGGTGTTTCTGCCAGTTCAGCCATTATTCCTTCCCATTCAGAATCGGTTCCTGAAGTCTCTGTTGCAGAGTCTTCTTCTTCATAAACATCAAGTTCATCGAGCTCATCTTCAGATTCTTCGAGATCCTCTTCTGAATCTTCGACATTTTCTTCTGTTTCGAGCTCTGTCTCAGAGTCGTCACTGCTTTCGGTGCCGGATTCTGGTGGGTCTTCACAAAGGAGTGGCCTACACATTTTCTGAAGTTGTGGGGTGGGTGGATTTCTTTCTGAACTAAGAAGAATGGTAGAGGGAAGGGTGACAGAGTTTGTGCTCGGAAGGTATAGAGGGGTCTCTTCAGGTGTGGCGACAGGCCCTAATAAAATTCCCTTAGGAGGTGAATATGTCGAAAACTCTTGGGTTATCGTGGAGAATAAGTGGGCCAAACGCGTTGCAAGGATTTCCAGGCGTCGTTCGGAGGGCGGTTTGGGAGATTGGAGATATGGGTTTAGGAATTTCCAAAAAAGAAAGATCTATTGGGAGTGTAAGAAAATTTGGTCCAAGTTGGATTATAATTTTCTCCCTGTCCAGTCTAGGGCTGCCTTGGAAGGAGGTCAGAAGAAGGAGAGCAAAAAGGTGGAGGCAATCCTGGCAGAAAGTCTCTTTGTATCGAGAGACCAGCCTTTTGAGCCTCAGACTTCTGAGGGAGTGAGTTTCAATCTGGAAGTGGTTCCCTTACAGTCTATTAGTAATGCTGAGTTAGGATTTGGGGTAGAGTTTTTCCCAGGTGGCTAGGGGACTTAAAGGGTATGGAACGGTGGTTGAGAAGTAGGAAGCGTATTAACTGTGAAGTTATTGTGTATAAAATTGCAGAGCTGGAGATTCTGATTTCTTCACAGGTGGGGGTGGATAGACATAAGCTCATGAATGTATGGATTAATGCAATAAATTCACCATTTATCATCGAGCTTTCATTATGGGATCAGAAGTTCGGTTCCGAGGGGCGTATCTGTTGGTGGAGCATCGAAGGAGTGCCACCTCAGGCGTGGTGTGAGGAGAATTTCCGTCAGATTGGGGAAAAGGTCGATAAAGTGGTGGAAATGGGTAAATCCTGTGAAGCTGGACAGGGTTACTCCATTGCTCGGGTGCGAATTTCTGTTGTCGGAAGTTTAGGAAAGGAGTTGGCTATCCAAATTTCTCTGGATGGAGCCGTCAGATGGGTGCGAGCTTCAAAGGAGGAGGAAAAAGGGAGGATGGATCCTGAAGAACTTAGCTATAGTAGTGAGGGTGTAGTTGGTGATGAGAATATTGTGAGGAATCTCTCGGAGAATGCGAGCTCTCCTGACCGCAGAGTTTCGGGGGAGGAGGAGGAGCTTGTGACCGGAGCAGAGAGTACCAGTGCTGAGGCGGTTCCGGTGGAAAAGTTGGCTCATGATAGAAAAATGGGCTATCATACGCTGCATGGGGTGCAAGATAGCGCAGAGACATATGGCGGAAGTTTTGAATTTCAAAATGGTCTATCTCCTGTAGGTTACAGATGGCGAAGCGTCTGTGGAGTGAGTTCTGTTCATTCTGACTTAATGGGCCCCACCTTTCATGTGAACAGCTTTTTCGATATTATTAAAGCTCTCTCTCCAAGTCCTTCTCACATCTCTGAGACGTCTTATCATCAGGATTCGGATCTCGATCCCTCTTCTCGAGAGGCAAGGGATATGGGTTTTTTACCACCTGTTGCAGAATCTGGTTATTTTGCCGAGGCCCATTTATGTGAAGATGGGCTTGGTGGGTCCAGTCGTAATGGGCCTGGTTTAAAAAGTAACAATAAAGTTTGGTCAGAATCAGCCTTTCCAGATAGCTATGCAAGTTTGGAGCGCTCAGACTCTCTCAGTTTCAGTCGGGATTTCCTGGAAGTTGAAGGAGGGGATTGTTTATCCCTTTCTCACTCGTCGTCCTCATTGAAAGTCAGAACTCTGAGAATAGAGCGTATTTCTGTAGGTTGGAGGTCGGCGGCTGGTGTTTCGAGAGCTGCTCTGGCTGAAGTTGCTTCTCATCTTAACTTCGATGTGGATCTGGAGGATGAGAACATCTCGAAGGAAGAAAGGAGTATCATCGGGAGCAGTACCCAATGAGGTTGTGGTGCGGATGAGGAAATACTTCAGAAGGTTGGTGATCAGACTCACCTGGATGGTTCGAGCTTTTGTATGCGTGGTGGAGCTCTGAGCTTAGTGATCGAGGGGTTCGACGATTTTCGGGCTATTCATAAATCAGGGAAGCCAGCTGTGGTTATCAGAGTGATTAGTCTTGGTAATTCTGAGCTGGAGCAATTCCGGTTGCCATCCTTTTCTAACGTGTCCATAGAATCAAAAAGCCGCTTGCCTCGTCCTTGTGATAATCCGAAGTTGCAGGTTTTCGGAAAAGGATCAAAGAAAAAATCTCCAAGATATCCTAGTCCAAAGAAGATATGTCAAAGGGAAACCTTTCTTGTTTCAGAAGTTTTGGCAAAGGAAGTTATTCCTGATATATTAGGTAAGGGGTTGAGATCCATGAGGGCTTCTTTGGAAATAGATGAAGTTTCTCCGGGTGATCCGGGAGGCGGCAAATTAAATGAGGAAAGTGATGATTATGTTGGTCATATTTTGGGGGTTAGTGAGGAGCTGGGTGTGGTTTATGCAGGTCCAGAGGAAGATTTTATTTCTGAAATTCAAGCAGCTGAGATGAGAGATTCAGTGATCAAGGAGTCTTTACGCAAGGGGGCCGGCAAAGGGGTTGGAGAGTCTTCAAGAAGGAAAGATAGAGAATTACAGAAGCTAAAAATCGATTTAAAATATTCGCGAGAAGTGGCATTGGACGGCGACTCTGTGGATTAGGCGAGAAGAATTCCTAGTGGTAGGAGGGGGAAGCGATCAGCAAAATCTAGTGCGTCATGAAAATCCTTTCATGGAATGTAAACGGCCTGAATCATCAGGAGAAGTGAATTCACGTGAAGGAGTTGGTTCGAAAGCTAAATCCGGATCTTATTTGCTTACAGGAAACAAAAATGGAGGTTGTAAATCGAAGTGTCGTGCTAGGTTTGGGAGTGCCAGCGGGTTGGGACTTTTCTTTTGTGGGATCATCTGGAGCCTCGGGTGGGATTTTAGTATCATGGAATGAAATGTCCGGAGACTCCAGGATGTCTGGAGGGGTAGGTTCTCTTTGTCGGTGGTTTTAAAAAAGGAGGACAATTCGATGTGGTTGTTTTCAAGGGTTTATGGATCAGTTCTTAGAGCTGAAAAAAGTCTATTTTGGGAAGAATTGGAGAAGGTTAGGGAATTTTGGTCCATTCCTTGGTGTATTGGGGGGGACTTCAATGAGGTTAAAGAAGCGGGAGAACGAATGGGCTGTGAGAGATCTAACTTAAACATAAAAGCGTTTGCGGAGTTCATTGCAAAATTTGAACTCCTTGATATATCTATGTCGAGAGCTTGTTTTACTTGGTCTAGAGGCCCTTGCAGAAGTAGGCTGGATAGATTCCTTGTCAGTGCCGAGTGGATGGTTTTGGTTCCCGAGAGTTTTTCTAGAGCTCTGGTGCATTCGGTCTCGGATCATTGCCCTCTCCTTCTGGATCCGCGTCTAGAGTCTTGGGGACCTCCTCCTTTTAGGTTCGAATTGGCTTGGCTTAAATATCCAGATATGGAGGAGCGATTGGGTAATTGGTGGTCGTCGTGTAATGTGGATGGTCCTGCGGATGTGGTAATTGGGAAAAAACTTAGATTTGTTAAGCATAAACTAAAAGCCTGGGTTAAGGATCAACATCATCTGAATCAGGGTAGGAAGGTGTGGTTGGAAAACCGTTTAAAAAAACTGTTAGCTTTGGAGGAATGTGGGTTGAGCTCAGAGGTCGAATGGGAAGAGTTGGGAAAACTCAAGCAAGAACACAAAGGGTTGCTGTTGCGGGAAGAGATTTCTTGTAGGCAAAAATCAAGGGTGAAATGGTTGAAGGAGGGAGATAAGAATACAGCATACTTTCACGCGATGGCTAGTGCTAGAAAAAGATCGAATAGAATCGAGTCTATTTCTGTGAATGGAATTATGCTGAATTCTAAGGAAGAGGTTTCCTCGGCTATTGTTGAATTTTATGCTAAGTTATATGCTTCAGAAGGAAGTTTACGGCCTATTCCTGAGGGAGTGGAGTTCAATAGTTTAGATCTGGAAGACAGTGCGAGGTTGGAACAACCTTTTGCGGAAGAGGAAATTGCGAAAGTCTTGTTCTCGATTCCCAAAGACGAAGCTCCTGGTCCGGATGGTTTCTGCCTAGCTTTCTTCCAATCTTGTTGGCCGGTTGTTAAAAGTGATATCCTTCGGTTCTTCAAGGAGTTCTATGAAGGTTTGGGTCTTGATAGGATCACAGGGGCTACCTTTATAACCCTAATTCCCAAAGTTAGAGGGGCATCCAGGGTGTCTGATTTTCGTCCAATCAGTCTGGTTGGATGCCTGTACAAGGTGTTGGCCAAGGTGTTAGCTGACAGGATTAAAGTTGTGCTCCCATTGGTAATATCAGATAGTCAGAGTGCTTTTGTTAGTAAGAGGCAAATCCTGGATTGTTCTTTAATTGCGAATGAAGTCATTGAATCATATTCAATAAGTGGATCCGGGGGAGTGATATGTAAGCTAGACATGGAGAAAGCCTATGATAGAGTGGACTGGGAGGGTCTGGATTATCTGTTAGGGAGAATGGGGTTCGGAAACCGATGGAGAGGTTGGATGAGGCAATGCATTTCATCGGCATGGTTTTCGGTCCTGGTAAATGGGTCGCCAAAAGGTTTTTTTAAGTCCTCCAGAGGGTTAAGGCAAGGGGATCCTCTCTCTCCCTTTCTTTTTGTAATTATTGCGGAGACCCTCAATCGGCTGATGGTCAAAGGAAGCAGTAAGGGGCTGTTGGAGGGCTTTATCATTGGTCGTGACAGAGTTGAAGTGTCGCTCTTGCAATTTGCTGATGATACCATTTTGTTCAGTGCCCATGATAGAGTGAAGATTTTAAATCTGAAGGCTCTGATTAGATGCTATGAGTTGATTACCGGGCAACGTTCAAATTTCCAGAAATCCAGTTTGTTTGCTATGAATATGCCTTTATCAGTAGCTATAGATTTTGCAAAGGGATGGGATGCAGGTTAGAGACTTTACCTTCATTGTATCTTGGGCTCCCTTTGGGGGTTGGAAAGCCGAGAAAAGAACTCTGGACTCATATTGTAGAAAGAATAGAAAGAAGGTTGGAAACCTGGAAAAGAAATCTTGTGTCTAAGGGTGGTCGATTAGTGTTAGTCAAGGCAGTTTTGGCGAACATACCTGTATATTATTTGTCATTATTTAGCTGCCCGGTGAGTGTAATTTTGAAAATTGAAAAGATCCAAAGAAGATTTTTGTGGGGTGGGTCAAATTTGAAAGGAGGAATCCCTCTAGTAAAGTGGAAAAAGGTTTGTGTTCCTATAAAAAATGGAGGGCTGGGGATCCGGCGGTTGAAAGAGTTCAATCGTGCTCTTTTGGGTAAATGGTTATGGCGTTTTGGTGTGGAACAATCTTCGCTCTGGGTAAAAGTTATAGGGAGCAAGTATGGATTCTTACAAGGTAATTGGTGTTCGGATGATAAGTATGGGAAGAAAGGAGGGACCATGTGGCGTAATATTTTGAGTCTCAAGCAAAAATTTGAGACGAGAATTCGGTTTAAAGTATACATAGGAGATCGTATCAAATTTTGGTTGGATTCATGGTGTTCCGCCGAACCTCTGGCTGTGCTTTTCTCTAGGTTGTTTTCCGTGGCCATGGTCAAAGAAGTGATGGTTTCTGAGTGCTTCGAGAGAATTCACAATAAGGTGGTTTGGTCCCCATGTTTCAGAAGAAATTTTTTTGATCGAGAATTACCGGATATCTCTCAGTTGCTTCATCTCATTGAGGGGTGTTATATAAAAAGAAGAGGGGTGGACAAACGGATCTAGATTTGGAACTCTTCTGGCCTCTTTTCCGTCAAATCTTTTTATTTTCATATAATGCCTGCTTTTGGATTCCCTAGTTTTGCTGCTGTTTGGAAGTTTATGGGCCCCCCATCCGTCTCTTTTTTCAGCTGGGCAGTGTGTAACGGGAGGATTCAGACCATTGATTTTCTAAGAAAAAGGGGTATGTGCCTGGTGAATCATTGCTCGCTTTGTCTGGAGGATGGGGAATCGATCGACCACCTCTTCATTCATTGCAAAGTATCAAGGGCGATTTGGGATTTCATATTGGTCAGGTTTGGCATTTGTTGAGTCTTCCCCAAATCCATAGCAGATCTATTTTCGAGTTGGGAGTTTGTGCCTTGGAAGAAAAAAGGTAAGGTGCTCTGGAGGTTATGTTTGATAGCATTGTGGTGGGTCATTTGGAAAGAACGAAACTCGAGAGTCTTCGAAGGAACGGCAAAGTCAGCGTATTGGTTATATAATAAACTAATAGCGTTAGTTATTTTTTGGGTAAAAAGCATCCCTATGCTTAATTTCGTCTCAGCTTTCGACCTTTGGGAGGGATGGAGCATCGTGTGCTCTGAAGGGTTGAGAAGAGAGGAGAAGTCTGAAATGGGAAGCCCCACCTGAAGGTTATATTAAACTAAATTTTGATGGGTCCTCTCTTGGGAATCCGGGTCCAGCTGGGATCGGAGGGCTTTATAGGGACTCCCGAGGGGGAGTTTTGTGGGCTTTTGTAGGTCCCATTGGAATAACTGATTCATCTGAAGCGGAAGTAAGGGCTGCATATCAGGGGATAAAGCGTTTAACTGTTGATTCTTATGACAGGGCAATTGTGGAAGGAGACTCTTCAAATGTAATCGGTTGGTTATCGGGGAGAGTGGATCCTCCGTGGAGATTCTTAAGTTTCTTTGAGGAAATTCACGATCTTATTGCAGAATCATCTATGGTTTGTAAGCATGTTAGGCGCGAAGCAAATGGGGAGGCGGATTCCCTCGCTAGATCTGGTGTTCTCAAAGAGGGTTTGGAGTGGTTTGATTTCCTTCCTCCGTGAGAAGAGTGTGTTGTCTTGCTGTCTACATTTCTGTTTTTGTTTTTATTAAATATTTATGTATTCTCTTTGTATCTCTGGTGGTCCATCTCGGCCCGTCTTCTTTAATATATAATCATTTCAAAAAAAATGAAAAATAAATCCACACAGCAGATTAGGGTCATTGACACAGTAAACAGGTCAAGGAGAGAGAAAAATAAGCAAGGAATGCTTTTGTTGGTGGGGAAGGGGGGGAGCAAGAACAGTGCTGACGACAATGTCAAAACCACTCACAGTAGGTTGATGTCTGTAGCCTTGAGGAAAGGAAAAATTAGAAGGGAGAAAGAAAGAGAAGAAGCAGATGTAGACGAAGAAGAAAGACTAGAATTTGAAAAAACAATGGAAAGAAGTCAAGGCAAACCTATTCGTGACATGGAGATCAAGAGGAAGGGAGAGGAAGGAGATAGACACCCAAGGAGTCAACCTTAGGGTTCAAGGAATCCACCTAGAGTGCACTCATACACCAAGAATCCACTCTGTGAAGGCTAAAGCTTCAATCCATTCATAAGAAATTTGTGTGCGTGGATGTTACATGGCCCTTCTCCTTAAATAGAAAAATCAACAACTAAACAAAGTAAAACTATACTAAAACTCTTAAGTGAATCCCAATTAGATCCAATAAATTAAAGGAAACTAATAAGTCTAATATTATAACTGACTTGAATAACTTGAAGCAATCAAAGTCATACTTAAACAAACTACTAAAATCCTAGTAAGACTTGTCTTCAAACCTGACATGGGACTTAAGTTGTATGTGGGATGGACCCCACTAACTCGTGGAGTGGGCCCCACCAATGATCGTGGTCTCTTTGGCCTTCCTTATTGGTAGATGGCCACACCATTTTTCCCTGGATTGAAAGCATTCATATCCGGTGAATGGATGGAAACATATTCTTCAGAGAGGTATCTGTTGTTGGTGTCCTCATCATTTCACCAAAAACTTGTGATAACCACCATGTTTCATAGAAACAAGCTTATCATCTAATATATCTTCTATTCCCTCTTTTTTTCGGACACAATAATATTCTTCTCACGGCCATTAAAAAATAATAATAATAATAATAATAATAATAATAATAATATTCTTCTCACTATCTACCTCGTCCGTATGGTGGCCATGGTAAATACTAAGGTCTTCGACATTGAAAACGCTACTGATACCCATATCCTCAGATACCCACTCCTTGAATCTTCTAAGTATTCTCTTTGGGTATGCTTGGATGCAAGGACTTCAGAAGTAGAAGTTAAGTAGAAGAAAAATCCATAAAAAAAAGTAAAGTAGAAGAAAAGTGAAAGTAATATTAACTTAAAATTAAATTAAAAGTAAAATTGTGTTTTCATATGATGTCCGGTTAAGGGTGTCAATTTTGGCTCGGGCTCGGAAGCTTGCTTGAGCTCGGCTCGAATCCTTAACGAGCCGAGCCGAGCCGGCTGGCCAGGCTTGTTAAGCTTAACGAGCAAAGCCCGAGTTAGGCTAGGCTCGGCTCGGCTCTGCTCGTTAAGAATTTAATATATTTAAATATATATATTATATATTAATATATACACTAAAAGGGTTGTCTAGGGAGTGAAAGGGGGAGGCAAAATATGTCACTTCTTTTTTGGAACCCCATTTGTTACTTGGACCACCCCCCGCAGTGTAAAAAGAGTAGTAAAAAAACAGTAGATAGGGCTGTCCAGGGAAGATGAGGGGTGTGAAATTAATATAATTCAAGCTCGATAAGGCTCGCGAGCCTGGCCGAGCCGAGCCTGGTTTGAGCCCGAGCCGAGCTTTTGAGCTTAACGAGCCGAGCCGAGCCGAGCCTGGCCAAGCTCGGCTCGGCTCGTTTACACCCCTATGTCCGGTTGTAATGGAAAAGTAATTGGAAAATTAGAATTGAGTGTGGCAGGATGGAAAAGGAAAATAAATGGAAAATGTAGGCCATCCAAAAAAGTAAATGTTGGCCAAGCAATAGGCAGACCTCACACGGATAGTGAGTTGCCTGTAGATGGACCTAACGAGATATATGTGCCTAAGCTAACAACAGATGCATCTTTTTTTAATGATAAGATCGATAAGATCAAGATGCATCTTCTCATCAAAGAGAAACAAAGTCACATGTTATAATCCAAATAATTGACTTGAGTAGCATCAATGCGATTGGATGTAAAGAAGATAGTAACCTGCTTTCTGCAGTTGTAAAATTTGCTTTAGAGGACTCTTCTATCCATGCCATAAAAGACCTGACCATGGGTCCTTCACTGGTGGCAACCTTGCAACAAAAGCATTCCACGGTGGGTAACCACAACCCACTTCCATGGACACGGCCATCCATGTGTAGACAGGTATACCTTTGAAAGTGACATAAATAACCAGAAGTATTACCATAAACCAACAGATGGAAAATACACAGCAGACGTGCATACGTCCATTAACAAATTCAAATCAAATTTACACATTTTTGGATATGAATTAATTGTAGATTGACAAGGAAATTACTGACACTTGAAATGATTGAGGAAGCCTAAAAATTTATATTTCAGGTACTGTTGAGTGCATGTCTGATTGGTAGTACAAAAATAACGCTATGTCATCCACATGCATGGCATGAACTAAAAGAAGGAATTCATGAGAAGAGCAACAAAGTGCACTTACACTGGAGCATCTAAAGGGACATTAGCCATGTGCTTCTGCTCATCTAACCACCTATTAAAACATGAGAATTTAACACTGGAAGATGAAGAAATAAGCTTGAACAAGTTTTGTTTCTCACTTTTTTTTTGAAAAAGAAGTTTTGTTTCTCAATGTCGACTCATTTGAAGTCTTAATTCTAGTCAGCGAGTTTTAAAACATGGGCTACATGATTGAGGGCATCGCCACTAGGGCAAAGTGTGAAGGTTTAACTTCATACAATTGTATGAAGAATACCATTGGATACTTCACAAGATGCAGGCAATGAACATCATTGTTGTCTAAGTCAAATTAACTAACTCGGTGTTACTTGGCATTTATTCGAGTCATCATGTATCATCCCTTTCACATCCTAGATGCAATATTATCCAAATAACCTAGTTGAGTCAATAGCTGTACAACTCACCACATTAATAAGGCGGTCCATCACCTCATCATCTGAATCTCAACTAGATTCCCTACCAGCCCTGTGATTCATCTCATCCTATGGATATCAACCAAATACATCTATTAGTCTGGGGTTTGATCATCCAAATAACCTAGTTGAGTCAATAGCTGTACAACTCACCACATTAATAAGGCGGTCCATCACCTCATCATCTGAATCTCAACTAGATTCCCTACGAGCCCCGTGATCCATCTCATCCTATGGATATCAACCAAATACATCTATTAGTCTGGGGTTTGATTATTGTTGTGGAAGTACCAGAATGGTATGCCAGTGATATTGACCAAATTGTTTCAACGTGGAACAGCTATCAATTCTAGTACTCTTGTACCACCTCAAATTTGTGATGAATAACCACAATTGTTTCAAATAACCCACATAAAAATTAAAAGGATAGACTTGTGCATGAAAATGTGGGAAATGGGGTGAACATTCTCATAAAATAGTTAAAAGGCGACAAATGCTCCAACATGGACTCTATTGAATCTCTCTTCATGAAGTTTATTAAGTGCAGCTCAATTATTATTTTCTTTAAATCTTTAATATTTCTACTATTGCAACTTTGTACAAATGAAAATTTGTTTAGGAAAAACTATTTGGGGACTTTTTTGTTGTTAAACATTGTTTTTAATGACACTTGGATACAGGTTGCGTTGGATATCGATTACCATCATAACATGTTCTTGTCTCACCAAAAAGTGAACCCAAAGGAAGTTATTGTTGGATGGTGAGGGGGCATTATTTTAATTAATTGCTTGATTCTGTTTTGATGTTGATTAAATTTTACACATCCTGATAAATGGGATTCTTTTCATGAACATGTAGTTGACATGCTATTTGACTGTGTTGCCATCTAAAATTGCAATTCAGAGGTCTTCATCCTTCAATTTTTTAGATTTTTTTTGTGTGATTGACTTGTCTAGCTTTGGTAGAGAGATTATGATGTTTCAAGGCTCAGTTTGAAGTTTCTATTTTCTTACTTGAGAAGCTCTGATAGAAACTTGCTTTGCTTAGATTCAATATATGTTTTCAAATACTGTCTCTTCAAATAGGTTCTAATTTATTTTGATTTTATGTGTGTAGCCTTTATTGACGGTTGATTTCTATGGATTCTCATTGTTTTTGTGTTGGTGTCCTTCAATGTTACGGAATTCCTAAGCACTAGGTGCCTCTCCTTTGGGTAGTATGAATTCTTGGTTTTCGTAGAGTTCATCTTTTTTTTATTATGATTCATTTTAAGATGTTAAGGTACTGTGTTTAGCTATATATATATATATATATATATATATATATATATATATATATATATATACACACACACACACACACACTAGTTAAAAACCCCGTGCGATGCACGGGCCGACAAAGAACTGTACGGACCACATCATAGGTTGATCCAAACCGTCCATGTGATGGAACACAACATAAATAGGTTGTGCCCCAAAAATTATTTCCATAGGCTGATCCTAGCCCTCCAATCTATAGAGGTTTCCATAATATGTTGTTCCTCTTAAATCGGATGGTTAAGATCACCCTATAGATTTTTTATTAAAAAAGCATAAAGGAGGGGGGTAAGATTGAAATTATGTGGCTTTATAGGTTGATCCAAACCGTCTATGTGATGGAACACAACATCAATCGGTTGTGCCCGTAAAATCATTTCTATAGGTTGATCCTAGCCCTCCAATCAATATAGGCTGATCCTAGCCCTCCAATCGATAGAGGTTTCCATAATTGTTGTTCCTCTTTAGGTGCCCGGAATTCGTCAATATTTTGCAAGCGTCCTGCATGAGTAATATAAAGTAGTTCTTTCGTCATTATCATATGTCTTTACCTCCTCTTGGTATTTTTTTTTGTAATTGTCATAGACAGGTACCCTGTGTCGGTACTTTTCGTATGTAGATTACGATTTTACCCTCACATAGTATGTACAGATATGTGGGGAGGGCAAAAAACGGTAAAAATCATCCACACTGACGTGTTAAATGAACAAAAATTCTCCCTTTTCTCTTCTGCTATATAGTATTAGACTAGTAAAAAACCCCGTGTGATGCACGGGCCGACAAAGAACTGTACGGACCACATCATAGGTTGATCCAAACCGTCCATGTGATGGAACACAACATAAATAGGTTGTGCCCCAAAAATCATTTTCATAGGCTGATCCTGACCCTCCAATCTATAGAGGTTTCCATAATATGTTGTTCCTCTTAAATCGGATGGTTAAAATCACCTTATAGATTTTTTATTAAAAAAGCATAAAGGAGGGGGGTAAGATTGAAATTATGTGGCTTTATAGGTTGATCCAAACCGTCCATGTGATGGAACACAACATCAATCGGTTGTGCCCGTAAAATCATTTCCATAGGTTGATCCTAGCCCTCCAATCGACAGAGGTTTCCATAATTGTTGTTCCTCTTCAGGTGCCCAGAATCCGTCAATATTTTGCAAGTGTCCTGGATGAGTAATATGAAGTAGTTCTTTCATCATTGTCATATGTCTTTACCTCTTCTTGGTAGTTTTTTTTCGTAATTGTCATAGACAGGAACCCGTGTCGGTACTTTTCGTATGCAGATTATGATTTTACCCTCTCATAGATAGTGTGTACAGATATGTGGGGAGGGCAAAAAACGGTAAAAATCACCCACGTTGGCGTGTTAAATGGACAATAATTCTCCCTTTTCGCTTCTGCTATATAGTATTAGATATATATATATATATATATATATATATATATATAAAGAGAGAGAGAGAGAGAGAGAGAGAGGTTACTGAGGTTAACCTCATATAGCTTATATGAGGTGGCGCTTACAAAACATAAGGGGCCCACATTGTTAGGATGATCCAAAGCATTCATTTGAAAGGCCCATCATAGATAGGGTGTGTACAAAAAATCAGCTCCGTTGGATCATCCTAACCCATCCAAAAGTGGAGGGCAAAATGGATACACTTTTTGCCTAAAATCTGCCCATTTTTTCCTCCACTTTTGGAGGGGTTAGGATGATCCAATGGAGCTGATTTTTGGTACACACCCTATCTATGATGGGGCCTTGCAAATGAATGGTTTGGATGATCCAAAGAATTCATTTGCTAGGCCCTCACATAGATAGGGTGTGCCCAAAAAATCAACTTCATAGGATCATCCTAACCCTTCCATTTGTGGAGGTTGAAATGGATGGGTGAGGATGATCCTATGGACCTGATTTTTTGTAGGCACCATATCCATCTAAGGGCCTTTCAAATGAGTGGTTTGGATTACCCCAAACAAAGTGGGCCCCTTATATTTTTAAGCGCCACCTCATATAAGCTATATGAGGTGACACCTTAGGAACTCTATTCTCTCTCTCTCTCTCTCTCTCTCTCTCTCTCTCTATATATATATATATATATATATATATATATATATATATATATATATATATATATATATATATAGAGAGAGAGAGAGAGAGAGAGAGAGAGAGGTCTTCCTACTCTGCAACTTAGAGAAGCTATCTGCGTTGTAGTGAAACGCTCCTTTCAATTGGCGCTTATAGCGGGGCCCCATTACGTTTTAACGTTTTCAACTTTAAAAAAGACAGTCGAGCCCCCCTAAATTACACTAACGTTTAAAAATTGACATTCGTATCCTTTTGAAAAAATATCACTCGAGTCCCAAACCTCTAAATCATAAATACAGAAAATGAAAAAGAAAAAAAAAGTAGATCCATAACAAAGAAGTCGACCCAGTTTTATTAGAAGCTATCAGAATCATACTTGCACAAGATAAAAGAAGCAATCAAAGGAAAAGATTTCAGATCTTATATCATAAGAAAGCATGAGTGAAAATACAGAGTAGTGGGAAAAAGATCGAGAATGGAAACAAAATCAAAGAATAAAATAGAAACCTGAAGAATAAGAAAAAGAAAGTAGAGAAACTTGAAGACAAGGAGGAAGTTCAGGCTTGTAAAGAGCTTGGTGCTTTTGCAGATCTAAGAGAGAAAGGGGAACCACAAAGAGAGTGAGAACCAGCGAAACCCAAAAAAAAAAAAACCCTATCTGGCGAGGAGAGAGACGAACCAGAGAGAGGGTGTGAGGAGAACTAGCGAAACCCCCAAAAAAAAAAACCTAGCTTTTTTAGTTTTGTAAACTCTCCAGAGAGAGAGAGAGAGAGAGAGAGACGATACTTTTTTACAAGGATACGAATGTCTTTTTTTAAAACGTTAGTGCAATCTAGGGGGGCTCGACTGTCTTTTTTAAAGTAGTTGTAAAAGTTAAAACGTAATGGGGGGCCCGCTATAAGCGCCAATTGAAAGGAGCGTTTCACTACAACGCAGATAACTTCTCTAAACTTCTCCCAAAATTCTATGAGAATTAGACATCACTTTTTTTAACAAAGGCACCCTTTCAACCCACATATTTTCAATCCTACACCCTCCTTTATGCTTTTTAACAAAGGCACCCATTAAAGCCACATAATTTCAATCCTACCCCCCCCTCCTTTATGCTTTTTTAATTATGGAAATCTCTATAACAATGAAGCACGGATACAGGTACGGGGTGCGGGTATGACACGATACGGGTACGTGGATACGTGATTTTTTTTTTTTAAAAGGATACGGGTACGTTGGGGGTACACTGAATATAATATATTTTTATATTTTATTATATATTTATAAAAATAAAAAAATAAATATTTTGTTAAAAAATTCAAACAATTTAATTGCAGAACAATCAAATAACAATAACATCACCAAAATCTAATATTACTTCACCAAAATCTAATATTACTTCTAAGTTAGGTTTTTATTTATGGTATATATATATATATATATATATATATATTATAGATATTTTGATATATTCAACCCCCCTTTTGTTAATTGGGACAGCCCCTCTGTTGTAAATCTGTAATTTTCGATTTAATTTGAACCGGGAGCACACCCGATACGTACACAAACCCGGGTGCGTATCCGGTACCCACCCAAAGAGTACCCAAGAGCACCCGCACCCGCACCCGATACGCACTAGACACGGGTACGTGGGCCTCCAGAGAGTACCCGTGCTTCTTAGCTCTATAGATTGGAGTGCTAGGATCAGCCTATGGAAATGATTTTACGGGCACAACCTATTGATGTCGTGTTCCATCACATGGACGGTTTGGATCAACCTATGATGTGGTCTGTACAGTTCTTTGTTGGCCCGTGCATCGCACGGGGTTTTTTACTAGTATATATATATGTGTGTGTGTGTGTGTGAGTGAGAAAATGGTTCCTGCAAACGTGTGCAAGTAAGTACAAATGGCAGGGTTAGGATGATCCAATGGGGCTGATTTTTAAGCCACACCCTATCCATGGAAGGGCCTTTGAAGTGAATGCTTTGGACCCCCAAATAATGTGAGCCCCCACCCTGTTTCTGCACTCGTGTGCAGGAACCCTCTCCCCTCTCTCTCTCTCTCTCTCTCTCTCTATATATATATATATATATATATATATATATATGAAAGTGTCTCTAGTCTGCCGACTAGAGATCATTCTCTACTCCTCCATCCCAAAACACATGGGTCCCACATTTTTTGTGGTGATCTAAAGCATTCATTTGATAGGCCCCATCATAGAGAGGGTGTCCACAAAAAATCAGCTCCATAGGATCATCCCAACCCTGCGATTTGTGGAGCTAAAAAATGGACAGATTTGTCGCGGTTTATAGCCATCCATTTTAAGCTCCACAAATCGTAGGGTTGGGATGATCCTATGGAGCTGATTTTTTGTGGACACCCTCTCTATGATGGGCCTATCAAATGAATCCTTTAGATCACCACAAAAAAGTGTGAGACCCATGTGTTTTTGGTCGACGGACTAGAGAATGATCTCTAGTCGGTAGACTAGAGACACTTTCCTCTCTCTCTCTCTCTCTCTCTCTCTCTCTCTCTCTCTCTCTCTCTCTCTATATATATATATATATATATATATATATATATATATATATATATATATATATCTGAGGTAGAGTTTTTATATAGTGCATCTCCGATGTTGTAGACGTCCATTTTAAACCTCCACAAATCAACACTTACCATGATCCTATGAAGATGATTTCTTAAGTACACCCTATCCATGTTAGGTCCTATAGAATCAATATCTAACATAACCCAAACAACATAGGCAACCACCCTATCTAAAAACTCTACCTCAGAAATTCTATCTGAGCTTGAGCTCAGAAACCATTTACTATATATATATATATATATATATATATATATATATATATATATATCAGTGATATACAAACCAATTATCAACCTTGGGACTATTATGGTTCATGAGTCCATGATTTTTCTTGGAGAAACATGACGCACTAGGTTGATTTAGTTCTATCATCGATTGCCCTTGTACTTGTTTCTAGTACTAATGCTTTTCTTATTGATGTTAGGAATAGAATTTGACATTATTATTGAAAAAATATATAGCATCTCCTAATGATCACAAATCGCTCAGAATCTCGAATTAACGGCATAGAGGTTCTGATAGCTTACTAAACCTATAGTTCTTTCATGCACCATAATTAGCAAGATTCCATTTTACACCTTTATTTCTGGGCCATGGAACACTCGCACTATGTCAGGCTCGATGAATGTCAAAATAGGTCACCATGTATGAACAACAGTATTCGTGTGCGTAGGGCGTGGGGTTTTATTAGGCCAGTCAATAAGAGCTGGTCCAATGGTGGAAAAGTGACTAAGGTTGTATCCAGTGAAGATTATGGACATTCCTACTGACATCTATTGCATTAACATGGAAAGAGAAAAAGTATGACTCAGAAGGATTAGAACAATGTCAAATGTCTACTCCTTTGAGGGCTGGTGTATGAATGGTATCAAGGTAAAGGATGGTGTTTTAAGGTGGGGGTTACTTCTTTCAAGATCAAATGTTGTTGAAGAACTTCGTTGTGAACCTCTAAAAAAATCATGTTCAACATCTGTTATTTTCTTTCGGCATTCATAATATAACTACTTTCACCACCACATCATGTATAAGCCTTGGGCACCGAATGGCTGAATAACGCCAAGACTGAAGAACGCAATGAGTGAATGTTGTATAAACTTTGCACCTAGTTATAGCTCTGTGGAGCAAGGATCATCGTATTTATCACAAGTTCTATTGACAACATCTACTACTAATTCTGCAACCTAAATGTCAGAAGCCATCTGGGCTTTTGTGCTGTAGTTTTATTTTCTTTTTGCTGTTGTGTTTTTGCTTTTCTTTGTTGTATCGACCATCTGGTCTCGTTTTTCGTTTTCATTTCAATTAAATTTGCTGCCATTCAAAATAAAATAAATGAATGTGTAGAACTTTTTGAGAAGGGGGAATATATTGATATTTAAGCTTTAGGAATAATTGATGAATGAATGGATTTATGAATGTGTATGCCACGCTGGAGTGGTTATGTGTATGTCATGCTGGAGTGGTTGGATGTGCTTAGTTTACTTTCAAAAATTAGAATCCTGCTTAATGTAGGGTGAAGAGTGGTTGATATATGAATTAGTTGTGAAAGAATGTAGTGTTGCATAAACAAATGGAAATTATTTCCAGTGAAGGGACATTTTGGAATTTATTGCAAGAACCTTTCAATGTATTGAATTAGTTTGTCTTATTCTGATCTGCCATATTTCTTATATTTTATTGGTGCGAATGTGCAAATAATGTTGTAGATCTGTGGATATTGTTCTTTTAAATAATTTTTTAGCTTGTATGTTTGCTGTTAAACTCAAAAAGAATTATTTTATTTATTTATTATTATCATCTGTGAGAATTGTTCATAATCAGTTGGCTTTGTATACCGTTGTGTTGATATTCTTTAATGTTCATCAATCTAATGTGCTACTATGCCACTGTACTGTTTGCAGGTATTCAACAGGCTTTGGTGTTTCAGGGGGGAGTGCATTGATCCATGAATTTTATGCAAGAGAAGTAGCAAACCCCGTTCACTTGACCGTCGATACAGGATTCAGGAATGGGGAGGCAACTATCAAAGCTTATGTATCTGTTAATTTGTCTCTTGGAGACCGGCAGCTCGCTGCACAATTTCATGAAATTCCTCTGGATCTCCGGATGATTGAAGCAGAACGAGTTGGCTGTATGTATTTTAACTACACAAAATTTTGCTTTAACCGTTTGCTGAAAAGCATGAGAGACTTATGCATTGTGTTGACACCAAAACGCATGCCCTTGTCAGACATGGATACAAGGAGGGAGACCTAGTGACCACATGCCTATACATCCTTACTGTTTTATGAAGAACATGGGAATTGATATCTACACCTCTTGTTTTAATAGTGACACACCATCCTTCATTTTACACTCCTCTAACTGTTAAAATCTGGTACAATTCTTAAACTGTTATCAGTGACCAATCAAAAGAGTGTTTTATAGAGTAGTGCCATTGTCAAAAGAAGGGAGTGCAGATATCATTTTCTGAAGATATATTATATAATTGCAAAATATAAGAAAAGTAACCATTCAATATCACACGCATATATATGTATAAGAACAGTTTGTGCGTATTTTTCCAACGAAGCACAAGTACAAGTGGTGTCCATATGTTTGCTTAGTGATCAAATCCATTCATCTAGTAGATCCCAGAGTGGATGAGTAATGAACCAAAGGATGCCTATATTGGACAACCCTAACACTCTTGTTTGTAGAATTTTCTCCAAAATTTAATTTTAGCTTTTTGATCCGTCCGTTCCATAGCTTATATTATGGACGGCTAGTATCTTTCGTTGGAGAAGATTTTTGGTGCATGGACTACATGCGAACTGTGGTGCGGACAATCAATGAACGGTTAGATTTTAGCAGCAGGAATCCTGCCTCATGGGTACCACTCCCGCACCCGAACCCCGATTCGGCGCTTCTTAGGAAGGAGCGACCGAGGAGCTTGTCAAACCCTACTGATGATGCTATTCTCTTTACACCACCTTCTCGTATTACACCCATGACTTGTTCTTTTGATGCATGAAGCACATAAAATGGGAATTTCTTAGGAGATTCATCCCACCTTGAGAGAAACATGAAAATATTTGATCTTTTGAAATTTATTTAATCTTTACATAAACGCTCCCAACCTTGGACTCTTCTAGAGCCCACGCTTCCCCGCCCCACCCCTCCACCCGCTTCGTGCTTCTAAGGGTTTAGATCATTGAAGATGCCTAGGAATTTGCCACTTTTTTTCTTGCTTGACATCATAGAATCTCTTAAAAAGAGGTCCGGACAAGGGTTTATTTGTCACCCTGCTCAGTTGTTACAGGCAGTCTCGTTTTAGGAAATAAAGAAGCCGAGAAGGCTAGGTTACGAAATAAAGAAAGTGAAAGAGGGTGAGAGGACTAGTGTTTGTTTACTGGATGAATCATTGAAAATGAGGCGGAGAGAGGTGGAGGAAAGGGAAGGAATAAGAAATTAGAAGAAAGAAAAGGATTTGGGCGAAGGAAGGTGGAGAAAAAGGAAGAAATGAAAAATAACGATGAGAAGAAGAATTCTGTGTCATGTCTTTTTATCACCCTCTTATATTTTGCCCTGTATATTCCAAAGTAGCCAGAGTCTTACCTTAATGTTTATGTTGGTTGTTATGTTCCATATTTTCTGTTTGTGGCTGCATTCCTACATTGGTTTAAGTTGTTTTGTAACTCTCCAATGCTAGTGTTACTTTCTCTGCCAGGTTTGATATTGCATTGAGAACTTGGTTTTGTGACAGTAGCTATTATATCACTTTTTATCCATCTATAAGCTTTCAGGTAGGTTATGGTCTTACAGGGCAAACTCGGTTTTTGTGACAGTTGACATTCTAAAGAAGACAATTGTGGACAAGCTCCCTAATGACTTGGAAGGAATGGAAGCTTCAATGGAGAGACTGCTTGCTTTGTTTGATGATGTTTACAAATACGTAGATGATGTTGTGGTGAGAGACTCAACTTTTCCCTCTACGCTCAGTTTTTTTCATCAAATCCTTTTTAATCTGATATAGATATAACCATTTTATTCCCAGGAAGGGCGTGTAGCTCCAGACAACAGTATTGGGAGATTCATCACTGACACTGTAGCCTCAATTCCAAAAATGCCCCCTGCTGTCTTTGATAAGCTCTTGAATGACAGATTACAGGTAATGAATTCTCATGGTTCCTTTTTTTCCTTTTTGTGTGGTTTTTGTCGAGGTTATTAGATTTCAACTTCTATATTCAATTATCTTTGCTTAAGTTTTCTCTGTTCTTTCTAGGACCACTTGCTACTGCTATATCTGTCAAGCCTAACAAGGACACAACTCAGCTTAGCAGAGAAGCTGAACACTGCTTCTCAGATCCTGTAAGTTATAGAAGGCCTCTTAAGAGAAAGGAAGTAGTTGAGACTTGAGACCTCATTGTCTTTGGAGTGTGTTTTTTTAGTAGTATCGGTCGATAACATAACTGAGTTCTGGAAGAAGGCTTTTCTGTTCTTGCAGAAGATTTTGTAATCATTTATTTGCAAGCTTCTTGAGATGATGATTTTTTTACGGTTTTGAATAGGAAGCAAGACCTAATTCCAGTTTCAACAGGATCATAAGCAAAGTGTAGATATTTTTTTATTTTTCCAGCTTAATGTCTGGCTTAAGAGAGTTTTATTGGTAAAATGGCGTTAATTTGTTAAAATCAAGATATGCTAGGTAATATTCGCACCACATGGACTAACCAGTTCGTTCAATATGTGGACTGTCTCTGATGTATGACACTATCATGAAAAGATCAGGAGAATGAACAAAAAATGAACGGGGGAACAAGAACACGTTCATGATTTTTTTTTCTCAAATTTATTATTGAAATTTGTTTCTCAGATGTTGTGATTTCGATCTAATTGCACCTGAAAAACTTGAGTTATTAACGCATAGATCCTGATGCATGTATGAACTAGACGAACATCGAACTCATATTTAGTGGACTAATTTCTGTGCAATCATATTTTGATAATGGCAGTATTCACTTTGTTTTGTAATGGCATTGAAAAACTAATTTACAAAGTATAAACCAAATTTTGTAGCGAGATTATCAAAATACTTAGTGTGGATGTCGATCCCTTGGGTAGACAACCACCCTTGGGTTAATCCTAATGATAAATTTTTGGGTAACAGACATTTATATGTAAACGAGACCATTGTTCTTGTAGGCTTAATTAATAAGGGTTAGTTGCAGACTTGCAGGTGGGTGGATCTTTTTCTTTTTCTGTCTCTTGATTGGACTCAGGAAAGGTGGGGCACATATATCGCATAGAAAGATAAGAGTGGCAACTGGCAAGATGGCTTCCTAATTGGGTTTAGGTTTAAGGTTTTGGTTTTGGGCTTAGGTTTAAGGTTTGAGTTTGTTTTTACTATTGGTTTAGGGTAAGGGCAGAGGGTTTTGGGTTTTCATACTTCGCTAATAGGAGCTTAAAAAGAAATGCTCGTCTTGTGGGACTGAACAGATTCCCCTCCGGCATCTGGGCATGTCGATTGCATGATTTTACCTCGACGGGGTACCAAAATTGGCCCAACATCTAATTTATCCGATGCATCACACCAAGGCTCTGTTTCTTTCCACATAAAAATTCAAATTTTACACCCATTTTTTGTCTACAGATGTCTTCGGGACTTGAACCTTTGTTAAATATCAATATGCAGAGTTCAAAATCTGAAGTCTTTAAAAAAGCCAAGTAACTGTGTTTGACAGGCCTAGTCATTATGTCAACATACAACAACATCATACATATTTGACTACTCGCGGTTAGCACTTTTCCGCCTTGGGCTTAATCTCTTAGGTTTAACTAGCACTATAAATTTTAATCCAAACCTCACATGATGAAGATCTGCTCTCAGAATAATTTAATGGGTCTATCCAGTATAAAACGTTGATAAATCAACTAGCATCAATAAATTGAAATTCCGCTGCTAAACGGGAGATACAATGCATAAAACTATCAATCAAGGGAAAAAAACAGTTGCTTGATATTTTGGCTCATCATGCCTAAGTCGTAGGACTGCCTCTCCCCACTCAAGAAACCGTTTTTTCCCTTGAAATCTCTAGCCACTTCGATTAGATCGACTATTTTTAATGGTAATAGGCTTTCATCCTCCTCTGATGCAGTGAGATATTGCGAAACAACCAATTACTCCCAAAAGCTTTAGCTGTTGGAGAAGGCGTTATTTAATCTTTTATACTTTAACAATCCCCCATCACGTGTGGCCCTTATTTTTAGGTTTGGCCTACATGTGGCACATTAAATGTAGATTTTTAATTTCAAAGAGTTTTGAACCCATTCAATTTGCTCACAAGGTACCATAGAAAGAGGTTTCATGCACAAAACTTAAGCTTTTGGAGTAATTGGCTGTTTTCATATGTTATCAGAGCAGGAGTTTATGGGTTTCTTTTGGAGCAATTGGTTGTTTTCATGTGGTATAGAGCAAGAGTTTCTTGGTCCAAAACTCACAACTCCTTATATTAAAAGTCCACATGTAAGAGCAACCCAAAAAGGAAGAGGGGACTCACGTGAGAGGGAGTGTTGAAGTATAAATTAAATGATTAAATAACACCAACTCAAACAAACAGCTTAAGCTTTTGGAGTAATTGGTTGTTTCACAGATACAAGAAAATACTGTCACCGCGGATTCTCGAGTTTTAACGAGAAACTAAAATGCACGATGTGATCTAATCAATTGCCTCTAAATGGACGATAGACATGAAAAAAGCCAACGTTTTACAGTCCGACGTTAAAATCAACAGTCATCCTCGTCCAAATGCAGAGATTTTTTTATCATAAGACCCCACTTAACTCCATTGGACTCAGCGTCCAAGTATCCGAGTCAGTCTTAAGACCAACCTGTTTACGTGAGAAACGAAAAGCCTAATGACGATCATGACAAGAGAGAAAGACAGAAAGCAGAGTCGTCTTGAATTCACGCGTGCTAATAAACAAATATAACTTCCTCAAGTCTCTCTCTCTCTGTGGTTCAATTCTCGTTCAAAGTCCGAGAGAGAATCCATCAAAACACGGAAAAAGAAAAGCAACAAAAAAGAGCCGTCGAGAATCCACGGCCAAACAGCGCAAAAGACACCAAGGCCGACCGTATACGCTTTAACCGATTACATAACACTACCTACTCTACTTGCACTGATTCTTTATATTTTTTTGCCTCAGTTTGATATGTATTTTGTTCTCTTTGCTTGTCTTTCACTAACTCTGACGTCCTATTCACTGTCCTTAACGCACTACATTGCTGCACATCTTTTTTTTCTCATCCTACAGGCTTCTATGAATTATACTATTCTTAGATGATTTGGGCCCCTACTTAGAAGTCAAACTAGTGGGACCCATTTTCAATGGAGGATTACCGGTGGATAAGTTTATACAGGCTGTTGAACCCTCTTTCCTAGAATGGTTGGTTTTGTTCAGTTGTCTATTTGAGTATTCCTTAGGATGTAGCACATAGCTATGTAAGACTCATCAGCCATTGTCGTAGCTCACATATGAATTCTATGCCCCACTGTCCATGCCTAAATAACCTAGCTATTGGCCATCTCTCTCTCTCTCTCTCTCTCTCTCTCTCTCTCTCTCTCTCTCTCTCTCTCTCTCTCTCTCTCTCTCTCTCTCCACACACACACAAAGAAACATAGACATGTGT
This sequence comes from Tasmannia lanceolata, assembly GCF_043159265.1. Lineage (NCBI taxonomy): Eukaryota > Viridiplantae > Streptophyta > Magnoliopsida > Canellales > Winteraceae > Tasmannia > Tasmannia lanceolata. The sequence goes on from NW_027518683.1 coordinate 16,851,889, forward strand.
ACACAGATAAGATTCACATTACATTGGACAAACGAGAAGAATATGCCTTGGGAATTGTAGAAGCACGCAAAACGGATTTTCCGTGCGTGGAATTAAAAAAGAGAGAACATAAAGTAGATAGACCGACCGACATGACTGGTGTTACTCTTTTTGAAAACCATTGCAAATGTATATAATATAATTCTCTTCATGAAGACCAAGTTGAAAAGAAATGAAAAATGAGCACTACAACATGTGATAATCGTAGCAAGTACGTGAAAGAAAGAAAAAAGATTATGTGGCCAAAATAAGAAAGGCATCACTTTGCTTTCTTTTTAAAGTCGCCGTCAAACTACTCTGCTCTCAGAACCAGTCACGTGGGCTCGAACTTTGTGGTTTTTTTTTTTCTTTTTTTAGTTTTAACTTATGCAAAACAATATCTAAGATAGCTTCGTCTAAATTGTAAGGAAATATTATTTTATCAAATTACCAAAGGAGAATTTATATGATGGGTGGCCGTGAAAACACGTGAAGTCTAAAAAAGTTAGGTACGGCTCACTTTTTTTCATGATCCGAACCATTCATGTTTGGGCACAACGTAAATAGGTTGTGCCCAAAAAATCATTTCCATAGGATGATCCTAACCCTCCGATCTGAACTGATTTGAATATGACGCCCAAACAGATGAACGGTTTGGATCATAAAAAAAGTGAGCCATAGCTACTTTTTTAGACGTCACGTGTTTTCATGGCCACCCATCACATAAATTCTCTGGTTTGGTGTACCTCCTAAGGGAGATCTTATCTACACTACTTGTTTTGATATTGGGACTCTTCTCCTTATTGTATACCGGCACCGTGGGACTCTTATTTCCACAGCAAACTTAGAAATCTGATTTTTTTCACTATCAGTTGCTGAATTAGTAATCCAAGAATTTGATCCGATCCAAATTACAATGCAAAAAGGGCTGCAAATGTGAGAAATCCAATTCAACATCTTCTCAGCATCCAAACAGGCTCTTAATTCTTTTAAAATTTTCTCATTCACAAAATATAGTGGGGTAAAATTAGAAAGTTGGCCGAAAAAACACGTTTGATACAATTAAAACTTGTTTTAAACGTTTTCCCATAAAAAATAAAGTATTAAACAGCCAACTTATCGAACATATTTTTTTTTCCGAAAAAAAATATATGGGATTTGCTAGGGACTACCGCGGAAGGCATTTGAACGGGCTGTTGCATGAGAGAGCAGCCACATATATAGGTGAACCTTTTGTCTTATTAATTTAATTCATCCAATGTGGCCACTCTCTCATGCAACAGCCATACCGCCAAATGCCTGCTGTTATGGTTCCTAGCAAATCCCAAAATATATGTAATATACATAGTTTAAAAACGAAGTTTTTGTAACTATGCTCCAACCATCATAAATACGGGCAGGGGCGGAGGCACATAGAGCATGAGGGGGGCCATGGCCCCCCCAATGACTTGCAAAATCTCTTTTATGGTTTCTGGCTGTAATTGCATTCTAAGCTAGTTCAGTGGCCATGGCCCCCCCACCCCCCCACCCCCCCCCCCCCCCCCCCCCCCAATGACCAATGAGGGCAAGTGTAAATTAGTTTGGCCCCCTCCAGTGTAAATTCCTGGCTCCGCCCCTGAATACGGGACTACAAAAGCAAGCTTTAGGTAGTTAAGACACTACGCACCGTATGTACTGTAGGCGTCATGTGCATGTTAGCAAAATGGCGGACGTTAGTAAAACCTACATTTGAAATAAGAAGGGAAAGCAAGCAAGAGTTATGAACTGCACTCACTGATTTGAAACATAATTTCAGCTCGAAATCCGTATCTCTCGCAATCGAAAATATTTAAATATACCTTTCCACCCAATCTCTTTACAGCAGGAAATTTCCAGAGTAAAGATCTGGTGGAAAGCTACCAAACGAGGACCCTCTTAAAAAAATTCTTACAAATGGCTGCGCGCAGACCGAAACGTTGAACAGTGTCAGCTTTTGTGCATGTCTCATCTCTGTTAAAGCCCCACTGCACAAAAAACCAAGAGAAAAACACAATCAAGATCCTTTCTGCCCTAAAATCAAAGCACTGAAATAAACAAAGACAGTGATTCTGTTCTAATCTTGAATTCAATAAACAAAAAACGTGAATCGAAACACGACAGACATACAGACATTTCTCTTCTTATTTTATATGTATATACAGAGTCTGATCAGATCGGATCTTTCAGTTCAGAAAGAGAAAAAGGAAGATCAGAGATTGAGAGAGAGAGAGAGAGGAGAAGCGATCGAGAGGAAGAAGAGAGAAGGATTTCAGATATGGACGAAGGAATGTCAGGAGGATTTTGTATTAAAGGAGTTGGAGGTGGAACCAAATGTGGCCGTTGGAATCCGACTACAGAACAGGTTAAAGTTCTGACCGATCTGTTCAGATCTGGACTCCGAACTCCAACCACAGATCAGATCCAGAAGATCTCGTCTCAGCTTAGCTTTTACGGTAAGATCGAGAGCAAGAACGTGTTTTACTGGTTCCAAAACCATAAAGCACGAGAGAGGCAAAAACGCCGAAGAATATCCGTTGAAGAACCAGATCTATATGCGAAACGTAAGTGAAATCGAAAAAACCTTTATAAAAAGATCTTTTGAGAAATCTGGCTATGAAATGTTCTTTGCTCACTTTTTTTTCTTTCTTTCTTTTTTTGTTGCAGTAGATTGTACGGAGGTGGATATTATTGTGGAGCCGGAGAGAGAGATTGAGACTCTGCAGCTTTTTCCGTTGAATTCGTATGAAGAAGCGGAGATGGTGAGGTTGAAGAGAAATGAATGGAAGGAGTCGGTTTTTTTGCCTTCGATTGGGAAAGATCATCCACCATTGGATCTGCGTCTGAGCTCTTTCTAAAGAGCTTCGATTTCTCATTTGCAAAAAATGAGATTTCGAGATAATTATTGGATGTTAGGGTTAGAAAATGAAAGGAATTCAAATATAGTTGTTCGACTTTGGTTCTGAAAATCGGAACCACGCGTTTAGAAAATTGCAGATTTTTCTTTCTTCCTTCTCTCTCTCTCTCTCTCTCTCTCTCTCTCTCTCTCTCTCTCAGCTTGGACTTGAATGCTTGAGTTCTCTCCTGGTCGGTGCATTACAGAATGGTGCAACTCAATCGCTTGAGTTTAGATTTTAAAAAATATGAAATTGATTCCCTTTTTGTCCCTCTCGTTTTAGACGAATTGACGAGCATGCCCCCAACGAGTTATTCGACACATTTCCCATTATATGAATCATTAATGTTCCTTTTATGGAGTTTCTCCATTATTCATATGGTTCCTAAAGTAGGGAACCATAAAAATGATTTAAGCGCAACAACTAGGCCAAGTGCTATTTTTACCCGAGGCTTTGCCACTTCATGTCTTTTAACTAAAATGCATCAATCCGCAATAGTAGCAGCCGCCTTACAATCCCAGTGGTTAATGATGCTCGTAAGTATGTTGTTATTGAACTATGTGGCTCTTTTGCTTATTAGTACTAAGTAGCCATCAGGCTGAATCCAGAGTCAGGACTAGGCGGTTACTTCTGTCAGAAAAGTTTCCTTCAAGAGCTTCGAGGTTAAGTTTCGTCATTTTACGTATTCAGAGGTAGGAATTATCCGAAAAAGTCGTCCCTTTCACACTTTCAAAGGTTAATATCCGTCACTTCAGTAGATTATCTTGTTTCTCAAAGGTTTGATGAATTTACTGGTCGACTTGGGAACGGCCCGATCCAACCCGGATTGTGTGGGAACGAATCCTAGATGACTCAGTTCTGGAATGAAATGCAGTAGCTCACCAAGATTGCATTTACAACTAACTAGTGCACTTCGGAACGAATGTTGTTGGTCACCCTTTGGGTTTCAGGGATTGGACCTGTAAAAAGAAGAAGGGGTTTTTGCAAAATAAGTCTCTTTTTTTTAATTTATTTTTGCAAAAGGAGTCTTTGACAACCTGCAAATAGTCATCGCATTTGAGCGAATTTTGCATATATACACCACACTATAAAATAGTGGGCCCCACCCAATGCACATGCCTAGGTGGATATTGTGTGACCTACCCCAGCAAAACGTGAAGTAAAAATGAAGTTGGTGCGACTCACCTTATCAAAACATTAAGTGTAAAATAATGGGCTCACCCTGTGCATGGTTTTAGTTGAGTTCGTGGGACCCACCCTATCAAAACATATCATTCAAGGTGTAAAATAGTGGACTCACCCTATGCATATAGACTCAAGTTGATATCGTGGGACCTATCCCATCAGAACATGAGGTAAAATGGTGAGCCCCACCCAATGCATGGGTTTGAGTTTAGTTGATGGGACCCACCCTATCAAAACATTTAAAGGGTCACATCCCATGAAAACATGAGGTGTAAAGATGGTGGGCTCCGCCCAATGCATGGTTTATTTGAGTTGGTGGAACCCACGCTATCATAACATATTGTTGGGTGCCAGGGCATTTTGGTCTTTTTGCAAGGTAATTTTCTTCTTTTAAAATGTATATGGACATTTTTGTCTTTTGAGAAATTAAAAAAAATCTAAACTGGGTATTTTGGTCATAAAATTATTGTATGAATAGATTTTCAAAATTCACTCAAATGTGATGAGTTTATTTGCAAATTGTCAAACTTGAAGGGCCTTTGTGCAAATAAAGCAAAGTTGAAGACTTCTTTTGCAAAAACCAAGGCCAATGAAGAAAATGCCCGCTTTGGTCACAGACATGAGATGGATTAATCAACTGTGACTATTGCACAGTCCGATGATCTAGACTGTGCATTTGGTGGATCCCAAGCACCATACAAGCATCTTTTTAGTCCCAAAGTATAAATGTAGTGATATTAATAAACCAAATGATCAACTTACATTGGTCTTGTGGGCATGACTTTTGCACCATGGCCGATCTACAGTAACGGCCCACCATATGAACTGTTGGTCATTGGGGGCCATGGCCACTAAACTAGCTAGGCATAAAAGCAATTTTTCAAGTCATGGGGCCCCCTCAAGCTCTATGTGCCTCCGCCCCTGGCCCCAAGTGGATGGATCAATTATGCAGTGTTGTGATCATAAGAGTAAGGTAAGGGAGCTTGGGAGATACACGGCCAAAAGGACCATTGTAGAGCTCCACTAAAAACACAAATAAAACACTAAAATTAAAAGACTTATAAATCAAAATCACACTTACAAGTGGCTTGATGTTCTTTTCCCTTTTTCTTTGGAATATTTACACTTCTTCTCCCTTGAAGTTTAAGTCTTTTAGCTTGCCTTTGAATCTTTAAGCTGACAATCTATACAACAATGGCTTCATACTTATAGACACAAGACACTTCTAAAATAGCTAAATACATTAAACACTTTTTTGTAGTCCGCATAAGTCATGCTACGTTTGGTTGCCAGAATGTTTTTGAATCTTGGGACTTTTGTGGAATTTCTGTAAGAAACCTATGTTTGGTTGGTGGGCCCAAAATAATCCCAGGAACCAAAATAACCCCTCACGAAACCCCAGGAAGGAGAAAAAAATACTCCCAGGAACCAAAAATAAGCTTGCAGAAGAATTTTTTTTCTTCCCAACAGTTCAAGCAACCAAACAAAGCTTATTTTCCCACCATAGTCCGGTCAACCAAACATGGGATTTTTATTTTACCAGGATACTTCCAGGGAGTTTTTTTCCTTCCAATCTCCCAGGAAGTTTCTGGCAACCAAACGGAGCTAGGATTCCTGAGCAACATCGTAGCAATTGCTCATTGACTCTTTGATAATCTACCCTAGACATTAAGAGCTCTAGAAAACATACAGTGACTTTTACTTTTTCCACACGTAATAAATATCCTAGAAGACCACAGAGACTTTTCACAGAACCATAAACATTGATTTTAATTTACAATTTCCACCATGCACAACCTAAATCTGCTATCTCAACAACCACGTGTATTAGGGTAATGGGCTGGAGCTATGGTACAATAGGGTACTGAGTATACTATTATACTGCATAATGCAAACTAACTAGGAAACCAAGCAAATCAGTTTCTGCCACAGCATCAACAAGCCTCCCTCAATTTAAGTTACAAATCAGGAAACTAAATATAGGAAACTAGTCTCTCTGGTGATGAGAAGTGGCAAAAAAATAAGGAAACAGTCAATCAGATTTTGAGTATAGTTTTTTTTATTCTTCATTTTTGGCCCCTTATCACCCCTTGGAGACACTAGTTTCCTGTATTTTGTTTCTTGAGTTTTAGCCACTTCACCTCCCAACGCCTCTCTCATTCCTTGGAGGCTCAGTTTATCTTGAAAAAAATATCATGGTAGCCAAACGTGCCCTAAGTGTATATTCTTTGCTTACTTTTCACTAGACTTCCTTTTTTTATTAATCCTAAATTTCTTGCAAGATTTAAAAAGTACATAATTCGAATGCATATTTAATTGAAATTACAAAAAAAGTAATAATACGGAACTTTAGATTTTTCATAAGAAAAAAATAATTAACCATGAAACTAATCGGCATGGAGGGACTGTTACATGCTATGGGAACTAACTTTCAATATAGTCTAGGCACAAAGATAAAAATATAGGGAAATGAAAAATGTGCCCCTTTTCATTACTAGGGACACTAGTTATAGTGTATCTATGACTGCAAAGGGGCTGATGTACTTCACATTTGAAGGAATGAAGTGACCTGATTGCCACGTACAATGCAGCTGGGTGTCCCAAGCGATGAAAAGGGGCGCATTTATCATTTCCCAAAATATAGCCTAACATGTTGTTGGAATTGATACACTCCCTTCTAATTCTAAAATCTAAACTTTTTCGTTGGTTGGGTAAAGCTCATGGCTTGGCAATTGTAACAGCCATTGAAAAATTTAAGACGAAGGGGTTTATCTATCACACGAAGAGGGCATGGTGCTGCCACGTCTCCAATTTAGGTCCCGAATTTGGAAAAGGATGAGGCCCTCTTCCACCACCGCAAATATAACATCACCAATCATATAGCTTACTTTCTCAGTTCCCTTAAAAAAAGAAGAAAAAGAAAAATAGGAAAATAGAAGGTTGAGGATAAGACACTTGTGGAGGGCTCGTGCTAGAAACACTCCCATGGTAAAGCCACAAGACCCAGGACCTTCTATACCGTCCGATGAATCCCATATCTAAGTCTCACCCATCAAGACATTTCTTTAAAGCTGAAAAACTACTCACTCTAAGAAGATAAGAGAGAGAAAGAGAGATGGCTTCTTTAAGCATCGCATTCGGGCCGGCGGCGACAGGAAGAGTTTTTGCGGCGACGGCCACGAAAGGCGGAAGCGAGGAGAAAGGACCTCTGGATTGGATTCTCGGAGGTATGCAGAAAGAAGACCAGCTTCTTGAGACTGATCCCATCCTGAACAAGGTTGAGGACAAAAATGGTGGAACAAAGAAGAATTCCGTGGCCGTTCCTCCTCCAAAGAAGAAGTTCGGTGGGTTTGGAGGGCTCTTTGCTAAGAAATAATGACGGGATTTATGTCAGTTTCCGGTGAATCAACCACTTCCTTCTTCATTTTTCGATTTCTCTGGTTTTTTTTCCCTATCCGAATGATAAGTAATGTTGGCTTCTTTCTTCCTCTATAATTTCCTAACTTTGTGAATTTATTTCGATTTTTCCCTATCCGGGATATCAAAAAATCTGTTTAACACATTTTTTTATTTTTTTTGGAATAATAAATGCACTTTTTGTTGAGAAGGACTACAAGGGCCTTGTGGCGCCCTTCAGTTTAGCATTCCTCTTATTAATATTGTTGTTGTTAGTATTAACACGGAGAAAAGTGTATTTACTCGAACGAGTATAGATAACTTATCTACTCACTCTGTCCGGCTTAAAATATAGTGGGGCCCACAATGTTTAGGTGATGCAAACCATCCATTTGATGGGCCATCACATAAATAGGGTGTGCCAAAAAAATCAGCTCTGATTATCCCAACTTTTCAATTTGTGGAGGTTAAAATGGATGGCTATAAACCTTAACAAATATGTCCATTTTTACCTCCAAAGTTCGAAGGGTTAAGATGATCCTAAGGGCTGATTTTTTGGGCACTCTATTTATGTGAGAGCCTATCAAATGAATGCTTTGGATCATCCAAACAATCTGGACTCTGAGCTCTGGCCGACAGATTAGATAAGTTATCTACTCGATCGAGTGCATACACTTCTCTCATTAGTATAATATTATTAGGGTGATGATATTTTCACCCCACATTCGCCCCCGTTAACGTGATTTGACGTCAAAAAGTTTTAAGGGGGGCGAATGTGTAGTGCACAGGCGTTCAAAATATCATCTCCCTATTATTATTAGAGGAATAATAAACTCGAAGGAGGGAGGAATGATAAACTGAAGGGTGGCATTGCAAAAAAACGAGGTACAAGGATGCAACCATTGGACCATCTCTGAAAATTGCATTTATAATGGTGCAAAAAATATAAAATTAAATGAATAATATGATAAAGTGAAGGGAGGAATGATAAACTGAAGGGCGCCCTTGTGAAAAAACCAGCTACAAGGATTCAACCATTGGACCATCTCTGAAAATTGTATTTACAATGGCATAAAGATATAAAATTAAATGAATAATACATGCAATTTTGAAAGATGGTTCAATGGGGTGCACTTGTAGCTAGGTTTTCTTTTCTTTTTTTCTTTTTTTTTTGTTGCAAGGGTACCCTTTAGCATTCCTCCACTAATAAACCTCTATTCACTTAGTCTGTCATTGTGTAATTGCTAGATCCATGTGAAGGGTTCTCTAAAAAGCCAGCCGGTTTTGGACTTTCACAAAGTCAGTACTAAGAATTGTTTTTCACAAAGTCTAAGTAGTAGGACTTTCTCTAAAAAGCAGGATTAATGTTGTGAAATAACCCAATTACTGACGAAAAACCACTAATCTTTCCCACAAGTGTCGTTGCTAGAAAAAAAAATAGAGAGAGAAAGAATGTTGTGTGTATGTTAGAGATTTTTAGGGTAAACTCTTCTTGTCACATTAGTCGTGTAATTTACCAAGCAAAATGAGGCCTTTACTTGGGCAGCAATCTATGCGCGTGGGCCATACCTATTATTTCCCTTCAGATATAGAGGAAATGCTTCTGTAGGACACGACCTCATTGTAATACAATGTGACCCACCCACTACAGCATGGTGGGTTCCACCGGTGATTAATCCAAACCGTTCACTTGATTCACATTGCTTTGGATCTCATATACCACAAAAATCAGGCTAATCACCCAATTCTAACATCTAATAACACGCGCTTTTGTTGTTGATGAACATGGACGGCTAAAAATTACAGAAGGCAACGGTTCACATTCAACAAAAAAAAGTAGACGCTGCTTGATGTTACGGACGATCAGATGATTATTGTACCATCAGAGATTCAGAGATCCAAAGCAAGGCCTCTCAAACAAACGGCTTGGATCAATCAAACGTGGGACCCACTATGCTGTGATTTTAGGGTCCCATCTTGCTTTCTAAATCAGTAGGCAAGTATAAGTCACACGCACAAGTGATGCTAGTTTTCTCCATACAGCAGTTTAACCAAGAACATCAGAGTAGTTGTCCCTCACTTTGACAGTAGTACAGAAAATGCAAGACTATATTCACCATAGTTTGATAAAAAAAGAATAGATCAACACAAAAAATGCCAAGATCAATCCATTTATAAGCACCAATGGCAGATGTGACTTCAACAGCCCCACAGAAATCTATAATCTGTCTATGATGTTTTCTACTGTTTTCATCCTACATGTGTTAGGGACAGACTACAAATAACAAAAGCAAAATCATATACAACTACAAGCAAGCTTGGACATCACCATCTCACTGGGAAATTATAGATCGACTACATATTCCTCCTTCAGTTTTAACTCAAACATTTTGTCTGGAAGTGCCCACAGATCTTCTTCAGAAAACAAATCATCAATTTCTTCATTACCTGAAAGGTTCCAAGTTCCTAGTAAGATAGCAGAAATATAATACGTCTATACATGCATATAATGTTGAGAGAGCGAGCGAGCGAGCTTCACTCTATCATTGAGGAATGATATAGACTAGAGAGTAAGGGATCTTTTATGCCACCAAAATTGGTTTTTATTTGCAAATAATATTATCTCAATTTAATCTTATTTGCAAATAAGGCATTAAGGCATCTTTGGAAGCCATTAGCTAACATTTTTTTTTAATTATTGTAGCTACCATTTGCAAAAAAAACAAATACAAAACTTTAAAACCATTTGCATATAAGATTATGTGCGAATAATTTTTACAGAAATTCAAAGACCTAACGCTTAGAGAGAGAATGACCTGAAGTAGAGATTGATGAAGGCATCGGAAGAAACACTTCTGGCTCATCCTCCAACATAAAATCTTTAAAATCTCTTCTAGCTTCCTGAAATAGAAAAATCAAGGTTATGAAATTACTACCTAATCCAAAATTCCAAACCGTCACTTCTGTATCTAACGATTAAAAGGACGACATCATAAGCTAGAAATATTATCCTCACTGACATATTTCGGTCATTTCGTATCTGTTTCGGTTGAAATTTAAAACCATGGTTTTAACTTTTAAGTCAAGTTTGATCTTCTAAATATTGGTTTGTAAAATGCATACCTACATATTTTAGTTTTTCTTGCATATAACGACTACTGTTTTGATCCTCAAGGCAGAAGCAACGCTTACCAAGTGAATTCAAGATGAAACAGTACAAAAAAGTTCGATCACAAACCTCCATTGGCCTTTCCAGACCATAGAATGTTTGAGTCCATCCTCCCAATGCAGACATCACTTCCTCAACTTCCTTCTCCACACTTACTTCAAAGAAGGAAATATAATTGCATCATACATAAGAGAATTCAACTTGCCTCTTAATCATAAAGTCATAAGATAACAGAGGATTCACCCAACCTTCCCGCAATCCAACTTCCATGAGATAAAATGCATAAAGAACTAACTTCCATGAGATAAAATGCATAAAGAACCAACTTCCATGACATAAATGAACAAAGAACAACAATGAACCCAAAAAAGGCATGACCTCATTTTTTTGTCAAGTTTTTCCCTAACGAACATCAGGTTTTAGTTTTCGATTAAGTTAACTTGTGAAGAAAGATTTTTTGGTATTGGAGATTTAGAATCATTATGTGATATAGAATTTTAACCAGATAACAATGTGTAGGTTAGAAGTTCCTAGTTTAGTTCAAGAGGGTGCGCGCTGGCATGGCTTTTGCTTTTTTCTTCTGTTTTTTTTTTATATTTTTTTTTTCAAGGAAAGGGAAAGATAGCCCAAGTTTGATTCAAATGACTCATCTGAAGAAGCATTTGAGTACTGCTACATATGAATCACTGTTGGATGCTATGGGTTGACTAAAGCAAGCTTAAAGTGAACATTTAAGCCTGCAAGAAAAAAAAAATTCGTAGATTTAGAATCATTAGGTGATATAGAATTTTAACCAGATAACAACGTGTAAGTTAGAAGTTCCTGGTTTAGTTCAAGGGGGTGCGCTGGCATGGCTTTTGCTTTTTCTTCTGTTTTTTTTTTTTACGGAAAGGGAAAGATAGCCCAAGTTTGATTCAAATGACTCATCTGAAGAAGCATTTGAGTACAGCTACATATGAATCACTGTTGGATGCTATGGGTTGACTAAAGCAAGCTTAAAGTGAACATTTAAGCTTGCAAGAAATAAAATTTGAAACATACAACAAAAAACAAATGAAAAGAACGCTAGGATAAATGGCGTACGTTTCTCAGAAAGATCTTTCTCAAGAGAAAGTAAGTCGTTCCCAGAAAAATGCATATACTCTATCCCTTCCTTAGCCCATTCGTTGCATTTCTTTATTTCCTCTTCAGTGAGATGACAGCATTTTGGGATGCTCTTGGGATTTTCATTGCAGCGTACTGAAAACTTGTCTTTTAAAGAAACCTTTGATGCAGCAGAGACCGATGGTTTTTTCTTCTTTGAAATATCTGCTAATGCTTTTCGTTCCTTACGAATCTTGTGTTCAGACTTCAGCACATTGACCTTTGACCCAACAGCACCTTTTCCTGAAATTGGAACAAATTAAAACTTGTCACGTGTCAGTGATAGAGCCTGGATTATAAGAACTTCGAATATTGGGGTGTTTGTTCGGTTATAACCGAACCGAATAGACCAAAATTTGATAACAGAAATCATTTCAGTTATCAAATTTCGATAACTGAAACCGAACTGAAATTTGCAAAAACCGAACCGATTAAAAATTCGTAACCGATTAGTGGGAGAAAAAGAGGAAAAAAAGTAAAATCTCAGTTTGGATCAGAGGGCTAGGACATCCTATCGAAATCATTTTTTGAGCACAACCTAATTAAGTTGTGATCAATCAAATGGACGGTTTTGATAATCCTACGGAGTGCCTATATAGCACTTTTTTTGGAAAAATAATGGTTATTCAGTTAACCGAAATTATTATTTTTTGAGATAACCGAACCCGAATAACCGAATTTCCCAAAACAAATAACCGAAACCGAACCGAAATGGAAAAAAAACTGAACCGAACCAACTAAACCAATTAGGTTCGGTTCGGTTATTCGGTTATAACCGAATAATGAACACCCCTACGAATATATGTTCAAAAGTTAAGACTTGACTGAGAAGCTATTCTTTTGATTTCTGGGCTTCCCTTGGACAAGTCAAGGAAAGAAAACATGCTAATTCCTTATGAAATAAGTCCTTGGACTCACTATTCGAAGTCCAGATGAACTGAGTCAATTCAGCCAAATTCTGAATTCAGCAACAACATTTTGAACATAGCATCAAGCTTCAATAAACCCAACATTATATCCAAAAAACCTAGTGAGAACATACATACCTGAGTGGACGTGTAAATTCTCATTTTGAACCAAAGAAGGGGTTTGATAGGCCATCTAGAATTTGCTTAAACCAATCTTTTGAAGATGTGAAAACTGCAGAGTAAAGTATCAGTACATTGATCAAACAGGTTGTGAAAGAAATATTCCACGTTAAAGTCATGAGTACTGAACAACAGCTTATCCAGAATAGAGCACATCATAACGCATTAAGTACAAGAATCTCCATCCAGAATAGACATAGTAAGGAAGGCATATTTATATAATTGAGAAGCAGGAATATTTGATGTTAAAGTCACGAGTACTGAACAACAGTTAATCCACATTAGAGATATTAAGGAAGGCATATTTATGTAACTGAGAAGCAGAAATAAGTTGAGACGTTCAAATTTTCATTTCTATGGAAAGAGCATTTTAAACATTAAGAAAAGTTGTTTTCAATATGTTCCAAAGAGGTATTGGTCGAGGTTGCTGGGCTTGACTCCCTACATTCTAATATTTCTATAATGCAGCTAATAAAAAAGGAGAAGCGCCTTAACAAGGACGAAGATAAGGAAGACTGCAACTGATAACACGTAATAAATGTTAAGTCACACAATTATTGGCATCTTTTTAAGCAAATAAGCATAAGGATAACAAATGTCAAGTCACACATTTCTTGGTTTCAGACTGCATGATTTTACAACTTTGAAGTATATCATAATTAATAACTGCATGCTTAGAATGTATCTCAGTAGTAACGGATTATAATTTTTTGTCGGAAATGCATTTCTTTGATCTAGTATGAATGCTTCACTCTATTGAGCATTTGGAATGATAATTGATATGTAAAGGGCAAACACAGAATCGAAGGAAGCAAAGGATGTTTCCAAATAGTTACCTTAAATGGAAAAAAGGATGTTTCCAAAAAATACAAGTTTAGTAAGTGTAGCTCATATGGGGAATGTAGCTACCTAGGAATAAGAAAGAGCTACTTCAGTTGGTAATATCACCCAATGAATTGGGTATTTTTCCTATTATTCAAGTACAAGATAATTGATATTTTTCATGAATCATGAACAGATCTATAAGCATATTGTTCATGTAACTTTAAAGAAATAAAATCATGGAACCGAAATTCCTTCTTCGAAAATTATAAGCTTGGGAGAATGATAGAAAGCAAACAAAGGATTCTAAAATTGAGAATTCCTCTGTTCATAGGCGAAAAGGTAAAATAGAAGGGAAGCAAGAGATGCAATATATTTTCCTTAGTCATGCTGCAATATGTCTTGGAGTAATAATGAGATAATGCAGCATCTTTTACAGTTATGCAGTTATGCTATAAGGTAGAACTACCTTGAAAGGCTATTCTTGATATATGCAAATATACATTAACTATCTAGCTAACAAGCTATCCCATGACTTTGTTGTCAGGAAAGCCATGGCAGTAACTGTTAAAACGAAAACGGAAGATGGAAATACTTGGAAGGGATCATCAAGGCTATAGAGTTAGGGTTAGAGGAGAAGAAGAATAAAAAAAGAAAAAAAGAGAGAGAAGAGGTGAGGGGAGAAAATTCGTAGGGTTTTAACTTTTAAGTACAAACCCCACCAATATATAGGTATATAATATTGATAAATAATTACAAAAGTTTCCACTAATTACACATTGAGATGTGCATCATCCAACCTACTTCACAATTCATTTTTCTTTTTACCCAAAATATATTTAGGGACCTGGGTTGGCACCTTCAATTTTATTAATAAAAGAAGAATGAATACAAGAGGAGCATGTACCACCTTGCCCCGAACCCAAAAAGGGAACTACCTAACATGGATGTTAGGAATTCCTAAAATGTCACACCTAACCACATCTCGAGTAGATCTAGGAAGACCAACCAAAGTCCAAAATACATTATTGAACAAGGTAGAACAAGAATCGTTAGCCAAGAAGTCCACCGCTTTATCCCCTTCATGAAAAATATGGGAAAAATAAGCATTCAAATGCATGAGCAAGGATCTAGCTTCGTCTAAAACATAGTGAACTCCAAGGACTATTCGATTCATTCACTAGAAAAGGGAACTACCTAACATGGATGTTAGGAATTCCTAAAATGTCACACCTAACCACATCTCGAGTAGATCTACGAAGACCAACCAAAGTTCAAAATACATTATTGCACAAGGTAGAACAAGCATGGTTAGCCAAGAAGTCCACCGCTTTATCCCCTTCATGAAAAATATGGGAAAAATAAGCATTCAAATGCATGAACAAGGATCTAGTTTCGTCTAAAACATAGTGAACTGCAAGGACTATTCGATTCATTCACTAGATTAATCAAAACATGGATGTCCGATTTGATCCAAATGTTGTCAAACCCCAGACTTTTGCATTATCTCAAGCCATCTATCTAGTAAAGCTTCAGCAAACATATCACTATATTAGTACTTGTACCATAATAGTGACAATAATTAAAAAAAATAACTCTGTCATGGTTGTCTCTGATAATGCCACCTCCACCAGAATTTTCAGGATTCCCTTTGGACGATCCGCTCCCTCTACATTGAATGTCATAATGTTCTTTTAGGGTTTCTTCAAACCACTAGAGATTTTTGCATTAGGAATCCTCTTATCATCCAGACCCAACTGGGAAAGAACCATACCTTCCAAAGGGCAGCCCACGGCACGAGGCTCCTGCCATTGCGGAGTCTGGGGAGGGCTAGATGTACGCAGCCTTACCCCTGCTTTGCAGAGAGGCTGTTTCCGTGACTCAAACCCGTGACCACCAGGTCACAATGGAGAAACCATACCGTTGCGCCAAGGCTCGCCTTCTTAAAGAACCATACCTGCCACTAAATATCAAATTGATAATGACCTCATGAACAAAATGGCAATCTACCTCCACTACCTTGTTATCATAAAACCTCTTCATTGGCCTTTCCACCACAAAACGCATTTCTTCCATAAGACTCACCAACCACATCAACTCACATTCACATACAGTGTGAGCTATTGTATGATACTCTACCTTTGCACTAAAGTGTGTTACTACAGCCTACTTTTTGGTGCGTCAATTTATAAGGCTCCTCTAACAACAATACAGAACCCCATAGTCAAATATCTGGCAGAAGGTGGTCTTTACCAATTTGCATCAAAAAATCTTTCCACTCCCAAGTATTATTCTTCGTAAAAACTAATTCTCTTCCTAGTGCCTGTATTTAGCCTACACTTTGAATTTATTGCTAATAGACATGTTGTGACGTGGGACTCGACACTCCTTTCGACACTTTTAAATGATTGCTAGAAGTGGCAGACTTAATGTGGGTGTGTCAACACATTTTTGTACCGTGTGTGTGACATTCTGTTTTATTATTAAATATTGTGCTTAAGATTCACGGCAAGGAGAAAAAGAACACTTCAGATTCACCTTTTTAGTTTTTTAAGTAAGTCCTCCCTCCTTTCTTACCTCTATTTAAATTGGATTTCCATTTTGGTCTGTAAGTCCTCCCTCCTTTCAAACCATTTTGCTCAAACCCCAACATAGGTTGAAGTGTGGAACTCTGAAATTAACGAGAAAAAAAAAACTATCAAACCAATTGCCCTTTCTTTTGGTTTGTAATTCATGGGTTATCTCGTATCATAATGAAACTTATTGGAAGCAGGTATGTGGTGTATCGATTAGTAATATGGCATAGCGTTGACTAAATCTGGCAGCTAATTTTCTCCACAACAATGCCCTTGGAATGGCCTACTCCTTAAGGCTTACCTTTGCGCAAGCTCAATATTTTTATGTAGATGCCTATCAAATTGTGAAGATTCCACTACTCATCACCACATACCCACGCCTAGTCCCTAGGTTGCCAGTAAAGCAAAATCAATGATTTTCCAAGGTGTTTTAGATCAAAGGAGATCAAAGTAATACAACAAGTAATAGGAGTCGCACACCCTTAGCAAGCTCAAGATTCCTCCTCAACCATTGTTTTAGTGAGGCAAGAACTCCCCGGCTGGGGTTGTGGGAGAACATCTGTCTACCCAAAGCGCTTAGACACATGGCCCCTTTGGTTGCGCACTGGCATCATTTTTACTCAAAAATTCGTATACCATTGTTGTGACACATTGGCCACCACGTTCAACGACTCCTATACCACATATAACCCATTTACACAGATGTAAGGATGAGGCCTCAACACCAAAAATTCATAACTTTCGACATTAGGAGGATCAAACAGTCAAGCCTTGTCGATTCACAATCCTTATATATCCACTAAAAAATGAAAATATCTCATCCCCACACCAACAAAACAAGCTTCCATTCGTTGTTGCACATAAGAAAAAGATAAATCAATAAATTTTGTGGTCACTACGCCGCTCGCCACCTTGCCAATTCTCAATATCTTCCAATAGACTTATATAGATGTCAGGATGGGGCCTCGACTCTAAGCATTCATCAGTATGGAACATTAGCAAGATCAAACACTCAAGCCTCTCTCTTTAAAAAAAAAAAAAAAACAGTCAAGCCTCTCCAAATCAGCATCCTTATTGTTGTAAATAATCCATCAGACCTAAGATCTACACGGAGCATACACAGGAGATATAGTAAACAAACCAAGCCACAATGAAGACATGCATTTAAGCGGTTCCACAAGATTGTGTAAATCCATATGCAAGTAGATGAGAAGAGCAGCAAGAACAAAAGATTACAATGATTTTTTTTAAATTAATCTGAACCAAGATCAATCCCAAAACCGTTCTCCATTTTCTCTCTAAACCCTCCTACTCCCTCTCGTTATTCCCACAAGAGACCTTTCTCACTCCTACACCCACAAGAGAAACTCTCATAGTTTTAGATACCGTCCAAAACTCCTAGTACTGCTAAAGGCTATAAGAGAATCGAATCTGCTTTCGATGTGATTCAATAGAGAAAGATACACTTGCTCATATTATATGATGCATTTTGAGCATTGAGATAGAAAAGGCATCATCCCTGAAATTGATTCAAAATATAGGTTCCTCTCTCTCTCTCTCATAATCCTATCAAAAGCCTACAAGAGGGTCCACACTTGTGTGGAAACAAATACCAACCCCAACACCTTTCTCCTCTCCTAGTCTAACTAGGAAACAACAAGATAAAATCAAGGTTTTAAATTTCGGTTTCGGTGTCGGTTTCAGCCACCACTGAAATCGAAATATTTCGGTTTTGGGCTGAAATTTCGGCCGAAATTATCTAAAAATATGATTATGGTTTTCTTTATTTTTTTTTAATTTCGACCGAAATGTCTAAAATTTCGGTGTCAATTTCGGCAATTTGGGTTGAAATTTTGGCTATTTCGGTGGAAATTATAAATTTTAGGTGTACATTTTTTTAATTTTGTTGAAAATTTTGTAAAAAAGTCAAAAAAATGTAAAAAATCCAAAAATGAAATTTCAACCGAAATTTCAGCGACATTTCGGCGAGATTTCAGCGAAATCTTGTAAAGAAACGACTTCATGTGAATTTCGTTTCGGTTTGTGCCGAAACCGAAATATTTCGGCCGAAACGAAACGTTTTGGCCGAAATTTAAAACCATGGATAAAATCCTATAGTTCTAAAAATCGTCCTGTTGCCACTAAAGTCCGAACGTCATTGAGATGTCTTCCGAGACGAAGGTTTACAACCCGCACGCACGAACGAACGTCAGAAAACCACTCGGAGTTTGGACTCCGGTGAGGCTTCTCGATGCTTAAGTCAGTAACGGTAACAAATACGAAGGTTGAGCTCTCTAGAAGCTCAGCAAAAACAAGGGAATGAATTTAAAATCCGTACCTTTGAGCCTTGATCCCCTTAATAGATAGAGTGAGAGTCCTGACCAGTTAGGAAAGTTGCCTCTTAGGACTCTTTCCTGATTGGCTGACTTTCCTAGAATCGAGAGTTTTCAAGCTCATCTCCGGTGGCTACTTTTTGGAGCTGTGATTTTAGGGTTTTGATTAAGGTTTCTAGGGTTTCCATAAGAAGATGAAATTACCCCTTTTGCCCCTGGCGTGTTTGGGTCCGTGCGTGCCACATGTCCAACTCTAATTGGGCATCAATTTTTAATCCCCAACACATTAGATAGGGAATGAATTTGTCCTCCTTATAGCATCTACAATAGTAGCGAAGAATCCATTATTACCTTAGCAGGGAACAAGTCTCTCTACTAACCCTACCCGTGGTGCAAATGCCACATATCAATATTCATATGGTGTTAATGTTAGAGGTGTAGAAAACTCCAACTCAATGTCATTCTTCGATTCTGACTTGGACAGAGCAATTTTGTGGAGCCTTATCACCTGAATTTTTCCCAAGCCTTCGAGTCTTTGAATGAGCCTTGGGACAGCCAGCCACAATGGCTGAGTCGACTTGACCATGATGAACACCTACATCAACCTACAATGGCCAACCTGGGAGAGTCCTATACCGACTGACCGCAACCCGTGGGCTGACCTATCGAAGCCGAGGCGCAAGACTCCTTCCTTGGCCCGAGCTGACCTAAGGAAGTGGAGGGCATGTGTTGGGGGTAAAAATCAATGCCCGATCAAATTAGGACATGTGGCATGCGTGGACTGAAAAGCCAGGGGCAAAGAAGTAATTCCATCTTTTCGTGGAAACACTAGAAACCCTAAGTGAAACCCTAAAGCCATAGCTCCAAAACGCAGCCGCCAAAGATAAACTTTGAAACTTGCGATTCAAAGAAAGTCAGCCAATCAGGAAAGAGTCCCAAGAGCCAACTTTCCTAACTGGTCAAGACTCTCATTCTATATAAAAGGGGATTAAGGTTCAAAGGTACGGATTCTAAATTCATTCTCTTGTTTTCATTGAGCCTCTAGAGAGCACAACCTTCGTATCCGTTGTCATTGCTGAATTAGGCATCGGAGAGCCTCCTCGGAGTCCATACTCCGAGTGGTTTTCTGACGTTCGTTTGTGCGGGCAAGTTGTGGACCTTCGTCTTAAGAGTCATCTCAGCAACGTCCGGATTTTAGCGGCAACATGTCCAAAACAAACTCTCCCTCTCGACCCTATTAGGAAGCTACAAGAGAGTCCCCACTTGCGTGGAAACCATGCCCACACGGGCCACACCAACAAACCAAACTTCTATCCGTTGAGGCTCATAGAAAAGTAAATAAATAATAAATTTTGGGTTCACTACCTTCGAATTTCACAAATAACAAGTCTTGATCGAAACAGTACATTTCTTGAATTTTCATGAATTGCTGACAATTATAAAAGCTTCAATAGTATTGAGCATTAAAGAAAAAACTTCAAGGATGAACATAACTCTTGGGAGAATATCTTATTTTCTTCTGAATCATGCATCTAGTATTACGAACCCTAAAATATCCGTATTACCCGTATCTAGCTTCCGCTTTCACGAAACAGAGAAAAAAGATAAGCAAGATTTCCTTGTGATTTTGCGCATTCTGCCATTTCTTGCCAATATACCCAAGAAAGAAAATCGTATAAAAGTTGGCTATCAAATTCAACCTAATGCTAAACAACGCAAAGAATAAATTCATTACCGCAGAGATTAGATTAAAATTGAGAAATAACTACAAAAAAATCATTAACATATCAGAAATGCATACCTAAGATCTATATCCGATTTGGTTTCTAGGGTTTTCTTTCCTCCAAAATCGAAAAAATCTCAACTCACGGTCTCTTTTCTCTTTATCTTTTTTGGACCAATTACCAATGGGAGACAAACATTAGGCAAAATTATCAGCAGGACCCATACTTTTCAAAAATAATCAACGGGGCAAAAGAGGTCTTGTCAGTAAAAGCTGGACGAAAATACCCTTCGGCATTTACAACACTTTTTGACCTTGTTTTCTCCTTCTTCTCTCTTCTTTTACTTTTCCATTATCACATTTTTTATTTTTTACCCTACTAGTCAACTTCCTCCTTGTTCAGCCCATTATTGCTGGCAAATCTTGAAAACTTGAATGTTGAGTTCTTACCATTTATCTCTTTGTATTTAGGTTTTCTTTTTTAGGGTTTTGCACTATTTTTCATTCATCTGTTTCTGATTTATCTTGTTTAGGGTTTAAGCGATCTGTTTTTTAGAGTGAGTTCTCGAGATAATGCATGGATGACTACACATTTTTTTATTTACTTAAAATTTTTTTTGTAATACAAGGATGTAATACATGAAGCACATTTAATGAAAACAACATCCATTTCTTTTGTCATTTCTATCATGAGTAGAATCAGAGGGTTTTGTAGCAAAAGTGGTTTATTAACTCTCTGGAAGGGGGTTAGTAACTCTCAAAAGTAGGGTTACCAATTTTCGAATGGGCTTATCAAGTGCTTGAAAATTGGCCGAGGGCACTAGAGTATTGGATGAGGGTTTTCAAGTCTATAGGATTGGGGTTATCTAGTATAAAAAATGGGGTCACCAATTTCCGAATGGGCTGATCAGATCTCAAAAAATTGGCCAAGGGTACTAGAGTTTTGGAAGGGGGTTTTCAAGTCTCTGGGATTGGGGTTATCTGGTATAAAAAATGAGGTTACTAATTTCTGAATGGGCTTATCAAGTCCTTGAAAATTGGCCGAGGGTACTGGAGTTTTGGAAGGGGGTTTTCAAGTCTCTAGGATTGGGATTATCATGTATCAAAATGGGGTTACCAATTTCCGAATGGGCTTATCAAAGTTCGGCCGGACTTTTGTCGGTTGGATTCTCTGATGCCTTATTGGTGGACAGAAGAAACTTTTGGACATGCTTGGTCACATCTGAATGCTGAGTTCATCTTATGTTCATTCGAAAATGTAATCCTATAGTAGGGGTATTTTGGTCATTTTAATGAGAGATCACAGCTACTGACAAGAGAATGAATTTAAACATGCCTCTAAAGATCAGCTTAGAAACACAAGCTACAAGTATCCCTAAACTTGTTTTCTAAACATGCCTCTAAAGATAAAGGGATGTGAAGTAACTTAGGTCGCAATCAATGTTTCCCATTTTCCATTTCCAGGGCGGGCGAAATAGGTTAACTGGAATCGTGCTGAGTGACTTCACTTCATGCAGGAAAAAATCAGCACAATTCCATTCTAATGTGAAGTAACTTAGGTCGCAATCAATCTCATTTTCCATTTCCAGGGCGGGCGAAACAGGTTAACTGAATCGTGCTGAGTGACTCCACTACATGCCTGAAAAAATCAGCACAATTCCATTCTAAAAGCCGATTTAAGTGTCAAAAAATGAGAGAAGGGTTAAATTCAAGGTGTACCGAGAAGGGTTAAAGAACGCGGCCTTATTTTTGGGTGCTGTAGTTTATTGAAAATGTTGTATGTAATGAGTAGAATCATAGTAGTGTAGATAATGTGCTCTAAATAAATAAATGAATGAAGAAGTATCTTAAGATCTAGGGACCTGGCCAAACCCCATATTTGTTACTCTATTGGCAACGAATTTCCCATTGACTTTTGGGACCAACCGTGGCACCCACAAGGTACAATCTCTTCAGTGATCTCAAAAAACACTATTGACTCCTCTGTGCCTCTGTGGCATCAATAAAATCCATGGTCGAGCTGCACTTCCGGAATCAGTGGAATCCAATCTTCAACAAAGCTGCTCTCACGCAAGAAAAAGAGATACTCGAAGAGTCCATTTTCACAAGTAGGGGTGCAACTCGGGCCAGGTTGAGGGCAACCCTAACCCAACTCGAGATAGCATTCCCTCGACCCCAACCCGGCCCAACCCGAGCGTCGAGTTGAGGATGGTCAACCCTAACCCAACCCGCCTCCAAATCGGGTCAGGTTAAGTCGGGTTGGGATTGGGTTCATCTACGGCCAAACAGACAAACACAAGAAAGAAAAACATAATCATGAGAAAATAATGATAAAATTAGAGGACAAAGGTCGAGTTCGGGTCGGGTCGGGTTACCAAGGCCTAACCCAACTCAAATTTAAATCAGGTTGGCTTTTCCCAACCCTAACCCAACCCAGCCTGAGAAAATGCCAACCCAACCCAAGCCAAAATGAGGTTGAACCCGTCGGGTTCGGGTTGAGCCCGACCCAAGTTGCACCCCTAGGGACCATCTGGAAACCAAACATCGATGACTCCTTCTCTTTTAAAAGAGTGCTTGGAATATCATCCAAGACAAAGACCAAAACCATGCCTGGGCTTCAAGAATTTGGTTCAAAGGGCACATCCCTAGGTATGCCCTTACCGCTTGGAAAGCAATGAAGAATGGTCTTAGTACAAGAGACAGACTTCCCTTCCCAAGCCTAGACGCTGATCTTAAATGCATCCTCTGCAAGTAAGAAAATGAACATGTGAACCACTTGTACTTCAACTGCAGCTACACCAAATGGATTTGGAAATCAATCCTATGGCGACTTGGCCATAGACGAACCCTGCAAAGTCACTAATGGAAGAAGAAAATTGGCTTCGGAGCAAATTTAAAGGGAAAGGATAAATTACAAAAAATGACACAAAAATTATTGGAGTGATTATATATTAGGTTAGACAAATGACAGAAAAAGTTTTTTTTTTTTTTTTTTTGTTAGTATGGAAATTGCCCCGATCACCTCATTGAAAATATTATTTATTCAATGCTTTTGAAGGGTTACTTTCATCCAATGCCATGTTGGGTGGGCGGAGAGACCTGATCGGCATTTGCCGCATCCAGTCATGGGTGATGGCTTAAGTGGTGATGACATTTTAAAAAAAAATTATCCTTAAAAAAGGGGTTTATGTCATATTTACTTTCATTTTTATTTTCGAAGCGTTTTTTACTACTGCGTCTAGATACTCTTGATAATGTCGTTCCCCGCACGTGTGGCCCACACTTGACAAACATGTGGCACATGTGGTCCCACTTTGTGCCGACAATCGCATGTGGATTTTTGCTATCTGGGAGGTTTGAACTCGAGACCTTTGGCTCCGATACTATGTTAGAACAAGAGGTAGGGTTAGAGAAGAAGAAGAAGAGGAGCGAAGAGGAAGGAGAGTCTCCACTAGGGAGCTCCCATGTAATGTGAGCTCTCATGTAATATGATGTATATATAAAGCCTAAAATAGAGCAACATAGTACAAAGACTACAATACTCTCAATTCTACACATTATGACTAGAATACCCTCTACCACTCTTCAACAAATACACGCATTTTTTGATTCATGGTTAATTTCCCACATTTGGAGAGAAGGTAATGCAGCTGCTGATTAACTCTAAAAAAGAAATTGCCCCTGTAAGGGTTTCCGTATCCCTTCTATGCTCTCTCCTTAATTGTCCTCTAGTTGATGTACTTAATTGCGATATGGAGGGTATTCCCTACCCGAGATTGTAGCCCCTCCGGGCCTCTTTCATATTAATATACTCTGGTTGGGGTCTTTGCCTAATCCCGGCTTACCAATCAAAAATAAATAAATAACTGATTTGGGCCTTGGATCAAGATCGTCCATCATGTGGCCCCACTATATGGATGGGTCATTATGCTAAAATCAAATCAAACCATGTCCATCCGCTTAAATACCACTTTTAATCTACAATGGACCCCCCCTCGATGGACATTCTAGAACAAGGCTTTATGTACAAGGACACTCTAGACCAAGGGTTTATTTATATAATCCATCCCACGAAAGCCATCAACACATACTGAGGAGTGTCGATATAAAAATGAAGGGAGGCGGTTCGATATTATGTAAATATTCTTCTCTGCATTTTTCATCAACCTTCATTTAGTCATGAATCCTCTGTTCATTAAAAAGACAAAACCACATTGTCACAAGAAACTCGGAGAATCGAAAGGTTACGTGAGAGAAAAGAAACGAAAAACGAAAAGCGGTGGGTGCTATAAAAGCCCAAGACCAAAATAACTACCAAAGCTGCTCTTTCTGTCTAGGGTTTCCGAATTGGGAGATCAAAACCCTAGGAAAATCAACTAATGGATGTAATCAAGAGCCAGCAGATATCGGCTAGGCCGATCGAGAAGGTTATAGTTCATCCAATGGTTTTACTCAGTATCGTTGATAACTACAACAGAGTGGCCAGGGATACCAGAAAACGCGTCATTGGGGTTCTTCTCGGTTCCTCTTTCAAAGGCACCGTCGATGTCACAAACAGTTACGCAGGTCAGATCTTCAAACCTTCTCTAATGGATCTTCTTTATTGTCTTTTGCTTTGTTTGTTTCAAGTTTCAGGAGCATTGGATCTGTTGTTGCATTTTGCTATTATTCGCCGGTTAGGGTTTGATTATTTTGCTTTTTTCTGAGCTCAAGACCTCGGAATTATCATACTTTGTTCATTTTTGTTCATACTTTTTTGGGCTTTGGGTTTTGATGCCTTTTGTTCCGGTCCTGAGTTGGGCCCGCCTAGGTATGGAACTGGGTGGGACCTAGCCTGGTATGGGACAGGTTTAGAGGGCCTTGCCTAACGCGTTCCATCAGCTCTGGAGCTTTTGGCGTATTGGTAAGGTACCTTAAATTTGGTATCAGAGCAGCCACCATGGGAAGTCACGGAAGGGGCGACCTGTGGAAAGGGCTACCTGGGAAAAAGGCCAGAGTGAAAGCCGTCACAGAGAGGAGGACGGATGCGGAAGCGTGGTGGTATGTTACGGTCCGGAGTGGAAGCCCGCCTAGGTATGGGACTCGGTGGGACCCAGCCTAGTATGGGACAAGTTTGAAGGGCCTTGTCTAACGTGTTCCATCAGCTCTGGAGCTTTTGGCGTATTGGTAAGGTACCTAACACCTTTAACCTCTGATGTCTTATTTTTATAGTTGATGTCGTCACTTTAGGGTTCGTGGCTCTTTGGAGTTGAAAAGTATTGTTGAGTTTGGATTTTTTGTTTGATTTTGTGTTAGGTGACAATAACTTCTTTCTATAATCAAGAGTTTGAGGTTTTTTTTAGGCTCCTTGATTATGAAAATTAGAGTTGGATGCGGGTTTAGATTTAGGGTTTCAACATTGTTGGGCAATGATATCATCTCTTGACAATTGAGTGGGTGTTTCGTGTTTTGGGTTCGATAAAAAATTATGGTTTAGTTTTGGATTTTGGATAAGAACATTGCCATGCCCATATCATTACCACTTGGGACTTCATCGCTAATCCGTGCGACCTGCTTGGAATCATGGACTAAAATTGAGAAGCCACAATGTTTGCTTCTTATTTTGTTCTTCTTATTTGAAAAACTATATTGATTTGATTGAAGAGATGATCGATGTGAAGAATCACTCATTGTTTTTGGAAACCGCTCCGTGGGGAATTGAATGCTCCAAATTCTTTTCATAAAAATAATGAAAACTTTTGGCTACCCCAGATATCGGTTGTGTCCAAAATTTGGTCAAATATCGCACATCAGTGAGAAAGAATATTGAGCGTAGGTATAGTTGAGGGAATAGCCCATCTCTCTCTCTCTCTCTCTCTCTCTCTCTCTCTCTCTCTCTCTCTCTCTCTCAGGTCGTCATTTTTAGCGATCCGGTTGCAAATGAACCATCTCTCTCTCGCTCTCTCTCTCTCTCTCTTTGAGGTCGTCATTTTTAGCGATCCGGTTGCAAATGAATCATGTTTGGGGTTGTGCGATCCAGATCTTGAGTCCTTTTTTTTGGGGTGGGTAGCGACCCGGTAACACTGCTGTAGAAGCATTCATAAAAAACAATAGGGTCTAGTGGCTTTGTTTGCTTTGAGATGTAAAGAGTTTGACTTTTCTATTTTTAGGAAATTATGATGCCTTTTAACTGTTTTTTAGAATGAGTTTTGGTGGGTTTTGAGTTTGGTCTATGTAGAGAAATGTTAATAGTCTTTTGGATGCTGCTATTCCATATCCTCTTGTTTTTATATTATCACGTCGCTTGTCTCACTTTCCCTATTAGCTGGTTCAACTCCTAGCAGAGGTCCCCATTTTTAGCGATCCTGTTGTAAACGAACCATGTTTGGGGTCGTGCGATCCATATCACTGGTCTTTCTTTCTTTTTTTTTTGGGGGGGGGGGGGGGGGGGGTGTTAATGGTCTGCCATAGAAGCATTCATGACAAACAAAAGGTTTTAGTGGCTTTGTTTGCTTTGAGATGTTAGGACTTTGACCTTTTTATTTTATTTTATTTTATTATGATGACTTTAACTGTTTTTTAGCATGAGTTTTGTGAGGAATGATAGAATGAAGGGCGCCCTTGCAAAAACCTGCTTCAAGGGCGCTGCCATTGGTCAATTTCAGCAAAGATGGTGTAGGAAAAAATGGATGGGCAGAATAAAACGGAAAAGGTTTTGTTTTCGCTTTGAAATTGACCAATGGGGACGCCCTTGAAGCTGATTTTTGCAATGGCACCCTTCATTCTATCATTCCTCGAGTTTTGGTGGGTTTGTTAATAGTCTTTTGGTGGCTGCTATTCCATATCCCCTTGTTTTAATGTTATCATGCCGCTTGTTACCCTTTCCCCGTTAGCTGGTTCAATTCCTAGCGGAGGTCGCCATTTTTAGCAATCTGGTTGCAAATGAACCATGTTTGGGGTCGTTCGTGTGATCCAGATCGTGGGTCCTTTTTGTGTGTGTGTGGTGTGGGTTTTTTTTTTTTTTTGTTGGGGGGCGCTAGCGACCCCGGGAACATTGGTCTGGCATAGAAACATTCATGACAAAACAAAAGGGTTTAGTGGCTTTGTTTGCTTTGAGATGTTAGGATTTTGACTTTTTATTGTTAGGAAATTATGATGACTTTTTAACTGGTTTTTAGAATGAGTTTTGGTGGGTTTTAAGTTTGGTCTATGTAGAGTGTTAATAGTCTTTTGGTGGCTGCTATTCCATATCCCCTCGTTTTAATATTATCATGTCGCTCTTTACACTTTCCCCCATTAGCTGGTTCAATTCCTAGCAAGTTATCAACAAACGATTGGAGACATTTAAAATAGCACAAAGCCGTTATGATGTGATCCAGCCATGGCCACTTTCTATTTTAGGATGATTTCTATTTTTAGAGTAGTTTCCATTTTGGACACTTTCTATTTTGGGATGGTTTCTATTGTTGGCATCCCACATATGTGGCTGTCATTAGCTAAGATCCACATCTCACCATGATCTACACCTATTTCATACCATGACCCACAACTTAAGTCGCTTAAGTTAAAATGACTTAAGTGCTTCAAAAGGATGTCTTTAGTTTTGAAAGAAGAATCATGCCTTCATCAGGATTTTGATCAATCCAATTGTCACCTGGCTTAGTCAAAAGCTGGAGAAGATGAAAGCACATAAGCTAGAAGCAAACAACTGAAAAGTAGTAAATGGTTCACTCAACTTGCCGCTTCACAAACTATAATGCAATGGTTAGGAAAGCACCAGTTACATTAGTGTGATGGCCCACCATTAGTATCTTGTTGAGCCCTGCAATCCAGCAAAAATCAACTGCTATAGGAGGACTCACTCAGGATCATGACCTACTAGTGGGCTCTAATCTATCAACTCGCTAATTCTTGCCAAGAACAATAAAACAAACAAATAAGAAATATGCCACTAGTGCACCATTGCAACATCTTATGGTCCCTACCTGAATTATGAACATGCATGCAATGCAGAAAGAAAATAATGCAAGAAGAGATGAGAACACTTTTCATTTTGAGGGGTTATGGACTCACATATTTGTAGCTCTGACAGACTTTTTGATGAGTTAGGGCAAGAATCTCTTTTCTCATATCTCTGATATTTAGGTTAATTTCGAATCTCTAAAACTCTTAGAGTTCACAAAACTTTGGATACCTCACGCGTCGACTTGTTGAAGCAGTTCAACACATTGTTGTACGTAGAACAGATTGTGGCACTATCCGAGGTATTTCTGTGAGTCCTCAAAATGGGATGACGGAAAAAATGTTGATCCAAACACTAATTGGTCGTGTATTAGCAGACGATATATATATGGGTCTACGAAGCATTGCCGCTCGAAATCAAGATATTGGGGTTGGGCTTGTCAATCGATTCATAACCTTTCGAGCACAATCAATATATATTCGAACCCCCTTTATTTGCAGGAGTACATCTTGGATCTGTTGATTATGTTATGGTCGGAGTCCCACTCATGGTGACCTGGTCGAATTGGGAGAAGCAGTAGGTATCATTGCGGGTCAATCAATTGGGGAACTAGGGACTCAACTAACATTAAGAACTTTTCATAAGAATGAAACTCAAAGGAATTGACGGGGGCCCGCACAAGTGGTGGAGCATGTGGTTTAATTCGATGCAAAGCGAAGAACCTTACCAGGGCTTGACATGCCGTGAATCCTCTTGAAAGAGAGGGGTGCCTTCGGGAACGCGGACACAGGTGGTGGTGCATGGCTGTCGTCAGCTCGTGCCGTAAGGTGTTGGGTTAAGTCCGCACATGAAATCTAAATTCCCCATCTCTCAATGATGGAAATGATGGGAGATGCTAAATGATGCTGCACTTCCCTTGAATTTGTCTGCACTTCCCTTGAATTTGTATTGCTTGCATTATTTGCCCAGATGAGCATTTAGGCTATGGCATGTTCATGGTAGGACCCAACTTTTGAACAATCAAAGATAGAGTTGATGCTGATGTTACACAGGTGGGTGCATCTGAGTGTATCACATAGATAGATCTTATAGTATCATTTCATTACTGTAATGTTCCTAAATGATTATCAATTTGAGCTAATATGATCGTTTTGTTGTTTGAAATAGTCATTCAAGCACGTGAGCCCTTCATAAATTAGTCATAATGTGTATACTTTTTGTATGCATGGTGTCTGTGCATTACAGTATTTTGATAAAAATGAAGAAAAACTATTTAACATCATGATATAAACAGTGGAACACTTTCAGTTATGGAACAATATTTTCTTGTTCAACTTTTGGATGTATTGATTGGTTAAGCTGCTCATGTTCTTGGGCTTTACGTAGTTGAGGGTGTTTATTGACATGTTTTCCTCTCTTTACTAACCTCTGATATGATTCAAAAAACTTTCATCTTACATATTGAGGAATTTTCATATTAACACTTAATGTCTGATTTTCAATGCAGTTCCTTTCGAAGAGGATGACAAGGGTCCCAGTATATGGTTTCTGGATCATAATTACCATGAAGCAATGTTTGCCATGTTCAAGAGAATTAATGGTTTGTGATATTCTGCATCCAGCGATAACATTTACCATTGCTATCCATAGTTCTGTGGAGTTATCTGGTCTCTTTCCTTTCAATAATCAAACAACGTATCTGTGTTTCAGCCAAAGAACATGTGGTTGGTTGGTACAGTACCGGCCCAAAACTTCGGGAAAATGACTTGGATGTTCATGGACTATTCCACGAGTAAGATCATTCAAGCCTTATTGTATATAAATGCGCTATTTCGTAACTGTTACAGAACTTTCGGCATGTATTGTCTTGCCTTCAGTTTTTTTGTCTTACACAATATTCTTTTCCTCTCTAATCTGTAGACATACTCAGGGAGATGTTGGGTTGGGACGGCCACTCTCTTTGTGCCATGTGCGTGGTCAGTGGAATGGCTCATTTCACAGCACCCTGGGAGTGGTCGTCCCAGGCTTTATGCTCTCCATGGGTGTCCTCATATCATTCTCCTTTCATCCTCAGTTCAATGTTGGACTGCACCACATTTGTCTCTGGCTCAGCTGCCGCTGTTCCATGATGCAGCAGATTCTGCAGCAAATTTTGTCTTCTTTTTAGGATTCTTAAAATTATTAATTTGTCAACCTTGTCTTGGTTATAGTCTCTGTGGGATTGGGCCCACGGATGGTCATCTTATTAGGTTCATTTTTGTTGGGGCCTACATACTTTTATTTTTTGTCTGGCAACGTGGGCACTTCATGGGGTGGCTTTGATGTGTTTCTGTCCTTTGGTCACTTTCTCTACTGTATCATGCCCTTTATTATTATTCTAAGTTTTTTTTTTAAATGGTTTATTGTGCTTCGAAGTGAGCCTTTTTTTCTAAAATTTTCAATAGTATCAAATCACAAATGACTATTTTCCGTATCAGATACATTTAATTTCATGCTTCTAGTTTGTTTATCTTTTTTGTTATATTATTTTATGAGATTATTAAAGGAAATAGGCCTGGTCTGATACTTTGTCCTGGCCTCCGCGTCTTGATATTGTGGTTATTAACTTTGAAAACTGTTGACTTCATTATTCATTTTGCAGTTATGTCCCAAATCCGGTGCTGGTGATAATTGACGTCCAAACAAAAGAACTGGGAATACCTACCAAAGCTTACTATGCAGTGGAGGAGGTCAAAGAGGTGAGAATATGCACAGTTATCAAATGTTTTCAGTGCCAAAATGTCTTTACCTTTGTTAAGGAGCTAATCAAATATTCCAGAGAGTGGAATATAGTATCCTTTTTTTCTGCTTGTGATGATATGAGGAAAATCAATGGCTTAAAAACTCAAGAACTTGAAATGCTGAGGCTTGGGTTGGAGTCATCTTAAAAGTCAGTCTCGTGCTTGATCGAGTTTTTCAAGTTTAAAAAGCCCACATTTAAGTTCTAGAATTTCCAAGATTTGACTGAGATGTTTGTGTTTCCAAGTACTTGATCAAATGCTTTTTTACTTTTGCACAAATCATGCTACCCCATTATTCACCTTACTGATGATTTGGTTAACTGTAGCCTTTTGAGTCCTTAATGAGGTGTTTAAAAATCTACTGTTTCTTTCATTCAGACGATATATATATATATATATATAGAGGAAACTGTTGGTGAGCTTAAGCTCACCAAACTTATGGTGAGCTAGCTTGCCCAATCATGGGGGCCCACTTTGTTAGGATGATCCAAACCATTCATTTGAAAGTCCCTTACATAGATGGGGGGTGTACCAAAAATCAGCTCCATAGGATCATCCTAACCCCTCCATTTGTGGAGGACAGAAATGGACAGACACAAATCTGCCCCATTTTTGTCCTCCACAAATGGAGGGGTTAGGATGATCCTATGGAGCTGATTTTTGGTACACCCCCTATCTATGATAAGGCCTTGCAAATGAAGGGTTTGGATCACTCCCCAAAATGTGGGACCCATGTGATTGGGCAAGCTAGCTCACCAACAGTTTCCTTATATATATATATATATTTTGAATGGTTTCATTCAGACGATATTACATGTAACCTAGAGCAATACTAATCCAATAATTTGAGAGATTTATGTCATTGGAGTTGTTTCTGTTCTTCTAGTTCCTGTAGTCATGATTGTATTTGCAATATAACCTTAATACCTGGCTAATATTTAGATCTGGTAACAGAATGCCACTCAGAAAAGTCAGAAGGTGTTCGTGCATGTGCCTTCAGAAATCGCTGCTCATGAAGTAGAGGAGATTGGTATGCTTATTATCCTTGCTGCTTCCATGAAAAGATGCTACCCCGCCCTGCAATTTATCGGGGTTTTAAATAAACATGAACTTGCTTGATCCTGCTCTGTATGGTTGCCGGGTTTTTTTTGTTCCTGGGAGTTATGTGGGAGAAAAAAATACCCTGGGAGATAGGTGGGAAAAAAAGAGCCTTAGAAGTATCCTGGTAAAATAAAAATCCCATGTTTGGTTATGTAGGAGAAAAAAATACCCTGGGAGATATGGTGGGAAAAAAAAAACCTTTGTTTGGTTGCTTGAACTGTTGGGTAGAAAAAAATTCTTCTCAAGCTTATTTTTGGTTCCTGAGTTTATTTTTGTTCCTGGGGTTATCTTGGGATGGGATGAAAAGGCAATCATTACAAAAGTGGGATTAAAAAATTCACCCCACAAGTAATCATTACAAGAATGGGATTAAAATAAACCTAGTGCTAAAAGGCAACCAAACATGGGATGGGACCAAAATTTAACTTACTCTCCCACAAAACTCCCAGGAACAAAAAAACCCGGCAACCAAACAGAGCATAAAGTTTTTCTTTGACTTGGAACCTTCTTCTCTGAATTTTGGATGGTGACTAAATTTGACTGTACTTGGATGAGATTTCTGTTATATTGTGGCATGTATGTTATACTACATTGCACTTTGTTGTAGGTGTGGAGCACTTGCTTAGGGACGTGAAAGATACAACCATTAGTACCCTCGCAACAGAGGTTCTGTTTCTATACAGAGTTGCCTATCCTTTACATTTCGTTCCCAAAGGAAAAATGAGAAATATATATACTTTTACATTTTTTTAATGGTTACTTTTACCTATTTTCTATACAGGTTACTGGAAAACTTGCAGCCTTGAAGGGGCTGGATGCCCGGCTTCGAGAGATACGTAGCTACCTAGATCATGTCATTGATGGAAAGCTACCATTAAATCATGAGATTCTGTACCATTTACAGGTACACCACCATTCTATTTCAACTTTAGTTTATGCTTCCTTGTGCTTTGGCATAGAGAGAGAGAGAGAGAGAGAGAGAGAGAGAGAGAGAGAGAGAGAGAGAGGGTTAAAAGTTTGCATGTATTGTTTTGATCAGTAGGTCTATTTCTTGGCTCACTACTAGCTCTCTAGCTACGTTACATGGATTCTTTGGGTACGCTCACTGGTCACGCTTCAAAAAATTTGGCATCGCTTTCCATTCCAAAAAAGAAAAAGAAAAAAAGAAAAGAGAAGTCTTGACATGATTGGATTCTTCCTATTTATTCGAATTACCCTAACTGTGCCGATGCTAGAGAAAAAGAAGACCACAATGCCAGAAGAATTGAAACTGTCAGATTCTTTCCAAACTTGTCGGAAAATTTTGCCAGAATTCTTCAAAGCCCTTTCTTTGTGTGTGTCTGGACTCTGGAGTAGGAAGCTCCCATGTCTTTTTCCTTTTATTAAGAGGGGTGGATGAATGCTGAGGTTCCCAATAGCTTGCTAATATGTTTTGTTTTTGTGGGTGGGTGCGTGGGTTCGAGCCAAATATTGGACAAAATCCCTCTATGAAATTGTTGGGAAGATGTTGCTTGAAATCATGGAATGTAGGCGCTTCCCACTGCTTACCTTATTGATTTCTTGGTGGACTGGTGCCAAAGATTGGACAGAATCTTGCCAAGAAATCGTTGGGTAGATGTTGCTTGAATGCTTGGAATGAAGCCCTTCATTTTTTTTTAAAAATAATGAAAGGGCTATTGGGAATCCTGCCAAGGAGTAAAGCTATTCTTGCCAAGGAATCATGCCACAGAATTCCTCTTCTTGCCACAGAATCCTACCAAGGAATAAAGCTCTTCTCTGTTTTTCGTTTTTCCTTTTAAAAAGAAAATGCTCTTTTTTTGGGGAATGCTTACCCTTTTCTTGAATGCCTCACAGCAAGAAAAAGCTCTCTTTTTTCACCTAGTATATGTCCCCATCAACTTTCTTGACTTTCTTTGGACTGTGATGCCCTAGGAAAACCATTGGTGCGATGCGTTTGGTCTCATTTGTGTGACTTCAGCAAATCGTACTTCTCCTTCTACTGCAAGGTGCGATGCCTTGATCCCCTTGGGGATGCCTAGGGTTCCATTGGTTTGATGGCGTGGACTTGTTAGTGTGATGCTAACATATCTCTTATCTTTATTCTCTCTAATAGTTGTTAATCTTGTTATAAATCTTCTAGTTCTTCTCTTTCACACACACACATCATCTAAGACTTTGTATAACTCATTCCAATCCCCATGATCAGTTTTCAAACTTGTGTTTTCTTTTTCGTAAGCAAACCTCCACGCATTTCATTTATTTTGTTTGAAACTCTCAATCTCTTCTACGACTGAACTGTTTATCTATTCCTGGGTACATCTAAATCCTATAGGTGATTGTGTTAATATCGTTCAATTCATTTGATCAATATTTTATTTATTTTGTTAGATCTGAACCAGTCCATTATACATCTCAATGTACATTACTAGGATGATTATAGGTTCAATATATGTAGAATTTTATTGAGTTTCTACATTGAGGGAGAATTAGTTGATTTTTGGGTGGAGGAGCACTTTCTTGATGGCTTTATAAATTAATGGGTTGTAAGAAGAACATGATTTCTTATTTAATACCTAGAACTTCTATGCGGGGCTCCACTTCAAAATAAATTTGGGATTTCATGGCGCTGAGATTTGAGGTCATAAATTGGTGTCGTCCAAGTACCATTACCTTTCGAGAGGCGAAGGTGCAAGGATGAATTGGAGAGGACGCAGACGGGGTTTCTTATGAAAG
The DNA here is from genome assembly GCF_043159265.1 of Tasmannia lanceolata. Classification (NCBI taxonomy): domain Eukaryota; kingdom Viridiplantae; phylum Streptophyta; class Magnoliopsida; order Canellales; family Winteraceae; genus Tasmannia; species Tasmannia lanceolata. Next base: position 16,886,810 of record NW_027518683.1, read on the forward strand.
GAGGGAGTTTAGGTCAAAAGTTTTGCTTGGCTAAATGGTAGGGTGATGTTAAATCTAGAGGGGTGCAGAATTAGTTGGTGAGAACTAGGGAGAAAAGTCGAGATTATTAGGGAAATAGTGGGGAAGTATCCATCCTTGATGGTTCTGTGGGTGGGGAGGGGATTGGGACTGTGGAAGTATCCAATGAGGGTGAGGCTTGGGTTATGGGGCTCTAATTGTAAGATTGGAAAAACTTTTAGGAAGGAGTTAAGATTAGCATAAGAGTGGAACATTGAATGAGGTTTTGGCAGATTTATGGCTGGGAAATTGTTGTGGACCACTTTTATAAGGATGTGTGGCGTAGTCACAAGGAAGAAGATCAAGAGATGCTCGGTAGGGGTTACTATGAAGTAACGATTTGTGTGTAATTTTGTCTTTAGAAGAACTTAGCTCATTTTCCTATTTCATGTTTTCATGTGCTAGTTTCGGATGTTTGTGTTTCTATTGGTGTCTGGGATAAAATTTTTTGAAGGTAGTATTAATCAGGGCCATCTTGATGTTCTTTTTCAAGAACATTGATCTCGGGCAAGACCCTTTGCCATGTGCAAAGCTGTTAGTGTCCCGTCCGTAGAGGTGACAACTTCTCATTTTGGGTTATATTCATAATAGGGAGCAAATATTTCTTGACATGTGCAAACAATGGAGGACCTGTTTCACAGGCGAGGGATATTGAACCGCCTTGAAATATTGTGAGTATTTCACTCCGTGGAGGCAAATTGCTTAGTAATCGGTGTTCACCCCAATATAATTTGGTGTCTTATTTCATATAGGATGCTTTTACTTATGTAGGGGTGTTCAGAAGGAAAGAAAGATCGCATCTTTAGGGACGAGGTCGCATTAGAGGGGAAAATTGGAGTCACTGTCATTTTTTTGGGCTATTGTTTTTTTTTTAAATGGATTTTTTGGGCCATTGTTAGGAAATAATTTTGAGGAATTTTGGTTAATGAGATGTTAAGAGATATGAATCTGTGATGGACTAACCGGGAGAAGAAAGAAAACCTTTGATAAGGTGGGGGAAGCCTCCATCAAGTTCTTTGAAGCTCATATTCTATGGAATCTTGTGCCTTGTAGAATTGGAGGCATCATGAGTGATGATATAGAGGTGAGATAGGCGTGGCAACCTTGTGCCCAATTGGCTTAAAGGATTCTATTAAAGAAGAAGCTAGAACTTTATCAGAGGATTAATGTTGATTCATTTTTCCTTGTCGGACTTGCTTATTGCTGAGGTTTGGTTACTATGGGTTCTCTCCGTGAGTTTTGAACCATGGGGCAGTTTTATATGTATTATTTATAAATCTCTAGAGGGGGGCGGATGGAAGCGTTTCTTCTCTTGCTAAGGATGGGATCGGGGTATCAATGCTTTTTGTTTTGCGGGTGTTTACCCCTTGGTGTATTTTTCCACACATTTTGGCTTCTTATTAGTTTTTAATTATCAAAAGAAAGGAAAGATAATCGGGATCAGGTTTGACACCCTTTAACTTACAGTTTTGGCATATTAGTTTGTTCTGTCCCTACATGTATGACAGAGTAGCAGGGTGGGACTACCTGTATCTTAGGATGTCAATATCAGCCCCATATAAGACATTGATATATTGGTATTCTCCCCATATTTACAATGGCCATTTTCTGTCTCTCCTTGTTATTCATTGTTCCCCTTTTCAGATATATAGCAATTTTGTTGGGACCAGAAAATCGGAGGTGAACCATGAACCTGGTTCGTGTAATGGTCTGTGATATGATTTGTATCTGGTGTAAACAAGGGTTGGCACATATGGTTCTCAAATCATGTCTTTTGACCTCGAACCTGATATAATGTGTTATATATCTAGGCGTTTTTTGTTGCGCGAAATGCCTTCTGCAATGGACACTAACTGATTCCAGACATCTGCGTCTTTGGATCTTTTGAAATCCTTCCTTGCAGAATGTGTTCAATCTACTTCCTAATCTCAATGTGGGCGAACTAATCAAGGCATTTGCAGGTAATGCCATTAAAGTTATTCAGAAATGTGTTTTGGGCAATCATCTATCTTCTTGTAATTGTTAGATCTAACCTTCTACTCTTGCAGTGAAAACGAATGATATGATGCTTGTCATTTACCTTTCTTCCCTCATCCGGAGTGTAATTGCACTCCACAACCTGATAAATAACAAGGTAATGTCCTTTCTCCTGATATCATTGGTGTGTTTAATTTCTGCCTTTATACTTTTCAAAAAAAAATAATCTGCCTTTATGTAGTAACCGATACAGTTAATTCTGGGCTCACAAATGGTCAAGGCTTTGTTTTTCAACATGGAGGCCGGAGGTTCAATCCCAGATTACCTACCAAAAAAAATCTGTTCTCTGTTAGAAGCTGACAATTGCTGATAACTTTATTTCTCTACCTGAAGATAATTCTATGCTGACTGTTAAAAACTGACAACTGCTGATAAATTCATAACACTATTTGAAAATACCTCCACCTTACTCTCAGATTGGATTGAATGTCTCACATTTTCTCTTTTCAAATTCCATTTCAAGTACTGTTCAATTATTTTGTTTCCATCTATAAGTTTTTGTCAGCATCATCTGTTATATCAAGTTCTGTTGAACTACTTGATCTGATGCATTGGATTTCTGTCACACTGATATAATCCAATGCAGTCATCTGCCCGTCTCAATTCTGCTTTAACTGAACATATTTTAGATTATTATGATATATAGCACAGGTTCATGAGGGTGTTATTATTATAAATACATATAGTCGTTCTTACCTGTAAGTTTGATTTTAGATGCTCAACAAAGAACATGAGAAAGCTGAGGATGCGAAGCCGACAGCAATACCAGCTGCAGCCGGAAGCTAGGATTGTTCCCTCCCCAGCCGCCATTTCTGTCATCCGAGAAATTTGTATGCTATTGATTAGAGATATCTGCTTCTCACATGATATCCCTGTTGTTTTTCATATTTTTAGCATGTGTTATCCATATAATACACCAAATACATTCAGCACCCCTTGCGTTCAAAACATTCGTCTGTTAAATCTTTGACCATGGTTGTGTTAGTCTTGCCTGTTGGCACTCTCAATAGGTCGGTGATTGAATTGGCAGAATTGGTAGCTTATTAATCTGCTACCTGTAGGAGAGTTTGGTGTAATAATTTACTCTTTCCTTTCTAATCTTTTGTGTGTCAAGCAGAAACCCCGTCATTGTCTAGTCCCATGTTGAACAGATCTCATCATATTTAGAGTGAGCTTTTTTCCCTTGTTTTTCAGCTTTTTCTTACCCTCTCCTCTCTCGGTCCCTCTCCCTCTTAGGTCTTCTCCTGCACTAGCTCACCCATTGGGTAAGCTGATAACAATATCCCTATCTCAGGGATTAATTTTCAAAATGAAACCAACGTCTTAGTAGCTGGAGGGGAACATATTAGCCAGGCGGTAAGACCGACCGGCATTGGTGTTTTCCGGCCACTAAAAACAACGTTTTCACCCTTTAAAATTCACTTGGCTGCTTTTAGCCCTTTTGCTATTTCATTTTAGCCATTTTGCCTAGCTTTGGTAGCTTTGGTTTGGCGGGTTTTTTGCCCTTTATCATGTCGCCTGTAGGTGATCATATTTGCTAGGGAAATGGATTTTTTTGTTCTCCTATCCTAGGAATCCTTAAGCTCTGTTTGGATTGTAGGAAATTTTTGGAGAATTTTAGCAAGGAAAAATATTTCTAAAATTTCCTTCATTTTCTACACGAAAAATACAAAAACCAACCCGATTCAATTTTTATTTAGAGGGACCTTCAATTTATGATGATATCCCTCTAAATTTGCCTTAACTATATCATTTCCCTCTAAACGGGGGGAAGAAAATAATTTCCCAAGAAATGTTTTTCTTGCAATCCAAACAGGACCTTAAGCTTGGATTGTAGCAAAAATGTTCCATGACAAAAAAAGTTTTCCTATCATTTTCCTTGACCCAACATGCGACTTCCATTATGTTAGACAGACTCACGATTTTGTGTGTGTGTGTGTGTGTGTGGAGTAGTTGCCTTCAATAGTAAGAGTAATCAAAGTACTTGCCATACTTTTGCTCTATCTAGATGGTTTTTGTTCTAATCTTTGAGCACCTACGCTCTATCTAGACGTTACTTAATCGAGCTTTAGCTGATAACAATTCATAATGAGAAAAAGAAGGGCAAAAGTAATGCAAAATGGGCGTGTCTCAATCTCACGTAGTATTGCAGATTTGCAGATTGCACCCTAAAACAAAGTGAAGAGTGCCATTATCAAAATATAGTAGTGTGGATATCAGCTGAATCAATTTATTACCTACTGCAATTAACAAAAGCATTTCCATGGAAATAACCATGGTAAGTTCGGATTTTCCATAAAAAAAATTCAACTCCGTCAGCTAATTTTTTTTAAAAATAAATGTAGATCATATTTTAAGCAAACATGAACTTTTTTCCCTGAAAAATTAGTTTATAATGTGGTGAGAGAGAGGTACGGAAGGTGGGAGATGGAGAGACTTTGTGAGAGCATGAGCGAAGAGTGCCAATATCAAAACAAGGGAGTGAGAATGTAATATCCGTTGTAGTTTTAGGGAAGTGTTATCTATCTATCTATTTATCTATGATATATGCTGAGCATGTTTTTTGGGGCTTTTCGCCCATTTTACATTCCTTAGTTTGAATCAAAATGGGCAGTCACAGGTTGGATAGAGGAAGAAGATGAGCCTCACTTTTCATTATCCCAAAGAGTTGGAGATGTTCTCTATTTCTGAGATATGGGCGATTTCCGTCTGTGGACAATGAAACAATATGTCTGTTTATTCAAACATGAAAAACAGCCCTATTGTGAGAGGGTTCAATATAGAAGAAAAAAATAAATAGACCCTTCTATATTTCTCTCTTCCTTTTTTACCATTGGCCATGTTTGTTTTGGATTTTTTTTATGCAAGTTCACATTTGTTTTGGATTTTTTATGGAGATCTCAACACTAGACATGTAAGTCTCCCTCTCCCTCGTAGCTTTTCTAGGGAAGCACAACATGCTACAGACATTCAATATGATTTTAGCTTCTAACCCTCTTAATTTCAAATGTGAAGATCAAGTGCACAATTTTCCTTCATGTCTCCTTCATCAAATCCCTTTCAGTTAGTTATTCACTGCATCTGTATTTAGGGTCTAGTGTAATTTTTTCTAATGTTTTTTGTTCTTTGGGCAAGGAAGAGCCACAAGTTAAAACAGGTTACCCAACTAGATCAAATGATCAATAAAAGGCCTTTCAGTGAGGTGCTTTCACAATTGGTCCACAGACCGATTTAACTCACTCCAGCAACAACGGCCCTTTTGGGTTCTAATGAAATATTCTGCATTTCAATGGATGTGCACTCCCTCATATTTTCCAGGCAAATAAATCCAATCAGCTTTGTTCGCATTATGCCATCGGAAATAGCACGTTCGATCTCATGTTTTGATTTGAATGGGGACTACCATTTTAGACCCATGCAAAGCATGGGCCCAATATACTAGTATCCTCTAATCATAAAAAAAACAGAAGTGATATATCCTCCCCCATTTTTTACCTGGGACAGCCAGCACCGGTGTACCTATGACTGCATAGAGGCTGATTTACTTTACTTGGAAAGGATTCAAGGGGCCATATTGCCACGTACACTGGAGCAGCGTGTCCCATATAAAAAAGGAGGCGAATTTATCATTTCCCTAGTTTATTAGCTAATAAAATAGTGTAAAGCAACTAGGGGAGTGCGCTTATATAAATAAGTGTGGATGTAATCTCTCCAAAATGGCAATGCTGAAGATGTAATATGCAAATAATCAACTCAACTCAACTCAACTAACCTCAACTAAGCCTTTGTCCCAAACTAGTTGGGGTCGGCTAATGAATCCTTTAAAAAAATTTCATGAAGAAGGCGAAAGGATCCCGGCTCAAATTGACTAAGTCTACTCCTGACACTAGTTGCATTCGTATCATTTTCTTCCATTTCATCCTATTCAAGGTCATGCTATGCAAATAATCACATCCATCAAATTTAATAAATACACTCTTTACTTTATCCACTCTGATTACATAAAATGGGTCGAAGAGGAATTCTCTTTGCGCAACGAGCAAGAGGAGTTGAGGAACTCAATGCAGTCTTCGATGGCTTCCGTCTGATGGCAATCCTGCAGAGGAACCAACGATCCAGATCTCGAGTTGGTACCAGCCTTGGGTGAAACCCTCCGTACTGTGAATACACTGATGGCCCTTGCCACGCTGGCACCAAGACGATGCAGAAACCTGAGAGGAGAGAAGCCTGTTTTTCTGGGTACCTGGAAATTGCATATTCCGGCGACCCTTTTCCGGTTTCCAGTGGCTCTCTTGTTGGTATAAGGTTTTACCGAGCGTTTCGGCGTGTCGGTGATATCGGGGCTGAATGTGACTCGTTTGGTCTGTTTTCCCGACATGTTTCGGAAGCGTATCGGCTGATCAATGGAGAAAACGTGAGTAGGGAAAGGTGGGAGGGTATATTTAAGGAGAAAACATGAGAAGCTCCAAAATATTAAAGCGAAAAGAAAAGGAGAAAAGAAATAAATAAATAAAGAGAGTGCAAATTTTCCAAATGCAAGCCTCATTTAACTGTTTGGAATGTAACTATGTATTAGAAGAAGAAAGCATGTAAGTAAATAACTGAGCAAAATGAGTAGAGCCTCTTTCTCCTGCCTATCCCTCTTTAATTAACACCTTTTATTGATGAGTAAGAGCTAGGGAGTAGGGAAGTTTAGCCGGAAGATGATACACCTCTTGGATCATTAGGGCTTAGATGCACATAAGTATGGGGTCCGGCTCTAGAGATCACGTGCCTCCTAAGCCCCTCCAGTAGCACAAAACTAGCTCACATTATTCTCGTCTCTTTTCTCTCAATTGTTTTGAGTTTATTTTCAAGGGTATCATATCCATGGTTGTTCTGCCCCTTTCCTTAGACGTAGTTCTAAGGATTGGGCAGTGGTCTTGTTCATCTATTGTTTCACCTTTCTTTAATTAATATTCTGGTAGGGGTCCGCATAACCCCATCTTACCGATTAAAAAAACACCTTTTATTGATCCTAAACCTCACTTACCGATTAAAAAAACACCTTTTAGGCTGAATTTGAGGCATTGGCTGTTTTTAGGATGCATTGTTTGTGGTTGTCTGTGTTGTGATCCCTTTTTTTTGAGTTTTTGTCTTTGTGAGTGTAATTCTATCTTTGCTTGTGTTTTTGCCTTTATGTTGCTTTCCTTTTGTTTTTTTGGCTAGGCTGAATTTGAGGCATTGGCTGTTTTAAGGATGCATTGTTTGTGGTTGTCGGCGTTGTGATCCCTTTTTTTTTTGGGTTTTTGCCGTTGCGAGTGTAATTCTATCTTTGCTTGTGTTTTTGCCTTTATGTTGCTTTCCTTTTGATTTTTTTGGCTTAGGCCTCTGTTGCTCTGGTGGCCCCATTGTAACTGGTCTATTTTTATCTTAATGCATCTGGTAGGGGTCCGCCTAACCCCAGCTTACCCACCTAACCCCAGCTTACCCATCAAAAAAAAAAAAAAAAAAAAAAAAACTTCACTTGCTTCGCTGCTAGAGATTCATCTCACAAGTTTCCATCAGCGTGTTTTTTGAGGTGCACTCACACCTCCCCCTCTTACTTTTTCAGGTGCTCTTCTTATCTTCAACTTGATTCAATTAGATCCTGTGTGTGCGCGCGCGTGAGAGAGAGAGATTCTCTGAGTGGGGTTTGTGTGTGCGCGCGTGAGAGAGAGAGAGAGAGAGAGAGAGAGAGAGAGAGAGAGATTCTATGGGTGGGGTTGGCATGAATATTAGTTGCTTTGGGGTATCCATCTTTTCTCTTTTCCCTTTTCCCTTTTCCACTAAAGAATCATGACAGATTTGTAGCTCTCAATCGGGGCTGATTGTGAATGTGTTGAAGTTGTGCCTTAGAGCTGAAAACTCAAAAAGTCACTCATAATTTAACTTCTCCTTAAATGAAGAATGAGATAAGCACGCCCTAATATTAGAGTTTATAAACTCAATACCTCACTTCCAATCTAAAAAAAAAGAGATTAGTCTTCTACGAATCATCCTCTTCAACCTTTAGTGAAATTCAAACTTTAAAATCTTTAGCCCCACATTAGAAAAAAACTGTCTTCCTCTCAAGGATTTCTATCCTGTTGTAGACGCCACATTTTGTTCTGCTTTTACTTTCGTTGGGATTTCTATCCCAGATACTCATGTCAATAAGATTAGGAATTCGGGTTGATTACAATTCATGTTCGAGCAAAAGCTCAACCCAACTCGATTCATCGAATTTAGATTTTCATTCCATCTGTTATAGCCAAGCATGCATTCTCCAATATTTGCGCTAATTCTATTCTCAAATTTTCCACATTTTCACTAGATTCTTCACATATCATACTCTCATTTTACTCCCTAACTTTCCTTCTTGAATAACTAACCATTGCATTATTTCATCTACCTTTTGTGGATGTTCACATAACATCTCATCCCCCTTTGGATCATTCAATTTACTGCTAAATTGAGCCCCAATCTTGTTCATCATATTGAAAATTTACAAATATTACAATATTAAAATGATATCAACGGCCCAATGATATTTCGGCGGAAGCTTCGTCTTTTAGTATTTTACAGGGCTATCAAAATGAAAGGTTCTTACAGTTCCCAAAAAGCTCTCACAAGCCCTTTAAATAAAGCTTCTGCGGAAATATCAAAACTCTGCAGTGCTGATATCATTTCCCTATTAGATAATCCTAATGAATTTGTAACACAATGCGACATCAAAACTTGCCATGATACCACATTAAAAAAATCCAGCTATATATCACAACAGAAAATTTTACTAAAGTATTAAAATTTCCCATTCAAACACTCCATCAGTTGCTTTATTTGCATCACTCAATGATTTATCTGTGTTTTTCAGTTTTTCTCTCTAAACCAGTGCTGGTGGTCCCAAAAAACCATTCTCCGGAGGGCTTCGCGGAGCATGAGAAAGGATGCAAATCCAGCGACAAATCCCAAACCAGACCACACTACAAATCTGCTCTCCAAATCCCGAACCAGACCACACTACAAATCTGTTCTCCCAATCCCAAATCAGACCACATACCTGGCATCAAAACCCCATTGAATCTGTAAAGTAATTCAAGAAAAGCGCTGGGTTCAAATCTTCATGGTCCTTTTTGTTGCTTTAATTCCTCTGCTCTTCTTTGAAATTTGTAAGAAGACTCCTAGAAAAGCCTTGGAGCAAAATCAGCACAGTGCTCCAATGAGAATGGGTAAATGTTCAAAAAAATAAAAGATAAATACAGAAATTTTAAGCTCTATTCACTAGACAATAATACCATTATATTTCCATATACTTTGGCAGACTTATTAAAACAAGTGTTGCCCTAAACAGTACTAATTTCAGAGCATCTTCAAATAAAATCGCTGGCAAGGAATGTATTATGCAAAGTTTTGTAGATTTTCAAGGGGCCCCTTAAGTATGTTACTTGGACTCCAAAGAAAACATGGAAGATTTTCCAGGATCTTTTCTTCGCCACGAACCCATGGCAAGAGCACAACATCTATTTGTAGAGAACCCACCAAACTGTAACAAACAAACATGAATTCAATATTTGCTCACTCTTAGTCATGAGATGAGCTTTTAGATGGGGAGGTGGGGCTTAAGTTAACCTTCATCTTCGTAATCAGGTTGGAATGACTGCTCAAATTCTGCATCCATGATAACCCCCGTCATAACATGTACAATGATCTCTCCTCTTTTGATATCCACTCGCTTTGCTCGGACAGTGTTAACAAACAGAGATCCATCTGAAGCCCTCGAGGCATATAATTTGAATCCAGATATAGAGTCCAAAGAGATCTCCTTGCCCATGGGTACCATACCCGACAGCAAATGCTGAGATATTGCAGAAAACCCCAATACTCGAGAAAGAATGGCAAATGTATTATTTGCCTTACGTTCCACCAAACTATCATTAGCCTGTAGCCTCAGATCATGTTCAAAAGCTTTTTCTGAAGGGAGAAAGACCGTAAAAGCAAGATCATTGGGCAGCATCCCAATCATCTCCTCCGCAAGCTCCCCTACTCTCTCTTCCTCATCCAATCTCTTCCCTAATTGCAAAGCCCTGTAAGACCCTATTCCACCTCTTTCCAATGACACATCGGGAAGTCTAAGCATTGAAATAAGTAAAACCAGCATACACGAAACAGCGACCAATACACAGATAAAAGCAATGGAACTGCTTAATTTGAACCTTCTCAACTTTTTTGAGAATTCCATAACTGTAAAAATTCAGTAATACTCACAGTTCATAGTTAAGTACTTGAGCATCATTTCCAACTAAGTCAAGATTTCCAGTCAAAATGTTGAGGATATGGGGTCAGTCCCAGCTGATCCACCATAAGGAAGAGATGCTAAGAGATATTTATTGTTGATCATGCAAGACGAGCAATAACTCTCCACCTCTACTGATAAATAGTAAGAGATATTTATTGTTGATCATGAAAGACGATCAATAACTCTCCACCTTGACTGATAACATTGTCGAAGAATTCCCTTACTTCTTGCCCATGATTGAAAGCTTTAGCTTCAATAAGATCACTATCCAAGTTATACCAGATACCATCGATCTTCCTTACTGTGACCCAGTGCCTACTTCTCCAAAGCCCCCCGAAGTTTCTGGCAGGTACGTTAAGCACAATACCCATTAATCTCTCTTCAGACGAGTCAAGGTCGATTGAAGAAGCTCCATTACGGCGATCATGCCAAATTACCCTTTTTCCTTTTCCCTCCAGGGCAGCAATCAATACATTTATGTCATAGTTTCCAGTCAATGTGTTGTGGTGGGGCTTGAAGATTACAGATAGGGGAGTCCATTTTTCTTTGTTTGGATCGAGAAGAATAAGTTTGTTGGCAACAGCATCCAAATCCGCTCGAGTGAAGGAGTCTTTTTCCTGAACTATAACATGTTCATCAAACAAAACACACAGGGCATAGCAAGATGATAATAATTTAGCAACTGTTAAATATAAAAGATTAAATGACACCTTCTCTAACAGCTTAAGCTTTTTGAGTAATTGGTTCTTTCACATGGTATCAGAGCAAAAGGTCGTGGGTTCAAAACTCCTTGATATTAAAAATCCACATGTAATGGCCAACTCAATAGAGGGGCCACAGTGCCACGTGTAGGCCAACCCTAAAAAAGAGGGGCCACATGTGAGGGGGGTATTAAATATAAAAGATTAAATAACGCCTTCTCCAACAGCTTAAGCTTTTGGAGTAATTGGTTGTTTCACAGCAACAAATAAAAAATTCAAGCAAAAGAGACAAACTCAAATGAAAATTTCTAACGCTGAATGAAGTGCTTACTATAGCAAGAAAAGTGGTACTTTTTAATCGACAGATCACAAGTTCAAGCAGAAAGGAGAGTATCAAATAGCACAAAGTAATTCTGAACCAAGTTCTGTGCGGCTTGATTGCAAGCAGATGAATGACAGTTGATGAGAAGAGCCATAAAACCACATGAGAAAACTTCATGAGGGAGGGGCAAGCCCCAAGTGAGAAAATCTAATGCCTAACTAAGGGCTTCGTGGATAAATTGCATGTCTAAGAAGAACATCAAGATTCCTAACAATGTTCTACTTTTATAACGGGAGAACTTACAAAAGCTATACTTATCCAACAGATTACCAAGAAAAAGGAAGATGACCAAATGAAAAAAGAAAATACCCAATAAAGCACTGGGCAGATTGATCGCAACCACCGATCAAAAATGTCCTAATGCATAGGAAATTCACCTCAAACCTAAAACTTGTTCATGGAAAAAATATATAAATTTAACCAACAAATCACAAACTCAAATGGAACAGAAAGCACTTATGTGACAAAAAAAAGAAATTAACAATAGGGCAAGCGTGTCAAATCCTTATACTTACAGTTTTGCGCAATCTCAATAAACAACTGTTGATCGAAGCACTTCTAAATGTATCTTCTAGCTCTAATCATAGTTGGCGGAATGGGAAGCGAGTGCAGGAAGTGATGCAACAAGCAAAAGCGGGAAGCAGGGGGTTTAAAAAAGAGAAAATGTAGCAAGCAAAAAAGCTCTAAAGAAATTAAATAGAAAGCTTGTTTTAAGTCCTATCGAAACTTCGAAAGTTAACATGAAGTATGTAATAAACCTCTTTGTAAGGGAACAAGAAGTACATAGAAAGAGTAAGATTGTAGTAGGTTAGGGAGGAAGGGTTAATATAGTAATGTTACAAATAGAAAAGAACACTTCGCGAATAATTAGAATTACAGGTCTAGGAATTTATACTTCCACATGTTTGTTTTTTTTGGAATGGTACACTTCCACATGTTTTACTCATATGTATATTTAACGTTTAAGTTTTTTTTTTTAAAAAGAAGATCGACATAATTTTCATTTGAAACTGAAGATGAGTTTGCAAGTTCTAAATACACTACTTTTTTAAATAGGCTCCTTCAACAATATCAAAACAAAAAATATATTCGTTTAGGAAGACACAATCAACTAAATAGAAGAACTACTTTTAATTAAGAGAAAACGTGTAGGAAGCAGCTTCCTAGATTCTGAAGCAAGTACCCGGAGAAGCGAGATTCCTAGTAACTATAAAGCTTCATTAAACAGAAAAATGTTGTTTATTTATCATAAAGTAAAAAAAATCATTGCCATATAATGTTGTTCTAAATGTTTTGTTTGAAATAATAATCCAGTACCGAACATGTAACTTATATAAGAACTGAAGTAAATAAAATGCTAATCTCGTACCTTGTGTCGATATTTCCTCGTCAAATTGGAACAAATGAAACGATCAAGTATTAGAAACACTTAAGAAGAGAGTCAGCTAAACTTATCACTTGAGACACAAGTAAAGACCCGCTAGCCTTAAGGCAATATCACCACCACAATGACGAATCAATGATGCACAACGGTTCTCTGACGGTTGCCTCCAGGATATCTCAACTTACGGCCCTCAGAATAAGCACTTACAAACCTAACACGCCCCAACGAATATGCCTTATATTGCTTTGACTTTCTTGGTTTGACACCAAAAACACAGAAGTGTGTATCAAATTCTGGGTATGTAATGTAAATAGAATATGTATACAGGAAACATGAAGTATATTTTTTTGCTTGTACAGACAGAAGTTTCTTCTTTTTTCTATGTTTTGAAAAGAACAAACTCTTATCCTTAAATAGAAGGAGAAGAGTTGATTAAACACTTTTTTAGTTTAAAGACAACGCCATTTAGGTAACCGATTAATGGATCTCTTAAACACGTCTATTAAGTTAATTATTATTTATTTATTCATATATATATATATATATATATATATATATATATATATAAACTAATTACGGGATTTTTCATGCAAAGGTTTAACTTAAACGAATCTGTTTAAATTAACCGTAACTTTTAAATTAATTATCATGTGCTTAACCAACTCCAAAAATGATTTTAGATTTTTAGATATAAGCACATGTATGCCCACACGGATAAGCACGTGAGCAGTCCCGACTTAGCACTCAAGCAGCTTTTAGAAGCAGCTCCCTTGTCTATTAAGGCCATATAGTCCCGTACATAATCTGATGTGAGACTACGTTGCTAAGGAGAAGACAATATAATATAAAAAGTAAGAATGAGACAAATAGGGGACAAACTTGTCAATCCTTTCTTTTCTATGGTCAGAACTTTTGACTATTTTGAAATAAAATAATAATAATATGAAATCAAAATTCATTGCTTTAGAGAAAGCAGGTGAAAGTGGCTTAAAAATCTTCTAATGGATATTCTCATAGTTTTAAAACTCCCCTGCGTCATCGAGGACTGCCCCGAGTTCACTCCCTTCTATCTTGGTCGTGTTCCGCGTTTTGCCAGAGTCAATAAAAACTCCTTTGACTCTCCCGAATTATTACCGAGTCAACCGAATACTTCACCGAGTCATACCAAGACGACTAGGATTTTCTTTAGCCACATTTTGCGCCGCATTCACATTTTTAAACACTGGATATTCCACTTTGGAATAAGCCTATTCAAGCAATAACAATCCATGGTTATTGTCAAGCTACAATAGCAAGAGGAATAATGTATGCAATGGTAAATTTTTACACGTTCGTCAAAGACATAACTCCTTTAAACACTAACTAACTATGGGCTGATCACAATTGATTTTGTGAGATTATCAGGCAATATTGCAGATTATCTTACAAAAGGATTAATTAAGAAATTAGTCATACGTACATCGAGGGAGACTGAAGCCCATTGAATAAATCACCGGTAAGAGAAACCCAACCTATATGACTGAAGATCCTAGGAACTAGGTTCAATGAGAACATCAAGTTATCATATTAATTTATTTTGCACCTTGAATGAGAAATATGCCTGTCTCTATGATGAATGGTGCAACTAGTAACATAAGGGAAGAGGTTGAGTGACTTTACTCTTAATTATATCTATAGTTGTTGAGCTGATAAGCTAATTATCAGTAGGGTACGTAGTTACAGAGTAGTACTCATAGATACACCTATATGAGTGTGGAAGTGTGGCCGCTTCCTAAGAGAATTGAGTTGATTCTCTAGAGCGCTCATGAAAACAGGATAAAGCACATAGCCAAAGAGTGCTAAACCGTAAGAATATGCCTTATGCTTGTACGTGTTATGTGTGCAATATATTACCTTTACGTCAATTTCTTTCTAAAAGTTCTTTTCAAGACTTCTGTTCACCAAGCATTTTATAAACTCGATATATTTACACTAAATAAAGGTTCAACTCCAGAAGACATCTATATTGATACATGACTCATTTTACTGCATTGACTACTATAACTTTAATTTTCTTTAATTTTGAAATAGTGGGGATTGTTAGCACAAAACATAGGTTCAAGTCCAGAAAACATCTATATTGATACATGACTCATTCTACTGCCTTGACTACTATAACTTTAATTTTCTTTAATTTTGAAATAGTGGGGATTGTTAGTATTTTATTTCAAAATGGTCAAAAGTTCTAACCATAGAAATGAAAGGAATGACAAGTTTATCCCATCTTTGTCTCCTTCTCTTACTATTTTATTATTTCAATTTGTCTTCTCCTTAGCAACATAGTCCCACATCGGAATATGTAAGGAACTATATGAGTTTAATATACAAAGGAACTGCTTCTAAAAGCAGCTTGAGTGCTAAGTTGGGACCACTCACGTGCGTGTACGTGAGTGGGTGTACATGTGCTTATATTTATATTTAAAAAACCTAAAAATTAGTTTTGGAGTGAATTAAGCATGTGATAAATTAACTTAAAAGTGATAGTTTAATTTAAAAGGATGCATTTAAGTTTAACCGTTGCATGAAAAATCATGTAATTAGTGTGTGTGTGTGTGTGTGTGTGTGTGTGTGTGTGTGTGTAATTTAGGCACGTTTAAGAGACACATTAAACAGTCACTTAAATGACCATTGTCCTTAAACTAAAATGTGTTCAATCGACTCTTCCCTTTCTATTTAAGGAGAAGAATTTGTTCTTCTTAAAACTGAGAAAAAATACGATACTTCTATGCACAAACTTCTGTCGGTACACCCTGTCTCCATACTCTGTACAAACAGAGAAATATAATTCATGTTTCCTGTGTACATTGCATACTCAAAATTTGATATTCACACTCCCGTGTTGTGGTATGAAATCAAGAAAGTCAAGGGTACATAGCGCATATTCGTCAAGGCCTACTGGGTTTGGAAGTGCATACTCCCAGGGCCGTAGGTTGAGATATCCTGAAGGCAACCGTCATAGAATCATTTTACACCATCGATTCGTCGTTGTGGCGGCGAAATTGCCTTAAGGATAGCGGGTTTTAACTCGTGCCTCAATTGATAAGTTTATATAACTCTCTACTTCGATGTTTCTCAATATTATTTACTTGACCATTTCATTCGTTCCGATTTGACTAAGAAATATCAACACAAGGTACGGGATTATCGTTTGATTTACTTCAATTCATTTATAAGTTACATGTTTGGTACTTTTCCTAGGACGATAACTTTTCTATAATGGTTGATAATACTTGATTTTTTTCTTCTATCTTGACCCCTTTATATCATATACGAGTAATTGAATTTCATTAACTTGATTTATTACGGATTTTCCATCTACTATATGATACGAAAAGTATTTTCCGATCAAATGTTTCCTTGATCCGACAACTTCAGCTAGATATTTACGTTCTAGCATTTTCCATAACTCTCTAGTTGGCTGCATCCTAAAGAAGCCATCAAATAACTGATTATTGAGGGCACTCAGTATATGCAAAGTCCTTTACAGAGATAACTATCTCTTTTCCTCTTTTCAATTATATGAGTCCTTGTAAGTTCTTCATCTTGATCTACAGAACTTTCATCAAGCACCACGCAATCTAAGTTTTTTAAAAATTAGTAGAATAGCATCTTCTCTTACCATCTTCCAAAATCCGATCCATTGAAGTTTTCCGGTTTCTTAAATTGTGATGACATTGTTTCGAGTTTCCCAGTTTTTAGTTCTAGTGTTTGGAATTCCAACAATAAAAACACTATTGCCTTAAGATTGTTTTCTAATGTCTGGTCACTCTTAGGAATTAGCCTTACGTTCATCATTTTCTTTAATGAGGAATAGTTTACATGACCTAGGCTATCACGTAACAGATTTAAAGAACCAATGATGCAAGTAGAAGATGCTTCTTTTATGATATTCTTAGTTACATTTAGTTTGAATAAACCCCTAGAAGAGTAGCCCTTTCCTATAAAAAAAAGACCCACACTTTATAATCACAAATTTATCTGCTTCGAATAAAAGTTTTAACCCTTTCTTGATCAGGAGTGGACGGAGACCATTTTCTTTCGATTATCTGGCACACGAAGGACTTTATTAAGCTTTAAGACTTTTCCAAATGTGATCTTTAGTATCACCATTCCTTTACCGGCCACATTGAATGACAAAGAATTTCCCATGAAAAGTCGTTCTCCGTCTCCTACAATTTCGTAGGAGGAGAATTCACCCATGTCACTACAGATGTGCCTAGTGGCCTGACCCCATTGCCCACCCTTCCAATCCTTCATATTGTTGATAAAGTTCACTTCAGAGATCACAGTGAATAACATTCACTCTGTGGTTCTTCCTTTTATTATGCCTACTGTCTTTCGCACAACGACCTGCCTTTCTACATATAAAGCAACCGCTCCTCTTTTCTTGAAGACTTCAGGGTTCTTCTTGTCCTAACTTTCACAATTCTTTCGTTATTCAGACCTAGGCTTGATTTTGGGTTTCTTTTCCAACGCAGATTCCGTCAATTTCACCTTAGTATTGAATTTAATAGACCTTAATTTATGCTTTCTAAGTTGATTATCTCCCGTTTTCATAGACCTATGTTTGTTTCTAGAAAACCCAGAAAAACTTCTTTGTTTTGAATATCTTTTTGTTATGAATCAACACAAATCCCCTTTGCAAAAAGGCCAATGTCCACTATGCCTATATAACATTTTTTGTTATGAATCATCAAAAATCCCCTTTGCAAAAGGGCCAATGTCCACGATGCCTTAACTTTTTTACACTTCTTACTTGAGAAGTGAATGATAACACAGACTCATATCTTCTGAGGAAAAATAATTTAATAAGAATCCGAAATTAAACAAAAAATCACGCAGTTACAACCTAAATTTCAACAGATTTCTGGAAAAAGATTATCCCATAGAATTTTCTCCCACGACGGTTTAGAATTAAAAAAAATTGTAAGGAAAAATAGAAATACCCAATGGCAGAAACCGATGAGATAAAAGTATCGGATTTCTCAATAGAATGTTCATGCAATGCAATGGAAGAGATTGATATGGGTTTGTGACGTACGAATACCTGAAAAAGGTTATTGAGGGCGTGCATAAGACAGAACTGCAACCTCTGCTTCTCGTGATAGATCTGCTTTCCCTGCTCCATCCTCACACCAAATCACACTTAGCATACCAAAAACAGAGAGAACATGGAAGAAAAAACGTCACTTAGGGTTTTTGGTGTTTTTTCCCTTGCCACAGAAAAATATACACTAGTGCTTGGACCTGGCAACATGTGACCCGGACCCGGGGTCCACCCGGCCCGCCTTAACCTGGCCGGGGCCGGGGCATTAAATTTAGGGCTGGCAATTTCACCCGAAAAAGCGGGGATCCGCCCCGCCTCGCCCCGTTTGGGGAGGGGATTCCCCGATTTGAGAGGGGAAGGGGAATATAAAAATTCCCCGGTGCGGGGAGGGGAAGGGGAGGGGGGTGGAGTTGTCCCCGCCCCGCCCCGACCCGCCCCGCTAATCAGTGCCATTTTTTTGTAAATTTTTAAGTGTTTTTTTTAAGGAAAACTACTAGAAACTCTGTGGATCGGCTACAAGATTCCCCCAAACATAAACTTAGCTTGTCTTTTCCTTTTAATTAGCTTCTGAGAGCATTTTGGGAACTATAATAACCTTTTCACGGATGTTGAAATAATAAAGACAAGCTGAGAGCCTGAGACGCTGAGCGTATGCAATTATAAAAAAATCGTAGTGCCAACAGAATTTCAGGGTTGGATTGCAGGTTTTGATTTTCAACAAGAAAAATTTAGCTACTAGAAATTTGTTTCATGTCATCACTAGACTGAATTGCAGTTAAAGAAATAAGTCATTTGTTGATTTTGTTCTCTTCTCCATTCTCATTTCTCATGCTCATCTGGGGGTTAACATGCTATACAGAATGAACTAATGAACATTATTTTGCGTGTGTGAGCGCCCACTTATGGACTTTTAAAGTTCATTGTGACTACTGAAATAGTTACTTTTTGCACATTGGCTGCCTGTTAATGAAGGTAATCCTGGTGCTCATTTCCTATTTATCATTCCATAATTTATGCAGAAAATTGCTGAAAGATGAGGTCCTATTGTTATTTATGTTTGTTGTCTCATCCATGCATTTCTGATTTTGTCCATCTGTTTGTTGATCACATGAATAGAATCATAGCATTCATCACAATATTGTCTGTAATGGACGTAGAAGAAAGAAGCTCTGTTTGCTGGTTTGGTTGGGTTCCAAAGAGGGGGCGGGGATTTTGTCCCCGAAGGATGCGGGGAGGGGAAGGGGATTAGATATTCCCCGCGGGGAGGGGAGGGGGATTCCCCACCATCCCCGCAGAGGGGAAGGGGAAGGGGAGGGGGAAAATTCCCCGCAGAGGGGAAGGGGTAGGGGACCCCAACATCCGGCCCCGACCCGCCCCGTTGCCACCCCTAATTAAATTACTGACCAGTAGAAATTTGACCTGGCCCGTACGGATCACGTCACAACTGGGCCGGACCGGATGGACCTACGGGTGCCCTTAAAAAACCCAAATGATCTAAACCAAATGATCGAGATTTTATATGGTGTACATACTTATAGTCCCGTATTTTTCAAAGGGTACCATAAACACATCATAGGATGATCTAAACCATCCATCTGTTAGAACACAGCACAACATAAATAGGTTGTGCCCCAAAAATCATTTCCATAAGATGATCCTAGCCCTCCGATCTATAGAGGTTTCCATAAATAATAATATGCAATTCCTCCATAGATTAGAGGGCTAGGATGATCCTATGGAAATGACTTTTTGGGCACAACCTATTTATGTTATAGCCCACCACAGGGACGGTTTGGATCATCCTATTATCATGTGGGAATAAAAACTGAAAAAAAAACATGATGACCTACGGGTCCACTTGCCCGTATAGGTATTTTTTTTACCTAGCTAATACGACCCGGACCTATAAGGGGTTGGGTGAGACCCGGCCCGGCCCACCCGTTTGCTCGGTCTACTCAAGAGAGAGTGTGTGATTGGAAGAAACTTTCCCACCTGACAAAAATACCCTTGTCTCGTCTTGATGAATGACACAGCTATGGTTTCGTGTACACGCGGCACATGTGCTTGTGATCCAGCCCTTTGATCTCATTGGAAGGAGGTTGGCCCCGAGTAGAATACAAGTTGAAAGGATCAGCCCATATAATGAAAATTTACTATTCCCTTCAAATTAAACTCAAAATCTTTATAAAATGTGATGTAAAGTAGGTGGCATAAGACTATATATGGACATTATGGATAAAGGCAATAAGCCTCATGTTTGCATCAAAGCAAGATTTTGCCTCTTGGAGATCGATAAGAGCCCTGATGGAAAGTTGCAACGCAATAGGTTAGAGAGAGAGAGAGAGAGTAAGTGAATTGTGTCGTTAGGTAATTGCTTATCTTCCAACAACTACCATTTCCCATATTTTCTATCTCCACAATATCATTGGCCTAGCCATTCAGTCACATCATTTCTTATTTCATATCCATTTACATTTCATTTACACTCACTTCGAAACTAATAAAAGAGGTATCTCTCTCTCTCTCTCTCTCTCTCTCTCTCTCTCAAAAAGGCACCCATGCACACATCAAAGGAAAAGAAATGATATAATTGTTGCACCCTCCAAATGTCATGTCCTTACTCTCTTCATCTACAGAAAAAAGTCGAAAAGTCTTGCTCCTAGTTCGTACTCTCCTCTCCTCTCACTAGGTTGCACATTAGCTCCATTACATACACTCCAACAAAGCTTCATTTATTTTTACACCAATCTCTCAAACTCCCGTGTAACGAAAAGAGAAAAAGACATAATCTTATCCGTTACTTTCCCATTTCCTTTAAATCACTTCACAGATGGGCAACACCTCAGTCTTCGATACCTATCTCAAACTTCAATATATCTCTTTATTCCACCACACTGTTGGGGTTCCCTGCAAAAGCAAATAGTCCAACATCAGATAAGTGAAATGGATGGAGATGAATTATAAGGGAATGGGCACCCACCCTCTAATGGCTAGCTTTTAGGAGTGAGTTCTACCCGGTAAAATTCCCAGCACACACTTCACCATCCGTGTTAACCTCGAATCCACTATTAATTAACAATCAGAATGACAAAATGTAGAGATTGAAAAATTGCTATATAACTTTATAGGATTGATTTATATTTTAATATTTAATTCCTTTTAAATCTTTACATTAAGTTTGATTGGCTTATATAGTTAATGCAAATCCTAACTTTAACAATTGTAATCATTGTATATAAGTTTCATTTTGTTTTCGTATTATCAATCTATTAACTCATATATCATATGTTAATACATATATGTCTTATTATTTATTTTAATTTATTAACTAGTTCAATATTTTGTTATTTAAATAATATTTTTCATTAACTTATATTTGTAAAAATAATCAATTATATTACAATTTTGAAACACATAATATTATATTATTATCACATTAATATTTATATGGTAAATATATTGTCTTATATTTTTTTTGTTTTCAATTACTCACCTTGGCCAAAATTATTTTGGCGAGAAAATGTTAATATACACCATTTGGGTTCACCTACGCCATGTGTACGTGACTACGTGATGATCAGATTGGTGACCAATGTCAACCTTCTAAACTTTTTGAGGTTGGTTTACATTAGGGGTGGACATGGGTCGGGTTTAACCTGAAGAACCGAACCGAACCGGCCTATATGGCCGGTTCGGTTCGGGTCTAGTCTTTGACGGTTTGGTTCCGGTTCCAAATTTTGGGAACTGACATTAGCCGGTTCGGATCTAGGTTTGGAGTCTTGGAACCGAGAACCGAACCGAACCCAGAACCGAACCGATATTGTTCGGTTCCGGTTCCGTTCCGTTCCGTTCCCAAATTTGGGAACCAACAAGGATCGGTTCGGTTCTGGGTTTGGGGCAGAACCGAACCGAACCGACCCATGTCCACCCCTAGTTTACATGATCTTCAACCATTTAAAATTAAAAATAAAAAATAAAAAAATTCTAAATTTGTAATTGATAAATAAGGTATTCTTGGTATCCATGTCGGTTCAGTTTTCCAGCATGATTTCCATCCTTCTCCACTTCTTGTTGGCTTTTATTCTTGAGCTATGTATGAAACAACCAATTACTCCAAAAGCTCAAGCTGTTGGAGACATTATCTCTAAGCTACTAAACAAACCCTACTCATATCCCAGAATAGGTAGCTAGCCATTATCTCTAAGCTTCTAAACTTTAGCAACATGACAACTATATTTAAGCCATGAAATGACAAGTAGGCACCAATCAATTGACCTGCCCTCATTTTGCTTATCAAGATTGGAGGCCTATGCAAGACCACAACCATTTTGCTTATCAAGATTGGAGGCCTATGCAAGAGCACAACCGATGAGTTTCTACCAACCAAAAATCACTCCAAGCCATTGAGAACACCTTGATTGAATGATTCTAGTGTTTTGATCCATTAAGCTTCCTTTAGCGTTCCGCAAAGAAAATGTTAGACATTGAGTTAGGAAATAATATATTTGCCCCATTTTTCACTTTGGACAGCCCACTCTAGCACAAAAGAGTAGAGCCCTAGACATGGTTTCAAATTTCGGTTTTAGAATGCATTTTGGTCATCACTCAAACCGAAATTTCGGCCGAAATCCAACGAACCCAATGGGACAAACACAAACTCTGTTTATCCATTTCAACACACATACAATACATTCAAATCAGTACAGCCACGTGGCAATAGTATGTTTCTTTTTTTCTTCTCCACGTAGAAAGACAGAGACTTAATTTTTAACTGAAAAACCCTTTTTCTCTCTTATTACGACTTCTTATATCTGAATTTTAAATTAACGTAGTAACGTACTGCATAAACTCTGTATCCGTCTCGAGCGCGGCCATCGTATCGGGCGCAAGACACACCTCCAGATCAACGCCTCCATTTCCTTCCCGCCCAGGGAAGGCCGATATCTTACCGTCAAATTTATTTGCCCTACCGCTACGAACCGCCATGGGTCGGCCCCACCCCATATCATTGTCGTACATAGGGGACCTTGGAGAGCTCCCATCGTTACCGAAGCCCCATCAAAGTTACCCAACGGGAAGCACCGTGGCTCCCTCTCCCAATCCTCCATACCCCGGCGCACTGTAGCATCCACATGCGCCACCACGTTCTTATTCAGCAAGCCCGCGCTCCACCGTAGATCTCGACACAAGATCTCCCCCACGGAAGCAACGGTCGGGCTGCTCTGGATCGCGTTTCCAAAATAGTACGGGTCCATCTTCGGCTCCAGCCTTTGCCTGCAGTTCACGGCCATCCGGAACGTTGTATTGGCCGTCGGATTGAGCTTCCGCGCCCTAGTCACTGATCGCCATAGCTGCGCAGATAGCGATTGGAATGATGAGATCTCCACTGTCCGATCTAGGGTTTCCGTTGCAGTAACAGGCTTGGTGTTTCTCATGAAATTCTTCAACTCGTCGTTACTCTGCTTGCCCAAGATCTCTGATATCCGAATCTGGTTTTCAGGTAGTTTAAAGATCTTACCATTCGCCCTCGATTTCAGATCAAGGATCGCTTCCCTGCTAAAATGAAAGATCCTCTCCCGTATCGGCGCGGCCAGGGAGAACGTCGGCTTCGGCCCGCCTTCCGGGAATCTCAGCACCGCCGGCGAGTCGTTAAAGAAAGTCCGATGGAAATCCGGCGGCATAGATATCCTTCTCGCGCCTCGACACACCTCGGCCCACGTATTGAAGAAGTTCCAGAACGAGGTGCCATCCGTAACGGCGTGATTGACGGTGCAGGCGATGAAAATGCCGTCTGATAATTCGGTCACCTGAACACCGACTAGTGGCTGGAAATGGCCTTCGTAACTGACGGCGCCGTCAAAGGTGAAGAATCCCTTGACGGAGTCCGGGACGTCGACGGGGGATAAGATGTCGCGGAGGGAGAGATTTCCGGCATTGGCGTGGATGAAGTCGATGCCGGCGTCGTTGCACGTGATGTAAACGTGACCGGAGGAGTCAGTTATGAGACGACCGGCGAGAGGGGGGAAGTGGGTGAGAGCGTGGGAGAGAGAGCGTTTGAGGAGAGAGATGAGAGGGTCTGAGGATAGAGGAGGACGAGTGAATAAGACGCCCTTTTGAATGTATTGGCAAGAGAGCATGGGAAGGTCAGAAACGGAGAGTTTGAGATTTGGGAGGGAAGATTTTTGGTGGGGAAGGACTGTGCATTTGGAGATTAGGGTAGGAAAGGGAGGAGACATTTTACTATTTTAGTGTTTCTCTCACTCTTTCTCGATAGCTATGTGGGAATGATGGAATGAAAGAGAAAGGAGTGGGGTTTATATAGGCGTGGTAAGGGGGCCTTGGTTCATGCATTTGTATTTTTTGTTTAGTTTTTTCCTTATTTTACAGATCTTTTTAGAGAGATAGAGATCAGTGTCTCGACGTCTGGTGATGTCATACCTCTGGTAGGCCCTACTTTCCTTAAATAGTAAATACTAGGGTATGAACCAAGCATCTGATCTACGTGGGCACCCGTTAGAAGAATATAACGCTGGGACCGAGGAACGCTTCATCACACGCAACAAGAGAATTTATATAGTAGTCTCCCGAGTTTGCACGTGAAGTCTAAATACACAATGGGGCCCACATTGGGTCATCTAAACCATTCATTTGTTGGGCCTGAAGTAGATAGGGAGTGCCCAGAAAATCTTCTCCCTTGGATGATCCTTACCGTTCGATTTTTTTAGGATCAAAACGGACGGCACACAGAGAATATTTTTTTTGTATGCCCTATCAACGTCAACCCGTCCTATATACGGCAAGGATCACCAAAACAATGTAGGCCTATTCTATTTTTGGGCTGCACGTGCAAGCACGCCTGTCCACCATATAAATTCTTGTAAAATAATGGCTCCACCACAAGGTCCACAACAAAACATGGCGTGTAATATTGTAGGCCCCATCCTATGCATGGGTCGGAGAAGTTGGTGGGACCCACTTTATCAAAACTTGGTGTAAATGGTAGGCACCTCACTATTAAGGGTGGCAAAATTGGCCGAACCGAACCGGAACCGAGCCTAAACCGAACCGAAAATTCGGTTTGGTTAAATAACCAAACCGATTCAAATTTCGGTTTGGGGATCAAACCGAACCGAAACCGAATATTTCCAATTATTATGAGTAAGTGGTGGCAAAATTGGCGGAACCGAACCGAAACCGAATCGAAAATTCAGTTTTGGTTCGGTTTTGGTTTGGTAAAACCAAACCGATTCAAATTTCGGTTCGGTTCGGTTTGGGGGTCGAACCGAACCATTGCCACCCCTACTCACTATGCATTGAGATGGTGGGCCACTGGGCCCAGTCTTGCGTTTCGTCATAAAACGCAATGAAAGCGAAAGCTTAAATAATAGAAGGGAAGTTTCGTCATAAAACAATTATTCGAAGACAAAGGTCAAAGCCACACTCTATTGTTCTTCTCCGTTCATGCACCCGTGATGAACGTGCATAGACCCACCTTCCATTAGCCTTAAATTACTAAAGTAACCCTATTTATCAGAAAATTACAATGTTAACGCCAACGAACCTCACGATGCAAAGAACGTTGTTTTCATAATCAATGCATCTACGCGCGGACGCTGCTTAAGTTTGCTGAGATAGTGATAGGCTTACAAATTGGAGGGCAATTTGGTCATTACATTTTTGGGGGAGCGTAAGACGGCTGGGTTTGTTTGTTTGCTTGTTTTAGGATTGATTATTCGTGGGCGGCCTTTCAACTGTTACAGACTTACAGTTACACCCGAGAATCGTTTCGCATGGAATTTATCTGATTACTGATTTTTATTCCAATTTTGTCCTTTCTTTAGTGCATCTGATTAGGTCAACTGGTCGTGTAAAAAGTATAAAGAAATGGGAGGGTCTGAATGTAGGCAGCTGGTGTCGCTTCCATATTCGAACAAGTTGGCAGATATTTGTAATGTGTCATCTCTATTATTTATCTTCGCGTCTGCATGAAACCAAGATCACAGAACAACAATAGCAGCAATTCATGAAACAGAATAACTTCACTAGATTTTTTTAGAATATGGTGAAAAAACGTGGGAAGTAGGCAGAAACAATTCCCAGCAAAAAGATAGGGACACCCCTATATTCGCACTATTCCTCTGGAATGCAACATTTACGTACTATTAAAGCTGTTTGGCCTCTCACGGACTTATTCCGGACAATAGGCACTGTATGAATCTCAATGAGGAGTTCCATGTTCGAAGATAGGGACACCTCTTGGAAAACATTGCCAATCGAATTTGATTTGGGGAATTGTAACCCACTTGTCGTTTAACATTTCGGTTTCGATACCGGTTTCGGACCCACCGGAAATTGAAATTTTGGTCGAAATCCAGCGAAACAAATTTCGGTTGAAATTTCAGTAAAATATTATAATAATTAAAAAAAACTGGTTTTTTTTGGTGAAATTTCAGAAAAAAAAACAAAATTTCGGCCGAAATAAAATACCGTTCTAGTTAAGTGTGATTTCGGTGTCGGTTTCCACCGAACCGAAATCCAAAATTTTGTATTTCGGTCGAAATTTAAAACCATGCTCACAGCATCGTTAATTGGCAAACGGGCAAGCATTGCGTCCATGGCATCCCTCAATAGATTGCTTATCACGTCTACGTATGAAATTCACATTTTGGAACAAAAACTGGGTTTTAGAGAAAAATGAAAAGGAACCATAGCTAGCAAAACTCCATTTTAAATAATGGAGTTTTTTTTTGGAAAAAAAAATACGTTATATTGGTGTGCCATATAAACCTCGGTTTAAAACTTTTACAATGAATAAAACTCCGTTTTTCTAAGGCAAACGTTATAAGTTTTTCGCCAACTTTTCAATTTTACCCCCACCATATTTTGCAAATGACAAAATTCTAAACTCATTTTCTTGTGCTTCTGTTTTTTTACTATGTTTTTTTGAACCAATGCAGTATTAAACTCAACTTTTGCCGTCCCGTTTTCTAGCCGAATCACGTTTTGCTAACTATATATGGTAAGGACCTGGGCCGCCAGTGCAAGGTGGGGCCCATGAGCTCCCACTAATTAGAGCAGGTGTACTCTCGACCTTTTCCCTTTCAATTGTTGGCTACCTGCCTTTTTACATGATCCATTGAAAGAGATCGAGAATCGTCTAAGCTAAATGTACTTTAGCTACAGTTTTAATATATATGGTGCCGGCATGCTCCAGTGGGGCTCTCTGGACCATTCTATTTCTAAGAGAAGTACAGACAGACGAGGTCCACTTAACATGTACAACATTAATTGGCTTGGCGAGCATATTTGTAAAGTGTGAATCTGGAAATAAACCAGCAAATCAATTGCTCAAAAAAATTTGAAAATGTGTAGAAAATGTTGGGGAAATGTTTCTGAAAAAGGCATGTGATTTTCTGTTTACAAAATTGAGAATTTATATGATGCTGGACCGTCATAGCTGTTTTGACAAGATCAAAAATCAAGGGCTAGGTGCCTCCTAGCCCTTGTAATTTACCTGGTCGGCCATCATATAAAAACTCTACAAAATTTATATACGAACCATATAACCAAGGCATGGAAGGATGGTGAAGTAGATGTGTCTACTAGATTAGGATGCAATTTTACTTTAACCCTGATTATTTACAAGCTTTTTGCTCAAGTCTTCTTTACCTTCAATTGCAAGTGGGGCCACTGAAGTGCATCGACCAATGTGCTTTTGGGCAACACAGTTAATCCATGGAGGGGGGGACCTACTAGATTAATCCTTCAGAATACAGTGGGGCCACTGAAGTGCATCAACTAGAGCTAGTCTACTTTATAGTTAATTAATGACACTAATCCCGTAGTAACTTGAGGATTCTTCGGTTAAGGTTACACAAATGAATATTACTGCCGTGTCATTGATTCCCAAATCATTGAAAGGTAGTTCTTAAATAATAGAACGGCAGTCTCGTCATAAAATTAACTAAAACACTTATTGGAAGACAGGAGTCAAAGCCATAGTCTATCTATTGTTCGTCTCCGTTCATGCACCCGTGCTTAACGTGTACAGACTCACCGTCCAATAACCTTAGATTACTAAAGTAAGCCCTGTTTTATCAGAAAATTACAGTGTTAACTCTAAAAGAACCTCACGACGCAAATCACGTTCCTTGCAAAAATATCTGGGTTCAGAAAACTTAACCGTGTAAAGTCCTTTCACTCGTACTTTTCTGTCGTTTTCACATTCAATGTTTCTACGCGCAGACACCGCAATAGTTTGCTGAGATATTGATAGGCTTACTAATTGGAGGGCAAAAGAAAAAGTGAAAAGTGGGCCGTAGCTTCTTTTTTAGACTTCACGTGTTTTCACGGCCACCCATCATATAAATTCTCATTGGTTTCTTTGTTTCAGAATTGATTATTCGTGGGCGGTCTTTCAACTGTTACCGGATAATCGTTTCGGATGGTTCCATCTCTGATAAATGATTTTTATTCCAATTTTGTCCTTTATTTAGTGCATCTGATTAGGTCAACTGGTCGTGTAGAGAGTATAAAGAAATGAAAGGGTCTGAATGTAGGCACTTGGGGTCGCTTCCATCTTCACGTTTGCATGAAAACAAGACACAAAACAACAATAGCAGCAATTCATGAGACAGAATAATTTCACGAAATTATTTTAGAATATGGAGAAAAAAAAAGTGGGAAGTAGGCAGAAACAATCCCCAGCAAAATGATATGGGCACCCCTATATTCGCACTATTCCTGTGGAATGCAACATTTAGGTACTATTAAAGCTTTGTCTGGCCTCTTACAGACTTATTTCGGACAATAGGCACTGTATGAATCTAAAAGACGCAATTGTAGGGACCAGGGCTAATGCAAGGTAAGGCCCATGTGCTCCCACTAATCAGAAAAAGTGTGCTCCCAATCTTTCCCCTTACAATTGATGCCTACCTACCTTTTTACATTTCTTTTCTTTTTCCGGGAGGATCCATTGAAAGAGAGAATCGTCCAAGTTAAATACTTCTTCTACAGTGTTTATATGGTGCCCGCGTATTACAGAGACCCTTGAATAATTGCCCAAAAATCTGCCACTAGTAGCAACACATCTTTTCACAGTGGGGCTCCCTGCACCATTCTAAGCGATGTACACAAGACAGATGAAGTCCACTCGCAGGACCACCACCGAATAACAACATTGGCTTGGAGAGCATAGTTTTAAAGTTTGGATCTGGAAATAAATCAGCAATTATTGCTCCAAAAAAGTGTAGAAACTGTTGGGGATGCGATTTTACCTTTACAGCTGTTTAAAAACTCTGAGTCAATCACCAATTCATCCGAGTTTACTAGTTTTACTTTAGTTGAATCCATGTTTAAGTCCGAGTTTATTTCTACCAAGTCAGTAAAAAATTCTTTTGATCACTCACCCAACTTAATAAAAAAATTTATGTTAATTAGTAATTAATTATTAAGTGAATGGAGTCTACTCTTATGAACTTTGATGAGTTCTCAGTTTTAAACATTGGTTTTCATAACTTGATCTATTAGTCAAGATTACAAACAGAAACCTCAAAGAAGGGCGATGATTCCCCCCTAGTATGCATTCGCCTCCCCTTTTAATGTGATTTGACGTCAAAAAGTGTTAAAGTTGCCCACTGATCATGTTAAAAGGGGGACGAATGCATAATGCTGGGGGGAAGGCATTTGGCGTTTGGGCAGAGCAGCCACCTCGGATGAGTTAAATGAATAAGACAAAATCTGCTGGAAAATGAGCCTTTGTGGCTGCTCTCACATGCAACAGCCCAGCCGCAAAATGCCTTCTGCGATGGATTTTTTTTTTTTTTTCCATCCTTTTAGATTAAACTTTCTCAAGGATTTACGGCGGTGGACTGAGTGAGAGTGAGACCTTGCAGCCATTTTTTGTCAAATAGTCTGCAATATATCGTTGACTCATTCGCACTCCATAGATCAAACCTGACGGCTTAGATTAAAATTACAATATTAGCCCCCCCAAGACCTTACTACTGCGTGGAAAACATGTTCCCCTATTGAAGCTTCGGCGGTAGGACGGTGCCTGATGCCTCCCTATCTTCTCCAGTAAGTAGCTTGATTATCAAATGGGTAATGAAGTCATTTGGCAAATGGAAGAAAAGGTATCGTAGAGTTACCATAAAATCTGGTTGGGTTCCAAGCGATGCCTGTTCTTTTTTAGAAAAAGCTCAACTACCCGACCCTACCCTACCCGTCCCAAGTTGCACAGTAGTGAAAAGTGAACTGATTAGATGAAGTATCATCACATACCATGGAGGGGCTTTACTGCACGTAATAAAGGTATGACATATGTGCCACCTATCATATTTATGATAACGAAAAAAATTGGCCGTTGGATCAAATATCAAGGGTCGCGTGTGTTCTGAAACACACGCAGGCACCATATAAATACTGTAGAAGAAGTATTAAGCTTAGAAAATGGGGTTTTTGCAAATGAAGTCTTCTACTTTGCTTTATATGCAAAAAGAGTCTTCTAGTTCCACAATTTGCAAATAGAGTCATCACTTTTGCGTGGATTTTGCAAATCAGGTCATGCCATCAATTTATGACCAAAATACCCGTCGTAGTTTTTTTTTTACTCTTAACAAGCCCAAAATGTCCTTAATCTAAGATGGAATTATCTTTAAAAAAGACTAAAATACATATGATGCTCACGGATATGTTTTGATAGGGCAGGTCACACCAAGTCAACTCAAACTCATGCATCAGGTGGGGCCCACCAATTTCCCTCATGTTCTTATGGGGGTAGAGCCTATGTATAGAGTAGGATTCACAATTTTACAGCATAAGTTGTGATAGGGTGGGCTCGTTGTTTTTTCACCTATGCATAGCATAGGCCAAGAATGCTATGATTGGGTAGGTCCCACGACCTCCACTCGAGCCTATGCATAGAGTAGGGCCCGTAATTCTTGTCGTTTCATGTATAAGAATGCTAGTATATAGAGAAGGAATCTTTGTCTTTTTATAAGGTAGTTTGTCTTTTTAAATACAAGGACATTTTGGTCTTTTTATGAGTAAAGAAATCTAGAATGAGCATTTTGGTCACAAACCAATGACAGTTGCAGGTTGTCGAACAAGAAGACTCTTTTTGCAAATAAAACAAAGTAGAGGACTTCTTTTGCAAAAACCCCTTCTTTCTTTCATGGGGGAAAAAATAAATTTAAAAAGATTGGTAGCCATCAATTCAGGAGGAAAAAATTGTAAGTACACTTGCTCTAATTGGTGGAAGCACATTGGCCCCACCATGGATGGGCACTGGTCCCTACAATTGCATCATTGAGAATCATACAGTATTTGTCCAAAGTAAGTAAGAGGCCAGACAACTTTAATAGTAGGTAAAAGTTGCATTGGATAGGAATTAGGAATGGTGGCGAATATAGGGGTGCCCCTATCTTTTTGCAGGGGATCGTTTCTGCCTACTGCGCTCCCTCTATCTAGATTCTAAAATAAGTTTTTGAAATTATTCTATACCATGAATTGCTGCTATTGTTGTTTTGTGATCTTGTTTTCATACCAACGTGAAGATAAATAATACAAACATTTGCCAACTTCTTCGAATATGGAAACCAACCCTAATGACTACATTCAGACCCTCCCAATTCTTTATATTTTACACTACTGGTTGACCTAATCGGATGCCCTAAAAAAGGACAAATTTGGAATAAAATAAAAATCATCCGTAGGAGAAATTCCATCTGAATGATTGATTCTTGGGTGCAACTGTAACAGTTGCAAGGCCGCCGTCCATGAATAATCAATTCTGTAAAAACAAACCCAACCGACTTCTAAAATTAAATGACCAAATTGCCCTCCAACTTGTAAGCCTATCATTAATTTATCCCGAGATTTTATATGCCCTTATTTTTCAAGAAGTACTTATTACTGTACGGACCACACTATAGGATATTCTAAACCGTGATGGGGCCATAACGTAAATAGTATGATCCCAGCCCTTCAATCTATAGATGCCTATGATCATCTGATGAAAATGACCTATTTACGTTATGGCCCATCAAGTGGACGGTTTGGATCATCCTACAGTGTTGTCCGTACAGTACTTTTTGAGAAATACGGGGAGGCAAGGTCTTACGACATTACTCAGCAGTCAGCAAAACTTATGCGGTGTCCGCGCGTAGATGCATTGAATGTGGGTACGACATAAAAGTACACGTGACATGACTCTACAAGGTGAAGTTTTCTGAACCGAGATACATTTCACAGTAACGTGTTTTTATGTCGTGTCATTTTATGATAAAATGGGGGTTACTTTCGTAATTTACGGTTATTGGACGGTGAGTCTCTGCATGTTCTTCACGGGTGCATGAACGGAGGGCTATATGGTGGACTCGCAATAGAGTATAGCTTTGACTTGTGTTTTCGAATAGGTGTTTTATGACGAAGATACCCTTATATTATTTAAGTAATGACATGTCAGTAATATTCATTTGTGTATTCTTAACCGAAGAATCCCTACCTTACTACGGGATTAGTCTCCTTAACTATAAAATAGACTAGCTCTGGTTGATGCACTTCAGTGACCCCACTTGTAATCTGAAGCGTTAATTTAGTAGGCCCCCTCCATGGATGCCGATGCTCTTCACTGGCCCCACTTGCAAATGAAGGTAAAGAAGACTTTGAGAAATTATCCGCCTTCATTAAATAAAAAACTTGTAATTAAAAGACAGGATTACCTAATTAGGGTGAGTGCTGAAGTGTCTCACTAATGAGTAATGGCAAACCCTCTTTAATTTTTGAAACTAATCACCAATGCATACCTAGACGTGCTCACTTGAAGTCTTGAACAACCAGCGTATGGTGGGCCCCAACATTTTACACGTATGAGTGGGCCCACCATTCCACACAACTCCATCCATAGTGTGGTGTGCCCGCAATTTTACACCGTGTTTTTTTATAAAATTGGTCCCACCAGCATTGCTCAGACGGTTCGACCCATGCATAAGATGTGCCCCACAATATTACACCTTATGTTTTGTTGTGGTGGAGCCATTATTTTACGAGAATGTTTATGGCGGATGGGCGTGCATGCCCGTGCAGCCCAAAAATACAATGGGATCTGCATTGTTTGGGTGGTCATTACTCATTAATGTAGATAGGGGCGTACCTAGAAAATCATCTCTTTGGTATGATCAACCTCCTTATTAATGTGTGAAGGTTTCTATACCATGTCGTGCATATCAAAACTCCAAAAACTGGAGGGTTAGGATCATCCTATGTAAAAGATGTTCAGGTCATCTCCGTATCTATCTACATCAGGCCCAACAAATGAACGGTTTTGATGACCCAAACAATGTGGGCCCATCGTGTTTTGGGACTTCACGTGTGTACTTGTAACCCGGGCTTATATTGGCCCGGCAATGCTACAGAAAGCAATATTACTTGGTCGATCTTACGACTGATGCACTTTTTATGGCAGGGCATCTTCATGTGGGCCCACAAAAGTTGCACTACCCGCAGTATAGAACTTAATAAGAGTGGGGCCCACCAGAGGTATGACATCATCAAACATCTAGACACAGATCCCTTTCTCTGGGAAAAAAAACAAAGAAAGAAGAATTATTAAAACGGCCACAACCACCAAAACACAAATGCATGAACCAAACGCCCCTTCCCTCACCTATATAAACCCCACTCCTTTCTCTTTCTTTCCATCATTCCAACATACCTATTGCCAGAACACCCAACATGTCTTCTTCCCACTTTCCCTCTATTATCTCAAAATCCAGAGTCTTTCCCCACCAAAAATCTTCTCTCCCAAATCTCAAACTCTCAGTTTCTGACCTTCCCATGCTCTCATGCCAATACATTCAAAAAGGCGTCTTATTCACTACCCCTCCTCTACCCTCAGACTCTCTCATATCTCTCCTCAAAACCTCTCTCTCCCACGCTCTCACCCACTTCCCCCCTCTCGCCGGCCGTCTCATAACCGACTCTTCCGGTCACGTTTACATCACGTGCAACGACGCTGGCGTCGACTTCATCCATGCCAATGCCATCAATCTCTCCCTCCGCGACGTCTTATCCCCCCTCGACGTCCCTGCCTCCGTCAAGGGATTCTTCACCTTCGACGGCGCCGTCAGCTACAACGGCCATTTCCAGCCACTAGTCGGCGTTCAGGTGACGGAATTATCAGACGGCGTTTTCATCGGCTGCACCGTCAATCACGCCGTTACTGACGGCACCTCGTTCTGGAACTTCTTCAATACGTGGGCCGAGGTCTGTCGGGGCGTGAGAATGATCTCTAGGCCGCCGGATTTTTGCCGGAATTTCGTCAAGGACTCGCTGGCGGTGCTGAGATTGCCGGAAGGCGGTCCGAAGCCGACGTTCTCTGTCGCCGCACCTTTGCGGGAGAGGATCTTTCATTTCAGTAGGGAGGCGATCCTTGATCTGAAATCCAGGGCGAATGGTAAGATCTGTAAATTACCTGAAAACCAGAGTCGGATATCAGAGATCATGGGCAAGCAGAGTAACGACGAGTTGAAGAAGTTCATGAGAAAAACCAAGCCTGTTAGTGCAACGGAAACCCTAGATCGGACGGTGGAGATCTCATCATTCCAATCACTATCCGCACAGCTGTGGCGATCAGTGACGCGGGGGCGGAAGCTAAATCCGACGGTCAATACAACGTTCCGGATGGCCGTGAACTGCAGGCAAAGGCTGGAGCCGAAGATGGACCCGTACTATTTTGGGAACGCGATCCAGAGCATCCCGACCGTTGCTTCTGTGGGGGAGATCTTGAGTAAAGATCTACGGTGGAGCGCGGGGTTGTTGAATAAGAACGTGGTGGCGCATGGAGATGCTACTGTGCGCCGGGGTGTGGAGGATTGGGAGAAGGAGCCACGGTGTTTCCCGTTGGGTAACTTTGATGGGGCTTCGATAACGATGGGGAGCTCTCCAAGGTTTCCTATGTATGACAATGATATGGGGTGGGGCCGACCCATGGCTGTTCGTAGCGGTAGGGCCAATAAATTTGACGGTAAGATATCGGCCTTCCCTGGGAGGGAAGGAAATGGAACCGTCGATCTGGAGGTGTGCCTTGCGCCCGATACGATGGCCGCGCTTGAGACCGATACGGAGTTTATGCAGTACGTTACGACGATAAGTTAAGAGTCCATTTGTGAAAAAAAACAAAATTATTGCCATGTGGTCGTACTGATTTGAATGTGCCAGTGTTTTGCCTACTTTGGGAATGCAATTGATACAGGGCTTTGTCTTTAATGTCTGATATTCACACACTCAGCATCTTTGTAATGCTAAATGCTTGTTTCAATCCCTTGATTTTATAATCCTCAATTTTACAAGCTAAAACCTGGATTTTATAACCTAAAAAAGGGATCTCATAAGCTAAAACCTGGATTTTAGAAGATAAATAGAACCTGAAATTCATAATCCAGAATTGTAATTCATGAATTTAAAGTTTTGTTTTTAATCATTATGCTATAAATGTGATTAAGTTTCTATATACCTAATTTTCTAGAAATTCCTCTATAGTTAGTAATACCTTATAGATGTAGATTTCTTTATTTTAAAGCTTTTGTTCAATTTCTACCTTACAAAAATACCATTTTTGCCTAGCCGGTGCTATTTTTCTTGTAAAGTTGCACAAAAATAAGCGTACATGCTGCGTAAAAAGATTATATGCAAATAATTTCTAAGGCTAACCAAATGCCTGCTACATAAGTGACTCAAATAGGTAGGCACATTTCAAGTGCAAAATGTCTTTATCTCGAAAAATAAAAACT
Source organism: Tasmannia lanceolata (assembly GCF_043159265.1). Lineage (NCBI taxonomy): Eukaryota > Viridiplantae > Streptophyta > Magnoliopsida > Canellales > Winteraceae > Tasmannia > Tasmannia lanceolata. The sequence continues at coordinate 16,922,545 of NW_027518683.1, forward strand.
AAGAGGTGTCTGATGTCCTCATGCGTAAGGGACTGTCTCCATCTCCGACCCCACTGTGTAAATATTGTCTGGTCCTGAATTTTCACACCCTCTCCGATTTTGTTTCCTAGCAGCACCCCGACCCAGTCTGAAGGGCTGCCTGCTTTTGGAGATGCTGAAAAATCGTCTAAGATTTCACATATATATATATATATATATATATATATATATATATATATATATATATATATATAGCCTATAAACTTTATCTCCCTTTCCGATGTGATATTGGGGGATTTAACTTTGAAAAATAAACATTTTTTCTTCCTTCACGATAACTGGTTCAGAACTCTCTCTGTCTCTCTATGAGAACCTCGATTTGATATTTGCCAAGGATTGCAATATACGCAAGAGGAGTTCTTAGATATCATATAAAAATTTACTCGGTAAGCTTTGGTATCTTAGATATCATATAAAATTTAACAGTCTTAAAAAATAATTAATATATTTCTTATATGTAGAGAATATTATATTGTGTGTGGGCATAAGTCCAGTATTTTTCGGAAAGTACAGTGGGGCCCACTTCATAGGATGAGCCGAACCGCTGATTTGTTGAGCCACAACTTAAATTGGTTGTGCCCCATAAATCATATATATAGGATGATCCTAACCCTCTGATCTCTAGAGGTTTCCATGATGTTCAGTCCCGAAATGATTTTCGAGGCAGAACCTATTTACTTAGTCAGGGCCCAACAAATGAAGTACGGTTTGGATCATCCTAGCAAGTGGGCCCTTCTGTACTCTTTAAAAAGTAGTAGACGTTACACCTACAGACTATATAAAATCTCTCACACTGCATAAATCTCTTATATGTAAATGAGTTGCTTCCCAAGTGCCTTTTCGGACCTGATTAGGGCAAGTAACGAATCGAGTCACTGAGCTTAATGGTTCGGACCCAAGGAAAGTATCAAAGAGAGGACTCACCATACTTTGGAACATTACCTACTAGGCACAAATGCCCATATGCAGTGCAAAAGTACCCATATAAAGAGACAAACATTTCGGTATTTAGGTACACGTGGCAATATTAGGAGGGCTTTTTGGGACAACCTTGACACAAGTGTGTCTTCATATCCTCTTGTTTCCTATTAAAGAAAATAGATCAAACTTCCAGTGAAACTAGCCCAAGTGGCAAAATCATGCAAAGCCACCCACGAATAACTCGAACCCAATTAGTTGGACTTGGAAGTTGGAATCATGTGTGAGGGGCAATGTAGGGATTTCACCTTCATTGATAAAGCTTTGGGCATGCGGCATATTGTTCGGCAGACTAACAAAGATTAGGTTTTCTTGTCATCCTATGTGCCGCAATGTCTGTTCATTGAAGAAAAACAACAAGATAAGGACATGAAAGGGCGGCGCTATTCAATGCCCATATCTTGGAATTTGCCTCAAGTCATGTCAAAAAGAGAACACCACGTAATTGAGGCTGCTGCAAAGGGTGCAAAGCTCGCTGTGACGAAGGAAAAAGAAAAGAACCGCCGTTGTCACCGGTTGTAGTGCGGATTAAGGAGCTGCTCCTCCATGCTGTGGCTGTGGAGGTGGGGGCTGCCGCCTCGTCTCCCTTGGTTTTGTTTGGGAAGGATCCCCATTTTTTACGGGCCCGCCGAATCCACAAAAATGGGTATGTTGTCTCCATTGACGTGGTGGCTGGTCTGAAGTGCGACAGACCAGCTGCGAAAAGCCTTTTGCGATGGAGCTTACCAAATTTATTCCACTAATTATTGTGACTTGACTTAGGGAGGACTGAGAGTAGTGCTTAAACAAATACCCAACTATATTTATTGGGAAATCATATCAGCACTACACTGTTTCTTCACTTTATTATACGCTTTTTGAACTAGATGTTAAAAACTTTTAGAAGCCATGTGAATATATTAAAACCATGTGGGTGTGTTATTAGCTGTTGGATCATGATGGCATCAGATAAGGCACTATATAAGCTATTCTCTTTATGAGATTTGCTAGCGTCCATCGCATAAGGCATTTTGCGGATGGTCTGTTGCACCTGACAGCAACCACCTTGTTAACGAAGACAAACTCTGCTGAGAAGTGATCCTCTGTGGCTGCTGTCATATGCAACAGAGCATCCGCGAAATGCCTCATGCGATGGAAGCAAGCAAATCCCTCTCTTTACTTGTGAGAGATTACATTTTGGAAAACACACAACTGAAAGCCCCCTTGTTTGGAAGGAGGAGTCCCTCTGCCACTGTAGCCCAATTGAGCGATTACTGGAGTCGTCTCCCAGTTCTTTCCTCTCCTTATTCCTTTGCATTGAGCATTTATTGGCATACATCTGCATTTATCTTGCATTTTGATCTTCTCTGCCTTGTGGTTTATCAATTATAGAATAGATTTTCCTAGATAAGACGTATTCATTGTTTGTCATGCAATATTCATAATAAAATATTGGGAGATGATATTTTCACTCCTCTGCATTACGCGCACGCTCCCCTTATAACGTGATTTGACGTGAAAGGTGAGCAACTTTAATGCTTTTTGACGTCAAATCACGTTATAAGAGAGGCGCATGTATCGCCCTAAAATATATCCTAAAAAAGTACTTTATCTTTCAAAAATAAGAATAAATATAATTCATATCAAAAGGTAAAATTTCACTTTATCCTACTTACCAAGTATAATAATCATATAAGTAAATTTCACTTTATCCTACTTACCAAGTATAATAATCATATAGGTAAATTTCACTTATCCTACTTACCAAGTGTAATAATCATATAGGTAGAACTTATAAAAACAACCTATCTCAAAATACAATGCAACCAAGAATAAAGTGTTATCTCTGAAAGCTTATCCTACCATCAAACAGTAAACACTCCCTCTATGAATTGAAACGGTACGTGTATTCATTAGAAGAGGGTAAACAAAGCATAAGGGCTTTGTTATTAGAAGTCCGAACGAACCTTTTATATTCTAACGACGACACGAACTTAAATTTTGAAATTTAACTAAGGCCCCCCTTACATTATTATGAAAGTTTCTAATGTTCATTTTTAAACTTGGAGTTGGGTTCCTTTGGTTTTATTCAGTTCATTATTCATGGACAGCCTTACAACTGTTACAGTTAGGTCAGAGAATCATTCCCATGAAATTTCTCCTTTCATTTATGATTGTTTTTCTATTCTATGCTTTACTTAGTGCTTCTGGTTGTGTAAAATGACAAGATGACAAAACTAAAACAGCAATACATGAACGAGAGCAAAAGAGAGACTAATTTCACAAAACAAAATACTAGAATATCGAGAAAATGCAGGTATTAGGGACAAACTATCCCCAGCAAAAATGATATTGGCACCCCCATATTCTTACTATTTCTATGTAATGCAACAATTGCATACTAGTGAAGCTCACTTGGCCTCTTTATGTAGTGTATGGTTCTCACTGAAAAAATAAATAAATTAGGAAATGTTTGCTTTTAATTTGTTTAGAATACATACAATTATTTTCCAAATAAGACCTAACAAGAAGAATGGAAGCATGCATGGCTTGAGTGCATGAATTTGTGTGATTAGGATGTGAGTTCAGTTTCTCATTAACTATATGTATCTGTCATTGCTAATGATTTCTAATATTATCTATGTTTGGCAGCCATGAAAGTCTTTTCCATGGATATTGGTTTATCAAGTGATGGGAGAGGAGCAAGGAGGCTGGGAGAGGGACATAACTGAGTGGGCATGACTCGTGAGTGAGGAGAGGGTGAGAAGTGGATGAGAATAGGGAAAGGAAAATTCCTATGGTCATGTTTGGCAACCATGGAATATTAGTTTATCAACCATGATTTGTTTATTAGAGTTTTTCTTTCCCTTATTTTTTAGCCTTTTTCCCACCCTCTCCTCACTCATGCCCTCTCTACCCTTCTTTAGCCCTCTCTCAACACATAGATAAACTAAAAAGATAAAAGGCCTATCCACTTGGCATCATTTAATCTATCATCTTATACTTCTAGATGGTACATGCCAACATCTAGGTGGCAATAAAGACGGAGAAAGATCACACGTGGTTAATTTATCCAAAGCATTTCTATCTAATTTCTATCTAGGGTGAAGACTAATGACGTCTAAAATCAAACTACAATCAATTCGATCACTAGAACCTAGAGTAAGGGACCCTTTTGTTTGTCTTTGGCTGTAAATGAAGACAAAACAAACAAAAGGAGGTGGAATTACTGGGAAAGTGGGTGGAAGTATGTGTGATTCACGTGCCTTCCAAGACCTACCTTAGTCCATAGTGGCGGCACCATTGCAGCCTCTAGCTCAATAGACTCTAGCTAAATGGTCAAGGCTCTATTACTCGGACCTGGGCCCACTAGATCTCCTAGTGAGGCACCATTAGATCATTTTCGAGGAATCTTTCATCAGTGGTTGCGAATGACGTACTTTTTCAATCTTTTTTACCTTAATTTCGAAAGAGCAAGTTAGAACGATGAAGAAATAGAACCATCTAATTTGATTCGTTCTCGATAGCAATGAGATGGTCTCAATCACCAAGGCCCTGTTCATTTTGGATTTTGAGAACTGATTGTCCAAAACTGATCATTGGACGACTCAAAATTAAATGCAAATCCAAGTCCAATAATCAATTTTGGACCCAAAATTATCAATTTTCTAACCAAAACTAAGTGTCCAAGCACATACGCCATGTTTGAATTGGATCATGGCTATTTTCGTTCATTGCGATGAGATCGTCTAGCTAGCCAATCTCAAATAGAAATACTGATGACTCTCTGCATGTTTAGGATGTATCAGTAGACTTTGCAAATAACAGAGGCATTTTTTTTCAATAATTAATGTATTTTTATTTAATTATGGTGCCTTCAAGTTTTTCTTATAAATTGATTAGGGCAAGCAGCAGGTCCAAGCACCATTGAGTTAAATGGCAGACCAAAGCAAGTGCCAAAGGTGCCCCATTTGTTTCCACTGAAACCAACCCAAGTGGCAAGGCTGCCCCCACCATTCAGGCAATTCCACATGCCCCAATTAGATGGGCCCTCGTGTTTGGGGCAATATAGGGATTTTACCTCTTGGATAGGCATTTGTCATATGGGCCTATTGGTTGGTAGAGTAACAAAGATTAGGTTTTCATGTCATCCTATATACCACACTGTTGTTCCCGTTCATTGAGAAAAGGATAACACCACTTCTTGGAATTTGTCTCAAGTCAGATCAAAAGAGAAACATTGAATCCATTAAAGCTTTTTTCCAATGTAGGGAAAAGTACAAAAGATGTCATTCTGCATTTTCCACCATAAAGATGGACACCAGCATAAGATACAAATTACATAATGAAAGCATTTTGGATAAGGGCACCCTTTGGTTAAATGTATGCAATTATAGATGTGTAGATAACTATCATCATGGACCCTTTCATATGGCCTCCTTTTCTCTTGCATATTTATTATTTATTTTTCATTGATTAATACTAGCAAAAAACCGATGCACGGGCTGACAAAGAATTGTACAGACCACATCATAGGTTGATCTAAACCGTCCATGTGATAGAACACACCATAAATAGGTTGTGCCCGTAAAATAATTTCCATAGGCTGATCCTAGCCCTCCAATCTATAGAGGTTTCCATAATTGTTGTTCCTCTTAAGGTGCCCAGAATTCCTCAATATTTTTACAGGTGCATTCGTAATATCTAACTTTCCGTAATTTGACCCGCACATAGTGAATAAGGAAAAGTAGTTTTTTCGTCATCGTTAGGGGTGCAACTTGGGTCTCAACCCGACCCAACCCGAGGAACCCATATTTTCCAACCCAACCTGACCCAACCCGATTTCCACCTCGACTGGGTTCAACCCGACCCAACCCGATTTCCAATTCGGGTTGGGTTGAGTAGACCCAATTTGATATGGTACCAATTGTTGACCACCTCAACTGAAGCCGGGTTGTTTTGGATTTTGAGAACCAATAGTGAGTCACCAATAATAAGTTTTTAACTCACAATCGGTTCTCAATATTCAAACAAACAGGGACTAACAATTAACAAAGGGAAATGTTATCCGCACTACTATATTTTGATGATCACACTCCTCACTTTATTAAAGTACAGTATGGCCCGCACCCGTCCATTGTGGACTGTGGAGACTATTTCAATGTTGAAAAAGAAAAAACACATATACAAAACTTCTTCAGAATGAACCCAAATTCGGGTTTCGGGTCGGGTCGGGTTGCTCGACAGCCCAACCCCAACCCCAACCCGACCCGACCCGATTTCCAATTCGGGTTGATTTTTTCCAACCCAACCCAACCCGATTTGCAAAAAAGCTTAACCCGACCCAACCTAAATTCGGGTTGAACCCGACCCGCTTTGGAACATCCAAGTAACAACGATGATTTCAAATTATATATAGTGCTAATGTCCTCACTACCATATCTTATAATGGCACTACTCACTGTATTTTGATGATCGCACTCCTCACTTCATTAAAACGAACGGTATGGCCCGTACCATAGGATGATCCAAGCCGTCCATTAGATGGGCCACTGCCTACATAGGTTGTGCCCCAAAAATAATTTTCATAGGTTGATTCGAACCCTCTGATCTATAGCGGGTTATAGGTTGATCCAAACCATCCATGTGATGGAACACAACATCAATCGGTTGTGCCCGTAAAATCATTTCCATAGGTTGATCCTAGCCCTCCAATCGATAGAGGTTTCCATAATTGTTGTTCCTCTTCAGGCGCTCAGAATCCGTCAATATTTTGCAAGTGTCCTGCATGAGTAATATAAAGTAGTTATTTCGTCATTGGCATATGTCTTTACCTCTTCTTAGTAGTTTTTTTTCGTAATTGTCAGGTACCCGGGTCGGTACTTTTCGTATGTAGATTATGAATTTACCTTCAAATAATTTCTCATAGAGATAGATGTTAGATATCAACAAAGGAGTTAACGGTAAAAGAGTAATGCTCATGTGTAAATCTCACATAAAAAGAAAAGAAATTCCTTTTTTTTCTAGCTATATAGTATTAGATGACTTGACTCCGGGAGGACTAAGAGTAGTCTTGATAGCTAACTATTTTTATTGAGAAATTATATTTATACTCCTTAATTATGATAAGGACACTCCTTGCTTTATTTGACACTTGTCTAATGAAGGGATCCAAAGAAGTCCTAAGTTGCCTTTGTTATTTTATGAGTACCTAATAGGAATAATTTTTATTATCGGGATTAATTAGTCGTACAGTATGGTCATTGTAAATAGGTCCGCAGGTCATATGCTCACACGACAACGTATGATTATAAATCCATCAAGTCAATTCAATATCTAAGAAATTGATTGGTTGCCGAGTATATATTTTTTCCTTTATTATATTTTGGGAAATGATTTCAGCAATCCAATGTTTTGATAACCATGCGATGAGTTGTTTGTCATGTAGCATTTAAAGGGTTTTAAGAGCTTTTTCAGAACCATCCTCTGAGATTCCTTTAAATACTACACGACAGACAAGTAGAGCACATGTTTATCAAAACAGTAGAGCGCGGGAATCATTTTAAAATGTCCCCATTTATAGGTCTAATTAAGCAAGTTAGAGAACTAAATGTATGGTTCTAGACATTAGAATACAGAGAGCAATGATTAACATGAAGTTTACGTTAAAAGCATGTCGTAAAAAAGAGATTACGTGGGTCTAATTTGACTGGAGACACACGTTAACACGGATATGAGTATGATTATGGTCAGATTAGTCAAAGTAAATGATCCATTAGTTATTTTATAAGCCTAATATACTTTATTCTTTTCTAAACTGTAGACATTTTCCATGGTTTTTTAAGTAGAGAAAGCAGATGGTCCACTAAGGACTTGGGAGATTGTACATGATGGAAGAAGACCCTGCCAAATGATATGGAACCTCAGGTGAAATGATGGGGTTGGCCCCACTTCACCAATAAGAGCAGGCAAGCCAAAGTTTCAAAGGTTCCCCTATCCTTAATAGGGAGATGATATTTCCAACTCCTTTTCTCCATCTCTTTTACCTTACCTTTGCCTCAAATGACTGCATTTTTTACCCTTCATTATATCTTTCTCTCAATATTAAAAACTCTCCGAGGTAATCATAGTCTCCCCTTTATCTTGACCGAGTTTTACCCTACCAGGTTAATCAAAACTGCTTTAACTTGCCCGAGGTATAACTGCATAAATCATTGACTTTTACCCTACCAGATTAATCAAAACTTCTTTAACTTGCCCAAGTTTTAACTGCATAAATCAAAACTTCTCTAACATCCCGAGTTATAACTACATCAATCATTAACTTGCCCGACAAAGAACATTTTTTAACCTAGAGTTATTTTCAGTCCAAAACTACCACTGGTAGTGAGCATGTCACAATTTCCCAGGTCCCCAAGGGGCTGTTTTCCAAGGGGATAGAGAGTTCAGGGTTTGTTTTACCCTTGGATAGGCTTGCTATCATCCGTACACATTGTAAACAGCCACAAAGGGTAGGGTACACTATTCAAACAAGGTAGACTCAATCCTAGAGCTTATTCAAGATCAAATTGTCCAATGAAGCTATTCTCAAAATCAGTTTATCCAAGGATTTCTACCATAGAGAGTCCAGACCCAAAAGGCCAACTAAAGTCCAATCCTAATGTTATCCAGGGATTTCTATCCGTTGTTGAATAAATTTATCCGGAAATTATACCTTATCTGCTCTTAACCAAATTTAGTAGTGCTAATCTATCTATCTATCTATAATCTATACTCAGTTTTCTATTCCCAACCCCTGATTTTCCGATTGTTGAAGATTCTATCACCACAATGCCTCTTTCTATATTACTTGATTTGCCTCCCACGATTCTATTCCACCTGAAATCGTTTCAATTGGGATTCTGTTTTACAGCAAATTTCAACTATTTCGGTTAGCTTAATTTAATTTTCCCCTATTAGAGATAACGAAATACTTGCGGAAGGTTTTAATCTGCTTAGCATGGGCATGGGTGGTGCCCACCATTTTTACACCTCATGTTTTGATTGTGGGGCCACCATCCACCCCCCAAACCGAGCCTTCTATTTTAAGCATCTTTAATGGACGGGTCCAACCATCTCCACCCAAACCCATGCATAGGGTAGGGCCAACCGTTTTGCACTGATGGGGTTGGGCAGAGAGATTTACACCCATGCATAGTAATAGGTAGGGCCTACCATTTTACACCTCATGTTTTATGGAGTGGGCCATCATCTCCACCCAAACAATGTATAGGGTAGGGCCCACCATTTTGCACTTTACCATAGGGCCACCTCTTCACCCCTCATGTTTTCATGGGTGGGTCCCATCATCTTTAGCCAAGCTCAATAGCTCATGCATAGTGTGAGGCCCACCATCTTCCACCTCATTTTGATAGGGTGGAGCCCACCATTTTACACCCAATACAGATGCATAGCATGGACCGGAAATGCTAGTATTTTATTAAAGAACAAAGATAGGTGAATAGAGGATAGCCAGTCAATCCAAGGATAAAATAAGCTAGATTAAGTCATTTTGAGAGAGAGATCGAACAGCTAATCTCATCTTGATGAATGAAACCAACCGAGATTAAGTGCACATGTGGTATATATACTGCAGCAGCTAATCTTACAAGAGTTCCTAACTGAAGATTCATCTCTGAATTTTTCCTCAATGAAGACATGGGGCTTCCTTAGATATCTCTAATAACTATTTGCATATAATCTTAAATGCAAATGGTCTTCAAAAATATACAATCTAGGCCTGTCCACTCTCACTCGTGCTAAAAACGAACCAGGTGCCCCTCGATTCGATCCTGGATCTCTTTAATCATATCTACGAACCTCCATGAGTGAGGTCGGCTCCGATCGATCCGTCTTATAACACTGAGGGAGTCTCTTTCCACGATAAGTGTGTCCATATCTCAACTCTCTATAATTCTTATGCCATGCAGAACCGCCCTTACTTCCGCCTCATTGGATGTCTTTTTTTCCCTATGGGCTGTGGAAAAGCCCACTAAGTGGTACTAGTCTCATCTCTAAGGACTCTTCTAACACCTGTGGTTCCGGAGTTACTTAAACTTGATCCTTCAAAGTTTAGCTTAACCAAGCTTGGGTCAGGTGGGATCCAGTTGAGAGTTTATATACATCATCCCTTTCCTTGCTCGAGCAGATCTCCTTCCATCCTTCCAGCACCGTCTGATGTCAGTACTAGAGATAAACTTGAAACCAGGCAGAATCTTCACCCGAGAAATAATAAGGGGTATGATCTTAATGTAAATAAAATACAGTTCTTTAGAGCAATTCTTGAAAATACAATAGTTCCTCTCCTTCCAAATTTTCCCATCTTCTAATTAATTTTTTCATATTTTCAACTTCAACCAATGTCAGGATTTTCTAGAGATCATGTTGTCGGACACTAGGACATTTGACACACATGACAAGTGTCCAGGTAGCATGAGTACCCATACCCATCTAACAAAGGTGATGCTCCCTCGAGGCCCAAAATTTTCAACCTCTCTTCCTCCTTTGTTCGTACGTCCTACGGATCCTTAAGCAGTTAAGCCTATTGAAGGCAAGTATACATCAGTCAGGGCCCAGCCCGCAGATCCCCCCCCAAGGGCCTAATATCTCTTGGATCACTTGACGTGTAAGCAAAATAAGTTAACAGATTGTCCGAAATCATCCCATGACAATAAGGCCACATTTGGATACCTCGTGTTTTTGTATTTGGATTTGGATACAAAATACATCAATCATCCTCATGCTCATGTTGTACGAGGGAGGGAGAGAGGGACGTCGGTCTCGCTGCTGCTACAGCAAGGTCGAGAAGCAGGAGGGTGAAGGTAATTGCCACAAATATTGATTTCCAAATAATGTCTTGGTAGAACAGATCTGTAAATCGGATTTTTTTTCATTGGTGTAGCTGATCTGGAAATCTAAGGATCATCCAGGTTCAAATCTCAACTGCAAATGTGAGACTCAAATCTAAATCTTGTGGGTATCCAAACGTGGCCTAAAGGTTCCAAGTAACCTAATCAGCCAGAGACACCAAAGAAAGATCATGTCAACCATCCTCAATATGGCAGCTCCCCAGAGACACCAAAGAAGGATCATGTCAACCGTCCTCAATATGGCAGCTACCCAGAGACACCAAAGAAAGATCATATCAATCATCCTCAATATGGCAGCTCCCGCATGAACCAAATAAAAGAAGACAGCAATTCTCTCCTTCGGTGTCAATTGACTAAGAGGAATAAAATTTGGGGGAAAAAAACTGAAAACTCACCAACAAAGGCTTCACTAGCTTCAGATACTATGGGACCGTTTGGATACGTGGATTTTAGAATCCGCGATTTCTTCAAAATTGTAGATAAGAGACAAAAGAAGAAGCGAACCAGCCGTCGCTTTCTGACTTCTCGCCCTTCTTTCCGTCAGCAAGAGAGTAACCCATCATCCCATGTTTCCAGGTTTTAGAAATCTCAGGATGTGGGAGAGATTTCTAAAACCTGAATTTCTCACATAAAATCCAAGAAACGCTGTCTGGACAGCATGTAGCAGCCTGATCATGAACCCTCTTTTACACTGTTTTCAAACAAAAAACCTGGATTCTAAAATCCGTGTATCCAAACGGCCCCTGTATGAAAATTGTTTGGATGACGGACAGAACTGTAACCAAGGTAATTGGATAGATGTAGTGGTGTTCCTGGTCATATCCTTGGTGGTTTTCACCAAGCATCCAACCACGCATCACCTAAGGTAAACATAATGGGTATGGATACTACAGCAGCAGACGGAAATAATAGAACAAATAAATCCATGCTAGAGAAAAGGGTTTCAGCAAAACTAAAATCAGAATGCCATCAACTCATATTAGGGCATTCTTTGGTTTGAGAGCCATCATAGTATCTTCCCATGAACCAGTTAATCTAGTTAGTACTTAAAGAATAGCTACAATCTAATAAGAATATGTAAGTAGAAAAGAGAGAAGAAAGAGAGAAGGATGCAGGGACTCAAAACTCATTCCCTTCATTCATCATAATGAAATTGCAACACGATTTAGTGAAAATGTCAGCAACCTGCTCTCAACTAAGAACATAGCATGGATAAACTTCTCTGTGTTCTAAATTTTCATGAATGAAGTGACAGTCTATCTCAATCTGACATGGAAAACAGGGTTTTATGAAAACCTAATGGCACTCTGGTTGTCATAATATAAGATATGTGTGCAACTTCGGATAAAATTCTTAGAATAGATATCTCAACCATGTCCACTCAGTAGCAGCAGACACCACAGCCCTCTACTCAGCTTGTGCACTTGATCTAGCGGTCTAGCCACAATGTCTCCTTTCTTACTAAATGAGATTAGGAATCCACTCAAAACAACATAATATTTGGTTACAGATCTGAACGTGTCTAGATCACCTGCCCAATCAGTGCTGAAGTACCCACTATGTAGTATAGACCAAGATGCAGGGCACCTCTCAGATTTCTCAAGACACGCTTGCTGCTTTAAGGTGTTCTTCTTTAGGAGCATGCAAGTATTGGTACACCTAATTCGCTTCATAGGTGATGTTTGTCCTGGAAGAGTCAGTATTAAAGTGCTCTTAACATACTACAATAAATTAAAAGGACTCTTGACCGCTATGTTTCTTTAACACTTGCCATCTTGTTGTACATTGCTAGTGTGTTAACAGATATGAAGTTCATCATGTGAAATATATTAAGTAAATTGGTGGCATACTTGTGACAATATATTTCCAGGGTTCTCTTAATCTCCACACCGAGTACTATTCCCCTAAGTCCTTCATGTTGAACGTTCCTTTCAAGTTGTTCTTGAGACAACATCTCAAAATTGTCACTTCATGTGATGATAATGGCATCAACATGCACCAAAACGAGTACCATCCTCATCTGAGCGTGCTTAATAAAAAGAGAGTTATCTAACTTGCTTCTTGTAACCATTATTGCTGAGAATTTGATGAAGTTTGTCAAACCATGCCATGGGAGCCTGCTTGAACTCATAAAATTCCTTATTGAGTCTAAGGACAAAACTGCTTCAATCTGAAACTTCAAACCCCTATAGTTGCTCCATGTACACCTCTTTTAGAGACCCATGAAGAACCGCATTTTCATGTTCATCTAATTAGACATATAACAATACAAGTTAGCGAGAGCTAGGATAAATCTAACTGTAGTACTCGAGTTTTGACTTCCGGGCTAAAGGTCTCATCGTAATCAAGACCATATCTTTGATTATATCTTTTGCTGCTAGGTAGGCTTTGTATCTTACAATGGTACCATTTAGCTTACGCTTGATGTGAACACCCGCTTGCACCCAACAACATTTTCATCTGTAGGTTGAAGGATAACTTACCATGTGTCATTCTTCTAGAGTGCACCCATTCCTCCCACCATAGCCTCCATCCATTTGTCATTAGTAGACACCTCAGATAATGTCAGATGGATTAGTGATACAGGAGCATCCCCTGGATTTAACCATTGAAAAAAAAAGAGCATCCCCCGGATTTACTACATCAGCCCACATTGCTCCCTAGTGTGGTTTTCCATTGCTTATTTTTGTTCATTTGTGCTACTTTCCTATGTAGTAGGGTGGTTTAGTCAATAGATTAGTTTGATGAGTCCTTTTATGTTATTTTACTTCACTAGGGATAGTTTGGTTATTTTGTGGCTACTCGTCTACTTTTTTTTATAAATAAGCTAGGATCAAACCTGCAACCTCAAGGTTGAAGAAACAAAGCCTCAGCCATTGAGCTACAGGCCCAACCCCATTACTACTCATGTACTTTATAGTCATTTTCCTTCACTTGGGGGTAGTTAGGTCAGTTTGCTTGTAAGTGGTCTACAAAAGGGACTTTTCCCTCCATTTGTAAGAGTTTTTGTTCTGAAATTGAAAAGAAAGAATTTGCTCTAGATATTGGATCTAATGGGATTTGGAGGGAAAACCTCTTGCAAAAGAGGATTTTCTTGTGGAATTTTTCGTCCAAAGAGAAATTTAACTTGGAAATCAAGGTCCTCCATGGAATTTCAGCATCTTTGGACTTGAAATTCAGAATTTTATCCCATCTCTTCCAAAAATCAGCATCCCCTAGCAGAATTCCAAGCATTTTCATGAAGAATCCATCAAGAAGAAGTCACAAGTTCAAGAATCTGCCCCAAGTTTCAAAGTAGCTGGAAAATTTAGAGTTTCTGCGCGTTTTCACCGTCATCAGTTAGTAACGATCTTAACCAACCACCTGAGCGACTAAAGCATGCTTTTGCTTATGCTGACGAACATTTAAATGACAGAATGAGATGTGATTTGAAACTCTGTATTGTAATGGATGTCATGGTAGCTGCTACACCTCTAAATGAACTATTCTCCCTCTTAATGTCACATCGAATCTTCGATGGGCGGTAGTGATGCAACTCATTGAAAGAGACATGACGAGAGATTGGAATCTTAAAAGTGGAGAGATCATAACACATGTATCCATGGTTTCAAATTTCGGTTTTGGAATGCGTTTCGGTCCTCACCGAAATCGAAATTTCAGCCAAAATCCAATGAAATCACATTAACGGCTATTTTTTCTTGTACATAATTTCGACTGAAATTTCCGGCCAAAATTTCGGCTGAAATTTCGCGATAATATTTAATAATTATCAAAAATCAAGAATTTTGGGTGAAATCCCTTAAATTTCGAATGAAATTTCGGGATAAGCGAATTTCAGTCGAAATAAACTTTCGTTTCGGGTATTATCGATTTCGGTTTCGGTCTTGACCGAAACCCGAAATTTCGGATTTCGGACGAAATTTAAAACCATGCATGTATCCTTTATGATCGTAACTTTTTTTAATGGTACATTTATGATAGTAACTATATCCCACAAAGACACAAGTAGGATCTTTTGGAGACAATTTTCGACGTTGGAACGATAGAACAAGCACAATATAAACAAGACACTACAAACGTAATTGTAAATAATCAAGATCCAAACCAGTGAGAATCTGCAGAGAAGCATATTCAAGTACGACACAAGGAACTATGGGTGCAACTCGGGCCGGGTTGAGGCGAACCCAACCCGAAGAAACATCAACCCCAACCCGACCCGAGTCCCAATCTGAAGAGGGTCAACCTGAACCTGAACCCGGCCACAACCTGAACCTGAACCCGAACCCGGCCACAACCCGAACCCGACCCGAACCCTAAACCAAGGAGAAAAGGAAGATAAAGGAAAAATCAAGAGAAATCTAGAAAAAAAAAAACAGAAAAACCAGTGGCTCCGCTTCCCTGTCAAACCGGTGACGCCCTTCCCTTCCCTTCCAAGAGAAAAAGAAAACAATAGAAGAGAGAATAAAGAAGAAGAAAGACTGAAAAAAAAAAGAAAAAGAAAGAAAAAATCCAGCGGGTTCCTGTTTCTCGTCAGCCGTTCTTCTTTCTATCGACTTCTTCCAACCGGTTCTTCTTCTTCCTTGTTCCACCGATGAGTTTAGAAGACAAGTTTCAAACAGTTTCTAAGAGGTAAAGACGAAGTTTGCATGGGGGTAGGGTTTTGGGTTTTGCCTTTTTCAAAACACTCATAAATAAGTAATAAATACCGATGAACGTTTTTCATTTTTCAAAAACCAGGGGACAGCTGGATAGCTTGCTTGGAAGCCTTTCCCAAATGATAACCTAATAAATACAGAAAAGACATTCAGAGAGAAAAAGGCAGACAGAAATGCAGAAAGGTGGAGCTTAACGAATAATGAGAGTTTCGGGTTGCCGGGTTGTCGGATTTCCAACAATGCAACCCTAACCTGACCCGATTTTACTCCGGGTTACCCATTTCCAACCCGAACTTCGCAAATCCCAACCCAACCCGAGCGAAAATAGGGTTGAACCTGTCGGGTTCGGGTTGAGCCCAACCCAAGTTGCACTCCTACAAGGAACCACGTTGATGAGATGTACGGTTGTGGAAAGGCTTTCGTCCATAAATGCTTTGGGGTCCTAGATTGAAAGAACATGGAAAGACCAGCCTCTATGATGTGATAATGTTTTTGTTGTGCTACCCTATTTTGGGCTGGAGCATGCGGACATGAAAACTACTGATAAGTGCCATGGTAATGGAAAAACTATCAAAATATTAAGATGTACTGACCCTCACCATCCCTTCATATGTGGGAGATGTGGGCACCATAATGCCTTATAACAAGAGCATATAGAACATATAAAAAGCAATGAAATTATCAAACTACTGATTTATCTTAAAGAAAATAGATCCATGTATAGTGAGAGTGATCACCGACAGATATAATATAATGTAGACCTCAAAAGAGGTCTTTATATTATAATATGAAGAAAGAGGGAGTTCAAATGTTTGCAAAGTGGGCAACTAGAACACATTAAAAAAACGTGCAGTTTGTGTTGGCCAAAGGGAAATGCCACACGAACAACGGCGAAGAAGTTGATGCAAAATATACTAGAAGAAGATTGTAAAGGTGACAAATCCAACATGTCTATCAGAAAGTAGAGGTTGCCACGGACCAAGCCTCTAGAGAGGAGCTTCCCTGTTTGCAGATCCCTCACAAGAACAGAAGTGGGCGTAAAGATAAAATAACAATGGAACTGGGAGTAAAATGGGAAATAGACAATCATTTGCCTTGGATAGTAAGAATTACACAGACAATAGAGATAGACAGTAAACAAACCTAGAGATGAAGAAAGAGAGATTGCACTAACATGAGTTATAGAATAGATGATTCATCACTCATGATGATGTGAGATGAACCATATTATGGAAACAATAATGCATTGTCGATAATATGGAGAGTACCATTTGTATCCACTACCTAGGAAGTTTCAAATGAGGTGCCTGGAGATAAGTCACCCATCTGATGTGTTAGAGCTGCAAGAGAGGCGATCAATGGATGTGCATCATACAAGTAGTCATCCATGGCCGTGTGTTTATGCCAACCACAAATCTGACAACCGTGTGTGGCTGGACGAGTGGCACAAGGACATATGGAATAGTAGATAGTGGACCACTTAGATAAAACTATTGAGGAGCTTGACCAAGGTGTATTGGAGTCAAAAGAAGATAACAGTGTGCACGTGGTTGCCAGCCCTAACTTGAATGCATATGTTGTACACCACCATGGTGTCCCTACTGTGGTTGAAATTTGCAAGTATTGGGGATACCCACAGGCCACAGCCACGACCCTTACTATGGCATCAGCCTCAACCATGTCCCCCAAGAGTAAAGAGGTGAGTAATGTAGGGTGGTAGCGCAGAAGCCAACTTAGACTGGTAGGAACCTCAGTTCTAGGTATGCTCTGATACTGAGTCTTATGTAGAGCGGTTGAACCAAACTTTCTGCGCACGGTGTTTTTCCAACATAAAAACTGAACTGAACTAGTAAGTATGGCTCTAGGTTCGGCTTAGATCAGAACATAACATAATTTCAATTGGCATCTGGGTCTGACTTTGGTGTAGCAACTAATCACAACAATTCTAATTAACTGAACTGGTTCAGTTCAGTGCAGAATCGAAATGAAGCTGGTGCAAACCAATTCAATTTGAAACAGAACTAAAGGATCTGAATTATTCCTGAACTATCTGAAAGAAGTTGCACTGTTTGTTGTAAGTGGACGCAAGCGATAGATCTCTCGACTTAATAATAGTTTGGAACTATGTTCATGTACAGAAATTAGCAGAACTCACGCAAGGTTTTGACCATCTCAAAATGGAATTGAATTGTTTGTGATCCAGTGCACTGAAGCCAAGTCCAAGCACAATAACTGGTTCTGATTGATTCAATGTTTTGCAGTGGTTGAACTGTTCCTTCAATCTTCAAATGGACTCTGTTCTCTGAATGTAATTTCAGCAACAGAACAGAAAGATTCTACTCCTCGAATTATTTCTGACTGGTTTTTATGGAAGCAACAATACAGATCAGAAAGATATCTACTCGGTTGTTGAATCCCAGCAGCAAGTTATCTATTTGTTTAACAGATCTGTTTGTGATTGGAATTCATTTGCCATTCTCGGTTTTTTGAACTCCCAAACTGATTTGCATTCAGATTCTCCAGAAATATGAAAATGCAGTTTCAAATTCGAATACTATTCAGGGACTTGAATAAGGAACTTTGGATCTACATTGAGATATCTAAATCATTTTCTTTTAGAACTGAGTTTAGACCCAAAGATCTCAGATTGTTACACAGAACTGCCAGCAATTATTGAATTAAGTTCAGAAAATTCTGAACCAAAACTGTTAGCGCACCTAAGGTTCAAATCCCTTTGGAATCAAGATCAAAGATCAGGGACAACAACCGGATGAAATGTTTGTGTCTGTGGTTTCTGTTGGAAAAATAACAATCCAGATCCAAATAGGATATGCCTTTGTAGCTGATAGGAACTGATGATAAGAAAGACTATCCTATTGTGCAACAGCAGATTGAAATTGGACATGGAATTTTCGGCAGAGTAGCCTGAATTGGATTTCTGCAGTTCATGTTTTGGACAAATCAAATCTAAACTGCAAAATTGATGACTGCTGTGTTCTCAGCTCAGTTCTTGACCTGAAGTAAACTTCAGAACCTTTGGAAAAAAACAGACAGTTCTTTTTTCCAGGTCTCTATAACTAAGTGCTAACACAAACTTATTAGAATCTAGGTTTAGAACTGACTTGAACTGAACTGGTGCACTTTCACCAGACAGTCACACAGCAAGGATTGAATGTTGGGTTGCCTCCAGGGGCTAACACATAGCATCAGTAATCTCAGTAGGCCAATCATAAACAAGAAAGAGCATAGCCTCAGTCTCAGAGCATTCTCCAATAGAACATCTAAATAGGGTTCCATTAGTTGTTGCAATCAAATCTAGCTTGTACTCTAACTGGGAAAAAAAATCATTTCAACTCATCAAGATTCAAATCCAAATCAAAACTCAAATGACTCACCCAACTCCTCACACCTTGTAAAGGTGAATGAGAACTTGGTTTTAAAGATCCCCACAACCTTTTAGTTTGCTTTATAAGGGAGGCTGCATAACCATTATAACCAACACCCAAAGCTCACCCCTACATCAAACCCTGGTTTAGATGGTGTTTTGAACTTTTGACACCTACCTAAAAAGTGTGTAGGCATGCCAAAAGTGCACCAAAACCATTTTTGTCTCTTTCTAATTTGTCTTGTGTCTCTATTAGTTATTCAGAATGAACTTCAAGGGTCTTAAGCCTTAACAAGTTAACATAAATAATTGATGGAACAGAGGAAGACAAGTGACCCATTCCTAGTTTTTCATTCTTCCATGTCAGTAGAGAGGAGCACAGAAAACATGCCGACCCAACAAATGGATTATTCAATATCAAGTCAAATAACAATTTTCTGCCCACGAAAATGCACATACAAAGCATGTCTCAAACCTATATTGAACATAACTAAAGAAGGGGAATACTCATCAATATAAATAAAGCTTAAAAACCCAGAATACTGGATTCTCCCATTCCATGAAAAGCATAAAACTTACATCGATTCAATATGTTCTCATACAAGAAACCTCGATTTTATTGGTTTCTTCAGCAAAGGATAACCCATCACCAGAAAGAACCCACAAACACAAGAGCATCAAAGACTGAATATATACACATAAAGAAAAACACACAAACCCTAACATTGACTTGTGAGTTATTTAAGCTTAACCTTACCTCCTCGTGTCCAATACCCTAAAAACACCAAAACCCAATTCAGTAATCGTTGCGATAATCACTGTAATCATCCCGCGCAGATATATCGCTCTCAACCCTCTCTGTCATCTTCTGTTCTTCATACTTCAATCCTTCCTCCAATGCCAACCCGCCCAAAGCCCCCGCAACCGCTCCAACCGCCAGACCCGCACCAATTCCCATTTTACCCCCGGCCTTCGGCTTCTGCTCATACACAGAAGCCGACGAGGAGGAGAAATCCACAGGCGCTGATGGCCCGCCTGGCCCACCATAACCAGACGCCCTGTCAAAGAACGGCCGTGGTGGCGGTGGGAAAGTGTTAGGATTAGGGTTTGGGTTAGGGTTTCCATACGAATAATACCCGGAGTAGTATCCGGAATACGGATCGGCGTAATTCCCATATGGGTATTGAGATGGCGGCGGAGGAGGAGGCAGCTGGAGATGGTTAGGGTTAGGGTTAGGGTTGGGGTTAAGATTAGGGTTAGGGTTTCCATAATACCCTCTGTAATCTCTCGGAGGAGGGGCACTGGAGTAATAATAGCCGGAAGGAGGGGTAACATGGTAATCTGGAGTGGGAGGAGGAGGAGGCGGACGTTCCAGGACGGCGAGCTTGATCCGGATCTTGCCCTGGGGGCGGCCAGAGGGGCGACGGAGATCTAGGGTTTTGATCCGAGTGGAATCGTCCGAGTCAAGGAGTTCTTTGAGGGGGACTCGGGTTGTGGCGACTAAGGGTTTGGGGGTTTCAGAGGGTTTGGAGTGGAAGATTTCGAGGGTGAGGAGTGAGTCGGGGATGGGAAGGGTTATGGGGAGGGTGAATCGCTCGTTCCAGACCGGGCGAGTCGAGCCCGAGTCGTCCGGTTTGGTGGCGAATTTCCGGTCCGGGTCGAGCCAGAATATGGCGTAGGGCTTGAGATCGCCATGGCGCCAGTTAACGTTTTTTAAGTGTTTTGCGGAGATGATTGTGAGGTCTAGATCGAGGAGAGGTTTTGGATGAGAGGGGCGAGGGGAGGCCATTGCTAATATGCGCTGGGGTGGAGACGTAACTCGATGAGGGTAAAGAAGAAGACGGACACGGAGAAGAGAAGAAACGGATGAGAGGAGACGAGATGAGGAAAGGGTTAGGGTTTGGATTTAATGAAGAATTTATCTGTCGTGTGGCCGTACCAACCACTCAACCAGAATTTTTGAGGCCCATTTCATAGGATGATCCAAACCGTTCATTTGTTAGGCTACAACCAGCACCAAAAATTATCTACATATGAACAGCCTAACCTACAAAATTATGGAAACATGTATCCCAACACTCTGATCTATTTAGGGACTACAAATTTATGTAAACATGTATAGATCAGAGGGCTAGTCTTTATCCTATGGAGATGATTTTAGGGGCACCACCTATTTAAGTTGTGGCCCAACAATTGAACGAGATTTTATATAGTGTAAGCTTGTATAGTCAAGTATTTTTCAAAAAGTACTGTATGGCCACACCATACGATGATCCAAACCGTCCATTAGATGGGCCACAACATAAATATGTTGTGACAGAAAAAAAATAATTTCCATAAGATGATCCTAGCCCTTCGATCTATAGAGTAACTACGTACGATGGAGGCCTCAATAGAACCGAGGGCTAGGATCATGCTATGGAAATGATTTTTTTTTTTTTGGGCACGACCTATTTATGTTGTGGTCCATCTAATGGACGGTTTGGATCATCCTATGGTGTGGCCTGTATAGTACATTTTGAAAAATACTAGACAATACACCATACAGTATATAAAATCTCTGAATGAATAGTCTGGATCATTGTATGAAGTGGGCGGTACAGTACTTTAGAAAAATAGTGGTTTTTTTTTTTTTTTTTGATCGGTTGAAAAATAGTGGTTTACACAGCCATTGGGATGTTGAATTTACACATGTTTTGAGATTTTACTCGTAGTTTGAGAAAAATCTCAAACCTTGTGGCATTTAACATCCCATGTCTCAAAAGTATGTATAAATTCAACATCCCAATGGCATTTAAGTGATGCTAAGAGCACTCGTTAGCAAAACCTTTCAATAGAAAAAGGGATTTGCTAGACAATTTTACGGAGACACATTTCCCAGCTCACTTTTGCATGGGAGAACAGCTACATAGGCTGACTTTTTGGCAGATTTTGTTTTATTCGTTTAATTTATCCTAGGTGGTTGCTCTGTGATCCAAAAGTTACCCACAAAATGGCTTTTCCCGAGATTGTCTAGCAAATCCTAGAAAAATACCAAAATTATATATATTGTTTTGTCTTAATTCTCAAGTAGGATATAAGTCTTCGTAAAGGGATTTGCTAGCGGGTGGGTTACCCGCGGGTCATGAGGACGCGGGTCAAACGGGTTGGGTGAAAAATGACCCGCATCCCAACGGGTCAGCAATTAGGTGACCCGCACGCACTACAGGTGGGTTGGGTCAACCCGCGGGTAACCCGCAATTTTTTGCCAACTAGTTTTTAGTTTCTTTTTCTTTTTCAATTTTTTTTTTTGTGAATAAGGAAATTATAGCAACAAAAAGAGAAGAAGTGACTTCGAAAAAATGCCTGGAGTACCCCCATTGCAAACGAACCCTTGTACGTTTTCACTAGGTAGCATTCCCTCTTAATCTATTGCATTCCCTCTTAATCTAGACCGTCCATTTCTCTTTTTCTTTGATCTCATGGTTCGTATGGATTGCTTCTTAATGAAGTAACACGAAATGCCTGTAGTACCCTCTAAAAGAGAGAAATCACAACTTTTATTTGAAAGCTGCCATTTGTTGCGAGTTAGGAAATGCGACCGGTATCTACTCGAATTAAAAAAGAAAAAATAAAATGCAAGTATTCGTGGATACCTACGGGATCAATCGACCCAACCCATGTTTTCGCGGGTTGGGTGACCCGCGGGTCAATTTTTACAGGTCACTCAAATGCCAACCCATACCCACAAATTTGCATGTGGGTTGGGTCGACCCGCGGGCACATGTCGATTTTGCGTGGTCTATCCATCGCAGAAGGCATTTCGCAAATCGCGGATGGCATGTCTCATGTGAGGGCAGCTGCCTCATAAATGAAGACAAAATTTGCGGAAAAGTGAGTCTATGTGGCTGCCCTCACATGCAACAAGCCATCCGCGAAAATGCCTTCTGCGATGGACGTTAGCTAATCCCTTTCATAAATAGCCAACTTATACTATAATAAGAAGAAAAAAAAAAGGGAAATGATATATTCTCCTCTTTTTCTTCCTGGGGCCACCCTGTAGTGTAAAAATAGTGGTCATAAATACACTAGGAGAGTGACCCGAGAAAGAAAAGGGAGCGAATATATCACTTCTTAAAAAAAGGATAAAACTGTCCTTTTGATTGAAAGGGATAAGAAAAGGTGAACTAAATCCCTCTATCATGATTATTAGTAACTGTTGAGAAAATCCGCCGGGCAAATCAATCCGATGGTGTACAAATTAAACGGAAAAGTAAAATAAACAAGCCACAAGAAGAACACCAATATTTTTCGTGGTTCGGCCAAGCCTACTCTACAGGCGAGAAACACGATCTTCCACTATGAGAAAAACAATATACAAGGATTACAATGGATTTAACCCAAAACCCACAACCCTTTCCTTGCTTCTCAACCTAATAGCACACAAGAGATAACCCGAGAAAAGCCCTAGAGAAAACCCCGAGAAGAAACCGAGGAACCACTCGTGTCTGATAATTTATGCTCATCAATGTAAAATCAGTATCAGTGTAAATCTCTACTGATTTCTTATAGACAGTAAGACCACTGATCGATATTTGTATTTGATTAAAATATTCTTAATGGCATAAAATCTCTATCGATTCATTACCATGACTAATTTGATTGTTCGATTATCTGTGCTCGATAATTTAAAATACATTCAACTATCCCTATCAACGTAAAATTTGTATCATAAAATCACTACGGATGTAATTCCTTATTGGCATTAAATCTTTAATTATCTCCCTAATATGAGTAACATCATATGTTGATCATCGATGTCTGCTAACACTTCATTTTTCAACGTAAAAATCTGATAGACGTAAATTCCTTATCGACCATCTCTCTCTACCACCTCTTCCTTTTCTCACTATAACTCTTATCATAGAGTTTGTGTGTAGGTTATGTCTTATGTGTGAGTATGTGGGCCCATCTCATGGGATGCTCCCCGCAACATCACGTTCATTACAGGGCCGAATGAAAAATACCATGTGTACCATGACCTGCCAGATTCACATAAAACAACAACAAGAAATTTGGCATTATGCTAATTTTTGCACTTGCATCCTTTCATATTACACATTGAGCTTTATACAGATATTAAAAATAATAATTCTTCTCATAGGCGTGGTTTTAAATTTCGACCGAAATTCGAAATTTCGTCCGGCAATTTCAGTCGAAAGAAATTCGCTATAAAATATTAATTTTTTATTCGGTTATAAAATTTCGTACGGAATTGCCTAAATTTCGTAAAAAAAAAAAGGCATTTTGATAAGGAGTATGGAATTTCATCCAAATTTGGGATTTCGACTGAAATTTCTGTTTCGGATGAGTCCGAAATTTTAGCCGAAACCGAAATTTAAAACCATGCTCATAGGAAAGTATCATTGAGTTCATAGTCACTTCTACGTTTGAGTTGACTCTATATGGACCCACTTTTAAGTTATGTCGAGTGAGTCTCTAGTCACTTTTTCCTTTGTGGGTTCGTTTTCCTTTTTTTGTCCACACTCTCCCTTTCTTTTTCCTATTTTACCAACTTTATGAGACCCATCAACCACAAAACAAAGAAAAAGCAAAGCAATCAATCCAAGCACCTAAAAAAAAAAAAAAAAAGAGATCCCAACAAAAAAGAGTATTTCTGATGCAAAACCCAAATTGTGCCAACTCTAGATACCCTTTTCTAGTTCTAACTTCAAAATCTAAACCAAAAACCCTAATCCTAAAATATAAGGGCAGTGATAAATTCACCCCCTTCTAGGATGAATTCACCCCGTATTTTTCAAAATAGACGGCACAGCCCAAATATAAAGTGAAAATTAAACTAAAGAAATTAAAAAAAAATTTAATTGTAACGTACGCTCATTCCTCCTTGACTGTGACCATCGTCTCCAACTCGATCGAGCCTTCAAACTGGATCGAGCCTTCAAACTTGCTCTTCACAAGAGCCACTTGATGATGACTTCTGATCGATGTGGAGCAAGGCAATCGTACCTGAGCCCTTCCCACCAAGACCTCACCATTAGAAGGTCCGACCTTTCCAAAGTCACCTACCCTTATAACCTCCAAATTCAATACAACATCATCAGATAGTTTGCAAATTGGGATATGTAACACTTGGTTCCATTTAGGTCTTTTCCTGTGCCCTAACCTTACACAAGTGTTGACCATCCCCTGGGGTTCGACCCATGTGGCCGCGTAGTAACTATACGACCCCCACCAATTGCAAAAGCCGACGTTGGGCTCATTTTCAATCTTTGCTCCATAGATAGCGAGCTTCAAAGCCAAAGGCCCTTCATGCTACGTCATCAAATGTAACTGATTTTACTTTTTCAACCAATTTTAAATTGTAAGTGAAAATGACGTGGATCCAATCCAGAGCCCTTTTTTGGCTCTCTATGCAAGGGCTCCCTTGTATCTATCATTGCTCATATATATATATATATATATATATATATATATATATATATATATATATATAAAGAGAGAGAGAGAGAGAGAGAGAGAGCAAAGGGTTCCTGCAAACGTGTGCAGGTAAGGGCCCACATTATTTAGGGGTCCAAAGCATTCATTTGGAAGGCCCTTCCATGGATAGGGTGTGGCCCAAAAATCGGCCCCATTAGATCATCCTAACCCTGCCATTTGTGGAGGGGAAAAATGGGCAGAAACATGGACACATTGTCCGTCCATTTCCTCCCCACCTTTGATTGGGTTAGGACGATCCAATGGGGCTGATTTTTGAGCCACTCCCTATCCATGGAAGGGCCTTTCAAATGAATGGTTTTGATCCCCCAAAAAATATGGCCCCCACACTGTTTTTCCAAATGTGTGCAGTTAACTTACCTGCACACGTTTGCAGGAACCATTTCCTCTCATATATATATATATATATATATATATATATATATATATATATATATATATATATATATATAGAGAGAGAGAGAGAGAGAGAGAGAGAGAGAGAGAGAGAGAGAGAGAGAGAAAACGGTTCCTACACATATGTGTAGATAAGTTATCTACACACTAGCTTAAAATATAGTGGGGGCCACATTATTTGGGTGATCCAAACCATTCATTTTTAAGGCCCTCACATAGATAGGGTGTCCCTAAAAAATCAGATCCATAGTATCATCCTAACCATTCGAACTGTGGAGGCAAAAAATGGACTAATTTGTGAAGGTTTAAAGACATCCATTTTACCTCCACAAATCGTAGGGTTGGGATGATCCTATGGATCTGATTTTTTGTAGACACCCTATCTATGTGAGGGTCTTTAAAATGGATGGCTTGGATCACCCAAACAATATGGGCCCCCACTGTATTTTAAGCTAGTGTGTAGAGAACTCTCTACACATATGTTTAGGAACCGTTTCCTCATATATATATATATATATATATATATATATATATATATATATATATATATATAGAGAGAGAGAGAGAGAGAATGGTTTCTACACACAAGTGTAGATAAGTTATCTACACACTAGTTTAAAATACAGTGGAGGCCCACATTGTTTGGGTGATCCAAACCATTCATTTGATGGACAGATTTGTGAAGGTTTATACACGTCTATTTTACCTCCACAAATCGTAGGGTTGGGATGACCCTATGGAGCTGATTTTTTGTGGGCACCCTATCTATGTGAAGGTCAATCAAATGAAAGGTTTGGATCACCCAAACAATATGCCCTCCACTGTATTTTAAGCTAGTGTGTAGATAATTTATCTACACTTGTGTGTAGAAACCGTTCTCTCTCATATATATATATATATATATATATATATATATATATATAGAGAGAGAGAGAGAGAGAGAGAGAAAAAGTGTAGCTACACACTCGTGTAGCTAACTTAGCTACATCGCCGGCTTAAAATACAGTGGGCCCCACATTGTTTGGGTGATGCAAACCATTCATTTGATGGGCCCTCACATAGATAGGGTGCGACCAAAAAATCAGCTCCACAGGATCATCCCACCCTACGATTTGTGGAGGCAAAAATGGACGTGTAAAAACCTTCACCAATCTGTCCATTTTTGCCTCCATAGTTTGAAGGGTTGGGATGATCCTATGGAGCTGATCTTTTGAGCACACCCTATCAATGTGAGGGCCTATCAAATGAATGGTTTAGATCACCCAAACAATGTGGGCCCACTGTATTTTAAGCCGGCGGTGTAGCTAAGTTAGCTACACAAGTGTGTAGCTTCACTTTCCTTATATATATATATATATATATACATTGGAGAATTATTGTCCATTTAACACGTCAGTGTGAATGATTTTTTCTATTTTTTGCCCTCCCCACATATCTAACATCTATCTCTATGAGAAATTATTTGAGGGTAAAATCGTAATCTACATACGAAAAGTATAGACACTAGGTTTCTGTTTATGACAATTACGGAAAAAAACTACCAAGAAGAGGTAAAGACATATGACAATGACGAAAGAACTACTTTATATTACTCATGCAGGACACTTGCAAATTATTGACGGATTCCGGGCACCTGAAGATGAACAACAATTATGGAAACCTCTATCGATTGGAGGGCTAGGATCAACCAATATCGATTGGAGGGCTAGGATCAACCCATGGAAATGATTTTACGGGCACAACCGATTGATGTTGTGTTCCATCACATGGACGGTTTGGAGCAACCTATAACCCTCTATAGATCGGAGGGTTTGGATCAACCGATGAAAATTATTTTTGGGGCACAACTTATGTAGGCAGTGGCCCATCTAATGGTTGGTTTGGATCATCCTATGGTATGGGTCATACCGTACATTTTAATAAAGTGAGGAGTGCGATCATCAAAATACGGTGAGTAGTGCCATTATAAAATATGGCAGTGAGAACATTAGCACTATATATAATTTGAAACCATCATTGTTACTTGGATGTTCCCTCGCGGGTCGGGTTCAACCTGAATTTGGGTTGGGTCGGGTTAAGCTTTTTCGCAAATTGGGTTGGGTTGGGAAAAATCAACCCGAATTGGAAATCGGGTCGGGTCAGGTTGGGCTGTCGGGCAACCCGAAACCCGAATTTGGGTTCCATCACATGGACAGTTTGGATCAACCTATGATGTGGTCCGTACAGTTCTTTGTCAGCCCGTGCATCGCAAAGGTTTTTTACTAGTATATATATGAAAAAAGAGTTCCTACTCCCTAGAGTAGATAACTTACTTATCTCCTCCCTAGGCCAAAAATACATTGGGGGCACATTGTTTGGGTGATCCAAAGCATTCACTAATAGGCCCTTACTTAGATAGGGATGTGTGTGCGTGTGCGTGTGTGTGCATAAATGGAGGTTTATACCCGTCCATTTTAACCTCCACAAATGGAAGGGTTAGGCTGATCCTATGAAGCTGATTTTTTGGGCACATCCAATCTTTTTGAGGGTTTTAAGTTCCTGAAGATATAATTTACCTGTTTGAAGATATCTATGAAGAAGGATTTTCTTCCCAGATTCAATTGTTTGAAAGTATCTTACTAGTTATCCTTAATTAGGTTAACAAAAGAGCATAGAGATAAGAAAAATGAGAAATGCATGCACACTTACACAAGTCATCACTTATCAAAAGCCAGTCAGTCCGTCCATAATGCATGTGATGGTTATGTTGTTTTCTTAAATATTATCAACAATGCCACTCTCACAATAAGCAGTTAGCATACTTTAAAAAAAATAAAATAACAATAAAAGCAGTTAGCATACTATTGTTACTCATTCATTGCCACCGTGCCACCTATTATTCTTCAAAATTTGCTCCATATATATATATATATATATATATATAGAGGAAAAGGATTGTACGCTCGACCGTACCTAAAGTTAGGTACGGTAGAGTGCCAAATCACATGGGTCCTCCATTTTTGGTGGGCATCTAAACCATTCATTTGCAAGGCCCCATCATAGATAGGGTGCATACCAAAAATCAGCTCCATAGGATCATCCTAACCCATCCATTTGTGGAGGCCAAAATGGACAGACAGTGTTTGTCCACAAATCTGCCCATTTTGCCCTCCAGTTTTGGAGGAGTTTCGATGATTCAATGGTGCTGATTTTTGGTATGCACCCTATCTATGATGGGGCCTTGCAAATGAATGGTTTAGATGCCCACCAAAAATGGGGGACCCATGTGATTTGGCACTCTACCGTACCTAACTTTAGGTACGGTCGAGCGTACAATCCTTTTCCTCATATATATATATATATATATATATATATATATTATTTTATTTTATTTTTGAAATAGTTAGTACATCCTTATGTTCACAGCAGATTTAAAAACTTGGAGCCCAACATCGATCCATGAGAGCTCAAGTCCGAATCAACTTGGAGACTTGCCGACTTGGTTTATGCTTGGCAAAGTTTGGGCAGTTGAGTTGTAAAACACTATCAGAATTGTAAACACTCAAGAAAGCTAATCAAGTTTCTTGTTCTAGATCTCAACCCCTAAATTGAATAAAACTATCTCTCCGGTTGGGGGACAAGATCTTCATTTACTCTTGATGTGGTTTCTGGTGTGATTGAGTTCTGAAACTGTGGCTCGTACGAACCACAGCTTTCCATAATTAGATTCATTTTTTCTTTGAATACAGTGGTCGAGGTATAGATGCATTGTGATGCTTTCAGATGCCACCATATTTCTGAGACATCCCAATCACTCTAGTAATTTGAAGTCATGGTGGACCCCGCCATGCAGATGCAATGGCCCCAAATCTCATCCACGTGCATACCAAGCCACATTAGCTTTGTCCTCAACTGTATAAGCTGGTGACAACCGAAATGGTATGTGTATATTTAGATTTATAAAGGTTGGTCGATATGTCGTATGTATTGGGCCAGCTAAACTCCCTTCAAAATATATTTTTGAAAGGTTAACAGCCTACAAAATATGATATGCTTTCTCATTTATGACAATTTGCTCTACACTACATTTATGCATCTTGAGTATATTGTTAATTGTAAGTTTGTAAACCTGCCTCCACAGATGTCCTTACCTGGCCTTTAGAATCCCGTGATGTTCACATCAAGTTTTATCAAATGGGGTTCCACTCTTTTGAGGTAATGTTGGTGTCAATCATGCTATTTTCGAGCAAGGTGCTTAAACAGGCAATGTAGGGACTGTGAAGATATTGGAAGAGAAGAAAGCAAACCCAGTAGTTGCATTCCTTATAACACCATTGTTCAGCCAAAAGGTAATAGAGTCAACCACCCATGTTAGAGTTTTATAATCTTCTATTCCTTCATTTCTACATTATTTGTTGGGCTTTTGTGCAGTGGCTCAAATCTGATAGAATTACTATTATTATTGTCAGAATAATTGAGTCCTCGATGATTCAAGAGATACATGACAAAATTTAAATAAGCTAAGTTATGAATTCGTTTTTTCTTTTTCTGTTGTTATTAGGAGATGAGATTTCCATCCCCTTTCCCAACATTTCTACCATTTTTTGTTATTGTTGTTGTTGACAAACAAAAGGGTATGGAAATGCTGAGAAGTGGGTACTGATGAGATTGAGCATTTACTTTTCCTGAGAAGTGGGTACTGATGCTACTTTATGTTTGGCTGAGGTGAACTGGTTAATGCAATAAGCTGAAGATAATTGCAAATCTTGTTTTCCTGTCACATCAAGTTTGCTAAGCTGGCGCCAAGATAAACCCAAAAGGCCTTGTAACATAGTAGGAAGAGGTGGGCTAATTCAGTTGCAGCGGCCAATCGAAAAATATATGATCCAATTGACCATGAAATGAAGGCTTTTGAAAATTCGCCCCCTCTGTTTGTACGTACAAAGTCATTTGCAAGGGAAATACGAACAAAAAGAAAGGGATATAGTGATAGAGAAATAACAGGAGGTATTGATTATATATGGTGTGTGCACGCCAAGTCCTGTATTTTTTAAATAAAATACTGTGACCCACTTCTTAGGATGATCCAAACCGTTGATTTGTTGTGCCCTAACATATGTGTACCCTGAAAATCATTTCCATAGGATGATCCTGACCCTCCGTTCTATATGGTGTCCCCATATGGTCTAGTATTTTTCAGAAAGTACTGTACTGCCCACTTCAAAGGATGATCCAAACTCATCATTTGTTGGGCTACAACATAAATAGCATGTGGCCTAGAAAATCATTTCCATAGGATGATCCTAACTTGCCAATAATGTGCAGTCCATATACGGATCGAGGGTCAGGGTCGTCCCATGGTAATGATGTAGAGAGTAAACAACCTATTTACGTTGTAACCCACCAAAAGGACGGTTTGGATCATCCTATGAAGTGTGTCTAACCATACTTTTATAAAAATAGGGGACTTATTTTTGTGGGCAAAAATAAATACCAGACTTCACATGAGTGAAGCATATAAAAAAGCAGAGAAATTATATGCGCCTGTCAGCGGGAAAAAGCAGTGGTGCCCACATTGTTCGGGTAATCCAAACCATTCATTTGTTCTACCGTGTGCCCATAGAATCTTCTCCATAGGATGATCCTAACCTTTGGATTTGTGGAGGTTTAAAATGCATGGCATATTATAAAATCCTCACCCTATCTACATCAGAGCCTAACAAATGAATGGTTTGGATCACCCAAACAATGTGGGCTTCACTATTTGGGCCGCACGTGCATGCTCCAGCATATGGAATCTCATAAAAAATTGCATAACTTAGCTTATTTATTTAGGCCCTGAAACGATTCAGATTGTGACAACCTGTGGTGAGGTTAATTTTGGGCCAATAATCAGTTGGAGCCCTCAGCACCGGTTGTCATAATCTGAAACAAACTGGCCTAAGATTATGACAAGCGATTGTGTGTGCCAAACCGATTATTAGACTCAATTATTATTGAGTCTAATAATCGGTTTGGCACTCACAAAAGGCCTGTAGACTTTGCCAAGTGAGATTTAATGTTGCAACTTGCAACCCGGTATAGGCCAGTATTTTTCAGAAAGTACTGTACGGCCCACACCATAGGATGAGTTTTTATATGGTGTCAGCCTGTACAATCCAGTATTTTTCAAAAAGTACTGTGTGGCGGTACAATACTTATTGAAAAATAATGGACTATAACTATCATTTCAATTATAATTGATCGGTGGAGCCCAACCTGCAAAAGCCGTTGTCAGGTGATTTAGTGTAGAGGCTTTATACGCCAGCCGTATTGGTGGCATGTCAAACTGAGGTGCACCTAACTCAGCCGTTTCTATTTCCCTTTAATGCGCATCCAAACGTTTTCACGGCTTTTGCACTCTTTCTAGTTAGGAGGCTTCATAAGGGCTGTGTTTTTGCATTTCTCATCTCCTCATCGTCCGATTAACAAAGAATTCGATGAGGTTGGAAGGAAAATTAAAATACCCAACTACCTCTCTGTCACATGAATGTGACCGACCTGCTAGGAAGGTGACTCAGTCCAAAAACGTATCATATTAATAGCTGCTTTCAACGTTGATAAGTACACGCCTTTTTTATAAAAAAATTATGTAACAGGCAAAAAAAGGCTCGCTACATTACCCTTCATCATATAACTTGCATCACTTTCCTAGGAAAGAACTTGGAAAGTAGGCAAAGAATCCGTCAACAATGAGAGGTGACCATGGTCTTGGTCCATCTTTATGGGCTGTTTCATAGGAAAGTGATGCAACCGAATGGGGACTAACATTTGAGAGTGAGACAAAAGAGGAAATGACAATTGTATGATTTTTTATTAGGAGAAAGGGTTGTCATTTTACCCCACCAAACCAATTTTAGAAAATTGATCCTAATTGACCGGGGAGTGATATATTCGCCCAGTTTTCTTCCCGGGGCAACCCACTTTGGTGTATTTGTGACTACTTCTCTACGATAGAAGGGGGTGACCCAAGCTGAAAGCGTGGCGAATATATCATCTCCTTAATTAGCCCTCCTAAAAAATAGGTGTGGGCTATACTTATAAAGGTCATGTAACGACGACCTACAAAACCAATGGTTTTCATTACACCTGGACTTTGATCAGACACCTGTTGGACCCAAAAAAATTGACAGTTAAAACTAGAGAAAACTCAAACCAGCTCAACAACTAACTAGTATGATACACCCATTTCAGGGAGGTTTCTTGCGCATTATACCACGTGTCTACAACCATCGTGGACAATCTCTAAGTCCACCATACCTTGCCCTGTTTGCAATGGCCCTCCTTGTGATGTGTTTAAGGAATTAAATTTCGGCCGAAATACGAAATTTCAGTCCGAAATTCCTTTCCCACTTGTTCTGTTTGCTGGGGCAAGGTCGTGTCAGTTCCTTCTTTGTTTGTGAGATGCAATAACAGCTGATCTTTCATCGAAGGCGGAATAGATCTAGATCTAGATGCACTTGACTGCTAAACTCCAAGGCGGCTGCTCCTGGTGCAACAACAAGCACCAGCTTCACTGGGGGGGGTGTGTGATTTAATAGCAGTAAGCAAGCAGCAAAGTTGCTTTGTTACCTACTCCATTAGGATGGTACATCAAATTCATGTCCCGATCTTGGTCCTTGTGGATCGGATCATCCGTATAGGATACAAAAAGAAACTTTCTCTCTGAATGAGATCTCTCTATTCTTGGAATCCTGAATAGGTGATACGATACCGCCGATCACTCTACATATGTCTCTCCCCCATCAATCGATATTAGTTGAAGTAATTGAAATTCCCATATTTGTCCGATGAGAAATTCGAAAGGAAAAACGAAAGAAATAAGGATCCCTCTGCGCAAGGCCCGCGGTAGCAACGGAATGGGGGAAAGTATACAGAAAAGACAGTTCTTTTCTATTATATTAGTAAATGAATCAGTCTTTCCAAATGCTAGAGAATTTATTAAGAAATTCAAGACTGTAGTCCCAATAATTCCTCTAATTAGATCATTGGCTAAAGCGAAATTTTGTAACGTATCAGGGCATCCCATTAGTAAGCCCTGCATAATCATATAACCAGGAGATAATCACTAAGTGAAATGTTGCAACGAAAGTTGTAATACAGACCATAGAACAATATAACACTAAACGCCCGAAGAATGCTGACCTTCCACTCGATGTAAATAAGATGCGATGGGTGTATCCAATTCAAATTGATAACCTAAATAACGTCGATTTCCATTTTGCTGGGAATGAAGGGCGACCACCTGGTGGTTGGATTTCTAACCAGGATAGACAACGTTGGATTTCTAACCAGGATAGACAACGCCAGAGTGACTTCGAGGTTGGTTAGACCCTGAAGATTCCATAAGAAAAGATGCTTTTCTTGAACGAATACCAGAATCCTCCGTCGATCCTTCCTCATTTTCCGCCTCTTGTTTTTTCAAACCGTCAGTCAATTTATATGACCATCGAGGAACCTTTTTACCGATTTCCACCAACAAACAAGGGGTCAATCTTGTTTATTGTACCTCTATTGAATAAACTCGAGATTTTTTTCCTACTTTTTTTCTTATTTATTCCCCCATCCACACTTCATTTCTTATCTGTGTAGTGCCAATCCAGCTCAACCCTCTTAACCACATAGATAGGCTTGGGGCCTGGCTTTGCTCAAACCTAGTTCACTTGTAGTTGCTTGCTTTCTTTTTCCTAATCTACCTAACCTAACAGCAGCCAAAGAGAAGGAAAAGATCTTCGTAAAGTGGGTTTTTACGATCCGATAAAGAATCAAACTTATTCAAATGTTCATACTATTCTATCTTTCCTTTAAAAAGGCGCTCAACCTACAGGAACTGTTCATGATATTTCAAAGAAGGCAGAGGTCTTTAAGGAACTTCGAATTAATCAAACGAAGTGAAATAAACAAAAAAGAGGGGTACCCAGTTCTTATCGAGCTTTGTGTAATTCTTTCTCCACCACTTCGATTTTTCGTACTCTATTCATACCTATTCACTATTGCTCCTCTATAATTCCATATCAGATAACGATAATGAAAAAAAATCTTTTTTTATTGATATGAGACAGATAGAAAAAAAATCTCGAGTGAATAGATGAAATAATCAGATCTAGAAAATGATGGTATGGGATTACCATCAATCAGATTGTTTTCGTTGGGACTCCACCAACAAACAAGGGGAGGCTTTCTCCCTTGACTCTATCTGTCCATTTTTTATATATGGAATTCTCTCCCAGAGCTGCGAAACTCACGACTCTATTAGAAAGAAGAATGACAAACTTTTACACTCATTTTCAAGTGGATGAGATCGGTCGAGTGGTCTCAGTGGGAGATGAGATTGCACGTGTTTATGGATTGAACGAGATTCAAGCTGGGGAAATGGTTGAATTTGCCAACAGTGTGAAAGGAATAGCATTGAATCTTGAGAATGAGAATGTAAGGATTGTTGTCTTTGGTAGTGATACCGCTATTAAAGAAAGAGATCTTGTCAAGCGCACTAGATCTATTGTGGATGTTCCTGCGGGAAAGGCCATATTAGGCCGTGTGGTCGACGCGTTGGGAGTACCTATTGATGGAAGAGGGGCTCTAAGCGATCACGAACGAAGACGTGTCGAAGTGAAAGCCCCAGGGATTATTGAACACAATTCTGTGCACGAACCTATGCAAACTGGGTTAAAAGCTGCGGATAGCCTGGTTCCTATAGGCCGTGGTCAACGAGAACTGATAATCAGGGACCGACAAACTGGAAAAACAGCTATTGCTATCGATACCATATTGAACCAAAAGCAAATAAACTCAAGGGGCACCTCTGAGAGTGAGACATTGAAAGAAATGTTGTAGTACCCTACGGGAGCGAAGGGATAAGACAAAGACTTGGATGCCGGCCAGTCGGTTAAAACAGAATAAGTTGACGGGACATACCAAAAGAAAGATTTACATAGAAAGAAAGAACTAAATAAAAAAATGTGTGCCGGGGCTTCAATATCAAATCTATTTCAGCGAAACACCACGGCTAAAGACGTACCCAAAAGAAAAACAAATTGTAATAGTTGGAATTTGAACTGGTCTCATAATGAATAAGGGCCTACTGAGGGGACTACACGTAACCAAGCAAGGGAACAAGCTGCGGAAGAAGCAAAAGGCCGAGCAGCGACTAGCGTGGAAGAACACAGTAATACCCTAAAAAGTAAGACCGGACCTCTCGAAAGCAGTAAAGGATAGCCATCTAAACGAAGAACTATTATAACGGAAAGGGACAGAGCGCAAACAACAACAAGAGAATTATCTAAAACCGAAAAACCCGAAGCCAAGTAAGGGCTGAGCGTCCTAGCGCAAAAGCTGTTGCGCGTTAGAATACGCTTCCTAAACTCGGTGTCAAATCCAATGTGATAAGCCGTTCAACAGGGCTGAAACTTCGCAGTTCTGCGATGAAAGCTTTTCGATCCTCCACACCTTTCTTAAGTCCAAAGGAATTCGGCAAAAAGAAAGATTCATCATTTTTCAACTCTTTTCCTGGGTGGACGTGATAGGGCAGAAAAGACGAGTTCGTCTTTGAGCTTAGGTACGAGCACACACTTGAAAGGAATTTCGGGAATGGGAATAGAGAGCACCTGAAAGGAATCATCATAGGGCTAATCTAAAGGAAGTACCACCAGCCTTAAAGAAGAGAACATGTATGAAGAAGATCTAATCTGCTTTTGGATTGCTTCCACATCTGACTTCATCAATTCTCGATATGGAACAGGGTTCAAATAGAAACCATTCTCTATCTCTAGGACAAGCTGATCTAAAGAACCGTGAGTAGAAGTAGAGGAACAAGTATATTTAGAGAATGACCATAAGCAGAAAATGATAAAAATGAGAAAGGCAATCTTTCTAATGGCAAATTCATGTCTATTGATAGGATTGCCATTGTCCTCAACCTAGACTCTCGAGACCTGCTTTAGTCCAGGGATATAGACTGGTGGCATAAGATTGTTGTTACGAGCAGTGGGTAACAAATGGATTTTTATCATATGTGAGGTCCTCCCATCCCAGCTTCAAAAGAAGGCGCTTGCGTGCGGCTAGCGCGCAACGACTTCTTTAACTAGACGGACCCAAGTGGTCGACAAAATATGAACCAGAGATTGAATCTTGATATACCTCAGAACAATCTATTTTTGTTACCACGAGATGTATTGGCTGCTGCGGATCATTTGATCGGAATGAAATTTGGAATGGCACCCTTGACGATACGAATCACTTGAAAAATAAATGTATTCGTTCTGTAGCAGATCTGTTACAATTCGGATTGGCTCTGGTTCAGTGAGGACCAAAATAGAAACGTTCCCAAAAAGAAATTGCAGAAATTTACCAAATTTCGGTTAGAAATTTCGGCAAATTTTTTTATAAAATATTAATTTTTTATTCCTTTACAGATTTTCAGCTGAAATTACCGAAATTTTGGGGAAAAAAAAAAAAAGACATTTCGAGCGCCTTTACCGAATTTCGGCTGAAATTTCGAGATTTCTGCTAAAATTTCAGTTTTGGACTGAAATGAACGCGGAAACGGAAATTTAAAACCTTGGATGTGTTTAAGAATTTTTAAGCACAGGTTAATGGCCATTTTCCATGACAAAAATACCCTGCTTTCTGGATGAAACAAAAAAAATAACCCTAATTTGCAATACAAAACGACAATAAGTTGTCTGCTTTGGGGTTAATCCCAAAAACATGCGCTATGTTTATATTGGTTGCGAAACGTGCCGTAAGAAAATAGAATAATGGCAGTTTGGATATTCCTTTTCTGATCAGGGTCAATGTCAAAAGACTCAAAACTAAGCAATTTAAAGACTCTAGAGAGGGGAAATAGAGCCGGGGCGTTGGACATCGGACCTTGAAAGCGAAGGATAGCTATTTAGTATTAAAAGCCAAATCTACAGATATTCAACCTTTTCCTATTTTTAGTCTACCAATTTCTCTTTTTCCTCTCTTCTCCTCCTCCTCCTCCTCCCCCATTTCTTTTTCACAAATCCCTTTTCCCATTTCTCTGCAACTCTTCTTCCTCTATATAAAAATCAGAAAAGTTTCAGATAAAGAAAATAAGAAAAGATGTCGGATGCTCTGATCAACGGTTTTGCTGGTGCTGGAGGGGGAATCATCGCTCAGTTGATCACCTATCCTCTTCAAACCGTAAATTTTTTTTTTAAAATCTCAGATTCAGTTATTTAATTTATTTTTTTTAAATTTTCTTTCTCTTTGTTGATTTTTTTTTTATGTTTTTTTTTTTTTTTGGGGTGATCTAGGTGAATACACGGCAACAAACGGAA
Organism: Tasmannia lanceolata; assembly: GCF_043159265.1. NCBI lineage: Eukaryota > Viridiplantae > Streptophyta > Magnoliopsida > Canellales > Winteraceae > Tasmannia > Tasmannia lanceolata. The sequence continues at coordinate 16,960,703 of NW_027518683.1, forward strand.
AGGGATCCGAAAAAGGCGAGGAGGAAGCAAGGAACCATTGAACAGATGTGTCAGGTCTTTTTTTTTTCTATTTTTTTCTCCTTTGGAAATTGTTTTTATTTTATTTTATTTATTTATTTGATGGTGAGCAGGTGGTGAAGCATGAGGGATGGGAGCGGCTGTACGGAGGCCTGGCTCCGTCGCTGGCGGGCACTGCGGCATCTCAGGTGAGCGCACTTTAGCAATTATACCTATACTTCATCTAACGTGCGCCGCATGCTTATTAGTCACTGCGCCTAAGCCGCACGGTGTTTGTAGCTCGTGAATTACTAGTGCCTAATAAACGTGACCTCGGTTAACGTAGGGAGTAGTGATAGATGGGTGGCGCATTTTAGTGGGACCCCTGTTTTTCGTCTAACATGAACCGCATATGCTCACGCCATAAACCTATGTCACGCGTTTTCTGCAATGTTTGGTTGCCCCATGTCCATAAAATGGCTGGTTCATAATTTCATGAACGTGGTGGGAGGCTTAGCTTGTGCTTACCCCTGAGATACCTTTTAGAGGCCTAAGATATATATTCTCAATTTCTAATGCTCTAACTACCTGAGTTCGAATCATGTTTGTTAAAATCTTAAACTTCAATTTATAGAGAAGATTGTATGATTGCATTTTTTATCTCTTGAGAAGCTTGAAGCCTTCACATAGATAGGATCGAGCTATTTCAGCTCCTCATGATGACTATAGAGTGTGGACCTCAGCTATTTCTGGGTCTAAGATGGTAGGCAGCTCTTCTTTCCTACCAGCTGATTGTGGAAGGGGAGTTCTTAAGTCATTTGGAGTTGAATAAGTCATTTGACATTTGTCTTTTTACTATTGGTAGAAAATAGAAGTCCTTACAGAGTTTAAGAACTCTGTTTTAGGAAAGAAAGCCATGAAAGAGTCTTGTGTTGGTAGTGGCAGGAGTCCTACTAATGGTTGAAATTGGGGTTTACAACTTGATTTGGGTGAGGTTTAGAAGTCCTATCCCTACCTAATAATGAGTTTTGTGGGATTTGAAGTATCTATAAATTTTAAAGGCTCACGGCCTTAGCCACCATATTATGATCGAATGAAATTGAGGTTATACTCCCAAGCTTGGTGTGCTACTACCATTGCTCAAGAGATCCTGGTTAGTTCTTTGCATTGTTTATATATGTTATTGTCATCTTCCTATTCATCTTCCTCTTCCTCTTCCTCTTTTATTTCTTGCTTCCATAAGCTTTTAAGTTTTAACTATTAAACCAACTTACTAAGTTTTCCCCATTGACCTATTTTCCCATTTTTACCTTCTCCTGTGGCCTTAAGTATGAACCCTGCAACCATGAGCCCTTTCACAAAGATTCCACCATCGATCTCCTTATCCTTTTTCCCCATTGTTTCAAACCTTCTTCTTAATCGATAGTCAAGACCAAGGTTTTAAATTTCGGTTTCGAAATGCATTTTGGTCCTCACCGGATGAAATTTCGAACGAAATCTATCGAAATCAATTAACGTGATATTTTATCCCGTATAAAATTCGTCGAAATTGCCGAAATTTTTGCTGAAATTTCAAGATTATATTAAATAATGAATACAAATCAGGTTTTTGGTGATATCATCCTATGAGCTGCTCCTAGTGCACCCTACCATCAGTCGTTAAACCTGAAACTTTAACCTTCATGCTTCCACCTACCCCATGACCAAGATCCTTAATCCCTTACATTCAAATCTATTATAAAACATCAGAAATTTAACCTATTTCCTTGTCTGTCCAGATCTGTAAAATTCTTTCAGATTGTTTTCCTACCCTTAATGCTGCATACCTTACCTCTTTAGCCATTTCCTTACGCCAATCATCCTTACCTCAGCCCAATTCCAATAATTACCCTAGCTTATTGACCAACCTACATCCTGTCCTGTTGGCTGGTCTTCATCAATTGTTTTCAGAGCTACTTCTATACTGTCTTCCCTTGGGCATCCTGCATCAAGATGTCAATGCATGAGACAACTGGCGAGGATTCTTGAGACGATTCTGAAGATAACAAGCCAGAGGCTGAATGCATGTGGGAAGGAGGCTGGAGAGTATCACTGAATTAGAAAGTGCTTCGCTAGTCAAAGGAAACTGATTGCATGTAAGCTAAAAAGGCCGCCTGTGTAAATTTATATATGATTTTTCATGTAACCGGCCACACCACTTGCTCAAGTTTCTATTGTGCAGATTCTGCTATATTAGATGTTCTCTGAGGGAATGGTTAATAGGGAACTACCTATCCTCTCTCTCTCTCTCTCTCTCTCTCTCTCTCTCTCTCTCAATATCTATACTTTACATAACTAGAAAGCAAGCAATCCAAAATCGTGAGCTTGCTTCTATTGGTAATCTGCTGGAATTGCTGGGAAGGGGGTTACATAAAAATGGATGGGAATGACAAACGGTTTTGGATCTGGAACACATCTGAGGATTTCTCGGTAAGATCATTCTATCATTGCTTAGTGACCAGCCCGTTTGTGACTAGCTAGACTATTAAAAAAAAGAACGAAAAAAGAAATCATTCTATCATTGCTTAGTGACTAGCCCGGTGTACTCCAAGGTAGCAAGAGTGTGGGCTATTCAAGCCCTTCCTTTTGTGTGAGCTTCTGGTTGAACTGCAAGAAAGAGGGTTCATACGGTGGATTTCCTTCGCATGAAAGCACATAATCAGGCATCAATGATCTTGGGCAAGGATCTCAATCAGTTGAAGAGCACATTTGAGGATGAAATGAGGAAGCACATCAGAGAATACTAGGAGTAGGAGTATGGCCATGACACGACAATGAAGCAGAAACATCATTCTCTGTGGAGTTGTGTTTGTCTTCTTCTTGTTCTTCTCCATTCACTTCAGAAGATGGTACTTATGGGCTAATGGCGGATGTGGAAAGGAAAAAGAAACATTGTGGTGAGTCCAGATACTGTGTTTGAAGTATGTTGTGAAAATGCTGTCATTTTAGTGTTCTGTATAACTCGGGGCACTTGGAAGATACTTGGGCTTTTGCATGTTCCATGGTTAATCTGCATTTTTTAATCATAAAAAAAATCTCGGTCGAGCAAGAGCAAGACATGTGAAGAGAGCAAGTGAGAAACAGGGGTTGTGGTCTGGTAGTTCTGGCTCATTGACACAAGCGAGCGGGTTAGGGAGCGAGGGATCCTTTTATTCTGATTTGTTCTTTTGTTATTCTTTGGACCTTATGCCAATGTGTCACCAGTGATTCAGCCATAGCAGATCTTGCGTTTCTGCATGCTTTTTCCACGGGAATCAAGAAGAAATTAAGATCTAACAGTTCTTACATGCTCAAATCATGCTAACATAGTGATGATTGTCTTGGACATTCTGCAATGTAGAAGAATCTCGTAGGATCAGTCACTTCATTCATGTTGCATGTGAGTATGAAGAAGTGATTTAGACCTTTTTAAATCTTTAGTGCTTGTTGCTCACCTAGATAAGCTATGTAGGACCCCTATGCTGCCTTAAACATCTGAACATCTAAGCATTCTTGCATTGCACTCAAAGAAATTGATAAAGTGTGACAGTCAAAGTTCTCTTTATTCTGTTTCTCTGGTTAGTATTTCCAATCTCGTACATAGCCTTTGTTGGTGTTATGTCGCTTAGCTTCTTCTTTGTTGCTCTATTATAATATCATAAGCTTTACCTGATAAGATGTAAAACCTTAATGTTCTCATTTATTTCTTTTGATAAGTTGTTTTTGAAGCAGGGAATTTACAACCTAACAAAGCTCAATGTCCACTGTCATTCACAGTTTTCTCATCTGATCATAGCTTTTGGTACAGGGTGTTTATTACTATTTCTATCAAATATTTAGGAGCAGAGCAGAAGCTTCTGCACGTGCTCGTTGGAAGAATGGGATCGGAGATGGATCAGTTGGGATGTTCTCATCGCTTCTTGTGGCTGCGTTGTCCGGGTGATCTTCTCTCACAGAATTCTCATATAAGTAACCAGTGATCCCTTATTTTACTTGGATAATAAATGTTGTTGCTTGTCTTCTTTTCACATTTCAGCTAGTTGACTAGTATCAGTCTTTTAGTACATAAGTATTGGCGTAGTATGCTCCACTGTTGTTATTAGCATTCTTTTAAGGTGTATTTTATCATGTGGGTTGCTCTTCAATGTATTGATTATACCTTTACCTCGGGATAGGTGTGTGAACGTGCTGTTGACTAACCCAATCTGGGTTGTAGTTACACGTATGCAGGTACTGATCCAGATGAAACTTGACAGTCAATTCTTTGTATTTTTTAGTGCAGGATTCAACACTTTAATTCTCCTTGTTATGTGTTTGCATTTTGCAGACACACACAAAAGCGTCGAAGAGAACTAAGCTTAATCACATTCTACCGATTCCTCCAGCTGAAGCGCTTCCGATTGCTGCAATCGAGCCTCCTCCTTATGGAACTAGCCATGCGGTACATCCATCCATCATAACTCTTTTACTATTCAAAAAAAAAAAAAAATTCCATCATAACTCTTCATTGGCACAAACTTGTTACAATACAGGGGGCATTATCTTTTATTTCTCTATTGAAATCCCCATTGTAATAATATGAGATGTATAACTTTTTTAATTAGCATAGCAATATTATCTAAAAACACTTGCTCTTTGACAGCCTCCTACCCAATCAGTTGATGAAATGTGGAGTTCATGGCATGATTAATGACCCTAAGATAGGTTCTGTTTGATAGAAACTGTTATTAGGATGATTGAGGTTCGAGCATTCTGATGTTCTGAAAGTTCCTAAAGAAGTTTTTTTTTTAATTTTTCAATAAAGGGAAATGATTTCAACACGGCAATGTTTTGATATATGCGCTCACCTATCTTGTCTTTAAGTATTTAAAGAGCTGTCAAAAGGTCATTACGGTTCCCAAAAAAACTCTTACAAGCCAATTAAAAAAGAACAGACAAGCTAGAGCGCGCCTGTGTTGATATCATTTCCCTTCAATAAATCATCCTTTTCATATTGTAAACCAAGCACGGTTTTATTTGCCATCTTTTTATGTTCATGTAATTGGAATCTTCATTTTGACATTTCTAATGTTCATATCTTGATAGCGGATGACATTTCTCTGTTAATGAAGTTTAAAAAAAAATAAAAAATCAACCCCTTCATATTGTAAACTAAATACGGTTTTATTTGCCCGCTTGTGATATTCATGAATTTTAACCTTAATTTTGACATTTCTGCTCTTCATAATTGTTAGTGGATGATCTTCCCGGAAAATATTATCTGGTTAGTAGATGAAGAATCCAAAATGCAACTACGTTGCATATCACATTCTTTCTTATACTGAGCATTTTTAACATTTATTTGGATGGAAAATATTCTGTAAAGAAAGTCTCGAAATCCCACTTGTCTGGTTTCATTGTGGAAGAATCACCTTCTATTATTAGGAATTGACCATGATCTGATCCATGCAAAAGCAAAATCCCATGATTTCTTGCTTCATGAATTTTATTTGCATAGTCGGTTTGTGGAGCAGAAAGGCTATGTCAACCTATCCTGCCCAAGTTGTTGACAGAACCAAGTCTTGCTCTTAAATTTTTTTTTGAATGGCGAACCCACCTATGAGCAGAAAGAGATTATATACAAACCCTCCTTTGAAGAAATGTTTCCTTTTTATTATTTTGTATTTGTATTTGAGATAATTGATAACCAAGCTCCACCCTTTCCAATTGAGGCATATAATGTTTATATGTTACATATAGGTAGTATAACGTATGTTTTTATTTTACAGGTCCAAGAACTTTACAATGAAGCTGGATTTTGGGGTTTCTGGAAGGGTGTACTCCCAACACTAATCATGGTCAGTGAGATGTAAAATTATAAATCTTACATGCTTGAACAATGAAATGCCATTAATCACGGCTGCTACTGTTCACAGGTGAGCAATCCTTCCATGCAGTTCATGTTGTATGAGACCCTCTTGAAGAAGCTGAAGGAAAAGCATGCCTTGAGTAAAAAGGGCACAAATGGAGTGACTGCTTTGGAGGTATTCTTGGCCTTACTTACGTTGCATCCAATATTACGATAATTGAACTAGGCCATTTTATTGTAAGAACAGTCAAAATATCATCAACATTTCTCGGATGCTTCTTTATGATAAGAGTACACATTAAAATGGTAAAATGTGGAAAAGATACAGCCAAATTGACCATTTTCTAAAATTGCACATCAAATTTAGTAATTATTATATTCCATGGATTTCGCCATGGGATTAGAATTGAATTGAGTGATTTGAAACCTAAATTTTAGGATTGTAGTAACACTTGTTCAATTTCTAAATTGCCGCTAATTGTCATCTTTAATATTCCTTGCGGGTGGTGTCGCATTGGATGGTACTCTTGGACAGGTTTTTCTTCTGGGAGCTGTTGCTAAACTTGGAGCAACTGTTGTGACTTATCCCCTTCTTGTTGTGAAGGTAACTGATTTTATCTGGTAGTGCTGTGCTTCTAAGGCCCTGTTTGTTTTGGATTTTGAGAACTGATTGTGACCAAAAGTGATTATAGGAATCAAAATTAAACGTAAATTTGAGTCCAACAATCAGTTTTTAACTCAATAATCGGTTCTCAAAATCCAAAACAAACATGGCCCTAAAAATAGCTAAGCAATAACCATTTGCCACATGCAACTTCTTCATCGTTTTTTTGGGGCTGATCGTATGGAACCTAATGATGCAAATGGGTAACTAATTTTCAGTGGAACATTTTCAGCCCCAAGTGTTTTTGATGTATACTTTGCCCAGAAGTGCTGTACATGAGTCTGACGAGTTGTTAGACGTGGAAATTATTAATTATAAGAAATATCATACTGCCTATTTTGGTTCTCAAAATTTATACTGCTTTTGCAGGCAAGGCTTCAAGCAAAACAAATAATCGGTGGCGACAAAAAGCATCATTACAAAGGTTTGAGGCACCTCTTGATTTTCTCTCCTTGAGTGACTGACTGTGTTCTCTTCTGTATTCTGTTTGGCTTCTTCCCTATTGTTTCCTTTGTATTGACCATCTCAGTCACCGGATTCTTTCTTGCTCTTTCCTTAGTAAAATTATCTATAATTTAAAAAAGGTTTGAGGCACTTAGCTGTCTGATAGCACAAGCATCCATTGATCTTCATCTCCACTTGACAACCCCATATTTTTTTCACCACAACATTTCATTGAATATCCAATAAATGTTCACCCCATTATTCTTTCTTAATGCAACCAAATAATTCTTATCATGTAATTGCAATATTTCCTTAGTTCATATCACATTTCAAATTAGGTCATTATTGCCAATACTGTCATTTCTTAATGGATGCAGGTACTCTGGACGCAATCATGAAAATGATCCATTATGAAGGGTTCTCTGGGTTCTACAAAGGGATGAGCACGAAAATTGTGCAGAGCGTGTTTGCTGCTGCGATCTTGTTTATGGTTAAGGAAGAGCTTGTGAAGGCGGCTCGCAGGCTGCTGACAAAGGACACCATCCTGATCGATAAGGTTTGATCAAAGGCGCCATGAGAAATGATTTTATATTCTAGGTTTTTGAGTTTTATTCGATAATGTCAGTACTTATAGGCCATTGCTTGTGCTAATTGTACATTCAGCAAGCTTTTACTTGGAAATGAAGGGTATCTGATGGTTCCTTTTAAGAGATTCTAGGTAACATTGCTCTTATTAGTCTGTAACTGATCTGATATCGGCCAAGAACTTAAAACAGAGCTCAACTTCTTGAGATTGGAAATCAGGGATTGATGTTCATGTTAATTTATGTCAAAATTTAAGAGAAATACCAATTAAAAAAAAATAAAATTTAAGAGAAATGCTCAGCATAGAAGTTAAAGGCAAAACTTGGTTTGGGTGTGTGGGCTTTTGCTAGAATTGATTGAGCTCAACTCAAACCGGGACGCCGTTACAAGAACTTATGTTTTGGTTGCCAGCCGGAAATACACGTCCTACTTGAGTGATGATCTAGGCCATTGATCTTGTTGGCTACTATGAGATTATGGGATTGATTGGTCCCACTATCCTAACCAGTTCCTAAAAAGGACAGCTGGACCCACTTGAATGGATGATCTAAAACATTCATTATTTGGGTCCCATCTTTGATGGCTCTTGCCCTGAAAATTGGATCAGTTGTAATCCTTAAACCTTTGATTTGAGCAGTTTTTGTTCCGCCCTAAACTACGACCCACAAGTGACAGGGCTAGGATTATCCAGGTCACTAATTTTGGGACTAACGAGGCCCAAAAACTGAACGTTTTAGATCATCCATTTAATGTGGCCTCACTGTGTTTTCTGTTGGGGTTCCACGCAAAAGCAAAATAGTCCCACATCGGAAAAGTGAGATGGATGGCGATGGGTTATAAGGGAATGGTAAAGGCTAGCTTTTAGGGGTGAGTTCTACCTGGTTAAATTCCCTACAAATGGTATTAGAGCTCAGGGCGTGGTAACTCCGGTTTGCCTCCGAGGGTGGGAATGTCCCTCGGGGAAGATCTCGGAAACCTCAGTCTAGGATCTCGGGATGGGTTATAAGGGAATGGGCACCCTTGCTTTTTTTGTTGGGGTTCCACGTAAAAGCAAAATAGTCCCACATCGGAAAAGTGAGATGGATGGGGATGGGTTATAAGGGAATAGGCACCCTTGCTCTAAAGGCTATCTTTTAGGCGTGAGTTCTACCCAGTTAAATCTTCATTTTCGGACTTGACGAACACCATATAAAAACTCAAATCTGCCTAGGCCATACGTATATGGGATTAAAAAACCTCAAAAAAGATTGTTTTAGTTGGCTGGATTTTGCAGATTGACAGTGGGGGAGTTTTAAGAAATCCATTGCTTGTGACTTATTCTGGTTTGGTTTTAGAAAGGAAAGGGAACGGGGTTTTAGAAAGGAAAGGAATCTGTCTGGATGCTAGGAAAAAAAATTCAGAGTTTTCCAGTGTTTGGTTGACTTATTCTACGGATCTTTTAAAATTTAAAATATTAAACCCTACTTAGGGGTGTCAATGGATCCTGACGGCCCCTTGGATCTGACTGTTAATGGACGGGATTTGGGCACAACTCCCGGATCCCAACCATGTTTATTGGATCCATGTCTTGGATCCGAAATTAAATTATTTCGAATCCTGTGAACCAGCCATAAAACTCCAATAGAGGGTCCCAGATCCGAATGCATGATGGTGATTTATAGGCAATGGGGGCGCCCTTCCACCCCAATTTTGCAAGGGCGCCCTTCAGTCTAGCATACCTCTTTAATTTGACTACTATTATCCTCTCACACAAGTTTTTATCATCAATGATCAATTCATATGTGCTTCACTTAGTCATAAAAATTATTCAAATGATCCAATCTAATTGTTGAACATGGATGTGGGACCCACTGTGCCATAGAATGGACCGTTCAACCATAGGTGGGGACCACTATACCGTACCGGATTATACTACAACGAGGTCATTCTTCCACGAAGAAATAGGGGGGTGTCCACATAAAAGAGGGAGGTGTCGCTACCAGCACTACCATGTTATAATAAGTGCACAAACCCAACTTGTCTTTCTTTATTTACGTGCTTATGAGAGCGTTTGGGGAACTGTAATAACCATTGATAGCTGTTTATATAGTAAAAGACAAGATGAGTTAGTGCAATTAGCAAAACATGGTAGTGCCAATATCATTAGCCTAAAAGACAGAGTCACTTCGAGAGTTAAACCCCTTTTAGGGCATTGATATCCCCCCTGACGGCCTACTAACTATAAAGTACGTTTCCTGTCTACTTTTTACTAGCTCAGCAATCAGTCCCTTTTTCTCTTCCATTCTAGGGTAAAATCACCCCCTCTACTCTACAGCTGTACAACACTACATCTAGCAAAGTAGGCCCCACCATAGGATGATCCAAACCATCCATTTGATGGCGCACAACAAAAATAGGTTGCACCCCAAAATATTATAGATCGGAGGGTTGCGATCACGTGGAAATGATTTTGGGAGCACAACCTATTTACATTGCGGCCCATCATATGGACAGCTTGGAACATCTTATTGTGTGGACCGTACACTTCATTTTGAAAAATATAAGTAGGGCCTGCAATCGGGCCTTAATGTTACTGTACGAACTGAACCATAGGATGATCCAAACCATCCATTCGATGGCCCACAATGTAAATAGGTTGCACCCCAAAATATCATTTCCAAAGGTTGATCCTAGCCCTCCGATCTAAAGAGAATAGGAAACGTGTTTTCCCGTTAGCGGGCCCTCAAGGGGGAATACTAAATAGCCCCGCCCAATTAAAAAGAGAGTCTTAAACCCCTTTCCACTTCTGTGATAACCAAACATCAGAAGAGCTTGCAGCGGATAACGCAGTACCAGACTACCAGTCTCATCTTGTCGAAGAAGAAAAGGGAATTAATAAGATACCAGCTCGGAAACCCTAAAAATGGCGACATTATCAGCATCCTCCCCATCCATCTCCTTCTTCTCCTCGTCCATCTTCCTCTCCGCTCCCACTCAAACTCCCAAATCCCTAACTCTAAAACCCCATTTCCAAACTCCCAATCTCAAAACCCTAACCCTAATCCGCTCCCAGCTCTCCACCCTCCCAATCCTCTCCTTCATCGGCGAGAAAACTGGCGAAACCTTCCTCTCTCTCAAATCCGCTCCGCCGGAGACCGCAAAAGCCGTAGTCCACCGCGGCATAATCACAGACCAAACAAACGCGAGAAGAGGAACGGCCTCAACCCTAACAAGAGGAGAAGTTCGCGGAGGAGGAATAAAACCCTACCCCCAAAAGAAAACGGGCCGGGCCAGACAGGGTTCTAAGAGAACCCCTCTCAGACCCGGCGGTGGCGTCATTTTTGGGCCTAAGCCCAAAGATTGGAGCATCAAAATTAATAGGAAGGAGAAGCAATTGGCATTGTCTACTGCCATTTCGAGCGCGCTTTTGAACACGATTGTTGTTGATGATTTTGCTGATCGATTTGATAAGCCCAAGACAAAGGAATTCATATTGGCCATGAAGAGGTTTATTTATTCTCATTTGAATTTTATAACAGTACAGAAAACTAGGGTTTTAAGGAACACCCAAGTTTGGTTCGAGGTTTATTCTCATTCCTAATTTTACAGTAATACAGAAAATTTGGGTTTTAAGTAACAACAAAGTTGGGTTCGAGTTAGCCAAAGATCACTCCCTTTGGCTCAGTTTCTTTCGACGTAAAAATGGATGTAAAGTTTGGTTTTTGTTCATTTTTACTACATAAAACAAAATCTATGTCCATTTTTAGACTTTACTTTATTATTTCCAACAGTCGTAAGAATCGTATTATTCATCAATTGTTTTTTGGTCTAACAGGTGGGGATTGGATCCGAGTGAGAAGTCGACTTTTTTGTTTGGGGAAGGGGAGGAGGTGCCAGAGAATCTTCGGCTGTCAAGCCGGAATATTAGTACGATTAAGATGTTGACGCCGCGGACTTTGAATTTGTTTGATGTGTTAAATGCGGATAAGTTGGTGTTTACGCGTGCTGCTGTGGATTATTTGAATAGAATGTATGGGTTATCTGTTGAAGGGGAAGAAGAACAGTTTGAAGGTGATTACTTCTCTCATTAACATTGTTAATTTACATTCAATTTGTTCTTTTTTGAGTTTCTTGTGTTGATTTGATTGATTTTGTTGGTTTTGTTCAAGTGAGATCAGTTTAGTGCCTTTGTTATCTATCTGTAATTCTTCTTTTGTGTTCTGAATTCATGAATCCATGTCCTGTTCTCCATTGATTTTTATGATTATACTCTGGTTAAGAATATCTATAATTTTGTGTTGGTTATTTAGTTATTTTAGTAGAGAAGGATGCTAAAAGATGACCCTATTTCCATGTATGAGACAGTCTAGTGACACTCCGCAATTATGCCCACACAGACATTATGCTTGCATAATCTGTACCATTCATGTAGTGGGCCTGACTTTGGACATTCGTAGCGTAAAAATATGATCTCATCAAACTATCCTAATTGTCCGATGATAGGACTTCTGTTTAGGTTGTTGTTCTCTTTTTATTGTTTCAGTGATGAGTGCATCTTTTGCGACCGAAATGCTTTTCTTTTTTATTTCCTTCAAAATGCATACCAAAACCAAAATCGTAAGTGTATCAGTGCTATACTATATCAGTATGTGTTACATAATAATATTTTTATGAACTACATGTGAAATGTGGTGTATGTATTATGTATAAATATCTATATGAATTACATATGAAATGTAATATATATTGAATTAGCAGACATGTGTGACAGCCATATCACTTGGTGTTTAATACTGTTAAACCGTTATGGATGGTTGTCTGGCTTTTGTGATGATTTCTTAGTGTCTATTTGTGCTTATTCTAGCATTTCCTATAGTTTCATCATAAAATTCTATTATTTGCATATGTTTCCATACATTTTCCTGATTTTACAAAATTTTCACCAAAATCCCCAATCAAACCCAAAACTGAAGCCGAAATTTAAAACCTCGATTGGGGATCATCCTACAAACAGTCCAGATCATGTTGATATCAAGTAAACATGCGCAATCAGGAGTATCTTTGCCAAGTGCAAGGTATTGAATCATCCCACTTTCTTAATTTATTTGTAATATCAATATATAGGGAATTGATATCTGCATTCCCTTATTTCATTGATAGCAGTCCAATCTTTACTTTACGCTTCTCTAATTAGCTTTTAAAGGCTGTCACAATTTCTAATATGCTCTCAACATCAGATAAAAAAGTTAGCTAATCAAAGTTTAGTGTAAAAAAAGTGTCTGAGTGCGATTATCAAAACAAGAATGCTACTATGCTTGGGCAAAAAGCCTTCCCCTTTTCCTCTTTGGTTCGGCATTTGACCTTTGGGAAGGATAGAAAGAAATTTGCTTTAGTGTAGAAAATCATCCCCTTCGTTCAAGTCTGGTAGCCCCTCCCCCTCCCCTCCCCTGCACACACACACACACGCGCACACCACACACCCCACACACGTGTACACACACACACACACACACACACGCACACCACACACCCCACACACGTGTACACACACACACACACACACTCGTGTTTCTGAAACTGAACGTTGATGGCTCCAATATAGGAATCCAGGACCAGGACGTATAGGAGGTGTTCTTAGAGATCAAAGAGGGGAAGTTATTTGGGCGTTCTCAGGGCCAATAAGAAGAGTAGATGCTAATTAAGCTGAGCTTAGGGTTATTCATCAAGGTATTCTTCTGTGGACAAGGAGTGTAGAAAGACCTTTCTACTGACATATCTACATACGCAGGTTAGAACTGTAGAAAGACCTTTCTATTGACATATCTACATACGCAGTATTACATGGATTCTTCTAAATTGGTAAAGTGCCCATGTCGGACACGTCTCAGATTCCAATACTTCAGGATTCACTAAGACACTTCTAGATCTATTTTATCTTGGTTTTTAATACTACCACCACAACTTTACAATTACCTCGTGTTTTGAGTTTTACTCATCCTAATGGTAACTTTCTTAAATAGAAATAAAAAATTATACTTAACCTATTAAATTTTCAATATATTAATTGTTGTAATTATCTTCTTGTGTAAAAATTCATTTTAAAGGAAAAAAATTTGTTATGTTAAAATTAAAATTTGAGAATTGATTCAAATCAGACACTCAAAACATTCCGACACTCGTACATATACTGACACAACATAGACACATAATTGATTAAAATATTTTGGCGAATACACGAATCATTCTTCTTGAGATTTGCTCATTGTGACACTCAATACCCATGTCGGATTCCGACACCCGTACATGCACTTATGCAATATAGATACACACATAATTGCAATTGATATGTCAAATAGAATACTAACTTATAATTGGATGTTTATATTTCCATATATTATGCATGCATATACATATACAGCTCAGGAATTGTTGTAGTTAAGATGTCTTCAAAATTACCTGATAGACAGTCCTGCCTTTAATTCACACAAGATAGCTAGCTGTAGATCTGATGGGTTTTATTTCTGTCTTCCTCTTTTCACTTTGGACAGGGGATGAGGAAGATGAGAGTTCTGTTGCAGATGAATGATGATCTGTACAACGATGCGTTTCCAAGATCCATCCAAATCCAAATCTTGAGAAGAAGGTTGCCGAGTCCCGCGGCTATTTGAAGTACCTGTTTGCAACTGTGTTACTTCACATGACGGTTTTGTATATGCTATGTGCATTTCATTGTATCGTTTAGCATGTTATCTCCTATACAATGTCATGATTCTTTCTTATCCAGTGTTCACATTGAGGTTATCTAAGATCCTTCGCACTGGATTTAGTCATTATCGCACACAAGGCTAACTGATTTTGATTGGCCGACATCAGCTATGTTGCTTTTCGTATTTTATCTCGGCCTTCCGTTTTTTGTTTAATGGCTAACTGCACTGCAACTGATCTCCGGTGTGATGGAGCTTAGACCACATTTTCGCTCACCTTTACAGAATTTTTTTTAATACGAGAAATACTAGGATATAAAAAATTTTAGGCAAAAAATCATGATTTTGGAATTGTTTAGAGGGGCATTTGTCAACAAAAGTTTGGTATAGCATTTAGGGACTTTCTGGAAATATCATTAAAAAAGATATCCCCAGCATCTCAATTTGTTTCTCAATAAATATGAAGGGAAACATCAAAAGAACACTGTCCAAATCCAGAAGATCATGAGTAATGTTGGATATCCCCCACGGCTATGTATTGAATGAATCACCTATGCCCAAGAGAATCCCTGAAAGCTACCTCGTAGTATTTATGAAGATCTCTAGCGTCTGCTTAATTAATCAGGTCTTTAACGCCTAATGGGCTTGAGATCACTTTGATCATTTCTCCCCTTTAATCTCTAAACACCCCTCCTACCTTGGCCGATACATGAACACTAAGAACTCCCATGGAATTTCAAAATGATTGCATCACCTTGATCTGAAACCCATCTAGCCACAACTCTCCCTTGAACAACCTTCATTTTCGATGCAGGTGTACTGTCGAGAATCCCCAAAATTCCTTCCTCGCTAAAGCCCAACTGATAATCCATTCCTTTATATTCTCACAGGATGTGATACAGTACTTATTGACTGTTGGTTCAGCTCTATTCACCAGTAATCTCCACAAGAACACTGCCCATCTTTAAAATGATGAAACCGACTCGCATCTCGAACAACGATTTCTCGAACAGTGATCTTGGATATGAACTTGATTGCAAGATGGCAATCGTTGCAGACTCGCAAGTTCTTCATAACCCTTATCGGAACTCCCGATGGGGTGCTCATTAGAGCAAAAGCAATTGCCAGCTTCTCACTGTGGTGAGCCAAGCTCTGCTCTTTCTCTTCAACCTCCATATCATGCAAAACAGAGCTAGTATCAGGCATGTACCCATATTCCTTCATCTCAATTGTTAACTCCTTCAGATACAAATCTATCTCTTTCCATTTCGAATGTGATCTATCTCCCATACAAAACTGGTGCACCTGGTTCTTCACCTCAAACCAGCTTGTCCCAGGTTCCTTCTTCACATTCCTTTCTCTCATAGCTCTCCTCACTTCTGAAACATCCCCCCATCTCTCCGCAGTAGCATGGATGTTCGAAAGCAAAACATAAGGAGCTGAGTCTTCAGGATCAAGCTTAAGAACATCATTTGCAATCCTTCTTGCCATCTCTGTATTTCTATGGATTTTACAAGCAGATAACAAAGTCTTCCAAATAACTGCATCAGGCTTTACAGGCATCGATCTGATCAACTCTTCTGCCTCATCCAAACAACCTGATCGTCCAAGTAGATCGACCATACAAGTGTAGTGCTCCAATCTAGGTTTCACCCCATACTTGTCTATCATCAACCCAAAGAATATATTTCCTTGTTCCTTCAACCCACTGTGACTGCAAGCATGAAGCAAACCCAATAACGTAACATCGTTCGGCTCCATTCCTTCTCTTTCCATCTGTTCAAAAAGCTCGATTGCCTCCAACCCACATCCATGAAACCCATAAGCACTGATCATTGAGCTCCACGCAACAATGTCCAAATCTTTAGATTCTGAGAAGGCTCTCACGGAATCGTCCAGACATCCACATTTGGAATACATGTTCACTAATGAACTCCTCACAGACGCTGCGGAGTCAGCACCAGCCTTGATAGCCTGGGCGTGAATCTGTTGGCCTTGTCCAAGGGTTGCTAATTCAGAGCATGAACTGATAACACTCACAAATGTGATCTGATCTGGCTTGAATCCTGCCATTTTCATGAGATTAAATTGATCCAAAACTCCATGAGAGTGCCCATTTTGCGCTCTCCCCGCGATAACAATGTTGCAGGCCACTATATTATGGATAGGCATCCCTTCAAACACCTTTTCGCCTTCTCCCATACACCCACATTTCATGTACATATGAGCCAGAGAGCACCCCACACATGAATGCGAATGAAAACCTGATTTGACCACATAACCATGAACCTGCTGGCCTAATTCCAGTGATTTCAAACCCGCGCAGCCTCTCAGGACACTACTCAGAGTGAATTCATCTGGCCTAAATCCCAATCTTTGCATCTGATAGAGCAAATCCAGCCCTTCTGTGTTGAATTCAAACTGGATAAAGCCAATGACCATGGCATTCCACGTAGCGACATTTCTCTCAGGCATTTCATCAAACACCTTGCGGGCAAGCTCTAAATCTCCACTTTGAATAAACCCACCTATCAAAATGTTGGAAGTCATGATATTCTTCCTCGGCATCACGTCGAACAATGCGGTTGCCGTCTGTAATTCGCCGCATTTGGTATACATATTGAGTAGATGGTTTGAGACGAATTTGTCTGAAGACAGGCCTGAAGTGACTATGAGAGAATGGAGTTGTTTTCCTTGTGTAAGGGATTGTTTGGGTATGCATCCTTGCAAGAGGTGGGAAAAGAGAGATGGGTCAGACCAGATTTGGGTGTTAAATCTTTCAAAGGCTTCCTTTAAGCTTCCTTTAGAGCAAAGCTTGATATAATCGTCTTTGAATTTAGAGGGGTTTTTAGAGGCTGTGCAGTAAAAATAGAGGCTTGTGTTGTTGGGGATTATTCTAAGTGTGGAAAGAAAGCGGAGGTGGGTTAGAGAAGGCTTGCCCCATACATGCATGACCTCTTTGGCTGTGGAAGGAGAAGGGTGTCATTTCTAATATAGGAGATCTTTTTATTGATTTGACCAAAGTACCCTTCAAGGCACTGTACTCGTCTCTGTTTTGGGGAAAAAATGGACTCGGGACTCGGGCGGTCCAATTGATCCTTTAATCCAAAGGATCCGGAAGTTAATGACATGATTTAGGCACAGCATCTTGATCCAACCATGTGTCACAAACGTAGCCTCCAAATAGCAGTTCTCAATGCACGGAAAATTAGGGGTGCAACTCGGGTCGATTTTTTGGTTGAGCTTTTACCTTAAAATGGGGTCCCGTTCGGGTTGATTCCTATTCATTTTTTTAGCAAAAGCTCAACCCGACGTGACCCGACCCAAGTTGCACCCGGTCGAAAGTACCTTTCATAGTTTTCATTCATTTATGTCATAGTAGTGAGGGTATTTTTGTAACATTAAAAAGCCTTAGTGAAAAGTGAAAACCACAAATAACATTTATTTTTATGTGACGATTAGGGGTGCAACTTGGGTCGGGAAGGGTTGAGATTTTGCTAAAAAATGAATTAGAATCTACCCAAACCTGACCCCATTTTATGGTAAGCTTAACTCGAATTCCCATAAATACCCGATTTGCACTTCTCCCAGTCAAAAAGTAAGATCCAAAAAACACTGTGAAAAGAATCCAAAATTGGCCCTCAGAAAATAGGCCCTGACAGCTGATGCACTATTGTGCCCTTGTGCATGACAATGTGAACACCATTTATTACCAAAATAGGCTCCTATTTTGCTAGTATCTCTCAATTCATTGTACAAGATAGAATTGACCCAACTAGACCTCCGGCAATAACCTCTTCAACCTCTTCTTCTCTGAACTCCTTGTGGCCTATGTAGTTGTCCATGTCTATTACACGAGCAAGAAGGCCTATTCAATGATATGAGGCCAAATATGGTCACAAACAGGGGCGATGGCACATGAAAGGGAATGGGGATAATTGCCCCTTAATTTTTTGGGAAAACAAAATATGAGGAAGTCCAGCGTTTCGGGACTCTATTGGCCAATAGGGAAGGGGGACAATATGAAGCTATTCGGGACTCTATTGGCCATAATGTGCCTTGTTGGCTTTCCCTTCTAAAACTACAATTAATACATCGGCAAAAAAATAGCCCATCTCCTCTTGACGCTAAAACTGACAGGCTGGCATTGATTTTGAAATAAATTCTTCTCTTAAATACCATCAATAGAATCCTAAATAGTCGGCATTTTCCTCACAATCCAAACCGTTGATTTGTTGCACCCTTGCCTATAAAATCATCTCCATTGGATGATCCTAACTCTTCAATCTATAGATATTTCTAAATGTAATTTATCTACATATTAGAGGGTTAGGATCATCCTATGTAGATGATTTTTTCACCTGTGATTCCTAAATCAAAGTGCACTAATAGGACCCACGCAGAATCTAATATTTGCACTCCATTTAATTGAAAGGTCTCAGATCCCTTGAGAGACATCTTTCAGAGAGGGAGATTATATGATGGCCGGTCATGTATGTGGGTGCAGCCAAGGCCCACATTATTTGCGTGATCCAAACTGTTCATTTGTTGGGCCCTAATGTATATAAGATGTGCCCCAAAATATCTTCTCCAATGGATGATCCTAACCCTTCAATTTATGGAGGTTTAAAATTGACAGTACAATATAGAAATTTGTACATAACAGAGGGTGAGGGTTCGGATGAATAGTATGGAGAAATTTTTTTGGGATACACCCTATCTACATGGGTGCGCTTCATGGATTACACCAATCATGCTATCGTTGCTCACATCTTTTGTTTGGTTAGCTCAAATGTCGATACTAACATGGGAAAAAAAAAAAAAAAAAAAACTAGGTATCTAAAAAATCTAAGGTTATTTTCGTAATGTGATAAGGTATATTATAGCTATCCGAGATGATTCCAATAATATATTGCAAAGTCTATCAAATGGTCGAATCAAAAGTTATGCTTATTTGAATTTTTTACTCTTCCAACTACCCTCTTTTAAACTTGCATTTGACATGTTCTACATTACCGCACGGGAGATTGGAGGCATTGCACTGGAAATAAAAAAAATACTGAATATTTTGTAATGTAAAATTACATATTATTGTGTTTGAGTGAAAAACTTTTGCATTGGAATTATTGTTGAGGTGTTGTATAAGGTTTTGGTTGTAGACCTACTATGTAATTATAATTTCCGCGCAACGATATCTCTCTACTTAATTTTCCCTACTGATCTAAGCATGGTAACCTAACCACATAAATCTCGTGTTTGTGCGTATGCTCGTTTGATTTTCGTGGCTTATTTTGAGTTTTCATCGAACATTAGATCGTAGTTTTCTCACATCATACCTGATAAAATATGGAAAATAATATTGGAGGTTTGCTTATATTTTCTCTCATCCCCGTCAAAGTTGGTGGGAAAAACCTTTTCAATGACTTTGACACGGCAAGACAGACGATCGGGTCCGTTGATAACTTGCCGCCCTTTTAGTTTACGGATTTTTGCAAAAGAAGTCATCTACTTTGCTTTATTTGCAAAAAGGGTCTTCTACTTTGACAATTTGCAAATGGAGTCGTCACATTTCAATCAAATTTGCAAATCAAGTCTTGCCATCAATTTGTGACTAAAATGCCCAGGATGGATTATGTTTTACTCCCAACAAGACTAGATTGCCCTTATATGTGAAAAGACAATAGTTACCTTGAAAAAAATGGTAGGCCCCACCCAATGCACGAGTTTGAGTTGAGTTGGTGGGGCTCACCTGTCAAAAAATATTATTCAGCATCACAGGTAATTTGGTCTTTTTCTTAGGTAATTTTCATCTTTTTACAAATAAGGATGTTCTGGTTTTTTTATGGGTCCAAAAACAATTCAGCGTGGGTATTTTGGTCACAAATAAATGGCATGACCTGATTTGCAAAATTAACTCAAATATAATGACTCTATTTGCAAATTGTCAAAGTAGAAGGCCCTTTTTGCAAATAAAGCAAACTAGACGACTTCTTTTGCAAAAACCCCTTTAGATTAATCTATAGACCCGAGCAGTATGCCAACCCTTATGTTTAGGAAAATAAAAATTTATCTCTTTTTGCACACACGACACGTTCTCATTGTTGGTCTCACTCTCTCCCATTGGTCTTAATCTCGTTTACCATATCATTTACCTTACTAAAATATAAGAACAAAGACATGAAAAAAAAAGCTCTAATGACGCAAATCGTTAGAATAATTAATTGTTATTAAAATATAAGAACAAAGAATGTATATAATTACACAAGTCATCAGAATAAAACAAATAATTAGAATAATTAATTGTCATTAAAATATATTAACAAAGAAAATCTCTAATGAAACAAATCGGTAGAAAAAAATTTCATCTCAGCAATGAAGAGTTTTCATCCAGTGCCCCATGATCTGTCTCACTATAAATGAATGCATGCAGAAGCTATGAAGATGATTGTGCACCTCCACTCCCCTTAATTCTCATGGAATCTCTCCATAAGAATTGTACTAAAATTTGCTCATTTCTTCTCTATGTTACCTTTCTCTCATGCACCAACTTTTCCTTGGGCTGGTCAGAATCTCTGATCACCACCTTATTAGGAAATGAAACCGATCGCCTCGCTCTGCTCGCCTTCAAGGATCAGATTACCGAAGATCCTCATGCTGCCTTGGCCTCATGGAATCACACTCTCCATTTTTGCCAGTGGAATGGAGTCACCTGCAGTGCTAAACATCATCAAAGAGTCATAGCCTTGGAACTTGATGGACAGAGCTTGACTGGCTCCTTATCTCCCTACATAACAAACCTCACCTTTCTCAGAAGAATTAGCCTTCAAAACAACAAATTCCATGGTGTAATCCCCCAAGAAGTTGGTTATTTGCGTCGACTTCGGGAAATCATTCTGTCAGACAATTCATTTGGAGGTGAAATTCCAGCTAATATAACCCACTGTTCTGAGCTAAGATTGATCAATTTCACCACCAACATGCTAGTAGGGAGAATACCGGTTGAGCTTACCTCTCTTTCAAAGCTTGTTGTCTTGTATCTGGGTGCTAATAATCTCTCCAAATCCATCCCACCTTCATTTGGAAACCTCTCATCTCTCACCTATCTTAGTCTAATGGGAAATAGTCTCGAGGGAAGCATTCCATCTGATCTGAGAAAATTGAAAAGCTTAAATTTTTTTCAAATTTCGGGAAATAAATTTTCCGGTATGATTCCTCCTGAGCTCTACAATCTCTCCTCCATTGCCTATTTCGCGGCGTCAAACAATCTTCTCAAAGGAAGCCTTCCAGCAGACCTCGGAGAAATCGTTTTCCCTAATCTACAGGTGTTTATTGTTGGGCTTAATCTGTTCACAGGTCCGATTCCAGTCTCACTATCCAATGCTTCACAGCTTGGACAACTAGATTTAACCTCAAACTATCTAACCGGATATGTGCCGGTGAGTCTAGGAAACCTGCATCAACTTTGGTGGTTAGGCCTAGGTGATAATGGGCTCATAAGCAAAGTAGGTGATGACTTCAGTATCCTCACTTCTTTAACCAATTGTAGTCTTTTACAGGCAATACATCTAAATAACAATGATCTCAGTGGTATATTGCCCAACTCCATAGCTAATCTCTCAACTCAATTAAGAAGTCTACGGCTAGGTGTAAACCAGATCACCGGAAGCATCCCAACTGGGATTGAGAATCTCACCAACTTAACTTTCTTGGGTGTACAGGGGAATTTTTTGAACGGTAGTATTCCCAGTGGAATTGGGAAGCTTAACATGTTGGACACATTGAACATGGTTACAAATAGTCTTTCAGGGCGAATTCCGTCTTCTATTGGCAACATCACACAATTGAGTCGACTCTATTTAGCTGAGAATGCCTTTGAAGGGAGCATTCCTCCGAGTCTTGGAAACTGTAGCTATCTGCAAGTGTTAGCCCTTCAAGAAAATAAATTCAATGGGAACATACCAAAACAAATCCGTAGCCTCTTCTCATTGTTTTCCCTAAACTTATCTCATAATTCTCTATTTGGGTCTCTACCTTCGGGAGTAAGCAACTTGAAAAATATTCAATTATTGGACGTTTCCAATAACAATTTGTCAGGTGAAATTCCTAGCACTTTAGATGGCTGTCTTTCCTTGGTGTACCTTTTTATGGAAGCTAACTTCTTCGAAGGAAGCATACCTACATTGAGCAGTTTAAAGGGTGTTCTTGAGCTAGATCTTTCAAGAAATAAATTGTCTGGGCAGATTCCGAATTTCTTGGAGAAGTTCTCTTTGGAATATCTGAATCTGTCCTTTAATGATCTGGAGGGTGAAGTGCCGAAAGAAGGGATTTTCGGAAATGTTAGTGGAATCTCAGTCATTGGAAACAGTAAATTGTGTGGAGGTATCCCAATATTGAACTTATCCGCATGCCCCAGGCAGGTTTCTAAGGAAAGAGGAAGATCCCCTGCACTCAAAGTGATAATTCCAGTAAGTAGTTTGATTCTATGTTTAATTCTACTTACAGGTCTCTTTGTTATTCTTTGTTGGAGAAGAAAAATGAGAAAAAAGCCGTCGCCTTCAACATCTTCCGTGGGAGAAAAATATTTAAAGCTTTCTTACGCGGAGCTCCTTAAAGCAACTGGCGGTTTCTCTTTGGACAACTTGATTGGTGAGGGAAGTTATGGTTCAGTCTATAAAGGACTTCTAGACCCAGATAGAACAGTTGTTGCAGTGAAGGTAATCAAGCTTCAAAAACCAGGAGCTTCTAAGAGTTTCATGGCCGAATGCAGAGCCCTGAGAACCATCCGACACCGAAATCTTGTTAAGATCTTAACTTCTTGCTCAAGCATTGATTTTAAGGGTAATGATTTCAAAGCTCTGATTTTTGAGTACATGCCTAACGGAACTCTAGAAATGTGGTTGCATCCAAATGGAGATGGACAAGATCAGTTAAGTAGTCTGTCCCTTATTCAAAGGCTAAACATAGCCATTGATGTGGCTTTTGCATTGGATTATCTTCATTATCAGTGTGAAAAGCCAATAATCCATCGTGATCTAAAGCCAAACAATGTTCTTCTTGACAATGACATGAATGCCCGCGTGGGTGATTTTGGGTTAGCAAGGTTTCTTTTTGAAGATGCCAATAACTCTGCTCATATTGGAAGTGGAACGACTGGGATAAAAGGATCGATCGGATATGTTGCTCTAGGTAACTACTTTATCTGCTTCTTTTGCTCTTTGTTCTTTAGACATGCCTCCCTAAACAGTTGATAATTTTTTATAATTTTTTTATGATAGAAGCTTAAATTAGTGCAATGAAGGTCAAAAAAACCAGTTAATAAAATGTAATTCATCCTCTTTAACATATTCAGTTATTCACTGCACTTAGAACAAAAGATACAGTAAATTCTCAATGAAAGAAAGATAAGATGATAGGAGAATTTTGTAAATGTTATGGACAAATATGTTTCTACTGATTTGTTTACCCTTTTTTCAAATATTTTTAAATCTTATTTACAAAAAAACATGTAATTTCATCCATCTAGTATTTGGATGGACAACTTCTACATAGGTCGGTCTTTGCATCTTATGTTATACTATGGATTTTATTCTTGGTCTCTTTGTTTTCTTATTCTAATAATCCCTGTATGAGTATGTGGTAAATGATGGCTATAATTTTTGTATTTTTCATGTTTGAGTATCTGGTGAATTATTGGTATGATCAAGCCGTAAAATGGTATGAAATGGGTTATGTTTTGTTCTTTTCCCCCTCTCTCTGGTAATAAAGGATTAGATTTGAGTCTGGAATCCATCAATTTGATGTGATTACACTCGTGATAAGATAGGAACCCTAACATGCACCTCTAGCTCTTGATCATCACTTGCTTATGGAGAAATTTAAGTATTATAAGCATGATATGAAATGATTCTAGTTCTTTTTCTCAATTTTCTTTCACTAAACTCCCTATTTCTCTTTGATATATAGCATATGTTCCTTTTAGAACTTACTTCTATGAATATCTGAAAACTTCACTGCTACAACCATCTAATAATATAAACATCTTCGAGTTCCCAAAAAGCGTAGATTTGAAGAAAAGACAGAAATGTGATTTACCCTTTGAAAAATAACAGTTCTCATTTATGAAAATGAAAGAAAAATATGCTTACTGTCATCGTAGTGTTTAAACAAGCCTAACTATTTAAAATGGGAGGTGCAAAAATTGCAGAATATGGGATGGGAGGCAAGGCATCTACACAAGGAGACGTGTACAGTTATGGGATTCTTTTATTGGAGATGTTCACAGGAAAGAGGCCTACTGATGAGATATTCAAGAATGGTCTAAGCCTTCACCGATTTGCTGAGATGGCTTTACCTGAACGAGTGATGGAGATAGTAGACCCACAATTGCTCTCGGAAGAAGATCATGATATTGTCATTAGAGAAAACACTAGCAATGTGAGAAGCAGAACACACAATTGTTTGCTTTCGCTGGTCCAAATTGGTGTATGGTGTTCTAAAGAATTGCCAAATGAACGAATGGAGGTGAGCGACGTCGTCGTGGAGATGCATGCAATAAGAGACATATACCTTGGGGACCAAACCCACTGAGGTAAGCAAAATATGGATTGATTCTTGGATGAAAGGTCATCTTAACTCGGTCATTACAAAGATATATATTATGGCAAGCAAGGGCCATAAGGCTGAAAATTCTTGTTTAGCAAGCAGGGTTATGATGCATTTTGTCTTCTCTTAAGAGTAGTACTTGTAGTGATTTTGAAAATTCAGATATCTATGATGGTCTTTTTGGATATTGTTGAAGTATAAATGATTAAACAACAGCAACTTTAGAATGAGAGAACAGCCACCTCAGACGAATTAAATGAATAAGACAAAATCTGATGAAGAGTGAGCTTGTGTGCCTGTTCTCTCATGCCAAAGTCAGCCGCAAAATGCCTTCCGGCGAAATTCCCTAGCAAATCCCACAAATAGGATCTCTGTTCAGAATGATAGTTTTTTCACACGACCTATCTAAAAAGTAATACATGCAGAGATGTTTTTCATTGCTTCTTTTATTTTATTCACTTTGTCATCAGTGATTGATCTTTAGTTGATATAGATGTAATACAGACAACAGACTTTTTAAGTTTTCCATAATGATGTTTGTTGTGTTCTTAATCAACCTCTAATGACATATACGTTTAATAGACTTATGTCAGGTAAGATGCGAAAATTATTCTCATTATTGGAATAGAAGTTTTGGAACATTCTTTCATTAATTATTGAATAACTCTTTTTCCCAAGTCATGCAAATGAATTTAAATAACCATTGAGATACTGAAATAATGTGCAAAAGACAGCAGACCCAATGGAGAAGGTTCACCTTTTTCTCTCTTTTTTTTTTGGGATTTTTTCCAATTGATAGATAGGTTTTGGAGAGCTATTTTAGAATTTTTTTTTTCCAAATCCAACAACATTTAGCATTCTAAGGAAAAAAGAGAAAAAACAATAGATCAAGCCCAAACCATGTTTCTTTCGTAGATAGGCCTATGTGTATTTAAAATGTATACATAAATAGGAGATAGAGCAGATGCACGCATAAACGTAGCAACAATATGATTGTTTAGGTATATAGGATGAGCTTACTGTTCCTGCGCTCGAGCGCAGATAAGTGCAGAAACAGGATGGGACCACATTTTTTGGGGGATCCAAAGCATTCATTTGATGGGCCCTATCTATAGATAGGGTGTCCCCAAACCATGTTTCTTTCGTAGATAGGCCTATGTGTATTTAAAATGTATACATAAATAGGAGATAGAGCAGATGCACGCATAAATGTAGCAACAATATGATTGTTTAGGTATATATGATGGGCTTA
Source organism: Tasmannia lanceolata (assembly GCF_043159265.1). Classification (NCBI taxonomy): domain Eukaryota; kingdom Viridiplantae; phylum Streptophyta; class Magnoliopsida; order Canellales; family Winteraceae; genus Tasmannia; species Tasmannia lanceolata. The sequence goes on from NW_027518683.1 coordinate 16,986,796, forward strand.
CTGTTCCTGCGCTCGAGCGCAGATAAGTGCAGAAACAGGATGGGACCACATTTTTTGGGGGATCCAAAGCATTCATTTGATGGGCCCTATCATAGATAGGGTGTCCACAAAAAATCAGCTCCATTGGATCATCCTAACCTTTCCATTTGTAGAGGCGGGAAATGGGCAGAGTTGTGGACAAACACTATCTGTCCATTTTTCCCTCCACAATTGGACATCCTAAGATGATCCAATGGAGCTGATTTTTGGTACACACCCTATCTATGATAGGGCCCATCAAATGAATGCTTTGGATCCCCCAAAAAATGTGGGGCCACCCCCTGTTTTCTGCACTCGAATGCATCTATCTGCGCTCGAGCGCAGAATCAGTTTTCCCATATATGATCTATAGAGGGTTAGGATCAACCCTCTAACATACAGATCGGAGGGTTAGGATCAACCTATGAAAATGATTTTTGAGGCACAACCTATTTAGGCTGTGGCCCATCTAATGGAAGGTTTAGATCATCCTATGGTGCAGGCCATACCGTACTTTTAATAAAGTGAGGAGTGCCCTCATCAAAATACAGTGGTGCTTAACGAAAATACCCTTGGTATGAGTAATTTTGACCCTCAAATGTATGGGCGTCAATGGACATGGACAGTCCAATGGATCCTTTATGAACAGGATTTGGGCACAGCATCTGATCCATATCCTATGGTTCGAAATTAGAGTATCTCTATGTACGAAAATACCTTTCATATTTTCATGAGGGTATTTTTGTAACATTGAAAAGCCCCAACCAAAACCACAAATAACATTTCCTTTGAGTGTCTTCTCTCTTTCCTAACCCTATTCTCAGACTCAAAAGGTAAGGTCGAAAAAGCACTAAGTCAAGTATAGACTGATTAAGGAGTCAGAATGGATGGTGACCAACACATAAGTGGATCCGAAGTGAATCCATTCACCCATAGGCCCTGTTCGCTTTAGATTGTGGCAACCGATTGTGAGATCCTAACCGACTATTGGGCCCTGTTCAGAATGTGACAACTGATTGTGAGATCCAAACAGATTATTGAACTCAGAATTAAGGCCATGTCTAGGGCTGCAAATGAACCAAGCCGGCTCGCGAACATGTTTGGGTTCGGCTCGTTAAAAGCTCGGCTGGGGTTCGTTCGTTTACTAAAAGAGTCGAACCCGAGCCCAAAAATTAGGCTCGTCAAAATTAACGAGCCGAACTTGAGCTTTGTATAGTTCGGCTCGAAAAAGCTCATGAGCTTTTTAGGCTCGGTTCATAAATGAGCCGAGCCGAACTTTAAAGCTTGGATTATGTTTGTTTTTTATATATAAAATAAAAGAATGTGTGTTGTTTACCACAAGTGAAGGTTTGGTTGAGTGGTTAAGGTGCTGGATTTAGAGGGGGCTTGGGTTCAAATTCCACAGATTTATGTTTTTATCATTCTTGAGACGAACCGAGACAAACACGAGCCTTCTTAAAAACTAAACGAGCCGAGCCCGAACACCCCAAGGCTCGGCTCGGCTCGTTTGCAGCCCATGTCTAGAAGCCAGGATTTTTTATTCATGATAAATTAGTGTCTCCAAGTGGTGAGAGAGGGATTGGGGGGTGGGAAAAGGAGAGAGATTTGAGAGGGCACAATTGAGATGAGGGTGAGAAGTGGCTAAAAATAGGAAAAGTCGATCCTATTTTGGATAGAGCTTTTTGCTTCTAGGTTTTTAGCCACTTGGGACACTAGTTTCCTGATTTTTATTTCCTAATTTTTAGCCACTTCACCTGCCATATGCACTTGGAGACACTAGTTTATAATGAAAAAAAATCATAGCAGCCAAACAAGCCCTAAATGTAATTTTGAGCTCATTGGTTGTAACAGTCTAAAACGAAAACAAACGGGCAGTGATATTCCCCAATCGTTAACTTTTAAGCCTTTTGGACTTGACGGTGGCTCCTCCACACCCTTTGTATATCCTAACAATATCTGTTAAAGGGGGAGGAAAATATCCATCAGGGGGAGGAGAATATCACTGCCCAAACAAACAGGGCCTTATTAAATACTATACAGCTGATGCACTCTTGAATTCTTATGTACGACAATGTGAGGCATGTCATCATCACAAACATGGGTGCACCCCATGGATTACCCCAATCTTGTGATCGTTGCTCACATCTCTTGTTTGAATGCCCAAATGTTGCACTCCCAAAACCCTAGATTTGTAATATTATGTTTTGTCAAAAATTATAAAAATCCAAAAATAAAAAATACTCTATTTAACTCTAAATTATAAAACTACATATTTTTGTGTTCGAGTGAAACTACTTTTTCTATTGGAATTAGGGTTAACGTGTCATGAAAGGTCTTTGGATGTAGACCTATGATGTAACTTTATAATCTTCGCACTATTACCTAACCAAATAAATCTCGTGTTGGTGTGTATGCTCCTTTGATTTTCGCTGCTTATTTGAGCTTTCATCAGAACTTAGATCGTGCTTTTCACACTTGGAGGTGTTTGATTTTCTACCCCTTGACACAGTTGATCTTGCCCGTGGCGAGGTTGGCAGGACCCGCTTGGAGGTTTTTGATTTTCTACTTTTGTCCTCTCTTGTCTTTGGTTCTCATATGGTGACCATCTCGGTCGTGGTCGTGGTCGTGGCCGTATCTTTCTCTCTTCTTATTCTTAATAACTTTTTTTACCATTAAAAAAAGACAATTTGACACAGCAAGACAGATGATTGGGTCCATGATAACTTGCCGGCCTTTAAGTTTAATCCTCAATATCGCTATAATATAAAACAAATGGAAAAAGAAAAAATTATTGAAAAAATGCAAAGTTTTGTCTAAATTGTGAATAAAGGGTAGTGATTTGAAAATTATAAAAAAAGGTCTTGTCACGTGAGAGAATATGACTTTTAGGACAAATATAGCCCTCCTACCTCTTTTTTCCCTCCACCTTTTTCACCTATCCCTATACACTTATTACCTCCTCACCTACCACATTCTTCTTCCTCAAGGCTTTTCTAACGTGGAAAACTCCATGAGAGGGTTTTGAAGGTTGCCATTTACCTACCACATTCTTCTTCCACAAGGCTTCATGGAAGGTTTTTGAAGCTTGCCATTGCCATTGTAGTTTTGGAAAAAAGCTCCATTGCCAACGTTTCCAAGCACCATTACCATTGTAGTGTTGAAAAAAAACTCCATTTACAACGTGATAAAGCTCCATTGCCATTGTACATTAGGAAAAAAGCCCATTGCCAACGTGATATTGCTCCATTGCCATTGTAGTTTGGAAAAAGATCTTCATTGCTTATTTGGGTGATAAACATAGCTTCGGTTAGGTTTAACATCTTCTCTTCATGTTTTCATGTTTTTTGTGCTTTGGTTTTTTCACCATATTTATAAGACTCTTTGTTTGGTTGCCATGTTTATCTTGACCTCTCTCTATCTCTCTCTATGTATGCAATCATGTTTGGTTACATGTTAGAACCTAGTGGTTCCGGGGTATAAAATGTGGTTCTGAAGTGGTTCCAGGGTAGAAAAATTTGGTTCCATAGTGGTTACGAGGTATAAAATGTGGTTTTGTAGTGGTTTCGGGATAGAAAATCTGGTTCCCTAGTGGTTATGAGGTATAAAATGTGGTTCTAGGGTATAAAATGTGGTTCTGTAGTGGTTCCGGGGTATAAAATGTGGTTCCCTAGCTGTTCCGAGGTATAAAATGTGGTTCACTAGTGGTTGCTGTGTATAAAATGTGGTTCTCTAGTGGTTCCGGGGTATAAAATGTGGTTCTCTAGTGGTTTCGGGGTATAAAATGTGGTTCCCTAGTGGTTCCGGAGTAAAAATTGTGGTTTCCTGTAGTTCCGAGGTATAAAATGTGGTTACCTAGTGGTTCCGGGGTATAAAATGTGGTTCCCTAGTGGTTCCGAGGTATAAAATGTGGTTCCGTAGTGGTTCTAGGGTAGAAATGTGGTTCCCTAGTAGTTCCGGGGTAGAAAATGTGGTTCCCTAGTGGTTCCGGGGTATAAAATGTGGTTTCCTAGTGGTTCCGGAGTAGAAAATGTGGTTTCCTAGTGGTTTCGGGGTATAAAATGTGGTTCCCTAGTGGTTCCGAGGTATAAAATGTGGTTCCGTAGTGGTTCCGGGGTATAAAATGTGGTTCCCTAGTGTTTCCGGCTTATAAAATGTGGTTCCGTAATGGTTCCGGAGTATAAAATGTGGTTCCCTAGTAGTTCCGGGGTATAAAATGTGGCTCCCTAGTGGTTCCGGGGTATAAAATGTGGTTCCGTAGTGGTTCCGGAGTATAGAATGTGATTCTGTAGTGGTTCCGAGGTATAAAATGTGGTTCCCTAGTTGTTCCGGGGTATAAAATATGGTTCCCTAGTGGTTCCAGGGTAGAAAATTTGGTTCCCTAGTGGTCCTGGAGTAGAAAATGTGGTTCCTTAGTAGTTTCAGAGTAGAAAATGTGGTTCCTTAGTGGTTCCAAGGTATAAAATGTGTTTCCCTAGTGGTTCCGGGGTAGAAAATGTGGTTCCCTAGTGGTTCCGAGGCATAAAATGTGGTTCGGTAGTGGTTCGAGGGTATAAAATGTGGTTCCCTAGTGGTTCTGAGGTATAAAATGTGGTTCCATAGTGGTTCCAAGGTATAAAATGTGGTTCCGTAATAGTTTTGGGGTATAAAATGTGGTTCCGTAGTGGTTCCGAAGTATAAAATGTGGTTCTCTAGTGGTTCCGGCGTATAAAATGTGGTTCTCTAGTGGTTCTCGGGTAGAAAATGTGGTTCCGGGGTAGAAAATGTGGTTCCCTAGTGGTTCCGGGGTATAAAATGTGGTTCCCTAGTGGTTTCGAGGTATAAAATTTGGTTCCCTGGTGGTTCAGGGGTAGAAAATGTGGTACCCACGCCGAGCCCGTACGGGCCGGGTCGACCCGCGTGTCACCCGAATTTTTGCCGTATTTTTTAAGATGTTTTTGGGAAATGTTATTCGCACTATCGTATTTTGATGAGGACACACTTTATTAAAAGTACGGTATGGCCCGCACCATAGGATGATCCAAACCGTCCATTAGATGGGCCACAGCCTAAATAGGTTGTGCCCCAAAAAGCATTTCCGTAGGATTATCCTAACCCTCTGATCAGAATGTTAGAGGGTTGGTCCTAACCCTCTATAGATCGGAGGGTTAGGATCAACCTATGGAAATGATTTTTGGGACACAACCAATTTAGGCTATGGCCGATCTAATTGACGCTTTGGATCATCCTATGGGGGCCATACCGTACTTTTAATTAAATGAGGAGTGCCCTCATCAAATACAGTAGTGTGGATAACATTTCCCTTTTTTGTATGGGAATTTGCTAGCCACCTTTGCCGAGGCAACTTCTCGGCTTGTGGCCCACCCTAGATTTGTAATATTATGTTTTGTCAAAAATTATAAAAATCCAAAAATAAAAAATACTCTATTTAACTCTAAATTATAAAACTACATATTTTTGTGTTCGAGTGAAACTTTTTCTATTGGAATTAGGGTTAACGTGTCATGAAAGGTCTTTGGATGTAGACCTATGATGTAACTTTATAATCTTCGCACTATTACCTAACCAAATAAATCTCGTGTTGGTGTGTATGCTCCTTTGATTTTCGCTGCTTATTTGAGCTTTCATCAAAACTTAGATCGTGCTTTTCACACTTGGAGGTGTTTGATTTTCTACCCCTTGACACAGTTGATCTTGCCCGTGGGGAGGTTGGCAGGACCCGCTTGGAGGTTTTTGATTTTCTACTTTTGTCCTCTCTTGTCTTTGTTTCTCATATGGTGACCATCTCGGTCGTGGTCGTATCTTTCTCTCTTCTTATTCTTAATAACTTTTTTTACCATTAAAAAAAGACAATTTGACACAGCAAGACAGATGATTGGGTCCATGATAACTTGCCGGCCTTTAAGTTTAATCCTCAATATCGCTATAATATAAAACAAATGGAAAAATGGAAGTAACATTTGTTTTATGTTCATTTTTACAACATAAAACAAATTTTAACTTTACGTTGAACCAGCGGAGCCTAAAAGAGTAATGCTAGCGAAACTGAGAGTCAGACCGAGCAGGAACCGAACAAATGGGTTCTTGCCACAACATCACAAGTGACTTGAGACCCTTAGGCTTAGCGGCGGCGGGGGGGGGGGGGGAATACATCTTTTTGCACACACATGACACGTTGTCATTGTTGGTCTCTCCCATCGGTCTTGCTCTCGGTTACCATACCATTTTCCTTACTGAAATAGAAGGACAGAGAAAAGAAAAAGCTCTATTGACACAAATCGTTAGTATAATTAATTGTTATTAAAATGTAAGTGCAAAGAAAAAAGTATATAATTACAAAAATAATTAGAACAATTAATTATTATTAAATACATTAACAAAGAAAATCCCAAATAACAAATGATTAGAATAATTTGTCATCTCAACAATGAAAAGTGGCATGGCCTTCAAATTCTTTCTGCAACCCTTCCTAAACCATCTATAAATGCATGCAGTAGCTATGAAGATGATTATGCACCTCCACTCCACTTAATTCTCATGGACTCTCCCCATAAGAATTGTACTGTAATTTGCTCATTTCTTCTCTGTGTCACATTTCTCTCATGCACCGACTTTTCCTTGGCCTGGTCAGAATCTTTGATCACGGCCTTAAATGGAAATGAAACCGATCACCTCGCTCTGCTCGCCTTCAAGGATCGGATTACCGATGATCCTCGAGCTGCCTTGGCCTCATGGAATCACACTCTCCATTTTTGCCAGTGGAATGGAGTCACCTGCAGTGCCAAACATCATCAAAGAGTCATAGCCTTGGAACTTGATGGACACAGCTTGACTGGCTCCTTATCTCCCTACATAGCAAACCTCACCTTCCTCATAGGAATTAGCCTCCAAAACAACAAATTCCATGGCATAATCCCCCAAGAAGTTGGTTATTTGCGTCGACTTCAGGAAATCCTTCTGTCACACAATTCATTTGGAGGTGTAATTCCAGCTAATATAAGCCACTGTTCCGAGCTAAGATTGATCAACTTCACCACCAACATGCTAGTAGGGAGAATACCGGTTGAGCTTTCCTCTCTTTCAAAGCTTGTTCTCTTGTATCTGAGTTATAATAATCTCTCCAAAACCATCCCACCTTCATTTGGAAACCTCTCATCTCTCATTCACCTCAGTCTAATGAGAAATAATCTCGAGGGAAGCATTCCATCTGATCTGGGAAAATTGGAAAGCTTAAATTTTTTTCAAATTTCGGGAAATAAATTTTCCGGTATGATTCCTCCTGACCTCTACAATCTCTCCTCCATTACTTATTTCGCCGCGACAAACAATCGTCTCAATGGAAGCCTTCCAGCAGACCTCGGAGAAATCGTTTTCCCTAATCTACAGGTGTTTATTGTTGGGCTTAATCTGTTCACAGGTCCCATTCCAATCTCACTATCCAATGCTTCACAGCTTGGACAACTAGATTTAAGCAAAAACTATCTAACCGGATTTGTGCCGGTGAGTCTAGGAAACCTGCAACAACTTTGGTGGTTAAACCTAGCTGATAATGGGCTCATAACCAAAGTAGGTGATGACTTCAGTATCCTCACTTCTTTAACCAATTGCAGTCTTTTACAGGCAATACAACTACAGTACAATGATCTCAGTGGTATATTGCCCAACTCCATAGCTAATCTCTCAACTCAATTAAGAAGTCTACTGCTAGGTGTAAACCAGATCACCGGAAGCATCCCAACAGGGATTGAGAATCTCATCAACTTAACTTTCTTGGGTGTACAGCGGAATTTTTTGAACGGCAGTATTCCCAGTGGAATTGGTAAGCTTAAAATGTTGGACGAACTGAACATGGCTTCCAATAGTCTTTCAGGGCGAATTCCGTCTTCTATTGGCAACATCACACGATTGAGTCGACTCTATTTAGCTGGGAATGCCTTTGAAGGGAGCATTCCTCCGAGTATTGGAAACTCTAGCTATCTGCAAGAGTTATCCCTTGAAGAAAATAAATTTAATGGGACAATACCAAAACAAATACTTAGAATCTTCTCATTGTATTACCTGAACATATCTCATAATTCTCTATCTGGATCTCTACCTTCTGAAGTAAGCAACCTGAAAAATATTCATTTTTTGGACGTTTCCAATAACAATTTGTCAGGTGAAATTCCTAGCACGTTGGATGGTTGTCTTTCTTTGGTGTACCTTTATATGGATGCTAACTTCTTCAAAGGAAGCATACCTACATTGAGCAGTTTAAAGGGTGTTCTTGAGCTCGATCTTCCAAGCAATAAATTGTCTGGGCAGATTCCGAAATTCTTGGAGATGTTCTCTTTGGAATATCTGAATCTGTCCTTCAATGATCTGGAGGGTGAAGTACCAAAAGAAGGGATTTTCGGAAATGTTAGTGGAATTTCAGTCATTGGAAACAGTAAATTGTGTGGAGGTATCCCAATATTGAACTTATCCGCATGCCCCAGGCAGGTTTCTAAGGAAAGAGGAAGATCCCCTTCACTCAAAGTGATAATTCCAGTAAGTAGTTTGATTCTATGTTTAATTCTACTTACAGGTCTCTTTGTTATTCTTTGTTGGAGAAGAAAAATGAGAAAAAAGCCGTCGCCTTCAACATCTTCCGTGGGAGAAAAATATTTAAAGCTTTCTTACGCGGAGCTCCTTAAAGCAACTGGCGGTTTCTCTTTGGACAACTTGATTGGTGAGGGAAGTTATGGTTCGGTCTATAAAGGAATTCTAGACCCAGATAGAACAGTTGTTGCAGTGAAGGTACTCAAGCTTCAAAAACAAGGAGCTTCTAAGAGTTTCAAAGACGAATGCAGAGCCCTGAGAACCATCCGACACCGAAATCTTGTTAAGATCTTAACTTCTTGCTCAAGCATTGATTTTAAGGGTAATGATTTCAAAGCTCTAGTTTTTGAGTACATGCCTAACGGAAGTTTAGAAATGTGGTTGCATCCAAATGGAGATGGACAAGATCAGTTAAGTAGTTTGTCTCTTATTCAAAGGCTAAAGATAGCCATTGATGTAGCTTCTGCATTGGATTATCTTCATTATCATTGTGAAACGCCAATAATCCATCGTGATCTAAAGCCAAACAATGTTCTTCTTGACAATGACATGAATGCCCACGTGGGTGATTTTGGGTTAGCAAGGTTTCTTTTTGAAGATGCCAATACCTCTGCTCAGATTGGAAGTGGAACGATTGGGATAAAAGGATCAATCGGATATGTTGCTCCAGGTAACTACTTTGTCTGCTTCCTTTGCTCTTTGCTCATTAGACACGTCTCCCTAAACAGTTGATGATTTTTTATTATCTTGGATACCATGATAGAAGTTAAATTAGTGTAACGAACATAAGAAAACAGTTAACAAACTATAATGCATCCTCTTTAACATTTTAACTGAGTTTAGAACAAAAGACACAATAAATTCCCAATGAAAGGAAGATAAGATGATAGGAGAATTTTGTAAATGCTATGGATGGATATGTTTCTACTGCTCTTTTTTCTTTTTTCCAAAGTTTTAAAATCTTATTTAGGAAAAACATGTAATTTCACCCATCTAGTGTTCTGATGGACAACTTTTACATAGGTTTTTCTTTGCATCTTATGTCCTACTATGAATTTTATTCTTGGTCTAGGTTTTTCTTTGCATCTTATGTCCTACAATGAATTTTATTCTCGGTCTCTTTGTTTGCTAATTCTAATAATCCCTGTATGAGTATGTGGAAAATGATGGCCATAGTTTTGTATTTTTCATGTTTGAGTATCTGGTGAATGATGGGTATGATGAAGCTGTAAAATGGTATGAAACAGGTTATGTTTTGTTCTTCTCTCCTCCCCCCCCCCTCTGATTATAAAAAGGATTGGATTTGAGTCCGGAATCCATTGATTTGATGTGATTACACTCGCGATAAGATAGGAATCATCACTTGCTTATGGAGAAATTTAAGTATTATAAGCATGACATGAAATTTAAGTAGTTCACTAAACTACCTGTTTCTCTTTGGTGTATAGCATATTATCCTTTTAGAACTTACTTATTTCTATGAATGTCTTCAAAACTTTACTGCTACAACCATCTAATAATAAAGACATCTTTCGAGTTCCCAAATATCCTAGATTTGAAGAGAAGACAGAAATGTGCTTTACCCTTCGAAAACTAACAGTTCTCATCTCTGAAACTAAAAGAAAAATATCCTTACTGTCATCTTAGTGTTCAAAAAAGCTTTAACTATTTAAAATGGGAGGTGCAAAAATTGCAGAATATGGGATGGGAGGCAAGGCATCTACACAAGGAGACATGTACAGTTATGGGATTCTTTTATTGGAGATGTTCACAGGAAAGAGACCTACTGATGATATATTCAAGGACGGTCTAAGCCTCCACCGATTTGCTGAGATGGCTTTACCTGAACGAGTGATGGAGATAGTAGACCTGCAATTGCTCTCAGAAGAAGACGGGGAGATTGTCATTAGAGAAAATACTAGCAATGTAAGAAGCAGAATACACGATTGTTTAATTTCGGTGGTCCGAATTGGTGTATTGTGTTCAACAGAATTGCCAAATGAACGAATGGAGATGAGCGATGCCATCGTGGAAATGCATGCATTAAGAGACATATACCTTGGGGACCAGACCCACTGAGGTAAGCAAAATATGGATTGATTCTTGGATGAAAGATCATCTTAACTCAGTCATTACAAAGATATATATTATGGTAAGCAAGGGCCGTAAGGCTGGAAATCTTGTTTAGCAAGCAGGGTGATGATGCATTTGGTGTTCTCTTAAGAGTTGTACTTGTAGTGATTTCAACAACCAATAAGATATCTATGTTGTACTTGCAGATATCTATGATGGTCTTTCTGGATACTATTGAAGTATAAATGATTAAATAACACCAACTCTAACAGCTTAAAATGTTGGAGTAATTGGTAGTTTAGATATCTATAAAATTTATTTGGATATAGTTTTATATGCAAATGGTTTTGAACCTAAATATGATTATTTGCAAATAATGGTTACAGTACTGTTATTAATGATATAATTGATGACTTCCAAAGAGGCATTCATGTCCTATTTGCAAGTAACATTAATTTGAAAGGAATTTGCCAGAGAAATTCTCAGAAAGGCATTTCACAGCTGACTTTTGCATGAGAGAACAGCCACCTCAAATGAGTTAAATGAATAAGACAAAATCTGCTTAAGAGTGAGCCTGTGTGGCTGTTCTCTCATGCAAAAGTCAGCCACGAAATGCATTTCCACAAAATTCCCTAGCAAATACCAATTTAAAATAATCCTCTTTTGGGTTTTTCAAGAAGAGTTTAACTTTTGGATCCATTTTTCCAACAAATAGAACCTCTGTTCAGAATGATAGGTATTTCACATGGTAGCCTATCAGATCACTGGTTATTGTACAGTTTCCGATAGCTGTTTAATTTAATTTGGTCAGCTACTGTATTGATGGTTGAGCAAAGTTTTTAGTGTAGAACGGATGTCCAATTCATAAATAAAGGCATGCAAAGAAAAAGATGGCAAGAAATTTCGAATTGAATGGGGGGACTTTTCACCTATACAAGTGCATATGGTTCAGGTCTGTTCGTCAAGTCATTGCATGGATGAATATCTTTCCAAGTACCTTGGAAAGAGTAAGTCAGCTATGGAGATACAAGTAGTCTTGTTGAAAATAATGTACACATCAATCAAATAATTTGTGAAGCTTGAATCAGGGCTTAAAGGTGCGCACTATAATGCTGCTTCTTGAAGATAAGTGGAATCTCCCATTGTGCAAGAATTTTTGTTAACTCTATTACGGGGAGTCAACAAATTTAGACTCTAACATGATCCAAAGATGTGGTTCGCGCTGCCAATCTCATATGGGTGTACTTGAGCCAGTCTCGATAAATTCAATTTAGACTATGACAGATAAATTAATTAATTTTCATTAGGAAAAGATTATAGAGTTAACACTATAACTCAATAGATATTAGATTTTATTAGAGGGGTCATTGAGGTAACACCATAGATCCTTAAATCTGATTAGAAGAACACTTAAAAGTGTAGTCAAATATTTACAAACTTATTAAAAGATATGCAGAATAGATTCATAACAAAACTCAAACTTGTGATTTTTTTATTTTTATTTTTGAGAAAGTTTACAATTTTTAATAATAACAAAAAGGATTACAAGTGCACATATGGGAGTAAAGAAGACCCCTCATAAAAGAGAGCACTAGAAGCCCCTAACTTAGCTAAACAATCAGCCAGATCATTGGCCTTTCTAGGAACAAGCGAAAAAGATACATCTCTATCCATACTCAAATCTCTAATCTCATCAATAAACTCATAGGAAATTCCAACAACATTTAGCTTTTAAGGGAAAAGAGAACAAACAATAGATCAAGCCCAAACCATGTTTATTTGGTAGATTGAACTATGTGTATTTGAAATGTATACATAAATAGGATATAGAGAAGATGCATGCATAAATGGCTACCACTGTGTAAATACTGTCCAGCACCTACCCCAGTTTTGTTCTTCAACAGTACTAACTTGCCCGACCCAACCCGCATGGCCCGCCCCTTGTGGAATGTGGGATCTCACAACCACCCCCTTGGGGTCCAGCATCCTTTGCTGGTACCATTGAAAGAATTTTGTCCTCATAATTTACATTCTTTTTTTCTTTTTTTTTTAATTTGACATTTATTATTCAAAAAAGTGCTAGATAAGGGATAAGTTGTCCCCGACCAGGCTACAAGAGTACCGCTTCCGACATACAGTAGGATTAGCTTACATATCCATTATATGCTACGCATTCACATTCCCCGATACCTTACCCAATAGCCTAACTTGTATCGGATCCAACAAAAGTGTCGGGCCCTACCAAGTCATGATACGTGTCCGCCATGCCACACAAACTTCTCCACTTCATCCTAGCTGGCAATTTTGATTTTCAAAAATCACGTTCGAAGACCTAGAGCTATTGTGCACCTGAACGGGCACGATAACCATTTATTCTATCGTAAGCCATGTCATTTTCTTTGGCTGCATTTTGAGAGAGAGAGAGAGAGCAGTCTAGGTCTTCGAGCGGGATTTTAACAAATGAAATGGTGTGCCTCTCAATATAGATTCTTCCTATCCGCCGTGCTTGTACTTCCATTGCGCACTCTGATCGATTGAACCTTATCCCCTATTTCTTATTGATAAATATGTATAAGAAAATAATATCAAGTATAAAATGTAATAGGCCTCTCTGCAGTGCAGGGGTAAGGCGCATACATCTAAACCCTCCCCAGATGGTCCTCAAAACGTTTTTTTTGAAATGGAACCGAGATGGTCCTCAAAATACAAAGGGAAAGAAGAAAGAAGAGAAAAACAGAACCAACAAATAAAATACAATTAGGGCGGTAAATAATCGAACCACTCTAAACCCTGCCTAATGACCCCAGATTTAGCTAGACCATCAATTAGGGCGGAAGATCAGCTAATGAAGAAGCTGATAGGAAAAACTAACATAAGTGAAATTGCGTAAATTCATGAATGGCAGTGCCTGTATCCTAGACAGAACTATCGATTTTACATCTAAATTATATTTTTCATCGTTAATATAATTCGTTAACACAGGCATCACACAAGCAATGATGCTAGTTTTATATTATGTATAACGTATTCTATAGTGGCCTAGTTCAATCTGTTGTAAGAGGTCTTAGTATAGACCTTTGCCTCTTCCTATAGCAGCATATGATGGGGGGACTATAACAAAACACACGAGTGTCCATGTCATGTTAAGCGGCTCTCATCAGTATTTTCCTTGTATATGGCTATGGCAGTCTCAACTCAAAGGGCATAAACAATTACTTATGTCCAAAGAGCTAAGTGCCTTAGTTGCAAACAAACAAGTAGCAATTAAAAAGAAGAATTAGAGAAAATATGCATCATTTTATTTGATGATGATGAAGATGACTCAAGGTCGGTCTTTGTTGTTGAATATTGGTTGAAGGATTCTATTAAGGTTGACTCAAGAATGATTCAAGATCGATAGCATCTTTAACCTCTCACTCCTAGGATCAACGTTAGAGAGGTGGAAAAGGTCGCGCTAAATGGTCCTAGCTACTATAGGTTGGCAATTTGTCTCACATGATTCCCCCCCTTTTTTTTTAAACGTAGCAAGATTATATTAAAAAGTAAAGGAGGGCGACAAAGAGTGTCAACCCCAAAGATACGTCAAAGATGAGAAACAACAAACAGAAAAAGAAAAATACAACAGGACCCCCAAGTCAAGGGGGTAAGAAATCAAAACACTCCAACAAGAGTCTATCTACTCCTTCCCTAGCTAATCGATCTGCCATGCTGTTTGCCGATCTTTTATCATGGTTAAAAGTGATCTTTGAGTCATCAATTTTATCCAGCATCTCATCAAAGAACTGAACAAACCTCCAGGAGGAACCAAAGAACTCCTAAGCCACCGAATGATATTAAGAGAATCCTCTTCTACTATTACTTTATCTAATAACTCCTTATCTAGCTGGCGGATGCCTTGGAGCACAGCTCTAACCTCGGCTTCACCAGCAGCAGCTGATCCAATGGGCCCTGAAAACGCCCAAATGACACCATCCCTATGATCCCTTAGAAACCCTCCTATGCCAGCCGGTCCAGGATTACCAATACTGGAACCATCAAAATTCAATTTCGACATCCCACCAACAGTCTCACATGATTCCCCTATTCCCTTTTAAAGGCCTAAATGAGGTTCAAACTTTGTTTCTAATAAATATCTTCCTTCAGTTCCACTCTATTGTATTCTTCCAAACATCTCTCTCTCTTTTGCTTCCTCCTCTACTATAGTACCCTCATCCTCCATATTATCAATATCCTTGATAATAATTGGAAGCTCAACTTTTCTTAGGCCATTTCAATTTTCAACAGTATTCCTCTCGATCACATTTTCTTGACTTTTCTTTAACAAAATGAAGCTTTTTATCCAATCTTACATTCGCCTGACCGGAAACTCGAGCCTCCTTCCATCAATCTTTCAATTTGTCTTTCATTCATGGCTCCTCCATCCAGACAAGCTCGATGCAACAAGGAATCAGACCCCAGGACTCCATCCTTCAATCCAGAAGAATAGGGGCAGGGCAGTGACCAGAAAATCATTTTCTAAATAGTTTGTTTATGTGTACAAATTCCAAGAAGGCAAGCATACTCAAGGTGATTCTTTCGCATCCCGGCCGTTCTTCCATAAATCTGGTGACATTAAAAGCCCCTCTAATATACCACAGGTAGCCCCTTAGGTTTCTACTACTGCCTGATCTTCTGCTAGAGGAATCCCTGTCGTAGTTCTTGGATGCGCTGTATAAACCTCCTAGAGTTTTCGCCGTCGACTGATTTAGATGATATGTCATTTGTCTGTCTCTGATTTCAGCCTTAAGGAGTAAGTTTCCAAATTCTTTCTACATCATTGCAACGGATTAACCCAACGTGTTGCTGGCCACCGTGACATGATTATCAAAAAATGTGCTAATACCCTTCTCCTCACCAACACCCCTGCCATCTTCAGTCCAACGGTTCACATACCTTCTCTGCCAATAGAACAATGGCCAAATCAATGGGATTCAGATCCTAGGTTGCCAGAGCAGGAATCGAAGGCTGACTGCACTGCAACTGATCTCCGGTGTGATGGAGCTTAGACCACATTTTCGGTCACCTTTACAGATTTTTTTTTTAATATGAGAAATACTAGGATATAAAAAAAATTTGGCAAAAAATCATGATTTTGGAATTGTTTAGAGGGGCATTTTGTCAACAAAAGTTTGGTATAGCATTTAGGGACTTTCTGGAAATATCATTAAAAAAGATAGCCTTTTTTGTCACTCTCATGATTTTTAATGACTAACTGGGATATAATTTGCAACTTGGGGATTTATAGGCAAAAATCCCATATATTTTATGCTTCTATTTCTGTAACTTCTCTGGAATATAGCTATTAGATGCCTTGGGAAATCTCAATTTGTTTCTCAATAAATATGAAGGGAAACATCAAAAGAACACTGTCCAAATCCAGAAGATCATGAGTAATGTTGGATATCCCCCATGGCTATGTATTGAATGAATCACCTACGCCCAAGAGAATCCCTGAAAGCTACCTCGTAGTATTTATGAAGATCTCTAGCGTCTGCTTAATTAATCAGGTCTTTAACGCCTAATGGGCTTGAGATCACTTTGATCATTTCTCCCCTTTGATCTCTAAACACCCCTCCTACCTTGGCCGATACATGAACACTAAGAACTCCCATGGAATTTCAAAATGATCGCATCACCTTGATCTGAAACCCATCTAGCCACAACTCTCCCTTGAACAACCTTCATTTTCGATGCAGGTGTACTGTCGAGAATCCCCAAAATTCCTTTCTCGCTAAAGCCCAACTGATAATCCATACCTTTATATTCTCACGGGATGTGATACAGTACTTATTGACTGTTGGTTCAGCTCTATTCACCAGTAATCTCCACAAGAACACTGCCCATCTTTAAAATGATGAAACCGACTCGCATCTCTAACAACGATTTCTCGAACAGTGATCTTGGATATGAACTTGATTGCAAGATGGCAATCGTTGCAGACTCGCAAGTTCTTCATAACCCTTATCGGAACTCCCGATGGGGTGCTCATTAGAGCAAAAGCAATTGCCAGCTTCTCACTGTGGTGAGCCAAGCTCTGCTCTTTCTCTTCAACCTCCATATCATGCAAAACAGAGGTAGTATCAGGTATGTACCCATATTCCTTCATCTAAATTGTTAACTCCTTCAGATACAAATCTATCTCTTTCCATTTCGAATGTGATTTATCTCCCATACAGAACTGGTGCACCAGGTTCTTCACCTCAAACCAGCTTGTCCCAGGTTCCTTCTTCACATTCCTTTCTCCCGCAGCTCTCCTCACTTCTGAAACATCCCCCCATCTCTCCGCAGTAGCATGGATGTTCGAAAGCAAAACATAAGGAGCCGAGTCTTCAGGATCAAGCTTAAGAATGTCATTTGCAATCCTTCTTTCCATCTCTGTATTTCTATGGATTTTACAAGCAGAGAACAAAGTCTTCCAAATAACTGCATCAGGCTTTACAGGCATCGATCTGATCAACTCTTCTGCCTCATCCAAACAACCTGATCGTCCAAGTAGATCGACCATACAAGTGTAGTGCTCCAATCTAGGCTTCACCCCATACTTGTCTATCATCAACCCAAAGAATATATTTCCTTGTTCCTTCAACCCACTGTGACTGCAAGCATGAAGCAAACCCAATAACGTAACATCGTTCGGCTCCATTCCTTCTCTTTCCATCTGTTCAAAAAGCTCAATTGCCTCCAACCCACATCCACGAAACCCATAAGCACTGATCATTGAGCTCCACGCAACAATGTCCAAATCTTTAGATTCTGAGAAGGCTCTCACGGAATCGTCCAGACATCCACATTTGGAATACATGTTCACTAATGAACTCCTCACAGACGCTCCGGAGTCAGCACCAGCCTTGATAGCCTGGGCGTGAGTCTGTTGGCCTTGTCCAAGGGTTGCTAATTCAGAGCATGAACTGATAATACTCACAAATGTGATCTGATCTGGCCTGAATCCTGCCATTTTCATGAGATTAAATTGATCCAAAACTCCATGAGAGTGCCCATTTTGCGCTCTCTTCAAACTTGGGTCGGGAAGGGTTGAGATTTTGCTAAAAAAATGAATTAGAATCTACCCAAACCAGACCCCATTTTATGGTAAGCTTAACTCGAATTCCCATAAATACCCGATTTGCACTTCTCCAAGTCAAAAAGTAAGATCCAAAAAGCACTGTGAAAAGAATCCAAAATTGGCCCTCAGAAAATAGGCCCTGACAGCTGATGCACTATTGTGCCCTTGTGCATGACAATGTGAACACCATTTATTACCAAAATAGGCTCCTATTTTGCTAGTAGCTCTCAATTCATTGTACAAGATAGAATTGACCCAACTAGACCTCCGGTAATAACCTCTTCAACCTCTTCTTCTCTGAACTCCGTGTGGCCTATGTAGTTGTCCATGTCTATTACACGAGCAAGAAGGCCTATTCAATGATATGAGGCCAATTATGGTCACAAACAGGGGCGATGGCACATGAAAGGGAAGGGGGATAATTGGTCCCCCTTAATTTTTTGGGAAAACAAAATATGAGGAAGTCCAGCGTTTCGGGACTCTATTGGCCAATAGGGAAGGGGGACAATATGAAGCTATTCGGGACTCTATTGGCCATAATGTGCCTTGTTGGCTTTCCCTTCTAAAACTACAATTAATACATCGGCAAAAAAATAGCCCATCTCCTCTTGACGCTAAAACTGACAGGCTGGCATTGATTTTGAAATAAATTCTTCTCTTAAATACCATCAATAGAATCTTAAATAGTCGGCATTTTCCTCACAATCCAAACCGTTGATTTGTTGCACCCTTGCCCATAAAATCATCTCCATTGGATGATCCTAACTCTTCAATCTATAGATATTTCTAAATGTAATTTATCTACATATTAGAGGCTTAGGATCATCCTATGTAGATGATTTTTTCACCTGTGATTCCTAAATCAAAGTGCACTAATAGGACCCACGCATAATCTAATATTTGCACTCCATTTAATTGAAAGGTCTCAGATCCCTTGAGAGACATCTTTCAGCGAGGGAGATTATATAATGGCCGGTCATGTATGAGGGTGCAGCCAAGCCCCACATTATTTGCGTGATCCAAACTGTTCATTTGTTGGGCCCTAATGTATATAAGATGTGCCCCAAAATATCTTCTCCAATGGATGATCCTAACCCTCCAATTTATGGAGGTTTAAAATTGTCGGTACAATATAAAAATCTGTACATAACAGAGGGTGAGGGTGAGGATGAATAGTATGGAGAAAATTTTTTGGGATACACCTTATCTACATCTACGTAAGGCCTAAAAATTAATGGTTTGGATCAGCCAAACGATGCTTGGCGGCCACCATATATAATCTCGTTAGAGAGCGGTTTTTTTTTTGTTGACTCAAATAAACCCCAACAAGTTGACACGTGATAATACAGAAGTCTCAAGTAACTTTATTTACTCCGTCAATGCCCGTCAAGAATAACGATATAATGAGAAAGGAGCATTAAAAATTACATATTATTGTGTTTGAGTGAAAAACTTTTGCATTGGAATTATTGTTGAGGTGTTGTATAAGGTTTTGGTTGTAGACCTACTATGTAATTTTAATTTCCGCGCAACGATATCTCTCTACTTAATTTTCCCTACTGATCTAAGCATGGTAACCTAACCACATAAATCTCGTGTTTGTGCGTATGCTCGTTTGATTTTCGTGGCTTATTTTGAGTTTTCATCGAACATTAGATCGTAGTTTTCTCACATCATACCTGATAAAATATGGAAAATAATATTGGAGGTTTGCTTCTATTTTCTCTCATCCCCGTCAAAGTTGGTGGGAAAAACCTTTTCAATGACTTTGACACGGCAAGACAGACGATCGGGTCCGTTGATAACTTGCCGCCCTTTTAGTTTACGGATTTTTGCAAAAGAAGTCATCTACTTTGCTTTATTTGCAAAAAGGGTCTTCTACTTTGACAATTTGCAAATGGAGTCGTCACATTTCAATAGAATTTACATGAAAAAATAAACTATTGACATACAATTTTAAATTACGCTTTCACACAACTTTGGGTGATTTGGAGAGCAGATATAATCCTCAGGAGGTCCATTTTTTTTATTTTATTTTAAAGGAATCCTCAGGAGGTCCATAAGTACGTAGTAAGCTGCTTGTAAGAGAAAGCCTTGGATTTGAGTATTCTCACCTAACTTGCCTGCCTAGAGTGTGTCACCTCGAGGAAAGCAACAATATATTGCCAGATCAAGAAATCTATATTGGTTCTGGGTCCACTTTTCTTCTAATCCTGATAGAAATAACAACAGATATCATAGATTTCTCCTTGAAGAAGCTTGACTACTGTTCCAACTAACTGACAGTTTGTAAAACAAAGAAATCAATTCTGATCAGCTGCAAACTAAACATAAAACAAAATCCAGAAAATGGTTGTGGATAAGAAAAATTTATTGGTTAAAGAGGGAAATTTACGATTCATAATTTGAATACGAAAGAATTGTTATCTGTTTCCGACGCGAGCTTTAAAAAAACAAAAAAACAAAAAAAAATTGTCTGAAACTGCTAATGTTAGAAGCCATTCAAACAAAAAGTAATACATGCAGAGATGTTTTTCATTGCTCCTTTTATTTTATTCACTTTGTCATCAGTGATTGATCTTTAGTTGATATAGATGTAATACAGACAACAGACTTTTTAAGTTTTCCATAATGACATATACGTTTAATAGACTTATGTCAGGTAAGATGCGAAAATTATTCTCATTATTGGAATAGAAGTTTTGGAACATTCTTTCATTAATTATTGAATAACTCTTTTTCCCAAGTCATGCAAATGAATTTAAATAACCATTGAGATACTGAGATAATGTGCAAAAGACAGCAGATCCAAATCCAGACCCAATGGAGAAGGTCCACCTTTTTCTCTCTCTTTTTTTTGGAATTTTTTCCAATTGATAGATAGGTTTTGGAGAGCTATTTTTGGATTTTTTTTTCCAAATCCAACAACATTTAGCATTCTAAGGAAAAAAGAGAAAAAACAATAGATCAAGCCCAAACCATGTTTCTTTCGTAGATAGGCCTATGTGTATTTGAAATGTATACATAAGTAGGAGATAGAGCAGATGCACGCATAAATGTAGCAACAATATGATTGTTTAGGTATATATGATGGGCTTACTGTTCCTGCGCTCGAGCTCAGATAAGTGCAGAAACAGGATGGGACCAAATTTTTTGGGGGATCCAAAGCATTCATTTGATGGGCCTTATCATAGATAGGGTGTCCACAAAAAATCAGCTCCATTGGATCGTCCTAACCTTTCTATTTGTGGAGGCGGGAAATGGGCAGAGTTGTGAACAAACACTATCTGTCCATATTTCCCTCCACAATTGAACACCCTAAGATCATCCAATGGAGCTGATTTTTGGTACACACCCTATCTATGATAGGGCCCATCAAATGAATGCTTTGGATCCCCCAAAAAATGTGGGGCCACCCCCTTTTTTCTGCACTCGAATGCATCTATCTGCGCTCGAGCGCAGAATCAGTTTTCCCATATATGATCTATAGAGGGTTAGGATCAACCCTCTAACATACAGATCGGAGGGTTAGGATCAACCTATGAAAATGATTTTTGAGGCACAACCTATTTAGGCTGTGGCCCATCTAATGGAAGGTTTGGATCATCCTATGGTGCAGGCCATACCGTACTTTTAATAAAGTGAGGAGTGCCCTCAAAATACAGTGGTGCTTAACGAAAATACCCTTGTTATGAGTAATTTTGACCCTCAAATGTATGGGCGTCAATGGACATAGACAGTCCAATGGATCCTTTATGAACAGGATTTGGGCACAGCATCTGATCCATATCCTATGGTCCGAAATTAGAGTATCTCTATGTACGGAAATACCTTTCATATTTTCATGAGGGTATTTTTGTAACATTGAAAAGCCCCAACCAAAACCACAAATAACATTTCCTTTGAGTGTCTTCCCTGTTTCCTAACCCTATTCTCAGACTCAAAAGGTAAGGTCCAAAAAGCACTAAGTCAAGTATAGACCGATTAAGGAGTCAGAATGGATGGTGACCAACACATAAGTGGATCCGAAGTGAATCCATTCACCCATAGGCCCTGTTCGCTTTAGATTGTGACAACCGATTGTGAGATCCTAACCGATTATTGGGCCCTGTTCAGAATGTGACAACTGATTGTGAGATCCAAACGGATTATTGGACTCAGAATTAAGGCCATGTCTAGGGCTGCAAATGAACCGAGCCGGCTCGCGAACATGTTTGGGTTCGGCTCGTTGAAAGCTAGGCTCGGGCTCGTTCTTTTACTAAACGAGCTGAACCCGAGCCCAAAAATTAGGCTCGCCAAAATAAACGAGCCGAACTTGAGCTTTGTATAGTTCGGCTCGGAAAAGCTCGTGAGCTTTTTTGGCTCAGTTCATAAACGAGCCGAGCCGAGCTTTAAAGCTTGGATTATATTTGTTTTTTATATATAAAATAAAAGAATGTGGGTTGTTTACCACAGATGAAGGTTTGGTTGAGTGGTTAAGGCCCTGGACTTAGAGGGGGGTTGGGTTCAAATCCCACCGATGTATGCTAACTTTTAAGCCTTTTGTACATAACGGTGGCTCCTCCACTCCTTTGTATATCCTAACGATATATGTTATAGAGGGGGAAATAACAAAGCCTTTTGGACATAACGGTGGCTCCTCCACCCCTTTGTATATCCTAACGATATCTGTTAATGAGGGGAAAATATCCATCAGAAGGGGGGAAATAACACTGCCCAAACAAAGCCTTTTGGAATTAAATACTATACAGCTGATGCACTCTTGAATTCTTATGTACGACAATGAGAAGCCTTGCTGAACGCGCCCTAAGACTTTCTAAAAAGAATGAAGTCAAAAGCCTCTAAATCTACTAAGAACGGAATATGCTAAAATGTCGGGTTATTTTCATAATGATCGTCGGTTAATTTGGCATAACTGATAAAGGCATAGTAGAGTTATTCGAGACCATTCCAATAATATATTACAATTTTCAAGCCTCTGTCCAATGGTCGAATCAAAAGTTATGCTCGTTTGAAGTCTGACTCTTAATGTTGGAGGTTTGCTCATTTTCTTCTCCTTGTCAAAGTTGGTGAGAAAAACCTTTTGGACAATTTGACAGGGCAAGCAGTTGATCATGCCCGAGTGGGGGTTGGTAGGACCCACTTGGTCGTGGTAGTGGTCGTGGCCGTGGCCGGCCGTATCTTTCTCTCTTCTTATTCTTAATAAAAAAATTTACCATTAAAAAAAGACAATTTGACGATTGGGTCCATGATAACTTGCCGGCCTTTAAGTTTAATCCTCAATATCGCTATAATATAAAACAAATGGAAAAATGGAAGTAAAATTTGTTTTATTTTCATTTTTACAACATAAAACAAATTTTAACTTTACGTTGAACCAGTGGAGCCTAAAAGAGTAATGCTAGCGAAACTGAGAGTCAGACCGAGCAGGAACCGAACAAATGGGTTCTTGCCACAACATCACAAGTGACTTGAGACCCTTAGGCTTAGCGCGGGGGGGGGGGGATACATCTTTTTGCACACACATGACACGTTGTCATTGTTGGTCTCTCCCATCGGTCTTGCTCTCGGTTACCATACCATTTTCCTTACTGAAATAGAAGGACAGAGAAAAGAAAAAGCTCTATTGACACAAATCGTTAGTATAATTAATTGTTATTAAAATGTAAGTACAAAGAAAAAAGTATATAATTACATAAATAATTAGAACAATTAATTATTATTAAATATATTAACAAAGAAAATCCCAAATAACAAATCATTAGAATAATATGTCATCTCAACAATGAAAAGTGGCTTGGCCTTCAAATTCTTTCTGCAACCCTTCCTAAACCATCTATAAATGCATGCAGTAGCTATGAAGATGATTATGCACCTCCACTCCACTTAATTCTCATGGACTCTCCCCATAAGAATTGTACTGTAATTTGCTCATTTCTTCTCTGTGTCACATTTCTCTCATGCACCGACTTTTCCTTGGCCTGGTCAGAATCTTTGATCACGGCCTTAAATGGAAATGAAACCGATCACCTCGCTCTGCTCGCCTTCAAGGATCGGATTACCGATGATCCTCGAGCTGCCTTGGCCTCATGGAATCACACTCTCCATTTTTGCCAGTGGAATGGAGTCACCTGCAGTGCCAAACATCATCAAAGAGTCATAGCCTTGGAACTTGATGGACACAGCTTGACTGGCTCCTTATCTCCCTACATAGCAAACCTCACCTTCCTCAGACGAATTAGCCTCCAAAACAACAAATTCCATGGTGTAATCCCCCAAGAAGTTGGTTATTTGCGTCGACTTGAGGAAATCCTTCTGTCAGACAATTCATTTGGAGGTGAAATTCCAGCTAATATAACCTACTGTTCTGAGCTAAGATTGATCAAATTCACCACCAACATGCTAGCAGGGAGAATACCGGTTGAGCTTACCTCTCTTTCAAAGCTTGTTGTCTTGTCTCTGGGTGCTAATAATCTCTCCAAATCCATCCCACCTTCATTTGGAAACCTCTCATCTCTCACCTATCTTAGTCTACTGGAAAATAGTCTCGAGGGAAGCATTCCATCTGATCTGAGAAAATTGAAAAGCTTAAAATTTTTTCAAATTTCGGGAAATAAATTTTCCGGTATGATTCCTCCTGAGCTCTACAATCTCTCCTCCATTGCCTATTTTGCTGCGTCGAACAATCTTCTCAATGGAAGCCTTCCAGCAGACCTCGGAGAAATCGTTTTCCCTAATCTGCAGGTGCTTATTGTTGGGCATAATCTGTTCACAGGTCCCATTCCAATCTCACTATCCAATGCTTCACAGCTTGGACAACTAGATTTAACCTCAAACTATCTAACCGGATATGTGCCGGTGACTCTAGGAAACCTGCAACAACTTTGGTGGTTAGGCCTAGGTGATAATGGGCTCATAAGCAAAGTAGGTGATGACTTCAGTATCCTCACTTCTTTAACCAATTGCAGTCTTTTACAGGCAATACATTTAAGTGACAATGATCTCAGTGGATTATTGCCCAACTCCATAGCTAATCTCTCAACTCAATTAAGAAGTCTACGGCTAAATGTAAACCAGATCACCGGAAACATCCCAACGGGAATTGAGAATCTCATCAACTTAAGTTTCTTGGGTGTACAGGGGAATTTTTTGAAGGGTAGTATTCCCAGTGGAATTGGTAAGCTTAAAATGTTGGACGAATTGAACATGGCTGCAAATAGTTTTTCGGGGCGAATTCCATCTTCCATTGGCAACATCACACGATTGAGTCGACTCTATTTAGCTGAGAATGCCTTTGAAGGGAGCATTCCTCCGAGTATTGGAAACTGTAGCTATCTGCTAGAGTTAGCCCTTCAAGAAAATAAATTTAATGGGACATTACCAAAACAAATACTTAGCCTCTTCTCATTGTTTTACCTGAACATATCTCATAATTCTCTATCTGGGTCTCTACCTTCGGAAGTAAGCAACCTGAAAAATATTCAATATTTGGACGTTTCCAATAACAATTTGTCAGGTGAAATTCCTAGCACGTTGGATGGTTGTCTTTCTTTGGTGTACCTTTATATGGATGCTAACTTCTTCGAAGGAAGCATACCTACATTGAGCAGTTTAAAGGGTGTTCTTGAGCTAGATCTTTCAAGCAATAAATTGTCTGGGCAGATTCCGAAATTCTTGGAGATGTTCTCTTTGGAATATCTGAATCTGTCCTTCAATGATCTGGAGGGTGAAGTACCAAAAGAAGGGATTTTCGGAAATGTGAATGGAATCTCAGTCATTGGAAACAGTAAATTGTGTGGAGGTATCCCAATATTGAACTTATCTGCATGCCCCAGGCAGGTTTCTAAGGAAAGAGGAAGATCCCCTGCACTCAAAGTAATAATTCCAGTATGTAGTTTGGTTCTATGTTTAATTCTACTTACAGGTTTCTTTGCTATTCTTTGTTGGAGAAGAAAAATGAGAAAAAAGACGTCGCCTTCAACATCTTCTGTGGGAGAATTTTTTTTAAAGCTTTCTTACACAGAGCTCCTTAAAGCAACTGGCGGTTTCTCTTTGGACAACTTGATTGGTGAGGGAAGTTATGGTTCAGTCTATAAAGGAATTCTAGACCCAGATAGAACAGTTGTTGCAGTGAAGGTACTCAAGCTTCAAAAACAAGGAGCTTCTAAGAGTTTCATGGCCGAATGCAGAGCCCTGAGAACCATCCGACACCGAAATCTTGTTAAGATCTTAACTTCTTGCTCAAGCATTGATTTTAAGGGTAATGATTTCAAAGCTCTAGTTTTTGAGTACATGCCTAACGGAAGTTTAGAAATGTGGTTGCATCCAAATGGAGATGGACAAGATCAGTTAAGTAGTTTGTCTCTTATTCAAAGGCTAAAGATAGCCATTGATGTAGCTTCTGCATTGGATTATCTTCATTATCATTGTGAAACGCCAGTAATCCATCGTGATCTAAAGCCAAACAATGTTCTTCTTGACAATGACATGAATGCCCACGTGGGTGATTTTGGGTTAGCAAGGTTTCTTTTTGAAGATGCCAATAACTCTGCTCAGATTGGAAGTGGAACGATTGGGATAAAAGGATCAATCGGATATGTTGCTCCAGGTAACTACTTTGTCTGCTTCCTTTGCTCTTTGCTCATTAGACACGTCTCCCTAAACAGTTGATGATTTTTTATTATCTTGGATACCATGATAGAAGTTAAATTAGTGTAACAAAGATAAAAAAAAACAGTTAACAAACTATAATGCATCCTCTTTAACATTTTAACTGAATTTAGAACAAAAGACACAATAAATTCTCAATGAAAGGAAGATAAGATGATAGGAGAATTTTGTAAATGCTATGGATGAATATGTTTCTACTGATCTTTTTTCTTTTTTCCAAAGTTTTTAAATCTTATTTAGGAAAAACATGTAATTTCACCCATCTAGTATTCTGATGGACAACTTTTACATAGGTTTTTCTTTGCATCTTATGTCCTACTATGAATTTTATTCTTGGTCTAGGTTTTTCTTTGCATCTTATGTCCTACAATGAATTTTATTCTCGGTCTCTTTGTTTGCTAATTCTAATAATCCCTGTATGAGTATGTGGTAAATGATGGCCATAGTTTTGTATTTTTCATGTTTGAGTATCTGGTGAATGATGGGTATGATGAAGCTGTAAAATGGTATGAAACGGGTTATGTTTTGTTCTTCTCCCCCCATTTTATTCTCGGTCTCTTTGTTTGCTAATTCTAATAATCCCTGTATGAGTATGTGGTAAATGATGGCCATAGTTTTGTACTTTTCATGTTTGAGTATCTGGTGAATGATGGGTATGATGAAGCTGTAAAATGGTATGAAACGGGTTATGTTTTGTTCTTCTCCCCCCCCCCCCCCCCCCCCCCCCCCCCCCTCTGATTATAAAAAGGATTGGATTTGAGTCCGGAATCCATTGATTTGATGTGATTACACTCGCGATAAGATAGGAATCATCACTTGCTTATGGAGAAATTTAAGCATTATATGCATGACATGAAATTTAAGTAGTTCACTAAACTACCTGTTTCCCTTTGGTGTATAGCATATTATCCTTTTAGAACTTACTTATTTCTATGAATGTCTTCAAAACTTTACTGCTACAACCATCTAATAATAAAGACATCTTTCGAGTTCCCAAATATCCTAGATTTGAAGAGAAGACAGAAATGTGCTTTACCCTTCGAAAACTAACAGTTCTCATCTCTGAAACTAAAAGAAAAATATCCTTACTGTCATCTTAGTGTTCAAAAAAGCTTTAACTATTTAAAATGGGAGGTGCAAAAATTGCAGAATATGGGATGGGAGGCAAGGCATCTACACAAGGAGACATGTACAGTTATGGGATTCTTTTATTGGAGATGTTCACAGGAAAGAGACCTACTGATGATATATTCAAAGATGGTCTAAGCCTCCACCGATTTGCTGAGATGGCTTTACCTGAACGAGTGATGGAGATAGTAGACCCGCAATTGCTCTCAGAAGAAGATGGGGAGATTGTCATTAGAGAAAATACTAGCAATGTAAGAAGCAGAATACACGATTGTTTAATTTCGGTGGTCCGAATTGGTGTATTGTGTTCAACAGAAATGCCAAATGAACGAATGGAGATGAGCGATGCCATCGTGGAAATGCATGCATTAAGAGACATATACCTTGGGGACCAGACCCACTGAGGTAAGCAAAATATGGATTGATTCTTGGATGAAAGGTCATCTTAACTCAGTCATTACAAAGATATATATTATGGTAAGCAAGGGCCGTAAGGCTGGAAATCTTGTTTAGCAAGCAGGGTGATGATGCATTTGGTCTTCTCTTAAGAGTAGTACTTGTAGTGATTTCAACAACCAATAAGATATCTATGTTGTACTTGCAGATATCTATGATGGTCTTTCTGGATACTATTGAAGTATAAATGATTAATTAACACCAACTCTAACAGCTTAAAATGTTGGAGTAATTGGTTGTTAAGATATCTATAAAATTTATTTGCATATAGTTTTATATGCAAATGGTTTTGAACCTGCATATGATTATTTGCAAATAATGGTTATAGTACTGTTATTAATGATATAATTGATGACTTCCAAAGAGACATTCATGTCCTATTTGCAAGTAACATTAATTTGAAAGGAATTTGCCAGAGAATTTCTCAGAAAGGCATTTCACAGCTGACTTTTGCATGAGAGAACAGCCACCTCAAATGAGTTAAATGAATAAGACAAAATCTGCTTAAGAGTGAGCCTGTGTGGCTGTTCTCTCATGCAAAAGTCAGCCACGAAATGCATTTCCACAAAATTCCCTAGCAAATACCAATTTAAAATAATCCTCTTTTGGGTTTTTCAAGAAGAGTTTAACTTTTGGATCCATTTTTCCAACAAATAGAACCTCTGTTCAGAATGATAGGTATTTCACATGGTAGCCTAGCAGATCACTGGTTATTGTACAGTTTCCCATAGCTGTTTAATTTAATTTGGTCAGCTACTGTATTGATGGTTGAGCAAAGTTTTTAGTGTAGAACGGATATCCAATTCATAAATAAAGGCATGCAAAGAAAAAGATGGCAAGAAATTTCGAATTGAATGGGGGACTTTTCACCTATACAAGTGCATATGATTCAGGTCTGTTCGTCAAGTCATTGCATGGATGAATATCTTTCCAAGTACCGTGGAAAGAGTAAGTCAGCTATGGAGATACAAGTAGTCTTGTTGAAAATAATGTACACATCAATCAAATAATTTGTGAAGCTTGAATCAGGGCTTAAAGGTGCGCACTATAATGCTGCTTCTTGAAGATAAGTGGAATCTCCCAATGTGCAAGAATTTTTGTTAACTCTATTACGGGGATTCAACAAATTTAGACTCAACATGATCCAAAGATGTGGTTCGCGCTGCCAATCTCATATGGGTGTACTTGAGCCAGTCTCGATAAATTCAATTTAGACTATGACATATAAATTAATTAATTTTCATTAGGAAAAGATTATAGAGTTAACACTATAACTCAATAGATATTAGATTTTATTAGAGAGGTCATTGAGGTAACACCATAGATCCTTAAATCTGATTAGAAGAACACTTAAAAGTGAAAACTTATAGTCAAATATTTACAAACTTATTAAAAGATATGCAGAATAGATTCATAACAAAACTCAAACTTGTGATTTTTTTATTTTTATTTTTGAGAAAGTTTACAATTTTTAATAATAACAAAAAGGATTACAAGTGCACATATGGGAGTAAAGAAGACCCCTCATAAAACAGAGCACTAGAAGCCCCTAATTTGGCTAAACAATCAGCCAGATCATTGGCCTTTCTAGGAACAAGCGAAAAAGATACATCTCTATCCATACTCAAATCTCTAATCTCATCAATAAACTCATAGGAAATTCCAACAACAGTTAGCTTGTAAGGGAAAAGAGAACAAACAATAGATCAAGCCCAAATCATGTTTATTTGGTAGATTGAACTATGTGTATTTGAAATGTATACATAAATAGGATATAGAGAAGATGCATGCATAAATGTAGCCGAAAATATGATTGTTTTAGGCATATCTGAGATTATTTCAAATGATGGATGTAAATTATTTGAACAAAAATGAAAAGTTGCTGCTTACCACAAGATTTGAAAATGCTCACATATCACTCCCATCTTGATCCGTGAAGACTAGGAATTGCCGACATGTGGGCTCAATTTGGGAAAGACAGGCAATTTTTCTTCCCAAGATCAGCTCTTCTTACTTGATTTAGGAAATTGCAGTGCCAAACCCATTGAACATCGAAAGGAAGCAATGGCATTGGCTACCACTGTGTAAATACTGTCCAGCACCTACCCCAGTTTTGTTCTTCAACAGTACTAACTTGCCCGACCCAACCCGCATGGCCTGCCCCTTGTGGAATGTGGGATCTCACAATCACCCCCTTGGGGTCCAGCATCCTTTGCTGGTACCATTGAAAGAATCTTGTCCTCATACTTTACATACTTTACTTCTTCTTTTTTCTTTGTTTTTAATTTGACATTTATTATTCAAAAAAGTGCTAGACAAGGGATAAGTTGTCCCCTCCCCGACCAGGCTGCAACGGTACCGCTCCCGACATACAGTAGGATTAGCTTACATATCCATTATATGCTACGCATCCACATTCCCCGATACATTACCCAATAGCCTAACTTGTATCGGATCCAGCAAAAGTGTCGGTCCCCACCAAGTCATGATACGTGTCCGCCATGCCAGACAAACTTCTCCACTTCATCCTAGCTGGCAATTTTGATTTTCAAAAATCACGTTCGAAGACCTAGAGCTATTGTGCACCCTGAACGTGCACAATAACCATTTATTCTATCGTAAGCCATGTCATTTTCTTTGGCTGCATTTTGAGAGAGAGAGAGAGAGAGAGCAGTCTAGGTCTTAGAGCGGGATTTTGACAAATGAAATGGTGTGCCTCTCAATATAGATTCTTCCTATCCGCCGTGCTTGTACTTCCATTGCGCACTCTGATCGATTGAACCTTATCCTCTATTTCTTAATGATAAATATGTATAAGAAAATAATATCAAGTATAAAATGTAATAGGCCTCTCTGCAGTGCAGGGGTACGGCGCATAGATCTAAACCCTCCCCAGACCCCGCAATGGCAGGAGCCTCGTGCACTGGACCGCCCTTATTTTATAAAATGTAATACGCCCCCAAAGAAACCGGGGTGGGTGGAAAAACCCGGACAATATTTACACAATGGGGCCGGAGCATGAGCCACACGACTCCTTCCAAGGCATCTCTATACCTGCTTTGATAACATTCGTTGGCCCATGGAGAGATGAATTGAGAATGAGAAAACAAAATAATCAAGGAAAAAAAGGGGTAGTAGAAAACGACTAGGGGTGCAACTTGGGTGGGTTGAGCTTTTGGTAAAAAATGAATTGGAATCAGCCCAAAACCAACCCAATTTAAAGTAAGATCTCAATCCGAATTCCCAAAAACTAACCTGAGTTGCAGCCCTAAAAACGACATTGGCTAGAGGGTGTGAAATCTTGGGGGTGATCTTTAGTAAGATTCAAGCACGTTGTCTGTTAGGCCCCATACATTTGTGTTCCTCGATCGGGAAAATCCAAAGAAATGATGCGATGAGGAGAAAATAAAAGAACATAAAATTAAAAAAAAAAGGAAAAAAAGCATCTAGTTGTTAGAAAAAGGAGAGAACCCGGGAGAAAGCAGGTGAACTGGACTGCCCGACGAAGATAGGAGAATGGATTCCCCCCATTTTCCACTCTCGGAAGATCGAAATGGGTTGAAAGCCATGTCGAATTTATAGAAAATCTGATGAGAACCTATGTTGGTGTTTGGATGGTAACTAAACATGTGGTCAACGGATTTTGATGGAAAATGAAAGAATTTTCCTACTGTTTTTCACGGCAAGTGCGTCTATTGAATGGGCTCTAAAAGTTAATGGGAGACAACTCAAAATGTAGGGAATAAATAGTCTACGGGAGGAGAGAAGCATTGGATTTGCCGAGAACTTACTTGGGTGATATCATAGAGAGAAACAAGGGTGACACATCACCATAAATGCAAACATCGACTCTGTTTGGATGTTGGTAGTCCGTTGGGGCGGAAGTTTTGAAGAAGTCAAAGAGGCGTTGGGTGGAATGGAAGTCAGATAAGTTGGCATATCAAATTCTGTTGTTTGGTTGCCTGTCTGTGAATTTTGCTTGGAAATGACGCCCTTTTGTCATTCCCCAAAGATTCCACCAAAATTTCGTCGATTTCATGGTTTGCCATTGGGCTCTCTTTCGAAAGCCACGTAAGCCGACCAGCTCCCGACATCCCCGGCAGTCAAAATGCGAAAAAGCAAAAAAAAATCGACCAAACGTCGCACAGCGTTTTAAATCCCAGCTAAAGCCCAAGTTTTTTCCACTTTTTTTGCAACCAAACAGGCCCCGGGATGTTTTTTCTAGGGTTTTGATGATGTGGCACCAAATGGCAAGCAAAACCCGTGAGCCATGTTTTTTATGCAACCAAACAAGTGTTTCGTCAGTGTTTTTTCCTTAGATTTGTACTTATATTTTTTCTTCTTAAAATATCTCTGTTTTGCAGTAGGGATTTTCGTCTTTGCCTTTCCTTGTCCTCACAACTTTTCCCCTTTGATCGGTAATTTCTAGCAGTAGTTGTGAGTCTTCCTTTTTCTATTTGATTAGATCCATAGTTCTTCATTTTTTTTATTCTTATTTATTTTACTTTGGGCTTGTGATTTCTATTTTGTTACTATATTTACAGATACTGTTGCTGAAGAATTTTTCCACATTTGTTTTTTTTTTCTTTCTTTCTTCTTCTTCCTTTTTTTTTTTTATCAACATGAACGCTTTATCCGTTCAATATATTCTAATTTTATGGGATCATGATATAACTCCAAACAAATATATGTTCATGGCTTTTATTTTATTCCACAATCTCAGTTTCACTGTCTTGATTTATTGGTCAATTTTTATTTTAACTGATAGGTGAACTTTGTTGTTTTTCATATTCCTTTCATTTTTTTTAAAGAATAATGATATGGAAACAGATTTGGGGTCCTAGAGTGAAACCCAACAAATAGCCCCTTCACACCTTAATAATCAATGTTCCTCCTTTGTTAGATTTTTCTTCTTTAAAATGGCAAAACTAGCATGGCATATGGGGATTTGTTCTGTTCCACTCTCTGGTCTCCCTAGTGATTTATTGGTCAAAATTTTTATTTTACATGTTAGATGAAGTGTGTTGATTAGTGAAATATAACGAGCCGTTGAGTTTCTAAATGGCGTTTGCCGAGGTTACATATTTATGCTATATTGACTGTGGACTGTATTGGTTGATATTCTGTACAGGGTTTGGTATTGCCACTTTAAGGTTAGGCATGAATTTCTCCTGCATATAACCAAATAGGAAAAACTTTTTTTTTTTTTTGAAACGGCGGAATATATTGATAAAACGGAACCGAGATGGTCCTCAAAATACAAAGGGAAAGAAGAAAGAAGAGAAAAACAGAACCAACAAATAAAATACAATTAGGGCGGTAAATAATCGAACCACTCTAAACCCTGCCTAATGACCCCAGATTTAGCTAGACCATCTCATTAGCTGATAGGAAAAACTAACATAAGTGAAATTGCGTAAATTCATGGATGGCAGTGCCTGTATCCTAGACAGAACTATCGATTTTACATCTAAATTATATTTTTCATCGTTAATATAATTCGTTAACACAGGTATCACACAAGCAATGATGCTAGTTTTATATTATGTATAACGTATTCTATAGTGGCCTAGTTCCACTCTATTGTATTCTTCCAAAAAGAAGAATTAGAGAAAATATGCATCATTTTATTTGATGATGATGAAGATGACTCAAGGTCACTCTTTGTTGTTGAATATTGGTTGAAGGATTCTATTAAGGTTGACTCAAGAATGATTCAAGATCGATAGCATCTTTAACCTCTCACTCCTAGGATCAACGTTAGAGAGGTGGAAAAGCTCGCGCTAAATGGTCCTAGCTACTATAGGTTGGCAATTCTTCTCACATGATTCCCCCCCCCTTTTTTCTTAAACGTAGCAAGATTATATTAAAAAGTAAAGGAGGGCGACAAAGAGTGTCAACCCCAAAGATACGTCAAAGATGAGAAACAACAAACAGAAAAAGAAAAATACAACAGGACCCCCAAGTCAAGGGGGCAGAAAATCAAAACACTCCAACAAGAGTCTATCTACTCCTTCCCTAGCTAATCGATCTGCCATGCTGTTTGCCGATCTTTTATCATGGTTAAAAGTGATCTTTGACTCATCAATTTTATCCAGCATCTCATCAAAGAACTGAGCAAACCTCCAGGGGGGACCAAAGAACTCCTAAGCCACCGAATGATATTAAGAGAATCCTCTTCTACTATTACTTTATCTAATAACTCCTTATCTAGCTGGCGGATGCCTTGGAGCACAGCTCTAACCTCGGCTTCACCAGCAGCACCTGATCCAATGGGCCCTGAAAACGCCCAAATGACACCATCCCTATGATCCCTTAGAAACCCTCCTATGCCCGCCGGTCCGGGATTACCAATACTGGAACCATCAAAATTCAATTTCGACATCCCACCAACAGTCTCACATGATTCCCCTATTCCCTTTTAAAGGCCTAAATGAGGTTCAAACTTTGTTTCTAATAAATATCTTCCTTCATTTCCACTCTATTGTATTCTTCCAAACATTTCTCTCTCTTTTGCTTCCTCCTCTACTATAGTACCCTCATCCTCCATATTATCAATATCCTTGATAATAATCGGAAGCTCAACTTTTCTTAGGCCATTTCAATTTTCAACAGTATTCCTCTCGATCACATTTTCTTGACTTTTCTTTAACAAAATGAAGCTTTTTATCCAATCTTACATTCGCCTGACCGGAAACTCGAGCCTCCTTCCACCAATCTTTCAATTTGTCTTTCATTCATGGCTCCTCCATCCAGACAAGCTCGATGCAACAAGGAATCAGACCCCAGGACTCCATCCTTCAATCCAGAAGAATAGGGGCAGGGCAGTGACCAGAAAATCATTTTCTAAATAGTTTGTTTATGTGTACAAATTCCAAGAAGGCAAGCATACTCAAGGTGATACTTTCGCATCCCGGCCGTTCTTCCATAAATCTGGTGACATTAAAAGCCTCTCTAATATACCACAGGTAGCCCCTTAGGTTTCTACTACTGCCTGATCTTCTGCTAGAGGAATCCCTGTCGTAGTTCTTGGATGCGTTGAGACGTCATTTCCTGTATAAAGCTCCTAGAGTTTTCGCCGTCGACTGATTTAGATGATATGTCATTTGTCTGTCTCTGATTTCAGCCTTAAGGAGTAAGTTTCCAAATTCTTTCTACATCATTGCAACGGATTAACCCAACGTGTTGCTGGCCACCGTGACATGATTATCAAAAAATTGGCTAATACCCTTCTCCTCACCAACACCCCTGCCATCTTCAGTCCAACGGTTCACATACCTTCTCTGCCAATAGAACAATGGCCAAATCAATGGGATTCAGATCCTAGGTTGCCAGAGCAGGAATCGAAAGCGGGAATCGAAGGCTGACTGCACTGCAACTGATCTCTGGTGTGATGGAGCTTAGACCACATTTTTGGTCACCTTTACAGATTTTTTTTTAATATGAGAAATACTAGGATATAAAAAAATTTTGGCAAAAAATCATGATTTTGGAATTGTTTAGAGGGGCATTTTGTCAACAAAAGTTTGGTATAGCATTTAGGGACTTTCTGGAAATATCATTAAAAAAGATAGCCTTTTTTGTCACTCTCATGATTTTTAATGACTAACTGGGATATAATTTGCAACTTGGGGATTTATAGGCAAAAATCCCATATATTTTATGCTTCTATTTCTGTAACTTCTCTGGAATATAGCTATTAGATGCCTTGGGAAATCTCAATTTGTTTCTCAATAAATATGAAGGGAAACATCAAAAGAACACTGTCCAAATCCAGAAGATCGTGGGTAATGTTGGATATCCCCCATGGCTATGTATTGAATGAATCACCTACGCCCAAGAGAATCCCTGAAAGCTACCTTGTTTGTGTGTATGCTCGTTTGATTTTCGTGGCTTATTTTGAGTTTTCATCGAACATTAGATCGTAGTTTTCCCACATCATACCTGATAAAATATGGAAAATAATATTGGAGGTTTGCTTGTATTCTCTCTCCTCCCCGTCAAAGTTGGTGGGAAAAACCTTTTCAATGACTTTGACACGGCAAGACAGACGATTGGGTCCGTTGATAACTTGCCGCCCTTTTAGTTTACGGATTTTTGCAAAAGAAGTCATCTACTTTGCTTTATTTGCAAAAAGGGTCTTCTACTTTGACAATTTGCAAATGGAGTCGTCACATTTCAATAGAATTTACATGAAAAAATAAACTATTGACATACAATTTTAAATTACGCTTTCACACAACTTTGGGTGATTTGGAGAGCAGATATAATCCTCAGGAGGTCCATTTTTTTTATTTTATTTTAAAGGAATCCTCAGGAGGTCCATAAGTACGTAGTAAGCTGCTTGTAAGAGAAAGCCTTGGATTTGAGTATTCTCACCTAACTTGCCTGCCTAGAGTGTGTCACCTCGAGGAAAGCAACAATATATTGCCAGATCAAGAAATCTATATTGGTTCTGGGTCCACTTTTCTTCTAATCCTGATAGAAATAACAACAGATATCATAGATTTCTCCTTGAAGAAGCTTGACTACTGTTCCAACTAACTGACAGTTTGTAAAACTAAGAAATCAATTCTGATCAGCTGCAAACTAAACATAAAACAAAATCCAGAAAATGGTTGTGGATAAGAAAAAATTTATTGGTTAAAGAGGGAAATTTACGATTCATAATTTGAATACGAAAGAATTGTTATCTGTTTCCGACGTGGCTGAACAGATGGACGGTTTGGATCATCCTATGGAGTGGGTTGTACCCTACTTTTAATAGACTTACGTCAGGTAAGATGCGAAAATTATTCTCATTGTTGGAATAGAAGTTTTGGAACATTCTTTCATTAATTATTGAATAACTCTTTTTCCCAAGTCATGCAAATGAATTTAAATAACCATTGAGATACTGAGATAATGTGCAAAAGACGGCAGATCCAAATCCAGACCCAATGGAGAAGGTCCACCTTTTTCTCTCTCTTTTTTTGGGATTTTTTCCAATTGACAGATAGGTTTTGGAGAGCTATTTTTGGATTTTTTTTCCCAAATCCAACAACATTTAGCATTCTAAGGGAAAAAGAGAAAAAACAATAGATCAAGCCCAAACCATGTTTCTTTCGTAGATAGGCCTATGTGTATTTGAAATGTATACATAAATAGGAGATAGAGCAGTGCACACATAAATGTAGCAACAATATGATTGTTTAGGTATATATGATGGGCTTACTGTTCCTGCGCTCGAGCGCAGATAAGTGCAGAAACAAGATGGGACCAAATTTTTTGGGGAATCCAAAGCATTCATTTGATGGGCCCTATTATAGATAGGGTGTCCACAAAAAATTCAGCTCCATTGGATCGTCCTAACCTTTCTATTTGTGGAGGCGGGAAATGGGCAGAGTTGTGAACAAACACTATCTGTCCATTTTTCCCTCCACAATTGAACACCCTAAGATCATCCAATGGAGC
This sequence comes from Tasmannia lanceolata, assembly GCF_043159265.1. Taxonomy (NCBI): domain Eukaryota; kingdom Viridiplantae; phylum Streptophyta; class Magnoliopsida; order Canellales; family Winteraceae; genus Tasmannia; species Tasmannia lanceolata. The sequence goes on from NW_027518683.1 coordinate 17,024,273, forward strand.
TGATTTTTGGTACACACCCTATCTATGATAGGGCCCATCAAATGAATGCTTTGGATCCCCCAAAAAATGTGGGGCCACCCCCTGTTTTCTGCACTCGAATGCATCTATCTGCGCTCGAGCGCAGAATCAGTTTTCCCATATATGATCTATAGAGGGTTAGGATCAACCCTCTAACATACAGATCGGAGGGTTAGGATCAACCTATGAAAATGATTTTTGAGGCACAACCTATTTAGGCTATGGCCCATCTAATGGAAGGTTTGGATCATCCTATGGTGCAGGCCATACCGTACTTTTAATAAAGTGAGGAGTGCCCTCATCAAAATACAGTGGTGCTTAACGAAAATACCCTTGTTATGAGTAATTTTGACCCTCAAATGTATGGGCGTCAATGGACATAGACAGTCCAATGGATCCTTTATGAACAGGATTTGGGCACAGCATCTGATCCATATCCTATGGTCCGAAATTAGAGTATCTCTATGTACGGAAATACCTTTCATATTTTCATGAGGGTATTTTTGTAACATTGAAAAGCCCCAACCAAAACCACAAATAACATTTCCTTTGAGTGTCTTCCCTGTTTCCTAACCCTATTCTCAGACTCAAAAGGTAAGGTCCAAAAAGCACCAAGTCAAGTATAGACCGATTAAGGAGTCAGAATGGATGGTGACCAACACATAAGTGGATCCGAAGTGAATCCATTCACCCATAGGCCCTGTTCGCTTTAGATTGTGACAACCGATTGTGAGATCCTAACCGATTATTGGGCCCTGTTCAGAATGTGACAACTGATTGTGAGATCCAAACGGATTATTGGACTCAGAATTAAGGCCATGTCTAGGGCTGCAAATGAACCGAGCCGGCTCGCGAACATGTTTGGGTTCGGCTTGTTAAAAGCTAGGCTCGGGCTCGTTCGTTTACTAAACGAGCTGAACCCGAGCCCAAAAATTAGGCTCGCCAAAATAAACGAGCCGAACTTGAGCTTTGTATAGTTCGGCTCGGAAAAGCTCGTGAGCTTTTTTGGCTCAGTTCATAAACGAGCCGAGCCGAGCTTTAAAGCTTGGATTATATTCGTTTTTTATATATAAAATAAAAGAATGTGGGTTGTTTACCACAAATGAAGGTTTGGTTGAGGGTTAAGGCGCTGGACTTAGAGGGGGGCTTGGGTTCAAATCCCACTGATGTATGCTAAATTTTAAGCCTTTTGTACATAACGGTGGCTCCTCCACCCCTTTGTATATCCTAACGATATCTGTTATAGAGGGGGGGAAATATCCATCAGAAGGGGGGAAATAACACTGCCCAAACAAAGCCTTTTGGACATAACGGTGGCTCCTCCACCCCTTTGTATATCCTAACGATATCTATTATAGAGGGGAAAATATCCATCAGAAGGGGGGGAATAACACTGCCCAAACAAAGCCTTTTGGACATAACGGTGGCTCCTCCACCCCTTTGTATATCCTAACGATATCTGTTATAGAGAGGAAAATATCCATCAGAAGGGGGGAAATAACACTGCCCAAACAAAGCCTTTTGGACATAACGGTGGCTCCTCCACCCCTTTGTATATCCTAACGATATCTGTTATAGAGGGGAAAATATCCATCAGAAGGGGGGGAATAACACTGCCCAAACAAAGCCTTTTGGACATAACGGTGGCTCCTCCACCCCTTTGTATATCCTAATGATATCTGTTATAGAGGGGAAAATATCCATCAGAAGGGGGGAAATAACACTGCCCAAACAAAGCCTTTTGGACATAACGGTGGCTCCTCCACCCCTTTGTTTATCCTAACGATATCTGTTATAGAGGGGAAAATATCCATCAGAAGGGGGAAATAACACTGCCCAAACAAAGCCTTTTGGAATTAAATACTATACAGCTGATGCAACTCTTGAATTCTTATGTACGACAATGTGAACCCCATTTATGACCAAAATAGGTTCCCATTTTTCTAGTCGCTCACATTCATTAGACCTCCGAGAATAATCTATTCGAGCTCATCTCTGAACTCTTCTGAAGGTTTGTGGGCCACAATGTGAGGCATGTCATCGTCACAAACATGGGTGCACCCCATGGATTACCCCAATCTTATGATCGTTGCTCACATCTCTTGTTTGAATGCTCAAATGTTGCACTCCCAAAACCCTAGATTTGTAATATTATGTTCCGTCAAAAATTATAAAAATTCAAAAATAAAAAATATCTAATTTTACTCTAAATAGTAAAATAAGTGCTTTTCGGCAACTATTCTTTGATGGGATTTTCCACAACTATTCTTTGAGGGGATTTTCCCCTTTTTAGGGGCTCAGAATAGGAAAAGACAAAAAAATAAAAAAATCTCAATAATCTCTCGGCTGTGTGACCCGCAACCGGGCCCGTTTCTAAAATTTCACCTACTTTTTCGACTAAAAAATAGGATTCTTCGAAGCTATAAATACCCGCTTCTAAAGATTCTCATCACTCTGTTTCTCTTTATCTACTTTAGGGCGTGTTCGGCAACCATTCTCTTAATCTGCGAGAATGAGAAGCCTTGCTGAACGCGCCCTAAGACTTTCTAAAAAGAATGAAGTCAAAAGCCTCTAAATCTACTAAGAACGGAATATGCTAAAATGTCGGGTTATTTTCATAATGATCGGCGGTTAATTTGGCATAACTGATAAAGGCATAGTAGAGTTATACGAGACCATTCCAATAATAATAATATATTACAATTTACAAGCCTCTATCCAATGGTCGAATCAAAAGTTATGCTCATTTGAAGTCTGACTCTTAATGTTGGAGGTTTGCTCATTTTCTTCTCCTTGTCAAAGTTGGTGAGAAAAACCTTTTGGACAATTTGACAGGGCAAGCAGTTGATCTTGCCCGAGTGGGGGTTGGTAGGACCCACTTGGTCGTGGTAGTGGTCGTGGCCGGCCGTATCTTTCTCTCTTCTTATTCTTAATAAAAAAATTTACCATTAAAAAAAGACAATTTGACGATTGGGTCCATGATAACTTGCCGGCCTTTAAGTTTAATCCTCAATATCGCTATAATATAAAACAAATGGAAAAATGAAAGTAAAATTTGTTTTATTTTCATTTTTACAACATAAAACAAATTTTAACTTTACGTTGAACCAGCGGAGCCTAAAAGAGTAATGCTAGCGAAACTGAGAGTCAGACCGAGCAGGAACCGAGCAAATGGGTTCTTGCCACAACATCACAAGTGACTTGAGACCCTTAGGCTTTGTGGGGGGGGGGGGGGGGGGGGAATACATCTTCTTGCACACACATGACACGTTGTCATTGTTGGTCTCTCCCATCGGTCTTGCTCTCGGTTACCATACCATTTTCCTTACTGAAATAGAAGGACAGAGAAAAGAAAAAGCTCTATTGACACAAATCGTTAGTATAATTAATTGTTATTAAAATGTAAGTGCAAAGAAAAAAGTATATAATTACAAAAATAATTAGAGCAATTAATTATTATTAAATATATTAACAAAGAAAATCCCAAATAACAAATGATTAGAATAATATGTCATCTCAACAATGAAAAGTGGCTTGGCCTTCAAATTCTTTCTGCAACCCTTCCTAAACCATCTATAAATGCATGCAGTAGCTATGAAGATGATTATGCACCTCCACTCCACTTAATTCTCATGGACTCTCCCCATAAGAATTGTACTGTAATTTGTTCATTTCTTCTCTGTGTCACATTTCTCTCATGCACCCACTTTTCCTTGGCCTGGTCAGAATCTTTGATCACGGCCTTAAATGGAAATGAAACCGATCACCTCGCTCTGCTCGCCTTCAAGGATCGGATTACCGATGATCCTCGAGCTGCCTTGGCCTCATGGAATCACACTCTCCATTTTTGCGAGTGGAATGGAGTCATCTGCAGTGCCAAACATCACCAAAGAGTCATAGCCTTGGAACTTGATGGACACAGCTTGACTGGCTCCTTATCTCCCCACATAGCAAACCTCACCTTCCTCAGACGAATTAGCCTCCAAAACAACAAATTCCATGGTGTAATCCCCCAAGAAGTTGGTTATTTGCGTCGACTTGAGGAAATCCTTCTGTCAGACAATTCATTTGGAGGTGAAATTCCAGCTAATATAAGCCACTGTTCCGAGCTAAGATTTATCTCCTTCACCACCAACATGCTAGTAGGGAGAATACCGGTTGAGCTTACCTCTCTTTCAAAGCTTGTTGTCTTGTATCTGGGTATTAATAATCTCTCCAAAACCATCCCACCTTCATTTGGAAACCTCTCATCTCTCATTGACCTCAGTCTAATGAGAAATAATCTCGAGGGAAGCATTCCATCTGATCTGGGAAAATTGAAAAGCTTAAAAATTTTTCAAATTTCGGCAAATAAATTTTCCGGTATGATTCCTCCTGAGCTCTACAATCTCTCCTCCATTGCCTATTTCGCTGCGTCGAGCAATCTTCTCAATGGAAGCCTTCCAGCAGACCTCGGAGAAATCGTTTTCCCTAATCTGCAGGTGCTTATTGTTGGGCAGAATCTGTTCACAGGTCCCATTCCAATCTCACTATCCAATGCTTCACAGCTTGGACAACTAGATTTAACCTCAAACTATCTAACCGGATATGTGCCGGTGAGTCTAGGAAACCTGCAACAACTTCGGTGGTTAGGCCTAGGTGAAAATGGGCTCATAACCAAAGTAGGTGATGACTTCAGTATCCTCACTTCTTTAACCAATTGCAGTCTTTTACAGGCAATACATTTAAGTGACAATGATCTCAGTGGAGTATTGCCCAACTCCATAGCTAATCTCTCAACTCAATTAAGAAGTCTACGGCTAAATGTAAACCAGATCACCGGAAACATCCCAACGGGAATTGAGAATCTCATCAACTTAAGTTTCTTGGGTGTACCAGGGGAATTTTTTGAAGGGTAGTATTCCCAGTGGAATTGGTAAGCTTAAAATGTTGGACGAATTGAACATGGCTGCAAATAGTTTTTCGGGGCGAATTCCATCTTCCATTGGCAACATCACACGATTGAGTCGACTCTATTTAGCTGAGAATGCCTTTGAAGGGAGCATTCCTCCGAGTATTGGAAACTGTAGCTATCTGCTAGAGTTAGCCCTTCAAGAAAATAAATTTAATGGGACATTACCAAAACAAATACTTAGCCTCTTCTCATTGTTTTACCTGAACATATCTCATAATTCTCTATCTGGGTCTCTACCTTCGGAAGTAAGCAACGTGAAAAATATTCAATATTTGGACGTTTCCAATAACAATTTGTCAGGTGAAATTCCTAGCACGTTGGATGGTTGTCTTTCTTTGGTGTACCTTTATATGGATGCTAACTTCTTCGAAGGAAGCATACCTACATTGAGCAGTTTAAAGGGTGTTCTTGAGCTAGATCTTTCAAGCAATAAATTGTCTGGGCAGATTCCGAAATTCTTGGAGATGTTCCCTTTGGAATATCTGAATCTGTCCTTCAATGATCTGGAGGGTGAAGTACCAAAAGAAGGGATTTTCGGAAATGTGAATGGAATCTCAGTCATTGGAAACAGTAAATTGTGTGGAGGTATCCCAATATTGAACTTATCTGCATGCCCCAGGCAGGTTTCTAAGGAAAGAGGAAGATCCCCTGCACTCAAAGTAATAATTCCAGTATGTAGTTTGGTTCTATGTTTAATTCTACTTACAGGTTTCTTTGCTATTCTTTGTTGGAGAAGAAAAATGAGAAAAAAGACGTCGCCTTCAACATCTTCTGTGGGAGAATTTTTTTTAAAGCTTTCTTACACAGAGCTCCTTAAAGCAACTGGCGGTTTCTCTTTGGACAACTTGATTGGTGAGGGAAGTTATGGTTCAGTCTATAAAGGAATTCTAGACCCAGATAGAACAGTTGTTGCAGTGAAGGTACTCAAACTTCAAAAACAAGGAGCTTCTAAGAGTTTCATGGCTGAATGCAGAGCCCTGAGAACCATCCGACACCGAAATCTTGTTAAGATCTTAACTTCTTGCTCAAGCATTGATTTTAAGGGTAATGATTTCAAAGCTCTAGTTTTTGAGTACATGCCTAACGGAAGTTTAGAAATGTGGTTGCATCCAAATGGAGATGGACAAGATCAGTTAAGTAGTTTGTCTCTTATTCAAAGGCTAAAGATAGCCATTGATGTAGCTTCTGCATTGGATTATCTTCATTATCATTGTGAAACGCCAATAATCCATCGTGATCTAAAGCCAAACAATGTTCTTCTTGACAATGACATGAATGTCCACGTGGGTGATTTTGGGTTAGCAAGGTTTCTTTTTGAAGATGCCAATAACTCTGCTCAGATTGGAAGTGGAACGATTGGGATAAAAGGATCAATCGGATATGTTGCTCCAGGTAACTACTTTGTCTGCTTCCTTTGCTCTTTGCTCATTAGACACGTCTCCCTAAACAGTTGATGATTTTTTATTATCTTGGATACCATGATAGAAGTTAAATTAGTGTAACGAACATAAAAAAACAGTTAACAAACTATAATGCATCCTCTTTAACATTTTAACTGAATTTAGAACAAAAGACACAATAAATTCCCAATGAAAGGAAGATAAGATGATAGGAGAATTTTGTAAATGCTATGGATGGATATGTTTCTACTGATCTTTTTTCTTTTTTCCAAAGTTTTTAAATCTTATTTAGGAAAAACATGTAATTTCACCCATCTAGTGTTCTGATGGACAACTTTTACATAGGTTTTTCTTTGCATCTTATGTCCTACTATGAATTTTATTCTTGGTCTAGGTTTTTCTTTGCATCTTATGTCCTACAATGAATTTTATTCTCGGTCTCTTTGTTTGCTAATTCTAATAATCCCAGTATGAGTATGTGGTAAATGATGGCCATAGTTTTGTATTTTTCATGTTTGAGTATCTGGTGAATGATGGGTATGATGAAGCTGTAAAATGGTATGAAACGGGTTATGTTTTGTTCTTCTCTCCTCCCCCCCCCCCCTCTGATTATAAAAAAGGATTGGATTTGAGTCCGGAATCCATTGATTTGATGTGATTACACTCGCGATAAGATAGGAATCATCACTTGCTTATGGAGAAATTTAAGTATTATAAGCATGACATGAAATTTAAGTAGTTCACTAAACTACCTGTTTCTCTTTGGTGTATAGCATATTATCCTTTTAGAACTTACTTATTTCTATGAATGTCTTCAAAACTTTACTGCTACAACCATCTAATAATAAAGACATCTTTCGAGTTCCCAAATATCCTAGATTTGAAGAGAAGACAGAAATGTGCTTTACCCTTCGAAAACTAACAGTTCTCATCTCTGAAACTAGAAGAAAAATATCCTTACTGTCATCTTAGTGTTCAAAAAAGCTTTAACTATTTAAAATGGGAGGTGCAAAAATTGCAGAATATGGGATGGGAGGCAAGGCATCTACACAAGGAGACATGTACAGTTATGGGATTCTTTTATTGGAGATGTTCACAGGAAAGAGACCTACTGATGATATATTCAAGGACGGTCTAAGCCTCCACCGATTTGCTGAGATGGCTTTACCTGAACGAGTGATGGAGATAGTAGACTCGCAATTGCTCTCAGAAGAAGATGGGGAGATTGTCATTAGAGAAAATACTAGCAATGTAAGAAGCAGAATACACGATTGTCTAATTTCGGTGGTCCGAATTGGTGTATTGTGTTCAACAGAATTGCCAAATGAACGAATGGAGATGAGCGATGCCATTGTGGAAATGCAAGCAATAAGAGACATATACCTTGGGGACCAGACCCACTGAGGTAAGCAAAATATGGATTGATTCTTGGATGAAAGGTCATCTTAACTCAGTCACTACAAAGATATATATTATGGTAAGCAAGGGCCGTAAGGCTGGAAATCTTGTTTAGCAAGCAGGGTGATGATGCATTTGGTGTTCTCTTAAGAGTAGTACTTGTAGTGATTTCAACAACCAATAAGATATCTATGTTGTACTTGCAGATATCTATGATGGTCTTTCTGGATACTATTGAAGTATAAATGATTAAATAACACCAACTCTAACAGCTTAAAATGTTGTAGTAATTGGTTGTTTAGATATCTATAAAATTTATTTGCATATAGTTTTATATGCAAATGGTTTTGAACCTGCATATGATTATTTGCAAATAATGGTTATAGTACTGTTATTAATGATATAATTGATGACTTCCAAAGAGGCATTCATGTCCTATTTCCAAGTAACATTAATTTGAAAGGAATTTGCCAGAGAATTTCTCAGAAAGGCATTTCACAGCTGACTTTTGCATGAGAGAACAGCCACGTCAAATGAGTTAAATGAATAAGACAAAATCTGCTTAAGAGTGAGCCTGTGTGGCTGTTCTCTCATGCAAAAGTCAGCCACGAAATGCATTTCCACAAAATTCCCTAGCAAATACCAATTTAAAATAATCCTCTTTTGGGTTTTTCAAGAAGAGTTTAACTTTTGGATCCATTTTTCCAACAAATAGAACCTCTGTTCAGAATGATAGGTATTTCACATGGTAGCCTATCAGATCACTGGTTATTGTACAGTTTCCGATAGCTGTTTAATTTAATTTGGTCAGCTACTGTATTGATGGTTGAGCAAAGTTTTTAGTGTAGAACGGATGTCCAATTCATAAATAAAGGCATGCAAAGAAAAGGATGGCAAGAAATTTCGAATTGAATGGGGGACTTTTCACCTATACAAGTGCATATGGTTCAGGTCTGTTCGTCAAGTCATTGCATGGATGAATATCTTTCCAAGTACCTTGGAAAGAGTAAGTCAGCTATGGAGATACAAGTAGTCTTGTTGAAAATAATGTACATATCAATCAAATAATTTGTGAAGCTTGAATCAGGGCTTAAAGGTGCGCACTATAATGCTGCTTCTTGAAGATAAGTGGAATCTCCCAACTCCCAATGTGCAAGAATTTTTGTTAACTCTATTAAGGGGATTCAACAAATTTAGACTCAACATGATCCCAAGATGTGGTTCGCGCTGCCAATCTCATATGGGTGTACTTGAGCCAGTCTTGATAAATTCAATTTAGACTATGACTCAAAAATTAATTAATTTTCATTAGGAAAAGATTATCGAGTTAACACTATAACTCAACAGATAGGAAAAGATTCTTGTATTTGGTTAGGAAAAACCCAGCTGATCCCAAAACATCTGAGCATCTGATTCCAGATAAAAGAAGTCACTTTACAGTGAATGAAGAGATGAGAAATGATTTTTTCCTTTGTTGTGCAACGGTAACACCTGTTTGCCAAATGAAAATTATGATCTTTGAGCATGTCCATATCCTTCTTCTCCTCATCCATCTTCCTCTCCACTCCCACTCAAACCCCCAAATCCCTAACCCTAAAACCCCATTCCCACTCCCAACCCCAAAACCCTAACCCTAATCCGCTCCCAACTCTCAACCCTCCCAATCCTTTCCTTCACCGGCGAAACCATTCTCTCCCTCAAATCCGCCCCACAAAACACCGCCCGCGCCGTAGTCCACCGTGGCATAATCACAGACCAACAGAATGCTCGAAGAGGAACAGCCTCAATCCTAACAAGAGGAGAAGTTCGCGGAGGAGGAATAAAACCCTACCCCCAAAAGAAAACGGGCCGGGCCAGACAGGATCCCAAGGTCTCAGATTTCATCAAGGATATTATGTAATCTCCATGGCCCTCCACCGTTATTAGTCGCCCATGCTAAGACAATAGAGGAATCCCCCTCCACCATTAAAGGCCCAAAGTTATGAGAGAAGTACCATCTGAGTCCGAAAAGCAAACCCCTAGCCTCGGCTTCGTTCGAGTCGCAAATCCCTGCGGGTCCGGAATATGACATTATAGTTCTCCCAGATGAATCGCGAATCAAACCCCCAAAACCAGCAGGTCCAGGGTTGCCTTGGGAACTGCCGTCAAAATTAAGTTTTCGTCATCCCTCCCCCGTTGCAACCCATATCAGTGTTATCTCCCTCCGAGGTAGCCTCTCATGCGCCATCACAAGCTAGTTTTTCAATGCCAGACTAGTAGAGTAGGGAATGCTTCCGTTCGCCTTTGCCCAGGAGATAAGGGCTAATCTGATTTCCAGAGTAATGTGCCTCCAATGCCTCGCTTGTCGTTGAATATGCGGTTGTTCCGTTCCTTCCAAATGTACCAAGTAATGGCCATCGGAAGGGGTTTCCATAATGCTTCACCTATGCAATGTTGGAAGGCCCCTCCCCAATTAAGCAATACATCGGATATTCGCGCCTGCAAAATGTTCTACATTTTGCTGATCGGTTTGATAAGCCAAAGACAAAGGAATTCATATTGGCAATGAAGAGGTTTATTTATTCTCATTTTGAATTTTATAACAGTACAGAAAATTTGGGTTCTAAGGAAGATTATTCTCATTCCTAATTTTACAGCAATACAGAAAATTTGGGTTTTAAGTGGCAACAGAGTTTGGTTCGAGGTTTATCTTCATTACTAATTTTAGAATAATACAGAAAATTTGGGTTCTAAGTAACCATAAAGTTGGGTTCGAGTTACCAAAATTTGGGTTCGAGTAGCACCAAAGTTGGATCCGAGTGAGAAGTCGACTTTTTGTCTGGGAAAGGGGAGGAGGTGCCGGAGAATCTCCGGCTGTCGAGCCGGAATATTAGTATGATTAAGATGTTGACGCTGCGGACTTTGAATTTGTTTGATGTGTTGAATGCGGATAAGTTGGTGTTTACGCGTGCTGCTGTGGATTATTTGAATAGAATGTATGGGTTATCTGTTGAAGGGGAAGAAGAAAAGTTTGAAGGTGATTACTTCTCTCATTAACATTGTTAATTTACATTCAATTTCTTCTTTTTTGAGTTTCTTGTGTTGATTTGATTGATTTTGTTGGTTTTGATCAAGTGAGATAAGTTTAGTGCCTTTGTTATTTATCTGTAATTCTTCTTTTGTGTTCTGAATTCATGAATCCATGTCCTGTTCTCCATTGATTTTTATGATTATACTCTGGTTAAGAATATCTATAATTTTTTGTTGGTTTTTTAGTTATTTTAGTAGAGAAGAATGCTAAAAGATGAGCCTATTTGCATGTATGAGACAGTCTAGTGACACTCTGCAATTAGACATTATGCTTGCATAATCTGTACCATTCATGTAGTGGGCCTGACTTTGGACTTTCGTAGCCTAAAAATATGATCTCATCAAACTATCCTAATTGTCTGATGATAGGACTTCTGTTTAGGTTGTTGTTCTCTTTTTATTGTTTCAATGATGAGTGCGTCTTTTGCGACCGAATTGTTTTTCGTTTTTATTTCCAGCAAAATGCGTACCGAAACCAAAATCGTAAGTGTATCAATGCTATACTATATCAGTATGTGTTACATAATAATATTTTTATGAACTACATGTGAAATATGGTGTATGTATTACGTATAAATATTTATATGAATTACATCTGAAATGTAATATATATTGAATTAGCAGACATGTGTGACAGCCATATCACTTGGTGTTTAATACTGTTAAACCGTTTTGGATGGTTGTCTGGCTTATGTGATGATTTCTTAGTGCCTATTTGTGCTTATTCTAGCATTTCCTATAGTTTCATCATAAAATTCTATTATTTGCATATGTTTCCATACATTTTCCTGATTTTACAAGATTTTTACCAAAATCCCCAAGCAAACCCAAAACTGAAGCCGAAATTTAAAACCTCGATTGGGGATCATCCTACGAACAGTTCAGATCATGTTGATATCAAGTAAACATGCGCAATCAGGAGTGCCTTTGCAAAGTGCAAGGTATTGAATAATCCCACTTTCTTAATTTATTTGTAATATCAATATATAGGGAATTGATATCTACATTCCCTTGTTTCATTGATAGCAGTCCAATCTTTAATTTACGCTTCTCTAATTAGCTTTTAAAGGCTGTCATAATTCCTAATATGCTCTCCACATTAGATAAAAAAGTTAGTTAATCAAAGTTTAGTGTAAAAAAAGTGTCTGAGTGCGATTATCAAAACAAGAATGCTATTATGCTCGGGCGAAAAGTCTTCCCCTTTTCCGCTTTGTTTCGGCATTTGACCTTTGGGAAGGATAGAAAGAAATTTGCTTTAGTGTAGAAAAACATCCCCTATCGTTCAAGTCTGGTAGCCCCCCCTCCCCCGCACACACACACACGCACACCACACACACACCGCACACACACACTCTTGTGTTTCTGAAACTTAACGTTGATGGCTCCAATATAGGAATCCAGGACCAGGAGGTACAGGAGGTGTTCTTAGAGATCGAAGAGGGGAAGTTATTTGGGCGGTATAGGAGGTGTTCTTAGAGATCAGAGAGGGCAAGTTATTTGGGCGTTCTCAGGGCCAATTAGAAGAGTAGATGCTAATTAAGCTGAGGTTAGGGTTATTCATCAAGGTATTCTTCGGTTGGACAAGGAGTGTCTTGATGAGGTGATTGTGGAAGGGGACTCTCTAAACACGATTCAGTGGCTTAGGGGATCTTTGGTCCCTCCTTGGAGGTTCACTCACTTTTTTGATGAAATCTTGGAGAGAATAGAGGGATCCTCTCTCTCTTTCAATCATGTTAGGAGATAGGCTAATAGTGTGGCAGATCATCTCGCTAGGGAAGGAGTAGATAGGCAAATCATTATTGTGGTTTGATTTCTTGCCTCTGTGAGCTGTTCCTGTGGTTGTGATTTTTTTTGTCTCTCTTTATTTGTGTTTTCCATGTATCCTTTGTGTTGACAAACTCTATTGCTTGTTCTTTTTATTAATGTATTCTTTCTACCCTTTAGAAAAAAAGAAAAGAAAAAAAGAATGCTATTATGGTCAAGTTAGGGATAGCTCTTGATCTTGTTGGCTTCGTCTAAAAAAGTCAGTTCATTAGCTTCGTTAATTATGATGGCTGTGCTCAAGTTAAGAAATATTGGATGATCTTCTTTCTAGTTTGTTTCCCATCGCCTTGAGTTTCATTACAAGCATGACTAATAGTCTACAAAGACGTCATCCAAATGCTATAGATCACGCTTGGAAGCAATGTTTCAAAATGCAAATTTGAGCCAAAAAGCGTCCAAAGAAAATCCTATATGACTCGGTGCGGTGCAGATCAGTACTCGGTTGATGCGATCATAACTTGGGAGAGTCAAAGTAATTTGATTGACTTGGTAGGACAAATGCGGACTTCGACAAGTACTCAGGCTAGGTGAAAGGGAGTCAACTTGGGCAAGTTGACGATGACACGTGGGAGTTTTGAACATTACTTGAATGATTTCACAAATTCATACATATTCGTACTTCCATGGATGCCTACTTTCAAATTGGATCAAGGGTTTTACATCAAGTGTTGTACACCATGTTAAAATCCTTCCGGTTTGAATCACAACCCTTTTTTTTTACTTATAAAAAAAAAGGTTGTGAATCAAATCAGAAGGAAGAATCATTTTTCGTAAAAATCTTACGATTCAAGAACTATTCGATTTTGAATCATGCGATTTTTATGATTCTTTTTTGTTCGCTTATTTTTTTGTGGTGGGCTCTTTACGATTCGAAATAAATTGTATATAAACCCCCTGCCCCAACTTATAACCTAAAAATAAGTAAAGAAAACACTAACTCTATTCTCCTCCTCCTCTTTTTCCTCTTCTTTGGTTCTTCGTCTCCTCATCCTTCCTACATCTACCAATACGAGCCGCATGTTTGGACTACTAATTATGGAATTTTATATTTCTTTAATATTTATTCTAAAAAATCAAGGCTTTCACCAATGATTTGGATGTGTTACTTTTAGATGCAAGGAATTCCTTAAATATTTTTTTTCCACATTTGTCACGTGTCTTCTACTGTACTGGACTGGATAACCAGTCCCCATCAGAGAACAGTAGAAAGACCTTTCTACTGACATATATACATACACAGTATTACGTGGATTCTTCTAAATTGGTGAAGTGCCCATGTCGGACACGTCTCAGATTCCAATACTTCAGGATTCACTGAGACACTTCTAGATCTATTTTATCTAGGTTTTTAATACTACCACCACAACCTTACAATTACCTCATGTTTTGAGTTTTACTCATCGTAATGGTAACTGTCTTAAATAGAAATAAAAAATTATGCGTAACCTATTAAATTTTCAATATATTAATTGTTGTAATTATATTCTTGTGTAAAAATTCATTTTCAAGGAAAAAATATTGTTATGTTAAAATTAAAATTTGAGAATTGATTCAAATCAGACACTCAAAACATTCCGACACTCGTACCTATACTGACACAGCATAGACACATAATTGATTAAAATAATTTGGCGAATACACGAATCATTCTTTTTGAGATTTGCTGATTGTGACACTCAATACCCATGTCGGATTCCGACACTCGTACATGCACTTATGCAATATAGATACACACATAATTGCAATTGATATGTCAAATAGAATACTAACTTATAATTGCATGTTTATATTTCCATATATTAAGCATGCATATACTTATACAGCTCAGGAATTGTTGTAGTTGAGATGTCTTGAAAATTACCTGATAGACATTCCTGCCTTTTGCTTCACAAAAGATAGCTAGCTGTAGATCTGATGGGTTTTATTTCTGTCTTCCTCTTTTCACTTTGGACAGGGGATGAGGAAGATGGGAGTTCTGTTGCAGATGAATGATGATCTGTATAGCATTGCGTTTCCAAGATCCATCCAAATCCAATTCTTGAGAAGAAGGTTGCCGAGTCCTGCGGCTATTTGAAGTACCTGTTTTCAGCTGTGTTACTTCACATGACGGTTTTGTAATTGCTATGTGCATTTCATTGTATCGTTTAGCATGTTATCTTCCATACAATGTCATGATTCTTTCTTCTCCAGTGTTTCACATATGAGGTTATCTAAGATCCTTCGCACTGGATTTAGTCATTATCGCACAAAAGGCTAACTGATTTTGATTGGCCGACATCAGCTATGTTGCTTTTCGTATTTGATCTCGGCCTTCCGTTTTTTGTTTAATGGCTGACTGCACTGCAACTGATCTCCGGTGTGATGGGGCTTACACCACATTTTCGGTCACCTTTACAGATTTTTTTTAATATGAGAAATACTAGGATATAAAAAATTTTAGGCAAAAAATCATGATTTTGGAATTGTTTAGAGGGGCATTTTGTCAACAAAAGTTTGTGGTATAGCATTTAGGGACTTTCTGGAAATATCATTAAAAAGATAGCCTTTTTTGTCACTCATGATTTTTAACGACTAACTGGGATATAATTTGCAACTTGGGGATTTATAGGCAAAAATCCCATATATTTTATGCTTCTATTTCTGTAACTTCTCTGGAATATAGCTATTAGATGCCTTGGGAAATCCAATACACTGATTATTTCCTACTACATTTCGTTCAAAAACTGCAACGCATACAAATAAACATAGCTGCCGAGAGAGAAAAAATTTGAAGGGAAACATCAAAAGAACACTGTCCAAATCCAGAAGATCATGAGTAATGTTGGATATCCCCCATGGCTATGTATTGAATGAATCACCTACGCCCAAGAGAATACCTGACAGCTACCTCGTAGTATTTATGAAGATCTCTAGCGTCTGCTTAATTAATCAGGTCTTTAACGCCTAATGGGCTTGAGATCACTTTGATCATTTCTCCCCTTTGATCTCTAAACACCCCTCCTACCTTGGCCGATACATGAACACTAAGAACTCCCATGGAATTTCAAAATGATTGCATCACCTTGATCTGAAACCCATCTAGCCACAACTCTCCCTTGAACAACCTTCATTTTCGATGCAGGTGTACTGTCGAGAATCCCCAAAATTCCTTTCTCGCTAAAGCCCAACTGATAATCCATACCTTTATATTCTCATAGGATGTGATACAGTACTTAAGTGTTGGTTCAGCTCTATTCACCAGTAATCTCCACAAGAACACTGCCCATCTTTAAAATGATGAAACCGACTCGCATCTCTAACAACAATTCCTCGAACAGTGATCTTGGATATGAACGTGATTGCAAGATGGCAATTGTTGCAGACTCGCAAGTTCTTCATAACCCTTATCGGAACTCCCGATGGGGTGCTCATTAGAGCAAAAGCAATTGCCAGCTTCTCACTGTGGTGAGCCAAGCTCTGCTCTTTCTCTTCAACCTCCATATCATGCAAAACAGAGCTAGTATCAGGTATGTACCCATATTCCTTCATCTCAATTGTTAACTCCTTCAGATACAAATCTATCTCTTTCCATTTCGAATGTGATTTATCTCCCATACAAAACTGGTGCACCAGGTTCTTCACCTCAAACCAGCTTGTCCCAGGTTCCTTCTTCACATTCCTTTCTCTCATAGCTCTCCTCACTTCTGAAACATCCCCCTATCTCTCCGCAGTAGCATGGATGTTCGAAAGCAAAACATAAGGAGCCGAGTCTTCAGGATCAAGCTTAAGAACATCATTTGCAATCCTTCTTGCCATCTCTGTATTTCTATGGATTTTACAGGCAGAGAACAAAGTCTTCCAAATAACTGCATCAGGCTTTACAGGCATCGATCTGATCAACTCTTCTGCCTCATCCAAACAACCTGATCGTCCAAGTAGATCGACCATACAAGTGTAGTGCTCCAATCTAGGTTTCACCCCATACTTGTCTATCATCAACCCAAAGAATATATTTCCTTGTTCCTTTAACCCACTGTGACTGCAAGCATGAAGCAAACCCAATAACGTAACATCGTTCGGCTCCATTCCTTCTCTTTCCTTCTGTTCAAAAAGCTCGATTGCCTCCAACCCACATCCATGAAACCCATAAGCACTGATCATTGAGCTCCACGCAACAATGTCCAAATCTTTAGATTCTGAGAAGGCTCTCGCGGAATCGTCCAGACATCCACATTTGGAATACATGTTCACTAATGAACTCCTCACAGACGCTGCGGAGTCAGCACCAGCCTTGATAGCCTGGGCGTGAGTCTGTTGGCCTTGTCCAAGGGTTGCTAATTCAGAGCATGAACTGATAATACTCACAAATGTGATCTGATCTGGCCTGAATCCTGCCATTTTCATCAGATTAAATTGATCCAAAACTCCATGAGAGTGCTCATTTTGCGCTCTCTTCAAACTTGGGTCGGGGAGGGTTGAGATTTTGCTAAAAAATGAATTAGAATCTACCCAAACCTGACCCCATTTTATGGTAAGCTTAACTCGAATTCCCATAAATACCCGATTTGCACTTCTCCAAGTCAAAAAGTAAGATCCAAAAAGCACTGTGAAAAGGATCCAAAATTGGCCCTCAGAAAATAGGCCTTGACAGCTGATGCACTATTGTGCGCTTGTGCATGACAATGTGAACACCATTTATTACCAAAATAGGCTCCCATTTTGCTAGTAGCTCTCAATTCATTGTACAAGATAGAATTGACCCACCTAGAGCTCCGAGAATAACCTCTTCGACCTCTTCTTCTCTGAACTCCTTGTGGCCTACGTAGCTGTCCATGTCTATTACTACGAGCAAGAAGGCCTATTCATTGATATGAGGCCAATTATCGTCACAAACATGGGTGTGTTTCATGGATTACACCAATCATGCTGTCGTTGCTCACATCTCTTGTTTGACTAGTTCAAATGTTGCTACTAACATGGGGAAAAATAAATAAAAAACTAAGTATTAGTTATAATATAGAGAAAAGTGTTCCTTTGCGGGTCCACAAAAAGTGAACCCGCAAAGGTGGACCCGCTGTACGAACCAATGGGAGGCTTTATAAGCCACTAAAGCACGCGGAAGCTCCCTGCGCGCAGCGCAGGAACACTCCTCTTATAATATAATCTAGGGTTATTTTCATAATGATCAGAAGTTAATTTGGCGTTACTTATAAAAGGTAACGTAGAGTTATTCGAGATGATTCCAATAATATATTGCAAGCCTATATCAAATGGTCGAATCAGAAGTTATGCTCATTTGAATTTTTTACTCTTCCAACTACCCTCTTTTAAACTCGCACGCATTAAAACTATTTGACATGTTCTACGTGCGGTACCACACAGGAGATTGGAGGCATTGCACTGGAAATAAAGAAAAATATTGAATATTTTGTAATGTAAAATTACATATTATTGTGTTTGAGTGAAAAACTTTTGCATTGGAATTATGTTATATAAGGTTTTGGCTGTAGCCCTGCTACCTAACCACATAAATCTCGTGTTTGTGTGTATGCTCGTTTGATTTTCGTGGCTTATTTTGAGTTTTCATCAAACATTATTAGATCGTAGTTTTCCCACATCATACCTGATAAAATATGGAAAATAATATTGGAGGTTTGCTTATATTATCTTCCTCGTCAAATTTGGTGAGAAAAAACCTTTTCAATGACTTTGACATGGCAAGACAGACAGACGGTCGGGTCCGTTGATAACTTGCCGCACTTTTAGTTTAATCTATAGACCCGAGCAGTTTGTCTCTCCCATCAGTCTTAATCTTGGTTACCATATCATTTTCCTTACTAAAATATAAGAACAAAGACTCTATTGGCCATAATGTGCCTTGTTGGCTTTCCCTTCTAAAACTACAATTAATACATCGGCAAAAAAATAGCCCATCTCCTCTTGACGCTAAAACTGACAGGCTGGCATTGATTTTGAAATAAATCCTTCTCTTAAATACCATCAATAGAATCCTAAATAGTCAGCATTTTCCTCACACTCCAAACCGTTGATTTGTTGCACCCTTACCCATAAAATCATCTCCATTGGATGATCCTAACTCTTCAATCTATAGATATTTCTAAATGTAATTTATCTACATATTAGAGGGTTAGGATCATCCTATGTAGATGATTTTTTCACCTGTGATTCCTAAATCAAAGTGCACTAATAGGACCCACGCAGAATCTAATATTTGCACTCCATTTAATTGAAAGGTCTCAGATCCCTTGAGAGACATCTTTCAGAGAGGGAGATTATATGATGGCCGGTCATGTATGTGGGTGCAGCCAAGGCCCACATTATTTGCGTGATCCAAACTGTTCATTTGTTGGGCCCTAATGTATATAAGATGTGCCCCAAAATATCTTCTCCAATGGATGATCCTAACCCTTCAATTTATGGAGGTTTAAAATTGACGGTACAATATAGAAATCTGTACATAACAGAGGGTGAGGGTTCGGATGAATAGTATGGAGAAAATTTTTTGGGATACACCTTATCTACATGGGTGCGCTTCATGGATTACACCAATCATGCTATTGTTGCTCACATCTTTTGTTTGGTTAGCTCAAATGTCGATACTAACAGGGGAAAAAAAAAAAAAAACTAGGTATCTAAAAAATCTAAGGTTATTTTCTTAATGTGATAAGGTATATTATAGCTATCCAAGATGATTCCAATAATATATTGCAAAGTCTATATCAAATGGTCGAATCAAAAGTTATGCTCATTTGAATTTTTTACTCTTCCAACTACCCTCTTTTAAACTTGCATTTGACATGTTCTACATTACCGCACGGGAGATTGGAGGCATTGCACTGGAAATAAAAAAAATACTGAATATTTTGTAATGTAAAATTACATATTATTGTGTTTGAGTGAAAAACTTTTGCATTGGAATTATTGTTGAGGTGTTGTATAAGGTTTTGGTTGTAGACCTACTATGTAATTATAATTTCCGCGCAACGATATCTCTCTACTTAATTTTCCCTACTGATCTAAGCATGGTAACCTAACCACATAAATCTCGTGTTTGTGCGTATGCTCGTTTGATTTTCGTGGCTTATTTTGAGTTTTCATCGAACATTAGATCGTAGTTTTCTCACATCATACCTGATAAAATATGGAAAATAATATTGGAGGTTTGCTTATATTTTCTCTCATCCCCGTCAAAGTTGGTGGGAAAAACCTTTTCAATGACTTTGACACGGCAAGACAGACGATCGGGTCCGTTGATAACTTGCCGCCCTTTTAGTTTACGGATTTTTGCAAAAGAAGTCATCTACTTTGCTTTATTTGCAAAAAGGGTCTTCTACTTTGACAATTTGCAAATGGAGTCGTCACATTTCAATCAAATTTGCAAATCAAGTCTTGCCATCAATTTGTGACTAAAATGCCCAGGATGGATTGTGTTTTACTCCCAACAAGACTAGATTGCCCTTATATGTGAAAAGACAATAGTTACCTTGAAAAAAATGGTAGGCCCCACCCAATGCACGAGTTTGAGTTGAGTTGGTGGGGCTCACCTGTCAAAAAATATTATTCAGCATCACAGGTAATTTGGTCTTTTTCTTAGGTAATTTTCATCTTTTTACAAATAAGGATGTTCTGGTTTTTTTATGGGTCCAAAAACAATTCAGCGTGGGTATTTTGGTCACAAATAAATGGCATGACCTGATTTGCAAAATTAACTCAAATATAATGACTCTATTTGCAAATTGTCAAAGTAGAAGGCCCTTTTTGCAAATAAAGCAAACTAGACGACTTCTTTTGCAAAAACCCCTTTAGATTAATCTATAGACCCGAGCAGTATGCCAACCCTTATGTTTAGGAAAATAAAAATTTATCTCTTTTTGCACACACGACACGTTCTCATTGTTGGTCTCACTCTCTCCCATTGGTCTTAATCTCGTTTACCATATCATTTACCTTACTAAAATATAAGAACAAAGACATGAAAAAAAAAGCTCTAATGACGCAAATCGTTAGAATAATTAATTGTTATTAAAATATAAGAACAAAGAATGTATATAATTACACAAGTCATCAGAATAAAACAAATAATTAGAATAATTAATTGTCATTAAAATATATTAACAAAGAAAATCTCTAATGAAACAAATCGGTAGAAAAAAATTTCATCTCAGCAATGAAGAGTTTTCATCCAGTGCCCCATGATCTGTCTCACTATAAATGAATGCATGCAGAAGCTATGAAGATGATTGTGCACCTCCACTCCCCTTAATTCTCATGGAATCTCTCCATAAGAATTGTACTAAAATTTGCTCATTTCTTCTCTATGTTACCTTTCTCTCATGCACCAACTTTTCCTTGGGCTGGTCAGAATCTCTGATCACCACCTTATTAGGAAATGAAACCGATCGCCTCGCTCTGCTCGCCTTCAAGGATCAGATTACCGAAGATCCTCATGCTGCCTTGGCCTCATGGAATCACACTCTCCATTTTTGCCAGTGGAATGGAGTCACCTGCAGTGCTAAACATCATCAAAGAGTCATAGCCTTGGAACTTGATGGACAGAGCTTGACTGGCTCCTTATCTCCCTACATAACAAACCTCACCTTTCTCAGAAGAATTAGCCTTCAAAACAACAAATTCCATGGTGTAATCCCCCAAGAAGTTGGTTATTTGCGTCGACTTCGGGAAATCATTCTGTCAGACAATTCATTTGGAGGTGAAATTCCAGCTAATATAACCCACTGTTCTGAGCTAAGATTGATCAATTTCACCACCAACATGCTAGTAGGGAGAATACCGGTTGAGCTTACCTCTCTTTCAAAGCTTGTTGTCTTGTATCTGGGTGCTAATAATCTCTCCAAATCCATCCCACCTTCATTTGGAAACCTCTCATCTCTCACCTATCTTAGTCTAATGGGAAATAGTCTCGAGGGAAGCATTCCATCTGATCTGAGAAAATTGAAAAGCTTAAATTTTTTTCAAATTTCGGGAAATAAATTTTCCGGTATGATTCCTCCTGAGCTCTACAATCTCTCCTCCATTGCCTATTTCGCGGCGTCAAACAATCTTCTCAAAGGAAGCCTTCCAGCAGACCTCGGAGAAATCGTTTTCCCTAATCTACAGGTGTTTATTGTTGGGCTTAATCTGTTCACAGGTCCGATTCCAGTCTCACTATCCAATGCTTCACAGCTTGGACAACTAGATTTAACCTCAAACTATCTAACCGGATATGTGCCGGTGAGTCTAGGAAACCTGCATCAACTTTGGTGGTTAGGCCTAGGTGATAATGGGCTCATAAGCAAAGTAGGTGATGACTTCAGTATCCTCACTTCTTTAACCAATTGTAGTCTTTTACAGGCAATACATCTAAATAACAATGATCTCAGTGGTATATTGCCCAACTCCATAGCTAATCTCTCAACTCAATTAAGAAGTCTACGGCTAGGTGTAAACCAGATCACCGGAAGCATCCCAACTGGGATTGAGAATCTCACCAACTTAACTTTCTTGGGTGTACAGGGGAATTTTTTGAACGGTAGTATTCCCAGTGGAATTGGGAAGCTTAACATGTTGGACACATTGAACATGGTTACAAATAGTCTTTCAGGGCGAATTCCGTCTTCTATTGGCAACATCACACAATTGAGTCGACTCTATTTAGCTGAGAATGCCTTTGAAGGGAGCATTCCTCCGAGTCTTGGAAACTGTAGCTATCTGCAAGTGTTAGCCCTTCAAGAAAATAAATTCAATGGGAACATACCAAAACAAATCCGTAGCCTCTTCTCATTGTTTTCCCTAAACTTATCTCATAATTCTCTATTTGGGTCTCTACCTTCGGGAGTAAGCAACTTGAAAAATATTCAATTATTGGACGTTTCCAATAACAATTTGTCAGGTGAAATTCCTAGCACTTTAGATGGCTGTCTTTCCTTGGTGTACCTTTTTATGGAAGCTAACTTCTTCGAAGGAAGCATACCTACATTGAGCAGTTTAAAGGGTGTTCTTGAGCTAGATCTTTCAAGCAATAAATTGTCTGGGCAGATTCCGAAATTCTTGGAGATGTTCCCTTTGGAATATCTGAATCTGTCCTTTAATGATCTGGAGGGTGAAGTGCCGAAAGAAGGGATTTTCGGAAATGTTAGTGGAATCTCAGTCATTGGAAACAGTAAATTGTGTGGAGGTATCCCAATATTGAACTTATCCGCATGCCCCAGGCAGGTTTCTAAGGAAAGAGGAAGATCCCCTGCACTCAAAGTGATAATTCCAGTAAGTAGTTTGATTCTATGTTTAATTCTACTTACAGGTCTCTTTGTTATTCTTTCTTGGAGAAGAAAAATGAGAAAAAAGCCGTCGCCTTCAACATCTTCCGTGGGAGAAAAATATTTAAAGCTTTCTTACGCGGAGCTCCTTAAAGCAACTGGCGGTTTCTCTTTGGACAACTTGATTGGTGAGGGAAGTTATGGTTCAGTCTATAAAGGACTTCTAGACCCAGATAGAACAGTTGTTGCAGTGAAGGTAATCAAGCTTCAAAAACCAGGAGCTTCTAAGAGTTTCATGGCCGAATGCAGAGCCCTGAGAACCATCCGACACCGAAATCTTGTTAAGATCTTAACTTCTTGCTCAAGCATTGATTTTAAGGGTAATGATTTCAAAGCTCTGATTTTTGAGTACATGCCTAACGGAAGTCTAGAAATGTGGTTGCATCCAAATGGAGATGGACAAGATCAGTTAAGTAGTTTGTCCCTTATTCAAAGGCTAAACATAGCCATTGATGTGGCTTTTGCATTGGATTATCTTCATTATCAGTGTGAAAAGCCAATAATCCATCGTGATCTAAAGCCAAACAATGTTCTTCTTGACAATGACATGAATGCCCGCGTGGGTGATTTTGGGTTAGCAAGGTTTCTTTTTGAAGATGCCAATAACTCTGCTCATATTGGAAGTGGAACGACTGGGATAAAAGGATCGATCGGATATGTTGCTCTAGGTAACTACTTTATCTGCTTCTTTTGCTCTTTGTTCTTTAGACATGCCTCCCTAAACAGTTGATAATTTTTTATAATTTTTTTATGATAGAAGCTTAAATTAGTGCAATGAAGGTCAAAAAAACCAGTTAATAAAATGTAATTCATCCTCTTTAACATATTCAGTTATTCACTGCACTTAGAACAAAAGATACAGTAAATTCTCAATGAAAGAAAGATAAGATGATAGGAGAATTTTGTAAATGTTATGGACAAATATGTTTCTACTGATTTGTTTACCCTTTTTTCAAATATTTTTAAATCTTATTTACAAAAAAACATGTAATTTCATCCATCTAGTATTTGGATGGACAACTTCTACATAGGTCGGTCTTTGCATCTTATGTTATACTATGGATTTTATTCTTGGTCTCTTTGTTTTCTTATTCTAATAATCCCTGTATGAGTATGTGGTAAATGATGGCTATAATTTTTGTATTTTTCATGTTTGAGTATCTGGTGAATTATTGGTATGATCAAGCCGTAAAATGGTATGAAATGGGTTATGTTTTGTTCTTTTCCCCCTCTCTCTGGTAATAAAGGATTAGATTTGAGTCTGGAATCCATCAATTTGATGTGATTACACTCGTGATAAGATAGGAACCCTAACATGCACCTCTAGCTCTTGATCATCACTTGCTTATGGAGAAATTTAAGTATTATAAGCATGATATGAAATGATTCTAGTTCTTTTTCTCAATTTTCTTTCACTAAACTCCCTATTTCTCTTTGATATATAGCATATGTTCCTTTTAGAACTTACTTCTATGAATATCTGAAAACTTCACTGCTACAACCATCTAATAATATAAACATCTTCGAGTTCCCAAAAAGCGTAGATTTGAAGAAAAGACAGAAATGTGATTTACCCTTTGAAAAATAACAGTTCTCATTTATGAAAATGAAAGAAAAATATGCTTACTGTCATCGTAGTGTTTAAACAAGCCTAACTATTTAAAATGGGAGGTGCAAAAATTGCAGAATATGGGATGGGAGGCAAGGCATCTACACAAGGAGACGTGTACAGTTATGGGATTCTTTTATTGGAGATGTTCACAGGAAAGAGGCCTACTGATGAGATATTCAAGAATGGTCTAAGCCTTCACCGATTTGCTGAGATGGCTTTACCTGAACGAGTGATGGAGATAGTAGACCCACAATTGCTCTCGGAAGAAGATCATGATATTGTCATTAGAGAAAACACTAGCAATGTGAGAAGCAGAACACACAATTGTTTGCTTTCGCTGGTCCAAATTGGTGTATGGTGTTCTAAAGAATTGCCAAATGAACGAATGGAGGTGAGCGACGTCGTCGTGGAGATGCATGCAATAAGAGACATATACCTTGGGGACCAAACCCACTGAGGTAAGCAAAATATGGATTGATTCTTGGATGAAAGGTCATCTTAACTCGGTCATTACAAAGATATATATTATGGCAAGCAAGGGCCATAAGGCTGAAAATTCTTGTTTAGCAAGCAGGGTTATGATGCATTTTGTCTTCTCTTAAGAGTAGTACTTGTAGTGATTTTGAAAATTCAGATATCTATGATGGTCTTTTTGGATATTGTTGAAGTATAAATGATTAAACAACAGCAACTTTAGAATGAGAGAACAGCCACCTCAGACGAATTAAATGAATAAGACAAAATCTGATGAAGAGTGAGCTTGTGTGCCTGTTCTCTCATGCCAAAGTCAGCCGCAAAATGCCTTCCGGCGAAATTCCCTAGCAAATCCCACAAATAGGATCTCTGTTCAGAATGATAGTTTTTTCACACGACCTATCTAAAAAGTAATACATGCAGAGATGTTTTTCATTGCTTCTTTTATTTTATTCACTTTGTCATCAGTGATTGATCTTTAGTTGATATAGATGTAATACAGACAACAGACTTTTTAAGTTTTCCATAATGATGTTTGTTGTGTTCTTAATCAACCTCTAATGACATATACGTTTAATAGACTTATGTCAGGTAAGATGCGAAAATTATTCTCATTATTGGAATAGAAGTTTTGGAACATTCTTTCATTAATTATTGAATAACTCTTTTTCCCAAGTCATGCAAATGAATTTAAATAACCATTGAGATACTGAAATAATGTGCAAAAGACAGCAGATCCAAATCCAGACCCAATGGAGAAGGTTCACCTTTTTCTCTCTTTTTTTTTGGGATTTTTTCCAATTGATAGATAGGTTTTGGAGAGCTATTTTTGAATTTTTTTTTCTCCAAATCCAACAACATTTAGCATTCTAAGGAAAAAAGAGAAAAAACAATAGATCAAGCCCAAACCATGTTTCTTTCGTAGATAGGCCTATGTGTATTTGAAATGTATACATAAGTAGGAGATAGAGCAGATGCACGCATAAATGTAGCAACAATATGATTGTTTAGGTATATATGATGGGCTTACTGTTCCTGCGCTCGAGCGCAGATAAGTGCAGAAACAGGATGGGACCACATTTTTTGGGGGATCCAAAGCATTCATTTGATGGGCCCTATCATAGATAGGGTGTCCACAAAAAATCAACTCCATTGGATCATCCTAACCTTTCCATTTGTAGAGGGGGGAAATAGGAAGATTTGTGGACAAACACGATCTGTCCATTATCCCCTCCACAATTGGACACTCTAAGATGATCCAATTGAGCTGATTTTTTTAACACACCCTATCTATGATAGGGCCCATCAAATGAATGCTTTGGATCCCCCAAAAATGTGGGGCCACCCCCTGTTTTCTGCACTCGAATGCATCTATCTGCGCTCGACCGCAGAATCAGTTTTCCCATATATGATCTATAGAGGGTTAGGATCAACCCTCTAACTTACAGATCGGAGGGTTAGGATCAACCTATGAAGATGATTTTTGAGGCACAACCTATTTAGGCTATGGCCCATCTAATGGAAGGTTTGGATCATCCTATGGTGCAGGCCATACCGTACTTTTAATAAAGTGAGGAGTGCCCTCATCAAAATACAGTGGTGCTTAACGAAAATACCCTTGGTATGAGTAATTTTGACCCTCAAATGTATGGGCGTCAATGGACATGGACAGTCCAATGGATCCTTTATGAACAGGATTTGGGCACAGCATCTAATCCATATCCTATGGTCCGAAATTAGAGTATCTCTATGTACGAAAATACCTTTCATATTTTCATGAGGGTATTTTTGTAACATTGAAAAGCCCCAACCAAAACCACAAATAACATTTCCTTTGAGTGTCTTCTCTCTTTCCTAACCCTATTCTCAGACTCAAAAGGTAAGGTCCAAAAAGCACTAAGTCAAGTATAGACTGATTAAGGAGTCAGAATGGATGGTGACCAACACGTAAGTGGATCCGAAGTGAATCCATTCACCCATAGGCCCTGTTCGCTTTAGATTGTGACAACCGATTGTGAGATCCTAACCGACTATTGGGCCCTGTTCAGAATGTGACAACTGATTGTGAGGTCCAAACAGATTATTGGACTCAGAATTAAGGCCATGTCTAGGGCTGCAAATGAACCAAGCCGGCTCGCGAACATGTTTGGGTTCGGCTCGTTAAAAGCTCGGCTGGGGTTCGTTCGTTTACTAAACGAGTCGAACCCGAGCCCAAAAATTAGGCTCGTCAAAATTAACGAGCCGAACTTGAGCTTTGTATAGTTCGGCTCGAAAAAGCTCATGAGCTTTTTAGGCTCGGTTCATAAATGAGCCGAGCCGAACTTTAAAGCTTGGATTATGTTTGTTTTTTATATATAAAATAAAAGAATGTGTGTTGTTTACCACAAATGAAGGTTTGGTTGAGTGGTTAAGGTGCTGGATTTAGAGGGGGCTTGGGTTCAAATTCCACAAATTTATGTTTTTATCATTCTTGAGACGAACACGAGCCTTCTTAAAAACTAAACGAGCCGAGCCCGAACACCCCAAGGCTCGGCTCGGCTCGTTTGCAGCCCATGTCTAGAAGCCAGGATTTTTTATTCATGATAAATTAGTGTCTCCAAGTGGTGAGAGAGGGATTGGGGGGTGGGAAAAGGAGAGAGATTTGAGAGGGCACAATTGAGATGAGGGTGAGAAGTGGCTAAAAATAGGAAAAGTCGATCCTATTTTGGATAGAGCTTTTTGCTTCTAGGTTTTTAGCCACTTGGGACACTAGTTTCCTGATTTTTGTTTCCAAATTTTTAGCCACTTCACCTGCCATATGCACTTGGAGACACTAGTTTATAATGAAAAAAAATCATAGCAGCCAAACAAGCCCTAAATGTAATTTCGAGCTCATTGGTTGTAACAGTCTAAAATGAAAACAAACGGGCAGTGATATTCCCCAATCGTTAACTTTTAAGCCTTTTGGACTTGACGGTGGCTCCTCCACACCCTTTGTATATCCTAACGATATCTGTTAAAGGGGGAGGAAAATATCCATCAGGGGGAGGAGAATATCACTGCCCAAACAAACAGGGCCTTATTAAATACTATACAGCTGATGCACTCTTGAATTCTTATGTACGACAATGTGAGCCATGTCATCGTCACAAACATGGGTGCACCCCATGGATTACCCCAATCTTGTGATCGTTGCTCACATCTCTTGTTTGAATGCCCAAATGTTGCACTCCCAAAACCCTAGATTTGTAATATTATGTTTTGTCAAAAAATTATAAAAATCCAAAAATAAAAAATACTCTATTTAACTCTAAATTATAAAACTACATATTTTTGTGTTCGAGTGAAACTTTTTCTATTGGAATTAGGGTTAACGTGTCATGAAAGGTCTTTGGATGTAGACCTATGATGTAACTTTATAATCTTCGCACTATTACCTAACCAAATAAATCTCGTGTTGGTGTGTATGCTCCTTTGATTTTCGCTGCTTATTTGAGCTTTCATCAAAACTTAGATCGTGCTTTTCACACTTGGAGGTGTTTGATTTTCTACCCCTTGACACAGTTGATCTTGCCCGTGGGGAGGTTGGCAGGACCCGCTTGGAGGTTTTTGATTTTCTACTTTTGTCCTCTCTTGTCTTTGGTTCTCATATGGTGACCATCTCGGTCGTGGTCGTGGTCGTGGCCGTATCTTTCTCTCTTCTTATTCTTAATAACTTTTTTTACCATTAAAAAAAGACAATTTGACACAGCAAGACAGATGATTGGGTCCATGATAACTTGCCGGCCTTTAAGTTTAATCCTCAATATCGCTATAATATAAAACCAATGGAAAAAGGAAAAATTATTGAAAAAATGCAAAGTTTTGTCTAAATTGTGAATAAATGGTAGTGATTTGAAAATTATAAAAAAGGTCTTGTCAGGTGAGAGAATATGACTTTTAGGACAAATATAGCCCTCCTACCTCTTTTTCCCCTCCACCTTTTTCACCTATCCCTATACACTTATTACCTCCTCACCTACCACATTCTTCTTCCTCAAGGCTTTTCTAACGTGGAAAACTCCATGAGAGGGTTTTGAAGGTTGCCATTTACCTACCACATTCTTCTTCCACAAGGCTTCATGGAAGGTTTTTGAAGCTTGCCATTGCTATTGTAGTTTTGGAAAAAAGCTCCATTGCCAACGTTTCCAAGCACCATTACCATTGTAGTGTTGAAAAAAACTCCATTTGCAACGTGATAAAGCTCCATTGCCATTGTACATTAGGAAAAAAGCCCATTGCCAACATGATATAGCTCCATTGCCATTATAGTTTGGAAAAAGATCTTCATTGCTTATTTGGGTGATAAACATAGCTTCGGTTAGGTTTAACATCTTCTCTTCATGTTTTCATGTTTTTTGTGCTTTGGTTTTTTCACCATATTTATAAGACTCTTTGTTTGGTTGCCATGTTTATCTTGACCTCTCTCTATCTCTCTCTATGTATACAATCATGTTTGGTTACATGTTAGAACCTAGTAGTTCCGGGGTATAAAATGTGGTTCTGAAGTGGTTCCAGGGTAGAAAAATTTGGTTCCATAGTGGTTCCGAGGTATAAAATGTGGTTCTGTAGTGGTTTCGGGGTATAAAATGTGGTTCCCTAGTGGTTCCGGGGTATAAAATGTGGTTCCCTAGCTGTTCCGAGGTATAAAATGTGGTTCACTAGTGGTTGATGTGTATAAAATGTGGTTCTCTAGTGGTTCCGGGATATAAAATGTGGTTCCCTAATGGTTCCGGGGTATAAAATGTTGTTCCTTAGTGGTTCCGGAGTAAAAATTGTGGTTTCCTGTAGTTCCGAGGTATAAAATGTGGTTACCTAGTGGTTCCGGGGTATAAAATGTGGTTACCTAGTGGTTCCGGGGTATAAAATGTGGTTCCCTAGTGGTTCCGAGGTATAAAATGTGGTTCCGTAGTAGTTCCGGGGTAGAAAATGTGGTTCCCTAGTAGTTCCGGGATAGAAAATGTGGTTCCCTAGTGGTTCCGGGGTATAAAATGTGGTTTCCTAGTGGTTCCGGAGTAGAAAATGTGGTTTCCTAGTGGTTTCGGGGTATAAAATGTGGTTTCCTAGTGGTTTCGGGGTATAAAATGTGGTTCCCTAGTGGTTCCGAGGTATAAAATGTGGTTCCGGGGTATAAAATGTGGTTCCGTAGTGGTTCCGGGGTAGAAAATGTGGTTCCCTAGTGTTTCCGGCGTATAAAATGTGGTTCCATAATGGTTCCGGAGTATAAAATGTGGTTCCCTAGTAGTTCCGGGGTATAAAATGTGGTTCCCTAGTGGTTCCGGGGTATAAAATGTAGTTCTGTAGTGGTTCCGGAGTATAGAATGTGGTTCTGTAGTGGTTCCGAGGTATAAAATGTGATTCCATAGTGGTTCCGGGATATAAAATGTGGTTCCCTAGTGGTCCTGGAGTAGAAAATGCGGTTCTTTAGTAGTTTCAGAGTAGAAAATGTGGTTCCTTAATGGTTCCAAGGTATAAAATGTGTTTCCCTAGTGGTTCCGGGGTAGAAAATGTGGTTCCCTGGTGGTTCCGAGGCATAAAATGTGGTTCGGTAGTAGTTCGAGGGTATAAAATGTGGTTCCCTAGTGGTTCTGAGGTATAAAATGTGGTTCCATAGTGGTTTCGAGGTATAAAATGTGGTTCCGTAATAGTTCTGGGGTATAAAATGTGGTTCCGTAGTGGTTCCGAAGTATAAAATGTGGTTCTCTAGTGGTTCCGGCGTATAAAATGTGGTTCTCTAGTGGTTCTCGGGTAGAAAATGTGATTCCGGGGTAGAAAATGTGGTTCCCTAGTGGTTCCGGGGTATAAAATGTGGTTCCCTAGTGGTTCCGAGGTATAAAATTTGGTTCCCTGGTGGTTTCGGGGTAGAAAATGTGGTACCCACGCCGGGCCCGTACGGGCCGGGTCGACCCGCGTGTCACCCGGATTTTTGCCGTATTTTTTAAGATGTTTTTGGGAAATGTTATTCGCACTATCGTATTTTGATGAGGACACACTTTATTAAAAGTACGGTATGGCCCTCACCATAGGATGATCCAAACCGTCCATTAGATGGGCCACAGCTTAAATAGGTTGTGCCCCAAAAAGCATTTCCGTAGGATTATCCTAACCCTCTGATCAGAATGTTAGAGGGTTGGTCCTCACCCTCTATAGATCGGAGGGTTAGGATCAACCTATGGAAATGATTTTTGGGACACAACCAATTTAGGCTGTGGCCGATCTAATTGACGCTTTGGATCATCCTATGGGGGCCATACCGTACTTTTAATTAAATGAGGAGTGCCCTCATCAAAATACAGTAGTGTGGATAACATTTCCTTTTTTGTATGGGAATTTGCTAGCCACCTTTGCCGAGGCAACTTCTCGGCTTGTGGCCCACCCTAGATTTGTAATATTATGTTTTGTCAAAAATTATAAAAATCCAAAAATAAAAAATACTCTATTTAACTCTAAATTATAAAACTACATATTTTTGTGTTCGAGTGAAACTTTTTCTATTGGAATTAGGGTTAACGTGTCATGAAAGGTCTTTGGATGTAGACCTATGATGTAACTTTATAATCTTCGCACTATTACCTAACCAAATAAATCTCGTGTTGGTGTGTATGCTCCTTTGATTTTCGCTGCTTATTTGAGCTTTCATCAAAACTTAGATCGTGCTTTTCACACTTGGAGGTGTTTGATTTTCTACCCCTTGACACAGTTGATCTTGCCCGTGGGGAGGTTGGCAGGACCCGCTTGGAGGTTTTTGATTTTCTACTTTTGTCCTCTCTTGTCTTTGGTTCTCATATGGTGACCATCTCGGTCGTGGTCGTGGTCGTGGCCGTATCTTTCTCTCTTCTTATTCTTAATAACTTTTTTTACCATTAAAAAAAGACAATTTGACACAGCAAGACAGATGATTGGGTCCATGATAACTTGCCGGCTTTAAGTTTAATCCTCAATATCGCTATAATATAAAACCAATGGAAAAAGGAAAAATTATTGAAAAAATGCAAAGTTTTGTCTAAATTGTGAATAAAGGGTAGTGATTTGAAAATTATAAAAAAGGTCTTGTCAGGTGAGAGAATATGACTTTTAGGACAAATATAGCCCTCCTACCTCTTTTTTCCCTCCACCTTTTTCACCTATCCCTATACACTTATTACCTCCTCACCTACCACATTCTTCTTCCTCAAGGCTTTTCTAACGTGGAAAACTCCATGAGAGGGTTTTGAAGGTTGCCATTTACCTACCACATTCTTCTTCCACAAGGCTTCATGGAAGGTTTTTGAAGCTTGCCATTGCCATTGTAGTTTTGGAAAAAAGCTCCATTGCCAACGTTTCCAAGCACCATTACCATTGTAGTGTTGAAAAAAAACTCCATTTGCAACGTGATAAAGCTCCATTGCCATTGTACATTAGGAAAAAAGCCCATTGCCAACATGATATAGCTCCATTGCCATTGTAGTTTGGAAAAAGATCTTCATTGCTTATTTGGGTGATAAACATAGCTTCGGTTAGGTTTAACATCTTCTCTTCATGTTTTCATGTTTTTTGTGCTTTGGTTTTTTCACCATATTTATAAGACTCTTTGTTTGGTTGCCATGTTTATCTTGACCTCTCTCTATCTCTCTCTATGTATACAATCATGTTTGGTTACATGTTAGAACCTAGTAGTTCCGGGGTATAAAATGTGGTTCTGAAGTGGTTCCAGGGTAGAAAAATTTGGTTCCATAGTGGTTCCGAGGTATAAATGTGGTTCTGTAGTGGTTTCGGGGTATAAAATGTGGTTCCCTAATGGTTCCGGGGTATAAAATGTGGTTCCCTAGCTGTTCCGAGGTATAAAATGTGGTTCACTAGTGGTTGCTGTGTATAAAATGTGGTTCTCTAGTGGTTCTGGGGTATAAAATGTGGTTCCCTAATGGTTCCGGGGTATAAAATGTTGTTCCTTAGTGGTTCCGGAGTAAAAATTGTGGTTTCCTGTAGTTCCGAGGTATAAAATGTGGTTACCTAGTGGTTCCGGGGTATAAAATGTGGTTCCCTAGTGGTTCCGAGGTATAAAATGTGGTTCCGTAGTGGTTCCGGGGTAGAAAATGTGGTTCCCTAGTAGTTCCGGGATAGAAAATGTGGTTCCCTAGTGGTTCCGGGGTATAAAATGTGATTTCCTAGTGGTTCCGGAGTAGAAAATGTGGTTTCCTAGAGGTTTCGGGGTATAAAATGTGGTTTCCTAGTGGTTTCGGGGTATAAAATGTGGTTCCCTAGTGGTTCCGAGGTATAAAATGTGGTTCCGTAGTGGTTCCGGGGTATAAAATGTGGTTCCATAGTGGTTCCGGGGTAGAAAATGTGGTTCCCTAGTGTTTCCGGCGTATAAAATGTGGTTCTGTAATGGTTCCGGAGTATAAAATGTGGTTCCCTAGTAGTTCCGGGGTATAAAATGTGGTTCCCTAGTGGTTCCGGGGTATAAAATGTGGTTCTGTAGTGGTTCCGGAGTATAGAATGTGGTTCTGTAGTGGTTCCGAGGTATAAAATGTGGTTCCCTAGTGGTTCCGGGGTATAAAATGTGGTTCCCTAGTGGTTTCGGGGTATAAAATGTGGTTCCTTAGTGGTCCTGGAGTAGAAAATGCGGTTCCTTAGTAGTTTCAGAATAGAAAATGTGGTTCCTTAATGGTTCCAAGGTATAAAATGTGTTTCCCTAGTGGTTCCGGGGTAGAAAATGTGGTTCCCTAGTGGTTCCGAGGCATAAAATGTGGTTCGGTAGTGGTTCGAGGGTATAAAATGTGGTTCCCTAGTGGTTCTGAGGTATAAAATGTGGTTCCATAGTGGTTTCGAGGTATAAAATGTGGTTCCGTAATAGTTCTGGGGTATAAAATGTGGTTCCGTAGTGGTTCCGAAGTATAAAATGTGGTTCTCTAGTGGTTCCGGCGTATAAAATGTGGTTCTCTAGTGGTTCTCGGGTAGAAAATGTGGTTCCGGGGTAGAAAATGTGGTTCCCTAGTGGTTCCGGGGTAGAAAATGTGGTTCCCTAGTGGTTCCGAGGTATAAAATTTGGTTCCCTGGTAGTTCCGGGGTAGAAAATGTGGTACCCACGCCGGGCCCGTACGGGCCGGGTCGACCCGCGTGTCACCCGGATTTTTGCCGTATTTTTTAAGATGTTTTTGGGAAATGTTATTCGCACTATCGTATTTTGATGAGGACACACTTTATTAAAAGTACGGTATGGCCCGCACCATAGGATGATCCAAACCGTCCATTAGATGGGCCACAGCCTAAATAGGTTGTGCCCCAAAAAGCATTTCCGTAGGATCATCCTAACCCTCTGATCAGAATGTTAGAGGGTTGGTCCTCACCCTCTATAGATCGGAGGGTTAGGATCAACCTATGGAAATGATTTTTGGGACACAACCAATTTAGGCTGTGGCCGATCTAATTGACGCTTTGGATCATCCTATGGGGGCCATACCGTACTTTTAATTAAATGAGGAGTGCCCTCATCAAAATACAGTAGTGTGGATAACATTTCCCTTTTTTGTATGGGAATTTGCTAGCCACCTTTGCCGAGGCAACTTCTCGGCTTGTGGCCCACCCTAGATTTGTAATATTATGTTTTGTCAAAAATTATAAAAATCCAAAAATAAAAAATACTCTATTTAACTCTAAATTATAAAACTACATATTTTTGTGTTCGAGTGAAACTTTTTCTATTGGAATTAGGGTTAACGTGTCATGAAAGGTCTTTGGATGTAGACCTATGATGTAACTTTATAATCTTCGCACTATTACCCAACCAAATAAATCTCGTGTTGGTGTGTATGCTCCTTTGATTTTCGCTGCTTATTTGAGCTTTCATCAAAACTTAGATCGTGCTTTTCACACTTGGAGGTGTTTGATTTTCTACCCCTTGACACAGTTGATCTTGCCCGTGGGGAGGTTGGCAGGACCCGCTTGGAGGTTTTTGATTTTCTACTTTTGTCCTCTCTTGTCTTTGTTTCTCATATGGTGACCATCTCGGTCGTGGTCATGGTCGTGGCCGTATCTTTCTCTCTTCTAATTCTTAATAACTTTTTTTACCATTAAAAAAACACAATTTGACACAGCAAGACAGATGATTGGGTCCATGATAACTTGCCGGCCTTTAAGTTTAATCCTCAATATCGCTATAATATAAAACAAATGGAAAAATGGAAGTAACATTTGTTTTATGTTCATTTTTACAACATAAAATAAATTTTAACTTTACGTTGAACCGAGTAATGCTAGCGAAACTGAGAGTCAGACCGAGCAGGAACCGAACAAATGGGTTCTTGCCACAACATCACAAGTGACTTGAGACCCTTAGGCTTAGAGGGGGGAGGGGGGAATACATCTTTTTGCACACACATGACACGTTGTCATTGTTGGTCTCTCCCATCGGTCTTGCTCTCGGTTACCATACCATTTTCCTTAGTGAAATAGAAGGACAGAGAAAAGAAAAAAGCTCTATTGACACAAATCGTTAGTATAATTAATTGTTATTAAAATGTAAGTACAAAGAAAAAAGTATATAATTACAAAAATAATTAGAATGACATAAATAATTAGAACAATTAATTATTATTAAATATATTAACAAAGAAAATCCCAAATAACAAATGATTAGAATAATTTGTCATCTCAACAATGAAAAGTGGCTTGGCCTTCAAATTCTTTCTGCAACCCTTCCTAAACCATCTATAAATGCATGCAGTAGCTATGAAGATGATTATGCACCTCCACCCCACTTAATTCTCATGGACTCTCCCCATAAGAATTGTACTGTAATTTGCTCATTTCTTCTCTGTGTCACATTTCTCTCATGCACCAACTTTTCCTTGGCCTGGTCAGAATCTTTGATCACGGCCTTAAATGGAAATGAAACCGATCACCTCGCTCTGCTCGCCTTCAAGGATCGGATTACCGATGATCCTCGAGCTGCCTTGGCCTCATGGAATCACACTCTCCATTTTTGCCAGTGGAATGGAGTCACCTGCAGTGCCAAACATCATCAAAGAGTGATAGCCTTGGAACTTGATGGACAGAGCTTGACTGGCTCCTTACCTCCCTACATAGCAAACCTCACCTTCCTCAGAGGAATTAGCCTCCAAAACAACAATTTCCATGGTGTAATCCCCCAAGAAATTGGTTATTTGCGTCGACTTCAGGAAATCCTTCTGTCAGACAATTCATTTGGAGGTGAAATTCCAGCTAATATAAGCCACTGTTCTGAGCTAAGATTTATCAACTTCACCACCAACATGCTAGTAGGGAGAATACCGGTTGAGCTTACCTCTCTTTCAAAGCTTGTTGTCTTGTATCTGAGTTATAATAATCTCTCCAAAACCATCCCACCTTCATTTGGAAACGTCTCATCTCTCATTCACCTCAGTCTAATGAGAAATAATCTCGAGGGAAGCATTCCATCTGATCTGGGAAAATTGGAAAGCTTAAATTTTTTTCAAATTTCGGGAAATAAATTTTCCGGTATGATTCCTCCTGAGCTCTACAATCTCTCCTCCATTACTTATTTTGCCGCGACAAACAATCGTCTCAATGGAAGCCTTCCAGCAGACCTCGGAGAAATCGTTTTCCCTAATCTACAGGTGTTTATTGTTGGGCTTAATCTGTTCACAGGTCCCATTCCAATCTCACTATCCAATGCTTCACAGCTTGGACAACTAGATTTAAGCAAAAACTATCTAACCGGATATGTGCCGGTGAGTCTAGGAAACCTGCAACAACTTTGGTGGTTAAACCTAGCTGATAATGGGCTCATAACCAAAGTAGGTGATGACTTCAGTATCCTCACTTCTTTAACCAATTGTAGTCTTTTACAGGCAATACAACTACAGTACAATGATCTCAGTGGTATATTGCCCAACTCCATAGCTAATCTCTCAACTCAATTAAGAAGTCTACTGCTAGGTGTAAACCAGATCACCGGAAGCATCCCAACAGGGATTGAGAATCTCATCAACTTAACTTTCTTGGGTGTACAGCGGAATTTTTTGAACGGCAGTATTCCCAGTGGAATTGGTAAGCTTAAAATGTTGGACGAACTGAACATGGCTTCCAATAGTCTTTCAGGGCGAATTCCGTCTTCTATTGGCAACATCACACGATTGAGTCGACTCTATTTAGCTGGGAATGCCTTTGAAGGGAGCATTCCTCCGAGTATTGGAAACTCTAGCTATCTGCAAGAGTTATCCCTTGAAGAAAATAAATTTAATGGGACAATACCAAAACAAATACTTAGCCTCTTCTCATTGTATTACCTGAACATATCTCATAATTCTCTATCTGGATCTCTACCTTCTGAAGTAAGCAACCTGAAAAATATTCAATTTTTGGACGTTTCCAATAACAATTTGTCAGGTGAAATTCCTAGCACGTTGGATGGTTGTCTTTCTTTGGTGTACCTTTATATGGATGCTAACTTCTTCAAAGGAAGCATACCTACATTGAGCAGTTTAAAGGGTGTTCTTGAACTCGATCTTTCAAGCAATAAATTGTCTGGGCAGATTCCGAAATTCTTGGAGATGTTCTCTTTGGAATATCTGAATCTGTCCTTCAATGATCTGGAGGGTGAAGTACCAAAAGAAGGGATTTTCGGAAATGTTAGTGGAATCTCAGTCATTGGAAACAGTAAATTGTGTGGAGGTATCCCAATATTGAACTTATCCGCATGCCCCAGGCAGGTTTCTAAGGAAAGAGGAAGATCCCCTGCACTCAAAGTGATAATTCCAGTAAGTAGTTTGATTCTATGTTTAATTCTACTTACAGGTCTCTTTGTTATTCTTTGTTGGAGAAGAAAAATGAGAAAAAAGCCGTCGCCTTCAACATCTTCCGTGGGAGAAAAATATTTAAAGCTTTCTTACGCGGAGCTCCTTAAAGCAACTGGCGGTTTCTCTTTGGACAACTTGATTGGTGAGGGAAGTTATGGTTCGGTCTATAAAGGAATTCTAGACCCAGATAGAACAGTTGTTGCAGTGAAGGTACTCAAGCTTCAAAAACAAGGAGCTTCTAAGAGTTTCAAGGCCGAATGCAGAGCCCTGAGAACCATCCGACACCGAAATCTTGTTAAGATCTTAACTTCTTGCTCAAGCATTGATTTTAAGGGTAATGATTTCAAAGCTCTAGTTTTTGAGTACATGCCTAACGGAAGTTTAGAAATGTGGTTGCATCCAAATGGAGATGGACAAGATCAGTTAAGTAGTTTGTCTCTTATTCAAAGGCTAAAGATAGCCATTGATGTAGCTTCTGCATTGGATTATCTTCATTATCATTGTGAAACGCCAATAATCCATCGTGATCTAAAGCCAAACAATGTTCTTCTTGACAATGACATGAATGCCCACGTGGGTGATTTTGGGTTAGCAAGGTTTCTTTTTGAAGATGCCAATAACTCTGCTCAGATTGGAAGTGGAACGATTGGGATAAAAGGATCAATCGGATATGTTGCTCCAGGTAACTACTTTGTCTGCTTCCTTTGCTCTTTGCTCATTAGACACGTCTCCCTAAACAGTTGATGATTTTTTATTATCTTGGATACCATGATAGAAGTTAAATTTGTGTAACAAACATAAAAAAACAGTTAACAAACTATAATGCATCCTCTTTAACCTTTTAACTGAATTTAGAACAAAAGACACAATAAATTCCCAATGAAAGGAAGATAAGATGATAGGAGAATTTTGTAAATGCTATGGATGGATATGTTTCTACTGATCTTTTTTCTTTTTTCCAAAGTTTTTAAATCTTATTTAGGAAAAACATGTAATTTCACCCATCTAGTGTTCTGATGGACAACTTTTACATAGGTTTTTCTTTGCATCTTATGTCCTACTATGAATTTTATTCTTGGTCTAGGTTTTTCTTTGCATCTTATGTCCTACAATGAATTTTATTCTCGGTCTCTTTGTTTGCTAATTCTAATAATCCCTGTATGAGTATGTGGTAAATGATGGCCATAGTTTTGTATTTTTCATGTTTGAGTATCTGGTGAATGATGGGTATGATGAAGCTGTAAAATGGTATGAAACGGGTTATGTTTTGTTCTTCTCTCCTCCCCCCCCCCCCCCCCCCTCTGATTATAAAAAGGATTGGATTTGAGTCCGGAATCCATTGATTTGATGTGATTACACTCGCGATAAGATAGGAATCATCACTTGCTTATGGAGAAATTTAAGTATTATAAGCATGAAATGAAATTTAAGTAGTTCACTAAACTACCTGTTTCTCTTTGGTGTATAGCATATTATCCTTTTAGAACTTACTTATTTCTATGAATGTCTTCAAAACTTTACTGCTACGACCATCTAATAATAAAGACATCTTTCGAGTTCCCAAATATCCTAGATTTGAAGAGAAGACAGAAATGTGCTTTACCCTTCGAAAACTAACAGTTCTCATCTCTGAAACTAAAAGAAAAATATCCTTACTGTCATCTTAGTGTTCAAAAAAGCTTTAACTATTTAAAATGGGAGGTGCAAAAATTGCAGAATATGGGATGGGAGGCAAGGCATCTACACAAGGAGACATGTACAGTTATGGGATTCTTTTATTGGAGATGTTCACAGGAAAGAGACCTACTGATGATATATTCAAGGACGGTCTAAGCCTCCACCGATTTGCTGAGATGGCTTTACCTGAACGAGTGATGGAGATAGTAGACCTGCAATTGCTCTCAGAAGAAGACGGGGAGATTGTCATTAGAGAAAATACTAGCAATGTAAGAAGCAGAATACACGATTGTTTAATTTCGGTGGTCCGAATTGGTGTATTGTGTTCAACAGAATTGCCAAATGAACGAATGGAGATGAGCGATGCCATCGTGGAAATGCATGCATTAAGAGACATATACCTTGGGGACCAGACCCACTGAGGTAAGCAAAATATGGATTGATTCTTGGATGAAAGATCATCTTAACTCAGTCATTACAAAGATATATATTATGGTAAGCAAGGGCCGTAAGGCTGGAAATCTTGTTTAGCAAGCAGGGTGATGATGCATTTGGTGTTCTCTTAAGAGTTGTACTTGTAGTGATTTCAACAACCAATAAGATATCTATGTTGTACTTGCAGATATCTATGATGGTCTTTCTGGATACTATCGAAGTATAAATGATTAAATAACACCAACTCTAACAGCTTAAAATGTTGGAGTAATTGGTAGTTTAGATATCTATAAAATTTATTTGCATATAGTTTTATATGCAAATGGTTTTGAACCTAAATATGATTATTTGCAAATAATGGTTATAGTACTGTTATTGATGATATAATTGATGACTTCCAAAGAGGCATTCATGTCCTATTTGCAAGTAACATTAATTTGAAAGGAATTTGCCAGAGAAATTCTCAGAAAGGCATTTCACAGCTGACTTTTGCATGAGAGAACAGCCACCTCAAATGAGTTAAATGAATAAGACAAAATCTGCTTAAGAGTGAGCCTGTGTGGCTGTTCTCTCATGCAAAAGTCAGCCACGAAATGCATTTCCACAAAATTCCCTAGCAAATACCAATTTAAAATAATCCTCTTTTGGGTTTTTCAAGAAGAGTTTAACTTTTGGATCCATTTTTCCAACAAATAGAACCTCTGTTCAGAATGATAGGTATTTCACATGGTAGCCTATCAGATCACTGGTTATTGTACAGTTTCCGATAGCTGTTTAATTTAATTTGGTCAGCTACTGTATTGATGGTTGAGCAAAGTTTTTAGTGTAGAACGGATATCAAATTCATAAATAAAGGCATGCAAAGAAAAAGATGGCAAGAAATTTCGAATTGAATGGGGGACTTTTCACCTATACAAGTGCATATGGTTCAGGTCTGTTCGTCAAGTCATTGCATGGATGAATATCTTTCCAAGTACCGTGGAAAGAGTAAGTCAGCTATGGAGATACAAGTAGTCTTGTTGAAAATAATGTACACATCAATCAAATAATTTGTGAAGCTTGAATCCCCTAATTTGGCTAAACAATCAGCCAGATCATTGGCCTTTCTAGGAACAAGCGAAAAAGATACATCTCTATCCATACTCAAATCTCTAATCTCATCAATAAACTCATAGGAAATTCCAACAACATTTAGCTTTTAAGGGAAAAGAGAACAAACAATAGATCAAGCCCAAACCATGTTTATTTGGTAGATTGAACTATGTGTATTTGAAATGTATACATAAATAGGATATAGAGAAGATGCATGCATAAATGTAGCCGAAAATATGATTGTTTTAGGCATATCTGATATTATTTCAAATGATGGATGTAAATTATTTGAACAAAAATGAAAAGTTGCTGCTTACCACAAGATTTGAAAATGCTCACATATCACTCCCATCTTGATCTGTGAAGACTAGGAATTGCCGACATGTGGGCTCAATTTGGGAAAGACAGGCAATTTTTCTTGCCAAGATCAGCTCTTCTTACTTGATTT
The DNA here is from genome assembly GCF_043159265.1 of Tasmannia lanceolata. Taxonomy (NCBI): domain Eukaryota; kingdom Viridiplantae; phylum Streptophyta; class Magnoliopsida; order Canellales; family Winteraceae; genus Tasmannia; species Tasmannia lanceolata. Next base: position 17,065,781 of record NW_027518683.1, read on the forward strand.
AGGAAATTGCAGTGCCAAACCCATTGAACATCGAAAGGAAGCAATGGCATTGGCTACCACTGTGTAAATACTGTCCAGCACCTACCCCAGTTTTGTTCTTCAACAGTACTAACTTGCCCGACCCAACCCGCATGGCCTGCCCCTTGTGGAATGTGGGATCTCACAATCACCCCCTTGGGGTCCAGCATCCTTTGCTGGTACCAATGAAAGAATCTTGTCCTCATACTTTACATACTTTACTTCTTCTTTTTTCTTTGTTTTTAATTTGACATTTATTATTCAAAAAAGTGCTAGACAAGGGATAAGTTGTCCCCGACCAGGCTGCAACGGTACCGCTCCCGACATACAGTAGGATTAGCTTACATATCCATTATATGCTACGCATCCACATTCCCCGATACATTACCCGATAGCCTAACTTGTATCGGATCCAGCAAAAGTGTCGGTCCCCACCAAGTCATGATACGTGTCCGCCATGCCAGACAAACTTCTCCACTTCATCCTAGCTGGCAATTTTGATTTTCAAAAATCACGTTCGAAGATCTAGAGCTATTGTGCACCCTGAACGTGCACGATAACCATTTATTCTATCGTAAGCCATGTCATTTTCTTTGGCTGCATTTTGAGAGAGAGAGAGAGAGAGAGAGAGAGAGAGAGAGAGAGAGAGCAGTCTAGGTCTTAGAGCGGGATTTTGACAAATGAAATGGTGTTCCTCTCAATATAGATTCTTCCTATCCGCCGTGCTTGTACTTCCATTGCGCACTCTGATCGATTGAACCTTATCCTCTATTTCTTAATGATAAATATGTATAAGAAAATAATATCAAGTATAAAATGTAATAGGCCTCTCTGCAGTGCAGGGGTAGCGCATACATCTAAACCCTCCCCAGACCCCGCAATGGCGGGAGCCTCGTGCACTGGACCGCCCTTATTTTATAAAATGTAATACGCCCCCAAAGAAACCGGGGTGGGTGGAAAAACCCGGACAATATTTACACAATGGGGCCGGAGCATGAGCCACACGACTCCTTCCAAGGCATCTCTATACCTGCTTTGATAACATTCGTTGGCCCATGGAGAGATGAATTGAGAATGAGAAAACAAAATAATCAAGGAAAAAAAGGGGTAGTAGAAAACGACTAGGGGTGCAACTTGGGTGGGTTGAGCTTTTGGTAAAAAATGAATTGGAATCAGCCCAAAACCAACCCAATTTAAAGTAAGATCTCAACCCGAATTCCCAAAAACTAACCTGAGTTGCAGCCCTAAAAACGACATTGGCTAGAGGGTGTGAAATCTTGGGGGTGATCTTTAGTAAGATTCAAGCACGTTGTCTGTTAGGCCCCATACATTTGTGTTCCTCGATCGGGAAAATCCAAAGAAATGATGCGATGAGGAGAAAATAAAAGAACATAAAATTAAAAAAAAAAGGAAAAAAAGCATCTAGTTGTTAGAAAAAGGAGAGAACCCGGGAGAAAGCAGGTGAACTGGACTGCCCGACGAAGATAGGAGAATGGATTCCCCCCATTTTCCACTCTCGGAAGATCGAAATGGGTTGAAAGCCATGTCGAATTTATAGAAAATCTGATGAGAACCTATGTTGGTGTTTGGATGGTAACTAAACATGTGGTCAACGGATTTTGATGGAAAATGAAAGAATTTTCCTACTGTTTTTCACGGCAAGTGCGTCTATTGAATGGGCTCTAAAAGTTAATGGGACACAACTCAAAATGTAGGAATAAATAGTCTACGGGAGGAGAGAAGCATTGGATTTGCCGAGAACTTACTTGGGTGATATCATAGAGAGAAACAAGGGTGACACATCACCATAAATGCAAACATCGACTCTGTTTGGATGTTGGTAGTCCGTTGGGGCGGAAGTTTTGAAGAAGTCAAAGAGGCGTTGGGTGGAATGGAAGTCAGATAAGTTGGCATATTAAATTCTGTTGTTTGGTTGCCTGTCAATGTGAATTTTGCTTGGAAATGACGCCCTTTTGTCATTCCCCAAAGATTCCACCAAAATTTCGTCGATTTCATGGTTTGCCATTGGGCTCTCTTTCGAAAGCCACGTAAGCCGACCAGCTCCCGACATCCCCAGCAGTCAAAATGCGAAAAAGCAAAAAAAAAATCGACCAAACGTCGCACAGCGTTTTAAATCCCAGCGAAAGCCCAAGTTTTTTCCACTTTTTTTGCAACCAAACAGGCCCCGGGATGTTTTTTCTAGGGTTTTGATGATGTGGCACCAAATGGCAAGCAAAACCCGTAAGCCATGTTTTTTATGCAACCAAACAAGTGTTTCGTCCGTGTTTTTTCCTTAGATTTGTACTTATATTTTTTCTTCTTAAAATATCTCTGTTTTGCAGTAGGGATTTTCGTCTTTGCCTTTCCTTGTCCTCACAACTTTTCCCCTTTGATCGGTAATTTCTAGCAGTAGTTGTGAGTCTTCCTTTTTCTATTTGATTAGATCCATAGTTCTTCATTTTTTTTATTCTTATTTATTTTACTTTGGGCTTGTGATTTCTATTTTGTTACTATTGTTGAGAGGAGAAGAGTTTAGAGAGAAAAGGAAGAAGTTAGGGTATGCTCCTCCTTACTCTAGTATTTATATATAAAGAGAACATACAAAGACCACTACGCCCCTAGGCTATGCAATACACCTTCTAACACTCCCCCTCAAGCTTGAATGTATATATTGTACATTCCAAGCTTGTTACATATGTCACTCAATTTTGTATAGCTTAAGGGCTTTGTAAACACATCTGCTAACTGATCAGCAGATCTCGTGAAAGAAACATGAATCTCGCCTCTTTGTATCCTTTGGCGAATGAAGTGGCAATCAACCTCTATATGCTTGGTTCTCTCATGAAAGACTGGATTGGTAGCTATATGAATTGCAGCTTGATTGTCACAATACAGCTGAGCTGGAGCAGATGAAGAGAAACCAATCTCTGAAAAGAGAGAACGTAACCAAATAAGCTCCCCGCTGGTATGAGACATAGCACGATACTCTGATTCGGCACTCGACTTGGAGACTAAGTCCTTCTTCTTACTTTTCCACGAAACTAGATTGCCACCAACAAAGGTGCAATATCCAGTGGTAGATCTCCTATCTGCTGGAGATCCTGCCCAGTCCGCATCACAGAAGCCTTCTACTCGGGTATGACCAAGCTTCTTGAATATGAGTCATTTCCCTGGTGCTTCTTTCAAGTAGCGAAGAATCTGAATCACTGCTGCCCAGTGAGAAGTACGGGGTGAGCTCATATGTTGACTGACTGAGCCAACAGCAAATGATATATCTGGACGAGTGACTGTAAGGTATATGAGCTTACCCACCAGCCTCCTATATCTGCCAGGGTCATCTAATAAATCTCCTTCTTCTGGAAGAAGTTTCCCATTTGGGTCCATGGGAACAGACGCAGGTTTCACTCCAATGTGACCTGTCTCCTCAAGAAGATCTAGTACATATTTCCTCTGTGAGAAGGAGAGACCTCTAGTAGAATATGCAACCTCAATGCCTAGAAAGTATCTGAGACGACCCAAATCTTTGGTTGAAAACTCGTTCTGCAAGAAGGTTTTCAACCTGCGTATCCCCTCTGAATCACTGCCTGTAATGATGATGTCATCGACATATACTATCAATAGCACACAACCAGTAGTGGAATGAGAACTGAAGACGGAGTGATCAACTGCACATTGCTTCATGCCATAGTGCATGATAGCATCACTAAATCGTCCAAACCAGGCTCTAGGAGACTATTTGAGACCGTATATAGACTTCCGCAACCGACATACTGAGGAGGACATCGCCCCCTGAGCAACATACCCAGGAGGTTGCTCCATATACACCTCCTCAGTAAGCTCACCATGTAAAAAGGCATTTTTGACATCTAACTGATGCAGAGGCCAGTCATGTGTAACTGCAAGAGATAGAAGAACACGAACAGACGGAATCTTAGCGACCGGCGAAAAAGTCTCTAAATAATCAACACCAAAGGTCTGAGTATAGCCTTTTGCCACCAACCGCGCCTTAAGGCGCTCAATAGTACCGTCAAGTAAGTGTTTGACGGCATAAACCCAGCGACAACCAACTGGTCGAGCCCCAGGAGGAAGAGGAACTAACTCCCATGTCTTATTGGCCTGGAGGGCCTCCATCTCAAGATCCATGGCCGCACGCCATCCCAAATGATCAAGTGCAGCTGGTAAAGACTGTGGCAAAGAAACAGAGGACAAAGAGGAAACAAAACTCCGAAACATCGGGGTGAGAGAATCATATGAAATAACAGAGGAAATCGGGTGAGCAGTACTGTGAGAACGAGTACGAGAAGCAATGGGAGAATCTGAAGTAGGAGTAGGAGAGATAGGTACCTGAGATGTGGGGGGTGTGATCTCCGGCTGCAAGGACGATGGCGCAGGCGGAGGAGGATGAGCTGTAGATCTCGGTCGACGAGGATGAGCTGTAGATCTCGGCCGACGAGGATATGTCTGCGGAGGAGCGGGAGGAGGAGCCTCAGTAGCCTCAGGAGCCTGTAGTGAAGAGGAGGGATCACAAACAGGAATAGTCTCAGGAACTAATACAGGAGGGGAGAGGAGAGGAGCCTGAAGGGTGGGGAGGGGAAGAGGAAGGTCCGAGTCAGGACCTGTGGAAGGAGTCTCATGAGAAGATACAAAGTAGGACTCAGGCTCGAAGAATGTGACATCAGCAGACACAAAGGACCGACGCAGGCGAGGACTGTAACAGTGATAACCTTTCTGGGTACGGGAGTACCCAAGAAAGATGCATCGTTCAGCCCGAGGGTCCAGCTTATCAAAGCCAGGACCAAGGTGGTGAACAAAACACACACACCCAAAGACCCTAGGGGTGATAGGAAGGGGGTCATGACCAGGGTATAACACATCACAGGGGGAAGAGCCACCAAGAACCGAAGATGGAAGCCGGTTGGCAAGGTGGCATGCAGTAAGAACAGCATCACCCCAATAGCTCTTGGGAACTCGCATCTGAATAAGAAGAGAGCGAGCCCCATCAAGTAAAGAGCGCATCTTCCTTTCAGCCACACCATTCTGCTGAGAGGTGTGAGCACAGGAAGACTGGTGGAGAATACCCCGACTGGAAAGAAAATCCTGAAACCCATAGGTAGTGGAGAAATATTCTCTAGCATTATCTGTGCGCAAGCATTTGAGGGTACAATCAAACTGATTTGTAACCTCAGAATGAAAAGTACGAAAAGCAGAGAAAACCTCAGAACGATCGTGAAGCAAATACAGCCAAGTCATGCGAGAATAGTCATCAATGAAAACAACAAAATATCTATATCCAAAAATAGAAGGAGTTCTCAGGGGACCCCATACATCAGAGTGCACTAAAGCAAAAGGGTGCGAGGCCCGACTAACAAGCCTAGAGGGAAAAGACACACGGTGGTGTTTTCCAAGTTCACAGGCCTCGCACTAAAAAGACTGAATAGGAACAGAAACTATAGAGGTGCGCCGTAAGCGCTCAATGCATGGATGACCAAGGCGGCAGTGCCACTGGTAGGCGTCGACAGAACTGTGTAAAATGGTACGGGGGGGACCTTCATCCAGACGATACAACCCAGCTACCTCACGTCCTTTACCAATCGTCCTCCCAGTCGCAAGATCCTGTAATAAGCAATAAGATGGATAAAATGAGACATAGCAGTTAAGATATTTAGTGAGCTGACTGACTGAAAGTAAGTTAAAGGGAGACTGGGGAACACAAAGCACAGAGGAGAGAGTAAGACCAGGGTAGGGAGAGGTACTCCCTGTACCAGAAATGGGAGTAGTACGGCCATCAGCGAGGGTCATAGACTGAGAGGAAAGAGGGTGAAAAGACCTGAGTGATGATAGACTACCTGTCACATGGTTCGAGGCTCCCGAATCAATGATCCAAGAGCTCGAGCTACTGAGAAGAGAGGCAGGAGTGCTACCTGGCTGTGCAAAGCCAGCACTGGGAGGATGGGCGGCCAAGCGTAGGCGCTGGAGCTCATCATAGTCGGCCTGAGTGAAAGACGGTACAGCTGGGCTGAAGCCGGAGGAAGATGCTCGAGGATCAGAGTCGTCCAGAGTAGAAAGGTGCGCTGATCGCCCGAACTGAGATGGCGGCGGGGGACGACGCTCAGGATGTAGCACATAACAGGTCTCATCACGGTGGCCCTCGCGCCGGCAATGTGTACAATATGGACGAGGTCGGCCACCATATCCCCTCCCACTAGATAAATCCGTACCCATGGTACGTCCGCCACGACTAGAGTCACGGCCACGGCCTCTGCCAAACATCCCACCACCACGGGCAGGACGATCTCCTACTGCATATGCCGCGGTAGCATGACCATCAAAAACAGCATGAGTAAGAGAGGCTCCACCTAGACACTGTTGTGCCCGCTGATAGACCTCCTCGAGGGAAGGCATAGTGCCAGAACCATAAATCTGCTGGCGAAAAAACATAAACTCAGGGCCCAAGGTCTCGAGAAACTGAACAACGCGAAGCTGATCCCGCTGCCGAGCGGCGACGGCTAAGTCTGTCGTCAAGGGCAGAAAAATGTCAAGCTGCTGACAGTGAGAGACGAACTGACCATAATATGTAGAAAGAGGGGTGTCACCACGCCGAAGATGCATCCACGCAGAATATGTGGCACTAATACGGGAGAGGTTACCAACGCCTGAAAACATAACCGCAGTATGATCCCAAATCCTCTTTGCAGTCGGAAGCTGCATCATAGTCCCTGAAATCTGTGGGATCATACTCTGCCAGAGTAAACTACGGATATGAGCATCATCCGTTTCCCACTGCTCATAAGTGGGATCCAAAGCCGCAGGAGGGTCACGACGTATGGTGTAGACCTTCCTTTTGGCAATGAGATAAACTTCCACCGCCACTTTCCAATTCATGTAATTGGAACCATCAAGCTTGACCGTGGTCATCGGGAGGAAGGAGGCATCACCCGATGAATGGGAAATAGGGGTAGAAGAAGAAGAGGTTTGCCCGAGAGAGGGATTGTCTACAATAGGAGGATCCATAGAAGGAACGAAGTCAAAATAGACCACACACGACGTCAAAGTAAGGGACAAGAGAAATGAGAAGGCCTCGAGGGCATAAAGAGACCACTATGTGTGGTGAGAGAATGTGGCGCGACTCCGACGAAGGAGAGGAGAAAAAAAAAGACATAATAGGGCCTCTAGGGCATAAATGGAGAAGATGAAACGTCGGAGTCGCGGAGCGAAGAAGAAAAGAGGGGCGGAAGAAATTTAGACCATAGAGAGAAAGAGGGGTAGAACTTAGGGTGGGAGATTGGGGTGGAAGAGAGAGAGAGAGCGAGGGAGGGAGGAGGAGCAGGAGCAGGGGCGTGTGGGAAGGGTGGGCGAGAAGAAGGAGAAAAAAAAAAAAAAAAAGGAGCGTGATGGAGGGAGGGAGGAGAGAAGAAGGAGAAGGAGAGCTCCTCCAATGGTCCCTAGGGCACAAAAACCCCTAGGGCTCTGATACCATGTTGAGAGGAGAAGAGTTTAGAGAGAAAAGGAAGAAGTTAGGGTATGCTCCCCCTTACTCTAGTATTTATATATAAAGAGAACATACAAAGACCACTATGCCCTTAGGCTATGCAATACACCTTCTAACAACTATATTTACAGATACTGTTGCTGAAGAATTTTTCCACATTTGTTTTTTTTTCTTTCTTTCTTCTTTTTTTTTTTTTTTATCAACATGAACGCTTTATCCGTTCAATATATTCTAATTGTATGGGATCATGATATAACTCCAAACAAATATATGTTCATGGCTTTTATTTTATTCCACAATCTCAGTTTCACTGTCTTGATTTATTGGTCAATTTTTATTTTAACTGATAGGTGAACTCTGTTGTTTTTCATATTCCTTTCATTTTTTTTTAAAGAATAATGATATAGAAACAGATTTGGGGTCCTAGAGTGAAACCCAACAAATAGCCCCTTCACACCTTAATAATCAATGTTCCTCCTTTGTTAGATTTTTCTTCTTTAAAATGGCAAAACTAGCATGGCATATGGGGATTTGTTCTGTTCCACTCTCTGGTCTCCCTAGTGATTTATTGGTCAAATTTTTATTTTACATGTTAGATGAAGTGTATTGATTAGTGAAATATAAGGAGCCGTTGAGTTTCTAAATGTCGTTTGAGTCCTTGTGTCTTAGTCTTCAGAGGTTACATATTTATGCTAGATTGACTGTGGACTGTATTGGTTGATATTCTGTATAGGGTTTGGTATTGCCACTTTAAGGTTAGGCATGAATTTCTCCTACATATAACCAAATAGGAAAGACAAGGAGACGGTGTCGGAGATTGGAGATGCAGCAAATGTTTTTTTCGAAACTTCAGAAGAAGGGTGGAATGTTGGAGATGCAAGAAAGTTTGGTCTAATTCAGATTTCAACTTCAGTAAGGTCTCTCAAAATTCTGGATTCCATTTGGGTAGTAGGGGTGTAAGCAATCACCGGGGGGTTATCTTTAAAGAATCCCTTCCAATAATCTCTGAAGGCATTGGTTCTTCTATTGAAGTTACCCCGTTGCAGTCTCTTAGCAATGTCGATTTAGGGATCTGGGGAAGGATCAAGGACGACTGGTCTGGGAATGTTAAGGCAATGGAAATTTGGCTTCTAAGAAATGGTGGGTTTTATGGAGGTTTATCAGTGTATAAGCTTGACAATCTAGAGATTTTAATCACGACTAAAGTCGGTGTTGATAAGAGAAATTTGATGGAGGAATGGTGCATGAAGGGAGATTCTCCATTCTTGGAAATTTCTTTGTGGGCTGAGAAGTTTTCGATGGAAGGACCGAAAATTTGGTGGGTTGTCGAAGGTGTCCCTCCGGAAGCTTGGTGGGAAGAGAATTTCCGTCGAATTGGGGAGAGAATTGGCAAGGTAATCAATCTTGACCAGTCGTGTAAATGTGGTTGTGGATATCAGAGGGCTAGGATGCTCATAGCTGTTGAAGGGTCGATTGGGCCTGAGGTTTCTCTTCAGGTGTCTTTAAGGGGATCAATTAGATGGGTGAGACTTTTTAAGGAGGAAGAGGAAGAAGAAGGGGTTTCCGTATTTAATGAGGCTTTTAATTTTAGAGAGAAATTTGGGGTAATGGCTGGTTCAGACGGCTCAAGGTCTGACGATACGGTCTTATCTCCTCGAGAGTCAGTGGCGGGAGTTCTCGAGACCGCCGGTGATAGGGGAGAAGAAGCGGTGGGCGGGATTTCTGAGGAGGCACAAGGTAGCAAATTTTTGCAGCAAGTGCATGTTAGCATTGACCCTACTGGAGACAATTTCGAATTTCAAAATTTCGTATCCCCCCCAGCTTACAGGTGGCGCAGTGTTATGGGGGGAAATCCTATGGAAGTTCCCCAGATGGGTCCCACTAGTTCCATCGACATATATTTTGAGTCCTTTATTAATCCCTCTTCGTTGTCCCCTCTGAGTGTGGGCCCAATTTCTGAGCCTAGTTGGGCCCAAAGTTCGTTTTTTGAAGAGGAGGGTGGAAGTGTGAGCCCAAGCCCTATCAGTTTTGATTTCGAGTTTGATTTAAGAAATGTCTCGGCTGACTTGGCAATTTCTTCCCCGAGTGTGGACTTTCAGTCAAAGAATGGTTCTCTTTCTTCTTTTTCTCCTACATTAGGGTCCAATTGATTGGGCTCTTTCCCTTCTCTTTGCTCTGCAGCTAGTCGTAGCGCTGGGGTTGGCCTTGTATCGTCAATCAGAAATAGGATTGTTATTCTTAAGCGGATGGTGGTGGAGGAGGTTATGTCATGCTTGAATTTCGAATTAGAGGACGGTCTTGAGGGGATTTCAGTTGGGGTGGATCAGGAGTTTGGGCAAGGTGAAGTTCTCGCTAACAATCCTTCGTCTATGAATGTTCACTTTTCTCGCGGAGAAGAGTCTGTGTTAATTCATAACAATTTATTTAGAAACTTGTTTTTCAACAAGAATGGAAAAAGTATATCCAGAGGGGTTAGCAATTTAAGAGTTGAGGATGTCACAGGGGGTTTCCTTCCAAGAGATCCATTTGATGTCAGGAAAAAGAAAGAAAATATTGTGAATTTTTCCTCGTATCTAGTGGAAGTAGATCCAGGTATTGAAGAAAAGGGGAGACTAGACGAAGATGTTGCTGTTATTAAGCATTCTTTCTCTGAGAAGAAGGATCTTAGCCTCGCCCCTCTTTCTCCGGCCGAGAGAGGGGTCAATCGAGTAGTTGATAACACTTTGAAATTAAGCAAGGATCTCGGGATCTTGTATGGAGGGACTGAAAATGACTTCAGGATGCAAATCAAATTGGCTGAGCAGCAAGAAATAGTGGCAAAGAACCAGGCTTTTAAAGGAGATGAGTCAAACAAAAAGACGGATAGGGAACTCAGAAGACTTAGCTCTGGAATTATTTATGGCAAAGGGGAGAAGGGTGCGGGGGTTTCTGTTGTCCAGAAAGGTAGAGTGAACAAAGGTAGAAAGGGGAGGAGTTCTCTTGACAATGGTTTTAAATGAAAATCTTCTCTTGGAATGCAAATGGCTTGGGGGCTCAAGCTAAGAAAATCCAGCTCAAGGATCTTTTGAAGAAGGCCAATCCTGATGTAATTTGTATTCAGGAAACCAAACTGGAAGAAATTTCTAGAGGTGTATTGAAACTTTGCGGAATTAATTCAGTCTGGGATTTTGAATTTATTCCGTCCAAAGGGGCCTCTGGTGGCATCTTGGTAGCTTGGAATGAGTCCATCTGGAAGAAGACAAATGTATGGAAAGGAGTATTCTCTTTATCTGTGGCTCTAAGCAAGTTAGGGGATTCATCTAATTGGCTGCTGTCGGGGGTCTATGGCCCTGTCCGTCGAGGGGATAAATTGGCTTTATGGGAAGAGCTGAATTATGTGAGAAGTTTGTGCAATTATCCTTGGTGTATAGGTGGGGATTTTAATGAAATTAGAGTCGCGGGAGAAAGGTTGGGTTGTACTTCTTCGAATCATCACATGCGGGCTTTTGCTGATTTCATTTCCTCTAATGATCTTGTGGATTTACCTTTATCGGGGTCGACTTTCACTTGGTTTAGAGGTGAAAGGCGGAGCAGATTGGATAGGTTCCTCCTCTCGGTGGAATGGTTGTCTAAGGTTCCTGATGTTTTTCAAATGGCTCTGGTTCATTCGGTATCTGATAATTGCCCGATTGTGTTGGATCCTAGGTTGGAATCTTGGGGTCCTCCTCCTTTTAGGTTTGAATTAGCATGGTTAAATCATCCCAAATTCTTGGAGTTGCTTGAAGTTTGGTGGACCTCTTGTCTAGCTCAAGGTAAGGCAGATGTGGTGATTGGCAAAAAATTACGATTCATAAAGGATAAGGTTAAAACTTGGGCTAAGGGTCAAAAGGCAGAAATGGTGGCAAGGAAGGGAGAGATCGAAGATAGAATGGTCGCTTTGAAAGCTTTGGAGGATTCTGGTGATGGTGGAGAGGAGGTCTGGGTTGAGTTGGGCAAATTGAAGCAGGAGCATCAAGAATTTTTACTTCATGAGGAAATTTCTTGGCGACAGAAGTCGAGAATGAGATGGTTGTCCGAGGGTGATAAGAATACCGCATATTTTCATGCCATGGCGAGTTCTAGAAGGAGATCCAACAGAATCGAATCTCTCCTCGTAAATGGAGAGGTGGTTTCTTGCGAGAAGGGCATTTCTGAGGCTATTCTAGATTTCTTTTCTTCTCTTTACTCTTCCGAAAATTTGATCCGCCCCATCCCTGAAGGTGTTGAGTTTGACACACTCTCTTTGTCTGATATTGCAAACTTAGACAAGCCTTTTTCTGAGGATGAAATTTATTCAGCTCTCTTTTCGTTGGCAAAGGATAAGGCCCCTGGTCCTGATGGCTTTTGCATTGCTTTTTTCCAATCTGACTGGCCTTTTGTGAAGGTTGATAATGACCGAGTGGAGTGGAATTGTTTAGATTACATTCTAGGCAGAATGGGATTCAGCAATAGATGGCGTGATTGGATGCGAAAATGTGTTTCCTCAGCTTGGTTCTCGGTGTTGGTGAATGAGTCTGCAAAAGGTTTCTTCAAGTCTTCTAGGGGTTTAAGACAAGGGGATCCTCTTTCCCCCTTTCTTTTTGTGATTGTCGCCGATGTCTTGAGTAAGCTTATTTTAAAAGGGTGTGAGAAAGGTTTGATTGAAGGCTTATGTATTGGTAAGGATAGAGTTGAGGTTTCAATTCTGCGTGACACTTTGCTTTTCAGTGTTCCGGAAGAGTCTAAACTATTGAATATGAAGGCAATCTTAAGGTGTTATGAGCTAATATCTGGTCAGCGCTCAAGCTTTTTTAAATCGAGCTTTTTTGCCCTTAATACCTTGGAGGAAGAGGCTCGAAAGTTAATGGATATTCTGGGGTGTAATCTTGATGCCCTTCCCTCTTCTTATCTAGGCCTTCCTTTGGGCGTGGGTAGACCTATCAAAGCTATGTGGGATCCTGTTGTTAATCGTTTTGAGAAGAGATTAGACTCGTGGAAACGAAACTTGGTTTCTAAAGGGGGTAGATTAACTCTAATTAAATCAGTCTTAGCCAATTTGCCGGTATACTTCTTATCCCTTTTTCACTGTCCGGCTCACGTAGTGGCAAGGATGGAGAAAATTCAACGAAGATTCCTTAGGGGTGGCACAAATTCTAAGTCTGGAGTTCCTCTGGTCAAATGGGAAAAGGTGTGTGCACTTTTAAGAGACGGAGGTTTGGGAATAAAAAGGATAAAAGAATTCAATATTGCTTTGATGAGTAAATGGTTGTGGAGATTTGAAGAAGAAGAGCACTCCCTTTGGGCTAGAGTTTTAGTAGTAAGTACGGCACATCAGCGGGCAGGTGGGAATCTTCGGATTGTTATTCGGCAAAAGGTTTAATAGTTTGGAGAAATATTCTTAAACTATCTTATATGTTCCGCAAGGAGTGTCGATTTAAGGTTTATAAGGAAGATAGAATTAGATTTTGGCTAGACGCATGGTGTTCCGAAGAAACCCTAAAAGATATTTTTCCTGAGTTATTTGTGGTGGCTGCTGTTAAAGATGTATTCGTCGCGGATTGTTTTGAAAGGTTGGAAAACAAGGTCATTTGGTGTCCTAAATTCAGAAGGAACTTTTTCGACAAGGAGTTATCTTCCCTTTCAAATTTGTTCACTTTGATTGAAGGATCCTATATCAAAAGAGTTGGATCGGATAAGAGAATCTGGATCCACAGTAAATCTGGAGTGTTTTCTGTAAAATCTTGCTATTCAAGTAGGATGGCAGGAGCTCCGGACGATTTAGTTGCAAAGGTGTGGACTGTTTCCTGCCCTCCAAGGGTGGCTTTTTTTGGATGGGCTGTTAGCCGGGGGAGAATTCAAACCATGGATTTTTTTAGAAGGAAAGGAATGATGTTGGTGAATCATTGCCCCCTGTGTCTTCAGGACGGGGAATCGATTGATCATCTTTTCATTCATTGTAAGTTCGCAAGGGTGATTTGGGGTCTGTTGTTGACTAGATTCGGTATTCTTTGGGTTATCCCAAAAACTATTCTGCAGATTCTTCAATGTTGGGATTATGTGCCTCGGAAGAAAAATGGGAAAGCTTTGTGGAGGATTAGTCTTTTGGCTATGTGGTGGGCGATATGGAAAGAAAGAAATGATCGAGTCTTTGTCGGTAAGGCAAAGTCAGCTTATGGGACCTTTCAAAGGATTGTAGCAATTTCGATACAGTGGGCTAAAAGCTCTTCTCTATTCTTTGGTACCTCTGCTTATGATTTGTGGGAGGGGTGGCTTATCGTTTGCTCATAAGGTTCTTCCAAGCCAAAGATCGTTCAACAATGGTCTAATCCTCCCACCGGCTTCTTAAAACTTAATTTTGATGGAGCATGTTTTGGGAACCCTGGAATGGGGGGACGAGGTGGTCTTCTTAGAGATGATAAAGGTTTGGTAATTTGGGCTTATTCAGGTCCATGTGGTCTTTGCGATTCTAATGGGGCGGAAGTTAAAGCGGCTTTTTTCGGAATCTTACATCTGGAAGAAGGAATTTTGGACAAAGTGATTATTGAAGGAGATTCATCAAATGTTGTGAAATGGATTTCGGGATCTGCTCCGCCTCCTTGGAGATTCCTCTCCTTGATTGAAGAGATCTCAGATAGACTTTCGGGTTCGCTCGCCTCTTTTAGTCATATAAGAAGATCTGCCAATGGTGAAGCAGATGGTCTGGCCAAATCGGGAGCTATTAGATCTAGTGTGGAGTGGTTTGATTTTATGCCTCCCTAGTTTCTCCTGTGTTTATATTCTCTTTGTATTTTTTCTCTCCTCCTTGTGTTTTGTGGATCTTCTCGATTCCTTTTATAATACTACCATTAGGGGGGGGAAAAACCAAATAGGAAAAACTTTTTTTTTTTTTTGAAACGGCGGAATATATTGATAAAACATAACCGAGATGGTCCTCAGAATACAGAGGGAAAGAAGAAAGAAGAGAAAAACAAAACCAACAAATAAAATACAATTAGGGCGGTAAATAATCGAACCACTCTAGACCCTGCCTAATGACCCCAGATTTAGCTAGACCATCAATTAGGGTGGAAGATCAGCTAATGAAGAAGCTGATAGGAAAAACTAGCATAAGTGAAATTGCGTAAATTCATGGATGGCAGTGCCTGTATCCTAGACAGAACTATCGATTTTACATCTAAATTATATTTTTCATCGTTAATATAATTCGTTAACACAGGCATCGCACAAGCAAAGATGCTAGTTTTATATTATGTATAATGTATTCTATAGTGGCCTAGTTCAATCCGTTGTAAGAGGTCTTAGTATAGACCTTTGCCTCTTCCTATAGCAGCATATGATGGGGGGACCTATAACAAAATACACGAGTGTCCATGTCATGTTAAGCGACTCTCATCTTTCCTTGTATATGGCTATGGCCGTCTCAACTCAAAGGGCATAAACAACTACTTATGTCCAAAGAGCTAAGTGCCTTAGTTTCAAACAAACAAGTAGCAATGAAAAAGAAGAATTAGAGAAAATATGCATCATTTTATTTGATGATGATAAAGATGACTCAAGGTCAGTCTTTGTTGTTGAATATTGGTTGAAGGATTCTATTAAGGTTGACTCAAGAATGATTCAAGATCGATAGCATCTTTAACCTCTCACTCCTAGGATCAACGTTAGAGAGGTGGAAAAGCTTGCGCTAAATGCTCCTAGCTACTATAGGTTGGCAATTCGTATCACATGATTCCCCCTTTTTTTTTTAAACGTAGCAAGATTATATTAAAAAGTAAAGGAGGGCGACAAAGAGTGTCAACCCCAAAGATACGTCAAAGATGAGAAAGAAGAAACAAGAAACAGAAAAAGAAAAATACTACAGGACCCCCAAGTCAAGGGGCAGAAAATCAAAACACTCCAACAAGAGTCTATCTACTCCTTCCCTAGCTAATCGATCTGCCATGTTGTTTGCCGATCTTTTAACATGGTTAAAAGTGATCTTTGACTCATCAATTTTATCCAGCATCTCATCAAAGAACTGAGCAAACCTCCAGGGGGAACCAAAGAATCCTAAGCCACCGAATGATATTAAGAGAATCCTCTTCTACTATTACTTTGTCTAATAACTCCTTATCTAGCTGGTGGATGCCTTGGAGCACAGCTCTAACCTCGGCTTCACCAGCAGCAGCTGATCCAATGGCCCCTGAAAACGCCCAAATGACGCCATCCCTATGATCCCTTAGAAACCCTCCTATGCCAGCCGGTCCGGGATTACCAATACTGGAACCATCAAAATTCAATTTCGACATCCCACCAACAGTCTCACATGATTCCCCTATTCCCTTTGCCTAAATGAGGTTCAAACTTTGTTTCTAGTAAATATCTTCCTTCAGCTCCACTCTAATGTATTCTTCCAAACATTTCTCTCTCTTTTGCTTCCTCCTCTATTGTAGTACCCTCATCCTCCATATTATCAATATCTTTGATAATAATCGGAAGCTCAACTTTTCTTAGGCCATTTCAATTTTCAACAGTATTCCTCTCGATCACATTTTCTTGACTTTTCTTTAACAAAATGAAGCTTTTTATCCAATCTTACATTCGCCTGACCGGAAACTCGAGCCTCCTTCCACCAATCTTTCAATTTGTCTTTCATTCATGGCTCCTCCATCCAGACAAGCTCGATGCAACAAGGAATCAGACCCCAGGACTCCATCCTTCAATCCAGAAGAATAGGGGCAGGGCAGTGACCAGAAAATCATTTTCTAAATAGTTTGTTTATGTGTACAAATTCCAAGAAGGCAAGCATACTCAAGGTGATTCTTTCGCATCCCGGCCGTTCTTCCATAAATCTGGTGACATTAAAAGCCCCTCTAATATACCACAGGTAGCCACTTAGGTTTCTACTACTGCCTGATCTTCTGCTAGAGGAATCCCTGTCGTAGTTCTTGGATGCGTTGAGACGTCATTTCCTGTATAAACCTCCTAGAGTTTTCGCCCTCGACTGATTTAGATGATATGTCATTTGTCTGTCTCTGATTTCAGCCTTAAGGAGTAAGTTTCCAAATTCTTTCTACATCATTGCAACGGATTAACCCAACGTGTTGCTGGCCACCGTGACATGATTATCAAAAAATGTGCTAATACCCTTCTCCTCACCAACACCCCTGCCATCTCCAGTCCAACGGCACATACCTTCTCTGCCAATAGAACAATGGCCAAATCAATGGGATTCAGATCCTAGGTTGCCAGAGCGGGAATCGAAAGCAGGAATCAAAATCGGGAATCGAAGGCTCCCAGGGAAGAATCCTGCTCAAGGTTGCCAAAGCGGGAATCGAAAGCGAGAATCGAAACGGGAATCGAAGGCTCCCAGGGAAGAATCCTGCTTCCTTGTTCAGATCCACCTCCTCATCTCCTGCATCCTTAAGAACGAGCGTTACAACTCCCCTGTCACTGGTCATATTTAATTTCTCCACATTCAATCCACTTCTGAAGTTCCTCTCGACTGCCAGACAATCTATAAATCTTTGTAGGGCTCTCCATTCTTTCAGTATCCATATTTAAGACTTACAAAGGTGTGTCTAATCTTTCTGTGAAGCTCTCTAACCATGCCTCCTTAGCTTGTGAGAGAACAGTGCAAAGACAATCTGCATCATTTTTTTTTTTTTTTTGAATGGTTGACAATCTGCATCAATATACATAAGAGTAATGCTCGGGCACCATATAAAAACTCTCTCTCTCTCTCTCTCTCTCTCTCTCTCTCTCTCTCTCTCTCTCTCTCTCTCTCTCTCTCTCCACACACACACACACACACTCTTCAGCAAGGATTAACATCTGCCCTATCGGGTGAAGGCCAAGATGGGTCCCCTGATTGAGAAGACCAAGAGGGCTCAAAGTGGCTAAATCTTGATAATGTGATCAACCTTTCTTATCATGTCAAATTTTGATTGATAAAGTCTAGAAAGTTAATTAGAGATTTCTTCCACCCAACGAAAAAGAGTGTTAATCCATGGTAAGGCTATTTATAGTTTATACACTCCCTATCTTCAGATGTAGTTTTGCATTTTAAAACTTATTTATTCTTAGTTGCATTCTATCAACATTATGGTTGAATTCAGTTTGAACTGCAGTTGAATTAGTTTGGACCAAACATGCACCCTCATCCATTTGATCACCAATTGGGTTTTAAAAACATTTTTGTGAAGAGTGTAAATTGTATGATTCAATCCCCAACTAACACCTCCCATTATCCCTAAAATTAAGAGTGCAAAGTCTGTTGCTCTCTTCACATGGAGTCAAAAAGATTTTTTTTTTTTTTTTGGCAAGCGACGGAAAACGATCGACTATGGCTTCATGCCCGGACAATCGACTATGGAAGCTACCTTCTTGATTAGACGGTTAATGGAGAGATTTAGAGAAAATAAAAAGGACCTTCATATGATTTTCATTGATTTGGAGAAAGCGTATGATAGGGTTCCCAGGAGTGTTATGTGGTGGGTCCTTGAAAGGAAAAAAGTTCCTACTAAATATGTTGATGTGATTAAGGATATGTACGATGGAGCAGTAACTAGTGTCAGAACCAAGGATGGCACGCCTAGTGAGTTTCCAATTACAATAGGACTGCACCAAGATCAGCTCTAAGCCCTTATCTTTTTACGCTAGTTATGGATGAGCTTACGGAGGGTATTCAGGATGAAGTGCCGTGGTGTATGTTATTTGCAGATGACATTGTATTAATCGACGAAACCAAAGCAGGAGTAAATGCTAAGTTAGAGTTATGGAGAACTACTTTGGAATCCAAAGGTTTTAGACTGAGTAGGACTAAGACAGAATATATGGAATGCAACTTTAGTAATGTAAAGTTGCGGGACGAGGATGTAGTAAATATGACTGGACAAGAGGTACTAAAGAGGGATATCTTTCGCTATCTTAGTTCAATTCTACATAAGGTAGGAGGGATTGAAGAGGATGTTAACCATAGAATAAGAGCAGGTTGGTTGAAGTGGAAGCTTGCCTCAGGAGTTCTGTGCGACTGTTTAATCCCTAACAAGTTGAAGGGAAAGTTTTATAAGACAGCTGTGAGGCCAGCCATGTTATACGGCTCAGAATGTTGGGCCACTAAGAAGCAGCATGTGTATAAGATGAGTGTAGCAGAGATGCGAATGCTTAGATGGATGTGCGGCCACACAAGGTTAGATAGAATTAAAAATGAAGACATACGTAAAAAGGTGAGGGTGGCACCAATTGAAGAGAAGATGAGAGAGCACCGCCTAAGATGGTTTGGACATATCCAACATAGGCCTTTGGATGCTCCGGTGAGAAGAGGCGACTCGTGCCAAATTGATGGAGTAAAAAGAGGTAGGGGCAGACCGAAAACAACTTGGGTAGAGACAGTGAGGAAAGACTTGTTAGCTAGGAACATAACAAAGAACATGACCTTGGATAGAATAGAATGGAAGAAAATGATCCACGTAGAAGAACCCAACTAGAGCCAGGATTAGAGCCGCGTAGATTCCTTCTTCATGAATTTTTTCTAAAGGATTCATTTAGCCGACCCCAACTAGTTTGGAACAAAGGCTTTGTTGAGTTGAGTTGAATTGAGTAGAAGAGAGGGAAAACGATTTATGTTTCTGTCGATGTTATGACTTCATAAACAAAGGTTGATTAGAAATAGGAAAAAAGTGAACGTAATAGGGATTTTGGTCATGTCTTGGAATATAGATGTCGAGCTTGATCAAAGTGAACTTTTTTTATTTAGCTAGCTAGGGACAAACCTCAAGTTGGGCACATTGTTGGGTCATCTAGAAAAGGCATCTTTTGGTCTCCATAGATGATTCATGACCAAAACAATTCCCCAATTGTGCAGTTCTATGATCTATTGGCTGGCTAGGATTGTTTCATGGAATAGATTGTTGATGAATTGCCATTCGATGTTGGGCCCAAACAATCTTAATTAGTATAGCCTCCTGTTATGCTCTGCCCAATCATTGCATAATGTTCTTAATCCTTCACAAACACTTTAGCCATCTCTATCATATTTATGGGCTTTATTCAGTTCAGACTCCGTAAAATGCTTTAGCCATCCCTCTCTTGCATGTCCGCGCATCACCGTGTGTCTTCACTAGTTCATATAATACAAGGGAGTGCATCATAATCATAGTTACCAAATTAGACTATTTGAATTGTTTACCAGATTTCCATGCAATTTTCATGAATTATTACATAGGGGGAACTGAACCCATGACCTCATACTTGATCACTATACCATGCAATCCACTTGTATTGTATGATGATATGTGTGTGTGTACATATATTATATTAGATGGTATGTTTTGTAAAATTTAAATCTATAACACATTAACTTTTCTTGAATTCTTTAACATTTTCCTTTATCACTATACCATGCAATCCACTTGTATTGTATGATAACATATGTATATATGTATGTACATATATTATATTGGATGGTATGTTTTGTAAAATTTAAATCTAAAACACGTTAACTTTTCTTGAATTCTTTAACGTTTTCCTTGCACAATTGTTTCGTGGTTGCCACTAAAACAAAAAACAAAAAAAACAATTGTTTCGAGGTCTGAACTTGTAATAATGGTGTGCATTTTAGACAAAAAACGTAATTTAAACACACATATAACAAAATGGAAGATAATTAACTCTACAATGCCCTTTCTTTGGACAGCGGAAAATGCAGCTACAAAGAGGACCTGCACCCGAAGACGAAACCTTTGAAAGAAAGGAGAGAATGGGAAGCAACGGGAGTCCTAACAAAAGCAGCGCTAAAAAGGCTAATCTGATGGATCCGCATTCCATCAAACACCTCCTCGATGAATCTGTTACCGAGGTATAAAACTCCCTCCCTCTCTCTCTCACATAGATTTCTGGTGTTTCTTTTTCGATCTTTTTAGTGACTGGAGATGAGATCTTTTTTCTTGTTTTAGATCGTTACCAATAGAGGATACACGGAAGATGTGAGGATGAGCAATATAAGATTGCTCCTGGGAGCCGTCATCATTGCCATTGCACTACTTGCTCAGTTTTACCCTAAGAAATTTCCAGCTAACAGAGATTTTCTTGTTGGATGCATTGTCTTATATCCTTCTGACCTTAATTCTCGTATCTTTTGCTCTCTATTTTCTTCATTTTTTGCAATATTTTTGAAGTAGGAAACAATTTCATTGATCTTGAAATACTTGTTTCATCTTTGACTCGGGCAAGTATATTGTCTTCAACGGATTGTTACAGATAATAATCTACACCAAGGAGAAGAATGCCATCCTTTTCACTTATCCTCTTACAGTGAGTTATATTCATTTTACAACTGTCAAGAGATATAACGATTTGTTTCTTTAGTGATTCATTCTCGGAAAAGCACGGCATTTACCAGCTATCTTTTCTTTCTTTTTTTATGTTCAGACGTTCAGTTGTTTTGAAATTTTTGTCTATTTTTTTCAATTACGTAGTATATCCAATCTTTAAAATTAAATATCCTTTTTATACTATCTGTCTGTTTATATGTTCAATTGTTGATTTGGTAGTCTTGCCCTCCAATTGTAACATGGGATCCAAGCTATTGTCTGTGCATACTCTCATAATTGAATTCTCATACTCTGGTTTGTGGGGTTTTTTTTTTTTTTTTTTGACTAAACATGGATGTGTTTGAAAATTCCCTCGGTGGGGTGGCTGTAGTCTCATCGACATTGTTGGATTTTACGGTTTGGGAGATAATTTGGTCTCATGATTTAATTTGTCAAGATATAATACACTTTGTCTATTGGATTGAAAGGGATAATTGATTCTTGATGGGTGATAGATTGTGAACTAATGGATGAACTGAAGTGGTTGGCTTTTCTTTAGTTGGTTGGTTTAGTAGGGCGTTGCATTCAAGGTTTACAATCACAAAAGGTAACTTGGGCGAGATGAGTTTTCTGGAGTTTAGAAAGCTAATGTTGTAACCTATATACCTTGGGCGACACATGTGCAATTGTCCAGCGCGTATATGTGATGATGTGTTGAAACATCCATATGCTTAAACAAATATTAAGTAATAGCTTGTAAAGGCTCAAGATGTAGAAGAGTGCAAAGTGATGTGGATCAGAATCAAGGCACTCCATAGTTCAGGGTCATGAACTATGGAGTGCCTGCCATCGTAAAATGGAATGACGAGGGAAAGGAAGCCGTATTTTAGCTGAATCAAGATAAAGAAGCGGTTGTTTGTTGCCAAAAATAGGACCTAAGTACTAGCTCTATCCCGCCGCAACCAATGTTCTGTCCAGAGATCCATCATACTAGGATAAAGAGTTACCACCTTGACATTAATCTTGATTGAGTCAAGTCTTAGTGGTAAGTCTTGGAGTAATCTATTGAGCGGTTAAATCTTGATTGGATTCAATGGCACTGCTTTTAATTTCAATGAGATGCAACCATAACACAATTAGTGATTTATTAAAACGTAGTCACTACAAGTAGAATCTCTAGAAATGACACTAATTGGAAGAAAGTGATTTGTACTTGTCGGTTCAAGTTTGGGAAACCCAGGACCATCCGGAATTGGAGGCGTGTTAAGAGATGATCAAGGAAGAGTAATATGGGCTTACTCGGGACCTATTGGGGTTTCGGAGCAAAGGAGGCTGAGGTGCAAGCAATTCACTATGGCATTAAGCTATTATCAAATGATGACCTCGCTAAAGTTGAAATTGAAGGGGACTCGAAGAATGTGATTAGCTGGATCAGTGGAACAATCTCAATTCCATGGAGATTTGCAGCGTGGTTTGATGAAATTCTAGACATAATCGGTGATTCTCACATGCTATCATGTAAAAGGATCCGCTAATGGTGTCGCCGACAAGTTAGCAAAGGATGGAGTCTTTAGGGAAAGTATTCATATGTTCTGATATCCATTTGTACCTTTTATTGGGCCTTTGGCCCTAAGGGTGTCAATTTTGGCTCGGGCTCGGAAGCTCGCTCGAACTCGGCTCGAATCCTTAACGAGCCGAGCCGAGCCGACTGGCCAGGCTCGTTAAGCTAGGCTTGCCTTGGCTCGGCTCGTTAAGAATTTGATATATTTAAATATATATATTATATATTAATATATACACTAAAAGGGTTGTCCAGGGAGTGAAAGGGGGAGGCAAAAGGTCACTTCTTTTTTGGAACCCCATTTGTTGCTTGGACCACCCCCGTAGTGTAAAAAGAGTAGTCAAATTACACTAGATAGGGCTGTCCAGGGAAGATGAGGGGTGTGAACTTAATATAACCTGAGCTCGATAAGGCTCGCGAGCCTGACTGAGCCGAGCCCGAGCCGAGCTTTTGAGCTTAACGAGCCGAGCCTGGCCAAGCTCGGCTCGCCTCGGCTCGTTTACACCCCTATTTGGCCCCTTTACTATGTTATACTTACCATGCAAAAAAAAAAAAAATTTGTGGGGTGAAAGAAATCTGTATAAGTAACTTCACCAATTTCTCAAACAAGCTTTAATATGATAAGAAAGATTGAACCCATTATCAAGGGCATTAATTTTTTTCAGGATGTGATGTGATCATGCCATTATTTTCACTGGAACAGAAGTACCCATTACTCCTAATATTTATCAAAGTTGTAAGTACATATGAACTTTTTGGGAGAATTACTTAAACATATTTAGGAAAACAATGATCTCAAACCTTGGGTACGCTACATCTATGGTAAACAGGTGTGCATGCGATATCAGGCAGCTCTTCGGAAAACGATGTCGAAGCACACTTATCTAGGGGCATATGTAGCAAGGCAATGCTTATGACATTGAAAATTAACTTGTTTTCAATATTGTATTTAATTGTTTTGAAAGCAAAAAGGTTGTTCTGATGTAGTTAGAGGATTATACCAGCATAACCCTTTGACACATTTATGGAACATGTTGATGCAAGCAATGTGGAACTAAACCAATGATTTTTCTGCCATCTAGATGCCCCCATGGTGGTCAGAAGCACACGAAAACCTCCCGCACCCCTTCCATTTTTAGGTAGGTGCTATTTTTTAGCATTTTTTCAATATTTTGGGAATTTAAGTTTGGTTGGTTCTAGAAGCTGCCTATTTGTGGTGAAATATTTGGCCATAGAATCTTAATTTATGGAGGCAGCAATGAAGTTACCCACCAGGTGATCTCATAGAGCTCCTCCTAGTCCTGCAGCTACGGATTGCCTTTCACAGCTCATTCGAAATTCAGTGTTATCCAGCCTGGTGGGGGTGGAGACCAACACATATAGAAGTGGCTTGACAGTGCATAGTAGGATTCAGGTGGTTACATATGGAAGAATATCTGAATCCTTTGGATTTGTTCACATGACTAGTTTTACGTTGCATATTTCAGCAGTGAAGAAGGTCTTTATTTGAAGGACCAAACTAGAGGTGGATGCAGAAAGATTCTTATGCTCTATCCTGGCATCGTTGTTGTAATAAGGGCAATTGAAGAGTAGATGCAAACATCTTCCCGGCAGCCAGCACAAAAAGGATAGGTAGCTTGATCATCTACTCCTAATTTGGTTAATCGGTCTCTTGTAGGGAGTTTGTTAATGCACTTTTCCAGGCAGGCAATCTCGTCTTTGCTGGGCACCTGTTTCTACAAACTAATTTCCAGATTTCTGAACTAATTTTTGTCATTCAATCCTAGTGTGTTTGGGTCTGATCTTGATCCGTTATTAAGCTAAGAAATTTCCAGCAATATAGATTACTTTATCCAAGGGAATTTTTTTTTCCTGCAAGTTTGTGGTTGTAAATTTATCTACTAACCCCCTTACCTGCATCAGATTGGTACCATAGCAGGATCTCTTGTGGAGGATCATGGACTTGATGTAGACCAAGGAAGCTTCTTCTGATCCCCATGAATAGATCAACTGTATTGAAGTGCTGCAACAACTGGATTTTTTTTCTTCCTTTTTTTTGTTTTGATTAAGATAATTGAATTCATATTAAGGACAGAAAAGATTACAAGTGCAAGTCATTGGTCAAAATCAGCCCAGAGTACATATATGGTCTATACACCTGTTTTGGCCAACCTATGGCGAAATCATTAGCACTCCTCACTCCTCAAAATATGAGAAAATACAATCTCTCATTTCCTGATTATCTCATAGATGTCGTCAATAGACCAATTAAGTCTCCACGGTCCAGCATTGTCCTCGAGTGCCCAAGAAATCACATTGGAGGAGTCTCCCTGTGCGTCTAGTCTTTCTTCTATCTGCTAGTGAATATGCATAAACCAAAATGCAAATCTAACACATCAACCTTCAACATATCAGTGTGTCCAGTCGGGCAGTCACTGTCCTAAAACTCCACCTATTTCTGTCGATTTGAGGCTGCCAAGGGAGCAACTGGCGTAATTCAACTTTATCAAATTAAGCGAAGGGGGGCTCCACCTAGCTACCAATCTGACATTTGGCACCTCTCCCATCGAAATGACCTTCCAATTCCTAAGGTTTCAATCTATCGAATATCCCCAAAAGTCTTTCCTACTTTCCTAGTCGTCACCCAACATGCCATGTTAAACTTGATCTTCCAGCAATACAAGCCCCTAATTCCTGTTCAAATAGATATGCTTTTATTTGTTATTTCTTTCAACATCATATCTGAGTATGAGCATCTTAGCATGTCCGATTTATGGCACCCGCTGTGTTAGTTACATGGATTGGTTTCTTACTATTATTGCAAAGGATTGGTGGTTACTCTAGACTTTAGAGTTGCACTTGCAATTTAGTCTGCAATAGTAAGGAACCACACTGTTTAATAACCAGCGGCATGACTTGTTGGTTGTCACCAGTTGAAATTTCTTTCCAGACCTCAGACTGTTCATTGAATAAAAATTCCAGCAGATTTGAGTGTTTTTTTTTTTTAAGTTGCAAAGCTGGCAAGCAATCATGCTTGGTCAGCAAATTGGTGCCAATAGTTGATGTTAGTGTACTATTTTGATGAGGTTTCTGAACTTTATGATCTCTTGAATTCTGGTGTTTAACTATTTGTTAGTTATGCTGGTCGATTAGGAATTATGGATTTCAATTATAATTGTTGTACGCAGGGATCATTCAACTGCACCGGTCTGGTCTTCTCTTCTAGGTTGCCAAGATTCTCTGACTTGTACACAGTATCAGTTGCCAGTGCAGATCCCAAATCCATTTCTGCTAAAAAACCAGTCCAGATCACTAAGAGTGTCACCCAGTGGTTAGTTCCCTTCCTCATCCCCCCTGCATTATTTGATATATTGGCTTGGATGCAAGAATCTTGGCTGTCATATCCCGAGTGTTATTTTGAGTGTATATGAAATTGAGACTTGGGCTCAGAATGGAGGTGAGTTAGTTGATTTCGTCCTCTGCATACTGAGTACCAAAAACTTGGTGACCAGAATTTTTTGGGGGTTTTGAAAGGAGAGGCCAAGTTAAATGATAACAAGGGTTTTCCATAAGCTTGACCCTTATGGTGGAATTGAAGTATTCTTCTTTGAATCTGATTTCCTTATGAGAACTTTTGTTTTAGTTGGGATTTTCTCTAATCTGTTAAAATTTCAGGTTCACTCGCGATGGGATCCTTGTGGAAGGCCTGTTCTGGAAAGATGTCGACAGACTCATTGATGATTACTCAGGAGATTCTGGAAAGAACAAGTGATTTCAAGAAAATCATCCTACAACATAAGAAGGCAGTTCTATTGCATGGTTTGAGCACTCATTTCCATTGAATTCCAGACTGCAGATTAGAAAGGAATCATTTGAGTTCTACACATTAATAGGAACCCTTCAAACAGAAAATGAAACACAACCTTTCTTTCTCTCTCCAAATTTTCATAGCTCACCATTTATGATGGTGATGATATCCGCTCTACAATACTTTGATAATGGCACTCTTTACTTGTTTTACACTTATTTAATTAGCTTTTCACTACTAGCATATTTTGTTAATGGCACTACCATATTACTCGCTGTACAGATTTCCCGATTTTGCATATGCCGTTGCTGAGTTTCCAAGGGGTCTTTTGCACCCATTGGTCTTCTTAGACTTGGACTCATCTTACAAATTTGATATAGGATAGAGTCCAAAAACAAGCAGGCTAAAAATAAAACAACTTTGAAAAGAGGATGGTATATGCACCCCCCAGTTTCGATTTTTTTTAATGGCCCTCCTGTTTCGTTATTGACACCTCTACTTTTACTTGTCTATGACCGTAGCAACTTACGAGTTTGAACAAAGCTATCACAAGTGCGTTGTGATAGCTGCTGTTGGATCAAATATGAAGGATGGGATGATGATTACGTGTTTATACTCTACTTCATCATAAGTTATAAACATGACTAATAGTTGCAAAATTAGCATTCAAATTCTCTCATAATGGAGTCAATGGTTGATAATTGTGCCAAAGAAAAGAAATTGGAGCCCGGTTTGCTTCGTTTCCCTTTATTCTGCCAAGTTATCGGGCTCCATAATTAGGACCCAAAAATTGCCTTTCACTATTGACAGTAAAAGTGAGTGCCCAGATTGAAAGAGCCCAATTGCAGGCAAATTTCAGATGATTACGGCATCAAGAAAAGCACAGAAATCACATACTGAAGACATCCTATGCTATGCATTTACTCCCTACAATTTTTCATCCTCCCACAAGAATCAAGCATCCCTTAAACTACCCACCAAAATCTTATCAAATGTCACCCAATTAAGACAAACCTTGTGCTAAATCTAGTCACTACCCGCACCTAACAATGAAAAAGGTGGGTTTGTTAGGCTTTAGCAGGTCAAGGTCAAGGCTATGTTTTGAACGAGAGAGCTACAACGTGGATTAAACTTAAAAAATGTCTAGGATTAATGCTCCCATTAGTCCTCTCACTCCCTCCAATAAACCACCTATTTCTTTACAGATTTTCCCAAATTTTCTTTTCTTTTTAGTTGCATTCGAATTGCCAGAGTAAGGCACTGACTCAGCATCCTGTATCAATTCCACCAGATTCTAGCATTTACTTCAAAATATATGAACGGAATAAGGGAAGCAGAATAGATGTTACTCTGATTCCACCCTGGTCAGAATTAAATTTTTATTAGAATTTTTTTCCCATTCCACTTGCAGGTGAATTGGACTAGGATGCCGATTCTTATTCCCGGCTCCAGCAATCCAAACTCATCCTTACTTGCTCCAACAAAGATTTTAACCATTCATTTAATTTGACTAATTCTCAACCCATTACAAATAACCACAAATTTCACCATTATTTCTTATTTTTCTCCATTTTTTGCCCAAAAAAAGCAACTAAAACATGACAGATAATAATAATAATAAACATGCATCTCATACATGCAAAAAATCAGCATATGTGGGCACCAAACACACCTGCATGAGCGTAATACAGAAAAAATAAATGCATGTATTAGGAGTTTCTGGGCCCAAAAAAAAGCCAAGATGTGCCTAAGTGCAAAGTGAAGGCATCTTCCCAGTAGCAGAGGAGAAAAGAGGGTGCAATGGTGTTGTCCTGCTCTCTGCCAAAAACAAAAAAACAAGAAGCACGCTCCCTACGCAGGCATTATCCTGGTCAGGTTCAAAGGGACTTTCTCAGCCTGCGCCCATCTTTCTTTCCACATTGGCAGAGAGACAAAGTGCAAGCACCCCCGGTGCCAGATTTGCATCAGTTCTAATAGAAACATCTTTGGCTCTATTTTTTCCACAGCAGAAAATATGGTATATGCGAACAAGTCTCTATATTGATTTTCCACAATGGGAGAAAGACTGATAAATTCTCACCAAATCGATTCCCAACAATGGTAGTATGACAGTATTTTAAGAGAACAGCAATAGAAGTTCCAGACTAGATAAGCCATTTCTAACATCAGTATTGCGAAAGAAATGCACCGAGATTAGATGAACTGTAATGGTCTAGCCGTTTGGATACATGCATTTTATAATCCAGGATTAAATCTTGGACTTTACAAGCTAGAACCGGATTTTATAAGCTAAAGCCTGGAGTTTACAATCCTAGATTACAAAATTCAGGTTCTAGCTTATAAAATCCCGGTTTTACCTTGTAACATCTTGGATTGTTATAAGGGGCCGTTTGGATACATAGATTTTAGAATCTTGGATTTCCTCAAAATAGTAGATGGGAAACGAGAGGATGAGACCAGCCATCGTTTTCTGATCTCTCGCCCTTCTTTCCATTAGCGAGAGTAGGAGATCATCCCATGTTTCCAGGTTTTAGAAATTTCTCCCTAAACCTGGATTTCTTACTTAAAATCCAAGATTCTAAAGAGAAGCGAAAGGTCCCTTCTCTCGTCTCCCATCCAGGATTTTGAGGAAATCCAAGATTCTAAAATCCGAGTATCCAAACGGCTTCTAAAATCTATATATCCAAACAATTTTATGCCATGAAACATTGACACATGAGTCAATGTTGGAAAAATATTCTGCTGCAAAGGAGATTGCCATCAGAAAAGACATTTCTATTTGCCATTGTGGGGAAACTAATGAGAGTTATATCAGTCTTTCTCCCTCCAAACAAAAATGAGAAACAAAACAGTATTTCAGTTACTTCCCAGTTCCCACCCATCCAAAATAGCCCGAAAGGAACACCAGATACGTCCCACAGGATCAGAGCTAGCCGGAACCATGGGCAGAAAAACCCTGTGCAAGCACCGAAAAAACAAAGGAAAAGGAGAAACGAAATGCACACTCCCTACGCAGGCATTATCCTGATCAGGTACGAAGGGACTTTCTCAGCCGACCCTGCCCCGTGTCCAGGCCAAAAAGCCAGGACTAAAGCAGATACAGGCACCCCCGGTGCAGTTTTATATCAGTGAATGAATCCGAGATTAAATAAGGAAAAGATAGTACACATCATTTTATTACTGAGGCTCTAATAAAGTAGAACAATGCAGAACAAAGCAGAGATCTGTCCGAGTTATTTAACTAAATAAAGCATATTTACTCACCAACAGGGTCACCCAGCACTGATAACTTGAACCAAACACAGTCTTATGAGGCTCCAAGAAGCTTCAACTGCAATACAAGCAGATGAATTATTATTCTAAGAAGATGTATATAAGAAAGAGGGTAGAAAAAGTATCACCAGTAGGGATGGCTAAATCAGTAGGTTTGAGCAGAGATATCAATGGTGAAACTAATTTAATTGTCAAAAAATTAGAAGAATGCCAATTCCAGGCCTTCAGCCATCACAAAAAAAAATGGCATACTTGGCGCAAGAAAATAAACAAAGGAGTTGCCAATTCATCCATGAAAACTGAAAAAAAAAATTCAGATTAACAAAAAAATTACAGTGAAGAGATCCAGTCGCATAGCTATTCAGCTCACCAAATTAAAACAGTACAAAGCAATATGAAATTGGCAACAAGAATCATCTACCCAAAGTGATGGCCCCACTTCTGAACCTCATATCCCTCCAACCAGCTTGCACTCCCAGCATGATTCCTTGAAACCCACCTTTGCTGCCATCATGCCATAGATCTGTATTACTCTACATTTTTGTCACTTCTAGACTCTAGATGTTTCACACATAATTATTAAATAAGTTAATTTTCTATTATTTATATAAAGGAAACTAATTTTCCTACCCCTTTTCCCAGCATTTCCACCCTTTTTTGTTTTTTTTTCTTTTTTGAATGGTTTCCTTTTTCTTTCTTTTTTGTCTTCCCCTAAAAATGACTTCATCTTCAGTAAAGACGAACAAATAGGGGGTATAAACTAAAAATGACTGAATTTTTTTCCCAATTCTGCCAGATTCCAGCATTTGATGTCTATAGTTTAAAAGTATTTATTCATTTAGACCCATTTTCTATATCTCATGCTCTTACCATTTTTTTTTTCTGATAGTACAAAAGATTCTTTAATGAGAAAGATGTATAAACTGAGGGATTTGCTAGGTACTTTGGTAGAAAAGCATTTCGCAGCTGGCTATTGCATGAGAAAGCAGCCACACAGGCTCACTTTTCAGCAGATTGTGTCTTATTCATTTAATTCATCTGAGGCAGCTGCTCTCTCATGCAACAGCCAGCTGCAAAATGCTTTTCTGCAAAAGTCCCAAGCAAATCCCATAAACTAAAATTTCTACAGATGTACATATCACACACGCGCGCGCGCACACACACACACACATATATATATATAGAGGAAACTGTTGGTGAGTTTAAGCTCACCAAACTTATGGTGAGCTAGCTTGCCCACTTTGTTAGGATGATCCAAACCATTCATTTGAAAGTCCCTTACATAGATGGAGTCTGTCCATTTTTGTCCTCCACAAATGGAGGGGTTAGGATGATCCTATGGAGCTGATTTTTGGTACACACCCTATCTATGATAAGTAGACCTGGCAAACGGGCGGACCGGGCCGGATTTGACCCAGCCCGTACGGGTCCGGGTCAAACGGGCCGGGTCAAAGTGACCCGGAAAATTCTGCGGGTCATTGACATTGGACCCGCACCCGGCCCGTACGGGCCGGGTCGACCCGCGGGTCACCCGGATTTTTGACGTATTTTTTAAGAATTTTTTATTTATTTAGGGATTTGCTAGCCACCTTCTCCTGGGCTATTTTTCGGCTTGTAGCCCCTCCTTTGCTGCAAAGATTGGGTGAAGTACGGTCTGGGTCAAAGGTGGCTAGCAATAAAGAGAATAAAGAGAAGTAATCATTACGGATTTTTGAAAGATTCTCAGAATTTGTAAGTTTGAAATGAAAAATTACCGCAAAAAGGTCAAAAGTAAAAAAATTACATATAAAATATGACAATTACCGAGAAAACTACCGAAAAAAGTAAAACAATATGAAAATTATAAGAAAAAAACCGTCTTTTGCACTTTTCCACGGGCACCCGCGGGTCCACCCGACCCGGCCCACTTTTGACGGGCCGGGTGGACCCGCGGGTCAATTTCTAACGGGTCACCAATAGGTGACCCGGACCCGTAAATTTACGGGCGGGCCGGGTGGACCCGCAGGTCCGGGTCACTTTTTGCCAGGTCTAATGATAAGGCCTTGCAAATGAATGGTTTGGATCACTCCCCAAAATGTGGGACCCATGTGATTGGGCAAGCTAGCTCACCAACAGTTTCCTCATATATATATATATATATATATATATATATATATATATATATATATATATATATATATATATATATATATCACACACACACACACACACATATATATATATATGAGGAAAGTGTCTCTAGTCTCTCCCCTAGATAAGCTTATCTACTCCTCCCTTTAAAA